>NC_138162.1:62349729-68174413 GCF_964165515.1 Mesoplodon bidens | reverse complement strand
TCTCTCTCTTTTCCTTTTTGGTTTCACTTATTTTTTTAAAAAAAAATCAAATTAAATAATATATGAAACATTTCTGTTCAAGAAAGCCAAGTTATGAGCAATAGTTTACCAAGAAATGGACAGATTTTTTTCTTATTATATTTCACTTGCCAAAAAGAATTTTGCTATCTGTAAAAATCTACTGTTCAATATAGACATTATTAGTTCTGTCATAAATGTGAAAGAACACTGGGAAACCTTATGATAACTTTTCAGATGATATCATAATTCAGTCTGGGAATCAGTGTGGTAGAAAACCTAATACATGGGCTGTTTTTAAATCCTTAAAATTAAGGAAGGGCACAATTTGAATCAATATCTCATGGGTGATATTGGCAATATCATGGGTGATAAAATGGGTGGTACTAGAAAAAGGTCTCAGGGGCAAATCAAATGTTCTACCTCTAACTGAAATAAGGCCTATATGCATTCTTCAAATTTCCCTTTATTCATAAATAACCATCTAGAATGTAAGCACCATGAAGCCAGGACGTAATGTTCTTTTCACTGCTGTATCAGCAGTGCCTAGAATAGTACCCGGCATATAGTGGGAACTTAATAAATAGTTGTTGAATATAGGAATAGGTTAATTATTAAAAGCCGACCTGGAAAGAGACTCCATTTTTGAACACATAGCATTAATGGACACCAAGGAGGTGGTTCCCGTATGTCCTTTGGCTTTAACCATTCACCCAAGTTCCAGTTACACTTTGTCAGCTGCACCAGACCTGCTAGTCTCTCTGACAAAGTCACATCAGTATGTCTCCAGATAAATTCAGCATCTCTCCTACCCTGAACATTGTCCTTCTATCACTTAATATAAACACTCTTCCTTCATTATTTTTTGATGCTCTGAATATTTGCCTTAACTTTGAAGGCTACCTCAGTGACTTTCAGGCATGCTGTCCTTCATGTCCCCTTACCCAGGCCCCTTCCTTCTCTTGCTCAGAATTTAATTTCTTCTTCCTTAGACCAGGATTAAACACAATTTCTAAGAATTTTACGTACCTCAAACTTTCTTCTCTTCCAATCCATTCTATATAAGAAGAAGGTATGTTTGTGTGAGTGTCTGTGTATTTACACATTTAATTGTCTTACTTGCTTTCCCTCTCAAAACTCTCAAAAGTACATACATTTCTACTGTATTCCTTAGTATGCTATCTAAGGCCTCAAGACAAGTGTTGAGGCATATATCCAACTGTTTTAAGGCATATATTTCTATTTGTAATGAGCCTCATTCCTTGATACTCCCCAAACACAAGATGCTAGGTTTTCTTCTCTCTCTTCCTTTGCTTATGCCCTTTCCTCTTCCTGAAAACCCTTCTCCACTCTGTTATTCCTCTGAAAATATAATTCAGTCTTTAGGCTTAATGACCTTAGTTCAAATGGCTCCTTCACCATAAAGCATCTCAGAAGGTCCTGATTAGACATTTCTTCTGCCTTTGAATTACCATAATTTATATACTTCCCTTATGAAATTTATCATATCCTGCCCCACATTATAGAACTTCGCTTGTATATTTCATATCTGTTACTATACTCAAAATTCTTGAGGACACTAATGATGCCGTACACTCAACTTTCCAGGCTCTTGCATATAGACCTGCTTGTAGCAGGGACTTAATTATTGAATTATTAAATTAATCTAACCACTTATCTTCCATAGAATGAAGCTCAATGCTTATATCAGGCATTAAAATATTTAATTAAAATATGATCTATGTTTATGTTGTCATTTTGTAATTAAAGGTTACCTATTAATGTCAGTGAATATAGCAAGAGTTTTGCCACTTACAGTTTTTAGATTATTTAAGCTAAGCTTGATGGGAGTGAACTTAACACTTTCTCCGTACCTAAGGAGTGAGAAATACTGGTTAACATCACATGATTTTGTTGATGCAATCATTACCAGTGCAGCAAAAATAATGTAGACAGCAACATAATTTCTTCATTGGAATGAAAGTGTTCTAGAGCGTCAAGACTCAATTGATTGGAGAATTATGAAATATCCACTGTGATATTAGCATTCATTATACACTGTGGTCAAGACAATGTTAATAGTTAGTATAGACTAGTGGTTATCAAACTTTAGCATTCATCAGAATCATTTGTCTTGGAAGACTGTGAACACCCAGATTATGAGGCCCCACCTCCAGGTTTCTGATTCAATAGGTCTATAATGGGGCCTCAAAATTTTGAATTTTTTGCAAATTCCCAGTTGATATTGATGCTGCAGGGACATCACTTGGAGATGTCTAGACTAGTCTAGACTAAGCAATAAAGATGGTACACATTATTATAATTCTTGGTACATATGTGTTAATTAAGGCTGATGAAGTAGACTGGACCTATAAGGTAAAACCAGCATCAAATGGGCAAATATAACTGAGGTGTCCCACCTAGCACCCTTTACCATCAGGTTCCCTCAGCTTCCACTTGCACCAAATATTTGAAACCTAGAGGTTAGCACAGGACAAAAAAGCAAAGTCACTGTAGCATAATGGTCTTTTCTATCTTGCTAAGAACTATACTCCAGCGTAGCTCTGAGACACAGAAGGTTCTCAATATTTATATATACAAGAATGGATGAAATCAAAAGTAAATATGGTGCTGAATTATTTGATAGTAATAATCATACTAATTAAGAGAAGCTGAATGAAAGTATGCACCATTATTTTAAAAGACCTAAGAAAGAGTAACTCCCTTGAGGAAAAAGAATGCATGTAAAACTGAAGTATCTCCCTTGCTAGGAATCTTCACTGAATCTCTGCAGTGGGATGTGTCTTGCTAGTAAAGTACCAAATGGTAACTTCTAAAGGCTAACATCTGGCTCTGCATGTCTTTGTTAAAGACAATACATGTTTCCATTAAGAACAGGTATTAACTCTAAAATACATGAAGATCCCCCTCAATCTTAAATAATTATCTTACACAATCACTTTTTAAAAGAATCTACAAAGAACACATTTAGGGATATCAAGAACATATTGTAAGAACAATCTGATAGCATTTGCTGGTCCCAAAACGTACAAGTTTGATTTCTTTTTCTTGACATATATATCTTCTTCCACCTTCCAGATTATAAGTGACATATATTTTTAGTTCATCAATCTCGAGAATTAAGTCCTTAGAAGGCAGGGATTGTTTATATGTACACCTAAAATCAGTTTATGAAATTATCAAACTTGCTAAAAATTTAACAAGAAAAAA
Source organism: Mesoplodon bidens (assembly GCF_964165515.1). Taxonomy (NCBI): domain Eukaryota; kingdom Metazoa; phylum Chordata; class Mammalia; order Artiodactyla; family Ziphiidae; genus Mesoplodon; species Mesoplodon bidens. Next base: position 68,171,164 of record NC_138162.1, on the reverse strand, counting down.
ATATAAGCAGGAAAATATTAATATTTAATACACTCAAGAAATTTAAGTGAAGACATGCAAACTGCTGGAAATGCACCACTGAATTTCAAACCTGTATTTGCTGTTAAATAATAGTTCTTCTGAATATTTTGATAAATGTTTTAATACGTGCTTAACTATTGTTTAAGATCAAAATCTTTTATGTTTTGGATCAAGATGTGGTTGAGTGGAGAAAGGAGTGAATACTAATGTTTATATCACAGCAATAAGAAGAGTCAAACTGAAATACATTTTAATTATCACAACAGATTTCTTAGTTTGGAAGATCAATAACTTACTATTGAAAGTCAGAAAGTTTCATTATATAGGACCTTTACTGTGTTTTTCTAATTTGTGAAAACAAGATTGTAATAGTTGTGTTAGTTCATTGAAACTATTTTAAGGGAACATACATTATTATGTATGTATATAGATATAGACATGTGGGTATATATATAAGTATAGAAACATTTAAATTAATAAACTATTTTAAATATATCTTTTATATTATCAGTGCCTTTAATTTTCTATCTATCCCTTGCTTTCTCTCTCTTCTTTTCTTTATTTAACAATGAACATGTGTTACTTCAATGGGAAATAGTTTAAATATGTGTGATAATTCATTTAATTGTAGAGTATTATTAAGCATTTTAATTCACTAGATTGAATTTTTCTTTTAAAAAGCCTCTAAATATCCATGACCTTACTTTAATAACGCAGTGTACAAGGCAACAAAAAGTCCTGTGTGAACTAATCTGGGTGAGCCAAAAGGTACTAGGACTACTTATAAACAATCATCACTGGACTCCATTTCCTAACAAAAATCCCCATGTTGCACAGCAGAAAGATTCAGTGCATTAATGAGTACAGCTTGCTGCTCATTGCAAAATGGGTGGTTATGGAAACCCATTTGACCATTAAGCAGTACATGTGGAGAAAACTAAAATTAGAAGACACTTGGTGATATCACTTGAGCCTATTTCTGGACTCTTGCAGGAAAACAAATGCAGGCACAATACAGAACTGCCAAATGAGGCAAACACCAGCTGGTCTGAAAGCCAACATTCATGAGCTCTTAGTTTCATAACATGTCTTACATGGGAGAAAAATAAATTGTCCTTAAACTCTCATATCCACAGGTGTCTTCACTTTGTAGATTATATAAAAATAAATGCTTTCCAACAATATATGCATATTTAAGTAATTAATGAGTCATTACTCTTGAAAATTTAATATGAAAATGACCCACAGCAAGGCCACTTAAAAGATAAGTAGATTAGGGCTTCCCTGGTGGTGCAGTGGTTGAGAGTCCGCCTGCCGATGCAGGGGACACGGGTTCGTGCCCCGGTCCAGGAAGATCCCACGTGCCGTGGAGCGGCTGGGCCCGTGAGCCATGGTCGCTGAGCCTGCGCGTCCGGAGCCTGTGCTCCGCAACGGGAGAGGCCACAACAGTGAGAGGCCCGCGTACCGCAAAAGAAAAAAAAAAAAAAGAATATAAAAAAAAGATAAGTAGATTAAACCTCATGTTAGTAGACTGACATATATCTTTGATATTATTCTAGTATGTTTATTATTCTAGTGCATTCCAGTCTGAGTCTATATTTGTTCTCAAGCATAATGGCTGCAGCAAATAGTCTACTTGGAACTGGAAAAGGAGTGCTGTAATTAAATGTGAGTTTCTACTAAACGATCACGAAAACTTTCTTACCACCAATAGTGCCTTGGAAGTCATTTTTAAAACAGAGCATTTTCAAAACTCCAAGGTTTCTTTCTGCAACCCAGTTTATGTCCTCACCTCTATCTTGGAGATAGATATGTCTGCACTCTACAAAGAATTCCAGGAAACTAAGTCATTGCCAAGGCCATTTGAGAGGTTGAATTGGCTAAAGTTGGATGCAGGTTTAATGTAACAAACCAGCCTGACTGTATTCTAGTTCTTGGCCTATCTTTTGGGCTTGCTAAGTCATTCAGACCTGGGTAAGATTCTGACTAAGAATTTTTAAAAGGGGTCCCTATCTTCACAGCTAGACTTAAAATGTATGGCTTCTGACAGGAATGCTTGGAAAATAATCATTCACTTCTCTCCATCAATTCCACATTATCCCAAGGGTTTGTTCAACAGATGGACATAATTTGCATATTTGCCTACAACAGTTTTCTTAATTGCATTTTCCCAGCATACTCTATTATATTTGCAGTTTATTAGGTTTCCCTTAGAATTTCACTTTGAAAATCATACACAACATATATTAAGTTATCATATTTCCTACATAGTAGACCTCCCTGCAAAACTAGCACTTACAAGATTTAGGCTTTTAGGATACATTGAAAAATCTATTACCATACTTTAAGCTCAACTGTAACATCTCTCAAACTTATTTAATATGTCTATTTTGTTATAAGCCTTCACATTTTAGTTAAAAATATGTCAAAATATATTTTTATGTCAGAATATTACATAATTCAGTAGCTGTGTATAGTATTTCAATTTTTAATGTTAATTTTGTCTTAAAATCTATTGTCAATCTCTAACAAATGCCTAGACCATTCATCATTAGAAACTTAATTCTTTTTCAACCCAGAAATAATTTAAAAAAAAAGATCCAAAAGAGAGCCAAGAAAAGTCATACTGCCATTAAGGGGGGAAGCGAAATGATATGTCATTACCACTATGATTTTAGTTTGCATGTGGGACCAGTCTTGTAAGTACAAAATACTTCTAAATAAACAAAAATCTTACCTTAAACAAGACATTTCTGAAGAGGGCTCACCATATTAAAAAAGCTTGATTTTTAAAATATATTTTTAAAATATGCACTTAAAACATTGTTGTATATTAATTATAGGGAAGAAACCAAGTACTCTTTTGCTATTTTTAAGATCTAGTCTCTGATTCTCAAATAAAAACAACTGGCAGTGGAGCAATTTTGTATTACTTCACGAGACACAGAGTTGTTTTAACATTAAGTATCAAAAATGTGTACTTTTCTTTAAATGTATAAAAATTCATCAGGATCCCCAAAGAGGCCAATTCACTTACATTTATGGGATTAATATGAAGGTAGAAAAAAAATTCTTATCTAAAAATAGTGGATAACAATATATAGCCAACTATCTTACATCTAGAAATACTCTTCCAACTTACTGTGTTAATTGTGAGCTTAGAAGAAACAATTAAAATGGGATAATTCAGTAGTGTATGTTCAAATGTAATTATTTTTTAAACTTTATTCTGGTGACTCTCTACAGAAGCAGTACATCCTCCTACAGAGGATTTTGAAAATCTGGGTGGCAGTGTGTTTTTGTTTTTGTTTTTGCTTTGTCAGAATGATTTAGGGAAATACAGGAACTTTAGTAGGGAGAGCCAGGGAGTCTTGAAATGTGGAGGACAGTCCTGCACTACAAAGGAGGCTGTCACATCCTGTATGGTTTTGAACGTCTTGCCTGGCATCAAGAGGAAGAAAATATATAGTTACTTGAGCCTAAACCTTAACACTCTTTGGCATATGACCATAAAGAATTTTTGCACACTGAATCTCCACGAAGTAATCTCTACCTAGATTAAGGAAAGATTAAACTTAGGAAAGCTTTCTTTGAACCAATATTTTTCCCATTAGACATAATCACATTACCTACATGGGAATCCGCTCATGATGTCTGAATTGCAATAAAATAAGTCTGTATTTATTAAAGACATTCTACGCATAGGTGTAGGCATCTGATTATATTATTAGGTTGTCATACTAGCATAGCCCAAACATTAATAAAATAAAATCAACGTAATTATTTTATTATAAATTTCTCCCCCTTTATTTTTCCTTTATCATTGTAGAATTCTATTCATGTAGTAATTTTATGTTTCATTTCCAGATAGTGAAAGAGAATTATAAAATACATGCTAAAAAATAAAATGCAATCTAAAAAAAACCACATCGTTATGAAGAACCTAGGGGCAGGACAGGAATAAAGATGCAGATGTAGAGAATGGACTTGAGGACACGGGGAGGGGGAAGGGTAAGCTGGGACGAAATGAGAGAGTGGCACGGACTTATATATACTACCAACTGTAAAACAGACAGCTAGTGGGAGGCAGCTGCATAACACAGGGAGATCTACTCCGTGCTTTGTGACCACCTAGAGGGGTGGGATAGGGAGGGTGGGAGGGAGACGCAAGAGGGAGGAGATATGGGGATGCAGGTATATGTATAGCTGACTCACTTTGTTATAAAGCAGAAACTAACACTCCATTGTAAAGCAATTATACTCCAATAAAGATGTTAAAAAAAAAAAGAAAATGCATCAGTTCTAGTAGGGTTGAGAATAGCTGTTATAGCAGAATAGTAATAAAAGTTTGGACACCTTATTATGCATTATCATGGCTGAGACTTTAGTGGTGTGAGTCCATAGGAAATAGGATGACTTTTGAGTCCAGAGAATGTTGAAAATAACAGTTAAAATGCTATGAAAACAAGAGCTCCAGGATAGAAATGTGAGAGTAAATAAGTAAAAGTGTAGAAGAAGAGAATAAAAGCTGTGACAGAAGAGCACATAATAAAAGATTATCTATGGTGTTAAGTAGGTAAGAAATTAGCTTCTCTATGATACAAGAAAAGTAAACTACAGACCTACATCCCTCATGAGAATAGACATAAACTTAACAATATCATTTAAGAATGCTATAACAGTACAAAAAAATGTGAAAAAGATAATAAAACATGACCTGGTGGGTTTATGGTTTATGGAATTTAAGATAGGTTTGGCATGCAAAAATCTACCAATATAATTCATCATGTTAACAGAAAAAAAAAAGAAAAAATAAATATGACTGTCTCAAAAGATGCATTAAAAGTATAACAAAAATTCAAAATCCACTCATGATAAAAACTCTCAGCAAAATATAAACAAAGAAACTCAAACTCAAAAAGCAATCTATGAAAAAACTTAACAGCATACTTAACAAAGAAAGACAAATGTTTACACTCTAAGGTCAAAAACAAACGAAGGATGTCTGTTCTCACTATTTATACTAAACATTATATTGGTGTCCCAGCCCAAGTAATAAGGCAAAAGAAAGCAGAAGACACACAGATTGAAAAGGAACACATAAAACTGTCTTGGGCTTCCCTGGCGGTGCAGTGGTTGAGAGTCTGCCTGCCAATGCAGGGGACACGGGTTCGTGCCCTGGTCCGGGAAGATCCCACATGCCGCGGAGCGGCTGGGCCCGTGAGCCATGGCCGTTGAGCCTGCGCGTCCGGAGCCTGTGCTCTGCAACGGGAGAGGCCACAACAGTGAGAGGCCCACATACCACATACCCCCCCCCAAAAAAAAAAAACTGTCTTTATGTGCAGACAATATGATCATCTACATAAAAAAAAAACCAACAAAAACTAAAGAATACAGAAGAAAGCTAGATCTAGGAAGTGAGTTTAGAAAGGTTTCAGGATAAGAGATTGATATACAAAAATCAACTTTATTTCTCTATGCTAGCAATGAACAATCAGAATTGAAACTACAAAACAATATAATTAAAGAAAGAACGAAAAATGAAATGCCCAGAGATAACTAACAAAAATTATGCACATTATAGTATGCCTATACAATGGACTACTACTCAAAAATAAAAAGTAACAGACTCTTCTATACACAACATAGCATAGCTCAGAATGATGATGAGCAACAGTAGCTATGCAAAAATGCAGTGCATACTGTATATTCTGATTTACATAAAATTCTAGAAAATGCAACTGCTTTATAGTGAGAGAAGGCAGATCAGTGTTTGCCTGATAACCACAATTTGGGAGGAAGTAAGATTATAAGAGAGCACAAAGGAATTTTGGGGGATGATGGGTATATTCATTATTTTAATGTGCATGGTTCACAGATGAATACATATGTTAAAATTTATCCAAACTGTACACTTTAAATAGAGGCATTTTATTGTGTGTCAAGTATACTATAATAAAGCTATAAAATTGATTATCTATGAAGGTAAATTGGTAAGAGCTCAGCTATTTATCCTAACTAATGGTGAATGAAACCATGGTTGCATTTCTCGTTTGCAAATTGACTCACCTTGTTGAAAGTTTATTTAAACACTAAGACTGTTTTCACGTTGGCACTGAACTATAAGACTAAAGAAACTAATGAGAGAGGAAAAATGAGGCTCTGGACTTGAGACTACGATCTGTGAAGGAGAAAATCTGAAAACATGAGCCAGTTTAAAAATAATATGATTGATTTATGATAAATATTGTTCTATCATTAGCTTTCAAATTGCATTTTTTTTTTTTTTTTTGCGGTATGCGGGCCTCTCACTGTTGTAGCCTCTCCCATTGCGGGGCACAGGCTCCGGACGCGCAGGATCAGCGGCCATGGCTCACGAGCCCAGCCGCTCCGTGGCACGTGGGATCCTTCCGGACCGGGGCACGAACCCGTGTCCCCTTTATCGGCAGGCGGACTCTCAACCACTGCGCCACCAGAGAAGCCCCAAAGATAAATTTTGATTCAATTCCGATCGCTAACACTCAAATAAAACTGCACTCATCATTATATCCTTGGATCTAGCATAGTGCCTGGCACATAGTAGAAACTCATATATTTCTGTTGCATGAATAAATGAATATTTTTTCTAGATTTGATCCATCTAAATCACGATATTGTAATCTATTGTGAGAATTGATTGATTATACAGAAATGTATCTCAAATGAGATACCGCTCTATTCTAATCTCTCACTAGGCCTAGTATAGTCAAATGGCTTCAGCATTTCAACCTAACGTTTTTGGCCAAGATGAAATTTTCTATGGGAGTTAAAAGAAATCAAGCAAATGAAGAGCAACACTTCTGTTTTAAAAAGAGAATAGAGAATTAAAAATAATCCTGCTCCGGGCTTCCCTGGTGGTACAGTGGTTGAGAGTCCGCCTGCCGATGCAAGGACGTGGGTTCGTGCCCCTGTCTGGGAAGATCCCACATGCCGTGGAGCGGCTGGGCCCGTGAGCCATGGCCGCTGAGCCTGAGCGTCCGGAGCCTGTGCTCCGTAACGGGAGAGGCCACAGCAGTGAGAGGTCCGCATACCGCAAAAAAAAAAAAAAAAAAAAAAAATATTTTTGTATTGCTGATTATAACATGCTGCTTCTTTAGTATTATGTACAATCGATCAGCTTGAGGACTTACCTGACTTTAAAGAAGAATTCTACGGCTTGGATAGAATCAATGGATACTTTTCTCTCTGGTATTGAAGAAACAGTACAATTTACCTCTAATTAGGTGAGCTGATGACTACATATTTTATAAGGTTGCTACTTCTCTCTGGATGTGATCAACAGACTGACATAACATTTCTCCATCAGAAAACAGACAGAATATGCAAAATGTCACCATGTCTATGCTGGGTTGAAAAAAATAGAGAGTCAGAAAATGGTTATGTTTCCAAAATGTGAAGTATAATAGTTGATACATATCTCTGACTCTAAACTAGGGCTTCTGTTTTCACAGCCTGAGGCAATTCAGTTTCCACTGTCCCTTTACACTTTATGAACAGTTTTGCCTGATACCTTTCAAAAACCCAAGGATATTCACTCTTGGGAAGGAAGTTATTCAAAGAGAATCTTCTTTAACGTCATGCTTATTTCTCCCTGAAGTTACTGCTTTGAGGATAATAGTTTTCTTTGATTATAAAAACTGAATGGTTTCCACATTTATATTCTGCCTTGTGTAAGCATTTGGCCACAGCTGTAATTGCTAGTGCTTTTGAGACAAGTTTAATTTTCTTTTCATGTTAAATGGTAATGTTTTTATGTTTATTACCTTGTTTACTTAGTGTATCACAAAATTTACTCTTGGCTGTGGAGGTTTGATCATAATATGCATTTTATTAGTCAGATCTCATATTCCATAATAGCCCAGATTTAGGTTTACTGTTTTAATTTGAGTCCTCATCAATATCCTCCCACCTGTACAATTTCAATAGCTCCACTTAACTGATTTTCAACCAACACTCTACTCTCTTCCCTGTAAGATCTACCCTTCAGACTGCTGCCACCACAGTTCCCTTCAGAAATCCCATAAGATACCAAAAAAAAAAAAAAAAGATATATATCTTTTCTTCATCAATGCACATACACATAGTAGTAGTAATAACTACAAATACCTGGCATATAAACCCTTCACAATCTGGTCCCCACCCCTAATTTCTGACATACAGAGAGCCCTCAATCATCACTTACTACTAACGACTTTTTTTCGTTGTTGCGATCTTGGTATCCCATTCACACTTTGAGCTCTCATGAAGAGCAACCTCTCTGTGAATCACTACTTGGCCCACCTTAGAGGGTTAGTCATTCTATTCTTGCATTCTCAAAGTACATCAATCTTTCATATCCACTGTGCCTTCAATGAGCTCTTATATTTGTTTCAAAGCATCCTCATTAAGCTGTGATCTCCCTCAGAGTAGAGATATTGATTAATGCAATTCTGCATCCCTGTGCCCATCACCATGCCCTGTACACAGTAAATAGTTAATAATTGTTTTTTAGATACAGGATTCTGGATGCATCTTTACAGATACAGTGATGTGCATGGCAAGAGAGGACAGCCGAGCAAGTTTTTGTGGACGTTAAAGAGATGTGAACACAGAGATTTGAGTTTATGGTCAATATAGATTTTCTTTTTCAAACCAAAGCTGGTTATGAGACTGAACAGGAATAAAAATCCCTCTTGAATTCTGGATATGAATAACGAATCATCCCATCAAAAGGAAAAATTAAAAAGTTTGTTTCAAACTAGTTCCAACTGTAGAGTCCCTGTTGAAAATGCAGTGGTCCATATGGATAAGGTTAGTGGAAGTGATAGAAGTTCAAACAATGTTTAAAACAGGGAGAAAAACTATGTTTTCTGCTTCTAAATTGAACAATGATTTTCTTTCCCCTCTTATCAGGGCTCTACTTTTATAAGCATTCTGCTTTCTAGGTGATTCTGTATTGACTTGTCTAAGCCCAAGGCATAATCTTTTAGACTCCAGACATGTGCTATAAGTCTGCTTGACAGTTCATTACACAATTTGTTTTGATTATCAGTATATTGGGAAGCTCTTCTCATCCTCCTATTTCTTAATAATTAATAATAAAAATGAAACAATTTATCAATGAAAGCCTGTTAGAACATTAACACAGTATACCTGACTATCCAAAGAAATGTTATTTATAATTATGTCCTAATTTAAGGTTTGACGTTTTCCACTTTCTTGAAAAACATACTACCCTAAACATAGTGAAAAATAAAATGGGATTCCATCATAACCCAGCTGAGAAAAAAATAGATTCCTATAAATTCTGGACCAGTTTTCCTCCTAGGATACATTAGTTGTATGTTGTAGAACCCTGTGTACAGCAGAGATATCATTAATGATAATAAATATATATCCCTTTAGGTACAGATAACTTGAGGTTTTGATGTAAAGTCATATGGTTCATATTTAATAGGATAATCAAAATAATTAATAATTTGAAATATTTAAACAATCATGTTACCTATGATTTCCTAAATATAATCATAATAATACTTTCAGTAAAATTATTGCTTACAAAGAGCATAACTGCCTGCTCAGTTAATATTCACTAATAGCCTAGTATGTGTAAGATAAGCTAGGTGACCCCACAGACACTGAACTATATATATATATACTAGCTCTTTTCTTACATTACACACTTTGTTAGAAAAAGGAGTGGCTTGTTTTTTGTTTGTTGCGGTACGCGGGCCTCTCACTGCTGTGGCCTCTCCCGTTGCGGAGCACAGGCTCCGGACGCGCAGGCTCAGCGGCCATGGCTCACGGGCCCAGCTGCTTCACGGCATCTGGGGTCTTCCTGGACCGGGGCACTAACCCGTGTCCCCTGCATCGGCAGGCGGACTCTCAACTACTGCGCCACCAGGGAAGCCCGGAGTGGCTTGTTCTTTAAAGGTATGTGGCTAGTACAGTTTTGTTAGATGTGTGAATGAATCCATGAACAATGAATTAAACAAAACTTGGAGTAAGAGATAGTCCTTCTAAATGAACTTATTTACAAAACAGAAACAGACTCACAGACTCAGAGAACGAACTTATGGGGTGGGGGAAGAGTTGGGGAAAGGGATACTTAGGGAGTTTGGGATCGACATGTACACACTGCCATATTTAAAATGGATAACCAGCAAGGACCTACTGTATAGCAGAGAGAACTCTGCTCAATGTTATGTGGCAGCCTGGATGGGATGGGAGTTTGGGGGAGAATGGATACATGTATATGTATGGCTGAGTCCCTTTGCTGTGCACCTGAAAGTATCACAACGTTGTTAATTGGCTATACTCCAATATAAAATAAAAAGTAAAAAGAAAAGAAATAGTCCTTCTACCAAGGCATTTAATCTGGTGGGGTGTGTGTGTGTGTGTGTGTGTTGAGGAGGGATGCGGGGTGTGGCAGGGACTTGGATGAGCCCGTGAGATTGATCAAGTAGATGAGGCAGTATATAAAGGGTCCAAAGTTAAGTGAACTCAGATAAGGCAGAGACAAGATCAAGTCAGAAAATCAAAAAAGGCTTCGAGAATGAGATATTTTGAAGAATTAAATTTTAACAGATATTACAAGCCAATTCAGTGATACAACACTTTCTATCAAAAAGCAAGCGTTGAACATTAAAGCAATATGAACCACGTTAGGAAATGGATACTCCCTATTTTATATTTCCTTTGGTCTAGTGAGCATCTTTCTCACGGATCCTGTCTTCTAAATCTATGAACAATCATGTGGCCACAGTAGTAGTTAAAAGAATAACCTAAGTTTGAAATACAGCTATGCAAATCACTAGGTATATATGCTTTGGAAATTTATTTAGTCTTTCTAAGCATAAGTCTCCTTATCTATAAAGTGGAAGATTAACATTTAAACTGACTTGATTGTTTAAAGGATCTTCTGCAAAATGCATAAACAATAACAGGCACAGACTTAAACCTCAAGAAAGTGTAGCTACTTTTCATTTTCTTCTTCGTCTCTATCATCATCATTTAACAATATTTCTGCTGTAGGTTATTTAGTTGCACTCTGAAAGAATTAGAGGGCTTTTTGTTGTTTTTTAAAAAAAATTTTTGGCAGCACAGTGCAGCATGCGGAATCTTAGCTCCCCAACCAGGGATCAAACCTGCACCCCCTGCAGTGGAAGTGTGGAGTCTTAATCACTGGACCACCAGGGAATTCCAAGAGCTATTTAAGATATATACCTTTAGGCAGTTAATACTGGTAGATGTACTGTGAGCACAAAATAAATATGCATTAACTTAAGGGATACTCTGTAGACACATAAAACTGTACTAAGGGGAAAGATTTTTTTGCATGCATAAGATGTAACGGAAACTTTATTAGAAAATTAAACATTTTTCATCTTTGATTAAAAGGTGTTACAAAATTAAAAGTAGTTTCATTAGTCATTATTGTTAATTGGTCTTATTAATGAGAAACCTATATACCTAGAGGGACAATAGCATCTCAAATTTCCATGCCTAAATGGTATTTTCTGAGTTAGACTTCATAAAGTTGCAATTTGAACTTAATCATTTCTGATTAAGATCCATGCTTTAGAAAATTGAAAGGAATGCCATGCATATTTTCCTCCTAGATAAATTAAAATAATAAGATCCCTATTAAAACTCTATTAATTCCCTGAAAAGTTAATCCCCAAACAGTAATAAGTTGGGCACAAAATCTATTTCTATAGAGTAACTTTTAAGCAATGTTTTAGCAAAATGTTTATTTTCATAATTTACACACACATTACCATATACTGTGAACATTTTATGAGTCAACATTTCATGGATTTAGCATTATTCCCCATTATATTTGCTGTCACATTTGTGTCATTTCCACAGATATTTCCCCCTAAATGACCTAACATTATTTGTGCATTTAATGTTGGTTTCTAGGCTTGTAGAAATAAAAAAATTCACATATCTCACTGTTTTTCATATTTATTTGAATTCTGTCTTGGATGCTTTCCCTGGAAGCCAGAGGAGAGGGAGAATAGGGCAAGAGAAAGAAGAGGATTGTGTTCCAGACAACAGAGGAAGGAATACAGCAACCACATAAAACTCTAGGAGGTGATGGGGAGTGGTAGAGAGTGGAGACAAACAGTAAAGGTTAATAGTGTCAAGAGGAGGCAGAGAGGGGACTGAGGCTCTGCGTCAGTGTTTTTTGGGGTGGTCCTAGGTAATTTTTAAACAATTCTGTCCCACACTTAGGAACTTAGATAAAAAATTAAGCTCATATGGGCTTCCCTGGTGGTGCAGTGGTTGAGAGTCTGCCTGCCGATGCAGGGGACGTGGGTTCGAGACCTGGTCTGGGAGGATTCCACATGCCGCGGAGCAACTGGGCCCGTGAGCCACAACTACTGAGCCTGTGCATCTGGAGCCTGTGCTCCGCAACAAAAGAGGCCGCGATAGTGAGAGGCCCGCGCACTGCGATGAAGAGTGGCCCCCGCTTGCCACAACTAGAGAAAGCCCTCGCACAGAAACGAAGACCCAACACAGCCAAAAATAAACATAAAATAAATAAATTTATTTTTAAAAAATTAAGCTCATAACCTACCACAGCCTCTGGCATGAAATTGGGATATTACTAACCCTAAGTTGGGCAGACAAAGCCCGGATTGAAGAACTCCTTGGGAAAAATATAGGGAATTGTGCAGAAATGAGCTGCTCACCAAAGCAAGAAATTCTATTTTTCCAATGTGGATCACGATAATCATTAGTTTTATATAGCTTTGAAGAGAAGCTTATAGAAAAAAAAAAAAAAAGGAACAAAAAGAAAAAAAAGAGACTGCCATAACAAATCAGATTGAAGAGCATCGTTTTCTGATAAGAATTTAGGCAGTCTAAATCTCCATGGGATTTCCTGAGGGGCCTGAGTTCTCTGGAACATGCTCTTAGACATTTCATTAAACTAAGGGCATGTACTTCTCCCATGGAGTGAGATGGTTTTGGAGAGTTTGCGTTAGGTCAGAAATCTTATGTCAGGGGATAAAAAAGATGACTAAAACATGACCTTTATTCATGAGAAGTGTATGATCTTCTTTAGCAATACTGACAATTTCCACCCAAATTCAATTTTGTAGTCTATTATAGGGAATTTATACCCCTAAGGGGGTAGTAATGTGTGGTAGCCTAGAAACTTGGTCCACTGAATCATGTAATGCATCCCTACTGCTTTTGTGTGCCTTCTTTTTCAAGTCAAGATGTTACTTCTGTAAATCTTAAAAATCTGAAGTCAGCAAATTCAACCTGCATTTAAAAATATTCACCACCAGATAAGTGATTAAAAGCTAGTTCAAGACATCTCTACTTTTATCTCCCTTGCAATGTTTGCACTGTGAGTAGCATGGGGAAACTTTACAGCTATTAGTACCTGAAGAAAAGATCAAGCGATTGTCCCCCTTGTGAAAAGTAAACTAGTTCTCTTTTCCTGTTTTGTTCAGCATGCTCTTTACAACAAAAAAGACATTAACATATTCGATTTTTTTCTGTGACTAACACTTATGGTAAGTCTCAGATTTTCTTTTGTTCCAAGACCCGCAGGAGCCATGAGAAAGAGCTGAAATTTTGACCTGGTGATAGCCAAGACTGGACCTCAAAATGTCCTTTTCTTGTGTCTGGTTTGACACCATTAGGGAAGAACAAGCTGTCTAGGTAATTACTCCATCTGTCAAGAGAAAAGGCCTCTTGAAAGTTGGACATTTGGCCACCTACAAAGTAGGTAGAGGAACTTACCTAAAATCTAATTCATGACCAGGTGTAGAAATTAACATTTTATTTTTAAATTTTCATCACATTATTTCAAACATAGTTTCTCATTTGTTTGTTTTATAAGTACTAATATGAAGAACTTTTGTTTCTACAATTAGGCAATATTTAAATAGTGCTACCATAAACGCTATTTTCTTGTATTTTAGAGACTGGTAACAAATATTATAGTTAGCTACTTAAAGATTTGTGTAAGTTTAGGTATTAGCAGCAAAATCTATAGATGATATGGCCTACAATAAACTACGGAAATTGGCCGCCACACTTGAAAAAAATAAATGCTTAAATATTTCCCTTTAAACACAATTAGAGACATAGGCTTACATTTGGAAATTTCGAAAAAATGTTTATTTTGATTATTAATGTGTATTGTCAGAAAAAAATGGCCATATCTAAATATTTCATATATTTGTCTAAAAAGAATATTGCTGGGGGAAAAAAAAACAACAACTGGGCTTTTATTCTAGTTACTGCACTTGTCAAACTCTATTTGAAGGAAAGTACTTAGTATGTATTATCTGAGGATTATAATAGCTTTGGCACAGCATAAAGTGAAAATTTATTGTTCTAAAGCATTTACACCAAGAGATGGGAAATGAAGATTCTGACTCTACAAAGATTCTATGAAGATTCTGAGACTATAAAAAAGTGAAAAAGCAAGTAATTTCCTTCAAGTTTCAAGTTTTAGGTAATAAAATATATGCCATGTATGTTCTATGACCCCTCATTCATTTATATAACCAAATTTTAAATTAACCTAAATAATTTTATAAGTCATCTGAACAGTTTTTATATTTTGGGGCTCCTGTCAAGACAAGGTGTTCTGGAACCAAATTCTGTAATGTCAAAGGGCCTAGAAAGTTTTTATAAGGTTTAGATTATCATCAGGTCAAAATTGGAGCCTCAAATGGAGCTTGGTTACTTTCAAACTTTTCTCCAAATGATACTTAGCAAGAGACAATTAAGAAATAATCCCTCTTTAAACTTAATCTCAGTCCTAAAATCCTTGGATCCATCAACAGTTACTGAACATGCAACATTCTAGTTACACAGGAGAAAACAAAATCTAAGTCAAAGGGAAAAGAATTCTTCATCTTCATGTCACTTAGAGCCTGCCAGGCAACCATAAGCTATATGCTGGTTTACTTCCCTTGAGCATATGTTCCAAGAATTTAAAAAGAGTCAAAGAAGAAATTGTTTATATGTATATTATGTGTGTGTCTGTATGTATATATATCATACACAATTATTACACATAATTATACATTATATATTAAAATATTTAATTATATTTAGTATTTAAAGAGACAAAAAATGTTTGACCATTTATAAACCCATACCCTTCCTGAAAAAATATCAGACTATAAAACAATATACTGCAATTTAGTGCTAAAAAACATTTTTTATTTGTCAGAAATGTAAATGTTTATATAATTATATGATATCTATCAATAAAACAGCAATTCAAGTAGTAGGACTATATAGGAGACCTTGAACAAGATGAAGAGTTTAGTACTGTTCATATATTTGTATCAAATGACTTGAAACTCAAAGAAAAACATTTAAAAAATAACTAAGTAAAAAAAATTGTTGAAATAATGTTCAAAGCATGCTATTTTGGGTAATAATTATATGGTTAACATAATGCTAGGCACTTTTTCCAGCACACTATAAATTAACCTTGACAATCATCCTAAAAGTACAGCATTTCTAATTCGAATTTTTAGACATGAGCCTCTAAGGTGCACAGATGTAAAGTAAGTAAATCAGGATCATGTGGTTAAAGAGTAGGTCCTCTAAATTAAGATATTATACTTTTCCCAATTTATTTCTGTTGTCTATTGAGAAGCAGTATAGGATAGAGGTTAAGAACCTAGTGTCTTCTGTATCTTCAGTTCAAGCTGTGTGACCTTGAACAAGTTATTTAACTCTGTTCTCTAACCTTTAAAATGGAACAAAAATAGTATCCATATTAAATGAATAGATGTGAGATCTGAATGGCAATGCATGTACATCGTGTAGAACATCACAGAGCACACGGTAAGTTTACAATAAATGTTATCCAATATTACTAGGGATTCACTCTTTGACCCTTAGGGAGTTACTTTGGCAGATTACATTTTCCTACAACGGCTGTTACAATAAACCACTAGCTCATCTCACAACGTGACCTTGCGCTACTCCATCAAGAGGTTGAGTCTATGTCTTCTTTTCTTGAAGCTGGGTGAAAGTTTGTGACAGTCACAACCAATAGAACTTGATGGGAATGATGTTATATGACTTCCAAAGTTAGATCATAAAAGGATGATCGTGTGTCTGCCTCTCTCTGTTTCTGTGTCACTCTGATTTCGTCTCTGACTCTGTCTTCCTCTGTCTCTGTCTCTTTCTCTCTTTCTACCCTTGCTGTTAGAATCCAGTCACCAGGTGGTAAGAAAGTACCAGTCATATATATGTAGAGTATGTATACACATTCCAGCCAAAATCTCCAGCTAAATTCTAGTCAAGAGCCACCATCAACTGCCCGACATGTGAGTGATAAAGACTTTGAAATAACACCAGTCCATTTTCATGAGATAACCTGAGCAAGAACCATCAAGCTGAGTCCAGTCACCCCCATGATGATGAGAGATACAAATGAGCAATCATTATTGTTTTAAGCCACCGTTTGGCAGGTGCTTTGTTTTACAGAAATAACTAACCAGCACAGTCACCAGGTTCTTTCTTTTGAAAAAATAAATTACTAAAAATAGGATAATTGAATACAGTCCTGAATTTGATTTTTTAAAAAATCTACTTACTGAGCTAAAGCATCTTTTTCTCCTAAATGTATAGACTTTATGTAGATATAGAGAGTCACAGCTAGATTTAATGAAAATTTTCATTTTCTGCTACCCAGAAAGAAAGGGATGATCCATCCTTACTCTGAGCAAGGTTGGCATATGATGGTGAGCAAAAACGGCAAACACACATATAAAGGGTCTTCCTCCTAAGGTCAAGAGAAGAGTATTTCCATCAGCAACTACCACAGTGCCAGGACTTTGGGGTCCTTTTTATGGGATCAAATGCAAAGTGTTCTGATTCTTGATAAAGAAAACAAGGCAGATAGCAGCTAACTTGCCCAGACACATTGAGGATAACCATGAGGTGCTCTGATGCTCAGGGAAATGCAACCAACCAACCCTTTCAACACATAAAATGAAAAACCAATCATTGTCTTCCAATTTAAACATAATACTGGTACCTGAATTCAAAGTGTTTAATTATAATTCAGTTGCGTCACCCAGCTTTACATATCAAGTCTAGAGGTTTTGACTGTTTCAAGAACAATCTGTTGGACAAAGAAAGAAAAATCGCTCAGAGTGCCATTTGCTTGGGTAGTATCAGGCCCCGTAAGTGGACTTCTATAAAGAGAGAAGCTCACTGAATTAATACACTGAAGAGAAAAAGAAGGGTAAATATTCCTTGAGTATGGGGCTATACATATATATTAAAAGGCAAACCCTGTAATTTTCACAAGGAATGAAACAGGCTCATTATTCTCTCACTTTGAGAAACCGTTCTTCACTCAGGAAAGAAGTCCACGATAACTCTATAAAACAGAATACCACCCCTGCCAGCAATTTGGCTTTTTTCCAAAGAAAAATGCCGAAGGAAAAAACCCAAAACATTAAATGAGGGAAATTAATCCTAATTACATAGCTATAGAAATGTAATTATGTTGAAGATAATACAATGTTGCCATTTGACTTTAATGTTAAAGAAAGCATCTTGTCTCAGCAAAACCAAAACAAAACAAAAAATGTCCTAAGTAATCATAATAACATAATAATGTCTGCTGAGAACAAGTCTAACTCACAGTCATACACTCCACACCCTCACCTCATTCTAAATAGTCAATTATTTATATTATATCATTTATAAATTGATACATGCTATAAGTTGGTAAATCATTTGTGGGTTATATAAATGTAAAAATAAGTAACCAAATAACCAAATATAAAATCAGTTATTTAAAATCCAAAAGTAATAACTGTAAGGCTTTGATTTAAAATGTGCTTAATAGTGTTTTAAATCTTTCCCCGGTGATAAACAATATGAATTACATAATGAGATATATTTGTTTAACAGTTGGGCCAACTTATTCCAGCTTGTCAAATAGCCAAGACTTCATCTATTTTTTCACTGCTGCTGGGCTGATGGCCACCTCTGTGTATATGTTTTAAAATCTTCACTGGATATCAAATGAATAAAGCATAAAAACAATTTAGCCCGAGATAGCTTTCTGTTTCAAGAAAGTTTGTGCTTGGTAACAATCAGGATTACTGAGGACTTTTAATTATATCTGTGGTCCTTGCATTACAAACAGACTAAAAGGTTCCCAGAAGAATGGGGATCCTTTGACTGCCAGACATAGGAAGGAAAGACTGAGGTTAGAGACATTCCTCTGAACACAAACCCTGACAGCATTTTCTCTCCTGCTCTGAGGTCACAAGGACCCACATGTACAGAATTTCTGTACCTTACAGTTTACATGTGTTTACTCTGGCTGGTGCCTGTCTCCCAGGAGACTCCTGAAAAGCATCAAGAAATGTAGTCTCTGGTGATCAAAAGGACGAAGTCTTTGTTCTCAGAAAAAAATTTTAAAAATATGCATTACAGTGTTTTTACTTTCCCTTTATATGCTCTATAAAATTCCTTATTTATTAAAACGTTAGTAGTTATACTTTGTCTTGAGAAAACATGGCTTTGTAGATATGATATAAAGAAAAGGAAGAGGAAAATAATGACACCACCACCAACAATTAGTAAGAATCTTTAATTTGCCAGGCACAGTATAAAATACTTTTCCATCTGGCCCTGCTAACTTTAAACTGTTGCTATTTAAAATGAAGTGATCTTTTTAATGTTACTTTGTCAAGTGTTTCTTATTGTTTCCTTTGGGCTATCTTTGCTATACACTTTGTGTCAATGACATGAGAAATTCAACTAATCATTTAGGTATCTAATCAAGTCTCCTTTTCACTAAAAATAATTAGTGGCCACCAATGCCCCTATCACACAGGACAGCTCCCTAACATGTTCTACCTATTTCTCCAGGATTACTATTCATCATACCCCTCTTGAAAATGCCAAGTTTCCTCTTGCCACAGAGCTTTGCACATGGTGTTTCCTTCTCCAGTAATTTCCATCCTTAATCCCTTTTGCCTGCAAATACTCCACTTCACTTAACCCAAACTCCTTCGTCACATATCAGCTTAATCACCTCCTCAACTATTTCTTCCTTAATATGTTCACATTATGATAAATACATATCATATACATCATTATACACTCTCATATCAATGAACTCCATACATTAGAGCATCCATATTAAAGTGAATTTTGGTTAATATTTGCCTTCTCAAGACTAAAAGCTCCAGAAGGGTGGGAAAAAATATACTTTTTTTTTCTGATTAGTAGAGCAGCTGGCATAATGCTCAATAAATGTTGTTTAAAATTAAAAAAAAGAAATTAATGAGTGAAGGAGTTAAACTGGTTTTAGACAGGTTTTGGCTTCTGAATTGATTTCCTGAGATACAAAGAGAAAAAGTATCTTATTTCAAACACCTTGCCTATAACACATAAGTACAAAGCACAAGTGCTACTTCCTGGTTCCACCCAAATCTTTATATAATTAAGTATTAAGCCACCAACTAGGGAGGAGGTATTGATGAAGAAGGGCTCCAGGGGAGCTACAGAAAACCAGGAGCATCCTACAGGGCAAAATTGTCAAGGCAAAGAGTTCTGATCACCATCAGAGAGATGAATTCATAGCCAGCAGGAAAACAGCATGGATCACATCCAATTGGTTAGGCAAGCATAGGAATATAAGGAAGAAAAATGATAGGAATATCCCAGAGAATTACAGGGGGTACCATCTGGGCTGACTGCTTAGTTCAAAATGGTTTCCATGATGCCATAATACTTTTCCTCTTCCCATACTCCTCTCTGCTAGAATAGCTGAAGGATCCACAGGGCAGACTTATCTAGACCAGTCATTGGTTTTCAAGCTCCTAACCACCTCTCCTGGTTAATGGATGAGTAGGTTACTCAAACCAGTCCAATATGAATTCTCCCTTGGGAATTTTAAAACTCAGAATGAGATTAACTGTTCAATTGATTAAAAACCAATTAAAATGTTAAGATGCTAACAGTCATATGCATCCATGGTACAAAAAGAAGACTGTCACTTCTGTAGTAAAAAATAATGAAACAGGCATGCACAGAGAAGGAAAGGTGTGTGTGTGCGTGTGTGTGTGTGTGTGTGTGTGTGTGTAACGAAGCAAAAGAAGGGAAGATGGGAGAAAAGAAGGGGGAGTGAGGTGAGGGAGAAGATGGAAAAAGAAAGGGAGAAGGAGAGAGAGGAAGAGAGAAGGAGAGTGAAATATGACAGATTTCAAGTCCCCTTAATACTAGCCATGCTTCAGCCAGTTCCACTCCTGACCCTCCCAAGGATTGGATATGTGAACCCAAAGTGTCTCCTTTCTTGGTTAAACTAGTTGTAGTCGGTTTAAGAGAGCACAGAAATACCAGGGTGAGATACAAATATTAACTGAGAGGTGTGATACAGAAGTCAGGTTCTGATGAATTTCTTTTTAGGCAGTAATTCTACTTGGTTCCCTGTGCATGGTCATGGGGACTGAGGGGTTGCTAGAGGGGGGAAAATGTCACAGTAATGTGATGTGGTTTCACCAGGTTGAACCATTAGAAAGCCTGAAGGCATAATATCATAATGTCAAAGAACAGAGGAACATAAAGTTATAAGACGCTGTCTTTGCCAACAAACACATGAAAGGATGCTCAACATCTTTACTCATTAGAGAAATGCAAATCAAAACTACAATGAGATATCATCTCACACCAGTCAGAATGGCCATCATCAAAAAATCTAGAAACAATAAATGCTGGAGAGGGTGTGGAAAAAAGGGAACACTCTTGCACTGCTGGTCGGAATGTGAATTGGTACAGCCGCTATGGAGAACGGTATGGAGGTTCCTTAAAAAACTACAAATAGAACTACCATATGACCCAGCAATCCCACTACTGGGCATATACCCTGAGAAAACCATAATTCAAAAAGAGACATGTACCACAATGTTCATAGCAGCCCTATTTACAATAGCCCGGAGATGGAAACCACCTAAGTGTCCATCATCGGATGAATGGATAAAGAAGATGTGGCACATATATACAATGGAATATTACTCAGCCATAAAAAGAAATGAAATTGAGTTATTTGTAATGAGGTGGATAGACCTAGAGTCTGTCATACAGAGTGAAGTCAGTCAGAAAGAGAGAGACAAATACTGTATGCTGACACATATATATGGAATTTAAGAAAAAAAATGTCATGAAGAACATAGGGGTAAGACAGGAATAAAGACACAGACCTACTAGAGAATGGACTTGAGGATATGGGGAGGGGGAAGGGTAAGCTGTGACAAAGTGAAAGAGCGGCATGGACATATATACACTACCAAACGTAAGGTAGATAGCTAGTGGGAAGCAGCCGCATAGCACAGGGAGATCAGCTCGGTGCTTTGTGACCGCCTGGAGACGTGGGATAGGGAGGGTGGGAGGGAGACGCAAAAGGGAGGGGATATGGAAACATATGTATATGTATAACTGATTAAATTTGTTATAAAGCAAAAAAAAAAAAAAAAGACGCTGTCTTGCTATAATACCTCATAGATTACTGACCACTATTAATGTGCTTAGATCGTCATGAAACTAGGCAATTTACGTAAGCAATCCAGGTATTTTTATGTACATACTTTCCTTTAGTAGTGCTTACAAAATAAGCAATAAAGTAAGCAATAATTTTTTTACATAATATTGGCAAGCCAACAAACATTCATCTGGATATTCACTTCAGAATGTTTACCTGCACCTCCATCTTTTCATATACTAAATTTGTATAATGTATGCAAATTAGCAATTGAGTGTGATTTAAGTTTTGTAAAGTGTTGACTTTTTTCTTTCACTTTCTCTCTCTCTCTTTCCTACCCTTAAGAAAAACAATTTATGTTTAAGAATTCAAAGAGTAGGGAAAACAACTGAATACACCCCAGTTTTTATGTTTCATTTCATGCTAATTTATTCCTTCATTAAAACCATTTACTGTATGATGGGGAATGGATTACTAAACATAAAAAGATGAAAAATTCAACTTTAAAACAGTATTGTTGAGCTTATTTGTTTAGAATGTTGAAAGTGTCTGCTTCCTATCTGTAGGAGTACATAGTAGGACTGGCATTCTGTCTCCTCCTCACCGGTGTATAGTAACTATTTGATTGCTGACTTCAAAATATCCTTAATATGGACCCCAGGGATGATGCCCTTATTTGCCCTCAAAGTCCTCTGCTCCAATCTTGACTCCCTAGACTTTGCAAATCCTCCAAGTGGGAGCTTCAGCTGTTTTCTACCTCTACAATCAGACCCATTCAGTTCCTGAGCCAATCTAAGTACAAACCATGTCAGAAGTTCACAACATATCTGGCGATGATTTTTATTTCAATCAATAAATTCCAGCCTTTCTCTATAATGCTCCTTTAAACTATAATAATATTGGCTTAACTAATAAAAAGTATGGGTCTAGCTTAGTTTCCCCCATCAAATACTCTTGTTCATTCAGTTACTAAACTGCCCAGAAATTCAGCTGTGTAGCCTGGGTCTTGATCACCTGTTTGGTTCCTTTCAGCTCCCTTTACCAGACTCTCAGGCTAACATATTTCAAGGCTACCTGCTATAATATGGCAAATATTGGGACATATTTATACTAAAACCATGTTTATCTGAAATTCAAATTTAACCAGATACTCTGTTTTTATTTTTTACTTCTGGCAATGACCATTTGGGTCCAGAATGTGAACCAGTACCAAATAAATAGAATCTCTTGGGCAGTATCAAAAAACGGGAATAAAGGTGCAGACCTACTAGAGAATGGACTTGAGGACATGGGGAGGGGGAAGGGTAAGCTGGGACAAAGTGAGAGAGTGGCATGGATATATATACACTACCAAATGTAAAACAGATAGCTAGTGGGAAGCAGCTGCATAGCACAGGGAGATCAGCTTGGTGCTTTGTGACCACATAGAGGGGTGGGATAGGGAGGGTGGGAGGGAGACGCAATAGGGAGGGGATATGCGGATATATGTATACATATAGCTGATTCACTTTGTTATACAGCAGAAACTAACACACCATTGTAAAGCAATTATACTCCAATAAAGATGTTTAAAATAAAAACAAAAGAAAAAAACCTTATTTAGCCCAAGAAAATACTTTGGTATGATGTCAGATCTCACTGTCTTGTTAGTCCTGAGTCCCTCTTTTTCTAGTAGGTACCCCTGATGTTTTGTGGGAGACTTTACTCAAGATCTCAATTTTTTTTTTTAATCCACAGTTTCCACTAGGTAGTTTCAAAGGTCTCTTCCGAGTCTAAACTTTATAGTCTCAAACTAAGAGTTATTTCTCCCTCAAATCCTAGCACTCCTAAATATAAATCCAGGTTTTACCATATAAGCCTAACTCCTTGGATCTCTTACTCTCATGTCATCAAGAGCTAAGCTCTTGAAGAATGCCAAGGTCTGGAGTTACACTATATCTGTGAATGTCACCACAAGGTGACAGCTACCCTGGGAATATGAAAATATTCTATATTCCTCCAGATTTTCATAACAGAGAGCATTAAAGTCCCTATTAAGATAATTAACAAAAGGGAGGTTATACTTACACTTGGAAATTTCCTTTAAGGGTAGCATTATCCTGCACATCACTACAAGTCTATACTAATAGCCTTGTTTTTCCCTTGCCAGTAGCTTAGAAAAGAAACTAAAATTTTAAGTGTGATTTTCTTGCTGTTCTTTTTAATTCTTACATATTCAAGAGAATTATATTACTTAGGGCATACATATGGTCATTTTTCTAAATAAGCCATAGTCTCTTATTAAAGTGAAACTAACATTTAAAGACCTGTTCAAGTAGATCAAAACAACTGGGGGTAAAAAAATCCTAGAGGATCCTAGAAAATAGACATGTCCTTGCAAATAAATTAATTTTTTACCTCACATGACACATGCTTTTTCAAATGAGGAAAAAAAAAACTAATACCAAATGTCATTTGAAATAATATGTCAGTTATCTCAATGACTAGTATTACTAATTTTATGAACACCTGAAACTGAGTTTCCCTGGTGGAGTATTGAAATTAGAGCACTGGAATCAGATATAGACTCAAATATAGAGAAAGAATATTACAGCATAAATTTGCAAAACTAAAATAATATAAATGCTCAGTAAAATAACTGGGAAAAATTCAAAGAATGTTGTTTGTAGATAGCTGTCATTTATCCAATCCAAACTAAGCTATCATGAAGATATTACTAGTATATTTATTTATTACTCAACTGAAATGATGGTAGGTGTTATTTCTAGACTTTAACAAATCAAATCAGAGAATCTAAAATAATTATGCTAATTATATGGTTTAAAATTGTAAGAAAGAAATGAGATTCATTTCTTGAACTCAGTTCTCCTTTATAAAAAGTAATAATGACAATAAAGCAAAAGTGGATGTACAAGAGCAACAAAGCAGAACTGTTTCTATTCCAGGTATCAAAGCTGATGGGGAACCATGAGGTATACTGGCCTACTGAGAATAAGAAATAAGTTGTACCTTCTAGAACCCAGTAATATCAGTAGTTGCCTTAGAATATGTTGAGGCTAAATATGTAAGTCTAGAGAATGTATCTGTCCAACACATAAGGGCTTCGCTACAGAAAACAGGCCCTGATCAAACAAAGTGTTCAAAGACCAAAAATGCTACTTAATATGACAAGGTCACTTGTCACATACATACTAAGGCATTTAGTCAGCAAACCAGGCCCTAAATATAAAAACCGATTTTACTTGAAAATCAGTGGTCCAGAAAGGTGAAAGTAAAGAGAAACCAATTTTGGAGTTTGAAAGAAATGATGAAAGAATTTAAAGAGCAAACAATATATTTGATACAAAAAAGGCACAATGAAATATGAAGTAGGAAGATAACACTAAAGTAACTAGCATCTTCTGAGTACTTACACTGATTTGGTACTATGGAAATACCTTACAGAGTTATCTCACTTACGCATCAAACTTGCTTATGAGTTAGGGTCTATCATCCTTATATGCTGAGGAGAAATACACTCAGATTTAGTTACTTGTTCAAAAGCACCTACAAAGTAATGAAGCCAAGATTTAAAGTGAGTTCTGAAATCCAAGTCAGTGTTGTTAGCTGCTATACTATACTATCCCTCTGTGCTATGTAATCATTTACTGATGATGAGTTGAAGGGCATTCAAAATGAATAAAAGAAATGGGTGTATAGCTACTGGAAATCAGGAGAGTCTAAGAACAGGCTTAGACAATGACTAGCTACATGAGCACAGACAAGTCACTTTACTTCTCTGGGCCTCAATTTCCTCATCTGTAAAATTAGGAAATCCACTGTGGTAGGTTTTGGCAGTGACAGCTCCCAATCTGTTCACATCTTCCTGGATCCACCTTTGGCTAGATGCTTTGCACACTGATGCTTGGCCTGCCATTGCAACTTGCTTTGGCAGAAGGGACAGTGGGAAATGTGATACAAACGGAGGCTAGAAAACTCCTTGCTCACTAGAACTTACCCTCCCTTGCTGCTTCTGGGAGTCCTGGAACAGCAAGTATATGAATAACCCAGCATAGGCTATTAGAAACATGTAACCGAGTCACTCCCACTGCCTCAGCTGACAGCACCAACCATCAGACATGTAAAAGAGGCCAGTGGACTGGAGGCACAGGAGTGAGTCCAGGAAAAGCCATCAAAAGAACTGCTTGGCTGAGCTCAGCCCAAATTGCTGACTGATAAAACTGTAAGCTAACAAATGATTGCTGCTTCCAGCCAGGGGTCAGCAAACGTCCTGTATAAGGCCAGATAGTAAATGTTTTAGGCTGTGTGGTCCATAAGATCTCTATCACAGCTACTCAGTTCCGTTGTTATAGCACAAAGGTAGCCATAGACAATGAGCACATAAGTGGGTATGACCTTGTTCCAATAAAATTTTATTTACAAAAATAAGTCAGCAAAAAAAAAAAAAAAAGGACAGGACCTGGATTTGACCCTTGGGTAGTAGTTTGCTGACCCTTGTTTTAAGCCAGTAAATTTTGGCTTGGTTTGTTAAACAGCCAAAGCTAACTGATACCTTGATTAAGATGTGTTCATTAATATTAAGAAAATCAATTCTGTAATTAGAATTTGCATTACATGTGAAATGAGCATTACATTATTCCAATCAAAATCTGCCCCCAAAATACCAAGTTTTTGTTTGCTTGTGTTAATTAATTAATTAATTTTTGGCTGTGTTGGGTCTTCTTTGCTGCACGCAGGCTTTCTCTAGTTGTGGCAAGAGGGGGCTACTCTTTGTTGCGGTGCGCAGGCTTCTCATTGTGGTGGCTTCTCTTGTTGGGGAGCACGGGCTCTAGGCACACGTGCTTCTTGTGGCACGTGGGCTCAGTAGTTGTGGCTCACAGGATCTAGAGTGCAGGCACAGTAGTTGTGGCTCACAGGCTTAGTTGCTCCATGGCATATGGGATCTTCCCAGACCAGGGATCGAATCCGTGTCCCCTGCATTGGCAGGCAGATTCTTAACCACGAGGGAAGTCCCCCAAAATACCAAGTTTTCATCAGTGAATAGAAAAGAAAATGCTTGGTTTTCTCCATTCAAATATATTTTTGGTGAAAGTGATTGCTTTAAAACTTTGGGTATGTTGCTAAAAGTATATTAACTAGAGCAATATAAATATAACTGAAATTTCACCCAATACTTCTTCCTTGGCCCTATGAGAACAACACTCTCTCTCTCACATGCATGTACGCACACACACAGTAAGAATAAAACTTTAAAAATCACTAGTTAAGTGTGCTTTAAAAAGCATGGTTGGGGACTTCTCTGGTGGCACAGTGGTTGGGAATCTGCCTGCCAATGCAGGGGACACGGGTTTGAGCCCTGGTCCGGGAAGATCCCACATACCGCGGAGCAACTAAGCCCGTGCACCACAGCTACTGATCCTGCGCTCTGGAGCCTGTGAGCCATAACTACTGAGCCCACATGCCACAAGTACTGAAGCCCGCGTGCCTAGAGCCCATGCTCCACAACAAGAGAGGCCACTGCAATGAGAAGCCCACGCACTGCAACAGAGAGTAGCCCCCGCTCGCCGCAACTAGAGAAAGCCCGCGTGCATCAACAAAGACCCAACACAGCCAAAAATAAATAAATAAATAAATTTATTTAAAAAAAAAAAAGCATGGTTGCTAAGCAAAATTATAAACCCACTGATCTAAGGAATGCTAAGGAGAATTAAAATAAAGAAATCAAAATTTGCAAATATCTTGCTATGTATAGTATATGTATTGTTCAATACATAGTGTCAAATGTGGTCCTCCCTGTGATGTGCCACTTGTAAATGCAACTCTAAAATATAATAGTGAAGAGAATGGATGATGCTGAGGAACATGGTAGTCCTGAAAGACCTGTGTGTCCTTGAATGCTGAATGAGGGTAATTTTGACCCAAATGTGTCACTTTTAATTTATGCAAAATATATCTCCAAAGAAATTCAGTCAATGTTATTAAGTGAGGGAAGCATTTTAGTGTAAAACTGAAGTGATAACATCAAAAGTGCATGTGTATGTATGGATGGAGTGGAGGGCGAGGGCGGGATGGGGGTAAGAGAGTCAAAAAAGAAAGAACAGTTAGCAAAGAGTACAGTTCCAATTGGGCTTGAGAGGAAAGTACAGTTTAAAGTAGAGTGAGAACAGTTCTGAGTTGAAGGCTAATTTTAGGGGAAAAAAAAAAAGCCACGTCTAACCTAGAAACCTATCTGGGTTAAAAAAGTTCAGAGTATTAAGAACATTCTAGAAGCTGTCAAACTATGTTAGGAGAATTCATGAAGAAAGTAGGGAATGTCCTTATGAGTAGTCAGGGATCAGGCAGATGGATTCAGACCAATATTTTTGGAAGTAGGTTGAATATAAATAGAAAATACTTGTACAAATGATAGGACCTTAGTATCTCAAAAACACTTATATCTTAACACTAGGTGTTAAGATCAAAATTATGTAAAAGTAACTACAACTTAAGCAATGAACAATTTGTAGACTAATGCTTTATTAGACACATGGTTTATGAATAAATAGATTGATTCATAATTTATTTTTCATTAATGTATAAGTTGCTTAGTCACAGACAGTAAATGATTGGAACCTATTAGCAAAATATAGGAAAGGAAGAAAATTTTTACTCAGGGTATGCCTTAGTTAAGAATTACCTTAAATTTTAAGAATTACTAGGAGTCATTTCTGTAAACTGTGGAAAGGAATATAAATTGGTACATAGTTTCTTAAAATATTTTGGCATTAAGCATCAAGATTCTAAATGTTTATATATTTCATTTAATTCTACTCATAACAATAAGTATAATAAAATTTTTTGCACAAAGATGTTCATTATAGTCCTATTTAAATTTTTTTATAAACTGGTAACAGCAGGGAGGCCTACAGTTTTAAAAATAGTTAAATAAAATATGAATTAATATATTTTATATGGCCATTGAAATTTTTGAAGAGTTCTAACAATCTGAGAAACTTATTATTAGGTAAATAGGATAAAAGCAAAATAAAAATCACATGTACATATTGATCTTGTCTATGTAAAACATTTGTCAAGAGAAATCTGTCAGAAAATACGCTAAATTAATAATAGTAATTATACTTGAGTAGTAGCATTTATTCCTTTACACTTCAAAATTTTTCTAAATTTGCAACTATGAACTAATACTGTCTTTATAGAAATTTAAAAATAAAATGTCAGAAAATACTATTCCTCCTAGCTGAAAAAATCTTAAATGTTTCTTCATTTGACATTCAATGCTGGTCACAATCTGTTACAAAACATCTTTTTTATCCAACTTCACTCTTCCTTCCCACATAATGCAGATAAACTGATGGTACTTTCTTATTCTTAGGTTTGCATTTCTCTGGCCCAGTGCCTTTGCCCTGTTCCGTTTACCTACAACATTTCACCTGTTTCTCTCAATCTGTCTCCTTCCTGTTTTGAAATGCTCTTCCAGGTATCCTCACATCCAATAAGCCCCATAGAACCACTGTGATGAACAGTTCTCTCAACTCCTTTTGACAATTATATGCCACCTGTATAATTTTAAGTGATAGAAACCCAATTAAACCCGTTTTTACCAAAGAGGAAAAAAAGGAGGGGGAGGTTAATAAATTTGCTCATTCCAGGAAGGGTTTTTCAACCTCAGCATTATTTACATCCTTTGTTCTGGGGGCTTAGCACCCTGGGCATTGTAAGATGTTTAACAGTATTCCTGGCCTCTGCCCATTGAATACCAGTAGCGCCCCCCAGTGTCACAAGCAAAAATGCTTCCAGACACTCCCAAATATCTCCCTGGGGGCAAAGTCACGAAAGCTGATAACCATTGGTTTAGGAATAGAAAGGCCTGCCTGGTCCTAAAAATTAAAATCACCTTCTCAAAACTCTTCTCCCTCCATCACAAAGACTCTCACTCCACTAACCGACCACTGTCAATCCCAGACTTCAAACCTATCAGATTAAATTATTCAGGGGAAAAAAAAATACACTGTCCAAAATAATAACTCTGATAAGAAATCTGATGCAGTGTCTAATTGCCCTACCCATGAACTAATTTCCTTGGTCAGTGTGATAGACTATTGGAGAGAAAAGATCTGGATCAGGTATTCACACTAACCTGCAGGACTGCTGTTGGCACCACTCAACCCCTTGAGGAAAGAAGATGCTTTGATTCTAAGAAGGGAGACGGAGTTCAGTTGTTCTTTAGAGTCTCTTCTCTGCTTACTAAGACTGTAAGCTACTTAAAGGTAAGCAATGCCTTTCCAACCTCTTTTCTCCACCCCATAGTTCCCAGAATGCCACCTTGAAAAAGTTCAATATATAGCCCCTTATTAACTGAAACATTTTAAAGGATAACATAAGTTACTGAAATCTTTAAAATCCCAGAGAATAAACTGTTCTCCTTTTTTTTGGTTTCACAAATGTATCTTTACAATCTCTATAACAATCTTCTGAAAAAATATGAATTATTTTTCAATTTGTCCTGTAAAACTAAAATTCTTAATAAGCTTTTAAAAAGAACAAATCTGCTTTAGTTTTAGTGAATTAGATATCAGTGAACATTAAACTTGCCATCTAGATCCACCTATGCATAGGATGACAGAAGTATAAGACAGAATTAGAAAAATATAGAATAAAATGCTAAATATATAAACTTTTTGAGAGGAGGAATTATATGTTACACTTACGCTAAATACTTTGCTGACAATATGATAAAAATATTATTTCTAATGAGTAGTATTTATGTTTGTATTTGTGCATATGTGTGCGTGTGAGTATGATTTAAACAATGATGTGTCTGGCAACAAACATATATCTATGAAGAATTTTATAATTACATATTTTTAAAGTTTTTAATTTATCTTCCTTAATCGAACTATCCATAAGGCTTATTACATTAAAATGCTTTTTTAAAATGTTCACAACACTTGTTTGGAAATAGACATATATAATACTGACCTAGCTCTCATATTACATCATACTTTTAAAAATAGAATGTGATAAAGCAATGAATTTCAGGTTAAGAATATGAGTCTCAAGTCAAGAAAACACAATTTCAAATTGGATTTTAAAGAGTTTAAAAGCAAACTAAATGAGCCTTGTTGTATATATTTTTTGCTTCCTATAATTTTACAAAGCAATTTTTTATCCATCAGAGAGGGCTGTGCCAGATATTTAGAAAACCTAATTTGAATAAGATGGAAATTTCAGAACTGCCATGCAAAAACCAAATAAAAACCTCACAATATAGAAATATAGAAACATATATACACAATATAGAAACCTCAAATACAGAAATATTATTTGATCTTCAACTACTTGGGAAACGTTTTGGTCTCAATAATGACAATTTACTTTAAGTGGGAGTATTTTTGAGCATAAAAATATGGTATTTGATGCATATTGAATCTGTCTTGGATGCATTCTCATTACAAATACTTTGCTAGAATGTAGACTATTTTATACTCCTATGAGAAATTACCTGAAATTTACAATTCAAAGATTTTTCCTAAAGTTGCTCAAATTCTTGGGCCTAATATTTTAATAGATTATGTAAATGGTAGCAATACTTGAGTCATATTTTTTTACACTTACATTAAACTCTAAATATTAGCTATCTTTAATTCATTTAAAATATAATTTTAAACATTTCATATATGTTTTTAGAAGGAAAATAATGTCTTAAGTTGAATTGGTACTTTTTAGCAGTCACAAATACTTGACACAAGTAAAAGTATCCAGCAGGTACATTTAATCTACTGTTGATTTTAGAGTAATTAAAATATTAAGAGCAACTCACTAAGAATACCTTGACAACTTCTGAGAATGTAATATTTCTAAGACTATTAAACTTCACAAAAATAACAGTGAAAAATTATTTATAAAATATAACCTCAAATGTTTTCTCATAAATTAGACCATAATCACTACCCAATATTGATAAACTCAAATGTTTCTTATGATATGAAATACTTCTTTGGTTTGTTTTGTCATTGGTACTTTGCTTGATTTCTTTTGTTTTGGTTTTTTGCCCCCAGTGTGTTGTCTAGGCATTTTTAATAACAGTTTTATTGAGATATAATTCACATACCATAAAATTCAACCATTTAAAGCATACAATTCAATGCCTTTTACTACATTCACAGAGTTATGCAACTGTAACCATAATCAATATTAGAACATTTCATATCCCCGAAAGAAAATGTCTTACTCTTTAGCCTTCAAACACTATTACTGCTTAAACCTCTTCCAGCCATAGGCAACCTCTAATATATTTTCTCTCTGTATTCATTTGCCTATTCTGGATATTTGATATAAAAGAAATCATATAATATGCGGTCTTTTGTGACTGACCTCTTTTACTCAGCATAATATTTTCATGGTTCATCCATGTTGTAGCATGTATCAATACTTCATTTTGTATTATTCTATTTTATGGATATACCATATTTTATTTATCCATTCACGTGCTGATGGATATTTGAATTGTTTTGACTTTTTGGCTATTGTGAATAGTTCTGCTGTGAACATTTATGTACAAATTTTTGTGTAGACATAATTTTTTCATATCTCTTCGGTATATACCCAGCAGTGGACTACTTTGTTTTTTGTAAACAGAAGAATGCACTGCTGAACGCATTGGTTTTTTATCCTATATTCTTCATGTAATTTCCATTTTCTTAACAGCTGAGGAAAAAAATAACTTTTTTAAGAGACAACATCTTGTTCTTGTGACATTTATAAGACATAATTTCAGGTGACAACATTTGTTTTGTTTTATAAACCCCACTAGCATTTGAATTCACAGAAGTAGTGGTTTACCTACTATTTTCATTTGAGACCCTGTTTAAAAAGTCAGTAAGTAAGCTGCCATTCAAACTGACATTTTTCTCTAAACAGAAATAGGTGGCTATTTAAAATTTTAATAAATGGTTAAGAAATGGAGAAAATATCACACGTCGTGTGAGAATTCTTTGAAGTCTTCCTATCTTAACTTGTAATAAAATGTCTTTCTTCTGTGGGGTGAGCAATTGAAATGTTATCCATCAGTATTCTGTTTCAACTCAGTAGAAATGAAAAATGCCTGATGTCACTGTCAAACATACTCAGGAAGATTTGATGAGCAAGCCCATAGGAAAATTGTCTTCTCTAAGAAATGCTCTGATGATTGGCACAATTTGTGTGCAGATGTTTTCCTTTAATTTACAATTCTAATACCGAGAGAAGAAGGTACCTTTTCAGATGGCTTACGCGTAATATAATGATACAGAATTCCACAAGGGAATTATCGTCAAGGAATTATGACATACATGACCTTGTGAGTGCACTTTTGAGACCAAATATAGGTCTATAACCAGTGTCCTTCTTTGTTTCATCAATTTATAGATCCTCAGATTTCATACTGTCACACCATAATGTATATACTAGATTTTAAATAAATATCTAATGAATGAATATTGTTAAGAATACATTTCTTACAATCCTATAAGAAAACTGTATTTTAACACAATAGTAGAAATTGAGATGTGACGTATTAGAAGTAGATAAAAATTATAAGAGAAAAAAAAAAAAAAACAGATGAGTACCAATTAATGTTTATGAAGTCCAGACCAAGAATTCTGATTCAGTAGAAATGTTTTTATTTTGTCAGAACATCTCAGTGTGGATCCTAGGTGGAAATCAGAATTTTACCAAGGTCATATACAATCCACAATTCCCGGTCCATTACAAAGTTGCTTTAATAAGCTGATCAAAATGCAGATGGCTGGGCTTCCCTGGTGGCGCAGTGGTTGAGAGTCCGCCTGCCGATGCAGGGGACACGGGTTCGTGCCCCTATCCCGGAAGATCCCACATGCCGCGCAGCGGCTGGGCCCGCGAGCCATGGCCGCGGAGCCTGTGTGTCCGGAGCCTGTGCTCCGCAACGGGAGAGGCCACAGCAGTGAGAGGCCCGCGTACAGCAAAAAAAAAAAAAAAAAAAAAAAAAAAAAAAAAATGCAGATGGCTCATCTACCCAGAGAACCACTAAGAAGAGAATGATGTAATCAGCTGCCACAGAAATGCTGCAGATTTGTAGTGTGGAATTGAGTTTCTGTGATCAAGATTAAATTCCTGGGTAGCATCAATGACAACTACTAGTTAGCATCCTATGAAGGGCTAAACACAATCAAGTTAGTTATGTTGATATACTTCACTAAGGTAATAGAGTATTATTGGAGCTACCACTATTTATTTAGGAATAGCTCATGCTTTTTTAAAAAATTCAAAAATGTTTCTAGATGACTCAGTGTAACAATAGCTAAGTAAAGCCTTTTAAAGCATCCTTATGCTTTAACTCATGAGACAAATGTTCTACTTCTGGTTGTGTCTCCCTAAATGAACTTCAGCCTTGAGAAACTTATCTAATGTCTGTGGGTTTCTGTTCCTTCAACTGTACAATGAAAGCTCTCACTACCAGTTGACCTCTAAAGTTCTATCCAACTCTGACTTGCTCACGTCACAGTGAAGAGCATGGACTAAAAATGGATGGTATGTATGTTGCATTAAGATTTGATCATTTCAGATAGAAATGCATTTGAACTGTTTATTAATAACTTTTGCATATGGAGTTGGGGTAAATGAAAATGAACTGACTTGCTAGGAATCTCCACTGAGGACAAGGGTCACAGCATGTTTGATGGTTGTAGTCATTAAATATAGTGCCTCAAAAGCAACATTCTCCAAAATAGTTTCCTGTGACCATCAGTCCACATATATACTTCAAGTTAAAAAAAAATTTTGGTGAGTTAGTATGACCTAAATTAATAGTCAAATTAGCTAACAAGTGTGGCTCTGGAAGAAGCAGAAACAAATCAAACACCAAACTGACTGTGTATTGGACCTATATTCAACACCTTTATGGGAACTTTCTGTCTTCAAATGCTATGCTTCATAGTAACAAGTGTCCAGTAGCTTAAGAAACAATGGAGTCTGATTTTTTCTTTTCTCCTGTTTTGTGCTGAGTTCCAAAAAATGTGTTCCATTTAAAGTTTTTAAAATAATTTAGAATCCATCCAGATCTTCATTTTGCCACAACTCCATTTAATTTGTCAACTCTTTGTCTGAAATTCCTTCTGTCCTCAGGATGTTCAGGAACTAGAAAACCAACAATGGAAACGTGCCCCCAGGAGTAATTACGGTGGACTAGGATACAGGTGTGATTATAGTGACAGGGTATGGGGGCAAAAAAGCACCGAAGAGTTTTAACTAGATAATTTACATGTACAATGCGACTATGTCTTGATTAGATATTTCTGAGTTTATAGCACAGTTAATTAGAAGGGCTGTGAACTCAGAGAACTTGTCTTCATATTCCAAAAGAGCTGCCATGCACGTTGGTACAGATTCTTGACATTACAAGGCAACACATCTAAGAAGACACCACTTAAACTATAGCTGTCACAGATGTATAGATAACAACAACACTTTCCTGCAGGTGGCAGCAAAGCATCTTTCCTTTTAAACATATTTTCATATTCCGCTAATTTTTTTTTGAAAGATGGAAATATCTTGAGTATAGGGAGTTATTTTTTCTTTTTTCTTAATTGTACAAAGTTACCATATGGACTAGAAATGGCCCTGCTCTGAGATATACTATTTTCAAGCAACAAATCTTCAGACAATTTAACTTCTTTGAAACTTATTCTTATCTTTGGTTAAAAAGAGAATTAATATACTTATAGGTTTATTTGAAGATTAAATCCCATTGCCTAAACACATTAAGTACTCCATAAATGGTATTATAAACTGCTGTTGATAATACATAGTATTATGTTTGGTGTTATTGTGGTAGAACGAGTGAAGGCAAGATTCTACTCCAATATTGGAATAGACTGCCAAAGAGGAAGGCAGCATCCCCTCCCTCTCCTTCAAGGTCACATGGAGGTAGTAACATATGCCAGCATCTAGTCAAGGTTGCCTGTACCAGAATTGCACAAGATGATTGGTAGAAGCATTAAAATGTACCTTTAACAAATCAAAGAGATGCAAATTGGAGCCAGGAAATGATAACGTCAGAAGTAGAACGTGACTTAGGAATATGTTTCAGATAGCCCAAGTGGAGAAAATCTCTGAAGAATATTACAATGAGAGAAGAGAACCTAAAACTTAATATGCATGTGGGGATTTGAAGCCACTGTAATTGGGGTACTTTTGATTAAGTGAATAAGTGGCTCATTTTGTCTCATGCTGTAGAGTTGAGAATGTTGGCCAACATTTGACAAATTTGTAGTTATCTTGCCCCTTTCCCCCTTCAGTTGGACCCTAGTAACCCTATACTAATGCTTAGCACAGACTTGCTGGGATGGCTAAACTTCTGAATAATAATTTACAGCAATGACATTTGGATTAATGACAACCTAAAAAAATTAATATTGCACAATAGTAATTAAAAATATAATTTCTATAAAGCACAGGGGACTGTACTCAATATTTTGTAATAACCTATAAAGGAAAAGAATCTGAAAAAGAATACACCTGAAACTAACACAACATGGTAAACCAACTATACTTCAATAAAAATATAAATATATGTAATTTCTACAGAGGATCTCAGGTTAAATACATGGAAAGGACTTAATTCAGCCATTGCTTTCATTTGCATATTTAATTTTCCTTGGGAAATGTCATGGGTTCAGCTCATTAACAACTACATGACCCAAATGCACAATCCTGCACTTTCCTTCTTTCCTTTGATGTCTCTTCCACTTACCACCCCAAGGACAAGGTAAGAAAAGAGTAGCTAATTTTCTCATTAAAAGAGAACATAGGTGAAAATGATAACTAATTCCAGCCATTTGAGAAACAATCATATCTCAGCACGCAGAGTATCGTGGTAAATCAAGACAAAGTCATTAAAATTATTGTAAAATATTCATTTGGGCAACAAATCTTTAGACACATTCATTGCATTAGCCTCTGGGTACTTCTATAATCTAATATAAAAAGTTGTAGCGGGCTTCCCTGGTGGCACAGTGGTTGAGAGTCCGCCTGCCAATGCAGGGGACACGAGTTGGTGCCCCAGTCCGGGAGGATCCCACATGCGGCGGAGGGGCTGGGCCCGTGAGCCATGGCCGCTGAGCCTGCGAGTCCGAAGCCTGTGCTCCGCAACGGGAGAGGCCACAGCAGTGAGAGGCCCGCGTACCGCAAAAAAAAAAAAAAAAGTGGTAGCAGGTAAAGTTTGAATTTTAAGCCTATAAAATTCACTCTTGTATACCATATACCTACTGAATTGATTAAAAAGCACATATATTGTATCTGGCATATGCCTAGAAGGAAGGCGTGGGGCAGAGGGGGCACAAGTTAGAGTTGTTGGCCAGATCACCATGTCTTTCCTTTTCATTGAGTGCACGAACTATACAAAGTTCAGTCAAATCAGAATTTAAATGTAATATAAGAATATATCAGTGAGATATGGTAGAATCAAAAGTAACCAAATTATATTGCCCTTGATTCTTTCAGTATGGTACATCCCAGGGATGGGCAGAGGTAAAGGACAGAAAAAGAAAGGACCTAGTAGAGGGACACTCATCAACCAGGTGCCTTTCAAAGGCTTCAGTTTCACTGTGTTCCTACACCTTTTATAACTGACCTAGAGTTCACTATCTTATGCAATGCCGCTCTTCAGTTTTATAAACCTGACCTCTTGGATTTGTTTATTGTAATCTTAAAAATCAACAACAGCAAAATCCTGAATTATAAACACACTGAATAAATAAAATATGAAGATTTCTCTTCATTTAAAAACTGGAACTCAGCATACATCCCAGAAATTTAAAGCAAAGCATTTTCACAACTCATTCTGTTAGCTCTTTATAGCAAATTAACTTGATTACAAACTTCAGCCTTAAAATGTATACTTAAAAAAATTAATGAAGGTTTACATACTGTCTGGTCCCTCTACCATAAATCCAGCTTTCTTATTTATTTTTCTAAAATAATTTTCCATCAGAATTGAGAATTTCAGAAAGCAGAAAACTACAGTGATTAATAGCACTCGTCTGAGGCCAGCCTGAACAGTCTGCACCACTAGCTGCGCACTTAAAAGAAATCACTTTGCTTCTCTAAGTACTCAACTGTAGACTCAGAATAATCCTAGAACCTAGCATATGAGATTGTTGTAAGCTTGAATAAGAAAATCATATAAACAGTTAACTGAGTGTCTGACAAAGAATGTTCAATACATGCCAGCTAATATTATGATCATATTGCAGAGGTAAAATCTCCTGGTTCTTGTACAGGTACTGCTATCTTGAGTTTGCTTAATGTCATTTCCCTGCTCCTAAATTGCTTCTGATATAATTACTGATAGATCTCCACTCATTTTTTCTGAGATTTTCTTTATCTTTCCGGAATGAACAATCAGAACAAATTTCTGAGAGTTTCAGTGCCAAGAACTTAAGTAGAAATAAGTCTTTGCTTTACTCATTTTAATAAGGAGCAAAGGAAGCATAATACCGAGTCTTAACTCCATTTTTTGATGTCTTATAGCTGACAGCTTAAAACCTCACCACTCTCTCTTGCCCTTCTTCCCCAATTTGGGCAAACAGGAAAAGGCCTGGGTGCTCCCTCCTTTGGTCCCATTCTGTAACCACAACGAAAACCCAAGCCAATCTCCTTTACTTGCTCTCTCAAACCACTTTGGGGACCAACCTTGGAAACCTGCCCTGCCCCACCTTGAAACCCTCATTATGTAAGAAATGAAATATATCTTTTCATATCCTCTTGGTGTGTGTGTGTGTGGCACCATTGGTCTTGATACTTGAACCAAAATTTGGGTGGTAATGCATCCTGACTACTGAGTAACCACAACAGCAAGCACACTCAATGAATTTTACTAAGTTAAACTGTAAATTATTCTTACTTATCTAAACAACTGAATTTCAGGTAAGTTATCCTAGCAATCTTTTGTGGTCAAATTATGTAAGAAAGATTTCCAGAAAATTTCTGTCTTGAAAACTTTATAGTTCTTGTACAGAATATGTTAACCTTCAAGGAAAAAAAAATTGAAAAGAACTTTTCTTTAAAGTAGTTTCACAACAACATACACACAGAAAAAAGGTCATTTTGTACAACAAATATAAAAACAGATTATTTTAATGACCTTATTAGATTTTTTCTTCTTTCAGCCACAATAAAATGCAAGAATGGGTATTATATAAGAAGATTATTTAAAATAGCATCCTGGAAGTAAAGGTGCACAGGACTTGTAGGATATTCTACCATATGTCCTCCACCCAACTATACCCAAGCAAGAAGTTTTACTAACTTTTCCAAAAGAGGCATGATTTAAATTAAGTGGACTTACAAAACTTTGATTCTCCAAAATTTTAGGAATCTATCTATTGTTAAAGGTGAGATATACTTGTATATTCTTATGCTTTTAAAATTATGGGGAATAAAAATTTTATATAGTCTGTTCTATATACTTTAAAATTTTTAAATATTATACTTACATTTATCATTTTAATAGAAAAAAGTTATAAATGTGTAATGTACAAGAAAGTGATACAATTTTTAATTAAACTCCATATTATTTGTTGCGTGCCTCCACCATGCCAAGCCCTGTGTTACACAGTGGGTATGAAGTGGAGGAATAGGAAGGAAGCACCATTCTAATGGAACTAAAACTATGATGGACCAGTACTGCATGACCCCAGGTTCATATTCCTTACTCATACTGTACTGTAGATTCCACCACTGCAGTAGGAAAATCCTCATGATATCACTAAAATACACTCTTTCTTGATATTTCTGTACTCTGTGTATCCTAGCTCAATCTTTTTTTTTTTTTTTTTTTTTTTTGCGGTACGCGGGCTTCTCACTGTTGTGGCCTCTCCCGTTGCGGAGCACAGGCTCCGGACGCGCAGGCTCAGCGGCCACGGCTCACGGGCCCAGCCGCTCTGCGGCATGTGGGATCTTCCCGGACCGGGGCACGAACCCGTGTCCCCTGCATCGGCAGGCGGACTCTCAACCACTGCACCACCAGGGAAGCTCCCTAGCTCAATCTTTAAATCACTTACATAGTGGAGTTAAATTAAATCTACATCCCTCTCCAAGGAGATTCTGGTAACTGGTCCTTAAGCAAAGTGCTTTAGAGGTACTTTAAAGGGATATTTTGTTCACCTTGTAGACCCTAGACACAAATATCATGAAAGTTATTAAAAGATATGTACGAGAAAATAATTATAATTCACTTTTTATCTCCCATATAAGATTGTTTTATTGGTATAGAATAGACAGAATAACCCAGTATATCCTTAATATGAAAATTCAGGTTTTTCCAGCTTCCTGGGAGCCCTGTGTACAGATGAAGTATCTCAAGAGGTCCTGAGGACACCTTGAGGTAGGCAGAGTAAGAGGCTACATCTCCTCTGCAATCAGACAACTTCTGGCTTCACCGGATTTGTACACAGTAATTAGATTTCAATTAAGATCCCACTGTAGAAAAGGTTTTTTTTTGTGGTGTGTGTGCGTGTGCGTGTGTGTGCATGTGCGTGTGTGTGTGATTGTTTTGCTGCTTTAAAACTGCTTTAGAAAGTTAAAACCTTTGATCTGGGTTTCGCGTTTTCCTCAGAATATAAGCAAAACTCTAATTCTTCAAAACAGTGTAAGGTTTACTATTGATTCTAACATATTATCCTTTTTATGCCAATTTTGGGGTTTAAAGATATATGTAAATTTGCACCTTATCTCAATGTATGAAAAAGGTTTTTACTGTAACTCTCTCCTTCAATCTTCACTTCATTTTTGATCATCAATCATTATTTTCACCATTCCCCAATTTGTTCCTCCACTCTGTTCAGTAGTAAGGACACATAACAAGCTTATATTAAGGGCATATGATCATCCACATATACTAAAGCTTAACTGATTTTTGTAATACAGAAAAGAAAGTAAAAACAGGCATAGGCTTCATGAAAAGAGATATGATTTAAAATTTTAATTGACCTAGTATTTCAGTTATTTAAGAAATAAAATCAATGAATGACATCTTTTTGCCCCTAGACCCTTCCCAGTCCATAAGACTTTGTTAATTACAAGTTTCCTACATGATTTCTTGGTCGTTGTCTCTTCTTCCCCTGCTCTTATCTTCCTTCCTGATATACCCTCCTTCCATAATATCATTTTGGTCCTTTCACTGATAAAGCCTACAGAATATCATCAAACTCTTTTGCTGGCAGATGGACATCAATGTCTTACTCAAGCTAGTTCCAAGTGACTAATCTTCATTATGCATCACAAACTATTTACTAGGTACCCAGTGTATGCCAGACACTGCACTAGTTGGTAGGGATAGAGTGTGAAACTGAGTGAAGAAGTCTTTTCTCTGAAGAAGTACACTCACAAATGCCAAACTTTTAGAAAGGTATATGTAATCTCAAAAAACAGAATCAAGAAGTGTGAGTCATCTACTATGAGGATTCTTGATTGGATATGCTCATAATTTTATTCCTACGCCCTTTTCTAAAAATGTCCTCTTATCTTCACCTGTATAAATTTATCACCTTTTGAAGTCCAGTGGGAATTCATTGTTACCCAAAATCCTCCTGCTAATCATATATTTCATTCTAAATACTGTTTTTAAAATCCTGTATCTCAGTGTCCTCAGATACTATGAGAATGAAAGCTATATTCTTTTTTTTTTTTTTTTTTTTTTTTTTTTTTGCGGTACGCGGGCCTCTCACTGTTGTGGCCTCTCCCGTTGCGGAGCACAGGCTCTGGACGCGCAGGCTCAGCGGCCATGGCTCACTGGCCCAGCCGTTCCGCGGCGTGGGATCCTCCCAGACCGGGGCACGAACCCGTGTCCCCTGCATCAGCAGGCGGACTCTCAACCACTGTGCCACCTGGGAAGCCCAAAGCTATATTCTATATTTAATATAATTTTTATTGTCAGTTATATGATGATTATGATGAGCAGTTATATAGGCATAACTGAGGGAGTTAAATGAATCAGAGGGTCATGCTTGAAAATCCTAGAATTTTGTTTCTTTTTTTCCCCCGTTATCCTCAGTGGAATTTTTTTTTTCAGAATAATATAAAGAGCTTCATAACGAAGAGTGAATTTAGTTAAATCCACTACTGATCGATTACCTCAGGTTGGGATTATTCCTCACTCCTAGAAACAAAGTTGGGAGGATAAGAAAGGAATGAAATAGGACACTATATATATATATATATATATATATATATATATATATATATATATATATATATATGTATGTATGTATTCTAAGATGCCTAAAAACATAAACCAAGTCTCTGCCAATTCAGAATAATTAGAACAATAAATAAATTCAGAATAATTAAAATAATAGAAATTAAGAAGTTCTATGGTTCTCAAACTTGAGTGTATATTAGAACCACCTGAAAATCCTATTTCTGGGTCCAACCCCCAGAATTTCTGATTCAGTAGGTCTGGTTTGGTGGCCAAAATATGAATTTCTAACAAGCTCCCAGCTGATGCTGATGTTGCTGGCCCAGGAATCACATTTGAGAAGCAATGAACATAAAAGAAACAAATATTATATATAAAACTTAGCACATTTGTCTGGTAGTTTTTGCTTCATTTATGGTACTTCACTTTACCA
Source organism: Mesoplodon bidens (assembly GCF_964165515.1). Classification (NCBI taxonomy): domain Eukaryota; kingdom Metazoa; phylum Chordata; class Mammalia; order Artiodactyla; family Ziphiidae; genus Mesoplodon; species Mesoplodon bidens. The sequence continues at coordinate 68,128,975 of NC_138162.1, read as the reverse complement.
AACAAATAGCAAACTTCCTGAAATTTTCATATCTCTAAGAACAATATTCTCTACTTAGAATACAAATCATCAGAGGAATTTTTTAATACAATAAGTTATAAGCCAGGTGCTTCTGATGGATTTACCTTTGAGAGACAATATTTTCTCATATTATATACTCATTTTCCCAAACTATATACTAAGCATTTTATTAAGTATTTCCTTATTTGATTAATATTCCCAGTGTGACTCCCATAGTTCTTTGAATGACCCTGGGCTCTGACCTAACAGGAATAACAAAAACTGGAAAAGCAACTCTGAATGGGGATATAGAGATAAATAGAAATATATGGATATATAGGCACACATATACATATATATGAATATATGGATTTATATGTATATGTATATGTGTGTCTTTTTAAAAAGTACTAGGTTAAATGTGAACTACTAAATGAACACTATGGTGAATGAATAATGAATATAAACTGTCTGCAACATCTGAAAATGGATAAAGATAAGTCATATACAATAATGGTTAAAATTACACATTGAAATGTACACTTTATGGAGAATTGTGGTTAGTTTAGATGCTAAATTAATTCTAAGCTCTATGTTGATACCAATATTCTTTCTTTTTCAGTTAGATTCATTTACTATGTCTTGAAGTAATGATATTTTAAAAAATATGCTGTTAATTATATTTCTCATACTTAATAGTAAATGTAAGAGGTAGCCAACATTCTATGTATGCTTTGCTTTTTTGTAAATTCTAAATTTCACCTGATATCCAGCAGTTTGACTTTCTTATGAAGCACTCACAAAGAAAAAGTGGCTGAGCAGAGAAAGGAGTTTCAAACCATGGTTCATTTTAGACTATGTATTTTCTTTTACTTACAATACTTAAACAAAAAATTGGATGGAAACCAACTGAATTTTAGACTCCATAGATGTGCAAAATTTAGCCTGAGCTAGTCATCAACCATACATATGTAACAAGTTCTGCTATTTTATACTAAAATTGTTGAATCCTTCGTAAAACTCTGAATTAAAATGACTATCATATGAAAACTCATCCTCATTAAATTTTGAACAAACCTGTTTAACACGTACTAAAGGTCAGGATTACAATTTTAAAATGACTCAAAAGATTTTTTTAAGTGAACATCCTGAAATTTTCTAGAACAAGGATCAGCATTCCATTGCATTTATTGCATAGTATAAATTATTTTAGAACTATTTAATCCTTTGAAACTCCTGAGCAAGTACCTTATGATCACACAATTACAAAAATATTGGGGTTCTAAGCAATTAAAATAATCAAAAAAGTTGCAAAAACAAGCCTTTGAGGTAAGGCTGAAGGAATCAGCTAATTAATTGATAGCTAATTTTAGGAATATGAGGAGATATTAGATAAGCCCATGGAAGCAATCATGGAAAGATCACAGTTTTCTAATCTGGTAGAACTGGATTTGAATCCTGACTCCACCACTTATCGGCTCCATGATTTAGGGAACTTACTTAATGTCTTGGAATGTCTAAAATGGAAGGTTAAACTATTATCTTATAGGATTAGTTATTAAGTGGCTTAGCACAGTCTGACTCATAGTAGACACTGACATTTTTTGAGAATGAGTTTTAATTGCTCAGTGCAGAATTTCCTATGTGGACTATGCTTAAAATATGTTTAACTGAAAAGCAACAATGCTCCTTTTCCACCCTATATAAGTCACTTAGACAAGATGAGCCTTCAGCCTCATCTATACAACGTAGGAGTTCAGTTAGATGATTTCCCAGGGCACTTATTTATTATTCTATTATATTCTAAATAGCTTTTCTAAGAAATTCCCAATTTAAATGATATTAAGATTCTGTAGCAGATAAATTACCCTAATGTTAGATAAGAAATGTCTAAAGGCTAGCTCTCAACTCTGGCTGTATACTACAATCAACTGAGTGCCTTTAAAAACACTGACACCAAAAAAAATCCAATTAGAATCTTTGTGGCATACAAGCCTGAGCATCAGTGTTTTTTTTTTCTTTTCTTTTTTTTTTAGTTGCATAAAAATTCTGACTGTAATCAAGATTGTGAACTGTCACCTTAAAGGAAAGTTGTAAGCATTTCAGGTGTAAGGAAAGTTATGAGCAGAGTTAGCAAGAATCCCATTCTATTGTCTAAGCTAAGGATTCTCTGATACAGGTTTACCTCAGAGAATCCCTCATCCATTTTTCTCACCCAAAATCTATTCTCTTATTACCATCTGTCTGGATAACAAGTAACCCCTTCAAATTCAGTTTGCTTATTTTTTTTCTTTCTTTTTGAATTTTATTTTATTTTTTATACAGCAGGTTCTTATTAGTTATCCATTTAATACATATTAGTGTATATATGCCAAGCTCAATCTCCCAATTCATCACATAATGGAACTCATTTTCATTCATTAATACCTGTTCTTTAGCATGGTTTTTCATATTTCTAGTAAGGAAACCTCCATGATCAATTTCCCAAGATCAAAACCACAGCATGAAATTTGAAACTCTCTTCTAGCACACAACATCTGTAGGTACACATACACACAGAGACCCCAACCATCAATCAATCTATTTCTATTTCACCTTTAAAAGTGACTAACCCAGGAAAGCCTCCTCTGACCTCCTCAAGATTAGGTTAGATATCTTCATATGTGTGCATAGCCCCCTGGTCCTTTTCTTCATAGGACTTAATATGGATTAAATTTTAGGTTTATTTGTGTGATCTGTTGTTCAGTGTCTATATCAAACACTAGAATATGAAGTCCATGAAGGCAAGAACAATGTTTTTGCTACTGATCTTCAGAAACAGTACAAGTGACTAGCATACAATGAACACTCAATTAATATTTGTTGAATAATGAAAAGTAAAAAATAATCTTTGTTACCATTATTTGCACTTAGTTATTGGTAAGTCTGATCCTCTTTTCATGTATCTATTGGCCCTGTGCATTTCTTCTATGAATTAGTTTTACTATGGTATGATCATTCTGACTCATTCAAACACTGTATTCATCCGAAGACAGAGATCAAGTCTCCATTGACATAGGTGAAATTTCAACTGTCTGTTTGGTGTCAAAATGTACAGTTAATCATTAAGAACTGCCACACAGGATAAAAATATCCAGCTGATTGACCTAGTATCTTCAGGTTTGTGTATGTTGTGAAGTAAAATCCTTTCAGTCCTATTCATTGCAAGATTACAGAATCTTATTTCTACAGATCATAAAGATGAGTTATCTGCCATTCTGTATTGGTTAAGTGCAGTCTGACTAGATTTGCCAAGTTACATCTGGTAACTTATACTAGGAAGAAATTGAGTCTGGTTCAGGGAACACAGGCTAGGCTCTTATTCCAGCAACTTCTCTGTCAGCTTGTGTGACCCTGGACAAGCACTTCACCTTTCTGCAGCTCTTATTTCTTAACTGAAAAGCAAAGAGTTAGACACAACTTCAGCTCTTTAACTCTGACATTCTAGGACTGTTAGAACTATTTACATGTAATTATTGAGACTGGACTTTTTCCCCAAAATTCTGAGGAGTTAGATGTCCTAGTCATGCATGTGCGTGGACTTGTATCTGTGTGTTTTGGGGCATGTAACGAAATGTGATCCAAGTTGTAGAAAACTTTTATTGGAAAATAGCCTGCTTTTTTGCAGAATTAGTTCACTATAGAGCTTTCTACTGTTGTATTAAAAATCACCACAAGCTTAGCAGCTTAAAATAATACTCATTTATTATCTCATAGTTCCTGTGGGTCAGAGTTACAGGCACGGCTCAGTTGGGTTCTCTGCTCAGGGTCTCAAAAGGCTGCAGTCAAGTGTTGGCTGAGGCTGCAGTCTCATCTGAGGCACAGGGTTTTCTTCTCATCTCATGGAGTTGTAGCAAAATTCATTTCCTTGCCGCTGTACAGCTCATAGAAGTTTGCTTCTCCAAGGCCAGAAGGTGAGAGGCAGTGTGTCTGCTGCTTCCAGGCTCTCACTTTTTGACCACTTTTAAAGACCCCAATTATTTGATATTATTATCAAATAATCCTCCATTTGATAAACTTAAAGGGAATTGATTAGGGACTTTAATTACATTGAAAAACGCCTCCACTTTGCCATTTTATGTGGGTTGAAGCAGTGGCGGGTCCAGTTTACACTCAAGGATGAGTGATTATACAAGGGTGTGGGGCACTGAGGTTCATCTTAGATTTCTAAATATCACATGCACACATGGTCTACAAAACAATCTGAAATGATTTTTTAATAAGAGTTCCAGTTTGAACAGTATTCCCAATGGTATTAATATTTCATTTTAACTGTCATTTTGAGCATTTTATGAAAGTTATTCATGTTTTAACTTCTTACTAAAAACTAAGAATTTACTTTTAATTGGCCTAATAACTGCAATAAAGATTTTTATAAGTTATTAACTATAATTATCTCTTAAAACAGACTCTCAAATTAAAATGTAAATAACTTAGTTGGAAATATACCTGTTTTTATCAATTCTACATGATCCTACAAGAACAAGACATTTTAAAACACAGACTTAGCAAAAAAGACTATTTGTTTTCACATGAAAGAATAAATTCATTTAAAGTACAGAAAAAAATCTGCAAAATGACTTAATTTTGGTTTATTTTCCCCATGTATTGTGAACATAAAAATTTATTTTGTTGGGGGCCAGTATGTCAGGATATTATATAATCTCACTAGAATTTCATCCTTTATGGTGAAATACCCATAAATAACATCATAACCTACATCTAAATTTCATTCTTCTTAGAAACATTATATGATAATAAAACCACAGCATTTGGAGCAAGACTCCTGGGTTTGAATCTCAGTGTCATAACTAACCCACCCGTTCTGTACAACTCAACATGTTATACATAATTTTGGAGTCTCATTAACTTCATCAATAAAATAAGCATAATAATAGGCACCAGCCTCAATAGGATTATGGAGAAGATTAAATTTGTTAATTACATTTGTTTCTTTACACTTAAGAAAAAGCCTGGCACATGATATTTGTATGTATGTGTGTGTGAATATATATTTAAATATTTAATCCATATAAACATAAAATTATGCCTTACAGTTTTGGACTTGTGTGTGTACCTGATGATAAAGAAATCCCTAAACATGTATTAAAGCACAGAGAGAAAAAAAATAATGACTATTGTTTTTCAAAATCCTTAATGCAAAAGTTTCTGAGTCTTGAAGCTGCAGGAAAGGATACATAATTCTACACACTAATGCAACTAACAGTATTCACATAATCATACCACTATGAATGATTGTTTGTTATTAATGATTAGGGTCAACCTATACCCAAAGTACTGATGACTCAAACATGACAGAAACACAGAATGGAAGTTTAACAAACTTGAAAATATAAAAACCAAAGTTAGAGCTTGCAGGAAACAGGATAGCAAGTAAAGAGAGAGGGGTTGACAAGAGGAAGGACAATAGTATTCTCATTTAATATAATGGGGGCTCTCCATATGCTGCACAGATTGATGGTACAGGAAATCAAAGTTCAAACGAGTCATGTAAATATGGAAATTAACCAAGAGAATAATTTTTTAAAGTACACCTCTATCAAATATTGAGAGGTGTGAGGAAGATTAGTAGGATAATATAATTGCACTGCACTTATTTTTCATAGGTAAGAATCAAAAGCTATTGTCAGAAGTTGATAAGTCAAGAAATAGAAGTATATGCTTACTATTTAAAGATATTTCAGTAATTTGCAAAAGAAGTAAAAACCAACATAAAAATCCTTCTGGAAAGTAGGATTATTGGTGGAAAACTGTGGGGACTAGAGCTACTTCTGTACTATTTTTTTGTTCCGTGTGTATCTTTATATATACATGCAATACATACATATGTATGTATTATGTATATGTGCATATAAAACTATGTATATACATATATACATATCAAGCTATCTATATCAATAGTGCTATCCAGAAAGAGAGGCAGAGAAAGATTGAAGAGAGAAAGCAGGGAACATTGTTATGTCGAGGGTATTTATCATAGGCCACCAGCCTAGTGGTGTAGTCAAGGAGCTCATTAATTGTTAATTGCACAGCAGGTATTCATGGTTCAGGCTCCTAAAATTCCTCCTTGGGGCTTAAGGTAGGAATTGACAAGAGCTGAGCCATGATTAGTACACAGTAAGTTGGGATACCTTAAGATAAAGACATCCCAAAGTCGAAACAGATGCCAGCCTAGGTCCTGTAGCAAAGCTTAGTGAGTGGAGCCAAAGTGACTTCCAGAACCAACTTAACCACTCAGTTGGATGCTTCTACATAGCAAAACCCACACAGCCATAGCAGAAGTGAGTTGTCTCTTAACAGGTCATATTCCTCCTGCATCCAGACCTCTGAAGAGACTGCTTCTGGTTAAATAACCCTGTGATCCCCTGAGAATCTAAGCACCATAAAAAACAAATCCACATACCAGTGCCACCACTGCTACTGCATATGTCCTAAACTCAGGTCTCACTCTTCCCTTGGGAAGGTATCTAGGCATCAGGCAGGAGCCAGGAGAGATGCAAGAACACAGGAAGAAGCAGGAAGCCTCTTGGTGCCCGGGAGTCTGCTCACTCTTCCGCTGGACAGGTCTCTGTTGGTTATCCTTTCTGTTTGTGCTCTGGTTCCTGCCATTTCACTGTACTTTCTCTCTCCCACCTCTAATCTCTTTTACTTTATTCTTTAATAAATTTACCAGCAACTGTCCCAATTTAGGAGTGTTTCTTAGGCGGGAAAGCCGTATCTCCTTGTCATTTCCAGATCACTGTACAATGTCCTGAAGGCCATTCCTCAGCCAAAATGATAAATGGGACATTAATATTGCCAAATAAAGGAAGTTGTCTCCCCTAAGAGGCATTTTGTTCCTGACTCCTGATTTTTACTCCTTCAATACCTATGTTACATGATTTATGTTTTGAGAAATTTGAATAATCTGTGAGGTTTCAAATCCAACATTGACTAAGCAATCCTATAGTCTTATTTGGAAGATAATTATGAATCAACTAAGAATTAAAGAATTTACTCTATAATATTTTTAACAATTTGACCATAAACCTCTGTTAGAAGACTGGGAAATACAAAATTGATCTCCACTTAAAAAACATTTTTGAGGAAGGGAATGGTGGTTGATTTTGCTTTTATCATCTTTAAAAAAAAAAACAACTTAGAGCTTTCATAACCATTTGAGTAAAGAAAAACAAAAGTCGGCTTTTATTATTTGGTTAAAATTATTTTAGAAGGAAATTTTTCTGTTTGCTGTAACTAATGTCTCAATTAGCTGCTGGGCCATTAGGTTTAAAAACAATTGTACAATTGCCTATTCTCAAATACATTATAAAACTAGTTATAAGATTAGTCTCTCTATTTTCTCCACAGAATTTAAAACATTGGTTTATTTGTCAACTTACTGACGCAAGTAAAGAAGCAACACAATTTAAATTCTGTTTTCAGGAGCAAAGGAATCTAGAACTCACTTCTACTTTGAGGATAGGATGAAAGAACAAAGTCTACAATTCATAAAAGTCCATTACAAATAAAATATGATGCATACAAATATGAGATCCTTCAGAGGCCAGAAAGGACAGCAGGAGAATTTGCTTAAGGGATGCAGTTCTCTTAATAAAAGAATTAGGAGAAAAACAAAACTCAACAGTAATGACATGCTTTTGGTATTTAAAAGCATCTTTGGCATGAAAGCTTCATCACTGCCTCATTTACTTTACAATTTCTCAAATATAGACATGGCAACAGCCCAGATTTGAAGTGGGAAATTAAAAACTTTTTTTTCTTTCTTGAGGGGTTTATTTCAGAGATACTAAAATTGGGTTGTAAAAAAATATACAATACAGTGTGTCCAATGTGGATTTCATCTGCACTCAATGAAACTGACCATATGATAAGGCATCAATAAGCACCAATCAGGAATATACGGTGTGAAATAACCAAAACATTGCTCACTAACTTACTCTGAATCAAGATGGACATTTTTGTTATGTTTCTCTCTCTCTTTTTTTTTTTTTTTTTCCTTCCTGTAGTCTCTGGAAAACCAAAGGCTAGATTCAAATTTGAAAAAAAGATTGGCAAAATGGGACTAAATTAAGAGTTGCTAAATTAATTAAACAAGGAGGCTAAGAGAATGAGGTGTTTTTAATGCCCTGGCTGCCTAGTTGTCAAACCAAAATCTAAGCCAGTAAATGCCTTAAGGTTACAAAAATCAAAGCCTAAGGACAACCAATCACAAACTAGGCTTTAAGCTATAGCCAATCAATAATTCCCTTGCTTGCTTCTGCCTTTTCTCTATAAAAGTCTCTCCCCAGCTCCTATCCGGTGGTGCTCCTAAGCATTTCCAGTTTGGCACTGCCCAATTCAAATAGATTTTTGCTCAAGTAGACCCTTGAAAATTTTAATATGTCTCAGTTTATCTTTTAACAGAGTCAATGCTATAAAGTGTAAAACTTCCAGACATGAGGTAGGTTCACACACAGTTTGGGTGGATATTAATGACCTTCTTATTTATTTATTTATATTTTATTTATTTATTTATGAATAGGCTCTATGTGATTTCCTTCTATTTAAAAAAGAGTAATAAATCAACTTTTATATTTTAATAACTTATGTTTCTATTCAATACACACCAACTGAGTGAACTAATGGGCAGAGCAGGCTCCAGTTCAGGTGTCAGAGATGTGAAGGTGAGAACAAAGACAAGAACCTTGCTCACGTTGATATGAATGTCTAACATCAGAGATGGTGTAAATGATTTCCCCAAAACCTCTATAATCACAGCAATAAGAAATTTACTTGTCTTTTGAAATCTGAAGGATAGATGGGAGTAAAATCACAAGAGTTAATCAAGACATTGTAAAAATGGGACTGAACATTGCAAGGAAATCTTGCAATGTGATTTGGAACCAAACATTTATTCAATATGTATTTTAAAGTACCAGTTGTGTGCAAGACACTCTATATATACCTATGAGGTTTAAAATTTAGTAATGGGATAAGATATGCATAAGACAAATTCTGATGAAGATTAGAATGTACTGGATGAGAAGAGAGGTGCAGATTAAATGTTAAGGAGTATTTAGAGACCGAGGGACTTCTTATGATATATGTGTGGGTGTTTAGGAGAAGTAGGGTAAAGAGGGTTATAGTTAAATTTTCACATATTCATTTGTTTCAGTGAAATTTAAAAGAGAGCATTTTAGTCAATTCAAACTTATCCTAAAACCTTGTCAGTTATCAAAACTGCAAAACAAGAGCTCTTGGTCAAATCTTCTTTCCTTGTGACAGGATGACCATATTGCATTACTGAACTTGCAATATTCATATTGAATCTAACAACTTCCCCAAAGGTGTGTGAGAAGGACAATTAAAAACACTGATCGCGGGCTTCCCTGGTGGCGCAGTGGTTGAGAGTCCGCCTGCCGATGCAGGAGACAAGGGTTCGTGCCCCGGTTCGGGAAGATCCCACATGCCGCGGAGCGGCGGGGCCCGTGAGCCATGGCCGCTGAGCCTGTGCGTCCGGAGCCTGTGCTCCGCAATGGGAGAGGCCACAACAGTGAGAGGCCCGCATACCGCAAAAAAAAAAAAAAAAAAAAAAAAAAAACTACTGATCGCTAGTTGCTTCTAGCAGCAAATTTCATAAAGCATCCAAAATACTGTTAATTTATTCAACAGAAGTGAAGAGTTTTCTTCCCCCATACCCCTTCCATCTCATTCCCTTTGCATGACAGGCTGGTTATTATTTTTCCAGAACTGTTAACAAAGACAATCTTAAACTGGCTGCTTTACTCTTTTTCAAACGGCAACAATCTAACGAAGGCATTGATGCAGGCATAAACCCATAAATCAGGTTCCAACTTAAGAAGGAGAATGTCAGACATTTGCTTTCAGGATTACAGTGCTACATGAGAAAGCTGTAGCTGTACCAGTGCAGCTTAAGTTTGAAAAGCTTCTCTTTTGCTTTCTTCTATATGTTTAATAATTTCACATTCCATTAATATACATTATAATGTATAAATGTATTAAGAATATAAGAAGTTATATTATTGACCCCTACATTGGATTAATCTTTCTAACACTCTATTTTTACCCTCTGTTTTAAATAATGAGACCATAAGGAGTTAAGTTATTTAAAAATATATTTATAAAGCATTTATAATCTGACAAGCATTATTAAGTTTAGATTCAAAAAAACAAGTGTTCTACAGATACTGAAGTCTAATGAATAAAGGTCAAGGTCATAAAGGGTCAGTGCTATGAGGGAGGAATTTAATGATAGCTAGTGTAATAAATAAATTATCTCAACAAAGAAAATCATACACACATGCACAAAACTCTACATACACTTTTGCATATGAAATAAACTCTCTTCGTATAGAAATCCTAAGCTAATGCTAGAGAAATGCAAGAGAAGTGTTGGTTGTTTACCTAAAATTGACAGCATCTAACAGTCTGGCCTTCTATTTTTCTAACAAATGCAACTGTTTAGGGAATCTGTATTAATCACCCCTAGTTAGTGATTTGTTTAGGAATGAGCACGTAGTAAGATTCCTCTTAAGTTATAAAGAAAAGCTTCTTTCAGGGCTTCTAGAAAAGGTTTCCTTGCTGATAAATAGACACGCATACACAGATAAAGCTGTTTTTTCTTCCGTTTTAACACTAGTGTCTGCCTGTGCTTCATAGAACGTGCAGCCATCATGCAGCTGCCATGGATGACTGCTGAAGATAAACAGCCTGGCTGAGGAAGGCCTAGCAGAAAGATTGTGTGGTAGGCTGCATGATGGCTCCAAAAGATACCAACGTCCTAATCCCTGCAACCTTTGAATATTACTTTATATGACAAAGAAACTTTGCAAATGTGATTAAATTACAGATATTGAGATGGAAAGATGATCCCGGATTATCTGAGTAGACCCTAACGGTGATCATAAGTGCCCTTATAAAAAGGAGACAAAAGGAGATTTGACCCACAGAGAAGGGAATGCAATGAGATGGAAGCACAGAGGAATTTGAAGATGTTATTCTGCTGGCTTGAAAGATGGAGGAAGGAGTCATGAGCCACGGAGCACAAGGAATGAAGCTCTAGAATCTGGATAAACCAAGGAGACAAATTCTTCTCTATGGTCTCAGGAGAGAAGATGGTTCTGCAAGTAACTTCATTTCAGCCAGTGAAACTAATTTCAGACTTCTGGCCTCCAGAACAGTGAAATAATAATTTTGTGTTATTTTCAGCCACTGGGTTTGTGGTAATTTGTTGGAGCAGCCATAGAAAACTAATACAGATGGAAAGGTTTGAATGAGCCATTAAATTTATTCACCTAGGAGCCACTCAAGCACAGTACTGCAAAGGACATGTGGGAATTATCTGAGTGGCATAGGTGATTGTTTTCTGTAGTAAATAGTTGACGGATTATCATATTTGCTGACTTTACTGGGTCTTCAGTTTCCATCACACTTAGCCTTAGAGTAAACTCCCCCTTACTTTAAGTTATTTTAGTTTTTTATATTCTCAGAAGTTCTAAGATATTGATCACAGCCCAGGAAAAAATAAAGCATTTACCACAATTTTATATAATTAATATTAAAAGCTATCTCAGTAAAAGGCAACACCATATTTTCAATTGTTCAAGTGAGAGATACTTAGGAGCCATCTTGAATGCTTGAATGCATTTTTGTCTCACACCCACATACAATCTTGTCAGTACATCTTTCAGCTCTGCCTTCAATATCTCCAAAATCAGACCATTTGTCTCTCCCCACTTTAAATGCTACCAGCCTAGTGCACACTACTTTATTTTCATCCACACTATACTGTTAGCCTTCAGTTGTTCTTCCTGATACTACACATACTATTCAGCAAGCAGAATGATCCTTTATAAAATATACAATGGATCATTCCACTCTCCTGCTCAAAACCTTCCAATGTCTTCCCATCTCTCTTGGAATAAAAGCCAAAGTCTCCAAAATTGGCTACAAAGCCCACATGATCTGTGCAGCCTGGATCCCAGAGGGAAGAAAACAGAAGCCCAGAGCTGAAACTGACCTACAATGGCCCATAGACAACACATAACATAAGAGAGGAAACCACCTTCCTTTTCTGGAAATCTTAAGGTCATTTGCTATTTGGCAAGATCTAATGAAATGTAGTGAAATATGGCAAAAATATTCCTTTTATCATTCTATCTTTACCACCTGACATTATACATTAATTTATTTATTTGACTTTTTGGTTCTCTCTCCATAGATAAACTCTATAAATGCAGTACTCTTCTGTTTTGTTCACTGTTGAATCCTCAGTACCTAAAATACATAGTCCCTCCTATTTAATGTTGCATGAATGAGAGACACTTAATTAGAGCTACAATGCATGTATACAAACAAATGTTACATTAATTACTTCCTGAAAGAACAAATGACTACCCAGATAGTGACCAATACTACCCACTTTTGTATTCCAGATATTCTTACTTAAATTGAAATGTTCATTTAATCTTTGTTGAATAAGTGAATGATTTCTTACAAATTAGACACATAAATCACATATAAAGCAAATAAGAATAAGAACTCTGTTGCTTTGGACTGAATGTCTGTGTTCACCTAAAATTCACAAGTTGGTATCTAGAGGAGGGGCCTTTAGAAGAGAATTAGGTTATGAATGAGATTAGTGTCCTTGTAAGAAGAGATTCGAGAGATGATCTCTTTCCCTGCCATGTGAGGCAGCAAGAAGACAGCATTCTGTAAACCAGGAAGAGAGCCCTCATCAAGGTCCCAATCATGCTAAGCACTCTGACCTCAGACTTCCAGTCTCCAGAACTGTGCGAAGTAAATGTCTGTTGTTTAAGCCACCTGGTCTATGGCACTTTTGTTATAGTAACCCAAACCAACTAAGATATCTGTGAAGGAGGTATTATTGATCTCATTTTAAAATACTAGAATTTAATTGCCATAGTCAAGATCATGTAGAGTGGCTGATATGGGATCCCATTCTTGAAATCTCTGGCCTCAAATTCTGTGTTTACTGCTCTCACATCAAAAGGAAGCATCACAACCAGAAAGTTCAACAAAATGTTGGGAATCTCCATAAAGAGCTATAGGCAACAAAAGCAAAAGAAACTGGAACACTTAGTATTTCTTTATCTTGTAAAAACTGATTTTATTTCTCTCAGACTAACATGTAGTTTTGTCCTCCATATTTCAATATGAAAAAGGGAAAAACATACTGAAAAACATACTGTTACAAAGGTATACACAATTATCAAAGTTTTGGAGGAGAAGGGATCTAGTATTTGGCAAGAGACTTAGTTTAGGCCCCGCAGACAAGGAAAAAACAAAAAGGCTGAAAAAAGGTAAGTTTGAAGAATATTAAATCATGTCACATAAGTTTTACTTATTCATCCTTGCTCCCTCATCAGGTTAAGAACGTTCTATGAGAATTTATAAAATCTAACATTAAAATGAAAGGAATTATTCCATCTTATGCCTGGCAGTGACTTTAAGAACCTCCTTGCTCCAAAGTTAACATATATTGAAGGTATATATTAATTTTCAAAATCTTAGAAAAATTTGTTCATAATTTAAGTTACTTCACAATGTTTTGAGATATGACTCTAGTTCCTTTTGGTAATGAGAATAAGCACACAAGTCACAAGGGTGACTGCTAAGGACTTTTTCAGACACACCAAGGTGAGACACCGAGTTAGAGAAATCTTAGTACTAATCTAGTCGGAATGTTCCACATTTGTAATAACAGTATGGAATCAATATTGAGATGAATCGTTTTTTCTGCAATTCTTATTGTGATTGCTCAGTCATATGCATTCTGTAAACAAACAGTTTTAAAAGTGATAGATTCTCACTAATTTTTCCATCACTTACGGCATGTTCTGTAATAACTATCAAGTTGATATGTATCCAGGAATCTACGAAACTCTCTCAATGTTGTTGCAAAATATGTGAAACGTTTCACCAGAATTTGGGTGTCTTGATCGTAAATGGTCCATACCTCATTTTTATATGGAGTATTTCAGGAAACACTGCCCAAAAAACATTTTTTTTTTCTGTTTTCCCTTGTTTATCTCGAGAGAGTTAGAAAGATATCGGGCAGGCTAAACCTTAAATGAATTTGATAATGTTCAGTGGTTATAAATACAAAGAGATGTTCATCTATTGAAAACACAGGAAGAAAAAAATCCCATTAAGATAAAGCATCTAATTTGAAAGCAGCAGAAAGACAGGGAGAAAAAGTCACATTATCGGGTAGCTACAAGCTAAAGTATAATAACCATTAAAAACAATTACTTTATGCGGTTTTATTCCCTATTTTGGAAAATAACTGTAAATCAAGTCAACCTAAAAGCATTGTTTTCTGGAAAACATTTGCTTTTATAACAGAAACAGTTGAACTCTTAAAAATGCTTTAGATATCAATTTGTTTTTATTTTATGTATTTATTTACCTGACATTTTATTATCTTATTATAAAATTCTAAATATTTATAGTATGAAAGGACCTCAGAGATTGTTTAACCTAAACCTCTCTTTTATAAAGATAGAAAAATATGCTCAGATTGTTTAAGAGGTAAATTATGAAATTAGAATGTATCATAAATGAGATGAACTTTAATTCCTGTCTTCTGATTTAAGGCCAGTGTTATTTTCATTTTACTTTACCAACTACTTTTAATGTGTGTACCATAAACAATAAATTGCATTTGCATTTACTAATCCTAAATGAATAAACAATAATGGAGAAGAGGTTTTGTAACACCATGTGAGTTTAGTGAATGATTTTTTCATCTATTTATCTCTGTTAAGAATAAATAAAATATCAATGAAGACATTTTAGTTAGATGAGTTTTACTTAATAAATTTATGATTATTTAATATACTTGGAAAAGAGGAAAATTATTTTAATTGTTGAAAGTCCTTACAAAATACATTGTTAAAAGTCTTTAACCATTGTTGAAAATCCTGTATTGTATGAATATATTGTATTCATATATTCATATATTGTATGAATATATTGCCTTAGTGACAACTATATGGAGCATCCTTGCATGGGTTTCTGGGTTATCATTTTTATCTATTAAAGTATAGAATATTTAGTAAAAAAATATATATTTATATTTTTGTGCCATAAACTGTATTTTCCTAAAAACAAAGAGCATGAAGCAATTCTGGATATTTGAAGATCTGAATGACCCTTTCATTTATATAATTAAAGATATAAAATTAGTTTTGTTGCTATAAAAGAGCATGAATCACAACATATAAGCTCCAATTTCACACAAGCTATAGGTGACTTCCAAATTCATTGAGAATTGAACTGACTACCTTTATTGCACAGAGAAATTACAAGGCAAATCAACCATAATCATTGTAAGAGAAGAAATAGTTGCTCAAGTATTTGTGATAAGCCAAAACAACAGTCCCAGCTCCACCAGCTTGACTAAGAGATACTTTCTCTTAGGTTCACTTCAAAACAAAAATATCTTATTACCATATGATTTCATTACTAGGAGTTACAGATTAGAAATTTTACCTTCTATTTATTATGATGAATAATGATGAACTTGAGTGAAACCGAATGCCTCCTTTAATCTATTCTGGTTATTTGCTTCTCTTTTCTGAGTATACTTCTGCATTTCTCCTGTATTGATCAATTACAACTATTCCTTTCTGTGTGAGTGCACAGCTTTCATACACTTTCAATAAAGAGCTTATTTGTTTACATCATTCTCTTTTTCATTAGTATGGAAGGCAGGATGGCTCCTCAATATATCCCACTATCTTAATTCCTGAGTCCTACAAATATGCTACTTCACATGGCAAAAGAGTTTTGCAGATGTGAAGTTATGAACTTTCTGATATGGAGATCACCTGTATTATCTTTACCTAGATGGGCTCACTGTAATCACATGAGCCCTTAATACAGAGATTTTTCTGTATTAAGAGATGCAGCAGAAGTTAAAGAGATATGAAGTAGGAGAGGGGCTTTATATACCTTTGTTGTTTTGAAGATGGAGCGGGGGATAGGACTAGAAATACAGGTGGCCTTGAGGAGCTGAGAGAGGCCTCTAGCTGACAGCCAGCTAGAAATGTTTACCTCAGGCCTAAAGCCCCCAGAAACTCCATCCTGTCAACAATCTAAATGAACTTGAAAAAGGATTCTCCCCAACAGTCTCCAGACAAAAGTTCAGGCAGGCAAATGCCTTGTAAGACCCAGAGGAAAGGAACTCATAAAGCTAACACACACTTCTCACCCACAGAACTGAGAATGAATAAGCATGTGCTGTTTTAAGCCAGTGGAAGTGTGGTAATTTGTTATGCTAGCATGGAAAATCAGATTTAGTTTTACATATAAACTAGATTTACTTCTTCATAGCAGAGATAATTTTTTACTCATGATGATATCCTTGGTTTCTCCCATTGCCTTTCACATAGGAGATGATCAATAAAGTTTATTGATTGAATACAGTGCTCTATTATCTTCCATTCTTGATCTTATATTAAGTTGATTTATTTATAATCTATCTATTTTCAAGAAGGATATAAGGTGATTTATAATAAAAGCAACGTAAAATAAGACCCAAAGACAGAGACAAACAAAACAAACTAAGATATAAAAGTGGGATTAAAAAAACAGCATATCCAGGCTCCCCTGGTGGCGCAGTGGTTGAGAGTCTGCCTGCCGATGCAGGGGACACGGGTTCGTGCCCCGGTCCGGGAAGATCTCACATGCCGCGGAGCGGCTAGGCCCGTGAGCCATGGCCACTGAGCCTGCGCGTCCGGAGCCTGTGCTCCGCAACGGGAGAGACCACAACAGTGAGAGGCCCACGTACCGCAAAAAAAAAAACAAACAAAAACAAAAAAAACAACCAAGAACAGCATATCCCTAACTTGATAGACCCAGTAATAATATTTGAAGCCGAATTTAGCACTGTGCATCCCATGAGGCACCAAAAAAGAAAACAATTTTTACACAGTTCTCACCATCTCGAATTATGAAACTATCCAATTCATCAAGAAACATGCTTTTTTTATTTTACACAGCATCTGTACATAAAGAGCACAGAACATCATAATGAAAATCATCTTTTGTAATGCATGGCTGAGGGATTACATATACTTCTATTCCTTATGTCTGCCCCTAGTTATGGATAGACATATTATTTAAGTTTTTTTTTTTTAAATAAGCACATCTTAGATAAGATAGAGTGATAAAGCTTACCAAAACTAACAACCAGATTATGCTCAGGAAATCCTTGGACATGTGAACATGTCTATTGCCACTTCCCTTCAAGGCTGACTCTCTGGGCAGGAAGAGAAATCAGCTGCTTGCTCAGGTCCCAACCTGTCAACATTGACCAACAGGATAATCTGCTGTTTCTCAGTCTAAGACTCCTTATAGATGGTGATTATTAAGGACAGGTCCTCATGTCAACATAAACACACAACTATGTGAATGATTATCTCCACTAAACTTGGACCACACATAGGAGAAACAATAAGTTCACGCCTTATGCAGATGACTGAAAATGTACTTGCTCAACTTACTTCATTTGAAGACAAAGTTAAATTATTTCATCCCCAAATGCATTATTTTCTGTTCCCAAATCACTTCCAGGTTCTTCAAATTACTTAAATAACATTGTTATCATAGGTAGGGGTCCTACCGCCAGGTATGTGAGATCAGACATAAGCAGATCAGCCTCTGCAGAACTCCCAGTTTAATAAAGTCAAATTCCAAACATGGTCTTCACTTAACTCCACTCCTGAGGTAGCAAGGACTTAAATATCATGCTGTTTCACCTGTTTTAGATGGTTTCCTTCTTCTTAAAGTGTTGTTGATCTTTTCATGTTCTTCGAAGTCACAGAATTTACCTCTTTTATTTCAATTATTTAATTTTACAGTACTTCTCATCCTCCATTAGAATAGAATATGGTAATAATGCCCATTCACTTAGGTCAGTGCTGCTTAAACTTTTTGACTGATAAACCCCTAATAATGAAGTACAGTGAATTTGAGTCCCCACAATATTGGGGGCACAGCTCAAGAGGGCTTACATGAGAAAAATTGTTTCATTTCTTAGTACTTTTAAAATTGTGGGACTATCTAGAACATTATTTTCCCTAAATATTTGAGTAATGTCAAAAAAATAAATTTTAAAAAGATGTACCATTTGATTCTTTACATCGTTCCCTTGTATACCCAGTTTGTGAGGCATACATGTAAATTCAGGTATAAACAAATAAATGAATCAATAATCAATCAGTCAATCAATAAACTACATTCATATGGAGGAATGTAACTAATATTTGACTGTGTGCAGAGGGTAAAACCATTACTTACAACTTTAGCTGTTTAATTAGAGTGATGGGAAAGTGACAAAGGAACATTGGTATGGTAAAGAGCTGCTTTAATATTTACTTCTGGTCATGTGGGCTTTACTTCAATGATTTCGAAACATGTCA
Source organism: Mesoplodon bidens (assembly GCF_964165515.1). Classification (NCBI taxonomy): domain Eukaryota; kingdom Metazoa; phylum Chordata; class Mammalia; order Artiodactyla; family Ziphiidae; genus Mesoplodon; species Mesoplodon bidens. The sequence goes on along the minus strand of NC_138162.1, from coordinate 68,110,463 downwards.
GACATGGAAATATGGCATTTCTAAGGCAACCTTCATGTTAAAAAGCTCTACTGCCATAGTTGTCACTTCCTATGGCACAGTTCCAAAGCAAGCAGAATTAAAGAATACATGCATGAATGAATGCAATGATCCAAAACGTCAGGCAGAAAAAATGATTCCCAAAAGTAACAAAATATATGAAAGCACAGAAAATGTCAGTCTGATGTTTTTTTCTTTAATTTGGGGGTTGTAGCATTAAAAATAAAAAAAACATTAAAGTAATGAAAACATATCTCATGAAATTAATTTTTTCATCACTACTAAATCAAATAGCTTTATTTATTTATTTGTTTGCTTATTTTATTTACTTATTATTTTGGGTGGTAGTTCTTAATAGAGTTTTATCCTGGCATAGAAAGTAACTGCTTGTTCCCTAAAATAGATATGTTACCTCTTCTGAAAAGTTAAACTTAAGAACACATTATAGGTTCCAATAGTAATATATTCTGAAAGATCCATCACTCAACAAGGAAGCCTATTTGCCAAATTAGAGTTCCATTGGTTCCACTTATAGTACAGATATGTTCCTTGCCAAGCCATGCATTCAATTTTCAACAATGATAAAGGGATATGTTAGATAAGTTGAAACAGAATTTTTACAGCCTGGATTTTTAAATGCACTTTTGCATTCTGCTTGTGTGCACTCATTCATTTTATATTTTTGACTTAACTGCCATAACTTTCAGAAAATATTTCGTTTTTGCTATCACGCAGTAAATAAAATTTAAAGACCTAGATAAACTCCAAGGGAGACCCATTTCCCATGAATGTGATACCTCCTTTTGAAGAAAGAAAGCAAAGAAAATTAAAAGAAACAATAGGTACATATCTGTATAGTCTGAGAGGCTTACCATATTGAACAAATATAATAATGTCTCATATTACTATTATTGAAAGGCATTTTTACTAATCATATACATTTAATTTCTGATTTGCATTACAGAACTTGGCATATTAGAGCAGTGAAGATAGAGACCGGAGGTTTCCTGAAGTCAGAGCTATTTTAATCATCATTTTTGTCCACTTCATTGGTTGAAAAGTACCTAGCAACTTTCTAAAGGTTTAGTTTCTTCTGTAAACTGAAGGTTATAGAGAATGTAACTCATTGCATTATTAAGGGAATTAATTAATGCACACAATGACATTGCAGAATATTGGATACATTGTAAATGTCAATAAATCTTGATCACTAACATTTTATGACTTTTTGTTTTTATATTTTATTTATATTTTATTATTATTATCAATACTTTATGGTTTATTATTATAATAGTTCTCAAAGTAATGTGAATTACCTCTGGGTCGAATTACTGTCATCACGATCATCAACAATAGATAACTGGTGAGAATCTATTTACTGCAGAATATTTCAGACTATTGCCTATTTTTTTAATCTATGAGTTATAATTGTCAGAAATCTGAAATCTGTGTGCTTTGAACACCAGAATGGATATGACAAAGAACTTGCCTGGGAGGCATGACACCAAGATGCTAATTCCAGCCATCCCACAAACTAGTTGTGTGATTATGAAAAAAAGGTTACCATCTCTAGAATTCATCATTCTTAGATATTAAAAAAAGTAATTGTATGAAGAGATCTCTTTAGAAATATATGTATGAAGCTTCTAGCAAGGTCAAGATGTTTGTAAGGGAAGACTGGCTGGTTTACTGAATGTAAAATTCACATTTTAACTGGTAAATAAACCTCAAATTAGCCAGAATAGAACATTCTCACCCTGAAGACCATAGAACTGATTAGGTAATCCATCAGGTTGCTTGGTAGGTCTGATGATTATAGACAATAATAGGTAGTTTTGATAGCTGAGAACAGGTATGTCAGAAATAACACTAATCCCAAGAAGACAATATTTGTACACGAATGTTTTTTTACACACTGCAGTGGACACTTCTTATATTTGCACTGCTCTAATTCATCTCCGTCAAAATTGATAACTTTTCCCATTAGAGTTATTAATCCAATAAAGGAAATGATAATCAAATTTTGACAGCCTGGCTCCCATTTTCTCTCATCTAGGAAACTTAGTATATTTCCACTGTGTTGATTTTATGTACCTCTGAAGGGATAATCTTTTATTCACTGCACTATTAGCCCTGTATATTGGCTATAATTTCTAAAAAACTTCAAGTTTAAAAGTTTACAGTTCTAGGGCTTCCCTGGTTGCTCAGTAGTTAAGAATCCGCCTGACAATGCAGGAGACATGGATTCGAGCCCTGGTCCGGGAAGATCCCACATGCCATGAAGCAACTAAGCCTGTGTGCCACAACTACTGAGCCTGCCACCTACAGCCCGCAAGCCACAACTACTGAGCCCACATGTCACAACTACTGAAGCCCGTGCGCCTAGAGCCCGTGCTCCGCAAGAAGAGAAGCTACCGCAATGAGAAGTCCATGCACTGCAATGAAGAGCAGCCCCTGCTCACCACAACTAGAGAAAGCCAGCGCGCAGCAACAAAGACCCAGTGCAGCAAACTATAAATAAGTAAATTTTTAAAAAAGTTTACAATTCTAAATGTCCATTCCATCTTTGATAGTCTGGGTCAATAGCTGATTTATCTTCTGATAAACTCAAGAAAATAAAACCCACTTATGAAAATTAAAAATTTCAATGAGAAAATATAATTTGTGACTGTTTAATCCTTCTTACTGGTTTCCCTGTCAGCACTCAGAGCAAGGGTTTTCATATCCAAGAGCCAGTCTGTAGGAAATAAAGGAATGCCCTAATAACTAGAGTGTAAACATTCTCCAAGCATTGTTTTTCTTAATAAAATTAGTAATAATTAAAAGAGAATACTTAATTGCTCAGAAATATTCCATGAGCATATTTTTTTCACCCTTTACATCCATCCAGTCTCAAAACGTTACCTCCTGTATTGAATTTACTTGCTTCAAGTATCAATAGCTCCTCATAGAATTAATTTGTGAAATAATGCGTATATCCTAAATAAAATCAGCTGTCCATTTTCTTCAGGTGCTAATATTGTCTCTGCTTAGTATTCTAATTCTACCGTTACTTATTAACTACTTTTTATTATAAAATATTAAAATCTTATGTCAAAAATGCAAGCAATTAATCTCTGTCATTCTTTTTAACTGCTGCATTATATCTTACTGCACAGAAAGTAGCAGAATTGATTTAACAAGTCTTCTATAATGGACAGTAGACTGTTTCTAATTTTTGCTTTCATAAACAATGCTGCAATAAATATCTTTGTGGATTATCACTGGGTACTTGTGTGAGTATATCAATACTGATTATGGGGGGAAAAACCCTAAAAGTAGAATTGCTGTGTCTAAAAAATTACATTTTAGTCTTGATAAATAAAGTCAAATTCTTCTCAATGTATCATCACCTAATTCTCATACCAATAGCATATGTGGATACAAACAGTAACCAACTCAGTGTCCTTTTTAAATGCACCCAGACATGGCACCTATCATCCATATTTTAATCTTTCAACCTTCTGAATAATTAAAGAGAACTAGGGGAGAAAAAGGTGTCCCTGTCATTTTTCTCCATGTATTTCCTTTATTCATGTCTTATTTATTTCTTCCCCTCTCCCAAAACTTGTTATACTCTAAAAAATCTCTAAGTCCATGAAATGAAAGAAATCATTTCTTAATTTTTTTAGAAAAGCTACTGCATAGATACTTCCTTTGAAATCCAGCTGATTTCTTTCTGACAATAGCTTTTCCACCTTTATCACAAGCAGCATTCTCATTCAACCTAAATTTTCTTTTCAAAATATTGGAAATGAAATACTTTTTAAAAAGAAAAGAAGAAACTAAAACTAAGAATTGTATAATTTTGCAGGCTAACATTGTATTTGACAACATTTTTTGGAGTTGGGTTAATACCTTATCACTGGGTCCCATTGATTTCACTGCTTTTCTTTTGTTCTAAAAAGTGTACCATGGCATAAAACTTTTAATGAAATGTTGTGTCCCAAGTCTAATACTTATTGAGAAAGCTGGAGTTGCCCTCGGGTATCACACCATCCAGGGTGGGAATTCTTCACAATTGGTAACATGGTGTTTCACTAACAAATGATTCTCCTTTTACAGGCACAAGAAGTCTATATAGAGATTTAAAGTGAAGGAAGAATAGTATAAATAAATAAAATCCATAACAGATTCTTTTAATTTGCCCCAGAGTCAAACTTATGAATTTACATATGGGATAAAAAGAGATATATGTAGCATTTAGGAGAAAACCAGTAAAAGAGAAATATTATTCACTAATGTGTAGTCAAACAAATGTCAAGACCTGTATACACTTTCTCCCTATCACTGCTAACTGATACAAATACAGATAGAAAACATGTGATTTCAGAAGTACAAGGGCATATCAAAAGAAAAAATACAGCCCACCATTCTCGCCATTAGCCATGCCTATTTTTACAAACACGTACAACATCTAAAGTTCCAGAAAAAATTATGTGAATAAATTACAGTTTTATCAAACAGGACTGTGAAAAAAGAAACGTCTCTGTGGCAAAAGAAAGGGAAATGACATATTCACTGAGAATTAAAAAGGAAAAAAATGTGTGGTTGTTTTAAAAGGAGAGAAATAATGGAAGTTTGGATCTTTCCCAGATGTCTGGAGAAAATGTTTCCACAAATCCCAAAGGACTCTAAAGCTGTTGGCTGAAGTTCCACTGTCTCCCATTTGTCAATAAGCCTTTGGGGTATTTATGCATTCCTAAACAGACATCCCTATCATACTGTCTTCAAACAAGGGAAGGCTGTCCCGGAATTTTGACAAGTATGAATGACTCTTAAACACAAAAGACTCCAAAGTTGGTTACTCCATTAATACGCTGCTGCTCTGGGCAGAGGACAGCTGAGTCCAAAACAGCTTTGAGAATACACTGCTTCCTCCAGTCACCTGCTGTACCTACATTTTCAAATCTCTCTTTGTCACGTAAGAAGCATGTGTGGCAAATGTGAACCAATTTCAACTGCAAACTCCATTTGGCCTCCTTCCCATAAAAGTGGGTGCAGGATCCAGTTTTGGGTATTGAAATTTAGCATATTTATACTTCTTGCTTATTTTTTTAGTTTTTATTTTGCTTGTGTTTTATGTAGATAATGTTATACTTTATATTTGGTATGCAATCCTCAGCCTTCTGCTCCTCTATCCTAGTGCAAGGTGTTTGTTTTTTTTAATACTGTCTTGACTTTTCCCTTCTTAATATTCTGAACTTGGAGGGAAAATCTTTAGCTTTCACAGTGTCTTCTTCCAAGCTCAAGGGCAATCTTCACACTGATTATGAAAGAACTAAGGAATCTCACAATTATATGCACAGGAATGATAAATAGCAATTTTAAAAATTGGTGAAAATCAAACACAAATGGGTGGGAGGAATTGGGAGATTGGGATTGACACATATACACTATTGATACTATGTATAACATAGATAACTAGTGAGAACATACTGTATAGCACAGGGAACTCTACTTAATGCACTGTGGTGACCTGAATGGGAAGGAAGTCCAAATGGGAGAGGACATATGTATATGTATGGCTGATTAATTTTGCTGTACAGTAGAAACTAACACAACATTGTAAAGCAACTATACTCCAATAAAAATTAATTTAAAAATAAATAAATAAATAAAAATAAAACACAAATGCAACATGCTCTATATTCAGACCTAAATATTAGTTTTGGGCTTGCTACTCATTTTGCCAAGTAACCTTCATAAAATCCTTATCTTGCTTTAAGCTCAGTTTTCTCATCTGCAAAATCAAGTTAAATGCAATTGCACTGCCCATCTCACTGTGCTTTGTGTGTACTCATTCCATCCTCCATTCATAAATCTATTTATCACTTTATTTATTTATTTAATGAGTGTCTACTGTGTGGAAGACACATGTGCTGTGAGGATGAGGTTCACGAAAAATAAAACTACCTCCAAAAGTGAAAACAGTTATGCATATATCAGATATCGCTATTACCACAACTACCACTTCTTTACTGTAGGTATAACTATAACCATCACTGTGCAACTACTGAAAAAAAAGGAATTCCATCATCTTCAAAGTAGGGCTTTTATATATACGTGTGTGTGTGTGTGTGTGTGTATACATATATATATGCATTTTATATATACATACATATACACACACACTAGTGATAATAGATGCATTGTATCATTCCTTACACAATCAGACTTTAGTTCAGGCAATATAATAGGATCAGCTCATGGTTTCAGGGCAACTAGGCAACCCATGGTGGCTTTCCCGTCTTCACCGTTAACCACTCACAGTAATGCTGTTACAGTAAAATGCTTCTGTCAGGAATAGCAACTGTGAGAGAGGTCACAGAGTTTTACTGACCACATTTCTCTTCTCTCTCTTCCTACCCGCCACATTCACAGACACATCTGGTCTTGGCAGCTGCTCACTTGCACATCTCACATGGTGACCAATAAAAAGGTCTTATCTGTCTCATAGTTACTGTGCACCTCTGACCTCTGTTCCTCCTTAGAGGAAATAAAAATAACCAGAGTCTAGTGATATAGAATATAGTCAGCAGTCAGACATAGTTTTGTACTCTTATTTGATGAGAGAACACTTGAATGACTATTATGAGATTTTATGTTATAATTGATTTTTCATTATATACTCCTGTGCTAGCATTGGTACAAAAAGGCAAAGTCAATTCTTTCTGCATATTTGGGCCATTCACTCTTCCTCATCCATTTGAGGCTATTTTGCAAAGAACACTGATTTCTTAAAAGATTGATTTTGTTCTCAATAAGGTAAGCACATATACAATTAAAATAGCATTTTAGTATTATAGAAGTATGGAGGTATTGATTATAACTAATATGAAGTAGAATACACCTTCTAGTTTTGTTGGATTAGAAATGGATTTTCAAGATAGAAAGTTTTACCAGGTATTTTATAAAAACTCAGTGTGAGACATTTTAAAACGTATAAACTAACGCTTTAAAAAATGGTATATCTACATCCTTTACCTGAAATGGAAATGAATGACCGATAACATCCTTATTTTCTACATTTACATAACTAGCTAATATATATATACCATATACTAGTATATCTCTATATACCTTCTCTTATGGGTTTTATATATAAAAGCATGACAAAAATATAAACAGAAAAGGGTCAGATAAAAATAAATTCAAAGCCACCAAAAATGTCTAAGGATGGGATTCAAAGGCACAATTCCACTGACCTTGGAAAAAGAAATTTTGTTGCATTTATGTTGAAGTTCAGGAGCAAATATGAAAAGTGTGGGATGTAATTTTATGAAATATAAAATTTCTTGTCAGCTATATTGCTCTCTGTGAAGAATAAAAACATTCTTAGGAACTATAATACATACATATATATGTGTATATATATGTATATATATACACACACACACATATAAATAAACACACACACACGTACACAGACATATCTATATATAAAACAGATGCATCTTTTTAGTCTGTCAGTGGTCCTGACTGACACATGGTGGTTGAAGATAAACAGCTGTATCATGACTACCAGTGATGATTGGATGCGTCCTCTCCATGCTCACTGTCTTCTACACAAGCTACAGTTTGCAATCTCTGCAGGTAAAGTCTTTTCTGGACTCGAGACTGGGACAGGATTATGAAAAGGTGCTTCAAAGAAGAGGCAAAGTAGAGCAGAACTTCCATCATTAGGCAGTTCAGTCCAGGAAACCATCCTGATTCTTACACATAGCTTCACAGGACTAACCTAGATCGTGTCTCTCATGCACTATTCATGTAGGTTACTGCAGCTAATTAGAAATTTGAAGAAGAGAGAGGATGAAATCCTGAAAATGGAAGTGTACAACATGTGGACAAGGGATATATAAGTGTGTGTGTGGACAAGGGATATATAAGTGTGTGTGTGTGTGTGTGTGTATATATTTTTTCCCCAAATTGGAAAAATAATACCTAAATTCTTCTTTGGTTCACCTTCACTTTATACTGCCATTAGTATGGTTATTCCAAAACTCAACTATGATGGTTATTCCAAAATACAATTACTGATCATGGGATTTCAAAATTTTAAATCCTTCAAATAGCTCTAAATTAAATTGAAGTGGTCATTTCTTAGCAAGAGATACATAGCCATCTCTTTCCAGCTACCGTGTTAGAGTCCTGTATCAACTCCCACCACATCCACACACATAACCCATCTAAATCTAGTCCCGGGTAGCAGAACATGCCAATCTGATGCATTTGCAAGCATTGCTCCAACTGCTTTCAATGTGTTTTCACCAGTTTTCTCTGTATGTTGAATTCCAGGCACCATTCAAAATTCAGCTAAATTAACATTCCCCATTGGAAGCCTTCCATAATAGTTTTCCTTCCTATGCAGACAGAGACTTATAAATTATGCAAGGACTATTTTGATAGATGCCATAAGAAAGACATAGGGAAAATCTGGTGATTCAGATTAGACAGGCCATTTCTCACTCCAGTGGTTTCCTGTCCAACTTCATGGAGATGTTAGTTTTTGAGCTTTGGAGATTTGATAAGCAGAGATGAAGACAGAGTGGTGAAGACAGAAGCTTATAAGGGAGAGATAAGGGTGAAAGGAAGTTTGACATCAGCCTAAGGAACTTACAATGTAATCTTGAGGGAGTGGGGAAATTCAGAATATTATTATGAAGTAGGGGAGAAACCTAATGGCAGCTATCCTATAGAAATATTAATATGGTATATAAATACAAAGTTTATTTGTGTAAGAAAGGATATGTTATAAGTATGAAAACCAGAGACAGAATTACTATAATAGTACAGAAAAAGGAGTCCTCAACAAGGATAATGTTGAAATGAACAGGGCAAATTTTCCAAAGGTTTCTAAACTGAATCAGTGGGATTTGTCATTTTGTTAGATGTAAATTGTGCAGGGAGATAGATGATGATTTCAGTTGTTGTCATAGAAACGTTCAGTTTATGTTGGCATGTACCATTAGAAGGGACTGGGAGGAAATTGGAAATGCATCCCTAAAGTTTAGGAGAGAACCCAAGGCTGAGATAGATAGATAGGTAGGCAAAATTATATAAAAATATTATATATATGTATATATATATACATACACACAAATACATATACACACATATATGTGTGTGTGTGTATATATATATATATATATATATATATATATATATATAGTAGTTTTTGTAGTGGTAATGAGAAATTATAGACAGATGTGAAAGAGGGAGAGAGAAATAGGGAAGGGGAGAGCCAGGAGTATATAATGACATGAGCCAAGAGAGGAGACTTTCAAGAGAGCAACTGTCAACACTATCCAATGTCCAAGAAACCATCCATTATTAGTAGAATAGTTTAAGTAAATGGTTGAGACAGGAGTAGAATTTATGTCTTTGAATTCTAAATTATCTCTCTTTTGACAATACCACACTGTCCAGTATCGCATTCCCCCTTAGAGAATTGTAGGTTTGCTCTGGTATTTGAGGCCTTGGTCATAAATTTCTTCTAGGCTCTGAGAAAGGTTAATTCAATGTACAGTCTAATGCTTCTTCCTCACCATCTAAGTGCATCTGGGAATGGTGAGAGAGGTGGTGGGTAGAGAAGATTTGCAAACATATGGAAAAGAAAGACCAATACCAAATTGATACTAAAATGTACACACATGTAGTTCATTCTCATGATACGAAAATATACAATTATGATTCACTTTTATATGAGACATCCAAAATGAATGCCTTGATTATGTTTGTGTTAATTTTATCATTTAAGCTTTCCAAATTCATCCTAAGAATGTTTGTTTTTTAAATAAGGTCAATCAGAGATTCCATGATTTGGGAAGCCTGATATGTGACATGCATACAAATTAAGATGAGTTAAACCTAAATCAAAAGCAGAAGAAAATCTATTTTACTTTTGCAAAATCTAGTAACCAGAATCATCAATGGCCTGATTCCATTACATTCACCAACACCTTTACTTCTTCTGAAACCATAATGTATATATAGAACTAGAGTTATAATAAGAAAAAAGTAATTGGATTATTAAAACTATAGGGTTTTATTTTTTAATGTGTGATATATAACATGGCAATAATTCAAAACCAAATTTTTGGAACTTTTGAACAATGTATTTGCATTCTATTTCTGTGTAGTTTAGTGTTTCAATCTTACTATCATAACATTTGTTTGACATTAAATTTCTCCTTAAACTTTCCCACAAGGTAATCCAAATAATTTGTGTGGGTAAAAATAAAACATACCCTGTTCCATTAGCCCTTTATAGTTCTGTGGGACACTGTAATAGGCCCCATGGAACTACAGAGAAGAATTAACCTTCCTTCTGCAGCCTCTCCCAATTTTGTACTCAAGCTGGTTGATCCCCAGAGAGTGGCTCAGCTGTTAACTGGTGGCTTATGCCATTTATAGAAGTATATTTACAGAGTTGATTCCTTCTCAGGACAACTTCATGCTTCATTCATTTCATAATATTTTCCTCTTTGGGTTTTCCTAAGTTTTATAATACTGTCATCAGAATCTCTTTGGAGCCCAGATAAGTCACTTTGACATTTACATGAAAACAAGAAACATTTTTAGATACAAAGTGTGCTAAACAAAATGTTTGGAGTTTTACATATACAATGGTGATATATATTTTATAATTGCTTTAAAACATTGTTAATCACACTCCTTAATTGTCTTAACATACTGTCAGATTTCCAAAGCAAGCCTCATTTTGAGATTTTATGTCAAATACCTAATTGATATCTTTCTCTACAAGCTAGAGACAAATGTGACTAAACTCTGTGAAGGAAACCAACTCAGGACAATTCCAAAAATAGGAGAGAGAGAGAGACAGACCAACAGAGACAGAGAGAGAAGGTGCAGATGAGTATTGCCTTAGTACTACATAGATTGCCAATACAGGTGCTAATGATCACTGAGCATTATTTTACAAAGTAGAAAAATAATAGTGTAGTATTCCCAATAACTTAGCAACCAAGCATTTGCCTCTGACTATAAATATTAAGGGCCTTTGGAATTTAGAAAAGTACAACTGTAATGATAGTAACAACAGTACTTGAAGTACAAATAACTAAGAAGAATCACCAAATGGAACGGTGCTCGCATGCGTGGGTTGCATATTATGATTCATGTTACTGAAAATTAAGTCATGGTGGATGAACAGCAGAAAATAAATGGGAAGAAAAAAAAAAGGAGGGCTTCCCTAGTGGCGCAGTGGTTGAGAGTCCGCCTGCCGATGCAGGGGACACGGGTTCGTGCCCCGGTCCGGGAAGATCCCACATGCCACGGAGCGGCTAGGCCCGTGAGCCATGGCTATTGAGCCTGCACGTCCAGAGCCTGTGCTCCGCAACGGGAGAGGCCACAACAGTGAGAGGCCCGTGTACCACAAAAAAAAAAAAAAAAAAGGAATGAGAGTAATTATGTGTGATTCTATGAATGGGTAAAAATGATGAGAACTGGGAATTATATCTTTGTTCCATATTTAAAAATTTTAAATGTGAAGTATTTTACTTGGTCTGATTTTTCAGAAAATTCACTACTATTTTATTTTGGAATTAGATTATTACATTATATTTCAATATATCATATTATATATACAATATATTAGATTATATTATCTTCAATCAGTACATTCCTCAAAATGTTAAATTAGGTGTTTTAATGCACCTTTTCTGACATACATTTATCCCCCGCCCCCACATATAACAGCAATTCCTATCAAAGTTATGAGGAATATATTACTCTAAATGTATAAAAAAGTCTTAGCACTGCAGTTAGAACATTTTTAATCTTGGCAAAACAAGTACAGGTTCGACAACAGTAAAATAATTTCTCAGGTGAATAAGAAGCTAACAATCTACACTGTGGTGAGTGTTTTAATTAAAGATCTTAAATCTAATCCCTAGGGCTTCTTTAAAAAGTCCTAGCTATTAAAAACAACAACAACAACAACAAAAAACAACAAACATACATGCATTCATAAAACAAGCACATTCTATTTTCTGAACAGATATCCTTATTAGTTTACTAAAGCATATTTTGGAAAATGTAATTCCATACACAATGGGTTTATTTCCCTGGTGAGACTGGCTACAGAACTTCACATTTTGAGCTGTATAGAAACACTAATGCAAAAAAGCTAGGCTATAAACAGCACTTTGTCAAATAGAAGCAAAAATAACAAAAAATAATCTGGAGGGGACTATTCTTACCAACGTTATCATCGTAATTTAATCAGTTAATTCGATTTTATGTTGTCATTTGAAATTAGATTTGAATTAGTTTCTCTTTTTTAATGATAATATGAAACCTTGCAGATTATACTACTAAAATACATCAATTTTACATTCTTTCCTAGACCGAAACAACAGTAGCACCTTTAAGTAAAAATTTATCTTGACAAAGTTTGCAGCTGAAATGTCTATGTGGACCAAAAAAAGTGAGTAAAACAGTCTGGCAAACCAGAGACAGAACCAAAAGAGTTTAAAGTAATAGGTCATGTAAGATACTACAGTAAACTAAAAATAGCATGCTGTAGTTGCTTAGCTACAGCTGAACTTTACTGGAAGGTGGGCCCAGTATTGCTAAATCTTTTGATATTTTGAAAGAAGATTTTAATAATCCAGATTTTTATATAAAATTGGTTGCTTTATAAATGATGCAACTTACATAAAGGTAAAAGTAATAGATAAAAACAATAACAACAATAATGAGCAAATAAAAATTCTACAACTCACTTTCCTGGGTTAATCCACATTACCCCAATGTTGCCTTCAAGCTGGCAATATACATCTGACTATACATTTAACTTACAAAATTTATCTTTGGCTCATGCATGTGCTCATAACATATAATGATGATTTTTAATAGTCTGCAATTAATATATTCTCAATTCCAGTTCAATTTTATTTCTTCAATTTTCAATATAGATGTGGCATTTTTACCATAATATAACAACCTCTTCCTTGATGTATTATTTTATCTAAAATTTAACCTGTTAGTAATTTCACACATCTAGTACCTGTTTAGCTGCTGTTGCTTTCCCCCAAGTGAACTAAATCAAACTTGAAATATTTGGTGTATCATCTGACAGAGTACATTCTGCTTATAAGTCATGCCCCTTGCAAAATGGTAGGACACTTGCTGTTCTTCCATTCCTCACATTTGGATCCACGAGGATTGCAAGTGGCTGCACTTAGTTCAGTTAGCCACAGTGGCATAAACATAAAGGAGGTTATTTTTCTCACAAAAGAATAAGTCAGAATATGTACAGTCAGAGTTTGCTTAGAAAATCACCAGAGGTCTAGGATCAAGTGTCTTGATAGAGAATCCTTAATTTGTAGCTTTCATCTTTACAATCACAATACAGTGACTCCACCTCAGGTATGAAGCCAGGATGATAGACAGTAAGATGGAAGGCATAGGCAGGCTTGTCAGTCCCTTTTAGTCAGGAAGTCAATAGCTCTCCTAGGACCCCTATTCAGTATGTGTCCCCTCATACCTGGTCAGCTAAAACTGGGTTATAGGACCCTAGCTAGCCTCATGAGAGTCTAGGGAAGGGGATATTTTTAACTGGGTACATTGCTGCCCCAAAGAAGACAAAATTCTGTAGCAGGAGAGAATGTATCTTTCTCAGGCATCTAGCAATATCTGCCTGCCGTGATGATTCCACTCATACAACTGGAAGTAGGGCTGAGTTTCACTTCAAGAAGGCTTCTAAGAGCTATAAGTCAGACTAAAAGCATGTTGCTGCTGCTGCTTCCCCCCTCCCCCTTCTTCTTTAGTATCATATGACCAACTCATAAGAAATCATTCATTATAGAAAAATAGAAATAAAGGTGGCAAAGCACACTGTGTCTATTGGCAAGCCACCAGCATGAGCTGGTAAGATGATTCAAAAGGATGGGCAGGGGACAGAGCCTACCTAAGTTGTAATGTATTATTAATCTGTCTCTGAAACTGTAATTACCTTCTGATTCTGTCTCATCAAGCTTGCAAACAACTGCACTTAGCCTTCTCTTTTGTGGATGAATTAGTGATTATTTCATACAGCCTGTGGTTTACAGTCTGTTACTACTTTAGATTTCACATTTGAAATGCACGTAACTAATAAGTACATCTGAAATTTATAATATATGCGAAGTACTATCTACCCCACTATATGGATGACAGCTTCTGTGGGTGTTCCCTAGAATCTCACTTTACAAGCTCAATTTATCAAACGAATTTAGAATATTTCTGGAATATATCTTTTGCAAAGGCAAACAACTTAAAGAATTGAAATAGATATCTCTTTTTTCCCCTTTAATGACTTTTTTAAGAAAGTCAACATAAAATCAGTTTTCACAACTAAAGTTTTCCTGAATAAATGGCTGTATACAGATAATGAATGCAATAAGAAATATAACTACTCATCTGCTTTTGGAAAACGTTATGCTTTTTCATTCCTTTTTACAATACGACATATTTTATAACAATAAATGATATTAAAGAGAAATCATGTTCCAAAACTTAGAACTGTAACGAAGGACGTGAGGGTAGGGGCTCTAGATGAAACAGTTGGCGATGACACTTTTTCCTTCCTCCTATAATTTAATTCATAGTATTATCAACCTACTCAGTTTAATCAGTGCTAACCTAAGAGATATATTTTCTAGTGAATTATTTCCAGCCACCAAATGTCATTTCCCATGGAAATTCTAATAAAAACACCTAAGCTGCATTATCTGACATTTTAGTGGATCAGTAAGTAGCCTGTCAATTGATATTCTAAAATCTTTACATGGCATGGATTTCTGCTTTATGGTCTAAACTCTTGATTTTTACAGGATAATTTACATCTCAATGCAGCTATTTAGCAAGGGATGTCTAAACATTCAAGTCAATTATAAATAATGCTTCCAGTTACACATGTACACTGCGTTATGAAGAACCAGCAACTGAATATTTCTGCACTTAATATTGATAAATAATATCTCAGAGTTGCTTAAGTCAGCAATGCCTACAGCTGAGGAAAAAACAGCTGACTACATAAGCTTGAAAATCCTCTCTCTTAATCACACTAAGCCTTATTAATAAAAGGATCGAGAATCTAGCAAAGCTTAGCCAGGTTTCCCCCTCAAAGGTTAAGATAATTTTTTTTTTTAGGAAACTGTTCTGTCATGTGCTTGGTAGATACCTTTTGCAAAAACCCATGGATCTTTTTATACTGTAACGTGTCCTTTATTAGCACAAAAATTCAGCTTATTATCAACCAAGATGTTCAACCCTAAAATCCACAGAGATCCCAAATTTTAATAACATTGTTAAAATGCAAATTATATTGTTTTCTCTTTATGGATTCCTAGAAACATCTATTTCGAGGTTCTTCCATTCACTCACCAAATACATATAGAGCACTGGCTAAAATGTAGGCATTCTGTGGAAAGTAAGACTGATGACCTCAAACCTCAAGCACCTTTAGTCAGCTGACAGAGTTTACACCAATAACTATTTAAGCAATCAACTAATCACAATGATAATAACTGCTACAAAGAAAAAAGAACAACTGCTGTAAAACTGTATATCAAAACATTCTAACAGAATCTGTAGGATCAGAGAAAATTTCCCTAAGGAAATAATATTTAAGCTAGAATATGAAGAGTGGGAAGGGGATTAGTCCAGTGAAGCACTAAGGAAAGAACTGTAAAAGCAGAGTGAACAGCAGGTGCAACAAACAAAATAGAATTACAAAGAGACTGAAAGAAATTTAGGGCATCAAACAAAGTGAGAGAGGTTTAACGTGGTTTGGAAGACAAGAACAATAAGATGATGGCAGAAAGAGACCAAGAACAAATAGAATGTTGTATTGATAGATTGTTGGAGTGTAGACTTCATACCAAATCAGAGCAATTAAAGGACTCTGAAGGGGCTTAAAAGTGGTCTAGGGTAGGTAGGGACATAATCATTAACTATTAAACAGAAGCAACCATTTTTTTCTAAATTTATTGTTTATACAGCAGGCTCTTATTAGTTATCCATTTTATACATATTAGTGTACATATGTCAATCCCAATCTCGCCATTCATCACACAAACCCACACTTCTGCCCCCCCATGTTTGTTCTCTACATCTGTGTCTCAATTAATGCCATGCAAACCAGTTCATCTGTACCATTTTTCTAGGTTCCACATATATGTGTTAATATGATACTTGTTTTTCTCTTTCTGACTTACTTCACTCTGTATCACAGTCTCTAGATCCATCCACATCTCTACAAATGACCCCACTGTGTTCCTTTTTATGGCTGAGTAATATTCTATTGTATATATGTACCACTACTTCTTTATCCATTCATCTGTCGATGGGCATTTAAGTTGCTTCCATGACCCGGCTATTGTAAATAGTGCTGCAATGAACGTTGGGGTGCATGTGTCTGTTTGAATTGTGGTTTTCTCTGGGTATATGCCAACTAGTGGGATTGCTGGGTCATATGGTAAATCTATTTTTAGTTTTTTAAGGAACCTCCATACTGTTCTCCATAGTGGCTGCATCAATTTACATTCCCACCAACAGTGTAAGAGGGTTCCTTTTTCTGCACAACCTCTCCAGCATTTGTTGTTTGTAGATTTTCTGATGATGCCCATTCTAACTGGTGTGAGGTGATACCTCATTGTAGTTTTGATTTGCATTTCCCTAATAATTAGTGATGTTAAGCAGCTTTTCATGTGCTTCTTGGCCATCTGTATGTCTTCTTTGGAGAGATGCCTATTTAGGTCTTCTGCCCATTTTTTGATAGGGTTGTTTGTTATTTTTAATATTGAGCTGCATGAGCTGTTTATATATTTTGGAGATTAATCCTTTGTCCGTTGATTCGTTAGCAAATATCTTCTCCCATTCTGAGGGTTGTCTTTTTGTCTTGTTTATAGTTTCCTTTGCTATAAAAAAGCTTTGAAGTTTCATTAGGTTCCATTTGTTTATTTTTGTTTTTTATTTCCCTTTCTCTAGGAGGTGGGTCAAAAAAGATCTTGCTGCTATTTATGTCAGAGAGTGTTCTTCCTATGTTTTCCTCTAAGAGTTTTTTTGTTTGTTTGTTTTCTTTTTGTTTTTTTTTTTTGCAGTATGCGGGCATCTCACTGTTGTGACCTCTCCTGTTGTGGAACACAGGCCCCAGACGCACAGGCTCAGCGGCCATGGCTCAAGGGCCTAGCCACTCCGCGGCATGTGGGATCTTCCCAGACCGGGGTGTGAACCCGTGTCCCCTGCATCAGCAGGCGGACTCTCAACCACTGCACCACCAGGGAAGCCCTCCTCTAAGAGTTTTATAGTGTCCGGTCTTACATTTAGGTCTCTAATCCATTTTGAGTTTATTTTTGTGTATAGTGTTAGGGAGTGTTCTAATTTCATTCTTTTACATGTAGCTCTCCAGTTTTCCCAGCACCACTTATTGAAGAGACTGTTTTTCTCCATTGTATAGCCTTGCCTCCTTTGTCATAGATTAGTTGACCATAGGTGCGTGGGTTTACCTCTGGGCTTTCTATCCTGATCCATTTATCTATATTTTTGTTTTTGTGCCAGTACCATTATTGTCTTGATTATCGTAGCTTTGTAGTATAGTCTGAAGTCAGGGAGTCTGATTCCTCCAGCTCCGTTTTTTTCCCTCAAGACTGCTTTGGCTATTAGGGGTCTTCTGTGTCTCCATAAAAAATTTTAAGATTTTTTGTTCTACTTCTGTAAAAAAAAATGCCATTGGTAATTTGATAGGGATTGCATTGAATCTGTAGATTGCTTTGGGTAGTATAGTCATTTTCACAATATTGATTCTTCCAATCCAGGAACGTGGTATATCTCTCCATCTGTTTGTATCACTTTAAATTTCTTTCATCAGTGTCTTATAGTTTTCTGCATACAGGTCTTTTGTCTCCCTAGGTAGGTTTATTCCTAGGTATTTTATTCTTTTTGTTGCAATGGTAAATGGGAGTGTTTGCTTAATTTCTCTTTCAGATTTTTCATCATTATTGTATAGGAATGCAAGAGATTTCTATGCATTAATTTTGTATCCTGCTACTTTACCAAATTCATTGATTAGCTCTAGCAGTTTTCTGGTGGCATCTTGAACATTCTGTATGTATAGTATCATGTCATCTGCAAACAGTGACAGTTTTACTTCTTCTTTTCCAATTTGTATTCCTTTTTTTTCTTTTTCTTCTCTGATTGCCATACCTAGGACTTCCAATACTATGTTGAATAATAGTGGTGAGAGTGAACATCCTTGTCTTGTTCCTGATCTTAGAGGAAATGTTTTCAGTTTTTCAGCATTGAGAATGATGTTTGCTGTGGGTTTGTCGTATATGGCCCTTATTATGTTGAGGTGGATTCCCTCTATGCCCACTTTCTGGAGAGTTTTTAACATAAATGGGTGTTGAATTTTGTCAAAAGCTTTTTCTACCTCTCTTGAGATGATCATATGGTTTGTATTCTTCAATTTGTTAATATGGTGTATCACATAGATTGATTTGCGCATATTGAAGAATCCTTGCATTCCTGGGATAAATTCCACTTGATCATGGTGTATGAACCTTTTAATGTGTTGTTGGATTCTGTTTGCTAGTATTTGGTTGAGGATTTTTGCATCTATATTCATCAGTGATATTGGTCTGTAATTTTCTTTTTTGTGGTATCTTTGTCTGGTTTTGGTATCAGGGTGATGGTGGCCTCATAGAATGAGTTTGGGAGTGTTCCTTCCTCCACAATTTTTTGGAAGAGTTTGTAAAGGATGAGTTTTAGTTCTTCTCTAAATGTTTGAGAGAATTCACCTGTGAAGCCATCTGGTCCTGAACTTTTGTTTGTTGGAAGATTTTTAGTCAGTTTCAATTTCATTACTTGTAACTGGTCTGTTCATATTTTCTATTTCTTCCTGCAGTCTTGGTAGGTTATACCTTTCTAAGAATTTGCCCATTTCTTCCAGGTTGTCCATTTTATTGTCATAGAGTTGCTTGTAGTAGTCTCTTAGGATGCTTTGTATTTCAGTGGTGTCTGTTGTAACTTCTCCTTTTTCATTTCTAATTTTATTGATTTGAGTCCTCTCCCTCTTTTTCTTGATGAGTCTGCCTAAGGGTTTATCAATTTTGTTTATCTTCTCAAAGAACCAGCTTTTCGTTTTACTGTTCTTTGATATTGTTTTCTTTGTTTCTGTTTCATTTATTTCTGCTCTGATCTTTATGATTTCTTTCTTTCTACTAACTTTGGGTTTTGTTTGTTCTTCTTTCTCTAGGTCCTTTAGGTGTAAGGTTAGATTGTTTATTTGAGATTTTTTCTTGTTTCTTGAGGTAGGCTTGTGTTGCTGTAAACTTCCCTCTTAGAACTGCTTTTGAGCATACCAAAGGTTTTGGATCATCATGTTTTCATTGTCATTTGTCTCTAGGTATTTTTTGATTTCCTCTTTTATTTCTCCAGTGATCTCTTGGTTATTTAGTAACATATTGTTTAGCCTCCAGGTGTTTGTGTTTTTTTATGTTTTCTTTCCTTGTAATTGATTTCTAATCTCATAGCGCTGTGCTCAGAAAAGATGCTTGATATGATTTCAATTTTCTTAAATTTACTGAGGCTTGATTTGTGACCCAAGATGTGATCTATCCTTGAGAATGCTCTGTGAGCACTTGAGAAGAAAGTGTAATCTGCTGTTTTTGGATGGAATGTCCTATATATCAATTAAATCTATCTGGTCTATTGTGTCATTTAAAGCTTGTGTTTCCTTATTAATTTTCTGTTTGGATGATCTGTCCATTGGTGTAAGTGAGGTGTTAAAGTCCCCTACTATTATTGTGTTACTGTTGATTTCCTCTTTTATAGTTGTTAGCAGTTGCCTTATGTATTGAGGTGTTCCTATGTTGGGTGCATATATATTTATACTTGTTATATCTTCTTCTTCGATTGATCCCTTGATCATTATGTAGTGTCCTTCCTTGTCTCTTGTAAAATTCTTTATCTTAAAGTCTATTTTATCTGATATGAGTATTGCTGCTCCAACTTTCTTTTGATTTCCATTTGCATGGAATATCTTTTTCCATCCCCTCACTTTCAGTCTGTATGTGTCCCTAGGTCTGAAGTGGGTCTCTTATAGACAGCATATATATGGGTCTTGTTTTTGTATCCATTCAGTGAGCCTGTGTCTTTGGTTGGAGCATTTAATCCATTCAAGTTTAAGGTAATTATCGAATGTCTGTTCCTATTACCATTTTCTTAATTGTTTTGGGTTCGTTTTTGTAGGTCCTTTTCTTCTCTTGTGTTTCCCACTTAGAGAAGTTCCTTTAGCATTTGTTGTAGAGCTGGTCGGGTGGTGCTGAATTCTCTTGCCTTTGCTTGTCTGTAAAGCTTTTGATTTCTCCATCAAATCTGAATGAGATCTTTGCTGGGGAGAGTAATCTTGGTTGTAGTTCATTCCCTTTTATCACTTTAAATATGTCACTACTAGAGAATGGACTTGAGGATAGGGGGAGGGGGAAGGGTAAGCTGGAACAAAGTGAGAGAGTGGCATGGACATATATACACTGCCAAATGTAAAATAGATAGCTAGTGGGAAGCAGCCGCATAGCACAGGGAGATCAGCTCCGTGCTTTGTGACCACCTAGAGGGATGGCATAGGGAGGGTGGGAGGGAGAGGCAAGAAGGAAGAGATATGGGGACATATGTATATGTATATGTATAACTGATTCACTTTGTTATAAGGCAGAAACTAACACACCATTGTAAAGCAATTATACTCCAATAAAGATATTTTAAAAAATATTAAAAATAAATAAATAAATAAATATGTCATGCCACTCCCTTCTGGCTTGTAGAGTTTCTGCTGAGAAATCAGCTGTTAACCTTATGGGAGTTCCCTTGTATGTTATTTGTCATTTTTCCCTTGCTGCTTTCAATAATTTTTCTTTGTCTGTAATTTCTGCCTATCTGATTACTATGTATCTTGGCATGTTTCTCCTTGGGTTTATCCTGTATGGGACTCTCTGCATTTCCTGGACTTGGGTGGCTATTTCCTTTCCCATGTTAGGGAAGTTTTCGACTATAATCTCTTCAAATATTTTCTCGGGTCCTTTCTCTCTTTCTTCTCCTCTGGGACCCCTAAAACGCAAATGTTGTGTTTACTGTGTCCCAGACGTCTCTTAGGCTGTCCTCATTTCTTTTCCTTCTTTTTTGTTTATTCTATTTTGCACCAGTGAATTCCAGCATTCTGTATTCTAGGTCACTTATCTGTTCTTCTGCCTCAGTTATTCTGCTATTGATTCCTTGTAGTGTATTTTTCATTTCAGTTATTGTATTGTTCATCTCTGTTTGTTTGCTCTTTAGTTCTTCTAGGTCTTTGTTAAACATTTCTTGCATCTTCTTGATCTTTGCCACCTTTCGTTTTTCCGAGGTCCTGGATCATCTTCAGTATCATTATTCTGAATTCTTTTTCTGGAAGGTTGCCTATCTCCACTTCATTTAGTTGTTTATCTGGGGTTTTATCTTGTTCCTTCATCTGGTACATAGCCCTCTGCCTTTTCATCTTGTCTATCTATCTGTGAATGTGGTTTTTGTTCCACAGGCTGCAGGATTGTAGGTCTTCTTGATTCTGCTGTCTGCCTTCTGGTGGATGAGGGTATCTAAGAGGCTTGTGCAAGTTTTGAGAAGCAACCCCTTTATTTATTTGTTTATTTACTTGTTTATTAAATAATTTAAAAGGAATAATGGTGGGATAATATTTATGTACTAAACAATTATGTTTGAAAATGCCATCCAGTAGGTAGATATACAGACTTAAGAACTAGCTGACTAAAGTGGCTGACCCCTAACATATTCACAGGATCACTGCCTTACACAATATTGTAAGTTAAACATTCCAATTTTTCCTAAAGATGAATTCATTTTAATCTCTTAAGCATTTTAGCTTTGAAACAAATGTGCCAAGAAAGCCAAGAAGGAAGATTCATCAGTTAGGGATGCATATTAATGTAACTGAAATCCTAAATATAATAATGGAATGGTGCTATGGTGAAGACAAATCCAAGGAATTCAAAATATATTCATATCAAAAGACAAAGTGAGGAAAATGTATGCTCTCAGCAAACTGTGGGAGGGTTATTACTTTACTGTTTCCAACAAGCTCAAACCAAAACCCCATTAAATATTTGATCAGTTTGTGAAAGAGCAGCAAGTACTCTTCACAACCATAAATATGAACATCTTGCAGACAGGTTAATGTATGGCAGGCCCCTAAAAAAGATTATGCATGATAAAATAGTGCAATGTTGGCATATCCTGTGTGTAAAAATAAAATTGATGAAAACCACAGAACAACAAATGCGAGCTAAAGTTAGTTATAAAATAAGCTGTGTTTGGGAGACATCATAGAAGGTTGAGTCAGGGGGTTACAGGCTAACACTCAAATTGTACTATTTCAAATATAAACTAAGGATTTCTCTATTGTCCTAGACCAATATATCAAACCTAGAATAAACAGTCATTTTAGGATAAATGCCCAGGTCAAGCTATTCATTTATATCTATAATTAAGCTTTAATTGAAGAAATGCCAAATCAATTTTCACCATCAAACCTCACTGTATGATTTTGCTACTATAATTGTAATCCCCACTTTTGGGGATTCTCTTTAAACTAAAATACTCAGAAATTAGTTAAAAAACAAATACATATTTGAAAAGAGGAAAGATGGACATTAACACATCAACCAATTTGTACAGTGGTACCACTTGGTTTAGTATCTGAGATTTCACCC
Organism: Mesoplodon bidens; assembly: GCF_964165515.1. Lineage (NCBI taxonomy): Eukaryota > Metazoa > Chordata > Mammalia > Artiodactyla > Ziphiidae > Mesoplodon > Mesoplodon bidens. Next base: position 68,087,640 of record NC_138162.1, on the reverse strand, counting down.
AGCAGAGAGTAAGAGGCAATAGTCTACTTTAAAAGACTGCTAAATAGACATATTTAGCCTTGGGGAAGATAAGAAATCCAAGTGTGAATAGTATTGGAAGGGATTCCTCATATGGGAGCTTGCAGAAAAATGGTAACGTGGGTAACTTAAGGTGGTAGACTGGAAAAAAATCATTGTAATGTGAAGAAGTGTTCTGTAATGGAAGTAACCATGGATAAGGATTCTATCTAAAAATAAAACAAAACAGAAAGCACTATTACAAAATTACCAGATTCATAATTTTACTTAACAAGCTATTGAAGAGAGTGTCACTTTCATTCCTAAGAAATTATTCAAAATAATATTTAAAGAGGAAAAACTGGACATTTTATTAATTCACTTTACATCAAATATAAAGTCTAATTCTTTCTGCATTTGGGCAAAGATGGAGTGGCAGAAGTTTGAAGTGGTGAGATATTTTATTGAATAACTTAAAATGGCAATTTAATACTGATAATGATAAATGTTAACAGTGTAGTAACTATTCAGTTCTGATCTTATATTCTGTTTGGTGAAAGATGATATATATCTGCAGACTTGGAGGTTTTCTTTTTTAATAGAGAAATATAGTACACTAATTCTGCTCATCTTACATTATATCAAAAAGTAGAAAGAACTCACATATTTACAGGTGGCCAGTGTAGCTAACTAGTACCAAAAAATGATTTAAAGACTGTATATAGAGGGACAGATCAGACCATATTCTCTAAGGAAAAAAATGATCCTGAGAATGTATTTCTTTGAATTTTCAAGAGAAATTCAAAATAAATTGGATGATTGCCTTTTATTGAATTAAGTTAGCAGAACTGGAAATATTTAAATGGGTAGATATATTGATTCATGTTTTTCTATAAACAAAGCAAGGTCTTGATAAATTGTAACACCTCTTCTCTCATTTTCTTAGAATTTTAGGGTAAAGTATGAAAGCTCTATTATAAACCTGGGAATTGATTGACCCTTCTCTAAAGAGAAGGAATACACCATTCACAAAACACAATTTCTTTTTTTTTTTTTTAGTCAACACACAATTCCTTATAGGAAGAATATTCAGTTATTAGATACTATGGTAACCCCTTCTCTTAGTTGAAAAAAACCCAAAACTTTTAAACCTATGCCAGGATAGATTTTTAAAATCTCTCACAATGTCTTCCTGATGGTAGTTTGAGCAATGACTTTTATCATGTCATTTATATTCATTTTTAATGCAAAAAAATCATTGATAATTAAGTGGATATGACTTCATAGCAAGAAAAGAATAAAAGACAAGGTATACTTTCTGCCTGGCCAATAGGTAGGCTGTTATTATTGATAATATTAGCACTAGTAAATAGATATGCAGAATTTCTGTCTGAGACAAGAGTCACTTCACTGACTCCATGGTAGATCAAGCTGACAGGCTATTTAGTCAGATGCTCAAGGTTACGCCAATGGCTTTAAAATCATCCCTCCAATATCCCCATATTCCATCAAATGGAGCACATTTTCTGAGACAGAATCTGCTATGATCAAGGGTAACCCTTCTGGAAATCCCTGCCTTCAAAGAAGCACTCAATGTCTTTTTCTCTGACCATTATTAGCCTTTGAAAGCATAATTTGTATCTCAAGCTTTTGAAATACTGTACCATTAATGATGCCTTACTAACTACAAAATTTGCTACCAGAAATCTGCATATGGTCAACTCAAAACTGTGGAAATAATTCAACAGTAAAATGTTCAACTTAAAAAGACAAATCTAATTTTCAAATTATACTAACATATCTATAATTTTAATATGCAAATACCATTTTGTAATTTACTTAAATGAGGCTAATAAAAACATTTTGTGGTAGATGTTGCTATTAATACACTTTATGAAAGAAACTCAGATTAATGACATGCCATTTAGATACTATGTGTTAAAGTTTGTATTTAGGCCAGGGTGGCTCTAGATTCCAAATACGTACCCTTTCCTATTTACCTATTACTCAGACATACTACTCAGGGCAAAATGGAGAAACAGGTGTTCTAGAGCAATGCTTCTCAAACTTTAATAGGCATCAACTCATCTGAGGGTCTTGTTGAAATGCAGATTATGATTCAGTTGGGGAGGTAGGAGGGACTGAGATTCTGAAGTTCTAACAAGCTATCAGATGATGTTAATACTTTTCTTAATACTTCTGGCCACATTTTGAGATGCAAGGATAATATTTGAAAATATTCAAAAAATTATGTTATACCTATGCAGGCATTTAATCTCTATCCTGGCCATGCTTCTTTTTGTTTTCTGAGAGGATGGATTCTGAGTAAATACACAGTACTTTACTATTTTTATATTACATGCGATCTTTATGAAAGTGATAGGGTTAAAGACCACTAAATTAGGTTTACCCCATTATTAAAAAGAGAGAAGTATCGGGCTTCCCTGGTAGCGCAGTGGTTGAGAGTCTGCCTGCCGAGGCAGGGGACAAGGGTTCGTGCCCCGGTCCGGGAAGATCCCACATGCTGTGGAGCGGCTGGGCCCGTGAGCCATGGCCACTGAGCCTGTGCGTTCGGAGCCTGTGCTCCACAATGGGAGAGGCCACAGCAGTGAGAGGCCCGCATACCGCAAAAAAAAAAAAAGAAAAAAAAGAAAAAAAGACAAGTATCAATAAACGAGGAACTGCCAACTGCTAAACAATGTCCTTGATTAATTTTCACACTGCTAAAATCCTTTCCTACTTTGAAAGCTTTATTAAAAGAAACTCAGAAAGTAATGAGGCATTAAAAGCTGTTTATTTTTAAAAGCAGCAAAAAATAACCAAACCTTTTGAAACAACCAAAGCTCCAAGCTGAGTAAATTTTTCAGTTTTTCTCAACCTATGAGATTAACTTCACATTCAATAATAATTAGTTAAGTGTTGCCTGATTTTTTTTAGTTAAGTGTTGCCTGATTTTTTAAGTGTTGCCTGATTTTTTTAGAATAACAACTAAAGGAAGAATCTGATCTATGTAAAATATTGATTGTTAGATAGAATATTGCTGTATGGTACCACTCTCACAAAATAGTAGGTATATTTTTTCATTAGTTTAACTGGGGGAGGCAAATATAAAATTCACAACCTAGTAGGTAATAATTTTTTAATGCAACAAATGGAAACTACTTTCCGGTAATTGTGTTTTCACAGGAAACTATCAGAACAAGTATCCAAAAAGAACAGTTTGTCCAAACCTGAATTTTGATTCACTGATTAATTCTAAGGCAGATATATTTCTTCTCTGCCTATAAATCTGATCATTTCTCTAAGCTAAAAGAACAAAACAAAGCAAAATGAAAAACCCATCTACCATGTTTGACTGGAAAATTTTCAAAAATCTTAGTCCAAATGAGGAAAGCTGTCAGCTAGACTCAGCAATATTTGTGTTCTTTAATTAAAAAACTGCCAAATAATTAAGGTAAAATGCTAATGTCCAAAAAGGAGGCTCTCTATGCTGACTCTGCCATTTAGAAATCTAATTATGCACACAGACTTACGTATATTTGGGTATATTTATGTATTATGTACATTACACATTATATAAATGTATTACTGAGATTGTATATGATAGCATGTTACTATTCTTCAGTTCTCACAGTCCAGTAGGTAATAGAGCTCACAGACACTTTTATTTAGAGATAATGTGACCCTTTACCCTAAAAAATAATAAAATACTTTTCTCATAAAAGTTGATTTGTCTGAAACAAACAGCCAGATCACTTTTTACTAAGTGGGTTAACTCATGGCTGTGAGATAAATAATTATAAAATGTGCATGGTTCCGCATATTATTTTGTATCATTTCCTAAATGTTTGTGAAAACTGGGGTTATTTTCCAGCCTTAAATTTACACATACTAGGTAGATTTCATCAAATTAACTGCCAATTTGCACTAATCTTTGAAATATTCTATATCATGACAATGGGTTCACAGAACACTTGCTGGACAATCTAGAGTTCTTGCATAAAGTGATTCTACATTAAAACTTTTCTTACAGCTTGAAGGAGAACAAAAGCATCCCATTGGCAAAACCTTAGAGGATTTACTAAAGGTGCTATTTGAAACTAATTTTCCCCTTTACAAATTTCCTGAAGAGATATATAAGGAAATAATCTTTTTTCCTGTTCTTTATGTCAATACATTAATATCTAGGGCTTAAACCAATACCTAGTTGTCAAGAGGGCCCACTGTAATAACTGACTGATAGTTTCTGGGCTCCTGCAGAGACCCAACCCCACTCTTTGATATCTCTTGGAAAAATGACGCTTAGATCCTTGCAACAGGAAACATATTACACTGCTGCCACAATTTCTGGAGTTTTGGTGATAAAAATTTTCTGCCACCAGGTTGGGATAGACAGTAAAGGGAAAGGACTATATGTTCCTGATATAAGCTCTCTGTCTCTGAAGATTAGCTTCCATTTTAAAAAAGCAAAACAGTCTTAAACAAAAAGAAATACCTTATGTAATTGGCCCTACACAGATTAGGGAAAAAAGTAGAACTCCTAAAAAATATTGAGAGCCAAACATTTTCATCAGTGACTCATCTAGCCTGGAGCCATTCCATAATACTATATTAATAGCTATTGAGACACAAACTTAGCTTTTTCTTTTTTTAAAACAATTTCATGATGATGGCTATTGAATTATACCTGGTACTCTAAAATGCTTTTCCATGAGACTGTACAATTGGAAAAAAGTAGAAAGAGTTGCAGCAAAGATGGGATATAAGAGAAGGTTTTTACAAATTTTTCAATATTTGAGAGAATATTGAAATACAAGAATCTCATTTTTAAAAATGCACATCACAAACACACATACATACACAAACACACATCTACTACAAACTTCCCTCTGCCCAAAGGAACTTGTTAGCAACTTAGAAAAGTGAACAGAGTAGAAGAAAAATTCTTTTACATAAAGCCTTTTTATCTCTTGGAATCTAGTCAACATAGCCAGTGTCAGAGTTTTCCTATGAGACTGAATGACTTGCTGGAGGCAAGGCTTTAGAATGTTATGCACCTGACAAAACACTTGATTAGATGTTCTGTGAGTTCTGGTGTTAATATGGGGCTAAACTCAATTCTATGCAGTAAAAGAACCATGATTTAATTAAATAGAGAAGGAGGCAATATGAAGACATAGGTTCAAGCAATCAGAAATTTAAAATTAGAAGATAGTATCTTTTTGTTTTATGGCAGCCCACTCTCTTCTAACTCTGACAAAATGTCATGTAGATGGAAGTTCTCAGACCAGGCTAGTTGTTTTGCATCTTCATTAACATGGGTTGGGGTATTTTCTAGCTTCTAAAGAACATGACTGCAGTGTGGCAAATGTATGCTGTATTAGTTTTTTTAGAGTTGGAGTCTTGCTTTTTGATGATAAAACTAAGTCATGTTTTATTATTCTCACTAGTACTTGGCAAATAATAAATTTACAACACTAGGCTAATATATTGGAATTAACAGTCAAGTTGCTTTTATCTGATTCAGTTAACGTTGTTTTAGTTGTCACTGCCCTCTTTGCTATATGTACAATACGTGATTTATTTCAAGAAAGTGAAATGGGGTTTAAAAGAATTGCTTTATAAATCCACATATTCCATGGAATTAGGATTAATTGAAAGTAGTATTACTATTTTGGAATATAACTTTAAAATGTTACTATATGTTTTCAACTAGTCATTTGTTATGTCCTTGGATAGCAAAGATCATAAAATGTGTCCATGAATACTTTATACTTGAACTCCTGATGGGTAGGGTACTTAGGTCTTTCTCTGGTTTCTTTTCATGGGAAACAGCTTAATGAGTACTTTGCACAGAGGTCTTGTGGTGAAGCTATTTTATATGAATATTTTTAAGTTATAAAAGTGTGTATGTTTATTGTATAAAAGTTGAAAAAATAGAATAGAGAACAATGACACCTATAATCTTACAATGTGGACATAACTATTATACTGACATTCTTACACATTATTGAGTTTACACTGAATATACCATTTTGTATATTTTTTGCTTAATGTGATGATATACACTTATATATTATTTAAAACTTCATAACCAGTTTGATGTACACAAAATAGTCTGTCATAATGTGTAACAATTTACTTAAGTGACTTGAATATTCACATTTTCTATGTTTTTGATATTTGAAATAATACAGAAAAAAAATCATGCAAATATTTGTAATTTCAGATCAGTAAATCAAGGACAAAAGTTGGACTCTACTAGACGTCTACTGAACTGCATTTCTGTACCCTTTTTTCTCTGGAAATTTCCTTTTCCTTATCTCACCCACATACTTGAGGTGGCAACTGTCATTTGTGTAACATGAACTTGCCCTCTGTCACAGTAAACTTGAATACTCTCTGAGAAATTTTAATTGGGACTGAGAGAATGACTTTTATCTGCTCTGGGTGGTTCCACTATGCAAATCTCAAGAGCTAATATTGGTGTGTTCCAACATACAGACTGAGTGTACAGAGGAAACTTGACGGGTGTCAGAAGGATAAATAAAACAAATGGCAGGAAAAAAGCAGTAACAAAGAACAGAGAGAGAATATGACACAGCTTCTCAAAGAGTTTCATTCCTGAGGCATATTTACAGTCCTGATCTTGGCTTTCTAGAAGATATCTTAGTAACCTTATACCTTTATATATATCTATATATATATATTTGGTTCATTTGTCCAGATTGGGTTTCTATATCTTCAAAAGCTTATTTTCTAGTAATAGAAATGAATGTTTTAAAGACTTTTGATACACACTGCATACAGTGTCTTTTACTGTTACCTTAGCTAAGCTGAAACATTTCTCACAATTCATTCTGTGTATAGTTTTAGTTAGGCCACAGGAAAAACCTGCACATGATTTGGCAAGTAGAGAAGTGAGAGCCATTTTTCTCTCCAAAGTTGGGTGCAGGAAGTCAGAGCCTGGGGCACATGCCCTGGTCTGCTGACTTACTGACACAGGGCAGCACCGAGGCATGCAGCTCCTTCAGCTTCTCTGAGGTTAAATGCATGTGGGGCCCTTTGGTGAAGTTGCCGACTTCTCCTGCAGTTCATCCTATCATCAACATTAGTGTTGGTGAGAGACAGACAGGAGTTGAGCCCCAGCTTATCTTCCTGGGTCCTCCTTTATCCTCATGGGTTCCAGTTTTGTCCTGGCTCTCCTCCACTTCACAGCTCAACCGACTTAAAACAACTTCAAGCTCAATATCAGATGAAGAGGCAACAGCCTTGTATAAATGTCCCCCTCCACTGCCACAATTCCATAAAATCCCTATAATACATCCCTTATTTCATATCATCAGAGTGATCTGCTTCTCTGACTTTGGTATAGAAGATGAGCACTATTATAACAAAAACCGAAAACATGTGGCATTGGCTTTGGGTCCAGCAGTGAAGGAAACTTGAAGGGCTTTGAGAAAACTACTAGCAGAAACCTGACTAGCTGGAAGGAGATGAGGGTTTAAAGAAGAGAGGCCAGCCCGCAACTATTTGAATGATCCCCAGCCGATCAAGTGTTCCAGGTGAGAACACTGATACTGCAGAGCGGAAGCAAACCATCCCCTCTGTATCTGAATACCTGATCCTCAGGCAGTATTATGCCCCTCAGGAAGGACTGGTTTGTTAGCAGTAAGATGTGATTCATGAAGCAACTGGTGCTGGAAGTGGAGCAGCCAGAGTTGCCTCTGCTCTTGAGCTCTGTGCTAGAATCCTGTATACTTACAGAAAAATCCCCCTTTTTTGCTTGTTAGTCCAAATTGAGTTTCTCTAATTAGCACTCAAAAGGAGGTCTGACAAATCGTACAATCTACAGAAACAAACATTCTTCATGCATATTGTTTTTCAAAACTACTACCATCCTGTATCTTACTATTTTTTATGCAATTTTGAATGAAGAAATGCCCCCAACTTGAAAAACCGTGATCAGTTTTCATTTGATGTATAAACTTAACCAGTTCTTTTGTTCAAGGAATTATGCAGTCATCTACTCAATCATCTAGGAAATATTTTATTGAGCTCTTTAAATGTACACGGCAGTGGGTTAAGCAAAGAGAAGGATACAAAGAGTTATATAGTATCTGAGTAGTTAATCACACAGTAGCAGCAATGACACACATGAACAGAAACTAAGACATTTCCTTGATTCTATGATGCACTTATTTTTCACATTTAAATCTGTTTAAAATCAGGGCACACCATTTAATTGATGGGTGCATTTAATGTGGGAGTGTTTCTTCCCCCTGAAAAGCTGCTATTAAATCAACACATGTGCCTTATTATCCGTGATGTTTTAGAAAGGAGGAAATGCAACATTGCACAAGCTAGTATGTAATAAGTACCATGAGCGACACCAGGAGACTTAAGATTTTCACTAGCTGGATAATGTGAGAATACGTCAAAGCATTTCAACTGGATCTAGAAGAGGAAAGGGCATGACATTTAAGAAGGATCTCCTGTGAATACATAATATGAACTTTCTTATAATCCTGACGACAGCTGTAAATGATAGGAATTAACTTAATATTCCTGACCATACAAATGAGGTTCAGGTTAGTGAGAAGAAAGTCCTTGATGTTTTCACACTTAGATATCTCTAAACTGAGGGGTACACTCTTTTCAGAACATAATAATGAATACATCATACTTACTAGGTACTTACTACATGCACTGTAGTAATGTGTACAATGTAGTACGTTCTAAATCCTTTACATATAAGACTCATTTTAGAGATGGGGGAACTGAGACCTGAAGAAATCAAGTAAATTTAAGGAGGTCACACAACTAACAAGTGACAAAGCTGTATGGATTAAGAACCCCAGCAGTCTCATAAAACAATGTGTGTTATTAACCACTATTCTCTGTGTCTCTCCGGACAGCATAAAACACTTTCTCCCAAACTTCTGACTACGCCATTAAAAACTGTAGTCCCCTGGCTCTCGATTTCCCTTAGGTAACTACATTAATTGACAGATTTATGATGCAAATAACTTATTGTCTGTTTCTACGACCTCCAAGTAATCTCCTTAAAGACAGGGTTGTGTATCTGTTTTGTTCACTGATGTGTCTTTGCCTGGGACTGTGCCTAGCATAAGGTAGGAGCTCCATAGGTATTAGTTGAATAAATTAATGAATAAATCTTAAAAAGGAGATGAGAGAGTGGATTCCATGAGTGAACAGTAATTGGATAGGAACAGAGGCAGGACAGTGGGAGTTGTGTTCTGAAACACGGATTGGTGCCGACCGCCTAAGGTGTCCAGTGGGAGCAGAAGAAATGTGTGAGCATCCTTCTAGAGAGGGAGGTACAAGCCACCCAGGCTCATCTGCATGAGCCTTTGCTCCCTCACGTTTTATTTTGTAGCTTGTTCAGCAACAGACACTGGAAAAGAGGGCAGGAAGACATCAAAGTAGCTGTGTTGTTCATATTTTTTTCTCCCTTTGTTAACTATTTGCTCTCTTTCCAGCTGACACTACAATTTCAGCCATTTAATGATACAATTGTTTTTGAAAACGACACAGAAACAGACACCCACTGCCATTTAATTGGCTGCCCGGACAAAGTGGAATCTGCTGTTTTGTAATTATTTCATTTTTGAGGTGTGTAGGAATCTGGAGAGGCTGGGAGAGGGATAACATTTACTGCCATTAAAAAAGGTAAAAACTTAAGGAGGGATATTAAACAGCCTATTTAATTAAGGCCTGTCAATTCCATGGCACACTTGGATACTATGAAGATCACTCAATCCCAGCAAAGACTGCTAAAATTGTTTATCCAATTCAGCCTGCCCTTAGGTCAATGGAATTTCACTTGCCATAGAAATTTTACATTATTTTATGTCAAGTTTACTTCGAAGTGGCTTGCTAATCCTAATAAATCATAGCAAGAAGCAGAAATCTGTTATAAACGTCTGACCCTTTCTCCTGCACAGTTTAGGTATGCTCTATCCAGGTCTCTGGGTTTGCTCTGTAATCAGCTCCTGCATCTCTATACCTGGTCGAGTTCTGCTTCCTTCTCAACATTTGAAGTAATGCATTAAAAACGGTGCTATTTATATTTTCTGTTATTGCAAAAAATATCCCTCCTCTACCAAATGTTACAGAAATCATATCAAAGTTGACCGAAGTCTTCATTGTTTTCATTTTTAACATACAAAATGAAATACTGGATTTCTAAACAGACCACTTGACATAGTGAAAAAAACAGGGTTTGAACACAAAATATTGTGTTACTGATGCCCAGGTGCTAAAGCTAACTGTTATACACAAAAGTAAGTGTAGACTAAAGATTGGAGAAAGTCTGAAAAGCAGTTCATCAATTTAGTTAACAAAGTCTATGAAAAGAGGTTATAAGATGATAGGCCAATATACCCATGCATTAAATCAAAATTTAAAAGGTATCCTCCCTGTGAAGAAAATGCTTCCAGACATCTTTTTTCTAGGACTTATCTAGTATTACTTCTCCTCTTTCTTCCAGGAACCTGGAACTTCTTTAAGCTAATGACACAAAAGCTCTTGTTTCACTATTCCTTTTCTTTCTAATAGCCTCACATCATGTGCCTCAGTTTTGTGTGTGTGTGTGTGTGTGTTACGCACGTCTCTCACTGTTGTGGCCTCTCCCGTTGCAGAGCTCCAGACGCGTAGGCTCAGTGGCCATGGTTCACGGGCCTAGCCGCTCCGCGGCATGTGGGATCTTCCCAGACTGGGGCACGAACCCGTGTCCCCTGCCTCAGCAGGTGGACTCTCAACCACTGTGCCACCAGGGAAGCCCCATGTGCCTCAGTTCTGTTCCTGCTTCAAAGTCTCACTTCAGCTTATCAGAGCTAAGTATTTTGTAGGTCCTTCTTCCTAGCAAACTAACTTTCTCAAAATTACATATAAATTTTTCATGGAAATATAACAAGCAAGTATAATTAAACAGGTGCAACCTTCAGCATAAAGCTAATAGGGCATCATTTGTTTTTTGTGTGTGTCTGTAATTAAAATGAGTGTTTGTAATGTTAACGGGATATTATTGAATTCTACCCAACATTAAGCCAAAAATAGGTGAAAGCCATGACTGAATCTCAGAGTCTGGATGGAAGGAGATTAGTAAGTAGTCAGAGAAAGGAAACAAAAAGCACAAGAGTTTTGGGAGAGCACTAACTTTATGTGGCTCCCAAAGTATCCCAGGAAGGGAAAGAGCATGGAAGATCATGCATGGTAAGTTTGTATGGGCCAGGAAATGCAATGAATAACTTTGCCTGTGTTCTAATGGTCAATCACAAGAATTTAACACGGAGAACAACTGGAGACAGTGGGCCATGGGTGTTCTAACACTTAATGTCTGTCCCAGATAATGGTGTTGGGGCTCAGGGTAGGTCACCCCAAAATATGCCAAATTGGCATTTTGATTATTTTGAATTAAAGTTACTTAAGAAACAGCCAATGCAAGAGGGGCACTTTGACCCTCCTCTCTGTCTCCCAGAAAGCAGGAAATAAATTGTCCATGTGAAAGGTCCCTTCCTTTGTATCTGGAGGTAGAAGGACATCCTTATCACTAGAGAAAGGGAATTTGGGCCAAGAACATGTGTAAATAACCTTGCTACTTCTTTACTAATTTACTAAACAACCCAAACTCTGTTTAGATTCATCACTAATTAAGCACCAACAGCTTAAACTTCTTTGTCCTGTCAATTCCTCATAAATCCATCGTTTCTTTTGATGAAAAAGTATAGAAGCTGCCTACTTTAGCCACTTCTTCAGTCTCATTGCTATGAAGCCTTCTTGTGCATGAACTAAATTTGTTTTTTCTTTTCCTGTTAATCTGTCTTGTGTCAATTTAATTATTAGACCATTTAGAAGAAATCAAGAAGGGTAAGGGGAAATGTTCCCCTCTCTGACAATGGGGGCTTAAAAACAAACAAAAACAAATAAACAATGAAAGAAAAAAAGAGTTTCCTTTTCATTACTGACCAAAAGAGAGTTGTCAAATAATTACAAGGCAGACATTGATAAGAGTGGTATCAGAAACAAGACACTAAGACATCACAGAGCGAGTGGAGTCGCAGTGGTGAAGTCAGGGAAGTAATATTAGAACCAGACTGTAAAGGACAGCTGGAATTTGGAAGGTCATTCTCCATAAACACAAAGATGGAATTTTTCCAGATATACAATGAAGAAATAACAAACAGCTTGGGAGGTTTTGAATGGAGGGTATCCATTTAAGGGCAGAGTTAGGGAGCCATTTGACAAAGAAGACTGGGTAAGTTGGTTTGCAGCTGCAACATCAGCAAATATAGGCATATACTGAACATTGCCAGAGTATTTAAGTCCTTTTAACAAGAGATAGTTCCTTTTCAATGTTATATCTCCTTAGTGGCTTATTTTTGGCTTATTAAGTTTGAGGGGTATTATATTAAAAATTATCTTTAAATCACTTTAATAAGTGCTAACTGTAAAACTGAATTTCCCCCTCAATATCACATTATTTGTATATGCATTTTATTATAAATTCCAAATAAAAATTTAATCCAAAGATTCTGAAAAGTTAGGGTTAGAAATATATATAATCAGTAAAGATATTTAGATTTATAGATATAGATACTACAAACACAGCATGCCTTACTCTTCTTAATGTCATATTGCAAGAGGACTTAGATATAGTTGCAAAGAATGGTACTTATCAACTTACTGTGCATTTGAATAGGAAATTTATGTGGAAAACATCAGTCAGGGTATAATGGAATATGTACTAAGAAAATTAATATAGTTTTTAACATACAGAAGTTGTGCTATTGAAAAATTAAATATAAAACAAGAGTTTTATATGGACTCATGCTTTACTTTTTCTATGAGGTAGATGTTTTTACAGGGGAAGAATGTGAGGCACAGACACATTTGAAAACTTTTCCAAGGTCATATAAATAGTGGAACCCATTATTTTACACAAATTATGTTTCCCCGGGATCTATATACTTAATCTCTGTGCCAAACTACCTCCCATAATAAAATGATATATTTTATGCTCAAACACATTTTCAGTAATCCTTTTTCTTTAAAATTTTCATAGTACTACATTTATTAATTCATCACTTGGAAAATAAAGCAAATGTTTTCTCTCATTTCTCTATACCAGAGATTAAAGAGTTATGAAGTAAGTTGCATCTCTATCATATGAACCTCCTTCTATTTTTAGCCCAAAGACCAATTCAGAATGTATAAAAAGAAAACTATAAATGGAATACCACTGTGTCTTGCTAGCAGTATCATAGTTACAACCAAGAAACAAAGCTGAGTATGCAACGTTCATCTTCACTTCTCAGCACAATTGGCTACCAGGAGTCACTTGGAGTGCTATAGCTCAGTCACTGAGCAAACTCAGCTTTTTGGCTCATGAGTGACATTTAGGCAAGCAGCGGATTGATCCTTGAGACAGTTGCTTGAAATCTAATGCTAGATTTCTATCCAATCCAATGTCACCTTTAACTGATAGACTACAGTAATTTCACAAATAGACATTGAAAAGACCAAAGAAGTGTCAGTTACAAGCCAATAACATATATATTCACTCCACAAATAATTTTTCTGTGTACCAGACACAGTGTTATGGATATTCAGTGCTCAACCAAACCTCACATGGTTGGCCTATTTTGACTTTTATTGCATCTATTGATAAAGATGTACTGCTACTTTCCTTTCCCACCTAAAACTCTAACTCACCTTTTCATTTCAAATACCTGACCAAACAAAATATCAAATCTTATGTATAGAATTTACTTGACTAGCCCCTACATCAAAGTGTTGCTTTCTTAGAAGTTCAGAATGTTATGTATCAGTTAGGCAAAAAGATCTCTAATGGCAAAGGGATTGCCTTTGAGAGGGATAGCCCATGTTTGGAGCAGCCTATGTTTTCTCTGAGAAAGCAGAGCAGAGATTCAATATAGAAGGGATAATTTAGCAGATGTATTGTTCATAAGACAAATGGATATAAATTAAATGAAGCACATTCTTAAAGGGAACCTGGGGTCAAAAATGCAATCCACAAAACAGGAAAAAAAAATTCTGAAGAAAGTTTCACGGCTATGATGAATTCAACTGAGTAAGAAGAAAGCATATTGTTGCCATTATTTGTGGGATCATAGTTAGGAAGCAGCAGGGTATTTGGGTGGTATTGGTCAGACTCATTAATGAATGCATACAATTCCTGGAATAAGAAGGTTTCTAAAATGAGGGGAGTGCTAGAAGTTGTCCTGTATAGTTTATCTAACATGAGGGCAGAGACCTTTTAGAGCTCTTTCCTCCCTATTTGGATGTTAAAACCAAGCAGTTGACCTTTAAGAAGCTGAATGATTCTTAATTTGCATAAAGCCTTTTTTCTTTTTTTTTTTTTGTTATTCCTTCATTATATGGGCACAATGCTTTAAGACAGCACAGCTACTTCCTATTTGTTTATGCTCCTTATGAGAAAAACAAGTATCCCTTACTTTTTCCTTTCCTCCAACTAAAGTGCAATTTTAGGCAAACTGGTATCTTCAAAGCACAAGGAAAGTTTTCACTCAGAAAGACTTCTCTAGGAAGAGATAGGTTTCCAGGATAATAAAGCTATCATGACATCTGTCTTCTCCTCTACATGACAGGAATTTTCAAGGTAGAAAAGCAGATAGAAAAGAGATGTATTTATTCATTCAACAAATATTTATCAGGAAAAGGACAACTGGGAGGAAATTGGATATTGGATCTATGGACTTTTATGTTTGTTTCTTAGAGGCAAGATTGAGCTAAGGTCTGGTACATGAGATCAGTAATATTTTCTCCCCAAAGTTACTCTAGAAATCTGAGCGATTACAAGCACTGGGAAGGGGAGATGTCATTATCTTTAACAGATAAAAATAGATAGAAATTAAGGAGGAATGTTTGCCTCGTTATTTTTTTCACACCAGCTACTTGGTCTCCTCACTTCTGATTTTTCATCTATGTAGTCCGTCCATCATAATGCTATCATAATTTTTCCAAGGCACAGTTATGATTATAGGATCGCACAGATTAGAACAACAAATAAATAATAATAATAACAAAAGACCAACACCATCAATATCCATTTTTTGTTTATATAGTAACATATAATTTTTTAGATCAGGCTTCAAAACTTCTACCAAAGAATCCCAGTTCAACCTTTTGAAATAATATCTCAACTCTTCCTTATCATATTTGAAGATTCAGTCTATCCCCTATTGCCAAAATGTCCCTATTCATTTCCACCTCCATGCTTCTCATACTTCCGTCTTGAAAGAAATTATTTTATCCAACCTCACATATCTATATCCCATCCAGCTCAAAATGCCATTTGCTTTCTTCAATAATTCATTCATATTCCAACAGCTAAAATAAAGCCTCCATTTTTTGAAATTTCCATTCTACTTTATCTTGACAAGTTAGCAATCTCTACCTGTAATGTCATTATATATGTGTTGCAAATATTTTCCAGTCATTTACAGATATTATTATATATAATGTCTTCATAGTAACAAGCTTTCCAAGAATTGCTAGTTTGGAGTCAATAACAAGAACATATCAATCTTTACAGTGTCAACCCAAGTTGATCTTTCACTAGTTTCCTCTTGGCACTATATCATACAACTGTGTATATCACACTAGTTTGGAATTATGTACTATTTGTATCAATCCCTGTCTTTGTTTAATTTCAGAATTGTACAGTACAAAAAGTGGGCGCCTTTGAAGTCAGATTTAGATTTGAAACCAGCTCTGACATTAAATAGCTCTATGTACTAGGGCAAACTATCAACTACCTTAGAGCCTTAGTTTATTTCTCAAATAGGGATAAAACACTTACAAGAGTTTTTGAAGATTAAATGGAATGATTCTTATTAAGCACCTAGGACATGGCAAGTCCTGAAATGAATGCCAGCTTTCTTTTGCAACACCATCTCATGAGTTACACTGTCTCTTCTAAACTGAACATCCTGTAACAGTTTCTAAGTATCTTCTAAAGTGTATAGCAGAACTGAACACAGGTGACATGCAATTAGTGCCAATGACCATATGTCAGGGATGGAAACAGAGTTTTATAGACTTTCCAACACTGTGTCTGAAATGAAAAGCTATTATTATGCAATGGATAGAACTCAGGTCAAACAGTCTGACATCTGACTCTAGATTTGCAGATATTACTTACTAGTACTGTGACTTTGAGACAGGTCCTTTACTTCTTTGAATCTCCATTTCTTCACCTGCAAAAATGAGGACATTGGACTAGATCCATGATTTTTAATTTAATTAATACTATAAGGTTTATTGGTTTATTCATTCTGTGAATGAAATTTTGTGGAAGTATAACAAATGAAAGCTTTAGAAGTAGAGCTACTCCAGATACAAAGAGGAAGTTTAGAGCCTCCACCTTTTGGTCCCTTCCTGTTAACCAGACTAAATGTGGCTTAAATCTAGTCAGAGATTTACAGGGGATTCATGAAAAATTGTAATAACTAAGCGTTCAATCAGGTCTACTCAGAAAGCATGTATAAGAAATGACAAACTTTATCCATTCATTAAGGAGGATATTTAGGTTGTTTCCATATCTTTGCTATTATGAATAATGCTGAAATGAACACAGGAGTGCAGAAATCTCTTTGAGATACTGATTTCATATCCTTTGAATATATATCCAGAAGTGAGATTACTGGATTAAAATGTAGTTATATTTTTAATATTTTGAGGAAACTCCATAGTGTTTTCCCAAAATGGTTGTACCAATTTACATTCCCAAATGTTCGTTGACGGATGGATAAAGAAAATGTGACTATATATTTGGCTATATATATATATATGTGTGTGCGCACATATACACACACACAAACTGAAATATTAGCCTTAAAAAAGAAAGAAACCCTGTCATTTGTGACAACATGCAAAAACCCAAAATCTTTATAAGTGAAATAAGCCAGATGCAGAGTAACAAATACTGCATGTTCTCAGTCATATGTGGAATCCGAAATGTCAATTTCATAAAAACAGAGAGCAGAATGGTGGCTCTCAGTAGCTAAGGAGAGTGAGATATGGGAAGATACTTGTCAAGGGGTACATAGTTTAGTTATGCAATATAAATAAGTTCTGCAGATTTAAGGTGCAACAATGTGATTATAGTTAACAATATTGTATAATATATTTGAAATTTGTTACATTTGAAATTTGTTAAAAGGGTGAATCTTAAGTTTCTCACTCCCCCCCACCTCAAATGCTAACTAGATGAGGTAATGGATATGTTAATTAGCTTGATTGTGGTAAATATTTCACAATGTATACATATATATCAATTCATCTATTTGTATATCTGAAATATATGCAAGTTTTAATTATCAAAATTAAATTAAGTCAGGTAGCCTTTTTAAATTGGGGGAAAATAAACGAAAGGCCAAACTTTAAGCTACTCTTCATATTCACCAAATATTTCCTAAAGATTCACTGAAACTCTAAAAGTTTTCTTACTAGGCATGCTGCTTACATTGTCTAATTAGCTGAAAATTCCAAATTGAAACTCCACAACTCTAATGTTTAAATACAGAAAAAAAAATAAATAGGTTTATAAAAGTTAATACAACTGACAAATAAGAGTGATCATACACTGATGTTTTATGTTTTAAAAACCATATTGGGTACAAAACTCATGTGGATGTGCTGTCTTCACACTTCAAATAGCACTTAGAGTGTGTCATGATGAACACCATATCATAGAATGGCCAGTGTGCAAAAATCTTGCAAGAAATTAAACACATGCTTTGGAGTAAGAGAGATGATTTTAACATTTTAACATTAAAGTTCTGGGAAGTTTACTTAACCTCTAAGCTGCAGCTTATCTGTAAAATGCAAATAACAATATTGATCCTCCCTGCTTTTATGTGTGTTTTTTTTTTTTTTTGGTGATTGCAAAGTAATATTCACTGTAAGGAAGCACTAGCTCTTATTAGGTGCCTAATAAATATTAAGTCCCCTTTTCCTTCTCTTTTTATATAATTCCATAAATATAGTTAGCATTGTTAACACAGAGCGTGAAGCAATGTAAGCAACTCAATTTTTAATGGTCTCTTTTACAGTGGTTTCTAATTTCCTAACCTTTCAAAGCTGTTAAAATAAAGTCAAATAATGATACTGCTGTGGTATAAGTGTTGCTAGGATCAATAAAGCGTGGTTGTTGGAATAAATTGCAATTAAAGGGGTAGTGCTTGATTGCTTGACAGTAGGTAGTCTTTCTGGCCCAAATAAACTCAAGTGTCAGTCTGATTTACAGGCTAATTAGTATGGACTGCACATGCATTTCATTGGGAGACCGTCAGATCCTATTGACTTCTATCCACATCATGAGTGTGCTCTTGACTTTGTTCAGTGTCACTAACAGGTGACATGTCCTCTTTACTTGTTTACTTTGTTTATTCAAGAATATAGTCATAATTTTTAATTAAGTAGAACATAGAAGAAATGTAATATGTTTGTAAATAAGCACTCAAACAGCTCTAAAAATTTCAATATAACTTTCAGTATGACTTTTTCTGTTTCTATACATTTAAGATAAAAACATGCAGAATTCAGAAATGGCATAGGCATCAATATAGCAAAGAAGGATGATTATTATTGAATCTTTGCAACAATAGAAAAATTCATATAAGCAATTAATTTATAGGCTGAAAATCTCAGGATAGGTATATTTCATGACAAATTAGTTGAATAACCCCTTAAAAAAGAGCGAAATTTTTATTTTCCAAATAAAGAAGTATGCTTACCTAAAGTACAATTTTGTTTATTCCTAATCTTTCTATTAATGTGGTATTTTATATGTAACATATTCCAATATATTCCCACATAATTATCTAGTGAATATGGGATATTTGAACACTACAGTGAGGTAATTAAACAATCCTTTGGATTATGAATTCCATTAAGGTATATAGTGTGTGTGTGTTTTCTTCCACTATGTATTTACTAATTAGTCTAGTCCCTGCTAGAGAAATAAATTTTTGTTGAATGAACAAATAAAAAATTACAATTCTTTAATAGGAACAATTATATATATATATATATATATAATTTATATATATATTTACATATATAATTAAGCATCTTTTCTATAAGCCCTACCTCCACATTTCTTGTAAATGCCACTTAAAAAAAATCATAATCATGCAAAAATACTCTGATGCCATACCTTCTCTGTTATCCCATACTTATGATAGATATTTATTTTACATGCTACTGTTACACCCAGAAAATCCCAATCATACTTATTATAGTACAATTATGTAACTTTCTGTTTCTGAACCCTATTTCCCTTTCCTTACACCTTCTAGAAAGGAAGCTTTGTGTAGACCAAAGTCAAAAAGACTAATCTTTTTTGTACACTGATGAATTCCCATCAGTTTCTGAATCATAGAAAGTGCTCAATAATTATTTGTTGTATAAAGAAACTAATAAAAATTTTCTATTATAAAAAATGATCACAATATATTTGTGACTTTACACATGAAAATATATTTTGATAATTCTGAGTA
The DNA here is from genome assembly GCF_964165515.1 of Mesoplodon bidens. Lineage (NCBI taxonomy): Eukaryota > Metazoa > Chordata > Mammalia > Artiodactyla > Ziphiidae > Mesoplodon > Mesoplodon bidens. The sequence goes on along the minus strand of NC_138162.1, from coordinate 68,068,072 downwards.
ATCTTTTAACAGCTTTTATATAAGACAGTACAGAACTATTGATGCATTAAATTTAAGCAATTATACCAAAAACACAAAATAAAACACTAGAGTCAATGAAAGCATTTTAAAGAACAAAATAGGATCCTAAGATCAAAATGCTGATATAAATGTTTCCATGTAAAAATTAGAAGAAGTCCTTGAAAAAAATATGAAAAGACAAATTAAAAGCAAAACCCATTCCCTGGTTCTTAGGTAATGTCACCCAAAACAAGAACTTGGGCTCCTTGAGAGCAAAATATATGTCTACTGACCTTGTTAGTCCAAGGATTTAAATATAATACCTGGTTCACTTGAGAGCTCAATTCATATTTTAAATGCATTATGAATGAATCAATCAATTACCTGATGCAGAATGTCTAAGAATTGAAAAACAGTGTAAAAAAAATCAGGAAAACAAAATAAAGACTGGAAAAATATGAAAATGTGTTATACAGTAATTTAACTAATTAATATGGCACAGACTATATGTGTTGTATTATAAAATGATGGTATTATTTTAAACTACAAGTGATATGAGAACTCCAGAAAAATAAAATATATCTGAATAGGTAGGTTTAAAAAAATTCCATGATGAGCCATTACCCTTTTCCACCTTGAGTTCAGTGTCATTAACAGAGTTGAAGATAATATTTGAGAGCATCTTTTCCCCATGTCTGTAGGCAGAACTGGTGAGGAGGAGAGAGCATTTTGCTTTCCTGTCCTTGGGTTATTTGCTGAAATCAATAGTGGAAGAGGATGCACAGGTGTGGATCCAAAAGCAAGAGGCACTATAATTCTAAGAATGTGTGTTCCTGCATAGACCTTACAGCAGCTGTTCATCTCTGACTGATCTTGTCTATGTCCAGTTGTCTGATTATCAATTTGTGTAAAATCTTGCAATAAAGAGTTACAGTTTTATCTTCTGCATAACCGTGATGTCATTAAAATAAAGGAAATGTTTAAATACTTATAGCTGTCAAGTGGTCAAATCTTAGGCTATGGGGACCTTTCTCTTCACTATGACACCTACTCACCATACTAGTCTCCATCTATTTTTATTCCCATGAGCCACAGACACCCTCCCTCCCATCCAGTTGCTGTTTGCTTCGCTGCCTTGCTCCTGCCTGTCCTAACACTCCACTGGCTTTCCTTGGGGCTAGTTCAGGTCAGTCCTGCCTTTCACGGGTACATTTTGCTCTTCCTCCAGGTAATTTTTTGTTAACTCTCAGATCAGTTTTCATGAGGCAATGTTAAGATCAGTTTGACGTTCTAACTGTAAATTATCTAAAATGACAATCAGTTATGCCTATGATCCATTTTCTTACCAGGAAATGTTGTTTTCTAGATTTTTTTAAAGAGCACCATTTAATTTCAGGTAAAAGAAGCATCAGAAAATAGTGTTTGGGGGTATAAATTAGAACTCTAATGATTTAAAACAGGGATGACTTTCACATACTACAAGTGCTAAAACACTGCTCCATGCATAGCATATATCATCACTCAGTCAAAATTCTATCCCTCTAAGCAACAAAATGGACTCTGACTTTTTCTTAAAAATATGTTCTTGGGGCCTTCCCTGGTGGTGCAGTGGTTAAGAATCCACCTGCCAATGCAGGGGACACGGGTTCGAGCCCTGGTCCGGGAAGATCCCACATGCCGCGGAGCCACTAAGCCCGTGCACCGCAACGACTGAGCCTGCGCTCTAGAGCCCGTGAGCCACAGCTACTGAGCCACGAGCCGCAACTACTGAAGCACGTGTGCCTAGAGCCCGTGCTCCGCAACAAGAGAAGCCACTGCAATGAGAAGCCCACGCACCGCAACGAAGAGTAGCCCCCGCTGGCTGCAACTAGAGAAAGCTCGCGCTCAGCAACAAAGACCCAACACAGGCAAAAATAAATTAAAAAGAAAAATGTTCTTGGTCAGTTATTTCATGCAAAATAAACTTTGTATCCCTGTATTAAAAATGTATCTTTGGACTTCTGGGTAAGATGGCGGAAGAGTAAGACGCGGAGATCACCTTCCTCCCCACGGATACACCAGAAATACAGCTACACGTGGAACAACTCCTACAGAACACCTACTGAACGCTGGCAGAAGACCCCAGACCTCCCAAAAGGCAAGAAACTCCCCACATACCTGGGTAGGGCAAAGCGGAGAGATTCCCGCACAGAGGAGCGGTGCCGAGCGGCACTCACCAGCCCGAGAGGCTTGTCTGCTCGCCCGCCAGGGCGGGCGGCGCTGGAAGCTGAGGCTCGGGCTTCGGTCAGAGCGCAGGGAGAGGACTGGGGTTGGCGGCGAGAACTCAGCCTGAAGGGGGCTAATGTGCCACAGCTAGCCGGCAGGGAGTCCGGGAAAACTCTGGAGCTGCCGAAGAGGCAAGAGACTTTTTCTTCCCTCTTGGTTTCCTGGTGCGCGAGGAGAGGGGATTAAGAGCGCTGCTTAAAGGGGCTCCACAGACGGGCGCGAGTCACGACTGAAAGCGCAGAGCCCAGTGATGGGCGTGGGACGCTGGGGCTGCTGCTGCCGCCGCCAAGAGGCCTGTGTGCGAGTGCAGGTCGCTGTCCACACCGCCCTTCCGGGAGCCTGTGCAGCCCGCCACTGCCGGGGTCCCGGGATCCAGGGGCGGCTTCCCTGGGAGAACGCACGGCGCGCCTCGGGCTGGTGCAACGTCACGCCAACCTCTGCCGCTGCAGGCTCGCCCCGCACTCCGTGCCCCTCCCTCCCGCCCGGCCTGAGTGAGCCAGAGTCCCCGAAGAGGCTGCTCCTTTAACCCTGTCCTGTCTGAGCGAAGAACAGACGCCCTCCGGCGACCTACACGCAGAGGCGGGGCCAAATCCAAAGCTGAGACCCAGGAGCTGTGAGAACAAAGAAGAGAAAGGGAAACCTCTCCCAGCAGCCTCAGAAGCAGCGGATTAAAGCTCCACAATCAACTTGATGTACCCTGCATCTGTGGAATACATGAATAGACAACACATCATCCCAAATTGAGGAGCCAAGAGTCCGTGCTGTGCCTCTGAGGTGGGAGAGCCAACTTCAGGACACTGGTCCACAAGAGACCTCCCAGCTCCACATAATATCAAACGGCGAAAATCTTCCAGAGATCTCCATCTCAACAGCAGCACCCAGCTTCACTCAACGACCAGCAAGCTACAGTGCTGGACACCCTATGCCAAACAACTAGCAAGACAGGAACACAACGCCACCCATTAGCAGAGAGGTGGCCTAAAATCATAAAAAGTCCGCAGACACCCCAAAACACACCACCAGACGTGGACCTGCCCACCAGAAAGACAAGATCCAGCCTCACCCACCAGAACACAGGCACTAGTCCCCTCCACCAGGAAGCCTACACAACCCACTAAACCAACCTTAGCCACTGGGGACAGACACCAAAAACAACGGGAACTACGAACCTGCAGCCTGCAAAAAGGAGACCCCCAACACAGTAACATAAGCAAAATGAGAAGACAGAAAAACACAGAGCAGGAGAAGGAGCAAGATAAAAACCCACCAGACCTAACAAATGAAGAGGAAATAGGCAGTCTACCTGAAAAAGAATTCAGAATAATGATGGTAAAGATGATCCAAGATTCTATTTCCCAGATCCAAAATCTTGGAAATAGAATAGACAAAATGCAAGAAACAGTTAACAAGGATCTAGAAGAACTAAAGATGAATCAAGCATCGATTAAAAACACAATACATGAAATAAAAAATACTCTAGATGGGATCAATAGCAGAATAACTGAGGCAGAAGAACGGATAAGTGAGGTGGAAGATAAAATAGTGGAAATAACTGCTGCAGCGCAAAATAAAGAAAAAGAATGAAAAGAACAGAGGACAGTCTCAGAGACCTCTGGGACAACATTAAACGCACCAACATTCGAATTATAGGGGTTCCAGAAGAAGAAGAGAAAAAGAAAGGGACTGAGAAAATATTTGAAGAGATTATAGTTGAAAACTTCCCTAATATGGGAAAGGAAAGAGTTAATCAACTCCAGGAGGCACAGAGAGTCCCATACAGAATAAATCCAAGGAGAAATACGCCAAGACACATATTAATCAAACTGTCAAAAATTAAACACAAAGAAATCATATTAAAAGCAGCAAGGCAAAAACAACAAATAACACACAAGGGAATCCCCATCAGGATAACAGCTGATCTCTCAGCAGAAACTCTACAAGCCAGAAGGGAGTGGCAGGACATAATTAAAGTGATGAAGGAGAAAAATCTGCAACCAAGATTACTCTACCCAGCAAAGATCTCATTCAGATTTGATGGAGAAGTTAAAACGTTTACAGACAAGCAAAAGCTGAGAGAGTTCAGCACCACCAAACCAGCTTTACAACAAATGCTAAAGGAACTTCTCTAGGCAAGAAACACAACAGAAGGAAAAGACCTACAATAACGAACCCAAAACAATTAAGAAAATGGGAATAGGAACATACATATCGATAATTACCTTAAATGTAAATGGACTAAATGCTCCCACCAAAAGACACAGATTGGCTGAATGGATACAAAAACAAGACCCATATATATGCTGTCTACAAGAGACCCACTTCAGACCTAGAGACACATACAGACTGAAAGTAAGGGGATGGAAAAAGATATTCCATGCAAATGGAAACCAAAAGAAAGCTGGAGTAGCAATTCTCATATCAGACAAAATAGACTTTAAAATTAAGACTACTAGAAGAGACAAAGAAGGACACTACATAATGATCAAGGGATCGATCCAAGAAGAAGATATAACAATTGTAAATATTTATGCACCCAACATAGGAGCACCTCAATACATAAGGCAAATACTAAGAGCCATAAAAGGAGAAATCAACAGTAACACAATCATAGTAGGGGACTTTAACACCCCACTTTCACCAATGGACAGATCATCCAAAATGAAAATAAATAAGGAAACACAAGCTTTAAATGATACATTAAACAAGATGGACTTAATTGATATTTATAGGACATTCCATCCAAAAACAACAGAATACACATTTTTCTCAAGTGCTCATGGAACATTCTCCAGGATAGATCATATCTTGGGTCACAAATCAAGCCTTGGTAAATTTAAGAAAATTGAAATTGTATCAAGTATCTTTTCCGACCACAATGCTATGAGACTAGATATCAATTACAGGATAAGAGCTGTAAAAAATACAAACACATGGAGGCTAAACAATATACTACTTAATAACGAAGTGATCACTGAAGAAATCAAAGGGGAAATTAAAAAATACCTAGAAACAAATGACAATGGAGACACGACGACCCAAAACCTATGGGATGCAGCAAAAGCAGTTCTAAGAGGGAAGTTTATAGCAATACAATCCCACCTTAAGAAACAGGAAACATCTCGAATAAACAACCTAACCTTGCACCTAAAGCAATTAGAGAAAGAAGAACAAAAACATCCCAAAGTTAGCAGAAGGAAAGAAATCATAAAAATCAGATCATAAATAAATGAAAAAGAAATGAAGGAAATGATAGCTAAGATCAATAAAACTAAAAGCTGGTTCTTTGAGAAGATAAACAAAATTGATAAACCATTAGCCAGACTCATCAAGAAAAAAAGGGAGAAGACTCAAATCAATAGAATTAGAAATGAAAAAGGAGAAGTAACAACTGACAGTGCAGAAATACAAAAGATCATGAGAGATTACTACAAGCAACTCTATGCCAATAAAATGGACAACCTGGAAGAAATGGACAAATTCTTAGAAATGCACAACCTGCCAAGACTGAATCAGGAAGAAATAGAAAATATGAACAGACCAATCACAAGCACTGAAATTGAAACTGTGATAAAAAATCTTCCAACAAACAAAAGCCCAGGACCATATGGCTTCACAGGTGAATTCTATCAAGCATTTAGAGAAGAGCTAACACCTATCTTTCTCAAACTCTTCCAAAATATAGCAGAGGGAGGAACACTCCCAAACTCATTCTACGAGGCCACCATCACCTTGATACCAAAACCAGGCAAGGATGTCACAAAGAAAGAAAACTACAGGCCAATATCACTGATGAATATACATGCAAAAATCCTCAACAAAATACTAGCAAACAGAATCCAACAGCACATTAAAAGGATCATACACCATGATCAAGTGGGGTTTATTCCAGTAATGCAAGGATTCTTCAATATACGCAAATCAATCAACGTGATACACCATATTAACAAATTGAAGGAGAAAAACCATATGATCATCTCAATAGATGCAGAGAAAGCTTTCGACAAAATTCAACACCCATTTATGATAAAAAACCCTGCAGAAAGTAGGCATAGAGGGAACTCTCCTCCACATAATAAAGGCCACATATGACAAACCCACAGCCAGCATCGTCCTCAATGGTGAAAAACTGAAACCATTTCCACTAAGATCAGGAACAAGACAAGGTTGCCCACTCTCACCACTCTTATTCAACCTAGTTTTGGAAGTTTTAGCCACAGCAATCAGAGAAGAAAAGGAAATAAAGGAAGACAAATCGGAAAAGAAGAAGTAAAGCTGTCACTGTTTGCAGATGACATGATACTATACATAGAGAATCCTAAAGATGCTACCAGAAAACTACTAGAGCTAATCAATGAATTTGGTAAAGTTGCAGGATACAAAATTAATGCACAGAAATCTCTGGCATTCCTATATACTAATGATGAAAAATCTGAAAGTGAAATCAAGGAAACACTCCCATTTACCATTGCAACAAAAAGAATAAAATATCTAGGAATAAACCTACCTAAGGAGACAAAAGACCTGTATGCAGAAAATTATAAGACACTGATGAAAGAAATTAAAGATGATACAAATAGATGGAGAGATGTACCATGTTCTTGGATTGGAAGAATCAACATTGTGAAAATGACTCTACTACCCAAAGCAATCTACAGATTCAATGCAATCCCTATCAAACTACCACGGGCATTTTTCACAGAACTAGAGCAAAAAATTTCACAATTTGTATGGAAACACAAAAGACCCCGAATAGCCAAAGCAATCTTGAGAACGAAAAATGGAGCTGGAGGAATCAGGCTCCCTGACTTCAGACTATACTACAAAGCTACAGTAATCAAGACAGTATGGTACTGGCACAAAAACAGAAAGATAGATCAATGGAACAGGATAGAAAGCCCAGAGATAAACCCATGGACATATGGTCACCTTATCTTTGATAAAGGAGGCAGGAATGTACAGTGGAGAAAGGACAGTCTCTTCAATAAGTGGTGCTGGGAAAACTGGACAGGGACATGTAAAAGTATGAGATTAGATCACTCCCTAACACCATACACAAAAATAAGCTCAAAATGGATTAAAGACCTAAATGTAAGGCCAGACACTATCAAACTCTTAGAGGAAAACATAGGCAGAACACTCTATGACATAAATCACAGCAAGATCCTTTTTGACCCACCTCCTAGAGAAATGGAAATAAAAACAAAAATAAACACATGGGACCTAATGAAACTGAAAAGCTTTTGCACAGCAAAGGAAACCATAAACAAGACCAAAAGACAACCCTCAGAATGGGAGAAAATATTTGTAAATAAAGCAACTGACAAAGGATTAATCTCCAAAATTTATAAGCAGCTCATGCAGCTCAATAACAAAAAAACAAACAACCCAATCCAAAAATGGGCAGAAGACCTAAATAGACATTTCTCCACAGAAGATATACAGACTGCCAACAAACACATGAAAGGATGCTCAACATCTTTACTCATTAGAGAAATGCAAATCAAAACTACAATGAGATATCATCTCACACCAGTCAGAATGGCCATCATCAAAAAATCTACAAACAATAAATGCTGGAGAGGGTGTGGAAAAAAGGGAACACTCTTGCACTGCTGGTGGGAATGTGAATTGGTACAGCCACTATGGAGAACGGTATGGAGGTTCCTTAAAAAACTACCAATAGAACTACCATATGACCCAGCAATCCCACTACTGGGCATATACCCTGAGAAAACCATAATTCAAAAAGAGACATGTACCAAAATGTTCATAGCAGCCCTATTTACAATAGCCCGGAGATGGAAACAACCTAAGTGTCCATCATCGGATGAATGGGTAAAGAAGATGTGGCACATATATACAATGGAATATTACTCAGCCATAAAAAGAAATGAAATTGAGCTATGTGTAATGAGGTGGATGGACCTAGAGTCTGTCTTACAGAGTGAAGTAAGTCAGAAAGAGAAAGACAAATACTCTATGCTGACACATATATATGGAATTTAAGAAAAAAAAATGTCATGAAGAACATAGGGGTAAGACAGGAATACAGACACAGACCTACTAGAGAATGGACTTGAGGATATGGGGAGGGGGAAGGGTAAGCTGTGACAAAGTGAAAGAGCGGCATGGACATATATACACTACCAAACGTAAGGTAGATAGCTAGTGGGAAGCAGCCACATAGCACAGGGAGATCAGCTCGGTGCTTTGTGACTGCCTGGAGGGGTGGGATAGGGAGGGTGGGAGGGAGATGCAAAAGGGAGGGGATATGGGAACATATGTATATGTATAACTGATTAAATTTGTTATAAAGCAAAAAATTTAAAAAAAGTGGAAAAAATGTATCTTTTAGCATATGCTATTATGAAATTAAAAATAGCTTACCTCCCCCATTATTGAATACATTGTTTGAATACACAGAAAAGTGTACATGGTTATTTTCATTTAGTAATATCTGTTGAATTTAAGGTTAATTTTAAAATAATCATTTAGAAATGGTAGAAAATAAATTTAAAAAAGGAGTCATCTGTGGTAAGCAGGATAATTATCCCCTAAACATATTAATGTTCTAATTCCCAAAACCTGTGAATATCTTATGTTACATAGTATAGGGGAATTAAATTGCTAATGAGGAGAATTTGAGTTGGTGGAGATTATTCTGGAGTATTCAGGTGTAATCATAAGGGTTCTCATAAGCAAGAAAGTGAGGCAGGAGAGTAAGAATCAGAATGATATGATCTGACAAAGACTCTGCTGGCCATTGCCACTGCTCGCTTTGAAGATGGAGGAGATATCTGTAATGCAGGAAGCCTTTAGAAGGTAGAAAAGACAAGGAAATGCATTTTCTCCTAGAGCTCCCAGAAAGAAATGCAGCCATGCTATAAACATTTGTGTACAAGTTTTTGTGGACTTATGTTTTCATTTCTCATGAGTATAGGCCTAGTAGTGCAAGTGTAAGATCATAGGGTAAATCTATGTTTATCATTTAGAGAAACTTTCCAAATGTTTTCCAAAGTGGATGGCACCATTTATATTCATTTACATGATATATACATTTATGATATATACATTTATATGTCAGCAATGTTTGAGGATTCCAATTTCTCTACAACCTCAAGAATACTGCTATTATCTGACTTTTTACTTATAATTATCTTAGTGGATCTGTAATGATACCTCACTGTGGTTTTGACTTGTATTTCTCTAATAACTAATAAAGTGAGCATCTTTTTACGTGCTTATTGGCAATTTACAATCTTTTTTGGAAACTGTCTATTCAAATCCTTCATCCATTTCTAGTATCTCATTAATATAGTTAATAAATAACAACTAATTTGTCCTTGAGAGGATATTATTTATTTTTATTTTTAAAATAGACAAACTTTTTAGAGGAGTTTTAGGTTCATGATAAAATTTAGTGGAAGGTACACATATTTCCCATATACCCCCTACCACAACAGTTGCATAACTCCCCCCACTAACAACACCACTGACCAGAGCTGATCAGAGTGGTACGTACGTCTGTTCCAACTAATGAAACTACACTGACACATCATTATCACTCAAAGTCTATAGTTTACATTAGGAATCACTCATGGTATAGTACAGCCAATGAGTTTGGAGAAATGTATAATGATATATATACATCATTATAATATCACACAGGGTACTTTCATTGCCCTAAATATCCTCTGTGCTCTATCCATTCTTCCTTCCCTGCAGTCCCTGGCAACCACTGATCTTTTCATTGTCGACATAGTTTTGTCCTTTCCAGAATGTCATATAGTTGGAATCCTATAGTATGTAGTCTTCTCAGATTGGCTTCTCTCACTTAGTAAAATGCATTTAAAGGTCCTTCATGTCTTTTCATGAATTGATACATCATTTCTTTTTGGCACTCAATACTATCCCATTGCCTGGATATACCACAGTTTATTTATCCATTCACCACTGAAGAACATCTCAGTTGCTTCCAAGTTTTGGCAATTTTGAATAAAGCCTCTATAAACATCCTGTGTATGGATTTTTTGTGGACACAAGCTTTCAGCTCCTTTTAGTAAATACCAAGGAGTATGATTGCTGGATTCTACCATTGTAAGAGTATATTTAGTTTTGTAAGAAACTGCTGAATTGTTTTCCAAAATATCTGTACCATTTTGCATTCCCACCAAGAATGAATGAGAATTCCTGTTGTTCCACATCTTCGTTAGCATTTGGTATTATCAGCATTCTAGATTTTGGCCACTCTAATAGGTGTGTAGTAGTATCTATTTTTTTTTAAATTTACACTTCCCTGATGACATACATAGAACAATGTTTTATTTTTTTTAACCTCTTTCTTGGAGTATAATTGCTTTACAATGGTGTGTTAGTTTCTGTTGTATAACAAAGTGAATCAGCTATAAGTTTACATACATTCCCATATCTCCTCCCTCTTGCATCTCCCTCCCAGCCTCCCTATCCCACCTCTCTAGGTGGACACAAAGCACTAAGTTGATCTCCCTGTGCTATGTGGCTGCTTCCCACTAGCCATCTATTTTACATTTGGTAGTGTATATATGTCCATGCCACTCTCTCACTTTGTCCCAGCTTACCCTTCCCCCTCCCCGTGTCCTCAAGTCCATTCTCTATGTCTGCGTCTTTATTCCTGTCCTGCCCTTAGGTTCTTCAGGACAGGAATAAAGACGCAGACATAGAGAAAGAACCTAAGAGCAATGTTTTATATACTTTTTTGCCATCTGTATATTTTTGAAGGTATCTGTTAAGGTCGTTGGCCAATTTTTAATAAGGTTGTTTTCTTATTGTCAAGTTTTAAGAATTTAAGAGTTCTTCATATATTTTGGATAACAGTCTGTAATAGACTGAATTATTTGTGTCCCTCCAAAATTCATATGCTGAAATCCTAACCTCTCATGCGACAGTATTTGGAGGTGGAACCTTTGGGAGGTAATTAGTCATGAGAAATTATAAATGGCATTAATGCCTTATAAAAAATATTCCAGAGAATTTTCTTGCCGTTTCTGCTATGTGAGGGTACAACAAGAAATTGGCAGTCTGCAGTCTGGAAGAGAGCACTCATCATACATCAAATCTGTTCATGCCTTGAGCTTAGACTTCCCAATCTCTAGAAATGTAAGAAATAAATGTTTATTATTTAAGCCACTTAGTCTGTGCTATTCTGTTATAGCAGTCTAAACTAAGACACAATCCTTTATCAGATGTGTCTTTTGCAAATAGTTTCTTTGAATGTGCCTACCACAGAGCAAAAATTTTCAATTTTAATAAAGTCCACCCTGTCAATTTTTTTTTCATGGAGGGGATACTATTTAATATGGTGGTTTCAGTTATAGAGAACAAATCAGTATACCTTTAATATGATGAGAACTTGGAGAGAAAATAAAAGATACAGTATGGGACTTGGATGTCACCAGAAATTTACACTGATAAGACTGAGAAATTTTCAGGATCATGTTGCTACAAAGCAACTCAGCATCACCCCTGTATCTTTCAAGTAATAAAAACAGAAATATTAATGATGCTTGTTAAGGCAGGTGAATGGGTAGAACTAGCCTGCAGGGTGGTATAAGTTCACAGGCTATAGAATAATATAGATTAGACAATAGTTCTTGGATTAATAAATAGACCAACTACATTAGGTACATTTTTCCCCCCTCTCTGTATTTTATCATAGGGATGATGCACCTTGTTAAGCCCTGTCAATTTGTGTTTCAGCAATTAATTAGCAAGCAATTTCCTTTTATGGTTAAACACAGTCAAATGGACTAAGAAATAACATTCAGAATATAAAAAATTAATAAACAGAAACCTCAATTAGAGTTGGGAAACCAGAATGGGAGCTGTCACACCCTCTGATGACAGTGGAGCCTAACAAGAAGAAAGACCCTTCTTCTTTCCTAGCAAGGTCTCAGCCAATGAAAAGCCAGGAACTCTTTGTTTACTAGAGCCCTTCGATTTCCTTTTCCTCTTTATAAAAGTGTTCTCCTTCCCTTATTGTCATGGGACTTGCACATGGCTCCCCATGTTTGCAGACCCCAAACTGTGATTCTCTGTGATCCTGAATATACCCATTTTTTGCTGGAAAACATAAGACAGCCTATTTGTTTTAGGTCAACAAGAATCAAGCCAGTTTATCTTGGAAGTAGGCATTCTAAACAATTCTGTAATCTAAAATATTGCCTTTATTTTGCATGTCTTAAATTTATATTTATTTTACATAATAATCTCTGAAGTGGCTCATATGACCATGATTAAAATCAATGAATCAAAAACAAACAAAAAAAAAAGGGCTTCCCTGGTGGCGCAGTGGTTGAGAGTCCGCCTGCCGATGCAAGGGACACGGGTTCGTGCCGCGGTCCGGGAGGATCCCACGTGCCGCGGAGCGGCTGGGCCCGTGAGCCATGGCCGCTGAGACTGCACGTCCGGAGCCTGTGCTCCGCAACGGGAGAGGCCGCAACAGTGAGAAGCCCGCGTACCGCAAAAAAAAAAAAAAAAAAAAAAAAAAAATCAATGAATCATGCTTTTCCCTGGCTCTCTGCAGTGCCTATCAGATGGTCAACAATAGCCAATCTGTTTCTTTCAGGGCCCAATTACACTCTGATGGAGATTAAGAGCCACACACAAACCCTCTCTAAAGAAGGGGGAATGGATTTGTTCAAATAGAACCTCTTATTCACCCTTAAGAAAGGATATTGTGTTGAAGCCATAGAGTGATTGCAGAGTGCTAAATAGGCACGTTGGATTCAATCATAGCTGGAACCCTTAGTCTTTAACTGTGCAGAAGCTTGGATCAAAATCCATCATTTATCTAAGAAATAATACTGGGCAATAAGGGGTTAACATCTTCCAGAAGTTTGAATTCTAACTTTTTTGACAAGCAGAGGATTCCTAAAATTTCATTTTATATTTGCACAAGAAAAAAAGCCTCATATTTCCCCTTTGTTTTTTCTTCTTTTAAATTTCTTAAGCTTTTTGAGGAATAAAAATTCAGCGACCTAGGAAAATTCAAAGAGGTATACAAAACAATCAACATGTTCATTTCCCAAATGGTACTTTGATAGTGAAAGTAGATGGATCAAAAATTCAGACCTGGGCTTCCCTGGTGGCGCAGTGGTTGAGAGTCCGCCTGCCAATGCAGGGAATACGGGTTTGTGCCCCGGTCCGGGAAGATCCCACATGCTGCGGAGCAGCTGGGCCCGTGAGCCATGGCCGCTGAGCCTGCACGTCCAGAGCCTGTGCTCCGCAACGGGAGAGGCCACAACAGTGAGAGGCCCGCGTACCAAAAAAAAAAAAAAAAAAAAAAAAATTCAGACCTAACTAGATGCGTCAGCCACTCTCTTTAGGAAAACATAGCTTAAGAGAGAGATTGTTTTGAGTCAATATTAGGTAAGCATGTTAATTTTGCAGGTATTGATAGGTGAAACCGATTTCATTAAGCCTCATTTTAGGAACAGAATGTGGTGGAAAGAGGACTGAATAAGGTGGCTTCTTATTAAATCAATCTGTGGGCTCTGCGTATAGTTCCAATGCAACCCATTTTTATTTTATGAAACTTTGGCAGGTGGTCCATTTTCACCTCATTTTTGAAACTAATTGAGTTGTGTTCACTGAATTGGTAAGAAAACATTGTATTAAAATCCAAACATACAAAAATTACTTTATCCTGTTTAAGTATCAATAGATTGTTATAATTATACAAACACTCCTGCTGATCTGAGTTTTTGTTTCATAGCTGGAAGTACTTAACCCAATATTAGTGCATCGCTTCAATTGGGCAGATTCTTATACTCAATAGTTTGTTTTGACCATTCTCATTCCGATTCTTCTTCCATCCTCTCTACCACATTTCATTTGATTAGGGCTGAATTTACATGATTTATTGCTATTCATGTAGAAATTTTACATCACCTCTGTAGACAGAGCACTCGAGGTCCTGCATATAAAACAGACAATTGTCTTACATGTAAGATTAAAGTAATGAAATATGGATCACAAGTAGTAATAGCTGTATATGTGTGAGTATGTGGATTTATAGTTCCAAGAGCATATGTAATTGAATGTATTGCTTGTTCAAGCATTCTGAGGTGTTGGATATAAACATTTCCAACAATCTATTAGTATTTGCATAATAATGATACTGTCCTATTTCTATTACTCTATTCACTATACTATTTATATTCAATATGTTATTGAAGTGACTTAAGTACAGAGCTTACAAAATAGGATATAACCTATTTTATGCAGGTTTTTATCCAGAGAAATCTATATTAACTCTCATTTTTCTGCTTCTCTTATACAACACCCATAATACTAGTCCTTAATACAGCAATATCTTTAGGTTAACTTTTGTATCATGAAAAAAAAGATGACCATATTGAACAGAGTGAATAGCTGAGTAAAATCCTCTCAAAGTTCATAAGCCACAAAGAATGTGTATGTGAGGTGAGGTAATTTTCCTTTAACAAGACCCTTAAAATTACCAGAAGACCTACTTTTCACCCTATTTATCAGCTAGTTTGCCAAAAATAATAATGATCTTGAAATAATCATTTCCAATACGCTCAGCTATATTACAGTTATATATTTGAAACTCTCCCTTTAAAAAGTCATTTAAAAACTTTCCCTTATGATCAGGTTTGGGGGTGCAGTTGTTGTCATGTTAATGTTGTTGAGGTATTCCTAAAGTTTGCACTAGAAACAGTTTCTGCAGAAAAAACCTTGCAGTAATGACCCAGTGACACTGATGGAACCACTAACAGCAAATCCTAATGCTTTTCCCTCCCAGGCACTAGACCATCCCAGAGTTTTTTTTACTCCACTTCCTAACAGTACTTTTCGGTCATCAATATTAATTGGACAAACACTGTTTGCATCATTATAATAAGCACTATTTAACTCCACTATCTTCTATTTTCAACAATACAACAACCTCTCACCACTCCCTTCAACCTTAGTACTGGAGAAGAGAAGGTTTGGGGAGCATGGGGTTTAAGTGCACACTTTCAGAGGAATCATGCTGAAGTCATCAACATAAAGCCTCTCAAGACAGGATAGTCAAAATAACGTTAGGCTCTTTTAAAAAAATCAAGATTTTTCTTTACCTCTCACAAAATGAGAACACGCTCTTTAAAAGCACAGTTTATGACAACCTTATGCCAAAATATTATTCATCAAATATTTATTTCATTTATTTTAGGTCCATGTCCAAAAAAGGAAATTTTAATCATTTGTTAGAAAATATAATTTGATAATTTTATTCTATATTACATTAGAAAGTTAGCTCCAAAACACAACCAAAGACTATGAAAATTAAAGAAACTACTAGAAATCCTTCAAGCCATTCTCAGGGATGAACTGAATAATTTTTTTGCCTATTGTTAAATATCTGAAACATAAGAAAGACATAAAGAATAATAGAGTGAACTTCCATGTCCTTACAATCCAGCTTAAAAATGGAACTTTATCAATAAAATTAAAACCTTCTGAACTGTGTTTCCAAACTACTGTACATCGTCCCCTTACCCCCTCAGGTTACTAGCCACCTATTTAGTAGTTATATTTCCAGTGCTCTTCCTACATATATAAATATCTCTAAACAATAACAGTACAGTTTACCTGCTTTAATAATATACATGAATAGTATCATCCTTTAAGAATACTTTCGCAATTGCTCAGCTTTAAGTTTATGGAAGTCATCTAATGATGTATATTTATATATGTATGTATATATGTATATATCAATATGTATATAAATTTTGATAGACAATTAAGTTGATAGACATTTAGAATGTCTCCAGTTTTTGACTTTTAAAATGCTAATGTAGATGTATGTGTATTTGTGGATGATATACATGAGAGTCAATCTAGTTTACAGGAGAATTTCCCAGATTCCACAAATACTGTCTTTTGCCCTCTTTATAACCTTTACAATTCAAGTCTCTGGGTATCTGGTGTTGATAAATGTGCACAGAATAGCCACATCCAATTCTTACTTCCTCTTAGGATCTTGTCAAAGATTTTCCTTAAATTCTTTACTCTTAGCTATGAGTGTACAAGAATGTTTCTTGTATTTCATTCAGAAGTTGTTTTGTATCCAATTTGTACTGGGAAGGTGGTTTGAAATACCTTGTGTGTCACATTGCTGTAAGGGACCATATTAAGACTGTGGATTATGAGACGACAGCTAGTATGATATCATGTCCTCTTTTATTTTGTTAGCTCCATCTTCATGTCATTTTTTTACCATAGGGTGAAAAGTACATCAAACAATTCTGGTAGAGAGGAGGGAGGACATGAGAGGAATGTGTGCTGTGTGTCCTTTGTGTGTGTACTGCACATCATAATTGTGGATGACCTTAACATGTATTCCATTGTTAATAGACAGGGGCATGGTTTGGTCAATTTAAAAATATGTTTTCACTAACCAGATGCACATTTTCTCATGGAAGGCTTATAAATATCTTATTTCTCTTAGTTAAATAACCTGAAAACAGGCATCTTAGAATTATATATTATTATACATTTATATTGTGGTAAATTTTCTTTGGGTAAAATAGCTAAGTTCTTTGGCAAAATAAAAATCTGCAAAAGTTCCATTTCTACTTCGGCATTTTCTAACCATCTGATTTGAGTTATTGAAGAACTTATGAATGAGAAATCTGTATCTTGGTATTTTCCATCTTGTTTCATAAATTTTAGTTCCTTCTGATGTTAGCAAACAAAATCCAAAATCTTTTTGGGCCAAATAAATTTGGGGAACATTCAAAGTACTCTGACTTCTCAGGTTCAGTAATATGCTTATGTAAACTGCTATATTTTGTAAACATATTTTACTGAGGAATGTTTGGTTAACAATAGAAAGCTTACAGGACAGGTATTCTATACATGACTCTTGGGAAATGCTTATGTATGTGTGTACTTTAAATACAGAAAGTATAGAAACTATGAAAAGCTCTGTATGATATGCCTATATTAACTAATATGCAGATTTGATATATTAAAATATAGGTTAATATTGCCAGTAGAAAGTTACTGATCATGCTTACTAAGCTAAAATCTAAAGCGGTATTAGAGAATACATTGAGATGTGCACTGGGAATGATATGGACACTTTCAGGAAAAATATGAATATCTATTAACTGGATATATTCACATCTTTAATGATTAATTCATTTAATTTATCTTTTTGATTTTCGGTGGGGGGTACCTTTAAAAAATACTTTCTTCCTTTTCAGATTTTTAAAAAATTTGTTCATTTGAACCAATCTCAGATCTGCTTGGCCAGAGGCTAAAGCAGCTTCCTAAAAGCCTATTAATGCACTGGAGAAATAGCAGCAGCAGGAAGTAAAGTGGCAGAGACAGTGCCTCTAGGTGATTATTTGTCTCCTAGGAATTGTCTGTTTTATGCCAGCCATGCCAAACATCAACCAGATAACTTAACCACAAAGGGGCCCAGAAGATTCCCTCCACAAAAACTTCTTTCACATGGGCTTGTCCCAGATACTTGAAATGGTATGTCAAAGTGTTGGTGACTAATTCTTGAGTGATTAGTGGTTCTGTAGAGATTTAAGCTTTTAAAAAATTCACACGTATTTCATTTATTTAATCATTGCAGTAAAACTATAAAGGTACTTAATATTCCCATCATATAGATGAGGAAACGAGGCTCAGAAAAAAAATGTGTAGCTACTCTAACACATTCTAGCAAAGATTAGTATATGCCGTATTACCCTATTTTCCCCTGAATTCTGGATGGTTTCTATAAGATGTTTATTTCCAAATTTTATAGTTCATATACTCATAAAAATGTTTTAAAAGTACACAGGCACCACCAAAACTTACATATTACTTATTTATAAATCATAAAATATACTACTATACTGTAATAGGGTTTACATATTAAAAAAGAAAACACTGCCAAAATTAAGAAGGGGAGAACTAACAAGTATAATAGAAACAGAAAATTAATATTTTTCTCCAAACTCCAGTGGATCATCTTACGTATACCTGCACTGTACTCCAGTCACTTTTGAGAACACTGCTTTAAAAAGACATGTGTACTTGATTTTTTGTGTGTTTGATTTGATTTAACCATCAAAAAACTAAATTTTTGAGAATTCTCTACTAGAAGTAAGTGTTTTCAGGAGGATTCATCCCTTAGTGAAAATTGGCATTATTTTATAGAATGAATTCTAGTGTCCAGTGGCCTGATTTCAAAATCTTGCTCTGACTTGCCATATGGCCCTGAGAAAATTATTTATCCTCTTTGCTCAGTGCCTGTAAATTGGGATAAATTTAATATCTACATCATGGAGTTACTAGTTATTTTGAGAATTAAATTAGCTAATATATTATGCAAAGTGCTTAAAGCAAGCTTGGCATATAGTAAGTGCTGCAAACGCATGGGTTAATATCACAGCATTATTACATCACTCTGTGACAGTAGGAAAAAGGAGATTGTTTACAAATAATTAAAGGATACCTATTACACACAAAGCACAACACAGGAACTAAGTGTATACAAAGAGAAAAAGAAAGTTCCTTGATGTTAAAATAATTTGTAATCTAGTAGAGGGCCATGAGATCACTGGGGATGTTTCCATTAATTAGAGGTTAGTTTTTAGTGCTTAATTATAATAAAGAAAGATAATTGTGTGGAGAGAGTTTATAAAAATATTTCTAGGAAAAACTACTGACACAGCAATACTGACCATATTAATACAGTAACAATAACCATACATTTCCAGACGCTCTATATTTAAAAGCCCCAACTACAGTGCTAAGCACTTAGATGGATTAGAAAAACCTTATTAGAAGGCTAATGTATAATATTCAAGAACAAATTATAGGGAATAGTACAAAAGAGGCTGATGAGATAATGATATTCCACATAATAAATTAACAAAGGTTTGCCTTCATCAAAAGATCATATTCTTGCCCAGAAATTCTTCAAACAGAAAAATCTGCTACCTTAATCATGCAAAGTAGAATAAATAAAATTCATGGTAAACCTAATTGGGAATAAAGACAGCAAATAAATAATGTGCTAGTTTTATTATTTATTTATTTAACATCTTTATTGGAGTCTAATTGATTTAAAATAGTATGTTAGTTTCCACTTTATAACAGAGTGAATCAGCGATACATATACATATATCCCCATGTCTCCTCCCTCTTGCGTCTCCCTCCCACCCTTCCTATCCCACCTCTCTAGGTGGTCACAAAGCACCAAGCTGATCTCCCTGTGCTATGCAGCTGCTTCCCACTAGCTATCTATTTTATATTTGATAGTGTATATATGTCCATGCCACTCTCTCACTTTCTCCCAGCTTACCCTTCCCCTTCCCTGTGTCCTCTAATCCATTCTCTATGTCTTTATTCCTGTCCTGCTCCTAGGTTTTTCAGAACCATTTTTGTTCTTTTTTAGATTCCATATATATGTGTTAACATATGGTATTTGTTTTTCTCTTTCTGACTTACTTCACTCTGTATGACAGTCTAGGTCCATCCTATTCACTAAAAATAACTCATTTGTTTTTATGGCTGAGTAATATTCCATTGTATATATATGTGCCACATCTTCTTTATCCGTTCATCTGTCAATGGACACTCAAGTTGCTTCCGTGTCCTGGCTATTGTAAATAGAGCTGCAATGAACATTGTGGTACGTGACTCTTTTTGAATTATGGTTTTCTCAGGGTATATGCCCAGTAGTGGGATTGATGGGTCGTATGGTAGTTCTAGTTTTACTTTTTAAAGGAACCTCCATACTGTTCTCCATAGTGGCCGTATCAATTTACATTACCACCAACAGTGCAAGAGGGTTCCCTTTTCTCCACACCCTCTCCAGCATTTACTGTTTGCAGATTTTTTCATGATGGCCATTCTAACTGGTGTGAGGAGATACCTCATTGTAGTGTTGATTTGTATTTCTCTAATGATTAGTGATGTTGAGCATCCTCTCATGTGTTTGTTGGCAATCTGTATAACTTCTTTGGAGAAATGTCTATTTAGGACTTCTGCCCATTTTTGCATTGGGTTGCTTGTTTTTTTGATATTGAGCTGCATGAGCTGCTTGTATATTTTGGAGATTAATTCTGTCGGTTGCATCATTTGTAAATATTTTCTCCCATACTGAGAGGTGTCTTTTCGTCTTGTTTATGGTTTCCTTTGCTGTGCAAAAGCTTTTAAGTTTCATTAGGTCCCATTTGTTTATTTTTGATTTTATTTCCATTTCTCTAGGAGGTGGGTCAAAAAGGATCTTGACTCTATGTCATAGAGTGTTCCTGACTATGTTTTCCTCTAAGAGTTTTATAGTGTCTGGCCTTACATATATGTCTTTAATCCATTTTGAGTTTATTTTTGTGTATGGTGTTAGGGAGTGTTCTAATTTCATTCTTTTACATGTAGTTATCCAGTTTTCGCAGCACCACTTGTTGAAGAGGCTGTCTTTTCTCCATTGTATATTCATGCCTCCTTTATCAAAGATAAGGTGACCATGTGTGTGTGGGTTTACCTCTGGACTTTCTATCCTGTTCCAAGATCTATAATTCTGTTTTTGTGCCTGTACCATACTGTCTTGGTTAATGGAGCTTTGTAGTATAGTCTGAAGTCAGGGAGTCTGATTCCTCCAGCTCTGTTTTCTTTCTCAAGATTGCTTTGGCTATTCGGGGTCTTTTGTGTTTCCATACAAATTGTGAAAATTTTTGTTCTAGTTCTGTGAAAAATGCCATTGGTAGTTTGATAGGGATTGCACTGAATCTGTAGATTGCTTTGGGTAGTAGAGTCATTTTCACAATGTTGATTCTTCCAATCCAAGAACATGGTATACCTCTCCATCTGTTTGTATCATCTTTAATTTCATTCATGAGTGTCTTATACTTTTCTGCATACAGGTCTCTTGTCTCCTTAGGTAGGTTTATTCCTAGGTATATTATTCTTTTTCTTGCAATGGTAAATGGGAGTGTTTCCTTAATTTCTCTTTCTCATCATTAGTGTATAGGAATGCAAGAGATTTTGGTGCATTAATTTTGTATCCTGCTACTTTACCAAATTCATTGATTAGCTCTACTAGTTTTCTGGTAGTATCTTTAGGATTCTCTATGTATAGCATCATGTCATCTGCAAAGAGTGACAGCTTTACTTCTTCTTTTCCGATTTGGATTCCTGTTATTTCTTTTTCTTCTCTGATTGCTGTGGCTAAAACTTCCAAAACTATGTTGAAAGATAGTAGTGAGAGTGGACAACTTTGTCTTGTTCCTGATCTTAGTGCAAATGGTTTCAGTTTTTACCATTGAGAACGATATTGGCTGTGAGTTTGTCATATATGGCCTTTATTATGTTGAGGTAAGTTCCCTCTATGCCTACACTCTGGAGGGTTTTTATCATAAGTAGTGGGTGTTGAATTTTGTCAAAAGCTTTTTTTGCATCTATTGAGATGATCATATGGTTTTTCTCTTTCAGTGTGTCAATATGGTGTATCACATTGATTGATTTGCATATTTTGAAGAATCCTTGCATTCCTGGGTTAAATCCCACTTGATCATGGTGTATGATCCTTTTAATGTGTTGTTGGATTCTGTTTGCTAGTATTTTGTTGAGGATTTTTGCATCCATGTTCATCAGTGGTATCGGCCTGTAGTTTTCTTTCTTTGCGACATCTTTGTCTGGTTTTGGCATCAGGGTGATGGTGGCCTCGTAGAATGAGTTTGGGAGTGTTCCTCCCTCTGCTATGTTTTGGAAGAGTTTGAGAAGGATAGGTGTTACCTCTTCTCTAAATGTTTGATAGAATTTGCCAGTGAAGCCATATGGTCCTGGGCTTTTGTTTGTTGGAAGATTTTTAATCACAGTATCAACTTCAGTGCTTGTGATTGGTCTGTTTATATTTTCTATTTCTTCCTGGTTTAGCCTCGGAAGGTTGTGCTTTTCTGAGAATTTTTGCATTTCTTCCAGGTTGTCCATTTTATTGGCATATAGTTACTTGTAGTAATCTCTCATGATCCTTTGTATTTCTGCAGTGTCAGTTGTTACTTCTCCTTTTTCATTTCCAATTCTACTGATTTGAGCCTTCTTCCTTTTTCTCTTGATGAGTCTGGCTAATGGTTCATGAATTTTGTTTATCTTCTTAAAGAACCAGCTTTTAGTTTTATTGATCTTTGCTATCGTTTCCTTCATTTCTTTTTCATTTATTTCTGATCTGATCTTTATGATTTCTTTCCTTTTGCTAACATTGGGGATTTTTTGTTCTTCTTTCTCTAATTGCTTTAGGTGTAAGGTTAGGTTGTTTATTTGAGATGTTTCTTGTTTCTTGAGGTAGGATTGTATTGATATAAACTTCCCTCTTACAACTGCTTTTGCTGCTTCCCATAAGTTTTGGGTCATTGTGTTTTCATTGGCATTTGTTTCTAGGTATTTTTTTGATTTCCTCTTTGATTTCTTCAGTGATCTCTTGGTTATTTAGTAGTGTATTGTTTAGCCTCCATGTGTTTGTATTTTTTACAGATTTTTTCCTGTAATTGAAATCTTGTCTCATAGTATTGTTGTCTGAAATGATACTTAATATGATTTCAATTTTCTTAAATCTACCAAGGCTTGATTTGTGATGCAAAATATGATCTATTTGGGAGAATGTTACATGAAAACTTGAGAAGAATGTGTATTCTGCTGTTTTTGGATGGAATGTCCTCTAAATATCAATTAAGTCCATCTTGCTTAATGTATCATTTAAAGCTTGTGTTTCTTTCTTTATTTTCATTTTGGATGATCTGTCCATTGGTGAAAGTGGGGTGTTAAAGTCCCCTATTATTATTGTGTTACTGTCAATTTCCCTTTTTATGGCTGTTAGCATTTGCGTTATGTATTGAGGTGCTCGTATGTTGGGTGCATAAATATTTACCATTGTTATATCTTCTTGGATTGATCCCTTGATCATTATGTAGTGTCTGTTTTTGTCTCTTGTAATAGTCTTTATTTTAGTCTTTTTTGTATGACACGAGAATTGCTACTCCAGCTTTCTTTGGATTTCCATTTGCATGGAATATCTTTTTCCATCCTCTCACTTTCAGTCTGTATGTGTCCCTAGGTCTGAAGCGGGTCTCTTCTAGACAGCATATATCTGGATCTTGTTACTGTATCCATTCAGCCAGTCTATGTCTTTTGGTTGGAGCATTTAATCCATTTACATTTAAAGTCGTTATTGGTATGTATGTTCCTATTACCATTTTCTTAATTGTTTTGGATTTGTTATTGTAGGTCTTTTCCTTCTCTTGTGTTTCCTGCTGAGAGAAGTTCCTTTAGCATTTGTTGTAAAGCTGGTTTGGTGGTGCTGAATCCTCTTAGCTTCTGCTTGTCTGTAAAGGTTTTAATTTCTCAATTGATTCTGAATGAGATCCTTCCTGTGTAAATAAATCTTGTTTGTAGGTTTTTCCCTTTCATCACTTTAAATATGTCCTGCAACTACCTTTAGGTTTGTGGAGTTTCTGCTGAAAGATCAGCTGTTAACCTTGTGGGGATTCACTTGTATGTTATTTGTTGTTTTTCCCTTGCTGTTTTTTTTTTTTTTTTTTTTTTTTTTTGCGGTACACGGGCCTCTCACTCTTGTGGCCTCTCCTGTTGCAGAGCACAGGCTCTGGATGTGCAGGCTCAGCGGCCATGGCTCACAGGCCCAGCCGCTCCACGGCATGTGGGATCTTCCCGGACCGGGGCACAAACCCATGTCCCCTGCATCGGCAGGCGGACTCTCAACAACTGCGCCACCAGGGAAGCCCCCCCTTGCTGTTTTTAATAATATTTTCTGTGTATTTAATTTTTGATAGTTTGATTAATATGTGTCTTGGCATTTTTCTCCTTGGATTTATCCTGTATGGGGCTCCCTGTGCTTCCTGGACTTGATTGACTATTTCCTTTCCTATATTAGGGAAGTTTTCAACTATAATCTTTTCAAATAATTGCTCAGACCCTTCCTTTTTCTCTTCTTCTTCTGAGACCCCTATAATTTGAATATTTGTGTGTTAAATGTTGTCCCAGAGGTCTCTGAGACTGCCCTCAATTCTTTTCATTCTTTTTTCTTTATTCTGCTCTGAGGTAGTTGTTTCCACTATTTTATCTTCCAGGTCACTTATCCATTCTTCTGCCTCAGTTATTCTGCTATTTATTCTTTCTAGAGAATTTTTCATTTCATTTATCGTGTTGTTAATAATTGTTTGCTCTTTAGTTCTTCCAAGTCCTTGTTAAACGTTTCTTTTATTTTCTCCATTCTATTTCCAAGATTTTGGATCATCTTTACTATCATTACCCTGAATTCTTTTTCAGGTAGACTGCCTATTTCCTCTTCATTTGTTTGGTCTGGTGGGTTTTTACCTTGCTCCTTCATCTGCTGCATATTTCTCTGTCTTCTCATTTTGCTTAACTTACTGTGTTTGTGGTCTCTTTTTCACAGGCTGCAGGCTCATAGTTTCCATTGTTTTTGGTGTCTGCCCCCAGTGGGTGAGGTTGGTTCAATGGCTTGTGTAGGCTTCCTGGTGGAGGGGACTGGTGTTGTGTTCTGGTGGTTGGGGTCTCCTTGGAGGCAGGGGGTGGCTGTGGCTCACTGTGGGGACAAGGTCACTATTTTTTTATAATCTCTTTGTTGGATATTATAATTTCATTGATCACTGAAGCAATCTTTAAATGTTTTAATATCCAATTAAAGATAGTAGACTGCACATTTACTTTAGTTTGGCACTCTTTTATGTATAAAATTCCTTAGTTTATGGCTGCAATGTCTGTGCGTTAATTTTGAAAGATTTGTATTAGCATCATGTCCAGTATAGCAATCTCTCTGAAAATTTTTAGATTTTATAACATAGAAGTTATAAAAATACCCTGTATTTAATTTATTATATTCTACCATTTGTAGAGTGTATATTGTTGTACAAAAGTACACCCACTACATAAATATTCTTTAATATAAAATTCTATTTTTTAACTTAAGTGCATTCTATTTCAATATATTAGTATTATTTCATTAAGTAAAGTAGTCCACTAACATTTTATATTTTGAGCTTCACTAAATAATGCATGTTTCTATCATGTAGTATATTGTTTTCTGTGTAAATATTGTATTAAAACTTATAACTTCTAGGATTGGGGGTTCTTATACAGTAGGCAGATGCATAGATCACTTGAAATTCACACTTTGCCATAGAAAATCACATCATTGCCTTATTATTATTGAATATGTAAGTCAATAATAAAATGTGAGTTTGTTGCCCAGATGTGTACATATATTATAAATCTAGTACTTAATACCATGATGTGGAAAAATAATACCAATGGAAAGGGTATTTTTTCCTAAAAGTTGGAAATTCTTAGGTTTCTTTATATCATCAGATCTGTCTTTAACACTTGAACATCCATTGGTCAGCCATCCATCCTATGTAAATCAAAATAACAGAAATATGTAGTACCAGACAGTGATGGGTAAACATTATTTTCTAGTATTGTGTATGTACGAGTGCATTGTCTTACATTTAATTTTTTAATCAAAGTAATACATATATGATTAACAATCAAGTAATAAAGAAAAGCTTATAATAAAAACAAAAGTTTCTGTCTTCATCTTTATCCCTCCAGTTTTGCTCCCCAGAGGCACATATTATTATGTCTCTAAGCTGTTCTTCCATTAGTTTCCTTACCATCTCTTGGTAATGAGTATTTATTTTAAATAACGCCCAGAAAGCATTTGGTAGCTTTTAAGTCTTGGAGAATGCTAACATTAAAATATACATAAGCTTTGCAGCAGCAAGATTCTGGCACAAATTATTAATGTTTTCTTTATTTCTGGAAGCAATGAAGAAAATCAATATTAACTAGTAGTATAACAGGTTGAACATAAATCTCCAAAATATCTGTTTTTATAATTAAAAATAATTGTATGTGATGCTGTGAACTAAGTTCTGCAGTGTAATTAAACATATTTAACATAAAACTCTATAAGTAATTTGCATAAATTATTCTGCTTAACACTTTTAGTGTACACCAGAGGATACTGTGATTTTTATCAATGCACTCTATTAACTGAATGGATAGTGATATGGTTTTAAAAGTTGAGACATAATTATAAGCCCCTTAGAATCTCCAAATGAAGAGTATTACAGGCTATTGGAATAACTTGCCAAAATTACAGGGAAAATTGCATATGCTGTTTTGAAAGTTGAAATTGAACCTCTATACCTAATCATTTGACAAATACTAACCACTCATTCATATTTTCTCAATGTTCCTTTCCAGATCTATTAGTTCATATGCGAGGCTTTTATTCAGAGATATATATAGTATTATGCATATAGTTCTATATAATTATAGTCAAAATTTATCTTAACTGAAAACATGGATAAATATTCAATTTTGTGAGATGCATGATGGTACACTAAACTAAAGGCCAAAACTTGAGTTCTGATTCATGATTTGGTTCCTAGGAGGCCAGTGACTCAGAGCAAGCCCTATCATCAAAAATGGCTTCAGGGCTTCCCTGGTGGTGCAATGGTTAAGAATCCACCTGCCAACACGGGGGACACGGGTTCAAGCCCTGGTCCGGGAAGATCCCACATGCCACAGAGCTAAGCCCATGTACCACAGCTACTGAAGCCCGTGCACATAGAGCCCGTGTTCCACAACAAGACAAGCCACCGCAATGAGAAGCCCGCACACCGCAATGAAGAGTAGCCCCCGATCCCCACAGCTAGAGAAAGCCTGCGTGCAACAAAGACCCAATGCAGCCAAAAATAAAAAAATAAATAAATTAAAGAAAAATGGCTTCAGTTTCCTCACCTATAAAATGCAACAGACTTGAACTCATAAAAATCCTAAGAAGTCTCTTCAAGTATTTCACATAATCAGTCACAATTACTCTCAGTTTTGTTATTCTAAGATTTATTTTACTAAATAAGAAAATAACATCATATCATTGTGTACCATACTATAAGCATTTGATTATCTAGAAAGGAGACTTTTATGCACATAGCACCTCACATTTTCTTTGGCTTTCTCTATCAC
Source organism: Mesoplodon bidens (assembly GCF_964165515.1). Taxonomy (NCBI): domain Eukaryota; kingdom Metazoa; phylum Chordata; class Mammalia; order Artiodactyla; family Ziphiidae; genus Mesoplodon; species Mesoplodon bidens. The sequence goes on along the minus strand of NC_138162.1, from coordinate 68,040,754 downwards.
TCTTCTTCCCTTCCCCCTGCAAAGACAAAGCATGATTTGGGTAGGATATAAAATTGTCAGAGTATAACTATGGGGCAAGCACCACCTTCTCCCTTGTCTCAACCATGCCAAGGAAAGAGCGTAGACCAGAAGTTTTCAAGCATTTTGGTTTTAGAACCCCTTTCCACTCTCCAAAATTATTGAAGGCCCCTCCAAAGCTTTTACTTACATAGTGTTTATCTAGTGATTTTACTGTACCATAAATTAAAAAAAAGATCATCAGAAACATTTATTTTTATTAACTCATTAAAATAATCTCATAAATGCTAATATATAAACATATTTTCATTGAAAAAATATTTTCTAAGACACAAAAATGGAGAAGAGAGGCATGATTTTGCATTTTTATAAATCTCTATAATGTCTGCCTTAATGGTAGATAGGTGGATTCTCCTCTCTGCTTTCAATCTATTGTAAAATCACATATCATGTAGCCTCTTGAAAACTTCACTGTACACTCATAAAAGAATGAGGGTGAAAAAGACAAATAATTCCCTAATGTTACAAAAAATAGTTTGACCTCTCAGCTCCCCTGAAAGGGTTTCATGCCCAAGCCACACATTTGAGAAACAATGGTGTAGGGAAAGGCATGGGGGTGAGATGCAAAATGCTGGGCTTTGAGTAGCAGAGTGCCCAGGTGGGAGGGGGGAGGAGAGGTGGAGGCTCTTTGGCTAAGACCTGTCCATGATGAATTTGTATACAGTTGTGTATACAACACACCTGGTTTATATTATTCTTCAAGTTCTTGTTTTTAAGCAAAGGCTACTTCAGTAATAAACATTCCAAATGTGTGAAGAATTAGCAAGAAATGTGAATTAATTTATAGAAATACTATTTCCACTTGTACAAGAAGAAAAAACAATCCTATGACTAGAATCACTATGTGATTGATTAGGTGGCTGTACCAGTTTCGTGAGGCTTTAAATATTATACTATTTAATAGAAACAAGCCAGTGCTTCGAGAGATTTCACTAAAATACATGAAAAGATTAGAAAAGACACCAAGGTAAGCAAGGATTAACTTCCTGCTCATTTACCAACAAACTTTACTAAGAGAGGAGCTGAGATTAAAGACTAAAAGCTTGGAGACATGAGCATGACTCAAAGCAAATTAGATGGGCACACACATTTTCTCTGTGCACAGCGCAAAAAACCCAATTATTTGTGCTTGTGCAAAATGCAGGAAGCAAATAAAGATTTAAAAATCATTATCTTCAGGCTTCCCTGGTGGCGCAGTGGTTGAGAGTCCGCCTGCCGATGCAGGGGACACGGGTTCGTGACCCGGTCCGGGAAGGTCCCACATGCCGCGGAGCGGCTGGGCCCGTGAGCCATGGCCGCTGAGCCTGCGCATCCGGAGCCTGTGCTCTGCAACGGGAGAGGCCACAACAGTGAGAGGCTTGCATACCGCAAAAAAAAAAAAAAAAAAAAAAAAAAAAATCATTATCTTCTTGTCTAGGTTTTCAGTGCAGGAGAGAATCTGTAGAAGTCAGTCTTCCCTATCAACACCTAGTCATCATATACCACATCTTAACTAATGGAGATATTTCAAAATCCACTGATGATTTTTTTTAATTGAGGTATGATTGACATGTAACATTATATTAGTTTCAGGTGTACAACATAATGATTTGACATTCGTATGCACTGTGAAATAATCATCACAATAAATCTAGTTACCATCTGTCACCATACATAAAGTAGTTATAATTTTCTTAAACTTTTTCTTATGATGTGGACTTTTAAGATTCACTCTCTCAGCAACTTTCAAACATGCAATACAGTATTGTTAACTATAGTTACCATGATGTACATTACATCCCAATGACTTATTTTATTGCTGGAAATTTGTACCTTTGAAGCCCCTTCACCCATTTTGCCCACTCTTCACTCCCTCACAGGTGGCTGGTTTTACCACAGACTTTTTAACATATCCCAAAACTTGAACTAGTTCCTTAAAACTCATTCAGAAAAGAGAAAGGTGCCACTAATAATTTTTCACTAATAACAACAGCAGTAAGGGTCTCTCATACTTACATAGTGCATACCAAATGTCAGGCACGGTCCTGAGTACTTTGTCTATATTAATCCCATTGATCCTCATAACAATATCCTGATGTAGACACTATGATTTCTTCTATTTTTCAAATAAGAAAACCAAGGAATAGAGGAACAGAAAGGCGGAGTGTTTTGTCTTAAGTTGGGGAGCCAGGATTTGAACCTAGGCAGTCTGGCCGCAGAATCTGAATAAGAACTAAGCAGTGACTGAATCTAAGCAATGCTATACAACAACTGAATGTGTAAAAGTTTATCAGGGAAAATTCCACATGTTAAGAGAAGCCTACTTGTTTAAATTCTGGCCCTTAAGAATTTCCTCTAGCTCTCTTGGAACACATTCAAATATTAACACCTTGAGTATAAAGAATCTTGACTAGTTTGTTCATCACTATAACTTTAGAATCCAGAACAGTGACTAGCACAGAATAAGTTCTTAATAAATATTTGTAAAATAAAAAGTGTAAAATTTATGCTTAAAAGTAGGTTTATTTCAGAAATTCAATGAAGTGGAGCTGGAGGGAGGGTTGTTTGTTTTTACTCTCAAAAAAATAAAAATAAGGTTGTTTGTTTTGTTTTTACTCTATCTATTGTCAAGCTATTACTGATTTCCAGGTGTCCTTACTCAATTACTCTTGAATTTTAGTATTTTAAAATCACTTGGGAATCGTTAAAATGCAGATTGTGATTCAGAAGGTCTGGATGAAGCCTGAGATTCTGAATTTCTAACAGGCTCCCAGGTGAGGTCATAGCTATTGGTCTAAGAACTACTCTTTGAGTATCAAGGTCCTTATAAGCATCTGATAGGTGTGACTTTCAAATTTTAGAAATTAAAGTGACTTAAAAGTCATAACAAATAACAGAGATTTTAAACATTATGTGCACCATGATTCTATTTTTTCACATACTCCTTTTCTCATTTACACTGTTGCCATTCTTTTAGGACAGAATGAAAAGTGACATTTCTCACTGCTACTGGAATGACTGTCACATGGGATGTTAAATTCTTCAGGTTTTACTGGAGACATACTTCTACGCTTTGTTTGTGTATCTCCAACTGCCAGTGTTTTTGCTATGACCTTTCCTATGGATCAAACACAAATAAACACATACACTTAACAATTTGAAAAGGCAAGCTATCATACAGTTAAATTAGAATGGAAAAATACAGAAACATCCACATCATATTTTGGATTCATTCATCATTCCAGGATTAAATAGATAACAATTGTCCAAATAAACAAAAAAAGTAATGCTGTATATTTTTGCAAAGAAAAGGTCAGGTGTGGTTCCCTTCCTTTCATACATGTAAACAGAGGTCACAGAAAACTATTAAAGTAATTAGTATTTATTTAGCAAATACTCTTATTGCATTTAATTTGTCACAGAGAATGTTCTGTGTTACATAAGTATCAACTTGTTTAATATGCATAACAGCCCAACAAATAAGTACTATTATTATCTCCATGTTTTATAGGTGATAAAACCAAGGTAAAGGGAATGAGGTCCAGTGGCTAAGATGCCACGCTTTCACTGCCAAGGGCATGGGTTCAATCCCTGGTTGGGGAACTAAGATCCTGCAAACAGTTCAGCCAAAAATAAATACATACATACATACATAAAACCACCGTAAAGTGAAGTTAAAGACATCACCCAAGGTCTCATATCTATTTGCTATGATTCAAAACCACTCAGTCTCGTCTCAGAATTTTTTCTAAGGAAAAAATATATTTGAGATTGCCAAAGACTTTCCAATATTATAACCAACTATATTTTCGATTAACCTCAAGAATCAGACTCCTTCCAGCAACTTAGAGTGTCACAAACAAAACAGTAGCAAAAAAATACTCAAGATATAAAATGATTGGCTTCAGGAGTGCCAAGGGAAATGGGGCATGGTGGGAGCTAAAGGAGGGCTGGCTTTCTTCTCTAACGTAGTGTCTGTGGTTCACAGTGCTTTGCACTGAGCATACTCTGCTACGATGAACCAATCTACTAAGTCTATTGCCTGATACTATATTTTTTTGTAGCTCCCTGGAATTTCAGAAATATATTTCCAGTTGTCCATTAGACATCTCCGCCCACCTTTGTACAATGGTAATGGAAAGCAAATGTCAAAATCTTGCACAAAATTGTTCCTTCCCCTGCAGTTCTGTGTTGGATAATGATATTACCATCTTCTCACTAATATAATTAGGAACCTCAAGGACATTCTCAACAATCCTCTCCTGTTTTCCACATTATATTTAACTGTACAGTGACTAATTTTTTTTTTGTTTTTTCTCTTTTTTGTAAATTGAAGTATAGTTAATTTACAAGGTTGTGTTAGTTTCAAATGTACAGGAAAGAGATGCAGATATATTATATATATATTTTTTCCTTCTCAGATTCTTTTCCATTATATGTTATTACAAGATATTGAGTATAGTTCCCTGTACTATACAGTAGATCCTTGTTGTTTACCTATTTTATATATAGTAGTGTATATATGTTAATCCCAAACTCCTAATCTATGCCCCTGCCCCACTATCCCCTTTGGTAACCATCAGCTTGCTTTCTATGTTTATGAGTCTATTTCTGCTTTGCAAATAAGTTCATTTGTATCATTTTTTAGATTCCACATATAAGTGATATCATATGATATTTGTCTTTCTCTGTGTAACTTGCTTCACTTACTATAATAATCTCTAAGTCCACCCATGTTGCTGCAAATGGCATTATTTCATCTTCATTACAGCTGAGTAATATTACATTGTATATATGTACCACATCTTTATCCATTCATCTGTTGATGGACATTTGCGTTGCTTCCATGTCCTGACTACTGTAAATAGCAGTGAACATTGGGGTGTATGTTTCTTTTTGAATTATGGTTTTCTTTGGATATATGCCCAGGAGTGGGATTGCTGGATCATATGGTAACTATATTCTTAGTTTTTTAAGGAACCTCCATACTGTTCTCCATAGTGCTTGCACCAATTTTCATTCCCACCAACAGTGTAGGAGGGTTCCCTTTTCTCCACACCCTCTCCAGCATTTATTACTTGTAGACATTTTAATGATGGACATTCTGACTGGTGTGAGGTGATACCTCACTGTAGTTTTGATTTGCATTTCTCTAATAATTAGTGGTACTGAGCATCTTTTCATGTGCCTGTAGACCATCTGTATGTCTTCTTTGGAGAAATGTCAGTTTAGGTCTTCTGCCCTTTTTTTCTTTTTCTTTTTTTTTAATATTAAGCTGTATGAGCTGTTTGTATATGTTGGAAATTAATCCCTTGTCAGTAGCATCAATTGCAAATATTTTCTCCCAGTCTGTATGTTGTCTGTTCATTTTGTTTATGGTTTCCTTTACACTGACTAATATTAATGGCACCTCAGTGTACAACATCAGCTGAAGTCCACATCATCTCTCCTTTGGACTACTGCAGCGCCTTCCCAGCTTCTCATGGCTTTAACTTCTCCAATTATTCTTTGATACACTCATCAGACCTGCTTTTCTAAAGCATACATAGACAGTCTCGCGACTTGTTAGCTTAAAGACTTTTGCTGTCCATTCTCTGCTTATAGATTTCAGTACAAACTGCTTAGTGAGGTATATAAAGGCGTTTCTCATTTAACCTCAGACTATGATTCAAGCCACAGCCTCAACTATTTCTTTTCCAAGCAGCTATATAAGCTTCTTACTTCGGCAAACAATGTCTTTAAAATCTTCTTAATATATACCTTTTTGTTCTGTCCAGAATGTCCTTGTCTACATTTTAGCTTGACAATTTTTATTCATATTTCAAGATGATAGCTTATACCTGAAGTATTTTCCTACCTTCCCTAGAAAAATGAACTTTATCACTCTGATTTCCTGTTGTATTTTGAATGTACTTTTTATGAGTCACTCTGCATTATAGCCTTCTAGCAGATAAGAAAATCTCTCACAGTTTTTGGTATACAGGTGAAGCTCAGTAAAATTAACTGAATAAAAAAAGTGAAAACAAATAATTTGGCTCAACCAATGACTTTACATTAATAATGTATTTCATAATTTTGGTCATAACCGAATAATAAAGAATAAATTAACTATATATAATATTAATTATATAATAATAATAGGGTTTTTTTTTTTTTTTTTGTGGTATGCGGGCCTCTCACTGCTGTGGCTTCTCCGATTGCGGAGCATAGGCTCTGATGCGCAGGCTCAGCGGCCATGGCTCATGGGCCCAGCCGCTCTGCGGCATGTGGGATCTTCCCGGATCGGGGCACAAACCCGCGTCCCCTGCATTGGCAGGCAGACTCCCAACCACTGCACCACCAAGGAAGCCCTATATAGTATGAAATTTTGTCTCACATATGTTTATATCAATGATTTCTCCCTTTTGCATGGAAAAGGATGCTATTTGTAGTCAGCAAAACAATGGGAGTAAAAATATATTGATAGTATCATAAATCCCAAGAATATCCTCTATTCTATTCCCATAGTCATGGCTAGCCAGAGAGAAAAACAGTCAAATGCAGGTTGGTATAGGCTGTTGACTGCCAAGAGAAAAGAAAAGCTATTTGTGTTGAGTTCAACATGAATTTCATTATCAGGAATGTGCTAAAATAACACTGACACTGTTGTGGTCCTTCTGTAGGTGGCCTGTCTCACATGTGGGAGGCTCATGTTTGGTAGAAACATGCTGTAGTGCTGCTGATATATGACTATGATTTATACTTCCCCGTGCCATCCATAAATACAGGTGGTTCCTGCTTTGTATTATGATTTGGAAACTCAACTGAAGAGAAAACAATCGCAAACAGATAATTTTCTCCACAGTCACATAAACAGCTATGTATATTCAAATTTGAAAGCTTATGTATGAGAGGCTCATTCAAGTTAGGACTTTGCAGTTATCATCTCGACCTCTAGATGGCGATGCAGCACCAGTTTGACATTTGCATTACTTCAATTCACATCCCTGGAGTTCCACTACACTGTTCTCCGGGACATCCAGAAACTATGGGAAGAGCATCCTATCCCAAAGTGGAAGAAGATCTATTAGGTATTTTGAGGGGAGCAAAGTAGAGAGCTGTAGAGCAGAGTAGTGAATGGTGTACTTAACACTGTTGAGTGTTATTACTGATGTACACTAAGATAATCAATAAAATTGCTATATTTTATATTCTTGATATTTTCATAATTATAATCATGGGAACTTCCAATCATTTTCAAAAGTAGAGTGAATGATGTAATGACCGTCCATACACTCATAGCCCAGCTTGAGAAATTATCAACACATGACCTATCTTTACTCCTATACACATGTAACATGTTTTGATGCCACATACATGAATTCATTAAAAACCTCATGATCCCCCTCAACAAAATGACTTTGTGAAAATATTTCTACCTGATATTAACCTCTGAAGGAAACATTGGAGATGTAGTAATTACTAAGAGAGCAAACGGGGATCTTCTTGAACCCATTTCTTGATCTGGGTGGTGAATACATAGGTGGGTTTACTTTGCTGTAATTCCTCTGGTTACAGACTTTGTGTACTTTTATGCATATTTTACTTTTAAGAAAGGGAAAGAAAAAAAAAGACAATCAGGAAAGGGACAGAAGCCTTATAAACCCTGGCCTCTAGATGGAAATGGGCATAGAGTATGGAGTCGCTTATCCTTATTGACAATGGGAAACTGCAAAGTTTAGAGAGAAATTAAGGAGAAAATTAAATTGTACCCAAGACCTCCACAGAGATCTTTAACATTTACTTCATGAAAAGCTCTTAAAGGCTCAGAAATTCATCTTGATCTTTCTTTAAGGGGTAGCAGTAGAAGAATGAGCATGCCTTCTCACTTGCCTACACTTTTATCTACTGTGGTCTCCCTTGAGACAGTCACTGCCATTGATGTGGTATGCAGCTTTATGGGAGAAGAACCACAAACACTTTACTGAAGTGAAATAATGATGGAAGTTTTACCTCTTGAAAACCCACCAGGATAGTAAATAATAAGTCAGAGGGCAAAATAAATGTGCAATCAATGAAAAAGTAGGAAGAGATAATGGAAATAATAAAAAGAAAAGAGAAAAATAAGAAGGTGGTGAGAACAGAGTACAGAAGAAGCTGTTCTCACTTACCCCAGAAGCCTTCCTTTACTACTCCACCGATTTCCCTCTCCTTGAAACTTCTAGAGTGTTCAAAGTGCTATTTTATGTAAGAGAGGTATAATGGGGTGCAGAGAATACCTGCTTATATTCAGATAGGTCTTGATTGAAACCTTGAGGAAAATACTTAACCTCCTTGTTTTAGCTTATCTGTAAAATGGGGTTAAAATATTTTCTTTTCAGCGATATTTTGATTATTAGACATAAAATATGTAACATAACACCAGTGCACTGCTGGTAATCAATTAGTAACAACTATGATGATGATGACGATGATGATTAGATTTGTTAGTATTGTCTTTGTACCTAGGAATAAGCCAATGTTATAACAGGTGTTAATGAATATTTTTTCAGCTTGAGAGACAACTGTGGTTTGAGTGCAATTAAAAATAGCCTTAGGGACTGCGTATGCTTCCTTTGACCCATATTGATAAGTCTTTTCGAAAATATGTGGGTGAAAAGTATGATTCTTTTATATATGGTGTTTCTATTATGCAAGTGACAAATAATGACTCAGTTTACAATTTACTAAGAATGAGGGAAGGTAAGTATAATACAAAAGGAAGTCATCTGGCTCACAGGCAGCAGACGCTGCATATCTTCTACAAATATCTAATGGGAGACTTAGAGATGGCTTGTCTTCTCTGGAAATAATGATGAAATATATAGCTCAGTTTCCCCCTATTTCTGTTTTAAATTAGCTACTGAAATGAAGTAACACAATTGACAGCAAACATAATTTCTCACATTTCTCTAAATAAATTCAATCCAATAGATTTTGTTTAAACTGCTCAATTACAGGTGCTTCAGTGAAAGCAATATGGTTAAAGTTGTAGAGTTTTAATGCAGGATAGATATACTAGAAAGAGTAGAGAGTGTTGTAACTGAGTAGTATTAGAGAATATTTTTCCCTCTTAAAGTTAGATTGTGATCACTAGATATTAGTTTCACTTATGGGAAGGATCTGAAAAGACCATTATAGTCAAGTGTAAACTAATCCTTATAAAGACATATGATCACATTAATATTATAGAACAGAGCTTAAGCATAATTTAGACCCATTTTGGAATGGTGGTGAAAGGACATATGACCCATCATGATACAGAAGTTTACTGATGCCAAGAAGGAACTTTCAGAAACATTGTTACTTAATTAAATTAGTGATTTTCTTGAGCATAAAAAAAAATAAGTAGTCAGAGACTATGATTAAACAGAAAAACACAAGACAGGGTTATCTCACTCATAGTGGCTTCAGTAGTATCTGTTGTGAAAAACGTGTTTTTATTATACTGGATAAAATTAAATAAAACAATTGAGGCCACAGCACCACATGTCTCAACTTAGGTATGCAACATGGTAAAAGATTGTGCTAAACTTGGATTCAAAAGATCCACAGACAGATGGACCTACAGAACATTATGCTTAGTGAAGTAAATCAGAGAAAAACATATACTGTATGATATCACTTCTATGTGGAACCTTAAAAATAATACAAATGAATCTATACGCAAAACAGAAACAGACTCACAGATATAAAAAACTAACTTGTGGTTACCAAAGGGGAGAGGGAATGGGGGAGGGACAAATCAGGGGTTTGGGATTAACAGATACAAAATACTATGTATAAAATAGAAAAGACACAAGGATATACTATATAGCATAGAGGATTATAGCCATTATCTTGTAATAACTTGTAATGGAGTATAATCTGTAAAAATACTGAATTACTGTGCTGTACATTCGAAACTAATGTAATACTGTAAATCAATGATACTTCAGTAAAAAACAAAAGATTCACAGACTATTTCCTGTTTTGTCATTTACTAGCTATTTAAACTTGTGCAAACTATTTTGCCTCTTGGAAACCACTTCCTTAATCACAAATAAGGTGTTTGGGCCTCAACAAATACTTTCTAAAATTCTTAGCAGTTTTAATGTTTTAGGATTCCATTATCCTTTGTACTGTATTCAACTGGAACATTGCATCTATTTTTTCTAGAAGATTAAACATGAAATGACAGGTATGCTTCAATTCTAGTAGCCAGGAATCTAGTGTCCTTGTCCTGGTGGTGTGGTGGCAAAAACGGTGGCTAAGTGCAGAGAGAGAAAGAGAACAAAGAAAGCAGGTGAGATCTGGGTGCATTTCTATGAACCGCTGCGATTGTAAGAAGCATCTAACATCGCCCTTGAAAGCCAAGCATTTGCTCTATGTGTAAGAATGAGACTAGTGGAAATGACTCCCAATGACCTTTTAAAGAAACACACCTCATAGGAAAACCTCTCTTCTGAATGGCATCCCCTTTAAATTACTTCTTATAAGTAGTAACAACTGACTTCTCTTCATCTGCCCCCATTCTCCGTCTCTATAAACAGACTATTTCACAGGAATAAAGCATTCTGGATCAGACACCCAAAATGAAAAATTAATCAATGTCCTCCAAAAGAATAGCAATAAATGAGCTACACAGTACTTCAGAATTTTTTTTCAAATGAACAAAAAATATCTTCTCAAGTAAGATTTAAGAAAGTGCATGTAGCATGTCATATCAAAAGGAAACATGGGATTAAGAAAAGAGCAATAATGATAGCTAATAGGGAGCTAGTGCTTTAACTATGGGCCCGACATTGTCCTAATATTTTACACATATTTTTTCATTAACTACTCATAGCCAGACCATGAGGGAGACACTAACATTATCCCTGTTTTCCACATGTTGAAACTGAGGCAAAGAAAGATCAAGAGGATTGACTGAGGTCCCACAGCTCAGAATGGCAGATAGGACTTGAACAAGGGATTCCAACCATTTACACCATGCTGCTTCTCAGCAGACTGCTGTCAAGTCACATATTTCAGAAGATTATTTTCATTGTTCCTCATATGTTCTGTAGCCTCTGACTTCTTTCTTCTCATTAAAAAAAATTAATGAATCAATGAAAGGAAGAATCACAACATATGTTCAATAGCAAGCCACATAACCAAATGAGAGTAATGTATTAATTTACTTTTAAATGGAAGCTTCTAAGACCATGAAATATTTTACTTTCTTGGGGCAATGCTATTTTTAGTGTAAGTATTCACTGACACAGTACAATGCTTATTGTTTCATGTCAACCTAAAAATCCAATAGTTCTGTACTATACTTCTTCATGTTTGGCCTTGGGAAACATTTATGCAGAATTTTAAAATATGTTGAATTGGACTAATCAAATCAATAATTAAATGACTCAATTTTGCACTGAGGTCTGCCTAGAAAATTTCTGTAGACAGAATAGGGTTTACTTATCTAACTGTATTGAGAAATTCTCAAAAATATACTATGTTTAAATAATAGTTGATATATTAAGAAGCCAGCACATTTTCTTAAATATTAAACATAAGTAAATGGATTCTAAGAGGCAAAATAGTTCGCATGTTTGAATAGCTAGTAAATGACAAATAAGAAATTGTATGTGTTTACAACAAAAATCCATCTATTCAGCTTTTTTTTTTCCATTTTGAAATGCATTAATTCATCTGCTTTATTAAAAATGTCTCCCCTACTCACTTATTTTTGGTTTCTTTAGTTGAATTGATTTCTTTTGTTGAACTTTGCTTTTTTTTTTTTTTTTTTGCGGTATGCGGGCCTCTCACTGTTTTGGCCTCTCCCATTGCGGAGCACAGGCTCCGGACGCGCAGGCTCAGCAGCCATGGCTCACGAGCCCAGCCGCTCCGCAGCATGTGGGATCTTCCCGGACCGGGGCACGAACCCGTGTCCCCTGCATCGGCAGGCGGACTCTCAACCACTGCACCACCAGGGAAGCCCGAACTTTGCTTATTTTTATTTTTTCTTGGTTGGTATTGAAAAATGTTTAAGCTATGATTATTCTTGTGTTCAACCTTGATTGTATCCTAGAGGCTTTGATGTAGAATGGTATCACTAATTTTCTTTTTTCTAGATAGCTTGTGAACAAATGAATGAATATATGTATATATGACTAATGTATGAATGACTAAATAATGGCTTAGGAAAGAGTTATAAATTTTCCAAAAAAAAACCCTTAGTAGTTGACATTTAGTTCTGTTACCCATTTAATTCATTTATTTATTTTTATTGAAGTATTGTTGATTTACAATTTATGTTAGTTTCAGGTATACAGTAAAGTGATTCATTTATACATCCATTTTTTTTCAGATTCTTTTCCCTTATAGGTTATTACAAAATATTGAGGATAGTTCCCCATACTGTACAATAGGTCCTTATTGTTTATCTATTTTATATATAGTAGTGTGTATCTGTTAATCCCAAACTCCTAATTTATCCCTCTCCCACACTTTCCCCTTTGGTAACCATAAATGTGTTTCCTAAGTCTGTGTTACCTATTTTAAATTGTATCATTTTTCTGTCTTTTGGAAAGTTTATGGAGATTTTTTGTGCCCTAATGTATGACAATTTTTAAAAATGTAATGAAGGCATTTTTCTTTCCTGCTCATAGGCTAGATATCTATCAGTAATAGTAATATGTAATAACGTTAAACTATTCAGGTCACTGTTCTCAGTCATTTTTATGTTTACATATTTTAAGTAGATATTGATAAGAGTATATACGGTGTCACATGTCCTCATGTTTCTGTTTTTCCTTTTGTTTCCAGAAATTTTGCTTAGGTAATTTTAATATAATTCATCATTTAAATAGTTAATGACAGCTATCTGAATTTTAGTTCACACCACTTATTAGTAAAAGGGGATTGTCTTATTCCTTTTTGTACTTTTTACCTTGCATTCAACTTTATTTACCATTAACACTTTTCATTCTCATGCCATTCTCTTTTGCCTTTTGCATTGCTGCCTATCCTTTTATTCTAAACCTTTACATGTCCCAATACATCCTCAGCACCTAGCACGGTGCTGGCTCATGGTGGGCACACAGCATGTTACAAAATGGAAGAGTGTAAGTTTCAGTTGTTTCATGAGTTTTCAATAAACTAACATTTCAATCAATGTTTAAATGCATAAAACCTCATTACAAAAATTGACTAGAGGGCTTCCCTGGTGGCGCAGTGGTTGAGAGTCCGCCTGCCGATGCAGGGCACACGGGTTCGTGGCCCGTCTGGGAGGATCCCACATTCCGCGGAGCGGCTGAGCCTGTGAGCCATGGCCGCTGAGCCTGCGCGTCCGGAGCCTGTGCTCCGCAACGGGAGAAGCCACAACAGTGAGAGGCCCGCGTACAGCAAAAAAAAAAAAAAAAAAATTGACTAGAATATGGACCTAAAGGTAGGACTAAATGTATACATAATGTTTATCTTCATAATTTAAAATTGATAAATTTTATAAAAAATCAATATAAAGTAGTAGGCATCTACTGAGTTAAAAATGAGGTTGACATACTAATGTTGTGAGTAAAGTCAATTAAAACACTCAACTTCACAAAGTCAAATATGAGATTGCAGTTTTGATAAACTCATTTGAATTTAGTCTCTACCCAAACCTATTTATGTTTTCAAATAATTTCCCTTGTTTTCTGCACTTGTACAACTCCGGGCATCTAACTTGCAGATTACAATGTATTTAAATACAACTTAACTTTTAGTATATGAACTTTATCAGCCTTGCCCATATATTTATCCATCATTAATTAGATCATCACTTTACTCTGTGAACCAGTATGTAAGTGCATGAAATAAGTAACATAGACTGGACACTGGATCATTAGTTAAGACAGTGCCTTTCAACCATTATGTGGAGCCAAGGAAAGAATAGAGGCTCGCTTCCCTTGTTGCTGGAAGTTAGGGCCTTCCCCCATATCCATAATGCATCTTGATGATCTTTACTTCAGTTTCCCTTTTCTTGCTCCTTCTTTTACCAATATTTGTTCCACTTACCCTTTTTCAAATACATCACTTTTTATAGCCTTGCCATATTTCTCAGTCTACTTAAAAATTAGAAGATTTGGTGATATCAAGCCCACATTTGCACATGTCAACAACCTGCTGGGACTAAGCAGCAGCTGCCCTCTGGGGCCAGAAGTATACTTTCATTTTGCCACATTTTATTACTGATCCACTTCATTTACTTCCATTATCATGATGCTCTTTTAGGTTGTTAAGGTCACATCCACCACAGAATATCCAGCCTGGTGTTTGGTCTGCTCATCTTCACAAACTTCTTTGTTTTTATCAACACTTATCTGCCTTTATTTAGTGTAGGTATTTTCTATGCTTCTTTATCTGTGAGATATTTGAAAATGGTTATGTATAAATGAGAATTCTTAGGAAAACTCCTCTTGAAGGGCTTATGTTCTCTAAGTAAACACTTCCTTATAGAAGAGTTTTTCTGTCTGGTCACCAGAGGACACTTAAATTAGTTGATGCTACAGGCTCTAAGTCACAAACAAGGTGATGCCATTGTGTTAGAACATAGAAGTTTGAATTTGTGGGCAAGTGTGATTAATCATTATGATTGTTGTTGGTTTTAGTGATACTGCTTTACCTAGAGGTTCATTGCACATATAAATATGTGATGGTTCCTGATAAATGCCATGACAGGCAAGTTAGTTACACAAAGCCTCCCCCGCTCCCCCCCCCCACCCCATGCTCTTTCAGGGAGAGGCCAGTGCAACAGGAAAGCACTTTGGTTCATGCTCTTGATCCACCTGATAGAACCTGCCCAAAGAAAGACTGCCACTCCCTTGACCAGATGAGCCAGACCCTGGATTCCTCAGGGCTCTACAAACTGCTAGATCAATACCTGGATTAGAAAGACCAAAACTCTTAATCCTTCCAGGGCTCAGAACCTTCCTTCTTCCTTCTCCCTGTTCATCTGAAGATAGGTGGAAGGTGGTAAAAAAAAAAAAGTGTGATTTCGTTTTCCACACATCTGCTATTTCTACATTCCCTGTGTTCAGGCCCACTTATTAGAAAAAAATTAACCTCTCCTTAGTTCAGAACTAGGACATCCGTCTTGTACAATCAGTTAATTTCATTTTTTTCTGGTATATACATATATGACTATTTGAAAACAATACTGAAGTAATATGTGAGCTCTTACTAATCATCAACAGTTATAAAATTTTGAAATCTGAAAATTTACTCTATATCCCCAAGTTTGAACGTGCTGTGAAATATTGGTTTCAAGCAACATGGGCAGTATATATTAAATAATTATTAATTATATAATAATTTATTATATTATATTAAACTGAAGAAATATTAAACAACCAGACAAATTATCTTTTGAATTATGAATTATTGAAGTTACAGATTTACAGCTCTGGTTTGCTTACATGAGAATAGTTTTTTAATGTAAATTGTCTGAATCAATAATGGACATTCAAAAATGCTGGAAAAAAATAGACAACTAACTTTTTTCTGTTCAACAGGATAGACATTTCCAGATCAAAGCTAACTGGGGGTACTTCCCTGGTGGCGCAGTGGCTAAGAATCCACCTGCCAATGCAGCGGACATGGGTTCAAGCCCTGGTCTGGGAAGATTCCACATGCCGCAGAGCAACTAAGCCCATGCGCCACAACTACTGAGCCTGCGCTCTAGAGCCCACGAGCCATGACTACTGAAGTCTGCGTGCCTAGAGCCTGTGCTCCGCAACAAGAGAAGCCACTGCAATGAGAAGCCTGCACACCACGACGAAGAGTTGCCCCCACTCACCACAACTAGAGAAAGCCCGTGCACAGCAACAAAGACCCAACGCAGCCAAAAAAAAATAAATTAAATAAATAAATAAATTTAAATAAATAAATAAATAAAAATTCCGATTACATCATTAAAAAATAAAAGCTAACTGGGGCATTCAGTGAGCAAGTGACTAAGTACCCATTCTAAGTAGAGCCGTGGACTTGCATTATCATGTGGCTGGACCAAAGTGAGGCTGTGTGCTACAAATTATTTGAAGAATGCTTTTGGGGGTAATTCTGTGCATACAGAATTAGATTGATTTAAAACTTTAACTCTGATTTTTTTAATTTCTTTTTACTGACTACATTATTATGTGCATTGCTGCCACAGTTTCACAAGTTACCGTGTTCCTTCATGTCCTCTGAATTTTATAACCCTGAGACTACTTAATTGTCATTTCAACCTGTTTACAGCAAATGAGGAGAGGATACTGAAATGTATTTTTAAATACTCTCTAATCAGACATGTGATGAATCCCAAAGCAAAACCATGATAGTGTGTTCTATACTTGCTAATAAGATTCCCTTGGAAATAACAAACAGAATAGTTCAGTAATTTAAAAACTGGCACATTATTGCTTTAATAGGAACTGTGAATATTTTATCACCATAATCCCCAATGAATAATTCTGCTTTGTTACTTTCCCTTCAAGGAGAAGAGTAGTTGAAGTTATGATATGCAATGATAGAATCTCTTGAAAACCTTTGAGATCCTTTACCAACTGACTCTGAAAATCTTTGATATTCTCCTCAGAATATTAAGGGATAGTGTTCAAAACGTGAAGCAATCATTTGTCAAAATTCTTTAAATATTGAGATTAGCTTATTGTGCCCTATTTTGAATTTGCATTTTATCTTCTCATTTATTTCAAATCGGTTGCATATTAAGTAGCCTTCTTTTAAGTCTCTAGGATTTCTTCATTAACACTGTCCCCTGCCTTTTGTTATAATGTCATACACCCTTATTCGCACAACATTTCCAACAAAGACACTTTATTGAGTAACTACAATGGCAGAGAAAGTAATGCTCATCAAATATTGCATGTGCTTACCTACATTTCTTGGACTACGCTGTAGTTAGTTAGAGATTATAAAACTAGTTATGGCCAATGTATGATGAGCCAAAATGTTGTCATTTGTATCAGATATTCTTAATTTCAGACATGTTACCTGTATGTTCTCTATTTTTCTCTGGCTTTATCGTGACATAATTGACATGCAACATTGTCTAAGTTTAAGGTGTGCAACGTGTTGATTTGATACACTTATACATTGCGAAATCATTATCACAGTAGGGTTAGTTAGCACTTTTATCACCACACATACTTACTATTTCTTTTTAGTGGTAAGAACATTTACCATCTACTGTCTTAGTAGTTTCAAGTATATAATACAGTATTGTCAGTGATAATCACCATGCTGCACATTAGACAACCAGAGATTATTGATCTTATAACTGAAAGTTTACACCTTTACACCCTTTGACAAACATCTCCCCATTTCCCCCATGCATCAGTCCTTGGTAATCACCATTCTACTCTATGTTTCTATGAGTTTGGTTTCTTTAGATTCCACATCTAAGTGCTATCATACAGTATATGTCTTTATCTGTCTAATTTCACCTAGCATAATGCCCTCATGATCCACCCATGTTGATATAAATGGCAGAATTTCCTTCTCTCTCATGGCTAAATAATATTCCATTGTATGTGTGTATATATATGTCACATCTTTTATCGTTGATCCATTAATGTACTGAGAGGCACTTAGGTTGTTTCCATATCTTGGTATTGTGAATAATGCTATAATGAACTTGGGAGTACACATATCTCTTTGAGATCCTGATTTCATTTCCTTTGGATATATACTCATAAATAAAATTGCTGGATCATATGGTAGTTCTATTTTTAATTTCTTGAGAAATTTCCATATTGTTTTCCATAGTGTCTGTACCAATTTACATTCCCACCAATAGCGCACAAGTGTTCCCTTTTCTCCACATCCTCACCAACAAGTGTTCTCTTCCTTTGTTGATGGTAACTATTCTAATAGATATGAGGTGATATGTCATTGTGGTTTTGATTTGGATTTACATGATGATTGGTGATGTTGAGTACCTTTTTATGCACCTACCAGCAACTTGTAGGTCTTCTTTGAAAAAAGAAATGTCTATGCAGATCCTCTGCCCATTTTTTAATCAGATTTTTTGTTTTTGTTTTTTGTCTGTTTGTTATTGAGTTGTATGAGTTCTTTATATATTTTGGAATATTAACCCCTTACTAATAAATGGTTTAAAAAATATATATTTTTTTCCATTCTGTAAATTGCCTTTACATTTGTTGATTGTTTCTTTTGCTGTGCAGAAGCTTTTTAGTTTGATGTAGTCTAATTTCTTTAATTTTACTTTTATTGCTTGTGCTTTTGGTGTTATATTCAAAAAGTCATTGCCAAGACCAATGTCAAAGAATTTTCCCCTATATTTTCTTATAGGAGTTTTAATATTTTGGGCTTATGTTTAATTTTTTAATCTATTTCAAGTTAATTTTTGTGAGTAGTGTAAGGGGTTTAATTTCATTCTTCTGTATGTGGTTATCCAATTTTTCCAGCATCATTTATTGAAGAAACTATCTTTTCCTCACTAAAATATTGTTGGTTCCCTTTTCAAATATTAGTTGACTATATATGTGAGGGTTTATTTCTGGGCTCTTGATTCTGTTCCATTGCTGTTTGATTACTATAGCTTTGAAATCAGGAAGTCTGATGCCTCCAGCTTTGCTCTTCTTTCTCAGGATTGCTTTATCTATTTTGGGGTCTGTCATGGTTCTATTAAAAATTTTAGGACTTTTAAAATTTTTTTCTGTGTAAAGTGCAACTGGAATCCTGATAGAGATTGCATTTAATCTTTAGATGGCTTCGGGTAGTATAGACATTTTAACAACATTGATTTTTCTGATCCATGAACATGGGATATCTTCCATATATTTGTGCTTTATTCAATCTCTTTCATCAAAGTCTTATATTTCTCAGTGTATGAGCTTTCATATCCTTAGGTAAATTTATTCCTAAATATTTTATTGTTTTTGATGTTATTATGAATGGGATTTTTTTTTCTTTTTCAGATCTTTTGTTGTTATTCTACAGAGACATTACTAATTTCTATATGTTGATTTTGTACTTGCAAATTTACTTTATTCATTGAGTAGTTCCAACAGTATTTTGGTGAAGGTTTTAGGATTTTCAATATATAAGATAACATAATCTGCAATTAAAGACATTTTTCATTTTTTCTAATTTAGGTGCCTTTTATTTCTTCATTTTGCTTGATTGCTCCAGCTAGGATTTCCAATACTATGTTGAAGAGAAGTGGTGAGAGTGGGCATTCTTGCATTGTTTCCAATCTTAGAGGAAAAACTTTTCATCTTTTTAAACTTTTAATCTTTCACCTTAAGTATGATGTTGCTGTTGTGTGTGTGTGTGTGTGTGTGTGTGTGTGTGTGTGTGTTTCCTCTAACAGTATGCTGGAACTTCTCCACTGGAAACCTAAACTTCCACAAAGGTTCTTTTCTCTCTTGTCCATGGGTGATTGTCTAAGATGGAGCATTCAAGGGACTCTTGGACTGAAGCCAACAGGGGCTATACAGGTCTCATGGACCACTGCAGGATATAAAGACTGAGCTCTGTATCCTTATTAATTGATGAGCAGGGGCATGAGACTCTTTCCCAGTCCCTCTGTATGGTGTTGGATCCCACAGAGTTCTCACAAAGGCACTTTTGCCTGTGGATAAAATTCCAAATTTATCCATAGGCATAAGTGCCTTTGTGGGAGGGGCCCCTTTGAGGGAGGGGAGTGATGAGGGATGTCTACTTAGCCATGTTGCTGATGTCACTCACCGTATGTTCTTTCTTTTTCTGATGCATCAACTTTGGAAGCCTTGGATCTGGACTGTTCAGTTACTAAGGACTATCCCAATTAATACAGGCACTAATCAACACAGCATAAGTAAATTAGAACAAGGGGAAAATTATAGAATACATAAAGAATTTAAGAAGCAATATATATTCTAGCCTCCTTTGTCATAGATTAGGTGACCATAGGTGTATGGGTTTATCTCTGGACTTTCTGCCCTGTTCCATTGATCTATACTTCTGTTTTTGTGCCAGTACCATACTGTTTTGATTACTGTAGCTCTGTAGTATAGTCTGAAGACAGGGAGCCTGATTCTAACAGCTCTGTTTTCCTTTCTCAAGATTGCTTTGCCTATTCGGGGTGTTTTGTGTTTCCATACAAATTGTAAAACTTTTTGTTCTAAGTCTGTGAAAAATGTTATTGGTGATTTGATTGCATTGAATCTGTAGATTACTCTGGGTAGTATCGTAATTTTGCAAAGATGCTTAACATCACTAATTGTCAGAGAAATGAAAATCAACCTACAGTGAGGTATCACCTCACACTGGTCAAAATGGGCATCATCAAAAAATCTACAAACAATAAATGTTGGAGAGGGTGTGGAGAAAAGGGAACTCTCCTACACTGTTGGTGGGAATGTAAATTGGTGTAGCCTCTATGCAGAACAGTATAGAGGTTCCTTAAAAAACTAAAAATAGAGCTACCATATGATCCAGCAATCCCACTCCTGGGCATGTATCCAAAGATAACCATAATTTGAAAATATACATATACCCCAATGTTCACTGCAGCACTGTTTATCAGAGCCAGAACATGGAAGCAACCTAAATGTCTATCAACAGGGGGATGGAAAATGAAGATTCAATACATATGTAAAATGGAATATTACTCAGCTATAAAAAAGAATGAAATAATGTCATTTGCAGGAAAATGAATGGACCTAGAGCTTGTCATACTGAGTGAAGTAAGTCAGACAGAGAAAGATAAGTATCATATGATATTGCTTATATGTGGAATCTAAAAAACTGGTACAAATGAACCTATTTACAAAGCAGAAATAGAGTCACAGATGTAGAAAACAAACGTATGGTTACTAAGGGGGAAAGGGGGGGATAAATTGGTAGATTGAGACTGACATATACACACTACTATATATAAAATAGATAACTAATAAGAACCTACTGTATAGCAAAGGGAACTCTACTCAATACTTTGTAATGGCTTATATGAGAACAGAATCTAAAAAGGAGTGGATATCTGTAAATGTACAATTGATTCACTTTGCTGTACAGCAGAAACTAACACAACATTATAAATGAACTATATTCCAATAAAATTCATTAAAAATATAAATAAAATAGATAACCAACAAGGACCTACTGTATAGCACAGGGAACGATGCTCAATATTCTGTAATAACCTAAATGGGTAAATAATTTGATAAAAGAATAGATACATGTATATGTATAAGTGAATCATTTTGCTGTACACCTATAGTAACACATTACTGTTAATCACCTATACTCCAATATGAAATAAAAATTTTTAAAAAACAAAAGAAAATAGATAACCACAAAAAAGCTATATTAATACATTAAATGTTTGTCTTGATATTCTACTGACTAGAGGTAGGCCTCAAAATTAATTGTGAATTTGTAAGTAGTCAGTGTAAAACAGAAATACAATTGGTTACTATTGTGTCCATAAGATAAAAATAAACCAGTTGACTGGGGAAAAATACCTATTATTTGTATTAAGACAGACAGAAAATTCCCCCTTTATTTTCAGACAGGGCAACATGACCTAACAACTCTGTTTATTCTTTGATGACATTTAAACGCAGGACTTTTACAGTCAGAGGAGATGTTTCTCAAATTTACTTTGATTATGTAAATCCTCAAAACAGATTATCTCAAGAAAAACAGACTATTCTCGAGGTTCAGTTAGGTCAGGCTTCATTTTTGCTTATTCAATATGAACTTGTCAATATCATGTAACTATTCCAACTTTTAAATACATGTGTAAAATTCTACTGGAACTGTTTACAGAAATAAGGATATTATTTGTGTCTAATCAATTTGTGTTGTGCTTAAAGTATAACTGAGGTCAAATTAGGGTATTTGCCTACAAACCATAAATTAATTTTCCTGCATTACTTGAAGAATTGTTCATTCACACTTTTCCATCTTTCTAGCTTGTTTACTATCAGGAATGTTAGAAGACTGTACTGTAGTTTGAACTATGTGGCAAATTTCTCATCAATTCATTTAGAAATTCCCAAATATCTGTGTGTTGTTATGGAGAACATATTTTATGTCTGATTCATTTTTCATCAGAGTACTTCTATTTATTTTTATGTGCCAAATCTTGGTGGAAAATCTGAGTCTATTCTTTCTTTCTTCCCCCTCCCCTTTTTTTTTGGTAAAGCTATTTTGACAATTTGATTTCTAGTTAATTTTTAATGAGAACCAAAAAGAAACACGTAGAGATGTTGCATTTTTTAAAGTGTGATATCAATAAAGAAAACATTATCTTTCTTAGAAAACTTTGCTACGCGAACTTGAGATTTTATGGACACTAGTGTAAATCAATGATCCATGAGAGCAAAACATGCTCTAGGTTCTAGGTCAATATAAATACCAAAAGACGAAAGATGAGAGCAAGATGCTTTTGAACATGGTTTCAAATGTGTTACATTCACCTGAATTTTAAGGATGATATATTTAGTTCCCTTGCATAAGAAGGATTTAGCTGGCCCCTGAAAACTAAGCACACTGACAAAGATATCCTTTACCAGTCACAGCAATGTGCCTCTACCAGCAACTGACTGAAAGAAAAAATGTCATCATTATATGTCTCATGGCCTTTATTAAAAAAAGGAAGTAGTGTGTAGTCCAATTTAACTTAGGATTTTTTATGATATTGAGAAATTACTGGAATGTTCTCAAGTTATATGGAACAAAATACACTAGTAATTCCTCGTAAAAACCAGTTTGAAGACTGATATATGAACATTAACATTGTAAAATTATTTCTAGGCCTCTTATCATCCCAGCTTAAATATTCCGATAACCTTCCATTTTTTTCCTAGCTTGATTTCCAGATATTCTGTGCCAAGTATATTTGAATTCAACTGTGGCTAGTCCATTATGCCATGATCAGAATAGTTTTATCATCTTTATCAGTTTGAAAGATGCACTTCACACATTGGAAATAGTTTTTCACAGGTAGATTTCACACCTAGTTACTCCAAAGAGAATTGACATATGGTAGAGATTTTTTTTTTAATTCACAAGCTGCTTAAAATAGAGATTAGTAGAAAGTTCAACTTGATAATTATAAAATGCAGAATACTAAATCAACTAAATAAAAAGAATTAAAATACAAAGATAAAGCACAATCACCCTTACCCTGCAATACTGCTGTTAATACTCTCAATTGCACATCATGAACAATTACCCACTCAGTAAAATCTTTTTTTTTCATTTTGATATGGCCACATATCACCTTTAACAAAAAGAATGAAAAATAAAAAACATTTTTCCCTTTAGTTGTAAAGCATCTTCTACTTAAACTGCCTCCATTTCTTAAGTATTTTAGTTGCCTAGGAAACATACAAAGGATTTTCTGCAATAGCAGGGATCCATTTAACCACCAAATTCCTTCTGTAAGCCTGGTTCATCATTTCTATATTGCGGAATTCTTCAACAGAGCACTTGACTGCAGCCAACTGGCTTGCTACCATATCACACTTTCATTCTAATAAAACGGGCCAAACAGATTTTCAGAGAGTTAAAGCACAGAGTCGTGGCCCTTAACAGTATGATCCAGATTTCCAAATCCAATTTCCTTGGGATTCTAAAGTTTGAGAAGGAGTATCTATTTTCAGATGTTAACCTAATCTATTATCTGCTACAAAAGATCAGTACACATTAACACTGGAGAGATCACTTTATTCTTGTCTTAATTTTTTTAAATGTATTAACTCTTTTAGGAAACTAGGATACCATTTATAACATACAAAGTGGTCTTCTACAGATTTGTTAGCTCTATTTGACTTTTATATATTTTATCAGTATAGCATTGGTGTAGAGGAAAAATTACAGATTTCAGGTCATACAGAGGGATTTATTACAGCAGCTAGATTGCCAGTGGAGTTGTGGGGGAATAACAATCTCTGTTGCTTCCAGGTTCCCACATCTAGATAATGATAAAAATAAGATCTAAATCCAAAGGTCACTGTGATCCAAAGGCCCCTGGTATGCAGGTGTGGTATGGAGTGGAGAAAGGAATCTTCTCTCCACTTCTCCCAGGGATGTTAAGAGTTTGAATATGTTGGAGATGGCACATGACAGTAATATTTGAATTACTACTAGTATACAATCACATTTGAATTCACAGGCTGGTGATGTCTCAAGTCATTATATATACTTTTAAATAACACTTATACAAAGCGGGTGTATGTAAACATACTGTGAACATGTTCACTAAGCTTGAATTTATATTTAGTTACTTTACAAATGATAAAAACTGTGAACTTTCTATTATTGGCTACCAGGCCTTATCAATCTAAATATCCTCTCTTTGTTCAGTTATTTTTGAAGATATTCCTATCAGGTAAAAAGCCTCTTAGTGTCATTTTTAGAACATTAGTCAAAATAAAGGAACACATATTCCTGATAACTAAGCAATTTTAGGTGAAAGAGAATACTTTTCATTAAATTTACTTTTATTAGGTAATATGCATATGCTCATGCACTAATATTCTTGTCTCATTTATAAGGTATCTCACGGGATGTGACTACATCTCATGCCTCCTTTACTCCTTTCCTCTATAGTTCCTTGACACAATAAATACCATGTAAATGATACTACTGAGAAGACTTACACTTCACGAGGGGGACTAGGTTTTTGGAACACAATTCAGTCTACATCTTCAGCTTTTATCATTTTAACTCACTTTTCTTTTGTTAGACACGTTGAAAATGGATGACATCAGATGATCAAAGTACAGTATTAACAAAGTTGCAGTATTGAATATGTTTCACCTGCACTATTTTTGAATCACAATTCACTGCAAATGACAAGACAAAAGTCTTTATTAGTAAGATTCGGGGACACAGTCTTCCTATAGACTTTGAAAGATACATAGGCATTCACCTGTCTTTCTCTAACTGGAAGTTAGTATAATAGAAAGGATTGCACAGGAAGAGTTCACATCAGCTGTTATCATTTTGGAAATGAGAAAATCAATAAATAATAATTATAGTATAAACAAAAGGGAGGCTTTATTTCTCTTAAGAATATTAAGCAGGGTTTAATCTACCAAGGTTTTAAAATATCATTTCAAAACCTTTATTACAGAGGGCTGAAATCATTCTTATTATTCTGAACCAGATGATTTCCTAGGATTCCTTACAGCTTTTTCATTCTATGCGCTAAAAAAGATACAAACAAAATGCTAATTGAATCAAGAATACATATTTTGAGTGAAATCAAGTCTTTTGAAATTTATGTGGAAGTACAATTTTAAAGAAAATATCAAGAACTTAACATCCCCATAAATTTAAAAGGTGGAAAAGATTGCCCTAATCCTAGTCAACAGAATAAAGAACCTCACAGTTTGTCGGAAAAAAAATGAGAATTAAGAACAAAAGTTAGAGAAATTAGCAAAAGAATAGTGTAAATAAATAAGAGAGTTTATCAAAGTAAGGTTTAAAAGCAAAACCCATGTAAGCCTTCATGATACAAATTTATAAGCTTTGAAAAAAATGGCCAAATGGTCTCTAAATTTGTCAATAAAAGGACTACTTCTCCTTAAACGGTAAACTACAACTTTTAAAAATTTCCAAAGGATAACATTCTTTTATCGAAGTGTTAAATTGCTCTTTGTGTTTCTGAAACCATAATTTACACTTTTATTCTAAATCCTGAATATGGACTCTCCCTGGATTTTTAATATCAATCTTGACCAAAGATCCACTTTCTTGGCTTTTCTACTCCCTGTTTATAATGTAGACAGTTCCCAATGCTATTTTTCCTCCCTCCACCATGATAGCTCACCAGTTCTAATCTTATGGGTTGATTTTCAACCTTGCATAGTCCCTTCTCACATATCTACACATTGGAATATCAAGTGTTCTTCAAAATTAACCACAAATACCATTTTCTCCAAAATGGTCATCACTCCAGCCACAAGTGGGTTAATTCTCTCTCTCTCTCTCTCTCTTTAAAACATTCTCTGTGCTTCTCACTATCAAGATATAATATTTCTCTTATGTTCTTGTAATATATGTGTTTGTTTCTGAGTGTATATATATCTTATCTTTCCCACTAAACTTTAAACTCCCTAAGAAGAATTAGAGTCTAGTTAATAGTTAAGTCCTCCTGTAGCCTTTAGCATGTCTTCTTCCCAGAAGGATGCTCAGATCTATCTGTGAATGATGAAAACATAATATATCTCATTCATTTATTCAGTAAATGTTTATCTATATGCTGAAGGAGCAAGAAAAAAGAGTAAACATTTCAGGGACTGTTAACATAAGTAAGTTAGAAGAATACAAGCTTGCATTCAATCTCTCTTTTTTTCCCTAAAATAAAGGGATATCATTATTGCAGAATATGGAGGGTATTTTTTTTTCTTTTGTCAGAGAAACCTGGCTTCCACTTAAATGCTTCGTGGTTGAGCAAATTAATCTCTCTGAGCTTCAGTTCGTTCACTTATAAAATAGAGATAATACTTATAGTTCATTATAAGGGGCAAATGGCAACTCTATGAGAAGTGTTCAGCTTAGTGCTTGATACACAGATGTTTATAAAAGGATAAACATGAGATTCTCTTGTGGGGGATTGAGAGATGTACAATAATGTTTGTTTTCTTTAAAGTAAAGCTTAGAACACTACATCTTATGATTACAATAGAAAATAAAGTTTTTACACATTAAAAAAATGGCAGGGAGACCACATATTCCATCTTCTTAAAATAGTATTTTTTAATATAATTATCTATCTATCAAGTCAGCATAACTCTTTACCTTTGGAGACCTTTTAATTTCTTCTTTGAAAGAGATAAAAGTAAAGTGACCTAATTTTTGAAATATATATTTTAAAAACCTAAAGTACGACGTTCAATCATTTAGCAACAAGTTTTCATTATGCAGAATTTTAAATATTTTGTGTATGATTAATCAATGGAGACAAGCTTAGATCCAAGTTTTTTTTTTGTTTTGTTTTGTTTGTTTGTTTGTTTGCGGTACGCGGGCCTCTCACTGCTGTGGCCTCTCCCAGTGCGGAGCACAGGCTCCGGACGCACAGGCTCAGCAGCCGTGGCTTACGGGCCCAGCCGCTCCACGGGATGTGGGATCTTCCTGGCCTGGGGCACGAACCCGTGTCCCCTGCATCGGCAGGCGGACTCTCAACCACTACGCCACCAGGGAAGCCCTAGATCCAAGTTTTATAGTGAGCCTATATTTATGACTTACCCTGGGTGTGGAGCCCACAAACACAGACATGTAAAGAGACATTATTTACCCCAAATAGAAATATTTTCCTGTAGAAACAGGGTTTCCCCACCACTCACATTGCTACAGAGTGGACATATTGGTCTTCTGGTTTCTTTATTCTTTAGCCTAACTGGTATCCTGGGGAAAATCCCTTTTCCTATGTCTGCCTCTCCCCTCATCAGAAACCTATATCATAGAGGGGTGAAGGTGTGACTAAGGTCTGGGGACAAAAAGCATTTCATTTTGATGCCCACAGGTACTGTGCACATGAAACGACTCAGAAAATCATAGGCAGGAACCAAGGTCGCACTACTGGAAGGACTAGAATTTTTCTTTCCCTGATTGAACCTGAACCTAGCAGGCTGTAGCCTAGTAGCTGATGGTAGCCACCTTGCTGCCTTTTAGCACTTAACAATAAAGACTTAATACAGGAAAAGAGAGCCAAAAGAAGAAGAAAGGAGACAGATACGTCTGTTGTAGGCAGAAAAATGGATCACCAAAGATATCCACATTGAAATCCCTGGAACCTGTGGATATTTTATGTTACCTGTAGAAGGGATCAAGGTGGAATCAAGGTTGACCTTAAGATATAGAGATTATCCTTGTGGACTCAATACAATCAGAAGGGTCCTTAAAAGTTAGAAGAGGGATGCAGGAGAGTTTGTGCCAGAGTTATACAAGGTCAGAAAAGACTCCACCAGCCATTGCTGGTTTTGAAGATGGAAGGGAGCCACAAGCTAAGGAATGTGAATGGCCTCCAGAAACTGGAAAAGGCAACAAGAAAAAAAAAGATTCTTCCCAAGAGCCTCCAGAAAGGAATGCAGCCCTGCCTAGTGAGACTCATTTCAGACTTCTGACTCCAGAAATGGAAGATAATAAATTGGTCTTGTTTTAAGCCACTAAGTGTGTGGTCATTTATTACAGCAGCAAGAGGAAACACAGTACTCTAACTCTTTGTGTAAAGTTTCCAATAATGCCTACGGTCTTTTCAGTGGCATGAGCCGTAAATGTATTATTTCTTTTATCTTTGTATGGTTGGTATCTTGTAGTTTACCCAGTTAGGCACTATGGCTAAATGTGGGTTAAGGAGCAAGTTTTTTGGGGAAACATACATCCCAGGATTCAGTCAAACCAGAAGGCTTGGGTTCCCTTATTCTCCTTAACTTTCCAATGTGAGGCTTACTGGGGCCGGCTGGGCACACAGTAAGAATAGGTGTTCCAGGGAGGAATGTGGCCTCATCTCACATCCCTGGGAATTGACACCGCAGATCAGAGTAACCAGGCCTTCTCCTCTTGCTGATCCCTCAGTAGTAAACGTCTCCAGTAAAGCCTATTACCTTGACCATACTTTGCGTTATTGTACAATTCACCCTGAATCTTCACAAACAACAGGTGGAAACCTCTAAAGGACTCACCTTGCCTGACATCTTCACATTTGAGACCATTTCTGTCATTTCCAGCTGAGCCATTTGATGAATATCTGATACCTGATGAATACAGTAATAAAAGGATTTTGTCTCCTTCCTAGAATTCTCTTAAGCATTGATCCTAAATTCTCTGGAGATTTCATTCATTCATTCACTCTTCCAGGCAACACAATTCACTAAGCACATGATTATAATCTAGATGCTGAAAACGTAAATATAAAGAAGATACCATATATCTCCCCAAGGAGTTCATGGATTAATAAGACAAATGGGAAAATAAGCAGAAATTACAATGCAATATGATATATTCTCTAAGATAAGTATTTGTAAGGTAAGAGAATGGGAAGATAACAGAGAGAAGCATGATGAAAAGACTCATAGATGTTAGCTGTATTTAGAATCTGGACTCAACTATAATTATTCTTTTCCCAAATGGGAAGAAAGAACATCCTGAGATAAAATGATTAGTAAAAAAACAAGCTTCCTGACTACAGAATACATGTCTGCATTTCTTGGCAGGAGGAACGACTAAATATGTCAACTCAAGTGCAAAGGCTTGACTATAGTAGGTGCTTAAAGAACACTTGTGGAATGAATGTCTAAATGGATAATTAGCAAAAAATAGCTGATGGTGCCTAAATTACGTTACTAATTGTCACCACCAATAAAGTGAAGTAATTTATAATTATAGTTAGAAAAATTTCTTGTATTGAATTTAGTTTTGACAAATAGCAGCTTAAATAGTGACAAAAAGAAACTGGAGGCTTTACGGTTAAGAAAATCGGCTTTAGATACCAGCCAGCCTGGGTTAGAGTCTTGACTGTTCTCCTTATTGGCCACTGTGACCTTGGCCAGGATACATAACCATCCTAAATGTGTTTCCTCCTAACAGGCTAAATAACTTTGGAGCCTATTATTTAGAAAATCTGATGATTAAAGGAAGTAATATATTTGAAATGCTTAGCAGAGAGCCTAGAATTTAGTAAACACTCAATAAGTGTTAGCTCTAATGATAACTAATAATAAATATCCATATGAAAATAACTTTTAAACATGAAGTGAGACTTACAGAAGTTGAAAGATTTAATCTGGAAAATATTAACTATAACATAACTATTTTTATAAGAGATCTCATTGGTGTAATCATTTATTGTGATTTTGGCCCATATGTCTATGTCAGAGAAATGGAATATGGCCAAGGATTTTTAAGTAATTGTGTAAAATTGCTCCTGTTATGTAAAATTAATTGAGGGCTTGCTCCAGCAGCTGTTATGTGTACACAGAGGCTGCAAACCCTATTAAACAGAGTGATAACCATATAATCATGTTTTTCACATATCACTTTGTGCTAGCTATCACAATGAAAGGTTTACAAACAACAGTGACTTGTTTAAATATTATTGACACAATTAGATTCTCCCAGTGTGTGAATTACTCCCTAGAAATAGATCCGGCATTTTGGAAATTAGATGATCTCTATTTTAATATAACATTACCAACTATTTTTCAAAACATCCAGTTCAACTGAAATCTATCCAAGTTAAACATCTGCACTGGCCAAATCTACAAAGAGCATTTTGGCATCACCCTTAGCTGTTTCCTTTATCACAGTCAAGAACTCTTCTACAAACACTTACATCATGTTGTATAATGGACAAAATATTTCATATATGCTCTATAATATGTTCTGACTGGATTTGCTTATCTCTGTAGTACAGATAAAAGTTGTTAACATTGAGATGGTTAAAGACTTACACCTAACATCATAGCGTATAGCCTCAGAATCTCTTTTGATTTTGCAACCTTGACTTTCTCCACATCATACATCGTCTCCACCTCCACATCACTAGAGTCAATACACCACAAAATACCTTGCAGAATCATATGTTCACATTAGTTTTTTAGTTTCCCCATCTAACTTTAAATTGTGGCAGTCAACTGTTTCAGATCCTTTTTTGTCTAATCTCATTTGACTTTGGGAACACCGTCTTTGGAAGAAGAAAACAGGTGGAGCTTACCATTGCTGACAAGGGCTACTTTGCTCTAACGATTGTGATATTAATTTAGAGGATCCATAGATTTTGCAGTCAATGCACAGCCAATATTTAATGAGCTTGAGTTAATTATCTTTTTTCCCTTTAGATAATTTTTATGTGGCTCACAATTACACTTAAATTTTAGATAAATCAACCTTCAGGAGCAAACCTGGAAACTATAATAAATATAGTTCTACCTGTAAGGGACACTTCTATATAGTATAGCTTAAATAGAGAATAATTTCATATCTATTATTTCATATGTTCCGCCCCTTCATTTGATTATCTCTGCATTACAGATAAGGAAATCAACATTTATAATAGTTACAAGACTTATACCCAAATTCATAGAATGTGGTCTTAGACTCTGTCAAACCCTTGAGTTTCACCACATTGCCTCCACTTCATTATAATCAATATATCACATCCTGACATATTTGAAATCAGGTTACACCCAGCTGATGAGAGCAGTCTCATCTCTTATTCCCTGGATTGACCTGTGAAAACTTTGGTTACCTGGGTGGGTAAAGCAGTTAAAGAACACCCTTCACAGAAAACTGTTAAAAGGAGGCTTATCCCTGCCTAAGGATTTGCCAAAACAGTAGGCATCTTCTAGAGACTGCAAACACTGTGTATGAAACCCAAGGTAATCTCAGCAGAGTGACGAGTGTTTGACCATGAAGTTTAAGGGAATTCCTTGAAGGAATAATAATTAAATAGTATTTATTTTTGACCATGATCTCTGAGATGAGAAAATAATTTTCTATTCAGGGCAGGGAAATAAGTGCTAGAGAGGGGCTCTGGGGACTAAACGTTTACTTGCAAGAATACAGCAAATTTCTTGGAGTAGACTTATTCCTCAGGCCTCCTTTTAGCTGATTTATTCACATGATACATGTCTGCAGGCTCTAGACAAAAATCTAAAATTAAATATTTTGCTAAGGGATTTAGCTTGGATCTTGATATAGGTTTTCAGGCTTAAAAATAGACAACTAGGGCTTCCCTGGTGGCGCAGTGGTTGAGAGTCCGCCTGCCGATGCGGGGGACGTGGGTTCATGCCCCGGTCTGGGAGGATCCCATATGCCGCGGAGCGGCTGGGCCCGTGAGCCATGGCCGCTGAGCCTGCGCGTCTGGAGCCTGTGCTCCGCGACGGGAGAGGCCACAACAGTGAGAGGCCCGCGTACCACAAAAAAAAAAAAAAAAAAAAAAAAAATAGACAACCAAATTTCCCCCCCAAGGCATTATAAAATTATTGGTATACTATCAATATCTGTCAATGCCTCCAGCCAAAGGCCATCAGGAATACTATAGTTGAACAAAGTTTGGTTTATTGCCTCTGCAATGGAGGAGAACGCTCTCCATGGGGAACTGTGGGTTTTTTCATAAGAGGCTGTTAGAAAAGACTTACGGTATCGGAGTTTGTGTTAAATTATTTGGAGAAAGGTTAAAGAAAGTAACCTTTTCTCTAGATTGAATGTAAGCCAGAAAGCAGGGGTAATTCTACTATTAGGTAGCTTAATAGAATTCTTATCTGAAGACAGAAGGTAAAAAGCAAGACTAAAACTGTGATAAAGTGACAACAGAGCAGGATTGGGGAACATTTGGTCATTTTTGTGATTTAGACAATATTCATGTATTTATCTGCATTTGTATCTGATTACAGAATGTTCTTGCATTTGTCTTGATGCATCATAATCATAGAATGACCTAATGTAGTGTGGGTCTTCTGTTACATTATTTACGTTCAACATGAGGACATCATTATCTAGCCTTGAATGTCAGGAAACTCCAAGTAAGGTATAGCTGATAGTACCAGGGCCATTCCCATCTCTCATGGGCTGCTTCTTTTTTTTTCCCCAGCTAGGACAGCTATGAACACCTGTACAGTCAATAGCAAATCCCTGTGAGCAAGTACTTTAAAATATATCCTGAATCTAACCATTTCTCAAACCTTTCATTCTACAACCCTCATCCAAGTCAACATTATTAACTACCTGGATTCTGCTTCTACAGGATTTTTCTGTCCCCTAAAGTTTTGTCACTACTTAGCAGCCAGAGTGACCTCTTCCAATGTAAATCAGACCATGTAACTCTCCTATGCACAGACTCCAATGACTTCCCATCACCCTCTCAGGCCAGTATCCAAAGCCTTCACCATGATCTCACTTGGCTATTTCTCAGATATTTTTCACTGCCACACATGCTATCTTGGTTTTTTGTACTTGCTGTATCCTTTATCAAGAATGCTTTTTTATCCAGGTCACCAGAAGGCTCACACTCATATTTCATTCAGGTCTCTATTCAGATCATCACCTGTTGGAGAAGCCTTCCTTAAACACTATTCTCTTTGTTTTTTATTTTCTCTAATTTTTTTTCTTTTTCTTCTTCTTCTGCATAGTATTTTTTCACTACTGTATGTATATTATTTATTTGGATATCTGTTTATTTTCTATCTCCTCTTCTAAAATCCAAATTCCATGAGGCTTAGAACTACAATTATTTGACCACTGTCAAAATAAGCTCTGTATCCTCAGAGCTTAGAACATTTCCTAACACATAGTACAGGCTTAATCATGGATAAAGTCTATATCCAGAGAGTATGCATTTAGTCACTAGCCACAAAAGGAGCAGGTTAATTCTATGATTAGGTGGTATTATATTGAACCATAAAAAATAGCTGTTTCTGAAAGTCAAGATGGTTAAATAATGGCCATTTCATATCACCTCAATAGATAAGAACTCCTCCCATTACTGTGATGTAGGGCAGTTAGCCCTACACTGAAACAGGCCAACTTGAGCAATAAAATCTCTACTGTGTGAAATGTACACCAGTCATGCTTTTATTCATTACTTCATTTAATGAACATTTATTTAGAATTTATCACCTCTGCCCTTTATAAGATGCAGTGAATATAGGGATAAACAAGGCAAAATTCTTCCTTCAAATAATACACTGAGGGAAGATAGATACAAAAGATAAAACAGAATGAGAATGGCCTCATGGAGTTACAGAAAGTACTGTATGGTAGTCCAGTGAAGGGTACTCTGAATTTGTCCAGGACATGATACCTAATTTGAGGCTTTATGAATGAGTTAGGAGTTCACCTATGACTCAGGGATTGGAAGAGAGCCATTTAGGTGGAAGGGCAAATCCTGGCTATTTGAGAGAGCATATTTTGTTTGGAAAGTATGGACATTTCCTGGAATAGAAAGAATGGAGCAGTTTCCTGAGGCCTTTAGCAGAGGAATAGGCAGGACCTGGTGTATAATACAGTGATCCTTCACAGTGAGGTCTGCTGCATTCTGAGTCCTTGAAGTAGCGGAGCAAGCAGTTTGGGAGCTTTAGGAGTTTGGGTCTTCCACTGTAAGTCACATACCAGCTGTATCAATGTTCTCACCCCTTAGCCTTACCAACAGGGTTTGTAGTTTACAATATGACATACATCATCCTTGGAAAACTACTGTTCTATCTTTATGCCTAATATACTAATTACAAAACATTTTAGTTTGAAGATCTTTGATATAAAATCTCCATGATGAAGCATTACAGAGAATGGATATGATCACTAGTAAAATGTGTGAAAGAAGAAAAAAATTGTTTTTTTTTTTTTAGCCAGAACCACAGAGAACAGAAGCTGTGTATGTGCATATATTTCTTATGACCTATGTCATAATGAGGTTAAAAAATTAGGTCCATTTTCTTCTGGGTCCTGATTTGTATTCATTACACTGGTTTCCCTTTGATGTCAAGGAAAAGGCAAAAGGAAAAGAGAAACGGTTAAGTCAGTTTCATAAGTTCCTTTTGTTTACTTCTGTGTTTTTTTAAGCACCAGCACAGGTTGAGATTTTTAAAGAGAGCTTAATCAATATTGTTGCTTTCAGCAGCCCTTCCTACTAATGCTTTATCTTACTAAGTAGTTCATGAACTGATGATTTTACAGAATTCTCTGGGATTAAGAATTTAGGCAGATGTTAAACTGTACTTATTTAGACATATTATTTTTATTATTTACATCATCAATTTCTTTCCTGATTAGTAGTATGTTTTCATGTTCATTTTTTTTCATAGTTATAATACAAAACTAAAATGTTTTGAAGATATAAAAGATGTAGTTAAAGAGATGCAGGTTTTTCGTATACATTTGTTTTGGCAAAGGAGGTAGGCCTTGATGGTGACATAGCTAAAGGTTGAATAAGCTGTTTCCAGGGGTTTGATTAATTGAGCTACAAACTCTGACCTATTTAATAAACCATACAAAATAGGAAAAAATTTTATTGGCCATATTTCCTAGTTAATTCACTCTTTACCACAGTCCTTTTTTCATTAATATTCCAACCATGGAATTTTAATTTATTTTCTTCACTGTTTCTAGAGCATTTATTATGAGTAAAAATCTGATAATTCCATCTGGCTAGAGTATACCCTTGAATAGATGTTCACCTGTTAATCTGTCTTATGTACAATTCTCATTTCTTTCAACATAGCATCTACTGAAAATTTGAAAGCCAGGTTTGGTTAATTAGTTACAATTTAAGTTTTCAATAACTGACTCAACCTTCTACCCTGAATAACTGGACAACAAATGAATAATTTTTTTATCCTTAGTTAAGAGTATACAAAAGACTAATATTATTACCTAGTAACTGTAAAATCTTGTCAAAGTCATCTAACACCTCTGAGCATAACTTCCCTCATCAGTAGAACAGATTGCCACATGGATCAAATGAGACTGCATACAACAGAATGAGCACAATGAACCATCATGACACAAATTTCCAAACCCAGAGAGTCTGTCCAACAGTTCCCTGAATAAGTAAAACACAACCTAAAAATATCACAGTATCAAGTGATAAATAACCTTTATCAAAATAGCCTTTTGTGACACCTAAGGTACAATTTTATTTAGCTTTTTAAAAAATAAATATATAATTATTTAACATAAATAAAAAGTTTGATTGACTTAATGTCAGTTAAACATAAAAAGATTGACAATACAGATTGTTCAAAAAATTAAATTAAAAACATGAGTGACATAGAATATTTTAGGTATTAAGAAGATTATTCCAAACACATACTTTTTTGTGTGGTGCTGATAGAACATGGTATTAGTGAATACTACTATGCATTTATTGAATCCACTTATGTGCCACTGATCAGCTGTCAGTGACACTGGGTGACTGGGTGCTGCTGTCTGCACTTCATCAATACACATACGTTCTACTGCATGGGAAATGCTGAGAAATGTCTTTTTGGGAACCTCTAACTTTGCATGGTTTCTAAGGGCAATGATCACGTCCTCCATTTTTCCAAAATACTATCATCATTTAAGAACACTCAGTTGAAGTGTCACTTCCTTAGAAGAAGGCACTGTGTCAGGTTTCAAGTGAAACAATGAAAAATAAGATGTGATTACTGACCTCAAAGATATTCCTGCTTTGAGTGGTAAATGTATACACAACTGATCACTAATTGCTGCTCTGTTATCCCATATACTACAGTCAGCCTCTCAAGGCCAAATCTGTGATTGGCATATACATGAGCTGACCCAAGGTGGCTTAACAAACTATCATTCCCAGGGACTTACATTTGGGTAGAGAGATCCAAGTTCTTTCTAGAATTGACTTAAGTGAAATAATCGAAAATGCAGATGAAAAAGGCAAACAAAACAGTAAAAACTGTGCAATACTCAGGAGAAATCAATGAACTAGCTATGTGTGTATTGAGTAGCAGGCCCTAGAAACATCGTGGTCCAGAAGAGGCAAAGGGAGATGAAGATGAAGAGAGGCAGAGAAAGAGAGAGGAATAAATAATTTCTTTGACCCTCCAGAACTTTCTAACTTCTGATTCCAATCCCTCCTGAGCCTGACTGTACCCTGTCATTAAAAACTTTCCAATCATTATATACTGTCCTCCCATTTTACTCTAAGTAACGTAAGGTAAATTATTTACTTACAAACAATAGTTTTAAGTAAAATGAATGTGATCTAATGAGGAAAGTAGGAAGCTCTGAACTTTATCTCAGAACTAGCAATGTTATTTTAATTTCTCTGAAACCTTATGATCACAGGGAAGGTGGAGGAATGAGCTGTGCTTTGAGGGGGGTGGATGCCGAGGAAGGTTGAGAAAGCTGACTGGGCAATAGACCATGCAATTCTTTAAGATCTCTTGGAATCAAACTGCTAGGGAGGGTTGTAAAGCATGTTGATTATTTAGGATCTAATTTTCTAAATTATTAATCATCCTCTGTTTTTTCCCCCTAGTTCTATTCTGCTGCCAATTCTTTCAGAAAGAACTTTAATCCTATTAATTCCCCTGCCAGATTCCAGGAAAAGTATTACAAAACCAGTGAAACTAAAATCAATGTATCTGGTTATCTCTTAGCCACGTAGTAAAAGATTTGGTGGAAATAAGGGTAAAGTGATGTCTTAATGAGATTTGGGAAATATCTGCGGATTTCATTTATGTCTGCTCAACCTAATGGGGAAGTATACATAACAATTGTCTGTAATTCAATACTGAGTAAAACTTGCTGATTTTCCCCAGAGACACTGTAACTGTTCATTACTTTACACTGCAGCATAAATTGGCCCAGTGGGGAGGCAGGCATAGACTGAAGGGAGCTGAGAACAAAATTACATAGCTATCACTGCAGGCACCTCACCGATACTTGAGGCCCTGGAATCCTGCTCTTGATACATTCAGCCAAACAATCTGACACCTGTAGGTCACACATCTAGCTTTGTACCTGGAGAAACCACAGGCCAGTCTGGAGTTACCGTGAAAGTATCTTAAAAATGTATACCACTTGCCCCAACACCAATATTAGGTAACGGTGGTCCAGAACATGCCCCTCCCTTACAGAAATAATAGTTTGCTACCTTCCTATACCAAGGGCATAAAAGCAAATGGAGGGCTTCCCTGGTGGCACAGTGGTTGAGGGTCTGTCTGTCGATTCAGGGGACACGGGTTCGAGCCCTGGTCTGGGAGGATCCCACATGCCGCGGAGCAACTGGGCCCGTGAGCCACAACTACTGAGCCTGCGCATCTGGAGCCTGTGCTCCGCAACGAGAGGCTGCGATAGTGAGAGACCCGCACACTGCTTGCCACAACTAGAGAAAGCCCACGCACAGAAATGAAGACCCAACACAGCCAAATATAAATAAATAAATAAATAAATAAATAAATTTATATTAAAAAAAAGCATATGAAAATAACATAATATTGACAAGAACTGCCATGCATTTGCACCCACGTGACTTGAGTCAAAGTGATTATTACTCTCTTCGTAGATTTCTTATCTATATAATGGGCATGGTAGCAGTACATCTGTCTCAAGCTTGTTTTGCCAGTCTAACAATATATAAATGTCATAGCAAACAAGTAGGTCATGAAAGCTCTGTACTTGTTACTGCTTTTATTGTTGTTTTTGCTGTTGTCAACCCATTATAATTCTGACCTCAGTCCTTTTGTTATTGGGGAGGGAACAAGGGGAAAAAAAAGAAAACAGTAGTGGGTGGATTAATCATAACTGGCACAATTTTGAAACTATGTGTACTCATTAGCAGCAAGTAAAAATGTAAATATTCACTGAACTAGAACACATTTTACATTGTACTACCATCTCTCAAGTCAAAATAGTTATTTCCTGGCCTCCCTCTGCTTGCCTAGCAACATATAGAATATATTAACCAAGATACATTTGTGCATATTACAGTAGCTGAAAATAAGTATTGGGGGGTTCATGAAAGAAATGAGCATCTATTCAGCAATAAAATTAAGGATTATAGTTCCTAACTTCTCTCTGATGCTGTTTTGAGGGAAACTCGGTCAACAGGTAAAAACAGAGGTTCCTAAAACCCAACTTTCCTGAAATGTTGGCTATAGCTTTCAGGGATAGCTTACAGATCGTTCTTTGCATTCAGTTGGGAAAATTAGGGTAGAGTTAATCACAATTAATAATTCCAATTCTGTCTGCTCACTTTTCTTCTTGTCTCCTGAGAAGATAAGGAAGAGTGGGCCCCAGGCATGATTTGTGTTCTTTATTTCTTATATTTAGATGTACCAGCCAAATGTTTATTACTAAAAACAAACACATGGTATCTCATTATGGTTCTAATATATATTTTCCCTGAATATTAAAAAATAAATCACATGCCAGGGGTGGCAAAAAAAAAAAAAACTATTGAGAGGTGATAACATTTTCTATCTCAGTTCTTTACTACAGAAGTCCTTTATTTATTACAGCATTGTAAGTACAACTTACAAATAGGAATCCTTAGATTCACCAACCTGCTCTATCTCCTGTTATAATCTCTCTTAAAATCAAGATAGGTCTTAAGTCAGTGTTAAGCCTTGGGAAGATCTGATTATCTCTGTTTCTGTTTCTGTTACCTGGATGCAAAATCTACTCCATTAATTCAAAATTATCTTTTAACACTATGTAGTAAAGTAGTAATCTCATCCCAAAGAAAGATCTGGTCTTTGCCCTCAGCTCCTGGGAGGTAATCTCTAAGCCTTCAAGCATCCTGCATGAAGAATGCCTTTATTTATTTGGTGGCTTTGGACAACATTGGATGGTCTATGCTAACAAAGTGACTCGTGGTGGGGACTTTGGGCCATACAATAGCAGTTCAACTTCTGGAGGGGCTGGAAACTCTAAGCAATCAACCACATCTATGTGACCAGGCCCCAATAGAAACCTTGAACACCAAAGTCTCGGGTGAGCTTCCCTGGTTGGCAATACTCCAATGCATCTAGTTGCACATCCTTGCCAGGAGGAGTTATTTAGCACTGTCCACAACTCCACTGGGAGAAAACTGGAAGCTTCACATTTGGAACTCCCCTGGACTCTGCCCCATGTGCTTCTTCTCTTGGCTGATTTTAACCCATGACTTTCTGCTGTAATAAAACATAACCACAAGCTTAACAGCTTTCAGTGAGTTCTGCCAATTCTTCTACTGACTTATTGAGCATGAAGATGATCTTAGGCACCCTAAACTTGCAGTTGGTATCAGAAGTGAGGATGGTTTTTACAAGCACCTACTATGTGCCTGATATTGAGCCTGAAAATATGGATGAAAACCAATGAAAAACATTTTCATCCTGACACAGTTAATAGTCCAATGTAAAAGCCTACTCCCACCAACTTCTGTTGAATCAGAAAAAGTAATCTTTATTAGCAATAACTATGATGATGATGATGATGATGATAACAATGGCAGCCACTAATGTATATTGTGTCTTTATTATGGAAGACCTTGTCAAAGAGCTATCATATAATTCCCACAACAATTCTGTGAGGAGTATACTATTATCATCCTCATTTTTAGAGATGAGAAAACTGAGGCATAGTGGAATATGTAACTTGACTAAGATCACACTGGTAGGAAATAATGAAACTGGAACTTGGTCTATCTAAGCCCAAAGTTGTTGTCTTACACACAGCACTATATGAGCTCCCACATGGAAATCCCCTAACATTGTGTGTGGCACAAGTAGAGTGCTCAATAAATGTCAGAGGACTTCTTTTCTGCAGAGCTTCCCTCAGAACATGTTCTCTAGTAAAGGACCCCTAGTGGTTCCCTCCTGCAGAAATGATACCTTTATTTAAAACAAAGAATGGTTGTTAAGGAATGTGACTTCACCAAATCAAATATACTCATCAAGACTGGTACAGTAAGAACTTGAAAGATTCTGCTATTTGTAAATTAGAGAAGGACATATAAATACGAGACAATTGATAAAACTGGATTTAATGTGGGAAACGTTTATATACTTTTATTCCCATTTAAAAATGTCCACTATTGAACACTTTTATATCAAATGCTTTGAAAACTTATATGTTGTTCTTCAGAGAAAACGTAATAGTGATCTTAAGCAAAACTAAGACAGTAAAATTGAAGGGTAATTTTTAAAAAGAATCATAAACATTTTCAAAATCATTGATCAGTGCAAAAACATTATTAACACCCTACGATGTGCTCAAGCAGTACTGTAGATGCTGAGGATACAAAGAAAGAATTACATGAAACCATCTTTAAAATGATTCATGAAGATACACAGGGTACCAATATCCAGTGGTGGTATAATTCATTAGAAAGTGATACATGGGGAATAAGAAGAAAAGATTAACTCTGCCTGGGCAGGACTAGTTCAGGTAAGACTTTAGAGGAGTCACATCTGAACTAGTTTTGAAGACTGATTAAGAATATTTAGACAGACAGTATGTGGGAGAAAGATATTCCAGGCAGTGAGAATACAAGAAAGAGCATGGAATGTTCAAGGAACTGAAAATAGTTCAGTGTTTCTAGGGTGAAACCTACAAGTGATGGGAGAAGAGGGAGTATTTGAGCAGGAAGATGCATGGTTAAAAAAAATAGGTAGGATTAGAACACAATGGCTTGTGTGCCATTTTAAGGAGTCTAGAATCATCCTGTTAACAGTGGGTGTCCTTAAATCATTACAAGCAGGAAAGTGACATCAGATTTATACTTTAAAACTCTCATTCCTTCAAATATTATATTCTAGAGGAAAAAGTCAGTTATTTCCTATTTTATAAAGCAGTGATTAAGTATATGTTCACAGAAGCCAGAAGGAATGGGCTCAATTCTTGTCTCCTCCACTTATGTACTAGCTGTGTTCTTGGGCAGGTCAATTAATCTCTGACATTTAGTCTTTTCATCTAAAGGAAGGATAAGAACACTTCCCATTCATAGGACAGTTGTAAGAATTAAGTGTAATAATCCATATTAAATACTTAGAACAGAGAAAGTTTTTAATGAATGCTAATTTTTAACATGGTTATTATTACATTGTTTTCTCTAGTCAATACAATGGATATTTTAAATTTGACAAGAAACAATTCCTCATGTATTCAATTGGCTTATTTTCCTTTTTACTGTTGTAACTCCTTGTTTTTGCAAATTAATAACAGGTAAGCCAATGCTAATACCATAAGTAACAAAGTTACTTCAAAATGCATTCATGAGGGATCAAAGTTAAAAATGAAATAAATCTGTAAAAATCAGCCTTTGAATTTGTATCACTCCAGGCAGACTAAGAAACATCAAATAGAATAGTGATGAAAATTTAGCAAGTTAGAAAGGATTAGTCAAAATTTCTGTGAACTAAAATTTCAATTGAATTTCTAAGTCAACTTAACTTTAAACATATGCTTATTAAAATAATTTAAAAATGCAAATGTGCTTTTTTCCTATTTCCTTCTTAGTTTTTACTAATATTATATTTAAGAATTTTATATATCTGGCCCCTAATAAGCAATGATATGATAATTTAATTAGGGGCTAAAAGCTATTTATATGATGATTTATTTCTTTGGACTCTCTTTTCTCCAACTCCCATCTTTACTCCACATGCACACTCATGCATATCCAAAGTCTATTCACTACAGCTATAATTATTTTCCCCAAAAGTAATTTCCAACCTGGTCAATACCAAACAAAACAGTATTGCCCATTTTTGCAGGACTAGATATTTAATTTAGATATTAAGTATAAAACACTCTACTTAATATTTAAGATTAACCATCAATCAGTTATCTTACCTACATTCTAATTTCTCTTCCCATAGCTCTTATACTCCTGCCAATGTGCTTCATGGTATATATTACTTAATTATTATCATATTGCATTTGCCACTCCTCCATCGTCTGAGGGCTCCTATTACCAAAATTTTTGAGCTATCATCACATGTTTTGAAATCCAATTCCACATTTTAAGGTTTCAGGAAGCTTTAACTTTCTATCTAAAAGTAACCTCATTTGTTCTCCAGTTATTCAGTTTTGTCTAAACCATCTTACTTTGTACTTGCAGCTATGCTACTTCATTTTATTTAATGTAGCAGTATCATGTCTGGAAATAATAA
Organism: Mesoplodon bidens; assembly: GCF_964165515.1. Taxonomy (NCBI): domain Eukaryota; kingdom Metazoa; phylum Chordata; class Mammalia; order Artiodactyla; family Ziphiidae; genus Mesoplodon; species Mesoplodon bidens. The sequence continues at coordinate 67,998,098 of NC_138162.1, read as the reverse complement.
ATTTCTCAAGGACTGGGGTTAGGTTCTATTTTGCCTGCAGTAATTTATCTGAGGTGATCTCTAAATGGGTAAATCTATCAAGCAGACATTAATTGGAAAAAGAAATCTCTTGAGAGATAGTTAAGGACATGAATTCCCAGTGGGGAGAATATCATCCTCAAAGGGATTAAATTGGTTCTTGAGGGCCAAAAAAAAAAATCTTAGATATGAAGATGGTCTGTGGCCTTCCAAAGGATCACACTATATAAACAGATACTTACTATAAAGCTGTGCTATAACAGTATACCTGTGGTATTAAAATTTCATGGGTATTGGAAAATTTTTTTAAAAGATCCCTTAAGTGAGTGATACTGAAAACAAGATTGAGAAACACTGGTCCTGCATAATTTTTTATGTTGATATTTTTGTACACCCACAGAAGGATGATCAGATTAATTTACAGATAAAAATTTCATATGTTTTACCTTGATAAGGGCATATGCAAGTATGAGTCATATTATGCCAATTATTTTTGAACGCTGAGTTTGGATCAAACTCTCACTTGAATATATTTATATCTAATAATCATATTTTCTGATTTATCTATTTGCCCTAGATATAAAGTTTAAATATAAAACTTGAGCATATTTCAGAGAGATGGCATTGGAATGAACTACCCTGGGACGAAGTGAGAGAGTAGCATTGACATATATACACTACCAAATGTAAAATAGATAGCTAGTGGGAAGCAGCTGCAGAGCACAGGGAGATCAGCTCAGTGCTTTGTGACCACATAGAGGGGTGGGATAGGGAGGGTGGGAGAGAGATGCAAGAGGGAGGGGATATGGAGATATATGTATACATATAGCTGATTCACTTTGTTATACAGCAGAAACTAACACAACATTGTAAAGCAATTATACTCCAATAAAGATGTTAAAATAAAAAAAAAAGAAATCCAACTAAAGTGAGATTTTAAAAATATTCACTAAGTCTAAAATCAGAAATATAAAATGACTGTGATTTGGAAGAGAAAATAAATTTTTAAAAGGTGTAAAATTTAAAACGTATATCTCTGTCCCTAAAGAGTAGATCATTGACCAGCTATTGTTTTGTAAAACAATAAATACTTAAATACCACATAGGTATCTTCAGATTGACTGATAGACAAATCCAGGAAATAAATAATTGTATGGAGATGTATAAAAATATCTTGAGGTTGCAGAATTGATTAAAATTATTTATAACTGTTATATTTCTCCAGTGAGTTTCCTGGGATTCTTAAGGGAATCCTATCACAACTCCTAGGGAATATTTTATGTGGCAAAGTTACTCTGTGATCATGACATGAACATACTTGAAGATATGTTTTCATATCTACTGGGCATCAGATTAAAATTTTAACTTTTAAGATGAGGAAAGAGCAGATCCATAAAGCAATGTAAAGTATTTTCTCCAGTACCTGAAGATTTTTGGAAAGCACCTTGTGGTAAAAGTCACACTAAAATATCTTTTTATCAACTACAGGGTACAGGAACATAAAAGTTATAAATAATGTTACCCCTGACAAGAATATAGTTGTTCCCTTCCCTGAATTTACATGGAGTAAAGAAACTAAACCAAATAAATGAAATGCTTTACTTGTTAGATCGAATAAATCATTTTTTCCAACCTTATTTAGTCTACTTCTGACAGTTTCCATTCTACCTTAAACTCATCTCATTTTATTGAAACTGAATTTTCTAAGGCCTCCAGTGAACTAATATGGGGAGAATACCAAGGCCTCTCTTTTTTTCAAAAGTGTAAATGTCTTTATTGCCTTAGAGCCTGAGGAGCAGGCTTCTAGACATTTATTATGTCTCTATGTAGCCATTAGATCTACTGGAATTGGTGTGCTTCTTTGACTATATTAATGGCCCACTTCCTCACAGCAGATCAATCATTCAATCCTTAGAAACTACTAAGAAAACCTGTCTATAACTAAATTTGCAGCCTAAGTCCACATCAACCTAAAAACTTTCAATCCAGCAGCACCAATATGCATGATCATAGACATAAAGATACATTTCAAAATTTTAATAACAGAAAAACAAAAGTAAACCCAAAAATGAAGCCAAAATAATTCTATCTACCTACTTATCTATAAATACATTTACTCATATAGATATAGATATACACATACATATACATATATCATCATCATCATCAGAAAAATATACTGAAAGCCAATTTGTTAAGAAAGACAACCTTGACATTTTAAATAGCAGAGTTAAAAGGATCAAATGAAAATTTAAGCATGCAGAAAGGAATAGTTAAATCATAATTTATTTTAAAAATTTACTCATTTGAGTATGTTTTTTAATTTTAAATTTTAAATAATTTTAGCAAGTGGAGCTGGGGGTTCTCAACCAGGGGTTCTGAGGGGAGGCTAGTTAAAGATTTCTAAAGAGTCAATTTTGAGGTTCAAAGCATCAGAATATTCCATGAGAAACTGTGTAATATAGGTACCTGTGCAGCTTTTAACTTTTTGAGAGAAAGCTCAAACTTTCATGCTTTTTTCCAAATAGTAAAAAACTACTGGCATAGAGTTAATCAAGAGTTATTGGATGAATTCTTAGTTTGATTATTTTTATTTTCAGTCTATATCTATTTTCTCAAAAGGATATATTTTTTGCTAAGCTAGTTATATTAATTCAACAGTCATGACAATCATGATATTCAAAAGATACTTATAAACGCAGCTTTACTTTAAACTTGAAGTGGTCTCTATAATATGTCAAAAATCAACCAATGGACATAAATAACAAGAGTAATTACTGAGTATAAAATTCGAGAAATTATTTCATGTTCTAGCTCCTCATTCGGAATATCAAGCTATATTAATACAAAAGGATCACTGTAAAATATCAAAGTTTAATAAGATATTTTCATACCTGAAAGTAGGAAAGCCTCCAAAGTTTGCAAGCTTAGCTCAGATGCTTAGTCCTGGCAAACACATCTGCCAGTCTAAGTGTCTAGGGAAGTCTACCCTGTCCTTTGCCGTAGTGAGCTAGGATACAACTCTCTTCCTCAGCCCTCTGAGGCTGAGGAGAGTTGCGTGACCTAAATGAGAGAACAGTAATTGTGAGACCACACTTCAATCTCATCCTCCATGCTCATGCATGAAATCTACCAAACCCTGTGGCAATGGCATGAGACAGTTTGGGACTGACATAACTTCATGCCCTCTCCTTACTTGTGAACAATCAGAAGAGCAGCTGTATCACATGCTTGGATTAACCAGTGATTGACTGGCCAGGGATATATATCTGGAAGACAAGTGTTGAAGAAACTGTAAAACCAACCTTCCAGAAAAGAAATTAGGGTCAGTGCTTAGAAGTATCCATGTAGAGATCTCAGATCACTATCTTAACTGTGAGACCTTGGCAGGCTTCTAAGGCCTTCAAAAGCTGTGATGGATCTTCATTTGATGATAGCATTATAACAGGTAACTTTTTTAGTAAAAATAATCCTCTTGTTTAAGTGACAGGTACCTGGGATCTTTACTCCACTTTTTACAAATCTATTAATATGAAAAGTAAAGAGTCATGACCAGGAGGGGAGAAAATAAAACAGATAATAATATTGCAACCAGAATAACAGGGCAAGAGTTAGAGAAAAATACAGTTGCTACAGCACAAAAAAATGAAAAGTATAATTAAATCACTAAACAAGAAAATTAATAAAAGCAACCGATATTGATATTTTTTCTTCTTTCCTAATTGTCTGGTTCAGAACCTTCTGAATCACTTATAGTAGTTTATACAACTACGTTTAAAGAATAAGGAGGTGTATACAAGAGAGAATTTATAAAGATCTAATAGTAGGTTTATACCTACAAGTAAATGCAATAAAATGGAAATTCAATCGTTTAATCTAGCCCAATAGAATAACTTAAACTAGTAAATATAAATAAACTTCACGGTAAAATGGTCTGGGAGAGCTTAATTACAACAATTCAGGAGAAGTTGATAGGTATCAAGACTTTATTCAAATTAATTTTAATTTTAAAACAATTGCTTGATGATAGGAATAGATAATGTAAAAAATAGAACAACTGAAGATTGCTGTTGCTGTTATACTGTATCAACTTATCTTAATATGTGAATATTATAAGAATAAATCATGGAATGTGTTTGAAAACTATCCATTATATGATATATTAGCTCAGATCAATGTGTCTTGCTAACAGATGAAATGTTCTAAAACATCTTCTTCAGAAACTACTGAAGTTTTACTATTTCCTCTAACAGATAAATCTTAAACAAAAGTTGAAATAAGAATGGTAGTTGGCACTTATATATGGTAAAGAGAGTGCTGATTTCAGCAACTGTCATAACAATCTTAAAAAAAGGAAAATCATTACATATTTCTTGGTCTGATAAGTGGCCCTTCAAGCTATCACATAACCTGACTTAATTATAAAATTATGTGCTTTCACGTTTGCATAAAATGTCTAATATTATAGTGGAGTAAAAAGGGAAAATTATAGAAATAGTAAAAATGTTTATGTCATATCTACATATGTTTCATAGTCTTCATTTGAGTAAATACAATAATGGTGGATTGCATATATCCTGTATAAAATCCTGACAATATTCTAATTTTGGAAGCTAGAAAAATCCATCCATATCCTATTGGGAAATTCTCTTCCCATCAACACTGTTCTACTAGAAAAAAAAAACATGAAATGCAAAACAAAATATCTGAAATTGATATAAAACACACTGCTGGTGTGTAAAGGTCTGTTCATACACAGAATCTTTAGCTGTATATATCTATGAAGGAGAATTTTCAATCTTAGCATGTATGCTTCAATTCGTTCTAAGGGTAGTTTCAGTTTAATCAGCACAAAATCATAGGTGAGAGCCAGCTTTCACATATCAGCACGGGTGATCAAAAAAAGCGATGAAGAAAAGATTTTGAAAATTATTAGACTAAAGATGTTCATAGAGTCCATTCTGATCTCATGGTCTCAAGGGTTCGCTGTGGTGATTGGGAATGGGGCAAGAGACAGATGGCATCACCCACCTACTGATTTCCTAGAAAAACAGCTGGTCATCTTCAATTGTCTCAGTAGTTAAATTAAATGGACAGCGCCCAATTATCTTTTCACCAAAATCATCAGACCAGCATCACTATTATCTACCAAATATTTCAAGGCCCACCCCTCCTCACCAAAATAAGATTGTTACATGTCAGACTTATCAAGATAAGGTGTAGCTTCACTATAGGAAGTAGTTTGGAGTTTTAATTTATAATCATAACATTAAAATTAAAATACTGCTCTACATGATCATGTTATTATACTCAACAAGGTCTTAGATTGTAGATTTAAAATGCATATGACCTAATAATTGCATGAATGTTAAATGCATATATAAGAAATGTCATTAACAAACATAGACCTTTCCTTTGTAAATTTGTTAAAGTGCTTCCATTTTCTTCAGAATTCAGTTGCTCTTTGATTTTGGCTGTGTAGCACGGCTTGTGGGATCTTTTAGTTCCCAGACCAGGGATCAAACCTGGCCCCGGCAGTGAGAGCACGAGTCCTAACCACTGGACCCAGAATTCAGATGCTCTTAAATTTCATTTTATCAAAAATAAACTTCCATGTATTCACACACTGAGACCAAAACAACAACAAAAAAATGCATTAAAATATACAGCCTATCTATTAAACTATCTAGTTGACTGGTTTGTACCATTCCTAATAGATGGCAACTGCAAACAGCTCTAATACCCTTTAACCCAAGAGTTTTCCTTGGATAGAAGAACTTTCAGCTCTAAGTTCATTAGTTTTACATCTTGTTAGAAAGTTGTCAGAAATGTGGCCAACAATAATCTCTCCAGTGAATTTAGTTTATTGATGACGGGGTTTCTAACCAGTATGTATAAATTCATGGCCTACTTTGATAATAATGACATGTGCATGCACATAAACTTTTCATATAAAATGGTAATATTCTGCTAGATAAAGGAATAGGAAATCATATTTTGTGCTTAGAAAACTTGAAAATGATTCAACTCTTTAAGTATTAGTGAAGTGTGAATAGATATCAGTGATCAACTCATGGTAATCCTTTTTGATGGGGGAATTTATGAAAAACGCTGGAGAGTTCTCAAAAGATTGCTTTATATAATATCCTATATGACAGACCTGATATCATGTATGCATATACATGGAATAAGCACACAAGGAAAGAGAGGAGTAAAAACATTACTCTTTACTCGGATGATAAACCCCAAGTTAAGTGGAATTGCTTTTCTAAAACTATCCCTGGTTTTAGGAAGGTATTTAAATATTTTGATAAAAATGGCGTTCTGATAGTTTTTAGCTGAAATGGAGAAATACTGGTTATATGAGTGAGTATCTTCAGCTCTGTTCTCTTCTCAAGTTCCATTACCACATTCCTTGCCACGAAATGACTTACAATTTTACAAATAGGCACTATACTTCTCTGTCTTGATGTCTTCTTCTGTCTCTCTTGTGACTCCCATTTCTCTGAGAACAAGTGACACCCAACCAAAGGGGTTAGTTTTGGACAAATGAATTAATTTTGGGTAATGATTTTTGGACCAGGAATGAAGCCTTCTCAAGCTAGGCACTTTCTATTCTCTCTCCAGAATGTGGTGTGGGCTGAATTTGCTTGTCTCAGTCTCTGTTATTTCCTTAGAATAATGTCACATGAACTTTGGAGCTAAATCACCACGTAAGACCATTATCTTTCACTAAGTCCATGAAGAAGCCAAGAGCTGATGACTTGTATAAAGACCATCTTAAATAAGAGAGTACATATGAAAGATGACATAATGAAATCTCAGAAGAGAGTTTTAATGACTCCACAAGTCTATCCAGCTGGGAATTGGGGCTAGGTGAGAACCCTGGATTTTAGGCTGACTACATTTCACCTGCCCTGCTTAATATAATGTGGACCTCTACAAATGCATTTCTAGTCTTTTTCCTGATTAAAGTGGTTCTTTTGATATTTGTTTCCTCTTACAGAGTATAGGTCCCAGGAAAACCAGTGGCAGAACTTACTCTTCTTTGTATGATACTGGTACAGTGTTCACTGCCTAAAGACCCAGGTTTAATTCCTCGTTCCCCTACCTGGGCAAGTTACTTGATCTTTCTAAGACTCAGCTTACTCTTCTGAATTCCTACATCCTAGGCCATTGTGGGAATTACAGAAATAATGTCAAATGCCTTGCAAGGTGCCTAGTACACTTCAGTGTTCAATATATGTTAAATATTGTTATATCATGCTCATTAGCATTTAGAAAGTACTCTGACTATAAAACTGCTCAATAAATATACACAGGATATTAATACAAAACAAAATTAAAACTAAGACTATAAACCAGAGGATGGCAAACTGTGGACCATGGTCCAAAACTGGACTTCTGTCTGTTTTTGTACTGCCAGCAAGCTAAGTATGATTTTTACACTATTAAGGGATTATAAAAAGCAAAACAAAAACAAAGAATACATGACAGAGACTGAATGTAGGCCACAACACCTAAAATATTTACTATCTAGCCCTTTACAGAAAAAGTTTGCTAACCCCTGCTATAAATAATCTATAGAATATGACTGCAGTTAAAAATACAGAATTATCTTTTGAGAAAATAAATCTTAGGAAACTCTCTTGATTAGTGCATTTCTAAAATTTATAAAGTTTAGTAACCACTTGTATAGCTTTAATAAGCTTCTATTCTTTCCTGTAGTTTCCCCCCTCCAATTCATCCTTCATATCAAGGTCACACTAATCATTCCACAGCACCATTTTTATCATAGCACTCCATTTCTCACAAATACATACATAAATACATACATAATCAAAATAAAGGATCATGTTCAAATCCTTTCACCAAATATTCAAGGTCAAACTGTTTTTAATTTCTGAAATGTTATCTCCCACTTCATTAGTAAATATGTAATTCCAGCCATACCATACTCCCTCTAGTAATACTATGCATATTTAGATACACTGTGGTTTTAAAATATGACAGTCTTCATTTGAAAAAAAAATTGACACTCTTCTCTTTGAAGAGTGGAGCCTAGTTCCCCTCCATGTAAGCCAGGTTGGTAGGCTTGCTTCTAATGAATAAAAGTAGTAGAACTTGGGCTGTATTGCTTCCAAGGTGCAGGCATAAAAATTATAACTTCCTCCTAGTTCTCCTTCTTTTTGTCTAGCTCACACTGAAGGAAGCCAAGTATCATGCCCTGAATACACTCTGGAGAGTGTATAGAAAGAATCTGAGAGTTTGTATAATAGCCAGCCCCAGCATGGCAGCCACGTGTGCAAGTCATCTTGGAAGCACCCTTACTGAACCTTCAGATGAGTGTAACCTCAGCAACATCTTGGCTTCAGTCTCACAAGAAACCTTGAGTCTGAATTGTCCAGCTAAGCAGCTCCCAAATTCCTGACTCACAGAAACTGTTGAGTTTTAATGTTTGTTGTAAGCAATAAACAAGAAAATGTGTATCAAGCACTAGCCCAGAGCTTGGCACAAGGTAAAAGACTGACAAATGTTGCCTGTCACATTCTTTTCTTATTGTTTCAGTACTGTTTAGAATAAGATCAACAGTAAATAGACATGACAAAGATGAACTGAGTAATACAGATTTCTAAGTGCACTTTTACTTAGGATTGGAATGTATTTTTATTCTCAATAGGTCTTTAAATTACCTAACATATGAAAGTTGTTAAGAAAGTAAATCCTAAGAGTTCTCATCACAAGGAAAAATTATGTTTTTATTTTTCTTTCTTTCATATCTATATGACATTATAGCAGATGATGGTTGTTCACTAAATTTATTGTGGTAATCATTTCACGATGCATGAAAGTCAAATCACTATGCTTTACACCTTAAACTTATAAAGTGCTGTTATGTCAATTATATCTCAATAAAAATGGAAGAGATCAGGGGAGTTCCCTGGCAGGCCAGTGGTTAGGACTCCTAGCTTTCACTGCCAAGGGCCTGGGTTTGATCCCTGGTTGGGTAACTAGGATCCCACAAGTTGCGTGGCATGGCCACAAAAAAAAAAAAAAAAAAATAAGAGATCTAACTAAGTAAATAAATTAAAAACTTTAAAAAATCATCTAATGAAGAGTGATTCTACCGAAGACCTATTTTGAAAAGTACTGCTAGCTGACCATCAAAATTCTTTATTCCATATATTGATAGTAAAAGGAGTTGTAACTTGTGTCTATCTTCCCAGTTAACAGAATTTTCCAGTCCCCCTCGAAAGCCTATAATCATATATGGAAGTTCCTGTTAATGAAATGTAACTAAAAAATGTGTAATTTCTATCTCAGTTCCTTAAGAGGAACTCTTTTACTTTCAACTTCTGCTCTTTGATTTCCAGAGTAGTGATGTCCAGAGTGACTTAGGAGACAGTGTTAAAGTTGGCAGAGCCACCATCGTCCTAAATTCCTAAACTGCCCCTTGCATTAGAACTGCCTGCTGATCTGCTATATTGTGCCTAAATTTTTAAACAGGTAAAAAATTAATTTGATCTTGCTTGAACAATTGGAGTTTTGTTTCTCTTTGTTACAGTGATTAATGATTCCTTAATACACCCTATATTGATCCAATAAGATCAATGCTTAAGCATTAGTAATTCCAGGGGCCCCTAATGACAAAGCTGAGAGTTATTAGATATTTCATGATGATAATTAGAGAAAAGCATTGACATTAACTTTCCAATATCACACATAATCACATATTTATAAATAAAAAAATGAGGTAAAAGTATTTCAAATGTTCATGATGCCAAACAAGAGTGGATATGATCTAAAAGTATTTAAATTGTTCTTAATTTTAAAAATATTCTGTGTATCAAGATTAGCATGTGTTTGGATACTTGATTATAAAAACTGAGTTTTATAATTTGTTGAAGCTATGACAAGTGTCCATTCTCTAATAAATCTTATTTATGTAAAGCTATGCAGTATATTGAAAAGAGCTTAAATAAAGACTTGAAGCCAAATGAGAAGAATCTGAAGACTAAATGTTCAACTTAATATATAGCCTGGACAAATCAAATAACTTCTCTATACCTTAGCTATATCTTTTGTAAACTAGTGACTGAAAATGAATACACCTCTGTGTTGTTGTGAGGACTGAATGGGATAACATATATAAGTGAACTCTAATGCACTGTATGTAAGCACAGTGTTCCTCAGGAGACAAGAACGTTTCATACATTTACACATATAATCTTATTTCTGCTAAAACTTTTGGCAATGTTCCCAGGGAAAATGAGTTTTTTAATTAGTCAACAAATGCTACTGACTCTTTTATATTTGCCATTGGAATGGTCATGTTAATATTTCCTAAAATTAACCTGGTATTAAGAATGCCAGCTAAGAGAGAGAGTCATTAAGGAAGTGCTGTGCGAGAGCTTTTCTGTGGTTTTGTCTATTTGTTGCTGTTGTAAAGGAACAATATTAAGAAAACACAATTAGATTTAGGCAATTAGAAAGGCATCAGTTTTCTTGGAAAGTGATTTTGGTAGAGTGACATGATTTGAAACCAAATTGCAAAGTATTAAAAATTAATCATTGGTGAAGACATGGAAACAAAATATGTAGTTCTTTTATCCCCCAGTTCTTTGGTGTATAATGAAATAAGAGTGAGTGTTAGTAATTTCAACTAGAAAAAAAGGTCTGGGAAAAAGGAGGGCTTAGAGAGGACATAGGCGGTTATTTTTAAAGAAAAAGAGGATATCATCAAGAAGGACATTATGAAAATTAACAAGACAGTGATGGAGATAACACACAGAGTGAGAAGGAAGAAGTGAGGGAAAGAAAGGGAGAGGACATTTACAGGAGAATGTGGACAGCACAAGTCCAAGATTATTATTTTTTTCTTTTTGATAGGTAAGAAATGAATTTATTTAGAGAGAAACACATTCCACAGACAGAGTGTGGGCCAGCTCAGAAGGCAAGAGGCCCGGAAATATGGGGTGGTTGGTTTTTATGAACTGGGTAACTTCATAGGATAATGAGTGGGAGGATTATTCCAACTATTTCAGGGAAGGAATGGGGATTTCCAGGTATTGGGCCACCACCCACTTTTTGACCTTTTATGGTTGGCCTCAGAACTGTCATGGAACTGGTGGGTGTGTCATTTAGTTAATGTATTACAATGAGCGTATAATGAGGCTCAAGGTCTACTGGGAGTCGAATCTACTGTCATCTTGGACCTAGTTGGTTCTAAGCAGTTTTTGTCATGTCCTATGGCTATATCATTCTTTTATAGGTTGTGCCCTGCCCCCTTCCCTCCTGTTTCATTCCCCCCTCAGAGATTTTACTCTCATATTCTTATGGGAAGCAGAGGGTCAACAGTCTGTCTTCTGTAACTGCTTCAAGGCTGAGTAGGGGGCATCGACCTGCCTGTCAGGGAATAAAGAATCTCTGGGTGCCTGATCTAGGGGCCCCAGGGGCAGGACAAATCCTTGTTTTAAGTCGATATGGGCTGGAATTCTCGTGTAGACATCATCTTGATGCTGAAGCACTTTTTGTTAACAGCATCAGAGTGCAAAAATTTCTATAAATAGGGCTTCCCTGGTGGCGCAGTGGTTGAGAGTCCGCCTGCCGATGCAAGGGACACGCGTTCGTGCTCCAGTCTGGGAAGATCCCACGTGCCGTGGAGCGGCTGGGCCCGTGAGCCATGGCCGCTGAGCCTGCGTCCAGAGCCTGTGCTCCGCAACGGGAGAGGCCACAACAGTGAGAGGCCCGCGTACCGCAAAAAAAAAAAAAAAAAAAAATTCTATAAATAACTAAAGAATTAAAAGGCATGGTTAAATATCTGGTTACATTGTAATTGATAAAGAAACTTGGTTACTATAACGAGAATTATGAATGATTACACTTAACATACCAAATAATCCTAGTTAAATATTTCTCTTTGAGATACCTCAGGGGCCCTCTAAAGTATCCCAAAGTTAGCTGGAAATCAAAAGAACTTTAATCAAATTTGATATTTGGGAAGTCTGTCAAAAAGTTTTAAAACACTTGGTCAAATAAGATCACAGGTCACTGTAAGAAAGAGTTGTGCATAATCAGGATTTTCTAAGATTGGATTAAATCTACTTGGGTTAATGGATATTGTTGGGAATGAGTTAGGACAATCGGATTTGGTTTCTCCCTCCAAAGTTTTCTTGAAATGCTGCTTTTAATAACAGATAGTATGAGTTTCTTTGCCTTTAAGTGATCTGTATCGACTTTTGAAATCTCTTGTAACTTTGGTTAAGAAATAAGTATTGTCGGGGACTTCCCTGGTGGCGCAGTGGTTGAGAGTCCTCCTGCCGATTCAGGGGACACGGGTTCGTGCACCGGTCCGGGAAGATCCCACATGCCGCCGAGCGGCTGGGCCCGTGAGCCATGGCCGCTGAGCCTGCGCGTCCGGAGCCTGTGCTCTGCAACGGGAGAGGCCACAACAGTGAGAGGCCTGCGTACCGCAAAAAAAACAAAAAAAAAGTATTGTCTCACAGTGACCAAGATTAATCTTTAAGGCTTTATTGAGGTACAATTCCAGGATTAATCTTGAAAGACAACAAAGACCTTTTTTTCCCCTCAAAGACAGGAAAAAGAGAATATATTAAAAATTCATAACACTTTTGAGATAGAAATGTTCAAGATGAGTGATACTAAGATCAAAGAATTTGAAAAAAAAATGGGGAAGGGATTGAGTGTTCAATAAATGTGCAGAGAATGTAAGCATATCACGCTTACTGGGAAGTTAAAGTTCACGCCCTGTTATGAAAAAGAAAGTGATAAGGCTAAGAAAGTAGATCTTAAAAGTTCTCATCACAAGAAAAAAATTTGTAACTCTGTGAGGTGAACAACCTTAACTAAACTTACTTTGATAATCATTTCTCTATAGCTATATATCAAATCATTATGTTGTATACCTCAAGCATATACAAATCTTATATGTTAATTATATCTCAGTAAAACTGGGTGGGGGAGAAACTGATGAGAAAATGTTTACGTTAAATCAAGACTCTAATGAGCAAACAAATAGTTGAAATTCATCCCTGTCAATTACAGGCTCACAGAAAATACCGCAAAATAACTGTGGATATGGCAAAAGTGAGTTTATTCTTACTTACTAAAGCAGATCACTACCTCAACAGAGACTTAGGAATTCCTGTCTTAGTAGGGAGGGCAATGTCAGGATATTTATGAGGTTTGGTGATCTGGCTCAAAGTGGGTCTTTCCATACAGGGGCTAAGTTCAGATGGGGCACAAATTCTGATATAATAGTTTAAAACTGATGGACAAAGCAAGGGGAGTGTTTTGATGTGAGGGTTCAAAAAGCCTTAGAAAATAAACATTTGGTTGATGCTGTCAAAAAGTTGCTTGGCCTGATGTCCATTTAAATGAATTTTACGGAAAGCCCCTGAAATAAACAAGTTTCTCACAACTTTTATCTTCCCTGGCAAGTGTTTCCCTTAAGAGTAAAGTCATGATGATGAAGTAGTGGAATTATAAGCTTGTGTTTGTGAAGACAGTAAACTGTGTGGGTATAGATGTTTCTATGCTCCATTCACTTCTTTTTTTATATAGAACTAGAAATGTTTCACATATATAGCAAGAATTCCTTTCCTAGGAACAGATGATATTGATAGAACATTAAAGATAGTTCAGCTCTAATCAATCAAGTAATAATAAGAACTCATTAGAAATCTTCAAAACACGATATATTCTAATAACCTATCAGTGTAGCCGTGTTCCTATAAAATTTATGAATATTTCTAAAGATTTTTAAGAATTCCTTGTTATTTGGATTTTGCTATTTTCCTCCTCTTTGAGATCTCCAAGTGATCCCTGAAGGATCCCTTGTCTTGACCGGGCATTCCTGTCTTCTTTCTTTACAATCTTAATACATTTAGTTTGTGGGTATAACTAATAAGTATAGCGAGTATAATATGCTTTTGGTAAGTTATTACAATGTGAACATTTTAGCTAAAAAGTAACTAAGTATTGTAGTTAATAATAAACAGAGTGATATTTATGTGCCTCCTTTATCAAGAATGATACATGAAAGAATGAATTTAGATTCTGAAGCATTCAATAATACATGCTATAAGTTAATATTAGAAACAAACCAGAGAATTCAACATAAAATTGGAAAACAAAAGTGTCAAGGAAGACCCTTCCCCATGAGGAAATAAGGATTACTGGATCCTAAGACAAGCAGCTCTGAGTATAGCCAACATGAAATTAATCACAACTAGAGAAGCATTCTAGTCTTCAGTATTTGAAAACTCAAATATTCTATTAGTTCACCAGCAGCACTTCAGTTTTAACATATCTTCGGGATTTCATTAAATGACTCTAGATGTGTTTTCTTTTTCTACAAGTTTTAAAACATTTATACTGTGATTATATCATCTTATTTATGGAGTTAAAGAGATTAGTTCATGACTTCTCTGAAAGCAGAGAAAAGGGAGAAGAAATGGAAAAGAAACCATGAAAGACAAATGATTAAGTAATGTAGATTATTTTCTATTAAAACTACAAGGCAGGATGAAATATATGGTGCTTGTTATTGTTTTAAAAGGCAGTGGAAATGAAGAAAGCATAATAATGGTATAATTATAAATCTTTGAAGTTCTTCAGCATCTAAAAGCATTAAATCTATTAATGCAGCAAGGCTATGCTCATATCTAGCTCAAGACAAATATATTAGCATTATATGTTTCGCAATGGTATAACTTAAAACACTATAAATGAAAAATGCTTTGCCCCTGGTTAATTTTGTGTCTCTTTGCCCTTGGTTAATTAAACAGAAAGTAGGATTTATTTGTGAGGGTTTTCCTCATACAGTGGGGCCCTCCCTGGCCACACTGTTTAAAATACAGCCTCCCCTCTAACACACACACACACAAACACACACACACACGTTTCCTATCCTTCTACGCATTGTCTCCACAGCATTCACCACCATCTAGTATATCTGTTCATTTTAATTTTTTTTATTATTTAATTGGTTAAGGTTTGGTCCCTCCAACTTCCACCCTGGAATGTTCAGCTCCATAATCACAGAAACATTCTTTGTTCTTGCTTTATTCCCAAGGCCCAGGACAGTGTCTAAAACATAGTAGTGTTAATGGTGGAGGGAGAAGGAAGAAACAGCTGGATGGAAAAAGAAAGGAAATTATTTCTAAGGATAAATCACTACTTGGACAACAAAGCTACATGGTAGAAGGGCACCGTTAGATTTCTAAGCACTCCTGTAAGTGAGTTCCTGTCTCCTTTATCCCACACACTGACAAGGAAAGAGGGACTAGGACTGGATTCCTTCTGGGAATAGTCTTTACTCTCCCTTTTCCTTGGCATGCATTTCCCTGCACTCTGATTACACTAGGATGATTTATAGGATTTATAGGAGGATGGTTAATTTTATGTGCCAACTTGACTGGGTACAGGGTGTCCAGATATTTGGTTAAACATTATTCTAGGTGTGTCTGTGATATTGTTTCTGGATGAAATTAACATCTGAATCAGTAGGCTGAGTAAAAAGCAGATTGCCCTTCCCAGTGTGGGCAGACCTCATCCATTCCATCACAGGCCTGCATAGAACAAAATGGTGGAGTAAGAGAGAATGCATTCTCTCTGTCTGACTGTCTTCTAGCTGGGACACTGGTTTTCTGCATTTGAACTTAGACTGGAACTTATACCATCAGCTCTCCTGGGTTCTCCAGTTTACTGACTGCAGATCCTGGGACTTCTCAGCTAACATAACCTTGTGAGCCAATGACGTATAATAAATATCTATTGATCTATCTATCTATCTATCTATCCATCTCACTTAATGGCTCTGTTTCTTTGGAGAATTGAGACTAACATTAAGACTTGGTTGATAAGTGGTCAGGGATACCACTAAGTCTGTCTTTAGTACTAAAGTTTTCTTTTCTTAGCTCTTTCTACACAAAAGATGCTCCATTGTAGGGTCTATGTTGGTTTGGAGACAAAAACGTCATAGCAATAAAGAAACGACTTGTATAAAAATCACCAACTTCCATGTCGCAAAATCTAGCAGATTATTTTCAGGCCTCAAATTATGTGCTATCTTATCAGCACTCAACAAAGATGACCTAACTTCCTTTTAAGCCCTCTGTTATTTTGACTTCCATGACACAATTCTCTGCTGCTTTGTTCCTAGCCCCCTGGTTTCTCCTTTCCTCTGACCTTTGCTACTGTATACTACTCCTACCAGACCTATGAATCATAGAAGACATACTTTTTTTTTTAATCTAAAACTCTATCCATTAAAAAATAATTGAGCAAACTTCCACAGTGGTTTTATAACCAATTATGGACATTATAAATACTATACAAAAATAAAATGAAAAAAATTGAGATAAAGATAAAATGACAATATTTTTTAATGCTGTCTAATTGCAATGGCTTTATTATCAATCATTTGCAAATACTAGATAAGGGTAGGATATACATTTGGTGCAAGGTATACTGTTGATGATAAAAAAATGTATTTCAAATAGACTACTTGATAAATTAAAAAAAAACACACACAAAAAAATCTTTAGACTGATCTCCTGACTGTTCTCACCTCATGAAGTGCCAACAAAGAGGACCAATTAGGATTTATAATAGAAAGGTTCTACTATGTCATTTTCTTGTTATTTCCTGTGCGTGCATTATCATTATTATATGCAACCTAAAATTTCTTTGCATTAATATTTTAAAGCTGCCCATCCATTTAGTGAGGAATATTTTACTTAAAACTAGATAATTCAATATATAAACCTATTTTTAATATTTGCTATTATTTATTTGGTAAAGATTTGCTCCTAACCACTGTCACTCCCACACTAGAATGTTTACTTCCATAATTGCTCAGTTTAACCAGTCATGGGTAATCCAATTTGTAATGCAATGTATTCACTGTGAACAAAAGATAAAGTGTACCGCTTTCAACACCTTTGGAATGTTTAATTTTCATTCTCCCCTTAAGATGAAAATGATCATTAAAGTAATGGTAATAATAATAATAATAATAAATGATTAAAAGGGGGAGGAAAAAGAGGGAATAAAAAGATCAGAAACTACCATTTTTTGGAGGAGCTTAATATGTACCAGGAATTGTTCTAAACAGTTTACATGTAACTCATTTAGTCTTTACATTGAGCCCATGAAGTAGGTGATATTATAATTCCCATTTCATGGATGAGAAAAAATGGGCACAAGGATCTGAAAGAATTTGCCCATTGTAGAGCCAGGACTCAAATGTAGGAGGCCAGGCTCCAGAGCCCACACCTTTAACCAACATACACAATATCTCTGATATTTCTTAGACTGTGTATGATACAGGGATCTCTAACATGAGACTCAGTGAGGGTGCCAGTGATGATCTGTATAGTAATTACTATAAAAGTTTATATCCTTAGTTGTTACAGCAGAAGCAAATATAAATATGAATTCTAATATATTCTTTCTAAATTCCCACAGATAGCATTGTATACCTCCTCAATTGTTGGCTCCTAAATTTAAAGACAATTTTTCTAATTACAACATTCCTCAAAGCTGATGTTTTCAATCTCTTTTCTGACTCAGGCTAAATTCAATATTTCTCAGAATGTGGTTCAAGGGCCATGTGCATCCTAATCACCTGAAATGTTTATAAAAATAAAGATCCCTGGACTGTACCTCCAACTGCACTGAATTAGAATCTCTAGAGGAGCAAATGGGAATCTATATTTTAAACAAAAGTCTACTACTTTTCCATGGGCACTAAATTAAAGAACCCTTGTTATATTGATCTGGTTGATTCTTAAGGCTTAACAAAGAGGAAAATTCAACATCATAATGCTGAAATTCAGCATTACAAGAAACAACAATTTACAACACCACTACCATTTATGAACAATTAATTATGTTATTATATAATATCCAAGCTCTGAACATAATGATAAAGTGTAGTTCCAAATAATGGAAAGAATGATATTAATAATTTGCATGACATTTTTAATCAACATATACTAGCTTCTAAGGATCACCAATAAATTTTCTAATTTTTACAATCTAATTCATAATTGATTTTACACTTTTTTTTTTTTTCCAGGAATTAACACTGAGTTTACTCTCAGGCAGAATTCATGCTCTCTTATTCAGATGAGGAAGAAGTAATCTCTTGTCCTTCGACAGCTGTAAAAATCTTTAGGATTTCTCAGGGAGTATTGATAGTGGCTCGGGAATTCTGGAAATGCTTTCATTATTATGCATGGGATGCAATTAACCTAGACTCAGAGACTAGAACTAAATTAGGAAAGAGTTAGAAATCTTTGGCTAAGGATGAGAGTGATTGTGAGTCAGAAACAAACTCTTGCTGAGCAATTTACTCTATTTTCACTCTTTATTTCTTGTTTTTGTCATTCACGATATAAGTGATAGGTAGGCTGGCCCAGCTAAATGGGCCAGGAGAAATGCACTGTATTCTTCTTCAAGAAATGGGTATGTTACCTTATTTTCTTGTTCTGAAAAAATAATTTAACTCATATTCCTTAGCCCCAGTGGATTCAAATGTCTTTGTTATTACATGTCTTAAATTTCATCAAACAGCACTTAAAGTTTTGAGCTACATTTTCTTATCCATTCTCAATTACGTTTGCCCTATCCACTTAAATATGCTTTAAAAAGTTCTGTGTGCTCCCTGCCCTGTCAGAGTTAAATGCATCCCTGATTTCATTTTTTATCACTTATGATAATGAATGCATATTATTTGATTTAGCCCTACCATTCTAAGATTTCCAACATTTTCTTTACTATTACAGGAGTTGCTTCATCTTTTTATCTAGATCAATTTGTATTTACCATCTATAATAAAATTTACTACTTCAGAAAGTAAGTTCTACATCTCAGATTAGTGGAGGAGTTCCTTCACCAGGTCTCCATGCCATTTAGACCTCAAACTGAATTACATTTTCCTTGTGCTTCCCGCCCTAATTTTCCTCATTTCATTGTGATGGCAACCATATCCAGATAGAAGAATTTAAGTTATTATTTTTACTTTTATTGAGGTATAGTTGATTTACAATATTAGTTTCAGCTGTACAACATGGTGATTCAAAAATTTTATAGATTATAATCCACTTATAGTTACCATAAAATATCGGCAATATTCTCTGTGCCGTACAATATAACCTTGTAGCTTATTTATTTTATGCATAGTAGATTGTACCTCTTAATTTCCTACCCCTTTTTGCCTGCCCCCACCCTTAGCTCTCTCCACGGATAGGCACTAGTTTGTTCTCTATATTTGTGACTCTTTTTTTTTCTGTTGTTATTGTTATATTCACTAGTTTGTTTTATATTTTAGATTTGACATATAAGTGGTAACATACAGTATTTTCGTTTCTCTGCCTGACTTATTTCATTAAGCATAATACCCTCCAGGTCCATCCGTGTTGTTGGAAATGGCAGAATTTCATTCTTTTTTGTGCCTGAGTTATCTATATCTATATCTCTATAGATGTCTATATCTCACATCTTCTTTATCCATTGATCTGTTGAGGGACACTTAGGCTGCTTACATATCGTGGCTATTGTAAATAATGCTATGAACTTTGGGGTACCTGTATCTTTTCAAATTAGTGTTTTCGAGTTCTTCAGATATATACACAAGAGTGGAATTGCTGGATCTTATGGCAGTTCTATTTTTAGTTTTTTGAGGAAACTCCATATTGTTTTCCACAGCGGCTGCACCAATTTACATTCCCACCAACAGTGTGAAAGTGTTCTCTTTTCTCTACATCCTCTCCAACATTTGTTATTTTTGATTTGTATTTCTCTGATGATTACCAATGTTGAGCATCCTTCCATGTGCCTGTTGGCTATCTTTATGTCTTCTTTGGAAAAATGACTATTCAGGCTTCTGCTCATGTTTTAAATTGGGTTGTTTGCTTTTTTGATGTTGAGTTGTATGAGCTGTTTACATATTTTGGATGTTAACGCCTTATCAGTCATATCATTTGCAAATATTTTCTCCTATTCAGTAGTTGCCTTTTCATTTTGTTCATGGTTTCCTTTGCACAGTTTAATTAGTTCCCATTTGTTTATTTTTGTTTTTATTTTCATTACTATAGGAGGTGGATCCAAAAAGATATTGCTGTGCTTTATGTCAAAGAGTGGTCTGCGTATGTTTTGTTTTTGTTTCCTTTGCCTTAGGAGACAGAGACAAAAATACACACACACACACACACACACACACATATATAGCTAAAATTTATGTCAAAGAGTGATCTGTCTCTGCTTTCTTCTAGGAGTTTTATGGTTTCCAGTCTTACATTTTGGTCTTTAATCCATTGCGAGTTTATTTTTGCATACGGTGTGAGGAAATGTTCTCATTTCATTCTTTTACATGTAGCTGTCCAGTTTTCCCAGCACCACATTGAAGCAACTGTCTTTTCTCCATTGTATATTTTGCCTCCTTTGTCATATATTAACTGACCATAAATGTGAGGGTTTATTTCTGGGCTCTCTATTCTTTCCCATTGATCTATGTGTCGGTTTTTGTGCCAGTGCCATACTCTTGATTACTATAGCTTTGCAGTACAGTCTGAAGATAGGGGACATGATACTTCCTACTCTGTTCTTTCTCAATATTGTTTTGGCTATTCAGGGTCTTTTGTTTTTCCATAAAAATTTTAAAATAATTTGTTCTAATTCTGTGGAAAATGTCACTGGCATTTTGATAGGGATTGCATTGAATCCTATATTGCCTTAGGTAATATGGTCATTTTAACAATATTAATTCTTCCAATCTATGAGAACATGTTATATCTTCCCATCTGTTTGTGTCCTCTTCAATTTCTTTCATCATTGCCTTGTAGTTTTCAGAATACAGATATTTTACCTCCTTAAATAGGTTTATTCCTAGGTATTTTATTCTTTTCTATGGGATGGCAAATGGGATTGTTTCCTTAATTTCTCTGATAGTTTGTTGTTAGTGTATAGAAATGCAACAGATATCTGTATATTAATTTTGTATCCTTCACCTTTACTGAATTCATTGATGAGTTCTAGTAGTTTTTTTGTTGGCAACTTTAGGATTTTCTATGTATAGTATCATGTCATCTGCAAACAATGACAGTTTCATTTCTTCCTTTCCAGTTTGGATTCCTTTTATTTCTTTTCCTTGTCTGACTGCTGTAGCTAGGACTTCCAATACAATGTTCAATAAAAGTGGTGAGAGTGGGCCAGATAGAAGAGTTGTGAACTATATTTCTTTTTAAATTCTTCAGCCATTTCTGATTGACTATAATAACTAACAAATATAAGAAAATATCATTTCTATTTGTAATGAACCATTTTAAGGAGATGATGATAAATTATAACAATAGAGCTTACTGCCCAGTTTGTTTCATGATGTACACTTTAGTTTCTATACACTAGTTCTACAAGGCATTTTATATCATACATGACTGCTGTATGACTCTACATTGTCAGTATTCACAGATTTAGTTTCTTAACTACCCTTCAGCAGCCATCCCTTTTGAAGAATCTTGATATTTTCTTTCACTTAATTTCTGTTTTTCTTCCCATTTGGTGCTCCATTTCAGTTATAATCTTAGTGTTCTTCCATTTTAATTTTTCTTTAGCTAACTATCTCCATTTTGATGGTAACACAAGTCCTTTACGATTATTCCAAAAATCTCAGTGGAAACTCAGAAAGGTTGATCCAGACACAGTATCATAATTTAGTATGGAGACTTATTTAAGAATTAAAAAAAAAGTATTCATCACATAAATATTCACTGAGTACCTACTATGTTCCAGGCGCTGCGATTAAAAGATGTATATGACTCAGTCCACATGCTAAAAAAGATCGTGGTCACATTTTTTTACATAAAGACACACTAACATCACTCCTTTTTTTCACTTTATTAGTAAATTTCTCAAAGATAGTCCCCAGTAGCATTCAAAGAATATTATAATCACAAGAGTTAAAAACAGCAATGTTTCATGTGGCGATAAGAAGCCATACTTCAAAGATTCTTCTCTGAATATAGAGTCATGACAATTGTTTAAAGTGATATATTATGGCAAAAATAAGGGGAATGGAGTTTAAATGTTCAAGTATCTGAAAGTAAATGTACTCATACTTAAAAATCACACTTAAAATCAGAGTTTTAAGTCCATGACGAATATAAATACATGGTGAGTTCCAGTGTATGTTTTTTAGGTTTGGAATGCATCCTTTTGATCTCAGAAAGGAGTTGGGATCTACAATTCTTTCCACTATTTTTTTTTCTTTTAAATATTGATGAAAGATTGAATCCTCTAGAAGTCTGGACTTCTCACCAAGATTTTGCAGTAGAGGGTGTGTTCCTTTTTATAAGCTGATATACTAATTGCATAAAGCTACTTCAGTGACTGAAAAAAAGTCTTGTTTGTTTTAGAAGCACAAGAATAGATTATGTTTCAAAAATGTTGTTGAAGTTAAAGGTCTACATTGGAGAGTTCAAAATGAAGAACTGACGGCAACAACATGGCCCTATCTGGGGACTTTATGAAGAACAATACATTAATATTAGATGAATGTGGCATGTACTATATTTATTGTTATGAAGCCATAATATATTGTAATTAAATACTGAGGTTGGCAAAATAGGGTATCTAAATGAAAATAGCCTTAAATAAAGCTTAATATTATTGTTTTCCTTTTTGCCTCTCTCACAGGCATTATGAGATCTGTTATTATGTTTTCAGTTAACTGTTCAGAACTATTATTCCCACAACAGCAATACTGTCCATAAATGGGTCTCTGTGGCAATGATCCATCATATAAGTCTTCATTCACCATTTAAACAGGAGGGGTTGAAAACTATATATTTGTCAAAAAAGTAACACGTCAGCAGTCAGACAGGGGAGAGTCTCAATGCGGTTGCTCTCCTGGTGTTCTACTGATACTATCTCTCTGTTACCTCTCTTACAAAGGACATGTAGATAATAAGGTGTGGAAAAATACTACAGAGGCCTATGTAGCATAACCAGAAAAAGCAAAGGCATTTGGACACCTAGAGTCACTGAGTTTCTCATGTTCACAAGTGGTAAATGGCCACCGTTCAAAGGATTTATGTGCTAACTATTCACTGCTACATTTCCCTTTAAAAACTAAAACAAACACCCTGTTGGAAATAAATAAAAGTGTAAGAGATATTAATATTTTTGCGATTATTACTGAGTAGCATGCTGGTTCTGCTTTCCTAATAATTACTTTTTAACATAAAGTGAATAATTAAATGAACAGTCTTACCCTATCAAAATAGTAGGGATTTATGCATTACAGAACTTTAGACTTGCATTCCAATTTAAAATGCAAAGACAGAGTGATTACTTTCTTTAGCTTAATAAAGGTGAAAATAGAGCTCCTATATATAGGGTTCATATTTTTATATGAAACTCCATATAATTCGAACCAATATAAAAATAAACAATTTGATAAGAGTCTTAGGACTCAAGCTATAAATAACCAGCTCCAGAGACCAATGATAATTTTATAGTAAATTTAAAATGGCTGCTGAGCTTGCTGGCAGCTTACACTCAGCTCATTAGAGCTATCCAAATGTTTGCTTTATAAAGGACTTACTGAAATATTAAAGTGCTAAATAAAGGAAGCCAATCTTGTTTTATTCCCAGTCTTATACATACTTTATAACACATTAGATGAGTATTTTCTTCTTATATTACCTGTCATCTCACCAGAACATTCTTTGCTCATCTTTACAGTAATGCTATTGCCTAAATATACATCAAAACACATACATACACAACACACACACGTAACTCGCTACTTTGCTCTTCAAGCAACTGAGGTATGTCCCCTATAGAGTAAAATCCCTTATAGAGGTTTTCACCCATTTAATGGCCAGTTACATCATGCTCAAACTAAACTTGTCTTAAGCAAAATGCTAATCATCCCTGGTTTCTGATGTTTTTGCACAAGTGAAAACACATTTTTTTTATTCTGTCTAGATGTTCATCAGATATACATTTTCCTTCTCATTACAGAACTTTAAAATGAGCCGCACTTCACAGCTCAAAGTGTGGAAGATGTCATTAAACTAGCTGTCTAATCAAGAAGGTGTAAAAGATTTAATTAAACTAATAGTAGGCTGACTCAATTATTCTAAAATATATTAAAGCACATGCTGTACATGTGATTACAATCATAATTCATAGACAATTTTTATTTATTTTGCTCATCTTTTTAAGTTGTGCTATTTCTTTGCAGATACTAGTACTTGCATATTCAATTATATATATGCATGTATACACACATGCACATATAAATGACACAATTATCAATATGACATTTTAAATGTGGATTATTCCACTGTTTGCATTTTTATAACAGAACATAATGTAACTATAAAGCCAATACTTAAGAGTCACTGCATACACCTCGCCTTTCATGTGGACATCATTTTCCATAATTCACTATGGCATTTCTGCTAAAATCAGCTACTCTTTTGGCCTTTTTAAATGGTAAAATCCATCTTTACTAAAAGGTGTTAAATAAAACTCCAAGTTTAAGGAAAATCATTCACATTTTATGGGTAACCTCCTTGTTTAGAGTTATTTTATTTTTCCTTAATGAGGTCCTTACTCTTGTTTTCTCTATCAGTTGCCTTGTTTGTACTTAATCTCTTCAAAAGCCTAAGAGTCTTCAAAGGATTTGTGTGTATAATTATGTATAGTTTTACTAAAAAAAAAAAACCTGTGGTTTTCACCCAAAGCAGAAATATAAAGGTTTTCCTATGAAAACTGGTCAGTATTGCTTTGTTTTAAAGCCAGCAGTATATATGCATCTCTTTTCCAGATGTCTTACAGAGAGATCCATTCTCAGTTAAGGAGGCTGGATGAGATAGCAGTGTGCTTGGTAATGACAAAGGGATGTCTCCCCTACGGCAGAAACAACTGGTGATGTGCATTAGTCAAAGTAAGGACCAGCTTTTCACTTGCTATCTTTGCTTCTACCTAAGTAGATTTTAGCTTTCTCAGAGGCAGAGAAGAAAATCAAAAATTACTCTTGGTTTTTGAGATGTGGGCCTGAACAATATTTGGTTGTAAACATCACCCAAACTTCTATTCTTCTGCTTACCTATACGTAGGATGCACATTGACAAAGAAGGACTGTCAGTGTTCCCAACAATTCCAAGCGTCATAAATTTCAGAGCTAAGTATATTTATCAAACATTTTTTAGATAACAAAGATGTCAAAGACACCCCAGTATGTCAATACTAAGAAAATTACTCTACGAGAGAAGTCTACACAAAGGCTCTGTATTATTGCTGAAAAGAGGCACTTGGGATCTCATTTTTCCTTTAATTTATTACTTGTTTGTGAAGCATTTAAAAATAGTAAGTGATAATAAATCTGCACTTTTAATAACAGCCTATCCTTTGACAGCAGTGATGGTACATGAAAACTAGTGGCCATGTTTTTGGATAGCATTCATACTATCATTTTAGCTGTGAACATCTTTCCAGTAAAATGTCTAGATTTCTCCAAAATAAATAGAATGTAGAGCTTCACAGTTCTATGAAACCCATGCCTTGCTAAATATGATTATAACATGTATTGTCAAGAAAAATAACCCTTCATTATGCCTCTAAGAGACTTAACTGTTATGGTGACATGCTGGTTTTGGTGTGAAGGCATCAAGACCTATTCCAGTGGCTGCTGGCTCTCGCCTATACTTCTGAGTAATCTTTAGACTACTTAGTAAGCATTATTCCAGATGGCTGATTGGCAGCTGACAGCAACTCTACCAACCGTAGCATATGGTCCACTGAGGGTTGACAACTGTCATTCAGGCAAAATTCACTACAGCTACATGCCAATCATAAAACATTCACTAAAAAAGGGGATCAAAGCCTGAGCTGACATGTACTGCCTGTCCTGATTAGATACAAAATAATTAGTCACTTTGAGTGGAAAGCTCCACTCGGATATAGCAAAACAAAACCCCACTGGAGTGGAAAAAGTTTGCTAAAATATTTTGGGGGACTGACTGATGACTACAAATACCACAAACCTCCATAAGCACTCTTCTATTCCTTTAAACGTTTTTCCAGGCTGTTTACCTGGCATCATTTTTACGAAAAATGGAATACAGAAGCATGTTTTAACTTAGGCATATTCTTTCAATACCCTTACATCAGTTTGCCACAATTACAAGCATGGTTGTAAAAGTATTTAAGAATACTTTAGTTAAGTAATACATTTAAATAAATACAAATATAAGCTTAATTTAAGATTTTTTACTTAGGAATTTCTTTTTGATGCTTTAGTGAGATGGTTAGTTCATAACAGATAAATCTTTAAATGTCAACTTTTTTTAACTAATAAGCTACAACTTCAGGATAACATATTTTCTAAAAGTATCACATATTGCTAACAGCTATTTTTATTTTTTTTTAATTTCTATACTGTGATAGCTGCATTTACTTTTATGTTTTAGACAGTATTAGAGAGTAAGAAAACTTTGTGTGAAAGAAGCCTTGAAAACTCAACCTTCTTAAGATCCCAGTCTTCTCATGCCAAATATATGCTCAGAGAGGATTTTACTTTTAAGAAACAAGTATTAAATGGTCAATTTAAAGGGTCAAAATAACTCAAGAGCAAAAATCTGGAGTCATATACACTGAACCTTGCCTTGTATTAGGTGTAGCCTTAGACAATTTCCTTAAAATTCCTAAGTCCTGGGCTTCCCTGGTGGCGCATTGGTTGAGAGTCCGCCTGCCGATGCAGGGGACACGGGTTCGTGCCCCGGTCCGGGAAGATCCCACATGCCGCGGAGCGGCTAGGCCCGTGAGCCATGGCCGCTGAGCCTGCTCATCCGGGGCCTGTGCTCTGCAACGGGAGAGGCCACAACAGTGAGAGGCCCGCGTACCGCAAGTCCTAAGTCCTTAGTTATAAAATAAGGATGATAATAGTAACTTACAGTGTTGAATAAGGTAATGCCTAGGGCACAATAAGTCTTTAATAATTGCTAGATACTCCCATCAAATTAATTATCATTACCATCTATTTCAGCTAAGGTTTAAATTTTTCTGGAAATATAACACTCATATTTAATTTTATACAATTTGTATTAATAAAAATAGTGCCTAACCTGATACAGCAGCTATAGTTTACAAATTTCTTTTTAATACATTTTATTAATTGACCTCAAAACTCTAGGAAGTAAGTAGGGCACTGTTCCTCTTTCTCACATGAGGAACTTCAGGCTCAGAATGGTGAAAGAATTTGCCTAAATTCACAAAACTCTTTGTTATCAAAGGTACAACTATTTATTTATTTATTTATTTTTGGCTGCCTCGGGTCTTCGTTGCTGTGCCCGGGCTTTCTCTACTTGCGGTGAGCAGGGGCTACTTTGTTGCAGAGCATGGGCTTCTCATGGCGGTGGTTTCTTTTGTTGCGGAGCACGGGCTCTAGGCGTGCGGGCTTCAGTAGTTGTGGCATGCGGGCTTAGTAGTTGTGGCTCACGGGCTCTAGCGCACAGGCTCAGTAGTTGTGGCACACAGGTTTAGCTGCTCTGCGGCATGTGGGATCTTCCCAGACCAGAGATTGAACCCATATCCCCTGCATTGGCAGAAGGATTCTTTTTTTTTTTTTGCTGTACGTGGACCTCTCACCGTTGTGGCCTCTCCCATTGCGGAGCACAGGCTCCAGACGCGAAGGCTCAGCGGCCATGGCTCACGGGCCCAGCCGCTCCGTGGCACGTGGGATCCTCCCAGACCGGGACACGAACCCGTGTCCCCTGCATCGGCAGGCGGACTCTCAACCACTGCGCCACCAGGGAAGCCCGGCAGGAGGATTCTTAACCACTGCACCACCAGGGAAGTCCCCAAAGGTACAATTAAAATCAAGATCATCCTATTCTCTATACCACTCCTCTTACCAGCTCCCTGTGCCAATATCAATTAATATATTTGCTACTCTTTATGGACCATCAGTTTTATAATAGTTTATGTCCTAATAAGAGTTATGTTATATATATATAACTTAGCCTGAATAAATGTATAGCAGCCTTCATGTATCTCCCTCTATAAAAGACATGCTAGATGGACAAAACATCTTAGGGTTCAGATCAAGAAATTCAAGAAATGTGTAATTCCTATAAAATATTTTTATAAGACAATTTGACATCAACACCTCTCATTGCAGAAAAATATTGGTACTTTTATCTCAAAATTATTATTAAAATTTAATTGTAAAAATAAAAGAAATTAAAACCTAGATGAATATAAACCTCAAATGATGTTTTGCAACATTTACAATGATTTAAATAATGGTCAATAATTTTATACGTGTGTGTGTGTGCCTTTCTCTGTCTTTTTGTCTCTCTGCCTCTGTCTTTGTCTCTCCCTCTATATAAAATAATCTGTCAATATTAAGTATACACATACATAAGTACACACAAAAATTTAACATGTGAAAATATTCAGTATATCAGAAAATAAATGAACAAAGTTTATTTGAAAACTAAGATCTAAATTCCTATAATTCAAAAGTATTTTTAATTTTTAGAAGGTCTTTATATTTAAAATTAAGATATTTAATATAACATAATATCTGATTTAGTCTTTTGTATTTATAAAACATTTCAGTGAAACAAACCTGTATTAAAGAATGATTACATCAGTCACAAACTGAATAATGCTAATAAGTTATACCTGGGTGCTATAAAAAGAAATAATTGAAATATATTTATAAAACGTTAGTATTAATATTAGTATTGGTAAAAAATGAAAATGGAAAACTTACAAATATAACTTTCATATTTTTAATTATTTTCATAGTTAATAGTGGATGGTAGGGGGAAGTAGAACTGTTTTCAAGAAGCTACGATATCCCCTTTATCCCTGATATTAATTGGAAGTTGGTAATATTTAACGGTGAAGAAAAGTTTTAAACAGTTTTGATTATGTGAGATTTTAAACTTCTGAAAAGTTAGAATAATATTGGCTACCAAAGTTTACATAAATTTACATAAATACATAAATAAGAACCTACCCCTCAATGACAACTGGGTGCTTATCACAGATCAAACTAACTATAAGTATATATAAAACTACAAGGGAAAAATTTTTAAATAATAGACAATGCAGGAGTTTCTCAACTCCATCAATTCTAGCCTCCCAAGAGAGCTCTAAAAGCCTCCTTTTACTGACTGTTTTCTTTCCTCTTCCTTAGTATCCTAAATTTCATCAATTCACAATCACTGTTTGAAAGGTTTCTTTCCAACTTCAATTTCTCAACTAATTTATCCCACTCTTCCTCCTTCCCTCCAAAACTAATCCTTCAAGTGCTATCATCTCTAGCTCCTTAACACCTGATTTTCCCCTCCATTCCCATTTCTTAGCTCAGAACTGAACTTGTAAAACCATCACTGACCAGTCTTCCAATTTTTCCTATCCCTTCCCCATAATGCTACTCATATGACTCTTTAAATTTCAAAGCTGATTACCTTACTACACTGATAAAACACCAGTGCCCCTCCCCACCCACTGTTATCTAAGAATGATGTTAGAAAGTTTTATAATGGTAACAGCATAAGAGTCTCTTCTGATCTTTCATTTGCCTTCTAAATGCAGGACTGCCCTCCTAGACACTGATTCACTCAAGTGTCTCCTGTCTATATGAATGCTAAAATTAAACAAATTACTCATATTTCCTGAGATGTCAGGCTGATTTCACACCTCTTTATTTTTGCTCATAGTGCCTGACGTTTCTTCTTTACTGAGAATGACCCCTCCCGCTTTCATCTCCCATCAGATCAGCCTTCCATTGAGAACACTTGTTGGCCTTTCTTGTCAGATCCATGCATAAGTCCATCTTAGCTCCTCCTATTTTTATTTTATTTTCAGTAATGGAATTGCATTGAGTATTCTTATATCTCAAAGTGTGCAGAGAAAACTGTGTCTGTTTTTTTCCCTTTCTTCAGGGAAGACTTTGCCTGCTCTAAAGGAGCCATTATGCAATTCACTCATGTGAAAGCCCATATAGAAAGAGACCTGTTTATCTTTCCTACTCCGTTACCTAATTCTGTATATATATATATATATATATATATATATATATATATATATATAAGTTTAGGTACACAGGTTCTCATGACATTTGCTGTCTTCATTAATGTACAAATATCTTTTTAAGATGTATGCTGGCAGTTGCCATGCAGAATGCCTTTGGTGAATCTTGTTACGGACGTTTTCTGGTTCTGCTATCTAGGTATATAAAACAAACACCTATATAGGCACACTTCAAGGATCTCATTCAATGTAAAGCCAGTCCTAACCCATTCCTCAGTTCTAGGTATGCCTGTTCTTCCCATTTCAACTATGAAGATTACAGCACTATAACTGTGATTCTTTCACCTAGGAAAGCATATGCTCTCATGTCATCTATCTAATAATATTACATTTCTGTCTGTTGGGTGTTACCACATAAAAAATGCTTGTCACCTAATTGGGAGGGTTTGATCATCAGATCTAAAAGCTGTAGGGAGTATATGAAATTAATGGAGAGGGAGGAGAATTCAGAAAGAAAGCACCTAAAAATAGAATCTGATTGCTTGGCTATTTGGAAATAGCTAAAAATGATGGGAGGAAGTAAAACATTATTAGGAAAAGGTTAATAATTTTATAATTACTTAAGGTGCAAAACTAAAAGTTAAGCCCCAGGATCCATGTTTAGGAGATGACAGGCCATATTAGTAATGATATTTACATCATAGAGGGCCTTTAAAATAGATATTTAAAACTCTTTTTAGAAAGTTTAAGAGAAACTATTGGCAGAATAGATAAAATAAAATATGGGTTATTTTAAACTCACAATTGATCAGAATGTTGTATTTTGATCTACTACTTATTTGGAGTTCCAGTGGCAATGTACTAAATCAGCTAAATACAAAAAAAAAAATTGTGTTCTCAATTACAAAGACACCTATGGTAGTTCAGAAAATGACAAACACAATTAATATGCAACTTTTAAGCTCAGGAATACATTTCAAATGTCAAGGTAGAGAAGAGACATCTTAAAGCCCTTAACTACATCATGTAGCCCACAATAATATGTTTGGAGTGATGCACAAGCACAATTACTTATTTTATTTCAAATTTAATTGACTGTTTCTGTACTTAATTAAACATCTAATGTAGGATTGTGATGTAATATTAAGGGAAATTATTTTGAAATCCCATTAAGTAGATGACTCCTGGTGTGTTCATTTCAAACTATATAAATTTCATGAATAAAAATTACCATGTGCTCCAGTTAATGTGATTTTCAATTATTTACATAGTAAATTAATAAAACATTTTGGTAAGGATCTCTTAGTATCTAGTTTTCAGTATATATAAACATGTTTAAATAAATTCCTTATGAATCTCTCAGTCACCCATACAAAGGTGAAATAAACTTGTATTATTTCAAAATAAAAATGTCAAGGCACTTCATAAACTGGAAAGCATGATGAAAATACATTAGGTGACAGCATCTAGACTACAGAACTTCAGTACTACTCTTCAATTAATAACTAAAATTAATAATCAATCTAAAAACAAATTAAATGATAAAAATAGGAGAATAATGGTCACTGGTTTTCTTAACTGTCTATTTTATACTTATTTACAGTTTTTAGAAGTATTTATTCAGAATATTAAGAACATTTTGAGTTTAAACATTTAACGATTTAAGAGAAAGGTGTAGGGCATTCTTTCTCTAAAAAAGAATGCCTCTTTTAATTTGAATATGCTGATTAGCATGATCTATTATAACATGTCCTTATTTAGAGTAAATGCTAGTAGAATCATAACAAAGCCTATGCTTAAAATGACTGTTTGAAACTTCAAGAAGTAAGTAATTGTTCATTTCGAATAGAAATAACGTTTTCCCTTATTGTTAATACTGGTGGAGAAAATTTTTTTCTCTGCATGCATTTTTTTTTTTTTTTGCGGTATGCGGGCCTCTCACCTCTGTGGCCCCTCCCATCGCGGAGCACAGGCTCCGGACGCGCAGGCCCAGCGGCCATGGCTTACGGGCCCAGCCGCTCCACAGCATGTGGGATCCTCCCACGCCAGGGCACGAACCCTTGTCCCCTGCATCGGCAGGCGGACTCCCAACCACTGCGCCACCAGGGAAGCCCACAATTTATTTTGAAAGAATTTATTTTTGGCTCTGCACAACAAGAACTTCACTACCTGGTGTTATATTCTCTTTTATTTCCATTTTTTTAAAAATCTTGTAAATCTGGCTACATTATGACTCCCACTAAGTGTGGCACTGGTCCTTGCACGTCTTTAGTGCAACTCAATGTTTGGACCCCATCTCTGAGTGATGCACAAACCCTATGCTTCCCTGCAAGTGCTGGACAGGTAGTAGGGGTTTGAGCAGGGAACAATCCAAGAGCAAATATGAAACTGGAAAGTGTTTATTTTCCAATTATATTGGAATCTAGAATGGGGATTTTTTTAAGGGCAGTTTTGATCATTATTTCCTGTAGAAGAGGCATTACTGTTTCAAGGACCCAATGAAGCCAATGCAAGCTGGCAATATTTGAAGCTAAACTTCAAAAGTACAATCTATGGAAACTAAACAAGGAAAATGATTGTTCGCTCAATTGTAGCCAATGCTAACTGTACGAATGAACAGGATCCAGCAGGAAATACGTATCTGCCATAAAGTGCTGTCTTTAAAACATTGTAATACGGCATCTTAAAGGCCCTTTACACCACTCATACATGTTAAGTTTCTCAAAGCACTTTCACACTCATTATCAAATTGCCTCCTATCTCTAATTTTATAGAAAGGAACTGAAGGGCAGACAGATGAATTGACTTGCCTATAGTCTTATGACTAACTATGGACAAAGGCAAGTTTTCAATCCAAATTTGCTGCCTTTTTTTTTGTTTGTTTTGCGATATCAAGTTGATCATTATTGCATTAGAACTATACTATAAATCATTCATTTATAGCATTCTTATTTATTTATACTCTACTTTGTTCATTCCAAAAATATCTGAAGATGTTTAAAGAAATGCTTAAAGTACACTACAAAGAACAAATGGACAACTACATGAACATAAACGGACTAATATTCATATTACATAATAAGTTTTATGAGCTTGTATAGGTATTTAATGAAGTTTTATATTTTGTCTCTTACATAATAGTCAAAACAAAGAGATGAAAAGATGAGTTCTAAAATACACTCTAGTAAGACAAATCAAGAGTTCAGAAGCGACATTTTTTGTGGCTTAAGGCGCATACAGAGATAATGTATAATGTTGGCTTTCCTTTCCATTTGTTCCTTTAAAATTACCTATATTTTGTTTCTAAAATGTATATACACACAAGTGGAATATGCAGAGAAAATAAAACATTTCTGGACTGCTTACCTTCTAAGATAATGAAAGGGGTATAGCACAAAATTAAAGTGGCTTGAAAAGTCATGTAGTATCACTGTGATCATTTGCCAAGATACTGAGAAGAAAAACACTTTGTATAAACTGTTCTTTTAGGACACATCTGAAGATGATAATATGTGAAAAGAACGAATGTAATGTTTTTTGTGAAAAGACAGAGCTATGGTCAAAATGCAGAATTAATTCTTCTCTTTCTCTCTGTCTCTGTATCTCTGCCTCTCTGTCTTTATATTGCTCTTTCTCCATATACATACATATATATATACACATATATATGAATATATATACAAATGTGTATATTCATGGGTATACAAAAACAAATATAAATCGCATACATAAACTGTTCTCACTTATATTAAAAATTAACAGAGAGAAAGTGTGCTCTCCTCCCACGCTTCACTGTCAAGGACCTTTCATTCAAAGTTCCTATCATACTTTGCACCACAAAGCATGAAACAGGAATTAATATAGGAATTAATATGCACCATTGTGGAAAGAGACCAAATCATTAGGAATTAATTTTCAACACATTTGGTCCTTTGTATCTCAAGAATGAATGGACTCTTGCTATAATCTCCTCCATTGCCTGAAGTAAGTCTAATCAATTTAAGAAAACAAATTATTTAAAAATGCCACTCCTTATCTTATCTCTAGTGTTTCCTGTTTTATTTGGCTGTATCTCTGTCAAAAATACTGACACAGAAGTTTTCTGTCCATGAGTTTGTCAAGCATTCAAGAATGTCATGTACAATGGAGAATACTGCCTGAGGCTTGGTTCAAGAGGGTCTTGAAAATAAAGTTTAAGAGTCAATATATTCAGGGAACTAAACGTGTACTAAATGTGGGTGCAAGGTGTCCATTTATACGTGCCAATTTGTCAGTTAAGTTCCAATGCACGGGCTGAACTTAACAGGTAGTCATTTTTGATGCATTTTCTTAACTGCTCAATTGTGCAATAACCACTACTTTCCCACAGCAACTCGACCTAATCTTATGATCTCCTGAGTTTCCCTGAGACTGATAAATTGCCAAGACCCACCATCCCTATCTACTTGCTTTCATCATCAGTGATCCTATAAGACTTTCTGATATTTGAAATATACTTTGAAATCCACATTTCAATGCTAGGTAGCCAGACTCTTTTCACAGGGAGCATTTTTCGAAGTAAGTTCATCAAAAAACAAAACAAAACAATATAAACTCAAATAATTTGAAAACTTATGGTCAAACAAAAACCTGCAATTGGATATTTATAGCACCTTTATTCATAATTGCCAAAACGTGGAAGCAACCAAGATGTCCTCAGTAGGTGAATGGATAAATAAAACATGCAGAAAATGGAATATTATTTAGTGCTAAAAAGAAATGAAGTATCAAGTCATGAAAAAACATGGAGGAGCTGTAAATGCACATTACTAATAACGATAGAAGACAATCTGAAAGGATTAAATACTGTATAAGCCCAACTATATGACATTCCAGAAAAGGCAAAACTATAGAAACAGGAAAAAAAAAATCTGTGGTTGCCAGAGGTTAGAGTGAAGGGAAAGACGAATAAGCAGAGCAAAGAGGATTTTTAGGGCAGTGAAACTACTCTGTATGATACTATAATGGTGGACATGTAATTTTACATTGTCCAAACCCATAGACTGTATAATACATAAGAGTGAACTCTTAGGTAAACTATGAACTCTGGATAGTAAGGCTGTGTCAGTGTAGGTTCATCAGCTGTAACAAATGTCCCGCTCTGGTGAGGGATTTCCATAAAGAGGAAGGCTGTGCCTGTGTCGTGGCAAGAGTATGTGGGATGGCTCTGTACATTTTGTTCAGTTTTGCTGTGAATCTAAAGCCACTTTAAAAAAAGAAAGTGTATTTCAAAAACAAAGAAAAAAGAAAAGGAAAATGTCACTCTGAAAACAAAACAAAAACAATGTGAGCCAAAAAATCAGCAATGGATAAGATTCAGATTTTTCAAATAAATTAGACTGAACAAAAAAATATATTCTAAGTATTCCAAATTGATAGCTCTTCTGAATTTAGATACTATTTAAGGTGTTGCCAATTAAATCTGATCAGCACGAATGTAGTAATTTCAGTCTGATTTTCAGATCATGTAGCACAAAATCAGCATGAAACTTCTAATCCAAAAATTAACACAGCTGGATAGCAGAAGTTACATCAAGGATACTAGATTATGTGTGAATAATGTTCGATTATTCTTCAGGGTTTGAGATTTTCCTTTTAGTTTTGAGGGTTATTTCAATGAATGTTGTAAATATGTGTATGTCTGTGTTTATATCTACTTTTTTCTACCTATTAGTGAGCATATCTACAATGCAAGACTTTGTGCTGAGCAGTAGTTATATTTTTTTAAAAAGTGGCATGATTTCAATCCTAAAAACTTTTCCATCTATTAGATTATTCAATTTTTATTTTACCAGGCAAATAAATAAATAAGTACTATATATACATACATATGTGTATATATATATATATATATTTTTTTCCATCTATTAAACAGAATATTCCATTTTTATTTTACCAGGCAAATAAATAAAGTTATATATAATAATATATATATATATATTAAAGATAAAACCAAGGTTCAGAAAAATGTTATTTATTAAAAGTAGCATATTTATTAATTGCTAGGTCCAAGATTCAGCAAAGGTACGTCATTCTTTAAAACATTCTTTTTTAAAAATTTTTTAATGGCTCTTTTGTAATTCATTATCAATTACCAAGTACCTATACTGTGGCAGACATCACTCTAGGCATTGACGAAACTACGGGGACTCAGAGTTGAACACCAATGTCAAGGAATTTATGAGTCTTTGGACCCTCAGTCAATGTCTTTTCTGGGTTTTCTAGCAACTGGTTGATTTTATATTCCAATAAGACAACAGTTCTTACTCGTTTTTCTTTATTTACCAGTTATTATTTTTCTTTCCTAATTTCTACTTCAGCAATATATGTGAATCTCTTTGAAGATCTCTATACTCACAGGTTAGTAGAGCATTTGCATATTAGGGGAGAAAAAAATAAATACTTTGGAATCTTTCTACTATAAAGCTTATTTATTCAGATTCTTCTTACAATAGAGAGTACAGATGTCATTGTGTGCGGCACTGCGGCATCAGTCTGCCATTATTGTTGCTTTATTTTTCTCTCAACAACTGAGCACAGTAACATACACCCTCTTTCTCCTGAGCTGGGAGAAGCTGAAGGAGAGCTGGTGGGAATAGGAGGAGCCACAGTCACAGTTGAGGCTTGACTCCAATGAATTCAAATCAGTACGAACCACCTTTCTCCTGCGCCCTGGACCTTGTATGTTTCTTTTAATTCACTTCTCCAGACCACTCTGTCTTTACACGTGAATTACCAGGAATTTTCCAGCTATTCCTTAAAATATTTCTCTGGAGTCTTCATATTTATACTGACATGATTTATATGGCAGTACTGTATATTTTATAACAGATTATACTGTGAAGAAGTTCTCTTTAAAAATTCATAGCAGTGGGCTTCCCTGGTGGCACAGTGGTTGAGAGTCCGCCTGCCGATGCAGGGGACACGGGTTCGTGACCTGGTCCGGGAAGATCCCACATGCCACGGAGCGGCTGGGCCCGTGAGCCATGGCCGTTGAGCCTGTGCGTCCGGAGCCTGTGCTCCGCAACGGGAGAGGCCACAACAGTGAGAGGCCGCATACCGCAAAAAAAAACATAAACAAGAAACATCTCAAATAAACAACCTATCCTTACACCTAAAGTAATTAGAGAAAGAACAAAAAAAACCCCAAAGTTAGCAGAAGAAAAGAAATCAAAAATCAGATCAGAAATAAATGAAAATGAAATGAAGGAAACGATACCAAAGATCAATAAAACTAAAAGGTGCTTCTTTGAGAAGATAAACAAAACTGATGAACCATTAGCCAGACTTATCAAGAGAAAAAGGGAGAAGACTCAAATCAATAAAATTCGACATGAAAAAGGAGAATTAACCACTGACACTGCAGAAATACAAAGGATCATGAGAGATTACTACAATCAACTATATGCCAATAAAATGGACAATCTGGAATAAAGGCACAAATTCTTAGAAAAGCACAACCGTCAGAGACTGAACTAGGAAGAAAATATAGAAAATATAAACAGACCAATCCCAAGCACTGAAATTGAGACTGTGATTAAAATTTTTCCAACAAACAAAAGCCCAGGACCAGATAGCTTCACAGGTGAATTCTGTCAAACATTTAGAGAAGAGCTAACACCTATCCTTCTCAAACTCTTCCAAAATATAGCAGAGGGAGGAACACTCCCAAACTCATTCTACGAGGCCACCATCACCCTGACACCAAACCAAACGAAGATGTCACACAGATTGAAAACTACAGGCCAATATCACTGATGAACATAGGTGTAAAAATCCTCAACAAAATACAATCAAACAAAATCCAACAGCACATTAAAAGGATCATATACCATGATCAAGTGGGGTTTATCCCAGGAATGTAAGGATTCTTCAATATACACAAATCAATCAATGTGATAAACCATATGAACAAATTGAACAAGAAAAATCATATGATCATTTCAATAGATGCAGAAAAAGCTTTCGACAAAATTCAACACCCATTTATTATAAAAACCATCCAGAAAGTAGGCAGAGGGAACTTACCTCAACATAATAAAGGCCATATGACAAACCCACAGCCAACATCATTCCCAATGGTGAAAAACTGAAACCATTTTCTCTAAGATTAGGAACAAGACAAGGCTTTCCACTCTCACCACTACTATTCAACATAGTTTTGGAAGTTTTAGCCACAGCAAACAGAGAAGAAGAAGAAATACAAGGAATCCAAATCGGAAAAGAAGAAGTAAAACTGTCACTCTTTGCAGATGACATGATACTATACATAGAGAATCCTCAAGATGCTACCAGAAAACTACGAGAGCTAATCAGTGAATTTGGTAAGTAGTAGGATAGAAAATTAATGCACAGAAATCTCTTGCATTCCTATACAATAATGATGAAAAATCTGAAAGGGAAATTAAGGAAACACTCCCATTTACCACTGCAACAAAGAGAATAAAATACCTAGGAATAAACCTATCCAAAGGGATAGAAGACCTGTATGCAGAAAACTATAAGACACTGATGAAAGAAATTAAAGATGATACAAAAAGATGGAGAGATATACCATGTTCTTCTATTGGAAGGATCAATATTGTGAAAATGGCTATACTGCACAAAGCAGTCTACAGATTAAATGCAATCCCTATCAAACTAGCAGTGGCATTTTTCACAGAACTTGAAAAAAAATTCACAATTTGTATCGAAATACAAAAGACCTTGAATACCCAAAGCAAATTTAATAAAGAAAAATGGAGCTGGAGGAATCAGGCTCCCAGACTTCAGACTATACTACAAACCTACAGTAATCAAGACAGTATGGTACTGCCAAAAAAAGAGGAATATAGATCAATGGAACAGGATAGAAAGCCCAGATATAAACCCTCACACAGATGATCACCTTATCTTTGATAAAGGAGGCATGAATATACAATGGAGAAAAGACAGCCTCTTCAGTAATTGGTGTTGGGAAAACTGGATAGCTACATGTAAAAGAATGAAATTAGAACACACCCTAACACCATACACAAAAATACACTCAAAATGGATTAAAGACCTAAATGTAAGGCCAGACACTATAAAACTCTTAGAGGAAAACATAGACAGAACACTCTGTGACATAAATCACAGCAAGATCCTTTTTGACCCACCTCCTAGAGAAATGCAAACAAAAACAAAAATAAACAAATGGGACCTAATGAAACTTAAAAGCTTTTGAACAGCAAAGGAAACCATAAACAAGACAAAAAGACAACATTCAGTGTGGGAGAAAATATTTGCAAATGATGCAACTGACAAAGGGTTAGTCTCCAAAATATACAAGCAGCTCATGCCACTCAATATCAAAAATCAAACAACCCAATCCAAAAATGGGCAGAGGGCCCAAATAGACATTTCTCCAAAGAAGATATATAGATTGGCAACAAACACATGAAAGGATGCTCAACATTACTAATCATTAGAGGAATGCAAATCAAAACTACAATGAGGTATCACCTCACACTTGTCAGAATGGATATCATCAAAAAATCTACAAACAGTAATGGCTGGAAAGGGTGTAGAGAAAAGGGAACCCTCTTACACTGTTGGTGGGAATGTAAATTGATACAGCCACTATGGAGAACAGTATGGAGGTTCCATAAAACACTGAAAATAGAACTACCATATGACCCAGCAGTCCCACTACTGGGCACATACCCTGAGAAAACCATATTTCAAAAAGAGTCATGTACCACAATATTCATTGCAGCACTATTTACAATAGCCAGAACAGGGAAGCAACCTAAGTGTCCATCGACAGATGAATGGATTAAGAAGATGTGGCACATATATATACAATGGAATATTACTCAGCCATATAAAGAACCAAAACTGAGTTATCTGTAGTGAGGTGGATGGACCTAGAGTGTGTCATACAGAGTGAAGTAAGTGAGAAAGAGAGAAACAAATACCATATGGTAACACTTATGTATGGAATCTAAAAAAAAAAAAAAAAAAAAAAAAGGTTCTGAAGAAACTAGGGGCAGAACAGGAATAAAGATGCAGACATAGAGAATGGACTTTAGGACACGGGGAGGGGAAGGGTAAGCTGAGATGAAGTGAGAGAGTGCAACTGACATACATACACTACCAAATGTATAATAGATATCTAGTCGGAAGCAGCCACGCAGCACAGGGAGATCAACTTGGTGCTTTGTGACCACCTAGAGAGGTGGCATAGGGAGGGTAGGAGGGAGATGCAAGAGGGAGGGGAAATGGGGTTATATGTATATGTATAGCTGCTTCACTTTGTTATACAGCAGCAACCAACACAACAATGTAAAGCAATTATACTCCAATAAAGACGTTAAAAAAAAAGAAATACATATGAAAAAAGGAGAAAAACAGGGCAGGAGATATAGAGAAAGGTAGGGCAAGATAGTAACACAGAGGCTAGTGAGAAGGGACTATAATTCAAAGAGTGAATTCATTAACGATGGTTACTGAACAAATTCCAAAGCAACAGGCAATGAGAAAATCAAGGTTGGATAGGTTGTTTTTTTTTAACCTCACAGGCCAGTGATATGAAAACTCAGTCTATTTCAATAGACTATCTTTCTGGGGAGGGGACAGTTTCTGAAATTAAAACAAAAATGGTAAGGTTACAAGAACAGAAAGTCTGTCTGGATCCATTTGCCTTGACCCCAATCCCCAGTGCCCTGAGTTGTTCCTAGTGTACAAATTTAGAATTAGAAGGATCCTGACAGATGTAATATAGGCTCCTAGAGATGAAACCACTGAGTCTAGAATCACTATATTCACACACTGAGTATCTCTATTTTTTATTATTATTTTTTTTTCAGTACACGGGCCTCTCACTGTCGTGGCCTCTCCCATTGTGGAGCACAGGCTCTGGATGTGCAGGCTCAATGGCCATGGCCCAGGGGCCCAGCCACTCTGCGGCATGTGGGATCTTCCCGTAACGGGGCACAAACCTGTGTCCGCTGCATCGGCAGGCGGACTCTCAACCACTGCGCCACCAGGGAAGCCCTGGTCACCTTATTTTTGATAAAGGAGGCAAGAATATACAATGGAGAAAAGACAGCCTCTTCAATAAGTGGTGCTGGGAAAACTGGATAGCTACATGTAAAAGAATGAAATTAGAACACTCTCTAATATCATACACAAAAATAAACTCAAAATGGATTAAAGACCTAAATGTAAGGTCAGACACTATAAAACTCTTAGAGGAAAACAGAGGCAGAACACTCTATGACATAAATCAGCAAAATCCTTTCTGACCCACCTCCTAGAGAAATGGAAATAAAAACAAAAATAAAATGGGACCTAATGAAACTTAAAAGCTTTTGCACAGCAAAGGAAACCATAAACAAGGTGAGAACAGTATGGAGGTTCCTTAAAAAATTGAAAATAGAACTATCATATGACCCAGCAATCATACTACTCGGCATATACACTGAGAAAACCATAATTCAAAAAGAGACATGTACCACAATGTTCATTGCAGCACTATTTACAGTAGCCAGGATATGGAAGCAACCTACGTGTCCATAGACAGATGAATGGATAAAGAAGATGTGGCATATATATACAATGGAATATTACTCAGCCATAAAAAGAAACAAAATTGAGTTATCTGTAGTGAGGTGGATGGACCTAAAGTCTGTCATACAAAGTGAAGTAAGTCAGAAAGAGAAAAACAAATACCATATGCTAACACATATATATGGAATCTAAAAAAAAAAAAAAAGAACTGGAGGACAAAGTTGAAAAATAGAAAAAGAGTCATTTTTTAAATGTTAATATAGGCTAGATATAAATGTTTGGGGAACCAACACAATCACCAACCATATATGATTCTCTGATAGAATTCTAAAATATCCAGTTCTTGATCTTAGTCAAATCCAGTTGAGTTTAATTAGTGTCAACTAAAATACCTTGAATGCAGTCGTTTATTGATCAAGGAGAAAGAGTATTAAACACAGTCAAAGAAATTAAACACAGTCAAAGAAATTTGTCCTAGTTATATAGATGTTGAGCTGTGCTTGTTAATTTAATTTGATTAGTTCCAAAACTATAGGATGATATAAATCTGAAGGGTAAGGGAATGTTAGTAATTATTTGACCTATAAGGATACATTGAGTCTGGTCTTGCTTTTCAAAAAGGTATAGGGAAGGAGTAATCCAATAGATTCTGAAAGATGATTAAGATGATTCTAAAGACATAAGAAGGTTAGCAAGAGATCTCAGATTTGCTTATGCTTGCCCCAGCAAAAGAGTAAAATAGCACAGGAAGGGTTAATAGAGAAGGGAAGTTCATAGCAAATAGAGAAATAGGATCACTGGCATTGCTGGATTCTTGTAAAAAAGTATCAATTTACCAATTTTGTTTATCATTTCAAAGAACCAGCTTCTAGTTTCATCTATCTTTTCTATTGTTTTCTTGGACTCCATGCTATTTATTTCTGCTCTGATCTTTATGATTTCTTTCCTTCTGCTAACTTTGGGTTTTGTTTGTTCTTCTTCCTCTAGTTGCTTTAGGTGTAAGGTTAGGTTGTTTATTTTTAATTTTCCTTGTTTCCTGAGTTAAGGTTGTATTGCTATAAACTTCTCTCTTAGAACTGCTTTTGCTGCAATCCATGGGTTTTGGATCATTGTGCTTTCATTTTCATTTGTTTCTAGGTATTTTTTGATTTCTTCTCTGATCCAGGAACAAGACAATGATGTCCACTCTCGCCACTTTTATTCAACATAGTTCTGGAAGTCCTAGCCATGGCAATCAGAGAAGAAAAAGAAATAAGAGGAATCCAAATTGGAAAAGAATAAGTAAAACTTTCCCTGTTCGCAGATGATATAGTACTATACATAGAGAATCCTAAAGATGCTACCAGAAAATTACTAGAGATAATCAATGAGTTTGGTAAAGTTGCAGGATACAAAGTTAATACACAGAAATCTGTTGTACTTCTATACACTAACAATGAAAGACCAGAAAGAGAAATTAAAGAAACAATCCCATTTACCACTGCCTCAGAAA
The DNA here is from genome assembly GCF_964165515.1 of Mesoplodon bidens. Taxonomy (NCBI): domain Eukaryota; kingdom Metazoa; phylum Chordata; class Mammalia; order Artiodactyla; family Ziphiidae; genus Mesoplodon; species Mesoplodon bidens. Next base: position 67,954,930 of record NC_138162.1, on the reverse strand, counting down.
GAATAAAATAGTTCCTAACCCTCTGACACTGTTGGTGGTAATGTAAGTTGGTACAGCCACTATGGAGAACAGTATGGAGGTTCCCTAAAAAACTAAAAATAGAGCTACCATATGATCCTGCAATCCCACTCCTGGGCATGTATCGGAGAAAAACATGGTACAAAAAGGATACATGCACCCCAATTTTCATTGAAGCACTGTTTACAATAGCCAAGACATGGAAGCAACCTAAATGTCCATCAACAGAAGAATGGATAAAGAAGATGTGGTACATATATACAATGGAATATTACTCAGCCATTAAAAAATGAAATAATGCTATTTGCAGCAACATGTATGAACCTAGAGATTGTCATACTGATTGAAGTAAGTCAGAGAAAGAGAAACATCATATGATATTGCTTATATGTGGAATATAAAGAAATGATACAAATGAATTTATTTACAAAACAGAAACTGACTCACAGACTTAGAGAACGAACTTATGTTTACCAGGGGGGAAGGGTTGGGGGGAGGGGTATTTAGGGATTTGGGATTGACATGTACACACTGCTATATTTAAAATAGATAACTAACAAGGATCTACTGTAAAAAAAATAAAATAAAATAATATATATATAAAAGTATAAATTCACTTTAAAATTTGAAGATTAAAAATAAAATAAAAAGGGAAAATACCAAGATTAATACAAATAAGCCTTTGTTTCTGCTTGTAACACAATTGTTAAATATTGTTTACAATAATCAGCAGTTAAAATTGGTAGTGTTATGGCATTAATTTTCCTTGCTGAGAAAAAAATGTAATATTAGAATATAGTACATAGAGTGACATTCAAATTATTTTATTATACTTTTTGTACAACTGATAAATTAGCTTCTCTTGATATGCCTTATGATATTGCTGTATGTGCTAGAGATGAATGTATACACACAGATCTGTCTTGACGTCCTTACAAGAATCATCAGATTAAAAAAAAAAAGAAGAAGAAGAAAATGGTAACTGTGTGACGTAATGGATATGTTTTAAAAAATTAAAAGAATAAGAATAAGAATGGTACTTTCATCATAGAGTTATTTTGAGGATTAAATAATTTAATATATGTAATGTATTTAAAACAATGTTTGACAGCAATATGTGCTTAGTAAATGTTGATTTCTTATTGTCAAAAAAAAAGAGAACTGTTTCATCTAGAATCAGGAGACTGGAATTTATGACTTCAGATATCAATTTAGCTCTGAAATTTTGTGATTATTAGTTCTACTCCATGGATGCCTTTAAGTTTGCTAAAGAGTAAAGTTAAATTGAGAAGTTTTTATGGGGAGAAATTGTGTCTTAGCACCAATTAAATTTATTGGCATACATATTTAAAAAAAAGAAACATAAGGTAGAATTTTCTCCTTTGGCACACAATTCTTCATTTCAAGATAACTAGGAAAATGGACAGAGAAATAGAAGTCTTTCTTCTAATGTGAGTAATTTAAAAAGGAAAACAAACAAACAAACAAAAAAACACAACCTGTCCCAGATGACTTTTGTGTTTTTTATTAGAGATACAGTCCCTTGTTCATGTGGAGATGGAAATAAAGTCAGTCTACAATAAAATGCTCATGTTGAGGCTACATATTCTTAGATCCAGTCACATATGCCAAAAAATTAATGAAACCTGTAGCATAATTTTTCTACCTTGTGGAACTATCTGATAAAGTAATGTCTGATGATAAATTGGATTTATGGTGAGATGCTAGATTCAATCTATGGTAGTAAATCTTCTAAACTAACTTCTCTTAGCCTGCAAGTCAGATTCAATGTAGTGTTCAATAACTGTCTCTTGAATCAAAGCCATTTTGACATACTAGTATCTCCCTGTAAAATTTTCATTTATATGAGGTCACAAAGAGTTCACAATAATACTGAGAAAAGAAACATTCTGAGTAAAGTAATTGAAATTCCCTTTCAAACACGTTTTCTTACTTCAATATATATCCATTTACACCTTTAAGTTACATTACTTGATGCTTGATTTTTTTTTTCCTTGCTTGGAATGCAGATAGATATTCCCAAATCAAGTAAGATGTATTACTAAAGAGCTCTTCAGTGAGGTGTACTTGCCTTACCCTTAGGATTTTGCCTCAGTATCAGTGTCCATTAGGTGCTAAATACAATGCTATTCATAAAGTCCCTGGCTTTGGAATATGCAAAAAAAAAAAAAAAAAAAAGAAAAAAGAAAAAAACTTAGAAGTTAGAACTGCCTAGAGTTATTTGTCATTAACCCACTTGAATATTTCCACAACATCTTACGTGAAGTTCTTAGTGTTTGTTTTTTATCAGCTCACTTGGTATCTCACGTATGTTGCTTTACTACATTTATATTAATAGGCAACACTGAGTCCTGAACGTGGCTATCTTTAAACCAGTCACTCAAAATTCACATTCCTGCCAAGTTCAGGTTATATAAATTGGAGTCAAGGGTCAGTAATTATTCAGTGACCATTTAACCCAACATACTTATATTTGTGTCTTAGCTGCCAGCATATTTAGATACCAAATAAAAACCAATGAAGTCATCAGTTTATGTAGGTACCTGGTATTATCTGCTCTAACTCTTTAGATGATTAGCTCTGTTTTGTTTTATTCTGATAGTGTATGTTATTTTCTGTGAGATTTAATGTATATGCAATTTAGATGTTTTCAAAATAGATAAGATATACATTTTAAATAATAAAGATATCTAATGACTCACAAAGGGGAATACAACCTATCTGAATAATACATAATCCTATAATGATAAGTAGATAGGTAAGCCTTCATAGATATAAATATTAAAAATAGATAGGCATAATTATTCAACTCTTCCAAGCTCATATTAACAGGCAATCAATTTTTGCTAACTTTCTTTACACTGAGATTTTTAGGACACATGATATTATTGTTTAAAATCCAGCAATCAAGGAAATGTGGTAGCTCAATGAAATGAATTATTTCACTAGTGGCAAAATACACATCAACTATGGCAATTGTATAGAATATAAAGAAAGATTAACGCTATAGTTTGTTTTGGAAGGTAAAGAAGTACCACATAATTCCATGAAAAATAACATCAAAGACAAAATGAAAGAACTAAAAGAAACTTCCAATTCTAAAACAGTAAAGCTAAATAAAATTGTCTCATGATTTTGGAAGCACTATGCTCAGAAAATTTTCCTATATAAAAACTTTTTTGTTCCAAATCAACCAACTTTTCCTTAAATAAACACTTTTTACTGCATTAAACATTAACTATGGGAAAGCCACTTCACTCACAGAAATTATAATATAGTAAAAGAAATTGTACATGAATATAGATAAACAAAAGACAGAAAATACAAATTTTCTTAAGAGAAGCACAAACCAGCTGCTACTGGCCTGGAGGAGTGGAAAACAGAGTTCAATTGAGAAGATCAGTAAACGGTAAAATGTATTCAGGATTTCCAAAATTACCAATAAGTTAAGTGCCTTGGTGAGAAGGTATTTCATGTGAAGAAAAGAAACAAAAAGGAAAGAGCAAAAAGGCATCAGAAAGCAAGAAATTCATATGGTTGGAGCAGGGATTAATTATAGGGAAGCAGTATTAGCTAAGCCCACAAAAATAAATTATAACCAGATCATAGAAGGCCTTGTCCATTGAGAAGGAGTTAGAATGTCTTTCAGTTGCAATCGTTTATTTTGAAGAACTTAAGTGGAAGATGAACATTATTGGAGTTACTCTTTAAAGCGGGAGCAGAGAGAAGCTAGAAACAAGGAAACTCATGAAGAAACATCTGCATGAGGATCAATGAAATAAAGGAAGGCCTTAAACTGTGGCTGTGGACACAGAATTAGAAAGAAAGGAATGTATGTGAAAAATATATAGAAAATCTATCCATACTAGACTCAGTAAACAATAAGAAATGGAGGAGGAGAGAAAAGTTAAAGTATACTTAGAATTGGTTTGCATGACTGGAAAAACAACAATACCATTAAGATAGAGAGAATGAGTCAGGGGTAAAGCTTGGCCTGAGAGCAGGGGTTGAACAGATGAGACACATTTGGGAAGCACTAACTAAACACTCAAACAAAAACATTACCTCTAAAGGTAACTAAAGGTACCAGAAGCTCAGGTGTAAAGTGAAGACAAGATAAGAAGCATGAGGAAGTGAAAACAAGGGAGGTGTACTTTCCAGAATTGTGGTGCTAAAGAAAAGAAGAACAAAAAGAGGAGACTTTCAACAGGTGTTAGGGTCTTAATGTGCTTGTTAGTTTGATGTTTGGATTTAAGAGCAGGTACACCAAAGTGCTTTAATTCAAAAGTGAAAAGAGTCAAATAGGGTGACACCAAGAATTCAATAAAGATTAACAACACAATGTCCACAGGGTGAGGTATCCAAAGTCAAGCCGAGATAAGTCTTTAGAAAAAGGAAAGTTTATTTTCCTGTTTTGAAATAAAGAAAGGATGTGAAGGTACAGGATAGTCTGGGATGGAAATGTCGGAAGCTAAGAGTCACACTGGACAACTTTGACCTAATAATGTGGCAGAGTGTGTCATCTTTTAAATGTGTGGAGGGGAAAGAGGTGCAGAAGGAGATGGAGCTTTAAAGAAAGTGGGAAGGGTCTGAAATTGCAGCTCTGTGGAACGTTCAAGAAAGTCAGGAAGAGATGAACGTAAGAACTATTGAGCAGTAGTGCTAGTTTGGCTGAACTTTTTATTAAAACAATTCCTTTGCAGTGACAACCATTACAGAGCTAAAAAATGAAGTATTTTGAAATTGTCCACTTTTAGTGGGAACCAATATACTACCCAAAGATTTCAAGAAAATCAAATAGTGTAGTAAAAATGCTATACTCTAGATTAAAAAATCATAAAAGTGTTCTTTTCAAACTGAGGAGCAAGGCATTATTAAATAAAATATGACCTAAGTGTATCTAAGTGAAGTTGTTAGACATTTTGTGTACATGGCACGAAGCCATTGCACTTGATGTTTGATTTATTTGCAAGAAAACCTGCTGCCCTAATTACCCTTAAACCTCAGGGGACTTATGCATATCAAAGACACAAACTTTCAACATTATGCGTGTTTAAAAGGAAACTGTGAATCCATGAAGAGAGTGATTCTTTTGAAAACAACCACAGAGACATTTTTAGAAATCATGGGGCCTAATGTTTATGCCATAACATACTGACCATACTTACAAACTTCCAGTTACATAGAATATGGAGGGACATCTATGCAGGTACAAGCAAAGGCATATTTACAGAACTCGCCATGTAATTGCAAAGGGTGTTAAGTAAGATGATTTGTTCAACTATTCTCTGGTAAATCTAAGTACTTCAGAACAGTATAATAATAATCTGCCTACATAGGTGTTGAGAATTAGTGGTTCAGAGAGAAAACTCTTAACAACTTTCATCCTATGTATCCTGGCAGGACAATTCCTTCAGTGGAAGTAGCTTTTAAGAAGTAGCTTTTCTAGATTCCCTGATGCCCAACAAGGTATTTGATCTTCACTGGCAGATAAAGGAGGTCCATTTGAGCTTTTGTGGCAAAATACTTCAGTGCCCTGGTTATCTAATCTAGCTGCCTCCACATGAGCACATGAAATGCAGAAAAATGGATACCATGGGAATTAATGAGAAGACTGTATGTTAGGCCAACCACATTCTCTGTCAGATCTCTGTCAGAACTTTCATCAACCTTGGTGGAAGGTATTTTTAGGCACTCATATGCTACTCTTAATCCTCTTGGTTTTTCCATATACGTACACCTCTCTCTGAACATTGTGGCTTCCATGGGACTTGGGGGAAACATGTACCCCTTCCATTGGGTATGCTTCCTGCCAGTATTTCCTGAAATCCAATCCTTCATAACAAATTACCTTTCATCATTCTCACCTTCATTTCCCAGTATAACACATTTCATGTTGTGGAGCATTAAGAAGCAACAATATGCCTAATCACACTACCTAGAGTTATTTACTTGTTTTCAGCTCTTAATGACAGAGAGGGATCCAGAAAAGTGCAGGCAGGAGTGCAGGGACTAGGAACCAGGAGAACTCCATACGGTGAGGTATGTGACCAGAGCTTCTGACCTACCTTCCAGAATTTGCTTCCTCATTCAGATGCAACTTCAGAATTCAATTCTCAATTCAGAAACATTGAGAAGGCTGGACTTGATGTTCTCTAACTATCCTTTCCTGCTCTATTACTTCATGTAAAATAGTATAAGTGACATGCTGGTTCACATAAAAGAAATTGAAAAGGCCAGCTGGGCTATTCACACTTCACCTTAATAGGAAAACTTGAAATCTTGCACAAGTTGTGTTCTGAGAATGGTGAGAACACTCACACTGTGGACCAGTCTCAGAAACAGATTTACATAGTCCTCAGGATAAGTTAGGAGCAAACCACTGTATTAAGTAAAATGTGTATATATAAATGTGTGTGTGTATATATCCTAGTTTTTTCCATAAATGATAAAACAGAGGCCAAAATATTTTAACTCAGCTGGGAGTTACACATAGTGCCAGAGCTGGGGCTACATATTCAAGTGTTTTTGACTCCTATGATAACATTAATTCTACTGCACTTGTCTGCTTTACCAAAATGCTATCAAGAAATTCCTGACTGAAAGTCTTGAGTCCTTCACACTATTGGGCCTTGCGTGACAGATAATCCATAATTAGAGAGTTGGGCATAGTCTGGATCTTGGGACACTGGTCAGATAGAGGACAACACAGAGGTGTGTTTCTGTGTATATAGACAGCCATAGCTTTCATTTTTCACTGCAAAGACAAAAGTAAGAAGAAATTCCACAATGGTTCTAAGGACGTCTGTCCTATCATGTTCTCTCTTGAGATCATGTAAGTCAGGTGAGCACTAAATACAATATTTGGTGAAGGATGACTCATATGAAACATAGAGAATACAAATGATGGGAAGTGGATAACCTGGGAACTATTAATGGACACTTTACACATATGTCACATTGTGGTAAAAACTTTACATGTACGGTTTGATTTCCTTTTTCACAACTATCTACTAAAATGAGAGTTATTTTTATTTCTATTTCACATATGAGAATATTAGAACTAAGAAATTTTAATTTACTTGGTAAAGGAGACAGCCTAATAACTGGCAGAGTGGGGAGAAGAGTATACTCTGCCCCCTGCCACTGCTATGCTCTGTTCAGGGCATCAAATCATACCCAAAGGCATCTTGCATACATGAGAGCTCATTCTCTCCAAGTAAAGGGACAGGGAATCCTCTAACCACATTATTATCTTCTACTAATATTTTGTACTTTTCTAAATTTAGAATCTTTGCTAAATGTTTCATTAACTTAGTAATCTTTTAACTTAATGAAAATCCTGCTCACTCATACCTTATCAAGCTTAAAAGAAAATCAACATGATTTAAAAATGCCTCATGTATATGCCACATGGAAAAATATATGCTTAACTGCCTTATCTAATTGTCATATTAGTTTGCTGCTGGGAACTAGGGGCAATCTGTATTCTTGAAGTCATGTTATTTGTCAATAATTCAGAGAGATCTTAAGAATGTGCACCACAATTATTTATTGCTTTATCCAAAGCCTTCCAGAATTTATAGTCCCTAATCTGTAGCATATATTTTATGAATCCTTAAGTATGCAAAAAAGAAGAGAGGAGTCCAGTTACAGTTCAAATTAAGCTACTGCCCTTGGAAAGAACTATATTATTAAAGTTTGATCATATATTTTGCTGTCATGTCATTTAGCTAATGTAGTGTCCTTGAACCATGCACTGATCACTTGGTAGTAATTATTTAAAACCATTCTATTGGCGTTTGTTGGTATGAAAATGGTTGACTAAGAACACTTAAGATTTCAATAAATGTGATTGCTGCTTTACCATTAAGTCTTACTCAATTGTTGATTGTTATTGTTTTTGGAGCACTTAATATTCTTTGATAAACGAATAATGGTTATTTATTTAGATTTCCATCTCTGAATTGCTCTTAACACATTTAATTTACAAAAATCTATGAGTATTCTGAGAGGTCAAAACCTGTATTCTTGACATGTTTACATTTAATTCACTAAAGGGTATGGTAAGTGCCATTCAACAACACCCAATAAATTATTTTGACAGTTTATTCAAGAAGTCAGAGCTTTTTTTTTGTTTTGTTTTTTTGGCCACGTCGCATGGCATGTGGGATCTTAGTTCCCTGACCAGGGGTCGAACCCGTGTCCCCTGCAGTGAAAGCACAGAGTCTTAACCACTGGACTGCCAGGGAAGTCCCTAGGGCTTTTTAAACGTTTTTAATTCACCATTTTTAAGAGGTTTTAAAAGTATTTAAGGGCTTCCCTGGTGGCGCAGTGGTTGAGAGTCCGCCTGCCGATGCAGGGGATGCCGGTTCGTGCCCCGGTCTGGGAAGATCCCACATGCCGCAGAGCGGCTAGGCCCGTGAGCCATGGCCGCTGAGCCTGCGCGTCCGGAGCCTGTGCTCCGCAACGGGAGAGGCCACAAGAGTGAGAGGCCCGCGTACCGAAAAAAAAAAAAAAAAAAAAGTATTTAAGTATACTTATTTTGTTATTTCTTATCAATTTGACTCACTACACATTTTAAAATATCTCAAACAGCAAAATATGCATTAATTTAATAATTATCAGTTTCAGACCCTCATGATCAAAACATTGCTTTAAGGGGCCAAAGAGAAGAATAAATCATTGTTCTGCTTGATTAGTTCCATTTGCTTACTTCTTCAGTTCACTGGAGAATTAGTTGATGAAATTTCTGTGGTCTGCGATTACAGATGTCATCATTCTATTCTACATGATAAAGTAAGCCCCATGGCATTTATGGCTTTTTTTTTTTTTTTTTTTTTTTTTTCGGTACGTGGGCCTCTCACTGTTGTGGCCTCTCCCATTGAGGAGCACAGGCTCCAGATGCACAGGCTCAGTAGCTGTGGCTCACAGGCCTAGTTGCTCCACGGCATGTGGGATCTTCCCGGACCGGGGCACGAACCCGTGTCCCCTGCATCGGCAGGAGGACTCTCAAGCACTGAGCCACCAGAGAAGCCCGGCTTTTTCTTTTTTAATAGTAAAATGAAGTTGAGTGTGGCAGTGAGAGCCTTAACCAGACCTCCTGAGTTAGAATCCTGGCTCTTCCACGTCCCACTTGTGTGACCGTGAATATGTCTCCACCACAGTTCATTATCTGGAAACTGGTGATTAAATAGTCTTTACCTTAGAGTGTCATTTAAAAGATTAAATGCATCTGGTATATTCTGCACATAGATCAGTGGGTGACACAGAGCAGGTTCTTAAAGTGTCCCTATTATTTTTGTATTAAAATCTGTAAAAGGTTTTCACTAGTAGAATGGCTTTCAAAGGATTTATGTGTATTTTCCAATAGAAATTCATTCCACTTTCGTTCCTTATTCTTAGTATCAATGCTTTCTTAGTCCTTATATTAAGGCTTAAGGATTGTCTTTCTAGACTGTTCTTGAATGGCAACTAGAACATTCATCTGATTAAAATTAAACAAAACTGAACCTGATCCTAGTTATGTGCTGAACACTACAGGAATTTCACAGTGCCAGTTTAACAAGGTGTTATTTCACAGCTAACACTTGTTTTTTCTCTGGGAAGAAAGAGAAACAAAAATAAAGCATACCCAAGAGCAAAACAGGCCTCTCCTATAAGCTTCTGAATTCAAAATCTCTTATATCTCTTTTTATGTCCTTTCTAATTTACAATTTCTATTTCATCAATGAGATTAGTGTAAGAAGCTACTAGTTCAAGAGCATTTTCAAAGTCTTTTGAAGAGCCCTTATTAGCGGAATATTATATTCAAATAGGAGAATGAACACACAAAAACTCTGTATTCCATAGAGCATGTAGGTGTATGTGCGAATTTTTCATTAATCAATAACTATTCACTAAATGTCCAAACTTTAAAACTTATAATATTTGGGGAACTTTCAGTTTAACTTATCAATTGTATGCCTATAAAAATTCTATGCTACTCATTACTAATTACTTGAAGTTTTATGTATTTGAATTAGATAAGGGACAATATCTACTACAAAAAATTTATGGTATGAATTTTCATTTTTGCTTATGAAAATATTTACCACAACCAAGAGCTATTTAAGCAATAAAAGAGTAAAACAGATTGAAGGGGTATAAGTTTAGTAAAAAGGCTTTACGCAATGACTACACTTGTAAAGCAGGAAGAGAATAGTCCCTGAGAAGTAACAGCAGGCATATTCAAAGATAAAGGAGGCTTCTAGGATAGAACTTTTTCAGAGCAGTGAAGGAGTAGGGTTTCAAAACAAGGAAAGCAAAACAGAAACAAAGCAGAAGAATATTAAGAATTCAATTAACCAAATGAGATTTAAAAAAAGGAAAAGATCATTAGTGAACTTCAAAAGAGAAGTTTCCTTGTAGTACTGGGAAAAGATCCAAATGGAAAAAAAAATGTATGGGTGGGCACTGAAGAAATAAAGTAAACATAACTTAATTTAGCAAGAATTCCCCAATAAAGTCTGTTTACCCTTTCAATTTCCAAATTTTCAAACCCTCCCTTCTCTCTTGTTGTTCATACCTTTCTTGACTCAACCTGCATTCCTTCTTTTGGTTTGCTTCAGACCTCCAAAGAAATAAGTCTTCTGGAAGCCAAAAAATCAAAGAGGTTCAAGAAACTTCAACAGACTCATGTACACAGTTATTTAACCAACTCCATGAGGTAAGGCTTTTCCTAAGAAGGCCCATCCATAAAATAATGCTTCTTCAGTATACCCACTGCCCACAGATATTGCCCATTGGAACCTGACACAAGTTATTTCTTTGGTTTTAGAAACTTTGCTCTTAGATTTTTAAAATAGGCTATCCCAAAACAATAGACTAATATCCACAGTCCTTTAGTGACTAACCTACATATAATATTTTCTGAAAATAAGCATAAGGCAAGATGTTGCCCACCAATCTTTAGTGCCCTATGATGGAGGAAATAACTTGTTATTTGAGGGGTTTTTTTTTAATGAAAAATTAGTAAACTATACCTACCAAAAAATATCTGTCCCTCAATATCCAGAATTTAGTTATCTGGATTCCTGTTTTATTATTTCAATTATTTAGTCACAAAGGCCATGTTTTATTTCCCCACTTTCCTGAATATCTGCCACCTGTTCCCACTAATAGCTATATCTGCCCTTCCCTGTTCCTTACTCATATCCTTAAACTTCTTATAGTTTTGGAGAAAATAACAGGGCTTTATAGTCTGATCATGAAAAGACATGTTCTCCAAGCTCGACAGGTCACAGAAACTCTTCAAGATGCTTTTTTAACATCTAATATTGAATTCCGATCCTTTATGATCACCACATATAGCTATAACAAGACAACCTATTCTCCATCATTTCCACCACCCCACCACTGTTACTCACAGTAGACCATGTTTCCTATTTGGCTGAAAAGGTACAAACCATTACATGGCAACCTCTCTTCCATCTTAAATGTATTCCACATTTTCATACTCTTCTCTCTCATGGTTCCTGACTTAGCAGATGTGTCCATCCTGAGGCTTTCTTCTTTATGCTCTGATTTCTAGCCTCATTCAGGATTTTGCATCAATACTCATCCTTTTGGACTCTTTGTCCATTTACTTGCCTCCATGTACCCAAAGAATGCACACATTTGTTTTTAATTCTAAAAATCTTCATATTGATCTTATTTTCTTGTCATATATGTGAAAGCATAGAGAGTTGATGTGAGGATTAAATAAAATACAACAAAACTCAGTAAGATGTAAGAAATTAAAAGTTGAGAGGTACACAGAAATACTTTTAAAGTAGTTTTTCCAGGTTTTTTTTTTAAATTATGCTTTAAAATTCCTATCCCTTCCCATAGTCCAACTAACCCTTTATCACCTTGTCATTGGTTTTCTGTCTCCTTACCTTGCAGGAAAACGTCTCACTCAAAGCTAACCAGTGATCTTCTTCACACGAACTGAAGATCTAATATGTTCAGTTTTACTTGGAACCTCTGTAGGATTGCTGACCACAGCTCTCTGAAAAAGCTTTCCTTCTTTAGCTTGGGTAAAGTAACTCTTGTGGTTCTCCTTCTATTTCTCAACTTCGGTTATAGTAGTTCTTTCTCCTTCTGTTAACTCTTAAAAACCTTTCTGTCGGGCTTCCCTGGTGGTGCAGTGGTTGAGAATCTGCCTGCCAATGCAGGGAACACAGGTTCGTGCCCCGGTCCGGGAAGATCCCACATGCCGTGGAGCAACTGGGCTTGTGAGCCACAACTACTGAGCCTGCACGTCTGGAGCCTGTGCTCTGCAACAAGAGAGGCCGCGATAGCGAGAGGCCCACACACCACGATGAAGAGTGGCCCCTGCTTGCCACAACTAGAGAAAGCCCTTGCACAGAAAGGAAGACCCAACACAGCCAAAAATAAATAAATAAATAAATAAATAAATTTTAAAAAAAACAAAAAAAAAGACAGTGGGTTTGAGTGTCAGCCTGTGGGTTCAAGTCCCAATCTGAGTTTAAAAAAAAAAAAAGAAAAAAAAAACTTTTCTGTCATTATGTTCAGTGTTTAGTTCTGTTTCTTCACTGTCCTCCACTTGGAAATCTCATGCGCTTAACTCTCAACTTAGGCAGGAAACATCTATCTGTACATTTCTTGTCTTGATCTCTTCTTATATTCACACTTGCATGTCCAAAGATCTTTCAGACATCTTCATACAGATGCCCCAGCCATGCCTTACACTCAACATCAACAATTCAACCCTGCAATCACCTAGGATTTGACCTTATTGTAGTTTTTCATTCCTCCTGTGCATGCATGCCTCCCTCTTGCTGGGTTTTGAGCTCTCTCTCTCTCTTTCTCTTTCTTTCTTTCCTTTTCCCTCTGCCACCCTTCACTATACAACTTGGATAGATACTTCATGGGAAGCACTTATCTTTTGTTTTGGGCCAATAAAGCTCTGCTCACTAATTTGTTCAACATTGACATGATATTCATTCTTCTTCAGCACTCATTTATAAGAAAAAAACTATTACTCCTATACTCCTGAATAAGATTACATGAAATAGATGATAAGAAATATATGACCAATGGTCCTTTTCTTGCTTGGAATGTTGGGAAATCACAGAATAAGATTTAATGCAGAGTTATAAAATATGTAGGAGAATTTTGTCTCTAATCTCCTGATCCTGTTTTCTTTGAATACTCTTATGTGGGTTTGTTTGTTATAAGCGAACTAAAAACTGTTTATGCCTTAGGCTCACTAGAACCATGTGGAAGGAAATCTTGTGGTCTTTGTCTACTACTAACAGATGAAACACACATAGATTGGACTCATTAAATAAACTACTTGAGACTGTGTCTCCATTCATAAAACTTGATAAGGCTAAGCAATTTCAACAGCAGGAGAAATGAGAACCTATAAAAGTATAACAGAAGAATAGAACAAATTAAATGGGTACAGTTTTAAAGTGCTGTTTGAAACACCATTTCATAGCTACCATTGTTTAAAAACCTGGTAATCATTTTTAAAGTTCCGTTTACCAAGTGAATCAAATCCTCTGTGTAATGTTTGCTGTATCCACCATGCAATCACTGAGCATGATAGCTTTGGTTAGCACTATTAGATGTAGAAGCATTTCAACTCATTTGTACACATTTTTTTAAAGATCAAGGGGAGAAATCTAATTCCAGAGACACATTAAATTCAGAGATTCAGACTATATCCCAAAAAACTAATTGTAATTTTATTTTTCTTGTTTGTTTGCTTGTTTTCATTAACAACTATTCCAGTGGAACCAGTAGGCAACACTTTTTTTCTGGAAAAAAGACAATAAATACTGACAGAACAGTAAATGGGGTTTGATGTAGACTCAGACACACCAGATCTGTTCCAGATTCAGAGATGCATCTCTTTAATTTTGCCATCTTTTCTTACTACCCATCTCTTGCAAGTAATGCAATGAAAACAAATTTATAGTCTTTCTATTTTATCCTTCCTTAATTTTCTTCAAACAGCTTGCAGATGATATGGCCTGTAACTCATTTCTGTTTCTAGAACTCTCCTTGTTAGGAAGTTCATTGCATATATATAGGCTGATCCCAACTTATGAACTGGTAGTAGTCCAAAACCTCATGTTTTAATCAGTAGCTAGGAATACAAAGCACATTTTCTTTTCAGAATGACTTAATATGCAGTATATTGGTCTAAAACCAACATACAAAAGCCAAAATAGCTTCATTTTTTGAAGATCTACTAAATGTCAATATTATATATTACACATATCTCAGTGTTATTCTAATCACTTTTTTGTTTTTAATTGAGCTAGTGCATACTCAAAGTAAGCACATAAAATGCACATCTTAAATTAACAGTTGGATACATTTTCACATAGATTACACCTATGAAATTGTCATCTGGATAAAGATATTGAATATTTCCATCACTCAGAAAGTTTCCTTTTGCCTCTTTTCAGTCAACACCCATCCCATTCCAGGGAGGTAACCATTATTTGTACTTTTATTACCATAGATTCACTTTGCTTGTTCATGAACTTCATATCAAGGAAATTTTACATCAGATAGGCTATTAAGTCTGGGTTCTTTCTGACAGATCCTTCAATATTCTCACATGTATCATTAGTATAACATTCAATTTTAAAAGCACACCACTCTTTATCCTTTCTCTTACTGTTTTATCTATAGCTAAAACTGCTATGAACGCTTAATGCTCTAGGAGCACAACTGTTGGGTCATAGGGCAGGCAGATATTTACTTTAGTGGAAACTCCCAAAGAGTTTTCCAAAATGGTTGTGGTAATCTTCATTTCCACTGTAAAAATATGAGTGTTCTAATTTCTCTATATTCTTGCCAAAACTTCATATTGCCAATAAATAAGCATGCTATTGGGTGTGTTGTTGTCATATCTAATTGTAGTTTAAATTTTCATTTATTTGTTGAAGAACTGATGTTGAAAATGGTTTTATGTGAATATTGACCATTTTGATAGCCTCCATTTAAAAAAAATATTTGTAGGTGCACTTTATATAGTCTGGAAATCAGTCATATCTATCCCAGTGACTTCTGAGAAAGGTAATAGTATCTTCACTTTAATAATGATTAAACTGAGAACCTGAGAGGTAAAATAATTTACCAAACATCACATATCTAGTAAGTGGCAGAAGAGGCAGGGGATTCAGTCTGCCTCAATCAAAAGCCTGTGTTCTTCATAGCATCCTACACTATAGAGCACATAATATTGGGTTGGCCAAAAAGTTTGTTTGGGTTTTCCATAAAATGTTATGAAAAAGTCCGAATGAACCTTTTGGCCAACCCAATATAAAACACAACCAGGATATATGGCAAACTGTCCAGGGGAAACAAGGCATCCAAAACATTTCTCTCTAGGATAAAAGTATAAGACTTCCTTATTTCACCCTTCCAGAATAGTGGGAGTGAGCTATCGTTAGTAGGTCACTGAGGTAGGGGCAAGTTATCTGGGAAAAAAAGAAGGTTAATGTGGGTAAAAAAATACTGCATTTCACAAACTGTGTCTTAAGGAACACTAGTTGCAGGACATATTTTTTGCTTTTCTGGAAAAAGTAGTGTAATATTCTAAAATAAATTATAGAAATTAAAAATGCACTTTAGTACATTAAAGCCTCTATAGCTGCCTCTTAAATTCATGTAATCCAGCATTTCTAAAATTTGACAAGAGAATTCTTTTCCAAGGAACACCTATTAAGAGTTTATGCAAACTAGCATGCAATGGAAAATAGCTTCCCTTTTTCCTTTTGATCATTCATTTTCCTTCTTTCTTGACCACAATGGAAACCTACGGGATATAAATCAATTCACACACACACACACACTGGAATTCACACAGAAACATGCAGCATATACTGAAATTAATAAAAATCTTTAGAACAAAAACCCAAATTCTTGTAAGCATTGATACAAACTATCATTCCAAGGGGAAGTGGGGCAATCATAGGAGCAGCAAATATGTGTGGAGGATAGTAGCTCAGGAAAAGTAATCATTTAGAATTTAGGCTGTGGAGGTAGTTACTGGAATGCACAACTATGTTATGATCTTAGAAACAAAAGGGTAAAAGCACCCTGCAGCTTGCTCCCTCACTGCAGAAGACACTGGCATTAATGTGCCAATGTCCAAATATCTGAAGAGCAGAGGTTTGGAACTTTCATAGGCATAGGGAGGTGGGTTTTCATCTCCCTTGTGGTCAGTTGGCAAGGCAGGTTGGACTGGCCTTTTAGTTGTATGGCAATAGGCTGTCCCGTTATCCCTTGATTGTCATTCGACAGTAAATCAAGATAGTACACTGTTAGTATTCAAATTAAGTGAAGAGTATTAGAAAGAACTATCTTCTACTCCCATATCAATAAACTATCAATAGTACACTGCAGGTATGAAAAAAGCCAGAAGGACAATACAAACCTTATCATTTCTAAATATGTTTCCTAAGAGAATATGCAGAAGGGCCTGCACAGATTTCTGTTTAGTAATGTCCTTTGCAGCATTATTCATTACACACCCACACACAGACATATATTTATACGTGAATACAGGAATAGATAAAAAGAGACACTAATACATAACAGGGCTTCATATTGACGGAGCCATGCAAATAAACACAAAGTTTATAAAGACCACAGAAATGATTAAAATATTCAATATGTTGTATCAATAAAATTGACAGAATATAGGAACTCTATATAAATTGTATGTATATCCTCATTAGTGATACCCAGTTGAATGATAGTCATTATCTTTGGCTATGGCAATCACATATGATACTTTCCTCTTGCTTTTCTAAAATGTCTCTATTTTTATTATGTTATAAGTAATGTCTATAATATAATGCTGAGTCAAAAATGAATATGAAACTCTAAAACATTACATATACACATTATGACATCAGTATGTGCTTATATATTTCTGAATATGAACCAATCATAGTATCTGAATGCTGGTTTTAGAGGGTTTTATTGTTGTGATTTAAAAATACATTTACCTGAAAAGTCATTCAGAGCATTATATATTAGAATTTACGTTGGATAAAAATGTATTCATAAAACAGAAGGTAAGCTGAAAATTCATTTAAGATTTTTATAGAGACAAAATTTAAAGAGAGACAAAAAGAATGCAAGAGGAGATGACAGATATTGAAATCATAGAATACTGAAGTAGAATTGACTTAAGAATCAAGAATAAGTTGATGATTGCAATTCATTTTATCTACACCTCTTTACAGAAGAATTTGAAGTGGAAATATAAAATTAAAGAAAACTTTCCAGAACTTCACAGAAGTGTTAAGATTGAATTCACAATGACCTCAATAAAATTACCAAAGTCTTAAATTTCAAGAGAAAGGGGACATTTTTTCTATGTCTCTAAAAGAATAAAAGCAAAAATCTTTCAAAGAAGGTAAAACATTATTGTTTCCAGGCTCTCTGCTGTGACAGTCAACAGCAGAAGGTAATAAGAGAAATAACTTCAGAGTCTTACCAAGAAGGTGTAATCCAAGAACTCTTACCCAAGAAAGTTTCTGTTCATACGTGAAGACAAGAGAAAGACAGCTTTACACCTGTGAACTTTCATAATATTTACCACAAAGATACCCATTTTATTCTGCAGAAGCTGAGAAAATAACATAAGATAAAAAATAAATGAGAATTTCTGCACATGGCAGTTGATTACTATACACAAAGATCAGGAAATAACTTTATTAATTTTAAAAAAAGAAGCATTTGTTAGCATGATGTAGATGTGTATAAATATATTTAAATTTTAGCATTAGAAATAGAAAAATGTTTCTGACCATTATGACTGCTGTGAGGGGAGAAAAGCATACAGAAAGACATTCACCCTCTATAGCAAGCTATGAAGAAAGGAGGAAAGAAAAAATATAATAAGGATGCATAATATTCCCTGTGAACTAATAGTTATGATTCTAAATTCAAAATCTAATGAAATCAAAAATTACCCTTATTAGTTAACAGAATAAAAATGTAACAAAAAATCAACAAATTAATGGTATCATTTAAGCCAGGAATGGAAAGATACTTCAATGTAACAATGTTAATATATTAGTAGGCTAAAACATTTAAATTGTTCACTAAAAATTCAGTGAAAAGAGAAAATTTAACATCTCTCTCAATAAAATACTTTAAAAAAATAGAAGAATTCCTTTAGAAACAGCCATATAACCCCAAACCAACAATTTAATAATGGCAAAATGATGGTGATAACCCTGTTTAAATCAGTAACAAACAAGGATATCTACTGCTATCAATATTGTTTAATATTAAAGAGGCTCTTGATAATTCAAGAGCAAGAATGGATAGGAATATTTGTCATAAAAGTAAATACTGTTATTTCTAGGTAACACTGCATGCATTGGAAGGAATCAGCTAAATTCCCATTAGCAGTGTTAAAAGAAGTCAATAATGAATCCTGGTAAATGATACACAATCCGATATTTATGTGCTTTAGCAAAGACCATAAGGAAAGCACAAATGAAAGCACTATCACAAAAGTAAATTTACATGATGGCAAAATCTTAGCCACCCTTCCTACTAGCAGCCACAAAGTTCTTCTGAATGACTAAAAAAAAAAAGAGCTGGTGATAAAACTTTGAATTTTAGAAAAACATGTGAATAAATGAAAATATACATAATGGATGTGGATCTCTCATTAACGCTGTGTGTGTGTGTGTGTGTGTATAAGATATAGGCTTAACACAATTCCAATTACTAACAACTGTATACAGAATCTAAATAATATAAATGAATTGCTACACAATTCCAAATAGTAAATACTGTATATAATATATACTTAGGTTTAGCATAATTCCAATACAATAAAAATATATTAATAGTTTTTGGAACTATAATTACTGATTTAAAAAATGTTGAAAAAATAAATGAGTGAAACTTAAAAAATAACAGTAATTACTATGCTGTTGTTGTTGCTACTACTACAAATACTATGAGGCTTCCTGCCTATGACTTGTTGAACGATGGAGTTTTTGTTTTAATCCTCCAAAAATCTGATGAGGAAGATACTATTATTATGATGGCCCTTTTTAAAATTATGTGAGAAAAGTGGTCCTTAGGAAGCTTAACATCTTGCCTGTAATTACATAGAGAAAATGATGGACTCAAGATTTGAATGTAGGCAGACACTACTGTCCTGCTCAATTACTTGAAAGTGAAGAATAAATCCTCTCAGAAAATAATGCTTCTGACAATGTGGGCCTGGCACTAAAGCAGAAAATAGAAATAAAATAGAATGCAGATCGGGCATCTGAAAACCACACATAAAATTTTAAAAAAGGGTAAAGTGAGGTTTTCAAAACGAGGGGAGAATTATTAATAGTATTGTGACAATTGCATAGCAATTCAGGGAAAAGGAGAAATTAGAAGCACAGCTCACATATTGCTTTAAAATAACTTTCCTGTTGAACATCAAACTTACCACCTATTAGGTGTGAGTACACAATGTAAATGTTGAAATGTCCTACAGATGCACTTGTCCTAGCAAACTATGAGAACAAGTACTATGAAAGAGAGTACTACAGTCCCCAGATCCCCCAAGGATGGTGGCGCCAGTGTGCCATGGAGAGTTTTACCTTGTGCCCTATCCACTCTGGCCAGCGACCAGACATTACCCATCTGTCCTCACTCAGAACTCATGGCCAATTGCTCTGGTGTCTGCCATGCCTAAGCACTGTGAGGAGATCCAAGAAAAGGTTTCATTCTATTGTGCAATGCTAACACTAACAGTGCATAGCAGGGAAAAGGCACACAATTTCAGCAGCACAGAGGTAGACTGAAACCTTGACTATACTTTCAGTAGTTGTGGGATGTGTGATTCAGCAACTGCAAAAAGGCAATAGTATTGCCAAGTTTACTGTTCTGTTTCAATAATTAGAAACAATTTGCTTGTAAAACACCTGCATAATTCTTGGAACATCACTTAATAAGTTGTTTTTTAATGATTTTATTATTAACGTGTTGATGATCCAACTCATTGTTGTTAGTATTATTAATATTATTTAGAGACATTGTCATTGAGTGTCAATATAAAAGAGAGATGATGAGCAAGATGTGGTAGAAGTAGAAAATTCTACCAAAGGACCTTAAGCATATTTTCTCTTCTTTACAGAGTATGCAAACATAATTGCTGCCCAGAAGTACTCTCAGTCCCCTGTCCTTCAGTGACTCTGTTCCCTAAAATATTTACCTTCTGTTACCTTCCTACTGGGAGCACCCAAGAGCAGAGGCTTTGTGTCAGTCTCCTTTCATGAGTCAACTTTATCTACTCTCAAGTATCTACTCTTCACCTCAACAGTTTCCACACACACTCAGCATCCTCTCCATATTACCAGTACTCCAAATAAATCACAAATTTTAATAAAATCCACACTTTTTCATTTGAAACATAGAAAAAATATGTGCATACAAACGTATCCACAATATGGAAAATGAAAAGAAAAATAGAAAAAATATGAATGTCTGTGAATATACAATGTGGAGGGAAAAGAGGGATAGTTGTAATTAGAAATGATCATCAGTTACATCAATATGTAAATGCATGACACAAATATCAATCCTTTAAAAAATGAATAATACTTATGAGTACACAGTAAACAAAGCGGAAAAACACATTGTAAGAGAGAAGGATGAAGAGGAGGAGGAGGAGGGTGGAAGAAAAGAAACATAAAAGGAAAACTATTATACATAGGAAATGTTTATCCAAAGTAAAGAAATGCAAACTAAAAACAAATCTAATTTATCTTTGTAATCATTAAAATAAAATAAGTAAATAAATAAAATAAGGCTGAAGATGATATATTAAAATTGAATAACTATTCATGGATGGTGTACCTATCTGCACAATATTTTAAAAGGCAGATAATTTAGGTAATACATAAGGAAAGCCACAAAAACGATCATTCCTTTGACACAGAAATTTCATTTTTAGGAGCGTATTTTAGGGAAATAAGATTAAACATAATAGAAAAGATAATATGTTTCAAGATGCTCTTTGCAGCATTTTTTGTAATGTCAAAATTTGGATGCAAGCTAAAATTTCAACATTAGAGAATGATGATATAAAATTACTATAAATTGATTCAACTGGGTTTTTATGCACATTTTAATATATATTTATGAGAAAGAGAGACAATTTTATATGACATAAAAATAATACACTACCAAGTGCCATTTGCAGTCCAATGGCAGTTCTGATAAATTAGGGATAAATTAGGTAAATATGTGGAAGAAAGTATCCAAAACTTTATCATAAAGTAACCTATAATTGTGTTAGATTAATGGAATCTTGGCTGTCATAATTTATAAAACAATGTTTGGTATTATTCTATTTTCTTTTCAATAACTACATTTAAAATATATATTATTACATATTGTTATTTGATTATACATGATCAAAAGAGTAATTCTGATTTGCTTTTCATAGAGTTCCCGTTGCAGAAAATTGATGAACAAATCTAGAAGTTCTCTCACTACAAGCATATAGAAATGTTAAAGTTAACTAAAAACTTTTAAACTTACATAGCTAAGGGCAAGATAGAAATCCCAAGTGCCAGGAACAAAGAAATTGAAAGCAAGAGCAATTAAGGGGTGAGCTGACATTCTGGGGTGGGTGAGGAGGAAGTGGAAGCCATCAGTGACTGGACTGGATCCTTGAAATTTAGTGTCCACATCAGGACAGGAGATAAGCAATTACAAGCAATTACAAGGCCTATACAAGGTTGAGAGTTGAAATAAATCCCTATTTAAGATGGTACCCTCATTAAACTGAACTAAAAAAATCTGCTCACTAGCTCAGTGGGACCATAAACAAACAAACTTTTCTACCTCGGCTCTGAATGGGAAAAACAAGCCTCAGTGTAGAAACTGGTCACTAATTGTCTTGAACACTACTTTTCTTATGTGAAAATCAATATGCCAAAAACTTAACATAAAACTTGATTTTGAGCTAGAAATTCTCCTAGGATACCTGGCAGAAGCAAATCTACACTAGAGGGGTTATTATACAAGAGACCACATAGGGTTTACAAATAGAAACAAAAACAAGTTTCCCTGAAAGTAAAATCTTATTAAAAAATAAGGAAAACAGTCTGTCTTGAGTGTCAGCAGACACAAAAATAGAAATCTTCAAGCCTAAGTTAATGATACAGTAATATAAAAAGGGACTATAAAACACCAGTCTAATGATTAAAAGGTAAAAATGAAATAAATTCATATGGTAAGAACTTTTCCATATGAAGCATATAATAACCAAAATAAAATTTATTATTATATTTGAAAAGAGAATTTGTGGATTGACAGACCTAAGTCACCTAGAATATGAGTATAAGGATTAAGTGTCATCAAGTAGAGAGTCCAAGATTTACCTAATACTAGCTATCGTAAGAGAGACTAGAAAAAAACAAGGGATAAGTAATATTTTAAAGAGATAATGGCTGAGAATTTGCAGAGTTGATGAATGACATGAATTCTCAAATGGAACATTTAGAGTCTAAGAAGGACAACACCTTAACACATCTTGGTGAAAATGCAGAATACCAAGGCAGATTATTAAAATTATCCAGAGAGAAAGGCTTATTAAAACAAAACAACACAAAATACTTAAAAGAATGGCTCTCTTCTTAATGACAAACAAATTCAGAAGTGACTGTATGTGTATAGACATGCTTAAAGAAATAATGCTGTATGACCAAACAGGATTTATCCCAGGAATTCAAAAGTCATTCAACTTTATCCTATGCATACAGTTAATTCCTCAAAGTAATAGATTAAAGAAAAAAAGCAATACGTTCTTGCCAGTAAATAGAGAAAACCCAATTGACAGAAGTCAGTATCCTTTTATGGAATGGATATAGAAGACAAGTCCCTGAACCTAGTAAAGATTACTGAAAACTTTAGTGATACCACACTTTTGGTTAAACTGATAAAAGATCTCCTTAAAGATGGGAAGGTAGGTACACTATCCATGCTTCTGTTCAACAGTGTTCTAGATCTCAAAGCAGGGAAAAGAGATATAAAGATCAAAAAGGAAGAAACAACTCACAGATAATGTGGCTGCCCACATAGAAAATTTAAACTATTCTGAAGCATGTTCAGCAAATAGGAATATTCAGCAAGTTTGCTTTCATAACAAAATATCAGAAAAGCAACAAAATACCAGAAAAAATCTTTAAAAAGGTAGCATTTACAAAAGGAACATAACTGTAAGGTATAAGGGAAAAATTTAACAAAATAATTGGTGAAATTTACAAAACATGATTAAGGACAAAAGAAAATGTGCATAAATGGAGAAAGCAATTTTCCTTGGAAGAAAGACCATTAAAGATATCAAAGAATCCCAATGAAATTTTTATGAAACATGAAAAACTCCAGCTAAAGCTCAGGGAACAATAAAGAGAAATTTAGCAATATAAGAAAGAATAAGAAAGGGTGAACTCACCTGTGTGTATTAAAATACATTATAACTCTACAGTAAATAATCATAGCAAATGAATTGAGTTAAAAACCTTCCTGTTCTTTAAAAAAAGTCACCATGATCTATGTAAACTATAAATGCATAAAATTATGCTTATTGTTGTGGTAGTATTTTTATTTTTTATTAATATTTTTAATTTTAATTTTTATTCTTAGATTTCTTTCTCAACAAGGTAGAAATACAAAAACCTAATTTACCACTGTGTAGATACTCAAGGGAATATCCTGGTTACATCATCTATAAACACCTGTATTAAAAGTATGAAGACTTATAGAAAGATGACATACACCAACTTCCTGACCCTCTGGAGAGAAAGAGAATGGGAAAGAAATGGCATAGACCAGGGTCTTTGCTATGAAGGCTGTCCTGTGCCTTGTTGGATATTTAGCAGCACCTCTTCCTCTACACATTAGATGACAGTAACACCACACCTCCCAGTCATGACAATCAAAACTGTCACTAGAAATGGTCAAAAGTCTCCTGGGGGCAA
The DNA here is from genome assembly GCF_964165515.1 of Mesoplodon bidens. NCBI lineage: Eukaryota > Metazoa > Chordata > Mammalia > Artiodactyla > Ziphiidae > Mesoplodon > Mesoplodon bidens. Next base: position 67,930,859 of record NC_138162.1, on the reverse strand, counting down.
AACTGCCTCCAGTTGAGAACCACTGTAAGAGACTAAATCTTTAGTATAAGTCCTCAAAAATGAGAGGGAAGGGCAAGGAAGCACAAGAGAGAGATGAATTAAGATGTCAAGATCTATTGAATATGAGGGCCATGAGTGTCAGTCACATTAGTTTTTGTACTTTTTATAAATGTTTGGACTTTTTGAAATTTTAAAGTGTCACCAGGTAGTGTAGCAGTACAGCTTAATTGTTAATAATGCTGGCTGGAGTTTAGGACTGTTTTGGTTTGTAATCTGACTTAGTTTTTAATATTTATATGATTTTGTACCAGCTTCCTATTTTCTCCAAGCCTCAGTTTCCAAATCTGGTAGTTGTGAAAATTAAATGAAATAGCCCATACAAAAGTCTTATTTAGCACATTGCCTAGAACATAACCGACACTCAAAAACAAAGTTTTCCTATTTTAATTAATATTACTTTGTTTATAAAAGTGATTTATAGAAGCATTTATGATATGTGGAAAAATAAATCATTAATCATAAGCATAACCATAAAATGATTTATTTTTTTAAATTGAAGAGATTCTGAAAATATTATGTGCTCAATTTTAGCTTTAAAATGAAAACTAGAATGCAATTACTTGATTGGAAAAATATGATCAAAAATAGCACAAAAAATATCAGCAGCAGTTAAATACTGAAGTCACAAGTCCAGACAGACTCAAAGAATGATCTTTATTGTAATTCTTTTAGTTTGTGCCCCATATCAAAATAAACAAATAAGCAAACAAAAAATACCTGGTAGCAAAACTTTAGTTTATGAAATATAAAATGTGAAAATTCTTGCTGCATACTAGTAAATGCAAGATGTTCAACATAAGTTTTAAATTACAGGATTCCTTGCTTCAATTAGAATAGGGTAATTAACTGGTTTTCTCAAGTCCTTATTTAGAAGATGTTAGAATAAGTTTAGAAAAAAGAAAGTCGGAAAATGATGTTTGGTTTTATTTAGCACTTCATACACAATGAACCTGTTTTCCAATACTTCTTAAGTCACTGATATTGCAACTTATTTATTTTATAAAATCCATAACATCTTAAAATGAAATGTTTGTGCTATTAAATTTTTAAGGTTCACATTACAAGGAGTGGGACTTCAGCTTTCAGTAATTTAAAATTCATGTCCCCAAACTGTGGTCCACAAACCTTGAATTTCTTTAACATAGGATGTCTGGTAAACCCATTTTTAAAGCAGGATGGAGTACTGGGGGCTGGTAGGGATGTATGGTAATGTCAGCAAAGTATCAGCAACCATGAACTATAGGTTATTTTGGCTTTGACAAGGCTGAACAGGAGCTGATAGGCTAACTGTGCTGTGTGCAGTCACAACCTTCTTTTGAACATAACCCAATGCTGGGAAAAACACAAAATGTTCAGAACCAGATTTTTTCCCCTTTTTCCTCTGTGCCTATTTGGTGCCTATTGATGACATTCTAGAAAACTCAAATTGAATGCATATCTATCAAAATTAAATTGTTTCCTGTTAAGAAAGCACTCATAACTATAATAAAAATCTATTTAAAACTATTTCAAAAAGACACTCGGAGAAAAACATTTAAATAAAATATGTGTAATAGCATTTTCAAATAACTAAATGTGAGTAAAGCAAGATATTATATTACAAATAATTTGAGTACTTACTTAATTTACTACATAAAGATTATTTCAGTATGTATGACCACATAAAATTTATAGTGTCCTACAATACTCAAAATTCATTCAAGCACTTCATTATTGGCCTACATGAAAATTTGGCATCATTTGTAATCTGACACATGTGGCCACGTGAAATTGAGTCAGCTTCATGTAATTTTGGCTTTTAAGAAAAATAAAAATTTGAAGAAAGCAGAATACCAATACTATAGATATCCTGATGTTATTAATTCACAGCAGTATACCTGGAAGAATAACCTAAAATATAATTTTCCTAATACAGAAATTGATAAGACAAAGCTTGTGTATATGTGCACATATGCGTGTTTGTGTATGATATTCATAACATATGTAGCAGATTTATTCATTTTGGAAATAAAATGCCAAATGTTATTATTTGTTTATCTTGAGTAGTAGCATCACTTCTGATTGATATTTTCTTTTTTAATTCACTATTTTCCAAATCCCACCACTCTCTAAGTGGAAATAAGCAAATAAATAAAAAATAGAGAAGTTCTCAGTGATTCTAATGTTTGAAAGCTTTCAAGAGATATTAGTGGAGACTAAATATTCTTGAGAGTTGTGAAAAGGGATCATTATAAACTATTGTTCCTGTTATTTTTCCAAAAAAAGATTCAAATTAATAGCTTCTCTTAATATCAAGAAATTAATTGTAAATTATTTTATTTAGTATTAGAACTCTCTTGAAGAGAAAATTTTAACAATTCAAGACTTCAGTCAGAACACCACCTAAAAATTAGTGTATTAAACTATGTAACATATACAAATTAGTCATCATTTGCCACTTAAAACCTAATAAACATCATCACAGTTAAAAGGAAAGTGAAAAAAAGCTTATCTTTTACTTGCAAATAACCCAATGTTGTGTAAACTAAAGGTCTAAATCTAATCTTGCTGCTTCTGTGACCTTGCACATACAATCTGAATGCCCTGAGCTATAACATTCATCTGATCAGTGTGGAAAATACCAATTTCTGTAGAGTACTTACCACTTTCCAAAGGCTGCTATCCAGAAAACCCCTTTGTTTAGATTCCTACTTCTAAAACATGTTTCCATTTCACTGCGCCCATTGTAAAGATGAGATAGTTGAGGAACAGATAATTAAACTATGCAATTCATGTTATATTAGTGAACTACAGAAGTAATTGAGATTGCCTGATTTCTCTTCTAGATGAGAGAGACAGTAAACTTTCTTTTCACCATTTCTGGTGTTCACCTTTAATTATATAACATATCAAAATTCACTCACCAAGTTTCCATAAAATCTTTCAAATTAAGTACTCATTCATCCAGGCTGAGGAAAATTTCAGAAATTACTGTATTGCCTATAGACCTGAGTGTTACATTTCCCTTATGATAACTGCAATGGAACAAGTAAGCAAAATATTGGCAGAAATTTTCCAGAGATCCTAAAATAAAATTCTGAAGCTAACATATATATCACTTTTTATGTCTTTGAAAACATAATTTTTGATTTAAAAAAATAAAATACAGAAGAGTTTTTAAAAGGACCTTCAAAACAATAAAGACTTTTTAAACATTTCAAAACCAATAAAAAACTTCACAAAAGACACAATGTAATTAAATCAGAAGCAAAGTTTTCTGGTAGTGATTTTACTTACAGAATGTTGAGTAGGCTAAAATAAATGGAATAAATAGAAAACTCCTTATCTTAGAGTTTTCAGAATGCTAAGAAACTATGGCACAGATTTTTCAGCCTCCAAATTAGTATCCAGTTACATGATTCACCAAACCTGTGTCCCAGGCAGGTACACAGAGGGTAGAACAACAAACTCTAGGGCTACTTTTCTATCAGATGGACAACACAGGCTAACTTTCAGATTTCAAGCTTTTAAATAGAAACACATATATTTTGGGAAAGATGGAGACAAAAGAGATACTTATAATAACCACTCTTTGAAAGCCACTGAAGAAAATAAAGGGAACCCAAGAGAGAAACCAAAACTTTACTTGCACTTTAACTGGGCATGACTTCAACCATATACCACATATTTTGAAGAATAACAGGTGAATAAAGTGTACTTTGAAAAATGCCAAACAGGATACCAGGAGTCAACTCACAACTCCACTCATCAAGACTACGTTGGGGTGAAAAGAAAGGATAGAAAATGCATGGTCTAAAGTTTTTTGGGTTTCTGAAGAGCCAAGTTTTCCATTCCCTAGTAAGAAGGGACAAGTCTGAAACCAAGTATTAGCAGGAAGATAGATATGAATGACTATTCTTACCCTGATGAAAGTGGACTCCAATAAACAAGTTCCCATGCTAATGGTTTTATGCCCTATTTTCCTGGAAAGACAGTTTAAAAACAGGAGGTGAAATCCAACCTCACCTTCCCTTGAAAATGTGCCACATCCAGATGACCCATTCCAGGCCCAGCCTGATTTGTCCACAGTACAGAAGTTTCAAAGGATAAGCACAAACAACTTCCTCCAGTGTTGCTTCAGTGGTCCCAGCTTCTATCCACCCTCTATCAGGCAGCTGAGAAGGTTGAACAAAGAACAGAAACCATCAAATCCCCACCCTCCAGCTGGTATTAAGAGGAGAATGAAATAAGAAATCTCATATGCCTGACAGGGTGAGTGATGTTATAATGTAATGTTATAAACACTATTTTGGTGGCAAACTGTATAACATATTCAAAGATTAATAAATAGGAAAAAAGAGCAATAATCTTAATAAACGTCTGAGTCAGTAAAGGAGAAAGGAACATAGCATGCAGAAGACCGTAAAGAGATGACTGGAAAAACAGTCCCTCCATGAAGAGAAGAAAATTAAATAAATACAATTTCAACATGACTGAAAAATATTTCAAAAATATGGGCTCTGAGGAAATAAGGGTAAAATGAGTAAACAGAATGAAATAAAGAGCTAGCAGTCCTAAGAAAATAAATTAATAGAAAAATTAATGTAAGCATAGAATTTATCAGATTTAAGACATTAAATTACAGACTATGCATTGATGAACTGAGTCATGGAAGAGAAGCTTGAAGAGGTAAGAGTGAATTCACAGGGAAAAAAAAAAGAACAAACTTATTAGTATACTGGAAAAATCTGAGGAATGTTGAAGTATGAAATTAAATTCAAATTATAGACAACAGTTGTGTCTGTTTGAAATAGTAGACTATGTACATGAGAAAAAAAACTCTATTAAAAGCTATAACAATGAATAACATAATAATAGTAACAAAAACAACAACAGAAACCATTCATGACACAGACAAAACGTTTGAATATTTATAGGCCCATTTCAGGTCCTACATTTCAGGAAGTTTTACTAAGAGATATTCAAAAGCTAAATATTGTAATAACATCACTGAATCACAAAATTTAAGAAAGAGTCTACACATATATAAGAAAATGAAGTGTCAGTTACAAAGTAGGGAGGGAAACTGTATTCAGTATTCTCCACAGATGATTTCTATGTTAGAAAACAATATGTTACTGGAGTTTTCATGGTAACAATATGTGACTCAAATTATAGCTAATCTGTTATTCATACAGAATGTAACAAAAACATTCATAGATATGACAGACTCAGGAAGTATATCATCTATTTATCCTCACTGAAAGACATAACTTGAGCAATGTGAAATGAATCACAACTCGGATATGCTTCAAGAAGATAAGGATTTGCTCACTTTATCCGTTATTAGCTTCCCTTAGCTCAGCGACATATGAGGAAGAAGTTAAAATTCATTTGTTGAGTATGAATGTGTGAATAAATGAATGAATGAATAAGCAAGTCATGACAGGCATGAAATGATAGTAAGTAGTCAGTCCATAGTTGTTAAATGTTAAAACTCTTCATAAGTATACTATACACTAAAAACATCTGTTAATTATATCAAAGTTGGATAAAAATACCAGAGCAGAGACTAAACCCAGGAAAAGTAGCAGTGGAGCTGGAGTAAGGATTTGTAAGAACTGTTAACTACACACTTTGCTTATCTGTTATTGGAAATACAGTACAGTCAGTAGATTCTGCTTGCTTCTGAAGTAAAGCAATTGAAAACCAAGTGTAAGCATATAAACCTAATTTTTAAAAGGAAACCAAATGATATTTAAAAGAGAGACTTTATGCTTTCCAGATTTCCAGAGGGGGGCAAAATGAAAGGTGAAATAAGTGAAAAACAAAAAAATTAATAAAAGGTAAAATGAAAAAAGAAATATTTTAAAAAACCTGTTACAACAATAAATGTAAAAGGAATCAATGCACCAAAACAAATAAACAAACAAGCAAGATGGCAATGTTATTACTTGAGTTGAAAAAAAAAAGAAAAAGAAAAAGAAAAAAAACCCCTATATGTTATATACAAGAGTCACAAGTGAAGTGGAAAAACTGGAAATCTAAAGGGGAATGATTATGTACCACACAAGTAAACAAGAAAGAGATATTACTGTTAATGTACATAATACATTTAAAAATTTAAAACCACAATGTGACAGATACTTGATAAAAAACTGAAGCTCTAACTGCCATGGACCTTTATATGTCAAATAACAAAATAAACCATGCATTAAGAATGATGTAAATATATAGTAAGAACTGACAGAAATACAGTAGCAACTACAGTCAACAAACTGGAGAGATCAAGTATAACATTTTGTATATGAAGGATCTGAATAATCTTTTAAAACTGAAGTATAGTTGATTTACAAAGTTGTGTTAGTTTGCGGTATACAGCAAAGTGATTCAAATATATATATATGTATATACATATATACATATATATTCTTTTTCATATTCTTTTCCATTTTCTTTTCCATTATGGTTTATTACAAGATACTGAATATAGTTCTCTCTGCTATACAGTAAGACCTTATTGTTTATTTCTTTTATATATAATAGTTTGTATCTGCTGATCACAAAATCCTAATTTATGCCTGTCCCCTCTTCCCCTTTGGTAACCATACTTTTGTTTTCTATGTCTGTGAGTCTGTTTCTCTTTTGTAAATAAGTTCATTTGTATCATATTTTAGATTCCACATGTAAGTGATATCATATGATAGTTGTCCTTCTCTGTCTGACTTACTTCACCTAGTATGATAATCTCTAGGTCCATCCATGTTGCTGCAAATGATACTATTTCATTCTTTTTTCATCTTCTAAGCATGTATCTATATATCCTTCAAATAAAAAATGCACCTTCTTTTCAACCATACGTGATTATTCCTCAAAACCTATGCTAAATATATCATACTGCTAAGGGACCCTTAATAACTTTCCAGAACAAAACCAAAATGCATTTTCTTCATAACACAACAAACTAGAAATTAAAAGGAAATGCAAAAAGAATTCCATCCTTAAAATGTGTCTCTCATTCCTTAGACAAAAAATAATTTTGTGCAGTTAAAAAGTATAAATGTAAAAACAAAGACATAACAATATTAAAAGAAAATATTTTATATTCTTTATCATTCTTTTGCATAGAATGATATGAAGACAATTTTTTAAAAGATTAACAAATATTATTATATACAAATCTATAACCTTTTTAAGGCAGAAAATGGTATGATCAAAGTTAAAAGACAATTGCAATGAAGAAGAAAGCAAAAACAAGTGAAATATCAACATCAAAAAATATTGCAACATATTACTTTCTCTCTCATGCCACACTCACAGCTAAAATTGTATAGAAAGAAATCTGCAAATGTGCAGCCATTTCCCCCTTTCTGTCCATCCTTAACCTTTAACCACTCCAGGATTACTTCCCCTTCCTCCATTAATCCTTGGAAGTTGCTCCTGCTGCCATCACTAATGATGCTCCTCATCCCCGTGTAAACAAAATCAGGGAAACATTTTTAGTCCTCTTTGTATTTCATTTCTCAACAGCATTTTACACAGTTCACTACTTTAAACTCTTTCATATCTTTATGTACATTTCATTTATATTATGTGCTAATTTCAACAATAAAAATTAAGTATTTATTGAGTACCTGCCATAAGCAGGCACACTTTTAGACAATAGGATATAACATTGGCTAAGACTAAAAAAGTTCTTGCCTTCAGGAAACTTAAAGTCTACCCACAGGGACAAGCAAGAAATGAACAAATAAATATAACTATTTGAATTACAAAGAAAACAAGACAGCATCACAAAAATGTTAAAGGAGGCTTAAAATAAAAGAAATCTGTATATCCACTAAGAGATACCCAGAATTTATTATAGTAATGGTAAACCCATGACCTCTCAAATATTAAGAGGCATGTTGATTTTTGTCACAATTTTTCTAATAAAAGTACATGATGGCATGTTTTAAATTACCATATTTGATATTTAAAGCACAGTTTCACAAAAATATTCTAAAGATTCTTCATGTTCCCAAGGGCTTATAAAAATTTGATATTCAAATTATTCCATTTCTAGCATAGTCCATTCCAGCTTTTCTGTCATTTTTCTCTTCATCAAATGCCAACTTAACTCTGCTAGATCCTCAATTGTTAATGGCTTGAGTGTGAATGAAGCCATTCTCCTAAGTCTCTATGAATAACTTCATGAATATAACTTAACAGTTCCTACATAACCATCATTAACTATTTCAAAATACGCAATTTTACATACTATATTGTTTCTTACATACTTCTACATATTTCAGATAATCTTATTTAACCAAATAAATGTGGATAACTATCTATGTGACATGATGGATGTTAGTTTTAAGGAGGGATGCACATTTAAAGGGGACCTAACTGTTTAAGTGACTAATCCATTAGTAGATTATTTTTGCTTTTTATATCAGTCTCATTTGCTACAAAGAAATTTAAATGGCGTATAGGAAAAGTGAACATTAAGAAACTATGGACACCCTTTAGATAAAATTGCAAAAGCAGTGTATGGCAACAGATTCTTATTTTATATAATGGATTATTTAAATATTTGACAACCAATATATATTAATCCAACAATGGTATAGAAAAAAAGCTCACTTTATAAAAATAGTTTTCATAAAACAGTAATTGCCATCAACCCATTATAAGCTTTTATTATATTGTGCTTGGATTATTCATTAATGTTTCAATGAGCTTCCCTGCTTATATAGACATCTCACTTCCCACCTCAAATCAGTCTGGCATAAAGTCACTGGATTAATCTGCCTAATGCATTTTGACACTCCTTAGATTGTGTGTGTGTGTGTGTGTGTGTGGAATGGAATTCAAATGAGTCTACAAAGTGGCCTCGATTTACTTTTCAAATCTTTCTCTATGATTTCCTTGTATACATATGGTTTCCCTCGTCTTTATGTCTGACACTCTGGTTTTTGTCCATGCAAAAAGCTCTACCTAGCCCTGTTAATTCTATTAACATTTCCCCATATATTTCAGACAGACATTCATAAATTTGCTTTGATCTCCCAGAAAATATTTGTTTATGAACCATCTGTCATTTAGAAAATTTTGCTTTTTAATATCTTTTTTTTCAATTGTTAAAATTTCACTACTTCTAATGTGAAAATTTAGGAAGAGGTAGATGATAAGCAATGTGTCTTACTTAGTATCACTTTCACATTTCCCTAAATTACTACTCTGCATAGAACTTACCATTAGCTTTGTATATAATATTTACTAACTTTAATTTTTTTTTACTGACTTGATAACTCCACCAGATTGTAAGTTACTGGAACGTAAGGAGTTTGTCATGTTCACCGTTATACACCCAGCATCTATATGCATACACAGCATATACTATGTTCAAAAAATAATTGATAGGGGCTTCCCTGGTGGCGCAGTGGTTGAGAGTCTGCCTGCCGATGCAGGGGACACGGGTTCATGCCCCTGTCTGGGAAGATCCCACGTGCCGTGGAGCGGCTGGGCCCGTGAGCCATGGCCGCTGAGCCTGCGCGTCCGGAGCCTGTGCTCTGCGACGGGAGAGGCCACAGCAGTGAGAGGCCCACATACCGAAAAAAAAAAAAAATTGATAAATGAGTACATAGAAATGAGCCTTTAATTCTTAAAGGCTATATATATATATATATATATATATATAATTGATAAGATTTATGTTTGCAAGTGAAGTTACGGTATATAATCACAATCAATTAGCTTTGATTTCATAAATTTATTAGCATATACCTTCTTTCTTTCCCTTGAGGAATGCACATTTCTAATTATCTTGCATGTTTATATCAATTAAGACCTAAGAATTAGATCTCTGAAGACATGAACTTTGCTGTATTTTACAAAGTCACTTTTAATTTGTATAGCAATTGTGAAGAATTAGGATGTAAAAATTAACATGGAATCTTCGGGCACGGATGCTATGTCTTTTTTAATGCAAGTCTACATGACCAACTCAAGAAGCCACTGAAATGGCCAAAATTATGAAGATTCAGGTGAATAATAACATATCTCCATAATCATCTATAAACAGAGAAAAAAAGATTTTAGGTCCCATAAAAAGACATTGGGGCTTACTTTTAGAGGGAGAGTAATATTTCTGATGAAGACAGCACAACATTTGCAGTGTTTCTTTTAAGAATATTTGATCAGTGGTTGAGGACTGTAATTTATCAAGTATCACATGACCTGTATCTCCTTATCCTTATATTATTATTTCTTAAAGCTTTAGAATTTGGAGATATTTATACTCTAAAGTTAAAAATATGTTTTTTCTTTTTATCTCAGAGTAAAATGATTCACATGTAACAACTTTGTCCCTCTAGACTCTCAACTCTTTAAGTATATATATATATATATATATATATATATATATATATATATTTTTTTTTTTTTTTTTTTTTTTTGCGGTACGGTGGCCTCTCATTGTTGTGGCCTCTCCCGTTGCGGAGCACAGGCTCCGGATGTGCAGGTTCAGCAGCCATGGCTCACGGGCCCAGCCGCTCCGCGGCATGTGGGATCTTCCCGGACCGGGGCACGAACCCGTGTCCCCTGCATAGGCAGGCAGACTCGCAACCACTGCGCCACCAGGGAAGCCCAAGTATATTTTTAAAGTATGCAACATACAAATACACCTCTCTCACCTATAATACTATTAATTGTCCTTAATAACTGCAATCTGTTTCAGTCATGTACACTAATGCAATAATTATAGCTTAAACAATCCAGTGAGTAAAAGTATCTATTTGACATACTGTGTTCAACATTAATCTGTTTCTTAGCTTAGCATAAATCTGTATACCAGATGCCTTCTTGTAATTAACACGCTGGGATTTGGGAGCAGTAGATTCTGCTTGTAACAAACTTTCCATCAAGTCGACATCTGTGATTTATACCTCCAACTCACTTTCAATATATTTACATAATCAGTTCAATTTCAGCCTAGATTATACATTCTTCTATTTTTATAAGCAGTATCCCCTAAAGATCTCTAAAGAGTAAATCAAAGTGTAGTTTAATTCTTTCTCCTCTTTTTCCAATCAAAACACATAAAATCAAATTCATTGATTACCTGCATTTATTTTATAAGAAAAAATATATGCTTTTATTCTGATAAATGATATATAAGGCCGTAACAGGGATACTTTAATTACTATCAACATGATAAAATAAGTTGTATGTACATAGACTTAGATTTTAATATATTTTTAAGATTTAATAGAAATTTGCCTTACACCATTCTTTCGAAGCATGTTTAGATGTTAGTATTCCCATTTAACCACTAATGAAACTGAGGTTCAAAGAGGTTAGATGACTTGATTAGGAAGGTTGAACTTCCAAGACCATCACTTTTCTGTTTTGTTTTCCAGTGTACTTAAGGGCAGATTCAGGTCTTTTCTTCCCAATTCAAGGATTTTTCCACCCTAACACACTGTCATTAAAGACAAGTAATTGTAAAACTTGGAAATATTTTCAAATTATAATACAAATATAAGATGTCACTTAAAATATTTTACAGATAAACCTGGTGTTGTCTGAGATTATTTTAATCACAGTATAATTAATGTCAGTTTTAGATAATGTACATTAGAATAATAAATTTTTTATATTATATTAATATATAATATTTTATATAAAGCGGGCTTGGAGAATGTGAATCACCTGTTGCAATGAACCCGTGATTTAAGTAGGACTCTTGGTATTTTCTTTTAAAAGCGGCTTTCTTTTTGTTGGCAGTCTTAGAGTCTTCTGCTGTCTCATCTTTGGGTCTCTACCCCTTTACAAAGAAGCTCTCCAGCAACATGTGTTTTTTACTCATTTTGGCTAGGGTTAGCCTGTGGGCTTACCAAAACTGTGACTGAGACAACTGTGAAGTGCGGGAAAGAAGTACGGACGGAAGTTTTAAATAAAATAACGGGCAGGCCACGCGTGGACTAAAATAAGTGTTGGATTCTGACATAAAGCCTGCCACCATATGCAGCTTAATTGTCAGTTGCCACTCACTGATAGGGTTTTGATGTGAATCTGCAAGCAACTGATTTATCATGGTCTCTGTGCAGTCAAACCTCTGTGCTAATGATAATCTGCATTTGCAGCCACTCCCCAGTGCTAGCATCACCCCTCAGCTCCACCTCAGATCATGAGGCACTAGATTCTCATAAGGAGCACACAACCTAGATCCCTTGCATGCGCAGTTCACAGTAGGGTTCGCGCTCCTATGAGAATCTAATGCCACTGCTGGTCTGACAGGAGGTGGAGCTCAGGCGGTAATGGGAGCAATGGGGAGCGGCTGTAAATACAGATGAAGTTTCAATCACTCACCTGCCACTCACCTCCTGCTGTGCGGCCAGGTTCCTAACAGGCCACAGACCAATAGCGGTCCGGGGCCTGGGGGTTGGGGACCCCTGATATAGAAAGAACACGTTGGCTAGCTGAGTTTTCACCTTATCAAATTTTTATTTTATAATTGTGTATGTTTGGTTACATCAATAATATCTACTTTCTAACGAAGTTTGGTGGATTTATTAAAATACTTAAAATTATATTCTTAATCTAGAGTATATTGTAATATATACTAATACTTTAATATACACTAATTCTTTAATATTGAGAACAAATTCATAATTTTCACTGATTTTCTCAGAATCATAGTTTAATTTTACTGATAGTTACAAAAAAAATTTCTATAATGAAGATGAAATGTAGGGCCCTCATCTTTGCTTTTCTTCTAGGAGCACTTTACGCTTTTATCAGAAACTTCCAATTAAGGCAAAAACTTATTTAGAAATAAAATTTCCTGAATATGTACTATACTATTCACAATCCATTGCATTTTTGAGACATCAGGCAAAGAGAGATGACCCTTGCTTTAGAGAATAAATCAGTGAAAAAATGTGTTAACATTATTTAGCAATTAATTTTTTCAATCTATTTGTTTTAGCACTAAGAATAGTTAGCATATAAAGCATTAATGTCTTAAATACCTATATTCTTTTCTGTATATTTCACCACATGACATATACATGTATACTAGACTAAGATCCACAATCAACGGCCATACCTCTCTCGTAACCTTGTACTCTCAGCCTTTGATACACTGACATATAGTACGTGCTCAAGAAGTCTTAATGAATAAATGAGTTTAATCATCTATTTTTTGACAAATATATATATAGTTCAAGTATATTTTTATTTGGGCATTTTAAAACTGTATGATTAAAGTTGGTTTGCAAAATATTCATATTTTATGAATATTTTATAGTGGAAAAATCATTCCTCTTATTTTTATAATGAACATAGTGGTGGATACACTGAATTACTTTCAAACCTTTAAGCAAGTTCATTGTTGAGGATATAAAATTATTATGTTTAGGGAAAAAGAAAGTATGAATTTGTGTGTATACATATCAAATATATAATGGATACTAAGGGGAAAAAAGAGAGAAAGACATGTGCCCAAAATTTAATTTTCCCTATTATGCTGTCTGTATTTTTCCATTTATCTTAAAATTAATATTTATGGCTTTATAAAAATATCCATGTTCTTATAACTAGCCATTAAAAAACTGGTATTAATAGTTGAAAATATTTTTTAAAATGTAATGTGGGAATCATTACGTACCGTGCACTGGATTGCTTACCTAGCCTGTTAATTAATAACTAGTCTTTTTATTATTAGCTTCACATTAAAAGATTAGCAAAAAGAAGGGTCATGACCTCAGTTAACAGGAATACTGCTAGTATGTTGCTTGCTTCATGAATAATTTATAATCCATCTGAACCAAATGAGCAGCAGAGCAATATTACAACTAACATTCAGCTGTTCCATGGATTTGTTTTAACTCCTTTCAGGAATACTGTTTGTAATGAGTAGCAAGACATAATTTTCTTGGTTACCTAACATGGCACCCCAGATCCTAATGTTTAGTTTTTAGTAGAAAGGAGGCTCAATATATTAAAATAAAGTTATTACTTTCTCATAATGTCTTAGAAACAGCAATTAAAATTTTCACAATAAACATATTTTTTAAAAAAAGTGAAAAAAACCTGAATCTTTTCTGACCCCTATTTCCCCAACAAAAGGCACGTCAACTGCATATCTCAGTTAATATTACAAATCATTACCAAAGAAAATTCAGACAGACTCAAGGCATTTTAATGAAAGTGAACAGTCTGTCCAGCCATTATAATTTTACCCTTCATTATACAAATGAAGCTTGAGGTTTTACAATGAAAAATTCCTGATTAAATCCACTAACTTTTGATCACTAGGGATAACCAAAGATTATATACTCAGCTTATGTCTACCTTTCTTTGGATCTGCAGAAAATTTTTTTAAAATCTCAGTTACTATTAAATATAGTGGTCAAGTTAAAGAGACATTTCATTTTTTTTTCTGAAAAATGTCTAGATTATTAATTTTTATGGGACTGTTATCAAGAATGACTAATAAAAATGTTTGAAATTCATTTTTTAAATGCCTGCAATTGATCAAATCCTATATGATTGCTCTGTAATTACTAAAGAGAAATAAATAAGTTCATTTATAAGCCACTGTCATTAAAGGAGCAATATACACTCAGTTGTAAATTCAATTTGAGGTCTGATTTTCAAACATGCTTGAAATTTTCTCCTCATCCTTTTACTTAAGATCATCAAATTTACTTCACTTCTCTTGCCTTTGCCTTTATTTTCCATTATTGAAGAAACTTTTGTAATATTTTCTCTCACATGGTGAACGGCAGACTTTTTTTCATAGTCATCTAACAGGTTGTAGATGTAACTTTTAAAATAAACTGTTAATTTTACATTCTGCCATCTATTGTTAGTGGTAGAGCTTCCTGCAAACAAATGAACAGTCTCATCATTAGCTTTAGGGTATTGCCCAAGACAACTATCTTCTTCCTGTGTCCCCTAAGCAAATCTACTCTTAAGACAACTGCCCTTTTTTTTCCACCAAGACTAGACTTTTTAAAGTCACCAAATACATACTTTTTTTTTTTTTGCGGTATGCGGGCCTCTCACTGTTGTGGCCTCTCCCGTTGTGGAGCACAGGCTCCAGACGCTCAGGCTCAATGGCCATGGCTCACAGGCCCAGCCAGTCCGCGGCATGGGGATCTTCCCGGACTGGGGCACGAACCCGTGTCCCCAGCATCGGCAGGCGGACTCTCAACCACTGCACCACCAGGGAAGCCCACCAAATACATACATTTTAATAACTGATTTCTCTCACATGAAACCATGGTTTTCATGATATATTTCTGTATTATTTATAGCCCATACTTCCTTTCATACACATTTATCTCATTTTACTTTTACAAGCCTTCTGTGAGTCAGAAACTAACTTTCTACAATGAAAAGTATCTAAAAGCACTTCATCTTGAGATTGTTCACTCCTTTGAAGGTCACAGACTTCATTCTGAACCGAATAAAATGTATAGTTCCTTTCCTCAGAAAAAAAAATGCACATAAATTTACAAATCCAGAGGATTCATGGACAATCTGAATTCTCATATTAAGAAGGTGTGATCTAGCTAATCACTCATACCCAGCAGAATTAACTAACCTTAAAGTTCACATCACTCAATAATACTGAAGATTACATGAAAGCACAGAAGAAGAAAAAAAATCTTGGAGAAGTTAAAAGAAAAGGGAAATTATCTTTGAGAATAATGAGATGAGATATTGATGCTTTCCTAATACTCATTAGGAAACAGCATATGGCAGGATATACAAACAAACTAGGACTTGAAGTATTCTTTCTGATTGAAATGACAAAAGAAATACCCTCTAATTACTTTGTTGACAAATTCATCGCGGATGATGAAGACTAATACTTATCTGGAAGCACATTAGAATCCACCCATGGAGTTAAAAACAAAAAAGGACCCTTGTCTAGGGCCCCACCTCATAAGAGATCCTGATTTAATTGGTCCAATACAGGGTTTTGACATCACTATGTTTCTAAAGCTCCCCAGTAGATTCTAATGTGCAGAGTTGAGGACCACTGCTGTAGAACCAATAAGAATGGACTTGGAGCTTAATTTTAATGAATAATCAGTGTGCTGCTGTGAAATTAATCACAAACTAGAAAAAAATCACCATTTCACATTGGAGTTCAAATTAGCAAGGAGAGGTGCCGTAAATAAATATTGTCAAATTAGTCAAAACCAATTTAAAATCTGAAAAAGGAAAAATAAATCCAATGGCCTGAAAATTAAACAAAATTAAAACTGTATTAAATATTGTAACTATACCAATAATTAAAATATGATAGAAAATGATAAAGAGAAAGAATGTAAATTTGATAAATGCAGATTTAAACAGTATACACAAATTACAAAGGTGAAACCTATACAAAACCCAAGCACTGCATTATTATATATTATAATTAATTTAGCTCTTTGCAGATTTAAGGTTTTATAGTACGTGGTCTTTAGTACCCAAGAAGGTAGCAAAAGTTAACACCACAAGGCAGAATTTTCACCCAACTATTTGATGGTGCCTGCCACCTCCAATATTTTTTGCAAAGAAGTCAGTGGAAAAATCTAGAAGAAACAGATTACCTCTCAAATTCAACTATTCCATTATGGTAAGCAGGCCAGAATGAAATAGTATGTATGCACACACACCCACACACACATAACACAAGCAAGAATATTATAATCTAATATATGTAGGTACTTTGTTTTTTTTTTTCTTTTTCCCGTACATGGGCCTCTCACTGTTGTGGCCTTTCCCGTTGTGGAGCACAGGCTCCGGACGCGCAGGCTCAGCGGCCATGGCTCACGGGCCCAGCCGCTCCGCGGCATGTGGGATCTTCCCGGACCGGGGCACGAACCCGTGTCCTCTGCATCGGCAGGCGGACTCTCAACCACTGTGCCACCAGGGAAGCCCCTGTGTTCTTATTTTTAATTCATGATTTTTTTTTCTATTTCATTTTACTGCCCCTGTCACATCGTTTTTCCACCCCAAAAGAAACTACTTACTGGCTACTGAGTCAGAAGGTGGACATGAGTCCTGTTCTTAGAGTTAAAAGGGGTGAGATATGGGGGCTGCTGAGTACCTATAAAGCTGAATCACAATACTGGTGTATATGCTACAATGTTGGCTCTAAACACACATCAAGCAAGTCTGCATTGCTCAGATACTATGTCAATCTTAATGCAGGAGCTGTCATAGCTAGAGACGCTAGGATACTGTCAGAAATCTCGGGCTTGCCAAAGAAAAAGAGGCAAAACCTGAAAAGAAACAGACGTTGAAGTTTGAGTAGCAAGTAACATGTCTGTTGGAAGAATACAAATGCCCCTCACTCTGGTTTCTCAATGTGATTAAGGTAGTCTAATTCAAATTCATTAGGCTTATGTAAGGTACTGCAGAATTGCTGTTATAGTCAGCAGCAACAGTATTCCAAAGAGAGGCAATTAGACGTCACTAGATTTAAAGTTTAGGGCTCATTATATATGATATTTTTCAGCTGGCACACAGATTGAAGTCTTGACGAAAGAGCTGCATAAAACAAGAGATCCTGTTTGAGCTCCACTGATCATTGAAGAATGCTGACTGCCAAGCTGCCAGTTGTGTTCTCAAAGAATAGACACATCAGCCACTAAATCAAACAGCTGTGAAGCTCCCACCTGCCACCAGTGGGTAATAAAGAAACATCTGAAAGATATACCTTCAGAAAGCTAGAATAAGTGGATAGGAAGCACTGGGTTGCTATAAAACTTACATTTTTTGTAGGTCTCACCAGGCATGTCATGACTGAAAGCAAGCATACTCTAAAGCTGCATCTTTCTCTAACAGAAAAGCAGAAAGCTGAAAAAATTATAGTTGCTGATTCTACCTATCAAATAGTTATCAAATAGTATTTGAATTGAGCTACATATCATGGGTTATTACTGCCCTGAGGAAGGGAAAGTGTTCATCCAGTATCAAATTATGAGAAGATTCATAATGAAAGTATGTTTTATAAAACACTTTAAAAGTTAGGTAACCCGGGGCTTCCCTGGTGGCGCAGTGGTTGAGAGTCCGCCTGTGCGTCCAGAGCCTGTGCTCCGCCACGGGATGGGGGGGGGGGCGCAGCAGTGAGAGGCCCGCGTACCGAAAAGGAAAAAAAAAAAAAAAGTTAGGTAACCCCATAATTAGAGGTATCGATGTATTAGCAGAAAAATCTCAACAAAAAAGGTTTGTAAAAAAAATATGAGGGAGTCAGTAACTCAGTGACTATAGCTTTGAGGTAAGTCACTTATAAAGATAATATTACTCACATTAGTCCCCAGGTAGTATAAATAAATGATGTCAAATCAAGGTACCATTAAAAGACATATACAGTACAAAAGTAATTGATTGCTTTTAGCAACATTTGTTAATAAACATTTTATAGAAGAATGTGATGATTCCCTATAAATTCAGGAGAGTGGAAGGGCAAGGGAGAGTGGGTACTATTAAAGATTTGAGATTTCTGTTTAATTTTGAGATGACTTTAGCTTTATAAGAGTTGCAAAATAGTTCAGAGAAGTCTCATATATCCTTCATCCTGTTTTCCCATATACATCTTATACAACCATAGCACATATATCAAAACTAAGAAAATAACTTTAGTTATTTTACTGTTAGCTAAAGTAGAGAACGTACTTGGATTTCACCTGTTTTCCACTAATGTACTATGGGAGTTTCTGTTGTTGGTCTAAGATCTGATTCAGGCCACTACACTGTATTCAGTTGTCATGTCTCCAGAGTTCTCTCCAATCTGTGACATTTTTTCAATCTTTCCTTGTCTTTCATGACCATGATTCTTTTAAAGAGCACTGGTTAATACATATTTAGGATGTACATTAATTTGAGTATGTGCTATATTTCCTCATGATTAGATTGAAATTATGCATTCTTGGGAAGGATTCCACAGAGGCAATGTGTCATTCTCAGTGCATTACTTTGGGGGTATATAATGTTAATACATGCATCTGGTAAAATTAACTTTGATCCCATGGCTAAGGTGGTATCTGCTAGGATTCTCCACTGTAAACTTACTATTTTTTTCCTTTGTAAATATGAAATATTTAGGGGAAGGGAATGTAAGTCTATATAAATCACCTGTTTCCACATAAATTTTCACTCAGTCATCTTAGGACCCATGAGAGAATTTTTCCTGCAACAATGTCTAATATGGTGTCATAATGATGATTTTCTATTTCCTTCATTCATTCTATAGTTACTAATTGGAGTTCTACGCAGAGTTGTCACTTCTTTCCCATGTAATTATTTATTCATGTTTATTTATATATATCATGTTGGATATAGATGTTTATTATATTCTTTTGATTATAATCCAATGATATGAATTATCCATATGGTTACCCATTTTACTGCTCAAGTTGTTCCAACTTTAGTCATTGAATGTTCTTCCATGTTGGCTCGCATATCCTTTTTATATAAACAAACAAACAAAATATATATATATATATTCCACTTCTTTACTTTCTGGTATCACAAAGTTCTCCAGGCTCATTATGCCTTTTCTCTTATCCAGCTCTTCTTGCATTTTCTCTGTTTAAGCTCTAGAATTAACCAGACTTCCAAGGAGCCCTGATTCTCCTTTTATGGAAGATTACATAGAATCCAAGATCTGGGTACCAGGCATGCTCCTTGTTACTGGAATGTCACTGTTTCTAGCATTTGTCACTGTATAGAGCTGATACATAAACATGTATACCAACTCATGCATACACACACATATTTATTTCTCTGTTTACTGTATGTAAACTTCCATGCCAAAGTGATCATATTTTATGCCAATCCAGGATGATAGAGTTCATTCTATTCTTTCTCATTTCCTTATTTGCATCTTCTTTCTATAACAGAGAAACTGGGATCTCATTACCTACAATATATCTATTAATTTGTTCACCTCTAATATACATGTAAATTAGTTTCAGAATTTCTAACCCATACATGCCCCCTTTGAGAAAGAAATTTATCAACTACAGTACAGTGTTTATATACTGTTTTAAAAAAATATATTTAGCCTTAGAATATTTAGTCAAACATCATTTTTTCCAGTTACTTAGGTCAGCTCTTTTCTTCCCCATCCCATTCACTGTGGTTATATGGTTCATTTAAAATACAGAGTCATTTGTCACAGTCTGCATTTTATATTTCCCCCCACATTCTGATTTATTTTTTTTAAATCTCCGTACACAAATCTCATTCTTAGTGATACACAGTCATATGGATTTGATAAATGAATAGAGTTCACCACTACTGTTCCATATAGAACAGTCCCATCTCTCCAAAACATCCATTGCATATACCTTTAAAAGCAACACTTACCATCAACTGCTGACAACTAATCTGTTTTACTCCCTACAGATTTTTCCTTTTCAAGTGTGTCACATGAACAGAACTATGCAATATGTAGCCTTCAATATCTTGCTTCCTTTACTTACAAAAATATATGTATGACTCATCCATGTTATTGTATAAATCAATAGACTATCCTTTTATTATGGACGAGAATCCCACTGTCTGTATGTAGTACAGATTTATTTATCCATTCCATGGTGAGATGTGTATGTGGGTTATTTACACTTTTTGTCAATTATGAAGTAAGTTGCCATAAGCGTTCATGGGTAGGGAACTTTGATTGAATGTAAGTTAATAATTTTCTTAAGAAGACACCTAGGAGTGGGACTGCTGGGTCATATTGTATGTGTATCTTTAACTTTATAAGAAACTGTCCAACTGTCTTCCAAAGTGGCTGTACTATTTTGCATTCCTACCAGCAACATATGGAAGTTTCAGCAGCTTTACATGTTCACCAGCATTTGATGTTACCATTTGTTTTTCTTTTCTTTTTTTTTTTAATTGTAGACATTCTAATAGACATGTAGTGGTATTTTATAGTGGATTTGATTTGCATTTTCATGATTAATTTTGTTGAGCATATTTTCATATGCCTATTTGCTCTCTTTGTATCTTCCTGAGGGAAGTGTCTGGTCAATCTTTTCCATGTTTCTGTAGGGTTGTTTGTTCCCATATTATTGAGTTTTGAGAGTTCTTTATATATTCTAGAGACAAGTTCTGTGTAAGAAACATGATTTGCAAATATTTTCACCCTTTGCTTTTCATTCCCTTAACAGTGTGTTTCATTAAGCAATTTTAAATTTTAATAAGGTCCAATTTGCTGCATTTTTCCTTTATGTATTGTACTTTTGGTGTTAAATATGAAAGCTTTTGCCAAATCAAAGGTCACACAGATTTTCTCCTATTTTCTTCTAGAAATTAAGCCTATAATAAATTTAGAGGTAATTTTGGTATCAGATATGATGTAGGGGTTGAGATTCATTTTTTAATCACATTTAGATAAATCTTCCAGCATCATTTGTTGAAAAATCTGCAGTAATTTAAAGGCTGGCCTCAAGTACTCAAACTTCAGACAGATATACTCTGTAACTTTAGAATAATTTACCTATTTAAGAAAATAGTGTCTACTTATTGGGCTTTTTATACATCCTGTTTAATAATAATTAGGCTTTCTGAAGTTTTGTGTTTATATCTTGTTAATATGGCTAAACAGAAAACCTTCTCCAAAAAATAGTTACTAAAGAGACAAGTTCCTTCACTTGTTTGTTCAACAACAACTAGCAGTTGATTATTGTGTACGTATAGACACTATGATAGGTGCCAGGAATACAAACGTGAATTATCCATTGCTCATGTCCTTAGAAAGCTTACAGTTGGGATGATTAAAAGCTTGAACTGGATATCAGTAGAGCAAAGACAAATGACAACTACCCAATTAGAAATATCAGGGTAGGCTTCTTGAAAGATGAGCAAGATATTAGCTAAACGGTGACAGAACAGGAGTAAAGGATCAATGGGAAATATATTCCAGACAATAGTTATAGCACAGAAACAAAGGATGCTAAAAAAAATGGTGTCCCTGCTTAGAAATAATATATGATTTTGTATTCTTGGAACATGCATTTTAAGGGGACGAATTATAAAAAAATGACGTTGAAGAGTTCAGCACAAACCAGATCAGAAGGGACCCTTATACTATGCTAAAGAACTGGAACATTATCTGGAAGGTCAGTGGATATCCAAGGATTTTAGGCGGAGGATGATGTTATTATATTTGCTTTTACAAAGGCTAATTTGGCAGCCGTGTAGAGAACAACCTGCAAAGGGGGCAAGGCAGGGAAAGAAAGACCAATATCAAAGCAAATATGAACCTACACAAGAATTATAATGTCCTGAACTGAGCTAATGGCTGTGAGGAACAAGGAAGTGAACTGAATACATGAGACATTAAAAATTGTAATATATCTGGTACTGGTTGAATATACAAGGTAAAAGAGAATCATGGAGACAAGCTTGGAGGATGGTAGTTTCATTTCCCAAAAGAGGGGAGAAATGGGAAAATATTTTGGGAGAAAAGAGTGGGTTCAATATTGTTAATATTGGTCAGAAGAGATGATATAAAATACAAATGGAACTTTCCAGAAAATCTTTGAATAAATTTGGATTTCAGAAGAAAGGTCAGGATAGGAAATGTAGATTAAAAACAAAGTGCTGTTTGACTATGTGAAGGCACAAGAGTAGGTATTACTGTAATGATTGTGGGGTAAGAATAGAAGATACAAAATGCAACCCTGGAGCTGAACATAATTAATGGTGTGTAGAGAAAGCATATATCATGAAGGAGAAACTAAGAAGAGGAGTCAGAGACACAGGAAGAACAGCAGGGAAGATGTTCCTACAGCAGGCAGTAGATGGCATGGTAATGAGATACTGAACAACAAAGGCTGTAAGATTTAGTGAAAAAGAGGAGTCTGCCTGGCTTGACAAAAATATCGTTAATAAAATTGAAGGACTGTAGGATAGGTTACATGAATAAAGTAAGAAATGAGAAGTCAGAAACTGGAGAGAGAGACAGAGACAGAGAGAGAGGAAGAAAGAATGTGTGTATGTTTAGATGATTGTAAGAAACTGAAATGAAAGAAAGAGAAGCAATTATAGTTGATAGAAGGCAGACTGACAAGAAAGTTAGGTTTTTATAGAATAAAGGTTCTTAACCATGGACTAATGGAAAGGGCCTCAGAAAAGACTTGAAGATGCTATAGAGTGATAAAATGCTTGTATAATCCACAACTGCATGAGAAAAATGAACCTTAGGTGAATGACTTACACTTAATTTCTACTTTAACAGAGGGCAGAATTCAAAGATGAATACAGAAGTACCTATGTTTGTGCTAGTGACTCAGGCCTCTATTTTGTTTTTCATGAGAAAGTAGGGCAATTTGAAGAGAGGGAAAGAGGAAATGGGGAAAAGTTGGTGGGGCAGGGATTAGAGGACTTAGGTGATGCTTGAAATAACTATTGGGATAAAATGCAAGAGAGAAGATAAAGATCACACAAAAGGATTGGTAGACATATTAAGGAAGAGTTTAAGGCTAGAAACCAGGGTCTAGAGCCCTAAAGTATGAGTAGTAAAGGCAAACCTTTGTATTGCACAGGGGTTGAAATTTCCATATGGTAGAAAGAAAGAGAAATAATTTGAGGGTGCTATCAAGAGAGCTGAAATGATCTAGGCTAGGCAACATATGTTGAGTAGATGAAGAGTTTGGGAGCTTGGAATAAAATGGATATAATTTTGTTGAATGGTGTATCATCAGGACCACTGAGGTCAACTGGTGGAAAAATGTAGTTGTGGAAAAAGACTGATTCAGGTGATAGAAGATCTTTGATTGACATTACTGAAGAATAGACAGTGGCAAAAGGCTCAAATGTAGAGTTGGGACTTTGCTGTTATTTTGTTGTTATCTTTTTCTCATTATTATTTTTGGTTTGATTTTGTAAGTGTATGTATGTCTTTTCATGAAACCATTAATTTTAATAAAACTATTGTTTGGAAGTTACAATAAAAGAACACCAAATATCTTTCTACTTGTCATATGGATTAAACAACAGTGAGTAGCTATGAGGGCAACAGACAAGGTTTCTTGTGAGAGACTCAGATTTTAGTTAAGTGAGAAGTAGAAGAATTTGGGATGAGGTTAAGATTGTTTATTATGGAATGGAATTCCAAGAGCACACTGGAAATATTCTGAAGGGAAAGAAGAAAATATTTTGGGAAGGATGATCAAAGAACAGGCATCACAGAATAGCATTTTCAAGAGTGCAATCTATAGGAGATAGGTGAATACTTTAGTCTTTGTAACTAGTTACCAAATCAATTAAACTTTGTTCTTTTGGGCATATGGTGTGATTGTACTGAAAGTTTTCAACTCCTTTGAAGTTAGTTCTGTCCAAGTGATTTGACTTGGCTAATGAAATGTGAGGTAAGGTGTTGTGTGTCCCTTCCTGGTAAATACTTTGAGAGTCAGGGGATGATTTTTCATGTCCCTCTCTCACTGTGACAGTGGCCAATGATTAGGGCCTCCTTGACAACCCACAATGTACAAAAGAAATTTTAAAATCTTTGTTAAATCACTGACATTTGGGGATACTTAGTTCAGCATAAATTAGTCCTCCTGACTGAAACATGAGCAAGGATACCAGGATGAGCCATAATGTTCTGAGTTTTAAACACTGCAGAACTGTGGTGATAAAGCTACTTCAAAGAAGGCACAGACAGAGGATTAAATGACAATGACTTGACAATAGTTACAGTAGCCTAGTTCATAAGCTCTGTAGATTAGTATAGCACTAAGTTTAGTATCAATTCTTAACTTCTATAAAAGCCAATCTGTTGGTTTTTGTTTTTTGTTTTTTGTTTTGTTTTTTAATTTTATTTATTTATGTATTTATTTTTGGCTGTGTTGGGTCTTCATTGTTACACGCGGGTTTTCTCTAGTTGTGGCGAGTGGTGGCTACTCTTCGCTGTGGTGCATGGGCTTCTCATTGCGGTGGCTTCTATTGTTGTGGAGCATGGGCTCTAGGAGCACAGGCTTCAGTAGTTGTGGCATGCGGGCTCAGTAGTTGTGGCTCACAGGCTCTAGAGCGTAGGCTCAGTAGTTGTGGCACACGGGCTTAGCTGCTCCGCGGTATGTGGGATCTCCCCATACCAGGGCTTGAACCCATGTCCCCTGCATTGGCAGGTGGGTTCTTAACCACTGCACCACCAGAGAAGTCCCACCAATCTGTTTTTAATAAGCTACGTATGTAAAACAAATGAGTAAATGTCAATATATAACTTGGAAAATATCAATTTATGAAATCAATTAATCAACTTATCTATCTATATATATTGTATTTGTGTATATATATGTATATAGTAATTGTTCATGTTTGTACAAAATTAAACAATTTTACACCCAGTTTCTTTTTCTTTTTTCTTTTTTTTTGTCTTCTTTCTTTTTTTTGAGATGTTCTTCTCTAGGAAATAAAACAGCAGTTTTAAGAATTACAATAACATTTAGAATTTCAAGTGGTTAAAAATATAATATATTCACTAGCAGTTTTTAACATACATAATTTATGAACACTTCACTATACACACGTATATGCACATTATAGTTGTATAACTATATTAGAAATAAGAACCATTTTTTTTAAAGTGAGTTGATTTTATCTTAAAAACTTAATATTTACTATTACTACAACAAACTTCCAAAATATTTACAAAGTTCACAGATAATGTTTTTTTTCTGTTATCTTCTACAGTTTTTAAAGTTTAGGAACTTTTCAAAAACTATTATTTGAATAGATTAGTTAACTTAGTGAATTTTTCCCTGAAAATTTAGATGTGAAAAAATATTGCATTTTAACAATCAATCAGGCATTTGTACTTTCCTTCCCTCACAATTACTATTTTTGACATCATATTTTGCATCTAATTGTTTTGTGTATCTCTTAACTTCTTATTGAGGATGTAGATGATTCTGTTAGTCTCCTCGTCTATTCAATTTACATTCTATCTATTCTAGATCACTTCAACTCTCTTGATAGTAACCTCAAATTATTTCTCTTTTTCTGTTTCTACCATATGGAAATTTCAACCCTTGTGCAATACAAAGATTTGCCTTCTCTACTCATACTTCAGGACTTGAAACCCTGGTTTCCAACCTTATGTTGTTCCTTAATATGACAATGATCCTTTTGTGTTATCCTTAAACACTATCTTGCATTTTCTATTAATAGCTATTTCAAGCTTCACCTAAGTCCTCTATTCCCTGCCCCACCAACGTTTTCCTTTCCTCTTTCCCTCTCATCAAATTTCCCTACTTTCTTATCAAGATAAAATAGAGGCTTGAGTCACTAGTACAAATAAAGGTACTTCTCTATTCATTTTTGAATCCTGCCCTCTGTTAAAGTAGAAATTAAATGGAAGTCATTTATCTCAGGTTTATTTATCTACATGCAACTGTGGATTGTTGCTAAAATGCACTTGAAATTAAGAGATCAGCAACTTAAAACAATCATGCTTATATAGAGATTGCTATATATAAATCTCATGATAACCACAAACAAAAAAAAATCTATAATAGATATATATACAAAAAGAGAAAGAAATCCAAACATAACACTAAATATTGTCATCAAATTACAAAAGGTAATAAAAGAAGAAAGGAACAAAAAAAGAACTACAGAAACAAGCTAAAAGCAATTAACAAAATGACAATAAGAACATACATATAAATAATTACTTTAAATGTAAATTTACTAAATGCTCCAGTCAAATACAGAAAGTGGGTAAATGGATACAAAAACAAGACCCATGTACACGCTACTGAGAGGAGATTCACTTCAGATCTAAAGACAGACACCAACTGAAAGTGAAGGGATAAAATGTCATTTGATGTTAATGGAAATCAAAAGAAAGCTGGGGTAGCAATACTTTTATTAGACAAAATAGATTTTAAAACAGAGACTGTTACCAGAGGCAAATAAGGACATTATGTAATGATCAAGGGGTCAATCCAAGAAAAAATTATAACAATTAAAAATATATATGAACCCAACATAAGAGTGCCAAAATACACAAAGCAAAAATTAACAAATAAAAAGGGAGAAATTGATAGTAACACAATAATAGTAGGGTACTTCAACACTCCACTTACATCAATGGAAACATCATCCCTCCAAAAGCAGCAGAACACACATTCATTTCAACTGCAAATGGAACATTCTCCAGGATAGAGCACATGCTAGGCCACAAAACAAGCATCATTAAGTTTAAGAAAATTGAAATAATATCAAGCATCTTCTCCTACAACAACATTATGAGACTAGAAATCAACTAAAAGAAAAAAAAAACTGCAAAAAACACAAACATGGAGGCTAAGCAATATGCTACTAAACAACCAGTGGCTTACTGAAGAAATCAAAGAGGAAATCAAAAAACACCTCAGAGAAATGAAAAAGAAAATACAAGGATCCAAAATCTATGCTACACAGCAAAAGCAGTTCTAAGAGGGAAGTTTATAGTGATACAATCTTATCTCAGGAAACAAGAAAAATCTCTAATAACCTAATCTCACACCTAAAGGAAACAGAAAAAGAAGAACAAACAAAACCCAAAGTTATTTTAAAAGAGAAGAAATAAATGAAAAGGAGATTGAAAAATGAATAGAAAAGATTAATGAAACGGAGAGCTGGTTCTTTGAAAAGATAAAAAATAAATAAAAAATTGATAAACATTTATCCAGACTCATCATGAAAAAGAGAGAGAGGGCCCAAATCAATAAAATCAGAAATTAAAAAGGAGAAATTACAACCAACACCACAGAAATATAAAGGATCATAAGAGACTACTACAACTATATGCCAATAAAATGGACAACCTAGAAGAAATGGACAAATTCCTAGAAATGTGCAATCTCCCAAGACTAAATCAGGAAGAAATAGAATATATGAACAGACCAATTATGAGTAATGAAATTGAATCAGTAATTTAAAAAAAATAAACAAAAAACCAAAACAAACAAACAAAAAAACCTCCCAATAAACAAAAGTCAAGGACCACATGGCTTCACAGGTCAATTCTATGAAACAATTAGAGAAGAGTTAACACCTTCCAAAAATTGCAGAGTTAGAAATGTTTTTGAACTCATTCTATGAGGCTGGCATCACCCTGATATCAAAACTGGACAGAGATATCACCAAAAAAAGACAATTTCAGGCCAATATCACCAGTGAACATAGGTGCAAAAATACTCAGCAAATTATTAGCAACCCAAATCCAACAATGCATTAAAAGGATCATACACCATGATCAAGGGGAATTTACAGGGACTCAAGGATTTTTCAATATCTGCAAATCAATAGATGTGATATACCACATTAACAACTTGGAGAATAAAAACTATATGATCACCTCAGTAGATGCAGAAAAAGCATTTTTGAAAATTCAGCATCCATTTATGGTAAAAATTCTTCAAAAAGTGTGCATAGAGAGAACCTACCTCAACATAATAAAGGCCATATATGACAAACCTATGGCTAACATTATACTTAACAGTGAAAAGCTGAAAGCATTTCCCCTAATAACAGGAACAGGACAAGGATGCCCACTCTCACCACTTTTATTCAACATAGTTTTGGAAGTCCTAGACACAGCAGTCAGACACAAGAAAAAATAAAATGAAAGGAATCAAAATTGGAAAGGAAGCAGTAAAACTGTCACTCTGCAGATGACATCATACATAGAAAATTCTAAAGACACCACCAAAAAGCTACTAGAGGTCAAAAATGAATTTGGTAAATTTGCAGGATACAAAACTAATACACAGAAGTCTGTTGCATTTCTATACACTAATAATAAACTATCAAAAAGGGAAATTAAGAAAACAATCCATTTACAATCACATCAAAAAGAATAAAATAAACCTACCTAAGGAGGTAAAACAGTGGTCCCCAACCTTTTTGGCACCAGGGACCAGTTTCGTGGAAGACAATTTTTCCATGAATGGGGTGGGGTGGGGTGGGGGTGGGTCAGGCAGTAATGCTAGCGATGTCTCAGGTGGTAAAGCAAGCGATGGTTCAGGCGGTAATGCAAGCAATGCGGGGAATGGTTCAGGCAGTAATGCAAGCGACGGGGAGCAGCAAATGGAGCTTCGTTCACTTGCCCATTGCTCACTTCCTGCTGTGTGGCCTGGTTCCTAACAGGCCACAGACTGGTACCAGTCCATGGCCAGGGGGTTGGGGACCTCGAGGTAAAAGACATGCACTTAGAAATCCATAAGACACAGATGCAAGAAGTTGCAGATGACACAAATAAATAGAAAGATATACTGTGTTCATGGATTGGAAGAGTTAATATTGTTAAAATGACCACAAGATCTAAGGCAACCTACAGATTCAATGCAATCCCTATCAAAATACCAATGGCGTTTTTCACAGAACTAGAACAAATACTTTTAAAATTTGTATGGAAACACAAAAGACCCCAAATAGCCAAAAGGATCTTGAGAAAGAAGAACAGAGCTGGAGGTATCATATGCCCTGAATTCAAACTATACTATAAAGCTGCAGTAATCAGAACAGTATAGTACTGGAACAAAAGCAGATACATAGATCAATGGAACAGAACAGAGAGCCCAGAAATAAACCCATGCACCTAGGATCAATGAATCTATGACAAAGGAGGCAAGAATATACAGTGGATAAAAGACAGTCTCTTCAGTAAATGGCAATGGGAAAACTGGACAGCTACATGTAAAAGAATAAATTAGAACATCTTATCACATCATATACAAAAATAAACTCAAAGTGAATACATTTTGAGTATTGAATATGAATACAAACACCTAAATGTAAGATCAGGAACCATAAAACTCTTAGAAGAAAACATAGGCAGAACACTCTTTGACACAAATCCTAGCAATACTTTGGGGAATATGTTGCCTAGGGCAAAGGAGACAAAAGCAAAATTAAACAAATGGGACCTAATTAAACTTTAATGCTTTTAGATAGTAAAGGAAGAAAAATGAAAAGACAACCTACTGAATGGGAGAAAATATTTGGAAATGATATGACTGATAGGGGTTAAGATCCAAAATACACAAACAGCTTATACAATTCAACATCAAAAAAACAAACAACCAAATTATAAAATGGGCAGAAGAACTGAATAGACGTTTTTCCAAAGAAGATATACAGATGGCCAACAGACACAGGAAAAGATGCTCAACATCACTAATGCTCTGAGAAATGCACATCAAAACCACAATGAGATACCACCTCACACCTGTCGGAATGGCTATAATCAAAAGGAACACAAATAACAAATGTTCGCAAGGATGGGGAGAAAAGGGAACCCTTGTACACTGTTGCTGAGAAAGTAAATTGGTGCAGTCATAGAAAACAATATTGAGATTCCTCAAAAAACTAGAACTACCATATGACACAGAAATTCCACTCCTGGGTGTATATCCAAAGAAAAAGAAAACATTAATTCTAAAATATATGTGCACCCAATGTTCATAGCAGCATTACTTACACTAGCCAAGATATGTAAGTAAGTTAAGTGTTCATCAACAGATAAATGAATAAAGAAGACGTGGTGTGTGTGTGTGTGTATGTATGTATGTATATGTATGTGTGTGTGTATATATATATATATATATATATATATATATATAGTATACATGGAATACTACTCAACCATAAAAATGAACAAAATGTTGCCACTTGGAACAACATGAATGGACTTAGGGGTTATTATGCTCAGTGACATTGTCAGACAGAGAAAGACAAATACTGTATGGTATGTGGAATATAAAAAATAAAACCAGTGAATATAATGAAAAAGAAACAGATTCACAGATATAGAGAACAAACTAGTGGTTACCAGTGGGGAGAGGGAAGGGGGGTATGGGCAAGACAGGAGTAGGTAATTGAGGTACAAACTACTATGTATATAAAAAAATAAGCTACAAGGATACATTGTACAGCACAGGGAAAACAGTTGATATTTTATAATGACTGTAAATTCAGTATAATTTAAAAACTGTGAATCACTACACTGTACACCTGAAACTTATATAATATTGTAAATTAACTATCCCTCAATAAAAAAGGGAAAAAAGTAATAAAAAAGAAGAATCATTGCAAAACAAATGCATTCTCTATTATTCTATACAGATAAGGTAAATTTACTTGTAGGCAAGATAGGTTGTCATCATTGAGTTTAGATTTAACAGGCACCAAGATAAATCTACTTGGTTCTTAAAGAATCTGAAATTTCTATTACTAGTGACATTTGTTTAGGTTCATCATTCAGAAGACATCCATAATTTAAAATGAAAATGCTTCTGGAAGCTAGAAATATTAATAAAAAGAAGGATTAAATGAGTTCACAAGAAATTTTTGATGATTTATTAGATTAACTTTTTCTGAACATGAGAGATTAGGGCATTGTTAGTACACAGACATTAATGTAGTAGAATCACTTGAAAGTTACCAAACCAAGAGAGCAGAGAGCTTTCCTACTTAAAGATTTATCTTAGCCTTTACGTTCTCAAATTCTCTCTCTAATAGGTCTTTCAAGGTCAAAGTCATTGTCTTATACCACTTTTAACGAAGCACCAAGTTTACAACGCAAAGTAGAATCTCAACAGATGCTTACTGCTAATGTCTTCTTCTCAGAAACCAATTCCCATGAGCAATGAGAGAAGAAAAACATGACTTCTTTATGCCCTGTGTCTGTTGAAAAATGCTAAGTATTAAAGTTATGGGTATCTAATGATAAAGCTCCTGGGGTTCACAAACAAAATTGTGTAAATGTGGTCTGTTATTACCGTAAAAAGGTAGCATGTTTGGTGATATTGACTTCTGCTAGCTAGAAGAACAGGAAAAAGTACAATGTAGGTGCTATGGTCTCATGAACAAAGTTTTTAAAATCTCTGTATTCCTTTAGCATGATTTATTTTAGGTCCATTATATTTTCTTTCATTTCTATTTTTATTCTTACTAATTTTCAAGCCAATAAAATAGAACAAAATACTTTGTGCAATATAATTATGTATGTGTGTGTGTGTGTATATATATATATATATATATATATATATATACACAAAACTGAATCAATAGTTACAACTATAGCTATTCACTTACACATTTATATAATACCTCTCTTTATGTATGATGGTATTACAGTTGTTGATGAGGGTACAGTGTAGAGGGACAGAGGTGAGGGTGATTGCTGCCCAAATTGGAAATGTTAACACCAGTAATCTCTTCCCTCATGTATTTCTCCATTTCTAAGTGTTGACACTTTGGATTTAGAATATGTGTTTAGATATGCTATATAGTTCAATAAGAGAGAACAGTTTTACTCTTCTATATGCTAAAAGAGGTCAACTTGTTCTAAGGCACAGTGTTTAAGAGATAGTCTGGAATTTATTGAGTTTTCTACTACTAAAACATAGTGGTATAAATTCCATAACTACTTAATGAGGAGGTGATAAAGATTTCAGATCAGTGATAGGACTCAATGACTCAAACTGAAATCCATTGTTCTATTCCAGTAAACAGAACATAATATCACTGTAACTGAATAACTATGTACTGCTTGTCCAACAAATAATTTACATTTGATAGTAATAATGAGAAACTCAAGGGCAAGAAGTTCATGCTTTAAAAAGTTAACTTCTTTCAATTACCTGTCAGATATATAAATCATGAATAAATAATGTTTTACTAGAGAAACTGAGGAGCCTGACATATGTTCTTGTACATCTCACTTGCAGAGACTGGTGAATTCACTTATCATATCTTTTAATCAGGTACAAGTAGGGAAAAATTAAGCATCATGCATGAAATCAGTCATTGGAAATTGAGTTTTAAATAAAGATGTTTTATTCCATCAGTCAGAGTAAGAGATTACAAGGCAATTATGTACAGCTTGGTCAAGGTTACAATTTATGTTGAGATCATTCACATCGCTTTGTCTACTTACAAACTGGGGACTGTCATGGTAATTCAAGATTTTTTAAAAAGACATTTCATAATAATTAACATAAATCCTATGGTTCCTACAAGATAATGAGTTGGATAAGAAGAGACCTTGATACTTTTCCTCTTCTGGGTAGACTTTTTTAATGGTCAGAAGAAATATGAAATTTTATCTCCTATTTTCAGCTAACTCTTAATTTTGCCTTCCAGTTTTTTGATACTACAAATCCAACAGCCTAGCACTTAACTAATACATGCTAAACAAAGTGCTTGGTAAAACCTGTTAAAGGATAAAAATAGCACCAGTTCCATTGTAAGTAGCCTCTTGGAGCTAGTGGATGGGTCTTAGCATATATTGTCTTTTTGATCCATAAACATTTCATATGTACTAGTAGAAAAAGGGTGTGAGTGTGCATGTGTATGTGTGTGTGTGCAAATGCATGCACACTCATAGACATTATATTTAAGGAATACTGAGAGATTAGGTGTGAAGGAAAGGTACAGCTAGTGCGTGGCTTCAACCAGCTAAAGATCTGCTCTTCCAGACTTACTAAAATACCATCTCCTCCTGTTGTTTCTCCCTGAGTTGTGGACATGAGAGGAAGAGTGCCATTTTGGAACTCATATGCTAAAGAGTCCCTGAAGCAACTATTCTTTGTAAACCATTGCCAAGGCCAACTTCTGCAAAATCTCTGGGCAGTAAAATGTGGGGATTCAAATACAAAGCCATCAGCTGTGTGGCTCACAAGAACCCTCCTCAGTTGAGCTTAGATATGATAATTTAAAATTTACACAAAGCTTATGAGAGGACCTTTTACCTTAAAGGCTGAAAAAAGCTTTTTGCTTTATTTTTATTATTATTTTTTTAAGACTTCTCACCACCTGGTGTAATTTGCAAAAACTTAAATTTTTTTAAGAAATAAAAATACCTGATGACTTACTTATGCCAGAACCTTTGAAATCTGTGCCACATACAATAGCAAGAACGGTGACTTCAAATCCTACAGAAAGGATTGATCTGGTAAGAGAATCTTATAACTGTGAAGGCACTGTGACCGATGGAGAAATGGAAACTAGACTTGAACAATCATATTACGTTTTAGTTCAGAATTACTGTCTAAATGATGGTACATGTTCAAGTGCATTTCAAATAATTTTCAGATATTTTGGTCTAGGATCCTTATTTAAATTCTTTTAAGCACAGTGAAATTGAACAAAATTTAGAAAAACTGAACACATTTTCTACAAATATGTAAATAAAACTAGTTTATATAGTGTAAAAATACTAGCCTTCATGTAAAAAGAGTATTTCCCAAAAGAGAATCTAGGTATTTAACCATAATTTTTATTAATGTTCTGTAAGGGAGTGCATAAATAAGGATAGAATATGAAATACTAGTTTAGGATCAATGTTTTTGATTAAATACCCCTCTTATAGCGAAACACCTGTTTCATGGTTGTTGCATGTATAATTAATACAGTCTAATGAACATGCTTCATCAAAATCTCTCTGTGGTTTAAAAATAAAATCAGAGTGGTAGGTCTTACAAATTACAACATTTAAAAACTATACAGTAATATTTTAAAAGCATATCTCGTGGCATTTTAGTTCAAAAGACAGTATGCCTGGATTGACAAAGTCCTGTAAGGAATCATATAAAAATTGCTATGATTTACCAGTGCATATTACTACACACAGAGACTCATTTCATCAACACTTGTGCTGCAGGCTTAGATTCTCCTGAAGGCATGCATATTTCCAGCCTGCTTTGATATATTACGTATCAATAACAAATCATCTGTCCCAAAGACACTTCTCCTCTTAGATCAGCAACTCTCCCACTATTTCCACTTCAGGCTTTCTTTTCACAGTCATGCTCTGCAGTCATAATGAAGGCATTATTTCCCTTCAAACAAGCCATATTCTTAGCCTTTAATATAAACAAGTGGAGAGAATTGTAAGAAAAAAAAATCCATAAACGCCTCAGTATTTTTCAAGTACACTTATCTGTACAAAAAAAAAAAAATAGCCCTTTAGCCAGACTCATCAAGAAAAAAAGGGAGAAGACAAATCAATAAAATTAGAAATGAAAAAGGAGAAGTAACAACAGACACCACAGAAATACAAAGCATCAGAGGAAACTACTGCAAGCAACTCTATGCTAATAAAATGGACAACCAGGAAGAAATGCACAAATTCTTAGAGAGGTATACCTTTCAAGACTGAAGCAGGAAGAAATAGAAAAGATGAACAGACCAATCATAGGTAATGAAATCGAAACTGTGATTAAAAATTTTCCAATAAAAAAAGTGCAGGAGAAGATGGTTTCACAGGTGAATTCTATCAAACATTTAGAGAAGAGCTAACACCCATCCTTCTCAAACTCTTCCAAAAAACTGCAGAGGAAGGAACACTCCTAAACTCATTCCACAAGACCAGCATCACACTGATACCAAAACCAGACAAAGATACTTCAAAAAAAGAAAATTACAGACCAAAATCACTGATGAATATAGAAGCAAAAATCCTCAACAAAATACTAACAAACAGAATCCAACAACACATTAAAAGGATCATACACCATGATCAAATTGAATTTATTCCAGGAATGCAAGGATTCTTCAATATACGCAAATCAATCAATGTGATACACCACATTAACAAATTGAAAGATGAAAACGATATGATAATCTCAATAGAGGCAGAAAAAGCTTTTGACAAAATTCAACACACATTTATGACAAAAACACTCCATAAAGGGGCATAGAGGGAACTTACCTGAAGAAAATGAAGGCCATATATGACAAACCCACAGCAAACATCACTCTCAATGCTGAAAAACTGAAAGCATTTACTCTAAGATCAGGAACAAGACAAGGATGTCCACTCTCACCACTATTATTCAACAAAGTTTTAGAAGTCCTAGCCATGGCAATCAGAGAAGAAAAAGAAATAAAAGGAACCCAAATTGGAAAAGAAGAGGTAAAACTGTCTTGCAGTTTTTCTCGGATGACATGTTTGCAGAGGACATGACACTATACATAGATAATCCTAAAGATGCCATCAGAAAACTACTAGAGCTAATCAATGAATTTGGTAAAGTTGCAGGATATAAAATCAATGCACAGAAATCTCTTGCATTCCTATAAACTAACAATGAAAGATCAGAAAGAGAAATTAAGGAAACAATCCCATTCACCTTTGCAACAAAAAGAATAAAATACCTAGGAAATAACCTACATAAGGAAGTAAAAGACCTGTACTCAGAAACCTATAACACACTGATGAAAGTAATCAAAGATGACACAAAGAGATGGAGAGACATACCATGTTCTTGGATTGGAAGAATTAACATTGTGAAAATGACTATACTACCCAAAGCAATCTACAGATGCAATGCAATCCCTATCAAATAACCAATGGCATTTTTTACAAAACTAGAACAAAATATCTTAAAATTTGTAGAGACACAAAAGACCTGAAAGAGCCAAAGCAACATTGAGAGAAAAAAAAAGACCTGGAGATATTCCATGCAAATGGAAATCACAAGAAAGCTGGAGCAGCAATTCTCATATCAGACAGAATAGACTTTAAAACAAAGACTATTACAAGAGACAAAGAAGGACATTACATAATGATCAAGGGATTAATCCAAGAAAGCTGGAGCAGCAATTCTCATAACAGACAGAATAGACTTTAAAACAAAGACTATTACAAGAGACAAAAAAGGACATTACATAATGATCAAGGGATCGATCCAAGAAGAAGATATAACAATTGTAAATATTTATGCACCCAACATAGGAGCACCTCAATGAACAAGGAAAATACTAACAGCCATAAAAGGGGAAATCGACAGTAACACAAAAATAGTAGGGGACTTTAACACTCCACTTTCACCAATGGACAGATCATCCAAAATGAAAATAAATAAGGAAGCACAAGCTTTAAATGATACATTAAACAAGATGGACTTAACTGAGATTTATAGGACATTCCATCCAAAACAACACAATACACATTCTTCTCAAGTGCTCATGGAACATTCTCCAGGAGACATCATATCTTGGGTCACAAATCAAAACTTGGTAAATTTAAGAAAACTGAAATCCTATCAAGTAACTTTTCCAACCACAATGCTATGAGATTAGATATCAATTACAGGGAAAAATCTGTAAAAAATATAAACACTTGGAGGCTAAACAATACACTACTTAATAAGCAAGAAATCACTGAAGAAATCAAAGAGAGAAGCAAAAATACCTAGAAACAAATGACAATGAAAACACGACAACCCAAAACCTATGGGATGCAGCAAAGGCAGTTCTAAGAGGGAATTTTATAGCAATACAATACTACCTTAAGAAACAAGAAAAATCTCAAATAAATAACCTAACCTTACACCTAAAGCAACTAGAGAAAGAAGAAGAAGAACAACAAAAAACCTCTGAAAGTTAGCAGAAGGAAAGAAATCATAAAGATGAGATCAGAAATAAATGAAAAAGAAATGAAGGAAATGATAGCAAATATCAATAAAACTAAAAGCTGGTTCTTTAAGAAGATAAACAAAATTGATAAACCACTAGCCAGACTCATCAAGAAAAAAAGGGAGAAGACTCAAAGCAATAGAAATAGAAATGAAAAAGGAGAAGTAACAACTGACACTGCAAAAATACAAAACATCATGAGAGATTATTACAAGCAACTCTATGTCAAAAAAATGGACAACCTGGAAGAAATGGACAAATTCTTAGAAAAGCACAACCTTGCAAGACTGAATGAGGAAGAAATAGAAAGAATGAACAAGCCAATGACAAGCACTGAAATTGAAACTGTGATTAAAAATTTCCAACAAACAAAAGCCCAGGACCAGATGGCTTCACAGGCGAATTCTATCAAACATTTAGAGAAGAGTGTAACACTTATCCTTCTCAAACTCTTCCAAAATATAGCAGAGGGAGGAACATCTCAAACTCATTCTATGAGGCCACCATCACCCTGATACCAAAACCAGAGAAAGATGTCACAAAGAAAGAAAACTACAGGCGAATATCACTGATGAACATAGATGCAAAAATCCTCAACAAAATACTCACAAACAGAATCCAACTGCACATTAAAAGGATCATACACCATGATCAAGTGGGGTTTATCCCAGGAATGCAAGATTTCTTCAATATACGCAAATCAATCAATGTGATACACCATATTAACAAACTGAAGGAGAAAAACCATATGATCATCTCAATAGATGAAGAGAAAGCTTTCGACAAAATTCAACACCCATTTATGATAAAAACCCTCCAGAAAGTAGGCATAGAGGGAACCTACCTCAAAAAATAATAAAGGCCATATATGATAAACCCACAGCCAACACTGTTCTCAATGGTGAAAAACTGAAACCATTTCCACTAAGATAAGGAACAACACAAGGTTGCCCACTCCCACCACTATTATTCAACACAGATTTAGAAGTTTTAGCCACAGCAATCAGAGAAGCAAAAGAAATAAAAGGAATCCAAATCGGGAAAGAAAAAGTAAAGCTGTCACTGTTTGCAGATGACATAATCCTATACATAGAGATTCCTCAAGATGTTACCAGAAAATTACTAGAGCTAATCAATGAATGTGGTAAAGTAGCAGGATACAAAACTGATGCACAGAAATCTCTTGCATTCCTATACACTAATGATGAAAAATCTGGAAGTGAAATTAAGAAATCACTCCCATTTACCACTGCAACAAAAAGAATAAAATATCTAGGAATAAACCTACCTAAGGAGACAAAAGACCTATATGCAGAAAATTATAAGACACTGATGAAAGAAACCAAAGATGATACAAACAGATGGAGAGATATACCATGTACTTGGATTGGAAGAAGCAACATTGTGAAAATGACTCTACTACCCAAAGCAATCTACAGATTCAATGCAATCCCTATCAAACTATCACTGGCATTTTTCACAGAACTAGAACAAAAATTTTCACAATTTGTATGGAAACACAAAAGAACCCGAATAGCCAAAGCAATCTTGAGAAAGAAAAACAGAACTGGAGGAATCAGGCTCCCTGACTTCAGACTATACTATAAAGCTACAGTAATCAAGATTGTATGGTACTGGCAGAAAAACAGAAATATAGATGAATGGAACAGGATAGAAAGCCCACAGATAAACCCAGGTACATATGGTGCTCTTATCTTTGACAAAGGAGGCAAGAATAAACAATGGAGAAAAGACAGCCTCTTCAATAAGCGGTGCTGGGAAAACTGGACAGCCATATGTAAAAGAATGAAATTAGAACACTCCCTAACACCATACACTAAAATAAACTCAAAATGGATTAAAGACCTAAATGTAAGGCCAGACACTATAAAACTCTTAGAGGAAAACATAAGAAGAACATTCTTTGACATAAATCACAGCAAGATCCTTTTTGACCCACCTCCTAGAGAAATGGAAATAAAAACAAAAATAAACAAATGGAATCTAATGAAACTTAAAGGCTTTTGCACAGCAGAGAAAACCATAAACAAGACAAAAACACAACCTTCAGAATGGGAGAAAATATTTGCAAATGAAGCAACTGACAAAGGATTAATCTCCAAAATATACAAGCAGCTCATGCAGCTCAATATCAAAAAAACAAACAACCCAATCCAAAAATGGGTAGAAGATCTAAATAGACATTTCTCCATAGAAGATATACAGATTGCCAACAAACACATGAAAGGATGCTCACCATCACTAATCATTAGAGAAATGCAAATCAAAACTACAATGAGGTATCCCCTCACACCAGTCAGAATGGCCACCATCAAAAAATCTACAAACAATAAATGCTGGAGAGGGTGTGGAGAAAAGGGAACCCTCTTGCACTGTTGGTGGGAATGCAAATTGATACAGCCACTATGGAGAACAGTATGGAGGTTCCTTAAAAAACTAAAAACAGAGCTACCATATGACCCAGCAATCCCACTACCGGGCATATACGCTAAGAAAACCATAATTCAAAAAGAGTCACGTACCACAATGTTCACTGCAGCTCTGTTTACAATAGCCAGGACAAGGAAGCAACCTAAGTGTCCATCAACAGATGAATGGATGAAGAAGATGTGGCACATATATACAGTGGAATATTACTCAGCCATAAAAAGAAACAAAATTCAGTTATTTGTAAGTGAGGTGGATGGGCCTAGAGTCTGTCATACAGAGTGAAGTAAGTCAGAAAGAGAAAAACAAATACCGTATACTAACACATATATATGGAATCTAAAAAAAAAAAAATGGATTTTAGGATACGGGAAGGGGGAAGGGTAGGCTGGGACAAAGTGAGAGAGTGGCATGAACATATATATATTACCAAACGTAAAACAGATAGGTAGTGGGAAGCAGCCGTATAGCACAGGGAGATCGGCTCGGTGCTTTATGACCACCTAGAGGGGAGGGATAGGGAGGGTGGGAGGGAGGGAGAAGCAAGAGGGGGGAGATATGGGGCCATATGTATATGTATAACTGATTCACTTTGTTATAAAGCAGAAACTAACACACCATTGTAAAGTAATTATACTCCAATAAAGGTGCTAAAAAAAAAAAAAACACAGAGCTGGAAGAATCAGACTCCCTGACTTCTGACTGTACTATAAAGCTACAGTAATCAAGACAATATGGTACTGTCACAAAAACAGACATATAGATCAATGGAACAGGATAGAAAGGCCAGAGATAAACCCACACACCTATGGTCAACTAATCTATGACAAAGGAGGCAAGAATATAAAATGGAGAAAAGACAGCCTCTTCAATAAGCGGTGCTGGGAAAACTGAACAGCTACATGTAAAAGAATGAAATTAGCACACTTCTAACACCATACACCAAAATAAACTCAAAATTGATTAAAGACCTAAATGTAAGACCAGACACTATAAAATTCTTAGAGGAAAACATAGGAAGAACACTCTTTGACATAAATCACAGCAAGATCTTTTTTGACCCACCTCCTGGAGCAATGGAAATAAAAACAAACATAAACAAATGGGACCTAATGAAACTTAAAAGCTTTTACATAGCAGAGGAAACTATAAACAAGATGAAAAGACAACCTTCAGAATGGGAGAATATATTTGCTAATGAATCAACATACAAGGGATTAATCTCCAAAATATATAAACAGCTCATGCAGCTCAATACTAAAATAACAAACAACCTAATCAAAAAAATGGGCAGAAGACCTAAATAGACATTTCTCCAAAGAAGATATACAGATGTCTAAGAGGCACATGAAAAGCTGCTCAACATCACTAATTATTAGAGAAATGCAAATTAAAACTACAATGAGGTATCACCTCACTCCGGTTAGAATGGGCATCATCAGAAAATCTACAAACAATAAATGCTGGAGGGATGTGTAGAAAAGGAAACCCTCTTGCACTGTTGGTGGGAATGTAAATTGATACAGCCACTATGGAGAACAGTATGGAGGTTCCTTAAAAAACTAAAAATAGCATTACCATATGACTCAGCAATTCCACTACTGGGCATATACCCAGAGAAAACCATAATTCAGAAAGACACATGCACCCCAATGTTCATTGCTGCACTATTTACAATAGCCAGGTCATAGAAGCAACCTAAATGCCGATCGAGAGACGAATGGATAAAGAAGATGTGGTACATATACACAATGGAATATTACTCAGCCATTAAAAGGAACAAAATTTGGTCATTTTGTATAGACATGTGGATGGACCTAGAAACTGTCAACAGAGTGAAGTAAGTCAGAAAGAGAAAAACAAGTATCATATATTAATGCATATATTTGGAATCTAGAAAAATGGTACAGATGAACCAGTTTGCAAGGCAGAAATAAAGACACAGGTGCAGGGTTTCCCTGGTGGCGCAGTGGTTGAGAGTCTGCCTGCCGATTTAGGGGACACGGGTTCGTGCCCCGGTCTGGGAGGATCCCACATTCCGCGGAGCGGCTGGGCCCGTGCGCCATGGCCGCTGAGCCTGCGCGTCCGGAGCCTGTGCTCCACAGCGAGAGAGGCCACAGCAGTGAGAGGCCCTCAAACCGCAAAAAAAAAAAAAAAAAAAAAAAAAAAAAAAAGAAGCATTTTTCTATGTCCTAGTAATCTGTAATCTCACATTGAGAAGTGAGAATCCAATTCATAGACAAGTACTAACAAGCAATTATCAATTAAATTCACAGTATAACATTGGCTACTTTGCATTCTTTTTTTGCATTAGAAAGTTTTCCTGTTACTTTTTTTTTTTTTGTTGCGGTACACAGGCCTCTCACTGTTGTGGCCTCTCCCGTTGCAGAGCATAGGCTCCGGTCGCGCACGCTCAGCGGCCATGGCTCACGGGCCTAGCCGCTCCGCGGCATGTGGGATCTTCCCGGACCGGGTCACGAACCCGTGTCCCCTGCATCAGTAGGCGGACTCTCCACCACTGCCGCCACCAGGGAAGCCCTCCTGTTACTATTTTTAATCTCATAACTATGGATGAATTAAAATATAGAGGTAAACTGGAAAGACAGACTATAATATGATAGTAAAACAAGCAAAGTTAGTGTAATGTATTCTTGGTGGGCACATAATAAGCGATATTAGAATGCTAGGACTTGTACCCTAAATCTCTTCTCTGCAGGCAAATGCTTCTATTTCCAGGGTAGCAGTCTCTACTTTCTTTCAAAGGATGCTATCAGGAAGAAGAGGTATTAGTTTTTTGTTTTGTTTTGTTTTTTTGCGGTACGCGGGCCTCTCACTGTTGCGGCCTCTCCCGTTGCGAAGCACAGGCTCCGGATGCGCAGGCTCAGTGGCCATGGCTCACGGGCCCAGCCGCTCCGCGGCATGTGGGATCCTCCCGGACCGGGGAACAAACCCGTGTCCCCTGCATCGGCAGGCGGACTCTCAACCACTGCGCCACCAGGGAAGCCCGAGGTATTAGTTTTTTTTTTTTTTTTTTTTTTTTTTTTTGCGGTATGCGGGCCTCTCACTGTGTGGCCTCTCCCGCTGCGGAGCACAGGCTCCGGACGCGCAGGCCCAGCGGCCATGGCCCACGGGACCAGCCGCTCCGCGGCATATGGGATCCTCCCGGACCGGGGCACGAACCCGTATCCCCTGCATCGGCAGGCGGACTCTCAACCACTGCGCCACCAGGGAGGCCCTGAGGTATTAGTTTTGACAGTTCTTTGATTCCAACAGAACAAAGGCAGTATATAAATATTATTTACCTACCTAGCATTCTCACTATCAGATTTGTCAAACTATATAAAATACTGAATTTCTAAATATCTACTAGCATTTCTCGTCACAAATTTCAAAAGGCCTATAATAATAACACTGAAAATATCTGGATATGTTTCTGTGATAGCTGTTGGTTTAACCTGATGCCACAATGCAAAAAAAATGGCAAATAATTTTCTTCTGCTTAGTTTTGGAATCTTTGTCTCGCTCAGAACACTTTTTATACATGGAGCCATCAAAGTACTGTACTCTCAGTACAAAATACTGTCTATATGATATAAACCCACCAACAACGTGGTGGATTTCAAGTTATAACCTGCAAGTCTGCAATTGATTTATAGATTTTTAATCACATAGTTCTAGTTTGATGTTATTTACTTCTTGCTTTAGGCAGCTCTTTATTATCTTACTGCAGATTCTTGAGAAAACAAGCCCCATTCTATAAATTGTAAGACAGAATTATGGATAAAAATGCTCTTTCCACATGCACAAAGGTGGAAGCCATGTTTTTCAAAAGTCAGGAGTCCACAAAATTTTCCAAATGTATTTTTTTTCCTGAAAAAATGCTACACTAGAGAATTCATGTACCATGGAGTCATCACCTGGTTCTCTCTTCCTGTCTGTGCTTTTACAATTGCTCTTCTCCCACTTTAGAAAATGTTAAGCCCACTTTTCAGTCATCCTGCACTGAATGCTTTGCCTTAAGATTATGCTGTCCAAAAGGGTTGTCACTAGTCTCATGGGGTCACTTAAATTTTAACTAACTAAAATTAAATAAGGTTAAGAATTCTGCTCCTCAGTCCCACTGCCTATATTTCATTAAAATGCTCACTAGACAAATGTGGCTACTGTATTAGATGATTCAGATTTGAATATTCCCATTGTCACAGAACATTCTTTTGGAAAACACTGTTCTAAGATACAATGACTTGGGGACAAAATAAAGGGATACTGGTCTGTAAGACAATAATGACTAAGAGTTTTAAGAATATTGTATGACATACAAGATACATACAAGATATTGTATGAAATATTACTGTCATAAAAAAAGAATGAAATAATGTCATTTACAGCAACATGGATGGACCTAGAGATTATCATACTAAGTGAAGTAAGTCAAAAGAGAAAGGCGAATATCATGA
Source organism: Mesoplodon bidens (assembly GCF_964165515.1). Classification (NCBI taxonomy): domain Eukaryota; kingdom Metazoa; phylum Chordata; class Mammalia; order Artiodactyla; family Ziphiidae; genus Mesoplodon; species Mesoplodon bidens. The sequence goes on along the minus strand of NC_138162.1, from coordinate 67,886,493 downwards.
TATCACTTATATGTGGAATCTAAAACATGACATAAATGACCTTATCTACGAAACAGAAACAGACTCACAGACTTGCGGTTGCCAAGGTGCGGGGGGAGGAATGGATTGGGAGTTTGGGGTTAGCAGATGCAAACTATTATATAAAGAATGGATAAACTACAAGGTCCTACTGTATAGCACAGGCAATTATATCCAATATTTTGTGATAAACTATAATGGAAAAGAATATAAAAAAGAATATATATATATATATACATATATGTGTGTATATATATATATATCTGAATCACTTTGCTGTACAGCAGAAATTAACACATTGTAAATCAACTATACTTCAATAAAATAAATTTTAAAAATAAAATTTAAAAGAATATGATATTGTATTTCATTCAGATAAAATTCTGTTAGGCAGTAAAAGTAAGTACATATGAAAAGAAAAAATGATGTACAATTTCTGACAATTATAGCTTGGGCACATATTTTGAAGATGATTAACTGTATCATATTGATAACAGTAAATATATCACTGGATACACTTAAACACAGATGTAATAGTTTTTTAAAAAATATTTTATGGGCTTCCCTGGTGGCGCAGTGGTTGGGAGCCCGCCTGCCGATGCAGGGGACACGGGTTCGTGCCCCAGTCCGGGAGGATCCCACATGCCGCGGAGCGGCTGGGCCCGTGAGCCATGGCCGTTGAGCCTGCGCGTCCAGAGCCTGTGCTCTGCAACGGGAGAGGCCACAACAGCGTGAGGCCCACATACCACAAAAAAAAAAAAAAAATATTTTATAAACGCTGGAAATTATATTCATTGCCACTATTTCTCCTTTTGAAGAAAGTGACAGATTTCAAACTAAAGAAGTACAACATGTACATAATTTTAAAATTTATTTTAGGGAATATTAGGGGAGAAATTTTGAAGGATCCAAAACTCTCTTCTTTGGTTTTCACACCAGAAGTTCCTTAAACCAATCTCTTCACTCCTAGTTATTCTAGGTTAGTTTCCACTAACTGCCCTCCTAACCCCAGGCCCCTGTTATTTAACTCAATTATCTTTCATTACTCTCTATATAAAAGAGTCTCCCAAATGTCAAGACAAATAATTTCTTCCTTGTTTATTTTCTGGCAGTGGGGATTGAGGTTCCTTACATTTACAGCATTCCAGTAGGGAAGGAGGTGTTTTACTGGTTGTAAACTCTCAATGATAGAATAGTCCCACCAAACCTCAGAAAGAGTGGGATGGTTAAATCAAGTAGGTTATATATCTCTCAGAAAAAGTCTCATGGTCTATGTGTTCACCTTGATTGCAGGTCAGCAAAATATTGAGGATATTGGGTCCAGAAATCATGCTTTACCTTCTATCTTTTATCCAGACCCTAAGTTACACTATTATTCTTGTTCATCTGAGCCTGCTTCCATGAAAGTCTTACTCAATATGAATGCACACAATATGAATGCACAATTGAAAAGCAACTTAATTTACTTAACATAGCTCTCATGGACTTCAGAATAATAAATTAGACAAAAGATAAAGACAATTGAGAAAAGTATTATTTATCACCAAGCTATGGAATGGATAGTTAGAAACTAAGAATAAACAATTTGATTCCAGGCTGTGCCATTTCTCCTCCTATTTTTAAGTCAGGTAAATATGCTCCAAAGCCTGCTCATGCCTCCCAATAAAGAGGCATGGGGATTTACGACACAGTGTACTATTGATGTCAAAAAGAACAGAATCAAACAGCTCAGAGACAAGAGAATAGGTAACAGTAGACAGTGACACACCTAAGAATTCTATTTTTTAAAAAAATGAACTGTTAATGCAGATGATGATTCCATTAATAAACAGAAATTAAGTATAGGAGTATAAGCTAATTTCAAAGGCATTATATGAACTGGAAGATGTAATTCTGAAGAAAAGCCATAAACAGCTTGCACATTGTCATACAATTAAACAAGCATTAAGATTACTAAATTTAGATAAATTAAAAAGATAGCCCACACTGGATATGTAAGCCATTGTAAAATGGAACAGCAGGAGGTTAATTCAAGAATTTTCCCTAAAACTCAATCAAGTTTAAGGACTTACAAATATAATCAACATAAGATGATTCATACTGACAATTTTATTAACACCAACTAGAATAATTTGCTTTTTAAGTTCATGTAAAATGTAGATATATTATATCAGGGGATAGGATTTTATTTAACAATAATTACTTAGGCATATGATTCATTCCACATGGTTCAAAATAATAATTGGCTATTCAATATTTACAGCATTATGAGACAGAGAATTATGTGGTTACCATGTGAATTAACATTTGATTATAGTTATCTTGTTTTTATTATGCATTATATCTTAAGTTATCTATAATAATTAGGGGTAAGTTTAAAACAGAAAAATTAAAACTTATCATGACCCAAAATTTTCATTGATTCAATGTCCTTCCCCACAAAGCCTTCAGTTCCTTCAGATCATACCCCGCAACATACACATACTTGAGTGAAAGTTCTATGGGCACAGGCATATGGTGGAAATCTGTGCAGTGAATCCTGCTCTAAATCCCCCCAGCAGAAGTGTTCCTTTTTTTCCCTCGTTATGAGGCCGTGGAGAGAAGCTGTTTAGAACATGGGCTCTGCAGCCAGACTTTCTGATTCCCAATTTCACCATTTACCTGCTGCGCACCCATGTATGAATTTCTCAAATTCTCTGTGCCTTAGTTTTTGTATCAGTCAACCTACCTCCTAGAGTTGTAAAGTAAGGATCAACTGAGATCAGACATATAAGTGCTTCAAACAATACCTGGCATAATCAATGCTACACTGCTAGCTATTACTTTTAATGTGGGGCTGTATCTATTATAGAACTTACTACATTGTACTGTCACATCTATTGTCACAAGAATGTCAGCATATTGCTATAAATAAATAAATATAAATAAATATTCTCCTAAAACATATGCAAAATATAAATTAAAAATATAAAATTTATATAATTTGTATCTGCGGAGTCTAGCCCAATGGCCAGTGCATAATGACAATCAATGTTGTACAAACAGATGATTGAATCCATTATCTTGATCACCTAATTTGCATGTACGTAAAAATAAGTTGACATACAATTTATCCCGTAATTTAGGAGTTACATACCATTGGTATATGTTCTGCACGTATAATTGTGACTTCTAAAGGCAACTGAGCCCTCACAGTAACTATCTTCAAATATTTTATAATAATTACTTCTTCCTCTATAATATTTCAAGAACACCAAATGAAGTTTTTATAATTACACTTTCACATTTGTTGTTCAAATTTTAAAAACAGATTAAATGTAATTAAAGCAGATTTATACCCCTACATGTCTGTATGAATAGGGCTGGTTTTGTATGTGTATATGGGGAGGGGAAAGGGAGAATCAAATGATGAGAAACATTTTTTCTTTTAAATTAAGATCCATTGGATAATCCTGAAATTTTTGATTGTTTAGCTGAAGCCTCTAGTTCAGTTTTTTAAATTTAATTGTCCATGCTTTAAAATGCATTTTTTCATGACAATGACAACAAAGGAGAACTTTTACCCTTTAAAATTTTTTGAGTGGTGTATTCAGATATCCCTATTCTCTGCATGAATTCAACTATTCTAATAGTGATGAAAAGTCAATTTGGGCAGTTTTCACTAATATTCAAGAATATTTAGAAAACTATTTAGATAATACACCTAAAATAAAATCTATGGTGAAATTATGTTTTTCTTGTGACCTCAATTGACTGTGGCCTGACATTAGACCCCAAATCATTCTACACATCCATGGGTTACAAAATTGGTTTTATTCTAAGTCTTATTTAAAGATGTCCAGGTGATGGAAATAGGAGAGAGTATACCCCAGTGTCCTTTTAAAAGGAAAAAAAGAGTCAAAATGATTATTATTTATGGAAAACTAAGGCAAAGGTTAAATAAAGGCAAAAATTTTTAATCCTATCCACATGAAATGCATTTTTGTTACAAACTCACTTTTGTGTTTTAAAAAGTAAGAGTTTCAGACCAAGTGTCCATCAGAATGCTCTACAGCCACTCTTAGCAATGAGCACACGTAACACGTCTTGGTTTCTAAGTATCACTGTTAACTAAAAGCAACCAACAAAAAGGAAAGATTCTGATTCCAGAACTGATTCAGGAAAAGCATACACAATACTCCTGGAATAGCTAGCTATGTGAGAAAGTAAGAAAGTGCTCAGAAAATTATGGGAATATGGCAAAGAGACATAGATAGGAACAAGAAAAAAAAAGAGCTTCCAGTAATCAAATTTGAAAAACATTGATTATTAAAATGAATAATGATATTAATGTACTATAGTGCACTGAATTTTAAAAATGATTCACAAGTTAAAACATATATTAAAGAAAAGGGAAGAAGTGAAAGTTTATCCTTACAGCTGAATGTCAACTACTTAAAAGTAGGATAGCTAGAAAATTGCCTTACTATTACCAGGCAATAATCATCAATGGATGCTAAAACCGTTGGGTGAAATCTTAATGGAAAATAAGATATTTACATACCCTTAAAGCATCTACAACAGATTACAACCAATTCTACTATAATGGGATATGTGTTCCTAAACATCACCATGCTCTGCAAAATTGCACAATAAAAACCACAGGGCTTATGGAAAAGGATAAATTTATCAATAGTGACATATTTTTTAAAAGAAAGCTAATAAAAATGGTAGCATATTAAGTGCTTAAGAAATACATAATACAACAATAAACATGGCACTTTAACTTGAGAAAGACTTGAAATTTGCTTCTAGTTTATGGGTGTTGAATGAGTTGTAGCTCATGAGTTATTGTGAAGTGGTAAAAGAAAGGTTATCTGATTGGGTAGGAAGTTGTAGCATCAAATATGGATGAGTTTGTCTCATAACACACATGGCCAACTGAGGCAGTGGGAAGATGGTTGAGGTGTGTGCATGTGTGAGTTTGGCATATTTCTACATGGCTTGGTCCAAATGGATGCAGTTGTCTGTGTTCACCTGGTGTTTCTCCAGGACAAAATCACACATAAACAAACATGTCATTGTTATGCTCCATTAGTTCCCTGACGTATCAATCACATTAGAAAAAATTTACATTTTCAAAAGAAGTGTTATAGCAGAACTAACTGTACTCATTAATTATAAAGTGGAAAATGGAATTTTACAGTGGAGAAATCTCACAGATGCTGCCTTAACCAATTGATCAGAGGTCACATCGCTAATAATGGGACAAATTGCATTACATGCCATTTAATTTTCTGAAGAGTTGATTTTAAAAATACCCCCATCATGACCACACGAACAATGTTTGTACACCTTCTGTAAGACCTCTGTTGAAATCTAGTGGGGTGATGTAAAATCCCTTGCATAAAGACCACTACATATTTCTTTAATAATCTTGTACCAGAAAAACATCTCTCCTAAATAACACATTTTATTCCTTAAGACAATGAGAACCATATAATACATAATATATTTATTTTACTTTGTGAGAATTCTCAGAAAATGTAGTGCTTCATAACTATAAATCTCACAGGCACTGGTTTCCATTTATTTACCTGCTCCTGCATATTTATGGTTCTTCATGTATATTTTCAGAAATCCACCCACCCATCCATATATCATTCATTTACTAAGCAACTCATTAGCTGCTGACATAAAAAATAACTTCATATTGTAGCCTCTGTAATGAGAAAAGCCTTTTAGGGTAGAATTCATAGTCATGGAGAAGGTATATACACCACTCTCTCTCTGGGTCTCACTTTGTTGATTTAGTTGTATTTTATTGAAAGCAGTCTATTTTGACAGAGTATTCTGTTTCGGTTTTTTTTATCAGTAATGTAAATAAAGATTAAGGTATGCATGAAGTTCATATCACACAGTATAATATTGTATACATCAGAAAATGATGCACACTTACCCCTCAAGATGCCTTATCATGAATGCGATTATAGAAATACCAGGGGATTAAGAGTTTTTCCCTAGAATTAACAGGCGTGGGTCAATGTAATATTAAATAAAAATATTTTCAGTATTATACGTGTTTTCAAAGCCATACTTCATACATAATTTCATCTGAATACTAGTTTCTTCTCTTATCTTGAAAACACTTTTGTAAGCATTTCAGAATGCATGCAATGTAATTTCATGACTTTTCAATAGGAAATCTTTTTAAATTAAAACTGTTCAATTAGAAGTTGTTTGTACTTGGATATTTTTCAAAGACAACATTTTATTTTCATAATAAATATGAAATAATTTTGCCCTTACTTCAAAATAGTAAGTGAAATTTATTTTTATTCAAAACCAATTCCATTGAAAAGTTTAAAATCTCAGGAACTCTTCTACAACATATTTTATTAAAGCAAACCCTTTCTGTCATCATCAAATCGTTCAAGGCTTATGTCAGCTCTGTGCTGTGATGAGATTCAAAGAAGGAAATACTCTTTCCATATTGAGGTACATCCTTTAAACTTCAATATCAGAGCTCCAAAAAAATGTCAAAATCACACCATGGAACCACCCTCCAGAGTTCAAGACTTAAAATACAGCAGACTTAGACTTTTATTAGAGAAATCCCTCCATCATTTCAAATTAACATGCAATGATTTTGTCTGGAAGAAAACAGATTACCTCTACTCATTATTAACTTTCATGATTTTCTTTTACTTGAATATAATTTTGTGTGACCAAATTTTATTTTTTGCTTAAAGTTATGATTTTGTTTTTGAACTTGCTGATTCACAGAATGCACTTGAAGACAAAAATAAGCTTTTAATATTAGCGTTCTGGGTAGGTGTTTACAGCCCATAAACGTAAATATGTGTTTAAAATTGTTCAGAGGCATTTAGATATGATTTCACAAGTAGAAATGCAAAATCTTAGCACAACAGGACAAAAGTTCTGTTTAAGTGATCCCTGCTCAGTAGACACGCAAGATGTATGCCCTTCAAGGTCCCCAAGACAAGTGCTACTATGTACCAAGAAGAAGGGGAAAAAAATGGCAGATTATTTTTAATTTGTTATTAATCATCTGCATTTCCTATTCAGTTTTGAGATGCAACATTTCATTTAATTAGTTCTCTCATTATAAATATTTTCCATGGTGATTCAGTTGACACAAGTTTTCTGACACTGACTGTGCAGATGACAGAAAACCGGTGTCTGGTCTCAAAGGAACTATTTGACCACTGCAGTAAAAGAGCAATAAACAAAAATAACAACACTGCAGCCCAGTTCAGTTTATGTAGGCAGTCAGCCTTTTATCGCTGTAAAACCTTGAAATGGACGTATGAGCTTTGCTGCAATAAACAAAGAGCTGTTTACAGCTTGGGGATGGCAGGTACCAACACTGGACTGGAGCTTCAGCAGCCTGAGTGTCGGGAACCGACTAATGTGAAGAAACATATTGTGGCTTGTTTTATGGAGAATATGTTTTATAAACCTCAAGGGACCATTTATCACAAATTCATCCACTCTGCAGCAGATTGCTGCTTTAATGTTGAATGCTGGATTTCAGTCAGGCCCTCAAGTAAAAAAATTGAGAAAAAAATTTTGAATGGTATTTGTTTCTGTTTGCTTTATCTGGATGATTCTCAAATTTTCCCATAGGAAATCCATTTTAATTATTTATTATCTCCCTTAAACAAACTAAATATTTCATGACTTGGGGCTAATTCATTAGAAAATTTACATCTATTCACTGTTGTGAGCGATTTCAATGCCATTTATTTGTGATCTTGTGAGCTTGCTGCATGCCAACATCTTCAAAAAAGACAAAGTATCTAACAAGGATATGCTTTGCTAATGGGCACAGGAAAATGCACCTTATTTCTTATAAAATGGAACTATCAAATGACCACAGCAAGGATTTTTATAGCCTTTTGTTTAAAAAAAAAACAGTAACTAAAGGCACAGGGATATTTCACACAGGGATATTTTACAGGGATGTTATGAGTGGTAACCATTAAATAAAAATAATATACTTGACTTTCTTCATTACATATAAAACGTCAGTGTAAGAGAAAACAGCAGCTGTTCTCACCCTTAAGAAACTATGCAGTGCAAGTTGGAAATTGATATCTACCATGTTGTCAGCAACTCTCCATGTTGTAGGTGAATCCAAGCATTCGGTATAATCTATCCCGAGGTACCCTTTTACCCTTTTATGGCCTGTATTGTCACATGGTGAGAAAGGTGACATAAGCTTCACATAGGTGTTTTTGTCTTAGTACTCAAACAGTTGGTTTTGGGCTTCAAAAATCAAATACAAGGTGTTTTCTGTTTTTGTTTGTTTGTTTTTGTTTTGGGGAGGTTTATTGTTCTCTGTTTGTTTTGGTGGGGAGTGGGGGATAATAACAGTGTTGAGAATATAACCATTTTTCAAACAGGGATTAGGAATTCTCCTGCAAATGAATCACTTATGAGTGGGCAGGTTGTGGTGCTAGATTAAAGTCTATATTACTGGGCCAAACTGTAATTTATACAATCACAATTTTCCAGGGGTGCGTCCAGCAAATATGTCTGTTCAGCAAATCCTTCCTATTACTCTTACACATACATATAGGAGAACCACTGAAGCTAAGAGAAAGGAAAGCATGTAAATATAAGGGTAACATCATCTGTCGTTCAGATATTGAACCTTTAAAAAGTTGGAGCATTCAAAGGAATTCTCCTGCAAGTCATAGAACTTAATTGGTTTCTTCTGCTTCCTGCCTTTTCCTTTCCCTTTCTCTTCTTTCAATACTTCTTATGTCCTACAACTAATTTATTATTTTTTTATTTTCCTGTGCATGTTTGACAACAATAATTTTTAAAGAAACTTCCCTATCCTACTAGCATTTGGATCTGCCCACTCAAAGAGCAACCAACACAAGCAATACAAGTGGAACTAGAAAACTCTGTGCTTTCTGGCCACGTTTTGTTGGAGCTGTTCAGTTCTGACATAAAGAATGTACACGCCACACTATGTTGTACATAGTCTGGAATGTACAGTCCAGACTATGGGTAAACATAGTCCTTTCCTGCGTAAAGCAGAATGCAATGATTGCATAAATATGGGCGCAGGATACACTACGGAGAGCAGAACACGTAAGCAAAAAGTCAGCTGTCTCATTAGATGTAGAGTTAATACCTCAGAACCCCTCTTCTTTTATCTAAGGTTTGACTGTTACCATCCAAACATGCCTTATTTCATGATTCAACCAATTTTCTTTTCAATCTAATTAGTAAGTGACAATGCTTTATTTCCTGCTATTTGAGTTTCACCTAAAGCAGCAACTGATGGTAAATCAGTGAAGTTTTTCAAATGATGGCTTCAAAGCTTCTTTTCCTTTTGAGCTATATTAAACTGTCTCATAACTGAGTTGCGCATTTCTCTTCCAAACCTGGAATAGGCTTCTGTGGAATGGACAGCATCAGTTCCTTTTTAGAGAGAAAGAATTCTAAAAAGGATAAGAAGACTACTGTCATGAAATAAAGATACATGGAAAAATCTATCAGATTATTATTACAAAGTTAGGTCATGTGGTTTAAACAACAGATTTGTATGTGAAAGATACGTTTTTAAAATCTAAGTGATTTAAAAGTTTATTCTAGTGCTGACATGAAATCTCTCACAACTCAGCCTTCTTCACACACGGATCTGCTAGTGTCGGCTCTGATTCCGAATTTTGTTAAGGATCTCAACACCACATTCTGTTTGTTTCCTATTTTTGTTCCTGAACTTGTTTTTGCTGCTGTTAATTTGTGTTGTTGTATTTATTTTTATAATATGACATCGAGTATGTAAAACATAATTGGCTGGAAAATAGATGGCTATGTAAAAAATCAGACATTAATCTGAGCTAAAGATTGTCCAAAATCAAACACCTATGATTTTTAGTCTCTATTTCAACTCTCTTCCTTCCAATCGTTATCTCTTGGGATGTCAACTAGTCTGTTCTTTCTCCTACCCATTAATCTTTTATGTTTTTCTTTCCATCTTTTCCCTCCAAACATTTAGCTAATGTATATCTGTGCTCTCCTTCAGTGAGTGTATAATATCTACATTTATATTTCCATTATAATATCCTAAAATCATTTTATGAACTTCTAGACGTTTCCTTTTAACTAGATTCTACACATCGAAACCCAAACAAGCATTTCATGTCCTTCAGTATTCCTCTACATAGGTAGTCTTGTGTGGAGCAATGTGGTCACCACATGTGGTGACCAGACCAGCATACCTGGTCTGGAAATATTTTAAAAATACGGATTCTCAGGCTCCAAACCAGATCTACTGAATTAGAAATTATGATTTCTGATTCAACCAGAAAGCTGTGTTTTAACAAGCCTTTGAGACTAAAATTTGAGATACTCTGGTATAGTATATAAAAACGTTGTCTTTGAAGTCAGACAGATCTGATTTTGAGTTCAACCTACTTGTATGTGATCTTAAACAAGTTGCTTAACTTCTGATTGGCCCAGCTTGAATCACAGTGCCCATCCTTAACCAATCACTGTGGCCAGATAAATGGAGTGACCTGATTGGCCTAATATTGATAATGAGCCTACCATAATGGATAGGGAGGTGGGAAAGCCCCATGTTGATCACAAGGAATAGGAGAGGGGTGGTTTCCTTAAGGAGGGGAACCTGGGGGACAAACATTTTCTGTTCATCTCAAGTGATACTGTTCATATTTTTCCACTCTCCCTATTCTTCTAAACATCTGTGACAATTTACTTTCTTCCAGATTTTGATCAAAATCAATTACATTCAGGGAGTGTTCCTTGGTTAATCCTCCCCTCTCTGAACACAATTTTACAACATTTGAAAATAAAATATTTTATACAATTCCTTTGTGATTATCCCATGCAAGTTCCCTTATGTTACTGGTTTCTTGACTAGATTATACATTCTTCTAGATGGGAAATTCTCCCCCTCAGTTCCTTCCTGTGTTTTGAGAAGTGTTCCATACATATGACATATTTAATAAATATGCCTGTTATTAATCCTGTTATTGTTTAGATTCTAAGCTAAATCACTTAAAAGATTTGAGATCTGATTTTTTTTTCTTTAAATGTTTAACATATTTTTAAATTCTGTCTTGAGGATATGGATCTTATAACTGAATGTTCTGAATAATATTTTGAATCTTTATGTACATTCCAACAGACTATATTAAATGAGCTCCCTCTACTTCATTCTCTCAGAAGTTTAAGCTTGTGATTAACACAAAGCTTCTAATAAAGTAGTACTTAATATACTGAGTGATTTTTTAAATCTAAAAAATAAGACTATTATGTAAATTTAGAGAGATACAAATTTATACTTGACTCTATTAGTTGTAATAAACCATTAAAGGCTTTAGAGTAAGATCCTGACACAATCAGACTGTGATTTAGAATAGAAAGGGCAAGTCACACAAGCCCCAATTGAGGCCATTCCTAAAAGAACCCCAATAGTTCCATATTTCTTGGTAACAAAGAAAAATCATTTTCCTTCTTTTCTGTCAGTACAATCATCATATAAACATAGAAGAAAACAGTAAATTTTCATAAAAGATGTATCATTTCAATATGAACTACATAAAATAAGCAAAAATTGCATAACTTTTTAAAAAATTGTGAAATATTTTTAGATTTATGTTTTATTGAGGTAACACTGATTTATAACATTATATATGTTTCATGTGTACAACATTATATTTCTATTTCTGAATACCATACCATGTGCTCACTCCCAAAAATTTAGTTTCCATCTGTCACCATATACCTGATTCCTTTTACCATTTTTGTCCTTCTCCTGCCCCCCAGCCCCTTCTGCACTGGTAACCACTACTCAGTTCTCTGTATCTGGTTTGGTTTGTTAATTTATTTTGTTTTTTTGCTTGTGGACTAAAAAACCAAAAAACAAAAAAAATACCTGTTTTTGAAGTACTAAGAGCTCAGAACCTGAATAAGTCATAAAATGAGTCCAAATCTTGACTCTTCCTTTCACTGCCTTGTTAATACTCTTTGGATCTTAATTTGCTCATCTTTAAAGGCACCCACACCATCAGGTTATTTTGGGGACAAGATGAGCTATTATCCCTAGAATGGTTAGCACTGTACTCGGCACATGGTATGTGCTCCAAGTATAGAAGTCATTTATTACTCTTCATTCTCTTCATTTACATTGCTCACATCCTGTCCCAAGACATCCACCCAAGGCACCACACTGAGCTTTACAGTCATTCCATGGGGCACCAGCCTGTGCCTCGAGGGCATTCTCCAGAGAGTCAGGTTTTGGTGTTGGCTGTTCCCCAGATCAGAAGTGCCACTCTCTTCCACATTAATGCAATTGCTCCTGAGAACTGGAAACTTCCCTTCCTCACCATCCTGATCTTGTTGTACCTTTTTCTAAAGGTGGGGTTAGGGACAATCTTTTCAAGGTAAAACACCCTTGGATTTACCATTATTGTTTAGCGTTGTAATACAGTTAGCTCCACTTATCATATCTGACTTGGTGATAGCTTTCAAATCCTATCACTTCTTTCCCATTTGCCTCACATATGCCAAGTTGATAAGAAAAACTGGGTGCTTTCTCCTTTGGTGCCAGCTTGAAGTTAGAACTGTCAAATACTCAGGCCTGTATGCATACAGCCCCAGTTACCTTGGGCCTACCCACTAACCACCATAAAATTCCACAGCAGTCACCCATCCCTGCTCTCTCTCAAGCCATTTTCCAACCTGCTTTAGAACCTGCTCTGCTTTTCCAAGAAAGTCTCATTATGTGGGACATAAAGGTTTTCATCACTTCTTGGTATGTGTGTGGTATCATCAGTCTTGATATTCAACCAAATTTTGGGTGAAGAGGTTAGCTCACCTCTGTGGGGTATCCACACCAATGGTCTTCATCACTGTATGCCAATTAAACAACAATTTACTTTTCCCCCTCTCTGGAGCTCTTCTACATGTTCAGACAAATTAATTCAGCATAGTTTAGCAAACTACGTAAAAATATATATTGTTCTTTTAAATTGTATTCAATGTGAAAGTCACTGTTTCTGGGTCATCACACCCAAAGTTTGAATGTGCCTGCAAAAAACACGTGCCATCCTTCTGAATCTTGTGTGAAGGAGGGGGAAAAATGTGAAGCTATCTTTTGTTATCAGTTTTCTATGGATACTTTAAGTTTGAGTTTCAGAATTTTTACCATCATTCCTGCATATATCCATTTTTACTTGATTCTTTTCATCCACTAGTAAATATTCATTTTATATTTTATCATGATTAATAGTTTACAAAGGGCTAATATTAATGTTTTTAAGCCTCAAAAATAGCTCTGTGAAATATTTTCTTGCTCTATACCTTCTGTGGCTTGGCTGGTCCTAAATTCTTTAACGACGTAATTTTACCTTTAGAGGTATTTATGGATAAATTTGAGTGGCTTTGTCCTAAATATACATCCAAGCTTTTAACTAAATGAAAACTCACCTGATTTAATTTTCTCTATTCTTTTGATGCAGAAGGAAAATATCAATCTTATTCAAGGAAAATAAAAGAGAATGAAAATGGGGAGATTGGTAATGATCTCCAGAATAGATAGGGATTTTGTCTGAGGACAGTCCTTTGTTTGGAGCCTCTGTGGGCTGGGGCAGGGCACAGAGGCAAAGGACTGACATCAAGTCTGAGCAGGTTCTCCCCCAAACTCCTCCTACTGGGAACTTGCCATGAGGCAAGAAATGCAGACTTAATCCAGTTACATTATAGTAAAAACTAAAACACAAGTGACCCTGAAAGCTAAAACTTGTAGGATGTTCCAGAGACACTTGTTAAGCTATTATATTTCTCTGCTAAAAGGAAAATTTTCTGTACTTCTTTTTTTAAAGTATACAATTCTTAACACTGAGGTTGAGATTTGGCTTTGTTTAGAAACAATATGAAGGGGTGTGTAGACTCAAACTAGAACTTAATGGATGTTTTCACATCACAAAACCACTATGCAGTTTGGCACAATTTAAAATGACTGGCAGACTCCACTTAGCAGAGGCCAATGCATGAAACAGCAGGGGTGTTGCAGGTCAGTGCACTGGCAGAGGTGAATGGGGAAGCATGCCTGGCTCTAGCTCCCACAATCACTTGCTCATGTTCATGAGCAATAAAACTGAACCAAGTAAAAAAAGAAAACATTAAATATTAATGTGCAGTACACACTGACCAAGGATGGAAAAGAGGCTATTTTCCATATTCTTTCTTTACTTTTATGATTTATGTCATGACATTGTACCTAATTATACTATCTTATTCCCAAAGATAATGCCCTATTAAGAGTTGGGAAATGTACTTATCCTTTAAATGCTGATATGAGAAGAGAATTGTTATAGCATTCTAAGCTGTCTGCTGGTTAAAGATGTTAAGAAAGAACAGGCCAACCAAAAGCAAAGAAGTCAGTTTCTGCCATTTCCACAAAAAAAGCTTATCCAATTGATATAATGTATTTTTTAAATGGTAGCAATATTCATTACTGTATGGTCACAAGGTATTTTCATGTATATTATTTCTTATAATCTTCAAAGGATTACATGTGCCAAATTCTTAAAGCAAATGAATTTTAAATGAATATCTATTGATTGTTAAAGTATTAAAATCACGTCTATGTGATTTTTTTCTGATTCTTATCTCTTTATATATTGTGATACAATATATAAATGAAACAATAGTTTAAAATACCATTACTACACTTTAAATTGATGTCTCAGTAATTCTTTATTTTTGTCTTGATGGCTAAAATTTTGTATAAGTAAATATATCACCACAAATAAAAAAAAGGCAAAAATATGTCTAATAGTTTTAGCAGGGGATTCTATAATCATTTAGCTTCTATATAATAAAGTATAAGGAGATATTTATAATATATAGCACATTACACATAACTGAAGACCCTTCCAAAATGGAGAAAACATAAGTAATCAACAAATAAAATAAGATGTATACCAATAAAAATGTAAGACTGTTGACAAATTTGACTAATTGTTTTACATTTCCCCTGTGCAGATCAAACTGAAGTTCCATTAGATGACTTGACATAATTAATTGACATAATTATTATGTTATTTAGCTTTTTAAAATAATATGTTCCAACTTTTTTTCTAAACACACCAATTGAGAAATTAATGCACTTGGCCAATTACTTCTTAAATGAGAACTAAAGTCTTACACTGCAGCATTTTGTTATTCCTTCTCATCTTGAAAGATTAATAAAAAATACTTCTGATATAATAAATTTGATCAAAATCTACTTGCAGTTATACTGACAAATTTTACTTAATTAACACAACAGCTTTGTACTATGAATAGCCTTCTCCTGCCAATCTGGGGGTAATTCTGCATCAGCTCATACTGTATTATAAAACAGCATGAAATTTTTATTAGTTCACTGAAAGGATTTGAAATATGGTTTTCTACTTACGATCCAGTTGTTGCTTGGCTTTAATGGCTACATAAAGATTTAAAGAAAAGTAACATCATGAATCTAAAATATTTTAATGTCAGGTTACTCTGTATTAAAATTTTGTCTCTCTCAACTAAGTCCTCTACTAATTTATATAGCTTGAGATGTATTTTGTTCAATTTTTGAAACACGCTCATATTGAAAAATTGTATTACATAAATAACTGGAAATGTTTTCTTATTAGTAGAATCAATTAAGATGACTTCAATGACAAGCATTCTTTACTCATCTTTCTGTCAGCTATAACAGGTATTAATTGCTTGCCTTTATAAGAACAACATGTATTTTTATAGTGAAATTTATAACTGATGATTATTTGCTAAAAATTTTAATTTTGACATAATAAAGTAGAAAGCATAAGGCTAAAAGTTTGCCTGTCTTTGCATTTGGGCAAGGTGGCTAAAGTAATTTGATGTACTATTATGTATATAGTTTATTTATAGAACTGGACTTGGAAAGACCCTGGCGACCATCTAGTCAAACTGCCAAATTTTCTGGTTGAAAACTTTCGGATTGAGTACTTTCCAGAGTTGAGAAGTTTGATCACAGATTTTGTATGTGAGAAAGACCAGAATCTTCGTTTCCTGAACTTTAGAAGTTTGAAGAGTTAAAAACGTATTTCCAGGATGATAAATATATTCCTCATCTATCAGCATTATTGGAAAATAAGTTCAGGTATTATATTATTTTAAGGAATTTTGCCTAAGCACAAAACGGGCTAGTTTCTCAGAGGAAGGATATCAGAACTATGGTGAGTTTCAAAGTTTAGAAAATAACTTGCCAGGAGAGGAAGAAGGCTGGTTCTGGTGCCAAGAACCACTAATGCATTGCTGCCAAACAACCTTGCACTGTTGGCATAAATGATGGTTGTATACCACTACAATGTAACATCTCAACAGAAATAAACAGCAGTCTTTGAACCATAGTCCAGAGGTACGTCTAGGCTCTAAGATATGGAAGAATCAACTTGTGGTAGGAAAGAGCCAAAATGGAGTCTGACTGAAGGGTGTCAATCACAAAGAAAAGTCCCATCTTGTGAATGCATGTCTCAAGATCATTTTTCAATCACACTATGATCATTATTTCAATCACATTTTCCAAACTCCTTCCTTGAAGGACATTTTATCTTAGTAACTTTAAAAAGCAATCAAACATGATAGCAAATGGATTATTTCCTTGATTTCTCTTTCTGATCTTTCATCAGAAAGATAGTGTATAGGAATAAACTTATCTAAGGAAGGAAAAGAACTATACTCAGAAAACTATAAGATACTGATGAAAGAAATAAAAGATGATACAAACAGATGGAGAGATATACCATGTCTTTGGATTGGAAGAATCAATATTGTGAAAATGATTATAATATCCAAAGCAATCTACAGACTCAATGCAATCCCTATCAAATTATCAATGGCATTTTTCACAGAATGAGAACAAAAAATGTTACAATTTGTATGGAAATACAAACGACCACAGATAGCCAAAGCAATCTTGAGAAAGAAAAACAGTTGGAGCAATCAGGCTCCCTGACTTCAGACTATACTACAAAGGTACAGTCATCAAAACAGTATGGTACTGGGACAAAAACAGAAATATAGATCAATGGAACAGGATAGAAATTCCAGAGATAAACCCACACACCTATAGTCACCTAATCTATGACAAAAGAGGCAAGAGTATACAATGGAGAAAAGACAGTCTCTTCAATAAGTGGTGCTGGGAAAACGGGACAGCTACATGCAAAAGAATGAAATTAGAACACACCCTAACATCATACACAAAAATAAACTCAAAATGGATTAAAGACCTAAATGTAAGGCCAGACAGTATAAAGCTCTTATAGGAAAACAGAGGCAGAACACTCTCTGACATAAATCACAGCAAGATTTGTTTTGATCCACCTGCTAGAGTAATGAAAATAAAAACAAAAATAAACAAATGTGACCAATCAAACTTAAAAGCTTTTGCACAGCAAAGGAAGCCATAAACAAAACGAAAAGACAACCCTCAGAATGGGAGAAAATATTTGCAAATGAAGCAACTGACAAAGGATTAATCTCCAAAATATACAAAGAACTCATGGAGCTCAATATTAAAAACAAAACAAAACAAAACAAAACAACCCAATCCAAATATGGGCAGAAGACCTAAATAGACATTTCTCCAAAGATATATAGATAGATAAAAAGCACAAGAAAAGATGCTCAACAGCACTAATTATTAAAGAAATGCAAATCAAAACTACAATAAGGTGGGACTTTCCTGACGGCACAGTTGTTAAGAATCTGGCTGCCAATGCAGGGGATGTGGGTTTGAGCCCTGGTCTGGGAAGATCCCACATGCCACGGAGCAACTAAGCCCATGTGCCACAACTACTGAGCCTGCGCTCTAGTGCCTGTGAGCCACAACTACTGAGCTCACGTGCCTAGAGCCCATGCTCCGCGACAAGAGAAGCCACCACAGTGAGAAGCCTGTGCTCTGCAACAAAGAGTAGCCCCTGTTTGCCGCAACTAGAAAGCCCACACACAGCAACAATGACCCAACGCAGCAAAAAATAAATAAATAAGTTAATTAATTAAAAAAAAAGAAAAGAAGTTTAAAAAAAGAAAAACTACAATGAGGTATCACCTCACACTGGTCAGAAGGGCTGTCATCAAAAAATCTACAAACAATAAATTCTGGAGAGGGTGTGGAGAAATGAGAAACCTCCTATACTGTTGGTGGGAATGTACATTGGTATAGCCACTATGGAGAAAAGTATGGAGGTTCCTTAGAAAACTAAAAATAGAGCTACCACATGATCCAGCAATTCCACTCCTGGACATACATCCAAAGAAAACCATAATTCTAAAATTTACATGTACCCAATGTTCATTGCAGCACTATTTACAATAGCCAGGACATGGAAGCAATCAGCAATCTAAATGTCCATCAACAGAGGAATGAATAAAGAAGATGTGATACATATATACAGTGGAATATTACTCAGCCATAGAAAAGAATGAAATAATGCCATTTGCAGTAACATGGGTGGACCTAGAGATTGTCATACTGAGTGAAGTCAGTCAGACAAAGACAAATATCATATGATATCACTTATATGTGGAATCTAAAAAAAAGGTACAAATGAACTTATCTACAAAACAGAAATAGAGTTACAGATGTAGAAAATTAACTTATGGTTACCAGGAGGTAAGGGGGGAGGGAGGGATAAATTGGGAGATTAGGATTGACACATACACACTACTGTATATAAAATAGATAAATAATTAGGACAGGGAAGAGCACAGGGAACTCTACTCAGTACTCTGTAATGGTCTACATGGGAAAAGAATCTAAAAAAGAGTGGATAAAGGTATATGTATAACAGATTCACTTTACTATACACCTGAAACTAACACAACATTGTAAATCAACTACACCCCAATAAAAATTTTTAATAAAAGAAAAAATAAATAAATAAATACAAAAAACCCCAAAAAGATTAAGGAAATGTATCTCCATTTGGCTCTTAGACATAAATGTGTACCGGAAAATGTGAATAAATGCTTAGCTTTGCTAAAAAAAAAAAAAAAAAAAGCAATCAATAAAACTATTGTTTATACAGAACAGTGATTGTCCTCACCTACTTTATAAATATGCTTTTTCTACATATTTATATACTTTTGTATATAAGGTAAGACTGAAATAAATGTCTTTAGTGTATCATAAACATACCTTGAAAATACTATTATCTATGGTTGGCCCTGGAAATAAAATTGCTGAAGATAAAATTGTGACAGGAATAGAGTTTCATAAAATGGTCTAAAATATGTGACTCTTTTAAAAGAAGTCTATATACATGAGAAGACAAACAATGCACCAACTAAAGAGAAGCAAAAATAATGTAAGAGAGTATCAGAATACTACTTAATAGAATGTTTTTTCATTTCTGCCTTTTTCCTTCAAAAGTCTCCTTAAAAACACATTTTAAATAATGATATGACTTAAATATCTCTAAGTAATAGGATAAAGCAATGTGTCTTTAGTGATTTGCACTACATCTGAAGCACAAAGAATTATCACCCATCATTTGCTTAACAGCAACCAGTATTTAAATGTTCTAGGACTAAAACCACTTCCCACTTTTGAATACTCATCAAATCAGACAATCATTTTAAAAGATTCATCAACACCCAGATGTGTAGTCTGACAGCATCCTCTTTTTGAAAAGCGTGTTTCCTTCCTAGTGACCAAAATGCACCTTGAATATAGAAGGTAACAGCCAACATCACAGATTGGTTTTAGGGCTTAGAAGCAAAATTTCTAAGTTCCTACATTTCAACCACAAAATAAATTTTACTTTGTTGTACATTAGTTTATAAAAGTTGAAAAAAAGAAAAATGTTCTTCAGATATATAATCATGTTTTAAAACTCAAACTCTGTCTTGTATCTTCCTAGGAAAAAACAAATCAAATAACCTATTTTTTTTTCTAGTTCAGGGAATAGCTGTATCTCTCTTTTCTTTACCTTTTGTAAAGTTTAAGTTTAGGACAAGTAAAAAGGAGAACTGCTAAGAAACTGAACTGCAGTAGAGGCATAGTTTACTGTCTCACTTTAACTATGAGCAGACTTCTAGGATGATTAAGCAGAGGGAACTCCCACACCAGGGTGGTTCCCATAGATTCCCTCTTCATACACAGCCTGTATGTGGTGCCTGACCAGGAGCTGAATGTCAGGAGATGTTTCAAAGACTCTACTCTGAAGGGTCCTGATTGAGGAATGAAGGGTGGGGACCTCTTTCTTCCCCTGACTGCCTGTAGCCCACTATGAAGATGCACAGCAAAGAAATGACCTTAGAGTTCATTTCCTGTAGATATTTTTAACATGATTTTGAAAGGGCTACTTACACTGTACACATAGACCTTAATAAAACCCAGTTTACAGGCAATTGGTTCAGCTAGTTATAGCACAGAGCTTGTAAAACTAAAGCTTATTGTA
The DNA here is from genome assembly GCF_964165515.1 of Mesoplodon bidens. NCBI lineage: Eukaryota > Metazoa > Chordata > Mammalia > Artiodactyla > Ziphiidae > Mesoplodon > Mesoplodon bidens. The sequence goes on along the minus strand of NC_138162.1, from coordinate 67,866,001 downwards.
ATTCCCAGTTTATTTATTTATTTTGATCCAGGTACAATTGTTTTTCCATTCAGGGATATAGTTTTTAATTGGAGAATTATTCAAAAGTAAGTTATAAAATACATATTGACAAAGAGAGCCTTGCACAAATTAGTGTAAATAGAGGACTGAATGTAGAAAAATAAATGAAAAATAACTCAGCTCAGTAGTCATGTCTTCTAAAAGGTCTCTCAGAACCTCAAGCTGAGCAAAGTTCTCTTTCGTTATTTAACAAAAGGATTATTTGCATTTATCTCATTCTCTTTATCATATTTAATTTATGTTTATATGTATATTTATCTACATTAGTCCCATTATTCCATGGGACATTAGTCACAGCTAAAACTCTTTGAAAATGGATTCCCTGATCAAATTAGTTTGCAATATTCTACTGGAGACCACTCCTAAAGAATAGAAATGCATCTTAACATATGAGAATATCTATGAAGTCATGCAGTCAAAATAATTTTTAATTTTTTAGCTCAGCATATTTCCATTAACTCTTACTTAGCAAGGGGACACCACCAATTTGCTTTATCCTGATAATATCTACAAATATCTCTTGGAACCAACTATAGTATGGAATAGTTTGGCCCACAGGTAAATTAAAATACAAACAGACATATAAGCAAACACATATTTATTTTTCTTCCATGTGATAAAAATTCTGGAAAGAAGTATTCTTAGTTTGGGATCAGTGGCTCATCAGTTTTTCATGCAAAAGAGAGAAGGAAATGACAAGGAAGAAACAACACTTTCTTAGAAATCTCAGCAAATTCTAGTTTGTTGCTCATTGGCCACAGCTGAGCCACATGGACACTCTTACTGCAAATAATTTTGAGAAACAGATTTTTTTCACTGGGAACACTGACACCCAGAACAAATTGGAATTTGTTAGTTAAAAATATGGAGAGAATGGATATTGTGCAAACAACTAATATTAGCTGACACAATTCCCTGGATCAAAATTTAGAGAGAATTTAATGTCTTTCTGATTAATTTATATCAAACATTGCTTGCTTGTCGATGAAACCCAGTGAATGAAGCACAATAGGTAGTCAATAAATATATTAAATTGAGCCACTAAAAGAGGATTCTAGCAATGTCTTTAAATATGGTATGGAAGAGGAACATGTGGATAACAATGTTTACTACACTACAAAACTTCAGTAGAAAAATAGATACATGGCAAAAAGAGAAAGATAGAAAGTTCCCCATTATGACTGATTATCTAGTCATATTAAAGCTGTTAAGCACAGCTCTAGAAGCAAAATTCGGCCATGTGAATTCACCACTGTTCAGGTAATGGTTTTTGAATCATCCGAGAGATAGGTCAAGCTGTCATTGGAGTCAGAATATCTGATGTAGATTTCATTAAGTCTCACCAAGAATTCACCATCATAGTCCTATAAGCCATATGAGACTTCCTCTAAATACAGCCTAACAAATCAACTTTCTTATTTCAAATCAGTTTATAACATACATCAGTATCAGTAGAAGAGCTGGGTCATGGGTGATAGAGAATTATACTGTTTCTGTTTCTGGAAATAGTTTCTCATTCATAATTTCATAATCATATGATTGACTCATAGCATGTAGTTGTGATTAATGGTTTTTACCAATGATTTATTTTTTAATCATCTCTGGACATGTGGCTAAAGTCTCATTTTCACCATTGCAAACTTTTAGCACCAGACCCTAGGTAGACATAGACACTAGAAACATAAAGATACTACCATGCTCTGGGGCCTCCTGAAGAAAAAACAGCACTGACTCCTTTGGTACCCTCTCAGAAGCTACAGTATTGTAGAACACCAACTTTTCTTCAAAGCAACTTTGACTAGTGAGTTTAAAAAAAACAAAACAAAACTCATTCCCTTTTACCTGACACATTCATTGCAAATAAGAAATAAACATACCAATAATATATTTATAGTGCATGTCTCTTTCTTGTACAGTTGTCCCTGGGTATCCGCAGGTGCTGGTTCCAGAACCCAAAACCCACAGATGCTCAAGTCCCTTATATAATATGGCATAGTACAGTTAGCCCTCCGTATCCATGGCTTTTGCATCTATGGATTCAACCAACTGCGGATGCAGAACCTGAGGATACAGAGTGTCAACCATACATTTTCTAACAAGTAGTAATTTGCAAATCAAGACATTTTTCAACTAACTGTAGACTTAACCAACATTTGTAGACTTATTAACACTTAGACTTAATGTAGACTTATTGATAAGTTTAAAAATACAGAAGAGGAGGAGGAGGTAAAGCAATAGAGGAAAAACAATAACAGATCATTTTCTTTTTTACCAAGAGATGTATCCTGGCAATTTATTTTGTATCCCTTGGAACTATACAAGGAACAATATGCTATTTGTTTGTGATATGTATTAATAGAGATGTAGTTGCATGTAAATTTCAGTAATGCATTTCTCCAAGATTGTAATCAATCATGAGATAAAGATGTATTTACAGCCATGTTAATTCAGATTAATCTGAAGGGTTACTGAGGGTGAGGAAAGGCAGAGCTATAGCTGTGGATGGCAAAACATTTTATGAGCCTTCTCAGAGCTCTCAGAAAACAAACTTCAACACTGGCAAAGCTTGTAAAAAGAGGTAAACAAAATTTAAATTAGACTATTTAACAATATTTCATCTTTGTTACAAGCCTGGGAGGCTGTAGAAATTCACACATTAGTTGACTGAAGCACAAATGTAAAATGAAACTGAAGCACATATATAAAAGGAGGTCTCCTTTTAGATTTAAGGACTCATTTACTCTCTATACAGACCTTTTTCCCTCCTAAGAATAAGGAGACCTTAGCTATCAATCACACACAGAAGTAGATACTCTCTGCCACACAGCTATTAAATGGAGAAATGTACATTTTCTACTTCTATCAGGCCTACTGATGTATTTTCATCTATGGCATCAATCACTATAAGAGCTTAAGTACTTGAAAATGGGAACCCATGGGGCTCAGGCACCACCAATGAGGGCTCAGCTGTTCTATGAAAGCCTTGAAAAGTGAACCATCTGAAAGTCCTAAAAACACAGCTTACAGTCTCATCATAAACCACTGACCATGTGGTGTCCCTGGCACTAGGCATCACACTGAGGATTTGAATAACTTGTGCAAATTCTAAAGACAAAGGAAAAAGTGGTGGCACTGAGATTCTCACTAGTGATTTCCAGATTATGAACAAAACCAGGCATCCTTTGCCACTATATTAACTTTGAGCAACATCTATAGGATGCTGGGAGGTGTGTGCACTCCAGGAGAACTGCCAAAGTCACAGACAAAAGACTTCTGCATAATTAGAGTCTGCATGGGGGGAAAGAAGCATATCTCAGTGGAGAAATGCAAGTGATTTTTAAGACACTGTTAATGTGCATCAAACTCTGGGTAGCAACTAACTGTGAACATATAACCAGTAAATCACAAAGGAAAATAAGAGTAAATAATTTGCATGTGCTAATCTGCTTCTGAACATTTTCTACAAGCATCTTCATGTATAACACAATTACAGCAAATTCAAATTCTATGGTCTTTGCTCAATTCAAAAAGAAAAACAATATTTTATTAACTATATGAAATTATAGTTAGTTGTTCTCACCTGGAGTTCCTAATTCTTAACTATGTATACTTAATTAATGTAAGAATTTTTAAAATAGCAGTTGAATACATGCAATGGTGTGTCAACTAACTCTGGTGGACCTCTACATGCAGAGCTAACATCCTCTAATCCCTGATTAGGCTTTAGTTTCAGGAGTTGATTCTCACAAAGGCTTAGATTTTAGCTGAAGGGAAAAGGGGACCTGGAAAGTTGGGGAAATGGAGATTTTAATTTGTGTTTAGTCCAAATTAATCGCCAGCTTCACCCTCTCCTCTTCTTCCCCGCCAAGAGAAAGGGGCTGTAGGAAGAAGGTAGCAGAACTGATTCCAGCAGAGATGAGGGGCACCTTGGAGCATGAAGCCAGATAACAAAGTGACTCAGAATTACTGAGCATCAGCCAGAGATCATTAGGTAGGTTTAGTCCTCTGAGGACCATGTCCCTATTCATCAGTTTACGCCCATTCTCTGGGTTAAGGAAAGTGTAAATCTTTAGATCTAGATAAAGCCAACTTTACCTTTATGTTTTCTGTGTTCTTCACAGAAACTGCCTGATAACTCTTAGTAATTCACCAGTACACTTGGAGAGACCAAGAAACTAGTTTTTTTGTTTGTTTTTTTCCCTTAAGAAAAAAATAACTTACAAAATGTTAGGATAAAGGGGCAAAGAAGAGAGAATGACTCACTGAACTGTCTCCTGGTCCCTCCCAACTCCCTCCTGTTGTTTTTCAAAACTTTTCTATGCCTTATCAAGTTATCCACCATTATCTGCCCTTTAATTCTAGTGCCTTGAATGTTTCCAAGAATTGATGAGGATAGATAGGAGAGATTCCATAGGTAACAACCTCAGAGCAACGAAATCTAAGTGCATCACACATGAAAGAAGAGAAAACTGACCCAAGGAACTGCCTAATTATAAGTGCAAATACAAAGCTGTTCTTTGCTATAACCCAGTGCTAATCAATTTCCCTAGAACATTCACTACAGTTTTCTATTCCAAAAATTCTTTGTGATCCACAAATTCCCATTGCTAAGCTGTTTATTGAGAAAGGAAATACTTAATTTGGATTTCTTAAAGCAGAGCCTGACATGAGGATTGGGTGTAGCAAACTTACGAGTTAATTCCAGGAAGCAAAAGTGAGGGATTGGGAAAGTTGAAAGCCAATAAAAGGTGCCTCATTGAGCTGGTTGCTGATCTGAGCAACTGGAAATCAATGTATTTGGAGATTTGTGGAGACTCTTTGAGGAATCTTATAGAGGAATCATCTCAGAATGGTCACCTTGAAGGAAAGGGAGGCTGGTGAAATTATCTACAGATCTTACTCCCCACCATTAGTTGAAGATGGTCTTTGGGAGCATTAACTTCCACCCCAATCCATAAACACAGTTACATCTCTGGGCTGAGAGACTTTGTGACTTACAGAAAGCCTGAAGCAGAAAAGCAGAAATATTCCATGGAGTGTGCTTTAGGTGGGATGCTGGCAATGCACATAAAACTGTCCATCACAGCTGCTGTGAAATCAGTTGTGCAAAGGGGGAGTGCCTCTGCCACAGGTGGCCAAATACGAGTTTCTTCTCCACCTCTACCTCTCCATCTAAAGGTTATTTATTCCCCCACATCACTGCCCATTTTATACAGCTTTTTATGGCCTTATTCACTTTGCCACTAACTTTTATTCTCCAACTGCTATCCAAACATTTTTAAACTTGCCTTTCGTAAACCAAACTCTAGCTCTCTTCTGATAGCATGGAGACTTTGATACACTTCTATAATTAAAATTGCACATATGCCACTGATTCATTTCCCTTGCTTTTTGTTATTGCTTCCAGACTATTTCACCTTGGGCTTTGGCATAAGCTAACTTTTAAAAGGTAACAACTTAACTCTAGAAGAACTAGTCAAAAACAACTTTATGGACTTCGATTCAGAATCCTTAGGATGGGGACATGCTGCTTTTCAGGTCCACCAGCTCTGATTACTTCTCCAAGGACTCTTTTTCCACGTATCCTTTCCACCTTAATTTTCTACTTTGCATGCTGGAGCCACCAGTTTCTCTATCAGATCCTTTGGAGTCCTGAAGGCAAATACCATCTCTGTATTTTGCTTCTTCAAAGGACTGATCTTTCATCTTGATTAAATTCATGACTGGCTCTTTTCAGAGTACAGCCTCTTGCAGTAATTGCAAGAGGTTCACCCTCACATTCACATTGCCAGTGGTGTTTTGAGGTGGTGGTGTTCTTTGTGTAACTCCAAATTGATGCATGTAGACCATTCCATACTAATGTCTTCAGCTGGTATTAGGCCTAACCTAACACTTTTTGTTGTGTTTTCTATTGACTAATAGATCACTTCCTTACCTGGTTCAAGAAAATGAAACCAAGTCTTTTTCTCCTTATTATGAACTCGGGCAATTTCAACAATCAGCTGCAAAATTTCTGAATTCCCTAAACATCCACGACCTCTCACATCACTCTTTTGAACACCTACTTTGGTCTCTAAACTCTCAACTTTACCATCAACAAAAACTGCTGTCATGTTGAAACCTTAAACTCTACTCTCTTACTGACCCAAACCTATTATTTTTGACATTGATAGCCTCATTCTTCCATTATCTTTCTTTCTACTTGATCGTGTTTGACTCCTCCGTCTGTCAAGTTTTATAGCTTTTCCTCCTGTCTCTATCCATCCAAGAATACCATAATGTATTGTATTTAAATTTCCACCACCATCAACTCTAGATCAGTCAATTCATCTTTCCTCTCTCCCACTTCCACTCTTCTGACAAAAATAGCATGCCTGAGTGCAAGAGGGCCACTACAGATTTATGGCAGGAGATCTATTTTCTTTCAGTGCTCTAGTGACAACAGAGAGAGAAGTGGCAATTCTTCTTCATGGAGGAAAAAGACCCTTACATTAGAGAAGCAGCAGTATCCTCACAGAGCAAAGTGACCATAACACAGGTCCAAGTTAGTCACAGGGTGAGGCATTCCTATCTTCTCTAGAAAGAAAAGGAAACCCACCCTTGTCCTGGATTGGGTCTTGTGACTATCCCAGTGGATGCAATCCAGTTTCTGGGACTTCAACTCATTTGCTAGAGTCATCCTTAATGATAGATCTTATGATAATTATTTGTCCTGTAGTAGGTTTAATTATGCTTAAGGTGGGACACAAGACTTGAGCAGGGGCAGCATCTGTGCCTCCTGTTGATAGTGTCCTACCCCAGCACAGTGATCTCTAGCAACATCTCTATGCAGAGAATCACCAGACCACATTCATGAGTTGTTATGTCCCTATCCATACTGCCCAGGGGGGCCAGAATTTAGTTGGCCACAGGACAGCCCCTAGCAAGACAGAAGGCAGTACTTAGAGATGTAAAAGTTACAGGTGGAACATCATTTATGAACGTGTAAGGAATTTTTAAAAAATTGAGAAGAGGCTAAAATTTCTGTGATTATGCTGAGATGGCTCAGGTCAGAGATTGTGAGATTATTTTAACTATCTTTAATTTTTGTAATTAAAAAGGTAATGCATATACACAAACAATTCAAACAGCAAAAATGGTTTGCAATAACAATTAACCTTTTCACCCCCGCACTGCAGCCCTAAAAGAAACAGCTGTATCTCATTTGTTATGTGCATTTCTAGAGATTTTCTCCAACTATCCAGGCATGTACATAGTCTCTCCTACAATGATAGCCATTCACAGGCACACTTCCTTTTTAAAAAGCAAATAGGATCATATTGTATGCAGTGAGTTTCACCTGACTTTATTTACTTGTCAATAAATTTTAGGACTCTTTCAATGGTGGTGGGCATAAATTCTACATATTTTGTTTAAGGATTGTACATCTATATAATAATTAACTACTTTTCCTATCAATGGAAATTATAGCGTTTTTAATGTTGTAGTTACACAAATGGGTCAGAGAATGTTATTTATATAGGTTTTTGCTCACTTATGCAGGTATACCTGTTGATTAGATTTATAGAAGTGGAACTGCTAGGACAAAGGATGAGTTTTACATTTTCATAATTATTCTCAAATTTCTGGGAGAGGGCTGTTATTTTTCCCCTACCAATATTGTTCTCTTAATATCCTCTTTATTACTACCTGGAAAGGGTAGTATGGGAAACACCTATTTTATATGGCTTGCCTATCTCACTTCCAAACAAGAAGAGTCATAAGGGCTCAATTTCTTAATCTCCTAGTTCTATTAAAATACCCATCCCAAATATATTTGACTAAGCTTTAATGATTAAGCTTTTTAGTATATAGCTGAACCCTCATCATATGCCTCTGAACTCTACTATTCTTAATCCTTAAACTGGCTCTTTTCTCAGGATATTATTTTTTCTCCAATGGATCTTACTTCTCTGGAGAAATTATTTGATAATCTTATGGACCTTTAGTTTCTTCTCTGGGAAAAATAGGGGATGGAAACTATATATAATTTCCAGGATCATTTCCAGTTTTAAATTTCTTAGCTTCACACTCTATCAGCTCTGTGCGGTTGTGAAATGTATTTAGAGTAATATTTTACTCTCTTTCCTTATTGATTTCAATATCCCAGTTCAATATTCTGATCATTGAATATTATCCACAGTTTCTGCCTTCACCCTCTATATTCATAACAGCATACAATATTTGAGGATTCCAATTTCCCACGACAGTATATTACTTAACAGTTGCTATTAACAGGTTTATACATTTCAAAAGACCATGGCATCTACTACCATCTATAAAACATTAAAGTAGTTATTAAATTGTCACCTGTTCCTATTGTCCTAAATTATGAAATTGATTTAACTTCTTTTGCTGGTTCAAATAGTCTTTATAAAAGGTCAGTTAAAAAACCTTTAAACTGAAGCAAAAAACCTTTCTACTTCAAACTGAAATGACTAAAAACTCCTGATTCCAAGTCATAACATTTTACCCAATTTTACATAGGTAAAACCAAGTCTAACAAGTCTGTCAAAATAAGCATGGTTTCATACTGTTTCCAGAAGAAAAAAAAAAAAAAATAAGACACTTGTCAGTGATAGGTACAGGAAATAGAATTAGCAAAACATTTTATAATATAACTCAAGACTGGTTTATCCTACTTTGAATTGTATTAACAGGCAGGGAAATGTTACCTATTATACAATAGCATCTAGCCATCAGATGTGTTTGAAATTTGATTGGGGGTATTCCCTTGCAGTTCTAGGATGAAAGCCAAGCTATTAGGCTGAATTTGTTTTCTGCAGCTTTAGCATCCCTTTCACCACCTCCAAAAATATATCCAATCAAATGGCATTAGAGTAACTCAGTTTCCTATGAAAGGCAAGAATACCCATCATTATAATTACTGGCCTTGAAAAGTGTTCTTTTCTTAATACAAAAAAAATCATTTTTATGAATTGATAACAAATGAGCTCTAACATTTGGAATAGTCAGACAGTTTAAAACATTTGAAATGTAAGTTTTATAGGCAAATACTAGAAAAATATATAAACTCAAGTCATTAGGACAAACTTGGTTAAGATATAAGAAACTAGAGACCTATAAGGTCACTCCACTGAAAAAGGCATTGTAAAGAAGACTGAAAACTAAGAAAATATCAAATTAGTAAATAAAATAAAATAGACATAGGCAGAGAGGAAGAAAGAGAGAAAAGGGTGTGGAGAAAAGAAAGAAAAAATATATTTTTAAAATTTATAATAATTTATTATAATTTATAATAATTTATGAAATTCTGGAATACATATTAGATATAAACCTTTGGAATGTTAACAACTTTCGGTAAGTAACAAAGTAGTCTTAAAAATATAAACAGCTTTTGCAACTGTTTTTTATACCTCTGAGACCCTCTCCTAAAAATTTATCTGAAACTTGAAACAATTCTTACAAAGATGTTTACCAAAGACTATTTTTGGTAGCAAAAATTAGAACTCATCTGAATACCAAAAATTAGGGAAATTATTAATTATTTCATATCTATATAATGACCATCCAAAATGTTAGGTGAAAATTAAAAAGAATTCAAAATTCTATATGTAATGTGATCTTAATAGAGTACAAAACGTTTAGGGAGGAAATATGAAGCAGAAAAAAAAGAGGGAAGTATTCTGCTTCTGGTACCAGCTGGCACCTGGAATGGCTATAATATTAGCTGAGCTGAGATTATTCAATCCAGACTCAGGTAGCCTGAGTAGAGTCATTTCCTTTTACAACAGTACCAGACCTGAGAGAGGTGATATTTTGTTGTTGTTGTTGAATCCAGGACTGACTACGACAGCATCTCTAACAGCACAGAAACAAGTGCAGACTTGTGGAATCACTAATATTACTTTTTGTTCTCAGACCTGCCACTCCCATCTCTCTTTTTCTATTCTAACTGTTCAAATTCTTTTGTGATCAATTCACTGTACTGACCTCCTCCCTCTTTTGAAATATGTAGAGTGGTTTCTGTTTCAATGCCCAGGTCCTGACAGATACAAATACAGCATTCTTTTTCATTTTATTTTTCTTTATAGTCATGAGAAAGATATAAATATTATTTAATAAATAACCCACTGAACTTCATCTTCTGTCTGCCAGAAATAACCAGTTGACTATACAAGAAGGTGAAGTCCAATGAGAGGCTTGACTGAAACTGACCCTTTCTAGGCCTCAATTTTCTCCTCTATTAGACAAACGGCTTCCTGTAAAGAATGTCTAATATTTCTCATAGGCCATATATTGCTCATCACTTGCTTATACAGAAATGTATACACAAATGCAGGCCCAACTTTCTCTCTAAAGACCTAGTTCATGAAAAGGTCTTGTCATTTACCTAAATGCCCAAACCAAAAATGAAAAATTTATTTTCATCTTAGACTACTGAAATAGAATTTTAACTTGTCTCCCTGATGCTTAAATTCACCCTTATAATATTCAATATATTCTTTGTACTGTGTTAAAATCCCTCATTGGTTCTTCACTGTCTACAAGATATATTCATATCACTGAACAAATATTTTTGCAGCATGGATTATGCACCAGGCATAATGTGTTGAGAATGGCGAATCAGACATTATTCTGCCCGCATGGGGCTTACAGTCTGCTAAAGGAGATAGGCATTCAAAAACAGCCCAACAAATAATTTAGGAAATGATGCTATAGTAAGTACTGCAAATTTTTTAAAGGAGTTATGGAAATGTATAATTTTTAAAAAACTTCTTCGGGATAATGTGTAAAAACTTTCAGTAACCTGGCTTCCTCTCTTACCAACGTTTAACTTGCAACCTAGTGTCCTATAGTAACATTTTCAAAATTCCTCAGACTCCTTTATACATCTGAGCCTTTGAACATTCCATTTCTTAGCTCTGCTACTCGTTTACTTCATCATTTTTCCTTGTTAAACAAACATACAGAAAAGTATATTTTTAAAAAGTTCCCATCAATTTTCACATGGCTAACTCCCACTTAACATTTAAGACTCAATTTAAGAGGTTTTATTTACTCTACAAAGAATTCTGTGAAATCCCCTCTTTCCTTCCTGATCAATCCCCATGTTACATGTCCCTCCCATGTGTTTTCATAGTATGCCTGCCTTCCTCTCTCTTGATATTTATTCAGCAGTATTGCAAGAGTCTGCATATCTTCTTTCTTCTGGTGGACTAGGAGTACCTTTAAGAGCAAAGATTATATTTCATATTCCTAGAACCATTTTTAGAATGAATTATATAAGAATCCATATTTTTCTAAAACTTAATTTACCTTGGTTGCAAAATCAAAATAAAATACCTTTTAATAGGTTTCAAAGAAAAATCTGTTACATATTAGTAATCATACAAAAGTTCACTTTTTGGTGTTATTTAGTCAAACAGTATAGCTTGTTTAAAGATAATCAAAATACTGAAGTTCCATTTTCTTGTGATAAGATTTCTATTGTAATTCTGCGAAATATTATCCATAAGTGGTTTCCAAAGTATACTCCTGCAGTGTGACCTTCTTTCAGAAGACAGTCTGAAGCAGGTGTGGTTCTACTGGGGAGGCAGCTGAAGTCTTACCCTTTTGTCTACCCTTGACACCCTTGACTTGGTCTCTAAAGCCATCTATTTGTAATCCAAGAGCTGAACGCAATACAGTGCAAAATACATACTAATATATAGTACAGGAAGTGAAAACTTTAAATACACATTGCTTTTTACAAATCCTTACTTCATTTACTAAACAAAAAATCATAATCTAAATTTTAGTGTATGCATATTTGATATTTAACTTTCTAATTAACTATGTATATAATTTAGAATTTCAGCTGTCACAATTTAAATCAAAGCAATAGTTCCCATCATTAAACAACTGGAACCAATTGGCATGTTCTTTGTATTGTGATAAGAGTAAGTCTTTGCTCTCATTTCCAGGAGGCTCAGAGCCAAAGTGGTACTAAACTTAACAACTATGCCAATATTCTTGGTTAACAGAGATACCTGGTCCTTCTCCCCTTCCATGTTCTAGTTTTCTGATTTTTTTAAAAATAGTGTTTTATTAACCTATTTGCGTATGTGCTATGTGATCTAATTTATTAAAAATTCATCCTGTATATTTGTTTGTATGTATATCTGTATATATACACAGCTTTTACTTCCATCGAATAAATGCAATAGAAATATATTGCTAATTACCTAGCATCTTGGTTGATAAATTACAATGATTGTTTCCTTGCTATGTAATTCATTATAACAATCTCTCCACAACCCACTTTTCCTTAATTTTCTAAATCTGTCAGGTTCAATCACAAACATATTTCTTTCTTCAAAGTGAGAACATTATGAAATTGTGCTTTATTTGATCACGCAACAAACTCTTTTGTAGGTAAGCTATATTTTTGGAGTATTTTATCTTAAGTGAATTAAAATCATGTATATAAGTAATAAGCTCAGGCATATTTATGGATGGGAAGAAAAATGTGTTCAAAATAGTAGACAATCTAAAATGATGGAATACCATCAACATTATTCATTTGACATCCTTATTACCTGCTTTGAAGAGATGTTTTCTATGTTCTGTCCCTATCATGGCATTCAATGCACTGTACCAGAATTGTGTGCCCACTCAGCTGCATTTCCAACATCACCCCAACGTTATCTAGATTATAACATTTTGAAGGTAGCGATATCTTGTTCACCACTGTATCAGTAATGCCTGGCATGCTACAGTCATTCCAAAAATATTACTGAATGAATAAAGAAAAAAAGAAGATTGCTGAAATAATTCTCTCTCTTTTAAAGAATTCTACAATCCTTTCTTTAGAGCTCCCCTATAACATTTATCACATTCAAACTTCCATGGTAGATATTTCTGTATATGTCTTATATCCCCCTTTAGAAGTAATGGGAGGCACCTAATTCTCACGTTTTCCTATAACCCTTGGCACTGTATTCTATCCAGGGTAGGTACACAATATGTGTATTTTAAACAAAGAAAACATAAAATATTTTTAAGTATGTAAGGAATTTAAGTGTCTTCTCATAGTTACTCAACAAACTATTTGTTTTTAAATGCCATATAAAACAACAGCTGTATGCAATAGATTAGGCCACAAGTCACTTCACTAGTTAAAAACAGCTTTTGAATATCTACTATATATGTCAAATTGTTCTACATGCTGGGAAAACAATAATGATGAAGACGCAAGAGTCTCTCTTCTTACGGTGCTTATAGCCAGGAAGAAAGAAAAATAATGTACGTGTGATGATAAACTTGGGAAGGAAGAGCTATTGGGTTTCTCCAAGAGAGCTGGAGATTTTGTTCGGATCATGTAGAGAATGTATAGCAGTTCTAAAGGCAAAAAATTGGTGGAAGACTGTTTAAAAGGCAGAAAAAATAATGCTGTGCTTAAAAATATGGAAAATCTAAAAAATATAAAATGTCTGGGGGAAACAGAATATGCTGAATGGATTAAACTAAAACAACTTCTCTTTAGATCATAAAAATAGCCTTTGGGCAATATTAACATAATCAATACATCTGTACAATAAGCCAGCATTAATCTAATTGCCTACATACATTAAAGAGATCATTTTCATAGTACACTGTAATATTTCCTAACGTTTAAGGTGCTAAGTCAAATTATTAACTCAGATTCTAGATTTTCAAACAGAATCTTGAGGAAATAGTCCATGGTTCTCTCTCTCATCCATCTATCTCCTTCATAAACCATTGGGCCATATGCCATCTCTTTTTGCATTGTTATCCATACCCTCATTTTGATAATCTAGAAGATCCAGAAATATCCATATTTTACTATTCAAGAAAAAGTGTTTATAAGTCTCAATTTATTAAGAACTCCACAAGATATTACACAGTGGCACTGCAAGAAAGTGGCCTAAAAGTCACAAATGATCATGGTGAAATTAAATTGCTAAACTGAGATTTATTTCAGCAATACACTTTCTCCCTTTCTTCCAATCCTATGAGAAGGCAACATGATATTTTCCATCTAAGTTACTACAAAAAGATACTAAAATGAAAGGTAATAGAGATGGTGTTGAGAGGAGGAATAGAATAACTTTCATCTAAATTTGGAAACCTGAAGATGAATTCAGATCAAGTACTAGAAAAATGCATGTGTGCGTACACATATGCATACACACAGGAGGGAGACTTATTTTACACCCTGGCCTGCTTTCTTCAGTGCTTTCTTAGCTAGTACTAGCTGCCAATTCAGCTCTCTCCCTCACCTAAAAATTTGCAAATGTAATCAATCCAAATCCAGAACATACATATGGTTACATTGTACTAGAGGTTGCAGGACACTATGTCTTAAAGCCAGGAGCTCAGGCTTCCTGTGCAATACTTGCTTATCATCTCCTATGTGGTCAGCATTCCTGGGTATGCCTGGAAACTTACCCACTTGTTAATAAGACAATTTTTTTTGTCTATTTGGCTACCTTTTTTTCCCCATGTACAGCTCCCTTGGCTCATAATACTGTAGGGAGAGGAATGAATGAAAAGATTCAGAACTCTAACTGAAACCCGTAACAACATGCAGCTGAATGTATCAAAAGGTCACACTGCTGGTTTCGGTGGCATTTTCATTCATCCACCTCGCTATTTTATGACTATTGCATGATAGTGTAGCATTTGGTAAATATTTATGGCATTGTAGAGAGCATGCCGCACATTTCGTTATTTTTGAGACCATATAATATAGTTAAAATATGTGACATTAATGATTCATTCCAATTTTTAATCTAATTTTTCTTTTATGAAGGCACCAACAGATCACATTAGGTTATCAGTAGATATAAAAATTTAACTTAGACAGATTTACATCAGGGAGACTTTGCCACAGTTCATTAAAAACTAATGCCACGGGGACTTCCCTGGTGGTGCAGTAGTTAAGAATCCGCCTGCCAATGCAGGGGACTCGGTCCGGGAAGATCCCACATGCCGCGGAGCAACTAAGCCCGTGCGCCACAACTACTGAGCCCGCGCTCTAGAGCCCGCGAGCGACAAGTACTGAGCCCACGTGCCACAACTACTGAAGGCCATGCACCTAGAGCCCGTGCTCCGCAACAAGAGAAGCCACCGCAACGAGAAGCCCACGCACCGCAACAAAGAGCAGCCCCTGCTCATTGTAAGTAGAGAAAGCCCACGTGCAGCAATGAAGACCCAATGCGGCCAAAAATATTAATTAAAAAAAAAAAAAAACTAATGCCACAGCCGTCTGACATTTACATTATGCCTAACTTCAGTACACTCATATTTTTGATACACTTGAGTATTTTCCTTATAATCTAAGAGAATGTTACTTTTATTTTATGTGTTGTCATCATATATCATAAATGCTTCATTAATTTCTAAAGGCTTCTATGATATAGTAGAAAAACTAGCCTTTGGAATGTGACAGGTCTGGATTTAAATCCAGGTCTGTAACTAATTGGATGAGTGGTCTTGGAATTGTATTGTTTTCTGTGAGCCTCAGTTTCCTCACCTGTTAAGTGGTCATAACCACTGTCCTAGAGTCTTACCTTAAAACTGCATATGTAAAAAGCCAATCATATAAAATTTTTCAGTCACTGTGCCCTCTCCCTAATGCAGGACCCTACTTGAGAGGGTGACAGGAAACACTGGACTTTACATTTTCAGTGCCCTCTTCACAATTTTTAGAAAGTGAAACAAACTGTATTTTCTCATTATGGATATATCATCTAAGAACTCATGTAGCTGTACAGTAAAGTACAGTATTTTCTGAGAATCATTAACTCCCCCAGATTCAAGGGCCTTATGGGGAATTACAGTGAGTGTTTTAAAGCTGTGAAAAAGTTAAAATAGCCATCAGGCCAATATGTCTAAGTCACTGTACTACTGTATGTCCACAAGGGCTCACAGTTTATAGGTTCATCTCTAATAGTATGGTTCCTGGAGGAGAAGGAGAGTTGTTTGAAACACAAAGTACAGTAGAGTGAAATAAGTCACTGACGGTCAATTGTTTTCTGGACAAATCGTCTCAATACCACACTGTGAAGAAAGTTATTTAACCAACTCTTTAAACTTGTTCCCATGAGGTAAATTGGAAGGAAGGATGATGGTCCCAAGGCCCAAAGCAATGATATAAGAAGCTAATCACAAGGCATACCAACAAGTATCCAAAATATAAAGATGTCAGCACTTGGATTGGACAGGAAAAGCTATTCTTACCAATTAAAAAAAATATATTAGTTGTTCATGGCTATGATGTATCTAGAACTCATAGCAAGCAATGAATTTTAAGGGTTATTTCCATAGAACATCGTTCTTTGTATTTAACACTCCATTAAGAGTCAAGCAAATATATCGACTCTACATAGGAAGATGGTGAACAGCTTTTATTGATAAAAGTGTCATTTCTGGGGGAAAATTGGTGTCTCCATAGAACCAGAATGAATTACAATCATCCCTTGATATCCACGGAGGATTGGTTCTAGGACCAAAATCTGAGGATGCTCAAGTCCATTACATAAATGGCATATTTGCATATAATCCTGTATCCTTTACATCATCTCTAGATTTCTCATAATACCTAATACAATGTAAATGCTATGTAAATAATTGTAAATACAAAGTAAATGCTATATAAATAGTTACCAGTACATGGCAAATTAAAGTTTTGCTTTTGGTAACTTTCTGGAATTTTTTTTCCAAATACTTTTGATCCATGGTCAGTTGAATCTGAGGATGCAGAACCAGTGGATATGAGGGTTGACTGTATTGTCCAGTGAAAGAGTTCACCTCCTCTTTTTCACATGCTAGATAAGTTGCTATGATGCCTTTGTTTTAGAAGACAAACTGAAAACAGGCAGGATGGGTCCATTCCTGAAAGGGTATTGTATAGAACCACTGTTGTATTTTGGGTGGGAAACTGATCATTGAGTTGTCAACTGAAATGTGACAGAATCCGTGCAACCTCCAACAGAAGTAGTAGGTATATGACTTGTGAGTATATAAGTAGCCCTAATATACCATGCTTATTAACCAAGAAATAGAACAAGATTCCAAATCCTAGAAATGAAAATACATTTTATAATTACTAAAAGGAATGATCTTACTTTATATATTCAGATATTTATATATTTCCGTGGTTTTTACTCCATTAAACAGAGGGGTGGGATAGGGAGGGTGGGAGGGAGGGAGACGTAAGAGGGAAGAGATATGGGGACATATGTATATGTATAGCTGATTCACTTTGTTATAAAGCAGAAACAAACACACCATTGTAGAGCAATTATACTCCAATAAAGATGTTTAAAAAAAAAAAAACGGGGCTTCCCTGGTGGTGCAGTGGTTGAGGGTCCGCCTGCTGATGCAGGGGACACGGGTTCGTGCCCCAGTCCGGGAAGATCCCACATGCCGCGAAGGGGCTACGCCCGTGAACCATGGCCGCTGAGCCTGCGCGTCTAGAGCCTGTGCTCCGCAATGGGAGAGGCTGCAACAGTGAGAGGCCTGCGCATGGCAAAAAAAAAAAAAACCCAAAAAACTACATTCAGTTATTGAACGTTATTTAATCCCAATAAACATATTCAGCTCCAAATGTAAGTTCCCCTAAATCAAAATCCTTAATTCACCAAACTGACTTCGGTATTCTCATCCAGTAATTTTCCACGTTTGGGTTCAGATACACACACATTGCACATATGTCAAGTCATTTTTGTTTGGAATATGAAATATTATTTCTATCTCAAATATTTGTTGAGAGTAAGAAATAAGAAAGAATAATGAATAAATAAAAGAATGGGGGAATTCAAAGTTTAGGAGAGATAAGTAAGGTATATATGGGGAGAAAAACTGTTTTGAGTAAAGCCATGAGAAGGGTTAAAAAGATGAGTAAGAATAAACTCAGAAGAGTGAAGCAGGATAGAGCTGAATAGGCACAGGTCATGCATGGGGTCTGCCACTGAAGGATCCAGAATGTTGAAGTCTATAAATTGAGCTGTATAAATCAGATAGATATCTAGGTAATAAAATAAATTGGGGTGGGGGGAGCATCCTGTGTATAACATCTGTAACAAATACAATGATTTTATAAATATCTCACTTAAGTTGGTGGGAAGGCAGAGCCCAGTAAGATAGGTCGGTAGGTAGGTAGATAGATAGATGGATGGATAGGTAGACAGATAAATGGAGCATCAATTTAAGTATGCTGGGTTATCTTCTCTATAATGATTGTGAAATGAATTTATGACATTTATAGTTAGTTTCCTGGTCTATTTCTGCCTCTACTCCTATTTTCTAATTAATACTTTCAAGCTTTTCATTACAGAGTTTTCTCCCCAGATTTTCAGATTATAGAAGAAAGATAACTGAACTTCAAAATGCTAACTCACTCTCAATAAATTAAGCAGAACAGTATATTGGAATGATTACTGTACCCTGAGGCACCAGGTCAGGGTTGAATTCTAAATCTGTGACTATGAAGAAACCACCTATCATCTCTGCCTTCACTTTCCTATCAGTAAAAAAGAAAGATAAATTATATCATTTCTAAGATTTGGCTAAGACATGGAAAGTTTATGATTGCAATACATTTGTGAGTTAAAGTTCATTAAGCTCCTTGGATAGCTTAAGCAATGCAACACAAAGTTTTCATAGAAAAGCTGAGAAAGGAATGATTATATGATCTGTTCAAGAAAGTATACCTTCTATATTAATTTATATCAAATTCACATTACTTTGGATAAATTCTACACAGTTTAAATGAATATCTTAGATTCTCCTCCACGTTTACATGATTCATTGCCTAAATAAACTACTTTTTCTCGCTTGGTTCTCAACAACAGGTGTTTAAAATGACTTTCCAGAAGTTTTTGAGAATAAATCTCACAGTAAGCAACTTTAGAAAAGTGCAGTGTGAGCTAAAAAATCGAACAAGCAAAAATCATCAGGGTACAAAAATTATTTTTAAAATATGGAAAATATTTATAATATTGTGATATTATCAGGCAATGTAACCAACATCCTTTAGATTAGTGAAATCACTGCCTATCTTCCCTTGGAAGATAAAACTGTTTATTTCCCTATTATTTGACACTGTAGACATCAACAAAATTACCTATATGCTTTCAAATTATTGATCATTATCATTATTAAGAATTTATAGCTGATGGAGAACAATTTCAAATACTAACTATAACTAAATATACTCTTTTGAAGACTGTGAAGGTTGGGAAAATTATTAATATTTGCTATTAAATAACATCAAATTTCAAAAGGAATACTAAAAAGATTTTTCTGAAAATCAAATGGGAAAAAAACAATGTGCTCTACCTAGTCATTGCATTTTATGACAGCAATAACCAAATTTTTTAGTCATGGTCTAAGGTAGAAAAGGAGTTGTAAAACACTAGTGTCTTTGTTTATGATCTAGAAATTAACTGTACATATTCCGCTTGGTAAATAAGAAAAGAACATTGTCATTTAAACCACTCTTATAATGCATGACTTTATTATACATGCAGGATCAATAAAATGCATGAGTGTCAATCCAGGTCTGCTGTATCTGTCTGCCAACAAAAGAAAGTGGTCACTTACGGTGATTACCAACCACATCAAGTGTAGTCTATATGTCACATCTTCACAAGAGACAGGTGGCAGCTTGATGAATTTTCTTTTTTAGAGCCAGTCTCTCCCTCTGTCTGGTCCTCTCCTCCCATCCTCTTTTTGTTTCTCTCCCTCCACCTTTTCTCTCCCTAGGGGTTCAAATGTCATTGCTACATTGCTCAGCAGATGAATCAGTTTTCTTTCCACTAACTCCCCTTCCTGGGAAGATTGAGGATCTCCTCATTGATTTTGACTAGGGAATTTTTTATTTTTTTAAGTAGAACAGACTTCTGACCTTTCAAATGATCAGATTAGGATGGTTATTTTCACATTATTAAGTAATCAAGGAACAAATGTATTAGAAAAGAGTTTGGTTCACAGGCAGGTCGGTCGGCTTCTAAAAACATATTTTGCCCTGACAGCTAACTCAGATTCCATTTCTTCCTTTGCCTGTGAACCACAGGGGAAGCTAAAATGCATTTTAACATTGCATTTTGCCTAAAGGCTATCAGTAAAATTTAATTTTCTTACTGCATCGATTTTTCCATTATAAGTTGTAACAGTCTAATGATATCTCATAAGAATTTTCAGTATTGAGGAAAAGGATGTGAATGGTTTAACAATGATAAGTGCTTGGGAAAACAGTGTGATTTTAAAACAAATCTTCTATGTATGTCTCTTTTTGATGCACAGTTGTTTAAAACTATGGTATATTTCATACACTTAGTGCTTAGACGATGCTTTTAATTCACCCATTATAAAGTTTAATATGTAACATTCCCCTTAAAAAAACAGAATCCCAATATTTGAAATCAAAACATTTTATCATAGGCATCAAATTCAGTATGTAGATACAGGGCTGGCTGGTTGTTAAAAATTAGTGTGCCACACTGAAATAAGGTGACTAAAAGATACTAGAGTGTAAGGCTCTTGGCTCTTAGTCTAGACTGCATTTAGTAAAGGTTGACACCTTATCCTAATTACTTCAAATATATCAAGTTGTCATATTTTTATTTCGAGTTTGGACAAAGCAAGTATCAAAGATATCACACAGCCATGTCCCTATCAAAAAACAAACAAACAAACAGAAAAGCCTCTGATTCTTTTCTTTTAAATGGTTGTCTCATTGCTGAAGCTTCAGCAAAACTTAAAATAACCATGTTGAGAAAACATATAAAAAAATAGAACCAGTGTCAAAGTGAAATCAACAGAGAATTCAATGTGCCATATGTTCAATAGCTCCAAGGGAATATTTTAATTATTATTTCACATTGTCATAAACACATGTGGTTATAAATATGAAATGGAGATTTGTGAACAAAAAGCTAACCAAGTTAAATACCTCATTGTTAACAAGGGTAGATGCCACCAAATGGAAAATGTCTTAATTGTTATCACTCACCCTTATCTTTAGTATGTTCATTGTGGGCATGTCTCTGATACTTATTTTCACGCAATTTGGTTTCCACTTTTTTTTTTTAACATTTTAAGGGCTTGAAATAGAAATGGAGAACATCTGTTTTGAAGAAATAAATTGTTATTTTAAATGTCATCAAAATAATTTAGAAAGTCAATCCTTTTCCTATTTTAAAACTCTAAATTTTAATGTTTAAACTCTAAATTTTAATGTTTAAACCACTGTGCATACTGGGATAACTTTATTGAAAGAATAAAGAAAATCATGCCTTCACTCTTTAATAAAGATATCCATTTCTGAGTAACTTAAGAGACGCTTCCATATCAATAAACTTTCCAAATGTTTAGTTTTAGGAACTAATGTGTCTTGTGTTTAGTCAATATAACCAGACAAAATTTATAATTATCAACTAATTATTACCCCTTCATTATTCATTGTCACCACTTCTGAGATATTGATCATCCATAGTAAATGAAAAATAAAATTACAGATTAAAGGCAAACATCTGAGCCAATGGTGTTAATGACCAGATTTCACTTTTAAAATTTCCAACTTATCTTGACTGGGTCATGTTACATTGTTAACCTGTATTCATCTAGTCAACATATTTATTTATAAGTTGTAAAAACATGGGTCATGTGGTAATTTGGAGTAGAAAATATCTGAAGTTGATTTTTCATTTTTAAGTTTTGCAATTATGAATCAGAAGTTAATTTATTCTGAATAAATGAAAACATGCCAATAAAGAAAAATTCTTTTAATCAGCCACTCACACTCTGAAATTTCTTCCATCTATGCTTAGGTTTATAAAAGTACCTCAGAGTTGTAACACTTATAAATATGCTACCCATTGTACAAGACTCTGCTGAATGGTCAATTTACCCTAGAAGTATTTTCCAACGTTCCTAAATGGAATTAACAGCTAATCTTAATGAACAAGACATGCATTTACTGTTTCTTCTACTTCAGCTGATTGTTCTTTAGCCTGTCCCCTCCAAAATATGGTAATTTACTTCATAAAAAAATAAACAAAAAGCCAAAATATCCAGAAAAAGATACATATGTGTTTTAGCATGCAGTAAGTCAAGAAAATAAATGTCCTAAATGAATCACCTTTATCTGGTGAAAGTGCTTTTTATTGCAAGTAAGGAAACTCACTCAACTTACTTATGCAAAGGGAAAGAAACTGACTGCACAATCTAGGAATAAGTCTGGCTGTGTGCTAATAAATATTCAACAAGTGGCCCTCCATCCCACATTCATAGCATTTGACAATTTCCATGGTGTAAATACTCCCATCAGGGTCGAATTCAAGCTATGAACATAATGTCATTGAATACAGTATTAGGAAGATATACACACACTTGTCTCTCGAAAGCTGGTTCTCCAGAAAACTACTAGAGCTAATCAATGAATTTGGTAAAGTAGCAGGATACAAAATTAATGCACAGAAATCTCTTGCATTCCTATACACTGATGATGAAAAATCTGAAAGAGAAATTAACGAAACACTCCCATTTACCACTGCAACAAAAAGAATAAAATACCCAGGAATAAACCTACCTAAGGAGACAAAAGACCTGTATGCAGAAAACTATAAGACACTGATGAAAGAAATTAAAAGTGATACAAACAGATGGAGAGATATACCATGTTCCTGGATTGGAAGAATCAATATTGTGAAAATAACTATACTACCCAAAGCAATCTACAGATTCAATGCAATCCCTATCAAACTACCAATGGCATTTTTCACAGAATTAGAACAAAAAATTTCACAATTTGTATGGAAACACAAAAGATGCTGAATAGCCAAAGCAATCTTGAGAAAGAAAAACTGAGCTGGAGGAATCAGGCTCCCTGACTGCAGACTATACTACAAATCTACAGTAATCAAGACAGTATGGTACAGGCAGAAAAACAGAAATATAGATCAGTGGAACAGGATAGAAAGCCCACAGATAAACCCACGCACATATGGTCACCTTATCTTTGATAAAGGAGGCAAGAATATACAGTGGAGAAAAGACAGACTCTTCAATAAGTGGTGCTGGGAAAACTGGACAGCTATATGTAAAAGAATGAAATTAGAACACTCCCTAACACCAAACAGTAAAATAAACACTAAATGGATTAAAGACCTAAATGTAAGGCCAGACACTATAAAACTCTTAGAGGAAAACATAGGAAGAACACTCTTTGACATAATTCACAGCAAGATCCTTTTTGACCCACCTCCTAGAGCAATGGAAATAAAAACAAAAATAAACAAATGGAACCTAATGAAACTTAAAGGCTTTTGCACAGCAGAGAAAACCATAAACAAGACGAAAACACAACCTTCAGAACGGGAGAAAATATTTGCAAATGAAGCAACTGAC
Source organism: Mesoplodon bidens (assembly GCF_964165515.1). NCBI lineage: Eukaryota > Metazoa > Chordata > Mammalia > Artiodactyla > Ziphiidae > Mesoplodon > Mesoplodon bidens. The sequence goes on along the minus strand of NC_138162.1, from coordinate 67,842,520 downwards.
AAATGATTAATCTCCAAAATATACAAGCAGCTCATGCAGCTCAATATCAAAAAAGCAAACAACCCAATCCAAAAATGGGCAGAAGATCTAAACAGACATTTCTCCAAAGAAGATATACAGATTGCCAACAAACACATGAAAGGATGCTCACCATCACTAATCATTAGAGAAATGCAAATCAAAACTACAATGAGGGCTTCCCTGGTGGCGCAGTGGTTGGGAGTCCGCCTGCCGGTGCAGGGGGCGCGGGTTCGTGTCCCGGTCTGGGAGGATCCCACGTGCCGCGGGGTGGCTGGGTCCGTGGGCCATGGCCGCTGAGCCTTGCGCGTCCGGAGCCTGTGCTCCGCAGCCGGAGAGGCCACAGCAGTGAGAGGCCCGCGTACCACAAAAAAAAAAAAAAAAAAAAACTACAATGAGGTATTACCTCACACCAGTCAGGGTGGCCATCATCAAAAAATCTACAAACAATAAATGCTGGAGATGGTGTGGAGAAAAGGGAACCCTCTTGCACTGTTGGTGGGAATGCAAATTGATACAGCCGCTATGGAGAATAGTATGGAGGTTCCTTAAAAAACTAAAAATAGAACTACCATAAGACCCAGCAATCCCACTACTGGGCACATACCCTGAGAAAACCATAATTCAAAAAGAGTCATGGACCACAATGTTCATTGCAGCACTATTTACAATAGCCAGGACATGGAAGCAACCTAAGTGTCCATCGACAGATGAATGGATAAAGAAGAAGTGGCACATATATACAGTGGAATATTACTCAGCCATAAAAAGAAACAAAATTGAGTTATTTGTAAGTGAGGTGGATGGACCTAGAGTCTGTCATACAGAGTGAAGTAAGTCAAAAAGAGAAAAACAAAGACCATATGCTAACACATATATATGGAATCTAAAAAAAAAAAAAAGGTTCTGATGAACCTAGGGGCAGTACAGGAATAAAGATGCAGACATTGAGAATGGACTTGAGGACACGACGTGGGGGAAGGGTAAGTTGTGACAAAGTGAGAGAGTAGCATTGACATATATTCACTACCAAATGTAAAACAGATAGCTAGTGAGAAGCAGCTGCATCGCACAGAGATCAGCTCGATGCTTTGTGACCACTTAGTGGGGTGGGATAGGGACGGTGGGAGGGAGACACAAGAAGGAGGGGATATGAGGATATATGTATATGTATAGCTGATTCACTTTATTATACAGCAGAAACTAACACAATATTGTAAAGCAACTATACTCCAATAAAGATGTTAAAAAAACAAACTAATTTTTTTTTTTTTTTTTGCTGTATGTGGGCCTCTCACTGTTGTGGCCTCTCCCGTTGCGGAGCACAGGCTCCGGACGTGCAGGCTCAATGGCCATGGCTCACGGGCCCAGCCGCTCTGCGGCATGTGGGATCTTCCCGGACCGGGGCACGAACCCGCGTCCCCTGCATCGGCAGGCGGACTCCCAACCACTGCACCACCAGGGAAGCCCCAAAAAACAAACTAATTTTAAAAAATAAAATTTAAAAAAAAGCTGGTTATATCATACTATTGGCTTGCCATAAAACTCAAGGGCAATATGAATAGGCAGGCCTCACATGGAGTGAAAACATGAACTAGGAAGCCATGAATAAATGAGGATACTCTTGTGTTTCTTAATGGCCAGGTGGGGTCCTTTCTCTACTCTTCTTTCTGCATGTGCTTCAACTTTTCTTCTGCAGGCAGAGAGGCACTCCACGCTTTCTTCTTAGCCCATATTTCACCCAAAAGGGCTTTTCATCTGGTTTTCTTACCATATGTCTGTTCAAGTCATAGAAGATACAGATGATCATTCTTAATCTTGAGTATATAAATTTTCTGGAGGGACAATTTTGCTCAGCTTGAATGTAATAACCACCTCTGTATTATGACGGTGATGGCAGTAATTGTAATTGTGTGTGTGTGTGTGTGTTGTATGTTCTTGAGAAATATTTGGACTACTGTAGAACATGGAAATAACAGAAATAGAGGAGTACATCACTGTGGATAGAGGCATAGTTTTCCAAGCAGGAAAAAGGGCCTGGCTTAGGCAGCTACCTATACCCCTTTCTGAAAATGTCTATTGTACACATTGGGGTAAGCAGAATAATGCCCCTCCCCACCCCCAGAGATGTTCATGCCCTAATCCCTAGAATCTTTGAATATGTTACCTTACATAGTAAAAAGAACTTTGCAGATATAACTAAACTAAAGAGCTTGAGATGGGGAGATTATCAGGAATTATCTCATGGGCCCAATGTAATCAAAAACTTCCTTTTAAATGAAAGAGACTGGCAGGAGAATGAGAGCCAGAAAAAGTTGCTGATGGAAGCAGAGTTCAGAGTTCAGTACTAGCAATAACAGTAATCATATTAGTAGTATTGCTAGTAACTGCCATAAAATAAAAAGCGATTCATTATGTATGAATAATATCTGAAAGTTATAAATTATAATACCCATCCTACAGAGTAAGAAACTAGGTTTCAGGGAGATAAAATTATTTCCACCGTATCACATGGGTAGTGTATCTGGACACATAACCAGGAGTATCTGATCCTTAAATCAATTTTCTTCCTACAACATAATTTTATATGCTACATTTGAAGTATCATTAGACACATACAGATCTTAATATAGCATAGATATGCATGTCTAATGAGAAACAAATAGTTCACTGATTTTCCTCAAATATAGGAAATGTTTATCAGAAAAACACTGCTGTCTCAGTCAGTTTGGGCTGCTAAAACAGAATACCATAGAATGGGTGGTTTAAACAACAAACATTTATTTCTCATAGTTCTGGAGAAGTCCAAGATCACAGTGTCAGCATGGTTGGGTTCTTGGTGAAGACCCTCTTCTTGTTTTACAGACAACCAATTTATCATTGTATCCTCACATGGTGGAGACAGAGAAGGGGTTAGCTTTCTTCCTCTTTTAATAAAGTCACTAATTCCATCATGGGGGTTCCACCCTCATAACCTAATTACCATCCAAAGGCCCCATCTTCAAATACCCTCACATTATGGCTTCAACAAACGCATTTTGGGGGTTGCAAACATTCAGTCCATAGCAAGTGTTCCTACAATAAGAGGCAGCAATAAGAGGAGCCTACAGTGAAGATTTAGGTGCTAGACTGCATGGGTCCCCATCTTGCTTCTTCCACTTTCCAGATGTGTACATTTACACAAGTTATAAGCCACCTCTATCCTTCAATTTCCTCTTTTCTAGGATGAAGATGGAAATCATCCTTACCCCATTAAACTATTATGACGATTAATAGTCAATATTTATAAAGTACTTAGAATAGTATCTGGTGTATGTAAGGCACTGTGGAAGTGCTGATATTTGTTTAACAAATGAAAGACAATATTAGGTCTCAGAAGAACTGTGTCAATCTTAAAATGAACCAGTGGATTTTAATTGTATTCCAAATTCTGAAGAAAGATTATATGAGTGTGTTTTTCCATAATAGTTTCTATTTATTCATTTATTTATTTATTTATTTATTGCAAGAAAAGATATTTGTCTTATAACCACTCTACACTTGAAAGGAGATTGACAAGTTTATAGACTGCTGATTCATTTATTCACAGACTTAACCAGTTTAAACCTTCTCTTTTAATATTATGATGAATGTCATAGCAGGAGCAGTTAAAAAAGGGAACACTCTTGCACTGCTGGTGGGAATGTGAATTGGTACAGCCACTATGGAGAACGGTATGGAGGTTCCTTAAAAAACTACAAATAGAATTACCATATGACCCAGCAATCCCACTACTGGGCATATACCCTGAGAAAACCATAATTCAAAAAGAGACATGTACCAAAATGTTCATAGCAGCCCTATTTGCAATAGCCCGGAGATGGAAACAACCTAAGTGTCCATCATCGGATGAATGGGTAAAGAAGATGTGGCACATATATACAATGGAATATTACTCAGCTATTTGTAATGAGGTGGATGGACCTAGAGTCTGTCATCCAGAGTGAAGTAAGTCAGAAAGAGAAAGACAAATACTGTATGCTGACACATATATATGGAATTTAAGAAAAAAAAATGTCATGAAGAACATAGGGGTAAGACAGGAATAAAGTCACAGACCTACTAGAGAATGGACTTGAGATATGGGGAAGGGGAAGGGGAAGCTGTGACAAAGTGAAAGAGCGGTATGGACATATATACACTACCAAACGTAAGGTAGATAGCTAATGGGAAGCAGCCGCATAGCACAGGGAGATCAGCTCGGTGCTTTGTGACCACCTGGAGAGGTGGGATAGGGAGGGTGGGAGGGAGACGCAAAAGGGAGGGGATATGGGAACATATGTATATGTATAACTGATTAAATTTGTTATAAAGCAAAAAATAAAAATTAAAAGTTAAAAAATTAAAAAAAAAATTAAAAAAAAAGAACTGAACTCTTGTCAAATAGTCCTTGAAGAAATATTCATTGAGTGACCAAGCAGAAGCATTCATGATTTCAGCTAATTTAGGACTATGATGCTATCCTCAGTGGTAGTAACCAGGAATCAAATTAATGTCAGTGCATTTAGCAGGGTTTGTGTATTTTGTGTACAATTACCCACCACATGCTGGAGTGAGACGACTCACTTGCTGTGTTAACTGGGTAAATCACCTTTTTTATTTCTCTATCCTTCAGTTTGGTCTCAGCAGTTCAAGTCATTTCTGAGGGATATGAGAGTATTAAATAGAATGGAAATGATATTATATAATGTTGAATATATTTAATTTTCTCATAGACATATAGCTTAAAATACAGATTCTTATATTACTATTAATATTTCTCATAAGGTAATCACCAAACAAGCTACACTGCTGATAAGGAAGTGGAATCCTCTAATATTTTCACCAATGAAAAAAAAATTAAACCAAGAATCTTGGATTTAAAAGTTCTACCACACAAGGATGCATGAACTCTGGAGTTGGAAATGTCTGGGGGAGTATGGTAGCCTTTTGGCAGAAGTGAAAAATAAAACAGTTTTTTTCTAGAGATTTGGTCAAGTGCTTCTTGGAAGTCTTCACTTTATTCCTCACAGAAAGTAAGCCAGGTTATGTGAGATCTAACCATATATTAGAGACATGATCTAGCTCAAGATGCTTCTGGATTAATGGGCATCAGGGCAAAGCTGTCAGTCAACAATAAGCAGCATGAACCATTATCCATTTCATCAATGAAGGTCAATTTCTATACCTAGATTTGAATTTTTCATACATTTCTCCTCTAATTTTCTCTTTCTCTTTTAGCTCTGCTTATGTTGTTGGCATTATGTCCCACTCCAAAACATAAGGTCTCAATGAAATGTTAAATCAATGTTATACTAGTAACAACTGTAGAATTAATACTGTAGAATTAATGCTACAATTCTTTTCAAAATTAACACAACAAATATATATTTGATTAGCTTATTTTTCTACTTTACCAATACTATATAGAAAAATTAATTGTTCTTTCATTTTCCTCTAGAAAAAGCGCAGACTCAGAATTTCAGCAAACTCTAGAAATCTCCTCTACCACATCTCTATCGTTACTACCCAACCATTCTTGATTATGTCCATTTTGGAGCAGATGCAATATGTATCCATCCATTTAATATACATTTACTGAATGCTCCCTGTGCTCTGGATAAATGTGTAATAAAACAGACACAGGGCTTCTGGTAAAAAACTTATATTCTAAATGAATTAATGATACTAAAGAAAAATTATAGAAACAATTGTAATAAATACTATGAAAATTAATTGAAAGCTACTGTAAAAGTCAATAATAGCATAACCTGACCTAGTTAGCAGTGACAGGAATAATTTACTTAAGAGGAAGTAATATTTTAGTTAACTTATAAGGGAACAATAGAAGAAAATAAGACGAAGTGGAAGGAGGCAAAGGAGAGGAATATTTTTGATTAAGTCTAGCCAGGCAAGTATAGATTATAGGCAATAAAGTCTGTGAGTAGGCAATCTAAAAAAAGTGATGAAAATGATAGCATGAAGATTATCATAAAAAAGTAACCAAGATAATGGGCCATAGAATCAGGGGAGTATAGTATAGAGTGAGAGATAAAGACTGGGAGGATGCACCCATTTACAATTGCATCAAAAAGAATAAAATATCTAGGAATAAATTTAACCAAGGAAGTGAAAAAGCAGTATATTGAAAACTACAAGACATTAATGAAGAAAAAAAAACAAAAGAAGGCACAAATAAATGGAGAGATATACCATGCTCATGGATTGGAACAGTTAATATTGTTAAAATGTCTAAACTACCCAAAGCAATCTACAGAATCAATGAAATCCCTATCAAAATACCAATGGGACTTTCACAGAACTGAAACAAATAATTCTAAAATTCGGGCTTCCCTGGTGGCGCAGTGGTTGAGAGTCCGCCTGCCGATGCAGGGGACATGGGTTCGTGCCCCGGTCCGGGAAGATCCCACATGCCGTGGAGCGGCTGGGCCCATGAGCCATGGCCGCTGAGCCATGGCCGCTGAGCCTGTGCATCCGGAGCCTGTGCTCCGCAGCAGGAGAGGCCACAACAGTGAGAGGCCTGCATACCGCAAAAAAAAAAAAAAAAAAGAAAAAAGAATAAAATATCTAGGAATAAATTTAACCAAGGAAGTGAAAAAGCAGTATATTGAAAACTACAAGACATTAATGAAGAAAAAAAACAAAAGAAGGCACAAATAAGTGGAGAGATATACCATGCTCATGGATTGGAACAGTTAATATTGTTAAAATGTCTAAACTACCCAAAGCAATCTACAGAATCAATGAAATCCCTATCAAAATACCAATGGGACTTTCACAGAACTGAAACAAATAATTCTAAAATTTGTATGGAACCACAAAAGACCAGGAATAGACAAAGCAATCTTGAGAAAGAAGAATATAGTTGGAGGAATCACATAAACTCCCTGATTTAAAACTCTATTACAAAGCTATACTAATTAAAACCATATGGGGCTTCCCTGGTGGCACAGTGGTTGAGAATCTGCCTGCCGATGCAGAGGACACGGGTTTGTGCCACGGTCCGGGAAGATCCCACATGCCACGGAGCGGCTAGGCCCGTGAGCCATGGCCACTGAGCCTGCACATCCGGAGCCTGTGCTCCGCAACACAGGAGAGGCCAAAACAGTGAGAGGCCCGCGTACCACAAAAAACAACAACAACAACAAAAAACATATGCTATTAATATAGAAACAGACATATAGATAATATAGAAACAGACATATAGATAAATGGAACAGAATAGAGAGCCCAGGAATAAACCCATGATTATACGGTCAAGTAATTTCCAACAAAGGTGTCAAGAATATACAGTGGGGAAAGGACAGTGTCTCTGATAAATGGTGCTGGGGAAATTGGACAACCACATGCATAAGAATCAAACTGGACCACTATCTTACACCATACACAAAAATTAACTCAAAATGGATTAAAGATTTGAACATAAGACATGAAACCATAAGACTTCTAGAAGGAAGCAGAGGCAGAAGAAGCTTCTTAACATAGGTCTTGGCCATGAGTTTTTGAACCTGACACCAAAAGCAAAAGCGATAAGATCAAAAGTAAACAAGTAGGACTACACCAAATTAAAAAGCACCTGCACAGCCAGGGAAACCATCAACAAGGCAACTACTAAATGGAAGAAAATATTTGTAAATCATATATCTGATAAAGGGCTAATTATCCAAAATATACAAAAGACTCATACTACTCAATAGCAAAAAATAAAGAAACAATCCAACTAAAATGAGCAGAAGATCTGAACAGACATTTTTCCAAAGAACACATACAGATGGCTAACAGGTATATGAAAAGATGTTCTACATCATTAATCATCAGGGAAATGCAAATCAAAACCACAATGAGATATCACCTCACCTCACCTCACATCTGTTAGAACAGCTATTATCAAAAAGACTAAAAATAGCAAGTGTTGGCTAGGATGGGGAGAAACGAAAACCATTGTGCACTGTTGGTGGGAATGTAAATTGGTGCAGCCATTACGGAAAACAGTATGAAGAATCCTCAAAAAGTTAAAAAGAGAACTACTGTATGATCCAGCAATTCTACTTCTGGGTATTTATTGGAAGAAAATGAAAATACTAACTGTAAAAAATTTATGCACCTCCAAGTTCATTGCAGCACCATCTACTAGACAAGATATGAAAACAATCTAAGCATCTATCAATGGATGAATGGATAAAAAAACTGTGGTATATATGTATGTGTGTGTGTGTGTGTGTGTGTGTGTATAAAATGCAATATTATTCAGCCACAAAAAATAATGAGATCTTGCCATTTCTGACAAGATCAATGGACCCTGAGGTCATTATGCTAAGTGAAATATGTCAGACAGAGAAGGATAAATACCATATGATCTTATATGTGGAATGTAAAAATGAATAAATAAATAAAAATCAAACTCACAGATACAGAGAACAAATTGGTTGTTGCCTGACCTGGGAGATGAAGGATTGGGAAAAATGGGTGAGTTTTTTTTAGATTAATTAAACTTAATAATAAGAAAACAAGGAGCTACTATGAACAACCCTAAGGATACAAATTCATCAACTTTGATGCACTTTACTAATTCCTCCAAAAGTACAATTTACCAAAAATTCACACAATATAAGACAGGTAATCTCAATAGTTCCATAACTATTAAAATATATTGTACTTGTAATTTAAAACTTTCCAAAAAACTTATTACCAGGCATAAATAAATTTGCTGGTGCAGACTACCAGACTTCTAAAGAAGAAATAACACCAGTTCTACAAAATATCTTCCAGAAAATATTTCCCAACTTATTTTATGATTTTTCATTATCCTGATACCAAAATCAAATGAAAATAGTGAAAAAATAAACAGAAAACAAAAACAAAAATTACAACCAATACATCATGAACATCAGGATATAACCAAGTGAAGCTTATCCTGGAAACACAAGGCTGGTTAAATATTCAGACATTAATCAATGTATTCCCAAAGTTTAAATTACAACAAACACATGATCATATTAACTGATAAAGGAAAAATTTTGTTTTAAAATTCATCATCCTTTCATGATAAAAGATCTCAGTTAATTAGGAGTGGAAAAGAATCTTCAATATGATAAAGGACATCTTCAAAAAAACCTACAGCTAACATCAAACGTCAAACTTAAAGATAGATGCTTACTTGCTAAGGTCAAAAATTGGTGAAGATGTTCTCTCCTCTCCTCATTCCTACTCAACATCATACTGGAAGTCCAAGGCAGTGTTAAAAGAAACAAAAGACCTTCTAATTAGAAGGACAGCAACAAAATTGTTCTTTTCCACAGGCAACATTATTGTCTATGTGTGTAATTCAAAGAAAACTACAAATAAATTCCTAGAACTAATAAGTGATTTAGCAACTTTGTAGGATATAAGATCAACACCCAAAAAAAATCAATCTCCTTTTTTAAACTTGAAGTTGAGATATATATATATATATATATATATATATATATATATATATATATATATATATATATATATATATATATATATATATATATATATATATAATGGTGTTGCTTTCCATTCATGTGTGTCATCTTCAATTTACTTCATCAATGTCATATAGTTTTCATAGTACAGGTCTTTCACCTCCATGGTTAAATTTATTTCCAGGTATTTTATTCTTTTTGATGCAATTGTAAAGGGGATTGTTTTCTTAGTTCTCATTCTGATAGCTAGTTATTAGTATATAGAATCACAACATATTTCTGTATATTGGTTTTACAGTGTACAATTTTATTGAATTCATGTATTAATTCTAATAGTTTCTGTTTTTGTTTTTTTGGTGGAGCCATTAGGGTTTCTATGTATAAGATCATGTTATCTGCAAATAGTGACATTTTTACTTCTTTCTTTCAAATTTGGGTGATTTTATCTATTTTTCTTATCTGATTGCTGTGGCTAGGACTTCCAATATTATGTTGAATAAAAGTGGGAACAGTGGACATACTTGCTCCTGATCTTAGAGAAAAACCTTTCAGTTTTTCACCACTGAGTACTATGTTACCTGTGGGTTTGTCATATATGGCCTTTATTATGTCAAGGTATGTTCCCTCTATACCCATTTTGTTAAGAGTTTTTATAATAAATAGATGTTGAATTTTGTCAAATGCTTTATCTGCATCTTTTGACATGATCATATGATTTTTATTCTTCATTCTGTTAATACAGTGTATCACACCAATTTGTGGATATTTAACCACCCTTGAATTCCTAAAATAAATCCCACTTGATTATGATGTATAATACTTTTCATGAATTGGATTTGCTAATATTTTGTTAAGGATTTCTGCATGTATGTTCATCTAGGATATCAGACTGTAATTTTCTTTTTTATGGTGTCTTTACCTGGTTTTGCTATCAGAATAATGCTGGCCTCAAAGAATGAGTTTGGGAGCATTTGTTTGTGGAGAAGGATAAGTATTAACTCTTCTTTAAAAGTTTGGTAGCATTTGACTGTGAAGCTGTCAGGTCCAGGACTTTTGATTTTTTTTTTTTTTCCTGACTCAGTTTCATTAACAATGATGAGTCTGTTCAGATTTTCTATTTCTTCCTGGCTCAGTCTTGAAACATTGCATGTTTCTAGGAATTATTCATTTCTTTTAGGTTGTCCAATTTGGTGGCATATATTGTTCATTGTAATTGGTTATGATCCTTTGTGTTTCTGGGGTGTGGGTTGTAACTTCTCCTTTTTCATTTCTGATTTTATTTATTTGGGCCCTCTCTTTTGCCCTGATGAGTGTGGCTAAAGTTTATCAATTTCGTTTCTTTTCGAAGAACTCATTCTTCTTTCATTGACCTTTATCTATTGCTTTTTTACATCTGTATTTCATTTATTTCTGCTTTGATCCTTATTATTTCCTTCCTTATACTAACTTTGAGTTTCATTTCTTCTTCTTTTTCTACTTTCTTTAGGTATAAGGTTAGATTATTTATCTGAGATTTTTCTTGTTTCTTGAGGTAGGCCTTTATTGCTACAAACTTCCCTCTTAGAACTGCTTTTGCTGTATCCCATAAATTTCAGAACATCTTGTTTTCACTTTCATTTTTCTCAAGCTACTTTTTTATTTCCTCGTTGATTTTTTTGTTGAGTCATTGACTTAGTAGCATGTTGTTTAGCCTCCACATGTTTGTGTTTGTTTTCTTTTTCCATTTTTCTTCTCATAAATGAGTTCTAGTTTCATACCATGTGGTCAGAAAAGATGTTTGATTATTATTTCAATCTCCTTAAACTTATTGAGATTTGTGTTTTGGCATATATTGTAGAATGTTCCATGTGCCCTTGAAAAGAACATGTATTCTGCTACTGGAGTGGAATGTCTGTATATATCTATTAAGTTCCTCTGATCTAATGAGTCACTTAAGACCAATATTCCCTTACTGATTTTCTGTCTGAATGATGTATCCATTGATGTAAGTGGGGTGTTAAAGCCCTCGACTATTATTGTATTACTGTCAGTATCTCCCTTTATATCTGTTAATAAATGCTTTATGTATTTAGGTGCTCCTATGCTGGGTTGACAGATATTTACAAGTGTCATATCTTCTTGTTGGATTGATCCCTTCAACATTATGCAACATCCTTCTTTCTCTCTTGTTACAGTCTTTGTTTTAAAGTCTATTTTGTCTGATGTAAGTATTACCACCTCAGCTTTCTTTTTGTTTGTATCTGCATGGTATATCTTCTCCATTCCTTCAATTTTGGTTTTTGTGTGTCTTTAAATCTGAAGCAAGTCTCTTGTTGGCACTATATATATGGGTTTTGTTGTTCTATCTTTTCAGCCACGCTATGTCTTTTGATTGGAACATTTAGTCCACTTACATTAAAGTAATTATTGACAGGTTTGTACTTTATGCATTTTGTTAATTGTTTTCTGTTTGTTTTTGTAGTTCTTCTCTACTCCCTTCTCTTTTCTTTTCCCTTGTTATTTGCTGACTATCTTTAGTGTTATGTTTGGATTCCCTTATCTTTATATTTTGTGTATCCCTTATAGGTTTTTGGTTTCCATGAGGTTCATATATAACAACCCATGTATATAGCAGTCTATTTTAAGTTGATGGTTGCTTGAGTTCGAGCATATTTTAAAAAACACTAGTTTTACTTTCCCCCACATTTTATGTTTTTGATGTCATATTTTACATCTTTTTGTGTACTGCTTACCTATTTTAAATATAGATGATTTTTACCATTTTTGTCTTTTAACCTTCATACTAGCTCTATACGTAGTTGACCCATTACCTTTACTAAGTGTTTGCCGTGACCAGTGATTTTTTTTCGTAATTTCATGTTCTTAGTTATGGCCCTCTTTTTCCATTTGAAGAAGTCCCTGGGCTTCCCTAGTGGCGCAGTGGTTGAGAGTCCGCCTGCCGATGCAGCGGACAAGGGTTCATGCCCTGGTCTGGGAAGATCCCACATGCCGCAGAGCGGCTGGGCCCGTGAGCCATGGCCGCTGAGCCTGCGCGTCCGGAGCCTGTGCTCCACAACAGGAGAGGCCACAGCAGTGAGAGGCCTGCGTACCACAAAAAAAATAAAAATAAAAATAAAAACAAACAAAACAAACAAACAAAAAAGAAGTCCCTTTAACATTTCTTGTAAGGCTGGTTTAGTGGTGATGAACTCCTTCAGCTTTTGTTTGTCTGGGAAACTCTTAATCTTTAATTCTGAATGATAACTTTGCCAGGTAGAGTATTGTTGGTTATAAGATTTTTTTTTCCTTTTAGCATTTTGAATATATTGTGCCAGTCTCTTTTATGCTGTAAAGTTTCTACGGAAAAATTGAATAATAGTCTTAGAGGGGTTCCCTTGTACTTAACTAATTGATTTTCCCTTTCCACTTTTAAGGTTCTTTATTTTTCTGATTATAATGTTTCTTGGTATGAGTCTCTTTGAGTTCATCTTATTTGGACTCTATGTGCTTCCTGGACTTGGATGTCTGTTTCCTTCACCAGGTTAGGGAACTTTTAAGCCATTATTTCTTCAAATAGGTTCTCTGGCCCTTTCTCTCTTTTCTCCTTCTGGGACTCCTATAATACACACATTACTATGCTTAATGTTGTCCCAAGATTCCCTTAAACTATCCTCATTTTTTATTGTTTTTTTTTTCTTCTTGCTGTTCTGATTTGGTGATTTTCACTACCTTATCACTGATCCATTTTTCTGCATCCACTAATCTGCTATTGATTTCCTCTAGTGAATTTTTCATTTCAGTTATTATATTCTTTAGTACTGATTGGTGGAGAAATCTCACATCATATAATGGTAAATACTACAGCAACAGATATATTGAATCTAAAAATATATGATTTTTTTATGTTGCTTTTTTCTTCAAATAAAAAAAAATTGGAAGAAAATTAAAGTGTCTCTAAGCCCTATGAGTACAATCAAAAGACCATTAGGTTAAAAGATAAAACACACAACACACTCACACATACACACACACACCTGTGTGTTGGGAAAAGCCCCCCCCCATTAAAATATTGGAGACTTTTCAGAATAATAGCTGAGCTTTCCATTTTTGTTAATTTAAATAGCTTGGATTAAAAAAAAAAACCCATTTCACATTTTTAATGCATGAAAAACTCATATGTAAATGAATTCTACTCAGTGATGTAACTAGGTTAGCAAGAAGAACCTGAAATTTAATGCTGATAAACAGAAAGTAATACAGTGGGAGCACAAAACTACAAATATAAATGCATGGTAAGATTCATACTTAACATGAGATATGTACTTGAAGCTATACAGGTAAGATGTGCTTTTTAAAACACAATCCAGTAAAAAATACATAAAAATAAATTATTAAAAAATTTAAGTAATCAAAAGTTTTTCTGAGGTTTCTGTTTTTGGCTATCAGGGAAATGTCTCTCCACATTTTGCAATAAAATATTTAGTAGAGAGACTCAATAAGGACACACAATTATTTTATCTAGGATTAAATGGCATGAGTTATGAGTATAATACGAAAAAAAAGTGAACCTTACATCTTTGTAGCCTCACAAAGATGATGAGAGGAGTTTTACAAGAAAGAATGCTAAATATAGACTGGTATCATGCCCATCTCAAGTTGCTGTATTCAGCTCAATAAAAAATGACATGGAAAAGAACATTCATGGGAATGAAAATATTCAGAAAAGATGTCAAAAAGCACTTTTTTAAAAGGAAGCATAAAAATTACATGGCAATTCTACCTAAAGTAGTTTTTGAGAAAAAATCTTCTGCAGTTAGTCATAAGGGAAACAAACCACAATGATAGTAAGAATCCAAAAAGAATGAACTACATGCTCATGTCTTTCATCAGGTTTGCTTGTGGGCATAAAATTTTCTTGAAAACTAAAATGCAGTAATGACTAAAGTGCAGAGAAAGCCTTATTTTCTTTTACTTAATACTCAGAAAAGAGCAAGGTACTGTCAATCATGAAATAATTCTTCAAAAATTTATAGGTGTGTGTACACACACACACACACACACAACTTTTAAAATCAATGCTTTTTGTTGTTGATATAATTAAAGTTCCAGATGGATAACTACTCTCAGTTCACAAAAATGTTTCCTTATTTTCCAACCCTATAGAATGTTAACTCAACTCTCTTTCACTTATCCTTTGCATTTTATATGAAAATATCTTGCCTATATTTCTCAATGAAATTAACAGTAGGCTTTAAAGGCAGGCTATTTCACCATCAAGATCCTAGAAATGTAATATCTGATAAAGAGAAACTGTTAAAATTTCGAGGTGATATTTATCACTAATAACAAGTCACTTGAGGTATTATAAATTGATAAAGTGGAGAACATGGAAGAACGAAGAGACACATTGTGACAGATGAGGCACAAACTAGCCAGAGCAGGTGACGGCAAAAGTCCTACTTTCAGCTACAAGGAAGCTGCAGAGAACAGCTCAGGCATCTGCAGGCTTGCCGTCCTTAGGAGGCTATTGCCCTTAGCAGTGTTCTCCACAAATTTGTATTGTGGAGCAAATTATATTCACTCACCAGTATTTATATAACATGTATTCTAGTGCTACATACCTAATAGAGGCTCAATAAACATTATTTATGAACTTGAATTAATGAAAATCTATGGTATATATAGCATTTTCAATTCAATGCAAACAGCATCTACTTCCTAAACATGAACATGTAACAATAATAAGTATTCTTTTCATTATAATAATAAAGTATATTACATTTATATATTATATTAATTATATATTACATTAATAATAATAATTATTATTATTATAAGGGAGAGGAGGGAAGGTTACAGGAGGAAGATAACAAGAGGAGATAGTAGACTTTTTAAAAGTATCTGATCCAGATTATTGCATTTAACCCTCACAACAAACCTCTGATAGGCATGCCATGCTTACATCCATCCTTTTAGAAGAAACTGACTTAGAGAAAGTTAATGGCCAAGAGCACATAGCTTGTCACCAGAGGAGAACACGTCAGCTTACACCTCCCCAATTAAGGACTATTAATGTATGCTGTGTTCTCAGCACTGAACAAGGTACTCAAGATATAAACCTGAAGATGTGGCTTCTGCCTTTCACACAGTCTAGTGAGGGGACCATAGAGCACAGGCATACATACAAATGCTCTATAAACACAGATGAAGGAAGAAACATGAAGAGCTCAAGGAAAACAGAAAATGAGGGATAGAACCAAAAATTGAATGAAAGCAGATCTTGCTGACAAAAAGTTTATATTCTTAGTCTACTAGAAGGAACTACAGCTCACATATAAGGGTCATCCCTACAAAGATGAATCCAATCCCTGTCATACCACATATCTAATATATCATAGGAAATAATGCTTTGTAAGTTATAAAGCACTATGTAAAACATGTTTTAGAAAGGGAATGAGGTAACTCATCTGTGAGGCCAGCAAGTAGTAGTTTCATGATGGTGACTTTCTAGACACCATTTTACCCTCAGTATCTTATGCAGTGCCTGACTCAAAATAGATGCTCAGCAACAACACTGAATTATAAGTGGTCTCAGTTTTATAGCTGCAGTAACTCAAGTTTAGGTGTTTGTCAACATGTAGTCAGACATTAAATTTAGGAGCTAAGATTGAAATCAAAAGTTTTCTGACTCCAAAGTGTGGGCTTTTTCTAAGGCAATCCAAAATAAGTGACTAAGACGGTGTTCATGAGAGAAACAAGAATTCTGGAAGTGAGGACTCTCCACTTGGTGGTGATTTTAAAAATGCTACCAAGTAAGTACGCCAGCAGCCGATATAGGATCACTAAGTAGGTGTCATTGTGGCTTGCTGTACAAAAAAACACATTTGGTTGTCTAAACAATAAAACTAAAAATAGGTTAATCTCAATTATGTGGATAAATAGCCCATAGAATTAGAATTCATATTGTAATATTGATGCTAGAAGAACACCAGTTACACAGAATCCTAAGGCATACACTCAGTAAAGGAACATTGCTTATTACTAAAATTTTGCTACTGAACAAGAAATTACTAAGTATATTTCACTGTGAGAAATTATCACCTTTGATGCCTTCTAAACAAGGGTCTGGAAGGCACTTAAAAATTTCTCTTCTGTAAGCTTTTTCCTCATATGCTTACTTTTCAATGAAAGCCTCTCTGATCCCCTGTTTAAAATTTTATACCCCACTGCCTATAGCGCCTTCATTACTTTATTTTTTCTTCTTAGCACTTAATATCTAATATATTATGTATATTTAAAATTTTAACTTATTTCCCCCACTAGGATATAAGCCCTACGAAAGGAAATCTTACTGAATGAATTAATGAAGTAAAGTTTCTCATTTTGCAGATGGAAAAATGGAGTTGAGATGTGCTCTATGACATCTCAGGCCTGGACCAAAAAGAATATCTTAAGTTCATCTCCTGTATAGAATGTTATCAGGACTAAGGCCTTTAATTCTGGGTAAGGTTGGAATCATATCTGAGTGTCAGGAAACAGAGTAGGAATTCTCAATGAACCTAAATTGGGATTTCAGAAATGTCTGTGTGGGTCTGATACACAGGTCAAACGAATTGAGAAACTTTGTTATCAAAAGAAACTGAGAATATCATTGGAATAGAACATAGCCTAAGAGAAGAGGGAGCCAGACACGTTGAATTTGACCTAATAAAAAAGATTTAGTCACAGGAGAAGAAAGGAAATTATCAATCAAGGGTGGAACCAGACACTCAAATTACCCAGGGTTGAGTTTCACATGTGAGTCCTATGGAGCAAAGAAGTGTTTACTTGTAAGTAAAACTGAAGGAACTGTCTCAACAAAATGACTAAGGCCTTAGAGCATAAGCAGAAACTCTATAGTAAAGTGTGACAGAAAAATTAAAGGGAGGGGGTGTGAGGAGAAGACATTCTTGTCTAGTTTGGCAATGTATTACCATGGAAACAGCCAGAGGCCTCCAGTGCTTCAACTAGGAGACAGGATGGAAACTCTGGGCGCAGCAAATTCCTCACAGAATATAGCAGAACCTGAGGGATCCAGTGGCCATGGGATGTCAGGTGGACATAGCATTACGAAAATAAATTTTAAATTTTTAAAAATAAAGTCTAATTGTCTAACTTTGACATCAGTGTCAAAGGAAAAACTCTACAATGTCATACTTTCAAAACTGAACTTTTGATGTGCAATTCACAAATATAAAGTGATAATCAGCAAGATTCAAATTCAATGCTTTAAGAAAATTCATATGAATCAGAGTACTCAGGTTGAAACTCAGTCCATAATATTTCGTAATAGTAGGTAGAAGTTAGAAAATGCCATGTAATTATTGCAAATACTTTTGCCACAAGAAATGGACTAGCAAATTCGTTTTAAAAATATTTTTTAAATCAGTTTTATTGAGGTGTAACTCAGGTACAATTAATGCACCCATTTTAAGTGAACAGATTAATTTGTCAAATATATATACTCATGTAATCATTATCTCAAGATACAGAACATTTTCATTATCCTAAAATTACCAAAATGACCCTTTGCAGTCAATATTCTGCATCTTCCCCTCATCAGGCAGCCGCTGGTCTGATTTCTAACATTGTAAGTTAGTATTGCTTGTTTTAGAACTTCATAGAAACAAAAACATATCATAACTAATCTTTTCCTCTGGCTTCTTTCCATAAGCATACATTTTTCTGAGATTTATTTGCATTCTTAAGTGTGTCAATAGTATTTTGTATTGCTATATAGTACTCCATTATAAGAATACACTATAACGTACTTAGCTATTCTCTATTAAATTCATTTTTGAAGCAGTTTCTTCCATTACCTAAATAGCTCATTCAAAATCTCTCTTCACTTTCACAAATGTAATGCAACAACCCACCCATTGTTTGTAGTGCAGAAATATGAAACTATCAGTCTGGATGCAGATATTTTATATTGAAAACTGAACACCTGGTGGTATGCAAATTACCTAATCTGCATATGTGCCTGCCTGTATGTGCATGGGGGGGAGGGGTTTCCAAGTGGAGGACAACTTTAAGGGAGGAAATATTATTAAATTTGTATGTATGTAAATGGCACCATTTACATGGCTTATACTACTGGATGTTTTGGTGAATGTGAATGTTCTTGTGGATCTGTTCATTTTGTCTTGCTCTGGTTTGAAAGTTTCTTGCAGGAAATAAGAAGCCAAGATGGAAGGGCTTCAGAAATGATTCAAGGAGAGTTATCATCTAGTGGAGAAGCAGATGATATAAAACAGTGCAAACGTGACCCACCTGTTAATGTACATGTAGTCTTATTTACTGCACAGTATAGTGACATTGCCTTTCGGGAGTAGAGAACAAAATCATACCTTGAGAGAAGGACCACTTACCAATCACCCTGAGAAAAAGACTGTAGAAAGTAACCTCCAAGATAGCCCCAATGATCCCAGCCTTCTGGTATTCACCCCCTTTATGATTTCTACCTGTTGTGTGTGGATTGCACTTAGTGACTCAATTCTACTGAATTCAAAGAGGGAGAAGAGATATTCTGTGACTAGGGGACTAAGTCATAAAAGGCAGCATGACATTTCTTTCCTTTGCTCTCTCCCTTACTCTCTCTGTCTCCTGTCTTGTCATGAGCAGTAACAGTGAGCCACATGGCAAGGAATGGAGGCCTCTAGCATAGACCCAGTCAGGTCAGAGTGACAGCATCCCCCCCTCCACCTCTGGTACTTGACTGCAGACTTGTGAGAGACTCAGCCAGAACCATCCTGCTGAAAGCTCCCAGATTCTGGACTCCAGAAGCTCTTAAATATGACTGTTAGTTATTTTAAGCCACTGAGTTTTAGAGTAACTTGTTGAGCAGCAACACATAATTAATACAAGGTCTAACCTAGATCAAAAAATGGGAACTCTAGTGGTGAGCCTTAGATGGAAGTGAGTTAGAAACTTCTTATTCTGATAACACTTCCTAGGAGTTCGGTCTGAAACCCTCAGAAACATATGGTTCAATACTTATGGAAAGGGATCTTATGGCAAAGAATTGTGAGCTAAATGAGGAAGCATCCTACAGTCCCCTGGAGACAAGTCTGAGCCTGTGAACTAAAAGAAATGAAATGGAGCTGCCAACAGTAAGCTACTCTTTAGGTATGCTGAACTGTCATTGTCTCCAAAACTTTAAAAAAGGATGTTTAAAACTACAGCATGGGGCTTCCCTGGTGGCGCAGTGGTTGAGAGTCTGCCTGCCGATGCAGGGGACGCGGGTTCGTGCCCCGGTCTGGGAAGATCCCACATGCCGCAGAGTGGCTGGGCCCGTGAGCCATGGCCGCTGAGCCTGCGCGTCCGGAGCCTGTGCTCCGCAATGGGAGAGGCCACAACAGTGAGAGGCCCGCGTACCGCACAAAAAAAAAAAAAAAAAAAAAACTACAGCATGTGTGACAAAGTGAGAGAGTGGCATGGACATATATACACTACCAAACGTAAAATAGA
Organism: Mesoplodon bidens; assembly: GCF_964165515.1. Taxonomy (NCBI): domain Eukaryota; kingdom Metazoa; phylum Chordata; class Mammalia; order Artiodactyla; family Ziphiidae; genus Mesoplodon; species Mesoplodon bidens. The sequence goes on along the minus strand of NC_138162.1, from coordinate 67,822,526 downwards.
TAGCTAGTGGGAAGCAACTGCATAGCACAGGGAGATCAGCTTGGTGCTTTGTGACCACCTAGTGGGGTGGGGTAGGGAGGGTGGGAGGGAGGGAGACGCAAGAGGGAAGGGATATGGGAACAGATGTATATGTATAACTGATTCACTTTGTTATAAAGCAGAAACTAACACACCATTGTAAAGCAATTATACTCCAATACAGATGTTAAAAAAAACCCAGAAACTACAGCATGGCTTCTTTTTGTGTGAAATTAAGGGGGGGGGTGCTTAATGGTTGAGGGAAAGTGTGAAAAGACAGAACATTACAAATATTGCCTAAGAACAGAGTTATGACCCCAGATACAGGTAACAGCCACACCAGTTACAAGTGGCCAAGCAGTGACCTAATATGTCCTTTGGCAGAATAAAAAGTGACATAGCACTTTGACAAGTGAACCAAATCAGAAAAACATGGACTTGAATTCTAAAATGCTGCTTAAACCTAACAGGAACTACTTGAGGATCTTCTTAAATAAAGATGATAATTCAAAAAGCCCGGAGTGGGGCCTGAGAGTCTGCATTTTGAAGCTTCCAGGTGATATGCATGCCACAGGTCCACAAACTATAATCTGAGTAACAAAGTTTTAGGGTATATGTGACAGTGATTGCCCATGAAGACATAAACAGAGCATTGGAACAGACATTGTTTAAGGCCCCAGATTCCTGCAACTAAAAACATGGAAGCTCAAAGCCATCATTATTTGGATATTATTACAAAAATAACTTTCCTTTATATTTACAGGCTGGTTCAACCTAGACCAACAAGTTTTGTATAGAAAAAGAGAGGGATCTGGAGGTCACCAAGTAGTTTCAGAACCTTGTTTTTGTTCTAAATATGTCTATATTTCTCTACGGATACATCAAGCATAATCCTGCTTCAATATATATGACACACTTCATATTAATACAAAGAGACTGGTAATTCTCTAAGAATTTTGGCAGACAGACAACATTTTGGAACTTGAGCCAAAGAGATTTTAATTAACTATTTTCAAATGAAGGGAAAGCTTGAAGCAAAATATGCATTTCTATTTAAAAAAAAAAAACCCAAACCTAAGCCTATTTGTAACCTTGACTAAATATGTTTTTTTTTCTTATTGCTGAGACAGAAGACACAAAATCTACAATTTGAAATCTTACCTCTATCCAGGAAGGTGCTGCTTTTTTTTTTTTCTTAATTCAAGTCATTTCTCTCTCATTGCCATTAGTGCCCTCTCCTTTGTTTTTAAAAATATACATTCAGTGCATAGCAAAAATCACATTATCATTAAAAGAAGTATTTAGATTTTACTCTTTCTTCCTAAAAAGAAAAATTAAACTCCTTTTTGAGTTGCTTCTATCTTTCCTACTTATTTTGAATTGTGTATATTAGTTGCCATCCATTGTGCAGAATAAGCCTAAACAAGCAGATTATATAATTTCCTTTACTGGCAATTACAGAGGACAGTTTCCTCTAGTTGTGAGAAAGCATGTGTTCTCTACTTTCCTTAAAAATAAATAAAGGAGAAATTAAACTGCACATGTCTTGAGTACAATTCAACTGGATATTGCTTTTTCAGTGCTTTGTAGTGACAGAGGAAATGACTTTTTATATTTCAATCTTCACTCAGTTAAACTCAAAAGAGTAAAGCACCTATAAAATTATGATCACTGATTAATATCAAATCAGTCTAAATGCAAGCAAGGAGCTTAATATAGCAAAAATAAAGTGATGCTATTTATACCTGAATTTGCAGTTAACTTATGTTCTTTGAAGTGCTGATTGCTTTAAGAGAGGCAGATATAAAAATGTCTTCAATAAATTGCTGCATTTCTCAAACAACTTGGTATGTTGTCAGAGTTTTGTGGCTGGCAGCCTAATGAGAACGAATGGCTTACAATCAACGGGGACTGACCCACTTAGTCATTCACACCATCCTTCAAATGGGAGAATGCTTCAGAGATACAAGGTCACACCCTTGCCACAATTATTCTGTCTAATGAGATATCACGAGATGTCTACTAGTTCAAAGGTGTGTGGTAAGGGCAGCTGAGATGAAATATTTTGTATCCTTACACTGAAGTATGGATACACATTTCTGAGTGGGTCTTTGTCACAGTATCAAATTAAATGAAAAATGCCACTTCTTTATGAAATCATTTGCACTTTAAAGAGGTAGAAGTGATACAAATTTTACTTTCATGTTGTCTAGAAGTGGAGAAAAAAAAAAACCCTCAGAAGAGGTTTTTTTTTCCTACAAAAAAGCTCAATGACAGGTTGACTTAATTATTCAAATGGTAATTTTTTATAGTAGATAATTAGATCATATGTTAACCTCGGAATTTAAAATAACCAATTTGCTTACATTGTGTGGTTCTTGTCTAACTCTGTAGAGGTACCATTTTCAGAGTGAAAAATGAGGCTTAGGTCAAATGAAAGCATCCATTAACATATTATTGTCTCCACAGAAATCCATAGGAGTTTATTAATTATCTAGGCAGCTGATCTAAAGAAGTTTTTTTATTGTTAATTGCTAATTAACGAAAATTAATGGTAAAAGTAAATTAAAAAATAAAAACATAGATGAACTATAAAAGATAATGAGGCAATTTACAATTAATTGAATAGTTTTACATGAATTTTCCCTCAAATAACCAATAATTAATTCCAAATAAGCTGGAAAAATCAGTGACAATTCATTAAGCTCTCTTGGCTTTAAATTTCTACAAAGTGAAGCAAACATAACCAAGGCTTTTCAGAAAGATATAATTCCTTCTCAGTTCACTCACCAAATAAGCTGATCTTCCATAGGCAGTTGGGTTTTGCTTTTTGGCTCATTTTGCTGGGTAGCTTCAGGGTCATAACTATGCCTTAAATACAATTTGCCCACATTATTAATAGTTCTGGGAACTTTTTTATTCAATCTGTGGATGTTATTAAGTATTTATATAATAAATTAAAATTAGAATTATGTATGTATCAGTGATAAGCATTAACTAATTTCCAAAGCCCACCTTAGTGTGCATTTTAAAATACTTTCCCTACAAGCTACAGCTACTATATTAAAAAAAAATAAAAAATAAAACCTAGGGCTTCCCTGGTGGCACAGTGGTTGAGAGTCCGCCTCCCGATGCAAGGGACACGGGTTCGTACCCTGGTCCGGGAAGATCCCACATGCCGCGGAGCGGCTGGCCCCGTGAGCCGTGGCCGCTGAGCCTGCGCATCCGGAGCCTGTGCTCCGCAACGGGAGAGGCCACAACAGTGAGAGGCCCGCGTACCGCAAAAAAAAAAAACAACAAAAACCTAATGTACCAAGTGCTTTTTTCCATAATAAATCTAAGATTTTAAAAATTAAGAACATAACATGATGATCTCATGTAATAAGAGATAAAAAATGCATATGCATTAGTCCATTGTATATTAATTAAATACGTTCTATACATTCTAAAAGAGAAAGGATGAGATACTGCCATTACCCCTACCTCTTTATGCATATTATTTGTAGTGTGATTTTAAAAATAATTGAAACTATTTTCCTTTCAAATATTTTCTAATAATCCCTCATAATCACAGTCATATACATACAAACATACACCTTTATTTATACCTACATTTATGTTCTGACTTAATTAATTCTACAAAAACACCTTAAAGGTAAGTAATAGGATTTCTGCTTTACAGATGAGAAAATTGAAGTTTGCTGACATCAGTAACTGGCTGAAGACCAAGAATGTAATAATTAGTAGAGCTAGAATTGATCTGAGTTTCACTATTTCTAAAGCCCAGGTTCCTAATCAATTTAACTATTAAACACTATACTTAAAAATAGTGAAGTGCTTATTTTGTTATCAAATTTGTTAATCATTTATTTTGTTATAGAATGTATATTGAACAAAAAGTTGTCAAAACTTCCCCAAAGCACTTAATTATGTTTATATGTAGCATATACATCACATCCACAGCCACCTGTGTTGGTGTTTGTATGCATATGTATATATATACATATGTGTATATACACACACATGTTTGTTAATCTACTCACGTTTAATGAGTCCATGTCATACACAATTAGATTAGGCCCTCATAGTCTAGCAATTGCTAAGATAATTTTTTTTCTAAAATAATATTTTTTGTGTGGTTATAAACAATGACCAAATTTTAAAGAGAGCATAAAATAAAAGGAAACAAAAATAAGCATAATATTAAAATGATTGTATACTATTTCTTATGGGCTTCATAATTTAATATGTACACTAATTATTTTCGTTAAATGGAGCAGTGGTTAAATTTACCTTTGACTCCAAATTGGGTATAATGGTGAATACCTTGAAGAGCTGGTAAAATGTGAAAAATGAGAAGCTAGTGGTCAAGAATTGAAGTTACAGAAAAATAACTTATTTTGTTAGGAAATGTATAATTTATACATATAAGAATTAGTTAAACTATAAGTTACAAGTCTCACAGTTGTTCAGAGTATTTGAATTTACTATTAGAATAACATTTGGTTACAGGGTATGAGAGTAAGTACAACATGTGCAAACATGATATATCTCACTGGTAATAAAGACCAAGTCCTAGGTAGTATATGTAACTTTTGCCAAGTAAATCAAATCAAACATGAAAAATTTATGAGTGTTTCTAAAAAGAATGACCCAAAAAGGCTAAAGACATTGTATAGCTATCTTTGTATCATGATTATTAAAGGATTTTCTCTAGTTACATCATGGTCTTTGATTTATTTTTTGCTATTATACACAGCAAATGAGACACAAAGTACTGCATGAAAAAACATGCTTCATTACCAACAGCACTGATAATAAGAATATAAAAGGCTCCCTCAAAATTTCTCTTATTTGGGGCCTCCCTGGTGGCGCAGTGGTTGAGAGTCCGCCTGCCGATGCAGGGGATACGGGTTCGTGCCCCGGTCTGGGAGGATCCCATATGCCGCGGAGCGGCTGGGCCCGTGAGCCATGGCCGCTGGGCCTGCGCGTCCGGAGCCTGTGCTCCGCAACGGGAGAGGCCACAACAGTGAGAGGCCCGCATACCACAAAAAGAAAAAAAAAAAAAAAAAAAAAATTTCTCTTATTTGGTGGCAAGATTGTCCATTAAATTATTTAGCATATACATATACACATGTTAAATAGTTTATTTGGTACCGAATAATAATATGTTTGGGGAAGAAACTTGGGGGCAGTCTTTTTAATGCCCTTACTTATTAGCTGTACTATTGGTAATGAAGCATGTCATTACGTGGTACCATGACTGTCCCTGAAGGTTGTTTACAATATGCAGATACATGTGTTAGACAGTTTATTTGGCACCAAATAACATATTTGGGGAAGAAGTTTTGGGGGAGCCCTTTTATGTCCTTGTTTATTATCCATACTATTGGTAACAAAGCATGTTATTACTTGGTACCAAGACTGTCCATTAAAATTTTTAGCACATGCAAATATACTTGTTAAATACTTTATTTATAGCCTGTAGTAATTTAATAACTTATTTGATTTTTTTCTATCCAAAGCAAACTGATAAAAAACTATTCTTTGTATAAACATACATTGAGCACTGTCAGAGTTTCATTCTTCAAATGAATTTACTGAACTAATTCAATGAGTCACCATTTGACTCTATGAAGAAAAATTGGCATTTTATTAACATTGAAATACCAAATCAACAGAAATCAAAAAATGCAGTTGGATTCATTTAAGATCCATTTTAAAATAATGCATGACTTGAAACTTTTTTAAGGCATTAAAACAGCACATTTTAGATTAGAAAATATTTTTAATTAAAGCATCCTGCACTTCAACAGCAAGTTCTATAATGTAACTGCAATGGTAAGCAAAGATTTCATTAACTTCCGCCAGAAGTCGCAGATTTAAGAATATCGGCTGTAATTAGAAAAATTAAAGCTACACTTCAGTATTAATTGAAATTATTAAAGTGTTTACTCTTGCATTATTTATAGCTAGAATGTCAGCAAGAAGCATTTTACACCTTCTCATAAGTAATTCTACAGTGTATATTAACAACATAACATGACTTCCATTGAATATTGAGTCTTTCCAGGTGGGCCTGCTATAAATTATCATTTTATTCTGATTCCCTGGACAACTTCATAAAAATTCTTCACTGGGAAAGCATGAAGACTAATGCATTCCTGATGGATGCGTGTGATGCAAGATTCAGGCATTTGCTGCCCTCATCAAATTTACCAGCAGGATTCACCAGAAACCAAGATAGTCTTATTCAGACAACTGCACTGTGCATGGAGTGACCAGCAAGCCACAGATTGAGGCTCAGTTTTCTAAAGGCAGAAAATTTTACAAAACCAGAAAAGACATGGATTATAACTGTAAAGTATCAATTCTATGTTTTTATTAACTCATTCTTTGATTTCATCTCAGACACTGTACTCATTTTTATCATAAGTATTACATATTTTGAATTTCTTAGCTCAAAGTAGATGTGTCTTCAGAAAAAGGAATTGACCTACTGTCATAATTTAAAGCAAATAAGACTCAGCCCATGATTTCTGTTCGTGAGCTCAACCCACACAGCACAGATAAATTCACTATCATGGATGGAAAATGGAGGTTAAAAAGAAAAATTAGCTGCAACAATTTAGCAATCTTCTTTAAAGTTTTACATTTTTAGGTGATTCTCTGTATAAAATAAATTAAAATTTTACAGAAGTCCAGACACATTCTTTATTGCACAGTAGTCTGAAATGGCAGTTAAGTTACCTGGGTTCTAATTTCACATTTAATTCTGAAAAAATAATTATAAAAACTTGGTATTGAATATCATGGAGCCTCTTGTTCATTATTAGTAATATTAAATGTTTTCACCTAGACTTTTTCTTGCTAATCCAAACAACAGAATAGATGACAAAACATCTCAACTACCTATTCTTGATTCAGAGTATAGAAAAATTGTGCAAGATATAAAGAAAAGAAGGGAGACAATGTAAGTTCTCACCAATTTTTTTATAAGACGTAAATAACTAAAGTGGAGAATACTAACTCCTTCAGTATCTGTTTTCCTCTTCCTCCTTTTAATAGAAGCAACTCCCCAATTTAGCTAGGTACCTGGCCACCCAGCTAGGCACTACATTTCCCAGCTTCCCCTGCAGCCAGATATGACCATATGACTAGATTCAATGGGACTGGAATGGAAATTCCCTTAAAGCAATGCTGTTTCCCATAACTTCCTATCTATTTATTATCTAAATTTGACCCTGAAGATAAGGACTCCTCTCTAGGTAGTGGCTGAGCAGCAAGATGGAAGAAACCTGGGTACATGAATGTCCTTGTGAAACAAATGTCATCCCATCAGCCTGGGCCACTCAACTGAGGACTGTTATTTAAGAAAAATATTACTATTTCATTTCAGATACTTTGTTTTGGGGTCACACAGTTATAAAGGTTTAGTGTGTAATCTAACTTGTACAATGTTGAATGCTGACTCTTTATAATTATCTACTACTGGTTTATTTTTTGAAGTGTACCATCTGGGTTAATAAGTACTTTAAATTCATTTAAATTTAAATCAATTAGGAATACCGATAGATGAGCCAAAATGTGGGCAATGGGCTCTAGAATTCTTAGATTGGTTACTCTACGGGAAAAGACAAACAAATGAACAACCAACTGCTTACCAGGACAAATACTGCAACTTTTTTTCAAAGTTCGGTCATGAATATTGTATAATTTTCCAAACTATTCCAGTGATCACGTGGCTGTTAAGTTACTTAATCAGAGAACTCAATTCTGAGATTTTGCATAGATCGCAATAACTCAAGATCACTCTCTTTTCCAAAAAAATAGGCGTTTTTTTCCCCTTCAGTTTTGTGACTTTTTCAGCAATAACATCTTGATTCTTTCCTCTTCTACTCAGCTTTCCCCCTTCCCAGTCCTTCCAATCTCCCCAACAGATCAGACTCAAAAATTATCAGCTTTAGTTACTGATACAAAGAAGCAGATCCAATAAAATGGGTTCTTTAGACCACAGAAATATATTAATATGGACCCAATCAATAGTTTTGCAGTCATCACATTATTTTGGATGTGTAGTCTAAAAAGGGGTTCATGCAATATATTCAAAGGTCACTAAAAATGCAGACATGGAAGCTGTGATTACATACTTACTTCATCTTATGATATATCACTTTAAAATCTGGGGTACCTTTCCTAAGACAAAATGGATTTAAAAATCAATGATTTTTTTCAAGCCCTTGTAAAAACAAATTTCCTTAAAAAAGAATTTCTACCTGGTAATTCAACAGAAAAGCAGTCATATGTTATCTAAATATCCAACAAAGGTTTTTTGGAAGTTCTTAATATCAAAGCTACATTGTAAAAACATATCATGAACTGTTTCCCTTTTTGATCTGCAACATTCTCTTCAAGACAGATTTCATGTTATACAATGTGTGCCACGATCCTGGAAAGTGCACCCAAATTCTTAAGATTGATGACAGTAACTACATACATGCCATACCCAACAGATGTTACAGTAGCATTTCCAGCAACAAAGACCTGGAGCCCAGCCAAGCTGTGAGCAGCAGAGTCTGTTCTTATGAGGGCTGGGCTACAGTAAGAAACCCACACAGTTCCAGGATGGTAAGCCAAAGGAGGCTGACCACTTTGGAGTTGGCAGGGGAAACACAACATAAAATTTTGCTAGAGATCATTACTTTGTATGGCAGATACTGGCCGCTGCTGGGAAGCAACAGAAAATTGATTGATTTGATGTGTAGAAATAATATAGTAGGTGGTTCATCTTGAGCAAAGCCACAAAAAGAAAGAAGTCCCTCAAATTTGGCATTCTATTGTATATATGTCATTGGCTGGAAAGGATACTCATGATACTCTGAAATCAGATTCAAAATTAGTGTCTGAAGGACACATACATGTAATAGTGCAAAATTTGAGAAATCTCTTCAACAAGGAAAAAGCAATTATAAATCATCATCATTATCATTTTCATCATAAGCTACCTAAATTATTCAGTTGTTAACTTTAATGTGTTTATATGGCTTTATTATAGAGTACATACTGCAGCAGGGGAGAAGGCAAGAAATAATGATGAAAAGGTTGCAATCTGAGTCAGGAAGGTCCATTTATGGCACACTAAGTTTTCCTTTTAACATTACACTCTAGGCAATAAAGAATCTTTTAACGCTTTAAGCATGATCAGATTTGCATTTTGAAAAAAAAAATCTTTTGGTGGCAGAGAAAAGAATAGAGGAGATAAGGTAGAAGTGGGAAGACAGGAAGTAGTCATCCAGGTAAGGTTTGTGCTATGGAGTGAATGTTGCATCCTTCCAAAATTCTTATGTTGAAATCTATTCCCCCATGCGATGGTATATGGAAGTGGGACTTTTAGGAGGTGTAGGTCATGAAGGTAGAGCCATCATGAATGGAATTAGTGCCCTTACAAAGAGATTGCGGGGAGTTCCCCTGCCCTTTCCACCATGTGAGAATACAGCAGGAAGAAGGCTGTTTACTAACCAAGAAATGGGCTCTAACCAGACACCAAAACTGCCAGCACCTTGACCTTGGACATGCCAGCTTCCAAAACTGTGAGGAATAAATTTCTGTTGTTTATAAGCTACCTAGTCTATGGTATTTTTGTTATAGCAGCCTGAATGGAATATGACAATTTGGTAAGACCCTGAAGCAAAATTATGGCATGGGGGAAATTTTAGTAAATAATACAGGGTGGGCCTGACAGAGCTTGGTCACCGATAGTTATCATTTTTGTGGTAGGACCCCACTGAGATAAAGGTGGATGCTTGCACAAATTTGATGAGACAACCCAGACCTTTAAAAAACTTTACTCTCTTGAAGTTGCAGATTCTGCTTATTTTAGCTAATTTTCTGCACCTATTACATTTGTTTGCCTACAGAGATCTAATCCAAGGTATCTTGTACAACCCATACTGTATATGCAAATTATACTGTATATAATGAGTATATTCCATTTTAATAATAATTAGGACTACCCATTTAAAAACACTTTGGATCTGAAGATTATGTCTTCTTTGTTCATAAATCAAAAGAAATAAAAAGATAATATTGCCAATGTGTGAAAGAGTCCAGGGTTTCTTTGTTTTTTATTCTTGACCACTGCTCCTCCTCCAAGCCTTGCAGGGACAGAAGGCCAAACCCTTGCTTGTAACAAGCATTTTAACAGTTTAGCAGTCCTACAAAGGTCTCCAGGGGACAAGTTTGCATCACAGAACTGCCCAGTCTGGCACATTTTCTACTCCTCAATTCTCACTTAGAAAGGAAAATCCATTGAATTTTCTTGGCAAGTAATCAGAACACCTTAAGGAGGAAAGACTTTAGGAAGACCTTGGGGGGAAAAGATAAACCAATAAACTTGTTCATTAAGTGTTTCCATATCTTTCACACCTGAAAGGAAGAGGTTTGTGCCTCTTGAAATATGAGTCATAAAATAACTTTAACTTTCTATTTTTGGTATTATATATTTCCCCCAATATAGGGAACATGCAATTTTTTGTATATGCTTTGCCATCTTGTGTTATTAATTAAAATTATAACTTGACAAATGTATAGCTAATATTTTATTTAGTTTGATTTTTAAAACATCACAAATTTCTGATAATTTTACAGAACATCTAAGATATTTCTCCTGTCCTTTCAAAATTAGGGCACCAGATTTCCACCAATAAGCATCGACCATTTCTCATATATTAGAAACCAAATAAATGTTTACTAAGATTATTTTATTCAACCTTTTTAAATTTGGTTAATGTACAATGTACAGGTAATAATTTAACTTTTCAATTCTTATAATCTAAAAATTAAATCATGATTTATGCTGTAACTCATATTCCCTCAATTTAAGTTTCAAGTAAGCAGTCATGCAAAAATTCAAGAAAAGTGATCAACACACTGGAAAAAAAAGAAAAGCAAAAGTAGTTTACTGGGCTTCACTGGTGGCACTGTGGTTGAGAGTCCACCTGCTGATGCAGGGGACACGGGTTCGTGCCCTGGTCCAGGAGGATCCCGTGTGCCACGGAGCGGCTGGGCCCGTGAGCCATGGCCGCTGAGCCTGAGCTTCCAGAGCCTGTGCTCCGCAATGGGAGAGGCCACAACAGTGAGAAGCCCGCGTACAGCAACCCCTCCAAAAAAAAACAAAAAACAAACAAACAAACAACAAAAAATGTAGTTTACTATTGCCATCAAATGAATTTTACAATGAATTTAATCCAATGTGATGCAATGGTGTAAATAATACCCAGACTACATGGCAATGAGACATAAATAGTAAGAGTTCCCAAAAATAATTGTAATTAAAATGACTCTTACAGGACCAATTTTTGGTTTTCCTCTTCTTAATTTCTTTACTGCTTATAATCAGCAACACTTATATTATACTTTGTACCAGTTAGTTATGCCAGTCTCATGTCATTATCATGGGAAACATTCATTAAAGTACTGGTAGATGGGGCACTCTTGACCCTAAATCTTACTCCATGGTACATCCTGAGCTCATCTTCCCTGCCTTTTCTTTTCTTTTTTTTTTTTTTTTTTTTTGCGGTACGCGGGCCTCTCACTGTTGTGGCCTCTCCCATTGCGGAGCACAGGCTCTGGACGCGCAGGCTCAGCGGCCATGGCTCACGGGCCCAGCCGCTCCGCGGCATGTGGGATCCTCCCAGACCGGGGCACGAACCCGTGTCCCCTGCATTGGCAGGCGGACTCTCAACCACTGCACCACCAGGGAAGCCCATTCCCTGCCTTTTCATTTCTATTCCTCTATGCCTTCTACATAAGACAAACTGACTCAAATATCTTGGTTGATTCTCAAAAATTGTGGCTCTTGGTCACCAGTCACTAAGTGTAACAAGGTATGTAAAAAGCTGATACAGCATAAAATCTATGGCCAAGAAGGGGGCCTGCCTGTTTGGTGGGAACCACCTTGCTCAACCTACTCCTGAGAAGGGACCTGAGCTTGGAGGGACACCACTGGCAAAAACAGAGAGCACATCAGGTTCTCTTTCTACCAGATCAACACTCTCCAAGGAAGAAAAGAAATAGACACTACTATATATAAAATAGATACCTAATAAGGACCTACTGTGTAGCACAGGGAACTCTATTCAGTACTCTGTAATGACCTATATCGGAAAAGAATCTAAAAAGGCGTAGGTATATGTATATATATATAACTGATTCACTTTGCTGTACAGCAGAAACTAACACAACATTGTAAATCAACTATTCTCCAATAAAAAAAATTTTTAAAAAAGAAAAGAAAAGGAATACACTCTAAAGCATTTGCACAGTCCTTACCCACTCAACTTTGGCAAGAGCTATCTAGAGATAGTTGGCCTTGGTGTGATTTGTCCTCACTTCTTTGTTTCCCTGAGCAACACTTTCACAATGTTCCATTCCTGTATGTTATCATTTACTTACAATAATTTGTGTTGGCTTCATTTTAGAGGAATTGTATCATAAAAGCAAAGCTGGGATATCTCATGTTTTCCACATTTGATATATAAAACCTATGTGATTGTGGAATTCTTATATACTAATGTTGTACATATGGGAGAACATATTATAAATCTATGTCAAAATGTCAATATAGCAAAGTGGTTTAAAATGTGGGATGTGCAGGCAGAGCACAAAGGTGCTTCACTTGATATGCTACAATGGGAAAATTTCCCTTGCTTCTATGCACTTTAGTTTCCTCATCTGTAAATTAAAGATAATAACTGTACTGATTCCATGGGGCTGAGGTGAGAATAAATGAGTTAATGCCCATGAAGCACTTAAAATACTGACTGGCATACATTAAAGAGTCAATAAATGTTAGCTATTATTATCACCTTCTATCTTAAGGTTTTTTCAGAGCTCATAAGAAGATTCCACAGAACCAAAAAATTCCAAAACCCATGATGCCATCACTGATTAGGGGAAAAAAATGCTTCTTTCTTTTAATGTAATAAGAAGTGATGACTAGAACCATAAGAAGTGATGGACTAGTTATGAAATGTAGATTGTTATATCGATGAGAGCGATGCCTGAGAGGTAAGGGAACTGAACAATACAAACAATGGTGTAATTTATTACCAAATCTTAACAATATACACTTTTATATTCTCACATGACCAACAGAGTCATCCCTGTGTAACTGTGGCACCAGGTTCCTATTAAGATCAAAGGAAATGAGCAAAAAAGGGAAACTTGGCAGTAGAAATAGAAATGGTAAGAGATACTCAATTCCTACTGAATAAGGGAGAAAGGAAGCCTGCTCTAGTAGGCAACACATGATCTCTTCTGACCTAGCTCCATAAATGGATTCGTCTCCAGGTTCAGCCTATAACATTTCACACCAAAACAAATATTGCCTGAAATTTCTTTCTCTGAAAACAGCATATATATAAACACACACACAGAGCATATATATATATATATATATATATATATATATATATAGTCAATATAATATATATATATATGTTACAATTAGAATATTTCTTTAGATGTACTACTTCAAAAAGCCAGTAAGTATCAATGTGTCTTAGGAAATGTGTAATTTATGTTATTAAATCTGGCAACTTTCCACAATGGAGGTGGTCTATGGGAAAAAAGAAAGCACCAAAAAAAAAAACAAAAAAAAACAAAAAAAACAAGAGGAAGGCATGCCATCCTGAGGGGCAGGTAAATGAGACACTGAAGTGCTGAATTCAATCCTGAGAGCACACAATTCTACCACAAGAAAGCCCTGTTGTCTTGAACCACACAGGTATAAATGATGAGGCTAAGACATGTCTTACAGAGCTAACCACATATATTTCCTAGGAGAAAACAAATGGATAGCGCAAATGACACAGAATGAACACATCCATTCAGAGGAGAAGCCACCAGACATCCTTACACACTAAAATTACAAGCAATGATCCACTGAAATAAATACCATTAATAAATATTAATTAAGAACTAAGTGAGTATATTATAAAATAAAATAGAAAATAACAAATGATGGGAAGATACTTTCTTATCTTTCTAATGCACATAGTCCAGCATTAAAATTTAGAAATGTAAAAATTTCCTTGAAGGTGAAACAATATTCTATCTCAGGACAGTTTTTCAAATATTATTGTTGAGTAGTACAGTATCTTTGATAAGGGCTCTTAAGGAGACTAAAAACAGAAACTCTTTAAAATTAAATTATAAACTAAAGAAATCAAGAGGTGAATTTATGGTAACTTTTTAACTCCAAGGATATCTAACAATCCAAGTCAGTTTCTAAAAATTTAAATTACACTTTTGTCTTCCTCTTTGGTTATTTGATCCAAAGTACATATTATAAGACCGCTTATGAAAATAAGCCACACATCAAAATGTACAGGTAGAATTTCCTCTCTTTTTCTCTGTTCTCTTTCCCAGTAAAACCAATACACTTCTCCAATGATGCTTTGGTTACAACTGAAACAACACGATCCTTGACTATAACTTGTATTGTATCCCATGAATTTGGAAATACAAGGGATTGGTACATGGACTATAAACTGCTACAGTGGTCTGGAGATTTATTTGTGTTTTCCATATCTTGTCAATATGAGGAGGGTAGAGTGATACGCTTATCATACCCTACTGCCTGCCTCTCTGGAACTTTGGAGAGTGGGGAACATGACCAATTAGTATTGGAGTAATACTGCTTTGAAGATGCTGAAAGATGTCAAGTTTGCAGTGGAATACAGCATAGGCTACAGCTGCTACATAAGCAAAAAGGATTCCACCCAGCTTCTAAAAGAGATGCCTCTGACTCAGGATGACAGCCAATGAGCAGGGGGAGATGATAAAAGAAGCCATGTACCGAGAAATTTTCCTGTGATTTAAGAGAAGAGATTCTTTAGGGAGATTACATTTTCTCCATGGAATAATAATAAAAAAAATGATAATGGGGAAACATTTCATAAGAATATAAGATGGTCGCAATTTGGACAATTTTATCTTGCTACCTTACGAGTGTTTACTCAGCGTTGCTTGGCACACTGGAGACAATAAATATTTGGGGATCAAGTGTTATATGGGTTATGCCGCCATGTGGTACATATTGCATAATCCTGACTAGTGATTCTGACTTGAAAATATATCCAAACTGGGAAACAGAAGAGAATGTAACTTCTAGGAGTAGTGCATACGGTGCCTGTATTTTCCTGTCCTTGATTTTTGTGGCAAAATCAAAGCAGGATTAATACAGATCAGGAACTGATAAACTAACCTCCTTAACAGTTCCAGATGGATACAAGGTAGCAATGGCAAAACCTGGGACTATGGCACAGTGAAGGTATGAGCCAGATTCCCTGTTAATCTGATGACCATTTACTCCAAGGTGAAAAGTCATATCTCAAAGTCTGAAATCAATTTGTGGGAAGAATAAAAAGTGGAAGAATATGGCTTCTAAGGCAAGATTAACAATTCTCTCCTTTCTTCCATCCTCTCCACTCTACATCCTTCATTCTACCTCTAAGTAGAATTTATGATCTTGATCCTAAAGATTCTAGGTCACTGTACTTGGACAACATCTCAGGGATACAGCATGGATGAGTATTTTTTTTTCCTACCTAAATAAATATCTTGGACAAGTGGCCTAGACCAGTTCATTTAAAAATAGGAAACACTCTATTGCTCTTATTTTTTCTTGGTCTGTATTCTAAATTAACCTTTCCTCGAACTGGAAGGTAGCTATGTTCTAGGCCTTTGTCCCAAGACAATCTAATGAAAGAAACAGGAGTATATCCTACGATACAAATCCCATAATACATGTGTTTAGTGGGTAAGTAGTAAAGAGGTCTATGTGCACACATGCTTGCCAGGCTTTGTTCTCTGTTCTTGTAGCTGCTGAAAAGGTCTACTTTTCAACAGTACAAACTATATTGGAGAAATATAACTTTGAGTAGTCTTTGAAAAGTATAATTCACAGGGGTCCCAATACAATAAATGCATTAACAGACTTGTGTAGCTGATTGCTTACATATTTGCATTCTTAAAATAGATTTTTTTAAAAGTTCACTAATTCTGCATTTAAGTGTAATATTTTTTGTTCTTTGACAAAGTAAATGAGACAGCATCATATATGCTGTCATATATGCAATGAATCTTACAACAAGGCATTCCAGTTAAAATTAGACACATTTAATTTGAGGTTAAAGATGGCTGCTTTTAAGTCACCAACCATGTTATAATCAAATATGAATTTGTTCCTTTCCTTTTTTAGCACCTAATATAAGTACATACACTTAACCAGGTAAGTAAGGTCCATAATAGCACATGTAAAAGAACAGCAATTATGTTCTCTGCAATACTATACATCTCAACCTTAAGAATATTTAATTATTATAATGTGGTATTTAGAAAATATATGAAATTATTACAAGGCAGAAGGCGTTGGTAATATGGTATATTGTTGAAATTTCATTTGATTTAAGGACGAAACAGAGAGCAATTTGATACAGTGCACCCTAACATATGTTCTCTTTGACTACTCAATTATTGTATATACACTTCTAAAATTTTTAAGCACACTATTTTCACTAATTTCCATCTTGAACAGATGTATTTAAACACACACACATACACACGGGCACACATGCAAATACACACAAAGAAAAGCAAATACACTCTCTATCATTAATCAGCCATAATTTGCATTCAAAAGTAAACACATTTTAAATATAGCATGATCTCCCGGTCTCCCATGATTTAAAACATAAAACATTTATAAAAATATAGGTCACTTGCTACCATTCAGAGATTTCTGTCAGAAAAGGAAAGGACTGGGCACACTGATTTTCTTAGAGGGGAGGAAGTTTCCAATTTCATCAGTTATATAACATGAATTGTATCTAGATAAATTGTATCTACAATTTTTAACTGTATAAATTATTGGCTTTTTCCATTTTAAAAAGAGCACTTAAAATTAACACCATATGTATTCTTTCTCTGTGTTCATTTTCCATGATGAGAAGTTTGATCACTATAAAATATTTTTAAATGAAATGTATCCTACATCATCAATGAGATTTTTTAACTTATAATTTACTAACAGGTATATAAATGACTGTCCGTGTGTTTTCTTGCCCATGTAGTATCTTAGATAGTATTGCTCTGTGACGGAAAGCCTCTCTGTGAACTTCGGAAATTTATGTCACCTTTATAGTTTTTAATCTTTGAAGTCTTTAGTTTTGTCTTTAAAATATAGGGGTTGAAATAAATTTTTCTATGGTTTCTTCTAGCTGTGACATCTATAACAGGTATCACAGAAAAAAATATGAGTTGACTTCAATTGTGCATATTTATCTAAACGTTACATTGTAAGATAGCTTACATGAAGTAATTAAGAGAAGTAAAAAGGATGTCAAAAGAGACTAAGCAATTCCTCTTATTTTTATCTTCTCATACCCTCTAGTATTGAATAGAGTAACAAATCCAAAAACACTTATTTATACAATATTCTTTCAGTAGCAAGAGGGAAGGGTGATTTAGAGAAAATTTAATCAACCCCCTTCCTTCCATAATCTCCATCCTCCTCCTTTAAAACCACTCCAAATAAACATTCAGTCTACATAGCAACAGTGTCCAAGCACTTCCAACATGGCTTCAGAACAATTTCCTTAGCCATCCTTCAAACAAGATGGCTGCCCCAACCCTTACATAGATTCTCAAGCTGCCATAGTGTAATTCAACAATTTGCTAAACACTAATATTAACTATATTAGTAATTACATTAGCTTGTTTCTCAGATTTTGTTATTGAAATATTCTCAAACTGTAGGCCCATTTCTCTACAGAGAAGAAAACCCAGGTACAGAGAGTCCAGGTTACCTCCCTGGGGTCACACAGCCAATTATAACAGTGAGAGGAAAACTCAAAACTTCTGATTCTACAATCACATAAATGTTCACTTTGTAGGTAATGTTCATTTTTGGTTTTTCATTCATTTTCCTTTATTCAACACGTTTTTAAAGGGTTTGAAGAAACATAACCATTATTGCAAGTACAGTTAACATATGCATTGTTTAACTGTACCAGTGGAAATCCATTTATTCTTCATGGATGGCAAATTGCTTTTGAAAAGCCTGATTAAAACTGACTGAACTGACAGTAGTCATAAAAAAATTGCATTTAAATATATAAGGAGATAAATGAATTCAAAATGTACTCAACTGGATACAAAATCCAATTCATCCAATATTCACCATAACTTTTAAAT
Source organism: Mesoplodon bidens (assembly GCF_964165515.1). Lineage (NCBI taxonomy): Eukaryota > Metazoa > Chordata > Mammalia > Artiodactyla > Ziphiidae > Mesoplodon > Mesoplodon bidens. The sequence goes on along the minus strand of NC_138162.1, from coordinate 67,804,250 downwards.
TAGCATTATCAAATATATATTTTCATATAATTTGCATTGCTAAAGTTTATTAAATTTAGTATAAGTGTAAGTCCAAAAAGACATAACTGAAATTGAGGTATTTTCTCCAAACAACAGAGGAATCTTAGTTATTTGTGGTATTAAATTTGAGATTCATAGATAAAGACATATTGATAGATATTCAATTAGGCAATTTTGAAAGTCACATATTTTTCAGAAATGTCTAAAAAGAAGATTTTGGATGGGTGAATTTGAAAAGTGTAGCATGCATTTCAGGCCACCTGCTCTCAGATTACCATATAAAATCCATCCATTCCCCACCTACTCCCATAAGCCAGGCCTAGAAATGCAGAGGTATCAGAAGTTACATCAATATTACTTTTCTAACAGCAAAACAATTTACACCAGTGGTAGCCACAACTGTCATGTGCACTAATAGCCATTCCTAAAATTTCAACATAGTATCCAGCTAATTATTTTATATAAACCAGCAATATTTTAGCTTTTCTCTTACACTTAACCTCACTAAAGAAAAATGTCCTTTGCCCTTGCAGGTTGCATCTGCACCCTACTAGTAGTACACAGGAGACAAAGGATGTCATTTCATAGAGGGAAAAACAAAGTAATTTTTAACCACAGTTTAGCCTTCCAAAATCACATCTACTTAACAATGTCTTACTTTCTAAATTAAAAGTTTTAAGAAAATAATAATCACATTTAAGAGTTCCTTAAAATGTAAGACCATGTGGTGTACAAAACCACCTTTAAGTTATGATAGTTACAGGACTACACCTGTAAATGCTACGTTAATATTAAGAGAAAGAAAAGTATGTCTGCCCTCACCAACTGCAATTGTAAGCAAATGCAGGTATACAGCACTTTACTAGTAAGAACTCCTTTAGTAAGCACATGTTTAGAGGAATTAATCATTCATTCCCTGTAGACTGCTTATGTATTTCATAGGGCCATTATCTGATCTGAATAACAAGAACAATTGCATAATAAAACACATTACTGCTGACATTAGCAACTTTCTTTTTTCAACTTTCAAGTTGCAACCACCTCTGTATTGCACAAAAAGCTGGTGGCAAAAAAACCTGACAACTGAATCGCCCCATCCAGCTTTGACTTTTTTCTCTCTTATTACATAGAGACAGTGATCAAATATAATATTTGCAAGCTTTACTAGAAATGGTTTTATTTCAGGCTATCTTCCTCAGCACTATGACATAATTAGAGACAGAATCTGTGTCAGATTAGTTTTCACGTTAAGTGTAAATCTCTCAGAAATTCAAACAGGATGAAGAATTCTGTCATGTCTTTTCTTCTGTGGAATATGTGTCTAACAGTAATATAGGTAATAACATGTTTGAACCACTCTTAAATTTGACTACCTCAGTAGAAAATCACCTTTTATTTTTCAATAATTATTTTTTCAAACATCAAGTATGCTTTCAGATATTTGAGGTCACAAATAAGTAGAGGTCATTTGCTATAATCCACATCTGATCAACCAAAGGCTTCATTTTAAATTATTTAAATTCACTTTAAACCAATGATAGAAATGGCAGCTGAGAGAAGTAATACGTCTAAGAAAACACATTTGGATAGAAAATAAAGTAATATAGAAGAAACAATGATATATCTATCCAAAATGATTTCCACGTATGGTAACTTCATGTCAACAAATTCATCAACTGTCCTACTGTTATTTCATTACCTCCAAAACTTATGCCCCAAGATATTCAGAGCTTCTGATATTGAATAACCATAACAACTCTAAAAAGAGCTTTCCCTTTTTTATACCACTGTACATTAGTTCACTCTTAAATTTTTAAAAATCAATGCCAAATGAATTTAGCTGCTTTTATATATTTACTTGAGTAAATATAAAGGTAATTGTTTTTCACTTTACCATCATCAGAAACTAAATATAAGAAAACCCTCAGGTATTATTTGATAGTAAGGTGCTTTGTTAAAAATAATCTGTGAGATAAGTGATTTTAATTTTCAGTCTGGTTTCTAACTCTTCAAAGGATTTGATTAGAAAAGTGTATATTATACTAACACAGAAAGTTGAAAGTTAAAGATAAAACAGAAGAACTTTTCCTAATCACTATTCTACACTAGTCAGTATGAGTGCTATTATGTCAAAGAAGTTTTAATTTGTTAAAAATCACCTCTGTTTTAACTAAACTGCAATTCCTACTGTATCTACTGTATATGTAACAATGCAAGAAGAATTAGATTCAGAATCCATTTGGCAGTGATAAAGGAAAAAAAATGCTGAAATGTTATTGATTCTCTCCCTCTTGTGCAAAACAGACTGACTCAACTATATTTTTCCTGACATAACACAAAGGTTTTATTTAGATATTACAAAATACTGGCAAATGTTAGACTGTATATATCTCTCTTTTTTTAAATTTTAAGATATTAACCCTTTCACAGAGAGAGGAAGAGTGTCCTACTTGTTTTTACAGAAATGCTGCAGCTACTGACATGGTAATGTTAGCCCCAAGAGGAATACCACCTGCAAAAGTTTTTGATGCAGAGATATTCAGCCCTAGGAGACACCTTACACCTGTCACTGGCTGCTGAGCCCCTGTCACAATTTATAACCTGCTGTGTCAAAGTCACAGCCTCAGCTCCTGCCCTCTCCAAAACATTTTTCACATTCCCTCACCAAATTAATTTCATCCAGTTTTTTACAAACTAGGCTAAAATTCCCAGATTTTCTTCCACATCTCCTCTACCTACAAGTATAAAGAAACCTCAGCAGGGTTTTATTCCAGTTTTTCAAACCACTTATATTAACTTTCTCTTGACCCAATTTTTTCTTTTTCTTTTTTTTTTTTTAACAAGCTCTCTTCAGAACCAAAGATAAAACAAGCAACCAAGTGAAGTCAGAGAAGGATGAGAGTTGCTGTGGATTAAGGCTGAGGTTGAAGCTAGCAGTAGAAGGGAACCAGTGGGGTTAGAATGCTCAAGCTTTTTTTAAGGAAACCATCCTTAAATCTTAGAACCAGCTAACGTTTCACAAACCAGGCTTCCCATAGCCCCTGAACAATCAGCGTTAAAAAAAATCGGATTCCCAGCAAGCCTGCCCATACTGAAGTCTGCTGAATGCAATGGTCTTCCAAAAAAGAGAGAGAGAGAGAAGAACGGAAGAAAGAGAAAGAAAGAAGAACGGAAGAAAGAAAGAGAAAAAGAAGGAAAGAAAGAAAGAAAGAAAGAAAGAAAGAAAGAAAGAAAGAAAGAAAGAAAGAAAGAAAGAAAGAAAGAAAGAGAGCTTAGCAAACCACTTCTCAATTAAGAACTAGTGAAGTTATATAAATCAACTTCTTCCCCGGTAAAACGAAAAAACTGCCCGCCCATACCATCGGGGGAAAAGCATTCATTCAGCATAAGCCTCAATTTAAGACAAGAAATACAGAAGCACAGTTTACTTACTAAAGTAGCCGCTCCAGTCCTCCTTGGAAAGCCTGAGGAGTCTTCTCGTTTCTCCCCTACCAGTCAAATAAAGAATTGTCTTTCTATTCCACACAGGCCCAGAATAAACTGCAAGAAAGAACAGCACAAGAACAGCCGCCCGTCGGGCTTTGGCTTTGGTCGGATGCTTCGGGTTCTGATTGTTTCAAAAGTGGGGTCTTCTTTTCGGGAGGGAGGGGGGCGAAGACAGGAGAAAATGAGGGCGTTCCGCAAGCTCGCCGGGGTCCTACAAATTATTCTGAAGGCAAAGTACCTGCACTCTCCCCGCGGAGGCTGCCTGTCAGCGCCGCGCTGAGGGGAGACGCCGAGGGGGAGGAGCAGCCGGAGGGCTCGGGCTGGGAGGGAGCGCGGGGCGGGGAGGCCGGCGAGCGGCTGGCGGAGAAGCCGGGGGGCCAGCCGCCGTCAGGGCGAGGCGCTGCCCCACGCGCTCGGGCCGCCGGGTGTGGGCGCGGCGGGGCAGGGAGCCGAGGCGGCGGGCATCTCCCGGCAGCTCCCGCACTGGCCGGCTCGCTCGCGCTCCCTCTTGCTCCCGCTCGCACACACAGGCACACACCCCACGTCTCCGACAGCAGCCGCCCCGCCGCAAGCACTCACCTGCATTTCCTTAACAAGCCACTTGATGGCTGCCAGCGGCGCGGGCCCGGCTCCCGCTGGCGGGCGGGCGGGCGGGAGCCCAGGGCGTGGAGGACGCGGCGCGGGATGCTCCGAGCGCCCGCCCGGGAGGCGGCGGCGGCGAAGGCGGCGGCGGCGGCGGCGGTGCGGGCACGCGGGCTGGGGCGGGAGGAGGGGAGCCGCGCCGCGCCCCCGAGCTGCCCGGGAGCTGACCTGGCTGACCCCGCGCCCCCGTGACCTTGGCGGGATTCCAGGGCTCGGGGGTCCAGTGGTGTCGGCGCGGGGAGAGGAGAACATGTCGGTCCCGGGCTATTCCCGACTACTAAAGCCACACAGGACTTGTCCAGGTGTGAATCCCGCTTGCGCTTCTTCAGGTGTTCGCGTGCTTTCGTTAATTTACAGGTGTTTTCGCTTTTTGTTTTGGAGGGAAGCTGGCGGTTAGGGTTAGGGGTGGAGGGTTTAAAAATGCAAGGGCTAAAGATTTAACTTGCAATACGATCGATGCTTGGGAAGAGCTCCCTTTAGTGAGAGGTAAGGAAGGGGAGCGAGGCTCCGTGGCGCCCGGGGTGTTCTGCATCTCAGATACAGGATGTATCAATAGTCGTCGTTTGGGGTGCTTGGCAGCCTGGCTGCCGGGATTGAGGGAGACACTGGGCTCTGCCGAGGTGGTACTTGAGAAGGGAAAAACCTGTAAAAGAGTTGCTGGGAAACAGCCTCGCTCTTGAGGAGAAGACGCGGACAGGCATTGGGGGAGCAATTTCTTCCACACCTGCTCAGTCCCCGACCATAGAGCGGCCAACGCCATTAAGGTGGTGTGCCACAGACTCGGGATACCAGGGAAGAGGAACTTAGGTCCCCTGAGCAAAGCTAGAAAAGGGGGCTGGAGCTGGGGAAGAGGGTGGGCAGGATGAAAGAAATCTAGCAGAAAGCTTATCACTCCACCGTCATTTATGTCTGATCAGAGCATACAGCTATGGCAAGAAATGCTCTCTCTTTCTTGCTAAAGAGAGAGCAATGTCACTACGTCGGTGCTTTAAAAAAAAAAAGCCAGAATAATTATCCTGTTTGTAATAACGCAACAGAGAGACTTCCAGGTACCCTCTAGTCATACGTGCTGTAAGCACTATGGACACAAACAGAAAGCAGTGAGCCATCTACTTATTTGTGCTTGACCTAATAGCAGAAAAGTCACTTTCTCCCAAAGAGAAACAAAGCTTAACCAATATAGGTGACATTTTCCAAAGGGTCATTTTTCTATTCATGCCTGCTTCATTGCTTGCCATGCCCCTTTGCTCTTCAGGAGTGACCCTTCTTCTGAACCCATCCCCTACCAAGCTCCCTGCTCTGTCACCTTAAACCCACTGAGCTCACCCATTCAAGAAGGTTCACTTGCACACAGTATCACTTAAAGCTGCTCTTGTAAATGATAGGATATAAACCAAAAAGACTTCTCCTGCGCGTGCAAGTGTGTGTGTATGTGTACACATGTCTATCTTTGCAATTATGCAAAGCACCTGCCCCCCTTATGGTGTTGTCTGTGCAAGATGATGACTAACTCATTCTCTCTTCCTCTCTCTCCTTCTTTCCCTCCCTCCTTCTCCCTCTGCACAAATACACACCACTCACCCCTGTCTCAGTTCCTTCCTGTCAGTGTTCAGTAATGGTTTTACATGAACTTTCTGTTAGACAGCCTCTGACTACCAAGAGCGAGTTGGAGCAGATTGGTAGGAGAAATGCTGGGGCTGAACACTGCTGCTGTTTCCTGTCATCACTCACTCATTACATACACTACTGTACCTCATGCCAAGTGGCAGCAGAAATGATTTCCGCTCTTGCTATTTGTAATCATGTATTTGCCCTCCCCCGGAAACACTTATAATTAATAATAAAAGAAATAATGCATCTTGAAACGGTGGGAAGAGCAGATGGATGCTGATGTGGTGGCGTTAGTCACCTTTTCTGTTGCTGCTGCAAAGACGGTGTGACCACCTCTCCCTTTCTGCTGCTTCTGGCGGGTTAGGCAAAGCATCTGGCCCTTTTACTGTGTTCTCTTCTCCATCTTTCCCTTGACAATAGTTTGTGTATTTTAAATAAAGATTTCATTCTGCCAACCCGCAGGAAGCTTTTAACAAGATGCACCTGAGTGTATCGATGTCATATCTTTTTACTGCTCTGTGGGGGTGTTCAGCCGCTTGAAACTCATCTCAACTTCAACTCAAAGCTGGCATCTCACGCTCACAGTGCTCCCTGAGGCTGATTTACTCTTACTTCTACACAACTATCTTTTGGTGTCCTCAGAAGAACACAGGATTCTGAAAACAATGAAAGACTGAGACTTATAATCAATCCTCTTCCTGCTGTACCTCTCCCCCCTCCCCCAGCTTAATGACACCACACAGGTTAATTGTGATTAGCTTATTGTACAGATTTTATTAATGATTCATTAGAGTTGGACTGGGGTATCTTTCCTGAGGATAATGGCTCCAAGCCTGAAGAATTAAGACAATTTCATTATCTAACTACCTATCTTCACCTCCTGTAATATTATGGTTTATTTTTCTTTTTTAAATGAAAAGGCAGCTTTAAATGTCCTCTTTGGGTTATTGTTGTATATTTACTTTTAAAAGGCAGCAACCTCTTTAGATTGGTCATTGAACCATGTGTTTAAAACAATCATAACAAACATGAAGTAGAAATTAAAAAAAAAAAGTGGGATAGGGTAAAACAGGGTGGGCCTGAATATCAGTCATCTAAGATTAGTCTCTTTTGAAATTCTCTTTATTTTACCACATGATTTCATTTACCAAAACTTTAGTTAGCCATGTTACATTTAAGCTTATAATTGATTTTAAAAGCCTGCTTATGCAGAAGAAATCTCCAAATTTATATTTGGATTTTGGATTTTTGAGGGGATTAAGTACTTTCTTGTCTTAGTTTTTGAATTAAGCTTAACAGTGCAACAAAAGCAACTCTGCGGCAATAATTTCCTGTTCTAATATGTCCTTTAAATGTATTAATAGCATTGTGATAAAACCTCCTAATTATTCAGCAGTCCACATTGTGGAATTGAAAATAAAGGAGAAGATATAGATAACAGGGTAGTAAAGGAGCTAGGAAGAGCAAGTAACTTGTTACAAGGGAGACAGTGATCAATAATTGAAAGAGGGTAATTCTGTGACCACCTGATGGGTGGGTTTGATTTGTCAATAGTAGTCTCTCACACTTTACCGTCTTTTTTCTTTCTTCTTCAGTCTACATAAATAGTGTACACTTAATTTCTTCTCCCTTTTCTCAACTTTTGCTTCTCAAGTTATGCTGACTGGCAGAAACAGTCGTATATTGATAATACAGTGTGAAATCATGCACTTAATGAGTCAGACTGCTTGTATTTATCTCACCTGAGACAAGGATAATCCTCTACTCTTCTAGTTTTATTTTGGTCAGTGAGGGTAGAGTTCTAATCGAGTAAATTGGCCTAATTTACCTAATTTGTTATACATGCTTTGCTGCCAAGAAATCTGCTTAGGAAACCTTAAAACACAATGAGAGGGCTTCCTTGGTGGCGCAGTGGTTGAGAATCTGCCTGCCAATACAGGGGACACGGGTTCGAGCCCTGGTCTGGGAGGATCCCACATGCCGCGGAGCAACTGAGTCTGTGAGCCACAACTACTGAGCCCGCGCGTCTGGAGCCTGTGCTCCACAATGGGAGGGGCCGTGATAGTGAGAGGCCCGCACACCGCGATGAAGAGTGGCCTCTGCTCGCTGCAACTGGAGAAAGCCCTCACACAGAAACAAGACCCAACACAGCCAAAAATAAATAAATAAAAAAAGCTTTAAAAAAGCTTAAAAAAAAACACACAATGAGAAAAAAAAATGCCTTGGATGTACCCAATTTAAGGAGGCTTAATGGGTGGAGTTATTTGTGATAATTGTTGGCTCATGGTTTAGATGTTATTCCACTGAAATTATCATGTGGCTAATGCTAAGTTACACAAAATCTAAATGCTTGGGAAATACGGGTTTTGATGTAATGTATATACTTATTTTTACATTTGTGCTAATCATCTCTATTCCTCACCTACCCCCTAACCTTAGATCCCTCATTTGCCCTTCTTTGTGCCCTACAGGTTAACCTCTAATAGCTGCATGTACCTGGTTTCCCTTGTCTCCTGGCTTTGTTGGGGTATTGTCAATAAGAGGTACTGGAAGAGGGCAGTAGGAAAGAAAGGGGGGGCTGTTCTTGCCCCTTTTGCTCTAGAACTTGGACTGTCGTTCTTTCTGACAGTGGCTGCATTGCTGTACAAAGACAACCCTTTCTTGTCACCACCCTTCCATAGTTCCAGCTCAAGTGTGCCTGTAATAACATCATCTTGTCCCTTACCCCTTTAGCTTTCCACTATGGTTAAAACCTAGGATACTCAGTATCTCTCCTCAGTTTCTCCAACCCAGCCACTCCTCTGGAAAGTATCTGTTACCTAAATTCTCTCTCTCAGAAATCACTCCTGGGCTTCCCTGGTGGCGCAGTTGTTGAGAGTCCTCCTGCCGATGCAGGGGACACAGGTTCGTGCCCTGGTCTGGGAAGATCCCACATGCCGCGGAGCGGCTAGGCCCGTGAGCCATGGCCGCTGAGCCTGCGCGTCCGGAACCTGTGCTCCGCAACGGGAGAGGCCACAACAGTGAGAGGCCCGCGTACCGCAAAAAAAAAAAAAAAAAAAAAAATCACTCCTGATGGTGCCTTTTGTTTCCCTCAGGAACTCTGACTGATACATTTTTGTAACTTAAAGTGTTCAAAGATAACAAGAAATATTTTATTCAATTATTTCAAAGTTTAATATATAGTCTAGTGTGTATAGAAGTGCCGGAACCTTACCTTTACTCAAACTGAAAATAACTTTAACATACTAAAAGAAGATATTTGATGGTACAGCTGATCTATATAGCTAAGTAATACAGTATATTAATATTTTTCATAGAGGTGTCAGTCTCTGTGTATTAAATGAGCCAGATTTGTCCAACATGTAAAACTACCTTTTTCTTAAACATATATCTCAATGTTTTATGGTATATGATTGCAAAATAATAATAGTAATATATGTTTTGAAGGCTAGTATTTATTATTTGATGAAGCACACTATAGTTCAAAAGGCATTGCAATTTTCATCAATTTTAAAGAACTAAATGAGTAAGAAAGCCTATATGAATCCATTCTTCCAATTATTAAAAGAAAAGCCAATAATGAGGATGTAAAGGTGACCTTGGTTAAAAGTGATAACCCAAAATAAATGCCCCATGTGTATACCTTGGAAAGAGAACAACTGGATATGAATACAAAGAATGCAATCCACCAAATGCTTTTAAGCAAGCATTAAAAAAAAATCAAATTAACAAGGATCAGAGTGAGTTCTTTAATAAAAATAAGGTATAGTTTGAGAGAGAATATATAATAGTTCCTATGGATTTTTGGTCTAATTTTGACCTTAAAATTAGTAGAAAACAGGTATTGAATGCAAGATTTTACCTATACATCCCTACTTAATAAAGTCATTGTAAATTTTACTTCTTCTGTATCCTGAGCAATTTTGTATTTTCTTTTATAAATTAGGCATAAGAATGATCGCAACCATATATTTATGTGCACACCACGTGTGTGCACATACTACTTTTCTAAATTTTTTAAAGGTCATTAGCAGTACCCTGTCTAAATTTTAGACCTAAGAAACATGGAACACAGAAAACTGAGGTGGATTAGTTGACCCCAGGACAAAAAGTTATATTAGCATTTATTTTTGTCACAGGCTATATGTATACTTTCAAAAATTAAAATTGTGGATTTTTAAAATAGAAGCAAAAGAAAGAAATGTGACGACCGTATCATATAGGACTCTGCTTTTTAGCAGTCTACATTTTATAGGTGACATGCAAATTAGAAACTTCTCTCTTCTTTATGGAAGGATATTTAAAGTAAATCAAAACAGCAATCTTATAGAGGCTTTAAAATTAATTTTTCCATGTAATTATCACTAATGCAACACAAGATGACTTGGCACAGCACCCTCACCTTCTTTCCCATTTTACACTACTAAACCCAGTGTAGGTGAAATGTTCATTTTTACATGACCAATGAGTGAACTTCTGCTATTTCCAGGCAACTTTCCTCCTTATCATAATTTAAGGGATACTTTTTTTTAAGGAATACTTTTAATGTAAGAACATTTCATATATACACATATGTGTGTATGTGTGTGTGTATTATTTAAATTTAGTGTTTTTGTTATTTAAATTACAATGTGTGTTTTCATGAGCCCCGTCTCATTATCTTTTATGAGAAAAGTATTAAACTAAATCTTTAAACAAAATTTAAATGAGTCATTGAACAATTACTGCTATACTTAAAAGGGGAAAGAATCAGGAAAGACTTCTAGCAGGGAGTCTTCAAGAAAGGGTGAAGAGATGATGTGGCTAGTGAGGCATCACCTTTATGAGTTGTTTCACTACTAGTAGTAATCAAAATTCTCATCAGTTTCATCTAAGCAATAAAAATGTGAACATAATAGGAATATAGGTCATGAATATGAATGTGATGGGGAAAGGATTTATTAATGCTAGTGTGTTCCCCAACAAAATCTCCTCCTGCCTCTTCCTCTTTTTCTCATACACACACATGCATACACACCCCTACAGACACATTCAGAGAATATGAGTTTATATTTTCCTTGCTCAGCTCCAGTTCCCTATCCTCCCCTCTAAGGCTTTTTTACCCCCCTTGTTCTCAGGCTACTGTCATGCAGAAACTAGAGAAGTGGAAGCAATCTGGGAATGAAAAGACTCAGATCAGGGATTTAGGGAAATAGAGAGAGAGAAGATTTAACACAGTTATAAAGTAAGAATATCCCAAGCAACTATGAGATGTGGGAAAGTTGGAAAGAAGAGAAAAACACTATGTTTTGTAGAAGTGTCACTGGGGGATATGAATCAGGGCCTCCCAATAATGCTTTTGAAGGGCCCAGTATTAAAGACTGGAATGCATTTTTATTACTTTTTTGTTTTTAGTCTTTGTATTTCCTCGGACAGTCAAAAGCTCTTATACCATACCATAAGGAGAATGGAATTTTTTGTGGTTTTACACACACACACACGCATATACATAAACAGACAAATGTTTTCACCCAGACAAATATAGTTACACAGTTTATAAATTGATTTTGAAGTCTTAAATTATTTTTAAAGTGTACCAGCTTGATTTTAATATAAATAGGGTAAATATATTTTCTATATTAAAATTATTTTTCCTAAATCCCATAACATATATTATTTACATTGAAGTTTCAATTAAATAAATTTTCAAATCTTTAGTGACAACTATAATATCTGTTCTCAAAAGAAAATGCTTATACATTATAAATATAAAATATTATCTAATAAATAATAAAATGCTTTATTTTAACATTGATTTGTTTGGTAAAAACGCCTATAAACACTTTTCCTCACTCTGATTCTCTAGGAGAAATGTAAAAATTATTATCGAAAGCCACATTATTTCTGAGGAATCCAATCAGTGCTTCTCAGATATTTTTATATCCAAAGCTCTCCCCTCAATCTCTACTTAATAACTCCTATGCAAGCCTCTGATACACAAAAATCTAGAATATACTCATCCAGACAAAAAAGATACTAACCACATTATCCATCCTTTGTTGTATTCCCATTGTGCCAATAATAGATGGCAGTTAGGACAAAAAGTAATACAAGACCATCATATAGTTTATTTAAATACATCTTATATGTCTTTCGTGTAGTAAAACGGAGGGTACCAAATTTTAATGGACTTAGTGAGGACTTACTGTATGCAAAGTAGATGAGAACACATTTGTGAGAACTTATTGTATGCAAAGTTGATGGTGTATGTGTGTAAGGGGTGGGGGGAGGAAGGGGGAGCGGAGTGTAGCTAAATGACTAATGCCCATATGCCCATAAACAAACATAATTCAGAAGTCTGGGAGCACATGATTAGATTTAAAAGATTTAACATGGAAAATTTAATCAAATTCATCAGGCAACCTTGCAACTAACATTGTAATACAGAATATTCAAAGAAATCTACATGTCAGCAAGATGTCTAAGTACTCAGCCTGTCAAAACTCCAAACTGGGGCCTCCCTGGTGGCGCAGTGGTTGAGAGTCCGCCTGCCGATGCAGGGGATACGGGTTCGTGCCCCGATCTGGGAGGATCCCATATGCCACGGAGCGGCTGGGCCCGTGAGCCATGGCCACTGAGCCTGCGCATCCGGAGCCTGTGCTCCGCAACGGGAGAGGACACAACAGTGAGAGGCCCGCGTACCGCAAAAAGAAAAAAAAAAAAAATAAAAAAAAAATAAACTCCAAACTGAAATTATTGATGAAATGCTAAATTAAAAAATATTTTTCAAAATCTCTGGAAATTTAGTAAGGGTGCTCTCAACTATTAAAATTAAAAGAAATTCATAGTCCATAAACTATGTTTGTTTATAGAATTATAGACAAATAAGATATGCATGGCTAATTTCAAATTTGATCCTTCAGAATGTAGCACAGTGTCAAGGAAAATAAGCAGGAATATTCTGGAAAAACTCACTAAAATCCTTACACTTCTAGGGATAAGGATGGGCCATGAGGCAATAAATGAAACTGGAAAATGGTAGGAAACAGAAAGTATCATGAATAAGCAGATGTTGCTGGATGTTAAAACAAGGGGAGTAGCTTCCTCCTATTTGCAGTAGGTGGCAGCAAGGGCTAATGAGTAATAAAAGCAAAGAAATATTTTGGCCTAGTTATCAACATGCTCTTTTAAAGATGAGTAAAGAAGATTTTGTAAAATAATGGGAGGAATGTGGAGGAAGTTATCACTTGAAACAATGTTTGAAAATAAACAGAAAATAGAAATTTCAGAAACACCTGAAATAAGCTTTGTAAAATTAAGAATATAAGGTACTTTTGAAGCCACAATAAAAACAGAAAAGTGAAAGCAGATAATAGACTATAGTGTAAAATTTAAAAGTTAGCTTTCTGAGGAGGGAGACACAGAAAGAAACAGGTAAAAATTAAATGGTAAAAAGCTACAAATTAGTCAATAACATCAGAATTAGAAAGCAAAATGCAACAGAAACAGCAGAATTCATAATGCCAAAACTTACAGTTGAACACCAAGGTTTCTATTTAATAGTAAATATATTTTTTCTCAAAATTATTTAAAAACAGCATCATTTTCCCTTTATAATGTTAATTAATGCAAAAGATATATGTAGGTGTGTGTATATATGTGTATATACTTATATATACCTATATATGTATCTGTATATCTGGATATATATGTATGTATCTATCCATCTATCCTAATATTGTATTATATATGCAAGAACAAGATAATATGCGCTGTAGTAACTAGAACTATTTTAATTTTTTGTATGTCTGTATTTGTTAAAATAAAAGGATTCATTTTCATTACCAGAAGTATGTTTTAAGTATATATAATTTTAAAATGGCTTTGAAATATATTCTGAGAGTAGGTAAGTCCTTTTCTTTTAAGTGTTCCCATTGCTTCCAGTAGAACATATACAGAATTTACAAAAGCCGCTAAATCAAAGTAATTACTATATGCAAATTTTTACAATACTCTTAAGTAGAGTTTCATAATAACTTTTCTATTTTTCATCTTACCTTATTTTCTGCTGTATATATTAAATAGTAAAAGATGGTAAAACTAATGTTTCACCTTGTTTGAAAAGCTTTTGAAAAATTAAATTTTGAAGAAAGTCTTTTCCATATTTTCTAAATATCTCCAGAACTTCTTGCTGTAATTAAATTTGTAAAGATTCACTTTGCACATTATGTCTCTCTTGACAAAAATTGTTTCCATTCATTAAGGGAACAAATTGATAACTGAATAGTGCCAGAAATTAAAAAGTTCAAGAAAGTTCAAATATGTGGTCTTTGAATGTTTTGTACAGGTATATTGTTTTTCTAAGTTGAGTTAAATGGTTCAGAATTGTGCTCCAGTAATAACCTTTAAAAAATTAAAAGGTACATTTGCATCAAATTGAATGGCCGGCTAAAATTTTAGGTTTTAACAATTCTAATTGAAAAGGTTTTAAAGTAGAAAAGGAATAGCTCATAATGTGAGTACATAAATGGTAGAATGTTTAAAAATATATTTCTTTTTCTTTTAACATTTTAATAGTACTCTTAAATCTCATATAGAGATGCATATCTGCACACTATTGATTGTACATTATAGAGATTTCATAATGAAATACCATGATATAACTTATGTGAATCACTCTACATTTTCTAAACTAAAGCCTAGGGTTTTACTAACACACCATTGTTAAGCAATTGTACCCCAATAAAGATGTAAAAAAATATATAAATAAATAAATAAAGATCTATTTAAAAAAAAAAAAAAAGCCTAGGGTTTTAAAGCACAGAATGAGAATCATACAGCCCAAAATACTGAGTGCATAATGGTTAAATGATTGCCTTAAATTAACTTGATGACTATGTGATTTCAAATTTAATTCTGATAAACTAAAATCACTAGTGTTCTAACTACAAAAATATGCTCCTATCATATATTTCATAAAGAAAGCCAGGGTAAAGGACAATAATTTCATTTATTTTAATTTTTATTTTTATGTCATATTTGGAATCAGAGTTGTAAAGATGCCATAGTTAACTTGAAAATCATGATTTTCTGAAACAGAGAGAATGGGAGAAGGATAGGGAAAGGAGAGAGAGACTTGTTTATCCTTGTAGTTAACCTCCATTACTGCTCCATACCATTTTACACTCAGAATAGAAATCTCTTAAGGAGAGATAATGCCACGATAGAGAATGCTTGTGGGTTATTTTTTCCCCTTTTGGATATTTCAGTGAACTTTTTAAGTCCCTTTTCTAGGATGATTCTTCTCCATGGTAGAGGACTCCCAAGATAAGGGACTGACATTTTCTATTACAAGTGCCAATTTTGTAAGTGGTTTTAGTGGTTTGAACATTTGTCCAAGAGTAACAAGAGAGAAACCACCAATGTGTATCACATACACCACCAAAGAGCCATCAGACCCAAGTGGCTTTCAGTCACCATTAATTTCAGCTGTCTGAAAATACAGTTTCACAAATTTTGCTTGTTATTAACAAGACTTTCTTTCTGCCTTATTTTACTTTCCCACATTTTAATGTTTACATACAAAGAGCAAACACTAAAATGCTAAAATAGAGTACCAAATATTTTAAGATTGAATAATATCAACAAGCCCTATCATCAGGCAACTCTGAGTTTCCTGTTCCCATTCTAGAGGTGAGTCAGCAGAAAGTAAGAGAAGGTAAAATTTACTTTTCTAAAAAGAATTAGTAGCAAGTTTATTAAGAGGGAATGGTTTTCCTTAAAAACAGTATGGAAGATAATGCGATTTGAAGGTTATATGTATGCACTCAGGAGACAAACTGCCTAGGTTCACACCCCTGTTTTTCTACTTGCCAATCTGGGTAAATAATTTATGTAGAAGTAAAGTTTTTACTTCTACATAAACTTCCCTTCTCTGTAAAATGGGGATAATAATAAATTTCCTTCAGCCTCCTTCCCTTGTTAAATGTTAATAATCATAATATCTTCCTCACAGGATTGCTGTGAGGAATATCATAAGTAAAGCACTAGTAAATGGTAAACAGTATATGAGAATTAACCCTTTATATTGTAAACAATATGGATGAACTGTACTGCTCAGCTTCCCTTGCCAGATATTTTATCTTTTATTGCTACTCTGGTTTAAGTGTTCATAGTAGTTAAATTTTGGAGTGCCTACCAAAATCACACCCCTTCTTTGAAAATACTCCTTACTGATAGCTCCCACTAATGGGATTCTATTTGCACCACCTTCTGGGTGACCACAACTGATTATGCCAGGAGGGGAAAGTTGCTCCATGGGAAAACAGAACATCCTCTTATTTTCTACATTCCATCTTCCAAGGATTTCAATGATCAGATTCAGAAAACATAGCCTGAAGGGGATATGTTGGGAAACTCTGAAGTCATGTAGATTTGGGGCAGGCAAACCTATTCAGCCTTGCATTAGCAGAGAGACTTGACCACAAAGGGGAAGAGAAAGAGAGAGCCTGGGAGATGGGGAGAGAAAAGAGGCTATGCAATCACCAAGAGGTGTGTCTCAGCTCCTGACTTTTCTTCTCTACATCTAATTAAGCTTGTAATAAGACTGGCTAAAGTTTGTCTTACTACTTGAATTCTAATAAAGATATCTCACCCTAATGAACTTGAACTAGGATAAGTTCTATTTATTTCAACTAAATGATCTCTGCCTCAAACAGATGTTTTTCTATTGCACAGCTATATGCATAAAGTTCTGTAAAAAATGCATTAAGTGATAAGTGTAAGCAAACTGTGGGAGAGGAGAGGAGTGAGCTGATTGCAGGCAATGCCAAGCATCTCTGTGCTGAAAATGAACCTAGAACAATAAATTCCTCTCATATCAGCAATGGATATTTGGAAAGAAGCACATCACAAGGCACTGAGAAACAAAAAGTGATACATTTTTGCCAAAAGGGAGAGAAGCATTTAGAAGGGACAACCCCAAAAAGTAATCTCCTACAAGAGCATGTTTAAGGGAGAAGTTCACAAGATGGTATCAGTTTACTCAGAAATTTGGAAGGAAAGGAACCTAGGTAGAAGAAATAATGATGATGATGATGATGACGATGATGATGATAGCTGAATATAAGTGAAAAGGAGTAACATTATAGGGAGGTTGCAAAGTGTAATATAATGAGCTCAGAGGGTTACCTTTGATAGATTTGCAGAAAAACCTCAATTCTGCCTTGGACAAATGATTTCACACCTCTCCCCTCTGCCTCATTATTCTAAAATTGGTATAGCAATGCTTGCCATGCAGGGTTGTCATGAAGATTAAGAATAAGAACTTTGTCAGCAGACAGACCTAAGTTCCTATCCTGATTCATAAATTAAAGCTCAAAAAATGGGGTTTGTTGGTTTGTTTTTGCTTCTCATAATGATTTTTATTATTGCTTCCCAATCACAAGGGTTATTCATAAAAGAGGAATGGAGATTTAGCTTGAACCATCAAGCTTTAAACAACAGGAAGATTTTACCATAATCTTTTATTAGAATCATTATTAAATTGTTCATTGTTTATCCACATAGCAACTTGCTGTTCTTAATAGCACATGAGGTACTGAGGAACAACAGACCTTAGTAATGGTTATTTGTTCATGTTTTGTAATGACATTGCTCTCAATCCTCCATGTCACTTAGAGCATAACCCCTATCTTTGTTCATGTGTCTGAACAGTTGTCATATCCTCTCTATTCAGTTATAATAGGGACTCTTAGTTTTACAAGTAAAATCTTAAATCCTTAAAGAATTCTGAAATTAATTCATAAGGAATTTTACTTCTATATGCTCAATAAATATCATCATCTCTCTGAACATCAGTTTCATCATCTGTGAGGTAGAATTAATAACTCTTAATATGGCGTCAAGTTGTGAGGACAAACACCAATCTCTCTGGCAAAATCTTGGAAAATGTATACCAACTCTACAGCTACAATCATAAAAGCAAACAAGCATAGCTCAAAGTGTTAAGCTTTTTCAAAAAGTCTATATAATTAAGCTCATTTCCATATTACATATATATTTCAAAACATTTCTCTAAATTTGGCTCTCTTTATTCACCATAAAGCCTATAAAGAAGTAGTGGAAAAGAGCCTCATCATGTACATTAAATAAAGTTAAACCAGAAATGAAAACTTAATCATCAATGTGAGCAAATGTGCCCTTTCAGTGATTCATGACCAGCCAATTTGCACTTGGAATCCCTTGAGAATAGCATACTCAAATTCCCTCAGCACTGGTAATACATGTTGTGGTATGTGCTGCTAATTGCCTACTCAGTATCCATTCTAATTGTCTTTCTTATTAACCTGAGCTTGATGGGGGTGGGGGAACATACACAGATAATATTAGTCATCTTACTAACACTCTTGTAGCTAGGAGTGGCCAGGACAAATAATGTTGGCCAATTAGATAAAAGAATCACCGGGTGGGGATTCCTGGAAATATCTGCAGAAAGAATATTGATATAGAATGAATGATTGTGTACCCACAAAATTCATACACTGAAATCTAATCCCCATTGTGTTGGTATTTGGAGGTGGACCCTTTTGGAAGTAATGAGATCATGCAGGTGGAGCCTTCATGAATGGGATTAGTGCTCTTCTAAGAATGGGCTAGACAGCTAGCTCACCCTTCTTTGAGGATCAAAAAGAAGTTGGCAGTCTGCAACCTGGAAGAAGGCTCTTACCAAAACCCAACCATGCTAGCACATTGCTCTCAGACCTCTAGGCTCCAGAATTAGGAGAAACAAAGTTTTGTTGTTTGTAAGCCACCCAGTCTATAGTAATTTGCCATAGCAGCCTAAACTAAGACAGAAACATTCAGTTGCCAATGCTCAATTTTGCCTTTTCTTCTTCTTGCTGGTAACCCAGATATGATATCTATGATGTTGAAAGCCACAGACAGGGATAATGGAGAAAAAAGAAAAATAAAGCTTAGGTGCCTGGTGCCATCACTGAGACACTCCTCCAACCCTGGACCAATAGATCCCTAAATTTCTTGTTTCATGAAAAAAGTAAGTCTTCATCAATTTAAGGCACTGTTGACTGGACTCTTGCCTACAGACAAAAGCCTTCATCACTAATAGTGCAGTCATCTTCAGTATTCTAATATCAAGACATAGGTGCTTCATGATTAAACATATCTTCATAAGTATGAGAAAGATAAAGAAGAAAAATACAAGATATTTTAAGATAGATGGAATTCAAGAGGTTATTTTGGGGCTATATCAAATATGAAAATGTGCAAGAGGGATTAGAAAACCAAGCAGAAACAGTGAGCCAGATTTAACTGAATATAGTTGACCCCATTTCAGTTTGAGTAAGTCTCCTTTTAAGCAGCCCCTATAGAAAACAGCAATAGAAGCAAAAGACCTTTTTTTTTTTTTTTTTTTTTTTTTTTTTGCGGTACACGGGCCTCTCACTGTTGTGGCCTCTCCCGTTGCGGAGCACAGGCTCCGGACGCGCAGGCTCATTGGCCATGGCTCACCGGCCCAGCCGCTCCGCGGCATGTGGGATCTTCCCGGACCGGGGCACAAACCCGCGTTCCCTGCATCGGCAAGCAGACTCTCAACCACTGCGCCATAAGGGAAGCCCAAGACCTTTCTTTAGTTAAGGTAATATGCACATTTTTATTACTGACATGCACACACCCATACACATACACACATATATATGTACTTATAAATCTATGAATTATGTTAAAATGTAAGGATGCAAAGAGAGAAATAAATAGGCACAAGATTTGAAAAGGAGTAACTATATCAGTTACCAACTTGATTCCACAAATGTTCTGCTTATCTCATCAATTTAAGGTCACTTGCTAAAGTTATGTCAGAGCAACTGCATGAATATACATTAAGAAAATAATAGGAAGATAAAAGCACTTATGGCAATTATACTTTTGAAAGAAGATTAACTGATGTGTGTTCTAAATAATATGGAAGCAATTACTATTCAGTCCTACTAAATTATATATCTTGAATCATCTCTTCATAATATTTTGAAGCTAAAAAGGAATTTTAAGAGTATGTTGTTCAAATTATTATTTTTTCCATTATGAGAAAACTGAGTCCTGGAACAATGATGGAATTACTCAATGATGCTCCTTCAATTTAATTATTTTTTTAAAAAGTTGATATCAGGGTTAACATTTCAAATTGCTAACAGGACTTGAATTGCCTTCTCCCAATTTACAAATAAAAATGTGTAATTATGGAAATTTGTATATGAAAATTGTAGCTGTGCATTATGGCTATAGAGGTTTAATATTGAAATCTAAGAAAATAAGACACTTAGGCCCATACTCTAGAATTTAGAAAACTTTAGAATTCCTTATTCACCTGAGTGTAGGAAGGGGCAAATTATCCTGAAGTACCTTATAGTTAATAAATTATTTCTTCTGTTTCCTCTCCCAAGCTGATTGTTAAAATAATAATAGACAGTAAATGCAGCTTCTTGTTGTATATTAAAGGAGATTATTTTAATGTTGTATGTAAGTCTGTGTCAAATTATGATGAAATAAATATTTTATAACACTTGTTCCCTTGGCATGCCTTGGATCCATGAGATCAATGAAATTAACAAAGTTCTTGCCAGTAAGGTTTCGTCTCTGTCTTTTCTAGGCTTCCTGGGACACTGCAACTTCTGGGCAAAGTTTCTTTTCAGTAACACAATGAAAACTAAAGATAAGTGAAGACTGCAGACAGTATGGTTGGCAAATAAACTAATGATTACTTCTTATGGGAACAGGATGCATAACATCATCAACTCACCTATTTTTTTTTTCTTATAGACTCAACATTGACCAAAAGAGCAAGCAATAATAATCATACATCTCTCATATTTTTTTGAGAGTAAGAGTCATGTTACTCTCAACACTTTCTTCTCTCTTATCCCACTGTTCATGGCTAACTCTGTCCTTCTCTATACACTGAGGGACTCAGTGGATATAATTTGCAATATAAAGCATAACTAAGGAAATGCACATTACATAGCTGAAAAAACAATCAGCTGAAGATAAGCATCAAAGTCAATGGCAAACATAAGAAGAGCAGTCTATGACTGGAGAGAGGTTAGGAGACATGAAGAACTTTAGCTCTTTCCTGTATTAGGTAAACGTATTATTTAACAGAGACCAAAAAAAACCCCCAAAAAACAGATCATCAGACTAATCACTCTTCTATACAGTGGCTCATAATCTGGGTTCCATGATGAGTTTCAAGGTTCCAAAAATGTTTTGAAATTATATGTAAGTTTGTGTATTTGCACATTTCTATATAGAACAGGACCACTTACTGAAAGCAAGAGAAATATTACAACTCAAAATTATTTATGAAAAAAGGTGGATGCATTGCCTCATTACCAAAGCACATGAAAGGACATAGGAGAAATTCCCATTGAAACAACTAGACTGGGAACCTAGATGTCATTAAAATATCTGTCCCTGTCACTCCCTCAACTTTTTCACTTTCCTACTGGTTTCATTATATCCCAAATAGATCAGGCAAGTTGCAAAACACTGGGACATGGCTGGATTCAGGTCTGATTCACATACTATAAGCTTAGTAACTAGAGGAGAGATCCTCCACAATTTCCAAGTAAACGTGCTGGGAAAGTGCTCTTGTTGGTAAAGTTTGGGTCATAAATCCTCCATATTTCAATTGCTCTATTCAAATAAAGAGAGTATTATTGTTGTCTCAGTTCAAATCATGTACACAATCAATTAATCACAGTTGCAGGAGCTATGATTGACTTAATACAGTTGAAGCAAATGGTTTGAAGAAGCATTTTCCATAATAAGGGAGGGGCTGTTTGGGTTCTACAGTAGCCTTTTTTTTTTTTTTTGAAATTGGTCAGCCCAGCACAAGCTGACACACACAACGACATATGATAAGACAGTGTTAGGAATATTATTAAGAATTTTGGTTACAAAATTTATTATGTTGAGGTAGGTTCCCTCTATGCCCACTTTCTGGAGAGTTTTTATCATAAATGGGTGTTGAATTTTGTCAAAAGCTTTTTCTGAATCTATTGAGATGATCATATGGTTTTTAGTCTTCAATTTGTTAATATGGTTTATCACATTGATTGATTTACATATATTGAAGAATCCTTGTATCCCTGGGATAAATCCCACCTGATCCTGGTGTATGATCCTTTTAATATGTCTTTGGATTCTGTTTGCTAGTATTTTGTTGAGGATTTTTGCATCTATATTCACTAGTGATATTGGTCTGTAATTTTATTTTTTTGTAGTATCTTTGTCTGGTTTTGGTATCAGGGTGGTGGTGGCCTCATAGAATGAGTTTGGGAGTGTTCCTTCCTCTGCAATTTTTTGGAAGAGTTTGAGAAGGATGGGTGTTAGCTCTTCTCTAAATGTTTGATAGAATTCACCTGTGAAGCCATCTGGTCCTGGACTTTGGTTTGTTGGAAGATTTTTAATCACAGTTTCAAGTTCATTACTTGTGATTGGTCTGTTCATATTTTCTATTTCTTCCTGGTTCAGTCTTGGAAGGTTATACCTTTCTAAGAATTTGTCCATTTCTTCCAGGTTGTCCATTTTATTGGCATAGAGTTGCTTGTAGTAGTCTCTTAGGATGCTTTGTAGTTCTGCAGTGTCTGTTGTAACTTCTCCTTTTTCATTTCTAATTTTATTGATTTGAGTCCTCTCCCTATTTTTCATGATGAGTCTGGCTAATGGTTTATCAATATTGTTTACCTTCTCAAAGAACCAGCTTTTACTTTTATTGATCTTTGCTATTGTTTTCTTTGTTTCTATTCCATTTATTTCTGCTCTGATCTTTATGATTTCTTTCCTTCTGCTAACTTTGGGTTTTGTTTGTTCTTCTTTCTGTAGTTCCTTCAGGCATAAGGTTAGATTGTTTATTTGAGATTTTTCTTGTTTCTTGAGGTAGGCTTGTATAGCTATAAACTTCCCTCTTAGAACTGCTTTTGCTGCATCCCATAGGTTTTGGATCGTCATGTTTTCATTGTCATTTGTCTCTAGGTATTTTTTGATTTCCTCTTTGATTTCTTCAGTGATGTCTTGGTTATTTAGTAATGTATTATTTCGCCTCCATGTGTTTGTGTTTTTTATGTTTTTTTCCCTGTAACTGATTTCTAATCTCATAGCGTTGTGGTCAGAAAAGGTGCTTGATATGATTTCAATTTCCGGTTCTTCCCTTTCATCACTTTAAGTATATCATGCTACTCCTTTCTGGCTTGTAGAGTTTCTGCTGAGAAATCAGCTGTTAACCTTATAGGAGTTCCCTTGTATATTATTTGTCATTTTTCTCTTGCTACTTTTAATAATTTTTCTTTGTCTTTAACTTTTGCCAATTTGATTACTATGTGTCTCGGCGTGTTTCTCCTTGGGTTTATCCTGTATGGCATTCTCTGTGCTTCCTGGACTTGGGTGGCTATTTCCTTTCCCATGTTAGGGAAGTTTTCGACTATCATCTCTTCAAATATTTTCTTGGGTCCTTTCTCTCTCTCTTCTCCTTCTGGGACCCCTATAGTGAGAATGTTGTTGCATTTAATGTTGTCCCACAGGTCTCTTAGGCTCTCTTCATTTCTTTTCATTCTTTTCTCTTTATTCTGTTCCACAGCAGTGAATTCCAGCATTCTGTCTTCCAGGTCACTTATCCGTTCTTCTGCCTCAGTTATTCTGCTATTGATTCCTTTTAGTGTATTTTTCATTTCAGTTATTGTATTGTTCATCTCTGTTTGTTTGTTCTTTAATTCTTCTAGGTCTTTTTTAAGCATTTCTTGCATCTTCTTCATCTTTGCCGCCATTCTTTTTCTGAGGTCCTGGATCATCTTCACTATCATTATTCTGAATTCTTTTTCTAGAATGTTGCATATCTCCACTTCATTTAGTTGTTTTTCTGGGGTTTTATCTTGTTCCTTCATCTGGTACATAGCCCTCTGCCTTTTCATCTTGTGTGTCTTTCCTTGAATGTGGTTTTTGTTCCACAGGCTGCAGGATTGTAGTTCTTCTTGTTTCTGCTGTCTGCCCTCTGGTGGAAGGATTTAGTTTTAAATTATTTTCCAGATATGTTGTTAATTGTCACAATATCAATTGTGGAATCTGTGCTCTATCACCTTTAACCACTAAATTTCCATAGAAATATGTATATATATTTCTTGATATTTTAATGTGTTGTACTAATTTATTTGTAAATATTTGCTGTAACTTTGAGATGAAGTTTGGTTATCTCGTATGGTGTATTTCCTTCATTTTGCTTTCTCAATCATTTTTTCCCTATTTTCCTATTCTTGTATATTTATTTTTCCCAGCTGAACATGTGAATCAGCTTAAGTTAACAAATAATTTGGACATATTTTTAAAGTTACCTTTACTCTATCAATTAATTTAAAGTACAGAAGACATATATTTGAAATAGTAGCTCTTCCTTTTCAGCAACATGATAGACCTCCCAATTATTCAGGTGTTTTGTAGGCCCTTCTGTAAAGTTTTATAAATTTTGGCATATAGCTTTTGTTGGTATCTTGTAAAATTGATCACTAGGTATTTTATAGATTTATAGTATTGCTTAATTTACTTTTAAATATTTGTTCTTTTTGTTAGAAACTATTGAAGTGTAACATGTTTTATATATCTTAATGGTGCTAGGTTATGTGCAACAAAAAAGTATAATATCTAAGCGGTCTTTGAACCATAAAGCAAAATAAATATGTAAATGAAATAAAGACAATATGTTTTTAGACATGATATTAACAATTCATAAGCAGAAATAAACGTTATTTTTAATGTTAAAAACAATATTAACTAAAATTATTTTAAATTAACCGTGGCTGCTTGGCTACTTGGAGTTTTTCCTAACCTCATAACTTGAGCTATCAATATCAGTAATTCCTATCCATTTGCCTCTTGTTTTGATTATCCTTAAAGAATTGTAAAAATTATTCTTTCTGTTATTAAGACTAATATAATATTCTTCCATATCTTAGCTCATTTTAAGGGGACTTTCTAAATTCTAGCCCTAATGCACTGCTTGGTTTATTATCAACAAATTTACTATCTTACAGTTTGTAGGGCAGTGTGGTCACTGGACTAAAATCAAGGTGTTGGAAGGGCTGTATTCCTTTCTGGAGGCTCTAGGGTAAAATTGTTTTCCTTCCCTCGTCCAGTTTCTAGAGGCTGCCCTCTTTCTTTGGCTCCGTCTCCTTCCTCCATCTTCAAAGACAGCGAACGATGTCAGGCTTGATATTTCTCACCCTGCATCTAGATGGTTCTCTTTTCTGATTTCGTTTTTCCCGTTAAAGACCCTTGTGATAATATTGGGCCTACTGGGTAATTCAAAATCATATTACTATTTTGGGGTCAATTGATTAACAATCCTAACATCATCTCATCTGCAACCTTAATTTCCCTTTGCCACATAACTTAATGTATTTTCAGGTTTTGAGTATTAGTACATAGAGTCCTAGGGGGGAGGTCATTATTCTGGCTACCACAGGGAAGAAATAAATGTAATGCACATGTTAATGAAAACCTGCTGACTGCTGTGTTAAAAATAGATTATAAGCAGTAAGGCTGCAAGCCAAGAGCTTAGTGACTGTGTAACTCACATTGGTATGTTTACCAGTCAGACTGTAGTCAACCACATAGAAGTGTTGCATATTTTTTCCTTTTAAACTTGCAGTTAAGAGCAGAGTTATCTTGTTTGAAACTGTAGCCTTTCCCTCTTTGTTCCACGGAAAGCTTTATTAAAATAGAATGAATATTTTAAAGATGTTAACATTTAAATGGGCATATTTTACTTTGTTCAGCAGTTGATCAAGTTTATTTTCTATCATACTTGGAGTAAAACCTAAACACCTTATTCCTGTCTCTGGCCCTAGAAGTTCTCATTCCTGCCTACCCCTTTATCCTCTGCTTTCCAGTCAGAGTAGCCTTCCTTCCTTTACGTAAACACACTGACATTTTTCCTGCCATCTGGTACACACTTCCCTAAAACATTTTCAGTGGCTTTCACTTAATGTTTAAATTATTTTAAAATAAAATGTTTGAATTATGATTTTGTAGAATGTTCATCACTGATATTTGCATAGTATCTTATAAAAAGAATGTCCAGGGCTTCCCTGGTGGCACAGTGGTTGAGAGTCCGCCTGCCAATGCAGGGGACACGGGTTCGTGCCCCGGTCCGGGAAGATCCCACATGCCGCAGAGCGGCTGGGCCCGTGAGCTATGGCCGCTGAGCCTGCACGTCCGGAGCCTGTGCTCCGCAACGGGAGAGGCCACAACAGTGAGAGGCCCATATACAGCAAAAAAAAAAAAAAAAAATGTCCATTTGCACATTGCTATTTATTTTTTTTTTTCGGTACGCGGGCTTCTCACTGTTATGTCCTCTCCCATTGCGGAGCACAGGCTCCGGACGTGCAGGCTCAGCGGCCATGGCTCACGGGCCCAGCCGCTCTGCGGCATGTGGGATCTTCCCGGACCGGGGCACGAACCCATGTCCCCTGCATTGGCAGGCGGACTCTCAACCACTTGCGCCACCAGGGAAGCCTTGCACATTGTTATTTAATCTTCACAAAAATCCCTATGAGAGAGGCATGAGAATCCACTATTCTTCATTTGACAGAAAAGGTAAGTGACTGGTTCACTGTCACCAAGCTGCAAGAGAGCAGAACCAGACTCAGCTAGTAAACTGCTGAATATTAAACTCTTCATACACATGCTTTCACAAACTGTGGAGTACTATACAAATATTAATTTTTGTTCTTTAAGCATATACCTGCAGCCACTTATTTCAGCATTTTTATATTATATGACATTCTGGTAAGTAAAATGTTTAAGATAAGGTGTTCATTAGCTATTTGCCTTATTTCACAAAATTTATTTCCAAAATGCACCCAATAAGTATTTTAAATGTAAAATGACGATCTTATTACACTTTGTTAACCACTCCACAACAAATATTTCCCATTTATGATTTTCCAAGTGAATTTTTGTTTTGTTTTTATAAACAAAAGGAAATGAAAGGCTTTATTAAATACAGCAATTATTTTTTGTCAGAGTTATCATGATGCTCCACACATCTAGGTTTCAAAGCCCAAAATCTAAGTGGTCAAAATATTATTTGCAGCAAAAATAAGCAAACAAGAAACCCTACCCATCCACTAGACTGTAATCACTAATACTGTTTGAATTTTTGTCTCTTGGATTACTGATGTATTCCAATTACCTAGACTGGTGTCAGATACACATAGGCTTCCAATAAAGATTTAACAAAAGAACTGAACTAATAAATGAATGAATGAATTCTGCAAACATTCTGCTCAAAACCAGTCAATGGCTTCTTATCTCATTAAGATTAAAAGCAAAATCATTATCTTCTAGAAAATCTATACTGCACTCTTTATGACTTCATTAACTTTATCTCCTTTTACATTTCTTCTTGAACTCTATACCTTAGCAATACTGACCTCCTTGCAGTTCCTCTGAGACTTTGCCTGTGCTATACTTCTCTACCTTGAATACTTATCCTCAGATATCCACCTTTCTCTATCACTTCCTTCAGGTCTTTGCACAAACATCCCTTTAGCAGTGAGGTCATCCTTGACCATACAATTTGAATCTCCACCTTTGGCACATCCTTTCCTTTGCTTTATTGCTCTCAATTACATCAGTACCACCTGCACATATTTTTACTTATTTATTTGCTGTCTATTCACCTTTAGAACATAAATTCTGAGAGGACATTTTTTTGTCTATTTCCTTCTCTGCTATGCTTGGCACATAATAGATGTTCAACAAATACTTATTGAATGGATCATGCTATCTCAACAAAGACCTTTTTAAAAATGTCCCATATATTGCTACAGCAAATCAAAAGATGAGTCCAGGAGAGCCTGTGGTTTATTGAAGAAAACAAAGACTGACAAAACTTAGGTTATAGTCTGAAATCTGCAGCAGAACTCAGCCACAGCCAGTGGAAAGGCAGCCAAAATGTCTATAGAAATAAATTCTGAATGTTAATATTATTCTTTGAATTAGTAATGGTACTGAAACAAGAACCAAGTAACCCAGCACAGATTGCATGGGACAAGTGAACCAAGGGGCACAACAGTGAACCAGAGAAAAGCAAGGCTATTTCTTCAGCTCTTAACTTACGTTATTACATGAGTTCTCTGATAGGAAAAAAAAGATAGCAACATAAGAAGGCACTGTACGACTATTATAGTTTATACAAGGCTGTAAACTGTCATTTTCATTGCCTAAGGATGGAATAAGTGATCCTCATCAAATTCTATTGGTATCTTCATAAAACTCCAAGCCTCTTTAGACATTAGATATTAAGATTTCTATTTGGAATAAAATGCACCTTTTGACTTACAAGAGTCAAGATCTTACTGCTCAAGGTTCATTAAGACATGTAGGAAGGCATCTCGTCAGAATTCCGTCCCTGAGAAGCCAAGTACTCCCTACAATACACTAGCCACTCACTCTGTCAACACTATACCTGTAACAATACTATTGTCTCTTCATATCCAGTGGAGATTGGCTCTAGGACCCTGGAGGATACCAAAATCAGTGGATTCTCAAGTTCCTTATATTTAATGGCATAGTACAGTTGGCCCTTCTTATCTGCAGGTTCTGAATCTTCAGATGCAGAACCTACAGGGATACAGAGGACCGTCTGTATCACAATGCATAGAAACCAGTTTTCCATTTGTTCCCAATGAAGAGCAGGGTTGTGCCAGTGCCCCACAGAGGAAATCCCTGAAGCTTATCTTCAGACCTAAAAAAGAAGGTGAACATGCTCATGCTGCTCTCACGTTTCCCTCCGCAGACAGAGTTTTGGAATCCAGGATTCCATGGGCTATGAGGAAATGCATGCACTGTTTTGAGGAGTCAAAATCTTGGATTAACCATTGAATGTAGTAAAGAGATCCTGTAGACAAGGAAGATGAGTGGAAGCTGCTATGTTGTTGCCTCCTGGATAGTGCTCTTAGGTCATAAATATTTTATGTTGAGTAGCAGCAAATCGGGGTCCCTGTGTCAGTTTGTTCTAAAGTAGCTCAACACAGTTCTCCCTAGTTATGTCCTTACTCTTATCTTCTGCTAGAGATAGTCTGACGCAATCCAAATTACATCAAATTATCAGAATGGATGGATTCTATCTATGTTGGGTTGGTTTTGCTTCTTTTTATTTATCATGTCTAATTATTTACGTACCCACCTAACAGTAATATGATGACAACAACCAACATTTATGTAGATCTTTATAATTTGCAAAGAGCTTTTTAAAAATTTATTTCACTTAGTCATTGCAATGGCTTGTGAGGTAGGTATTCACTACCTTCATTTTGCAGATGGTGAAAATAGGACGTTAGGTAATTTCCCAAATTATAAATGGCAAAGAAAAGATTTAAACATGTATTATATGATTCAAAATCAATGGCACTACATTAATTAAGGAGATAGGTCTTTCTGATGTGCTAAGTGTATGTACAGCAGAAGAAAAAACTTTATTGACAATCCAGTTATGCTGCATTCACTGTTTCCTCATTATAGAGTAAGAGATTTCTAGCCAAACAAAGGTGAATCATGGTAATATGTATATTAAACTCAATTCTGTAGCCAATTATAACCAGGGAAAAAGGACTCATTGTTTATGATAATATCAATTGTATTAATTAATGCAAATGTATTAATATCACTTATATCAATATAGTCATCAATACTAATAATTTTTTTCTGAGGATGAGAAAGGAAGCCTCAGTTTGTTAACTAAAAATAAATAAATAAACTATTTTGAAGATAACTGCAAATAAATCAAATTTTGAATGTACACATAGAGTACAAAATTTTAATCAAACACAGAATCTTTGAATTAGGTTTTTGTTTGCTTATTTTTTTCTTCAAAGGATTCAAAACTGTAAGGATGTCAACACAATATTCATTTTGAGCCATAGAGTCATTGACTCCTATATCAGTCTACCTAACCTGGACATCTAAATTTCCTCAGAGAATGTTTTTTGTTTTGGAATTTAGTAAAGTAAACGTTTCAACTTTACTAACCTGGAGCAAAACCACTAGGAGGAAAGTCTATGTCAAAAAATTCTGGAAACAGTTTAGACTTTAAATAATACTTTGAACAAGAAGCATTTTTCAAACAAATCCTTAAGCGATATTATTTGCTAAAATCTCAAATTTGCTCTCTGTTTATAGCTTTAGATTTATAGCCAGTTAAGATTTTCAGGGTTTTGAGCCATAGTCTAAATTTAGAAGAAGGGTTATATTAATTTTTATTGAATGCAATTCTTCCTTTTCTCCATAATACTGGTTATCTTTCTAAACGTCACTCAATTTTAGTTGAATCTCTTTCTTTCACACTATTTTTCCTAATAACTATAGTTTCTCAGCAATGGAGTGCTTCCAAATATTCAAATAGCCTTCAAAACACAAGACCTAACATGAAGAAAAATATGTCTAGTGTGAATAAACTTTAAAAATTATTTTTATCCATAAAATCTGTAGGAATACCAGGTACCTATTTTGGCAAATATAAATTTGATTCACACTTAACTCCTCCACTCTGGTTTAAATGTCACTTTTTAACTTGTTCCACATTGCTCAACTAACATGAATAAAACATCTTATATTACATAATAATCAAATCCCTGTTTTGTCAGGTAACCTTAAATGTTCTCTTAAGCTTTTCACATGCCCAGTAATATCAACTGAGAATTGACATCAACATTATAAGTGATTATCTTTTCTCATTAATAGCTTTTTTATCATCTATAGTGGCTTAATGTCAGTAGCTTCTTTAAAATGACTTTTTTTTAATAAAGATGTAAAAACAAACAAAAGAGGAGCTAAAATGATAATAACATAACTGCTTTAATTTTGACAGTGCTTTAATATCCATTATATGTTTGACTTTCCCAATAATCTGATAGTTAAGAAAGGCAAGTTATTATCCCTCTTTTATAGAGATGGAAACCAGGACTCATAAAGTTTAAGTGACATGTCCATGGTCACCTTCCTAATATGGGAAGAGCAGTCATGAAAGTCAGTGCAAGAATTAGAATTCTGAGGTCAGTGTGTTTTCCCTTCTACAGAAATAAAACACACACTATAATCACCATCAAAATGCACAAAGCCAATTAAATTCATTTCAGAGCTGAAGTGAAAATGCTTCATTTTGCTTCTTACATATAGCAACAATAAAATGTTTTCTCTTTAATTTAAATCTTTATAGATATATTTTTATGGTATACACATACATCAAGGAAGATAGCACATAATATAAAAACTCACTATCTTTATTTTTAACCAATAAACAATTATTATTTTGCTATAATAAGGTAATTTTTTGTAATTTATTCTTATGTGGCTTATAAAACTCAAATGTTCAACAATTTTTGGCACTTAGTTTCAACACTCGCTATCTCACCTTTACGTAAACATTTATCCTGAAGACCATTTCAAATATTCTTCTGAAAAGGGTCACTATAATTCTAGTGAAACACTGATCACTATCACCAAGCTAGCCATTTCTCTTCTTCCTTAGAACCTAGTAAGAAGTATTAAATCCAAAAGTCCAGTATCCAAATGTACTATTTATCTGCCAGGATTTTGGTAGCCTGAAATAAAGTAGGGGAAGGAACACACATCTATGCCAAATTTAAATCATTACAATTATTGAAATGAAAGTTTTCAATAAAAGCCACTAACATAGTTTAGAAGGGTATATTAGCTATCTATTGCCATAGATCAAACTACTCCCAAACTTAGCAGTTTAGAACAGTAAGCTATTATTATCTCATACAGTTTCTGAAAGTCTGAAATGCAAGTGTGGCCTACCTATGTGGTTCTGGCTCAAGGTCTCTTGTGTGGTTTCAATCAGCGTCTCAGCTGAGCCTGCATCATCTGAACACTTGACTGGGGCTGGAGGAGCAACTTCCAAGATGAATCCCTGACATGCACTAAAAAAAAAAGTTCTTTTTAAGGTTTTTATTTATATCTGATACTTTCTGACAATTTAGATATTTAAGTTAACCTAAATTGTCCTGAGTGAACTAAGAATATTTCACTCATCTGTTTCTTTTATGTAATCTGAAAGTATTAAATAATCTCTCTATATACCATAGCTTAAAGTTTAAGCAGTCTTAAAAAAATCCCATCACTATTCAATGGAATAAATAATGATCCCCATATAGCATGAGACATTTGTAAGGTACCAAAATTTCAATTATTTAGATTAATACAGATCATATACTCTCATAAACTGGAATGTGGGCATATGACCTTCTTTTATATTAATCTTGTTAACTATAATTGAAGTCTTTGACATTTCAGTCTATAAAAGATAGGCTCACTATCTCTGCAGTATGGACAGTCATCTTGCATCACTGAAAATGTTCCTTCTGATT
Source organism: Mesoplodon bidens (assembly GCF_964165515.1). NCBI lineage: Eukaryota > Metazoa > Chordata > Mammalia > Artiodactyla > Ziphiidae > Mesoplodon > Mesoplodon bidens. The sequence continues at coordinate 67,772,058 of NC_138162.1, read as the reverse complement.
GCACACAAATTAAGTTCATTTTGAGAATCAGATACCTTCTATCCCAGCTATTCATTTATGAAGACCCAGAGAATGCTGGATATTATAGTCAGATTGTAGCAAAAGAATCTTCCAGACATTGAAAAAGAGAAAATATTATATTTCTGAAAGAAAAGAAACCGATGAAGAAAAGAGAGGGATAGGAAGACTTCCATCTTGGACAAGATGGTAAACAATAACTTGAAATAGTATTAGATATTTATAAACCTGTACTTTCTTATAATGAAGCACATATACATTCAAAAGAATCAACGTTACAGGCAACATATTAGCATTGCACTTACTCAAAAGATAAACAAACACATTTCTTTACTTTAGTAAAATTTTGTTGCATTGTATGAGGCCTTCATATTGGACACATAACAAACCCGAAAAGTAGTCATTGGTATCAATTATCTCCATTTTGTTGGTAAGTGAACTAAAGTTCATCGACTAGCTTGCCCAAGTAGGAGCTAGACTTTGAATTCAAATAGAGGGGTATTTAACATTAGTGTGAGTGTTCTTACTACTGTATTCTTTGAAATGACATTCTAAAACTTGTTTGCCTATTTAACAACATCTGAGCAGAACTATAGTCTGGAATATTCATTTTTACTGTTTATAAAAACTACATTGCATATATTTTTCATAAATTTGACTGACCTAATCTGATATTCTTCTATCTTGATTGGTATTATAGAAATGTAAACATATAACAAAAATGTGCAGTTATCTCTTTTCTACCATACTGTACTTTATAAATATATTATAGATAATAATGACTAATGAAGTTATTTAAAATTATTAAATTGATGAATAATTAGAACCTTGTCTAAAAATTAATGTGATATATACATTTAGGAATGATCCAGAAACGACATGAAGTAAGTTAGGATGGTGATATACCAAATGGATATCTATACAAAGCCAGATATCCACCACACACTCCAATATGATTGAGGATGACTGACATTAGATGGTCTGCTGACCCCAGGGATTGAGGAAAGACCACAACAACTGGGAATTAAATCAATTCTATTTCAACCAGTTCCTTCTTCCTGTGCCAAAAACTCAGAGCAGAGAGAATCTGACATTGATTTTTACATACGTGTGTGTGTGCGCGCGCTGAAAAGAAAAGTAGCGTAATAAGCAGTCATTAAAACATTGTAAGTCTTGTGGTTATTTACTGATTTTGGTAAACATCCAGATGCATTTCACTATGCAGCTAAAAGTAACAAAAACAAAATTTCATCAGACTCTGTAGTTCTGGAAAGAACACACAGTGTGGTAACAATGGAGTTGCCTGATTGCTTAATATGTGTGCACTTTGGTTCTTCTTCTGTAGAATGCAGAGGATTATATCAAATATATTACATCACATACTACAAAATGAGATCTAGTCAGACTATCTGGATCTAGATCCAGCAGTTAAGCTATGTTACCTTGTATGCAATTTCAGTTCCTTGTCTCTAAAATGGAAGTAATTACTGTTCATCTTTCACAAGGGTGATTAGAGGCAGTGAGACAGTGTATATTATATGCTCAACACATGGCTGGCCTTCATAAGTATAAATAATAACATATATTATATCAATAAATAATAAGTGTTATTATAGTTTCTGTGGTTATCACCCCAAAACAAACACACATACAAACAAACAAATAAAATATCCATAGGCATATTTGCAAAACTTTAGTCAAAGAGAAAAATGTAAAAAGGGGTTAATACCATCTTTACCAAGATCATTAGTATTTACAGGCTGCCTAGAGTACAACTATCCAAACCCAAAGCATATTGATAAACATAGACATTTATTTAATAAATATGTTTATTTAATACTGTTGATGAGCTTTAAAAAGAGCTATTGAATAAAGCAGCTAATTTTCAAGAACAATCAGTCAAAAAACATCAAGCGTTTTCATAAAAAGAGTTTAGCTCATTTTGCCTGCAAAAACCCCTCAAAAAATAACTCCTTCAAAAATTAGAATATGGGTCCAAAGTGCATATAAATTTGGAGGGGCTTGTCTTACCTGAGCTTTTGAACCTGTTGAAAAATTCCTCATGAGTATCTTTGTTTCTCTCATTATTTCTCTATCTTTGAAATACTGATACTTGCTTTCCCCGTTTACTTTCATTTTATTTCATCAAGCATTGCATACTTCATTTTCCTCTTACAAGAGCTTCAAATATATCTGCTATTTATTCTTCAATAGCATGCTCTTCTGCTTAACTACAGTGACAATAAATCTGCAGAAGAACTGAAGAAATATGCCTATCTCAAAACAAAATGAGCTCTTCACCCACAAGCCCTTGATTATATCTCTCCTTCTGATTTTTATAAAAATTCTGCACTTATCCACTTTAATGAATCACATTTGCCCTTGGAATACCTTGGAATACCTTTTTATCTTTTTTTCATTTCTTTTTTTCATTTCCTTTACATATAAAATATGGTAGTTAGAGTGTAAATTGACTTAAAAAGACATTAAAATATAAGCAGGTGGAGAAATAATTATGTTACCTAAATTACTGTATCAATTTGTTTCATAAAAGTTCTGTCTCTTCAACTTTCCTTAAAATTATTCAGTGATGATTGGGAAGGTGGAGAACAAACGTTGACGGAGGAAATTAACAGCTCTTTAAGCAGTTACCAAGAGATGGCCTGCTAGATGTTTGAATCAAGCTGAAAAGCTTGCTAAATGAAGAGGCTGATTCTGCTGTCTGCCTGGTTGGGCAGGTGGACCTTCCTCCCTCATGTTTCTAGATTTGCCTGCTCAGTTGAAAATACTTATTTCCTCTGATAGAAAACACACACACACACACACACACACACGCGAAAAAAAGCATCAGCTGTTTATACCACCAGATGAGACCAACTGAATTTGTCACATTTTGTTTTAAAATAGCCTAATAAGTTGACCGATCTTTACCTATGTGGCTATGGGTGTGTGTTTGCATTTTCAATAAGAGAGCTGAGCCAGACAATGACACTAAATATCTGTGTGACCTTAAATAAATCATTTACATTTTCTGAAAGCTGGTACCTTCAGTATTACATGAGCTCATCTCTACTCCCAGTTTAAAATTATAAAAAGGAGACTGGCATATTTACTATAAATGAAAATGGTAGAGTTTATTTTATTTTTTTATTATACATTTATAATTATAATTTAAAGATATAATATATAATGTAATTATATATTATAATCTATAATTATAAATTAAAGAAAAAAAAAGTAAAGCAAAAGGTAAAGCGAAGAACAGAAGAGAAAAGACACAGTGGGACAGAAATTATTTTAACAGCAGAATTCTCATTGGATTGAACAGATTCCAGAAGAAAATGAAGTAAACTCTTCTAAGTTTTTATGGAAAATAATTATCAATCTAAAATGGTATAGTAGCTAAGATATCACTTAAAAGTAATGGCAAAATAAATTTTACCATCTGCATCTTTCATTGATAGAAAAACTTATGTATTCTGTTCAGTAGAAATGTTATTAAAACCACAAATGCAAAGTACATTATGCCAGAAAACACAAAATTCAATTATAGTTCCAGTTCTTATAAGAATGACAGGAAGCCACCTTTCTTAGGTCATAGGGAGAGAGTGACTGTCTGAACCTGAAGACACAGTGAGTGTGTGGAGTGAGTCTCCTGACCAGAGCTGTTACTTTGGTAAAAGACTAAGCTAGGGAGGAGGGAGGAGACTGGAAAATAAATATCCTGATATCAATTTCCTCACTTTAAACTGAAGGGCGTAGAAACCTATTAATGGAGTGCATATATTTCAGTATCTAGGGACAAATAAGGGGTGAAAATGGTGGAAAGTAGATCAGGAATGGCAAACAAAAATAGCTTATCTCCTAAGACCACAGACTTGTTTTCAATATCCGGTTCTAGTATTATGTATTTAATAACATCTGTTACTCAAGCCCATTTTGAACATGTGTTTGTACAGTTCCATGTATTAAATGGTAAGAAAATGTCTGAAGAGTTGGGGAAATCCAAGAGAACATTAAAAAATGGGAAATGCATATGAAACAATTTTCAACTTCTTCTACTGCAACTTATACTTGTAAATAAATTTTTTTAAAAATTAAATGGAAACATAATTTAGAAAATTAAGAAACAAAAATTCAAACACGTGAAACAACTGTCAAATTCACTATCACCAAGTTATATTAAATGATAATTAGATACTTTTTTTTTCATTTTATATTGGCAGATTCTTACATGCTACTCACTTTGCAATAACATTCTATATTATACACTTCTCAAGCATACATATGATAGAAATGATATGGAAATCTATATAGACAGCATAAAAATTGGTAATTGTGTCTCTTGTGTCTCAGTCATTCCTCTCCTAGGAATCTTTAAAGGAATATATAAAGAATGGTTATTTATGTAAACATATTCACTGTCCACTGCACTAAGCTGAACAATAGTAAATTACATTAACTCCATATAAAGGAATATAAATTTTGTTAAGAAAAGTTTTTAAGTGAAATCTAATAAGTGACCATTATGCAGAAAAGAAAGGAAATGTAACAAAGGGTAACAGTGGTTAAAGTAATTAGATAAAAAATATCAGTCAAATCTGTTCAGTCAAAAGGTGTATATCTATATCTATATATAGATATATAGAGATATATCTTGTAGGGGAGAATAATCTGCCACGATAAAATGTGTCTCTTTGGCTTGTGGATTATTTTGAGTATTATTTCGAACTGAAAATAATCAAAGCCCAAAAGACACAGGAGGAACCTTTAACCTTTCCCCAACTGCCTAAAAGAATTTAGACAGAGGGCTTGTTCCTGGAATAGAGTTATTACCAGACAGATCTATAAAGAATATGAACTAGATATAGTGGGGGGAACTCTGGCAGGGCCTACAGATTAGAGTCCACTCTGTGTCCCATTGTCTCTGCAAGGCCCAGGTAACGTTTGTTCACCAAATATTTGCTTTTCCTTCTCCATGTGAATTGCCTTCCTCCCCTCTGAAGTTCCAAACCACTACTCCCAACATCCTCTCGTGTCTTTAGCTGAAGATGGTATTTAAGGTGAAGGTTTCTGCCATTGCCACAAGTTACTCAGTTCTCCTGGGTCTCTCTCATGTATACATGTTATTAAACTTTCATTTGATTATTTGCCTGTTAATCTGTCTCATGTCAATTTAACTTTTAGACCAGTCAGAAGAACCTAGAAGGGTGGAGGAAAATGTCTTTCTTCCTGACAATCTCCACACACAACATGTATATGTAACCACACAGCATAGAGAAACTTTATCTGTGCAAGAAAATTGAGTTACTAGTTTATGGTTACATCTTTTGTGTGTGTTTTTGGTACATGTGTACCTTTGTGTACTTTCTGTGTAAAGGAATTTATAATACTTTTTATGGGTGGCAAGTTTTCTATGTGTCATTCAGAAATTGCCTGGGGTTTTGTGTTTTTCTTCTTAGTAATCAAACTAAACTTCATGAACAAAGAAATATATATTTTCCCTAGCAATGCAAAACAAAGGGAAAGCTTCATTCAAGTGTTTAAATCTCCTTTAAAAAAAATCTATTATAAGCCAGAAAGCCATCAGGGTAACAGTTTCATTGCGTCAAGCATCTGATTCTTGTGGTAGACATGGTATAATGATGACTAGGAAACAGACTATCCATCTTCTTGACAGGTGACTTATTTTAGAATCAGGAAGGCCATCATCCAAGAGAAGTTACTTCAGCCACGTTGTTCCTTTAATCATCGCTTACAATTTGCTTGGATGATTTGCATGACAAGGGCTCTTTTGTTTTCCTTTTCTAATTATATTCATATATATATGAATAAGATTTTTCAGTTTTTAAATAACCTATTTTGGAACTATAACAAGCAGGTTACAAATTTAATTAATTTATCAGGATGTATGATTTTCTGTAATTTTATTTTTATTTAGAGTTTATCAGTTACCATTTTTTGTGTATTTTATTTGAAGTTCACATATGCAGAACACTAGAAAGGAGGATATATATGAAAAATTACCTAATCAATTGTTAAAATTCTGCAACTGCTTTATTTTCTAAATATTTGATATCCATTAAGTTTCTAAAAATTTTCATCAGTCTCGTTTACAACAAATGGTCAGTCAGCAAACCATTCTCTTTTGAGATCTATATTTACATTAATATCCACAAAGCAAATGTACGTGAGCATCAGAAGGGCCCTTGGTGTTCTGCTATTGATGTCTTAGCTCTAACATAAAGGTAGCAATTTAGCATCATGCTATAAATAGAAAAATATAGTGAACAGCATTGGCTCATCTTATGTTTTTAATATTCTCTTCAGGGTAAAGTATGACATAACTTAATTACAGTGGTGGAGCTTTCACTGTAGGGGATTTTGTTGTTATTTCATTTGACAATCAAGTAATTAGCTTCTCTACTGGATGGTTTACTGTATGTTATTAATTAAGCTACCCACTGGAATAAAAGTTTACTTAAAAGTTAGTGAAGACACTCCTGCTATAACATTAAAGAAGGCAGCAAATACAATGCAAATTCATACTATGTGATTTTATCAACTAAACATATATACATTTCCCTCTCTAAAAAAGTTACAACATATTCACTCGAGATTTACATCTAGATCATCCGAAGATATGTATGTTGTAGCTTTTTGAGTGTGTTAGGTTATAAAATCAAAGTGAAATGGCAGTTATAAATGAGAAAAAATTAGTTTTTAATCTTTAGTTTTTTAAACATGAAAGCAAATTTACAGGATTTATCTAAATGTCTAAATGTGTGTATTAATACCATGGCATTCTACCTTGATGACTAGTTAATTTAAGAACCCATATTCTTTTTACTACTAAAATTCAGTGAATAATTTAATAGATTAATATAATGCAAATGATTTAGTAGTATTCTAGTTTACTGGTTTGGGGTTAAAACTCTAATTCTACAGGATACTAAGAATGATCTTGTGATGAACAAGTACAGTGAACATCTGAACCTGAACACCTGAACCTTACTGTGTCATGAACTGTGGAACTCAGTGGCCGCAAATCCTCTTATGGAGTTCTTGTGCATCTATCATGAAAGACAGGTGACAAACCTGTCTTTTGTTTGTTATAATTCATTACATAGCTGCCAGTGTGAAAGTCACATGAGATGTAAATCTCAAGTGAATAGGTTGTAACTTTTTTAGAGAGGGAAATGTAAATATGTTTAGTTGAGAAAATCACATAGTATGAATTTGCATTGTATTTGCTGCCTTCTTTAATGTTATAGCAGGCATGTCTTCACTAACTTTTAAGTAAACTTTTATTCCAGCAGATAGCTTAATTAACTGCAGGGGTACTGAAGGGAGGATAAACAATGGGGATCTGACACAGTTTGTGATGGTGTCAGAACAGGCTTCTCCCTTGTTGCGCTTTCTAGCCCAAGAACTGAAGGATAAGCATGAGTTGGTAAATGGGGAGGAGGAAAGCATCCCATGCAGAAGGAACAGCAAGTGCTGAGGTCTAGAGGGAGGAGATCCATGGGACGTGTGAAAAAATGAAATTTCTGGTATGATTTGATAGAAGATGGTGAGTAATCATTCTAATCATTCAACCACTCACTAGCATGTGACCTTGAGCTAGTCACTGAAGCTTTCTGAATGATATTTTCTTTTTTGAGAAACTTGAGAGTTTCCCTAGAATTTGTTATTAAATAATTTTTAGATTGAACCACATAAATTGCCCTTTGTATAGATAAAAAATAGCCAAATGTTTGCAAATTTATATGGTTTAGTCTAATGTAATTTTAATAGGTGCTACCGATTTTATAGTCAGGAAAAGTTATTGAATTTCTATAATTAAACCAGATCAAGAGCAGACAAAAAAGTACTTAAGAAACACACCTCCTACACTGTTGGTGGGAATGTAAACTGGTACAGCCACTATGGAGAACAGTGTGGAGGTTCCTTAAAAATCTAAAGATACAGCTACCATATGACCCAGCAATCCCACTACTGGGCATATACCCGGGGAAAACCATAATTTCAAAAAATACATGCACCCCAATGTTTATTGGAGCACTGTTTACAATAGCCATGACACAAAAGCAACCTAAATGTCCACTGACGGATGAATGGATAAAGAAGATGTGGTACATATATACATATATAAAAAAGAACAAAATAATGCCATTTGCAGTGACATGGATGGACCTAGAGACTGTCATATGGAATGAATTAAGTCAGACAGAGAATACAAATATTATATGATATCACTTATATGTGGAATCTAAAAAAATGGTACATGTGAACTTATGTACAAAACAGAAACAGAGTCATATATGTAGAAAACAAACTTATGATTACCAAGGGGGAGAGGGGGGGATAAATTGGGAGACTGGGATTGATATATACACACTACTAGCTATAAAATAGATAACTATTAAGGACCTACTGTATAGCACACACAGTAAACTGCTCAATACTTTGTAATGACCTATATGGGAAAAGGATCAAAAACAGAGTGTATGTATGTATATGTATAACTGATTCACTTTGCTGCACAGCAGAAACTAACACAACATAGTAAATCAACTATACTCCAATAAAAATCAATTAAAACAAAATTTAAAAAATAAAATAAAATTTAAAAATGAAAATAACAAATAACAAATAACATGCCTCCTCTTTTGAACTGAATGTTGCAAACTCACACTTTTAAGCTTCTGGGAGAGCTGAGCTTATCATCATTAGACCTTGCCTCTCAGAGTCACTTGTCTGATGATGTCTGTATTTAAAAGAGTGGGTAACTGACTATTGCTGTTTTTCGTACTGCTTTGGCTGTCTAAATCAAGTCAAGACAAATTATACCTTGGCTGTGTTGGCAACAGTTGGTGTACTTTAGTGAACTATCCTTTGATAGTTGGATTACACTTGCCTTGCTACTTCAATGTAAATGTAATTTGAGAGGATTGTTGCCTGTTCCTCATAAGTGTTGTGACTTGAAGAAGAAAATATGTCACCCTGGCTTGTTGGCTCTACTTGGAAAAGGCATAGAACTGTCACCAGCAAGAAGGAGGAAAATGTTTCATCATCTACATTAAACTCTAAGGACTTACAAGATCTGCTGTGTAAATAAAGTTGAAGTACTTTTTGTTCACTAACTTCTTGCAACTCTAAAATAAGAGGTGCTCTGGTCCCCATTTTTTCATAGTTATTGAAGATTATCGTTTAAAAGAAAAAGTTTCCCCCTCCAGAAAAGAATGGCTGATCGCTTCTGTCACATATCAGAAAAAAAAGGCAAAACAAATATCCCATTTGGAAAAGAAATGATGGAAAATGTTCACTATGGGATAAAACTTTATCCTCTGAAAAAACATTACACTTGAAATAAGTTCCATTTTTAGACGAGGATGACTTTGCACTTAGAAAATAGAGAAATAATAGTAATACAACAAACAGAAATCACTTCCAAAGATCTCTGTAATTAGTCACAGGGAATATGAACATCAACTAAGTTGTGACCCTGAAAAAAGGAAAGTGGATTTTATTTTACTTTCAGCTTCATGGCCATTTAAAATATGGGCTGGGAGAATGTAGTTGCACTTTATATTCAGTGCAGAATATTATTAAGGTTATTTTATATATGATTATTATAATACCTCAAGATCTCAAAAAATAACGCACACCTATTATGAAACATTTTCATTTCTTCATTTAATACTTAAAACAAAAGCAATGACAAAACCCCACGTTGGCATGGGTACTCAGATTGATGTTCAGATTATGATCTTTATCATAAATTATGATTTTTATCTGATTTCTTTTTAATGAGATAAAGTCATAATGTACTGTAAGCTCAAATCTAGTAGGATTGTTATTTAGGTGGTTATTTCCTATTCTTGATATTGTTTTTCCTATTGCCAGTTTTTCCCATTTCACTTCCATCGGTATTTCAGATTTTGGTAATAGATTATGTGCCAGACATAATGTTTGTCGATGATGTGAATTTTCATTTCCTCCTGAGCTTTCATGCATATTTTAGTGAGAAGGTGGGGGAGGTTGTATTGACAGATAAACGCAAAATGCAAATTTGAACCAGATTTCAAATATAATCTTTAAGTTATATTTAGATTTAAAAATTTTATGACACTAAGAATGGGTGGATTTAAAGATAAAAGGAATAGAATAAGTGATAGGCAATAGGAAACAATGGTGTCACATTTACAGATAAAAAATTTAGTAATTTCAATGCATTAGAAAATATAAAATAATATAAAAAGAAGGGAAAAGAGAAATGACACACAATGACATGGAGAAGGAAAAAAAGTAAATTCATGGCAATGCAGTAATTTTCTTTGTAAAACAGAATAGATTAGATATGATCACTAGGCTCTAAGCCAGACTGACCAGTAAGCATATATTTGAATTAGGTCATATTTGCTCATTTTGTAATTTTCTCTAAAAGTTCTCTTTGGTCCAGGAACTGGGGTGGGGAACTAATATGTGAGGTTGATTCAGGATTGAATACTGGATGACAGTTCAGTAAAACATTTGAATACAACAGAATTTTAATAAAAGGTAAACACTAAAATGATCGAAGTAGTAAAGTAAGCTTGAAATTGAATTATGTGGGGGACTTCCCTGGTGGTCTAGTAGCTAAGACTCCATGCTTCCAATGCAGGGAGCTTGGGTTCAGCCCCTGGTCAGGGAACTAGATCCCACATGCTGTAACTTAGAGTTCGCATGCTGCAAATGATCTGCATGCCGCAACTAAAAAAAAAAAAAAATCCCGCGTGCAGCAACTAAGACCCAGCAAAGACAAATAAATAAAATAAATGTTAAAAAAAAAGAAATTAAAAGAAATTGAGTTATGTGGACCCAGAGAGTGGGGAGATTTATTTTTATTTATTTTATTTTATTTTTTTGCGGTACGCGGGCCTCTCACTGTTGTGGCCTCTCCCGTTGCGGAGCACAGGCTCCGGACGTGCAGGCTCAGCGGCAGAAAGCTAAAGTTATATTGATGATTGATAAGTGTTGTATGTTCAATGAGATTTTGGTGGGGGTGGATATGACACCACACTTGCTGGAAAGGCTGCTTGTTGACAAGTCCCTAAGGTGACTCTGTGAGGGTTAACAGCTAAGGTAGAGGAGAACTAAAGATAAGTGAATCAAAGGAGGGCAAGAAACAGACATTAGTACCTCTCAGATGGGACTTCAATTTGGATATTAACATTGCTAAAAATGACCAGTGTTGGAGAAAAGAGACTCAGGTACTGCATTTGCTAGGGAAGTTGTAAATGGATCAGGGGAAATAAAAAATTGTGGTGAAATGATTTGGAAAGGGAGGTAAAATAGGATAGCAACCCTCCCCTCTCACACACATATATACTGGACAACAGTGTCCTCAAGTTCTGAAATTTTGTTTTATGCATCCAAATATTCCTAATATCTAACTCAGCACTTAGGATAAGTACATTTTCAATGAAATTTAGTTGAATGAATAAATGAAAGCCTTTCACAACAGCTGAGATAATTAGTGCTTACTATGGGTTATCATTAAACTATACATTTTACATGTGGTCATTAGTGCTTTTCATTAAATGTTTATAAATTTCCATCTCATCACATGCTAGAAATGCATTCCCCCCACCCTTTGTAGTTAGATGTATTATATGACCTGCTGTTGCCAAAATAATGTGAGAAAAATTCTTTAGGAGCCAGAGTGTGATCTATTGCCATCTCTTTCCTTCTGACACAGCTACTAGCAATATTTGAGTTGATGGAGGCACCACAGACTTGTTTCTCTGATTGAGGACAACATGCGATGAAGTCTCTAGCTGCTCTGCAATGGTGGAAGCTCTCTTGTTATTCTATATGCTTACAAGAACGGAGCCCTCAGCCAATTGGCAAGAGACATAGAGCATGAAGCAGAAATATATCTCATTGGTATAGGCTACTGGCATTCTGGGATTAAATGTTACTGTCACATAACCTAGCCTATCCTGACTAACATATATGAAAGAGAGCATCTGCTTACAATGTAAAAGGTGGGTATCAATGCCTTCATCATTACAGATGAGGAAACTGGCTCAATAATGCTAAGGAAGAGTCAAGGAAATGTTGAGGTGTTATTTCATCCTTTATAGCCTGAAATGTTGGCCACCTCATGACGCACTAGTCCAAACATAGTTGTGGAGTTCAGAAGCATATGTTCCAAGGATTCCTGTGACCTAGCTAGAATACATAACAGTGCCCAGAGCATTAGTAGAATTTCAGCATCACAAATTCTGAGTATTTCTGACTAGAAGTATTTGAAATTTCTAAAACGATCATAGAGGACTAACATAAGTATATGTGGATGACAGGTACAGACGTGCTGAAAATTAAATACGTAGAAATATTTAGAGGAGAAGAGAAGGAAATGTTCAGAAAAAGGAGTTGCTAACCCTGGATGTCATGACTTAATCGTTTTCTGTAATGTTTAGAAAATAATCCATATCTCACCATTTTATTACATAAAACCAAACAACTATAATCTTGAAAATGTGTAATTTTAAAAGTTCTTAAAAATTCATGGCTACATTTTCCTCCACTTTCTTTATGTTCAAAACTTTACATTTAAAAGTCAGACTTCTATTTTAGATTTCAGATAGTATATTATCAAAGGAACATAAAACATTTAAATAATCCTTGCTCTCCCTCACAGGTGATTTACATGTCAGACAGTTTTATATGAATCTTTGTACATTAAAAACATGTACATATAGGAGGACTTATGAGATGAATTCACATTTATTAACATAGAGAGAAGGATATTAAGGACAGATGTTACAGCTGGATATTGAAAACAAAGCCATAAGAATATAAAACGTACTTCACTTTTTCATAAAGTTATCTCATTCTCTGGCAAGTAATTTCAAATAGTGACTATTCAACCAAATCCAAGTCACTCAGATATTATAGTTTCTTAACTTAAAATTGACACTGGTAATGAGACTTTGGTCTCCAAGTGATTAATTTGTGATCATACTTATGCCATACTCTTAGTTAAGGCTCAATAAATAGATGTTAAAAACACAGGAAAATGAAAATAACTTTTATAATTTGAGGAAATTCTCCCTTTTTCATATTATCCTTTCTAACATTGTAAATTAAGTAAATCTTCAATTGAATCATTGAGAGTAAGCCTTAGTTTCCGGTAAAAGGATTTATACTATATCCTTACTTAATTCTTTTCTACAATCCTCAGGATCCAGTTCCTGGAAGGAGCTAAAAGCAAAACTCAGCTATTGGAATTCTCTTTGCAAACTGTCTCCCAAACAAGCCAGGATTCTGAATGCTGATACTGATTGCCATCTAGAGGGATCTTCAGTGAGAAATAGTAATGCTCTCATAAATTCTAGCATCTTTCTATGACAGCTCAAGGTACTTGCTAGAATTCCTGCTTCATGGTATACCTAGTAAAAGTTAATATAAAAATATAAGACTATAAAAATAATGCAAATAAATTTCAATATCATTTAAAATTCTTCTTTTGGTCTAATGCTAGTGGTCATATAAAAGTTACTTTTGTACTTCTTTGAAATTCTAAAAGGTGGCCATATACTACCATAATTAAAATGTTAAATAATAAAATAATTCATTATCAATCATACTTAAAGAAGAAATACTATTTAATGGTAAAGAAAAATATGACTTTCATCCTCATACATAAAAAACAAAACCTCAGTTTTGGAAAATTAGCAAAATGTGGTAAAGCAAGATAATAATATATTAACATGTTTATTAATGACCAGAAAAGTAATGGAAACAAGGTTACAAGGAATAAGGAGAGGAACATCTTCTAACTGCTGAAAAGAAAGCCTTGGTGTCTTTTTAAAGCATGCATGTTTTATAATGGCTATTATTTTGGTTATGTTTTTAAGAACACAACTATCACTTGTGGTAAGATCAATAAAAAAAGCAAGCTCTCTTAGGTTTTGCATAAGCTAAAAGCAATTGAACCAAATATCCCATAATTATGTATGAGATTTTTTAAATATTTTTCAAATCCATAACAACTTAGTTTAATGAAACTCAAATTACAAACAAATGGAGAAATCTGATAAAATAACAACCACCTTATCTCTTTGAACTACTTTGCTCATTGTTCTTCTCATATCTTATATTAATTAGATTACAAAGATTTTTCTTGTAGAAATTACTGAAGAGAAAGTAGACGGAAACTAATAACACTCATAGTATGAAATATGAGAACATATATGTCTTGGTTGTTAGATACCTGTACTTGCAAAGGAGCTAGAACTCTTGAGGTGTTATATTTGTTGTATTAGCTCTTTACTCAGTTATCTCCACTGCACGGCTTCCTTTTTTATTTTTATTTATTGTATTTAGCTTTCTAAGGTTTAAAATATAGGTGTGGAGAGAGAGAGAGAGACAGAGAGCACTGTAGGTTAGCACAAGATCAAATCAATGTGTTGCAAGTTAAAACAAAGCAAGGGAGAAATCAGTGGTGTAAAATTGTATCCTGCTTACTAAAAATACTTTATTTCCCTTAGAAATAGGTTACTTATGGTGAACTGTGAAGAAAAAGTGACCTAAATAAGATTCACGATGCTTGCATCATTTATTTATGTATTCCTTAACCATTTAGAAACATCTAATAATGATCACTATTGGTTATTGAGAACTTACTGTGTGTCAGATGCTTTATATCTAAGGGTTATAACTACCAAGCATGGCAGCTACTGCCAGTCTCATTAGAGTGATAAAAAAACTTCAGGTTTACGTATGTTATGTAACTTGTCCCAGCTCTTAGAGTTGGTATGTGCTGCAACTGGGATTCGTGCACAGGTTTGTCTGATTTCAATCCTGTACTCTTTTCTACTGTACCGTGCTAGACATTAGTCACAAGGAAATTTTGCTCAAATTATAATAGGAAGGAAAGCATAAAAATTTAAGAAAGAAAAATTGTGTTGGTATAGAAGAAAAAGCACAGACCTCTGAAATTTGGCTTATAAATCATGTGAACACAGTATTAGAAATGACTCTCATGTCACAGGTCACATGTCACACACATAATGCAATATGTAGTCAAAATTCTAGTTCAAATTCACAGATATATGTATACAGAAGAGGTTAAAAATCAGTGGATCACCCTATACATGAATCAGTCTTGCAATAAATCACTGCAAGAAGAGTAGTCTGGAATAACAATTCCTGGTCATTTTTAGCACTATTAAAACATTGAAAATCTTAAAAAGAATAACTGGCGGTATTTTTGAAACTGTACTCACTGATCCAAAAATACTTTATTTCTCCTTTATTTACTTGTTAATCTCTTATACATTCTGATACAAGTTTTAATATTCTAATGGGGTGGCAGTGACCTTGATTTCTGAGCAGGTGAGTTTGAGCTGCCATAAATCTTGGAATTACAAAAAGAGAGAAGTAAAACAGTATATTTGGTATCTATTTAATACTCACATGAAATAGTCTTATTTTATTTTTATACTCAGAAAAGTTGAGGCACAGAGAGAAAGTCAATGACATGATTAAGGTCTCATAACTATTAAGCATCTGAAGCTAGGTTTAGTCCATATCTACCTAACCAAAAAGAACAAGCTACGCTTACTACACTGTTGAGTCCCTTCAAAGGAGATAATATCCTCAACTCCTCCAATAAACTTAAACAAATAAGCAAACAAAATATAAGAGAAAGATAGAGAGCCAAAGAATATAGAAATAGGTGACTGATCACTTTCCTCTTTTGCTGTCCTCTCTGGATCTCTCTATCTGTTCTGTGAAATTCGACACCAAGGGTCACTGCCAGCATCAGGATATACATTTTAAATAATAACTATTTAATATAGTTTAAAGAAAACTTCTTGATAATTTTGACTGCAAACATAAATTTCTCAGTGTAATAAGGCAATGCCTAGATTTTGATGATACCTTTGGTTGATTTTTAAAATACCCATCTATTTGCAATAATATCATTACCCCAAATCTGCTGTTTCCTGTAAAGTCTTTAACATTAAAATTTACAGTATATATTCTGTAACAAGCATATGGTCTGCAGAAGAAAAAGAATAAATTTTCTTTTTTCTGTTAGCTTCTTTGACAGTAGACAAGAAATGTACTTTCCATTTTGTCCTGATCACTAGGAAGCTTAGAACTAACTGTTGGGCTTCTGCCTTTTACTATCTTTGTTTGTGTGTGTTTATGTGGGTGCATGTATTTTTATTCTAATATACCAAAAATAATTTTAGCACTTGGTTTATACAAACAAACATGCAAAATAAATATGTGAGAAATATCTGGTGTCATAACAGATGCCCATTTTTTAAACATTCTTTGTTAATGTATTTTATTAAAAGATGTCTTAAGACAGCTCACTTTTTTCTCTCTTCGCCATTGATACGATTAACTCAAGGTTATGTACATACTAAATTTTCCTTATATTAGCTTTCCTCTTTCTTGTTCTCTAAACGTTTAGAAACTGTGTTTATTATAAAGACATTTTAGAGATGTTTTACTATATCATCCTAAAGGATATTCTTGTGCCATCACTACTATTATCTGACAATGAACTAAGTTTGCATGTTTTGCTGCAGCACCACAGCTGCAATTAATCTTAAGCAGAATATATATGGTGGCTTCAGTTTAATTCTTAATGGGTTATACTGTACAGAATAAAATCACCACAGAGAATTGATGAGTAGCATTTAATTAGCAGATGACAGCCTGATCTTAAAGACTGCAATATCTAATTTCCCAAAGACATAAATATTCTTGTGAAAAATATATAAAACATGAAAAACATAAAGTGGATTACTTATTTAGACTGTTTAAGCACAGACCACAAGGACAAATGGAGGGAAGGTTATTGATATTTGAAGTATTCACGGACAGTAGTGGCTAAGAGCAGGTAAAGCGTATGATTTCCTGTGCTCAACTCCTATCTTCTCTATCTTAGCCTGGGTTGCCCAGAAAGCATAACCTGAAGCAAAGATTTCAGCATCGTTACTTATTAAAAAATTGAAGTGAGGAAAAAACCAAATAAATCAAAGAAAGAGGGAGAGTAAATATATGAATGTGTTACTAAGCTGGTCATCACTGTCAAACATAACTCACATTCATGAGATTAACTTCCAAAAGATAAAATAAACAAGCTTTTCTCAAGACACTTACTCCTGGGATTCGAAGATTTATCTTTGGCTCTCATCTCTGAGGATTAAATATCACCTCCTGGATTGTGATTTAATTTTCATTTCTGGGCTGCATGTGTGGAGGCCCTGAATAGATCCACAGTATCTCACTCATCCGGGAATAAGAGAGTGCCAAAATAGGAGACCAATGGTGTTCAGACATCCATAAAATGAGACACTGATGGGTTGTACTTCATGAATCTTTTCAGAATCTACACAGAATGTGTTACCACAGTAGCAGCTTAGTATGGAACACACAGTCAAAGGTTCCAGAGATAATGAGGTTGAGATGATCTGCAATAACATATGAGAAGCATCTATCTGACTGACCAGTTCTCAGATCTACTGATGCTCACCCTAATATCCAGGTACTTAATACAACATGGTACTTCCATAGTGTAAGATGTTCTTACTTCTTCCCAAAGAGGTGAGATACAGGTCTGGTTAGTCACAGAATCTCATTTAAGAAAAATATCTCCTTTAAGCCAATTCATCTGTGAAGCAGGCCTGATTTTATGTTTATTCTACATCGATTGTGCACAGGAAATACTCCCAGAAGGTTGTTTAGGTATAACCTTGAGGGAGAAATGCAAATGAAATAGAGGTTAGGTGATATGGGATTTCTGGCCACCAGTTCATCTAATTTTTTCATGCTTTCTACATCTGCTCAGCTCAGATCCCTGTACTATTTCCATCGTACAATGGGTTACTGCTTCACACACTTGAAATTACAACTTGCCTTGTCTAATAATACCCAGGTTAGGATAACTAGATGTCCTTACATAGGCATAGGATGTCTGGCTACTATGGCCTTGTAGAGTTATTTTTTCAATGATGGTTAATTTCTCAGATGTAGAAAGCTTGAGCTTGCTCTATAGCCTAGGATTCTACATGTCAATTTTCCTGCTGGAGTGTGTCAGAAATTCCATATAGCATCCTAAATATACCAGATACATCTAGCACTATCACATCTCTGGGTCACATATTTTGAGTTACAAAGCAGCTTGCATCAGAGTCTTAACTCACTACAGAATACTTTCTTGCTCGTGGCCGTACCAAAACCTGCACTTCTTGGAGTTACCCAATAAAGGATCATAACAGTATTCTAAAACATGTTAAATGCTGCCTCAAAAATCCAAAGAGGCCCACCAAGCACTGTGATTAGGAAATGTGAGGTGTAATAAATTTTTACTCATCTTAGAAAGAACATTCTGAATTGCTCTAGTTGACTTGAACCCCTAAAAGATTCACTTATATGGCAGGCTCCTATATCTTCAACAGGATTTTCTTTCACCTTCTGGCATTCTGGTGTCTTACTAGGGCATATAGAACACTTGTTAGTTCCATATCATTGAGTTCAATTAGCTTGATACGTCATTATAGCAGACCAGCATGGTGTTCTGCAGCATAGCAAGAGGATCAGTGTTCCTGCAGAGCATGTCATGAATGTGAGCATGAGTGTTAACACAGCCCTGGGGGCAATCAGTGAATGTATACTGCTGCTCCTACTATGTGATGACAAACTGTTCTTATTTCTCCCTATTGTCAGGAATCAAGAAGTTTGCAATTGCTAGATAAATTCCTGTGTGCCAAGTGCCAGAGGTGTGTGGTACTGCACCAATAAAAATACCACATCATGCATGTAGTTGCAGTCGGGGCTACACCCTGGGTAAGTGTAACATAATCAGTCCATAGTCATCTACCAATAAGGATATTTTTTTTTTTTTTTTTTTTTTTGCGGTACGCAGGCCTCTCACTGTTGTGGCCTCTCTCGTTGCAGAGCACAGGCTCCCCGCACAGCCTCAGCGGCCATGGCTCACGGGCCCAGCTGCTCTGCGGCATGTGGGATCTTCCCGGACCGGGGCACGAACCCATGTGCCCTGCAGCGGCAGGCAGACTCTCAACCACTCGCCACCAGGGAAGCCCAGGATCAATTTTTTAACTGATTTTTTTTCAGCAGCCCAGTAGGTGAATTGAATGGGGATATCACAGGAAAAACTACCCCTGCATTGTTTAAGTATTTGATTGTGGTGCTTATTGTAATTCCTCCTGCAATATAGTATAGCTTCTCATATATCCTCCAGAATAGAGGAGGGCTTCTGCTTTTCTTTTTCTTAACCATAATGGCTTGTAATTCACAGACAA
This sequence comes from Mesoplodon bidens, assembly GCF_964165515.1. NCBI lineage: Eukaryota > Metazoa > Chordata > Mammalia > Artiodactyla > Ziphiidae > Mesoplodon > Mesoplodon bidens. The sequence goes on along the minus strand of NC_138162.1, from coordinate 67,752,700 downwards.
TAAATCCATGTGAAGATTCTGCCAGGTAAGTATATCACACTCAATTATCCACTTGGGGACCATGGAAATAACTGTAGGGTAGTCATGAGGACATGTTGGAATCACTGAATTGTGAGACAGTGAGACAAACCTGAGCTAAAACTCCATCTATCACCTGGTATCCAAAGGTTCCACTCATGGTATTTCAGACTCAGTTTACAATCCTTATCAAATAGTCCTTAAAATATCTGTCATTCCTCTTTCTCAAAACACAGTTATCCTAGCATTAAGTAAGTCCCTTGTGGAAAGATAAGAGGAACATTTATCTAATTTACTTGCAGTGATTCTACAAAGTCCATTCTCAAGGAGACCTAGATTCCCCTTCAATCAATGGCTTCTGGGTCTGTGAACTGACTTAAGTCTGGAATTTTTGTGAGGAACTCTAATTTTCCATTTTGCTGGCTGATGTCAGTTATCAGTTCACAAGATCTCATTTTATTTAATTTATTATGTAGTTCACATAACACACTATTCTGCTTATCATCTATCTTTCCTCTAGGACACTAAGATTTATTTGCCATCATCACAGATACCTGTGTATCAAGACACCCTGATTTCTACTCTAGCAACATCACCCATCAGAGTAGTTAAATATATCTTGTATCTAAATATTAAGCACCGTCACCTATATTCTTCCATTCTAGAATCCTATTATTCCTACTTGTCCTGGAAAGCACGGTTTCGTGGCAACATTTCCTACTGCCATTCAAGTCCTATGTGGGACAGGAACATTATGTTTCTTACGGATGTTTGTTCCTTCTTCATGCCCTGACAAAGCATTATTCCATATTGCCTCAGTGAAGGAAATGGTCTCTGGCAATACTTTGGGAAAATAAATTAATGGTGCATTCCTAAGTTGCACATAGAAATCTATTCTCAACACTGCCAGTTTCTTGAGTATTTCTTTCCTCCTTCATATTTTGGCAGGGAAGTACTGACATCCCCAACTAATTTTCTGTAGGCTATCATTGTGTCCAAGCTTTGAAGAATTAACTCAACAAATTATGAGGACTGACTCTACTTCTTGACAGAACATTGACTTTCAATTTAGGAGTGAATGCTTCAAACTCAATAAATTCTCATTTATTATAATGTTTGCTTTGGTGTGCTGCCCAGTTCTCCACTCAAGACTGAGGTTTGATTTTCCCAGCTTTGGCAGTGTTGGTTGATACCTGACAGCTGCATCTGTTTCTGAGAACTGCCCATGGCCACAGGGAGTTACCTCAAACAAATTCCTCTCCCTCTAGGGGTCAGCCCACATCAAATGACTGGTCTGTGAAGAAATTCAAAAGTTTTTTCCCTTGATTCAACTTCAGACAACTTTGATAGTCACTCAACTCCAGAGCTCCTTGAGGCACTGAGAACACCTCTTCAAGTGCAGCACAGCAGTTCAGCTTCTCCCTTTGCCCAAACCTGTGTTCCTCAGCCTTTGTAAGTGCTACTTCCAAGACTGGTCCTCAGTAAAACTTTTGCATGCAAATCTCTATCTCAGAGTCTGTTTTCCAGGGAAGTCAATCTAATATGCCTGCCAGGCCTTATACTCTTTTACCCTGCTCTGACACTTCAAAGATCCACTACACAATTATCCTCCAATTCCTACCCATATTAATCAGGTCCTACAGTTCCAATTTGTGATTAAATAACTTTCTCCAGTGGGAATTACTGAATTTTCATGCTTTGTAATAAGCCTATAAACAGTAAGTGTTGGTGGGGCAGCTGCTGAAGAGCACAAACAATATTTGGGGAGGCATTTGCCTCTATGAGGTACATGTGCTCCAAACTAGAAAAACACTTTCTTCTGTCACAGGAGAGGAACAATTTCTGCCCTTGTTCAGGGGAATACAGAGTTCAAGATTCTCACTTCAGTCCACACAAATGTCCCCATTCCAATTCTTGAAATTTTGCTCTTTTCCAACCAAAGTCCTGAACTAAATAGAAGAGATCTCTCAAGGCAACATATTTGGTCTCCTTTGTAGCTCTGTCACGCTTAAAATCAAATCTGGGGGCTGATTTTCTGCAGAGTGTCCTATACTCACAGATGTTAAGGCTCTGCATAAGTGAAGCCATAGAGGCCCTCTGGCTTTCACAGGGTGCCTCAAGTTGGCAATTGGCTGCTCTAAGCCTATCATTTTCTCTTTCAAAGCTTCCAATATCATTAACAAACGCCAGCCCAATTCACAGTCCCTATAATTATTATTGTCCCCATACCATATAAGCATACAGCCACTGCACATCCTAAAGTCTTACCTTCCACCTGCACCTTATCCTTTAACCACAAGGGAAAGCCTTAGTAATCATGATGTCACGGCACGCCAGAGCCAATCACCAGCCCCCCTTAACACTAGCACTGGGATTCTTATTGCTGTGAGAATGGTCAGTAATGCAGTTTCAATTCATTACCCTAAGGGTTCACTTTCTGGGGCCATTTCTGATACCTAATGTTTTAGACTTAGTTTCTTAGAGCCTGAAGCAAAGGCTTATGTGTTAATACTTTATTCAACAGCACAATCCTGGGAAGCAGGGGTGAGGGCAAGGGGAAGTGAGGCAGAAAAGAAGGGGAAGATGATAAGTGGTGCACTCCTAAGCTGACCGCTACATAGTATTAAGTGTGATTGATTGCTTGATCTCATGGGAGTATCTCCCAAGAAGCCTTATTAATGACTGCTTCTTAGGACAGGCTATGCATGGGAGTGGAATGGAGAAGAATTTATTTCTTCTTTCAGCTATTTTCTGTTGGTCAAAGATCCACCTTCAAGGTTATAATCTCTTCTCACTTCCAGGCTATTTACGTGTAGGCACCAAATGGTCCCATGGTGTCTTTTGCCTCAGCATCAACAGGGAATTTGGGCAAAGGATGAAAGTTGTGCATTGATTCCATGATGAAAGGAATGATAATGCTGTAGCCATTTGAATTCAGTCAGAATTCACATAAAGAGGACCTCTGTGGCTGTGGCCCAGGATGCAAAATTAGTCAAAGGCCTTTGGAATAGGTGAAGCAAAGAAGTTATGAAGGGAAACAAACGTATCTGATAAAACTACTTACTAGCTTTGTGACCATTTAAAACTTACATTTTCCCTTTCACTCATTTACTTCCTCTATCGCATGGAGCTAATAGTTATATAATATTAACTGCATGCTCTATGAATTATGATACCTTATTTGTAAATATTTTTTTCACAGTTCTTGGACCATATAGTAAAGTGTTATTTATTATTTCTGTTTCCATGAAGAAAAATTCTTGCAACCTAAATAAAAACTTGAAATATCCCTAGGTATTATTTAACCTCCTTATAAAGCACTGAGTATCAGGAAAATACCGCTAGAGGTATTTGGATGTGAGAGAAATATTAGTAAGATATTGATCCTGAATATGGTTTCTTATTTTAATTTAAAAAGAGAGATAACTAACTTGCAAGACAACCAATACAAAAGAAAAGAATTTTACATCTCTTACCATAGAAAGACACAACCGTACCTTTTTCTAGATGTAGTTTAGACTAGAAATGATTATAAACTAGTATGCTTAGGGACTCTTTCAAGACTAAGACACCTACTCATATGCACATTATAGTAGAGATAAAATGGTTTTGCCTTATTGGTATATAGTATATATTCTTTCTCCTTCTATCAGCAACATAATTTACTCATAGCAAAGACCTGTCCTATAATTGGGTTAAGTCATTTTGGAAAGATAACCTTAGCCTTGGACCACAGTTGGGATGTGATGCTAGTCTGGCTAATCCATGTGTTCAGTCTCTTATGGTGATTGACTCAGGAAGGGTCACATGACCTGAGTCAGTCCAATGTGGATCAATCTCAAGATCTGTCAGAAACATTATAGATCAGGGTTGTTAAGAATACCAATGTGAGAGTGAAGATGTTATGCATACCTTTCCTCTATGTTGGAAATTTCTGTCTGAATTATGCTAACAAAGGGAAGCAGAGCCACTCCCCCTTGCGAGAACACCAGAATCACAACTAACTGCTGGACAGTCATTGACAGGAAGACACTGGAACTCACCAAAAAAGACACCCCACATCCAAAGACAAAGGAGAAGCCACAATGAGACGGTAGGAGGGGTGCAATCACAGTAAAATCTAATGCCGTAACTGCTGGGTGGGTGACTCACAGACTGGAGAACACTTATACCACAGAAGCCCACCCACTGGAGTGAAGGTTCTGAGCCCCACGTCAGGTTCCCAACCTGGGGGTCCGGCAATGGGAGGAGGAATTCCTAGAGAATCAGACTTTGAAGCCTAGTGGAATTTGATCGCAGGACTTCCACAGGACTGGGGGAAACAGAGACTCCACTCTTGGAGGGCACACACAAAGTAGTGTGTGCATCAGGACCGAGGGGAAGAAGCAGTGACCCCAGGGGAGACTGAACCGGACCTACCTGCTAGTGTTGGAGGGTCTCCTGCAGAGGTGGGCAGTGGCTGTGGCTCACTGTTGGGACAAGGACACTGGCAGCAGAAGTTCTGGGAAGTACTCCTTGGTGTGAGCCTTCCCAGAGTACAGCATTAGCCCCACCAAAGAGCCCAGGTAGGCTCCAGTGTTGGGTTGCCTCAGGCCAAACAACCAAGAGGGAGGGAACCCAGCCCCACCCATCAGCAGTCAAGTGGATTAAAGTTTTACTGAGCTGTGCCTACCAGAGCAACAGTCAGCTCTACCCACCACCAGTCCCTCCCATCCGGAAACTTGCACAAGCCTCTTAGATAGCCTCATCTACCAGAGGGCAGACAGCAGAAGCAAGAAACTACAAACCTGCAGCCTGTGGAACAAAAACCACATTCACAGAAAGATAGACAAGATGAAAAGGCAGAGGGCTATGTACCAGATGAAGGAACAAGATAAAACCCAAGAAAAACAACTAAATGAAGTGGAGATAGGCAAACTTCCAGAAAAAGAATTCAGAATAATGATAGTGAAGATGATCCAGGACCTCGGAAAAAGAATGGAGGCAAAGATCGAGAAAATGCGAGAAATGTTTAACAAAGACCTAGAAGAATTAAAGAACAAACAGAGATGAACAATACAATAACTGAAATGAAAAATACACTAAAAGAAATCAATAGCAGAATAACTGAGGCAGAAAAACGGATAAGTGACCTAGAAGACAGAATGGTGGAATTCACTGCTGCAGAACAGAATAAAGAAAAAAGAACGAAAAGAAATGAGAACAGCCTAAGAGACCTCTGGGACAACATTAAACACAACAACATTCGCATTATAGGGGTCCCAGAAGGAGAAGAGAGAGAGAAAGGACTAGTGAAAATATTTGAAGAGATTATAGTAGAAAACTTCCCTAACATGGGAAAGGAAATGGCCACCTAAGTCCAGGAAGCACAGAGAGTCCCACACAGGATAAACCCAAAGAGAAACACGCTGAGACACATCAAACTGGCAAAAATTAAAGACAAAGAAACATTATTGAAAGCAGCAAGGGAAAAATGACAAATAACATACAAGGGAACTCCCATAAGGTTAATAGCTGATTTCTCGGCAGAAACTGTACAAGCCAGAAGGGAGTGGTATGATACACTTAAAGTGATGAAAGGGAAGAACCTACAACCAAGATTACTCTACCTGGCAAGGATCTCATTCAGATTCGATGGATGAATCAAAAGCTTTACAGACAAGCAGAGCTAAGAAAATTCAGCACCACCAAACCAGCTCTACAACAAATGCTAAAGGAACTTCTCTAAGTGGGCAATACAAGAGAAGAAAAGGACCTACAAAAGCAAACCCAAAACAATTAAGAAAATTGTTATAGGAACATACAGATTGATAATTACCTTAAACGTGAATGGATTAAATGCTCCAACCAAAAGACACAGACTTGCTGAATGGATACAAAAACAAGACCCATATATATGCTGTCTACAAGAGACCCACTTCAGACCTAGGGACACATACAGACTGAAAGTGAGGGGATGTAAAAAGATATGCCATGCAAATGGAAATCAAAAGAAAGCTGGAGTAGTAATATTCACATCAGATAAAATAGGCTTTAAAATAAAGAATGTTACAAGGGACAAGGAAAGACACTACATAATGATCAAGGGATCAATCGAAGAAGAAGATATAACAAGTATAAATATATATGCACCCAACATAGGAACACCTCAATACATAAGGCAACTGCTAACAGCTATAAAAGAGGAAATCAACAGTAACACAGTAATAGTAGGGGACTTTAACACCTCACTTACACCAATGGAAAGATCATCCAAAATGAAAATAAATAAGGAAACAGGACCTTTAAATGACACAATAGACCAGATAGATTTAATTGATATTTATAGGACATTCCATCTAAAAACAGCAGATTACACTTTCTTCTCAAGTGCGCACGGAACATTCTCCAGGACAGATCACATCTTGGGTCACAGATCAAGCCTCAGTAAACTTAAGAAAACTGAAATCATATCAAGCATCTTTTCTGACCACAACGCTATGAGATTAGAAATGAATTACAGGGAAAAAAACGTAAAAAACACAAACACATGGAGGCTAAACAATACGTTACTAAATAATCAAGAGCTCACTGAAGAAATCAAAGAGGAAATCAAAAAATACCTGGAGACAAATGACAATGAAAACTCGACAATCCAAAACCTATGGGATGCAGCAAAGCAGTTCTAAGAGGGAAGTTTATAGGTATACAAGCCTAGCTCGAGAAACAAGAAAAATCTCCAGTAAACAATCTAACCTTACACCTAAAGGAACTAGAGAAAGAAGAACAAACAAAACCCAAAGTTAGCAGAAGGAAAGAAATCATAAAGATCAGAGCAGAAATAAATGAAATAGAAACAAAGAAAACAATAGCAAAGATCAATAAAAGTAAAAGCTGGTTCTTTGAGAAGATAAACAAAATTGATAAACCATTAGCCAAACTCATCAATAAAAAGAGGAAGAAGACTCAAATCAATGAAGTTAAAGATGAAAAAGGAGAAGTTACAACAGACACTTCAGAACTACAAAGCATCCTAGGAGACTACTACAAGCAACTCTATGCCAATAAAATGGGCAACCTGGAAGAAATGGACTTATTCTTAGAAAGGCATAACCTTCCAAGACTGAACCAGGAAGAAATAGAAAATATGAACAGATAAAGCACAAGTAATGAAATTAAAACTGTGATTAAAAATCTTCCAACAAACAAAAGTTCAGGACCAGATGGCTTCACAGGTGAATTCTATCAAACATTTAGAGAAGAGCTAACACCCATCCTTCTCAAACTCTTCCAAAAAATTGTGGAGGAAGGAATACTCTCAAACTCATTCTACGAGGCCACCATCACCCTGATAACAAAATCAGACAAATACACTACAAAAAAATTACAGACCAATATCACTGATGAATACAGATGCAAAAATCCTCAACAAAATACTAGCAAACAGAATCCAACTACACATTAAAAGGATCATACACCATGATCAAGTGGGATTTATCCCAGGGATGCAAGGATTCTTTAATATACGTAAATCAATCAATGTGATACAAGCATATTAACAAATTGAAGAATAAAAACCATATGATCATCTCAATAGATGCAGAAAAAGCTTCTGACAAAATTCAACACCCATTTATGATAAAAACTATCCAGAAAGTGGGCATAGAGGGAACCTACCTCAACATAATAAAGGCCATATATGACAAACCCACAGGAAACATCATTCTCAATGGTGAAAAACTGAAAGCATTTCCTCTAAGATCAGGAAAAACACAAAGATATCCACTCTCACCACTGTTATTCAACATAGTTTTGGGAGTCTTAACCACGGCAATCAGAGAAGAAAAAGAAATAAAAGGAATCCAAATTGGAAAAGAAGAAGTAAAACTGTCACTGTTTGCAGATGACATGATACTAAACATACAGAATTCTTAAGATGCTACCAGAGACTTCCGGGTAAGATGGCGGAAGAGTAAGACGCGGAGATCACCTTCCTCCCCACGGATACACCAGAAATACAGCTACACGTGGAACAACTCCTACAGAACACCTACTGAATGCTGGCAGAAGACCCCAGACCTCCCAAAAGGCAAGAAACTCCCCACATACCTGGGTAGGGCAAAGCGGAGAGATTCCCGCACAGAGGAGTGGTGCCGAGCGGCACTCACCAGCCCGAGAGGCTTGTCTGCTCGCCCGCCAGGGCGGGCGGCGCTGGAAGCTGAGGCTCGGGCTTCGGTCAGAGCGCAGGGAGAGGACTGGGGCTGGCGGCGAGAACTCAGCCTGAAGGGGGCTAATGTGCCACAGCTAGCCGGCAGGGAGTCCGGGAAAACTCTGGAGCTGCCGAAGAGGCAAGAGACTTTTTCTTCCCTCTTGGTTTCCTGGTGCGCGAGGAGAGGGGATTAAGAGCGCTGCTTAAAGGGGCTCCACAGACGGGCGCGAGTCACGACTGAAAGCGCGGAGCCCAGTGACGGGCGTGGGACGCTGGGGCTGCTGCTGCCGCCGCCAAGAAGCCTGTGTGTGAGCGCAGGTCACTGTCCACACCGCCCTTCCGGGAGCCTGTGCAGCCCGCCACTGCCGGGGTCCCGGGATCCAGGGGCGGCTTCCCTGGGAGAACGCACGGCGCGCCTCGGGCTGGTGCAGCGTCACGCCGACCTCTGCCGCTGCAGGCTCGCCCCGCACTCCGTGCCCCTCCCTCCCGCCCGGCCTGAGTGAGCCAGAGTCCCCGAAGAGGCTGCTCCTTTAACCCTGTCCTGTCTGAGCGAAGAACAGACGCCCTCCGGCGACCTACACGCAGAGGCGGGGCCAAATCCAAAGCTGAGACCCAGGAGCTGTGAGAACAAAGAAGAGAAAGGGAAACCTCTCCCAGCAGCCTCAGAAGCAGCGGATTAAAGCTCCACAATCAACTTGATGTACCCTGCATCTGTGGAATACATGAATACACAACAAATCATCCCAAATTGAGGAGCCAGGAGTCAGTGCTGTGCCTCTGAGGTGGGAGAGCCAACTTCAGGACACTGGTCCACAAGAGACCTCCCAGCTCCACATAATATCAAACGGCGAAAATCTTCCAGAGATCTCCATCTCAACACCAGCACCCAGCTTCACTCAACGACCAGCAAGCTACAGTGCTGGACACCCTATGCCAAACAACTAGCAAGACAGGAACACAACGCCACCCATTAGCAGAGAGGCGGCCTAAAATCAAAAAAGTCCGCAGACACCCTAAAACACACCACCAGACGTGGACCTGCCCACCAGAAAGACAAGATCCAGCCTCATCCACCAGAACACAGGAACTAGTCCCCTCCACCAGGAAGCTACACAACCCACTGAACCAACCTTAGCCACTGGGGACAGACACCAAAAACAACGGGAACTACGAACCTGCAGCCTGCAAAAAGGAGACCCCAAACACAGTAACATAAGCAAAATGAGAAGACAGAAAAACACACAGCAGGAGAAGGAGCAAGATAAAAACCCACCAGATCTAACAAATGAAGAGGTAATAGGCAGTCTACCTGAAAAAGAATTCAGAATAATGATGGTAAAGATGATCCAAGATTCTATTTCCCAGATCCAAAATCTTGGAAATAGAATAGACAAAATGCAAGAAACAGTTAACAAGGATCTAGAAGAACTACAGATGAATCATGCATTGATTAAAAACACAATAAATGAAATGAAAAATACTCTAGATGGGATCAATAGCAGAATAACTGAGGCAGAAGAACGGATAAGTGAGGTGGAAGATAAAATAGTGGAAATAACTGCTGCAGAGCAAAATAAAGAAAAAAAGAATGAAAAGAACAGAGGACAGTCTCAGAGACCTCTGGGACAACATTAAACGCACCAACATTCGAATTATAGGGGTTCCAGAAGAAGAAGAGAAAAAGAAAGGGACTGAGAAAATATTTGAAGAGATTATAGTTGAAAACTTCCCTAATATGGGAAAGGAAAGAGTTAATCAACTCCAGGAGGCACAGAGAGTCCCATACAGAATAAATCCAAGGAGAAATACGCCAAGACACATATTAATCAAACTGTCAAAAATTAAACACAAAGAAATCATATTAAAAGCAGCAAGGCAAAAACAACAAATAACACACAAGGGAATCCCCATCAGGATAACAGCTGATCTCTCAGCAGAAACTCTAGAAGCCAGAAGGGAGTGGCAGGACATAATTAAAGTGATGAAGGAGAAAAACCTGCAACCAAGATTACTCTACCCAGCAAGGATCTCATTCAGATTTGATGGAGAAATTAAAACGTTTACAGACAAGCAAAAGCTGAGAGAGTTCAGCACCACCAAACCAGCTTTACAACAAATGCTAAAGGAACTTCTCTAGGCAAGAAACACAACAGAAGGAAAAGACCTACAATAATGAACCCAAAACAATTAAGAAAATGGTAATAGGAACATACATATCGATACTTGCCTTAAATGTAAATGGACTAAATGCTCCCACCAAAAGACACAGATTGGCTGAATGGATACAAAAACAAGACCCATATATATGCTGTCTACAAGAGACCCACTTCAGACCTAGAGACACATACAGACTGAAAGTAAGGGGATGGAAAAAGATATGCCATGCAAATGGAAACCAAAAGAAAGCTGGAGTAGCAATTCTCATATCAGACAAAATAGACTTTAAAATAAAGACTACTAGAAGAGACAAAGAAGGACACTACATAATGATCAAGGGATCGATCCAAGAAGAAGATATAACAATTGTAAATATTTATGCACCCAACATAGGAGCACCTCAATACATAAGGCAAATACTAACAGCCATAAAAGGAGAAATCGACAGTAACACAATCATAGTAGGGGACTTTAACACCCCACTTTCACCAATGGACAGATCTTCCAAAATGAAAATAAATAAGGAAACACAAGCTTTAAATGATACATTAAACAAGATGGACTTAATTGATATTTATAGGACATTCCATCCAAAAACAACAGAATACACATTTTTCTCAAGTGCTCATGGAACATTCTCCAGGATAGATCATATCTTGGGTCACAAATCAAGCCTTGGTAAATTTAAGAAAATTGAAATTGTATCAAGTATCTTTTCCGACCACAATGCTATGAGACTAGATATCAATTACAGGAAAAGAGCTGTAAAAAATACAAACACATGGAGGCTAAACAATACACTACTTAATAACGCAGTGATCACTGAAGAAATCAAAGAGGAAATTAAAAAATACCTAGAAACAAATGACAATGGAGACACGACGACCCAAAACCTATGGGATGCAGCAAAAGTAGTTCTAAGAGGGAGGTTTATAGCAATACAATCCCACCTTAAGAAACAGGAAACATCTCGAATAAACAACCTAACCTTGCACCTAAAGCAATTAGAGAAAGAAGAACAAAAACATCCCAAAGTTAGCAGAAGGAAAGAAATCATAAAAATCAGATCAGAAATAAATGAAAAAGAAATGAAGGAAACGATAGCAAAGATCAATAAAACTAAAAGCTGGTTCTTTGAGAAGATAAACAAAATTGATAAACCATTAGCCAGACTCATCAAGAAAAGAAGGGAGAAGACTCAAATCAATAGAATTAGAAATGAAAAAGGAGAAGTAACAACTGACACTGCAGAAATACAAAAGATCATGAGAGATTACTACAAGCAACTCTATGCCCATAAAATGGACAACCTGGAAGAGATGGACAAATTCTTAGAAATGCACAACCTGCCAAGACTGACTCAGGAAGAAATAGAAAATACGAATAGACCTATCACAAGCACTGAAATTGAAACTGTGATTAAAAATCTTCCATCAAACAAAAGCCCAGGACCAGATGGCTTCACAGGCGAATTCTATCAAACATTTAGAGGAGAGCTAACACCCATCCTTCTCAAACTCTTCCAAACAATATCAGAGGAAGGAACACTCCCAAGCTCATTCTACGAGGCCACCATCACCTTGATACCAAAACCAGGCAAGGATGTCACAAAGAAAGAAAACTACAGGCCAATATCACTGATGAACATAGATGCAAAAATCCTCAACAAAATACTAGCAAACAGAATCCAACAGCACATTAAAAGGATCATACACCATGATCAAGTGGGGTTTATTCCAGGAATGCAAGGATTCTTCAATATACGCAAATCAATCAATGTGATACACCATATTAACAAGTTGAAGGAGAAAAACCATATGATCATCTCAATAGATGCAGAGAAAGCTTTCGACAAAATTCAACACCCATTTATGATAAAAACCCTGCAGAAAGTAGGCATAGAGGGAACTTTCCTCAACATAATAAAGGCCATATATGACAAACCCACAGCCAACATTGTCCTCAATGGTGAAAAACTGAAACCATTTCCACTAAGATCAGGAACAAGACAATGCTGCCCACTCTCACCACTCTTATTCAACTTAGTTTTGGAAGTTTTAGCCAGAGCAATCAGAGAAGTAAAGGAAATAAAAGGAATCCAAATTGGAAAAGAAGAAGTAAAGCTGTCACTGTTTGCAGATGACATGATACTATACATAGAGAATCCTAAAGATGCTACCGAAAAACTACTAGAGCTAATCAATGAATTTGGTAAAGTAGCAGGATACAAAATTAATGTACAGAAATCTCTGGCATTCCTGTACACTAATGATGAAAAATCTGAAAGTGAAATCAGGAAAACACTCCCATTTACCATTGCAACAAAAAGAATAAAATATCTAGGAATAAACCTACCTAAGGAGACAAAAGACCTGTATGCAGAAAATTATAAGACACTGATGAAAGAAATTAAAGATGATACAAATAGATGGAGAGATATACCATGCTTCTGGATTGGAAGAATCAGTATTGTGAAAATGACTCTACTACCCAAAGCAATCTACAGATTCAATGCAATCCCTATCAAACTACCACTGGCATTTTTCACAGAACTAGAACAAAAAATTTCAAAATTTGTTTGGAAAAACAAAAGACCCCGAATAGCCAAAGCAATCTTGAGTACGAAAAATGGAGCTGGAGGAATCAGGCTCCCTGACTTCAGACTATACTACAAAGCTACAGTAATCAAGACAGTGTGGTACTGGCATAAAAACAGAAAGATAGATCAGTGGATCAGGATAGAAAGCCCAGAGATAAACCCACGCACATATGGCCAATTTATCTTTGATAAAGGAGGCAGGAATGTACAGTGGAGAAAGGACAGCCTCTTCAATAAGTGGTGCTGGGAAAACTGGACAGGGACATGTAAAAGTTTGAGATTAGATCATTCCCTAACACCATACACAAAAATAAGCTCAAAATGGATTAAAGACTTAAATGTAAGGCCAGAAACTATCAAACTCTTAGAGGAAAACATAGGTAGAACACTCTATGACATAAGTCACAGCAAGATCCTTTTGGACCCACCTCCTAGAGATATGGAAATAAAAACAAACATAAACAAATGGGACCTAATGAAACTTCAAAGCTTTTGCACAGCAAAGGAAACCATAAACAAGACCAAAAGACAACCCTCAGAATGGGAGAAAATATTTGCAAATGAAGCAACTGACAAAGGATTAATCTCCAAAATTTATAAACAGCTCATGCAGCTCAATAACAAAAAAACAAACAACCCAATCCAAAAATGGGCAGAAGACTTAAATAGGCATTTCTCCAAAGAAGATATACAGACTGCCAACAAACACATGAAAGAATGCTCAACATCATTAATCATTAGAGAAATGCAAATCAAAACTACAATGAGATATCATCTCACACCAGTCAGAATGGCCATCATCAAGAAATCTAGAAACAATAATGCTGGAGAGGGTGTGGAGAAAAGGGAACACTCTTGCACTGCTGGTGGGAATGTGAATTGGTACAGCCACTATGGAGAACAGTATGGAGGTTCCTTAAAAAACTACAAATAGAACTACCATATGACCCAGCAATCCCACTACTAGGCATATACCCTGAGAAAACCATAATTCAAAAAGAGACATGTACCAAAATGTTCATTGCAGCTCTATTCACAATAGCCCGGAGCTGGAAATAACCTAAGTGTCCATCATCGGATGAATGGATAAAGAAGATGTGGCACATATATACAATGGAATATTACTCAGCCATATAAAGAAACGAAACTGAGCTATTTGTAATGAGGTGGATAGACCTAGAGTCTGTCATACAGAGTGAAGTAAGTTAGAAAGAGAAAGACAAATACCGTATGCTAACACATATATACGGAATTAAAAAAAAAATGTCATGAAGAACCCAGGGGTAAAACGGGAATAAAGACACAGACCTACTTGAGAATGGACTTGTGGATATGGGGAGGGGGAAGGGTAAGCTGTGACAAAGCGAAAGAGAGGCATGGACATATATACACTACCAAACGTAAGGTAGATAGATAGTGGGAAGCAGCCGCAGGGCACAGGGAGATCAGCTCGGTGCTTTGTGACCACCTGGAGGGGTGGGATGGGGAGGGTGGGAGGGAGGGAGATGCATGAGGGAAGGGATGTGGGAACAGATGTATATGTATGACTGATTCACTTTGTTATAAAGCAGAAACTAATAAAAAAAATAATATTTACGAAAAAAAAAAGATGCTACCAGAAAACTACTAGAGCTAATCAATGAATTCCGTAAAGTTGCAGGATACAAAACAATGCACAGAAATCTCTTGCTTTCCTATACACTAATGATGAAATATCTGAAAGGGAAAGTAAGGAAACACTCCCATTTACCATTGTAACAAAAAAATCAGATACCTAGGAATAAAACTACCTAGGGAGACAAAAGACCTATATGCAGAAAACTATAAGACACTGATGAAAGAAATTAAAGATGATACAAACAGATGGAGAGATATATCATGTTCTTGAATTGGAAGAATCAATATTGTGAAAATGACTATACTACCAAAAGCAATCTACAGATTCAATGCAATCCCTATCAGAGTACCAATGGCATTTTTTATGCAACTAGAACAAAAAATCTTAAAATTTGTATGGAAAGAAAAAAGACCCCGAATAGCCAAAGCAGTTTTGAGGGGAAAAAAGTGGAGCTGGAGGAATCAGACTCCCTGACTTCAGACTATAGTACAAAGCTACAGTAATCAAGACAATATGGTACTGGCACAAAAACAGAAACATAGATCAATGGAACAAGATAGAAAGCCCAGAGATAAACGCACGCATCTCTGGTCAACTAATCAATAGCAAAGGAGGCAAGGATATACAATGGAGAAAAAACAGTCTCTTCAATAAATGGCGCTGGGAAAACTGGAGAGCTACATGTAAAAGAATGAAGTTAGAACACTCCCTAACACCATACACAAAAATAAACTAAAAATGGATTAGAGACCTAAATCTAAGACCGGACACTATAAAACTCTTAGAGGAAAACATAGGAAGAACACTCTTTGATATAAATCATAGCAAAATCTTTTTTGATACACCTCCTAGAGTAATGGAAATAAAAACAAAAATAAACAAATGGGACCTAATGAAACTTCAAAGCTTTTGCACAGCAAAGGAAACCATAAACAAGATGAAAAGACAACCCTCAGAATGGGAGAAAATATTTGCAAATGAATCAACAGATAAAGGATTAATCTCCAAAATATATAAATAGCTCATGCAGCTCAGTATTAAAAAAAACAAAGAACTTAGTCCAAAAATGGGCAGAAGACCTAAATAGACATTTCTCCAAAGAAGACATACAGATGGCCAAGAAGCACATGAAAATCTGCTCAACATCACTAATTATTAGAGAAATGCAAATCAAAACTTCAATGAGGTATCACCTCACAACAGTTAGAATGGGCATCATCAGAAAATCTACAAAGAACAAATGCTGGAGAGGGTGTGGAGAAAAGGGAACCCTCTTGCACTGTTGGTGGGATATAAATTGATACAGCCACTATGGAGAGCAGTATGGAAGTTCCTTAAAAAACTAAAAATAGAATTACCATATGATCCAGCAATCCCACTACTGGGCATATACCCAGAGAAAAACATAATTCAAAAAGACACATGCACCCCAATATTCGTTGCAACACTATTTACAATAGCCAGGTCATGGAAGCAACCTAAATGCCCATCAACAGACAAATGGATAAAGAAGATGTGGTACATATATATAATGGAATATTACTCAGCCATAAAAAGGAACAAAATTTGGTCATTTGTAGAGATGTGGATGGATCTAGAGACTGTCATACAGAGTGAAGTAAGTCAGAAAGAGAAAAACGAATATCGTATATTAACGCATATATGTGGAACCTAGACAAATGGTACAGATGAACCGGTTTGCGGGGAGAAATTGAGACACAGATGTAGAGAAGAAACGTATGGACACCAAGTGAGGAAAGCGGCAGGGGGTGGTGGTGTGATGAATTGGGTGATTGGGATTGACATGTATACATTGATGTGTATAAAATTGATGAAAAAAAAAAAAAGGGAAGCAGCGTCCAATTTTGACCAAAAAGAAACAATACTGGGGGGTGGATTTTGAGGACAATGTTGGAGGCCTAGTTCCAACCATATTTAAAGCTTTCATTATTCTCAGACCATTGGTTATCACTACTAATACTATTAATACTACTGGTACTACTTTGATTTAGTCTTCTGCTACTTGCAATCAGATGTGTATTGGTTCATTTGTTGTATATTTTGGTTCATTAGTTTTAATAAACGTACTGTAGTTACAGGAGATATTACCAGTAGGTGGCATTTCTGTGGGGTGTATGGAAACTCTGTACTATCTTTGCAACTTTTCTGTAAATTTAAAACTAATCTAGAAATTTAAAAAAATGTTTTAAAAGGTATCATGTGTAATACAAATCTGCTTTGCTATGTCACATTGCCCAAGGTTAAGTAGATCCTCTCGCTAATTAAGTCAAGAAGGTCAAGGACAAACATTTCTCTAATATTCACACTTGGGGAACCTCTGCTTCTTGAATGTATGGATAGAAAATTTTCAAAACACAAGTCAATATGGTCAGTTTTGGGTGAAAACTTTTCAGTGAAGGGGAGATGAAAGAGGATGAAAAGATAGCATTTCAGTCAGCCATTCTGATTTATGACTGGTAAACAATGGTCAGCTTTATATCTTGGTTTTCTAGTCATTCTAATGTCTGCTCTACTTATACTATAAAATGCTATAACTAGAAGTAGGTTCTTTATTTTTATTTTCTCTGTCAATCTCATATCAGTCAAGATATATGGGCATAAATCTGGAGAAAATCATAATTCAAAAAGATATACACACCCCAATGTTCACTGAAGCACTATTTACAGTAGCCAAGACATGGAAGCAACCTACACATCCATTGACATATGAATGGATAAAGAAGATGTGGTATATTTATACAGAAGAATATTACTCAACTATAAAAAAGGATGAAATACTGTCATTTGCAGCAACATATATGGAGTTAGAGATTATTATACTAAGTGAAGTAAGCCAGACGGAGAAAGACAAATATCCTGTGATATTGCTTATGTGTAGAATCTTAAAAAAAAAAAAAGATACAAATGAACTTATATACAAAACAGAAACAGACCCCCGGACATAGAAAACAAACTTATGGTTACCAAAGGGTAAAAGGTGGGGGAGGATAGGAGTTTGGGATTAGCAGATACAAACTACTATATATAAAATAGATAAATAACAAGGTCCTACTATGTAGTACAGGCAACTCTACTCAATATCTTGTAATAACCTATAAGGGTAAAGAATCTGAAAAGAAAAAGATATATATGTATGTGTAAATGAGTCACTTTACTGTACATCTGAAACTAACACAACATTGTAAGTCAACTATACTTCAATAAAAATAAATTAATTTTAAAAACCTGGTATTCATCAAGGTTCCTTTTGATATAAGATTTTCTTTTTGTATTACAAATTCATATAATTTTCTCCTCAAAGTATTTTTTTCAGAATATTGTTTAACTTGTAAAAACACCTCATTCCCAAATAACAGAAATATTTTATTTTATTGTTGTTAATTCAGATATGTATCAATAATTTTCAGTGACTATTCTGTGGAGGAATCAGCCTTTAGCATATAACCTGAAGATATCCAAAAACTGCAATTTCAAACAGAAAACAGAAATAGTGTAACTAAACAGAATATACTTAACTAAAAAATCTTAGCCCCCAGTCTTTCACCTTGTGAAACATGACTTTTATTTAGCCTGCTTTTATTTCTTTTCTAGGTACTTTTTAACACAAAGATTTGGTTGATTTCACAAAGGGTAGGAAGTGTGTATCAAAATTCCAGAGGCCCTCCATACTTCCAAAGACAAGCCCACAGTGCTTCTGCTAACAGCATCAACATGGTTCAGAAGGAATGCAAAGGAAAAGATAGTATTTATAAACTAATATTCAAAATAGAATGTTAAATTCTATAGGCTTAAAAACCAGGCATTGCTGTGAGAGAAGAGACTGTTTTTCCACTTTCCCATTGAACATATTATTGTCTGGGCTTGAGTGTTTAGGTGATAGAGTTTGTTGTAGTAGATGTCCGAGGAAGAAAAGTAGGAGAAGTTAATGAAAATCCCACCATTTCTGATGTCACAGAAATTGAGAAGAAAAGGGTAGAGAAGCAAGGAGACTGAAGAAGTGAAGATCAGGGCAGCCACCTACTCTGATTTTCCAGCCCTGGAATTGCAAAGCATATAAGGGTTGGAACAGCAAGGTTCAGTTTGAGTGTGAGGTCAACTCTGTGTGGGATATTGGCCAGCCACCCATTTGGGAGTTGGGGAGCAGACTCCTGCATAAAGCATCCCTGAGCTAACTTCGGACGGCTTGGTATAGTTGGGAGGTGGAACAGTGTGGTCAGGCAAAGAGAAGGTCTAATCTATACTTGCATAGGTCTCTCTCTTCCTGCGTGTCACTGACATACAGAGGATCAAAAGGCAATATGGCCTCCTGTGGTTGAGGGCAAAGTAATCTCATAGTAGATGCTACCAGCAGACTATGGGTCAGATGGGAGAAGCAGCAGAAATTCAAAAGGTCAATTCAGCTGGGAGGGTCCTGAGACACTAGGAAATAAGAAAGAATAAGAAATTATCTGCTGCAGAAATCAGCCGCTATTGCCAACCCAATCAGGCAAAACAACAGCTTAGATAAATGATACATTAGCATACCAGCCAGGGCACATTATAAATTAGCAGAACAAGACCCTTTTCCCAGTGTTACAAGATCATGCCATAAGCCACGACTCTACTCCTCTACACACCGATGATGACATCTTTGAGACTATAAGAGAACACTGATGCATTTGAGTCATCCAAGAAGACACATTTTGTAATGTAAAAAATTTAATGATTGGATTGTACTGAGATTAGCAAATAAAAGGAAGCTTTACTTTCTTTCCCTGCTACCTAGCCATTGGAGGGTAGTGGAAAGATGAGGCAGTTACAGATAAAGTACGGAATCTTTATTTCCTTCACACATCTGAGTGTAATGTGCAGCAATCTTCAACCCTGCAAAGCATTTGTTTTTTGACTTCTCAACCTCAGACTACTTTATCTTCAGGTCAGTTGAGCTTCTCTCCATCTCACTTTGCGTCAGTTTCTAGATGCAAACTCCACATTCTGATGGAATTCTGGCACCAAATCTAAACTTTCCTTACTGTTGTTATGTTCCAGATGTCTTGAAATAGCCTCCCATAGTCATTGTCCTAGATTCTGTCACTATAGCTCCTATATCATACTAGCACATTCATGATTGAATTGAATCTTATTTTTGGAGATTTTCTTTCCAACAAAACGTCGTCAAAATCATTCTTATAACTTGTCTTGCTTTCTCCAGTCATTTCTCACCATATTTCTCATTGCTGGACTCCAAGCCACATTCAATACTACGACACATGTCACACTGTTTGATCTCCTTTCAGTTAACTTTCACTCTTTATAAAACTGGCATTCCTGAGACTTGTGTGTGTATGATCATTCTAAAATAACTTTCCTGCATCCAAAAAGGCACAGATGGAAGACATAAAATTAACTGGGAAAGTGGGTATTAATTACCAGGAAACACATACAGAGCCAACAACACAGATTTACACGCAGGAATCAATTAACTAATGATTAAGGACACTCACAAGGTCTGAAAAGTGCCACATCTTCTGATTTCTCTTAGGTCAAAAGCTATCATTCTTACCTCCTCACTGTCACAGCACCTTAATTGCACCTCAACCATACACATGCTTTATTCTCCTGCCATTACTGCTAGTGGTTTATTTGCCTTCCTTTTCAATATTCCTATGTTTTATTCATATTTCTCTAGCATATTTTCTAAGGCACTACTTTGCAAGATGTTGATACTGACTACTGTTTGTTGAATCGAACGGCAACTCATTTTATTCTTAATGTGAGAGAAGAGGTGAGTTCTAATGCTACATCCAATATACACATACATTGTAAGCAAGATCCTTATGTATTAAGTTTCTCTAAAATGACCACATTAGCTGTGTGATTCTTGTGCGAACAGGGGAAGTACAAAGTAAAAATAAAGGGACAAGGAGTCTACCCAGATAGGAAAAGAGGAGAGAAAAAGCTGTTTTCATTTCCTGAAGTCCCAGGCTAAGTCAAGTTCGTGACTATGGCCTCTTGTGAGAGGCACCATGTGGGCAACAGAAGATCCCAGAAGGTCTAACTCTACGTGTTTTAGCATGTCTTTGAAATGAAGGTAAGGCTGACTTAAAATGTTTACCTTTATGGGAAAGAGGTAGCAAGCAAACACTTATTGTGAGCCTTCAATATGCCAGGTCTGTGAAGGGCAGGCCGCTTATATATTTTCCTCAGGGAGACATAACCGTCCCTATACCAACTGAAATATCAATGTATTTTACTAAAATAATCACTCAAGTAGCTACTTGAGAATTTATTTATTTCCATCATGGCAGTGGTTTTGCAACGATGCTTGAGGTGTTTGATTTGCAGCCCTGAGCTCAGCTGACTCTAAATACTTCCAGTAATTTATCCCTCTGGTCCATATCTCACTCCAGTTCTACCCAATCTTCAAATTAAGAGTCCTGATCGCCATTTCTACCAAATATGTAGGTTTTCTTAGGTCTTCCCCTTTCTGACTTCTAATTGATGTTGGTAATCTACTGTGCCTCTGAAATGGCTTTTCCCATTGTGGAGAATTCTTTCAAACTAAACCTCTTCTGAACATTTCTCCCTTTACCTCCTTGAAAGCCAATTTAACCAAATAGCAATGCTGATTAAAACTTCTCTTTCAAGATAGCACATTTTTTACACATTTTACAAGGAAGCGTACAGCATCAGGTATTATCATTCCAGGTGTAGATTATTTCATTCTGTTGTAAATCAAATTGTTGTCCAATGTATTTATTTATTACTTTTAAAAGTTTCCAAGGCACCAGGTATTATACTGCAAACTGGGGTGGCTTCTAAAGATATAAAGGCAGCCATGGGTGAGCTTATAGCATGATAAGGGATTCAAATATGACTGGAGTACCAGGTGGCAAGTGCTGGGAGAGGGGATTCTACCACTCTGAAACACAGTGGGATGATTAACCGCCCTATGGGGGTGCAATGTGTGCTGTGATGGGCCACCTAGAAATTGCTGCAGGTCTGAGATCCTCATTGTCCCTGCGATGGGGCTGCTAACAGGTCTCCATCTATCCTTCTCCAGGAATTATCCTCAGTGAAAGAGATCCACTGTGCCCAAGGTTATGCTTCCTCAGGGAAAATGCTTATTCAGTGCTGTGCTATGATCTGCTCTCCTTTCTTTAAGTACAGAAATCTTGAACTATCCTCCCTGGCTCTAGGTCACCCAGTTGGACTGGCTAAGGGTTCTTTTTCACTGTACCACATTTCAACCTCTCCTCTGACCAGTACTGCTTCCTCCATCTCTTTCATGCAGCATTGCCTCCTACCGAAAGAAAGCCATCATAGAGTCACTAGGAATCTAAGGTAAAATGGGGTTGAGTCAGGGAAAGCCCACAAGTAGTTTTGAGGGTAGTCCAAATAAATAGAACTGACATGACCTGGTATTGTATTTAGGGGATAATTAGAGCAAACATATAGAGTGTGCTTATATGTGATGGATGCACTAAAGCTTGGGGTCAGGTGGTAGTGTGGGGAGTGGCTAGAAGTGAGGTTCAAGGCGTGGGAAAATGCTGGTTGTAAAGAGCCATAGAAGCCTTGCTAAGCAGTGAGCGGAGGCTTTAAATCTGAGGAGTGACAGGGACATATTTCTCTACGGAGGTAATTGTAACAGCCACGTGGAGAAAAGGACTGAAGGCAGAGAGATCTGTGATGGGGATTCAGTTTGACAGCTTTTATGATAGACCATAGTGAAAAAAACAAAGACAAAAAGAATGGTAATTATATTAAGATATCTAGAGTGATATCTGTAGGATTAAAGACTTGTTGTTAAAAGAGTTAAGAGAGGGTTGGTGCCAAAATAACTTAAGGAATTCCAGATTCTGATGTTGGAGAGACCACTGACAAAGGTGATAAATACAGAAAGAGGTAAAATGAATTGGACTATATCCTTCCATAATTATCTTCTACAGTCCTCAGCACCCAATGCTGAAAATATGGGAAGACCAAAATTCAGGGAATCATCAAAATGTAATAAAATAATTTATATGAAGACCTTAGAACAATGCCTGGCATAGAGAACACTACATTTATTAGTTTGATAACAGGGTGGATCGTCACTCTTTCAATTTACAGGTGGACAGATATACCACTTACTGTTATTATCCCATCTCTCTTGGAGATGTTTGAAAACATATTACAAATTTCATACCATCCCTGACATATTTTATAAGCTAGCACCCAAACAAACAAAAATTTCAAAAGCAATCTTACATTTTATTTTTAAACCATTGTTACCTACTCTCTTCTTTCCAGGGGCTTGTGTCATGCTTGTGAAATCAATAGCAAGAAGCAAGTATTTCAGGAAGCAGACAGTCAAGGACAGCCTCTTATTCTGCTCTGCAAAGCGTTTCTTGCTCTAGAGGCACTCAAACATGTAATGGCGTCTTTACTTTTCCGAAGCCTAAAAATATGTTAAGAACTTTTTAAAGTATTATCATCAAACTTGGGTCTCCAGGACAGAATATTTCTTTTTAACAATAGTAGCCATTTTCACTGAACCCCCCCTGTGTGCCCGGCACTAAGTGAAAGACTTTATAAACATTATCTCTAATCTTGTTAGTAATCCCACAGGATTTTTATTCCTGTCTTCAGTTTCCACCTCAGGCTTTGGGATGTTGAATAATTGGTTCAAGGTCAACGCAGACCTCTGGTTGCAAAGGAGGCTTTCACCTGGGGCTCTACGCCTTTACAGCTGAATAGCTAAGTCATTCCCGAAAATTATCCTGTCAATTCCAGGTGCAGGACAAAAGGGAATGATGTCTGCAGTCTTTGCTTGCTAACTCACTGGATTGCTTTCAGGTTTCATAAGAACACCAGTGAAAAGAAAGTGAGGGAGGTAGAAATGTGGCCATTATTAGGTTCATACAAAAGACTTAGGCTGCTGAAGGACACCGAACACGCTCAGTATTGTAACTACTTATGTTTCTCCGTGCAGACCAAGAAGAGGAGAGGTAGGATCTGGTATCAGTGAAATTTAAAAGGAATAAAGCAGAATAAGGCAAGAAAGAAAAATCATCATCAATATGTAGATAATTCACTCTGTATCTCTGTGCGTGTGTGTGTTTAGATAAAGCATTCTATACTTTCACTTCATTTTATCTCAGATTTTTAGCAGTCTCTTCTCCCACACCCAGGAAACTGTGTGTTAGATTTAGTATGATTGTTTTAAATAAGGCTGCTACCATGGTACCTGTCATTTAACTGTTAATAAAAGTACAGTTATACAACTTTTCTCTTGGGCCTTTCGCCTCTCTTCATACTATACTGTCTTTCAAGTATGACAACAGTGGCCAGTATGAACAAGAAAAGTACTTTGAATGTCAGCTTCCTACTCACGGTGGATTTATTGAGTTTACCAATTTTCATGGCATTTTACAGGTTTTGGAGAGATAGATGACCATTAAAGGTAATCAGAAAACAGTATCATGATTTTGTAAAATATGATATAGGTGTAGAAACATCTATTAAGTGCAATAGGAGTAATTTTCATTTTATCTATAGAATATTGGTAATTGAACATCTTTACCAGATAGATGAAAATCAATAAATATAGAATAAGATAGAATGACATATTTATTTCACATGCATTTGTTACATATAGCACTTGTAATAAGGAACAATATATTTTAAAAGATGAGCAAAAATAGAAATAACCAACCATAACCATTTTATTAGATATAACTAGGATGATCACTTTCAGATATATTCTTCAAGACTTGTTTTCCACTAAACCCATACAAACAAAAATAATTTTAAAAACTTTAAGAAGAAATTAGGTGAATTTAGGGTCAATAAGGAAATGCTCATTTTTATCAGGTGTTTTTCTTATTTTTATCACTTCCGTACATCACTCATGTTGTATTTATGTTAACATGCAAAAGTTCAAATGCTGGATAGCTCTGAAGTCAATCATGCCAACATAAGTTGCATTCAACAACTGTCTATTACCTCTTGGTCAATTATGATAAAACTCAAAGAGACCCCATGATTACCATCATTATTGATTTTACAATCAAAATTAAATTGAACAGATCTCTCTTATCAAAATGAATTAACAAAGATATATGAAACACAGGAAGAAAAACACTGACAGTCACATACCATGTATTTCAATGTAACTTGAGAAGTATGTTAATACTATGACATTCTTTTATTTACTTTACAGAATACAATGGATTTTGTTGCTAAGGAGCTCAAAATGACAGTTGCCTTTCTAATTCATTAGCAAAATGTAAAATGCAATGCTGAATGTCACTATTGCCCTCTTAAACTGTACTAAGTATGGTTTTAATATTGATTCTTGCACATGTCATACATTCCCCAGCATTCAGTACTTTTGATGGCAGGTTGTACTACAAATCACTCATATCTTTCATCCTGATCTTTAGATATACATTTTTAGTACATTTTTATTATACTGTCGGTCTTCCTTTAGTCAGGATTATGAACGCATTTTACATGTTGGAAAAGATAGCTTTATTGGAGTAATGTGCCAGGAGAAATAGGAAGAATGGAAAGAGAAAAGGTTAGGAATAATTGCTATTTTATTGCCTATAGTGCAAGCATTTAAAAAACAAAAAAAGATAATAATAGTTAGAGGAGGGCTTCCCTGGTGGCGCAGTGGTTGAGAGTCCGCCTGCCGATGCAGGGGACACGGGTTCGTGCCCCGGTCCGGGAAGATCCCACATGCCGCGGAGCGGCTGGTCTCGTGAGCTATGGCTGCTGGGCCTGCACGTCCGGAGCCTGTGCTCCGCAACGGGAGAGACCACAACAGTGAGACGCCCGGGTACCGCCAAAAAAAAAATAGAGGAAATAGCCTAACCTGAAACATAATCTATTAAAACGATTTTAGAAACTATAATAATACCTTAAAGTTGTATAGCAATTTAGTTTCAAATTACTTTTTTAAAAATATATTTATTTATTTATTTTTGGTTGCATTGGTCTTCGTTGCTGCACGCAGACTTTCTCTAGTTGCAGCGAGTGGGGACTACTCTTCGTTATGGTGTGCGGGCTTCTCATCGCGGTGGCTTCTCTTGTTTCAGAACACGAGCTTCTCCTGTGGCGTGCAGGCTTCAGTAGTTGTGGCACGCGGGCTCTAGAGCGCAGGCTCAGTAGTTGTGGCACACGGGCTTAGGTGCTCCACGGCATGTGAGATCTTCCCGGACCAGGGCTTGAACCTGTGTCCCCTGCATTGGCAGGCGGATTCTTAACCACTGCACCACCAGGGAAGTCCCACTTTCAAACTACTTTTACATACATTGTTTCATTTGACCTTCAGAACCACTCTGTGATATAGAAAGAGTAGTTATTATTTTCTCTATTATCCAAAACCAGTCACTGACCAGTAATTATGAGAGATTATGTGGCTTGCCCAAGGTTGTAGGGCTAGTAAATAATAGGGTCAAGATATGGAAGAATGTTCTGATTCCTGGTCCAGTGATTTTACCTTACACACTATGAAGGATATCTTCTGTCAGAATACAAAAGAAAAAATATATATATACATACACACACACACACACACACACACACACACACACACACACACACACATATATATATATGAGCCAGGAAATTTATCCTGCCCCTCTTCTCTCATTTTATTCTTCTCTGGTATTCTGTTGGAAATGTCCCAATATAAACTTGTGCCTGGAACAGTGCTTAGCATTCATGGGAACTCATTCAATGTTTTCGAATAAATGGAAAAATAAAGGAATAAATAAATCTACACTTTTGAATATGGTACCTGAAGAACTTCTGATTCCTGGTCATTCCCATGAATACTGCGAAACAAGTTTATTTTCACTTGTCACTCTAATTGTAGTGTTTTGTTTACATGTAAAGAGTGATTGGATAAATTATCATTTGACCTTGCATATTACTGTTTACCATAAATAGTGAATAATGAATATTCAACCAAAATATAATATAGTTACATCAAACTTAAGGTTAGAACATTTTATATTTCTTCTTGATTTTAATTTCTTCTACTATCTCAGAAATAATAGCCATAGGAGATTATACTTACTTAAATT
Source organism: Mesoplodon bidens (assembly GCF_964165515.1). Classification (NCBI taxonomy): domain Eukaryota; kingdom Metazoa; phylum Chordata; class Mammalia; order Artiodactyla; family Ziphiidae; genus Mesoplodon; species Mesoplodon bidens. The sequence continues at coordinate 67,726,043 of NC_138162.1, read as the reverse complement.
TAGATTAAAGGAGGATTTGATCAATTGTTCTTATAGTTCTAATTTGGAGACTACTAACGCCCATTAGAATGACCCATGAATCATATACTTTATATTAAATATGACTAGTTCTAGCCTCATTAAGATGTTTCAAAATTCAAATAACAGAGTTGTATAGGCTATATAAGTGATCCACCTAATTTGTGTAAAAACTGGATTTATTGGGTATTTGCTAATATGTCTCAAATTATCAATTAATATGGTCATAAAAAGCCATATAAAATTGTTTGAATGTGTGCATTGTTTTACACTATATATTGATCATTTTTTGATCCTCGTGTTAGCCTCAAATCATGCTGTATCAGGGTTTTGAAGGAGTGTATGTGGGGGGGGGCAAAACTGGCAAGATGCTCAACAAACTCATTTCATCTTTCTGCATCTATAAAAAGACTACAATTCCCATCTTCACCTACAGTTATTTTGTTATGTAGGGCCATATAACTGGGTTCTGTGTAATGCAATGTGGGTAGAAGGGTGTCCTATGCCTAGAAGAGTGTCCTATGCTTAGGCATAAGGCTTGCTCTGTGAGACTCCACAATCTCTGCTACTTCAGTGATGATTAGGACACCAAATGGAATTTGAATGGAGAAAAAATTTTGTTGAGTTACACCATTAAGTTGTATGATTTATTTGTTAGTGCATCATAGCCTAGACTTCACTAACTAATAAGGATATGGGTAATGTGAATTGTTGCTATGAAGTTACAAAAAAAGGACATTTGTAGGCTTAGAAGTCAGAGAGTGTACAAAGAAGAAACTGAAATCGGAAGCTAGAAAGCTGATGAATTGTGTCACACGGTGGCAAAATACTTGATTACCAGGGATAACTGTGAAAGCAGACCATGGGCCTATGAAGCTTGTGGGTGTAGAGAAAGAAGTTGAAAATCATGAGTTCAGCACAGTTTGTTATTTATTATTGATTTAAATAGATAAGGAATTATAAGAAATAATGAGCTTAAGGAAGAATTGAAAAGATTATGAGCAAAATGAATAGAAAAACTATAGAGTTTGGGGACTTTGCATTTGTAGAAAAGCCAACTACTTCTAAATCCCAAACAGTAAGATATTAAGAAATAACATTTTCAGCAAAACCCAAGAAAAAATTTTCATTTGAATAAAGTGACCCAAGGAAAATATCAGATTAAGTTATAGCCTTCCTATTCAAGTCTGAAAGGTTCCAGATAGGCACCATTAAATTGAATAACACAGACATGGGAGTGAGAAAGTAAAAAAAAATAAGTGGGTTTGAGAACTATGTCTATTAAAGAACCTTAAGTGTGGAACAGACAATAAGCAAGGGGATCTGAAGCCTACTAAATTTTGAAGAAAACTAGGACCATAAAAAATTTAAGACTTAAACTTAAACTGAATTCTTGCTCCCAATTCTTTACTTCCCTGTATAGCAGGATCACACATGGACAACCTCCGGCCTGTTATTTTTTAGTGTAGTATCTCTTTGAGGTCAAAATATACTTGCCTACCCCACTGATATTGGGCTTTACCATATGACTTGCTTTAGCCAGTGGCATGCATGTGTAAGTCACAATATGTTATTTTCCAGCTGGTGAGCTAAGACGCATCCAGGTTTCCACTTGCCTCTTGGGCTTCTTTCAGGCCTTGAAGATAGTGCTGCCAGGGTGCTGCTTGTCTCAGAAGGAGACATGTAGGAGGATATGAACCCACCTTCAGTCTGGAGCCCAGCCCAGTTGAATCCTTGAAATCTAGCTAAGATTCATTAAATCTTAAGAAATCAAAGATCTGTGAGTTATTAAAAAAAAAAAAGTTCTTGTAGGACAAAGAGATTCTGAGGTTGTTTTCTACATGGCAAAAACTGACATTATGGACTTCCCTCATGGCGCAGTGGTTAAGAATCCACCTGCCTATGCAGGGGACATGGTTCGATCCCTTGTCCGGGGAAGATCCCACATGCAGTGGAGCAACAAAGCCCGTGCACCACAACAACTGAGCCTGCGCTCTAGAGCCACAACTACTGAGCCCATGTGCCACAACTATTGAAGCCTGCGCGCCTAGAGCCCGTGCTCCGCAGCAAGAGAAGTCAAGGCAATGAGAAGCCCGTGCACCGCAACGAAGAGTACCCCTTGTTTGCCCCAACTAGAGAAAGCCCGTGCACAGCAACGAAGACCCAACACAGCCAAAATAAATAAATAAATTTAAAAAATTAAAAAAACAAAAAACCCTGATGTTACAGTAAATTCCATAGGTGGAAATTGAATTCAGTCTTCAAACTTCAAATTCAATGCTCTACCTACTACACAGTGGGAAAGATTTATTTTGAACTTAAGCACAAATTCTTCCATTCAACCCCTACTAAATTTTTAATTTGGAATGTATCTGTCGCTTTTAAACTCTTATTTTTATGTGTTGATATTTATTTTGCTCTGTGTAATTTATTTTTAAAAAATAAAAAACTTTTAACTTTCTAATCTTCACTCAAAAGCAATTTGTTTCTGTAATTATAAAAACTGACAAGATAGAAAAAGAATTACAAAATGGTCATTTTCAAGGATGCTGTTTTTCTTCTCTTATGAAAATATGCAATTCTAATGAATTTTGTTAATGCCTCTCAGTTCCTCTATGGCATTTAAGAAATAATATTCACTGGAACTTATACACTATATCTATGCAATTATTTTTACATCTTTGATGTGTAGCATGAGGGAATGTTAATCTTTGTTTACATTTTTTTAGGTTTGCTTTTTATATTTAAAAACACACTATTTAATAGCAAGGCCAGTAAGAGTCCTATTTACTTGTATTTATTATTAGTACTTTCTTCATTAAATTAGACATTAGAAAAAAGACTTTTATAACTTAATCTCATTGAATATCATTATTAATGTGCTGTTGTCCCTTCAGTAACCCTCCTGTTTTGTGTGCCTCATTGTTTATTTTACTGTAAATCTTTTAAAATAGAAATCTCATTTCCTCCTCTACTCTGAGCTAGATTTAAGACCTCTTCCTTGAAGTGACCATTAATTTCTTTTAATTCAGTCAAAAAATGATAAAAACTCTTGGCAGGAGGAATGAATTGACTACTCAATTATAGTTACTAGAAAATTCAGGCAAAATAACTATACTGGCTGTACATTTAGACACAATCTTTGTAATGTTAAACTTTACTACTTCATCCACTTCAGCTAAGATTAGGAGAGACTACACTCTAAATTACATATACAGCACATTTTGGTGTACTATATACGATATATTGGTATAGAATAAGATATTATGATATGATAGCTAGTGCGAAGCAGCTGCATAGCACAGGGAGATCAGCTAGGTGCTTTGTGTCCACCTAGAGGGGTGGGATAGGGAGGGTAGGAGGGAGGGAGACGCAAGAGGGAAGAGATATGAGGATATATGTATATGTATAGCTGATTCACTCTGTTATAAAGCAGAAGCTAACACACCATTGTAAAGCAATTATACTCTAATAAAGATGTTAAAAAAAAAGATATTATGGTTGGAAGTTTTGGATACATTTTAAATATCTGCAAAATTTACTTATCAAATTTTTTACCAGATGCATTTCTTACTATGTACTTATTAATTACTTAATAATAATTAAGAAAATAGGAAAATATTATGAAAGCAAATCATATACATTCAATAGTAGGATTTTGATATTTGTAAAGACATTTTTGATTATTTGTTCCTGTGTTTTCCCAATTAGGTGTTTTTCCCTAGCAAACACAGGTGCAAATTGGTATTGACAACACATACAACATTTAGAAGAGAATATATGTCTTATGAGAAAAATTTTCTTTAATCTGTCTATCCTTGCCTTCATAATCATATATAACTTATCTTAAAATTTGTCAGAGAGGAGTTTTATTGTTTGTAGTTGTGAAAATGAATGTCAGACAGTGATTTTCAAGTTTATCCAGTAAGGGAAAGTTCTCTCATTTTGTAAGTTTCCCATTTAAAAAACCTCCTTTTCTTTTTCTTTTGAACTTGCACTAGTGAGTTAGCATGACAGATTTTATTCATTCTGAAATGGTAGAGGAAACTCTGATGTTATCTCCTGGAATATTGGAGGCTTCTCCCAAATTACTATATTTTAAGTTCAAGTTGAAATGAATAGTGTCAAAGCAGTTCAACCACAAGGGAAGGAACATGAAATAGAATAACATGATTCTGAATTTTTTACCCTGACCTGATTTTACCAATACCTGTTAGCCTATGCAACAAAGTTCTTGTGTCCTGGGACCTTGTATCACCTTTGTACCTGTAGTATAGGTTTCTCAATCTTGGCATTGTTGACATTTGGGGCTGAATAATTATTTGTTTTAGAGTTTGTCCTGTCCATTATAGGATGTTTAACAGCATGACTGGCCTCCACCCATATAAATGTCTCTAATTCAATGCACATAAAGCATGCTGGAGGATGGCACCTCATTCTTGCAGGATATTGCCTCAAAGCTGGTGCTTTAGATTTTCCTTCAGCAGGCCATTCTAACACTATCAGGGCAGCAGCAGCTGGGTGATGCATTATGTATTACAATCAGTGAATTCTGTGGTCAGAAGCTGTCTGGGGATTACATGCCTGTGGACCAGGCATTCTGTAAGCACCCGGATAGTGGTACTGGCTGAGACCCAATAGCAAGAAAAGGCAACCTTCAACTCAGACTAGGTATCTATTCCTGTGAAAACAAACCACACAGCCTTACCTGACAGAAGGACCCAATATAGTCAACCCGGAATCAAGTGGCCATTTAGTCTGCTCCAGGAAAAATGCCGTATTGGTCTTTGCTGTAGGAATTTTGGAGATTTGGAGGTAGTGGTAACAGTAGTTGGACAAGCCTAGGTAAGTAGGAATCCATGCTTTTGGGCACATGCATAGCTTGTGCCTTTGCCATAATAGTGTTGTTTTTCATTTACCCATTATGATAATACTATGGTAGCAGCTGATAGTTCTGCATCAGCTGACATCAACTGGATGAACATTGCTTCCATCTGGAAGTTTCCTGCCTTTATTCTAGTGCATGTTTTCTGGTAGGCATTCACTTGTTACCATTCTCATATATCCATACATATGCCTTTATCCCAGACCTCCTTGTGGCCAATATTCCAATCCTTTTCCTCCCAGATCTCTGACCAGCTGACCCAGTAATTTGTCACTGCCCATTAGTCTATTTATATTATGACCACAATTTAATTCTCCTTCCATGCAAAGTAAATATCCAAGTACTTATGTATTATGACTGTCTTTCAAGCTTAACCATGAGTCAGGCTCTAACAAAGCCACCATTCCTTTTCAGCTGGTTTCCATATAATGTAGCTCATATGTAAAACAAGCTTGGGAATTTGACTTCTTTTGGAGCTGTTTGGACATGATTCTTCCAATGGTCATAGGTATGAGCTGGAAGAGGGAAACTAATGCAACTGTAGTAGGAGGATAAGGGGCCTGGGCTCCTTTCTCATGCAGATTCCTTGTGCTCTCTGACCCTGCTCCTGACTGCTCCCCAATACACCCTTTCTATTTTAAAAATTATTTCTTCTGATTCCACTGAACCTTACGATTTGGTGCACCTGACAGTACCAAGTTCATGATGGACAGTTACAGATAATCAAGACCTTTTCTCTACCAGTGCTCAATAGCACTCCAGGAGTTATTTTTTTTTTGGGGGGGACTTCCAATTTTTTATTGCAGATAGCAATACTCTTGCTCCAGAGCCTCATGATCCACTGGGACTTGTCAAACATGCCATACTGCATCTTTTACAACAACCAAACTTCAATTCCATATAATCTATTGAATCAATTGGGTCACAGTGCAGCTGATTGCACTGCAGACTGGAACTGATGCAGATCTGTGCCCTCCTCAAAGCTGGCAGCCTTCATCACGGTCTACACCTTAAACATATATCATTTCTATTTGTTAATTATACCTCAATAAAACTGGAAGAAAAAATAAAACAGATGTAAAAAAACAAAAAATGGTGTGGCATCCTCATCTTCCGATATGTGGTCAGAACTCTATTCATAGATGAAATATGTTTTCTCCAGAAAACACAGGAGACCTAGTAGGAGTTCAATTTCCTTCTTTCTAGGTGGGTATGCAAGATACAGCAATTTATCTTTTACTTTGGAAGGGATGTCCTGGAATGTCTCTAACAATTCAACTCTTAAAAACTTTACTATAGCGACAGGGCCTTGAATCATTGTAGAGTTTATCTCCTAGCCTCTAGACTATGTGTATCCTACCGAGGCCTTCAGGGTAGGAGCTACTTCTTGCTTATCCTTCCTAATTAAAAGAATTCCCTCAATGTAATGGATCAATGTGATATTCTGCAGGAGTCCAAACAGTCTAGCTCTTTTTTTTTCCTATATTATGATAGAGTTAACATAGTCCTAGGGCAAACTATAAATGAATACTCATTTAATCCATGGGAATGAGGACTGTTCCTGATCCTCTGTATTAACTGAATAGCAAAGAAGATATTTACTAAGTCAGTGGATGCGTACCATATATCTGAGATCTATTAATGTACTTAACCAAATATACCATATCTGGCCTAGTGGCTGCCATTGAAAACACTGCTTGATTAAGTCCACCCTGGGCTATAGGCATTTGCTGGGATTCAGGATCCATCTGGTGTCTGCAGGGGGCAGACTGGTGAATTAGTGGGAGATATGATAAAGACCACTATTTCTGCACCCTTTAAATTCTTCAGTGTGGTACTTATCTCTGTTCTCTCTGGTATGTGATACATATTTTCTTTGTTTGTTTTACTGTCCTAGCTGGAGGGGCAGTGGTAGTTTCTGAAACTCCACAGACATCCCCACTATTATTGCCCTTATCTCCGCAGGTAAAAGACACAAATTTAACAGTTATTCCAATGGCCAAATATATCAATGCCAAATACACAGTCAGATGTCAGGGTGATTACAAGTGGGTGGGTCTGTGGTCTCAGCGGGCCATTTTAAGTTGGACTTTAGTCAGGAATTGATTACCTGAACCCATGTGACCCCACTTTATCAGAGGAGCCATAGGCTACTTATTAGTGTCAACTTAACCTCCGTGCCCAACTATCCTCAAAATGTTTGTGTAACCCCCTTTTTCCAGTGTATAGTAAATGACCAACAGGTAATGGCTCAAGTAAATGGCCAAAGGTCTCTGGGAAAGGCCTGGAGAAAACAATTCAGTGTATCTTTGCTAACAGTGCAGCATCTTTCACTATGGGGACCCAGTGGCCCCTTCAGATAATAGCTTCTATATCTGAAACAGCTTCACATAATACTTCCCTGAGTCTTTTCATTCCATAATCTACCATTTGTCATGACAATTCAGGCGTATCAACACCTGGATGAATGATGCTGTGACTTAATTTTGATTATAGCTCTGGAGGCCAGGAGAGGAGGTGGCTCTCTTGAGTTCTGAGTTGGCAACTGTTGTTTTGTGGGGTAAATCCCTTTTTATTATTTTCTGATACTGGTGGAGTGCTACATTTTAATGTGACAAGGTGAGCCACTTATGAAGGCTCAGAAGGTTAAGAGAAGTCTAGGAGTCAAAATCTTCCACGGCATCCTCTCAGATGTCCCAATCCTGGGTCAGAGTCCCAGGGTTTCCCAGCTAGTGCCCCAACTTTTGTATAACAGATCTGTTATGGTTGAGCACTCAATGATCTTCAAATTTTAGCACCCTGTTTTTCAGACCCGGGGCTTAATGTTATCTTTATCTGTTTGCTCAGAGCAAGACAAGAGGGTTTATTTGTGAGCTGCCAAAGAGACTCTATGGCTCCAAGTTTTAAAATGATTGTTAACAGCCCTCTGCTTTTCATTACTAGTCTGCTTCAGTGCAATAGCCATACAATTCTGTTCTCCTTATATTTGCACTCCTTCTTCCACTGATACTTTTCAAATGCCTAGATCATGATACTGTATTCACCTCTACCACACACCCATCCCATCTCATCATGGGTAATAATTACTGAGCCCCAAGCACAGGGTCCATCATCAATCATCTAGCTAACTTCTTGGCTTCCTAAGAGGATGAGATCTCAGCTTGAATCCTGAGGGACACTGAAGGTACTAAAAACTAAACTCTGTTGGCTAACCGTACTCATTATAATGGGGAAGCTAATCCTTCCTTGAGGGGGAATCTGAGTAGTACATCTCTATGTCTGCCAAACCATCAAAACATGAATATTTAGACTGTCTAAACTAGTTGTCAAGTTGATTACGTGAAAGAGATAGGAATGAAGATAAACTGTTCTGTGTAATAAACTGGAAAACTTTTTCATTTAGTTTCTTGTGAATAGAAAGTGAGAGGAGATAAGGAAAAAAGAGAAAAGGGAAGGGGTGAGGAGCAGTGGAGAATGTGCAAGAGCCTAGAACTTATGAAGAAAAAGCCAAGAGTATCTGATTTTCAATTTTTAATCTTTTAACTGCTACAACATAAATGCTGTTTGGTCTTTTGAAACCCTCAATGAAATTTGATGTAAAATATAGATTAGTGCTTTGTTTTGGTTGAAATCCAGTAAAATATTTTTGTTTCCACATCTGGGATAATACAATGTGGACCAAGAGAATCACAAGTGGATGGTGAGATAATCCATCCATAATTTTACCACCTTCCACAGATGATCCTGAAATATACCTATCTCTTAACAGAGCCAAGGTTTGAATCTTAATCTGTAGATGGACTGTGCACCCATCTAGAGTCATAACATGATGAAGTTCCCTTTAATTTTTTTTTTTCAGTTCCCAGAGCACAATATTGGGATCATGTTTCACTCAGGTGTATATAGATATATAATCCCCAAGCAGTTGATATGATATGAGGGGTCTTTATTTACAGGAATTTTTCATAACTTTCCTTTCACCCTACTCCTTATTTGCCATCACTGATATCCAGATCCACAATCTACCAATCCCAAATCTCTGGCTCTCTGGAGCCTCCTCCATTTCCTCTTTGAATTTCTTGCTTCTAAAATACAACTATTACCCTGTTATTTTAATATTCAAAAGCATTCAGAGGTTTCTCATGGCTTATTATTTTTTCAAATATTTTTGGTGATTACTAGATGTTAGCAACTGTTCTAGGTATTGGGGTACAATGATTAATAAAGGTACAGTCCTTAATATTGAGAGTGTCACATAGTTGCAAACATGGCAGAACACAGAGTTCAAGACAGAGATTTACATGGAGTGGCATTAGCCTTATGGAAAGGGAGATTTGTAATGATTACATCAATTCTGGACTCTTTTGCCTGGCTTTCAAGATTGAGATTATTTGTTATGCCTTACTTACCCAAATTTGTCCAGTCACTGCCCAACACAAATTCTGTTTCTCCTAGAAAAATACTTTAATTCGACCCCCATACATAAAGCTCCTGCTCACCTCTTTATCTTTGTTCTTGCCTCCTGCCTAAAATGGCTTTTGACAGCTCATGTCTGCTTGTCAACATCCTTTTGCTAGCTGTTAAAAGATAAGTACCAAAGCCAAGGTTTTGTTTCAATCACACAGTTTTACCAAAGTCCACATAGTTTGCTCTCTTCTCTAAACCTCTTCTGCACAAACTGATTGCATCTCCCTCTTGGAATTTATCTCTATTTGTTATTGAATTCAGCATGAGAATATCATCTTTAAAATTAGCTTTTTTATTCATGAAGGACTTATTCCATCCTAAGAAGCACAATTAAAGAGGCCTGTATTCCTACTATTCACATTATAGAGGAGTAGAAACTGATGGATGGTTTAGCCTATCAATGAACAATTACTTTCAGGATTCACATCATTTGCCTCAGAAAATGTTTTATGTGTAGGAGATAGAATGGTGAATAAGGCAAAAAGGGTTTTTGTCTTCATTAAGCTTATGATATAAAAATATAGATATATTTAAACAAATAAATATTAAAATAATAAACCTATATTTATAGACTTTGTAATAATGGAAATAATATGTTAAAGAAGAAGGATATGATAGAGAGTGCCAGGGAGTATGTAGCATCTTTAGGGTAATCGAAAAATGCTTTATCAGATGAGTTGATATTTGATATTTATTATGTCAGATCCTCCCTCAGATGGCAAAGAGCTAGCCATATGACAAGTACAGGAAAGAGTATTTCAGGCAGAGGAGATGATTAACACAAAAGGCCTGAGAAGACAGTGTAACTAGACAACAGTGAACAAGCCAGGGATGGCGTAAGGGGAGGCCAGAAAGATAGGTTGTTCTTGTTAGCAAATGGTGTAGTTGTTTGAACTTGTTTCTCATTGATTCTCTCATACCAAAATGCTTTTTTCTCACTTGTGGAGTATTGAACACTGGTAGTCCTTGGTGTTCTGTTGACTCTTTTATGCACATATAAATTGAAAATTAGGATCAGAATTTTTTATTGAATAATGTCTTATGAAGGTTATGTCCAATCTTCCCAAAATAGCTTTTCAGCTTAGTACTCCTTAAAGTTACACATATCAAAAATAAGGTGCTAATACTGTGCTGGCAGTTTTCAAGAGCAAACCAATTCTCAAATTTAGTTGTTAGTGGTAGTGGGACTTATTTCAATCCTTGAACAATTGTGAAAAGTCAACCCATTGACTTGATACAGAGAAAAATACGATGAATATGTTTGCTATAGCTCTGACACTGATGTGTTCAGGTGACATGGAACTGAAAGAGTCCATGCTCTGAGTAATTTCATTTTTTTTCAGGTTTAATTAAATTAATCTATTCCCTGCAGTTCTCCTTTCTTCTATTAGAGACAGCCCCTGAGGTAAGGTAGAAACCTGCCAATTGTGAGGGTAGTTTAATTAATGTAACAATTATAATAATATCCAATATTTATTGAATATTTAGTATATGCCAGATATTTTGCTAAGTATCCTATATGCATTTTTCTGGTTTAATTTTCTCAAAACTGTAGGAGAGAGGTATTATGATTATCCTTATTTAAAAGATTCCTAAACAGAGGTCAAGAATGTGAAAGCAACTTGCCTCTGGTCACACAATTAGTAAATGGCAGAAATAGGATTTGAATCCAGGTGGCTTAATTCCTGAGTTTAGACTTAATCATTACTCTATCAAAACAAAACAAAACAAATCATACCAAACCAGCAGATACACTTATTTGGAAATCTGAATTATGTGTGTTTTCAATCTCCAATAATCAAATTAGATAGACAATTATAAAGACACCACGTCATCTCATGCTGTATTTTAACAACAGAAGACCTATTTAAAATGTAGAATCAATAGCCTCAGTGTATTAAATAATAGATTATGTAATTCCCAAATGATGTACAGACACTGAATATAAATTGGTGATGTAAATATGGTTTTACAAATAGAGGGTATGGTACAAAAAATTTCCAATTCCATTTCTTTAAATAATTCCCTTTATTAAGTCAGGGCACCTTAATCAATCCTCTGTCTGAGTTTCTCTGTGTATTATAAAGGCAAAAAATAAGTTTCCCAAACATCGTAAAAATGTTAGTTAATTTTAGAGATCACCATGTATGTTTTCTGCATGCATAATTGTGGGAACCCTTAACAAAAAGGATGCTTTACAATGAACTTGCTATTGTGGACAAGGAGATTTTTAGCCTTCAGAGTGTTATGTACGTGCTTCCCCCATTAGACAATTATGTGCTAGTTATTCCAGGATGATTTTCTCAAATGGTGATCTAAAAAAAAAACATATGTTTATTTTAACTGCTGGAGGACATTCCAATTAAGAAGATTAATCAGAAAATAAAATATAACTTACATTATTTTTCACTTTGTGTATCAATCCAATAGATTCAGGACCTTTTTAAATCTTGTTTACTTTTTTGAGGTCTTTTTTTTTCTTCAGCTTTTCCTTGACTTCATTTTTAAAGTCTTGATATGTCATGTTTGTGTTTGTGAGTGTGTGATACCATGTGAATTATCTCACCTTTTTTCCTTTTCTTGCAAGTTTTCTAGCCTCTTTTCTTTTTAGCAGAAGTCTGCGCCTCAGGGGCCAGAGGGTAATGTAAGATGTGAACTGATTCAGGAAGCTATAGGTAATATATAATACACATACTTACCCCAGCAATGGGGAGCTGACTAACAGGAAGGACATTTTCCTTACTGCTACCTAGATTCTGCAGGTGTGTCCAGTATTGACAGATATCTGATTCTTAAAAAAAAAAAGTTTAAACTCCTTATTTTTAAAATGTTGGTCACTAATTTGAAATTAAAAAAGAAATTTGTGCCAAACAAAATATGTGCACAGCCTATCATTTGTGACTACGAAGGATAACGGGGTTGACTCTGATCTAACTTATGAAGTTTGCTAACAGAATGACTATGGCAAGTTACTTTTGTTATCTGAATCTCTAATTTTCTCATATTTAAAAGAGAGATAATACTATATCACATGGATGTTTGAGTATTAAAAGATGGAATGTAGATGAAAATTCTTGGCACATTTCCTACTCATAGAAAGATTTAACTAAATTATAATTAACTTTCCTTTCTTGTCACACTTTTGACTAAATATGTATTACTTACTTATCTACTCCACTCCCCAACTCCCTTTTCTTCCTCAAAGTTGTCCATCTTTTACTAATTATTATTACTATTTTAGGATAGACTGTCATTAAATGCATCCCCTCTTTAAAAAAATAATGTAGTTTTTTGTCCCTTTGCTTTGCTGAAATTTTCATTCCAGTGTTGAAAACGAATGGAGAAAACATTCTGAACTGACCAGCAACTGCATGTGATCCATAGCAGTTTGCTGAAAAATGGATCTTCTTAACTTGCACTTGAAGAAAGGAGCCAAATAAATTAAATGTATTATTAATAAAGACATAATTGTGTGTGTTTGGATGATCCCTTGGAAAGCCTGCCCTGCCAAGCCTTTCAGGGAATGAATGTGAGGGCATACTGTTCAACAGTCATGGAAATTGTTCCTGATTTTCCTGTTTGATCCATTTGCATTTTTGCTGCATCTTTTATCATTCCCAACATCAACTCCCACTTCGTCTGACTTCTGTCAAATCTCTCCAGACCCATTATTGCCTTTGTAGTTACCAAACTTTTTCTTTTCTTAGATTTTAATAATTGTCTTTTCCATCTGACTCAGTATTCCCATGAACTGTAAACTTAAAAGTCCATGTTTGGCATGGCCTGGGAGGTCTTCAATATTTTTTACTGTCCTGTGGTTCTCCTCATATTAGGTAAGTCTTGCAGGCAATGGGATGTGGAAAAAGGAATATTGCCCATCATCAAGCCGTCAGCCACTGCACAGCGCCCCACCCCCTCCACCCCGCCAATGGTGCACTTTGGATACTAGCCTGAGATAGTTAAGATGCATATCTAAGGAATAATTTCAATGAGTCCAGATTCTTGTTTCTTCCCATACATAGAAAAGTGCTAAAATCATTAACTTGAGATGTATGTTTTTCTGATTAGCAGTAATCTTTTGATGTTCAACTACATGTTTGTTTGTTTGTTTTTCTTCCCCAGCAAAATCTCCTATGTATCCTGGCTCCTCCCTTACCTCTTTGGAGCAGTTCCTCAGAGTTGTCTGGGAGGCTGTCTCCTGGGCCATAGTCTTCAGTAAGTCCCCAAATAAAACTTAACTTGCAATTTTATGTTGTGTGATTTTCTTCAGTGGACAGGGAAATGAAAGATAACCACATATCCTAAGGGAAATTAAAAAATTAACAAATAAATTCACTATTCACAATATCCTATATAATTGTTTTCATGATTGAGTACTAAAACATATGATTAATTTATAATATTTCCATAAAAAAATATTTTATAGTTTTCATGAATAAATTATCAAAAACGTGGTTGTGAAAAAGTTTAACTGAAATATCCTGTATAACTCATCATCACAAGGCCAGATGACATATACTCCATTTGATTTGTATGCACAAAAATGAATAAACTTTTACAACCCCATATACCTGGAAATATACGTTCCTCTAAGTGTCCAATTAAGAACCCTAAATAGATTATCCTAAAAGTGACATTGAGGAAAACATATGCTTCATTTTTTTCTTTTATTTTTACTTGTAAAGTTCCATTTTTTATTCATACACTCATCTTTCTTTTTCTCAAATGGTAGTTAAAAGAATGATTTTACTTTTTCATTTTTATAAACAGAAGTAAACATAGAAAACATATTTTCCAATGAACTGTGTCATGTCACATTTCAGGTGAGACTGTTTCATAAAAACTTTATATCACAAGAAAATTTTCCCATAAAACAATGGTCTCTTTTCTGCTGGTAAATTTTTAGCAACATATTAAAACAATGAATTTTGGAGATTGTACTTATTTTACAGTTTCACTTCTCTGATATCAGCTATGGAAATTGATATTAGAACCTGAAATATATAGTGCAAGAAAATTACAGACTAATTTCATATATAAAAATATAGTAAAAACTTAAAGTAGGAGCATATAAATCTATTAATAAATTAAATATAATGGATAGTTTAATATTAGGAAATCTATTAATATAATGCATCAGTGTATCAAGGGAGAAAAAGTGTTATGGTCCAACTGATAAATGCCCACCAAACAATATTCAGCATGTATTCCTAATTTTACAAACCTTAACAAGAAATAAAAGGGTAAAAAATCAATATCACAAAGTTGCTATTATATTTAATGATCAAGCACTACAAGCAAATTAAATCAGAAATAAGGATGAAATGATATAAGGGAAACAATAAAAAGCACTGGGATGATGAAATATCTGTGTATTTCCTTAACATAATATGTTGTTATCTAGACTGAATAAGCTTTTTATCAAATGGCTAGGCACTGGAGACCCTTCCTTTAATCTCAGGGGAAGACAAAGTTGGCCAATATAAACAATATTTTTTTAACATCCTTCACAGAAGTTCTAAAATTATTATTCAGGAAAACAAAATTTAAAAAATATATAAATTTATAATCAAAAGAGGAAAAGTAAACATAAATTGTTTTTTTTTTTTTCGTTACACGGGCCTCTCACTGTTGTGGCCTCTCCCGTTGTGGAGCACAGGCTCCGGATGCGCAGGCTCAGCGGCCATGCCTCATGGGCCCAGCTGCTCCACGGCATGTGGGATCTTCCCGGACTGGGGCACGAACCCGTGTCCCCTGCATCGGCAGGCGGACTCTCAACCACTGCGCCACCAGGGAAGCCCAACATAAATTGTTGATGACATGATTTTCAACTTGGGAAATTCAAAAGAATTAACTAAAAATCTATTAGAACTAATATACACAGTAGTATAGCTTGATTGAAAATAATAGACAAATAAAAACTTCCTATATACAAATGATAAGCCATTAAAATAAAATAAAAAGTGAGTCATATATAGTAGCAGGAAAAGTATGAAATATAAGCAATGAACTAAAATAAATTTCCCAGAACTTTATGAGATAAACTACATAAATTTTCTATGGAATTTAAAGGAAAGATGAAAATGAAGAAACATACTTTGTTCTTCAATAGAAAGACTAGGAAGAGAGTGCCAGCAAGATTTCCTAAATTAATCACATATAAGACCATTCTAACCCAAAGTTTAACTTTGGGAAGGTACCATAAACTTGACTAAATACTTCTAAACATCATTTGGGTACACACACACTTCAAATAAAAAATAGTAAAGCATGGAAAGAGTTTTCTCTCACAACCATTAAAAAGTTTATAAACATATAATTAATAAGACAGTATAGTAACAGCAACAGAGCATATGGATAGGTCAATGCAATAATGCTGAAATGTCAGAAGTAAAGATAATTACACATAAATACTTAGTTAATGAATCTTAAGTAACCATTTTAAATCAGTAAGATGACCAAATGGATTAATCAATAAAAGGCAGTAGGATAACTGGTTAAAACTACAAACACACACATGCACACACACACACACACACACATCCTACATCATATTTTATACCAAAATAAATCCCTGATATATTAAAGACTTATGGCTAGCCGTTTCTCACCAGGAATTATGGTCTGAAGAGTCGGTGCAAGGCCTCTGCCCATGGCAACCTATGAGCAAGTGAAGCTAGATGGAGCACAAAGGAAAACAAAAGGTACTACAGACTGGCCTCTTTGCCCTGAAAGCGCACTTGCAGCCTGTTTCTAAAGGCCTTCAGACTTGTGTCTTGGACGGGTACTACACCACCGGCTTTCCTGGACCTCCATCTTGGAGAGGTAATTTTCAGCCTCCAAAATTGACTGTATGGCTGACAGGGTCTTGGTTCTCTGGCTGGGTGTCAGGCCTGAGCCTCAGAGGTGTGAGAGCTGAGTTCAGGATATTGACCACCAGAGACCTCCCGGCACCACGTAATATCAATCGGTGAGAGTTCTCCCAGAGATCTCTGTCTCAACATTAAGACCCAGCTCACTCAGCAAGCAGCAAAATCCAGTGCTGGACACCCCATGCCAAGCAACTAGCAAGACAGGAATACAATTGCACCCATTAGCAGAGAGGCTGCCTAAAATCATAATAAGTTCACAGACACCCCAAAACACACCATTAGATGTGGTCCTGCCTACCAGAAAGACAAGATCCAGCCTCATCCACTAGAACACAGGAACCAGTCCCCTCCACCAGGAAGCCTACACAACCCACTGAACCAACCATACCCACTGGGGGCAGACACGAAAAACAATGGGAACTTCGAAACTGCAGCCTGCAAAAAGGAGATCCTAAACACAGTAAGTTAAGCAAAATGAGAAGACAGAGAAATATGCAGCAGATGAAGGAGCAAAGTAAAAACACACCAGACCAAACAAATGAAGAGGAAATAGGCAGTCTACCTGAAAAAGAATTCAGAGGAATGATAGTAAAGATGATGCAAAATCTTGGAAATAGAATGGAGAAAATACAAGAAACGTTTAACAAGGATATAGGAGAACTAAAGGGCAAACAAACAGTCATGAACAACACAATAAATGAAATTAAAAATTCTCTAGAAGGAATAAATAGCAGAATAACTGAGGCAGAAGAACGGATAAGTGACCTGGAGGATAAAATAGCAGAAATAACTACTGCAGAGCAGAATAAAGAAAAAAGAACGAAAAGAATTAAGGACAGTCTCAGAGATCTCTGGGACAACATTAAACACACCAACATTCAAATTATAGGGGTCCCAGAAGAAGAAGAGCAAAAGAAAGGGACTTAGAAAATACTTGAAGAGATTATAGTTGGAAACTTCCCTAATATGGGAAAGGAAATAGTTAATCAAGTCCAGGAAGCACAGAGAGTCCCATACAGGATAAATCCAAGGAGAAACATATCAAGACACATATTAATCAAACTATAAAAAATTAAATATAAAGAAAAAATATTAAAAGCAGCAAGGGAAAAACAACAAATAACATACAAGGGAATCCCCACAAGTTTGGCAGCTGGACTTTCAGCAGGAGCTCTGCAAGCCAGAAGGGAGTGGCAGGACATATTTAAAGTGAGGAAAGGGAAAAACCTACAACCAACATTACTCTACACAGCAAGGATCTCATTCAGACTTGATGGAGAAATTAAAACTTTAAAGACAAGCAAAAGCTATGAGAATTCAGCACCACCAAAGCAGCTTTACAACAAATGCTAAAGGAACTTCTCTTGGCAGGAAGCACAAGAGAAGGAAAAGACCTACTATAACAAACACAAAACAATTAAGAAAATGGTAATAGGAACATACATATTGATAACTACCTTAAATGTAAATGGATTAAATGCTCCAAACAAAAGACACAGACTGCTGGAATGGATATAAAAACAAGACCCAAATACATCCTGTCTACAAGAGACCCACTTCAGACCTAGGGACACATACAGACTGAAAGTGAGGGGATGGAAAAAGTTATTCTATGCAAATGGCAATCAAAAGAAAGTTAGAGTAGCAATTCTCATATCAGACAAAATAGACTTTAAAATAGACTATAACAAGAGACAAAGAAGGACACTACATAATGATCAAGGGATCAATCCAAGAAGAAGATACAACAATTGTAAATATTTATGCACCTAACATAGGAGCACCTCAATACATAAGGCAAATGCTAACAACCATAAAAGGGGAAATCGACAGTAACACAATAATAGTAGGGGACGTCACACCCCACTTTTACCAGTGGACATATCATCCAAAATAAAAATAAATAAGAAACACAAGCTAAATGACACATTAAACAAGATGGAGTTAATTGATATTTATAGGACATTCCATCCAAAAATAACAGATTACACTTTCTTCTCAGGAGCTCATGGAAAATTCTCCAGGATAGATCATATCTTGGGTCACAAATCAAGCCTTGGTAAATTTAAGAAAATTGAAATCATAACACATATCTTTTCTGATCACAACACTATGAGACTAGAAATAAATTACAGGAAAAAATCTGTAAAAAATACAAACACATGGAGGCTAAACAATACACTACTAAATAACCAAGAGATCATTGGAGAAATCAAAGAGAAAATCAAAAATACCTAGAAACTAATGACAATGAAAACACGATGACCCAAAACCTATGGGATGCAGCAAAAGCAGTTCTAAGAGGGAAGTTTATAGCAATACAATCCTACCTCAAGAAACAAGAAACATCTCAAATAGACAACCTAATCTTACACTTAAAGCCATTAGAAAAAGAAGAACACAAAAAAACCCAAAGTTAGCAGAAGGAAAGAAATCATAAAGATCAGATCAGAAATAAATGAAAAAGAAATGAAGGAAACCATAGCAAAGATCAATAAAACTAAAGGCTGGTTCTTTGGGAAGATAAACAAAATTGATAAACCCTTAGCCAGACTCATCAAGAAAAAAAGAAAGAAGACTCAAATCAACAAAATTAGAAATGAAAAAGGAAAAGTAACAACTGACACTGCAGAAATACAAAGGATCATGAGAGATTACTGCAAACAACTATATGCCTATAAAATGGACAACCTGGAAGAAATGGACAAATTCTTAGAAAAGCACAACATTCTGAGACTGAACTGGGAAGACATGGAATATATAATAACCAGACCAATCACAAGCTCTGAAACTGAAACTGTGATTAAATCTTTCAACAAACAAAAGCCCAGGACCAGATGGCTTCACAGGTGAATTCTATCAAACATTTAGAGATGAGAAAAAACCTATCTTTCTCAAACTCTTCCACAATACAGCAGAGGGAGGAACACTCCCAAACTCATGTTACAAGGCCACCATCACCCTGATACCAAAACCAGACAGAGGTCAAAAAAAATAAAACTATGGGTCAATATCCCTGATAAATATAGATGCAAAAATCCTCAACAAAATACTAGCAAACAGAATCCAACAGCACATTAAAAGGATCATACGCCATGATCAAGTGGGGTTTATCCCAGGAATGAAAGGATTCTTCAATATATGCAAATCAATCATTGTGGTACACCATATTAACAAATTGAAGGATAAAAATCATATGATCATCTCAAGAGATGCAGAAAAATCTTTCAACAAAATTCAATATCCATTTATGATAAAAACTCTCCAGAAAGTAGGCATAGAGGGAACCTACCTCAACATAATAAAGGTCACTCTCACCACTATTATTCAACATAGTTTTCGAAGTTTTAGCCACAGCAATCAGAGAAGAAAAAGAAATAAGAGGCATCTAAATTGGAAAAGAAGAAGTAAAACTGTCACTGTCTGCAGATGATAGTATACATAGAGAATCCTAAAGATGCTAATAGAAAACTACTAGAGCTAATCAGTGAATTTGGTAAAGTAGCAGGATACAAAATTAATGCAGAGAAATCTCTTGCATTCCCATACACTAATGATGAAAAATCTGAAAGAGAAATTAAGGAAACACTCCCATTTACCATTACAACAAAAAGAAAAAATACCTAGGAATAAACCTACCTAAGGAGAAAAAGACCTGTATGCAGAAAACTGTAAGACACTGATGAAAGAAATTAAAGATGATGCAAACAGATGGAGAGATATAGTATGTTCTTGGATTGGAAGAATCAACATTGTGAAAATGACTCTACTACCCAAAGCTGTCTACAGATTCAATGCAATCCCTTTCAAATTACCAATGGCATTTTTCACAGAACTAGAATAAAAAATTTCGCAATTTGTACGGAAACACAAAAGACCCCGAATAGCCAAAGCAATCTTGAGAAAGAAAAATGGAGCTGGAGGAATCAGGCTCCCTGACTTCAGACTATATTACAAATCTACAGTAATCAAGACAGTATGGTACTGGCACAAAAACAGAAATATAGATCAATGGAACAGGATAGAAAGCCCAGAGATCACACATATGGTCACCTTATGTTTGATAAAGGAGGCAAGAATATACAATGGAGAAAAGACAGTCTCTTCAATAAGTGGTGCTGGGAATACTGGACAGCTACATATAAAAGAATGAAATTAGACACTCTCTAACATCATATACAGAAATAAAATCAAAATGGATTAAAGACCTACACATAAGGCCAGACACTATAAAACTATAAAAATCAGGCTAGGAGAAGATGAATCCAACCTACAAACATTTTAGTTAGCAGAACACATACATAAATCCTTCATATAAAAAGAAGGCAAGCCAAAAAAAAGAAATATGAGTGGAAATAAACAGTTCAAAGAAGAAGTAACCTGAATGACCAAGAAATAAACCTCCTTAATGTCCCTAATAATCGGTACAATGTAATTTAAAATAATAATCAGATATCCTTGCACATTCATCAATTAGGAAATGCTCAAAAGTCTAACCATATCCATTAACAGAGGAAATAAGGGAACCAGATACTCAAGATAAATCTGTTGGGGCTTCCCTGGTGGCGCAGTTGTTGAGAGTCTGCCTGCCGATGCAGGGGACACGGGTTCGTGCCCCGGTCCGGGAAGATCCCACATGCCTCAGAGAGGCTAGGCCGGTGAGCCATGGCCGCTGAGCCTGCGCGTCCGGAGCCTGTGGTCCACAACGGGAGAGGCTACAACAGTGAGAGGCCCGTGTACCGCAAACAACAACAACAACAAAAAAAGATAAATCTGTTGGAAGTATAAATTAGAACAACTTTAAAGAGCAACTGAATATATACAAAAAAAATCGACTGTACATATACCATGTCACCCAGAAATCTCACCTCTAAGAAAATCTCTTGCATAAGTAATATAGGAGATACATGAGAGATGTTATCTGAATCATTATTTATAATATATTGGACATGGAAAGATGGATAACAGGGTAAGTTGAAAAAAGTACTATAGCATATTCATATACTATATATGAGATACTGTACACCACTTAAAATGAATGGATTAGATTTTACCAATCTTAAAAGATGTTGAATAAAGAAACAAGTTATAGATGCATGTGTATAATGTGCAAGCACATGATTTTTATAAATTTAAGCCATTTATATATAAGTAATAAAAGTATATCAACAGGGATGAGCTACAGATCAAATTTGTGGTAATTTTGTTTGGGGATGGAGAGGTATGGAACTTGGTAGGTGAATATAGGGATTTCAACTTTAATTTCTATAAAAATAAATTTAAAATAAGTACATCAAAATGACAGCCATTTTCATTTGCTTACTTGAAGAGGTGAGTACATGGAGGTGAGTACATAGATGTTAGTCGTTGTAATTTTCTGTTTTATAAAAATATTATTATGTTTCCTCTTCATAGGAATGAATAGCAAAATGATACATCATTCTTGTGGATGTAGGATAAAATAGCATTCCTTCTTCTAGCTCATACAATACCAGGCATAGGAAATGGTTTTACTAACTAGATTTCAGCCCTCATTGATATCTCTAACCAGTAGCTTTTGTGCAGAGCACAAATTTTGTTTTTAGTCATGCTACTTAGGGATTTTATAACACAAGAAAGGATAAATTCATGTTGCACTTTTTGGCTTGATCCTATATTTTATGTCTTATGAAATGTATCCTCTAATCTAAGGATATATAAGTTTGGAGTTTATATTAATGAGTAATCCAAGTTTCAACCATTTTATTATAATCTCTGCCAGGCCCTAGCCATAGTGAAGGCAAAGCCTATACCAGAAAAATTGTCAGAATTAACCTAAAACTTTTGTTTCTATGAGTTTTGTTATATTATATTCAATCTACCAAATTTTACTTTCTGGGGTATGTCAGCCAACCAAAAAAAAAAAAATATAGCATGTTGGTAATGTGGACAAGATAAGCTTCAGGTACCATCTTTGAACTCACTAGTGAATGGCTTGTTATATCTTATATGCACTTATATTGTTCAAAGTTGCTACCTCCTAAGCCAACAACAAAAGATGTACTATAGTACCCCCATTGTCTGTAATGTACACAATTACACATTGCACAAAAACACACCCTTTGTGTATGAACACAATCAATACTTGAAATTAATAGACCCACAGCTTTTTCATAAGCCCTTTTTCTATGTCAACACAGTGTGACTGACTGTACATTTCCAAATACAATTGTAATGTTGTTGTATATAATATATACATACACACAGATACATGCATACACATGAACTAGGCTATAGCAAATATTTGACGGTTAAATCCAGCAAGTTGGCCATAAATAATACAACTATTCCACAAGTACTTTGGGCCAAAATGTAGGGAAAGCAAACTAAGTCCTAGAAACCCATGAGGACAGATGTCAGGGAAGGGTGATAAATAGTTTTAACACTTAAACCTCTGTGCCCAGGCAAGCTGAATTATATATAGTGGAATAAAAGGGGAGCAAAAGGAATTGAGTGCAGATGGAAGAAAAAAAATGAGAGGTGGGAAGCATAACATTGGAATGTGCCTGCCCTGAGGAATGCCTTTACCTTGGTCAGCAACCCAAAGTCAAGTATGGAAAGAACACTATTCTAGAAGTCAGGAGACAAGGATTCTAAACCTGGCTAAACTACTACCAAGTTGTTGATCCTGGGCAAATTATCTCCCTTTTCTGGGCCTTGGTTTATTCGTCTCACTGATGTTGAATCTCTATATTCCTCCAAGATACTGTAAGCCCTTTTAGCCCTTTTTCATAGTACTCAGGAATTACTGTTAATGAACTGCAGCATCCTGTAACCTCACCTATGTTATATCAGCTCCACTTCTTGGTTTAAACCTTTTTCACCATAGCATTACTAAAAGCTGGCCATTGCAAAAGTTTTTAATCTATCAACGGACTAGACTCCCAGGAATGCATGTTATGGGCCATATGCTCCTAGGAAAAACTGCTTTTTAAGACATCCTAAGGCCTTAGTCATCTACAACCCTGGGGTCAGCGGAACAACTCTGGCATTATAGAATCATCATCTTTTCCTTCACTCTCTTAGTATCTTCTCCACAGAATTTTACCATAATGGGTCTGTTTCTTTATATAAGTCCCACCCACTGGTAGAATATTGTTTTGATAAATGTTAAGAACAAGTTCAACATAGCAGAGAAATCAACATAGGTATCACTCAGGTAAAGGGCAAAATTAATTGCAAAATAAAAAGACAAAAGAAGTGTTCAGATCACTCACAACACCCGGAAGAGAGACTCGCAACATTTTTCAAAGTAGATGCACAGATGTACACCTGCGGACCTCTGAAACTCTCATCCTAGGGTTCACCGTTGGGACTGTTAATATCTGAATGAATGGGGATCATCTTAGATGTTCAGGAAGCTCAATTATCCCCTCCAAATCTCATCATACAGGAGCAGTTCTAGTGGGTTTGATGAATACTTGCTGGAAACTACCACACCAAGCACTTCATCAATCTCAGGGTTGTATAACATGAAATATAACTAAAGTGAGATTCAGAACAGTTAGGTCTGAGTAGGGTCTCAGTTAACACTCTTAACCTTCACAAAGTGAAACAGCCTGGTCAGGATAATTTTCTGAATGCAGAGCTATAGCATTAGTGCCAGGGCCAGTTTCCCAAATGTCCTTGGGTATCGTACCAACAGTCCCTCAAACCTACTATGTAGCCTAACCTACCCAGGATCAAATTCAGGAAGGCTGGAGCCTGTAGCACATGGGGGACCCAGTACCCTACACTGGTACAGAGTAAGGCATGCTGATCCTTTTATTGCAGGGCATCAAGTAAGGATGATCAAAAACAAAAACACGATCAACAGCAAAACACATTGTTAGAAGGGTAACAAAAAAGTAAGTCAGCTAGGCTGGGGAAGGAGCAGAGTGCTAGGGAGGGGACAGTTCCAAAGAAGACATCGATCCAAAGATGACCCCAAGAGCGTGATCTGAACTGCATAATTCAGGCAGGTGGTAAATGGGTAAATGAACTGGAAAGCCATGGCTGGAAACCCGTGAAGGATTCTGAGTACACTGAAGAGAAGAGATATCTTGGAATGCCTAACATATAGTTAGGTAAACCTCAGCTAGGCATTGCTCTATCTGCCAAGCCTTCTTTAAAAATGTGATTATAAAGCTCATGAATATACTTTCTCTAGCCAAGATAGATAGATGATAGGTAGATTAAATAGATGATGAATAGATATTTGTGGAATTACACACAAAATACTTTTATATGTATATCATGAATTGCTTTATTGTCTGAACTATATTTAAAAGCATTAACATGAAACATGTTCAGTCAGGAAGTTCTGCCAAAGGTTTGCACTGTTAGTGGCGTGGCCAGCGAGGTGATTAAAGATTCAAGCTCTATGGAGTCAGAGAGAAATCCCAGAAGATTTGAAATTAACTGTGTGGTATATCTTAACATATGAATACTTCTAAATAAGTTTTCAAAGTTCTTATGGATTGACTGTCCCTCTGAACTTCTTAGAGTAATTCTTAGTGTTGGAGTAGAAAGTGCTGACTTTGGATTTAGATGGATCTGGCTTTAAATTCTTGTACGGACATTTTCTAGGTGTTTGACCTTGGGCTATTATCCTAACCTCTTCCATCCTAAGTTTACTTCATCTACAAAATGGAAGCACTAATGTCTTGGTCACAGAGTTTTTATAGAAATTAGTGAGATGATTCATGTAATGCATCGAATATGTGCTTGCCACATAAAAGATGCTATATAAATGAATTTTTATGACTTAATTTATGAACTTCCAGAAAAAGGTAGATGGCATTTATAAATGAACAATGAGATGAGGATTACGGGATCAGAGCACTAATATTATGAGCCAAGTTAATAGAAAATGTAATTTGATATATCAAGATATGAGGGACACATCCAAAACAGAAAAAAGTATTTTACCAATATATTCTATAACACTGCTATAATTTTAACACAAATGATGTCATAAGGTCTAAAGGACCATGGCCCTCTAAATACTGTGAATCACTAAGTAAAACAATTTTTTAAAATTGTATTTAAACATAGCCTTGTTATAAATATTCTCTGCTCTTCATTATTTCTTTATTATACAAGCAACATGTGTAATTATAAAAAATGTGATGAGTGAATGTATATCTTCATAACTCACCTGTTATTCTACTTCTCAGCAATAACTACTGCTAACATATTGTGAATAAATTTCTACACCACAGGTACAGGCATTTATGTATATGCATACACATACAGGTATAATTTCTTTAAAAAAATAGAATCATATAATCATGCTATAAATTCTCTTTTGTATCCTTATTATTCAACTACACATCCATTTTCTTAATATCCTTAATAACTTTAAAATAAAATATGCTACAATATTCTGTTCAATATGGTGACTGAATAAAACTGTAGCTATTCTAAAATGCAGTTATAAAGAAGTTGCTCTAGAGACCAAAGGTTTCTGGAAGCTGCATTATAATGTTATAGAATAGAACATCTCGTTCTATTTAAGTTTTTCGTCTAATCCTGAACCCACATTTTTATTCCATTTTGAGACCATGACATACTGGTTTGTAAAATACCTTGTGATCTTTTGTTGAAAGTGCTGAATATTATTATAACCATTTATCTTCACATAGTACAAACCCTTGACTGGAAAAGGCATTGTTTTATTTTCCTAATGCAATGGGGAAGTTGTTACATTTTTGGCTCTAGCTATTGCTATTAATTCCTCAACTTTTATGACCATGAACCACGGCCCTGAAATTCTTTTCTTCCCATTTTCATCAATATAACTATATATAATCTTGCTTTTGCAATGAGAAAACAGACCAATGGTGCATTACAACTGGTTGACTTATGCAAAATTAAATATTACCTGTTGACTTGAGGAGACCTTTACAACAGCTCTGAATTTATAATTATTTTTCATATGGACCCCATCCATTGATTTAGGTACTGGCAGACAATCAGTAAAACAATATTAGCATCATGCATTTTCTTTATTAATAAGTAATAGGAAGAATGAAATTTCCCATGCTTTAGCACTCCAAGTCACCAAAGCCTTTATATACCTGGGATGGATGACAAATAGTTTCTTGTATCTTAGTAATATAAAAATTACCTTCTAAATTTTTTTTTAGTATTTCATAAACACAGTCTGAGAATTTAACTCTAAGAGGATCACTATATAAAGGGAAAAACTGGCATTTAAGTCATGTAAATATAAACTATCCTCTAAAGAATTTGTATCATATCATCTGTCTCTACTTTGTCCTATCCCCATCTATAGCAAGTTTTCTATATCATCACCATTATTCTGATTATTTTCTTTGTTCCAACATGGGTTTTGTTGTTTCCTGTGGCCCCTTTCATCAGGTACCTATTAGTTGTTAAGATATTAGACTTGCTGCCTAAATCTTAGAGTCTTAAAAAACAAAACAAAACAGAGAACTAAGTACTCCATGTGCTGGGAAGGTACAAGAGAAAAACACCTATAAGGAGACGACATTTTATATTGGGTCTGAAGAGATCATAATTTCTTTTACATCACGGTGGCTAATCTCGTCCTTAAGTTTTCTGAATGGCAGTGCCATTGATCATTGTGTTGCAGTAGAAAAAACACTCCATGGTAATGTAACACAGGACATTCAAATTCTCCTCCTGCCACTGCTGTGTGGATTGAAACCACTGGCAGAGGCAGTAAGACCTTAATTTAGTGCCTGAGTCTCATTTATTTGTCATGTGCCCTGGAAAAGCTACTTTCCCTTTTTGTGCATTAGTCTCCTCATTTCTAATAAGGGAAAAATAAGACTTTTCTTGCAAAGCTGTTGGGAAGATTACAACTGCTGCATATACTGTCTAGATTAACACCCAGTACCTACTAGCTACTCAAGGAAGGGTGGCTGTAATTATAATAGTTGTTATTAATCACGATCCTCAGATTTTCTGAGAAGCAGGCTAGAGAAACTTTTGTTTCTTTTGCACCCACCCCTTTACAGATCCCATCTGCATTTTAAGACAGAAGAATTTATAATACTTGTTAAGGCAATTGAATGCTATAGAAGAAAACAGTACAATACTTCCTGTAGAAAGTACTTGATTGGACATTTTTAATAAGAACTTATTCTCTCTCTCTCCCCACCCTTTCTCATTTTTACTTTTTTCTCTCTCACTTTTACTTCCCTCTATATACACATTCACACATACATGTATACTCTCACCATTTACTCCAAACCTATTTTCTCATTCTCCTTTTTGCCTTTATAGATATTCTGAAAGTTCTTTAGGATTTTTGTGCTTAGAAGAAAGAATATCAGTATCTCCCACTTAAATATTTGAAGAATTAGTAATTTATGCTTATTAGAATTTTGTATATATAAGATCTCATATAATAGCCTCAGATAAGTGAAGTATAAGATTTTAACATAAAATATGTAGAAGAATGTCTTCAGTTAACTCCTGATAAATTCTGAGGATAATTTATTACATATATTCCTTAGGAACCATTTTTCAAACTACTATAGTAATGTGGATAGCATAGTTTTAAATCAATGTATATATGTTTAAATACTTAGGGTCTGTTTAGATATTTTTTCTAAAGGCCCTCTTACTCATATGAAAGGATCTACTTTTATTTCTCTCTCTCTATTGTGTCCCTTCTTAATGGAAGGAATGGTATTTCTGAGCTACACACATCCTATTTTTGCATTAAGGAAGAGTTGTCAGTCTATTTATGGAATCCAAGTGTTTTTGTTTTTGTTTTTGCTATGTTCCCTTCTCTACTGATACAAAACTCCCAAAATAGTTAGGTTAAAAATCTGGTGCTTAGATTCCAAACACTATGATGATTAAATAATCAGTTGTGATGATTAAGTAATGACAGCCCTTTTCTGCCTTCTACTCTCCTATCTGACATCAGCTTTGACATTTGTTTTGAAGCCTCTGAGTTTTGGGTGAAGTCTCCGTCACGGGTGTTAGGTAGTTAGATTTTCCATGAACTGAAAGGAAATGCGAAGAATGAAATCTTCCAACTAATATGCTTCCCAAAGTTGCAACATCAGGATTCACACAATAATATACCAGAAGAATGTGGCAGTATCACAGTGTTCCGCAGCATCTCAAACCATCTGAATTGTAAGTGATATTTAGTGACCTCAGCTTGTCCTTGAGGCTCTAACAAAAATATAGTGTTGCAGTCAGAGCCCTGGCAGCGACCAGAGCCAAGTTTAAAATAAAGAATGCTGCTGTCTTCTATCTCTACAAAACCAAGCTTGTAGAGCTAATGTATTAAAATTATTTTGGGTAGTATTCTGCCCTTTTATGAAACTTAATGAATTATTTTCTCACAATTAGATAGCAACTAAACCCTGTGTGCTTTTAGATATTCAAATAGACTTAAATAAACCCCCCTTAAGCTTTTTTGGATGCTGTTTTCTATTGAGGAAAGTGGATAAAGTAAAAGATCATTAAAAAGATTGACAACTCTCAATGTACTATTAAAAAAATTAAATGGTTTGAAACTACTTTTTATCCTTGATTTACCAGAAGATGTTCTAGCTTTTTCAAGGGAGCAAAAGAGAAAAATCTATTTGCATCCTTTAGAGATTAATGTGAGTTGAAGGTTTTTTTTTTTCTTTTCTTTTTAAACTTCAAGTAAAATGAGTTGTTATGAAGGATAAAGTGTGTTGAAATAAACAGACTTGCTATAGTTGTAGTAGTTGAGGATCCACAATTCTGTTAACATAAATTTATTATAATTCCTACTTAGGAATATGCTCTTTAATGATGTTAAAGATAAAATTTGTTTGTTCTTATTAAATTTATATTATTTATATTATGTGTGATACTCATGCATGAGAGATATCCTTTGAACATGAAGACATAATTCTTTTCTCATTATTAACTTTCAGTGATAGAATAGATCGAGATATTTTAACCAGTCATTCAAAAAAACTCTCAGGTTAAACTTTGCATGCAGATTAGATGCAAAGCCTTTGTAAAACAGAACTCTGCAATTAAATACATTGGAAATATTCATTAATAGAGTCAAGGTAGCTCTTTTACACTTACCCTGAAGTTACTCCCAGTATAGCAGAGATTTGAAAAGACTAAGTTAGCTATGGAAATAGATCAGGAAATGTATATGTATTTTTAGTTGCAAGGTAATAACTCAGTGAGATACATGTTACTGACTGAGCTTCTCTAAACTATTGTTTCTTAGTTTTGTTTATGGATTCAAATGTTATTGTTCAATATATGCAAGAGCCACATAAATTATTGTAGTGCACAGGCAGTATGAAACCACCAATTTACTTCACCTCGCCATACCATTAAATGTCAAGGTGTCAAGTTGTCCCTTCAGGTTTCATTGGAAAACATAAATTATTGCTAATAGAATGCACCAGTGAAATTTCTGAATAACAAATGACTTCGCAAAGCATCACTTCAAGAAGGAATTACAGGACACTTGAGATAATTTATGATACAAATAGTTTCAAAAGCTGGTCTGCCTGGAAGGTTAATTTCTAAATGTAAAATAAATAGCTGACTGAGTTTCCTGTGTTCAACTCATCCTCCTGCAATTTCCGTCAAATACATTCTTAAAGAAGTCGTAGCTCTGACTGCAAACCTGAAGTGCCCTTAGGGCATCAGTGGTACAAAGTAGAAGATTCAGCTTCAAATTAATAGCTTGAGTTCTTCCAAACTAACTTCCCCTTTTTTACGGATTCAAATGTTATTGTTTCACAGAACATATAGTGTCTGTTTTAACCCCTCAAATACTCTTAACTCAAATAGGATAGAATTTCTGAAACTCTAATATCCTGAGTTTATTCATTTTGCTGTACTGCTTCCTTCCCATTTTTATGAGGAACATTTAGAGGGGCAAAAAATGTACCTCTACATATTTTTTAAAAAGTTATTAGAATTTCTGCCAAAATCATTAACATTTGTAGAAGATTCTGAAGGTAGTTTCTACCAAAAAATCTTATAAAGAAAATAATCAGTAAAAAAACTATGATGGAAAAAAACAACAGATCTCCACCATTCGCAATAGAAACTTGTGTATTCTTTTATATGGGCTCAGACAAGGCAAGACTTGGGTAGGTTAAGTATAGATACAGCTAAGAGAATCACATAGCCTGCACATTTCCTCTGTAAGTTGACTTTTCCTTCTCAGGAGCTTGTATCATGAAAAAGTAAACCTAACATGTATCTAACATGTGAAAGTTGATATAATTATCAATACTTTAAATGTTATATTTAGGAAAATATCATAACGGTCACACCTATATACCTACATGGGATATTAGAAGTAAATTGTTTAGGAAATATTTTGAATATTTCAATACCTATTTATACTTTATTATATTATTCTCTGTTTTTGCAATGTTTCTCATCCATTTAGCTCACGGATACTCATGCACTAACAAACTCAGCATTTATTAGTGATTTTCAGAATACTTGTCTTTAAAGAAAAAAATAAACTATATCAAATAGATTATCTGTAATAAGAAGCAAAATTATTCCTAGGCTTCAATGTAGAAAACATTTCAGTTCTTTTCAGTGTAGAAACACACATTCTAAAAACAACACTAGTTAACCCTGGAAGAAGGCCTTTGGAAAAAATATTTTAAGCCTCAAAATTTAATTTGCTATCCTTTAATTTATTTTAATGTCTTACATTTTTTCCTATCAACCCCTTTATACAGAAGTTAGATTACTCACACTTGTATTATGTGACCCTAAGTTTGCTTTCATAACTTTATTGTTTAATAGCATGCTAAAATTTTTATGCCTATTCTCTTTCTTCTTTACAGACAGATAAATTTGGCTGAATACATAATTCTAGATCTTATGACAGGGCTTCTCAACACTGGTGGACCACAAAAATTATTTGGAGGCTTTATTAGAATGGAGATTGTCCCTTCCATCTCCAGATATTCTAAATCATGCCAGAAGTGTAGCATGAGGCCCACAAAACTACATTTTAATAAAAGCCCATATGACTCAGTTGTTGGTGTTGTATGGACCACACTTGGATTAAAAATAGCCTGAGTGTCACTTGGCAAGGGATTTTTAGCAGTTAAAAATTACCTAATATTCTTAATATTATTCAACTTTTGAATCTGAAATTAAGAATGAGGGGATGCAAGAAGATGTAAGGAATTTTGTGAACTTTGGAATCAGATATGCCTGGATTGAAGTCCCAGCTCTGTCACTTACTAGCTGTGCAACCTCAGGCAGTGTTTTTTCAAATGACAAAACTGTATACATTTATTTATTTATTTATTTATTTATTTATTTTTTGGCTGTGTTGGGTTTTTGTGGCTGCGCGTGGGCTTTCTCTAGTTGCGGCGAGTTTGTTGTGGTGCAGGGGCTTCTTATTGCAGTGGCTTCTCTTGTTGCGGAGCATGGGCTCTAGGCGAGGGGGCTTCTGTAGTTGTGGCTCATGGGCTCTAGAGCACAGGCTCAGTAGTTGTGGGGCACGGGCTTAGTTGCTCCGTGGCATGTGGGATCTTCCCAGACCAGGGCTCAAACCCATGTCCCTGAATTTGCAGGTGGATTCCTAACCACTGTGCCACCAGGAAAGTCCGAAATGACAAAACTAATAATAACTACATCGAAGGGTAATTATGAAGGATGAATTAAATTTTTGTATATGCATGTAACCAGTAGTAGAGCATCTATAAATGCTTCATAAAAATCTGTAATTATCTTACTTTTTCCTGTTGTAGGAAAATATACAATGACAATGGTTATTTGGTTTTCCTAGCAAATAAGCATATCCTTCTACTGGCTAATTTATTAAATTAGCTGTCAGATCCACTTGCTCCTTTCTAAGGTCAGGCCACCATTATTTCTTACCATGATTACTAGAAAACCGTCCTAATTATTTTCCTTGACTCCAATCTTACCCCCTTTTCAATCTGTTTTCTGCAGTGCATCCAGGCTGATTTTACTAAGATCCAAATCTGGTCAGCCTGCTGAGTCTTTCATGATATGGACATTGCTTATTTCTCCTGTATTACTTCTAGTCATTCCTAATTGACTCTACACTCTAGCCATACAGAAACTGAATATTCCATTAAGAAGGAAGTTCTCTCTTACTAATCCCTATCCACCTTACTCTATCCTTCACCTGGTTCAACTATACATGCATTTTAGGTCTCACATTAGACATTATTTTCTTCTTAGATGCTTTTTGCTTTCCTAGACTCTCAGGTTACACTTCTCCAGAAGTCTTTCTATAACATTTATAACAAGTATCATGCTGTATTGTAGTTGTTATGCTTGCCACTCTCTTCCAATAGATCATGAGCCCCTTGAGAATAGTTAATACATTTCTTTAGTTATCAGATTCCAGTGCCTAACACAGAGCTTGGCTCATAATACTTCCCCACAAAAATATTTATTGGGAGAATGAAAGCATGTATTCGATGACCTTATTGAATTCTACAGTGTTCGAGGAGTAGTTCCTAGCTCTGGACTTATCTAAAATTCACAGACATGGTAAAGAAGAGGATGTGGTAAGTTTAAAAGCCAATAGGAAACCGTAAGACAATCAAGCGTCAAGATAATGTGAAGGGGTGTTCCAGATGAACACAGGCATTGAAAGCTTTGCAGCAATCTTTGTATGACTGCAGCTGGAGCATATCAACATATTCTCTGTAATACAATATATTTCACAGTGTCGTTCTAGCTCTGAAGTAACAGGGGATAGTGTCTTCATTATTCTTCATTTCACTCCATGTTGTATATGTTAACATTAAAGGAGAAAAATGCCCTAAATTCAGAAAATAGAGGACTCTAATAATTGGGGTCATATTTGCACTCCTTTTAAAAATAAAAATCATTTCCGTTTAAACCAAAGTTTTCTCTAATGTATTAAAGACATTATTGAACATGGTAAGAAATGTTTCACACATGTGTAATATGTACCTAAAGATTTTATTTTACCAAAACAAAATACAGCCTTAATTATTTTATTAATTTTTGGCATTATAGATATTAATTTCAATATTAGCAATGAAGACAAAGTCAAAACTCTTCTAGGCATATGTGATCATGACACAAATTTACATTCAGTACAAGTTGTATTTTCAGCAATTATTCTGAAGCATTCTTTATAACTTTTGTTAAGTTTTTCTTTAAGGCACTTTTTCAGGTTGTTGTAAATTGGCTCTGATAAAAGACAGTATATAAATTTCTTTGTAAGGAATTTTAAGTATAAAATTTACCAAGTCTTTATATTTGGAGGTATTCTATGCCTAGCTAAAATACTAAATAAATAGGTAAAGTTTGAATTGTTCAAACTCTTCATGTCAGAATTAGTGTTAAGTCATGTATCTGATTACTACTGTAATGCAAACCAGTAAGTGTATTATTATTATTATTTAAGTTCAGTTGGCAATACAGCAGGCAGATTGACAAAATGCCTGAATACTGAGAATAGATTTTTCTATAATTATAGTATAAAGTTAAGGGGAGAACCCATAAACATATATTAAATATCTGTTGTGTGTCAGACAGAATGCGAAGACTTGACATATGCTATTTAAGCCACATAGATGTTGTGAATATTAAATTAATATTGAAAAAATACACAAATTACCTACTATAGTATTTGGAATACAACAAGTGAATAATAAATTAAAATATGATTATTTTACTCTTTACAAGCAGGCTGAAAGAAAAAATTTCCATTTTACAGATGAGGAAAATGAACTTCAGAACATTGCTTCTTGCTCAAACTTCCTTCATTTGTAAGTGGCAAGCCAGGATAATGCATTTCTACTTGCTTTTGTTTTATGCCAAAATCATGTCACTAAATCTGACCTTTTGGACTAAGGGGTCTTGAATGTAGTGAAGGGTATATTTCCGTATGTAACAATCCTTTTTTTTTTTTTTTGAAGCGTTGTTCAGTTATTTTTCTTGCATAATGATAGTACCCTGATTTTCAAGGTCATTTACTCAAAGTAAAGACCTGAGGACACATTGCAAACGTCTCAGTGATGGGTGCTCTATAATACAAGATATCAGGAAGAGGATGCAGAGAGTACAGTGTTAGTCATTAAGGAAGACATCTCTCATAGACAGGGAGAAAGAATAGGTAACTTAGTCATGGTAAAGCTGCTTTGTAGACTAAGAATTTGGATCTTGGAAGAGAATAGTTAGATTGGAAGACTATATAGATATATGTATGCATAAACATTTTCCAAATGTAAGACACTAGAAAATATTATTTCTTACCATACTCAACAAAAAAAGTTAAAAGTACAACATTCAATTTCTTTTTTTTTTTAAATTACATTAGGCACTGGATAAAGGGCATGGTTCAATAGCAGTTAATTTGAAAAAGGTTTCAGAAGTATGTATGTGTCTATATAAGTATATATATATATATATATATATATATATATACACACACACACACAAATAGCAAAAACAATTGCTAACACTTTAGTGTTATGCTTAGCTGACCAGCTAATAGAAGTATAGCAAGGCAGTTAAAAACATAAATGCACCCATAATCTGTCTTAATCATGACAAGGGAAGCAAGAATTTCCCTGAACCTCATCAGGGATATTATGTTCACTTTTGTTCAACATTAAGGTGAATATTGTTAAAGAATTGAAAGACTGAGAAATTCTTGGCTTTGGAAAGATGAACTTGGGAAGACTAGCATAACAGATTGGAAGAGTTACCTAAGGCTCTGACTTCCTTGTACCATGTGATTGTCCAGAATTGGCACTAAATAGAAGGAGAGTGGGGAAGTATATTTTTGCTCAACATATGAAAAAGTGTTTTAGCCATTAATACTAAGTAATAATATATGAACTATAAAACTTCTATTTCTGCATATTTTCAAGGAAAGGCTAGATGCTTTTCTGTCAGGTACATATAAAAGACACTGCTATAACTGGCTAGATTAGATGGCCTTAAATTCCTTTGTAACTCTGAGATGTGTGTTTAAATGTAGATTTTGCCTTTAATTGCCTTTATACTGCAGAACATGAAATTATCTTTCGCCAATAGTTTAGGATGTAGCAGGGGTTTTTGTTTTGTTTTGTTTTGTTTTTAACCTTGGAAAATAAATGTCTAGTCTTTACCTTACTATTTCCTTGTAAGTAACAAAACACTGTCCAGGGACAACATTTCTTTCCAGGGACATTATCTTTTAAATAATTATTTGAGAGGAAGTCTTAAAAATATTTCTGGAACAATTTTGTTCCCAGTGTTCTACTTATTTATATGTCTTTCCTCTTAAATCCATTCATGAAACAAATTCCCTTTTCTATTGATAGGAATATATACATTTTATTTGGCTAGTTTAATGATGAGGTGGGCCACTGATTATAAAAGATGCTTTGATCAAACAATCTTCACTAACAGCTTAGAAAAGTCTTCAGTATCAAGAGTTAAAATATGTTGAGGTTCTTGAGGGAAAATATCCTATCTGGAGAAAGAAGATTGTGGCCATTTATTCCAGCAATAAGTACAGTAAAGACTTGGAAAAAATTTATCTTTCAGTTTTAAACAGGTTACTCAAGTAGAACAGCTTCAAGCAGAGATTGCTGTTTAAGCTGAAAATGGGAAAGACTCTTTCTTATAAAGTATAATGCTGTAGGGTCATATATGAAAAATAGGACCCTTCTCTGCTCTTTACATAACAAAGCATAAAAGCATGTTTTAACCAGCTTGGGTTCTAACTGGGTATTGATTAATATCACCAAATAATGGCCCAGATACACTTTCAAGGACAAAGGTGGATAAAATAATCAATGTCACTGGATAAAATAATCAATGTCATCACAAAATTCATTCTTTTTCATACATCTTGTTTTCTTTGGATTATGATTTCCAAATTATTAAAAGCCATGAAAATTAGAAGTTTGAATGAAAGATTCTTTAAATCTCTAAAATACCGTCTTTGAGTGAAGTTCTAAGTTGCAACAAACAACAAAAGCTGTTTCTAAAGTGAATCTTGCCTAAACACTGAAGGTTTTAATGTCCATTTTTTTATTTGGGGTAAGTGGAGATGCATTAATTGACTAATGATGTTCTTCTTTTTCTTCTTTTAAAGGAAGAATCAAAAAAAATCAGAAGCATGAAATATTTCCATCATGATTTAATTAACATCGATCTAATGAAGTGATATATAAAATGTCAATTTTTTTTAGCAACATCAAAGCGATGCCTTGGTTTAATCCTGCAAGTGTTTAAAACTATATAAGCTGCGATGAGCTAAGATTTCTTTTTAAGAAATTGAAATAAAAGACACTTCCTTCATCTATTCATCCTTTGAAGCATGAGAGGAATCAAATGAACTGTTCTGGGGCCATAAGTGACATTCATAAATAACCTGCTGTCTACAGACACTGCCCTTCTTGTTTAGCTGATTCTCCCTGTTTTCCTAGAGGCAAAAAAGAGAAAGCTCTTGTAGAAGGAATATTTTCAGTGCATAATAATCTTCATCCCAAGAGCTCTGCTTTTCACTCCAAAAGTTACTGTCTGGCTGTATTTGCCACTCTTTGCTGGACAGCACCTGATCACACCTCTGCTTGAGGGATGTTCAGTAGTGGCACCCTATTTCTTCTCCTTCGGTACAACCCTGGCACATCATCTGTCATTTTAGTAACAACTCTTGGAGCTTTTGAAGCTTATATAACAAAAATTCTGATAAATTTTAATGCATTTTAATAGGCTGTAATGGACTAGAATAACCCAGTTTCTTTTATTTCAAGATCGTCCTACTGATGAAGGGGAATGTGTCGTACAAAAGAGAACAGGCAGAAAGAAAATAATTTAGTTCAATTAGAAATGTGTGTGCACTGCTGTTTAAGATTTGAAATATGTGTTTTCAAGGATATGGAGCAAGAGGAATGCTCAAGCAATGTTGGTGTTAGTATAAGTGTGTGTAAATACCTGTCTTTGGGACATATTTTCAACTAAGAAAAAACATCACTCTTCCCTTCTTAATGCCTTCCATAATGGCTTCAATGACTGGCTCAGTATCATCCCCAGTCCTTAAGAGTTAGTCCTTTTTTAAAATTTTTTCAAAGAACAGGAACAAATAATCCTAAAATTTATATGAAATCATAAAAGACCCAGAATTGCCAAAGCAATCCTGAGGAAAAAGATCAAAGCAGGAGGAATAACCATCCCAGACTTCAGACAATACTACAAAGCTGCAGTTCTCAAAACAGCTTGGTATTGGCACAAAAACAGGCATATTGATCAATGGAACAGAATAGAGAGCCAAGAAATAAACCTACACCTACACACTTATGGTCAATTAATCTTCAGCAAAGGAGACAAGAATACACAATGGAGAAAAGACAGTCTCTTCAGCAAGTGGTGGTTGGGAAAGTTGGACAGCTACATGTAAAGCAATGAAGTTAGAACACACCCTCACATCATACACAAAAATAAATTCAAAATGACTTAAATATAAGACATGGCACCATAAAACTCCTAGAAGAGAACACAGGCAAAACATTCTCTGATATAAATTGTACCAATATTTTCTTAGGTCAGTCTCCCAAAGCAATAGAAATAAAATCAAAAGTGAACAAATGGGACCTAACTAAACGTACAAGCTTTTGCATAGCAAAGGAAATCATAAACAAAACGAAAAGACAACCTATGGACTGGGAGAAAATATTTGCAAATGATGCGACAGGCAAGGGATTAATTTCCAAAACACACAAACAGCTCATACAACTCAATAGCAAAAGACCAAACAACCCAATCAAAAAATGGGCAGAAGACCTAGATAGACATTTCTCCAGAGAAGACATACAGATGGCCAACAAGCATATGAAAAGATGTTCAACATCACTAATTGTGAGAGAAATGCAAATCAAAACTACAATGAGGTACCACCTCACACCAGTCAGAACGGCCATCATGAAAAAGTCTACAAATGATAAATGCTGGAGAGGGTGTGGAGAAAAGGGAACCCCCCTACCCTGTGTGGGAATGTAAATTGGTGCAGCCCCTATGGAAAACAGTATAGAGAGTCCTCAAAAAACTAAAAATAGAGTTTCCATATGATCCAGCAATCCCACTCCTCAGCATATATCTGGACAAAACTATAATTCAAAAAGATACATGCATCCCTATGTTCATAGCAGCACTATTCACAATAGCCAACACATGGAAACAACCTAAATGTCCACTGACAGATGAATGGATAAAGAAGATGTGGTATATTAGACAATGTAATACTACTCAGCCATGAAAAAGAATGAAATAATGCCATTTGCAGCAATATGGATGGACCTAGAGATTATCATACTAAGTGAAGTAAGTCAGAAAGGGAAAGACAAATACCATACGATATCACTTATATGTGGAATCTAAAATATGACACAAGTGAACTTATCTACGAAATAGAGACAGACATAAGCACAGCCTTGTGGTTGCCAAGGGGGAGGGAGAGTGGGGGAGGGATGCATTGGGAGTTTGGGGTTAGCAAATGTAAACTATTATACATAGAATGGGTAGACAACAAGGTCTTACTGTATAGCACAGGGAACTATATTCAATATCCTGCAATGAACCATAATAGAAAAGAATATGAAAAATAATATATATGTATAACTGAATCATTTTGCTATATAGCAGAAATTAATACAACACTACAAATCAACTATACTTTAATAAATTTTAAGAGTCCTTTTTATTTTACAAGAATAATATATTAACTAGCACATCATTAACAAACTATGAATGTATCATTGTCATACAATAATAAGAGTGTTGCAAAGCAAGACTCTAAGGAAGTGATGCAAGAGAAGGACACCCTACATCACAAATATTTGATAGACACAGTATTTAAGCACTTGAAGTTTTTTCTGACTGGTGAGTCAATTCACTTGTCAGCACAAAAATGAGACACACCTGCAAGACAGTAGCAGAACTAGGAAAAGAAAGATGGGAGAAAAGATCCAAAGACCAATTTAGCCCTTCATAATATATGGATATTTGTGACTCTAACTTGGCCATTGGATTTGTGAATTGAAAAAAAATATGAACTAGAAAAAAGGATTTTTGACATTTATTAACCATAATTTTCTTCATTTAAATGATATGTGAGTCTATATACACTACCAAATGTAAAATAGCTAGTGGGAAGCAGCTGCATAGCACGCAGAGATCAACTCGGTGCTTTGTGACCACCTAGAGGGGTGGGATAGGGAGGGTGGGAGGGAGACACAAGAGGGAGGGGATATGGGGATATATGTATATGTATAGCTGATTCACCTTGCTATACAGCAGAAACTAACACAACATTGTAAAGCAATTATACTCCAATAAAGATGTTAAAAAAAAAGTTTCCCTTAAAAAAAAAAGTCAAAAGTATAAAACACACAACGAGGAAAGCCTCTGGTTGATGCTAGAACATTGCAATGGGTCGTGATAGGTCCTGTTTACAGGGAGCTTGTAAGTGCACAGGATTAGAAACTTCTTGGGTCCCCTCACCCAACAGCACATAAGAAAAGCTGCCTAAATATGGAGCAGCAAGAATTCAGAACCCTGAATTCAGACACCAGGTCTTGATTTGTTGTTTTACATGGTAAAAAAGTTATTCCTGGGTATTTTAAAATCTTCAGGGCAGGAGGAGATAACAAAACCAGGGAAATCTTGTTTGGGATGCCTAAGATATGGTTTCAGTGCTTCTTGTTGATGTTATTTTGCTTACTTCTCCCTGAGGAACAGAAGATGAACTGTGGGACTTGCAATTGTTGCCTTTGTCTATGCTGTGCTTGTATGCTTTTGATGCAAAATAAAGCTTGTCAGCTGAACAGATTTATTCTGTCAAGTATTGCAGTGAGTGTCATTCATTCACACTTGGACTCAAGAATAGCACCATAAAACTACTAGACTTCCAATATACATTGGTAGGAAGTCATTGTTATACGAAAAGTCATACATTGTTTAGGGTTTTAGTGACTTTACGGAACTAGGACACTTTCTCTAAGTTGTATTCATATTTTAGTAGGCAGAGTGCCTGATATAAATTTTATTGTGTAAATGCTTGGATTTAAAATTCTTTAGAATTATGTAACAAATTTGTTAAGTAAATGGTGTGGGGCAAAAAATAGCAACAGCACTTGGCGGGGTCTGGAACTCATGAGAAGAATAGTCAACAAGCTCATCAATCCCCAGATCACTCAGCATCATACATGGAGTGATGCTGATGTCCATTTGCAGCTGTTGTATCCCAAGGCTCTGCCTCTTATTTCTCTTCCTTTGTGTACATATCCAAGAGGAAGATCTCCTGAGCTAGAGAACAAAGGACCTGATCTTGGTATTGGGGATCCTGGAGAGGAAGGACAGGAGACTCAGTCCCAACCTTAGTCTTCTTTTGATTGAAAAAGTTTCACATTTGGGAATTAGTCTCCTATGTTACTATTTATTCAGTGGTGAAAGTATCTACAATATATTATAAGTGACTATCTCCCCTTTTCTCTTCCCCTAAATCTCTAGGACCTCTGGAGACTGTTGTGACTTCCTGGATGGAAAGCAATTGAAAATCATCTCTGGAAGGGAATCCAGCCTAGGAGTCCTTCCACACTCACTGCTCTAGATGCTCCCCATTTTTTTTCCTTTTCAACCAACCACCTGAATGATTTTTTCCTCCTTGTACAGTCTTCTAGATAGTGCTTTCTTTTTCTAATAATGGTTCCTAGCTTCTTACCTATTACTTCCACCCAGATTTTTTAAATAACTTTTTAACTTCTCATAGATACCATCCCAAGCCTCAGCATCCAGCAGACTAATGAGTGTCACCTAGAGTAGGCACAGCCTCCTACTGACAATTCATCTTATAACTTTCTTAAGACTCTGCCCAGGCTGTGTGACAGACTGCCAGTTCCTGAAGCTGTGTTCTACTAGGGCCTCCAGACTATAGACTTGGTTCTCCTATCTTTGCTCCTCTCCCCCGCTTTCCCTGACTTGCTTGCAGTCAATGCACCCACCTATTTATAGGATATCCATAGAACTACCCTTGTCGCCTGGGTGAATGTGTCCCACCTCTGGGTATTACAACTGAACACCTTCCATGCCCTGAAACACTGTGTGCTCCATGTTGGGTGTATCATTTAAGCAAAATCTTGAAATTAGCACTAGCATTATCACTTGGTTAAGGTCAGAACTCATACTTCACAGCAAGGTACTTGGGCCAAGGTACAGCTGTACAAGCCATGTGGTAGGATTCCAGAAAAGATTCCCTCCTTACTGTTTTCCTTAACAATGAAAATCAGAATTAGTGTGGTCTTGTCATTGGGGGATGGATATTTAGGGCTTGGCCACTGTGATAGATGTGAAGATACACAGCCGAGATTCCCCATTAAGGAAGAAATTACAGCCCAAGTATATGGGATGTGGTCCAGGAACAACATCTAGCTGTCAGCTCCTTCAGGGTCTGCTTCAGCTGAAGACAGCCTCCTCAAATTAGGTTACACCCTTCCCACAACTACCTGCCTTCTACAATTTAAGACTAAGCCAGGGCTAGGGAGAGAAAGCCAGAGTAGGACCAGGGATCTAATCTCATCCCATTGCCATTTAGCTACTTGGAATGTAAGGAATTTTAGAAAATTCTAAATTCAAACCTTTCATTCCATGTCATTATACAAGTATATGTGTCAAAATAAAAATATAGAATATATTATATTTGAAAATTTTAGCCAGATTTAAAATTTTAAAATATTTATACATATTATGCTTTTAATCTTGCCCCAGGCCAAGCAACTGCACACTTGGACACTTGGTGTGCAAATGAAATACTG
This sequence comes from Mesoplodon bidens, assembly GCF_964165515.1. Classification (NCBI taxonomy): domain Eukaryota; kingdom Metazoa; phylum Chordata; class Mammalia; order Artiodactyla; family Ziphiidae; genus Mesoplodon; species Mesoplodon bidens. The sequence goes on along the minus strand of NC_138162.1, from coordinate 67,683,975 downwards.
AAATGATCTAATGATGACCAGAGGACTACTTCTAGAGTGTAAAGCAGTCATACATTCATGTTTAGTATTTGAGAGAACAATGTGCTTTTTACTGTGTATATACACTTCTGGACTTCCATTTGAATTTTTCATGAATGACTTGAAAGAGTTTGAACTCAGATTATCAGCTATTATCACTGTTGAGCAAAGGTCTTTCGCAAACATGAGGAGGATCACTTGATATAGACTGGAATTCACAGGCAGAAGCGTTAATGGGTACAGGTGTCTTTCTTTCTTTGTCATCTGGTGGAGACATTCTGGGCTGTGCATGATCAGAGGTACCTCCATCTCCCTGCTCTCCCTTTGTATGGCTCCAAAATGAAAGTGGTCTTGCATGGGGGGGCTATGCATTTTGGGCTCAGGCACCAAGCTGTCTGAGATTATATGTCAGATAATTCAGGAGGACCTTAGGAAAAAAACCTAACTTCCCCAAACCTAGAAACCTTGGGGGATCCCAGTTCCTGTGGAGAGATGAGCTGTCTGTGTGCAGTCTCCATGGTGGAGAGATAGGTGCTGAGTCTTTGGTTCCAGCTGGCTTGTTACAGGCGAGACAATGACTTGGATCTTATTTTTCTCTACAGTCTACAGAATGAGTAAATAGGTAAGAACGGAACCCATGTTTCCAAAAGCAAGAAGTTAATAGGTAAAATATTTACAGAAAAGGAAGGGTTTGTATTCTAGCAGCCAGTCTAAATTAGAGTTGCTTTTCTCTTTGGTTTAGCAGTATACTCATTTGAATAAGGAATATAATTCCTCTAAACTACAATGTGATTTCCTGGTTACCTATAAACCCTACATAAGTCCAACAAAAAAAATAATTTTATGTTAAATAAGTATTTAAACTTCACATTTTATAATTAGAGAAATTCAATTTTAGACCTGAAGTTTCTCTAGTGTTCATCTAGTATAAATATGTGACTTTTAAATATTAACTGCTTTAAGTATTATGTGTATTTCTTTTTTTTTTTTTTTTTAGTTTCTGCTTTATAACAATTTAATCAGTTATACATATACATATGTTCCCATATCCCCTCCCTTTTGCGTCTCCCTCCCACCCTCCCTATCCCACTCCTCCAGGTGGTCACAAAGCACCGAGCTGATCTCCCTGTGCTATGCGGCTGCTTCCCACTAGCTATCTACCTTACGTTTGGTAGTGTATATATGTCCATGCCGCTCTTTCGCTTTGTCACAGCTTAACCTTCCCCCTCCCCATATCCTCAAGTCCATTCTCTAGTAGGTCTGTGTCTTTATTCCTGTTTTACCCGTATGTTCTTCATGACATTTTTTTTCTTAAATTCCATATATATGTGTCAGCATACAGTATTTGTCTTTCTCTTTCTGACTTACTTCACTCTGTATGACAGACTCTAGGTCTATCCACCTCATTACAAATAGCTCAGTTTCGTTTCTTTTTATGGCTGAGTAATATTCCTTTGTATATATGTGCCACATCTTCTTTATCCATTCATCCGATGATGGACACTTAGGTTGTTTCCAGCTCCGGGCTATTGTAAATAGGGCTGCTATGAACATTTTGGTACATGACTCTTTTTGAATTATGGTTTTCTCAGGGTATATGCCCAGTAGTGGGATTGCTGGGTCATATGGTAGTTCTATTTGTAGCTTTTTAAGGAACCTCCATACCGTTCTCCATAGTGGCTGTACCAATTCACATTCCCACCAGCAGTGCAAGAGTGTTCCCTTTTTTCCACACCCTCTCCAGCATTTATTGTTTCTAGATTTTTTGATGATGGCCATTCTGACTGGTGTGAGATGATATCTCATTGTAGTTTTGATTTGCATTTCTCTAATGAGTAAAGATGTTGAGCATCCTTTCATGTGTTTGTTGGCAGTCTGTATTATGTGTATTTCTTGAGCCAAGGCATTTCTATAACATAAGCGTTTTTATATGATTAAATTAAGTGGTAAAATTTAGTTCACACATATTCATTGCTTAATAGGGGTGTAAAAAATTCATAATTGAAAAAGTGAAACAAAATATAATATTTAAAAGCAAACATCTCTTGTTGATAGCATATATATTTTTTTAAATAACAAAACTGCTTGATACAATGATAAGAAAAATTAAATCTCATTGTTCATACTGGCCTCTAAAGGTCCAACTTACTTTTACAAAATAGGCGTTTAATCTTCTAATAATCCCAGACAACCAATTAAGAAATAACTTGCTGGATTTTTAGAAATCATGTTTTCTTATTATTCTTAATACACTGTGTTCTCTGGCTTTTCTTCTGGGAAACATGAGTGGAACACCCTAGTATCTGCCCTTGCAAATTCTTGAGGCTATCTTTTTTTTTTTTTTTTTAAAGAAGATGTTGTTGGTAGGAGTTTATTAATTTATTTATTTATTTTTGCTGTGTTGGGTCTTCGTTTCTGTGCGAGGGCTTTCTCTAGTTGTGGCAAGTGGGGGCCACTCTTCATCACGGTGCGCAGGCCTCTCACTATTGCGGCCTCTCTTGTTGCAGGAGCACAGGCTCCAGACGCGCAGGCTCAGTAGTTGTGGCTCACGGGCCTAGTTGCTCCGCGGCATGTGGGATCCTCTCAGACCAGGGCTCGAACCCGTGTCCCCAGCATTAGCAGGCAGATTCTCAACCACTGCGCCACCAGGGAAGCCCGAGGCTATCTTTATAGAGGCAAACATGATAGCACCTAACATTCAGGAAAGCTTAGAACACTCCTTTAAATTGGAATGTAGTGGCCTAAACTCCAATGCCTGGCTCTCATGTGTTCTCAATTTTCTTGATGCAAATCAGAAGGGGTTTAACGTCGGCTACGGTCATTTTGCTGTCATTAATGCCTGCTTCAAGACAGTATAGGACAGGGGTTAAAAGTGAGGACTCTGGGGAATAGTTGCCTCAATTCATGAATGGGTTCTAGGATTTACTGTTAGCCCCCCTACCCCAACAATTCATAGCACAGTGCCTGACACACAGTAAGCACTAAATTAAAGTATTTTGAGTCCACAAATTAATATTATATCTTAGACTAGATTTTAGTTCACTGGGCTAACCTTTTAAAGTAATTAGTCCCTCCCCATCTTTTGCAAGGTCCTATGGTTTAATGAAAATAAATGAACTTTGGAGTTAGATATACATGGGTTGTTTACTATGTTTCCCAAACAAGTTGTTTTATATCCTTTCAGAGCCTCAGTCCTCAATCTTTTGAAACAAAGATGATATTATATTGTGACAATTAAGATAGATTATCTATATAAGATAATGCCCATCCATGTTAGTACTCAGCTAGGGTTATAGCATCCAACCTGGCCCAGCTCACTGTTCCCTTGACCCATCCACGCAGCTAAAGCATGCTGAGTTGCCACTGTCTCGTTACTAATCCTGACAGTTTCGAAAATTAAAAAAAAATTATCTTTTATCTTTCTAATTAAATTGGAAAGCCATGTTTGAACTCTGAAACCTATAAATTTTAAACCCCAACGTTTAGTTAATAACAATTATTTTAATTTTTAGTTTTGTCTCACCACAGAAAATCAAACCTTTTCATCACAATAATAAATATTTGTTTGAAATTTCTTGAAGACATTTAAAGGATTTTGTTTATGTTTTTTTTCCCCAGGCCATAAACACTGTTTCATGATACTGAAGTCAAATCTTTACTTACTAGTAAGATGTGAAAAGCATATTTAATGAGGTGCTAAATACTGGTCTAATTCAAAAAATGCTGCTAGTCACCATTAACATTAGACATCTACAGTAGCTTAATATGTTACATATAATTAGTACTAATCTTCAATCATTTGGCATTTAAAGGCATTAAAAGCTACTCAAACTATCTAGCTAAGAAACAGCTGGTAATTGATAATACCTACCTCCAGCTTTAGAACTGTAATCTCAGCTGGAAGTCTCCAGATGGGGTGAGTAAAAAAAAAAAAAAAAAAAAGGTTCCTCAATGCTCTCAGTATAGTCTGAACTTCAGATCGAACAGAGAGAAAGAATATAGAATGCTAAGAATTAAAAACTGAATTTGTCCATCACTTTGTTATCCTGATATTTTCATTAAATTGGCTGAAAAAAAAATGAATCGTACTACGTCTAGAGGAGAAAGAAATAAACCGATCTATTTAATTTTTCTAGACAAATGTTAGCTCTTCCAATTCCATAACTAGTAATTTAACCATACAATGTTCTTCTTAACAACAAACAACATTTAGGTTATAGGAATACAGATTTAGAGGAGATACAAAACTTCCTTGTAAATACAGATGGGATCAATGAAACTCAAAGATTATCAAGATGTCACACTTTCAGCAAGTCATACAAAAGACCGGCTTAAACTCAGATTTTTAAATTCCTGGTAGAGCCATCCTTTCACCAAACTATAATATGTCAGTGAAACTTAAATAGCGAAAACCCAAATTTCTCTATCATAAAGCAAATAATAATCAGTATGTTAAGTTTGATGAACTAAAAGTTGGAAATTCTCTAATTTTTACTTCTAGGCACGATAAAGCAGCTTTGAAAGCCTAAGGTGAATACTAAGACTTTAAAGACAAAACCAAATCCATCTTTCAGTTGTGTCATTAAAGCCTAGATGTGCACTCAGGAAACAATTTCTAAAATTATTCAGATAATTTTTTTTTTCTTTTTGCGGTATGTGGGCCTCTCATTGTTGTGGTCTCTCCCGTTGTGAAGCACAGGCTCCGGACGCGCAGGCTCAGCAGACATGGCTCACGGGCCCAGCCGCTCCGCGGCATGTGGGATCTTCCCGGACTGGGGCACGAACCCGTGTCCCCTGCATCGGCAGGTGGACTCTCAACCACTGCACCACCAGGGAAGCCCTACATTAATTTTTATAACAGGCAATTTATTAATTTTATATTCCATCTTTCAAATTACAATATTTTGGTAAATGCTCTGTATCACACAGAGAAAAAGCAACAGATGGGAGATCGGAAGACCTTAGCTTGCCCCTGATTTTACTATATACTACTTATTTAAAGACTAGGAAATCTCTTTCTCTTGCTTTCAAGAAATAGATAACATGTCTGCCCAGGTAATCCATAAGGTTCCCATACAGCTAAAAGTGACAAGTTGTAAATTCAAAGCTCTTTGGAAGTATCTGCAGTGGTATACATATGTGCCTGTGTAGTCTTTGGAAATTAAAATATAAATCCTTAGATTTGTAGACTGTGATTTTCTCCCAAAATTAACACCTAGCATATAATATCAAGTTTCATGTAGTCGCGAATTTCCATCCCAATTACTAGAGTTCAGGTAGGGCTTCTCTTCTACTTGAGTATTGTCTTAGTTCAATATTATGAAGAGTCAGATTGTTTGAAGAAGTATAAAAAAATACTGGCCCTAGGAAATGTGCAATACTTATAGGCAAGGGATATTCCAGCTTTAGCAAGTTTTAATTGTGACAAAATTTTTAATTGTGAGAAAATGAAGATGCATAAAGTCAAGGAAATTTCCTTTTAACCTCCAATCAATAGCATGGTTCTTTGAATTATTGAGACTATTCCTACTCATTTGTTAAAAATTAGATAAGAATAACTTTTGTTGCCATAGTGTATATTTTCAGAATATTTGCTATTTTAACAATTGAGTATAAATTTAGAGTGTATTGAAAAGTCAAAAATGGTTTGGTTTGATAATTCATAGAGTAACAGTTTGTACTCCTAAGTATCTTAAAACTCTGCTAGGTATAAAATAATAAAATCTCATCACTGAAGGGTAGACAAGAACTCATTTAGCATTACAGCCCTTTCTGGGGTTACATTGTACTTGGTTATGCTATGATACTCATTAATTAGAGCATTGCAGGAGTAGTATTCCGTTCAGTGTTCTATCTATTTGTTTCTGCTATAAATTTTGATTCTCCTATGTGGCAAAACCTATATTTTAATTATTTTATGATCCCAGTGTCTAGCCTTTAATAGGTCCAATAATTGTTTGTTGAATGAATGAATGAATGTCAAAGATTGCTTATGGAGTATCAATACCTTCCTGGTTATGAAGAAGAACATCAAGCTAATTATTTGGTTTGTCGAATATTAGTGCCATTAATAGTCTTTGAAAATTTCAAATAAACTTATTCATACGTTAAGAGGCAAGTTGCAGTGGACTTTTAATGGAATACAGCACAGAGAATTTTAAAGGGTTTTCTGTTTATTAACATTTACAGGGAAATGGAATGGGACTGATACTTAAATTTACCTTAAAAACTAATACTTTTTCTCCTGAATTAAGTATGACTATATGTTCAAACTTTAGCAAATAGAGAAACTGTTAAGATAATATTAAAGGGATCCCTTATGTAACCTTCCCAACAATAGTTGATGGTATTTGTTAAGCTGTTCACAATACTTTTCATGCACACACACACACACCACACAGAGAAATGCATATATGTAGTAAGATGCTCATTGATAAAAACTGAACAACCCATGATCTGGGAAATATTTCAGTCACATTTATTTTTGCTGCTTTCTCTTAGAATTCTGGTGGCTAGATATATTTAATGCCAAACATGCAGAGAAATAGTTAACACTGAGAAAAGAATATTATGATATTAATTCCAGGGAAGGGAGAGACTCCTCAGCCTCTCCTCAAATCCAGTGTTCTGGAACAGGTAGGATTTGGAGGGGAGGGTAGTACTCAAGGTAAGTGGTCAAGTTGCTTGGCCTGCCCAGGAAAGGGTGGGACTCCCAAAACTACCTTTTCCAGTGATAAAAGTGGTCGTAAATCCTCTGGCCTCCAGCTACCTTGGTTCAATTCTGGTCTCATTAGACCAGAATGAACCTACTACTACTTTAGACCAGAATGAACCTCCACTACTCATTAGACCAGAATGAACCTCTACTACTTTCTCATTAGTAGAAAGAGGTCTGCAGGCAACTGAGTGTAGAAGAGGGATCATTCGTACATTAGGAAGTCCTATATCTGATTCCAGAGTATTTGTTCTCCTGACAGATGGCAAGAAATGAGCTAGGGGTAAACTGATCAGCGGGCCAGTGTGAGTAAATAATAGATTTCCTTGGGTATATTTGGAGATGAGAAGCCCCTAAGAGGGGGAAGAGGTACTCCTGTTAAATTCTATAAATGGAACACTACAGCTATTGTAACTTTAGTTTGACCTCAAGTTATAAAGCTCTTTATACAGTGACACATTTAATATTTTGCCTTAAAAGTACATGTTGAACATGATTTTCCAATTTTTCAATTGTTAGCATTACAGAATTTTATATAAGTTTTGTTCTTTGGAATTAGTCCTATCTACCATTATTTTCTCTTATGGTTTCTTATTTTGCTTTTATGCATTGAGAGATATTTCCATCCCAAGTTTTTCTTTCCCTTTGTTTCCTTTTAAGAGACTCTCTTTTTTTATTACTGAGTTTTCTATTAAATAAGTGATGAAAAATAGACATGTTATTTGATTTTCTCCATAAGTATAATGGAAGCAAACATCTGTTTTTATCAAACCTCTGAAGATCAACCCATTTATGGTTACTGACCAATAGAGTAAAATTATAGAAAAGAATTTAAATATGCAATTTTTCCTAAAATTTTAAAATATTTTACTGGTAAATCTTGATTTCTTTAAGTGGTCCCTTACAAATCTGAGGTATTTCTATCTGTCTACATTCCAGAGTAAATTTAGGACACACTTTAAGTTTTTACCTCATTTTTCAAGTAGATGAGAATCATCATTAAAACAGATATGAATGAGATCATGACATGACAAATAAAATCACTGGTGAAGCTTAAAATGTGAGCTTAAAGATAATAAGCAAATATTAGATTTCTTGGAAAGAAATAAAAGTGCATTGAATAAAGAGCTAAATATCAAGGATTTTATTCAAATGAAAAAATTATCATACTAACTATATGAAATCAAGCCCTATATAATAAAGTAAGGAGGAAGAAAAGCAAACTCTTATTGGTAATCAATAACTTTATCAAGGGGCTTCCCTGGTGGCACAGTGGTTAAGAGTCCACCTGCCGATGCAGGGTACACGGGTTTGTGCCCCGGTCCGGGAAGGTCTCACATGCCGCGGAGAGGCTGGGCCCGTGAGCCATGGCCGCTGAGCCTGCGCGTCCGGAGCCTGTGCTCTGCAACGGGAGAGGCCACAGCAGTGAGAGGCCCGCGTACCGCAAAAAAAAAAATAAATAAAATAAAATAAAATAAATGATTTTATCAAGAATTTTTGAAACAAAAACACAACTAATTCTTACACATAAGTAAATATTCACTAAACAAGAATATAATATAAATATCAGTATGTAAAAGAATACATTTGGAGCTATACTGATATAACCAGGCATGAATTATAAGTAAAGTGGTAATCTTGTTAATTTAAAATGAACAAATTTTAAAGAAAAGTGACCATTTATGGGCTTAAAGGCATTTAAATAAGACTACATATCATCATGACAAGTGAAAATATTAATACAAAGTATCTTTATTTAATACATATGGAAGAGACATGACCAATTCTGATATAAAAGTTATCTTTAAACACAGATAAGCTAGCTGAAATGATTAGAGCTAACAATATAAAGGTATGCATATGTAAATTAGCTTCCTTCTATAAACACTAAACTTTATTGTATATTATTTATAATATGTATATTGTGATGGAAGTTGTGTTAATATTATGATGGAAATATTGACAGTCATTAATGTTTTATTATTTAATTCCCTGGTACAACTCCTCAAAACTCTTTATAATCTCTGTCTCTTTCTTCAAAAATACAACTGTCCCGTTTTCTCTTACCCTCTGTACATGACTGTGCTTCCAAAAATATCTATTCATCATGGCAAAATGTCTGAAAATCCCTGAATTAATTTTGTGTCTATTTCAAATTGTCTTCCTGTTTTCACTCACCCTAAATGTAAAAACCTTTCACTCATGTACCTTTGCTGTATTCCATCTTACTCCTGCTTTTCAGGCTCTATCCTCATATGCATACTCAGCTTTTCTCTCTTCATGTCCTTTAGAAAAATACCTATGTATCTGCTCCATTGTACGCAAGGGACTGCCCTCCCATATTGTATCAAGCTTGGCCTGGGTAAGCAATAACATTCAGTGGAAGTACTAGTGTGTCACTTCTGATATTAAGCTGTGATAGAATGTGCCTTACATTTTGAGCACTCTCTCATTTCCCCTCTTTCTCTCAGAGCACTTGCTGGAGGAAGCCAGCTGCCATGCAAGCCTATGGAGGCACTCATGTGATGAGGATCTGCAGCCTCTTACCTAAAAGCCACTGAGTGAGCTTGGAAGCCAATACTGCAACCCTGTAGCTGACAGCTTGACTATAACCCTGAGCCAGAAGCACCCAGCTAAGCTGTTCCAGAATTCCTGACACACAGAAAGTATATGAGATAATAAATGTTTGTTGTTTTAAGCTGCTAAATTTGGGGATAATTTGATAAGCAGAATATATAACAAATGAAGTCACCAAATGAATCTATATGTTAGCTTATTTATGGACTCTCCTCTGTTTCACTGGCTTATCTTTCTTTCTTTGCACTACTACTACATTGAATAATTACCATAGTTTTAAAATAAAACTTTCTATCTGGTAGTGTAAGTACTCAAATGCTGCAGTTATTCTTTAAGACTGCCTTTGGTATTTCTGGTCTTTTAAATTTTCATGTAAATTTTAGAATCATCTTGTCAACTCACATACACTCATAGGAGCACATGAGCGCGCCTGCGCTCACGCACACACACAATACCCACAGTTATTTTGATTGGGATTTAATTGGATCTATAGATCAACTGGGCAGAATGGACATCTTCACAATACTAAGTACTCCAAGAACATGAACATTCTTCAATATCTATCAGTATTACTCAGTGCTATACGTTGTAGAGATCTTACACATTTTCATTTAACTTAAAGTTTTTGATGATATTGAAATAAAAATACACCAGGTTTTTTTTCTATTTATTGGAAATACAAGTGTATTCTGTTAGCTTACCAATATCATTATTAATTCTAACAGTTTTTCTTGTAAGTTCCCTTGGGTTTCCTCTAGCACAATCACATTAACTGCAAAAAGTGACACCTTTATTTCTTCCTTTCAAATTGTTATCCCTTTTATTTCTTTTTATTTCTTTATGGCACTGGCCAGGACCTTGGTTCAATGTGGAATAGAGGTAGTTATATTACATATCAATTTATTTCCCTTTTTCACTATTATATTTTTAAACTCAGAGGAGAGTCTTTCAACCCATCCATATATAGGATGTTTGACATAGTTTTTTTTTTTTTTTTCCCCTCCTTGGTACATCTTCTTAATCAAATTAAAGACATTGCCTTTTATTCTTACTTTTATGAGAGCTTTTAATCATGACTGGATGTTCAGTTTTGTAAAATAATTTTTCTAAATCTATTGAAATCTTCATATAAGTTTTTCTTCTCTTTCCTTCCCCTATATATAGTGATGAATTTCAGTGGTTGTTTAAAATTGTATATTTTTTCAAATAGTTTCATAAAAAATTCCAAATATACAGATAAGATGAAATAATTTTACAGGGAACATCTATGTTACCACCACCTACTCTTTATAATTGTTAAGATTTTGTTATAATTGTTTCATCACATAATTATCCATCTCTCCATGCATCAATCCATCATTTAAAAACTATTATTATTGACTGTTCAACCAATCCTGAACAAATTCCCCTTGGTTTCATATGTCATCTTTTCTTTTTTAATATTTCTGGGAAGATTTATCACTGTTTTGTTAGGTATTTGCATCTGTCTTTGGAAATTGTATATTTTCTTTTTTTGCAATGTCCTTTGTCAGGTTTTGGAACTCAAGATATATTAACCTCATAAAATGAATCACCAAGGGTTGCCCTTTCTCCTTGATGAGGAAAGTTTATATGAGATTCTAGGTATATCCTTTTAAAATTTGGGGGGCAATTCAGTAATACAATTAGCTGGGACTAGAATTTTCTTTTGGGGAAGGTTTTCTATAATGGATTCAATTTATTTAATAAATATAACTATTTTGGGTTTCTATTCTTTTTTTAGTTTTAGTAGGTCATGTTTTTCAAAATATTTGCCCTTTTCTAAATTTTCAGCTTTAATGGAGAGAAGTTATTCATCATATATTTCTATTGCATTTTTAATGTCTGCAATATCTATAGTGATACTACCTTTTCTTTCTTGTTATTTATAATTTGTGTTTTCTTGATTTGTTCATGACTGGTCCTACTATAATTTTATCAATTGTTTTAAAGAACAAGGTCTTGGCTTTGTTGTTTTACTACCCTTTTCTATGTTTTTGATTTCTGTTCTTATCTTTGTTTCCTTCTTCTAGTTACTTAGGTTTGAGTCAACATTTTTTAATTCACTTCTTAAGAAGCTTCCTTTCTAATAAGTGTATTTAAAACTATAATTTTTCCTCCTAGCACTGGTTTAAATGCATTCTACATGTTTTGACATGTTCCATTATGACTATCCAGTACAAAGGAGTTCTTACTTTCTTTGTGATTTCTTCCTTGAACAATGGGCTATTTTGAACTATATTGTTTCATTCCCAAACTGTTGGGTATGATTTACTTTGTTTTTGTTGTCATTATTTTTGTTTATTTCTAGTGATTCATAAAATATTCTGAATCATTTTATATTTATTAGGCTTGTATTATTACCCATCCTACTGGCAGTTTTGGTAAATATCTTGTGTACTTCAAAAGAATGTGTATTCTGTTATGTTGGGGTAAAATATTCTTTAAAATAACTAAGTATAGTTTGTTAATTATCTAATTGCTTGGTTTTTTTTTTACACCTTCTCTAATCTCATTATTTTTCTTGCTTGCCCCGGAAGCAGTGTTTAAATACACTTCTCAGATTATGGATTCATCTTGTCTTCCTTTTAATTCTATGCATTTTTGCTTCATATATTTTGAAGCTATGCATTTGATAGAGCTAGATTTAGAAATGTTTAACTTTTCTAGTAGAATGATCTTCTTACCATTTCAAAATATTTCCCTTAGTCTCTATTAATACTTGTTTCCTTGAAGTCAATTTTAATATTAGCATAGCTTCAACCAATGTTTTTGTTGGTTAATGTTTGTGAAGTGTATCTTTCTCCAGCCTTTTACTTTCAGTATTTTCGTGCCTTATATTTAAGGGGTGTCTCATTAAGTAGAAAATAGCCAACTATCATTTTTTAGTCAAACTGATGTTTTTTTCTTTTAATTAGACTTTTTTTTTTTTTTTTTTTTTTTTTTTTTTTTTTGTGGTACGCGGGCCTCACTGTTGTGGCCTCTCCCGTTGCGGAGCACAGGCTCCGGATGCGCAGGCCCAGCGGCCATGGCTCACGGGCCCAGCCGCTCCGCGGCATATGGGATCCTCCCAGACCGGGGCACGAACCCGTATCCCCTGCATCGGCAGGCGGACTCTCAACCACTGCGCCACCAGGGAGGCCCTAATTAGACTATTTTAATGTAATTAATGATAGTGTTGGTTTATATCCCCCATCTGACTATTTGTATTCTATTTGACCCACAGTTTAAGTTCCATTTTTATTCCATTTCTTCTTATGTACTAATCAATATATTTCATATATTTTTCAATTAGATTATAAATTACATTTTTTATTATTTTATATGTTATAAGGGGTTACAATATGCATCCTCAATTTATTACAATCTAATATAAATCATTCATATTCCACTTGCCCAATACATTAGAACCATATAACCCTTTGTTTCCGCTTATCTTTCACCTGTCTTTGTATTATTGTTGTCAAGTCTACACTTACATTTTAGTTTGCACAGCATATTACACTTATTGCTTTGTATTGCTATTTCTTATTTAAATTTGTCCATGTATTTCCTCTTTCCATTAATCTTCATTCCTTTATGAATTTGAGTTCCCTGCTGAGAGCATTTTTCCTCTGCTTTTAGTATAGCTATGCTGAAAACAAATGTTCTCAGTTTTTGTTGCTGTTGTTTGTTTTTTGCTTTGAAAACACTTTATTGTGCCACCTTTATTGAAAGTGTATTTTCACTAGGGATGGTCTGTTGATTGGATTTTTCAGCTCCCTTAATATATCATTCGATTTGGCCTACTGAAACCAAAAAATATAAAACAAAACAACAAACAAGAAAAGAGAACAAAAAAATCAACAACAAAACCTATCCAATTTTAATTTAACTCTTTCCATCCATTTCTCTTTATTCTCCTCTTCACCAGACTACTACCTAGTTTCCAAAAATATCTTCCTCATCCTTGCCTTTGCATCTTTGCCTACATTCCTTACTTTATTTACAAAAACCTTTATTAATATTTATTTTGACTACTTAGTATATATATATATATATATATATATATATACACTAAGTATATACTACATATATATATATATACTAAGTATATACATATATATGTATATATAATCCCTGTCTTCTATTGGGATGTCAATCAAAATGAATCATCTTCTCTCCACCAAGAATGAGGACATAATCCAGTCAAGTCCAAACATATTTTTCTTTGAAATATGAATCTTGAGCTTAGCTGCCTAAAGACTGAAAATGATTAGTATTAATTCTTCCTGATGATGATACATTATAGAAACACTAAAATTGTCCTTGTGGCCTCGATATTTTCTACCATTTTTTCCAAAACTAATGCTTGTACATAATAACTAGAAAAGTAAAGGTAATATATTTTGCATTGGTAAGACCTACTATAGTATTTAATTAAAAGATGATTATAGTGGAGTTTCTGTAAGAGAACAACCAAAAAGTTGAGGGGACTTTAATCCAAGACATTTGAAGACTAGGCAAAAGAAGATTGAGGACACCAAGATTACACACCAAAACTGCTGTCTTCTGAAAAAGTATTCCCTTCTGCATGTTTATAGACTCAATCTAAACATGGAAAAGAAACAGGGATACATTTTTTTTGTGTGTGTGTGGTACGCGGGCCTCTCACTGTTGTGGCCTCTCCCGTTGCGGAGCACAGGATCTGGACACGCAGGCTCAGCGGCCATGGCTCACGGGCCCAGCCGCTCCGCGGCATGTGGGATCTTCCCGGACGGGAGCATGAACCCGTGTCCCCTGCATCGGCAGGCAGACTCTCAACCACTGCGCCACCAGGGAAGCCCCAGGGATACATTTTTAATATCTATATTTACTTATTTTGTCCATAAAGCAAACATGAGGTTTCTAGATCTAAGGAGACATTATTATCACTAATAGCAATGACTGTATTGGTTCCCGATACTCCATTCTCTTCCTTTGGGTAAGAGAATGAGAGCCAGATGGCTGGGCATGTGTATAAAGGGGTGTGTATTTCAAAATTATGAATCTGGAGCTTATATAAAAACTAATAGTGAGAGTGGGAGAGAAACTCTCCTGAGAGTGGGAGAGAAACCTTATCTCCCTAATGTATTCTCTGTGAAGAGAAGAAGTTAGTCCATAGTTTACAACTCTTTTGAATATAAATAAATCACCTCTAGTTTTATTATGTTTTGAAATGTATACCTATGGCTCCAGGTAGCAACAAATCTCTTTATCTCTCTAGAGGTCTATTTTATTAACCCTTTAACTTTCAAATACTTTCCTTTACCCCAGGTTGCAGTTTTCCACATTCAGAAAGCTCTAACCATGAAAAAACATGAAAATATTTTCTCTACAGTTGTACAAAGAGTTACTGCTATTTTGCTATAAATAAGAGATTAAATTCAGTTAGATATTGATTAAGGAGCGAGCAGGCTGTCTCAGGGAGTAATGAGTTCCGTGCTACTACATTCATTCAAACATATGTTCAAGTTGACCATTTAGAAGAAAAGTTATAATGGGGATTCAAGCACGCAACAAGTCCATTGTATCCTCAGGACATGGCAAGAAACAGAATGGCACACTCACATAGGGATATTGCCAACACTTTAATGAATAAACTCTTTGCAAAAGCATGGTTAAGTTGAAGGGAAACTAACGAGATGGTAGAGCATCTTGGGGCTAAGTACGACGGTGAGACAGTACCAACCTCGAGTTGAAGGGGTAAGGAGAGTGATTGGTTGCCAGAACTCAGAGATCCCTATTTCTCCCTCTGTGGGAGAGGGCCACACAACAGGAAATAAGGCCTAAGATGAAGAGCATAACCACTGTAACCTCCTGAAGCCTGGTAGACAGAAAGCTGGGGAAATAAATATCTTGACTACTCTCTGATATCCTCAACCCACCAACTTCAGCCTTCTGCTGGTGATCTTCATTTGTCTAAACCAACAGGAGACCAGAAAAGAGAGCCCAGTCAACTCAATCCACAGAGGCCACCCACCCACTCAGTGCACAGATTCTTCTGGTAAGACAGCATCTGGTGAGTAAGGCAGCAAATATGCAGCCCAAACACTTCCAGGTGAATGTGAACTTAACTAAACCCTAAAAGTCTCTGATTCTTTGAAAGGTTAATCCTAATACATTCTTTCAAGAAAAGTCTCATAGTCTGAAAGAAACACTTAAAGAATGAACAACTGCTGTATAGAAATGGATATTTATAAGTCAGCCATTAAATACAAATGGATATAACTTGATGTCAAAGGTTAAATAAATCTCTGCTAATGGAGAAGGCTAAGTTTTACTTGTTGCTGGCTCCTTTGACCCATACATGCTATTCTGAAATCATCAGGATAGACCATCAGCCAGTTTGCTTTCAATTATTTTCTTATCTCAGGCAGACACTTCAAGAGTCAGGGATCCGTACCATCTGGGCCAGATGAAAGGAGACCCAGTGCTGGGTGCCAATAGCATACTGATGACACTACATTATGAAACATCTCACTCTTTCCCTGTGAGGCTTCACTGAAAAGACTTCACAGACTACCATATGTCAGTGAGAGCTGCAATATCTAGTCAAGAGTTTGGAGAAGCAAGTGCAAAAGCTACTAGTTTCTTGTGTGTTTAGTTTCAAATCTATACTCTGATAGGTACAGCTGATCTAAAAATGCTTTTATCTGTCACTTTTTGTTTCATTTCAAATTTTGACTGGCAGTCAATAGTAATGCAATCAGATATTCAAAGCAATTTTATGCTGCCTTCTGCCATAAATTAAAATGTTCCATTAACTAAACAAATTCTCAATGCCATAAATCAGCCCACACTAAGTAAATCACAGTTAGTGAAAACCAAACTGTAATTCCATAGAAGTGATTAAGTGCTGGCAAGATATAGTGAGATATATTATCTCTGGTGGATAGCATGATTATTCAATATCTGTATTCTGTTTTTTAGACTGGCTAATTTCCTCCATAATAGGTATTTTTACTGGAAATATTTAAAGAAGAATATATATCATATAAAACTGTGTATTTTGTTCTTGTTTTGGAATGTTTTGTTATAGCTTCCTCATTAGAGCACACTTTGAAATATAGCTGATGGTTAGTTTACAAATTTGAAAACCCATAACGGATAATTTATTTACCCTAAGATGGAAATAACCTTCCTGTCAGTAGAGTCAATCATTTCTAAATTATAAAATTTATTCTCTCTGATATGTTATGAACACTGTTGGACTGCTTTCAGTTATTCCTTTCAGAAACTCAGTTTTTTCCCCTTATCAGTTTGCAGACTGCTTAAAGCATGGGAATTTTACAGATTAATATGTGGATATGGTAAATTTATATTTAATAACTTCTAAGAAATACTGATACAATTACTATATAGATATAAAACACAATAGCAAATAATTATAAAGTACTTATTTGTACAAAGCACTAAGCTTAACTGTTTACTTTTTTTTTTTTGGTTGCACCAGGTCTTAGTTGTGGCAGGCGGGCTCCTTAGTAGTGGCATGTGAACTCTTAGTTGTGGCATGCGAACTCTTAGTTGCGGCATGCGTGTGGGATCTAGTTCTCGGACCAGGATCGAACCTGGGCCCCTGCATTGGGAGTGCAGAGGCTCATCCACTCCGCCACCACGGAAGTCCCTAACTGTTCACTTTTGATGAACTTTAACAAATTCATCACATAGTCTATGATAATCCCACCCTAAGTAATCTCCTTGTTTCCATGTTTAACATCACCATTTTATTCTTTTACAAAACAATCAAAGCAATCACGTTTTAAAGAAATGTGAATGAGGTCATAGTATTCTTCACTTAAAATCCTCTAATGGCTTTCCATCAAAATTAACACAAAATAGGGAATCCTCTAATTGTCCAAGATGCTACATCCTCCTGTCATCCTCAAGCTTCATCCCCTCCAACTCTCACAGTTGCTCAGTGTGCTTCTTATGCAGTCTTCACTGTTATTCTTTAAAGCTACCAATTAACTTGACTGTGGTAATCATTTCACAATGTATACATGTATAAAATCATCCATGTACACTAAAAAAATCACATATAACAGACATGTTTAACTTTATGTATCTTCTGACCCATTCCTCAATACTCTGCAAGCAAAATTGAACATGTCCACCTAGTTACTGTAGGATGGCATAATGTCCAAACTTTAAAGACACATGCTGGTAGAGTTTTAGGATTGACTCCAGATTTATTTGTCAGGGTATTAAATTCTGAGGCACAACATGAGATTCCTCACATGTTAATAAACTTTTCACTACTAGGCTCATATTTTACCCATATCTTCTATTTCAAAAGGCCTTCAAAATCTAAATCTACCCACATTCCACTGTTTCTGCTATTACTTATTAACTAGTTGCCATAACTCTTTTTCACATATGCCACATTCAGGCTATGCAGAGATCTGACATCAGTTACTGTCTATAGGCATTGAAAGAAGTCAGGAGGGGATATTTTGGAGAAAAGGCATCATCTTCTATAGAAATAATGGTATGTGAGTTCTTTGCATAGTCTATAGGCAGAGAGGAAGAATGAGAGGGTTACTTCTGCTGGTTTATACTGTTAGTGGAATCTATTCTCAGGCACATCCACCCAAAAGTCCCTATCCCTGTTCTCAGGGTTTTCAGCATTCCCTATAAAGACATGATTTTTATGAGAGTCCTGTCAAGGCTGTGTATTGCGTCTCCTTAGCAATTTTGCCACCTTTTAAATTAAATTCTTGGCTTATCAGAACAATCTTCACTGCAGCTGCAAAAGATGAGGGGCTTTTTTAATATGGTCCTGGAGCCCTTCACATTTTCACAGCACACACAGAATAGAGAACTGGCTAACCTGTAGCTGTTAGTCCTTTTTAAAGGCTTTTATAGAAATTAACAAATTCAAGCAACTGACAATCTTTATAATTACCATTTTTCCCATTATCTCCAAATGCTAGAGAACTTCTACACAAGTCAATTTTACCTCTTCTTCCATATCTCCTAATCCATAATAGGGGGGCAGATTAGTAATTTTTATTTGACAGTATGCCAGGAGTTAATAGTACCCACTTATATAACAGTAATGGGGTCCTTGTGGCTATCTAATCAGGGAGTGGTCTAGATCTACATTCCAACCTGAGGGTTGTCTTCCAAGGACTCTTCCATAATCACATGTACTCATTTGCAGCTCCTAAAAGCAAAGCCTTAGAAAAGGATTTAGATGTAGTAGTTTACTTGGGAGGAGATCCCTTGGGGAAAAAAAAAAGTGAGGAAGATAGTAGAGTGAGAGAGAAAAGCAGTGAAAAGCAACTAAAGATATCTTATTAAACTGGTTACCACTATGTGCAACTGGAATTAACCCCCTCTGGGTATCCTCTAGATCACTCTGTAGAATATACTTCTGGTTAATTCCTATGCACAAGGAGGCTTCAGTTTTACCTCTCAACTCCCTCTTCAACTGGTTGAAGAATAGCTCCCCCACAATTCTTGTCTGGGCCCCTGCATGGAGTAAGAGAACTTTTATGGTTTTGCAGACAGGGAAAAACAGATAGAATGATCTAGAAAATTATCAAACTCAGCTGCAGCTCAGATGAGCTGAGGGAATGCTGTTTGTAGCATCACAGACATCTGCCACAAGACTCAAGCAGTTTTAAATACAAAGATTTCTAAACTTTCAATGAACAGTCATCATTTTACACAAAATATTTCAAAGGAATGAAAAAGAATAGAGGTACCACATTTATTTATGAAGCTAGTAAAATCTTTAAAAAAATTAGTAAAGAACAAGAATAGAAAACCATACACCCATTTTGCTTGTGAACACAGATAAAAAATTCTAAAGAAAAGATTACAAGTTGCATTTGGTCATGTATTAAAAATGGTACTACCCAATGGTCAAGTATACATTATTATAACTGCAGAAAAGTTTCAAAATTAAAAAAACCTATGAATAGAGTGCAACATATTAACCAAAATGAGTATCAAATACTTCTGAGCAGGGGAGTGACATGGTCATATTAGAAATTTAAATGTAACACTGGCTACAATGTAGAGGATGGATTTGAGAGAGAAAAAATGCATCAGATATCAGTATTATCTCAGTCGAAAGTTTGATATTTCTGATGCTAATATCTGGAAATGCATTTTGTAAAAAACTAAGAGCATTTAAATTGATTTAATATAATAAGGAAGATATCACTTGCCAGAAGAAGCTTAAAATTAAGTGGCATGGTAAAAAATCTACTGAAATAGGTGTTAGGACACCTTTTGTTCAGAACAATCTTTTAACTATCTGATCTTGAACACTGACTTAAAACAAAACAAAAAGATATGCAGTTATTTGGTGACTACTGTGTGCCAACCTCTAGGCAAGAGAATAGATAAAGGAAGCAAGTAGACTCAGGTGAAATAAAAAAGAAATTGGGGATATGGCTATTTCATAACTAGTGAGTTTGTAGCACAGATTTTTGATTGAACATGAATTTGCTCGAAGAAGTAGGGAGAAGTTGTGTGCTTTTATTGTTAAAAGCAATAGCGAATGAACCCAAATGTCCATCAACAGATGAATGGATAAAGAAAATATGGTACATATATACAATGCAGTATTAGGCAGCCTTCAAAAAGAAGAAAATCCTGTCAAACGCTACAACATCACTGAAACTCAAGGACAAAGGACAAATGATATATGATCTCACTCACATAAAGTATCTTAAGTAGTCAAAATCATAGAAAAGTGGTTGCCAAGGATTGGTGGGGAGGGACAGTTAGTGTTTGATAGGTATGAAGCTTCAGTTTTGAGAGATGAAAAATTCTAGAGATCTGTTGCACAACTATGTAAATATACTTAACACTACTGAGCTGCACACTTAAAATGGTTAAGATAGTAAACTCAATGTTATGTGTTTTTTACAATTTTTTTTTAAATAGAGAATGTAGTGTAGAATTTGTGTCCATGCTCAGCATGGCAGACTGACTTTGATCCCTTTTGCAGAAAGAGTTCATCCAGAGAGCTGTATTAATTATTTTCCTGAAAGATATATATATATATATATTTTTTTTTTCTTCTTTTCTTTTTTTTTTTTGCAGTACGTGGGCCTCTCACTGTTGTGGCCTCTCCCGTTGCGGAGCACAGGCTCCGGACGTGCAGGCTCAGCGGCCATGGCTCACGGGCCCAGCCGCTCCGCGGCATGTGGGATCCTCCCGGACCGGGGCACAAACCCGTGTCCCCTGCATCGACAGGCGGACTCTCAACCACTGCACCACCAGGGAAGCCCTTCCTGAAAGATATTTGAGGCTCTGGATAAAACAAACTCCACAAAACCATGGGAAGAATAAGGAGCGGCAGCACTTGTATAGCTGGGCAGCGTGGTAGGGTAGTGGGAACCTCACAGAGGGCAAAGCTGCCTTTGCAGTGGCGTATTACCTCCTGCAAACAAAAACAATGAGGCCAGAGAGAAAGAAAATGAATAGACTCTGAGATACCCCTTAGGACCTCTTGGGGAACACTTTGAGAGGGGAGGTAAAACCTGTGTATTTTAGGCATAATTGTAATCATGGTGAAGAGCTTGGGCTCTGGACCCAGACTGTCTGGGTTTGAATCTTGGCTTTGCTATGAGTGACCTTGGGTAAGTTTCCTAAGCTCAATATCTTCATCCAGGAAACATGGATTATTATAGTATCTATACCATAAAATTATTTTAAACATATTTTAAAAGAGATACAGTGTGTGAGGTACTTAAAACAGTGTCTGTAACCTATACACATATCAGCTATTACTAGTTTCATTTATAATCTTAATCTTGAATTTATATGGGATAATAGTAAGCTAAAAAGTCCAGGTTTTCAAGGGACTCAGACTAATTGTAGAGAAAGACATTTAACAATCCAGACTAAGAAAATTAGATAAATGATATAACAAAAGGTAAGTGCAATGAGAGGACGTGTGAAGGGATTGTATTTTAAGTCTTTTGGGGATATTGTCTCATCTAGGTTGGGAAAGATGAATAAAGATTGCCAGATGACCAGTTGTTTAAAGTTATAGTGACTTTAGATTGCTTGGATATTGGGGGATGTTGAGGAGTTAAGTGTGTTGTAATGGAATTTAAAATGTAGGGATGAGGGAGAGGGAGCAGAAATATCAGGACAGAAGACTGAAGGGGCCAGAAACCATAAAATGCAAAAATTGTAGTTCACTGCAAACAAACTTTAGAAATTAGACCATATTAGTAGTTTTAAAACTTTAATGCGCATTAGATTCACTTGAAGAAATTTCAAAATACTCATTTGTAAAGATCTCTCCCTCGTTTATGAGATACTGATTCAGTGGGCTTGGAAGAAGGCCAGGCACTAAAACAGGTGCTCTGGTCCCCACAATATTTTGAGAACCAGGGCTGTAGACCAGTGGTTCTACAACTGTGGCATGTGTGAGAGTCTCCTGCAGTGCTTGTTAAAACACAGATTATCACACAGCCTCAGGATTTCTGATTCAGTACATTTAGATGGAGCCTAGAGATTTGCATTTCCAGTAAATCCCATCCTGTGAAGTGAGGCTGATGTGGGGACGTATTTTGAGATCTACTACTGTGGATCATTTATTTAGAGCTCGTTTAGAAATCCACAACAGAAGCACTAGAGGATCTTACTCAAAATGTCTATATACAGGACCCAGGCCCTGTACTTCCACTTTCTCCTAAACCCTTGCTGCCGCCCCTACCTCACCCTTACCTCTACCTATGATATGCCTGAGAATAGGAGATGTGTGGTTTAAAGCACTTTCTAAGTTCAGTTGTTACAAAATCAAATGTGATACCATAACTAAAAGTGCTTTGTAACTGCAAAGGGCAATATGTATGAAAGACATTAATTTTGTTTCTAACTCAGTACACCGATACTGCTCAATACAATCTCAGGTTCAGAACAATTCCTAGGTGGCCCATGTTACTAAGCTGTATACTTAGAAAGAGAGGGAAAAAAACCTTAGAGAGAAACAATAGAAATTCAATACACTTTAGAAATAGTTATTGAGGATCTATTCTTATGCCCATTTCTGTAAATGTTAGTTTGTTCCTTACATTGTGGGTTAGGCAGAGAACAGCAGCATTTGATAACTATGTACCCTCGTATGCCTAGTTGCCTGATATTTAGAATTACTTTAGTGCAAAACATAACAGACCCTGAGGGTGCTCAGTAGAGTGGGAATTGTTTTCACAGGCACTATATGATAAAATCTTGAGAGAAAATCAGAACGACCTCACATTCTGTAATCAATATGGAGAGCTCAATGGAAGAAAAAGGGGCAAAGACTAGCATTTCAAATATTACCTACTGAATAAAAGCAATCTCTCTGTGATAAATTGAAGAAGTTAATTGTGGGGTAGAATAAGTGCTTTGTTCAGAAAACCCCTCCCTACACAATGATAATTCATGGAGAACTCATATAAAAGGTGTCAGCTGGAGATGGTCATAGTATGAGGTTATTATTATACTTTCTCAAGTTCTAGTAAGAAATAAATAAAAACAACTACTTGTAACTTACTGTGATTACATTTATGGGAAATTAAAGAAATAAGCTACTACTACAATAAAATGACTGCTTTGGGTGAATTTTCTTATTAAAACTGTTTTCTAAAACAATATTCAAAATACATTTTCCTTCATAATATTTTGGATAAAAAATAAATTTCTCAGTATTGCCTTTGTCTTTTTTATGGAAATTTTCATCTGTCTTAAAATGCTAAGAGTAGAAGGAAAGAGTCAGGTAAGAGAGAAAATAGGTAAATGCCCAAAGAACTCAAAGTAGGCAGGGGAAATAGAGAACTTTTATATTTAATCACTGACAAATCTGCCCTCAGTGATATAAGCATAATATTTTATAAGTTTATTTAGTTTTTGTTTTAAGCCCTAGAAAGATGAGGCTGTTAATACGTTTTTAGTGAATATTTATTAAACTTCATTTGATGTTGAATGAATATGCAGACACTAAGACGGTTAAGACTAGAAGGTAAATGGGTGTCATAGTCTTGCTTTTAAGATTACTTCCAATTGCAATCAGACCCTACCAGAGATCAACACCTTTCCAGACTTGATGAACTCACTGTGAGATAGATAAAGTAGAGTAATTAAGTTAATGGCTTGGTTCCCGTATCTTAACATGGCAAAAAGCAGGAGAACTATCAGGAAATAAGCGGGCCAGAGCCAGAGAGAGCATAAACCATTCTAGAAGACTGCAGATGTAAAAGTAAGGGTGAGTAGAACTAGATTAAATCAGTCTAGGTTAAGATGAGTAACTATTGGCAACTGTCTCTAGGAGAAATGAGCTAAACATAATTATGACAAATTACAATGTCTGGTAAGATATATTCATTAGAATCTTTCTTTAAAACTATTACCACTTTACCCTTTCTATAGTGAATAATTTCCATTTCTGTTATATATAAAATGATTACATGAAAGTAACCTCTTGGTCATTTCTGTCAGAAAAAGGCAAATATATTTACCAAAAAAGTGTGTCATATAGTACAACTTTGGCCCCATTTCCAATTTTTGTTTTATAAAAAGTACGAATAAGTCTTCCTTCAACCATACAGACAGAACACAACACTTGGAAAATTCACAGTACAGTCTTGAATGGACTGTCATGCTATATATCAAAAGTGTATCTGAGGCTGTGATCTTTAAAGAAGATATTCAAAGAGATCAGCAATTCAACTCTAAATTCTTCCCTTGGATTGAGATAGACTAGCAGAATATTGTGTATTTAGAAAAAAGTGGTTAGTTCCACACAGTATCACCTTCTCTGAGATCATTTCTAATGTAACATCCTTTTTTTTTGCTAAAGGCTATTATAAGAAATAGACATGTGGAAACAAATTTGTCATTCACCACAAAGCTGTTGTAAGGAACCTGGAAAACTATATTTCTTATATAAGATCCCAGGTGAAATGTTTCTTTGAGATTTAATTCTGGCAAGAACTTTTTCTTCAACTAAGTAACTTGTTTTCTATGTAACCTTTCCGCAAGGACATATAGCTGAATGGCTAAGGGAACAGATTGTAGAGACTGGCTCTATGAGCATATATCCTAGATATGATCTAGGTAAGGTGTTTGTGTTTTATTTCTGTTTTTTAACCATTTAAAAGGAATAGTATCAATGGTTCCCATTTGTGCTTGCTTCTGAAGATGAAATTCACTTTCTGTTTGTAAAGAAATATGGCTTCTGGCAGTTTCTTGACTCCTCTTATTAATTAGTCAAGACCAACTCATATAATACTTCTCTACTAAATTATTTATATTTTCTATATTATACTCCTCCTTCCCTTTTCCTCTAACCCATAACAGTATTCCTCACCACAATTTCAGGGCTTTCTGACTCAGAAAGTTTGCTCTGGATATTGTCAAATCAATATAGCAACGAACACAATAACTCATAGCATTACATAATATTAAAACAGTGGGCTTAGAAGAAGACATAAAAGTTATTTAAATCCAATCACTTGATAGAATCCTATCCAGAACATCTATAGCATGCAGCTTTCTACCTATGGATTTTAACATCTCTTAAGGCTGCCCAATTCACTTTGTTATAATTCTGTATAACCTACCCACCACTATAGTTATACCACTTTAGAATATTTATTTAAAAAGTAGTATAGCAGTCTTTTAGGTATTAAAACCTAGTTATTTTCTACCCATGGAAGGTAATTGATAATAAGTATATATACATATATATAAAGTTTATATATTATATATTTAGATATATAATTTAAAAAAATATATATATATATATGTTTATCAGCTCGGTGCTTTGTGTCCACCTAGAGGGGTGGGATAGGGAGGGTTGGAGGGAGACACAAGATGGAGGAGATATGGGGATATATGCATATGTATAGCTGATTCACTTTGTTATACAGCAGAAACTAACACACGATTGTAAAGCAGTGATACTCCAATAAAGATGTTAAAAAATAAATATATATGCTTGATAAAGCCTTTTAAAATAAAAAAGAAAAGATAATGATCCTGATGACAAAAATAAAAACAAAACAAAAATAAAAACACCTCAGTAGGATAGCAACATTTTCTGATCTAGTTCCTGTTGACTTTTCTAGCATAATCTCCCACTGTTTTCTCCACAACTTTGCTTTGTTTCAGTAATGCCTCCCTATCTGATATTTCCAAGTGCACTATCCTTTCTTAAGCCCAGTTGCTTTTATATATGCTATTACCTCTGCTAGGAAAGATCTTAATCCCAATTCTTATTCTGTTTTGAATCTTTTATCCATTCTTTCAAGTTCCAATTTATGAATCACTTCTGGGTATATGCCCTGACTACCCTCTACCTTCATGAATCTCCCCTCCCCATGAGGACCTATGACACATACACACAATCAGGCAGTTAGGCACTCATCCTTTAGTGTGTATTCTTTTCGTAAAGACATTGTGAAACTTGCAGTTTTATATGTGTGTTTTCTTCACAACCCTAAATTCCTTGAGGGCTGAAATCATGCTTCATCAGTATTTATATCCCCAGGTCCTGGCACATAAACTGTTTTCAATTCCTTTCTCCAGTTTTCCCTCTCTCTAATCAAGTCCTGTGGAGGTATCTTTCTAAATATAGACTTGGTCATGCTACTCCACAACTTAAAAAATCTTCATTAAACCTTCACCCTAACAGATATGCGCTAAACTCCTTAGCATGACATGAGAGATCCTTCAAAATGTGGACCCAATATCATCTCCTCTTACTTTCAGCAAATCTGACACCGTTCCTCAGACATACCACTGGCTATCTAAAACTCATATTTCTATTCATGCCATTCACTTTGTCTCATTCTTCTTTGTATTGTGAAAGTTGCTTAGAAAATAGGGATAGTAAATAAGTATTTGCTAAAAAGAAGAAATAAATGAAATATTGAATATATTAACTTGTTTCAGACGATATACATGGTAACAATGAATAGCTATAACAATATATTTCCACTTTGAAACTGACAACTCACTATTTCTATGGAATTGAAATTTTGACAACACAGGCAATTCTACCATAGAATCCTAAAGTAATGAGGGAAACAGATAAATCATGGACTGAGAAATGTTTTTCTCCTTTGAAACACTTGTGAGTTTTCCAGGTGATTCAGGAGTACTTGGTATAGTTTCACGAGTTAAATCATCTTTTAGCTTAAAAAATAATGTTTTTTGTCAGCACTTTTGCTCTGACAGGTTATATATGGAAAAAGTGAATTCATGGCTTGTTCACTAAGATAACAACGAAGCAAACTTTAGTGTATTAAGTACAAAACATAATGCTATTTTCCTGTGTAGCATCATTAACTATAATATTGTATTATTATTTTATTATTATGTAATGCCATATATTTTGGAATGCGTGATTTTGGTGAAGGGGGTTTCCAACATAAAGAAAAATTATTACAAACCTATGGAGGCTGAGCTTTTATTTTTACCTCCTGAACGACAAAGTCTAACTTAGAAATATCTCTCTCTTCCTCTAAGCCCCTAACTAGGACATCATTATTTTTTAAATTTCTGACTGCATTTAGTAAATGCCTGAGTTCAACTGGTTGTAAGAGCTTCATACTAGTAACTCATGTACAAAGGGAAAAAAGCAACAGAAGGTGCATGGGGGATAATTTAGTGATAATCTTCTCATTAGTCCTCCTTCTGAAAAGGACTGAGGACAAAACCATAAATAGCTCTAGATTACAGCATGAGTGATTTAAGTTAACCATAAGGAGGATTTCCCTGAAGGGCAATGGTTGTTAAACACTGGAATAGGTTTCCAAAAAGAGGTTGTAGAACAGAGCAGAAAGGGCATAACTTTAAATATGATCTACATTATATTCCAAAATGTTGGCTGAATAATACTTCTGACTAATGAAAAATATGTATGCATGTGTGTGTGAATGTGTGCGTATGAGAGAGAGAGAGAGAGAGATTGAGTGTTGGGGAAGGCATTTTGAAACTCTTTCAATCCTTATTATGTTTATAATATGACTTGTGATATTCTGTTCCTTGAAAAAAATAATAAACAACACAATAAACATTGATTAAGACCACTTAATATTGGTCTGTTTAAAAAATTAATATTATATCTAAAATATTATTTTAAGTATACTTAATGCATTTTATTTTAAATATTTGGGGCTAAATTCCACTTTGTTATTATGTAAATGAAAGTCATGCTTTTCTAAATACTGCCTATTTATTAAAATATTGTTTTTAATGGAGTTTTAAAAGATAAAATTTCCCCCTAAATCCATATTTATAATGGATTATCGCTCTAGATATATTCTATTTTACTTAGAGCACAGATGAGGTGGAACGTCAGCCAAAATATTAATTAAAAGATAATAAACTATCTGGATCGGACTTTTCTTCAACACTGAGCTCTCCAGTCTCCAAAGAGACAACAGTGGAAATGGCTTTTTAATCAAGCTCATGAATGCAATCCTTTTGCCCAAGAACTGATGTTCCAAGTGGCTGGGTAGAATACAACTTGAGAAGCATATAATGAGCTTTTCCCTCAGCAACACTAACTATGGCCCATTCTCTTCAAGCCAAATTTCTCTCACTCAGGGTGGTTTACTTTCTTGTAAGTTTATCAACTTTCACATGAATGAATCCCAGCAATCACAGCAACTCGCTAGCATGATGTCATTATTGGTTTACATGAGTATAAATAAGCATCTTTTAAGTACATTATAATAAGAAGTTTGGAAAACAACAATTGGATTTTAGAAGAAAAACATAGGGTTCTTTAATGCCAATGCAATAAGATTTAGTTGAGAAAAATGGGGTGAGTTCTTTTTTTCATAATTCTCATAAGTGGAATCAGGAATGAAATGTCAGGAATGGAACTAATTTTCTAGGGGGGAAGAGTACACACATAAACCATTATCATTCCTATAAACTTCTAAATCAGCTAAAATATTTTCCAAATAAAAAAAATATTCAAGAATGAATATTTTCTGCTGAAATTCTCAAATGCATTGGGCAACCACGAAGTCCAGTAACACACAGGTAAAAAACTTTGTTTCTTCTAAGATAAAGGAGGTTATTAAAAACAAAAAAAGAACTCTCTAATCTTTATTTTAAAAAATCATTAGAATCTGGTTGATTTTTTAAATTGACTTTAAGCAATAAATTCCATACTATAAAAGAGGATTTACTAAGATATTTTAATTATGAACTAATTTATCAAGATACATTTAATGAAATTCACATCATTCGTCTCTTGTTTCTCCATCCACTTTTCTCTCCCCCAACCCATTCCCCACATATAAAAATTCACCAGTGCTTATTAGCAGATTGCCAGGCTAGGCATGATTTGGTCTACATATTTATCCTGAGGACAAAATAATTAATAAAAAAAAAATCTTATCACTTAAAAACGAGTAAATGTTGCGTAATGGAAACCTAATATAGTGTAACTGAGAAATCTGCCCTTCCTTGAAGCTTCTTATAAAATCAAGTTTTACAAGATTTTCCCTTCATTAAATTATTTTCAAAAATACCCTTATTTGACAGTAATTTCTCCTAGATAGAAAACGATTTTTTTCTTCTAAACCTAGAATTCTTGAGCTGTCTTTAACTTTGACACCACCTTCAGCCTGATCTGATTCATTCATTTCATCAAATTTTACTGAGTGCCTATGAAGTACCAAGTAATGTGCTAGTTCTAGAACTAGAACTCATAGTTCTCTTCCAAAGAGCCAAGATCTACTGTGTGGCAGGCACATCAATAGACAACCACAAAGTAAGATGCAAGCACAAATAGCTAAGGAAACAATCAGGAAAGAACCTTAGCAAGGTCAGGTCCTGGAAAGACTCACAAAAGAAATAAAGCCTAGTTTGAACTTCGAGGGATATGAGGAAGTAGGAGCAATACAAGTCTGTTGGGTTGGAAGGGAGATAAGCTCTAGACCTCTCAGGCGAGGCATGAAGGATATGCCGAAGCTAGGAGTAAACAGGGATCAGGGTTTTTTTCTGGAACCCACAAGTAATTAACTATAGATGTAACTCAGTGCAGAGAGCACAAAGTTGATGGATGGTACTGGAGAAGTAGGTAAAAAATGAATCTTGCTTTAGACTTTATGATTTAGCAGTAGGGAATAATAGAAAAATTTTAGGCAGGGATGTGATGTGATTACATGACCCAATTAGAATTATGACAAATGGTGTAGAAGGGGCAAAAATGGTGAAGAGATTATTCCACTTATCAATTGTACAAGCTTGCTAAATTGCATAACTTTTCTGAGTCTCAGCTTTCTAATAAAAAAAACAAACAAACTAGTGGCTACATCTTAAAGTTGTTGTGAAGGTTAGAGGATATGTATATTAAGCAGCTAGTATAGTGACAGAAATCTATTAGGCACTTATAGCTCCTAGCCTCTGGAAATTTAGTCTCCAATTTTATAAGGAAGATGATTTTTCTCTACAACATAATTCCTCTCTCTCTCTCTCATGACAACCCACTCTTTCACATGAGCAAAGAATGAGGAGGTAGCTCTCCTGCTGGGAACTGATTAACATGTACATGTATGTGGTTAGAAAAGGGAACAAGTCATTTTTAAATAGGTATCTCAAAGGAGATCATACATTGCATGCATTATGCAGCTTGGACTAAAAATCCAGGCAGAAATAGTGATTCAAAAAGAAACTTCAAAGCTTTTGCACAGCAAAGGAAACCATAAATAAGACCAAAAGACAACCCTCAGAATGGGAGAAAATATTTGCAAATGAAGCAACTGACAAAGGATTAATCTCCAAAATTTATAAACAGCTCATGCAGCTCAATAGCAAAAAAACAAACAACCCAATCCAAAAATGGGCAGAAGACTTAAATAGGCATTTCTCCAAAGAAGATATACAGACTGCCAACAAACACATGGAAGAATGCTCAACATCATTAATCATTAGAGAAATGCAAATCAGAACTACAATGAGATATCATCTCACACCAGTCAGAATGGCCATCATCAAGAAATCTAGAAATAATAAATGCTGGAGAGGGTGTGGAGAAAAGGGAACACTCCTGCACTGCTGGTGGAAATGTGAATTGGTACAGCCACTATGGAGAACAGTATGGAGGTTCCTTAAAAAACTACAAATAGAACTACCATATGACCCAGCAATCCCACTACTAGGCATATACCCTGAGAAAACCATAATTCAAAAAGAGACAGGTACCAAAATGTTCATTGCAGCTCTATTCACAATAGCCCGGAGATGGAAACAACCTAAGTGTCCATCATCGGATGAATGGATAAAGAAGATGTGGCACATATATACAATGGAATATTACTCAGCCATAAAAAGAAACGAAACTGAGCTATTTGTAATGAGGTGGATAGACCTAGAGTCTGTCATACAGAGTGAAGTAAGTCAGAAAGAGAAAGACAAATACCGTATGCTAACACATATATATGGAATTAAAAAAAATGTCATGAAGAACATACGGGTAAGACAGGAATAAAGACACAGACCTACTTGAGAATGGACTTGAGGATATGGGGAGGGGGAAGGGTAAGCTGTGACAAAGCGAAAGAGAGGCATGGACATATATACCCTACCAAACGTAAGCTAGATAGATAGTGGGAAGCAGCCGCAGAGCACAGGGAGATCAGCTCGGTGCTTTGTGACCACCTGGAGGGGTGGGATGGGGAGGGTGGGAGGGAGGGAGATGCATGAGGGAAGGGATGTGGGAACAGATGTATATGTATGACTGATTCACTTTGTTATAAAGCAGAAACTAAAAAAAAAAAAAACTTTAAAACAAACAAACAAAACTCTAATACTGCTACTTTGCCATACAATCACAAAGGCGATGTGTTTGCTAGAGCCATCTCAGTGAAGAACGCTAGCTAGCACTGAGCAGATCTAAATATATTTTTGCAGGTGGATAGCTTGTTAGTTTCCAAGTCGGCTTGTCATGGTGAGTGATATTTAAGTGTGAAGATCAGCTGAGAAGTTGTTCACATTACCAGTTTCTCTTTCTTGGCTATCATTTCACAAGACAAAGTCAGTGAACCAGATAAGGGAAAATGTGGATATGTATGTTAGCATATGTTTGTCTTTTTTACCCTTTCCTTCTGTATCCTGTTCTCCAGTTGGTTTATCTCCCCTAAATTAGTGCTACATATTACAAAGATAGAAAAATGCTTTCACATAAACACTTTCTGTTTGACCTCAAATTAGTCTTTGAAGGAGAAAAAAGCATTTTCAAATGATTTCAGAAAAGTAAGATTCCTATGTTGAAGCTTTAAAATTTTTTTCAAAGCTATGCCTAAGGAAATTTTCAGAAAATTAGCAACTGGACAGACTGGTTGAAATTATCTCCCTTGTGGAATACAGTGTTAATTTCAGGAAAATTTAACTGTGTAATTGAGTGGCAATTAAGTGGTGTAGAAACTGCTAGTCGTGGGTTAAAATAATTTGTAAGGCTTAATTAATTGCTAGAACAACTGATAGCCCTGTCAACTTGGCAAGTAAGTTCATTGACCTTAAAATTCAGCTGAGCTCAAGAGAAAGACTGACAAAATAATTTGTAGAATGTGACAGAGATAGCTAGAGATAAGTAACATATGAAGGTAGAGGATATACCACCAGAAAAGATAAAATAGAGATGGTATTTTCAAAAAATTTTATGCCCACATATCTCCAGAGACAAGACCCCAGGAGCCAAATATCTATCCTGCTCATGTACTGCACATAAGATTTTTTTATACTTTTAATGACTTCCTACTTTTCAGTTTGCACTGAGCACATGATAAATGGGTCAAATCCTGTGCCACGTCCACTTAATCTCAAGTTTTGAAAGAAGAAATAGCCATAAATCCAGCCGAGTATAGAGCACTAAGTGTCTTCCTTCCCATTAACTGCCAACATTTAGGCTTCCATGTAATCCTCTCAAGGTTGAAATAATGCCACTCCATTCCTCTTTTTTATATTAGGGACAAATGAGTATTTTTTTACCCTGTAGTTTGGAGAACTTTTAAAAACTCAAGACTCCCTGACACCTAAAATAACAGGCCACCCCTCCTTGATGTTCACTTGTCTTTAATTGATGGAATGAGAGACAAAGGAAAACAATGGGCAATATTTTTACTTCTTCCAAAGTTTTATAAATGAGAAAAGCCAATCTTTGAACGAAGTGACTGAACTGTGGTACAGAAGTTCTAATCATTTCAGCTATTCCTAAAAATAGAAGCAATCTTCTGATTTGTCAGGGGATGTACTACATCATCCACAGAGAGGGCTAAAGTAATCACATAAGCTATGTTACGTTTTATAGTTTTGCAGTCATAGAGTATATAGGTTGTAATGATCTAGAAAGCAATAATGAGAAAGAAGGAGCAGAATACTGACTGTAGTGAAGCAGTTCCAGAAAAAAGAATCTGGATAAAACTTAGATACTTTGTATCAGATACATTTTAAGTGCCATATCAGATCATCCTAGCATCATGTGTCTCCTGTCTTGGGGACCTCTTTCACTTCCTACAACCATTGCATGACTACTGTGCTCAACTCTTGATTAAGTTATTCTCCAAATTCCAGTATCTGTCTAAAGAGAAAGTCATGTCTGTGGCCTTTCTGAAGATGATCATGCAAAGTTGAACAACCAGTCACAACTGATACCAGTAACTGGTCCTTGATTTGACTTTTCTTCTTTCCTGTTTCAATCCCTTTGCCCTCACTTCTGCTCTACAGAATTTCATTCCATTGTAAGCTAACAGTAGTCTATAAACCTTTTCCTTGCATCTGCTTTCCAGTAACCCATAGTAAAACATAATTCCTTTCAGAAGTAGCAAAAGAAAAATAAATTCTTAAGTAAAAATGAAATAGCATGATGTCAATAAGATGTAAAAACTAAAATACTATGACTTCTTTTTATTGAAACACAGCTCTAAGTCTTCCAAGGCAATAATGAGGTATTCAGGAGTTCTACGTTACTCATGTATTTAACTGGGATGAACTATTTGGGCAATGAGGATGTTCATACTATTGTCAATTTCAAAAGGAAGAATATAAGATGTGTGAATTGCTGCAGTCTGTCATAGCTAGGGTGCTTGGTCTTTGTGTATTGATGCCTCTGCTTTAGAACTAAGAATCCTTAGTTCTAGTGAATATGTTCATATCCATAACTTCAGTTATTAACAGCCTCAATAGTTGTAGCAGAAATCATGTTTTAGAACCTACAGGCTGTACTGTTATCTCCTCTATCCATTTCTCATACTCTTTCAGAGTCATCTTGGCTCAAGGGCTTCTTTCCACTGGCATGAAACCAAATTTTTTATTTCTCATTTAAACTGGCAATGCGCTACTTTTAGCCATGACTATCTTTCCAGTGGAGTGTTTTTAAAATCTCTAAGGAAGAGTCAAATCTAGTGGAAATTAATGAACTGGAGCTTTCTGAGTTTTTGTTTAAATATATGTAATTTCAATGTGAACTCAAATTGCAAAAAGGCAAGATCAAAGAACTAGGGAAAATATCAGACATTTGCAAACACTGGAATCAATGATATTTCCCAGTCCTTGACAAAACGTCGAAGATGTAGTTAAGCTCTCTCTAGAGAGTGATAAATTCGGATTATACATGATCAATGAAATATGCTGCTATATTTTCATACCATTTATTTATTTCTAATAAATTATTGGGTTAACTTTTGTGTGTGTAGGCATTTCAGTTGGAAAAAAAGGGAAAATGTGATGCCATACATGCCATATTAATGCTTAATTTTTAAAGTTTTGTCTACCAAGTTGATTATTATGTTATCACACAAACATTTATCAGGCAATTTTGAATTGCCAGAATCATCCTTGACATTAAGCTTCTAAGGACTACTTAAACATAGTTTTACTGTTCAACAATCTAACATCTAGTATCTGGAGTCAAAAAAGTAAATTGAACATGACAGTTTATTATAATCCAAGTTATGAGAGATTTATATGTGGAGGATTACTGGATCATGGGGTAGAAGCACTTATATTAGAAACCCTGGGGATAAGAGTTGAGGATCAAGGGAGACTTCTCTGAGAAAATAAAAGTTCAGTCTTTAAGGATGAGTTGGAGTTATTTGGGCACATATTGGGTGTTGAGTTTGTAAAAAGAGTGTATTCCATATAATGTTAAGAGCCATGCTGGTGTTAAATGGTATCATGCAAATAAAGAATCTGCAAGTCATTGCTCATGGCTGGATCAAATGTTGAGGGGTAAAGTGGTATGAGACAAAGCATGCAAGATAGGAGTACAAAGCTAAACTAGTAGTTCTGAAATCTGTGGGAAGCACTGGAAGCCTTTTTTAAATAAGTGTATATTGTGATTAGGTTTGTGTTGGAAGATATCTCTTGATCAGTGTCAGGGAGGAAGAAATTGTCCTATACCCTTCTAGGTTTTTCTGGCTGGCTTAAGAATTCAATTGACATGAGACAGGTTAACAGGAAAAAATCAAACAAAAGTATAATAACATGTAAACATGGGAGATACCCAGGTAAACTGAGTAACTCGCCAAAATGGCTGAAATTCTCACCTTAAATACCATCTTTAGCTACAGACAAAAGAGGATGTTGAGGGTAGTGGTTTGGGACCTTAAAGGCAAGGAAAGCAATTCACATGGAGACGGAAAAGCAAATATTTTGAAAGCAAATATTTGCTGGGCCATGCAGTTTACAATGGGACATAGAATAAACTCTGATATCCAGGCCCTGCAAGTTTCCTCCACTACACCTAGACCCATATTCTTTTCGGGTATCTCTGGTAATAGCTGTATTCCAGGACCAGGCCCTGTTTCTAAATTCTTTATGCAGCTAAGGGGGAGGTAAAAAGAAAGACTTCCTGAGTCTTCTGTTTCTTAAAAATAATCAGCCTAAATTAATTCTCATGCCAAAGAGACATTTTGGGGTTGCAAATTTTGCATCCCAACATCAGTATGTAGGAAGACTGGAACAGAGCCCAATTGCAGACAGAGACCAGTTAAGTATCTATTGCTCTACTCTAAGCAAAAAAACGAGTGTTAGAAGAAAGGCAGTGGGAGTGGAAATAGCAGGTGATCAATAGGATAGATTTTAGGAGGGAAAGTTAATTGGTCTTGGTCACAGAATAAAGGAAGTAATCAAGATAATGTTATTAAGTATGAATAATAAGTTTCCAGCTGAGGCAACCTGGTGGTGGGTGCTGGTACCTTTAATTAAGAAAGAAAAACCAGGCTTACAAGGATGTTTGGGAGCAAGAAGCAATTTTGAGTTCATTTTTTAAATATGTTGAACTTGAGAATTATTTTGGGGAATACAAATGTAAAGTCTGAGAATGCAGGTAAGTGTATGGTTCTGAAATTTAAAAGAAGGTACTGAACCCAAGGTATGTATTTGGAAGTCATCACTATTTAAGTGACAACTGATAGTATACAAGTGGATGAGGTTTCCCAGGCAGAGATACAAAATTTTAAAAGCACAATAGAACATTTCAGAAAATCTGAGCACAGGAAGGACAAGTATTGAGGTAAACTGAAAAGGAGCAAGTGTAGTGGAAATAATGTCAAAGTTGTATAATGTTAGCAGCTACCAAGTACTGAACGTTTAGCATGTTTTAGACACTGAGTTATATGCCTTAAATGTTATCTCACAAAAACTTTGCAACAAATACGGAATTATTATCACCTATATTTAAAATGAGAAACTAGGACTCAGAATGGTTGTCAATTATGTAGATGTAACAGTTAATATGAAGTATACTGAGTGGGACAGACTGTATTTTCCAAAATAGTTACAAAAATAGTCCTCATTCCAAATGTTGTCCTAGAAATGTGTTGTCTCTCCATCAAAAGAAGGCTATGCCCCATCCCTTTAAACCTGGGCTTTCTTTGACATCTGCCTCCACCAAGAGCTCATGGTGAAAAGGATACAATGTGACTTTGGAGACAAGGTGATCAAAATGTCATGCACTTTCCCCTAGTTTTTCTGAAATGGTCACTTTTAGTAATAGTCTGCATGGGATGAGGAAACCCAAGCAGCAGGTGTAGAGCTCCACATGAAGAATTAGAACCACTGGTCCATAGTCCAGGTGAATTCTCTGTTGGCAGCACCAATTTGTTAGTTACATTAAGTGAAGCATGATTGTTGTTTTAAGCCACTAAGTTTTGGGTTGGATTTTTTTTTTTTTTTTTTTTTTTTTTTTTTTTTTTTGGCTGTATGTGGGCCTCTCACTGTTGTGGCCTCTCCCCTTGTGGAGCACAGGCTCCGGACGCCAGGCTCAGCGGCCATGGCTCACGGGCCCAGCCGCTCCACAGCATGTGGGATCTTCCCGAACCGGGGCACGAACCCGTGTCCCCTGCATCGGCAGGCGGACTCTCAACCACTGCGCCACCAGGGAAGCCCTGGGTTGGATTTTTAAGCAACAATAAACTACATAAATTTGGGTACCTAGAAGTAGGGAGCTGACATAACAACACCTAAGACTGTGACACTGGCTTTGAAACTGGACAATGATTGGAAGCTGAAGATGCCTCAAAGAGATTCTTAGAAAAGGCCTAAAGGACCTGAAGAAGCTATAGGTGAGGGCAGAAAAGTAATGAAAATGTGACCAGAAGTTAGCTGAAAGGAAATAATTGTTATGTACTTGAGTTTTGAGAGTTCTTTATATATCCAGGATACAATGTTCTTTCTTAGACAGGTGATTTGCAAATATTTTCTCCTAGTCTGTGACTTTTATTTCCAATCACTGTTTGCTTTTTAGTGGAACAGTGACTTCCAAAGAGCAGATGTTCTTAATTTTGAAGAGGTACAATTTATGAATAATTTTCATTTTTGGAATGTGACTTTAGTGTTATATCCAGGAAAGTGTTGTCTTTTCAACATCACAAAGATTTTCACTTATGTTTTCTTTTAGAAATGTTTTGCATTTATGTCTTACATGTCTACAATCCATTTTGAGTTAGTTTTTGTGTATGATGTAAGTTCAAGAACTGAATTAAATTTGTTTTGTTTTGCGTATGTATACCAACAGTACCAGCACCATTTATTAAAAAGACTATCCTTCTCCATTAAATTGCCTTTTCACATTTGTGAAAATCAACTGACCAAGTATAAGTGGCTCCATTTCTTGACTCTCTATTTTGTTGCATTTATCTGTTTTCTACCTTTCACCAATACCACACTCTCCTGATTGCTATAGCTTTATAATAAGTTTTGAAATTAAGTTCTGAGAGTCTTCCAACTTTATTCTACTGTTTAAAAATTCAGTTTGGCTTCTAGTTATTTATTTTTCCATATAAATTTTCATATTAATTTGAGTTCTACAAGAAACCCTGTTAGGCCTTTGAATGGAATTTTGTTGAATCCATCACTTTGAGAAGAAGTTATATCTTGACAATAAATAGTGAGTCTTCCAATCCATGAAATGGTATGTCTCTCCACTTATTTTGGTCATATTTGATTTTTGTTTATTGGAGCTTTGTAGTTTTGAGCCTATGGATCTTGTACATATTTTGTATCATATTTCTGGTACTATATAAATGTTAGTTTGAAAATCAATTTTAAATTGTGCATTGTTATTATATAAACATATAATTGATTCCTGTATTTTGTTTGTATACTCTAATCTTGCTAAATTCACTCATTATTTATTGTCGTATTTTTTGTAGATTCTTTGAATTATTCTACATAGATAATCATGTTGATACAGAGATAGTTTTATTTCTTCCTTCTCAATCTGTATGCCATTGCTTTCTTTTACTTGTTCTATTGCTCCAGATCAGAGCTACAGGAAAATGGTGAATAGCAGTGATAAGATTGGACATCTTGCCATTTTCTTGATGTTAGAAAGAAAATATTCAGTCTTTCACCTTTTACGTTAGCTGTAGGTTTATGGTACATGCCCTTTCACACACTGATGAAATTATTTTCGATTCCTTGTCCATTGAGATTTTCTATCATGAATGGATACTGAATTTTGTCAAAAATTTTTTTGCATCTATTGGAATGCTCATACAGTTTTCTTCTTTATTCTATTGATATGATAAATTAATCTGATTGACTTTCAAATGTATCATTAATCTTGCATTCCCAGAATAAACCCACTTTGCCACACAATGTTATCCTTTTTATACATTGTTGGATTTTATGTACTAAAATTGAGTAAGAAATTGGAAGATAGATATTTTTCTCTTCCAATGTCTTCCACTGTATTTGGTGTAAGTGTAATGATGACTTCATTGAATAAACAGGGATGTGTTTCCTCCTCTTCAAATTTCCAGAAGAGTTTTTTATACAATTGCTATTAGTTTTTCTTTAATGTTTGGTAGAAACCACCAGTGAAGACATCTGTGCTTGACATTTTTTTTGTGTGTGAGATAGTTTTAAACTACAAATTCAATTCCTTTAATAGATTTAAAGTTATTCAGGTTATTTATTTCTCCTTGAGTGTTGGTAATTTGCATCTTTCATGGAATTTTTCCATTTAATCTAAG
This sequence comes from Mesoplodon bidens, assembly GCF_964165515.1. Lineage (NCBI taxonomy): Eukaryota > Metazoa > Chordata > Mammalia > Artiodactyla > Ziphiidae > Mesoplodon > Mesoplodon bidens. The sequence goes on along the minus strand of NC_138162.1, from coordinate 67,645,173 downwards.
TTTTCAAATTAATTGGTATAACGTTTTTATTACTTATCTATTGCTGTGTAAGTAATTACCTCAATGTGTAATACTTAAAACAACAAACATTTATTATATCCAGTTCCTCTGGTTCAGGAATTCAGAAGCAGCTTATCTGGATGATTCCGGCTCAAGGTCTCTCATTTTGTTGCAGTCAGCTGAAGGCTTCATGAGTCACAGTATCCAGTTCCAAGATGGATCATTCACATGGCTGTTGGAAGAAAAGCTCAGTTCCTTGATGACTCTTGGCAGAAGGCCTTAGTTCCTTACCACATGGGCCTCTCCATAAGCTGCTTAAGTACTTAAGCTTCCTATCAACATGAAAATTTCTCCGAGAGCAAGGAATATAGGAGAGAATGAGAGAGAAGGAAGCCACAGTGCCTACATTAGCACAGCATCAATTCCACTTCATCCATTTGTTAGAAACAAACCGCTAAATCCAGCTTACAACTGAAGGAGAGGGCAATAAGTCTCCACTTTTTACTTATTTTTTTTTTTACAGACAATTATTGAAGAATTTTTATTTTGGTAAAAGATACACATTTAGCCACCTAATATTTCTGACATTTGTAAGTGTATCCCTATAAAGGAGTTCTTTTTTTTTTTACTTTGAATTTTATTTTATTTATTTTTTTATACAGCAGGTTCTTATTAGTCATCAATTTTATACACATCAGTGTATACATGTCAATCCCAATCACCCAATTCATCACACCACCCCCCACCATGGCGCTACTTTCCCCACTTAGTGTCCATACATTTGTTCTCTACACCTGTGTCCCAATTTCTGCCCTGCAAACCGGTTTATCTGTACCATTTTTCTAGGTTCCACATATATGTGTTAATATACAATATTTGTTTTTCCATTTCTGACTTACTTCACTCTGTATGACAGTCTCTAGATCCATCCACGTCTCTACAAATGACCAAATTTCCTTCCTTTTCATGGCTAATATTCCATTGTATATATGTACCACATCTTCTTTATCCATTTGTCTGTTGATGGGCATTTAGATTGCTTCCATGACCTGGCTATTATAAATAGTGCTGCAACGAACATTGGGGTGCATGTGTCTTTTTCAATTATGGTTTTCTCTGGGTATATGCCCAGTAGTGGGATTGCTGGATCATATGGTAATTCTATTTTTAGATTTTTAAGGAACCTCCATACTGTTCTCCATCGTGGCTGTATCAATTTATATTTCTACCAACAGTGCAAGAGGGTTCCCTTTTCTCCACACCCTCTCCAGCATTTGCTGTTTCTGGATTTTCTGATGATGCCCATTCTAACTGGTGTGAGGTGATACCTCATTGTAGTTTTGATTTGCATTTCTCTAATAATTAGTGATGTTGAGCAGCTTTTCACGTGCTTCTTGGCCATCTGTATGTCTTCTTTGGAAAAATGTCTATTTAGGTCTTCTGCCCATTTTTGGATTGGGTGGTTTGTTTTTTTAATATTGAGCTGCATGAACTGTTTATATATTTTGGGGACTAATCCTTTGTCCGTTGATTCATTTGCAAATATTTTCTCCCATTCTGAGGGCTGTATTTTCGTCTTGTTTATGGCTTCCTTTGCTGTGTAAAAGCTTTGAAGTTTCATTAGGTCCCATTTGTTTATTTTTGTTTTTATTTCCATTACTATAGGAAGTGGATCAAAAAAGATCTTGCTGTGATTTATGTCAAAGAGTGTTCTTCCTATGTTTTCCTCTAAGAGTATAATAGTGTCCGGTCTTATGTTTAGGTCTCTAATCCATTTTGAGTTTGTTTTTGTGCATGATGTTAAGGAGTGTTCTAATTTCATTCTTTTACATGTAGCTGTCCAGTTTTCCCAGCACCATTTATTGAAGAGACTGTTTTTTCTCCATTGTATATCCTTGCCTCCTTTGCTATTGATTAGTTGACCAGAGATGCGTGCATTTATCTCTGGGCTTTCTATCTTGTTCCATTGATCTATGTTTCTGTTTTTGTGCCAGTACCATATTATCTTGATTACTGTAGCTTTATAGTATAGTCTGAAGACAGGGAGTCTGATGCCTCCAGCTCTATTTTTTTCCCTCAACACTGCTTTGGCTATTCAGGGTCTTTTGTGTCACCAAACAAATTTTAAGGTTTTTTGTTCTAGTTCCGTAAAAAATGCCATTGGTAACTTGATAGGGATTGCATTGACTCTGTAGATTGCTTTGGGTAGTACAGTCATTTTCACAATATTGATTCTTTCAATCCAAGAACATGGTATTTCTCTCCATCTGTTGGTATCATCTTTCATTTCTTTCATCAGTGTCTTATAGTTTTCTACATACAGGTCTTTTATCTCCCTAGGTAGGTTTATTCCTAGGTATTTTTTGTTGTTGTTGCAGTGGTAAATGGGAGTGTTTCTTTAATTTCTCTTTCAGATTTTTCATCATTAGTTTATAGAAATGCAAGAGATTTCTGTGCATTAATTTTGTATCCTGCTACTTTACCAAATTCATTGATTAGCTCTAGTATTTTTCTGGTGGCATCTTTAGGATTCTCTATGTATAGTATCATGTCATCTGCAAACAGTGACCGTTTTACTTCTTCTTTTCCAATTTGTATTCCTTTTATTTCTGTTTCCTCTCTGACTGCCGTGGCTAGGACTTCCAAAACTATGTTGAATACTAGTGATGAGAGTGGACATCGTGTCTTGTTCCTGATCTTAGAGGAAATGCTTTCAGTTTTTCACCATTGAGAATGATGTTTTCTGTGGGTTTCTCATATATGGACTTTATTATGTTGAGGTAGGTTCCCTCTATGCCCACTTTCTGGAGAGTTTTTATCATAAAGGGGTGTTGAATTTTGTCAAAAGATTTTCCTGCATCTATTGAGATGATCATATGGTTTTTATTCCTCAATTTGTTAATATGGTGTATCACATTGATTGATTTGCGTATACTGAAGAAACCTTGCAGCCCTGGGATAAATCCCACCTGATCATGCTGCATGATCATTTTAATGTGTTGTTGGATTCTGTTTGCTAGTATTTTTTTGAGAATTTTTGCATCTATATTCATCAGTGATACTGGTCTGTAATTTTCGTTTCTTTTAGTATCTTTGTCTGGTTTTGGTATCAGGGTGATGGTGGCTTCATAAAATGAGTTTGGGAGTGTTCCTTCCTCCACAATTTTTTGGAAGAATTTGATAGAATTCACCTATGAAGCCATCTGGTCCTGGACTTTCATTTGTTGAAAGATTTTAAATCACAGTTTCAGTTTCATTACTTGTGATTGGTCTGTTCATATTTTCTATTTATTCCTGGTTCAGTCTTGGAAGGTTATACTTTTCTAAGAATTTGTCCATTTCTTCCAGGTTGTACATTTTTTTGGCATAGAGTTGCTGTAGTAGTCTCTTAGGATGCTTTGTATTTCAGTGATGTCTGTTGTAACTTCTCCTTTTTTATTTCTAATTTTATTGATTTGAGTTGTCTCCCTCTTTTTCTGGATGAGTCTGGCTAATGGTTTATCAATTTTATTTATCTTCTCAAAGAACCACCTTTTAGTTTTATTGATCTTTGCTATTGTTTTCTTTGTTTCTATTTCATTTATTTCTGCTCTGATCTTGATGATTTCTTTCCTTCTGCTAACTTTGGGTTTTGTTTGTTCCTCTTTCAGCAGTTCCTTTAGGCATAAGGTTAGATTGTTTGAGATTTTTCTTGTTTCTTGAGGTAGGCTTGTATAGCTATAAACTTCCCTTTTAGACCTGCTTTTGCTGCATCCCATAGGTTTTGGATCATTGTGTTTTCATTGTCATTTTTCTCTAGGTATTTTTTGATTTCCTCTTTGATTTCTTCAGTGATTTCTTGGTTATTTAGTAACGTATTGTTTAGCCTCCTTGTGTTTGTTTTTTTAATGTTTTTTTTCCCCTGTAATTCATTTCTAATCTACTAGCGTTGTGGTCAGAAAAGATGCTTGATATGATTTCAATTTTCTTAAATTTACTGAGGCTTGATTTGTGACTCAAGATGTGATCTATCCTGGAGAATGTTCCGTGCGCACTTGAGAAGAAAGTATAATCTGCTGTTTTTAGATGGAATGTCCTATAAATATCAATTAAATTTATCTGGTCTATTGTGTCATTTAAAGGTTCTGTTTCCTTATTTATTTTCATTTTGGATGAAACTTCCATTGGTGTAAGTGAGGTATTAAAGTCCCCTACTATTATTGTATTATTGTGTTACTGTCGGTTTCCTTTTTTATAGCTGTTAGCCATTGCCTTCTGTAGTGAGCTGCTCCTATATTGGGTGCATATGTATTTATAATTGTTATATCTTCTTCTTGGATTGATCCCTTGATCATTATGTAGTGTCCTTCCTTGTCCCTTGTAACATTCTTTATTTTAAAGTCTATTTTAACTGACATGAGTATTGCTACTCCAGCTTTCTTTTGATTTCAATTTGCATGGAATATCTTTTTCCATCCCCTCATTTTCAGTCTGTATGTGTCCCTAGGTCTGAAGTGGGTCTCTTGTAGACAGCATATATATGGTCTTGTTTTTGTATCCATTCAGCAAGTCTGTGTCCTTTGGTTAGAGCATTTAATCCATTCACCTTTAAGGTAATTATTGATATGTATGTTCCTATTACCATTTTCTTAATTGTTTTGGGTTTGTTTTTGTAGGTCCTTTTCTTCTCTTGTATTGCCCACTTAGAGGAGTACCTTTATCATTTGTTGTAGAACTGCTTTGGTGGTGCTGAATTCTCTTAGCTTTTGCTTGTCTGCAAAGCTTTTGATTTCTCCATCGAATCTGAATGAGATCCTTGCTGGGTAGAGTAATCTTGGTTGTAGGTTCTTCCCTTTCATCACTTTAAGTATATCATGCCACTCCCTTCTGGCTTGTAGCATTTCTGCTGAGAAATCAGCTGTTAACCTTATGGGAGTTCCCTTGTATGTTATTTGTCATTTTTCCCTTGCTGCTTTTAATAATTTTTGTCTTTAATATTTGCCAATTTGATTACTATGTGTTTCAGTGTGTTTCTCCTTGGGTTTATCCTGTATGGGACTCTCTACCCTTGCTGGACTTGGGTGGCTATTTCCTTTCCCATGTTAGGGAAGTTTTCGACTATAATCTCTTCAAATATTTTCTCGGGTCCTTTCTCTCTCTCTTCTCCTTCTGCGACCCCTATAGTGCGAATGTTATTGTGTTTAATGTTGTCCCAGAGGTCTCTTAGGCTGTCTTCATTTCTTTTCATTCTTTTTTCTTTATTCTGCTCTGCAGCAGTGAATTCCACCATTCTGTCTTCCAGGTCACTTATCCATTCTTCTGCCTCAGTTATTCTGCTATTGATTCCTTCTAGTGTATCTTTCATTTCAGTTATTGTATTGTTCATCTCTGTTTGTTTGTTCTTTAATTCTTCTAGGTCTTTGTTAAACGTTTCTTGCATCTTCTCGGTCTTTGCCTCCATTCTTTTTCCGAGGTCCTGGATCATCTTCACTATCATTATTCTGAATTCTTTTTCTGGAAGGTTGCCTATCTCCACTTCATTTAGCTGTTTTTCTGGGGTTTTATCTTGTTCCTTCATCTGGTACATAGCCCTCTGCCTTTTCATCTTGTCTATCTTTCTGTGAATGTGGTTTTTGTTCCACAGTCTGCAGGACTGTAGTTCTTCTTGCTTTTCCTGTCTGCTCTCTCTCAAGACTACTTTTTAAAAGGGAATTAATAAAGAATTATGGATATATTTTAAAACTACCATAAAGTTATTCACATTTCTCCCTTATTATTTTATCTGATTTGTAGGGATATTCACTCTTTCAATATTGATCTTGGTAATTTTGCCATATCCTTTTTTGCAAGTGGATTAGATTTACCAATCTCCACAAATAAACAGTTTTTGTTTCATTGATTTTTTTTCAGTTGTTTTTGTTTTCTATATCATTATTTGTGCTTTCATCTTTACTATTTTTTCTTCTATGAAAATTATCTTTCCTCTAAAATTGGGCTTGATTCCTGTTTTGTTGTTGTTTGCTTTATTATGTGAAAGATTAATCAGTAGCTTGAGAGCTTTATAGGCATTTATTACTATAAATTTCCCTCTAAGCCCTATTTTAGCTAACTCTCATTAATTTTGCCATGTTGTATATTCATTCTCATTCTATGAAAGATATTTTTCTAATTATTCCTTTATATTTTGGTGTTGGTTTGCTTAGGAATCTGTTATTTCATTTTCATGTACTTGGAAATTTTCAAAATATCTTCCATTATGAATTTTGAATTTAATTCTATTGCAATCAGAGAGCATTCTTTATATAGTTTGAGTACTTTTAAATGCATCGAGGGTAGTTTTATTGCTCAGAACATGGTATATTCTGATGAAAGTTCTTTGGGGCCTTAAAAATATACATTCTACATTGTTGTGTATCAGTTAGGTGAAATTGGTTGATAGACTGTTGAAGTCTTCTTTATTCTCACTGATTTTGTGTCATTGTTTTCTCTTAGTTATTGAGAGAACAGTGTTGATGTCTCCAACTATAATGGTGAATTTGTCTATTTCTTTTTGCCATCCTATCCGTTTTTGCTTGATGTATATTTAATCTCTATTATTGTGTTCCTAAATCTTTAGGATTTATGTCCTTTTGATGAATTTATGATGGTTTTGTCCATATTAAAAATTGTTTTGCTCTCAAATCTAATTAATGTGATATTACTATAACTACTCAATTTTCTTTTTTTTAACTTTGATTTTCTTTTGATTACTTTTTGCATGGTATATATTTTCCATCTTTTTACTTTATACATTTAAATTTAATTAGATTTGTTGTATTTAATGCATAATCAGATATAGATTTTTCCAATATGACAGTCTCTATTATGGTATTTACCATTTAAATCTAATGTGGTTATTGACATGGTTGGATTTAAATCTAGCAGCTTGCTATCTGTTTTCTATTCTTCAAATAGAAAGAAAAGGTCCCTTTGTCCCTTTCCCCCCATTTTTCTGCCTTCTAAGGAATAAATGAGAAATATTGCAAAATGAGAAATGCAACTCTAAATTGATTTGAAAATTCAGACTGAAGGTGAACTCTCTTTCTAGGATGACTGCAAAAAAGTGTTATTTAGAATCATAGGAAGAATTCACCCAGCCCTATGATTTAGTGTGAGCAGGATGAAATAGTTAATCACTCAACAGATATTTATGAAGCCCCTTCTAGGTAACTACTATTTAATAATGCATTTTCCTCTACTCACATACAAAAACGTATAATTTAACTTTCTCAATCAAGCAGAAAACTGTGTATTTCTTGATACCCATTTGTCAAAGATAAAACCAAAAGCAGTAAAATTATGAATGATGAAATTCACAAAAGTTATGAAGCACTTTTCAGACCAGTTATTATTTTTGTAGTTAATTCTGTTGTCCAGTAAGATATTTTCTAGTCAATATCTTTTTGGAATCATTCAAACTACAGCTCTATTTCTCAATCTTAAGTATTATTATTACTATTATTATTATTATCATAATTATCAGTAGTTGTAATAAACAAGTTGTTCCTATGACACACACTGTAAAAATTTTAAACACATCTAGAAGTAAACAGTACTTTAAGTTACACATTCAATATCATAGCAAACAAAATTTACTTTCTCAGCTCTTTCAATTGCTGTCTGCTAATTCTGAAGCTGCTTAGTTATTATGTTTATTTGTTCATCTAGATCAGAGTAAGGTCTAAAACACAACTGAGGACATGATCGTCCTGGGCAAGGAGTATACTTTCATTGGTACAATAATGAATGCATCTGAAAGACCTTTCTTAACTCTCATTTTGGGCTATACTAGGCAGGGTTAAAGGATTCCAATCTGGATTAAAGGATTAGGTAACTCATAAACTAGTGTTTCATCTTAGAAAAGAAGGAAACATATTCATTTAAATTCTTTGTGTCAAGGGATCAATGACTATGCTTTGCAAGCATGCTTTTTTTCCATGTAAGCTACAATAGCAATATTTTTTTTTTCAGTCTTTTGCCATGTTGATCCCCTGCTCATCTTTCAAACTGAATGCTTAGATATGCCTTATGGGCTACAAAAAGTTCACTGCAATTAAGTATCACTGCCTCTGATGATAATGTTCTTAGGTAATCATTGCTGTAAGTCACAAGAAATATGATAGCAAAAACAGAAAAAAAAACTTAGAAGTATAAAAATATTCCCTAAATATTTGTATTTCTAGGAAAAAAGAATAAAGAATTTTTTTTTGGACATTTGTATTTTCAGCATGGGTTAAAGGCTTTGCTAAGGCTTAAAATTCCAGACTATTTCCCACAAGTGATACATCAAATAACCTCCTTGCATGGTGTTCACTCCTCCCTTTATTTTTAATGCACAAGCCTTTGATAACTGGCAAGGACAGCCTTGGTTAATTACTTGCTTGGACCATGGTGTTGAGCTGCCAAATTTTCTTAGTCTAAGAGATCCTTCAAAGTAAAACTTCCTGCTCTTGCCATCATATTCAGTTCAGAAGCTATCCAAAAATTTAAACTGTGTTCCGTGACAGATTTTGACTCTCCCATGGCTAAAAGCCCATAGGCAGTACTGGATGAACTATAACCTCATAAAACTGCATAGTAGTTATTTGTGGAAAGCCATTCTAGATTCATAAATCTCTGAAATGCAAAATTTGATCACATTTCTAATTCTGTTAATTCAAATTATTCTGCCTCCTTTTGTCCTTTTCTTTTCACTCTTAGGAGTGCCTCTCTCAAAATCATTGTGAAGATTTAAAAAGTTACCCATCAGTTGTCCTATCTCATATATTCCCAGTCTTTCCTATTCTTTCATTAGAAATATCAACCCCAATAGACCACACTGTAAGCTTACATCTGGTCATTGCCTCCAAAAGGAACCTAGCTACTATCTCCATTTCTTTGCTTATCCTCATATTTATTCTTATTTGGAGAAAATGATGCTTCTATACAGAAGAAACCCCATTGCTAACCAAAGTCACTAAAAAATACACCTGGTAATTAATATTTGCTCATACTTTTAGCTGCAATAGGAACTGTTGTTTAAGAAGTAGTAGTTCAAGACAGATAAGAGCATAGAAAATGGAGCCAGAGAAGTTCGATACACCTCATTTGACCAATTACTATTTGTATGATCTTGACAGCTTTTTTACCTTCTCTATGCCTCAGTTTCCTTATTTGTAAAGTGAGGAAAAGCATCATGCTTAGAACAATAGCTGGCTTGTAATAAATGTCATAGAAGTGCTAGTATTCTATTTACAAGAAAACGAAATATAATCATTAAGGCTTTACTCAGAGACATCTTCTCCATTGAGTTATTTCTGGTTCTCAGGTAAGATCTGATTGATAAAGAAGACTCCTGGTAATATATCTTCCATCAAAAACCAATTCAATATAAATAAATTAATTAATTAAAAATTTTTTATTGGAGTAGAGTTGCTTTACAATGTTCTGTTAGTTTCCACTGTAAAGCAAAATGAATCAGCTATATGTATACATATATTCCCTCTTTTTTGGATTTCCTTCCGATTTAGGTCACCACAGAGCACTGAGTAGAGTTTCCTGCGCTATACAGTAAGTTCTCATTAGCTATCTATTTTATACATAGTATCAATAGTGTACATATGTCAATCCCAATCTCCCAATTCATCCCACCCACCCCCCTTTTTCCCCCTTGGTATCTATACATTTTTGTTCTACATCTGTAATTTTGTGTACTACACAGTTTTAAAGTTTCCTTGGATATGTGTTTGGAAATATGTTATGGTAGTATGTTTAAGATGTATGAATTAGAAAATAATGCTCAGCCTGTGGTTTTAAATGTTCTTCTTCAGGTTTGTTTTTTAGCAGTTGGTACCCTCCCTAAAATGCTAGAAAACCACAGCAGATATAAATCAACAAAATATAATTTCATTTTCTTCTACTGTACTACTCAGGGAAATGAGTTTGAAAGAAACTGAATAATTATTGTACTAATTTTTGTTTAGATAATATTTCCTGTTTCATATATTTTGTAATATAAATAAAAATTATGAAACTGCTTGATATTTTTCTACCCCAAGCATTTTTGACTTTTAAATTTTAAACATTGCCATTTATTTAGTTGCCAGATATAACTATTTACTGAATATCTATTATATGTTCAGCACTTTCCTAAATACTACAGGTCATTTTGAAAACAACACTGATGATCAAGAAAAAAATTTGTGGAAAATGTGTAATACAATGTAGAGCCATCAAATAAACAGAATGTACAGAAGTAATTAGTGAGTTGAGGAAAATATGTGATATTTAAGGTTTACTACATTATCGTTCATTATTGGAGCCCCAAATATGTAAGTAGAAATTCAAATTGGACCCAAATATATATAGATATTTATATAGATAGATATAGATAGATAGAGATATTTATAATACATTTTGTCTGTGAAAATGCAACCAGCAATAGAAAAAACAGGCCCACTTCCACTTGCTTACCTTAAAACCATAGACATTTAAACTTCTATTCCTAATCATTAACTACTTTAGAAAGGGGATAAAAATTGAGGATGTTCACAGAACTTTCTACTCCCTCAGAAAAATAAATTATGCAATTCATTACATTCAATGGGAATAAATTTGAGTTTCTCTTGCAAAATGTATTTTTTTTTACTTTCTTCTACAAATTTTCTAAAAACCAAATGAAAAGAAATATCAAGGGTATTTGTAACTAAATAAAAAATCCTCAAATCAATGTTCTTAGTTAATTAGTGATGGCATTTCTAATCTAAATTATATATATAGATCATATTTTTGTTCTTAAACTGTAACTGTATTTTCATTAAAATTATTTCATGTCTAGTTTCATAAACCTTTGCAAAAACATCATGTAATGCATTTCCAATTCTGTTAATTGAAATCATTCTGTCATCTTTTTTCCTTCACATTTTTTGGTTGTTTTTTCCCCATTATTTTGACCAACTTGACTGATATAAGACAAAAAAGCTGTGACTATTTTGATTAATATTGTGTACACATGTATTTAGTATAAATAATTTTTATTCTTTCCTCTTAAAAGTATCTATATTATTTTGTTTATTTCCATTGCATAATATTTTCTTTCTTAAGAACGTAGAGAATGTTAATAATAGAACCTCAGGACTTCTAGTAAATTCTAGTAAATGTGTCAGATTGACATCATGGTTAAAGTAAAGCAAAACAACATGCAATGACCCAAAATGACTGACAGAAAAGAAGAAAAGACAGTGACAATTTTAACAAATTTTTAGAAGTAAAAATACAAATAGAGAAGTGGTATGCTCATTGCTGTTAGCCCTCCAGTCATATTTCCTTTGATCCCCTTACCTTTTTCATGGACACTGGCTCTGTTTGACACTTCATCCCCTTTAGCTAATACTAGCATTTCTGTCAGAGAACTGTTTCCAGGCTGCTAGAGGCCACCCATTTACCTGTATATGCCAGAAAGCAGCAGGTGGCCCTTATCCAATGACTTATAGGTGTGGGAGCATACATACACCAAGTTACTTGCCTCCTGATTGGACCAACACTGGTTCTCCTGAGCTCTCATGTGGGATTGAACTAAAAAAGTCTCTGGGGCACTCTACTTGATACAATATTGTTGTTTCACCTCCTTCCCTTCCCAGTCCCACTGCCTCAACTGACTACTGTTTTTCCCTGGGAACACTTCCTACTAAACACTTTCAAAAAATTCCTCATCTTGGGATCTGCTTTTGGGAAAATAACCCCAATGATAACTGATTTAGCCCATTTGATAAAATCACCACTTAAGTTTGTGGAGAAAGACACCTAAATGATACTCCATCATCAATAATAAAATCCTGCAGAACCTTTTGAAAATCTCAACATGGAGACATTGGAAATAGCTTAATGTAACTAAGTTAAAAAAAGAGAGAGAGAGAGAATGGTTGAAAATCTCTTTAAAAAGCATTTGGACTTTCATGTCTCACATCCTCATATATTTATCCTCTGCAAGAAAACAGTGGACTTGGAGATATGTGGAACTATAGAAAATATGAGTAGGGATTAGATAAAACAATGCATAAAGAATTGTAAGACCCTCAGCTTTCTCCCCCTATCTAGTTCCCAGAAAGTTAGTATATGTCACCCACCCCAACTGTATACCCCCACCAAGGTTTAGAAAACTATCTTAACAAAATAAATAATTCTGGGGAAAGGAGTTTCAGATACTAACAGTTGGAAGTCTTCCACTGAAAAATGTAAGATTGACATTTAAACACCACTAGGTGACCTGCTCTGTCAATGCAATCAACTCACTCTTGAATAGGGAGGGACAAATGGGCTCCCCAGCAATGCAGAGGAAGCCTCCACCAAAAAAAGAGAGTCCAAAACAAACAGGTAAAAAAAAAAAGTGTCTAGGAAACAAACTAAAGAAAACTTCATAAAAACTAATTTAATTTAATTTAATTTTTGAGAATAAGTAAAATGTTGCAGTAAGCATAAAGACTGATATACTATAAACAAGAAATTCAAAGAAGGAAGCCCTTGGAAATTAAAAAGATAGTTTTTTCTATGCTTCAGTGTCCTCTGGGAGGGTGAGAAGATAAATTCAAGGAAATCTCTTCAAGTGTAGGAAAAGGTAAAAACAATGTGTTGGAAAATAGAGAAACAAGTAGCAATTTGGAGTATCTATTCATAATTTTCAACATCTTTCTAACAGGATTTACAAAAAGAGAGACAGGGAAAAGGGGTAGAGGAAATTAACAACAAAGGGATAGAAAATAGTCCCCCTCCAAACCAAAGATCCCCGTCTCTAGAATAAAAGGACCCACCAAATTTCCTGTGTAGTGAAAGAAAAGAAGGCCACACTAAGGTACATTACACTGCAATCAAAAACAAAGAAACAAAGAATCAAACAAAAAACACAATAAAAGATTTTAAGAGTGTCCATAAATAAAGAGAGGAAAAAAAGTCACACTAACATAAAAGGGGATAAAGTGACATTTCGTAATAACACACTGGATTTTATGAAATAGTGCCTTCATTATTATTCCAAGGGTGGGTGGGTGATTTATTCAAGACATTTTCTTACATACAAGCTTTCAAATAATACTTCTTATAGAACCTCGTTAGAGATTTACTAGAAAATAAGCTTTAACAAAACAGACGACAAACTAAAAATGAGAAAGTGATAGGTTCCATAAAGTAATGAAAACTTCCTTCATTGAGTTTATACTCTAATAAAAGAGAGGCAATAAGTAAGTAGAAAACAGATGGTGATAAACATTAAATAAAAAGGGAAAGCAGGGTAAAGAGACATAATGGTTAAGAGGATACTTTGGTTAAGGTGCAAGAGAAACTTCACTGGGACCTGAATGAAAAGCAGAAGAGCCAAAGAATACATGGATGATAGTGCTCTAGGCAGAGGGTGCATCATATGTCCCTGAGAAGGGAGCATGTTTGGCTTGTTAAAGAACAGCAATAAAGCCAGAGCAACTGAAGCAGAGATGAGCTGGGGCGCACATGGAGAGACAAAGTGGGAGAAGTAGTAAGAGCCTATGTCATGTGGGGCTCTTCAGTCTTGGAAAGGACTTCAATTTTTATTCTAAATATGACTGCTCATGAAAATCTGCTACAGGATTTTGATCAAGGGAGTAGTATGACCTGATTTGCAATTTAAAACTCTGCTGTGTGGAGAATAGCTAGTAGGAAATCATGCAAAAAAGCAGAAACACCAGGTAGGCTACTGTACTTGTTTTTATACCTCCTTATCTTTCAGTACTTAATATGACTCTTTTGTTCTCAGAGTAATATTTTACATCAGTACCATTGCCTAATTATTTCCACTTATATTTGGGACACTTTGGCACATATATCTATCAGTATGACAGGAACAATAAACAACCAAAAATCCCAGAGATGATCTCCCTAGAAACCTACTCTGATGCAATATGATGATTTTCTCATTTGTAATCATTCATTATGACTTCTGTCAATAAAGAATATATGGAAACATAAAATGGCTAAAGTGTATTTATAAATTTTTGAACCAGTTATTAAAATTGCTGAAATATTTTAAGAGCATGTGGTCAGATATGACATTTTGAAACTTTGAAACTAAATAATTGAGCAGGAGAGAAAATAAAAATAATGAGTGATTTGTTTGCGTACTTCAGATTTTTAACTCTTGCAGGAACAAACTTGACAATCATCACCCTAGCATATCATCATCTTCAGCACATAAAGTTAACCTGATAGTCAAATTAAATATATGAACAGACAGTTGCCTACTTGATATGCATTACAATTTTCTTTTATTTTGTTTTGTTTTTTTTCCTGGATGTCATTTGATTTTCTTTTCTCACTAGAGAAGACAGAACATTTTTAATTAAAAGAAGTATGTATTTCTTAAGTGGAAGAAATGTCTATATTAAAGCATCCATTACTATATTAAATTTACCCTGGGACCTATGCTAAAAATGGAAGCTGGTGTCATAATGTGCCTCTGGTCCTTTGGGAAACTTTTCTTTTTAACTCAACAGGCTATGAAGATCATCATAAATCCTTAGGACAGTAATTCAGAAACTGCTAATGACTGCATTCTTACATGTTAAAGAAGATGTGCAGGGTCAGCAAAAAGCTACTAATGACAAGCATGAAGAAGAAGGAAATCATGGCCTGCCTGCACAAGGGAATCTTTACATGCAGACTATGGTTTTCAAGCTTAAAAGTTGTCGAGAAGCTCCACTACCATATATTCCAAATGATGCACTGATTAAGAAAGGTCACTATGTCTTTTGGGAAGTTAACTGTCATGATATAGTAACTATGCAAAGCTGCAAGTCTCTGGAGTAGTATTTGTGTCTAATATATATGGTCACAGGAAATATAACTGCCAGGGATGCCATATTCATCATCTTGAGTAGTTTTATCAGCACTACCTAATGTCACACTCAAAAGAAAAATCACCAAAAATCTTCTTGGCCATTCAATCATGCATCCTTTGTGAGATGTGCTTGGGGTAAACTCTGTGCCTGGCTATCAGGATATAAAGATGAAAATAATATAATGTCCGTGCCCTCACAGTGCTCTAAAAAAATAAGAGGTAAAACAAATAAGGAAAATATTACAATATAATGTGGTAATTGCTACACTAGAATTAAAATAAAAACATTAGGGGAAGTGCTAAATTGGCTTTGATGCGTTTCCATAAAAAGTATATCTATAACCTGTGATTCAAAGAGAACTTATGCAAGATATAATTAAAATGCTTATTTTTGCATGAGAAAAAAAGAAAATATTTTTCGCATTCTCTAAATTCTGTATACTAAGCTCTAGTACTAAAATCTCTCAGTTCTGACTGTAACTCTGTTACTTTTTTGATAAACTACACAAGCAAAGGTCATTTCTTCATTAATTTATACATCATATAAATATATATTATATGTCCATTATATATGATTGCATTTTCTTTTTTTTTTTTTTTTTTGCGGTTCACGGGCCTCTCACTGTTGTGGCCTCTCCCATTGTGCAGCACAGGCTCCGGACTCACAGGCTCAGCGGCCATGGCTCACGGGCCCAGCCGCTCCATGGCATGTGGGATCTTACCACACCGGGGCATGAAACCATGTCCCTTGCATCGTCAGGCGGACTCTCAACCACTGCGCCACCAGGAAAGCCCTATATGATTGCATTTTCTAGGATCTGGAAATAACATTGCAAGCAAAAATAGACATTTTTACTGCAATCAGAGAAGAAAAATAAATAAAAGGAATCCAAATCGGAAAAGAAGAAGTAAAACTGTCAATTTTTGCAGATGACATGACACTATACATAGAGAATCCTAAAGATGCCACCAGAAAACTACTAGAGCTAATCAATGAATCTGGTAAAGCAGCAGGATACAAAACTAATGCACAGAAATCTCTGGCATTCCTATATAATAATGATGAAAAATCTGAAAGAGAATTAAGGAAACACTCCCATTTACCACTGCAACAAAAAGAATAAAATACCTAGGAATAAACCTACCTAAGGAGACAAAAGACCTGTATGCAGAAAACTGTAAGACACTGATGAAAGAAATTAAAGATGACAAACAGATGGAGAGATATACCATGTTCTTGGATTGGAAGAATCAACATTGTAAAAATGACTATACTATCCAAAGCAATCTATGATTCAATGCAATCCCTATCAAACTACCAGTGGAATTTTTCACAGAACTAGAACAAAAATTTTCACAATTTGTATGGAAACATGAAAGACCCCAAATAGTCAAAGCAATCTTGAGAAAGAAAAACGGAGCTGGAGGAATCAGATCACTGACTTCAGACTATACTACAAAGCTACAGTAGTCAAGACAGTATGGTGTTGGCACAAAAACAAATATAGATAAATAGAACAGGACAGAAAGCACAGAGATAAACCCATGCACATATGGTCACCTTACCTTTGATAAAGGAGGCAAGAATATACAATGGAGAAAA
The DNA here is from genome assembly GCF_964165515.1 of Mesoplodon bidens. Classification (NCBI taxonomy): domain Eukaryota; kingdom Metazoa; phylum Chordata; class Mammalia; order Artiodactyla; family Ziphiidae; genus Mesoplodon; species Mesoplodon bidens. The sequence continues at coordinate 67,628,713 of NC_138162.1, read as the reverse complement.
GACAGTCTCTTCAATAAGTGGTGCTGGGAATACTGGACAGCTACATATAAAAGAATGAAATTAGACACTCTCTAACTTCACACACAGAAATAAAATCAAAATGGATTAAAGACCTACATGTAAGGCCAGACACTATAAAACTCTCAGAGGAAAACATATGCAGAACACTCTATGACATAAATCACAGCAAGGTCCTTTACAACCCACCTCCTAGAGACATGGAAATAAAAACAAAAATAAACAAATAGGACCTAATGAAACTTAAAAGCTTTTGCACAGCAAAGAAAACCATAAACAAGATGAAAGACAACCCACAGAATGGGAGAAAATATTTGCAAATGGAGCGACAAAGGATTAATCTCCAAAATATACAAACAGCTAATACAGCTCAATATCAGAAAAACCAATAACCTAATCAAAAAATGGGTGGAAGAGGGCTTCCCTGGTGGCGCAGTGGTTGAGAGTCTGCCTGCCGATGCAGGGGACGTGGGTTCGTGCCCCAGTCCGGGAAGATCCCACATGCTGTGGAGCGGCTGGGCCCGTGAGCCATGGCCGCTGAGCCGGTGCATCCGGAGCCTGTTCTCTGCAACGGGAGAGGCCACAACAGTGAGAGGCCCGCGTAAAGCAAAAAAAAAAAAAAAAAAGGGTGGAAGACCCAAATAGACATTTCTTCAAAGTAGACATACAGATTGCCAATGAACACATGAAAGGATGCTCAACATCTCTAATCGTTAGAGGAATTCAAATCAAAACCACAATGAGGTATCACTTCACACCAGTCAGAATGGCCATCATCAAAATATCTACAAACAGTAAATGCTGGAGAGGGTGTGGAAAAAAGGAAACACTCCTGCACTGTTGCTGGGAATGTAAATTGATACAGTCACTATGGAGAACAATATGGAGGTTCCTTAAAAAACTAAAAATAGAACTACTATATGACACAACAATCCCACTACTAGGCATATACCCTGAGAAAACCATAATTCAAAAAGAGTCATGTGCCACAGTGTTCATTGCAGCACTATTTACAATAGCCAGGACATGGAAGCAACCTAAGTGTCCATCAACAGATGAATGGATAAAGAAGATGTGGCACATATATACAATGGAATATTACTCAGCCATAAAAAGAAACAAAATTGAGTTATTTGTAGTGCGGTGGATGGGCCTAGAGTCTGTCATACAGAGTGAAGTAAGTCAGAAAGAGAAAAACAAATACTGTATGCTAACACATATATATGGAATCTAAAACAAAAAACAAAAAAATTTCTGATGAACCTAGCGGCAGGACAGGAATAATGACACAGACGTAGAGAATGGACTTGAGGACACTGGTGGGGGGGGGAGGAGCGGAAGGGGAAGCTGGTACGAAGTGAGAGAGTAGCATTGCCTTATATACACTACCAAATGTAAAATAGGTAGCTAGTGGGAAGCAGCTGCATAGCACAGGGAGATCACTAGGTGCTTTGTGACCACCTAGAGGGGTGGGATACGGAGAGTGGGAGAGAGGTTCAAGAGGGAAGGGGTATGTGGATACATGTATATATATAGCTGATTCACTTTGTTATACAGCAGAAACTAACACCATTGTAAAGCAATTATACTCCAATAAAGATGTAAAGAAAATAGACATTTTATGATATAGCTTTTATTCTGTAAGAGAGGCTAGTAAGTTTATTTTTTAGAAATTGACGAGTTGATTCTTACACATATGTATGTGATAAGTCAACAACCTAAGAATAACCAAAGCAATAACTGGAGAAAAAGAAAAGTTTAGCACATATACCATATGAATTCAAGACTTACTGAACATCTGCTTTTATCCAGTAGTGTTATACTTGCACAAGGTTATACATATAGATGAACAGGACCAATAGAGTCTAGAAATAGATCTGCACATATATGGTTAATTCACTTTTTTTTTTAACATGAAGAGGCAATCAGTGGGGAAATAAAAGTCTTTTCACAAATGGTGCTGCAACAACTGGATATCCAAAAGGAAAAATAAAATGAACATCTACTCTTCCCTCACACCATACATAAAAATTATGGATCATGAGTCCAAAAGTAAAAGTATGGTACTTTTAGAAGAAAACATAGAAAATCTGTGACTTTGGTGTAGGCAAAGATTTCTTAAATAGGACACAAGGGCATAAGCAATAATAAAAAATAAATAAATTAGATATTATCAAAATTGAAAAAAACTTGCTCTGGAAAGAACTCAGTAAGAAAGAAAAGGCGAGTCACAGCCTGAGAGAAAATATTCAGAATATATACAGCTGACAAAGGACTTATATCCAGAATATATAAAGAACGTTTACAAACCAATCATAAGAACATAAATTCCCCAATAAGAAATGGGCATATCTGAACAGATGTTTCACAAAAGAACCTATGCAGATGGCTAAGTGCATGAAAGGCATGTGTGACACAATTTCTCATCCAGCAAATGCAACTATTACACACCCAAGAGAATGGTTAAAATTAAATAGCTGATAATGCTTACTATTGATTATATGGAGCAACTTGAACTCTCATACGCTGCTAATGTGACTGTTAAATATTACAACACACTGGAAAACTAAGAAACATGAAAGTTTCTTAAAATGTTAAACTTTCACCAACCATCTGATCCAAGGTATGTATCCAAGATCCATGCACACCTACATCAATCAGGTTGATGAAATAAAGACAGACATAGACAATAGGTAGATACATACATATATACATTCACACACATACATATATACATACGTATATACTTCCACCCTTACATAGATAGGTGATGGACAATCGAAAATCTCAGATCTTATGGGTCAAAGTACAGTTTTAAAGCCATTTTTGATGAAACAAGTAGGCTGACCAACATTTCCCAAGATTAAACAAAGTAGAGCAGTGCATTTGAACTACAAAACTGTTATCATGTCATCAAAAGCAATATATTGAATTGAATAAGCAAGTCGAAAATGGAACAAGTTAACTAGAAGCCACATGCTATACAGATACTATAAAAAATAAATATTAGGTGTCAAGGAATATGTCTGTTGATTAATACTAGAGACAAGGTTAGGCGTAAGGCCTAAGGTCAAAAGAGAAGTTGCTGTTAAGTGAGAACAAAGAAACCTCGAAAGGGAAAATATCTACTTCAGATTAGAGACACATATTTCTGTCTGGGGAAGAAAGATCAAATGTGTTTAGCCCAAGGCTTAATCTACCCAGAGAAAGGGCAAGTATAGACACCTGACTAGAGTAAAAAGTAAGGACTGAAAGATAAGAAGATGGATTGTAACAAGATGCTACTTATTCACAGACCAGAAAAAAAAAAAAAGGGAAAGAAAAGAAGAATAGAGCAAAGTAGATTGGGTTTAAACAGGAGGGTGCTAAAGTAAATTGGAGTAATTCTAGGAGCCATAATCACTGAAGTCAGGGCCTAATTAAGCTTTTAGACTACAGAGGAATAACCAAAAGCAATAACCTAAAGAGTGTGTGTGTACTTTCTTTATCCAAAGAGATTTAAATCCTTATGTTTCTAACTAGCAAATCACAAACTACAAAGAATCTGAACATGAAAGGCACTACACCTATCCCTTCTCTGGGGGAACCTCCCTGCTACTGCAGGCATTGGGCCTGTTAAGAAAATATTGAATATTCTTAAAGAATCTGTAGATTCTGAAATAAAGAAAGGAAAAAAAATAGTATGAAAAGCAGAAAGAGCACATATGGAAGCTAATTCCTAGGTGGAAATTCCAGAGAAGGCTTGTCCCATCTTTGGGGATCTCTGCCCAAATATATATCTTTCCACAATACCTGAGTGTTTATTTTTCCTTGCTACAAAGACTACAGTTTTACAAAATAAAAATTCAATTGGCCGGTATGAGGAACTAGATATCATTCCCACATAATGTGAGTAAACTTAATAATGAATAGATATCATAGGAATTTTTATAAATAATTAGTTGAGTTGTGGAAGTTTTGATTAGGTGGAGGCAAATGATTTGGAAGAGTATTACCAAAGAGAGATAGTGAGAAAATAGTAGTAGAACAGAAGATAGAGAAAAAATATAGGAAAATGACAAAGAAAAATTCCAGAAAATTTCCTTATCCTTTTCCAAATCAAAAGTGTGTGGAAAGGGAATGGGGAGGTATCATTATTTTCCTTCCTATATCACATGACCAACTGCTCTTAGACACCAGAAATAAGCTAGTTATGGTTCTATAGTTGAATCTCATTGTAGATTAAATGGCCTTTAGTAGATTGTTTAGGGGGACCTTAGTACCTACCCATTACAGCATTCCTGTGTTCTTATGTGACAAATATGTGTTTTATATAAAGAAATAATTTATAATTTGGGAATGTGGAGAATGGTGACATACTTCAATTACTAGTAGTGGCCACCTACCCTTTAAGAGTTAGCTATGGTCTTTAACTCTCTATGTTTGAGATAAGGCTAAGAAATGCCAAATCTTAAAGCAGAAATTGTATCAGAACAATAGAAACAGAACATGTCATTGCTGACCTGGGGTAACTCCAAAGGAAGCAAGACAGTGGCTTTGAGAACAACTGTTGTGAGCAAAAATATCACTAGTGTTCTGGCATTCTAGGAATTCTGTATCATTGGTACCAAGCAAAGTTTAGGGCTTCCCTGGTGGCACAGTGGTTGAGAATCTGCCTGCTAATGCAGGGGACACGGGTTCGAGCCCTGGTCTGGGAAGATCCCACATGCCGCGAAGCAACTAGGCCCATGAACCACAACTACTGAGCCTGCGCATCTGGAGCCTGTGCTCCGCAGCAAGAGAGGCCGCGATAGTGAGAGGCCCGTGCACCGTGATGAAGAGTGGTTCCCACTTGCCACAAATAGAGAAAGCCCTCGCACAGAAACGAAGACCCAACACAGCCCAAAATAAATAAATAAATTAAAAAAAAAAGAAAAGTTTAGACAGTGAGATATAAAGGCCTAATTTTAAAGAAGTCCAAAAATGTATAATCAATTTAAGCATCTGTTAGGTAAAAATTTGACACTCAAAATTGATATTAAAAATATAATAACAATGGTTGAATTATGTTTATACTTTTGTGGATGCTTTTTCAAATCTGGTGGCCATCACCTAAAATCAAGGACTTTATGAGCTTTTGAAACAAAGTCCCCCTAAAATCGCGTTCCACTGTTGAGTTTATGATTCACCTCTCTATCCAAAACTTTATTCCCTTTCTTGTCCTGCCCCTGTTCCCCTCAGGATTGAGAAGTATAAAAAAAAAGGGGAGATTGAAACCAAGCAGGACCCTGCAGGGCCCTCCTGGGTAGAAAAGCCCCTCCATGTCCCCCGTTTCTTGTTTGTTGAAAAGGCTTTAGTCTCCTAGAAGACTTCCCTGAGTTCCAAAGAACAGGCACAAGTACTTACTAATCAGGGAAATGAGGGGATGCAGAAACAAAGGGAAATCAGTTAACAAGAAAAGCAACAACAATAGTTCAGTGAAAAACATAGTCCTAGTTCCTCCTCAAGGGATATACATAACAATCTGACACATATCTTTGAATTGCTCTGCAGGAAGTTAGAACCCCTGCCCAAGTGGCGGCTGGTGACTACATTCTGAGCACAAGCACTAGACCCCAGACTGGTTAGAACCAGAAGCTTGATGATTAAGATTCCTGAAACATCACCCTGTTACCTCACCACCAACCAATCCGAAGAAAGCCATACACCCTGCAGTCTTACCCCAAATGCTGCCTTTAAAAAGCCTTCCCTGAAAGATATCAGGGAGTTTGGGTCTTTTGAGCGTGAGCCACCTGTTCTCCTTTCTTGGCACGCTGCAAATAAACACTGCACTTCCCTTCACTACAACCTAGTGCCTGTAGATTGGCTTTGCTGCATGGCAGATACTCAAGTTTGGTTTGGTAACACTTCTGAGTTTAGAAGAGTTTTCTTACTGATCATAATCCTGTTCTAACAGTTTTGTCTTGTGAAACAGACCCCAATTATTTTCCAAGAGAACAACACTACTCAAAACATTTCTGTGTCCTATATTTCTGAACATTTTACCAAGTAGTTTGACATTTTATACAATGGGAAAAGTATTCTAAGAAACAGCATCAAGCTATTTCCTGTTATGGCTAAAATTCTCACTGGAGAGAGTAGCTAAGCTTTTAAAAAATCTTCCAAAACAGGAATCTCCAGAGTAAAATCTATCAGGCTGTTCCTGCGTACAAAGATAGATAAAAGTCTGGGGAAAGGAAAGAAAAGGATATGTTGGAGGAAATTAAGTTATATAGCTGGTCAAAAATGTACATAGAGTTTTAGTTCCTATATTGATATCCAATACATTTATTGTCAAAATATTACACTTCACATTTGAGTTCCTATTAACTGAATTACTGATGGCAGCACCCAAATCTTGCATCAGGAGTAAATTTCATCTTGAAACTACCTGCTGGATAAGAGTCTTGAAACTGTCAAGTAACTAGAATGCTGTTTAACACCTTTGCCAAACTGACTAATTCTTCACTAATTTGTTTCAAATTCAAACAGGTTTTATCACAGTATGTTTATATTCAAAGACTAGGGGCATGAATCAAAATGTCTGTGGGCCCATGAATTAGTGAGAGGTGGTGCAATACACCAGCATTAAACTGGTGAATAGAAGAAGCAGGAATTAGCTACATGAGGATCAATATTGCTATTAGACTTAATGCTACAAATATTTGTCTTTATAGATGCTAAGTATCCTCAGATTACTTTTACCTAACCCCAGGCCCAGATTATGAAAATCTGGTTGTGGTAACATTATTTTATTGTTAATGATTATACTTTTTCATGTGTACTAAATGAAAACTGATTAACTAAAACATCATTTACATTCACACATATCTACATTTTATAAGGGAAGAAATTCTTTATCATTCATAGATACTTATGGTATATAAAATTATATATTTATGTCATATATCAATTATTATCAAATAAAAAATGAAAAAGTTTACCTATTTATAAGTCTAAATCCTTATACACATATACATATATCTATATATATAGTACATATGTATGTATATATATACACACAGATCTGTAGAGTTGACACTTGAACAACTTGGGGATTAGGTACACTGACCCTCTGCACAGTCAAAAATCTGTGTATAATTTATAGCTGGTTCTCTGTATCCGTAGTTCCTCTGAATCAGTGGGTTCAACCTACTCCAGATCATGTGGTACTGTAGTATTTACTGTTGAAAGAAACCTGTATATAAGTGGACCCATGCAGTTCAAACCCCTGTTGTTCAAGGGTAAAGTGTATATATACACATATATATTCATACACATACGTGATTAAAACTTATATGTATATAATTTTACTAGATCCTAAATTCTGTCTAGATTCAGGATCATTAAAAACCAATGACAAGAGGGACCTTCAAGATGGCAAAGGATTAAGACATGGAGAACACCTTCCTCTCCACAAATACATCAAAAATACATCTACATGTGGAACAACTCCTACAGAACACCTACTGAATGCTGGCAGAAGACCTCAGACTTCCCAAAAGGCAAGAAACTCCCCATGTACCTGGGTAGGGCAAAGGAAAAAAACAAAAATCAGAGACAAAAGAATAGGGACAGAACATGCACCTTGGGGAGGGAGCTGTGAAGGAGGAAAAGTTTCCACACACTAGGAAGCCTCTTCACTGGCGGAGACGGGAGGTGGGTCGGGGGAAAACTACAGAGGAGAGCACAGCAACAGGGGTGCAGAGGACAAAGTGGAGAGATTCCCGCACAGAGGGTCGGTTCTGACCAGCACTCACCAGCCTGAGAAGCCTGTCTGCTCACTCGCCAGTGTGGGTCAGGGATGGGAGCTGAGGCTCAGGCTTTGGAGGTCAGACCCCAGAGAGAGGACTGGGGTTGGCTGCATGAACACAGCTTGAAGGGGGCTAGGGCAACACAGCTAACTGGAAGAGAGTCCAGGAAAATGTCTGGAACTGCCTAAGAGTCAAGAGACCATTGTTTCAGGGTGTGCAAGGAGAGGGGATTCAGAGTACGCCTTAAAGGAGCTCCAGAGACAGGTGCAAGCCACGGCTATCAGTGTGGACACCAGAGACAGGCATGAAACACTAAGGCTGCTGATGCAGCCACCAAGAAGCCTATGTGCAAGCACAGGTCACTGTCCACACCTCCTGACTTGGAAGCCTGAGCAGCCCGCCACTGCCAGGGTCCCGTGATCCAGGGACAACTTCCCCAGGAGAACACACGGCACACCTCAGGCTGTTGCAACATCATGCCGGCCTCTGCCACCACAGGCTCACCCTGCATTCTGTACCCCTCCCTCCCCCTGGCCAGAGTGAGCCAGAACCCCCTAATCAGCTGCTACTTTAACCTTGTCCTGTCTGGGTGGGGAACAGACACCCTCAGGAGACCTTCATGCAGAGGCAAGGCCAAATCCAAAGCTGAACCCCAGGAGCTGTGAGAATAAAGAAGAGAAAGGGAAATTTCTCCATGCAGCCTCAGAAGCAGCGGATTAAATCTCCACAACTTGAAATACCCTGCATCTGTGGAATACCTGAATAGATAACAAGTCATCCCAAAACTGAGGCAGTAGACTTTGGGAGCAACTGTAGACTTGGGGTTTGCTTTCTGCATCTAATTTGTTTCTAGTTTTATGTTTATCTTAGTTTAGTATTTAGAGCTTATTAGCATTGGTAGATGTTTATTGATTTGGTTGCTCTCTTCCTTTTTTTATACATATATATTTTGTTTCCTTTTTCTCTTTTTGTGAGTGTGTATGTGCATACTTCTTTGTGTGATTTTGTCTGTATAGCTTTGCTTTTACCATCTGCCCTAGGGTTCTGTCTGTTCTTTTTTTTTTAGTATAGTTTTTAGCGCTTGTTATCATTGGTGGTTTTATATTTGGATTTGGTTGCTCTCTTCTTTCTTTCTTTCTTTTTTAATTGTTTTATTACTTTTATATTCTTTTAATTTTTAATAATATTTTTTATTTTTTATTTTAATAGCTTTATTTTATGTTATTTCACTTTATTTTTTTCATCTTTCCTTCTTTTGTTTTTTCTCCCTTTTCTTCTGAGTCATGTGCCTGACAAGGTCTTGGTTCTCTGGCTGGGTGTCAGGCCTAAGCCACTGAGTGGGGTGAGCCACGTTCAGGACATTGGACCACCAAAGACCTTCCAGCCCCACGTAACATCAATCGGTGAGAGCTCTTCCAAAAATCTCCACCACAACGTGAAGACCCAGCTCCACTCAATGACCAGCAAGCTACAATGCTGGACACCCTATGCCAAACAACTAGCAAGATAGGAACACAAGGCCACCCATGAGCACAGAGGCTGACTAAAATCAAAATAAATTTGCAGACACCCCAAAACACAGCACCGTATGTGGTCCTGCCCACCAGAAAGACAACAACCAGCCTTATCCACAGAATGCAGTCACCAGTCCCCTCCACCAGGAAGCCTACACAACCCATTGAACAAACTTTACCCACTGGGGGAAGACACCAAAAACAACAGGAACTACAAATGTGTAGCCTGTGAAAAGGAGACCCAAAACACAGTAAGTTAAGCCAAATGAGAAGACAGAGAAATACACAGCAGATGAAGGAGCAAGGTAAAAACCCACGAGACAAAACAAATGAAGAAGAAACAGGAAGCCTACCTGAAAAAGAATTCAGAGTAATGACAGTAAGGTTGATCCAAAATCTTGGAAATAGAATGGAGAAAATACAAGAAACATTTAACAAGGACCTAGAAGAACTAAAGAGCAAATGAACAGTGATGAACAACACAATAAATTAATTAAAAATTCTCTAGAATGAATCAATAGCAGAACAACTGAGGCAGAAGAATGGATAAGTGACCTGGAAGATAAACTAGTGGAAGTAACTACCATAGAGCAGAATAAAGAAAAAAGAATGAAAAGAATTGAGGACAATCTCAGAGACCCCTGGGTCAACATGAAATGCACCAACATTCGAATTATAGGGGTCCCAGAAGAAGAAGAGGAAAAAAAAAAGGGACTAAGGAAGAGATTATAGTTGAAAACTTCCCTAATATGGTGAAGGAAACAGTCAATCAAGTCCAGGAAGTGCAGAGAGTCCCATACAGGATAAATCCAAGGAGAAACACTCCAAGACACATATTAATCAAACTATCAAAAATTAAATACAAAGAAAAAATATTAAAAGCAGCAAAGGGAAATCAACAATTAACATACAAGGGAATTTCCATAAGGTTAACAGCTAATCTTTCAGAAGAAACTCTGAAAGCCAGAAGGGAGTGGCAGGACATAATTAAAGTGATGAAAAGGAGAAACATACAACCAAGATTAGTCTCTCCAGCAAGGATCTCATTCGGATTCAACAGAGAAATTAAAAACTTTACAGACAAGCAAAAGCTAAGAGAATTCAGCACCACAAAACCAGCTCTACAACAAATGCTAAAGGAACTTCTCTAGGCAGGAAACACAAGAAAAGGAAAACACCTACAAAAACAAACCTAAAACAATTAATAAAATGGTAATAGGAACATACATATCGATAATTACCTTAAATGTAAATGGATTAAATGCTCCAACCAAAAGACACAGACTGGCTGAATGGATACAAAAACAAGACCCAAATATATCCTGTCTACAAGAGACCCACTTCAGACCTAAGGAGACATACAGACTGAAAGCAAGGGGATGGAAAAGGTATTCTATGAAAATGGAAATCAAAAGAAAGTTGGAGTAGCAATTCTCATATCAGACAAAATAGACTCTAAAGTAAGGAATGTTATAAGAGACAAGGAAGGATACTACATAAAGATCAAGGGATCAATCCAAGAAGATATAACAATTATAAATATATATGCACCCAACACAGAAACACCTCAATACATAAGGCAAATGCTAACAGCCATAAAAGGGGAAATCAACAGTAACACAATCATAGTAGGGGACTTTAACATCCCACTTTTACCAATGGACAGATCATCCAAAATGAAAATAAATAAGGAAACAGAAGCTTTAAATGATACATTAAACAAGATGGACTTAATTGATATTTATAGGACATTCCATCCAAAAACAACAGAAGACACTTTCTTCCCAAGTGCTCATGGACATTCTGCCAGATAGATCATATCATGGGTCACAAACCAAGCCTTGGTAAATTTAAGAACATTGAAATCGTATCAAGTATCTTGTCTGACCACAACTCTATGACACTAGATATCAATTACAGGAAAAAAACTGTAAAAAAATACAAACACACGGAGGCTAAACAATTCACTACTAAATAACCAAGAGATTACTGAAGAAATCAAAGAGGAAGTCCAAAAATACCTAGGAATAAATGACAATGAAAACATGATGACCCAAAACCTATGGGATGCAACAAAAGCAGTTCAAAGAGGGAATTTTATAGCAATACAATCCTACCTCAAGAAACAAGAAACATCTCAAATAAACAACCTAACCTTACACCTAGAACAGTTAGAGAAAGAAGAACAAAAAAACCCCAAAGTTAGCCGTAGGAAAGAAATCATAAAGATCAGATCAGAAATAAATGAAAAAGAAATGAAGGAAATGATAGCAAAGGTCAAAAAAAGTAAAAGCTGGTTCTTTGAGAAGATAAACAAAAGTGATAAACCATTAGCCAGACTAATCAAGAGAAAAGGGAGAAGACTCAAAACAATAGAATTAGAAATGAAAAAGGAGAATTAACTGACACTGCAGAAATACAAAGGATCATGAGACATTACTACAAGCAACTATATGCCTATAAAATGTACAACCTGGAAGAAATGGACAAATTCTTAGAAAAGCACAACCTTCTGAGACTGAACCAGGAACAAATAGAAAATATAAACAGACCAATCACAAGTAATGAAACTGAAAATGTGATTAAAAATCTTCCAACAAATGAAATACCAGGACCAGATGGCTTCACAGGTGAATTCTATCAAACATTGAGAGAAGAGCTAACACCTATCCTTCTCAAACTCTTCAAAAATATAGCAGAGGGAGGAACACTCCCAAACTCATTCTACGAGGCCATCATTACTCTGATACCAAAACCAGACAAAGATGTCACAAAAAAAGAAAACTACAGGCCAATATCACTGATGAACGTAGATGCAAAAATCCTCAATAAAATATTAGCAAACAGAATCCAACAGCACATTAAAAGGATCACACACCATGATCAAGTGGGGTTTATCCTAGGAATGCAAGCATTCTTCAATATATACAAATCAATCAATGTGATACACCATATTAACCAACTGAAGGAGAAAAACCATATGATCATCTCAACAGATGCAGGAAATTCTTTCGACAAAATTCAACACCCATTTATGATAAACCTTCCAGAAAATAGGCATAGAGGGAACTTACCTCAACATAATAAAGGCCATATAGAAAAAACCCACAGCGAACATTGTTCTCAATGGTGAAAAAATGAAACCATTTCCTCTAAGATCAGGAACAAGACAAGGATGTCCACTCTCACCCCTATTTGCAACATAGTTTTGGAAATTTTAGCCACGGCAATCAGAGAAGAAAAAGAAATAAATGGAAGCCAAATCAGAAAAGAAGAAATAAAACTGTCATTGTTTGCAGATGACATGACACTATGAATCCTAAAGATGCCATCAGAAATCTACTAGAGCTATTCAATGAATTGGGTAAAGAAGCAGGATACAAAATTAATGCACAGAAATCTGTTGCATTGCTATACAATAATGATGCAAAATCTGCAAGAGAAATTAAGGAAACACTCCCATTTACCACTGCAACAAAAAGAATAAAATACCTAGGAATAAACCCATCTAAGGAGACGAAAGACCTGCATACAGAAAACTATAAAACACTGATGAAAGAAATTAAAGATGATACAAACAGGTGGAGAGATATACCATATTCTTGGATTGGAAGAATCAATACTGTGAAAATGACTATACTATCCAAAGCAATCTACAGATTCAATGCAATCCCTATCATACTACCAATGGCATTTTTCACAGAACTAGAACAAAATATTTCACAGTTTGTATGGAAACACAAAAGACTCCAAATAGTCAAAGTAATCTTGAGAAAGAAAAACTTAGCTGGAGGAATCAGGCTCCCTGACTTCAGACTATACTACAAAGCTATAGTCATCAAGACAGTATGGTACTGTCACAAAAACAGAAATATAGATCAATGGAACAGGATAAAAAGCCCAGAGATAAACCCATGCACATATGGTCACCTTATCTTTGATAAAGGAGGCAAGAATATACAATGGAGAAAATACAGCCTCTTCAATAACTGGTGTTGGAAAAACTAGACACTAACTGGTGTTGGAAAAACTGGACAGCTACATGTAAAAGAATGAAATTAGAACACTCCTTAACACCATACACAAAAATAAACTCTAAATGGATCAAAGACTTAAATGCAAGGCCAGACACTATAAAACTCTTAGAGGAAAACATATGCAGAACACTCTATGATATAAATCACAGCAATATCCTTTTTGACCCACCTCCTAGAGAAATGGAAAGAAAAACAAAAATGAACAAATGGGACCTAATGAAAGTTAAAAGCATTTGCACAGCAAAGGAAACCATAAACAAGATGAAAAGACAACCCTCAGAATGGGAGAAAATATTTGCAAATGAAGAAACTGACAAAGGCTTAATCTCCAAAATACACAAGCAGCTAAGGCAGCTTAATATCAAATAAACAAACAGCCCAATCCAAAAATGGGCAGAAGACCTATGTACACGTTTCTCCAAAGAAGATATACAGATTGCCAGCAAACACATGAAAGCATGCTCAACAGCACTAGTCATTCGAGAAATGAAAATCAAAACCACAATGAGGTATCACCTCACAACAGTTAGAATGGCCATCATCAAAAAAACTACAAACAGTAAATCCTGGAGAGGGTGTGGAGAAAAGGGAACCATCTAGCACTGTTGGTGGGAATGTAAATTGACATAGCCACTAAGGAGAACAGTATGGAGGTCCCTTAAGAAACTAAAAATAGAACTACCATATGACCCAGCAACCCCACTACTGAGCATATACAATGAGAAATCCATAATTCAAAAAGTCATGTACCACAATATTCATTGCAGCTGTATTTACAATAGCTAGGACATGGAAGCAACCTAAGTGTCCACTGACAGATGAATGGATAAAGAAGATGTGGCACATATATACAATGGAATATTACTCAGCCATAAAAAGAAACGAAACTGAGTTATTTGTAGTGAGTTGGATGGACCTAGAGACTGTCATACCGAGTGAAGTAAGTCAGAAAGGGGAAAACAATTATTGTATGGTAACATATATATATATATGGAATCTACAGAAAAAAAATGGTTCTGAAGAACTTAGGGACAGGAGAGGAATAAAGATGGAGATGTAGAGAATGGACTTGAGGACACGGGCAGTGGGAAGGGTGAGCTGGGATTAAGTGAGAGCACGGCATGGACATATATATAATACCAAATGTAAAATAGATAGCTAATGGGAAGCAGTCGCATAGTGCAGGGAGATCAGCTCAGTGCTTTGTGTCCACCTACAGGAGTGGGATAGGTAGGGTGGGAGGGAGACGCAAGAGGGAGAAGATTTGGGAAATATGTATATGTATAGCTGATTCACTTTTTTATACAGCAGAAACTAACACACCATTGTAAAGCAATTATACATCAATAAAGATGTTAAAAATATATATATATATATATAAATGTAAAAAATAATAAATAAAATATGCTAACCCAGATCTTATAGCTCTGAACTACTGCTTTCCCTACACCTACCAGAAAGCAGCAGCAGCAGAGACATTTCCAGAAGGTTTGTGGTGGTAGCAGCCTTGTGGAAGAGAGACAGTGGGATTTGTTTTTCATCTGCATTTTATATTTACAAATATATTGTGTATGTATTTAGAGTAATTTGGCAGAAAGCTAATAGACTTTATGAGGAAGCTAAAGTCCCTTGCACAGTTGCAAGCTATTTTTTGGTGCTTCCCCTGTAGGACTATGTGTGAGTGAATAGAATAGAAATGAAACAAGCAGCTGATAAATGGGTAATTTTTTTTTTGTGTGTGGTACGTGGGCCTCTCACTGTTGTGGCCTCTCCCGTTGCGGAGCACAGGCTCCAGACGTGCAGGCTCAGCGGGCATGGCTCATGGGTCCAGCCGCTCCACGGCATGTGGGATCTTCCCGAACTGGGGCACGAACCCGTGTCCCCTGCATCGGCAGGCAGACTCCCAACCACTGCGCCACCAGGGAAGCCCTAAATGGGTAATTTTTAATTGCCATTTTTTGCTGAAACTATTGATGTTTTTCTTTATTCCAGTGAAATATCCCAAGTAAAAAATGTAGAGAATGTCTAACAGTTTTAACATGGTGGAAGGTAGAGCAAACAAATGGAGAAAAAAATCCAGGGGAAGGATTAATAATTGAATAATGAAATGGTTAAAATTAATTTGAAAATATCCTTGAACTTTGACAAAGATATACAATATTGACAAAGATATACAATACAATACAATAGATATGTGTCCAAATCCCCTTGGATACTTATATCTGGAAATCCTGAGAAGTAAAAGGAACATACTAAGAAGGAAACTTTAGAGCAGCAGTGGACTGAGTGAGAATTGAGAGAATCAAGTCCTTTCCCCATTTCACCCCTACCCTACCCAACGCCATTCCATTAGCAGTTCTGGTGCCTTCCTTCATTTATTCATTCAAAACAGTCCTCCTATGTGCCAGACTCTATTCTGGATGCTAAGGATTTGGCAGTGAGAAGGATAAACAAAATTCGTGTCGCATAGAGCTTAAATTTCAAAAGAGAAAATAGATAATAGACAAATTATATATATATATATATATATATATATATATATATATATATATATCATAGTGGTGTTAGGAAAATTAAGTCGGTTAAAGGGGTGAGAGAGTGCCTGGTTAAGGGCACAGTAGTATATTTTAGCCAGGGTTGTCAGAAAAGCCCTCGGACAAGCTCACTTGGTTGTACTGTAACTTCTAGGGGCTTAGCCCAGTCTCTTCATACATAAAATGGGGGCATCATTAGGTGATCACTAAACAGCTTCAAAATTCTGTGCTTTCTTTAAGAGACATATCTTTGGGTCATGTAATCTTTTGTATGTATAAGTTATGGTCTTCATTGTCCATTGATCTGAAAATGTAATAAGAATGTTCATTGATTTCCAAGCTTAATTCCATTTTACATTTAGGGAATTTAAACTGAGAGTTAAATGCCTTCCCAAAGGTTGCATAATGGTAAAAGACAGATAAGAGCTCTTGATTTCTGCTGTTCTCAGTCTGAAATTCTGCCTCACTGTGTGATATAGTAAGAAGTGGAATTGCAACGTCAGAGCAGTTCAAAGTAGAGTTAAGATGTGTGAGCTATGACAGACTAAAATATGTACGAAGAAGAAATTGTATAAGTATATCCCACTGCAATCATTTATGGAAGGCAAGTAAGCCATGTGATATGCTTTAAACCAGTAAAATAGCAAACCCCCACCAAGAAAATCTATAATTTTAATCAAAAGTTTGTTTCAGTCATTGAAATTCTGTTATTGCTGCTTACAAACATTAAAGTCAATCAAAACATAAAAAAAAAAACAATGACAAAAGAGGAAAATGCCTTGGAAGACTTTTAAACTTATACCAAGATAATGAGAATTCTGTATATTTGACAATTGGTATTCATACTCAGAGAATAAAATAATGACAGATAAAACTAACTAAAAATAGTAGTATGTGTAAGAAAATTAATATATTAAATATAGACAAACATCTGACCAAAAAGTAAAAGACTTAAATTTAGAAAAATAACTGACATATAAGGACTGTGAAAAACAGATGGCCAATCTAACACCAAACAATACCTATAAGATAAATACATACATTTATAAATGTGTGTAAAAATGATCTTCCAAATGCAGCAAATAAATGCATGTGTTTTTGCCCCCTTTGGATCATGGTCCTTACACATTTGGAAGAAAACAATCTCATGTTCTGATTATTATGGAAGAAGACCTGTATGGGTCCAATCCAAAGCAGCTAAAAATACATAGCTATGCCCATTATAATGACATGGGAGGTACAAATACAAGCTTCTCCTTGAGCACAAGGAGTCTTGTACTCAAGGTGGGTGGAATTATAAGGAAATCTAGATACCACAAAAGACAAAACAAAGGAGAGTTTTGAGATTCTGTATAAACATTTAAATCTAAATACGCATTTTGGAACACATCTGTTGTTTTAGTTGTTTCTCCAACTCACTCAGATTCAGATTTTTGTTGTTTCCTCTGTTCTAATGTTTTCCAATGGAGACTGACACAAAGCCCAGTTCTTTGACTAGACATAGAGAGTAAAGACAACACATAACTTCATATCATTCTGACTTATTCTCCTTCATTATGATACCGATGTACAAGATCCATACTTTTACTTAGTTATAGAAAACACCACTCAACAGGCTTTTTCTGAAAATTTATTTTCTGGAGGAGTGTAAGGGAAGTCAGAAGTTGGAAATCATAGTTAGAAGAGTGAAAATGTAGAGAGATCAGGAATATTAAATTAAGGTTAAGGGGAAGAAAGGGTGAGGGTGAATCACTGCTACTTTATTATATTTAGGATCATTCTATGTCTTAGGATAATCACTATTTGGCATATGACTCTCTCAGGAATGCTGGATCTAAGAATATATATAGTCATACCTGCATAAGCATGCACACATACACAAACATAAGTGGAATGGGGGGCTTCTTTCATCTGATGGAATATCCACTCTATTAGAAATATCCCAGTGCATAATAGCTTCCATGAATGGTTTCACCTGCCTTAGTGCAGATAAAACAGATATCAGTAAAAAAGAAGCATACATCTCATGGGTCTCCTAAATTTTGTTGTCATACAGAATGTAAATGCTATAATGAAAAGTATCCAACTAGTATTTGGTAAAATATTAGAAAAGTAGCTCTCCAGAGGGGAGAAACAAAACGAAAATATTCTGTGTTAAGATATGGTCGGAAATGCTTAGATAAGCAAAGGTAAAATGTTTCTTTACTCTGAAACTTCTCAGAGCATGTGTGGGGTTAAAACCTGAGTCCCCTGCTTTCAGAATCATTATCATTCAAACCAAATGCTGCTCTACTTAGTTCACAGAGTCCAATACCCTCAATTTGAGGCTCATGTGAATCCAGTAGCTTTGAGAAATGATGCCCTCTTATCGGAAACATCACAAATTCAGGGGAGCTGACCAGGGAAGGGGTATAAGCAAGGGGTACAAGAACAGAAAGAAAATGCAGAGATAAGAGCATTGCCTCTCAAGTCAAAAAGTACTAGATGTTTATCCCAGTGTCACCTTACCCTAGCTGTGTGAACTTGAATAAATAAATTCCTTAATGCCTAGTTTCCTCACCTTTAAAATATGATTATTTAAAGGATTAATACGAGTTTCTTTAATGTTAGCATTACTATTCTTATTAATTTTTGTTGTGTCTAACAATCCATCACTCTTTAAATGGGGTTAGCAGTTTCATCTCCAATTATAAATATTAGGGCTTTCATTGGCTTTCCTGAAGTGGTATCAAGGAAAAACAGACAGGCCTTAGAAGAAATTAAGAGGTTTTATGTCCAAAGACACTGTATTAAAACAAACCCAAAGTAATTGTTATTTTAATTAAACTGAGAAAATCAATCTCTCTCTCTCTCTCTCTCACTCTCTCCCTCTCTCTCTTTCTCTCTCACATACACACACACACATACACAAAAACTTATTTTCCCTCTTTCTTGTGTTTTGTGTGAAAGGACCTTTACCTGGTCCTAGTGGCATCATATTAATGAGTGATCTTCAGACAGTGTAGAGATTTTAAGGATGATTTCAAGCGTGGCTTTCTGTACTAAAATGCTCAGTACCCTGGAGAATAACACACTGATGTCAACCTCTTCTCAGAACCAGAATGAACAAAATTTTATTCTTTTGTCAGTCTGATCATTTAATGTGGTGTCATGCTAATTACTTTAAAGAGCTTACATGTTGTACCCTTATTCCTTAAAATTTCAATGCCAGTGTCTATTCCCTAAACTTATTTATATTGAAAACAATGATCTGAGAATTAAAAAGTTAAGCCCTAAGAACTCTTCAACAACTGTAAGCATACTTAAGAATTACTGTTAAACATACTTTAAGACAGGAAAGCTGTGGGTTAAAAAAATTAATTGAAAACTAAAATTAAAGTTATCCTCTCTTATGATAATAAAACTGTGATCATGTTATTGATATAAAACAATATTGAAGTGATCCATATGATCTTGTTTAAATAAGTAGTTCTCCAGCCTAATTATACATTAGAGTCATCTGGGAAGCTTTTCCAATAAGGCACTGCATAAACCCCACCCAAGACTAATTAAATAAGTTGGTGGAGCCTATTATCAATATTTTTACAAATCTTTCCAGGTGTTATAATGTGCAGAAAGACATTCCAACCAGGGATCTTGTTAATTAAACAAAAAACCATCAGACCGAGGTGGTTCTAATACCTTAGCTGCCTATATAAGCAAACCCAAACCTAAGACTGTAAATGCTTCAAGGTTAAACAATGGAAGGCAAAGAACAACCGAACATACACAGCATACTAGGCTTTTCCAAATAAGGCAAACACTTAAGCTATAGCAAATCAAATCATTTCCTTGCTTTATTTCCACCTTTTCTCTACAAAAGTCTTTCCCCTAACTCCTGTAGGTAGAGTGTTTCTAACCACCTCTGCTTGTGTGCTGCCTGATTCCAATCAATTTTTGCTCAAATAAACTCTTAAATTTTTAATATGCCTCAGTTTATCTTTTTTATTTTATCAGTTTTTCAGCAGTAATCTAAACTGTTGCTCCCTATAAAACAATGGCTTTCTTATAAACCTTTTGCATCATGGGAACTTTTGAAAATTGGATGTTAACTATTGGTATTTCTGCCCCCTAAAAAATGAAGCAAAACACTTCTACATCCACCCACAAATCCAAATACATACCCACAGAGACACCTAGACACATTCTCATACTCACACACACATGTGATTTTCCATACAGTTTAAAGGCATAGCCATAATTCCTGAAGCCCTTGTTAAGAAATGTACCTCTAAGAACAACACTTAAATGCATTCAACAGGAAGAGAAGCTGTTGTCTTTTCAATGGATCAAGTAGCAACACCTTGGCAATTGCTTCACTGTTTAAAAATCTCTAGTATTAATGACATTCCTTTGTAGCTTCAACATAAACCCATTTTACCTGCTCAAGTTCTCAAGTCAAATGGAAATCAATGTGTGCGTGTTTTGTGTGACTGTGAGTAATTTACTTCCCTTTTCCAAATCTCAGTTTTCTTATCTGATAAATGAATAAATTGATAGAGCATAGGTTAATAATTCAATACAACATATCACACTGGCTTTTAAAGAATCAATGAATATTAGCTGCCACTATTAGTGTTGCTTTTTTTTAATATAGTCTATTAAAGATAGTTTCATATGCTTGTAGTCTTAATGAAATTTCTCATTTAGTATTTTCATTTCCAGAAAATAGTCACAAAAAGTCAAAAGCAAAACAAGCAAGCCATAAATAAATGAAACAATGTTGATTCTAGCCATTGCTATCTCCTTTCACTTTAATCCATGTTTTTTTTTTTTTTTTTTTTTTTTTTTTTTTGGAGTACGCAGGCCTCTCACTGCTGGGGCCTCTCCCACTGCGGAGCACAGGCTCCAGACGTGCAGGCTCAGCGGCCATGGCTCACGGGCCCAGCCGCTCCGTGGTATGTGGGATCCTCCCAGACCAGGGCACGAACCCGCGTCCCCTGCACCGGCAGGCGGACTCCCAACCACTGTGCCACCAGGGAAGCCCTAATTCATGTTTGAGTAAAGACGTTTTAAATACGGAGGAAATACTGGGAAATTGCTTTTGTTTCCATTTTTAAAATCTATCTCTGTTAGGTTGAATACACTAAGATGGCTATTTAAGGAAAAAGAAAAGTACAGCATTGTGTTTTTCCCCTTTGCCTCTTAGATCAGACTACTTCTATAAAACAAGTCAATTTTGGTTGTTAATTAAATATCATTTCTCATTCATATTTTTCCATACTAAGTATTAGTATTGTTTCCAGATCATACATTTAATCAACAGTGATCAATTTGAATTTGAATATCAATATTCTGGCTCCTCTTCCATGCAGTTCTTGAAATGATATATGTAAGTATGTTTTTTCTGTCTGTTTTTGTAGCTTTTTATTGAATTATAATTAGCATAAAATATTATATTAGTTTCAGGTGTTCAACATAGTGATTCCATATTTTTTATTCATGATGAAATGATCCCCACAATAAGTCTAGTTATCATCTGTCACCATACAAAGTTACAATGTTATTGCCTATACTTCCTATGCTGTGTATTACATCCCCATGATTTATTTATTTTATAGCTGGAAGTTTGTACCACTTAATCCCAACCTATTTTGTTAGTCCCCCAACAATGGTGCAGCCGTGGTAGAAAACAGTATAGAGGTTCTTCAAAAAACTAAAAATAGAACCACCATACCATCCAGCAATTCCATTTCTGGGTATTTATCTGAAGAAAATTAAAACACTAATTCAAACAAACTTATGGTTACCAAAGGGGAAAGGGGTGGAGGGATAAATTAGGAGTTTGGGATTAACATACACACACTACTAAATATAAAATAGATAACCAACAAGGACCTACTGTATAGCACAGGGAACTCTACTCAATATTTTGTAATAACCTGTAGAGGAAAAGAATCTGAAAAAGAATATATATATATATGAATCACTGTGCTGTACACCTGAAACTAACACGACATGGTAAATTGACTATACTTCAATTTAAAAAAAAAGAATCAATAGAAATTTTTTAAAAAGAAAAGTTATATGTACTCCTATGTTTTTTGCAACACTATTTACAATAGTCAAGGTATGGAAGTAACCTAAATGTCCATGGATAGATGAGTGGATAGAGAAGATGTAGTATTTTTTAAAAAAATACCTTAACCTAGATTTTTAGTTCTTTCTCTTTCTCTTCTTCAAACCTCCAAAGGCTACATACAACTTTTAAACGAATCTAACACTTCCAAGATGCGAAAAACACCTTGAAACTGAGTGACAAAGTGAATCACATTCTTTTCCCAGTTAAGATCTACAGAGGCAGAGACACGCATGTGATATATATATACAAACACAGCTGGGCTGAAACCTGATTTACCTACATTCTAACTTGACTTTTAAAATTTCTCTGAGTCCCAAACTTGCATGACCTTGGTGTTCTGTGAATATCGCAAAGCATTTCTGTTACATTCTCTTGCTAAAGAATTTAAATTCACAATACAAATATTTATTTAATTACCAATTGTTTAAGAAATGAAGATGATATTCTTTGAGGAAGCAAAGAATAACAATATAACCCAAAGTTTACATGCCTAGAAAGCAATTACTCTGTGTCAAGCCATCTATTATTTGCATTACTGTTCATCCATATAACCACTATATGAAGCAGGTATAACTGACCTCACTTTTGCAGGAGAGTGGCCTATATTTTAAAGGGGTTAAGTGCCTTGCTCTAGATCACACAGTGTGCAAATAACAGAGGTGGAATTTATTCCTCTTCTGCCAAAATTTTCTATTCCAGTATATAACTATGACATACTGCCCATTTTAGCTTAAGAGAATCAAAAAGTTAGCATTTTTTTTATACTTAACAAGTTAAAACCGAAAACAGCAGTACTTGTGTAAATCATGGTACTTCAAAGACTAGCATAAGAAAGACTTAAAATCACTTTCCTACTGTAAAGTAATTATAAATGTGAGGTAGCAATAAAAATACTAAATGAGAAATTCTGTTGTACTTAATTCCTATAAATGGCTCTATAACTTCTCATGTCTGTTCTCTGCATTTAGATGAAGCTTGAAACTATCCCTTAATTCTATAGCCTATACATGAAACTCAAATTGTAACAGAATCTTTAAAAATGTCTGAAATGATTAAGAGCAAAATACTCCACTATAATGAGAGTTCTAGGTAGACTTTAAAAAGAACCATGAGAGATAATCTGGTAAAATAAAAGCTACAGAAGACAATTATGATTAAACTCAAATTATATACAAGGCAAAAATAAACAAATAAGAAGTAAACATTATAAACTCTTAAATACTGGCATGTTTTTTGTCCCAGTTGAAGATTATATCTAAATATAAATAATATCTCTGGATAATAAATCAATGGAAATAATCAAATCAAAGCTGATCATTTTGCTCTAAGTCATCTGATTTGAGTATTTCCATAAAGTAAATTAATGATATTCACTAGAATTTGGAGAATATTCTTATTATTTTAAACATGTTCTCATTCAGTTTGTACCTCAGTGATTCTATTAAACCACAAAATTTTCATTTTGTGATATTTAACTAAACAGGACTAAGATGAGTGATTTAGATATCTAAAAATATGGAGTTTTAGATCCTGTTTAATTGGCTTGAGATTAGCACTCTTTCCTTGCCTAAAAATTGGCAATCCATTAAATAAATCAAGAATTCATACATGGGGCTTCCCTGGTGCCGCAGTGGTTGAGAGTCCACCTGCCGATGCAGGGGACACGGGTTTGTGCCCCGGTCCGGAAAGATCCCACATGCCGCGGAGCAGCTGGGCCCGTGAGCCATGGCCGCTGAGCCTGCGCGTCCGGAGCCTGTGCTCCGCAACGGGAGAGGCCACAACAGTGAGAGGTCCGCGTAAAAAAAAAAAAAAAAGAATTCATACATTTTAGCAGTTTTGCTTTTATAGTTATTGGATATTTCTTGAATCATTTTTCCTGCTCTTTTCCCTTTTCTTACAGAATGCTTTCATTGCCAACTACTGTTACAGTAGCCTATAAGATTAGCTTGGCTATGCTATTTGTACAAAATATTAAATTTGATGTATTCTTTGCAGACTAGGCATGGGATGTGTATATTAAAAGACTATGTTTAAAGGCACACTCTAGATTATTCAAATACATGTATGTGTGTGTGTGTGTGTGTATATATATATATATATATATATCTCCCCTTTTAATACTTACAGGAAAATAATACAGCTCCCAGATGTACTAGCATATTGATTTTTGTGTATTCAATTAAAAAAAAAAAATCATGTGTGACCTAGTTGCAAAAGTGCAGCCCACTTTGGTTCAGATTTCTTTCCTGCATGACTTATGTCCTATGGATTTGGAAGGGAATGACCATGAAGGGATTCAGAGTATTGGCAATGTGTCAGTTGACTATTCTCTGTGGAGTCTTAGGGAAAAATAAATGATGATAACAACAGGCTGTAGAGGACATTCTTATTTGTCTTAAACTTTACTGTACAGCCTCGTTGGTTAGGGCTCTGGTGTCAGACTTTCCGGCTGTAAATACTTACTGTATCATTTATTAGGTATGTGACCTCAGGAAAGTGAATTACCATCTCTGTGATTCAGTTTCTTCATTGGAAAAATTGAGATAATAATGACACCTACATCATAAATTTGTTGTGAAGGTTTAATTATCTAAAAGAAGAGTTAGCATAGTCCCTGTTCATGTTAATTGCATAAATATGTGTTCATGTTTCAAAAGTTATTTTTATATATTTCAGAAGAGTAAAGCATAGACTACTTTCAATCATTCTCACATGAGAAACCATTTGTAGTCAGAGTCCTATTTCTAGACTAGGGAAATATCACCTCTTCCACTAACATTTAAATGTGAGCACAGACTTCCCTTTTTCCTCTATTGTTTACTGCTGTATCCTCAAGGCTTAGATTAATGCCTGGACCATACATAGTATGCTGTCAGTAAATGTTTGTGGAGGAATCATTGGTCAACTTTCAGTTTCTTCATGTCAGGGAAAGAAACCCTCCATAATATTTTGTAATAGACAAAATGTTTCCTTTTGACATCCATCATGGATAGACTCTAACCCATGCTAGGATTCAATCTAATCTCTTTCTTTAGTCTGCTTCCTCCTGCTCCCACTCTCTAATGGATACCTTGGGCTTTGGGAAAATTCTAAAAGTCCTTTTGATATCCCACTTGGGGTTTTCCAATATAGGCAATCCCTTTAAAGGAAAATAATCCCTCTCTATTCAGCTCTATCAAGATTCTCATTCCTGGGTAACAGGAAAATAACAATAATGGTTGGTATTTATCGGGTGCTTACTGTATGTGGCACTGGGATAACTTGTGTAATCTTGTTTAATCTTCTCAACAACATTCAGTGCTGCAGATTGTAGAAACATTTTACAGATGACAAAATAGAGATTTGGAGAGGATAATTATTCATTATAAAGTCACAAACTATAAAAGGTGAAACAGACTTTTTACCAGTCTGATGTTAACATCAATGCTCTTAAGAACCAAATAAATTCTTCTACCTATGCAGTTAGTGTTCAGTACTAAAGCTATTAGGAGGCCTGATGTTTTCACACACACTAAGGTATTAAAGATTGACAGTACACTAACTATTAATTAACAGGTTATCCTGGCTGTATATGTTTTCACTTTGAAAAATGTTACCTTGAACAAAAGTATATTGAACTGAATGAAAGAAATTCTAATGGTGAATTACATACCTTGTGACAGGTAAATAATTTGGGGCTGGAGAATTTTCCAGAGTTAACAACCTTAATATAATTTTGTTCTGAGTTTCATTTACAAATTTATCTGTATAATTGCCCTTTTAACCCCTTTCAGATAAATAGATATTCTCCTCTAGTTAATTAATTCAATTATTCAACTCATAAAGGATTTTGGAATATCTACTATGTGCCAGACACTGTTTTAGACTTGAATGTAAATGACTTTAGAAAATTCACAACTTATTGCAGGACAAAGACATTTAGATACATAACTGCACTACAATAAAATAAAAACTATAAGAAAGGCACTTAATACAAAAGTGGGAATGAATGGTACACACACCTATTTGGGTAAAGACACTGAGAAAACCAGAACCTTCACTGGAGCAGTTACATTTATGGCAGAGAGAGTACAGAATGGTGAAAAGAAATTTACCAGCTGGAATAGTTTGTGTAGGGAATTCTAGACAGAGCAAACAACACATGCAAAGGCATGTAGGCTTGAAAGAATGCAACTTGTTGGGAGAATTAAGATTAATTGGCTATGAACAAACATTCTCTGATGACTTTAATGAAAATACTCTCTATTGGTTCTTCCTCTTCTAAGTGTGTGCCTTAAATGTTGGGGCTACTCATCAGACTGTCCTTCTACCTCTCCCAATTAGGTTTCTGTGAGTTGTCTCATTTATTTCAGAGCTTTAATTAGCAGTCATCTGAATGCTGGTGGTGGTTCTTTAGGGGTTTCCAGCATACTGTTACTTAGATGAGTCATTCTAATTTAAAGGAGATAATTTGAAGACATAGAATAAAATCAGGAAATGTGAAAAAAATTTGAAAGATGGGAGAAATTCAAAAGTAATTGTCAGTAAGAACTCACGTTTAGCTTAACACTGTTACAAATGGTTACATATAGATATAAATAGATAGATAAACCTATATACATATGTGTATATATAGGGGTTAACATACAAATATGTATTTCTTTGCTCTGTCAGGTAAGAGAGCCTAAAAGAAATAACACCCTGATAACAATGTGCACACTTAGGGCCCATATCTTGGTTTTGAATAATATTTTCCAATAAAAGAAAACAGGTTTCCTTTGAGAAATGGCTGATTTTGGACTATGGAAGGAAATATATAAGATGAGCCTGGAGAATCTTCCCTGCCAAAAGTAAGGAAGTGTTAAAAGAAAAACAAAAACACATTATTGGGGTTTGTCAAAGAGCAAATGAGCTAATGGAAAGAGTTTCCAATGCCCTAAGCTGGAACTATTACAGCAACAAAATAAATTATTATTGGATTACAATGCAAAGTATAAAATAAGTGTCCATGTGCCCAAGCTGATATAAATCATTGAATGAATTAATGAATGAGAGAGAAGAAACGTCTTTCAAGAATTTCACATAATTTATATATATACTCTGCACTAAAGGAGGGAAAATGTAACTCCCCACTCATGAAGTATGGACTATGCATAGAGACGTCCTTTCATAGGACATCAGAAATAGGGGGAAAAGAGTAACTTTACAGTGGGGAAAATTTCAAACATTATTTCAAGGGGTGAATAGCCAAGGTCAACATCAATAGTCATAAACCATGTTGATACTATGTACCCTTGACATGATGAAACTGGCACTTTTTACCTCTGTAATCTTCCTCTCGAAAACCCCAAACCCAAGTCTAATCAGGAGAAAAACATCAAACAAGTTCCAATAGAGGGGGATCCTACAATATACCTGCCAAGTATTCCTCAGGAACTCTCAACCTCACGAAAAACAGAATAAGTTTGAAAAACTGTGATGGCCAAGAGAAGCCTAAGGAGACATGACAACTAAATGAATATGGTATCCTGGATGGCCTCTTGGAATCGAAAAAGAACATTAGGGAGAATTCCCTGGTGGTCTAGTGGTTATGACTCCATGCTTTCACTGCTGAGGGCCGGGGTTCAGATCCCTGGTTGGGGAACTAAGATCCCACAAGCTGTGTGGCATGCCACCCACCATGCCCCGCAAAAAAATTATAGGTAAAAATTAAAGAAGTAGAAATTAACTCTTCTTATAATATCTATTTCTTACTGATTCTGTTTGCAAAGTGACCTTATGTAATTTGTTGTCAAATGATATTGGATGAATGTGTTTTAAGGAGATGTTGACCAAGAGTTTCTGAGAAGTTGTGCGCTGCAGTAAACTGGGAATCAGTAAACTGTGGTTTTTGTCCTCTCACTCACTGTGGGACTTTGGACAAGTCATTCTCACCTGTTTGGATCTCAATTCCTTGTGTCAGCTTAAACCTTAGCTTTGCTTACCATTGCATTCATGTATGTAGGAGTTCAACTGAAGGGTTTGAGGGCCATAAAACATTTATATGAGGAGCTGTGGAGTTTCCTGGAAAATATCTCATTACCATAAAACACAGACTCCAGGCACACAAGCCTTAAAAACTACATCTCAGGGTCTCATGGGGAAGAAGGGACAGACCAGTGTAAAATATCACGTTATTTCTAGCCCAATCTTTAATCAATGTGTGCCTAAATCTGAGGAGAGGGAATTGGTAGAAAGTACAAATTTCACTAATTTCTGAAAGTCAATTCACTTAGAAACTCATGGATTAGCATAGTCATGAAAGTGAGATTCTTTCCCCAGATAGGAAGAGAGCACATTGTGTTTCTTTTTACATAAAGAGCTCAGAGACCTCAGCTTTCTTTGCAGGCTCCAGCAGTACTGGGGTATTGACGCATCAAAATAGTTTCCATACAACGAGACAAAGTGTGGCACTGACTCAGTGTGACTTCAGCAGTTACCAGAGATGGCTTTGCAGGGACAATACAGACATGGAGGTTTTGGTGTTCTGAATCCCACTGTGTATGCCTAAACAGACAGGTTTGGAAAAGGGTGGGGCCTTTCCATGTACCTGAGACAAACAGGAAATGAATAAAATGGATTCTGATGTCCTACAATTGTAAAGGAAGCTAGACTCAGGGAAATAACATTTGCTATTATCATGCTTGAACAATGGAAGTTGAGAAACAGAGAATAGGAGATTTCCAAGTAATTAATCACTAAAATTGATATTTCATGAAATTTGAAGTGGAACTCCAATATCAGATAAATTGGAGTTACTCTCAAAGAAGGGTAATATGCTCTCCGATTTTAAAATCTCAATTATTGACCTGAGAAGATCCAAGAATATTTCTCAGTGGAACATAAGGGCACTCTAGAACCCAGATTGAAAAATTCCCAACTGAATGATGGCTAAGGTTCTGCCTACCTTTAAATATTTATTGGCTCTAAGCCAGGGAGGAAGTTTCATATAGGAACATTGATTCTGACTCTAGAGATTGTGAGGAGATAAGAAAAAAACAACACTTAGGAGTAGCTGAAATTATAGCTTGGCTACTTGGCGAAGGTCACACTTCTTTTCCATCTTCAAACAAATAAAGAAATAGTAATATTCTGAACTTTGGGCTCCCTGCCAAGTCTCTCCATTCCAAGTTTCCCAAGTTAACTATTTATACATCAGCCACAAACAACAAAACAAAACAAAAAACTTGCTTGTCTGAAATCCTTGACTACATGACCAAGATTAAAAAGAATTCTAAGAGAAAGGAAAATCTGGCTGTTTCTACTGCAAGCAGCCTACTTCATTAATTTCATTCCTAAAAGGGCCAGGGGAAAAAAGGCATTGACTTTGTTCAGTCTACGAGTGAGAAGTTAAGAAAAAAAAAATGTTGGGAGAGAATGAGTATTTTGCAACTGAATTGCAGGCAGTCCAGAGAAAGAAGAGATAAGATATCAGTCTCTGGGCTTCCCTGGTGGCGCAGTGGTTGAGAGTCCGCCTGCTGATTCAGGGGACACGGGTTCGTGCCCCGGTCCAGGAAGATCCCACGTGCCGCGGAGCGGCTAGGCCCGTGAGCCATGGCTGCTAAGCCTGCGCATCCGGAGCCTGTGCTCCATAACGGGAGAGGCCACAACAGTGAAAAAAAAAAAGATATAAGTCTCCCAGGGCACTTCAAATACAAGGCCCAATGAAAGAAAAAACACATACAGAAATAAGAGATAAGACCTGGTTCTTTTTAAAAAGGTAACTGACTGTGAACTACTTGTCAATCAATGGGTGCCACAGGCCAATTAGATGGAAGAGTCCACCAGGCTAGGAAAAAATTTATTGTATTAAGTTGGTGGCCTTTGCAATATAAACAGAGTTTAAAAAGTTACTAGGTTTGTCATTTATCAGTCAAGAAGATGCTAAAATCAAATGATTATCTCTTAGTATTCAGCAAAACAGTTTAATGGGATTCAAGTTCCCAGTGTCCATTCAAGTGTGTGACATTTCCCATACATGGCCATATAAGAAGAGAAGTTTGGGGAAGCAAATTAATAGGTTAGTCTTTAAAACAACTACATCTGGCATCATTCTAGTTTGAAATTACTAAGTAACAAAACACACACTTCCACAGTTCAATCGTTGACAGAATATCATAGGGAGAGGTGGTCGGAATAGTTTCAATCATATGAATTCTAGGATAGAGGAACATTTGTGGAGGTTTCCTTAAGAAATACATTCTCTGGCCTCACTTTTGATATTTACATATTTTGCAAGCTAGAGAAGTATTGAAGAGTAAATATTTCAGTATATCACCTGAGCAATTCTTACAGGTAATACAACACATCCTACTTATGTAAAATTTACCTTTTCAAGAAGTTTAAAGAAGCAGGGTCTCTAGCTTTTATGAATCAACTCTTCCAAATTCATACTCATGTTCACTTAGAGAGCACCCTTGCAAATCCTTGCAAAGTATAGTGGGTTTATTTTTTATTTGCAGAGTTCAACTGTGTTCTAGGTTCAAAAGTTTGCAAGAAGCCTTTAGAAAACAATGAGAAAACTTAATCTGAAGAATAAGTATGTCATTGAAAATCCAAATTAAGATATTCAGACTTTGGTTTCAGTTAGAGGGAAATAAAAAGATATTTTTCATTTGTACCTCAAAATGCTTTAGTTTAGTAAGATATTTTCCTTAAAGCCAATTAGCTAACCAAGATAATTACTTCACCTGACATGTGTAAGAATTTATTGATTTGTCTAGTCCATAATTTTGAACTGTGCTCCATTTAAAAAACGAGCCATTGTTCGGGTCCTCTACAGAGTCAATGAATGAAAATTTTCTTCAGTGCTCTGGTGCCTTTCATTTTACAGTATTTATTTACCTACAGGATTTTCTAAGGATCAGGCAGCTTCTACTGTTTACTTAAATAAAGAATAGAAAGAAATTCAACATCAGAAAATCAGTATCTAAATACATTTAACTAAGTGATCTCATATTATACATATGTCACTGAAAAGTAAAATTTTCATCATGCCCAGTGAAAATTCTTTTTAGTATCTTCTTACAATTTTTGAAATATGATCACATTCTTATTTTTATTTTGAACATTTCCCCCTTAAAAATAACTATCATTAGATTAAAAACTTAAATTTAAGACCTTAAACCATAAAACTCCTAGAAGAAATCATAGGGAAAAGCTCTTTGACATTGTAATGGCAGTAATTTTTTGGACATGACACCAAAAGTACAAGCAACAAAAGCAAAAATAATCAAGTGCAAACACATCAAATTAATAAGCTTCTACACAGCAAAGAAAACCATTAACAAAATGAGCAGGCAACCTACTGAATGGGAGAAAAGAATTTGCAAATCACATATCTGATAAGAAGTTAGTATCCAAAATATATAAGGAACTCATTCAACTCAGTAGGAAAAAAAAATCCAATTTTAATACAGGCATAAGACCCAATTAGATATTTTTCCAAAGAAGATAGACAAATGGCCAACAAGTACATGAAGAGGTGTTTGACGTCACTAATCATCAGGGAAATGCAAATCAAAATCATGAGATATCACCTCACACCCTTTAGTATGGCTACTATCAAAATGACAAGAAATAACAAGAATTGGCGAGGATGTAAAGAAAAGGGAAGCCTTATGCACTGTTGATGGTATATAAATTAGTACAGCTACTATATTAGGTGAATAGATATTTGTGTTCTTTCTAAAATACAGAATTTTTAATATAATGAATAAATATATTTGAAGAATATTGATCACAAAGTTAAGTTATGTAAACCATTCTCTTTTCCAACTTAAAATATAAAAATTGGGAATTGTTTTTGTGTGCCTGATAGAAATGGTTCAGTTACAGAAAATTTGACTGATGATGAGTTAAAATATAGAGACTCATTTTTCTCTCAGTAATCTGGTTCTGCTGGTCAGTTTTCCCATGATTCATTCTGGACAAGACCCTGGATTGGCATCTGTGTAACTCTCTTGGCTTTACCTCAGAGTAACAGAGGGCTTTTAAACTCCATTCAAGAAAAAACAAACAAACAAACAAGGAAAAGGCATGGATATAGGCAGATCTATTTTTCTTATACTAAATGAGAATCTTTCCCAGAAGCCCTGCCCTTCCAGTGGATATGCCCCACCACCCCATAGGCAAAAACTATACCATGCAGTCAACCCTAAGTCCAGGGGAGCCTTACCATTATAATATTTAATTTCTTTAGCATCTATAGTGAAGGCTGTCATGGGGAAAGGGCAATATAGGTAGATATTATTTGCTGAACTCATAGTGCTTTGTGGTACTGTGCTTCTTAAACTGTGGTTCATGGAACACTTGATTTGGAAACAACTGATGCAGCAGAAACAGAGATCTGTACTTTTTTCCTAACTGTGCTCTTTTCCTTATAGGCATCTATTTAAATGGCATATCCCAGTTGGACTGAATTTAGGCTAAGGGAATGTGGGTATAAGTGATGTATACTATTTCATGGCGTGGCCTTAAAATCCTCCATGCTCTTGTTTTCCCTTTCATGTTGACTTTGGAGACCAGAGGATGAAGACTGTACGATTACTAGATAAAAGAAACCTGGATTCTCAATTAGCTACTTGGAGTACAACTGTCCAAGAAATCTACTATACCAGAAGCATCCACACTAGATTTTATCTCATTGTGATATAAACTTTCATTTTGATAAACTTCTCACATAGTTTCAGTGCTGCTGTAATGTTCTTTTCCACATAGCAAATGTTTTCTACTTTTTTTTTTCCTTTTTGTCTCAACCTTAATATTACTTACTCTCTGAAATTCCCTACTACTAGGTTGGGTGGTCCTCAGTGCTTCCATATTAGCTATTATAATTTGTCACCCATTGTTCTAAGAATGTATTTGATCTTTTTGTTTCTCCTAAAAGCCTATGAGGACAGGCTTTGTTCATCTTTTTGTCATCTTGTTTTAGCAGAGGGCCTGGTTTAATACATAAAAATAAATGTGTTTACTGAATGAATCTGACATCCTGAAACCATTTTTATGAACACCCTGGTTAAGGTATCCAAATATATCCAATGCTTGAGAGGACAGGGAGGAGAATTAGAATAAAGTAAAATCCTGGGAGAGCAGTGGGTTAAGAATGAATAGACAACTGCAAAGAAAGGAGAAGATTGTTTTGTCAGCTTTAGGGAGACTGTATCCATGAAGGAGTAGAATGTGAGGTATGAAAAGACTGTAGTGAGAACAAAAACATGGAGAATTAAATGCAAACCCTCAAGGAAAGATTAATGAGTAACAGTTTTTTCTATGAATGTTCTTTTGGAGACTGCAGATGAAGAAACCAACATTATAAGCTTCTGATGGTGAATTTGGAGGTAGGGGTGGCTGACAAAATCACTGCAGTTTCTCTTCAAACATAACTCTGATTTTTGGAAATTTCTGGAAAACTCTTTGTTCTGGAAGGTTACCACTCAGCAAACTAACGTCTTTAGATGTCTAGTGCTTCCTTTTTAGTCAAGACCTGCCAAAGTTGATTTAGCCTTGGGAAGAGAGTCTAAAACCAACTAAGTCTCAGATTCCTTTTCAGTGATTGAGAATATGGGTTTTTTTAACTTGAGTTCATTTTGACTTAGGTCTAAGTTTCTATCCAAACCTGTGCTATAAACTCTGTCCATAATAGTTTAACAGCAAAAATCCCAAGGATCCAACCGAGAAATAAAAATTTCATTCAATAATTACATGGTAACTTTTCTGTGCTGGAAAATTGCCAACATTTCTGAAAATGGGATAGTACAAAGAACAAGATGCAGCTCTTTCTTAAAGATTAAAAATTTTTTAGAGTATGAAATAATGAGTCTTATAGATGTAAAATGACTTTATTGGTGTTTTATTTATTTTATTTGACTAATTAGTTATATGGAAACCAGTAAGATATTACAACTGGTTTAAAAGAGATTTCAAAATACTACACATTTAGAGTCAGAAAAAGAATACCAAATAAATGTATAAGTAGACAGAGAAACTGGTTAATATTTGCAGGGTGATAATCAATTGCATTCAACTGAACACAATTTTCATATTATATCAGTATTCTACAAGTTATTTTCTATTTCTAGCTGTAAAATAGCCTAGTTAATGACAAACAGAGGCAGGGAAAGCCCAGAAGGTGAATCTCGTCAGGACATTTACTTTCAAAGTCTCTCACAATTTTTCCTTACATCTACAAGGAACTCATAGCTTACAGTCTAATCTGTAGTGGAGAGTAATTAGTCAGACATAGAAGCATGAAGAAGGGATCTTCATTTGAATATGTGAGCAGCGGAGAGACTTTTAGGGGAGATGATACCTAACCTAAAATACATGTAAAATATTTGCAACTATATTGTATTATTGTTGTCCATTTTACTGACAAGAAAGCCGAGATACAAAGGAGATAAGTAACCTGCCCTCAGTTACCAAGTGGACAAGTTTATTAAAAGAAGGAGAAGGGCTTCCCTGGTGGTGCAGTGGTTGGGAGTCCGCCTGCCGATGCAGGGGACACAGGTTCGTGCCCCGGTCCGGGAGGATCCCACATGCTGCGGAGCCATGGCCGCTGACCCTGCGCGTCCAGAGCCTGTGCTCCACAATGGGAGAGGCCACAACAGTGAGAGGCCCGTGTACAGCAAAAAAAAAAAAAAAAAGAAGGAGAATTTTAAAGTATAGATTTCTCTTCTATACTTGCTGTAATGAATGCCCAACTCTATCTGCAATGGAATTTAGTTTTGGCAAATGATAACACTGATCTTTTATCTTAGTATTCCAGGGTAGAGATGAATGGTCTAGGTGATTAGACTCAACAGAACTGAACCTTTGGAAGTGTATTATCTTCTCACTTCACTTGGTGTTTCATGAAAGCCAGGTAGCACTCAATGACAAGTACCTTCCAATGAGGCAGGTCCATGCATTCATACATATGTTTACTCTGTTTTCTGTACTTTAATTTCCCCTGAGCAAATATCAGCCAAGTGATCAATCCTCATGTCTCCTGCAGAGAATCAGAGGGTCAGTTCATACTGAAGTCCTCTCTTGCCCTCTTTACTTAATTCCAAGAACACCATCCCTTCTCTACCTATCCATCCCATTTGAGCCATCCATTTACTTTTCATTGTTAGGTTAGATATCATCTCCCCTAAAATTTGAATTAATATTAGATAAAATATGTTGTATTTCTTTATCTCTGAATATTTATAGTCACCTGCAGGAAAAAAACGTACTTTATAAGAACCCTCAGTTTTAACATGTTAATAGTATTCAACACAATTTGTGCAAAAGCTGGGAGACATTTTTTTGTAGTATATGTGTTATACCACATATAACAAAAGATTTAATATTGAAAATAATATATTGCTTCTGGAAGGCTTTTTCCACATCTTCTAGATCACTGTAAATATATTTCTTATTCAATTTTCTGGTATTCCCTTCCTTGTAATAATGCTGAGTTAAATAAAATACTTCAAGAATACAAATTTTTCATTCATAAAGGAAAAAAAATCCATTGAAAAAACAGCAGAATTGGTGTCAGTTTCTGAGAAACAATCAAAACTGGATGTTATTTTTTATGTGCAATATTTCTTCCTTTAACTTCTGTTGTTGCATAGCTACATCAAATTAATCAATAAAATAACACTGACTTCAATAGTATCTTGACCTTCTCTACAATGAAGTGATGGGCTTGTCAAAGCTGAGTGAATTTTTTAAACACTTGCCCTAATAAAAATGGCTAATTCACATCAATTCTGATTGCTTTTTCACAAGTGGTAAAAGTTAAAGGACATATTTGAGTCTCTAAATTGAAATAGCATTTGTCTAGCAGATTGTAATATAGACTTACTACCTTGCAGCTATAATGTTTTTAAAGACAAAGGAAAAGCTGAAAAACAAGCAAATGGTTCTGAAAACAATTATGTAGCAAGGACTTTTTATTAGAGTATAAGACAAAATCCATGGAATATTAGTGCAATGAAACTAAACTGAAGAGGGAAAAACCCTGGTGGTCTAATAATACTTTATTGCATAAAATAGAAGAATCCCATTTCTGAGAAAGGTAACAGGAAGCCCTTATGTCCTCCCTCAATTTCTACCTCATAGGTCAGAGCATGGGATTGCAAACTTTCCAATGTAAGGCAGCAGCTCTTTGAGTTTGCAGAGCTTGGATAATGATTTGAGAAAATGTTTGTGAAGTGTCTTTCATATCAACCTGGTCCATTTTAGAGACTCAATAAACAGTGCATATGTGACTATGATTCCTGCCTCTCCCAAATCAGCTGAAAATATCCTTTGTATGCTTACTTTCTCTATGTGAAGCCCAGAGCTTAGCATCCTTCATTGGTTCCAAAAGTATTTTCTCATGAGCGATGTTTTGGAAGCCTTAAGTCACTGATTGAAGATTTGTGGGTAATGACAAGTGATCAGTTTATGCACCACTTAATCCTTCTTTCAACACTAATGGGAAGCCATCAGTGGTAATACCCATCAAATCATTAACTCCCTTCTTGGAAACTAAGTTAGGGAAATGATAATTCATTCACATAATTAATATATAAAGAATATATATGAGAGCCTTCAAAACAGCAAATATTGGATAGTCTAAATAATGGAATATTATGTCAATATTTAAAATTATATTTTCAAAGGAAATTTAATAAAAAGTGGATTGCTTCCCATAACATAATGTCAAAAGACCAAAGCATAAGAAATTGTGCAGCTATGGACTAAGATTATAAATTAAAAAAATTGGAAGTATTTTTTTCCCCTTATATTCTAAATTTTTACAAATTAGCAGGCATTTCTCTCAATATGAGAAAAAATAGTAAATATTATAGACATGGGCTTTAGGGTATGGATAAACAATCAATATACAGTGCTAACAAATTTCTTTAGCTTACTTTGTTCTAGAAAAGAAAATATTGTTCAAATTTACAATATGGTCATGTAAACTACAGATCTGTATTTAAAGATTGCAGACACTAACATTACTGTTAATATTTGTAAAATACTTTATAATTTATTGTATGTAAAATATACCAAAAGACCCTAAATAGCCAAAAAAAAATCTTGAGAAAGAAGAACAGAGCTGGAGGAATCATGCTCCCTGACTTCAGACTATACTACAAAGGTACTGTAATTAAAACAGCATGGCACTGGCAGGTATACACACACACACACACACAAAGACACATAGACAATGGAACAGAATAGAGAGCACAGAAATAAACCCACACATTTATGGTCAATTCATCTATGACAAAGAAGGCAACAATATACAATGGGGAAAAGACAGTCGCTTTCAATAAGTGGTGCTGGAAAAACTGGACAGCTACATGTAAAAGAATAAAATTAGAACATTCTCTAATACCATTTACAAAAATAAACTCAAAATTGATTAAAGACCTAAATGTAAGACTGGAAATCTTAAAACTCCTAGAAGAAAACATAGGCAGAACACTCTGAAATAAATAGCAGCAATGTTTTTTTGGATCCGTCTCCTAAAGCAAAGGAAATAACAGCCAAAATAAACAAATGGGACCTAATTAAACTTAAAAGCTTTTGCACAGCAAAGGAAACCATCAACAAAATGAAAAGACAACCTCCTGAAATGGAGAAGATATTTGCAAATGATACGACCAATAAGGGTATATCCAACATATATAAACAGCTCATAAAACTCAACATTAAAACAAACAACCCAATTAAAAAATGGGCAGTGCAAAAAAAAAAAAAAAAAAAAAAAAAAAAAAAAAAGGGCTTTCCTGGTGGCGCAGTGGTTGAGAGTCCGCCTGCCGATGCAGGGGACACGGGTTCGTGCCCCGGTCCGGGAGGATCCCACATGCCGTGGAGCGGCTGGGCCTGTGAGCCATGCCCGCTGGGCCTGCATGTCCGGAGCCTGTGCTCTGCAACGGGAGAGACCGCAGCAGTGAGAGGCCCGCGTACTGCAAAAA
Source organism: Mesoplodon bidens (assembly GCF_964165515.1). Lineage (NCBI taxonomy): Eukaryota > Metazoa > Chordata > Mammalia > Artiodactyla > Ziphiidae > Mesoplodon > Mesoplodon bidens. Next base: position 67,590,758 of record NC_138162.1, on the reverse strand, counting down.
AAAAAAAGGCAGAAGAACTGAATAGACATTTTTCTAAAGAGGAAATGCAGATGGACAATAGGCACATGGAAAGATGCTCAATATCTCTAATCATCAGGGAAATGCAAATCAAAACCACAATGACTATCACCTCATACCTGTCAGAATAGCTATCATCAAAAAGAAGACAAAAATGTTGGCAAGGATGTGGAGAAGAGGGAACCCTCATACACTGCTGGTGGGAATGTAAATTGGTGCAGCTGCTGTGGAAATCAGTATGGAGGTTTCTCAAAAAACTAGATATAGAACTATCATATGACCCAGCCATTCCATCCCTGGGTATATATCAAAAAACAAAACAAAATGAAACAAAAACAAAATTTTGAAAAGATACATGCACCCCAATGTTCACAGCAGCATTATTTACAATTGTCAAGGTATGGAGGCAACCTAAGTGTCCATCAACAGATGGATGGATAAAGAAGATGTGGTATATATACACAATGGAATACTACTCAGCCAAAAAAAAAGAATGAAATTTTGCCATTTGCAGCTACATGGATGGACTCGGAGGGCATTCTGCTAAGTGAAATAAGTCAAACAGAGAAAGACAAACACTGTACGGTATCATTTATATTTGAAATCTAAAAAATACAACAAACTCGTAAATAAAACAAACAAATAAATAAAGGAGACTCACAGATATAGAGAACAAGGGAGTGATTACCAGTGGGGAGAGGAAACTGGGGGCAGTGTAGGATAGGGGGAAAAAAGGATTATTATGGGATTATATGAAAGCATGTGTGTGAAACTTTTCAAAATTGTAAGGCACTATAGAATTTTAAAAATCTTTCATTCAATAAAAAATAAAATATACAGGTACATAATACACACATATACACACAGTTTGTTTTGTTTTAGACATTTAAATAATTATATAAATTGTATATATGAACTACATTCTTTTTCCATTCCCTATGTGTTTCAGCTTAATGCCTGTTAAATCAGACACAATTCTTAAAATTGACTTCTTCAAAAATGTTTTGGCCATACTAATTTAATCATTACTTCTCGATTTTGTGATCCAGTAGATGTTAGAGATGGTATTACAAATTCCATAAGACTTGCAATACAAATTTGCTTCTTTGGGGTTTAAATTTGTATGCATCTATATTAATGAGTTGTATCTGAAATTCTAAAACTGCTAATGGGTTACCTTCTTTACAGTTTCTCATTAGGAAATAGAGAATCCAAATTAATTTGGTCCTATTTTTCTTTGTTCTCCATGAAATTAAATCCATGATTTGAAAATATTGAGATTTTTATTTTTTTAAATCAAGGTAAGAGATAAGAAAGAGATAATCTCTCTCTCTTCCTGGTTCAATATTCTACAAAGACAGTCCTCTCATAATGATGAAATTTTATTTAGTCTTAGAGAAAATTCTAGCTGTCAACCATGCTTTTTTGAAGTGTTCTTCAGAGTAGTTAATAAGATCTACAGTAATCTGGGAAATAACTATGAAAACATAAGTCCTTTTAGCATATAGTAGTAGTATGCACAGTAATCAGCCAAATAACTCATGATTTCCCTGTTCTTAGATTGAGGAAAAGTGACATGACAATAAAATAAAAATGCCTACCCTGTAATAATTGTGAAAAGATAAATGTGGCAGATGAAGGTAGAACTCTTACTGAGATTTCATTGTAGCATATTTAGCAGATTGATTTTAAATTATTATCAGAAACATAAGAAAACAAATTAAGAAACTTCAGCTAAAAGTCTGTCCTATAAAAACCGTATTTTTATTTATTCTGTACTTTTAATTCTTTATAGACATCACTATAAGCTTTTATGTATGGTCATTGAGAAGTGACAGTTCTGGGATCATTAACAGATTTAAAGGAATTTGAAAAGGTTTGTAAATGATATGGTTGGGCCAGATTTCTTTAGGGCTCAAGAGCTAGTTCTAAAGACTGCTCATGTCTGGTTAAACACCAACCTCACAATGTCATCTCATGCTTATGATTTTCCTCACCTCACATTCAACATCAGCCAGTTTTAGATGTAAGACTCTTGAGGAACAATTGAAGGTTATATTTTGGTAGAAGGTGCTATAAATTATAAATCTGGAGGCCCAGGCTTGATCTGGTCTACCATTAACTGGCTAGATTTATAAATGTATTTATTTTGGCACCTTCTATTGGTGAAGTAATTATGGAGGAATAAACCAGATGATCTCTAATTTCTCTTAACATCCATATTTTCTAAGAAGCTTAAATGCTTCCTAAACATGTGAAGATTCCCATAGTCTATCCATTTTTCAGGGTTAACAAATTTACTTCTTTAGAAAATTCTGAGTCAGAAGGAGATTCCACAGAGAGGATGTCATTTAGAACATGTCCCTAAGGTAAGACTTTGGAATTCTAGACATTTTCAGAACTATTATAGTTTTCAGAAGTGTGTGACAGAGAGATCACATGTATATTTTAGACCATGAGCACATGTTTTGATTATGCATTATAGGCTGATTTCTTCTCTTGATTCCTGTAGTACACTGGTGGTCCCATAGTAGGTGCTCAATATACATTCATGAATTGAACTTCCCCATTTCTCAGTTAACCCAGGATCTAGCAATTAGATTTCATGTAAGGGAACCTTGGAGGGAATGAGGTTACTTAATTGTTAAACTACTGCTTATCAGGAACTCAATAGGCGTTCAGTAGCTCTGTTGTAATGATGGATGATGTCTATTTTTATGCAGGACTTGGCTTTGTGTGACTATTTGTCATTGCTTTTGATAATACCTCTTTTGCATAACATCTCAGGGCTTAGAGACCTAGTTCTTATTTTTTAAGTTTATCCCCTTTAGTTGTATGGTGTTGTTCTAGGAAATTTATAGCCCTTTTGAGCTTCCACAATATGGTCATCCTAATATAAATATTGTTTACAACCAGGATAAACATGTTAAAAAGCAATATAAACAAATATCAATCATTTTCTCAAAAAGGACATAACCTTTCTTTCAAATTTACCACGTAGCAATTAATTTTAGACTTTGCTTTCCTAGTCGAAAAAGGCAGTAGTAGGTAGAGGTTACAGACAGGTTACAGCCCTAATTAATGTCCTGTAGGTAGTAAATGAAATATGGATATTTAGAGCTCTTAAATAAAAATACATCAAGGCACTTCAAAAAATGTAATGACAAATACCAGCAGTAACACAGTGATTTTGTATATTAATGAAGCAGTCATTTATTTGAATACATTTTTTAGACATAGAGTATTTGTAGTAAGTGCTAAAATTGTTAGTAGCTTTGGGTTCAAAAACACCATCAACTATTTATCTTTTTGATTCTCCCAAACTCTTTTCTCCTTAAATTTAACAAGCTATATAGCTTGCTAGAAACACTGAATATCAAGCAAACAATAAGTAATATCAGCTAAAGCTCTAAATATGTACATTTACTCTGTAGTTGAATCTCATACAGGTTATTGACCTTATTTATTTACTTACTTGTTTATTTCTTATAGGCATTAGTTTATATGTCTATGAGTGATAGAAACCTAAGGTAGATCAACAGGATATTGTTAACTAGAAAGTTAATAGATTGATTTCACACTGAAACTTTGATTCTTAACCTGTATTTAAGTATAATAATGGGTCTGCTCTCACTAGGACCCCTTACTATATCAAAACCTTTTTGTTGAGTCAAGCTAAATGACATATATTTTATGTTTTTCCAGGGCTAATTGTTTTAAAATACCTTTTTATATGCTGTAAGTCCTTGAAACAGATTGAATATTTTAGTTAAGTAAATCAATTATTGTGGGGACAGCAGGGCCAAAACCACCTGTTAATTTGTTGATTTTTGATGAAGATAAAGTTGTGAAAGGATATTAACTGGGACACATACATATGCATTTATGAGTAAACTGACTCACTAGAGACAATATCCATTACAGTATATGACCATCACTATGATTCTCTAATATCATTAGATTTCATTAAGTAATTATGAATGCATTATACTACCTCAACTTAAAATAAATTTAAAAGGACCTGGTAGGGGAGGGACCTTTAAGACGGCAGAGGAGTAAGATGTGGCAATCACCTTCCTCCCCACAAATACAACAAAAATACATCTACATGTGGAACAATTCATGCAGAACACTGGCAGAAGACCTCAGACTTCCCAAAAGGCAAGAAACTCCCCATGTACCTGGGTAGGGCAAAAGAAAAAAGAAAAAACAGAGACAAAAGAATAGGGAGAGCACCTGCACCTCTGGGAGGGAGCTGTGAAGGAGGAAAAGTTTCCACATACTAGGAAGCCCCTTCACTGGTGGAAACGGTGGGGCGGAAGGTGGGGGAAGCTTCAGAGTCACGGAGGAGAGTGTAGCAAAAGGGGTGAAGACGGCAAAGCAGAGAGATTCCCACACAGAGGATTGGTGCCAACCAGCACTCACCAGCCTGAGAAGCTTGTCTACTCACTTGCTGGAGCAGGTCGGGGCTGGGAGCTGAGGCTCAGGCATTGGAGGCCAGATCCCAGAGAGAGGACTGGGGTTGGCTGCATGAACACAGCCTGAAGGGGGCTAGTGCACCACAGCTAGCTTGGAGGGAGTCTGGGAAAAAAACACATGGAGGCTAAACAATATGCTACTAATAACCAAGAGATCACTGAAGAAATCAAAAAATACCTAGAAACAAATGACAATGAAAACATGAGGACACAAAACCTATGGGATGCAGCAAAAGCAGTTCTAAGAGGGAAGTTTATAGCAGTACAATCCTACCTCAAGAAAATTCTCAAATAAACAACCTAACCTTACATTAAAGCAATTAGAGAAAGAAGAACAAAAAAATCCCAAAGTTAGCAGAAGGAAAGAAATCATAAAGATTAGATCAGAAATAAATGAGAAAGAAATGAAGGAAATGATATCAAAGATCAATAAAACTAAAAGCTGGTTCTTTGAGAAGATAAACAAAATTGATAAACCATTAGCCAGATTCATCAAGAAAAAAATGGAGAAGACTCAAATCAATAGAATTAGAAATGAAAAAGGAGAAGTAACAACTGACACTGCAGAAATACAAAGAATCATGAGAGTTACTACAAGCAACAATATGCCAATAAAATGGACAACCGGGAAGAAATGGACAAATTCTTAGAAAAGCACAACCTTCCAAGACTGAACCAGGAATAAATAGAAAATATAAACAGACATATCACAAGCACTGAAATTGAAACTGATTAAAAATCTTCCAACAAACAAAAGCCCAGGACCAGATGGCTTCACAGGCGAATTCCACCAAATATTTAGAGAAGAGCTTACACTTACCCTTCACAAACTCTTCCAAAATATAGCAGAGGGAGGAACACTCCCAAACTCATTCTACGAGGCCACCATCACCCTGATACCAAAACCAGATAAAGATGTCACAGAAAAAGAAAACTACAGGCCAATATCACTGATGAACATAGATGCAAAAATCCTCAATGAAATTCTAGTAAACAGAATCCAACAGCACATTAAATATTTCATACACCATGATCAAGTGGGGTTTATCTCAGGAATGCAAGGATTCTTCAAAATATGCAAATCAATCAAATGTGATATACCATATTAACAAACTGAAGGAGAAAAACCATATGATCATCTCAATAGATGCAGAAAAAGCTTTCGATAAAATTCAACACCCATTTATGATAAAAAGTCTCCACAAAGTAGTCATAGAGGGAACTTACCTCAACATAATAAAGGCCATATATGACAACCCACAGCCAGCATTGTTTTCAGTGGTGAAAAACTGGAACCATTTCCTCAGATCAGGAACAAGACAAGGTTTCCCACGTTCACCACTATTATTCAACATAGTTTTGGAAGTTTTAGCCACAGCAATCAGAGAAGAAAAAGAAATAAAAGGAATACAAATCATAAAAGAAGAAGTAAAACTGTCACTGTTTGCAGATGACATGATACTATACATAGAGAATCCTAAAAATGTTACCAGAAAACTACTAGAGCTAATCAATGAATTTGGTTAAGTAGCAGGATACAAAATTAATGCACAGAAATCTCTTGCATTCCTATACACTAATGATGAAAAATCTGAAAGAGAAATTAACAAAACACTCCCATTTACTACTGCAACAAAAAGAATAAAATACCTAGGAATAAACCTACCTAAGGAGACAAAAGACCTGTATGCAGAAAACTATAAGACTCTGATGAAAGAAGTTAAAGATGATACAAACAGAGGGAGAGATATACCATGTTCTTGGATTGGAAGAATCAACACTGTGAAAATGACTAGGGTTTGACTTAGGGTTCACCTAAGTGATACCATATGCAAACACATAAAATGGAATCTAAAAAAAAAAAAAAAGATTCTGAAGAACCAGTGGCAGGACAGGAATATAGACGCAGATGTAGAGAATGGACTTGAGGACACGGGGATGGGGAAGGGTAAGCTGGGACGAAGTGAGAGAGTGAAATGGACATATATACACTACCAAATGTAAAATAGATAGCTAGTGGGAAGCAGCCGCATGGCACAGGGAGATCAGCTCGGTGCTTTGTGTCCACCGAGAGAGGTGGAATAGGGAGGGTGGGAGGGAGACACAAGAGGGAGGAGATATGGGGATATATGTATATGTATAGCTGATTCACTTTTTATACAGCAGAAAGTAACACACCATTGTAAGGCAATTATACTCCAATAAAGATGTTAAAAAAATAAAAGGACCTGTGAAATGAGCATTTCATAACCTATTTACAAACTACATTTACACTCATTTATTTCTTGATTTCCAGACTTGAAAATAGATTATACAGTTAAAGATTTAAAAATTAATGCAGAATATTTCTTGTTCTCATATTGTGTAGTCTAAACCTCTCAAAGAACAACTAAGTAAGCATAAATAACAGCTAATTACTACAACCAAGACTTCCAAAGAAATAAGCTGCTGAGAATCCAAACACTAATGAAATAAACTTAACAGGGGACAGAGAATGTGAGATCTAAGGAGGTTCATTCTTCCCTTTGCACTATATTTCTCAGCCCTCCTTGGGTATGTTACTATAAAAGACAAGAATATCAGTCATTTGGCAAAAAAAGACATATTTGGACAACTAAATATAATTTGTTTTATATTATTGTTGTTTACATTAGTGACTTAATGTAATGATACTAAGCTCTGACAATGCAATTCACAAAATAATAAAATCTCAAATTTACTAGTCAGTTCCACAACTGGTACTCTCTATATGGAGTTATCATTGGAACTTATTTTACTTGTGCATCTACTATGTTATAGATGTAATCAGCATTTAAGGATTTTCAGGTGGTACAGTAAAAAATTAAACATATCTGAGGACATGACAGTAACTTAGATCAAAATATCTGCCTCTTAGCATTTAGTTCAAGACAGTGTACCTCTTGGGTGGCAATTCAAATGTGATGCCTGATGATAGTGAAATATTTACATATATTCTGTTTTGCTATTGGTATACTTATCAAAGAATGTAGTTTACAAAAAAAAAATTAACCAGACTACCTGCAAAAAATAGTCTTAAAATATGCCTTAAAAAGACCTTTTAGCATTTAACTGAAAACAATAGTTGCTATACATAACATATTGCATTGATATATATTCACTTACTGTATTTGAAAGATTTTCAATTTGTCCCTTTCTGTTTTTCACAATTTCTCTGCTTTACATTTTGATTCTAATCCACATGTGGGGCAAATGCCAGCATCAAATTAGGTTTAAATTAATGATAATCATAGAGTCTTAATTAAGGGAAAGCCACTAGTGTTCGCAGGCTATTCTAAAAACTATATTTTGTAGGAGAAGGAACTAGAGTAAAAATGACATTTCACATTAGAGACTTATAACCTGTTCACAGTATAGAACAGGCAGCCATGCAACTGACTGGGGTATAAAAGGAAAAATATTACTGCAGATGCATTAATTTAAAATAGAATTAGATTGTTATAAATTGGAAAGGAAAAATAAAGTATGAAATAGAAATATTTCTGTTGCTGCACTGAAATAGGGGCTACAGGGCAATTTCAGATAAGAGGATTTCCTGTTTTATTTATCTTGAGGTCATTTTATATACTTTGTGTTTCTTCTTTTCCTTCTTTTATTCTTCTGTATTTACTCAGGCAAGGTCAACAGTCTATCTGGAGTGTTCTGCAGCCACCCATTTATTTTAAAGAACCAACCTTCTGTAGTGTTAAAATACCCCCATGCCATTTGTGAGATATTTTCTTGTCTTTCTTCTTCCTGTCTGTTGTTGTGATGCATCCAAATAACAGATGGTTTATTTCTTCCAACTCTTCCACGAGTCAGCAGGCGGTGATTAGTCAATAGATATAGTTTTATTTTTGACTTTCAAAATATATGTGTAACCTTTTCATTATTAACAGGATTATTCAACTATGAAAAGTATTTCCTGACCTAGGTTCAAAGAATTTACTGTATTTTGTGGGGTAAAATATAATATGATATTTTGTTATTGCTAGTATTTGACTGTTGGGTAATGAAATATTGGAGAAAACAAGAATTTCCTATTAGAATTCAGCATCTTGAAGTTGTTTAATGGAAGTAAGAACTAGACAATAAATTGATCTGTGGATGAGGGGAAAGGTGAAGAAAATTAAAATTTTGTAAAGAGTAAAGTACTCCACATATGAAACATAAAATATAAAAATTGAAATTTCATTAAAGAAAAACACATTCCACAAATAATACTCAATAGGTAACACCATGTGGCCATTAGGTCTTATTTACTAGCACTGTGTAAGGTATTTGTTTTGTAAAGAGAGATCACCCCAGAAATTTTCTCTCAACCTCTCCCTTGATTGTACATATTTTGAGGTCAGCAATATAGCTTATAGTCCTTTATGTCCTTTACAGTGAGTAGCACTATGTAATTGCTGAGAATATATAAATTGATTGGCAAGATGGTATATCCTGAGGTATGCTGCATAACACATATGCCACATCTCAAGGACATGCAGCTTTTTCTCTCCAATAAAGTATATTTCCTCTGGATCTGCTCAGGATCCATGAAGCTATGAAGTTTAAATGACTTCAGGATATACGGTATGAAGTATAATCCTAAACCCTGACCTTGCCTACAACATAATTTTAGAGCAGCCAAAGGAGGACAATTCTCAGAGTAACATGTGTTTTCAAGATGTAATTTCTGGAAATTTACTAAGTAAATCAAAGAATGAAGAATTTATTAATAACCAGCTTATACTCATTCATAATCAGTTAGTTACCCCAATTACGGAGTGTCTTTTCAAAAACACAGCTCTTACCATGTCATTTCTCTATTTAAACCCTCTGATGACAAACCATTTCCTTCAAGATAAAGTCCAAATTCACAACAATAAGTGTAGGTGTATCTAAGGGTTCTGTCCTCTGCAGTTTTTTCAGCTAATCTTTGTGTATTTTTCCTGCATAGTTACATCTGTTTCTATGATTTGGTTAACACCCAATCCATATCTCCTATCGACACTTCAATTTTGAGAACCAAACTCTACAAATCTGACAACTGGCAATACAATCACCTAACATTTAATCTCCCATGTCTATAACTAACCTAATGATCTTACTTGTAAACCCTGCTTTTCCTAATTTAACATATTCCACCATCACTTTAGTATTATCGAGGCCATGATAAGCAGAAAAATCTCAGTGCCTTTAAAAAATACAAAACTTTGTTTCATAATCTCACAAATCTGTGTGGCCTGGATAGGGATTTTGCTTTGCATAGTTTTAACTCAAGGACCCAGGCTCTTGGAGCAGACAGTGTTACATTACCAGCAAAGGGAAAGAGAGAGCGTGGGAAGTCACATTCGTGTTTCTAAAGCTTCCTCTTAGAAGTAGACATGTCACTTCCTGAATTTCATTAGATAAGGTAAGTCACATGGCCACACTCTCCTACAAATGGCAGTTGCCATGTTCTTGGAGAAAGCCATAAATATTGTAATACAAAAGCACTAAAGATGATTATATCTACCCTCCTCACTAAGCTACAAACTAGCTAATCTTTGCACTTCTTCACTAGCAACTATTGTCCACATCCTATCTATTACCAGATCTTATTAATTCCAGTCACTAAATATCTTCTCATATCTGTTTCCTTTTCTCCAACCCAACTACTACCTTATTGCTACTCAGATCTGATCATCTTTCTGCTAGACTATTGCATCAGCTTTATTACTCTCTGACTACAAATTCCCCATGCCCTAATCCATTCCTCATACTGTAACTAGAGGATGTACTGAGAGGTGGATTTAATTTTATCTATCTTTTCTTAAAATTCTTCAATACTATGGATTCAATTCAATTTAGCTTTAGTTTAAGCTTCCTAGCTTGGAATACAGGGTGCTTCATTGTCAGATCCTGTTCTACTTTTCTGTCATCATCTCACACCTCTCTTCTCTGACACTTTTTTATGGTCCTGACATAATGCACTACTTGTTATTCTCCCCAAGAAAATCATCCTTTTTCATATTAAACGTTGTATGTACTCCCTCTTTTCCAAAATGTTCTTGTTCTCAAACCTCTATTTATCTTTCAAGATTAATTTCGAACATAAACCCATTATCATGGTTTTCTTGGCTCTTCCTTTCAAATGGCAGAATTCATTTTCTGAGCTTCTGCTTTCAGATACTAGAGCACTTAATGCACAGTTCTATTGATCTATCTCTCAAGTTGTATTCAACTGTATGTGCTTGTGAGTTCCTTCAGGGCCAAGACTGAATCTACTTCATAGTCTATGGCATGGCTAGGGGATTCAATAAACATGTATGAAATTTAAATAAATATTTAAATTTCTTCTACTCTTTTTGAGCCATTTTACCAAGTATTACTTTAAAGTGTTTAGGTAATTTACCACATGAATTAAAAATGGGGGGAGGGTGGCTCTTAGAAAGCCAATTTTTAAAACAATTTTATTTAAACCATAGTCCAAATTACTCATTAGAAACTGGATTTAAGTAACATTGTGTCAAAAATACTACTATGTAGGCAAAATTTATAAACTGCATATTTAAACTTCTCATTTATAAAACCAATAGGCCTAGTAATGTAGTTTACAATGCAAATTTTAATGTTTAACCTGTTAATTTGAATTTGACTTACAGGACTTTAGAGAATATCAGGACCATCTGGCTTTTCAGTTGGTGGTCCACTGCTACCTAAAATAATAGACCCACCTTTTTATTTTCCTAACGATTGTTTATACCACAAAGAAATTACTACAATCAATGCTGTTTTACGTATTTTACAGCAAAGAAATAGATATCAGAATGTGTAGTAGAAATAAAGTTTCCTGGTAAAGTTGATGCACATTTGTTGAAAAATTTCAGTAACTATACCATATATACTTAAAAGAGTGGACGGATTTGTGCTTGGTTTTAAATCATCAACATTATGAATAACTAAGGCATCACGTACTTACTGATTGCCTGAGATATTCCTGGAAAGGATTTTGCTAGGAATAAAGTAACAAAAAGACATATTGCTTGTCCACGGGATGATTTTAGTCTAGTAAGAGAGACAAGAATGCATATAAATGGTTTCACTGAGTATAAAAAGGGCAAATATAGAAACAATAGCTACTATTATAGGTTCTCCAGTAAGTGCAATAACCCTTTCAACAGCCAGCTTTTTTTTCCCCGATCTTGAATCACTGTGCTTAATTGTAAGCATATTAAATTTAAGCATCTATATTTATTAGCAATTTTTTCTTACAGATATAATTATACTAAATTGCAATATTACCTTATGTCGTTATAGCAATTATAAATTTAATCTAAGATCTAATGTGAAACACTTGAACATGACTGCTGAAAGGACTTCTAGTAGGGCTTCAACTAGATTTTTTTTCCTTTCATTGTATCATTGGAATACTACTGAAAAAGGGAATAAACACTAATTTGATAATTTTCCTTTGGAATTATACAGATATATTTTAGTTTTCTCTTTGTTGAAGGGTCGGCATTCTTCATAATACTTAGGGGGAAATCATAGCTGAGGGTGTATATCAATTAATTGAAAATAAATTCAATATATAAACATATTTTGAAGTCATAGTGATTACTATATCTGTGGGCTTTAAATTGGATAAGGGATATTTTATAGTGTCATTATGCTAATTGCCATTGTAAATAACTGTAATACATGAAACAAAATTGTAGTCCATTTTTTATTATAATTACAACAGTTAATGTACTTAAATTTAAAATAAGAAAATTTTATTTTTCCAGGGAAAAATATAATGTATTTAATAGCAGGCACCACTTATTATGTAGAGTTATATCTAAGCATTTCCAATAAAAGTTAATTTCACTTGAAAGTAAACAATGTAAATGAGTTTCTGGATATATTTCTTTATAACTTTGAAAAAAATATCTTCATTCATACATTTGAAAGAGAACTATGAATATATGAGTTATTTTAACAGATACGTTTTTTGGATACAAATGTGAATTTAAGTATCAGATAATAAAGAAGACATATTAATTTAGAAAATTTGTCCTCTGCTAAAAAATTACATTGGGTTTAAGTCATTTAAGCCAGCTAACCGGCTTAAACCTCACATAAGAGGTAAGTGGAGCTTTTGTCCCCATGGGAGTTAGATTTCTATAATTTTTTTTTATTCATTCCCTGAGATATGGTATTTAAAACATTTTGAGAAACAACTTCAAAGTTTCTATGCCAGAATAGCTATTATATGTTTTATTAATTGGTAGTCTATTGTTAATCAGAAGAATTGCTTCATACAGTGAATAATTTTATGAGGTCTGAATGTATAAAGATGATGAAACTTAGTAGTTACAGATTCAGACTTACTTTTTATTTTTTATTTTTTATTTTTATTCCTTTAGCATAAACGTTTTATTTATAGAGAACCATAGTTACCACAATGTTTAGAAATATGGTTACATAATGGCACTATTTAAAATATTGATGAAAAAATACTTTCTTACTATTAAAGTTTCTCTTGCTTGTTCTAATAAACCAGTTGCAAAGTTTCTAACTTTATTCTATTTATGGTAATTTAAGGCCTTATAAAGGTGTCTAAGATCACTCTATTAATTTTCCTTTCTGTGACAAATGATGTCGTTTCGATGAGAATATATATGAATTACAAGTACTGTACTTATTTTATGATCTATGATTAATTAACTCATATCATTCTGATATTGAGAGAAAAGAAACTTCTCAGAATATAAAAAATAAGAGAAAGTAGGAAACTAAATGAATTTAGTAAAGATTTGCCTCTAAAGGACTTATATTTTCTCAGAGAAATACAACTGACCTTTGCAATTTTGAAAGTAATTTCACATTCATTATATTATTTGATCTTTACTAAATTTCAGTAGAGTAGATATTGCCATCATTATATTAATTTTGCAAATGAGAAAATCGAGCCTTAGAAGGCTTAAGTATCTTTTTGAACATATGGATTTAAATATTCATTCTTGCAACAGATCTTTATTGGAAAACCATCATATGCTGGGCCTGCTCTGAGCACTAAGGGTAGACATAAACAAAAAGTCTGTGTCCTAACAGAGTTTGCATTTTAAAAGGAAAGACAAACAGAAACCAAATGCATAAATAAACAGGTTGCATTAAGTATTGGTAAAGAAGGTGAAGGAAAAAGAATCTGAGAACAGAGTATGATATGAGGGACAGTATTATTTTAGATAGGATGGTTACAAAAAGCCTCTTGGGAAAGTGGCATTGAGCAAAGGCATGTATTAAGTAATGCAATAAGCTATGTGAACATATGAGAGAAGAGTAATCCGGCAAAAGAAAAAAATTAGAGCAAAAGGTCTTGAATTTGGAGCATGTTTAGCTTGTCATAGGTGAATCATGAAGGTCTTATATGCTTATATGGGAATGTGTCTAGATTTTATTCTGAGAGACATGAGAAGCCATTAGAGAAATTTTAGCAGTGAAATGTTTATCATGTTTATGTTATATATATATATATATATATATATATATATATATATATATATATATATATATTTTTTTTTTTTTTTTTTTTTTTTTTTTTTTTTGCGGCACGTGGGCCTCTCACTGCCGCGGCCCCTCCCGCCGCGGAGCACAGGCCGGGGACGCACAGCCCCAGCGGCCACGGCTCACGGACCCAGCCGCTCTGCGGCATGTGGGATCCTCCCGGCTTGGGGCACGAACCCACGTCCCCTACATCGGCAGGCGGACTCTCAACCACTGTGCCACCAGGGGAGCCCTCGTGTTTATATTTTTAAAAGTTCACTCTGGTTGATTAGAAGGAGACCAAAGTCTAAATGGCATGTGTACTGACCAATCAGAATGGTCAACATCTATAAATACCTGGTAGTTTCATACTGATGAACAAACAGATGAATATCAAACTGTCACAGAGAGAGGGAATAATACATCATTCTAAATGCTGACTGAGAATTAATAAGAATTGGTAGACATTTGACTGAAAACTAATACTTCTAATCTGGCATTCTTTTCATTATCCAAGACTCCCTCATATTACTAAACAAAATGTTCTACTCCCTGCACAAGAGAGTTTTCAAACTTATTTTCTACATATACTAATATTAGAGTTAGTAAGACAATTCAAACTTTGATCTGAAAATGTATTTCCTTCAAAAAGGTTGTGATTCTTTTCCATACTAGAATTTATAGAAAAAAATACAATTAAAAAAATATATACCTGATGGCAGTCAGAGAGGCTTTTCTCAGCTTAAAAGCAAAGAGAGAATTTAACCTTTAAATATTTTCTTAACACCACATTGCAAATATATGATAGAAGTCTTAAAATCTTCCCTATGCTTTTAATCTTTTACTCTTTCAATCAACTTTTAGCAATATAACTCAATGAAATAATCAGAAATGAGGCATAAAAAATAAACATAACCCCACTTATGTAAAGTAGTAAGAGTATAAACTAAAGAAGAAAAAACAGGTAATAGAATAAAACAAGTTATGTTATGATCACAGGATGAATTACTGTATAGTCATTAATACCCGCACTTTCACTGACTATTTAACATTAGTGTGATATGTTTAGAATTTGTTTCAAGTTTAAATGGTGTCACAATATAGTAGACGAGATAAAATGCAAAACAGTTTTTAAGGTGTTCTCCCAAACGTTGATTGCAATGATAAAACTATCAAAAATAGCAATTAGCTATCAATAGGAATACAGTCAAATGCTAATTTTTTGTAAATGTCTTCTATCATATCTTTTCTATAATGAATGTATTGATTTTATCAGAATATGAGAAAATAAAATTTGAAATAAATCTACTTGGTATGTATTATATAGGTATCTGTCATATATGTCATATATATCAGTTCCCATTATATTGAGCGCTATATTACCCTTCGACCACCTCTACTTTGTTCCTAGTATTTACTTAATGTTTACAGACAAAAAGAATAAGGAAACAAATAAAAACTCTATACAGATAGGTTCATTTCACTGCTCAAATGTTTCAGATACAATACCTTCTCCCAAACTGCTGTTCCTATCTTTGTTTCCTATGTTCCTTTGCATCCTCCTGGACTAGAGATTAACTAATAGAAAATAAGAGCATGGGCAAAATAGCAAATTCATGTTTTTGCCTTCTATTACAAGTCAGGTTTGACAGTAGTTAAGCAGATTATAGGATAAGGAAGCTAAATATTATATTTTTAAAACCAGTGACACTAATTCTGAAAGGAAAGTTCCAGCAGCTTACAAGGAAAAGAAACACCAAGTGAAGAGTTTATTTCTTGGCTTTAATTATTTAGAAGCATTTGTTTAGTAAACGTCACTAATTTTAATTTTAGATTTAAAGCATGCCTAATTTTACACATGGTTTCACACAACTGCTTTTCCTTAAATTAAGCTCTCTATTATTTGACTAGAATAGAAATAAAATTTTGATTTATATCTCTTGAAATGCATTAATGCCTTTATCAGTTTAGAATTTAGAGCCCTAGGTTTTATGTAAGTTATTTTTACAAAATACATTTTAAATGTTATCCTTCCCTAATGATTAATCATAAAATGTTCTTTTCCTTTTAAAGTCATGTATTTAAAATTTTCCATTCAACTTTGGAAATAATATATATTAATTTAAAACAAGGGCATATCTGATAAGTGTACATAACAAATATAAATGCAAAATAAAATATAAATAGATTTCATGCTTTTTTTAAAATTTAAAATTCATGGGCACATGCAAATTATGTTACTGTGTAGTTCTAAAATAATTTGATAAATGAATGCACTTTTGCTCTTAACAAGGAAGTATGAATCTTTCAAGATTTATTTCTGATATTTCATTTTTCACATTTCTGATGCCATAAAACACAGGTCATCATAAAATACTCAAATACCATAGCATAAAATGTCTTTATAATTAAATCATTCTAGACAGAATTAATAATCAATGGATCAGTTATAGGGTCAACATAGCCTGTAAGGTATTTTGAAAAAAATATTTATTAAAAGCAACTTAGCTCAATATGAAATATTACTTTTAAGTATGTGCTTTACCTCATTATTCTATTAAATATTTAATAAAATATAAATAATTTGATAGTCTCTAAATTTCACATTTACATTTCTAAAGCTACAAATATTTAGACATGTCCCTATCTTGACAGCTTATATGATGGAATTCCAAGACAAGAAATTCTGTATACATAAATGTGATTTTGGCAGGAAATAATGTAAAGAAAGCCTAATATGAATATATCTTGACCTTAACTATTTCACATAAATAAATCTGTCATTTTTGGTTAACATTTTTCAAGTGAAACTGCAAGGAAATATAATTGTACATTTATTAACACTGTGAAAAGATTTTTATTATAGAAATATAGAGGAAGGTTGAAGAATAGAGGGACAATTAGATGACAAAACAGTGTAGCAGAAAGTACTCTGTGGAGAGTAAGGGAAAAATAGAATTGAGAAAGACAGAAATCCCAGAAAAACAGATTAACTTCTATTTCCCCTCTGACTTGAGGAATCAGGAAAGCTTTGTTTAACTATGAACCATTGGTTTGCAAGAAGCCTGCTAGGTGTCTGTGGCCATGATAAGGCCCAGAGAGTCTCTGAAGGCATGAAAGTCTCAAAGAGTACCTTTCAACAACTTCATGGAATCAACGTGATATAATTACTGCTCTTGTCTGCCTTGCATATATATCCCTGTCCACAACCCAACTTCCAGTAATGGAATCCTCCTTCTTGATTATGAGGAGGCATGGGACAAGGTTCAAGTCAATCATGGTCATCAATGATGTGTAGTTGAACCAAGTAGGGCCAATCAAGTCCTTTCCCAGGAGCTTTACTACTATAAGGAATTTACAGGAAAACTTCTTTTCCTTTGGCTAGCTGTACAGGAATGACCTAAGAGCTGCCTGGATGATAATCTATCCAGTAAGAGAAACAGAGGCTAATTGTGGAGAAACAGAAAAATAAGATTTAAAGAGAGGAACAATGATGAAACACAAGTCCTAGATTCCAGACCCTCAAGTTCCCAACTTCTTCATGTCCATTTTTTTTTCACATCTGATGTGTCAATAGTAAGATATGCAAGATATGAGCTATTAGTGATGCCAAGACTTAACTATTCATAGGCTTGAAGTGGGAACCACAATTACAAGGAAGTTTGAAAATGACTGAGTATTTTGGTATTATAAAGCACAGAAGGTAAAAATAAGCTGATATTTAACAAATGAGAAGGGACACATAAAAATGGTCAAGTATCATCTTTCTTGATTTGTCCCTGATGTTTCACAGTATATTTATTATCTGAGTATTCAAATTTAACATTACCAAATAAGTGCAAGTAAACCGATAGCTTAATATTCTACTGATGTTCTACATGGTTACGTTTATAGTACTGGCCATTCTTCACAAAAACATATTGTGCACTTGTAATGGCTCTGCTTAGAAAATTTCCTTTTGACCCCAATGTAAAAAGAGCTTTTGTTTATAGCCGTATGCAAAGTCTAAAAATATTCTTCTACATTTTGATTTGCAAATACAGGAGACAAGGAATACGAATTATTGCTAAGAACCACTGGGAAGGATTCAGCAAAGAGATTGTCAACAGCTACTATGGGAGAATAGAGTGTATAAGGAAACCAATGACTGCACATCTACCTAACTGTTACAATATCTAGGTTAGCAATCCCTAGTGATTCCATCCTTGTGATAAAGACAATTAGAGAGATCCATACCTAAGTTGTATATAATGCAATGAAGACATTTAAATCCTGAAAAAATGATTTTAAATGCTATAAAGTTTTAGAGTATTTTGCAAAATCTGGAATTTTATTACTGCATTGTCTGATTTACCCCATGAAAGTAGATATAATATCCTTTCCCAATAAGAAACTATTAAAATTAGCTAAAGAGTAATAAATAAAATTGCCACATTAAAGAAGGTATCATTGCAGAAACGAATCCCCAGCTTATTGTCTATTATTTTCCCTTTTAACACTGATCTACAGTCCTTCAGGCTACAGTGCTTGGAGCCATTTACCCTCTACAGTTGTTCTAATTATATCTATCAAATGTGATGCATGTTTAATTGGATTTTAATAGGACTGCAGCTCCTTGTTTAGCAGTAAGTTTTAACAGGAGAGTAATTTATTGCTGATAAGGTATGGGGTCTTCAGCTCCTCCTACTAAATAAGAATTGGAAATGCATCTGAGAACCAATGTCTTGGGTGAAGTTCCTGTTCTGAAAGCAAATCAATGTGGGTGATTATTTTGCCCATGTTATAAGTGGGTTGAGAACAGATATTAAAATGTTTAATAGCCCTGCCTTGCCTATGAAAAATATTGCTTAAAAAATTACTGCCTAAAATTTTCTTCAAGTTAATTAGATACTGGGTGCAAATTTTCATGATAATATTGTAACAACAGGTACATTTACTGCTTGAGGGAAGTATAAACCAGTAACAAATTAATTCTGTGAAAACATGAACAAGCTAGCTGACCAAAAGTTGTAGTATTCATTAAAAAGCCAAAACATTGACATGTAAAGAAGGTGCAGAATTTTTAAATAGTAATTTCAAGGCAACTGAATCCATTACCATGTTAAGTTCTGATATTATTTTTGTAAGAATATATTAGAAGCTTTTTAACTATATCAATGCAGCATGGTGATTTAAGTGGCTGAAACTTAATCACAATCCCATTTTTTGGCTATGATACCAAAAGCTCACATACTTATCTATCTCAAGTGAGTTGGTTTCCAGTTTTATAGTAATGACAGAACAACGGGGTAGGTGTTAATTGTTGCATTGTCAGAACAGCCCCATGAATGTCTGAGTAGTAATTTGAGGCATCTTTGGAAAAGCAGACACTAAAGGAGACAAGAGGAAGTAGGGCTTCAGCAATAGTGTGCATTTATCATTAATACATATGATGCCTTTTTTTTTAATTGGAGTAAAACTGCTTTACAATGTTGTGTTAGTTTCTGCTGTACAATGAAGTGAATCAGCTATATGTATACATATATCCCCTCCCTCTTGGATCCCCCCTCACGTCACCCATCTAGGTCGTCACAGAGCACCGAGCTGAGCTCCCTGTGCTGTACAGCAGGTTCCCACTAGCTATCTATTTTACTAGCTATCTAGTGTATTTCTGCCAAACCTAATCTCACAATTCATCCCACCCTCCCCTTCCCCACCTGTGTCCACATGTCTGTTCTCTACATCTGCATCTCTATTCCTGCCCTTCAAATAGGTTCATCTGAACCATTTTTCTAGATTCCACATATATGCGTTAATATATGATATTTGTTTTTCTCTTTCTGACTTACTTCACTCTGTATTACAGACTCTTGGTCCATCCACCTCACTACAAATGACCCAATTTCATTTTTTTTTATGGCTGAGTAATACCATTGTATATATGTACCACATCTTCTTTAGCCATTCATCTATCATTGGACATTTTGGTTGTTTCCATGTCCTGGCCATTGTAAATTTACGTGCTGCAATGAACACTGGGGTACATGTGTCTTTTTGAATTATGGTTTTCTCAAGGTATATGGCCAATAGTGGGGTTGCTGGGTCATATGATAGCTCTATTTTTAATTTTTTTTTTTTTTTTTTTTTTTTTTTTTTTGCGGTAGGCGGGCCTCTCACTGTTGTGGCCTCTCCCCCTGCGGAGCACAGGCTCCGGACGCACAGGCTCAGCGGCCATGGCTCACGGGCCCAGCCGCTCCGCGGCATGTGGGATCCTCCCAGACCGGGGCACGAACCCGTGTCCCCTGCATCGGCAAGCGGACCCTCAACCACTGCGCCACCAGGGAAGCCCAATTTTTAATTTTTTAAAGGAGACTTGTTTAACACAAATTAAATAGGTATCATTATTTTCACCTTTTCGAATTTCAGAGTAATGGAAAATGACTAAAGTTAAGGCATATTAGAAGAGTTGATGAAATAAACTTTGACAATTACAGTTGAATCACAAATCATTACATGTGTTTGTTACTAACATCCTGTTTCTCATACTATTTATTCCATGAAATATATAAAGCTACTTCGAAAATACCTCATTAATACTTATCAACCTTCTGTGCTTAATTGTATGAAGGAGGGAAACAACAGCAAATTCAGTTATGAAAACAAGATTCATTATGTGATGTGCAGGTGCAGGTAAACTACGAAAATATGGGACATTATTTTTTAAAAATCCATTCGGATATTCAAGACTATATTTTCCAGAAATCTAGATCATAAAGCATCAGGCTTGGTACACCTCTGTTCAATTAGATTTTGATTAAAAGCATGAGAATATCTTCTGTATGTATGAATGTTGCCTACATCATTGCAGGTTGAATTCTGCCATGATTTTGAAGCTAGCAAAGCATAAGTACCTGACATTCATTTTATCTCATGGCTTCTATATGTAGGGCATGGCATGAACTAATTTCTGTAACCTCCTGTAGTAAGGGTGTAAATCAAGGAGCTACATGGTAGGATGCAAAGGGGAATGAACGACCTCTGCCCTTAATTAGGCCAGATACTTCTTGCAGAGAAAGAATATATACATAAAACATAACTCTGCAAGAGAGCTTATGAAAATGTAGGTGGAATTTAGATCTACTTTTAAGCACTGTGGGAAAGAGATTTCTAGCCAATTTCCACATAAAATACTGAAAAATTTTCACTATATTACCATTCACCTTCAGGTGTTTATGAATGTCCCTCACTCCCAAGATTTGCAGTGAAACTTATTTTTCCCCAGCTGGTTCACCAAAATATCCAGAGCTCACATCTTCTACAGAAGTGTGCATGACAGGGTAAACATAAGCATGACATTTTAAGTCATGTTCCCTGGGTTTCTGTCTCTGGCTCTGCCAATTACAAGTTGTGTGATTCTGAATACATTACTCATTATCTATTCTATGAGACTTGCTATCCGTACCTGTAAGACGTGCATCATAATGTTGAATGCTGCTGTATTAAAAGAAGTAAAGCTTTCACTTAGCACACTGCTTGGCTCATAGTAAGTGCCCAGGTGCTGGTTGGTCATTGTTGGTGATTGTCATACAGTCCTCTATCTACAAGCTTTTGTTTAAGTTGAATCTGGGAACAGTACACACCTAACACCTGCATTGTAAATATGGACTTTCTTGGACGGAACTACTGTTGTCTAATTGCTGATTGCACTTTGAAGCTGGCATGGCTTGATGAGAGAAAGTAATGACAAGCATACACTCTTGATATTCAATGCTTTTTTTCTTGGCGATTATGGTAAATATAAAGTTGAAAAGATATGAGTAAGATGCATTTATCTAGGATTATGGCTGATATTAATTTGGTCTTCTATGAAATGGGTTCTATTGCCTAATATCATTTAGTGTGAGTATTTTTGTTAATTATTAGTAAGAAAAAAGACGTATTAGCCTTTTATTTTTGATTTTTCTAATTAGCATATTAAATTTGTATGAAAACCAGCAAGATTTAACAGAACTTCAAAGTCATGCAAAGTGCATTTACTTTGGCAATGATTTCATGGCTATGATACCAAAAGCACAGGCAACAAAAGCAAAATAGACAAGTGAGACTACATCAAACTAAAAAGTTTCTGCACAGAAAAGGAAACAATAAACAGAATGAAAAGAAAACTTACAGAATGGGAGAAAATATTTGCAGACCATATATCCGATATGGGGTTAATATTAAAAATATGTAAAGAACTCCTACAACTCAGTAGGAAAACCAAAACCAAAACAAAACAAATAACCCAATTCAAAATGGGCTTAAAATGTCCAAAGAAGACATACAAATGGTGAACAGGTATATGAAAAGGTGCTCAACATCACTAATTGTTAGGAAAAAGCAAATCAAAAGCACAGTGAGATATCACATAGTAAGATAGCAATTATCAAAAAACAAAAGATAAGTGTTTGCTAGGATGTAGGGAAATTCGAACCCTTGTACACTGTTTTGGGGAATGTAAGTTGGCACATCTGTTACGGAAAACAATATGAAGGTTCCTAAAATATTAAAAATAAAGCTACCATATGATCCAGCAATTTTACTTCTGGGTATATATCCAAAAGAATTGAAGTCAGTATCTTGAAGAGATATCTGCACTTCTGTGTTCATTACATATATATTCATAATGGCCAAGATACGGAAAAGACCTAAATGTCCATCAAAAGGTAAATGGATAAAGAAAATATGGTATATATATACAGTGGAGTGTTATTTAGCCGTTAGAAAGAAGGAAATCCTGCAATATGCAACAACATGGATAAAACTTGAAGACATTATGCTAATTGAAATAAGCCAGTCACAGAGGACAAATATTGAATGATTCCACCTATATGAGGTATGTAAAATATTCAAACTCATAGAAGCAGAGAACAGAATGGTGGTTGCCTGGAGTTGAGGGAGGGGTAAATAGAGAGTTGTTCGACGGGTGTAAATTTTTAGTTATGCACAATGAATAAACTCTATTGATCTGCTGTACAACAGAGTGCCTGCACTTCACAATACTGTATTGTACACTTAATAAATTTGTTAAGAATCTACATCTCACATTGGTGCTCCTAACACACACATGTAACAAAGGGGGGTGAGAAAACTTTTGGAAGTGACGGTTATATATATTGCTTTGATTGTGGTTGTGGTTTCATGGGTATATGCATATGTCCAAACTATCAAATTGTATACATTAAATATGTGCAGTTTTTGTATATTAATCACATATCAATAAAGCTAGTAATTAAAAATAAAATTAAATAAATTTATAATTGAGTATTTGAGTTTAGGGGTTGTGAGGATGTGTGCTGAAGTCCTGAGTTCAAATTTTATTTCCACCATTTATGAACCATATAGTCTTGGGTAAGGCGGTTAGCCTGATTGCACCTCAGTTTACCAACATTTAAAATGAGAATATTGATAGTACACCCTTAGAGCATTATGTTGTGGTTTAGAAGAGATTGTATGTGTGAAGCACTTCGCATCGTGACTGACACATTCTAAGCGCTCAATAAGTTTCTGTAATACTATTATCCACAACACAAATTAGAATTTCCTGGGGTTTTAAAACTATTATTATTAATCCAATGCTTGAGACCTACATTAGACCAATTGAATCAAGAATTTCTGGAGAGGAGACTCCGGCAAGTATATGTTTTTAAAATTCTCCCCGGGCTATTCTAATAGTATTCAGGACACGATGAAAACTACTAGATTAGAGAAACACTTAGAAGGAAGAATAGACAAGACTTGGTTGACTGGCTGTGGTAGGTTAGAAAGATGTAGGAGTTAAGAAGGGGTACCCATATATTTTGTTTTTATCACAGGATGGATTATGGTAACAATTACTGAGAAAGGGAATGCAGAGAGAGAGCAAGTTTTTGGTGAGGGTGGATTCTGCTTGAACATGCCAAATTCGATGGTCCTATTATACATCGAAACGCAGAGTTAGGGGAGGCAGTTGGGTTTGAGATCTGGGACTCAGAAGAAAAATGTGGGTATGAGGGTAGCAAGCTAGAAAGCATAGTCTATAGATAGATGGCACCTGATATTATGGGAGTGGATACAGTCTACAGAAAAAGCTGACAGTGAAAAGACTATCTGGGATTAAACCCCCAAGGAATTTCGACATTGAATATTTAGATAAAGTAGAAGGAACCTAGAAAGAAAACTGAGAGTAAACATTGTGGTATATTTAAAGCCAAGGGAATAGATTTCAGCTTGGGGATTGTGGTCAAATATGTTTGCTTTTGCTAAGACATATAGTAATACAAGTACTGAATGTGTTTACATTTTCACCTGAAAAAATCCAAGAGCCTTGCAATTCAAATTCTGCCTACCTCTTGTCTACACTGAAACAGCACAAAGTGTCCAGAGGAAAATAAAAAGCAATAAAGAATAATAAAACATAGTCCTACCAAAATTTCCTTGGATATTTGATTTCTCATATTCTCACATTTTCTCCAAATTTGTAGCTCTTCACCCCTTGGTCCTTCAATATTCATTCCCCACTTGTTATTCTTAACTGATGGACTGATTCATTTTTACAAAGAAAATAGAAGCAAACAGACTATTTCATCCTCCCAATTCTTTCTCTATAGCCTATCTGCATCAATGCTTACAATCTTTTCTTTTATTCCTGTTACCATGGAGAAATGTCCTTACTCCTATCTTATGTCAGCCCCTCCAGTTTTAAACTGAATTTTAATTTATTCCATCAAAGTCTGCTATTGCTATGAACCTCCCTCAATCCTGCATCACCGTTTTTCCCTTTTTCTTAAATTCTTAATCTGTTCCCTTATGTGTTTTTGTATACCATCATGCAAACAAATCTCCTATCTAAAATTCATTATCCTCTTTTGACTTCAAAATGCCTTTATCTACCTAGTCATTCCTTTTTCCTCTTTTGTGCAAACTTTTTTTTAAAATACTTTTTTAAGAGTACTTTTAAGTTCACAGCAAAATTAAGGGGAAGGTACAGAGATTTCCCATATACCTCCTCATCCCATACCCCCCCACATGTAGAACCTCTCCCATTATCAACATCCCCTACCAGAGTGGTACATTTGTTACAATTGATGAACCTATATTGACACATAATAATCACCCCAAATCCAAAGTTTACATTAGGGTTCACTCTTGGTGTTGTTCATTGTACATGCTTGGACAAACATAGAATAACTTGTATCCATCATTATAGTATCACACACAGTATTTTCACTGCTCTTAAAATCCTCTATATTCTGCTTATTCACTCCTTCCCTCATCCCCCAATCCCTGGCAACCATTGATCTCTTTACCATCTCCATAGTTTCTTTTCCAGAATGTCATATAGTGGAAATCATACAATATGTAGCTTCTTTAGATTGGCTTCTTTCACTTAGTAATATGTATTTAAGTTTCCATTATAACTTTTCATGGCTTCATAGCTCATTTCGTTGTGTCTGAAGGTATTCTCTCTTTTTAATGCTGTAGTTTATTTATTTACGTCTTTTATCTAGCCTTTCTTTTGATAATGACCAATCTTTTATAGGTGTGAAATACATTTTAGTTATGTTAAACTTTTATGTCATTCATTTTTCTCTTTTTAAAAAACATTATTTTATTCCTTTCTGTCTTATTCAATGGGGCTTTTGTTCCTATCACTTCAGTGAAGTTATTCTTGTCAGCATCACTAACGGCCACCTTCACGTCAAATCCATTAGCCAATATTCACACTTATTTAACTTCTTAGTTACTTATGACACAATTGCCCACATCCACTTTCTTCAATTTTTTACTTGGTTTCTAGCACATTACTCTCATCTAATTGTATTTATACCCCACAGTTCTCCTTCTGAGTCTGCCTTTATGGTTTCTCCTCCCTTGTGACTTCTAAAGATTAAATTATCCCTAATAATTTTCCTTAACCCACATGTTTTTTTGCAAATTTTTGTTATTTATATTACGTCCTTTTGCGATCACATCCTACCTCATGGCTTCACATTCCGTCTATAGACTAACAGTTCCTAAATTTAGAGCGCAAAGTCTGACCCTTCCACTGGGCACCAAAATCATATATCATAGCTCCTTTTTGATATTTCTGATTTGATAGCTAATAAGCATGTATAACTTAACAAGACCAGGCCAGAAGTACTTACCCAGATTCTACCAATGCCAAACTGCCCTGCCCTTAGTTCTCCACCTCTATCATAGTACCATCATTGACATAGTTTCTGGTATCAAAATTTTCAAAGATTTTCTTGATTGTTGTCATTCTTGCAAACCAAGCTTGTTATTGTTTCAGGGACTTTATATGTAGTTCTTTTATTTCTAGAATGTTTTTCAAAACAAAATAAACTCCTTGAGGCTCAGTATTTCTCATCATGTGAGTCTCTGTTTAAATATTTCTTTTTCAGAGAGGTATTCTTTGACAGGCATATCTGAAATAGCCTACTTCTCATTTGTCCTCTGTACATAAAAGCAACTTTATTATTTCCATAGCATTTTTCATCATCTGAAGCTAAATTACTTACTGGTTTATTTACCTTCTATCTCCATCATTAAAATGTAAATATAATGATGGTGAGGACTCTGTTGGTGTAGTGCAACACTCGACTCATTATCTGGATAATTATCTATAGATCAGGGCTTATATATATTTGTTGAAAGACTATATGATAAAAAGAGGCTACCTGTTTAAAAACAGATGGAAAGTAACCAGAGCAGGAGAGACTGAGTATGTGTCACTGTTAATGACAATAAACCAGAAGAGAGAGAGACAGAGAGAGAACTTAGGTACTGAGGAGTAAATGAATCCTGTTACGTATAGAACTGCCCACTGAAGTGTAGGTATCTCCTGTGTGGTTGGTGGGCATGGATATAGGACATGAATATGCTTGCTAGACATTTATATTTCATTTGGTAGATTTGGTGCCTAAGATTGAGAGGCAGAGATTTCAGGTTCTTGGAGAACAAATGGAACAACACGTATGTGTTGTATATGTATACATATATATGCACACACATGTACTTGTTCACATATAAAATCTTTAGAGTCTGAATACTGTGGTACATTTAATGCTCAGTTTTATCTTTAAACAACCTTGTATGTTCGAGTTAATTTCAAAGAGGCTCAGGAAACAATATGTTGTGGAAACTAATGTATGGAGTTCAGAGTCATAAGCCTTAAGTACAGATCCTGGCTTCCCTGACAACTGTCTGTATAAGAGAACTCTGGCTTATTCATTAACCTCTGTCATCCAATGTTCCATATCTGAATAAGCAGGGATAATGATGACAAGGTTGATTCTGAGGTCAACTGAGACGGTATGTACAACTGTTAATTCTCCCTCCCCTCTTTACCAGTGCTTTACCCTGCATTATTCCTTTTGGATATGGCTGCATATTCTAAATAATAATAACTTTGAAAAATTATTCACTGTGTATAAAATGATAGCAACCGAAAACATTTGGAAGTATTTTTTTTTTTTTTTTTTTTTTTTTTGCGGTACGCGGGCCTCTCACTGTTGTGGCCTCTCCCGTTGCGGAGCACAGGCTCCGGACGCACAGGCTCAGCGGCCATGGCTCACGGGCCCAGCTGCTCCGCGGCATGTGGGATCTTCCCGGACCGGGGCACGAACCCGTGTCCCCTGCATCGGCAGGCAGACTCCCAACCACTGCGCCACCAGGGAAGCCCTGAAGAGTATTTTCAGTAATAAGGCCAGGTGTTATTTGAAAAGGTGTCTTCATGTCGTGTAATAGTGATTATTCTTTGTTCTTGTTCAAGTATTGTCCTGTAAAGTGTGTATCCTTAATAGATCCTATTGGATATGCTGTCAAGTATGCTTTCTCTCTTATTCAAAACTCCTTTTTCGTAGAATTCTAAGTAAAGCAGATAGCTTCAACAAAGTATATTTGTTATGCAGAAAGAGTTAGCGACATTAATGTCAAATGGCAAATTCAAATGTCTTTGTGTTTTTAATAAAAAAATAGCTCATGTAAAATATGCATTACATTGTTAGATGCCAGTTTAATAATTTGAAAATGATGGTAAGGTGATGGTAAGTGGTGTCTCAGTGTGTTTCTCATGGGCTTCTGCTTCAAAGAAAAGGCCAAATTAAATTGGGCTTTTGAACTTTGAATTTAAATATGTCTCAGCAAAGCAGTTAAGCATCTAGGTGACTTTAGGGTCAAATGCATGGTTTGTTATACCAGGTTCACCAATTAGTAACTATGTGATTGTGGATTATTCAAATTTTATGAATCTGAGTTCCCCATTTTTAAAATAAATATGAGTATAATTATAAAACTAAACCCACCTACTTTATGTGACAATAAAAGGACATAGTACATATAAAGTATGTAGAGCAACCAGCATTTAATAATTCTTCAATAGAAGTTATTATTACTATTATTTTATTAACAACCCAGACTTAACCTCTCCATGAAACATTTATAGAAGCCAACCCTTTTAAACCAGTCAGGTGTGTATAATTCCTTTGCAAAGCCATTGCACTTAGAAACTTGTTTTTCATTCTGTTCACATGACTGTCTTCTTCATGAGCCTTGAGTGCTTTAAGGTCTGTGAATTTGTTTCTTATTGGTGTTCCTAGTGCCCAGCATATTGCTTGGCACACGATGGTCCTTCATTCAATACTGTTTGAATAAATTGGATGATTCATGTTCATATAATATGGCATTATCTGAAAAAAACTTAAACACTCTTTGAAAAAACATTTTGTTGGGCCAGCAATTTAAATCATTTTCTTATTTATAAGAATCCTTTGGGACTTCCCTGGTGGCACAGTGGTTGAGAATCCGCCTGCCAATGCAGGGACACAGGTTCGACCCCTGGTCCAGGAAGATTCCCACATGCCGCGGAGCAACTAAGCCTGTGCGCCACAACTACTGAGCCTGAGCTCTAGAGCCTGTGAGCCACAACTACTGAAGTACACGCTGAGAACCCATGCTCTTCAACAAGAGAAGCTACTGTAATGAGAAGCCTGTGCACTGCAACGAAGAGTAACCCCACTCGCAGCAACTAGAGGAAGCCCACGCACAGCAACGAAGACCCAACACAGCCAGAAACAAAAATAAATAAATAAATAAATAGATTAACTTTAAAAAAGAAAGAATCCTTTGAAACAGGAGGGAAGGGGGCAGGGCACAACCTTTAAAAGAATGACATAGCCACAGTACATGAGGAAAACTAGTGAGAACCAACTAGGTGCAAGGTGGTGGAAGAGTCCACTTCCAATAGACCTTGAGCCTCATCATATGCTCATTCTAATACATTAGCATCTAAATGACACACACATCAGAGCCATGACAGTTTTGAGGCCAACCATAAAAGGCCAAAAAGTGGGAGGTGGCCCAATTCCTGGCAATCTCCACCCCTTCCCCCAAATAACTGGAATAATCCTCCTACTTATTAGCCTATGAAATTACCCAGCCCATAAAAACCAGGCTATATTTCGAAGCTCTCGCTCTCTCTCGCCTTCTGAGATGGCCCACACTCTGTGGAGTGGGTTTCTATCTAAATATATCTGATTCTTACCTATCACTTCATCTCTGAATTCTTCACCATGAAGAAAGGACCTCAAATTCACTGGCAACATCCTGTTTTCATAGAATATGTCTGCATGTTAAATTCTTGATGATTTTCACCATTTTAGGAAGTGTGTGAATGCTGGGATAATTGAAATTCACTTCCTGATATAATTTCTATAAGAACTAAAGTGGAGAAAAATTGCGGACGTTATATCACATTTTCATAACACGTATCTATTGACTTTTTGTAATCTCCCTTCAGGTCACTGAAGAGACATATAAGCCAGTAACCCTTTGAAAACTCATCAGAGTGACTAGGTCATGCAGAAACTAAATATCCTATTAACATTTTCTAAAAATGAGCTTATTTCCTGTAGCAAAGGCATAGTATACTATTCCTCAAGGGTTTTTTTTTTTCCCTACATGATGCATGGTTAATTTCATTTTGAAAATTGATTAGACTACCTTATTGATTGCAGTGATTGTTTTTCTTGTCTTGAGAAAGGAGATAGATGTATAATTCTTATTAAAAGCTGATTAGTATTTAATACTGTTAGTCTTGTTGAATGTTACATAATAAATTCTAAAACTGAAACCGTGCATGGCCAATTACTAAATATAAATACAAAGTAAATCACATCTTCAAGTGGTATAAAAAATTCAAAGGCATAATCTTCAATGTTAAAACAAACCTGAAAAAAAATCTCATTAAAGGCAGTAGCTCTGTGGTCTTAAAGAAGCTTTTGTTGTCTTCTTTGTGGATATGTTTGTGATTTTAGTCCGGGAATGAATACAGCCTGCTTTGTCCCTAATGCATTTAGAATTTGCACAACATAAAACTGTACAGCTACCCAATGGTTTTATTTTCCTAAGGGTTTTATCTATGATTAAACTACACCATGAATTAAAATGTGTATGTCTTCAATGTACAGACCTAATTTACAAACTCATATTCTAATAATACTCTGACAAAATATTTATTTGTATTTTGAAATGGGTTTGCTAGTAAATAGAATCTAAACTGCTGAAACAGACATACAAAATGTTATCACTGTGAAAATATACTTATTTCTTCCATCTGTTGGACAGTTCTCAGTAGGTATAAGATATCATATGACTGCTGAATGAAAGGACTTCTGGATAGTGTGGCTGAGAGAGTTGTGACCTTAAGGTGGTATTTATTTTGTGACTCTTTGGCACTGTGACATCAGCTGTTTTCTGAGAGATCAGGGCATCACTCCTTCCTACCAGCTTAGAGTATACTGCCTATGGCCACTGGGGACCATACACACTGCATACCTTTAAATCTGATCTAGAGGAGCAAAACCCCCCACAGTGACTGCAGAGTACATTGGAATCTGTGAGTACACTCTGGTTAAGTTTTATGCAGTGGCTGCCTGAGCCACCTGCCTCGAATCTCACGGCCCATTGTGCAAAAAGTATATCACTCTGTTGACAGCAATCGAGATTAGTGGTAGTGACATGCACATGTGGAGGAGTGCCGAGTAGGCAGAAAAAAATGAGCAAAAGGGAAATGAAGTGACCTCCTAATAGCAGATGAACATGACTCAATCAGCAGTGGAATCAATGAGCTGAAAGGAAGTGGCAGGGAAAAATCAATGAGGGAATAATGCACTGACCAATGAACTTTGTCCCCTTTTTGTATTCTCGTCTGGCTGTAGCAACCTAAATATCCAAGTGTATCTCTTCCAGATCATTCTAGCCTTTCCATTCCTATTTATATTCTCAGTTGCCTCTAGTTCCCATGCTACTATACATCAGGTTCTGTGCACAATTTAAAGCATCGAAAGATGATGCAAATGTCATCCCCCACACCCACTTCCCATGGGAAAGCAATCAGGGATAAAACTTCTTCTGAGAAAGTGGCTGTGCAAAACATGGCAGAGTGGACATCAGCAGAAAAATTTAGACGGGGTTTCCAGGGCCTTGAAAGCAAGTTTCAGCTTTGCCATTAAGTTGCATCTCTGTGTCATTTACTTAAAATTTGAGCCTTAATTACAATGGACATTATATGTATACAGGTTAAACAACTGTAACACATCAAACAATTGCTGGAAATATCCTTATGTCTCACAGGACCCTAAAGTTTCTGTTATACATTATCAGCAGTGAATTAAGCAAATATTAACATTGAAGAAGTGGTATCATTTTGTTTCAAGGGCAAGTAAGACCCATAAAGTCAATTTTGCATTTAATAATAAGAATTTAAGGTTTATTTAGAGTTTATTATTGTAAACCTGGAGGAAAAAAAAGAGCAACTCATGAGAAGGAACAATGCCACAAATTCAACTAATGACTACGAGATTAAATTCTGAATATCTGGAATTTAGTGTTCTGCCTTGTACTGTACTTCCACAGCCACAGTCACTCTCTGTTCTTCCATTTCCTAACCTAAATAATAAACCTAATCTAAATCTGATGTCTTCCAAATCCTAGTGAGACTACATTAAGAAAAAAATTCATAAAAGTATCTCAAAATCTATAAAGTTTAAAATAAAATGTAAGGTACTATGATGGGAAAAGAGCAACAATCTGTACATACAGATAGAGTTAACAGGGAAAACAGACAGCTTTTTTTTTTCAGCTTAAAAATAAAAATTAAAAAAAAATTGTGGACAGACTCAATACTCTGTCATACTTTGTGATTCTAGTTGAGTTGTCTTCCTCTAATTTATCAGCAGGAGGTGTTTTTTTTTTTTCCTGACGGATAACGTTGTGGTCATTGATTGAATATTTCAGCCGGTCAACATTTCTGTTTGGTTCTGTGAGTCTCCGATCTGTTCTCTTGGTTCTTTCCCTAAGCAGAATATATAGACCTGTATGGCCTGGCTATGATTCAGACTTCTTTGCATCTCCCATCAAATTTAGCAAAGTGCCTCATTTGAGAATAGATGCTTCAAATATAGTTTTTGTTAATGTTGCTCATGAGTTGCCTAACTTGTGTTAAGTACTTACCAATAATAATGTATACCATTTTAGCATTAAGTATTTTATTTCTTTACTAAATCCTATACGTGGATTTTTCAGCTTTATATTTAAGAAAACCAGGATGCAGAGCTTTCAGGAAAGTCAATTGTCCTAGAGTATAAGACTTGTAATTGAAAGAACCAGAACCTTTCAGCTTTTCTCTGCAGCTGCTCCTTGAGAAAAAGAAATCGTAAATATAGAGTTCCCATTGGAATAAAAGTCCCTTTTTGAGGCTTTTCTGAGAGTAATTCCTTCTGTGCCTGAAGAGCCTTCTTGTTTGGTCTGAGTGTCTTTCTTTAGAAAAGGGGATACCCCTCAGCTTATATTGCTGGTGGAGTTAATTTTATTCATACAGATGGGTTCTCTCCGAAGGAATCCCTGAAGAACTCAAAGTCTGTTTTCCAGGGCCTAATTTATTGGTTTTCAATTTTTTCAAACTGCTGTGGTTTTTGCTTATTTGGTATGATTTTTTTTCCCAAATAACATCTTACATGAAATGTCAAATCATAAGACAGAATGCTGTTCCTCAATTTGAAGTGATGGAGTTAACGGCCAGGAGTCTTGTGCCTTCCAAGCTTTAGACCCAGCCCTACTTTACTGCTGAGTTCCAGCATTTTGCAAACTGCAGACCTATGCAAATTGAAAGTTGAAATTTTCTGTAAAATGTGATTTTAAAAATGTTTCTTTCTGGTCAAATTAGAGAACGAAATAGGGAGAATCAGAAGTCCAGCCAAGGGTCACTTTTCTCTTTTGCTAAGGATACTATGATATGTACTTTTATCAACCATATGCTGATGCCTATTTTAGGTATGCCACAACACATGCACAGAATACCAATCCTGGTTCCAGATGTAATTAGGTTCGAATCTACCACTTACTATATTGATGATTTTTGACGAGCTCTTTAATCAGATTATCAGGGTTTTTTTTTTTCATATGAAAAGTGGTAAAACAATTCATCTGACAAGGGGTCCTATGTGGTTATAAATAATAAAATGAATGTACAATGCCCAGCACAGTTAGTGCTCGTGCATAGTAGGTATGCATATGGTTACTCATATCCTTTGTCCTAATAAATCTCACAAGAGGATAGAATGCTATTTAGAAAAATACAGGTATTACTTTTACAAAACAACTATCAGCTCTATTAGCTCCACAGAGTTTGCATTCATTTACTTCTTATTTCACCATTTCTATACCCTGATCATGGGACATGCAGCCAAGAAACAACTTAAGCAGGAGCATAAAAACATTATGCCTTCCTGAAGATTATAGTCAAGGGGACAGGGCTATGGATCAAATAATCACACAGATAAAGGTAAAATTATAACTGGCATGGTGCTCTAAGGTCAACAGAGACTGCTTGAGGAAATGACAGATATGAAGAATGAGTAGAAGTCAACTGCTAAAGAGAAAAACAACTGTAGCTGGAATGAGATAAGTAAGACATGTTAGAGTAGGTGCAGAAGAAATATGAATATAAGGTTTCCAGGTAAATCAGCACTTAAGCAGGCATTCTAGTCAGGACTCAAGCAACAAAATAACTTGGAGCTCAGGAAATAGTAGCATCATTCAAGCAAATTGATAGAAGAGTGTGGGTTACATGTAGTCTGTTGCCTTAGGAAAGCATACAGTCAATTAGTTATTAGCACAAAAGTATATCAAAGATGTTATTCTGTGGGTTAGTCTTAAAAGGGACAATTGTGTAAAGGATGGATAGGACATCTGTCAGACAGAACTGAAGGGATATTTAAGAAGGAGCCCCTGAGGATAGAATGGTGATGATTACTGGCTGTTGACCAGAGTCAAACAATGTGATTGAAGAAAAGAACATCTTGGGCAGCAAACACAGCATCGCTGGGAGCTGACAGAACACAAGTTCTCCGTTGATTGGAACTAGACTTTTGGGGAATGAGGCACTGTTAGGGAATGACTGCACATATTAAATTTTGAATACTTTTCAAAACAAAGACAACTCACTACCATATAATGCAATACAGCTTGTAACAGAATTTGGCTATCGATTGGCCATGAGAATGGAAAAAACAAAGTTTATCTTTCTCATCTCCCTTTTGCACAGAATGTGAATATTATCACTGTTAAGCAGAAATAATGTTGGTTGGTAAAAAGCCAAAAATATGAGAAATTAACAGATTACACTCAAAGGAAGAATGTTGTCCTTAAATGTTAGAAGAATGAAGTATATTTATTTACATTGTAATGTTGGCTTACAATAAGCAGGAATATAGTACTTTATGAGCAGTTTGAAATTGTCTATGCAAAACATATATACAAAAAACGATAAGAAGGAGATATTAGTAATAGTTAGTTGCCTCTCAATGGTAGAACTACATGCAAATACACACAGACACACACAGATACAAATATTTTTTCTTTTTTTAACTATCTATGATTTTAAACTTTTTCTATAACTGGAAGGTAATACTTTTATAACTGGAAAAAGTAATAACAATCACAGGAAATGATTAAGATAGAAGAAAAAAACATTTAGAAATCTTAAAGTATTTCATTAAATTGACCTCCTCCCTAAAACTTAGTTAGGTGACTAGTTCAGAACTAGACACAATTTGGTCACATTTTCAAAATTTTCAAATGAGTTCAAAAAAGCAATGACATTTTGGGGGACAGTATTGCTATTTTGTATACTTAGCTTATTCAGTGTGAAAATGTTTTCAAATATCCCTAAAATTGTCTGAATATTTGTTAAGGCATGTGATGAAATTTAACATGGGACATATATCTTCAAAGATAATTGGCTCTTCCATTCTGCATGTGTCCTGTTGATGATGATCTCACTGTGTGAATACAGGCCAACATTTCCTCATTCATCATAGAATATCAACCTTTCCACTTAAAGATCTGCTGTACAAAATACATGGATCTCTCTGAGAATACCTGGGGTTCAGGTTTTTGCAGATAAATTTCACCTTACCTTTTTGCTACCACACCTCTGTCAAAAATCGAGCTAAGATAAATGCTACTAAACAAGCTAATCTGAAAATCAAGCTATTCTCTCCTCTACTTTATGTTCAATCTTTGCATAAACTTCACCACCAGATTTTGGCTTAGTTTTCTGTAGCTCTTCATTAACTTGGTTTACAGTAAGAATATGTTCATTGGGTTAAGGTATGATGCTGTGGTAAACAGAATTTTGGCCTCCACAATCTTTGCTTCTTTGGCCTCCACAATCTTTGCCTGGAGATAAATTAGGTAACATGGCAAAAGGGATTTTTCAGATGGAATTAAGATCATAGACTTTAAGACAAGGACACTATCCAGGATTATCTGGGTGGGTCCCATCTAATCACTTGAGCCCTTAAAAGCAGAATAAATTTCCCCAGTTGGGTGAGAAAGATATGGCAGAAAAAGAGGTAGGGGAGATGAGAAAAAGGGGAGATGACAGATTCACAGGATAGGAAAAGATTTCACCCAAGCTGTTGGCTTTCAGCATGTGCAAAGGGCCCAGAAGCTATGGGACACAGGTGACCTCTAGAAACTGAGACTGACTACTACCTGAGAGCCAGTAAAGAACAGGGACCTCATTCTACAGCCACGAGGAACTGAATTCTGTCACCAACCTCAATAAACTTGGAAATGGATTCTCCCCAAAGCCTCCAGAAGGAAACCCAGTCCTGCCAACACCTTGATTTCTGCCTTGAATACTCTATGCACAGAAACCAGCTGAGCCACACTCAGGCTCACAAGTACTTGGGCATGTGACCTACAAAACTCTTAGATAATATATTTGTGTTGTTTCAAACCACTAAGCTTCTGGTAAAATTTTTTATGGAGACAATGGAAAATCAATACAGTGTTCTACTTCTGGTTTTTATGTGGGGTCAATACAAGAATGGTCATATAAAGAATGTTTACACATTTTCTAAAAATCTAAGATCTAAAATCTAAGTTCTTACATTGTCCCTGCATAAGAAAATATATGATATAGTTCTGTTATATTTGTGAATAATAAAACCATTATCATTTATCTCACCATAAAAATATGAAAAGGCAACCTATGGAATGGGAGAAAATATCTGCAAATCACATATCAAATAAGGGGTTAATACACAAAATATACAGGGAATTCACATAACTCAATAGCAAATAAAAAATTAAAATTAGAATTAAAAAATGGGTAAAGCACCCATACAGAAATTTTTCCAAAGACATACAAATGGCCAATAGGAATATGAAAAGGTGCTCAACATTTGCAATTCAAAAGTGAAATGCAAATCAAAACTGGTTATTATCAAAAAGACAAGAAATAACAAGTGTTGGCTAGGATTTGGAGAAAAGGTGACTCATGCACTGTTGGTGGGAATGTAAGTTGATGCAGTCACTCTGGAAAGTAGTATGGAGGTTTCTCAAAAAAATAAAAATAGAACTGCAGATGACCTAGCAATTCCAGTTCTGGGTATTTATCCAAAGAAAATACTAACATAGGAAGTTATATGCATCCCTATGTTCACTGCAGCATTACTTACAATGGCCAAGGTATGGAAACAACCTAAGTGTCCATCAATGGATGAACAAAGAAATTATGGTATATATATACAAGGGAATATTATTCAGCCAGAAAAAGAAGAAAAATTTGCCATTTATGATAACATAATTGGACCTTGAGGGCATTATGCTGAGTGAAATCAGACAAAAACAAATACCTTATGATATCACTTATATGTGGAATCTAAAAAACAAAACAAAACTAAAAAAAAAGCAAAACTGATCTCATAGATACAAAGAACATATTGGTGACTGTCAGAGGTAGGGGATTGGAGGGTGGACAAAATGGGTGAAAGGGGTCAAAAAGTACGAACTTCTGGTTATAAAATAAGTAATTCATGGAGATATAATGTAAAAGAGAAAAAGAAAGAAAATCATCTATCTACACACACACACACACACACACACACAGAGGTATACAATTCATCCTTAAGAAAGAAGGAATTCCTGTCCTCTGTGACAACACAGATAAACCTGGAGGGCATTATGCTAAGTCAGACAAGTCAGATAGACAAATACTACATAGTATCACTGATATGTGCGATTTAAAAAATAATAATAATAAAGAAAAAAATTGAACTCATGGAAACAGAGAGTAGAAAAATGGTTGCCAGAGGCAAGGGAGTGCAGAAAATAGTAAAAGGTTGGTGAAAAGGTGCAAAGTTTCAGTTATAAGATGAATACGGTCTGAAGACCTAATGTATAACCTGGTGACTATTATATAATTGAAATTTGCTAAGTGAGTAGAACTTAAATATTCTCTCTCACAGACACAAAAGGTAAATATGTGAGGTGATGGAATATGTTAATTAACTCAATGAAGCAAATCCTTTTACAATGTGTATATATATCAAAACATCACATTGTATACTTTAAATATTGTACAATTTTATTGGTCAAGTATACTTCAACAAAGCTTAAAAAGGATATTATAACTTATCTTACATGAAAGTAATTGCCAAATGGATTAGAATTAAGTATAAGATAAAACAAGCCTTACTTTATTAAAATATAAATGTAAAAAGAGAGGTGAATATTGATCAGTTTTTATAATCTGAAGGATTTTCTAAATTTAAGGATGATGGAGTATGTCACCAGAAAAAAAATCTTTAAGGTATAGACTACATGGAAATATACCATATAATGTGACTAAAAGTAAACAAGAAAAACAAGAAGAAATTCCATAAAACCAAGTGGGAAAAATAACTTAAGTAGATATATTAGGAAAAGTTTGATACCCTTAATGTATAATAATTTATATCTAAAATTTGTTAAATACTTACTCTGTCCTACGCATTATTCTAGGAGTTTCAAACATCTTAAATTATTTCAATTTAAATTTTACAACATTTTATTTGGAAATTCAGATGAGAGAAATGGAGGTAACAGAGAGGCTAACTTACTCAAGACCACATTAGTAGTGAGGACTGTTGGGAAAGACAAATGGTGGAGTATGTCTGATGTAAATATTTTGTAAGTCTGGAATCTACTGGAGGATTCTAACATCCAGGGGAAGGCTTGGATGGTAAATTGTGGTTAATTTTGATCAATTTCAACTCATAGCACTTTACAGCTACCCATCTCCCACCCCTACTCCACAGCAGGTAGCGATGCACACATTCGGGAAAGCTTGCATGTAGATTGTGGGAGCCAAAGTGGAAAAAAAGCACCCTGTCCTCCAAATATTGGGGACTTGTGGTCTGATCACTAATTGCTGCTTCTGATCTCAGAGGTGCAAAGAGGCAGGTGGCCATTTTTGATGCACCACCCTCATTTTTTTCAAGCTTTTCCCCCTCTGGCTGAAGTGAATTCCAAGGGACTTAAAAAGCTAGCCCCCTCCCCACTTTCATTTTTCTGTTTTACCCCTTTTGGGAGCTAGAGATTAAAGACTAGCACATTCAAAAGCAACTGAATATATTCACCATGCATTCCAAGGAAAATGTATAGGCTGAGAGAAGACTAGAAAGCATCTTAAGTTTATACGTTAAGCTGATTCTCAGCACAGAGGCAGTCTACAACAACAATAACAAAAACCATAAACAACAACAATAAAAAACACTAAAAAGTACCAAACCCCGGGAAGGGAGGAGAATCCAGTTTCTAGAGTTACCACATTATTAGATTCAAATGTCCAGCTCTTAGCAAAAAGTCACAAAGCATACAAAGAAATAGGAAAGTACAGCCACATTCAGAGGCAAAAATAAATCAACAGAAACTGTCTCAGAAAAAAATCTGATGACAGATCTACTAGGCACACAATTTCAAACATCTATCTAAAGATGTTAAGCAAAGAGGTAAGGAAGATGTGGGAAAAAGTAAAAATGAAATGATGTATGGAAAAATGGAAATATTAATGAAGAGATAGAATACATAAAAAGAAAACAAAGGGAAATTGTAGAGCTAAAAGTACAATAACTGAAATTAAAAATTCACTAGCAAGATTCAAAGAGAGATTTTATTGAGCAGAAGAAAAATGAGTGAACTTGAAGATAGGGTAACAGAAATTATCAAGTCTGAGGAACAGGAGAAAATAAAGATTGAAGAAAAAGGAACAGCTATTAAGAGAACTGTGTGACACCATCAAGAGGCCTAATGTATGCATTTTGGAAGGAGAAGAGAAAGATAAAGGAACAGAGAGAATATTTGAAGAAATAATGGCCAGATCATTCTAATCTGAAGAAAGATATGAATATAAACATCTAAGAACCTCAATGGCTCCAAGTAAGATAAACTCAAGAGATGCACACTGGGACACATTATAAATAAAGTTTTGAAAGACAAAGAGAAAATCTGGAAAGGAGCAAGAGAGAAGTGATTTGTCACATACAAAGGATCCTCAATAAGACTGTGAGCAGATTTCTCATCAGAAACTGTGGAGGTCAAAAAGGCAGTGGGCCAAGATATTCAAAGTGCTAAAAAAAAAAAATTGTCAGCCAAGAACCCTATATTTGAAAAAAACTGTCCTTAAAAATGAGGGAGAATAATTACATAGCTATTATTTATGAAATAAGAGTATTTTATAATAAAATAACATGTATTTCACTAAACAAATGTCTAGAATACATTAATTACAAATTTTTTTTAATTAGGGAGAAATTAACACATTCCCAGATAAACCAAAATCTGAGGGAGTTTGTTATTATTAGACCTGCTCTGCAAGAAATGCTAAAGAGGGCTTCCCTGGTGGCGCAGTGGTTGAGAGTCCGCCTGCCGATGCAGGGGACACGGGTTTGTGCCCCGGTCCGGGAAGATCCCACATGCCACGGAGCGGCTGGGCCCATGAGCCATGGCCGCTGAGCCTGTGCATCTGGAGCCTGTGCTCCGCAACGGGAGAGGCCACAACAGTGAGACACCCGCGTACCGCAAAAAAAAAGAAAGAAAAAAAAAAAAAGAAATGCTAAAGAGAGTCCTGTAATTCAACATAAAGTAACACTAGACAGTAGCTAATAACCAAATGAGGAAATAAAAATATCTTTGTAAAGGTAAATACATGAACAATTATAAAACCTCGTATAATTATAACAGTGGTACGCAACTCCACTTTTTTTTTTCCTGTATGATTTAAGAGACTATTACATTAAAAAAACAATCAGTCTAAAAGCTAGTAATATTGTAACTTTGGTTTGTACTCCACATTTTGTTTTTAACATATTTTAAAAGACAAATGCAATTAAAAGAATTATTATTTTATGTTGTTGGGCAAAAGATGTATGATGATGTAATTCTGTGGCATCAACAATTGAAAGGGGTGGTGATGGGGCTGTAAAGAGCAGAATTTTCCTATGTTATTAAAGTTAAGCTGGTATAAATTCAAATTAGAGTGTTATAACTTTAGAATGTTAAATGTAATCTCCATAGTAACCATAAAGAAAATAGCTATAGAATATACACAAATGGAAATGAGAAAGGAATTTCAATGTTTCATTACCAGAAAATCAACTAAACAAAAAGAGAGTAATACAGGACATGAGGGACAAGAAGCTATAAAACATATGTAAAACAAACAGGAAAATGACAGAAATAATTACCTTCTTACTGGTAATTACTTTAAATATAAATGGATTAAACTCTTCAATCAAAAGACAAAGATTGACAGAATGTTTTTTTTTTAAAGAAGCAAACAAACAAACAAACAAACCCAGGAACCAGTTATATGTTGTGTACAAGGTACTCACTTCAGATCAAGAGATAAATGTCTGAAAAGGGATTAATATCTAAAATATATAGAGAATTCCTAAACCCATCAACAAAAAACAACCCAATTCAAAAATGGGCAAAGGTATTAGAAAAACATTTCTCCAAAGAAGATACACAAATTTGCGAATAAGCAAGTGAAAAGATGGTCAACATTAGGAAATTGCAAATGAAAAATACAATGAGATAGCACATTACACCCATTAGGATGGCTACTATTTTTTTTTCATTTTTTAAAAATTTTTATTGGAGTATAGTTGACTTTCAATGTTGTGTTAGTTTCTGCTATACAGCAAAATGAATCAATTATACATATCCAATAGGATGGCTACTATTAATAAACAAACAAAACCAGAAAATAATTGTTGGTGAGAATGTGGAGAGATTGGAACTCTTGTGTGTTGTTGGTGGGAATGTAGAATGCTACAGCAGCTATGAAAACAGTATCCTAGTTTTTCAAAAAATTAAAATTATAATTACCATATGATCCAGTAATTCTACATCTGGGTATATAATAATTAAAAGCTGGGTTTCACAGAGATATTTGTGCACCTATGTTCAGAGCAGTGTTATTCATGATATGAGGAAGCAACCCAAATGTCCACTGGCAGATAAACAGACGAGCAAAACGTGGGATATACATACAATGGAATATTTTTCAGCCTTAAAAAGGAAGGAAATAATGGTGTATCCTACAACATGGATGAACGGTGAGGACATTATATAAGTGACAGAAGTCAGTCATAAAAAGACAAACACTATATAATTCCACTTATATGAGGTACTTAAAAGTAGTCAAAATCATCGTGATAGAAAGTAGAATAGTGGTTTCCAGGGCCTGAGGAAGGAGGAAATGGGGAATGGTTGTTTAAAGAGTATAGAGTTATAGCTTCAAAATATGAAAACAGTTCTGGAGGTAGATGGTGAAGATGGTAGCACAACATTATGAATGTATCTGATACCACTAAACTGTACACTTAAATAGAAAATTTTATGTTATATATATTTCATTACAATAAAAAATGGGTAAGAAGGTGTATTTATCATTGTATAATCTCTATTCTGAAAACTCAAATTAATTTTGGCAAAATAGATATAAAATGAAAATGTTCTTTAAAAATGGTATTAACAACCTTTAAATAATAGTTAACTTATTTGAAAATGCTAATAAAATGGCATGTATTATGTATTACATGAAGGTGGATCCTTTCAGACTTCCACAGAGCTGTGTCTTCTGTAATTTGTATCCTATAATATCTATAAATTCTTATATATGATTGTATGGTATTTTTGCTATTGCTTTCTTTAATTTTTTTTACTTAATAATAAACTATGCTCACGTTTGATTATTTTGGACTAGCTCACTGGTGTTCAAGTACCTGTTATACAGCTAGCAGAGCATAAAATTATTATGGTTTTTTGTCCTTTAATAAGGCCAAAGCTGCAACATCTGTCATTTTTGTGAGAATCAGATTTCAGTTTCAAAGGCAGCATGAACAGTCTGGCACAGCCACATCACTATCTCTTTGGTTTAATCTTGTTGCCCATCCTCCCTCTTTTCACTAATCACTTTCCCCCCTTCAAATCTCCTTCTCTTCACAAAGATCCTTTCACCTTATGGGACCCACTACTGCATCTTGTCTGGCTATTGATTCTGCAGAGTGTGCCACCTCAGTAATGCTAGGTCATTCATAACTACATGTAGAATTTTTATATCCCTCTTCCATCATTTTTCCCTTTGCCAAAGAGTAAAATTTCTATCAAGTAACCACAATAACATGCTATGAACTAGAATTTAATGAGTAATAAGGGTATTAATGATCATTAAAAAGGATGTAATAGTAGGAACCACACAGAATTTTTCTGGTTCCGTGTGCTTTGTTTCTGTTTGTTTGTTTTTTTACATTTCAGTCTCTGTGGATTCCTTCTGGGATACTCCTTCTGGAGTTAAATCTGCCCAAATAGATAAGCTCTGCCATGAATTTTAAAAAATTAAGACAAGGTATTATAGAAGTGTGAACATAAAATTTGTTCCCTGCTTGATAAAATCCTTTAGAATATTGTAATGTTAGTATTATTTTTCTCCCCTTTTCTTTTATCAACTGGAAAGGCAGTTTCACTTTCTGCTATTACAGCACCATACCCTCTAGTCACATTGACACTAAAATAACAAAAACAGACATCATACCCTTTCTTTTGTCTCCATCCTTTGACAAAGTTTGCCAATAAGCATAATTTCTAACTAAAAGAAAATAGAAGGAATAATTCCCTATTTGTTCATTTCTGCTTTTTCTGAGATTACACAGCAGCAG
The DNA here is from genome assembly GCF_964165515.1 of Mesoplodon bidens. Lineage (NCBI taxonomy): Eukaryota > Metazoa > Chordata > Mammalia > Artiodactyla > Ziphiidae > Mesoplodon > Mesoplodon bidens. Next base: position 67,547,191 of record NC_138162.1, on the reverse strand, counting down.
GGGCAAAGTTGACTATACTATTAAGTAAACTATGGCACAAAAGTTTTACTCTTTAGTATCAAAAATGTATGAAGTTTTTTCCAAATATATGAAGAGGAAAAAAGTAATTTTGGATTAGTGTAACTAGCTTCACCGAAAAAACTCTGTTACCATAACAACTTCATTATTTATTCACTTAATGTGATTTAATAGTCAAGGCAATTGATTTTTCTGAGGCGTAATTCCTTTATTTATACTTTGGGGAGTGTAAATAAAAAAATAAAGTAAAATATGTGAAAGTCTATAATGCAGATACTATAAAATTTAGTTGTAAAAATCAAGCAGCACACATAGAAATCAATACATAAAATTGATTGAAAAATAACAAGAAAATAACTTTGTATTCATCATGGTGAAATAATGGCAGATTAGCTTTTTGCACATCAATTCCCAATTGATAATTATGAAATACGAAAAGCACGCCTTTGAAGACATCTGAGGTACACCAAAACATCCACAGCTTGAGGGGTGAGAATCACACAAAGATGAGAAGAATATTGAAACAGATCCAAACTATTCAATGTTTTCCCCACAAGACATTTAATATTTTTGAAAGTAGCAACCAAAGGAGAAGCTAATAATGAAGTCCAAAGTGATGGCTGTACCTAGTAAAAATTGGTTAACTTTCCAAAATCTCATGGAGCAGGAGGACAAAATTTGAGTTTCTGGGCTATAAGTCAGCCAATACCTGAAGGGCTAATATGTTAGAGTGAAATAAAGTATTTACTTTAAAGTGAGCCCATATGACAAACCCACAGCCAACGTCATTCTCAATGGTGAAAAACTGAAACCATTTCCTCTAAGATCAGGAACAAGACAAGGTTGCCCACTCTCACCACAATTATTTAAAATAGTTTTGGAAGTTTTAGCCGCAGCAATCAGAGAAGAGAAAGAAATAAAAGAAATCTCAATCGGAAAAGAAAAAGTAAACTGTCACTGTTTGCAGATGACATGATACTATACATAGAGACTCCTAAAGATGCCACCAGAAAACTACTAGAGCTAATCAATGAATTTGGTAAAGTAACAGGGTACAAAATTAATGCACAGAATTCTCTTGCATTCCTATACACTAATGATGAAATATCTGAAGGAGAAATTAAGGAAACACTCCCATTTACCACCAAAAAGAATAAAATAGCTAGGAATAAACCTACCTAAGGAGACAAAAGACCTGTATGCAGAAAACTATAAGACACTTATGAAAAAATTAGAGATGATACAAACAGATGGAGAGATATACCATGTACTTGGATTGGAAGAATCAATATTATGAAAATCAGTATACTACCTAAAGGAATCTACAGATTTAAATGCAATCCCTATCAAATTACCAATGGAATTTTTCACAGAACTAGAACAAAAAATTTCACAATTTGTATGGAAACACAAAAGACCCCGAATAGCCAAAGCAATCTTGAGAAGGAAAAGTGGTGCTGGAGGAATCAGACTCCCTGACTTCAGACTATACTACAAAGTTACAGTAATCAAGACAGTATGGTACTGGCACAAAAACAGAAATATAGATCTATGGAACAGGATAGAAAACTCAGAGATAAACCCATGCACATATGGTGACCTTATCTTTTATAAAGGAGGCAAGAATATACAATGGAGAAAAGACAGCCTCTTCAATAAGTGGTGCTGGGAAAACTGGACAGCTACATGTAAAAGAATGAAATTAGAACACTCCTTAACACCATACACAAAAATAAACTCAAAATGGATTAAAGACCTAAGTGTAAGGCCGGAGTTTTATAACTCTTAGAAGAAAACATAGGCAGAACACTCTATGACATAAATCACGGCAAGATCCTTTTTGACCCATCTCCTAGAGAAATGGAAATAAAAACAAAAATAAACAAATGGGACCGAATGAAATTTGAAAGTTTTTGCACAGCAAAGGAAACCATAAACAAGATGAAAAGACAACCCTCAGAATGGGAGAAAATATTTGCAAACGAAGCAACTGAGAAAGGATTTATCTCCAAAATATACAAGCAACTCCTGAAGCTCAATATCAAAAAAACAAACAACCCAATCCAAAAATGGGCAGAAGACCTAAGCAGACATTTCTCCACAGAAGATATACAGATTGCCAACAAACACATGAAAGGATGCTCAACATCACTAATCATTAGAGAAATGTAAATCAAAACTACAATGAGGGCTTCCCTGGTGGCGCAGTGGTTGAGAGTCCGCCTGCCGATGCCGGGTACACGGGTTCGTGCCCCGGTCCGGGAAGATCCCACATGCTGCGGAGCGGCTGGGCCCGTGAGCCATGGCCGCTGAGCCTGTGCATACGGAGCCTGTGCTCCGCAACGGGAGAGACCACAGCAGTGAGAGGCCTGCGTACCAAAAAAAAAAAACTACAATGAAGTATCACTTCACACCCGTCAGAATGGCCATCATCAAAAAATCTACAAACAATAAATGTTGGAGAAGGTGTGGAGAAAAGGGAACCCTCTTGCACTATTGGTGGGAATGTAAATTGATAGAGCCACTATGGAGAACACTATGGAGGTTTCTTAAAAAACTGAAAATAGAACTACGATATGACCCAGCAATCCCACTACTGAGCATACAACCTGAGAAAACCATAAATCAAAAAGAGACATGCACCCCAGTGTTCATTGCAGCACTATTTACAATAGCCAGGACATGGAAGCAACCTAAGGGTCCATCAACAGATGAATGGATAAAGAAGATGTGGTGTATGTATACAATGGAATATTAATCAGCTATGAAAAGAAACAAAACTGAATTATTTGTAGTGACGTCGATTGACCTAGAGTCTGTCATACAGAGTGAAGTAAGTCAGAAAGAGAAAAACAAATACCATATGCTAAGGCATATATATGGAATCTAAAAAAAATTGGTTCTGAAGAACCTAGGGGCAGGACAGGAATAAAGATGCAGATGTAGAGAATGGACTTGAGGACACAGGAAGGGGGAAGGGTAAGCTGGGAAGAAGTAAGAGAGTAGCACTGATATATATACAAATGTAAAATGTAAAGTGTATTATTTTACCAAATGTAAAATAGATAGCTAGTGGGAAGCAGCTGCAATGCAAAGGGATATCAGCTCGGTGTTTTGTGACCACCTAGGGGGGTAGGATAGGGAGGTTGGGAGGGAGACGCAAGAGGGAGGAGATATGAGGATATATTTATACATATAGCTGATTTACTTTGTTATACAACAGAAACTAGCACAACAGTGTAAAGCAATTATATTCCAATAAAGATGTTAAAAAAAAAATACCTGTAGGGCTTTCCTGGTGGTGTAGTGGTTGGGAGTCCGCCTGCCGATGCAGGGGACGCAGGTTCGTGCCCCGGTCCGGGAAGATCCCACATGCCGCGGAGCGGCTGGGCCCGTGAGCCATGGCCGCTGGGCCTGTGCGTCCGGAGCCTGTGTTCTGCAACGGGAGAGGCCACAGCAGTGGGAGGCCCACGTACCGCAAAAAAAAAAAAAAAACCCTGTAATACAATAGCTTCCAATGCTAATTTGTTTAAAAATGCATTTTCTGTATAAATAAAAGCTCATTCTCAATATAAAAATTGAATTGTAATATACATTAACTATTTTGGTATTAAAAGAATGTTTGTTCATGTGGTACCAAAAGCATATTAGAGTTCAATCACCAGAATAAAAATGGGACCTTCTTAAGGACAATGATACAGTTCTTACTTTACTTTCTGCTGGCCTCACAAATCTCATAAACTCCCATGACCCTTTCATAAGATAAGGCAAATGAGTATCAACCCATGTTTTCTTAACCTTAGAATACTTTGCTATTTATTTTAATTGAACGTCGAGACTCTTCTTCTCATATCATTGACATTATTGATTCAATAATTGACAGAAATCATCACTGGACAATTGTTACTGTTGCTGCCGAAGATGTGGAAAAAAAACAAGCAATGCTTAATTTGCATATTGCAGTCATAATTTAGTTTGTGCCTTCAAGTATACAAGATTCTTCTCATCTACATGTTTTGTTTGACCTTACAAGTGACTAAAAAATAATGAGAGTAGTAACAAACTTGTATTTCCCAAAAGATTTCCAAAGCTTTAACTGATCTTTCTGGAATTCCCAAAGATTATTTCATGAGCCTCTGCTGTATCTTCTAGGAATTCTTGACCAAGATAAACCCTAAAGAAACTGTCATGAATTTGAATGGCTGTTCTATGTAAAAGATATGCAAATCAAAGCATTACCAAAATGCATTAAGTGCTCCACTGTCAAACTTCATGAATCAAAGACGGGCTGAGTCACACTGAATTCTATTTCATAATGCTGTGGTTTATTTACTCCCTTAAAAAAACACAAACTATTTTAAAAATCATTTAATTTATACATCCTCAAAAACATTGGTCTGAAAAAGAGTAGTGTTATTTTCCAAGTAATATACAATTTTGAGAGGGGAAGAACAAACACCCAGATAAGTGATTTACTTACTTAAGGCCAACTCATGCCTTAATGTTGAAGAAGGAAACAGCATTGTGATTTGATACTGTACTGGGTTCAATTGAGCTGATTATATGGAAATGGAAGGACAGGAAAATGAAGAAAAGAAAAGTGAGTTTTCATTTCAAGCGCCAATGACACTTTGCTGAGATGTTATGCTAAGCATTTTTAGACATGTAGTTAAACCATTTAAAGTTAATCTAGGATCCTAGGAGTAGCCATTTTTTGAGATTATGTGACAGGTATCAGAGGGATAGTAGCCAGGAAAAATAAAGGCTAATAATACATTTGTATTTCATGGTGATTAAAAAATAATAGAGATGAAGAGTTCATAATAATGAGTCAAATGTTTTGCATCTTTTGCAGTTCTCAGTTTACATCCATATTAAGATAAGAGCATGCCACTTTAGAACTAGGTATATATTATTAGACATTGTCAAGCTCAACTTTCTTATTTCATAAAATACTGCATCTGGTATTTCAAGAAAGGTTTATGAAACATCTTCACTACCCATAATATGGTATAAAAAATTATGTATTAGAAAGCTTTCTGTTTTGGTCTTGATACATTAAAATAGCAACTTTCCTAAAAGATAAATTAAATAAATAAATAAATAAATAAAGTGAGCCCAACAGTTGAAAGCACTTTTAAAATCAAGGCATTTACTGATTTCTAAGTGGTGCTGCTATGATAGACTTAACACCAGAGAAAGGGATAGTAAATAGGTTAGGAAGCTGATAAGAGCTTTCAGGACTTTCACAGTGATGTGGAAAAAAAAGTGTGTTTCAGAGGCCACCATGTATTAGTGATCTTGATAAATACTTTTACACACACACACACACACACAAGCCCACGTAAGAGCAAACTGGAAATAGGCTAGGCCTTACAAAAGACTGAATAACAGCTTTGACCAAACTCAGTCTCAGTGTTAAACTAATCTGCTTCTGTTCTAAGAATATGACATATTTTTAAGAGGAAGTTAACTATATTTGGAGGACCAATTTATTTTTAATTCGTTTTCATATAAAATGGCCAGAATGATTTTTTTAAAAGACTGCGATGTCAGAAGACAAAATCAAATAAGTAAAATTGGAACAAACAAACAAACAGTAAAATCTAACATAGAGATGATCCTAAAATTGTAGTTATCACAGGAAAAAAAAATAGACAAGAGGGATATTTTAACTCAAAAAGGTGAAAACTATAAAATAACAATTAAATTGAAATTATAAAACTGAAGACTCCAACAACTGGCATTCAGAAAACACTAGAAGACTTAAAAGCAAATTAGGCATAAAAGAAGGGGGGGGATCACTGAATCAAAAGAAAATACCCAGATGCAAAATACCAGATGTACAGAATAAAGTTCAAAATGTACTTCCAAGACCAAAATATATATAACAAAACATACTGAAAAGTTCTGACATAAGTGTACATGGAGACCCAAAGGAGGAAAGAAAATATGAGGAATAGACACTATTAGAAGATATGATGACCCAAAATTTTCTAAACTGGTAAAAGATAAAAACACTCAAATTTAGGAGTTCTACAAACACCAGGTGGGATAAACCTAAAGAAAGCCACTGTTAGAACAATCAGAAGAAAAAGAATATTGTATTATCAGAAATGAAGAGAGACATCACATACTGATAAAAGGGTCAGTTCTTCAGAAAGACATAACAATCCATTGTGTGTATATCTAACAATAGAGCCTCAAAGCACGAGACAAAAATTGATAGATCCAAAAGGAAAAATATATATATCTACAACTATAGTTAGAAACTGCAATACTTCTTTCTCAGTAATTGATAGACTAAGTAAGCAGAAAACCAGTAAGGATGTAGGTGACCTGAATAACATTATTAACTAACTTGAAGTAATTCACATTTTTGGAGCACTCAACTCAACAACAGTTGAACATACATCCTTTCCAAGTGCTCAAGGACACATGCATAACATTCCACTGAAACTCTGATCTGCTCCCAAAATGAGCCAATGAAGCACATTTTCCCAAGGATACAATCTATTGTATAGAATTCAACAAACTAATGTCCTCACAATACTCTTCCAGATAGGTGGAAGAGTATATTAAAAGTATAAATGGGCAAACGAGATTACAAGAAGTGGTATGATGTATAATGAAGGCTATTGATAGAGATTTCCAGTTTCACTTGGATATGATTTTTTTAAATGAAGCCTCTACTGTGATCAGATCATCCAGAAAAGATGCAATAGAGCTTGGACAGGTTAGAGATGAGGAAGTTCAAGTATTGGAAATCCAGAAAAGAGGTTAGATTAATCAAAAAAGTTCTGGTTTTCATTTTTGCAGTAGATTGGAAAACAAGTAAAACCTCATAATTTGGCAAAGGCAAACACAAAAGTTTACAATGAATGAGAGAAGTCAAGAGTGAATAGAGTTGGAGATTCAGTAGTTAACAAGCTAGATGACAGCAAAATAATGGAGATTTTAGTGGAGACAGAGGAAGCTTTCAGAAAAAAGTGAAAAGGTTAAGGTACTTGTATCAGCTACCCAGACCACTTGAATTAGTAGAAGAGTCTGAAACTCTCCTAAGAACAGATTCTTTCACTATCACTTCAAGTCTAAAATTCAATCTCAAAATATGTCTTGCTGAAAAATCATTCACAGACAAGACAAAAATTTTCTAGATTTAAAAGTTTTATTCAGGTACAGCTAGTCTTCTCTTTCCCAATCTCACTCATCTCAATGAACTGAATGTGTTTTGATGATAGAATGATGGTTTCCCTGGTAGAAAGCCTAAGAAAGAATAATATTTTGCCAAAGTAATGTATACACAATTATATATATATATATAAAAAATGATACAAATATATATATAAAATATATGTAAAAATGATCAGATGAGTGAGTGCACATTCACAATACTCAGCATTACAAATACAGGAAAAATGACTTACTCTTTTATTCAATAAGATATTTTAATCTTATAATTATTTGCTTTGATAAGTTGTACTATTTATTTCTGGTATTCAAGGAAATATTTAAGAACAGGCGAGTAAGGAATGGCTTATTTTCTCAAACTTATGTTAATGTTAAGTATTACTTTCAATTAGTCTCACTGTTAAATATTATAGAATTCTAAAGGGTCATAAAGTACATAATTTTAGCTATTAAAAAGGCTGCCAAAACGCTGCTTCTTTGCTAATTTACAGCTTTCTGGAAAAAGGTTCAGCAATGAGTCATGATTCTATTCCTGGAGGGTCATTATCTGCCTTCTCTCTTGCTCCACAGCTAGATTCTGGCTCTAACAGCAACATACATGTACTCATCTGCTCAGTACTACAAGACTTCATAAATAGTTTCACAATTACTGTGTGCATTCAGCTACAAAAGCAAACCTACTGAACTTCCATTTCCACCTAGGATAATAAAGCTTTAATAACAATAATAAAGCTTTAAAGAATGTTGCTTTCCCAAAAACAATGAAAAAATCCAGATACACTAAAAATCATAACTTTCATTAAAGCCATTAGAGAGGTGAGGGTACAAAACAACCAAATAACCTGAATTTCAAAGAGGCACAAGTCCAAAAGAGTCAGAATGCACGAACTTTATTGACTATAGTAAAGCATTGGCAGAAGAAGCACAATCCACTATTTAAATAGATGAGAAGTCAACAAAATTTTAATAAAAGGCTAAATAGAGGATAGAATGTCATTCTGGAATAGGTAGGGGCCACAGACCTAAATGGAGTTGTTACTCCCCCCAAAGCCCTTTCATACACACCTCTACTTGAGTGCTTATAAAAAAGATCGGAGGCAGGAGAGAAAACTAAAAAGAGCCCATAGCTCTTGATAATGGCAAGCATGTAGGATTTGATCAGTGGTTATGGGAGCACAGGCATATCACAGGACTCACTTCCTCACACTCTTGTAAGAATCTTAAATGACAGAGAGAGAGATAGCATGGCTGTTCCCTGTGTAAAGACAATGACATTTTGGCGTTAGGGGGAAAGTAGGAAAAATAAAACCTCTTTTTCCTGAAGGAGAAGTAGAAAATCATCTTAGACTCAAAATACTCTATGGCTACCAATCATAGGTCTTATTCTACTGAGAGAGTATAAGAAAACTCCTTAACCAACACCAATTACAAATATAAAGCAAAGTTTGGTTATCATTCCAAGGGGCAAAAACACTGAGAAAGCTCCCATAATTTTGGCTCAGGTGCAAAGGACCTCCTTCAGACTGAAGCTGGACCAGAACAACACGCCCTTACACCTCACATGACTCTAACAGAGAAGTCTACGGATGAGGAGGGGCAGGAGCATGGAGAGAGTCCACCTCTGAAGTGCCCATAGACAAAGTGGGCTAAAAGTTGATGGTAGAGAACTAAAACTGAGAGAAACTCTCTGACACCAAAATCTCTACCCTACACATAAGGAGATGGAAACCCACCACTGGAGGAATCTGATGATTGGGATTACTGATATTAACTAAAGTCATAGTAAAAACAAAACCCAAATAAACTTCATTCCCTTGCCTAGACTATCTCAACTCCCACTTTAATGTTCTGAGAGAAAAGGCATGTTTATTTCAAGATGCAGATACTATTTACTTTAGAATTTACTGCTTTACACATAATGTTCAGCATTTGATTAAAAAATAACATAATTTTTGTGATATAAACAACAAAATAAGGGAAAAGTACCTCAACACATTGTGAAGATACAAAGGAATCAAAAGAACCTGACTCAGAGTTGAACCATAACCCACTACATAACAATGTTAAAAGAGCTATATTTATTATGTTAAATGACCTAATGGAAAAGGTGGGTGACATGCATGAATAGATGCAGAGAAATGCAAAGAATAAGAATTAAATGGAAAAGCCTAGGGAAAGAAAAAAAAAATTCCAATATTAGAAAATGAAAGTCTTTTTGCTGAATCAGTAGTAGACTCAAAATGGCCCTCTGGATTCTCCATTAGGGTCTCAAGATTGCTGCACTTCTTTTGTGATGGCTCAAAGGGAGAGTGTCCCATGAGTCCTAGGTTGAAACTGCAGGACTTCCTCTTACCTAGACTCCACTATATTCTATTAATCTAACAAGTCACTAAATTCACTCTAGATTCTAGGAGAGGGAAAATAAATTCGTAAATGCCGCCCCAATGGGAAGAGTAGCAAAGAATTTTTAGGTTTTTAAATCTCTCATTATATATACCCCATTCTCCTAATCCACATTTGTTGTTAAAATTAATCAGGGGCATTACAATTTAAAATATTCAAATATAAGTAACTTTAGAGATGAAAGCCTGTAAACTTTATAAGCAGAAAGAAAAGGCAAGTAGGAGAAAATAACATTTCCATTGTTTCTTATCTCTAATTTATACTCTAATGGAAAACAACATACCATGCTAAGGACCTGTTTTACTTATTACCTAACTAAAATTTTTAACTTATTTTCTGACATTTAACTCTAAGTTATTTACTTTACACTACAATTTCTTGATTAATTTATTATTTTAGAATAAAAGGTTATTAATCTTAAAAACATATGTTTTAATTTTTATATTATCCAAGGCTTTTCACATATAATCTTATCTTTTATCTCCATTACGCTACAACAAAAGGTGAAATGAAAGCAAATTCAAGCAACAAATTATTTCATTTCTTTTGTGACAAAACCTAATCTAACTGATTTTATTCCCTTTGGATTTAATGAATTATTTGAACAGGTTTGTTCTGTAGGATGGCCTTGTTGGAATGAAACGTTAAGAGAAATGTTTGAGTTTTAAACAGTTGAAGCAGTTATATTAGAATCTTCCAGAATAAGCCTATCTATAACACTTTATGCTTTTATATTTAAACTCTCTTCTTTTTACTGCCAATAAAAACAGAAATGCTGGGCTTCCCTGGTGGCACAGTGGTTGAGAGTCCGCCTGCCGATGCAGGGGACACGGGTTCGTGCCCCGGTCCGGGAAGATCCCACATGCCGCGGGGCGGCTGGGCCCGTGAGCCATGGCTGCTGAGCCTGCGCGTCTGGAGCCTGTGCTCCACAACGGGAGAGGCTGCAACAGTGAGAGGCCCGCGTACCGCAAAAAAACCAACCAAACAAACAAACAAAAACAGAAATGCTGAGAAGACAGAGTGTGATCCTATAAGCCAAATGTTGACATAAATGACATTATACTTTGATTCTATCCTTATTACTTAAATGGTTTCTCTCAAAAGTCATGAAGAAGCATTGTGATTCTGAATCTACACAAATGAAATAACTTGGCCATTTTGTACAGGTTTAGAAGTAAAAAATTATTTTGAGTAATTTTTAAAATTATGATATATAGAACATTTTGTCTGTTGCTTTAAAATGTATTCTAATTGGACAAAGAATAAAAAAAGAATCCAGTGAATCAATTTGATCATTTTGAATATTTTTATCAGAAATGTGATCTAAAGCAGTTAGAAATATCATTTATTTATCAAACTTAGAAATATTTGTCCTTTAATTTGGGCCTTTTTGATATTGGATACACTGAAAACTTTAAACATAGCTTTTGGTTGCTTAGGAAAGCAATTATTTGTCTTTATTCATTTAGTAAGCTTGTCATAAATTGTCACATGAGTAAAATTTGGTTTGTATTGGTCTGACATACTGCACTTCTGGTTAGCAATCATAGAAAGCTATACTCGAAAACCCTAAGATGAAGTTTGGTAATACTCAGTACCTTTTCCAGTGATGGGATATGGTGCTGGCCTATAATTCATGTTGTAGTGTTACTATCTAAAATGTGTCTAGGCTCTTTGATCAAAAAAATATCTTCTAAAATGTATATAAGGTGTTTCTGGGTCTTTGCACTGAAACATACTCTGAACCTGTCCACATGTATATTTTTTGGTCATCATTTGCACTTTTCTACCTTAGTTTCCTTTATTTCAAAATTTCAAACATCAGTTTCTAGAACATACTCTGAAGAGTATTTTTGTAAGGAAAATCCTATCATCTTCAGAAAATCACAAGAAGGTCAAGGTTTAAGAAAAAGTTGAATGTTAACAAATGAATAGGTATATTCTGTGACTTCAGTTTAAATTATAGCATGTGCAGTCTTTGTTAATGTCCTTTTATATTTAAATCAAAGCACTTATTCCACATACAAAATTAGAAATGTTAATTACTAACACATTAAAGAGAAATAAAATGTAATTATTTCTTGCCCAACTGCACAAAGATTTGTTAAATGAAAAGCCCTATTAATTTAAAAGCAATTACAAGTTATGAGTAATCTTAATAGTTACAATATTATTGAAGATAAATTGCTTAAACCTTTAATTAAAAGTTGAATCATCATTAAAACTATGTAATTTGGAAAGGAAAGGGTCTTGAGTTCAAACAACTTTCTAATTCAATACTAAATCTAGTTAAAATTTAGTTACACTACAGTAACTTTCACAACCCTGGTTTTGAACAAACAGTTTGAGAGATGCTTACCTGGTATACTTTTGTCTACTTTGATACTAAAATATAACATGCCAAAAATTGTTTTTATCTAATGGCCGACATCAGTGACATCATGAACTTTGATCTTTTAAAACAGCCATTTCCAAACCATAAACCCATTCAAACTAGACACATCTCCCCATTCTTGATGGATTCTTCTATGACTTAGTATGCTGTCTTTGGACAGGTTGCAAATCAAGAAGAAACAATCAAATATAGGGAAATTAACCCATGAAAAGACCAGCAATTACGATGCAGTAGAATATTAAAAATGAATGCACTATCAGTCAGAACGTCAAAGCAAATCCACTGAACTAGGGCTCTGTGTGTGTGTGTATATGTATGTATGTATACTTATACTGGGAAACACAGAAAACATAAAAGAGCTTGCAGAAAATATGCTGCCCCTTGGCTTTAAATTTTACACTAACAGCAGCCAGGAAAGAGAATTAGTTAACTATAATGGAAGTACCATTCATAGACATCTGTCCACTTTGAAGAGAAACCAACACACTTTTATAAGAAAATAGTGTCTTAGTAATTACTACACACACACACACACACACACACACACACAAATGCCCACACACGTGCAGAAAAGTTTTTTCATTCTTCATTCCATGAGAATTAATTATAACATTTGGCTCAAAAGAAATAAAAATGAAGTGGAAGTATACATTCCAGCATGGGGCTTTCTACTGTCCCTGAGAAGGTATTTTACTGGGAAGTGTGCACAATTATGTCCTTTTTGAGAAAGAGTGTAGAATTGTAGTTGAAATGTATAGGTTTAGATGCTTGCAATATTCAAGGTAAACAACCACTTAAGTGCCCATATGTGACTGCCTTTTCCCTTTAACAGTGTTTCAGCAATTAGGAATGTTTAAATGATCCAGTAACTACCACCTCTCACATCCAGAACTAAAAGCAAGACTCAATATCATTAATGAAAAATTCAGCATATTCAAGCAACTGAGTGAGAACCAGGCCCTATATATATCCACAAACATCTCCATATCTTGGTTTTAGATGGCCGTTTTTTTCATGCATTACTGGGATAATAATTTGTTGTTCTAGTCACAAATTTGTTCTTCACCTCTGAAAATTCTTACTATTAGAATTTAAAGAATTCTTACTTCAGAAATCTACATGAAGATTTTTTTTTTCTAACTCATCTTTGTATGTCCCACTATCTGTAAGTGCAGACTGTTTGTAGATACTCAAAGTACATAGAAAGAATGAATAGATGAGTACATTTATCAATGATATTTAAGTTAAAATGATTTATTTTAATTTCACAGTCACTTAAATATTAAAGCCAACTAATTCTTTTTATAAGATTCATTATTTGAATTGCTTGATATAGATCAATGTGAAAATAAAAGTGCTTCTCAAATTGTGTGCAAGATCACAGCAAAAGGTGTTCCAGAAGAAATACACACACAGCACATTAAAAACTTTTGATAGTCCTTTACCAAAGAAATTAATTTAATTTCACATTTCCATAGGCATTAACTTTTGGGACAACTACTATATTTTAATTCTCCCACAAGAGAAGTATTCCACAGAAACCATTAGACAACTCGGGGAAGTCACAGACCAGATACTAAATACTCTATTTCATTTGATCTATAGAGATAACAGAATTAAAAACATTGATCCTGAATATCATTTCATTCCAATATCCACACTTTTTAAAGAATATAAAATGCCATCAAAGCTGACCATACAAAGAAATTACAAAAGTGAAAATGAACAACTGCAAAACTCCACATCTAACCCACATATATAGAAAAATAAAGGTATTAAAATATTATTTGTAATCATTTACATTCAAATGGTTAGTAGAGAGAAGCTGAACCTTCTTTTTCATTCAGAAGTTTTATCTTGACTCCAAGCTGTTGAGTCAGAATGGTCAACATACAAAAAATAAAAGTAATTTAGAATAAGAGTGAAATCCCATAGTATTTGGGGAGAATTAAATGTCCTTGAAAATATCATTGGACTGAATTTAAATCTCATGATATACTAAATAGAAAAGGGGAAAACAAAGGAGATCTCTATTAGTATTGCTGAACAATACTAATAGAAAATTACACTGAAATTTCCACTGAAATTAATACTTTGCTGGGAGGGAATTAGAGAACTTCATCATGATATTTTAATTGGTTTATTAATTCAAAAAAGCAAAATGCAAAGATGAATTTTATCTGTGAGGATGCTGCGTAATGAAGGCAAGCTGGGAAATAAACATATCAAAAAAATCACATACAGACTGCAAAAGGGAGATGCTTTAACATTGGCCATAAGACTTTTCCCATCTATGTTCTCACATTGCTTTCGGGATTTGACCTTATGAGACTCTATCTGCTTTCTGATGTGAGCAATGGGCAAACTGCTGGCAAGGCACTATCAATGTTCCTTCTGAAAAAATCAACAATGACAGTCTTTCCCTAGTCTTGCCTGTGTTCATTGTCCATGTCTCCAAAACTAAACCACTTAATACAAATAAAATGTCTTCTCATGTTTAGACCCTTAGAAAGTATACATTAGCTATAGACTAGAAATCATCCCCAGGGAAGATGCTTTTGTTTGCTATATAAATTTTTGCCTGCAAAAATATGTAATAGTCACTTGGGTGATTCTGATTTCTGTGAAATTCAAAAATGGGTGCTGCACTGCTAACTCTTTATACTGACATTTACTGAAAAGAGCTGAGGCTCTGGACTCAGGATCTTTTAACACCTGAGAACTACCATTTACAAGCTGTGCACTTTAGAAAATTATTAAGTATGTTTAAAATGCAGCTGCCTGCCTCATTTGAAAAATCAAGCTCATGATAGCTATCACATAGTACTCGTTTAAGGAGTATCCATGTATGTACAGTACATACCATGGAACTGGGACTTAAAAGTGTTAAAAATAAGTTTCTATTTCTCCCCTTTTAAAATCATTATCAGCCCAATATCTCTTTTTCGTGGAAGTCATTTGCTTTCTGATCCTTGTAAACTAACTAGTCCATATCCACAATCATTATGAATTATTCCATACAGAGCTAATAAGTACACATATATCCACATATTGAAATAGGCAATATGAAGTTGTTAATGTCATCCTCAGCAGTGTTAGCAGTGGTTAGCAATGTGGACATTACAAGCAGGGAAAAAAGGGCATGTTTTCTCACAGGGCTTAGCCAGGGTCTTTGGAAATGTTCTGCTACCATTACCATCACACTACTGATCAGTCAAGGAAAAGGATGACATTCAGCCTAGAAAATCACTAGCATAGATCAGTGTGACCAGGAGGTAAGTAAGTCTCTAGAAACTTGATTCATTGAACCACTTAATTCAAGGAAAACAAAGTAGGATTGTTTAATAAGAACTTGGCTTTCTCTACTGTCAGATGCTTCTAGAAAAATAAATGCCCTTTACTGAAACCTAAAGTTATGAGTATATTTTCAGCCATTTTTCTTTGCCCTAAAGTAAAGAGACCTGTATAGAATATGAAAACAGAAAACATTATTAAAATCACAATGGTGCTATGACAGAAGTCCTAATTTGGGGGGAACATGGGAAATTTTGTTTTAGGAATATAACTTTGGTGATCTTTCTTTCAGAAACATGATTAGCAAAGGGTACATTAATTTTCTGAATCTGTATTTCAGGATATATATGTACTTAAATGTTAATACATTTGTCCTACACAATGCCTGGGTAAAACATTAGGTCTGTTAGTAATAATTTCTCAGATTTAGTTTTGTTATAAGGATGCAGAAAAAGTTAAGATTCTTAATTCACTTTATGTTTCTTAGTAATCTTCTGACAATATACTCAAGACACCACATTTACTTAGACATTGTTTATGAACTATTTCAAAGGACAAAAGTGGAAGAAAGACAATAGCACAATTTTGTAATTTACTCATGTAACATCAAGTGTATGTGGCATGGAAATATTGTTTCATAGCTATTGAAAGAGACTAAAATGGTCTTCATTTCTAGCCATAGATGCTAAACAGAAAGGGATTTTATAAAGCTTTCATAAAACAGAGTAAGCTTAAAACTGCTTATATTGCTTATGCATGCAAAATATTGGAAAGTTTAACTATGAAGGTTGTAAGTTTAAGCATATTGTAAACATATACTTTATAAAATAAAACTGCTACATCATTCTTTAAAATGTAGTCCTTAGGATCTGAATACTATAGAGATTCGATGCCCACAATCTTCAATCATGAATGGGCTATATACTGAAAGTAGAGATATTTCTAAATATGTCTCCTACAAAATTATAACCTAAATAAATATACATTTTGTGCCTGAAAGTTTCTTTCAATATTGAAGAATAATTCTATGCAAACTGAAATATTATTGAATATTTTTGTGATCATAAATTCATAGTCCAGCTAGAAGTCCAAATATTTATAATAATACTTGATTCTTGTCTTTCTCAAGAAATATCCCACATATCCTGTTGTCTCTACCTTCAAAATATATCTAAAATTTTTACCCTTTTCATTACTACAATACTGGCCCTAGCCACCATCATCTTTTGGCTGTGTTATACCTATATTCCAACCTGTATTATACAGCTTTGATGAAACAACAAACAACCTTACAAATATCATTGATTTTCAGCAACAAACATTTATTCTTGTTTACACTTTATGGGTGATTAGTGGTGCCTGTAGCTCTACTGGGCTCTCCTAAACTTTTTGGGCCTAGTTTGCCTTGTGTTACACCTGGGAATGGGCTTTACTTTCTTTTATTTTAGCATCAAGGAAGAAGGAACAGTTACTATCTGTGGCATGCTGATGTCATGGAAGATGACAGCAGACTGAGGACAGAGTCGGGGTGTTGACTGGACAAAGTCTAACTATACACATGTGCACTTAAAGCTTTTACTTAAATGTGGCAAAAGTCACATCTGCTCATGTTTCATTGACCAAAGTAGGTCTATTGCCCAGCCCACAGTCAATGCAATGGGAAAGTATATATTTTACTTATATGAAGAAATTATAAAAGCCAGTAGTGATCAAATAAATGTGAAAAAATAATATTAATACTATAATACTATACTATAAATAATAATACTAATACTGTTTTAGAGAAATCTATCATTTCTCTAAAACAGTATCTCTGCATTTACCCTTGTTATATCTGAGGGTGGGGTTTTGGTTTTGGGTCTTTTCTCAAAACATTATCCAAATAATTCTATTAAAGTAGAAGTCAGATCATATCTCTCCTCTGCCTAAAATTGCCCAGTGGCCTCTCACCTAATTACAAGTGAAATACAAAGTCATTACAATATCCTGCCTTATCTTCTATTTTCTCTTACCATTGCTCTCTTTGCCAAGAGGCTAGTTTTGGGACACAGCTAGCACCATCCTATCTTGGTGCCATTGCAATTTCCCATGTGTTCTCATGGCTTCTTCCCTTACCTACTTCAGGTCTTTATTTAAATATCTACTTCTCTGTGAGGGCTTGATTTACTATTTTATTTAAAATTTTAACCCTCTCCCAGAGCTATCTTAGCTCAACCTGTAAGCTTTTCCTTCTGAATTAAAAAAAAATACTTTTGGGGCATGTGCTCCAAATCACTTGTTTAGAGGAGGATGGGCAACTACTAATAGTCTCTCCAAGAGTAAGTTCAAGGGGGTAGCTGTAGTTCCCCAAGGCAAAACTGGCATATAACTTAACAGAGAAACCTGAGCGGATGATGGGCAAAAGCAGATGCTGCAAACTGCATTCAAATTATTTTATGCCCATATAGTTTTAATTCTTCATTTACTGCAAGATAATTTTGAACAAATAAGTATCTTCTGAAAATTACAGGTATAATTAAAATAGAAATTTTCAGTAAGTGACTTTTAAACTTTCTTTTTTTTCAAAATGTATTTAAGAATGCACAGACTAAATCTATGGCCTAAGTGACTTAACTATGTGATGCCTACACTACCACAGAGAGTCAACAGAACAGAAGGTCAGTTCAGCTCTTAGTTCAGCCCACGATTCAGCACCACCAGTTTATGTGCCCACAAAGCTTACATGTGCTACACTCTCAGTGAGATCACCCCCTCCTTGAATCTAGCCTCATTCCCCAGAGGGCTGTCAAGTGGGAGGGAGTGGTAAAGTCATTTGGGCTACTATTATAATGGTGAGGAAAGGGATAAGGAAGATACAGTGAAAGCTTCTTTATCTCAGATGCAAGAGCAGCAAGTAAAATGAGCACTCCAAGGTGGATGCAAGCACTTTGCTGTAAAAGGGAATTTGTTGGGATGTATATGAAACTCTTTTAAACAGCTGAGCTGGTTTATGTAATTCAATCAAAATTATATGCCTTAAATATTAACAAGACACAATTGAGGAGCACTAAGGGTGGCTAACTACTGATGACTGATATTCCAAAAATCAGTCATCAATGTTGATAACTATATATATCCCTACCTTTGCCCTTGTTTCCATCTCCCTTGTTGTACTTTCATTTTAAAGAATCAGAGCTTCCAGCTTCACACTGACTGCTCACACCTTGTCTCTCAGATATTGTCTCTCAAAACAACATTTTAGGGTCAAGATTGTTTTGCATTCTCAACTAAACTTTAATTTCTATGCACACAGGATAAAGTCTGTATTTATTCACTACTATTACTCCCAGCATCTAGCAACAGATATTCAAAAACTATGAAATAAACAAGTAGTTAAAAAAAAGAAAACACAAATAGCCAAGAAAAAGGATATGGTACCAGACAGTGCAACAGCTAAACCCAGTGGTCAAAGACTAGCTTTGCCAGTAACCCAATGACGCTAATTCAGAGCTCACCCATTAAACTATATACTATGGCACAGTGTTACTTCAAAGTGTGAACTAAAGAACCATAGTTCCTTAAAATAGTGATAGGTATAACAAAAAAAGTATTCCATGGTCAAAATGTTTAGGAAACACTGAATAAAATGCAGTAAAATAGGGGAAAAAAACAACAAATGAATGAACGATAAAATAGAAAGGGAAGTGAATTTGCCCTATTTTTTTTATTCCTAGGAACCTGCTAATGAAAATGATTAATAATAAGCCCAGATTAATACATTTTCATGTGTTCTCTGTTGCTCCAGGCAACATATATCTTCCAAGTGTCCCCTTTATTGCACTTAACCAAAAGAATGAGTGAAGTGGGAATCACATTCATCATGAAAATTTCGAGGGTGGGGAAAAATTTTTATTTTAAATATTGTGCACAACACACCACCACTGGTGGTTGTCAAATGTTTCAGTCAAAGAAAGACATCAAAGACAAACTCAAACACACACAAATGAAATGTAAAACAATTTACCACTGTACTGAATTATTGTTAATGGGTCTTACTAACACAGCTATAAAAAGAAATGCAAAACTCCATATATCAACTTCAAGTGAATCCTAGGAAAAACTACAGCAACATTTGGCACGGTGGTTGGGGAAGTGGTGGCGGTGAGGGCATATGTATATATATGCACGTGTATGTATTTTGTGCCTGTCTGTCCAACCAAAACATATAATTCTGTTCAAGTTTAAAATTAAAATCACTCATTATAAAAGAATATTTTTACAGTCTCAACAGAATAAAGAAGAAATCCAGCTTTGTACTCTGGCCAAAGTCTTTCAAGCACAATTTTAACGAGAATAGATATAAAAGGATATCTGTGAATTCTCAAAGATTGACTTGAAATTTCTTTTGCATTCTCTAGCCTTGCTCAATGACTGTGCTTTGTTAAAACTGTCTGCTGAGCTCTGATGACTCCTGGTCACTGGAATATGTTGTTAACTGACCTGTTGGAAGTACTAGTGCTTGCAGCTAATGCATTCTCAGAGCTGCACAGTATGAACGCAGCAGGTGTAAAGTAAAAGCAATAATAAAAAATTGAACAGACCTTAAGTGCTGTGATTATTACTGTAGGCCAGTTTTTATCATCCCTTTTGAAAGTGTACTTGAATTTCCTGCATCTAAAAGTATTGATAGCAATATTATCCTCATAATTTCTTTCTTAGTGATGGGAACTACATACCATGTTTTTTAAAAAGCAAGTTTTTTTTTTTTTTTTTTTTTTTTTTTTTGCGGTACGCGGGCCTCTCACTATTGTGGCTTCTCCCGTTGCAGAGCACAGGCTCCGGACGCGCAGGCTCAGTGGCCATGGCTCACGGGCCCAGCCGCTCCGTGGCATGTGGGATCTTCCCGGACTGGGGCACGAACCCGTGTCCCCTGCATCGGCAGGCAGACTCTCAACCACTGCGCCACCAGGGAAGCCCAGCAAGTAATATTTGAAAGGACTTTCCCAGGGAGGGTAGAGGGTAGACTATTAAATCTACAAATGAAATTATCTGAAGCTTCTGAGATTTCCTCAGATAACCTAGTAACAGGCTAGCAAAATCCAATATAGCAATGGCTGAGATTTTTAACATCAGCTTTCCTCCAGAGAATTTGTACCCATTGGTAAGTTTTGCATCCTTATCAGTAAAAGGAGGACAAGAGTTTGTTTCTGAGGTAGAAACTCTAAGTGAAGAAAGGTTTTGCATTGATGGTTGGAGAGTAGAAGGATGGTAGTCAAATTCTAAGTTAATCAGTCCTTTAGTTATGCAAGACTGTGTTTTGAGATTAAAGTAAATTCATCTATATATCTACCTAGACAGATACAAACAGGTATAGATATTGATGGAGATGTAGAGATAGAGGCAAAGACAGAGATAGAGATAGAGATATACTACCTGGTAGCAGGTTAAAAATATGGATTTATTAAACCCAAATTACTGTAAGTAAATAATACATTTTACTTATTTACAGAAAAAAATGTTTTCACAGGTTAACGTTAAAATCTGTGTCTCCTTTAGTAATGTTTAAGAGATGAAAGCTTTAAAATTAGTAGGAAGTGCAAATTGTATATGTGCCTGAAATCTTTACAAAAGGGTGTCCACACTGACATATCATACATCTGTATAACCTTATAATCTTGTGCATACTTTTGTTTTTCCTACACCCTGCATCTGATCCATCAGCACATTTTGTAACTTTAAAATGTATTTAGAGCTAAATCACTTTCACCCCTCTGTTAATACTGCTCTGGCCAAGTTACTGGGCTACAGCCTCCTACCTTGATCTCTCATTTAAATTACTGTCACGGCCTCCTAAATGATCACTGCTCTGCACCATATTGATTTATTTTAATAGAGCATCCACGGTGATACCATTAGATCTTGTCAGTTTTGAACTCAAAACATTCCAGTGGTCCCTGACTGATTGAAAGTGAAGGCTAGGTCTTTATAACACTCTACAAGGCACTACATAATCTCTCCTTGCCCCAGTACATATGTGATCTCCTTTCTTAATACTCTTCCTTTCCATCAGTGTTCCAGGCACACCCACCTCTTTGCTGTTCTTCAAATATGCCAGTCACAGTCCTACCTCAAGACTTTCACACATGTTATTCATTCTATCTGGAGTGTTCTTCCTCTGGTAACAGTTTTGCTAGCTTTCTTTAAATCATTTCTCCCATATCGTTATTTAAGTGTAACTTCCCTTGCCCGCTCTATTTAAAAATCCACCCCTTCACTACTTCCTAATCCTTTTTTATTTCTTCCTTCTTAGCACTAATGAGTGCTAATATATTGTTTATTATTTTTCTAAATAGAGTGTAAGAAATATATTTTTGTATGTTTTGTTCACTGCTTTATTGCAGGGTCTAGTACAGTATGTGACACACAGAATGCAGGTGCTTAATAAATATTACTTCAATATTTATCCTAGATATGGGAAATATTTTTTTGTAAATCATAAGATTTTAGAGATAGAAAAATCTCAGGTGCCCCTTTCCTCCAGAATTCTTATTTTATGGAAAGGACACTGAAAATAAAATGTTAAGCATCTTTTCCAAAATCAATTAAAGTCAGAAGCTGGAATGGATGTTAGAATTTTTTGTTGTTTTTATTCTTAAGTGATTATATTTCTTATATATTACTAATACCAAGATATTAGTTATAAATTTTAAGGGATAAAATATGCAATATAATTTTAAAGAACAAAATACGTTCAAGAAAAAATAAGCATATAAAAGTAATATTCCTAAGAGACTGTGAAATCTCAGTAAATGACATTAAAGTTATCTATAATTAGAATAGAAAAAGATCTAGAGTCATAGGATATCACAAGTCAATTACAAATGAGAAACACTACAATGTGAGTGAAAAAATGTACAGTACAAGCACACATTATACTGGGAAATACTGTAATTGAAAAATGATCATCTCATTGTATACTCAACATTGGTCAAATCCTTATTTGAATAATATCTTCAATTCAGAGCTCAGAAGCAAAATGGAGACGTGGACAAATTGAAGTGTGCTCAGTTGAGAGCTACAGAGATAATTAAAGTGCCGGGAAATTTGGCCTCTGAGGATAGGTTAGAGTAACTTGGATTACTGAAACTGAATCAAAGATGGTTGAGGTGATATTAGATAATAGTTACCAAAAGTAAAATAGTTATATTTTAAAGAATGAGAGCCAGCTGTCAGTTTCTCCATTGGGAATTAAGAAAGGGGTCAATGACATTTCTCTGCAGCATGCTGAAATTAGGTTAACTGTAATGAAACTTTTCTTTATATGGGAAAATTATTAAATGAGAAGATGTTACTGAGAAAAGTATTTTCATCTGGTAGTCTAAAATTGCCTATGGCTTCTCAATGTTCAAGACTGATTAAATCTTCCCTTTGATGTGGATATGCATGAAGTAACAAAGCAAATTCTCTCCTGGTCATTTCACGTCTGGTTCTCATTAATTGCTCCAATTCTTCTTGAAATAATGTTTGATTATGATTTAATCATAATTTCATTTTGCACAGATATCTTGGTCAGATTACTTTTGGCAGTAATCTAATTTAATATCACTGAATAATGTTTGGGTAAAAATGTTATGAGATTCTCATAATCACTAATATATAAAGACTCATGCAATATCTTCCCAAATTGTTTTACCTTCTGCTCCTCCATCCCCAGAAGTCCCGTCTATTAAACTCCATCCTACATTCTAGCAAAGGAATTAATTCCTTCTTCTATCATAGCTCTAATCACGATAATGACAAATTTTTGCTAAGAAGAAAAACACCTGCACATTACCTATTTGCACATCTCTGTTTTCAGGGGAATAAAGGCTCTACTTACCTCTTCCACTTTAATCCTAGTATAATATATCTCTATGTTGGACACCATTTTCCTTTGATAAACTGTCCTATAGGTTATACTGACCTGTTTCTTTTTTATGAAATTTTATAGGCTGCATTTTGAAAGAGCATAACTTAATTCACTTCATCACTGATCATTTTATATTCCTTGTCCTCTCAGCCACCCAGTGTACCCTTTAAAACATCATGCAGATGAGTATGCCCTCACAGGGACAACTCTATGACTTTGGTCTGAATGATTCCCACAGTCCTCTGGGAAGGAATGTGATTGACAGTATCTTCTAACTCTAGCTATCTGTACTGCTCTAAAGATAGGGATTGCCTATGCATTCTATCATTTGAAGTTGAAAAGAAACAGCTCAATAACAGCCTCTGGGAATATTGTTTTCCCAGCAAAAACAGATTGTTTCTCTTTAAAGACTTTTCCAATTTTCTCTTTCCAAAATCTATTCCATATTGTTTCATGACTTCCTAGCAAAAAAAACAATATATAAAGAACATTTTAAAAAATTTTTAACCAAAAATTCCCTTTCCATTATTGAGGTATTTAAGTTTTCCTTCTCACTATTTTAGGTAGATATTGCTACCATAAACATACACAAAAATCGTAGTTTCAATGTATAAAATGATAAAATAAAGTGGTTTAAAAATTATTCACAATTTTATAACAACGATAACACTAAAAATGGGGGATTTATATTTTGAGAGAGAGAGAATAATTATATAATATAAATGTAATTTAAAATAAATGAATAATTTTTAAAAGTTCATTTTAACCAAAATAAGATGGTTTTTCAAGCAATCTTTTATAATTCACCATCTCCAATATTTAACATATAGTGAGCCTCTTTCCATATGATTAAGTCCTAATTTATTCTGTTTTAACTGCTGCACTGTATTCTACTGTTTTGGTAAAAAGTTGCTATATATAGTTGTGTAGATTTTCCACTGATCAAGGGTCCCTTACTGACGGGACAGGTGGAGCTGAAATTTAGTCCATACAGCCTTTACCCAGATCTATAATCACTTGTGTCTGGCCAGAGGAATCATCTTTTTTAATTAACACAAATTATCCATATGGGTAGCAATGGTCCTGTGGTTTTTTTGTTTGTTTGTTTTTGTTTTTTTTTTATACGGTACGCGGGCCTCTCACTGTTATGGCCTGTCCCGTTGCAGAGCACAGGCTCCAGATGCACAGGCTCAGTGGCCATGGCTCACGGGCCTAGCCGCTCCGCGGCACGTGGGATCTTCCCGGACCGGGGCACGAACCTGTGTCCCCTGCATCGGCAGGCGGACTCTCAACCACTGCGCCACCAGGGAAGTCTGGTCCTGTAGTTTTAACTGAAAAGTTTTACAAGTGCATAGTTTAAAATATTAAATAACTCAACAAGGCTTATAACCAAATACAGCAGCACACCTGTCCCAAATCTTCCCATCCTTAATTTCTGATACCTAGTACTATCATCTTCAATTCTTTTTCTGCAAGAAATATTCCAGAATTTACATCCACATTTATCAGTAAGATATTTATACCCCATATATTAATTTTTCAGTTTCAGATGTTATCTACTGAACTCCTACTATGAAAAAATAGGAATTTCCTTTTCTTACTGTCAACCACCCCAATTCCACTATGCCAAATGTACACACACAGTGTTCCCAATAAAATTACTCAAATATTTTTACTAGATCAATATCTAATGTCCACATGGTTATGACTACATACATTGTATTCATTATTAAAGTGGTATTTTACATTTCTAATCTATTTCCTTTTTCATGAAGCTTTTTGCTTTAACTGCACTTAATAATTATTTTGTTTATTTGCTTGTATGTGGTTAAAGGTTACTTGCTATTAATTCATCCCACAACTCTCCTCCAGAAGTATAACTATAATTTCATTATGTTCAAACATCACATATTTTACGGGTTTAATTTTTTCCTTAGATAAATAATTCTTGAAGCTCTCTCCTTTTCTTCTCCAGTCTGGAGTCTGTTCTTTAATCCTGCAGGATAGCTCTACTTTGTCACCTTGGGATCTCCATTCAGCCTCATCAGAGATGTTCCCATTAACTCCTTCCTGCATTGGATCCCTGTTTTCTGATTTTCATTTTTTCCTTATTCTTGCCTTATGGCTTAATTTTAATGGACCCATATCTTACAGTAGGTCATTAAAAATAAATTGAAAACAAGTAAATTTCTTGAGGTCTTGGATGCCTGTAAATAAAATGAGAATGGGAGCTAATGCTTTTAAGCACTTACTAAATGTCAGCGACTGCTCTCTGCATTTTATAATTATTTATTTGTTTAGTCCTCAAAACAACACTGAAATTGGGTTGATCATTATTTCCTAGGGAAAAGAGAAATTTAAGAAATTTAAATTTAAACCCTAAATCATGGAGAGGGTTGTCGTACCACCATATAAATGCTTGAAATCAGGCTTCAGAATCCATAACACTACATAACAACTCAATAGGGACTTCCCTGGCTGTCCAGTGGTTAAGACTCCGCACTTCCAGTGCAGGAGGCAAGGGTTTGATCCCTGGTTGGGGAACTAACACCCCACATGCTGCATGAAATAGCCAAAAAAAACAAACAAACAAACAAAAAAACTCAATAGCATTATTCTACTACCACATGTGATGAATAATTAGAATTGATAAAGAATTCTATCTTCTAATGGCACCAATTACATTTATTCACTCCCTTTTCACTGTTTCATTCTACTTTTCACTGTTATCTCTTTCTATTGTTTGGATGTTGGATATCTTATGTGGGTTCCCTGATGTTGTTATTTTTTCCCAGGTATTTTCCATTTCTGTTCTGGGAAGTTTTGTTAACTTTATTTTTCAATACCTTTATTGAAATTTTAATTTTTCTTAACATTTTATTTTTCAAAAAATTTTTTTCCATTGTTCTTAGCCACTTTTTCTTGATCCATGAATACAGTCCCTTTCCTCATTTTTATATATGTATAGACTGTTGGGCTTCTTTGTATGGTGATCAGGTTGAAGTGTTTCTTAGGGGAACTTCAACTGTCAAAGTTTGTACATCTCTCAGTTTCCCTGGAGGGGAATTATTTAATATCCTGCCTATAGGTTACAAGCCCAGCAGCCAGTGTTCTCAGAGCTGAGTAAGAGAAGTGGTTTTACTGTTCTCTATATTGGCTTTCACAGGTCCCTGAATTTCCACTTAGTATCTTCATCCTCATATACGCCTGGTGCCCCCATGTCCAGATCCATGCCTGGCTCAACCTCTTCAGACAGCTAAACTTCAGTTCCATGAAAATGATTGTTTCTTTTACAGATTTTTAAGCAATTCTTTTCATTAGCCCCAGTAGCAACGCGCTTTCAGAGATGCCTGTATACAGAGACAGTATTTCCGAGTATTTGAGCCCATTAAATGGGCTCTTAAATGTATAGTCATATTATAAAAAACATCACTGTTACTCTTTTTGGTTTTGTTTCAGACAATGCTATCAAATACCAAAAAAATTCTTAATATCTTCCAAAACTGAAAATTTTCAGTATCACGAAAGATATAAGTATATAACAGTGGGTTCACTGCTAAGTCTAAACCTAGAATACAAATGTAGTTTACGTATTCTGATAGAATATTTTTCTTACATATATCCAGGCCTGACCTCCTGAGAAGTTAGACATATATGAGGACCTACCCTTCTAAGAGATAAATAAGGTTTCAATCTTATTGATTAGAAGCATGCATTTTGAAATCACTGGAACAATAGCATTTGCCAAGTTACCCATGCTATGTGTAAGATAAAATAAATTCTGTACAGTAATCTCCACTTGGAGAATTCTGCAGGTACATATAAGGTGGAAAAATTCATGTCTTCCGACACACTATGCCATTTCTTCTGAACAAGGAGTATGTTTCACTCACTACAGTTCCTGCAAAATGACAAAGATGTAGAGAAAATTGTGAAGTTTTTTTTCATTTGTTTTGTGTTGTTTTAAATAGTAAACCTTAACTACTATCACTAATGATAGCTTTCCTTTCCATGTGATATTTATGGTGAATACTTATTTTCTAGTTTGATTATCCAAAGTATTTGAAATGTAAAGATACCTATGATTTTCAAATGCATTTTGATGTTTAAAGACTATAATCAAAATAAATATTTTCCTTAAAATTTTTTTCTTTAATTGTATGTATTTTAATTCCTTAAATATAAAATAATTGCCAAATAAGTCTACTAAATCAACACAGCTCAATATTTTTTCAAGTCAAGGTTGAGAGACATGCAAGTACAAAGTCATCCATTAGGCCAATAGTTCTCAAACTTGAGGGAGCATAGAAATCAACCAGAGAGCAAGTTAAAGGTCTAAATTACCAAGCTTCTCCAGCAGAGATTTTGGTTCAGTTTCTCTAGGATACTGTGCTTTTCCAAGGATACAGATTGTTTCTGATGCAGCTGGCATCTAATCTTAGTTTGAGATACACTGGAGTAGGGTGTAAATTACATTATAGCAGATACTGTGTCATAATTTGGTTCTCCCAAGAGTTGACCTTAGATTAAGATTCAAATGGGAGCAGTGGCCAGCTGAAGCCTAATTCCTTAGGGAAGCTCTGAGAAATTCTACAAGTGCCTTAATGTTATCCCACTGACAGGGAAAGGGAACTGGGGTATGTATATAGTAACTCCAGAGAGTCAATGGTAAAGACCACTCCTGAGAGTTGATTTCTCTTCACTCCCAGTCCACTTGGGCAGGGTAGCTGGGTTGTCTACAGTTCTGGTGTAGCGATCTTCAGCACAGATGCAAACTGACATGTGGAAGTCACATAGAGCACCTACTAGGAATGCCTGAGCACCACAGACCAAGCACTGACAGTGTCCACCACAAAACTGGGTCTGCATATTTATACCTCTCTCCTTAGTACCTGCAACATAGTAGGCAATAAATAAGTGTTTTTGAAATAAATAATAATGAATAAATGAAAGATAAATGACACAGCTTGTAAGTGAGAGATTTATATTATGCTCAAATAAAATGGGATGAGTGATTAAGGCAAAATGCTAAGCCCTGATAGCACGGGATTCTGGGTGGTGGAATTTGAAGTCAGGAAGTTTTCCTCTTTATGTGATTTTCATCATACTAATGTGTACCATAGAACTGTTTGTTCTGTATTGGAACCTCCTCTCACCCATCCCTTTTAGGAAACTCCTTTGGAAATATTTTTTCTAGATTACTCTTAATAGGAAGATGCAACAGAGTTTAATGGAAAGCTTTATGTTACAACACAAATGTTGGCTATAGTGAATATCCTTCTATCTTCCTAATTAAATATTAATCCATTTTATCTGTTTTATCTAATCTTGATTTTTTTATATCAGCATTGCTTTAAGCCATCACAAAAGCAAATAGGGAAGTAGATATGAAACTTTTAGTGTTATAAAACAGAAATAAATCTGTATCTAATTGGCAGATGTTTGTTCCAAAAATAATATGCAAACACTCATATGTGTACACTTTATTATACACACACACACAAATCCATATTCCTGAGTAAAATGCATGCTATCAAATCCCCTGAAAGTGTTGATCCAGGTAGAAAGCAGGATGGCCTTTCAGATTCTCTGTCTTACTAACGTTTCTCATATTTTCCATTCATATCTAAAGAATCAAGGTCACGGAACTTGGAAGCCAAAAAATTCAATATCCCAAATAGCTGTCTCACATCCTGCTTGGAATTGGAGGGGGAAGGGAATGTATAAGCAAGGAATTAACTGGTCCTAAATTAGAAGTATCCCACAGCCATAAACGAAATATTCAGTTCCACACCCATAACCAATTTGTTGATCAAAAGTAGGGATTAGAATTCAAAGGTTTAAAAACGTGAACAAAGTAACAAAGAGGTGTCAATTAGTTTAGCTGCATATTGGATAATGGCAAATGGAGAAGGGAGAATTAAACTCTATGAACTGCACAGTATATGTCTTGCCTAAGATCACTGAAATAAAATAAAATGCTCCTGCATGCACAAGTGCAGGTACACACACGCACGCACAAACACACACACACATACACACAAACACACACGCATAAACATATCTTCTGGAGGCTAAATAAAACATTTTTCTATAACCAAGTTATAATCCTAACTTTGGATAAAGTGATCTCTTCCTTAAACAAGCCGTGTAATTTTAATTTGATATTATGCCATTAAATATTTAGTAATTTTATGTTAACTTTCTATTCCATCTATTATGTAGTTAAAATCTTCTCCTTCCACCTGTCAAAATGCTTTAAGGAATGTTTGTGTATCTGAACAAAACCAAGAGCTGTAAAAATGCCTACATGAAATACCTTTAGCCTAAATATTATACAATGAAGTAGAAACTGCATCATAGTACATTATGGTCCACGGAGCAGGATAAGGAAAGATCTTAATGGATTTTCCAAGGGTTTCATCGGGCTTATTTGGACTGTATCATATATGACAGCAGGCACCCGAAGAGCATTACTTTTGTCTTTTGGAATAAATATTATGTGTGAATCTTATCAAATTTTAGCATTTCTTTCTCAGCAATGTGACCTTTGCAAGTTCCTTAAACTGCTTTGCACACGTATTGTGAGGATCAGTGGAAATCATTTATTTAAAGCACATAGTAGTACGTGCTCATTAAACATTGCTTTCTGTTATTTCATTATTAGCATTATTATTATGCCTTCTCAAAGACCAGTGGGACCGAATGTATGGGTAGCATTCAGAGAGCATTTAACAAAAGATAAAAATAATAATAGCTGACATCTATTCAAGGAGCAAAATGTTCCAAGAACTGTACAAAGAGCATGAACTTATTTAATGCTATCATCAATCCTATTCCATTTCCAATTGCACATGAAGAATCTGAGCCTCTGAGAGATGAAGCAACTTGTTCAAGGTCACATGTAGAAATGGCAGGGCTGGAATTTAAACCCAGGCCATTTAGAGTTAGAGTCAGGCTCTTAACTAATATCCTATACTGCCCCTTGATAACAAAATTCAACTGTCCATATAGAAACCATGTGGGTTAAAATGCCACGTAGGGCAGATAGATAAGGAATACTAATATATGGATGAAAAAAGAATAGATATAGTTCCCTTAGTCACATTTGACTCACGGCTTTCACCAATAAAAAGTGAAGAGGAACTAGAAATTAAATACTGGAATTTTACTATCAAAGGTACAAATGCTACATATAATTAGGGTGTGATTTACTTATGGCTAAATAACCTGTATAGTTAGCTGCAAAGAATTTTCATGCTATTGGGTGTATTCTGTCACAATGAATTCAACTTTTCTTGTTTTATAGAAATAAAGCATATATATACAATAAATAAAATATATTACATATCATGTACATATATTATATAATAAATATAATATCCTAAGTTAAAAATATTTCTTTTTAAATATTGATTTAATAATCTACTACATACCATCGTACCTGACAATCACAATCATTATTCTGATGTCCCACTAGAGCAATAATGTCTCTATCCCTTATTTATAAAATGTCATATTATTGCACTTGGTACAGGGTGTATCTATGTTTGTTATTCTGTCTTTCTTTTTCCTAGATATCCTTTTCTAAGTACTCACACAAATAAACACCCTTATATGAAGAGAGTTCAAAATGGCTGAGTAGGAGGACATGGAACTCAATCTCCCCTCACAAACACACATCTACATATGAAGCAATTCTCACTGGCAGAAAACTAACTGGCAGAAAGACTTGTACAACCAAGGCTATAAGAAAGATTCACATGCAATCAAGTAGGTAGGGAAGAGAATGATCAGGTCAGGACCTGTGCACCTGGGAAGGGTCAGAGGAAATGAGGGGTGGATTACAAGGGTAGAGATCTTCTATGGGGTTGAGAGGTTCAAGTCATGTATTGGACACCCCAGCCCTGGGTCTGACACCAGAAAGACAAGTCCCCATACCTGGTTAGAAAACCAGTAGGATTAACAGGAGGGCTGTAAGAAACCTAGAATCTTCCTGTGAAGGGTACACACACACTTGCTTACTCCCGAAACAATGTAGAAAAAGCAGATTGAAGCTGCATGTGACTCTGGTCAGTTCCCCATGACTGCTTTGGCTCATGTCACAGCTTATGCTGAGCACCTACTCTGCCCCACTTGCTTTGCAAAACAGCTCCACATAATGGCAATGGTTGCCTTGGCTAAGGGGAGTACTCAGCTGTGAGGGATGGTGCCAGTCTGGACCTGATGGCGTCTAATGAGGTGGGAGCAGCAATTACTGCTGTTTATAGAGGTGGAGCATCAGAAATGGGCTGGGACTCTGACTGGGGCTGGGGCAGTCACAGCCTGTGCTTCTCTGGGGTGAGGGTGCCAGTGCTGGAATGGGGGAGAGCACACACTTAGAGAGAAGGGAGCTAACTTGAACCCAAAATCAAGGCTTCTGCTCCAGCAACTTGGGGCCTGCTGCTGTCCCTAATAGGGTGATGTTGGCCACTGAGCAGAGCAGAAGCCCCAGCCACACCTGGCTCCAGCTCTAGTCAAACCATCTCCAGCCCCACCTGCTACTAAGGTGATAGCTGTCAGCACACCGTGGGCAAAGATGTGATTTATGTTAACATTATATCCAGGTCACCCACCAAAGCCACTAGGCACACACAGACTGTATAGGGATGCTCCCACATAAGGACAACCCTACAAGACTAGAATAGGTAATGGTTTCACCTAATTTCATAGAGACAGAGAAAGTTGAGCAAAATGAGAAGACACAGGAATTTGCTTCAGTTTGAAAAAAAAACAAGAGAAAAGCTCTGAAAAAACAATTAGTGAAACAAAAATAAATAATTTACCAAATAAAGTGTTCAAAGCATTAGTAATCACAATGCTAACTGAATTAGGAAAAAGAATAGATGAACACAGTGATAATTTTATCAAGGAACTGGAAAATATAAAAAAGAACCAGTCAGAACTGAAAAATTTAATAACTGAAATGAAAAACACAATAGGAGGAACTAATAGCAAAGTAGGTGATACAGAAGAGTGCATCAAGTATTTATCTGGAAGACAGAATAATGGAAATCACTCAATGAGAAAAGCGAAAAGAAAAACAAATTTTAAAAAATTAGAACAATTTAGGAGAACTCTGGTAAAATCAAGAATAAAACATTTGCATTATAGTGGACCCAGAAGGAGAAGGGAAAGAAAATGGTTGGAAATGTATTTAATAAAAGTATGGCTAAAAACTTCCCAAACCTGAAGAAGGAAACAGATATCCAGGTACAGGAAGTATGGAGGGTACCAAACAAGATGAACCTAAGCAGACCCACACCAAGACATATCATAATGAAAATGGGAAAACTTAAAGATGAAAAGAGAATTCTAAAGGCACCAAGACAAAACAAGGAGTCATATACAAGGGAACCCCCACAGGGCTATCAGCTGATTTTTCTGCAGAAACATTGCAGCTGAGAAGGCATGATATATTTAAAGTGCTGAAAGGGAAAAAAGTGCAACCTAAGACATTCTACCTGGCAAGATTATAATTCAGAATTGAAGGAGAGATGAAAAACTTCTCAGACAAGGAAAAACTAAGAGTTCATCAATACTAAACCTACTCTAAAAGAAATGTTAAGGGGTCTTCTCTAAGTGGAAAAAGAAGGCTACAAGAAGATGTAAACATCTATATGAAGAAGTGCCCCTATTAAAAGCAAATATATAGTAAAGGCTGAGGATCAACCACTTAAGTAAGCTAGTATGAGATTAAAAGACAAAAAATTATAAAATCATCTTTAACTATATAAGCAGTGAAGGAAAATACATGAAGATGTAAAATATGAAAACAAAACCAAAAAATATGGGGGAGGGGAGTAAAAAATGTAGATTGTTTACAATATATTTGAACCTAAATGACTACCAGTTTAAAACAAGTAGGTATAGTTATACATCAACATATATGAACTGCACGGTAACCACAAATCAAAAACCTACAATAGATACAAAGAACACAAGCATACTACTAAAGAAAATCATCAGACCACAAGGGAAGAAGTGATTGGATAAAAAACCAAGACCCATCCATTCGGTGCTTACAAGAGACTCATTCCAGAGGTAAAGACATGCATAGACTGAAAGTGAGGGAATGGAAAAAGATACTTTATGCAAACAATTAAGAAATCAGGGGTAGCAATACTCATCTCAGACAAAGTAGACTCTAAAAGAGCCTATAACAAAAGACAAAGAAGGGCATTACATAATACAGGGATCAATACAAGAGGATATTCGTTAACATATATGCACATAATACAGGAGAACCTAAATATATAAGGCAAATATTAATAGACATAAAGGGAGAAATTGACAATAATACAACAATAGTAGGTGATTTTAACACCCCACTTACATCATCCAGACAGATCATCCAGACAGAAAATCAATAAGGAAATGGAGGCCTTAAATGAGACTTTAGACCAGTTGGACTTAATAGATATCTTCAGGATGTTACAGAAAAAAAACAGAACAGACATTATTTTCAAGTGTACATGGAACATTCTCCAGAATAGATCACATGCTAGGCCGCAAGAGGATAGTAATTATAGCCAGCATTTTTTCCAGCCACCATAATATGAAAGTAGAAATCAATTACAGGAAAGAAAAATGGGAGAAAACACAAACATGTGGAGACTAAACAACACAGTATTAAAAAACCAAGGAGTCAAAGAAGAAATCAAAGAGAAAATCATAAAAAACTTCAAGACAAATGAAAATGGAAACACAACTTTCCAATATCCATGGGATGCAGCAAAACCAGTTCTAAGAGGGAAGGTTATAGTGATACAGCCTACCTTAAGAAACAA
Source organism: Mesoplodon bidens (assembly GCF_964165515.1). Taxonomy (NCBI): domain Eukaryota; kingdom Metazoa; phylum Chordata; class Mammalia; order Artiodactyla; family Ziphiidae; genus Mesoplodon; species Mesoplodon bidens. Next base: position 67,513,173 of record NC_138162.1, on the reverse strand, counting down.
ACAATCAAAATCTCAAACAACCTAACTTTCCATCTAAAGGAACTAGAAAAAGAACAAAAAAAGCCCAAAGTTATCAGAAAGAAGGAAATAATAAAGATCAGAGAGGAAATAGATGAAATACAGACCAAATAATAATAATAATAATAAAGATTAATGAAACAAAGAGATGGCTTTTTGAAAAGATGAAAAATTTGATAAACCTTTAGTCAGACTTATCAAGAAAAAAATAGTGAGGACCAAAATAAACAAAATAAGAAATGAAAGAGGACAAATAACAACCAATATCACAGAGATACATAAAAATCATAAGAAAAATACTACAAATGGTTATGTCAACAAATTGGACAACCTAGAAGAAATGGACAAATTTCTAGAAACATACAACCTGCCAAGACTGAACCAGGAAGAAATATACAATCCAAACAGACTGATCAGTAGTAGTGAAACTGAATTGGTAATAAAAAAAATGTTCCTGGCAAACAAAAGTCCAGGACCAGATGGCTTCACAGAGAAATTCTAACAAACATATAAAGAAGAGTTAATACCTATCCTTCTCAAACTATTCCCAAACATTGAAGAGGAGGGAACACTCCAAAATTCATCCTATGAGGCCTCCATTACCCTGATACCAAAACCAGAAAAGGGTCCTACAAAAAAAGAAAATTACACACCAATTTCTCTGATAAATACAGATGCAAAAATCCTCAACAAAATATTAGCAAATTAAATTCAACCAATATAAAAAGGATCATACAGCATTATCAAGTGAAATTTATTCTAGGGAAGCAAGGATGGGTTAATACAAATCAATCAATGTGATATACCTCATTAACAATAGGAAGGTTAAAAATCCCATGACCATCTCAATAGACAATGGAAAAAGCATTTGACAAAATTCAACATCCATTCATGATAAAAACTCTCCTTAAAATTTATATAGAGGGTACACATCTCAACAAAACAAAGGTCATTTATAACTAACCCACAGCTAACATTATACTCAACCGTGAAAAGGTGAAAGCTTTTCCTCTAAAATAAGAAACAAGACAAGGATGCCCACTTTTAACACTTCTACTTAACACAGGATTGGAAGTCAAAGTCACAGAAATCAGACAAGAAAAAGAAATAAAAGGCATCTACATTGGAAGAAAGAAGTAAAACTGTCACTATTTGCAAACAAAATGATAGTATATATAGAAAACCCTAGTCTCCACCAAGAAACTATTAGAATATATGAATTCAGTAAGGTTGCAGGATAAAACATTAATATACAGAAATCTATTGCTTCTTGTACACTAATAATGAACTTTCAAAAAGAGAAAGCAAGAAAACAATCCTGCTGAAAATCGCATCAAAAATAATAAAATACTTTGGAATAAACTTAAGTAAGGAGGAGAAAGACCTATACTCTAAAAACTAAAAAACACTGATGAAGGAAATTGAAGATGATACAAAGAAATGGAAAGATACCCTGTGTTCTTGGATTGAAATAATTAATGCTGTTAAATGTCCATCTGACCCAAAGCACTCTACAGATTTAATGCAATCTCTATCAAAATACCATGACATTTCTCAGAGAACTAAAACAAATAATCCTAAATTTTACATGGAACCATAAAAGACCCTGAATTGCCAAAGCAATGTTGAGAAAAAAGAATACATCTGGAGGTATCATACTCCCTGACTTCATACTATACTACAAAGCTACAAAACAGTTGGTATTGGCACAAAAATAGACATGTAGATCAAAGGAACTGAATAGACAGCCCAGAAATAAACTCACACAAAGGAGGCAAGAATATACAAGGGAGAAAAGACAGTCTGTTCAATAAGTGGTCCTGGGAAAATAGCTACATTTAAAAGAATGAAATTAGTATATTTTCTCACACCTTATACAAAATAAATTAAAAATCAATTAAAGACCTAAATGTATGACCTGAAACCATAAAACTCCTGGAAGAGAACATAGGTGAAATATTCGTTGACAAAAATCATAGAAATATTTTTTTGGATCTGTCTCCTGAAGCGAAAAAAACAAAAACAAAAACAATTGGTGCCTAATGGAACTTAAAAGCTTTTGCACAGCAAAGAAAATAGTCAGCAAAATAAAAAGACAACTTTCTGAAAGGAAGAAAATATTTGCAAATGATATGACCAATAAGGGCTTAGTATCCAAAATATATAAACAGTTCATACAACTCATATCAAAAAAACCCAAAACAACCCAATCAAAAAAATGGGCAAAAGACTTGAATAGACAGATGGCCAACAGGTACAGAAAAAGATACTGAACAACACTAATCATCAGTGAAATTCAAATCAAAACCACAATGAGATATCACCTCATACCTGTCAGAATGACTATCACCAAAAAATCTACGAACAACAAATGTTGGTGAGGATGTGAAGAAAAGGGAATTCTTTCACACTGTTGGTGACAGTGCAAATTGGTGCAGGCACTACAGCAAAACAGTATGGAGGTTCCTCAAAAAACTCAAAATAGAATTACCATATGATCCAGCAATTCCACTCCTGGGAAAACAATAATTCGAAAAAATACATACACTCTAATGTTCATAGCAGCGTTATTTATAATAGCCAAGATATGGAAGCAACATAACGTCCATCAACAGATGGGTGGATAAAAAGATGTGGTGTGCATGTGTGTGTGTGTGTGTGTGTGTGTTACATGGAATATTACTCAGCCATTAAAAAGAATGGAATTCTGCCATTTGCAACAATGTTGAGGGATCTAGAGGTGTTATGATTAGCGAAATAATTCAAAGACAAATACTCCATGTTATCCCATATACATGGAATCTAAAAAATAAAAATGAATGTAACAAAACAGAACAGACTCACAGATATAAAGAACAAAGTACTGGTTACCAGTGGGGAGAGGTAAATGGGAGGGCCAATATATGGATAGGTGTTTGAGGGATACAAATTACTATGCATAAAATAAATAAATGACAATGATGTATTGTACAGCACAGAGAAACATACCCATTATTTTGTAATAACATTAGATGCAGTATAATCTATAAAATTACTGAATCACTATGTTGTACACCTGAAACTAATATAATATTGTAAATCAAACTTCAATTAAAAAAATAAAGAAGCGTATGCAAAACCTAACAACAACAAAAGAACACACTTAGGAAGTGGTTTTTGTTCCTTTTATTCATCATATTCAATTGCATGTTACATCTACAGAGTTAAATCATTTGCCTAATATTGTGAGTATTATAAAACCAAAGAAAAACATATTACGTAAATAATGTTTAACCCATTTTATCATATTTTTAAAAACCACGTTAAATAGTTTGGAAATATATTTTCCTCAAAAGTGGAAAAGTGGTCACAGAAAATTTTAGTGACCTTTGGGTTGAAACAGGACTCAGCCCAAGATGTCAAATGTCTGGCCTACTTCTTTCTTTTCAGGGCAACAGGCTGAAAGCAGTAATGATATGTATTAGCAGCCCAATGCATGAATGCTTGAAGCAAAACACGTTCTTGTGGTGTCACAAGCCTTTTAAAGCAGTTTTATCCACACTAAAATGAACAACAAAGGGAACATGGGCTCTAGTCCCACGAGAGCCATATTTTCTAATGTTTCTATTAGAAATAAACTCTGCCTTCAACTCCCCATAGCAACATTATTATGAACATGATTTTATGTGGATAAATTACTACTATATTTCAGCTACACTGTGGGTTAAATAGGCTTTTGTGAGCTGAGGCTTTTGTGAGCTGCACTGCAGATATCCTCACCTCATATACTGTTGCTACTATAGAAAAATGAATTCTGACTCCAAGCCAAAAATGTTTAAAAAGACATTTCATTGACATGGAAAATATATCCTAGTAAAGTCCTTTTAATTCCTCAAGCCTGAAAATTTGACCATGATGGCTTTGGAGTAGAAATTAGTATTTTCTTCTTATAAGTGCTGCATATGGATATTTATCCCCATAATTTATCTTTAAAATAGTTTCAGAATACATTAGGCTAAGACATAAAATAGTTAATATTTGACCTACAAAAGTGGCTATTTTAGGGTTTCCCTGGTGGTGCAGTGGTTGAGAGTCCGCCTGCTGATGCAGGGGACACGGGTTCGTGCCCGGGTCTGGGAAGACCCCACATGCCGCGGAGCGGGTAGGCCCGTGAGCCATGGCCACTGAGCCTGCGCGTCTAGAGCCTGTGCTCCACGGCGGGAGAGGCCACAACAGCAAGAGGCCCGTGTACCGCAAAAAAAAAAAAAAAAAAAAAAAAAAAAAAAGTGGCTATTTTATATGGTGCAATTTAATACACAGATATGGTGCAATTTAATACACAGATATGAACCAGCCCAACTCTCCATTCTTTACTGCAAACCTTTTCTCTATTTCCCATTATATGATAGAAACACCAAAGCATATCCAGTTGTATACTATTTTGAACATTTTGATTAATTTTATTTTCATTCAACCATTATTTATTTAGCACCTCTTATGTGCCAGGCACTTTCTTTTTGTTTTGTTTTGTTTAATAAAAGTAAAACACATTTATAGCAGATGTGTTAAATATAGAAACATAAATAATAAAGGTCATTAATAATTTCAGAAATACTACTGATAATTTTGTAATTTTCTGGTTTTAGAAATATATGTGCTTAAAATGGAATCATGATATATTATGTTATAATTTTTAGATATTTATATTTTATCTTTCCTGTATCATGAACTACTCTTAGCATACAGACATTTCAATGACTGATAGTCTCCCATGGTATGTCTGCACCAACACTATGCAATTCTTCTCTAGCTCTTGGATAGTTGGCTGTTTCTGATTTCTTTCTGCAACATGATGAAATGTTTAGTCTTGCATATAAAAGTTGCATGCATGTCTGATTCAAACCATAAGAAAATATTTTCTTAGAAATGGACTTTCTGGGTTAAAGAGTAAATCCACCTTATTTTTTTCCAATTAGAAATATATTCTGTATTATTTTAAAAAGGACATATTCATTGCAAACCCCCCAAATATTACAGAAGCATGTTAACTATGGGAATAGTCAGAGAGAGGCAAAATTGCAACATTGCTGGCTTTGAAGATGGAGGAAGGGGCCTCAGCCAAGGAATGTGGGCAGCTCTAGAAGCTGGAAAAGGCAAGGTAACAGATTCTCCCCCAGAGACTCCAGAAAGGAACCAGGCTCTGCTGACACCTTGAATTTTTAGCCCAGGTGACCCATTTTGGACTAATGACTGTAAGATGATAAATTTACATTGTTTCAGTTACTAAGTTTGTAGTATTTTGTTATGACACGATAATTTGTGGTAATTTGTGAATAATGCATTTATTTATCCATGCACTTTTTTTGATAGACATTTGTGGTTTTTTCTAATTATGTGTGTAATGAAGAAACTTGCTATTAACATTAGTGTGCAAATCTTGTATGAGTATATACTTTTATTTCTCTTGGTTGAATTCATGGGAGCTGCAATCACCCATTTCTGTGGTAATTGGGTATATAACTTTTAATGAAGAATAAACAAAATTTGTAGCATTTTACAATCCCCACAAAATAAACGAGAGCTCCAACTGCTCACATCTTCACTAACACGTGGTCTCATCAGACTTGAAATTTAGTCATTCTAATGAGTGTAAAGTGTTATCACAATTTTTAAGTTTTAATAAGATATAGTTCACATAAAACTAACTCATTTGAAATGTACCATCAGTTTTTAGCATATTCAAAAGATGTGCAACCATCACTACAATCAATTTAGAACATTTGCATCAGGACTTCGCTGGTGGCATGAGGGTTAAGAATTTGCCTGCCAATGCAGGGGACACAGGTTCAATCCCTGGTCGGGGAAGACCCCACATGCTGCGGAGCAAATAAGCTCATGCACCACAACTACTGAGCCCGCATGCCGCAACTACTGAAGTCCACATGTCTAGAGCCCATGCTCTGCAACAAGAGAAGCCACCACAATGAGAAGCACGTGAACCACAATGAAGAGTAGGCCCTGTTCACCACAGCTAGAGAAAGCCTGTGTGCAGCAACGAAGACCCAACACAGCCAAAAATAAATAATAAATAAAATAAATAAATTTTAAAAAAAGAACATTCACATCACTCCAAATATAAACTCTGTACCTATTACCACTTACTCCCATTGTTGTTCCAAATCCTCTACTCCCAACCACCACCCAAACACAGACAACTAGTCACCTATTTTCTATCTTTATAGATATGTTTATTCTGGATGTTCATATAAGTGGAATCATACAATATGTGGTCTTTTGTTATGTGTTTATTTCACTGAGAATAGCAATTTCAATTTTTATCCACATTGTAGCATATATCATTACTTAATTCTTTTTTATTGCTGAGTAATAGTCCATTGAATAAATACACCTTATGTAATCTATCCATTCAGCAGTTGAGAGTTGTTTCCAAATTTTACAATTACGAATAATGTTGCAATGAATATTTGTGAACAAGTTCTTGTTGGGGTGTATGTTTTCATTAATCTTGGATATATGCTAGAAGTGGAATTTCTAGGTCATATGGTAACTCTAAGTTGTTTTGAAAAGTGGCTGCATCATTTTACATTCCTACCAGCAATGAATGAATGTTCCAGTTTTTCCATATCCTTGTCAATACTTGCTATTATTATTTTTTTTGAATGATAGCCATTCTAGTTGGGTGTGAAGTACTATCTCTTTGTGTTGTTGGTTTACATTAATCTATTCACTAATGTTGTTGAAATATATTTACATGTGCCAATTTGCCATTTGTATACCTTCTTTGGGAAAATGTCTTTTTCAATCATTTGCTTATTTTTCAGTTGGGTTATTTGTATCATTATTGTTATTTATTTATTCTGGCTACAAGTTCCTTGTCATATATATTATTTGCAAATGTTTTCTACCATTCGTTATGCTGTGTTTTCATTTTCTTCACTGCATCCTTTGGAATACAAAAGTTTTTAATTATGCTGAATTCAAATTTATCTTCTTTGTGGTCACTTGTGCTTTTCATTACTATTAGTTTGGCAGTAAGTTTTAAAGTTAGGAAATGTGAGTTCTCCAGATTTGCTCTTTGTTTTCAAGATTGTTTGGCTATTTTTCATCCTTTGAATTTCCATATGAATTTTAGGATCATATTGTCAATTCAGCAAAAGAAGCCAGATGGAATTTGATAGTAATTGTCTTGAATCTAGAGAATAATTTGGGCAATACTGCCATTAAAACAATATTGCCTTCTGAAAAATGTACATGTAATACCTTTCCATATATTTAAATCTCCTTTAATGTCTTCAACAATGTTTTGTTGTTTTTGTTTTCAATGTACAAATCTTGTACTCTTTTGCTTATTTCTAAATGTTTTTTTTTCATGGTATTATAAATAGAATTGATTTCCTAATTTCATTTTTGGATTATTCATTGCTAGTGTATAGAAAGTACAATTGATTTTTGCACTCTGACCTTGTATTCTAAAAGCTTGCTGAACTTGTTTATTAGTTCTAATGGTTTTTATTGGATTCCTTAGGATTTTCCATATAAAAGATCAAGTAATCTGTAAATAGATATAGTTTTATTCCTTCCTTCCTTCCCAATATTGATGCCTTTTATTTCTTTTTCTTGCCTAACTGTCCTAGCTAGAACTTCAGTACAATGCTGAATAAAAACAGTGAGAGCCAGCATCATTGTCTTGTTCCTGAACTTAAGAGGAAATCATTGTCTTCACCGTTAAGTATAATGCTAGTTATGGATTTTTTGTAGATGCCCTATGTCAGGTTGAGGAAGTTCCCTTGTGTTCCCAGTTTTTTAGTGTTTTTATACTGAAAGGGTGTTGGACTCTTTTAAATACTTTTTCTGCATTTGCTGATATGATCATGTGGTTTTTGTCATTTATTCTATCAATATCGAGTATTACTCTGATTTATTTCCAAATGTTAAACCAACAAAGCATTTCTGGGATAAAATACACTTGGTCATGGTATACAATCTTTTTAATACAATACTGTATATGATTTGCTGTTTTTTCTTTTTTTTTAAGAAAATTGCATCCAGATTCACAAGGGATATTGGTGTATGATTTTTCTTTCCTGTTACATATTTGGTATTAGAGTATTAGAGTAACACTGGCCTCACAGGATGAGTTGTTAAGTGTTTCCTCCTCTTCTATTTTTTATGGAAGAGTTTGTGATGGATTGGTGTTAATTCTTTTTTAAATGTTAAGTAGAATTCACCAGTGAAGCCATATCAGTCTGGCTTTTCTTTGTGGGAATTTTTTTGTTAACATCTTTATTGGAGTATAATTGCTTTACAATGGTGTTAGTTTGTGCTTGATAACAAAGTAAATCAGCTATACATATACATATATCCCCATATCTTTTCCCTTTTATGTCTCCCTCCCTCCCACCCTCCCTATCCCACTCCTCTAGGTGGTCACAAAGCACCGAGCTGATCTCCCTGTGCTATGCGGCTGCTTCCCACTAGCTATCTATTTTACATTTGGTAGTGTATAAATATCCATGCCACTCTCTCATTTTGTCCCAGCTTACCCTTCCCCCTCCCCGTGACCTCAAGTCCATTCTCTAGTAGGTCGGCGTCTTTATGTGGGAAATTTCTTAATCACAATTTCAATATCTTTACTTCTTTTGAATCTATTCAGATTTTCTATTTTTTTCTTGAATCAGAATACCAAATTCTGTGCCCCACCAGGAATTTGTCCATTTCATCTGAGCCATCTAATTTGTTGGTATACAATTGCTCACAGTATTGTTATAATCCTTCTCATTCTGTGACATTAGTAGCAACATCCTCTCTTTCTTATTTTAGTAATTTGAGTCTCTCCTATTTTTTTTCAGTCTGTAAAAAGGTTTATCAATTCTATTTATCTCTGCAGGAGCTACTTTTGGTTTAGTTCATTTTTTCTATTGTTTTTCTAGTATCTATTTCATTTATTTCTACCCTATCTTAAAAACTATTTCCTTTTTGCTCATTGCTTTTGTTTTAGTTTCACTTCTTTCTCTAGTTTCTTAAGGTAGAAGGTAAGGTTACTGATTTGAAATTGTTCTTCTTTTCAAATATAAGATGTTTAATGATATAAATGTCCCTCTAAGCTCTTCTCTATCTATATCTCACAGTTTGGGTATATTCCATGCTTGCTTTCACCCATTGCAAAGTGTTTTCTAAATTTTTCTTTTTTTTTTTTTTTTTTTGCTGTACGTGGGCCTCTCACTGTTGTGGCCTCTCCCGTTGCAGAGCACAGGCTCCGGACACGCAGGCCCAGCGGCCATGGCTCACGGACCCAGCCGCTCCGTGGGCATGTGGGATCCTCCTGGACCAGGGCACGAACCCGTGTCCCCTGCATCGGCAGGCGGACTCTCAACCACTGCGCCACCAGGGAAGCCCTAAATTTTTCTTTTTTTAAGTTAGGAATATGTTGTTGAATTTCCATTTTTCTGGGAATTTCCCACTATTTCTTCTTCTTCTTTAGAGAACACACTTTGTCTGATTTCAATCATTTTAGATTTATTGAGACTTGTTTTATGACCAAGAATATGATCTCTCCTGGAAAAGGTTCCAAATGTTCCCGGTCTTGAGAAAATTGTGTACTGTCTTGATTTGGGGTGAAGTGTTCTATCTATGCCTGCTAGTGCTGCAAAGTTTACTATAACTTGCTCATCTTCTGTCTAGTTATATTTAAGCACCAATGAAAGTGGGGTGTTAAGGACTTCAACTATTACTGTTGAATTGTGTATTTCTTCCTAGATTCTGTCAGTTTTGCTTCACGTACGTTTTGGGAGCTCTGTTTTTAGGTGGATGTATGTTTATAACTATTATACATATCTAGTGGATTGACCCTTATGCCGTTATGAAACGTCCCTCTTTATCTCTAGTAACACTTTAAAAAATGTCTATTTTATGTGATACTAGTATAGCCACTGCAACTTTGGTATATTATGTTTGCATGAATATATTTTCCCACCCTTTTGTTTTCAAGCTACTTGTGTCTCTGAATCTGAATCTACTTGTGTCTAATCTATATTAGACAAAATATAGTTGGATCTTGCTTTTCTATCCTGTCTGTCAATTTCTGCCTTTGATTACACTGTTTAATCCATTCACATTTTATGCTATTATTGATATCTCTGGATTTATCTCTGCCATTTGCCTTTCTGTTTTATGTCTTGTGTCATTTTTGTTCCTTGGTTCCTCCTTTATTACTTTCTTTTGCATTGAAGGAATATTTCCCAGTGTAATATTTTAATCTTTCATGATTTTTCCCAATATTTTTGTGTTAATTTCTTAGTGAGCTCTCTAGAGCATACTCATTTATCTTATGAGAATCCACTTCAAATTTATACTAAATTAATTCCAGTGAGCTATAGAAATGTTAGTCCTTTATAACTCGATCCCCCCTTCCCCTTTTCTTGTGCTGTTTTGGTTACATACGTTGTATCTATATGTGTTACAAATCCAACCATATACTGTTATAATTATTAACTTATGTAATGTTATATCTTTTTAAAAAGCTGAGAGAGAAAAATAGAAAGCATATCTGATTATACTAACCTTCTTATTTATCATTTCTAATTCTCTTCATATGTTTCTGTGGATTCAAGTTAATTATCCGGTGTCATTTCCTTACCCAAATACAGATTTGTTCCCACCCACCTCCTTTGTGTTATTATATAATTATATACACTTTATATTATGCAACAGCTTTTTAATCAGTTGACATGAAAGGAGAAGAAATATGCAATTATTATGTCTTTTAAAATTACCCACTAATTACCTTTACCAGTGTTTCTATTTTTTCATGTCGATTTGAATTACTTTCTGGTATCTCTTGCTTTCATCCTAAAGAAGTTCTTTTAATATGTTTTGTAAAGCATTTCTGCTAGAAACAAATGTCTCTCCACCCCCCATACACACACACACACACACACACAATCCAGGATGTCTTTTTTTTGCCTACATTTTAAAATATTAAACATCTTATTTGAGAGAATTGCAGATTCATATGTAGTTGTAAGAAATGATACAGAAATCAACTGTGTTCCCTTTACTAAGGTTCCCCTAGTGGCTGCATTTTGCAAAACTACAGTATAATACCAAAATTAGCTCTTGACAGTGATACAGTCAAGATACAGAAAAATTCTTTCACCACAATGTTCCCTCATGTTGTCCTTATATAGCCACTCACCTTTGCCTCCTCTTTAACCCTTTACAAACACTGACCTGTAATCTGGTTCTATCATTTTGTAATTTCAAGCATATTATATAAATAGAATCACACAGTATGTAACCTTTCGAGAACTTTGAGATTGGCCTTTTTTCCTCAGCAAAGTTTTCTGGAGGTTATAGGTTGTTTTCTGTATTAACAGTCATTCCCTTTACTTTATACTCTGAATAATATTCCATAGTATAAATGTACCACAGTTTAATTATCTACAAGTGAAAGACATCTGAGTTGTTTCCAAATAAAGCTGCCACAAATATTTGTGTACAGGTTTTTGCATGAAGATTTCAGCATTCTTTGGGATAAATGCTCAAGGGTCCTATTGCTAGGCCATATATGATAGTTTTATATATAGTTTATTGAGACATTTCCAGACTGGTGGTACCATTTTATATTCCCATAAGAAAAGTATGAGTGATCTAATTTCTCCTCATTTTTACCAGCATTTGGTGTTGTCATATCTATTCAAAAATTACATCTATCCAATATTATGCAATATACAAAAGGCTATTCATCAAATGCACTGTAATTTTAAGTTTGACATTTATGTTTGCATCTTCATTATTGTCTGCTCTATTTTGATATAATCAATTGCTTGTTGAATCATGACAGTGAATGATAAATTTTCTAATTTGTTATGTTACTTGTATGTTAGAAAGATATTCATACTGATTCATTGAGCAAGGGTCAGCAAACTACAGCCTGCAGGACACAACTGGCCTGTGACTTTTTTTTTTTTTTTGCAGTAAGCGGGCCTCTCACTGTTGTGGAGCACAGGCTTACCAAAACTGTCATTGAGACAAGTGTGCAGTGTGGGAAAGAGGCACGGACGGAAGTGGTAAATAAAATAATGGTTGGGCCACATGTGGACTAAAATAAGTGTCGGATTCTGACTTAAAGCCTGCCACCAGATGCAGCTGTACAACTGAAGTACATCAACTCACTTGCCACTATAAAGCCTGCCACCAGATGCAGCTTGTCACTCGCCCCTCACTGATAGGGTTTTTTTTTGTGTGTGTGGTACGCGGGCCTCTCACTGTTGTGGCCTCTCCCATTGTGGAGCACAGGCTCCGGATGCGCAGGCCCAGCGGCCGTGGCTCACGGGCCCAGCCGCTCCGCGGCATGTCGGATCTTCCCGGACCGGGGCACGAACCCGTGTCCCCTGCATCAGCAGGCAGACTCTCAACCACTGCGCCACCAGGGAAGCCCCCCTGTGACTTATTTTTATAAAGAAAGTTTTACTGGAACAGAGCCATTCCCATTTGTTTACATATTATCTATAGTTTTTTCTATGCTGCAAAAGCAGAGTTGAGTAATTGCAACAGAGACCTTCTGACCAACAAGGTGAAATATTTACTATCTGGCCCTTTATAGAAAAAATTTTCCAACCCCTGCTTTAGAAGATTTTTTCTTTGAAATGCTATATCTTTCCTATAGTTGATAGTATTTCTCTGTTAAACAGAGGGACTGGTTCCAGTATTGGAAATGATATTATGAAATTTCTCTCTGAATCTGTGAAACTAAGCTAGTGTTTAAAGAAAATAATTTAGATTTATTTTGCTATTTTGCATATCAGATATCAAGTAATGGGTAAAGCATGGGAATAAGCATAGAATCAGAGTTAGGAACAGTCATGACAATGATGTTTAGCTTTCTACTAAGAATGTTCCTCATTAATTTACCCAGGATTTACTTACAGCACTACTTAAATCTTTGCTAGACTATAATTAGGAGCCAGCCACATAATATCCCTGTTCTGTCCTAACATGACCAAATCCAAGCTGGGAGTAAACTGAAGTTCTGATTCCTAGGTTGATGTAGAAACTTACATATTCCGGATTTTCAAGGGCCTAAATTCCATCCTTCTCTTGACATATCTGAATTAAGATTCCTCTTCTACCTACGTTCCCAGGCCTACTTCCTTCATATTCAGGTATTAAGGGGATGAATTGATAATGACTTTTCTAGTTTCTAGTGCTGTCTTTACTTTTTAAAATTCAATTTAAAAAATATGTTGATAATTTCTCCTGAATGAGCAGGAGAAGAATACAACCTTAGGTTACCATCTTCCCAGAAGTCAACTGAATATTATTAAGAGGAAAGGAAAGGGAGAAAGAGAGGGAGAGGAAGAGAAAGGAAACTGCCACTTTTATAAATGGTAAAAAATAAAAGAATAGGGCTTCCCTGGTGGTGCAGTGGTTGAGAGTCTGCCTGCCGATGCAGGGGACACGGGTTCGTGCTCCAGTCCGGGAAGATCTCACGTGCCGTGGAGCAGCTGGGCCCGTAAGCCATGGCCGCTGAGCCTGCGCGTCCGGAGCCTGTGCTCCGCAACGGGAGGGGCCACAACGGTGAGAGGCCAGCGTACCACAAAAATAAATAAATAAATAAATAAAATAAAAGAATAAAAAAGAGCAGTCATAGTAAATAAGCAACCCTGGAAGTAAAGTGATATCCAGGGGCCTCTGGCAACATCAAAACCTAGGGAAGACATAACCAGGTAGGGGTTCAAATAGAACACAGAAGAAGTGGCATTGTCTCAGTGTTCATTTTTGTATCTCTTGTGCTTCATGTCAAAGCTCATTTGACCTCAAAAGGAAAACCCGAAGAGAAACATTTATCCTACAAGGAAAACCAAGCAAAATTCAGCTTCACAAGGCAAATCCCTTTTGTGCTCTAAAGAGTATCTTCAACAATGAATGAAGCAAGCAATAAAAGTCAAGCTTGTCTGCAGAGCTGGTTTGTTTTGCATATCCCAATTCAATCTCACTTTATCCCAAGGCACATAACAGATTTATATACAATCATAAAACATTCACACCTGAGAAATAATCTCTATAGAATTTGTTTTCAATGATTTGGGGGTCATAGACCCTGTTGAGAATCTATAATGGCTACAGAGCTTCATTCCAGAAAAAAAAAATTGCTTACAATTTCAGGGATTTCAAATATCTCGTAGTCCAATGCTTGTTCTAAAGAAATTTTGTAAAAGAGCAAAAAATAAGGGAATTTGGTGCTGTCCATATTCTCATTGCAATGTTTTCTTTTTTAAACGATGGCATTGTTCTATAACAAACCACAGAGCGATATTTCACTGATGTCTAGATTACTTAACAATGATGCCCGAAGTTGTTTGTTGTTATTTTTATTGTCTGTCTTAAATCTAGACCATCTTATTATTTTTTTCCCCCACAGATGCCACAGGGAACCACACTACTCATTTGGTCCAGTTTTGCTGTATTTAAATTCTGACCACAGAGCGAAAATAGAAGGGGAAACAGATGATTAAATGTGATATCTAAATTAGTCCCCACATTCCAACTGAGCATTTCTCATCGTAATAACTTGAGGTGTTTTAAAGACTTCAAACAGAGCAGTTTGTATCTTAGATATAAATCATGTAGAATTGAGCTTCGGTCATTAGCTGGAGTAAATCTGCCTTAGCCTTCTTTCTCTCAAAGACTGTGATACTGAATTACAGAGCTCAAACTGTAGAGGAAGCTTATATGGATCTCATTTAATTCACAGACGTAAATCACTCATACTGTTTCTTTTAATGTATTTTTCACTTCTACCAAAACCTTTGCTCATCTTCACTGGCATTACCATATCAGAGTCTATGATTATCTCAAACCTGCTTTCAGAATAAGTTCCAACACCTCAATATATTCATTAAGTCTTTCAATACTTTCTAATTTCTTAATTTTCCAGTTCCTATTATTTCCCTAGGAAAGTATAATTAAGGGGATAGAGGGCTGTCCAATGTCCTGATCTATTAATAAAGTAAAAACATCAATGATGATAACTGTAATTATGGTGGCAGTCAACTCCTATTTCAATACAATACTCTTTATATAACTTATATAATGCACATTAGCCCTACTCTCACAGTTATAGATATCACCCTCATATACAATATAAAGGTACGGGGTAGAGAAAAACTACCTTCTTCTGTAGCTATAGGTCTTTGTACTAATTATGATATCAGCCCTCTGAGAGACAGCTAAAATTGAAGTCAATCAGATGGAACTTTAGAACAGAACAACAGGTAGCAAATATTTATCTATTATTTCTTAGATTATCTAACCAGTCTGGTACACAAAATACCACCTAAATTTTTTTCTTACTTTGAACACAAAGAAAAGAGTATATGATATTTACTCATAGAAATCCCATGTCTACAATCCCATGAATTCAAAGGTGAAAAACTGTATAAATAATATTGATTTAGATGTTTATTACTCAAGACTCTTTTAGATAACAGTGATAAATTCAAAACAGCTTAATTCAAAAAGCATAAATAAGTATGTAAACAAAGTGAACCATCGAAATTTTGGCTCAAATAATTTAAAAGTTCAGTTAAAGTATGATTTTAGACATGATTAGGTATAGGATCTCAAATAGTGTCATGGTGACTCAGTTTTCCTCCTTCCATCTTTTGGCCATGTCTTTTTATGTTTGCTCCACTTTTAGGTAGGTTTTCCTTTACTGAGAAAACTTGTTCCCTGGTAGCCCCAGACTCCATTCAGTCCTTCCAGAAATACCCAGTAGGAAAAGCAAATGAATGCAAACAGTCTCAAATAATGCAAACATATACACACACACAAGCAACACACACAAAACCCAATAAGCCAGAACTGAGTTTCATTGGGCTTCATTGGCCAGGTTTAGGTCATGCTCACTATTGGAGTTATGGGAGCAGAGTAAAGTTCAATAGAAATATATGAACTAAGATTTCTGAAGGGGTAATTACTCAAGGAAAATAAAGATAATATTAATAAAAGAACAAGGAATGAATGTAGGCAGAGAAATCAGTAGATATCCAGAACTGTTTCACTACCCCTAGAAGTTTACTATCCTTACATTACTCACTTCTTAAACTACAAGTTAATACATAATGAATCATTCAAAGTTCATTAAATGTGATATGCTCTTTCTGATCTCTGGACTATTGAACGTTTTCTTTTCTTCATCAGGAATACATCCTCCCTCTATTTTTCTTTGTGTGGCTGAAACTTAATTCTCTTTTGTGCATTAGTTTGGACATAGTTTTCTTGCAAGTTAGGTACTTACACTATGTACCTAACCCCATTTTACATCTCCGGCACTAGATTCTAGGCATTATGAAGGCAAAAGCAAAAAATTGTTGAAAAGAAAAAACATCGAGTAATCACCACAATACGTGGCAACAATATATGCTCAATAAATATTTGTTGGATGATGGATAAACTTACACATGTATGAAATTAAGCCACATATTTCTCAAGTGCAAACTTAAAGTAAATAACAATATGAAGGATCTGAGGAATAAAGAAAATGAAAGAGTATTTCTGAGCTCTTTTCCTTGATAATAAGAATATGTGTGTTTTTCATACACAAATTTTCCTCAAGGTGTTTTAACATCTTGAATTCCCTACTATGATAGGTTTTTGAGATTTCCCTTTTATAAACTCATTACATATGCAATTATCTTAATATTTCTTTCATAACTAGAGTATACATTGTGTAAGTATAGGGATGTCACCTTTCTTAATCATTGCTACAAGAAACACCCAGCTGAGTGCTCAGCACAGAAGTGGATATTCAATAAATATTTCTTATCAGTGAATGCATGAATCATTTGAGTAACTGTTAAGTCACCAGCACAATGGCCTTCCACTTTATGATCCCTGTAAACAGGGAGAGGTCTTAGGTAAATGGCCTGATCCATGACACTTAAAACCACTCTGATTTCAACAGGAAGCCCATTCTCTAAGCACAAGAGTCATATGAAAACCGAAAACTCAGCTGTCTCAATATATTGTCAATGGTAAGTACTCTTGCATAAAATTTCTGTAATAGAAATCTTTTTCATCATGGACATGAATGCCACTTCTTATAAGACACAACAAAGCACTCAAAACCCACCTACAAACATACCTTACACACAAAGACACACAGACACACAAATTTCATTCCCACTGAATTCCCCTGAGAAACAATTACAAATATATGGGTTTATTTCTGGGCTTTCCATTCTATTTCATTGGTGTGTGTGTTCATTTTTATGTTATTGTCCTACCATTTTGATTAGTATAGCTTTGCAATACCATTTGAAATCAGGAAGTGTGTTGCCTCCAGTTTTGTTTTTATTGCTAAAGATTGCTTTGGCTACTCATGGTCTTTTTTGGTCCCATACAACTTTTAGAATTCGTTTTTTCTGTTTCTGTGAAAAATATCACTGGAATTTTGATAGGGTATTTTATTGAATCTGTACATTTTTTGGAGCATCCGACAAGTGGTTAATACACAAAATGTATAATGAACACATACAATTCAACAGCAAAAATAAGAACAAAAAAACAAACAAATAATCAGACTGAAAATGGGTAATGGATCTGAACAGACATTTCTCCAAAAGAGATATACTAATAGCCAACAAATATATGAAAAAGTGCTCAACATTTCTAATCATCAGGGAATGTAAATCAAAACCACAGTTAAGATGAAGTGAAGACCCAAGGGTACAGTACCAGTTTTACAAGATAACTAAGTTCTAGAGATCTACTATACAGCATAGTGCCAATAGCTAACAATATTATATGATGTACTCAAAATTTGGTAACTGGGTAGGTCTTATGTTAAGTGTTCTTACCAAAAATAAATAAATAAATAAATAAATAAAGGGGTGGGAGGAAACTGAGAGCGGTGATAGATATGTTTATGTCCTTGATGGTGGTGATGGTTTCACAGGTGTATAGCTGTTCTCAAACTCATCACATTGTAAAATTAAACATGTACAGTTTTTTACATATCTATCATACTTCAATAAAATAATTTAATTAATCAATTAATTCTACACTGAAAATTATAATAATTAAAGTCATTGATCTTGGATCAGAAAAAGAATATGGACTTCACTATTCAAATCCACTTCACTCCAGTTATCCCATAAAGAAGAGACAAAAAAACCCATATGCACACAAAATACACAAGTTGCAGAGCAGCTTGATAAGGAATTTGTTATATTATTTTGCTAATTTTGTTTTTTTTCCAATACTTGCTCTCTTCTAAAAGTCATATGACACATTCCTAATATTATACTTTCCAGATGTGCTACATCAGGTGCACGACTTATGATGACTGGGAAAGTAGATAGATGCCTTAGGACACTCCTTAGTAGGGGCCCAAAGCCATCACACCTATGCACAGGTTATGACCTTTGTCTTATCTTACTTATCCCAAAAGAAGGTACAGAACACTATAGAGATTAAGATTAAAGAAATATATGTCTTCTGCTCTGACTTTGCCTTTCTTGCAATTTTTCTAAGAGGGAAATTGTTTCTATATTACATATCATATTTCAGATACATATTTGTCTATTTCCTAAATATTAATAAGGAATAATAGTTTTAATACCACAATAGAAATAGGATATGTTAATTTTTGTCAACTCCTGATCCTAAATAATAAATACAAAAATAAAATTCTTGAGGCTCATTTCCACTCTTCCTATTGATTTCCACTTGCCATAAATTCTAAACACTAGCTGATATTATGTAATAAAATGAGAGAAAATATTTCCATTATTATTGTCAATATCTTTCTGCTTGTCTCAGCCCCATTACCAATATGTCAAATACTTAAAAGTCCAAAAATGTCATTAGGATCTCAGTTTATGTTTTCTCAGGTGCTCTGCTCCTCATATGCTGTAACCAATACACAGAGGTTGAACAAGATAGCTCCATGAATAGCTGCCATTAGCATGGAGATACTTTTGGTGGCTAGAAAACTCTTCCTTCTGTGTGACTCTACTAAACAGAGTCACAAAATGAACTCAGAACCATTAAAGGTAATATCTACCTGCTATCTGGATATGCTGGGGTTATAGCTCTCCTTTCTACTGAGCTTTTTAAATCTCAAGGTCCTTTTCTTTTTGACAGGGTGAGGAGGCTAAAACTATGACTGTGTGTGAAACATCACAATTTTGGTTATGTTGGGCAGAGGGGAGAGCTTCAATAAATATCTTTGGAGGATTATTTATTTCAAGTGCACAGCCATGCTAAAAAACACTTTCAGATCTTTCTTTTACCATCCCCATTCAATTTGTGTCCCTTTTACAGGAGTATCTGACACCAATAACTTGCACAGTTTCTACAAGTCACACTTGGTGACTAAATAATGGGCTTAAAGTTAGCTTTAAATGTATTTAAATGCTATCTTTTCTCCTACCAGCAATCTTACCTTGGGCGTGTTTCTTAACTTGATAAGCCTCTCTTTTTCTTTTTTTTTAACCACACTTCACTGTCGAAATACCCATATCATATGTCAATCTGTGCTCCACACATATTAGCTTCCTTCCTCTAATTATAATGTGGTTTCCTCTCAGGATAAAATCTTTATGACCTAAAGACCTTATCAACATAAAGTCTTTGTTAAAGTCTAGTATATGATATCTAACATATGATTAAAACAGAACTGGTAATAACATATTTACCATTTTAAAATCATGGTAGGCTCTAAGTACTTATTAAAGGAGTCATATTACACATTAAAATAATCTTTTAAAACAAATTTTACTTCTAAGAATAATTTACTAATTTTATTCTGGATTTGAATTTTATTACATTTCTGTAACTAAATAAGTCAAACTTCTGTTGACTAGTTACTAGTCAAATACTGTAATTTGTAATCATATAAGTAAGCATTTATTGATATCTATTTTTAATTTTTAATTTCATATTTTGTAACTCTATACATTTTTTCAGATGACAAATTTCTTCTTAAGTGCTAGCAAATGCCATAAGCCGATAAGTAAACTAGAATTCTCAAAGGATATGACAGCCCTAATATTTAAGATGAATATTGTCCACTCTTAATGCAGTAGTGCACATTTCAATAAGTATTAGATTAAAATTTTTGATATTTTGATAAGTAATTAGAAGAGTTGATTTTCTAAAGGCATAAAATAAAAGTGGGCACAAAGTCTACTACATTTGGGGTGTTCAATAGATATTTGGTAAATAATAGAAGAAATTACCTTATTTGCAGAGAAAACTTCATTTTCACTACTCCTAAATTTCTCTGTTTAATCTCCTTTGCCAGAGATACATTTTTTTCTCCTTAGTTTATTTCTGCAGTACTCTTAAGTGGGATGGCTATATAAAAGCATTTCTCCAACTTATTTGTTATGGATATATTTTTTAAAATATGTTGATCTGTGATTATGTCAGTATACTTTATGGCATTTTTAGTGTATATTTAATTTAATATTTTAAAAAACCCCAAATAACAGGATGTCTCATTATAACTAATGATAAACTATCTCTTCAGTAGTATAAGAGAATTTTCCCTCTGAATGAAGTATTTATTAATGCTTGCCATATCGACAACTGATTTCTAATAACATAATACATTTTTAGTCTATTAAGAAATAAATACTATCCCAGTGCAAATAAATGGGTCATTTATTTGTACCACCTCTAAATGTAATTAAAAACTTTGTAATAAGGCTACTTATGTGTTCTTCTAGTGTTGCCTTTATCTGATTTGCTAAACAAATTTGACTGTTCAGTTGTTAAAATACCTAAGACATACATATTTTGGTACTAATTGATCTAAGAGAACTAGCTGTAATTTGCATCTTTTAGCTTTTAAATAATTTGTTTTCAGGATCATTTTTTAAAAGCTTATACTCATGAACTAAAATACCCACATCTAAATCAACTCAGCTTTTTCTTATTAAATTTTAAAGCACATATTTTAGAAGAACATTTTCAAGTTTTCAAAACCCTAAATATCAATAAAATAGAAACGAACAAGCAAGTCCAACTCCAGTGAGAACTTGTCTTATGAAGTAGATCAATAAAGATTCCAGCTAAGCTCCTAAGAAAAATCATCCACCTGCTAGGGGATCTGCATTTCAACAGGCTGTTTATATATTTATTCACGTTGAAAAGGAGCCAAATGCTGTGGTTTTTACCTTTTAGCTGTTCCAAACAGAATTTTTTTCCTTAATAAAGATGTACTTTAAAAGTAAGTTAGGGTCTTCCCTTGTGGTGTAGTCATTAAGAATCCACCTGCCAATGCACAGGACACGGGTTCCATCCCTGGTCTGGGAGGATCCCACACGCTGTGGAGCAGCTAAGCCCGTGCACCACAATTACTGAGCCTACGCTCTAGAGCCTGCGAGCCACAACTACTGGGCCCGTATGCCACAACTACTAAAGCCTGTGCGCCTAGAGCCCATGCTCCGTAACAAGAGAAGCCACTGCAATGAGAAGCCCGTGCACCACAACAAAGAGTAGACCCCGCTCTCTGCCACTAGAGAAAGTCTGTGCACAGCAACTAAGACCCAATGCAGCCAAAAATAAATAAATAAAATAAATAAATTTATTTAAAAAAACATAAGTTAACTACTGTGCACTTTTTTTTGCCTTTTCATATTTAAGGAAAACGATGCACATAAAACACAGAGCAAATACAAAATCTGAAAGAGTATGTAAATTGGAGTAAATGATATATCCTATTTAACATTTTACTTTCAGGGTTGTATAGAAATAAAATATGACTTAGAAATGGAAAACTAGGTCAGTTGAGGTTTCATGTGAGCATAGTCTCCCAATGCACATGTGATAATGGAAACACATCAAAATACACTGACAAAAATTCTCCCCTCAATTGCTTTCTTCCAGAGCATCAAAAAATCAGTGGTGGAGCAACAGTAGTAAAATGCTTTTCCAGGATGCTCAATGATGCAGTGACTTGAAGAGAATCAATAAGAGAAAGATGAGAGAGTCAAATCCATTCTAGCTAAGGAGTAAAACTTCTTAATCTTCCTTAAAAGTCATTTGTGGTCACCTAGTAGAACTACAAAGCCTTCTCTCGAATACCACAGGAGAAAGATGCATGCCTGTGCTGCTAATTCTGATATAAACCTCTTAACTGGGAGCACAGTATAGTTTAAAGAAAGGACATTGGAGTCGTAGAAATCTCAATTGAAATCCTACCTCTTTCAGATACTTATCTGTATGTTTTTTGGCACCTTACCTATTTTGAGACTCAGTTTTCTCACCTATTAATTAGGGATGATAATATGTACATCATAAGACTGTTTTGAGAAGTATGTAAGAGAATACTTAAAATCTATCATATCACTCAGTAAATGGTAGAGGCTTTAACACTTTTAAAAATAATCTCCAAAGTATGTTAACTTTAATGGTTTTTGATTAATCAATTTATAAACAGACTTTGTAACAAGTTATCACATTAGCACTATCTACATATGGGATAAATACCAAGCCTTTAACTGTATAAAATATGAAATAACTCACAACTTCAGAAAAAAATTGTCAAACTTTTTTAGGGTAGCCATAATAGGGTAACTTTACTCCTTAGGTTGAATTAACTAATTTCTTACAAACTGTATAGCAGACAACGTTAATATAATGAGAATTCCTGTAAGTCTAGTCACATCACAGGTACTTGGCTGGTACTGTGTAGATTCATTTTAATGATATTCTTACTTCTGATTTCTTACATGAGAGTACTGAAATTATTTGTAACTTTCACTATACTTTTTCAAATGCCCATAGATTTTTTTCTTGTCTATATCTAGTATCTCTCCTAATAATGTACCCAGATAACATAAAAGAACACCTTCTACTGATAGTTACAAAACACATGTGCTTCTAGTTAAATTGCTTTCCCTATAAATACCAAAAGAAATATGTGTATAATGTAACAAAAATACAATAAAAGTGCCTTACTGGCCAGAGCCTTGATATTTTAATTCTGTAAGAGAAATCGAGAAGCCAAATGTCATGACTAGATATTAGTAACCAGTTCCATCTACCTATCTAACTTTTAACATCAACGTTCGTGTACTCTGCCTTCACCTATCATATTATGATTAAACTATATTCTTAGATAAGACAATTTTCCACCTGTGCAATAAATCTCATCTCCTCTCACCTAATTAGGACTATTGCTTCGGGAATTACCCCTCTCACTCTCTTCTGAATCATCACATGTTTCTCTGAGTCTCTAATGGATCATACTTATCAGCATATGAATATCCTCTTATTTCTCCCATGAAGGAAAACAAAATATTCCTTCTGACACCAAATCACTCTCCAGCTGCTACTGTCCTGATTGTCTGCTCCCCTTTTGACAACACACCTAAAAAAAAAATTGTGAATTCAAAATATACAGCTCCTTTCCACATGTTTTCTTAATTCCACTCCATTCAGGTTTTTGTTCCCACTACAACTCCATACCACTCTCATCAAGGTCAACCACAACCTACACAGTGTAAGTCCAATGGTCAATTTTCAGCCCCTCCCTTACTCCATCCATCACCAGTATTTTACACAGTCAATTGTTTCCTCGTTCAGGAAGCACTTGCTAAACTTGGCAAGAAGGGAAGGTTCTTCTCTAATATCACCAGTCACACTCTGTTTTAGTCTTCCTTGATGGCTCCTTCACTCTCTACTCATTTTCTATATAATCTCATCCAGTCACATGTCTGTAAACACAATCTATGCTGTTGATTCCCAGCTTCATGTCTCTAGTCTGGAAATCTACTCTGAATTTCTTTTACAACACTGTCAATTGGAGGGTAAGTAGCAGTAGCACCTTAACATGTCCCATATGTAGTTTCCCATATAGCAAATAATAATTATATTTAATTCATTCCTCTGGTTAAAAAAAATCATTGATGTATCAGCATTTCATTCTCTTATTCTCCATCTCCCATCTATCAGTTGTGCCTCTGTTTTCAAAATTTAACCAGGATGTGACCAATTTTCACCATCCCCACCAAAATGCAATAACCAAAAATCTAATCACCAAGTCTCTTGCCTGGTTACTCAGTATCCTCCTAACTGTTCTCCATTCTTCCATCATATCCCACTTTCATGTATCCTCAAAACAGCAATAGTGAGAATATCTGCTATATTTTATTTATTTTTTATTGGAGCATAATTGCTTTACAATGTTGTGTTAGTTTCTGCTGTACAGTGAAGTGAAACAGCTATATGTATACATATATCCCCTCCCTCTTGGACCTCCCTCCCATCTGACACCACATCCCACCCACCTATGTCATCACAGAGCACCAAGCTGAGCTCCCTGTGCTATACCGCAGGTTCCCACAAGCTAGCTATTTTACACATGGTAGTGTATTTATGTCAAACCTAATCTCTCAATTCATCCCACCTTTCCATTCCCCCGCTGTGATCACACGTCTGTTCTCTATGACTGCATCTCTATTCCTGAAGTATAGGTTCATCTGTACCATTTTTCTAGATTCCACATATGTGTTAACATACGATATTTGTTTTTCTCTTTCTGACTTACTTCACTCTGTAAGACAGACTCTAGGTCCATCCATGTCTCTACAAATGACTTGATTTTGTTCCTTTTTATGGCTGAGTAATATTCCATTGTATGTATGGACCACATCTTCTGTATCCATTCATCTGTCTACGGACATTTAGGTTGTTTCCATTACCTGGCTATTGTGAATAGTGTTGCAATGAACACTGGAGTACATGTGTCTTTTTGAATTATGGTATTCTCAGGGTATACGGCCAGTAGTGCCCATTTTTTGATTGGGTTTTTGTTTGTTTTATATTGAGCTGCATGAGTTGTTTGTACATTTTGGAGATTAATCCTTTGGCCATTGCTTCCTCTGAAAATATTTTCTCCCATTCTGAGGATTGTTTATTGTCTTGTTTATGGTTTCCTTTGCTGTGCAAAAGCGTTTAAGTTTCATTAGGTCCCATTTGTTTATTTTTGTTTTTATTTTCAGTACTCTAGGAGGTGGGTCAAAAAAGATCTTGCTGTTATTTATGTCAAACAGTGTTCATCCTATGTTTTCCTCTAAGAGTTTTATAGGGTCCGGTCTTATATTTAGGTCTTTAATCCATTTTGAGTTTATTTTTGTGTATGGTGCTAGTGAGTGTTCTAAGTTCATTCTTTTATATATAGCTGTCCAGTTTTCCCAGCACCACTTACTGAAGAGGCTGTCTTTTCTCCAATGTATATCCTTGCCTCCTTTGTCATAGATTAGGTGACCATAGGTGTGTGGGTTTATCTCTGGTCTTTCTATCCTGTACCATTGATCTGTATTTCTGTTTTTGTGCCAGTACCATACTGTCTTGATTACTGTAGCTTTGTAGTAGAGTCTGAAGTCAGGGAACCTGATTCCTTAAGCTCCAGTTTTCCTTCTCAAGATTGCCATGGCTATTCGGGGTCTTTGTGCTTCCATATAAATTGCAAATTTTTTTGTTCTACTTCTGTAAAAAATGCCATTGATAATTTGATAGGGATTGCATTGAATCTGTAGATTGCTTTGGGTAGTATAGTCATTTTCACAATATTGATTCTTCCAATCCAAGGACATGGTGTATCTCTCCATCTGTTTTTGTCATCTTTGATTTCTTTCATCAGTGTTTTTATTGTTTTCTGTGTACAGGTCTTTTGCCTCCATAGGTAGGTTTATTCCTAGGTATTTTATTCTTTTTGTTGAAATGATAAATGGGATTGTTTGCTTAATTTCTCTTTCTTATCTTTCATTGTTAGCGTATAGGAATTTGAGAGATTTCTGTGTATTAATTTTGTAGCCTGCACTTTACCAAATCCATTGATTAACTCTAGTAGTTTTCTGGTGGCATTTTCTGTGTATAGTATCATGTCATCTGCAAACAGTGACAGATTTACTTCCTCTTTTCCAATTTGTATTCCTTTTATTTCTTTTTCTTCTCTGATTGCTGTGGCTAGGACTTCCAAAACTATGTTTAATAATAGTGGCGAGAGTGGACATCCATGTCTTGTCCCTGATCTTAGAGGAAATGCTTTCGGTTTTTCACCATTGAGAATGATGTTGGCTGTGGGTTTGTTGTATATGGCGTTTACTAGGTTGAGGTAAGTTCCCTCTATGTTCACTTTCTGGAGAGTTTTAATCACAAATAGGAGTTGAATTTTGTAAAAAGCTTTTTCTGCATCTATTGAGATAATCATATGGTTTTTATTCTTTAATCTGTTAATATGGTGTATTGCATTGATTGATTTGCATATACTGAAGAATCCTTGTATCCCTGGGATAAATTCCACTTGATCATGGTGTATGATCTTTTTAATGTCTTGTTGGATTCTATTTGCTAGTATTTTGTTGAGGATTTTTGTGTCTATGCTCATTAGTGATATTGACCTGTAACTTTCTTTTCTTGTGATATCTTTGTTTCATTTTGGTATCAGGGTGATGGTGGTCTTGTAGAATGAGCCTGGGAATATTCCTCCCTCTGCAATTTTTTGGAAGACTTTGAAAAGAATGGGTGTTAGCTCTTCTCTAAATGTTTGATAAAATATGCCTGTGAAGCCATCTGGTCCTGGACTTTGTTTGCTGGAAGATTTTAAATTACAGTTTCAATTTCATTGCTTGTGATTGGTCTGTATATATTTTCTATTTCTTCCTGGTTCAGTCTTGGAAGGCTGTACCTTTGTAATCAGTTTTTCATTTCTTCCAGGTTGTCCATTTTATTGGCATATAGTTGCCTGTAGTGGTCTCTTATGATCCTTTGTATTTCTGTGGTGTCAGTTATAACTTCTCCATTTTCATTTCTAATTTTATTGATTTGAGTCCTCTCCCTTTTTTTTCTTTTTTTTTTTTTGGTATGCGGGCCTCTCACTGTTGTGGCCTCTCCTGTTGCGGAGCACAGGCTCCGGATGCGCAGGTTCAGTGGCCAGGGCTCACGGGTCCAGCCACTCCACGGCATGTGGGATCCTCCCAGACCGGGGCATGAACCCGTGTCCCCTGCATCAGCAGGCGGACTCTCAACCACTGTGCCACCAGGGAAGCCCTCCCTTTTTTTTCTTGATGAGTCTGTCTAAAGGTTTATCAATTTTGTTTATCTTCTCAATGAACTGGCTGTTAGTTTCATGGATCTTTGCTATTGTTTCTTTGTTTCTATTTATTTCTGCTGTGATCTTTATGATTTCTTTCCTTCTAATAACTTTGGGTTTTGTTTGTTCTTCTTTCTATAGTTGCTTTAGGTGTAGGGTTAAATTCTTTATTTGAGATTTTTCTTGTTTCTTGAGTTAGGATTGTATTGCTATAAACTTCCCTCTTAGAACTGCTTCTGCTGCATCCCATAGTTTTAGGTCATTGTGTTTTCATTGTCATTTGTTGCTATGTAGTTTTAAAATTCCTATTTGATTTCTTCAGTGATATCTTGTTTATTTAGCAGTGCACTGTTTACCCTCCATGTGTTTGTGTTTTTTACAGTTTTTTTCCTGTAATTGATTTCTAATCTCATAGTGTTGTAATTGGAAAAGGTGCTCGATATAATTTCAAATTTCTTAAGTTTTCTGTGGCTTGCTTTTTGACCCAAGATGTGATCTATCTTGGAGAATGTTCCATGAGCACTTGAGAAGAAAGTGTATTCTACCACTTTCAGGTGGAATGTCATATAAATATCAATTAAATCTATCTGGTCTGCTGTGTCATTTAAAGCTTGTGTTTCCTTATTTATTTTCTGTCTGGATGATATGTCCATTGGTGTAAGTGGGGTTTAAAGTCCCCCACTAACATTGTGTTACTGCTGATGTCCCCTTTTATGGCTGGTAGCATTTGCCTTATGTATTGAGGTGCTCCTATGTTGGGTTCAGGAATATTTATAATTGTTACATCTTCTTGGATTGATCCCCTTGATCATCCCCTTCCGTATCTCTTATAAGATTCTTTAAAGTCTATTTTATCTGATATGAGTATTGCTACTCCAGCTTTTTTTTGATTTCCATTTGCATGGAATATGTTTTTCCATCCCCTCACTTTCAGTCTATATGTGTCCCTAGGTCTGAAGAGGGTCTCCTGTAGACAGTATACATATGGGTCTTGTTTTTGTATCTATTCAGCCAGTCTGTGTCTGTTGGCTGGAGCATTTAATCCATTTACATTCAAGGTAATTATCGATATGTATGTTCCTATTACCATGTTCTTAATTGTTTTGCATTTATTTTTTTGGGTCTTTTTCTGCTCTTGTGTTCCCTTCCTAGAGAAATTCCTTTAGCATTTGTTGTAAAGCTAGTTTGGTGGTGCTGAATTCTCTTAGCTTTTGCTTTCCCTGTCAAATCTGAATAAGATCCTTGCTGAGTAGAGTAATCTTGGTTGTAGGTCTTTCCCTTTCATCACTTTAAATATATCCTGCCATTCCCTTCTGGCCTGCAAGTTTTCTGCTGAAAAATCAGCTGATAACCTTATGGGGGTTCCTTTGTATGTTATTTGTTGCTTTTTCCTTGCTGCTTTTAATATTTTTTCTTTGTTAGTTTGATTAGTTTGTTAGTTTGTTAGTTTTGTTAGTTTGATTAATATGTGTCTCAGTGTGTTTCTCCTAGGGTTTATCCTGTATGGGACTCTCTGTGCTTCCTGGACTTCGGTGGCTATTTCCTTTCCTATGCAAGGGAAGTTTTCTACTATAATCTCTTCAAATATTTTTTCAGGTCCTTTCTCTTTCTCTTCTTCTTCTGGGACCCTTATAATTCAAATGTTGGTGTGTTTAATGTTGGCACAGAGGTCTCTGACACTGTACCCAATTCTTTTTATTCTTTTTTCTTTATTCTGCTCTGTGGCAGTTATTTCCACCATTGTCTCTTCCAGCTCACTTATTCATTCTTCTGCCTCAGTTATCCTGCTATTGATTCCTTCTAGAGAATTTTTCATTTCAGTAATTGTGTTGTTCATCACTCTTTGTTTGTTCTTTAGTTCTTCTAGGTCTTTGTTAAACATTTCTTGTATTTTCTCAATCTGTGCCTCCATCCTATTTCTGAGATTTTGGATCACCTTTACTATAATTACTCTGAATTCTTTTTCAGGTAGGTTGCCTATTTGCTCTTCATTTATTTGGTCTTTTAGGTTTTTACCTTGCTCCTTCCTCTGTAACATTTTTTTTTTTTTGTCATCTAATTTTTTTTTTGATGGGTGGGTCTGTGTTTTTGTCTTAGTGGTTGTTTGAAATGAAACGTGTGTCCAGCACTGGAATTTGCAAGCAGTTGGTTAAGCTGGGTCTTGGTGCTGAGATGAGGACCTCCTGGAGACCTCCCTCGGATTAATATTCCCTGGGGTCTGAAGTTCTCTTATTAGTCCAGTGATTTGTACTTGGTGATCCCACCACAGGAGCTTAGGCTTAATCCCCGGCCTAGGAGCCAAGATCCCACAAGCTGCATGGTGCAGCAAAAAAAAATTAGGTGAAACAATAACAAAGAATAAAAAAAATAAAATTAGAAAAAATATTAGAAAATATAAAAATATAAATGAAACAACAAAAATGTAAAACAGAACAACAACAGCCAAAAAAAAAGAAACAAAAGGGGAGGGAATCTAACAAAAAGGAGAACAATAAAAAAGAATAGAAAATAAAATAAAATGAGAAAAATAAAAAAAATTATTAGAAAAGATAAAAATATAAATGAAACAACACCAAGGTTAAACAGAACCACAGCAGCAAAAAAAAAAAAAAAAACCAGAAAAGGCCTTGGCTCTTGGGGGGGGGCAGGGCTTAGGTAGGGGGCAAGGCCTATGCTCAGGACCTGCTGGTGGTGGGGCGGTGGGACTTATGCTCAGCATGGCTGGAGGGTTCCTCTGAGTACAGAGGTTTAGGCCTGGGACCCCAGCAGACTTGCGGGGAGCCAAGCAGGTGGGGGAAACTCTGGCTGCTTTACCCTCTGATCCCCTGATCCCCCAAAGGTCTCTCTCTGTCCCCGCTCATCCCCTCATCATGGGTGGGCCCCTCTCAAGTGTGGGAATCCCTCTCCTCCCCCAGCCATCCCTCAGGGGCACCAATCCCGTCTAACCTCTACTTTTCCTCCCCTCTCCTTCCCCCCACATCCTTCCCAGTCGCTCGGGGGTTCCTCCTGTCCCCTTTGGTGTCCAAGGTTCCCCCACCAGTGCCTGGTAGGTGCCCTAGTTGTGCAGAGATGCAGTGTCCTCCTACTCTGCCACCTTGACTCTGCTCTTTGAGAATATCTGCTTTAAAATCTTATATCAGATTATGGCACAATTTCCTCAGATCCTATATTATCTTCTCATTCTATGTATGATAACAGGAAATATACTTTGCAAATAATTGCATATTACATACATTGTTTTGTTGGAGGATGATTATGATAAATAATCAATAAAAAACTTGTAAGCAAAAAAATCTTACATTAAAGTGAAATTCAGCAGTGAGAATGTAACAAACATATTTAAAGAAGAAAATACATTAACTACAACTTGTTTATCAAAGTATTTAAAGAGATGAAGTCAAGTACCATATTACAAACTTATGTATTATAGTTTCAAAGGTATAAAACTAAATGAGTGATATTTTCATTTTAATGTCAATAGTATACTATCAAGAATTGCAGCCTTTCAATTATACTTAAATTTATAATGAAAAACATTAGATTTCAACTTAAAATATGTAAAGAAGAAACTTCCTGAAATTCATTTAGGGTATGTGCAAGCAAAAATGCTTGAATTTCATTGCTATATAATACCTTCTCATTGTTAGGATTGAAAGGAACACTTGGGGACACCAAACACATTTTGATAAGTACCCTCTCAGCTTATGTAATTTTAACAAATCGATTACATGTTTGTTTTCTCTTTAAAAAAACATTAAAATTCTCAATAAATTTCTCAAAGAAAGAAAAGGGAAGTGCTGGCAAGGATGAGAATAAAAGGAAACCCCTACATACTATCGATGTGAATATAAAAATCAATGCAGTCACTAGGGAAAACAGTATGGACGTTTCTCCAAAATTAAAAACTAGAACTACCATATGATCCAGCAATCTCACTTCCTGGTACATAGCCAAAGAAATTGAAATTAAGGTCTTTAACAGATATCTGCACTTCCAATGTCCACTGCAGCATTATTCACAATAGCCAAGACATGGAAGCAATCTAAGTGTCCATCTATAGATGAATGGATAAAGAAAATGTCAGACACACATAAAATGGAATGTTATTCAACCTTAGAACAGAAGGAAATCCTGCCATTTGAGACAACATGGATGAACCTGGAGGACATTATGCTAAGTGAAATAAGCCGGACACAAAAGGGCATGCTACATAATATCACTTATATGAGGAACCTAAAATAGTCAATCTCATAGAAGCATAGAGTAAAATATTGGTTGTCAGGGGCTGGAGAGAGGGGGAAATAGGGAGGTATTAGTCAAAGGGTAAAAGTTTCAGTTATACCAGATGAATAAGTCCTAGAGATCTACTGTACAGCATAGTGCCTATAGATAATAATACTGTATTATATACCTTTGAATTTGCTAAAAGGATAGATCTTATGTTAAGCGTTCTTATCACACACTAAAAAGAGAGGAGGTAAAAATTTTTAGAGATGATGGATATGTTTATGGCATAAATTGTGGTGTTGCCTTCACAGGTGTATATTTGTCTGTAAACTCATCAAATTGTATACATTAAATATGCATAAATTTTTGTATGCAAATAAATTGGTTTAAAAAAATAAGAGAAATGAACATAACTTCTGTGGGATCCTAGGCAAAAGTACATAACCTCCATATAATCAGTAGAAATATCAGACTAAAAATGAGGACAACTCTACTAAGTAACTGAAAATTATGACTCTGAAAATGCCAAAATAATAAAAGATAAAAAAAGACTGAGGAACTGTCACATATTGGAGTAGACTAAGGGAACATGAAAACTAAGTGTCATGTGAGACCTTCAGTTGGATCCTGGAATGGAAAAATGACATTAGTTGGAAAAAGTGATGAAATTTAATAATGTTTATAGATTTTTAATAGTATTGCATCACTACTAATTTCTTAGTTTTGACCATTAAACTGTGGTTATGTAAGCATTAACTTCTGGGAAAGCTGGGTAACAGGTATATGGGAACTCTATGCTATATCTCCAACTTTTCTGTGTCTTAAATTTTTATTTTGAAATCTGTAAATCTGTAGGTAAAAGTAACACATTTTAAAAGGGCCCCCAAATTAACAAAATAACCCACATTTTTTTCCTTCATTTCAAAATACTTTCAACGAAAATCAAATATAGGTCAGGTTCTGGGTGGGGTTATGTACATAAAGCACAACCTTGGAGCTTGGCTGCCTTCACTTAAGTTTCAAGAATACATATTTCTCAAGCTGTGTTTTGAGAATTTAGATCTAACTTACCCTTTGTCTATCCTATTATTAATAATTTAACTAACTGATTCATTCATTAATACTGATTCAAAAAATTATAATTCTTGGAGTAGAAAAAGAAATGAAGTATATTCTTACCATGTAAGACAATATATCTCAAAATATAGTTTCCTTGAAGGGAGAGTCCCTATTAAAGTCTCAGAGTCAAGGACTCCACCTTAAAAGCCATGGTAGTTTGATGCTGGGAAAGCAAGCTCCTAAGGTAATTGCAATAAACATTAATATATAAGGACCACAAAGTAAAGATTGCATAGATCATTAAAGTATAAAACATTGCTGTATTACTTTTGTATATTTAAATGCCCTAATTCTTTTAAAGGAGTGGAGAACTTTAGAGAAACATCTGCAGAAAAGAAGATACTGAAGTGTTCTTGAAGAATGAGTTTGAATTTACTAGAGAAAGTAGATCATTCCAAGGATAGGAAGCATCATATAAAAGAGCATAAAGCACCTATGAAATGATACTCTAAAGAAAAAAAATCCCATCTCAACCTTCAACAGCAGATTCAGGGACCAAATTAATTTGTATTTTGAGACTTAAAAAAAAAAGTCATCTAATGAATGAGCACCAAATGGTTTTTCCTTAGTTTGAATTTAAGAAGATGTCTTTAAGAGATATGAAAGTGAATAAAATAAGTAAGAATCAGGTGTAATTCATTATATAAAATACATTTTTTTGGAGTGATAGTAGATTTAAGAAAAGTTGAGAAGAACATAGCTTCTTTACACCCTTCATCCATTTTCTCAACAGCCTAACAATAAATTTGTCAAGTTATCATGCTCTAAAGTTAACATATTATATTCATGATTCAGTTCTTTTCCATAACCATGACACATTTGTCAAAAATTTAAAAGTGATACAATTAACTAAACTACAGATTTTATTCAGATTTCCCCAGTTTTTCCATTTTTTCTGTTCAGGATCAATTCTGGGACACTAAATTGCATTTAGACCAATTATCTTTTAAAATGTCATACATATGCTTTATTGATTTGATATGTTTAAAGTGAAAGGTTGAGTCTGAACAAGTTTTTTAATAGACTAACTACCTAACAAAGTTTGTACAAATATAGTACCAGAAAATTGTATTAAATACTGTGAAGACAGGTCAGGATGCCTAATAAAAAGATGTATCAATGGTAAGTACTGTAACAGATTAAGTGAAAAGATCTATCTATACCTATCCATCCATCCATATGAAACAAATCAAGACCCATGTTACATTTCAATAATAGGTATATAGTCTATTGTTTCTATTCAGTTATACTCTGAAATGAGAGCAAATGCTAAACCCTGCTGATTTCAACATAGCTAACCAGAGCTGTGACATTTGGTAGTAATATAAGAATTTAAATTCAAACTCCAGAATTCTAATGATAAATGTATTTGAGAAACGTCTGAATGCTCGTTTGAGAAAAATAACTAAATTCAATCATTTTACAATGTGTTACAGAACATTTGTGATTCAAGTTGTGAAATTTAAGAACATGTCCTCTGTGAATATTTCAGCCTAATATATTTCTTGTCCCATTTTCTGTCCAATTTAATATTTGATTCTGTCATTTCCTTTATCACAATTATTCCAACATTCCAAAAATCAGGTAGTTTTAAAATGAGTTTTACATGTATTTTCTGTGATATCTGAATATATATTATCATGACCAAGGTCTTATATATCGCACAATTTTTTCTTTAACATGGTAACACAATTGACAGAACTGCCTATAAATTACTTTCTTTGAAAAACAGAAAAATGCAAGTTCCAGAGAATGACTATATTGCTAAAGGCTAAACTACAGAACAATAAAAACACCAATTTAACTCACTACCAAATGGACCATTACAAGCACTCAACTAGTAAACACACTTCTGAGTTTCATTTTCGTTTTAAGATACCAACTTACCAGTAGTTCACGCCTTAAAATGGTTGAAATAGTGGGGAATTTTGAGTTAGAACATACAGAGTAAGGTATTGGTTTATTCATTCTTATTACAGAAACACATAAATAAGCTTTTGCCAATTTTTTTCTGTTATATTGTAGTCAAATTTCCTCATGATATTCTAACAGTGATTAACTATGCACACTATTTTTTTTTCCTACAGTTTCTCTCTTTCTGATAGGTAGAAGTGTGTTACATTCTCATTTCCTTGAAATTCTTATTTCTTGAGGAATATGCAATGTAATGGACAACTTTGTTATTTATATATCATTGTATTTTATGATGCCTTTGAGTATAATACTTTCACTCATTCAAAATTTATATTTCTTATTACAGTTTCTATTGAGTCATTTTTTATTTTAATGTTTTACTTAATGTGTATATGTAGGTTATTTTTCCAAAGCAACTGGGTGTTGTTGTCATTAACTAAGATGAGAAAACGACAAGTAGTATAGGGTTTAAAGGGAATATCATGAATTTTAGACATAATTTTGAGGTGTCTATTAGACATTCAAGTAGAAATGCTAAGTAGGTAGCTGGATATGAGTCTAAATCTGGGGCAGAGGTTCAGACTAGAGATAGAAATTTGGAAGTCATCACTTAACAGATGGCATTTCAAATCATTGACCTTGAATGAACTCATCAAAGGATGTGTAGAGTAAGGAAGAGGTGAGTTCCCAGGACTGAGCCATAAGACTTGCCAGTTTAGAGGCTGAGATGAAAAGAAGTAACAGAGAATCATAAAGAGAAGTGTCAAACTAGAAAGGAGGAAAGCCAAGAAAGTACAGAATTATGGAAACCAAAGGTAGAAAATGTTTCAAAGAAAAGGAAATGACTTATTTACCAATGCTGGGGTAATATAATTAAAAGCAAAATATTCTTCCAAGCAGAAATCCTCTCCAAAAAGATAGTAGAGAAAGAAAAGACTTTACTACTGAGTAGGTGTTAAACCAAAATGTGATGGTGTCACATGCAATTCACTAAGAGACTGCAAAAACCGAATGAATTCTCATCCTTTCATATAGTCAAGCAGATAGACAGACCCCTTACACACCTCTTAAGATCAACTATATCAAGTCATCAAGTAAGAGAAATTGACAGTACCATCTGTGACACATCTGTGATCCTAACTTTACCAGGTAATTGGAGTGACCATTTGGGTTGGCTAATTGGCTTTATCCAGAGAAGAAACAAATTTTTCATCTCTTTATGGCAGAACTAGTTTCCAACTTGGAGCAAGGTATCCACCAAAGTTAGCCTCCTATCTTTCCATAGAAACTGGAAGATAGGGGTGCTATCAGCCTCAATGTTTACACTTCAAAGAGATGGCTTCCAGGGACTTGAGAAAGATATTCCTATATAATAAAGCTGACAAAAGTCCCATCTAGTTTTCAGAAGAATTAATATACATTTTAAAGAGAGGAGAAAGTACTTACAAATTTTCTAAATTACAAGTCTTCTGAAGTAAATGCTCTAAGGGAAAAAAAAAGGTGAGCGGAGAAGTCGCTTTCCTTATTTTCAACAAGAAAAAATAAGTCTCCTATCTTTAATTTTTATTTGTCCAACATCAAATAATGCTCATAAGATAAATAAAATAAGGATTGAGAATCAAAATTTAAATTAAGGTGACTGACAAAAACTGCTTTAGTGGGGCAGAAAGGGCAAATTTTTATTACAGGCATACCTCATTTTATTGCACTTAGCTTTACTGTGCTTCACAGACATTTCATTTTTTATAAGTTGAAGGTTTATAGCAACCCTGTATTGAGCAAGTCTACCAGTGCCATTTATCAAACAGCATTTGATCACTTCATGTCTCTGTGTCACTTTTTGGTAATCCTCTCAGTGTTTCAACCTTTTTCACTATTATTATATTTGTTATGGTGATCTGTGGTAAGTGATCTTTGGTGT
The DNA here is from genome assembly GCF_964165515.1 of Mesoplodon bidens. Classification (NCBI taxonomy): domain Eukaryota; kingdom Metazoa; phylum Chordata; class Mammalia; order Artiodactyla; family Ziphiidae; genus Mesoplodon; species Mesoplodon bidens. Next base: position 67,476,862 of record NC_138162.1, on the reverse strand, counting down.
TACTATTGTAATGGTTTTTGGGTGCCAGGAACCTCGCCCATATAAGACAGTGAACAGTTAAGAAATGCTGTATGTGTTCTGATTGCTCTACTGACCAACTGTTCCCGTTTCTCTCCCTCTCCTCAGGCCTCCCTGTTCTAGATTGGCATCTACGTGCTCAAGTGAAGGAAAGAGTTGTGTATCCCTCACTTTAAATCAAAAGCTAGAAATGGTAAGCTTGGTGAGAAACACGTTGAAAGCCAAGATAGGGTGAAAGCTAGGCCTCTTATGCTAAAAAGCCACATTGAGAATGCAAAGGAAAATTTCTTGAAGGAAATTAAAAGTGCTACTCCAGTGAAAACATAAATGATAAGAAAGAGAAAATAGCCTTATTGCTGATATGGAGAAAGTTTTAGTGGTCTAGATAAAAGATCAAACCAGGTACAACATTCCCTTAAGCCAAAGCCTAATCCAGAGTAATGTTCTAACTCTCTTTAATTCTATGAGGGCTAAGAGAGGTGAGGAAGCTGCAGAAGAAAAGTTTGAAGCTAGCAGAAGTTGGTTTATTAGGTTTCAGGAAAGAAGCCATCTCCATAATATAAAAGTACACGGTGGGGCTTCCCTGGTGGCGCAGTGGTTGAGAGTCCACCTGCCGATGCAGGGGACACAGATTTGTGTCCCGGTCCAGGAAGATCCCACATGCCGCGGAGCGGCTGGGCCCGTGAGCCATGGCCAGTGAGCCTGCGCATCCAGAGCCTGTGCTCCACAACGGAAGAGGCCACAACAGTGAGACGCCTGCACACCGCAAAAAAAAAAAAAAAAAAAAAAAAAGTACATGGTGAAGCAGCAAAAACTGCAGCAAGTTATCCAGAAGTTCTAGCTAAGATAATTAATGAAAGTGGTTACAATTAACAATAGATTTTCAACGTAGATGAAAGAGCCTTGCATTGGAAGAAGATGCCATCTAGGACTTTCATAGCCAGAGAGGAGAAGTCAATTCCTGCTTCAAAGAATGGGCTGAAGCTCTTGTTGAGGGCTAATGCAGCTGGTGACTTTAGGTTGAAGCCAATGCTTATTTACCATTCTGAAAATCCTAGGGTCCTTAATAATTATGCCAAATCTACTCTGCCTGTGGAACAACAAAGTGGAACAAAAAAGACTGGACGATACCACATCTGTTTACAACGTGGAGAACTACTGCTCAGAAAAAAAAAAGTTTATTTTCAAAATATTACTGCTCATTGACAATGTACCTGGTCACCTAAGAGCTGTGATGGAGAGGAACAATAAGTAAGATTAACGCTGTTTTCATGCCTCTAATACAACATCCATTCTGTAACCCATGGACCAAGGAGTAATTTTGACTTTCAAGTCTTATTAAGATATATATTTTATAAGGCTATAACTGCCTTAGATAGTGATTCCTCTGATGGATCTGGGCAAAGTAAATTGAAAACCTTCTGGAAAGCACTCACCATTCTAGAAGCCATTAAGAACATTCGTGATTCATTGGAAGAGGTCAAAGTGCCTACATTAACAGGAGCTGGGAAGAAGTTGATTCCAACCCAAAGGATGACTTTGAGGGGTTCAAGACTTCAGTGGAGGAAGGAATTGCAGATGTGGTGGAAACAGCAAGAGAACTAGAATTAGAAGTGGAGCCTGAAGATGTGATGAAGTGCTACAAACTCATTATCATATCATAAAGGAAGAGGAGTTGCTTCTTATGGTTGAGCAAAGAAAGAAAATGGTTTCCTGAAATGGAATCTACTCCTGGTGAAGACGCTCTGAAAACTGTTGAAGTGACAACAAAAGATTTAAAGTATTACATAAACTTAGTCGATAAAGCAGCAGCTGAGTTTGACAGGATTGACTCCACTTTTGAAAAAAGTTCTACCATGGGTCAAATGCTATCAAATAGCATGCTTCAGAGGAATCATTAGTGAAAGGGAGAGTCAACTGATGTGGCAAACTTCATTGTCTTATTTTAAGAAATAAACCATCCCAACTTTCAGCAACCTTCACTCGGATCAGTCAGCAACCATTAACTTGAAATTTTATATTGAAAATTAATGAATGTCATGCATTGTGTTAGGTGCTAAGGAATTAAGCACAAGTAAGACATGACGGGCACTTCAAGAAGCTTATATTCTTCTGAGGGAAGCAGAAAATATGGTATTAATTTTTCCAGTAATTGTAAGTTGTTAAAAGTACTTAAAAGAAAAATCAATGTTTTAAGATAGAGAGTAACAAAAGACTCTTGAATGCCATCTGATCCTGAAGGAAACTGTTACTGTTAAAGAAAAAAAAATGTTCATGACAATTGTTAAAGATGGTAAGGCAGGCTTTATTCAGGGGCCATAGTGATAAGTATAAGAACCATTGCAATGGGATTTTGCAATAGGGGAAAGAGATTGGGCTCAACTCCACATACAACAAGGAAAATAAGGAATTGATAGCCAAGGAGCAGAGTGGGGGTGGGGGGTTAAGTGAATGGAAAATTACTAAGCAGAAACACCATGGGTAAGAGGTATTCTGGCTTACCCGATCTAACAGGTTTCTTGCTAAAGACAGGCCAGGGTGATCAGATATCACTTGGGGGATGGTGAAGGATAAGGAACCCCATCAAATATCAAAGGTGATCAGATATCAGTGGTAGGAGGGGCCTGGTTAAACTGACTTAGCAGGGTTCTTGCTAAACTAGATTTTACAAGTAAGTGCACAGACAGTCCTAGGAGAAGGTTCAGGAGCCTGAGTAAAGTTTGGTCAAGCCGACTTTGTCAATACACAGATACTATGTTCTTCACCTTTTGTAATCCAGGCATTTGCAGTCAGGTGACTGTGCTGGTCCAAGCAAAGATGCCTCCAGAATTAAATTTTGGTGTTCTAACTCAGTTATTTGTGAAAGAAGGAAACAAAAGGAAAATTATTTTCTAAGAGTCTAGCCAGTCAAAGATTATACCCCAGGACTTTCCTGGTGGCATAGTGGTTAAGAATCTGCCTGCCTTCATCCCAGCTTACCCTTCCCACTTCCTGTGTTCTCAAGTTCATTCTCTATGTCTATGTCTTTATTCTTGTCCTGCCCCTAGGTTCTTCAGAACTTTTTTTTTTTTTTTTTTAGATTCTATATATATGTATTAGCATACAGTATTTGTTTTTGTCTTTGTAAAATAGATAGCTAGTGGGAAGCAGCCACATAGCACAGGGAGATCAGTTCGGTGCTTTGTGTCCACCTAGAGGGGTGGGATAGGGAGGGTGGGAGGGAGATGCAAGAGGGAAGAGATATGGGGATGTATGTATATGTATAGCTGATTCACTTTGTTATAAAGCAGAAACTAACACACCATTGTAAAGCAATTATACTCCAATAAAGATGTTAAAAAAAACAATAATAATCTGACTGCCAGTGCAGGGGACATGGGTTCGATCCCTGGTCCGGGAGGATCCCAAATGCCACGGAGCAACTAAGCCCATGCACCACAACTACTGAGATGGCTCTCTAGAGCCCACGAGCCACAACTACTGAAGCCCGTGAGCCTAGAGCCCATGCCCCGCAACAAGGAGAAGGCACCACAATGAGAAGCCTGCAAACCACAATGAAGAGGAGCCCCCGCTCGCCCCAACTAGAGAAAGCCCGTGGGCAGCAACAAAGACCCAACACAGCCAAAACATAAATAAAATTTTTAAAAAAAAGATTATACCCTAAGAAGTAATCAGATATTTATCAAAGGAAGGAGAGGCTAGAGACTGAAAAGTTTTCCAAAGGTCATATCAGTTATGTTTGCATCCTATGCTTCTATTTAATAAATCTGGGACTTTGAAGCATAATGATACTCCCAACTTAAATTATACTATCCCGTTTCAGTGACTTTGTTGGTTGACAGAATCACATTTATGAAGCTAGACTGTCAAACCCTTGGTAGTAGGATTTATAAATACTCATGCATAAGTTAAAACAGACAGACAAATGAAACAAACTGACCTCTGTTCACACACCCACACATGACAGAAATCTAGAGTGGAGTTTGGAAGTAGTTTTTCAAGAAATCTCCAAAATCCTTCGTTCTAGTCAAACTGGTCTCATCCCTATGCTCTGTTCAACAGCCTCCTCCATTTTTATCTTATCTTCCTCTTTCCATTAGGCAGGAATGTCTATTATCTTCTCTTTTAGTGTAGAAATCAAAGGATACATCCTATGAGTCAGAGCCTGTCTTAAGTGCTGGGGATACAGAGACAACTAAGACATGAGGCTGATTGTTGCTGTGGTTAAGATTGTGGGTTTTGGTGTTACATAAACAAGTTTGAGTCCTGACTCTATCACTTAACTACATCACCTAGGCAAAATATTAATATCTCCGAGCCTGAGATTACTTTATATAAAATATGAAGAATCATGGCATTTACTCAAAGAGCTGTAACAGGCATAAAATGAGTTGTGTATGCTTATAAGTCTAGTTGCAACAGTTAGAAATAGATCTCATGATGGTTCATATAACTGAAAAGTCTAGGATGAGCTTTTAGAAACAGCTGGATCCAGGGGTCTCAAATTATGCTGTAAGATTCAATTACTTTTCTATTTTTGGGTTCTGCTTTCTTCTGCTTAGCCTTTACCCCCAAGAGTCTTCTCCATATGGTGGGCTCCAGCAGAATCATCAGGGTCACATTTTCCTCTGACATAGTAAACATACCAAAGAATATTTTTCTTCCCAAGAGTTACCACAAAATTCTGGGACTGATACTCATTGGGTTCATCTGGGTAATCTTTGACCCAAAGATCATGGCCAGGAATGTATGTGTTGATAGCTACAACCTAGTTCCCAGGCCCACCAACTGAAACCAAATGGATTCTGAGTGGGCATGGTAGGTGGCTCTCCAAAGTAAAATTTGGGTGTTGGTACCAAAAGCAGAGGAAAACACGTACTAGCAGGCAAAAATAAATGATGTTCACCAAAGCAGGTTACTACAGCAGCTGATACAGAGCATGTTAGTATAGTACCTGGTGTATAACTATTTGGAAAATGATTTTAAAAGATACATTTACCTGGTTTCCCATATTAATGGAGAAGGTAAACTGTAAATTAACATCCTGAAAGGAAAACCAAGACTATGAGTGACTAAAAGAAGTGTTCACTTTTTCTTTTTTTTTTTAAAGGATTGTTTGCTCTTTAATAGTCCCTGAGAGTAACACTGAATGACAGTACAGGACAAAAGAAGATGTCCTTAATCGTAACTCCACGTATACTGTACATTGTAACGCTGTATATGCTTTTGCAAAGGTAGCTGGGTATACAACTATTTTAGAATATTTCTATCCCAAATTGTTTAGTTAATTTTGGGATCTTTAAGTGTGAAGGTTGACAGCACATTCATCAATTCTCTAGGAAGATCAGATTATAGACGTTCTCCTGTATTTCTTTGGTGTCCTCTTCAGTGTCTATCACTCTTGTAGATGGAGTAGGAACTCTCTAAGTACATGTTGATAGTTTCTAAGGTCAATAAAATGGTGTAAGGATATTTACAAATCTACTAAGGGACATTTACTAATTTAAATTAGCTGACATCATGTCCAATACTATATTTGCCACTTGTTTTCTCAGGGCATGTACTAGAAAAAGCAACTTTTGCTGCATGTGCAAAAACCACTCTAACTATAAAGGCGTAAAGAGATTTAAAGTAAAAGAAAGAAATAAGATATATCATCATTAATCGTTAAGTAGGTAAGAGTGGCAATATTTATATCAAACAAAATAGACTTGAGGACACATATATGACCAGGGCTATGAGAGACTTTTAATAGTAATAAAAGGGTCAGTTAATCCAGAAGACATGACAATCTTAAATGTTTATGTGCTCATAACAGGTATTCAAATTACTAAGCAGCAGCTTATAGAATTTAAAAGACAAATAGACAGTTCCAGGAATTTTCAACACTGCAGCAAAAGTTGGGTCCTGCTTTTTTATTTTATCTTACTTTTTTTTGTCTTTTATTTGAAATATTTAGAACATTTATAATCAAGGTAATTATATGTTTGGATTTAAATCTAACATCTGGTTACTCATTTGTTATTTGTAATCCCATTCTTTGCTCCTTTTTTCCTCTTTTCCTGCCTTTATTTGTAACAGTTTTATTGAGGTGTAACTGACATACAAAAAGCCATACATATTTAAAGTGTACAACCTGATGTTTTAATATAAGTATACACCTATTAAACCATCAACACAGCCAAAATAGTGAACATTTTTATCATCCACAAAAGTTACCTTGTTCCCTTATCTATTTCTTCCTTTTGTCCTCTCTCACATGATCTTTTTCCCAGGCAAGCACCTATTTGCTTTCTGTCCCTATAAGTTACTTTCCATTTTCTATAATTTTACATAAAAAGAATAACACAATATGTACTCATTTTAGGGGAGGGTCTGGATTCTTTTACTTAGCACAATGATTTTATTTTTTAATTTTTATTCGAAAATTTAGTATTTTTATTTATTTATTTTTAAATATTTATTTATTATTTTATTTGGCTGCACCGGGTCTTAGTTGCCACATGCAGGATCTTTGTTGCAGCGTGCAGGATCTTTAGTTGTGGCATGTCAACTCTTAGTTGCGGCATGTGAACTCTTAGTTGTGGCATGTGAGATCTAATTCCCTGACCAGGGATCAAACCTGGGCCCCCTGCATTGGGAGCATGGAGTCTTATCCAATGGACCACCAAGGAAATCCCAAAGGTTTAGTATTTTTAAAATGTCAGCTATCTCATTCATAATGTCTTTTATATTGATTAATGCTGACCCAACAATATTTTGGATATACTGGCTTAAACAAAATATATTATCAAAATTAATTTTACCTGTGCTTTTGTTTTTGTTTTTTTGGTTGTGCCACACAGCTTGTGGGGTCCTAGTTCCCCAACCAGTGATCAAACCCAGGTCCCTGCAGTGGAGGCATGGAGCACCAACCACTGGACCACCAGGGAATTCCCTTACCTGTTCTTTTTTAAGGTAGCTAGTAGAAAATTTAAAGTTACATTTGTTTTGGGAAAACTGGTGAAATCTGAATAAAGTTGATAGTGTTGTGCCACTGTTAATTTCTTAGTTTTGGCAAATGTACTGTGGTTATACAAGATGTTAACCTTAGGGGAAGCTGGGTGAAGAGTTTACTGGAACTCTCTGTACAATCTTTGCAACTTTTCTATAAATCTAAAATGTTTCCAAAATGAAAAGTATAAAATATCCCCTCCTATTACATGTGTGATTATACCATATTTCCATTGGAGAAATATACAATAGAATAATATTTCTAGCACAGAGCTTAAAACACAGAGCTTAAAACAGTTCTCTAAGAGGTATTATTGTCATCTCATGGGTGAAAAAAAACAGTGCTCAGAGGGCTTAATCAGCAGGATTTGGGATCTTGTCTTTTGGGGCCCTGTCTGGCTTCTTTTACTTAGCACAATGATTTTAGAGTCATACATTAGGTAGCACATATCAGCAGTTCATTCCTCTTTCTTGCTGAGTAGTATTCTACTATATGGTTATACTGTAATGTGTTTTGAAGGACATGGAGTTGCTTTGAGCATTCTCCCTGTTGATGGACATCTGAGTTACTAAGATTTTTTAGCTACTAAAACTAAAACTGCTATAAACATTCATGTACAAGTCTATGCATGGACATAAACTTTGATTTCTCCTGGACATATACATATTTTTTTGATTTTGTGTAGAAATGGTGTTTATTTATTAAATAATATTTCTCCCTTGGCCAGTGAAGCCACGGTCAGGAGGTACCTTTATGGAAAGGTTTTGAACTAAAATTTAACTTTTAAATAGATATTGGATGATTGAGGTCATCTATTTCTTCTTTAGTGAGCTTTGTAGTTTGTATCTCTCAAGAAACTTGTCTCTTTCATCTGAACTACTGAATTTATTGCTATAGTTGTTTCAATATATTCATTCCCTTTATTATCTGTTTAACATAAGATGAATGTTCAGTAATGCCAACTTTCTGATTTCTGTTATTGGTAATTTGTATCCTTTCTTCTGCTTAGGTAGAATTTTACGAAGTTTACTGATCTTAAAGAGACTGCCTTGATTTAATCATGTATTGTTTTGCTTCATTTTTCATTATTTGATTTCTTCCATAGTCTTTTTTTTATTCTCCTTACTTTGAATTTAATTGACTCTTCTTTTCTAGTATCCTACGTTGGATGCTGAGGTCAGTAATGTGAGTTCTTTCTTCTTTCCTGTAGGCATGTAGTACTATCATTTCCCCTTAAGTTCTGGTTTATTGATAAATAATTCCAAATTTCCCTTTTGATTTCTTCTTTAATCCATGTACAGGTTTCCTCCTACCATCAGGTGGACTGAACATTATTTTAATATTTCATTTGTTCTCTACTTTTATCTTTCTAGCTACATATTTGCCTTCTTTTTAGCAATTACTCTATTGTTTACTGAATGTACCTTTAATTGCCACCATTTTTCTTTGCAAAAAATATGCAGTATTATATATTAAGTAAACACCTATATGAAGAAAAAAGAAAGATCTCAAATAAACAACCTACCTTTACACCTCAAAGAACTAGGAAGAGGAGAATAAACTACGTTCCAAGTTAGTAGAAGGGAGAATTTTTTTTAAATCAGAGAGGACATAAGTAAAATAAAATAAAAACTAAAAAGACAATAGGAAACTCAACAAAAATAAGAACTAGTGTTTTTAAAAGATAACCAATAGTGACAAACCTTCAGGAATACTAACTAAAATGAAAAGAGAGAAGACTCAAATTAATAAAATCAGAAATTAAAAATGAGATGTTACAAATGATAACACAGAAATACTAGTGATCATGAGAAACTATTATTAACAATTATACACCAACAAATTGGATAACCTAGAAATAGTGAATAAATCCCTAGACACACAACCTACTAAACTGAATCATAAGGAAATAGAAATAGAAATCTGAACAGACTAAGGAGATTAAATCAGTAATAATAATAAAAAAATCTCAACAAAGAAAATTCCAGTACCAGATGGCTTCACTGATGAATTTTACCAAATACTTAATTAGAATTAATGTCAACCCTTCTCAAATTCTTCCAAAAAACTGAAAAGGAAGAAACTCTTCCCAACTCATTTTACTAGGCCAGCATTACCTTGATATCAAAGCTAGGCAAGGACACTACAAGAAAATTAAAGGCCAATATCCTTGATGAACCTACATGCAAAAATCTTCAACAAGATATTAGCATACTAAATTCAACAGCAAATTGAAAGAATCACACACCATGATCAAGTGGTAGTCATCCTTGTGATGCAAAGATGATTCAACATATGCAGATCAATAAAATGTGATATACCACATTAAAGGAATGAAAGACATTAATCACACAGATCAGCTCAATAGATGCAGAAAAAATAATCTGACAAAATTTAAATCCTATCATGATTAAATTTCTCAATAAATTAGATATAGATGGTATGGACCTCAATATCATAAAGGCCAAATAAGATAAGCCCACAGCTACCATCATACTCAAAGATGAAAAACTGAAAGTTTCTCCTCTAAGATCAGGAACAAGACAAGAATGTCCACATTCTATATATCTATTCAATATAATACTGGAAGTCTCAGACAGAACAATTAGGCAAGAAAAAGAAATGAAGGCATCCAAATAGGAAGAAGTAATATTGTCTCTGTTTGCAGGTGCTATGTTCTTAAATAGAAAAAACCCTGAAGACTACACCAAAAAAATTGTTAGATGAATCCAGTAAAGCTGCAGGATTCAAAATCAATTTACAAAATCAGTTGTGTTTCTATGCATTAAAAATGAACCATTGGAAAGAGACTAAGAAAACAGTACCACTGACAATAGCATCAAAAAGTTTTAAATAATTAGGAATAAATTTAACCAAGAAGGTGAAAGATCTGTACACTGAAAACTATAAAACATTGATGGAAGAAACTGAAGAAGACACAGATCAATTGACAGACATGCTAGGTTATTAGACTGAAAAAATTAATATTGTTAAAATGTCCCTACCACCCAAAGCAATTTACAGATTCAGTACAATCCCTACCAATATTTCAATGGAATTTTTCATAGAAATAGAAAAAAATACTAAAATTACTTTGGAACTAGAAAAGAACTCAAATAGCCAAAGCAATTTTGACCAAGAAGAACAAAAGTGGAGGCATTACACATCATGAATTCAAGTTATATTACAAAGTTATAGTAATCAAAACAGTATAGTAGGGCTTCCCTGGTGGCGCAGTGGTTGAGAGTCCGCCTGCCGATGCAGGGGACGCGGGTTCGTGCCCCGGTCTGGGAAGATCCCACATGCTGCGGAGCAGCTGGGCCCGTGAGCCATGGCCGCTGAGCCTGCGCATCCGGAGCCTGTGCTCCGCAACGGGAGAGGCCACAACAGTGAGAGGCCCGCGAACCGCAAAAAAACAAACAAACAAACAAAAAAAAAAACAGTATAGTATTGGCATAAAAACAGATACATAGATCAATGGAGTGTAATAGAAAGCCCAGAAACAAACCCACACATGTATGGTCAATTAATTTTCAACAAAAGCACCAAGGTATACCAAAAATTTTTCTTAGAAAAACTGGATATCCACATGCAGAACAATGAAATTAGACTTTTATTTGTACATCATACAAAAAAAATCAACTCAAAATGAATTAAGTATTTGAATGTAACACTGGAAACCATAAAACCCCTAGAAGAAAACATAGGGGATAAGCTCCTTGACATTTGTCTCAGCAATAATGTTTTTGTTTGACACCAAAAACACAGGCAACAAAAGCAAAACTAAACAAGTGGAACTACAAACTAAGAAGTTTCTACGTACCAAAGGAAACCATCAACAAAATAAAAAGGCAACTTATGGAATGGGAGAAAATATTTGCAATCCATATATCTGATAAGGGATTAATATCCAAAATATATAAGAAACTCATACAACTCAACAGCAAAAACACACACACAAAAATAGCAAATAACAAATAAAATTGGGCACAGCAACCAAATACACATTTCCAAAAAAGACACAGAACTAACCGACATATGAAAAAATGCTCAACATCATTAATCATCAAGGAAATGCAAATCTAAACTGCAATGAGATAACACCTCACATGTGTTATCATGTCTATTAGCAAGAAGACAAGAGTTAACAGATGCTGGTGAGGATGTGGAGAAAAGGGAATCCTTCTGCACTATTGGTGGGAATGTAAATTGAACCACTATGCAAAACAGTATGGAGGTTCCTCAAGAAATTAAAAATAATACAATATGATCCAGCAATCCCACTTCTGGGTATATGTCTAAAAGAAACAAAATCACTATGTGAAAGAGACATCTATACTCCCATGTTGTTTGAAGCATTATTCATGACAGCTATGTTGTTTCACGGAAACAACTTAAGCATTCATTAACAGATGAATGGATAAAGACAATGTGATATGCACACACACACACACACAATGGAATATTATTCCACTTTAAAAAAAGAAGGAAATCTGGCCATCTGTGCTAAGATGGTTGAATGTGGAGAGACAAACATTGCATATCACCTACATGTGGAACCAAAAAAACAAAAAAGTCAAGCATACAGAATCAGAGTAGAATGGTAATTGCCAGGAGCTGGGGAGTAGAGGAAATGGGGAGAGGTAGGTAAAGGGTACAAATTTTCATTTATAAGATGAATAAGTTCTGATAATCTAATGTATAACATTGTGACTACGATTGATAATATGCAGATAATAATTGATAATACTGCAATAGATACATGAAATTTGTTAAGAGAGATCTTAAGGGTTTTCATCAAAAAGAAAGTAAAAGGTAACTATATGACGTGATGATGTATTAACTTGATTGTATGAATCCTTTCACAATGTATACATTATCAAATAATCATATTGTACACTTTCAATATATTACAATTTTGCTTGACAATTATACCTCAAAAAAAAGCTGTAAAAAAATACTTGGTAGTTCCTGCTTAATATACCAGACTCTACCTTAATATTGGAAAATGTCGAACTTCTCAAATTGCCTTCTCCATTACTACTTGAAGCTACTGCAGAAGCTCTTGCCTCTACTTAGATTACCTCCATTCTTATCTGTCACTCAAGAATATATCTATTTATTTATCCTTCATGGCTTAGCTCAGCTGCAGCCTCATCTGGAAGTCTTCCTTGTCAAGTTCCTCCTCTACTTCAGGTAGATGTAGACACAATTTATTTTTGGTATTCATAATATGTTATATAATTATGTATACACACATATGTGTAAAATATTTATGTGTATACATGTGTGCATATATATATTTAAGATACATCATATTATACTATCATTATTTCTTGTTTTTTTCTTCAAGTAGATTGTATACTCAGCATAGATTTGTACATTCAGCATGTAGCACAGTCTCTGAAACCTACCAGGTACTCAGTGAACGCTGGTAGAATTATTTTCATGGTTGAATCATTTCCTGCCTCCTCTATGTATTGGTTCCACCAATTATTATTGATTTCTCTTATAATTACAGTTTCCTTTCAGCTAGAGATGTCCTTTAACTTTAAAACAAAACAAAACAAAAAATTTACTACATGGAACTACTGTATTTCTGAAAATTAGATCACTACTGACTCTTCTATCTTACCCCTCATTCACTCACTAGTCTTTCACATATATTTTTATCTAATTTGGCTTGAATTACTTCTCTGAAAGTCACTAATGAGTCCTTAATTACCACATATTTTCCCATTTCTCACCTTGCTAGAACTTAATGTGACATTTGATACTTGTTAACTATCCCCTCTTCTTGGATTTTTTTAATCTTAGGTCTTTGAGACTTCATGCTATCCTGGTTTTCTGATTATTTCTGACTTCTGTGTCCCTCTTACTCTTTCTATAATCTATAGGAAATTTTTCAGTTTGTGTCTTCTTTTTGTTTATCTCAACATTCACAACATCTGCTCTCATTTAGTTTCCCTATAACATGGGGAGCATAAAATCTATGTTTTTATTCTGTACCTGTTGCTCATGTCTTCTTGGATATCCTGCTGGTGTTTGATGTTCCTCATTTCTTAATTAAAATGTGTCATACATACCACCTTTTCTACTTATGTATTTCAATTAATGACGCTGCATTATTCTCCCTACTACCACATGGATTTGGAACACAAGCATATCTTGACATGCCTCTGTTTCATATGCTTCTGATACAATCAATGTCTCATTCCTATAAAGTTCTCTTGAACATGTACATCTTTAATTGTTGATTTTCTATTTTCTATTTCTGTATTACTTAATTCATATCCTGTTTCATTGTACCTTTGATCTATTTATAATTTATATTATCTCCTAATTTAATTCAACATTTACAATTTCTGCTTAAATTTACCTAATATAAAAACTACTCTATAAACTTATAAAATTTTATAACTCTTTACATTTGCTCATTACTAATCAATCTGAAATGCTCTTCCTTCATTCTTTACCTGTTGAAATTTTTCTCAACTTTAAAGGCCTAGCTCAAAGACCACTGTCTCTGATTCCTCTGTCAGAATTACTCCATCATCCAAGTCCCAGCAATAGCTCCCTTTTAACTCTAACACTTTCATCACTTGGTTTCTTTTACAGTAAATCACCCATGTGTCTTTCCTTAATTTAAGTCACTGACATTTAAGACCTGTCTTATTCATCCTATTCTTATCTTGGCACTAATAATCACACTTTTATGGCTTACTAAATTTCGGGGAACTGTGTTTTATTTCTCCTAACATCCTGCCTGGTGCTAAGTAAACATTTCCTAAATATTTACTGAATGAATTGTCATAATTGCTAGAAACTAGTTCAGAACTTTGTACACTGGATCTGTGTATGTCAGCTTGAACTACAAAGCACATGATATCATCAAAACCCCAAATGTTCCATATTTATATGTTAAAAAAAATTAGCATGACTGGGACTACAATGATTTTGAATTTTGCAGTGGATCTTTTCTTTTTTTGCGGTACGTGGGCCTCTCACTGTTGTGGCCTCTCCCGTTGCGGAGCACAGGCTCTGGACGCGCAAGCTCAGCGGCCATGGCTCACGGGCCTAGCCACTCTGCGGCATGTGGGATCTTCCCGGACCGGGGCACGAACCCGTGTCCCCTGCATCGGCAGGCGGACTCTCAACCACTGCGCCACCAGGGAAGCCCTGCAGTGGATTTTAAGATATTTTGAAATAAGTAAGATCACCATCACTACTGTGAATAACATTTTAAATTGCTACAATTTTTTGGGTGCTTACTAGATGTCAGGCACTGTGTTAAACATGAAACACATATAATTTCATTTCATTTTCATAGAAACTAAAGAATATTAGTAGATACAATGTTTTGTTCATATTTTACAGTTAAATATGTAAAATATGAGTAAATGTTGTAGTAGGAATTCAAACATTTCTGTTTCAAAACCACGAGCTCTTAACCGGTTCATGGGATCGTCTTCCACTTTGCATATTACACTCCAAATGTGTTTTTATTTTTCCTGACACAATATAAATTGAAACATTCTTTGTTAGTCATTCATTTAAGTACCATCAGTTGCCCTTTTCCTGATAATAGCATGATTCAGAACTTTTAATAATGATTATAATTAAGCAATGATATCATTGCCCCCTCTGCTTTATGAGACAATAATCCAATTCCTAAATGGCTAAACTAGAAGGCCAAAGGCAGAGCAGTTTATCACAGCTAGAGAATCAGATTACTGCTGAACAAAACAGAGAGCCTTGATATTATTACTATATAATGCATATTTCAGGGTTAATAGCCCTTTACACAGCATTATTTTTTTTAATGTTATATTGGCAAGGTTAAAAAAAGAAAGGAAGGATGCTGGTTCTGTTGAATATGTCTGTTAAACGCTCTCTGAATGAGGAAGAAAATTAATTCTCTAAAACAGAGCACATGACTTGGAGTCAAGATAACTCAACCCTTTTTTATCTGATATGCTTCTTAAGTCATTTAACTTCACTGAAATTCAGTTTCCATGTTTTAAAGTAAGAGACTCCTTGTTCTAATATCCAATGATTAGACACACTGGGAAAAAAATCTTTGAAATCATATGTAATGAGGAAAATATAACGTATATATTTATTGATCAGTCTCTGTTTTCCTATATATATGAACAAGTAACATGTCATACTATATAGGTATATAGTACATGTTAGGAAAGAGCAATTTCCATGTTCTGCCCTAAAAAGGTACAACATAATGCCTCCCACTTTCTTACCTCCTACACAGTCAATTTAAAAAGGGCTTCTCTACATAGGTTTCTTTCAAAGGATCTGTCACAAGAAGCTGACTGACATGTCAGAGCTTCAAAAAGATTAGAGAAAAGGCATTCTCACATATTTTAAACACTGGCATATGGATTTATATTAAGACCGTCCTTACTTGCATAAACATCTAAAACCTTCAGGACAGACTATAGATATTAGAAACATGTCATCAGCAAGAATGTCTATACATAAATGCACATATCCAAAATGTGTTCTTAAAACTGGAGTCCAGTTTCAGATATGTATACACTAAATTAGTAAGTGAAACACTTTGTTTAAAACATATCTTAGGGAATTATTTGCATGGCTATAACAACTAATATATGGTTTTAGGGGAAAGAGTAATAATTTTGTAAAACAGAATGAATTTTGCTGTTTGAATAACAATGGTATGAGCCACAGAGAGCAAATACAGTCATTGCCATAAAATCATAAGTTCCCCCTTTTTAGAAAGTACTACAAAATATTTAAGGATTATTTTGATATTCCATTTCAGTTTGAAAATTCAATTAAATAATTTTAGATGATATGTATAAAAGTAAAAATCAAGTGGGTTCAGACTAATAGCTAGTATAGTAAATAAAACATGGTTTTCATTGATTTTATTTGTTAAGTCAGGGGTTCGCAACCCCTGGTACCGATCCGCGGCCTGTTAGGAACCAGGCTGCACAGCAGGAGGTGAGCGGCAGGCGAGAGGAGAGAGAGATAGAGAGGGAGAGAGAGAGAGAGAGAAGCTTCATCTGCGGCTCCTTATCGCTTGAATTACTACCTGAACCATCCCCCCTTCCCGTCCATGGAAAAACTGTCTTCCATGAAACCAGTCCCTGGTGCCAAAAAGGTTGGGGACCGCTTCATTAAGTGACTATTTTGCAACTCTTTGGATATAATCTTAAAAACTCGTAATTCTCATCACTTACATATGTTAAAGAAAAAATTCTTCATTCACTTATTAAAGAACAGTAAGGCAGACTTCATTCAAGGTAGGAAGGGCAAAGAGGTTTTGCAGTGGGGGAAGAGAGACTGTGCTCAACTCTGAACACACCAAGGAAAAGTGGGAGTTTATAGCCAAAGAGCAGAATGGGGGTCAGTCATTGGAAAACTGCTATGAGGAAACATCTGGGTAAGAGGAGATTCTGGCTAAACTAACCTAACCAAATTCTGGCTGAAAGCAGGCCAGGGTGATCAGACATCACCTGGGAGATAGTGGAGAAAGAGGAACCTGATTAGTTATCAAGAGTGATCAGATATGGAGGATGAGGAATTATGGCTAAACTGATTTAGCAGGATTCTTGCTAAAACTGGACAAAGACAGAAGTCCAAAAGTCAAGGTCTAGTTGAAAAAAAGTTCAGAAGAGCCTGATTAGAGTTTGTTCAAGGAGAGAATCTTTGCCACATGGTTTATGAAAGAAAATGGCTTCTTTTATCTCTTATTCTCAGGCAATGTCACTATCAAAGTGCCATCCACCACCCCCATTCAGACTTTGTGCATATCTTCTTGCACATACATCAAAATTTTTATAATGGCAGGTAAGTTCCTTTTTATGAGCTAGGTCAGGAGTCAAGAAACTATGCCACATGGGCCAAACTCAGCAATTGCCTGTTTTTATAAATTAAGTTTTATTGGAATGCATTCATACCCATTTAGTTATATTTTATCTATGGCTGCTTTCTTGCTATAATGACAGTGTTAAATAGCTGTGATAGAGACTGTATGCCCTTCAAAACCTAAAATACTTACCCTCCGGCAATTTACAAAAACTTGGCAACCTCTGTTCTAGGCCAAAACTTCCATTTCAATTTAATTTTTCTTTTGCTTCCTTCATGTATGTTAACATCCTATCAAAACAAAGCACTTTTTGGAGACTAAAATTATGCCATCTCCTTTTCCTTTCCTGTACATTTGTATATGCAAACAGCCTTTACCTCAGTGAAACTCTTCCCTCTGTCAACATTAGAAACCATACTCATTTTAAGGCCTAACTTGAATTTTACCCAAAGTCTTACATCTCTCTGTTGAAATTGAGCTCTCCTCTTTCTGAACTCCTATGATCTTTACTTTGGCAAATTGTAACACTTGCTACATTAGAATTTGTGCATATGTTTCATATCTCTCATAAATCTATTAACTCAGAGTCATTGCTAGGAATTACTAATCTAGTTATGGTCCTCAGACTCTAGCACACAGTACATAAAAACTTTCAGAGCTGATAGGTACTTTAGAGTTCACAGTATTTCACAGTAGAAGGAGTTTAAGAAATGCAAACAGATTGCCTGATAAATAAAACAACCGAAGGGAAAAAAAGGGCGAGAGAGGTATGGGAGATATGGAAAGCATCTGCCTATTCACTGTGTGTGATCTGAGTGGAGTCAAAAGCAGTGTCTGCTTCAATGTAACTAACACCAGGCATTGCCTTTCAGGGTGGCCAAAATATCTACCATGAGAGATACTGCTTTAAAATGTATCAGATTATTTTATTAGTTAGTTAGAGTGTTTTTATTGACAGAGAAAATGAAATGTTTACCCTAGGAAACACTGCTATAAAAATCATTTAACAATAAAATTATGAAGACCAAGTAATGACAAAGATAGCAGTTAATTCTACCAGAAAATTTATACAGACAAAATAATATAGTGAACATCATAACATATCTCTTATTTCTCTGTCATAGAGTGAAGGAGAACACATACAATATTGCTTTTATGAGATATCCTTAAAATATGTACAATTCACTCAAAAAGGCTGCATTGAACAACAGGCCACAACTCATATTCAATTAACTGGTTGTCTCCAGTTAGAGTGTCGAAATGAGAAAATGGATGTCAGACACTTTTTAATAGACTTTATTTCTACAGAAGTTTTAGATTTACAGAAAAATCGAGCAGAAAGAACAGAGTTCCCAAATACCACACCTCTTATCTCCACATAGTTTCAATTATTATTAACTTCTTGCACAAGAGTAGTACATATGCTAAAATTAATAAACTGTTATTAATAACAATACATTATTAACTAAATGTCATAGTTTGGACTATAATACACTTTTTGTGTTGTACAGTTCTATGTGTGTGTGTGTGTGTGTGTGTGTTTTAGGTAAGAAGTGGATTTATTTAGAGAGATACATATTCTATAGATAGAATGTAGTCCACCTCAAAAAGCAAGAGTGATCCTAGGGCATGGGGTCTTCTTGGAAAGTGAGAGAGGCCAGGGGAAAAACACTCCACAAACAGACTGTGGGCCATCTCAGAGGCTAGAAGCCTCTATGTGTTTTAAAAAATATATAATGTCATGTATCCGCCATTACAATATAATACAAAATAGTTCCACTGCACTAAAAATCCCCTGTGCTCTACCTCTTCATCACTCTTTCCCTCTCCCAAAATTCCAGGAACCACAGATTTTTTTTTTCAACTGTCTCTATAGTGTTGGCTTTTCCAGAATATCATATGGTTGATATCATATAGTATGCAGCTTTTACAAACTGATATCATAGGAACATGAATTTAAAGTTCCTCCATGTTTTTCATGGATTGATAGCTCACTTCATCTTATTGCTGAGTAAGATTCCACTGTATGAATGTACCATTGTTTGTTTACCTATAAATTTATCAAGAAATTTTGTGATGAACATTGTGGTACGTGACTCTTTTTGAATTATGGTTTTCTCAGGGTATATGCCCAGTAGTGGGATTGCTGGGTCATATGGTAGTTCTATTTTTAGTTTTTTAAGGAAGCTCCATACTGTTCTCCATAGTGGCTGTATCAATTTACATTCCCACCAACAGTGCAAGAGGGTTCCCTTTTCTCCACACCTTCTCCAACATTTATTGTTTGTAGATTTTTTGATGATGCTCATTCTGACTGGTGTGAGGTCCCAGGACTTGGAAGCAACAACCTAAGTGTCCATTGACAGATGAATGGATAAAGAAGATGTGGCACGTATATACAATGGAATATTACTCAGCCATAAAAAGAAATGAAATAGAGTTATTTGTAGTGAAGTGGATGGGTGTAGAGTCTGTCACACAGAGTGAAGTAAGTCAGAAAGAGAAAAACAAATACAATATGCTAACACATATACATGGAATCTAAAAAAAATTGGTTCTGATAAACCTAGGGACAGGACAGGAATAAAGACACAGACTTGAGGACACAGGGAGGGGGAAGGGTAAGCTGGGATGAAGTGAGAGAGTAGCACTGACATAAATACACTACCAAATGTAAAATAGATAGCTAGTGGGAAGGAGCTGCATCGCACGGGGAGATCAGCTCGGTGCTTTGTGACTACCTAGAGAGGTGGGGTAGGGAGGGTGGGAGGGAGACACAAGAAGGAGGGGATATGGGGATATATGTATACATATAGCTGATTCACTTTGTTATACAGCAGAAACTAACACAACATTGTAAAGCAATTATACTCCAATAAAGATGTTAAAAAAAGAAAAGAAATTTTGTGAAATGCATAAGGCATAAAGTTTGTTTATAGATTTTTTTCTTCACATGTGGATGTCCAGTTGTTCAAGAATTTTTTGTTGAATGGTTATCTTTCTCAATTTAATTACCTATGCTCCTCGGTCAAAGATATGTTGACTATATTTGTGTGGATCTATTACTGGGCTCTCTATTATGTTCCACTGATCCACGAATACTACACTGTTTTGATTTTGGTAGCTTTGTAATAAGTCTTGAAGTCGGATTGTCTCAGTCCTTTAACATTATTCTTCTTCAAAACTGTGTTGGTATTCTGAGTCTTTTCCATTTCTTTGTAAACATCAGAATCAGTTTGCAATATTCATTAAATAACTTGCTAGGAGTTTGATTAGAACTTCATTAAATCTATAGATCAAGTTGGGAAGAATTAACATATTAATAATGAGTCTCTATTCATTAAATCATGTCATATCTTTAATTTCAAATTCCAATTGTTTATTGCTGATATATAGAAATTCAACTGATTTTTGTATATTAACTTTATATCTTGTAACCTTACTATAATCACTTATTAGTTACAGAAATTTTCATTGTTTTTGATTCTTTGGCACTTTCTACGATCATGTCATATGTGAACATGCAGTTTTGTTTCTTACTTCCCAATCTGTATACCTTTTATTTCTTTTTCTTGGTTTACTGCGTTAGCTAGATCTTCTAGTATAATGTTGAATAGGAGTGCTGAAAGTTGACATCTTGCCTTATTTCTGATCTTAGTGGGAAAATTTGGGCACTTTTGATGGTTAGAATAAAAATTGTGAAGATCCTAAACATGGTCTATACAGGACACTGCTTTGTTTGGGGCTCATTGCATGGAGAAACCACAACAGTGAAGTTAAGGAGCTGGAATTTATATTCATTGTAAAAGCCACTGATGAATGTTGGTAATCTTTGCAGAGAGTCGACACCAAAGGACTAAGCAGAATTCTCCAGTCATTTTCTTATTGAGGCCAGAATGGTCTGCTCAAGACTTTGGCTCAAGACTCATCAAAACATAGCTCAAAAATATAAAAACATATAGGCAGTCAGTCATACTCTTTGATCACTTTAGAATGGATCAAGAACTTATTTTAGCTTATCAATCAGTCCTTATGCAACTAGTCAAGAATATTTATTTATCATCTTATATATGCTAGTCCCTATCAGCTATGGATAGAGACTAGATAGCTTGTATATGAGAAATTCCCTTCACTCTGTATTATTTCAGTGTTAACAAAAATATTTTAAAACATTTAACTTATGGTTTAGTTTGTCAGAATTTGATTTAGAACCTGATCAGATGTATTTGGCTTTAGATGGGAAAAGATTTTTTTTCATGGATCAGTGACCAGATACATTAGTCTCCTATGGCTGCTGTAAAAAATTTCTTCAGTGACTTAATATAACTTATATTTATTACCTTATAGTTCTCTAGGTCAGAAGTCTGACACAGTTTTCTCTAGGATAAAATCATGGGGTCAGTAAGACTGTGTTCATTATTGGAGGCTCCAGGAGAAAATTCATTTCCTTATGGTGGCTGGACTGAGACTGCTTTTTCTTGATGGTTATTGGCTGAGGGTCATTCTCAGTTTCTAGAGGCCATCTGGATTTCTTGGCCCATGGCCCCCTCCCTCCATTTTCAAAGTCAGTAATGAAGGTTGAGTGCTTCTCATGGCTCATGTCTCTGATCCACTCTTCTGCCTCTCTCTTCCACTTTTTTTTTTTTTTTTTTTTTTGCAGTACGCGGGCCTCTCACTGTTGTGGCCTCTCCCATTGCGGAGCACAGGCTCCGGATGCGCAGGCTCAGCGGCCATGGCTCATGGGCCCAGCCGCTCTGTGGCATGTGGGATCTTCCCGGACCGGGGCGCAAACCCGTGTCCCCTGCATCGGCAGGCAGACTCTCAACCACTGCACCACCAGGGAAGCCCTCTCTTCCACTTTTACCACTCATTTGATTAAATTAGGCACACCCAGTTATTCTGGAATAATATCCCCATTTCAAGGTCTTTGAAAGTCCCTTTTCCCATGTAAGGTAATATATTGACAGGTTCCAGGGATCAAGGCTTGGACATCTTTGGGGATCTATTATTTTGCCTGGCACACTAGGTATTGAACAGGACAAAAGAAAGTCAAGTAAGAAAATATTTAAGAGAACGTCAAGGAAAATCACCCACATTTTTGGATAACAAATATTTTGTAGCTTAAAAAAGTAAGTAATTCAGCTTAATTGTGGGCATTTAATTCATTTTTTCCAAGTTTAAAATACATGATTTCCTCAACAGTTACTCTTTCCAGACATTTTGTTTAAGATATTCATATATGATGCAACCATTCTCTTAAACTTTTAGCGAATGTAACATACTGTGTAGATTTTCAGTGTTTAGGAAGTCCTTTTTTTCCAAAGCTTTGAAAATAGATGTTTCATTGAAATATTTGGAATGCCTGTATCATATAAAAAATGTTTTATATGAACACCTATCACTATGGTAAATATTATCAGAAAAGCAAAGGATGAGAGAGAAATAGGCACCATTTCTAGGATATTCAGGTTTCAGTTAAGATGTCAGAGTTTAATTTCATTGTTATAATACTTTGTTCTTATCATTGATTTATTTAAGATTATATATGATATTTCAATTACTGGTATGATTCTTCTTCTGAACTGTTATATGCTGCTGGAGGACAAGATTATGTTTTAATTTTTCATTTTTTTCTCAGTGACTTGCTTAGTGCTTGGCATATAGTAAGTACTCATTTTGCTTATTTTAGTTGAATTTAGAGTCACAGCAAAAGCCAATATTTTTCTTTGCTTAGGTTTTAATAAGTTTCCATAGAAACTATTATATTAGCCAAGTTAAATACCTATTAATGTGTTTTTTATAAAATGGAATAACCTCGAGGAGCCAGTTTCGGTTTTATTTAACCAGTTTTATTACTTTTTAGTGTATGGTTGTAATAATTTAGGATAAAAAGGAGCCCATTTGATTGCAGTCTTTTGATTGCCAAGCATTCTAACAAACTAAAAATAATGTCATAAATATG
Source organism: Mesoplodon bidens (assembly GCF_964165515.1). Lineage (NCBI taxonomy): Eukaryota > Metazoa > Chordata > Mammalia > Artiodactyla > Ziphiidae > Mesoplodon > Mesoplodon bidens. The sequence continues at coordinate 67,454,035 of NC_138162.1, read as the reverse complement.
TGCAAAAGTATAACTAATAAAATTGTCCTGCACACTTAAGATGGTAGTAAGCAAGCTTTCATTTTTAATATAATTAATTCAGACATTTGTTATTTCTAATAGAAATATAAATTTGATAGCAACATAACTCAGTGTATATTACTGAAAACTTTTACTGAAAATTCCTTCAGTCAATTTCAATAAAAACTCCAACAGCAGAAAAATAGCATAAACTTGCTTAGTAATTTAAGGTCTACCATCCTGATACAAATATTTCTTAAAGAGAAATACCAATCTACTGCTAGTTTTACTCCAATAAGTTCCTTTTTTAAAAAATTCTTTATTCTGTGTGACAATCACTTGCAATGCAATTCCTGTGAATGAGCCTGAATGAACTCTTTTTAGGACTTTACAAATAAACTCATTAAAATCTGACCACAACCCAACAATGTAGGTACTGTTATCATCATCTCCATTTTTTAGGAGAGAAAACTGAGGTCTGGCAAAATTTATTAACTTGTCTAATGCCAAAGGGCTGTAAGAGGAGGAGCCTAGTTTGAGCCCTAGAAGTCTGCCTTCAGAGATAATCCTCACCACTGGGTCAGGCTTCTGCTCCCTGACAATTTTCCCAGCCCCCTCACCATGTTCCAGTCCCCTGGTCATGCTCCCTCTCCTCTGACCATTCTCCCAGTCCCCTGACCAGACTCCCAGCCTCTCGTTAATGCTCAATCCATTACCTGGAGGAAGTAAGTGTCTTCCTCCATAACAGGTAGAACTAGGCCACCCCTGTTGCTCCAGGAAGACACTTACAGAGAGAACACCCACCCTCGTGACAGAGAACAAGGGCAGAGTGCACTGGAAAATGCATTTTGCAGGAGGATTTCTGCACAGGAGAAAGCTTTCACACAGCTCACAGGGGGTCACCTGGGCCTCAGATCCAGCAATTGGTATTATGGTAACTACTTAAATGAATCCTGATGGTCAAGAAATAAATTGAATAAAATAGATAACTAATAAGGAACTACTGTATAGTACAGGGAACTCTACTCGATAATCCGTAATGGCCTATATGGGAGAAGAATAAAAAAAGAGTGGATATATGTATAACTGATTCACTTTGTTGTACAGCTGAAACTAACACAACATTGTAAATCAACTATACTCCAATAAAAATTTTTTAAAAGTACTGAATGCAATAAGTTCTATTTTTAAAGGGGCCTCCTTTCAATAGCACTATTGAGTGTGCTTTGGGGCTTTCTTGGGAATTCTCTTGGCAATGAGAATGTGGACTATGTCTCCATACTGGGTTAAAATCTATTGCTGGGTGTAGTACTTTCACTTTGAGTCATCAGATATGCTGTCCTTCCTGAATTGTTTAGAAATTTTTCATTTGCATATAAGCAAAATCTGACTTCAACTAGTTTACGGAAAGAATTCACTGTGAGGGTAATGGCACGGCTTGTACAACCAAAAGGATAAAACCAAAGATAGCCCATCAAAAGCAAATGGGACTAAGGACTACAGGTCCAGATTCTAATGCCCTTGCTCATCTCTGCTCCTGAGTATGCTCAGTTCCCTCTCCTTTCTTCCCCTCTCCTCTTTTTCCTTCCTATTACATACCCTCCCTTCCTTCCCTCTCTCCTTTTTTCCCCTTCCCCCTCCTTCCCACTTTTTCTCCAGACATATATTTTCCTCTTCTACTGTAAACATAATACTTTATACTCAGGATTAGTTCTGCCAAATACCAATACCAAATATAACACTGATCTCCATTATTCCAAGTACAGGAAAAAAATTGGTATTTAAAATTTTTATTTTACTTGTTGATAGGTAAGGCCTGGGTCAGCAAACACTTTCTTCAAAAAGCCAGGTGATAAATGTTTTAGTCTTTTTAGGCTATGTTGTCAAAGTCGTGACTACTCAAATCTACCATAATAGTGAAAACACTGTCATAGATAATAAATAAATGAATGAGTGTGGCTATGTTTCAATAAAATTTATTTAATTACAAGAGGCCTGTACTCAACCTCCAGGCCACAGTTTGCCAGTTCCCAGTTTAGGCTAAATCATCTACATAATCTTTCCAAGTGTTCTTTTTTCACTGTGGACTTAGGTATTTTAGGTGACTCATCAAGGCTACTTGTAGCTGATTATGGTTAGAGATTAGTTTGAATTGCTCAGATTCTCCTAACCCAGCAAATTTACCCAACCATATACCATTATAAAGGGTCACTTTTGTCTTTATACCAGCCTGTTCTCAATCAACAGAGACAATAAACATTAGTCTCATTTAAAGTACTATGGATTCTTTTTTCTATTTTGATGTATAATAATGTCAAAATCCTGTAATAGCTTAATCACTGCCTTAGCTGTTGTACAATTCTCATTTCCTCTTGGCTTTCCTAAAAAGCAATAAAGCAGCATTTGTTCTGAATTAAAAGCTTGATCTAGTATTAAAACTAATTTCTTCTGCTCAGACATTTCTACCTGCCAGTGATGCTTCCTGCAAATAAATCGTTCTGCTTGCCCTCCAAAACTCATGACATCCTGCCTTTCTCCAACATGGAAGTCCATAATTCCTTGATACTTTGTATTGATAGATTGCTACCTAAACACCGTTTCTAACTATCACTTTAGAAGATTGGTTGGTTTGTTGATTAGTTGACTGTTCTTATCTGTTATCTTCTATTTCTAGGTGATTTGTGATAGTTAACTTTGTGTATTAACTTGACTAGATCATGAGAAACCCATAAATTCAGTTAAATATTATTTCTGGGTGTGTTTGTGAGAGCACTGAATCAGTACACTGAGTAAAGTGGACTGTCTTCCCCAGTGAGGGTGGGCATCATCTTTTACTTCACGGCCTGAGAAGAACAAAAAGGTGAACAAGGGAAGATTTACTCACTCTCAGCCTGACCACCTGAACAGGGACATCAATCTTCTGTCCTCAGCTTTCTGGTTCTCAGGCCTTCAGACCTGGACTGGAATCTTCCAACTACACAATTGGCTTTCCTGTGTCTACAGCTTGCATTGCAGTGGGCAGATTGTGGGATCTCTCAGCCTCCGTAATTGTGTGAGCCAATATCATTCATTTATACATACATTTATCCATATATCCCCTATTGGTCCCTTTTCTCTGGAGAACCCTGACTACTACACCACCCTAGAAACTGAAACTACCCAGTAACCTTATACATTTACTTATTTATTCATGTCTGCTTCTTATTTCTGCTCTACTTTGTACCATTGACAATCAGTGATATATGGAATATTATACTCTAAAACTAGCCAGTGGCCAGGTGAACACTGAACAGACATTAAAATACAGGGTACTGATAATTCCAAAGCTTTTTTCTGGCTCAAATCCAGTAAAGCAGATTTAAAGAGGCTGACTATAATGCCTACAACTCCCACTGCCCTTTGCTAAGGGAAACCAATACATTCCCAAACCCCTGCTGAGAAAGCAATCCTAGGCAGAAATTACCTATTCACTACCAAGTGAGACTGGCATCATCTTTAGGGCTAGGTTAGTACTTGACCCAATCAAGCCAAAATATAAGTTTATCAGTGACAATCAGCTTTAAATGAAAGCTCTGCCTAAATAGGAAAAAGAGAAGTTAGGATCAGGAGATTCTCCCCTGGAATTTGACCTAGAGATATGCCTAGAGCATCATTCAGTTATTAGTATGGACAGAATAGAATGAGATTCCAAAAAACAAAAAACAGATACAGAGAGATCTGTTAAATCACATTAACGAAGTATGCTAAAGTGATAACTCAAGAACTCTTACTGTGATTAGGGGACCCACATAGTGCAGCCAACCAAACTGCCCTGGGTCCTGATATATCTTCAAAGCCATCAAATATGTTCCCATTTTGGAGAGGCCTTGGTCTCTCTGGGTATCTCTGGGTCCTATGATTTTCTAGTTTCTTTTATCGACACATGCTGTTTGATAAACCCATTAGAGATAGTCTAAATTGAGTCTTATTTTTATCCTAAAAAGAATAACTAACACATATCCACTGAACTCAAAGAAACAAACAAACAAAAAACACATTAAAAAACCAGAGAAAAACATCTTAGTTCACATGTAACCAAACAGAATGTGAAGAGAATATAATATTGTTAAAACAAAAGGTTTGGCAATTCTTATTTTATTTTCTTCCTATGTACTGATGTTTGCACCATAAATAGGGAGATATTGAACAAAGTTAATAACACCACATTAGAGCTACATAATGTTTGGAACACGCTGTTCTTATGAGACTTATCAAAAAGTGTTATTAGCAATGAACAGAACAGTGAGGGTAATTAGTGGAGGATTACTTTTAATAGATATTAACTTTATTTAGATCTTTTAAGTGTGGGTAATTGGGTGGGTGCTGTGAAAATAGCAAACATGGATAAGTTGGATGTAAGCAAAAGATTTATTTTTAATGAACAAAAGACTTAATTTTAATAAAAATTGAAAGAATAGCTAATTCTGTGGGAAGCTGATATAATCCTTTTTACACATCATGGCATTCTTTATGTAAAGTTCATAAAGATACATAGAAGCTTGGAATTAACTTGATTTAAGTATGAAAGTTTTAGATCCTTAAAAGGCAATATCTCTGTTGTACTGACATGAAAATAAAATTTATTTTCGAGGTACCCCTCCCAAAAAAGCAGTTGTTTTACGATTAGTTTATGCTTCATTTCAAGCTATGATGTGTAAGAAATGTAATGACCTTGTTTAGAAATATTTGTAAGTGTTCAAAAAGTTATTCAAGAGCAGTCTGGCTTTTTATAGTGATCTGAGAGAGTATCATCTCTAGTTAGTTTAAGATTACAGCACTGGGCAAAATTATCTAATAATATGATCAACATTTTCCATTTGTTAGTCATTAATATTTCATTTGTTAAACTGATTTCAGTAATCAAATTCTATTCATTAAATCACAATGTTATTCACTGATTTATTTACTGAGTGCTCACATAGTACTCAGTGCTTTTCCTATTTTTCTCAATAAAAATGGTTGTCTGTTATGTTAGTGTTCTGTGGATTAGCAAATTTATAAAATACATTTCATGATATCTAGAAGTATATTTTTCCTCACAGTGAATTTTTCAATGACACAAAACATGATTACTAATAAACCCAAGTATCTTCACTTCCTCTGGAAAAGAAAGGCAAAAGTGGATAAACTTATGCTTATAATTAATGCCTCAGTATTTTCTCTAACTTGGAAATGATTTATATATTCAATGAATATCAATCATTAACTTATCTCAGAATAACTTAAAGGTTTCAAGTTACCAAAAAGATTTTGGGACTGATTTTTAAGTAAACACACCATAAGGCATAATTATTGTTGAAAAGTCCATTTATAAATTTTCTTACATCTAGTTAATTTACTTGTTTTTAACAATTATGTTCAGATTACTCATGAACATATCTTGAGACACTAAACAGATAACCATCATCTAAAGTTAACTTTCTTGCTGACAAATTCTGTAATAGATATAACATGAGCTTATTTGACTTTTAGTAAACCTAGGTGGGATAAAAGTTGTATATCTACATTATATTTAATACCAATAGCTCTAAAAAACATGCTTGTTTAAATTAAACAAAAAAACCCTTTAATTAGCTTTTATTTATTGAAGAGTATCCTAGATCATATGAACCTGAACAACATTTAAGTTAGGTTTTTTAGTTTTTCTGAGAGTATACTTGATTTATATAAATGCTTAATTTTCTTTACGCCCATTAAAAGTGCTCTTTAAAAATTAATTTTGGCAATACCATCTGGAGGTAGTAAAATGCCACACATCTATAACATATATACATAGACATATATAAAAATATAGACAGACAAAAACAGAGAGCTTATAGCTTTCACTTAATCATGTGACAGGTACAATAATACAAAACTCAATATTTAAAAAAGAGTTGGATCTGAACCATGCCATAGTGCAATTTCTGACATATGGCATAAGTTAAGTTATGTGCTCAGATGGCTTAAACTTTTTATTAATATTTGTGGAGAAGACTTTTAAGATTTTTATTTCAACTACTTTCCAAACAGCTTGTCCTCATTTTTTGTTTTTTCCTTCTGATAATAATTACCTCCCTGATGTTTGCATTTCAAAGAGATGGCTCTCAGTTCCTAGAGAAGACCAAATAGAATATTTACATCTCCAAAGCACAGAGAAAGAATACAAGTTCCTCCAAGGACTTTTGTTTTCTAAGGTCAGATTATTTACAATACCTACAAGCCTTCTGATATAAATGGGGGAAGGGGGTGGGATTGATAAAAAGAATAGGTGGGCTTTTTCTGTTCTTGTAAAGAATCAATTTGTAGGACAGATGCTTTTAACTCCTCAAAGAATTGGGTAATAACCTGAGTGATAGCAAGACACTAATCTACCAACCCAAGTACATTATCTTCAATTTGCTTCTTTATATCAAGGTGAAGGTTTTCAACTAAGACAGAAATCAAAAGACTACTATGTTTTGGACTTAGAGCTGTTTTCCCAAGTTCCTCAGTAGTTTATGCTGTGAACTTACCTTGAAGTTTTGTGAGTCCTCTAATGGTAGCCACCCATCATGTACTCCCAGAACCTTTCCAAGATGTCAGAACCTTTCTGGGAACCATATATACATTAAATAAAGTTTGTTTGAATTGTAGAGCTGCACACAAGGGAGGAGAGCTTGAATCAAAGAGTGACTCACCCACAGCCATCAGTAACAACAAGAGGAACAGTGAACAGTTCAGCAGCCACCTGCCTGTACATCTTGTCCCACAGGCCATTAGCAGTCAGCTCCCAATCCCATCCTGGGCGTCAAAAACTGTTAAAAAAATTATTAAAGAAGACAATTTAGGTGATACGAACTTTAACACTTAATGAAATGGACAGTCTCCTTGTGGAGAACTGCAAAATGGGATAGAAGGCAATAAAATTTTATAGGATAAAGAATAAAGAACAAGGAAGAGATGAATAAAAATATCTGATTGGCTGGGGCCACACAGTCAACCTTGTTTGGGGTGAGAAGACCTAGAGTTGGTTTGGCGTTTGGGGACTGGCTGACTGAATATACTGTTCTAATCAAGCACAGCATTTATAAGGACACAAAAGTTACCTAAGTTTCATCTATTGATGTGGCACCCCAGGCAGGAGTGGCTCCATCCTGGGCGTAGAAAATTATTTCAACATCAGGCATTCAGATAGTGAAATAACTTGGTCTGATGTCCCCAAGTTGGAAACTGCTAAAGCAGGACTTCAAATTCAGGTCTACCTATAGTCACTCCAAACATTTCGATGTTTCATGAAGTCAACCTTCAGAGACATGGTGTTTTAAGATGCTCTAAATTGTAAACAAGTTTCATATGAGCAAATACATGGTTTTATAACAATGAGAGATTTTATTTTGGCAGTCTACTTATAAAGCTCAGATGTAAATAAATCTGCAAACAGAATCAATAACAAATTATCAACGTCATTGCTTTAGCCAGGTAGAATGAAGACAAAAACTGGAGGTTATTATTATCTGATAAATCCACACTTGCCCAAAGAATCCACAATGCATTATTTGTATATGCCACCACATTTAGATGTACCACTTGCATACATCATTTTACACAATTGACAGTCCTCCTCTGTTCTAAGCCTGTTGAAGGCAAAAGCTATTTTTTTGATACGGGCATATGGACCATTTGTTAAATTAACATTTTCTCTATGTATTCATCCAAAACGAAAGATTTAATTATCTTTGCCTTTTTCCTGAGTTTACGTGTTCATCATCTGCAGTAGGTGGCCTATCGGATTTAAGTTTGAAATGGAAAAGGATAAGTTGCTATGGAAAGGATTTCTAATTACAAATTATATTGTGTAACTTAGGAAGACAGAAAAGAAAGTATTTTCAAAATTATGAGCCTATAATAGGATTTTTATTTTAACAAATAGCATCTTAATTTGCTAACTAAATAATTAGCCTTTCAATAGTAGCACTAATTGATGAAATCATTATTTCAAACTGCCACTGGAGAAGAGATTCTTTTGGTCAAACTTTTAGTTTTGTTTTTCCTTTCCGAGGGAAAATATCCAGCTGAAGAAAACAACTGGTGCGTGTTCTAGAAGGTCAAATCAGGGGCCAACCAGCGAAATGACCAAAGGGTGATTTGCAGTTATATTCTGGAAGGGTAACAAAAATAAATGGTAAAAATATTCTCCATAAACTTTTTTACAACCCATTAAATTCTTGAATTTTAGACTCTCAAACATTCTGTTATCTCCTATTTGCTTTTGTAAAGTAAAATATTTGTTCAGCATTCCTTTACTGTATGATAATGATGGGTTAGGATTAATTTCCTGAATCATATGCCAAATCATGTGAAACAGATTAGTCAATCTAAGATATATTTTAAAAATTGTGTTTCAAGTCCTGAAAATTGGTAGTCCAACTATATAGCATACGGTATGTTTCCAGGATTTGCTTTAAAGCACCTCCCCATTGTTCTAGCAATGGTCAATACATACTGACCAAAAAAGAATTATCATTTCTTTTTTGGCTGTTTCATCTTTCCAGTCTAATTTTCTGCATTTTTTGCTCTTAAATAGATTTAGGTTTAATCGTAACGTGCTAAAACTATGTATCATATTGGCTCTGTTGAAAATGTTCTTATAGACTTGTCTAACATATCTATTGATGTAATATCCTTGTGGGCTAAAGCTGAAGGGAGAGTACTTCCAGCAAACTGATTTAACTTTGAGGTAAAAGCATATTACTTTCAAGACTGTTATCAGTCTAAATTAAGTAAATTCAATACTTCTTGTTTTAATTCCCATAGAATTCAAAGCATCATTACATACATTGAACAGCAACTCTAAATTTATCAATATCAACCAAATTCTTCAATTTTCTCTTACAGACTTCGTAGCCAATTTGTATCATACTATCAATTACGACTATATTTTCTGCATATTGATTCAAGTAGGAAAATAGGTAAAATCAGTATTATTGATTTATACTATGGAAATTTTAAATCAACATGTTATTTTACCTGCCTAAGTCATGACTAAATTTTCCTTTTCTTACAGGTTCAAATTTATCTCATTCATGGGCAGTGTGATTTTAGTGAGGTAATATAAATCACAAGGCCATTTTTTGTCTTTGTTTGATGAATATTCTTGTAAGAACTCTTTTTTTTAAAGAAAATCTAGAATTGGAATTAATATTACAGTAAACCATTGAAAACTTTTTCCATGATTCAAAGTAATTTTTCCACGATTCCAGTGATTATAAGGAATCATTAATGATCATTAAAGTAATTGTCTTCTATTTCTTTCAGCAGTTCAATAAACTGCCAAGGTTTCACAGTACCTGCATACATAAAATAAAATATCAACAATACCCGTGACACTTTCCATAGAATCTGCTTCAAAAAATTTTGTGAAATAGTTTCAACATGTATCCCACAATGGAAAAAAGCAAAAAGGGATTTATCACTATTTTGTTTTAAAACCCCAATACCTATAGATCTTTCAGCTAAAATAACAGAAGCAGCATCCATCATTATAGAAACAAATTTTTCATATCTAGCTGAATTCTCCATTCATGGATATAAAAACTTGAAATTTCTATTTCACAGAAATTTCTGTCTGCACTGTTTAACTACAACACCCCATTCCTGGGATACGCAACCCAGGGATAAGTTCTACCCAATCACAGTGCATGATTCTTTTAATGTGCTGTTGAATTTGGTTTCCTAGTATTCTACTGAAAAATTACTGGCCACTAATTTTCTTTTCCTGTGGTATTCTTATCTGAGGTTGGTGTCAGAGTAATGCTGGCCTCGTAAAATGAGTTTGGAAATGTTCTCTCCTCTTAAATTTTTTAGAAAAGTATGAAAAGATTGATATTAATTCCTTTTTTAAAAAAATCTTTTCTGGAGTACAAGTGCTCCACAATGCTGTGTTAGCTTCCACTATACAACAACGTGAATCAGCTATAGGCATACATACATCCCCACATCCCCTCTCTCCTGCATTCTCCTCCCAATTCCCTCACCCCACCCCACCCCTTTAGGTGGTCACAAAGCACTGAGAGCCCATCTCCCCGTGCTATGCAGCTTCCTCCCACCACAGGTCCACTCCACATTTGGTAGTGTATATATGTCAATGCCACCCTCTCACTTTGTCCGTGCTTACACTTCCCCCTCCCCAAGTCCAGAAACAAGTCATGGATCATGGGACCCTGGCAGTGGTGTGCTGCACAGGCTCCTGATTTGGTGTGGCTAGTGACCTGTGCCTGCACACAGGATTCTCGGTGGCTGCAGCAGCAGTGTTGGCATTTCATGACTGTCCCTGGGGTCAAGCTGATAGCTGTGGCTTATGCCCATCTCGGGAGCTCATTTAGGTGGTGCTCTGCCTTCTCTGGACAGACAGGGAAGGAATCCCCTCTCCTCACACACCCCGAAACAATGGTCTCTTGCCTCTTAGAAAGGTCCTTTTTCCTCGACTCCCTCCCAGCTAGCTGTGGCACACTAGCCCTCTTCAGGCTGTGTTCACACAGCCAACCCCAGTCCTCTCCCTGGGATCTGACCTCTGAAGCCCAAGCTTCAGATCAAAGCCCCCACCTGCCCTGGCGGGTGAGCAGACAAGCCTCTCAGGCTGGTGAGTACTGGTCAGCACCGATCATCTGTGCGGGAATCTCTCCGCTTTGCCCTCTGCACCTCTGTTGCTGTGCTCTCCTCCATGGCTCCGATGCTTCCCCCACGCCCACCCCCTTCTCCGCCAGTAAAGCGTCTTCCTAGTGTGGGGAAACTTTTCCTTCTTCACAGCTCCCTCCCAGAAATGCAGGTCCTGCCCCTATTTTTTATCTCTGTTTTTTCTTTTTTCTTTTACCCTACCCCAGTACGTGGGGAGTTTCTTGCCTTTTGGGAAGTCTGAGGTCTCCTGCCAGCATTTCGTAGGTGTTCTGTAAGAGTTGTTCCACATGCAGATGTATTTTTGATGTATCTGTGGGGAGACAGGTGATCTGAATGTCTTACTCCTCCTCCATCTTGAAGGTCCCCCTGATATTAATTCTTTAAATGTTTGTTAGAATTCATCAGTGGGACCACACTCTTCCTAAGATTTTCTTTGTTAGAAAATTTTTTATTAAGATTCAATCTCATTACTTGTTATTGGTGTGTTAAGATTTTCTATTTATTCATGATTCGTTCTTGGTAGGTAATATGTTTGTAGGAATGTACTCATTTCTTCTAGGTTGTCCAAATTATTGTTGTATAACTGTTCATAGTAATATCTTATGAAACTTCATATTTCTATCGTTAAAACTGTAATGTCTGTTTTTTCTTTGATAATTTTCTTTGAGTCCTCTGTCTTTTCCTATTCAATACAGTATTGGAAGCCCTAGCCAGAGCAATTTAGCAAGAAAAGAAAAAATGGTTACCAAATCAGAAAGTAAGAAATAAATCTAGTTAACATCTTAACTTTTATGGTGAACATTTTTCAATATATTCAAATATCAAATCATTATGTTATTTACCAGAAACTAATACAATGTTATATGATAATAATATTTCAATAACAAATAGAAAAAAAAAGAAAGGAAAAATAAAATTGTTTCTGTTTGCAGATGACATGATCTTATATATGGAAAACCCTAAAGGATCCACCAAAAAAAACTGTCAGAACTAATGAAAAGTTTTGGTTTCAGGACAGAAAAGCAACATGCAAAAATAAACTGCATTTCTGTACACTAACAACAAACAAAAGCAAATCATCAAAACATGACAAAAGAACTTTAAATAGAGGAGAAAATAAAAAAGAAAGAACTACAAAGACAACTTGAAAACAAGGAATAAAATGGCAATAAGTACGTACCTATTAATAATTACTTTAAATGTCAATGGACTGAAGGTACCAATCAAAAGACACAGAGTGGCTGACTGGATAAAAAATAAATCCTTCAATATGTTGCCTGCAAGAGACTTACTTCAGGGTGAAAGACACACAGAGACTGAAAGTGAGGGATGGAAAAATTTCATGTGAATGGAAACAACGAGAAAGCAAGGATAGCAACACTCATATCAGACAAAATATACTTTAAAACAAAGGCTATAATGAAGACAAAGAAGGGCATTATATAATGGTTAAAAAATCAATACAAGAAGAGGATACTATGCTCAACATACACTCACCCAATAAGGAAGTACCTAAATATATAAAACAAATACTAACAGACGTAAAGGGAGAAATAGACAATAATAGTAGGAGACTTTAACAGCCCACTGACATCAGTAGATGGATTACCCAGGCAGATAATCAATAAGGCAACAGAGGTCCTAAATGACATGGTAGACCAGCAGTTGGACTTTATTGATATCTACAGAACACTACATCCCCAAGGAGCAGAACACACATTCTTCTCAAGCATGCATGGAATGTTCTCCAGAATAGACCACATACTAGTTCATAAAACAAACCTCAACAAATTTAAAAGGATAGAAATTATATTAAGCATGTTTTCTGACCACAAAGGTATAAAACTAGAAATGAACTACAGAAAGAAAAACAGGGAAAGCACAAACATGTGGAGACTAAACAACACGCTTGATGAGCCAGGCTCATCAAGAAAAATAGAGTCAGGACCCAAATGAACAAAATAAGAAATGAATGCAAAGAAATAACATCAAATACAACAGAGATACCAAAAATAATGAGAGAATATTGTGAATAGTTATATGACAACAAATTGGAGAATCTAGAAGAAATGGACAAATTTCTAGAAACATACAGCCTGCCAAGACTGAGTCAAGAAGAAACAGACATTTTTAAAAATATTTATTTATTTAAACCATTTTTAAAAAATGAAGATAGTTAATTTACAATGCTGTGTTAGCTTCAGGTGTACAGCAAAGTGATTCAGTTATACACACATATATATACATATATATATTCTTTTTCAGATTATTTTCCATTATAGATGATTACAAGACATTGAATATAGTTCCCTCTGCTCTACAGCAGGTCCTTGTTTTTTATCTACTTTATACAGAGTAATAGGTATATGTTAATCCTATCCTCCTAATTTATCTCTCCCCCTGCCCTGCTATCCCCACTGATAACCATCATAAGTTTGTTTTCTATGTTTGTGAGTGTATTTTTGTTTTGTAAATAAGTTCATTCATATAATATTTTTTTTAGATTCCACATATAAATGACATCATATGGTATTTGTCTTTCCCTGTCTAACTTACTTCACTTAATATGATAATCTCTAGTTCCATCTATGTTACTGCAAATAAATTACCATATGATCCTGTAATCCTACTCCGGAGCACATATCCAAAGAAACAGACATTTTGAACAGACCGATCACTGTAAGTGAAATTGAATTTGTAAAGAAAAAACTCCCAGCAGACAAAATTCCGAGACCAGATGGCTTCACCCGGGAATTCTACCAAATATATAAAGAAGAACTTATATATACCCTTCTCAAATTAATACAAAAAACTGAAGAGGAAGCAACACTCCCAAATTGATTCTGTGAGGTCACCATTCCCTGATACCAAAACCAGCAAAGACACTACAAAAACAAAAATACAGAACAATATTTTTGATGTATATAGATGCAAAAATCCTCAACAAAATGCCAGCAAACAGAATCCAACAATAAATAAAAAGGGTCATACACCATGATGAAGGTGTATCAGCAAACATAATACTTAACAATGAAAAACTGAAATCCTTCCTGCTAAATTCAGGAACCAGACAAGTATGCCCACTCTCACCTCTTCGATTTAACATAACAGTGGAAGTTCTAGCAATCAGACAAGAAAAAGAAATAAAAGGCATCCAAATTGGAAGGGAAGAGGTAAAACTAGTTTCATATGATATGATATTCTATATAGAGAACTCTAAAGTCTCCACCCAAAAAGTATTAGAGCTAATAAATAAATTCATCAAATTGCAGGATACAAGATTAATATACAGAAATCAGTTGCAATTCTATATACTAATAATGAAATGTCAGAAAGAGAAAAAAAAAATTTTTAAATCCCATTTAAAATTGTATCAAAGAAAATAAAGTTCCTATGAATATTAGGTTCCTCCTAACCAAGGAGGTGAAATACTTAACAATTTATAATTCCTATGACTATGAATATTAAGTCATCAAAGGTTGCTCACTACTGGATATATGATCACTTACATGTCATATATAGTTTCATATATATCAGCTGTAACCTCAACCTTCTCACACACTCAGAAAACCGTGTCTGAAAGAGGTGATGGTGATATTACTGAAAAATTATATTCAAAATTATATTGTTATTTCTATTGTAAAAATTACTTGATAATGAAATGTATTTGTTATTTGTAACAGAAAGAAAATTTAAAGATACCTCAAACAGCCCACATCAGTGATGCCCCTTAATAGTTGAGAATAAATAACCTGGTAGATAGAGAACCAGACAACAAATATAAAGAATACAGAGGGAAGTATGCCAACAGATATGATAAAGCTGTCAGAACTTACATAATTTAAAAAACTGGTGCCAAGAAAAGAATCACACTTAAATTATGCCTGCATATTGTTTCTGTCGTGTCATTTTAGGTAGCAAGTACCTTTTCAGTTAATGGTATATAGATAAATATATCATGTGAATTTAGTTGTTCTTGACAATTTTTTGTTGTTTTTTAATAACTAGTTAAGATCTCTTTAAGAGTAATTAAGTAGAGAACCTGAACAAATATTCTGAATCAAAAAAAGTAACTGATATTTTGGTGTCAAGAGGAATTTTGATATTACGATTTAAGTGTCAAATTTTGGTGATCAGGTAAACAGTAACCAGTAAAAAAAAAAAAAATCATACTTAAAGGGACTAATTCCGCCTTACTTATTTAATATGTAACATTTCAGGTGTGCTGCCAGGCTAGATTGTGGAGCAATTTTATTATCCCTTTGCCTATCTTGGTCCTTTCACAGGAAACAAGATTTAATGACATACATCCCTTAACAGATCCTACTTCTTTCTGCATAGGACAATTACAATTTGAGGATTCATCTGTTGCAAAAATAACCCGGAGTTGCAAAAATAACCTGTTGAATATTTTTGAGTCATCTGGAAAAATTATTTGCCTGCAGAAGCCAATTATCAGTAACAGCAGAGTTCATGTATTAGTAGGAGAAGAGAAATTGTTTAACATTGCACTCAGCATTGTTGTTGCATTAGAAACTAAACGGTAAATTTTAAAATTTTTATTATGATTAATAGAAGGCTTATTGCATTCCATATTTCTGCAGAAAGAATTAAAATGCAAGCACTGATGTTTAATAAGATGAGGGGGATTAACACGATAGACAATTACTATGAAAACATTGAAAATATTTTATCATACTTTTAATAACTGTCCTTTTAAAGATATAGATCTCTCCTCATGATTCATGTACTTATTGTCTTTTGTCTCTAAAATCTTCTAAATTTCTTAATAGAAAGCTTCAAAGAAATCAGTAAAGTTCAAACGAAACAAGTTAAAAATTATTAATTGTGACTCAGCATAAGCGTTTTCTATTTCTAATGTCAAGATTTTGTTATATTACAAAAGGCTGCTACATGCCCTTTAATCAATTTAACATTTTATTTAAAGGAACATGTGCACTGTGTGTGTCAAGCACTGTGCATTATGGATACAAAGAAAAATAAGATGTAGTTTCTGCATTCAATAAGCTCAGCATGTAAGAAAACAACCTTGTAAAAATAATTCCAATACCGTACACTAAGTTAATGGAACGTCCCATAAGTAAAACATGGAAAAAGTGCTTCTACTAGCTTAAGGTTCAAGTTTTCCTGGAGGGAGTAATGTTTGAATTGAGCCAAGATGATTGACTTAAATAAGTAAAAGAGGGTGGAACTACAAACCCAAAGATAGTCTTACATTCTGATATAGCTTTAAGCCACACTTCCAGTTGTACCTAGGAGTAACCTAAAGCTAACATTTCGGAACAAAGTAGCAGGAACACTCATCAAGATATGAACTTATTTTTAACAACAGGATAAATAATCAGGAAAGACATAATTATTATATTATTACTATTATCAGTCATTCATAGCCTAATACACTATATGTTTGTTTTTACTTTAACTTATACCAAGAGTGAGCAGGGTTGTAAGAAAGTAACATTAAAATGAATAAACCTGGAACAACTTTCAGGTAAGTTAAGAAGTTGTCAGAAGAATGCCTGAGAAAAGTTTTATACACAATACAAGTCCTTTGGGCCTACATTCCAAGTTTTCCTTGTTCAAATCTGAATGGTCTTGAAGAAATAAAAGCCAAGGTCTGCACTGTAGAGAAGCCCAATGCCCCTCTGACAACTCAGAAATACTACTTCAAAGCTCTGTTTTATTTAGAAATACTAGTAAAGAAGGCATGAATAGCAGGGTAAAAAGTAACTCATTGCCTCTTACTACAAAAAATTAATGGGGACCTGGCTTACAATGCACAGATATAGTTTCTGGCAGGTAGTGGCCCATTTTCTATGCAAATTTTAAAAGTAAGTAAAATATATCTTTTGGTGTCTTGGCTTCTCTTTGTTGTACTTAGTTTGTACTTTTGCTGTACTCTTTCATGATAACATTAGTAAAAACAAATCTTAGATTTAGAGAGCCTCCTTTTCCTGATCTGCAAACTTGCCATACGTATTTCACATGATTGACAGGAGAATTCAACACCTAAAACAATTCCTGGCCTAGAACTTTACTTAAAAGGATAATTTCCCTGTGTGTCCTATCATGGACCCTCTACCACCTTAGAAGCCTGGAAGCCTAATGCTATTTTTTTTCCCTCTCCACTTACATTCATATAAAACTCATTCATACTATGGTGTAAATGACTAAATTACACCTTCAACTGTTACAAAGTAAGTGGAAGATTTTATTTTAGCAAGACTCTTATCTTGCCAAGCCAAACATGTAGCAGCTGAGTAGCAACTTCTAACATCAATATAATGGCAGAGGAGAGTGAGGAGACAGGAAGCACAGCAAATGCCCTGGTCTCTTTTTAACGTATATTAATTGTGCTTCTCGAACAGGTGGTTTGATTGTCTTAACTCAAAAATGTGTCGTATTTATTTTGTATAAAGAATGCAGTACTTGAAGCCAGGTGGCTGGATTCTCAGAAAATCGAATGCTAAAACTGATTAAACTGAAGCAAAACAAAACTACTTCACAACTTTGTAAACACTAAGTGTAACTATTATAGAAGGAGCCATATTAGCAATTGTGTCTGACATAGTCAAACACACAAAAAAGGCTATGTACTTAACCTTCGTGTCATCATATTTGGATTTTTTATTAAAGGAAATTAGGATGCTATTCTTAACCATGCACAGCTGTCTGTACAGTGAGGTCTGGGCTCATTTTGGATTATGATCTCTGAGTTTTCTTATTTAGCTTAGTGACAAATGGCTCATCAGTGCCCCATTCTGCACTACATACCTGCCTTTCCACAGAGTTCATTTTCTCTTACACCTCAGTTTTTCTGGCCTCTCTGATGTCTGTTTCCATGCATTGAATTTATATGTAATCATTAGCAAAAAAATAGAATATAATAACATAGTTATCAGAGGAGAACTACCAAATGCAACCTAGCATATTCACAGCTTTCTTTTATTCCCATTCCCAAGTAATACACACATGTGCATGACCATGTGCGTGTGCACACAAATATATAGGAATCATATTCTATCTTCAAAGCTTTGTCATCTGGCTCGTATCAAATAAAGCAGATAAACCCATTATTCCATCTTATTACATCTGGTAGCAATAGTTCCAATTTAGGTGATTTTGTTTTAAGGAGTTGTGGAACAAAGTAACAAAATAAGGACTTTCACTGGAGGTTAGATTTAATTGTTTTTTAGCTTTTTGGTGGAAAATAATGCTATTTAGGATTCTAGCTCCCCTCCAAAAATCCACAGAATTTCAAAATTGTATTAATTTCATTATATTTCTACACTAGTAAGTCAATAGGGTATAGGCACAAACCAATGACATTTCATTAAATTATGGTGGTTAAAGACATGAAGCCATTAAAACAACTGTCTTAATTGTGAATTTCCCCCTCATTCTGGAACTGTCCTTAGGCAAAATCATGAAGTCTATCTTCAGAGATGCCCTCTGCATTCCAGGGCTTCTCTTTCCCAGCTTTGTTATCTGATCCCCCAAAGCAATCCCCTGGGGCAAAGGCTCTCAGCTTGAACTGATGACCCGCAGTTCTCTATGCCATGACATTTTCCCAGCTCTTCTCTAGATCAGAAGTTATCTATCCAGTGTCCAGTCATCTGTCTGCTTTCCAAAGGTACAATAAATATATAAGTAAACACAAAAACAAATTATCTATGCCAAAAGTTAATGTTGACTTCCCCTTCATAATACCATTTTAACACAGTAATTACATAAATAAAATGACAATCGTAGATATTTGAAAAAACATTTTAGGGGATCATTTATTCATCCACTATCCATCAACCACATCACATAGAAGGTTTTCTACCAATGTGAGTTGAAAAAGAAAAGGGATCCAGGATGGGGCATCCTGGTATAGTGATGAAACACATGGATCTTAAAATCAGTTGGATTAGAAACCTCCAGTTGGGGAAAGTATATATAATTTGGGGGAATTTATTTAACTTTCTTAAGACTCAGTAAATAGGAAAAGTTAAGGCATCCATGCATGGAGTGGCCCTGAGCATTAAGTAAAACATTGCATTCGAAGTTCAATAAACATTAACTAGTAATACAATTATCACTGTAATAACAATTGTTTAAAAATAGGAATATGGGGCAAAAAATGGAAATTTCTAGAGGGCACACTATATGTCATGCATTCTATTGGGAATTCATAAATGTAGTACTGTTATATCTCAATTATTAGCCTTTTTCTGCATATTATTTTCTATCTGATCTATTGTTAATTTAAGGCACCTCTTAGTTGAATAAAACCATACACAAAGACTCAAAGAAATAGTTAAATATTTTTCAGGAGAAATAATTCCATGTATTTATTCTTAGCAATTTTTTTTTAAATTTCTTGAAACTATGTTAGACTAGGGCAGGGGGAAACAAGAAGGGGAAATACCTAGAGAACAAGCCATGGAGGGAGCCAAATTCCTGATATGGGAAGAGGAATAAAGGTCACCTGTGGTGAGGCTCATGTATTATAGAGAGAATCAGCACCAACTTAATTTTGAGTGTGTACTTCCTGATGATAAACCATTTGTGAATAACCCACCATTCAACTGTCCTTTACCTTTGGAAGTCCAAAAACAGAGTCAGGTTTTATATACTTTCTATGGGGATCAGGCTAAAGGATAAACTTCAATTTCCAATCAGCATAGAATCAAACATATCAGTTACAAATATTCCATTAGCTAGGGACCTAGTATACACCCAACACTCATGTACATGTTATCTAATTTTATCTCTAGAACACTACTGTTAGGTTAATAGATATTAACCTAACTATACAAGTGAATAACTGAGGCTTAGTTTTCTCAATCTTAAGTATCTTACTCAATGTCACATATGTAGTATAGGTGGAATATAGACATGTGTCTAAATGATTCCTTGATGTACTCAACATAAATCCTGCAGTACTGTTACTGTTTTTCCCCATAGAGGTAATGGTGACAGAGACCTTAGGCATAAGAGAAGGAGGAACAAAAGGCAATATTTTCAAACTCAGTAGGATAATGTTATACATTCATATTTTACAGACATAGAAAGTCAAATACTATACGATCTAACTTATATGTGGAATCTAAAATAGTCAAACTCATAGAAGCAGAGAGTAGAATAGTGGTTCCCAGGGGCCAGGGGTTGGAGGGGATGGGGAGATGTTGGTCAGAAGGTACAAAGTATCAGCTACTCAAAATCAACAAGTTCTGAAGAGCTATGTACAGCATGGTGAATATAGTTAACGATATTGTATATCGTTATATACTTGAAATTTGCTAAGAGGTGCATTCTCACCACACAAAAAAGAAACAGAATATTAACTATTTGAAATGATGGCTATGATAATTAGCTTGACTGTGGTGATCATAATACATTGTATACATACATCAAAACAACAAGTTGTACACCTTAAATACATACGTTTTAATTTGTCAACTATACCTCAATGAAGCTGAAAAAAACACACTTCATGCTATAAATATATGGATATTTTAATTTAATATTTAGTATTTCTAAAGCAAAAAGGAGAGGAGACTACAGCAAAAGAAAAACAAAAATAAAAATGCAAGAGCTAGAAAGCAGACTTGAAAAACTGAATCCTGAGACAACTATTTAAAAGCAAGAAAGCACCCAGTTTGCACCACAGAATCCCCAAAGTTATCAGTAATTGGTGACATCAAGTATGTCCATCAAGTATGCATGGGTAAAGATGACAATGGAGTCAGAAGGATTGTGGTACATCATTTTAAGAAGATCTCTACTTCCACTTTGTATAGACAGCTAAATCTCTATCTTAATCAGTTTGGGATGCTATAAAAAAATACCACAATGTGTGGCTTATAAACAAGAGAATTTTATTTCTCACAGTTCTAGAGGATGAGAAGTCCAAGATTAAGGCACTGACAAATTCAGTGTCTGGTGAGAGCCCACTGCTTGGTTCATAAATGGCCATCTCTTTGTTGTGTCCTCACATGGTGAAAGGAGCAGAGAGCTATCTGGAGTCTCTTTTATTTTTTAATTTTTTTTAATTTAAAAATGTTTTTTGGCTAGGCTCTTGTTAAAGACTTTTTTTTTTAATTGGGGTATAGTTGTTTTACAATGCTGTGTAAGTTTCTACTGTACAGCAAAGTGGAGTTCCGTATGCTATACAGAAGGTTCTCATTAGTTATCTATTTTATACGTATTAGTGTATACATGTCAATCCCAATCTCCCAATTCATCCCCCCCACCTCCACCCCCTGCTTTTCCCACTGGAGGTCCATACATTCGTTCTCTACTTGTGTCTCTCTATTTCTGCCTTGCAAACCAGCTCATCTGTATCATTTTTCTAGATTCCACATATATGCGTTAATATACGATATTTGTTTTTCTCTTTCTGATTTACTTCACTCTGCATCACCGTCTCTAGGTCCATCCACGTCTACACAAATGACCCAATTTCGTTCCTTTTTATGGCTGAGTAACATTCCATTGTATATATGTACCATTTTCCTTTATCCATTCAACTGCTGATGAACATTTAGGTTGCTCCATGACCTCACTATTGTACATGGTGCTGCAATGAACATTGGGGTGCATGTGCCTTTTTGAATTGTGGTTTTCTCTGGATATATGCCCAGTAGTGGGACTGCTGGGTCATAAGGTTAGTTTCTTAAGGAAGCTCCATACTGTTCTCCATAGTGGCTGTATCAATTTACATTCCCACCAACAGTGCAAGAGGGTTCCCTTTTCTCCACACCCTCTGCAGCATTTGCTGTTTGTAGATTTTCTGATGATGTCCATTCTAACTGGTGTGAGGTGATACCTCACTGAAGTTCTGATTTGCATTTCTCTAATAATTAGTGATGTTGAGCAGCTTTTCATGTGCCTCTTGGCCATTTGCATGTCTTTTTCGGAGAAATGTTTATTTAGGTCTTCTGCCCATTTTTGGATAGGGTTGTTTGTTTTCTTCATACTGAGATGCATGAGCTGTTTATATATTTTGTAGATTAATCCTTTGTCCGTTGATGCGTTTCCAAGTATTTTCTCCCACGATGAGGGTTGTCTTTTCATCTTGTTTATAGTTTCCTTTGCTGTGCAAAAGCTTTGAAGTTTCATTAGGTCCCATTTGTTTATTTTTGTTTTTATTTCCATTACTCTAGGAGGTGGGTCAAAAATTATCATGCTGTGATTTTTTTTACATCTTTATTGGAGTATAATTGCTTAACAATGGTTAGTTTCTGCTTTATAACAAAATGAATCAGTTATACATATACATATGTTCCCATATCCCCTCCCTCTTCATGCTGTGATTTATGTCAGAGTGTTCTCCTATGTTTTCCTCTAAGAGTTTTATAGTGTCTCATCTTACATTTAAGTCTTTAATCCATTTTGAGTTTATTTTTGTATATGGTGTTAGGGAGTGTTCTAATTTCATTCTTTTACATATAGCTGTCCACTTTTCCCAGCACACTTATTGAAGACACTGTCTTTTCTCCATTGTATATCCTTATCTCCTTTGCCATAGATCAGGTGACCATAGGTACATGGGTTTATCTCTGGGATCTGTTTCCTGTTCCATTGATCTATATTTCTATTTTTGTGCCAGTGCCTTATTGTCCTGATTACTGCGACTTTGTAGTATAGTCTGAAGTCAGGGAATCTGATTCCTCCAGCTCCGTTTTTGTCCCTTAAGATTGCTTTGGAATTCGGGGTCCTTTGTGTCTCCATAGAAATTTTAAGATATTTTATTCTTGTTCTGTAAAAAATGCCACTGGTAATTTGTCAGGGATTTCATTGAATCTGCAGATTGCTTTGGGTAGTATAGTCATTTTCACAATATTGATTCTTCCAATCCAAGAACATGGTATATCTCTCCATCTGTTTGTGTAATCTTTGATTTCCTTCATCAGAGTCTTACAGTTTTCTGAGTACAGGTCTTTTACCTCCTTAGGTACATCTACTCCTAGGTATTTTATTCTTTTTGTTGCAGTGGTGAATGGGATTGTTTCCTTAATTTGTCTTTCTGATCTTTCATTGTTAGTGTATAGGAATGCAAGAGATTTCTGTGTGTTAATTTTGTATCCTGCAACTTTACCAAATTCATTGATTAGCTCTAGTAGTTTTCTGGTGACATCTTTAGGATTTTCTATGTATTGTATCATGTCATCAGCAAACAAGGACAGTTTTACTTCTTTTCCAATTTGTATTCCTTTTATTTCTTTTTCTTCTCTGATTGCTGTAGCTAGGACTTCCAAAAGTATGTTGAATAAGGGTGGTGACAGTGGACATCCTTGTCTTGTTCCTGATCTTAGAGGAAATGATTTCAGTTTTTCACCATTGAGGATGATGTTTGCTGTGGGTTTGTTGTATATGCCCTTTATTACGTTGAGGTAGGTTCCCTCAATGCCCAAACTTTCTGGAGAGTTTTAATCATAAATTGGTGTTGAATTTTGTCAAAAGCCTTTTCTGCATCTATTGACATGATCATATGGTTTTTGTTCTTCCATTTGTTAATATGGTTTATCACATTGATTGATTTGCATATACTGAAGAATCCTTGCATCCCTGGGATACATCTCACTTGATCATGGTGTATGATCCTTTTCATGTGTTGTCAGATTCTGTTTGCTAGTGTTTTGTTGAGGATTTTTGCATCTATATTCATCAATGATATTGGTCTGTAGTTTTCTTTTCTTGTGATATCTTTGTCTGGTTTTTGGTATCAGGGTGATGGAGCCCTCAAAGAATGAGTTTGGGAGTGTTCATCCCTCTGCAATTTTCTGGATGAGTTTGAGAAGGATAGGTATTAACTCTTCTCTAAATGTTTGACAGAATTAGCCTGTGAAGCCATCTGGTCCTGGATTTTGTTTATTGGCAGATTTTTAATCACAGTTTCAATTTCATTACTTGCGATTTGTTTGTTCATATTTTCTATTTCTTCCTGGTTCAGTCTTGGAAGGTTATACCTTTCTAAGAATTTGTCCATTTCTTCCAGGTTGTCCATTTTATTGGCATATAATTGCTTGTAATAGTCTCTTATGATGCTTTGTATTTCTGTGGTGTCCTTTGTAACTTCTCATTTTTCATTTCTATTTTTATTGGTTTGATTCCTCTCCATTCCTCTCCATCATCTTCTTGATGAGTCTGGCTAATGGTTTATCAATTTTATCTTCTCAAAGAACCAGCTTTTAGTTTTATTGATTTTTGCTATCATTTCCTTAATTTCTTTTTCATTTATTTCTGATCTGATCTTTAGGATTTCTTTCCTTTTACTAACTTTGGTTTATTTTTGTTCTTTGTTCTCTAGTTCGTTCGTTCTCTCGTTCCTTCGTTCTCTAATACCAAACATTGCATCCAATAACAGCAAGCATATGTGGAACATTCTCCAGGGTAAATCATATGTTAGGTCACAAAAATAGTTTTAGCATGTATAAGAAGACTGAAATCATACCAAGTATCTTTTCCACCTCACAGGTACGAAATTAGAGCTCAGTGACAGGAGGAAAACTGGAAAATTCACAGTTAAAATTAAATAAAACAGTCCTGAATAATCAATGGGTCAAAGATGAAAGAAAAAGAGAATTAAAAAAATCTTTTAAAAAGTGGAAACAAACATAAAAACTTATGGGATGCAGCAACTGCAGTTCTAAGAAGAAGTTTACAGCACTAATGCCTACATAAGAAAAAAGAAAGATCCCAATGATATATAAAATCTAAAAAAGCCAAATGCATAGAAATGGAGAGTAAAAAGGTGGCTGCCAGGGTTGGGGTGGAGGGGAACGGGGGATCAGGAGATAGTGATCAAAGGATACAAACTTCCAGTTATAAAATGAATAAGTTCTGTAGATCTAACATACAGCATGGTGACCATAGTTATCAATCCTGTTTATATACTTGAAAGTTGCTAAGAGTGTAGATCTTAAATGTTCCCACCACAAATTAAAAAAAACAAAGGGAATTACATGAGATGACAGAAGTATTAACTAACCTTACCATGGTAATCAGTTTGCAATATATATGTATATCAAATCATCACACTGTATACCTTAAACTTATACAATATTATAGGTCAATTATATTTCAATCATGCTGGAAAACTAAACTAAAATAGGTGACTGCCAGGACTTGACCACTGGGCTGTAGTTTGACAACCCCTGCTTTAATCTATTTTTTTCCTCTAATGTAACAAATGGTAATAGCCAAAGTAGAAAATTTATCAGACTCAGCCAGTCCCTCAAGCAAAGGAATTTATTACGAAAATGACTGAAATTGAGAAAGATCCTAACATGCTTAAAACGTGCACTCAGTATGATGTATTTTAGACTCCAAGCATTGCAAAGGCTAGAACTGTATGTTTTGTAATTCTAAGTGCCTAAAGTTATTATACAGAAATAAAGGTTTTACATGATGTCATTGAGAGAATACTAAATTAGGTATCAAAATCAATTTTAAATGAATGCTGTTAATAACTAAATAAGTCAAACAAAAATGTGTGAATTTTCCTTTTTAACTTATTTCATCTGAACCTGAAATTTCTACTGTGAATATATGACTATATATGTATTGTGTAAATAGTGAAAGAAAAAAAAAGATAAAAAGAGAAAGAAATCACCTTGGCTTGAATAACAGTAGCTCACATCAATTCTAAGAAACTGTAACATCAACTTTTCTGGCAAGACTCCACTGGTGGTGTTTATTTTTCATTAAACTCTGATTCTTGACAGAATAGCTTACCAGCAGTAAAAATAAAAAAATAATAAAATGAAATACAGAGAAAAATAACCTTGAGCCATCCTAGGTAGAATCATTCCTTTAATCAAGCCAGAAAGATTAAAAACATACTTTCAAATCTTTTTTTCTAGTACTGAAGTTGCTATCTAAAAATAATTTTGAATACCAAGTAGAATGCATGAATTTTGGATTTGGAGTGAGCCTTTTTAATACTGAGATCACTCTCAGATTATTTGAATTTAATGAAATTGGCACCAAGATGACAGTAATAATGATAAAACATTTAAAGGTTCAAAGAAAAGGAAAAGTTGGGCTTCCCTGGTGGTGCAGTGGTTAAGAATCCACCTGCCAATGCAGGGGACATGGGTTCGAACCCTGGTCCAGGAAGATAACACATGCCATGGAGCAACTAAGCCTGTGCACCACAACTACTGAGCCTGAGCTCTAGAACCCGTGAGCCACAACTACTGAAGTCCGCGTGCAGCAAGGAAGACCCAACGTGGCCAAAAATAATAAGTAAATAAATTTATAAAATAAATAAATAAAAAGGAAAAGTAAACATCAATATAATATTCGTTGGTATTAATTGGTGAATATGATACAGAGTAAGCTGATTGTGAACATTTTCATATCAACTACACATTTGTGTAGTGAGATGTTAATAAAAAACAGATGGTATGGTGAGTTAAAACTGCTAATGTAAAATATGTGATACGGAGTGCAGGAGTTGAAATATTTCACCTGGGCCAGATTAAGATGCCAAGGTAACAATGCATGAAATCCACTATGTCAGAAATAAGTGCCATTTCTTCTTTTCCAAAATAAAGCATACTTACATATACCCTTTTTATGGTGAACAGTCTCCCTCAACAAATTTTTGGTATGTCAGCTTCAATTCAGACTATTCACATTGTTCTCAAAGCCTATAATCTCTGGGAGGTTTTCTCCTATACTGTGAAGGATATGAAGGAAAATAAATCAAGGAGGGAAAGGAGGAATAAGAAAGTAAAAGAAAAATAGGATAAAAACACAGATGGAAAGGAAATTCCACCCTGTCTCCCTCCCCTTTTTTTTCCCTTAGAAGCGAGAGAACTAGATACAGAAAGAAGTTTGTGAAAAATAGTAGGGATTAACTTTGTTGATTTGGGTTGGTTATTACATCTTCAAAATTTATTAGCTACATTCAGATGCTATGCCAAGAGGCATAGTAATAACACCAATTAAGTTTATATAGTTTTTCAAACCTATCAGGAGATTGTTCATCTGTTCCAAGAGCAAGCCATGAAATAGTCTTATGTTTGCCTTAGGTATGATTAAAACCATATAGATAATATTCTATATATATAATACAAGTAATGACCTAATATGGTCCAGGCAATTTCCATGGGATGAGGATGTCTGTACTTTTCTCAGTTTAAATTCTAAAATCTTTTTGTCCTCACACAGAGTAAGAAGCAAAAAACATGACATTGTATTGGCACTGGGGAATCTTCTGTTCCATGATGGATATCTTCCTTCTAGGAAGAGGAGGTTGCTATTGGGCCTCATTCATTAAGTTGATGTAATGGTGGCATGAACTATCATCCACAGAGATTTTCAATTGAATGTTATCCCACCAATCACTGTCTCACAGCCTAATAGAGTGTCCCTGACATCAGAGTCTGATAAATTGCCCAGTGCCAATTAAAAAAGACACTTTCCCTGTCATTTAGCTGCAATATTCTCCTTTACTAGATTAGGTTCCATAAAAATGACAGGAATGATGAAAGTTTATCTGTAAAATTCTTCAGTTTAATTTGTGAAGCTATGTAGGCTTCCGGGTTTCTGCACTGTGTCCAGAGTCAGGAAGGGCACTTATTGATGTCATTAGAAAACTGCTCCAAGTAGATATTATTGTAACAGATTTACTGAAGTACTCATACTTTTAGAGTAAAGATGAAAAAATTGTGAAGAATAATACACCCATTCATTTTTCAAATATGTGTTGATAACTTCCGAACACCATGCAGGCCTGCTTTCTTGATAGATTAGTAGGCAGCTTAAATTCCGCAATTTCCCTGTGTCCCATACTTCCCCACCTCTCCCAACTCATCTCAAATTGTTGGGTTTTACAAAACGATTATCTTGCCTACAGACACATTTTCTTCTTTAGTAAGCATATTTCACTCATCATGAAAGATCTCTGTACATCAGCCTCTGCTTTTTGATAGGTGTGTTGCCAAGCTACCAAATAATAGATTTTAATATTCTGTATTACCTCCATTAAAATTCCCTTTAGGATCGTTTAGCATTCAACACAGGAGAAGAAGCATTTTAGTGAATTTTTATCATGGGAATTCTTTAATGAATATATCCTGTTCTCTTGCATGAGAAATAGCATATCATACTATTTAAGAGTTTTGTGTCAGACCATTAAGGTTCGAATCTCACTATTCACTAGCTGAATGACATTGGGCAAGTCACTTAACTGCTTTATGCTTATGTGCCCTTTTAATAAGATTATTATAAGGTTTAAATATAAATTAAGTATAAGTATTTAGAAAAGTGACAAGTACATTATTAGCATTCACTCTCTACTAGCCATTATTATATATTCACATCAAATACAAAATTAAAATTTCTCTTGAAACAAAGTTAAACAAAATGCAGTCATTCTTTCATTTAAAAAGCATTTTGCTGCTTCCCACTAGCTATCTATTTTACATTTGATAGTGTATATATGCAGGGAGATCAGCTCAGTGCTTGGTGACCACCTAGAGGGGTGGGATAGGGAGGGTGGGAGGGAGGGAGATGCAAGAAGGAAGAGATATGGGGATATATGTATATGTACATCTGATTCCCTTTGTTATAAAGCAGAAACTAACACACCATTGTAAAGCAATTATACTCCAATAAAGATGTTAAAAAAAAAAAAAGCATTTGGTTTATACCAGGTCATGGACTAGGTATTAGGGATATTAGAAGACTAAAAAAAGTGCAGATGCTCTCCAAGAATTACGAAGAGCTATAGAGATAGATCATACAGGTAACAAAGTAGGTGAATCACAAAAATATAAATAGGTGCTAATGTTTTAGGGTGAACATATAATAACTGTATTATTTACTCCTTTAACATTCACTCTCTCTCTCCAAAATTTTAGATAAAAATAGAGGTCTCTGTAATTTATCTCTATCTATTGCTGCTACTATTGAGGTCAGTGGTACATGTGTCCAAGTTAATATAATTAAAGGAAACACTGGAGGAATCATTCTTTAATTTTGCCCAAAGGACAAGGTTCAGTAGAGGGCACTAAGCTTTCTTCTTTAGTTATTTAATGATGGAACCACATTTCAAAACTTGTTTGGGACATCTGGTTTCACTTTGGCATTGGGGAAACTTCATATTGTTTTATTGTTTTTCATGTACCATTTTTCTCTCCTATAAAAATATCACATTTGCAGTATTTCAAGAGTTTTAGGACAAGGATGCAACTTTTATTCAATATAGTATTGGAATTCCTAGCCACAGCAATCAGAAAACAAAAGAAATAAAAGGAATTCAAATGAGAAAGGAAAAAGTAAAACACTCACTGTTTGCAGATGACATGACATTTTATAGAAAATCCTAAAGACACCACCAAAAAATGATTAGAACTGACAAATGAATGCAGTAAATTTGCAGGATACAAAATTAATATACAGAAATCTGTCATGTTTCTATACACTAACAATGAACTACCATAAAAAGAAATTAAGAAAATAATTCCATTTACAATTGCATCAAAAAGAATAAAATACCCAGGAATAAATCTAACCAAGAAGGTAAAAGACCTGTACTCAGAAAACTTTAAGACATTGATTAAAGAAATTGAAGATGACACCAACAAAGATATACTGTGCTTATGAACTGGAAGAATTAGTATTGTTAAAACGACCATACTACCCAAGACAATTTACAGATTCAATACAATATTTATCAAAATACCAATGGCATTTCTCACAGAATTATAATAATTCTAAAATTTGTATAGTAACACAAAAGATCCTGAATAGCTAAAACAATCTTGAGAAAGACGAACAAAATTGGAGGTACCATGCTTCCTGATTTCAAACTATACTACAAAGCTACAGAAATTGAACAGTATGGCACTGGCACAAAAACAGACACATGGATCAGTGGAACAGACTAGAGAGCACAGAAATGAACCTATGCTTATAAGGTCAATATATATGGTCTATGACAAAGGAGGCAAGGGGAGAACAGACAGCTTCTTCAATAAAAAGTGCTGGGAAAACTGGACAGCTATATCCCAAAGAATCAAATTGGACTACTTTCTCACACTATATGCCAAAATACATTCAAAATGGACTAAAGATCTTATTGCAAAATCTGAAACCATGAAATTCTTAGAAGAAAACATAGGCAGTATGCTCTTTGACATCAGTCTTACCAATATTTTCTTGGGTATGTCTTCTCAGGAAAGGGAAACAAAAACAATCAAGCAAACAAATAAATGGAACTACATCAAACTAAAAAGCTTTTGTGTACTGAGGGAAACTATCAACAAAATAAAAAGGCGGAAGATATTTGCACGTTATCTATCTGATAAGAGGTTAATATTTGAATAGGAGAAGACATTTGCAAACGATATATCCAATAAGGAGTTAATATCCAAAATATACATAGAATTCATAAAACTCAACATCAAAAAAACAATCTGATAAAAAAAATGGGAAGAGGACCTGACTAGACATTTTCCCAAAGAAGACATACAGACAGGCAACAGACACATAAAAAGATGTTCAACACCTCTAATCAGGGAAATGCAAATCAAAACCACAATGACATACAACCTAACACTTCTCAGATGGCTATTATCAAAATGACAAGAAATAACAAGTGTTGGTGAGGATGTGGAGGAAAGGGAACCCTTGTGCACTGTTAGTGGGAATGTACATTAGTACATCCACAATGAGTAATAGTATAGAGGTTCCTCAGAAAATTAAAAACAGAACTACTATATGATCCAGCAATTCCACTTCTGTGTGTCTTTCTGAAGAAAATAAAAACACTAATTTGAAAAGATATATGGTCCCCTATGTTCACTGAAGCATTATTAATAATAGACAACATATGGAAGCAACCTAAGTACGCACTGATACATGAATGGATAGAAGATGGGGGATGGAGATATATATATATATAGATATATATATATAGATATATATATTTAGACATAGACATAGATACAGTGGAATATTATTCAGACATAAGAATGAAGTCTTGCTATGTGTGACAACATGGATGGATCTAGAGGGCATTAAGTTAAGTGGAATAAGACAAAGACAAATATCGCATGATTTCACTTACATGTGGATTCTTTAAAAAAATGAACAAACATAACAAAACAAATAGCAACACAGAAACAGACTCATAGATAAAGTGAACAAACAGGTGGTTGTCAGAGGGGTGGTGGATGGGGGTGGTGAGTGAAATATTCCAGCTACAAAATAAATGAGTCACAGGGATGAATGTATAGCATAAGGAATAGAGTCAATAATATCATAATTACTTTGTATGGTGACAGATGGTAACTAGATTTATTATGGTGATAATTCTGTAAACAAATATGGAATCACTAGGTTGTGCACCTGGAACTAACAGTGTTGTAGGTCAATTATCCAAAAAGAGTTTGAGGGACCTATGACACTGGCTCATCATAAACAATAATAAAATTGCATAAAATATATGAAGCACCTATTTTCACACATTAGACAACAGCTAGCACAAGACTGTGATCCTGGACAGATGGGACACATATAAGAAGAGGATGATATTGGCTCTGCTTTTTTGGTTTTTGGTTTTTTTTTTGGGGGGGGTAGGTTGACCTGGAGCACTTTACAGATAGCTGTGATCTAGAAGGCAGAGGAGACTATGATGACAGTTTGGGTCTGCTGAAGTGGCAGTAATTTGTGGTGTAAGGTAAGAGAGAGAACTAAATAAAGAAGACACTACAGAAATCTGCATAAGCATCCCCTTGAGTCTTTTACCACAAATGTACACATGGTTAGAGTCAGATGACATGAGACCTGGAGGAAACCAGATCCTGGACAGAGAGAGGACTGGGAGCTGACAGTAGATTCCGAGGTCACACACTATTGGGAGAACTGGAAGTTCTGAACAGCCAGAGTAGCAAAAGTTAACAGACCTTGGTGAATATATCAGGCATTTAGTCAAAACCTCCCCTCCTTCCCCAAACTCCTAGAACTATACTTTAGGAGTAGGACTACTCTAGATTACCATAACCAAACCTAAAATCAAGCTTTGATAGAATAAGCTGATCCTGCAGAAAAGTAAATGCCAGCAAGAAAAGATAAATTAGGGCTTCCCTGGTGGCACAGTGGTTAAGAATCCACCTGCCAATGCAGGGGTCACGGGTTCAAGCCCTGGTCCGAGAAGATCCCACAGCCAGTGGAGCAACTAAGCCCATGCACCACAATCACCGAGCCTGTGCTCTAGAGCCCGCGAGCCACAACTACTGAAGCTTGTGCACCTATAGCCCGTGCTCCACAACAATAGAAGCCACCACAATGAGAAGCCTGCGCATCGCAACGAAGAGTAGCCCCCGCTCACTGCAACTAGAGGAAAGCCCGCATGCAGCAATGAAGACCCAAGGCAGCCAAAAATTAATTAATTAATTTTTAAAAAGATAAATTAATGATCTTAAATGGAAGAAAACAAAATCAAGACACTAAAACAAATAGCATTCACAGGATCCAGTAAACAATAAAGAGTTACAAACACAGGAATAAGCAGGAAAAGGTGACTGATAACCAAAATAAGCAATTATACAGAAACAGAAGCAGAGATGACAGCAACATTGAGATTTGAGGATAAGGAATTCAGAGTAGCAAAGAAAACATATTATGAATCATCTAAACATCTAAAAGAAAATTAAAAAAAAAACATAATGGGTGAACTATCAGGAAAGAGAAATGGAAATCAAATACAAATTGAGTATAGTCATGGAAAGTATAAGAACAAACCCAAACAGAAATTCAAGATCTGGAAAATACAAAATCTAAAATGGTAATGTAGGGATGGGATTAATAATAATAGAACAGTAATTTAACTACTACAGGAGAAGGGATCTATAAGTTTGTGGGGGAAAAGACAATAAAAATACTCCAGACTGAAGAAAGCATATGAAAAACTGAAAATAATGAACAGTAATTCAGTAACCTGTGGGATGATACTGGAGGTCTGACTTAAGAGCTCATCTCTGAACCACTTTGTCATTATTAGCTTAATGGCAGTAATATGCTTAATTAACCTACTATCTGTAGGTTCCTATAGGATACCCAGTTATAAATATGAAAATCTAACACAATATGTGCCTACATTTCAAGTTATTTTGAAAGTGGTTTATAGAGTTCTGCCTGGTTTGGAGATAACAGGAAGAAGAATTCATTGCAGCCATTGGCTGAATATTTCCTTGGAAAGATGAACTGTACAATGCTAGGGTTTTCAAACCTCGAATATGTCATTTCATAAGAATTAATCTCTTATGTATCTCAATCTATAAAATCCTTAATTTTATTCTACAACAGGAAAAGATTTGGCCTTTACATCTAAGTGTAATCTACTAGATATGTGGGGTTTTTTTAAAAATCAAAGGTAACCAGATTGAAATATTTACCATTGCCTTTTTAAACCTTATCAAATACACAGATAATTCTAGTAATACCATTGCATTTTAGAATCATCTCGATTTTCTTACTTTTTTTTTTTTTTTTTTTTTTGCGGTATGCGGGCCTCTCACTGTTGTGGCTTCTCCCGTTGTGGAGCACAGGCTCCGGATACGCAGGCTCAGCGGCCACGGCTCATGGGCCCAGCCGCTCCACGGCATGTGGGATCTTCCCGGTCCAGGGCACGAACCCGTGTCCCCTACATCAGCAGGCGGACTCTCAACCACTGCGCCACCAGGGAAGCCCTCTATTTTCTTACATTCTTAAACAAAATTTGTATTTTGAAGTATCTATCATTTTTGTCAACCATCTAAATACTATTGTTTTAAATTCCATAAACTTTAGTTTTTTTCCTCTCAGATGTTTTTCTTAGCTAAAGTCCATCAGAGAAATGTTATGTTTTACGCACAGTCTTTCAAAATATATTATTATTGTTTGATATCAATGACTAGATTGAAAGTTTGCAATTGGTATAGTGCTGCAACTCTGAACATCCTTAGGAAAGGAAGCCAATTAGCACTTAACAAGGCCTACAATGTGTTAGACACTATACTCGCGTCTTGACCTGACCCCAGAGAGTCAATTTATTATTACCATCTTGCACAAGAGAAATTTCAGGCTGGAATGGTTGAACAGAGTTAAGCATCCAATAAGTGACAAAATCAGAATATGAACTCCATGGATCATACTCTTACCTCTGGAATACTTTTTCAGTGGGGAAATGGAAAGCCATAGGTGACTTTGCCTCAAGGTTTTACAATTCAGTTACTAAACCATACTATTTTTGTTACATGCAATAAAACCCTTTATTGGGTTCTTCTTGTCTATGCCATTACCTGGGGGGTTAGTATGACTTTATCTTTTTTCCCTCAAACTATTTTTAGAATAAATACTGAACTTTTTGGTATTTATCTTCTCCATGATGACTTTTAAATCGTCTAAGCTCAAAGTCATACAGGGCACAGAGCCATATAACACTAGATAGTTGAAAACTTACAGTTAGCTCCGGATGATCAAGTCTGTGTTAATTCAGAAATGACACTTAGGTCCAGAAGTGTAAAGTTATTTTTCCAAAGGCACAGAGAATATTTTAGGTTAGAGCTATAAAAAAACTATTTAGAAAACTTTCTTACATATTTCTATTTCTTTTCCTTCATTTTTTTCTTGTAATATCTCATGAATCAAAAGAAATTTCCAGTAGTGCATTTCTTAATAAATGTTCCCTATTTGTAATGATGTTCAAAGGTGTCATGTGAAACATATGTTCAAAGGTCATATAAATTTGTTAAGCGATGTCTCTTAACAAAATCAAATGGATTTATTTAGTGAAGAGCATAAGTCTTCTGAAATGCTCATGTGCACTGTGGCCCTCTGAACCATATACAAAAAGCAGGTTTCCTGGATATATTTGATAAATCACTCCTCTTGTAGTGGTTGGTCTTTTAAAGTACTGTTTTAGGGGGAAAAAAAAGTATTTTCTGAATGAGTCTATCCACTTTAACCTATAGGTAAAAGTCAACTTTCCTTTCAGAGAAGAATGTGAAAAAAGCAGAGTACTTCTAAGTATCACCCATCATAATAATTATCTTATATACAATATTTTCATTTAATCTGCATGATACTTGGTCATTTATTATGCTTCCATTTTACAGATGTGACATCGGAGTAACAAAGACTTATTTACTATTAGCTTATTATGGAGCAAAAGGTACTACTGCATCACCATCCTCCAAGAGAAAACAGGGACGAGCTTTAAAGCAAAACTAATGGAAGGTTTTTCAATCAAACACAAAGCCTGAGCTGGTAGGTACAAAGCACTGGCAGCTACAAAACCTGTGTGATACCAGATTATAGTTGAGAAAAAGTAAAGAGAAACAATGAGGCATTTACTGCCACTAAGAAAGGAAGCAACCCCACCAGCAAGTATGAGAATGGCCACAGCAGGCCCACTTGGTCCTGACCACTGGCCCATTACTACCTTCAGTCACTTCTGAGGAAAGCTAATGACATCATGGTACTGTGGATGCCATCTTCATCCTCAACTGTATCAGGTCCCCTTGCCTGTTCAGAGAGGTCACCACAAACAGAAGAGGCACAAGGGGTCCTGGGCCAACTTTCCCCATTTCAGTGGATGCATGTGTTTGCTTCTCCTTTAGCTGTCTTAGTTCTAACCTCTGATTTCCCCAAAAGAATAGAAAATAAATATCCAAATTAATCTTTCATAAATTTTTTTTCTTTGTTGCAAAGAGAAAAGCTACTCTAGCTCCATAGGATCTAGAGGTAAAGCTGCCTTGAGATACTCTGAAAGGTAAAACATCTGTTTTTTTCCCCTTTGTTGGGGTGAAGCTGAAGATATTTCAGATAACATTCCTCATCTTCCTTGTGGCTATGTTCTGGATTGGGCTGAATGATTTGAGAACTATACTACACAGTGCAAGAGGAAGCTATGGCCACCTGAGTGGGAAGGCCAGTGCAAAGAGCTAAAGGAAAACTAAGAGAGGATACAGAAGCAGCAGGAGGAGAAGCTCCTTCAAACTGCCAAGCAGAGCTCCTGAGGTCTCAAGTGCTTGAATCCCAGCCCCTCCACCCACAAAATAACACATATGCAGTTCCTTGCTTAAAAAAAACTGGATTGTTTGTTTTCTTACTATTGAGTTTTGAGAGCTGTTCATATATTCTGGATACAAATTTACTACCAGATGTATGGTTTGTAAATATTTTCTTTCAGTCTGTGGCTTATATTAAAATTCTTTTGCAGTGACTGTCAAGAAACAGAGTTTTTAATTTAGATGAAACCCAGTTTAAGTATTTTATTCTCTTATGAACTGTGCTTCTTCCATGTTTTAAAATTTTTCTTCATATATAGAACTATATAGTTTTCTATATTGATCTTATATCCTTCAAATGTGCTTATTGTCTTTAGTAGCATTTCTTTAGATTCAGTAGAATTTTCTACACAGACCTGTCTGTGAAGATGGGCAGTTTCACTTCTTCCTTTATAATGTGAATAATATTTATTTCCTTCTCTTGCCTTAGAGCACTCAATATAACCTTCAGGACAATGTGGAATAGAAGTGATGAGAGCAGACATCCTTATGTTATACAGGCTATTAGGGAAATTGCCTTCAGTCTTTCAAGATTAAGTACGTTCAAACAGATTTTGCTTCATGTACTTAACAAGTTTATTGAATAAGCGCATACATGTTTAAGATTTTTATGTCCTCTTTACAATTATTAAATGATTCTCCTTATCTCTAATAATGTACTTTGCTCTGAAATCTACTTCATCAGATATTAATATAGCCACTCCATCTTTGTTTTAATTACTGTTAGCATGGTAGATCTTTTTACATTCACTATGTTAACCTAATTTTTAAGTCTCACAATTTCTACCATTAATATGGAGTATTTTGACCTTTCACATTTAACATAATTATTGATATTGATGGGTTTAAACAAATTATTTTTTTAATATTTGATACTCTATTTTTCATTCTTTTAATCATTTGATTAAAATCTTATTTCTATGTTAGTTTTTAGCTATAACTTTTTGTGATTGCTTTACAGTTTACAGTATAATTATGTAACTTATTGTCATCTATTTTCAAGTGAGAGTATACTACTTCATAAAGTATGCTTCCATTTTCCCCTTCCCTTTGTCCTGCAGTTATCATACATTTTACTCAGATGTGTTATACAAATCCTAACACATTTCTATTATTTTCTTCTTTGAACAATTGCCTTGTAAACATTTGAAAAATTTTTTTCTCTATGGTTACCCACATAGTCACTACTTTCTCTGCTTTTGATTTCTTTGTGCAGATTCAGACTTCCATCAAGTATTATTTTATTTTTGCCTGAAGAACTTGCTTTAATATTTCTTCTAGTATGGTTTTATTGCTGATGATTTTTATTTGTTTTTGTATCTGTGTAAGTCTTTATTCTGAATTTGAAAGATATTTTAAATGGTTATTCCAGTTTGACAGACTTCTCATGTCAGTCTTTGAATTGTCTTTGAAGAGAAGTCTGCTGTCACTTTTTCTTTTCCTAGTATGTAATGTATCTTTTGGCTTCTGGGCTTATTTTAAGATTTTTCTTTTTAATCATTCATGTTGGCAATGCAATTGTGAAATAATTTGGTATCCTTTTGTCTTTATTGTATTGGGGTTTATTGAGTTTCTTGAGTTTGCTAGTTAATAGTTATTGACAAATCCAGAAATTTTTCAATTATTATTTAATCATATTCTTTGCCCCTCCCCTTGTCCACCACTTCTTCCTTCTCCTTTACGGACTCCAAATGTATGTATATTAATCTTCTTGAAGTTTTCCCACAGCTCACTAATACTTCTTCCATTTAATTCAGTTTCTTTTTTTTTTTTCCTTGTGTTTCATTGTGGATAGTTTCTTTCGCTGAATCTTCAAGTTCACTAATCTTTTCTTC
Organism: Mesoplodon bidens; assembly: GCF_964165515.1. Lineage (NCBI taxonomy): Eukaryota > Metazoa > Chordata > Mammalia > Artiodactyla > Ziphiidae > Mesoplodon > Mesoplodon bidens. The sequence goes on along the minus strand of NC_138162.1, from coordinate 67,416,447 downwards.
TACAGAATGTCTAATAGTTTAATAATTTTTCAATATAAACATTGTATGTTTCATCTCTAGAGGTTTAAGTCTTCCATGTCTATATTTAGCGTACTTAACCTTCCCTATTTTTTTTTAACATATGTAGATGCAATAGAGTTATAAGTACTCCTTAATGTTCTTGTCTACTAATTCTATCTAGTGTGTCATTTTTGCAGTCTGTTTCCATGGATTAAATCTTACCCTCATTGTAAGTCAAATTTTCCTGTTTCTTTTTATGACAGGTAATTTTTTATTGGATGCTAGACATTATATATTTTACCTTGTTTGTTTGAATATTTAAAAATTCATTATTCGTTATCATTCCTATTCATATTTTTCAGTCTTGCTTCAAGACTCAGTTAAATTACTTGGAAACAATTTCTTTCTCATTAGTCTTGCTTTTATGCTTTGTTAGAGAGAACCATAACGATCTAGGGCAACTTTGTTTCACTAAATACGTCCTTCTGATGACTCTACCAAATGTTCTGTGCATCGTGAGGTTTTTCCAGTCTGGCTGGTAGGAACACAAATTCCAAGCTCCAGGAACTGTTCCCTCTGCCTGTTGTTTGTAGATTCACTTACCTTCTCAGTTAGATTCCTCTCACACATTCTAGTCAGTATTCATTTAAAAATACAGGGGGAACATTCTGTAGAGCTCTGTAGTTCTCTTTTTCTGTATTTTTTTTCTTACCGTGTTCTACTCTGTGAACAATGGCCACATTGGTCTCCCTGGGCTCCAAGTTTGTTCTCTGCAACTTAGAGAAACTTCAGCATTTTCTCTCATTCCTTCTCCCAATGATGCAACCTAGAAACTCTCTTGAGGAAGCAAGTGAGGCAATTGTTGGGCTCACTTTGTCCTCCTTCTCTTAGGGACCACTATCCAACATTGCCTATAGTTCAAATTGTTTCATTGCATTGAAACAATTGTTTCATTGCATTTAGTTTGATTTTTCACTTTTGGAGGGAGAAGAATCCAATTTCTATTATTTTGTTCTAGCTGGAAAATGGAAGTTCTATCAATGGATACTTGACAATTGTTCTCTAAAGTTGCTCTATGTATTCTCATGGGAGAAAATGGAGAGACACAGAAACAATGTTTCTAATGTCCTTTTTCCCAGAATTTACTCTTACATTCTGTTCAAGATAACTAGCTTTTGTGTACCCTCTGTAATTTATATACTAGTTTCTCACACTTTGTACACTATAAATCACTGCAAAATCCAAAGTTTGACTTATTTTTCTCCTTTCCACAGTCACTTATAAGCACACTAAATATTTATTGAATACTTAAATTCAAGTCCTCACATGAATTCCTTCCAGATTTTATTCTCTCTATGGCTAGTTTATGAGGTTATTATTCCTTTCAGTAGAGAATTTCTAACGCCACTGTTTGTTCAGGAATTACCAAGAGTTTTGTATTATTTTCCACACTGAAACATACACTTAAGGTAAATTTTCTTGGTTCATTTTTGTTTCCACTTTTTGGTGTTATTCGTTTGATACCCTTAAAAACACTGATGTTTGGAACAGAAAACACCACTTCATGGTCTTTCTCTTTCATTCTTAATTAAGAATGTTAAATGAGCTTATTTTTTGTAATTTTAAAAAGTAGAAGCAGTTTTTTTCTACCCATGGAGGAAATATCTTTTGAAGAGCAATATCAATTTTGAATGTATATGGTAAAAAAATGACTATGATCGGTGTAAATTTCCAAAATAGTTCACCTTTTTCGGTGTATAGTTAATTTCATAGATATCTCAATTTAGAAATTTACAAGTAGAGCTTCTTAATCAGATTAGCAACATCTTGTCATAACTCAAATTGCTAAATGAGGAAAATATTTTCAGTAGTGTCTTTGCTTTTCTACTCTGTTGACTAAAATTAGCTTCACTTCAAAAAATAACATACTAGAGATTATTACACCCATGATGTATCTTAAAGCATTTAGACAGTTAAAATAAAAAATATGGCAACTTTTCATAGTCTTTCCATTATATAAGATTATTTTCTTATTTAAACAAATCAGCAATATAATAATCTTTATGTACAGGGCATACACATTGAAATAATTTAAATTTATGCATTCAATGAGATTTAACAAAAATAGCTTATACTTTGTAAAAATGCCTAATTTCCTACATTTTTTCAAGAAACACAGTTCAATCCTCCTATTCTAGTAAAACACTTTAGGTTATTTAAAAAATGAATATATAACATAAATATTGTCATTATCATAACAGAAGGACTAATCAAGAACAAGGACTCAGCTTAAATTAATTCTATATATATGTAATTCTCCTGTTAAATACAAAAATATTTTCTAAATTGGGTCTATATTCCACACACAAAAGTTTGTACACATACACACACATGCATGCATGTCTTGAATAGGAAGCAGAAACTCTAAGTTTAAGTGGTTAGAAAGGAATATGTAAACAGCAAAGTGATGATCTTTAATAATTATGGAGAACGGAAACTATTAAAAGCTACCTGGAGGGCAGTAACTGCATTAAATCACAGTCTTGGGGAATGTTTACCAATTTAGAACTTACTCAATCACTTCTCTCTAAGGTGTACAGTAATTTCATTTTCCTTGATGTATGTAATCCTCCAAAACAGAAAAAATACAGAAGCAAACAACTAAAGCCTAAATAATATATTCACATAAAGGGGCCAAAGGATCTGTATCTATTCTTCATGTTGTATTTGGGCAAGTATATGGAATATTATTCTTTTGGTCATTCAGTATGTGCTAGACACACCCTAAGCACTTGGAATACCCCAATTAATAATAAATAAGTTTTGCTTTCCCAGACCATACAGTCTAGTGGAGGCAGAAAGTGAACAGACAAGTAAATTAAAACGATATTTTCAGAGATAATAAATGCAAAACCTGGATATGAGATTAATAACTCCAAAGTAGAATCATTTATATGTAATTTATGTAAATATTTATAGCTGTTTGGTTATCTAGTTGTACCCTTATTCAGCATTTCTTGACACCTTCTCATATATATATACACACACGTATATTCCTTTTCTCACAATATAGTCAATTACGAAAGGAATACAGACTATGTCAGAAGAGTTCAATATTTTTCATCAAATTTTTTTCCTAAAGATTCAGAAAGGATAGTTGGTTAAATGTATCATCTTTCTGATGGAGGGATCTCCTTTGTAGACTGACTTGCAATTCTTTCACAGTATTAATATTGATATGAGTGAGTGTATGTGGAAGTCACTGAATCAGTTCTTTTGTGATCAATATGTAGGAGAACCTTCATCTCTCTATTTTGTAAGATTATTCACACATTTGGTTATAGACCTAGGAATAGGGATGGGTTTACTAACCATTAGTGTAAAGGCCCTGTTTCCCACTCCAGTCTATGTTCTAAATTACTTTACTGAAATCACTTAATTTACTTGTTTAGAATGTGTATTAATGAGATAAAGTCACAGGATCAATACTGTTTTATTCAGTGAGGTTTGATTATAGAAAGACACAAAATAAAAACTAGCCATACTGTGTATCCTTAGCCAGAGAATGTTCTAAGCATGCTGGTATTGACTAACATCAAGGGAGGAATGCATAAGGCAAACCCTGTGTAACACTGGACAGACCACTACAGAAGAAGTAGATAAGGCCTTTGGTCCATTTATTAATCCAGTTGTTCATTTTCTTATTATTGAGCTTTAAAAGTTCTTTGCATACTTTGGACATTTTACCTTTTACAAAGCAAAATCGATTAAATGAGATAACGTAGTGAAAGGAGTTTATAATTTGTAAAATGTTGCATGAATTGTAAGAAATTGTATAGATATCTAGATTAACATAGAAGATAATTCAGAGCTGATTATGTCCTTTACAAGAAAGTTCTTCATATTGTAAAGCATGATTTATTATAGAATTCCAGCAAATGGTGATCACCTAGATTGTTTTGGGAGAATATTATTCCCCAAATCTAATTTGCTCTTTTGAAGAGAAACTTACATGACATAAAACTATACAGAAACTTATCTTTTACATGAAGTGATAAAGGAACTTATCTTTATTCCCAGATGATTATTTTTCCTCATACCCTCTGAATAATTACCTAGACGTTTTTGCTATATATTTTAAAGCATTATGTAATGAAACTACTTTTTAATCTACTAATTTGAATTTCCTGAATAACTAAGGCAATTGATTAGTCCTAAAGATGCTAGTGCACATATTATAAATAGTGACATTATCTTTACACGATCTATTTAATTAAGTCATAGTTTTAAGGTTAAGAAGTTTGGTCACTTTTCTCCCTGATATTTTAATGATCCACCTTTACGTAATGGGTCAGACTGCATTTTCAGTTGATCTAGTTCTGTCATTAACTCTGCCAAAATCACTGACTCAGCCATTTTTCATTTCAATGCTTTTGGTCACACAGTTTCAGAGTGCTTAAACTTTTCCAACTCTTAGGGTGTAGGGAAGGACTATTACTGTCTCTAGACATAACCTAATTCCTACTGTTCATGACAGGATCTGTTACCTGTTTTAGACTGTGTCTTTTCATCTGGGCATATAGGTGTTTCTTATTTGGGTGCTATTTCTGACACCTCTTTTTCCTTCAGGGTAAGATTTTAAATGAAAGTGATAATTTTTCAAACTTCCCTGCTAAGTGGTGCCTGTCATGTACATGGCTGGTGTCATTCACTTTGTAGTTTCTGACATTTCTGGGGAAATTTTTAAAATTACAATTTGTACAATCCTTAACTTAAGAGTTTTTCCCAGTGATTTTTGTTTACTTGTGGCACAATATGACCATTACTTGTGGCACAATATGACCATTTCCACTAGAAGTCATTCCACTTCTTGGTCAACACTTGACATGATTTGTTTTTTTAATTTTAGCCAATACAATAGGTGTATAGTTGCAACTTACCGTGGTATCAATTTGCAGTTCCTCATACCTAATGATGTTGAAAATCTTCATGTGCCTATTTCAAACCATGTATATTCTTTGGTAAAGCATCTGTTCATATCTTTGCTCACTTATTTATTGGGTGGTTTCTTTTCTTATTATTGAGTTTGGGGAGTATCTATAATTTTGGATATAAGTCCCTTGGTTTTCAAATATTTTCTCCTAATCTGTGGCTTGATTTGTAGTTTTCTTTCCCCTGTTTTTTGAAGAGCAGACATTTTTAATTTGGATAAAGTCCAATTTATTGTTTTATCTACTAGTCTATCTTTGCACCAATATCAAATTGTCTTGATTACTATAGCTTTATACAAAGTCTTAAAACTAGGTAGTAGTCTTTCAACTTTGTTCTTCTTTTTCAAATTTGTTTTGGAACATGAAGTGATGACCAGGGTGATCCTAAAGAGCTAGCATGGGAAATGAGTCACACTGTTCCTCTTGTGGAAACTGTTTAAAAGTTCAAATCTAACTGAATTCTCCTGTAATTATACACCTTGGAGAGGTAAAATTCCATAAAATTGATTCATTCAGAGGAAAGCACCAACATCTAAAATTTTCCTGGCTTCTCCAATAGTGATTAGATGTCATCTAAATTCTCAGTCAGCTCAAGAAAACCAAATAACTCAGGGTTTATATTCAGGTTAAGTGATCTCACAGTCATACCAGATCAGCCACGCATGCGAGGTTGGTTTCCAGTCTGGTTCCAGTTCAAGGGTCTGCCACATAAAATTAAGTGCATATTGATAAAGTGTCTTTAGAGAACTAATGTAAATTTCAGAGGGTCCCAAATGAAGCACAGGAAAATTTAATTCTTATGCATTGTGAAAAGTGTCAGAGGCATTAATTATTAAGCAGTCATAATGTCTACTCTAAATGAGAAAAAACAATAGAGTACTGACCCAGTTCATAATACTTCTGTTTCAAGAATATAGTGAAATCCTGGGTGCACATTTTCTTTATGTCGCCTATAGAGCCATGTGATTATAATTAAGAATAAAATGAATCATATGGTGAAACCTCTTCATTCACATTGAAAATAGCCCCCTTAATATTACTTTAATGAAGATTATATTATGAATAAGTTACTCCAGTGTAACTGAGTCGCTATTATCATTCCCTGCTTTTAGTAATTAGCCATAGGGTAAATGCTCTTTAGTAGAATATTCCACATACAACTGTCTTTGTCATATTATTTTGGGGAAATAGTAATCTAAAATAATTTTTGATGAGAAGCAGAATTCCAGAGTCCTTGAACTGAAATTTTACTGGCTCTTTCAGAGTCCTTTTTGTTCATTAATTTAGATTATTTTTCCTCCAACAATATATGCAAAGACTACGAACTAACTTTTTATTTTTTTAAATATCTGCTCAACATTTTCTTTAGAAAATGTAGATTTAGGGAGCTTGCATATCTATTTTCCATTTACTGTGTATTATCCACATATCAGTTACACTATTAACCTTTCAATGCTGAACAGGGAACATGAAAAATCATAGGGTCTTGATTCAATCTCAAATGCCCAAAGTAAATGCAATTCAGACTTTACTAAGATGCCTGGAAACACACAGGCCAACCTGTGGGTGTTACTTCTGCCCTCTTTCTCCACTTTCAATTGAAAAACAATTTCTTTGTTAGGAAAACAGACTTTATGACACTGTGGCTTACCTTAATATCCCTCTCTGAAATGAAAGGAAATTGTGAGCTTTAGATGAGGACTCCTATAACTCTAAAATAAAGCCTGCTATTACACAGAAACAAGCTGTGGTTACCAGCCTTTGATATTGTTTACAATTTTGCACAAATCTGGTGACTATAGTGATATCTTGGCAAGGCCACAGATATGGAAGAGTACCTGTAACTACTGAATAGAATTATCTGTTCACTGACTTTCAAGTGAGAAGACTGGTGACTCTAGGTCAGGTTTAAGAGAAAAGGATCCTAGGAGGAAATGTATAGTACCCATTTGAGCTAAGCAACAGGACAGTCACAACCATAAACATATCTAGCCTCACCAACTTATTTACACCCATAAATGCATAAATGTTATGCTCGGATATTAAGTGGTGTATATAATACATATTTAGATACATGTTTTTTAAAATGTATTGCCAAGAAAGTAAATGGGTAAGTAAATTCCCAACACATATAGCACACATTGGTTTTTCTGTTAATTTATTTTATTTATTTTTTATAGAGCAGGTTCTTATTAGTTATCTGTTTTATACATATCAGTATATATATGTTAATCCTAATCTCCCAATTCATCCCCCTCCTGCCCCGCTTTCCCCTCTTGGTGTCCATATGTTTGTTCTCTACATCTGTGTCTTTATTTCTGCCTTGCAAACCGGTTCATCTGTACCATTTTTCTAGATTCCACATATATGTGTTAACATACGATATTTGTTTTTCTCTTTCTGACTTACTTCACTCTGTATGACAGTCTCTAGGTCCACTCATGTCTCTACAAATGACCCAATTTTTTTCCTTTTTATGGCAGAGTAATATTCCATTGTATATATGTACCACATCTTCTTTATCCATTCATCTGTCAATGGGCATTTATGTTGCTTCCATGACCTGGCTATTGTAAATAGCACTTCAATGAACATTGGGGTGCATGTGTCTTTTTGAATTATGATTTTCTCTTGGTATATGCCCAGTAGTGGGATTGCTGGATCATATGGTAATTCTATTTTTAGTTTTTTAAGGAAACTCCGTACTGTTCTCCATAGTGGCTGTATCAATTTACATTCCCACCAACAGTGCAAGAGGGTTCCCTTTTCTCCACACCCTCTCTAGCATTTATTGTTTGTAGATTTTCTGATGATGCCCATTCTAACTGGTGTGAGGTGATACCTCATTGTAGTTTTGATTTGCATTTCTCTAACGATTAGTGATGTTGAGCAGATTTTCATGTGCTTCTTGGCCATCTGTATGTCTTCTTCGGAGAAATATCTATTTAGGTCTTCTGCCCATTTTTGGATTGGGTTATTTGTTTTTTTAATACTGAGCTGCATGAGCTGTTTATATATTTTGGAGACTAATCCTTTGTCCGTTGATTCATTTGCAAATACTTTCTCCCATTCTGAGGGCTGTCTTTTCATCTTGTTTATAGTTTCCTTTGCTGTGCAAACCTTTTAAGTTTCATTAGGTCCCACTTGTTTATTTTTGTTTTTATTTCCATTACTCTAGGAGGTGGCTCATAAAAGATCTTGCTGTGATTTATGTCAAAGAGTGTTCTTCCTATGTTTTCCTTTAAGAGTTTTACATTTAGGTCTTTAATCCATTTTGAGTTTATTTTTGTGTCACACATTGTTTTTAAATACATCTAATCATTCACCTCTAAGATCATTTAGATTTTGCAATTTGGTTAAAAAAGGTACCTTGAGCAAATTATAGACTTCTCAGTTTGCTACAAGGTGAACAGGTTTTCAGAGAACATGTCCCTAAAAGTATCAAGTATTGGCATATAAATTTAAGAAGACTGATATGTTCTCATCAACTCTGAACAGTATGACAAACACAAGTCTCCCCTTTGTGTAATAAAACATCTTGTTGATTTGTTATAGCTGGTAACACTAGTCATAAACCAATGACAGTAGTAATGAACCAGAATTTAATTGACTTTGAATTAGGCTCACTAAAGAGAAAGAAATATTTTAAAAAATAAGTACTTAGATTAAATGTGTATGTAATTGAAAAAGATGCTGCTATATGTTAGGAAAATGATCCTTTGAAACAATCTGTTTTACCATTTCACCTTGAATTACCAAATCAAGAATACAGTACAATTGAATACTAAAACTAATAAGGCCCACATGTAACTTTTTTGTGTGTCCCTCCAATAAATTAAGTTGCATTTTCCAAGACATTCTAATTATAAAATCCATGTTTCAGTTATTCAAGGCAACTGTGAATAAATGGACCCGCTTTAAGTCTGATTTCACCAGCTGTATTAATTTCAGACCACGTGTCTCCTTTCTTTGGTTTCCTCTATTGATTCTGGGAAAAGAGAATGGTATTTGATGAGAACGAAAGTGTATACTCCAGCCAACTTTTATATTTCATTTGCAAGTGACTTCATGTAATGTCCTTCTCCTTTGATCTAATAATGAAAATGTGTCAGTATTCTCATTACAGTAGCAAGGTAAAGCAGCCAAAGCCTCCTGGGGCCAGAAGGACTACACTTTGTGAATTTAAAATTGGAAAGCTATGCTCCCAGTGCTTGGCAAGGAGTGTGCTGCAGAGCTATTTCTCCCTTTAGCAATTGAACCAACTGAGAATTTAAAAACAGATGCCACACAAGGGTTGAGAGAGAGAGAGAGAGAGAGAGAGAGAGAGAGAGAGAGAGAGGGAGAGAGAGGAAGAAAATACAAATACAAGTACATATTAATGGCTGCCTGGAAATTTTCTGCTCACTGTAGAATTAGGTTAGCTAAAAAAACTTAAAGACAAAAAATAAAATCCTTGGGTGTATATTCATCTCAACTTACATAGTCATTGTCATTCCTGAAATAAGAATCAGGATTTTTTTTTTGGGGGGGGTGGTTAGGAGTACTCTGAATAGCAAAGGCTGGCATGAATATGAACAAACACTGGATATATTGTTCAAAACATTTCCCTCTAAGTTCACATAAAATAAATTTGAATAGCACTCACTTCTAAAAAGCTGACAAGACATGAATATATCTGGACAACACCAAAATCCAGTATAGTGGGTGACTCAGATGATAATTAGATGCATCTAACAGGAAATGCACATGCTAAATTTACTTCAATTCCAAAATTATAGCTTAATTTGTAATTCATGCATATATCACATATAGGTGTGAAGATGGTTAATGTCTTTAGAGTTAGAGAAACATTTAAACTCTAAAAAAAGCAGACATAATATTTGTTTTAGCCTTGCCTTAAAAGACTTGAAAAACATGCATGACATATAATTAATACAGTTACACATCTATGTTAATGTATTCATGTCATTTCTTAGATGTATATCTTTAGAATTCAGTGATTTTAGTGGATCAAATAGTGTCCTTCCAAAAGATATGTCCAAGTCCTAACCCCAGATACCTGTAAATGTGAACTTATTTGGATGAAGGGATAAGGTCACCCTAGATTTAGGTTGAGCCCTAAAACCAATGACAAATATCCTTATAAGAGAAAAGAGAGAAAGACTGAGACACAGAGATAGAGGAAAACCATGTGAAGACAGAGATAGAGATTGGAGTGATACATCTACAAATCAAGGAAGACTGCCAGCACCCCCAGAAGACATAAGTGAGGCATTGAATAGATTCTCCCTAAAATCCTCCAGAAGGAAGCAACGCTATGACAACTTGATTGCAGATTTTTGGCCTCCAGATTATGAGAGAGTACATTTCTGTTGTTGAAGCCATAAAATTTGTGGTAACTTGTTACTACGGACCTAGGAAACTATTGCAGTGAATCTAGCACTAAATGAGAGACATCTGATAACAATTTTAATTAGCTACCTGTAATCTCAAACATCAAGGGTAATTGTATATAAGAATCTAAATAATCCAATAAAAACCATCTCCTAAAGCATGAATACTTTGACTGCAGAGGTGAGGACAGAGAATGTTTCCTGAGAAAATTAAAAGACAGCACTGTAAGTATTTCAGAAAAAAGCAGACATCAGATAGTGGGAGAAGGATCCACACAATTCCACAAGCATCCAAATGTTCAGAAGGCAAGTTGATAATCTAACAGGTGATATAAATCTTTGATCCTTTAGGAAGAAAGAACTCATTTCAAGTAAGAAATTCTTAGGGCTTTCAAATAAAATTTGGAATCTGCTTTTTTGACCAGATTTTTACTTTTTATTCACCCAAATTTCTCAAACTTAAGTCTAAAAGCCCTTGCTTAAAATATAGATTCCTGGGTTCTTCCCTAAAGATTCTCATTTAGCAAGACTGAAGAGAAAGAGTTTGTTGCTTTTTTAGCAATCAAATGGGTAACTGTGACATAGGAAATGCTGGACATTTTGAAGTATACTGCTTAGAAAAATGTGTTCCATTCTTACCCCATCATAAAATATCCCACAAAAACTTGTTAAAAATACAGATTCTCCAATTCTTACTCCTTATCCACTGAATTAAATCTGAGGTTTTTAAGACCTGATGTGATTACCATGATTAGGCAATTTCAAAAGACACTGACTTAGAACCAAAAATCTGACCTTGATTGACTTTGGTACATGCATTGGCATCAATACAAGAAAGTAGGCCCTGGTGGCACAGTGGTTAAGAATCTGCCTGCCAACGCAGGGGACAGGGGTTCGAGCCCTGGTCTGGGAAGATCCCACATGCCGTGGAGCAACTAAGGCCATGCGCCACAACTATTGAGCCTGTGATCTAGAGCCAGCAAGCCACAACTACTGAGCCCATGTGCCACAACTACTGAAGCTCGGGCGCCTAGAGCCCATGCCCCGCGACAAGAGAAGCCACCGTAGTAAGACGCACGTGCACTGCAACAGAGAGCAGCCCCTGCTCCCTGCAACTAGAGAAAGCCTGTGTGCAGCAACGAAGACCCAATGCAGCCCAAAATAAATAAATAAAAATAAATAAATTTATTTTAAAAAATTCAGTAATTTTAAAAAACAATGCAAACCGTTAAATACCACATATCATAGGACAGGAGTTTTGGTAAACATAGCAAACCTGACCTTCTGGTAGAAAATTCAAGTTTTGTTCACAAGTATCTTTGAGGTCAGTGTTCATCCTAGTGTCTTTCTCAGCATCTGCAGATTCCTTCAGCCTGCTGCTTGAACAGTTGCTAATGAATGAAGATCACCCCAGCATGCCCCCCTGCTGTTGTTCATTTGCCCATTAGCATCTGCTTAACCAGCAGGCTGGGAGAAGCTCTGGTGCCCAATCAATGTAGCTGATGAGGGCTGGGGTAGAGAGGACTCCGATGCCAACAGAGCCAGAGCATAAATCAACTCCAATCTTGGCAAAGATTATTAATCTTAGAAAGGGTGACACATATCACAGCGTGGGCATGGATAAAACCCTTCACATTTATGGGAAACAGGATAAAGCTAAAACATTATATGTATGCTAACTTTTGCAAACCTGTTGAACACCAGTAAGTCTCAGCTTCCTTTAAACCTGATTTACAATAAGCTTCTTTCTTGTTCAAACATTATCTAATGCTAGGTATATGCCCAGAGATACAAAACCACACCTAGAAAGAAAAGCATCCGTAACATTTTTCTGGAGTGAGTTACCTTACTGCTTTTACCAATAGTACAATATTATCTCATTATCAAACTTATAAGGGAAAGACTCATTCCACTGTCTCAGTCTAAATGGCCATTTGTTCTTACCATAATTTCCACTTTAGAAATTGGATGACTTCAGTTAAACACAGAGAACAAGAGAAGTTGGCTAGAAACTGAAAAGTAAAAATACACTCCATTCTGAGGATGGCCACTAGCTTTACCCTCACATGGGATGGTCTACTTTATATACTCTGAACAGAGGCAGAATGTCTGTCAAAGAAAGGATTACATATTCTGCAGTGTAGTGGGAAAAAGAGGGTTGGCACTAATAAGGATGAGGTTCAGAAGAACTGCCAATAAGGGCTTCCCTGGTGGCGCAGTGGTTGAGAGTCCACCTGCCGATGCAGGGGACACGGGTTCGAGCCCCGGTCTGGGAAGATCCCACATGCCACGGAGCAGCTGGGCCCGTGAGCCATGGCCGCTGAGCCTGCGCATCTGGAGCCTGTGCTCCGCAATGGGAGAGGCCACAACAGTGAGAGGCCCGCGTACCGCAAAAACAAACAGGATGTAAGTTACACAGAAAATATGGAATATTAAACAATAATGGTGATGATGGTGTTTGAACGTCTTCTGCACATCGGAAAGTGCTAAGTGTAAAAAGGTTACTTTGTGAATGAGATGTTAACATTATTTGGTGTGAGAGATTGCTAAATGGCACAATAAGCAGCATTCAAACAGATCCACTGAGGATTCAGTGTTAAGTACCTCACAAATAAAAGGTACTTCATAGAAAAATCACTTTACATATTCTATAGCCATTGTAGGCCAAGCACAATGTTTGGAATTCACTCTTGGGTATATTAGAGAAAAAAAGATTCCTCTCTCAAGAAGTTTACAAGCTGTTAAGAAGATGTCATCCACACAGGAAATATTAAATCACTATACAATAATATAGAAAAATGAGCCAAAATTAGAGAAACAAAGTGAATAGTTTTATTTACGACACTATTTACAGTCACCTTTCAGCACCTCAATATTCTAAGACAGTATATAATGATTTACATAATTTTTATAACATCATAATTTGCTTCAAAAATCTTGCTTCCAGAAGAAAATTCTTATTACTTAACATGAATTCCTATAATATTTATTGTAAAAATGCCAATTCTACTATTAATAATAGAGTAATAAAGTCAGTAATATGTTTGTGTAATAATATGCAGTGAATAACAGTTTATCTTGTCATCAACTTAATAAAGTCCAAACATTCCCAAAGCAACCAGGATTCTGAGAATTACAGAGCCTGGACATCAATGCTTGCATTTACCCAGTTGTCTGCTAGAAAGCTGGTACAACTGGCACTAACATTTTTAAGTGACTTTGGGAATCACTTTCACATATAAAAAATTCAATTAAAAAAAATCAAAGAAAAATATATGGTATTCCAAGCATTGTTCCTTATAATATTTCAACTTTTTTGCATTGACTAAAATACAATCTGAGACAGAGTAAAACTGTGTTCAACAATTTCCAGAAATACATATAGTATCCATACTTATGAAAAGACCCACCTCAATAAAACAAAATAATATTTAATATTTCAAACATTCAGAAGCATGTGAAAGCATTAGAAAAGGTCTTTAAAAGCTACATAATAAACCAGCAGTTAACTCAGGAGAGGGATCTATGTTTGAGTAAGGTCAAAGGTGAATTTTTAATTTCTGTTGATTTTTTATAAATATATTCTCCATTAATTTACTGTGCAGTGGTAAACATAATTAAAGTGTGGAGCACTGAAGGTAATGCTCACTAATCTAATCGAACTGTCCAATAATTAAATCAGAAACTAAATCTATCACACGTAGCAATATCAAAAAAAATCTTCCCCATATGGCTTGATTCTGGACATTCTAAACCGAAATCTCTGAAGCTGGTCCTTCAACTACTGACCATGTGTTCTGAGACATGCCAACATTGAGAACCTAAGATCTACCCAAGCCATAAATAGGGCAGCTGGGCCTGAGCTGCTGAAAAACATTGTTGAATCCAGGTACACATGAGCCACTACCTATCCCATGAACTCACTCAGGAATCCAAGGTTGACCCAGGTGGCTCCTTTTATTTGGCCACAGATTCCAGAATCAACTCTTCCTTTCTTGAGTGCCTTCAAAAGACAATCCTTACTTGGGCCTTTCACTGGTAGCTGGTCAGTGTGGAAGATTACTATCTACTACCCACAACAGGCCAAATCTGAAAAAAGTTATGTTCTAATTAGGCTAATCTTGAAAGCTAAATATAGGGGCTTGGGTCTGGGGGAAAATCCCCTGGAACTGAGAGGCCTCAGGCTTTTCCATGAAGGTGAAGGTTATGGTAGTCTATTTTGTTTGTTTGAGTCAGAAGTGTACTGAATGAGGGACTGTCTACATGAGGATTAGCCAGCAAAATGTTTTCCCTTAGGCCAGCCCTCTTCCTAATCAGTGAGTTTCAAACCTGTGGAATGCTCCTGGACCCACCAATTCACTTAGTGCACCCTGGAATCAATCATTCTTTTTTTTTTTTTTGCCAGTTCTAGCATCAGTTCTCTCAAGAGTTCCAGGAGATCTATTTCAAAACTCTGCAAGTCCCTGAGATCCAGAAATTCATGCTCCTATGCCTTGTGTCCCTATATGTGAAGAGTTTCTGTTTCCAGCTCACCCCTAATACTCTCTGGAGTGAAAAGCCTTTAATACTTTACTTCCATTTTGGGGATCATCTCCCCAAATGCGCAGGAATGTCCACTTTCACCCCTGACATACTGCTTTCCAATACAAACATCTGTACCTTGACACTCATCCACAAATCCAGTGGGGTAAGGAGGGATTTTCAATAGCATTTTAATTAGTCTCTGCATGTTCTTTGTTGTAAAAATTCAAGAACTCTCTTCTTACACCAAGAAGGGAACTTAAACTTTTTTATTTATTCATTAATCTATATAATGAATGAAATAAAATGCATGAGCTTGCCTGAAGCCCAGAGCTCACTGTAGCAAGTGGGAGCGTCATTCTTTCAGTCAAGAATATTGGTTGATATTACCCTTGTGTTATGGATTGAACTGTGTTCCATCAAAATTCATATGCTGCAGTCCTAAGCCCTTGGACCTAATAAATGTGAACTTCTTTGGAAACAGGGTCATTGCATACATAATTAGTTAAGATAAAGTCACACTGGAGTAGGGTGGGCCACCAATCCAATATGACTGGTGTCCTTATAAAAGGGAAACCTGAACACAGGCACATACCGAGACTGCTTTGTGAAGATATAAGGGTGATGCGGCAGAAGTCAAAGAACACCAAAGATGCCAGCAAACCACCAGAGACAGGAGGAAGGTTTGGAACAGATTCTTCCTCACAGTGCTCAGAAATAATCAATCCTGCCAACACTTTGATCTCTGACTACTAACCTCCAGAACTCTGAGACAATAAATTTATGATTTTTAATACTTCCAGTTTGTGGTACTTTATTATGGCAGCATCGGAAACTAATATGCCTTGATATTTAAGTTTCACAATCCATCTTGAAATAACAACAAAGCAAACCTTTATTTCATGTACTCTATAGGAAATTTAGCCCCTATTGCAGACTGCAAACTGTTTTGCATTTTATTCAAGCCCCAAACCATAAAAGACTTTTAAAAGATGTATGAAGAGAAAACCACTACCCCATTCATTATAGACTATATGAGAGAATGGAAATTAAGAATCTGAAGCCTAAATTTTATCCCCAAAATAGTTTGGCTTCCCTGACACAGTGCTTTCAAACACTTAACATATCTGAATGCTTTCAGATGGGAAATATGTATTTCAGTTGTACACAGACGCCATCCCATTCTACGGCTTTATGCACTGCAATTTTTACACATTTATATAGTCTTCTTGGCACTTGAATGTATTGTCTTGGCTCTGAATGTCTTAATCCAAGGATGTTTCATATGAAATATCAATTAACTGGTTTCATTGAATTGTGTATTCATCTATGTCCTAGGATTACATCGAGGTCATTACTTAATCATCAGCTATTGCTCCTCAGCAATTGCCCACTCTGTCATCCACTGACAATGATTTAAGAGTGTTGTTTCTTTATAAATGCTATAGAAAAACAACAATGATATAACTGATCAGGGGTTCCCCTTTAAAAGCTCATGTAGATATTAAAAATGATATTTTATGTATCTTTAAATCATTTTCATACAATATGAAGTATTACAAAACATGCAGATGAAAGAAAAGTGTGACAATAATTGTATAATACAATGGGGACATATTCCAATAGCAATATTTCAGGAACATATCACTCTTTTAGACTGAGTTATGTCCCCCCCAAAATCCACAGGTTGAAGCTTAACCCTCCACGTGACTATTTGGAGATAAGGCCTTTAAGGAGATATTAAGGTTAAATGGGGGTCATAAGTGTGTGGCCCTGCCTTATTCTGTTTGGGCTGCTGTAACAAAAGTAACATTGACTGGGTAACTTATAAACAACAGAAATTTATTTCTCACAGTTTTGGAGGCTGGGGAGTCCTAGATCAAGGTGCTGGTGAATTCATTGTTTGGTGCAGACCTGCTTCCTAGTTCATAGTTCATAGATTGCTGTCTTCTCATTGTGTCCTAAGATGGCCCAAGGGGCAAAGGAGTTCTCTGTGTCTATTTTATAAGGATGCTAATGTCATTCATGCGGACACTCATGACATAATCACCCCTTCCAAATACCATCAGGTTGGGGATTAGGTTTCAACATATGAATTTGGGGAAAAAACATTCAGTCTACAGCAGGCCCTGACACAATAGGACCTGTATCCTCATAAGAAGAAGAGACACCAAGAGTGTTCCTGTACAGAAGAAAGGCCATGGGAGGACAAGGTAAGAAGGTGGCTGTCTGTAAGCCAGGAAGAAAGGTCTCACCAGAAATCAACCCTGCCAGCACCTTGATCTTAGACTTCCAGCCTCTAGAACTGTGAAAAAATAAATTTATGTTGTTTAATCTGCCCAGTCTACGGTATTTTGCTACAGCAGCCTTAGCTGACTAATATAATAATTTATCAACATAGCTTGACTTTCAGTAATAATGTATAAGTAAAATATAATCATGTAAAAAAATGTTATATGTAAAAATTAACCAGACATTGATTAGATATGTAGACCTTATAACCACACAAACAAAATTCAAACATTAGTGTTATCTGAATTTTAAATTGAGAACGAATTTCGATGATGATAAAAGGACAAAGATAGAAAAATTGAGAGCATGTAACTTGAATATATTATTAGGATAGTTTATTATTTTCTTATTCTCCACTCCTACACTATACCTTCCTGCTGTTATCATTCCTTGCTCACTGAAATAAAAAATATTTTTCTTCATGAACCCATTTTTCTATCATCAATAAATGAATTTTATTTTCACTTAAAATGCCACCATAAAAACCACAAAGGAATCCTTGAGAAAAATTTGAAATAGGTGTTTTTAACAAGTAGACGAGTAGCATGCACAAAAGCAACTAATCTACACTAAGAAGTTAGTTAATAATTTTATAGAACTCACAGAAATAATACCTACATAATAGTAAAAGTGCTGTAATAAATATGTTGGGAAAGCAGTCAAAGCTAAGTTCAGACATAAAAACAGATACAAAGGGGCTTCCCTGGTTGCGTAGTGGTTGAGAGTCTGCCTGCCGATGCAGAGGACACGGGTTCATGCCCTGGTCTGGGAAGATCCCACATGCCGCGGAGCGGCTGGGCCTGTGAGCCATGGCCACTGAGCCTGCGCATCCGGAGTCTGTGCTCCGCAGAGGGAGAGGCCACAGCAGTGAGGCCCACATACCGCAAAACAAACAAATAAATAAACACAGATACAAAAACCAAAGGTCAAAGTAGTTAGTAGAATGTTTTCTAGTTGAAATCTGCTGACTGCTAGCTTCTTTGTAAGTCATAATCCCCTTTCTACAGCTACCTATAAGCCACTGCTAAAGGCGTGTAAGAACAATTTTAGACATAATATTCAGAAAATCATGTCTAGATGATCTGGAAATATACTTATATGCATTAGAAAATTCCATTTAACTATTAATTAGGACCAATATTGTTTTTGTAATATGGACTTTAGTAGCAAAAAACAATGCATATATATATCTATATACCCATTTTCTTGCAATATACACAAATGACTAATGAGTCACTATCTAAATTTTTAAACACTGATAATTTCTAAAGTAGACATACACAGTTAGTCTAAGAGAACTTTTCTGTTTACAGGTAGGTCAGGAATTATTCTCAAAACCTCATCTGAGGGAGTTTCTTTTTTTTTTTTTTTTGCGGTATGCGGGCCTCTCACTGTTGTGGTCTCTCCCATTGCGAAGCACAGGCTCTGGACATGCAGGCTCAGCGGCCATGGCTCACGGGCCCAGCTGCTCCATGGCATGTGGGATCTTCCCGGACCGGGGCACAAACCCGTGTCCCCTGCATCGGCAGGCGGACTCTTCAACCACTGCGCCACCAGGGAAGCCTGAGGGAGTTTCTTTGAAATGATCCAGTGGATCAGTGGTATGGAACTGCATTTATTACTCTGCTTAGACTCCTAAAGCCCACAGTTTTTAAAATTAAGACTATACAGGGACCAGAGAAGGACTACTGAACATATGAATCAGAGAAGGACTACTGATTGAGAGACAGGTGGTGGTGTTATAAGGCTGAAGATTGGGGACAAGGTTTCTTGTGAGGAATGAGAGGCAAAGGTACAATGAGTTATGGGTAGGAGAGAATTAGAAAATATGAGACATTTTCTTTTATTTTTATTTTTTTTTTATTGGAGTAAAGTTGATTTACAATGTTGTGTTAGTTTCAGGTGTACAGCACAGTGATTCAGTTGTACACATATATATATGTAATATGTATATTATATATATATATATTATTCTTTAGAGTTTTTTTCCCTTATAGGCTATTATGAAATACGGAGTATAGTTCCCTGTGCTATACAATAGTAGGTGCTTGTTGTTCATCTATTTTATATACAGTATGCATATATGTCAATGCCAAACTCCTAATTTATTCCTCATACCTCTCCCCTTTGGTAACCAGAAATTTGTTTTCTATGTCTGTGGGTCTATTTCTGTTTCTTAAATAAGTTCGTTTCTGGGGCCTCCCTGGTGGCGCAGTGGTTGAGAGTCCACCTGCCGATGCAGGGGATACGGGTTCGTGCCCCGGTCTGGGAGGATCCCATATGCCGCAGAGCGGCTGGGCCCGTGAGCCACGGCCGCTGGGCCTGCGCGTCCGGAGCCTGTGCTCCGCAACGGGAGAGGCCACAACAGTGAGAGGCCCGCATACCGCAAAAAATAAATAAATAAATAAATAAATAAATAAATAAATAAATAAGTTCATTTGTATCTTTTTTTTAAGATTCCACATATAAGCAATATCATATGATATTTGTCTTTCTCTGTCATACATCACACTTAGTATGACAGTCTCTAGGTCCAATCATGTTGCTGCAAATGGCATTAATTCATTCTTTTTTATGGCTGAGTAATATTCTATTGTGTAAATATATACACCACATCTTCTTTATCCATTCATCTGTTGATGGACATTTAAGTTGCTACCATGTCTTGGTAATTGTAAATAGTGCTGCAGTGAACACTGTGGTACATGTATCTTTTTGAATTATGATTTTGTCTGGATATATGACCAGGAGTGGGATTGCAGGAGCATATGGTAGTTCTATTTTTAGATTTTTAAGGAAGCTCTATACTGTTCTCCAGAGTAGCTGTACCAATTTACATTCCCACCAACAGTGTAGGAGGGTTCCTTTTTCTCCACACGCCCCTTCCAGCATTTACTGTTGGTAGACTTTTTGACAATTGCCATTCTGACTGGAGGGAGGTGATACCTCATTGTAGTTCTGATTTGCATTTCTCTAATAATTAGCAATGTTGAGCACTTCTTCACGTGCCTGTTGGCCATCTGTATGTATTATATGGAAAGATACCTATTTAGATCTTCTGCTCATTTTGTGATTGGGTTGTTTGTTAGTTTGATATTGAGCTGTATGAACTGTTTGTATATTTTGGAAATTAACCCCTTGTCTTTCGCATTGTTTGCAAATATTTTCTTCCATTCTGTAGGTGGTCCTTTCATTTTGTTTGTTTTCCTTTGCTGTGCAAAAACTTTTAAGTTTGATTAGGTCCCATTTGCTTATTTTTGTTTTTATTTTCATTACTCTAGGAGGTGGATCCAAAAAGATATTGCTGCGATTTTTGTCCAAGAGGGTTCTGCCTATGTTTTCCTCTAAGAGTTTTATAGTATCCAGTCTTACATTTAGGTCTTTGATCCACTTTGAGTTTATTTTTGTGTATGGTGTTAGAGAATGTTGTAATTTCATTCTTTTACATGTAGTTGTCTAGTTTTCCTAGCACCACTTATTGAAGATACTGTCTTTTCTCCATTGTATATTCTTGCCTCCTTTGTCATAGATTAATTGACCATAGGTGCATGGGGACATTTTAAAAAGTGGTTATAGTTTCACCCTTGGATTACTTAAAATTTTTCTGAGAGATGACTATAAAGATTGGAGTTCCTGTTTGGACTGTCTGTCTTTGAAAAGAACAGTATTCCATAGCTAAATTATACGTGCCATTTTTATTAAGATTTTTCCTGGATGTAAGAAAAAGATTATTTCTACTGTAATATTTATTTCAAAGGATCTGACTTGTACTAAAGGAATTGAAAGCATAGAAGATGATGCTAGACTTGCAGACCTACAGTTGAAATTAAATAAGATATATACACTAATTTTATACATTTAAATATATATATAATATATATATATATATACACACTAATACATATACATAGTCAATTTTTGGCACATGGCAGGTACTCAACATATTTTATCTCCCTGTATTCTGCTGAATTATTGGAAATACAGTACTGGGGGCCCTGTTAGGAGTCAGTACACCAGGAAGCTAAGATTAGGTGGAAAACTTGTAACAACTTCTGACAAAAAGAACTGAGACCTTCAAATAAATAAATAATGAATAATAATAAATAATGAAAAACATAGAAATACAGTAAGTGATAAAGACAAATGTGTTAGACATAACAGGACCTCACTGAAGGAAAGGTGAGGTAGACATATCAAGTCACTAAATGTAAAATGTCTGATAAAATATAATGAAATAAGTATTCTTCCTTAATTGCTCAAATTGCTTCACAGACTTTATATATGTGAAACTGGGTTCCTTAATATCGTACTTTAAGTATTTTAGATGATTCAAAATTTAACACTGTCCATCCCTGCTCTTGTAGTTACTCATTCAAACAAGTACTAAATGCAGAGCAATCAATGAGAGAGATTTGACACACATATTTTGTTCACAACCTTCTTCCTGAATTGTTTCCTTAACATATTCTCACACTTGATTTGGGGCCAACTGTATCACTCCATGTATGTATAACTGGATAGGTTTTCTGTTCAACTTTACAATAATTCAAATTATATATCCCAATATGTTTACCTTCAGCAACCTCCAGTAAATATTCTCCCTGAGGCATCCTGGCACCACTGTGGGCAATCTATTTCCAGGCCACACTTCTGCACAACCTCTATCCCTTAAGCAGTGTTTCCATTGCTTTTATGCCAATCCTGCAAAGAGAAATAGGTAAATACATTATTAATGTTTTCTCTCCCATACATTTCTCAGTAAAATATGAATTTCTGTTAGAAATGATATTTATAAAGAGGGGAGAGATTTATTAACCATTGAAAACAGGGACACTTTCCACAAGTTGAAAGGATTCTTCAAAAAATGGGTTTGTTTGATTTTGTGGCAAGAAAACATGCAAAAATAAGAGAGAGCGAGAGCATGCACTAATGGCCTCCAGCCTTAGTATGACAGGTAGTAGATATGGAAGCAATCTATTTAATCATTACTTTTATTATCTGACCAGAATGGAGCAAGTAATAAAAGTCATAACTTCTACTATTTTCACCCTATTAAGCTTGTGAATATTGTTATTGATATAACTAACAGAATTTTATTATTTCATCTAGAAAAAATATAAATTTATTCAGATTTTATAATTGTTTCAATATTCTCTACAATGTGTGTATCACATAAAAGGTAAACAAACTGGCCTATGTGCCTACTGGAAATCAGGCTAGATCTGTCAAGTGTTGATAGGTCTACTATGAACTCAAACTCAGCTAATAATAGATAAGGAAGACAGGTGTATTTACTCTGTCTGCTACTGTCATGGCAGGATTCTTCGATAAGTTACTGTGAGTAATTATCTGTCTCTTTGAGGAAAGACAAATGGATTATGTACCATGTCAGGGTCTTGTCATTTGCATAGGTGTAAAGTATGAAAATTACTAATTTAAAATGTCTCAGAGCTTGAGGCAGATATAATCTTTCTTTCTATAAACTCTCCACATGTAATTCTGAAGGGAGACATGAGTCACATCCTTCATGTGTCTGATATTTTCTTAAATGGGATACACTCCAAAGTTTACTTGATGGAGAGAGACATACCTTGAAGGTGATATTTTGAGGTTTAAGTAGTGATACATTTTCTTGAATTTTTATAGACTAGCATGTGGAAGTCCCCAGAATAGAATCTAGTAGCGTATTCCTACAAGCATCTTGTCATCTAGAGCCAGCATGTATTTCAGCTTTATTTTATTTCATTCTTGATGTCTATTGTATTGTAGTCCTGACTCTAAACCAATTTTATCTAAAGTTGTTGGACTGACATTCAAATTTTAAAAATCTGTCCTTTCCGTACTTGGGCTTTTTCCAAAAATAATTTTATAATCATAGGATCAGAAAGTTTAAGGAGACTTTAGAATTTAAACTAGCTCATCTACATTAGACCTAAACAGAATCTTCTGTGCAACACCCGTGATAGATGGTCACTGATTTTCTGCTGAAATGCTGCTTATTATGGCAATTTATTCCACTTTTGGACACTCTGATGCTTAGAAAATTCCAGTTCATCCCCTAATTGTGAACTACTCCTTTTAGTATTATATGCTGGAGTAAAGCAAAACAGTTTTATTTCTTCTGCATGACAGCTCTTCAAACTTGCATTCACTCATTAATAAACAAACAATGAGTAGACACTATGACCTTAGGCAGAATTGGTTGAATAACACATGTTCTCTACATGCAGGAACTTATATTCTACAGGAAGTAAATATGTATGATCATGTTATAAGTGTTTAATTTATGTAAATTGTTCTATGAGGACACAGTGATCTCTCATGAGTTTGCTATTTTTCTCTCTTCTCTAGGCAGGTAATACACAAACTCCTGATGTTTCATGTTTAGTGCTAAAATTTTTTTAGCATGCACCTCAATAATGTTATTTATTTATATCTATATTGTATAAGCACAGTAACTTGCTACTATAAGATAAAATTTATAAATTATGCAAAAATAGATATTACAAAAATAATTTTAAAATAAAGATATGGGAAATTTAATATGCCCTTCCCAAACCTAAAATGAGCACCTTGCAGAAGCAGAAAATAACATTTTCTAAACTTCAAGATGCTGAAGACCTCAATTCAGTTATTTTGGTATCCTTTTAACAAATTTGCATGGCAGAACTGACATGGAGGGCATGATTCTGCCCTTTTCTGCTGGCAAATGTCACTGGATGTGGCATCTTGATTGCTACCATTAACTGGTTATGGTGATTTTATGAACATGCTGGTTTTCACAGAAGAAGTGGTTTTCTTGGTGGCTTGGTTCTACAGCAAAGCTTTTGGAATCCTTTCCTGAAAGATTAACCTAGAGTCAGTTTCTTCAGTCTTCCCAATAATTCTTAAGTTATTTAGTACTCAGTACGATATCCTTTTGTGTTAAAGTAGCTAGAAGAGATTTTATTCCCTATGACTTAACCCTAAACAATACATTGATATGCTAATATTATTCTTCCCAAAGGCAATGCATCTTCAATTCATCAAGTCATTCAACTAAAGAATTTTTAAAACTGTTTCATTTAACCATTATTTATAGACCACTTACCAGGTACCTGACATTGTTGTTGGCACTGGGGATGTATCTACGGATAAACTAATAAAGATCCCTGCATTTAAAATTCTAATAAGGATTTTGTTTTATATGATTTCACATATTTATAATCAAGTTTACTTATTTACATAATTATAAAATTTTAAAGGCTATTTAAAATTGTCCACCAAATAAATAGTTCCTCCAAATATCTCATGTAGGGACTTCCATGGTGGTACAGTGGTTAAGACTCCATTCTTCCAATGCAGGGGGCCCAGGTTCCATCCCTGGTCGGAGAACTAGATCCCACATGCATGCCACAACCAAGAAGTCTGCATGCTGCAACTAAGAAGCCTGCGTGCCGCAGCGAAGATCTTGTGTGCAGCAACTAAGACCAGCACAGACAAAATAAATGAAATAAATAATAAATAAATATAAAAAAACAAAAGCCAAATATCTCGTGTAACTTTTATTATATTGAGATTTATCCCTACCCTTTACTCCTATTTTGAAACTCCTCTCTCTAAAATTATTAATTTTAAAAGACAAAATATAGCTTCTATGATAAATAATAAAAAAACATTTAATAATCTAACAGTTGTTAAGGGACTCACTAGTGACATATTAGATTAATAAAATGACTTTTTGGATTAAGGTAATCTACAGTACTCTATAAAACACCCTAAATACAACATTCTGACTAAAAAGTACTAAAATTCTTTAAAAATGTCTTGGAAATCTAAGATTAGCCAAAGACATACAAAATGACTAGCTAATTCCTGTGCTTATTTTCCTTGGTTTTATCAGTTATATATATTTGAAAAATGTTTTCTTCCAACTGCATGCCCATTTCATAATGAAGAGAAAGATAAAAATTAAAGATTAAATGATGCATAAAATGTATTGCAAAACTAAAAATATCACGAGTTAAAATATATTTTCCTCTTGGAAAATTACATAGCAAACCATGAATCACTTCAGACTCTGGGATTTAGAAAATTCAATTTTAAACAACATGAAGTATGAGGAAAATATAATTATACAATCTGAATGTTTAAGGAAATCCAAGAATATGAACCTTTTTAGATATATGGACCACAGATCTGAAGTGAAGCAACACTTCTCAGACTCAAAGATTAAATTTCTATGTAATTTTGAATCAAGTAATGTGGGTTAGTTCTGAAAAGCTCCTTTTTGTTCCCAAGTCTATTTTTCTATTTAATCTTTTTTAGATTTTCTGCTGGTCAAAAGATAATTGAAATCATGGTCATTCTTATCCAAAGTTGTATATGGATTAGAAGTGGGTTTCTGGAAAAAAATAGCCTTGGTCATATGATATAAAAATATTAAAATGTCATGGTTTAATCAGTCCCCTCATCAGTTGAGGTTTGTGTGTTGCATAAAATACCTTGTCAAAAATAGTGATATATAGGTGAGATAATAGCATGTATAAATGTCGTTAACTGTTCTGTCTGTTAGACAGTATTATTTTCTCCACATGAGCATAATGTTTTCATAAGATATTTTATTAAGTACCATATGAATAATAACTTCAGTTCTAGAAAGTCTTGGGATTTATAGGTGTCTTGAATTAGGAAACTTCAGGATTTGATTCTTATTTAAAAATACTTCCATCCACTATTTAAACTGCTTTTCCCAGTTTCATAGATTAATTTCCACTATCTATATAGGTAACATCAGTCCTATTTCTGTTACTTGTCAGAAATGCACAAAACTAAGCTTTTAAATCTAAACTTCAAAATTTCATATTTTCTACTTAGGTAAAATAGCAGATATAAATATTACTAATGTTATTATTTAACTGAAAATCAACTGTTACCTAGTTGCTAAGAAATTTTCAGAAAATATTAAATAACCCTATGTTCATAACACCAAACATTATAATTTTACCATGTACAGTAATATATATAACAGTTCTCATGAGTAACATAGTTGAAAGTCAGGACTGGCCTAAAAATTTTTGCCAATGATGATCATAATTCAACTCAAAGGATCGTAGCCAGGTTGACTGTAACTGAGAGTTTCACTAATAGATTTCAATGCTGGGCAGCCAAATATGCTGAAAGTATAATATAATTACACCTGGACTCTAAACGTTACAGATTTAAAATATTAAAGTTTCAAAGAAAAATATTCCACAGGTTTTAATATTCAAATCTCAAAAATACATCATAAGAACTGAAACCTCAAAAATAGCATTTCCATTTCTCATAAATGCCTACAAATACTTGACTTTACTACACATATCTCAGTTTGTTTCTTTTTATTTCCTATGGAGGATCTTTTTCTTACAAGAGATCCAAAAACTGTCAACTTCAATATTCTCCTATTCTGTTTAGTAAACACTTTTTATTAGGCAAACTATAAACTTTTTAAAATCCTTATTTATCTCTTTCTATATCACCAACAATAAGAGTTAAATTTCTAATTGAGATAATTTTTCATTAAAAATATAGTTTCATTTTCTTCTTTTTTTTTTCTAACCACTTTTCCAAAATACTATTATATGATAGTATAATAGATACGCTATTATATGATAACCATAAAAAAGTTAGAAAATCATACCAATATGTCAGTGATGTGTCAGTGATTACTCTAATACACCAACTTGACAGTGAATATATATTAAATGCAAGTTTTAGCAAAGTGGAAAGCAGTATCACTGACCTATTACAATATTAGAAAGCTACTGTGCATACTGAATATCTACTGTGCAGGTTTTGTTTGCATGGCTTATCTTTCTCATGAGGCCTTAAGTATCTTGAGAACTTCTTCTTCTGATGCATCTTCGTAGTATCTTTTTTTAACATCTTTATTGGAGTATAATTGCTTTACAACGTTGTTATTGTTTCTGCTGTATAACAAAGTGTATATATGTGCCATAACTTCTTTATCCATTCATCTGTTGATGGACACTTAGGTTGCTTCCATGTCTTGGCTATTGGAATTAGTGCTGCAATGAACATTGTGGTACATGTCTCTTTTTGAATTATGGTTTTCTCAGGGTACACGCCCAGTAGTGGGATTGCTGGGTCACATGGTAGTTCTATTTTTAGTTTTCTAAGAAACCTTCATACTGTTCTCCATAGTGTCTGTATCAATTTACATTCCCATCAACAGTGCAAAAGGGTTCCCTTTTCTCCACACCCTCTCCAGCATTTATTGTTTGTAGAATTTTTGATGATGGCCATTCTAACCAGTGTGAGGTGATACCTCATTGCAGTTTTGATTTGCATTTCTCTAATGACTAGTGATGTTGAATATCCTTTCATGTGTTTGTTGGCAATCTGTGTATCTTCTTTGGAGAAATGTCTATTTAGGTCTTCTGCCCATTTTTGATTGGGTTCATTATTTTTTTGAAATTGAGCTGCACGAGCCGCTTGTGTATTTTGGAGATTAATCCTTTGTCAGTTGCTTCGTTTGCAAATATTTTCTCTCATTTGGAGGGTTGTCTTTTCGTCTTGTTTATGGTTTTTTGGCTGTGCCAAAGCTTTTAAGTTTCATTAGGTCCCATTTGTTTTTGTTTTTGTTTCCATTTCTCTAGGAGGTGGGTCAAAAGGGATCTTGCTGTGATTTGTATCATACAGTGTTCTACCTATGTTTTCCTGTAAGAGTTTTAGAGTGTCTGACCTTACATTTAGGTCTTTAATCCATTTTGAGTTTATTTTTGTGTATGGTGTTAGGGAGTGTTCTAATTTCATTCTTTTACATGTAGCTGTCCAATTTTCTGAGCACCACTTATTGAAGAGGATGTCTTTTCTCCATTGTATATTCTTGCCTCCTTTATCAAAGATAAGGTGACCATAAGTGCATGGATTTATCTCTTGGCTTTCTATCCTGTTCCACTGATCTATATTTCCGTTTTTGTGCCAGTACCATACTGTCTTGATTACTGTAGCTTTGTATTGTTGTCTGAAGTCAGATAGCTTGATTCCTAGAGCTCCATTTTTCTTCCTCAAGATTGCTTTGGTTACTCAGGGTCTTTTGTTTTTTCATACAAATTGTGAAATTTTTTCTTCTAGTTCTGTGAAAAATGCCATTGGTAGTTTGATAGGGACTGCACTAAATCTATAGACTGCTTTTGGTAGTACAGTCATTTTCACAATGTTGATTCTTCCAATTCAAGAACATGGTAATCTCTCCATCTGTCCGTATCATCTTTTATTTCTTTCATCTGTGTTTTATAGTTTTCTCCATACAGGCCTTTTGTCTCCTTAGGTAGGTTTATTCCTAGGTATTTTATTCCTTTTGTTGCAATGGTAAATGGGAGTGTTTCCTTAATTTCTCTTTCTGCTCTTTCATTGTTAGTGTACATGAATGCAAGAGATTTCTGTGCATTAACTTTGTATCCTGTTACTTTCCCAGATTCATTGATTAGCTCTAGTAGTTCCCTGGTAGCATCTTAAGGATTCTCTGTGTATAGTATCACGTCATCTGCAAACAATGACAGTTTTACTTCTTCTTTTCCAATTTGGATTCCTTTAATTTCTTTTTCTTCCCTGATTGCTGTGGCTAAAACTTCCAAAACTATGTTGAATAACAGTGGTGAGAGTGGGAAATCTTGTCTTGTTCCTAATCTTAGAGGAAATGGTTTCAGTTTTTCACCATTGAGAATGATGTTGGCTGTGGGTTTGTCATATATGGCCTTTATTATGTTGAGGTAGTTTCTCTCTATGCCTACTTTCTGGAGAGTTTTTATCATAAATACATGTTGAAATTTGTCAAAAGCTTCTTCTGCATCTATTGAGATGATCATATGATTTTTATCTTTCAATTTGTTAATATGGTGTATCACGCTGATTGATTTCATATATCAAAGAATCCTTGCAGTCCTTTGATAAACCCCACTTGATCATAGTGTATGATCCTTTTAATGTGCTGTTGGGTTCTGTTTGCTAGTATTTTGTTGGGGATTTTTGAATCTATGTTAATCAGTGATATTGGTCTGCAGTTTTCTTCTTTTGTGACATCTTTGTCTGGTTTTGGTATCAGGGTGATGGTGGCCTCACAGAATGAGTTTGGGAGTGTTCCTCCCTCTGCTATATTTTGGAAGAGTTTGAGAAGGACAGGTGTTAGCTCTTCTCTAAATGTTTTATAGAATTCGCCTGTGAAGCCCTCTGGTCCTGGGCTTTTGTTTGCTTGGAAGATTTTTAATCACAGTTTCAATTTCAGTGCTTGTGATTGGTCTGTTTATATTTTCTATTTCTTCCTGGTTCAGTCATGGAAGGTTGTGGTTTTCTAAGAAGTTGTCCACTTTTTCCACCCGCCCCAGCAGGTAAGCAAACAAGCCTCTCAGGCCGGTGAGTGCTGGTAGGCACCAATCCTCTGTGCAGGAATCTCTCCGCTTTGCCCTCTGCTCCCCTGTTGATGCGCTCTCCTCCGTGGCTCCAAAGCTTCCCCCCGCCCAACCCGTCTCTGCCAGTGAAGGGGCTTCCTCGTGTGTGAAAACTTTTCTTCCTTCACAGCTCCCTCCCAGTGGTGTTGGTCCCGTCCCTATTCTTTTGTCTCTGTTTTTTCTTTTTTCTTTTGCCTTATCCAGGTACATGGGGATTTTCTTGCCTTTTGGGAATTCTGAGGTGTTCTGCCAGCATTCAGTAGGTGTTCTGTAGGAGTTTTTCCATATGTAGATGTATTTTTGATATATTTGTGGGAAGGAAGGTGATCTCCACGTCTTACTCCTCCAACATCTTGAATGTCCCTCTTCATAGTTTCTTTAAACCTTCACTGTTTTCCTTCATAAGATGAAATAATAGGATTATTGTCTCCTAAAAAATTACATCAGATAACAACAGCATTAAAATATCTGGTGCTGTGGTCTGAAAGTTTGTGCCCCACCTCCCAAATTCATATGTTGATACTCAGTGTTCTATTTTATGGTATTAGGAGCTGGAACCTTTTGGAAGTAATTAGGTCATGAGGGCAGAGCCCTCAGGAATGGGATTAGTCCACTTTTAAAAGAGAGCCCAGAGAGCTCCCTCAACCCTTCTGTGATGTGAGGACATAGTGAAAATACAGCTGTCAATAAGCCAGGAAGTGAGCCACAACGAGATATCAAATCTGCCTGCACCATGATCCTGGATTTTCCAGTCTCCAAAACTGTGAGAAATAAACTTCTATTGTTTATAAGTCACCCAATTGATGGTATTTTGTTATAGCAGCCTGAATGGACTAAGGCATCTGGCTCTTAGCAATCACTTAGTGAATACTATTATCATTATTGTTTTTGTTATTTTTGCTAGTATTCTTTGTTAATTATTTTGCCTTTGGTTGTCTTCCCAAGAGTTTCTTAGAATTCATTATTCAGAAAATCATTAATCTTCATTAAATAAATAAATCTTGATTCCTTCTCATCCTGAAGCACACTATATACAGTTGCCTGGATTCAAGTGGATTGAAAAATCAACATGTATAATTCAAAACATCTATACTTTGACATCTGATTTACAGTTTATATTTGTAAGCACTGATCTTTTATTCTGGTCACAGCATCTTAATATCTCTTGCCTGTCCCTTCTGATGTTTGGTCAAAGGGACTTCTTAGAAAACATCAATTTCAGCTCTCTGGAAGCTGAATTGCCTATGACTATAATATGAGTATCAGTATTACCCTCATAAGAATTGTGAGTACACTCTATTGCCTATTCCCTTTTCCTATATCCTCAGGTTAAAAATGAATCAACCAATCTTAACAAAATAGAATTATATCTATATATCATCTCTCTCCCCTCCCTCTCAAACTTTATTTGGGAATTTCGTACAGGTGGTAGTTTGAGTACAGTCGCTAACTCCAGCACCAAGTCTCTTAAAGTTATAGAAAATATAAATGAGATTACGAGTATGAAAAACAAGAGGCACCATAAGCATAATTTGATGGAATCACACTGACAAGATTGAAGTAAGTCACAACCAAGAACATACATATAAGAAAAAAATTCTCCAAGTGGTCCAGGGAAACTCTGGGTTCAGAGTAAGCAAATGACAAGTAAAGGAAAGGTGTTAGAAAACTTATCAGCAAAATCAAGGTAATTTATTAAGAAGCTATATTTGTATGAACTTGTTCTTCATCTAATTCTGATGGATCCAAGAACATCGATAATCAAAATCATGAACTGTGCTCTAAGAGAAAGTGAAATACCCATCTGGGGGAAGGCCCTAGTGAGCGTAGGTATAAGGACTTTAAAATGACTAAAAAGGACAATTTTTCTTCAACTTTCACAGGAATTATTTTATTTTCAGCTTATATTTTCATAAATTTCTGTAAAAGAGTTTAATTAAAATGACAGGCTAATAAACAGTCCTATTCCTTTACTCATTCCTTTATTCATTACACAAATGTATCGATCTTAGATTTTCCCTAAAAAGTCTGGAAAATATCACTCTAACACTAAATATTTGCAAGCAAAAACTTCTCTTTTCACATTTCAAAATCACAAAGTACTGCATAAGCCTCTGGGCCTGACTGCCCTCTAGACTGTCTAACCAGTTGTACAGAAGACCTCATTAAAAACTAATGAAACGACTGAGAATACAATAGGGGAAAGGATACACTGTCCATTTTCTCTTAATTCCCATGAATGGGGAGTACAGGGAAATAAACACTGTCAGCCAGCAAGCTTAGTTCATGTACCTAGACAATATATTGATTTAGAAAATAGAATCCAGTTGTGAATAAGTATAGGTGTCAGCTGAGTATAGTTGTCATTACCAGTTCGTGGAAAATGAATTATGATTGACTAATTTAATTTCTGTAACAAATTGGAACATGGAAGAAAGATAGAAGTAGAATACTCATTAGGGCATAACTAAGATTTTACAAATTAAATCTTCGTAGGAAGAAGAAATTAATTTGAACTATTTATATTGCAGATAAAAAATTTGGGAAATCAATTTATATGAAAGGTCATATTACATACTCTATGTAATGACATAATAACCTATAATTACATATGTACAACAAAAACATATATTCTGAGATTAAAAAACAAATATAAACATGCATTTTGTGTGTATGTGTGTGTTTGCACATATACAAAACTATGGATTTAGGTTAGATGATAAATTTGTCTCACCTTGAAGCCAAAAAGAAAAAAAAAAAAGAACTTCCTGAACGCAGCCACTGGTAGATTTTATTGCCTCATGTGCATAAGACTGGTCACATTGTGAATTCTAGCTATATACTTGGTAAACTGAATTTTTTCTCCAGAGATTTAAAAATAGAATAAACACTTAGATGTTTAACAGAGATTTGATAAAGGCTGACTCAACAGCTTTTGTTTCTATGAGTGTTACAGTAGAAGAGTGCAGGCTTTGGAGTCTGGAACACACGGAAATGAATCCCACTCTGCTCTTTATATTAAACATGATCTTGTGTTTCAGTTTCCTTATTTAAATAAGGATGCTAATGATGGTACCAAGTTACACATTTGATTCCTCACAATTTTGTGAGAATTAGAAATAAGCATCCCAATAACTAATTATACACTACTTTATAGGGAGCTTTTATAAATCCAATAGATGTTTTGTGGTTATTATTATTTTCTTCTCTGAGCATGCTTGGGAAACAAACTTAGAGTAATATCAAATGTCAATTGCATAAATCCAGCAAGTATGACCTGGCAGTGATTTTCTTGACATTATATCCAAATTAATGCTTAATCACCAGTAGTAAATTGGATATGCAAATTACTGTCTGATAAGAATTTCCTACACTTTACCAGAAGAAGGAGCACAGGAGTGAGATCAAATGGGAAGTGGAGAATATAAAAAAATACAGGACTAATTTCTTTTCACTCTCCTATATCGCCAAGTGCTATATAAGGAAAAATGGCATTGTAAAGCTTTTAAAGCCATGTAAAATTGGACAATCCTCTGTGAAGTCTTTTTGTTCCTCCATACCTTCGAGTGTGACAAACACTTGGCTATTTGATACCTGGGGTAAATGGAAAGCATTTAATAAGGAACATGAACTAATGAATATAACTTTAATTTGTAAGAGAAATGCTACATATTTAGCAGCAGGCCCATGGACAGGTTCATATTATAAGAATGGCTAACTCACCCTGCCTCATAGGATTTGTTTTCCGATGCATGATATAAACTGGTATTAAAAATACCATTATTTTATGCCAGAACAGCACATTTTGTAAAAATTTATCGATAATGTCTGAAAGATTTAAAAGGAAGTCTTAAATATGAGGTAAGTGTTTTGCAAATTTTATTTAAAGTCTTTAGCTAATTTTCTGAATTGGAAAGCTGAAATTTATTAAAATACATATTCATATACTCTTTAATCATTTTGAGCCAAAAGCCCACTCTTAAATATCCAGAGGCACCGCTCTTATGCCACAACCATTAGGAGAAGACAGCAGTTTGGGGTGCAGTGGAAGGGCTTGGTTTGTTATGTTTTTTGGCTCTCTCATCAAAATTACTCTAGAAACTCACAGGGTGATGACAGAAAAATTATTTATCTCCTCTCCTTTAGCTTCTTCATTTCTAAAGCAAAAGAACTGGATTAATGACCTTTAAAGCCTCTTTAAAACCTTTCTCTTGTGGATGAATGTAGATTGTTGAGAAAAGTTTTTGCTTCTGAGGGAAATAAAAAGGCCCTTGGTTTAAGAAATGTTGCTTCTGTTCACAATGCCTATGTCTAGGTTATGCCTTCTAGATTAATATATTTCTAGATTCAAATATTTAGATTAAAATACTTCCTTAGGATTTCTGATATACTATACAGCTAGATATCATGATAATCTATTCAGTAAAAAAAAATCTAATAATTTGTGTGATTTCTTTTCTCTTTTGTATACAAACCATCACAAGAAGTAAAACTAAACTCCTTAAAGCTTTGAGGAATTATTCATGAAAAGTATGAAATTATGCCACAATAAAGATGACACTGTCAAAGAGGAGTTATTATTTATAATTAAAATTCAAAGTACATGTTTTTTGATTTATTAATAATTTTTAAAAGCTGTAGAGATTTTTATTTATTTATTTTTTTTGTGGTACGCGGGCCTCTCACTGTTGTGGCCTCTCCCGTTGCGAAGCACAGGCTCTGGATGCGCAGGCTCAGCAGCCATGGCTCACCTTATATCTTCATTTTATACAATTCCTTGAATTTTCCAGTTCACTTATTTTAAAAATCACTACATTTTTATAAGACAGGCAGGAATAACTACTAAAATTTTTATTTTAAAAACAGAGAAATTAAGATTCAGGGTCACACAGCTGAAAAGAGAAATGAGACCAACACCAAAGTACTCTAAGGCTAATAATGCCTATATGTTAAATAAATACTGGAAATTGGTTTCAAGGATGAGAATGAAATTGATTCTCAAAAACTCAATTGTTTTGCCTTTATAACCATATTTTCTTCTCGCATGTGTTTACTGCTCCTCTGCTCCTTTTTTCTGTAAACAGATACTCTGGATCAACAATGTGATTAGTTTTTAATCAAGGCACTAACAGATGATGGAAACATGCAAAAAACTGGTAAGCCATTTAAATGTGTCTCTGAAACACAATATATTAACACCCTTTCTTTCTATTCTTTTTGGGTTCTCCTACTCAGTGCCACAGTCAGTAGCATGGCCTTCAAAAGACCTTTTAGATCATGATTAATACTTTTTCCCAAAATATATTAGAAAGTTTAAAATGCTTTTATAGGGCAATAAATGGAATTACTTGTCATAATCTGTTTAATAGTTATTTTGAAATATGCAAAGCTGTACTGCCCACACAGGTATTTTTAAAAGTTGATTTTCCTGGTTATAAAACTAATACATAAGCATCTTAGGGAAAAAAAATTAGAAATGATAAGAAATCACCCATAATCCTTACTAACTCAAGAACATTCATTTCCACCTGGTAAAGATACCCCATCATAATTAACCATTTCCATATTTTTGGATATTCAGATTTCTTCCATTTAAAAAATGTATACCGGACTTCCGGGTAAGATGGCGGAAGAGTAAGACGCGGAGATCACCTTCCTCCCCACGGATACACCAGAAATACAGCTACACGTGGAACAACTCCTACAGAACACCTACTGAATGCTGGCAGAAGACCCCAGACCTCCCAAAAGGCAAGAAACTCCCCACATACCTGGTTAGGGCAAAGCGGAGAGATTCCCGCACAGAGGATCGGTGCCGAGCGGCACTCACCAGCCCGAGAGGCTTGTCTGCTCGCCCGCCAGGGCGGGCGGCGCTGGAAGCTGAGGCTCGGGCTTCGGTCAGAGCGCAGGGAAAGGACTGGGGCTGGCGGCGAGAACTCAGCCTGAAGGGGGCTAATGTGCCACAGCTAGCCGGCAGGGAGTCTGGGAAAACTCTGGAGCTGCCGAAGAGGCAAGAGACTTTTTCTTCCCTCTTGGTTTCCTGGTGCGCGAGGAGAGGGGATTAAGAGCGCTGCTTAAAGGGGCTCCACAGACGGGCGCGAGTCACGACTGAAAGCGCGGAGCCCAGTGACGGGCGTGGGACGCTGGGGCTGCTGCTGCCGCCGCCAAGAAGCCTGTGTGCGAGCGCAGGTAACTGTCCACACCGCCCTTCCGGGAGCCTGTGCAGCCCGCCACTGCCGGGGTCCCGGGATCCAGGGGCGGCTTCCCTGGGAGAACGCACGGCGCGCCACGGGCTGGTGCAACGTCACGCCGAACTCTGCCGCTGCAGGCTCGCCCCGCACTCCGTGCCCCTCCATCCCGCCCGGCTTGAGTGAGCCAGAGTCCCCGAAGAGGCTGCTCCTTTAACCCTGTCCTGTCTGAGCGAAGAACAGACGCCCTCCGGCGACCTACACGCAGAGGCGGGGCCAAATCCAAAGCTGAGACCCAGGAGCTGTGAGAACAAAGAAGAGGAAGGGAAACCTCTCCCAGCAGCCTCAGAAGCAGCGGATTAAAGCTCCACAATCAACTTGATGTACCCTGCATCTGTGGAATACATGAATGGACAACAAATCATCCCAAATTGAGGAGCCAGGAGTCAGTACTGTGCCTCTGAGGTGGGAGAGCCAACTTCAGGACACTGGTCCACAAGAGACCTCCCAGCTCCACATAATATCAAACGGTGAAAATCTTCCAGAGATCTCCATCTCAACACCAGCACCCAGCTTCACTCAACGACCAGCAAGCTACAGTGCTGGACACCCTATGCCAAACAACTAGCAAGACAGGAACACAACGCCACCCATTAGCAGAGAGGTGGCCTAAAATCATAAAAAGTCCGCAGACACCCCAAAACACACCACCAGACGTGGACCTGCCCACCAGAAAGACAAGATCCAGCCTCATTCACCAGAACACAGGCACTAGTACCTTCCACCAGGAAGCCTACACAACCCACTAAACCAACCTTAGCCACTGGGGACAGACACCAAAAACAACGGGAACTACGAACCTGCAGCCTGCAAAAAGGAGACCCCAAACACAGTAACATAAGCAAAATGAGAAGACAGAAAAACACACAGCAGGAGAAGGAGCAAGATAAAAACCCACCAGATCTAACAAATGAAGAGGTAATAGGCAGTCTACCTGAAAAAGAATTCAGAATAATGATGGTAAAGATGATCCAAGATTCTATTTCCCAGATCCAAAATCTTGGAAATAGAATAGACAAAATGCAAGAAACAGTTAACAAGGACCTAGAAGAACGAAAGATGAATCAAGCATCGATTAAAAACACAATACATGAAATAAAAAATACTCTAGATGGGATCAATAGCAGAATAACTGAGGCAGAAGAACGGATAAGTGAGGTGGAAGATAAAATAGTGGAAATAACTGCTGCAGAGCACAATAAAGAAAAAGAATGAAAAGAACAGAGGACAGTCTCAGAGACCTCTGGGACAACATTAAACGCACCAACATTCGAATTATAGGGGTTCCAGAAGAAGAAGAGAAAAAATAAGGGAGAAAATATTTGAAGAGATTATAGTTGAAAACTTCCCTAATATGGGAAAGGAAATAGTTAATCAACTCCAGGAGGCACAGAGAGTCCCATACAGAATAAATCCAAGGAGAAATACGCCAAGACACATATTAATCAAACTGTCAAAAATTAAACACAAAGAAATCATATTAAAAGCAGCAAGGCAAAAACAACAAATAACACACAAGGGAATCCCCATCAGGATAACAGCTGATCTCTCAGCAGAAACTCTACAAGCCAGAAGGGAGTGGCAGGACATAATTAAAGTGATGAAGGAGAAAAACCTGCAACCAAGATTACTCTACCCAGCAAGGATCTCATTCAGATTTGATGGAGAAATTAAAACGTTTACAGACAAGCAAAAGCTGAGAGAGTTCAGCACCACCAAACCAGCTTTACAACAAATGCTAAAGGAACTTCTCTAGGCAAGAAACACAAGAGAAGGAAAAGACCTACAATAACGAACCCAAAACAATTAAGAAAATGGGAATAGGAACATACATATCGATAATTACCTTAAATGTAAATGGACTAAATGCTCCCACCAAAAGACACAGATTGGCTGAATGGATACAAAAACAAGACCCATCTATATGCTGTCTACAAGAGACCCACTTCAGACCTAGAGACACATACAGACTGAAAGTAAGGGGATGGAAAAAGATATTCCATGCAAATGGAAACCAAAAGAAAGCTGGAGTAGCAATTCTCATATCAGACAAAATAGACTTTAAAATAAAGACTACTAGAAGAGACAAAGAAGGACACTACATAACGATCAAGGGATCGATCCAAGAAGAAGATATAACAATTGTAAATATTTATGCACCCAACATAGGAGCACCTCAATACATAAGGCAAATACTAACAGCCATAAAAGGAGAAATCGACAGTAACACAATCATAGTAGGGGACTTTAACACCCCACTTTCACCAATGGACAGATCTTCCAAAATGAAAATAAATAAGGAAACACAAGCTTTAAATGTTACATTAAACAAGATGGACTTAATTGATATTTATAGGACATTCCATCCAAAAACAACAGAATACACATTTTTCTCAAGCGCTCATGGAACATTCTCCAGGATAGATCATATCTTGGGTCACAAATGAAGCCTTGGTAAATTTAAGAAAATTGAAATTGTATCAAGTGTCTTTTCCGACCACAATGCTATGAGACTAGATATCAATTACAGGAAAAGAGCTATAAAAAATACAAACACATGGAGGCTAAACAATACACTACATAATAACGAAGTGATCACTGAAGAAATCAAAGAGGAAATTAAAAAATACCTAGAAACAAATGACAATGGAGACACGACGACCCAAAACCTATGGGATGCAGCAAAAGCAGTTCTAAGAGGGAAGTTTATAGCAATACAATCCCACCTTAAGAAACAGGAAACATCTCGAATAAACAACCTAACCTTGCACCTAAAGCAATTAGAGAAAGAAGAACAAAAACACCCCAAAGTTAGCAGAAGGAAAGAAATCATAAAAATCAGATCAGAAATAAATGAAAAAGAAATGAAGGAAACGATAGCAAAGATCAATAAAACTAAAAGCTGGTTCTTTGAGAAGATAAACAAAATTGATAAACCATTAGCCAGACTCATCAAGAAAAGAAGGGAGAAGACTCAAATCAATAGAATTAGAAATGAAAAAGGAGAAGTAACAACTGACACTGCAGAAATACAAAAGATCATGAGAGATTACTACAAGCAACTCTATGCCCATAAAATGGACAACCTGGAAGAGATGGACAAATTCTTAGAAATGCACAACCTGCCAAGACTGACTCAGGAAGAAATAGAAAATATGAATAGACCAATCACAAGCACTGAAATTGAAACTGTGATTAAAAATCTTCCATCAAACAAAAGCCCAGGACCAGATGGCTTCACAGGCGAATTCTATCAAACATTTAGAGAAGAGCTAACACCCATCCTTCTCAAACTCTTCCAAACAATATCAGAGGAAGGAACACTCCCAAACTCATTCTACGGGGCCACCATCACCTTGATACCAAAACCAGGCAAGGATGTCACAAAGAAAGAAAACTACAGGCCAATATCACTGATGAACATAGATGCAAAAATCCTCAACAAAATACTAGCAAACAGAATCCAACAGCACATTAAAAGAATCATACACAATGATCAAGTGGGGTTTATTCCAGGAATGCAAGGATTCTTCAATATACGCAAATCAATCAATGTGATACACCATATTAACAAGTTGAAGGAGAAAAACCATATGATCATCTCAATAGATGCAGAGAAAGCTTTCGACAAAATTCAACACCCATTTATGATAAAAACCCTGCAGAAAGTAGGCATAGAGGGAACTTTCCTCAACATCATAAAGGCCATATATGACAAACCCACAGCCAACATTGTCCTCAATGGTGAAAAACTGAAACCATTTCCACTAAGATCAGGAACAAGACAAGGCTGCCCACTCTCACCACTCTTATTCAACATAGTTTTGGAAGTTTTAGCCACAGCAATCAGAGAAGAAAAGGAAATAAAAGGAATCCAAATTGGAAAAGAAGAAGTAAAGCTGTCACTCTTTGCAGATGACATGATACTATACATAGAGAATCCTAAAGATGCTACCGAAAAACTACTAGAACTAATCAATGAATTTGGTAAAGTAGCAGGATACAAAATTAATGTACAGAAATCTCTGGCATTCCTGTACACTAATGATGAAAAATCTGAAAATGAAATCAAGAAAACACTCCCATTTACCATTGCAACAAAAAGAATAAAATATCTAGGAATAAACCTACCTAAGGAGACAAAAGACCTGTATGCAGAAAATTATAAGACACTGATGAAAGAAATTAAAGATGATACAAATAGATGGAGAGATATACCATGCTCCTGGATTGGAAGAATCAATATTGTGAAAATGACTCTACTACCCAAAGCAATCTACAGATTCAATGCAATCCCTATCAAACTACCACTGGCATTTTTCACAGAACTAGAACAAAAAATTTCAAAATTTGTTTGGAAAAACAAAAGACCCCGAATAGCCAAAGCAATCTTGAGAACGAAAAACGGAGCTGGAGGAATCAGGCTCCCTGACTTCAGACTATACTACAAAGCTACAGTAATCAAGACAGTGTGGTACTGGCATAAAAACAGAAAGATAGATCAGTGGATCAGGATAGAAAGCCCAGAGATAAACCCACGCACATATGGCCAACTTATCTTTGATAAAGGAGGCAGGAATGTACAGTGGAGAAAAGACAGCCTCTTCAATAAGTGGTGCTGGGAAAATTGGACAGGGACATGTAAAAGTTTGAGATTAGATCATTCCCTAACACCATACACAAAAATAAGCTCAAAATGGATTAAAGACTTAAATGTAAGGCCAGAAACTATCAAACTCTTAGAGGAAAACATAGGTAGAACACTCTATGACATAAATCACAGCAAGATCCTTTTGGACCCACCTCCTAGAGAAATGGAAATAAAAACAAAGATAAACAAATGGGACCTAATGAAACTTCAAAGCTTTTGCACAGCAAAGGAAACCATAAACAAGACCAAAAGACAACCCTCAGAATGGGAGAAAATATTTGCAAATG
Organism: Mesoplodon bidens; assembly: GCF_964165515.1. Taxonomy (NCBI): domain Eukaryota; kingdom Metazoa; phylum Chordata; class Mammalia; order Artiodactyla; family Ziphiidae; genus Mesoplodon; species Mesoplodon bidens. The sequence goes on along the minus strand of NC_138162.1, from coordinate 67,375,633 downwards.
AAGCAACTGACAAAGGATTAATCTCCAAAATTTATAAACAGCTCATGCAGCTCAATAGCAAAAAAACAAACAACCCAATCCAAAAATGGGCAGAAGACTTAAATAGGCATTTCTCCAAAGAAGATATACAGACTGCCAACAAACACATGAAAGAATGCTCAACATCATTAATCATTAGAGAAATGCAAATCAAAACTACAATGAGATATCATCTCACACCAGTCAGAATGGCCATCATCAAGAAATCTAGAAACAATAAATGCTGGAGAGGGTGTGGAAAAAAGGGAACACTCTTGCACTGCTGGTGGGAATGTGAATTGGTACAGCCACTATGGAGAACAGTATGGAGGTTCCTTAAAAAACTACAAATAGAACTACCATATGACCCAGCAATCCCACTACTAGGCATATACCCTGAGAAAACCATAATTCAAAAAGAGACATGTACCAAAATGTTCATTGCAGCTCTATTCACAATAGCCCGGAGCTGGAAACAACCTAAGTGTCCATCATCAGATGAATGGATAAAGAAGATGTGGCACATATATACAATGTAATATTACTCAGCCATAAAAAGAAACGAAACTGAGCTATTTGTAATGAGGTGGATAGACCTAGAGTCTGTCATACAGAGTGAAGTAAGTCAGAAAGAGAAAGACAAATACCGTATGCTAACACATATATACGGAATTAAAAAAAAAAAAAAAAAAAGTCATGAAGGACCTAGGGGCAAAACGGGAATAAAGACACAGACCTACTTGAGAATGGACTTGAGGATATGGGGAGGGGGAAGGGTAAACTGACAAAGCCAAAGAGAGGCATGGACATATATACACTACCAAACGTAAGGTAGATAGATAGTGGGAAGCAGCCACAGAGCACAGGGAGATCAGCTCGGTGCTTTGTGACCGCCTGGAGGGGTGGGATGGGGAGGGTGGGAGGGAGGGAGATGCATGAGGGAAGGGATGTGGGAACAGATGTATATGTATGACTGACTCACTTTGTTATAAAGCAGAAACTAATTAAAAAAATTAAAAACAAACAAACAAAAAAATAAATAAATAAATAAAGAATTAAAAAAAAAAAAAAAGAATACTAAAGCTCTTAAGCAGCTAGTAAGGATAACATTTTTATTCCTACTCCACTAATTTTCCTCCTGCAAAGTGTCCTCAGGAATTCTTCAAAGAGGTCTACATGACTGAAAGGACAAGACTTGGACATTCTAGAGTCTATGGCTATGAAACCATCCAGTCACCAGTTCTTTAGAATCCTGATGCAACACACCTTATCTAGCTATCTATTTTACCTGTGAAACTAACTAAACAGTCATGTATGAACATCTAAAGTCATAGAAATTATAGCCCAATCCTTGTATAGCATAATACAGATGGCATAGCATTCCAAGAATTAATTTTATCCTAATTTTGTTTTCTTATCTCTGGAAGCAGATAATTCAAAGTGTGAATAAAAATTCATTCAAAATAAAAAAAATAAATAAATAAAAAATAAAAAATGTATACCTTGTGTTTAAATTAAACTTATTACTATACATGGAATTTTATAAAAGATAGCCAGAACACTATGAAATCTTAATATTAACTTATAAATTAATTTTTGATAAAGCATTATACTAAATTTCAAGAAATCATTACAGTAAATTTCATCTTTTATACAAAAAATGTGAATAAATTTTTGCAATTGGGAAATTTTTATGCATTAAGTTGAATTTGTCAGCTAACTGGTAAAAGACAGAAATCCAATCTCCCCATCTTGTACAGACCTGCAATTTTTATTCATCCATTTCTGCAAGGAACCAAAGATTAACTTATGTCTGTACCCATAGAAGGTGAAAGGCAGAAAACAGGGGGTTGCTTGGTAGAGTAGAGTAGAAATTAGGTAAAAAGAAAGATAAAGTCTCCTACTGAATGGTGAGACCCTTCTATCTGCTCCAAAATTCTGTAAGTCACAATAATAACACAGAAGTAGCAGATTTCATCATAATTCTTTGGAGACACTGAGTAACTCTAGAGCAATGGCTTAGATATACTGATACTTGGGGATCACTTACAAATGAATTGCAGTTTAAATGTCATCAGACTTCTCCGCAACACTGGAGAATAATAATAAATTGGAGCAAAGGACTGAAAATCCATAGGCAAATTATTTTCCTAAAATTATACTTTCCTTTCATTATATAAAAAGTTAAACTATATCATCAATTGTAAAAAGGGAGTATAGATGTTATCAGACCTTTAACAACTGGACCAATTCACCTTCCATTTACTTTAGAAAGATAAAGTAAATTTACATTTATCTCCTTATTTACTTTAGGAATTATTGTAATATATACTTTAGCATGCAAGAAGGAGGATAACATGAAATCTAGAAACCAGGGGACTCAATAATGACATGAAGTTCCTAGTTGTAACTGTGCACTTTGCTTAAAGAACAATACATCTAGGTTGGAGCCACGTGACATATGCAAAAGTGAAAATTTTCCAAGAAATAATAAAAATATAGCAAAGCAAATTTAAAACAACTTTCATTTTGAAATATTATTTATAAGCATAAGGCAATTCTGTTTGCACTTTTCAATGATACAGAAACAGGTGTATTAAAGACTAAACAAATGAAAAATGCTGTTAAATAATTTTTAACTGTGGGAAATTAAAATTTGTACAAGAAAGGAAATGTAATCATACTATACTACTACGCTCAGCAGTGAAATTATTTCACATAAACATGAATACTGATTAGCAAATTAAAAAGAACTGTAATATAAATAACATTAAAAATGTTAAGGGCATGAGGAAATTGAGGTAGGGAATGAGAAAGAAGATAAATCCTCAACTATGGTAACAGAATCACAAGATACAGCAATGTGACACGTGGACTGAGCAACTAAGATTTTTTTTCAAGCATTTCTAGCCCTAGATTTAAAGAGTAGTTTGTAAAAGATCTAAAATAAATGGATAAAAGGCTTTCAGTGGTATGAGTCATTTCAAGATTACAGAATCCTTTTCAGCACTATCCTGTATGCTTCTTGGATTCTACCCAGAGGCGAGTCAATGAACATACAGAGTGACACACAGAGTTGAGAACTGGCTTGAAAACTCCTTTCATTTTCTAATAAGGGGAGGGAATATTTTCTAATCCCTGACTCAACCAGTCACTGCATCTGAATTTTCAGCTGCAATGGGGAAGTATTATTTTAATGTAAAAATCAATGGACCCCAGGCTTCCCTGGTGGCGCAGTGGTTGAGAGTCCGCCTGCCGATGCAGGGGACACAGGTTCGTGCCCCTGTCTGGGAGGATCCCACATGCCGCGGAGCGGCTGGGCCCGTGGGCCATGGTCGCTGGGCCTGCCCGTCCGGAGCCTGTGCTCCGCAACGGGAGAGGCCACGACAGTGAGAGGCCCGCGTACCGCAAAACAAACAAACAAACAAAAATCAATGGACCCTAAGGGGGGGAAGGGGTGGGGGTGGGGTGAATTGGGAGATTGGGATTGACATATATACACTATTATGTGTAAAATAGGTAACTAATAAGAACCTGCTATATAGCACAGGGAACTCCACTTTGCTGTATAGTAGAAACTAACACAACATTGTAAACCAACTATACCCCAATTAGAAAAAGAAAAATCAAAAAAGAAGAAAAAAGAAAATTGCATGTAACCCTCTTTTTCATGAGCTAACAAACATTTTATATGTATTTGTATAAGTGCAGTGAAGGTAAACGAAGTTTTTTTTAGAATAAGGAACTACCTTAGAGTTTGCAACTACAGGAAAAATTTTAATAAAATACAAAGAAAACTGTAATAATAAACGGAAAAATAATGAAGACTATAAAAGAAACACTTTTGTTTATCACATAAAACACAGTGGGAAAGCCTTGTTTTTAAAAAGTTACCTTATAAAAACAAGTTAACCTTATTGTAATTAATAAAATATAATTAATAAAATGTATAAAATATATGCTGTTGATATGCATACTAAAATACTATAAACGAGTTCCTCAAAATGATAGCTCTATATTTAGTAAAATTTCATTAGTTTGTATATGTGTCAGCTAAATAATTTGCATACTTAAAATTCCCTGAGTACTCATAAACATGATCAATTGTAATGCCTGAAATGATTCTAAAAGCAAAACCATATTAAAAGAACATTATAAACCTGGTCCAAAACCCATAAGAGGGGCTCTATACCATAATATCACAGAGCATTATCTCTGAAGGAGTTTGCAATCTCAAGTTACAAATAAAAAACATTGTTTATTTAAAACTAGGCTAATTAAGGATTTCAACTCGCAGAGACGGTGGGTTTCTCACATTTTGACACAATTCTGTGTGTTACAGAGGATGAGGGAAAGAAAGAAGGGAAGCAAAGGGATGTATCAAAAATCTCTCACAAATGTTTAAAATAAAGATTCCTTTGTCATTCCATAGGTACAGCTTAATATGTCATTTTAAATTTGGATGAATTCTCAGGACTTGAGAATAAAATAGTAAAGTTTAAGCATTTGTGCTTCTTTAGAACAGAAAACTACAGGAAATCACCTAACCAAGGCTGTTTACAAATTTATGCTTAACATTTCTCAGAATTGTTAGAAAGTCATTAGTAATGAATGCATTGCTGCATAATATAGCACTTGGAGTTGAACGGATAATTTAGAGTTAAAAATAACACACTGTAGCTCAACTGGATGCCTGCTTCCACTTTCACAACATTTACTATGTGCCCAGAGTGGTTAATGACACTTTGGTTAAGGTGGTGAGCAAAATCAGAACAATCCCTGACCTAATAAAACTTGTAGTCTATCAGGCAACAAGTCTATAATGTCTAAAAACCAGTTCCTTACATACACAGGAACACTAATCAGTGGTAAATATTTTGAGAATAGATCAATAAAACTTGGAGCCAACACAGGTTGCCTACTCTAAGTCAAAATTTTTAAATATCTGTCCAAGTTACCTAACCTGACTGGTAGGTTGATATGAAATATTAATGTCTTGTTTTACATGTATTTTAATGTTAACTATGTGATGCTTAATCAACTTACTTAAACACTTTTAGGAAAATTGTAAATACCCTTTGCTCCCTTATTAAAATAATGAGATCTATGTAACTAATCATATTCATATTTTATGCTTTCATTTTCATCCTAGATGCTCATAAATAAATGTATTTCATTTCAGAAAACATAACAGACAAGATTCTGAGAACAATTCTCTTCCCACTGCCGATTTTGGTAATTATTGACACAAGAGGAACAAAAGAAAATACAATTATAGGTCAATACAAAAATTACTGAATGTAATTACATTTAAATACAACACAGATAAAAATGAATTTTAGAACCACTTTATTTAAACAATTTATTTTTCCAATCACAAGAGAAGGTTCTTAAATGATATCTCTAAGGCACTGGTGTTAAGAAGAGCTGTCTCTCTGGAGGCATTTGGCTTTTTCTGGAGAATTTTTGGTTGTTGGAACAAGGGTAGAAGAGGAGCTACTGCTAGTTTCTAGTGGGCAGAGGATAAGGATGCTGCTATATCCTACAATACACAGGATAATTCCCTGAACAAAGAATTACCAAGCTGAAAATGTCAATAGTGTCAAGACTGAGAAAACCTGCACTAAGGTCACAAAAATTTTTAAACTAGACAAATAATTGTAACTACATATTTAAATATTAAATAGTATCTCAACTCACCGATATAGAAAATGTAGAGATTAGCATTCTCTCACTTTCTTATAGTCCTCAACTTATTTCTGCATCCTATAATTAATTTTAACATATAATTAACCTTTTAATTATAAAAATATGTCCAAAATTGTTTAATCTTGGCTCTAAATTTAAATGAGTTTTATATTCACCCTCAAACTTTATAACATGTTGCAGCCATTACTTATTTTTCAATTTGACTCCTTTTAATTAGCTAGTTTTTTTTAATGGAAATTTTTTTTTAAGAGTAGTTTTAGGTTCACAGTAAAATTGAGCAGAAAGAACAAAGATTTTCACATGCTTCTTTATCCCATACACTAGGAGCCTCCCCCACTATCATGATGCCCAGGAGAGTAGTATATTTGTTACAGTTGATGAACCTATATTGACACATCATTATCCCCCAAAGTACATAGTTTACATTACAGTTCACTCTTGGTGTTACACAGTCTATGGCTTTAGACAAATGTATAATGACAGGTATCCATCACTGTGATCATACAGAATAGCTTCACTGCCCTAAACATCCTCTGTGCTCCTCCTGTTCATCCAGCCCCACCCCTACCCCTGGCAACCACTTATCTTTTTACTGTCTCCAGAATTGTGCCTTGTCCAGAATGTTATGTAAGTGAATTTGTACCCTATTTTGCCTTTTCAGATTGGCTTCTTTCATTTAATAACATGTATTTAAGGTTCCTCCATGTCTACTGATGGTTTGACAGTGCATTTCTTTTCAGCACTGAATAACAGTCTACTGTCTGTATGTGCCACAGTTTATTTATCCATTCACCTACAGAAGGACATCTTGGTTGTTTTCAAGTTTTGTAAATAAAGATTCTACAAACACATCTATGGTGCAGGTTTCTATGCAGACATAGTTTTCAACTCTTCTGGCTACACACCAAGGAGTGTGATTTCCACATGAAGTGGTTAAGAGTATGTCTAGTTTTTAAAAAAATTTTGACTGGATTTCATAATCAAGTTTTTTTTTTTCCCAACTCCTATAAGGACCTCAAGTACATTGTATTGAAGGATATTGGTCAATTACTTTTGTTCTAAAATAATACCATATCTCTGCCTTCCACACCTTTAATTGCTCTGTAATTGCTTTGCTCTCTTTGTGATTTTCCTCCATACTCATTACAATTATACTTAGCCTTTCTTTTTTAGTAGCAATTTAACTTTTCATCTTGTCAATTTTTCTCATTTAATTTACAAATTATTTTCTTACAATGCTGTTTTCATTTCCAATTTATTTACTTAGCTCTGTAATATATACTTCATATAATTTGGTCTCTATTATTTGGTTTTTAATTTATTTTTATCAAATCAATATATGTATTTTTAATATACAGTAAAGATTCTACTAGTTATTTCCTCCCACTCCAAACCTTGCCTCCTGCTTGGTGCTTTGTATCTTTTTTAAATACATTACTCTTGCTGGAGTAGAGCTGCATACTTGCAAAGCCTCTTAAAGTATCTTTAGTTATAAATGAGCAGCTCTGCCCTGATTTGATCTAGGAGATCAATGCTTCTCAAACCAGCTATGTTTAAGACCAGTTTTCTTTTTCCCATATTTTGTTTCATTTCGAATCCATCTTGGCCTGATAGCTAGTACTTCTACGCATGTCTCAGACCCCAGTTCAATATCATTTGAACCAAAATATGCACTGTTAAATGAGATGAGTCCAGTGATTTTTTTTAATCTCAACAATGACAAATTTCTATCAAAGTTCCTAAATTATTCCTCTCAACTTACATACCTTTCTCAGTGTGAGCCACTGACAGACATTTCATGGAATGCCATCAGCCCAAAGACCACACTCTAAGTAAGCGTGTGTGATTATTTCTTGACTTCTTTCCAACTCTATGTCAGGTTGGTTTATTTTTATCTCTGGCTACAAAAGTTTTGTGTCAACATATACTACGATTTATCTACTTTTTTGTAGCTTGAGGGCAAACTATTGAGATTTCTGGAGGGATCATTTGACAATAAGTGTAGCCCTGGTTGCTTCTATATTTTGTGATTAGGTTATATAATTTACATGAGAATTTGTACAATTTAGTTACTGGGGTTGCTGTATAACGGGGCTATTATTAATGGCATGTATCTACTGGATTATTGATGTTCTCCCCAATTTAACATAAAGGCCTACAATTTTCACTTCTATCTAAGAGCAATGTCTCTACTTTCAAGTACCTCTCCCATTCAGCCATTCTACTGATGCCTAGAAATTGAGAAAAAATATAACAATCCCCATTAGATTCACTTTTCTGTAGATCTGCAGTATGATAATTATCAGGAATTTTGTCAAATAACAACATGGCTTTTGAGAGATAGAAATCACATCAGGAGCTGCCTCAATACACACCTAGCACACAGTCTTCCTTTAGAAAACACAGAAGGGTAAGCTGTGAAAAAGTGAGAGAGTGGCATGGACATATATACACTACCAAACATAAAATAGATAGCTAGTGGGAAGCAGCCACATAGCACAGGGAGATCAGCTCTGTGCTTTGTGACCACCTAGAGGGGTGGGATAGGGAGGGTGGGAGGGAGGGAGACACAAGAGGGAAGAGATATGGGAACACATGTATATGTATAACAGATTCACTTTGTTATAAAGCAGAAACTAACACACCACTGTAAAGCAATTATACTCCAATAAAGATGTTAAAATAAATAAATAAAATAAAAAAGGAAAATAAAAGAAAATCTAAACCACCACCATGGGAAAATGTGGCATTTATAAAACTGGATGAAGAATTTACTGGTTTTTTTTTTTAAATGTTAGAGTACTGATGTTCATAAGAGTGATACTGTAAACCAAATATGAATAGGGACTTTAGGTTTTTAATATACATTTTCCCCAAAATTATCAATATTTTTAATAAAGGAAAAGAGTGAATGTAATCTCTCACTAGACTAGATTCTCTAGTGAGGATCTCTCACTAGACAGAAATCTATTAAGTGCCTTCTTTTTAAAGAGTAATGTATTAAGCATATTACTTAGAATATTATATTGAATCATAAGGACAGAGAAGTTATTATTTATCACTGCAACTCTAAGGTATCAAAACTTAATAAGAGATAAGCAATCAAACTTTTCTGTTGAATAACTGGATGGATTGGTGGTTGAGAAGATTGATTTTGTAAAAGTACTGAATTAACAGTGAATAGATTAGGTTCAAGTCTGAGTTCTACTACTGATTATTTTACAGTCTTCTACAGGTCACTGTATTCCTTTGCTTCAATTTCCATTTTAAATGTATTGATTACACAAGTTGTATCTCAGGATTTAGAAACTTTTAGATTCCGTCAGATTGAACCCTATGACATTACTGTTTTTGTCCATCTAGTACCATCAATTTCATAGGCTTCACATAATAAAAAGTAACCTATTCTTCCCAATGAAAATCTCACCAAGTTATTTTGTACATACTGACAAATTGATTTTAAATTTTGTATAGAATGGGAAAAGGCCTAATTTAGCCAACGTAATACTGAAGAATAACAACAAACATGGAACACACATAATGTTTATTTTTAATGTATCTCCATGTATATACACACACACCTGTTTCTGTTTATCTTGTATATGTGTGTATACACACACACACACACATTTATGCTTATAGTTTATAAGGTGGAACTATGCCAGGTGTTAGAGATAAAACAATGAATAAAGTATGGCCCTAAATTTGAAGAATTCAAGTTTTCTCCATTGGATGTTACAATTGTGTGAAATGTTGGAAAGACAGACAAATGTCATGCTAGATTTGTTGGGACTGCTAAATATTCTTCAGGAACTAAGAGTTATCTACACACCTGCCTCCTCCCCAACACATACATTTTGCCAGTGATCGGATTAATTCTGGCCACTGAGTCAAAAGGAAAAATCCATTCTGTTTTTTTTTAGACGACATTCCCTCCAATAAAAAAGACTGACGATATAAGGGAGGAGAAAACAAACCAAACAAAACTTTTAGCTCTATCATCTTCCTTCCAATTTAGAACATAGACATGTGAAGATGTGACATTTGAAGCTATGCAGCCATGTGCCTAACACAGTATTTAATGTATGAAAGGGCTTACTATGAAAATGAGGCCCTCAAGAATAATATGGTGTGAGGAACAATCTGTAGAATCATGTAGTTATTTTTATATAACATAAATGTTTTTTACAAGCAGTGATTAGTTTGTCAATCTTTCATTTATAATCAAAATTACCTTACTCGATTCAATAAGAAAGGAATTAATTAAGTGGAGGCCTCATACCTGTCTATTTGATCTCATATCTGAACAAGCATAATTAAAGTAGGGCCTTCAATGCACATTGTTTTACGTAACAGCATGATATAAAATGGAAGTAGCAAATGTTGATGCACCAATTAATGAAAATGAAGTTAAACAAGACAATCTGTGAACTAACTACTGGGACTAAATGGCCAGAATTTACAAAATGTATTTCCTAAAATGATAGGTGGGATGGTTATACTGGATTTATTTATTCGAATGCCTTCCTGTTTCTCTCTCTCTCTTTCTCTCTCTCTCTCTCCAACCTGCTATCCCTCACTATTAGTACAGCAGTGATCCTGAGGATCACTTCATTATACAATTTTAATGTGGCCCACTGATTTGAAAATTAATATCCTACCAAAAATTGTAACACGTCTCAGAACAACATGAATATGATTTGTCTCCTTTACTAAAAAGTATCTGTAATCAGGATTCATTCACAGCTTAATCATTTATATATCGTCTACATGTCCACATTAAACATATTTCTTAAAACCAACACAATCAGACAGAAAATACTAATGTGGCCATGTTTATAATTTTAATTCTTTTGCAATTTAGGCCCCAAATGGTGATTTGCAAGTCATTTTCATATTTCAGCCTCTCTGAATAGCCATGCTCACAAATAGAGATTTACAGTATCAGGCATGCTTGACAATGGAAGGTCTGGATGCCAAGTGAGGAATCTACTTCTAAACGGATGCCAAAGCACTGTGTGTTCCACATATATTTATAACTGCCAAGCAGCCTTTCTAAGTGACTTTTTCTAATTCCTCTGCAGATTATACTTCTAATTTTTAAAACAGTTAGTTAATAGCTATGGATCTCCCTCAAACTTTCCATTTTTCAAGCATGAAATTCATGTAAAGATTATTTCACATAGTTCTGAGAGCATCCCCTTGTCATTCACCATATTCTGAGAACCAATGTGCTCATTTTCTAATCCTTGTTAATCTGTCACTAATGTTGAAGGAAAAGAGCAGTTAACACTGGCAAAAAGTATTAAGATGATCATTTTTTTAATACCCTGTGTCTCTTCTCAGCTTGCTAATCGTGGAATAAACACTATTATTTTCAAGTATTACATACAAAAGAGTTTAATAATTTGTTGCTATAGATAGGCAGATTCTCTCAAGGAGTCACATAAATACTTTAAACAACAGAAAGGCACAGATTGCAACAGGAGTAGTCAGGTATACTTCATGCCCTCTAGAACACATATCAACAATAAAGGGTACAAAGTTTTAGACACGTCTAAGTGTAAGATCTGGGGGAAAGCACTGTTGGATTGCTTGTCTAAATCTAGAATGATCCTAAAGAAATGTATACATTTTTCAAATAAAAAACCTAAACAAGTAAAGCAGATAATGTTCAATATTTTGTACAAGCAAAAGCTACTGTCTTTAGTGTTAGTATGTAAAGATTCTGTTTACCTAAAATTTATACCAAATCACATTGTGTACTCTTAATTTAGGAACATCATTATCCACTCTTTAATTTTCATTGTGTCCAATTTATCTGTTTTGTTTTGTAGTCTGTGCTGTTGGGGTCATATTTAAGAAACCACTGCCAAATCCAAGGCTGTGAATATTTGCTCCTATGTTTTCTTCTAAGAGTTTCATAGCTTTAGCTCTTAAATTTAGTTATGCATTTCATTTTGAATTATTTTTTTTGTATATGGTATAAGGTAGGGTCCATACTTCATTCTTTTGCTTGTGTATATCCAACTTTACCATTACTATTTTTGAACACACTTTCCTTTTCCCATTAAATAACTTAACCACTTAACTGAAGTATCAAGGTTAAAGGAAAGAGTACTAAAAATAACTATAACTACTATAATTTAAGGAATATACAACATAAAAATAGGTAAATTGTGACATCAATAACATAAAAGGGGAGAGTAAAAGGGTAGAGTTGTGTTCTTAACTAGAGAGGGACTGTAATTATTGGTATACATTATTTCATATATTGGTATAAAATCGTTCCGTATTATCTTTTATCAGAAATGTAATAACTTCTGAATAACTTATATACAGTTTGACCTATATTATGAATTAACCTTGAATAATTCTGCCCATCTCTAAGGTGCAGTGTTGACTAGTTTTCTCCATTGACTGAACTGCTTAAGACAATGGGCCAATGGGGATCATATCAGGCAGGGAGGACAACTGCTAGCACCTAGGAATATTAAATCAAGTAGTAAGCTTTCTCTTCTGGTTTCTCCAGTTGCATTTGCTTGAGAAACCTATACCATTTTTTAAAGTCCTTAGGGGCAATGTTCGTGTCTGATTCACTTTCACTTTTTTTGGTCTCTCTACCTCACATAGCACCTCTCATACAATAAGTACAAAATAAGTATTTATAAAGTACACATAAATTATTTAATTAAATGTTAAGTTTTGCAATATATCCCTCCCCTAGCACAGCAATATGATAATTACAGCAGATACTAATAAATAATTGAATGTATTTAGAATTGTACCAAATAAAGAACCCTACTTTTCTTTTTTCTTTGTCCTTTTTTCTCATAGTTTATAATCCATTTAAGGATCCTCAGTCAAGAAAGAACAAGTCTTCTCCAAGTATTTGGCCTCTCCCTCTCTTTTTTTATTTCAAAATTCTTTATTGACCCAAGGAAAAATCATCAGGATGGCAAAAAAAATTCTTCCAGCTTTATTGGGATGTATTTGACATATAAATCAAAGTTTAAGTTTAAAGTGTACACCTTGCTGATTTGATACGATTATATATTGCAAAATGATTACCTCCATGGTGTTAACTAACACCTCCATCACGTCACATAATTACCATTTCTTTTTTTGTAGTGAGAACATTTAAGATTTATTCTCTTAGCAACTTTCACGTACATAATACAGAATTGTAAACGATAATCGCAATGCTGTGTATTACATGATTAAAACATTTTTTAACTGGAATTTTGCAACATTTGACCAACGTCTTCTCATTTTTCCCCTCTCATTCACTGCTAACCACTATTCTACTCTCTAAGTGTTTATGTATAAGTGATATCATACATTATTTGTCATTTTTTGTCTCTTTCACTTAGCATAATGCCATCACCACCTATCCAGCTTGTTGCAGATGGCAGGATTTTCTTCTTTCTCATGGCTGAATAATATTCCATTGTATATATATTTTTTCCCACATCTTCTTTATCCATTCGTCCATTCACAGACAGGTTGTTTCCATATATTGGCTATTGTAACACTGCAATAAACATGAGGGTGCAGGTATCTCTTTAATATCCTATTTTCATTTCCTTTGGATACATCTCCGGAAGTGAAATTGCTAGATAATATGGTAGTTGTTTTTAATTTTTTGAGGAACCTCCATATTGTTTTCCACTATGGCTGTACCAGTTTACAGTCCCACCAACAGTGCACAAGGGTATTTTTCTCTCTTCATACTCACCAGCACTTGTTATCTCTTGTCTTATTTATGATAGCCATTCTAACAGATATGAGGAGATATCTCACTGTGGTTATGACTTGTATTGCCTCGATGATTAGTCATGTTGAACATCTTTTCACGTACCTGTTGGCCATGTGTATGTCTTCTTTGGAAAAAACAATCAGATTGTTTGATTTTTGTTATTGAGTTTTATGAGCTCTTTATATATTTTGGATATTGACCCCTTATAAAATACATGGTTTTCAAATAATTTCTTCCATTCTGCACATTGCCATTTCATCTTATTGACTGTTTCTTTTGCTGCGCAGAACTTTTCAGTCTGATGCAGTTCCACTTAATGATTTTTGCTTTGGTGTCATATCCAAAAAAACCACTGCCAAAACCAATGCCAAGAAGTTTTTCCCTATGTTTTCTTAGCAGTTTTATTGTTTCAAGTCTCATGTTCAAGTCTTTAACCCATTTCAAGTTAACACTTCACTTACAAACAGTCATCAGAGGAAAAGGAACAACCTAATTTGAGTTTAATGACTTAGAAGCGTATTGCTCCTGAGTGCACATCAAAGATTCTCCCATTGTTTTGTACTCAGATATTATAAAAGGTCCTGAGGAAAAAAAAAATCAAGTTGAATCCTAAGTCTCTTGAGAGGAAGTACCTGAGTGCTCTTTATCTCTTAAACACAAAATCGCTCAACTCTCCTGGGTAGATATGGAGCCATATTATACAGGGCTGTGGGGCAAGAATTTCAAAGTGGCTTACACCTATGTATTTCACAAATGATTTATCTTTGTACTTCATGAGTGATTTACTCCTAGGTGTTTCATCATGCATATGTTTTTGATCAAAAGTTTCTGGGCTCTATAAAAAAATCAGGATTTTTATTTCTATAATGTCTCAATTATACACCCCCCCTTTTTTCTCTGTTTGTTTCTTCTCTTTTTTAGGGGTTTTTGGAGTTGGTGTCAGGTAGCTATAGAGTATAATGGTAAGCAAAATGAGTATTTTGGTCTTATACATAACACTTGAAGTCCTGACTCCACTTGACATTTCTCTGAGTTTTCTGGATTGAGAATATAGGCATAGAGAAATACCATTGTTCTCTATATTGGAGTAAGAAATAAAATGTAGGTTTTTTGAAAGATAACAATAAGTTTAATTTTCTATATGCTGGATATATGGTGATTCCTGTGGAAATACTGAAGAGGCAGTTGGATACACAGGTGTTTGAGAAGTGAAGTATGGGCTGGAAATATAAATGATGAAGTTGCTAAGTGGCTGAGGTCACATAAAGAAAGAACATTGAGCAAGAGACTAGAGTCCAGGCAGAGCACAGATAGAAGAGGTAACTATGTGAAGAAAGTCTTTCCAGATAGAAGATTGGAATACTGGGTAGAATGCTGTTGAATTCTCACATAAGACCAGGACTCAATGTTTCATTTGCATTTAATGACACAGCAGGGTATTTCATAAATTAATATTTGTCTACCAAAAATTATTTTCCCTTTCTCCATTATGAACACATAGGAGATGAACATATACAATTCATTTTACTTTTCCAGCTTCACTGGGATATAACAGACAAAACTTTGTGTTAGTTTAAGGTGTACAACATAATAATTTATGTATATATTGAAAAATGATTAACACAATAAATTTAGTTAACACATCCATCACCTCATGTAGATACATTTTGTTGTTGTTGTACTGAGACCTTTTAAAATCTATTCTCTTAGTAACTTTCAAATATACAATACAGTACTCTTTACGGTCCCCATGCTGTACATTACATCTCAAGAACTTATTTATCTCTTAACTGGGAATGCCTACCTTTCAACCACCTTCACCCATATCTGCCCAAACCCCCTATCCCCTGGCTCCTCACCTCTGGCAACAACCAATCTCTTCTCTGTTTCTATGAGTTTGATTTGTTTTTTTATTCCACATGTGAGATCATACAGTGTTGTCTTTATCTAATTTATTTCATTTAGCATAATGCCATTTAGGTTCATCCAGATTGTCACAAATGGTGGATTTCTTTCTTTTTCATGGTTGAATAGTATTCCATTGACTACATATACTACATTTCTTTATCCATTGATCCATTGTGGGACACGTAATTCATTTCCATGTCTTAGCTACTGTAAGTGATGTTGCAATGAACATGGTGGTGCAGGTGTCTCTTCAAGATAGTGACTTCACTTCCTTTGGATATATACTCAGAAGTGGAATTGCTTTTTGAGGAACCTCCACACTATTTTCCATAGTGGTTGTGCATTGCCACCAACAGTGTACAAGAGTTCCTTTTCTCCACGGCCTTGAAAACACTTGTTATCACTTGTACTTGATGACAGCCATTCTAACAGGTGTAAGGTGATATCTCATAGTGGTTTTAATTTGTATTTCCCTGATGATTAGTGATGCTAAGCACCTTTTCATGTTCCTTTTGTCCATCTGAATATCTTCTTTGGAAAAATGTCTATTCAGGTCCTTTGCCCTTTTTTTTTTTTTTTTTTTGCGGTACGTGGGCCTCTCACTGTTGTGGCCTCTCCCGTTGTGGAGCACAGGCTCTGGACGTGCAGGCTCAGCGGCCATGGCTCACAGGCACAGCCGCTCCGCGGTACGTGAGATCTTCCCGGACAGGGGCACGAACCCGTGTCCCCTGCATCAGCAGGCGGACTCTCAACCACTGTGCCACCAGGGAAGCCCTCCTTTGCCCATTTTTAAATTGAATTATTTGGAGTTGTTTTGCTTATGAATTGTATTAGTCCCTTATATGTAAGATATGCAATTTGCCAGTATTTTCTCCCATTTTGTAGGTTAAGCTTCTATTTTGTTGATTCTTCCTTTTGCTGTATAGAAGCTTTCAATTTGAGGTACTCCCACTTCTTTATTTAGCTTTTGTTTCTTATGCTTCAGGTGTCATATCCAAAAAGTCATTGCCACGACCAATGTCAAGTAGCTTTTCTTTTTTTCTTCTAGTTTTATGGTTTCATGTCTTACACTTAAGTATTTTATCTATCAAGTTAATTTTTGTGAGTGGTGTAAGATAGGGAGGGGTCTAGCTTCATTCTTTTACATGTAAATATCTAATTTTTCAGCACCATTTATTCAGGAGACTCTCTTTTCTCCATTGAGTATTCTTGGCTCCCTCTCAAATATTAGTTGACTGTATATGCATGAGTTTATTTCTGGGCTCTCGTTTCTGTTCCATTGGTCTATGTGTGTTTTTTATTGACAGTACCATACTGTTTAATTACTATAGCTATATAATACAGTTTGAAATCATGATGTGTGATGTCTCCAGCTTTGTCCTGTCTCAGTATTGCATTGCACATTCAGGGTCTTTTGTGATTCCATATAAATATTACAATTGTTTTTCTACTTATACAGAAACTGCCATTGCAATCTTAATAGGAATTTCATTGACCCAAAAGATGGCTTTGGGTAATGTGGTCATTTTAAAAATACTATTTCTTCCAGTCCATGAACATGAGATATCTTTCCATTTTTTTTTTGTATATTCTTCAGTCTCTTCATCAATGTCTTACAGTTTTCAGTGTATAGCTCTTTCACCTCATTGGTTAAGTTTATTCCTGAGTATCTCGTTGTTTTTGATGGTATTGTAAAGGAGATGGCTTTCTTTTATATTTTCAGATAATTCACTGCTAGTATATATATGCTACTGATTTTCATATGTTGATTTTATATACTGCTGCTTTCCTGAATTTGTTCATTAGTTCTAATGTTTTTTTGGTGGAGTCTTTAGGATTTCCTACATATAAAATCATGTTATCTGCAGAGGTAATTTTACTTCTTCCTTTTCAATTTGGATGCTTTTTATTTCTTCTTGCTTGATTGCTCTTGCTAAAATTTCCAGTACTATGCTGAATAGAAATGGTGAGACTGGGCACCTTTATCTTGTTCCTGATCTTAGAGAAAAAGCTTTCAACATTTCACCATTAAGTACAATGTTAGCTGTAGTCTTGTATAAATATGCAATTTTTTAAAAACTATATTCCTCATCTTATCTTGCAGATAGGGCAGGTGAATCTACGTAAGCAAAATTCCTTGGCCAGGGCTGACTCAGAAGGCAATTGCTCTTATACCCATTTTCTTTCTGCCTTCCTGCCCAGAATATGAATATAATACCTTGAGCAGGCCATCTTGCAGGGTGAGCATGGAAGTCACCCAATAAGGAATACAGAACAGAAAATAGAAGCCTAGATTTTTAATATATATCTCACAGCTGCAATTCTGGTCTTTCTTGTGCTTTTCTCATATAGAGAAATATAAGCCCTTAGAATGATAACACTACTGTTATTTTGGGTCCCTGTTACCAGAAGTTTAACACATGTCATATCTGATACAAAGTAATTATTACAGTTAGTAAGGGCTGTTCCTATTAAGTTGGAATAAGACAGAAGAGAAGCCACTGAGTAGGTTAAGGAGATTAACTTATTTAACCATTACTCAAAACATAAAATAGGCCTGGAATTAAGTTAATCATTTGCAATACAGTGGTGAGAAGACAAATATTTATTTGTCACTGTAGAGCTTATGGCCTAGTCACTGGCCATATTTCAATATGCTTTCACCTAAAAAGGTAGTGCTCAGAGTTTTAAACCATCATTTTGTAAATGAAGAGTTGATAAGTCTACCTGTGAATCTTTGAGTTTGCTTTTCCTTTCTCCTCTGGGTTTTTGTTTTTGTTTGTACTTGTTTTAGTCTCAACTGCCTCCCTTCTCTCTGCACTGCCTCACTGACAAATATATTACGGGAAAAGATAATACTCGATTTCCATTTATCTGTCAATCTAGAATAAGTTGTCTATGACTGAGGTCACAATTGACTTCCAAATGTGATTTTTAAGTATTTCTCCATAGTCATATTATCTAATCTTTCTCCAGTATAGGACATTGTTGACTACCCCCTCCTGGAAGCACTCTCCTTTTTTTGGCATTTGTAATGGTATTCAATTTTGGGATTCCTCCACTCACTTGAAATGCTCAGTATTTATAGATTCATTTTTTTTAATGCCAGTGTCCCTCAACCTCCAACCCAGGACATTTGCTCTCTTCAACATATTTATTCTTCCTGAGAAATGACATCCATGTGTATGGCTTTAATTACCACCTTTGTCTTAATGATCTTCAACATCAGTAGCCCCTAGCCTAGACCTTGATTTTGAGATTCCTTTATTATTTAGTATAGTTTGCTATTACTGTTAGTTCAAGCTAGTTGGCCCACAAATAACTCAAATGCAATCCAATATAATCTATTTCTACATAATAAGCTATGTCCTATTTTTGTATAGTTCTCCCTATTTTCCCATTCCTCTAACAAGTACATACATCTTTCCATTTTTCCTGTCCAATTTCCTATAGAAGTAAACAAAACCACCATCTGCAACTTTTTCAAGATGAACATATAATTATCTATGATTCAGTCCTCTCTTTTCATAAATCCTTAGCAGCCAATCGGTTACTAATAATCTACAATCGGCTTATAGACATATGTGGAATCTGTTCTCTTTCCCCAAATCATTTCCATTATCTTATCTCATCTACTTTCAAATATTCAAAATAAATTTTAATGGGTACTTTTGCTCATAAATATACATTTTTATTTATTTACATATACACATATATATCTAAATTTCTTAATATCTCCTAACTTTAGCTGCACATAACCATTTATTGCTTTAAAAGTCCACATTTTTCTGTAACTCCAAGTCTTCGTATATTCTACACTTTTTCCCTTTATCTATTTTGAAGGTATCTTCTGCATCAAAATAATTTTTTAATGTATATCTCTCTTACTGAATACTTATTGTCTCTTCTTTCTCTTAATCTTGGGTTCTATATTCATGCAGGTATAGGAGTAACAGGAGAAATGCCTCCTATTTTGGCAAACAGTTAAACTACTGAGATTCCTAAAAGAGCAGATATTCTGCTCTTCTTCATGTCCATGGTTTAAGGCTAAGAATGTGGGCTAAGGAAGGTGGGCATTTGTCACCATAAGTTCTATTTTTCATGAAGCCAATGTCAAACTTCCTAAATTCCAGATTTTTGGTATTTAGCAATGTATTGACAAATAATGCTCGACAATTACATGTTAAATGAATACAATGTAATGACACCCAGCACTTTTACACCATTCTTAGGAAAAGGTGTATAAGGAGAAATCATAGGAGCAGATAACGTTAACTGTCATGCATTCTACTGACTCTCAATAAGAATTCACTAATATTGGGGCTTCCCTGGTGGCGCAGTGGTTGAGAGTCCGCTTGCCGATGCAGGGGACCTGGGTTCGTGCCCAGGTCCGGGAAGATCCCACATGCCGCGGAGCGGCTGGGCCCGTGAGCCATGGCCGCTGAGTCTGCGCGTCTGGAGCCTGTGCTCCGTCCGCAACGGGAGAGGCCACAACAGCGAGAGGCCCGTGTACAGCAAAAAAAAAAAAAAAAAAGAATTCACTAATATTGATTAGCTGAGAGTTATTAGAATAGGAATAAACATACTATTTCTCATTAAGGGAAATTATTACTTTCCGGCATTCTGTTCAGAATAAAGCACATTGCTAAACTAAAGAGTTAAAATTTAACCCTTGTTCCTGCCTAAATATGTTAAATAACCCACTTTTCATTTTTCCTGACATCTGTGGCCAACACTGTTGCAGTCTCAAATAAGAATAGATTGTGTAACTCCACATTATTTTAGGAAATAGGTGTTACTGCAAGGGATAGAAGATAATGTAATCTGAAGAAATGGTCTTGCTCTACTGTTGTGACAAAGATCACACCTTCCATTCCATGAGGTCAAAGAATACTTCTAATAGATCTAGCATGGTGTTCTCCCAAAATCTAAAATAGTAAGCACTTAATACTAAAGTATATATTAAATGTTGGGCTAACATTAAATGAAGATATCTGTGAAATACTTAGGGCTGCAGTTTAGTCTTTAATATACTTTTAACAATTGAATTTACAGAAAAAAATATATATCATTTGTTCTATTATTCTTATTCTACTGAACATCAATTTAATATGTATATTTATTCGGTCACACATACAAACATACTTTTCTGAATCACTAGCAAAAACAAACCTATGAGTATATAAAACTCAAAGAGAAGGGAAAGAAAGAATATGCTAGTATTTGCAGATTTCTAGACAGCACTGAATGCTAGCTTCTCTGATAAACCTATAAAGCAACAAGAACTAAGGTAAAGAAGAGGATTTATGCAGCTGTTACATTAGTGCCTCAATAACATTTACTCCTCATTTTACAGATACCCACATATGGATAATATTGAAATTTCCATGCTAACCTGTCAGTTTTTCCATAGTTTTTTAAAATTAATTATATATTTTATACATATTAGTGTATATATGTCAATCCCCATTTCCCAGTTCATCCCACCACCCACCCCCGACTTTCCGCCCCTTGGTGTCCATACGTTTGTTCTCTACATCTGTGTCTCTATTTCTGCCTTGCAAACCAGTTCATCTGTACGATTTTTCTAGATTCCACATATATGCATTAATATACAATATTTGGTTTTCTCTTTCTGACTTACTTCACTCTGTATGACAGTCTCTAGGTCTATCCACCTCACTACAAATAACTATGTTTTGTTCCTTTTATTGGCTGAGTAATATTCCATTGTATATATGTACCACATCTTCTTTACCCATTCATCTGTCAATGGGCATTTAGGTTGCTTCCATGACCTGGCTATTGTAAATAGTGCTGCAATGAACATTGAGGTTTGTGTGTCTTTTTGAATTATGGTTTTCTCTGGGTATATGCCCAGTAGTGTGATTGCTGGGTGCATAGTTTTTCATGTTATTAATATATAAAATGAAGTCCTTTCCAAAAATGTAATTATTTTTTCTACCAAATGATAAATGAAGTAGGCATTATTTCACAAACTTTACATAAAAGTTCAAATAGTAATTTAAAACCACTTTAATTCTCTTGTTTTGCTTCTTAATTTAGCAGTTTTTGCACATTATCTTAAAAATAAGTATAATGAAGAAAGATTTTTATTTACTAGAGCAGACATTGGCATTACATGTTATATATCAAGTTTAATATGCATTATAGAATATTTCTGAATTTAAATACACTATTTTGAATACAGGTATGAATATCAGATAAACATAATTACATTTTGAAAATCGTATTTCACATTGCTAAAATGAATATTAGTAAATCAAATTTTTATTAGAATTACATTTGATAAGAAAGTTTAAATCATAGCTTAATTATCATTGATCAATGCTCAGCTAGTAATTGTCTACAATTTTGAAATGCTTTTTAATAACTATCTGCATCACCCCCTTGTGAGGCTACAGCAGGCTCAGCATAATATTGTATATTCAGTGCTGTTAGATTGATCATTTGTATACTTGTTTTGAAACTTGTATTTAAATGCCCCCTCAAACTCCATTTAACCACAGATCTTGTAGTGTTAATATTCACCCCTTTCCCTTGACACCTAATCTAGCCTTTATTGGCTCTGATGCTAGGCAAGCACTTTTAGTTTGCACAGATGGTAATTACCTGTATTTACGATATGGGTTTTGTGAACTGAAAAATCTAAAAAGGAAAGGAAAATAGTTGCAACTGCCTGAGGGTCAAACTTGTGGGAAAGTAGGAATACAAAATCCACAGCAGCTTTAGTGACACCTCTTATGTATTTGCTGGTCCAGCAGTACATACATGTTGTCCCCTACTCTAATGTACAATTTGGTGATTCAGCTACTCTGAGATCTTCTATGATGCCTGCTACGGATTCCAGATTTCTGCTTACACCAAAACTCTGGGTATAGTCCTCTCTATGGATGACGTTTATCCACTGCTCCCACTACCAATTACTAACTCATTCTCATTCTGCATTCAATTTACTCCTAAAGAGTATTTCATTTATTTAGTTTTTCATTATCCAGTTTCAAGAGTCTCATACAGGTAGTATTCTCATTCCAGGTTACTTCATAGTTCCCTGGGCACTCTAAAGAGAGCTGTCTATGGCCAAAGAACTCAACCCCATTCCACACATCTATGACCAAATGAGATCAAGTACTCCATTTTTTCAGAAGGGGTGTGGGGTGGTAGCTTCCTATATGAGTGTATGTTCATCCAGCTTCCTTAGCAGTACACAGTTTTTGGAGATCCCTTTCTGCAACATGACTTTCAGAATGCTCCAAAGCCAAAGACCACCATTACAACACACTGCTCCTGTGGGCAGTCCCCACCCTGTCTGACCTGGCCTCTGAAGTGACACACAACTTTTTCTCACCATCCAGTTTGCAGCACTTGTGTCACAAATATGAAAACATATTTAACTGGTAATGGCTTGGCATGTAAAAACAATTAAAGACTTACATGATTCATATTTAAAATTTAGATCATCTGTTATAAAAAAGCTGGATCATACTGCATAGCAGCTAGGGAAATAAGATTTTATTCTTTGAAATGAAGAATTTCAAGGCAACATTTCTTTTAAAGGATACCTAAATGCTAGAGCAAAGGAAAGATACTAAGCTTCTAAGAAGGAAGTCTGATATTTTCAATGAAGTATGGGGTTTGCATTGCCAAAATAAAAGGTGGGAAGCAAATTCTAGGTATAATCTAAATGATCAATATAGATTTATATTTATTTTTGTCTAGGGGAGAATACTGACCAGCATTATTAGAGCAAAGATATATACTGGGGATCTGTAAACAAAACTGAATAAGTAAAAATGTGATAGTGGGATCATAAATTCTAGGTCAGGTATTTTTAAGTCAGTCTTACCTGGAGCAGGGTGCAGAGAGGAGAAAATATTAGTTTCATGGTGACTGAAACTTAAACTAATTTTTCTTTCTCTTTTTCTCTCTTTCAAAGAATCAGGCACAGTGCCCTATCAAGCAGTGTTGTAAACTAGTTAAGGTCTTGAACTTTGGCAACAGAAATACGTGGATTGTCATTCTGAAGAGTCCTTACAATAGCTTTGCTAAATAACTTTACTGAATCTAGCTTTCCTTACCTATAAATTCAGGATAATGCTACTCAACCATATGGCTGCTATAATAAATAAAATGATAAACAAACGAAAAAAAACAAGCAGAAGATGTTGCAAATAATATATGCCCATGAGTTAATAACTATTCCCATAGTATATTGAAAATAATACTAAACTGGAAATTGGAATTTAGGGTTCTAGAACCTAATTTGTAAAAACTGCCCCTTTTGGCCTTGCTATTTTCTCCTGAATAATAAGAGCTGGATGAAATGATCTCTGAATATTTTTCTTGAGTATAATGTTTCATATACCTTCAGGAAAAATTACAATAGTATATGATGCTTCTAAATGATAACTATATTTAAATTTACATGAACAAATGCAAAATTGATACTTCTTCATTACCAGTAAGCCTGTAAGACAACCCTATCATTTGACTGTATCACTAAGAAAGGTGACAAATTTTATAGGGTCATTATCACAGAATTTGACCCTAGTACTCAAGTCTACTACTGAGGACCCTGTTACCATCTTACCTATCTCTTCCACAGTTTTAGGCTAAAAGCAAGAACAGTTTCTGGCACACTTTCATTGCTTAGTTAGAATCTACTGAATAAGATAGTGAATAAATCCATTAATTCTTAAACTAGATTTAAGCAACATTGTGAATAACATGCCCTTTTGTGAATTTGTCAAAAATACAGATTTTACATTATGGCTTCTTTGTTGAAATGCATTTCCATTTTCAAACAATGAATGTTAGGAACATAACTTATTCCTAAACATAGTGTAGGGTATGTCTAGATAAGGGAATCAAACTCATTGTTTTGGTAAGTGGTGATATTTTAACATCCAACAATGTTAAATGTTTATTATTCATTTAGCACTCGAATTAAAGAGATAAAAATGCCATTTTCATTTTTAATGTTATTTAATAGTCTTACAATGATTATGCCATTATAGACAAATTTAATAAAATATAAAAATTCATATTTAAAATTATTTGATGAAGAACGTAGTTTGTTAGAATTGTATTAAATTCTAGTCACGGTCTGAAATGCAAATCTTAACACTGACATTGAGAGAAGACAAACATTATTTCTAAAGTATTATGCCATGACTATGTAATACTTAATTGAGCCCAGTAAAAATTAAGTCCAGTAAGATATTTATAATAGAATCATCTAAGTATTTTACATAATGGTGATTCTGAAAATAAATGATTCATACGTGACTGTGAAATATCTAAAAAGCTTTATGAAAATCAGGAAAGCACAAGAAGTAATTCTCTTATTTCAAGTCAAAAGTCTCAGACTGCAAAGATATTAAATTTCTGGACGCTGAACAGTTGCTGTCATACCTTAGGTACACCTGGGCACTGACCATTCTTTCTCCTTTCAGTTTCTTCATGCAGATTCTAACAGAATGTTGATGTGGGTTGCAAAAAAAAGGTGGAGACACAGTATAAATGCATGATATTACCTATTTTGACAGTGACAACAAAAGAAGCATAATCCTTAAGCAGTCACCTAGAAAGAAAAGCTATGCATGGTTATCACCTCACTCTGTATAGCCACCTTGGTTCTATAAACTTCCATGTCATTGCCTGAACAAATAGAAAATTTACAGCAGATATGGTAGACTGTTTGCAAATGTAGCTGTTATAATATTTCCCATCCTTGTACAGATGCATCTCTGCAATGTGACTATACTGCTATGACAATTAACAGGTGGAGCCTATTTCTCCATCCCCTTGAATCTGGACTGGTAGTATGTCTGGTTTGATTTGACCAATAGGTTATGGCAGATGTGACACTGTGCAATGTCCAAAAGCTATTGCAGCTCCTGCTCTACTCATCTTGATATTCGGAAATTGAAATATAAAGAAACTCAGTCTAGCTTCTCTGAAGATGAGAGATTTTATAGAGAGACAGTCAAAGCCTACCACCAGAACAATCCATAGGCATGTAAGTAAGATCATCTTGGATCACCTAGTTAAATGACTACAAACTTGTGAGTCACCAGAGTTGAGATCAGCAGAAGAATGGATCAGCTGAACCTAATTCAAATGATTAACCAAGAAAATCATGAGCAAATAAATGGCCCTTGCTTTTAAGTCTCTGTATTTCAAGGTGTTTTGTTATGCAGCAAGAAATGACTGAAAGCTGGTGTGTGTATATGAGGTTTTGGGTATGTGTGTGTGTATGCACACATGTATGTGCATGCATATCCTTATGCATGCACCTAAGTGTTTTACTCCCACTGATCCACACATCAATTGTGTGTATTAGGAAAACCAAGCAAAAGATTACAAATTTATCAAACTCTAATAAAAATTTTCCATTACGATGTAGACTCCAACATAGTTTTTCCAATAGTGGAAGTCTTAACAATAGTATTTATTTTTACAATCGCACACATTTATAGCATAATATAATGAGGTGTGTCTTAATACTACACCATGTTATTAAGACATATTTGAAATAAACCCCTTTGAATTTCATATATAAAGAACATACTGAATGTTCCCATAATAAAATGCCAAAAGCCTACCTCTTTTTCTACTTCACTATATGAAAGTCAAAACTGTTCAGCAGTAATAACCTATAATGGAAAAGAATCTGATCGAATCACTTTGCTATATACTTGAAACTAACACAACATTGTAAATTAACTATACTTCAATAAAAATTTTTTAAAGAAAACTGTTCAGCAAAGTGATGTGTTATTTCTAGAAACATTTATCAGTTGAATGAGTAAATAAATTATTCAAAAGATAAGCATGAAAAGTATATTTAATATGCTCACCAATGTCAATAAATATTTTCATTTTTTTCCAATGATAATTTTAGGATGCTCTATATAGGAAACAAATGTGTATTTTTTTAAAAAAAAAACTTTACCAAATGTATTTTAGTTGGAGATCACCACTATAACAAAACTCAAGTCAATGCCAGTGGCAGAATGAGGTTGAATGCATAAAGCCAAAAGAAAACATAAGAGATTAAAATAGCAGATTTATATATATATTTTCTTGTTGTTGTTGTTCTAGAGCCTGATTATTTTTTCTCTGTTTGTAGTTCTGATCTTAATAAGATCTGTGTTGCCTTCAGATCAGGGTAAAAATGGAGACACTGCAGTGTAAGTTATTACCACTCACCTTGGAAAAGTCTGAAACTATTAGGGTGCTGTTAATTTAGCAAATACATGGTGATCTCAGTCACTAGTGGAAAAGTGAGAAATATACCTGGGATTTGTTGAAGAGTTTTTTGGGAAAACTCACTATTCAGTTAATGAGGTATGCTGTCCAATATAATCTGTTAGTCTTGTCATCATCAGTTAGTTTTTGAGTCAACTGGGTAAGAAAGAGAGCCTGGTACCAAGAACAAATTACTTAAAAGAATGAGTCATTTACCAGTTACTATTAGACCTAATTATAAGAAGTATCCTTGTTAGACTACAAATTCTTACATACATTTTCCTACAGTGAGGAGGTGATATAACTATTTTATGGAATTTTATAATATTAAATATTAAATTATATTAATATAATTAAACATCTTGGTAATGATGACAATTATACTAATACAACTTTTGACATTATTCTTACTACTAACTCCTAGTAAGGGTTTGCATTGTTACTTATAATCCTGAAAAATTAAGAAGCAGCTACAGTTATTAATGTTCCCATTAGATGAAAGAAGAAACTGAGTCTTAGGTTCAGTAGCTTCCAACTTCACCTTGCTTAGTGATAGATCTGAATTCGAAACCAGATATACTGATTTTAAATCACTTATGTTTGTTTCATTAAACTAAATATTTAATATTCACTGAAGTCAATGGTTCTTTTAGATAATTACTGAAATAAGCCTACAAAGAAATATAAATCTATTCTACCAATTCAGTAACTGGAACAAAGTAATCTCACCACATAAATAGGATGTGAGATTCAACAGAACACAAAATTCAAAATATTTAAATAAAACTGTAATAGCAAAACATTCCCAAAGTAAAATGTCAAAGGTAATCACTTTAAAAATATTTTAGAAACTGAAAAAAAATTAAAGTTGTTTTTAAGACACTAGGCATTGTGAAAGAAAATACAGTGTTCCTGAGAGATGAGACACAAATGAGAAGAATCCTATGATTGCCACAGTTTACAGCCTTGAAAATGTTTTCAAGCACAATGCAATGAGAGGGAACCTGGACTGATCAAGCAGATACCTTGAATAGGGAGAGACATCTGAGAACCTATAAAAGTGAATGTGGCTACATTTCATGGAGAGACTAATGGAAAGGACAGCTGCACAGCAAGAGAGAATTTTGGAGAGCTGTAGAAGGTTCTCTTAGATTATTGGTAATGAGATTGATTAGCACATGCTCATGTAGAAACTACCTGAGGCCAGAGAGAAAATGAAAAAAAAGGATCAGAAGGAACAGTACCTGATATTTACACAGAACTTTAAAAAAATCTTCATTTTATGTTTGTTTTATTTCTATTTCTTTTTCTTTATTTCTACCAACCATGCTGGAAAACCTCATAATTCATAAGATACTGGGAAGAGTACTCAGAAGGGAATAAATTAGCTCTAGACTAAATGTAGCTCTTGTCCTGCCTGAAGAATCTTTCATGCAAGAACCCAAAGGGTCAAAGGGATTCATAGTAAGGGATTCACACATAGAACTGTGTCCTAGGATACAAAACAAAGTTCAGAATAAGTATAGGAATACAAAATTAACCCACACCCAACAAGGCAAAATGTACATTTGGCACCCAATAAAAGTGTCAGGTGTGCAAAGAAGCAAGATTATATGATCCATTATTGCAAGAAAAATCAATCAATAAATACCTGCTCACCATTGAAAAGATGTTAGAATTAGCCAACAAGAATATTAAAAGAGTTATTATAACTTATGAATATATATTCAAACATCTAGGAATGAAAAGTACAATGTCTGAGAAGAAAAATAAGCTAGGACTTCCCCAGTGGTCCAGTTGTTAAGGCTCCACGCTTCTACTGCAGGGGCCACAGGCTCAATCCCTGGTCAAGGAAGTTGCATGTGCGCGAGGTGGCCAAAAAAAGAAAAATAAGCTAGACAGGATTAATAGCAGACTAAATATTACAAAATAAAAGATTACTAAGCTTGAAATCATAAAAATATAAGCTATCCCAAAGAGAAAATAAAAACATATTACATTTATATATAATATAGATATATGATTTATTATATATAGTAAATATATATATAATAAAGTACACACACACACACACACACATATAAAGCATCAGTGAACCATGAGACAATTTCTAATAACCTATCACTCATCATAATGGTACCTTTTACCAAAGATGAACCTACTTTGACATATTTTAATCACTCATAGTCCATAGATTACCTTAGGGTTCACTTGGTGTTGTATGTTCTATGGATTTGGACAAATGTATAATGATATACATCCATCACTATAATGACATACAGAGTATTTTCACTGCCCTCAAATTCCTCTGTGCTCTGCCTATTCATTTATCCTCTCCCACCTCTGGCAACCACTGATTTTTTCCCCCAACTTTTTTGAGATATAAATTGACATACAATATTGTGTAAGGTTAAGGTGTACAACATGATATAAACAACTTTTTAAAAGATAGTTGACTATTTAAATATAGAACAGGGCCTAAAACATATGCAAAAGTAAAATGTACAACCTCAGAAACCCAAAGAATAGGAAGGGAAAAATGAAAGCACATTATTTTAAAGCTCTTATATTATCACTTAAATTTAGACTGCGATAATTTAAAGATGCCTGTGATGAACAATGAAGCAGCCACTAAAATGACAAAATCAGGTGTCGTAGTCAATAAATCAACAGAGGAGGAAAAGTGTAATCATAAAAAATAAATAATCCAATAGAAGTCAGAAAAAAAAGAAAAATGCTCAAAAAATAGGACAAATAAAAACAAACAGAAAATTGTTGAATTTAAGCATAACTATATTATCTTAAGTGAAAAAGTAGCCATAAATATTCAAATTAAAAGGCAGAGATTGTCAGATTGCATAAAAAAAGCGAGACTCAACTATAAGAAATTCAATTAAGAAATAAACAACATAGACACACACACACACACTCTAAAGGAACAAAATATTTGCATAAATCATCTCAGCCAAAATACTTATAACTACTGTGGTGATTTTAACGTATGTCCACAAACTCCTTGATACTTCTCTGTCCAGTAGGTAGAAATTCATTCCCCTCTCCTTGACTGTAGCTAGATTTAGAGACTCATTTCTAACTAATAGAACATGAAAACAGAAAAAGAATAAGTTGACTGTAGGGAAACCTGGCAGATGCTACCTCACCCAAATGATCAAAGTTAATATCACCACTGAGGATTCATTTTGATATGCATTCCCTGATATGAGAGAAAGACACATAATCTCTGTGGTATTCTTCCTTAAAACTCATAATCTCATTGTAATCATGAGAAAAAAACCCCCTATATTCATCAAAATAACAGCGCTAATCTTCCAAAATGTCAAATTCATAAAGCTTAAAGACTGAGAAACTGATAGATGAGAGGAGGCTAAGGTGACATGACAACTAAAGGCAACATGATATCCTAAACTGTGCCCTGGAAGAGAAAGAGGGAAAACTGGGGAAATATATGCGTGTATTTTAAAATTCATATATTCGAAGTCTGTCGTTTAGTTAATAGCATTGCATCGATGTTAATATTTCAGGTTTGATAAGGGCACCATAATTATGTAAATGTTAACATTAGGAGAATCTGGGTAAAGGGGATATGGATAGCCTCTGTCCTATCTTTACAACTTTTCTTTAAATTCAAATTCAATTCAAAATATAAAGTTAAAAAGATACTATTTGCAACAGAGTTATTAAAGTATATTTAATAAAAAAATAAATATGATTTTAGAATGTCCTGTAAGCTATCACAGGTAAGCTTCATTTGAAAAAACAATCAACTTACAAGTTGAAAATAATTCAGTTTGAAGTTACTTTATTAGAAATAGTACAGCAGTTAAAAAAATGGGTTACCTTAAGATCTCTGAATAAGGAATATATTTTTTCAGACAATATGACACCATTATCCTAAGTGTTGCAGAAGCATCTACCATGTGTGCAGGCTAGCGGGTGCACCTCTTGATTAAATGCCTCCACAGAGGGCATTTTAGATTCGGACATTTTTAAAGGGATTATTCAATACTCTCTTTTATTCAAATGTGAATGTAAATGTGAATAATCCCATATCTTTACCCTTCCTAGTCCTACTTCAATATAGCAGAGAAGACAAAGAGACCATATTTTTAAGAAAATCCAAGATCTGGTTGTGGGGAGCAGAAATGACCATTTTTCCACATCTTTTTCTCAGGGAGGCCTGTTCAGTTTGAAACTGTGTATAGCATAGAATTCAAAGCAATGAGGCTACTGTCTACTAGGATCGCCTCTCACTCAGCAAATTCAATGAGACACTCCTTTATGTCAAGGCACCATGTTTAATTGTTTCTGTAGCAGACAGAATGCATTTCCTCATAACCAATTTTGAATTCCTATGAGGCTCTCTGACCATTTAGCACTGCCAGGCTTTCTGCAGTTTTGTAGTTTATCACTCTGTTGTATTTTCGAAGGGATTGCCTGAGGCAGTTAGCAGTCAAGTGAAGAGAGAGAAATAATGTGCATCTCATCTCAAGTCATGGTTGGCCCAATAAACATTTCTGGTGCTATATAATCATTTTATGCTGTTTTTAAAAAAACCTGTAACAAAATCTTCACAATAGCTCAATGGGCTCACTTCCAAATCTTGCTGCACTCCTCAGGCAGATTCTTAGAAAGGGACAAGGAGAAATTTAACTATATTTACATACACAAAGATAATCCTTATAGACAAGAAAGAATTTAATAGCCCTTCAATTATCTGTGGTTAGAATGAGCTTAAATGCGTCTTGCCCTTATTAGAGAACCACAGTGTCATGTTACTTTGGCCACCACACACACCTTAGAAACTAGCAACTATCAGCAAGAAGCTGTTCTTTCTGTTCTTAATTTTTTGTCCAAAATAACTCTGGATTGGTATTTTGGAAAAATTATATGTATCGACTGCAGAAGGTAATTAAAGACATTACAGTGATTACTGCCCAGTGAAATTCTTATATAGAGGTCCATCACTGAAGCTGTACACAGCATACACTTCCGTCTTGAAAAGATTGGCAGCTCCCTCTGCTGTTTCTCCGGGTGAGGTGCGAGGAATCAAGGCTCAACTCTGTGTAATCTCCTTCCCTGTGATGCTGGACTTTCACAGCTTGTCAATTAATGGCCTTCAAGCTGGCAAACTTTCAAATACTGGCTGACTTTCAGCAGTATGATGGCACCTTTAGGACACCTGCTTCGAAGACCAATCTACTTCAAAAGAAAGCTTGATACTGCTATTAAAGCAAGGCATGTGAATCACACCCTTTCTTTGAAGCTTTCTATTTTTGTGTATATCCGTCTGGTCTGTTTATAACAGATGCAGGCTTCTGAAAAGCAGTCCTGCTTGGCAATAAAAATTTGTGGCTTCAGAATCTAATTTCTTTTACATTTTTTGCAGAAACATTTTTTTTTTTACGAAGCACAGACTGGCTGGTATCTATTCTTCTAGACCTCATTCACATTTGCACAAACCAACTTCTTTCATTTTTTCCATCCTACTGGATACATTTCTTATAATAAAGTCTACATCTCTTTTAACCATGCTTTTGTTATTGTGACTACAGAGAAATGGGAAAGAAACAGGTGCTATCATCTCTCTAAATAGAATTTTCCAGAAACTTGTCTGCATTTGTAATTCCCTTTTAGTATATTGAGAGAATCTTTTAAATAGCCTTGAATAAAAGTATTCATTATATTATGGTTGTTCAACAATTTTAGCTTAAAAGACAAGGATAAAATAACCTGCTTCATCTGCTAAAACATGTAGAAGCATAATTACTTTCTTTTCTTCCTAAAATGAAATTCAGCTCAAGAGTACAGAATTCTCCATTATAAATCAATCTAAATATATAAGAAAATGAGAAAAGAACTAAATGACCTCACTCCAGTATCTGTCCTTAGAAATATTACTATTTATGAAAAAGAAGGTACTTATTTTTTTAGCTTTTCTATATCAACTAAACATGGGTACTATTACTTTTCAAATGAACTATACTATGACTTTATTTTTTCCAACAAATATCTCTGAAACATGGCAAGTGTAGATTAAATATAAAGGGCAAAGTAAAATCTACCTCTACTTGAAAATAATGACTGTTCTTTGTGTCTAGAAGGAATTATTCTGTGTATAATGGTGATAATATTCTGCATCTCCTCTGAAGTCAGATATCTGTTTTCACTGCAATGAGATGGAACGGAGAAAGATTTCTATGTACTCCAAAATGTGTAAGAAAATGTCCCTCCTTTTTCCCTCTACCTTTTTCAAGGTGCTGTAAGGCAGTCATGAATGTTACATTTGAAAGGCTTACAATTTTGAAAGGAAGATGTGTACATAAATAAAGTTCAATGGTTAAGAGCCCTACACAAATAAAGATGCAGTGCTTATAGAATTTGAAGCAAATAGCATTTAAGTAAATTGGAAAAATTCAAACTCTGAAACAGTATCATGAAAAAACAGTCTCTGTTTCTATATAACAATGAAGCAATCAAGTCAATTAAGAAAAAAACAGTCAATTTCATCTCATAAGCAGATTGCAGAATTTCTCACACTGCTGTTCCTTAAAAGCTAGGCAGATCACTATCTATTGAGAATATTTCATAGATTTTAGAGCCTAGAACATGAAAAGATGGAATGAATAACACAAGGATACTTACACTTCTATTGTTTAATCATTCAACTGTTCCCTATTCATTCAATAAAATTATGAATAGAAATGCTTTATTGGCATATTATGACAAGAATATGTTGAAATGTATAAAGCTACATTGAATAAAATGGACATAAAGGATAATAACTTGAATTTTAAGAGAAATCTAACTTAGTCCTTGGCCAAGGAGCATGAAAAAAATCAAACTGATGTGTACCAATTGTATGATGCACTTATCAAGACAACTGATAAAAATCAGTGGCTGAAAACAACAATAAATATTTATTATCCATATCAAAAAAAAGAATCAGTTATGGGGTTCTATATAAAAATTATCTCCAGTGCCTGTAATATACTCTCTACCACTCTCTGAAAGTTGACTGAACTAACTCAGCCGCCTCTGATATGCGGCTGCATTACATCTGTCATCTTATGTTATTATAGTATTCACTGGAGCATTGTCGAAAGCCACTTCGTACAGCAGCTGAACTTCGATGGGACACTGAACTATTTCCTTGTCAGGTATCTAGCTCCTAGCTTACTATGCTGAGACCCAATAACTCTGTATTTCCATTTCAACCATGAACTCACACAATTGAAAAACAGGGCATAACAGACATATACTTGCAGCTACCAAGACTGTGAATAGAAAATCAAATGACTCTATGATCAGATACCTTATTATGATCTACTGAAATAGTTTGGTGAAACAAACAAACACAAAGTATGATTCAAAAATGACTCTCAATCCTGGAAATCACTGATTCAGGGGATAAGAAATATCTCACATCTGTTGTTTTTAAACGAACAGTGCTTTTGTATATATTTCTTGCCTACCTCTCTGCAAAGTATCTTTCTCTAAATTTTTTAATTTTTTGATGTGGACCATTTTTAAAGTCTTTATTGAATTTGTTACAATATGGCTCCTGTTTCATGTTTCGTTTTTTTTGTTTTGTTTTGTTTTGTTTTTGGCCGCAAGGCATGTGTAATATTAGCTCCCTGACCAGGGACTGAACTCGCACCCCCTGCATTGGAAGGCAAAGTCTTAACCACTGGGCAGCCAGGGAAGTCCCTGCAAAGTATCTTTACAACAGGAAAAAAATGTCTCTTGTTCGAAGTACAATACCTAATAAGTAACTGAAAAATTTGGCACGTGACATTGTTAAATATGAAAAATAAAGTACACATTACTTACTAAACACTGAAAAAGATCTGTGGTAGAAATAGTTTTTAGAGCATCAGGTATATCTTGTTATTAATAAAGGGACAACAGATGCATTATCAACAGTTTAAAGTGTTTTTTTCCTTTTGCAGATGTTAAAAATAATTAACAGTATTTTTATCTGTATTACCCAAAGAACAATGAACAGTATGCTATTACACAAGATTTGACAGTTTCATAAAATATCCCTGTTGGCAAAAAGCTTTTCATCAAATGTCAATACACCTATATGCTTGGACAGTCACTGGTATACGTTCTTTTCTACTGGTGGTGTTGCATAAATTGTCTTTTACAGTTTCATGTTTTGCAGATGAAAAATGTAGAGTATATTAGTAATATAAATTTGTGTGCTGGCTCATTGGACCTTTCTTGATCCAATGAAAATGGCACATTATGTTACTAAGGAAACTGACCAGAAACTGTCTAGTACATCTTCTGTTCTCTGAATTGCTGTCTTCCAACTGTAAATCTTAATGCAATAAATGTTCACTATACACATCAACATGTGTTCTACATTGATTTTTCATGTTTGAAAATTCTGGTATCAAGATTTTGAACTTCCTGTCTTTTCTGTGGGAAAGTGTGATCACATGAACTAAAAAGTTTATACCACCTGACTAAAAAGTCTTCTAAGGTTTTATGTCACATTTTCCAAGTCAAAATAACATATTTATATGATACTGAAAAGACAAACATATTACCAGCTACTCATCAATATGCTTAGTAAAGATACAATGATAAAAATGATCATAGAACATGAATCTAGTATGTGTGACACTATTTGTAATATTTACAACTAAAAAAAGTTTTATAGAGCTGTCAAGGGTAACTTTTAAGACTCTTCCTTTACTGTAGTTTAGCTGCATTTAAACTTCTTTCTTAGGAGGTATATTTCTACTTAATGTGTTTTATCTGTCACATGCTTTTTAACTTAGCTTCACTCAAACAGCAAAGAATATTTTAGATGCCTCGACCAAACTCTCTACTAGTTACAGCTTTAAACTAAAGCATGAAGTGGATGGAATCAAATGATTAACTTCATTAAAATGGTGACTCATATAATGTGATTTTAAACCAAATAGGTGAGTCTCATCCCTAGATAAGGGTAAGAAGGACTAAAGCCTGGTTTGGTTCATGGACATTTATCATACTGGATTTAGAGTACAGCTCTGTATAATCTCTATGGCAACTGGGTATGCTAAAATAAAGTATAATATGACAGCAATACTCTAGGGACTTCAAAATATGATCAAATTGATGTTTTTCTTTCTGAAATGATTGTACCAATAAGTAAAATTGCTAATAAATCAATAAATCCAAATATAACCATGGATGTTAAAACTATCAGTTCAAAGTTAATTAGCCAATGAAGAGTGATAGCTGAAGAAGATAGTGTTTCATGCATTCTATTAAGCATATTTGTGAAGGAGCAAACCCACATTTGTGTGATTCATCAGCTCCTAGCATAACATCATTGTTTATATCCCTTTTGGAAGAGAGTCCTTATTTCTGTTCTATATTGAATTACTATCGAGGCTGGGGTGGGGAAAGCAAACATGTATTAACTATACACTTAGAGAATCAAACAGATTAATTTAAATATAATTGTGTTCTACAAATATTAAGTAAATATGCTTTAAGTGTGACTATTATTGTTTCACATTTTCTAGACTGTTTCTTAAAAAGCATCAATCACACTTTTAACTTTCTCCAGACAGTATCATGTGCTGGTGGCTCTGTTTTCAAAACAAACACATAATGTTACTAATTTTTTTCAAATAAAATATATTGTAGGAAGCCTTCAGAGAGAAGCACTCATTCGTAACTCCCTGAACAATCCCTTTATCGTACTCTAGCTTAAATGTGCTGGTAATGTATGTGCTCATACTAATGCATTTCTGCCACTGTATTTCATGCAATTGTGTGGCATGTTGTAGTCATGGAAATGATGAATCCTTGAGTTGCACACCAGGGTCATACTTGGCACTCATTTCCTGGGGTAGATTAAATATATATAGGGACAAATGCAAAAGAGACCAAGGGGTATTATTTTGATGTAGCTCAAAAAAATAATATGGTGAACTCTATGGACATTGGTAGATTGGGTTTGAATATATGACCTAGGGATCTGAGACTTAAAGAACCTCTTTAGACTGTCTTTGGCCTGGGAAGGAAAGACTCAGGAAAAAAAATGATAAGAATTTTTAAGTGCAAAATGTCCAGGGCCTACTCCAATATGTCAATAAATAGTAATGATAATATTAAGAAACAAAACGTAAAACAAACAAGAATCTCTGTGCCAATACTGTATTAAGAGTTTATGTAAATTGTCTTCTTTCATCTTCAATATTACCATGTAAAGTAAGTTGGCAGTTGTATTAACTCCAATTAAATGATGAGGACACAGATTTGTTTTTATTAGTGTTTTTATGTGATACTCATATTTTCTACCTCTTTTCAAATCTATTTTGGTAATTTTCATTTGTCTAGAAAAACATTCATTTTGCTTAGTTTTAGAAATTCATTGGAATAAAGTAACTCATTTTAATCTCATACATAAAGTACATATCTATTTTCACTATAGTTTTTGCTTCTTTTACTTTTTAACATTTTGTACTTTTCTCTTTATACCTTATAAGTTCTACTAGCAGTATGTCTCTTTTGTTGGATTTTAAGAAAGTCAGCTTTTAATTTCTTAAAGCTCATTCACTGTGGATTTAAAATTTTCTGTTTATTATTCTATAATTTAATTGATTTGTAATATGTGAATGTGGCCTGTAAGGTTCTGATCATTTAACACTTGTAAGGAAGTTCTATATGTCTTAATTAATGGTCCAAACATAACTTGCCTAATTACTTAGTAAAAGCTTCCCAATTCTTCACCTTACTATTTAGAGTTTTAATTTTTAATTAAAAGTTTTAATTTTGCTAGTTTACTGAACAGAGAAAAAATTAGTTATAATTTATATAATCAATAGCTGGCAACACTTTCTGAAATAATAGGTCAATTTCTGAAGCACTATGATTATATTTTATTCCTCCCCTTTTTTGATTCATTTACATACTTGCTAGTGATTATTTTTCAAAGTATGGAAAAATTTCTCTCATCTTTTTCTATCAGATATTTCATGATTTTGCATTCACTCTTTCATGATACTTTGTGTATAAAATTCAGAGCTGATCGTTACTTTCTAGTATTATTCTGAAAATATCATTTGGTTATATCACTTGGGAGTTCATAAGAAATCTGCTGTAATTCAAATAAACTTTCATTTATAAGCAATTTGCTTTTCTCTCTGAGAATTATATCTTGTTCCCTTGGGTCTTATAGCTATGAGAATTGTATCTTATTTCCTTGCTTTTTTTCATCTTGCAGTGTAAAATTTCCTGGGGTGTGTTTATTAAGGTTTATTCTTCTAAGTTACTGGAATGAACTTTTGATCCAAAAACACAAGGTCTAAACACTGGGGGTTTCTCTAAAATCACTTTTTTGTATATTCTTTTAACATATTCATTCTGATATGGTTTTAAGAACTCTTGTAATATATATATTATAGTCTATTAATTTATCCTTCTTGCCAGATGCTTTTATTTTCTTTAAATTTTGACATTGCAGATACCATTAGACCAGAAGGCAACATCAGAGTTTCCTGAATTTCCCTCCTCACCACAAACACGTTAAGTGCACAGCTACACATGGAGCAATTCCCTCAGAGAGAAATCTAGAAACTAGGTGAGCGACTCCTATACATCAGGGGACTGAGAAAATATCATCAAAATGCATAAAAAAGTCTGAGACACACTCTCACCTTAAACCCCAACCCTGATCCAGCACCATACAATCAAGAAAGAACCCCTAACTCCCAGCTTTCCCCTGAAGAGTTAAGGTTTGAACTGCACAACTACCACCCCAACTTTTAAGGACACCACTGGAGGGATGGGTTCCTAAAATACTTAGCTCAGAAAGCCAGCAGAGCTTGCATTCATGAGTCTCTCAGGAATATAGCAAACCAAGAAGCAGTTCTTAATGGGAATATGTCTTTACCATGGCTATCCCTGCAGGAATCAGGGCAGAGGGAGCAGGCAAAAATGACCCTCTCCCAGCCTTTCCATGAAAGGGATTTGACTGCATACCTTATAAGCTGCTGCCTGAGGATCTGCTTCTAATCAGCACACTTCTAGGTGCTGACTGTGATCCTCCCTGGAGCCTGAAATAGCCTGTGGGCACTTCCCCTGCCTTCTCCCTCATGCTTGCTCCAACAATAAAACCAAGCCAGTATCTCCCTGGAAGAATGTCTACATCTCTAGTGCCCCAATTTTTAAGACTCCCACCTGAGGGACAGGACCCTGAATAGTCTAGATATGATAAGTACAAACCTATCAATAACTACTTCAAATGTAAATGAACTAAATTATTCAATCAAGAGACACAACGTGGCTGAATACATAAAAAAATCAATGCCCAACTATACTCTGATCACAGGAAGCTCACTTTGGCATTAAGGAAACACATGACTGAAAGTGAAGGAATTGAAAAAGACAGCCCTTGCAAACAGAAACAAAATAAAAAAGGGGTAACTACAGTTATATCAGAAAAAACAAACTTTAAGCCAAAAACAGTGAAAAGAGGGCATTACATAATGATAAAGGGGTCATCTCATCAAGAGAATACAACAATTTTAATATTTATGCAACCAATATCAGAGCACCTAAATATATTAAGCAAGTATTAACAGATCTAAAGGGAGAAATAGACAACAATACAATAATAGTAGAGGACTTCAATACTATATTGTCAACAATAAATAGTTCATCCAAACAAAAGGAAAAAAATCAATAAGGAAATACTGGACTTAAACTCAGGTCAGGCCAGATAGACCTAACAGACATATACAGAACAATTCATTCAAGAGCAGCAAAATACACATTCTTCTAAGGCACACATGGATCATTCTCCAGTATAGATCGTATATTAAGTCACAAAACAAGTCTTAATTGTTTAAGCAGAGAGAAATTGTATCAAGCATATTTTCTGATCATAATTGTATGAAAGCAGAAATCAACTAAAGAAGGAAACTGGAAAAATCACAAATATAAACAGATCAAACATGCTCCTAAACAACCAATGGGTCAAAGAAGAAATTTAAAAATCTTGGGGACTTCCCTGGAGGTGCAGTGGTTAAGAATCCACCTGCCAATGAAGGGGGACATAGGTTTGAGCCCTGGTCCAGGAAGATCCCACATGCTGCAAAGCAACTAAGCCCATGTGCCAAAACTATTGAGCCTGCACTCTAGAGCCCGTGAACAACAACTACTGAGCCCATGCACCTACAGCCCATGTTCTGCAACAAGAGAAGCCATGGCAATGAGAAGACTGTGCACTGCAAAGAAAAGTAGCCCCCACTTGCTAAAACTAGAGAAAGCCTGAGTGCAGCAACAAAGACCCAACACAGCCAAAAATAAATAAGTAAATAAATTAATTAAAAATCTTAGAACAGGGGGAACCTTCAAGATGGTGGAGGAGTAAGACATGAAGATCTCCTTCCTCCACACAAATACATCAAAAAGATCTACATGTGGAACAACGCCTACAGAACACCTACTGAATGCTGGAAGAAGACCTCAGACTTCCCAAAGGCAACAATTCCCCATGTACCTGGGTAGGGCAAAAGAAAAAAGGAAAAACAGAGGCAAAATAATATAGACGGGACGTGCACCTCTGGGAAGGAGCTGTGAAGGAGGAAAAGTTTCCACATACTAGGAAGCCCCATCACTGGTGGAAACAGGGGGTGGGGGTGGAGGATCTTCAGAGCCATGGAGGAGAGCGCAGCAACAGGGTGCAGAGGGCAAAGCGGAGAGCTTCCAGCACAGAGGATAAGTGCCGACCAGCACTCAACAGCCTGAGAGGCTTGTCTGCTCGCCCGCCGGGGCAGGTGGGAGCTGGGAGCTGAGGCTTGGGCTTCGGGGGTCAGATCCCAGGGAGAGAACTGAGGTTGGCTGCGTGAACACAGCCTGAAGGGGGCTAGTGCACCACAGCTAGCAGGGAGGGAGGGAGTCCAGGAAAAAATAAGTGAATAAACAAATGAATAGATAAATAAATACAATCCATAAAGAAGAGATGAAAACCTATAAAATTTAACATAGATTCAAATGAAACAAACCATATTTCAAATGAACAACATAATCATAGTAAAGGGAATAAAAAATAATTAACTCAAGTAACTTTTATATACAGAATTAGAATTATATATCTTCGTACTAAAGACAAAAAAGAATTCCAAACAGATATTAAACTCTATGTAGTAGGTTTACTTTTGCAGAGGTAATAGCACTTCTGAAACCACTTTTTGTACATTAAAAATTTTAAGACAAGGGAATATATTTTGAATAATGGGAACCAGATTCCTCAGTGTCAAGCGTAGGGAGTTAAAAATATGGAAAGGACCAAGGATAGCAATATTGTGGCATTTCATTGGGATTGGAGTTATCAGCATAATTTGATGGTTTTGTCTAGGAATTTTTGCATAGCATGATGTAGAAATTGATATAGATATGGGTGGGTGAATATATGTTGTAGAAATTACACAGCTTAGATAACTCTACAGAGCATAAATATGCAGAACTTTAATACAGATAAAGGACATGGTACAGCAAGAGAAATAAATCACAGGCAAGCTTTGGGGTATTCAGAGACTTTCAGGCATAGATACCCAGGATCCTTTATTAGATTCACAGGAGGAGTTTTATTTCTAGTTTATGAACCACCAAATTTTGCATGCAGAATCTTTATTTCAGTAGAACTCAGGAAAATAGCTTTATTGGGGGGGGTTTAATGCTCCATTTGCTATTTAGTCAAATCAGGTTGTCCAACAGCCTTGAACAGATTTAAGCTGTCAATTTACACATCCTTAAACTAAGTAAACTAGCTGGTCCTGGGTGTGCTTATATGTCTGTGCATGCACACATTTGATATGTTTATGTGAATATACAGTTATATTTTATATCCTAACTCTGTCAGTTGAGAGGGTCTGGATGTAGTGACACCTTAGTAGCAAAGAAAACAACTAGCACCCGCATTTTGGTTATTGAATATTTTTCTCCACTAATGGGAACTAGGGATCCTTGGAGCTATAGGCAATTAATGAGCTTGGAACATAAGAAAGCATAAGTTTAGCCTGGGATATTCTTCTTGTTACCCTAAAAAGGAACTTCCCAAAGAATTAGGGGGTAGGCAGGGAGGCAATGTCAAAAGAAAAAAACAACTGGCTTCAAAGAGTCAAATCTGGTAAAATTTCATCTACTAGACAAACCAAGAAAATCTGCGCATCAAAACAAATATTAAAGTAAAGGACTGCAACGAACTGAAAGAATCAAAACGAATCACACTAACACAAAAAAGCAAACAAACAAATAAACAAAATAGAAAAGGAAAATTACTCCTTACTCTATGATGCCAACTGATCAATGAGAAGGAATTAGGAAACTACTGTTTGGTAACAACAGTAATAATTGATTTAGTCAGGAATTAGTAATGGATTCTAAAACTAGTGGGTGAATGTTTCAAGAACACAAAATATTCACTTAAGTCTTAAAATGATTTGCCCATAAGATACTTATTACTTAAAAAGGGTAAACTGGTGATCTAAGCACAGTGAAGAAACCTGCCACTCACTACCTAAATCAAATGATCACATTAAACATTGCCAATAATGGAATTAATCAACAGTGCGTGTCTCCTGATACAATGTACAGAGACAAACTCAGCATCACTTCTTTTGTTCCTGCCAAAAATGTGCAACTGGTTATTTAATAATGAGAAAATATCAAACACACAAAATTGAGGGATGTTTTACAAAATGTGTAGCTTGTGCTGTTCAAAAATTGCTACTTTATGAAATATAATGAAAAATTTAGGAACTCTTCTAAACTAAAGAAGTCTAAAGAGACAGGACAAAAAAGTGAATGCAATTTATAATTATGAATTTTCTTGGTATAAAAGACATTATTTGACCAATTGCCAAAATCTGAGTAAGATTTTCAAATCAGACGATAACATTACATCAATATTAATTTTCTAGTTTTGACAGTTGTAACGAAATCCCTTCATTATGAAACACACACTAAAGTTCTTAAGGGTAAAAAATGAGTGTACTACTGCCATAAAATTATTTGATAAAAAGCATTAAATTTGAAAATGAAACAAATATTTTAGATTATAATTGTCTAAGTAAAACACATAAAGCTATAGAATACTATAAAAAAGAAAAATTAAGAATTATGACTATATAAAACACAAAAGTTAACCATATTTGCTAACAAAAACAGAAAAAAATTTAAAAGATTAAATTATTAATAAACTATATTTGCTAACTATTTAACAAAATACTAGATCTTTGTTGAAAAATAATATAAAATGTTTGGGAAACAACTATAACAACAATAAACAAAATAAAAAATGCAAATTTATTCCACGTGTATGGATACTAAAACTTAACTTATTATACCTGGGAATTTTCCCCAAATTAAATAAATACCATGAATTTCCACACAAAATGCCAGTAGCATTTGTCATACACATGGGAAGCCACACCATAGCAATAGCCTCTTCCCTGGGACACCCTCATTAGTACAAAGTTTAAACTCACAAGTTGGTGTATCTAAACGGTCAGATGTAAGTCATGAAATCACACCCTATCTACTGCACTTTAACTGTTGTACTAAGTGCCTAAATTTTCCCCTCAAAAATATCCATACATACAATTGAGGATTCTTCCAAAATACAAAAAGTCTAAAAAGAATAAATGTGTTTTAAACTACACCCAACAATGTAGTCTAATTTTATAATAAAAAAATGTTTGGGTAGTAGGGTAATTATTCATAAAATATTAATTGTGCATCTACTATTTAGTTTGGGGTACTTCTGGATACAAATGAAAATGAAAAGGCACCCCTGGCCTTGAGAAGATTCCACAAAAAGTGAGGCAATCAAAATATGTAAGTTGTGATTCAATCAAACTGGACTACTATCTCACACCACACACAAAAATAAATTCAAAATGGATGAAAAATTTAAACATAAGAATTGAACCCATAATGCTTCTAGAGGAAAACATACACAGTAAGCTCTTTGACATTGGTCTTAGTAATATTTTT
Source organism: Mesoplodon bidens (assembly GCF_964165515.1). Classification (NCBI taxonomy): domain Eukaryota; kingdom Metazoa; phylum Chordata; class Mammalia; order Artiodactyla; family Ziphiidae; genus Mesoplodon; species Mesoplodon bidens. The sequence continues at coordinate 67,331,934 of NC_138162.1, read as the reverse complement.
TTGGTTATGTCTCCTCAGGAAAGGGAGACAAAAGCAAAACTAAACAAATGGAAGTACATTGAACTAAAAAAAGATTTTGTGCAGTGAAGGAAACTATCAACAAAACAAAAAGGCTGCCCACTGAATGGGAGAAGGTATTTGCAAACAGTATATGAGAAAGGGGATTAATATCAAAAATATACAAAAAACTCATACAACTCAACATCACAATGCAGTTTAAAAATGGGCAGAGGATCTGAACAGAATTTTTCCAAAGAAGATATATAGATGTCTAACAGGCACAATAAAAGATGACCAACATCACTAATCATCAGGGAAATGCAAATCAAAACCACAGTAAGATATAACCCCATACCCGTCAGAATGGCTATTATCAAAAAGACAACAAATAACAAGTGTTCACGAGGTGTGGAGGAAAGGGAATCCTTGCGCACGGTTGGTGGGAATGTAAATTGGTGCAGAAGCTATGGAAAACAGTATAAAGATTCCTCAAAAAATTAAAAATAAACTACCATATGATTCAGCAATTCCACTCCTGGGTATTTATCCAAAGAAACAAAAACACTAAATAGAAAAGATAGCTGTCAAAAAAGGATTATGCAGATGTTTTTAAAGTTACTAATCAGTTGACTTTAAGTTAATCAAAAGGAAGACATTTAGGTGGACCTAATTTATTCACATAAGCCCTTTAACAGCAGAGTTGGCAGGGCTGAAGAGGAGGTCAGAAAGATTAGAATCACAGGACTCAACGTGTCCTTGCTGGTTTAAATATGTAAAAGCCACCTGAGAAGGAAAGTGGGTAGCTTCTTTGAGCAGAAAGCAGCCCCAGTGCTGACATCCAGAAAGGAAATGGGAACTTGTCCTCATTTGTCCTCCAAATGTAAAGAACTAAATTCTACAAAAATCTTAATGAACTTGGAAACAGATTCATCTTCTGAGACTCCATTCAAGAGTGCAGCCCAAATGACACTCGATTAAGGCATTGTGAGATCCTAAACAGAGAACTCAATACAGTCCTCCTAGGCTTCTGACCTATAGAACTTGCAGATAATAAGTGGGTGTTATTTTATGTCACTAAGTTTGTCAAAACTTGTTACTCAGAAATAGAAAACTAATACAATAACCCACTCATAGAAAGGTGTTTATCAAAAATCTACTTACAGTGTAGTATTTGCTTACTACTTCTTGTCCTAATTAATAACATGCAGGATAGATGCTAAAGTGCTAATGACTAAGAATTATTATGTAAATCTCTTAAATTTGCTTTATTAGGTCAGTAAAGGCAAACACTACATCTAATTTTAGTAGTATTTACTTCTCATATGCCTAGCACAGTGTTTTACATCTCATAATTTTTTAACAGTTTACTTGATTAAACTTACACAAGTATTTTCAATCTATTCTTATGATCCAGTTTTTCAGTAATCCAAGAAACATTATCAAGTGTCCATATCTACTTCCTGCTAGGAATTCAACAATATAGAAGAATGTGATCTTATTCTCAAGAAGTTTACAGCCTGTAAATATAATTCATTATTTACCTTAAAAAAACTATCCTGGTAAACATTTAGGATCTTTTTAATTTTTACACTATCAAAAAGTACTAAATTTATTCTTGTATACTGGTATAAATACATCTGTTGTCATTTCCCAGGCTTTGAATTATTGGGTCTGTCCGTGCATTTTGATTTTGATAAATTTTGCCAGATTACATCCCCCAATAATTCCCAGATGTATTAAAAAAAGTATCTGATATTTTCATTATTCAATTCATAGGAAGATTGAACATCTTTTCTTATTGATTCCCCTTTATATTTTTTTCCAGACCATTGCCTGAACATATGAACATATTTTGTCCATTTTTTTACTTCTTTTTTGTTTAAAAATAATTTGTAAAAACACTTGGGAAGTCAAGGAGACCCTTTGCCTATCTATGTGTTGCATATATTCCTTAACTTTATTGGATGTTTGCTATGTAGACATTTTATAATTTTATGTAAATAAATTTGCACTTTTTTTTAAGGGCTCTAGCTTTGTGTTTTATATATTCCCAATGTTTCTGTTTTAAATTGGAAGACTCAAACTGCACCTGAAAAAGGCTGAGAGTGGAGAGAGAAACTCACTATATGTTGGAAAAACACGACTTAGACCTATATATATTAACTTTGAATATATACAAAATGTAGAGAGCCTTAGGACATTTATATAATGAGAACTACATCTTCAAAGTTTTATCAATTCTTTCCTTACATCTTGGTTTTAAAGTTAGAAATTTTCAGAATCAAATTTCAATCTAAATTACCACTAGTTGTGATTCTATGAAAGATTATTTCTTATACAGAGAAAACAAAGTTGTCATTCATCAATAATAAGCAATCTGTACAATTTTAATGTAAGTCGTGAAAAAGAGTCACCTGCCTCCCAATGAGATGAGAATGCCAGTAAATAATCTTGCTATAAATATGGCATTAAGGGATTGTCACAATATAGTCATGTTTTAGCTGCATTACTAGAGTGAGCACACACAGAGAGGAGGGACATAAGAGATAGCACAGTTTTCATTTTCCAATACAATCCCGGCAGTTATGCAGGAGAAATTTAGGGATTCATAGTATTGTGAAGCTTTATTTTTTTCTAATGTAGATAATCATTGATATGTTTAAGATGGAAATTTAATACCAATGAACTCTAATGGAAAGTTTAAAAGAAGAAAAAATAAAATTCATGGAGTAAGGGGTCTGTTGTCTTCATTGAGAATATAATTTTCCTAGAAGAAATCTGCTCCTAAGATATTCTTCCTTTACCAAACCTAGGAACCGCCCAAATAGGTCCTTCTATCCTACAAGGCGTCGAATTCAAACTCTCAGTAATGCCAACGTATCAGGATTAGAGGGTGTCACTGAAACCAAAGATCTTGAGACTGTGAGGTCACTACATATCAGGAGCAATCCTAGCCAGTGTAAAGGGACTTGGGGATGGAACAAGTAATTCTAGTGGTGTTTGTGAGACCAGAAAGACAATAGTGGCCTGTCCACATGCCGCTACAAGGGAAGTCTAAGCCAAGTCTTAGAAGAAGAGCTGGCCAAAGGGAATCAATGCCATATTGAGGGGAAGCAGAATACAGGACCCCCAAACACCACTTTCACAGGTGGATTATTTTAAGCTGAACACAGCAAGGCCCAACAGACCTTGGAAGAGTTGTTTACCTTCCCTTAAACTGCCTAAGATAATTTAGATAGAGGGCCTGTATCAGGAGAAAAATAATACCAAAGATAAATTTTTATGAGAAAGACTTATCTGCATGGTATGGCAAACATTTGTTTACCAAATCTTCATCTTCCTGTAAATTGTCTGCCTCCTCTCTGAAGCTTCAGATGCCTAACCCCTTCTCCTGAGCTCTGGATGGTATATAAGTATCAACTGTCTGACTGTCTATAGGTCTCATGTCTTTGGGAATCCTGTACATATGAAATTTTTCTCCTGTTAATTTGTCTTATGTCAATTTAATTATTAGACCAGTCAAAGAACCAAGAAGGGAAGAAGGGAAAAGTTTCCCTGCCCTACAATATGAAACAGATACAGAGTAAATTATAAGGAATGGTGAATGTAAAAAACTGAACCCAGCATAAGATCATATGCTATAATCATCAAGATAAAGAAAAGGTAGTGAAGTAACAATAACTGTCCCGGTGCAAAGCATGTATATATTGTGTTAAGGTTAACAGACATTTACAATGTAATTATATCTGATGGGGTGATATTTGGAAACATTAAGCAATTTTCTCCCGATATTTTTCTCTTCCTGTTGTTATCGGTTATTCTCCAAGATATTCATTGCCTCTAGAAATTGATATGATAGTTGAGCAGAAACAAAAACCAAAACAAAAAACACAATGACTTGGGTTTCCAAGGTTTAGTCTACAAGATTACTCAACATTAAAAAAATAATAGTAAGATTTTCTATATATAGTATCATGTCATCTTCAAACAGTGACAGATTGACTTCTCTTCCAATTTGGATTCTTTTTATTTATTTTTCTTCTCTGATTGCTGTGGTTATGGCTTCTAAAACTATGTTGAATAAAAGTGGAGACAGTGGACATCCTTGTCTTGTTCCTGATCTTAGAGGAAATGCTTTCAGGTTTTCACTGTTGAGAATGTTTCCTGTGGGTTTGCTGTATATAGTCTTTATTGTGTTGAGCTATGTTCCCTCTATGCCCACTATCTGGAGAGTTTTTATCATAAATGAGTAGTGAATTTTGTCAAAAGCTTTTTCTGCAACTACTGAGATGATCATATGGTTGTTTTTTTTTTTTTTTTTTTTTGCAGTATGCGGGCCTCTCACCATTGTGGCCACTCCCGTTGCGGAGCACAGGCTGCGGATGCACAGGCCCAGCGGCCACGGCTCACGGGCCCAGCCGATCCGCGGCATGTGGGATCCTCCCAGACCAGGGCTCGAACCCGTGTCCCCTGCATTGGCAGGTAGACTCTCAACCACTGCGCCACCAGGGAAGCCCAATCATATGGTTTTTATTCTTCAGTTTGTTAATGTGGTGTATCACATTGATTGATTTACCTGTGTTGAAGAATCCTTGCATCCCTAGGATAAATCCCACTTGAAAATGGTGTATGATCCTTTTAATGTGTTGTTGGATTTGGTTTGCTAGTATTTTGTTGAGGATTTTTGCATCTATGTTCATCAGTGATATTGGCCTGTAATTTTCATTTTTTGTGATATCTTTGTCTGATTTTGGTATCACAGTGATGGTGGCCACATAGAATGAACTTGGGAGTATTCCCCAACTGCAATTTTTTGGAAGAGTTTGAGAAGGATAGGTGTGTTATAAATTTTATCTAAATGTTTGATAGAATTCACCTGAGAAGCCTTCTGGTCCTGGACTTTAGTGTGTTGGAAGTTTTTTAATCACAGTTTAAATTTCAGTACTTGTGATCGGTCTGTTCATATTTTCTATTTCTTCCTGGTTCAGTCTTGGAAAGTAGTACCTTTCTGAGAATTTGTCCATTTCTTCTAGATTGTCTATTTTACTGGTGTATAGTTGTTTGCAGTGATCTTAGGATCCTTTGTATTTCCTTGGTGTCAGTTGTAACTTCTCCTTTTTCATTTCTAATTTTACTGATTTGAGTTGTCTCCCTTTTATTCTTGATGAGTCTGGCTAAAGGTTTATCAATTTTGTAATGTGTATGGAAACACAAAAGACCCCAAATAGCCAAAGCATTCTTGAGAAATAAAAATGGAGCTGGAGGAATCAGGCTCCATGAATTCAAACTATACCACAAAGCTACAGTAATCAAAGCAGTATGGTGCTGAACAAAAACAAATATAGATCAATGCAACAAGATAGAAAGTCCAGAGATAAATCCATGCACCAATGGTCACCTAACCCATGATAAAAGAGGCAAGAATATACAATGGAGAAAAAACAGTCTCTTCAATAAGTGGTGCTGGGAAAACTGGATAGCTATATGTAAAAGAATGAAATTAGAACATTCTCTAACACCATACACAAAAATAAACTTAAAATTGATTAAAGACCTAAATGTAAGATCAGATACTATAAAACTCTTAGGAAAACACAGGCAAAGCACTCACTGACATAAATCACAGCAAGATCTCTTTTGATCCACCTCCCAGTGTAATGAAAATAAAAACAAAAATAAACAAATGGGACTTAATTAAACTTAAAAGCTATTGCATAGTAAACCACAAACAAAACGAAAAGAGTACCTATAGAATGGGAGAAAATATTTGCAAAAGAAGCAACCAACAAGGGATCAATCTCCAAAATATACATATAGCTCATGCAGCTCAATATCAAAAAAACAAAAACAAAAACAAAAAACCCAAACAACCCAATTAAAAATGGGCAGAAGACCTAAGTAGAAATTTCTCCAAAGAAGACATACAGATGACCAAAAAAACACATGAAAAGGTGCTCAACATCACTAATTGTTAGAGAAATGCAGGTCAAAACTACAATGGAGTGTCACCTCACACCAGTCAGAATGGCCATCATCAAAAAATCTACAAACAATAAATGCTGGAGAGGGTGTGGAGAAATGAGAACCCTCCTACACTCTTGGTGGGAAAGTAAATTCGTACAGTCACTATATAGAACACTATGGAGGTTCCTTAAAAAGCTAAAAATACAGTTACCACATGATCCAGCAATCCCATTCCTGGGCAACTATCCAGAGAAAACTTTAATTCGAAAAGATAAATGTACCCCAATGTTCATTGAAGCACTATTTACAATAGCTAGGACATGGAAGCAACCTAAATGTCTATCTACGGAGGAATGGATAAAGAAGATGTGGTACATATATACAAGGAAATGTTACACAGCCATAAAAAAGAATGAAATAATGCCATTTGCAGCCACATGGATGGACCTAGAGATTGTCATACTGAGTGAAGTAAGTCAGAGAAGGACAAATACCATATGATATCACTTATATGTGAAATCTAAAAAAAATGGTACAAATGTATCTATTTACAAAACAGAAACAGAGTCACAGATGTAGAAAACAAACTTATGGTTACCAAGGGGGAAGGGGGGAGGGATAAATTGGGAGATTGGGATTGACCCTACTATATATATAAAATAGATAATAAGAACCTACTGTTTAGCACAGGGAACTCTACTCAATACTCTGTAATGACCTATATGGGAACAGAATCTAAATAGAGTGGATATGTGTATATGTATAACTGATTTACTTTGCTATAAGGCGGAGACTAACAAAACATTGTAAATCAACTATATTCCAATAAAGATTAATTTTAAAAATAATAATAGGAAATAAATAAATGATACCTCTAAGATAGACCAACCATATTTGCAATAAAAGAATACTAGAGTGAGCATGACGAGTCAGGAAGGAAGCAAGAAAATATTAGGTATTGGTATATCAGAGAAAGGAAAGACCTAAACCCTGCCTCCGGGAGCTCTTCAGAAGTCATCATGGAAAAGTAGCAGTAGGATAATGCTTGAGCTATATAGACATATTCCCATCTTCCCAGAAGATGTAGTATAAAGGTGAGATTCACAGGCCTTTGACAAAGCAAAGAGATGCTACTATAGCACACACATGGTCCCAAACTAGAATGCCAGAGATGATATCAGTCAAAGTCAGAACGCAAAATGATGATCATAATATAGATGTGCCTATATGCACATTTGTAAGCACCCCACCCCACAATCTGTATCCAGTTCAGAGCAAAAGGGATTCATCAGATTGCTATGTGGTTATACATCTGCCACCAACAGGGTTTCAAAACAGAAATTTAGATAAATTACGAAAAAAAAAAGGCAAACATTTCAAAATGTTACATTTTCTGCATCTTTGAGTTTACATTTAGAGGAAATTAAAAACTGTAAATGCAAAGTGAGTCACAGAATCTCTTTAATCAACTGGAAAGAATCATTGTGAGATGAAAAAAATACACAATGCAGGTAATGGAACAGGAAGTAAACTAGAAACAGAACTGAGAATTGTATTTACCTATTAGTGGCTAGAAGATTGTATTGGCCACATTGTGAGAACAGATTAAGGACCAAATAAGGAAATATATTATTATCTCCACAGTAATTAGTTATACATGAAACTAGTTATATCTGCAGCCGTAATTTGTCTGGAAATGCCTCAAATAGTTCATAAATGGTATCGTTTAGGTCTTCTCAAATGATTTTTTTTCAGTTGATTCAATATTTATTCAAAAAAACTTACTTAGAAATCAAATACCATGAAGTTCTGAATAAGACAAAAAAAAAGAACGGGCCCCCTCTCTCATGGGACTTATAGCTTACATAGGGGACATATAGTAAACAAATAGTTGCATGAGTAAGTTTTAAATTTCAGCCATGCTTAAGTGCTAATAAAGAATTTGAAGTAAACAAGCCAACAAATAAGACAATGATCTACCAAGGCTGCAGGTGCAGGGGAAGTGGAGGTGACAGTGAGTGAAGTGTCTCTCCTGACAGTGACATTTAAAATGTGACCTTGAAGGTCAGACTTCTAGACAGATGGGTGAGGTAGAAAAGGAGAGAAAATATTCAAGGCAGAGAGATCTAAATATATTTTATGGTTGGATTTAGATATCCTTCATTAATAATTAAGTCACCTTATTTGAATTAGGTGATCATGAATGGCTAACAGGCCAGAGGCTTGGTGTTAACAGAGGTAACTGAGGCCACCAGGCTTCTATTGGAATAGATAGCCATCTGTACCTCTTAGTAAGTACCATCCTCATGTGTACCTTTTAGTAGTAAGTACCATCCTCTTAGTATCCTTAAGAATACTTAATATTTTAAAGACAACAGTAAGTATTTTACCCCTAGAGGTCTACACTACTACTCGTTTACCTTAGGACTTCATAATGTGGATTGAAAATTTTAGATTAAAAACAAAGTTTGTATAAAAAATAAAGTGCTATTTCAAAGTAAGAGAAATCATGTGAAACAAATAATTTACCTTTGACATCCAATATTAATTTAAAAGAAAAGTGGAGGAAGTGAAAAATAAGTTATTTAATTTTTAATTAATAATCATGCTATTAAACACTCCAAGTGGTAATAAAGCCACATTGGCTGTAATATCATATATAGTTTTATCTTTTATGATTTTAGTTGATAATGCATGTCTTTTAAAAGAGAAAATAAATACTGTAAATTTTCAGTATACTGAGACGTTTCTTAGTTATTTAGATCAAAAATAATCTAAAAGGTCTTGAAAATTTTACACATTTCTCAATAATGACAATTTTCATGATATGCGAAATCTAGTCTCATTGCTTCTGCAAGGTAAATCTAATGTTATCTTCCAAGTGTTTGAACAATACTTTCAACATTTTTTTTAAATCAAGGGTGAGGGAAAGACACACATGACAATCCACTTTTCAAAAAGTAAAGCAGGAATACTAATATATATTTTTTCTTACATAAGTCACTGGGATGATTACTGGGAAGGGTGAAAACCAAATACACACTGGATAAATGGTTTTCTAATAAACTGGATTTTACATTTGATTTTTGAAATCCACAGATACTGGTAAAAGTTTTGTGAATAAAAAGCATTTGTTATATAGGTATACTATATCTTAATTGAGACCAGGGTACTATAAACATATACAAAAAAGTTTCATAGGGTTTTACATTTATCAGTTACTCATACACTTCATAATATATATTAAACGACTGCTGGCAGGGTTTGCGTTAATAGGTGTGAGAGAATCAGATAATACTTTCCAACCTCCCTTATCTTCTTTTTGGTTGCAGAATTTTGCTTCTAAAGGATTACTTCTTTGAATTTTGGGGTACACAAGATTTGAGTAAACTAAAATTTCTGAGCCCTAACATTACTTACAAGTTACTGTTATGCTTTGAATATTAGTTGCCTGAATATGATACTTGGGAAGTCAAGGTACATGTCTTAAGATTTGGAGTCATAGAGCTTGAATTCACTTTTGACATTATGACTTTCTGAACTTGGCAAGAAGTAATTTGTCTTTCAAAGACTCACTTTCTTCACATGTAACATGGGGCTCATAGAATTCATCTCATAGGATTGTTGACAGACATAAAATATGCTTCGCACAGAGAAGATGCTTATCAAATGTCAGCATTATTATTTTTAAATTTACTTTTCAGCCTAATAAGTGGTGAGACTCAGTAAAAGAACATAGTAAGTTGCAGCAGTTTCTAAAATGATATTAATATTTCATGAAATAATAAAAATGAATGCCATTTCTTAGAAATAAAAACTATTGCTATTTTCTAACCATATGAATGGTGATATTCAGAAGTATTAATAATTTATTAAACATAAATTTTGCTTCTGCGGCGCCAGACACTGTTTTAAGTACTTCAGAAATATTAACTGATTTAATGTTCATAGTAACCCTTTGACGTAGACAGGGAAACTGAGTTATAAGTTATTAAGAAATTATCTCTGGTTACAATTCTAAGTGAAAAAGCAGGGTTCAATCCCAGGCTCTCTCTCTCAGGAGTCCAACATCTTGATTGAATGTTGTTTATTTCTTAATTTTGAGTAGTACAGCATGATAAAAATTCTAACATCATTAAAAAATCCTAGATGAACAGGAATCATAGATGAACTAGAGAAATATTTCATTGTCTGCAGGTTGCAATTTCCAGGTATTGTGGCACTTCCAAATACTTGCAAGTATTAAGTAAAAAATCTTGAATCTAACTGAGAAATTTCCTAATTTCAATGTCAATAAACACACTTTTCCCATAAAAAGTAAAAAATTTTAAACTTATGTACAACTATAATATGGATAAACATAACTCTTCAGGATGTAATATTAAATATCATTTTATAATTGATACCAAATATTTACTTGAAAACAACTTAAACAAGGAGTATTAAAAAATAATTTTGATAACCTCCAGACTTACAAATCCAATTTTAAAATTTATATGCCCCTAGGTTGTCCTAAATGTGCATAAAAAATTATGTCACAAAGTGGATTTCTGACCTTTATCTCCCCAAAACTGAACCTTTTAAAAAGTAGCATCCTCTATCAATCTGCATGCTCATCATCCTTTTTAAAGGCACTACACACTAATAACAAGAATGGGCCTACTAAAATTTTTATAAATTTAAACATTTTTCATAATTCAGAACCAAATCATGTGTAACAATGCACACTCAGTATTCATTGTAGTAGAAATCAAAATTTCTGCCATACATTGAAAAGAAAGAAACTTTCCCCAAAACAGTGGCTCCAATAGGGACATCAAATCTCAGTTGCAAAATATTTGAAAACAATAATACATAAAAGACATAGATAGCTGTGTATCTGGACAAACAGATTCAAAGTAACTGTCTGATTTAATGAAAAAGTCGGGGTAATAAGAAATGTATTAGAAGACACAAAAATTAGAAACAAAAATTCGATCTCTAGAATCAGATAGCCTAATAATTCACATAGATTATTCTAACTAACCTACAAAAATGTTAAAGCTAATAACTACATTCAGCAAATTTGGAGAATATAAAGTCAAAATTTAAAAAATCAAGGAAGAACTATAAAAGGAAATTTAAAAGTACCAGAAAGTAAAGCAAAAGTGTTTAAAGATAAGCTCAACAAAACTTATAAAATAACTCTGCACTAAAACTTACAGAATGTTGGTAAGATAAATGCAAGAGGACCTAAATAAATATTCATCAAATAAAAAACCTATTATTTAGATAACCATTCTTCCATTACTTCACTCTGTATCACAGTCTTTAGGCCCATCCCCCTCACTACAAATAACTAAATTTCATTTCTTTTTATGGCTGAGTAACATTCCATTGCATATATGTGCCACATCTTCTTTATCCATTCATCTGTTACACTTAGGTTGCTTCCATATCCCGGCAATTGTAAATAGAGCTACAATGAACACTGGGGTACATGACTCTTTTTGAATTATGGTTTTCTCAGGGTATATGCCCAGTGGTGGGATTGCTGAGTCGTATGGTAGTTCTATTTTTAGTTTTTTAAGGAACCTCCGTACTGTTCTCCATAGTGGCTGTATCAATTTACATTCCCACAAACAAGGCAAAAGGGTTCCCTTTTCTCCACACCCTCTCCAGCATTTATTGTTTGTATTTTTTGATGATGGCCATTCTGACCAGTGTGAGGTGATACCTCATTGTAGTGTTGATTTGCATTTCTCTAATAATTAGTGATGCTGAGCATCCTTTCATGTGTTTATTGGGAATCTGTATATCTTCTTTGGAGAAATGTCTATTTAGGTCTTCTGCCCATTTTTGGATTGGGTTTTTTGTTTTTTTGATATTGAGCTGCATGAGCTGCTTGTATATTTTGAAGATTAAACCTTTGTCAGTGGCTTCATTTGGAAATATTTTCTTCCATTCTGAGGGTTGTCTTTTCATCATGTTTATGGTTTCCTTTGATGTGCAAAAGCTTTTAAGCTTCATTAGGTCCATTTGTTTATTTTTGTTTTTACTAAGGATTTTGCTGTGATTTATGTCATAGAGTGTTCTGCCTATGTTTTCCTCTAACAGTTTTATAGTGTCTGGCCTTACATCTAGGTCTTTAATCCATTTTGAGTTTATTTTTGTGTATGGTGTAACGGAGTGTTCTAATTTCATTCTTTTACATGCAGCTGTCCAGTTTTCATATCACCACGGACTGAACAGCCTGTCTTTTCCCCATTGTATGTTCTTGTCTCGTTATCAAAGAAAGGTGACCATAAGTGCGTGGGTTTATCTCTGGGCTTTCTATCCTGTTCCATAGATCTATATTTCTCTTTTTGTGCCAGTACCACATTGTCTAGATTACTGTAGCTTTGTAGTATAGACTGACGTCAGGGAGCCTGATTTCCTCCAGCTCCGTTTTTCTTTCTCAAGATTGCTTTGGCTATTCGCGGTCTTTTGTGTTTCCACACAAATTGTGAAACTTTTTGTTCTACTTCTGTGAAAAATGTCATTGGTAGTTTCATAGGGATTGCACTGAATCTGTAGATTGCTTTGGGTAGTAGAGTCATTTTCACAATATTGATTCTTCTCATACAAGAACATGGTATATATCTTTGTTTGCATCACCTTTAAATTCTTTCATCAGTGTCTTATAGTTTTCTGCATACAGGTCTGTTGTCTACTTAGGTAGGTTTATTCCTAGCTATTTTATGCTTTGTGTTGCAATAGTAAATGGGAGTGTTTCCTTAATGTCTCTTTCAGATTTTTCAACATTAATGTATAGGAATGCAAGAGATTTCTGTGCATTAATTTTCTATCCTGCTACTTTACAAAATTCATTGATTAGCTCTAGTAATTCTCTGGTAGCATCTTTAGGATTCTCTATGTATAGTATCATGTCATCTGCAAACAGTGACAGTATTACTTCTTCTTTTCCGATTTGGATTCCTTTTATTTCTTTTTCTTCTCTGACTGCTGTGGCTAAAACTTCCAAAACTATTTTGAATAACACTGGTAAGAGTGGGCAACCTTGTCTTCTTCCTAATCTTAGTGGAAATCGTTTCAGTTTTTCACCACTGCGAACGATGTTGGTTGTGGGTTTGTCATATATGGCCTTTATTATGTTGAGGTAGGTTCCCTGTATGCCCACTTTCAGGAGGGTTTATATCATAAATGGGTGTTGAATTTTGAAGAAAGGTTTTTCTGCATCTATTGACATGGTCATATGTTTTTTCTCCTTCAATTTGTTAATTTGGTTTATCACACTGATTGATTTGCATATGTTGAAGAATCCTTGCATTACTGGGATAAACCCCACTTGATCATGGTGTGCGATCCTTTTAATGTGCTGTTGGATTCTGTTTGCTAGTATTTTGTTGAGGATTTTTCCATGTATGTTCCTCCCTCTGCTATATTTTGGAAGAGTTTCAGAAGGACAGGTGTTAGCTCTTCTCTAAATGTTAGATAGAATTCGCCGGTGAAACCATCTGGTCGTGGGCTTTTCTTTGTCAGACGATTTTTTTTTTTTTTTTTTTTGCGGTACACGGGCCTCTCACTGTTGTGGCCTCTCCTGTTGCAGAGCACAGGCTCTGGACACGCAGGTTCAGTGGCCATGGCTCACGGGCCTATCCGCTCTGCGGCATGTGGGATATTCCTAGACTGGGGCACGAACCTGTGTCCCCTGCATTGGCAGGCGGACTCTCAACCACTGCGCAACCAGGGAAGCACTGTTGGATGATTTTTTTTTTTTTTTTTTTTTTTGGCTGTATGTGGGCCTCTCACTGTTGTGGCCTCTCCCCTTGTGGAGCACAGGCTCCGGACGCCAGGCTCAGCGGCCATGGCTCACGGGCCCAGCTGCTCCACAGCATGTGGGATCTTCCCGAACCGGGGCACGAACCCGTGTCCCCTGCATCGGCAGGCGGACTCTCAACCACTGCGCCACCAGGGAAGCCCTGGATGATTTTTTTTTTTTTTTTTGAGGTACGTGGGCCTCTCACTGTTGCGGCCTCTCCCGTTGCGGAGCACAGCCTCCGGACGCGCAGGCTCAGCGGCCATGGCTCACTGACCCAGTCGCGCCACGGCATGTGGGATCCTCCCGGACCAGGGCACGAACCCGTGTCCCCTGCGTCGGCAGGCGGACTCTCAACCACTGCGCCACCCAGGAAGCCCTGTTGGATGATTTTTAATCACACTTTCAATTTCAGTACTTGTGATTGGTCTGTTTACATTTCCTTTTCTTCCTGGTTCAGTCTTGGAAGGTTGTGCTTTTCTAAGAATTTGCCCATTTCTTCCAAGTTGTCCATTTTATTGGCAGAGTTGCTTGTCGTAATCTCTCATGATCCTTTGTATTTCTGCAGTATCAGTTGTTTCTTCTCCTTTTTCATTTCTAATTCTATTGATTTGAGTCTTCTCCCTTTTTTTCTTGATGACTCTGTTTAAAGGTTTATCAATTTTGTTCATCTTCTCAAAGAATGAGCTTTTAGTTTTACTGATCTTTGCTATCGTTTCATTTCTTTTTCATTTATTTCTGATCTGACCTTTATGATTTCTTACCTTCTGCTAACTCTGGGAGTCTTTTGTTCTTCTTTCACTAATTGCTTTAGCTGTAAGGTTAGGTTGTTTGAGATATTTCCTGTTACCTGAGTTAGGATTGTATTGCTAGAGACTTCCCTCTTAGAACTGCTTTTACACCATCCCGTAAGTTTTGGGTTGTTGTGTTTTCATTGTCACTTGTTTTTAGGTATTTTTTAATTTCCTCTTTGATTTCTTCAGTGATCTCTTGGTTATTTAGTAGCGTACTGTTAGGCCTCCATGTGTTTGTATTTTTTACAGATCTTTTCCTGTAATTGATATCTAGTCTCAGAGCATTGTGGTTGGAAAAGATACTTGATACGATTTCAATTTTTTTAAATTTACCAAGGCTTCATTTGGGACCCAAGGTATGATTTATCCTGGTGAATGCTCCATGAGCACTTGAGAAGAAAGTGTTTTCTGTTGTTTTTGGATAGAATGTCATATAAATATCACTTAAGTCCATCTTGTTTAATGTCTCATTTAAAGCTTCTGTTTCCTTATTTATTTTCATTTTGAATGATCTGTCCATTGGTGAAAGTGGGGTGTTAAAGTTCCCTACTATTATTGTCTTACTGTTGATTTCCCCTTTTATGGCTGTTAGCATTTGCCTTGTATATTGGGGTGCTCCTATGTTGGGTGCATTAAGTATTTATAATTGTTATATCTTATTCTTGGATTGAGCCCTTAATCATTATGTACTGTCCTTCTTTGTCTCTTGTAATATTCTTTAAAGTCTATTTTGTCTGATATGAGAATTGCTACTCCAGCTTTCCTTTGATTTCCATTTGCATGGAATATCTTTTTCCATCCCCTCACTTTCAGTCTGTATGCGTCCCTAGGTCTGAAGTGGGTCTCTTGTAGACAGCATATATATGCATCTTGTTTTTGTATCCATTCACCCAGTCTGTGTCTCTTGGTTGGAGCATTTAATCCATTTACATTTTAGGTTACCGATATGTATGTTCCTATTACCATTTTCTCAATTGTTTTGGGATTGTTATTGTAAGTCTTTTCCTTCTCTTGTGTTTCCTGCCTAGAGAAGTTCCTTTACCATTTGTTTTAAAGCTGGTTTGGTGGTGCTGAACTCTCTTAATTTTGCATGTCTGTAAAGGTTTTAATTTCTCTGTTGAATCTTAATGAGATCCTTGCTGGGGTAGAGTAATCTTGGTTGTAGGTCTTTCCCTTTCATCACTTTAAATATGTCCTGCCACTCCCTTCTGGCTTTCAGCGTTTCTGCTGAGAAATCAGGTGTTAACCTTATGGGGATTCCCTTGTATGTCATTTGTTGCTTTTCTGTTGCTGCTTTTAATATTTTTTCTTTGCACTGAATTTTTGATGGTTTGATTAATGTGTCTTGGCGTGCTTCTCCTTGGATTTATCCTGTATGGGGCTCTCTGTGCTTTCTGGACTTCATTGACCCTTTCCTTTCCCATATTAGGGTAGTTTTCAACTATAATGTCTTCAAATATTTTCTCAGTCCCTTTCTTTTTCTCTTCTTCTTCTGGGACACCTATAATTCGAATGTTGGTGCATTTAATGTTGTCCCAGAGGTCTCTGAGACTGTCCTCAATTCTTTTCATTCTTTTTTCTTTATTCTCCTCTGTGGTAGTTATTTCCATTATTTTATCTTCCAGGTCACTTATCCGTTCTTCTACCTCAGTTATTCTGCTATTGATTCCTTCTAGAGAATTTTTAATTTCATTTATTGTGTTGTTCATCATTGTTTGTTTGCTCTTTAGTTCTTCTAGGTCCTTGTTAAACGTTTGTGTTTTCCCAATTTTATTTCCAAGATTTTGAATCATCCTTACTATCATTATTCTGAATTCTGTTTCTGGTAGACTGACTATTTCCTCTTCATCTGTTTGGTCTGGTGGGTTTTTACTTTGCTCCTTCATCTGCTGTGTATTTCTCTGTCTTCTCATTTTGCTTAACTTACTGCATTTCGGGTCTCCTTTTCGCAGGCTGCAGATTCATAGTTCCCGTTGTTTTCTGGTGTCTGCCCCCAGTGGGTAAGGTTGGGTCAGTGGGTTGTGTAGGCTTCTTGGTGGAGGGGACTGGTGCCTGAGTTCTGTGGATAAGGCTGGATGTTGTCTTTCTGGTGGGTAGTACCGTGTCCAGTGGTGTGTTCTGGGATGTCTGTGAACTTAATATGATTTTAGGCAGCCTCTGTGCTAATGGGTGAGGTTGTGTTCCTGTCTTGAGAGTCGTTTGCATGGGGTGTCCAGTGCTGTAGCTTGCTGGTCACTGAATGGTGCTGGATCTTAGCATTGACAGGGAGATCTCTAGGAGAGTTTTTGTTGTTTGATATTATATGGGGCCGGGTGTTCTCTGGTAGACCAATGTCCTGAACTTGGCTCTCCCACCTCAGAGGCTCATGCCTGACAACCAGCTGGAGCACCAAACCCTGTCAGCCACACAGCTCAGAAGAAAAGGGAGAAAAAAAAAGAAAAAAGAAAATAAAGTCATTTAAAAAATTTTACATTAAAGAATAAAAAAAGAAAGAGAGCAACCAAAACAATAAACAATTCCACCAATGATAACAAGCACTAAAAACTATACTTAAAAATAAAAAAATACAGGGCTTCCCTGGTGGCGCAGTGGTTGAGAGTCCGCCTGCTGATGCAGGGGACATGGGTTCATGCCCCAGACCGGGAAGATCCCACATGCCACGGAGCGGCTGGGCCCGTGAGCCATGGTTGCTGAGCCTGCGTGTCCGGAGCTTGTGCTCTGCAACTATGGGGAGAGACCATAACAATGAGAAGCCTGCGTACCAATAAAATAAAATAAAATAAAATAAAAAATAAAAATAAATTAAATTAAATTTAAAAATACAAAAAAAACCCGACAACATACAGACAGAACCCTTGGACAGCGGTAAAAGCAAAGCTATACAGACAAAATCACACAAAGAAGCAAACACATACACACTCACAAAAAGAGAAAAAGGAAAAAAAATATATATATATAAAAAAAGAAGAGAGCAGCCAAATCAATAAACAAATCGACCAATGATAAGCTGTAAATACTAAACTAGGATAAACCTAAAACCAGAAACAAATTAGATGCAGAAAGCAAACCCCAAGTCTACAGTTGCTCCCAAAGTCCACCGCCTTAATTTTGGGATGATTCGGTGTCTATTCAGGTATTCCACAGATGCAGGGTACATCAAATTGATTGTGGAGATTTAATCTTCTGCTCCTGAGGCTGCTGGGAGAAACTTCCCTTTCTCTTCTTTGTTCACACAGCTCCTGGGGTTCAGCTTGGATTTGGCCCCACCTCTGCATGTAGGTCACCTGAGGGCATCTGTTCCCTGCCCAGATGGGACGGGGTTAAAGTAGCAGCTGATTAGGGGGCTCTGGCTCACTCAGGCCAGGGGGATGGAGGGGTACGGAATGTGGGGAGAGTCTGCGGTGGCAGAGGTCAGCGTGACATTGCAACAGAGGCGCACCATGTGTTCTCCCGAGGGGAGGTTGCACCTGGATCATGGGACCCTGGCAGTGGCGGGATGCACAGGCTCCCAGGAGGGGAGGTGTGGATAGTGACCTGTGCTTGCACACAGGCTTCTTGGTACTAAGAAGAAGCAGCCTTAGTGTTTCATCCCCGTCTCTGGTGTCCATGCTGATAGCCGTGGCTTAAGCCTGTCTATGGAGCTCGTTTAGGCGTTGCTCTGAATCCCCTCTCTTTGCGCAGCTGGAAGTGACAGTGTCTTGCCTCTTACGCAGTTCCAGCCTTTTTCTCGGACTCCCTCCTGGCTAGCTGTGGCGCATTAGCCCCCTTCAGGCTGTGTTCACACAGCCAACCCCAGTCCTCTCCCTGGGATCTGACCTGCGAATCCGCAGCCTCAGCTCCCAGCCCCCACCCACCCTGGCGGGTGAGCAGACAAGCCTCTCGGGCTGGTGAGTGCTGGTACGCACTGATCCTCTGTGCTGGAATATCTGCACTTTGCCCTCTGTACGCCTTATGCTGCGCTCTCCTCCATGGCTCCAACGCTCCCCCCCACACACACTGTTCTCCACCAGTGAAGGTGCTTCCTAGTGTGTGGAATCTTTTCCTCTTTCACAGCTCCTTCCCAGAGGTGCAGGTCCCATCCCTATTCTTTTGTCTCTGTTTTTCCTTTTTTATTTTACCCTACCCAGGTACATGGGGGAGTTTCTTGCCTTTTGGGAAGTCTGAGGTCTTCTGCCAGAGTTCAGTAGGTGTTCTGTAGGAGTTGTTCCATATGGAGACGTATTTGTGGGGAGGAAAGTGATCTTCACGTCTTACTCCTCCGCCATCTTGAAGGTCCCCCGTCCATAATAGATTTTTATATCCAATGAAATTTGAGATAAAAGTAATAGGAGGCTTTTTTCAAGATAAAAAAAAACTAGTTCTAAAATTTATATGAAAATGCAAGGCATTTAAAACAGCCAACATAATCTTGAAAAAGAACAATGCTGGATAAACTAAAGTACCTTATTTCAAGATGTACTATAATGTTACAGTAAATGAGAGAGTGTAATGTTGGTACAGAAACAAATTATTCCATGAGATATAACAGACTACCCAGAAGTAGTCCTACTTGTATACAATCAATTGATTTATCACCAAAGGCACCAGAGCCTTTTAATGTAGAGAGGAGAGACATTCCAACAAATAGTGCTCTCTACAGATAAAAAAAGAACCTTTATCCGTCCCTTACACCATATATGAAAACTAATTAAAGATGGAGTAAACAAAAATGTAAATACTAAAATTATAAACATTATAGAAAAAAGGTATGACAAAATCTTTCTTATCTTTGTAGAGAAGATTTCATATTCTATGGGAAAGTGCAGGCATTAACCCAGAAAATACTACCCACAAAATAAAAATTGACACAATAAACTTCAGAAAAATAAAATATACTGCTCATCAAAAGATACCTTTAATAAAACTAACAGGTAAGACACTGGGAGAAAATGTTTAAATAAATAAGCCAGCTGAAGGACTTGTATCCAGGATATATAAAGCATTTCTCTAACTTGCTAATTAAAAAAACAATTAAAAGTTGGCAAATGACTTGAAAATTTTCTTTGCAAAAGTAAATATACTATGGCCAATAAACCCATGGAGAAGAGTTCAGTATTACTAGTCACAAGAAAAATACAAAGTAAAACCAAAATGAGATACCACTTCATACTCAATGGAGTACCACATTTAAAAAGACTGATTTGGAGCAAGTGAAACTCGTGTTGTTGGTGTATGTGTAAAATGATATAAACACTTCAGAAACCAGTATAAAAGTTTTTTCATAATACAAACTCCTACCCTATGACTCAGCAATATATGTGTGTGTGTGTGTTTACATTTATAGTCAAGAGAAACGAAAAAAAAAAACTTATATGTGAATGTCCTGAGAAGCTTTATCGATAACAGTCAAAAATGAAATAATTCAAATGCCCATGAGCAGGGCATGGTTAAACAAATTGTGTTTTATCCATAAGAATGAGATACCACTCAGCAATAAAAACAAAAACTAGCAAATAAAAAACTCACTATATATGGAACACAACTGATCTACCTCAAACTCTTTTTTTTAACTCCCTAATTGAAAGAAGCCACATATAAAAGTGTACTTATATTAACAGTATGATTCCATTTATATGATGTTGTAAAACCAGCAAGACTGATAAACATTGAAATAAATCAGAACAATGATGACCTCTTGGGTTAGGGTTAGGGTTACTTTCTATGAGTAATTTCCATGAGTGCATGCATTTGCAAAACACAGATCAGTACAGTTAACTTTAAATTGTACCTCAGTGTAAACATTAGACAGAAAAAATAAATATGAGAAAAGAAAACAAGTCAAATAAAAGCTTACATATATAATATTGAAGTTATATCCCACATCTGAATAATGGGTTGCATTTATTTACCAAAAATTAAGTTATTTTATTCTTAGGTATATTGAAAAGCATATTTCAGATGACAGAGCCAAGTATTTAAAAAAAGTTTTCCCCCACAACTGAATCCATTTAGAGCTCCATGTGGACGGATAACAAGCTGTCCTTTCTTTTTAACTTTTTTGTCCCTTTGTTCTATCATAATTTTAATCAGAGTCTCTTTTGTTCTTCTGTTTCTGATTCCCCCTCCTCCTTGCTCTATCCTGGTGGTTGGCTATGATAGCCCCATATTCATTGTGGTATTATTTTCTTGACTTCAAACTAAAGAATATTCATGGATTTTTTATGGCAATATAAATACCATTCATAAGTATTTAAGATTCTTCACAATGGAGCATCAAAAAGGTTTTCCTCTTGTTAATAGCACCTTTCTCTCATAGCAAACATTCATGAATAATTATGTATCACTGTCTTACCAAAGACAACCTCTCTCTGAAGAATGAGAAGTAGAGGTGATGAAAATGTATTGGGGAAGAACACAAAATCCTTTCCTGCTGTACTTAACTTCAGATAGCTGTACTTAACTTTAGACATCTCAGGAATAATTTTTGTTCTTGAGAGTAAGGTATTTTAGATGGCAAGCTGGCCGTCAGCAAAAAATGCAGTAGGTTCCATAATCTTTGGCACCTCTTCTCTTCAGATTCAGCTTCATTTGCCTCCCATAACATCTCACCTTTCCTTCCTGGACTCCCAAGGGCAGGCTGCACATGGCTGCTATTCTCTGCTAAAGTGTTAGCTGATAATTAAGATGATAGCTGAAACCCAAGGTGTTAGCTGACAAAGTTTAAGGTATCAGCCCTCTTAGTGAATTTATACTTTAACAAGGGACTTTGAAAAACAAAGTCTTTGTTTTGTCTTTTTCATTTTCAATGCTGTCTTTAATGCATTTTCCTTTATTCTGAACATTTACAAAAAATATTTCAGTTCATGAAATTAGAGTGAAACATTATATTTATATCTAAATCTATCAGTTCCCATTATCTGCCCCTTCCTACATCTGTACTATTTATCAACATTCAAGAAAAAACAGCCAATAGGTATATGGACCACACCATACTTACAGCTATAATAATCATATATTACATATTATAATAAGTATAACTTATAACTGCATCTATTTCTTTTAGTCAATGCTTTCAACCATCAAAATGACTATTAGTAATTTAAACTGATATATTAAATCAAAGTATGACTAACCACAGGATTCTTAGCCTCTACCTATATGAATAAAATTTTAGTGATTCCTTAACCAAATAAAAATTTCATGAATTCTCAAAACAAGTATTTTTTTTGATCCCCTTAATAGTGTTCATATATGTTCTAATTAACTACTTGGGTTGTTAATTGGGAAGGGAATACCATAACTTTGGAAACTGACAATACTTTTGATCATTTAAGAAGTATCTGCTTGTTTCAAGAACCATTTTTCTATGATTTCTGTAGAAATACTATTTTTAATGTAGAGTTATGTCTGGACAGTACCACTTTACTAGAAGTATACTTTCTCATGTACTCTGTGTAAAAAATTATTGTACCACCTATGACTTTCCTATCCAGGTAAAACATTCCCAAGAACTTCACGTAAAACAATTTTTAGATAATTCGTCATCTTGCTCCCTTTTATCTGAAATAATTTGATTTCTTTTTGCTTTTAACTTATTTCCAGTCATTAACATTGAGGATCAGTTACTGATAATAAGATAGGTAAGAAGATAGGTAAGACTGAATCAGTTTGTCAATTAATGACTGGGAAATCAACTGAATCTTTGTAGACTGTAGATACAGAGGTTTAATCTGGCATCAATGCAAAAGGATGTAGAAGATGCTGAAAGTCAGAAGACAATACTAAGGACATGAGTTACAGTGTGACAAAGTGAATATACAAGAGTGACTACAGTTATACTGAAGGTAGAATTCATGTTATAAGGCAAATGATTAACTGTGGAAGATTACAACACAATCAAAAGTTAGAGTGACTATGAGTACAGAAGTAGCACTAACTGAAATTTGAGGATAATTAGATCAGATTTAGGAAACAGATGAAGTCAGACTGAAGCATGTGGAAACTGAGATATCAGAAAGATACTTAGAAATATTCTGAAGGAAATATGAAATTTAAAAGATTATCTTCAGAGTAGGTATGCCTAGAAGTCTATAGTCTAGAATTCAAATGATTAGAATCGAGAAGAGATTTTTGATTCCAAGAGTATTTTTGTCAGCTACTAAAACAAAACACCATAAACTGAGTGGCTTAAACAACAAGAACTTATTTCTAACAGTTCTGGAGACTGGGAAGTCTAAGATCAAAGTGAGGATAAATTCAGTGTCTGGTGAGAGGCTGCTACCTGGTTTGCAGGTGACAATCTTTCCATTGTATCCTCACATGACAAAAAGCAGAAAGGGAAGCACTAATTTTTATAAGGCTTTTTATAAAGGCACTAATCCCATCATGAGGGGTATAACCTCATGATCTAATTACCTCCCAAAGGCTCTATCTCCAAACACTGTCACTTGAAGGGGGGTGGATGGCAAATATGCAGTCCATAGCAAGGAGAGAGGATAAGATCACCAAGGGCAACCTATGGACAGGTAAAAATGTTGAGGAATGTGTAAATATAAGAAATGGGAGGAAGAAATAACAACTGAAGAGATTAAGAAATAATCAGAGAAGTAGGATGAGTGTGATATAAAATTCACAGAAAATGACAGATCAAGAATAATGAGAATAGGGGACACTTATCAAGATGTCAGGGTAGGAGGACATGGAACTCAACCCCTCCACCCCAACAAAACATCAACAATACATCTACATGTGGGACAATTCTCACTGAAAACTAACTGGAAACTGGCAGAAAGGCTTCTGTACAGCCAAGACTGTAAGAAAGATCTGCACATACTTGGGTAAGAAGTGAATAAAAGCAATCAGTTCTGGACCAATGCCCCTGGAGAGGGACTCAGGGGAAAAGGGAGAATATATGGGCAGAGATCTGCTCTGAGAAGTGAGCTATGAGATCCACAGATTGGGCACTCCAGTCCTGGGACCTTACACAAGGGAGACAGGTCCCCTTGGCTGGCTGGAGGACCACTGGGCAGTGAGAAGCCTGGACACCACTCTTGAGGAGCAAGCCTACACTGGATTGCCCTGAGGCAGGGCAGACAGGGCAGAGAAAGGACTGCTCTAGTGGCTGCCGAGATTTCTGCTACCACCTTGGTTTGTGCCCCAGGCCCAAACAAGCGAATGCCCCAGCTCTGCTTACTCAAAGTAATAGAGTGGCACTGGACCTAGGGTTGACACACTGGAGAGAAAACTGTACCCCGGGAGGCAGAGGCAATCTGGTTCTGGTTTGGGGAATGGAGCTTGGGTGGGGCAGCTGTGGCAACAGAAATCTGTTGCTTTTCTATACACTAATAATGAACTGTCAGAAAGAAAAAGCAAAAAAGCAATCCTGTTTAAAACTGCAGCAAGAAGAATAAAATACCTTGCAATAAACTTAACCAAGAAGGAACCTTAACCTTAACCTTCTCGGTTAAGTTTATTCCTATTCTGAAAATGATAAAACATTGATGAAGGAAATAGAAGATGAGTCAAAGAAATGGAAAAATACTCTGTGCTCTTTGATTTGAAAAATTAATATTGTTAAAATGGCCATACTACCCAAGGCAATCTATAGATTTCATTCAATTCATATCAAAATAGCCAGGACATTTTTCACAGAACTAGAAAACAAAATCCAAAAATTCATATGGAAACACAGAAGACCCCAAATTACCAAAGAAATCTTGAGAAAAAAGAACAAAGCTGGAGGTATCACCTTCCCAGACTTCAGACTATACTACGAAGCTACAGTAATCAAAACAGCATGGTACTGGCACAAAAACAGACACATAGATCAATGGAACAAAATGGAGAGCCCAGAAATAAACTCATGCACCAATGCTCAATTAATCCACAATAAAGAGGCAAGACTATCAAGCACATGAAAAGATGCTCAGCAATTCTAAGCATTAGAGAAATGCAAATCAAAACACAATAAGATATTACCTCCCACCTGTCAGAATGGTTTCATCAAAAAGTTTACAGGGCTTCCCTGGTGGCACAGTGGTTGAGAGTCTGCCTGCCGATGCAGGGGACATGGGTTCGTGCCCCGGTCCGGGAAGATCCGACATGCCACGGAGCGGCTAGGCCTGTGAGCCATGGCCACTGGGCCTGCGCGTCCGGAGCCTGTGCTCCACAACGGGAGAGGCCACAACAGTGAGAGGCCCGCGTACGGCAAAAAAAAAAAGTCTACAAATAACAACACATTGGCAAGGATGCGGAGATAAGGGAACCACTGTACACTGTCAGTAGAAATGTAAATTGCTGCAGCCACTATAGGAAACCTGTATAGAGGTTCCTCAAAAAACTAAAAACAGAACTATCATATGATTCAGCAATTCCACTGCTGGGTATATATTCGGAAAAAGAACAAAAATACCAATTCAAAAAGACATATGCATCTCAGTGATCACAGCAGCACTATTTGCAAGACCCAAGATATGGAAGCAAAACAAATGTCCATAACAAATGGATAAAGAAGATGCGGTATATATATACAATGCAATATTACTAAGCCATAAAAAAGAATGAAATTCTGCCATTTGCAGCAACGTGGATGGATCTAGAGTATATTATGCTTAGTGAAATAAGTAAGACAGAGAAAGATAAATTCTGTATGATATCACTTATATGTGGAATACAAAAAATAAAACAAATGAATGTATATAGCAAAAGAGAAACATACAGATATAGAAAACAAGCTAGTGATTCCCAGTGGGGAGAGAGAAGAGGGGAAAGGAAAAACAGGGGTATGGGATTAACAGATACAAACTACTATGTAAAAAATAAACAACAAGAATATATTATACAGCACAGGGAATTGTAGCCATTATT
The DNA here is from genome assembly GCF_964165515.1 of Mesoplodon bidens. Lineage (NCBI taxonomy): Eukaryota > Metazoa > Chordata > Mammalia > Artiodactyla > Ziphiidae > Mesoplodon > Mesoplodon bidens. Next base: position 67,306,533 of record NC_138162.1, on the reverse strand, counting down.
TTTTAATTGTAATAACTTTTAATGGAATATAATCTGTAAAAATACTGAATCACTATGCTATATACCTTAAACTAATATAATATTGTAAATCAACTAGACTTCAATTTAAAAACAAAGAATACTGAGAATGGAAATCATGTCTAGTACTAAAAGTTATCGTTAATATATACCAGATCCTGTACAAGCACTTTATATACCTTATCTCACTTAAAATCACACAATCTCTTTAAAAGGTTAGTATCAACCACATGAAGTAACAAGCCTCAGGCAGTTTAAGTAAATTATCTGAAGTTTTATATCCAGAAACTGGCGAAGCTGAATTTTAATTTCAGGCTTATGTGATTGTGGCTTAATCACTAAACTACATTACCTTCAATACTGACTGTAAGCTAAGACTGAGAATGAAAAAGGGCCAAAGGTACTTGTTAACTAAACAATCATCTTTTAAAGAGCAGTTTGAGAATATTTACCAGGACAGAAGCTCAGTCACAAACAACTGAGATGTGACTGAGCAGTAGACAGTGCAGAAAGCGACAAGAAATTTAGCACTGAAATAAAGAGAGAGTTTAGTTTGATAGGTTACTGGAGTAGAATGAGGAACATCTTACATTAAATGCCCATTTTTAATGATTAGGGAAACAAGAAAACTGCTGTGTGTTAACAGAATCATTTCACATTTGTGGTATAAGTGGTTCTATGGGTCACTGACTCAGAGATGAGCTGACACAATTGAACAGCAATTTATGCTCACTGATGCATCACTAGGAAATGACCTAAATTAGGTAGCCCTTGTTAAAAGTAATTACATACATGAAATTAAAGAAAGTGAAATGTTAAGATACTATATAGAAATCAAAAAGAATTGTACTAATCTGGTAGAAAATAATATTTGTATTTGTATAAGAAATATTAGTATCCATAAAACTCAGACTGTACCACTTCCTGGTATGGATGTATAATTTATAAGAATCTGAAAAAATACACATATTCTTATAAAGAGACCCAGGATGATGACTTCTAAAATTTAAAAGAAAAATGGTAAGGGCCTCCCTGGTGGCGCAGTGGTTGAGAGTCCGCCTGCCGATGCAGGGGATACGGGTTCGTGCCCCGGTCTGGGAGGATCCCATATGCCGCGGAGCGGCTGGGCCCGTGAGCCATGGCCGCTGGGCCTGCGCGTCCGGAGCCTGTGCTCCGCAACGGGAGAGGCCACAACAGTCAGAGGCCCGCATACCGCAAAAAAAAAGAAAAAAAAAGAAAAATGGTAGATCCTTGATTTTATTTTTCTAATTCCAGGACATTAGTAATTTTACAACAAACTGTGGTATACTATAGTAACATCATTCATAGCATGTCTGGCTAAGAGCCACTGATGGGGCACTTGTGAGTAGATTTGTATAACTGATATTTTGATTGAAGATTCTAATTAATTTGACATCATTATTTGAACTTTGAAAGAACTAAACCTATTAGAATATAAGATAGGACATGTGTATTTTGCAACATTTCAACTGATATGGCCCTTAAAGATGTAAGGGAAATTTATTATTTATTAACATTTGTAATTTCATTTTCCTAATGCACAGAAGTACTTTTTCATGCTGTGGTAGTTAGCATCTAATTAAAGCACATAGTCATCTACTCTAATACACTGAAAGAAATTTTTGACACAGATAATATATTTTTAAGACAACATTCAAGTATAAACATATACACAAAACACATTAAATGGTGGTCTAGTGGCAGGGTAAGGGAAAGGGTATACACATACACACACACACACACATACACACGCACACCCTTTGTCTAAGTGTGGTTGTATGACCAAGTTATCATCAATGGAATGAGAGTAGAGATGAAATGTGCACTCACTTGAGAGCCTCCCCTGCCGACAGGAAATTGTTTCTTTGGGTCTTCTATCCTTCCAAATATAAGGTCACCCAATTCTGATTATGTTGAAGAACACAATCATCCTGGGAAGACCAGAACAATACGAAAGAAGAAATGTGGGTCCCTAAATAATCTCATCAAACAGTATTGCTCTGGTAGCCTAGATTTGTCAGATTGTGATGGAAGGGGGCAAATAATAATTTATCTTATTTAAGCTACTGCTTAAATAAGATATGTACCCCACAGGCACCCACAGTTATCAGTTTGGTGTCTTCTCTCACCCAAGTCACAGAAGTCCATCTCCATGTAAAAACATATATACCTGTACATGATATATTTACAAAATAGAATAATATGACACATAATATCCATCAACTTAATTTTTCATTTACAAAAATATCATGAATAGATTCCTAATCCAGTACATAGAGATCTACATTAATATTTTTTGGAAATGCTCTTTAGTATTCTATTCTACTCCTCTACTATATTTAGTCATTTACCATGGTCATTTAAATTGTTGCCAAACTTTGCTATTATTATGTTTAAATAAGTTATACATAAGTAGACAGATAATGTCTCTATGTATTAATGCTACTATTTTTGTAGCTAGAATCCTATAAGTATTATTATCCTGCCACAAACAAGCAAAATTTATCCCAAAATCTTGCCTCTAAGATGTTGGAACCAAGTTATAGACACATAACTAATATATATGAATGTCTATCATCCACTCTCCTACCACCAAATGTTAGGTCTTCGCCTTCAGAATGTAATTAAGTAATTAAATAGTACTTACAACTGGCAAGATCAGACACACACACGGTATCCATAAGTAAAAGTATAAGGAAAATAAATATACAAGTTCACTGAGATAAAGTTGTTAACAGTTGGGGTATGCTGTTATATATATACACGTGTATATATATATGTTTGATATATACTTAACTTACCATCAAAAAGCAAACAATATAATTACTTTTCTCTTTTTAACTTTTCAAAAGACATTTGGTGTATTCTCCTTTTGTTCATATTGTTCATATTGATGCCTCTAGAAGCATCAGATGGTGTAATTGGAGTTTACCCAATCACAGTAATTGAAATATGATTATATCCAAATTACTTTCACAATTACTAGGGCTTGAATTCAATTATTTTGGTTAACATGAGTAGTAGTGGGGCACAACCACAAAAATAAATAATCTATTCCCTGCTGTTTATGGCAAGGAACCAAATATTTCATAGGCACGAAGCTAATACAAAGGACATTAACTCTCAAAGATTCCCATTTGGAATTCTGTAATAAAAATTAACATAAAATGAAGAAGTTGATCTTGACTGAAAATAAGTTTATATTTCTCTGGTATATTTCTATTTTCCTCTACTACTTTCTGTCTCTTTATTTGTGGGGTAGGGGAGCTAAGTGGTTCTTTTTAGAAAGAGTAAAAGAGAAATGGCTAGAAAACACAATCTAGTATAGTAACTGAGAAACCTGAAGTGATGTTAAGGAAATGGGACTTTAAAAGAGAACACTTAGCAAACCTGACTTTCCCAAGATTTGAATTACAAAAATGGGAAAACCCAATGGAAAAAGAGACTAGTGAAAATGTGTGCAATAAAAATGAAATACAGTGTATCACCAGAGAAATCAGAATAATAATAAATACTCTGTGAAACGCAGGCTTTGTCATTCAGACATCAGAAGCCTTTATACCAAGTGGCAAATTCTTTAAATAAAATGGAAGCAAATCACACATAGAGGGTATTGTTCAATTTAAAAATTAATAAGATGCTTGATTCCTCACACAAAAGTAATACAGTGCAGTACAACACAAAATTACCATTCTGCCCTCATGCTATGCCTAAGGAGTACACTACTGGTAGGAAGACAGGTTTCAAATGATATCAGAGAAACGTATAGAGCAAATGTGCATACAAAATTTCCAGTTGTGTTTGTTTAATTAGATTCTGGTAACAGCAGCAAACAACAGTAAAGAAAGCATGGAAACAGAGTGTTAATGAGATTCAAATAAATCAGATATCACTGGTGGGCTTCAGATAAAAGATAAGCCCCAGTATATCTGCATTTTAATCAGCCTGATCACAGTTTTGATGAATGTGTCAAAGGGACTGTTCTTTGCTCTGTTTTCACAGTGAGTGAAAGGCAACAAAAGGAACAGTTCTGATTCTCACACTTCCTGACAGATGAGTCACATGGGATTAATGCTGGAATTCATTAAAGCTAGAATTCTAGCTAAGGATCATATTTCACCTGATATATGCATTACCATTTTATAAATTGATACTTAGGAGCCTGGTTAGCTAATTAACTGATTTTTGACAATTGGGCAGAACCTGAGTATGTGAGTGTGGTGTGTGTGTGTTTGTGTATGATATACATAAATATATACCTAAACATACATAAACACACACATAACACAATGAATGCCACTTTTCCAAGGAAAATATTCTGAACCATATACAACAAAATATCAATTTTGTTGTCACTGAATAAAAGCTAGAGCTTCCAAATACAGTCATTCTCATTATCTAACCATGCATTAGTCAAGTCTCTAGAATTATAAGGTTCATAAGAAGAAAAATTGTTTTACTAGGCAAATATTTACCAATGAATTAACTACTTAAAAATGAGTCTCCAGTAAATACCACTTAACATTAAAATTTATTCAAGATGGATGTTGCTTGTCAATCTTTTACTGAATCTCGGATGCACAGAACATCTGACAGTATAGTGCAAATGCAAAAGAAAATGAGACCAACTTTACATTTTAGATCTTGAGAAAGATGCAAGATTTCTTGAGGTTGATGAAATTGTTGTTGGAGAACTGCCCAAATCATCTATAAGGCATTGACATAGGAGTCTTTTTGAGAATTAAAATGGGTAAATAGTTGAAGAAGTTAATTTGACAACAGTGTTTGACACTTCAAAAGAAAATGGTTTGAGGATCAAAAGATCTAAGACCTTTGAAAAAGTGTTAAAGATCCTGAAATGTTCTTCTAAATAACAATTTTCTGAACAGGCTTTAGAAGTGAAGATGAAACGAGATGCTTTATCACACCATCATATAATACCTTCAGAAACAAAATTTAATCACTAAATCCTTTATTCATGTTTTAAATATCTGTCCTAATTATTAGGTCATGCATGTAATTATAAATCAAAATTTTTGCTGAACACATGCAAAAGTAGTTTTTATAAATTAAGCTATATTTTAAAGGTAATATTCCAGGCAAACTCTTTTTCACATTTTACTATGAATTTACCCTTAAAGTGGACCCTCTTTCAGTCATTTTTTAAAGAATAATATTTATCATTAGATAATAAATTCTATCTGTGCATATAAGTTTAAATCACTGTCTGAACTTATCTGATTGACTTCTTTAGGTTAAGATGTCAACCATTTTGTTAGGCTAGGCATGAATAAGACACAGCCGCCCTACAGAAGTTCACAGTTTACTGGAAAAGATATTCATGACAACAATAACAATATTCTATTGTGATAAGCAGAACAAGATTTGTAAATTCGAAAGTGATATGACAGTGGATAATATGGTATTTTGGTGCACAGAAGACCACATAGATACTATTCGATACAGAAGCATGTTAAGTTGTGTTCTTTTATCTGTATCTGCTTTTCTTCATTGTGAAGATTCATTTCATAGGGATATGAGTACATGTGCTTATATATTTATATAATAGTTTACATTATCTATGCTTTCTCATATTTTAAGCCCATTTTTCTCTCTTTGCATGTATAATTTATAGCTAACAATATCCCACCTCATTAAATCAGCTTGAAGAATTTAAAAGGACATCATAACTGCAATTCTGAAAGATTCCAGGATCAGAAAGAGCTGTGTAAAAACATGCACTTGGTTAGAGAATGATAAAAAGAAAAAAACATTAAAATGTTAAAATGTTTAGATATAGACAGCTGCTTTGAAAATCTAATGTGAAGTTTTGGAAAATCTTGTTTTTTAAGATAAAAATGTAGCTGCTCATTTTAGGGGTGAACACATCATGAAATAAAACAAAAAAAAACAATTAAATGAAAGGAATATCTAGTAGCAAGAGTAAACATGTGGTTGAAGACTTCCATGGAACGGTGGGCCTAGGTCCACAGTTGGCTTCATGGTGTTTGCCCTGTTTAAACAGGTCCTCATGCTTAGAGGGGCCCTTATGCTTGGCTTAGGGCTCTGCTGCCTATGTTTTGAAATTCTTTCTCATTTTAGACAGTGCAGTAACATTTTGCATCGGACCCTGTAATCATGTGTAAGGCAAAGCTGTCACATTTTTTTCAAATAAATCAGTGGCCAAAGTAAAACAGTGGTAATTCTTAAAAATTAGGTTAACAACTTTAAAGTTTATGCTTAAAAGTACTTCAATATTCATAACCTTCTTCACATGAGTTACTCTCTCTGAAAATGGGGATGTTTTCAAAGTTCTCACTCTCTCTCAAGCAAAGACACAATAGGGTATATAAGACTCAAAAACACAAAGGCAATCTGTTCATTTACTTGAGGTATTCTTTGGTTCCCATCTAAGTCTAAAAATGAGATTCTAAAACATTTTGATTTTAGGACTCCTTTATACTCTTAACAAGTATTAAGTATTATATACTTAACAAGTATTGTACACTCTTAATCTCTTAAAAGAGTCTTTTGGTTTTGTGGGTTATATTTTAATATATTACTCTTTAATAATTCAAACAGAAAACTTAAAATACAAATTAGTTCATGTAAAATAACAAAATTATATTATGTGTTAGTAAAAGTAACATTTTGTGAAAAACAAATATATTTTTTTCAAAACGGGATTTCTGGTTACTGCTATAGAATTTAGAGTTGGAAAGAGCGTCACTCACACCCTTACAATAACAGCAACAATAAAACCCAGACTAAACTGAAATAATTACGTATTTTATCAACCAATTACAGAGCAGAGCAAACAACTGGCCCCGAATCTAAGAAGAGACTAGTGCATGTAAAAGAGAAAGGTGATATGAGTACTCACTGGGGGAAAACATAACTAGACACCAGTAAAATGTCTGTAAAATACAAGTTCTAGAAAATAGTGTTAAGTTCTTTGGGGCTGCAGAAATTGGAGAGATGGCCACCTACTTATAGGCTCTCTCTCTGCAGACACCACTAGGCACACATAAAAATTTAGGGAGAATCCTACAAAAATTTTTGTTTTGGCAACCAGGGGGAGGGAAAGAGAAGCTATGAAGGCTGGACACAAATCTTTGTCTGAATCCTTTCACTATGTTCATTATGGCACAGAAGAATTAATAAGTTGGGAGAAAGGCACTGGTGAAAATACAAAGCAGTTGGGGGAAGGAAACAGAATGAAACAATCCTGAGGGAGGCACAAAAGAATGAACAGGGCCCAAAACTACAGCATGGCAAGGGGCAGAACTGTAAAAGTCACATTCACAAGACCCAGGGTCACTGTGACTGCGGAAGACTGAAGCTTCAGAAAAAAACAGAGACTATCCTCTCTTTCCCCCTGCCCCACTAGTCTATATCCCCAAGTTAACAAGTTTCCATTCATAAATGGCTGCTGAGTAAGGAATCAGAAATAAATAAGCACAAAGAGATTTAACTCAGCTGTCATGCCTAAAGTCCAACAGACAACAGACATTATTCTGGCAAACCAACCCCTACTGTGAACAACAGGTATGGCTGCTGGAATTTTTCTTTTTAATTGGAGTATAATTGCTTTACAATATTGTGTTACTTTCTGCTGTACAATGAAGTGAATCAGCTATATGTATATATATATTCCTTCCCTCTTGGACCTCCCTCCCACCCACCCCCCATCCCAGCCATCTAGGTCATCACAGAGCACTGAGCTGAGCTCCCTGTGCTATACAGCAGGTTCCCACTAGCTGACTATTTTATACATGGTAGTGTATTTATGTCAACCTTAGTCTCCCAATTCATCCCATCCTCCTCTTCCCCCCGTGTCCACACGTCTGTTCTCTACATCTGAGTCTCTATTCCTGCCCTGCAAATAGATTGATCTGTACCACTTTTCTCGATTCTACATATATATGTGTTAAAATACAATATTTGTTTTTCTCTTTCTGACTTACTTCACTCTGTATGACAGACTCTAGGTCCATCCACATCTCTACAAATGACCCAATTTCCTTCTTTTATATGGCTGAGTGATATTCCATTGTATATATGTACCACATCTCCTTTATCCATGCATCTGTCAATGGACATTTAGGTTGCTTCCATGTCCTGGCTATTGTATACAGTGCTGCAATTAACATTGGGGTACATGTGTCTTTTTGAATTCTGGTTTTCTCAGGGTATATGCCCAATAGTGGGATTTGAACTGTATGGTGCACAGATCTTAAACACATAGTAACAAATCTCAAACCCAGCCCAACTCCTAGCTAGATTAACTCAAACCCCAGCATTAAGGCCTAACAGAAAGAAAGTCATGTCCATTCCAGGTAGAATATCTATTTACCTAATTTTCTACTGTCCTATCAAAGTTTTACCTTTCAATAAAACTGTAAAAAATATTAAAAAGCAAGCAAAAATAACACAGTTCTAAGATACAAAGCAATCATCAGTACCACATTCATATATAAGAGATGCTGGAAGTCTCTGAAAAAAAACTGAAATAACTAACTTGTTAAAAAAATCTAATGAAGGGCTTCCCTGGTGGCGCAGTGGTTGAGAGTCTGCCTGCCAATGCAGGGGACACGGGTTCGAGCCCTGGTCTGGGAAGATCCCACATGCCGCGGAGCAACTGGGCCCGTGAGACACAACTACTGAGCCTGCGCGTCTGGAGCTTGTGCTCCGCAACTAGAGAGGCCGCGACAGTGAGAGGCCCACGCACCGCGAATGAAGAGTGGCCCCCGCTTGCCGCAGCTAGAGAAAGCCCTCGCACAGAAACGAAGACCCAAAACAGCCAAAAATAAATAAAATTTTTTAAAAAATCTAATGAAAAAGGTAGAAAACATGCAAAATCAAATGAAATATGAAACCTGTAAGAAAAGTTCAAATATAAATGCTAGAAATAAAAGCCACAGCAACAAACAAATAATGCCTTTGGTAGACTTTTCAGAAGACTCAAAACAGCTGAATGAAGAATTAGTAAACTTGGAAATTAGTCATTAGAAATAAAAGCAGGGCTTCCCTGGTGGCGCAGTGGTTGGGGGGTCTGCCTGCCGATGCAGGGGGCACGGGTTTGTGCCCCGGTCCGGGAGGACCACATGCCGCGAAGCGGCTGGGCCCATGAGCCATGGCCACTGGGCCTGCGCGTCCGGAGCCTGTGCTCCGCAGTGGGAGAGGCCACAGCAGTGAGAGGCCCGCGTACTGCAAAAAAGAAATAAAAGCAAACAAACAATGACAGAAAAAAGGAAAAAAAAGAATGAAAGAATAAAGAACAGAGCATCCAACAGCTATGGCACACCATCAATCCATCTAATGCAGACAAAATTGGAATTTCAGAAGGCAAAGGTGGAGAGACCATGGCAGAAAAGTATATTTGAAGAAATGGTCATGCTTTTCCCAAAATTTATGTCAGACACCAAACTAAGAATCCAAAAAGCTCAGAGAACTCCAAACAATGTAAATATAAAATCCCCACCCCCCACAAAAAACATACAAACCTAGGTATATCATATCCAAATACTGAACAGAAAAACCTTGAAAAAAGTTTTAAAAGACATATTACAGTGCAGGAACAAAGACAAGAATTATAGCAAATCTAATAAAAACACCATGAAAGGCAGAAATCAATGGAGTAGCAGCTTTAAAGTGTTGAGAGAACAACAGACAAGGAAAAAAAAAACCCCACAAAGTAACTAAAAACCCAAAATTCTATAGAAGCATACGTCATTTTATTACTCTTTGCTTTACTGCATTTCTCAGATATTGCGTTTTTTAACAAATTGAAGGCTTGTGGCAACTCTGCATAGAACAAGTTTATAAGTGCCATTTTCCCACAGCATTTGCTCACTTCATGTCTCTATGTCACATTTTGTTAATTTTCGCAATATTTCAAACTTTTTCATTTGTTACAGTGATCTGTGATAAGTTGATCTTTGATGTTACTGCTATGTCTTCCTGAAGGTTCCGATGATTGTTATTAGCATTTTTTAGCAATAAAGTATTTTTTATTAAGATATTACATTATTTTTATACATAATGCTATTGCACCCTTAGTAGATGACAGTATAGTGTAAACATAACTTTTATATGCACCGGGAAAACAAAACAATTATGCAACTTCCTTTACTGTGATATTCACTTTATTTCGGTGGTCTGGAACTAAACCTGCAATATATCTGAGGTATGCCCATATACAGTGAAAATTGTGAAAAGTGGAGGAAAAAAATTCTCAGACTAAAAACAAACAAAAGCAACTAAGAGAACTCAGTACTAGCTGTATTAGTTTTCTACTACTATGTAACAAATTATCACAAGTGCAGTGGCTTAAAATAACACAAATGAATTTTCTAACAGTTTCCATGGCTCTGTAGCCTGGTTCAGCATGGCTGAGTTCTCTGCTCAGGGTCTCACACAGCTGAAATCAGTATCTTGATCAGGGCTGCTATCTCATTGGAGGATTCTTGTCCTCTTCTATTCTCATTCACATTATTGGAAAATATCACTTCCTTGCTGTTCCAGGACTGAGGTCCTCATTTTCTTACTGGCTGTTGATCAGCGACTATTCTCAGCTCCTAGAAAATGCCCATCATTCCCTGCTACAAGGCCCGCTCCACAGCAATGAAATTTGTTTCTTCAAGTCCAGAAAAAGAATATCTCTGCGACTCTGAATCTCTGACTACCTCTGTTTCTAACTTCTGGAACAGATTTAAAGGGCTCATAACATAAGGTCAGGCCAATCCAGATAATCTCCTTCTTGGTAAATCAAAGACATGATTAGTAACCTCAATCACATTGGTAAAATTCTTTTCCATGTCATAGAACATAACTCCTAGAAGATATTACTTATATTCACAGGTTCCACCCACACTCAAGGGGAGAGAACTATGCACTATGTGTACTCCAGGTGGTGGGAATCAAAAAGTCACATTTGTTAGTATCTCCACTGATCTCATCATAGTCTTTCAGTATTGGGAAGCTACCAAGCTTAGATGGTAGGAAAAAGTTTTCCAAAATTCTAGTTTCACCTTGACAACTCAAATTTTCTCTCTAAATAAATATTGTCAGTTTACTTGAAGTGGCAGACCCAATTTGTTATTTTGCAAGAAAATATCTGCCAAATAGCAAGTTTTTATAGTTTATTTATCAGTTATTCTTTCAAGTAAAATGGTGTTACAAACAATAGAGGCTATTTCGGCTTGCAACTCAATCAACTGGTACTGAGAACCGTCATACTTCAGTATGCAGCAGAAGTGCTAAATTTGTACATCCTATTTTGTCACACAGACACACATAGACACACATATAGAAACACTCAGGTGTTGAGATTTAATAATAATACAGTTGACTATTTCATCATGGGCACTTCAGCTGAAACTTACTTTTTTAATTTGTAGTTCATGACAGTAGAGAGTATAGTGACTACTAGTAAAGTTTAGCACATTATTTAATTTATGCTAAGGTGGCAGGAATTTTTTTCTTCCACTGCTTTTGCACCACTGGTGCAAATTTCAACACACTTAAAATGCAAATAATGCTTTAATATTCCTATGAGAATAATTTTGAACTTGCAGAGCTCCTGAAATGATTTCAGAGACCCTGTAAGTCTGCAGACCATATTTAAAGAACCATGGCTTGATTTTATGAATAAATTACATATGCGCAGGCTACATCCTCTGAGAAATAATTTCCTGTTTCTAAATTAACCTTCTATAGAGGGACTACACATCTTAGTTTGCCTGTTATATCACTTGCTCATTTATCTGTTAACTCATCATAATGTTTATAAGGTGACTTTTTTTTAACACCTTTATTGGAGTATAATTGCTTTACATGGTTGTGTTAGTTGCTGCTGTATGGGGATATATGTATACGTATAGCTGATTCACTTTGTTATAAGGTGACTTTTACTCTTAAAAGTGCCCCAATACAGAAAATAAATTATATATTCCTCTCATGATCTATAGTAGACATCATTTATGTGGATAAAAACATGGTATAAAATATGTATTCTGCAGCAGAGACACAGGAAGAGTGTCCTCCATAAGTCATTTCACCTTACAGAGAAAAATGCATGCGTTTGTTCCCAAGTAAAAATCTGTATTGGATTACACCAGATTATGAGCATGCATTCCAAACCTGTAGACCAAGCACGTAGACCTGAGATCCCTGGATAGCTGTTGCATTATTTGCAGGGTTTGAAAATTTATGTGTCCATCATACATTCTTTGGAAATTGAATAAATTTTACAGATAATTACCATTATTTTAAAAATACTATAATTTATCATTTTTAAGATACGCTTTTATTGCTTAGTTAAGGAAAATTACTGCCAGTTAAACCAGGAACTGCTATTGATTGTAAGACAAAGCCCATTTTCATTCAGACATTAAAACGTGGGGAAATGTTTGTCTTAAAATTGATAAAATGCAGTATAATATTGCTACTTTGCATATGGCAACACATGAATAAAATGACATTACTGAATCTCAAGATTACACTTTATAAATATCCTTACATTCAAGCTAAATATGTACCAGTATATCAATTGTCCTGTTTAAGTCCTCACAATCTCTTCTGAGATTATAATTTAACAAGTTTGGATGTTGTGCAATATCTTTCAATTTTTTATCATTTTTAGGTCATATATGTTTGTAATTTTTAAATATTTTTGTGTGTGTGTTAATTTCTGAATTTGAATTTTTGTAGAAGTGCTTTAATCATAATTGTTTCATTTACTTACTCTCATCTTACCGATTTAGAGTGAAAGTGCTATGGTTCCAGAACTCTTCCCAAAGATAATATTCACTCACTTACTTATTTAATAATCCATTCAAGTGTGTTTAGTTAGGCACAAAATTGAAATAATTCTACAATTAATGCTTATAGGGAAAGTTCACTTTAACAACTCAGTATCTTTCCTTAATTGAAATTAGAAGGCACACACTTGGCTCTCAAGCCTAGTGTACATAAATAAAAGTCTTTAATGCATATATAGTTAAATTTAGCTGAAGATTTGAAAGAGAATCCTTATCTTTTCTTGGGCTATGGTTTCATCAGTATCATTCAAAACAAAAGAGTCCTCATTCTTCCATGAAATACAAAAGTATACACATTTGTCTTTTATTGCTTTTGTTGGGCTGGTAGCATCATAGCACTTTTTGCAAGTTACCCACAGGGTCCTTCTTGAATACCCAGATCCTGGAACCAAGAACATTACATCACAAATGTTAGCACCCCTTAGAGGTCTCCTGTCCACCACGAGTTGGGGCAGTAAACCATAATGGAAGGAGATCTATATACTACCCCATTCCCAGTAGGGACCTCACATTTTTATTTTGCAATGGGCCCTACAAAATACGTAGCCTGCCTTGGGAACAAAATGTTAAGTTTTCATATGTTCATTATCTTGATTGTGACAATGTTTTCATGGGTGTATTCCTGTCAAAACTTACCAAATCACAGACTCTTTTAATATGTGCAAATTATTGTATGGCAAATATGTTTCAATAAAACTGTTAAACAAAATCCAAGAGCAATGAAAAAAATTGGTCAGTTTAATTCCAACTGATAAACCTGCATAGAAACATCTGGTTCTACATGTAATTTAGATAAAAGAAGAATAATATTGTCTCCACACCCTTGGAAGGAAAACAACTGGCAGCACCTTATCAACAAAGATGGGCTTTGCATGTATCAAACACATAACACAGGAAAAATTACTTTTCATTTTATATTCACGTGCTAAAATAAAATGGTAAATTTATAAGACTAGTTTGTGCTTGGATCAGGCAACACTATAAAGCCACACTGGCATTGTTTAAAATCACTGCAAAAGATTTTCTGGCTGGAAACTTGGTTAGATTAAAAGGAGGGAACCAAGTATGAGGGATATACAGTTTCTTTGAAATAAGTAATTCCAAATGTATATGTTTCCAAAAATCTAAAACACTGAAGTCTTCTTGTTCTCCCACTTATCTATATGCCACTCAGAATAAATAAATAATTATCAGAATTTCATTTTGTTATCTTCTCTATCTCCTATTATGAGGCTGTCTTATCTTTAGGCTGGGAGATCAGGAATTTCACTTCCTAGCATCACACTGGAATTAATCTGGTATTGTTATGGTTGACCAGGGCAGCATCTTGCTACCTCCAAACAGTTTCTTACTATGGCCGCCAAAGAAGGGTGAGATTATCCAATTTAAAATTGAAGAGGGGGAGCTGTCAATATGTACTACAGAATATTAAACATCAGTTTAAAATAATAAGATGGATTTCCTTGACACAGTATTACCAGACAGAATATAAATGATATATAAGTATATTATATATCATGTACATAGAACATGTATTTAATAATAATAAAGAATCAGAAAGTAGCTGCTGGATGATGCCATTTAGATTGTTATCTTTCTATGTGTTCATTATGTATATAAATGCATAAAAATATTCACAAAAAATTGATAAATCAATTATCCTTTAAGAGGTGTCTTAGACTGGAGGAGTAGCCAAGGATAACCATTACACTGTCTGAATTATTTGACAATGAGAATGTTAATATTTATTATGTGTATTTTAAAATGATTTTCAAAATTATACATGAATGTGCTTTAAAAAAAGGGAAGCATTATACAAAAAAAAAAAAAAAAAGGCAAACATCAGAATCTTCCACAATTTAGAGTTCTTACTGTCAGTACAGGGATGAGCAGCAAAGAATATACCAGAGCTATAACACAAGAAAACTAATGAAAGAGTTATCAGGGATGCTGGATAAGTATTCTAACCAAAAGGGAAAAAATGTGCCATGAATTCAGAGCCACTTATTAAAGAAAAGCAGTATGTGTTATAAAGGGGACATTTATGCCCACAGACTTCTTCTCAGTCCACAGTGAGAGTACAACTAAAAGAAATTTCCTCTTTAATGTTCCTCCATGGCAGAGAAGAATTTAGTGACTCATTGGAAATAACATTTGTTGAATGCACACCAAATTCTAGGTGTTGTGCTAGGTAGAGGGATTCAAAATATATGGGATATCTAACTGCTGTGACAGAATAATGGGATGCCTTGATTGAATTATTCCAATTTTCCCATTATTATAAAACACACTGATTTGACTGCCTAAAAGTTACTGCCCTATATACATTTTCAAGATTGCTTCATTCATATTTGGATACAAACTAAACACAAGAAAAAATGGAATTGCTACTGATACATTTCTAGATTTTTGTGTTTAATATTTATTTAACACAACATTTTCCAACTAAATCATGAACATAGATATATTGTTTCATTCCTAACTTTCTCACTCACACAGGTGGTGGTGTAGAGCTATTCTAGAACTCTAACAGGATTGAGGCAAAGTCTCTAAGCAAAATTATTTTAGCTTCTGTGCTTAGGGCTCATGTCTTTAATACTCCACTGGATCTAAAATAGAAGATCAAAGAGAAAATCAGTGAAGCTCACCCAAATGTCAGAGTTGGTTGTACTTATAGTTAACATGCAAAAATGGACAGACTTGCATGATATTATCATCAGGATACTAAATTAAATGCTGCTTATGACTGCATACATAATCAAATGAAAATAAATATTAACAATCATATTTAATCTAACACCTTTAACATTTCTAAGTCCACACATAAAGAAGTCACATCTTTACAGTGTTTCAGAAATGTCAATAATTTTGTGTACATTTATGCTAACTGTGCAGTTTACAGCACATAAACTAGATACTCACTGATATCCTACTCAAGTTGAAATTTAACACATGTTAAATTTATATGTCCCCTCCTACAGACCTAAAGTATATGACAAACTTTTGTATGTCAAGTTAACCACACAGTCCATTTTAAAGGGAAAAAACTGCAGAGAAAATGCTATTTTGATTAACAAAATTAAAAAAGATGATTTTTCCCCAAAACAAGCTGGTTAAAGATTTATTTTGGATAGCAAAAGTGCTCTGAATTTTAGTTTTCTTCATCATTTGTCATAATCCAAAATTGGAGCAGGATTTGAAGAATGGTACAATTAAGAAAACAAATGAAAGTATGGCATCTAAATCGAAAAGAAAGAGGTAAAAATGTCCCTATCTGCAAGTGACATGATAGTATATATAGAAAGCCCTAAAAACTTCACCATAAAACTGTCAAAACAAATTCAGTAAGGTTGCAGGATACAAACGCAATATACAAAAATTAGCTGTGTTTCCATGCACCCCAATGTTCATTGCAGCACTATTTACAATAGCCAGGTCATGGAAGCAACCTAAGTGCCCACAGACAGACAAATGGATAAAGAAGATGTGGTACATATATACAATGAAATATTACTCAGCCATAAAGAGGAACAAAATTGGGTCATTTGTAGAGATGTGGATGGGCCTAGAGACTGTCATACAGTGTGAAGAGTGACCAGCCCATGTCCATTGGACCAGAGTCCTTCATTCCTGAGTATCCAGGAGAGAGCACATGCCATTCTTAATTGTACTTATCAAAAGTAAACAGTTTTCAACTGCCACTGGTTCAGCCAGGAGCCTGGGAAAGGACTTGTATCTTTGACTTTAATTCAATCAAGCCAGAAAGAGCAGGCAGACAACAATTTTAAAGAACTGCTTGGAAAAGAGAAGTTTTAGTATTTTACATATCTCGGCCTCCCACCCTGGAGATTTAGCCACCTACTTTTGTGCTTTGCAGCACAGTGCTCTCCTAGCACCTGCAGCCTGTCCCACAACTGGCAGCTGGACCTCTTGACAGGGTCTAGCCTTGAGGGTGGGAATGAAGGTGTTTTCTTTATCTACAGAGGGAATTTTCTTAAAATCTCTGTCTCCAAACAGAAATTAAGAATAATACACCACTCCCTTATGTGATGAATCCGAATTTATATTGAATTAAATTTCCTTTTGTTACCATTGGATGTTCATTCCTCAGTGCAGATTGTGCTCATCTTGGGTCTATTTGCCCAGATTCCTTCCACTGTCTACCCTTCAGGTCAAAGGGCAGACCCCTTTGTGCTCAGGTTCCCAGTCCAGGAAGCAAGTTTTCACCATGTTGTACCCTCACCAGTAGTGTTTTCCTTATTGGTTCACAGTCTTCATGGTATTTTCTATATCTGTGTACCACTTATACCATTATTTACTAATTTAATAGTTAAGTTGGCTTTTATATTAAATAGACTTTAAAAATGACTATGCAAAAAAAATTAGCTGTGAATGCTAATTTTTGAACTATGAGAAAGAGAAATTAAAAAATTTTACAACTTACAATTGCATCGAAAAGAAAAAAAAAAAAACTAGGATTAAATTTACCCAAGGAGTTGAAAGATCTCTACATTGAAAAATATAAGACACTGATGAAAGAAATTAAAGACAACACAAATAAATGGAAAGATATTCTAGGCTCATGGGTTGGAAGAATTAATACTGTTAAAATGGCCATACTGCACAAAGAATGTAGTACTATGTATTACAGATCTAATGTAATCCTTACGAAAATTACAATGGCAGTTTTCACAGGAATAGAAAAAACAATCCTAAAATTCATATGGAAACACAAAGATCTCAAATAGCCAAACCTATCTTGAGAAGGAAGATCAAAGCTGGAAGCATCATGTTTCCTTTCCTGGTTTCAAACTACATTACAAAATTAAAGCAATCAAAACAGTATGACATTGGCATAAAAACAGACACATTCAATGGAAAAGAATAGAGAGTCTAGAAATAGAGCATGTACATATATGGTCAATCAATTTACAACAGAGAAGCCAATAATATAAATGGGGAAAACACTGTATCTTCAATAAATTGGGGAAACTGGACAAATACAAAAGTATGAAATTGGACCCCTCTCTTAAACTGCACACAAAAATTAACTCAAAATTACTTAAAGACTTGAATGTTAAGATTTGAAACTCTAAAACTCTTAGAAGAAAATACAGGGGGTTACCATTGGTCTTGGCAATGATTTTTAGGTTTTGACACCAAAAGAAAAGGTGAGAAAAACAAAAATAAAGAAGTGGGACTACACCACACTAAAAAGCTTCAAAGGAAACCATCAACAAAATAAAAAGGCAACCTACAGAATGATAGAAGATATTTGCAAACCATATATCTGATAAGGGGTTGGCATCCAAAACATATAAAGAACTCATAACTCTATGGCAAAAACAAACAACCTTATTTAAAAAATGGTCAGAGAAACTAAATAGACATTTTCCAAAAGAAGACATACAAATGACCAACAAGTACATGAAAAAGGTTCTCAATATCACTAATTATCAGAAAACTTAGAATCAAAATCACAAAGGGATACCATCTAACACATGTTAGAATGACTATTATCAAAAAGACAATAGCAAATGTTGACAAAGAAGTAGAGAAAAGGGAACACTTGTACACTGTTGGTAGGAATATAAATTGGTATGGTCACAATGGAAAATAATATAGAGGTTCCTCAAAAAATTAAAAATAGAACCACCATCCACCAATCCCACTTCTGGTTATATATCCAAAGAAAATGAAATCACCCTCTTGAAGAGATACCTGCACTCCTGTGTTCACTGCAGCATAATTCATAATAGCCAAGAGGTGGAATCAACTGAAGTTCCACCAGTGGATGAATGGATAAACAAAATGATATGTGTGTGTGTGTGTGTGTGTGTATATATATATAATATATACACACAATGAGATATTATTCACCCATAAAAAATAAGGAAATCCTGCCATTTGCAACACGGATGACCCTTGAGGACAGTATGCCAAATGAAATAAGTCACACAGAGAAAGACAAATACTGTGTGACCTCACTTACATTTAGAATAGAAAATAACCAAAGTCATAGAAACCAAAAAGCTTGGTGGTTTTCAAAGTTTGGGTGGGGTGGGTGATATGGAGGAGTAGGTCAAATGATA
Organism: Mesoplodon bidens; assembly: GCF_964165515.1. NCBI lineage: Eukaryota > Metazoa > Chordata > Mammalia > Artiodactyla > Ziphiidae > Mesoplodon > Mesoplodon bidens. Next base: position 67,287,578 of record NC_138162.1, on the reverse strand, counting down.
TCAACTTCCAGTTATAAAATAGGTAAGTTTGGGGTATATAATATACAGCATGTTGATTATAGTTAACAATACCATATCGTATATTTGAAAGTTGCTAAGAAATTAGATCTTAAAAGTTGTCATCACAGGGACAAAATGTGTAATCATGTGAGGTGATGAACGTTAACTCTACTTATTGTGGTAATCATTTCACAATATATACATACTTAAAAGATTATGTTGTACACTTCAAACTGATATAATGTTATATGTCATTTATATCTCAAAAAAGTGGAAAAATGAAAGATGACAATAAAAGTGGTCTTCAGGTAATTTCTAAACAAACAAGTTCCACTAAAAGCAAATGAATATATAATACATAAACTATGTGTTCCAAGTAAGATGACAAAATTTTATTTAAGATAAATGAAAAAGAAAGTATATCTCTCAGTCTTATCCTTAAAAGAGTAAATTTATTACTCCACAGCTATACATATTTCCGTCTTTTTTATTGTATTTCATCTTTATCATTTATATATACACATAATTATATTAATAACATGAAATCAGAGGTAAAAAATGTAACTAAATTTAAAAAGTCACTGAATGAGTTAAAGGCCTTAAAGATGAAAAAAATATATTAAAACGTTGCTTAATAATGTCAAAACTTCATTGTTGCTTCAGAAGAAATGAAAGTGTAACCAGATGAAGAAATTCTTAAGTTTCTGAACAAATCACTACTGAAATAAATTCTTAAACGGAAAATAAAGAAATATGCTTTAAATTAGGAAGCTTTCATCAAAATGTATTATACCAAAAACAGTAAAATAGAGCATGAGATCCAAAATCTTACTTTAAAAAAAGGTGAAAATAAAAGTTGATGCATAAATTGCAACCCACTCTACAGGGATAAAAGAAAAGAAAATGGCTATAGCAATTATCAACCCCATTTTAAAGAAGTTCAGTAAAGGTGTGAGTTCAACAGAATGAATGCACTGGAAATGCAGAAATGTAAAGTCACTGAGAAACCTACTGGAGTTTCAAAGGCTAAGAAGGAAATCAATGCACATATTTTTAAGTGCATTATTGTTTTCATCCATTAGAGCATCTTTCAACAATTAAACTTTTTCCCATCAAAGTAAATGATACCCTGAGGGCTTACCATGGTTAATATACCTTGAGAAACTTAGCAATTCGGTTTTTCTCAGCAATAACGTTTTGAAAATTACTGTTTTTGTGTGTGTGTGTGGAAAGCACTTTACACATATTAGGTCATTAATAAAACTACTCCTATGGGAAATAAGTGAAACTTTTTTTTAAGTTAGATTTGAACACTTCTTGTAAACATCCACGCCTACAATACAGTGAAATAGACACACATTACAATTTTTAAAAATCATTATTATTGCTACCTCATTTGTTAGATTATTTGGAACAGTGTGTCTATAGAGATTACTCTAATAAAGGCAAATAAATATTTTCATTCAAAGCTCAACTTGGAAACATGAGAAGCTCAGCTGGGATTTACATAGCTAGAGTTCTAATTAAGAGCGTGTCCTGAACACGCTGCTGTTTTGTTTTAATAGAAAAAGTTCAATTGTATAGATTTTTATAAGGTTTAAAACGTTTATTGAAAATGTTGTCTTCATATTTCCTACTGATTCTTTAATATATGTATTGATACTTGATAAAAACATAGTAAGATATTACTTACTCTTTATAGCAGGCATTCTTTGACCCTGTTACAGGCAATAAGGGCAGTGAGATCTCAGGATTTCACTGAACAGTTTTAAAGCAATAGACAAAGTAGTTTCATTATCACAGGCTCAGTTTTCTCTTGTGAGTCTTAGGCAGTTCTTTCACTGTCCTTATTGCAGTCAATTTGTTATTTTAACTGTTTTCCTCTGAAGTCATGTTGTTTCATTGAGATCCTTGGTCTGTCTTGACTCTCAGGGTATCCTTTAAACTAAGTCATCCTGATGGGTCTATGAGACAGGAATTACTCACAAAAATCAATTTGAAGACCACAAAAATATTCAGTGTGGTATCTGAAATATTATTTTATGTTAGACACCCATCCCTAAAGGGCAAGAAGTAATATAGTCTAAGTAATATGTTATTGGCAGATCTTAAATAAGTTCTATCTTCTCATGGGTTGAGAGGCAAGATTGCTTATGCTTCATGAGAGCCAAGCACTTGTCTCAGGAACATTAAGGATGTGCTTTCATCCAGAAGGACCTTTTCACAAATACTGGTATTTTTGTAGTGTATCTTATTTGTTTTAATAAAACATATCTATTTTTCCAGTGTTTCTTAAGATTGATATTGTGATCAGATTTTCTCTTGCTCAAGCATACTGCCCAAGGCAAACAGCGTCACTTCTAGTAACACCTTTTTGGATTATGAATCGAATCCAATCCCAGAGAAAGGTTCATGGGGAGCAGTCTGATAGCAGAGCAGAGCAGGCTCTCTGTAAAATGAATTACCCTTAAAGTGTTTTGTCTTCTTTTAGTCATTTACTCATTATAACCTGGGACTGTTTTCAAATTTCAATTGTTTTACTATAAACGTCAACAAAATGTTATTTAGTCCACAACAGAACCCAAATCCACTTCTTTGGTAAAAATGTTTAACAAATGTGTGGTAGGAACAACTGTATACATTCTAAACCCACTGGGTCTTGATCTTATTTAAAAAATAATGGGGTTGATTTAAATAATCATCAATGTGCCTGATGTTGTTTATCAACATGATCAAGCAATTTTATCTATTTTCTATGTGATAATATTCAGGACAGTTTCTTAAAACAATCTAGAAAGCAGAAGCTTTTGTTTCCTGCAGAGAATGAATAGTTCTCTTTTCCTAAGTGAGAAATTTTAAAAATGGGAATGACTATGAAGGACAAATAACAAAGAGCCATGTTCCCACTACTGCAGGTTTACCTTAAACATTTGGTTATACTGCTCCCTGCTATTTTGAAAATTGAAAATAGAAACATAAATTATAACAGATTTAGTTGACGTTCTCTTCACTCAGACTCCTTAGCTCTCCTTCTCTCCAAAAGAAAAGTACTATGAAAAATGTCATGCATATCTCTCCATCCCAATAGTTTTATATTTATAAACAGCTATGATTTTCATAAACAATGTATTAGTTGTTTTATATGTTTTTTAAATAAACTGTATTCTTTTTCAATCAATCAGCATCTTCTCTTCACCTACATTCTGTTTTAGAGGTCTATCCACATTGATATATGAAGACATAATTCATTCATTCTTTTAAATCCTTGCACAATGTTATTTTGCTTAAAAATTATTATTGATAAATATTTAAATTGTTTCCTGGCTTTTAGAGTCAAAATATGCTGCAAGAAACACCCTCATAATTGTCCTTTTACAGTACGTGCAAGAGGCAATTTTGTAGAAGAAAATAAATGAAGGTGATGTAAATATAAATATAGTATTATTCCACATGAAAAGAAGAGAATTATCTGAGGTTCAAACTTAAAATTTAATAGTTCTATTAGCTAGTCTGTTTTTAAAAAAATCTTTATCTGATACATACAAAGAAGTATCTGCTGTATTACCTTATATGTTCTTGAGTGAACACTGCCACACACATTACCCTATGGTGGGCATTTCTCATCTGTAGCAACAAAATACTAATAAATCACAATACCTGAGTGATTTTCAAATTTGAAAACATTCTAGATAGGTACACAATGGGTTAGAAATGACACACACACAAAAACAATAAAAACAAAGACAAGAAAGAGAGAAATCCCTTTCGACCAGTTTGAGCACACTAGATTGAAAGAAACTATGTGTGCAGACACACACACACATGTACATACACAGAGTAACACAGTAATAATCCATTAAATAATAGTATGAATCTTTTAATAAGAAGAATAGGAAATTGGCCAGGACTACAAGAATTGATTCGCGACAGATAAAAAGGCCTTTTCCAAGCTTAGACATCTGTGGAAAAATATGTGAGCTGCCTACTAATTATTAATTAATTAAAATTATATTTGTTACATTTTGCTTAACATTTCTTGTTCCAAGGACCATTGATGTAATTTTTGAATTATTTGTAATTATAAATCAGTATTCCTCAATTGAGAGAAAAAAAAGCAAATGATCGAAAACTATAAACATAATTGGAATGTCATAAATGTGCCCAAACTCTATCGCTGCCCAGAAAAAGATCACAAAATCGAAGGAAGCAATACATATACACACAGAGAAGAGATCTCTGCATTTTCCATGTGAAAGGGTTAGTGAGGGATGATGAACAGAGACCTCCGGTAAAGAAAAGCTAGGTCCAGGTGTGAGTGTGTGAGGGAATGAATGTGTATATGTGTGTGGGGGAGAAATTACTGGTGAGGAGGCAAGGCAAGAGAAACAAATGAATAGCAAATACCAAGCAAAATCACAGCACTTACTGTGCTGAGGAATTTCATGTAAAATAGTGCTGGTGAAAAGAAGTGGAAATGCAGTAATACAATAGAAAAATCTGTAGTCGGATTAAAACATAGGAACTCTATATTATGATTAAATGAGAACGTGAGTCAGAAGTGCTGCATAAACTAGACTAGAATTTTTTTAATGTTCCTTCTTATACTACATTTTTATATGAAAAGTGAAAATATTTTAACATTTGTACACTGCTGCCTAAAAACGTTCTGCCATTCTCTAAATATTTTAGTTTCTTCATTCATAAAATGAGAACAAAATTAGTATTTATTTCAAAAATTTCTTGAAAGAATTGAGTTTATACATGTAATGCTCATAGAATTGTTCATGGTATATATTAAGCCTCAATTAAGTAAACAGAATATTAACAGAAATACAGACACTGGAAGAATATAAAACAAAATACTAACAGATTTTGTCCCTCTATGGTCATATTCTGTTTTTTTGCTCTAACATCATATCTTCTGGTATTTTATATTTTCTAATTTTGTCTTAAGTAGTGTTGACTATTCTGATATCCCATCAAAAACATGTTCCTGTATTTATAATATTTTTATCATTTAACATTTTTCCATTAATAAGATTTTTAACAACTACAGAGAGTGGGAGAGCTGTTGAGTTGAAAAAGTAATTATTTCCCTCTTTTATTATTGCTCTAGAGTTGGGAACCTAACTCCATACTTGTCAATACCTTCTATTCTTCATACTTTTCCTGAATCCAAGCCAATGATCATGGGAAAATATTGTGTGAGGTCTGTTTTGTTTATTCTTTTCATCATTCCTTCCCCTACCTCCAACTTTTTGATTTATATTATTGTCATTGTCTTGATTTTGTTTTTGTTTTTTCTCTAGATTACGAATCAGACCAAACTTTGCCTGGTCATATTTATTAGAAAGAAAGAGTTAATTCATCTATTTAGAATTCTGGTGTATTTTCTAAATAAAAAAGTTCCAAAGATGATAGGTGAGAAATGGTAGAATCATGGAGGACTTACCAAATAATTCAGTTCATGGAAAAAGGTCAGAATATTGATGGGAAAACTGGGTTGACGGGTTGACTGGTTGCCAAAGAGAATGCGGGAGGAAGACTCTGAAGTCAACATAGCTCCTCACACAGTAGTCATTTCTCCTTATCTCTTGGTTGGCATAAAAGTGAGTAAAAAAGGTAAAATTTTAAAATTCCAACCTACTCATTTTTGAACTCTTTTTTTTTACACTTATTTTTATCTTTAATTTGTTATACATATAGTTTCCACTTATAACATGTGAAGACAACTCTTTCTTTCATCCTCAAAACCATGAAAACACAGACTTTTGACTTTTACCTGTGTAGGAAGCTAGTGGGACACACACACACAGTGTCTGTCCCCAGGAACTGTCTTTAGGTCTCTGGGAAGAAATCCCATCTACATTCCTAAACAAAGGTATTTCTGTGGAATCATCCAGGGCAAAGAGTTGAATTTCCCAGAATCTGAAGTTGTTATATGTGGCATCTGACAGATTTTGATTATTTATTTATTGCAGATTTAAAAAAGAGAGAGTGAAATAGTAATCCTTTCGGGAGAGAGTTGGCTGTACACTGTCACTTTGAAGTTCAACGTTCTACTAAATTTAGGTTGTAATTCTTAGAGTTCTAAATCAAAAGCAACTTCCTTTCAACAAAACTGCTTTCCTCTCTAAACTGTGTATGGTTTAGGCATATGGTGAATGATAGTTTTTTAATTACTAACAATGAAATATGAAATCAACACAAGATCTTATTAAAATTTTATGGGGATTTTTTATAAATCAATCAGAATAAAATATCAGGAGTAAAAGAATTATCCCTCTACATACAGGAGAAAATAAAACTAGCGATGTCTACGGCCATCTTATTTAAGAAAGTTCTATATCTTTATTACATAAAAGTTCATAAAACTGTTTTTTAAAGACATTTTTTATTTTTACAGAATCAATCAATGAATTTTTAAAATTTTCATCATTCTACATACTTTCACCTACATGCTATTTTTGGCATTTGCAGTCTTGACCAATAAAAGGCAATGAGAATCAATTATTTTTGAGAATGAATACTGATAAAAAGTAAGGAAACCTATAAACATATTCTGGATATCATGAAAAGGGATCCAATGTTCAGAGAATATGCAGGAATTTCCAAAGTAGATTTAAATCAAGAGGAAATACAAATATTACAAAATGTATGTTCTCTGTTCTCCAAAAGTAAATATTTCCTCAATGACGACAACCAAAAATGGGTAAAAAAATAAGCAACCCACACATTAGATACTTAGGAATGATACGGATTCAACTGGATTCTGCAAGACTACTAAAGAAAAGAAAGAATTGTTGCATATAAATATCTCCATTCAGGATGTGTTTTGACTCTAAAACATAACGCTCACCTGAGGTTAACTTGCTGATTTAGACTAAAGAAAAAATTCTCAAATATTCAATCATAAAAAATATGCATAGGTATTCTTCCTAAATAATAAAACAATTTAAAGATTCGTTTTAGAGCACAGGGTTCTCCAAAGCTGAAGTTGTTGCTCTAAAGAAAAACTGATCAAAAAAAGAAAAAAAGAAAAGAGAAAAATATTTTAAAATATGCTTTTAAAATTATAATGTTTTCTAGATTCCACATATATGCATTAATTTGTTTTTCTCTTTCTGACTTACTTCACTCTGTATGACACTTTCTAGGTCCATCCATGTCTCTACAAATGACCCAATTCCATTCCATTTTATGACTGAGTAATATTCCAGTATACATATGTACCACATCTTCTTTATCCATTCCTCTCTTAACGGAAATTTAGGTTGCTTCCATGTCCTGGCTATTGTTAATAGTGCTGCTATAAACATTGGGGTGCATGTGTCCTTCTGAATTACGGTGTTCTGTGGGTATATACCCAGTAGTGGGATTACTAGGTCATATAGTTCTATTTTTAGTTTTTTAAGCAACCTCCATTCTGTTTTCCATAGTGACTGTACCAATTTACATTCCCACCAACAGTGCATGAGGGTTCCCTTTTCTCCACACCCTCTCCAGCATTTATTGTTTGTAGATCTTTGGATGATGGCCATTCTGACTGGTGTGAGGTGATACGCAATTGTAGTTTTAATCTGCATTTCTCTAATGATTAGTGATGTTGAGCATCTTTTCATGTGTTTATTGGTCATCTGTATGTTTTCTTTGGAGAGATGTCTATTTAGGTCTTCTGCCCATTTTTTTGATTGGGTTGTTTGGTTTTTTTTGACATTGAGCTGCATGAGCTGCTTGTATATCTTATATATGATTTCAAAACAAATTGATTTACATTTGTAACAATTTGATAAAGCTGCCAAAACAAAATAACACAGACTGAGTGATTTAAACTACTGAAATTTATTTTCACACACTTGATATACTATGATCAAGTGGGATTTAACCCTAGGATGCAAGGATGGTTCAACATATGCAAATCAGTACATGTGCTACACGACATTAATAGAATGAAAGATAGAAATCATATGATCATTTCAATAGATGCAGAAAAAGCACCTGACAAAACTCAGCATCATTTCATCTTAAAACTCTCAACAAATTAGTATCAGAGAAACATATTCCAACATAATAAAGACCATATATGCCAAACTCACAGCTAACATCATACTCAAGAGTGAAAGGTTGAAAACTTTTCCTTGAAGATCAGAAACAAGAAAAGAGTGCTCCTTCTCACCACTCCTACTCAACATAGTACTGGAAGTCCTAACTAGAGTAATTAGGCAAGAAAAAGAAATAAAAGGAATCCAAATTGGAAAGGAAGAAGTAAAATTATTTCTGTCTACAGATATGATCTTATATATAGAAAATCTCCAAGACTCCACTGAAAAATTCAGTAAAACTGCAAGACACAAAATCAACACACAGAAATCAATTGTTTCTATACACTAACTATCTGAAAAAGAAGTGAAGAATCTCATTCACAATAACATCAAAAAATAATGAAATACTTAGGAATAAATTTAATCAAGGAGGTAAAAGAGCTGTCTGCTGAGAGCTATAAGACTTTCATGAAAGAAATTGAAGACACAAATAAATGGAACAATATTCCATGTGCATAGATGGGAAGAATTATTATTGTTAAAATGTCCATATTACCCCAAGCCATCCATAGATTCAATTCAGTTGTTATCAAAATTCCTACGGCATTTTTCACAAAAATAGAAAAACAATCCTAAAATTCTTATGAGATTCCAAAAGACCCTATATAATCAAAACAGTCCTGAGAAAGAACAGAAAAGTCAGAGGCATCATGTTGCAAACTATATTACAAAGCTACAGTAATGAAATCAGTGTGATACTTTCATAAGAACAGACACAAAAACCAATGGAAGAGAATGGAGACCCCAGAAATAAATCCATATATATACATAACATATACATACACATACATATATATATAAATATAATCAACTGATGTTTGACAGGGGAGCCAAGAATACTCAATTGGGAAAGGACAGTCTCTTCAATAAACAATGTTGGGAAAATAGAATAATCCCATGCAAATGAGTGAAACTGGAACCCTATCTTACACCGTTCACAAATATTAACCCAAAATAGGTTACAGATTTAAATGTAAAAATTGAAACCATAAAATTTTGAATATGAAACCAAAAGCAAAACAACAAAAGGAAAAATCAACATGTGGGACCACATCAACTGAAAAGCTTCTTCACAGGAAAAGAAACAACTGACAAAATGAAAAGGCAAGCTACAAAGGGGGAAAAAATATTTGCAAACCATATATCTCATAAGGCATTAATATCCAATATATAAAAGGAACTCATACAACTCAATAGCAAAAAAACAAATAGTTCAATTAAAATATGGGAAAAGGACCTGAATAGGCATTTTCTCCAAGAAGACATACAAATGACCAACAGGTACATGAAAAAGGTTCTCAATATCACTAATTATCAGGAAATTGCAAATCAAGACCACAAACGGGTATCATCTCACACGTTAGAATGGCTATTATCAAAAAGACAATAGATAGCAAGTGTTGGCGAGGATTTGGAGAAAAGGGAACCCTGTACACTGTCGGTAGGAGTGTAAATTGGTACAGCCACTATGGAAAACAAAATGGAGGTTCCTCAAAAAATTAAAAATAGAACCACCCACCCACCAATCCCACTTCTGGTTACATATTCAAAGGAAATGAAATCACTCTCTTGTAGAGATACCTGAACTCCTATGTTCACTGCAGCATAATTCGTAATAGCCAAGACATGGAATCAACTGAAGTTCCATCAGTAGATGAATGGATTAAGAAAAATTATATATGAATACATATATTAATATCTTATATTAATTAAATGACTGAACAAATATTTTATAGTCAGTATGTTGGTGTCAGTGTTTTGAGAGACATGTTTAAAGCTGATGGCTATGAAAATATTCCCCATTCTAAACTGACAATATGGATTAATTTAAATTATCACTGGTGAAATATACAAAGGAAGTTTGGGTAATGAAGTTATTTTGAAATATACTCACTCATTAATCAATACATTCAATATCCAACCCCTTACTGAACGCCCATTTCAGCTTCATATTAGGCTAAGTTTTGAGGATGCAGGATGAAAATGCATGTTTTTGCACTGGGCATGCACCTAATCTCTTAGTATAGTCAAAATATAGCAGAAAAGAAACTCCTTAAGTAGGGAGAAGTCACTTTGTAGGTATGCAAAGTTATAAACAATAAAGGATCAACAGTGTTACTATTTTGAGAGTCATAAAAATTTTAAACGGAAATTATCTTTGTAAGAAAAAAATAAAACCAACCTCTATATGCAAGCACAATGGATAAAATAGTAAAAGCAGAATACTCTTGTTGGAGAGGTGTTTGGTGGGCATGCAGGACGGGGGGGTTGGAGGGAGGAGATAGGGAGATTGAAGGCCTCCAAAATCCTATGTGATCAATTTCTGCCCCAAGCCTTCCCGCACCCCAGCAAGAGAGTTCCTGAAGATAATGTTCAACAAGAGCTCTAGGAGCACAATCTGAAAACCACGCTTTGAGATCAACACCCTTACTTTAGAAAAGAGGAAAATAAATAGCAAAGAGGTAAGATGGCTTGCCAATAATCAATGCTTGTTAACTTATGAGAGAAGTGGGAAAAGATCTGTATCAAGACTTTCTTTTCCAAGGTGTAAAGCAAAAAACATTTATGCCATATGTGAAAGAGGAGCAACACTTAACAGAAAATGCCATGTTAATCTGTGATTCCTACACAAATGGATCCAATTTATTGATGTAATCATAGAATCCTAATTATTTAGGAATTGTAAAACAAATACAATCACAAATATCATTTTACCAAAAAAAATTGTAAATACCATTTTACAATAAAATGGTGAGCACATGACATGAAACGTAAAAAAACACATGTCACTTGCTCTTGGAAAACACTGAAGAGAGAAAAAAATGTTTTCATCTATTTACAGTAAAAAATATTACAACATGGAGGTGGAAGCTGACTTTACACCCCAGTGAAATAAACTGAAGTACATTTAATTTTATCCACTTTAAATTAAATCAATATTCTCTATCAAGTAAAATGAAAATGTGAATAAATGACCATCAGTGCCTGAACAAACCAAAAACTGTTTGGACATCTTCTTAGTAGCCTAGCTAGTTTCATTCTCAGATCAGATTTAATACACTGCTATAACACTTTGCAAAACAATAATTTCACCATCACATTCTAGCAGGTTGGCCAAAGTTCTTTTATTCACATTTCACCTTTTTCTTGTATTAGCAAGTTGCTATCTACATATTAGACATACCATAGCTCTGACAGCACTTCCTTTGGGAATTACATAAGATTGTTTCAAAGTGATTCATGAAAGTCTGCAGATTGAACATGTCTCTCTTTCCTCTTCTTCTCAAGATATTTTTCAAAAAATTAATAGGAAGGTTTATTCATACAAAGACAAAGAGTAGTAGAGTGGATTAGTGTGATTTTAAAATGATTGAAATAAAAGATAGTTATTCATTCAATAAATACTATTCTATGTATCCAATAATTTTCTTATTGGGATATTGTGAAAAAATTGACAAAATGTCTATTAACACAGAGCTTACACTCTTGTGAATAGAGAGAAATAAGCAAACACTCCATAATGTAGTTAATGATATATATATCTGTCTATATGACACATAACGTGCATATATATAATGCAATTAAAACACGGTGTTATATTACATTAAATATCACATGGAGATGAATGGTATGAAGATTGATTAAACCGGATAAGGGGTTAGAGAGTAAGCAAGTAAGGGGAGGGTACCTGTGTAATGGAAGATGGTTAGGAAAGGCCTCTAAGATTAGGTAATAATGGAATAGAACCTAGATGAGTAGAAGAGGCAGGCCATGCAGATATATAGGAAACGATAATTTCCTGAAGAGTGATCAGAAAGTGCAAGTGTCTTGAGGCAGAGAATGCTAATGAATTTATTATAAGATGGAGCAAGAAGATCAGTGAATCTGGATTTCTGTGAGGGAAGAATGCTAAATCTAGTTTCTTAGAACCAATGTTTCTAGTATGTTTCTCCTGACAGGGAGCCCAACTTCCACTCCTTTCGGGAGAAAGGGTATGAAGGAACATAATTTTTGAGTCCTTTAATGTCTGAATGCCTTCATTCTGCTCTCATGCTGCTTAAAAATTTAAATGGACATAGAATTCTAGCTTGAAAATAATTTCCTTCAAAATTATAATGAAACCATGTTATTGTTTTCTAACACTCAGGAAGACTCGAAAATATGGTATCAGTCCGATTCTTTTTCCTTTATTTGTGTCCCTTTTTCCTATTTTTTCCAGAAAAAAATGTATTTTTTAATAATTTTGGAGATATATTTTAAAATCTTCTTAAACATCTTTCTTTTCTATACTTTAATTTATATACAATAAACAAATTATATGTGTATGTATAATAAACATACCTCTGTAAAACTGATGTATAATAAACAATAAACAGAAAGATGAATAAACAACTGTCTACTGAATGAGCTTTGGCAGCTGCATGCAATTGTGTATCCACTGCCCAAAACAAGATGTAAATTGTTTCAACCATCTCAAAATGTTCTTTTGCCCTCTTTGGTCAATTCCACCATGGTAATATCTACCATTGCCCTGTCCAGGGGCAATGACTGATCTGATTTCCATGACTATACATTCTTTTTATCTATTCTTAGATTTCATATAATTGAAAACATACAATGTTAAGCTTTGTTTTTGTCTTCTTTAACATAGTATTTTGAGAACCATGTTGTTACATGTATCAGTACCTCACTCCTTTTCATATTGTATAGTATTGTACTGTAAATATGTCATAATTTTTCCTCATTATGTTTCATGCTATGGTTTTCAGTGTTTGGCCATTATGAATAAAGCTGCTATGAACAGCCCTGTCAAGTGTTTTGTGAATATGTATTTTTATCTTTCTTTTAAATTTCATTTAAATTCCTAAGAGTGCAAAGACATCATATAGGCTAGATGTATAATTAACTTTTTAAATAAGTATCAAATTGTTTCCCAACAATGTGTAACATTTTACACTCCCACCAGCAATGTCTGAGCGTTCCAGTTGCTCCAAATCCTTTAAAATACATATCATCAACAGTCTTTTTAAAATTTTACCCATTTCACTGATTTGGAGATGGGAGAAAGGATTTTCAAAAGCTGTCCTGTAATCCACATGTTCACTTTACTAGATGGATGCCCCCAAGGGAAAGAAAAGAATACAGAATATTTGGTCTAATATCTTTGTGTAACTGGGTTTCTGGATAAATAGACTAATGATTATTTTCTTGGTGAAGAGACCTTATGTCTTGAGTGTCCTTATCATGATGTTCCCGGTAAGAGGATTACTCACAGCAAAGCTTGTTAGCATGCACACACGCGAACACACACACACACAATCAGTTTGAGTCATTGCTTCCTAGAGAACATATAAGTTAAGCAATTCTCTGGAATGTAACATGGAAACCATTCATAACTTAGAGAATCTCTGCTCTGTGAGGTATACCACAAAACCTCATTTGGAGACATAATCTATAATTCTTGGCCTATGGGTGTGGTGTTTCTTCCTTGTGTGTTCCTCTTTATTTTGATTACCTATCTCATCCATGCTGAAGATTTTCTTCATGTGTCTAGTAGCCTCTGGCTTTCTTTTTATAATCAAGAGAAAAGAAAGGGACTATGTTGTTGGTGAAGAATGTCTGTGACTACGGTGGAACCTCTGAGCTCTGCCGCCTTCATTTTTACTCGACTATAAAGGCAGACATATATCTTATTTGTGGACTTTACTTATTATCAAAATGTAGATCTTTTCCCTGGGGACTCTTCAATTTCTCTAATAAAAAGTCTGAATTCCTCTCTGGGATGTTGAAGTGGTTGTTGGATTTCTGCAAGGAGTAGAAACTGGGACTATGTATTTGACTTTTTGATATTCAGACTTGGAAATAATTCTTGACTTCTGAGATCCTCACATAAACCCTGCTTTTTTATGTGCCTTATGTTTATAAGACTTAAGCCTGTTAGATTATCTACAGAAAATTTTTATATTTTTTCCTGAGAGGGAAACCTCTTCAGGAATAGCACTAGAGAATGTGACAATAATCCAGGAGATCAAACCTTCAAGTAAAGGTTATCAGACTGTCCAAATAAGTAAAAATACTGGGTGTAATGGCTTGAACATGAATTCAAACCTGGGGTGTTCTAAGTAAGAGGAAAAGAGAATGTCTAGAAGTATCAGTAAAGAGAAAAAAAGAATTTTAGCACACTATAGAGGATGTAGTACCTTCACTGGAGAACAATTTTTCATGAGAAGGGGAAATTTTTTTTAATTAAATGCAAATGTTATATAGTAGGTACTTGTTTCAGTAAGGGATGTGTTTAGCTGCAAGGATCAGGAAAAGGACCTACAGAGGCTGAAATGTATAAGGGTTTATTTTTCTCTCTTAACAGTCTTGAAGTAAGCATTTGCTGATTTAATTTGACTTACCCAGTGGTGTCACCAGGAACTAAAACTCATTCTGTTTCTGCTTCTCTATCCTAGCAGCTAGGTTTTTACTGTTGTACTTTGTCTGTGTGGATGCAAGACTGTTGCTACAGTACCAGACACCTCATTTTCATTTAGGTAGGAAAAAGAATGAAAGTATCCCATGAACATATTTTCTTCTGGCACTTGTCTATTTTTTAAGCAAAGCTTTCTTAAGAAACCTCCCTAATGACCCCGAAAACGTCATACTGGACACCCCTAGTTTCACTTGATAAGTGAATATTTTGCTTTTCTACCCTCTATATTAAAAATAGGTAAGAAAGAAGCAGATTAATCATGATTTTTGGATTTATCAAGCAAAAGTATGAGCCAACTCCCTAAAAACTTCTTAATATTTTCTGAGACTTACAGGAGTACTGAGAAAAAAGCTAATGTTTCCTTAAATAAGGCAGCGTGAGTAAGCTTATGAAATGTAATAGTAAGCTAGGATTCAAGAAGAAAGAAAACCTGCAGTCTGAGGGAAATTCTCTATTTCAAAGGTACTGTCTTAGAAATAATATTCAATGAGGTGTCAAAATATTTTCACCGAAATTTAGACATTAAATTGCCTACTTTGTAGTCATTACATTATTGCATTACAAAGTAAATCAGAAAAATATTTAAACCACAAAGCCTCTATCATTTGAATTTTAGATATGGATGTCCTTTTGGAAAATAAATATTTACATATTTAGGGATTATGTCTCTGGCTTATATATCCCCTCCTCACTCAAACTCAAATAATTTATTTATTTGACAAGGCTGCAGCTTTCCACACTAGTCCAAAGCACTAGAATCTGAATAATCAGTTTAAGTTAATTTTTGTTCTCACAATCACAAGTTTCCTTCTATACAAAATCTAACAGCATCAGAGATTATTTTCACATTCGTGATAAGGTTTCAAAAAAGTCAAATGTTATTGATTCTCTTCCAAGTTCACAAATCAATAATACCAAATAAGATGAAGGAATATGGTTTTAGAAACATAACTTTAAGCATGTAAAAATTAAAATATTTTCCTAAACATTCAATTAATTATAAAAATATAAGAAGAGCAAGTGAGTTTCAATCAAAATAAGTGAAATAAACACTTGTCATTTGTCTGAGTAAAATGAGTGATACAGTTCAGAAATGTCTATCTTACCAACTGCATCTTCTCTTTTTACTATTAGTTTTTCCTCTTTCTTTTATGAATTTTGTTATCCTATGTCCAATAAAAAATAGCACAGTAATTTTCCGATTTTATGAAACAGTAAGTAAATTACACTATATACTGTGATTATATGTGTTGTTTGCAGGCAGTACAGTAACTAGACAACATTATGATTTGCTTTACTTCAATTGAAAAATTAGTAACCTGCCAAGTCACTGAATTTTTTCCCTTCCATCCAATTTTTTTGCTCTTAAGTCACTTTTATTTCTGTTTCTCTCCTGTGAAATTAAGATAATGGAAAAACTGATGACTCTCCCTGGAAAATTATAACCAGTAAGCTTGACCTGGAGTAGACATCTAATCTTTCTTTCTGATGAAAGAAACTTTCTTAAGTTTCTGATAAAAAACATAATATGAAGAACATTACAACTATACCAACTTCTGATTGTTTATTAGTATTCTTCCCAAAGAATACATATCTTTGCTTAAAGATTTGTTTTTCCTCTTAAAGAATGAGGAAAGAAAATAAATTCCTGTTTAATTTTGAAACTTTTCTTAGTTTCAGATGAGACTGTAAAAGATGAATGACCAACAAGTACTGGGGAGGTTTGCCACATGTTGAGTTTTATTCTTAACTCTTTGCAGGTGTTGTCATTTTAATCCTTGCAAAACTACATGGCATAGATAATATTATCATCACTTGAAGAAGCATAACTTTGCAGAAAGGTAAAGTAACTCTTTTTAGGCCAAAATGCTAATATATGTTATGGTCTTACTCCAGAAATCATAATTTTATAAACATTATCCTTACTCTTCAAGGATTTTTCTATAGGCAATGGTCTCACAATGAAATGGAGAAATAAAAGAAGATAAGCTGAATAAGATAAGACTGGGTGGCTGCATGTTTAAGCAACATCCTCCAACCTAACATCTGCAAGTAGTAAAACTGATGATTTCTTCCCTATATCTACATATTTATTGGCCCCAAAAACAAATGAAGAAAGGGTATTTTTATTGTGCCCTTTTAAACCTATCAAATTATAAATTTTAACTATGATTTTAAACATAAGACCACTTTACTATATTATGAGTGAATACTGTATGAATTAATGATTACTAGCGTACTCTTTTGTTAAATTATAAATTTTATGTGAGAGATGAGCAATTCTATCTTGCTTATGATTGTATTTCTAGATTAGGGTCTTAACTTCCATACAATTAACATTTTGAATAGGATAATTCTTTGTTGCAGGGCACTGTCTTGTGCATTGTGCATTGTATCAATAGGATGTTTAGAAGCATCCCTGTCCTCAGTCCACTAGATGCCAGTAGCAAATCCCAATTGTGACAATCAAAAATTTCTCCAGACATTGACAAATGTCCCCTGAGGGACAAAACTGTCTCCACTGAGATCTCCAGTATAGCATAATTGACATGCATTGAATACTTACACAATTTAATTTTTAACTTTCAATGTTTATGCATACATAAGAGAAGACATAAATAGCATTCATTGACCTAGTGATAAAATATATGGGGCCATCATTCAGGATTTGTCTATTGTACAATGAATAATGCTTTAAGAGTCACAATAGGAAAACTTCATTTGAGATTTCTGCTAACACTATTAGTAAACCAAGTGACACTGTCAGATGATACTATTTAGAACAAACAAAATACAACTTTTGGGCTTCCCTGGTGGCACAGTGGTTGAGAGTCCGCCTGCCAATGCAGGGGACACGGGTTCGTGCCCCGGTCTGGGAAGATCCCACATGCCGCGGAGCGGCTGGGCCCGTGAGCCATGGTCGCTGGGCCTGCACGTCCGGAGCCTGTGCTCCGCAACGGGAGAGGCCACAACAGTGAGAGGCCCACGTACCGCCAAAAAAAAAAAAAAAGTACAACGTTTATATGAATGTTTTGAAAGTTTTAGGCAAGGGAAAGTGTAAAGAAAATTCACCTATAAATTACTGTAGACAAATGAAGGTGACTAAAGCACCTGGGTTGATTGCATGCATTAATTAACCTCCACTACTTTTATAAAACCTAATTTAATTACACAAAGGTTACAATTCTTTTTAATTTATTAGCTTTGTCAGCAGAGCTAACAGATGTACAATTTGATGCTGTTAAAAAATAATATGAAAAGGAGAGACACATTTCTCTTCAAATTACAGTGAGACCACAAAATCAAACAGTTAACGAGTTTATCCAACTCGTTAACTGTTTGGTTTTGTGATGTGATACATATATACAATGGAATATAACTCAGCCATAAAAAAGAATGAAATACTGTAATGTCATTTGCAGCAACGTGGATGGACTTAGAGATTATCATACTTAGTGAAGTCAGAGAGAGACAGACAAATATCATATGGTATCACTCATATGTGGAATCTAATTTAAAAAAAATGATACAAATGAAGTTATTCACAAAAAAGAAACAGACTTACAGATGTCAAAAACTTATGGTTACCAAAGGGGAAACGTGTTGGGGGAAGGATAAATCAGGAGCTTGGGATGAACATACATACACTACTAAATATAAGACAACCAACAAGGACCTATTGTATAGCATCAGAAACTCTACTCAATATTCTGTGATAACCTATATAAGAAACTAAAAAAGAATGAATATATGTATATGTATAACTGAATCAGTTTGCTGTACACCTGAAACTAACTCAACATTGTAAATCAACTATACTCCAATAAAATAAAATTTTAAAAAGTTAATGAGTTTTCACTACAGCAATTTTCATACTTTTGCAATGGACTGTTGAACACAAAGACTGTTAATTAAATTATTTCTACAAAAAATATAAATTACTGAATTCTGACAGCCTGAAGTAGTGAAAAAACTTACTAGGTAATGGGATATACTGCTAGGAGAAAAAAGTAACATACTAAATGGAAAAGTACTTACATTTATTTTAAAAAAACTCTCTAGAAAAACAAATTAGCTTTGAAAGTACTCGAGCTACAACACAGCTTTTGGAGAAAAGAAATAAAATATGCTCAATCATTTCAATTGGCTGGCGAGTTTGTACTTCCGATTTCACTGGGTATGTTACACCTAAACTCAGTTACTCAAATGAGAAGACGTTACTCAAACTTTGACTCACAGCTCTGAAAATATTGAATGTTATAGCAAGAATATCAGTGAATCTGAAAATTACTGACATGTATGTGTGCATACTGACAAATATGTACATTACAATGAATATTTAAATTTATTTCATACAAAATATAGCTTTTGTTGATATGAATTATTTGCAAAAATGCTTAACTCCTTACTCTACTTTTATAAACCCTGTAAAGTATCTTAAATTCAATATAGGTCTAAAACATTTACTTAGTCTCATTTCCAGGGTCTTGCCTAGGTTCCAAAGAAAACAAAGATAAAGTAACATCTTTGCCTCTAGCAGATGAAAAATTAGAGAAACTCAGTAGCTATCAATTTTTAAAAGCTCAATTACAGAGCTTAACAGATTTTAAATGTGAAAAACAATTCACATTGCAAACATGCATATACTGGAGATTCAAAAAAAGAGATGGCATGTTTGGTATCAGTGAGAGTCCCTAAAAAAAACATTTCAAATGGGATAAAAAATAGTAAGTTCTAGAATGTTAAAAACAACACTACATTAAAGGGGAGATGTAATACATTGATCTAAAATGTCAGAATTAGAATTATCATTTTCCTACAGACTAATTTTAGCTAGTTTTGACAAATTCTTTATAGATCACTCCTGTATTTCTCTCTCATTATACAACCCATCCTTCATAAGATATTGTTTGCTCTAGCTTCCATTTAGACTCCTTCCTTATCACCTCTACTGGTACCTTGCTACTTGTCCAATCCACCATCATTGCTAACTTGGTGTAGTGGCCAGGAAGATATGCCACTCCAAATTCCCACTGCAGGAAGCTGACTGAAATGGTTCCATTTGCTGCACTCTGAAATCCAAACCTGCATTTGTGCTGAAGCCATGCTGTTCAGGGGCTGCTTCAATCAATGAATGAACATGGCTGGGATCTAATGCAGAAACATTCCTGAGAGATGTGGGGGTCATATGAGAGGTGACACTGATTCTAGAGTTCCCTGTCAGTCTTGCCAAGACTTTTACGAGCACAATGCAATCCAAGAACAACATTTCTTTCTGCCTTGTTTCCCTTCCTTTTTTCTTTTCTTCCTTCCTTTCTTCCTCCCCTCATCTTTCTCAGGGGTCAGATCTTCACCCAGCCTCCTCTAGCTCGTCCCATTTTCCCTCACAGGTGTTCCCCTCAATAAATCTGTTCTACATGGAATCCTATCTTGGCATCTACCTCTCCAAAGACCTTGAATAAGACACCAGGATTATTTAAATAACATCCTAAGTGACCTCACTCTTTATACTCTTATTCCCCCAACAGAGTATTCTTAACAGTCAAAATGATCTTTAAAAGTTTACTCAGAATATTACTTCTATATTGTATCCTTCCATTGCTCTCTGCTTACTCTGAATAAATGCCAAAGTCCATAAAACTACTTACAAGATCAGGTCCCTTGTCCTTGATATTCTGTCATCTGGGATTCTCCTCATCAAATAAGCACATGACTCACTACTTCACCTACTTCAAACTTTAACTTAAATTTGCGCATATAAATGAAGCTTTCCCTGAGCACCCTTTTCAAAGTAGCCAACTTCCCCAGTCTTCAGATATTTTTTAGCTCCCTTTCCTGCTGTCCACTGAATGACTGCAGCTTTCTTTTGTTGCCTGGCAACATACAGCCTCCCCTGCCACTAATTCTTTACTCCTAGTCTCAACCTCCATGAAAGTTTTCACCACAGGTATGCAACTCCTTTGGGCATCTGATTTCAGGTGAAGAGTGTCTGAACTCCCTGGCAAAGCCACTGATGATTATAAAATGCCTAAATATATATTTGGCTTCTACCTGTCTCCTAGACTTCCTATTAAATGCAGAACAACAAAGTACCACAGCTACCCTCCTGGAACACAATGCAGTGTGCATAACGCCAAATTTGACTGATGAAAACCTTTCTGTGGCACAACAAAAGTCTTCAGGAAACTATTTGTCATTTCACAGCTAACCTTTTGCTTTTAAGTGTGAAATGTGTGATTATCCAAGCCCTTTGTTAGACAACCTTCAACATACTGTATGTTTTAGTCATATTGTATAATATCTGTCTCCCTAATTGAGGATGTAAGCTCCAAGCAGGCTGAGATCATTTTGCTCTTTTTTTTTTCATTTTATATTCCCATTTTTTATAATACAGTAGTTACTGAAAAAAATTTTTTGAATGAATGAATGTAAACATGCAATAACTGCATAAGCGTGAAAGTTGTGGGCAAAATCACTGACCAAATATTTATGAATTTTAATAAATAAATATATATACACATATATATAGCCTACATATGTGTATATTTATACAACTATATATATAGCCATGTATACACACATATAAACACATATACATTTATGCATATGTGTATATATACATGGTCATTATAAATAAATAAAAAGAAAAGTTATGCAAAAAACTCCACAAACACACAAAAAAATAATATACTACCTGCATGGAGTTCAAATAATTTGATAAAAGTATTAATTTTCCAAAAAATAAATGGGGTAGAAAATAGATTGGCAATATTTTTTTAAAAGCAAATATAACAGGAAACGGAAGTGTTTATATCTATTCAAGTTACTGGTTTCATTTTCTTCAGATAAATACCAAGAAGTGAGATTGCTGGATCATATATAGTTCTATTTTTAATTATATTTAGGAACCTCCATACTGGTTTCCACAGTAGTTGCACCAATTTACATTCCCACCAACAGTGCACAAGGGTTTCTTTTTCTCAGCATTCTCACCAACACTTGTTATTTCATATCTGTTCTGATAATAGCCATTCTAATTGGTGTGAGGTGATATCTCATTGTGGTCCTGATTTGCATTTCTCTGAGGATTAGTGATGTTGAGCACCTTTTCATGTTCCTGTTGGCCCTCTGTATTTCTTCTTTGGAAAATGTCTATTCAGATCCTCTGCCCACTTTTTAATTGGTTTGTTTGCTTTTTTGCTATTAAGTTTTTGAGTTCTTTATATATTTTGAATATTAACTGCTTACCAGATACATGTTTTGCAATTATACTCTCCCATTCAGTACATTGCCTTTTCATTTTAATGGTTTCCTACACTGTGCAGAAGCATTTTTGTTTGATGTAGTCATACTTGTTAATTTTTGCTTTTGCTGGCTTTTCTTTTGGTGTCAAACCCAAAAAATCATCACCAAGACTAACATCAAGTACCTTACCACCTAAGTTTTCTCCTGGGAGTTTTATAGTTTCAGGTCTTATATTCAAGTCTTTAATCCATTTTGAGTTAATATTTGTATATTGTGTAAGACTGATCTAGATTCATTCTTTTGCATGTGGATATCCAGTTTTCCCAACACCATTTATTGAAGAGACTATAACTTGGCAATTATATCTCAATAAAGCTGGAAAAATATTTTAAAATAGAAAAAAAAAGTGGAACTAGAGACTAGCAAAATAAAATAAAATAATGGTATGAAAGTAGTGATTCTCAACAATAATGCTATGTAAAATAACAAAATTACTGTTGTACCTGTTTTAATATTGACATTAATATCTTAAAGAAAAAAGTACATACTATTAAAATAATAATACAATACCAAAAATCTTGTATTAAATCTAGACTATATATATAAATATCAGCAAGTTTACTTAAGCAAGGACTAGACCAAATAAAAAGAATACAATCATTCTTTTTAATAACAGGCCCCAAAATACTGTGTTCCCTTTAATGCTGACAGATAAACAGAGATTAAAATATTTTTTCACTATTGAAAGTGTGAAAACATTAGTAAGCCTTTCCGGATGCTAAGAAAACAACAAAACACAGGTCATAAAGTACATATAAGAAGATAAATCTATTATAAAAATGAAAATAGTTAGACTTGATAAAACTATTATAAATTTGATTTCTATTTTATAATTTTTATAACAGGTAAACCTAGTCACACAAAATAATTCTATTTTTTTATTGTGAACTCCAGTAAATAAGAAACTGATATGAGCATTTATGTGTATATAAACACAATATAGATAGATATGTAGATAGACAGAAATACAGAAAAGCAAAACAATTAAAAGAAGATTAACATTGATAAAGCAAGCTATTAACAGCAAAGCTCTGTCTGTTATAAATATCTAGGCACTAAAATATTATGTGAACATTTATAAAATATGATTATTATTTATATTTATTAAATATTATAATCTTTTTGACTAAATTGAAAGCTAGACAAGAACAGCAGGTTGCCTACACAATGTTTTCAGTCATTAATCAAAGAAAGAAAAATTAATATGTGTGTGTGTGTATATATACATATATATATACTTACATATAAATAATAAATTATTGCATTTGTTCCAAATGAACTCATGAAAAGTCATGAATAAATCATTCACATAATGAGTCTAAGAAAAAAATCCATGATAAAGCAAAAGTTTTCAATAAAGTTAAAGTAGAAATAAACAAATCTGAAAACAAAAAAAATAGAATAGATTAATAATCCCGAGATAATTTCTTGAACTGACCAACAGAAGAGAGAATTTTCAAAGTATTTCTCAAAAAAAAAAGGAAAAAAGAAAAAGGACAACACTATACACACTACACGTGTAGGATTTAATCACAGATATTCATAATTAGTATCAAACTATACTTACTGGATTTCAAATTTTCCTAATATTGGGTAATTTTCTAGAAATATAGATATTGTTAAAATTCATAAAGAATAGTTATAAAATATAAAGATAGCTATAAATTAATGAAAACACTGGCCAAATTTATTCCTCAAAAGATGCTGTGGGCTTGACAGATTTAAAAGCAAGACTTAGCATATTTCAAGAAGTAGTAACTTCACCTGATGGGTTCAGTTCCAGAGAACTGAATCTATATCAGCTATCTGCAGTGGAATAAAAAAATCATAATGTATTACAGAATTGTTGAGTTGATTTATAGAATTGTTGCCAAAACTAAAGAATTAGAAGCTTGCTTAGCTTTTAGAAACAACTCCAAGATCCACACTGCAAACCCTAGAATTTGCCATCCTGGCATAATCAGGGAAGTATTCAATCAAGAATCTACCTCTGCAGTATTGGTTCTAGGATTATGCCTCTTCTTCCTAGATCTGCACCATGAAATGGGTCCTCTGCATTTTTTTCACAGCCCTTATGAAGCTAGAGGTTTGATAAAAGCAAGTCTGATACAGGTCAATAGTAAAACCTAATGGCTCTTTGACTGTGCTTGCTAGCACAAAGGTCAGTGTCAACAGATGGATGTTCTCATAATGCTCTATTCCTACCTTCCAAATAACCTGCATATTCATTTTGTTGCAACGTACAACAGATCTGAAAATCTAAACCCGAAACTACTTAGGATATGTATTCTTCCACACAAGAAAAAGCTTCTACGACACCAAAAAGAGAAAGCTGATGTGTAATGAGCTAGTGGAATGATTCTAAACATTTTGATCCACAGAACGTAAAATCTTTTTTGAGGATTTCCAATGACTTGTTTAGGTGGGTTATATCTATAGATAGTTGTAATATAAGAAATTAAAACTGATTTTTGAAAATATTTACTTTAAAATACAATAAATAATTCATCAAATGTTAATGATGTATTTTTTAATGAAAAATGGCTATATATTCTAAAAGAAAAAGAAATATAGAGAATTGGGGCATGATTTTATCCTTTTTCCAAATTTCTTTAATATCTGGATGAATAGAAGAAGCTGGACTTTCATATTTGCTTCTGCATTCAATCTATTATTTTATTTTGCTATGATTTAATATGCAAAGAAAATCTGACCTCACTCAAATATGTCAATGTGAAGGGAGGGCTTTGTGTACCTCTGAAAGTTTCTCAGAAATACTAGGAATCCTCAGGCCGTACTTTGAAAATTCTGAAAGAGGCCTATTCTCAGAACATCCCAAAAAACTATTTAAATTTTAGCACATTTAAATTAAAGACAGAAATCATCTCAGCCCATTTTTATAGAAGGAAAAAACAACAACAAAAAGCTCTCTGATGTAAATGCCTAAGAAAAAATACCACATTGATTAAAGATAGATCTCAGCAAGGAACTTAGATGCCAAAGTCCCAAATAAATTTTAACAATTTGACATGGCAGATACTCAAATAATTATATATAATTAAACATTTAGGTTTTAATCCAAAGCCATAAAATAAATTCAGCAATAGGTAATCTATTAACAAAATCCAATGCAGGTACAGTTAAAAAATGTAAACAAAAAGAAATCACTAAAATTGATATTAAAATTCATTTAATAAAATTTAAAATACTATATCAATAAGTACAAATTCTGATAATTTACCATCAATGTTTTTTATTTACTAGTGAAACATTATAGGCATTTTTATTAAGGTCAGAGCAGCATCAAAACTATTTCAGTTTTGATATAATAAGCAATAAGTATACATAAAACATCTAAAAAGATATGCCAACACGTAAACAGTGTTACTCTCTGGTATGAGGTAATTACAAATAATCATTTTTTTGTTTATCCATTTATCTAAAATTAATGTGTCTTATTTGCATAGTAAAACATTTTTAAAGAAATCTGAGTAAAGGCTGCTTACACAAAAGACTTAACAAAACCAAGACAACACAGAAAGCTTAGAAATAATTGATGGGCATAAAACAGGGAGATGCTAAAAAAGAGAAAGAAGATGGCAAAATTATTTCCGAAGTATATTTAAGAAAATAATTACATAGAGCAGAAAGATCCATTTCATATTATTAAATCTCATGAACAACCATATTGAGGTACATCAGGCATAAATTTTTATGTGACACTAGCACAGAATCAAAATACATATATAGCGAAAATAATTTTAAAATATGAATAAAATTAACAAAAACACAAAGGCTGGAGAATTATAAGACTGAAATAAGGAAACCCTGAGACTAATGGCCATTGCCATTGTACCTCCTCTATTAGGCCTCTTTGACCATCCTAGAATTGGCTTAACATAATGGACAAAAACACAGAAGTAATAAGAAACTTTACCACACTGCTATCCATTCATTAAAGAAAAGCAGTTCATGTAAAACATAGAAATTTTAAATCGTATTCAAAATACTGATTTTATATATACATATGTAGATACATGTTTTATATATACTAGTATATACATAAAATAATATATAATGGTATAAGTATATATGATATAAATATAAATAAAAACACTGATGCATGCCTATTTTTTCTAAAATAATGAAAATAAAATACCATATTCTATGTCTTTAAGATGAAGCCAAGTATTAGCATATTCTTAGAAACCTGCATAATTTAAGAAGAAAAATGTATACAGAGTACAAAACTCAGTTTGTAACTCAACTTAATTTTGACTTTGAGCCTTCTCTCTAACAATATAGTCAAAACTTTATCTTCTCAATACAATCACCTAGCACACACATCACAATATGGTGTGTTTCTCAGTTAAAATATAAACACATTTAATCTCCAGAGCCACAGATCATACAAATAATAAATCATATGCTACAGTTTTACACAATTATGAATTTCAAAATGTCCTGGAATATATCTCTGGTGAATGACGAAGTTCTACTATGCAACCAAACCCTAACTGTGATCACCTTGCTAGTTATATTTAAAATTATACTATATCTCCCTTATATTCCTCTATGAATTATTTTTGCTATAATATTTGTAATTGTTTTATATTTTTCGTTAAACTTAGGTGACTGAATAGAACTATACTATTTAATTCTCCATGATTAAATGAGTCACTTCATTAATATTAGACAGTTTGATGATCATGCCCTTTTTATTCCAAGTTTAGATTTTACACATAGATTAAAAACTGATATATTTAAAGAGATGGCAATTTTCACACAATGTTTATTAGGGATCAGAAATTTAAATGTTTATTTAATATAGAATGCTATTTATTTATTGGAAAGAATGAGATGGTTCCTTATGTATAGATATGGGAGAAAAGAAATAATAGAGTTTAATTAAAAAGTCACGTTTTAAAGTAATGCATATAAGATGAACTTACCTCTATGTAATATATAGAAGGAAAACTTATGTGCTTATATTTATACTAAAGGAAGTGATATAAGGATACACACCACATTATTAATATTGGTGTGCTATTTGCACATCAGTTACCTTAAACACTGATTGCTAACACGACTCATAGGACTCAAGTGGTTTATCCTCACAGAAGAGCTTTATTAAACAAAGTATAATACAGTAACAGGCAACAGCAAAAACATTTTTACCAAAAGGGGTTTGGAGATGTCAAAGGGATATCTATCTTTGTCCTTTCTCTCATGGATCACATAGGATGCATTTTGCCTCCAGATCTTACTTACCATTGATGCATGTTTGAAGCATCAAGTTACCGTGAGACCCAAAGTCACCTCAAGGTGGGGGATTTCTTATATTAAGCTTGTCAATTAAGCACTTTCCAGTTATCTGACATGCCTTAAATGTCAAACCTCACTAGGATTCTCTAAAACCCAGTGTAAATATAAAATCTAGAATTGTAAACCCTATTTCCCAAACAACTTACTGACCAAAGTTAAAAATAGAGAATCATTCCTCTTTGAGTATATATTCCACAGAGTTAATCAACAGTCACCATCATACTCCAGGAAGGCCAGGAGCTAAGTACCTGGTCAATCTATACCAGGTGGGATTAGTCCATGCTATAAAGCCTATACTCATAATCCTTGATCAAGGTCTTTTTATAATGAAGAGTTTTTCATCTGGATAAGTACAGTTTTACATCTTTTACAATAGCAATACGGTATAAAAATCAATAACACACAGGAACTGCCCTAGTGGCGCAGTGGTTAAGAATCCGCCTGCCAATGTAGGGGACACAGATTCTATCCCTGGTCCAGGAAGATCCCACATGCCGCGGAACAACCCGTGTACCACAACTACTGAGCCTGTGCTGTAGAGCCTGTGAGCCACAATTACTGAGCATGCACACCACGACTACTGAAGCCCGCGCACCTAGAGCCCATGGTCCGCAACAAGAGAAGCCACCGCAATAAGAAGCTCGCGCACAGCAACAAAGATTAGCCCCCGCTTGCCACAGCTAGAGAGAAGCCCGCGCACAGCAACAAAGACCCAATGCAGCCATAAATAAATAACTAAATAAATTTATAAAAGAAAATCAGTAACATACAAATGATCAAACTTAGCATTTGTAATAGCCAGTGAGTTATGTGTATTGATCCAAAAAGACAACTAATCCATGCTCTAATTCCTGACTAAATTATCTCAAGTTTTTGCACCGTATTAACAATTAAACTTTTTCTCTATTCTAATCTGGACTTTATAATAAGCTTGAGCTCACAGATTTAAAACCATATTAAATTTTTATTTCTTTTAAAAAAGAATGACTGTGAAAATTAAGGAAATGTCTTTATGATTTCAAACTGAGTGGTAAGAGCAGAACATTACTTTTACATACATCACGAATATGATTTTAATAAGAGACTGTAGTATACTTTCGCTTCCACTTATGATGTAGAAGGCTTCAAAGAAGGTCACTTTAATCTTAAAATGACTAAAAGCTACATAAGCTACATAATCATAACTTTTCTTTAGCCATTACTAAGCAGTGGTCAGAAGACAACCATGTGACTAGGTATCTAAAGAGAGACAAGCCCCTTTAATGAGAAAATGGACACACTCACATCTCACTTGTAACACAGATTAGGAGGAAGAGACACCAGCATCCATACAAGCAGATAAGAAGAAATCAGCTAAAACCATAATGAAATGAATTTAAAGATTAAGGATGGACTCGTAGGTCAGTCTGGAATATTTGGGGACTCCACACACAAGCAGATTTTGTGCCCTCTCATAAAGATCTTTTCTTTGGGACTCAACCAGATATTCTCGAGAAATATGGAGTGCAGAGCAAGATGTCAGAAAGAGCATGCTGGCTGGTTCAGGTGACAGAAGGTGATTAACTACTTGTGGGGAGCAGAGACAAGAACTACATACTTCCTGAAACCCTTCTTTCAAAAGAAAAGGCCTTAAAATGCTGGGGGAGTGACACATATTCTCTCAAAGGAGTTAATCATCTATGTGAGGACAAGTACATCCCCACCACTTTCTCTGGATCCTTGTCTCCCAGAAGGCAAAAGTCTTCAGCTAGTGGAAAAGGGGAAGCAAAACCTACAAATTCCTCTCCTCTCCTCTCAGGGTAGTTCGGACAAGGGTATAATATGTAACTCTCTACTCCTTGGTGAGGAAAAGGAAATCATCTTAATCATAAAGTACAGTGATGGTTAGTTTATGTGTCAACTTGGTTAGGCTATCTATCCAGTTATTCAGACAAACACTAATCCAGTTGTTTAGATGTTGCTGTGAAGGTATTTTGTGGATTTGATTGGCATCTACAATCACATGTGACTTTAAGTACAGGAGATTATCTTCAATAATCTGAGTTTATTCAGATTCAGCCTATCAGATGAAAAGCTTCAAGAGCAAAACTGAGGTTTCCTGCAAAAGAAAACATTCTGCCTGTAGACCACAGAGTCAGCTCCTGCCCAAGTTTCAGTCTACAGGCCTGCCTTCCAGCTTTTGACTTCCTCCTCAGTCCACACAATCACTTAACTCAAGAGCTCTCAATAACTGTCTTTACATATACAGATACTTCCTACTGCTTCTGTTTTTTTCCTGGTAAAACTCTAACATAGATTTTGGTACTGAGAGTGGTTGTAGAGGAACAGGAACTTGAGGATGAATTTTCTGAATTGGTTCTGTTTTTTCTGGAATTGGTTCTCTAATCTGATTAGATTTAAAGACATTAAAGACTCTTATTTCCAGTGGTAAGAGGACACTGGTAGTTCATGGCATGATGTGACAATAGAGATACATACAATGTCATTAATTCCAATCAAATACTTATTAAAGGTAAGATTCTGTATGATGATGTTTTTGATATCTTAGAATATTTTAGTCAAACTAGGAAGTATAATAGCTGCTCCTAACTGCACTGGAAAATATGGAGAAAGCAAAGGATGAGTTTGGGGCTAGAAATCCATATCTCAAGCTCTACATAAATGACATGGAAGTATCTATACATGCCCTGAAAAAAACCTGTAGCCACAGGGCTAAGTTTCTGAAAACCAAATCCAGGGTCTCATGCTGAAGGTGACTAAATTATAACACAAATTGAATTCCCAACCTCCCAAGGAATTCACTGATACTACTATGTTTTCCATCATCCTGAAACAGCTGGCTTGATAGAACTGTGGAATGATCTTTTGAAAACTCAAATATAGTGCTAGCTAGCTGAAAATATCTTGCATGGATGGGACAAGGTCCTCAAGAAGGCTATATATGCTCTAAATCTATGTCCAATATATGGTGCTATTTCTCTCATTTCCAGGATTCTCTTGAGTCCAGGATTCATGGAGTAATCACTATTACCCTTACTGATCCACTAGAAAAATTTGTACTTCTCATCCTTGTGATCATATACTCTTCTGGTCTATGTGTCTTAGTCCCAAAGGGATGAATGTTTCCACTAAGAGACGTAACAATGAATTTCATTAAACTAAAATTTGACTGTCACCTGTACACTTGGAGCCTCTCATGTCTCTGAATCAACTGGCAAAGAAAGGAGTTATTGTGCTGAATGGGGTGACTGACCCTTATTACCAAGGAGAATTTAGAATGCTACTACACAACTGAGGTAAGGAAGAATATGTCTGGAACACAAGACGTCCCTTAGGGTATATTAGTACTGCCATGTCCCGTGATTGAAGTCAATGGAAAACTACAACTCAATTCCATCAGGATAGCTAATGGCCCAGGGCCTTCAGGAATGAAGTGTAGATGATCCCACCAGGCAAGGAACCATTACCAGTTGAGGAGCTTACTGAGGACAAAGGAAATATATAATGGGTAGTAGAAGAAGGTAGTTTAAAACCAGCTACAATCATGTGACCAGCTGCAGAAATAAGGAATATAATTGTTATTAGTGTTTCTTCCTTACTCTGTCATATATATTTTAATATGTATATTAAGCAAATACTTTTGTTTTCCTACCTCTCTTATTCCCTTATTACATGGCAAAATATATATTACTAATAGTTAAACTCACTGTATTTAAGTTTCACGGAGAAGAGTGAATATCATACAAAATCTCTGCATTCTCTTCCAGGGAAAGTGTCAGTACGTTTACAGTTGCACACACAGGATAGTTGTATTATAAGAAGTCAAAATATGACTTTGGGGCTTCCCTGGTGGCGCAGTGGTTGAGAGTCCGCCTGCCAATGCAGGGGACACGGGTTCGTGCCCTGGTCCGGGAAGATTCCCACATGCTGCGGAGCGGCTAGGCCCGTGAGCGATGGCCGCTGAGCCTGCGCGTCCGGAGCCTGCACGTCCGGAGCCTGTGCTCCGCAACGGGAGAGGCCACAACAGTGAGAGGCCCGCGTACCGCAAAAAAAAAAAAAAAAAGAAAAAAGAAATATGACTTTGTTATCATTTTGAGATTAAGTTTGGTTTAAGGAGATGTGTATGGGTGCCAAGGTGAAAAAATAAATCTACTGGTTCATTTTCTGTAATAGAACCCTGAATGATATAGATACTATACAGAAACTAACAAGAACTGTCCTATCAATGGAGAAGAGACATAAAACTCCTACCCAAGACCACCAACACATACAAGAAAGAATTTGACTGCCATAAGGAAAAAGAACAAGAATACTGAGAAAGCCTCACCCCTGAGGTTCAGATGCACAGGACATCCCTGAGACTGAGGTTGGACCAAAACTAAAAAGAAGCCTTTTTCTCACAATACAAGCTTAGTATGGTATAACAAGTAACAGCGGTCTGCTGCTGGAGATGGGCAGAGTGTGGAGAGAGCTCCTCTGATGTGCAGATGTTGGGGGATGGCTGAAAGTTGAAAGTAAAGTGTTACCACTGAATAAAACTTTCAGGCTCACCTGGACCCAATCTTATCACAAGGCAATATCATTCCACTACTAGAGGAATACAAAGCCTTGGACACTAAAACCAAAACCAACCAAACAAAAAACAAATCTAGGTCAACCTCTGATTAGATTGACTCAACTCTATCACACTAACTGCTTCAAAGATAAAGGGGTCTCTATTCTACTATACATGAAAAAATACATGTAATATTAAATTCTGTTAGCAAAACAAGACTCAGAGATGATACAGATGTTGGCAGTATTAGATAGGGACTTTAAAATAACACTGCTATTAGAGGATCTAATGGAAAAAGTGTATACCATCCACAAATCAAAGAGGAATCTCACCAGGTAGATAAAAATATGAAAATGAAATAGAATTGCTAGGAAATAAGATAATGCATTGTGTCAGAGATGAATACTTACTCCAGTGCAGTTACAAACTTTCCACAGCTAAGGAAATAATAAAATCTGAAAAAACATGAATAGAAATTACCCAAACTGAACTATAACAGAAATACAATGAGAAAAACAGAACAGAATTAATAAGACTTGCTGAGCAATATCAGATGGTGCTGCCTGTAGATACCTGAAGTCACAGAAGTGAGTGACAGTATAATCAGAAAACATATTTAAAGAGAAAATAGACAATAATTTTGCAAATATAATTAAAGATTTTTTTTAAAGTCCAAGAAACTCAGAGAACTGCCAAGACGGGTTAAAAACGCACCCATACATACATCTTAATTTATTATAGTCAAACTACTACAAACCATACATAGTAACAAATTCTTGAACGTATTCAGAGAAAAAATGAAACAATATTCAGTGGAACAAAGATAGGATTTATGTCAAACTTCTTGTTATACACTATGCCAAAGATAATGAAGTTACATCTATGACAAAGTGCAAAGAAAAAAAGAAAAACAAAAAACTTTCATCCTAAAATTCTATATCCAGTGAAAATATCTTTCAAAAATAATGGCAAAATAAACGTTTTCACAGAAACCAGTGGTGTAGGAAACATAAAGACATTTCTTCAGGCAGAAATAACATGACAAAAGACAGAAACTTGAATGAACACAAAGAGCTGAATATTTCCATAAATGATATATACAAACATTAATATAAAATATTTTGGCATTTTTCTTTTAATTTCTCTAAAAGATGATGGGCTCTTAAATGAAAAAATATGGCAACAATGATATGTATGTTTGTGTGTATTGGGGGTAAGTTATAGCACATGTAAAAGTAAAGTAAAATTTGTGCCAATAATAGTACAGAAAGTGAGAGTGAAGAATTAAAATTATATTGTTTTAAGGTTTTAACTGTTTAAGTGGCATAATATTATATGAAGATAGACTGTGTGATACATTAAAATATATTATAAACATTATGGCAAATGGTAAAACTAAATAAAGAGGAATGACCAAAGATCTAATACTTAAGACAAAATGGAGTTAGTTTAAAAATAATGCAACTCAACGAAGGCAGCTATGAGGGAAAATGTAACCAAAAACAAATGAAGAATGACCACAATAATAAAAAGTAACAAGAAAAATGTTAGATTTCAATTTATCCACCGCAATAACTGTATTAAATTTGAATTAAATGGCAGAGGTTGCCAGATTGGATTAAAAATATCAGAACCCAAACAGACACTGTCTACCTGTCTATGAAAAATTCATTTTTAATATAAAGACAGAGATAGATGCAAACCTATAAAAGGGTGGAAAATATAGAGAATGCAAACACTAATAAAAGAATCCTGGAATGCTTATATTAATATCATATAAAGTAGACATCAGAACAAAATATTATCAAGGATAGAGAAGTACTGCATAATTATAAAGAGGAAAATTCACCAAGAAGATTTTAACAATCCTAAATGTTTAGGTAATAACAACAGAGCTTCTAAATACATGAAGCAAAAAATGACTACTGAATTGATAAAAACAGAAAAATTTACAATTATAGTTTAATTCTCAATGCTCCTTTCTCAGGAATCAATATAAAAGATACATAGAAAATCAGACAGGATATAAATAATCTGGAAAACACTATCAGTCAGTTTGACCTAATTGAAACTTATACAACACTTCTATCAACAACAGCAGAATACACATTTTATTCCAAGTGAACGTGGAATATTCACCAAAATATATTTTGAATCATAAAATAAATCTAATAAATTATACAATAGAAATCATAAGAAATATTTAAGTCAATAAAAGAGAAATATAAGCAAAATGTATATTTGTAAATGAAGTCACACACTTCTAAGTAACCCAATGGTCAAAGACAAAGTCACAAAGAAAATTACAAAACATTTAAAATTCAATTCAATGAAAATAAAATGCAATGTGTCAAAATTTGTTGAATGCAAATAAAGCATAGTTTACAGAGCTTTATAAGTTTAGAGAGCGTCTGTATTTTCTGTATAAGCAAAAACTGCTTACATTAGAAAATAAGAAGGTTGTCATATCAATGACCTAAATTTCCACCTCAAATTTCATAAGATTAAAACAATAATATTTTATTTCTCCCTTATTTAAGGTACAATGATGATCTTTCTGACTAAGTGACTCTCCTGGGCTTCTCTCTTATGAGAAATGATCCATAGATCCATGTTCCATCTACCTTGAGACCCTACCTACTACCTTCAACACAAGGTTTTCAAAGCTTGCAAAAACAGAAGACATTGCATACAACCACCTCAGTTTAGAAAGAGACAC
Source organism: Mesoplodon bidens (assembly GCF_964165515.1). Classification (NCBI taxonomy): domain Eukaryota; kingdom Metazoa; phylum Chordata; class Mammalia; order Artiodactyla; family Ziphiidae; genus Mesoplodon; species Mesoplodon bidens. The sequence continues at coordinate 67,253,094 of NC_138162.1, read as the reverse complement.
TTTCACTCATAGTCTAGTCATTAAACTCAATCATGTGAGCTCCACTAAGGAACAGGGTGCTGGAAGATGTAATCTTACCATGGGTATCTAGTTTTAGTAACAATTCTACATCATAGAAATGGAGTATATATCTTTGTCAGCTAACTTCGAAGGTTAAGCAGGTTATTGTTCTAAATTTTTCTACTTGCACTTAACCTGCAGTAAAATACCCTAGGGAGTTCAGGAAAGACTGGCCTTAGCATCAGCCAGTAGCACATGACCAAAGATAAACCCTGGCTTTAGCTTATGAATTCATGTAAGTTCATGAGTCTCCACACCTAGATTGGAGTTTGGAAAAGAATGCCAGTGAGACATACTTCTTGAATTTTAGAATCTCTCTCTCCATATTTCTCAGGCCTATTCCAGTAGCCTATTCATGGAGTATATTTTTTGTGTGTTCATAGTTGAGAACTCTTATGACATCCTTTCAGGAAACTTTAACCTATAGGCATTAAAACTAAGCATAAAACTTAGGTACCCAGATGTGATAGAAAGCCTGCCATTTTTCACACACCCATTCACCACTAGCTTCTTCTATGAGTGACAGGGCCAGAAGAACCCTAAAATACATAACTTGAAGTCTGTCCAAAAATTCAAAAAAATAACAAATACAAATGACAGTTTTTATTTATCCTTTCAATCAAAGGCATGCCTTTAGAACACAAATTAAGATGTAAATTGCTTTTCTTCACCATAATTTATGTTGCCAGATTAACAGATGCTTCATAAATGACAGTGCATTCCACAAAAACCCAAAGGAAGTGTTTAATAAAAAACATCTAGGGGCTTCTCTGGTGGCTCAGTGGTTGAGAGTCCGCCTGCCAATGCAGGGGACATGGGTTCGTGCCCCGGTCTGGGAAGATCCCACATGCCGCAGAGCAGCTAGGCCCGTGAGCCATGGCTGCTGAGCCTGCGCATCTGGAGCCTGTGCTCTGCAATGGGAGAGGCCACAACAGTGAGAGGCCCGCGTACCACAAAACAAAACAAAAACATCTAGCCCCAATCCTAAACTTTTAAACTAGAATTAATAGTAAAGCAGTAAATATTCCAGATAAAATTAAACTTGAGCAATTTAGACGTCATAAATCACCAAAAGTGACATTATACAGATAACAAGTAATTCTAAGAACACAAGAAAAGAATCCTAAGAATTTTCATGGCTTCAGATGTCTAGGTACCAGGTTAAGTATTATAATCAACAAGTAGAGTGAACTAAACATTAGTATTAACAGGTCTATGTGGTCCTAGGAACTTGTAGGGATAAGAATTGTGAGCATAACATAGTAATAGAAGGGTATATCTTGGCTTCAAAAAATAGAAAGTATTATAATGAGGATAGCTTGGAACAACATGTCATCACTTACATTTATCCATAAACATGAAATAAAAATACAATGAAGAGCAAGTGGAATACAAATTCATTGAAATACTTTTCAGAATACGAAAAGAGAATATGGAAAATACTTTCTCAATGTATATTGTAAAAGTGACTAAGGACCAAGTTTTAGAAAAGGTAACTACAATTAGCTCAGCATTTTTTTGAAGGCTCATTCTGCCAATGTATTTATTAAATGAATAACATTCCATGTGAATAAATAACTTCAAGGGCAGAAAAGTAAAAAATTAAATGACTGAAGAATCCAATTGTTACCTTGATTTTAATTTTACAAAACAAAATTGGAATTTGGTGACAAAATAACCATATCATTTGAGAATTATCAAAAATGAAGGGATAAAAAATCGAGAAAAATCCAAAATACATCTAGACTTTATAAAAGTAAGTTACTTTTGATGAAAATTCTAGTATGTTCATCAAAACCCATATAATAGCTATTTATGGGCCTGTTGTATAAAACATGGGGTACTGCTACAAAGTTGTTCTGTGAAATACATTTGTACCATTTTCTCTTAGTTTAAAAAATACTTTTCTGTATTTCGGTTTAAATTTTTTTTTTTTTTTTTTTTTTTTTTTTGCGGTACGCAGGTCTCTCACTGTTGTGGCCTCTCCCGTTGCAGAGCACAGGCTCCGGACGCGCAGGCTCAGCAACCATGGCTCACGCACCCAGCTGCTCCGTGGCATGTGGGATCTTCCCGGACCGGGGCACGAACCCGTGTCCCCTGCATCGGCAGGCGGACTCTCAACCACTGTGCCACCAGGGAAGCCCTAAATTTATTAAACTTTACTTTTTTAGAGCCGTTTGAGGTTCACAGCAAAAGAGGAAGGTACAGAGATTTCCCATACAACCCCTGCCCCTACACATGCATATGGTCCCAGATTATCAACATCCCCCACCAGAGTGGAACATTTGTTACAACTGATGAATCTACATTGACACATCATAATTACGCAAAGTCCATAGTTTACATTACGATTCACTGATGGTACTGTACATTCTATAGGTTTTAACAAATATATGACATATAGCTATCATTATGGTATCACACAGTGTTTTCACTGCCCTTAAAATCCTCTATGCTCTACGTATTCATTCCTCTCCCCACTCCAATCCCTGGCAACCACTGATGTTTTTACTCTTGACATCGTTTTGCCTTTTCCAGAATGTCATATGCTTGCAGTCATATAGTACACTGTGTTTTTAGATTGCCTTCTTTAGCAATATGCATATAAGGTTCCTCCATGTCTTTTCATGGCTTAATAAGTCATTTCTTTTTAGTATTGAATAATATTCTACTTTCTGGATGTACCACAGTTCATTTATTTGTACCATTTCTAAAGCAAATAATGTGCCAAAGCATCTCATTATCCTGGAAAGAATAAATATACTTCTGCTTTCACTGTGATTAAAAAAAAATTGCCAGATATTCTACCCAGTAGGATTCTTTCCTCAACTACAGTTCCATAAAAATCTGTTTCAGAATAGACCCCTAATATTAAAATAGAGAATTCTTATACCTGGCAATGATTTTTTTAAACAGTTGTTTAGTAACACAATTTCACACACATTCCTTGTGGAAAGCATGACAAAAGAAGGAATTTAAGCCCTTGCAGTAAATTGATTACACTTGCAATTATAGTTCAGTTAGTTAAGTGACTTCAGGGAAATCAATTTACTCCACATCACCAGTGAATGTTAGAGTTATACACAGTGAATTCTCCACTTAAAATGCATGTTCAAGAAATACACTCAAAGAACAATTTTATTTCATATCATGTTGCTGTGTTTCCAGTGATTTTCTTACAATTCCTACTATCAAGCAGCAAAAAAACAATGGTTTCTCTAGGTTCTATGAAAAGCAGTGATAGATTAACAGTTTCAAATGGATATATAATTGCCTGTCTGGAATCCTGCCAATTTCACGAGAAGGCAGGAGAAGTAAATTAAGAAACAACTAATAAATTGAAACTACTATGTTTTCTATTTTAAGTGTTTATGGACATACTTAAAACGGAAAATTCTCTACATTAAAAAAAAGACACTACATTTTCATACATATTGTATAAATTATTTTGGCATCCTAGCCAGCTCTTTTTTTTTTCCTCTGAGAAAGGAGAAGGGTTGATTTGAACATGTTGATTATTAATTTTTGTCTGAAATGGTAAGGGAGAACAGCATCTATTTGCCTTTAGCCATCTAATTTTATTCAATTTGTTACCAATTTGATCACTTGACATTCCTGTTTGCTCCCATGGTAATTGTAGAAAGATTTGCAATACTCTTTCCTGAGGGACTGAAATGCTCTCAAAGGCCTTGCTTAAGAGACAAGCACTTAATGTGAGAAGAGTTTTGCTCTGTGCCACTTGAACCTTGTCCTTTCCACTGGAGCATTTGACAAGAGTGCTAAATCTAGTAGTAGCCTCTAGTTTATCCTATTATGCATACTTGTGTCCCTTAAGCATTGAGATGAAACCCCCAATTCATTTCTAAGAGACCTTGGACACTTACCAGATGGTAGTTCTTTTAGTTAAAATAAAACTGAGTTTAAATTTATACTTAAATGTGAACTATTCCATAGCACACTTCCTTATGACACAGGGTTCTCCTTTACTAATTCGCTTAATATTGTGCCCAAAGAAAACCTATGGCTATGAAAGTTCTAAGTTAGAAATTATAATATTATTGATCACAGGATATCTCTGATAAACATTCTTCAGATGTTACTTTGATATTCTCAATTACTGAGACTCAGTCATACTTTGTCTAATATGTACCAGGCACTTTGCATTCATCATCTCATTTAATATTCAGAATAACCTGCTTAAGTAATTATTATCACCATTTTATGGGTGAAAAAACTAAAGTTCAAAGAGACTAATTTTTTGAGGACTCACAGCTAGTAAGAAATAGACCCTTGATTTGTAATGAAGACCTGGATACCTTCAAAGTCCATGCTCATTCCATTCAACTTCAGAACTCTTTATACTCTGCCACCAAAGTACCTTTGTACATTTTCAAAGCTTAGGTCCAACAGCTCTCTGCAAGTTTAAAGTTTTCTGGAAGCCTCACATTTCTCCTTGGAAATGATTTACATTTTGTATTATACTATACATCAGCAGTTGTTTTAAAAACATTCAAAATTATTTAAATGTTGAATTACTTATTTCTCTTTAAATATTAGAGATAAACTGATGTTCCCAGATGTTAGACTGTTTATTCTGTTACTTTATCCAATAATTACACAAAGCTTTCTACTTCCAAAATTATAGGATATGCACACCAGTTTGAGAAGCACAAAACAGGAAGTAAATGGTAAGAACAAGGCCATGGAAGCAAATAAGCGCTTGGCAAGGTAAAGGGATTTCAGTGTAGGTGAGAAATATGGTACACATGGACACATGCCATGTTCACTGGGGTAGAACCATAGAAAACATGAGTTATAGTAATTCTCTTTAATTACCTGATAATATATTTAGAAGAGAATAGAAAACAACTAATCTATAAAAACAATTCAATGCAATCCAACACATCCTTTATTAAGTAGTTTTAAAAAAAGGACAATCATCATGCAAGATGCTGGAATATTACAAATATTTGTAAAACACACTTCCTGCCCTCAAGATACTAACAAGGCAGTCACATACAACCATAATTACATGTAATGTGATAAGTATCATAATAGAAGTATGCAGAGGACACACAAGAACCACAGAAGAAAGTGCTGTTTCTGGGGTGCTTTTCTCCCTGGGTTTTTAATGATCTTGTACAGCAGAAGGGTGGAGAGTAACAACCAGTTACTAAAACAGTGTGATGTATTTTAGTGAATGTTAAAGAGTTTAGCAGGCTTGATTGCAAAGGAATGTCCACGCTAGAGAAAAGTGAGGTGGAAAGAATAGCACATAAAGTAGAATAAAAATAGTAAGAGCCCCTGTAAATATTCACATGTCCTGTTGCATTTTTCCTTTATAAAACTCAATGTCCTTGTAATTACTTGTTCAGTGACTGTCTTCTCTACTAGACTATAAACTCAAAAATTGCAGGGGCTGTGTCTTGTCCTCTCCTGCTTAGCACAGTTCCCGACACAAGGTGTTGTGAAAACTCCAAAGAAAGGACGAGAGGGCTTCCCTGGTGGCGCAGTGGTTGAGAGTCCGCCTGCCAATGCAGGGGACACGGGTTCGTGCCCCAGTCCGGGAAGACCCCACATGCCGCGGAGCGGCTGGGCCCGTGAGCCATGGCCGCTGAGCCTGCGTGTCTGGAGCCTGTGCTCCGCAACGGGAGAGGCCACAACAGTGAGAGGCCCGCGTACCACAAAAAAACAAACAAAAAAAAACAAAGAAAGGACGAGAAATATGTATTTGATACGGTGCACCAGACAGAAAGTGATTAAAAAGTCATGGAGTAGCACGTGGTAAAGTGTCTTTAAAAGATTGGGAGTAATATGAGGGATGACTTAGGTAAAGGGTAATAATTAATGAGGTATTAATTCACACTCAGAACTCACCCCTTGGATGGTGAATAGCCTGGAAAGAGTAGTGGCAGACCATGCAGGGAAGAAAAGGATGAATGAGAGGCCTATGTTTAAGATAAAACTGTCCAGAATTTTGAAAGGAAGTATAAAAAGACTGAAGGAAAAAACAAGATAGAAAGAAGACTGTTAACTTCCAGTCTGAAGGACAGGAGGAAAAACGGTGACTCTGAAGGAAAAGGAGTTAGTTTGGGGGTGGAAATTAACAAGACTTGATAAGAAGTGTAATTTGAGGGACTTCCCTGGTGGTGCAGTGGTTAAGAATCCGCCTGCCAGTGCAGGGGACACGCGCTCGTTCGATCCCTGGTCCAGGAAGGTCCCACATGCCGCAGAGCAACTAAGCCCGTGCTCCGCAACTACTGAACCTGCGTGCCACAACTACTGAAGCTCATGCACCCTAGAGCCCATGCTCCACAACCAGAGAAGCCACCGCAATAAGAAGGCTGTGCACTGCAACAAAGAGCAGCCCCCTCTCTCTGCAACTAGAGAAAGCCCCCACGCAGCAATAAAGACCCAATACAGCCCAAACTAAGTAAGTCAATAAATAAATAAATAAATAAATGTAATTTGAAACTGCTAAGGTTTGTTATTGAAGTAATTTATCTGCCTAGGATCTTTTGTTAATTTTATTGCTGAAGAGTTAAAATCTCCTAGTTTAAGAGTAAGGATAACATCATAATTGTTTAAGCTTGCTTTACTGATTTATATGTTTGTTTTTCTTTAAGCTACACTTTGAAGAGTCCATTTACAAATGTGCCTTTTTTTAAAATGTGTAATTTTGCTTAGAAAAATGAAATCATAGATTCCAACCTCCACGGTTCACAATGAGTCCAATAAGCAAGGATTTATACCCTTTGGAAATAGTCTTAATTAGAGTACTATGGGGTATGCCCTTGAAAATCTCCCCTCTTTTTAAACTTACCCATGAAAAGCAACTTTGGATTCCCCCATAACAATATCTACTATTTTTTCTTTCTTCAAGAGAACATATCAAACCCTTTCTTCAGTTTTTGGGGTTTTTTTTTTTAGGAGGAAAAACCCTTCTCGTACACTACATTTGAAGAACTTTTTTTCAGATAATGAGGTCATGGGGAATACAGATCTGGATCAATAGCACAAGCACATAAAGTTTTCTTAAGCCCTGGATGAAATGCAGAGGGAGACTAATTCAAGGACTCAATCTTTCTTCAAATGTTTTGCTTCTCAATGACCAAATGAAGATTACAATTGTGTTTGCTTTGCTTTCTCCTCTGATCAGAGTTTTTCAGGTTGATTTTTAGAGTGTAGTAGACCAGGTTTCATCTTCATTTACAAACAATCCTTAGCAAGAGAAGAAGATGGTTTAAAGGTGCTGTAAGAATCATAAGTGAAGTCTGGTAAAATAAGGAAAAATATTATAAACTTTTGGCAATAAGGTAAAAGTGACAGGTAAACATAAAAGATATGGTTTAAAAACATCCTTTATTTTAAGAAGACAAAAATTCAGAGTAAATGAGTAATGTTTGAAACTGTGATAGGACTGATAGGGGAAACAAAAGCAATAATAAAGATATTTGATTCTAAAAGCTCAAGTAGGATACTGTGCATGAAATGAATTTAGGAAATGGTGCCCAGAAAAGTAGCACAGGGAAACACTGATAGTTTCCTCTTATTTCACAAAAATAGTAAAAAGTGAAACTGGGATGATGATGGAGAGAGAACTAATTACACTGAAATCATTTATCTGGACTAAAGTTTGTGGTATGCAACCCAAGTCCCTGTATTATAAATTTTAAGAATCCAAACGCTAGTATATTCAAGCTTAGACATAGTAGAGATCATAAATGCATAGTTCTAATTTCTAATATAGAATATACTATTGCTTGCAATTCTAAATCTAGATGGATATATAATCCAACCCAGCTTTTTCCTACTCAAAGAGCATATGTCAATGTATGTTTTATAATTATCTGTAGACATGGTAAGATTTTCAAATTTCACTACAGCACATTAATAAATGATGCTGAGGAATGCTTCTAAGACTTTATACACCTGTTTTAATCAAACACTTCTTAGCCCTAATTTAAATTAAATTACACAGGATGAAGTGAATATATACAAACAAGATGCTATGTAATATTCAGACATGATGAACAAGGAAGTATGATGTAGCCCTTATCTTTCAATACCCTTAGAATCTAAGCAAATGTTCCAGAACCATATCTGTGCTTCTGGAGCCAGAAAATCTGAGTTCAAGATCCAATAATGACATCTAGAGTTTATAACTGTGAAAGGAGTTTATTATTTGTGCCTGAGGACATTTTTTTCAATTTCAACAAGAGGGCACTGTCTAAATATATTATGAGAAGATTAAAAAGACAGAGAAAATGAAAGTAAAATAGACCACAATGATTATACATAGTAACATGTATCCTCTGCCTCTGCACTGATCGTAAGGTCTTTCTAAAAAGGAGGAAAATAATAATGGTAGAAAAGTTTCCTTTTCTTTTATCCCTGCACACCTTGTCTTTCCCCTAAAATGACAATTAAAGTTGTTTCTCATACTTTTCAATGATTACAGTGATCTGCTATTTTATTTCTTTATATTAGTGCCTGGATATCGGCTTTGAATCCCAGTATGGTAATCATCGCCCTGCTAGGATATAGCGAGGCCTCCTGTTAATGCCTGCCCATCTAAGCCCAACCTGCAGTGTCAGTTAAACCTGTTTAATCTCCTTCTCTTGTCAAAGAGCTTCTTAGACATATTTTCAATTCATGGAATTGGAGAGGAAGTATAATTTTTTATTCACTAATTTCTTGTTTGAGACTTAATGGTATATTTAACACGTACTTAGAATTAAAAAGAGATAAAATGATGGGCCAGATAAGAAGAGAAAAAGGGAGTGTGGTATAGAATAGGTGGTGGCCTATTTAACCTCTAAAGACAAAGTAATCATTTAACATATCTAGCTTTTTAAATACATGCTCCATTTTAAGAGGCAGAGCAGAAGAGATTCTGCCCCAAACCAGCATTACTGTAGTGAGATTTTGTAGTGGGATTTGGGTTTATATATTCTTCTTATAAGGCCCAAGTGTGCTCTACAACTTTCTTGACATGCTATGTATAATGCAGTGGCTGCTCTTCTGGTTCATCTCTCTCTCAGGTACTGTAGAAAGATATCATCACCTGAGAAATATGGAAGCTCTATTACAGCACACTTAAGACACTTATTCTTAGTCACTGGGTAGGCCATGGGCAGTAGGAAGCAACTACACAGACTAGTCACAACAAAAACATTAAGAAATAGGAAAAATGCACATGGAGAAGAGCAGGCTTGGGGTTACTAGAAGTGATGACATAGGGAGAATCTCTGGGGAGAAGGAAAATTCTTACCAGGCTCACTATGCCATTACTGTGAAGGAGCCCAAGTCGTAATTCTCTAAGTTCCCGGGTATGGGAATGATATCTTGGAACTTGAGTAAAACTACATTTCTTATTTGATTATATCTTCCTGTAGTTCTGACCATTAGCTGTCACTTTTCTTACACTGATGATTTATATATGAAACAGTATCCTGGATGTTCCCTCAGGGGTCTGTAACCCTGGATTACTGCTGGCTGCCAGAATATTGGCGTGATCAAGAATAATATGAAACTTTGGTTTATACATCATAGTTGCTCTGAAAGGGAGAGAGGTGTTCCGTGTGGATAAGGATAGAGAATAGTTTAAAAGGATTTATCATAGGAGGTTTTGCAGCAAATATATTTCCTTACTGCCAAGCTGATACATTTTTTTAGGTACTCTCAGGAGGCAGAAAGAAAATGGGGACTTCAAGGTCTTTTCCATACTAATTGAGGGTGCGGTCAGAAGCTTCAGAAAGTGAAAAATCTGTTTAACGTATCACAGAGCTATAGACGGTGTTAGCTGGAGGTCAGTTCTGTGAAAGAAGAGTACCATTTTCATAACTGCATCCTCCAATATCACTATCAGGTATTGGCCCTGGAAAAATTACTGGTCATTGCAATGACATTTAAGAGGTATTCTAGGAGTGAAGTTTAAGCAGATGGAGATCTGTCCAAACTTCCAAACCTATACTTGATGTTAGCAGGTGTTCAATTATCAGAAAAGTTATGTGTTTAAAGAAGGATCACTACACGTCCTCTGGACTACATTTGCAAAAGTGAACAAACTTCAATGGCTGCCATGTAGAGTGGCTAGCTATAGCACTTGGCGCAGGTGTTTTGGCAGAATAGAGTTCCCAATCTTGTAGAAAAAAATAATAATCTTAATATTCTAGGACAACCTCCACATCAACTTATATCTCAATGGTAATAAAAATAAATATTATAATTCCTGACCAAACATCTTGTTGTACAGAATATCCTTTTAATTTTTTTTATTTTTTTTGCAGTACACAGGCCTCTCACTGTTGTGGCCTCTCACATTGCAGAGCACAGGCTCCGGACGCGCAGGATCAGCGGCCATGGCTCACGGGCCTAGCCCCTCCGCGGCATGTGGGATCTTCCTGGACCGGGGCACGAACCCGTGTCCCCTGCATTGGCAGGTGGACTCTCAACCACTGCGCCACCAGGGAAGCCCTATCCTTTTTATTTTGATACCAGAATTTCCATCTATTAATTTCTTTTGAGTAATCAGAGATTTTATCATTTATTTTTGTGCTGATAAAATCATTTTGCCTTATTTATGCTGTGAAAATAAATGTTATTAAATAAATAGCTGACTCTGGTTATATCTGCCTTCTAGATAGCAATAAATAGCTGACTCTGGCTATATCTGCCTTCTAGATAGCAATAAGTAGTTGACTCTGGCTATATCTGCCTTCTAGATAGCAATAATCTCTCTGGTAGAATAAATGGTTCTTTCAAAAAAACAAAATAAAAGTACTTTAATGGACTTTGATGGGGTTTTCAATTAAGAAAGACAAGGACTCTTCTTCACAAATGGCATGTGGGTATTCCTCAACTGCCCTGTGTAACAAAATGGGAAGTGTTCAAAGTGGCAGGCTTAGCCAGAGAGAAATAACACAGTTGGTGATTAAAAAAAAAAAAAAAAAAGCGGAAGGGTAGAGGGCTAGAAAGTGGGGAAGGGCGGTGGGGAGAGAGAGAGAATATTTAGTCCTATGGTGGGATGACAGGGAGCGTGGAAAAAACTGTTGACAAGTGGGCCAGTACCTTCTGTGGGATTTCCTGAGAACTTTTATTGTGGCAGTATATGATGCTCAATTTTAAATCATTTGCTCTGCCATTATGTAATCCTCCCCATTTCCCTACTCCTTTAACAAAAACACCAAAATAGAACAATCTTGTGCTGGTGATGCTCTGAAGAATAGGACTACTTTCTCCAGATTTAGAGATACATGTGAAAGGGAAAATATCAGCCACCGAAGGCAAGATATCAGCAATATTGAGAGACTAGAGGGGAAAAGAGGAGACAACACACCAATTTAAGTCCCCAAGAATAAACCAAAATCTTGAGAAGGGCATTGTAATTCTCACAGTATTTGAGACAGGAACTTAGGGTATCTTTATTTTTTTGTTTGTTCATCTGTTTCCAATATTAATGTGGATTGTGTAGTCATCTTTATTTCCCTTATGCTATTAACAATTTGAAAAACAACCTAAATATGAAAATATTTGAAAACTGTAAAAGTGATTACAAGTCTTTCATATAGTGTGGTAATAGGCATCCATGCATTTGTATCTAGCTAATAACATAAGCTGGAAAAATCACCAGTGGGGAAAAAAGTTGCATATAGCATCTTATCCAATAATAAGTTGTGCAAATAGCACCTGTTTTTCTAAAAGACTATTAAAAATGTACAAAATTGTTAATATGAGATATCACAAGAGCAATTTTTAATGCCTTCCTGAATTTGCCTAATTTTTTTCTACAAAATAGATGTATCCCTGCTATAATCAGAAAATGTTATTTTAAAATTTGTGTTCATCAAGATATTCTCATCCCATGCCAAAGAAAGAACAAATTTGTTGGTAATGCTTGCTGTACATTTTTTTTTTTTTTTTACTTTCAGTGTTACTTAAGCTGTCCAAGACCTTAAAAAAAACTGGAAAAAAAGAGTTGATTTCAGGTCAACCAAAAAAAGTGTTTGGTCTACCAGATATGGTAAAAGCAAGAATGGGGCCTGGGGACTATCAACAGCAAAGAATGAGATACTGGAATGTTGCAAAGTAATGGAAATCTGCTAAATCACTAGAAGTATTACAGCATTCGACTTCTGCAAAATCACTACTAGTATTATACCGTCCAACAAACTGAAAAAGCTGACTCATTTTCAAATTGTTTATAATTTACTCTTTTCGGAATTTCTTTTAAATAGGAAGTAAACTTGGATTTAGGACTAACATATATACACTACCATGTGTAAAATATATAGCTAGTAGGAACCTGCTAAAAGCACAGGAAGCTCAACTCAGTGCTCTGCAATGACCTAGATGAGTGGGATGGGGGAGGGAGGTGGGAGGAAGGTCCAAGAAGGAAGGGATATATGTGTACATATATAGCTGATTCATTTCATTGTACAGCAGAAATACAACATTGTAAAGCAATTATACTCCAATAAAAAAAATAAAAATTGAAGTCAATGAAAAACTAGATTCATTTTATGGAATATCATTCTTAGAAACATTTTTTCTAAATCACACTGACTCCATAAATATGTATTGTTAATACTATATTCTTAATGCAACAGAACTAGTTATATTAAAATTATTGAGGCTCAAATTTGCAAAACTGTTTCTATTATCTACCCAAAAACCTACAGTGAGAAATAACATCACTTTTTATTCATTTTACATTAAAAGTGGAAAAGTATGTCATCTATCCAATTTTCAAGGTTCCTTGCTGTAGGGATAATGCTTTTGTTTTCCAATCACTGCTTCTCCAACTGGTGGGTACTAGAAACAGAAAACATGCAAACTCAAAATTGACATGCTTTGCAGAATCTGAGACAGAACGTTTCTCTGCCTATCAGTTCAGGCAGAACATATAATTATTTTCACATCTCACAGGAGTAGTCCTTTCAATGTTAGATTTCCTTAATGCTCTGAGTTGGCAATGACAGGGAGAAAAAGAAGAAGAAAAAAACACATTTGGGGACTGTCATTTACAGTCAGTTCTTTGAAACTAATTTTGGAATGACTTTTAAATTCTGCAAAACATTTATCGGGCAATTCTCTTGATGGAGAAAACAGTTATTCCTCAGTTAAATTTGCCATGAAGTTTTCCCAGCTCTGTCTCATTTTTGACAGGCTATTTTCAGGAATGTCATCACGGTAAGGATGGTAGAAGTGTGGCCCCTATCCTAGGGAAACCTTCGTTAATACATTATCTTTCTCTAGCTCTACAACTGCATTAGGTATTTAGGTATTGACTATGGCACAGGTACTTGCATGGGTAAAAATCTCAATGTCATCATCTTTAGTACTCAATTTGCAAACTGGAAAATGACTGCAATTTAAATCCCATGAAAATTTTCTTCCTTAGCAACACAGTTCATGGTTAGATCCAGTAGGTAGTTCAATATAAAATGTCTTGTTAAGAGGAGTGAAAGCAGTTAATACCATGGTATGGAAACTATGCTACGGTGTTAGGAAGTGTAATGAAACATTAAAAGGAGCTGTAGTGAAACTATAGCTTGATCACACATCAGTCTCTAATGCATTTCTAACACTTGCTACAAATTTAAAACTTACAAAAAATTTTACTGAAGGTCGCACAGAAGGGACATAGCAAGGTTATTTCCCTTGTGTCCTAAAAAGATATACATACTGAATAAGGACTTGAAGTGTAAAAGACAATCTTACTGACAATGATTTAAGTTTTCAATATTCTATATCCTTAAGACTTTCCATAGATTTACAAAGATGTTAAACAAAGAATAAATCCGAATGATACAACTCTTGGCATAACTTCCTGAAGGTGCACCCTGAAGGCTTACTCTGAAGTAAACTCTGTCGGTTGTGAGAACTGCTGAATGGTCATCTAAATAGAAATTATTCTGGAAACACTGCCAGAGGTTAAATGAGAAGCAATCACAGAGGATCTCAAATTTATCATTTGAAAAAATCTTTCTATATTGTTTTCACTGAAATTAGAGAGAACAAGCTTAACAGTTATTGATTTATTAACACTATGGCTAGAATCAAGTCCTAAAACTTTAGCGCTAGACAGAGTCCTTCCAAATCTCCAGCCAGTCTGCTATTCAGACTGATTTCCTACCAGCTTTCTTCTCTTTCTGCATGGTCTTTCACCATGTCATCCATTCAGAACCAACTATCACTTCACGCGCTTCCATAATTCCATATATTTGTGTGTGTGTACGTTGCTGTCTCTATGCGTACAATTCTTTCGAAGCTTAAAAATGGTGAACTGCTGTTTATTCTTTCAAACCCAGCTCTGAGAAATCTCCCCTGACAGCACAAGATAGCCATCCCTTCCTTGTTTGTACTATAGCAATTTGCAGTGTTCTATTAGGATGGGAGCCATTCTAAATGTCTTTTATATGAGAACTGACATTTTCCTATCAGAGGTACATCTAAGATGATAAATTCTTTCTATTAAGGTAGTCACCCACTTCACCTGCACTTCTAAGTCACTGACACGTCTCTGGCCCATTATCCGCTATATCCTGTGTTCCATTATCCTCTATGACACGATAAAGGAAAAGGGAAGTTAAGATAAATTCCATTACATATTTCTGCCAATTTTTTGTGCAGACCCCCCCACCCCTTGCTACCACCACCACCACTCTCAACCAGCAGCAAAGAGGAAGTTCAGGGGCAAGGTAGATCACGTGACACAGTTGGAGATGAACTTAACACACACTGGTTACATTATAAAACCTAAATATTGGGAATGAGGCAGCAAATTTGGAAGCTTTGGTGCAGCTGCGAGAATTCTGGCAAGAAAATGAAATACAACAGGATCATCTTTAAGAAGCCATGCGTAAAGTTAAAACGCAGACTAGAAGGTGACATGGCCAATAACCATCATAGCTACCCAGAATTCAGGGACAGGAGTAAGCACTAAATAGCAGGCCACAGAAAATAGCTGTGACTCAGTGATAGCATTTTGGAGTGAAATCAACCCTGAGACTGTAAGACTTCTCACAAACTCTGTTGTCACATATTGTGTTACAATGTAATTATTTCTCAATTAACTTTCCATAAACAATACCAAATTTTTGAGATTATAAATATAATGCTAATTATTTTAATTTTGAATCACCAACACATTAAACAATAACTGATAAAAAGATTTTAAGGAAAACTTGGAATAATTAAAACAGGAACACAGCAGGTTTTTAAAAACAGATATTTGGCAATTATTTAATGAGGAACTCATTATAATCCAGATTGCTCTTCTTCATAGGTGAAGAGGAAATTCAAATAAAAATTAAGTTCCTAACCCCAATTTTAGGTCAATTATTGTGGTGTTGAAAAAGGAAATGTTAAAACATAACTTTTGCAGTAGCAGAGCTTGTGAAATTAATATAGAAACCCAATCAAAAGTCCATCATGGGGCTTCCCTGGTGGCGCAGTGGTTTAGAGTCCGCCTGCCGATGCAGGGGATACGGGTTCGTGCCCCGGTCCAGGAGGATCCCACGTGCCGCGGAGTGGCTGGGCCCGTGAGCCTCGGCCACTGGGCCTGCACGTCAGAGTCTGCTCCACAACAGTGAGAGGCTGGCCCACTTACCACAAAAAAAAAAAAAAAAAGTCCATCATGTAGGCATTAATTGGTTTAACAAATATTTATTGAGAAACTATATTTTATTTAGAAAAATTAGCATTTAAAAATATTTTATATTCTTCAAGTGAACATTATTTCTATAACGTTATGTTACTTCTATATTTCTTACAGAAAATGATAAAATATTGTTAAATTAAAAACTTCAATAGTAAGTTATATTTTATAGTCTTATTTTATAAATGTTTATAAATATATGACATTATATTTTACCTTATTTTTAAAATCTGCTTAAAAATATATAGCACATAATCCACAATTTTATTCTACATATATTCTAAATATACACTGATACTTCCTATTTTCCTTCTTAGCCATTTTCCCTTTTTTAAATTACCTCCCCTTTTTTTTTTTCTCAAATACTTTTGGTGGGATTCAAATTAGTACAGTCTTCCAGAGGGCAGTTTCTGAAGCCTTGTATGTATGCCTTGACCCAATTATCCTGCCTTTGGGAATTTATTCCAAGCATGTTACTAAGGATAAAGTCAAGGGTGTGCGGGAATATTCAGTTCCACCAGTGAACACACACTCCGTTCCTCTAAGAACTGTCGGTGGGGATCACAGAATCGCATTGGGGCTGGTGCTTGCTTGGGATGCAGCAGCACAACAGCTGAATTGTTGTTGAAGATAGTTGCAGCTGCAGGGCCTGTTCTCTGTGTGGTCCCAGTCATCCATTAACAAGGCTTTCCTCTTGTATCTGACCCAGCCGAAGGAAGGAAATTTGGTTTCCAGCTCTGCAGAGTGCTAGAAAAGCGGTGGTGTAGCCACATTCACATTGAATCTGGTTTTTTTTTTTTTTTGGAAACAAGAATTCATGTTTAGCCCAGCAGGTTAGCCAAATTCTTTAAGGATCCAGCTTAAAGCACAGACTTAGTAGAATGCACAATTTCTGTATGGAAGCGAGGGGTTCTGCCTGCACTTTCTTGGATTCCCATGCTAAACATGCCAAAGCCTCGTTGTTTGGCTTATATCTGGAGGTAATGAGTGAGCAACTTCAATCTTTGCGTTATTACAGAAGGTATTTTATTCAGAGAGGACATTCTCACAATAAATCACCTCTCTTTTCAGCACCTCAAAGGAGTGATATGACAGTGTGCAAAGAAACAAAGTAATTTTCCTGATTTCAGACTCCAAAGTAAAATGTCATAGGGCTCTTTTATTTAGTCAAAAGATATGGGGTTTTAAGAGGGAACGATTTTGCTTTTCTTCCCATCTCTCAAAGCTAATAAAGGTTTTCTCAGGTTTAGAAAGTGAAGGAGAACTATCAGGGAATTGCGGAGAATGTACATGTCAGTGAAATGGCCCAAAGTTCCTGTGCTTTGCATTCTTTCCCCAGCGCCATGGAGAGAGTGTCTAGGCAGAGCGATTTCATGACTCAGAGCAGTAAAGAAAGAAAATTAATTCTTTCACTTTCCTCCAACATCACACAGAATTGTCAGTGGAGATGCCAAACCCAAAGTGGTTTTGGTTGATCAGTGCTTAAGAACAGGACAGGTAATGGAAGGTTCATCATAAGCGGACATGGATATGAGCCAACCAGAGACTGGTGCAACCCACACATGCCTCTGTGCCATGTAAGCCCTCCAGAATTTAGATTTGACTCCAAGGTGAAGGGGGTTGGGCTAAACTAAGTCTCAGCTACTCCAGCAGAAAAGGGTTTTAAGTTTATGATAAGTCCTCTTCTACCTTCTCCAACAGGTACTATGACTATGTAATTAAAACTGTCCCTTTTCTGTCTGACTTCCTTCGCTCACAGTGCATGAGCAATCACTTTCCTTCCATCCTTTTCTTCAATATCTTTAGTAGCTGAAAAAAGATGAGTTACTTTTGGTGGTTCAATGAATAACACTGAAATTGGTCCTGCCTACACAGATTCTAAACGGGCTTGATGTCCGCTCCTCAAGATTGCACAATCTTGTTTGAGTGTACTATTGATGTCATTTAGATTCATTACTTTTGCTGTCATCTTTTCTCCAACCTTCCAGAGGATATTCAAAATGCCTGATTTCTCTTTTGATTCCTTCTTTGACCCACTAGCTGTTCTTGCTAAGAGACTAGAACTTAAATGTTCTCACCAAGGGGAAAAAAAAAAAAGATAAATACGTGACATGATGGACTTGTTAACAACAACAACAAAACCTGGCTAATGAGGTGGTACTATTCTTAACATTCTCAACAGTCTCTTCTGAACTACTTAAGAGTCAATCAGAGCCAACAGTTTTTTACTAGAGAAAAACAAGAGTCCCACAGTGACTAGGCCTCTAAGAAGTCTTTATCACTTCTTTCTCTGAAATTACTTTTGCATGCTCTTGTGGTTCTACTCTAGTCCAGGGGCTTTGAAAAATTCTGTCTATAATTTCCACAGTATATTCAGTAGGTACTCAAAAAAAAGAAAAAAGAAAAAGAAGAAAGAAAATAATGAAACAATGTCTGTATTAGGTAATAACTTTTAATAATGTATATTCTATTCTATTATTTTTTCTATCTCATTTTAAAATAACAGTCATTACTGGAATGACCATAAATATTAATTTTCTCAGAAAAATGCTGGTATACATCTGTTGACAAACTGTTATTATTCGTAGCATCTCATTTCTCTCTCAAAATTGTCTCTTGTTGTGTAATGAATATAGTGGACCTAGTCAAGGTCCACTAAATTCATTTCTCAACCCACTAACAGTTGTAACCCAAATATGTGAGTGTCTTTCTCCTGCACCTGAGCTCTGCTTCTCAGAAAATAACTCCAAATTCTCATAATTTACCATCCACCACTCTGTTATAAACTGAACAAAGTTTCATTATTTTCTGAAAAATTTAACTAATTTATTGGCAACAGGCACAGGGCTGGGCGATCAGCAGGTTCTTGATACCATGTGATTCTTACAAACTTGGACTGCAGTGTCATTAAATTATCAGGATGTACATAAACTCTGTTTATTAATTTTTAAAGAAATTCAATGCTTAAGTGATAATGTATTAAAAATCACCTTATACATCCTATAATTTATTTGCATTATCTTTGAAATTGCTTTGAAACTAATCTCTTGAATAAAACCATAAAATTTGCAATTTCACTCTTTTTTTTTTTTTTTTTTTTGCGGTATGCGGGTCTCTCACTGTTGTGGCCTCTCTCACCGCGGAGCACAGGCTCCGGACGCGCAGGCCCAGTGGGCAATCAGTGGCCATGGCCCACGGGCCCAGCTGCTCCGCAGCATGCGGGATCCTCCCGGACCGGGGCACGAACCCGTGTCCCTTGCACCGGCAGGCAGACTCTCAACCACTGCGCCACCAGGGAAGCCCCAATTTCACTCTTGAGGCAAATGCTCTAGGCTGCCTAAAGAAATCCCCATTCACAACAGTCACAGGTCCTTCTCTTCATTTTTCTCTCATTATTGGGCCAAACTTGGGCCACAGTTTTGGTCTATAATATATAAGTAGAAGTCCTTACCAAAAAAAAAATATTTTTTGTTGTTTTTTTTACCAATTCGCCCTCTGCATTTTACAGAATGTTCTTCTTTCTGTCAGGAATAAGATAAAAGTGGCAAAGGCATGGCTTCCACTGTGTAATCAAAATACAGCAAATGTCAAGAGGAAGATCTACATACTAGGAATGAGTGACCAGAAAAAAAACCTTTGTTCCTTTGTAATACTGGATTGCTTACCATGCAAAACAAAGATACTTCTCTATCTCTTTAAACCACTACAGTAGGATTTTATGCTACCCGCAGAATATAAAATGCCCATAGATATTTTTATACCAGAAGTGCATGCTGCAAGTGACAGATCCTAAAATGTGACTTATCTGACAGAGAAGGGAAGGAACTGGATAGTGTGTACCCCATAATCCCAGCCTGAGAAATAAGTAAACCTGGTTTAGAGGTGACCAAATATTGGACAAAATGTTTGCTTGCTGTACCTTGTGAAACAGAACACTCATCTTCTGTGATGTTAGGGGAATCTGTGCTGTGACTTATTATTCCCGGAAAATCCTTACAAGAGAACAATGTATTCAAACTAGAGCTAGCCATGTCATTTATACACACACATACCTTCCCTTGTTTAAAAAAAAAAAAAATTGTAAATATTTTAAGGTAAGAATAATTGCAGTCCACTGATATTCTTCAAATCAACAGACTTTGATTATCAGAATTAATTGACACCAATTACTGAGGTAGTTCTTAATAAGGATACACAGTGCAAATGATAAGAACTTTGAAGAATCACCCGAACATGATTGCCAAATGTACAAATCTTTCTGGTCATATCCTCTGTACTTCTGTTTGAGATTTTACTCCAGGAATCACAGAACAAAAGGTTCCAAAGGGAGTCGTGGGGGGGGGGGGAAGGAATGCTGTTTCAGTAAATATCTCCTAGAGATACTCCTTACAAAGAGCTTTGGGGACACATTCAACTTAAGGAAACACCACCTAATCTCCCTGTATCTGTAAAGAAACTTTAACAGGAGGAAACCCAGTTCCTAAAAAAGAGAAGGAAGTTTAACTGACTTCCAAAGGAACTCTGAGATTCATGCCCTGGCCTTAGGAGGTGGTTTTCTCAGTTACCTTTGACACAGAGCACTGTTCTGGAGGCAGTATCCACAGTTTCTAACACTGGATCATGCAATATCCGCCCCCGAGGTAAAGTGATACATATCTATATCTATATGTATGTATATACACACACATATATACACATATTTTTCATATATTTTTTTTCATATATATATTCTGTTGCTGTTGTTTGGTTGTTCATTTAAGCAATACTCTGGAAATGTAAGAAGGACTTGAGAAAGGAGCTGCCCTGGTCACACAGGTAGAGAGGTTCCATTAACAATGCAGACTCTTCCAATTACCTATAGCAAAAATCTAGAAAAACAGGGACCAAGAGGCAGAGGCAGGAGAGGCAGGATACACAGGAAATTTATAGGAGATGGGGAGAGGCGCAAAGTAATGTTCACTTCCACTTTTAGTCTTCTAAAAAGAAGCAATGTACACCACAGCTTGTGCTCTGTATCCCAAAATAAAACTCAGAAGAGTTTAAATTGACTTTCCTAGAATAGGGAACCACAGGCATGGTGTAAGGCATTCCAAGGATACAGAGGGCATGATCTAGTTTGCTATTTAATAAGCTAACTGAAGTACTAATTATGAGAAAATGTATTAAATCAGAAATAAACTCTACTGATCAATGCATTTATATGTGTGTGTGTGTATTATCTTTAGAGGAAGTGTCGTGTAAAAATTGGGGAGATATTTATAATTTAATTGAACGATTAGAATTAGATGAACAGGACTTTGTCTACAACATGGCTCATCAACTGGTTCTTTAAGTACATTAGAATGCTAACAAGGGGAAGGTTGTACAGTTTTGACAATCTAGCTATATAAGAATTAAGGAAGAATAGAGATGGCACTTAAGAGGTGCTTGTGCAGAGCACAATGAAAAGTGTTTGATTTGAGGATAAAATGAAATTCACTGTATATAAAATTTGCAAACAAAGCAAGTAAATCTCCCACTCATTGAATTGTGTATTTCTGCCTGCACCAAGTGAAGCAAACTTTGGAATCAAAGGTGCCATTCTACTGAATTCTTTGAATTGACTTCGGTTACCAGTGATTTTTGAAGCAACTGATTTCTCTCCAAGTTCTCTGGCACAATTAGCCTGGTTAGAGTTTACTCTAAATGTAGAATTGCAAGACAACATCCAATCCTGCTACTGGGCAGGAAATATGGGCTTTGTTAAGCCAGAAAAGTTTTAGAAAGGAAAAACAAAACAAACAAATTCACTCTTGAAAGATTCCAACATACTAGACATGGCAAAAGTCAAATGGCTAGAAAAGGTAATTAGGTCCCTAACAATACTAACTCAAGGGAAAAGGGAGTTTAATTATTGAACAACATGTATATTACTAACAATGGGGAATGCGTCTGATTCTGGCTTGGCTGTCCCATGTCGATCTCAAAACATAGATACCTAAACACTGTGGCACAGTAAACTGCTTTGAGGAACAATGGCAAATGTGCGGGGTCATAAAAGTGATATATTCTTTGAACCTAAGCATGGGTTTCCTTTGAGCCTCTACATAGATTTGAGTCTGACACAATCCAGCGTGTAGAACTGTCCACTGACTTCCTAGGGCTAAACTTAAGTAGTGAATCCATGTGGCTTCCAGAAACAGCTACAGCACAAACTGAATATACTCCAGTTTACTCCACAACTGTCTTCAAAAGTAAACCAAACCGTGAATCCTTTGATTCAAGGGAGCTATGATTTCTTAGCCATTTTGAAGGGAGCTAATAGTCTTAAGTATGAGCTACCAGACTACATGCTTATATGACAGGAGATATAATGCATCACTAAAATTTTAATCATATTTTGTGAAACAGTGCATACCACTTTCCTGGAAAAAAACAAAATCAAAAGCTGGGATTTGGGTGTTTAGGGGCAAGAATCTACACAGAAAAAGAGGGAAAGTCAGAAAGGAAGGTCATGGCCGAAGAGTACATTGGAGGGCTGAAACCTTTATAGGAAGTGACCAATTTAATTCTATGGGAAGGAATGATTAGACTATTAAAACTATTAAAAACAGGGCTTCCCTGGTGGCGCAGTGGTTGAGAGTCCGCCTGCCGATGCAGGGGACATGGGTTCGTGCTCCGATCCTGGAAGATCCCACATGCCGCGAAGCGGCTGGGCCCGCGAGCCATGGCCACGGAGCCTGTGCGTCCGGAGCCTGTGCTCCGCAACGGGAGAGGCCACAGCAGTGAGAGGCCTGCGTACAGAAAAAAAAAAAAAAAAAAAAAAAACTATTAAAAACAGGGGCTTCCCTGGTGGCGCAGTGGTTGAGAGTCCACCTGCCGATGCAGGGGACACCGGTTCATGCCCCGGTCCGGGAAGATCCCACATGCCGCAGAGCAGCTAGGCCTGTGATCCATGGCCACAGAGCCTGTGTGCCCGGAGCCTGTGCTCCGCAACGGGAGGCCACAGTGAGAGGCCCACGTACCGCAAAAAAAAAAAAAAAAAACCTATTAAAAACAGTATATCTAATTTTCAGATTTAAGTCTTATGTAGCAATATCATATCCTTCTAATTGAAATCTTTAAAGCTAGCCTTGGTTTGAGTCATATTTTAAGGAGGGAAGGGATCAAAGTGGTATCCAACAGGCTGTCATGATGCAGAAAAGAGAAAGAATATATCTGAGGTAAAAAGGAAAATGGACATTTAGAATCTTATCATCAGCCTTGAGACAAAAATCCTTAAGGGGAACACTGCTTTGCATCCGCTGCCCAGAGTATCCCTTAGAGACACTGACAGGACTGCTATGCTTTCCACCATATGGGAGTGAGGCCAATTTTCTAAATCTTAAATTACTGGATGGCCTTAAGTAGCTGGAGAGTTTGGGATTATTAGGAAGAAAGACTTATAAGTTACATTTGTATTACCCACCTTAGAATTATTTTCTTTTAAGAATTTTTGAAATGGTAAGAAAAAAACATATTTCACAAGTTGAGTAGGTGAAAATTACAGAAAATAAGTTAATCTGCTAATCCCTAAAACTCTAAGTAGATGTCCTAAAAAGGGCACAGAGAGGTGAACCGTAAATAAAAGTAGTTTCAGGTCAATCAAATTAAACATTCACGTTAAAGAGAATTTAAATGACTAATTTGTAGGTTATCTGTTCTTT
Organism: Mesoplodon bidens; assembly: GCF_964165515.1. Taxonomy (NCBI): domain Eukaryota; kingdom Metazoa; phylum Chordata; class Mammalia; order Artiodactyla; family Ziphiidae; genus Mesoplodon; species Mesoplodon bidens. Next base: position 67,229,685 of record NC_138162.1, on the reverse strand, counting down.
TAAACAGACACTGCTAATTTGTCTTTTCAACATACACTGAATATAAAGATGAATATGGAAAGTTTCCCATTCTTGAACAATCTGTTGTACAGAATAAGAAACAGATACATACGCAAATGATTACAATAAAAAGCTCTAAGTGTTTCAGTAATGATGGACATCTAGAATTTGGAAATACCTAGGGAAGAGCAACTAATGCTTAACTGAGATATCAATAAACCACTAATATAAGAGCAGGGTCTTGAAAGTGAAGTGGAAATTTCCTAAGAAAGTAGACCGGAAGGAATTCAGAGGGAACAATGTGTGCCAAGAGCTAAGAAACTTGTAGGACCATGACATTTCCAGGGAGTAGAAAATAATTTAGTATCAGGAGGGCGCAGTGGTGAAAGATGATGTTGGAAATACAGGTTGAAACCAGTTTACTTAAGTCTTTGAGGATCAGGCTAGGAAGTGGGCTATACTCTTGGACCATTGAAGTTTTAAGTGGTAAGTTGGGTGTGATGCATTACAAAAGTATATTCCAGCCAAAAGTGTGCCTAAACACTGTACTGATCAGGTAAGACAAAGGAATAAACAGCCCTCAAGAATTCAGTGGATTAAAGCCCCATGATTTTATTTCTTGCTCATCTAACATGCCCTAGTGGGAGTTTAGGATAGCAGGGCAGCTCTCCTCCAAACTATCATGTAGAGGCTTAGGCTCTTTCTATCTTGGGACTCTGCCCTCTTCTGAGGTCCTGTTCTCTTCTGCATCCAGCTGGTACAAGCAGAAAAGAGAGTATGAAGGAGACACAATTACCCTCCCAAAATGTCCAACCAGGAATTGGCACAGATCACTTCCATTGATTTGAATATAGTCATGATGTCACACCATTACAAAACAGACTAGAGAACCTATTCTTTATGCATGCCCAAAGTAAAAAGTTATGAGGTGCAGCTCAAATCCAAATGTCTTACAAATACTTTAAAAAGATCTACAGCTTCCTACTAAAGATACTGCATGATTAATGTGCTAACTATTGAGAACACTACAACATGGAATATTAAAGATACATATGTGAATTTGGTAGCAATAAACAGGAAAAAGCTTGACAACTCTACCCTTGCTGTACTTGGAAAAAGGAGCATTTTCAGTCAAGTAGTTGCTTAAAATGCAGTATATAGATAATTTAAAACATTTCCCCAAAGGGCGCTTTCATCTACTTACCTCTGAAGAGGCTCTTGTAGCCCAGCACTAACTTAAAACAAGCAGGGCACACTTACAGACTAGGGATAACTCAAGACAAAGATAAGACAGCATATGATTCCACAAGCAGTGAACAAAATGGGCATATATTGTTTGTGAAAATCAGTGTTTTTTAGTTGAACCTGAACACTTGGGCTAAAAAAGGAACCATTTGATATTCTAGAGAGAGTATGTGAAACGATGAGAATAGTTAAAAAAGGATAAGAAGGAGTAATCTTTTGAAAGAATTTCAAAATAATGTGTATGCGGAGGATACAAAATTCTCCTGACCTGAATGGACACAGGGAAGAAAGGAATTTTCCTATGGACTCTTTGAGTCATGGAAAATATTTATGAGACAACTTAGATACACTGGATATGGGGGACAGACTTCAAGCTAGTGACCTAAACAAAACCAGCTTCCTTCCCCTTCTCATCTTAATTCACCACAGTCATGATGTTACTAGCTACCCAAGGTTAGCATCTGGAGCAACCTTCCCTGAGGCACTATAAGTTTGGGGGAATATACATAGATCCCACATTTAATTAATATTAAATTAATAGTATATTCATTAATGCTGTTTAATATTAAAATAGAAATTTTAAAAAACACAACTCTACTGTGGAGCAAAAAATGTCACTGTTTTAAGTCTCCCATTTTTTTTCTCACTTATTTACCACAGTAACTTGTACCTTGGCTCACTTTACTACAATTCATTCTATACATTGTTTCCAGAGTAAATATCCTAAAGTGTAAGGCTGTTCATTTCACTACCTGGAATAAAACTTTTCAATGGTTCTGTATTTCCTACAGGCTATACTCCCTTGCATGTCACGCATTCTCCTTTATCATCCAAATCCTGCATACCTTTTCATTTTTACTCTTACGACTTTCCCATTGTCATATTATGCCCAAATTATGCTGAAATACTTCCTCAAATAGGCCGTATTTTTCCCACTTCCATATGATTATACAGTCCTTTGAATGTTCTATCTAATTTTTATCTACATTAATACTCACTCAATATTTACTTCAAATACTCCATTTCCTTTCACTGTTCTTCATCGTCTGCGTAAGCTGCCCATTCTTGATACTCCCAGACTGTCAAGGCATATCTCTTTCGCTGATCTCGTTAGACGCTGTTATAAGCACTCGTTTATCTATCAATCTCCCACATTAACTTTTATGATCTTTGGAAGTGCGGCCTGCATCTATTTTCTTCCTGCTTTTTTGTAATCCCTGTGTCTGGTACTGTAATTGACACCCAGTACACACTTGAAAAGTGTTTGTTGAATGATTTATGTGCAGAGTTGTGGACACAGAGACCATGAAAGTAACTGCTGCTCAACTGTAAACAAAGAGCCTCCGACTAAACTCCTTCAGAGGTTCCCTTCACCACAATGAGCTATCACACCCAGGAGAGTACGCTTCTGAGTGTGGCCTTTATCCAATGACTCATGAAGCTGCTGATATAAAGGCCTAGCCATTAGGCCTAATGTGGGATACCTGGTGGACCATGTATGTTCCTCCATGATGATGGCTGAAGCTTGTTGGGCCTACAGTGCTTTAGGACTTTTCAGTCAGCTCAATACTTCTGTGGCTGATGCTTTAGAAAAGGATTAAAAGGCCCAATGGAAGACACCCCACAGAATTATGTCCATGAGATGGCCTATGATGCACCATTTACTGCAACCTTAAGGAGTATGCTCGTGAGGGGGCACTGGCATAATACAAAAGTCAATGGTGGCTGTCCTCTTTTAGTGGGAAAAGTCATTACAGAATTTGACTACCTGATCAAAATGGGCACAACAGGATCCCAAAACAATAAAGGCAAGGTACAATGCTTAACTGCCAGAAGTAGACTAAAATTTCGTAATGAGTAACAGGTTCAAATTGCAGACAAGGAGTAATGACCCACAGAAAATTATGGAAATGGTTAAAAGAACTTAGTGTCCCTAGGGAAAATATAAATGGGCAGCCAATAAGGACACCACTCAGCTTGTACCATAAGAAAAAAAAAAATTAAGGCTCGATTACCAAGCAGCTGAGGGGAGTTAAACCTCCCACCCCTCCCCCCCAGAAAAAGGTCACAAACTCCTGCCGGTTTTCAGACGCAGAACCCATTGCCTGAAGATTCAGCTGGGCCCACTGAAGTTAAGACCCTGCAACACTACAGAAAGTACTTTGATAAAAATTCTGTAAGTGCTTCCCCAAAGATTCCTACAATTATCTACTTAGAAAAGTGTACATCAGTGAATGGGAAATATCCAGTCACACTGAAGAATGTTACATAAAAGGTTGACATTGATACCCGTTAATGTGATGCATCATTATGCCCCTCTCCTTACTCCTCCCTGCCCTGATATGAGAGTGGGAGCATGTGATAGGTAAAAAATGAAGTCCTGGTTAAGATTCAGATTATTTTGGTTCCAGTGTGTCCAAAGACCTACCTAATTTTAATTTTCCTGTTCCCCAACTATATAATTGAGATTGGCATACATAACGGTTTGTGCAAGCCAAACACTGGGCCTAGGCCTATAGGTTAACAGCTATTATGCAGAAGGCCAGATAGCGACCATTAAAACTACCCCCTAACCTAAGCAAGATAATAATTCAAAAACAACATCACATCCCAAGGGGATGGAAAAAAATAACCCCATTCTTAAAGATCTGTAATACCCAAGAGTAGTGGTTTCCATTTAGTTCAACAGCCAACCTAAACTGGGCCACATAAGCAAAAAGTGGCTAGTTCACTGGAAATCTTGGTAAAACACATGCACTTCGACAAATGGAGACAGAACCTACAAATATTCAGTGGTCTTCCACTTCAGTAAAATTTTTAGGAATTTAGTGATCACCAGCATGCCAGAATATATGTTCCAAATTAAAAGACAAATAATTGCAGCATGTATCTCCAACCACGATGAAAGAAATATATTACCTGGTAGGCTTCTTTAGGTTCTAGAGGAGTACACTCCACATCCAGGAATACTGTCCAGGGCCGTATACTGTGTGACACAATGCTACTAGCTTTGAGTGTGGCCCAAAATAGGAAAGGGCTCTACAGCAGATTCAGGCTGTAGTGTGAGCTGTCATACATTCTGACAGACCTTATGGCATTAGAGGTGGTAGTGAGGGTGGAGAAAAATATATCATGGAACTTACGGGAGACGCTAGTGGAAGAATCATAATAAAGGTCTCTGGGGCTCTGGAGCAAGGCCACTCCATCTACAATGTACAGGGCTTTTGAGAAAAAAATTCTGGCATGCTTCTGGTGGAGGAGTGCCTGATGAAGGGATAGCAAGGGACCATGAGACTGAACTATCCCCATGAGCTGGATCCTGTCAGATGGACAAAGTCTAAAGATTTTCAGGTACATGAACAAGCAATCCATCATATTAAAGTTGCACCTCTGTGATCAATTATGATTAGAGCTAGAGGTCATAAATAGGCTGCATGAACAAACAGCTCAGATCTGCATATCACCCACCACTGTTGCACCAGTCTCTCAGGTCACACCTCTGGTATATAAGGAATACTGTTTGAAGAGCGATGAAGTAAAAAGTGATACTTTCTTTACAGATGGGCCAAGTATAAGCAATATCTTCAATGACGCTTTCTTCAGGAGTGGACTGGAAAATTAATGATGAATGAAAATTTTCCCAATGGACAGCTTCATGCTGTCCATACAACCACCCATTTTGTTGTAAAGAAAGAAAAAGTGGCCTAAGATTAGAATTTATATGGTCTCATTGGCTGTGGCAAATGGCCTGACTGGTCAGGACCCTGGGAAAAGAAAGTATGGAACGGGTCCATGGTATGAACCTATGGCAGACATAAGGGAGTGGGAACAAAGTGTGAAGACCTTTGTATGGATGCACATCTTAAAGCATGTACCACAGAAGAGACACTAATTAAGAAGCAGATAGAACACTCAGCTAGTTGATGTCAGGCAGCCTAAGTCAACAGTCACACTACTGTTGGCGTGCTGTATGCAAAAGAGAGTGGTCACATTGGGAGAGATGGAGACTACTCATGGGACCAACAATATGAGTTCCTATTCACTGAGGTTCATTTATATATATCTGATACTGAATGTTCAATCTGCCAGCAATAGAGACGTGCTCAGTCCCCAATATGACACTATTCCTCAAGGAGAACAACTGGCCAGCTGGTGGAAAATCATATATTATAGTCCTTTTAACTTGGAAAGGCCAAATATTTGTTCTACCAAAAAGAGATAAATACTGAGGATATGCATTTTCCCAACTGCTGTGTTGACCCAGCTACCACCATGATCTGCGGGCTTACAGTTTGGTTGATTCACTGGCATGAAATACCATGCAATATTGTACCAAACCAGAGGAATCAACTTATAGCAAAGGGGATATGGGAGTAAGCCAAGTTACATGGGGTCTACTGGTTGTATCAAATACCAGACCACCCATTTTTTTTTTTTTGTCAGCCTGGTAGAGGAATGGTATGGTCTCCTGAATATGCAGTTGAAGTATCAGCTTGAAGATGCTATTATACAAGAATTAGGCACCATCCTTAGGATGCAGTATATACTGTGAATCAAAACCTTTATATGCTGCTGTGCTGCCAATGGGAAAAAGACCTGGATCCCTACAGTTCTGTCTATGCAGTGCTAGAGGCCCAGGTCTCTACCTTTGGCATCACAGAACTCAGCAGAAGTCATATTGGGCACTTTGATGAGCCGTTATATTCCAGAGCTCCTTGTGGGGTTATCCTGCAATATAACTGCAGGCTAGAGATGTTGATCTCTAATAAATGTCTTGCATGTCAAACTCCATCTCAATCTCTGGTGCTGGAAAACTCAACTGGCAACAAGCAGTGTTAAAATGTAATTGCTGGGCTTCCCTGGTGGCGCAGTGCTTGAGAATCTGCCTGCCAATGCAGGGGACACGGGTTCGAGCCCTGGTCTGGGACGATCCCACATGCCACAGAGCAACTGGGCCCATGAGCCACAACTACTGAGCCTGTGCGTCTGGAGCCTGTGCTCCGCAGCAAGAGGCCGCGATAGTGAGAGGCCCTCGCACGGCGATGAAGAGTGGCCCCCGCTTGCCGCAACTACAGAAAGCCCTCGCATAGAAACGAAGACCCAACACAGCCAAAAGTAAATATAAATAAATAAATAAATAAATAAATATTTTTTTAATGTAATTGCTATACCACATATGCAATGTATATCAAAGCTTTCTTTAGAGATACATTTTATGGACATATCACAGTTGGAATCTCCTTTAACTTTTACAATAACTCCCTGTTTGGAGCTTTCCTAGACTGATAAGAAGTAGGGCAAATGGCACTTTAGTGCATTTAAAAAGAAAAGTGACACAAATATGTCAAATTTCTAAAGATGATACATAATTAGCTTCTACTCAGTTGTCACGTGACTAGCCCAGAAACGTCGGAATCTCATTTATGCTAGCCATGTATTATTTACTATTTAATACATTAACAACACATAAGGAGGATGGAAAATGATGGAATATAATTACATCAAAATTGCTCTATGAGAGGGTGGAGTAGGAGGAGGAGGAGGAAGAAGAAATGGACGAGGATGAGGAAACCTTATATGGAAATGCAAATATATCTGGATGAAAAATCAAACACCCATACTCTATTTGTGTCATCTATCATTAATGTTTACTACCCTGTGCACTTCTGTGAACGAAGACTCGTGCAGAGCCTTGAAGTTAATGTAGAAAATTAACATTTCTTACGTTCCAAATTTAGCCTAACATTAATCAAATACTAACCTTGGCATCTGTCGTTTGCTGTTTTTTCAAAAATCCTAACAATGCAAATCTAGTACCTATTCTAACAATACCATGTTGTTTTACGACTAATATTTTAACAACAAAATTTATAATGTAGATTATAAAATCTAAACTTTAGAAGTTGAGGGTTATAACCATCAGACCTGGATTAAAAAGTATTAGATTTTTCATAAGGTACCCTTCTGCGAAGATACAGACTAGTCTGTAAAACATGTGCACTAAACAGTAAAATAGAAAAATACCAATGAGGCAGCAGTCTATTTAAACCCAGCTGTTGCACTGGAGGCATTTATTAATTTTTTAAAAAAATTTTGTTGGGGGGGAGGCACTACCTTAAGAGCAAGGAATACACCAAAAACAAATGCTACAATTACCATGTGAAGGGTGGTCCAGTGTGCTGCTTAAATATAATTTACTCTCAACTAATTACTTATAATCATGTTCTCGAATGTTCAGAGAAATGAGGCTCAGGGAATTAAAGTCACTTACCCAAATTCACAAAGCTGGACAGGAGAAGTGCTGGAAGTAACTTCTATGCCTGTGGCTCTGCTTAACCAGGTTAATACGCCCTGCCTGGAGGCCATTCTCCAAAAGCGGCGGAAAACTGAGGAGAAAAGTCACTCGCTCCACAAACTAGCCCGGAATATGTACGCTTACACCTACGTCTACGTCTACGTCTACGTCTACGTCACGTCACGTCACGTCACGTCCCGTCACGTCTCGTCTCGTCTCGCCTCATCTATGACGGGTACCTCACGTCACGTCTCCTAGCGCCTCCTCTACGTCCGTAGCTCCACCTACGTAGATATACTGACGTAGGTGTTGTTTTACTGCTTGTCTGGGGAACGCTTTATTTAAGACAATTTGTGGAAAGTATTTTCAGAGAGAAATTGTTGTTAAGGAGAATAGTGTCTTCTAACTACATAGCATATACTTAGGTTTTCTAGTAGTAAGTAGAAGGAGAAGGAGCTAGGAAAAATAAGTTTGAAATTCGCTGAAGGAGACTGAACTTGGATACCAACTGGCAAGTTTTCGAGCCTTTGTCGGTAAGTATAATATCAGAAGAGAGAGTGAGGTTTGGCACTGTGGGAAATAGAAATGCACATTGCACTGAAGAGCTCAAACAGAACAGTTAGAGAACGAAATCTGGATGGAATCTTGACAATCCATTTTCTGACCATTTCGCCAATGCATTTATGTCGGAAAACTGCTTGTAAAGCACCAGGGGCACACATAGAATTCTGAAGACTTTCATAGTTTGCTCTGTGTGTGGTTTTACCGTAGTAAACTGAGATTTATATAGGAGGATTCTGATTTCCCTTTTTCCTTTCTAATCTTCGTTTTTACTTAAGAAAATTTTGATTACAGGAACCTGTTTTGTGTTAAGAAACAACTGAAAAACCTAGCCGAAACCAAAATTTACAATAGTCACCTCCTTAGGAATTATACTGAACATACAAGATAAGCATAAACAAATCTTCCAACGAAAGAGTGTCTCAGTATGCATTTGTTGTTGCTCTGGGTGGTTTGAAAGTGACTAAACTAATGATGATAATGTTAATAATAGATACCATTTTAGTAGTTACCAAATATATTACTTGTTTTTGAGATATAAAAGTAATTTTATGAAGTTAAATGGTATTAACTTATGTTTAAAGATGAGGAAATAGAAAGGTTAAGTGATTCTTTTTAAGAAAACGCACATGACTAATGGCAGGCCCCTCAGTTCTAGTTCTCATGCAGTCTATTGCAGCATACTGCCTTTCTCTCTTTGAAGAAAAAAATAATTAGCAGGAAATATACTCTTTTCATCATGGCCCAATAATCCAGAAAGAACAAATGCTTATCATAGTGTAAGACTCATGTTTGAGTGAAGAGGAGCTACTTTAAATAACAACAACAAAAAAAAACCCTTCAGTTCATAGTAATAGTACTACTTTGGAGACAGCTGGTATAAGTGAAGAGCAGTATGGTAAATGTATTCAGCCCTGAAATAGCCTCTGATACTGCTCAGCTAACTTTTAATGGGTCTTGCAGCTTAGGCTTCCCTTTGCAAACCACTGAGGGTGCAGTCCTGCTGCCCTTGCATTTCTTTTATGCTCACATAACTCCCATTAACATTGCTCAAAGTTCTGGGTACCAGGAACTAAGGGCAATTTTTCTCTGCTTCCTCAATTCTCCAGAGCTTTGCAGGCATAGACATTTAGCAGCACTTTCTCAGTAAGAAGGGGATATTTTGCACAGAAATAGGAAAGCTGCAGGGAAGCCCTTGCTTACTGTAGTGAATCTCTGTGTGCAGAGCCATGTGACACAAGGTTCGGGTAGGGCACCAGCTGCTTGGAACCACCTCAGGGCTGTATGCTGCGGGAAGAGAACTCCCCCTGGCTGTGTGTACACCTGATTGGCTGTATGTCAGCAATCCTTCCAGCCCAGCAGTTCCTCTTCTAGTATTCACCAGATGCAATTAGCAGAATCAGAAGGAAGCAACTTAAAATCTGCCAAAATAGGTCAGTAACCTCATTGTTTGCCCGTTAGTAATCACAGGATATATGTTTAGAGCAGCAAAAGTCCTATGAAAATTATACAAAAGCATCCCTTACCTCCTGAGTTTTGCCATAGTTCCTCATTTTGTAAACATCGTATATAAAATCTCATAAAAAAGGGGAGCCATTTCCAACTGAGATCTGTTTCTATATACAACTTACAAAAGTCATAAGTTCCCTTTGAAAATTAATAATTGGAGAAGCCCAGGATATTAATATTAATATAAACTACAGCTTATAGGTTAAGATGTACACATGCCTTTCCTATTTCCTCAACTTGCACTTTATCCTAATATTTGTCCTATGAATAATGATCCATAGATAGATTTTCTTAGATAAACTAAATCACGTACAGGGATTCCCTACATACGAACCTTCAAGTTGTGAACTTTCAAAGATGTGAATGTACCTTCAGGCGTGAGTGAGATTGCAGCTTGCCCTCTGTCTCCTATTGGTGATCCTTCAGCTCTACCATCTCCCATCTCCTCTCCCTCCTCCAGTCAGTAACTCTTCTTGCCTGTTCACTCGATGTCAACGAGTGTATGCCAGCTGTTGTACTGTACTACTGTACTTTTCAAGATACTGTACTGTAAGATTAAAAAAGTTTCTTTATTTTTTGTGTTTGTTTTTTATGTACTATTTGTGTGAAAAGTATTATAAACCAATTACAGTACAGTACTATTTAGTCAGTTGCATTAGTTAGGTACCTAGGCTAATTTCGTTGGACTTATGAACAAATTTGGACTTATGAACGCCCTCTCGGAATGGAACTCATTCATATGTAGGGGACTTAGTGTATTAAATACGCTCAGTATTGTTATCTAAAATGATGCAACACCCCTTAAAGAATGTAAACAAAACTTTACCCTTAAAGCAAAATGTTGCACCTTAATTGATACTTCCGATGAATACGCTGCCTTTGAGATTTAGACTGACACGTGCATTCAACATATTTATTTTTTTCTTCATTTTTGGCATGCAGATGTCAAAGTCTTACTAGCTAAAATGTAAGTTCTGTTTCAAAGCAGAAGCAGTTGAAGATCTTTTTAAACCTTCCTGATACACAAATTAAGACATAAGGAAGAGGCTAGAGTAAAAGAGACAAATGGAGAGAGTACAGGCGTGCTTTTCATCACATCACCAGAAAAAATGCAGTTTTTCTTCACTGATTCTTCCTTTGCTTTACTTTTTTTTTTTTAAACAGTGCAACATATGTTATGGTTAATCATATATAAGCCACTGGGAGAATAAATGCTGTCACAATAATTAATGGTTTAACTCACTCTGAGTATTTGCAATATTAATAACCAAAATGAGACTTTTGTGTTAGTGTGAGCATGAACATATGTTGCTTATTGCATTTTGTCTCTTAGAAATAAAAACGGTGAGCCTGCTCATTCTTCCTTGGTTTTGGTCAGTGGTTTAAGATTAGAAGCAAGCCAGAGGAATACCATCAACACCCTGTGTTCCAGTATGGATTGGTGCAGTATGCTGCCATTCTAAAAGGCTTCAAACCTTACCTTTTTTGCCTCTATTCTTTAGATGGTTCAGGATAGTATAAGGGATTTCAGATATAATAAATAGTGCTTTTCATCAAACAAACATTAAGCAAACAAACAAAACTTGAATAGTCATCAAAGCAACTTTTGCCTATGTTTCTAGGTTTGTATCAAGAGCCCTCTTCAAAAGAATTCAACATCAAATTGTAATGTTCTTTCCTGATAGTAAAGGGGGATTTCTTATTATTTAAATTTGCTTTCTGTTCACCAGTCTTATAGAATGATCATCTAACAGTATAAAAATATTTTTATTCCCCACATAAATGTAAACTATTGTTTACCCATTATGGTCTTTTTTTGTTCATGTTGATTATTTATTTAGGTTTTTTGTTGTTATTGTTCTGTTTTAAAATAGGGCCCTCATATTTTAGTGTAGCCTTATGGTTATACGGAGATTTTGATTGAAAGAAAACAATAGATAAAAGAGTTTGGCTACCACTCATCATTCAACCAAAAAGGTAAAATGATTCCCACCTAAAAAGAAAAATATAGTTTCTAAAAATGCCTCCCAGAGGAGGAATAGGCCCAGAAAAAAGCAATGTGCTGATTTTAGCTAATTTTATTTTTATTTAAATTAGGAAGGAAATAGCAAAAGAAAATTCTTTTGATAATGAAATGATGAAAGCAGCAACGAGTTTAAAAGATAACGAAAGAACGAACACCCCAGGGAGAAAATATTGGTAAATTGATGAGAGTGATTGAGCTATCACTGCAATTATTGTAACAACCTTGAAGCAATGATATGATTCATTTAGAATAATCCCATGTGAACTAGAGCTGTGTTACTGGCTGCTGTTACACACTGAGTGGCCTGAATCTAGTTGAGTCTCAGAAAAATAAGATTAAAACCAAAAATATCCATTTTGTAACAATACATGCAACGTGGGTGGATAGATTCTATGTAAACACAGCCATAACAATATAATTATGCTCATGTTAAATGTTACATGCAAAATGTTTGTTCTATTTAGTGAGTCTAGTTATTCCACTTTAATATTTCATTATCTTTATAGATAAAGCTTTTTTTGATTTAAAAATCCTCGTTCAATCGTTGTTGCCAAGTAAGGTACTTAAGCTATCACAAGTGCCTTAAATGGGACAGTGTTACTTGAAGTCAGTCATTTAAGAATCTCTTACAAAATAGTACCCAAAGTTGAAATATTCAAAAACTTTAAACTCTTTTATATTTGTATTTTAGAAAAAACATCATCTAGGTTATTAACCTCTGCATACTTTTTCTACTTATGAAGATATAATTTTCACTTGAATGTTTGAATACTAGCTAATCCAGCAACATGATGCCTAAGAATTTTTGCTTAATTATATACAAGATCGTATTGGATGAATAATTAGAATTTCTGGAGGTTGACATTAAGACTTCAGTGTACACTGTAGAGTAGTCATTAGTTCTTTAAAGTTATTGAAGCCAGCGGTATTTTTTCCATATAATATTCTGGTATAGTTTATGGCATTCACCATGATTAATATCTCAAATTCTTTTTATTTAACTGAGGTCAGGGGCCTTCTTTCAGTGTTTACCTGCAAATCTAGAAGGACAGAAATAAATGCTGTCCCTGGCCCCAAAGTTGTGTAAAGCACAATGAACCCAATTCTTTTGAAAAATTGAGTCCAGAGGTCTTACTTAAGTGTGGTATTCTCTATGTATAATTTCACTTTTACTTAAATGTAAACCACCACATCTTTGGAGCTACATCTCAATTTTATATGTGATTGCTGGAATCTCAGAGAAGGCTTCAGCTCACAAAACAATTCATTCAGCCACAAGCAACAGAACACTTGATTATCAGTGTCCTAAACCACAAGATGACACATTACTTAATGAGGAATCTGGAGCTAGGAAGCTGAAAGATTGTTTCAGTAGTTCATTGATATTATTAAGTTCATGTTCTCTTTCTATCTTTTTGCTCATCCATTGTTTTGTGTGTTGGCTTTGGTTTATTGTGTTTATTGCCTGTGGATACAATGTGACTTCAACAGCTCTATACATCATATTACCATTCAGTGAGGAAAGAATAGGAAAAAGACCTGCCAGTGAGATATTCCATTATGTTTTTTAAAATCAGAAATAAATTTCATGTAAGTTCCCTAGAAAATTTGCTTATTTGTCCTTATACTTCATTGATGAAAACTTAGTCACAGGGCCGTCTCACTCTCAAGGAAGGTTAAGAAATTAATTGTTTTTTCCACTTCTAAAGTGTAGGTCCCAAGGGAGAAAGGATGTGGAGTATTCTTTGAATACCTCTGATTTTATAAGACCAAACTTGGCTCAAAGATTATGAAATATAAAATTCACAACATGTGAAGTTCTCTAACATACGAGTTAGAATATTCCTACTTATAATTTGAGGATCACAGGATAATTGCTTTATTTTCTTATTGTAATGATTCAATGAGAATTTCAGTAGTGTGGTTTTTTTTCCTTCTACCAAAAAGAAAAAAAAAAGGTTTTGAAGGAGACTTATTTTAGACTTAGTCATATAATGATACATTTATAATATCAAGGTTTATTGATGTAATTTGTCACAGTTTAGCACAGTTTTTTTTTAACTGAAAAACAGACTGGTAGATGGAATCCTGCTTAAAACCTTTTTGGGAAGAGGGAGTATTGGAAGTAAGTGGAGCTAAAACTGGGCAAGAGATTTCAAGAGCTAATGCTGTAACTAATAATGAGAAAAGTTACTGTTGCTTTTCTCATAGCTAGTGTCCTCACAGTTACCTTTCACACCCACAAAACTGGTAACTAATAAAAAAAAGACAACAAACACTATTTTTTACCACTATGCTGCTGTCTCTTGAACACTGAACTGCAGAATCTGAGCTACATACCCATTTCTGTAACCTTACTCGTTATCACCAACAGCAGCTATAGGATGCTGTGTGGACAACTCCCAGACACAATGATTATGAACACTTGTGATAAGTTTAGTTTTATTACCATCACGTTTTTAAAATGTATAAATGCTCTAGTTCTTTAAAATGTCTATTTTACATTTGAATAGAAAAATGAAACTGTGAGTAAGGGAAGGGTCTTGAGTTTTCATTCTGCTTCTGCTACTATGAAAAGGTCATTAACATTTTTTGAGCACAAACAGCTTACCTGTAAAATGAACTAATTCATGTGGCTAATTTTAACAACTTTTATCCCCAGATATAGGAAAAAAAGACTTTGATTTAGAAATTCCTACGTCAAAAATTACCCTAATAATGCTGTTTCTGTGTGTCATATCTGATGTCATATCTCTGTGGGTAGTTAAATTATTTAAAGTCTGCAGCAATGTAGATGGTTCTTCAAATTCAAAGTTACATTTAGAATTTGTATTCTGATAATATAGAAAATGCAAATAATACACAGAAATTTGGCTTTACTCCCCTTACTACTAAATGTAATGATGTTATTTGGGAAGTCTCCTAAATGTTTCTGTTTTCTGTATTAGCTTCTCACTGAACATAGGGGTTATTTATCATCACTCCTTGGAAATAATTTTAAACACTTTTAAGTGAATAAATTTTTCATTTTAAGACTGTACATCACTCATCTATTCATGCCACATAGAATGTCTAAGAACATTTTAACAGTAAATCATCTTTTGTTGATTTACTTATGGACCCTTTAAGCATTGCAGACTTTTACATGCAACTTCATGAAGTTTATCTGTATTGTGTCCATAATCCAATGTAAACAGTAGTGTTTTTAGAATAAAAGAGACAAACATGTTTCTATTACATCTCATGTTATATCATCCCACAGAATGAAATATTTTTCATTTTAGGTATTATATTAAGGATATGCTGCTTCTTCCTTGTTGGTGTTTCCTTCAACCATTCATAAAAGCCTACACCGATTTAAATTTTCTTAGTTCAGGGAGTTAAACATTATCTTAAGTCTGTTTTTTAACTTGATTTTGGATGTTAGAATATAGTTTCTGCAAAGCAGAGGCAGCTGTTTTTCCTCCTCTTTTCAAGTGTGTTATTTTGTATATTATTTGTATAATATTTATTATATTTTATAAATATATTATATAATATATATAATATATAATATATATAATTTATATATATTATACAAATATATATTATTTGTATAATATTTATTTGAAGAATTTATGCTTAAATTTTGATTATTACATGTAAAGGCATTAATTATTGAACTTAGACCCTTGATGCCAAGTGCTATATTAATTAATTTCTAGACTAAATCATTTGCACAGAGAGTTCTCTGTCTCATTTACATCCACAGTTACTTTTTTTTTAACAATCTAGTCAATTGTTTAAAATTTAACCCTTAATAACTTTGCAATACAGAGTCACCAAAAATTTTGGCTTCTCCTCTCATGAGTCTCAAAACAATATGAACAACAAAATAAATCAAGTAGTATAGGATTTTAAACCAATGTATAAAATAACTGAGTCCATATTGATATAAATAAATGATTGAATTAATTTAAAAATGGAGGAGAATAAACAAATCTCCCATGGAAAATTTTAAATAATTCATGTAGATACTCTATCCTTGAGAAAAGGAATCATAACTCACCACTTCTTAAGTGTAGGTTTTGCATAGTGGGGGGTGGGGATGGGTGAGGAGGAGGAGGAGGTGGAAGAGGAAGAAGAAGAAGAAACAGCAGCAAAAGCTGCTGCTGCTCTTGGCTCATATCATGGCTTATACAAAAATCAATTTGAGATGGACCGTTAGACCAAAACTTAAAATCAGTAGGACAGTAGAAGAAATCAGAAGTATATCTTCACAATTTTGAGTTAGACCAGATATCTTGGAGAGGACAAAGACTGTATGAACTATGAGATAAAACATTGTTAATTTAGAATTTACAAAAATTCCAAACATCTATGCTCATCAAAAAGTGTAATCAATAGATATCTATTAGAAAATATTTGTAAGTCACATATCTGAGTGAGAAGGAATTCTATCCACAGTATATTTTTTTAAAATAAAAACCTGGAGCTTAGTAATAAGGTGAATAAACCAATGAAAATTGGAAAAATACTTAAACAGATACTTCTTAAAAGAAAAATCCAATAAATATATTAAAAATTCTCAGCATCATTAGCCAGTAAATAAATATAAATAAATATAAAAATGATACAACTACATAGCCACTAAAATAGCTAAAATGAAAACACCAAATATTCTGCAGCATGTGGAGCAAATGGACGTATAAAACTTCGTTTCAGTGTAAAATTGTACACTCATTTTGAAATATTTTTGTTCTCTCTGTCAGTTTTCTATTTGGGAAAATTTTCCTTGTGGCTGAAAAATACCCTATTCTATCCTATAGTACTTATAGTAAATATGAATTATTTTTTAATTTTTCTGAGGATGTCAGTGTTTCTTTAAGGGTACTTTCAAATTAGGATGAATTATCCTATTGAATTCTTTTTTTTTTATTATTATTAATTTATTTTTGCTGTGTTGGGTCTTCGTTTCTGTGCGAGGGCCCTCCCCAGTTGTGGCAAGCGGGGGCCACTCTTCATCGCGGTACGCGGGCCTCTCACTGTCGCTGCCTCTCTTGCGGAGCACAGGCTCCAGACGCGCAGGCTCAGTAGCTGTGGCTCACGGGCCCAGCCGCTCTGCGGCATGTGGGATCTTCCCAGACTGGGGCACGAACCCGCGTCCCCTGCATCAGCAGGCGGACTCTCAACCACTGCGCCACCAGGGAAGCCCTCCTATTGAATTCTTTTGAGGCGACTTTTTTTATCACTACTTTGAAGATATAATTAGCTTCCATTACTGGTACAAGTTAGTTATTTACAAGTTACTTGTCAGTCTCATTTTGATCCTTTGAAAGTAATCTGCCTTATTTTTCTGGCCCCCTAAAAAATCTTCTATTTAAATTTTTTCTGTAAAAATATTTATGCATGAGTAATTGTGGATTTTTTTGTTTGTTTATACTGTTTGTGTTTCTTAGGCTATATTTAATCTCTCCCTTAATATCTTATATCAGTCTAAAAAGTTCTCATTCATTCTTTTCCAAGTATGACCTCTCTCTCTTCCTCTCTCTCTCTCTCTCTCTCTCTCTCTCTCTCTTCTTTTGAGATTGTAATTAAAATATGTTAATTATTCTCATCATTTACTTTATGCCTCTTCCCTCTCTTTGATAGTTTTTTATATTCTGTCTCTCTGTGCTTCATTCTAGATATTTATTACAATCTATCTAGAAGTACAGTAACTCTCTCTTTAACCCTTTCTAATCTCTTGCTAAACTCACCTATTGATCTTTAAATTTCTACATTGTGTATTTGGATTACATAATTTCCAATTTCTATTGAAATTTTCAAATGTGTTGTTTATATTATTCAACATACACATTTTAAAGGCTGTGTCTGTTAACAATAATAATTTTAACCTTTGTGTGTGTTTCTTCTTCCAGTTACCTATGTTGATTTTCTTCTGTTATATTTTCTCTACACATTCATAATTATTTTGTCTCAGTGTGTTCATAGTATTAATTATAGAAATATGTTGTGGATTTAGATATTGCCATTTTCTTCCAAAAAGGATATACATAATTTTCTGCTGGGTGACTGGGATTGTTAATAATTTGGGACCACCTTGTTCAAATTTCAACTAATGAGATGATTTGCAGCTGAGCTGCAATTCTTTAAAAGTGGTTTCCTCCATGGTACCTCTTCATGTCTTCATATATATCTGTTGGATTAATAATGATATGATAATAATAATAAAAGGCTTTTGTGTAGTTCTCATTATGTTCTAGGCACTCTTCTTGATGCTTTACAATTATTATTTAACTCTAGCAACGTGATGAGGTAGGTAAAATTTTTATCCACATTTTACAGAGGTAACTGAGACAAAGGAAAATGAAATAATTTACCCAGAATTAGTAGTAATTATTAGAACCACTATTCAACTTCAGGTCCCATGTTTCTAAAACTACTATGCAAATGTGCCTTCCCATAAAAGATAGTTGCCCTCTTCAGCAGCTAATCACTTTGTGAGAATCAATTCAAGAAATTACTCTTCCCCAGAGCATTTGCATTCTAAGATAAGATCACCAAGGGAGGAACACAAAAGCATTTATCTCTAACCACAAGCTCTCTTATGAAAGCTTTACAACATTCTAAGTCAAGCAGTACCTTCTGACCTCTGATGTCCCTTTCAACTCATAAACTTCTCTTATTATAATTGTGAAATTTAAGACACTGGGAGGGAAATAATTATTTGGCAAAGATTTTCCAGGCATATAGCAATCATACTTTATAGATAGCTAATACTTATTATAGAATTTACTATGTGACAGCAAATCTGATGAGTCATTTACATAGTCCTACATTTAATCATTAAAGTAAATCTATAATAAATATTCCCATTTAGGCAGATAAGAAACCTAAGGACTAATCATTGTATGATTTACCCAAGTCCCATAGTAAAGATATATAGCATTAAAATTAAATCTTCACCATTTTGACTCTAGAAACTGCATTTTTACCATGACACTGTACAATCTACATGGTATAGACATAGAGGTCTCTACATATTCTAACTACATGATATGGACATAGAGGTCTCTACATATTCTATATGACATAGCTACATGACAGTTACTAGTAATAGCATTTTGCGGAGAAATTTGTCTTAAAAAATAGTCATTTTAACATTTATTTTCCTTTTAGTACTAATGATACAGAATAGAATAAATTAAGACTCTGTGTTGGCAATTAGGCACTAAAACTAGAATATAGGTTATAAGTGAGATGTCTCTAGCCTGGAAAACAAGCAGCTCAGTATCATAATTCAGTAAACCTTCATGTTTCTTTGAAATGAAGAACCAATTAAATTTCTTTTTATAATCTGATGCCATCTCGATTCCTGTTGATATCAGAAGTTTTTTTTTTAAATAAGTTGAGCTGTTTCCAACAAAGTCATAAATAACTATAGGCATAAACCTAATATTTCAATTTTGTAATGCAATAACAGAGAATCCCTATTAGCACATATACTCTTTTTTTTTTTCATGGAGCATGCTGCAGTGTTTATTACATACATATTATTTTTTTTTGCTTTATAACAAATTTAATCAGTTATACATATACATATGTTTCCATATCCCCTCCCTTTTGCATCTCCCTCCCACCCTCCCTATCCCACCCCTCCAGGCGGTCACAAAGCACCGAGCTGATCTCCCTGTGCTATGCGGCTGCTTCCCACTAGCTATCTACCTTATGTTTGGTAGTGTATATATGTCCATGCCGCTCTTTCACTTTGTCACAGCTTACCCTTCCCCCTCCCCATATCCTCAAGTCCATTCTCTAGTAGGTCTGTGTCTTTATTCCTGTCTTACCCCTATGTTCTTCATGACAATTTTTTTCTTAAATTCCATATATATGTGTTAGCATACAGTATTTGTCTTTCTCTTTCTGACTTACTTCACTCTGTATGACAGACTCTAGGTCTATCCACCTCATTATAAATAGCTCAATTTCATTTCTTTTTATGGCTGAGTAATATTCCATTGTATATATGTGCCACATCTTCTTTATCCATTCATCCGATGATGGACACTTAGGTTGTTTCCATCTCCGGGCTATTGTAAATAGGGCTGCTATGAACATTGTGATACATGTCTCTTTTTGAATTATGGTTTTCTCAGGGTATATGCCCAGTAGTGGGATTGCTGGGTCATATGGTAGTTCTGTTTTTAGTTTTTTAAGGAACCTCCATACCGTTCTCCATAGCGGTTGTACCAATTCACATTCCCACCAGCAGTGCAAGAGTGTTCCCTTTTTTCCACACCCTCTCCAGCATTTATTGTTTCCAGATTTTTTGATGATGGCCATTCTGACTGGTGTGAGATGATATCTCATTGTAGTTTTGATTTGCATTTCTCTAATGAGTAAAGATGTTGAGCATCCTTTCATGTGTTTGTTGGCAGTCTGTATATCTTCTGTGGAGAAATGTCTATTTAGGTCTTCTGCCCATTTTTGGATTGGGTTGTTTGTTTTTTTGTTATTGAGCTGCATGAGCTGCTTATAAATTTTGGAGATTAATCCTTTGTCAGTTGCTTCATTTGCAAATATTTTCTCCCATTCTGAGGGTTGTCTTTTGGTCTTGTTTATGGTTTCCTTTGCTGTGCAAAAGCTTTTAAGTTTCATTCGGTCCCATGTGTTTATTTTTGTCTTTATTTCCATTTCTCTAGGAGGTGGGTCAAAAAGGATCTTGCTGTGATTTATGTCATAGAGTGTTCTGCCTATGTTTTCCTCTAAGAGTTTGATAGTTTCTGGCCTTACATTTAGGTCTTTAATCCATTTTGAGCTTATTTTTGTGTATGGTGTTAGGGAGTGATCTAATCTCATACTTTTACATGTCCCTATCCAGTTTTCCCAGCACCACTTACTGAAGAGGCTGCCTTTTCTCCACTGTACATTCCTGCCTCCTTTATCAAAGATAAGGTGACCATATGTCCGTGGGTTTAACTCTGGGCTTTCTATCCTGTTCCATTGATCTATCTTTCTGTTTTTGTGCCAGTACCATACTGTCTTGATTACTGTAGCTTTGTAGTATAGTCTGAAGTCAGGGAGCCTGATTCCTCCAGCTCCGTTTTTCGTTCTCAAGATTGCTTTGGCTATTCGGGGTCTTTTGTGTTTCCATACAAATTGTGAAATTTTTTGTTCTAGTTCTGTGAAAAATGCCAGTGGTAGTTTGATAGGGATTGCATTGAATCTGTTCATTGCTTTGGGTAGTAGAGTCATTTTCACAATGTTGATTCTTCCAATCCAAAAACATGGTACATCTCTCCATCTATTTGTATCATCTTTAATTTCTTTCATCAGTGTCTTATAATTTTCTGCATACAGGTCTTTTGTCTCCTTAGGTAGGTTTATTCCTAGATATTTTATTCTTTTTGTTGCAATGGTAAATGGGAGTGTTTCCTTGATTTCACTTTCAGATTTTTCATCATTAGTATATAGGAATGCCAGAGATTTCTGTGCATTAATTTTGTATCCTGCAACTTTACCAAATTCATTGATTAGCTCTAGTAGTTTTCTGGTAGCATCTTTAGGATTCTCTATGTATAGTATCATGTCATCTGCAAACAGTGACAGCTTTACTTCTTCTTTTCCAATTTGGATTCCTTTTATTTCCTTTTCTTCTCTGATTGCTGTGGCTAAAACTTCCAAAACTAGGTTGAATAAGAGTGGTGAGAGTGGGCAACCTTGTCTTGTTCCTGATCTTAGTGGAAATGGTTTCAGTTTTTCACCATTGAGGACGATGCTGGCTGTGGGTTTGTCATATATGGACTTTATTATGTTGAGGAAAGTTCCCTCTATGCCTACTTTCTGCAGGGTTTTTATCATAAATGGGTGTTGAATTTTGTCGAAAGCTTTCTCTGCATCTATTGAGATGATCATATGGTTTTTCTCCTTCAATTTGTTAATATGGTGTATCACGTTGACTGATTTGCGTATATTGAAGAATCCTTGCATTCCTGGAATAAACCCCACTTGATCATGGTGTATGATCCTTTTAATGTGCTGTTGGATTCTGTTTGCTAGTATTTTGTTGAGGATTTTTGCATCTATGTTCATCAGTGATATTGGCCTGTAGTTTTCTTTCTTTGTGACATCCTTGTCTGGTTTTGGTATCAAGGTGATGGTGGCCTCGTAGAATGAGTTTGGGAGTGTTCCTCCCTCTGCTATATTTTGGAAGAGTTTCAGAAGGATAGGTGTTAGCTCTTCTCTAAATGCTTGATAGAATTCGCCTGTGAAGCCATCTGGTCCTGGGCTTTTGTTTGTTGGAAGATTTTTTTATCACAGTTTCAATTTCAGTGCTTGTGATTGGTCTGTTCATATTTTCTATTTCTTCCTGATTCAGTCTTGGCAGGTTGTGCATTTCTAAGAATTTGTCCATTTCTTCCAGGTTGTCCATTTTATTGGCATAGAGTTGCTTGTAGTAATCTCTCATGATCTTTTGTATTTCTGCAGTGTCAGTTGTTACTTCTCCTTTTTCATTTCTAATTCTATTGATTTGAGTCTTCTCCCTTTTTTTCTTGATGAGTCTTGGTAATGGTTTATCAATTTTGTTTATCTTCTCAAAGAACCAGCTTTTAGTTTTATTGATCTTTGCTATCGTTTCCTTCATTTCTTTTTCATTTATTTCTGATCTGATTTTTATGATTTCTTTCCTTCTGCTAACTTTGGGATGTTTTTGTTCTTCTTTCTCTAATTGCTTTAGGTGCAAGGTTAGGTTGTTTATTCGAGATGTTTCCTGTTTTTGAAGGTGGGATTGTATTGCTATAAACTTCCCTCTTAGAACTGCTTTTGCTGCACCCCATAGGTTTTGGGTCGTCATGTCTCCATTGTCATTTGTTTCTAGGTATTTTTTAATTTCCTCTTTGATTTCTTCAGTGATCACTGCGTTATTAAGTAGTGTATTGTTTAGCCTCCATGTGTTTGTATTTTTTACAGCTCTTTTCCTGTAATTGATACCTAGTCTCATAGCATTGTGGTCGGAAAAGATACTTGATATAATTTCAATTTTCTTAAATTTACCAAGGCTTGATTTGTGACCCAAGATATGATCTATCCTGGAGAATGTTCCATGAGCACTTGAGAAAAATGTGTATTCTGTTGTTTTTGGATGGAATGTCCTATAAATATCAATTAAGTCCATCTTGTTTAATGTATCATTTAAAGCTTGTGTTTCCTTATTTATTTTCATTTTGGAAGATCTGTCCATTTGTGAAAGTGGGGTGTTAAAGTCCCCTACTATGATTGTGTTACTGTCGATTTCTCCTTTTATGGCTGTTAGTATTTGCCTTATGTATTGAGGTGCTCCTATGTTGGGTGCATAAATATTTACAATTGTTATATCTTCTTCTTGGATCGATCCCTTGATCATTATGTAGTGTCCTCCTTTGTCTCTTGTAGTAGTCTTTATTTTAAAGTCTATTTTGTCTGATATGAGAATTGCTACTCCAGCTTTCTTTTGGTTTCCATTTGCATGGAATATCTTTTTCCGTCCCCTTACTTTCAGTCTGTATGTGTCTCTAGGTCTGAAGTGGGTCTCTTGTAGACAGCATATATATGGGTCTTGTTTTTGTATCCATTCAGCCAATCTGTATCTTTTGGTGGGAGCATTTAGTCCATTTACATTTAAGGTAATTATCGATATGTATGTTCCTATTCCCATTTTCTTAATTGTTTTGGGTTCGTTATTGTAGGTCTTTTCCTTCTGTTGTGTTTCTTGCCTAGAGAAGTTCCTTTAGCATTTGTTGTAAAGCTGGTTTGGTGCTGCTGAACTCTCTCAGCTTTTGCTTGTCTGTAAACGTTTTAATTTCTCCATCAAATCTGAAAGAGATCCTTGCTGGGTAGAGTAATCTTGGTTGCAGGTTTTTCTCCTTCATCACTTTAATTATGTCCTGCCACTCCCTTCTGGCTTGTAGAGTTTCTGCTGAGAGATCAGCTGTTATCCTGATGGGGATTCCCTTGTGTGTTATTTGTTGTTTTTGCCTTGCTGCTTTTAATATGATTTCTTTGTGTTTAATTTTTGACAGTTTGATTAATATGTGTCTTGGCGTATTTCTCCTTGGATTTATTCTGTATGGGACTCTCTGTGCCTCCTGGAGTTGATTAACTATTTCCTTTCCCATATTAGGGAAGTTTTCAACTATAATCTCTTCAAATATTTTTGCAGTCCCTTTCTTTTTCTCTTCTTCTTCTGGAACCCCTATAATTCGAATGTTGGTGCGTTTAATGTTGTCCCAGAGGTCTCTGAGACTGTCCTCTGTTCTTTTCATTCTTTTTCTTTATTTTGCTCTGCAGCAGTTATTTCCACTATTTTATCTTCCACCTCACTTATCCGTTCTTCTGCCTCAGTTATTGTGCTATTGATCCCATCTAGAGTATTTTTTATTTCATGTATTGTGTTTTTAATCGATGCTTGATTCATCTTTAGTTCTTCTAGGTCCTTGTTAACTGTTTCTTGCATTTTGTCTATTCTACTTCCAAGATTGTGGATCTTGGAAATAGAATCTTGGATCATCTTTATTATCATTATTCTGAATTCTTTTTCAGACAGACTGCCTAGTACCTCTTCATTTGTTAGGTGTGGTGGGTTTTTATCTTGCTCCTTCTCCTGCTGTGTGTTTTTCTGTCTTCTCATTTTGCTTATGTTACTGTGTTTGGGGTCTCCTTTTTGCAGGCTGCAGGTTCATAGTTCCCGTTGTTTTTGGTGTCTGTCCCCAGTGGCTAAGGTTGGTTTAGTGGGTTGTGTAGGCTTCCTGGTGGAGGGGACTAGTGCCTGTGTTCTGGTGGATGAGGCTGGATCTTGTCTTTCTGGTGGGCAGGTCCACGTCTGGTGGTGTGTTTTGGGGTGTCTGCGGACTTTTTATGATTTTAGGCCACCTCTCTGCTAATGGGTGGCGTTGTGTTCCTGTCTTGCTAGTTGTTTGGCATAGGGTGTCCAGCACTGTAGCTTGCTGGTCGTTGAGTGAAGCTGGGTGCTGGTGTTGAGATGGAGATCTCTGGAAGATTTTCGCCGTTTGATATTATGTGGAGCTGGGAGGTCTCTTGTGGACCAGTGTCCTGAAGTTGGCTCTCCCACCTCAGAGGCACAGCACTGACTCCTGGCTCCTCAATTTGGGATGATGTGTTGTCTATTCATGTATTCCACAGATGCAGGGTACATCAAGTTGATTGTGGAGCTTTAATCCGCTGCTTCTGAGGCTGCTGGGAGAGGTTTCCCTTTCTCTTCTTTGTTCTCACAGCTCCTGGGTCTCAGCTTTGGATTTGGCCCCGCCTCTGCGTGTAGGTCGCCGGAGGGCGTCTGTTCTTCGCTCAGACAGGACAGGGTTAAAGGAGCAGCCTCTTCGGGGACTCTGGCTCACTCAGGCCGGGCGGGAGCGAGGGGCACGGAGTGCGGGGCGAGCCTGCAGCGGCAGAGGTCGGCGTGACGTTGCACCAGCCCGAGGCGCGCCGTGCGTTCTCCCAGGGAAGCCGCCCCTGGATCCCGGGACCCCGGCAGTGGTGGGCTGCACAGGCTCCCAGAAGGGCGGTGTGGGCAGTGACCTTCGCTCGCACACAGGCTTCTTTGCGGCGGCAGCAGCAGCCCCAGCGTCCCACGCCCGTCACTGGGCTCTGCACTTTCAGTCGCGACTCGCCCCCGTCTGTGGAGCCCCTTTAAGCAGCGCTCTTAATCCCCTCTCCTCGCGCACCAGGAAACCAAGAGGGAAGAAAAAGTCTCTTGCCTCTTCGGCAGCTCCAGAGTTTTCCCGGACTCCCTGCCGGCTAGCTGTGGCACATTAGCCCCTTTCAGGCTGAGTTCTCGCCACCAGCCCCAGTCCTCTCCCTGCGCTCTGACCGAAGCCCGAGCCTCAGCTTCCAGCGCTGCGTGCCCCGGCGGGCGAGCAGACAAGCCTCTCGGGCTGGTGAGTGCCGCTCGCCACCGATCCCCTGTGTGGGGATCTCTCCGCTTTGCCCTACCCAGGTATGTGGGGACTTTCTTGCCTTTTGGGAGGTCTGGGGTCTTCTGCCAGCGTTCAGTAGGTGTTCTGTAGGAGTTGTTCCACGTGTAGCTGTATTTCTCAGCACATATACTCTTATTTTTCATGTATAGACAGTTTTTTTGCCAACATAAAGTCCTGATATAGACTTAAATATTCATTAAAAAATTAATAATAGCCAAAAATTAGAATTTTGTATTATAACTATACAATGGCTATACAAAATAAGTATTTTCCATTGATTAGGACCCATAAACCATATTTTTAATATTCTCATTCATGGTCTAATAGGGGTAGATTTATTTGTGTCTTTTCATTAAACCCTAATGGACCTTTAATTATAATGCATTGTATCTATTCAGTAATTTTTACCTATTTTCTTGAAAATAATTTTGTCTTAAGATAGTCAATGTATGTGTTTTGTAAGATGATACCTATGACAAATATAAATAACTGACAAGTAGTATTTGGTCTGTGGATGTGAGAGAGAGATAGAGAAGAAAAGAAGGAGAGGAGAAACTCACAGGATATAATGATTAAATCCCCCAAAACAGTCTATTAAAGAGAGAATCCTATGTCTGTACTGTGTACAATTCAGTGGAATTCATAGCCATTTAACTTCTTAAAACCAGTGTATTAGATTGTTGAACAATAAATGAAGGATTAGCAATTTCTAAAAATCTGATTTAAATTAAATCATTGATTTGCTCTTAAGGGTTGACCTTTGACAATCTCTTAGAAAACTTAGAATAAAGTCATGTAAAAGAAGGACCTCAATGAAATACCAATAAACTTTCTAAGCTCAGTAACAACAAACATGTATTTACTAAAGAATTACTTTGATGGAAAGATATTTTGCACTAGGAAAAAACAATTTACCTGATAAAAAAATAAAATAGGGGTAACGAATTTGATAAGACACTATCAGCACTGACAGTGTAAGATTGCTTTTAATTATTTCTCATCATCAACTTTGGTAATTTGATTTCCTTTATGAACTTTTCAAACACAGTTATGTTAAGAACCACTTTGAAACAATTGAAATAATTACTTATATTTAGGAAAAACTAAGTGGTAAAGTTATACTGTCTCAATATTAAACTACTGATCCAAGTTCTCTTTAATAATGAAAGAAAAGTCAACTGCCTAAATTAGACCACAGGTTTTTTTTAAGGTGGATCTGAGTTACAATACTCTTAATTCTTTTAAATATGTTCATATTAAGTATTTTTTTCATTAGGTCAGAATGCCACACAGCTATACTAATTCTCTGTTATTAAAAACAAGTTTGAAAGCCAGAAAAAAGCCAAGGACAATTTATTCTGTTCTTTAAAAGTCTAATGTAAAGGCAGGATTTTCAAATCAACTAACAATGACTACATACTAAGCACATATAATTAGTGTACAGGTTGATAAACTAAATGTTTTATACCATCGTAGTCTTCATTTCTTGCCATATAAAATTTGTTAGCTTCTATGATACAATAGATCTCCAATTAAAATACAAAATACATTCTTTTTTTGGGGGGAGGGGGCACATCACGCAGCATGTAGAACTTCCCAAACCAGGGATCGAACCCACGCCCTCTGCAGTGTAAGCCCAGAGTCTTAACGACTGGACTACCAGGGAGGTCCTAAAATACAAAATTCAGATAATGGATCTTTGATGGAGCAAAGATAAGAATCAGGGCTTAATTATTCTAAGATCATTTATCTGAATTTAAATTTCCCAGTATGTCTTGATATAGACTTAAATATCCCTAACCAAAACCAATAATAGCCAAATATTAGAATTTTCTATTATAACTGATTTAATGGCTATACAAAATAATGACTCTCCATTGAGTAGGCCCTGTAAACCACGTTTTTAATATTCCTATTCATGGTCTAAGAGAGGTAGATTTATTTGTATCTTTCCACTAAATCCTTTCTAGTGAACCCTTAATTATAATGCATTCATTGTATTATATATATATGTAGATAATTATATATAATCATAAAGTGAATAAAAAACAGTTACAAATAGGGTAACTATTAACCTAACTACCTCAGTAATCACTTTAAATATATCAATAGTTTTAGCACACCAGGGACCTTTGGAATGGATACAAAAAAGCAACTATATATTGTCTATAAGAAATGGATTTAAATATAATGACACAGGTTAAAAGTAAAGGTATGGATAAAAATATATGTACCATGATAAGATTAATCAAAAGAAAGCTGAAAGAGCTATATTAATTTCATACAAAACAAAGTCTAAACAAAGAAGATTATCAGGGACAAAGAGGGCCATTATGTAATGACAAAGGAGTTAACTACAAAAAGCTAACAATTCCCAATATATATGCACTCAACAACACACGGGGCTTCCAAATATTTGAGAAAGAAACTGACAGGACTGAAAAGAGAGATATGTACTCTTAAATCTATAAGCTGCATATATTTTTGCTAACAAAGCGAAAATAATATTTCCCAGTATATAAAAAATATCATTATACCTTTACAAAGTAACCAATAACTTGTTTATTATTATGTACAGGTAGACCTCATTTTGTTGTGCTCCACAGATATTGCATTTTTTTTACAGATTTAAAAAATCACTTTTAGGGCTTCCCTGGTGGCGCAGTGGTTGAGAGTCCGCCTGCCGATGCAGGGGATGCGGGTTCATGCCCCGGTCTGGGAGGATCCCACGTGCTGCGGAGCGGCTGGGCCCGTGAGCCGTGGCCACTCAGCCTGCGCGTCTGGAGCCTGTGTTCCGCAATGGGAGGGGCCGCAGCAGTGAGAGGCCTGCGTACTGAAAAAAAAAAAAAAAACAGTTTTAGCATTATCAGATGATGGTTAGCATTTTTTAGCAATAATGGTTTTTGTTGTTGTTTTGGTTTGGTTTCTTTTTGTGGTACGTGGGCCTCTCACTGTTGTGGCCTCTCCCGTTGCAGAGCACAGGCTCCGGACATGCAGGCTCAGCAGCCATGGCTCATGGGCCCAGCTGCTCCACGGCATATTGGATCTTCCCGGACCGGGGCACGAACCCGTGTCCCCTGTATCAGCAGGTGGACTCTCAACCACTGCGCCACCAGAGAAGCCCAATAATGTATTTTTTAATTAAGATTTTTTTTTAGACGTAATGCAGTTGTATACTTAATAGGTTACAGTATTATGTAAACATAACATATGTACTTGGAAACCAAAAAACTTGTGTGTCTTGCTTTACTGCAATATTTGCTTTATTGTGGTGGTCTGGAACACAATACATTGTGGATATACCACAATATCTCTGAGGTATGCTTGTAATATGCTTCCATCATGTAACAGCATAGATTTGACTTTTTATCCTTAATATCTAACAATGTCATTAATAGTAGACTTAACAGTTACTAAAATGAAACATTAAAACATTAATTAATTCTGCCTTCATTAAAACTTTTGATCTCAGGATTAGTTTGTATCTCAAGAATTATGGAAAACCCAAAGAACTTTTGGTATGGGGATTTAATTTACCCATATCTACCGTATTGACATTAAAACTGATTTTTTTTTTTTTTTTTTTTGAGGTACGCAGGCCTCTCACTGTTGTGGCCTCTCCCGTTGCGGAGCACAGGCTCTGGACACGCAGGCTCAGCAGCCATGGCTCACGGGCCCAGCTGCTCCGCGGCATATTGGATCTTCCCAGACCGGGGCACGAACCCGTGTCCCCTGCATTGCCAGGCAGACTCTCAACCACTGCACCACCAGGGAAGTCCAAAACTGATTTTTTAAAAATACTTAATTCATTTATAAATAACCATCATAAAACCTTCACATATTTTCATGCTTTGTGATTTGAAAAATACTGGTTCATTGAATTATGCAGGTATTCCAAGTGGTACCACATTTCATTATAAAATATATATTTTTAAATTATTTATTTATTTATTTATTTTTGGCTGCATCGGGTCCCAGTTGCGGCATGCAGGATTCTCCGTTATAGTGCGTGGGCTTAGTTGCCCCGCAGCATGTGGGATCCCAGCTCTCCGACCAAGGGTCGAACCCACATGCCCCATGTTGGAAGGCAGATTCTTAACCACTGGACCACCAGGGAAGTCCCTAAAATGTATTTTTGAAAATAGCATTCATTATTATCACCCCTGAAGCCGGTTAAGTTGTCAACTTCATGGTGGCACATAAAAATTTTCCGAATTTGTATTTTGGCTTAAAATCTTAATTTTTTTTTTTTTTTTTGGCAACAGTATGAGTTCGTTTCTTGAAGTGTCATGTGCACTGTACTTTTCAGCCAAATACACAAGTCTAAATGACCGTAATTTGTCTGCTGTTCATTCAAGCAAAAATGCAGCTTCTTGAAAAAAGTTTAGTTATGTATATAGTTCAAACAGTTGCACAAGTTGTTTTTATGGAAGTCAACCATCACACTTCAGAATACAACAGAAATATTTATGAACACTTCTCTTTTCATGACAAAGAATATTAAAAAGATGTGTACTTAAGGATTGTCATTAATATTAATAATTTGCTGTTTCATCAAGGTCAATCTTTATGTGCTTTATTTTTTATCTTACTGCAAACACATGGAGGTGAAAATATAGTAACTTCAAATACAGTTTGATGTCAATGCCTTGATTGTGCTAAAATGCTAACAGTTATATGCTATTGCCTTTGCACTCTCAGTTCAAATGTTAACAGGGTTAAAAAGACAAAGTCTTAATGTGGTAGGCAGAATAATATCACTCAGAGATATCTATGTCCTAATCCTCAGAACCTGTGAATATGTGATCTTACATAACAGGGACTTTGCAAATGTCATTAAGTTTATGGACCTTGAGTTCAGGAGATTACCCTAGGTTATTCAGTTGGCCCAATATAGTCACCTGAGCCCTTAAAAGCAGGGAACCTTACCAAGCTACAATGAGAGAGAGAGAGAAAGTGGGTGGGGACAGAGATTTGCATTGTGTGAGAGGCACTTGACTGTTACTGACTTTGAAGATTGAGTGAGAGGACCATGAGCCAAGGAATGTGCATAGTTTTTAGAAACTGAAAATGGTCCTTAGCTGACGGCCAGCAAGAAAATGAAACTTCAGTCCTACAACTGCCAGGAATTGCATTCTACCAACAACCTGAGTTAATAAGGGAACAGGTTTTCCCAAAGACCATACAAAAAGGATCACAGCCATGCCGATCCTTTTGACTTTAGTCTGGTGAGACCTGTGTTAGACTTATTATCTGCAACACTGTTAATTTGTGTTGTTTTTAAGCTGAAAAGTTTGTGGTAATTTGTTATGGCGGCAATAAAAAAGTATGATTATTATAAAAATTGTTTGGATCTCACAGTTCCCTGCAAAGTGTCCCAGGAACCTCCAAGGGTCCAATAGTTCATGAATTGAGACTTGCTGTTCTAGACCTACAAATATCACCTCATAGTAGAATTAGATGTAGCCAAATTGTTGGTAATGCTCCTGTTAAGTTTCTAATTTTTGTCTTTTTGACAGTGGAATCTTTCTGTGTAACAACAGAGCTTTGTATTATGAAAAACAGTTATATTTTTCCATGTTTGTTACTTCAGATTAAAGTATTAATAAATCAAAATAAAAACAACAAAAAGTGGTTTAAACTGAAAATTTTGCTCCCACTAGACCCTATACAAATCTAAGGAAACTTAAAATAAATCCTCCTGCATTGTGTTGCTTACATACTACTCAATTACTAAACATGCCAGCATTTACTAATGAAGAGATAGGGACAAGAATATACTTTTCAGTTCTAGGAAAGTATACTTAATTTTAGATGCCTAAGCCTTCAGAAAAATCAATTATACCAACAAATTATAAACCACTTGACTTTAATTGTGTTTAATTTTTTCCAGAACCGTATTGATGGATATACTCTTGTTGAAAAGTTGAAACAATAATTTTGAGAGGACATTCAATATAGGACAATACAAGGTAAATAAGCAAAGAACGTATTTTTTCTTGGGAAAATAATTTATTCCAAATAAATAGATTTTATATTTAAATATATGGGGATATTAGAAAAGTGCAAGATGACACAACCACAATAAATAAATTGTTATGATTTTACTAGTGATTTTCTTAAAAACTAATACTGAAAATATTAAAAATAAATGTAAAATTAGGTAAAATACTGAACACTGAACCACACAAAATATATTCCTCAAAATTAAAACCAACAGCCTTGCTCAATTCTTTTATAAGGAAAACATAAATATCACAGAAAAATAAAATAGTAATGAACATTTTTTTTTTTTTTTTTCCTTTTTTTTTTGTGGTATGCGGGCCTCTCACTGTTGTGGCCTCTCCCGTTGCGGAGCACAGGCCCCGGACGCGCAGGCCTAGCGGCCATGGCTCACGGGCCCAGCCGCTCCGTGGCATATGGGATCCTCCCAGACCGGGGCACGAACCCGTATCCCCTGCATCGGCAGGCGGACTCTCAACCACTGCGCCACCAGGGAGGCCCAGTAATGAACATTTTTATAAAAAAATCTTTAAATTTCTAAAGGGTAATAGGTCTGCCTATCAAGCTAATGACATAGCTACAAACTGTTTTAGAAAACTTCATACTGTTTCTCCATAACAACCTTTTAGGTCTTTTCTGAGTCAGCTCTTTTCCAGCATTAAGGTTTCAGTTTAAGTACCCTATCCTCAGGAATTCCTTTTCTAATCTCCTTTGACACCTAAGCAGTGTTCATCTGTCTAAAGCCCTAATTTACATTATTTAACTGTTTGTTTATCCATAGAATCCCCATTTTTATAAGAGCAACCTTGCCTGCCTTTTTCAGCATTGTATCCCAAGTGCTTACAACAGTGCCTTGCGCATAAATACTACACAAATGTTTATTGGAAGAATGAATAACTAGGCAACGCTCAGCTCACTTAGAAAGCCAGGGCCAACTTTCATGTTTTCCTGGTCTGGGTTTACAGCAGTGTTAGGGAAGCTTTGAATAGCAGCCTTAAGAGGATGTCTGCTGCAGACAATTGGAAATAGTATTTATTCCAGTAGGAGCAGGATGGCATTAGAAACTCCAAGACATATTCTAGAAATAGAATGAAATCTGTATATGAAAAGGTCAGATATTTACTTGGGAGATATTACAAGTCAGGCCCTAACACATGAAGAAAGCATAGTCAGGATGCCACAAGGAGCTCTTTCTATGCCTACCACAGAAATTTGCGTAAGGTACCCTTGGGCCTGTGGGATTACACAGTTATCAGAGTGCATCTTGGCCAGACATGCTGGAGGAAATTAGAGGCAAACACAGGTCCTCTTAAACTCAAAATTAATGTGCTGGCAGGAGAAGAAATTGGAGAAATTTCAATTTGTTAATTCCTACTATGTTCCCAGCATCTCACTAGGCAATTAGTTCTCACACCATCTTGTGAAAAAAAATTAAATCACTATTTTATAGATGTGGATGCTGTAAGTCATTCAGTAATTTTCCCAAGGTTATAGTTAGAAAATTAAAAATTAGAGTATGAACCAAGGACTTTTGAGCTACCGAGTCCATTCTGTTTCTACTACAGTGTGTTAACAATAAATTTTCTTGAAATTGGAGAAAATTAAAGTTATATTTATTGACTCAGTATTGAAGAAAGAAAATTTCAAGTGTTGGTCCATGTATGAGCACTTGAATCATCATCTTACCTAGCATCAAAGACTCTTGTGACAAATTTTTTAAAAAAGAATAATAGGGCCTCCCTGGTGGTGCAGTGGTTGAGAGTCCGCCTGCTGATGCAGGGGATACGGGTTCGTGCCCCGGTCTGGGAGGATCCCATATGCCACGGAGCGGCTGGGCCCATGAGCCATGGCTGCTGGGCCTGCGCATCCGGAGCCTGTGCTCCGCAACGGGAGAGGCCACAACAGTGAGAGGCCCGCGTACCGCAAAAAAAGGAAAAAAAAAAAAAAAGAAGAAGAATAAAATAGAAGTTTTAACACAGTGCAAGTCTGCCTTAATTTATGGCTTAAAAGATGTTTAACCTGGTAAGAAAATGTTCTTGAAAATCAAGAGAAACATTGTGATACTTTTGAGTGACTGTTGGCAACAGTGATGTAAGGAGGGTCATTAGGCATGAGAATCATACCCCAGAGTTTGCATTAGAAGCTACAGTATAAGAGAAAGATGCAAAGACACTTGAGCATGCCTATATAGCCAAAGGATAGAGGCTTAAAACTGGGAGCCAAGAGTGAGGAAAAGAGGGCTGAGAGAGATAGATGTGCTTTTGTTCCTTTCCAAATTTCAGCTAAATTGACTTACCTTTCTCTGGTATAGCACCCTAACCCTCTGGCCATGGATGCTGTTTGCTGGCATATATGAGAGTATGACTTGGGCTTTATTCATGACAGTACAAACTATTAATGTGGATCTGCAGTTAATTTGTCTTTAGAATTTTCTAGTGGTATAAAGACTACACTCTTACCATGATCAGTGTGTTTTTTCAATATTTCAGTAAAACATCATAGCTAGAAGCCACTGATTCTCAAAAAGTTTTAATATAACATTTTTCAAACATAATTATATTTTGATGCCCAAACAGATGTATATTTGACACACATGACAGATGACAGTAGACCTTCTTTGGTGGGGTTAGTAGTGTCAGGAGACTTGAGGCCTGCACTGTGTCCTCCACCTCACATTCTATGAGTGTGAGACCTAAGAGATTAAATTCACATCCGGAGTCACAAAGGTGGTTAGGAGATACCTTGGTTCCTGGTCTAGTGCTTTCACTATCCATAGGCTGCCTATCTCAACCCCAGATTTCCCTGCCATACTTTTCTCCTATAAACTAGTTTCCATTCCCATTCCCACCAATTCTAACATTACCTCTGAAAGCCTGAGTGAGCTCCATACTTTGAGGAAATGTAGAGGCATTTATATTAGTTCTAACATTCATAGAATTGTCATCCTCATCACCAATACTGAACTCAACAGTGATTTTTCAACAAACCTTTCACACAGGCTCCTATACATAAACTGCTTTGTGTTGTTATTTGTTTCACGTGTGTGCGTGTGTGTGTATGTGTGTGTGTGTGTGTGTGTGTGTGGCTTCCACAACTAGTGAGAATATTCCTTAAGGTCAGGGCCACATATTAAAATCATGTGAAGAAAAACAAGGGAAACAATTATATATGGGCCATTATTTACCTAATGGCTTTTGCAGGCAAGAAAAATTAGAGTAAAGGGCTTTTAGTGGCTATCAGCTAACCTGCAGTACTGTGCCATAGAAAAGATAGTTATTTGTTTGTTGCTTTGTTTTTATTTCAAAGTACAGATGCTTTTTATTGTTTTTGTGTTTTTGCCTTATCTCTATGTCTACCACTCCTCTGTGTTTCGTTGTGAAAGCTAGAGTTATAGATAACTATAATCTCTCAAATAAATATTAAATATATATTCTAATATTTATCCAGCTTACTCTTTCAAATATATCTTGCTGACTTCCATATGAATACAGGAATATATATCTGACTGACCTAGAAGATCACTTCAAATCTGAATCAACAAGATTAAACCCATTTGTTTTGGGGAAAACATAAGACTTCTGATGTTCACATTTAAAGCAAACAGTTTTGAGAACTTGTCATGTTTTTTATTCCTTTACATACATATGGTTTCAAGATTATGTATTTAGTTATACTTGCAATCAGTTCTTTGTGAATGTATGCAAATATCAGCTTTTACCAGTCAATATAAATGGTTTCTACTTTGTTTACTTGTGTGCATGATCGTGAACCAATATTGCCGAAGAAACAAAAAAGTATCACCTGCTGGAAAAAGGTAGAAGTGTGTGAATTCTTTGAGTTCAGTGGTTGATGGAACAATGGGAAAATTTGTGCAGTGGACAGAAAAATACTGTTTATTTCTACTTTCAAATAATGTAAGAGATCTGCAAGCTGGATATAATTTGATCCATTATTTTTTACTACAGTTTCCCTTCCTTTCCCCAACCTGCTTATTAAGAGTGGTGCTACAAGTGGCAGAGAAATAGAGTTTCAGAAGTTAAAGGGTGGGAGAGATTTCCTAAAAAATTTGCTTTACATGTAAATTAAGTAGCTGTCATTGGCTAAGCCTCGAAAAACTACTGAAAAATCTATGAGGGAGAAAGCATACAGGAAAGGTATAAATTTGGAGTGTGGTATTAGAAGACTGACTTAATATGTGCATGAATAAGCTCTAAACTGATGAATTTCATTGTGGCATTAAGGACTGGAATAGTATATGGGAATGCCTTCCCATCCTTAAAACCTCTGATCATAGAGGAGAAAAAAATTCAGAGAATACATTTATGCACCATAGAATGAGATAGCTAAAGGAGAGTATATATAAATATATGTATATATACATACACACACAATGTATATGTGTGGTATATGTGTGTACAGACATAAACTATGTAAACGAACAACTGATACAGGTAAAAGTCAAATAAGAAAATCAATAGAATAATTTGAAGTAAAATAACTGGAGTAATAATGTGCCACAAAGAAACAAACATTTTAAGCTACTTTGCAGGAAACAGCTATGTTGCATTTTAAACTGAAGCAAATATCATTGACAGTAATATAAGAAAGAAACCATCCCTAGGATATCTAATTTACCTCTGAGGCCTTGGGTTTTTATATTCTAATTTATATGATTCTGCTGATCTACAGAAATTTTTTCTGTAAAGTATATGTTTTTCATAGTTACAAATACTGAATGGGTAAATTTTATCATCTTTAAAATTATTAAAAAGCATTCTAACCTAATGGGATCTCGTCTTCCAATATAAAGGTAACAGCTGGAATTATGGAGTTGAAATACTGCTTAGTTTCTCTCAGAACTAACTGTGTGTACATGCTGAAATAGTAGCTAAGTGGATAATATACTTAAAAGGTAATATTTATTTCACAATTATTATTTATTTCCTTGGTATTCTTCTGGTTTTGCACTTGTATATGAGAAGTGACTCTTAAACATCTAAAAATAGCCTCTTCTCTTTCAAATTCAAATATTTTAGCAAGTGCTTTATAAATTACTATAAATATACAACGTTAAAAATGAACTCTAGGGCTTCCTCGGTGGCACAGTGGTTGAGAGTCCGCCTGCCAATGCAGGGGACACGGGTTCGTGCCCTGGTCCGGGAAGATCCCACGTGCTGCGGAGTGGCTGGGCCTGTGAGCCATGGCTGCTGAGCCTGCGCGTCCGGAGCCTGTGCTCCGCAAAGGGAGAGGCCACAACAGTGAGAGGCACGCATACCGAAAAAAAAAAAAAAAAATTTACTTTACACTACCAAACGTAAAATAGATAGCTAGTGGGAAGCAGCCGCATAGCACAGGGAGATCAGCTAGGTGGTTTGTGACCACCTAGAGGGGTGGGATAGGGAGGGTGGTGGGGAGGAAGACAGGAGACACAAGAGGGAAGAGAGATGGGAACATATGTATATGTATAACTGATTCACTTTGTTATAAAGCAGAAGCTAACACACCATTGTAAAGCAATTATACTCCAATAAAGATGTTTTTAAAAAAGAAAAAAAAGAAAGAAACCTTTCCTGATCACCTGGTGTACCATCCTCTGGATTTCCCATGCATGTTTTAGCTGTAGGAAGATTCCCTAAAAAAAAAAAAAAAAAAAAAAAAAAAAATGAACTCTAAGTTGCAGGATTGCTGCTTTAAATATGCTGATGGGCTAAAGTGTCCTCCTTCACATTCATATTTCAAAATATTAACCTCCAGTACCTCAAAATGTGACTTTATTTGGAGATAGGGCCCTTAAGGAGGTAATTAAGATAAAATGAGGTCAGATTGGGGGCGGGGGTGTTCTAATCGGGTATGTCTGGTGTCCTTATAAGCAGAGAAGATTAGGACACAGAAGACAAATGGCAGGAAGACCACATGAGAACACAGTGAGAAAATGGTCATCTACAAGCAAAGAGAGAACCCTCAGAATAAGCCAAACTTGCTGACATCTTGATTTTGGACTCCTAGCCTCCAGGATTATGAGAAAATAAACTTACGTTATTTAAGCCACCAGTTCTACAGTATTTTGTTATGGTGCCCTAGCAAACTAATACACATATTAAAGACAAACTGTAAGCTTGTTAGGCACTTTTATAATTAATCTTTCCTGTTTCTTGTCACCATTTGTTACCCCCATCCCTACAAGAGAAATGTTTAAAAGTTAAGTGTAAGCTTCCACATAAGAGGGAGAAAACCAGAAGGTGTCTCCCCCAAATTTACTACAGAAGAGCAAAATCAATTTTTCTTGAGCCTTTCAGAGGTGAAGATGTACAGCAGTCAACTAAGTTGAAATACAAGGAAAAGCAGACACCTGTAAGAAGAAATGTGATGCAAGGACTTGTTTATCTGAAAGAGGCCAGCCCTAATACAAGCCAGAAAGGAGAATTTAGTTACAGATTTTAACCAATTGCTGAAGGCCAAGTATGATGTAGCAGGAGATTATAGAATGCTTTTAGCCACAGACAGGAGAATTCACACCCAATTGAAGTCTTTTTTTCCTCTTTGTTGAGCATATACAAGCAGAATTGGGAGCAAAGTTGCAGGGAGACTGGAGAAACCCTCTTGTGGTGAAGGCTAGAGAGAAGGGAGCACTGAGAGAAAGACACAATAATGACAAAGGAGGGCAATAATCCCTACAAGATAGAAAACAAAAGAGATGAGCTCTACAGTTCCTTAAGAAAGCTCCCATCCTGTAGCACAGGGAGAGAGCTCCCAAGCAGAGCCCAGCCTACTATCTGATTTGAGAAGAAGGAGCTTCTCCCTCTTCTCCCTCCCAAATAATTGAATGAAAATGAATACTATGCCTACCAAAATTTGAAGAAAGATGCTAAAGCAGGGCTTTATGGAAATTTAAGGCATCAGTTATCCCTATAAGAAGCTAGAAAAAAAAACACTAATTACCCTACAAAAAAGCAGAAAGAAGGTAATAATAAACATAAGAAGAAAATGACTGAAATTGAAAGCAAGAAAACAATAGAGAAAATAGTGAAAATGAATAAATAGCTGCTTATTTGTAAATATCAATAAAATGGAAATCCTCTAGTTAGACTGGCCAGGGAGAAAAAAGAGTGATAATGAACACATAAATCGCAAACATAAATCACAAATCACAAGAATGAAAGAAGAAACATTATTACAGACCATAAAGGCGTTTTAAATATAATGAGAGAATATAACAAGTAATTCAAAAAAGAGTTTATGTATGTATACTCAAGAGAAAATAGGTAACATGAGTAAGCCTGTATGGATTAAGGAAATTGAATGTGTAATAAAAATATGTAGGAAAAAAATATTCCTTGACCAGAAGATTTCCCTAGCAAATTCAATCAAACTTTTAGGAAATAATATTGAGGAAGATTTCTGCAATGATGGAGGAAAAATCTCTGTAAGCCTGCAGCTTCATAATCGTACAAGAACATTGGCAAAAATTGTCTGAATCAATTTTTTAGAATTCAGGAAATTAACCAAAGACTTGCAACAATCTGAGAAACGTTTATCTAAGAACAATGGCTGATTCTTGTTAAGGATGATGAGCTCAGTGGCATTTTAGTTTTCCCTATTCCATCCCCCACTCCACATTAACCCTGAACACCAACAACCTCATAATCATGGTACTTATGTCACTAGGGAGATCAGCAGTCATTTAAAAAGAATGTGTTTCAACCCCCCCCCCCCACACACAAAGTCCCAACACCAGATAATCTTTATTATTTGACTTGTCTTGGAATTCTGTGGAAACAGCCACTGGCATTGCTTGTTTTTATTTGACCTAAGAACTCACTCAGTGTTAACAGCCTTTTCCCTGGAACCCTTATCAAAAACAATTAGTGGCAATTATTTATCATTGCAGCTGTTTGAGACAGCAGTAACAGTTTGTGTAAACTAGAAGCTGACTAAAAATTGTTAAATAAAATGCTGGGAATAAGATGTCAGGAGAGACCTTTGAAAAGCTCCAGCCTATTCCTGGGAGTCTAAAAAGCCAGATGCGTGTGGAGATCTATACACGACCCCACCCAGTATATAATCGTAGCCTGATCTTTTGGATAAGTGATAGCAGTAAGTAAAGCAAAGGAAGAATTTTAAATTACAAGAGCGTTTAAAGTGTCCCCCAAGGTACTCACAAAATCTGTTGGCAAAGGCTCAGAGGCTTATTGGTTCAAGGCATTTAAGAAAAATGTATGTCCAATCATTAGCTTACTCTTAATATAATCAAGCAGATACCACAATGGTCATACACAATAAATAATACAAACATTACAGAATTAATTGAGGGAAATCACAAATAAACAGTAGTCACTAAAACAACCACAGTAATTCCTGAGGAGTGGAAGAGATTTAATTCCCAGAATTGCTGCATTATATTATTTAAAATGTCCAGTTTTCAACAAAAAATTACAAACCATGTAAAGAAATTGGAAAGGGAAAAAAGTCAATAGAAACTCTCTCTGAAAATGCCCAGACATTGACTTATTGGACATAGACTTTAAATCAGCTGTTAAAAGTATATTTAAAAAACAAAAGGAAACCATGTCTAAAGAATTAAAGTATGAGAACAATATCTTGACAAGTAGAAAATATCAATAAAGAGAGAAAGGGGCAGACCAATATTTGAAGAAATAATGGCCAAAAACTTCTTAATTTTGATGAAAAACTAATCTGCATATACAATAAATTCAACAACCTCCAGAGAGCCTAAACCTGAAGATATCCACACCAAGCCACATCATAGCTGAACTGTCAGAAGCCAAAGAAAAGAGAGAATCTTGAAAAGGATGATATTAAAAGTGCTGAAAAGAAAGAATGTTAACTAAGAATTCTATATCCAAGAAAAGAATTCTTCAAATATGAAGAAGAGCTTCTTCCACATCTAGGAAGATGGACATATATACTTTTTCCTATCCTCCCAGTAAGTATAACTAAATTCCAAGAGTATTATATATACAAAGCAAATATAAGAAGACTGAGAGATAGAAAGAAGGTAGATAAGCTACGAATCTAGGAGCAAGGGGCAAAGTATATTGAGTTCCTGGGTTTTCTTTTTGTCTTGTTTATGTCACAATTGGAGCTGAAGAAGCTGAAAAAAAGGAAATGCCTGTGGCTGCAGACAGAAGTAAATCTCCAACCAGAGTCTTCTCTCTCTAGCCAAATGACCAGGAAAAGGGAGAATCTAGCAAGACAAAAACTTTAGACGATACCCACTATACTCCAAACAAACATCACAGAAGATATTGTGGCCATACACTCACCTACACCAGCAAAGTGTTAATGGGGAGCCTGAACTTCCATACTCATGAGGCTATAATTAGTATCTCCAGAATCCTCACCTGGGTGCTGTCAGAGAAAGCCAAGTAGAGAGACCATTCAACTTCACCAGTGATAACAAAGCCTCCAC
This sequence comes from Mesoplodon bidens, assembly GCF_964165515.1. Taxonomy (NCBI): domain Eukaryota; kingdom Metazoa; phylum Chordata; class Mammalia; order Artiodactyla; family Ziphiidae; genus Mesoplodon; species Mesoplodon bidens. The sequence goes on along the minus strand of NC_138162.1, from coordinate 67,188,664 downwards.
CCATCATGATTTCAGTGGAGACTATAAGAGAAGCCTGGAATTTCACGGGCGCCAAGCAGTAAAGGGAAATCCTACCCCTCCCCACTGTAGTGCTCTCAGAGGAGACCTTATGGAGAGTCAGCACTTTCAGAAGTTACCACCACACCATTATGTCAGTGGATGTGGCACTGCCACTTCTACCTAGATGCCCAACTCACTCAAATGACAATGGAGGCTGAACCAGGAACCTATACTTCTACCATTAATTGGAAGTTACAAAACAGTGCCTCTCTCCCCTTCCCGTGTTTGAGTAATGTAAGAGGTAGCCAGCTTAAGTTTTTTAAAAGTTTTAAAAGTTTCAACAGTATCACAATATAATATGAAAATACCCTTGTTTCAACTGAAAATCAATTATTATAATAAGATCCCAGAAAATCTCAAACTATTAGAAAAAAAAATCACTAGGTGCCAACATAGACATAAGAAATAGGTTAGAATTACTTGACAAAAGATTTTAAAGCAGCCATGATAAAAATTATTCACCAAGTAAATATGAAAACATTTAAAGCAAATGAAAAATAGTGAGTCTCAGAAAACAAATAGAAATTCTAAGCAAGGAAATATAAAGGAGAATCAAATGAACATCTTATAACTGAAAAATTTATTAACAAAAATTTTTAAAAAGATCAGTGAATGGGTTCATCAGTAGATTGGAGGGGATAAAGGAAGTAATTAATGAACTGGAAAGATAAAACAATAGAAATGATCAACTCTAAACAATAGAAAGAAACTGCACTGAAAAAAAAATCTCTGAGGAAGAGAGGAATAGAGCAGAATTCCTGACTTTGATCAACAGAATCCACAAAAAAATTCTACAGCTAACATTATGCCAAGTAGTGAAATACTGAACGCCTTCCCCTTTAAACCAGAAACAGACAAAGGATCTCACTATTCTTATTCAACATTGTGCTGGAAGTTCAACCCACTGCAACAAGACAAGAAAAAAAAAAGTCATACAGATTTGAAAGGAATAAGTAAACCTATCCCTATTTGAAGATAATATGATTTTCTACAAAGAAATCTCAAGGAATCCACCGCCAAAAAATTCTAGAACTATTAAGTGATACAAGCATATATTCAATGATTATAAAACTTGTGTTGATGGGTTTAAAATATATAAAGATGTAATTTGTATGACAATCATGACACCATAAAGGGAGAAGAAATAGTTATTTTAGAAAAAAGTTATTGTGTACTATTGAGATTAAGTTGGTAATAATCTGAATTGAATTGTTGATTATTGTAACCCTTTGGGAAAACACAGAGACATTACTGAAAAATATATTGCAAAAGAAATAATAAAATGGTATACTAGAAAATACCTTTTTTAGCATGAAAGTAGAAAATGATAAAGAGGTATACCAAAAAATAAATAAGATACATAGAAAAGAAATAGCAAAATGCAGACATAAATTTTACCTTATTAGTTATTAAGTGTAAATGGATTAACACTCCAAGAAATAGCAGAGATTGGCAGAAGGGTAAAAACAAAAACACGATGGAACTCTGTGCTGTCTTTGAGAGTCACAACTTAGATTTAAAGATACAAATAATTGAAAGTAAAAGGGTAAAATATGATATGCTATCAGACAGTAACCATAAGAGAGTGACAGTGGCTGTATTAATATCAGAAAATAGACTCTTAAGACAACAATTTTATTGGGGTGTTTACATTGAACACCACAATGTTCATTGCAGCACTATTTACAATGCCAGGTCATGGAATCAACCTAAATGCCCATCAACAGGCGAATGGATAAAGAAGATGTGGTACATATATACAATGGAATATTACTCAGCCATAAAATGGAATGAAATTGGGGTCATTTGTGGAAATGTGGATGCATCTAGAGACTGTCAGACAGAGTGAAGTAAGTCAGAAAGAGAAAAACAAATATCATATATTAATGCATGTATGTGGAACCTACAATATGGTACAGATGAACCGGTTTGCAGAGCAGAAATTGAGACACAGAAGTAGAGAAAAAATGTATGGACACCAAAGGGGGAAAGCGGTGGGGGGTGGTTGTGGTGGTGTGATAAATTGGGAGATTTGGATTTGCATGTATACACTGATGTGTATAAAATGGATGACTAATAAGAACATGCTGTATAAAAAAATAAATAAAATAATTAAAAAAAATAAAGTTCACCCTACAAAATTATGTTTGAAATAAAATAGCTTCTAGGCAAAAAAAAAAAAAAAATTCTCGAGAGTAGATCTCATGTTGTGTTCTTATTACAAGAAAGATAAAACAAAACAAAAAACATTTATATTCATAGTATTGGACTCCATTTATTTTTCTCTGCTCTCTCTTTTTAAGAGCTATAATTTTTAGCACTCTTTCACCTAAACTTTAAGATTGTTTTCTAAAATTATTTTGAAATATGATTAAAATATCAGACTTTTCAACAAATATGTTTTTGGTCAGTAGGCAATAATTAACACATATGATACTCAAAAAAATGTTAGTCTGGAGTTTCATATAAAACCAAACTGACATTTAAACAAGAAGCACAAACTATAATGAACATAAGTAACTCAGGTACCATTTTTTTATGAATGTTTTCTGGTTAAACTATTAAAGAAACTATTCTCCCTTGATGAATGCAAAGACGTTTACTTAAATACAGGTTGTCAGCATGGAGATATATACCTAAAACCATGCAGAAACTAAGCTTAGAAAGAGATCCTTTCCCAGTTGATCCCTGAGAGAACTACAGTTTCAGTTGACCACTTGATTGCAGCATATGAGAAACCCTGAACTAAAAGACCCAGCAAAATTATGCCTGGATTCCTGACCCAAAGAAACTGTGAGCTATTAATTATTGTTGCCATAATCCAGTACATTTTGAGTAACATTTTGTTGATGCACCAATAGATAACTAATTCCAATAAATATCATTTTAGAATAATCCAGTCCAGCTTCATTTTTTCCAGCTTGATTTATGTATAATTGCCAAATAAAATTGTAAGATATTTAAAGTGTACAACGTGATGATTTGATATACCTATACATTGTGAAAGGATTTTCCCACATGGAGTTAACTCAGCCATCACCTTACATATTTACCTTTGGCTTTTTGGTATTTTTTGTTTGTTCGTTCTTTTGTGGGATTTTTTGGGGGGGTGGCTTGTGGTGAGAACATTTATATTCTACCCTCTTAGCAAATTTCTGTTATACAGTAGTAACCTTATTATACATTAGATCCTCAGACCTTATTCATCTTGTACCTCAAAGGCTTATACACTTTAATCAATCTTTCCCTATTTCCCCACTGCCCTGGCCCCTGTCAACCAATTTTCTACTCTGTATGATTTCGACTTTTTTTTTTTTTTCTTTTTGAGATTCCACATATAAGTGACACAATGCAGTATTTGTCTTTCTCTGTCTGGCTTATTTCACTTAACACAAGTTCATTTTTCTTTAATTAATATATTTTTCATCTATTTTTGGCTGTGTTGGGTCTTCATTGCTGCACACAGGCTTTCTCTAGTTGCGGACGAGTGGGGGCTACTCTTCATTGCAGTGTGTGGGCTTCTCATTGCGGTGGCTTCTCGTTGTGGAGTATGGGCTCTAGGCAGGCAGGCTTCAGTAGTTGTGGCACAAGGGCTCAGTAGTTGTGGCTCTCAGGCTCTAGAGCACAGGCTCAGTAGTTGTGGTGCACAGGCCCAGTTGCTCCGCGGCATGCGGGATCCTCCTGGACCAGGGCTCGGACCCATGTCCCCTTCATTGGCAGGCAGTCTCCTAACCACTGCGCCACCAGGGAAGTCCACAAGTTCATTTTTGTAAACAGATTTTTGCCACTAAGTTCAAAGTCTTGGTTTAGTACCTGACTTAGTATGTTCCCTCTAGGATAGAACTCATTTCCAGCAGTCTTCTCTGGGGACTAGAATGCTTTTGGATAATGCTCTGTTACTTACTGAAAGACCTCCTGAATACTTATAGTTTGGGTATCCCCTGAATTCCTTATTGCCCTTCCTACTGATATAAATTTCTCACCACTCAGAATGTATATATTTAATGCCAACTTTTGCATGATTTCCCTACTGGTTCTAATTCAGACTAGAGTTCTTAGCACATGCACTTTCAAACCTACATATATATGTATATATGTAAATACCTGTACACAATTATACTCTGAACTACTAGACAGAGTTCTGAGCATACATACTCAGGAATATCCTGAACCACTTTTCATCCCCTAAGAGCAGAATTTTTCCACCCTGCCAAGCAAGTCTTATTATGGGTCCCTGACTCTTCCAATATTGCGCTTTCCAAGGATACTAATAGAATGTGGTAGTGAAAAGCTTTAGTTTTGTAGTTAAATTTACTAACCACGGCAGAAATTCCTACTTTATTTATTAAAAAGTGTGAACTTAAAAGATTTTAGCCTTCCTTTTTTAATCAAATGAAGTAACATATGGAAAGCACCTAGCACAGCTTTTGGTCCAGATTAAATGGTGACTATTCTTATCACTAATTTTCATATACTACATGTACCAATATAAAAACCTCCTTATATAAAAAGTTCTCCAGAAGAAAGCATAAGTTAGAATTTTACATTAATTTAATATAGCTATCAATGAAATCTACCCTGTAATTTCTCTATGTATGTGTGTATACATATAAATATATGTATTAATAATACCATCCAGTATGTTATAAATCACACCAAGATTATGTGCATTGCACAAGAAGGTTGAACTGCAGCTTCTCAAAAGGGCTCCATTATAAAGTGACTCAAATTCATAATACATAACAGATAATAAAGGCAATTCATACAGATTATAAATGAAGCCTTGGATGTATCACCCTAAGAGAGTAAGAGAAAAAGAAAGTTATACCCTTGAGTAACACCAGCCATTAAAGGAATTAAAAAAAATAATAACCATTGCTCGACCTTTTAATAGAAAGATATTCTTGTAGATATTCTTTATATAATTTTCTTATAGTACAACTTACACATAAGTATAAAGCTAAATATGCTTTATTTGAACTGATAGTTCAGGGGTAGCTTATAGTCCGTGTTTTGTTTTGGGGTTTTTTTGTTTGTTTTTTGGATAACAAAAAATTTACAAAGTAAACACAAATCGAATAAAAAAGCGTAACTTTCTTAATTACAGCCTTAATGTAAAGGATCATATTATACTAAAACTAAATTATAAAGTTTGCGTTAACTGTAAAATTACAGTTTCTAGTTTTTGTCTTTTGTTATCAGTTGATTTTTCTTATTTTGAATGTGTTGGGTTACTGATGTTATTGCCTGTGTAATTGTTTTATTTTGTTATCCTGTTAATGAATTTAAATACAATCCATTATTTTTAATGGGGCAATAAAATGTGAACCCCAAAACACAACAATAATGAGAAGAACAAAGACTCTGTCACCTGTATATCAGCAATGGGGGTTTCATATCTAGTCAGATATGAATTAATGAAAACAGAGGTTGAGTCGTTCAGCTTACCTAGTGCTTACACAAGGAGAATAAATAGTGATCCTAGGTTTGTCTTTAGGAACAACTCTTCAGTTGTGCTGTTGCTGGTGCAATAGCACTGTTGTTATGGCACTAAATGAGTTTTGATTTTAAAATCTATTTGGGTAGAAATGGTGCCTAAGGGATCTGGATATGATAAAAAAAATTATTTTTGAATAAAAAAATGTACTAAACAAAGCTCAAAGCATTGGTGTCTGCTGTAAGCTTCTAGAACCATATGAAGTCAATACTATTCACAATATTTAATATTTCTACATTTAAATTTTACAGGTCTACATAACCAAAATTATTGAGTTTTTACACTGGCTTTAAAAATTATTTTGTTTCATAATCAGCTTTCTGCTTTTTAGGAAGGAAAAACAAGCAACACTAGACATTTCTACATTAATAATCAGTGTGGAGTTTATAAAAGTAATAATACTTTTAAAAGTAATACATTTAGCATGGAAAAATGTAATATTATAGCTTTCTCTCCCTTCCTCCCTCCCTCTCTCCCTCTCTTTCTCCCTTCCTCCCTCCTTCCTATTCTCTTTCTCTTTGAAACAAAATTTCAATTGAAAATGGAAGAAAAGTTAATTTGAGTCAAGATTGGATGGATTTATTTTCTCCCATTTGTATCTCTTTTTTGGTAATGATGGATGCCAGAGTTATCTCTGCATGTAATAGTAGTTTAGGTGATGGCCAATAGTTACAATGAATAAAGCCAAATTAATATCATTTACTAATTAGTACTAGTCTAACAGGGTTATCTTTGGAAATTAGGGACAATATATAGAGAGAGAGGAGAGAGAGGAAGAAAAAGAGAGATTCCATATTCATACATTATAACTGAAATAATGGAAGAACCAAACCCAGAACAAAGACAATGCAAGTTATTAAGACTTAGAGTCTAGTTTCACTGTAAAGAAATTGTAAAGACTGTAGTAACAAACTTTGGCACAACTAGATAAATGTGTTATTTTTCTAAATGTTCCAGAAAATTTTTAATAGATTCTGTTAAGATTGAAAGGCTCACCTTTAAATTATCACTTGAAATTAGAAGTGCTGTACCCTACTGAGTAGTTTGTTGACTAAGAGTTGTAGGGGAAAGCCAATTAAGATGATACAAAATTTCAAATGCTTTCTGTCTGACAAACAACACATATATTGAAAGAAGGAAATTTGAATTACCCACTATCCTAAAGTTCACATATTTCAAGATATGTGAACTTTAGAATGCATACCTCTCTAGTAATTCTACAGGCTAAATTATGTTTAAGAATGCATATCTCTCTAGTAATTTTACAGGCTAAGTTATGTGCATCAGATATATTTTTAAATTTAGTTTACTCATACCAAAGAACAAAGACCTAATGCTACATCATTTTAAGATTAATGTTATAAGAGAAAATAGAAAATGCCATTTTTATTGTATTAAGAACATTTAACATGAGATTAGCCCTTTTACCAAATTAAGTGTTTAATACAATATTGTTAATTGTAGATGTGCTGTTGTACAGCAGATCCCTGAAACAATCATCTTGCATAACTAAAATTTTATACTCATTAATTAGCAACTCCCCATTTCCCCCTACATCTAGCCCCTGGCAACTACATTTCTACTCTATGCTTCTACAAATTTGGCTATTTTAGGTACCTTATATAAGTGAAATCGAACAGTATATTTCTGAGATTGATTTATTTCACTTAGAATAACACCCTCCAGATTCATCCACATTGTTGCATATTGTCGGATTTCCTTCTTCTTCAAGACTGAATAATATGCCATATATGTATATACCACATTTTCTTTATCCATTCATCCATGGATGAGCATTTATGCTGTTTCTACATATTGGCTATTGTGAAAAATGCTGCAGTGAATGCGGCACTACACATATCTCTTAGAGATCCTTATTTCTGTTTTGTAAGATAAATACCCAGAAATGGGATTGCTGGATCATATGGTAGTTCTCTTTTTACTTTTTGAGGACTTTCCATACTGTTTTCCATAATGACTGTACCAATTTACATTTCCACCAAAAGTATGCAAGGGTTCCAATTTCTCCATATTGTTACCAACATTTACCATCTTTTTGTTTTGTCTTGTTTTGTTTTCTTCTTGATAATAGCCATCCTAACAGGTGTGAGGTAATATCTCATTGTGGTTTTGATTTTCATTTCCTAGATGATCATTGATATTGGTTATCTTTTCATAGATAACCATGCTATTTGTTGTCTTCTTTGGAGAAATGTCCATTCAGGCAGTTTGTCCTTTTGCTATTGAGTTGTACGAGTCCCTTATATAATTTGAAAATTCACTCTTCATCAGATATATGATAGAAACTAAGACACTAAAAAGCTAGTTCTCTGACAGTGACAACAGGAGAAGATGTATGGGAAATTAGGGCTTGACTTCCCATTATTTTAACAGGAATAAAATATAAGAGAAAAATATAAGTTATCCAGTAAAGTAAAAAAAAAGTTGGGATGTTCCCAGTATAAATTCCATCACAAATCACCTCCAACCTGGATGATATAGATGTTTTCTATTTCTTTCTCTCCACATGCAATAAACACCAAGCATTCTATCTTTTACAAAGGTGAGGAGGTGAACACTTGAATCTTTCTCTTCATCTTTATTTCCAATTTTACATTATTTCTACTTCACCAACATTCTCTATTACACCAATATCTTACTTTGTCCTGCAAAGTGTCTCTTCTGACTTCTCTCCCTCTTCCACAGAAATACCAAAATTTTCTTGTTAAAAACGGAATTCTATTATGTCATGTTTATGTTTGAGGACCTTCACTCAATTAATGTTTTTAAAGACAAAACATAAACCCTGTACTATGAGATAAAGCTCTTTCATAAAATATCCTAATCTTTCTTTTCTGTGTATTGTGACTTAGTTAAATTAACACTTGTTAAGTAGAGCCCAGGGTGTTGAACGATGAACCAGAGTTCAACAAAAGACCACAAGGGATTTGAAATAGAGTAGTTTATTCCTCACAAGTCCAGGATGAAATAAAATGCATGCCTTCAGGGGCCGTGAGGGGAGGTCAAAGCAGGGTGCAGTTAGAGGGAGAAGCACAGGAACTGGTGCACATGCCTTTATTAGGGTCTGTCGGTGGAGTCCTTTGGGATTCCCAGGCTAAAGCCAGATTGGTCAATTCAAACCAAAAAAAAAGGTGGGGTTTTGGTAGGCTCTGCAGTGTCTTATATAATGGGTGCGCAAGGGGAAGGCCCTGGGAGGCGAGGGAGATTGTTTATCACAAGGGCCACTGAGGAAGTCATATCAGGAACTTACATTTACTTGTGACTCTGAGGGCTGTTATGTAGGACATGCTCTTGCATGAGGGGCTAATACCAGTTTAAGGCACCTCTGCAGGCCATTTGGCCAAAGACAAAATGGGGGCTGAGGTAGCAATACTATGGAGTAGCTCAGCTAAATTCTTGACACTATGACATTTACCAACATTATTTCTACTACATTCTGGTTAACCTATGTGCTGGGCATTATCATTTGTTCATGTCTTTCTTTGCACCTTTTCCTCCCCATTTAATGTTCTTGGTAGTTAGGATATTTGGATTCAATGAAAACAAGCTCCTGTCTTCCCTTTTGTCAGACATTCCTTCACTCTCTTAGACAGAAATAAAAGCTGTTTTTCTCTAAATCCCCAACATATTGTTAAAATCTGTATTATAACACTCAGCATATTGGATTATATTGCCATTATTCATTTATTTAAATGTGTTCTTCATTAAACTGTGAGTTTCTTGAAGATGAAAAAAATTTTTGTCATCATTTGTTTCCAAATCTAACAGAATTCTTTGAACACACTAGGTGTTTAATCAATATCTCTTAAATATTCATATTTCATTAACTGTTTAGGAATTTAATCATACAGAAATATTTATTTTTATTAGTAATTTATTAAAGATAACAATAGTTTAGTTAAGTTTGTCAAAATCTAAATGGAAACAGAATATGCTTTATTTTATCTTTGAATTTCATCCGTCAAGTATTTTTCCAGCATTAAAATGTTTCACAACAAGTCATTTTTTACTGTGGGCTTTATCCAGTATTATTTTATATATTATTATTAAAGATTTTAGATATTTGCTTTTGATGTAAAACCCTATGGTTTTAGTTTGTGGTAATAAATGTTACTTCATAAAAAGGAAAAAAAAACAAACACCTTGACATTGTAACAGCTTCCACACATGATAGTTTAGAAAATATTAATATATTAATTCAGAGAGAACAAATGTATGCACTTTTTTGTCCACTTAATAATCACATTTCTAAATTTATCTATAGCCACACACCAGTTGTTACTAAAAAGAAGGCAGATTAACTTCTTGGAATAAGTTGACTTTGAATAATTTGGAATTAAATTTGAACTGAATTTGGAAAGGTACCAGATGAAGTGGGATGGCCATCTGCACCATATGGTCTTAGAGAGGTTGTTAATGCCCAAGTACTAAGGAAGAAGTCCAGAAAGTTTTGTCTCTTACTGGAAAAATTATATCAGCCACTACTGCAAAACATTCAACTGTGAAGAGTGTGAGTATCTTAAGTAATAGGACCAAAACAAGGCCCTAACATATGTTAGAAAAACATAATACCTAAGGATAAAGGAATGATTATCTGTTTATGACAAATAAAAGGACAAACTGCCATAATAATAATGTACCAAGATAAGATAAGCAAAATAAACCACACATAGCATGTTGTAGACAGGGACTATAGAAATGAATTAATATCAAAATTGCTGAGATAGTTGCTATTTTAAAAAAAAAAGGAAGAAAAAAGGTAAAAACATTTGATTCAAAGCTTGTCCCAAGAATAATTCTGTGAAGGCTAGCAATCTGTTTTATTCATGTATAGCATAAATAGCAAAATTTCACATTCTGCTGAGAACAAAGGGCACTGTTGCCTGTGCCAGTGAGAATGTTTCTTTAACTTTATTGTGTTGGCAATTAAAATGTAAAAATTCCAATAGTTTATTTATTTATTTTTTGCCTTTGGTGGTTTTAGGTTTGTTTCTTTGTTGCTTTTATGCAGTTTCGTTAACTATATAAGATATCACACAATGATTCCTTAATTTTTTGGCAGGGATTTATTTACAGAATAGATGTTACTGGTATTAACTTCCTCTCCTCTGTAGAGCAGAATACACAGATGGCTTAGGTATTACACAGATAAAAGAAAATAGAAATTTGTTGACGGTAGCCCAATAATCTTAGAGGTACTATGTCAGAAACTACTCTACGACAAGCAAATTACACCAGTATACAGGTCAAAAATCAAATATTATTATGTAATTGAACAATGTAAACTGACCCACATAGGTTCCTCTTATTCATATCCCCTCTGTGACCCCCTTCCCCTTGCACCACACAGACACATACACCTACCTGAATATCTAGGGCTTTTCATCGATGAGTGTCGTTTTTCATCATTGGAATTAAAAGATTGATCAAGCCTAAAAACCAAAAATAGTAATCTGAAATTGGTGTAATTTATATTTGAACCTTAAATCCATTCTTCTAAATCTAACTCTGTGGAGAAGTAAGATGTAGCTAGGTGTTCTGATAAGAGGGAAATTAAAATTTTAAATTTCACTTATTCACTGAAAAATGCTCTACTTTTCGATTGCCACCAACTTTTAAAAACATCTTACATGTTGGGCCTCCCTGGTGGCGCAGTGGTTGAGAGTCCGCCTGCGGATGCAGGGGATACGGGTTCGTGCCCCGGTCTGGGAGGATCCCATATGCCGCGGAGCGGCTGGGCTCGTGAGCCATGGCCGCTGGGCCTGTGCGTCCGGAGCCTGTGCTCCGCAACGGGAGAGGCCACAACAGTGAGAGGCCCGCATACCGCAAAAAGAAAAAAAAAAAAAAAAAAACAACATCTTACATGTAGAAGACTAGACACTCAGGCAGCTTCTTTGTAGTAGAACCCATTTTAGGCTCCTATAAGTAACATAAGTGTAAGAAAAGTAAAATATGTTGTTTTGTAAGAGTGGAAAGGTGTCACAAATTGCTGTATACACCCTTTCAAAGACAGTCTCTTCCAAAACTTTTCCATGCAGTTCATTGTGTGTAAATTAGTGGAGGAGTAAGGAGCTTCCTGGGAGAAGAGAGACTGACCAGTTCCCTTTGGGGATTCAGTATTAATAGAACACTTCAAATGGATGGAAATGATGCTTACTGAGGAATTTGGGCAGTAAGAGGCAGCAAGGGGCTATAAAATTGACAGAACAGTTATCTAGGCACCAAATGTATTTGAACCTTATAAAGGTAGATTAATTTACATGAAGAAATGAGTTTAAATGAATTACTAAGGCTGTGCTCTTTTATATATTTATTTTTTGTTAGTGGTCAAAACTATGAAAACGGACTGTAACCACATTATACATTAAAGGCATATGTCACCCAAACTGGGCTTAAGGTATTAAGGATATTCACTGACATGCCCAGTATGCATAAAAATATGATATTGGACAAATACACACACACACTCACATAGTAACAGAATCTCCATTTAATTAAATCTGGCATAATTCCATATACTCTACCTTAATATGTTAGACTATATAAAAGTCAGAAATAAAATACCCTATGTGAACAATGAACCCAAAGAGTTATATGCATAATTCAAACTGTGTCTATTGCTATCATTTTCTTTATATCTATTTTTTTACAAAAACATCCTCCTTGTGTCTTAAAATCTCTGTTTCAGCTAGGAATGAAATTATTCAATAATAAATTTCTTTATGAAAATACCTGGAATCACTACAACATATTTCTATTTATCCTAATCAAGTTCCAATCATTTTTCATTCTTTATAGAAGGACGTAGAAATAAATAATGCAATTGATTCTGACTTGCAAGATATCCACTGAAGAATTTTACTTAGGTGACCCTTAGCTTAAAAACTTGCAGAAGGGGACCTTCAAGATGGCGGAGGAGTAAGACATGGAGATCAAATTCCTCCCCACAAATATATCAAAAATACATCTGCATGTGGAACAACTCCTACAGAACACCTACTGAACGCTGGCAGAAGGCCTGAGACATCCCAAAAGACACCAGAGGGCAACCTACATGCAGAGGCTTGGCCAAATCCAAAGCTGAACCCCAGGAGGTGTGTGAACAAAGAAGAGAAAGGGAAATTTCTCTGTGCAGCCTCAGGAGCAGGGGATTAAATCTCCACAATCAACTTGATGTGAGCTGCATCTCCGCAATACCTGAATAGACAACGAATCATCCCAAAATTGAGGCAGTGGACTTTGGGAGCAACTGTAGACTTGGGGTTTGCTTTCTGCATCTAATTTGTTTCTGGTTTTATATTAATTTTAGTTTAGTATTTAGAGCTTATTAGCATTGGTAGATTTGTTTATTGATTTGGTTGCTCTCTTCCTTTTTTTAATATATATATTTTTTCCTTTTTCTCTTTTTGTCAGTGTGTATATGTATGCTTCTTTGCATGATTTTGTCTCTATAGGTCTGCTTTTACCGTTTGTCCTAGGGTTCTGTCTGTTTTCTGGGGGGTTTTTTAGTATAATTTTTAGCACTTCTTATCATTGGTAGATTTGTTTATTGGTTTGGAGGCTGTCTTCTTTTATTACTTTTTAATTTCTTTTATTTAATAATTTTTTTATTTTTTTTATTTTAATAACGTTTATTTTATTATATTATTTTTCTTTTTCCTCCCTTTGTTCTGAGCTGTGTGGCTGACAGGGTCTTGGTGCTCTGGCTGGGTGTCAGGCCTGAGCCTCTGAGGTGGGAGAGCCAAGTTCAGGACATTGGTCCACCAGAGCCCTCCCAGCCACACGTAACGTCGATTAGCGAGAGGTCTCCCAGAGATCTCCGTCTCAATGCTAAGACCCAGCTTCACTCAACGAGCAGCAAGCTCCACTGCTGGACATCCCATGCCAAACAACTATCAAGACAGGAACACAGCCCCACCCATTAGCAGAGAGGCTGCCTAAAATCATAATAAGTTCACAGACACCCCAAAACACACCAACAGACATGGTCCTGCCCACCAGAAAGACAAGATCTCACCTCATCTACCAGAACACAGACACCAGTACCCTCCACCAGGAAGCCTACACAACTCACTGAAACAGCCTTACCCACTGGGGGCAGACACCAATAACAACGGGAACTAAGAACCTACAGCCTGTGAAAAGGAGACCCCAAAGACTGTAAGTTAAGCAAAAAGAGAAAACAGAGAAATACACAGCAGATGAAGGAACAAGGTAAAAACCTACCAGACCAAACAAATGAAGAGAAAATAGGCAGTCTTCCTGAAAAAGAATTCAGAGTAATGATAGTAAAGATGATCCAAAATCTTGGAAATAGAATGGAGAAAATAAAGGTTTAACAAGACCTAGAGGAACTAAAGAGAAAACAAACAATGATGAACAACACCATAAATGAAATTAAAAATTCTCTAGAAGGAATCAATAGCAGAATAACTGAGGCAGAAGAACGGATAAGTGACCTGAAAGATAAAATAGTGGAAATAACTACCACAGAGCAGAGTATAGAAAAAAGGAAGAAAAGAATTGAGGACAGTCTCAGAGACTTCTGGGACAATATTAAATACACCAACATTCAAATTATAGGGGTCCCAGAAGAAGAAGAGAAAAAGAAAGGGACTGAGGAAATATTTGAAGAGACTATAGTTGAAAACTTCCCTAACATGGGAAAGGAAATAGTCAATCATGCCCAGGAAGTGCAGAGAGTCCCATATAGGAAAAATCCAAGGAGAAACATGCCAAGACATATTAATCAAACTATCAAAAATTAAATTAAAAAAAATATATTAAAAGCAGCAAGGGAAAAGCAACAAATAACATACAAGGGAATCCCCATAAGGTTAACAGTTTACCTTTCAGCAGAAACTGCACACCTGAAGGGTGTGGCAGAACATACTTAAAGTGATGAAAAGGAAAAACCTACAACCAAGATTACTCTACCCAGCAAGGATCTCATTCGGATTCCACAGAGAAATTAAAACCTCTACAGACAAGCAAAAGCTAAGAGAATTCAGCACCACCAAACCAGCTCTACAACAAATGCTAAAGGAACTTCTCTAGGCAGGAAACACGAGGGAAGGAAACGACCTACAATAACAACCCCAAAACAATTAAGAAAATGGTAAAAGGAACATACATATTGATAATTACCTTAAATGTAAATGGATTAAATGCTGCAACCAAAAGACACAGACAGGCTGAATGGATACAAAACAAAACCAGTATAAATGCTGTCTACAAGTGAACCACTTCAGACCTGATACACATAAAGACTGAAAGGGAGGAGATGGAAAAAGATATTCCATGCATATGGAAATCAAAAGAAAGCCTGGAGTATGCACATATGGTCACTTTATCCTTGATAAAGGAGGCAAGAACATACAGTGGAGAAAAGACAGCCTCTTCAATAAGTGGTGCTGGGAAAACTGGACAGCTACATGTAAAAGAATGAAATTAGACACTCTCTAACATCATATACAGAAATAAAATCAAAATGGATTAAAGACCTTAATGTAAGGCCAGACAGTATAAAACTCTTAGAGGAAAACATAGCCAGAACACTTTATGACATAAATCACAGCAAGATTCTTTTTGACCCATCTCCTAGAGAAATGGAAATAAAACTAAAAGTAAACAAATGGGACCTAGTGAAACTTAAAAGCTTTTGCACAGCAAAGGAAGCCATAAACAAGATGAAAAGACAAGCCTCAGAATGGGAGAAAATATTTGCAAATGAAGCAACTGACAAAATATTAATCTCCAAAATTTACAAGCAGGTCATGCAGCTCAATATCAAAAAAACAAACAACCCAATCCAAAAATGGGCGGAAGACCTAAATAGACATTTCTCCAAAGAAGATATACAGATTGCCAACAAACACATGAAAGGATGCTCAACATCACTAATCATTAGAGAACTGCAAATCAAAACTAAAATGAGATATCACCTCACACCGGTCAGAATGACCATCATCCAAAAATCTACAAACAATAAATGCTGGACAGGGTGTGGAGAAAAGGGAACCCTCTTGCACTGTTGGTGGGAATGTAAATTGATACAGCCACTATGGAGAGCAGTATGGAGGTTCCTTAAAAACTAAAAACAGAACTACCATATGACACAGCCATCCCACTACTGGGCATTTACCCTGAGAAAACCATAATTCAAATAGAGTTATGTATCACAATGTTCATTGCAGCTCTATTTACAATAGCCAGGACATGGAAGCAACCTAAGTGTCCATTGACAGATGAGTGGATAAAGAAGATGTGGCACATGTACACAACGTAATATTACTCAGTCATAAATAGAAATGAAATTGAGTTATTTGTAGTGAGGTGGATGGACCTAGAGAATGTCATGCAGAGTGAAGTCAGATAGAGAAAAACAAATACCATATGCTAACACATATATATGGAATCTAAAAAGTAAAAAATAAAAAAGAAAGTTCTGAAAAGCCTAGCAGCAGGACAGGAATAAAGATGCAGACATAGAGAATGGACTTGAGGACGTGGGGAGGTGGAAGAGTAAGCTGAGACGAAGTGAGAGAGTGGCATGGACATATATACACTATCAAATATAAAATCTATAGTGGGAAGCAGCCACGTAGCACAGGGAGATCAGCTTGGTGTTTTGTGTCCACCTGGGGGGTGGGATAGGGACAGTGTGAGGGAGACACAAGAGGGAGGGGATATGGGGATATATGTATAGGTAAAGCTCATTCACTTTGTTATACAGCAAAAACTAACACACTATTTTAAAGCAATTATACTCCAATAAAGTTGTTAAAAAATAAGTAAAATAAAGCAAAAAAAAACTTGCAGAGGTTCTCAAAAAAATTAATTAATTAATGCTACTTGTAAGAATAATTATCTCATATCCTCTGACTGTATTGGAATAGTTGCATTAATTTAGATTTTGAGATATTTATTTGTTCTGAACTTAATCATCTTTGGAATTTATTTGTGCTAAACTTGTACTAACAGACTGTGGGAAAGATAATCACTGTTGGTAAATGCTTTGGTTGCATTTACTTTAAAAATCAGCTTGATTAGATATATAGAATATGTTTCTAAAATATTTCATACATTTCATAATTATTTGTGAGTTGTTATAAATAGAAGAAAGTAAAGACTGACATTGACATTTCTGTACAATCTCCCCTCCAGTTTTTTTCATCACACATAAAACAAATATTTTTTCTTCACTGTTTTTTCTCTTAAAATTATATTCAAGTTAGAAATGTCTTATTAAATTTGTACTCAAAAATTTTTTTCCATGGAAAACTTTATAGTAAGAGCAAATTTGTACATTTTAAGAATCCTAGTGATTTCCCTGGCCGTCCAGTGTTTAAGATTTATCGCTCCCAGTGCAGGGGGCCCAGGTTCGATCTCTGGTCTGGGAACTAAGATCCTGCATGCCCCATGGCATGGCCTAATATAAATATATATATAAATAAATAAAGAATCCTAAAGTACTATACTCTTGAGATTATGGTTCTTTAGACATAATATACATGTAGAATGTTATTCATTTTATTTCTTCGAAGACTTGTGACTCCAAAACTGTCACAAAGTTCATTATGTCCCACAGGAAAATCCTTTGTATTATTGGATTTATTTGACAGTATAACAATACCCTTTGAGAAAATGTATCCAGGCCTACTGAGGTTTTTTATCAAGATCCCTCAAGTCTTATTTCTACTCTTCCTACCCCACTGTCATCTTGAAACAGGTTCTCAGTTTCCACCTCATACACTAAGTTTTGCTGTGTCTTTTCTTTTCCTTAGGCCTCCTTCACTTTGACACTGCAATGATCCTCTTAAACTCTGTTGTCTCAAATTCTTTTCTTGACTGAAGTTCTTGAGTTATTCTCTACCAGGTACAGGCATGTTTATCAATATACTTACACTTACAGCCATATCCTTAGTTGCTAAGGCAGTGTTAAAGATAATTTGTCTTTGGTTAAAGAATATGATATATAATTTTTTAATTTCCAATCAACTGCAGACAAATAACACCACAAAATATAATAAAAAGCGACTATTAGAAAATAGAGAAACAAAGACATTAAAATGCAAGGTCACTTTGAATTATTTTTACATTTCTCAGATAAGAATTGCTTCAACAAATTTCTATAGAAATGTATTAAAAAACACTCTTGATGTCTGCACTTACCTTGTGACAGACCAGCTAATAGTTCTCAGACTGGCTCTGATTAGCGGACTACATTTTGAGTAGCAATTTATTGGAAGACATACAAAGCCATAGTCACATCCCTTGAATAATGAATATTAATTTTATAATTTTTTGAAAACTGTTACTAATTTGTATACTTAAAATGTATTGCCATATATGCATATCAGCTATATTATAAAATCTTTATAGTTTTTCTCTGTGTATAATAGACCAGAAATGTTTTACTTGTATTTATTAAGGAACCTAATATCAGATACAGTGGAGTAAGTTGTGGTGTGTTAGGACCAAAACCAGGGTACAGCCAGGTCTGTATAGCCAAAAACTGGTCAACTACAGAAGCAGGACATTTAGCCAAGGTAGAGAATATAGGCAAAATCTGGGGGTTCTAAAATCATGCTGATCTGAATATGGTTCAGTTTTTACCATGCCCAGCTTCAAGTTATTTGCCTCTTCAAAGCCAAAAGATTTCTTGGATCCACACAGCGGCATTGTGTAATGAACTGGACCACTCTTACGATCCTGGCAGATAAAACTGGCAGACAAGACAGGGCTGTCTCCCTCATTACCTGTTAAAATATCAAGAGAAGTGCATTAGAGTGTAGGTTTGAGGAAAGTGGCAGAGTTTGGCTTCAGAGATCTATGGTTAAAGGGATCATTGCAGAAATTAGCTTCTTTTAATTCATTGAGTTTAAGTACACTCTGATTTCTAAAAGCAAAAGAAGCTGTTTATGTAGGCTGAGTCTTACCTACCTCAAAGAGTACAGGGAGCCTGGAGAGTAAGGAGCCTTTCTTTATGTGTGCTAACAGGAAACCATCAACAGAGGTTCCACAGGAAGCCTGCCTCTGCATGCCAAGTTCAGAGAAATAGAGACCTCTTAGCTCTTCCCATGTGGATTCCTACTTTTAAAAATAATTCTAACAGCCACATCTAAATCTCAATTAACTGCAGTTTGAATGCAACAAAATTAAGTGTTTATTATAAGAACAACAATAACATCAATAACACCACACTCTTCAGAGTCATAAAACAGTACAGAGCCTCTACAATATAATACTTGCTATGTCCAAGATACAATCCAGAATGAGCCTACATATGGAAAATAAGAAAAATGGGATTAATTCTCAAAAGCAAAGACCATCTGAGATGACACAGATGTTGGAGTTATCAGACCATAATTTCAAAGCAAAAATTATAAACATGCTAAAAGATGTATACAACAGTGTCTTCTCACCTTCTTTCTACAGGTGTTATTCCAAGGAACAGTACCTATCAATAGTCATGCATACTAAAATACCAATAAAGAAAATATGGACTTTAAACTACAAATCACTGAGGAGTATAAAAGGACATTGGGTCATGATAAAGTTCAAAATTTATAAAGAAAACACAGTAGTTCTAAAATTGTATGCACCATATAACAAATCAGTTAAATACATTTTTTAAAGTTTAGAACTACAATGAAACCTTGAAAAAAAGTTCAGTCTTATTAATAGGCTTCTGTAAACTTCATTTCTAGATATGTTAGAAAATAATATGTCTAGAGAAAATAAAAACATATATATGAGAATTATATGCACACATACAAATATATGTAGACTCTGTTTAGTATATGTGCCAATATATCTTCAACCAGGAATATGAATTAATGATTAAATAGAAAGTTTAATACATAAACTGGCAATCAAGGAAGATCCAGAATGATCTATAGTAATGGTGAGATGTGACTGAATGACATTTCTCCTGTAGCTCTCCACAATGAATTTGACTTTCAAAAAATGCTAGAAACCAAAATTAAGAGCAATCAATCTAGCACAAATATATCTTGTATTGATATTTATTTAAATAGAGCTTTATTATCTATTGAATGCAAATGAGCCTAAACTGACAGATTGCTAGATAGGCCCTTCTGCCTTCTACAACATCCAGTCCCAGTATCACATTTCCTTTAGTAATAACAAATTAAATGTGCTGCTTCCTCCCTCACTACAAGAAATCTCTTTCCTGGTGTGAGCATCATTTGGCATTAATTAAACCTACCTACCTCAACAGAGATCTAGCAGTTCTAAAACAACCTTAGTTCAGCGCTGTCCTGTGGAATAAGCTACAAGTCAAAACTGCTGCTTGCATTTAAAAATATCACTAACTTTAAACTCTTTCAGTTATAGTCAGCAAATAAATAAGTCTGACTTTATATAATGAAGATAAATAGGTGCATTGTGAAATACTAACAATGGCTAACAGTTTCAAATGATGGATAAAATAGGGAGATGGAAAATTATGATGATGGAAATAATCCTATTCTCAAAAAGCAAATGAAACCTTAAAAATAAAATCACTTCAAGAGAAAAATGAATGGATATTATTTTTGTTTACTTTTGTTTCTAATTTTTAACCTGAATTGAAGAACTGTGTTATCATGCTGGACTTTGGTACTATATGAGCTGTGAATGTCATTATGATATGTGGTTGTTCTCTTATTTGTCTAATATGCAACCACTGTGTCTGATGTATTGTGTACTAGGAATAGAAAAAATAGCAAGACATTTTTTTTCAGATTTCAAAGAGCCCACAATTTACCAGTTGTTTGAAACTTGGCTGCTATTGCAATCACCTGAGTGAGAGTGGAGGGGAAGTCGTCTATAAAAGTACAGATGCTTAGGTTGCAACCTAGACCAATTAAATAACATTATCTAAAGACAGGAACTTTGAATGCTATTACCTAAAATACTACAAGGCAATTCTAAAGGGAAATAAAATTGGAGAAATATATGCATGCATCCCATAAAAAGGTACATAATTCAGAAGAAAATTATCTTTCAAATGTAAAATAAATTTTAATTTAAAATATTTTCTAATCAAACATTAGGCTAAATATTCGGAAATTTGTAAAATTATCTATTATCTGATGTTAATGCAATAAATATGCAATAAACTCTAAGACTACAGAATGCATCACATGTGTTTGACAGTAAAAAGACAAAACTAAAATCTTGTAATTTTGGATGGGGAGGTGTGTTAAAATGTTTTAAAATCTGGTATTAAGAAAGTTAAAATACCAATTTGTTCTAGAATTTAAAAATAAGTATGCAAGGTAAAAATATTAAAGGGCCAACTAAAAGAATTTTTTTTAAGTTATATACATCCAAATTGATAGCAAGAAATAAAGTGGCATGGGAAGGGGTAACCTTACGCAGTCCATAATATGGTAATAAAAGAGAATAAAAGAAGGATAAAAAAAGAGAGGTGATTTGGAAGTACACAATATATAGAATTATGTGCAAAATATCAGTAAGAATACAATATGCAAACAAACTAAGCATGCTAGATTAAAAACACAAAACTGTAATGGTCAGTCTGGATGAAAATGCAAAATCAAACTACAGGCTTTGTATGAGATAGGCACCAGAATGTTCTAACGTTGAATGTCTTTAAGTCATTTAATGGATGGAAACCCCCCTAAAATGTTAATCAAAATAAAGTTATGTTGATTTACCACAAAGTAGATTTTAATGCAAAATCATCATATAGAAATCACTATGTAATGATGAAGAACTCAATTACTTAGAAAGCATTAACAGTTTTATACTTGTCTGCATGTAACAAGAGAGCTTTGGTAAATATATGAAACAAAAATTGATAGAAGTTCAAAGAGAAGCTAAATCTTTATCTTGTGAGAGCTGCCAAGACAAATATCCCAAGTATAGATAGTTGAGCTATAATATGTTTTTAATGTGCAATTAACAAGTACACATATAAAATACTGCACCAATTACAGAATACACATTCTTCTCAAGAACACTTGAAGCATTTGCAAAAAATCATAATATATTAGGCCCTGAAAAATATATCAACAAATTTCAAATAACTGTAACATATAGGCAGGCTTTTCTATGTACTATATAATGAAGCTAAAAGGTAAGCAAAAGCCAACTTAAAATTTCGTACATTTAGAAATATAAATATCCAAAAAATGAAAGTTTAAAACCCATTGAGAATGCAAGGAAACAAAAGTTGTTACATATAGAAACATGAGTTTCTTATGTAGTATTTTAAAGAATAATATGTTCTTAGAAGAGAAAGAGAAGCTGATAATTAATGCTTTAATTACAGAGGTAAGTTAGAAGAGGAATAAGAGGATGAAGGCAAAGAGAATGGAAAAATAAAATTATAAGATGTAAAGAGCAAAGGCAAAGTTTACTTTTAAAAGAATAATAGCTAAAAAATAACTTTGAGACTGATAAAGAATGCACAAATAAACAAAAATTACAGTATAAAATGAAATTAAATATTAAAAAACTAAAATACAGTATTTATATGAATAAATCAAAGCAAATGAATTTTAAGTTTTCAATAAAATTACTAACTAAATTATGAAAAAGTGATAAGTCTGAGTAATCCTATAAGCATTCAAATAAAATTTTGTATTTTTAATCTTCCTTCAATTTAAATTTCAGAAGCCAATGGACAAATTGTCTTTAAGAAGGAAAGATGTATTTAACATTAAAATGCTACAAATGTAATTCATTGCAATAACAAATAAAAGGAAAAAACATCATATATATCTCAATAGCAGAAGAAAAAGATTGGAAAAAAATTCAAAAGACATGTATCAAAACATTGCATACAAATTTGAATTGAGGAGAGAACATTGTTAACCCAATTATTTGGTAGATTTTCCCAGATTTGCTTTTGTTTTAATAACTTAGAGATCTATTAAGCAATTTATTGATATTGTTCACATATTGAGAGAATATTTCTATAATTTACATTAAATTTTTCTATGATTTTTATTGTGAAAAAAATGCACAGGAAAGTGTATAAAACAGAAATATACATCATAGTGAATAATTATACAACAAATTATCATAAAATTATTACCCATATCAATAAAGTTTCAATCACAGCAGAAGTCCCCATTCCCCCCAAGTTTCCCCTTCTAGATCCTCTTGACGTTTTGGGGGGTAAACACTGTTCTGACATTTATAGTAGTCACTCTCTTGCTTTTCAGTTCGTGTATGTGTTTCATGATCTCTAAACGGTGCTATAGACAAGGAAAAAAAAAAAGGTAGCCCAGGAGCTCAAGCAGGGGACTTATGGATCTGAGACTCAGAATCACTGAAGTGTTGATGCTTATGCTTAGAGAAGGCACAAGGATGCTGGTTAATGGAGCTGTGAAGAACCTACAAACTGGAATCAGTTACTGCCTCTGGAACTATTAATGAACTGCTTGGGTCCAGCTGAAGGGGGAAGAGCAAAAGGGAAGGACAGTGTCATTCCTTTCTCCTTCAGCTTCCAGGCAGCCACTGGCACCTCTACTGACACTACTAATTGTAAGGTAGCAGGTTTAGAGAGTACTACCACAGATCACAAGGCATAACATAGAAGAATGGGTTTAAGCTGAGAGGAAATATCCTAATAGCCACCATTTCTCCTGTATAGTCTCCTTGCTTCCATTCTTGAGCTCCTACAAACTATACTGAAGACAGCTGCCAAAAAGAGATTTTCAAAATGGAAGTGCAGTTGTATCCTGTCCTCTAATATCTCTCAAGCCCTCTCAGAATAAAAGAGTATTTAAAATAAAAATAAAAAGACTTTGGAGACTGAGCAAGAGGGCAGAGTAGGAGGATGTGGAGCTCACCTTCCCCTTCAAACACATCAAAAATACATCTACACATGGAAAAATTCTCACTGAAAACTAACTGGAAACTAGCAGAAATACTTCTGTACAACCAAGGCTGTAAGAAAGATCTACATGGAATTAAGAAAGAAGGGAAAAGAAGCAGTCAGATTGGGACCTGTTCCCCTGGGAGAAGACTCAGAGAAAAATGATTACAGAAGTGGAGATCCTCCCTGGAAAGTGAGTAGTTCGAGCCACATATTGGTGGCTCCAGTCCTGATGTCCACCACAGGGAAGACGAGCTCTCTTGCTGGTTGGAGGGCTGGTGGGACTAACAGGAGGGCTGTGGCAAGCCCGGATTTCACTTGCGAGGAGCACATGCTTGTGAGCATGCTTACTGCCAAAGCAGGGAGGAGAGGGCAGATTGAAAACAGCATGAGTGGCTGCCTAGTTTCCCACAACTGCCCTGGCACATGCCCCAGCCTAAGCCAACGGAATACTCTAACCCTGCTTACTTCACTTTGAAGCTCCAAACTGGAGTGAGGGCTGACACAACTGTGGAATTTGATCTGCCATGAGACACAGAAGCAACTAAAACCCCAAACAGTGTCTCAGTGATTTGGGAACAGCTACTGCTACACAGACAAGGCATCAGAAGCAGTTCCAATCTCTGAGGAAAGGTGGACTGCCATAGCCCATACTCCAACACATGCTGAGAACCCACACAATCCCTGTCTGCCCTGTGGCAAGGTTCCACACCAGGGCCGGGGCAGCAGAGGTTGAGGGGAAAGATCTCTTGTGAGGAAGCAGTGCCTGAGCAGGGTGTAGGCAGCCATTACTGGTGCTTGCACAGGCAGCACATCAGAAGCAGCCAAGACCTTTGTCTGTAACCAGACGGCCACAGCCTTGGCCCCAAAACAAGCCTAGAGACCTCATGGGCCTCTCTTGCTACAGCACTGCTCCCATCTGAGGCATGGGTGCTAGTGCTGGGAGAGGGGAGAGTACACGATTAGAGCGAACAGATCCAGCTCAGATCTGACCCTCAGGGGGCCTCCTCCAGCTACTTGAGATCTGATCCTGCCCCAGATAGGGCTCAGACAGCACTGAGTATAAGGGAAGCTGCACTTCACTCCTGGTTCTGGCCTAAGCCCCTCCATCTCTAACCCCACCTCCTATCAAGGTGATAGCTGCCAGCACACCCAGAGTGAAAACATGATTGGTGTTCACATTGAATCCAGCACTCCCACCAAAGGCCCTGGGGACACACAGACTGTATAGGGATTTTCCCACATAAGAACACCCCTTCAAGACTGCAATTGGTAACTGTTTCACCTAAATTCATAGACATAAAGAACAGTAAACAAAATGAGAAAATGGAGGAATAGGTCCCAATTGAAAGAGCAAGAGAAAACCCATGTAAAAATAAATAATGAAACAGAAATAAACAATTTATCAGTTAAAGAATTCAAAGCATTAGTAATAAGAATGCTAACTGAATTGGGAAAAATAGTAGATGAACACAGTGAGAATTTTAACAAGGAACTAGAAAATATAAAAAAGAAGCAGCAGTCAGAACTGAAGAATACAATAGCTGACATAAAAAACACTACAAGTAATTAACAGCAGACTAGTGATACAGAAGAATGCGTAAATGATACAGAAGATAGGATAATGAAAATTACCTAATCAGAACAGCAAAAAGAAAAACAACTTAAAAAATAAGAATATTTTACAAGATCTCTGGGGGAAAAAAAAACAAGCATTTACATTATAGGGGTCCCAGAAGGAGAAGAGAGAGAAGGCAGTCAAAAATGTACTTGATGAAATTATGGCTGAAAACTTTCCAAACCTTAAGAAGGAAACAGATATCCAGGTACAGGAAGCACAGAGGGTCCAAACAAGATGAACCCAAAGAGATCCAAACTGAGACATATCAAAATTAATATGGTAAAGTTAAAGAAAGAATTCTAAAGGCAGTGAGAGAAAAACAAAGCGTCATATACAAGGGAACTTCTATAAGGCTAACAGCTGATTTTTCTGCAGAAACTTTGCACGGCAGAGGAAGTGCCATGTTATATTCAAAGTCCTAAAAGGGAAAAACTTGCAATGTAGGATACTCTACCCCAGAAGATTATCATTTAGAACTGAAGGAGAGATAAAGAACTCAGACAAGCAAACACCAGAAGAGTTCATCAAATCTAAATGTACTCTATAAAGAAATGTTAAAGGGTCTTCTCTAAGTGGAAAAAAAGGATATAACAATAAGTGAAAATATATAGGGAAGAAAAAATCCAACAAGGAAAGGCAAATATATAATAAGGGCTGGAGACCAACCACTTAAATAAGCTAGTATGAAGATTAAAAGACAAAAAATTGTAAAAGCAACTCTAACTATAATAAATAGTTAAGTATAAACATGGAGATGTAAAATATGACATCAGAAAGAAAAAAATATAGGGGAGGGGAGTAAAATATGTAGATCTTTTATAACGTGCTTGAGCTTAAAAATGACTACCAGTTTAAAAAAAGCAGAGAGTTATAGGTCAACATATATGAACCCCATGGTAATCCCTAATCAAAAACAAACAATAGATACACAAAAGCTAGAAAGAAAGGAACACAAGCATACCACTAAAGAAAATCATCAAACCACAAAGGAAGAAACAAAAAAAGAAGAAATGAACAGAAAAGAACTACAAAAACAACAGTAAAACAAGTAATAAATGTCAATGAACTAAATGTTCCAATCAAAAGACATAGGGTGGCTAATTGGAGGGGGGAAAAAAAAGACCCATCTATATGCTGCTTGCAAGAGACTCACTTCAGAACTAAAGACACACATGGACTGAAAGTGAGAGGATGGAAAAAATATTTCATGCAAATAAAAAGGATAAGAAAGGAGAGGTAGCAATACTTATATCAAACAAAATAAACTTTTTTTTTTTTTTTTTGCGGTACGTGGGCCTCTCACTGTTGTGGCCTCTCCCGTTGTGGAGCACAGGCTCCGGACGCGCAGACTCAGCGGCCATGGCTCACGGGCCCAACTGCTCCGTGGCATGTGGGATCTTCCCAGACCAGGGCTCGAACCCGTGTCCCCTGCATCGGCAGGCGGACTCCCAACCACTGTGCCACCAGGGAAGCCCCCCAAAATAAACTTTGATACAAAGTCTATTACAAATGACAAAGGACATTATATAATGATAAAGGAATCAGTACAAGAAGAGGGTGTTACACTTGTTAACATACATGCATCTAATACAGGAGCACCTAAATATATAGAACAAATATTAACAGATATAAAGAGAAAATTTGACAATACAATAATAGGAGGGGACTTTAACACCCCACTTAAATCAGTGTACAGATCATCCAGACAGAAAGTCAATAAGGAAACAGTAGTCTTAAATAACACAATAAGCCAGTTGGACATAATATATATACGTGAGACATTCCATCCAAAACCAGTAGAATACACATGGACCATTCTCCAGGATAGACAACATCCTAGGTCACAAAGCAAGTCTCAGTAATTTAAGAGGCTAGACATTATATATCAAGCATTTTTTTCTGACCACAATAGTATGAAACTTGAAATCAACTACAGAACGAAAAAGAAGAAAATCAAAAACAAGTAGAGACTAAACAATAGGCTTCTACAAAACCAATAAGCTGATGAAGAAATCAAAGAGGAAATCAGAAAATACCTTGAGACAAATGAAAATGGGAAAACAACTTTCCAAAACCCATGCGATGCAGCAAAAGCAGTTTTGAGAGGGAAGTGTGTAGTGATACAGGCCTACCTCATGAAACAAGAAAAATCTCAAATAAAGGAATGAATAAAAGAGGAACAAAGCACAATATCAGTGGAAGGAAGGAAATAATAAAGATCAGAGAGGAAATAAATAAAATAGAGACTGAAAAACCAATAGAAAATATCAATACAACCAAGAGCTGGTTTTATGAAAAGATAAACAAAATTAACAAATTTTTATCATGGCTCATCATGAAGAAAAGAGGATGTCAGATAAACACAATAAGTAACGAAAGAGGAGAAACAACAACCAATGCCACAGAGACAGAAAAAAATCATAAGAGAAAACTACATACAGTTATATGTCAATAAATAGGACAACCTATAAGAAATGGATAAATTTATACAATCTGCTAAGACTGAATCAAGAGGAAACAGACAATTTGAACAGATTGGTCACTAGTAGATAAACTGATTATAATAATAATAATAAAAACCTCCCAGCAAACAAACATCCAGTTCCAGATGGCTCCACAGGGAAATTCTACCAAAATTATAATGTAAAGCTAATACCTATTCTTCTCAAACTATTCCAAAAAATTTTTGAGAATGAAACACTCCCAAATTCATTCAACAGGGCCACAATTACCCTGATATCAAAACCAGTGAAAGAAAAATACAAGTGACAACTTTTATGATATAAATGTAAAAATGCTCAACAGTAAATTAGCAAACTGAATTCAACAATATATAAAAAGGATCATACACCACAAAATTGGATTTATTCCAGGATTACAAGGATGGTTCAATATTGGCAAATCAATCACTATGATACACGAGGGTTAAAAAAGGAAGCATAAAAATCACATAATCATCTCAATAGATGCAGAAGAAGAATTTGACAAAATTCAACATCCACTTATGATAAAACCCTCATCAAAGTGGGTTTAGAGGGACCATATGTCAACATAATAAAGGCCTTTATGACAAACCCACAGCTATCATTATACTCAACAGTCAATAGAGTCTGTCATACGGAGTGAAGGAAGTCAGAAAGAGAAAACAAATACCGTGTATTAACTCATATATATGGAATCTAGAAAAATGGTACTGATGAACCTAGTGGCAGGGCAGGAATAAAGACACAGATGTAGAGAAAAGACTTGAGGACACAGTGGGGGAAGGAGAGGCTGGGAAGAAGTGTGACAGTAGTACTGACATATATACACTACCATGTGTAAAATAGATAGCTAGTGGGAAGCTTCTGCGTAATACAGGGATATCAGCTCAGTGCTTTGTGATGACCTAGAGGGGTAGGATGGGGAGGGAGGGAGGGAGACTCAAGATGGAGGGGATATATGTATACATCTAGTTGATTCACTTTGTTGTACAGAAGAAACTAATACAACATTGTAAAGCAATTATAATCCAATAAAGATGTAAAAAAATGAATAAAGAAAATTTTTGTATATTTATTACGACAACAAAAGGGGTATAATTTGTTCCATGGAGACCTTTAGTGGTGCAAGCTTCTAACAACAGCATACACCCACCACCTCCATGTTAGCTGTTTTTTTCTTTTCAATGTGACTTGCAGGAATAAACTATGGTCCAAAATCAAAAAAAAAAAAAAAAGAAAAGTAAAGAAAAAAATCTGAAAGCCTTTTCTCTAAAATCAGGCATAAGGCAAGAATTTCCACTCTCAACACTTTTATTTAACATAGTGTTGGAAGTCCTAGAAATAGCAATCAGACAAGAAAAAGAAAAAAAAGCCATCAAAATTGGAAGGGAAGAGGTAAAACTCACTATTTGCTGATGACATGATAATAAATATATTGAAAACCCTAAGTCTCCACCCCAAAATTATTAGAACTAATAAATGAATTTAATAAATGCAAGACACAAGGTTAAATACAGAAATTTGTTGCTTTTCTATGCACTAATATAAACTATCAGAAAGAATGCAAAAAATTAATAATAATCTGGTTTAAAATCACAACAAATAGAACAAAATATTAGGAATAAAATTAACCAAGGAGGTGAAAGGACTACACTCTGAAAACTATAAAACAGTGATAAAAGAAATTGAAGATTATACAAAGAAATGGGAAGATATCCCATGCTCTTGGGTTGGAAGAATTAATATTGTAAAAATGTCCATATTACCCAAAGTGATCTACAGATTTAATGAAATCCCTATCAAAATACCCATGACATTTTTCACAGAACTAGAACAAATAATCCTAAAATTTATATGGAATCACAAAAGACCCTGAATTGCCAAAGAAATATTAAGAAAAAAAGAACAAACCTGGAGGTTTGACACTCCCTGACTTCAGACTATATATACTACAAAGCTACAATAATCAAAACAGAATAGTGCTGGCACAAAAACAGACACATAGATCAATGGAACAGAATAGAGTTTCCAGAAATAAACTTACACACTTATGGTCAATTAATATACAACAAAGGAGGCAAGAACATACAGTGGATAAAAGACAGTCTGTTTAATAAGTGATGTTGGAAAAATTGGACACCCACATGTAAAACAATTAAATTAGAACATTTCCACATGACATATACAAAATGGACTGAAGACCTAAATGTAAGTCCTGAAACCATAAAATTCCTAGAAGAGAACATTGGCAAAACGTTCTTAGGTATGTATATTAGTAATAAATTTTTTGAATCTGTCTCCTAAGGCAAAAGAAATCAAAGCAAAAATAAACAAATGGAACCTAATTAAACTTAAAAGTTTTTTGCACAACAAATGAACCTATTGACATAACAAAAGGGCAACCTACTTAATGGGAGAAAATATTTTCAAATAATATGACAGATAAGAGGTTAATATCTGACATATATAAACAGCTCATACAACTCAATATCAAGAAAATAAACAGCCCAATCAAAAACTGGGCCAATAACCTGAATAGACATTTTTCCAAAGTCATACAGATGGCTAACAGTCACATGAAAAGATGCTCAGTGTCACCAATCATTAGAGAAATGCAAATGCAAACAACAATGTGATATCACCTCTCACCTGTCAGAGTGACTCATCAAAAAGTCTTCAAATAAATGTTAGTAAGGATGTAGAGAAACGGAACCCTTTTACACTGTTGGTGGGAATGTAAATTAGTGCAACCACTATGGAAAAGAGTATAAAGGGGCCTCAAAAAACTAAAACTAGAACTACAATATGATCTTGCAATTCTACTCCTGGGTACATATCTGTAAAAAATGTAAATACTAATTCAAAAGGATACTTATACCCCAATGTTCACAGCAGCATTAATTACAATAGCCAAAATACGGAAGCAACCTGAGTGTCCATTAAGAGATGAATGGATGAATAAAGAAGTGGTATATATACCACTTCTTCTTTATCCATTGGCTTATGTGTGTGTGTGTATATATATATATATATATATATATATATATATATATTTTAATGGAATATTACTCAGCCATAAAAAAGAATAAAAGTTTGCCATTTGTAACAATGTGGTGAACCTAGTAAATATTATGTTTAGTGTAATAATTCAGACAGAGAAAGACAAATACTGTATGTTATTATTTATATGTAGAATCTAAAAATATAAAATGAATGTGTATAACAAAATAGAAACAGACTCACAGATATAGAAAACTAGTGATTACCAGTAGGGTGAATGAAAGGGAGAGGGGCAAGATAAGTATATGGGATTAAAAGCTACAAACTACTATGCATAAATAAATAAGCATTAAGGGTATATTTTATAGCACAGCAAATTATAGCCATTATCTTGTAATAACTTTTAATGGATTATAATCTATAAAAATATTGAATCACTACACTGTACACCTGAAACTGATATGATATGATATTGTAAATCAACTATACTTCAGTAGAAAAGTAAATAAGTAAAATAAAATGACTTCCATGGACCTTATGATCTGACCTCCCTTTAACCCTTCCTTGTCTTCTCTTTCCTAAATCCACTTTGATCTCAGTGTTATTTCTGGAATGTCAGGAGTGCCCTCTCTTGAGACATTTCTATTTGTTGTTCAACTTTCTAAGAATTCCCTTCACTCTGATAACCCCACGGCTTACTCCATCAGCTCATCTCTATCTTTTCTCAAATGCTTCCTCTCAATAGGCCTTCTCTGACCATCACATTTATCTTACCTCCTCTTCCCTCCCCACTTTTCTTTGCTGCTATATTGTTCACATTTTGACTATCACCCTCCAACCGTTTCACTTGCTTATATTTCGTACTGTCTTTCTCTATTTAGTGGAATATAAGCTCCACAAATATAAGCATTTTTATCTTTCTGAATCTGTGGTGCTTATAACAGTGACTGGTACATAATAGGAATTTGATTTGATTCCAACTTCGGTTGTAACACATAGCAATTTGATGTCTCTATCTCAATTTTCTTATCTGTACTATTTCTTACACCATAGGCTTTTATGAGACATGCAAGAGAAACCCATACACAATAAAACATTTTTCATATTGCCCAACACATATTGGGCACTCAGTTAATATCAGCTATAATGGTACTGTTATTTATAATAATTTATTATTATTTATTACAGTGTTAGCAGTAATTAATAAATGTAATATTTGTGAAGGGACAATGAAAAGCAGATTTTTAAGGGAATATACATTTTCAGATATCTTAGAAAATAACCTTGAGACACTAAAGGGCTCTTTAATGATGGCATTTTCACTTGTTGTAGTAAATATGGTAGCCTTAGTTTTGCTAAAGTAACTATTTTCTTGTAGTGTTTGTGGAAGCTTTGGCATGCCTGGTGTCTCACAAAGTGCCAGCCAAGACAACCTCATTTTCACATACCGAGACCCTTGATCCAGGAAGGCCATATTCCCTTAGGTCCAAGGAGCCTCTGTGTTCATGACAGTGAGGCAGGTCCCAGATTATATCAAAGCTGTTTTATTTTCATTGACTTCCAAAATTCTGAGTTTGTTCTGCCTCCTATGAATGAAGACGATTCTATTAGGGATGTTTTCAATGACTGTTCATATGTAAGAATACCATTTTCTTGGTAAAATACTTTCTTGTTTTTAACTGCTTGCCTCTCTGCCTGTCTTTGTCCCCAAATCTCTCATTTCTGGCAGACTTATAACCCATTCAAATGTTTTCCAGGCAGGTTACTAAGTGTCAATTAGGGAGATTCTTGTGAATCTCCTAGTAATTCAGATACTGAATTTCCAACTTCCTTGAAATTGCCATGCCATATGACATGACCAAGGGGCTAGTATCCAGAATTCTTCCTTTACATCCTAAGGATGAATAGGCAGTTTTTAAAAAATGAACTCTTGGATGGCTTCCCTTATTTGGCCTTTTTAACTATCATAAACCTCTCTTCCAAGTTTATGTAAATGATGTGAACTGTCATCAGTGTTCTGATTCAGCTTCATGGAAATGATTAGAAATAGGTAGATTATCATGGCATTTCTCTTAATTAATAGTAAAAGCTTATACATCTTGTCTCAGGGCAATAGAAGCTGTTAAATGAATAAATTAAATGAATGAATGTCTCTGCTGATGTGAATTTAGGGTCTCCCTCAAATTTGATGTTCCTTTAGGTTGTGTACTAATTATTGCTCAACAAAAACTACAATTTCTCTGCAATTAGGGTGACCATTTATGAGATTATATTGCTTTCTTTTTTCACAGATTTCCATCCATCTTTGTAAATAGCTAAACCATGCTTCATTCATTCCATTATTGGAAAAAGAACAATCTCAAAATTGACTAGATTTATCTGGGAATTATCCAAATTCCAAAGAATTTATTATATAACCCCTTAAAAATCCAAATATATTCTTGTTTGTTTACAACTGAAAGAGTAAACTATCAGGCTAGATAACATTATAAAAGACCTCAACTGGGCTTCCCTGGTGGCGCAGTGGTTGAGAGTCTGCCTGCCGATGCAGGGGACACGGGTTCGTGCCTCTGTCCGGGAAGATCCCACATGCCATGGAGCGACTAGGCCCATGGGCCATGGCCGCTGAGCCTGCGCATCCGGAGCCTGTGCTTCTCAACGGGAGAGGTCACAACAGTGAGAGACCCGTGAACCACCAAAAAAAAGAAAAAAAAAAAAAAAAAAGGCCTCAACCCACCCATCAAAATTAACCTGTCCAGAGGCTAAATCAGGTGAGAAGATAGAACTCATTGCACTCAGTAGAGATTGCCAGTTATATACAAACATGCGAGTATACCTCTAAGGTAATACATAATTTTGAAATGCTTTTAAGAGAGTAGGAATTCTTGACCCCAGCAGAGACCCCAATGCAGAAAGATCATCAGATTAAATAATTTTTAAGTTCTCTATTGTTCTGTAAGAAAGTGACCAGTATAATGGAGTAACATGGAGACCAAAGCACATGTCCTAGATTATCAACTAGCTTTATATCTAAGACTAAGCCCTATCCCTATGTTACCCCAAGAGCTAATTCTGTGAAGAAGTTCCCAGGGGCTATGATGGAAGGTCAATAATTGACTCCATAATCAGAAACTAATATTGTTGAGTATTACATGATGATCACCCCTGATGCTATCAGGATGGCTCTCTATGTACTACCAATGTTCTCACGTGGAACCCTGCAAAAATTTTCCATA
Organism: Mesoplodon bidens; assembly: GCF_964165515.1. Classification (NCBI taxonomy): domain Eukaryota; kingdom Metazoa; phylum Chordata; class Mammalia; order Artiodactyla; family Ziphiidae; genus Mesoplodon; species Mesoplodon bidens. Next base: position 67,154,886 of record NC_138162.1, on the reverse strand, counting down.
AAAATCAGTCACCACACAAAGGACAACCTATGTACTCCATCAACATTGTTGGCTTAATTATACTAAACCGGCTGAGACTCTCTTCCGTTCATGTCCTGTCTGTCACCAACATAGTCATTGTAAAACTGTAAAGACTGGGCCTAGAAAATTGACCACAGCTCAAGGCTGCTTTGAATATTTCCAAGTGCATTTTATGGAACTATACCCATGCACTGGATTTTTAATATATTCTGTTTATTATTTTCTTTTTCCCAAAATGGAATGTAGCTGTTCCTTGTTAGAAATCCCTGGCTCTGATAGTAACAACCAAAACAAAATTGTTTGATTCTGTGTTCTTGTTCTAGAGAATTCCAATCTGTTTCTCTAGGGACTATATGCTCATTTTACTGGGAAATCTTTGAAAACCCTTGACATTTACTCAGAAACTTCACTGTTCACATTACAGCAATCACCTGAAAAAAAATAGAAAGAACAAATGGAATTCTGAATTAAAAATAGAAAACATTCAGAAACTGTCAAACTTCCACATCTAAAAAGTAGTGTCAACAGCTCTATGAACAATGAGATCAACTCCTTCTGTTTAATTTTTTTCCTACTTTTATGAATTAGTAACGAGACACCCATGCATGTAGAAATACCACCTTTGACACTAGATTCTGCTCTATTACAAGCAGACATGGCAAAATACTGCAAATGGCTTATGAAATTCACATTCTGTTATCACCAGCTGATACAGCTAGATTTTCCTCAACATCCTCCTAAAGAACTTCTCTGTCACCTAAAATCTAGAGACTGTGTCTTCTGGAAGACTGCAGAGAAAGATAGCCCTTGAACCTCAATACAGGATATTGTTGGGTGTTATAAAAGCAAGCCCAGAAATAAAATTCTTAGGCAAGGACTTCCCTCATGGCTCAGTGGTTAGGAATCCGCCTGCCAGTGCAAGGCACACAAGTTCAAGCCCTGGTCCGGGAAGATCCCACATTCCACAGAGCAACTAAGCTCGTGTGCCACAACTACTGAGCCTGTGCTCTAGAGCCCGCGAGCCACAACTACTGAGCCCATGTGCCACGACTACTGAAGCCCGCATGCCTAGAGCCCATGCTCCACAACAAAGAGAAGCCACCACAATGAGAAGCCTGTGCACCACAACGAAGAGTAGCCCCCCTTTGCCGCAACTAGAGAAAGCCCACGTGCAGCAACGAAGACCCAACACAGCCAAAAATAAAATAAATTTAAAAAACAGAATGATTTGTTAAAAAAAATTCTAAAGCAATGATTCTCACATGCATATTTTTCAGGAATTCATGGAATATTAGAAAACTGTTCTAGCCAGAGACTTCAAACTGAAAGTATCAGATGATTTTCAGGAAGAGATAGTTTCTACAAAAGACCTTTCAGATGTAGTAATTCCACATACAATGGATCCCAGTGTGCAAATAATTATTTCTTCCTCAGTCTGATGAAACAAAATCCAGAACCACATATTATCAGGTTTAATCTTTATGCTCTTATTCTTTATTTTCTTGGCTGTCTAATAGTTCTGAACGTTTTAATTTGGAAACAAGATCTAGAACCTAAATTTTATTTGATCCTGGCTTAAAAGTGAACCACCAACTATGACCATAATCTTTCTCTTAATTTTCATTTGTGTTGCAGTGCTCATATATGTAATTTCCAGAGTCTCAAATGTTGTACATTTGCAGTCACATCACATTATTTGATAAATGACCATTAAAGAAAAAGTTCAAGGAAATCTGACACTTACAGAAGTTAAAAGTCATCAATGTCCTACCACAACATTTGGAACAGAGAGGCAGATCTGGATTGAACATGTCTCTAAGATTATGTCCTTCATTTAGGCTGAAAAATGACTTGAAGAGAAGACTGATAACAGAATTAAAGATTTTATACATTACTGATGTATTTGTAAATTGTTATATACACTTGGTTAAACAATTTGGCGTCATTTTCAAAGGCAGTGCTTCCCTCTACCATATGACTCAACAACTGTACTCCTGGAATCTGAAAAATTTACTTTCACTCATGTAGACCAAAGGACCCCAAAACAAAAGTTATTAACACCTCTCTTCCTAATAGCACAAACCTGGAAACAATGCAAAGGCCTATTGAAGGGAAAATGAAAAAAGAAATTGTGGTATATTTGGAGTCATATTTAATTGTGAAAATGAGTGAACAATAGCTTCACATAACAGACTATGAAAATTAGTGACAAAATGTCAAATGAATAAAAGCAAGTCATAGATATATAACTTCTTCATAAAATTCATAAATGAGCAGTGTTTTAAAAATATGTTAATAACAGAGCAAGGCAAAGGGTATTGAGAGATCTGCAAAAATGCAATTTTAAATAGTTTGGCCAAAAAGACTTACTGAAGTAAAATGTGCATAAAACTTCAAAAATGTAAAGAAGTCAACCATTTGTCCATCTAAGAGATTAGTGCTTTAGGTAGAGAAAAATAACTGAGGAAAAACTCCCAAGGGCATGCCCAGCTACTGTCTAATTCAAATCCTCTATCTGAAATATTTTATTCATGCCATCACTTTCTCTATGCTCTGTAGTCTTTTTCAAACTGGCTAATTTCTACTTAAAATTTAATAAGTCATCTGTGGTGTATTAAAAGCCTAATTTATAAAGCCTAATTTGAATTATTTTAACTGATACAGATTCTCCCCCTTTCTGTTTATTGTTTGTTTTTTGCGGTACATGGGCCTCTCACAGTTGTGGCCTCTCCCGTTGCGGAGCACGGGCTCTGGACGTGCAGGCTCAGCGGCCATGGCTCACGGGCCCAGCCACTCCGCGGCATGTGGGATCTTCCCGGACCGGGGCATGAACCCGTGTCCCCTGCATCGGCAGGTGGACTCTCAACCACTGCACCACCAGGGACGCCCCCCTTTTTGTTTTTTTCTAACATAATTAGTGTACTATTGACAGTTAAGTTTTGTTGTCTACTCTCTCTCTTCATATATGAACCTAGTATCTTTCAAGTGTTGAGTTAATCTAAAAAACTAAGTTTCTATTACCTGGCACCATATCTAGCACAGAGTAGGCACTCAGTATGTTACCAACAAAATGAATAAAAGACTAAGTGAATGGTAAGAGATGAATTAAACATAACTAAGAGATAAATATTTGATTAGGCTAAGATACATTTTGATTAAATTTCAAAGCATTTGAATTTAATATCAGAAACAACATAATACAAAGACAATGCACACAAGCTCATAGATATCACTGCATAGTCTCTGCCATTATGCAGTCTCCATAAGAGTAATAGAGGCAAATATAAAGAAATCATCACTCTAGCAGAGTAAATATGCGAGCTGTGAGGGAAAATCAGGAGATCTGATGTAGATTATGTTCAAAAGAGACGCTTTTAGTTAAAATGAAAAACTGAGAATTGAAGAGTGAATAGGACTTAGATGATGAATAGGAGAAAATATGTCCCAAGGTATGGAAATAGCTTGTACAAAAGCCCTAAGATCAATTTCAGCAAAATATAAGCAGAAAAACTAAAAAAGTTCAAACCTAAAAAATAATTTGAGGCAACATTTGTTTTTATTTTTAAAAATGTAAGGTTTTGCTTAAAGTTTCATTTTGATTCTTCATATATTTTTTATTATTAATTTTTTTATTGTGGTAAAATTTACGTAACATAAAATTTACTGTTTTAACCATTTTTAAGTTTACAGTTTAGTGGCATTCACAACATTGTATAATCATCACCACTATCTATTTCCAGAACTTTTTCACCATCCCAAGGAGAAACTCTGTACCCGTTAAGCAATAACTGCCCCCCTATCCCAGCCCCTGGTAACCTGTATTTTACTTTTTGTCTCTATGAATTTGTCTATTCTGGATACTTCATATAAATGGAATCATACCACATTTGTCCTTTGTGTGTGGCTTATTGCACTTAGCATAATGTTTTCAAAGTTTATCTATGTTGTAGCAAGTATCAGAGCTTCATTCCTCTTTACGATTGAGTAACATTCCATTGTATGTACATACCACATTCTGTTTTCCATTCTCTGTTGATAGACACTTGAGTTGTTTCCACCTTTTAGCTATTGTGAATAATACTTCTTTGAACACTGGTGTATAAGTCTGCCTGAATCTCTGTTTTCTGTTCTTTTGGGTATATACCTAGGAGTGAAATGCTGGGTCATATGGTAATTCTATGTTTAACTTTTTGAGAAAGCACCAAACTGTTTTCCACAGTGGCTGCACCATTTTACACTCCCACCAGCAATGCACAGGGGTTACAGTTTCTCCATAGCCTTGTCAACACATGTTATTTTCCTTTTTTTTTTTTTTTTGCGGTACGCGGGCCTCTCACTGCTGTGGCCTCTCCCAACGTGGAGCACAGGCTCCGGACGTGCAGACCCAGCGGCCATGGCCCACGGGCCCAGCCGCTCCGCGGCACGTGGGATCCTCCCGGACCGGGGCACGAACCCGCGTCCCCTACATCGGCAGGCGGACCCCCAACCACTGCACCACTAGGGAAGCCCTCCCTTTTTTTTTTTTAACATCTTTATTGGAGTATAATTGCTTTACAATGGTGTGTTAGTTTCTGCTTTATAACAAAGTGAATCAGTTATACATATACATATGTTCCCATATCTCTTCTCTCTTGGGTCTCCCTCCCTCCCACCCTCCCTATCCCACCCCTCTAGGTGGTCACAAACCACCTAGCTGATCTCCCTGTGCTATGCGGCTGCTTCCCACTAGCTATCTATTTTACGTTTGGTAGTGTATATATGTCCATGCCACTCTCTCACTTTGTCACAGCTTACCCTCTTCATATATATATATATATATATATATATATATATATATATATTTTTTTTTTTTTTTTTGGTGGTACGCGGGCCTCTCACTGCTGTGGCCTCTCCCATTGTGGAGCACAGGCTCTGGACGCGCAGGCCCAGCGGCCATGGCTCACGGGCCCAGCCGCTCCGTGGCATGTGGGATCCTCCCAGGCCGGAGCACGAACCCGTGTCCCCTGCATTGGCAGGCGGACTCCCAACCACTGCGCCACCAGGGAAGCCCCTCTTCATATATTTTTAATTTTTTATATTTTATAGTTAAATGAATGATGTCTCTAAGGTTAACCAGAGCAAATTAAACATCCCAACTGTGGCTCAGCTCTGTATTTTAAAATTTTTCCTTCAATGAAACATTACAACTGTAATTGGAACAAATAAACTGTATTTCAACAAGGATGTGTGCTAAAATGGATCATAAGCATTCAGAATAAAAACCCTTTGAGAATGGCAACTAATATTAAGAACTTATTAGTAAAACAATAATGAACTCCACATCATTAACACTTCTCAGCGAGAAACATTTCTATATCATATTCAACATTCCAAATGGAAATTGTCAGTGATGGCCATTACCTTTGTGGAAATGGAATGAAAGAAAAAGTCTGACAGCTAAGTTGAAGGAAGAGAAGACATTGTATCTTCAAATAATAACTGGCATAATAGAAATTCACAATAATGCTTTTGGAAAAGCACCTTCTCAATTGATGCAATGTCTGTCAGATATGTCAGTCATGTGAAATGTTTAACTTGCCTGGACAAGTAAAAATACTAAAAAGAAAACAATCTACCTTGAATCCCCTCATAGAAAGGATTAAAAATTACCTGGAAAAGCTATAAAATTTTCCTCCTTCTCATGCAATTTTGTAAAATGAAAAGAAGGAAGCAAATCATACACATTCTCAGCTACATTTCTTTTTCTGAGTCTATGTCAAATTAGATGATGCTAGCTAAGAGGATTCATTTGTTCTAATATTTAGGCAGATGTTATTAGGACACTTCCAAGAACCCACTTGGCTTTCTGCTCCTGAACTCCTCTTGAGAATACATGTAGTTTTCTGTAGCAAGTTTGTTATCATCAGTGTGTCTCTGCATAAGGAAGTTACAAAGATCCTCTTCCAAGAAGTTGGCTCAGGTTTAAGGTGATTGTTGTCACCAATCCTACTTACAATTATTACTTTTCTTCCTGATGGTGGGTTTTGAGGCCTACTATCAATTTGGTTAAATTCTTTCTGCTACCTGATTCCCTAGACACTTGCTTTTGCTACCTGTCAAACCCAGCATTCTCATGGTGCCTAATTTTATCCTTTGTTCTGTTCTCCTAATTATAACTTTTTCTTCTATTTAACTCAAACTTTTGGATTTACATGCCAGTAGAGCATATACAGTGATATATATTGTGTGTATCATGGATATGATATGATAGTTACTTAGCGGACAATGTAGACTTCAAACCAAGCCTTTTGTATTCCAAAGTCTGTTAATTTCTGGTTGTCTTTCAATGTTAGTCATAAAATTACAGATGATGCTTTCTGGCAAATCTACAAGGATACAATGTTTTGTATTACATTGTCAGCTGTCAGCCTTCCACCAAAGACCACTAAGAAAAGTGCTAGTGAAAGAAAGCTAAGTTCATTAAAATAGGTGAAGTAAAGAACATAATCTTAAAAACATTTCGGTAGTGTCTGGGAAGGGAGGGTCAGGGAAGTGTATCTATAGGCTTTGGAATCTGGACTCAGGCAGCTTAAGATAAATCTTTTATGAAGGGGGACAATTTATCTTATTATTGAGTATTAATTGGGCAAATTTAATGACATAATAGTGTAGAATTCATGGACACAGTAAGGAGAGGCTAAGGGCCTTGATGAAGTGTTTGATAAAGCAAGCTGTTTGCCCATGTGAGCAAATTGTTGTCTGGGTGAATTGGTTTGCAAGATTTTCCAAAACCAAATAATGAAATTATTTGTTGGTTTACAGTTTTATCTGCCTGAGAAATAATTTTGGAATAAATAGTCAACTGATGTTGAAAGAGGTAGAGTTTCTTCTTAGTCACAATAATTAAGCTTTGTAGATGTAAATATTCTCAATCTTCAACATGCATCATGACAAATGCCCTATGCTTGCTGAACATAAAATTAAATTATGCATTTTGAGTACATGTTTGAATACATGAAGTGTACTTTGGGTTGTCTTGCTTGCGAAAGTGATCAGACATAAAGTAAAATCCACTTAAATTCTAGAGTGATCTCATGAATTTATAGGTAAGTTTTGAGGTTATAACATTAGGACTATACCTAAAGGAAACACACAAAGAACTGTTACCAGTTTCAAGCTGGTTTAAGTGAGGGAGGAGGCACCTGGATTTAGGTTCAGGAAGTGGGAATTTACTATATCCTTGAAAAACTCATCTAGGACAAGACAACTTACCTCAGGCTTTTCTTTCCTCTTCCCTATATTGAATTCCATTAACAATCCCCTCAGCACGTTGTGCCCTATCCAAATGTCTCAAACTTTTCCTCACATTAGACAACATTCATTTACATAGCTCTATTCATTTTCCTGATAAACAGAGTTTTTCCTCAGGAGTCCCTATGTCATGAACCTCATCTCTGGAGAGTGAATCTTTCTTTTCCTTAGTGCTTGGGTCTGCTTGGATAATCTGTCCATTATCTCTGATGTCATATAAAGTTTTCTTTGAAACCTGTAATCAGTATGCCAGACATATTTTTGTTGTTGTTTTTAAATTAACTGATTGATATTCAGCCTAGTTCAAGGAAGATATAAGCCAAGTTACAGAGAAAAATCTACACTACTATAAAGTAAAGCAAACAAATAGATGAATGGGCTGTAGCATAAGAAAAACATTGCCATAAAATAAGAAGAAAGTGGAACAAAGACTCCATGTTATAAATTATAATTGCTAGATATAGATTCCAAATGGGCTTTGGACTTGTTAGCAAAACAAAGAGATAATCATAAACATTTATAAAAGTTATTCTGTTCCAAGCAAACCAGTTGCTTGGGAAAACATGGCCTTAAAGGAAGTCTATATGATAAAGTAAATATTCCACTCAGTATTTTATCATTAATATGATATTTAGTAACCTATAGTAATAGGGGTAACAATGCCCCTTGAATGCTAGCTGATAATATATAAGGGAAATAATTTTTAAAAAATCAGAAGATAAGATATCTAGTCCAAATCCACAACTTTTACATAGTTGTTTTATCAGAACATATATTTGAATTTACTAAACATTAAGACTAGGAATTTTAGAAAGACTTACAGTGATATAGAAGTTACATTATCCAAAAAATAATTGTGAGTTACCTGAGGAGGGAGAGGGAATTACCTGTCTAGGAACCATAGTGAGGATAATGATACATATTTTGTATCTGAGACCAGCTGTGTAAGGACTGTAGGAGAGAATGCAGAGGAAGCTGTTAACCTGGGCAGATTTAGATTGACATTTAGATAAAGACATTTAGAGAATATAGAACAAGGGGTATCATGGGTTTATGAGTCAATTTGACTGGGCTAAGGGATACCAAGATACCTGGTAAAACATTAATTCTGGGTGTGTCTATGAGGTTGTCTCAGGAAGAGATTAGCATGTGTATTAGTAGACTGAGTAAAGATCATTCTCACAATTGAGGGCTTGAATAGAACAAAATGGCCAAGAAAGAAGGAATTCATTCTCTGTGCTTAAGCTGAGACATCCATCTTTTCTTGCCCTTGGACATCAGTGCTCCTGATTCTCAAGCTCTCCAACTTGGACCAGGACTTACACTCTCCAACCCCCACTCCCTTCCCCCAATTTTCAGGTCTTTTGACTTGGACTGGATTATACCATCAGCTTCCCTGGTTCTTCAGCTTGCAGATTTGTGGATGGCAGATCATGGGACTTCTCAACCTCTATAATGGCATTAGCCAATTCCTATAATAAATCTCCTTTTATATATGTTTGTCTATTCTGTTGCTTCTGTTTCTCTGGAAAACCCTGACTAATGCAAGGAGCTAAAGATATAAAAGAGTTTGCTTATGGTTGACCACAATTTCTAAAATGATAAGTAGGAGTTTTAGGACTTTGAGAGAGAGAGTGATATTGGAATAAAGTAAGAATATATAAACCCTTATGGGGATTTTAATGTAGAAGATGAGAGGGGGCCGGGGGTTCTGGGGTTTATTTTGGTGACTGGCATAAAGATCTCGGTGATCTCAAGGCAGATAACAGTAGTGAGGCTCTGAGTTTTGGAAAGCTAAAATGAGTATCAAATCCACTAATGACAGTGAGGAAACCTAAAGGAAGAGAGATCTTAAGAAATATGAGCAGCATTTTTCTCAAAATTTATAGTATATTATCCTGATTTCTGGATAAATGCTAAATAATATGTATACACTGTAGGTAATTACACTTACAATCTATTGCTAAATTTAAATTAATTGCATTGAAAGGAGTTAACATTAAGTTTTTCTAATTCATTTTACATTTAAGAATCATGAAATCTTGGAATTAAATTTGGTAGACATCATTTATTTTACAAAGAAAGGGACAGAGTAGAATAATTTGTTCAATTTATCTATAGTTATGGAATAGAAGGCTGAGGGTTAAAGCAATCATGTATTGAATCCTACCTGGGTTTCTTTTCTGATTTTCAATATTTCAGATAGTGAATGGAGGAGTATGTCTACCTTTTTTTTTAACCACATCATACATACATCAGTTAGAAATAATTTGAAGTGGTTTAAAGGAAATAGACCTTTTAAACATTCAAAATTTAGTTAGGATATATTGCAGTAATAAACAACCCCAGGCTCCCTTATTGTTTGTGTGACATGTGGTTATTATAACTTAGTTACAACTCTGCTCCATATTTTCCTCTTTCAGATACACAGCTTAACATAACCTCCACCATCTAGACATCACCGGTTGCTGAATAAGAGAAAAGAGAGCATGATAAATTATACACTTACTCTTAAAATCTTCAACCTGAAAGTGACACATATAGTTTCTATTCATTTGTTTCAAGGCAGTTGTCATGACTTCACCTAATTATAAGTGTGTACAAAACAACTATATTCCCACAGGAGAACTGGAAGTAATGTAACCACACAAGTGACTACCATAATTTGCCTTCTAGTCACCAAATATTCAGTTTCTTTCTCCTAGACACAAACATATCCCCTTTTCAAGGGAGAAATCCAAAAGTCCTGTGTAGGTCACTTTATTCATTTCCAAGAACAGAATCTCTGAGAGTTCATGGCAATCCTTGAGCTGGGGGTGCTGTGAAGTGGTCCTAAACTGGTTCTAGATTTCTAGATGTGGATTTACTTGGTCTGGAGACCTATGAATTAAGAAGAAATAGTCCATGGCAAAGGAGGAGGAATAATTAAAATAAATATCTCCTGTTGGAAAGGAAGAAAAGGGGGAGACAAACATTGGTTCTTGATTCCTGCTCTGTAGGAATTTTGACATCTCTATGAGCAGGTATTATAGAAATTCCCTTTCTATTCTGGAAGAGATGATGTTTCATTAGGCCGCTTCCCTAATATATAGCATCCTTGTCCATTATTTCTCGTAGCTCTGGCACTGACACCTGGGAGACTTTTCCTTTTCCGTTATCCTCAATTAGGCAGTGATAAATTTACACTTACTAAAACCTCAGCTTATTTCTCAGCTCATCTTCTATTCAAATAGTTTGAGGCCCAATGGTCATTTTAGCCTTTAAATAATTTTCAGCCAAACTGATGCTGGGTTTCTTTCTTTCTTTTTTTTTTTTTTTGCCTTCTATATCTTTCAAAAATTGAGTGAACTTCTTATCTGATTCCAAACAGCTCCATGTGCTAATATCCACAAAGTGTCCTCTGCGTTATAATTCTCATATTTACAATATTTCTTTCTTTCTTACTGCCATATATCTTTCTCTTTCAAGGTAACTATGAGTGCCTTGAGCCTATCGTGTGATGGTGGAAAACAGAGATACTTAGCTTTTTATGAACCGTATTTAACATTTCCAGTGGTCATGTTTCACTTGCAATACATGATTGGTTGGATGTTTACTCTCACATGCTTTAAGTTTATTCACAGGTTTTTTACAATGGTTTAATGGCCTTTGCTGATAACCTTAGTAAGTCTTTGTTAGTTTCAGCCATTTTTACTTATAATTTTATTATGCCAAACTGAGAATTACTTGTCTCTTCTAAACCTAAAAGTTTCCAATATTAGAGTCTCTCTAATCCCTTTCATTCCTGCTTTCAAATTGTCCACTTATTTTCTGGGGTCATCTCTCTCCTGTGATACTCTACCAATGACAGTCTTCAACAAACAACACACATAACTAATACTGTGTTGTGTGACTTCTTCTCCCAGAGTACCTGTTTAACATACAAAGGCAACGGTATTACCAAAAAATTTGCTACTGCCTTACATGAATGGCCATATTTCAAACCCTGGATTAGAGTTTCCTTGCTGTCAGCCACTTAACCATTAAGCCTATGCAAAATATCTTATGATTTTTGTTATGAACACACTCAATTTCTGGTTTCAGTTTCTTGATCACTCAGGAGAGTCTAATGCTGCAGTTAAAAATAGCCTCACCATATGAGTGGCTTAAAAAGAAGCTTTAGTTTTCACTGATGGGACAAGTCCTTCATATGTAAACTGGGGACTATGTTTTATGTGCTCCTCACTCACACATGCAGACTGCTTATAGTAGCAGGGAGAAGGAACTTCAACAGTTACTTATCTACTTTAAAAGACTTCTGCCTAGAAGCAATATATGTCATTTCCCCCCACATTTTATTAGCCAAGTAAGTCGCATGATCGCACTTAACTTCAAGGTTCCAGGAATTGCAATCTTTCCATGTGTCAAGATAGGGGAGACCTGTACCTGTTGGTAGAAACCACTTAAGACTACCACTTAAGTCAAGATAATCTGTTATTAGAATTTTACATTTTAAATTAAGAGAAAATTTGGGACTTCCCTGGTGGTCCAGTGGTTAAGACTGCACTCCCAATTCAGGGGGCATGTGTTCGACCCCTGGTCGGGGAACTAAGATCCCGCATGCCACACAGCCTGGCCAAAAAAGAAAGAAACTTAGATTAAGAGAAAATGATGATACCATATTTTGTTAATCCATCAAAATTAAACATGAAGATTGTTTGATTAACTTTGATTCACCTCAGATAAACAAAATGGTCTAGTGTTTCAAATAATCAGGCAAAATAAATCACTATTAAAATCAATGAGGATATAAGTGGCAAACTGCAATGCTACTTATTTTTTACATTGCATCTGCTTCTGAGCTCTAAGCTAGTCCATCTGAATTATAATTATCTGAAATATTCAGATATTAAAGATATACCTGCCTTAAAATAGCTGTCCTTTAAGTAATAAAATTTAAAGACATTAAGAAACATCATCACTACACCTGTCTCTACAACTCCATAACTAATTCCTTAAGTTGGCTTAGTATTCTTTGCTCACTGACACTAATACAATCATAAGAGATGTTATATTCATAAAGAGTTATATTCTTCATCTTTTAAGGGATAAAAGAACATATCACCCCATTCCTCATTTAAAGTTAAAACTGAGGCCTAGGTCTTTGCCCAAAGTTGTATGCATAACATAGGCCTTGCACATAAAATAATTTTTAAAAAATCAGTGGAAAATACTCTAGTCAGATTTCCTTTTTCTTATTTCAATGTTAGGAGAAAAAAGTTTCGGAAAAAGAAAGAAATACCTTTCTTCTCAGAGGTATGCTATCTCTACAACTTTGTTTCAAAGCTTGGCCAAATTTGATATCTATTTTCAAAGTCCAGAATTCTTCTCTTTTATTTTATTTGAGTCATTATTTTAGGCTGGAAAATAAAATGAATTAACATTAGATGATCATTTATTGTTATATTGTGCTAAACCCCTTTATATGCTATATTTAATTTGATCTGTTATCATTATTATACACACAAAGAATCTAAATTTTTCTAAAATGTCAGAGTTTGTACTCAGTGGAGGCAGAATTAAATATCAGACCTGTGTCTCCAAGTTCACAGCTCAAGGATGTTTTCTGCCATGTTTCATGTCATCTCAAAATCCAACCTCAATATATATAATTCAAAACTCTGTGCTAGACACAGTGTAGAGGAAAAAAAATGTCCCAGGCTTTTCCTCCAAATGCTTTATGATATTTTAAGAACGGGAAAACAGAGAGGTAATACTGGCTTTGGAGAGTAAGGTTTTCATATCCTGAGCATTGGTACTTGGCATTCCATGCTGAGAACAACATTATAAAACTTGCAAAGGGGAGGTGTACACTCTCTCTATATTACCAGTGCCTTTAGTGAGCAATAAGTCTGGTGAGGAAGCAGGCAGTGGATCATAGAATGCCTTGAAAACAATACTAGAGAATTTGAACTTTTCCCCAGAACCTTAGAGTGCATTATTCTTGCCTCCTTACAAATTCCATAGATTTTTCTAAGACACTAACTCCTCCACACATCCTTGCCTGAATATTTGCTACCCAACAGTGAACTCATCCCATGCTTTTCAACTATTTTTTAAAGATGGACCCTTGGGCTTCCCTGGTGGCGCAGTGGTTGAGAATCTGCCTGCCGATGCAGGGGACACGGGTTTGAGCCCTGGTCTGGGAGGATCCCACATGCCGCGGAGCAACTACGCCCGTGAGCCACAACTACTAAGCCTGCGCGTCTGGAGCCTGTGCTCCACAACAAGAGAGGCCGTGATAGTGAGAGGCCCACGCACCGCGATGAAGAGTGGCCCCCGCTTGCCACAACTAGAGAAAGCCCACGCACAGAAATGAAGACCCAACGCAGCCAAAAATAAATTAATTAATTAATAAACTCCTACCCCCAACATGTTAAAAAAAAAAAAGATGGACTCTTAACTCTGAACCAAACTAAAAATATTCTCAGAGCCTTATGAAATTGCACACCTGTTTCTAGGAATACAACATAAATTTTGGTTTGAATATTTCCTTTGGATCATGATGTTTGTGTGAATTCTACTCCTATCCACTAGATCCATGTCCTCTCTAATGTCCTTGTTTACTTCAAATCCAGTATTCTGAAAAGAGAAATGGGATGATGTATTTGGTTTAAGCTGGACACTGACTAAGTGATGACATTTAAGCACATTGTGAGTTAGAACTAGTGCAATATAAACAGCAATTTTGGCTGAGGAGTAAGGAGGATGGGCAATTATGCTTCTAGTGGGCTGTTTTTCATGTCCATAACTGGACATAAATATAGGCAATTCAGAGCAGGAAGAAATATGACTAGAACTCAGCTTGGCTGACTTAGTTGCAAACAAGAAAGGGAACCTGAAAAGGTCTGGGAGTTGGTCCATTTTAGCCTCATTTGTTTTCAAGAGGAGTCTGTTTCTGCCTCATTGATTTCTACTCCTCACTGAGTCATGCTGTATGCTTGTTAAATATCACTTCATTGCTTTCAACTTCATCCTTCTTAGTCAGCATCTTTCACGTAAGCCACTGCATAGTAACATCAAGTTTCAGCCCCCAGTCATGTGCATCTTGACGCTATTTTTCCAACTGTGTTAATTTATCACACTGATCTGAGCCAAGAAGACTGCTTTCTTCTCTCCTTGTCAGCCACTCTGTTACATCACATCAAGGGCCTTGTACCTCCAGGAGCAGCAACATATTTGAAAGAATGGGAACAGTTGACACCTTATGGTATTTCACTAACACAGAAGGTAAGACAGAATACAGGAAAGAAAAAAGTTTTCCTCCTGCCCTCAATAAAAGACTTCCTTCACTCTTCTACCCTCACAGGCATATCTTTAGTAGCTTTTAGAGGGAGTAATTGCAAAGATTTCTGAAAGTTCAGGATGACAGTTTGAATTGACTGAGCTGCTTACTTTAAAGCAGGAAATTGATCAGGACTTATATCTTCATCCCTTTTATCCCTGTTCATCTCAGGCCATCAATTATACAGAGAACAATCGTTACCATACTAGTCCACTCACTTTCTCATAGACCTAATGCTTTACTCCTCTCTTCCCCCACACTTTAGACGTGGGATTTTAAAAGTCCTCTCTAACCTAAAGAACTTCTCTTGATGTTTCTTTAATCTTCTCACTCTTAGTGAGAACTGGAGTTCTCTTGCTTCTTGAATAATCAATTTCCCTTGTAGACTTCTCTAGTGGAAGATATTTTATCCCTTTTATTCCTTATAACTATGCACCAGAGGTAGTATAAGTGTTTTACTGTATCCCACTCTAAAATGAAACCATTTATCTTAGCTACTCTCTCAAAATCAGCTTCTTCGAAGCTTGTGCCATCCACTACTGAAAAAAAAAATTAGCTCCCCTAATTTGTCATTTACCAACCTTTAGATATCTATGTCACCCTCTTCAATCACTGAAGAGTATTTTTTGTATTCTACCTACCTCACTTTTTTCTCCTCCATCTCTGTTGTCACCACCTCAACGATATCATCATCCATATTGGGATCTACAAACACTTTGGCTCTGCAGTCTCTTGAACTACTCACTTTCAATTATGATTTTCTCCATTTTATCTCTTTCTCTCATGGTCATACCTTGTAATTGATCACATCTATTTTTTTATCATTTCCTTGTTATATATATTTTCCATTTCATTACATAGAATAATAAAGTTTGATATTTAATAAAATAATAATTTTTACTCATTCATAAAGTTAATCTTAAGCAGTCTTTTTCCTTTAAGAGCATGGTGGTGAAAATAAAATGACTACAACTACCATGATTCATTGAATGGATTCAGCACATTTATCTACCATTATTTTTGTACTAGAAGTGCAAATATCAATGCAGTGAAAGATAAATGGCATCTTAATATTATTTTAAAAATAATTTTGACACTGAAAGTCCCCTAAAACTGTCTTGGGGATGCTCATGGGTCTATGAACTGAACTGAGAACAACTGTTGTTTGAAAGTGAAGAAAACCTCACATGAAGCCTGAATTTTAAATTAGATACAGAGTTCTTGATGTTTTGAAGTTTGTGAAGTTTGATGCTAGAGTGGACAAAAAGTGGCATTTTAAAGTGCTTGTTAGAGGAAGAAGTAGCATAAGCTATCTGTTGATTCTTAAGAATGGCTAGGAGTTTGAAAACAGAAGACAAGGAGGTCTAAAAGACAGTTCTACACTACACTTAAGCATTGAATTGTTTGGTTATTATGTTCAAGGGAGAGTGATTTAAGGTACAGAGGACTATTAACTTGTAGTAGCTAAATGGAGTTTAGGTAGAAATATTCAGCTATGAGTTGTATTATGAAATTGGGAGACTTGGTTCCACATTGTTTTGAGGGAAAACCAAAGACTATTGGGTAGGGACACAAGGAGACAGAATTTAACTTAAAGAAGGTAATTCTAATCATTATGCCAATCTCATAAGTGGTCAAGTTCTCACTGAAAATATTCATGTTCAAAATAAATTCTCATTTTTCCCAGCATATTCCAGGGATAAGTGATACTTAGAAGGAAAGTTGGACTAGCACTCTATGACCTCTAAAGCCCATTTCCAAACTAATAGCTTACATTTTATGATCCACAATAGTGCCCAAAAGTACCATCTAAGGCCAAAAATACATTAAAGCTTAGATATTCAACCAAATTAATTTTTTTTTCTTTAATACTACCCATATAGGCAAACTTGCCTTTATTTAGGTTATCTATTTCTCCAAGGGCTCATCTCATAGTGGAAACTTCATAACATGTTCTTGTTTCACCCACCTTGGACTGAAAAATATAAAAGTTATCTAAAAGTGATTCCAACTGTGTGTGTCCAATAAGTAGACACTGAAGGGCATTTAAGAGATCAGCTTTCTTTTCCAGGTAAAAACAAAAACAAACAAACAAAAACTACTTGGTTAAAGACCTCTGCACTGGGAAGAAAGGAGATTGTCATTGTTTAAAAGCTTGAAAGCCAGAGTAGCTAATGAAAGTCTACTGCCAGAGGACATTTTTTTTTTTCTATGAACTTCATTTCATTTTTGGGATCTGTATGCAGTTAGTTTGGGATTCAACAGTTTCTAGATGCATATAAGCTGCCTCTGAATTCTGGGTTGGCTTTTCATAGCCTAACTTGGCTCTTTGTTAAGCAGTCATTCTGAGATGTGCTGGAAAAGGCTATTCAGATACAGAATCTAACATTTTCTGGCCAGTGGAGTTTCAAAGACATCTCCAACTACTACGTACCTATAATGTATAGAGGAACATATCTAGACCTCCTTAGCTTTTATTGTTTAGCCTCCTAGAACAATAAATTTCATATACAAACAAGAGTGATGGAAGGAAAGATAGGTTCACCCCTGCATGGTGCATTCCCTAACTACCCAATATATTGATATTTAGCTTTGAATTCTCTGATTCTGAGGAATAACAACCAAAAGAGAAAAAAAATGAAGTGGTTATTTGAAGCCAAAAATTTCTAAAGCTTATATAATTTGGAAAATTGTGTTTGAATCTGATTGTTAGAACAAAATAATAAAATTTTAATTTGAGGTAAAAATTCAATTATGGATTTTCTATGCATGATTCAATTTTTATTTAGACACATATAATAATATACCTTTGCACACTTTTTAACTTAAACTGCTTATTGTAAAAGCAATATGTGAACATTTTTAATTCTAAAAAATATAAAAACCTCCTTCCCATTGACTTAAATTCCTTCTTCCAAGGTAAAATTTTTTGTATATCCTCTCTCAGAAATTCTCTGGGCACATATTAATTTTCAATTGGGATCATATTATACTTATTTAAAAATTTCTTTCATTTTTACCATATTTTTGAGATTGTTCTATGTCATCATATACTAATTTTCATTTTTTAAAACATTTTAAGAATATTCCATAGTATATATACCCTATAATACATTATACTTGACATAAGCAGTCCCAGATGAATATACTGATTCTTTCCAGTTTTGATACTTGCAAAACAAGTTATAATGAATATCATTCTCCATATATTTTTAGACATTTATAAGATTATATTTTATAACTTTTTAAGTGGACTTGCTGAAGTAAAAGATATATACTTGTAACATTTTTGTAGATATAGCCAGAGTCTTATATTGGCTTGTTTCTATTATTCTATAATATGTTTAGCTAGTCTTACTCACATTTTTAGGAGTAAATATAAATTTTTGAAGTGAGAATAAGAAGGCTGAAGTATAGAACAATAGTCAAATGAAAGAAAATAGCATCTTAGAACACTTGTTTATATATATTTCTACACATTTTTACAAATGGGGTTATGATGTATATATTGTCTCTTAGTGACAATATTCATCTATGAAAAAAATTTTAAAAAACATACCACTTTAAAATTAAAAAATAAGAATACCTTCTTAGTAATATAAAAT
This sequence comes from Mesoplodon bidens, assembly GCF_964165515.1. Classification (NCBI taxonomy): domain Eukaryota; kingdom Metazoa; phylum Chordata; class Mammalia; order Artiodactyla; family Ziphiidae; genus Mesoplodon; species Mesoplodon bidens. The sequence goes on along the minus strand of NC_138162.1, from coordinate 67,136,646 downwards.
AATGCTGTATGCTCCATATCTGTTAAATACAAATGAAAATTCATCTGATGTTTTATTCAGAAAGTTCAAGATGACTTAAAAAAGAAGTTAAATTTGATATACCTCATTTTTTAAACACAACTTATAATTTATTAATTATATGAGGTTGATTATTTATAAGACTGATGTGGGTGTTAATTGTCTTTTGCCCTAAAAGCTACTGTTTAAAGAAAAAACTAGTTACCCAATTATGGTGTTCTACAGCTGAGGGAGTAGAGGATTAAAATATTACGATTTTCATATTAATAGGCCTAAGGAAAATATTATGATTATCTTCAAAAATGCTGAAAAGACTTTCCTCAAATTTCAATACTCATTTCTGGTTAAAACACATACATGGAGTAATATTAAATAATGCTATCTTTATTACCCTGACAAAGCATATATACTTTATTCTGGACTAACATCTTTCTTAATGGGGAAAACTCAAGTATTTCCACCGTGGACAGGAAAAGGGCAGAGTTGACCACGGACTTCTGTGCTATTTAACATTTTATTGTAATTATTAGACAATACAATTAAACAAGAAAGAAAAAAATGAAAGGATACAAATTGGAAAAGAAGTAATAAATTTTTTTTCTCTTTGTGAATGATATGATTGAATAACTGGAAAATCCAAGAATGATTGATAAAATCAATGAAAAATTAATTTTAAAATATAGCAGGATATAAATTTAATATGAACTAAATAGTCAATATTCTCAACAAATAACCAATTATAAAATATAACAAAGCAAAATATATTTATAATAGCAAGAAAAATATAAAATAGTAATAAATTTTAAAAGTTACACAAATAAATGTGAGGGAAGTTTAAAACACAGATGAAAGACACAAAAGTAGCCTTGAACAAAAGGGAAGCTCTTACTTGTTTTTGGATAAGAGGACTCAACATTTAATAATGACAATTCCATCTAAATTAGTTTATATATTTAATGAAAACTTGGTTAAAATACTAAGATGTGTGCCTCACTGAGCTAATATTAGCTATCAAGCATATGAAAAATGAATATGAAGGATTTCCATTATTATCTATGAAAATGTTTCTGATATTGGACTCACATTCTGAAGTAAACAATAAAAAACTGAACAAAAGATAAAAATAACAGTTATAGATATTGGACAACAGGCAAAATGTGACTTTATTTTTCCCTTAGAGATAAGAAACAAATGAGACAATTCTATGATTGCTGTGACTTTATGCCCACGTGCCCTATCTGGATCATGGCTAGAGAAGGGAGTCCATGAAATACAAGCTGGTGTTTGGTCTCTCTAAGTTGTTGAGAATGAGACTAATATTTGGAAGGACGAGAACAGTGAAAATTTATGGGGCTGAGTAACAAAGAGAAGGAAACTACAGAGAAGGAGCTCCAGAAATATGCAGAGGTTTTTTTTTTATGAATTTCAGGCTAAATATTAGGCTGTATATGTAAGTGAGGCTTTATGAAGCCAGGCATTAAAAAAGCTGTAACTTATACAATTTCAAGAGCATGCACCTACACACATGTATGCACAACAGCAGCAAAACAAACAAATAAACAAAAACCAAGATGTAAGCTCAACAACGGAGCTCCAACCATGCTGGGTGACATTTGAGTTTTAATCAGCCCTAGTAGGGAAACATGGTAAATTTAGTAGAGACCACAGAAGGTCACACTTTATCAGTAGGGCTCAATTCGCTCTATAGTAAAGGATACTTTAAACCTGCCCTTACAAAATTTTCAAACAAGCCTTAAAAGAACTAAGATGATATGCAAGCAATTTAATTATTTGCAAAAACAATTGCAAACACTCATAAGTGAAGACGATAAAATCCTGACACCCTATTCATGATTTTTTAATATTGTAAATCATTAATGGCATATAACCCAAGGAGAAAAAAAAGAACCACAAATAAATTATACAGTTCCCTCACAAGCATAACACAAATATAATACTAAAGTAATATAGCAATGTTACTAGTAATATTGAAGCTATTAAATGTTTATTATAGGGTAAGCAAATACATAAAACATGTCAGGTTTTGGATCCAATGTTTTAAATTAATAAACAAATAAATACAAACATAGTCCTAAAAAATTTAATATCTGAGCTCATTCTACTAGAAGGCCATTAGCAATGAATACCCCTAAACAGCAAATCTTGGATACTAAGCACCATTCCTCACTAATAGAATATAGGGTCAGTTAGAGAAGTGAGTATTTCTGTATATAAGGCAGGGAAATTACAAGAAAAATATGATATATCTTAAAAAGCAAGGAAGCTTTCAAAGACTAATTTGGGGACATGTCAAAAGACACAGATGAAAAATTGAAGGAGCTCCCTGGCCAAATTTAGAACAATTTAACCATTAAAATGCATTATGATTGATTGTAATACACTAAATATATAAGTATATGTAAGTACATATGGATGCCCATAAAGAAATAAAATGAAAATAAATGACATACAAATCCTTACTAAAGAAATGGTAAAGAAAAAGAATCAAGCTTATATCTTATTTTCAAGGGCAGCACTGTAGTTTATCATAATTGATGAGATTGGCTCCATGAGATTAGCTCTAATCTTTTGTAAAGAACACCTGTTAACAAATACGGGGTCTTTCCTGGTGGCATAGTGGTTAAGAATCCGCCTGCCAATACAGGGGACATATGTTCGAGCCCTGGTCCAGGAAGATCTCACATGCTGTGGAGCAACTAAGCCCGTGCACGACAACTACTGAGCCTGTGCTCTAGAGCCCGCTAGCCACAACTACTGAAGCCTGCGCACCAAGAGCCCGTGCTCCACAACAAGAGAAGCCACTGCAATGAGAAGTCCACGCACCGCAACGAAGAGTAGCACCCGCTTGCTACAACTAGAGAAAACACAGGTGCAGCAACAAAGACCCAACACAGACAAAAATAAATACATAAAATAAATTTACAAAGAAAGAAAAAAAAGGAACAAATAGGGGAATTAAAAACAAGACAAATTAAGAAAATTTCTATGATTTAAACTCAAAGCAATAATTATTCAGGTGCATGTTATTAATGGACTAGGCATCATCCATAAATGTTACTTACTAATATCAGAGAGTTTGAAAATGTACCTTTACAATGAGAAGATCTCATTGTCTCCAAAGAAATCAAGTGATCCAAATGAGCATGATTAGTAGTAGGACAACTTGTCAGTAAGTGGATCCTTATGATCCTAGTTCTAGCCAATCAACTAAGATGTATTTTTGCCAATAAACTGTGTAACCTGTATCTGATCTGTCTTTAGACATGTGTTCCAGTTCATAAAGAATACACTGTATGAAGGAGCAAATTGAACAATACAACAAATGTAAAAGCAGACAAGTCCAGACTTCAGTACAGTCTATAAAACAACTATCTTGATCTTATAAAAAAATTAATAGTGTAAAAATGTTTATATTACATTCAAATAACTTAAAGACATTTAAGAGCCAAATATAATGTGTTATTTTTGAGTGAATAATGGTTCAACATATTTGAATATGGACTACTTACTTGCAAATGTTCAATAAAGAAACAAAAAAAGCAAAGATAAATGGATTAATAAATATAGATAGATTAGATGATGATGATAGAGATACATATAGATGTTAAAGCAAATGTGAAAAATATTAATTGATTAACCTATACTATCATTTTATTATTTTAACCTGTTCTGTAATTTTGGAAACTTTCATCGTAAAAATTTGCAAAATATAAATTTCAAAAGGGAGTTAATTCCTCAGATTTATTTCGGATAGAGGAAAAAGAGTGAAAAGTAGGTAAACTTTGCTTCCATTTATCAACAAATTATGTGACTAATCCAAAAACAGCTGACTGGAATGAAAGTTCAATTAGACCCAATAAATACGGTCTTATTCATTATCACAACCCTGTTTGTTTCCAACATATAGAAGGTTCTAAATAAATAACTAAATTGAATGCAAATAACATAAACACTTTCATAACTGGCCCTTGGCTTCAGTTTGGTCATATTTAATATGTTTGTGGGGTTTTCTTAACATGTTATATTTTTCTCAAAGCTATTAATTGGCTATTTTAGATCAAACTTTAGTATTTAAGAAAACATTAATTTCCAGTATATTGATGTGAAAATATATTTGAACAAGAGTTAACTAATACATTGATAATTGTAGAATAAGTGGGCAGAAAATAAACCTTTGTAACTCCTGTAACTCACAGCTCCTTAAACATTAGAAATCCTTAAAATGCAATTTTAGTAGTTAATCATATCTTCAAGAAAATTTTCTCAACTAGCTTGATAACGAATCGTTCACATTTTTGCTTATCTAAAACTGTAATGTATATTCAAGAAAATATTAAGTCTAATTGGCTGGCATTCTAACAGAGTAGATGTAGTTTATAAATTGATCTACTTTGTCATGCCAAGTTTTCTTGGAGAAGATCCAGCTTTTGTGCTGATATTTGTGGTTTTCAGTAAGTTTATTTTATTATGCTACGAGTCCTTGGCCTCTCTTAAAACATATTTTAATATTGCCTTAATTGAGACTCTGACTCATAATTCAAAAGGCGCTTTTATGATTTTTTTAATTAAAACATATTTGTCTTCTAAGTCTTTTAGTCTACATTCAGAATTTCTTTTTTTCTTGAATGATTTTTTTTATCTCAGCTTCTAATTACAGATAAAAACTATAGAGCTTATTTTTCCCCTTAATTCTTAGTAACTTTTATGTTTTTTATTTTAGAATATGTTGATTTTCTTGTTCTTGTTTTCTTTGCAGTAATGTTTTTATTATACTGTAAATGCACAATAAAGTTTCTGCTTTGTGTTCACTGAAATTACACAAAATATGTATCCTAATGATAAAATTTAGTTGCATGCCTTCGTTGCTCCTTCAAAGCAACCTCTTTCTCTCTCTATCTCACTCTTCTGCAAACATACACAAATATATTAAATATATTACTGGAGCCTAGTTTTCTTTTTCTAACTTAGCTTCAGTTACTCTACTTCCACTGCCTAATAAAACATTTCCATCAGGTTTTTTTTTTTTTTTTTTTTTTTTTTTTCTTTTTGCGGTATGCGGGCCTCTCACTGTTGTGGCCTCTCCCGTTGCGGAGCACAGGCTCCGGATGCGCAGGCTCAGCGGCCATGGCTCACGGGCCCAGCCGCTCCGCGGCATATGGGATCCTCCCAGACCGGGGCACGAACCCGTATCCCCTGCATCGGCAGGCGGACTCTCAACCACTGCGCCACCAGGGAGGCCCTCCATCAGGTTTTTATTACCCATTGTCAGGCTAGTGAATCACATAGGAAGAACATTTCCCACATTCTAATGCATGTCTAGATTTCCAAAGCCCAGGAGAGAGGGAATAGAGTAGGAGCCAGAATACTTCAGATGCAGCATAGATTGAAGCAAATGCATCTTCTACATTCTGCAGAGAAGCGAGTCAGTTATCAATGTCAAACTCCAGTCTTACATACAGTTCCTGTCATCACCAGCACACTATGAAATAATAATATTATATTAAAAAGCTGGTAGCTGAAAGGAAAAAAAAATCCTTTCTTGTTTTCAAGGTGTCTTTCTAAGTACATAAGCAAATTAAACTCCTCTGCTACAGGACTCTCCAACATAACTTAGGTATTAGACAAGCCTTGAACTTTGTCAAGAAGGGGTTTTACATCTGGACTTGGAGACAGGCTTTGCATCTGCCCATGGCTGTTTAGTGAACTGATATTCAATAATAACTTGGTTGGAAATTTCCATCATAATCTGACTGTACAAATAAGACATCACCTGTAGCTGTATTAAACCTCCATACATCAACTTTTAATTCACTCTCTCCAAAATATAAATCAGATTTTCATTAATTTTTGAATCTATATCTATATATGTTTTCATTTATAAATGATTGTTTAGATATATGTTGATGGAATTCCAATCTCCCTGAAATCATAACATTTATAGGATCTGGATATTTTTATCTAGTCTTTAAGGTAGTGACTCATTAAATTATCACTTCTTTGCTCTTTTAATTCATTTGAGTAATATTTATTGAACCTTTTCAATAACAATATTTTATCCTGGTTCTTTTCCTTCATTTTAAACAACTCTTTCCTAGTGTAAAGATATGTTATAAACAGCAGAAGCCTGAGAGTCTTTTTTTTTTAACATCTTTATTGGAGCATAATTGCTTTACAATGGTCTGTTAGTTTCTGCTTTATAACAAAGTGAATCAGCTATACATAAACATTTATCCCCATATCTCCTCCCTCTTGCATCTCCCTCCCACCCTCCCTATCCCACCCCTCTAGGTGGTCACAAAGCGCTGAGCTGATCTCCCTGTGCTAAGCCTGAGAGTCTTAAACATTGATTTGCTCTTCCCATCTGCATGAACTTGAGATACAGAATTCACTGCCTTAGTTTTCTATAAAATAGTTTGGGGGGGAGGCATTGCTCCTACTTCACAATGCAAATTTGGAAAAAAGAGATATAAGAAAAGGCAATAACTAAGATTTATCCTTTTGAAACTCTTGTTCAATTTTTCCTCATTACTACAATTGCCTTCAAACATTAACTCTGATTTCTCTGAAATCTGTTTCTCTGATCCTGATACCAATTCCACACTTTGCATCTAAATTTTCATTTCCTTGTATTAATCATAGTCAAGTTCCGTCAGGAAAAACTGCTTTTATATAGTTTTACCTAACTCAGATAATGTTCACACTAGCCTTCTAATTATCTAGAAGAGAAACCTGTAAGTTTTATTCTTCCATTTTTCTTTCCAACACTCAATTTGGTACAACATAAGTTTCATTTATGTATCCTAAAATACTCTTCCTTTCTTGTTATTATGTATTCATTTACCTTCTTTGCAGAGACGTATTATGATTTTTTTTTTTTTTTGCGGTACGTGGGCCTCTCACTGTTGTGGCCTCTCCCATTGCGGAGCACAGGCTCCAGATGCGCAGGCTCAGCGGCCATGGCTCACAGGTCCAGCCACTCCACGGCATGTGGGATCCTCGCAGACCGGGGCACGAACCCGTGTCCCTTGCATCGAGCAGGCGGACTCTCAACCACTGCGCCACCAGGGAAGCCCTGCGGCCACAAGTTTTATTTTGAGCTATATGCTTCTTTTTCTTGTTAATCTAAAAAGTCACCATTGAACATATCCATTACACCTCACCACCTTAATCAGTATCTATGACCTATGTGGAAATTACCATGGAGATATGCAAATTTTCTCCTATTATTAGGTCTAGTGCATCCAAAGAAACATTTTGATCTCTTTAGAAAATAATGCCTCATAATACACAGCTTATTATTATTAAGTTATGAAATTGACCAATTGACCTCCTTCTATCAAAACGTTCTTTTGGGACAACGTGACCATTAATCTTGAAGATGTTATATCTACAGTTTTTTTGAAATATTTCCTTCTTCAGGTTAGCTAAGTTTTCATCCATAATTTCATCAAATACATTTTCTGTCCCTTTCTCTATCTCTTCTCCTTCTGGGACGCCTATAATGTGAATGTTAGTATGCTTGATATTGTCCTAGAGGTCCCCTATCCCTCTTTTTTTTTTTTTTTTTTTTTTTTTTTTTTTTGCTCATCTGACTGGGTGATTTCCCTCTTCTCTCTTCCAGTTTGCTTATGCATTCTTCACCACCTAATCTGCTGTTAATTCCTTCTAGTGTATTTTTCATTTCAGTTATTGTATTCCTTAGGTCTGATTGATTCGTTTTTATATTTTCCAGTTCCTTGTTGAAGTTTTTCTGAGTTCAGTGAACATTTTTATTACTATTGCTTTGAACTCTTTATCAGGTAAATTATTTATCTATTTCACTAGGATTTTTTTCCCTCAGGTTTTATCTTTTTCTTTCATCTGAAAAATATTCCTCTTCTTATTTTGTTTGACTTTCTCAGTTTTTCTCTATGAAATTAGGTGAAAGCGTAACCTATCCTGGTCTTGAAGGCATGTCCTTGTGTGGGAGCATGCCTATGCAGTTTACATGTGCCCGGTGGCTTTGGTGAGAGAGCTGGATCTGAAGTGAGCAGAGTCCACGTCTTCTGCCATGATATACGGGCAGCCACTGCATTGATGGGAGGAAGGGCTGGAGTCAGAGGGGCTACAGCTGGAGCCAGGTGTGAGTCAGGATTTATCCCATGCTCAGTGGCATTTGCTGCCCTATCTTGGGTGAGGCTAAGCCCGTGAGGCTAAGCCCAAGGGGATGGAACAGGAGCCCTGAGATAGTTGGACTTTGCCCCGGCATAAAGCAAATTCTTTATTGGGCTGGATTTCAGTGTCTAAATTTTGAAAATCACAGCTAGTCAAAATGAACTAAGTTTTGTGTTACTTATTTGAATTTTTATAACCAATATATAGAAACATAGGGTATTTATGAAGTGTTAATAGCATTATCATCTCTTTATATTAAATTTAGTGGCTGCCTATATCCTGAAGTAGAACCAACCTGAAAGTCATTTTGTATTCATAAAACATCAGTGAATATTATAAAAATTGCCATTAATTATCCATTAATAATGTCAAACATTATAAATTGTTAATATTTGAAATTTTGATGTGAATATAGAAATGGTACTTCATCAATCCTTAATAAAGTATTAAATGACAGTATGATATATTATGGAAAATAATTACCACATTATCAGCCTTGATACACCCACTTTGGTTTGTTTGTTTATCTATTTATCTATTTTTTATGGTTGTTCCTTTTTAAATTAAAAATATTATTTTATTGAAGTATAAAATATTTTAAATATTATATTTGTGTCAGGCGTACAGAATAATGATTCATTCTTTTATAGATTATACTCCATTAAAAGTTATTACAAGATAATGGCTATAATTCCCTGTGTAATACAATTTATCCTTGTTGCTAATCTACATTGTACATAGTAGTTTGTATCTCTTAATCCCATATTCCTACCATCCCCCTCTCTGCTTCCTTTTCTCCACTGGAAACCACTAGTTTGTTTTCTGTATCTGTGAGTCTGCTTCTCTTTTGCTATATACATTTGTTTGTATTATTTTTTAGATTCCACATAGAAGTGGTATCATACAGTATTTGTCTTTCTCTGTCTGACTTACTTCACCAAGCATAATATTCACTAGATTCATCCACACTGCTGCAAATGGCAGAATTTCATTCTTTTACATGGTTCAGTAATATTCCTTTGTAAATATATATACCACATCTTCTTTATCCGTTGGTTTCTTAATGGATACTTGGGTTGCTTCCATATCTTGGTTATGGTAAATAGTACTGCTATGAACATTAGAATGCATGTATCTTTTCAAATTAATGTTTTCATTTTTTTCTGGATATACACCCTTGATTGGAATTGCTAGATCATATATTACTTCTACTTTTAGTTTTTTGAGAAACCTCCATACTGTTTTCCACAGTGGCTGCACCAATTTATATTTCCCCCAACAGTGTATGAAGGTTCCCTTTTCTCCATATCCTCATCAACATTTATTATTTGTGTTCTTTTTGATGATAGCCATTCTGACAGCTGTGAGGTGATATCTCATTGTGGTTTTGATTTGCATTTCTCTGATGATTAATGATGTTGAGCAACTTTTCAAGTGCCTGTTGGCCATTTGCATTTCCTCTTTGGAAAAATGTCTTTTCAGTTCTCCTGCCCATTTTTTAATTGGGCTGTTGGTTTTTTGATACTGAGTTGTATGAGTCCTTAATGTATATTGGATATTAATCCCTGATCAGTCATATTATTTGCAAATATTTTCTCCCATTCAACCTGTTGTATTTTCATTTTGTTGATGGTTTCCTTTGCTATACAAAAGCTTTTTTAAGTTTAATTATGTCCCATTTGTTTATTTTTGCTTTTATTTCCTTTACATTTGAGACAGATCCAAGAAAATATTGCTATGATTTATGTCAAAGAGTATTCTGCCTGTGTTTTCTTCTACGAGTTTTATAGTATCCAGTCTTACATTTAGGTCTCTAGTCCATTTTGAGTTTATTTTGTATATGATTTTATAGAATGTTCTAATTTTATTATTTTAAATGTAGCCATCCAGTTTTGCTGGCACCATTTATTGAAGAGACTGTCTTTTCTCCACTGAATATTCTTGCTTCCATTATCATAGATTAATTGACCATAAGTGTGCAGGTTTATTTCTGGGCCCTCTATCCTGTTCCATTAATCTGTGTGTCTGTTTTTGTGCCAGTCCCATACTGTTTTGATTATTGTTTCTTTGCAGTATAGTCTGAAATCAGGGAGCATGATTCCTCCAGCTGTGCTCTTTCTCAAGATTGTTTTGGCTATTCAGGGTCTTTTGTGTTTGGCTATTCAGGGTCTTTTGTGTTTCTATACAAATTTTTAAATTATTTATTATTTGTTTCTGTTCTGTGAAAAATGCCATTGGTAATTTGATAGGGATTGCATCGAATCTGTTGATTGCCTTGGGTATATTGGTCATTTTAACAATATTAATTCTTCCAATCCATAAACATTGTATATCTTTCCATTTGTGTGTGTCATCTTCACTTTCTTTTTCAGTGTCTTATAGTTTTCTGAGTACAGGTCTTTTACCTCTTTAGGTAGGTTTATTTCTAAGTATTTTATTCTTTTCAATGGGATGGTACATGGAATTGCTTCCTTAATTTCTCTTTCTGATAGTTTGCTGTTAGGGTATGGAAATGCAACAGATTTCTGTATATTAATTATGTATCTTGTAACTTAACCAAATTCATCCATGAGATCTATGAGTTTTCTGGTGGTGTCTTTAGGATTTTCTAGTACCATGTCATCTGCAAATAGTGATAGCTGTATTTCTTCCTTTCCAATTTGGATTCCTTTTATTCTTTTTCTATTCTGATTGCCATGGCTATGACTTCCAAGACGATATTGAATAAAAGTGGTGAGAGTAGACATCCTTGTCTTATTCCTGACCTTAGAGGAAATGATTTCTGCTTTTCATCTTTGAGTACGATGTTAGCTCTGGGTTTATCATATATGGCTTTTATTATGTTGAAGTATGTTCCCTCTATGGCCATTTTCTGAAAAATTTTTTATCATAAATGGATGTAGAATTTTGTCAAAAGCTTTTCTGCATCTGTTGAGATGACTATATGGTTTTTATCCTTCATACTGTATCACACTGATGGATTTGTGGGTATTGGAAAATCCCTGCATCCCTGGGATAAATCCCACTTGATTGTGGTGTATGGACCTTTTAGTGTATTGTTGGATTCATTTAGTTGTTATTTTGTTGAGGATTTTTGAATCTATGTTCACCAGTGATACTGGCTTGTAGATTTCTTTTTTTCGTGATACCTTTCTCTGGTTTTGGTATTAGGATGATGCAGGCCTCATAGAATGAGTTTGGAAGTGTTCCTTTCTCTGCTATATTTTGAAATAGTTTGAGAAGGATAGGTGTTAACTCTTCTCTAAATGTTTGTTATAATTCACTTGTGAAGCCATCTGGTTCAGAACTTTTGTTTGTTTGGAGTTTTTAATTACTGATTCAATTTCATTACTCATTATTGATCAGTTCATATTTTCTATTTCTTCCTGGTTCAGTCTTGGGAGATTGTAGCTTTCTAAGAATTTGTACATTTCTTTTAGGTTTTCCATTTTATTGGCTTATAGTTGTTCATAGTAATCTCTTATATCCTTTGTATTTCTGTGGTGCTGGTTGTAACTTCTTCCATTTCATTTCAGATTTTATTGATTTGGGCCCTCTCTTTCTTGATTAGTCTGGCTAAAGGTTTATCAGTTTTGTTTATTTCTTCACAAAAATGGCTCTTGGTTTCATTTATCTTTTCTATTGTTTTTTTGATCCATTTATTTTCTCTGATCTTTATTATTTCCTTCCTTCTGCTGACTTTGGGCTTTATGTATTCTTTTGCTAATTCTTTCAGGTGGGAGATAAGGTTGTTTATTTGGGAGGATTTTTCTTGTTTGTTGAGGAAGGCCTGTATTCCTATAAGGTTCCCTCTTAGAACTGCTTTTGCTGCATCCCGTAGATTTTGGAGTGTTGTGTTTCCATTTGCATTTGTGTTGAGGTATTTTCTGATTTCCTCTTTGATTTCTTCATTGACCCATTTGTTTCTTAGTATCATGTTGTTTAGTCTTCATGTGTTTGTTCTTTTTCCATTTTTCTTTCTGTAATTGGTTTGTAGTTTCATCCTGTTGTGGTTGGAAAAAATGCTTGATATAATTTCTATGTTCTTAAATTTGTTGAGACTTCTTTTGTGGCCCTGCATGTGATCTACCCTGGAGAACATTCCTTGGAAAGAATGTGTACTCTGCTGTTTCTAGAATGAATGTCCTGTAGATAGCAATTAAGTCTTAATGGCCAATTGTGTCATTTAAGACAACTGTTATCTTATTAATTTTCTGTCTGGATGATCTGTCCATTGATGGAAGTGGGGTGTCAAATTCCCCTACTGTTGTATTATTGTTAATTTCTCCCTTTATATCTATCTGCTTTTTATATTTAGTGCTCCAGTATTGGGTACATATAAGTTAATGAGTATAATATCCTCTTTTTGTATTGATCCACTTATCATTATATAATGCCCATTTTTGTCTTTAGTTATACCCTTTGTTTTAAAGTCTGTTTTGTCTGATAAGAGTATTTCTACCCCCACTGTCTTGTCATTTCCATTTGCATGAAATATCTTTCTTCATCCCATCATTTCCAGTCTGTTTGTGTCTTTAGCCCTGAACTGAGTCTCTTGTATGTAGCATATTGAAGGGTCTTTTTTTTTTCTATCAGTCACCCTATACCTTTTGATTGGCATTTAATCCGTTGACATTTAAAGTAATTATTGATAGTTATGTACTTACTGCCATTTTATTACTTGTTTTCTGGTTGTTTTTGTTGTTCTTCACTATTCATTTCTTCTTTTTCTTTCTTCCCTTGTGGTTTGATGATTTTCTTTATTAGTATGCTTGTGTTCCTTTCTTTTTAGTTTTTGTGTCTCTATTGTATGTTTTTGATTTGAGCTTACCATGGGGTTCATATATGTTGACCTATAATTATATCTACTTGTTTTAAACTGGTAGTCATTTAGTTCAAATACATTCTAAGATATCTACATTTTTTATTCTTCCCCTCCACATTTCACATTTCACATTTTTGATGTCATATTTTACATCTCCATGCTTATGCCTTATCTGTTTATTGTAGTTATAATTGCTTTTACATTTTTTGTCTTTTAATGTTTGTACTGGCTCATTTAAGTGGTTGATTCTCAGTCCTTACTATATATTTGCCTTTCCTAGTGAGATTTTCCTTTTCCTGTAGAATCCACTTAGATTTTCCTATATAAATCCTATAGATTTTCCATTTAGAGAAGACCCTCTAGCGTTTCTTTTAGGGTAGGCTAAATATTAATGAACTCATTTAGTTTTTGCTTGTCTTAGAAGTTCTTTATTTCTCCTTCTATTCTAAGTGATGATCTTGCTGTGTAAAGTGTTCTAGGATGCAGGTTTTCCCCTTTCAAGACTTTGAATATATCATGCCACTCCCACTGGCCTTCAAAGTTTCTGCAGATAAATCAGCTGACAACCTTATGGGGAGTCCCTTATATATAACTGTTTGCTTTTCTCTTGCTGCCTTTAGAATTCTCTCTTTATCTTTAACTATTGCCATTTTAATTATGTTATCTTAGTGTGGGTCTCTTTGGTTTCATCTTGTTTGGAACTTTCTGTGCTTCCTGTATCTGGAGATCTGTTTCCTTCTTCAGGTTTGGGAAGCTTTCAACCATAATTTTCTCAACTACATTTTCCATTCCATTCTCTCTCTGTTCTCCTTCTGGGACCCCCTATAATGAGTATATTGGAACACTTAATATTATTCCAGAGATCTCTTAAACTGTTCTCATTGTTAAAATTTGTTTTTCTTTCTTCTGTTCTGATTGGGTTATTTCCATTATTCTATCTTTCACTTCACTATGTGTTCTTTTGTATCTCTTAATCTGGTGTTCACTTCCTCTAGTGTGTTTTTAAAAAAGCTTCATCCATTGAGTTAGTCATTTCTGATTGGTTCATTTTTCTATTTTCTTTTTAAAGTATTCACTGTTTACATCAATTCCTAATTTTTTCCCTAATTCACTTAACATTTTTATTACCAAGTACTAATGTTTTGAATTATTTATCTGATTAATTTTTTTTCTCTGATTAATTTTTTGTTTCTGTTTTATTTCTGTTTTATTAATTTTTTCTGGGATATTCCATTGCTCTTTAATTTGAGAATAACTTCTCTGCCTTTTCATTTTGCTTAATTTCTCTACCATTATGAATTTAGGTGAAACCATTACATATTATGGTCTTGAAAGGGTATTCTTATGAGGGACATCCCTATACCCATTGGATGTGTCCAGTGCCTTTTGGTGGGAAAGATGGATTTGACATGGATGAAAGTCATGTCTTTCCTCAAGAAGTGCTGGTAGTTAACATCTTGGTAGGGGGTGGGGCTGTAAACGGAGGAGCTAGAGCTGGTGCCAGGTGTGAGGCAGTACTTCCTCTTGATTTAATGGCCATCACTGCCCTAGCAGGGATTGGGTGTGATCCCGAATTGTGGAAGCAGAAGCTCTGAGGGTCAGGCCCAAGCTGGCTCTGCTCCTTTTCAAGTGTGTGTTTTTCTCTGTCCCCTCACCAGGAACTTTGCCCCAGAAGAGGGGAGTGCTGAGGCAAGTGGGACCTGTGCATAGACAGAGGTCCAATTGGCTGTCTGTGTAGGTGCCCATACCTCTGCTCAGACCCAGCCTGGAGTGCAACTCTCCTTTTTCTCTCATAACTGATAACTACCCCCAGCCTCCACTGCCCCAACCCTGTTGTGGAATCACTCAGCAGGGCTGGGCCTGTGTGGACTCTCAGAGTGTATCAGGAGGTGAGATGTGATGGAGAGACTTCTGAGATGTCCATTGAGTAAGCACCAAAAATGGTCACTACTACTCCCTCAGGCTCTACCCTGTGACTTGGTTACCTCTGTGTCCCATGGTTGAGTCTTTTCCTCGGTTGAGGGTGCCCCAGACACAGTGCCACACTGTGATGTGGAGTAAGCAGGTCCAGAGTTTTCATTCAGGTCAGGCTGGGGTGCGCAGCAAGGCTTCCATAGGAAATCCAGCCACCACTAAAGCAGACCTCTCCCTGCCCTGCCTGGGGGCTAGCCAGCAAATGCTTGCTCCTCATCAGCAGAGTCCAGGCTTCCCACAGCCATTCTGTCTGTTCCAGCATTCCTCCAACCAGCTAAGGGGGCTTATCTCTCCTATGTAGGACCCCGGGACATGAGCATCCAGTCTGTGGCCAGAACTGCTCACTCCTCAGGGTGGATTTCCCCCCATGCAAGCTCCTTTTTTTTCTAAGTTCCCCTTCCAGAGGTATAGATTCTGACATAATCACTCTTCCCTTCCTACCAAACTACACATCTATCTTTCTTACAGCCTTAGTTGTACAAGAGTCCTTCTGCCAATTTCCAATTATTTAACAGTGAGTATTGTTCCACATGTAAATGAATTTTCAGTGTGTTCATGGGGGAGGTAAGCTCCATGTCCTCTTACTCCCCCATCTTGATCTCTCCACTCACCTTGGCTTATATGGTTGATTCTTACTGAGGAAGTATCATTGTCATTCATTTAGATCTTGCTTTACTACTTGAAGGGCATGGTGCCTATTTACTGATTGTGGTATAGAAGACAATTTGGGTAATTCTATACTTGAGTTGTTATTTAAATATATATATGTTATTCTCCACCTTCACTATCATTGTCCTTATCAGGGATAAAGTAAACTGGGAAAATTGTGCATTTAAATAAAAATAATGTGTGGAATACTTGATCTTTAAAAAATTATATCATAATTTAGTATTCTATCCTAGAGAAATTACATAAACTTAGACAAATTTCCCAATTTTAACATTTTTTTACAGTCGGTTCTCAGGAACTTTTAAATCATATTGAATTTTGTGAAGTTACATTTACCTTCTCTAAGAAAATACATATGTTTCTCTTTCCGGAATTGAAAAATAATTTTAAAAACCCCAATCTCTTTCACCTATTCAAAGAGATTGGTTTTACTGGTTTTATTTAACACGACCTCCCTTCTTCCAAAAATACTTCGAAACCTGGTAGTACTATCTGAACTTTGACGATCATGACAGAATGCCTGAACATCCCAGTACAGACTAAGTGATTCCTAGCTTTACTTGTGGCAAACAAAACTAACATTTAATCCTAAAGAATATTGTTGTTTGGGACTTCCTTGGCAGTCCAGTGGTTAAGACTCCATGCTTCCAATGCAGGAGGTGTGGGTTGAATCCCTGGTCAGGGAACGAAGATCCCACATGCAGCGCAGCCAAAAAAAAAAAAAAAAAAAAAAAAGAATATTGTTGTTTTAGATGTAAATACTGAATTGAAAACTTGGCAGATATTCAAATAATTCTAAAAATATGCTTGGCTAATTTTCTTTGATAGTTTGGCAGTAGGCCATGGTTTTTACCTTTGTTTCTTTTTTGGGGCAATGTACTGAATGCTATCTCTTTGCAGAATATGTTACTACTCCTTAATATGGGATGTCAAACATTGTTGTCTCAGTTAGTTAATGTGAGACAATTGTTGAAGACATTTGTATATGATTTAACAGGAACTTTGGCAGTGAGTGAATTTGATATGGCTTTGATGTCGATAAATAGTTCCTTACTGCCTCCTTTGTATGACACTGAAATGTCTTATATAGTTTTTACTGTATATTTTGAGTGTATACACATGTATGGTTTGAGTGGATTGGATGAGGTAATGAATCAATGCATTCAGCAGAGAACTGATCACAGAGATGATAATTGGCAAATATTAGCTAACATCCATCTCATTAGTCATATTAGAACATGTTGATCTTTCACTAAAAAAAATTCTAATTAGATTAATTATGGTTTCATGTATATAGCTTTGCTAAATATTTTGGGGCATTGTGTCTACATGCTTTTTTTAATCCTTCTGTTTCTTAATTATCCATTAGTCTTTCTCTTTTATTTGCACTAAAATTTTCAGAGTCAATTTTTAGTGTTTTACCTTCTTAGCTACTAGTCTCATTGAAACTTTATATTTAATTTAGTCAAAGAGATCTAAAAATGTAATGTAATTTGACTTTTATATCCTAAGATTTTCTTTTAATTTTGAAATATTACAGTCTGGTTCACTGTCAAAAATCAATATCTCAAAAGCAGGACAGTAGCCTTCCTAATTTGAGCCCTTGTTCCATGTGGCAATTTAGAATGTTATACTTCTTAAAGTAAAAAGTTACATACTGACTAATTTGTGTTACTTGAAGCTGTTGCCAGGTACAAGACAGTAAACTGTTAGGCTAACAACGTAATTAGCCACTGTATTAGGCTTTGCTAGGCTATGGTGTATAGAAGATTAAAAAGCATTTGTGAGCAGAATTGAGTCTGCAGCTGCTCTGTAGCATCCCATACAAAATTCACTCACTATCTTGAAAGATTAGGATGGGGTACATTTTTCTGGGGTGAATGCTTTTGAAAAATAATTCACATTCACAGTCCTCCCAAAATTCAGCGAGCCTGATTTATCAAATGATCTTTTGAGTGGCAGTACTTGAACTTCCCATTCCAATACTAATGATTAATGTATAAGAGTTGTGCAGTTTAGTATCACTTTTTTTTCTCCCTGAAGCTTCTTGGATCCTGATTTCAGTAACTGATTTAACATATAAATTGGCCCAAACTTGGCAAAAATCAAGAATATTTAACAGGGCACAGATGGTGCAACAGAAGGCAATATCCAGAGATTTGGTGGCTCGAGTGCTCTCTAACCCTCCACCAGCTGCTTTAGCTCAAGTGTGAATAAAGACCTTTTAAGACTCAATGAAATTGTCTTATGTTGTGCCTAAGTATTGCCCACCCAACCAAATTGACACCGAAAACAGAAACAACCATATGGTTTTAAGTGTATTAGAGAAAAGTAGGCTGCAGCTTGATACTTAAAATTAAGTATGTTAAAGTATTACTGCTGATTTCTTGTGCATTGCATAC
Organism: Mesoplodon bidens; assembly: GCF_964165515.1. NCBI lineage: Eukaryota > Metazoa > Chordata > Mammalia > Artiodactyla > Ziphiidae > Mesoplodon > Mesoplodon bidens. Next base: position 67,118,583 of record NC_138162.1, on the reverse strand, counting down.
TTCTAAGAAGCATATTATATGAAAAAATATACTCAGCTCTGCCACACTTTGCTGTCTCTTAGTTATCTGCTTTAAATGTACAAGAGGGCTTCCCTGGTGGCGCAGTGGTTGGGAGTTCGCCTGCCGATACAGGGGACATGGGTTCGTGCCCCGGTCAGGGAGGATCCCGCGTGCCGCGGAGCGGCTGGGCCCGTGAGCCATGGCCGCTGAGCCTGCGCGTCCGGAGCCTGTGCTCCGCAGCGGGAGAGGCCACAACAGTGAGAGGCCTGTGTACCGCAAAAAAAAAAAAAAAAAAAAAAATGTACAAGAAAGAAAAACAGACAACCATTGCCCAAGGCCAGAAGACATCCCTCAGATTCCTTTAGGAATTGAAACAGAATCACAATCAACATATTTTTAATATGTTTGATTCCTGATACAACATGAACTGAAGTGAACAATTAAGTTTTTTCAACGGCTAGAGGTACTCAGTATGGCTCCTTCAGCTTGCAGAAAATGATGACTGACTGTACATACTGATTACCCTTAACATGTGAACTTTGATCCATTTCAGGTAGCTGAAGACCTCCAGGAACAGTTTTCATTTCCAGCAGATAATATAAAATAAATGTAAGTATGCATTAAAACTCAAGTGGTCTTGCTTAATATAGAAAGCGTTTCTAGCCTAGAATATAAAAAATATTCAATTTAAACAGGATTTTATACTTTTCTATGACTTTTTATTAATCACAAGGAGTGAACATATGAAAAGAACTTGCTAAAGTAGTAGGAAATAAAAGAAGCATTATTAAAATGAGACCAAGAATATGAATTGATGTGAACCTAATATGTAAAGAGAATTATTTAAATATCTATACTACCTATTAGTATAGATGCTAAAAAGACAAATTTACCTAAAAATTAAGTGTTTTAAATTGTCTACTTGCCATTATAATTGTATATTTTTGGTGATTTATCATAACTGTATTTTTAAATGACTTATCATTTGGATATATTTAAGAAAAGATCATTTCATCAAAATTCTCCCAGTTCTGAATTAGATTATTCTACATGTCACCTATAAGAGTAAAATATGACCATACTTTAAATGACTATTTGATGTTCCAAATGAAATTTTATATATTTTTAGTTGAATGCTCCATTTGAATATAACTGTAAAGCTGTAGTATAAGCCTTATCTTCAAGCAGAATAGCATAAGATTTAGGTTAAGATAAAACTGCAGAGAACTGGAAACAAGTAAAAGATGCCAATGACAAGCTGTGTGTTTATTTGGGGCCTTTAACTGAATTCTTTTATAAGTACCTGAAAAGATTATGTAATGAAATATTTTGGGCTAGAGTAGGTGAGAAAATAGAAGAGACAAAAAGGAGAGTTCAATTTTAAATGTTTATTGGAAATTAGCCAAGTAAATCAAGGGTTGTTTAGGAGGACAAAGAACAAGATAATAGCCATAGGAGCCAAAGGCAAAATAGGCTGTCCTCTAGGATATTACTTCTTTTGTGTGACTAAAAAAATTAAAAATAGAGGTGCTGAAAAGAAAGCTCAGTCAGCTGCTACAAGGATATCATTGCAATTTTCATTCACTTTTTAGATCCAATTCTAGTATCAGACCTGAAGCACACTGACTGAGGTGGACGTTGGATTCCTTGAGGAGGACATTGTTGCAACACCCTTTAATCCTTCCTTGAAGCAGACCATTGGAGAAAGAGGAATACCAGGTATTTTAAGTCTGTTATATGTAGAGTCTCACTAGCACTGATCCTGAATTACTATTATGGCCTATTTGTTAGAGGGAGCCTTTTGGGATGAGATAATACATGGCATTCTGGCACAAACATCTCACATTTGATACAATAGGTACACAGACCCCATTTGTGTTTATTTACTTGGTACTTTAGTGCATAATTAGAATGGACACACACTGGTAGAAGAGTCCTCACGGTGACTTCCTGACTTGGTATGTAGAAAGATGATCTTAGAAAAGGCCAACTTGAAGCCCTCCAGGCTGCTTCCCATCCCTTCTTTCCAACTTAATAAATCATAAGTTATATTGATACTTCGTCGTGAGATAAAGAGTTGAAATTTTCAGTGCAATCCATGACTTTAAAGGATGCAGAGTTTTGTAGTCCCTATTACTTTCTCTTCATTTCACCTGTTTGTCATCCCTCCCTTAAAGGAAGACCCAAAAATGGAACTCAGTAAACTTACTTAAGTGGTATTTTCAGCAACTTTGTCATATATGGTATCTTTACTGGAAAACTTTGCACAGATTCTCCAGTTGTACCATTCTTTCAGATGATCAGAGTTACTTGGCTTCAGTTTAATTCAGTTATATCCCTTCCACCTTGGAAAAGGTATTAATTTTTTCTCACAAGAATTGAGAACTAATACAACTATGGATTTTTGCCAACAGCAGTAGCAAGCCTTGTAGAAAATTACATTTACTGACATAGAAGGTAACATAATATTGTCTCAGATCAAGGTATTTAATAAAGGCAAAGAAAGTACTATAATTAACACACTATTCCTACCATATAACACATTATGAGAAGCCAACAGGCTAAAAGAATGACAGGGTGGCCTACTGAAAGCTTAGATAAGTTGCCACCTCAGGGAAAACATTTTGAGAGATAGCCTCAGAATTGTAATAAATGCACTTGGTCAAGTGCAGATATATAATGTTTTAACTCGAATGGGTATGTTTGGAGGTAAAATGGAAGTAGGATTGGCCTCACTGTCACTCACATTGACTTGGTACTTTAAATTCTGATGGTTAACATGTCCTTCTTTCTAGGCAGAACCCTTCCTCCAAAGAATACAATAAGATTACAGTAAATCTAAAGTAATGACTTCTTTTCTGGTCATTTTAAGCATTGTAAGCTGGTATATTAGAAAGAAGAGAAATGAGTTATACTACTGGCATAGATAATAAATTCATATTATTATGAGCCAGGTATGGTGTTATACAAAAGGACCTATAAGCATGTCTAGAGCTCAGGTGTCCCTGGGAAATCTCTCAGTGTTTTCATGCTCCATGATACTCCTAAATGTGTATTTGATGGAGCCATTGCCTGACAAAAATCAAGAAAAACAAATTCTCAGACTTTTCTGCGATAGAAGTCTGGATTACTGTCAGGTAAGGCCACCAAACTAGATAAAGAATTGACCGAAAATGAGAAGAAGCTAGAAAGTGTTGTGAAGTAGAGAGATAATGAAAATCAATCAATGAAATCAGTTATGGACTCAGGACGCGTTGTAGTATCACACTGAAAACTCAGTCACAGAGTAGACTTATAATGGGGCACACATTGTCTCAACAGTAAGGGATTCCTTGTTTCAGAGTTTGTTCTGATTCATATCATCTCTGCTTTAACACTGGTTTTTGGTGCATCTGGTGTGGAGGGTTCCATGTAGCACAGCACAAAAATAAAAATAAATAAATAAAATAGAGGCCAAATTTACTATGAGTAGTGATGCAGATATCATATGTAAATTATTTGAGAACTATTATAAAAATAATTCTACATTATCATTTGGAATTAATTCAAGAAATGTAAGGTTAGAAAAATACTAGATAGTACCAAGTAAAAATATGGAGTTGTAAAATTCATAGGAAACAAATAGATACATTCCTTAATCTCTCAAAAATAATTAAAAAGAGGAAAAATAGGGTAAGAAGAAATTAACTGACAGTTCACTGAAAAATACATTTAAAAAGATGATTTACATCTGAAAATATTTTGGGCTTCACACATATTTAAGGGTACTAATAATAACTAGATTATTTTTATTACCAACTAAATTAACAAACATTAAAGTAATTAATAAGTTTATCAAGTTAATAGAAAAATAATACTAATGATATTTTTTGTAAAGTGTTACAATTTTTAAAGTCTATTTGCCAATACAGGCTATATAATAAATTCACATTATTTTTTATTAAGCATTTCCATTTGTAGGAATTTATTTTGTATAATCACTGGTTGTAGAAAACACATTCAGAAGTATAAAGGAATGCTGTGCAAAATGGCTTATAATTTATACAAATTAGAACATAAATGTTCACCAGTAGAATACAGCTTCAATATGAAATGTCACATTTGTGTGGTAAGATTATATATATATCTATTAAAATATGAGATCAAGTAATATGTCCTAACAGAAGAAAAACTTTTCTATATATATATATCTATATATAGAGAGAGAAAAATATATATATATATACTGTTAAGTGAAAGAATATATTTTATGATAGTATGACAATACTTACACCTATGTGTAGAACATTTTTAGTAAAACATGTTAGATGCAATTAATAGAGATTATTTCTGGGACTGTGGAAGAAGCTAGGATGGCAGGAGGGGTCTATGTTCACTTTATATAACCTGATCCATTTAACTTTTGTATTTTAACTCATATTACTTTTATTGTAAAATTAGTTTTAATATGTATATGACCCCAAAAATCATAAAAATATCATTAGAAAGGATCTGAAAGAATAATTAAACCCTGTTGTTTCCAGAGCAACATACGACTGTATAGAAATAAGCACCTGGGGTTCTCAGAGTACACTATTAATATATGTGGAACAATCTGACCTGAGATACAGGTCGAGGGGCTTGCAAAGAGGATAAGAGCTAAAGTAATGAAGAAACACTGACCTTGAGCAAGTAAAATAGCAGAAATCACATGCCAGGGAGGGAGATTTTTCTGTGATCCTAGAGGTTGAATTAGAGCTCACAGGAAACAGAAAGAGTTGTGAGAATAATTTGGCCAATACTACTGAGCAGCAGCTTTTTCATTTGGGAAGGCAGTTGGATACCATTAGCTATCTATACCTTAGTTGCTAACACTGTCAGATACATTGTGCTCAACAATATCCCTGTAACTTATAAATTTAAGCTTTACATTAAAAGAAAAGCCCTTTTACTCCATCTAAAGTTATAAAATTTTGACTCTTCCCTGTGCTGTATAAATATATTATTGTAGCATATTTATTTTATTCATAGTAGTTTGCACCTTTTAATCCCCTGCACCTATCTTGTCCTCCTCCCTTACCTCTCCCACTGCTAACAACTATTTGTTCTTTATATATGAGTCTGCTTCTGTTTTGTTATATTCACTCGTTTTATTTTTTGATTCTGCATATAAGTGATAACATAGAGTATTTGTCTTTCTCTTTCACTAAACATAATACCCTCCATGTCCATCCACATTGTTGTAAATGGCAAAATTTATTCTTTTTTATGGCTAAGCAATATTCTGTTGCAAATATATATCACATCTTCTTTATACATTCATTTCTTGATGGATACTTAGCTTACTTCCATTTCTTGGCAATTGTGAATACTAATGCTATTTACAATTGTAAATTAGTGTATGCATCTTTTCAAATTAAAGGTTTCATTTTCTTTGGATATATACCCAGGAGTGGAATTGCTGGTCATGTAGTAGTTCTATATTTTATTTTTTGAGGAACCTCCATGGACCTAGGGGGTTCTGGGGCTGGTTCCTGCTTACTGATGGGCAGAGCTACTACCTAAGATATCTGTCTGCAGGGCCCTCAGGGTCCTTGGCACTGGTCCTGTGCACTGGTGTGTGGGGGTCAGGTCCTGGACCCTCTGGTGTGCAGTCTGTGTCCCACAGCAGCTGTGGGCTCAGGGGGTCTTAAAGCAGCTTGCCTGCTGGTGGGTGGGGCTCTGTCCTTGCCTGGCTACTTGCTTGGCTGGGCCTGATGCATCCCAGTACTGGTGCAGGCAGGCTGCTGGGCAGGTCTGTTCCAGTCCTGGTGCTAATGAGCTAGAGGGAGGAATTTAAGCTCTTTAAAACATGTTACAGGCTAAAGGCAAAAATGACCTATAAAATTAAGAAATGTATTTAAAGGTAACTAAACTATTAGGGGTGAAAGAAGATACGTTTGAGATAAATGGTCCCACATTTGTCATTGACATTTGTGCAGACATCCATATGCACATTAACCTAAGTAGAATGCTTAACCTAAGCAATCTCAGAGGATAACGGTAGTATTGGGGATTAAAAGTAAATTCAGTATAGGTCTGAACAAGACCTGAAAAATATCTTTGTATTCATTTTTAGGAAAAAAATGAAACAAATACAATCAATTTTAATTACATTGTACTAATCAAGAATTAATTAAATTATTCTTTACTCAGAAATTTCTGATTTAGCTTGCTCTCATTCTTCTTTGGTTTTCTGAATATTGGGCTGACACACATTTTGGTCAATTTGTAGAGCTATACAATGCCTGTATTTACATACATCATACATGAATTATTAGGGGGAATTATTATTATTCCCCCTCGGTTATACCCCTACTTCACCTTCCTGGAAGACCTTTGTATCTCATTTTTGGAAATAAAGTGTTCTAATGCAGTGATAACTTTCAGATAATACAAAATAAACAAGTAATTAAAAGTAACAAAAATATACAAATGAGGAGGGTAAGAAGAATTCCAACAACATTAGATGATTCTCTTTTCCATTCATGACATTAGCAAAAGTCAGGTATTTTTCAGGACACACACTTTCTTGACTACCATTGTGTACCAGGAGAGCACCATAAACCATTAGACTGGTAGATCCTAAGACATCCATTTGAATTATAATATCTTGTCCATATGGACTCACACAAGTAATAATCATGAATTTTTCCTTTTTAAAATCCAAAGTGAATATTTCAAAATAATCCTTCCACCACACTTATAAATATGTTAAATCCACCAGTGTTTGAAGTAGGAAAGTACATTGATCACATTTTATATACATATTGTGGTAAGATACTTAATATGAAATATACCCTTGTAAAAAATTTGTAGGTGTATAAGACTGTATTGTTAACTACAAACAATATGCTGTACAGAAGATCTCTAGAACTTAGTCATGTGTTACTGAAACCTTACACATGTTGAGTAGCAACTCACCATCCCTCCCTTTGCCTCTGTAGCCCATGGCAATTACCATACCACACTGTGCTTCCATGTGTTTGACTATTTTATAAATCTCATGTAAGTGATATTACGTTGTATTTTTTCCTTCTGTGACTTCTTATTTCACTTAACATATTGTCCATCCATGTTGTCACATATGGTAGTATTTCCTTTTTTTTTTTTTAAAGCTGAACAATATTCCATTGTATGTATATACCACATTTTCTCTATCCGTTCATTCGTTGATGGACACTGCATCTTGGCTATTGTGAATAATGCTGCAATGAACATGAAGATGCAAATATCTCTCGAGGATATTCAATTCTGATGTCAATTCTTTTGGATAAAAACACAGAAGTCAGATTGCTGAATCATGTAGTAGTTCGTTTTAAAAAAATTGAGGAAATTTCATACTGTTTTTCATAGACGCTGCAGAGTTTTGCATTCCTGTGAACAGTGTACAAGGGTTCCAATTTTTCCAATCCTCACCAACACTCATCATTTAAAAAAATAATAGTCATAGTAACAATGGTGAAGTAATATTTCATTGTGGTTTTGATTTTAATTTTTGTGATTATTAGTGATGTTGAGCATCTTTTCATATGTTTTTTGGCCATTTGTATGTCTTCTTTGGAGAAATTCTATTCAGGACCTTTGCCTATATTTATTGGGTTATTACTATTATTATTATTATTGCTATAAAGTTAAAGGAGTTCCCGATATATTTTAGATATTAACCTTTTATCAGATACAGGATATGTAAATATTTTCTCTCACTACATAGGTTACCTATTTACTCTGTTGTTTCCTTTGCTGTGCAGAAGCTTTTTAGTCTGATGTAATGCCACTTGTTTGTTTTTGCTTTTGTTGCCTGTGCTTTGGGTGTGATATCCATGAAATCATTGCCAAGACAAATGTCATGAAGCTTTTCTCCTATGTTTTGTCCTAGGAATGTTATAATATCAGGTATTATGTTCAAGTCTCTAATCCATTTTGAGTTGATTTGTTGGTATGGTGTAAGATAATGGTCCGATTTCATCCTATTTCATGTAGATATCCAGTTTTCCATAAACCATGTGTTGAAGGGACTATTCTTTCCTCATTGTGCATTCTATGTATCCTTGTCAAAGATCAGTTGACCATATATGCATGAGATTTTGGGGGCCCTCTATTCTGGTCCATTGATCTAAATGTCTGTCTTTATTCAAGTACATACTGTCTTATAATGTGGCATAGTAATATATCCTGAAACCAGGAAGTGTGATGGCTGTAGCTTTGTTCTTCTCTCTCAAGATTATTTTGACTACTTGGAATCTTTATGTTCCATGTGAGTTTTAGGATTTTTTTTCTATTTCTATAAAAAAAATGTCGTTGGGATTTTGATAAAAATTGCATTGAATCCATGATTGATTTGGGTAGTATGAACATTTTAGCAATATTAAATCTTCCAATTTATGAACACAGAGTGGCTTTCCATTTATTTGACTCTAATTTTATTAATCAATGTTTTGTAGTATTCAATGTACAAATCCTTCATCTTAATTAAGTTTATTCCTTTGTATATTATTTTTTGATGTTATTGTAAATTACATAGTTTTCTTGATTTCTTTTTCAGAAAGCTCACTGTTAATTTATAGAAATGAAACTAATTTTGTATTATTTTTACATAATGCAACTTTAATGAATTTCTTTATTAGTTCTGAGAATTTTTGCTAGTGTCTTCAGGGTTTTCTATATCGTGCCATTGCAAACAGAGACAACTGCACTTTTTCCTGTCCAACCTGAATGCCTTTTACTACTTTTTCTTGCCTAATTTCTTTGATTAGGAATTCTAGTTGAATAAAAGTGCTGAGAGTGGAAATCTTTGCCTTGTTCTTGAGCTTTTTCTGAAAATCTTTTCGTTTTGCACCATTGAGTATGTTATTAGCTGTGGGCTTTTAATATACATGTCCTTTATTATGTTGGGGTAAAATCCTACTATAACAAGTTTCTTCTTTCTGTTAACATGGTTTATCACTTTAATTGATTTTTGTATGTTGAAATCATCCTCAACTCCCAGGGATAAATCCCACTAGGTCATGGTATATGATCCTTTTATTTATTTATTTATTTATTTATATTTATTTTTGTACATATTTAACTTTAGGAGATTTTATTTAACTAATTTACATATTTCATGGTTTCTAGTAGGAAACGGAAGTGGTCAGTTTGTATAGGAACTTAAATAAACAGTTACATTTCTAAGTGTGTAAACAGAACTCTACTTGATTCAATTATTCAGGCAGGAAGTTGGAGTAATGTCAAATATGTAATCAGCCAAGGTCAGACTTTCAAAGAAGTGACATTTAAAGTAAATGTTTACATAATAGTTACACCCTAAGACCTTGAGTAAGGACAACTTTTTCTGTTTGCTTGGTACAAATTCTAGAATATTGAATATGTCCCTCTCTAAATTCTTTCAGCTTATTGATACCATCATTTAGAGATTTGTTCTTTCGATTTCAGACTTTATTCACTGTTCAGATAAAAATATCTGGGAAAGTATATCAGATTTTATTTGTCATTTAAATCTTAATGTGAGAAGCTCATAAGCTTCTGAAACAGCTGAAAACTTTCTTATAGAGAGAAAAATAGCAACATCAAGAAGATTCTGGGAGGACAATATCATGCTATCTATAAAATTAAAAATGCATTTTATCCTTTGACTCAGCAATCCCTCTTTTGGGAACATTATTAAGGGAGAAAAGCAAGGTGCATAGCAATGCATTTATTTATTTATTTATTAAAAAAGTATTTTTTATTTTATTTTTTTAACATCTTTATTGGAGTATAATTGCTTTACATTGTTGTGTTAGTTGCTGCTGTATAACAAAGTGAATCAGCTATACGTATACATATATCCCCATATCCCCTCCCTCTTGCGTCTCCCTCCCACCCTCCCTATCCCACCTCTCCAGGTGGTCACAAAGCACCAAGCTCATCTCCCTGTGCTATGCGTTTGCTTCTCACTAGCTATCTATTTTACATTTGGTAGTATATATAAGTCCATGCCACTCTCTCACTTCATCCCAGCTTACCCTTTCCCCTCCCTGTGTCCTCAAGTACATTCTCTATGTCTGCGTCTGTATTCCTGTCCTTCCCCTAGGTTCTTCAGAAACTTTTTTTTTTTTTTTAGATTCCATATATATGTGTTAGCGTACAGTATTTGTTTTTCTCTTTCTGACTTATTTCACTCTGTATGACAGACTCTAGGTCCATCCACCTCACTACAAATAACTCAATTTCATTTCTTTTTATGGCTGAGTAATATTCCATTGTATATATGTGCCACATCTTCTTTATCCATTCATCTATTGATGGAGACCTAGGTTTCTTCCATATCCTGGCTATTGTAAATAGTGCTGCAATGAACATTGTGCTACATGACTCTTTTTGAATTATGGTTTTCTCAGGGTATATGCCCAGTAGTGGGATTGCTGGGTTGTATAGTAATTCTATTTTTAGTTTTTTAAGGAATCTCCGTACTGTTGCTTTTGTTGCCTGTGCTTTTTTTTTTTCCTCCATGGGAGAAGCTGGGGGCTGGGTTTCCTTTTGCCTGTTTGCTTTGTGCTGAGCTGGGGTGTGTAGTATGGCATGTGTTAGTTTGCCAGTTCAAACAACAGTTTTTGTTCTCAATAGTCCCCAATATTTAGAGTATCCCAAGTCTCATCAGAGCTTCAAAACAAGTGAGACAGAAGTCAGTGGCTCAGGAAGCCCCCAGCATAATCATAATGTTGAATCTATGGTCTAGTCCTTTCCTTCACTCCCCGGGAAGAATTTGGGAACTGGGAGTTTCCCTTCAATAGCATGGTGCTGTACTCTGGTACAGGACTCATGATGAAATATTCCTACCAGCTTTGATGTGGCTGGTTCTGTGCTCACCCAGTATTCAGGAGCCTCTCAGTTAGTTTCTGGATTTCTCCCAAGGGGAACTGTTCTGTGCATTGTCACTAAATAGGTGTGTCCATGAGGGGAAGGAGATTTCAGGACTTCCTATTTGCCATCTTGCTGATGTCCCAAATTACATTTTATGTCTTAGATATTTTAAAGATCCAAGCATCATATAGACACACACAAATTAAGATAATTAAGATAATTGAAGAAGAGTTTAATAAACTGTTTTATTTACAAAAGTATAGGTGAGTGAAAGTGTGAGGAATAGTGCTAAACCACAGGGTTAAAAAGAAGGAGCTGTAGCTCCCTGTAGAGCAGAAAGAATGAAGGGAGACATGGTTATCAGAACCTGAAAAAAAAGCAGAGTAGAGAAGGATAGAGAGTGCAGTAGGCTAAGTAATGACCTCCCACCAGAAGATATCCACCTCCTAAATACTGGAACCTGTGGATGTTACCCTGTATGACAAACAAACCAAACAACCCCCCAACCACCCCCCCAAAAAAACAATTTTACATATGTGATTAAGTTAAAGGTCTTGAAACAGGGAGAATATCCTGGATGATAAAGTGGGACCTAAATGTTATTGCCTGTATTATTGTAAGAGGGAGGCAAAGGGAAATTTGTCACAGACAGAAGAGGATAAAGTCATGTGATTACAAAAGCAGCAATTAGAGTTATACAATGACAAGCCAAAGAATGCTGGCAGCCACCAAATCTGGAAGAGGTTAAAAATGGATTCTCCAATAGAGCTTCTGGAGGAAGTGTGGCTCTGTCAACCCTTTAATTTTAGCCCAATGATGCTGATTTCAGACTTCTGATTTCTAAAACTGTGAGGGAATATGTCTCTGTAATTTTAAGCTCCCAAATTTATGGTAATTTATTATGTCAGCTGCAGGAAACTAATAGAGTAAGAAGGGAAAACAGAGGATAAAAGGCATAAAGCTGTCAATAGGGTGGAAACATAGTTGACTTTGGAACCAGAAAGATTTGCTTTGAATTTCAGATTCCAAACATGTTATTTCTGTAACTTAGTTGTTAGCAAGATAGTGATAATTTTCAATTAAGCAGTATTTCTTACAGTCTACGATATGCCATGTACCTTGTTTCAAGGTATTTCTGGCACTTTGGTTATTGCTAAATAGTAGCCTCTATCATGCAAAATAATTAATCAAAGGCAAAGTAGAAGAGGGGCATAACAATTATGGAAAGGAGAATTGAAATTATGCCATGTGAAGAAGAATTGAAAAAACTGAGACCATGTGTTACTAGAAGCAGTGAGTAGAAACAACAAAACCATAGCAGAAACAATATATCCAAAGTGATTATGACAAATAAGAGGAAATATTCTATGCAAGTATTCATGGCATTCAGGAATATATTCAGAAAGTATGCAGGCATTCAGAATGTAAAAACTAACAGAAACAGAAATAAGTCCACCTGAATGTTGAAACATAGGGATTTAAAAGATTTTAAAATCCCTTAATGTAGCTGAGAATTAGTTCCTGATCCTATTGTAAGACTGTGGTTAAAATGTGTGTGAATGCAAAGGGCAAGAAACTGGAGGTGAACTGCTGTGCAGCTTTGGTGGCTTTATCAGTCTGGAAAGTAAGTGTGAGGGGGTTGCATTACTACATATATTATATACCTATCTCAATATTCTTCTTGACACCATAGGTATTCTTTATTTAATGTATAGGCTGTTTCCCCTAACTCCTACCAGCATACTGTGGTTTTAAACTTTAGTCCATTTCACAATTTTTTCTGTTTTTTTTTTCTGAAAACTATAGGGAAAATCACAAAACCCTTCCATTTAAATAATGGATATGTTTTACTTTAAACTAAAATAATGAAATTATATATCTGATGGAGAGAAGATCTTAGCCTTAGTCTCAGTGGATTCCCTGTTCTCTTACTGCTACTCAATCCTTTGGAGCAATGATCAGACATGGAGGATGTGCCAATAGAAGGGAAAAGCCAGACTGATTTCCAGCTGATAGGGCTCATTGCTTTGTTAAATTTTATAACCTTTATAGAAAGAGAAGATTCCAACAAAAATAACTGAGGCCATCGACTAACTAACCATGCTACAACTGATTCCCTGAAATTTACTAAGTAACAAGGGGTGACAAAATAAGCTGTTGATTGAACTTCAGGGAGCAAGATATGTCTAGGCCAAAATGCTGTAACCTCAGCATTAGCTGAAATCATCAGCAGCCTAGAGAGTTATGATTCAAATTATTTAAGAGCAGAATATCTAAGAGACAAATAACCTCATTCTTACAGAAATATCTTCTTAAATTCTTTGGTTGAAAGTCTAGGGTTATTCTTATGGTCACCAAAACATACTTATAAGACAGTAAAGAAAGAGGATGGAGAGAACAGAGTGAGTGGACCATAATAAGAATTCAAAATTATCTTTCCAAATTTTTGTAGTATATGTGTATGACTTGATTATTTAAAACCCACTGTGTAAACTACTATGGTCTTCCTATATAGCTTTCTCCTATTAATCCCAGAATCTAGAAGAGTGCTACTAAACTGTATCATTAATTATATTTAATACATTTTATAAACTTATTTCATATTTATACTTTTATATTTTTATTATATTAATGTTTTAATTATATTTTCAATTTAATTTACAGTATAAAAGGAGAATACTTATTACAAATAAAAGAATGAAAGTAATCTAAATAAAATATATTTCACTGATTATAAAATATTTTGATATATGTCTCTTCCCGTAAAGATTACTTGTGATTCATTTATTCATTCAATAAATTAATACCTCAATAGAATTCAATTGAAGCTCTTTATATAGTTCCTTTAATATGTCCTTCAGGTTCCTCCCTTCAGTCATCTCCTCCTAGACATTCACATATCTCCATTCTCTTACCTCCTTCAAGTTTCTCAAATATCACCTTTTCTGTGAGACATTTTCTTTACTTTCTCCAAAAGTTCAGTTCTTCCATCTTGACAATGCCTATTCCATATCCCTGGTTTCTTTTTACTCCTTGATGCTTGCCATTTTGTAATATACTATATATTTTATTTAATTTTTTTGTGTATTAGCCATTTCCCAAGCTAAAATGTAACTTCATGCGATCACAAATTTTTGCACGCATTTTTCAGTCTCTGGCACCTGAATGAGTGTTAGGCACAGAATAAGTAGTTAAGTAAATGTTTGTGAACATGTGAAAGTATTAGATGGCCTAAGAAGATAATATAGCTAGAAATATAATAAAGTGTGACTTTGAAGAAACACAAAGATGTAAGGATTGTGTAAAAAAGAATAAAAAGAGACACAGATGCTAGAGATGTGGGTTGAAAACTCAGAGGATTTTTTTGCTAAGGAAGCCAAAAGAAGAGATTATTTTAAGAAGATAGTGGTCAATATTGTCAAGAGGTAAAGGTGGTCAAGAAACAATTAATGAAATGCTGTGTGTAACTTTGTAGCACATGGATAACAGTGATAAATTCAATGAGAGCTACTGCAAAAGTGGGTGTGAAACCTAATTGAATTAGGCTTGTGAATAAATGAGAACCAAAGAAATAGACACTGTGGTTCAACCACCCTTTCAGGAATGTTTGAATGCAAATGGAGGCAAGAAATATAGCTTCAGAAGAAACGCAGCTTGAGTGTGGGATTTATTTTATATAAATGAGACAGATGTGAAAATACTTAAAAGACAAAGGGAAGACTCAATTAGATAGCTGAGGTATATCTAAGAGAGAAAAAATATCAGTAGTACAAACTCTGAGATGTGAAAGTAGATGGTCTCGCAGATTCTGCTGATTGCTTATCCCGTATGGACTCTACACAGCAAGAATCTCAATTTTTTCAGAATGATGATGTTACCAGTTAAAAATCCTCATCTTCTGTGATTTCATTGCTGTTAGGTATGATCTTGTGATCCATTTAACTGAAGATATGTAGAAAGAAGTCGTCATTTAAGATTTTAGTAATCTTTACTAAAAGATCAAGTCATGTCTTCTCCCTGGAAAAGGTCCTTTGGAATAAGGAGATTAATAATCCAATAGGCGGAATAAGTGATAATCACCCATGTGGACATTGAATGCATTCAAGATAAAAACATAGCTTGAGTTGATAGGTGAAAAGTTGGGTTGAAAAAGGAAAAGTCAGATGTGAAGGTTTTGATGAATGAGAGTAATCAAGATATTGACAAATAATTGCTAAGAGAGGGAATTTTGGTATAGCCAGATGGGCATCAAAGAAATGGGCAGGGGCATCAAAGGAATATAAATTATTTTCAACAAAAGAGTGGAAAATAATGAATTATAAAAGCAATGGGGAACAAGGGCACCTCTCAAGTATATAAAATATTGGATAATAAATGCTGCCGTTTAAGAGAAAAACATTGGAGATGGCAGGTTCAGAAAAGACCTAGTTTCCTCTTAAGGTGTGGAAGTGGTCATACTGAATGACATTTCTTCTCATTTATGCTCTTATCTTTCTCTTATATTAGGCAGTCTTTAGTATAGACTTAGAATAAAAGAACAAAACCAAAGTATTGTATCTTTGTAATTTTGCCTTACGTCATTTTCATTTAAATTACACGAAAAGAATGTAACATTCATTTTGTGATTTTTAACTTACATTCTCTCTATTGCTTGTGGTATCATTTCATGTTACCTTTTTTACCTATAGCCTTTATGGTTTCCTTTATCAATATAATTATTCTGCCTCTCACTTGTAATCTTCCACTGTGACTTTCCCTCCACTGCTTTTAATTCCTACCTATTTCTACCGATAATTTCACTGTTTCTTTTTGATCCAAATGGAAACATTTTCTTTTTCTTTCTTGGGGCTCTTAGGGACTCACTCTGT
This sequence comes from Mesoplodon bidens, assembly GCF_964165515.1. Classification (NCBI taxonomy): domain Eukaryota; kingdom Metazoa; phylum Chordata; class Mammalia; order Artiodactyla; family Ziphiidae; genus Mesoplodon; species Mesoplodon bidens. The sequence continues at coordinate 67,102,852 of NC_138162.1, read as the reverse complement.
CAGAAAAAAATTGATTCACCTCTGTTCCCCAAGCTGTTAATGTTAACTAGAATCCACTGTAGAAACATAATTTTAGCTGGCACTTCCATATTCCTCTTTAGTTTCTTTTCTTTATAACTTTAAAGATTCAATTTTATTTATTATATTAAAAAAGCATGAATTTTTAATTTAGTGAGTCTGTCTTGCCAGGAACTACTATGTATATTCAGTGGGTGTATTTCAGCAAGTATTTATTAAGGACTAAGCATGTGAAAGTTTTGGGGCTTGGTACTGCAGAAAAAATGTAAATGAAACATAGTAAATCTCTTAAACCTACATTATCTTGGATAAAAGGCACATGTGTATGTAAGAAATCATAGCCTAAGAGAGATAGTGATTGGTGGCATAAGAAAAATAAAACATAGCCTTAAATTTGCACAGAGAGGTATAGAATTATTTGTGATGAGATGGTCTGTTAGGAAATGAATTGGGTATGCAACAAAGATAAATTTGGTGTGATAAAGAAGGAGGAGGAGAAGGATGAAGAGGAGAAGGAGAGAAAGAAGGAAGAAGAGTAGTGGAAAGATGGCATGGGAAAGGAAGAGGGGGTAAGAACTCAAAATAGGGAAAGGAGAGATATGGCTATACTAGAACGAGTGAAGAAAATCAGCAAATTTATAGTCATGAGAGAATGACACTTTCAAGCAATAGGAAGTAGCTGTGGCTGGACCACAAGTTGTATAGAATAAAAACAATTTTGGAGATCAACTGAGAAATATATTAAATGTCCTCTTATGGCTTTTGACAGATTTCAGTATGGTTGTCTTAGGTTTGCCAAAATCTAGCAAGCTATTGTTAAAAACACAATATATAAAGAAAATTCTAGATATAGCTTGCTACCCTTTAGGCTTACTTTCTGCATCTCTATTTAATCATTGGATAGTGGTTTTATTTTTGAAATACATTCAAGTATTGTGATTTGAGAGAACATCACTATAGCATGCAAAATTAGAAATAAATAGCAAATAATATGATTCATATATATTTCTCTCATTCTCTAAAAAAGCAAATAATTATAGACATGGTTATTCCATTTAATGTTTAAAAGGTTATTGCTTTTATTACTAGATGAACAGAGATGAATTTAATGCATTCAGTTAGAAAACACTCATTATTCAACCAGTTAGTGCTGTTGCTATCATATTAGGTATGTTAATTTATACAATTAACCTTATATAATTGGTTTAAAGACCTTGTCTAATAGGGCAGTATATTAGTTAACTGATAGAATAACTGAAGAAGTCTCAAACTGAAGTAATTTTGTAGAAAGCTCATTATTATTACAGTAAATACTTTCCCTTTGGTTTTCTTTTTTATCTTTACCAACATTTAAAGTCATTACTTAAAGGAAATAAATCCTAAAAACGTAATACAAAAGTATTGCTCAGAATTTCCAAAAGAAATTTAATTCCTGTCTGGTTAGGTATATAGTTCATATTATTCAAGAAGAGCAAGTAATAGAAAATCATTATTCAAGGTAAAAACTGGTTTATTTCAGTCTTCTCAATTAGAGTCAAAAATTCAATCAAATAAGCTTTCAGGAAAAGAAAGAGCATAAGTACAACAGTAAAGCAGTATATATTTGCATATTAAAATTAAGGCACCATATGCAATTTTTGTGCTTCATTGCCCAACGCATGCTGATGGAGAGAAAAGGAGGTAGTGAAAGGCATTAACCGGGTAATAAGTTATGGAAATACTGGCTTGGTGACAGACTGCTAGATCAATCAACTCAGCACAATAAGAGCATTGTGTTCTAAAATAAGCCAAGGTGACAAACATAGGCAAACCAAAATATAATTTATGATTTCAGTCACAGATTTCTATCAGATCATCCCATAAGTATTTAAGACTCTATACATATGCAGAATGGAAAACATTATCTCATTTCCAAAAAAACCTCAGTCATTTCTACTGTACCACTTCCTTTCATAAGAGCTGCTGTTCAGGGAGAATTTTAGCTTGGAAACTTTGGAGTCATAGTCAGATTTTCACTCTGGCTCATTCCTTATATTTGACTTGTTATCAATTTGCATGTTATGTTATGTTGTGTTATGTTATGTTACGATGTTTGTTCTGTTCTGTCCTATCCTGTCCTATCCCATCCTATCTTACTTTATTCTATTTCAAGTGTATGATTTAAACTGTTATCTCGTCTTTCTCACTTCCTTGGCTCTATTTCTAATGTGCTTTAAAATTTAACTGCAAATTATAATATGGCTTAAAACTATATTTGTGTCCAGCCTACCCTTATATCTGCTTTCTGAAATATTTCTTAACACAAACTTAATTATTTTACTCTTTTGCTCAAAATGAGTAAAAGTTTTTACTCTTCTTAGGAAAAAATAATTATTTGTAGGGCTTTCAAACCTTCTGCCAAGACATCAAGCTACCTTCCTGGATTCACCTTTTTCAATAAGCTCATTCAGACCCCTCCAACCATAATGTATCATTACACTGAAACCATGTATATCATTTCCTATCTCTTGAAAATGCCAACTTCTGTCTTAACCTCATTTTTTGCTTTTGTGTTTTATTTGTCTAAGTTGCTATGTTATTCTTTCTTTATGAATATCCAATGTCTTTGATGATTTCTGTAGCAGATGTTGCTCATGACTCCCAAAATACATGCATGCTTTCTGAGTTTTTTTGCACATATAGCTTACCTGCTAGAAACTACCTTTCCCAGCTTCCTTTGAAGATTTGTGTTGCCACATGACTAAGTTCTAGCTAAGAGGATGTGAATAGAAAGTACACAGTTTTCTAGCTAAGAGGATGTGAATAGAAAGTACACAGTTTATGTCATGTCTTCAAAAGAAAACTCTTTGCTCTCTATATCCTTTTCCCACTTCCAATAGTGAAAAATCTAGATGTTATGGTGATAAGCCAGTTTTAACCATGTTGATTAAGTCAACTTTCTTGCTGATGGCAGAAGAGCAAGATAGATGGTACCTGAGTCCTGTTGTTACTGCTTGTACTGACCTGAGTTTCATTTCTGGACAATTTGGCTATCATTACAAAGTTATGTGAAAGGAAGAAAATCTATCTTATTTAGACACTATATGTATATACATATTTTAATCATGAAAATGTCATTTATTTGACTTTATCTCACATTACAGTTCTACAGAAGAATGCCAGATACTTTGTATTTCCTTCATGCCAGGATTGAATCCTTTAATCATTTCTTAGTCTATGTCTTTCCTAGGCAAGTGTATTTGACACCTATGTGTGGTTCCCTGTTAATATGTCTCTGTTCAATTTAAAATGCATTCTTGGCTTGTAAGAAATTCCATGGATAAGCACACAGCTTATGTAGAAGTACTAAAAAATGATAAAATGGAGTAGAATGAATCTTGTAGCAAGCAGCTGTACGTATGTCAATACTACCAATTCTTAGTTGCACAGGCTAGCTAAAAAGACCCCTCTAGGACTTCTGTATTTATCCGCATAGGCTTGAACCATCTGGGCTCGCTCCAAGACCAAAAAGGCTTCCCTTGGGCAGTGTCGGGTACATGTGAAGGGAATATTTTTTCTTTTTTGTTTTAAAAGTTACTTTTATTGAGATATAATTGATGTATAACATTGTGTAAGTTTAAGGTGTACAATATGTTGGTTTGATACACGTATATATTACAGTATGATTACCATGATAGCATTAGCTGGCAGCTCTATCACATTGCATAATTATAAGTTCTTTTTTGTAGTGGGAATGCTTAAGGTCTAGTCTCTCAGCAACTTTGACTTTTTCTTTTTTATTTTCTCATGTTCATTTTATTTTTTTATTTTTTTTTCACATTTTATTTTATTTTATTTTTTAACATCATTATTGGAGTATAATTGCTGCAATGGTGTGTTAATTTCTGCTTTATAACAAAGTGAATCAACTACACACATACACATATCCCCATATCTCTTCCCTCTTGCCTCTCCCTCCCTCCCACCCTCCTTATCCCACCCCTCTAGGTGGTCACAAAGCACCAAGCTGACCTCCCTGTGCTATGTGGCTGCTTCCCACTAGCTATCTGTTTTACATTTGGTAGTGTATATATGTCAGTGGCACTCTCTCACTTTGTTCCAGCTTACTCCTCCCCCTCCCCATGTCCTCAAGTCCATTCTCTAGTAGGTCTGTGTCTTTATTCCCGCCCTGCCCCTAGGTTCTTCATGACCTTTTTTTTTTTTTTTAGATTCCATATATATGTGTCAGCATACGGTATTTATTTGTTTTTCTCTTTCTGACTTACTTCACTCTGTATGATAGACTCTAGGTCCATCCACCTCACTACAAATAACTCAGTTTCACTTCTTTTTATGGCTGAGTAATATTCCATTGTATATCTGTGCCACATCTTCTTTATCCATTCATCTGGCGATGGACACTTAGGTTGCTTCCATGTCCTGGCTATTGTAAATAGAGCTGCAATGAACATTGTGGTACATGACTCTTTTTGAATTATGGTTTTCTCAGGGTATATGCCAAGTAGTGGGATTTCTGGGTCCTATGGTAGTTCTATTTTTAGTTTTATAAGGAAACTCCATACTGTTCTCCATAGTGGCTGTATCAATTTACATTCCACCAACAGTGCAAGAGGGTTCCCTTTTCTCCACACCCTCTGCAGCATTTATTGTTTCTAGATTTTTTGATGATGGCCATTCTGACTGGTGTGAGATGATATCTCACTGTAGTTTTGATTTGTATTTCTCTAAAGATTAATGATGTTGAGCATTCTTTCATGTATTTGTTGGCAATCTGTATATCTTCTTTGGAGAAATGTCTATTTAGGTCTTCTGCCCATTTTTCGATTGGGTTGTTTGTTTTTTTGTTATTGAGCTGCATGAGCTGCTTGTAAACTTTGGAGATTAATCCTTTGTCAGTTGCTTCATTTGCAAATATTTTCTCCCATTCTGAGGGTTGTCTTTTTGTCTTGTTTATGGTTTCCTTTGCTGTGCAGAAGCTTTCACCTCTTTATTATAACATGAGTGATTCTCAGAGTATTTTTTCTTGTCTTTTTTTTTTTCTTTTGGTGGGTGTATAATGCTAGAACATTCAAGATGTACTAGTAAATTTTAAGGGCGTGAAACAGAAAACTTTTGCCTTCTTCATCATTGATTTTTGTCACATTTTAATTTTTTCTAATGGAGGTTCTAGGTCTTAGTGTGCAATATTATTCTAGCAGTTATTTATTGTTATTTTGGACAACAAATTGTCCAAAAATAAGAATTTTACAATAACACATTTACTATTTTATAATACCTGTGGGGCAGTAATCTGTATGTGGTTTTCTGGGTTCTGAGACTTAGGAACTCTCACAAGCCTGCAATCAAAGTGTCATGCAAGATGTAGTCATATCAATATTTGACATTGATATGACCTAGGATCCTCTTAATATTTGATATTAATAGGATCCAAGATCCACTCACACTCACTTGGTGGTTGTTGGCAGCATTCAATTCCTTGTAGGCTGATGGATTAGAGGCTTCAGTTACCTGCTGGCTATTTGCCAAGGCTGTCCTCAATTCTTTATAATATGGGACTCTCCATACCTTACAACATGGTAGCTGGCTTCATCAATTTGAGCAGGTAGGATTGAACAATGGAGGTAAAATAAGTGTAAGCAAGGATTTATAACCTAATCTTGGAAAGAGACTCCATCACATTAGAGCATTCTGTTTGTTAGCAGCAAATCAATATATCCAGCCCACACTTGAAGGGAAATGATTATACAAAGGTTGAACTACAAGGAGGTGGACTCACCAAGGGGCATTTCGGAATCTGCCTAACACAATGATTTTCTGAAGTGTTTCTTGAATCTGAAGATTCCTTTGCCTCATTCCCATGGATTTTGTTTTCTTATATCTTGGGGAAAGTGTAATGGCCACTCCAAGTAATTATGATGAAAAAAGATTCATGTAACTTTGAACATTTTAATTTTAAAATGTTCAAAGTTATTAATTAAATTTGTTAGTAAAAATACAATTAACATCATAAATTTATTTTGATTACATATCACAAACAGCAATTATATTCCTATAAAAAATCAGGAGCTATATTTCTCCAGCCCACTTTAGGGGAGTAGATGCCTCAATATCATATTATTACTGGCTACATTTAGTTTTCTGCTCTCCATAAAAATTAAAGACGTAGTTTTCAAACAATGCTCTGTTTATCAATCTTAAATTAATCTGTTAATTATTTTTATACATTTTGGATACTGAAAATCCATATTTAAGAAAAACACAAAATCAAATTTTAAAAATGGCACACAGCAAAAAATATACTTTAATAATTTTGTAAATGTATTTTAGATCTTGTTTATCAAACGGAGCTATGTAAAGACAAAGAAGCTTTCCTATTTTCCTATATTTATAAGTTCCAGAATACAGATATTTAGACAGATATAAAAAAATACATATATTGATATAGATATAGGTATAGATATACCTATATAGAATATAGATAATGACAACTGGAAAGTTACAAGAATATGTCTATTCATAAACAAAAGCATTCTATTACTTAACCACCCCTAAGATATTTCTGGAGGCCCCTGATTTCTCTCCTGATTTCTTTCTCTTCCCTTTCCTTCCTTTCCCTTTTTTACTCTGCACAGTATTTGGCAATATTATTCACTCCCATTATTGCTACTACTATCTATATATTCATGATTTAAAACTCTGTCTATTCAATTCAAAATGTATTCATAAAACAAAACCATCTATTCAGCTCCCTGAATCTCTATCCAGGTTTGATTGAAGCAGAAGCTTCAACTTTTCCTATCTATTACTTGTATGAATTTCTTATATATCATGTCCTGAAGGAAAAGTTGCACCTATATTTTGTTGTCTCATCAACATTTAAACATACAGAATTCATCATGTCTTGGATACAAAAAATTTAAAAAAAAAACTTAAATTCTCTATTGATCTTACCACTCCTTGCAATTATCACTTTATTTCTTCCATTTTCTTTACAAACAAACTTCTGGAACAAGCAGTCCCAATACTTTATGTACACGTTCTCAACTTCTACTTACTCTTTAATCTCTCTAATCTAGTTCTCATTCACATCACACCACTGAAAATTCTCTCCCACAGATTACCAACAGCCTCTGTCTTATTAATTTTCCAAGAGTGTAGGTATTGTTTCTGATCTTTCTTTGCTCTTCCATTAGGACTTAATACTGTTAACCACTGCTTTCTTTTGCATTACTGTTCCCTACACTTTCTTATTTTTCCTCCTAATTTCTCTTCATGTGCCACGCACATCCTTATGCTTCTCTGTTCTGACCTAACATATTGCAGCTATCATTTCTGCTCATATGTCACTGGTGAGAACAAGATGGTTAGTCACATAACTTCAAAGGAAGTGAGGAAGAGCAAACTCACAATGTGCTCAGGAGAGGAGTCCCTGCAACACTACTCTGCTAATAGAGTCCACTGGACTCTCCCAATGTACTATCAAGTCTAAGTCAATTGTAGTCTTAAGGTATTTTTAAGAATCTTCATCTTTCTCTCTACTTATCAACCTCATCTCACCTGGAGACTGACTGACAAAAAGAACTTACTAGTAACAACTTACCAGACTACTGAATGTCAACATGACTGGTCCCCTTCCTTTTCCACGTACCAAATACCTGAAAAACCCGCTATGAACACACAAGCTTCCCATGAATATAGTCCCCTATTTCTAAGCACCAGTTTTGTCCAAAATCTTTTGGCTACATAAGAAAGACTGCAGTGATTTCCCCTGTCTTGGATGAGCCAAGAGGTAAATCATCAGGAGAGCAGATTCTGTCTGAGTTTATTACAGGAGCATGTTTTCAATTCTCTCAGACACAACATTTCTAAATCTAGGTATTTTCACTAGGGATATATTCCAAACAAAAAATAGATATAAATATGTATGCAAACATATTCATTGTGGCCTGGTGTAGAGTAGACAATCTACAACCAAACTGAATGTCCAGAAGCTGGAGTATGGCTACATAAATATTCACCTACCAAATTAATAAAATATTTCTAGCTATATAAATGGTCATTGTAAAGACAGATGAACATAGATAATTATGTGTGAATTAAAAGACCTTAAAGAAGTAAAGCACTACACTAATTAAAATAAGGAGGTGTACAGTGATTATTTAACTATGGATACAGTTAATATCTTACAGTTCTGTGTATTTTTATATTAAATCACTATTGTAATTATTATATTGTACATGATGAGTAAAAATAGAAAGAAAATAAATATTGGATATTAGAAAGATAGATACTGGAGGGACTTTCCTGTGGTCCAGTGGTTAAGACTCTGCACTTCCAATGCAGGGGCATGGGTTTGATCCCTGGAAGGGGAACTAAGATCCAGCATGTCATGTGGCATGGCCAAAATAAATAAGTAAATAAATAAAATAAATAAATTACACTTAAAAAGTAAAATGGATTTTGGAGATGAAGCTAAAGTTTTTCCATTGGGAGCTCCTTTCTTGGGATTTTGTATTTGCTTATTAAGACCTCAAAGAGGGCATAAATGATCAAGGAATGGTTTATAAAGCAGCTACCAAAACAAAGATGAGATTTTGCAGTCAGGAAAAATTAGAGGTCATGGTATTAATATTCTCTGATGGAGTCTTCAGATATGGAGCTACAAAAGGCAAGATGGGATCATAGCAATAATAATTTCATATTTCCTTCATAGGCCTGATTATTGATTTTATGAATTTGGTGACTCATAGCTAGTTAGTAATGAACTGTAAAAGAACATGAGACCACAAGGAGAAAAACACATATCGTGTGGAATATGTACCGATGTTACCCTGCAGAAGGTGCTTGTACAATTTGGTTATTTAAGAAGATAACTTAATGTAAATAATTCTTAATTACATTTGATGGTGTCATATTCATAATTGGAAAGGCACAGAGAAAACTCTAAGGTATCATGGAGGTAACTTTTGCATGAAACACCTGCCACTCTTGGTGCTGGTGGGACAAAGGAAGGGGATTGTGTCATTAAAATTTAAGAGCTTGGAGAAAGGGGCCTGCACAACTGAAACTCTGAGCTCTGAGGAGTGGGTCTTGGCCAGCTGCCACAGGTATTTCTGAGCTTGAAAGGAACCAGACCTTTGAAGATGAGGTTCCCGCCCAAGATGCTGGTGTCTCTGAGGAGGAACAATGATGCTGTGCTTGTGACTTTTGTAAAAAGCTGAAAACTAGATTCAGTCGCTGCCATTTTATGTAACTGCTGCTGCTCTGGTGAAGAAACAAGGTTGCTAAAGGAACAGGAGGCAAACAGAAAACAAGACCTACCTCCTTCTCCCAGCTTCTGAGTCTCTCTCAAGTGTCCATTATTGGCAGGGCCTGAAAGGGAACAAGACGGCAGAAAAAAAAATGTGGTGTGGAAAGTTCCACCTCCAAAATTGTAAAACAAATCACTGAGAGACAGAAGCTTATCAACTGGTATCAACTGGTGACTCCTTATCAAAGGAGTCACCAGAAATCATTGGCCAGAGTATGTACACATTGAGTCATTTATGGATTCATTTGTTTATTCAGGTGCCATGAACATTAATACACATTGATTACATGAAAAGCAAATTTCTTGAGTCCTCATACATAATTAGTATAACATATGGTCCTCAGATTCAACTTGATTATTATTTAGTGTTGAGTTTGGTCCTGGGTTCTAAGTTATCATTTGGATTTATATGAGTTAGCCTGGCATTATTACTAACAGCATCACATTTTACTTTCAGAAGTGTTCCAGTTTGGACAATAAATTATATAGTTACTAAACACATAACTTACACATAAATAGACATGTCCAATAGACATTAATTTGTGTTTTACTAGCAACATACATAAGAAATAGTAATGGTAAAATCAAGGGAACACACAACTATGTTGGTATACATAGTACAAATGATGTGAAAGGAAAAGTTCTTAAAGAAGGAAATGTTTGAGCTGGGTGTTAGAAGATTAGTGGAAGTTTACCATGGTCATGAGGCAAATAAGGACACTTGACATAGCAGAGACAGCATGGAACACGTGGGAAATGCATAAATTTCTAACCAAGACATGGAATGAATTAGCAAGTTTATATGTAGACATAAACAACTAATTAAATGTGTCAATTGCCAACTCTGAATCTACACAAACACTTCAGTTAAGACTAGTACAATGTTGATGATGCTAAGGACATTGCAGATATTATCTAATTTAAAATTGAGAGCAATAAAATCAGAGATTTTTCCAGTTTTTTACTATTACAAATATAGCTTCTGTTAACATTTGTGTACAGATTCTTGCTTGAACATAGATCTTCATTCCTCTGGGAAAAATGCCCAGCAGTATAATTGCTGGGCTGAAGATACATTATTTTTAGTGGAGTATTTTAGCTGTTCTGCTTATATATCTTTATCTTCTCTTTTCAACACTTGAATAACTGCCATAGTCTTGGTTTTGCACTTTGCAGGGTATGAAATTGATCAGTGTGCATATGTACACGCACAAGTGTGTGTGTGTTTGTGTGTCTGTGTAGTAATGTCACTCAGAGGAAGTGGATGGCTAAAGAGATTACAGTTACAAACAGAAAGAAAGAGATAAACCTTCCAAAACATATTTTGGGAATCTTTCCAGATCTAAACACTTGGTGAGTAGATGTTAATAGGAAATTTGCTATTGAATAAAATATGTGGAAGGAAAGCACTATACTTTTCTTTCATGGATTTGAGATATTGCCTATCTTCCCTTGTTTAGGGACGTGTTTACTTCTTTTACACCAGTATAAATGAGTACAATGTTTTTTAAACATATTGGAGATACCCGTCTGGGTATGTTTCCAGGGAGAAATACACCTGGGAAGTGAACAATGCTACACATCACTGAGCAGTAACATCTAATTATTACTGGTGGTGAAAGCCATACTGAATGGGTCAGCTTTTAGATAATGCTGCTGTTTCTTGTCAAGCTATCTACTTGTCATTTACGTAGCTACCGATGGATGCCTCTGTTTATCAGGCATTTTCTGAAAGCATTATTCCTTTGGAGGACAGGGACTACTATAGGGGTTTGAAAATACATTATCTGAAGAAATGGGCCAGAGGAGCACTCTAACTTATGACTCTTTTGTAGGAAGCAAAATATGTGATAAGCTGAGTCCTGTGTAACAATCTCTTGGAGACCAATAAAAGAAGACATACATAATGACTGAAACTGGCTTCAATCTCCTCAACAACACTTAAACAAACAAAAACATTAAAAGCTCTCATCTGAAGTCTGAGAATTTATTCTGTTCATCTGACATTTTATTCCAGTTTTATTCTTTTTAAGGAATTATTTCATGTAATCTTTCAGTTGAAAGTTGTATTTTAATCTTCCTAGATAAAAGCTGTGCATGATATTAATTAAATATCTGTCAGTCACTCAGGACATCAAAATTATCATTTTTAAGAAAGACAAAATGGTCACTTTCTTAAATTTTTGCTGAAGTTTAATATAAGCATATATAATATATTCCTTTAGTGGATACATTAAATGAATACAAAGCTGAAACGTTGTGGGAGAATTTATCAGATTACTTGGTTAATAGAAATAATTGTCCTTTATCCTAAAAACTCTTGGTATAAATAAAACTCATATACTCATATACTCTTTGGTATAAGAATACTATTTACTTTAGAAGTATACTTCTGGACATGGTGTCACTGGCATATTTAGATATTTTGAAAACTATTTTACATAAGCAATTGCCACTTCAACATAAAATTTTTCTAAAAAGTTGGTATTTTAAAAATCCACTACATTTTTAAGAAATGGTTCAATACAATTTAAAAACACATTTTAGAAAGAATGTGCTCAACATTTAGTCTTAAAAGAGTTTTTATTCAACTCTCCCTTCCCTGACAATTATTATTATTATTTTTTTTTGCGGTACACGGACCTCTCACTGTTGTGGCCTTTCCCTTTGCGGAGCACAGGCTCCGGACGCGTAGGCTCAGCGGCCATGGCTCACGGGCCCAGCCGCTCCGCGGCATGTGGGATCTTCCCGGACCGGGGCACGAATCCGTGTCCCCTGCATCGGCAGGCAGACTCTCAACCACTGCACCACCAGGGAAGCCCTCCCTGACAATTTTTTAAATGGGTAGGTTACATATGTCTCCCAATACAGTGTACATAACTCAGAGCAGTCTCATGACCACATACTCATGATACACACTCATATCACATCTCATGATACTCTAATGGCCACATACTGTGTTGTGCATAATTCTCTCCCTGACAGTTACAACTTTAATATTTTACATTCAAGAGAGTATGTGGGGCCTCCCTGGTGGCGCAGTGGTTGAGAGTCCGCCTGCCGATGCAGGGGATACGGGTTCGTGCCCCGGTCTGGGAGGATCCCATATGCCGCGGAGCGGCTGGGCCCGTGAGCCATGGCCGCTGGGCCTGCGCGTCCGGAGCCTGTGCTCCGCAACGGGAGAGGCCACAGCAGTGAGAGGCCCGCATACCGCAAAAAGAAAAAAAAAAAAAAAAAAAAAAGAGAGTATGTAGTGATTTTGACTACGGATAACAAGGCAATTATTAGCAAAAGCACAGTATTGAATTTTAGTGTTAAAATTATCATTAATAATAAATAGTTTATAACACATTGCAGAGTTGATCATGACTGCTTGTATCATAACACAGCAGATGAAAAATACTATTTTTAAAAAAATATTGACACATATACACATATAGGTAATTATGGTAAATATGAAAGAGCTTGCCTTAGGTCTAAATATGCACTGGGCAAAATTTGTTACAAGCTCCTTGCCAAACTTTTAAGTTATGTATTTATGTTTCCACAATTGTATTTTTAAATTATAAGTTAAGAGGGATTACACATAAAATAGGTGTATTTTTTCAGTGTTAACATTATGATTAGAGAGGATAACTGGGGAAGAAATGTTTCACTGCATTGAGAAGTTTACTTTATAGAGTAAAATATATACTTCCTTTATCAGGCACAGAAATTCAAAAATTAAAAAAGGATGGATTTACGAACAGGAGTATTCAAAATTGGATACAAGGCCCATAGCTGTACTTTACACTAGATATCCCGATACTCTACATAGTACAAATTCTCCCTCCTCTGTGAAGATTTTCTCTTCCCATCTTCTATGACCATTTCCTCCTTTGAGCTCCTACACATCTTAATGTCTGTTTCATGCATTAGGTAATTAATCTTCTACTGATTTATAATATCTCATATTGTTATTATCAACTACTATATATTCTTTTCTTTTTTGTTTACTAAATCTCATTTCCCTTAGGTAGTCCATAAACCCCTTCAAATCAGAGGACATTTGTTATACTTCTTTGCCCATCAGTATATAATGCTAAACTATCTTGGTGTTTAATAGTTTTAAATTAGAGACAGGTGTGGCCTCATAGCAATGCCGTGCTTTTTTTTTCTTTTTTCTTTTTTTTTTAGGATTTCAACCTCTTAATAGCTGCATGGTGTACAAGTAAAAGACATTGCTTCAATGGTCTTTTAGTAATTTGGTGGTGAGGTGTTGAGGGAGGAGAAATGCTCTATAGTTCTATGATTAGGTCTCAGTCTTTTAGTGAGGGTATGTCTCTGGACTTTAAATTTCACAGAAGTTTCTCAGGTTTTTTTTTTTTTTTCTCTCCCATTATGTGGGACAGGACCGATAGAGTGGGTTGGAGATGGGTATTTCCCTTGTTTCACATAGAAGGCTAGAGCCAGCTTCAGTTAATTATTTACCTTCTTTGCTTCAGTTAGGCTCTGATAATACCCAGGTGATTGTGTTTCAGTTAACTAGTTTCTTCTGTAGGCAGGTTTGTTAAGAAGACTAGATCACCCTGAGGTATTTCAAAATGGTTCCTATTCTCCTCCTGCTGCCAGAGGCAGGAGGGGATTTTTCTCAGGTATTTACTGTGAAAAATTGGTCAAGTTCCTGGGGGCAAATCTCATAATATTGTGGGGCCCCCTATGACTGAGTTCCCCTGGAGTTTTAGCTCTCAAAGTTGTCCACACGGAGCCTCCAGCAACTCATCAATTTCAATTCAAGATTTCCTTCCCCAGCACTGGTTTCCTGGGCAGTTTCTACTTGTGAATCTGTGCTCAGGTAAGTTAAGATTCTTATTTGCTCATTTCTCCAATCTTGGAAGCAGTAATTTCTCCTGAGTTCTCCCCTTTCTCATAGATATAAGAAGAGTTACTGATTTTTCAGTATGTTCAGCTTTTTACTAGCAAGAATGCAGTGGCATTTCTGCTTGTATGCAGAAAAGGAAAACAGAAGTCTAGGGTTTCTTTTTGAGGTGATGAAAATGGTCTAAAATTGACTGTAATAATGGCGTACATATCTGTGAATATAGTAACAACTGTTGAATTTAATCACATTACATGGGTTAATTTTATGGCATGTTAACTATACCTCAATAATGATATTTTTAAATGGACAGTATAAATGTATCTTTGTTTGAAACTCCTTTTTTTACCCTATGGGACTTGAAAAGCAACTGTAAGAAGCAATAGTAATAAATCTTTTGATGGAATCACAATGCATAAAAATATAAGTTGTGACATAACAGAGTAGAGGAGGATGGAACAGAAGTATATAAAATGAAAGTTTTTGTATAGTATTGAAATTTAGTTGTTATAACATGAACTAGAATATTGTCAATTAAGATATCAATCCTCAGGGCAGCCACTTAAAAAGTAACTCAAAGTATATATTAAAACAAACAAGACACTTAATATGGCACATTATAAGATATCTATTTAACACAAAAGGCAGTAATGGAGGGATTGTGGAACAAAAAAGACATAAGCTATGTGGAAAAGACAAATTATATAAAGTAATAAAACAATTCATTGTTGCATTTGTAACATATATAAATTATGTATAACAATAATAGCACAGAAAAGGGAGGCAAGAGGGAACAGAGCTATAAAAGAATGACAATTTTACATTTCACCATAATTAAATTAGCATAAACCAGAAGTAGATTTTGGCAAAATAAATTGTATATTGTGAGCCCTGGAGCAAACACTAAGATATTAAGTAAAATACGTATAATGAAAAACAACCTTAAAGGAATGATTGTTGCCCTAGATATATTCACTGAAGGCAAGATCATATATTAAAGGAGAAAAAGAAAAAAAATGAGACATGTAATAAAATAAAATGTAACATGGCAGATATGTATAGGTGTATCAAAATTGTTGTTGCAGTTGGAAAACAACTTTACCAACTAATGTACAGTGTTTATGTACAGTTTCTTTTGCCTTTAACTTACATACCTCATAGATTTCCAAAGTTACTTATGTCTGCATTTTCCTGAAATCCCTTGGAGAGACTATTTTTTTCTGCATTCCATCCTGCATTCATTAAAAGCTGCTCTTTGTATTTTCAAGTTCCATGAATTTTGAAAAATTCAAAATAGTGTGTATCCATCATTATGATATTATACAGAATAATTTTATTGCCCTAAAAATCCCCTGTGCTTCATCTATTCCATCCTCTCCCTCTCCCGCTCTGGTACCTCTGGCAACTACTTATCCTTTCACTATCTTTTAGTTTTACCTTTTCTAGAATGTCATATAATTGGAATAATATATTATTCAGCATTTTCTTACAGTCTTATTTCACTGAGAAATATGAATTTAAGTTTTCTCTATATAATTTTTGTACATTTATTGCTCATATGTTTATTTTTTATCATAGAATAATATTGTTATATGTATTAATATAGCTTGTTTATCCATTCACCCATTGAAGAGCACCTGGGTTTCTTCCAGCTCTTGGTGATTATGAAAAAAGTTGCTATAAACATTTACATATGCTCTTTCTTTGAACATAGATTTCAAATCAGTGGAATAAATACCTAAGATTATGACTAGTAGGTTGTACAGTAAGAATTGGCTTCAAAAACTGCCAGGCAGTCTTCCAAAACTGTTGTGCCATTTTACAAATGAATGAGAGTTCTTTTTGCTTTGCATTCTTGCCAGCAGTTGATATTGTCAATATTTGGAATTCAGCCATTCTAATAGATATATAGTGGTATCTTATTTTTATTTTTCATTTTCCTAATGACAAATAATGTTGAACATATTTTCATATACTTATTTTACATATGTATATTTTCTTTGGTGATGGGACTTTTCAGATCTTTTGCTCATTTAAAACTGGATTTTTGGTTGAGTTTTAAGAGTTATTTGCATATTTTGGATATGAGTCCTTTATCAGATATGTCTGTTTTTGTTTGCAGATATTTTCCTTCAGTCTTGTCTTTTAATTATCTTGATATTTTGTGGAGCAGAGGCTTTTCATAAATTCCAACTTATTTTTTTTTCATGGATCATGCTTTTGGTTTTGAATGTTTAAAAAATCATTGCCAAACCTAATATAATAAAGATATTTTCCCGTATTTTCTTCTAGAAATTAAAAAAAAGGTGTTTTGCATTTAGGCCTATGGTCAGTAATTTTGAGTTACTATTGTGAAAATTGTAGATGTATGTCTACATTCTTTTTCTTTTTTTGGATATAATAATACAATATTTCCAGCACCTTTTGTTGAAAAGAATATCCTGTTTCCACTAAATTGCCTTTGCTTCTTTGACAAATATTAGTTGACTGTACTTGGGTTGGTATATCTCTAGATCTTCATTCTGTTTCATTTAACTATGTGTCCATTCTCTTGCCAATACCATTCTGTGTTATTTTTGTAGCTTTATAGTAACTTTTGAAGTTGAATTGACCCCTCTGACTTTCCTTGTCTACTTTAGTTTTTGTTGTCTTTTGCCTTTTTGTAAAAACTTGATAATCAGTTTATAGATATTTACAAAACAACATGCTGGGATTTTAATTGAGATTGTCTTTGAATACATACATTAAAATGGAAAGATTTTACTTCTTACAGGTACTGTTTTCCAGTACATGTGTACAGAATATTCCTCGATTTATTTTTATCTTATTTTGTTTCTTTTATCACTTTAGTATTTTTCTAAAAATACATGCACATATCTTATTATTTTTATACTTGAGTATTTCATTTTAGGTGCAATGTGTCTTTATTTTCAAATTCCAATTGTTTATTATGATACATAGGAAAGCAATTGAATTTTGTACAATAACCTTGTATATTGCAAATTTGTTACAATCAGTTTCAGGAGTTTTTTGTTGTTGATACTTTAGGATTTATCTATGTACAATCACATAATCTGCGAACAGACAGTTTTATTTCAAATCTGTTTATCTTTTCTTGTCTAAGCTGCATAGCCTAACACTTACAGTATGGCGTAGAAAAAGAGTGGTAAGAGGAGACATACTTGCCTGTTCTTGATCTTAATTGTAAAGCAATTAAGTATAGTGTTAGCTATGCTTTTTTTGTAGGTGTTCTCTGTCAGTTTGAGGAAGTTTCCCTTGTTGGCTGAGAGTTTTTATCATGAACGGGTATTGGAATTTGTCAAATATTTTTTAAACGATCTATTGATAAGATTGGGTGATTTTTCTTCTTTAGCCTAATGATGTGATAGATTAATTTATTTTCAAATGTTGAACAAGGCTTGTACATGTGAAATAAATCCTACTTGGTAATGGTGTATAATTTTTAAATATATTTTTGGATATGATTTATTAATATTTTGTCAAGGATTTTTGCATATGTTCATAAAAGATACAGGCAGTAGTATTTCACTCTTATGATATCTTTATCTGGTATTGGTATTAGGGTAATGCTGGCCTCACAGAATGAGTTTCCAAATATTCCCTCCAATTCTACTCTCTGGAAGAGATTTTAAAAATTGGTTACCTATTTTCCTTAAACATTTGTGAGAATACACCGGTGAAACTATCTGGAACTAATGGTTTCTTTTTGGCAGGGCATTATTTGTGTTTGTTTTTTATTATTGTAAGAAAACTTGACATGAGATCTACACTTATAAGAAATTTTATGTGTACAATACAGTATTGTTAAGTATAGGCATGATAATGCAGTAGATCTCTAAAACTTAATCATTTTCATAACTGAAGCTTTCTACCCATTGAATAACAACTCCCTGTTCCTTTCTCCAACCCTGGGTAACCATCATTCTACTCTCTGCTCCAATGTGTTTGACTATTTTATATACCTCATATAAGTGAAATCATGGAGCATTTGTCCTTTTGTGAGTAGCTTGTTTCACTTAATATAATATCCTCCACGTTTATCCATGTTGTCATATATGGTAGTATTTCTTTTTTCTGCAGCTGAATAATAGTCCCTTGTACGTGTATGCCACATTTTCTTTATCCAGTCATCCATTGATAGGCATTTAGGCTGTTTCTACATCTTGGCTCTTGTGAACAATGCTACAGTGAACATGGGAGGGAAGATATCTCTTAAGATTCAGATTTCAGTTCTTTTAGATAAATAACCAACGTGGAAATGCTGGATCATATGGGAGTTATATTTTTCATATTTTGAAGAACCTCCATAGTGTTTTCCATAACAACTGCAAAATTTTATATTCCTGCCAATAATGTTCAAGGGATCCAACTTCTCCACATTCTCAACATTTGTCATCTTTTTTTATAATAGCCACCTAAGAGATGTGAGGTGAAACCTCAGTGTGGTTTTGATTTTCATTTCCCTGATGATTAGTGATATGTAGTATCTTTTCATATACCTATTGCCCATTTATATGTCTTCTTTGGAGAAATGTCTATTCGATACCTTTGCCCATTTTTTAAATTGGGTTATTGTTTTTTCTTTGCTTTTTTTTTAATATAGAGTTGGAATTCCTGTATAATTTGGATATTAACCCCTTATCAGACACATGGTTTGCTAATGTTTTCTCCCATTACATAGGTTGCCTTTTTACTCTGTTGTTTCCTTTGCTGTGCAGAAGCTTTTCAGTTTGATGTAATGCTGCTTGTTTATTTTTGCTATTGTTTCCTGTGCTGTTGGTGTGTTATTCATGAAATCACCTACAAGACAAATGCCATGAAGTTTTCTCCTGTGTTTTGCTCAAGAATTTTATAATCTCAGGGTATTACATTCAAGTTATTTAATCCACTTTTGAGCTGATTTTTGCATACGTGTAAGACAGTGCTCCAATTTCATTCTACTGCATGTGGATATCCAGTTTTCACAACACCGTTTCTTGAAGGGACTATCCTTTCTCCGTATTGTAAGCACCCTTGTTGAAGATTAATTGACTGTATATGCATGGAATTATTTTGAGGCTCTTCATTTGTCTCATTGATCTAAATGTCTCTCTTTATGCCAGTACCATACTGTTTCAATTATGTGTTTTTGTAATATATTCTGAAAGTAAGAAGCATCATTCCTGTAGCTTTGTTCTGATTTCTCAAGATTATTTTGCGTATTTAGGGTCTTTTTGGTTCTATACAAATTTTAGTGCTTTTAAAAAATATTCCTGTGAAATATGCCATTGGGATTTTGATAGGGATTGCATTGAAACTGTAGATAAATTTGGGTAGAATGGGCATTTTAATATATGTTTTCCAATACATGAGCACAGGATTCCTTTCCAAATTTGTCTGTCTTCAATTTCTTTCATCAATGTTATGAGTTTTCAACATACAAATCTTTCACTTCTTAAATTATTACTACATATTATTTTAATGCTATTGTTAATGGGATTGTTTTCTTAATTTCCTTTTCATTTTGTTTGTTTTAGCGTATAGTAATGCAAACCATTTTTAAATGTTAGTTTTGTATCCTGCAACTACGCTGAATTCTTTTATTAGTCCTAACAATTTTTGTGTGTGGAATCTTTAGGGTTTTATAGATATAAGATCATGTCATTTGTAAACAAATAATTTTACTGTTTCCTCTGATTTAGATGCCTTTCACTTTTTATTTGAAGGATTGCTTTGTGGGCATGAGTTGTCCAAAGTAGTCTGAATTTTAAAAAATGTGATGAGTAGTGGAGCTTCCTCTTTCATATCTGATATTATCAATTTGTGTCTTCTTTCATTTTATCTTAGTTAGCCTGGCTGGAGTTTTATCAATTTTGTGGTTCTTTTCCAAAATCCAGCTTTTGGATTTGATTATTTTCTCTCTCTCTCCCTCCCTCCCTCCTGTTTTCAATTTTATTGACTACTGCTGTAGTAGTATTTCTTTTCTTCTTGCTTTCCAATTAAATTGTTCTTTTTCAAGTTTCCTAAATTTGAAACTTACAGTATTAATTTTAATCTCTCTTCTCTTCTAAAATATTAATTTAATGTTAAAAATATCCCTGTAGCTCTTGCTCCCACTTCTTCTCACAAATTTTGATGTGTTGTAATTTCATTTTTATTATTTCCAACATAATTTAAAAATTTCTCTTGATACTTCTTCTTGATACTTATTAGGAATGTGTTATTTAATCTCAAAAAGTTTTTGGATTTTCCATCTATCTTTTTGCCAATGATTTTTAGTTTAATTTCATTGTCATCTGGGAACATAATTGTTGGATTTCTTTTTTTTCTTTTTGACTATGGTGCATTGTAATGCTCAAAATGTGGTCTATCTTGGTATATGTTACATGTAAGTGTGAAAAGAATGTATATTCTACTGAATGTGGGTGTAGTATTTATACATGTTGATTAGAACAAGAAGACTGATTGTGCTATTCTGATCAATTATATCCTTTCTGATTTTTCTACTCCCTGATCTATCAGTGAGGATGTTGAGGTCTCCAGATACAATAGTGGGTTATTCTATTTCTCCTTGCAGTCTATCACTTTTTGCCTCTCATATTTTGACAATGTGTTTTTAGTCACATACACATTAATAATTATTAAGTCTTCTTGAAAAATTGATCCTTTAATCATAAAGTAATGGCCCTCTTTACACCTGATAGTTGCCCTTACTCTGATATCTGCTTTGCCTGATATTCATGTAGCTATTTTAGCTTTATTATTTTTAGCATAGTATATATGTTTTACCCTCCTTTACTTTTTTTTTTCTTTCTTTTTTTTTTTTTTTTTTTTTGGTGGTACATGGGCCTCTCACTGTTGTGGCCTCTCCCGTTGCGGAGCACAGGCTCCAGACGCGTGGTCTCAGTGGCCATAGCTCACGGGCCCAGCCGCTCCATGGCATGTGGAACCCTCCCAGACTGGGGCACGAACCCATGTCCCCTGCATCAGCAGGCAGACTCTCAACCACTGCACCACCAGGGAAGCCCTACACTCCTTTACTCTTAACTATGTTTTTATATTTAAAATATTTTGTTAGGCAATGTATAGTTGGGTCATTTTTTAAAATCCACTGTGATAATCTCTATTTTTCAATTGGAATATTTAGACCATTCACATTTAAGGTAATTATTGATATAGTTGAATTAACATCTACTATGTTTGTAACTATTTTCTATTTGTTGAGCTTGTTCCTTGATTTTTTTCTTCCCCTTATCTTCTGTCTTCTTTTATTTTAATGGATCATTTTACTTAATTCCACTTTCTTTCTTCTCTTAGTATATCACTTCTTAAAAACTAGTTGTTGGCCCTGTGCTTCCAGTATCTATTTACAGCTAATCTAAATCTATTTTCAGTAAACACTATAACATTTCATTAATAGTGGAGTTACTTCATAACAGAATATTCCCAGTTACTCCCTCCTATCCTTTATAAAATTGCTGTTATTCATTTCACTTATCCTTATTTCACTTATTTTACTTATTCTATAACCACAGGTACATTGTTAGTATTCTGAATAGTTTTCTAGTAAATTAATAATAATATAAAAATGAAATATTTTATTTCATTTTTTTCCTTTTATGGTATCTTCCTTTTTTAATGTAAATCCAGATTTCTGCTCTATAACACTGACTCTCTGTCTGAAAAAATTCTCTCAACATTTCTTGCAGGGAAACTCTGCTAGTAATTAACTTATTGTATTTGTTTTCTTATAAAACAAATTTGTTTTCTCCTTCACTTTTGAAGGATAATATTGCTCGATAAATATTTCTAGGATGATGTTTTTTTTTTTCTCTCAGCAGTTTATTGAGAGTTTCTAATGTGAAGTCCATTGTAATATTTATACCTGTGCTTCTGTGGCTAAAGATTTTTTTTTCCTCCCCACTGACATTTTTCTTTGTCTCTTTTTTTTGTCTTCAGTTTTTTGCAGTTTGAATAGATATGTCTATTTGTTGATATTTTCATATTTACCCTGATTAATATTTTTGAGCTTCCTGGATCTGTGTCCTGTTTATAATTAATTTTGGAAATTCTTGACCATTATTACTTCAAATATTTTTTCTGCTGCATTCTCTTTCTTTTCCTTCTGGCATTCCTATTAATATATGTTAGAATCTTTGAAGTTGTCTACACTTCTTGGATATTCTATTCTGTATTTCATTCTTTTTATTTTTCCCCTTTTCATTTCAGTTTGGGTAATTTCTATTGGCATATATTCAAACTCACTCTTTGCCTTGTTGTGTTCAGGCTACTGATGAACCTATGAAAGGCATTCCTCATTTCTGTCTATAATATTTCTTTATTTCTCCTAGAGTTTCCATCTCTCTGCTTAGATCACCCATCTTTTATTGTATGTTGTCTATTTTCTCCACTAAAGTTTGTAATATTTCAATCAGTTACTTAAATTTCTTATCTAAAAACTCTAAAATGTATATCATATCTGAGTTTGGTTCTGATACTTTGTCTCTTCAGACTGTGTGTGTGTGTGTGTGTGTGTGTCTGCCTTTTAGCACATTTTGTAATTCTTTTGTTGAACATAGGACATTACATATCAGGTAATAAGAACAAAAGTACACAAGATTTTTAAGTGTAAATTTTTTTGGCAATCTGCCTGGGAATTGAGCTGTGCTTAGAGTTTTCTGTATCTCTAGTTAATATGCCACCCCACTGCCTTCTGACCTCCATGGTTTCTGATGAAAAATTACCTGTTAATCTTATTGAAGATCTCTTTTACATGATGAGTATTTTTCTTTGTTTTCAAAATTTTATGTTTGTCTTTGATTTCAATAATTTGGTTATGGTATAATCAGGTGTGCACATATTTGAGTTTTTCCTAGTTTGAGATTGTTGAGATTCTTGAATGTGTAGATTAATATTTTCATCAAATTTGGGAAATTATCATCATTATTTATTCAAGTATGTTTTTATGCTCCTTTCTCTCTTCTTTTTAACTTGATTTCCCACTATGTGAATTTTGGTGTCTGACAGATCTCTGAGGCTCTGTTTGTTTGATTTTTTCATTCTTTATTTTTTCTGTTCTTCCAACTGGATAATCTCAAATGAGCTGTCTTCAAGTTTATTCTTTCTTTTTATGCTATTCAAATTCGATGTTGAATCCCTCTACTACATTTTCCACTTAATTTATTGTACTTTTAAACTCTAGAATTTTATTATATTTTATAATTTCAATCTGTTAGTTGATATTCTCTATTTGATCAGACATTGTCATCATACCTTCCTGTACTTCTTCAAACATGGTTTCCTTTAGTTCTTTGAATATTTTTATAATGACTGTTTTGAAATCTTTGTCTGTTCAGTCTAACATCTGGTACCTCTCAAAGGCAATCTTTTGCCTCCTTTTTTCCCTGGGGAAAAAAAAAGGAGAACAATCTGGGTCAGATTTTTCTGATTATTTTCATATCTTACCAGTTTTGTGAATTTCAATATTTTGGTCATATAGCCGCTCTGTGTACTGAATCTCATTCCTTCTGTTCTGGTCTCATTACTGTTGTTGCATCCTTGTTATTTGTTTATTATTTTGATGGGTCATTTTAGTGAAGTCTATTTCCCCAGCAATAGGCACTGTCTGACATTGCTCCATAGAGAACACAGATTATCAGCATCTGTACAATCACTGTAAGATACCAGAATTTTTTAGCAGGGATGTCTTTGTCCCTTTTCCTGATATCTTCATTAAGCTACCGTATACTTTTGTTATCACACCCAGCTACTAGGCTCTACTAATTGCCAGGTGATTGCTCCATTTTTTTTTCACAGTGCCATAGGGTATATGTTGGAATAAACAGGGTATAAAATCCTTGATTGTTTGGTTTAATTATATTTGGGTAGGGATAGTTTTGTGGCCATGCTTAGTGGTTTATTTTGACCCCAGGGGAGCTCTTCTTAGCTCTTTCTTGGTTCTCTGCTAAACTAGCTGGTCTACGTTTAACTTGTTTTTCTCACAGAACTATCAAACTCTTCATAATTACTTACAACCAAAATTTCCTTTGTTTTAGAGAATGCCTTTAAACTGGGACTTTCCAACATCATGTTTCAAATAGAAACTGTTCCTTTGGGTAGATATTCAGAGCTCTCTGTGCAAAAACTCCAAGCCACTGTTCCAGGTATTGGAGAGGGGCTATAAACTTTGGTCATCTCAGCTCACCATTCTGGGGATGGAATCTCTGCTCTGTTAGCAAACTGGGTTTAGGGCAATATGGACCCTGCTATTCTCAACCTGCCACACTATGAATGGTGGCTATGTGGAGAAAGAGATCCCTGACCTCTTGGCCAAACTCACCATGAATTTTGCCTTAGAACTTACAGGTGTAGTGGATGAGAAGCCCTGGAAGACACTGGTGGTCTGCCTCTCTGTGAGGCCCAGTATTCCTTGATTAAGAGCTGAAGGGATTAGGGAGGCCTGTCTTCCAAGCCACACGTTTCTAGAATGGAGATTCCCTCATGATGAGCTGGGGAAGACCACAGAGAAGATCATGGCTGAAGTGCCACAAATTTTTCACTCTTCTTATCTAGATTTAGTAGATATTTTTGAGCAAATATTTTTCCCTTTGCTGTATACCATTGGTATAATTTCCTGAGATTATTGATGATTGTGTTTTAAGATAATTTCACCAATTATTGTTGTTTCACTGAGAAGTGCGTCTGTGGGTCTCCTCACACTGCTCTTCTGGAAGAGCTGCCTTTCAGAATTTCCTTAATATTGAATTAAATTTCCTTAATAGTTAAAGGGGCTATTCATATTATCTATTTCCTATTTTATGAGATGATGTAGTTTGTAAATTTTGAGGAATAGGTCCATTTCATCTAAGTTTTCAAATATATGTGTGTGGAGTTGTTTTTAATATACACTTATTATACTTTTGATACACCTGTGGTCCTATCCCCTGTTCAATCTTGATACTGGTAATTCATATATCTTTCTTTTTTCTCAGTCTTGCTAGAGGATTGTCAATTTTATTAATCTTTTTAAACAAATAAGTTTTTATTTATATTTTCTATTGTCTCAGAATTTTAAATTTCATTGATCTCTTTTATCTTTATTATTTTCTTCCTCCTTCTTGTTTTGTGTTTATTTTTTGTTCTTTTTCTAGGTTATGGAGTGGGAGTTTATTGATTAGAGTATTTTCTCTTTTCTAATGTATGTTTTATTGCTACAGTTTCTTTGCTCAGTACTGCTTTAGGTGTGTCCCTTGAATTTTCATATATTGTATTTTCATTTTTATTGAGTTCAATGTATTTTTCTATTTTCTTTGAAACTTCCAGTGCCCCACGGATTGTTTAGAAGATTGTTGTTACTATTCACTTGTGTAGAGATTTTGCTGTTATCATCCTGTTACTGATTTCAAGTTTGATTCTATTCTGGTCAGCAAACACACTCTGTTTGATTTCAATTCTTACCCATTTCTTTAGGATCATTTTATGCCAACTATATTGTTAATTTTTGTTTATGTTCTATGGGCACTTGAAAAGAATATACATTCGGCTGGCTTGGGTTGAAGTGTTCTATACATGTCAACTAAATTCTATTGTTTGATGGTATTGTTGATTTCTTCTATATCCTTGCTGACTTTATGTCCAATTGGTCTATCAGTTGTTGAGAGAGGAGTGATATATCTCCAAAACTAACTGTGGGTTTCTCTCTTTATCCATTCAGTTCTGTTGGTTTGGTTTCACACGATTTACAGCTATGTTGTTTATTGCTTATACATTTAGAATTCCTATGTCTTCTTGGTAGATTGATGCTTTTAGTATTATATAATGCACCTCTCTCTCTGGTAATTTTTTCTCTGAAGTCTATTTATTTGCCATTAATATAGCCAGTCCAATTTTCTTTGATTAATATTTGAATGATATATCTTTCCCCATCCTTTTCCTTTTAACCTGCTTATGTTGCTTTATGTGAATTGCATTTTTTTGTAAACAGCATATAGTTGGGTTATATTTTTTAATCCTCTTTGCTAATCACAGGGCTTTAATTGATGTATTTATACCATTTACACTTAATGTAATCATTGATACATTAGGGTTTATGTCTGCATTTTACTTTTTGTTTTCTGTTTTCTCTGTTTTATTTGTGTTTTCTATTCCCTGCCTTCCTGTGGGTTGTTGGACATCTTATAGAATTTCATTTTGATTCATCTGTAGTGTTTTTAGTGTATGTTTTGGTGTATCTCTGACACCAAAGAGTGTCTCCTTATTACTGCTGGGTGGAGACTGGAGTTCTGGCTCCCCATTAGTCCTCTACTGTTAGTTCTCTGACTTGGAGGAGTAGCAGAGTCTCATTACCTCCTCACATGTCTCTACTCAATACTCATAGAGGGGAGGAAATATTTGCCCTTATTATTTCTGGGCAAAAGTGAAAGTCCTGACTCCCCACTAGGCCTCCTGTAATATCACTCTAATGGAGAGAGGTAAAATAACTCATTAGTGCTGACAAGGGACTATCTGGGACTTCCAAGTCCCAGATATCCAACTGAACTTTGCTGGTTTGTAGTTGGGGTAAGTGTGTGTGTGTGCATGCAGGGGGTGGGATGGGATGGGGTAGGATAAGGTGGGTGTTTGCTGGAGTAGAGCAGTTATTGTCTAAAACATTTGTTTCTAGGCTCCTGTTTTCCTAGTCTTCTGGCTATGGAAAGGAGGCTTTTATGGGGCATTTTTTTTCCCTGTGCTTATTGGCATACCCAATTTACAGCTTCTTTAGGTCTCAATCTAGAATATGAGAAGCAAAAAGAAAAATCAAGGAAACTACTACTGTCTTTCCTTGGGTCCCACGTTTCTAGCCAATCTATCTTTTCTGTCTGTCTTTCAGAAGTTGTC
This sequence comes from Mesoplodon bidens, assembly GCF_964165515.1. Lineage (NCBI taxonomy): Eukaryota > Metazoa > Chordata > Mammalia > Artiodactyla > Ziphiidae > Mesoplodon > Mesoplodon bidens. The sequence goes on along the minus strand of NC_138162.1, from coordinate 67,075,790 downwards.
TTATGTGTGTTTTATATATAATGTTTTGGTTTATAGAGTTAATTCATGGAAAGAATAGAGGAAAAGACATCTATTCCATCTTCTCTGAAGTGGAAGACTGGCAATACATTTAAAGAAAAAACAAGATTTCATATGCTTGTGGCACTATGGAATTAGGTTTAATATGAGACCTTCCATACAACAAAAAGTGGAATAAAAGCAGAAAAGATCATTTAATAATTGCAACTGACCACAAGAAAAAATATAAGACCAACTCTTTGAATAAATTCAGTCTATTTATTTATTTATTTATTTTTACTATTTTGGTTTTGAACTATTAAACCTGTGCAAAGGCCATACAGTAGACACTGCTGTGTGTATGTGCATATATATGTGTGTCTACATATTGAAATTAATAAAATTGAACTGTATGCGCTTATGTGCTTGACAAAGAAAGAAGAAAAAAATTAAAAACCTATAATAATATATTTCAAATGGTTCAAGTGATTATATCCAAAACTGTTTGTTACTTTTTCACACCGAGTATTATTCTACCACAAAAGTACTTTTTTATTTCCCCAAGTTGCATAAAAATTACTTCATCTGATCCTTAACTAAAGAAACAAAAATTGATTCCAGCACTAATGGAAGAAATGGTTTTAGTTAGGCTTGTAAGAGCAAGAATGCCAGTCTCCATTGTGATGCATTCTTAAGCAAATTTCAGGGTTAATTTTGATTATAAATTATTTTTACTTGGTTTCCTCATTTTGAAATCTAGCTAATGCTTATCTGAGTCATGATTTTAATAGTACTATAATTGTTTAATTTTTTTGTCTTACTCTGTGCTCTTCGTATCTATGGAAAATGAATTACTGCTATACATGCAACCGGGAACTGGAAAGTTCTGTTGTATTTTAAGAGTTCCCATGCTCCTGTAGCTTTCCAAAAGTATTTTTATTTTATTTTCACATTCATAAAGAAATTTACCTTAGAGGGCCACTCAATAATTGTATTATATATACATAGATAGACGTATGCATGTATACACACACACACCAAGAAATAGCATAGCTGATAATAGAAGGAGAAACAGAATAGTAGAAATTACATTGGTATAATATCGTTTATCCTAGACTCAAATAATTTTTAAGGTCTCAGTGCTCCTTCAGGGTGTCACTATACAAAAGCATAGTAATATTGTTAATGTCAATGATGTCAATGATGTAACCTTCAATCACTGAGAGATATTTAAACAAGTTCAGCATACTTTTAAAGAAATGAAAGTAATATAAATACAGTTAATTCTATGCCAAATAGTTATTTTGTATTTTTTTTGTACTCCATCTTATTTTAAAAAAGATTATAAGTAACTAATAATAGTACATAAAATTTAAGATACCATAAGTTAAAGTAAGAAAAAATTACTTTGAAAACTATAGCTGGTAATAAACTAAATTTAGAAACGAACTTTATGTGCCAAGTATAATGACTGCCACTCTTTATTTATCTATCTATTCATCTTTCCACCTATCTATTTATTTATTTACATATTTATATTCTTACTTGTTTAATTTTGTTTTGTAATTTTTTTGTTTTGGGTTTTAAAAGGATAAATTTTAAGGTCAAGTGAAGTTATTTGGTACATTTTTAAGATAATAAATTGTTAGTTACTTGATTATACTAGAAGAAACATTTATTAGTGCACTTAGATTTGAGGCTTCAGTAGAGCATAGAAAATAATTAAACATCTATATGTATATTGCTCAACAATGTGCATATATGTGAAATTACTGGAATTTCATGTATACTTACTAATGCAAAACTATTAATTTCAAAGAGACAGTCCTCTTAATATATCTTACTTTTGAAATAAAATAGAATTTTCTCTCTGTCCTACAAATGTACCCCAATTACTATAATGCAGAAAGTTTATAAGTGAATGGATAGTACAATTTATTTTAAACTGAATCTAAAATTTCCCTATCACATAATGATACTTAATTTCTCTTATCTACTTTAAAATGATTATATTTCTTTTTTACACTATTAATGAATCTTTATTCCTTCAAATTCTCTGTATAATTATGCTATACTCATACATAAAATAAAAATAATATCTACACTTAATTTATAATCTATGCTGATCTTTGAAAAATGTGGTTTAATACTTAAAGCTTTGCTGAATCAGGAAGAATATGTTGCGGGGAAGGCTAGTCTATGATATTTCTTGTTTGTCTTCTAAAAGATGAGCTAAGTAGCTAAAAAGTATAGAACACTCCTAAGAGTTTAGAGAACCCTTAATTCATCTCTCTAGTGTAAAATGAATCTCTTCTTTGAGCAGGTTTATTTCTTTTATCAAACAGGAACTCATGTAATGAATAGCTCTGGTATAACACAGTGACCATGTTGTGACAGATGTTTCTGGGTGCAGGAGTCATCTCAGTGATGAGGAATGGAGAGACCTAGCATAATACAAGTGCACAAGTCAGGCAGACTTTAAAGACATAATTTCCATTCAACTTTGAGAATGATTTGGGCCTTTATAAAAGTACAGTATCCCTCAGTGATATAAGCTTGTAAAAGGTTGAATAGGTGTTAAGAAATCTTTCTTAAATACATCAGCACAAGCCCTGCGTCAAGACTTCCAATCCTTCTTTTCCAGGTCTGTGAACATTTTTTCCCTTTAAATAGTTGCCTTTCTTAGCTTGTGTTCGTGTGGATGTTATGATATGAGGAGAAAAAAAGGGGAAAAAAAAGAAAACTCGGATAAGGATACATTTAACCTAATTTTGTGACATGATGTCACTTTGTCTTTGATTTCTGACTCTGCATTGGCCTTAAACTTCATTTACAGTAGCTATAGTTAAGCCTCTAAACTTTTAAAAGTTCAATTCTTAAAAAAAGAAAAAGCAAAAAAAAGTCAGTGCTGACCTTCAGTGATTGAGGTAATGAATTCTCAGGCTTTAAAATCTCATAGGCTCTCTCACAAGAGATCAGTTTCTGACGCTTTGGTCAGGTCAGTATTACCAGAAAAAAAGATCTTTCTAATGATAAATTTAGTTCAGGATATCTGCTCCCTGTACAAGCTCAAATGTGAGAGGAAAGGGCACTGTGCCTCTTCCTACTGACTCATTGACTTCTCTGGAGTCATGTACTTTCTAAAGCAGGAGAAACGTGTCAAGATGATCCATGGTCATACTTGGCTCACTTCTAAGGTACTATTAGAGACAAGAAAATTACTGTTAGTTCAGAGACAGACAGGAACCAGCAAGAATCTGAATCAAGCCCACAAAATATTGAAAGACAACTAAGGTTTGGGTCTGTAGTTTTAGAGAAAAATGGTCATTTCGGTGGCTGCCAACTTGGACAAATTGTGGCCTTTTTTAGCAGGCATGCAAAATAATACACAGAATGTATCAGTCTTTTCAACAAAAAAAAGGAAAAGAAGAAGGAAAGCTGAGACTCGTGGCTATAAAACCTTTCCTATTAGAAATACCATTTAGTTTTATTGACTAAGTAGTACAGCAAAATCCTTTTAGGTATGTTTGCTCCAAAAAGGAAGGAAATATTTTTACAGTTGCTTACTTTCTGAAGGTCATTTAAATTGTTTAGATTATGGTGAAAATTATTTTGAAGACATTAGTTAAGTTAAAAATATGCAACTCATATATTTGAGTGAAATACTTTTTAAGATGAAGCAATGATTGCAGGTGTGAAGTTTGTTGCTTAATGCACTTGTCTGAAAGAGTTAAAACCTAAAATAATTGAGTGGTGTGGATGTACTTAAAATATGACAAAAGAATTGGTGTTCTCAGTAAATCAAGATGAGGAAATTATCTTTAAATGATAAAACAACTGATAATGTCCCACAGTCCTCAAAGAAATTGCCCTACCTCAGGATCAGAGCAGGTGGTCAAATCTCCAGAAACTTGCATTCTGAACACAAAGGTCTACATTAATCAATAGCTTTGGTGGGACCAAAAGCTCCCAGGTGAGAATCCACCAAAAGCAGAATCAAATTGCTACTTATACCTGTGGGGTGTTAAATTGTGATTTATCATGTATTGTGCTAAAACCCTTTACATCTGCCAGAGAGTCTCAGAGTCATGGCTGGAGGGAGCCCCTGAATGTGTATACTCTAGAATGTAACTTTTTCTCCCATTATGCTTTACTTTTTTGGATTTGTCAAGAGAAGTATGAACTTGGAAGTTAAAGTAGAGAATAATAGTGTCTCAACAATTCCCTTTGGAATAAATTATAACAGTCTGTGTCTGCATCCCATTGAAATGCTATTCGGAGATTGTGGCTCTCTTTTCTTTTTGGCAATAGTGTTATCAAACCCCTATACACTAAGAGAATGAGAAAGAGGCAATAGCACACATAAGCAATCAAAAATTTCTTGAGATGCCTGAAAAATAAATTCACTTCACAAATACTGGTTTGTAAGTTAAGTGCAATAAAATATGCTAAATCCAGTTTTTCTAAAGATGGAATAAATTGAAAATGTTTCAGATGTCAATGCAATGGAGAAAATGGTGAAATGCATGCATATATTATCCTTTTGATAGGAATATGGCAATCCATTTTGAATAATGTTTAATCAAAGAGAAAGTAAGAGGAGTGACATCAGCATCATGGCAACACAAGACCTCCCTTATCTTTGCCTCACTACCAACAACAAAATTTCAGCATCAATTCACAGGCCAAAGTGCCTTTGAGGGATCTGTGGGATCCAGCACCATATACCAAAGGAGCCACGGGAGTCTCACGCACCCACTCGTCAGATAACAGACAGACAAATCTTGGCCTGGGCTGTGAATGCTTCAGTGGCCCATGAACCACTCTAGCCTCCTTGTCATGATATAAGAGGCCCTGGAGGACACTGACTTAGACAATCACTCAAAGATGAGAGAGCTTTTGTGGAAGTCCCAGGTTTCCAAAGAAGTTACAGCATTCTGTGAGACCAAAAAATATGACTTCGGACACATCGGAGTGGGTAGGAGGAACACTTTGACTTTTTGCATGTCACCCATCCCCCAAGGAAGCACAGCATAGAGCCAAGAAAGAACTTCACTTGCCTGTAATTTATCCCACAAGGAAAAAGGGAGAGCGTGTGAGTGAACACCTGGTTTCACCAATTGTGTGGGACACTGCTAAAGGTGTTCATTTTGCTCTCACCCCATCCAGAGTACTAGATCAGAAGTTTTGTTACAGGGAAGGGGGCAGTAAGAGTCTGGGAGAGTGGCAGATAGGAATCTTGAAGGATATTAAAAGGACATGGATCCTAACTGCATGGCAGATTTCATTAAGAAGCTCACCCATGAGCTCCTGGGAGTGTCCCACCAATGGATCCCCTCAGATGGCCCAGAGACACCCTCAATGCTCCATATGTCTCACCACACACCACACCTCTCACTCCTCGCTGGGCAGATCCATGTGCACACTCAATGGTAGCACAAGCAGGCTTTGGCAGATGGCTGGTGAGCCTGGGCAGAAAGTTGGAAGAATCTGTTGTGTTTCAGGATCCAGAGAAGGCTTAGAATCTTAAAGATTCTGCCACAAGAATAAGCAAGAAGTGTGGAAGAGATGCATCTGTAGATGGTCTGAGAAAGTTGCAGAATTTCTAGCAAGGCAGACAGGTATTTCTCTCCCCAAAGCAGTAAAGCCTAGAGGAGGTGACTGCTACTTCAGACATGAAGACAGCAACACAAAACTACAAGAAACATGAAAAATGAAAGAAGCATGATTTCACCAAGTATCACAATAATCTTCCAGTAACTCATCTCAAAGACATGGATATCTCCAATTTACCTTTTTAGAAAAAAAGTTCAAAATATCTATTTTAAATAAACTCCGTGAGCTACAAGAAAAACCCACAGAAAGACAATTCAGTGAAATCAGGAAAAAGAAACCCAAAATGATAAGTTTAACAAAGAGATAGAAATCATTCAGAAGAACCAAACAAATTCTGGAGTGGAAGAATATAATAAATGAAATGAAAAAATGGAATAGAGGCATCAACAGCAGACTTGATCAAGCAGAAAAAAGAATCAGTGAGATTGAAGACAGGAACTTTAAAATTACCCAGTCAAAAGAGAAAAAAGGAAAGGGTGCAAAAAAGTAAAGAAAACCTACACGGGCTATGGAATATCATCAAAAGGACCAATTTATGAATCACTGGAGATGCAGAGCTATGAGATATCATCAAAAGGACCAATTTATGAATTATTGGAGAGCCACAAGGAGAAGAAAGGGGTGGGGGGAAGGAAGCTTATTGAAAGAAATAATGGCTAAGAATTTCCAAATTCTGGGGAAAGATTTGGATATCTAAGTTCATGAAGTTCACAGGTTACCAAACAAAATCAAATTAAAGAGATACTTTTAAAGGCACATTATAATAAAACTGTCAAAAGTCAAAGAGAAAGACTCTTAAATGTAGCAAGAGAATAAAACCTTATAACTTACAGGGAACCCTCATAAGGCTATCAGTAGATTTTTTAGCAGAAATGTTACAAGTCAAGAGAGAGTTCGATGATATATTCAAAGTGTTGAAAGGAAAAAAACTGCCAACCAAGAATATTATATTAAGAAAAGTTATCCTTCAAAAATGAAGGGGAGATAAAGACTTTCCCAGACAAACAGAACTTGAGGGAATTTGTCACCACTAGACTTACCTTATAAGACATGCTGAAAGGGGTTCTTCAAGCTGAAATGAAAGAATGCTTATTAGTAACATGAAACATATGAAAATATACTACACACTGATAATGATAAGTATATACTCAAATTCAGAGTATTCTAATGCTGTAATATTTTGGGTCACTAATCAATTAACCCTAGTATAAAGGTTAAAGGACAATAGTATTATAAATGACCATAGCTACAATAATTTGGTAATGAACATACAATATAAAAAGAGGTAAATTTTGACATGAAAAATATAAAACAGGGGAATGAAAGGGTAAAGTTTTTGTATGCAACTGCAAGTTTAGTTTTCAGCCTAAGATAGACTTCTATATGTGTAAGTTATTTTATGTAATCCTCTTGGTAACCACAAAGCAAAAAACCTATAATAGATTTATAAAAGACAAAGAAAAAGGGATCAAAGCACATTCTTAGAGAAAATCATAAATTCACACAGAAAGGCAGTAAGAGAGGAAAATATGAACAAGGAAAGCATAAAAAAGCCAGAAAACAGATAATAATATGGTATTATTTAGTCCTTACTTATGAATAATTACTTTAAATGTAATTGCTTTTATTCTCCAATCAAAAAACATAGAGTCAATAGTTGAATAAAAAAAATTAGATCCAACTATGTGCCACCTACAAGACACTCATTCCAGCTGTAAGGACATACATAAGCTGAAAGTGAAGGGTTGTAGAAAGATATCCTATACAATTAGAAACCAAAAGAGAACAAGGATAGCTATACTTAGGTAAAACAGACTTTAAGCCAAACACAATAACAAGATACAGAGAAGGTTTTTATATAATGATAAATTCATCAAGATATAATTATCTGATATTGCTTGCAATTCAGAGCACATAAAGATATTAATCAAACAATAACAGATCTGAAGGGAGATATTGACAATAATACAAAATAGTAGGGGACTTCATTACCCCAGTTTCAACAATGGATAGATCATTTAGACAGAAAATCAAAACTAAAAATTTGGACTTGACCCATACTTTAGACCAAATGGATCTAACAGACATCCATAGAACATTCTATTCAACAGCAGCAGAATGCACATTCTTCTCAAGGGCACATGGAACATTCTACAGAAAAGATCATAGGTTGGGCCCATAAAACAAGTCTTAGTCAATGTAAGAAGACTAAGATTATATCAAGTATCTTTTCCAATTACAATGGTATGAAAATAGAAATCACTAACATGTGGAAATCTGGAAAATTCAGAAATATGTGGAAATTAAACAATATACTCCTGAACAAACAATGGGTTAAAGAGGAAATCAGAAAAGAAATTTTAAAAAGTCTTAAAACAAATGAAGATGAAAACACAACGTACCAAAACAGTCAGTCTCAGTGGGAAGTTTATAGGGATAAATGCCTGCATTAACAAGGAAGAAGATCTCCAAAAAAAAAATTAATTTTACACTGTGAAGAACTAGAAAAAAAGAACAAACTAAGCCCAAAATTAGCAGAAGGAAGGAAATAAAAATGAACAGAGATAAATGAAATAGACATTTAAAAAAAAAAAACAATTTGGGCCTCCCTGGTGGCGCAGTGGTTGAGAGTCCGCCTGCCGATGCAGGGGATACGGGTTCGTGCCCCGGTCCGGGAGGATCCCATATGCCGCGGAGCAGCTGGGCCCGTGAGCCATGGCCGCTGGGCCTGCGCATCCGGAGCCTGTGCTCCGCAACGGGAGAGGCCACAACAGTGAGAGGCCCGCATACCGCAAAAAGAAAAAAAAAAAAACAATTAAAAACTCAATGAAACTAAGAGTTGTGGGTTTTTTTCTTTGAAGATAAACACAATATACAAACCTTTAGATAGATTACCCAAGGCAAAAAGAGAGCATTCAAATAAATAAAATCACAAATGAAAAAAGAGACGTTAACACTGACCTGACTGAAATATAAAGGCTCCTCAAAAAATTAAAACTGGCACTACCATATGATCCAGCAATCCCAGTTCCATAGGAACTTGAAGTAACAGCTTCCCTCCCATGTCTATTGCCGCATTCTTTACAATAGCCAAGAAAGGGAAAGAACATAGTATCCGTCATGTGTGAGTGTGCATGCGTGTGTGTAAGGGAATATTATTCATGTCTAAGAAGGGATTCCTGCCATTTGCAGCAATGTGGTTGGACGTTGAGGGCATTATTCTAAATGAAATAAGTCAGATGGAGAAAGACAATTACTGTATAGTCTCATTCAGATGGGGAATCTAAAAAAATCGAACTTGTAGAGACAGAGTAGAATGGTGGGTGCTAAGGGCTGGTGTGTGGATAAAATCTGTGGATGTTGATCAAAGGGTACAAACTTCCAGTTATAAGACAAATGAGTTCTGAGGATCTAAGTACAACATGGTGATTATAGTTAATAATATAGTGTTATATACTGGAACTTGCTAAGAGAGTGGATCTTCAATGTCCCCACCATAAAAAAGAAATGGTAATTATGTGATGTGAGGGAGGTGTTAGCTAATGCTCTGGTGGTAATCATTTTGCAGTATATGTGCTCCAAATCAACACTTTGTATACATTAAACTTACACTATGTTATATGTCAATTATATCTAAATAAATCCGGAAAAGTTTTAAAATAGAAAATAAGAAAAATAAATACGTTTCTAAAATGAAAAAAGCAGCACATCTCCCTTTCTCTTCCCTTAATCTGTTATATCTTTGCTAATAGCAAAACTTAATACACACATATATGTACTTATGTGTATATATGTACACAATATACAATACATATGTATATATTTATTTCTACATTCAAATAAAAGCATAACATATCTTTTATGTAGTCCCTAAATAATCAAATGCACAATCTACTTCCTACTCTCCCCTCACACAATAAAGGGTTAACATTTTAAAATTCCAAGCCAAATTTTAAAGTTAATGGGAAAAGTATATCTTCAAAGTCAATGAACAATAACCTATTGATATCCTTTCTAAGATAACAAGGTTAATATAGATATACAATTTCTCTTTTTCGCTAGATGTTTAAAAAAGATTATAGAATTGCCAGCTGGAAATTAGTCAAGTAAACTGGCTTTTTGTTTCTCACCATATCAGGTTCATGAGAAAATTGAAAGGGAATACTTTGATACTTTATCCTCAGGCATTTAGGACCACATATTCAGGCTAAAAATGTAAATATCAGGTTTCAATCCATCTTAATACTATTTCTTATTATTTTCCTCAGCTATTCCTGGTTCATGTGTTGTGTTGGGCTGTGTTGAAAGGAGTGAAAATAATTATTACTAAGATTTCTTCAGAGGTACCCAAAGATTAAGAAATTCACAACATGTATTTTTTAATCTACCACTGATCACTAATTTTGTAAAGTATACTAAAAATTCAACTTAATCTTTTTCATCTTAGTGAATGCAATATGTATAATTGTGAAATGAAGGTAGAGAATATTTTGATATCATATCTACACAAACATGAAATGTAATCATATTCAGTTGGATGAAATATGGTTAACTAATAGTAAATAACATTGAAAATGAAATTAAATTGAATTTCATTGGTTAACTATAAAACACTGTTTTATTTATCAAAATAAATATGTTGTCTGCCATGTTCTTAGCACTATGCTAGCCACTCAGTACATAGCCGTGAAAAAAAAAATTATGTCCCTGGCATCACAGAATATACATTTTAATAGAGGATATGGATAGTAAACAAATAAATATATAGATAAAATTGTGTCCATTTGGTAAAAAGCAGAACAGTGTGCTTTGAGAAAGTATAAAGAATTGTTGAATATGGAAGTTAGGAGAGGATCCCTGAGGAGTGGCATTGAAATAAGGTTTGAAAGTTGAAGAGAAGGAAACCAAGCTAACAGTGAGTAGAGAGGCAGCAAGGATAGCATGAGAGAAGCTTGAGTCATTAGAATATTTTCTTGTATTCCTGTGGTGATTAAAGACAGAAATGTCAAAGAAGAATGAAAAAAATAAGATTGCAGATCTAAGAAAGAGACGTTTTCAAAGATTTTATTCCATAGGAAGGAGTTTAGACTAGAAACTCAGGGGAATACGTAATAAAGCACAACAGAGTTTTTCAAAGTGCATAGCTGTCTCACAAAGAGGGAATAAAGGCTAAAAAAGAAGGAATAAGATAAAGAAGGAATAAATAAAGGAAATAAGGAAGGAGGGAATGAAAGAAGGAAAAGAAGGTAGGAAAAAAAGGTATGGAAATAGAGGTACAGCTTTGGAGTTTATGCACACAATTCCAATTTCATTTTATTTGCTAAAATCCATTCACAGTATCCTGTATAAACTTCAAAAAAGGTCAAGAAGAACTGGAAGAGGAGGAAGTGAGCTTGATTATCAGCTGGTACATTCTGCCACAATTACCTGTTGCATCCTAGTTTGAAGTATTTATATGTTCTCAGAGAGAGACTTCTCTAACAGCCCTTTCTCTCTAATTTTTCAGCATTAAGTCCAATCCCATTTCTTCATATATATTTGGTTGACTAAGGTTTTTTTTTAATTGTTTTTCATCACTTTCTATATACAGATGTATGCATATTTATATGTATATTATCTGTTGTATGTACATCTTATATATAATACATATGTAAACATAAATAAATGATTTCTATTTATGTATTTTTTACATAAAACACCCCAAAACTTAGTGGTTTAAAGGAAAAAATGTATTATCATCATTCATGGCCTTGTATGTTAAAAGGGCTCAGATGAATTATCTTCATTGGTGTTTCCTATGCCTATTTCAGTCAATAGTTGCTGGGCTTAGAATCATCTTAAGGCTCACTTGTGCTGGGTATCTTTACTCACATATCTGGTTCGTCAGCTGAGATGGCTAGAAAGCTAACCAAATGCTGTTTAGCTTTATCTCTTTTCATAAGACCTCTCCACGGGGCTATTTTGGGCTTACCCAAAATGTTGCCATCTTGTGTTGGGCTTCCTACCTAGTAACTGCCTTTTCTCAGAGACCTAAGGAGAAGCTGGAAGCTGTCTCATGACCTAGACTCAGAAGTCTCAGAATGTGAATTTTTCCACATTCTTTTGGTCAAGAAAGTCACTAAATCCAGACTAGATTCAAAGGAAGGGCAAATACAATTCACCTCTGTTTGTGAGAAGCAGCATTTTGATACAGGAAAGGAAGAAATCCATGGTGGTCCTCTTTGGAGACAGTTTTTGCAGCATACAGAACTCTAAATTTGCATGTATGTTATGTTTATTTATAGTCTTCCACTATAGTCTAAGCTTTGAGAACAGGGGTGTGATTTCCTGGTGACTGGCTCAGTGTTTCATGTTGAATGACTTCTTTAAAATACCTGTTTAATAAGTGCTTATCAGTATAGCAATGAAACTTTAGTTAATATCAATGAACATTTTTCACAAAAAATGTCAAGAGAATTACAAAGAAAAAGTGGTGAAAGAGATGAGATGAGAAAATTATATTTCCAAGGTGTTAAATGTCTTTCTTCATTTCATGAACAATTTAGAGAATTTTTCAGACTTATTCTTACAGTATGAATGCTTTTTTCAATATCTTTATACTAAGGAGAAGTGATAACCCATTCAACTACCTGTAATAATCTGGCTATAAACTTATATCTTTACTCAAGTTCCAAAAAGAAAAAGATAAATTGATGTTGTCACAGCAAACTAAGTCAGTTATTCATAGTAATCAAATGGAGGAAAAAAATAGACTTTTGGACTAAGAAAGATATCAAAAGTTGTTAGAAAGTTATGAAGGAATAATCAGAAAGAAATGAAAGCCACATCTCTTAAAACATGAGAAACTATGAATTTGTAAATATGTATCAATATTTCCTAAAAATTTGCATGCAATGATAAGGTCTATAAAGATAGTTTAAGAATATCTTAACTGTGACAATATACTATGTCAAATAATCACTTTCAAGCCCAAGTTTAGTTAATATAATGTACAGATTTTAGAAAATTTGGCACAAAATATGCTGTGTAATTAAATAATATAAAATATAATATCATGTTACATTCTATGAAATTTTGCTATAAATTTTAACACATATTTATATAATTGGTTTTATTTATAGGGAAAGAGATGATATTACAATTATATTTCTCTCTAAATTGTAAGAATATGAAATTGACCAAGCAGTATACATCCTAGAACTTGTACTGTGAAAAATTTTGAAGTACTTTTGTACTTCATAAATACAGTGTTATACAAATCTTCATTTTAATTATATCCAACAGGCTTGTCAGATATTGGATATTATAAACATTTTATTTTACCAGAACCTGGTATGTCAAAGCATTTTGCAGATAAAAAGAATTGTAGAATCATAAAATGAAATATAACACATTAACTTTAAAAGACTCAAGTGTGAGTAAAGATAAATTTGCATATTGTATATTTATTTCAAAAGCATCAACTTATTCACTAATCTTAAGAGATTTAATTAAAACCATAGATAGCTCCATTAAGTAAAGTGACTAATCTGAGTAACACTAGAGAAAGGCTCTATTTCTCTGGAGCATTTAATTTTAGCTAATAACATAAAAATAGTTAATATGTGTCAATCAGTTTGTAAATATTTAAACATTTTGAAATATGTACAGTTAAAACATTTCCAAATCTTACTACACATAGCTAAATATTGCATATAAATCTGCTTCCGGTATGCAAAATGTGTGTAGAACATGGTTTATAAAAACCAATTTGTATTTTACTAGTGTTTTTCATAGCAGCACAATTTATGAATATACCCATTCATATTAGTCAGTCAAGAGGAATATTTAACACACACATACACTCAATTACAAAGTTCAAATTTTGCAATCAATCATTAGATAGGTGTAAAAGGCGGTCCTCTCATGAGAACTGTGTTATATAATATTTGCCTCAGTTAATTTATCTATTTGAAGGCATAGTTACTATCTGACTTTTAATGATTTGCTGTACTTATGTCCATACAGTGAAATCTTTCTCAAATAACAAAAGTAAATTTTAAGGACTACTGAAGTAAATTGGAAATTGTACATATTATTACAATATTTAAAATGCAATTAATTTTTCTTTCTGTTTGTATCTTATTTAAGTAGCCTGATTCACCACTTGCCATTTGTGTTAGAAAACTGTTTCTGCACCCAGGCGCTTGTTCTTTTCTGTGTGTGGTTGTACTTAAACACAGTAATTACATATCTGATCCAGAGTAAAGGGTATATCACTCTCATCTCATACATATGAGGTTGGCAAAGCAGCAACATAATATTAGGAGCTATTTCTAGAATAGTTTTTCTCTGAATATTCCTACCACACAAAGTTTCAAAGACTTCTGTAGGATTTCATAACATAAAGTTGGAGAATGACTGTATATGAATGCCAAAACTAGTAATATCCAGAGACATGTATAAGTACACACATGGTATATATAAATTACTACTGTGTTCAGTAAAAGGACTTATAAAATGACTGTAATAATCATGCAAATATAAGTGTTTGGAAAGTGTTAAGTTGTCCTGCTTACCAAGATAAAAGGAACAACTTGCTTTTATGTAGTAGGGTTGGTAGAAAGAAATAAGAAGCCAAGGGAATAATTACATATGCCTAGTTGTGGCCTCTGAAATAAAGGTTATATCTGAAAGCCAGCTAAGTAGGCTAGAGATATTGACCAAGAAGAGACTGTAAAACACTGCTCCTGATTTCCATGGTTTTTATGGTTCCCACTCTTTCTATTAATTTAATGATGATGAGGAATGTCATGTCAAAATAAAATAAATCATCCTCAGAGACTTAGTAATCACATAGCCTTTGTAAGCTCTACCTGTAGGAACGATGGGGAAGAAGTTTAGGAGGCATTTTTGAAGAGAACAAAATGTAAGATAAGAGATCAGAAGAGAATGATTGGGTTCTGAAACAAAATGCACTCAAGTTGTGTACTCTTTATTCTGTCTCTCACATGGTCAGAGTCAGTACAAAATGTCAGTGCTTTGTAGAAAAACACTGTCTCATTCAGTATGCCTGTTACATCAGAGATGCATTCTCCTTGTCTCATGAATGAATTGTCTGGAGATGTAATCTATTGTAGAAGTTTGCCATTCAGATTGCTCACTACCCCCCAACTACTGCAAGGGAGGGTCAAGTCCATTCTAAGGTCTTATGAGTAAGACTAGAAAACCAAAACCTTGGACAAAGAGAGACCATGAAGAAGTTATGTGTATATTCATGCTACTCCTGGGAAACAAATTTAGGCAAAATTGCAACATGTTCTTTCAATAACTTTTTCATATCATACCCAAGATGGAATTGTAACAATTAAGCAAATCTTTTATTAATATTGTATTTTTTCTTTTTCTATTGCAACACTAAATAAAGCACTTACTTAAATCCTTTCATTCATCAGGACCAGCTGATGCAATCAGCTTTGCAATCTTTTCTAACTCTAAATGCATATTAACTGTTATTTCCTCTATATACCCATGATACTTACTAGCCCCTTGTTATCAAAGTCTGAGAAATATAGAACCTCAGGGACCAACCTAGGCCCAAAGAATTAAAATTCCATTTCAGCAACATTTTTAGTTTCACTGTATAGTTTAAGAAACACTGATTAGATATTGCAGAATAATTTAATGTAATTTTCTTTAGATGATAGGTAAAATTTCATCTCTGTATTATCCATTATATTATAAGTTCCTTGGTAAAAGGTCCCGTGTCTTATTTTTGTCTCAGTATCAAGCCCTATCAAATCTTCTTGTTCAATAAATACCTATAGTATTGAAGTCAATTTTTTCTACTGATTGTATTATATAATTTTGTCCATTTTGGTTGTCCTGTTATAATATTATCCAAATATATACTTTGGTCAAAGTTGGATAAATGGATTGATCAATATAAATAGTGTAATTTCATTTGGAACAAATATGCTAATTTTAAAATAATTTTAAAATATTTTTTTCAAGGAATATGTTGGATGATAAATTTAATCAACCTTTATTCAAGACAACAACATATTCATGGGGTCACTGCTCATAATGTACTATCTAGTAAATTTTATGCTTCTGAACTTCTGCCCTGTTCCAGAGGAGCCCACTTGATTTTTAATTATATTTTCTACTAATAGCTGACCTTCAAAATAGACATAAACCTTAATTATTCTGACAATCACTAGAGATCTAACCCAAATGAGGAAAAAATAACAAAAACAAAACCAAGGTATGGAGGATAAACCATCTTGTAGGACACATGAGTTCTTTTCATTTGGCACTTAGATCATGTTTTTGTAATGTAGATTAGACATTATTGCCTGCAACAATGATTGAATTAGGTAAAACAAGAACTTAAAAGTTTAGCTTTAGTTTAAATATTTATTATTTATTTTCCACTTGTTATTATTTTTGCCTGGAAAGAGTAAAATGTTAAGAGTAAAATTAACTGAGTGTAGAAAAAGAAAGCTTTATTGTCTTGAAGGTTATGAAGAATAGTTACATATAAATATACATATATATACACATGCATATATGTACATATCTTTGTTTATTGCAGCATCCTAGAACAGTGGCAAACCAGTAGCAATGAGCATATCTGGTACCTGGATGTTGCTCTAAATACTATTTTTCCAAAAGAATAAACAAAAGCTCTTTGAAAAAATGTTGACACCAGAGAAAGACGTGCCTAGAATATTCAGTAGTGCCAGAACGTAAGGCCTTACATCTTCAAAAAATGATTCTGGCATGTCTAAAGACAGAAAGCAACTTGAAAAATATCCCACTGGCCAAATCTAGAACAATTTTTGCAATAAAAATGAATTATTAATCACAGAACAAAATAAATACACAATTCCATGACAATATAAAAAACAGTTGATTAAATGAATACATCGGGTAGAAGAGACTGCTTTCTCTTACAGAAGATTCCAGTACAGAAATATAGAAAATACAATAATTAGAAAATCATCTTAGACAGTCACTACAGTAATAACTTTCCTGTGCAAGAATCACAATAAATGCTAACATTAATGGGGCAAAGTATGAGAGCATATGAGATATTTGCAGAATCTTGAAGTACCTTCCCACAAAATATTTACTAAATATTTAGGAATCTTTATTACTAAATAAAAGGTTACTACAGATGACTAAATCCTTAGTAATATTTAGTGATAATCTTACCAAAAGAGTATAACTTGAATCTAATCATGTCAAAATATCAGACAAATCTAAATTAGGATAAATTCCAGAAAATACTTGGCCAGTACTCTTAAAATATATCAAAGTCATAAAAAAACTGAACAACTTTCACAGACAGGAGAGTATTGAAGAAACATGACAATTCAATGTGAGGTGTGATCCTGGATTGGATCTGAGAACAGGGGAAAGACATTAGTGGGACAATTAATTAAATTCGAATAAGGTCTATGATTTAGTTAATAGTATTATAGCAAAATTAATTTCCTGTTTTTTGCTAATTGTATTATGATTATGTAAGATGTTAACATTTGAAGAATTTGTGAGAAAGGTGTACAAGAAGTCTTTTTGTTGTTTTGATAAATTTTGTAAGTCTTAAATTATTTCAGTTTTTAAAGTTAAGGAAAAATATGTTAACAAATTATTGTATAAGCCATAAGTGATAAGAATACTGAATAACATAAACAAACTGAGAAAGAAAGAAATAGGGTAAAAGGAGTCAAATATGTAGGAACAATATATTATAAATCCTTACTTTTGCTAGGCATTTTATTCCTTTATCTCATATATATTACATTCCCATAAAATCTTTTATGAAAACTAGTATTCTAAGCTTTCAGATGAGAATATATTAGTTTATAAGTCTGTTGGATAATATCAGGTTAATTTACATTAAGCAAAAAATAGGGATTATCAAAATTTTCAGACTACAGTTGTGTCAACAGAACTCAAATGTAGTCAGGGATTTGTGACCCATAAAGGAAGCTAAGAAAAAATTGAAGAGCCATCATTATTCTCTGGATCTCATCTGTATGACCCTATTTACATACTATTCAATGTTTATTTCTCCATCTTTTTAATCCTACTCTCTCTACTTATTCCACATAGTAGAATACTGGAGTCCCAACCCCCACAATTACGTTTTATAGTTATATCGAGATTAGGTGGGCAAGCCCAAATTGCAATTTGAAGCTTCACAGTAGTACAGATACACTTGCTTTGGTTAAAGTGTGTGTCTGTGTGTGTGTGTCTGTGTGTCTAAGGAGGGAGAGAGAGGGAGGGAGGAAAGGAGGGAGGTGCGGGGTAGAGATTAGAAGGGAGCAGTGATGTTTCTGGAACTGACAAAATATGAGTACTACATCGAGCTTTTCTTCTCTCTGGTTCTGTTTGACTATCAGTCTTACTTTCTCTGTACAGACTAGCTCTTTGTAATTTTGCATTTACATCGTGAATCCTTTTCTCCACCATATACGCCACTTACACACACACACACATATACACACACATATACGCTAGCCTGCAATCAGTTTGTGGTAGACATTCACACAGATTTAATCAGTTGTGACCTTGGGAGGCTACATTTATAAAGTGCAATTATAGCTGCTGAAGGACACATATATGGTTAAGCCTGGAACATTCTGGAAGAAAAGAGGGAGGGAGGGACTGGTACGAAGGGCTGAGACTCAAAAACAGCCAGACTGATGGTTTGAATTCCAGCTCCATTAATTTTACGCAAATGACATTGAGAAGGTTGTTAAACCCCTCAGTAGCTGTTTCCTCATTTGTTTACATATATATATGTATATCTTCTAGATTTATTTTTAGGATTAATGAGTGATACATATAAAATAACTTAAGAAATTTCCTGATTTGTATCAAGTACTCAGTAAATATTAGTTATCTATTTTTATCAGGAGAAAGTAGGCATACCTGGTAAAAGTGGAAGAGATGATGAAAAAAGTAATGCAAGAAATACCAGTGAGAATACAAGTTTGAATACAGAAAAAAAAAAAAAAAAAAACTCTGTTTGATTAAGGAAGCAAAGGGAAATAGAGTATGGCCAAAATACAGGAGTGGAAGATTACATAGATTCTGGAAAATGTTTTAGATAGAAGCCCTCTCATCTCACCTTTAGCCTCAAATATCACTTTGGATATAAAATACATGAACAAGCCTCAGTAAAAATGCTGTTCCAAAGTAATCTGTATAAAGAGTCTATATATTCGCAGAGAATTATTGGTTGCAAAAGGAAAGTGAGTGTCAGCTTCAGCCGTTTGGAAGAAGAGACCTATTTGTTTGTTTTTTATTGGTATTATAGCTACTAGATCATCATGTTATTTGTCTTATCTGCAGTGTCCTTTCTGGCCTTGCAATTAGAGCAAATGTAAATCAAAAGCCTTTAGAGTTATGGATCCTGGTGATTCACAAGGTAATCCTGCAAACACAGCAGGGAAATATACAATTTGAAAATTGCTTAACTGACATCTCTGCTATTATCCTAAAATATTGTAGCAGTAGAATTCATTTTATAATATTTCAGCTTGATTATATTTTAAAACTTTACCTTTCTCAAGATAAATATATTGCCTCCCATTTGCATACTTTTATTTTGTTAAATGATACCTGTATTGAAGGGCAGGATGCTTTATTTCAGGATGACCGAAAAGTTTTCCTTTTCATGTGAGTTATCCTTAAATCAGTTAAACTTCTCCTATCGAATTCTTTTTTAATTTCTTTGCACTGGACTTTCTTATAATCACAAATTATGATTGAATTTGCCTATAAATTAACATTACAACATTGCTAAAGATTTTCAATTTTGAATTATGCCTATTGAATATAGAATTCATCTTTAGCACTTTCAAATGATGATAATATCTTTAACAAGAGCATTTTTCATCAGTCTAATATACTTCCCCTACAATAAGCATTAAAATATACTTACCAATATTATACAAGGCTCTTTTCATTCAAGTACCTCATTCTGCAAAAATGTAAGTGTAGGGCTATATTCTCATAGACTTTTATTAATTAAACCTAGAATTCATAGTGATGGTCATTGTAATTTCAATGCAGACATATACCTGTTTTAATACATGTTTAAAGAATAAAATTAAAATTATTTTCATATATTAGAAAATATTCCATACATCCACATCTTGTCAAGTAGATGTTACAAAGTTTAAGGGGATAGATGCAGTTCAGAGCAGAGTACTAGACTAGAAAGAAGATGGTTCAATGGCAAATCATGTAATCTCTTTTGGATAAGAAAAAGGGGGATTAATGCAATCATCTCTAAGAATGCTGCTAGTTTTAATCATGTAATGATGATATTTTAAACCTCAATTATGGATGAATAAGCAAGATTTCATATATAATTAAAGTGTAAGTATTTTGAATCCATAAATATGTGTTTTAAATCCTATAGAATAAAAATTAAATGAGGAAAATAAGAATGTAAATGGTGAGGAGAAAAATGTTCCTTTGATGTAGAGAAATATTTTTTCTTTGAAGGAAAAGATTAATTTAAAATATGAAATTCTCTTTCTCTGCAGACATTCAACACAATTTAATTCATATTTTGTCAGTGCAAGTAAAGAAACCCACCTTGATCCACTCATCATTTAGAAGTGACATTAATGCTAATAAGTATTTGGAAAAAATGGGGGACAAAGAACTTAAATCATATATTCAGAATAAACCAGAGTTATATATCTTAGCATCAACCTAGGACTTTTATACGGAAATATATAGGAAGGGAAACCATGTTAAAAAACATATAGCAATGTGGCAGAAATGGGTTTTCTTGATCACCTAATGTATGAAGTCATTTATCAACATGAAGCAAACAGAGATATTTCTTTGGAAGAGAGAGAGAGAAGAGAGAGACAGGGAGACAAGCAGAGAGAGAGAGAGAGAGAGAAAAAAAATGTGGGATGAGTGTTCACTCTCTCTGGCTAGTCTTTTAGCAATAACGTGTCATGTTGATCACAAATTGAAAGGTAAACAATTTACTTTTACCAATACCTTTTGAAGGGTATTGTCTTAGAAAGGATATCTGTATGGAAAGGATTCCATCGAAGTTTTATGTATTTGACAATATTTCATATATTTATGGTGTTTTGAATTCTAAGATGCATCCTCCCTCTCTGCTTGGGTTTATATTATTAATATTTAATCTTTATCTAATACATAAACAAATTCCTTTGTTCTCTTTTTCTCAAATTTTCCAATCCTTGGCAATACAGCACATCAAAATGGAAATTTATTCTAAAGAAGTTGAAACAAATGTAATTTATATTTTTACCTCAGGGAAGAGTTTTCAAACATAGAAAATTTGAAGATCCTTTTTATTTTCAAATATTAATTATGTATTACATGCAATTTTTATGAATCTATATATATAGATAGATTCTATATATGCTCCTATATATATACATTTTAGTGTAGTTTTTACAAATAACATATATGAGCACATTCCTTCATCTATATAAAAATAAGGAAAGAAATGACCATAATACAACATTTTAGGGAGAATGAAACTACTTTTTATGACAAACAGTAGAGAAAATGTGGCATTTGTAATAATAAATAGCATATAAGACCTTTAATTACAAAGGCAAATATAATGAAACATGTCAATAGGCAAAATTTAGGTACAGATATTTACAATATCCAGGTAAGAGCTGAGATCAGGGAACCTAAGTACTTTCCCTAAATAGTGTGGAATCATAACTATGATGTGATCTACAGTTCTTCAAAATATACATTATCTTCATAATTAAGGAGGCTCTCATTTGCTCATAAAATACATATGAGCATACATAAGCATGAGAAGTGAGTTGCAAGAAATTGGCTTTCTGCAGTTTCATAATTCTTTCTGAAGCTTCTTGTTAGCAATGAAGTGTAAATGGATAGAAATAAAGCTTTATTTCTCCACCTAAGAAGTCCAAAAATAGGGTACAATATTAAAAGGAAAGGATATTTAATAACAGAAAAGTAATATGTTGTTCATTCTATTAATCCATAAGTAAAGAGGACTGAAGTGAGAAGAGGGGAAAGGAAAGAAGACTAAGGGAGGGCATGCAAGTTCTTTCTGGAAAAGAAAATTCTTTGCAGTTTTAGGTTATTCTTGCTCTCTCAACTTTGCCTTTTGTTACTTTTGTGTAGCAACTGCAAACCTTGGCGTAGTGAAACGTTAATACCCCAGTGGCACCATTCGTCAATGCCCTTGATTGGAGCCCTATGAGAAGCCTAAATAAGGAATACAGTGAGAAAGCAGAATGAGAAAACTATGGAAGAGAAAAACTAAAAGAAGCAAACATTAGGTTGACTGAAAATAGTCAGGACTTCGTGAATAGAAGCATAAACAATGGGACATATGGACAAGAATTCAAATTTATGTCCACATAGACTGTGGGTTTGCAGCATTATATATTAATAATTGAGCCCAACTTGAGACAGGAGTTGATTTCTTCTGTGCATGCCCAATGTAAAAAAAAACAATGTCTCAGTAGATACATGAGAATACATATTTTAAATATAATTCTGGGTTATTGAAATGAATATCTGGTGTTTTGTTAATAATTTTATTAATTAGCATTTTAAATAATGCCTAATGCATCTCTGAGGAAATTGAATTTTATCCCAAAAATTGTTGATTAATGTAAGTTATAAGAATTTTTATGAATGAATTTTCCGTTTAGGAGATTGCAATGGGTGACGTTTCTAGTTCTCATGTCCACTAGCCAATTATAGAAGATACACAGCCAAAATTATATCATCATCATAAAGGGGATATATACATACCTACTTTTTTTTCTTAGTTAAGGCTGATAAATCAGAAGTAGTGAAGGTATTAATATTGATAAGCTTATGTCCATATATTGAAGGAGAGAGAGAGAGAGAGAGAGATCGTCAAACAGACAGGCAAACATAAGACCCCTTCTCCCCCACCCACCATGCACACACTCATGCAAGCAGGCAGGCAGAAAGGCAAACTGACAAGCAGCTAGCTAACTAGATGATAGATATTTTCTCAAATGATATATGTAGTCCTTTTGATAAGATTTGGATCCATATCCTCATGGTCTGGAAATGCAGTATCAACTAAAAAAGGTATCTACCTATTCACTCCCAATATTGCATTTTAGAATACATCTTTGATAAACACTCTACTCTCTAAGAAGTTCTGTTTGTTGTCTTCCTTCCTCCTGTTTGAAGAGGTTGTTTAAGTGAACTTTACTTAGAGAATACATGGTTTTCATAGTCTTCACTTTGCCTAAAGTGTGTTTTAAGGCTTGCTGAATAATCACATAATTTTTAGTCTGGGTTTGTGGTTTTGCAAGCAGTCATTTTTTTTTTAATGTTCTGTTTTTGTCTGTTTTTTTCACTTCCCTGTGACATTAACTCCATCTGAAGTTCTTTACTAGATATTTTTCAAAATTACACAGTTTCTTTGGCTTCTGGCTCCCTTGCCTCTCTGCTTAACCACTATGTGGAAGAATATTTAATGGCTGAGGCCAGATGGAATAATAGGTGGAAAGGCCATATCTTTGATCTGTTCTATGCCAGAAAGCTGAATCACTTTGATCAGCTGAAAAAATTTCACCAGGACTATTTACCTGAAAACCTTTTTTGTCTTCCTTCTCCCAGGGATCTAGAAATATTTGGTTTGTCCAATATTTGAATATTGCAAAATTCTAGACCTCCTTTTTGGCTTCATTTCTACCTACAGCCCTTTCTGGACCCACTTCTTTCTGGAGCTTATCGCTCTCTGGTTTTACCTTATTAAATCAATCAGTAAAACCCAGAACACACTAATAAACCTCTGTTTTCTAAAATTTTCCCTTAGAAATACAAACCCAGCAGTCATGTGATATAAGTTCCAAGTTACCACAGGTGATTATTTTTCCAAATTCTTTGGCAATGTGTAGGTGGACTTCCAGCATTGCAGCCTTTCAAGCACTGCCTTCCGCAAAGATCCTATGCCAGTGTTACATCTTTTGGACTTAGTCTTTGTCACTCTAAGCTAACTGTTCTAATGAACAATTCCAAAATCATTGGATTTCTTGATCATGTCTCAGCCCAAAGCAGTTCAATTTCTCCTTTCCAAGGGGTGACTAGGAGAACAAGTTTCCTTCCATGGCATGATTCCATCATATTAAACTTTTGGATCAAAGGATGCACTATTGTCTTTCAGTCAACAGACAAAGAAGATGAGAAAAAGAGAGAGAGACCTGGAAGGTTTATACCACTTCAGCTCATCTTTAAGGTTAAAAAGTAGTTTTATGACACTGTCAAGAAGCAAGAAGCAAAGAGAACTTGGAAATACAGTTTAGTTTTTTTCTTAGGAATAGAAAAATGGTTAATGAGCACATACTATGTATGTAATTTGTGTCTTATCCACCAAATACCCATTTCTTACTTTATCTCACCCATAATATACACTTACTTTCCCAACACAGACTAAGACAAAATCTTACTGAGTCACTCTGTCCAACCTAAATACAGAATCTCCAAATGTTCTGAAAATCTTGCCATATGGTATCTGGTTCAGAAGTGATTCCTCTGGATATAATTATAGCCTATAAATTAAAAAGAAAATTATCTACCCACCCATCCCTACACTCACATTACACATAATTTTTTTAAAAAATTTATAAAAGAAAAGAATGTCATACACAGAACAAAATGGTTCATGGCAATGTAAACTTATCTACATCAGGCACTTTGAAGTTTCCCTACACTTGTAGAGGGGAAAAAATTCAGTAATTCATGTTTATAGAAAGGACTCCAACTCTTTAGGTTAAGTTAGTAGTTTCCTTTGGCAACATAATTCTCTCAAAAACAACTTACTAAGCTTCTGATCTGTTTGCTACCACTTAG
This sequence comes from Mesoplodon bidens, assembly GCF_964165515.1. NCBI lineage: Eukaryota > Metazoa > Chordata > Mammalia > Artiodactyla > Ziphiidae > Mesoplodon > Mesoplodon bidens. The sequence continues at coordinate 67,051,295 of NC_138162.1, read as the reverse complement.
TCCCACATGGCAGTTACCACCACAGTAGTTAGGTCTATCAAACATAGTCCTCAGATTTCTTTTATTCTTTTGATTTTTTTCTCTTCCCATTCTTCAAATTAATGGTGGTTATTTTGAAGATACCAGGTTTAAAATGGAAGGTTTATTACTAACTTCCCCCAAGGCTGGGTCATAATGCACTCTTTGGTTTAAAGGATTTCTCCATCCCCACCTCCCACTTACCATTTAGATCTAAAAGAGATTGACTTCTCTATCCTTTCAAGGTGGTAATTTCTGGAAGTTGTCTGTTCCCTTGCATCTAGCTACTTCTCCCTTCAACACATCTCTTTCTTGAACTCTTTACAAAATATTGTTAATGGTAGCTAGGAGCTAACATTTTGATTTTTTCCTACCACTTCCCCTAGCTAGAGTGGCTAACTATTTAGTAGGCATGTGGTCTACCTTCAACATGTCACAAGAGGCAGTATTAACAAACATGTTTCTACGATATTATATTCCTGCGTCCAGTGCAAATTGCCTTGCCATCCAACTGCTAAGTGAATGGTATTTGCAGTCTTTCCTTATGCTTGCATTGATACCAATTGCTTGCATTGATACCATTGATACCAATTGCTTGCATTGATACCATTGGTACCAATTGCTTGCATTGATACCATTGGTACCAATGCTTGCATAGATCAGGGTAATTAATTCTACCTGTGGTTTCAGATAGCACAAAAATCTCACTGGTTTAACAAAATAAATATTGCTTTTCCTGCACAACAGAATCAAATGTAGGTAACTGGAGTTGGGTTAGTAGATGCTTTGCGTTTCATGCAGTCATTCAAAGACCTAGAATCATTAAAAGGGACTCTGCCACCTCCTAGGTCTTTCAAATTATCTACTAGATCTTCTCCATGTATCTGGTTGACAGGGGCAAAGACAGATTGTGAGAATCATGAGAGAGGTTTTAGGAGCTGGCCTTGAAGTAGAAAACATTGCTTTCAGCACCACTTCATTGGGCAGTCTTGGTCACATAACTCCTGTTTGACTTAAAAATAAAAACTTTCTGTATGCTGAGGAGGAAATTGAAATATTTAGATGAAGTCGTAGCATTATCTCTATCTCATGAGGGGATCTAGAAGTAGATATGTGGGGTGTCTTTAAAATCTAAGACACTATAACTCAGGATATGAGATAAACCTAAATTTTAAGCCAGTCACTGACATTCAGTGAATAATAGGATGCCAGAGATTTTTTCTTTATTGTCTCTGTATTTTCAACAACTAGCATAATGCCTGATGACTCTCTAATCCTATACCAGTTAAATTACATGTGCCAGCAATAAACAACTATAATATATAATAAAATATTTTAATTAAAATATATACTATATAATTGATTCAAGAACAAGATTGACAGAAGAAAACAAATAAGAAATAACATTCTTAAAAAATAATAAATATATAAATTATGATGGAAATAAACATTTCCTTTCACTTTCATAACATTATTAATCAAGAAAGATAGTAAATTAGAAATCAATGGGTTTATTCATAAGTTGGTAACAACATAAATTAGTAGACATTTAAAATTTTGGTGGCAAAATTTGCCACAAAAAATTTAGCATATTTCTCTTCCCTTATTTTTTTTCAAAGCTTTCTGCTAACTTCTACCACTGTTTCTGTTAACAAGATAAAGAAAGCAATAATGATGGATAGACAAAAGGTAAAGAATTGTGAAAACCAAACTATAAAGTATATGTACCTGATGTAAGGTGGCCTGTCAGTAAATGCTGAATACATGAAATGGTTATTGTGAGGGATAGAGAAACAGTTATATGCTAAATGAATGATAGCAAGAAGGTTCAACTTTAGAAGAATACTATAAAACATGGAAAGAATATACATATGGTACATGTAAACTAAGATCCTTAAGTAGAAAAATTTTAGGAAAGAAAGAATGACAAGGAGCCCTAAATATAAAAAAGGCAAGAAAAACAAGTCAAAGGACAAGGAAATGAAGAACCAAAAAGGAAGTCTCAAATAAATATATAAAGTTGCATAGATGTAGGAAAAGCATATATTGATGTAGAAAAAAATGTCAAAATGCATAAAATTTCAGAAGGCTCTTTTTAAATAGAATGTTTGGGAAAAGAAAGCATGAATTTCAATTAAAGAAATAAGGACATTAGATAAAAAAGATAGTATAAAAGACTATTTTACTTTCTCCCCTGCTCCAAATCCATGATATTAAAAATAAATAACTAAATACATGTTTTTAAAGGAAAGGAAAAGAGAAAGAGAATCAGACATGTAAGAGGAAAGTGAATAAGGAGATAATTTGTAATCATGTTAGACAAAAGGATTTGTACTTTCACTAAAATAGACATTTTAAGGAGTTCTTATTAGATAGTGCATTTAGTCAGGGTTGTCCAAAGAAACAGAACCGACAGGATGAAAAAATATATATATGAATGAGAATTGGCTCATGAGATTATGGAGGCTGACAAGTCCTAATATCTGCAGTTGGCTAACTGGAAATCCAGGAGAGCTAGTGGTGTGGTTTCAGTCTGAAGGCCTGGAGATTTGAGACCCAGGAAGAGCTATTCTTCAATTCATTCTGAAGGGAGAAAAAAAAACTGATGTCCCAGCTGGAAGGCAGCCAGGCAGGAAAAGTTTCTTCTTACTTGGGGGAAGATCAGCCTTTTGTTCTATTCAGCCTTCAACTGATTAGATGGAGCCCACCCACATTTGGGAGGGAAATCTGCTTACTCAGTCTATTGATTATAGTGTTAAACTCATCCAAAAGCAGCCTCATGAAATACCCAGAGTAATGTTTGACCGAATTTCTGGGAACCCTATAGTCAAGTTGATATGTAAAATTAAATATCACAGATAGAAAAGTAGGCAAACTAGATGGCTTATAAAACACAACCCGAGAAAACCATAACCAAAAACACATTCAAAAGAAGACTACTAAGAAGATGGAAGCAGTCTGGATGCCTTAGGACCCAGAGTCATGTACCAAGGTTGTAATAGAGGAGCAGGCAGTGGTTTTCTATAGGCACCAGTGGCTTTTGCTAGAGGCTAAATCAGAAAATGTTAATGTCTGAAGCAGAGGTCAGGGTATTACCAGACCTCAGTTTACTGACTCCTAGGTAGAGCAGATATCCCCACACCTAGTAAGCACCCTGCTGGATGGCATATCTCTATCTTGTTGGGGATCATGGGAGCCAGGCAACAAAGATCCTGGTAAATGAGCTTTCTTACATATGAAGCTCCCATCTAAAAATCACCAAATTTGTGAGGAAAAATCCCACAGTGAGAAATATGTTCTAAAGTTAAAAATACATGTAAAATTAATCACGAAGTAAGTAGTACAATATTTAGGATAATTATAATTAATACATATATAAGGTATGAGTAAAAAAGTAAGACACATGAAAAATACATCAGGAAGCTTCAACATTATAGAACATGAATTCTAGAATGAACAGCAGACATAGTAAAGAAGGAAAATACATTGTGTAGAAGCAAAATTTATAGAGATGAAAAAAAATTTTCACCTTGAAAAGACTTTCAGAGCTATAAGCTAAATGAATAATAAGAAATCCAGTTCTAAAAATTTTATAATAAAAATTTCTGAACATCATGGATGAAGAATTCATTTAAACTTTCAGAAAGATAATTTAAAGAATCACCCCCAAAGTTAAAAATTACATTGTCATTGAACTGTTCATTAATAACACTAGATGGTAGAAGACAGAAATAAAGGGAAGAGACACTGGTGGACCAATGTAACCAGGAGAATTTATCATCATGTTTCCCAGAGCACTCCCCCTTTCCCTCCTACTCTCCCTCCGTTTCTCTGTTTTAACTTTGCCTCTTTCTTTGACTTTGCGTATATATGTTAAGCAGTCTGTCCCCAAGGAAGAGCTCAATGGTTTGTCCAAATATACCAGTAACTAGGTAAGAATGTTTATTTCAAGGCTGAAGTCTTAGAGATTGTACTTGGCTGGAAACCACATCCTCGAAACAGCTATATCAGTAAGATATGGGCTGTTTTGATCTCTATTTGCCTGAGTACTTTGTCTAATTAACTGTCAAAAGATTGAGAAGAGCGAGGATTAATTAAATGATATTCAAATATTTCAGTATATGATAAATTATTGGGGAGTCTTGAAAGATAAATAAGAATTGATAAGTAAAAAGTAAAGCTTTTGGGGCTTCCCTGTGGCGCAGTGGTTGAGAGTCCGCCTGCCGATGCAGGGGACATGGGTTCGTGCCCCGGTCCGGGAAGATCCCACATGCCACGGAGCGGCTGGGCCCGTGAGCCCTGGCCGCTGAGCCTGCGCATCCGGAGCCTGTGCTCCGCAACGGGAGAGGCCACAGCAGTGAGAGGCCCACGTACCGCAAAAAAAAAAGTAAAGCTTTTGGTGTTGATCTGAAGGTACTTTGAGTTTTGATCTTGGTCATTGTACCATATGGTGGCTTTATCTACATGTGGGTGTCATTTTAGATCACTTTAACAATTGCAGTCATTTGAACCTTAAATGCTATAGCTTGGCCAAGTATTGCATGGGAGGCTGAGGCAAACATCCTATTGTTTTAGGGGAAAGATAATTTTTTTGTGTGTTTGGCTGTGTTTTTAAGCCAGACTTGCAGTCAGTAGAATTGAGCCTGGGTTTTATCTGTTCTACAAATGCTAGTGAAGTTGTAGCTTTAAATTATGTTCAGACCTAGGGAGTCCATACTAAACTGGCTGCCAATATTTCATTCTCCTTGATGATGTTTTGAACTGTATTCAGGGCAAAAGGAAGTAACTACAGAGTAGCCAACTTCTTGAACTTATGAAGCTTATTACAAAAGAAAATGGATTCCTGTGCTATGTGGCTGCTTCCCACTAGCTATCCACTTTGGTAGTGTATATATGTCCATACCACTCTCTCACTTCGTCCCAGCTTACTCTTCCCCTAAATTACATAAGTCATGAAATAACTATATTTCAGAGGTTTCATAACTCCACACATTAGCATTTGATTATGTAAATAAACAAATTAAAAACATCAATGCCCATATAAACAGATATTTAGATAAACAGTGAATTTTCTAAGAAGACAATTTCGACGATCTATGCTTGGAACACTCTGTCTCTAGTAATGGTTTCCTCAGAATTTCAAGGATAAACTGGAATGGTTGGAATATATGATTCAATATTATTGTCAAAATGAGAGTATTGGGGGCTTCCCTGGTGGCGCAGTGGTTGAGAGTCCTCCTGCCGATGCAGGGGATACGGGTTCGTGCCCTGGTCAGGGAAGATCCCACATGCCGTGGAGCGGCTGGACCTGTGAGCCATGGCCACTGAGCCTGCGCGTCCGGAGCCTGTGCTCCGCAACGGGAGAGGCCACAACAGTGAGAGGCCCGCGTACCACAAAAAAAAAAAAAAAAAAAAAAATGAGAGTATTGGGAGAATAATAACAAAATTCATAAAAGCTGATTGCTTAAACTGAAGGAATAGAATGATTATTTTAAGAGAATTATGGCTATCACCAGAACTTACTGGAAAGATATGAAAAGATCACTTTATATTTTAAATCTCTGGAAGACATATATAAAAATACAAGGATTGTCTCCCAGATCTGACTGCTCTTAAAGAGGTACTAGAAAAGGGAAGCAGTATTTTTATTGTTAGAATACGAGCAAGAGTATGTGTGATCCATAACAATGTAACAAGGAAGGAAAGGTAAAGTATAAGAATGCACACTGGAATAACTTCTGCATAAGGAACCAGAACCAAGGAAAATGCTACAATGTCTCTTACAAAGCTTCAAATAGAGTCCATTAAAAGAGCAGGTAGAAAAATAGCCCTTGTAGGTTTGGAACTTCTACCAACCTATTATTGAAAATCTGTACAGCCTTGCAAAATGGAAGACAAGGTGATAAATGTAAAACTTTAATATACATATATTACATTAATATTAACTATGTAAATATATTTAAATATTATATATGCCAAGATAAAAGAAGAATTACCTGTGACCTATGGATTATGCTTGAAAATTTATGGAATGTGGACTCCATAGGAAAGCAGAAGAATCATGAGATAATTAATGGAAAGCCAGGCAGGACAGTGATGGAGTTCAGACTGAGAGAATTTGTAAGTCTCTTTGGAGAATTCTTACTGGTTGGGATCATCAAATTCAGGAAAGAGATTACAAAAATATTTGCTTCACTCTGTATGACAGACAGAGAAAAACGAATACCATATGCTAACACATATATATGGAATCTAAAAAAAAATGTTTCTGTTGAACCTAGGGGCAAGACAGGAATAAAGATGCAGACATAGAGAATGGACTTGAGGACATGGGGAGGGGGAAGGGTAAACTGGAACTAAGTGAGAGAGTGGCATGGACATATATACACTACCAAATGTAAAATAGCTAGCTAGTGGGAAGCAGCTGCATAGCACAGGGAGATCAGCTCAGCGCTTTGTGACCACCTAGAGGGGTGGGATAGGGAGGGTGGGAGGGAGGCACAGGAGGAAGGGGATATGGGGATATATGTATACATATAGCTGATTCACTTTGTTATACAACAGAAACCAACACAACATTGTAAAACTATTACACTCCAGTAAATATGTTGAAAAAATTTGCTTGAACATTGAATATTTTTGGCACACATGTAATTCCATTAAAATTATAGAAACCCAAACTGAATCTACCAACATATATATATAATATATGCCATGATCTAGTGGTATTTATCTAAGGAATGCAAGATTGATTTAATTTATGAAAATCTCTGAAGTGCATCATATTAATAGAATAAAGACAAAAAATGTGATAATGTCAATAGATAAATAAAAGGCACTTGATGAAATCTAACATTTTTCATGGTAAAAACATCTCAGCAATTAAGATTGGCATAGAAGTTCCTCAGCTTAATGAAGGACATCTGTGTAAAGCCCATAGCTACCATCATACATCACGGCAAAAAACTGAATGCTTTTCCCCTAATATCAGGAACAAGGCAAGGATGCCTAGTCTCACAACTTCCATTTAACATTGTACAAGATACTCTTGCCAGTACAATAAGTCAAGAAACAAATTAAAGGGCCCCAGATTGTAAAAGAAGTAAAATTTTCTATATTCACAGATGTTTTGGTATTGTATGAAAAAAAGTCCTGAGGGATCCACAAAAACACTCAACTACTGTGCCATTGTAGTAAGTTTTAAGACAGTCTTAGTAATAAATAATTTCAGCAAGGTTGTAGAATACAAGATGAGTATATCAGTTTCATTCTTATACATTAATGAAGAGTCTAAAGTGAAATCAAGAAAAAAATTCATTTACAGTAGCATTGAAATGAATAAAATACTTAGGAATAAGTTTATCAAAAGAAGTACAAGACTTGTGCACTAAAATTACAAATTTGCCAGTAGCATTCTCTTTAGTGCTGGATAGGAAAGACTCAGTTGTCTGCACTTAACCTCTCTGGACTTTGCTTAATGCATGTATTTTTATTTTGCTTTTACTCAATAACCTTTGCTATAATGAAATTTAGCCATGAGTTTTACCTGCTATTGAGTCCTGTGGGCCCACTGGTGAATCACTGGACTTGAGGGTAGTCATGGAAACCCCTAATCACTGGTAATTTTAGATATTGATTTCTAACAAAGTTTTTTCTCTAGAAAGTTCCAGTGAATACACTGAAAACTCAGGACTTAACCATAGAGTTCAGTAAGGAGGATGAATACAATATAAAGAAACAGGCCATAGTATTGTTCTTATAACAATAAGATTTGCCTAGAAATAAATACATTTTCACAGAATTCATCTGAAAACTAAAAGATTCTATAATAGCTAACATTCTGGAAGAAATGTGGTCTGCTTAAATATTTCCTACATTTTAATTGATTATAAATTAGTTGCTAAAATATTATTTGTTAATTGCAACTAATACTGCTATTTCTTCATTCTTATAATTCTTTATAACTTCTTTTAGGAATTAGAAACTTGTAGAGAGAATGCATAAAATATAGCCTGATGCTGTGGTATCCAAAAATGAAGAAGTGACTTAACATTAGAAATTGACTATCAAAGACAAAGCAGCATGATCAAGTAGTGACAGGTGGGTCAGAAGGATGATCCTAAATTTGACAGAGGACAGATGCTGAGCTTTTCAAAAGATTTTGCAATTGTCTGAACAAATTTCAAGCCATATTTTCTATAAATGAAAAATGAAATTACCAACTGGGAAAACAGAACAAAGATAATTTTAAAGAAAATATTAAAGGTCAAAAATACTAACTTTATTAAATACTTAATAATGGATTAATAGACTAGTTTTTCTCCAAATTGCAACAGTAGTAAAGAACATGTTAGAGCACTTAAAAAAATAGGAATACCTCTAAGACGATTATTTGCAAAACTGTTAAAGAAAGGTTTTCAATTGGACCTGAAACTATGGAAAAAGAAAAAATTGAGCAGTCAGATCATTCTTATAAAAATAGCTGGTGGCAACAAAATGACAAATAATATCACACTTCCCTTGGTTATTTACAACAACATAATTTACTACTTAGTCTGCATGTCACATCAGTTTCAGAATTGTTTAGACTTGGATAGGTTAATTCAACCTGCCTATATTCACAAAATTCAAAAGATCATGATTCACATAGTTAATGTAAAAATTTGCAAATAGAGATACATGTTCATATTGGCTGTATGTTATTCTAGCATACCCCATAGAAAACACAAAGGAATGCAGATTATAAGAATGAAGCAGGGCTTCCCTGGTGGCACAGTGGTTGAGAGTCCACCTGCCGATGCAGGGGACACAGGTTCGTGCCCCGGTCCGGGAAGATCCCACATGCCGTGGAGCGGCTGGGCCTGTAAGCCATGCCCGCTGAGCCTGCGCGTCCGGAGCCTGTGCTCCGCAATGGGAGAGGCCACAATGGTGAGAGGCCCACGTACCGCAAAAAAAAAAAAAAAAAAAAAAAAAAGAATGAAGCAGAGTAAACTTGCAGTCACGATGGGAGAAATTAGTTGTATAAAGCTCTGAACGTCTAGTTCTTCCATCTCAACAACTGGCATAGGTTTGTCAACAGTCTCCTTTTTGAGTTTAAGCACCCCCTGCTTTGATAGCATGGACAAGTTCGTGTCATTAACTCTATTTCTTTATTTTGCTTCTCCAAGCAGCATCTCTTCCAAAACATATTCCCTTTTTTCACACATGCTAGGAATTTCAGTCTAGGCCTGTGCTGTGCAATATTGTATCCACTAGACACATGTAGAAAGGGAGCATTTATAGTGGGACTAATGCATCTGAGGAATTGGGTTTTTAATAGATTTTTTTAATTTAAAAAATTTTTGTTTTATTTTATTTATTTTTGGCTGCACTGCGTCTTTGTTGCTATGAACAGGTTTTTCTCTAGTTGCGGCGAGCGGGGGCTACTCTTCATTGTGGTGTGCGGGCCTCTCATTGCGGTGGCTTCTCTTGTTGCGGAGCACAGGCTCTAGGCACGTGGGCTTCAGTAGTTTTGGCTTGTGGTCTCAGTAGTTGTGGCTCGTGGGTTCTAGAGTGCAGGCTCAGTAGTTGTGGTGCATGGGCTTAGTTACTCTGTGGCATATGGGGTCTTCCAGTACCAGGGCTCGAACCCATTTCCCCTGCACTGGCAGGCAGATTCTTAACCACTGCACCATGAGGGAAGCCCAATATTATTTAACTTTAATCAATTTAAACTTAAAAACTGAAGCATATAAAGTATTTCTTATTGGCATAAAACTTTGTTTTTGTAATACTACCTTTTACTTTGTTGTATCATGTAAGATATTGTTTTACTGTAGTTTGCTATGGGGTGAATATATTGTTTCTAGCATTACATATAAACAGGTAAACCTTTCATCTAGTCTGTGCCATTGGATTGATTTAATTTGAATGATTTTTCTAGGCATAAATGTGCCATTATAATGTGTCTATTTGAATACGTTATGCAGATAAAACAATACACAATGATATCTGTTTAAATCATAATTGATAATTAACTTAAAATAATTATAGTTTTAACATAAATTAGGTTAAAATTAAGTATGGGCACTTTTTAAAATTTAAACTGAAGGCATATTTTTGATGCAGTATCTATTGGAGATGCAAAAACTAGTGTTATGATTGGAACAGTAAAGATAAAAGTTTACTACAACAAGATATGAATTACATGTTAGTACGAATGATAATTGCATTTTTTGCAGCAGAGCAAAACAAAAAGCTGTTTGGTACTTGCGCAAGAAAAAGTTTTAAAGATAATAAAGTGGGGAATGTAAAGAGACCTTGTCCGTAAATACATAGTACATTTGATAAGATGTTTCGTGTAAATAGTCAAAACATGATATCTGAGATTAATCACTTGATATTAGAATTAAAATAGCCACCAAATATTTTAAATTTTTTTAAACAAAATCTGAGCTTGTAGGTTTGGCAAGCTTTAAAGGAGCTTGGATTCTTGAAAAAATAATGAGAAAGAAAGTACAAATAATGATTATTTCAGTTATGGAAATATTGTTAGAAACTAGTAAAATAAAAAACTAATAAAGATATTTTACAATAAAGCCATCAAACAATTAGTTATAGAATATATGACCTTTTTAAAATGTGTAAATTCCTATAACTTTCTAAGCACATCAAAGATCAATTTATTCAAATTTTGAAAAATGTTAAGTAGTTTCTTTAGGTTTAGGTGAGTGCTGCAATGTAAGAGATAATGTAAAATTACTACATTTGGTTTGTTTTGTGTCAAAGGACTTTAAAATTTACTAATAAACATTTTATTGAATTCAGTAACAACAATAATATTAAACTCTTACACAGACACTTTTTATTTATTTACATTTATCACAGAAGAATATCAGCTAGATGTGAAAAAACTTAATTGCTGTTTCAATGGACTGTACTCTAGCCTTGTGAGATATTAATCTGGATTGATTAGAATCTTAAAACGAAGGACTGATTTTTCCCTTATTGATTTGCTCCACTCTACTAAATATTGAAAATATTTACATTCAGTTTTCTGGAACAGACTCTGGAATATGTCATGGATAGAGTTGTTAAAACCATTCAGTAATGAACAATGTATGTGAGTGATGAAAGAATAAAAAGACAATGAATTCATTGAATGAATTTAATAACTTAGTCCTTTGCCAATGCTCGCTGGTTGTGTAGTATAAGCGTTTCACACAGATTTAGTCTACAATTAGCTAAAATTCAAGATTACCTAAGTATTAAAAAGTGCTTGATAGGGCTTCCCTGGTGGCACAGTGGTGAAGAATCCTCCTGCCAACACAGGGGACACTGGTTTGAGCCCTGGTCTGGTAAGATCCCACATGCTGCAGAGCAACTAAGCCCGTGCGCCACAACTACTGAGCCTGTGCTCTAGAGCCTGCGAGCCACAACTACTGAAGCCTGCGTGCCTAGACCCTATGCTCTGCAACAAGAGAAGCCACCACAATGAGAAGACTGAGTACCACAATGAAGAGTAGCCCCCGCTCACGGCAACTAGAAAAAGCCCGAACACAGCAACGAATACCCAATGCAGCCAAAATAAATTAATTAATTTAAAAAATTATATAAAAAAATACTTCATAAAAAATTATTTCATCAAAGACAGTAAGTGGCCACGTGGTTTATATTCTCTCACAGATATTGCACTGAAAATGATGGAGTTCGATTTAGAGCTATAAGGAAAACAAGTGCTTATCTGTGGCCTAGTTAGACAGGTAAAAGGATTTGTGTTAAAAATTAATGTTAACTCGATACACATCAATAAAGGTGATTTTAGACATTGTCTTACATGTCTAAATAGAGAAGATTTTAATTCTTATCAACAGTATTATGTGAATTGGCTGCAAAAACTAAGAGAAAGATTTAAGAGAACATTTTTGTTTGTTTGTTTTTTGCGGTATGCGGGCCTCTCACTGTTGTGGTCTCCCCCGTTGCGGAGCACAGGCTCCAGACGCGCAGGCTCAGCGGCCATGGCTCACGGGCTCAACCGCTCCGCGGCATGTGGGATCTTCCCGTATCGGGGCACGAACCCGAGTCCCCTGCATCGGCAGGCGGACTCTCAACCACTGCGCCACCAGGGAAGCCCAAGAGAACATTTTTGATATTGATAAATTTAAAGCTGCCTTTCAGTTTATGCATCACACTTGAATTTGGCATTAATAGTACTGAATTTACCCAAAGGTTAGGTAATTTACCTATTTACTGATGTAATTTTGAAATTGATTTGTTTTTAAAAATCAAATAATTTATTCTCAAGTAGACAAACTCGTATATCCATGTTGGATCAAATATTAAATTAAAACAATCTTTTGGTTCTCAGTCCAGTTATTGGAAATTTTAGATTTGTCTGGAGAACCTTGGTATGTGTGTCTCTATTTTCTACTATAACTTTTATGAAAGCGAAGACAAGATAAATTATTTTAGAATAAAACGTAGCATCTTAATGAGATGAACTATAAGTGCAAAATATCCACTTATCTAGGAGATTAGTATGAGAAAAAGCTTGTAAACATCTCATTAATAATTTCTGTTGGTTACATATTAAAGTAGTATTTTGATATATTTTAAAATATATTACCAAAATGAATTATACTTGTTTTAAAAATTTTGATATGACTACTATAAATTTTAAATTAAATATGCATCTCACATTACATTTCTATTAGAAAATACTTATCTATCAGAAAACGAATATCTGCCTTGTTTCAAATATACTGTCTCAAAAGATGACTTACATCCTTTAAGTTTTTCATTTGTGCTTTGTGTAGTCTAAAATGTCTAAAGATGTACTGTCTAAATATTCTCAATTCATGCAGAAGCTCATTAAATATATGTACCCAATATTTTTATTGTTTATTTATTTAAAAAAATTTTTTAACATATTTATTGGAATATAATTGCTTTACAATGGTGTGTTGGTTTCTGTTGTATAACAAAGTGAATCAGCTATACATATACATATATCCCCATATCCCCTCCCTCTTGCATCTCCCTGCTACCCTCCCTATCCCACCCCTCTAGGTGGTCACAAAGCATAGAGCTCATCTCCCTGTGCTATGCAGCTGCTTCCCACTAGCTATCTATTTTACATTTGGTAGTATATATAAGTCTATGCCACTCTCTCACTTCATTCCAGCTTACCCTTCCTCCTCCCCATGTCCTCAAGTCCATTCTCTATGTCTGCGTCTTTATTCCTGTCCTGCCCCTAGGTTCTTCAGAACCGTTTTTTTGTTTTGTTTTGTTTTAGATTCCATATATAAGTGTTAGCATATGGTATTTATTTTTCTCTTTCTGACTTACTTCACTCTGTATGACAGTCTCTATGTCCATCGACCTCATTGCAAATAACTCAATTTCATTTCTTTTTATGGCTAATATTCCATTGTATATATTTTATCTAAACTTTTATGTAAAAGTATACTGATTTGAATTACATCTCTGTGTGTAGTTTCTCTCTGTATACTTACTATCCACTTTGCAAAGTATTTTGTACGTACAAATATATCACTTTCAAATTTTAGAGAAACTGCTGCTTTTCTATTATATTAGCATATAGTGAGCAAAAAATTCTATTGTTCTAATTAAATATGCCTTTTATGATTTTATAGTCCTTAATTTTACCCCTCATTCTTCATGTTTGGACTAATAGTCACCAAACAATTTAAATGTTTAGTGTACTGAAAATATTGTGTTATCCTTTTGCTAAATCAAAATACCTCTAAGTAAACAACCAGTTCCCAAGATGAAAATATAACTAAATTACAAACCACAAAACTGGGATGATTAAAATGTTCTACCTAAGGTTATAGGATGTTAGTGTCTAAAACTGTATGCATTCTGCTATTGATCTTAGTTTTCCTAAGAAAGCAGATCTCAAAAAAGAGTGCATGGATATTTCCATAATTTCTACTTCTCTGAGGAGAAAACACCTGCAATGGTAAGGAGCATTCATGTAAACAAAGTGTGAACTGCACACACGACTTAATGTGCCTCCTTTTTGTTGAACTGAGTTCAGCTATAATGGACTAAAGTTTTCCTTTCACTAAAACTGCTGCCAGGGACTTAAGTATCGGTTCAGTTGCTCTAAATGGTTCCAGTGACATAAGGAGAGAGAAAATAAATATCCCAAGTGCAAAATTAATACTTTAAGCTATTATGGCTAACGTCTAGAAGTCAGATGCCAAGTGAATAATTACAGCAAGATCATTGTGTTTGACAGTAACATTGGTCGTCAGCTACAGTCTGAGAGTCAGATGATGATAGAATATCATAGTCCCTTCATCGAGAAACTTGAAAGCTAAAGCTTGCTGGATGCAGCTGGTTGGTTTCAGTTTCTGACAGGGAAATCTTTATCTCCTAATTGAATTCAAACTGACTTTTCAGCAAATGATATTTCTGAGTTGATGATTAAGATTCTGGAAGGTTCCCAAAAAATAAAGAGCACACATAATAAACAACGTACTATTATTATATCTTAATACACTAGTTTTCTCCTGATTGCCTTTTCACTGCAAATTGCCTGATCACTTCGATCATTTAATAGCTAGTAGTTATTACTAGCCCATCTGTAGTCTACAATGTAAAAATTATTTTCACTTGTCACTTGTCTGCTCCTACTCCCACTCCCTTACCCCAAGCCTCACTTTCAAACAAGTACTGTATAAAAAGCTGACAGAGCCCAAAGATAATTCATTCTGTAGCTGTCTTAGAGCTTGGGAATTTCCTAAAAAGCTGGGTTAACATTTGCAAGTGTAGCCTATAGTTACAGCTGTAAGCTACAAAAATAGAGTTAATATATCCATCAATTAATCATTCAATTCGCTAGGCGCTGTCAAATTTTACTAACAAACATTTTGGGAAATTAATAAAGCAAAACCGAATAAAATCAAATTAGATCTATTTTAAACAGATACAATAAAACCTGTGATGTATTCACAGGTTTTGTTTAAATCAAGCCTCCTGAGTGTAGAGAACAGAATTCACTCTATGTGGTCAGAATGAATAAAGCCAAGTCCAAAATAGGTATGGTGATTTTAGAGTATGAATGGTTATCTGGAGACAGACTCGATGGGGAGGAAGAAATTGTCTGCTATCACTGTTGGGGTTGGGAATTCGTTGTGATTTTCCCAACCAATTAAAACTTGTCCTAAGATATACCAATAATATGCAAGACTGAGGGATGCAAGGTACTAAAAATAAAGTGACATTAAGATATCAGCTGATCTCTTAGATAAAAATAAAAGTAGCCATCTGTTGCTTCTGTAGATTCTGTTAGCATAGTAATGTCTTGATCAATGATACAAATATAGTGAACACATGGAGTTCCCAATTCACATAAGGAATGAGAGTCTCAAAGTTTTGCCATCAGCTTGGTGTACAAATTTGGACTAGGTATTTTCCCCTTAGTTTCTTCTATGAAAATCTTGAATTAGTGTTGCATAAAATAGCAAGTTCCTGCTGTAAATACATGTCAAGGCAGTGTTTGCTTTGATAATCAATAAGGAAGATAAAAAAGTAGAGGCTTTGTAAGACTAACAATTGGGACATTTACATGTAAGGGATAGCACAATTGATGCTTATTGTAGCTGATTGTAATTTCTGATATATTCAGGAAAGCAACTGTTGTCTTCTCACTCCTTCTTACACCCAAAAATCCAACCAAACAACCAAACTAAAAAACCTAAAACACTATCACTTTACCCTAACTAACAATTCTTGGAAAAGACAAAGACAGAGGAGGACAGGGACAAACATACCTGGAATCTCATTACTTCTCTGTTAGATCTTCTATTTTTTCTTATTATAATGCAGTACAAAAAGGAGAAACCATGTCCTACTACACTGTATTGTAGAGTTCAAATCGGTATGCATTCAAAACCAATTTGTCTATAAATGTGAAAAATAAGATCAGCCAATTTAACAGAATACTTTGCAGTATATTTTTGGGAAAATCTATTCATTCAATGATGTTTAATTGAGCACTTACTATCCATTGGGCACTTTTTAGCTGCTTGTGATATATCAATGAATATAGTAGATAAAGCCTGCTGACCTTGTAAAGCCCACATATTGGTAGGAGGTAAGAAGACTATAAAATATAATAAGTTAATTTTAAGTGGTGAGCTTTGGCAAGAAGGCAAGAGTTAGGAAAGTGAGTTCAGAGAGAAGAAAATTCAAGACAAGGGGAATAGAGTTGCACTCAACAATATGGTAGCCATTAACCACATGTGGCAATAGAGCACTTGAAATGTGGCTAGTAGAGTTGAATATCTAAATTTTTAATTTAATTTATTTGTAATTCTAGTTAAACTATGAAACCTGTTACTTGATTTGCTTATTCACAAAACTTTAATTATATTTGGAACAATTTGGTTATGTAAATCTACTTTTTCAACTGTAAATTTTATAAAATACACAGAGATCCAGTATTACCAACAAAATTCTAGTGTATAAATTGTGATGTGCTGTAAAGTACATACCAGATTTCAAATTTAGTATAAAAATAATGTACAATATTGCATTAATAATTTTATATTGATTACAGGTGGAAATGATAATATTTTATTCTATTTTTAATTGTAGTATAATTGATTTTAAATGATAATATTTAAATATATTAGGTTACCTAATATATTATTAAAATTAATTTTACATATTTTATATGGATTTTGTGACATGGATTGGATGTAAGGAAGACTTGAGAAAATTATACTTTAGAGTAAAATAGATGTTCATAAGTGAGCAGAGTGTTGACAGCTTCTGCACATGAAGATGGGCTTACAATATAGGTATGGACAGGTGGAAATTTAGTGAAGAGATGGAGAGAACAGACAGCTTGGGAGAACACTTAAGTTTGGTGGGGTGAATAAGAATCTATAAGAGCACTAATACAAGGACAGATAGTTTAATCAAGCAATTCCTCATCCTAATATTCTCTCTCTCATAGTTTTGCAAGAAAGCAACAGGGAATTAGGGGTTGATGACATATATAAATCATATATTTTTGTACACTCTCACAGTAATTGGATACTAGGACTTTACTGGAGTAGAATCCAAAAGTGAACCTAAACTACTTGATATTGATGCCACCTTTCTTCCAATCTGAGTAATGAGGGGAAAACATATGGTTTGGGATGTTGGGCATTGGAATAATCAAAGATAAATTCAGTATAATTAAAATGATTACCTATCTCTAGCTCAACTTGAATCTAATTTGAAACTATATGATAACCTCCTCAACTTTTCCACCACATACTGAAAAGGCATTGCCATCTCTGGAAATAAACATTTACATAACAAAATATTATGCTCCAGCCTTCCCAGTTCATTTGTACACAATGTCTGGAATGCAATTTAAAAATATTAAAAAACACAAAGAACCAGGAGAATGTGTCCAAAACTCAAGAGAAAACACATTCTCTTGTACATATAGATGATTCAGGTATTTAAATTACTAGACAAGTTCTTTAAAACAAGTTTTAGAGTTTAAATAATGTTTAGGAATAATTTTCCTATCACCATCCTTATTCAAACCAAATAAAATATCCATCTCAACATTTTTCACTCCAAGAAGGCACACATAGCTCACTAAACTATTAGAGTATTAAGGATTGAGAAGGAAATAATGCACAGAAACTAAAAAGATCACTGACAATACCAAGCAAAAATAAAACCCACAACCTTCAAGTAACTCTAATTTTTCAGAAAATTGTGTTTAGAAACTTTTGCAAGCAAAAGATAATTGAAATAGAATTCCTATATGTATTTATGTAGTATTTCTCAAAGAATTTTAAAGAGGAAATAGTCCATAAACCTACAGCAACCTCCCTCCCTCCCTCCCTCCCTTCCTTCCTTCCTTTTCTCGAAATTCCTCTTAATCCCCTGCAGCTGCTCCAGAAAATCTTTACTATAGACAACTTTCAAACATTCCAATTTACAGCCTCCCAGGTTTTCTAGGACTTCAGTTTACCAGCTGTTTTTTGGTTGTTTTTCAATTGTTTGTTTTGTTTTGTTTTTAATTTGGCCATAATGATTCTGACTTAGAAATTTTTATTTTATTCTGTCTATATCCCAAATTCCTTGAAAGAAAGAATCATGGAATTTACCTAACAAAGACTCTTTTCCCTATTTCAACGACTAGGCTCTTTTCTTGGAGGCAGTTGTTCCAGTGTCTAGACTTCCACATTATCCCAGTACCAGTGAGACATTTTGTTTACCATCCATGTTGGAAATCAAATTTCTAGGCTTACATTGTCTATCCACTGAATTCATACACTTGTCATATTTTTTGAAATCTCACCCAATTAATGTTTTGAACAACCTTATATACAGTATGATACATATTGTATGTCATACATTGCTATGTATACAGAGTTTGGTTGGCCAATAAGAAATAATATTTATCAAAATTTTATATGTTCCATACCCTGTTCTATAAAAGATTTTTATATGCATCAAATCATTTAATCTTTATAATAATCCTATAAAGTATAGCTTACTGATACTGTTTTAACACATGAGGAAACTGAGACAGAGAGACCAAAGTTCATGTAATACTTATGTGAGAGAGCCAGAAAAGAAATCAAGGATTCTGGTAACTGCTTAGTCTAGTCTGTAAGACACTCAGCCCTAGGTATGAGTCTTAGATTTCAATTTTTTTCACACATGATAATGTTTACTTTAACATGAAAAACAAATATTACTAAGCGCTTCTTGTGAGGAATGAGCAGCTAAGATGTCCTGGACAAGATTAATTGTGAATGATAAAAATGAGCTAAAGTAAGGGAATATAGGTACTATTTTTAAAAAAGAATATATAATGTATTAGGAAGAATTAATAATAATTCTATAATAACCATTTTAATCTATAGTAAGAAAAATTTGCCTATTTGCATCTCCCACATTCAATTATTTTCTATATTTGCTTGGGAAAAGCATTTGCTTGCTGTATTCAGGTGTTAAGTTGAAGCATTAATTTTTACATTTTCTACATAAATTTCAAGTGAGTTTTATCTAAACTTGTTGGCCTTCCTTTCTCTTATCATAATCATTTTGTATTTCTTTCCACCTATTTCACTTAGTAAGGAACTGCAAATATCAATTGCCTTCCTAGTTAATGAAAATTAAGTTGGAGCTGTCTTTACAGCTAGGAGTTCAACAAGCAATGTTTCCCCTCCCTTTATCATGCACAGTTGCTCTGAAATGACAGTTGTTCTGAAATTACTTTTCCAAGGATATATATGATGGTAGTTTAAAAATTGACTTGGGGATTAAAGAAATACATTGTAAAACACAGCTCAGACACTTTCTGCCCAAGTAAGAACCTCATTTTCTATTTGTAGCCCTTAAAAAATTGAAATATATTAAACATTAATTATATAAAGATTATATACAAATGCACATACATATACACATTCATCAATATCATGTACATATGAAGCATGCATTCAGTTTAAATGAAGTGGGTAAAAGTGAATATCCACACATTAAGAAATAAAAGTTGGCCTATATATTTGAAGAACTCTGTGTGCCTATTTTCTATGGCTTCTTCCCTTTCCTTCTCCTCCAGGATAATTACTACGTTTTTGTTAACTGTTTAATTTTTTTTTTGAAATTTACCACATTCATATGAATCCTTAAGATATAGTTTTGTTTTTTATATAAACAGAAGAACATTATATATATATTTTTTTTCTCTACAATTACTATGTCTCCTCTGCTTTGTGTTTTTAAGTTTCATCTTTGTGGATACATGCGCATATATTTCATTTATTTTCATTGTTGTATAGAATTCCTTTGTATTACTACAGCAAATGGTAGATCCCATTGTTCATGGAAACCTTGAGTTACTTTCAGTGTTTTGCTATATTGAAGAGTGCTGCAATAATCTTTCTCATTGTATGACTTTACCATGGTTTGGTTATCCATTCTCTGTTGATGTACATTGGTATTGTTTCAGCTAGAGGATATTACAAATCATGGTGCTGTGAACACTCATGTAGGAGTCTTTTTGGGCTCATATATATTCTTTTTCTCGGGTAAATACCTAAGAGTGGATGTTTCAGTCAAATGTTAAGTGCATGTTTATAAGAAATGGCCAAATTGTTTTCCAAGGAAACTACAAAGTTTGCATTCCCACCAGCACTATGTCAGAGTTCCAACTGCTCTATATCCTGGCTAGTATTTGGTACTAAATCATTGTTATTGTAACCTTCCCACTATGTGCACAATGGAATCATTATATGGATATAAGTAGCATTTTCCAAGTGACTAATGTTGTTGGTCATCTTTTCATGTTCTATTTATTGCTCATTGTTAGACATTCTTCATGAAGTGTCTAAATATTTTGCATATTTTGTGGAGCTTTCTGTCTTAACATTGAGCTTTAATTGTTATTTATATATTCTGAGTACAAGTTTTTATCTGACATGTTTGGTAATATTTCCTTCCATTTGTGACTTGGGTATTGATTGGGATTGCATTGAACACTTAGATCAATTTAGGTATAATTAACATGAAATTTGACTAGGCATCCTACATGTCATATATTGTACTATCTTGAAGCCACTTTCCTAAAAGGCTAGAATGGCCTGATGAAGGTAAAGCTGATGGTTCAACTTGGAAGGATTCTGCAACACTGAGGTGCCATCCTCCAGGGCACAGTATATGCACTGAATCACATGCTGATACTTTGTCTACAACAGAAAAACTGTATGGGTGCAGAAAACTGGAGTGGCCTTTGTTACCGCAGTGTTATTTGTTACCGCAGTATAATGTGTTATACAGCCTGATAATACCTGCACTTGGTAGGTGCTTACAAATAAATGAATGAATGAAGATATATGAATGAGTGAATAATGATTGAAAGAGTGGAATGTCTCCTTTCTGAGGGCTTTATATACTATATTCATATGTATCTATGGTAAGTTTATCATACTCTACACACAAATTCTAGTCACTTTTGTTTTTTAATTTTCATACTTTTTCTCTCATTCAATATTACTAGGTTAAAATCTAAAAAAAATCTGCACTAAGGAGATATTTTTTCAACAATATAAGTCCTCATCCTTTTCCTATATAAATTATTTCATACTTATGAATGTATTAATAGTATGATATTTTATTTAAGCAAGCTATTCAGCCTCAAGATCTAGATTTATTTTGATAAATTCTGTTAATACATCTAATATAACAAGTAATAGAAAGCCACAAAGTATCCAACATGTTTATTTTTGAAATATCTTAACATTTTTCCCCCTATACACAATGTGTTTAGGTCATTGTTGGTATGGTATGCTAAGTAGCACTTGCTTGGATATACTTTTAATGCACTGTTTTCTCACAGACTTCCCTATGTATCATCTGAAAAATATTTTAACACAAATAAATGACTTTCTTGTCTTGCTAAGTTACATCTATAGGGAATATAGCTAATTAGGTCCCCACTATAATTTTACTAGATGTGTACAGCTAGAGCTACTGCTTGACCTGTAACCAAAGAAATTTAAAAGCATCTTGGGTATTCCATTCATTACTTATATTAATATCTTCTTTTTAAAGTAAATATATCCATTTAACACTGTACATTGGTTGAAGAGTTTCCTTTTCAATCAACAATTATATGAACAATGAAATAAAACCTCTAGGTATATTTGCATAATTGAGAACAATACCATCAATTCCCAATTTGAAAGATCAGCTGATGAAACATACAAGACATTAAAATGCAAAAATTCCAAGTAAATTTAGTATATTTGTGTATAATAAACAACAAGTATTGTATTTTTCATTTTAAATACATTTCATCTGCCATCACAGGAAGAAAAGGAGAGAAATTTTAATCCTATAAATTAAAGAGATAGGAATTGACGTATTTGACCAAGACAGAAAAAGAGACTTTATGTCATTATGCAGACACAGGGTGAATTAGTAGGGGAAAATAATCAGTTAGATAATTATAAAATATTGGGTTGGCAAAAAAGTTCGTTCAGGTTTTTCTGTAACATTTTTTGAAAAAACCTGAATGACCTTTTTGGCCAACCCAGTATTACTACTATAGTAGAATATTGGAGCTGAGTGCCTCCATTGATATCAAACCATATATCAAATCGTTTAAGTTTAATCAGCTTAAGAAATATGTTCAAGTTTAGATACAAAACCTCAGTGTACAGTTTCCAGTTGCACCTCAGCTATCCTGTCCTAATTTATCCAGTGCTCACTGGTATCTGAATGTTGAATTGTCCACATCTAATTCATATCCTCAGGAAAATATTTCCCCATTCTACAATGTGAAGAACATTATACAACTTGCCTCAAAGCAGATAGCTACCATTTACTGGGTTATTTTCACAATCAGAATTATCTAACATAAAGATGCATTATTTTTATAGCATGTCACAAAGAGGACATGTATGATGAGATCAGAATCTAGTGGGTAACATGTATACAAGACACAGAGGACAGAGAAAGACATAATCTTTTAATCAGTAATTCCTATAGGAAAGTAACATGGAATGAAAGCTTAGGTATGAGATGAAAACTTAAACAGAGGAGCATTAGCACTAACATGGGTAGGCAGCTTTCTCTCTTCTGTCCTGAGTTTTGTCATCTTTAAAATGGAGTGGGTGAGGGCTTCCCTGGTGGCACAGTGGTTGGGATTCCATCTGCCGATGCAGGGGACACAGGTTCATTCCCCGGTCCAGGAAGATCCCACATGCCGCGGAGCGGCTAGCCCCATTAGCCATGGCCGCTGAGCCTACGCGTCCGGAGCCTGTGCTCCGCAATGGGAGAGGCCACAACAGTGAGAGGCCCGTGTAACGCAAAAAAAAAAAAAAAAAAAAAATGGAGTGGGTAGAGATAATAACTAATTTTTATGAACAAAAGAGAAAGGCCAAAGGAACTGGTGACATAAAATATAACCAAAGAACATCAGCTAGAAAATAGCAATTTGGTTAGAAGTAATCAGTGATAAAGTAAATGAAGTATTGGATCAAAATACAACTCATGCAATCAAATACTTTTACAGTCAGGAGAATTCTTGAAGGTTTATTGGTTAAGCAGCCTTTTGACACAGTTCTCTATAGAAATTCTCATGTATTGTGATGAATGAACAAAATAGCAAGGCACAAATGACCACACAATAAAAACTGACTGGAAAATAACAGATCCTAAGATTAGCCTAGGTTTATTAACGCAACTAGAAAGGCTTCTAGTTAAGAATACTGCCATATTCCTTAAAAAACTAAAAATAGAACTACCATATGACCCAGCAATCCCACTACTGGGCATATACCCTAAGAAAACCATAATTCAAAAAGAGTCATGTACCACAATGTTCACTGCAGTACTATTTACAATAGCCAGGACATGGAAGCAACCTAAGTGTCCATCAACAGATGAATGGATAAAGAAGATGTGGCACATATATACAATGGAATATTACTCAGCCATAAAAAGAAACAAAACTGAGTTATTTGTAGTGAGGCGGACAGACCTAGAGTCTGTCATACAGAGTGAAGTATGTCAGAAAGAGAAAAACAAATACCGTATGCCAACACATATGCATAGAATCTAAAAAAAAAAAAAAGGTTCTGAATAACCTAGGGGCAAGATAGGAATAAAGACACAGACATAGAGAATGGACTTGAGGACATGGGGAGGGGGAAGGGTAAGCTGGGACGAAATGAGAGAGTGTCCAATGAGAGAGTGTCATGGACATATATACACTACCAAATGTAACTGTGACCACCTAGAGGGGTGGGATAGGGAAGGTGGGAGGGAGACACAAAAGGCAGGAGATATGGGGATATTTGTATATGTATAGCTGATTCACTTTGTTATACAGCAAAAACTAACACACAATTGTAATGCAATTATACTCCAATAAAGATGTTAAAAAAAAAAATACTGCCATAAGTTAGGTGCCCTGGAAAGAGTCTTAGAATTGAGAGGCTTAGAATGAATCTTTGAGATAGAGTTGGCTGCAGCATATTTATTAAGAAGTTCCCTGGGGATCAATACCTGTTTCAGGAAGGGGAAGGAAGTATGATTGGGCAGTGGAATGAGTTGAAGAAGAATTCCAGGAGTGCTCAGCATCTCCATCTCGAGGTGCAGCTAATTCTCATTGCTTTCAACAGTTATTGAATATTTTAGGTTCCCCTCAGGCTCATCTAGCACACCTCCTGGCCTTGGTCACTTGACCCATGGCTTCTAAACCCTACTCTTCATGTTCTTCTCTGGCCAGAGATCCTATTCTTGTCTTAATTGTCACAATTGGGCCAGTCATTTTCAATAAGTGCCCCCAGATCAATAGGGCCTAAAATATATCTCATTGTTTCACTAGGTAACAGCAGCATAGTCAGTTACCTACGCCACTAAACTGACTCCTCTTTTTGCCTGTTGGTGCCTTGGCATGGGAGCCTCAAGTATCTAAAGGAACAGTTAAAGATTATAATCTAATGAGACCTGCTGTGGACCCTCTCAAAAGTGTTCCCCCTTTGGGAACAAATATCTTCAGGAGGGCACATGTTGCCTTACAGGGATGACATTTCTGCATCATATCCAAGCAAGAGGGTATGGTTCTAGCGTTCTAGCAGTAATAAAGAAGGATGAATCAATTCTTTTTTTGTGTGTGGTTTTTTTTTTTTTTTTTTTTTTTTTTTTTTTTTTTTTTGTGGTATGCGGGCCTCTCACTGTTGTGGCCTCTCCCCTTGCGGAGCACAGGCTCCGGACACGCAGGCTCAGCGGCCATGGCTCACGGGCCCAGCTGTTCTGCGGCATGTGGGATCCTCCCGGACCGGGACACGAACCCGTGTCCCCTACATCAGCAGGCGTACTCTCAACCATTGCGCCACCCGGGAAGTCCAGGGTGAATCAATTCTGAAGGCTAAGATGGTTCAGAAAAATCTTTACTACACATTTTGGGGATTCATTACAAATTGCTTTATCCCACAAGGAATGGCTCTATTCTCTTGCAGCCAAGGGACTGAACTTTCCGTAGCAGACATGATTTGGTTGGGTGTTTATTGTCCTTTGGGTTTTAGAAACTGACCTTTAAGTCCGGGGCCTGATTGTCAGCTTTCTCTACCCTCCCACTGCAGGGAGTATAAGCTTCTTTCTAAGGTACCAAGGAGATCTTCTGGTTTTTGCACTCGTTTTTGACAATTATTAGAAATTAATCACTCAGATAGCTTTTAATCTTTTTTCAAAGTTTCCTGAACTTAGAAATAGGCAACCAATTTGTTGCCTTTATAATTACTATTTTTCTCACAATTTTTAAATGCCTGTTAAATGCATCAGCTAATGCTCTCCCTTTCAATTGTAAGTTAGTCTAATTCAACATAACTGATAGTTTTAACAACTGGTTTGCCACCTTATGCCAGGTATAATGTGTGCTGACCTACCACCAGTGGTGGGGTCTTCAGTGACAGTCCAGAGCTGAGTGATCTAGTTCCAAAATACCATCATAGGGCCTGCTTTATCAAACAAGTGTTATAGGCTAATTTCCCTAGGAAGGTGACTCTAAAATGGAATCAGACATGCAGGTGGTTTGTTAATGAGCACATTTGGGATCAACACTTAAAGAAGGGAGAGGAAGGAGACAGAATTGGGTAGAAGTTTAGGGTGTTACAAGCTCAACAGCTGTCTTGCTAATCTTTCTGGGATCCTTGGAATAAGAATAGCTCTTCAGAGTTGTCCTGAGTTTGGTCCTTTATGATCAGGACTTTATACTTCCCATTCATGTGGTTAATAGAGGTGGACCAGCTCAGGAAGCAGTGTGACTTTGAGCCAGGGTGAGGCCATCTCCCCAAATCCCTGAGATCGAAGTTTTCCTGCCGTCAGTACTCTATCAACAGCTGTGCCCACAAGCCCTTCATTGAAAGAATATCTGTGTGGTGCATTGCAGAATCTACTACATTTATCATCAATAAAAATATTATTGTATTCAGACATATGGAGAGATATTTATTGACATTAAAATTTTACATCTATGCTTTGTACTTTAAGAAGTTGCAAGTGATTCTTATATGCCAATTTTAGACAATATAAACTTTTAAAGTTTGAAAACTTCCATTATTAGGAAGCTCAAGAAAAGAGATTTAAATTGCCCTAATCACATATAGGTGAGACTTAATAGGTACTATTTTCTGTTAGTTTGAATATTAGTAGATTAATAAGATGATTAACTAGTTAATACAGGTAATAGGTTTTGATTTCCTACTATAGGTCAAACACTATCCTAGGCTGTAGCAATGAATAAAACAGACAGAAATATCTGTCTTCATGGAACTTGCTCAGTGAAGAGGCAGTTTAAAAATGTACAATTAAACGCATGGGATGTAATTGTAAGGTCTATGGAGGAAAAGTGAACAGAGAAGAAAAATAGAAGGAATGGACATTTGATGAACATCTGATAAACATTTTCAAAATTTATATAATAGTGTAGGAGTTATAGTAGTTTTCATTTTATTAATGAGAAAATGAGGCAAAATAATTAAATAAATTGCTTAAGTTCACACAGATAAGTAGTAAAGATAATATTCAAACCCAGATAATTTTGGCTTTAACATCCTAGCTCTTAACTTTATACAACTGCTATAAACATTGGACAGAATGGATTTGGAATAATCACAAAGGTTATAAATGTTATTTCAGAGAAAGTGGACAATGACCTTTGAGTTTTTGGTGCTACTGAGTTTAATGGCTAGGTACGTATAATAAAGCAACAATTCTGTTACTGCTTTATATGAAAAAGATGTCTATTTTTTCTGTTACAGGGTAAGATATATAAAATATACATATTTGTAATATATTGGATGCAAACATTAAGATATGTATTTATGTGTAGATACATATGTGTGTATATGTGATGTCTGTATCTGTGTGTTTCTGTGCGTATATGACAGATGGGGGAAGAGAGAAATATGAGATCATGGAATATAGAGTATAGGAAGTACCACAATTGTTATATTGGCACAAAAAAAAAGGAATCATGGATTACTTCCTAAAAATAAAGTATTAGAGATAAATATGTGGACTGTTTATGATTACTGACAATTCTTCATACTGTAGCAATTATTTAATAATCTAATGAGACTACTTTCTTAATTATCATTTATAAGGAATAAGTTTATAACTCTGTTAGGTTTAGCTCTTTTGTGTGGAATAAGAACAAGCAAAAGTGGAATTATTCACAAAAGAAGGTCTCATGAGGAGTTTTTTAAATGATAGAATTTACAAAATATTTCCTTGTAGTCATAAAGTATTGATGAAAGAAAAAGCTATTACTAAACAACACCTCCACCCCCTCCCACCTTATTTAGATTCATGTACAAATTCACTGAATAAGTGAATGTTTTTATCCAAAATGTGGCCAAATTACAATGAAGACCACCATCCAGCCAAACAGGGCACTCAGGAAAAGATATAGTTTCTACCATACTAAATAAAAATTCAACTTGCATATGTGTTATTCTGAACATATACTAGTTGGCTGATTATCTCTTTTAGATAGTTTTCTAGTTAATAGATTTCAATCAGTAATTTAACTTCTATAGTTCTATATATTCTATCCATTTGTTAATAAAATAGAAAAATATTTTTTCAATGCTCTTTCTTTAAATGAAGTCTAATTTTGATTTGAAATAGAATGAATGAAACCTTATAGCCTGTGCCAAGTTTTTAATTGCATACTACATAATTTGGCCAACATATTTTTATTATACATTGTGTTTTTTCCCAGTTTTATTGACATATAATTAACATTTAACATTATGTAAGTTTAATGTATAAAATGTGTTGATTTGATACAGTTATATATTAGAAAATTATCACTAACTTACATTTAGCTAACACCTCCATTGTGTCACATAATTACCATTTCTTTTTTTATGATGGGAACATTTAAGAACTACTCTCTTAGGAACTTTCAAGAATATAATACAGTATTGTTATCAATAATCACAGTGCTGTACATTAGATCCACAGAACTTACTCATCTTCCAACTGGAAGTTTGTACCCTTTGCCTTATATCTCCCCATTTCTCCCAAATGCAAGCCCAGGGGAACCACCATTCTACTCTCCATTTCTCTGGGTTCAGGTTTTTTAGATTCCACACATAAGTATTCACATGCAGTATTTCTCTTTCTGTATCTGACTTATTGAACTCAGCATAATGCCCTCAAGGTCCATTCATGTTGTCACAAAGGGCAGGATTTTCTTCTTTCTTATGACTGAATAATATTCTGTTGTGTGTATGTATATATATATATATATATATATATATATATATATATATATATATATATGTATCACATCTTTATTCGTCTGTTGGAGGACCCTTAGGTTGCGTTCGTATCTTTGCTATTGATAATAATGCTGCAATCATCATGAGAGTTCAGATATTATTGTGATATCCTATTTTCATTTCATACAGGAGTTTTTAATTTTTTGAGGATCTTCCATAATCTTTTACATAGTGGCTGTACCAATTTATGTTCCCATCAACAGTGCATAGGGTTCCCTTTTCTCCACATCCTCATTAACATTTATCTTTTCTTTTTTTCGATCATAGCCATCTTAATAGGTGTGAGGTGATATTTCATTGTGTTTTTGATTTACATTTCCTTGATGATTAGTGATGTAGAGCATGTCTTCATGTACCGGTTGGCCATTTATGTCTTGTTTGGGAAAAATGTCTATTCAATCCCTCTGCCCTTTATTTATTTATTTATTTTTTTCTTTTTGGTATTGAGTTGTATGAGTTCTTTATATATTTTTGGATATTAACTTCTTATCAGATAGATGGTTTGCAAATATTTTCTGCCATTACATAAGTTTCATTTTGTTTGCCTTTTATTTTGTTGATTGTTGATTTTTTTTGTTGCTGTTGCTGTTCTCTGTTTCTTTCATGCTGTGCTTTTTAGTTTGATGTAGTCTGACTTACTGATTTTTGCTTTTGTTGCTTGTGCTCTAGGTGTCATATCCAAAATATTGTTGCCCAGCAAATGTCAAGGAGCTTTTCCCCTATGTTTTCTTCTAGGAGTTTTATGGCTTCAAGTCTTATGTGTAAGTCTTTATTCCATTTTCAGTTAGTTTTTGTGAGTGGTGTGTGATAGGGGTCCAATTTTATTTTCTTCCTGTGGTTATCCAGTTTTCCTATCACCATTATTGAAGAGACTATACTTTCCGCATTGAGTATTTTTGGCTGCCTTGTAAAATATTAGTTGACAGTATATGTGGGGATTTATTTCTGGGCTCTTTATTCTGTTCCACTGGTTTTTGTGTTTATAAACCAATGGTTTATAAACCATTGTGTTTCTGGTTTTGATTACTATAGCTTTGTAATGAGGTTGGAAATCAGGAAGTGTGACACCTTCAGCTTTAACTTCTTTCTCAGGATTGCTTTTGCTATTTGGGGGTCTTCTGTGGACCCATATAAATTTTAGGATTGCTTTTTATTTCTGTGAAAAATGCCATTGGAATTTTGGTATTGTAGAATTATTGAATCTATTAATGGCTTTGAGTAGTATGGGCAGTTCAACAATATTCATTCTGCTGATCCAGGAACACATGTTTCCATTTGTTTGTGTCCTCTTCATTTTCTTTTATCAGAGTCTTGTAGTTTCCATGGTACAGATATTTCACTTCCTTGGTCAAATTTATTCCTAAATATGTTACTGCTTTTATGCTATTTTGAATGAAATTGTTGCTTTTTTTCTGATGTTTAATTGTGGAGGTATATAAACAGCACCAATTTCTGTATATTGATTTTATATCCTGCAACATTACTGAATTTGTTGATTATTTGCAACATTTCTTTTTGTTAGATCTTTAGCATTTTATATATATAAGATCATATAATCTGCAAACAGTTTTAATTTTTCCTTTCCAATTTAGATATCTTTTATTTCTTTATCTTGCTTTTTTGCTCTAGCTAAGATGTAGTACATAAATACTGTGTTGAATAAGAATAGTAATAGTGGACGCCTTTGTCCTATTCCTGATCTTAGAGGAAAACCTTTTAACCTTTTACCATTGAGTATTATGTTATCTGTGTATTCGTCATATATGACATTTATTAAGTTGTGGTATGTTCCTTCTATACCTGAGTTGTTGTATTTTGTCAAATGGTTTATATGCATCTATTGAGATAATCATATGATTTTTATCTTTCATTCTTTTAATGAGATGTATCACATTTATTGATTTGCATATGTCTAACCATCCTTGCACCCTAGGGATAAATCCCACTTGAATATGATGTATGATCCTTTTAATGTGTTGTGGATTTTTGTTTTGCTTCTTTCAAGATCTTCTCTTGGTCCTGTTTCCAACAATTTTACTATTAATCTGTAACTTGTTTTTCTTTAGTAAAGTTTAAAAAGTTTAGTCAAGATATTTATGAACATTGCTTTTTTTTTCTACTTCCTCTTCCTATCTCTTTGTAGAGATATTATGCATGTTAGAATTTGTCTCATGTTCTATGTAGCTCTCATGGCTTTTACTGTATTTACCATTAAAAAAAATAAAAAGATTTGTTCCTACATCTAAAATATAATGCTGCTGCCAGGACAAAATAGACATCTTTAAAAAATTGTACAATTATGCCTTCCAAAATGATTCCCAATATTTTCTACTATATCTGCTTGCTTAGTGATGGATAACTTTATTTTATTTTCAAAATTAAAATCCAGATAATATTATGAAAATTTGACACTTTGAAGGAACATGTAATGCTATCAATCAAAATGTTTGAAGACTTTCCTGAAGAGATGAAATCTAGCCTGGATGTCAAATAATAGATATATTTTTGCAAAAAGGATTAATAATGAGTAATATATATATGTATATATATATAAATAATCTCAGATATTAGGCTACATTAATATTTTTGAAAGTAGAAAGTAACAAGCGGTGAGAGAGAGAATGGGGAATGTTACTGAAAATTTAGTATATGGATGAATTTCTAGTGGCTTTATAATATATATATAATTTTGCAATTTACTCCATATTTAGCAGGGACTCATCAAATAATTTTGAAGGAAAATTGGGCATGCCCCTTTATTTTTCTATAAACAATGGGTTAGGAATTTATTACTGTAGTTCATAAGTCAAGTAATGAAGAATTTAGCTAGAGAGGGGAAAACAGCAAGGCCTCATAATCTAATACACTGATGACTAGTTAGTTATAAGAAGAGGTAGACCAATGGAGTAGTCTATTGTGATTCGGTGTTTTATGTCTAAGTTATTGGTAAGATAGTCATACCATTAATTAAATAAAAAGCAAAGAAGAAAAACACTTGAAAGGAGAAGAAATTGAATTTTAATTTGAACGTGTAGAATTTTGTGTTAGTCATTGGTATAAGTGGTGATTTCATGCAGGTTTTTGGAAAATCAGGCCTGAAGAGGTTAGAAAAGGAAACTTTTCCATGATGATCAACTCAGCACTAAAGCTATGCATGGCAAGATAGAGTTACTGTGGGTAGAAAAACTAGACTGACATTATTTAGAACATTGGAAAAAATATCAGAAGAGATGAAACCCTATAAAGAAGATGCTGTCTTATCAATCATTTTGGCACATGTAATTAGTAATAATTTGAAAAAAAAACTGTGAAACTAATTATCATAAAAACAGTTAATAGACATGCTTCAGGACCCCGGAGGAAGATGGCGGAAGAGTAAGACGCGGAGATCACCTTCCTCCCCACAGATACATCAGAAATTCATCTACACGTGGAACAACTCCTACAGAACACCTACTGAACGCTGACAGAAGACCTCAGACCCCCCAAAAGGCAAGAAGCTCCCCACATACCTGGGTAGGGCAAAAGAAAAAAAGAATAAACAGAGACAATAGGATAGGGACGGGACCTGCACCAGTGGGAGGGAGCCGTGAAGGGGGGAAGGTTTCTACACACTACAAGCCCCTTCGCGGGCGGAGACTGCAGGTGGCGGAGGGGGAAAGCTTCGGAGTAGCGGAGGAGAGCACAGCAACAGGGGTGCGGAGGGCAAAGCGGAGAGATTCTGGCACAGAGGACCGGTGCCCTCAGGCACACACCAGCCCGAGAGGCTTGTCTGCTCGGCCGCCGTGGCGGGCGGGGCTGGGAGCTGAGGCTCGGGTATCGGCTTTCAGTCGGAGCGCAGGGAGAGGACTGGGGCTGGCGGCAGGAAGAGAGCCTGAAGGAGTTAGTGCACCACGGCTAGCCCGGAGGGAGTCCGGGGAAAGGGTCTGGAGCTGCTGAAGAGGCAAGAGACTTTTTTCCCTTTTGTTTCCTGGTGCGCGAGGAGAGGGCATTAAGAGGGCTGCTTGGGGAAGCGCCGGTGACAGGCACGAGCCGCGGGTAAGGCACGGACCTCGGAGACGGGCGTGGGCCGCCGCCGCCGCCGCCGCCGCCCGCCCGCCGCGGCCCGCCGCCGCCGCCGCCGCCGCCGCCGCCGCGGGGCCTGTGTGCGAGCGCGGGTCACTGTCCGCCCCGCCTTCCGGGGGGCCTGTGCACCCCGCCACTGCTGGGGTCCCCGAGACCCGGGGACGGCTTTCCCGGGAAAGCGCACGGAGCGCCACGGGCTGCTGCAACGTCACGCCGGCCTCTGCCGCCGCAGGCCCGCCCCACACTGCGCGCCCCTCCCTCCCCTCTGCCTGAGTGAGCCAGAGCCCCCGAATCAGCGGCTCCTTTAAACCCGTCCTGTCTGAGCGAAGAACGGACGCCCTCCGGCGACCTACGCGCAGAGGCGGGGCCAGGTCCAAGGCTGAGACCCGGGAGCTGTGAGAGCAGAGGCAGGGAAATCTCTCTGTGCAGCCTCGGAGGCAGCGGATTAAAGCTCCACGGTCCATTTGATGTGCCCTGCGTCTGTGGAGTGCATGAATGGACAGCGAATCATCCCAAATTGAGGAAGTGGACTTTGAGGACAAGATTTAAGACTTTCCCCCCTTTTCCTCTTTTTACAACGAATTATTCCAAATTAAGGAGGTGGACTTAGAGAGCAAGATTTCAGACTTCTCGCCCTTTTCCTCTTTTTACAACGAATTATCCCAAATTGAGGAGGTGGACTTGGAGAGCAAGATTTTTGATTTTTCCCCCTGCTCTCTTTTTGTGAATGTGTATGTGTAATCTTCTGTGTAAGATTCTCTCTGTATAGCTTTGCTTCCACCATATGTCTCAGGGTTCTATCGGTCCGTTTTTTTTTTTTTTTTTTCAATAATTACTTTCTAATTTTAATAACGCTACTATATTTCATACTTTATTCTATTTTACTTTACCTGCTCTTTCTTTTTTTCCTACTCTCCCTTCCTCCCTCCCTCCCTCCGCTCCTCCTTTCCTTCTTTCTTTTTCTTTCCTCCCTCCCACCCTTCTTCTTTCCACTTTCTTTTTCTTTCCTTCCTCCCTCCCTCCTGTCTTTCTTCCTTTCCTTTCTCCCTCCCTCCCTCCTTTCTTTCCTTCTTTCTTTCCATCCTTCCTCCCTCCCTCCCTCCCTCCTTTCTTTCTTCCTTCCTTCCTTCCTTCCTTTCTTCCCTTCTTCCTTTCTTTCCCTCTCTCTTTCTTTCTTCTACTAATTCTTTCTTTCTACTTTTTCTCCCTGTTACTCTGAGCCGGGTGGATGAAAGGCTCTTGGTGCTGCAGCCAGGAGCCAGTGCTGTGCCTCTGAAGTGGGAGAGCCAACTTCAGGACACGGGTCCACAACAGACCTCCCAGCTCCACATAATATCAAGCAGCAAAAATCTCCCAGAGATCTCCATCCCAACACCAGCACCCAGCTTCAGTCAACGACCAGCAAGCTACAGTGCAGGTCACCCTATGCCAAGCAACTAGCAAGGCAGGAACACAACCCCACCCATTAGCAGAGAGGCTACCTAAAAACATAATAAGGCCATAGGCACCCCAAAACACACCACCAGACGTGGACCTGTCCACCAGAAAGACAAGATCGAGCCTCAACCACCAGAGCACAGGAATTAGTCCCCCCCACCAGGAAGCCTACACAACCTACTGAAACAACCTTAGCCACTGGGGTCAGACACCAAAAACAACGGGAACTACGAATCTGCAGCCGGCAAAAAGGAGACCCCAAACACAGTAACATAAGCAAAATGAGAAGGCAGAAAAACACACAGCAGGTGAAGGAGCAAGATAAACACCTACCAGACCTAACAAATGAAGAGGTAATAGGCAGTCTACCTGAAAAAGAATTCAGAATAATGATAGTAAAGCTGATCCAAGATTCTATTTCCATGATCCATAATCTTGGAAATAGAATAGACAACATGCAAGAAACAGTTAACAAGGACCTAGAAGAACTAAAGATGAATCAAGCATCGATTAAAAACACAATAAATGAAATGAAAAATACTCTAGATGGGATCAATAGCAGAATAACTGAGGCAGAAGAACGGATAAGTGAGGTGGAAGATAAAATAGTGGAAATAACTGATGCAGAGCAAAATAAAGAAAAAAGAATGAAAAGAACAGAGGAGAGTCTCAGAGATCTCTGGGACAACATTAAACGCACCAACATTCGAATTATAGGGGTTCCAGAAGAAGAAGAGAAAAAGAAAGGGACTGAGAAAATATTTGAAGAGATTATAGTTGAAAACTTCCCTAATTTGGGAAAGGAAATAGTTAATCAAGTCCAGGAGGCACAGAGAGTCCCATACAGAATAAATCCAAGGAGAAATACACCAAGACACATATTAATCAAACTGTCAAAAATTAAACACAAAGAAATCATATTAAAAGCAGCAAGGCAAAAACAACAAATAACACACAAGGGAATCCCCATAAGGTTAACAGCTGATCTCTCAGCAGAAACCCTACAAGCCAGAAGGGAGTGGCAGGACATAATTAAAGTGATGAAGGAGAGAAACCTGCAACCTAGATTACTCTACCCAGCAAGGATCTCATTCAGATTTGATGGAGAAATTAAAACCTTTACAGACAAGCAAAAGCTGAGAGAGTTCAGCACCACCAAACCAGCTTTACAACAAATGCTAAAGGAACTTCTCTAGGCAAGAAACACAACAGAAGGAATATACCTACAATAACGAACCCAAAGCAATTAAGGAAATGGGAATAGGAACATACATATCAATAATTACCTTAAATGTAAATGGACTAAATGCTCCCACCAAAAGACACAGAGTGGCTGAATGGATACAAAAACAAGACCCATATATATGCTGTCTACAAGAGACCCACTTCAGACCTAGAGACACATACAGATTGAAAGTAAAGGGATGGAAAAAGATATTCCATGCAAATGGAAATCAAAAGAAAGCTGGAGTAGCAATTCTTATATCAGACAAAATAGACTTTAAAATAAAGACTATTAGAAGAGACAAGGAAGGACACTACATAACGATAAAGGGATCGATCCAAGAAGAAGATATAACAATTGTAAATATTTATGCACCCAACATAGGAGCACCTCAATACATAAGGCAAATACTAACAGCCATAAAAGGGGAAATCGACAGTAACACACTCATAGTAGGGGACTTTAACACCCCACTTTCACCAATGGACAGATCATCCAAAATGAAAATAAATAAGGAAACACAAGCTTTAAATGATACATTAAACGAGATGGACTTAATTGATATTTATAGGACATTCCATCCAAAAACAACAGAATACACATTTTTCTCAAGTGCTCAT
The DNA here is from genome assembly GCF_964165515.1 of Mesoplodon bidens. Lineage (NCBI taxonomy): Eukaryota > Metazoa > Chordata > Mammalia > Artiodactyla > Ziphiidae > Mesoplodon > Mesoplodon bidens. The sequence continues at coordinate 67,015,599 of NC_138162.1, read as the reverse complement.
GGAACATTCTCCAGGATAGATCATATCTTGGGTCACAAATCAAGCCTCGGTAATTTTAAGAAAATTGAAATTGTATCAAGTATCTTCTCCGACCACAATGCTATGAGACTAGACATCAATTACAGGAAAAGATGTGTAAAAAATACAAACACATGGAGGCTAAACAATACACTACTCAATAACGAAGTGATCACTGAAGAAATCAAAGAGGAAATTAAAAAATACCTAGAAACAAATGACAATGGAGACACGACGACCCAAAACCTATGGGACGCAGCAAAAGCAGTTCTAAGGGGGAAGTTTATAGCAATACAATCCCACCTTAAGAAACAGGAAGCATTTCGAGTAAACAACCTGACCCTGCACCTAAAGCAATTAGAGAAAGAAGAACAAAAATACCCCAAAGCTAGCAGAAGGAAAGAAATCATAAAGATCAGATCAGAAATAAATGAAAAAGAAATGAAGGAAACGATAGCAAAGATCAACCAAACTAAAAGCTGGTTCTTTGAGAAGATAAACAAAATTGACAAACCATTAGCCAGACTCATCAAGAAAAAAAGGGAGAAGACTCAAATCAATAGAATTAGAAATGAAAAAGGAGAAGTAACAACTGACACTGCAGAAATACAAAAGATTATGAGAGATTACTATAAGCAACTCTATTCCAATAAAATGGACAACCTGGAAGAAATGGACACATTCTTAGAAATGCACAACCTGCCAAGACTGACTCAGGAAGAAATAGAAAATATGAATAGACCAATCACAAGCACTGAAATTGAAACTGTGATTAAAAATCTTCCATCAAACAAAAGCCCAGGACCAGATGGCTTCACAGGTGAATTCTATCAAACATTTAGAGAAGAGCTAACACCTATCCTTCTCAAACTCTTCCAAAATATAGCAGAGGGAGGAACACTCCCAAACTCATTCTACGAGGCTGACATCACCTTGATACCAAAACCAGGCAAGGATGTCACAAAGAAAGAAAACTACAGGCCAATATCACTGATGAACATAGATGCAAAAATCCTCAACAAAATACTAGCAAACAGAATCCAACAGCACATTAAAAGGATCATACACCATGATCAAGTGGGGTTTATCCCAGGAATGCAAGGATTCTTCAATATACGCAAATCAATCAATGTGATACACCATATTAACAAGTTGAAGGAGAAAAACCATATGATCATCTCAATAGATGCAGAGAAAGCTTTCGACAAAATTCAACACCCATTTATGATAAAAACCCTGCAGAAAGTAGGTATAGAGGGATCTTTCCTCAACATAATAAAGGCCATATATGACAAACCCACAGCCAACATTGTCCTCAATGGTGAAAAACTGAAACCATTTCCACTAAGATCAGGAACAAGACAAGGCTGCCCACTCTCACCACTCTTATTCAACATAGTTTTGGAAGTTTTAGCCACAGCAATCAGAGAAGAAAAGGAAATAAAAGGAATCCAAATTGGAAAAGAAGAAGTAAAGCTGTCACTCTTTGCAGATGACATGATACTATACATAGAGAATCCTAAAGATGCTACCGAAAAACTACTAGAGCTAATCAATGAATTTGGTAAAGTAGCAGGATATAAAATTAATGTACAGAAATCTCTGGCATTCCTATACACTAATGATGAAAAATCTGAAAATGAAATCAAGAAAACACTCCCATTTACCATCGCAACAAAAAGAATAAAATATCTAGGAATAAACCTACCTAAGGAGACAAAAGACCTGTATGCAGAAAACTATAAGACACTGATGAAAGAAATTAAAGATGATACAAATAGATGGAGAGATATACCATGCTCCTGGATTGGAAGAATCAATATTGTGAAAATGACTCTACTACCGAAAGCAATCTACAGATTCAATGCAATCCCTATCAAACTACCAATGGCATTTTTCACAGAACTAGAACAAAAAATTTCAAAATTTGTTTGGAAAAACAAAAGGCCCCGAATAGCTAAAGCAATCTTGAGAACGAAAAACGGAGCTGGAGGAATCAGGCTCCCTGACTTCAGACTATACTACAAAGCTACAGTAATTAAGACAGTCTGGTACTGGCATAAAAACAGAAAGATAGATCAGTGGATCAGGATAGAAAGCCCAGAGATAAACCCACGCACATATGGCCAACTTATCTTTGATAAAGGAGGCAGGAATGTACAGTGGAGAAAGGACAGCCTCTTCAATAAGTGGTGCTGGGAAAACTGGACAGGGACATGTAAAAGTTTGAGATTAGATCATTCCCTAGCACCATACACAAAAATAAGCTCAAAATGGATTAAAGACCTAAATGTAAGGCCAGAAACTATCAAACTCTTAGAGGAAAACATAGGTAGAACACTCTATGACATAAATCACAGCAAGATCCTTTTGGACCCACCTCCTAGAGAAATGGAAATAAAAACAAAGATAAACAAATGGGACCTAATGAAACTTCAAAGCTTTTGCACAGCAAAGGAAACCATAAAGAAGACCAAAAGACAACCCTCAGAATGGGAGAAAATATTTGCAAATGAAGCAACTGACAAAGGATTAATCTCCAAAATTTATAAACAGCTCATGCAGCTCAATAGCAAAAAAACAGACAACCCAATCCAAAAATGGGCAGAAGACTTAAATAGGCATTTCTCCAAAGAAGATATACAGACTGCCAACAAACACATGAAAGAATGCTCAACATCATTAATCATTAGAGAAATGCAAATCAAAACTACAATGAGATATCATCTCACACCAGTCAGAATGGCCATCATCAAGGAATCTAGAAACAATAAATGCTGGAGAGGGTGTGGAGAAAAGGGAACACTCTTGCACTGCTGGTGGGAATGTGAATTGGTACAGCCACTATGGAGAACGGTATGGAGGTTCCTTAAAAAACTACAAATAGAACTACCATATGACCCAGCAATCCCACTACTGGGCATATACCCTGAGAAAACCATAATTCAAAAAGAGACATGTACCAAAATGTTCATTGCAGCTCTATTCACAATAGCCCGGAGCTGGAAACAACCTAAGTGTCCATCATCGGATGAATGGATAAAGAAGATGTGGCACATATATACAATGGAATATTACTCAGCCATAAAAAGAAACGAAACTGAGCTATTTGTAATGAGGTGGATAGACCTAGAGTCTGTCATACAGAGTGAAGTTAGTCAGAAAGAGAAAGACAAATACCGTATGCTAACACATATATACGGAATTTAAAAAAAAATGTCATGAAGAACCTAGGGGCAAAACGAGAATAAAGACACAGACCTACTTGAGAATGGACTTGAGGATATGGGGAGGGGGAAGGGTAAGCTGTGACAAAGCGAAAGAGAGGCATGGATGTGTATACACTACCAAACGTAAGGTAGATAGATAGTGGGAAGCAGCCGCAGAGCACAGGGAGATCAGCTCGGTGCTTTGTGACCGCCTGGAGGGGTGGGATGGGGAGGGTGGGAGGGAGGGAGATGCATGAGGGAAGGGATGTGGGAACAGATGTATATGTATGACTGATTCACTTTGTTATAAAGCAGAAACTAATTAAAAAAAAAAAAAAAAAAAAAAACAGTTAATAAATACATCATTTTAACAAAAAACATTAAAGAGCTCATTAAAAAATAAAACCAGTAACGATTAGATTAAAATATTTCAATAGCTTAGTAATTCCACTCTTTTGATCATAATGTCTATTAAGAAAAACCATTATTAAAAAACACACCAAGGGATGACTTAGCTGCTGTGTACACTGTTTTAACTTGCCTATTTTGTCCTTTCCATATGTAGATATATCTGCTTTGTGCACTGCAATTATGATGTGATATGATACATAATTTTTCTAACAAATCAGTCTTTTAGTGACATCTTCTTTATATTGTCAAATTTCCAATTATTTTATGTTATTTAAAACATTTTATTTATAGTTTTATTTTGGCTTAGGATTTTGAGGTGGTGGTGTCAAAAGTTTATGCCACAATTTCTAAAAAAATTTAGTAATTATTGAACTTGGAATTTTGTTATCTGTGAGTGCTGTATTGTAACCTTTATGTTTGATGTTATTAACTTTTAACAATTCCATAAGATACATAATATTATCTGTCATTTTTTTCCAAAATAGAATTCAAAGAAGTTTTCATTTATCGCTCAGATCCTCTTGTTCCATAGGCTGGATTAAAGATAAAATATCACTGGCCAAAATGTTGCATTCTTTAAACTTCCAATAATTTGGATTTGAAAGTATGATTCTATTTCCTTCAAATATGAGAAAGGAAAATTCTTGTTTAAGAACTATCTGGAATGTTTAAAAGCCTGTACATCCTAATTTTTGTGTGTCATGTTAAGCAGGTAATATATTAAGTAAGCCCCCTACATAAGAACAAGTTCTGTTCCCAGAGTGCGTTTGTAAGTCTAGTTCGTTCGTAAGTCCAACAAAGTTAGCCTAGTTACCCAACTAAGACAGTCGGCTCTAAAGTAGTGTACTGTAATAGGTTTATAATACTTTTCACACAAATACTACATAAAAAACAAACACAAAAAATAAAGAAAACATTTTTAATCTTACAGTACAGTACCTTGAAAAGTACAGTAATACAGTACAACAGCTGGCATACAGGCGTTGACATTGAGTGAACAGGCAAGAAGAGTTACTGACTGGAGGAGGGAGAGGAGGTGGGAGATAGTAGAGCTGAAGGATCGTCAGCAATAGGAGATGGAGGGCAAGCTGCAGTTTCACTCACGCCTGATGTTGATGGAATGCATTTTTGCATCTTTGAAAGTTCGCAACTTGAAGGTTCGTATGTAGGGGACTTACTGTACTTGCAGTGTTTAGTTTTAAGTATGTGATTTTCCTGTAATGAAACCCTGGAAACTTAAAGATTCCACCTGACTTGTTGCAGGTGGTTACAATGACTCTTTCTTTGGCCTCTTTATATATTTTGTGGTGCATATAATGTTTTCTGTGTTACTTTTTGGTAGGTAATATGGAAACTAATTCTGTATTATGCAGCTATTTCTTAATATAACTTTATCAACAAGTGACTTTAACACTTTTTTTTAAAATGTTGAGCTATATTGCTGAAGAAAAAATTATTTTCACTTGTGTTCATTAAGTTGGTGGTTTTCCTCACTATATCCAAAATACTAAGCCATTCAATAATTGCTCTAAAATAATTATCTTTTAATATGCATATTTTACTGGTATACACCAGGTTTAATTAAATTATATAATTAAGTAATAAAATATTTCATCTAAATTAAACAGGTTTGTGTGCAAACCCAATAAAACCTTGGTAAATCAACAATTGGTGCAGATGTAATAAAGAGTAGCCTACTAGCCTATGCATTAGTCAGTATGTTTTACAAGTAGAGTTGAGGCCATTAATTAATCTCTATAATCAGTTTGATGGAAGTTACTTATGAGAGCTTGCATATAATTTCTGGTTTTATTAATGGTTCATTAAAATTGGTAGCTTTGGTCTCCTTCACTTAAATAAGAGAAAACCATGTAGGTAACACACAATATGTTAGTAAAACAATTGGGTGAAACAATGAATTACTGGTGTCTTAGATATCCCTAGTGGCAGCACCCAAATTATTGACCCTTAACATCCCAAGGTTGAGGATCACAATTTCCTATGGAGTGATAAGTATAGGCTGTAGTGAACAGAAAAAAAAAAAAAAAGGAGATAGTAATGAGGGGGCAACTGCTTCCTTAACAATTTGGCTCAGATAGTACTTAGTGCCTCCTCACTAGGGAAATAAACCATCGCTTGAATGATAAACATCTGCATGTATGTTTGGAGGTGGCAGGTGTGTCACTGTTCAGCATTTCCACTTGCTACCCCAATGAATACTCGAGGAGTGTATTAGTAAATGCATTTAATTTTTGCATTGTTAATGACACTTCTTCTGGGTACATAGAAAACCAAGTTCATTATTTCTTGTATGCCAGCTATAAAGAAAAGAAAACTTTTCTAAATCCCTTTAATCCTGTTTGTTTGTTTGTTTGTTGTGATATGCCAATGACTAGTTGGATAATATGCACTCCTAAAATAGCACCTTATAGTTCACCTTGTGATAAATGCTTTCTATAAGTTTTCTTGGTTTAAATGAATACAACTGCCTTCCTGTTGCTCTCATTCTCAGTGAATTGACGGTTTATGTCACTCTCAGCAGAGGTATAATGTAACATTTTAAATAATGGAACATCCCCTACTGTCAGAGAATAGAAATAGTCACCTACTCTTTCAGGGAAAACAAATACTTTTCTTTAAAAAGTGTATTTTAATCTCTTTTCAATGCAATTTTAATATAACTGTGTGATATTCCCAAGTAAAAATACTTAACTTTTTGTTTCAGAAAAGAAGTTAGTTTTGTCACATTGAAGAGGTAAAAATCAAATTGTTTCCCTTCTTTGTTTATTACCATTTAAAAAAATATGCATAGGTACAAATCATCACCTAAAGAGACAGCTTCAAATTCTTAAGTCTATTTTTCCATGTATATCTAATGAGTAAACTGTTGAAAATCAAGGTGTGAATATATATTTGAAAACAAATATAAATAAATATTTAAAATTCATATATCATACAGGTTATTATGTATCAGAAAAAAAGAACTTACATAGATATTTAACTTTTCACGGTGATATTCTAGGTAAGAGGCATACAGATGCAAGAAAGCAGTTGATCTTGTCTGAATTATGTTTCAACTATATTCAGTTGGATAGTAAACAGCATTAATTTAAATATTGATCATGGCTAAGACCCCATCAGACTGAAACAAAACCATGGGATTGTTAAGGATTCTAGAATTTACAGAGATTAATACACTACAGTTGAGTCCCTTCCAGGACTTCCAAGAATCCTCATTTGGTGAATGTCTACTTGTGAGACTGATTACAAAGTCTAGACTGAGAGCCAGAATATTTTGTGGTAATGGCTAGACCCAATAACAACTAGAAATTTTAAGTAGCCTGTATCTATATTGATTCATTTGCTGATAAATACAATATAGCAGCAAGAGGTCAAGAGACAGTAATTCAGGCAAAGGGGGAGTATGAGTAGAAGCAGAAAATTGTCCTCACAAAAAGTAGTGATGGGGGCTTTAATATCTCTGGGGAGATAGGAGGCAACTTTGGGTCCTGACTCTCTGGGATCACAGGCAGATGGAAGATTAAAGGAAAGGAGTGGGAAGAATTCCTTTTCCTTTCACATTTACCCTTCTTGTATTCAAGGTTTTCAAGACCTCACTGCCTCTTTAAAGGGGAGATATCCAGACAAGTTAGGTCACATGAGACAAATGTCTTTATGTTGCTCTTAGTGGGCTACTTACCAGCAGCATTTGGCTCCTGCAGCTGAGAGACCCTCACTACTTGACCATAAAAAGGATAGATTATACTGCAGTCAACACAAGCAAGATACCTTCTTTTTTTAATAACCACTAATGAGAACTTGGCTCCCACCTCAGTTACTTGGAGCCAAGAAAGGAAATTTGCTCATTCTTCTTGGGACCCTAATGTAGACTCTACGTTTTTGCTCATGAGTTCCTCCAGACCCGGTTCTTTTATCTTAGCTAACCCTCCCTCTATACCCTGGGTTGTTTTCTTTCTTCCCTCCCTACCACAGCCCGAGCATTTTTAATCTATCCTTCTAAGGGGAGAACAATCTGGATCTGTCCTCTATTCCACTGGAAATTTATTGTTCATGGTATAAATGTTAGCTTTAGATTTTCATGCTCTACTGATTCCCAAAGGCTTTTCTTTCAAATGTATGGTCTTTAGGTCTGAAAACTGAGAATTTAACCATGATTCAAAACTGAGCTATACTTTTTTCTTCTTCCACATCTTTCCGTAATAACAAACTTACACTGGTGGCAATGTTTATAGAAAGTCCTTGTTGCTTCTTAAGTGAAGAGAGAGGGGCAGAAGAGAGAGGGGCAGAAGATAGGAAGAATAAAGACAGGACAAATTGTGTTGGGAAGCACCATGAACAATTTAATGTGAAAATATTTCCTTGATATATATTAAATAATAATGAGTCACATAGTTTGACTCTCTTGTTAAGTACACGTAGAGGTAGTAACAGCTGAACCTGGAATTGAAGCTATGAAGTAAAAATCCCATTAAAAACTAATCTCCCCCTGTCTAATAGGTAATAGGGAACTGTTAAAACTTTTACAAAGTGATCAAGATCCAATCAGTTTCTACTAAACACAGATCAGTTTAAAAGAGAAAGTAGACTGGATTGACAGGGGAGGAAAGGTAGAGGTGGTGTTACTACACATTCTCACTGAACTGTGACAGTCCCGTTTGGTGCCAGCTGTCCCAGCATACATATTTACTTTTTTTTTTTTTACATCTTTATTGGAGTATAATTGCTTTACAATGGTGTGTTAGTTTCTGCTTTATAACAAAGTGACTCAGTTATGCATATACATATGTTCCCATTTTTACATTCACTTTAAAAAAGCAAATCAGTATAAATGATATTTTTTGGACATCCTATTTAAGGCACTATTAAAATGGTTGGCATCATGTTATAGAGAGCTAGGATTGAGAATCCGATGTTAAGAACAAAGTTAAAGAAACCTATGGAGAAATTTGGTTATCATAACAGCACTGTGAGACTTTTCTTATGGATATGGATGCTGCCCTTTCCAGTTTATGGGATACAGAGTGGCAGGACACAATCCAGGTGTGTGTGTGTGTTTTCAGATAACTCGCATTTCACTAACTGACACAGCAGTACAATGCATTAAAATCAAATTTCTCTTCTACCATACTTTCCTCACAGTTGTTCCTTCTAATTGTAATAACTATTCCTTCCATGCCACAAAATGAAGCAATTATTTCTTGAAAAACAAATCAGAAAGCATTTCTCCAGGGAAGACATCCCTGACCTCTCTCAAAATAGAATAGATAGCTCCTTCATCTTGAGATCTCTGTACCTAATACATCCTTTGATCATTAAGCTTCTGGCATTGTTCTGTAATTTGTTTCTTTCTGTATCTCTGTACCCTAATACATATTAGATTTCTTTTTTTTTACATCTTTATTGGAGTATAATTGCTTTATAATGGTGTGTTAGTTTCTGCTTTATAACAAAGTGAATCAGTTATACATATACATATGTTCGCATATAGATTTCTTGATAGAACAGACTGCTTTTGTATTCAATCCCAGTATTCCAAGTGCCTGGCAATATATCTGACCCACACATTTATTGAAATGAATTCAAGCTAATGGAATGGATTTGTGAATTTTCATATTGAGTAGTCAACTGATTGGAAAATAAAACCTGATTAATTCTGAATACATGAAGTTCATATTCTCTGTTGTTTCCAGTAAGGCACTCTTCTGAAGTTATAGGTTAAATTATCCATCACGGTATATAGACTATTATAATAATAGCCCCAGATATTTTTAACTATTAAGAAAAGCATTGTTTTATGATTGACTTTAAGCATTCTTCAATAATTCAATTATTATAATCAATTTACTTGCAAATATTGCCATATCTGCGTAATTCTTGTTTAACCAAGGCATATATTTTCACTGCAATTTGCCTAATTCTAGGTTCAGCATATGCTTCCATAGATTTAAGCTAATTTTAACATACAGACTTTTAAAAGGCAGTTTTTAAAAATAAATACTTTTCTCAGCAATCTGATTTATAAGAGGCTTTGTCATGCATGAATCTGGACAAGGCAGAAATTGAGAGGAAGGGCTTTTTTTTAGATTTGTTAAACCCATAAACTATTGTATATTATTGTGTTATAGAAGCATCCAAATTATGAAATGGATCTCCTTCTTTTCAATTATCTCAGTACAAATTGTTTTAAAAATTCCCTAAAGTTACCCTCACATTCATTCGGCTCTTGTAATCTTGCATTTCTCCCCAAATTAATTTCTTACTGTGCTTTTATAACTGCCTACAATTTTAGAGACATATTTGACCAATCTATTTTATAAGGTTTTTAGTGAAATTCTTAGGAAAAAAATGTCTGTAAGAAGCATATGCTTCATCGTTATTCTGAAAATATGAATTAATATCTCCTTCCCCTTTCATTTGTAATATTTTATTTATAGGTGTTTTATTTTCTAACTGTGACCTTTAACTTACTTTTTAATTTTTTCCACCTACACATCTCTGAGGATACCTTATATAGAATAGAATAGGTGCTCAATATAACTTATCATTTTTTGGAAGAACAAATGTTAAATTAATGTGCACTCTGGTTGATTTTTTCTTCAACTACAAGTAACGTCAAGGAACAGAATGTGGCTCAATGTATGAACTATATCTTTTGAAATTAACATTAAGACATATTTATTGATTATTTTAGAGAAAGGTTTATAATAGTTTGTCCAAAGAGGAAAAAAGTTTATAAAATTTATATTTTTTTCTAAAGTTAAACCAAAGAAATATAAAAGTTTCAATTAATTTCTTCTAAGTTCACTAAATTGCTACTTGGTTTCTATAATATAGCACTGGATATATAAATCAACAATGTAGAGAAATGGTTACTCTTACTTTAAAGGCATCATCTCCCAATTAGCATAGTAGGAAGCCTCAGCTTTTGTTAAGTTTATATACTGTTGCTCTTAACCTTTTTGGTTATTTCACCACTGAGTTCAATGGCTAACTAAGTTTCATTTTTATTTATATGTCACAGGATTAGCTAATATCTTGTGCTGATGGCTCAGAACCAGAGTCTACAGGTTTAGATTGGGTTTTTCATCACTTATTGTAACAAATTTCTATTAATGGAGTAGAACAAATTGCAGTTAAACTACTACAGTGACATAAAGCATATGTATAACAACGTTAAATGGAAGGCAAAGAAATGATTGTGGGAAGGCAATCTCTTTGTATATATTTTGCTATTACAAATAGATATAGGTGACAGATTTAATATAAAACCAATGTTCTTACTGAGCATTTATTACCACTTCATGGGCCAGTCATTTCAAATTATTGACAGTAAGTTTTCACAACCAGGTTGGTGCCCAGTTTTAGTAAAAGCTGTAATGTTAAGATACATTGGGAATATCTTGAGCTCCAGTCTTTCCTTAGACACTTTCTACCTTTCCCTAGATATATGGTGCTATATAGTGTCACAATGTGAAAGCCAAGGGTCCAGTGATATGTGTTAATTTATATCCTTGAACCATAATGCCACCTCCAAGAGAAAGATACATTAGAGAGAAGGAAAGAAAATATATGTCACCCAGTGAATTTCTAAGAAACAGTGTTCTTAAAATTCTTCTAAGACTGATATGCTAATTGTCAGACTATACTTGCCAGGACTTAACAGAGCAGTGTGTGTGGTGGTAGATAGGGCTTGGGATTAGGCCAGCTACTTTAGTCCTATTGATGTAAAGCAAACAACCCCAACTTAGTGGTATAAAACAAAAGTCAATTTATTATACTCAGATTCTGTGACTCAGGAATTCAGGCAGAGCCAAATGGAATGGCTTGTCTCTGCCCTACATATTTGAGGCCTCAGCTGAGAGGATTCAGTTAGTTGCAGATGATGTGAACACTTGGGAGCTGAAATTATCTGAACAATATTTCACCATATGTCTTTTAAATAGGTTGTGATAACATGAAGGATGGTCTCACCTGAGTCTGTCAACCAGCATGCCTACACATGGCCTATCTGTGAGGCTTGGGTGTTTCACATTATGGCAGCTGGTTTCTGAAAGGGAGCATTCTAAGCACAAATGTTCCAGGAGAATCAGGCAGACTGCATAGCATTTTTTGACCTGTTCTCAGAAGTCATATAGTGCCAGGCATGCTGTACTAAACTGGTCCAAGCAGGCATTAGACTTCCTAGATCAAGGGAGAAGATATAAATCTCACTTTCCTTTAGGAGAAGTGTTTGATGTATGACTTATTTTTCTTAATTGACATGGAGGTATGAGGGTCAGCTGAGAAAGAAAAGATTAGGTAAAACCCAGTGAACTGATTAAGAAAGTCATGGAAAGGCACAGTGCTAAACACATAAAAGATAATTGTCAGTGTATAGGAAAAACCTTGGCTGGTTGAGTAGATTCATAAAAATTTTTTTATTATAAAATAAGATAAAAAATCAGAAATCAGAGTGGGTTAAAAGCAGGATGTGTAAATTCAAATTTAAAAGTAAAGCATATGAATAATGAATGAATAAACAAAATGGGGAGAGAGAAATGTACAGATGGTCAATACAGGAATATTTAGGAACCAAGATTCATATAAATTTTTCCATAAGTGAATATATGCCTGTCTTATGTATACAAACTTAATGTTCTCATCCTTATACCTTAAAGACAATTGTGCAAATGGTGACATTAGTAACACATCTGGGGAATGTTGCGAGTATGCTATTCTAACATTAAATAACAAAGGTAAATATGAATGTGAATGTTAATTATCTATTCACATATGGAAAAATATTAGCAGAGGCACTAGATGTTGGATAGTGACTGGCAATTCTATTTTATTCAGAAATAATATTGAGTGCTTGTTAATTATAAGGCACTAAGAAAAGACCTAGCAGAGATAATAAGACAGTTAAATACAACCACATACAATCATACACACTCATCTTACATACATACAGTTTGCAATTTAGTAGACTTTAGTAGACTTAACACTTAAAATCTTCAGTAGATACCTAAAAATTACTATTAGGCTGTATGCTATTTTTAAACACACATACAGAGGTAGGTAGATAGACAAATTTAAATATTGTATAGCCTAAGCATTATAGCGCATTAGGTATTGATAGGAGAGTCATGGCATATAGAGATAAAAATGGGACCAAAGTATTGTCTCCTTAAAAACTGAAGTTTTTATACAAATGTTAACACTATTTGAGATTCAACAGTTATCTATTTTTGAGTGGTAACCTGTCACTAGAAAATAACAATATAATTTAGCATAATAATCATGTAGCAAATTATTCAATACATGTCTTTCTTTGCCTTACACATTCATTTGGCTAACGTACAGGTGGAGAGGTATTTATATATTCTTTTCACAAAAAGCAGAGCGAGGGGGGAAAGAACATCCAGAATGGTGGATTAAAAATACAAACAAACAACAACAACAACAAAAAAAACTCTCTAAGTATCTTGTCTTCAATAAAGGTAACAAGAACACTGGCAAAAATGTCAAAAACAACCTCTTCAAATTGGAAATTAATCAATGGTCACAACAATTGAGGAGTGTTTATTTAGCAAAACAGCTAAATCACAGTAAGGATAGTAAACTCTGTGCCATTTTATCTTGTTCTATCCCCATAAATCTCTTATCAGACTCTCTTTTTCCAGTCCTGCAATAGATATAAAAATCAGCAGCCTCAAAACCTCCATAGCTATGAAAATCAGAAGACTAGCAGACATTGGAGGAGGATAGAATCAATTTCTAGCTCACCATAAATAATCCATTCTCAAGAATTGTCACCATTTCACATGCCTGAAGACTCTATGGACAAGTCTGATTCACAGGGTTTGTATATATTTTATCTGAACCAAAACTTCTTCAGTAAGAAAAAGGCCTATTTTCAGGGTGTTTGTAGAAAAGTCAGTGGCAATTGTTTAACATCACAGCTGCCTGAGGTGGCAATACCCATGGGGGCAAACAAGAGGCTGGCCAAAAAGCATGAAAGGAAAATATGATCGAAATGTATATAAATAGGGTTTTTGAAAATCTTTAATATTCAAAGGAATATTCCTGGAAATCTGAAAAACCATACACATGTATAGAGCTTTGTGAATGCACAGGAAAGATGTAAAGAGACCTTAAGCTTTCAACTCTGTCTGACCTTGACACATTGTGTAATGAGGACATAAAGCCGGAGGCAGAGTTATAAATTGGATGAATACTAAAGCTGTTCCCTAACACACATAAAAAGCCCTTTAGCAAAGTGTGGAAGATGTATTGGTTGAAGGCATTTAAGAAAATCCCTATCCAAGCACTATCTGACCACTAAGTTAATCAATTATACTAGCCATTCACAGCCAAGAAAATATATTTTAGGGAATTAGTTCAGGAAAGTCACTTAACAGAGAAAGAGAGCCAAGACAAACTGCAACAATAAAGAACAACAACAACAAACACTAAGAGGAGAGAGATCTGATTCCCAGATTTACCTCATTTTAATAATTAAAATGGGAAAAGAATTTGAAAAAGAACAGATACATGTATAACTGAATCACTTTGGCCTACAACTGAAATTAACACAACATTGTTAATCAACTATACTCCAATACAAAATAAAAGTTAAAAAATATTTTAAATGTCCCATATACAATAAAAAATATGAGACATGCAAAAAAGAAGAGAAAATATTGCCCTATATGTGTGGAGGAGACAAACAAACAGGCAATAACAACTCTCCCTTAGGAGACCTAGATATAGGACTTGGAAGGTGATTCTAACTCAGTCATTATAAATATGTTCAACAACTAAAGAAAAAACATTTCTAAAGATCTAAAAAAAACCTCATAAAATAAAGCATATCAATAAAGGTAAACAAACTATTAAAAAATAGAAATTCTTGAGTTGAAAATTACAAGTGAAATAAAAAAATTCAGAAGCAAATTAGAACTGATAGAAGAAAAAATTTAGCAAACTTGAAGAAAGGTCAATTGAAATTATCCTGTCTCTAGTAGAGACACAGATGTAGAGCACAAATGTATAGACAACAAGGGGGGAAAGTGGTGGGGGCCGTGGTGGTGGGGGGATGAATTGGGAGACTGGCATTGATGTGTATACACTAATATGTATAAAATAGATAACTAATAAGAACCTGCTGTATAAAAAGTAAATAAAACAAAATTCAAAAAAAAGGAAATTATCCTGTCTGAGGAAAAGAAAAGAGAAAAAGAGAATTAAGAAAAATGAACATAACCTTAAAGACATATGAGGCACTATCAAGTACACCTATCAGAAATCAAAGTGAAAAAAAAGATGCAAAGGAATAGTTGAAAAAATAATGCCCAAAACTTATCAAATTTGAAAGGAAGTGTTAATTTACACATTTAAAACCCTTAACAAACTCCAGGTACAATAAGCTCAGAGATACAATCATAAACATATTATCATAGACAAATGGTCAAATACCAAAACCAAAGAGTGAATCTTGGAAGAAGGGAAAACATCATCAACAAGGAAATCTCAACATAATTAACAGTTGACTCCTTATCAGTGGCCATGGAGGCCAAAAGGCAATAGGGTAACATATGCTGAAAAAAATAAAGATTATCAACCCAGAATTCTATATTCAGCAAGCCTCCCTTAAATAGGAAGGAGGTTTGCAGATACAAGATCATATGTATTTCTGTACTACCTGAACAATCTGAAAACAACTCCATTTACAATATAATTTTTTTTTTAACTAAGAAACTCATTTAGCAAAAGAAATGCAAGACCTGTACAGCAAAAATTGAAAGGAATTTAAAAAGATGTGAATACGTGGAATGGTATCCCATTTTCATGGATTGGAAGAAATAAATGTTAAGATGACAGTATTCTCTAAATAGATGTACAGATTCAATGCAACCCCGTTCAAAATTCTGGTTAACTTATTTGCGGAAATTGATACATTGATCAAAAAAGAGATCACGAGAAGGGCGACAAAAACAAACAATAGGTGAAAACATAGAACACTCTGTCTAAATAGGATGTCTCCTTTAACTTTCATGTCTTCAACAAAAGTTCTACATACTTTCATTCTAAAACAGATAATAGTGGAAAATTAATCAAAAATTATATTAGTATGTCAAGGATGGGGATAAACATATGTATGCATAGAATTTTCCATCAAATAAATTTTAAGGGTAGTATCACCTCTAAAAAATATCTCTAGACAACTATGTATTGCCTATATTATTGTGGATTTTGACAATTTAAAATATTGACATTTTTATATGAAAAACTTTATGTAATGAAAATTTTACTATTTTCACCTTAGTCTTATAGTACAGGTACATACATAGAGAGGAAAGAGAAAATACATTGCAGGGTCGAATTCATTAGAGGAAGAGTAACACCGTTGGTAATTAATATATTTTTCAAATGACTGCATGGTATTTATAATTCAACAATATAGTATTAAGTAGGTTTATTGTAGTGCATAGGAAATAGATTGATGATTTTTTCACGTATTTTAAATATATTTACATTAAATAGTTACTTTATTTTTGGAATCATAACCTTGTATAAGTCTCCCCAAAAAACCAACACAGTGTTGACAAAAATTCACTGGAGTCCATTTAGAATTGAATCATTCCACATCTTTACAAAAAGTACTATTGGAAAAAAAAAAACTTCAATATGATTTGAAAACATAAGCTTTCTCAAAATATCATTCTGGCTAATATTATGTTTTTTACCTTTAGAAGTTATCAAATTACTAATGAGAAATGTATAATTTAGACTTAAGCATATTCAAATGACTTACTTTAAAGGGACTGAGTTTCCTGATTCATTATGAAAGAATTCCACATCAGGAGCTATAGATGAGCTGTACTCTCCCTTTCTAGATTGAAGACTTCTTTTATGCTTAATGTTTTTAGTTATGTCTGCCTGTTTAAAAGTCCTAAAGGGATGTAATATTTTCTAGAATACAAATCTGGCTCTAGTGCTGAATAAAATAAAACTGTGGCTCAAGTGGTGAAAAGGAGTTTGCACACAAATAAAACCTGGCTTAGAAAGAAACTTGTTCAAGTTTGTGGAAGTTGTTTTAATGATTAAAAATAAATTGACATGACTAAACAAGTGCCAGTACTATTGACATGATTTTAGGGTTTTAAATTTTTCAAATATAATGACCCTAACTGCAATTATCATTGACCCAAAAGTGCTAGTCAGAGGAGTATTTCAATAAGCTTGGCATTAGGAATTTGAGATTCCTCTCTCTCTCTCTCTCTCTCTCTCCCTCTCTCCCTTTATAGACTGGGGCTAGAAGATTGTTCTCTCTATGGTTACCAGATGAACAGAATATAGAGCCAAACCTGTTAGTTCTACTCAGTTTCCTGAATGCAACAGCATTAAGTTAGATGGTTCTGTCAGGGAATACTCTGATAATATTGCACTGTGACAAGAATAAATATTTTTTTCTTTACATTTATATATAGATGAATGGGAAAAACTACATTTTCATAGAATTTCTTATTCATAAATCTCAAATTCCTCAGGTAAAATATTTAACTTTGAACATGGAGCATGTTTTTGTGCTTTCCAAAGAATAATTTTCAGCAACACTTGAAATGAAGGAAAAACATGCTATACAAACCAAATTAGTTGCAGAATTCTGACATGCAGAACAAGTGAGAAACTAAATGGGTTTTAATATTTTTGTCTTGCTAAATTACATATCTGAAATCACTTCCTACATACTCCAAAATGGTGCATAGAAGGTAAGGTTTCACTGGGTAAACAACTAGGATATAAACCTGAGATATGAAGGTTTGTTTATTTGTTTAAATAAGCAAAGAGGCATCCACAAGCCTCCTTAAGTCTGTGATATTAACTGTTTACTATAATAAAAGCATAGCACACTGGTGGTGTGCTACACTTTCATAATTTGACCTCTTTCAAGCAATCCAGCCTCATCTCTTGCTTTGCTACCTCCCATCTGTGCCATACTAGATCCAATCTCAAGGATTCACTTGGCATTCTCAAGGTATTCCATGATGCATTATGCTACTATGAATTTATTGATGTTATTATTTCCTCTGCCTCAGAAGATGCTCTCGACCTCATCTCACTGGAGAAGGTCTAGTCTTCAAAACTGTGCAATTTTACCAATTTATGTAGTATTTCCACTCCTAAAGGCAGAACAAAGTATTTCTTTTAATCATTCCAGAGCACCTTGTACAGACCTCAACTAAAGCAGTTAGCACAGTATATGATACTTTTTAAAATGCTTACACTTCATTTTAGAGCCTTTTGAAAGCAGGGAACACATTATACTTATTTTTTTAATGCTCTGAACAATTTTTATTACATAAGAGGTTCCCAATAAAGTTTGTAGAATTAAAATAATACTATATAAGCATGCATTAGAAAAAAAACAAAACACGTGTAACTCCATAGTCAAAGATGGTTATCCAGGAGTTATAGGGCAAGAATGACAAAACTTCAGTTTCCCAGTGTGCAGACATAAGGAAGTGAGGAGAAATGATGTAAAGCAAGAAAGAAATGCTTCATTTTTTGGAGAAATTAAATCTTCTCCATTTTTTCGTGATTGCTTGTGCTCTAGTTTTCCTTTCTCATTCTTTTGTACTTTTTTCCACTCTTCCTCCTTAGCACACTCTGATATCATCCCCACTCATATCTGCACACACGTGCATGCATTACTCCATGGGAAATATTGGCAGTAAGAAAAGTGTAATCAATTCAGGTTTTCCTTTGCCACTTTAACTTAAATTGCTTGAAATGTTTCCTTTCTTTCTTTCTCATATGTCCCTTCCATGTGATCTCAATGCCTTTAAAATAACCTAGACAGAACAAGGCTAAGTTCTGGAATTTTTAACTCACTATTTTAAGTAAAAAATATAGTCAGAATTATTGAAATATGTGTGCATGAAATAGGAGAAGATAAAGAATGGCTAGAGAAGGTGTTGGGGAAAATTCTATATAGAAATAAAATGTAATGTACTGATTATTTTGCTACAATGTATTAATAAAATAAAAGAAGAAATGTATTTTTAGATTTTACACACAGGAATGTAAAAATTTTGTGTAGGAGAAAATAAAAATTCTGTGTATTTTCTTTACACAATGTCTGTGTAGAATTGTTTCTTTCCTGTGGTATCTATTCCTATAAGGTTATTAAAAATATTTCAGGGCTTCCCTGGTGGCGCAGTGGTTGAGAGTCTGCCTGCTGATGCAGGGGACACGGGTTCGTGCCCCGGTCCTGGAGGATCCCACGTGCCGTGGAGCGGCTGGGCCCGTGAGCCATGGCCGCTGAGCCTGCGCGTCCGGAGCCTGTGCCCCGCAGCGGGAGAGGCCACAACAGTGAGAGGCCCGTGTACCGCAAAAAAAAAAAAAAAAATTCATAAAGTGCTTACTGTGTGCCGTGTGCTGTGTTATATGATTTGTTAGTTTGGACTTGCAGAAGAGCAGATTCCAAGGCATGATTAAGAAGGTTAACAGATTCACTGTGGGATGTGTATCAAAAGCGTAATGGGTTAGGGTGAGGAGGATAGATTTTGTTTTTGTTTTTCAGACTGCAGGACAGAGTGATCACTATGAAGGAGAGAGGAAAGGAGGAAGCTTGGGTATGAAGGATCTTATGCTGCAGCACAGTTTGAAGATGGTTTGGCCATTCCCATGGGAATCTCCTGGCCAAAGTCTCCACTGAAGGAGTCTTGCTTCCCTTAGGAGTGAGCTTACCTTATCTTGAATACTTTCTGTTCTTAAGCCCCCAGGAGCAGCCCCCAGGAAGCATGGCCTCACACAAGTGCCATGTGCATTCAGAGGGCAGCAGCTGGGGGCCTTTGGTCAAATATTCTCTGTGCAGAGCAGAGCTGAGCATGCATTTAGTCTTTTGTTTCCTCTAATAACAGCTTTCTGATGTTGAAAGCATTATAATCCTCATTTTACAGTAAAGGAAAGGGAGGTTCAGAGAAGCTGAGTAGTTTTCCTTCAGTCTCACAGATAAGTATATAGTGGTGATGGAATTAAAACACAGATTTCTCTGACCTTTGAGTTGCAGCTCTTTACATTTCTTTTCAGATTGTTAGGAAAGCAGTCACAGAAATGACATAGTATCATTATATTTAACCCTGAATTGTGGTACTAAATTGTACTCATAAAATTATATTTATTTGAATAGTTTACATAGTTTGGCTATATCATATGCAGTGTATCTCAGAATATCAAAATAATGGAAATCTCAAAAGAAAGTTGTGATATTTACTAGCCAAGAATACAGTGTATTTTCCAAACAAACATATGCAGGTGTAGGGTTTATACATAATATTTATACTTGAATAATTTAAAAAGAAAGACTTCTTGCCATATTCTCTGCTCACCCCTCTCCTTTCTAACCTTTACGAGGACTGTGGTACAGCCCCTGTGCAGGAGGACTTCAGTAACATGTGGTGACTAAGAAGATAGTAGAAGAGAACCATTGTTCCTACCGTTATTGAAAAAGGATTGTGGTAGCATTAGGAGTACCTGTTTGCATAGTGTGTTGTCCAACACTCTTTGACTTGCTTCCTTATCTCTCCTTAGTTCAGCCAATTACCAATTATACTGAGAAAATAAAGACAGCTGACCAAAATATTTAGAAGGTTATTAATGATTATTTATGTGTGAATTTGGTTGTATATGTGTATATAGGTAGTACATATATCATACATTCAAGTAGACTTTGTGTGGTAGGTATGAGAGAGGTAGTGAATATACCCTCTAAGGTATAAGTGATGTGATATGTTGTAGAAGATAGAATACCAGTAATAATGGTTAATGTATAATAGTTTTACCATGTGTAATAGTGTTCTAAATCATTGCAACCATTAGGTCATACAATCCTAAATACCATCCTATGACACATATCGTGTTTTGATTACAATTTTACAGACGGGGAACTCAAAAGGCTCAAAATTCATGTACTACTCCCAAGATCATA
The DNA here is from genome assembly GCF_964165515.1 of Mesoplodon bidens. Taxonomy (NCBI): domain Eukaryota; kingdom Metazoa; phylum Chordata; class Mammalia; order Artiodactyla; family Ziphiidae; genus Mesoplodon; species Mesoplodon bidens. The sequence goes on along the minus strand of NC_138162.1, from coordinate 66,994,965 downwards.
GGTTGTATTAGAGTCAGTATTTGAACCCAGGCAGACAGCCATACAAGAAAGGATTTTTTGAATAATGGGAAGATACTCCCAAACAATACTCCTCTCAACATAGTGATTCTCAACGTGTTTAACTATAATTCCTTAAAACTATCTCATATGGTAAAGACAGAACAAAGGAAATTCAATTTTTCTGCAAAGACTATAGGAAGTGACCTTATAAAGTAGCACCTTCTGCAGTTTCTACTGCTTAGATTTTTTTTTTTTCTGTTAGCAATTAGGAACAGAAATAACAAGGGCAGTGGAAACATATTTGCTGAACTCAGGGGAGTTGAGCCAGGAAGCGTTTTCTTAAATCACTGAAGTTTAACAAGCTGTAGACAGAGAAAATGACAGCTCCGTCAGTGAGAACACTAGTGCAGATCCAGGGAGAAGCCTGTCCAGCATGTTTATAGTGAAAGGCAGAGATGAGAGATGAAAGACTGACAGAAGAAAAGCAAGGGCAAAAGAAGAAAAAGGGATTCAGCAAATTGTTGGAGAGGCTATCTACATGTTCTTTCACGGGATGAGCCATTAAAACAATGAGAAACAAATCAACATACATGCACAGTAATTGTGCAAAATTAAATAGAAAAAAATCTCACCTGTATAAATAATACAGTGCAATATTTAAAACTTCAATTTAATGAACATTGTTTAGCACTTAGTAGGTTCTGACTATTTGGGATTTACGACTGCATCTGATTATCTTAACAAAGTCATTTGATAGATAATACTTTTTCCATTATCTGTCATCTTATTCATAGATAAGGAAAATAAGGCTTAGGGAATTTATTTTATTTGCTCAAGATTTAATATCTACTTACTAATGGAATTGGAATTAGAATCTTTATCCTCCAACTCAGTCCTATGGAAACTCAAGTTTCCACTAGTCTAAATTTTCTCAGGAAACTAAATCCACTGAAGTTTCCAGAAGATAAGAACTAGTTCACTATTCTCTATATTATTACATAGATACTGATTCCATGGAACCTTATCTAATTTATGCCTTGAGTTTGTGAGACCAGTTGCAGTTCTCAGATGAAGAATTTTCATCACCTAAGCCCACTTACATGTATAACTTTCCATGTAAACTTTAGCTCCGAGTTTGGAGAGTGATGCCTCTTGAAATAAGCCTGTACAAATTGTTTGCAGCTTGTTGCCTTGGGCTGTCAGAATAACTTACAACACATGTGACACCTGTGCTCTTTATTCTATTGGAAATTTTTAATAATTTATCTTAGTTCCAAAAACTTATGTAGCTTCTAAAGAAAAAAGCAAAAAAGGAACAAACTAATGTTTCTTTTATTTGGGGCTTAGACGATCAACTTGATCTAGAGCAAAAGGGATCAAGTAAATCTACTTTAAGCCACAGAGAATATAAACTCAGGGATAAAATCAAAGTTAATTTTGAAATGATATCATGCATAAACTCTTACTATGTGATGACGGGAAAACACTTGTCCTTGGGAGTCTTATGTATTAACAATTGTCTCTCCAGTGCTGCAATACATATTTAGGCAATTAGTACAATCATGTTGTTGCCTCCTGGTTTTGCTATTTTCAGTGTCACACCATCATGCATTTTTCCAGCACTTTTGGTCAGAGTCTCATGTCTGACAGATTTTCAGCTGGTTCAGGACAAAGAACTCTCAGCTAGTGTGGCAGAGATGAAACAATCTTTCTTGACTTGTTTAAACCACCAAATCCAGCATTTTTCTAGGTCAAATTAGTGACATAGTAGGCTATTCCTAAAACTAATTTATACCTCATTTTTATAGAGCAATTTACCATTTTCAAAATACATTGATATTTTTCATTCTCACAGCAAGTTTATAGGATTTGGGAATGCAGGTATTATCCTCAGTATTTTTGCAGAGAAGGAAAAAGAAGTACTGCAAAGGTAATTCATAGAAAACCATACAGTTCTTAAGTGGCAGTGGCAGAACTTGAACCAGATGTTTTTCTTGCTTCTATACCATAATTTCTCATAATAATTTTTGAATGATTCATGTATCTTCTGCCCTACCTCCAGCAGGCTTCAATGAACATGTAGATACTTGGCGCGTTGATTCATTGAACTTTTCTCTGATAACAACTCCTAACGCACGTGCTACATCAATGGTCTACCAGACGTAGTTTTAATCTCATGACTTGTACTAATATTTGCTCATTGTTCCCTGGATTATTTTAAATTATTAACCAACCATCCTGACTTGGCTGGTATTTTATATATTCCCTGACTCTCTCTCAAGTTTTAAAATCAAAATTTTTTAAATTTCTACATACTTCCAGAAATGCAAATATACATTCATTGGATAATCAAAGTTAACCAAGGCAGAAATTCTTAATTAAAAAAGCAATTAATCCTGAGAATAGAAACTATAATGTAGATCATGGTTTCTCCTTTATGTAATATACCAGAAAGAACAAAGTTTTTAGTCATAAATAAAGAAAACTCATTAATCTGGTTACCAATCTGGATTAGTTTCCCTTAGTCAAAGGTCTAAATTGTAGTTTTCTTTTAATGAAATACATTTTTTCCCAAAATGCATTTTCAATACTCTCTGTTATGTACTATAATTGGAATTAGACGAACAAAGCACTAGATTTCTGACACTGACTAGCTTCAATGAATAGATAAGAATGAGTTGAAATTAGCTCATCAATTGCTTGTATGTAAATGATTTCTAGAGTGCTTGGACACCTGAAAATGGTCCTTCCATTTTTTTCAGTCATTTCAGTATTCTCTGGGCAAGTATTAATTTTCCTACCAACCCCTTCATTATAGATAAGTCAAAGCTCAGACCATTTTATTACAGTTTAGTAAATGCCCTAAATAAATTACTGTGAAGTGTGAATTGGTGAAATTCAAATTAATGAGGGTGGGCAATCATACCTAAAGATAAATATTAGTCTAGCTTTACCACCCTCATCAGAAGTTATAGCATCAGATTTTAGGACTTCATGGCTTCATTACTATACCTTTGCAGACACGATACAAATTTTACAAATATTATACTGCTTCAACCCTTATAACTATGCAAGCATTATAACATGATTTCCAGAGGCATTTATAAAATTTAGAAAATTATTCATAACAATATGATTGTAGAGAGGTAATGTGATACAGTGGGCCAAGCACAGGCTTAAAATTAAAAGTATCTAAGTTTAAGCCCCAAGTTGTCTTTTGGACAAGTCACTGAATCCTTTCAAACATAAGTGCCTTCATCTGGAAAACTTTAGTATTAATATTTGCAAAAACAAAGCAGTATTAATACCAATATTTAGACTTTGAGCACTGGTTGAAAATACAAATGTAAAACACACTGAAAGTGTAAATTGCCATACAAAAAACAATTCTAATGGGGGATTTCAGCTTGCCTGTGCACTTTAGGCATCATGAAAATTGCTTAAATAGACTAGCTCCATTTGAAGTCAGCACCACTGATCCAGTGCAATAAAATGGATCTGAAAGACAGAAACCCTGAATTCCTAGTCCAGATTGCAAATCCTTTTCTCCCTGCTCAAGGTAATCACTGATCTGACATTTGTTCTTCACTTCTTCATGAAGTGATTGCTTGCTTTCCTTTGTTATCATTTTATTATGTAAGTATAAACCCCTAAGCACCATGGTTTTGGTGTGACAGTTTTGAATTGAATATGAATGGAATAATACAGCATGTTTTCCATGTGTTTGATTCCTTTTTCTCAACATTATGTGTATAGGATTAATAATGTAACCAGTGATGTATTTGATTTTAAATTTACCAGCTTACAATGTGCTTTTTATTTGTCCTGGCTGTTTTATGAGTCTTGACTTGATTATTTTTATTATTCACTTTTTATCTTTCATGTGGATACTCTACACTCTTTTCCTATTAATGGGTCATTAGGCTAATGACTTTTCCATGCAAGCTAGACTTATCAAAGTTAATATTACTTGGATATTTTACTCCCTTCCATGTATTTATAAACACTTTAGAAGAGTTTAATCCAAACTGAAAACTACCTTAGATAGGTCTTTAAGAAACAGAAACAGATCCTCAGTTTAGGTTTTATGTGTTGGTGATGTATTGGAGAAGCACTTCCAGGAGAAACAGAAAAGAATTATAGGAAATGGGAAGGAAAAGGAAGGGGAAAAGCCTCACATGGTACCTCTGGAGTTTAAGCAATGCCTCAATTTTGTCCTGACCCATGGCAAAGGAAATAGGTTTTTTTTGCTCCAGTGATCAAAAGTTTTTAGCTAAGGATTTCAGGGAGCTGAGAAGGGAGGCTAACAGAAACAGAATATATGTCTCCTGTCATGACCTGAGCCTCTCCTCAATTCTTTTCATTCTTTTTTCTTTATTTTGCTCTGCTGTAGTTATTTCCACTATTTTATCTTCCAGGTCACTTATCCGTTCTTCTGCCTCAGTTATTCTGCTATTGACTCCTAGATAATTTTTAATTTCATTTACTGTGTTATTCATCATTGTTTACTTATACTTTAGTTCTTCTAGGTCCTCTTTAAACGTTTCTTGTATTTTCTCCATTCTAGTTCCCAGATTTTGGATCATCTTTACTATCATTGCTCTGAATTCTTTGTCAAGTAGACTGCCTATTTCCTCTTCATTTGTTTGGTCTGGTGGGTTTTTAAGTTGCTCCTTCGTCTGCTGTGTATTTCTCTGTCTTCTCATTTTGCTTAATTTACTGTGTTTGGGGTCTCCTTTTTGCAGGCTGCAGGTTCATAGTTCCCATTGTTTTTGGTGTCTGCCCCCAGTGGGTAAGGTTGTCTCAGTGGGTTGTGTAGGCCTCCTCTTGGAGGGAACTGGTGACTCTGTTCTGGTGTGTGTGGCTGTACCTTGTCCTTCTGGTGGGCAGTGCCGTATCCAGTGTTGTGTTTTGGAGTGTCTGTGAACTTAGTATGATTTAGGCAGCCTCTCTGCTAATGGGTTGTGTTGTGTTCCTGTTTTCCTAGTTGTTTGTCATGGGGTGTCCAGTACTGGAGCTTTCTGGTCATTGAGTGGAACTGGGTCTTAGTGCTGAGATGGCTATCTCTGGGAGAACTCTCGTCCATTAATATTACATGGGACCAGGAGGTCTATGGTGGTCCAGTGTCCTGAACTTGGCTCTCTCACCTCCGAGGCACAGGCCTGACACCCAGCTGGAGCACCAAGGCCCTGTCAGCCACATGGCTCAGAAGAAAGGGAGAAAAAGAAAGAAAAAATTAAATTAAATTAAATTAAAAAGTTATTAAAATAAAAAAGTAATTAAGAAAAAAAGATGAGAGCAACCAAACCAATAACAAATCCACCAATGATAACAAGTGCTAAAAACTAAACTAAAATAAACATATAAATCAGAAACTAGTCAGTTTCATACAACAAACCCCAAGTCTACAGTTGCTCCCAAAGTCCACTGCCTCAATTTTGGGATGATTCGTTGTCTATTCAGGTATTCCACAGATGCAGTGTACATCAAGTTGATTGTGGAGATTTAATCCGCTGCTCCTGAGGCTGCTGGGAGAGATTTCCCTTTCCCTTCTTTGTTCCCACAGCTCCCGGGGTTCAGCTTTGGATTTGGACCCGCCTCTGCGTGTAGGTCGCCTGAGGGCGTCTGTTCTTTGCTCAGACAGTATGGGGTTAAAGAAGCAGCTGCTTCGGGGGCTGTGGCTGACTCAGGTCTGGGGATGGGAGGGGTACGGATGTGGGGCGAGCCTGCCGCGGCAGAGGCCGGTGTGACGTTGCAACAGCCTGAGGCATGACGTGTGTTCTCCCGGGGAAGTTGTCCCTAGATCACGGGACCCCGGCAGTGGCCGGCTGCGCGGGCTCCTGGGAGGGGAGGTGTGGATAGTGACCTGTGCTTGCACACAGGCTTTCTGGTGGCTCCAGAAGCAGTGTTAGTGTTTCATGCCTGTCTCTGGTGTCCGTGCTGGAAGCCACGTCTTGCGCCTGTCTCTGGAGTCGTTTAGGTGGTGCTCTGAATCTCCTTTCCTTGCGCACCCTGAAACAATGGTCTCTTGCCTCTTAGGCAGGACCAGACTTTTTCCCAGACTCCCTCCTGGCTAGCTGTCGCACACTAGTCCTCTTCAGGCTGTGTTCACACAGCCAACCCGTCATCTCCCTGGGTTCTGACCTCTGAAGCACGGGCCTCAGCTCCCAGCCCCCAGCCACCCCGGCAGATGAGCAGATAATCCTCTCGGGCTGGTGAGTGCTTGTCGGCACTGATCCTCTGTGCGGGAATCTCTCCGCTTTGCCCTCCACACCCCTGTTGTTGCGCTCTCCTCTGTGGCTCCAAAGCTTCCGCCACCCCCGCACCCATGCCCCATACCTGCCAGTGAAGGGCCTTCCTAGTGTGTGGAAACTTTTCCTCCTTCACAGCTCCCTCCCAAAGGCAGGTCTCGTCCCTATTCTTTTGTTTCTGTTTTTTCTTTTTTCTTTTGCTCTACCCAGGTACGTGGGGAGTTTCTTGCGTTGTGGGAGGTCTGAGTTCTTCTGCCAGCATTCAGTAGGTGTTCTGTAGGAGCTGTTCCACATGTAGATGCATTTTTGATGTATTTGTGGGGAGGAAGGTGATCTCCACATCTTACTCCTCTGCCATTTTGAAGGTCCTCCTTGAAAGAGAGTTTTGCTATAAGCCTCCATTCTCTCTATCCAATACATTTGTGACTCACTCAGCAGAATAGAAATGAATTTACTTGTAAATATTCTTGAATAGAGCGTAGTCTGTCCATAAAAATGTCAGTATATTGAGTTTCTGTGACATTGCTGATCAGTGTTTTTCAACTGCTAGAATGTTCATTTCAACCTTGTTTAAGAAAATCTAGTAAAAGAGACAAAAATCATATAGCTTGTTATTTCACTAGAGAATCCCTTAAAAGATAATCTCTCTGTGCAAGATCAATTACAAGCTGTTATATAAACTTTTTTGAAATTCTAACTTGGTAGCATAAAGAAAACATTTAAGTTTACTTTTACTTCCTTACCTCCAAGGGAAGTTTGATTTCTTTTTGCTAGAAGATTGAGCTCTTGTTCAAAACATTTTAAGTGTAAGAAGTGTTGCTAATCAATTTTCAACATATTCCTGTAAAGAGTAGTGTCAAAAAAATCCATATGCAAATTTTTCTCACTTTAGGAGCAGTTGCTCCTATTGCTAGCATGTTCCACGGTAGTTGATACTAGTTAGTCAAAATGAATTGACCATAGCAAGTTTTAAAGAAGATACAAACTGTCAGGTGGTTTTCCAGAGTACCAGAGATTCCCAGTCTGGGATTCTTCCAATTCTCTGTGTGAGAAAAAGAAGAGAAGGGAGGAGTTGTAGAAGAATGATTTGGAGAGAGGAGAAATTCAGGCAGGAAATAACAATGTAACTTAGATTTCTTGGAAAGTCTAGGAGGAAAAAAATCTTGATAAACGCATTGTGTTCCTAGGGATTTCTCGTTTCCCCTTTTTAGAAGTTTACAGTTCTGTGCTTAAAAAATATATATATATTGAAGACACTTTGAAAATGTCAATTACAATTTCATATTATCTTTTCTTTCTAGGGACAGACTAGATCAGTTATTTATTCATGATGATTTACTTTTCACTTTCTATAATCTGAAGGGCATGTTTACTGGTGGTTGAGAGAAAGAATATTTAGAAGCTTTAAAGGAGAGCTTATTCTTAAATGTAGTATACACTTCAGCACCTATCTGTAATCTTGAAACAAAATGATAATTTTTTGTAACAGACAAATCTTACATCTAACAGAAAGATATGAGCAGGTAAAGGACTTCAATTATTAGAGTTTCAAGATGAATGAGAACTGTGACTGCTCTTGAGTGGCCTGGAGGTGGATGATAGTACTTCAATCACAAGGTTATCAATGAAAAAGAGAAGGAAAGATGGAAGCCATTAAAAGACTGCTTGAGGTAGTATATATTGCTTACCATGGAAATGAAAGATGAAAAAATATAACAGAGAACTCTAGGCCAATAAACTTGTCACAGAAAACAAGTAGAAAAGACATAGTAACTTTCTAACAGTTATAGTAGAAAAAAGAGTGAGGGAAACAGACATTTTTCAAAAGGGAATAAGTGCTGTTATATATTTGCCAGATCTTACAGGAAAAAGAGATCAGGGTCATAGTATTAAAACTTTGAGGCTGGATTAATAATATACATGAATCAAACATTTCCTATAACTAGAAGCCATAGAGTTTTATAACTTTCAAATGAATTTTAAAATATAGCTCTTATTAAAAATAAGTTTTCAGGCATAATATTTATGGCTTAAAATGAGGACTGTATGTATTTACGTTTCCTCTCTTCCAAGCTTATCTCACTGAAATAGCGTTAATTATGACAAAGGGGAATAAATGTATTACAGAACTGATAACTGAAAGGGAGTTGGGTTATTAGTGACCAACAGCAGATATATTTATTAAGAACAGAGTAATAGAGATAGAAAAGGAAAGGCGGTAAGTCAAAATAGAGAAAACTGCAGCTAAAATATACACTGAATAAGGCAGCCTCAAAAGTAGGTATTTTCATATTGGCAGATCCCTGAGAATGATTAGGGCCTCAACCATAGCCAGCAGGAGGAGGCTGTGACTCCTGCATTATTTAAATAATGAGTTTAAAGTACTTGTGAACTATGTATGGAAGAGAGGTCCAGATAGTCTCCCATTCCTGTGCTCACAGAGACAGTGTATTACATAGGAAATCAGGCTCAAGAATATCTGTTTTCTAAGAAATTGAATCATCTTTCCATGGAATGCAAAAGATAGATTAAAATTTTTAAAATACATATTTTTCAGGAATAGAATCAAAATAATGCCTGGCACATAAATTTGAAATAAATTTCTAGAGTGTAGAGAAAAGAAGAAATGAAGAGATGAGGATATCAGAAAAGTTAACAAACACAGGGAGTCAGTCCAGCATAAGCTATATCCAAATAACAGACATTCTATAAAAAGAAAACAGAAAAAATAATGACACAATGGAGAGACAAAGGGAGAAACTAAACATAAAAATAATAGTAACAACTTTTGAGAAATGAATAATCTATAGAGATATGTGCCTACTGAGTGTGAAGCAGAATGTCCATGTCCACATCTAGATGGATTCTTGTGGAATTTCCTTACATCAAAAGTAATTGGGAGGGCTTCCCTGGTGGTGCAGTGGTTGAGAGTCCGCCTGCTGATGCAGGGGACAGGGGTTCATGCCCTGGTCTGGGAGGGTCCCACATGCTGCGGAGGCTGGGCCTGTGAGCCATGGCTGCTGAGCCTGCGCATCCAGAGCCTGTGCTCCACGATGGGAGAGGCCGCGGCAGTGAGAGGCCCGCACACCACAAAAAAAAAAAAAAAAAAAAAGTAATTGGGAGATTAGATTTGGCATAAATACACTACCATGTGTAAAATAGATAGCTAGTGAGAACCTGTGATAGCACAGGGAGCTCAGCTCGGTGTTCTTTGATGACCTAGATGGGTGGATGGGTGGGAGATCCAAGAGGGAGGGGATATATGTATACATATAGCCGATTCACTTCATCGTACAGCAGAAACTAAGACAACATTGTAAAGCAATTTTACTCCAATAAAAAAAAAATGTATAGATACAATTTTTACAATTTTGAGAAAGAAAGATTCATTTACCTAAAAAGAAATATAAATTGAACTGGCATCACATTTTATCAGTAACCCTGGATGCTAAAGAGGGTGTAGAGTAGCCATCTACAACCCAATGGGTTATATGTCCTTGGACAAGTTTTTTAACCTCTCTCTGCTTTAAGAGAGAAGAATCCATTTGACCTTGAACTTTGGAATGGCAAAGCTTGCCCTTTGAATACAAAATTTTAGTGAAAAATATTATATTTCCCTCCCTAAATCGAATTATACTATTTTTTACTGAAATTAATAATCGATGAGGAGTATTTTTAAATTAATTATCAGTGTTTTACAAACACTTGAGCAAAAAGTTAAATGTAATTTAAGGGAAACAGATTTCTGAAAGGAAGCAAAAACAATTGTACAGAAATGATTTTAAAGTATTAAAATAACTATGTTAACCACCAGAAAAATACAATGGAAAAGAAGCAGAATGTTCTCCTTATTAAGATGAGATAATTTTTTAAAAAGAGAACTAAGTGCTGATTATGGTTCTGTGTTGTATTGGAGGCATTATAATACATCTTTGGAAAGAGTTGGGTAGGAGCCAAGGTGGGTGAGTGAGGGATCAGAGAGCAAACTTTGGGTTTTGTGTAAATCTATGAATTTAAGCTAGCATGTTTGAAAATTTCCCAAATACAGCAAGTCTGCATCACAATTGTGATAAGCCCATAGAATGAATAAATTACCTATATGCCTAATTTGTTTCATTTTGATTAAAATCCTCCTGGACAAAATCACTGTCTGACATAAAGTGATATAAAAAGCTACTTTACTTTCCAGGTACCGTGGGTAAGTTGGTCATTAAGGGAAGTGGTATAGTCTGTTAAAATGATTTTCCTTCCTCTATAATAGCCCAGGAAGATTATGCATAACCCAAAGTAGGAGTTGAACAAGTAGTCAACAATTAAATTAACATAACTATCTTATGAGCAAAATTTTTTAATTTTGTATTTTCAGAGTCATTTTAAGTACCAACAACAGTTGGCTCAATTGCATTTATAAAACCTAAAGTCAATATTTCGTACCTTGACATTATAAATGTAACAATATAGCAAGTAGAGGTTAAATAGTGGTAGAGATAAGATAGTATCTACTAAAGGAGCATAAATTTCCCAGTCTTACATAAACAAAAGAGTTATGGCCTTTATCTGATCCTAAAGAAATAGAAATTTAAATATGTTTATATAAATGAAAATAGCAAACAGAATAACTGAAAAGGAACATCTAATTAAGAAAACTTGGAAGAGCAATAGAGAAGGATAATTTTGGATGCCATATGAGAGAGAGTTAAGTACAATTTCTTTAGATGTAGAACTAAAATATATTCTGCCTAAATTTGATACTTAAGAGATGACAAATAACATTTTTTAAATACTAATACAAAGGTGCAATTTAGATGATCGAACACCAAGGACTTTACAAGTGTTCATTTATGGGCAGGCCTAGATTTAACTATTGAAGAGCCCAGGGCAAGAAGACACGTAACATGCATTTAAGTATTTTAAATTTATTAAGTTAATATAAACTGTTAAATAAAATATAATCTATTTTTGTAGACTAATATATCTTCACAACCAAAAAAAGAAAAACTTATGGGTAAAAGTCTTGTTTCTATATGGCTGAAATTTAGCAATTAACCATGGCAATGAACTCATTCATTGTATATGTCTCATTGTTGGCTTGGTGATATTTAATGAGCAGTAAAATAGAGACACACATACTTCACAAATTATTATATATTTATTTCCTAAAATGTATCTGATTATTTGAGCAAGATACTAATTTTGTTACTTTAATCAAGAGTTAGAGTTCTATTGTAATGCCAAATTAAGCAACCGTTTTTGAGTTTTTGTGGTTGTCACATAGTATTTTTAAATAATTAGTTTAATTAGGAGAAATTTCATTCAGCTGCGGTAGCAGCATCTGATATTAATTATGTTTAAAGTGATACTTAGAAGCTAAAATGAAATTTACAGTTATGTTAAAACATTGCAACAGAGTCTGTCCTAGATACTGTTGGTGTCAAGCTAGATCCTCTTTTCTGCTCTTTGTACCTATTTAGTCACAATTCACACATGCCCCCTCCTCTGGTGAATTGTCTTTAACCAAATGATAGCTAACTTGCCTGGGTGGACACACTCCTTCCCCCATCTCCACCCCTAGCAAACTAGGGTTGTACAGAAGGCCAGTCCCTTGTCATAAGGTGGAGCTAAATATGTGGTGCTATTTGTGCTGCTGAGACCATGTTCTTGTTAACTTTTTACCTCCTGCCTAATCCAGTTTCCCTCATTCCCCTCCTCTGCAAAAATAGAACTCAATGTATCACTTGAACAAGAATCCCCATCTGAGTCTGCTTCTAGGAGATGCAATTTAAGACAGGGTCAAATATGATAGATTACCACAAATAAATTTAAGATATTTTAATTTTATGTAAAACACCATTTTCACATCATATATCATAATTTTCACCGTTTCTTAAAGCTGTGTCTAGATCTATGAAGGAAGGTAAAGAATAATCATTTTTACTTTTCACACCTGTCACATCTGGACCTAAGGGTTACAAATGCAAGAGTCCTATAAACTCTTTAAGATTGCAGTTGACGATTATAAGCAATGGTTGATAATAGTGTTCTAAATGGTGAGTACCTCTGAAACAACTAAAGGAGACATGAAAGACATAAAGAAGAATGCCCCGTGTAAGACCTGGAATCATGCTTATAGTTGAGTTCATTAAACACAGTGCCACTTAAGATATTTTTCCCAGTGAATAGGTGATAATTTTAGAATTCTGATATAATAACTGAGATTATAAGGAATATGTAGAAAAATGCCATGGAATCTTAGAATGCACATAGAATACTGTGATGCTTTACTACATTAATTTAAGATAAAAAAGGACTAGATTCAATGGGCATGTCTGAGGTTAGAAAAGTAAATTTGGCTGTTTTTCACATGCTTTTGAGTTACACTGTATTTTCAGAAGATTGTGGTTAAAGTAAAGAGTAGTAGATTGGGACTTTGGAAACCTAGTATCTTGTCCCAATTTTGTAATATACTTCTATGATTTCAGGCAAATCAACTCAATGTGTATAAAAGACATCTAGCAAGTATCTGCTCCCCTATCACCTCAAGCCCCATCCTGCTACTTCCCTGTGTGTGAGGGGGTGGGTGATTGTATTAGTTGGAAATGTATCAGAGTTGACAAAAGTACATCAAACCAGCTATAATATTTGTGTTACAAAAGTCATGACTCTGTTCTGCATCAGGAAAACTAGCACATTTGTTATTTAAAAAACAAACGAAAATGGCAATAATTTTTTAAAACCTGTAATCTACCCCCACTGGTTCACACATTTTCCTAGCCACCATGGCCTCAATAACATGAAGTTCTTAGACTTTAGGACAACTGTCAACTCTCTGTTTCCACAAAAGTATAGTATGTTCAAAGATCTGCCAACTCTCAAGAAATATGCTTTCATAAATTATCTCTTAAATCTATTATATGAAACTACTTTTCACTTATTCTCAATTTTTTCCAAAACAGGTTAGAAACATATTCTTTTTCCATGTACTATCTTTAATCTATCTCTGCTGTACTCTCTTGGTTATGATATCCTTCAAAATAGTTAACAAAAGTATGGAAAATGTCCTTTATAAAGAGGTTTGAGTGTAGTATAGTAAATTAAATATTGAAATACTTCAACCCTTAGAGAATGTTTAAGATAATCAAATATGTCTCAGAAGTGAGATTTGAATGAATAAATCTTAGAATAGATTTGGTTCAAGAAAGAGTAGGCATGTACTTTTGCAAGTCTTTCATTAGGCCTAAAATTCAGTACCTTTCCACAAGAGATTGTCTGTTCTAAGTGTGTTTCATTGAGATTAGTACATAAGTGGGAAAAAAATGGCTTGGATCACAAATGTTCAAAACAAAAGGGAATTTTTGCCCATTGAAACCATTCAAGTTGACAGGGAGTTATTCTCATTTTTATTGGTTTGATGACAATAAAATGGTGATTTTTTTACTCTTAAATCCAATATGCCCAGTGTTATTTTAAATTGTTCTCTAACACTGAGATTATTGCCTTAAGAGACACTTTATTTCTGTCAAGGTACTTTCAAATAAATCAGTACAATATGCATTTTTCTGCAAAAAGAATAATATTTTCTAAGGGCCTTAACTCCTATGAAACTGTAATTTACCTACTAAAAGAATACTTTCATTATTGCATCTAAAAGAATATTGTTTATTATGAATTCAAATGAATTTAAATATCCTGGGATATATGATGATTAAGTCATTCTTGACTATTGTTGTAAATTCTATAATTTAGTTCATGCGCTCTTGGAACTTTTGTATTGTCAATTTTAAAACAACTCAATTTTGTGGTCCACATTATTTTAGAATGTATTTCGTGTTTTTCCAAATGATGGTCATGCCAACCACATATAGCATCCTTGATTTTAGCCATTCAGGTGGAAGACTACTTTTATTGTGAGAAGCATTGCGCATTCCAGAGGCCACCAAAATTAATATTGATTATGCCACATTTCCCATATCCACTGGCACTGGTAACCACCATTCTACTTTCTGTTTCTATGAGTATGACCATTCTATGTATCTCATATAAGTGGAAACATGCAGTATTTGTCTTTTTATGACTGGTTTATTTCACTTAGCATAATGCCCTCCAGGTTTATCCATGCTGTCACAAACAGCAGAATTCCCTTGTTTTTAAAGGCTGAAAAATATTCTATGATATGTATAGGTATATATATCACATTTTCTTTATTCATTCATCCATCAAGGGATATGTGAGTTGTTTTCATAACTTGGCTATTGTAAGTAGTGTTGCAATTAACATGAGAGTGCAAATATCTCTTCAAGTTTCTGACTTCAATTCTTTCAGATAAATATCTAGAAGGGGGATTGCTGGATCATGTTATAATTCTGTTTAATTTTTTGAGAAACCTCCATGTTGTTTTCCATTGAAGCTGCATAATTTTACATTCCCACCAACATTAAAAAGGGTTGCAATTTTTCTACACCCTCGCTAGCACTTATCTTTTTTTTTCATAATAGCCATCGTAACTAACAGGTATGAGGTGGTATCTCATTTTGGTTTTGATATGCATTTCCCTAATGATTAGTAATGTTGAACATCTTTTCATGTACCCATTGGCAATCTTTATGTCTTCTTTGGAGAAATGACTATTCAATTACTTGGCCCAGGTAAAATCAGGTTACTTATTTTGTTTTGTTTTTGGCACCGCATTTTAGGACTTCTTCTATATTTTGGAAATTAACCCTATATCAGATATATGGCTTCCAAATGTTTTCTCCCACTCCATAAGTTGCCTTTCTATTTTGTTGATTGTCTCCTTTACTGTGCAGAAGGTTTTTAGTTTTAATGTAGTCCCACTTGTCTATTTTTGCTTTTGTTGCTTGTGCTTTGGTGTCATGTCTAAGAAATCATTGCCAAGATCAATATCAAGAAGGATTTCTCCTAAGTTTTATTCTAGAAGTTTTACAATTTCAGGTCTTATGTTTAAGTCTTTAATCCATTTTGAGTTTATTTTTGTACATGGGGTATGATAAAGTTGACATTCTTTCTTTTGCATGTGGATATCTAGTCTTCCCAACACCATTTATTGAAGAGCCTGTCTTTAATCCATCACGTATGCTTGGTACCCTGTGGAAGATCAGTTAACCGTATATGTGTGGGTTTAATTCTGGGTTAAAGTACATGATTATTCGGAAGATGAGTGCCACTCTTATGCATATGAATGCATTTTTATGTAGCAAAATTCCACAAGTCAGTCGTTAAGTCAACAAGTAGCTATGAGTACAACATTTAATTTCAGGAATATAAAAATAAAATTTAGTTTCATCGCATTCAATTATATACAGTAAGCTAGATGAAGACTGGCAGAGTATTGTCTAGTAATGATTTGACCTAATGCATAGAATACTATAATTTATTACGAGTAAATTAATGTACCAAGCTCTTTATTTATAGCCTTGCAATGCTGCAATAAATGTTTTCTTTATTTGTGAATTGTTATTCTAAAGAGTCTGAAAAGAAGTCAGTGTCACAATTTTCTCATTACCTCATTCCACTTGACAACAGTAAATTGTTTCAACAAATAGTTTCCCTGACCAATAACTAGAATTTCTAAATTTAAGATGTTTTAATCTGGTTTTAAAAACCATTTGATATTTTCAGCTCTGTTAATAATCAGTTTTGCTTCTCCTCATTACTATGAATTAAGAAAAAAAAAGCTGTTTGATTTATTTGGAAATGCATAAGCGTTGTGGGCCCTTTCCAAAGAAACAGTTTTTAAATGTTTTAACCTCACAATTTACATCAGCCCGATATTTAATAAGACCCACATTGTAAAGCATCTTACAGATCTGACCACTAGGCAATCCTGCTTTCCCTAAAAAATATACAAGTCTAGTTTTATTGGTGGTGTCTTTTTCTTTTTTATTTCTTTTTTTTTTTGATAGAGTGTCTGTGTTTGTGTGTGTGTGTGTGAATGCATATGCGTAGCAGTGTTTCCCTCATGATCCTTAGTTTTGTCTTAATTTTTCCATTGGAGAAAATTGACACCCATTACCTCAGTTCTTTCCTGTCACTCTTAGAAAAAAACAAACAAATAAAAACATGTCTTTTTTGTCATTATCATTTCCTCAATATTTGGTAGAGATGGGGAAGGAGATCAAAAGGAAACATTTTAAGTTTGACTAAAATCAAATTAAGTTATCTTTATAAGGGAGGAGTTTATAGACATATTTACAGTTTTCAGTGAAATGTACATTTCAAAGCCAACTAGTCAAATATTTTACATTGGATATATTTTTTTCTAAATTATATTTGCCCTTTGCTTTTTTATGCACCTACCCCCTACCAGCACCAATGTGGTTCCCAAAATACAGAATTAATAAACAAATAAAAATGGATTATGAAAGAAACAATGACATTCACAGTGTTCATTGTGATTATTTTTATATTTATTGCAATTTAACAACACTAAAAATGTCACTACGCCACTATGTCCCTGTCTTAGGCACTCACATAAACAGATTGCACACAAATCTGCAATGTGGGCTCATTGTAATGCTGAGGAAATTACCACATGAAATTTTCTAAAAGACAGATATTCAGACTGTTCTCCATTGCATAGACATGCTTTGTATTAATAAAGAAGAGTGTGTAACACTCATCATTACTCAATATGACCAAAATTCTAGTTATAACCCTGTATTGAAAAGACCTGACCCCGTCACAGTTTATATGTATACTAAAATATGACAGAAGATATATCTCATTCCAGTTCCATGAGAGTATTAAAAAAATCAGCAAGGCCACAATGGTTTTCATGAAGGCTACACTTTTCACAGTATTCTATGAAATAAAACAAAATAAGTTATATTGGGGGTATTGCAATAGTCCCAACATAATATTATAAGAACATGAGAAATTATACCTTTTAGAAGAAGAAATAAGGAAATATAGAGAAGAAATAAATTAGGTGATCAAGAAACCCATAATTTTCTGAATCAAAAACCAAATATTACCAAAGGTAGTATTCAAAAGATAATAATTATACCACATACAGGGAGGGAGTTAATATGTTACTCATTAACATAAGCATTCTGAATACGCATTGCATTAGATTTTTTGCATCTGTCTTTATTCAAACAATAAACTACTCTTTATTTTTTTATAGAGCCTAGACTTTTCACACATAATATTGTACTTTGATCCCTCAAATAACCTATATACGACAGATTCAGTTGTTAATGTATCAACTGAACAACAATGACAATTGTGTAGCCACGCTACTAGGGAAAACATCAACTCTCACCTAAGTTGTTTCCATTTCTTGTGGAAGGCTTTTCCCTGGCCTGTGGCTCATAAGAGTTTTTGCATTGGCCTCAGTCTAAAGCCATTTCAGTCACATAGACTTCCTCTTACTTGGACAGTCTTTCCAAGTAAATTGAGAGTAGAGTGATTGTATGATAATGAAATGTTCTAATATATTGCACATAGTTTAGACCTTATAAAGCTCCAATTTTTCCTATGAATGCACTCTATTTAGAGATGAAAAAGCAATATGGTGGCCCTCTGTTATCTGTCTAGGTTTGTACAGAAAGGTGAGGAAACGATGCCAGTCTCCAGGGTAACAGGATGTGACTGACAGATCTTGTCATGGAAGGAAAGTGGTTTATTAGGAGATGTATGAAAGTTTTCACACCCATACCAGGTTGCTTGGGACCTAGCCCTAGGAAAGAAGCACACCTACAGAAAGGACAATTCAATATTTTATCGTTCATTCTTTGGCTCCGTGGGAAGAGAAGCATCATTATAAATAAAAATCTGTTACTAAACGTTTAACAAAATTTTTCAACACATTCTCAGGAATGTATATTTAAGATTGGTGTACATTTAAGACAGGGATCAAAGTGAGTTTACTATAAAGTCTCTTTCTATTTCTACATCTATTTATCTATTTTTATGTGGTAAGAATTTAAACAACTTTTGACAACATTTAAACAACTTTTAAATATAACCCCACTATTCATAAATCCATTTCGGTTGTATCACACAGCTGCAGCTGCAAAGGCCAATTCAACTTATTTCTTATTCTCCTCTCTAGGTATTAGTCAGAGACTATCATATGATAATTCAAGAAAATCATCACACACTAGCATCTGCCTTTTTAAGCAAGTCAAGAAATTTATAGGTTTTCTTACATTTTGCACTCTCATTAGTTTGTAACTTTAACTTACAAATTCTGACAATTACCAAGTATTCTTAATGCTTATGTATTTTATAACTGCTTCTTAGAATCACTCCAATTACATCACTCTTCCTTTATTTAGATTATTCTGTCTAAATTCAGAGCATACCTTTTATTCTGCCAAGGAACCTAAAAATCTCAGACTCAGAAGAAACTCTAAACCATCTGCTAGAATTTCAGTCCTGTTAGTTCTCTGAATTGATAATTTAAGAACTGTAAGTGGAAAGAAAGTGGTTGATTAGAGTTGCCAAAATAACACTAAATAGAGAAAAAATCTTTTAGGTATAAAAAATTAAATCACAACTTTTTGTTGTAGATTTTAAAAAGTAGTGAGATGTTTTTTATATAGTAAGTTGTCACAATTTTGGAGATGCTTAAAGGCAATCAGTGCCTGTGATAGTATTGAATAGGGGGAATAGACTTCCACAGTATAACAACTCAACACACATTTACTAAATACTCAGTCCAATGTGCTCAATTCTCTATAAAATGATCAATTATTATTTTACAGATGAAGTAACTGTAGCTCCAGAAGAGAAAAGGATGTTTCCAAGGTCTCAAAAGCAGTATTTGTAAGAAAATGTAAATAAAACCTTGATCTTTTAAAAAACAACAATCTACAACCTTTGGGTTTTTTCAAGATTTCCTTTCACATTGGGAAAAGTGAGAAGACCGGATATCATGAGAGCTTTGGAACTCTCATATAAATGAGCTGGTTGATTATAGTGCCTCCTCAGCTATCATTTGAATTGTGCTACAAAATTATATCTATGGTGAAGTGTTATTAGTATGAAAATAGCAATTATCTTAAGTTACAGATACAGAAAATAATCTAAAATCTAAAATTTAGATCACTATTAATACTGTAATATGTGTTTAACAAGCCCCACATTAAGCCCCCCATTAAGTCTATCTCTTAAATAACTTTGCTTATATACAGCATCGTCTTAGGATGCATGTATTCTCCTGTTTCATACATTAATGAACTGTCTAGAAATCCTCCCTCTGTGTGTATGTGTTTGTATTTCATCTGAATGTGTTTCTCTTTTTCTCTGTTTGCTTCTTTTCTTTTAGCTTCTAACTGTGTGTATCTGAATGGCAGATAAAGGCTTGAAAGTTATTGTTTCCTCCTGATACCATTCACATTTCATTTTAAGTATTTTTATGCCGATAACCCTGCCAAAAAACCATATCTTTTAAAGATAACTCACAGACTCAGACAACAAACAGCTACTTTAAACTTGACATTTTGTTAACTATTTGGATATGGATATACATATTTGTCCACAAGTACCCAAGAATAAGTTGAAAAATGGGACAGTCTTAAAAATAAGATAAGAGGAAAACTTACACTTCCACAGTAATATATAAAACATAGGCCCATGTAAACAAAACAGAAGCAACATAATCAAATTATAATTCATAAGGATGTGACACAGAAGGTATCAATTTCACCCATACATACTTTCATATAATTTCCTTCACACTTTCATATAATTTCCCTCACACTTGGCTAATTACAAAGTAAGGTGACTTGTAGTAAAGAATTGAATCTTCCTATAGTCAACTCTCAGAGGTCACTTGTTATTTACATACATGTTGCAAAGTGATATTAGAAGAAATATTTCTAATGTCTGGGATTTTATCCTGTTTTATTTGTACATAAATATTGTTATTATAGGACCTACAAAGATTTAGGTCCTATAATAGGACCTACAAAGGACCTACAAAGATTTAGGTCCCAGATAAGAGATTTATTCCTTGAAATGTCATCCACTTGTAGACTTACTGTTCTTATAACACTCCTTTGTCCTCAACTTTGTGAACAGCTACATTAACTGCAAAATGAATGATTGTCTAGTACCAATTTGCAAAACATTCCTTTTTAAATTACTATATTTTGTTTAGAAAGCTAAGACCACCAGTATATCATATTATGATATTTAAAAAGCAGCAGAGATAAATAGGAAAGAGAGAAGCAAAATCAGGCAAGAATATAGAAGATTTTCACACACACACACACAAATTAAGAAACAAAAAATCCAGTGTGTTAAAACAGCAACTTTCTTCATTATTTTATGCTACTGGAGTGCCCTCTATCTTTAATGTTATGATGTGCATCTAATTAGGCCCGAGGGACTTATGACTTTTGTTCTTCAATAAAGGGCACAACCCTATTTTACTATTAAAAGTGGATTTTTAAATTTAAAGCAGTTTTACTTTCTGTATTATTTCAAATAACAGATTGTTTTAAAACTAATTGAATAGAGCAGTAATCATTAGTGCAATGCTATATATTTTCCTCAGTAGAGATAAGATGGCTGATATCTTAAATGTGTTCCAAGAATGTAAATCAAAGCTTAATAATATATTCAATAATCAGTTTGAAGATAATCCACTATAGTATTCAATGTGTGATGCTACCAATTAGCACTTAATAGTTAATGGCAGTGTACCAACATGTCCAGAGTTCTCCTTTGTTTCATATACTCCAAGAAAATGCCCGTTATAATGACCTATTATTATGCTTCCATTAGAAAATGATGGTGTTATGGATTTTTCTTTTACATTACAAAGAGAGTATTTGTGTAATGGAACACATTCTTGTTTGAGAATCAAAGTGTCATAGTCCAAACTTGGCCTATTGATTAGCTATACATTCTTTGGTTTTAAGTCATGTAATCTCCATTTTCCATCTGCAAAAGGAGGACATTTTGTCTCCCAATTTGTGTTCAAGGAACAACTGATCTGAAACTTTGGTATTATCTAATATGTATGTTATAGTTCTATTCATCATGATCTGGGATCCAATTCTCATATGCGCCTAAGTGATTCTTATGCACATTAAAATATGAAAAAGCCTGTCTATATTAGCTCTGAGGATCCTTCAGTCTCTGACATTATATGATTCTAAATTTTAATGAAATAATTACATATGCCAAGTTTCAAATAAAATCATATCTGGTCTTATGTAAGGAGAGAATTTATTGGAAAGAATTACTGCAATAAGGAGTGGAGGATAACTGTAACAGCTGGAAGGAGACTTGTAATAGAGAGATTTGCAAGCATCTCAAAGGTTAAGTAGACAAACACTTTTGTAAGGAGATAGAATGAGGTGTGAGGTTTGGGATGAGAGCGTGACATGATCAAACAGTTGGTCAGGGAATGTCTTTCCTTGAGGTCAGCTGATTCCTAGGAGGGTTCCTTAGGGAAGGATTGTATACTGGCCCAGGGTGATAATGGGTCAAAATTCAAGAGTCTAGGGAGGGGAGAAACCTAACTTGGTCAATCCCTTAACAAGCATTTGTTTCAATTGATCTGCCAGGAAAAAACAGTTCAGCTGATCTTTATGAAACAAAGAATAGGAACTTGAACAGTCTGTCTAGCCTTGTCACAGGTAAACCAGGAAGGAATCTATGAGTCATATGGGGAAAGGGAGTTCCTTGCACTAAGTCATTTCGTGAACACAGAATTTTGGCGGGGGGCGGGGGGAGCAGTTTATTAATATTGCTGTTTTCCAGGGCTCGGGTACAATTCAACATTGTCAAAAGCAACTTCTGAATTAGAAAAATAAACCCTCTGAAACTATTACAAAAACAAGCAATCAGTTTCAAAAGTCCACAGAGGCATTGTTAAATTGAGGTTGCACTTCTCCAGCAAAAGCATAAAGGATTTGAGTTTTCACAAAAGTAGAATACAGGCCTCAGTTTAGTCCAGCACTTCATTCTTGCAGAGTGCTCTTTTGTGAAAGCATCCTGCTGCATTTTTATTTCATGAAGGTGAATAATATACTTGGCCTTTTTTAGATACGGTATATATATATACACACATACACACACACACACACACACACATACACATATATAAAGTTCCGTGTCAGCTTAGTGTCCTCACCATTGGAAGACTTGGCGAGCTACAGATTTAGAACAAAGGCAGTGAATCTGGGGCACCCTGTTCCCAGACTGCTCCAAGCAGAGTCTAAAGTACCTTGTATAGCAATGAAAAGCATTATACATATATACACAGCTGCTTGTTATCAAAATTGCTTATCTGGTAGTTTTTAATAAAAAACTTATTTGATTTCCTGGAGTGCATTGTCACTACTTAGCAGGAAAAAAATATCATTTTCTTTAGCTATTCCTCCCCTTTATTCTAACCTGCCTTCCCTGTCCTCCAACACACACACACACACGTACAGGCATGCATACACACAGACACATGCACATGCTTTGATAATGAACCACTCAAAGACAAAGATGTGGAGCAGTTTGAAGATAGAGAATGTGTGCCATGCTCTCATAGAAACTGAGCATTATTTATGGGTATGGATTGACAATTCATGTAGTCTATGCTTTGTTTATGGGAAGGGTTTGGTTGCTATAGTCAGTAAATAATTTCTTCATAGATGCATCTGTGTTGTTGTTGCCTGCAGACTGTGTCTATGTTTTGATCTCTAAAACAATTTTCTTTCTTCAGGAGTACCTGAGAAAATAGGAAATCATATTCAGACTTGAAGCTCATTAATTGCTTATATAATGCTCATTTTTACAGATGGGGTGTGATGTAGGTGGAGAATCTGTCCATACTGAGGATCAAGCTTAATTCTTTTTTAATATTCTTTAAAATATACTGACATATCAAATCACCTAACTCCTGACCTTGACTTAGTTCAGAAATGATTATCTTAGAGTAATTCCTTGACATTTATAGATAAGAAAGATCTTGGAAATACTGTATATTAATTAGATGTAATATATTATTAAAATATATTAATAATATTAATTAATATTAACTCAAATGTATTAATAAAAATGATACCTAGAGTTTATTTTGCTTGATCAGCACTTTACAGTGTTGAATTCTTAAAAAAAACATAGTCATGTAAATATCATTATACCCATTTTTCAGATGAAAAAAATGAAGTTAAAAAGACAGTATAATGTAGTCGTTAATGGCATAAACTCTAGAGTTTGACTGCCTAGATTAGAATCTGAGCTCCTTTAATAAAAATATACATAACTTTTTAACTAAAAAACATATTAAGAATGATAATCATATGTAATCTATGTGATTGTGTTGTTGTGAGCATTAAATAGATTTACACCTGAAATATTTTCAAAGCAAAGGTCATACCTGACAAAGTTAAATAGGTAAGTAAGTCTCTATTCAAGGCTACTGCAGTAGGGGAGAGACACTAGAATGCAATCTGAACTCAATTCTGATGAAACAAAGGGTAGAAGAGATTTTGAGAACTGAGGGTGAGGGGAGATCCTAGGCTATCTTCATTTGCTAATTGGTCTTATTCAAATGGTAAGTAAACTTTCCATTTGAATAGAAGTAAAAAAAAAATACTAAAATTTAAATGGAACTACAAAAGACCCTGAATAGCCAAAGGAATTATGAGAAAGAAGAACAAATCAGCAGGTATCACACTTTCTGATTTCAAAAGTATACTACAAAGCTATGGTAATTAAAACAGTGTAGGACTATCATAAAAATAGATACATAGACCAATATGACAGACCACACGTACACAGAATAAAGAGCCCCGAAATAAGCCCCCAATTATATTGTCAACTAATATTTGTCAAGTGAACCAAGAAAACACAGTGGGGAAAAGATAGTCTCTTTAACAAATGGTGTTGGGTAAACAGGATAAATATATGCATAAGAATGAATTTGGACCCCTATTTTATATCCCTTCAAAAAACTAAGTCAAAATGGATCAAAGACTTAATTATAAGACCTGATACCATAAAACCCCTAGAAGAAAAGGTAGGAAAGAAACTCCTGACGTTGGTCTTGGCAAAGATTTTTTTGGATAAGACACCAAAAGCACAAGAAACTAAAGCAAAAATCAACAAATGATATTACATCAAACTCAAAACCTTCTGCACAGCAAAAGAAACAATCAGCAAAATGAAGAAGCAACCTATGGAATGGGAGAAAATGTTTGCAAACTATATATCAGATAAGGGGTAAATATCCAAAACTTATAAAAAAACTTATACAAGTCAATAATTAAAAAACATCTCACTTAAAAGTGAGAAGAGGAACTGCATAGACATTTTCCCAAAGAAGACACACAAGTGGCCAACAGGTACATGAAAAATGCTCAACATCACTAATAATAAGGGAAATGCAAATCAAAACTACAGTAAGATACACCTCACAATTGTTTGAATGGTTATCATCAAGAAGAAAAGAGATAAAAAGTGTTGGCAAGGATATGGAGAAATGGGGACCCTTGTGTACTGTTGGTGGGAACACAAATTGGTACAGACACTATGGAAAATAGTGTGGAGGCTCCTGAAAAAAATGAAAAATAAAACTACCATATGATCCAGCAATCCCACTTCTGGGTACATATCCAAAGAAAAGAAAACAGAGTCTTGAAGAGATGTCTGCACTCCCATGTTTATTGAACATTATTCACAATACCCAAGATATGGACATAGCCTAAGTGTCTGTCAACTGATGAATGGATGAAAAAATTTACATCTCAAAGTGGCAGAGAAAGAATTTACAATGATAAATTTTCTAAAGTAAATACTCTAAGAAAAGGAAGGTTAGGGCCCTAGAGTTAGAAAAAAAAAAAAAAAAAAGAAAAACAGTCCAAAGTTTAGTCAAGTTGAGGAGAACTTTTAGACACTTTTGCTTAGAAAATTGTTTTACCCTTATTAGGATACAATTATTATTAGGACCTTATTAGAGAAGGCACATCATCTGTCCATGATGACAAAAATTAATTCTCAAGTCAGGGTTGTGAACCAGTGGCTGCTTGATTTTAATATCCATGAAGCTAATGTGCCTGCTAACCTAGAATGCTAATTTCACAGAGCCCATTTTATGTGTCTCCTCTACAAAACTTGGCTTGGTGACGTGCACCTAGTAGATGCTTTTTTTTTTTAAACATCTTTATTGGAGTGTAATTGCTTTACAGTGTTGTGTTAGTTGCTGCTGTATAACAAAGTGAATCAGCTATATGTGTACATACATCTCCATATCCCCTCACTCTTGCGCCACCCTCCCAGCTTCCCTACCCACCCCACTAGGTGATCACTGAGCTGATCTCCCTGTGCTATGCAGCTGCTTCCCACTAATTATCTATTTTAAATTTGGTAGTGTATATATGTCAATGCTACTCTCTCACTTCGTCCCAGCTTACCATTCCCCCTCCCCATGTCCTCAAGTCCATTCTCTAGGTCTGCATCTTTATTCATGTCCTGTTCCTAGGTTCATCAGAACCATTTTTTTCTTAGATGTGATATATATGTGTTAGCATACGATATTTGGTTTTCTCTTTCTGACTTACTTCACCCAGTATGACAGACTCTAGGTCAATCCACCTCACTACAAATAATTCAGTTTCATTTCTTTTAATGGCTGAGTAATATTCCATTCTAAATATGTGCTACATCTTCTTTATCCATTCATCTGTCATTGGACACGTAGGTTGCTTCTGTGTCCTGTCTGCTGTAAATGGTGCTGCAATGAACATTGTGGTACATGTCTTTTTTTAAAATTATGGTTTTCTCAGGGTATATGCCCAGTAGTGGGATTGCTGGGTCATATGGTAGCTCTATTTTTAGGTTTTTAAGGAACCTCCATACTGTTATCCATAGTGTCTGTATCAATTTACATTCCCACCAACAGTGCAAGAAGGTTCCTTTACCTCCACACCCTCTCCAGCATTTATTGTTTCTAGATTTTTTTTTTTAAAAGAAGATGTTGAGGGTAGGAGTTTATTAATTAATTTATTTATTTTTGCTGTTTTGGGTCTTCATTTCTATGCAAGGGCTATCTCTAGTTATGGCAAGTGGGGGTCACTCTTCATTGCGGTGCACGGGCCTCAAACTGTCACGGCCTCTCTTGTTGCGTAGCACAGTCTCCAGACGCGCAGGCTCAGTAGTTGTGGCTCACGGGCCTAGTTGCTCCACGGCATGTGAGATCCTCCCAGACCAGGGCTCGAACCCGTGTCCCCTGCATTGGCAGGTAGATTCTCAACCACTGCACCATGAGGGAAGCCCTAGATTTTTTGATGATGGCCATTCTTACTGGTGTGAGGTGATAACTCATTGTGGTTTTGATTTGCATTTCTATAATGATTAGTGATGTTGAGCATCCTTTCATGTGTTTGTGAGCAATCTTTATATATTCTTTGGAGAAATGTCTATTTAGATCTTCCACCCATTTTTGGATTGGGTTGTTTGTTTTTTTCATATTGAGCTGCATGTGCTGCTTGTATATTTTGGAGATTAATCCTTTGTAAGTTGCTTCATCTGCAAATATTTTCTCCCATTCTGAGGGTTGTCTTTTCATCTTGTTTATGGTTTCCTTTGCTGTGCAAAAGCTTTTAAGTTTCATTAGGTCCAATTTGTTTATTTTTGTTTTTATTTCCATTTCTTTAGGAGGTGGGTCAAAAAGGATCTTGCTGTGATTTATGTCATAGAGTGCTCTGCCTAGTTTTTCCTCTAAGAGTTTTGTAGAGTCAGGCCTTACATTTAGGTCTTTAATCCATTTTGAGTTTATTTTTGTGTCTGGGGTTAGGGAGTGTTCTAATTTCATTCTTTTACACGTAGCTGTCCAATTATCCCAGCGCCACGCATTGAAGAGGCTGTCTTTTCTCCACTGTATATTCTTGCCTCCTTTATCAAAGATAAGGTGACCATATGTGCATGGGTTTATCTCCAGGCTTTCTATCCTGTTCCATTGATCTATATTTCTGTGTTTGTGCCTGTACCATACTCTCTTGATTACTTTAGCTTTGTAGTATAGTCTGAGTTCAGGGAGACTGATTCCTCAAACTCCATTTTTCTTTCTTAAGATTGCTTTGGCTATTCGGGGTCTTTTGTGTTTCCATACAAATTGTAAAATTTTTTGTTCTATTTCTGTGAAAAATGCCATTCGTAGTTTGATAGGGATTGCACTGAATCTGTAGATTGCTTTGGGTAGTATAGTCATTTTCATAATGTTGATTCTTCCAATCTAAGAACATGGTATATTTCTCCATCTGTTTGTATCATCTTTAATTTCCTTCATCAGTGTCTTATAGTTTTCTGTATACATGTCTTTTTTCTCCTGAGGAAGGTTTATTCCTAAGTATTTTATTCTTTTTGTTGCAGTGGTAAATGACAGTGTTTCCTTAATTTCTCTGCTTGATTTTTCATCATTAGGGTAGGAATGCAAGAGCTTTTGATGCATTAATTTTGTATCCTGCTACTTTACCAAATTCATTGATTAGCTCTAGTAGTTTTCTGGTAGCATCTTTAGGATTCTCTGTATATAGTATCATGTCATCTGCAAACAGTGACAGTTTTACTTCTTCTCTTCCAATATGGATTCCTTTTATTTCTTTTCCTTCTCTGAGTGCCGTGGCTAAAACTTCAAAAACTATATTGAGTAATAATGGTGAGAGTGGGCAACCTTGTCTTGTTCCTGATTTTAGTGGAAATGGTTTCAGTTTTTCACCATTGAGAACCATGTTGGCTGTGGGTTTGTCATATATAGCCTTTATTTTGTTGCAGTAGGTTCTCTCTATGCAAACTTTCTGGAGATATTTTGTCATAAATGGGTGTTGAATTCTGTTGAAAGCTATTTCTGCATCTACTGAGATGATCATATGGTTTTTATTATCCAATTTGTTAATATGATGTATCACATTGATTTATTTGCACATATTAAAGAATCCTTGCATTCCTGGGATAAACACCACTTGATCATGGTGCATAATCCTTTTAATGTGCTGCTGGATTCTGTTTGCTAGTATTTTGTTGAGGATTTTTGCATCTGTGTTCATCAGTGATATTGGCCTGTAGTTTTCTTTTTTGTGACATCTTTGTCTGGTTTTCGTATCAGGGTGATGGTGGCCTTTTGGAATGAGTTAGGGAGTGTTCCTCCCTCTGTAATTATTTGGAAGAGTTTGAAGAGGATAGGTGTTAGCTCTTCTCTAAATGTTTGATAGAATTCACCTGTGAAGCCATCTGGTCCTGGGCTTTTGTTTGTTGGAAGATTTTAAATCACAGTCTCAATTTCAGTGCTTGTGATTGGTCTGTTTATATTTTCTGTGTCTTCCTGGTTCAGTTTCGGAAGGTTGTGACGTTGTGCTTTTCTAAGACTGTGTCCATTTCTTGCAGGTTATTCATTTTATTGGTATATATTTGATTATAATAATCTCTCATGGCCTTTGCATTTCTGAAGTGTCAGTTGTTACTTCTCCTTTTTCATTTCTAATTCTCTTGATCTGAGTCCTATCCCTTTTTTTCTTGATGCATCTGGGTAATGGTATATCAATTTTGTCTGTCTTCTCAAATAACCAGCTTTTAGTTTTATTGATATTTGCTACTGTTTCTTCATTTCTTTTTCATTTATTTCTGATCTGATCTTTATGATTTCTTTCCTTCTGCTGACTTTGTTTTTTTTTTTTTTTTACTTCTTTCTCTAATTGCTTTAGGTGTAAGGTTAGGTTTTTTATTTGAGATTTTTCTTGCTTCTTGAGGTAGGTTTGTATTGCTATAAACTTCTCTCTTAGAACTGCTTTTGCTGTATCCCATAAGTTTTGTGTCATTGTGTTTTCACTGTCATTTGTTTCTAGATATTTTTTATTTTTATTGTTTTTGTGGTACACGGGCCACTCACTGTTTTGGCCTCTCCCATTGTGGAGCACAGGCTCTGGACGTGCAGGCTCAGTGGCCATGGCTCACGGGCCTAGCTTCTCCTTGGCATGTGGGATCTTCCCAGACCGGGGAACGAACCTGTGTCCCCTGCATCGGCAGGCAGACTCTCAACCACTGCGCCACCAGGGAAGCCCTGTTTCTAGGTATTTTTTGAATTCCTCTTTGATTTCTTCAGTGATCTCTTGGTTATATAGTAGTGTATTATTTAGCCTCCATCTATTTGTATTTTTACAGTTTTTTTCCTGTAATTGATATCTAGTCTCATAGTGCTGTGGTCAGAAAAGATACTTGATACGATTTCAATTTTCTTAAATTTACCCAGGCTTCATTTGTGACCCTAGTTATGAGCTATCCTGGAGAATGTTCCATGAGCACTTGAGAAGAAAGTGTATTCTGTTGTTTTTGGATGGAATGTCCTATAAATATCAATTAAGTCCATCTGCTCTAATGTGTCTTTTAAAGCTTGTGTCTCCTTATTTATTTTCATTTGGGTTGATCTGTCCATTGATGAAAGTGGGGTATTAAAGTCCCCTACTATGATTGTGTTACTATCGATTTCCCCTTTTATGGCTGTTAGCATTTGCCTTATGTATTGATATGCTCCCATGTTGAGTGCATAAATATTTACCATTGTTATATCTTCTTCTTGGATTGATCCCTTGATCATTATGTAGTGTTCTTCTTTGTCTCTTGTAATAGTCTTTATTTTAAAGTCTATTTTGTTTGATATGAGAATTGCTACTCCAGCTTTCTTTTGGTTTCCATTTGCATGGAATATCTTTTTCCATCCCCTTACTTTCAGTCTGTATGTGTCCCTAGGTTTGAAGTGGGTCTCTTGTAGACAGCATATATATGGGTCTTGTTTATGTATCCATTCAGCCAGTCTATGTCTTTTGGTTGGAGCATTTAATCCATTTACATTTAAGGTAATTATCATTATGTATGTTCCTATTCCCATTTTCTTAATTCTTTTGGGTTTGTTATTATAGGTCTTTTCCTTCTCTTGTGTTTCTTTCCTAGAGAAGTTCCTTTAGCATTTGCTGTAAAGCTGGTTTGGTGGTGCTGAATTCTCTTAGCTTTTGCTTGTCTGCAAAGGTTTTATTTTCTCCTTCAAATATTTATGAGATCCTTGCTGCATAAAGTAATCTTGGTTGTAGGCTTTTCCCTTTCATCACTTTAAATATGTCCTGCCACTCCCTTCTGGCTTGCAGAGTTTCTGCTTGAAGATCAGTTGTTAACCTTATGGTCATTCCCTTGTATGTTATTTGTTGCTTTTCCCTTGCTGCTTTTAATATTTTTCCTTTGTATTTAATTTTGATAATTTGATTAATATGTGCCTTGGGGTGGTTCTCCTCAGACTTACCCTGTATGGGACTCTCTTTGCCTCCTGGACTTGATTGACTATTTCTTTTCCCATGTTAGGCATGTTTTCAACTATAATCTCTTCAAATATTTTCTCAGTCCCTTTCCTTTTCTCTTCTTCTTCTGGGACCCCTATAGTTTGAATGTTGGTGCATTTAATGTTGTCCCAGAGGTCTCTGAGACTGTCCTTGTTTCTTTTCATTCTTTTTTCATTTTTCTGCTCTGCAGTAGTTATTTCCACTATTTTATCTTCCAGGTCACTTATCCATTCTTCTGTCTCAGTTATTGTGCTTTTGATTCCTTCTAGAATATTTTTAATTTCATTTATTGTGTTTTTCATCATTGTTTGTTTGCTCTTTAGTTCTTCTAGGTCCTTGTTACATGTTTCTTGTATTTTCTCCGTTCTAGTTCCAAGATTTTGGATCATCTTTACCGTCATTACTCTGAATCCTTTTTCAGGTAGACTCCCTATTTCCTCTTCATTTGTTTGGTCTGTTGGATTTTGACCTTGCTCCTTCATCTGCTACATATTTCTCTGTCTTCTCATTTTGTTTAACTACTGTGTTTGGGGTCTCCTTTTTGCAGGCTGCAGGTTCATAGTTCCCATTATTTTTGGTGTCTGTCCCCAGTGGGTAATGTTGGTTCAGTGGCCTGGGTAGGCTTCCAGTTGGAGGGAACTGGTGACTCTGTTCTGGTGGGTGGGGCTGTATCTTGTCCTTCTGGGGGCAGGGCCACATCCAGTTATGTGTTTTGGAGTGTCTATGAACTTAGTATGACTTTAGGCAGCCTCTGTGCTAGTGGGTGGGGTTGTGTTCCTGTTTGGCTAGTTGTTTGGCATGGGGTGTCCAGCCCTGGAGCTTGCTGGCCATTGGGTGTAGCTGGGTCTTAGTGTTGAGATGAAGATCTCTGGCAGAGTTCTCACTGATTGATATTACATGAGGCCGGGAAGTTTCTAGTGGTCCAGTGTCCTGGTTTTGGCCCTCCTACCTTGGAGGCTCAAGTTGGACACCTGGCCCGAGCACCAAGACCCTGCCAGCCACACAGCTCAGAAGAAAAGGAAGAAAGAAAGAAAGAAAAAAAAAAGAACAGACAGAACCTTAGGACAAATGGTAAAAGCAAACCTAAACAGACAAAAATCATACAAGGAAGCATACACATACACACTCACAAAGCGAGAAAAAGGAAAAAAATATTCTTTTAAATTTAAAACATAAAAATTAAAAAGAAATTAAAATTAAAAAAAATTAAAAGTAAAATAAAACAAGAGGAGAGCAACCAAAGCAGTAAACAAATCCACCAATAATAATAAGCACTAGAAACTAAACTAAGATAAACGTAAAATCAGAAACAAATTAGATGCAGAAAGCAAACCCCAATTCTACTTTTGCTGCCACAGTCCACTGCCTCAATTTTGGGAACATTCGTTGTCTATTCAGGTATTCTTCAGATGCAGGGTTTATCATATTGACTTTGGGGATTTAATCTGCTGCTCCTGAGGCTTCATGGAGGAATTTCCCTTTCTCTTCTTTTTTACACAGCGTGGGGTTCAGCTTTGGTTTTGGCCCTGCCTCTGCATGTAGGCCATCCTCAAGAGTCTGTTCCCTGCCCAGACAGGAAGGGTTTAAAGCAGCAACTAATTAGGGCTCATTTGCTCACTCAGGCTGGGAGAGCAAGGGGTCCGGTAGTCAAATTGGAATGCTGGGTGAGCCTGTGGTGGCAGAAGCCAGCGTGACATTGCAACAGCCTTAGGCGCACTGTGTGTTCTCCCAGGGAATTTATCCCTAGATTACGGGACCCTGGCAGTGCCTTGCTGCACAGGATCCCCGGGGGGTGTGGGTAGTGACCTGCACTTGCACACAGGATTCTTGCTGTCATCGGCAGCAGCGTTAGCGGTTCATGCCCATCTCTGAGGTCTGAGCTGATAATTGCAGCTCGTGCCCATTTCTGGAGCTTGCTTAGGTGGTGCCCTGCCTTCTGTGGGCACACAGGGAAGGAAAACCCTCTCCTTGTGCACCCCGAAACAATGGTCTCTTGCCTCTTTGGCAGGTCCAGACTTTTTATCTGATTCCGTCCCGGCTAACTGTGGCACACTAGCCCCCTTCAGGATGTCTTCATGCAGCCAACCCCAGTCCTCTCTCCCTGGGGTCTGATCTCCAAAGCCCAAGCCTCAGCTTTCAGCCACCACCGGCCCCAAAAGGTGAGCAGACAAGCATCTCAGGTTGGTGAGTGCTGGTTGGCACCGATCCTTTCTGTGGGAATCTCTCCACTTTGCCCTCTGCACCCCTGTTGCTGCACTCTCCTATGTGGCTCCAAAGCTTCCCCTTGCCCAACCCCTGTCTCCACCAGTGAAGGGGCTTCCTAGTGTGTGGAAACCTTTCCTCTTTCCCAGCTCCCTCCCAGAGGTGCAGGTCCCGTCCCTATTTTTTTGTCTCTGTTTTTTCTTTTTCTTTTGCCCTGCCCAGGTACGTGGGGGTGTTTCTTGCCTTTTGGGAAATCTGAGGTCTTCTGCCAGTGTTCAGTAGGTGCTCTGTAGGAGTTGTTCCACATGTAGATGTATTTTTGATGTATTTGTGGGGAGGAAGGTGATATCCATGTCTTACTCCTCTGCCATCTTGAAGGTCCCTCCTCTAGATGCTTTTTTTAAAAACAACTTTTTATGCTATAAAATGGGCTGCGTTTGGAAAATATAGATTTTAGGTGATACTTGTTGAGAGATTTCCAGAAAATAATTCTATAATCAGAGACTCTTTTGAGCAGGGCGTTCCAAAAAGTTTTGCTCAATATTCCCTATCTCTTCTGTGAAATAATCTCAAGGCAATAAGGAAATCCTAGTCAATAAAATTCAGTTCCTCAGTAGGACATTAAGATTGGTTGTTCATGGGAAGCAGTCAATTAATACTCTTCTTGTTTGCTTTCTGCTTCTTTTGGACAGAAAAACAGAACCAGTGAGAAATGAAATCATTCACTTTCCTTACTTTTGACATTCTGGAGTTAGATAAGAAGCAGAAGAGCTTTAAGGAAGTTTTACCTCTGGACTGGTACCTGAGGGCAAGCTAAAAATAAATACATTTAAAAGTTGTGAAATGTAGCATACGTACAAAATAGCACACACTTCATATTTGTAAGACTGAATGAAAAGTTACAAAGTTGAACATTCCTGAACCACATCTTAAGGAAGCCATGCTGACAATCTCAGGGAGCTCCAACTTGTTTTTTACCTCTCAGGAGATTGTGAGGCTCATAAGAGAATTTAAACTCTCTGGTCTTAATCTGAATGAACATTTCTGCCTGTACTTTTCTGAAGCTTTCCTTCTCATTACTTAAACTATTCTATGAAAACTGAAATCCAGAATTCTCCTCCACTGGTTATTTCTGTATTTGGAAAGCCTTGGGATTATCCTTGTTGGTTCTGTTACAATCAATATTCTTTTCCCTCTATCAGCAGAATCAAGTTGTTATTTTGAAATTAATTTATCTCACTTTTCTTTGCACTACTCACTGAGATCCATCTTGTCACCCGCATTTCAAAATGTAACATCTTGTCAAAGCTGTTTTGCTGCAAGCCTTTTGAAACCAGTATCACAAGTCAGATGACTGGTCTGTATACTAAGATAAAATTTTCTCCAGTCAGCTAAAATGTTGATGTTGTCATTTTTAATGAAGTTTTCCTATAAAAGCAAAACACCCAACTCTGGAAGACTCACATATACATGTACAGGTATAAGACAGGTTTAAATAAATGCATCTTTAAATAAAAATAGGAACTGATTGCATATTTAGATAGGCTAATTTAATAAACCAAAAAAAAACTTTTTGTGATAGAAATTATATCCCTGTAATTCTTTGCTGTTGTCATGTCTGCCACTTGATAGAATTAGGAGAAAGGCTGCCAGTGGAATGTTAACAGAAAATCAGCGAGTTGTCATCCTAGACAAGAATGGAAACGCAGCACTCTCTCCATTCCTATCAATCAGAAGGATAATTCAGTTCCCTTG
This sequence comes from Mesoplodon bidens, assembly GCF_964165515.1. Classification (NCBI taxonomy): domain Eukaryota; kingdom Metazoa; phylum Chordata; class Mammalia; order Artiodactyla; family Ziphiidae; genus Mesoplodon; species Mesoplodon bidens. The sequence continues at coordinate 66,960,464 of NC_138162.1, read as the reverse complement.
CATCAGAATCTTTTTTCTACCAGATTATATGGAATCTTTTTAATTGTCAAATTTCTCAAATTAAAGGACAGCTGTTTACTCTCCAGAGAGTAATTATATTCTGATATTCTAATGTATTCTTGAAGATGTAAACCATAGAAAGAAACAAACAAAAAAAATCACTGGGTGGTTGGCCTGAGTGGAGTAAAAAATGTAAATGAAATTTCTTAAGGACTCTTTCATCAAATGAGCTCAATTGAGGCTATTTGCTTCACTCAGTGCAAAGGAAAACTAGGCACTTTATTTTAAGTGGTTCATTTAAGGCTTTATTTTTGGACACAAACACAACTGTGTTATATATTTGCCCAGGGATTTAACATTTTAGTATATTTTTAGGTAGTGCTTTACTATTTTCAAAGTCCCTAAAGATTATAATCACTGTGTAAAAAAATGAAAAACACTAAATATCATGTGTGGCAAAATCAGAAATTGTGTTTCTGGAATTGTGGCAGGTAAAAATCAGCATAATAAACTGAAGTTTGATCTTCTACAGAGCTAATTCTCAATTATAGATGGTTTGTTACTGAGCTATGAAAATGTGATATTTTTCAGTCTTATTTTAATCAGGTAAGGTTACCTACAATGCTCAATAAGGAATTATAATGAAAGATTATTGCTATAAGTTAGAATATGATAGAGTTATTTAAAATAAGTACTATCAGATCAACAATGTGCAATTTGTATGGGATTGAGAAAAAATAAATATAGAAAGTAAGATTTTATGTACAATGTCTGTGTCAGAGTAGCAAAATTATTGAGCTATATGCTATTTGTTTCCTTAACTTTTATTTCCTTTTATTACTTTTTTTTTGAGTAGGTGTTGGCAAAGTATGACCATGGTACATACATGGCCGGTTGTTTTTATTTATTTTTTCCTTCCAGGACATGTTGCTAACAATACTTCTTGCATTTTAATGGTTATAGGAACTGGCTACATACATTCTTACATTGTATCCTCAATTTTGACTCTTGACCCCCCCCAAAGAGTAAAATATTTACCATCTGGCTCTTCAAGAAAGTTTGTTGGCATCCATTTTGCTGATCATAGGGAAATTACATCTAAACTTTCTAATATAAATACTTTTTTTAACAACGTAAGTTCCCTTCTAACTTTCATTTCCTAAGAGATTTTTAAGTGACTAATAGCAATTGAAAGATATAAAATAATGGCATTCATTGAGATGATCATATGATATTTCTCCTTTAATCTGTGAATGTGGTTGATTACATTGATTTATTACTATTGAACTCTTTAAATTTATGTTATAAATATTACTTTACAATGATAGATTATTATTTTAAAGTAGTGTTAAAATAGGTTAACTAATATTTTATTCTCAAGTTTTTGTAACTTAGTTGATCATTGAAATTGACCCTTAATTTTCTTTCTCAATCTTACTCTCATTGTTTTGTAATAATCTAGTTTTCTCAATAGTTACATGAATCTTATTAGACAAGCTGGGTTTAAAATTTTTTTTTTCTTCCATTTTTTTTAACAAAACTTGCATATCATATGAATTAATTATTCCTTGCATATTTGTAAGACGTCAACTATGAAGCCATCTGAGCCTGGCACATTTGTTATCTATTGCTGTGAAACAATGTGAATTATAGAGAAAACATTTTATCTTTCTGCATAGTTAGGGCTTTCTGAAAAAATTTTACTTAACCTTTGAACCTGTGTTAAAAGAGCAAGCCATAGAAGTTAATTTACAACTGTATAGATATTGAAAACTCTACAGAGATTTACCTAACTACAGAGGTACATTTCCACACTTGAAGAGAAAATAAGTCATCTTTGGATTGTAAAGCTTTAGGCAATGGTCTTATATTTTCCCTGGAGAGGATTATTTAAATTCCAATGTATTAGAATAGAAATTTTCAAAAAGACTATAATGAGTACAGAGAGTCGACTGCTTATTTTTTCTGTACGTAAGTACAGAAAAATTTTCTATATCCCTGTCTACATATAGTACATTTTCTATATCCCTTGTCTACAAGACAGACTTTGTATTTGTAGGATATTTGACCTGGCTCTCATTATGTTGGTGTAAGTGTAAAAACTGAGACACAAGGGCACAACACACTTGTTATTAGCTATATATAAGGTAAATAAAAAGAAATCTGCTCTGATTCAGAAACCTCATATGTACATTCAGGACAAAATAATAAAGACAAATAATAAAATTTCACATTCTGTCAAAAAATTTCTTGTGGAAATTTTCATTAAAATTTTATTATCCTGTAACTAATAAGTGGATAACTGACATCTTTGCTATGTTGAATCTTCTACTCCATGAACATGATATGTCTCTTCATTTATTTAGTTTTTCTTAAATTTCTTTTAATTTTTATTGAAGTTATTGTAAATGGCATTGTGTCTAATTTTGATTTCTACATGTTCACTGTTTATATATAGAAATGCAACTTATTTAAGTGTGTTGATTATGTATCCTGCAAAATTTCATAACTTATTATTTCTAAAGGCTTTATTTTGCAGATTTCTTTTCTACATGTCCATCATCTTATCATCTTCAAATAAAAGCAGTTATATTTCTTTATTTTCAATTTATGTGCTTTTCAGCATATTTAAGTTATTGTATTTGAAGTGTGCTTCTTTTAGACAACATGTATCTGAGTTTTTTTTCCACTCTGTAAATCTCTATATTTTAAATGGAATATTTAGACCATTTATATTTGTTTATATATTTTTTAATGTTATGGCGTCCATCTGCCATCATATTATTTGTGTTGTTTGTTTTTCTGTTTCTCATTCTTCTTTTTTTCCTTCTTCAGTTTCCTCTAGAGAAGGATGACTTTTGAATATTTTGAAGATTTTTTAGGAATCTATCTTGATTTATTTACAGTGTTTATAATTGTATCATTTTGTATAGATGTCACAATAGTTGCTGTAGGTCTTATAACACACATATTTCTACAAGCTATCACAGTCTATTGGTATACCTGTTTTACCACTTCAAGTGAGGTATAGAAATTTTACTTCCATCTAGGTCCCTTTATCCCCTCTACATTTTAAGTCCAATTGTCTTCAGCGTATCAGATGGTGTTATAATTTTTGTTCCAATCATCAAATATGATTTTAAAATCTTAGAGTTGGAGATAGTCTATTATATTTTCCTTAATTTTTGTCCATTCATTGTTCTTTCTTTTCTTTTTGTAGTCCCAGTCTTCCACTGCTATTTTCTCTTTGATGACTGGAGCACTTCCTTTGACCATTCTTAAGGAAAGTTCTTCTGGTGACAGATGCTCTTCTTTTTCATTTGCCTGGGAATGTCTTTTTTCCCCTGAATTCTTGGAACACAGTTTCATAGGATATAGAATGCAGGATTGACATTTATTATCTCTCAGAACTTTTAAGCAGTATGCCACTTATTCCTGGACTCCATAGTTTTAGATGAAAAAATCTGATATCATTTGATTGGTTTTCTCCTATATATAACCAACAATATTCTTGATATGTTATCAATTTCATTGTGTGTCAGAGAGCTTTGGCTCAATTTAGCATCTCTTACTAAATCCATGACCCAATTAAATTTTATAAAGTTTTTTCTGCAAAGATCTTCACCATTATCCAAATGCTTTTCTTCCAAATATTTTTATTAGAAGAACAAAGAGTCAGAATTTTAACTGCTGTACTTTATTATTTTTTTAAGTCTTTATTGAATTTGCTAAAATATTGCTTCTGTTTTTATGTTTTGTTTTTTTGGTCATGAGGCATGTGGGATCTTAGCTCCCTGACCAGGGATTGAACCCACATCCCCTTCATTGGAAGGTGAAGTCTTAACCACTGGACCACCAGGGATGTCCCCAAACTGCTATACTTTAGCACTTTTCTTGTCCATGGCACTCAGGGACACTGATAACCACTTTTTAAAGAGTGCTAATCTGAATATATGATGCCTGAGCAGCAGCAGCAACGTATATTCGCCTTGAAATCCTCTGTGTTTGTTGGCCTCCTCTCTAGAGAGCTAATCCTTTATCCTTATTTGCTTTATCCATACACTAGTTAAATTTGTTAGTAAGATATGTCCAGTGAATTTCTTTTCAGTTTCGAGAAAGTTCCTCTTTGGTACAAAAAGCTGGATCCTGATTCTTTTATTTTTATTTTTTGTTTACTTTTTATTTTTTTCTCAAATTTGCAATTTTTCTTTTATTTATTTATTATTTTTTTACATCTTTATTGGAGTATAATTGCGTTACAATGGTTTGTTACTTTCTGCTTCATAACAAAGTGAATCAGCTATACATATATACCTATATCTCCTCCCTCTTGCGTCTCCCTCCCATCCTCCCTATGCCACCCTTCTAGGTGGTCACAAAGCACCGAGCTGTATGTGGCTGCTTCCCACTAGCTATCTATTTTACATTTGATAGAGTATATATGTCCATGCCACTCCCTCACTTCATCTCCGCTTATCCTTCCACCTCCCCATATCCTCAAGTCCATTCTCTATGTCTGTGTCTTTATACCTGTCCTGCCCCTCGGTTATTCAGAACCTTTTTTTTTTTTTTTTTTAGATTCCATATATATGAGTTATGATACAGTATTTGTTTTTCTCTTTCTGACTTACTTCATTCTGTATGATAGTCTCTTTGTCTGTCACCCTCACTATAATTAACTCAATTTCATTTCTTTTATGGCTGAGTATATTCCATTGTATATATGTGCCACATCTTCTTTATGCATTCATCTGTTGATGGACACTTAGGTTGCTTCCATGTCCTGGCTATTGTAAATAGAGCTGCAATGAACATTGTGGTACATGACTCTTTTTGAATTATAGATTTCTCAGGGTATATGCCCAGTGGTGGGATTCCTGGGTCATATGATAGTTCTATTTTTCGTTTTTTAAGGAACCTCCATACTGTTCTCTGCTATATCAACATACATTCCCACCAACAGTACCAGAGTGTTCCCTTTTCTCCACACCGTCTCCAGCATTTATTGTTTGTAGATTTTTGGATGATGGCCATTCTGACTGGTGTGAGGTGATACCTCATTGTAGTTTTGATTCGCATTTCTCTAGTCATTAGTGATATTGAGCATCTTTTCATGTGTTTGTTGGCAATCTGTATATCTTCTTTGGAGAAATGTCTATTTAGGTCTTCTGCCCTTTCTTGGATTGGGTTGTTTGTTTTTTTGATATTGAGCTGCTTGTAAATTTTGGAGATTAATCCTTTGTCAGCTGGTTCATTGGCAAATATTTTCTCCCATTCTGAGGGCTGTCTTCTTGTCTTGTTTATGGTTTCCTTTGCTGTGCAAAAGCTTTTAAGTTTCATTAGGTCCCATTTGTTTATTTTTGGTTTTATTTCCTTTTCTCTAGGAGGTGGGTTAAAAAGGATCTTGCTGTGATTTATGTCATAGAGTGTTCTGCCTATGTTTTCCTCTAAGAGTTTGATAGTTTCTGGCCTTACATTTAGACCTTTAATCAATTTTGAGCTTACTTTTGTGAATGGTGTTAAGGAGTGTTCTAATTTCATACTTTTACATGTACCAGTCCAGTTTTCCCAGCACCACTTATTGAAGAGGCTGTCTTTTCTCCACTGTATATTCTTGCCTCCTTTATCAAAAATAAGGTGTCCGTATGTGCATGGGTTTATCTCTGGGGTTTCTATCCTATTCCATTGATCTATATTTCTGTTTTTGTGCCAATACCATACTGTCTTGATTACTGTAGCTATGTAGCATAATCTGAAGTCTGGGAGCCTGATTCCTCCAGCTCTGTTTTTCTTTTTCAAGATTGCTTTGGCTATTCAGGGTCTTTTGTGTTTCCATACAAATTGTGAATTTTTTTTTTGTTCTAGTTCTGTGAAAAATGCCATTGGTAGTTTGATAGAGATTGCCCTGAATCTGTAGATTGTTTTGGGTAGTATAGTCATTTTCACAATGTTGGTTCTTCCAATCCAAGAACATGGTATATCTCTCCATCTATTTGTATCATCTTTACTTTCTTTCATCAGTGTCTTATAGTTTTCTGCACACAGGTCTTTTATCTCCTTAGGTAGGTTTATTCCTAGGTATTTTATTCTTTTTGTTGCAGTGTTAAATGGGAGTATTTCTTTAACTCCTCTTTCAGATTTTTCATCATTAGTGTATAGGAATGTAAGATATTTCTGTGCATTAATTTTGTATCCTGCTACTCTACCAAATTCATTGATTAGCTCTAGTCATTTACTGGTAGCATCTTTAGGATTCTCTATGTATAGTATCATGTCATCTGCAAACAGTGTCAGTTTTACTTCTTCTTTTCCAATTTGGATTCCTTTTATTTCCTTTTCTTCTCTGATTGCTATGGCTAAAACTTCCAAAACTATGTTGACTAATAGTGGTGAGAGTAGACAACCTTGTCTTGTTCCTGATCTTAGAGGAAGTGTTTTCAGTTTTTCACCATTGAGAACAGTGTTGGCTGTGGGTTTGTCACTATGGCCTTTTTTATGTTGAGGTAATTTCCCTCTATGCATACTTTCTGGAGGGTTTGTATAATAAATGGATGTTGAATTTTGTAGAAAGCTTTTTCTGCATCTATTGAGATGATCATATGGTTTTTCTCCTTCAATTTGTTAATATGTTTTATCACATTGACTGATTTGCATATACTGAAGAATCCTTGCATTCCTGGGATAAACCCCACTTGATCATGGTGCATGATCCTTTTAATGTGCTGCCGGATTCTGTTTGCTAGTATTTTTTTAGGATTTTTGCATCTATGTTCATCAATGATATTGGCCTGTAGTTTTCTTTTTTGTGACATCTTTGTCTGGTTTTGGTATCAGGGTGATGGTAGCTTCATAGAATGAGTTTGGGAGTGTTCCTCCCTCTCCTATATTTTTGAAAAGTTTGGGAAAGATAGGTGTTATCTCTTCTCTAAATGTTTGATAGAATTCTCCTGTGAAGCTGTCTGGTCCTAGGCTTTTGATTGTTGGAAGATTTTTAATCACAGTCTCAATTTCAGTGCTTGTGATTGGCCTGTTCATATTTTCTATTTCTTCCTGGTTCAGTCTCAGAAGGTTGTGCTTTTCTAAGAATTTGTCCATTTCTTCCAGGTTGTCCATTTTATTGGCATAGTGTTGCTTGTAGTAATCTCTCATGATCCTTTCTATATCTGCAGTGTCAGTTGTTACTTCTCCTTTTTCATTTCCAATTCTATTGATTTGAGTCTTCTCCCTTTTTTTCTTTATGAGTCTGGCTAATGGTTTACCAATTTTGTTTATCTTCTCAAAGAACCAGCTTTAGTTTTATTGATCTTTGCTATTGTAAAAAAACAGACAGAACCCTAGGACAATTGGTAAAAGCAAAGCTATACAGACAAAATCACACTAAGAAGCATACACATACACATTCACAAAAAGGGAAAAAGGTAAATTAAAAAATCTATATATTAAAAAAAAAGGAGAGCAAACAAATCAATGAACAAATCTACCAGTGATAATAAACTCTAAATACTGAACTAAGGTAAACATAAGACCAGAAACAAATTAGATGCAGAAAGCAAACTGCAAGTCTACAATTGCTCCCAAAGTCCACTGCCTCAATTTTGGGATGATTCATTGTCTATTCAGATATTCCAGAAATGCTGGGTACATCAAGTTGATTGTGGAGGTTTAATCCGCTGCTTCTGAAGCTGCATGGAAAAATTTCCCTTTCTCTTCTTTGTTCACACAGCTCCTGGGGTTCAGCTTTGGATTTGGCCTGCCTCTGCATGTAGGTCACCTGAGGGTGTCTGTTCCCCACCCAGACAGGACTGGGTTAAAGTAGCAGCTGATTCGGCAGCTCTGGTTCACTCAGGCTGGGGAGAGGGAGTGGTACGGAATGCGGGGAGAGCTTGCAGTGGCAGAGGCCAGCGTGACGTTGCAGCAGCCTGAGGCACGCCGTGTTTTCTCCTGGGAAATTTGTCCCTGGAACACGGGACCCTGGCAGTGGTGGGCTGCACAGGCTCCTGGGAGGGGAGGTGTCGATAGTGATCTGTGCTTGCACACAGGCTTCTTGGTGGCTGCAGCAGCAGCCTTAGCGTCTTTCGCCCATCTCTAGTGTCAGTGCTGATAGCCGCACCTTGCACCCATCTCTCGAGCTCGTTTAGGCGGTGCTCTGAATCCCCTCTCCTCGCACACCCCAAAACAATGGTGTCTTGCCTCTTAGACAGTTCCAGACTTTTTTCTGGATTCCCTCCTGGCTAGTTGTGGCGCACTAGCCCCCTTCAGGCTGTGTTCATGCAGCTAACCCCAGTCCTCTTTCTGGGATGTGATCTCTGAAGCTGGAGCCTCAGCTCCCAGCCACCACCTGCCCTGGTGGGTCAACAGACAAGCCTCTCAGGCTGGTGAGTGCTGGTCAGCATTAATCCTCTGTGTGGAAATCTCTCTGCTTTGGTCCCTGCACCCCTATCGCTCCTCCATGGCTCCAAAGCTTCCCCCCCCCGCCACCCCCATCTCCACCAGTGAAGGGGCTTCCTAGTGTGTGGAAACCTTTCCTCCTTCACAGCTCCCTCCCAGAGGTGCAGGTCCCATCCTTATTCTTTTGTCTCTGTTTTTTCTTTTTTCTTTTGCCCTACCCAGGTACATGGGGAGTTTCTTGCCTTTTGGGAAGTCTGAGGTCTTCTTCCAGTGTTCTGTAGGAGTTGTTCCACATGTAGATGTATTTTTGATGTATTTGTGGGGAGGAAGGTGATCTCCATGTGTTACTCTTCTACCATCTTGAAGGTCTCCCCCTGATTGTTTTTAAAACAGAAGTGTCAGCTTATGGTTACAGGTTACTCATCAGATAGTCTAGTCCCAAGCCTCTAAAGCCAAAAACATCTTCTTTATCCTCTGATCCACAATGCAGATAAGATTCCCTAGTTTAGATTTTTAATATTTAAAAGACTATTCAACCTTTCATATTTCAACTTTGCCCATATGTCAGTAAGTTTTTGCTGTAAAACTAACTGCCCCAAATTTAGTGGCTTAAAACAATAACCATGTATATACCTTACAATTCTGTGAGCTGAAGGTTTGGGCTGTACTCAGATAAGTGTTTTTATTGCTCTCTGCTGGGCACATAAAATCAGATGATAGTTTAGCTGCCTGGCTAGTCCAGGGATCCTCATGTTGGATGATTTGTCTCTGCTTCATATGGTTTCTCCTTATCCACCAAGCTATTCCAGGCCTTTCCATGTGTGAAACTTCTTGAGGTCCTGACTCAGAGCTGGCACATTACTTCTGCCACATTCTATAGGATTAAGTAAGCCAGTAGTCTAATACAAACCATAGAAGTAGGGAGATAAGCTATAACCCTTGATGAATAGAGATTCACAGTCATATTATAATGATAATCATACTGGGAAGAAATAAATTGTGGCCAATTTTGAAATACAGTACAGTATTTTTTTCATTTTTTTCTATTTAATTTCTATTTGTTTTATTTAATTATTTTAAACATTTTATAATCTTTTTCAAATTGTCCTATTAACTCATATTTTAGAGTGCTAATCTTCCCATTTATTAGTTGTATGGTTATTTCCTCATGTAGCTGGTAATTTTTATTGTGAGAGCCGTAGGGATAGTGTGTGTGTGTGTGTGTGTGTGTGTGTAGCAGTGGTTAAAGTGGTGGAAGGATTTTGTTTCTTCTGGGATATGAAAGTTTTGCTAAAGACTGTTTTGGGGTTCTCTTTCTTTGTTTTTTATTTTTGTATTTTTTTCTATATGTCCCTGAAGTTCCATGTGTCCAAGAATGTTAATGGAAGATTTCTGCATAACACAAGTGATATGAAATTTAATCTATACATACAAAATATTTTTTCCTTCTCAAAACACCAGGCAGAAATAACTATCCATGTTGCTTCTCAGTGTAAATAGCAGACTTTTCTTTTCTGTATTTCCTAGTGAGGAAACTCTTTGAAGGCCTCAGTTGGTCAGAGCTTTTAGTTTCTGCTCCCCTATTTGGCCTATGATGATAAAATACTGGTCTCAAACTCCTTCAGTTCTTTTATCCTCAGTGTTACCCACACGTTCATGGTATCAGCTTGTGGATTTGTTTCTTGATTGAAATCTACACTTCTTTTTCTGTCACAGTGGGATTTTTCTTTCTTTTATATTTACTTGAATTTTTCATTGTTCTTGTATTTTACTTTAAAATTTCTATGTGTTTGAAGCAGGATGGGTATTCTCTATTAGCTCTAAAACTATCCCAAATAGTTATGAGAGGTGCTTTTTGTTTGTTTTTAACTGTAAATCTTCAGGACTATAGGACATACTTCCATCAATAGCAGTGTCTCATGAAAGTTCACCTTAGTGTTTTAATAAGCCAGCCATGCCTGTCTTAAACATTAGACAGTGCTTCCATTTTAATTGAATCCTTAGGGTTTTATCAATAAACATTTCTCATTAGGAAACAGATATTATCTCCTGTTATCTACTGTGGTCTTTGAAGTCACTGAAATATTAAAGCACAAGGGTGCTATACCTGGTTAAACTCCCTTCTATAATGCTAACTTTTTCTGTTTACATGCTCCATGTAGATTGTTGTCTCAATATCAGAAGTGGTTTCACTAACGTCTAGAGCTATCTTTTGTATGTGCAGAGATTCTATAGGCTGGTTGTTTTAAATGAAAGTCTTTGAGATTTTACACAGTACACTGTAATTATAGGGTAGAAATGTCTCTTCCAGATAATAACTTATATATACTTTTTAGGGTAAATAGAATATTATTCAAACTGAATTTTAACAAACACTAGTCCCAGGAGTTACTGAGTGAATAAAAGAGCCAAGCAGTCAAACTATTTTGAAAAATCCTATGCACTCTCCCATTCTAGGATATTCATAGTGCATATTCATATTATAAAATGTTATAAAATTCCTGTCATAAAGAACTTAGTTTTATTTTTAATCTTATATATTTTAAGACATTTTAAAGAAGAGTGTTAGGTTTACAACAAAACTGAGAGAAAGGTACAGAAATTTCACATATATTCTCTACCCCTGCACATACATAGCCTCCCCTATTATAAACATGAAGAATGGTATTTTTTTTTTAACAAAGGATCAATCTACATTGATACATCAAAATTACCCAAAGTCTATAGTTTACATTAGAGCTCAATCTTGGTGTTCTGTATTCTATGGGTTTGGACAAATGTATAATGACATATATCCACCCTTATAATATGATGTAGAGTATTTTCACTGCCCTAAAAATCTTCTGTGCTCTGCCTATTCATCTCTTTCCCCTCATCCCATAACAATCACTGATCTTTTTACTCTTTTTATTGTCTCCAAAGTTTTGCCTTTTCCAGAATGTCTTGTAGATTAAATTATATAGTTTGTAGACTTTTCCAATTGGCTCTTTCACTTAGCATTATGCATTTAAGGTTCTTCCATATCTTTTATTTTTACGGCTCAATAGCTCATTTCTTTTTGTGCCAAATAATATTTCATTTTTTGAATGTACCACAGTTTATTTATCCATTTACCTACCTAAGGACATCTTATTTGCTACCAAGTTTTAGTAATTATGAAAAAAGCTGCCATAAATATCTGTGTGTGTGCAGGTTTCTGTGTGGACAAAAGTTTTCAACTCCTTTGAGTAAATACCAAGGAGCATGATTGCTGTATAATATGGTAAGAGTAACTGCAGTCTTCTAAGAAACTGACAGAATATCTTCCATACTGGCTGGACCATTTTGCATTCCCACAAACAATGAATGAGAATTCCTGTTGCTCCACATATTTGTTAGCACTGTGGGTTGTCAGTGTTCTGGAGTTTGGCCGTTCTAATGGCTGTGTAGGCTCATTGTTTTAATTTGTATTTCCCTGATGACACATGATGTGAAGCATATTTTCATGTGCTTAATTGCCATATATATATCTTCTTTGGTTAGGTATCTATTCAAGTCTTTGGCCCATTTTATGAGTTGTTTGTTTTCTTATTGTTGAGTTTTAAAAGTTCTTTGCATATTTAGGGTACGTAAAGATGTCCTTTATCAGATGTGTCTTTTGCAAATATTTCTCCCATTCTGAGTCTTGTCTTCTCATCCTCTTGACAGTGTCTTCACAGAGAAGTATCTATCTATCTATATATATATACACTTATATATATATATATAAATACATATATATATATACATATACACTTTTTATTTCTTTGGCCATGCTGAGTGCCTAACAGGATCTTAATTCCCCAACCATGGCTCGAACCCAGTCCCACAGCAGTGAAAGTGCCAAGTCCTAACCACTCACCCACCAGGGAATTCCTGAAAGTATTTTTTTAATGAAGTCCAGCTTACAAATGATTTATTTCATGGATTATGCCTTTGGTATTATATCGAAAAAGACAACACTATACCCCAGGCAATTTAGATTTTCTCATATGAGTTATCACCTAGGTTATCTTCCAGGAGTTTTATAGTTGTTTATTTTACATTTAGGTCTGTGATCCATTTAGAGTCAATTTTTATGAACAGTGTAAGGTCTGCCTCTAGGTTCATGTTTTGGAAGTTTTCCATTTAGTCTACCACTATTTGTTGAAGAGACCATCTCTGTTTGCTCTGTTGTCAAAATAAGTTGACTCTATTTGTAGGAGTCTATTTCTGGGCTCTATAATTTGTTCCATTGATCTTTCACAAATGCCACACTGTCTTAATTACTGTCACTTTATAGTAAATCTTGAATTCAGGTAGTGTCAGTCCACCAAATTTCTTTTTCTCCTTCAATATTTTGTTGCCTATTCGGGATCTTTTACCTCTCTATATAAGCTTTAGAATCGGTTTATCATATTCACTTAAAAAAACTTGCTGGAATTTTCATTGAGATTGCATTGAATCTACAGATCAAGTTGGGAATAAATGACATCTTGAAAATATTGTGTCTTACTATGAACATGGACTATTTCTTCATTTATTTAGTTATTTGTTTTTGTTCATCAGATGTTTATAGTTTTCATCTCTATTTTATTTATTTCCTCTCTAATCTTTATTATTTCATTCCTTGCTCTGACTTTAGGCTGTGTTTGTTCTTCTTTTTCTAATTATTTTAGCTGGTAGGTTAGTTTGATTGATATTTTTCTTGTTTCTTGAGGAGGCCTGTGTTGCTATGAACTTCCCTCTTAAAACCACTTTTGCTACATCCCAGAGATTTTGGAGTGTTGTGTTTCCATTTTCATTTGTCTCTAGGTATTTTCTGATTTCCTCTTTGATTTCATGGTTGGCCCATTTGTTTAACAGCATGTTGTTTAGTCACCACATGTTTGTGTTTTTCTCATTTTTTCTTTTTGTAATAGATTTCTAGTTTCATACTGTTTTGGTCAGAAAAATATGCTTGCTATAATGTCCATCCTCTTAAATTTGTTGAGACTTGTTTTGTGACCTAGTATGTGATCAAGCCTGTAGAATATTGAAATGAATGTACACTTGAAATGAATGTGTGCTCTACTTTTTTTTGGATATAATGTCCTGTACATATCACTTAAGTCCAACTGGTCTATTGTGTCATTTAAGACCACTGTTGCTTAATGATTGTCTTTCAAGATGATCTGTTGATTGATATCAGTGTGCTGTTAAAGTCCCCTATTATTGTTCTATTATTTCAATTTATCCCCTTATGTCTGTTAGTATTTGCTTTATATATCTAGGTACTCCTGTATTGGGTGCTTTTATGTTAACAAGTGTAATATCCTCTTCTTGTATTGACCTCTTTATCATTATATAATGCCCTTCTTTGTCTTTTGTTATAGACTTTGTTTTAAAGGATCATTTCACAGGGCACAGAATTCTAGGTTGGCGGGTTATTTCTCTCAATATTTCGAATATTTTACTTACCTCTCTTCTTTCTTGCATGCTTTCTGAGGAGAAGTCAGATGTAATTCTTATATTTGATTGTCTATAGGTAAGGTGCTTCTTTTACCCTCCTCTGGCATCTTTCAGGATTGTTTATCTTTGTTTTTCTGTAGTTTGAAGATGATAAACCTTGTTGTAGTTTGTGGGCATTTTCCTACTTTGTGTTCTCTGAACTTCTTGGATCTTTGGTTTGGTATGTGACATTAATTTGGGAGAAATTCTCAGTCATTATTGATTTAAATATTACTTCTGTTCCTTTCTCTCTTTCTTGTCCTTCTGGTATTCCCATTACATGTACAGTACAACTTTTGTAGTTGTCCCAAGGTCTTTAAATACTATGTTTATTTTTTTTCAGTCTTTGTTCTCTTTACTCTGGTTTATGAGAATTCTATTCATGTGTGATATAGTGCAGAAATTTTATATCTTATCTATGTCCAGTCTACTAATGAACACTTCAAGGGCATTCTTCATTTCTTTTAGAGGTTTTTATTTTTAAAAAATCTCTAGCATTTATTTTTTGTTCTTTCTTAAGATGTTCATCTCTCTACTTACATTGTTTATCTTTTCTTGCATGCTGTCTGCTTTATCCATTAGAGTCCTTAGCATATCAATTATATTTGTGTTAAATACCTGGTCTAATAATCCAACACCGCCGACATGTCTGGTTCTGGTGCTTGTTCCATCTCTTCAAATTGAACTTTTGCCTTCTGTTATGCCTTGTAATTTTTTCTTGGTAGATGGAAATGAAGTACCAGGTTAAAGGAATTGCTGTAAAGAAGCTTTTAGTTATGTGGCTTTGAAGTCTGAGGGGAAAGGAAGCTTTCTATAGTTAGTTCTGTGATTAAATCTCAGTCCTTTAGTGAGACTATGCCCTTGGAATATGAACTTTATAAGTGTTTCTCATTTTTTTCTCTCCCTTATAGATTGGATAGGATGGCTAGCATAAGATGGAATTTGGAAATTCCCTTCCCCAGGTCACTCAGGCTCTGGCAGTTTAGGCTTTTCTTACTTTTCCTGGAAGGCAGGCCTTGTTAAGAACAGAATGTTTTCTTGCTCCTACACTGGCTGGAAGACTAGGGGATTTTTCTCTCATATTTACTGTGAGACCCTGGTAAATCTCCTGGAGGTAAGTCTCACAGTATGGTGGGGTTCCCTAATAATTGGGTCCCCCTGGAGTTTTTAATTTTCAGACTTGTCTGCCCTGAGCCTCCAGCAATTCTTGAATTACAGCTCATGTTTTCCTAGCTAGACACAGTCCTTGTGGGGGTTTCTGCTTATGAGTCTGCTCTGGTGAAACTTGATTCCCTTTATTTGCCTATCTCTCCAATCTTGAAAGCAGGACTTTGCCCTGTGTCTATGTCTTTCTTATGGATCCCCAAAGATTTATTGATTTTTCAGTTTGTTCAATTTTACTTGTTAGGATGTGGCAAAAAAGAAAAAAAATCCTACAATACAATAAAATTGGACACAAATATGAGAAAATCTGATGAAAAATACCTACATCCCTTTGCCAAGAAGAATTGTCTTCCAAACTTTACTAGAATGCTATGTATTACGTTTTATAAAATATTTTTGTAAGTGACCATTTTTTAAGGTCTTATAATTAGAAACCTGGCACAAAATGATTACAGAAAGACAAAGAAAGAATACATCATAAGACTAGATTGGGTTGGATTGGGCCTATTCTGCTCATTCATGGCACTAAGAAAAGGAGGCCACTTATTAATGATTATATTGTCATATATTTTGCGTTAATATTATATCTTATTTATTTTACAAAAGAAAAAAGATTCTATACTCCCTACACAATTTGCTGACTCTGTGCCAAGGAACTGAATACTCAGTCTAAACTAAACAGAAAAATGACTTAGGGAGAAAATGTAAGATAATAGGAAAGGTTAATTCATGACTAATTCCTGAACTTTTACTAAATCCTTCTATGTCTCAATCACTATGTAGGCATTATGGATACAAATGGAAGAATTAGACTTTGTGATTCTCTCTTGTCTTCTAGATGTTATCTAAAACTGTACCCCAGTGATGAATTATTTTTGGTTTGTGCAACTAACATGCTGTATGATGTATGTCTGTTGTATTACAAATGTTTTCAGCCTTCTAGGATTAACTTCTTATACCATCCTGCATGTAAATGTTTTATGATTTTTATCCATTAGCCATGGCAGAGTCTTTTTGTCTGTTTCAGAAGAGCCCTATTATACCACCAGCTGGAAATCTTCACATTTGCCTATATTTCAACCAGTCGTGCATAATTCTAAACTCCCAGCATCTACCCTATAACCTTGAAGCCGAGTTGGCGATATTTCATATGGAACCATGTAGAGAGATTTAATACTAAAGTGACCATGAAAAATGATGCATGTACTACCAATTTAAATGCTGCACTTTATGAGTACAGTTTTTTTTTATTAGTTTCTGCTTTATAACAAAGTGAATCAGTCATACATATACATCTGTTCCCAAATCCCTTCCCTCATGCATCTCCCTCCCTCCCACCCTCCCCATCCCACCCCTCCAGGCAGTCACAAAGCACCGAGCTGATCTCCCTGTGCTCTGCGGCTGCTTCCCACTATCTATCTACCTTACGTTTGGTAGTGTATATATGTCCATGCCTCTCTTTCGCTTTGTCACAGCTTACCCTTCCCCCTCCCCATATCCTCAAGTCCATTCTCAAGTAGGTCTGTGTCTTTATTCCCGTTTTACCCCTAGGTTCTTCATGAAAATTTTTTTTAATTCCATACATATGTGTTAGCATACGGTATTTGTCTTTCTCTTTCTGACTTACTTCACTCTGTATGACAGACTCTAGGTCTATCCACCTCATTATAAATAGCTCAGTTTCGTTTCTTTTTATGGCTGAGTAATATTCCATTGTATATATGTGCCACATCTTCTTTATCCATTCATCCGATGATGGACACTTAGGTTGTTTCCAGCTCTGGGCTATTGTGAATAGGGCTGCTATAAACATTTTGGTTCATGTCTCTTTTTGAATTATGGTTTTCTCAGGGTATATGCCTAGTAGTAGGATTGCTGGGTCATATGGTAGTTCTATTTTTAGTTTTTTAAGGAACCTCCATACTGTTCTCCATAGTGGCTGTACCAATTCACATTCCCACCAGCAGTGCAAGAGTGTTCCCTTTTCTCCACACCCTCTCCAGCATTTATTGTTTCTAGATTTCTTGATGATGGCCATTCTGACTGGTGTGAGATGATATCTCATTGTAGTTTTGATTTGCATTTCTCTAATGATTAATGATGTTGAGCATTCTTTCATGTGTTTGTTGGCAGTCTGTATATCTTCTTTGGAGAAATGCCTATTTAAGTCTTCTGCCCATTTTTGGATTGGGTTGTTTGTTTTTTTGCTATTGAGCTGCATGAGCTGTTTATAAATTTTGGAGATTAATCCTTTGTCAGTTGCTTCATTTGCAAATATTTTCTCCCATTCTGAGGGTTGTCTTTTGGTCTTCTTTATGGTTTCCTTTGCTGTGCAAAAGCTTTTAACTTTCATTAGGTCCCATTTGTTTATCTTTGTTTTTATTTCCATTTCTCTAGGAGGTGGGTCCAAAAGGATCTTGCTGTGATTTATGTCATAGAGTGTTCTGCCTATGTTTTCCTCTAAGAGTTTGATAGTTTCTGGCCTTACATTTAGGTCTTTAATCCATTTTGAGCTTATTTTTGTGTATGGTGTTAGGGAGTGATCTAATCTCATACTTTTACATGTCCCTGTCCAGTTTTCCCAGCACCACTTATTGAAGAGGCTGTCCTTTCTCCACTGTACATTCCTGCCTCCTTTATCAAAGATAAGTTGACCATATGTGTGTGGGTTTATCGCTGGGCTTTCTATCCTGTTCCATTGATCTATCTTTCTGTTTTTGTGCCAGTACCACACTGTCTTGATTACTGTAGCTTTGTAGTATAGTCTGAAGTCAGGGAGCCTGATTCCTCCAACTCCGTTTTTCGTTCTCAAGATTGCTTTGGCTATTCGGGGTCTTTTGTTTTTCCAAACAAATTTTGAAATTTTTTGTTCTAGTTCTGTGAAAAATACCAATGGTAATCTGATAGGGATTGCATTGAATCTGTAGATTGCTTTGGGTAGTAGAGTCATTTTCACAATATTGATTCTTCCAATCCAGGAGCATGGTATATCTCTCCATCTATTTGTATCATCTTTAATTTCTTTCATCAGTGTCTTATAATTTTCTGCATACAGGTCTTTTGTCTCCTTAGGTATAGGTTTATTCCTAGATATTTTATTCTTTTTGTTGCGATGGTAAATGGGAGTGTTTTCTTGATTTCATTTTCAGATTTTTCATCATTAGTGTACAGGAATGCCAGAGATTTCTGTACATTAATTTCGTATCCTGCTACTTTACCAAATTCATTGATTAGCTCTAGTAATTTTCTGGTAGCATCTTTGGGATTCTCTATGTATAGTATCATGTCATCTGCAAACAGTGACAGCTTTACTTCTTCTTTTCCAATTTGGATTCCTTTTATTTCCTTTACTTCTCTGATTGCTCTGGCTAAAACTTCCAAAACTATGTTGAATAAGAGTGGTGAGAGTGGGTAGCCTTGTCTTGTTCCTGATCTTAGTGGAAATGGTTTCAGTTTTTCACCATTGAGGACAATGTTGGCTGTGGGTTTGTCATATATGGCCTTTATTATGTTGAGGAAAGTTCCCTCTATGCCTACTTTCTACAGAGTTTTTATCATAAATAGGTGTTGAATTTTGTCGAAAGCTTTCTCTGCATCTATTGAGATGATCATATGGTTTTTCTCCTTCAATTTGTTAATATGGTGTATCACATTGATTGATTTGCATATATTGAAGAATCCTTGCATTCCTGGAATAAACCCCACTTGATCATGATGTATGATCCTTTTAATGTGCTGTTGGATTCTGTTTGCTAGTATTTTGTTGAGGAATTTTGCATCTGTGTTCATCTGTGATATTGGCCTGTAGTTTTCTTTCTTTGTGACATCCTTGTCTGGTTTTGGTATCAAGGTGATGGTGGCCTCGTAGAATGAGTTTGGGAGTGTTCCTTCCTCTGAAATTGTTTGGAAGAGTTTGAGAAGGATGGGTGTTTGCTCTTCTCTAAATGTTTGATAGGATTAGCCTGTGAAGCCATCAGGTCCTGGGCTTTTGTTTGTTGGAAGATTTTTAATCACAGTTTCAATTTCAGTGCTTGTGATTGGTCTATTCATATTTTCTGTTTCTTCCTGATTCAATCTTGGCAGGTTGTGCATTTCTAAGAATTTGTCCATTTCTTCCAGGTTGTCCATTTTATTGGCATAGAGTTGCTTGTAGTAATCTCTCATGATCTTTTGTATTTCTGCAGTGTCCGTTGTTACTTCTCCTTTTTCATTTCTAATTCTAATGATTTGAGTCTTCTCCCTTTTTTTCTTGATGAGTCTGGCTAATGGTTTGTCAATTTTGTTTACCTTCTCAAAGAACCAGCTTTTAGTTTTATTGATCTTTGCTATCGTTTCCTTCATTTCTTTTTCATTTATTTCTGATCTGATCTTTATGATTTCTTTCCTTCTGCTAACTTTGTGGGTTTTTTGTTCTTCTTTCTCTAATTGCTTTAGGTGCAGGGTCAGTTTGTTTACTCGAGATGTTTCCTGTTTCTTACGGTGGGATTGTATTGCTATAAACTTCCCCCTTAGAACTGCTTTTGCTGCGTCCCATAGTTTTTGGGTCGTCGTGTCTCCATTGTCATTTGTTTCTAGGTATTTTTAAATTTCCTCTTTGATTTCTTCAGTGATGACTTCGTTATTGAGTAGTGTATTGTTTAGCCTCCATGTGTTTGTATTTTTTACAGATCTTTTCCTGTAATTGATGTCTAGTCTCATAGCATTGTGGTCGGAAAAGATACTTGATACAATTTCAATTTTCTTAAATTTACCAAGGCTTGATTTGTGGCCCAAGATATGATCTATCCTGGAGAATGTTCCATGAGCACTTGAGAAAAATGTGTATTCTGTTGTTTTTGGATGGAATGTCCTCTAAATATCAATTAAGTCCATCTTGTTTAATGTATCATTTAAAGCTTGTGTTTCCTTATTTATTTTCATTTTGGATGATCTGTCCATTGGTGAAAGTGGGGTGTTAAAGTCCCCTACTATGATTGTGTTACTGTCGATTTCCCTTTTTATGGCTGTTAGTATTTGCCTTATGTATTGAGGTGCTCCTATGTTGGGTGCATAAATATTTACAATTGTTATATCTTCTTCTTGGATCGATCCCTTGATCATTATGTACTGTCCTTCTTTGTCTCTTCTAATAGTCTTTATTTTAAAGTCTATTTTGTCTGATATAAGAATTGCTACTCCAGCTTTCTTTTGATTTCCATTTGCATGGAATATCTTTTTCCATCCCCTTACTTTCAGTCTGTATGTGTCTCTAGGTCTGAAGTGGGTCTCTTGTAGACAGCATATATATGGGTCTTGTTTTTGTATCCATTCAGCCAGTCTGTGTCTTCTTGTGGGAGCATTTAGTCCATTTACATTTAAGGTAATTATCGATATGTATGTTCCTATTCCCATTTCCTTAATTGCTTTGGGTCCATTATTGTAGGTATATTCCTTCTGTTGTGTTTCTTGCCTAGAGAAGTTCCTTTAGCATTTGTTGTAAAGCTGGTTTGGTGCTGCTGAAGTCTCTCAGCTTTTGCTTGTCTGTAAAGGTTTTAATTTCTCCATCAAATCTGAATGAGATCCTTGCTGGGTAGAGTAATCTTGGTTGCAGGTTTTTCTCCTTCATCACTTTAATTATGTCCTGCCACTCCCTTCTGGCTTGTAGAGTTTCTGCTGAGAGATCAGCTGTTATCCTGATGGGGATTCCCTTGTGTGTTATTTGTTGTTTTTCCCTTGCTGCTTTTAATATGATTTCTTTGTGTTTTATTTTTGACAGTTTGATTAATATGTGTCTTGGTGTATTTCTCCTTGGATTTATTCTGTATGGGACTCTCTGTGCCTCCTGGACTTGATTAACTATTTCCTTTCCCTTATTAGGGAAGTTTTCAAATATAATCTCTTCAAATATTTTCTCAGTCCCTTTCTTTTTCTCTTCTTCTCCTGGAACCCCTATAATTCGAATGTTGGTGCATTTAATGTTGTCCCAGATGTCTCTGGCACTGTCCTCTGTTCTTTTCATTCTTTTTTCTTTATTTTGCTCTGCATCAGTTATTTCCACTATTTTATCTTCCACCTCACTTATCCGTTCTTCTGCCTCAGTTATTGTGCTATTGATCCCATCTAGAGTATTTTTCATTTCATTTATTGTGTTTTTAATCGATGCTTGATTCATCTTTAGTTCTTCTAGGTCCTTGTTCACTGTTTCTTGCATTTTGTCTATTCTATTTCCAAGATTTTGGATCTTGGAAATAGAATCTTGGATCAGCTTTACTATCATTATTCTGAATTCTTTTTCCAGTAGTCTGCCTATTACCTCTTCATTTGTTAGGTCTGGTGGGTTTTTATCTTGCTCCTTCTCCTGCTGTGTGTTTTTCTGTCTTCTCATTTTGCTTATGTTACTGTGTTTGGGGTCTCCTTTTTGCAGGCTGCAGATTCGTAGTTCCTGTTGTTTTTGGTGTCTGTCCCCAGTGGCTAAGGTTGTTTCAGTAGGTTGTGTAGGCTTCCTGGTGGGGGGGACTAGTGCCTGTGTTCTGGTGGTTGAGGCTCGATCTTGTCTTTCTGGTGGGCAGGTCCACGTCTGGTGGTGTGTTTTGTGGTGCCTGTGGCCTTATTATGTTTTTAGGCAGCCTCTCTGCTAATGGGTGGGATTGTGTTCCTGTCTTGCTAGTTGCTTGGCATAGGGTGACCAGCACTGTAGCTTGCTGGTCGTTGAGTGAAGCTGGGTGCTGGTGTTGAGATGGAGACCTCTGGGAGATTTTCGCTGCTTGATATTATGTGGAGCTGGGAGGTCTCTTGTGGACCCGTGTCCTGAAGTTGGCTCTCCCACTTCAGAGGCACAGCAGTGACTCCTGGCTGCATCACCAAGAGCCTTTCATCTACCCAGCTCAGAATAAAAGGGAGAAAAAGTAGAAAGAAAGAATTAGTAGAAGAAAGAAAGAGAGAGAGAAAGAAAGGAAGAAGGAAAGAAAGGAAGGAAGGAAGGATGAAAGAAAGGAGGGAGGGAGGGAGGAAGGACGGAAAGAAAGAAAGGAGGGAGGGAGGGAGGAAGGAAAGAAAAAGGAAGAGTGAATGGAAGAAGGGAGGGAGGAAGGAAAGAAAGAAAGAAAGAAAGACAGGAGGGAGGGAGGGAGGAAGGAAAGAAAAAGGAAGAGTGAATGGAAGAAGGGAGGGAGGGAGGAAGGAAAGAAAGAAAGAAAGAAAGACAGGAGGGAGGGAGGAATGAAAGAAAAAGAATGAAAGGAAGAAGGGTGAGAGGGAGGGAGGAAGGAAAGAAAAAAAGAGAGTGAAAGGTAGAAGGGAGGGAGGGAGGAAGGAAAGAAAGAGAGAAAGAAGGAAAGGAGGGGCGGAGGGAGGGAGGGAGGAAGGGAAGGTAGGAAAAAAAGAAAGAGCAGGTAAAGTAAAATAGAATAAAATATAAAATATAGTAGCATTATTAAAATTAAAAAATAATTATTGAAAAAAAAACGGACAGATAGAACCCTGGGACATATGGTGGAAGCAAAGCTATACAGAGAAAATCTCACACAGAAGCATACACATACACATTCACAAAAAGAGAGCAGGGGGAAAAATCGAAAATCTTGCTCTCAAAGTCCACCTCCTCAATTTGGGATAATTCGTTGTAAAAAGAGGAAAAGGGGGAAAAGTCTGAAATCTTGCTCTCTAAGTCCACCTCCTTAATTTGGGATAATTCGTTGCAAAAAGAGGAAAAGGGGGGAAAGTCTTAAATCTTGTCCTCAAAGTCCACTTCCTCAATTTGGGATGATTCGCTGTCCATTCATGCACTCCACAGACGCAGGGCACATCAAGTGGACCGTGAAGCTTTAATCCGCTGCCTCCGAGGCTGCACAGAGAGATTTCCCTGTCTCTTCTCTGCTCTCACAGCTCCCGGGTCTCAGCCTTGGACCTGGCCCCGCCTCTGCGCGTAGGTCGCCGGAGGGCGTCCGTTCTTCGCTCAGACAGGACGGGTTTAAAGGAGCCGCTGATTCGGGGGCTCTGGCTCACTCAGGCAGAGGGGAGGGAGGGGCGTTCAGTGTGGGGCGGGCCTGCGGCGGCAGAGGCCGACGTGACATTGCACCAGTCCGAGGCGCTCCGTGCGCTTTCCCGGGAAAGCCGTCCCTGGGTCCCGGGATCCCGGCAGTGGCGGGGTGCACAGGCTCCCCGGAAGGCGGGGCGGACAGTGACCCGCGCTTGCACACAGGCCTTGTGGCGGCGGCAGCAGCAGCCCCAGCGT
Organism: Mesoplodon bidens; assembly: GCF_964165515.1. Lineage (NCBI taxonomy): Eukaryota > Metazoa > Chordata > Mammalia > Artiodactyla > Ziphiidae > Mesoplodon > Mesoplodon bidens. The sequence goes on along the minus strand of NC_138162.1, from coordinate 66,937,213 downwards.
CCCACGCCCGTCTCCGGGGTCCGTGCCTTTAGCCGCGGCTCGCGCCCGTCTCTGGTGCTTCTTTAAGCAGCTCTCTTAATGCCCTCTCCTCGCGCACCAGGAAACAAAAGGGAAGAAAAAGTCTCTTGCCTCTTCGGCAGCTCCAGACTTTTTCCCGGGACTCCCTCCGGGCTAGCCGTGGTGCACTAACCCCTTCAGGCTCTCTTCCTGCCGCCAGCCCCAGTCCTCTCCCTGTGCTCCGACTGAAACCTGATACCCGAGCCTCAGCTCCCAGCCCCGCCCATCCCAGCGGCGGAGCAAACAAGCCTCTTGGGCTGGTGTGTGCCTGAGGGCACCGATCCTCTGTGCCGGAATCTCTACGCTTTGCCCTCCACACCCCTGTTGCTGTGCTCTCCTCCGCTACTCCGAAGCTTTCCCCCTCCGCCACCTGCAGTCTCCGCCCGCGAAGGGGCTTGTAGTGTGTGGAAACCTTTCCTCCTTCACGGCTCCCTCCCACTGTTGCAGGTCCCGTCCCTATCCTTTTGTCTCTGTTTATTCTTTTTTCTTTTGTCCTACCCAGGTATGTGGGGAGTTTCTTGCCTTTTGGGGGGTCTGAGGTCTTCTGTCAGCGTTCAGTAGGTGTTCTGTAGGAGTTGTTCCACGTGTAGGTGAATTTCTGATGTATCTGTGGGGAGGAAGGTGATCTCCGTGTCTTACTCTTCCGCCATCTTCCTCCGGGGCTCATGAGTACAGTTTGAAGGGGAAAATTTTACATAGTTACAATAAACTCTGAAACTTCTTGGAAGAAGAAATTATATTGTAAAAAAACCAGTCGGTTATTTAAAAGATCATAAGAGGCAGTACATTTATCTGCATTAATGATTGACTAAACACTATGTAAAAATTGACTATGTTGTAGAATTCTATTTAATTTTATTCAGTGTGAAATTGGGTACTACATTTTACTATACTTAATTTCAAGTGCTTTATAATAAAGAGAAAAGTGTTTGTTTTTTGCTATAAGATTCTCAATGAAGAAGAAGAACTGCATACATTGATATAAAAAAGCAATGTATTCATTTATTCACTCGTGAATTTATCCAATATTATTAAGCACCATCTCTCCCTCTGAGGAACCCTGCAAATTTTTGTGATTCAAAGATGGCTAACACAGGCTTATTTGCTCAATACCTGCTTTCAAAGGGGTTTCATAGAATTGCTATTTCTTTGAAAATAAATTATAATTTCCACTTTTCTTAGAGTTGAAAAGAGCTAAAAAAAAAAAAACATGGTAATTTTATATTAGTACCACTTATGTCATTTTCTATCTTGATGATTGAGCAAGTCAGGTAACCTTTCCGTTACTAGGTCTCCTCATTTGTTTATTCTTTATCAATCCATTTTAGATATCTGAAATATGCCAGGACCTGTGTTCAGCACAATTTGTATGAATTACTGCATGAAATATTCTTATCAACAAAGAAAATAAATATTTCTTTCTCATTTTCAATTAAGGAAATTATAAAACAGAAATTAAATTCATTGTGTAAAATTATTCAGGCTAAGAAACATTAGAGCTAGGATTTAGGCCATGGAGCTCTGACTAAGGTAAAGCTCAAATTCTTCATTTTAGACAACCCTGCTTTCTCTGGTGATATTGGGACTTCTACTTCAGAGTGTTGCGAGGATTCTTCAGCAACTGAGAAAATGTCTCTAAATTCTCTTGAATTTAGAGATGTCTACAAATGTAAAACATATATTTATAATCTACTTAAGTTTACTGTTTCTCCCAAAAACATTATAAACTTGAATATAAGTTTGTATTCCTTATAAAATTTTTTCTTTGATTTGCTTTGAGATAATTTCATGTATATGGCTCTATGAATCAGTTACACAAATAATGAAAAAATATAAATATACATAAATGCAAATTTGGCAAATGAAATCATTTACTCAAAGAAAAATGTTTTAATTTTCCTCTCTTATTTAAAATGATAAGAAAAGAGAGGAAAAGGAAGTAACAGATATTTTAAAACATTAAAAACTGCAGGACTTCCCTGGTGGTGCAGTGGTTAAGAATCTGCCTGCCAATGCAGGGGAACCGGTTCAAGCCCTGGTCTGGGAAGATCCCACATGCTGCAGAGCAGCTAAGCCCATATGCCACAACTACTGAATCCTACGCGCCTAGAGCCCATGCTCCACAACAAGAGAAGCCACTGCAATGAGAAGCCCGTGCACCGCAATGAAGAGTAGCCCCCGCTTGCTGCAACTAGAGAAAGTCCACATGCAACAGTGAAGACCCAACACAGCCAAAAATAAATAAATAAAATTTTAAAACTGCAGTATTTTTTTATTTCAGTTCCAAATCATTGATTACACACAATGTCAAAATAAATTTGTTGAGTCAGTATTAACTTTCTTTTATCTGAGACTGTCCATTTCCCTTTCATGTTTTGTGAGCTGTAGAATTCACTATTGGTAATTATCTTCTTTCAGCACTTTCTTCTGGCCTCCATGGTTTCAAATGGGGAATCATTGGTTATTTGAATTGGTATATCTATTAAAGGGAATAAATAACTTCTCTCTGGCTGCTTCCAATTTATTTATCTTTTTATTTTTTTCTTTTAAAAGTTGACTTTTGATGTATCTTGAAGCAGATTTCTTTGGGATTATACTGTTTGGGTTCACTCAGCTGCTTGCATCTATAGGTTTGTGTCTTTTCCCAAATTTGGAAAGTTTCAGACATTATCTCTTCAAATAGTTTTTCAGCCCCACTCCCTTTTTCCTCTTCTCTGAGACTCCAGTGATACAAATGTCACACCTTTTGTAATGATCCATGATATCTAAGGCTTTTGTTCTTTTATCTTTTACTCTATTTTCTGTCATTTAGATTTGCCGAATTTTGTTCTTCTCTTAAGTTCACTAATCCTCTCTTCTGATATTTGCACTCTAGCCCATTCAACATGTGTTGCTTTTTCTGTTATTGTATTTTTCACGTCTACAATTATCATTTGTGTCTTTTTTATGACACATTGCTAAGATTTTCCATCATTCTCATTTGTTTCAAGGAAATATGTATTTGATTGCTGGAGTATTCTTATGATAGCTGCTTTAAATTCTTTGTCAGATAATTCTACCTTCAGATATATCTCAATATTGGCATCAGTTGAATGTCTTTTCTGATTTAAGATGTGCTGTTTTCATTCTTGGTATGACAGGTGATTGTAAACCAAACATTTTGTCTATTATGTTAGGAGATTCTGGGTCCTATATATATGTATGTATGTATATATATATATATATATATATATATATATATATATATATATTTAGCAGTCAGTTACCCTGCTGAGGTTCAGCACTTGGGTCTTAGCTTACTTTTCTGGGCTGTAGTTCCAATGACAGTTTAATTTTTGGAGACTTTGTGGTGTTATTCTAGTCTGATTAGTTTATCTTGTACCTCTGGGGTTTCCAGGTGTGGCCTGAGGGGACAGAAAATGTTCCTCCAGGCCAGGGGCTGTCTGATGTTTCTGTGTGTAGAGTGTGTTGAGATCTCTCTTATCAGTGCCCTACATCCTGCCAGATGTCTCTGAGCAATCAGGAGAGTCTTGTCCTGCAGGAATAATACGGCTTCCCACACTAAGACTGTAACTGGATTCTGCCTGCTTGCCCCCTGAAAAAGGAAGGACATTGAGGTGATACAAAATAGGTTGCCTGGACCAGTTGGCTTAGTGTAGTTTTGTCTCTCCTGCCAGCTCTGCCTGCTATGGTCCATATCTCTCAGTGTCTCTTACATTTTTACCAGGTTTATAGTATTGCTTAGTGAGGAGGAGCAAGGAGATATAGGCCTACAACATCTTGTTTGAAATGGAATCCAATATTAATTTTCCTACTCATCAGAGATATAAATTCAGGAAAACATATCATGTAACAATTATTAAACTTCTATCTATGTATTTTAAGAGTATTGTTATTGTTGTCATTTTACTTAGGATAAACGTTCATACAAAATAAATACAACATCTACACATTTCTTGATGTTGTACCAATTCTCTTTCTGCAATGTACTATTTTTAGCCTTGCTCAATTTAGGAAACTCTAGTCCCGACTTTGAATAAATTACATAATAAAACAGAATAGTTGTGAGGATTAAATGAGTTAAGCTATGTTAAAAACCTGGAACCTTACCTAACAGAGACTCTATCTGTCTGTCTGTCTATCTATCTATCTATCCATCTATCTATCTATCTAAATATTAAAAAAACACTTTATTGAGATATGATTGACAATAAAAAAGCTGTACATTTTGAATGTATACAATTTGATGTTTAAAGTATACACACACAAAACCATCACCACAATCAGTGCCATAAACATATGTAGCGTTTCCAAAAGTTTCCTGTATTTATTTACTTGGTGAGAATGTTTAACATAATATCTACATTCTAGGCAAATTTTTAAGTACTAAATCCAGTATTATTAACTATAGGTTGTATGCTATACAGTAGATTTCCAAGACTAATTTATCTTGCTTAACTCATACATTATACCCTTTGACTAACACCTCCCATTTCCCCTTCTCCCCAAATCCTTGTAACCACCATTTCACTCTGCTTCTATGAGTCTGACTATTTTAGAATTCTCATATAAGTGAGATTCTCTAGTATTTGTCCTTCAGTGTCTGACTTATTTCAGTTGGCATAATGTCCTCCAAGTTCACCCCTGTTGTTGCAAATGGTGGGATTTACTTCATTTTAAAAGCTCAATAATATCCCATTGCAAGTAAGTACAATATTTGTATCTGTCATGGGCACTTATCTGTCATTGGGCATTTCAGTTGCTTCCATATCTTGGCTAATGTGAATAGTGTTGCAGAAAACATGGGAATGCAGATATCTATTTGAGGTTTGGATTTTGTTTCCTTTGGATATATACCCAAAAGTGCGATTACTAGATCATAATTCTTTGTTTAATTTTATATTGCCCCAAATAAGATGGTCTTAGAATGGACAGTGGGTAAACATCTATTGCCTGCAGGGAAATTTACTGGGAGAAAAGAAAGAAACTCAGTTTTTACCTTCTTTGATCTATCAGCAACATTTGAAATATTTGAGCATCATTTTTGCCTTGAAATGCTTGGCTACCAGCATACCACACTCCCTTTATTCTATTTTCTTTACCATCGTCCACTCTTCAGGATCTTTTGCTGGTTCCTTCTAATTTCCCTCATTTGGCTATGCCTATGACTTCTCCCTGCATTCCTTTTAAACTCCATTTCACTTCGTTGGTAATTTCATTCAAAATCCAGGCTTTAAATGGTGTGTATTTCTACGTGTCTGAAAATTGCACCTTTATTCCAGAGCTCTTCTTTATATTCCTGACTTGCATTCTTATTGAATACCAAACATCTCTTTATGAATGTCATATGTTTAACTCATAAAATACTGAGTTTATGAACTTTTTCCCAAATTTGTTCTTTTCAAAATCATTTCCATCTAATTTAGTGGGAACTCAAATATTCTTTTTTTTTAACATCTTTATTGGAGTATAATTGCTTTACAATGGTGTGTTAGTTTCTGCGTTATAACAAAGTGAATCAGTTATACATATACATGTGTTCCCAAATCTTTTCCCTCTTGTGTCTCCCTCCCTCCCACTCTCCCTATCCCACCCCTCTAGGTGGTCACAAAGCACCGAGCTGATCTCCCTGTGCCATGCGGCAGCTTCCCACTAGCTATCTATTTTACGTTTGGTAGTGTATATATGTCCATGCCACTCTCTCACTTTGTCACAGCTTACCCATCCCACTCCCCATATCCTCAAGTCCATTCTCTAGTAGGTTTGTGTCTTTATTCCTGTCTTACTCCTAGGTTCTTCATGACCTTTGTTTTTTTTTTCCCTTAGATTCCATATATATGTGTTTGCATACGGTATTTGTTTTTCTCTTTCTGACTTACTTCACTCTGTATGACAGACTCTAGGTACATCCACCCTCACTACAAATAACACAATTTCGTTTCTTTTTATGGTTGAGTAATATTCCATTGTATATATGTGCCACATCTTTATCCATTCATCCAATGATGGACACTTACGTTGCTTCCATCTCCTGGCTATTGTAAATAGAGCTGCAATGAACATTGTGGTACATGACTCTTTTTGAATTATGTTTTTCTTAGGGTATATGCCCTGTAGTGGGATTGCTCGGTCATATGGTAGTTCTATTTTTACTTTTTTAAGGAACCTCCATACTGTTTTCTATAGTGGCTGTATCAATTTACATTCCGACCAGCAGCGCAAGAGTGTTCCTTTTTCTCCACACCTTCTCCAGCATTTATTGTTTCGAGATTTTTGATTATGGCCATTCTGACCAGTGTGAGATGATATCTCATTGTAGTTTTGATTTGTATTTCTCTAATGACTAATGATGTTGAGCATCCTTTCATGTGTTTGTTGGCAGTCTGTATATATTCTTTGGAGAAATGTCTATTTAGGTCTTCTGCCCATTTTTGGATTGGGTTGTTTGTTTTTTGTTTTTTTCAGCTGCCTGTGCTGCTTGTAAAATTTGGAGATTAATCCTTTGTCAGTTGCTTCATTTGCAAATATTTTCTCCCATTCTGAGGGCTGTCTTTTTGTCTTGTTTATGGTTTCCTTTGCTGTGCAAAAGATTTTAAGTTTCATTAGGTCGCATTTGTTTATTTTTGGTTTTATTTCCATTTCTCTAGGAGGTGGGTCAAAAAGGATCTTGCTGTGATTTATGTCATAGAGTGTTCTGCCTATGTTTTCCTCTAAGAGTTTGATAGTGTCTGGCCTTACATTTAGATCTTTAGTCCATTTTGAGTTTATTTTTCTGTATGGTGTTAGAGAGTGTTCTAATTTCATACTTTTACATGTACCTGTCCAGTTTTCCCAGCACCACTTATTGAAGAGGCTGTCTTTTCTCCACTGTATATTCTTGCCTACTTTATCAAAGATAAGGTTACCATATATGCATGGGTTTACCTCTGTGCTTTCTATCCTGTTCCACTGATCTATATTTCTGTTTTTGTGACAGTACCATACTGTCTTGATTACTGTAGCTTTGTACAATAGTCTGAAGTCAGGGAGCCTGATTCCTCCAGCTCCATTTTTCGTTCTCAAGATTGCTTTGGCTATTCGGGGTCTTTTGGTTTCCGTACAAATTGTGAAATTTTTTGTTCTAGTTCCATGAAAAATGCCAGTGTTAGTTTGATAGGGATTGCATTGAATCTGTTCATTGCTTTGGGTAGTAGAGTCATTTTCACAATGTTGATTCTTCCAATCCAAGAACATGGTATATCTCTCCATCTATTTGTATCATCTTTAATTTCTTTCATCAGTGTCCTATAATTTTCTGCATACAGGTCTTTTGTCTCCTTAGGTATAGGTTTATTCCTAGATATTTTATTCTTTTTGTTGCAATGGTAAATGGGAGTGTTTTCTTAATTTCATTTTCAGATTTTTCATCATTAGTGTATAGGAATGCCAGAGATTTCTGTGCATTAATTTTGTATCCTGCTACTTTACCAAATTCATTGATTAGCTCTAGTAGTTTTCTGGTAGCATCTTTAGGATTCTCTATGTATAGTATCATGTCATCTTCAAACAGTGACAGCTTTACTTCTTCTTTTCCAATTTGGATTCCTTTTATTTCCTTTTCTTCTCTGATTGCTATAACTAAAACTTCCAAAACTATGTTGAATAAGAGTGGTGAGAGTGAGCAACCTTGTCTTGTTCCTGATCTTAGTGGAAATGATTTCAGTTTTTCACCATTGAGGATGATGTTGGCTGTGGGTTTGTCATATATTGCCTTTATTATGTTGAGGAAAGTTCCCTCTTTGCCTATTTTCCACAGGGTTTTTATCATAAATCGGTGTTGAATTTTGTCAAAAGCTTTCTCTGCATCTGTTGAGATGATCATATTGTTTTTCTCCTTTAATTTGTTAATATGGTGTATCACGTTAATTGATTTGCGTTTATTGAAGAATCCTTGAGTTCCTGGAATAAACCCCACTTGATCATGGTGTATGATCCTTTTAATGTGCTGTTGGATTCTGTTTGCTAGTATTTTGTTGAGGAATTTTGCATCTGTGTTCATCTGTGATATTGGCCTGTAGTTTTCTTTCTTTGTGACATCCTTGTCTGGTTTTGATATCAGGGTGATGGTGGCCTTGTAGAATGAGTTTGGTAGTGTTCCTCCCTCTGCTCTATTTTAGAAGAGTTTGAGAAGGAAAGGGGTTATCTGTTCTCTAAATGTTTGATAGAATTCTCCTGTGAAGCCATCAGGTCCTGGGCTTTTGTTTGTTGGAAGATTTTTAATCACAGTCTCAATTTCAGTGCTTGTGGTTCGTCTGTTCATATTTTCTATTTCTTCCTGGTTCAGTTTTGGCAGGTTGTGCATTTCTAAGAATTTGTCCATTTCTTCCAGGTTGTCCATTTTATTGGCATAGGGTTGCTTGTAGTTATCTCTCATGGTCTTTTGTATTTCTGCAGTGTCAGTTGTTACTTCTCCTTTTTCATTTCTAATTCTATTGATTTGAGTCTTCTCCCTTCTTTTCTTGATGAGTCTGGCTAATGGTTTGTCAATTTTGTTTATCTTCTCAAAGAACCAGCTTTTAGTTTTATTGATCTTTGTTATCATTTCCTTCATTTCTTTTTCATTTATTTCTGATCTGATCTTTATGAATTCTTTCCTTCTGCTAACTCTGGGACTTTTTTTTGTTCTTCTTTCTCTAATTGCTTTAGATGCAAAGTTAGGTTGTTTATTCGAGATGTTTCCTGTTTCTTAAGGTAGGATAGTGTTTCTATAAACTTCCATCTTAGAACTGCTTTTCCTACATCCCATAGGTTTTGGGTCGTTGTGTCTCCATTGTCATTTGTTTCTAGGTATTTTTTTTTTCTTTTTTTTTTTGCAGTACGCGGGCCTCTCACTGTTGTGGCCTCTCCCGTTGCGGAGCACAGGCTCCGGACGCGCAGGCTCAGTGGCTATGGCTCATGGGCCCAGCTGCTCCGTGGCATGTGGGATCTTCCCAGACCGTGGCACAAACCCATGTCCCCTGCATCGGCAGGCGGACTCCCAACCACTGCGCCACCAGGGAAGCCCTCTAGGTATTTTTTGATTTCCTGTTTGATTTCTTCGTTATCACTTCGTTGTTAAGTAGTGTATTGTTTACCCTCCATGTGTTTGTATTTTTTACAGATCTTTTCCTGTAATTGATATCTAGTCTCATAACATTGTGGTCAGAAAAGATACTTGATACAATTTCAATATTCTTAAATTTACCAAGGCTTGATTTGTGGCCCAAGATATGATCTATCCTGGAGAATGTTCCATGAACACTTGAGAAAAATGTTTATTCTGTTGTTTTTGGATGGATTGTCCTCTAAATATCAATTAAGTCCATCTTGTTTAATGTATCATTTAAAGCTTATGTTTCCTTATTTATTTTCATTTTGGATGATCTGTTCATTGGTGAAAGTGGGGTGTTAAAGTCCCCTACTATGAATGTGTTACTATTGATTTCCGCTTTTACGGCTGTTAGTATTCGCCTTATGTATTGAGGTGCTCCTATGTTGGGTGCCTAAATATTTACAATTGTTATATCTTCTTCTTGGATTGATTCCTTGATCATTATGTAGTGTCCTTCTGTCTCTTGTAATAGTCTTTATTTTGAAGTCTATTTTGTCTGATATAAGAATTGCTACTCCAGCTTTCTTTTGGTTTCCATTTGCATGGAATATCTTTTTCCATTACCCTCACTTTCAGTCTGTATGTGTCCCTAGGTCTGAAGTGGGTCTCTTGTAGACAGCATATATATGGGTCTTGTTTTTGTATCCATTCAGCCAGTCTGTGTCTTTTGGTGGGAGCATTTAATCCATTTACATTTAAGGTAGTTATTGATATGTGTGTTTCTACTACCATTTTCTGAATTGTTTTGTGTTTGTTATTGTAGGTCTTTTCCTTCTCTTGTGTTTCTTGCCTAGAGAAGTTTCTTTAGCATTTGTTGTCAAGCTGGTTTGGTGGTGCTGAACTCTATCAGCTTTTGCTTGTCTTTAAAGGTTTTAATTTATCCATCAAATCTGAATGAGATCCTTGCTGTGTAGAGTAATGTTGGTTGTAGGTTTTTCTCCTTCATCACTTTAAATATGTCCTGCCACTCCCTTCTGGCTTGCAGAGTGTCTGCTGAAAAATCAACTGTTAACCTTATGGGGATTCCCTTGTGTGTTATTTGTTGTTTTTCCCTTGCTGCTTTTAATATGTGTTCTTTGTACTTAATTTTTGACAGTTTGATTAATATGTGTCTTGGCGTGTTTCTCCTTGGATTAATTTGTATGGGACTCTCTGTGCTTCCTGGACTTGATTAACTATTTCCTTTCCCATATTAAGGAAGTTTTCAACTATAATCTCTTCAAATATTTTCTCAGTCCCTTTCTTTTTCTCTTCTTCTTCTGTGACCCCTATAATTCGAATGTTGGTGCGTTTAATATTGTCCCAGAGGTCTCTGGCACTGTCCTCAGTTCTTTTCATTCTTTTTTCTTTATTCTGCTCTGCAGTAGTTATTTCCAGTATTTTATCTTCCAGGTCATTTATCCATTCTTCTGCCTCAGTTATTCTGCCCTTGATCTCTTCTAGAGTATTTTTAATTTCATTTATTGTGTTGTTCATTGTTGCTTGTTTCCTCTTTATTTCTTCTAGTTCCTTGTTAAATGTTTCTTGCATTTTCCCTATTCTATTTCCAAGATTTTGGATCATCTTTACTATCATTATTCTGAATTCTTTTTCAGGTAGACTGCCTATTTCCTCTTCATTTGTTAGGTCTCATGGGTTTTTATATTGCTCCTTCATCTGCTGTGTTTTTCTGTCTTCTCATTTTGCTTATCTTACTGTGTTTGGGGTCTCCATTTTGCAGGCTGCAGGTTCTTAGTTCCCATTGTTTTTGGTGTCTGTCCCCAGTTGCTAAAGTTGGTTCAGTGCGTTGTGTAGGCTTCCTGGTGGAGGGGACTAGTGCCTGTGTTCTGGTGGACGAGGCTGGATCTTGTCTTTCTGGTGGGCAGGTCCATGTCTGATGGGTTTTTTTGGGGTGTCTGTGGTCTTATTATGATTTTAGGCAGCCTCTCTGCTAATGGGTGGGATTGTGTTCCTGTCTTGCTAGTTGTTTGGCATAGGGTGTCCAGCACTGTAGTTACTGGTCGTTTAGTGAAGCTGGGTGTTGATGTTGAGATGGAGATCTCTGGGAAATATTCACCATTTGATATTACATGGAGCTGGGAGGTCTCTTGTGGGCCAGTGTCCTGAAATTGGCTCTCCCACGTCAGAGGCACAGCACTGACTCCTGGTCGCTGCACCAAGAGCCTTTCATCCACACGGCTCAGAATAAAAGGGAGAAAAAGTAGAAAGAAAGAAAGAAAGAAAGAAAGAAAGAAAGAAAGAAAGAAAGAAAGAAAGAAAGGGAAAATAAAGTGAGATAAAATAAAGTTATTAAAATAAAAAATAATTATTAAGAAAAAAAATTTTTAAGTAAAAACAAAAATAGAGAAAAAACAACAACAACAAAACGGACGGACAGAACACTAGGACAAATGGTGAAAGCAAAGCTATACAGACAAAATCTCACACAGAAGCATACATATACACACTCACAAAAAGAGGAAAAGGGGAAAAAATAATATATCTTGCTCTCAAAGTCCACCTTCTCAATTTGGGATGATTCGTTGTCTATTCAGGTATTCCACCGATGCAGGGTACATCAAGTTGATTGTGGAGATTTAATCCGCTGCTCCTGAGGCTGCTGGGAGAGATTTCCCTTTCTCTTGTTTGTTCACACAGCTCCCGGTGTTCAGCTTTGGATTTAGACTCACCTCTGCGTGTAGGTCACCTGAGGGCGTCTGTTATTCGCTCAGACAGGACGGGGTTAAAGGAGCAGTTGCTTCGGGCGCTCTGGCTCAGTCAGACCGGGGGGAGGGAGGGGTACAGATGCGGGGTGAACCTGCAGTGGCAGAGGCCGGCATGGTGTTGCACCAGCCAGAGGCATGCTGTGTGTTCTCCCTGGGAAGTTGTCCCTGGATCACGAGACCCTGGCAGTGGTGGGCTGCACAGGCTCCCGGGAGGAGAGGTGTGGATAGTGACCTGTGCTCGCACACAGGCTTCTTGGTGGCGGCAGCAGTGGCCTTAGCATCTCATGCCCATCTCTGGGGTCCGTGCTGATAGCCATGGCTCGCGCCCATCTCTGGAACTCCTTTAAGCAGTGCTTTTAATCCCCTCTCCTTGCGCACCAGGAAACAAAGAGGGAAGAAAAAGTCTCTTGCCTCTTTGGCAGGTCCAGACTTTTTCCCGGACTCCCTCCTGGCTAGCCGTGGTGCACTAACCCCTTCAGGCTGTGTTCACGCTGCCAACCCCAATCCTCTCCCTGGGATCCGACCTGACCTCCGAAGCCCGATCCTCTGCTCCCAGCCCCGCCCGCCCTGGTGGGTGAGCAGACAAGCCTCTCGGGCTGCTGAGTGCTGGTCAGCATCGATCCTCTGTGTGGGAATCTCTCCGCTTTGCCCTCCACACCCCTGTGGCTGCGCTCTGCTCCACGGCTCTGAAGCTTCCCCCCTCCACCACCCACAGCCTCCGTCCGCGAAGGGGCTTCTAATGTGTGGAAACCTTTCCTCCTTCACAGCTCCCTCCCACTGTTGCAGGTCCCGTCCCTATCCTTTTGTCTCTGTTTATTCTTTTTTCTTTTCCCCTACCCAGCTATGTGGGGAGTTTCTTGCCTTTTGGGAAGTCTGAGTGTCTTCTGCCAGCATTCAGTGGGTGTTCTGTAGGAGTTTTTCCACGTGTAGTTGTATTTCTGATGTATCTGTGGGGAGGAAGGTGATCTCCGCATCTTACTCTTCCGCCATTTTCCCCCTCTCCCTCAAATATTCTTAATACTCAGGAGATCAAATGGGCAAAAAATAAATAAAATCTGCATCACTTCCTTTCTCTCTCTCACTCTCCTCACTTATTAGTCAGCACATTCTAGCAGATTTAATTTATATCCAGAATACTCATTACTAACACTGCCACTGTCATGGTCCAATCCACTATCTATCTCCTGGATTGTTATGGTAGACTAACCTCCAGTTGTTTCCACAACACAACAATTTTCAACGTAATAGAACAAATCACTTCTCTTCTGTAAACTAACAGCTTTCATCGCACTAAGCATACACCAAAGTCATTACAATGGCTCCAACTCTTTTTATGGTGTTTGCCACCTCACCATTTCACCTCTTCTCACTCTCCCTGTCAGTTACTCTGATCTTTTCAAAATGATCTCTGTGTTCTCCTTCAAGCTCAGCAGGGAGACCCCCCAACACGATGTAACTGGTACTTACTCTTCACGGGATGCTACTTGCTCTGACATTTCATGGCTCCCTCCTTCACCTCCTCTTTGCTCTATTGTCTTGCTAGACCTTTGCTAAGTGTCCTATTTAGTGTCCTAATTGTTCTGCATGCATACTCTCTTCTTTATGATTCTCTGTGCCACTTTTTACTATAACAAAACAGCATATATTTAATTTGTTTGTGGGCTTATTAACTGTCTTCTGATATGAGAATCCAAGTTCCACAAAGGTGATCATGTTTGTCTTTTTCTTCATTCCCTAGTACTTAGACTATGTGTAGCAAATACTCAGTAAATATCTGTTGAATGTATGAAATGTTTAGAACCTTCCAATATATAAATAATATTATATTTTGTCATACTCTAATAAAATATCTGATTACTCTTTATTTCTTTAATATTTTTCCATGGTTACCTGTAGCTTTTGGGTTCAGGTCAAATTTCAGAGCTCTCAAGACCATTCATTTCTGATTCCTACCTAGTCACTTGACTCCACTTACTATCTCCTCTACACATACAGAGAATTACTTGCAATTTTCTCCAACTAGATCCTGTTATTTCACACTGTCTTGGCATTATTACATATACTATACATATATATTACATATATTTCCACCCCTTTGGGGAGGATAGCTAAGCCCTCTTATGTTTTTAATAATAATTATAAAATAATAATTAGGATATATGACATGTTTATAGGAGATTAATAAAATGAATTTCCAGTTATACACCACTCAGGTTAAGAAATAGACTATTTTCCTTAGCTTGCAAGCCCTTCTTGGTCCCTTTCAGATCACATCCATTCTATTCCCTGCTTCACCCCTTCTCAGTGATAAAATAATCCTTAATTTGTTAAGCACTCTCTTGCTCTATGTTTAAATAGTTTTGCCAAATAGGTATTTAGGCTTAAGTAATGTATATTTTAGATTTTCTTGTTTTAAAACTTTTAAAATATGGAACTGCATGATCTACCTGGGAGCTCTGAATGTGAGGGAGAAATGGATATAGATCAAGAGAAAGGAAAAACATGGAGTGTGCTAAAAGTGGTGTGATAAGATAGGATGAGCCTAAAGGAATATGGTCATTTACAAAGGAAAGGAAACAGAATAATCTGAAAATGCTAATGGAGAATGGTCAAGACAACTCTGAGCCAGTAACCATCCCCTTCTTACAACAGGTTTTGCAGGTGGCTCCACTTTTTCTCCTAGTCATTTAGTCAAGACAATCTTTCTGAGCTTGGATTTAACTCCATTCTGTCTTCCCTGTTTCCTGTTTCTGACCTTTGACTCTAGATTCCATTCTTGTCCTCTTTCTCTTTGTACATAATAGTTTGGGTGTTCCATTGTTTTTCATGCTTACCCTGGAGCATGGGCAGCTGTCACACTTTCTCCGTGCTCAAGTTTATTGTGTTAATCTCACCCACTTCTAACCAAACTATCCAAAACCTTCAGTCTGTGCCAGAATCCCAAATATTTCCAGTTACCCTGTAATAGAGGGTTAGCTACACTATGCAAACATACATCCTCAGTCTTCTCAAACTGAGTTATAGTAAGAAATGATTATAATTTTGACTGACATATTTAGTTTTGTTTCAAGATTGCAAACAAACAACCTCCTCCCACCACTACCCTACCACCACCACCAATACTGGTTCATTGTTTGGCTCGTAGTTGCTTCTCAATAAATGCTTACTACATGAATAAGGGAATAAATGAACGAATGCCAGTTGCAAAATATTACAACTCAAACAGATGTAGGGTAACTGTTCAAAGAGTTGAAGTTGCATTCCTAGATTCACATCACAGATCCTTTGCTTTCTGGCTCCGTGACCTTGGACAAGTTACTTATTGTTCCTGAATCCACTCATCTGTAAAGTGAGAGATAATAACAGACCTACCTCTTTGAATTGTTATGGAAATTGGATGAGTACAGTGCCTGGCACAAAGTTAGTAAAAAATATATATATGTGTCTGTGTTTTCTTTATTTATCTATTTATCTATGTATCTATTTTTATTATTATTTATTTATTATAAGAAGCTATTACATGGAATGGAATACAAGTAAATCTGCTGGGGGATCTATTTTTAAATGTCACCTTTTAAAAACTAATTTGCTTTTATTCATTTCTTTTCCTTGAGTGAAAAGAAATGTTTCATCTATCTGGATTCTTAACATACCTCTGCCAAATTAATTAGAAGAGATATACCCTTCACTACATTAATAATAACAAGTCACACTATAGAAATTTGAACAACCTTATTATTGCCTTACCTTTTTTCCTTGAAATAGGCAGCAGAGTGTCTATTATACACAGAAAGAGTTTACTTTGAAACATAACTGTGGAAGAATTTTCCTATTTTGTATTTGCAAGAGATGTCTATTTCCTTCCTGAACACCACTTTTTCATCTGGCAGCCAGAAAAAGCTTACTGCAGTACTAAATTTAAGCTTTTGGTCTGGTTCTGCATAATCTAATTTTTATACACTCTGCACAAATTGTAGCCACTTCATCAATGTCTTATTATTTTTTCTCTTAACAATGCAATGACAGTGATTAATTTCTAAAGACTGGTAAACAAAAACCTTACCTTGGAAGTGATTAAAACTGAGCTGTATACTGTGTGAGGGCTAACAAATTTATACACGTGCTAATACACCACACACACTCTATGAATAGAGTAATATATATGACTAAATATTCCTATAAAAAGAAAACAAGATAATACACTCCACTACATTTTGATAAATATATTCCCTACACCTGGTTACATTTTAACTGTTATAGATGTTAGTGGCCATATATGAGAATGTTAAAGAATTCTAAAGTAAGGATTTCAATATAAAATGAAGCAGAAAGAATTTACTCTTTGGAGTTTTATTATAAAATGCTTATTTATTTTCCATTCTATGTTTTACTAAGTCTATCTCTGTAATAAAATCAGAGTTGGACTATTTTGTCACAGGCAAATCAAGTCATGAACAAAACTGACAATTTCTTTACCTTGTCGAAAGATATTTTTCTTAGTTGTTTTTGTGTTTTATAAATAGCTCTTAATTAGACCTTTGAAATCAGCAGTGAAAACCAAACAGCATTTTTTTCCTATCTGATGGGTTTTTGTGTATGAATCTAACTAATCATATATTAAATAACAAAACAAGAGCATTTTGAGATTCCTTTATAGACAGGAGATGTGTACTGATAAAACTAAGAGAACAAAGGTGCTGTGCAGAAGGGGATTCATTTTCAGTTTAAACTCTATGCAATGAGGAATAAAGAGGAGAGAGAGAGAGGGAAAGAGAGAAGCTGCTCTACTGAAGACCAAGAACTTTATAAATGACACGTTATAGCCAAAATGAATTTTATATACAGACACTGAAAATAATCCCAAATCTTCTCCAGGATATCAAATTAAAACTAGGTAGGAAATCTAAATTTTGAACAAAATATTGCAAAATACTTAGGAAATTGGAAGATGGAATTTTAGGTCCAATGATAAATATATTAAATCCTACCTAACAGTAATAACATTAAATGTAAATGGATTAAACACTCCAATTAAAACACAAAGATAATCAAAATGGATTAAATTACATGATCTGACTATGTGCAGTCCACAAGAAACACATTTGGACTAAAAAACAGAATAGCTTGGAAAAAAATGAATTAAAAAAAGATAAACATTGGAAAGAGTGGCTCTACATATATCAGGTAAAATAGACTATAAAACATAAAAAGGTTACAAGAGACAAAGGAGAACATTTAGTAATAGTAAGAGTCAATTTATCAAAAAATAATTTTAAACATATGTGCACTGACAAACAGAGCTGTCAAATAAAGTAAAAGCTGATGGAATTGAAGAGAGAAAGATACTATTCAACAATAATAGTTGCAAAAGTCAGTATTCTAATTTCAATAATGGTTAGAACAAGGAAATAGAAGACTTGAACAACATTGCAAACTAAGTAAACATAGCCATCATATGTGGAACACACCACCTACCCAACAAGAGCAGAAGGCACATTCTTCTCAAGTGTGCATGGAACACATACCAAGATAGACCATATGTTAGTTCACAAAGACACATCTCAGTAAATGTAAAAAGACTGAAATTATACAAAGTATGTTCTTCAACCACAATAAAATGAAACTAAAACTCAATAACAAAAGGAAATGTGTAAATTTACAGATATTTGAAAATTAAACAACACCATCCAAAATAAGAAATGGATCAAAGAAGAAATCATAATGGACATTGGAAAGATAATTTAACATGTGTGAAAACTATAAAAAAAATACCAAAATTTATGAGATGTAGTGAAAGAAGTCCTTGGAGGGAAACCCATAGCTGTAAATGAAAATTGTTTAAAAAAGATCTCTAATAAATTAATAACCTAAACTTTTACCTTAAGAAAATAAAAAATAAAGCAATAATGAAACATTTCTAGAAAATCCATAATGCATTTGAAAAGAATCTCCAATACAACAGTAATAAAACAACCAATAAATTGAATTACCTAGAATCAGAATTTAATATCTAGCTGTAATATTTAAATTTTTTTCCTCAGGATCTAGTTTATAAACTTGGGTAGGTATAAAATGACACAGATTCTTACACAAAAAGAAACTACTTTAAATAGAAAAATGGTAAAACAAATTACTATTTCAGTTATGGAAATTTGTTAGATATTAAGAGGAAAAGGCTAAAGAAATTTTGCAAAAAATTAAAGGTCTTTTATTAAGCCAAGAAATGATGATAAAATATCTTCATAACAATATCTAATATTAATGATGTGAGATGAGACATTGCTCAATTAATACTTCAGATAACTCTTATCTCCAAAGGCCTTCAAATTTACAACAATAAATTGTCATTCTACAGCCTAAAAAATTTAAATTTGTGGGGTTTTTAATATTGGTCAAGAAGAATCTTATTTAAATATATAAATTTTGTTTCTATCACAATATACATTTCTCCAAAAATTTCAGGTTAAAGTCTGAAATTAGGAATATTTTAAGAGAAGAACTTAATGTTTCTTTTAATTAATCACATAACTGTATGATACAGATTAAAAATACTTATGTGTTGTTTTCTTAGCAGATTCTATGGAAAATATTATGGATACTGTTGTTAGTATCATTCAGTATTTATGTACAAAGACTATGGATCATTGCAAGCTTATGGAACTGCTTAAAGAAATAGAAGACAATTAATTTAACAATTTAGTGTTCTTTGCCATATGCATCATTTATGTTCTGGAAATGTATTACTGTACTCTTAACGTCTGTTTAAGTTTACCTTGAAAGAAAAGGAATGCATGTAAGGGAATATTCAGTAATAAAAGGAAAAAGAAATTGGCAGTGTAATTTACTTTTGCTCCGTGTCTTCATCCTGTTTATGAATGAGCTAAATATAAAACTATAGCAATAGAAAAGCCTTATGTGATGTAACTTTAAAAATTTAAGTTGAAATTAAAGATTTTATAAGGCAAAAATATAAAAATTACACAGTTATAGTGAATCAGTATCAACAGTATTATTTAAGTTGGCTTCAAAAACTAAAAGAAAAATTTGAAGAACATATTGATATTTAAAATTGAAAGTTGCTTTTCAATTTATTGAAGACTTTTGATTTGATGTTAATAAAAATAGTTGACAAACATGATGGTAAATTTTATTATCGTGGACAAATATAACTGAAAATTTGAAATTCAATGCAGATGTAATTATTTAAAAAATAACTTTTAGTATTCAGTTCAATTATTAAATAGCCATTGAAAATTTTGTGTACAAAGTGTGATGTGCTGTAAGTGTAAAATGCATGTCAGGTTTCAAAAATATATCCCTATAAAAATGTTTTAAAAATCATTATTAATTTTATACATGTAGAAATGATATTATTTTGGACTATTGGATTGAATAAAACATGTTAATATTAATTTCATATTTTTCTTTTCAGTTTTTTTTAATATGGCAACTAGAGAATTTAATATTTCAAATGTGCCCTGCAATACATTGGACAGCACTGGTGTATAAGATGCATTTTCTTTCTTTTCTAAATATTATTTATGCATTATTGATTTTTATCTTAAGTATCACTCATGTTCTCAATTATTCCTTAAAGATTATCAATGATATTTTGGTAAATTTCTCTATACATTGTCCCACCTATATCAGAAGGACAGAAATTACTTAGAAAAGTTGAATTACATTATAGGATCATTTCAAGGGTTCTCAACTTTGATTTTCTCAAAAAGATGTTAATTCTATTATTTTAAATATCCTTGGTTATTCTCCTTGAAAAATAAATCCTCAAAATGGGGGAAGGCAATTTAAAGTCATTTATCTGTTATAAAACTCCATAAACTTCAATGAGCTTTTCTGTTTTCCTTCTTGCTCTGAACAGAACATTAAAAGCATTTGTTGTTTTTATTATTAGGTTTCTCCACAAGCCTCTTCCTTTAGGCTTCTTGATGCAATTTAAGTAAGCCTATAACACTGATATTGGTACTTTGTCAATGATGCTCCTTCAATTTGGGGATATGTAATTGTTTTGTTTACTTCTGGGTTTTTCATATATGGTTTATAAAACACTGCTTACAGTTTTAGAGCTCTCAAATAGTACTGAAAAGTGTATATGAGCGTAACGGAAAACTCCTGGGTCAGCTAGGGACAGACTTTCCAGTAAGCTGCAAGCAATGCTGTTAGCTGATAGCCTCTGGCTATTATTATCTTTAATATCTTCATACATTTCTATCGTGTGATGGTTAGTTTTTGTCATCTTGTCTAGGCCATAATATCAAATATCAACCTAGGTGTTGCTGTGAAGGTATCTGTAGCTGTGCTTAACATCTGCAATCAGGTTACTTTATGTAAAGGACATGACACTCCATAATGATCTTAGGCATTATCCAATCAGTTGAAAGCCTCAAAGGGTACTAACAAGTTTTACCAGAGAAGAAGTTCTTTTTCAAGATTTCAGCATCATTTTCTGGGTTTCCAGCTGGATGGCCTGTCCTATAGATTTTGAACATGACAGACTCCAAAACCGTATAAACTGGTTTCTTAGTATAAATAAATAAATAAATAAATAAATAAATAAATCATGTACATATAATACATATTATAGTAATATATATTCTAAAATATGTTCATATGTATATGCTATTTGTTCTTTTTCTCTTAAGAATCCTGAAAGAGCTATGCCCCCTTAGAAATAAAGGTATTTAATTTGTACTCCTTTTGGTAAGAGAAGATGCAAATTAGAAATGTGGATTGTCATATAATATTACAGTTATTTGTGGTTTGAAACATTTTTTGGTTCTTAAAATGATTTTGTTATTTCAAAGCCTTGAAATAATGTCTGTATAAGATTTCTTAATAGCAGTACTTGGGAAATATGAGATTATAGATAAAAAATATTTGCTTTACAAAAACTATGCTAAAACCTTTCTATATAACAGAACGTTTTTGGAATGAGGTAAACTTGGTGTCATAATATGTTATTCTGTCTTTTATGATAGGATTTATTCCTTCATTTTTGGCATTGAAATATGCAAAATCCCACACTTGATTGTCTTAAGTTTTCAAATTAGAAATTGCTGTTGTCTCAGTCAAGAATCTGGTGAAGCACAGCCATCATGTCAAGATTCGACATGCTAAAATTTTGAAGTGCAATTCAGACTCTCCATTGAATCATAGGTTTCTCTCTAGATGTCTAACATGGTGTGTGGAGCACAGAGTAGTGGGATATTTGCATCTGCATGTTTGTATTCTGAACAAGGCTCGCAACGGTGTTCTACCAGCAGAAAATGACAACTAAGTTCATTTTCAAAGAGTAAATGAAGAATAAGTACCTAAATCAACACATGATAAAGAAAATATGGGACAGGTTTATTCTAGTGTCAAAACTCTTTGAAGTGGAACATAAAATTGTAAGTGATATCTGACTAAATACTAGGACTGAGGCTCATAAAATGAGAAAACTGAAGCAAAGGGAGTCTCTGGAAGATTGGCATGAATAGGCTGAAATGGAGTGAAATCTAGCTTGGAGTTGATACTGACCTGTTCAGTTTCATGGGGATAATGTACTATTTCTGCTATAGAGTGGAAAAAAATGTAACAGTGGCAAGACAGCTTTGAGTTTAAGTGAGAGATGAGTGAGTGTCATCTCAAGGTTAATTTTCTGGGTAAGACACTGAGATTGTAGCGGTGCTTTTTAAAATAAACTCTCTATGCTTACTCTTTATTATCTATTTTACTTGATTAATACTATTAAGTTATTCTTTCTATGGTCAGTATTCTTTTGGATCTTCCTAAATGGTTAAACCCTTTTTTATGTAAACTATGGCTCCTTGCATGCCGATCCTTTCTTCTGTATTAATTTCTTCTTGAGAAACTACATGGGTCAATAGTTCTTCCAAAGATTCTAATTAGAAACTCCCTCAATATGTCTTTCACAGTATGTAACTGGATATAATTTTAGATTAACTCTTATTTTATACTTTAAAGTATTTTTTGATTGTCTTCTGTTATCTGTTATTACTGATGAGGAGACTACTGACTTGAATAGCCCTTCCTTGGTTTTTTTTTAACATCTTTATTGGAGTATAATTGTTTTACAATGGTGTGCTAGTTTCTGCTTTATAAGAAAGTGAATCAGCTATACATATACATATCTCCATATCTCCTCCCTCTTGCGTCTCCCTCCCACCCTCTCTATCCCATCCCTCTAGGTGGTCACAAAGCACTGAGCTGATCTTCTTGTGCTATGCGGCTGCTTCCCCACTAACTATTGATTTTACATTTGGTAGTGCATATATATCCATGCCACTCTCTCACTTTGTCCCAGCTTACCCTTCCCCCTCCCCATGTCCTCAAGTCCATTCTCTAGTAGGTCTGCATCCTTATTCCCGTCCTGCCCCTAGGTTCTTCATAGCTTTTTTTTTTAAGATCCATATATATGTGTTAACATACGGTATTTGTTTTTCTCTTTTTGACTGACTTCACTCTGAATGACAGACTCTAGGTCCACCCACCTGACTACAGATAACTCAATTTCGTTTCTTTTTATGGCTGAGTAATATTCCATTGTATATATATATGCCACGTCTTCTTTATCCATTCATCTGTCAGTGGACACTTAGGTTGCTTCCATGTCCTGGCTATTGTAAATAGAGCTGCAATGAACATTGTGGTATAATACTCTTTTTGAATTATGGTTTTCTCAGGGTATATGCCCAGTAGTGGGATTGCTGGGTCGTATGGTAGTTCTACTTTTAGGTTTTTAAGGAACCTCCATACTGTTCTCCATAGTGGCTGTATCAATGTACATTCCCACCAACAGTGCCAGAGGGTTCCCTTTTCTCCACACCCTCTCCAGCATTTATTGTTTGTAGATTTTTAATGATGGCCATTCTGACTTGTGTGAGGTGATACCTCATTGTAGTTTTGATTTGCATTTCTTTAATGATCAGTGATGTTGAGTATCCTTTCATGTGTTTGTTGGCAATCTGTATATCTTCTTTGGAGAAATGTCTATTTAGGTCTTCTGCCCATTTTTGGATTGGGTTGTTTGTTTGTTTGATATTGAGCTGCCTGAGCTGCTTATAAATTTTGGAGATTAATCCTTTGTCAATTGCTTCATTTGCAAATATTTTCTCTCATTCTGAGGGTTGTCTTTCACATATGGTCACCTTATCTTTGATAAAGGAGGCAAGAATATACAATGGAGAAAAGACAGCCTCTTCAATAAGTGGTGCTGGGAAAACTGGACAGCTACATGTAAAAGAATGAAGTTAGAACACTTCCTAACACCCATTCCAAATATGGTTATTTCAGCTTTATTTAGGTTCGTATACTTTAGTATTTTTAGCATTTCACCCAAATTAGTGTGTGTGTGCATGTGTAATATAATTCAACTATTATGAACATTTCTACTTAAACACAGGAGTTTTACTGTATATTTTTCTAAAAACAAATTTATACCTGTTATCTTCTGTTTTAGTCAAGTATTCTTATTAGCGATTTTAAGCAAATTAGTCAGAATTTGGGATATAATTGGGAAAATAGATGGACATCAGGTTAGTCAATATGTTCAGCTTGTTTCAGTTCAGAACCTCATGTCCACTCTCAGTCTGCCTTGCTTCTGTAAGTCCAAATTCTTTGATGTTCATTCTCTGCAGACATTAACTCTCAAGTCTTCTGCTGAAGGGGCAATTACCTGGTTGCCCGGGCTGGAGAGGGGTTCATAAGCTAACTTAACATAGTGTTTAAACCATCCTGTTTTTGGTCTCACATTATACTGTTTCCTTCCTAGACATCTGGAACCTAGATTTACTGAGTCTCTGGAGTTCCTCTTAACAAAATTATGGCTTTCCCTCTTTCATTACATAGAATTCAGCTTTCTCTCCTCTGATGAATTTTTTTAACATTTGTCCTTCACTTTCCCATCCTCAGGATTTTGTTGACATATTTTGTGTTCTCTTGGCCAGTATACATGTACATATATTATTGTTTCTTTTACCTCATTTAACTAGAGTTCAGAGGGAGCAGAGGCACACATGTGTCTAAAATGATGTTTTGATTTTTTTTTAATTATGGTAAGAACACTTGACATGAGGTCTGCTCTCTTAACAAAATTTTAGTTGCAAAACACAGCGTTGTTAACTATAGAAATAATGTGCAGTAGATCTCTACAACTTATTCATCTTGTATAACTGAAACTATATCTTTTTAATAGCAACTCCCACTCCCCCTCCATCCAGCCCCTGGAAACCACCATTCTACTCTCTGTTTCTAGGAGTTTGACTGTTGTAAACATCTTATATAAGTGGAATCGTGCAATATTTGTCCTTCTGTGATGGGCATGTTTCACTTAGCATAATGTCTCTCAGGTTCATCCATGTTGTTTCCTATGGCCAGATTTCCTTATTTTTTATGGCTGAATAATTGCATTGTATGTGTATACCTCATTTTCTTTATCAGTTCTTCCATTGATGGATATTTAGTTGTTTCCACATCTTGGCTACAGTGAATAATGCTGTAATGAACATGGGGCTGCAGATGTTCTTCAGAAATCAGCTTTAAATTATTTTGGATTATACCTAGAAGTGGGATTGCTGGATGATATGGTAATCTATTTTTAATTTTAGAGGAAACTTTATACTACTTTTTCTGTAGTGGCCAAACCATTGTACATTCCCACCAACATTTTACAAGGGTTCCAATTTCTCCACATCCTTTCCAAAACTTATCTTAAAAAAATTTTCATATCTCTTTGCTGTTTTGATTTTCATTTCCCTAATGACTAGTTATGTTGAGCATCTTTTCACATACCTTTTGGCCATTTGCATGTCTTCTTTGGATAAATATCTATTCAAGTAATTTACCCACTTTTTAATCAGGATATTTGTTTGTTTGTTTTTTGCTATTGAGTTGTAGAGGTCCTTTATGTATTTTGGATATTAACCCTTTAGCATATATATATATGTAATTTGCAAATATTTTCTCCCTTTGTGTAGATTATCTTTCATTCTGTTGTTTGTTTCCTTTGCCATACAGAAGCTTTTTATTTTGTTGTAGTCCAACTTGTTTATTTTTGCTTTTATTGCTTGTGCTTTGGGGGTGACATACAAAAAATCATTTTGTAGACCAATGTCATAAAGCTTGTCCTCTGTGTTTTCTTCTAAGAGTTTTAGATCTTACATTTAAATCTTGATTCCATTTTGAGTTGACTTTGTGTATGCTGTATGATGAGGGTTTATTTCATTCTTTTGCATGTGAATATCCAGTTTTCACAGCATCATTTGTTGAAGAGCTTATCTTTTCCCCATTACAATAGCATCAAATAGAATAAAATACTGAGAGATAAACTTAATCAGCGTAAAGAGTTATACACTGAAAACTACATAACATTAATGGAAAAAATGAAGGAAGGCACAAATAAGTAAAGCTATCTCATGTTCATGAATTGGAAGAATTAATATTGTTAAAATGTCCGTACTACCCAAAACTATCTATAGATTCAATGCAATTTTTATCAATATCCCAATGACACTTTTTACAGAAATAGAAAAAATAATCCTAAAATTTATGATACCACAAAAGACCAAAAACAGCCAAAGCAATCTTGAGAAAGAAGAACAAAGCTGGAGTCATCACACTTCCTGATTTCAAAATATTACACAGCTATAGTAATTAAAACAGATTAGTATTGGCATAAAGACAGGCATATAGACTAATGGAATAGAATAGAGAGCCCAGAAATAAGCCCATGCATAAAGGGTCAACTGGTTTTCAACAAAGGTGTTAAAAAGTATTATTTTTCTTTTCCTGTCTTAGTCTCTATATATTTGTGGAAGCCTGTAAATTAATATCTGTAGTAACTGTCACATGTTCTTCCATTTCCTTCTGACATTTATTTTGTTTATTTTTCATAATTCCTGAAAAATCATGTAGCTATATTTGCACATACTATCCACATCTATCCTCTAATATGTTACTAATATGATAAGAATAAAGCCCAAATATAATCTGTGTTTCCTTTTTAAAAATATATAATGAATTTCATTTGCATGTATAATAAATGGTACTCTCTTGTGTACACTAAATGAGGTTATACTTGATCTGATATCTATATTTCTGTCAAGGCTTGTCAGCTACCAACTTCCTTCTTTTCTCAATTTACTTTTGGTATATTAGACAATTTGTTATTTCTTGAACACACCTGGCTGACTCAATCGTTTGTGTAGACCTAGAATACCCTTTCCCTTGGGCTTGTTCCCTACTCATATTTCATAATTCCCTTGGAATATAGTCTCTATTGTTTTCTTTGATATCCCACAAGTAAAGCCAGTCACTCCCTCTTTTCTACCACTTTCTTCATTTGTGTATAACCTTACTTATAGTATTTATGGACAATAGCATTTATTTGTTTGCCTCACTTTCTACTAAACTGTGAATATTTATGTTCCCACATCTTGTAATATTTATATTTTAAAGTACAACATTATTTGGTGAATGAAAGTAAATAAGTAAATAAGTGATTTACGATGGCTTATAGTGCTCAAAAGCTAAATAAAATTGCTAAATTAATGTCATTTCCTTGGTCTGTGGAAATGAATAATACCCAGCCAGTTTCAGTTTTAGAAATACAATACTCAAATATGTGTGCATGTATGTATTGCACATATATGTATATAATATTAAAAAAGCTTTACTAGGTTAAAATATTTAGTATATTCATCCCTTAGATAATTCTATTTTATAAATTGCAAGTTTATGTTAAATATTTTGTTAGTTAATTCCAGATTTGTTGTCATCTTCTTTATTAAATAAATCATATATATGTATATATATATGTATGTATATATGTGTGTGTATATACATATATATATATATATATATATATATATATATATATATATATGCAAATCCATCACACTCTCATACCTAAAATATCTTCTATATCAATTTTGGATTGAAGTTTTATTTCAAAAGAAGACTATTCCTTGGATATCAATTTATTTTTGGATTATAATTTGATTTTCAATGAGGTAAGGATTGCCATTGTATAGGATAATAATAAATCTGTACTTTTGACCTTAGATTATTTGAAGTATTGATATCCATAGATATAATTTCAAATTCTACAAAAGTAGGTCTTGCAATGTTAACAGATTGTTCATAAATTATATGTACACTGTGAAATATAAAATAGAATGAAACAAGGGCTCATTACATGGTATTTGTATAAGCAACTTATCTATCTAAGACAATTTGCAACTTTTAAAAGGAAATTTGATGGTTATTTAGTACACTCACACTAGATTACACCAGTATTTATCAGTACAAGTCCATAGGCATGACCAAGGCCAACTAAGGCTAAGTCGGATGAAGATAGGAATGTGGGGATTGGAGACTGGTCTATGTAACACACACTTGAGCTGAAGACTGTTCAAGCCTAGTGACTAGACAGAATTACCTGGAAAAGTTTGGAATTGAGCACTTCTACTTACAAATGAGATTTATCAGTGAGTGTCAAATAGAGACAGATGAATAAAAGGGTAAAAATGTTAACCCAGTGTCCAAAATCCAAATATAATTGTAATTTCAGAAGAAATAATTTTTTAAAAAAGGGGGCATATGGACAAGATAGGAATGCATTGAGTTTAAAATTGCTTGGAAAGGCTATCTTCAGAGAAGATAATAATTGTTGCCTTCATGGTTCTGACCTGCCCTATCATCCCAATTCTTAATAAAACCCTTATAGAAGAAAAATAAAGTTTTCATGATAATTTAGTCATTTATATTGAGCTAAATTTTTTGTGACATATTATGTCTTCTGAGTGACACTGTTTATATGTATACATAAACTCTACAAAGTTTACACAGATTTTTAAGGATGAAATGGAAGTATGGGCAAGTATGCATGTACTTGCACATATGTGTATTAGATTCTTTAGATAAAAAAGCACATCCGAAGATCAAAAATATAACTGATGTGTAGAGTTCATGTTTCTCCGTCTCCACTCTGATATTGCTTTAATTTTAATATCAGTTACCTGTATATTTCATAATGCACACATCCAAAAAACAAGATAAGAATATTGAGATTCCACATTTAAATTTTGTAATTTAAACTGAGCTTCTTTTATTTCAAAATCTTTGGAAAGACAAGTTGAGGATGTGTTGACTAAAATGCTTACATTCAGCTGTTTGTACAGCAGAAACTAACACAACATTGTAAATCAACTGTACTCCGATAAAAATGAAAAAATAATGACCTAGCCTTCCTTAAAAAATGCTTATGTTTGAAACAAAAACTGACATACAAAATACTGGATGTCTCCTTTTATTAAAAAATAGCAAATATGGTCAACAAAAACTCCCTATTTTTTGAGAGGAAAAAACTTTGTATCTCTCAAAGTAGACTGCTCATCATTAGAGAATGTCTATGTGTTTTGGTGTAATTCTGGTTCTATTTCCAGAAAGGGTCTGATATTAAAACTTTTGATAAGAGAAAACTAGGAGATATATCTCCCAAGCTGTAGGTGCCTGAAGAGACTGACAAAAATTTAGTAGCAACTCAAATTAAGACATTTCAACTTTTCAGCTTCCCAGTGTCCCACTTATCTCTACCAAATATTTCAGCAGTACTTTTGGTGACACAACCAGTGTTATAATTCCAGTGAAAGTATTTTTTTTTTCTCAGCAGGAAATGGAAAACATAAATACTTGGATTTAATATTTGGTGTTAGGCAGAAAGAAATAATACTGTATGATCTCACTTATATGTGGAATCTAAAAAAAAACAAATTATAGAAACAGAAATCAGATTAGTGGTTGCCAGGAGCAGGATGAGGGAAATGGGTATTACTGGTCAAATGATATATACATTCAGTTATAAGATGATTGAGTTCTGAGGATCTAATGTACAGCATGGTAACTTAACAATACTGTATTGTATACTTGAAAGTTACTGACAGTAGACACTAAAAGTTCGCACCACACAGAGAAAAAGGTAACCATGTGAGGTGATGGATAGGTTAACTAATCTTATTGTGGTAATCACTTTGATGTGGGGTGTGTGTGTGTGTGTGTGTGTGTGTGTGTGTGTATGATCACATTGTATAACTTAAACTTGTTTAATGTTATATGTTAATTATATCTCAGTAAAGCTGGGAAAAAACAGTCACTGAAGCACAGTTTAATTTTATTTAAATATATTTTAATATACATGTAAGCATACAAGAAACTTATTATTAAGATTATTTAAATATTCAAAAATATAATTAGCTTAATTCTTCTGATTAAACATGAGTATCTTCCTCATGCTGTGATTTGTACTGCATACATTATATCCCTTTAATCAAATGACCTGTTTGCCCTCTAAAAAACTCTTTCAAATATTTTGTTTTTTTTACATATCCTCTCTTCTGACCATACACTGACAAGCTCTGTCAAACAACAAATAATTTTAAGTCAGGGAATCTACAATTTTTAAGGGTTTTTTTTTTTTTTTTTTGCGGTATGCGGGCCTCTCACTGTTGTGGCCTCTCCCGTTGCGGAGCACAGACTCTGGACGCGCACGCTCAGCGGCCATGGCTCATGGGCCCAGCTGCTCTGCGGCATGTGGGATCTTCCCAGACCGGGGCACGAACCCGCGTCCCCTGCATCGGCAGGCGGACTCTCAACCACTGCGCCACCATGGAAGCCCTTAAGGGCTATTTTAAGGGATTATTTTTCCTAATGTTTCTCATTGGGAAGAGAAGGGACCCTATCTATACTCTTGTTTTTTGCAAAACGTCTTATGATGATGTATGAGTTAATTTTAATTTACATCAGTAGATTTGTTGGCATTCTATTCTCATTTAGACTGAGAGATCACTTGTTTCATGTAATATCTCTCAAAGAAAAAAAGTGTAGAATTGAGACACACTCCACAAATACATTATGCTGGTAGAAAAAAATATATGTGTTCAAATTTAAAAAGAACAATTATTCATTGTTCAAAGATTTTTTTGCTAGGTGCTATATTGATTTGCACCTTCAATTTATTAATTGAAGGGATGTGAATGGCACTTGTCCTTGTGAAACGTTCAGTTAAAAATCAACATAACATTTTGTAAATAAGAATTCAAATGCTAATATTTTTTTAACTTTGAAAACTCATTTTAAATATCTCATTATTTATACGTTTTGTAAAGTTTATTTGTACTTAAGAGAACTTTGACTATGTAGCTAATTAAGTTTCACTAAATATTATGAAATACATTTATAAATGTTCTTTTTCTGAACTTCAGCTGCCAAACAACAAATGCTCTTTTAAGAATTTTAAAAATCAGTTTAATTGTTTCCCTAAATGTTATAAAGTGCATGTGTGTTTTATTTTAAGCAGTCTCTCTAGCAAACATATTGTAGTCAAACACTTACATAGTCCTAATAAATCCCACAAATTAAATTTATAAATGCAGTCATTTATGTTTTCCTGAATATTCTATGTTTGCAAAGTTAGCTAAATTTTTATCTTAAAATCACTAGTCTAAAATAAATTAACAAGTATTATTATTTGGAATAAAAATATCTGTACCTATTTAATGTCAGATTATTTTAAACATATTTTAAATACCAAATATCCACACTTGTTGCTAAATTTATAAAAATACTAAAGATATAGGTTTGATTTACTACACTTATATACTTTCTCAGGGTGTTAAATCCTTACATGTTATACAATAGCAAGTGAATTTAGGGTTACAATTACAGATCAGAATGGTTTGGTGCGAGTTTTCTAGTGTACTTAGATTGACTAGAAATCAGATTTTTGGTCAGACAATTGACTGTGGAACTACAGGTATCTAGCATGATTTCCCTGTGATCACAAGAAACAGGTTGAGCCTGGCTATAATCTCTTTGCCAGTGTGGAGCTAAATATAGTATGGAAAACCAGGATTCCTTTCACAGCCTAAGTCCTTTGACTTCAGGTGTAATCCTTTTTTTTTAACTGCTTTGGACTTTATCTCCTAATGAATACAGATGAACCACAGTAACTCTAGTCCAGGATGTTTTACCACTTTATTAGATTTAAGTAACTTTTTTAACATTGATTCAATTTTTAAATTATTTGAATCATATCTGTTCTTAACAAATGTATTCTGTAACCTATATTGGCAAGAATCTCACTTGTACAAAAGTATAGTTTTTGTCTTCTTATATCTTAGTTATTAATCTGGCCACTTTCACAAGTTAAAAAGCTTAAAAAATATTTAACATTATAAGAAGTTAAAGGAATAATGGTTTCATGGATAACACTATGACTCTATCATGACTATTGGTAACTAGTTATTAAAATGTGTTATGTATGCCTCAGTGTTTTCAAGTCTTCCCCTCCTCACAAACACAAACACTTTCTTTCCCACTGAAACTGATTTTTAAAAATAACTAATACTTACAAAATATCCTAGCAAGTTTTTAGCCATTAAATAGTGCATAGGCTCTCTGGATACCAGCCCCATTCTTGAAAGGTTTCTTTGTTTCCCATGATTCCACCCTTTTCTTTCTGAAAACTTCAGGTTATTTTCCCCAATCTCTTCAATTATACCTTCTCTTAAAAATGTATTAAGTGCTAGTATTCCTGAAAATTCTGGTTTGGCACTCCTTCAATCCCAATCGCCATCTACCTAGTTGAGATACATATTGAGAAAGACAAACCAGTGCCTGATATGCAGGAGCTTGGCTGGCGCTATCATTCAGACCCTGGTATTACTATGGTTTGGCACTCACAGTTAGGTCCTGGTATTCTCTTGCTGAGCAGAAACAATTTCATAGAACAGCAAGATCAGATAAAGCTACTCTGTGACCATAATGAATCAAGACAAAAGTAAAAACATTCACAGTGATGCATGAACACAGATAAAACTGCAACATTTTCCATGCCACAAAATGCCAGGTATACCTCTACCATCGCTAAAATGAGCGATGGATTTTCTTTTGTAGCAGATAAGCAGATAGTCTTTCATACATTTACCTGATATTTAAATATAAATACACAGAGGTAGATTATGGTATCTTAAATACTGGTCTGCCTTCCACTAAAGTGCCTATATTGTATGTCTAATTTCCCCACCATTTTTGTTAACCCTCTACTTGTTCTGCTGTGTTCAATTCTAACTACATCTCCCTTATTATGTTGCTGAAACTAAGAGTGCCTTTTCCTGTAGTAAAATGTAATTTTTCAAGTACATTTTCTCATTATTAAGCCTATGTTGAATAATGTCATTTATCATTTATGTAGAGTTTTTATATGAAAGTAGGATATAAAGTGAATTTCTATTTATCATGTATTGATATCTTTACACATAGTATTTTATTTTAAACATTCAAGAGTTTTGAAGAAGTCCTCTCTGCGCTATATCAAGGAAGAGCTAGAAAAGTTGTTAATGAAAATATTTAACTTTATTAGTTTAAAAATTTAATGGAATACAAGTAGTATATATATATATTTTTTCTATTTTTTCAAGGTGTCTGTTCTTTTTACATTTTGCAAGCTCAAGTCAAGATTTGCCTCATTTCACTGAATGAGAGCTATTAATTTTATATGGTGTCAATTCTTTGAGCTCTATTTTGTTGAGTGTCACATGCCCATTAAAATTAATCAGTCAAAATAAATGTTTAGTTTTATTGATAGCCACTGTTTTCACACATTATTATTTATTTTGCTTTAAATGGTGTGATCTTGTTTTCAGTCTAATATGGTAATTCGAAATGTGATCAGTGATTAGGCATGCTGTGTAATTCTTTAAAGTAGGTTTAGCTTAATCTAATCTAAATCTAGAAATATACAGCCATATTTTAGTTATGTAATTATAGTTTAGGTACTAATTGACTCTCTTCAGAGGACTGAAGTTCTGCAAAATCTTTTTCACACTTCAGCAGATGATCACAGTACCAGATTTAACCAGTTATTTCCATCTTCCTGTTGAACAATAAGCATTTTTTAGAACAGTTGACTTCACAATTAGTCAAGAAATTCCCAAATTTTCTTACACTAGGTTGACATTTCCAAAGCGTTTTGGACAGTGTAAACCTAAGCTAGAAAATCTCTTTGAAGAAAATTTAATTCTTCTAAAGTAGAAATACTTTGAAGAAAATAAAATATTTAAACCTTGATTATTGACAACAAACCAAAGATAGAAGTATATACAGTTGATTCTTGAACAACATGGGTTTGAACTGCACGGGTCCACTTTTATGTGAATTTTTTCAGTAATAAATACTACAGTACCACATAATTCATGTTGGTTTAATCCATGGTTGTTTAAATTTGTGTCTGTGGAACTACAGTTATGGAAGGCCAAATGTAAGTTATACATGACTGCACTGAAGGGTCAATGCCTGCAACCCATGAGTTGTTCAAGGTTATACTGTACTTGGTATTACAGCTGTTGATGTTTGTCCTTGAGAGAAGGAAAACACATGGGAAAAAGAAAGGAAGCCTAGGAATAAAACTTGTCAGATGTCCTTAAAGTAGGAATATTAGGAAAGAAAGAAGGTATCCTAGGATATAAAGAGTTAGTACAGTAATAACAGGGAAAACAACAGAGATGATAATATAGAAAATATTTAACGTGTCAATCCCTGCCCCGGGGACTTTTTTTTTTTTTTTTTTTTTTTTGCGGTACGCGGGTCTCTCACTGTTGTGGCCTCTCCCGTTGCGGAGCACCGGCTCCGGACGCGCAGGCTCAGCGGCCATGGCTCACGGGCCCAGCTGCTCCACGGCATGTGGGATCTTCCCAGACCGGGGCACAAACCCATGTCCCCTGCATCGGCAGGCGGACTCTCAACCACTGCGCCACCAGGGAAGCCCTCCAGGGACTTTTTATACATTTAATTATGTAGTCATGACAAAAACCCCATGTAAGAAATATTTTTATTTCCATTTTATAAATATTTTAAAAGAGACTGTATGAGTTTAAACTAAAGTAAATGTAGATATTTTGTTTTTTTTTTTTTTTTAAGTTTATTTATTCATTTTTTTAATTAGTTTCTGCTTTATAACAAAGTGAATCAGTCATACATATACATCTGTTCCCACATCCCTTCCCTCATGCATCTCCCTCCCTCCCACCCTCCCCATCCCACCCCTCCAGGCGGTCACAAAGCACCGAGCTGATCTCCCTGTGCTCTGCGGCTGCTTCCCACTATCTATCTACCTGACGTTTGGTAGTGTATACACGTCCATGCCTCTCTTTCGCCTTGTCACAGCCCACCCTTCCCCCTCCCCATATCCTCAAGTCCATTCTCAAGTAGGTCTGCGTCTTCATTCCCGTTTTGCCCCTAGGTTCTTCATGACATTTTTTTTTTAAATTCCGTATATATGTGTTAGCATACGGTATTTGTCTTTCTCTTTCTGACTAACTTCACTCTGTATGACAGACTCTAGGTCTATCCACCTCATTACAAATAGCTCAGTTTCGTTTCTTTTTATGGCTGAGTAATATTCCATTGTATATATGTGCCACATCTTCTTTATCCATTCATCCGATGATGGACACTTAGGTTGTTTCCAGCTCCGGGCTATTGTGAATAGAGCTGCAATGAACATTTTGGTACATGTCTCTTTTTGAATTATGGTTTTCTCAGGGTATATGCCCAGTAGTGGGATTGCTGGGTCATATGGTAGTTCTATTTGTAGTTTTTTAAGGAACCTCCATACCGTTCTCCATAGTGGCTGTACCAATTCACATTCCCACCAGCAGTGCAAGAGTGTTCCCTTTTCTCCACACCCTCTCCAGGAAGGGATGTGGGAACAGATGTATATGTATGACTGATTCACTTTGTTATAAAGCAGAAACTAATTAAAAAAAAAAAAAAGAGAAATCTAGAAACAATAAATGCTGGAATGTAGATATTTTGTATTAAGTGTAGCTGAATTGGGCCTCTAGAAATATGTCTAACTCACTCTGTTGAACAGCTTTGATAGTACTCCCTGAAATTACACAGGGAAGTATTTTAATAGATGAAGTGAGGGACCTCACATAATGTAGAATTATCAAGAAAAAATGATAGTTCATTGGTCACTTTCACAAGCAAATTTATTAGATCAATAGGCAAAGCAATCTAATTATTGGGATTAAGTATACAGCAAATGATGGAGAAAGACAGTTACACTGTAAAGACCTTTCAGTGAAGTTTTAGAGTTAAGACAATATGGTTGTCAACAATGTAGGTTTTTAAAAAAGTATTTAAGATGTGAAATATATTAAATAGAGAAGAAAATAAAGAGGGTACAAATATAGTTTAAACGTTTCATAGCAAGTAATGTAAAACCTAATTCTAAGGACCATTCTTTTTTGAGATTAAAAGCATACAGTTTTGTAAAGGACACATGTTGAATGATATTTTAGGAGGATGACGGTTTGAATTCCAAATGTCTCAATTCAATGGTCATATTTAAGACAATCTTTTTCCATTTCCACTTACAAGAAGTGGTTTAATAGGTTCATGAAAGGGTACAAGCACCAATACCTTAAATTAATATTTGCTTTCACAAGTGTTTATAAACATTAATATAAACAAAATAGATGTTACTTATTTTATCATCTCTATACTAAATTTGTAATAAACATTTATGTAAAATTTGAATGATTCCAATGTTTAAATATCTATGGATATTTCTCATTTACACTGATACTTTTATGGAATACTGAATCCCAGGAATATGAGTTTTATTAGCACTTGAGTTAAACACATTTTTTTAGATAAAAGAAATATATCTGTCAGTATGCTTTCACAGCTCTTTGATCTCCCTGTAGAACATACTCTAGTTAATATGTCTTACTGCAAATTTCTCTTTATAATATTTCACAGGTTATTTTAAGACAAAGAATAATGTGTTTTCTATTAGTTAAGAAGTTTTGTCACATCTTATGCATATCTTCATATGTTGAAAGGTATCAACCCCAAGGATATTTTGGCTTATAAACCTCTTTAAATGTGACTTTTTTCTCTGTTTTGAGGCTTTATATTTAATTGCCACCTTGTAAAAAAGATATTAAAATGAAAATACATTTAATGTGCTGATTCAGAAATATGTGTTACTTTATGAAATTCAAAACATAAACTGAAATACAAAGAATAATTTAAAACATTAAAAGTAAACCACACACATATAATACTATGCACAAATTCTCTAGCCCATCAGCATTGTTCGTGAGAGACAGTTACCATCATTAAGTATATAAACCAGTTGCTAATATTCAAGGAGGACTCCCACAAAATGGTCATGTGCAAAGTGGCTGTCTTGCAAATCAATGCCTGAATTTTAGACCAACTAGCCTAGTGATTTTCACCTTGGAGCTCAGAATTGGAAGTACTGGCTAGGTTTCCAATATATGTAATTTTAATTTATAAGGCATTCATCTCTAAATGAGCATTCAAACAGACTTGTGCTTGCTTTCAGTTGTTTGGAGAATGACTGCCTACCTCTTTGAAGCAACCTTCCTGACACAAGCTAAGATCCATGGATGAGACCTTCATTCATAGGCAAAATGGCTTATGAAAGTTGAACCATCAGAAACGTGCACTTCTTTGAATGTTTAGTACAATTCACCTATGATGCTGTCTGGTCCTAGAGTTTTGTTTATTGGGAGGTTTTTGATTGTTTCAATTTTATATTTCTTCCCCAGTCAGTCTTGGAAGACTGTATGTTTCTAGGAATGTATACATTTCCCCTAGGTTGTCCAGTTTGTTGGTGCATAAATGCTTGTAGTAGTTTCTTATAATCCTTTTTATTTCTGTGATCTTAGTTATAATTTCTCCACTTTAATTTCTAATTTCGTTTTTTTGAATTTCTTTATTTCTTGGTTAGTCTAGCTAAAGAATTGTCAATTTTGTGTATCTTTTCAAAGAACCAGCTCTTAGTTTCATTGATTTTTTTCTGTTGTTTTTTAGTCTCTATTTCACTTATTTCCAATTGAATCTTTATTAGTTTCTTCCTACTACTAACATTGGGCTTCATTTGCTCTTCTTTTTCTAGTTCCTTTAGGTATAATGTTGGTTTATTTGAGATTTTTCTTGTTTCTTGAGGTAGGCCTATATTGCTATACACTTCCCTCTTAGGACCACTTGAGCTGAATCCCATAGATTTTGGTATGTTGTATTTCTGTTTTCTTTTGTCTCTAGATATATTTTGATTTCTCCTTTGATTTCTTTGATAATCCATTTGTTGTTCAATAGCATGTTGCTTAATCACCACATTTTTGTTTTTTCTCTCATTTTCTTCTTGTAATTGATTTCTGTTTCATTCCATTTGGGTCAGAAAGGATGCTGGATATGATTTAAATCTTTTTGAATTTGTTAAGATTTGTTTTGTGGCCTAATATGAATCTATCCTGGAGAATAATCCATGTGCTCTTGAGAAGAATATGTATTCTTGTATTCTGCTTTTGGATGGAATTTTCTGTATATATCTATTAATCTATATCTATTTCTTGTCTAATATTTTGTTTGGACCACTATTACTTTATGAATCTTCTGTCTTGATGATCTATCCATTGATGTAAGTGGGACATTAAAAAATCCCTTAGTATTATTGTATTGCTGTCAATCTCTCCCTTTAAGCTTGTTAATATTTGTTTTATGTATCCTGGTGCCCCTATGTTGGGAGCATAACTACTTATGAATGTTATATCCTCTTCTTAGATTGACCCCCTTATCATATGCAATGCCATTCTTTTTCTTTTGTTACAGTCTCTGTTCTAAAGTCTATTTTGTCTGATATGAGTATGGTTATCCCAGATTCTTTTTCATTTCCATTTGCATGGAGTATTTTTCACATCCCCTTCACTTACAGTCTGTGTAAGTCCTTACTTCTGAAGTGAGTCTCTTGTAGGCAGCGTATAGATGGATCTTATTTTTTTTCCATTCAGCCACTTGATGCCTTTTGATTGGAGAATTTAGTCCATTTACATTCAGAGTAGTTATTTATAGATATGCACTTATTGCCATTTTGTTACTGGTTTTTTGGCTATTTTCATAGCTCTTTCTGGTCCCTTCTTCTCTTTATCTCTTCCCTTGTGGTTTAATGGCTTTCTTTAATATTATATTTAGATTTCTTCCTCATTTTCTTTTGTGTATTTACTGTAAGTTTTTGCTTTATGGTTACCATGAGGTTCACATGTAACATCCTTTGTATATAATGATTTGTTTAAAGTTGAAAGCAACTTAAGTTTGAACACATTCCAAACTTTATGTTTTTACTCCCCCAACCCCACATTTTATATTTTTGATTTCAAAGTTTATACCTTTTTATTTTATTTATTTATTAATTAATTATTGTAGTTTTAAAGATAACTTTTTTGTCTTTTAAACTTCTTACTTGCTTTATAAGTGATTGATCCATTATCTTTACTATATATTTACCTTTTCTGGTGATATTGGATGTTTTCTTATTTTAGTGCCGCCCACTTTTTAGCTTAAAGAAGTCCGTTTTTTTTAACATCTTTTTTTTTTTTTTTTTGCAGTACGCTGGGCTCTCACTGTTGTGGCCTCTCCCATTGTGGAGCACAGGCTCCGGACGTGGAGGCTCAGCGGCCATGGCTCAGGGGCCTAGCCACTCCGTGGCACGTGGGATCTTCCCAGACCGGGGCACGAACCCGTGTCCCCTGCATCGGCAGGCAGACTCTCAACCACTGTGCCACCAGGGAAGCCCCATGACTCTTTTTGAATTATGGTTTTCTCAGGGTATATGCCCAGTAGTGGGATTGCTGGGTCGTATGGTAGTTCTATTTTTTGTTTTTTAAGGAACCTCCATACTGTTCTCCATAGTGGCTGTATCAATTTACATTCCCACCAACAGTGCAAGAGGGTTCCCTTTTCTCCACACCCTCTCCAGCATTTACTGTTTCTAGATTTTTTGATGATGGCCATTCTGACCGGTGTGAGATGATATCTCATTGTAGTTT
Organism: Mesoplodon bidens; assembly: GCF_964165515.1. Classification (NCBI taxonomy): domain Eukaryota; kingdom Metazoa; phylum Chordata; class Mammalia; order Artiodactyla; family Ziphiidae; genus Mesoplodon; species Mesoplodon bidens. The sequence goes on along the minus strand of NC_138162.1, from coordinate 66,898,382 downwards.
TCAATTGCATTTCTCTAATGATTAATGATGATGAGCATTCTTTCATGTGTTTGTTGGCAGTCTGTATATCTTCTTTGGAGAAATGTCTATTTAGGTCTTCTGCCCTTTTTTGGATTGGGTTGTTTGTTTTTTTGTTATTCAGCTGCCTGAGCTGCTTGTAAATTTTGGAGATTAATCCTTTGTCAGTTGCTTAATTTGCAAATATTTTCTCCTATTCTGAGGGTTGTCTTTTGGTCTTGTTCATGGTTTCCTTTGCTGTGCAAAAGGTCCCATTTGTTTATTTTTGTTTCTATTGCCATTTCTCTAGGAGGTGGGTCAAAAAGGAACTTGCTGTGTTTTATGTCATAGAGTGTTCTGCCTATGTGTTCCTCTAAGAGTTTGATAGTGTCTGGCCATACATTTAGGTCTTTAATCCATTTCGAGTTTATTTTTGTGTATGGTGTTAGGGAGTGTTCTAATTTCATTCTTTTACATGTAGCTGTCCAGTTTTCCCAGCACCAGTTATTGAAGAGATTATCTTTTCTCCATTGTATATTCTTGCCTCCTTTATCAAAGATAAGTTGACCATATGTGCGTGGGTTTATCTCTGGACTTTCTATTCTGTTCCATTGATCTATATTTCTGTTTTTGTGCCTGTACCATACTGTCTTGATTACTGTAGATTTGTAGTATAGTCTGAAGTCAAGGAGCCTGATTCCTCCAGCTCAGTTTTTCTTTCTCAAGATTGCTTTGGCTATTCGGGGTCTTTTGTGTTACTGTACAAATTGTGAAATTTTTTGTTCTAGTTCTGTGAAAAATGCCAGTGGTAGTTTGATAGGGATTGCATTGAATCTGTTCATTGCTTTGGGTAGTAGAGTCATTTTCACAATGTTGATTCTTCCAATCCAAGAACATGGTATATCTCTCCATCTATTTGTATTATCTTTAATTTCTTTCATCAGTGTCTTGTAATTTTCTGCATACAGATCTTTTGTCTCCTTAGGTAGGTTTATTCCTAGATATTTTATTCTTTCTGTTGCAGTGGTAAATGGGAGTGATTTCTTAATTTCACTTTCAGATTTTTCATCATTAGTGTATAGGAATGCCAGAGGTTTCTGTCCATTAATTTTGTATCCTGCTACTTTATCAAATTCATTGATTAGCTCTAGTAGTTTTCTGGTAGCATCTTTAGGATTCTCTATGTATAGTATCATGTCTTCGGCAAACAGTGACAGCTTTACTTCTTCTTTTCTGATTAGGATTCATTTTATTTATTTTTCTTCTCAGATTGCTGTGGCTAAAACTTCCAAATCTATGTTAAAAATATTGAGAGAGGGCAACCTTGTGTTGTTCCTGATCTTTGTGGAAATAGTTTCAGGTTTGCACCATTGAGGATGATGTTCGCTGTGGGTTTGTCATATATGGCCTTTATTATGTTGAGGAAAGTTCCCTCTATGCCTACTTTCTGCAGGGTGTTGAATTTTGTCAAAAGCTTTCTCTGCATCTAGTGAGATGATCATATGGTTTTCCTCCTTCAATTTGTTAATATGGTGTATCATGTTGATTGATTTGTTTATATTGAAGAATCCTTGCATTCCTGGAATAAACCCCACTTGATCATGGTGTATGATCCTTTTAGTGTGCTGTTGGATTCTGTTTGCTAGTATTTTGTTTAGGATTTTTGCATCTATGTTCATCTGTGATATTGCCCTGTAGTTTTCTTCCTTTGTGACATCTTTCTCTTGTATTGGTATCAGGGTGATGGTGGCCTTGTAGAATGAGTATGGGAGTGTTCCCCCCTCTGCTATATTTTGGAAGAATTTGAGAAGGATAGGGGTTAGCTCTTCTCTAAATGTTTGATAGAATTCGCCTGTTCGCCTGTGAAGCCATCTGGTCCTGGGCTTTTGTTTGTTGGAAGATTTTTTTTTTTTTTTTTTTGTGGTACGCGGGCCTCTTACTCTTGTGGCCTCCCCCGTTGTGGAGCACACGCTCTGGAAGTACAGGGTCAGCAGCCATGGCTTACAGGCCTAGCTGCTCTGCGGCATGTGGGATCTTCCCGGACCGGGACACGAACCCGTGTCCCCTGCATCGGCCGGCAGACCCCCAACCACTGCACCACCAGGGAAGCCCTGTTGGAAGATTTTTAATCACAGTTTCAATTTCAGTTCTTGTGATTGGTCTGTACATATTTTCTATTTCTTACTGGTTCAGTCTCGGCAGGTTGTGCATTTCTAAGAATTTGTCCATTTCTTCCAGGTTGTCCATTTTATTGGCATAGAGTTGCTTGTAGTAATCTCTCATAATCCTTTGTATTTCTGCAGTGTCAGTTGTTACTTCTCCTTTTTCACTTCTAATTCTACTGATTTGAGTCTTCTCCCTTTTTTTCTTGATGAGTCTGGCTAATGGTTTATCAATTTTGTTTATCTTCTCAAAGAACCAGCTTTTAGTTTTACTGATCTTTGTTATCGTTTCCTTCATTTCTTTTTCATTTATTTCTGATCTGATCTTTGTGATTTCTTTCCTTCTGCTAACTTTGGGGTCTCTTTGTTCTTCTTTCTCTAATTGCTTTAGGTGCAAGGTTAGGTTGTTTATTTGAGATGTTTCCTGTTTCTTAAAGTGGGAATGTATTGCTATAAACTTCCCTCCTAGAACTGCTTTTGCTGCATCCCATAGGTTTTGGGTCGTCGTGTCTCCATTGTCATTTGTTTCTAGATATTTTTTGATTTCCTCTTTGACTTCTTCAGTGATCACTTGGTTACTAAGTAGTGTATTGTTTAGCCCCCATGTGTTTGTATTTTTTGCAGACATTTTCCTGTAATTGTTATCTAGTCTCATAGCGTTGTTGTCAGAAAAGATACTTGATATGATTTCAATTTTCTTAAATTTACCAAGGTTTGATTTGTGACCCAAGATATGATGTATCTGGGAGAATGTTCCATGAACACTTGAGAAAAATCTTTTCTGTTGTTTTTGGATGGAATGTCCTATAAATATCAATTAAGTCCATCTTGTTTAATGTATTGTTTAAAGCTTGTGTTTCCTTATTTATTTTCATTTTGGATGATCTGTCCATTGGTGAAAGTGGGGTGTTAAATCCCTTACTGTGATTGTGTTACAGTCAATTTCCCCTTTTATGGCTGTTAGTATTTGCCTTATGTATTGAGGTGCTCCTATGTTGGGTGCATAAATATTTACAATTGTTATATCTTCTTCTTGGATCGATCCCTTGATCATTATGTACTGTCCTTCTTTGTCTCTTCTAATAGTCTTTATTTTAAAGTCTATTTTGTCTGATATAAGAATTGCTACTCCAGCTTTCTTTTGATTTCCATTTGCATGGAATATCTTTTTCCATCTCCTCACTTTCAGTCTGTATGTGTCCCTATGTCTGAAGTGGGTCTCTTGTAGACAGCATATATATGGGTCTTGTTTTTGTATCCATTCAGCCAGTCTGTGTCTTTTGGTGGGAGCATTTAATCCTTTTACATTTAAGGTAATTATTGATATGTATGTTCCTATTCCCATTTTCTTAATTGTTTTGGATTTGTTATTGTAGGTCCTTTCCTTCTCTTGTATTTCTTGCCTAGAGAAGTTCCTTTAGCATTTGTTGTAAAGCTGGTTTGGTGGTGCTGAACTCTCTCAGCTTTTGCTTGTCTGTAAATGTTTTAATTTCTCCATCAAGTCTGAATGAGATCCTTGCTGGGTAGAGTAGTCTTGGTTGTAGGTTTTTCTCATTCATCACTTTAAATATGTCCTGCCACTCCCTTCTGGCTTGCAGAGTTTCTGCTGAAAGATCAGCTGTTAACCTTATGGGGATTCCCTTTTGTGTTTTTTGTTTTTTTCCCTTGCTGCTTTTAATATGTTTTCTTTGTATTTAATTTTTGATAGTTTGAGTAATATGTGTCTTGGCGTGTTTCTCCTTAGATTTATCCTTTATGGGACTCTCTGTGCTTCCTGGACTTGATTAACTATTTCCTTTCCCATATTAAGGAAGTTTTCAACTATAATCTCTTCAAATATTTTCTCAGTCCCTTTCTTTTTCTGTTCTTTTTCTGCGACCCCTATAATTCGAATGTTGGTGCCTTTAATGTTGTCCCAGAGGTCTCTGAGACTGTCCTCAGTTCTTTTCATTCTTTTTTCTTTATTCTTATCTGCAGTAGTTATTTCCACTCTTTTATCTTTCAGGTCACTTATCCGTTCTTCTGCCTCAGTTATTCTGCTATTGATCCCTGCTAGAGTATTTTTAATTTCATTTATTGTGTTATTCATCGTTGCTTGTTTCATCTTTAGTTTTTCTAGGTCTTCTTAAATGCTTCTTGTATTTTCTCTAGTCTACTTCCAGGATTTTGGATCATCTTTACCATCATTATTCTGAATTCTTTTTCAGGCAGACTGCCTATTTCCTCTTCATTTGTTAGGTCTGGTGGATTTTTACCTTGCTCCTTCATCTGCTGTGTGTTTTTCTGCCTTCTCATTTTGCTTATCTTACTGTGTTTGGGGTCTCCTTTTCGCAGGCTGCAGGTTCGCAGTTCCCTTTGTTTTTTTTTTGTCTGTCCCCAGTGTCTAAGGTTGGTTCAGTGGGTTGTGTAGTCTTCCTGGTGGAGGGGACTAGTGCCTGTGTTCTGGTGGATGAGGTGGATCTTGTCTTTCTGGTGGGCATGTCTACATCTGGTGGTGTGTTTTGGGGTGTCTGTGGCCTTATTATGATTTTCGGCAGCCTCTCTGCTAATGGATGGGGCTGTGTTCCTGTCTTGCTAGTTGTTTGGCATAGGGTGTCCAGCACTCTAGCTTACTGGTCGTTGAGTGAATCTGGGTCTTGGTGTTGAGATGGAGATCTCTGGGAGATTTTCGCCATTTGATATTATGTAGAACTGGGAGATCTCTTGTGGACCAGTGTCCTGAAGTTGGCTCTCCCACCTCTGATGCACAGCACTGACTCCTGGCTGGAGCACCAAGAGCCCTTCATCCACACGGTTCAGAATAAAGGGGAGAAAAAATAGAAAGAAAGAAAGGAAGAGGATAAAATAAAATAAAGTATGATAAAATAAAGTTATTAAAATAAAAAATAATTAATAAGGAAAAAAATTTTAAGTAAAAAACAAACAAAAAAATGGATGGACAGAAACCTAGGACAAATGGTGAAATCAAAGCTATACACAAAAAGTCACACACAGAAATAATCACATACAAACTCACAGAAAGAGAAAAAGGGGAAAAAAAAATATATATATATATATATTTTTGCTCCCAAAGTCCACCTTCTCAGTTTGGGATGATTCGTTGTCTATTCAGGTATTCCACAGAAGCAGGGTACGTCAAGTTGATTGTGGAGATTTAAGCTGCTGCTCCTGACGCTGCTTGGAGAAATTTCCCTTTCTCTTCTGTGTTCGCACAGCTCCTGGGTTTCAGCTTCCGACTTGGCCCCGCCTCTGCATGTAAGTCGCCTGAGGGCGTCTGTTCTTCGCTCAGACAGGACGGGGTTAAAGGAGCAGCTGATTTAGGGGCTCTGGCTCACTCAGGCCGTGGGGAGGGAGGGGTACGAATGCGGGGTGAGCCTGTGGCGGTAGAGCCTGGTGTGACATTGCACCAGCCTGAGGTGCATCGTGTGTTCTCCCGCGGAAGTTGTTCCTGGGTCACGGGACCCTGACAGTGGCGGGCTGCACAGGATCCCAGAAGGGAGGTGTGGATAGTGTCCTGTGCTTGCACACAGGCTTCTTGTGGTGGCAGCAACAGCCTTAGTGTCTCATGTCCGTCCCTGGTGTCCGTGCTGATAGCCACAGCTCGCGCCTGTCTCCGGAGCTCCTTTAAGAGGTGCTCTTAATCCCCTCTCCTCGTGCACCAGGAACCAAAGAGGGAAGAAAAAGTCTCTTGCCACTTTGGCAGCTCCAGACTTTTCCCCGGACTCCCTCCCAGCTAGCTGTGGTGCACTAATCCCTTCAGCCTGTGTTCACGCCGCCAGTCCTCTCCCTGTGCTCTGACCGAAGCCCGAGCCTCAGCTCCCAGCCCCGCCCATCCTGGTGGGTAAGCAGACAAGCCTCTTGGGCTGGTGAGTGCTGGTTGGCACCGATCCTCTGTGCGGGAATCACTCCGCTTTGCCCTCCGCACCCATGTGGCTGCGCTCTCCTCTGTGGCTTCAAATCTTCCCACCTCCGCCACCCACAGTCTCCACCCGCGAAGGGGCTTCCTAGTGTGTGGAAACCTTTTCTCCTTCACAGCTCCCTCCCACTGGTGCAGGTCCCGTCCCTATTCTTTTGTCTCTGTTGATTTTTTTTTCTTTTGCCCTACCCAGGTACGTGGGGAGTTTCTTGCCTTTTGGGAGGTCTGAGGTCTTCTGCTAGCGTTCAGTGGGTGTTCTATAGGAGCAGTTCCACGTGTAGATGTATTTCTGATGTACCTGTGGGGAGGAAGGAGATCTCCGCATCTTACTCTTCCACCATCTTCTCAAATCCCTCAAATAAGTCCTTTTAACATTACTTGTAAGGTTGGTTTTGTGGTGATGAACTCCTTTAGTGCTTATCTGAAAAACTCTTAATTTCTCCTTTAATTCTGAATGATAACCTTGCAGAGTAGAGAATTCTTGGGTGGAAGGTTTTTCCTCTTAGCACTTTGAGTATGCCATACCACTCTCTTCTGATCTGCAAATTTTCTGCAGAAAAATCTGCTCATTGCCTTATGGGGTTTCCCTTTTATATAACTAGTTGTTTTTGTCTTGCTGCTTTTAAGATTTTTTTTTATCTTTAAGTTTTACCATTTTAATTATGTTGTGTCTTGATATGGATCTCTTTGTGTTTGTCTTATTTGTAACTCTCTGGGATTCCTGGACATGGATGTCTGGTTCCTTCTCCAAATTATGAAAATTTTTAAGCCATTGTATATTCAAATAACTTTTCTGGCCCTTTCTCTCTCTCTTATCCTTCTGGAACCCCTATAATGCAAATGTTACTCCACTTGATGTTCTACCATAGATCCTTAAGTTATCTTCACTTTTAAAAATTATTTATTTTCTTTTTGGGCTGTCTGGGTGAAGTCTATTGCTTTGTCTTCCAGCTTGCTGATCCAGTCATTTGCTTCATCCAGTATGCTGTTGAACCCTTCTAGTATATCTTTCGGTTCAGTTATTGTATTCCTCAGCCTGTAACTTCTCTTTGGAACATTCTTATATTTTCTGTCTCTTTGTTCAGTATCTCACCATGTTCACCCATTTTTCTCCCAAGTTTGGAGGGCATCTTTATCACCATTATTTTCAACTCTTTATTGGGTGGATTGCTTATCTCCTTTTCATTAGAGCCTTTTTCTGTGTTTTAGTCTTGTTTTTTCATTTGGAATACATTCCTCTGTCTCCTTATTTTGTCTGACCCTCAGTGTTTGTTTCTTTGTATTATGTGAATCAATTACCTCTCTCAGAATTGATGGAGAAGACTTGTGTGGGAGTTGTCCAGTGGGGCCATGATACATGATCCTCCATGGCCACCAGAGATAGGTACTCAAGGGCATCTCCTGTGTGGGCTGCACATGGCTACCTGCTTACATGGAGCTGCAGCTGCCATGTGGGGTGGGTGAAGTTCTCAGCTGTCCTGGCTATAGCCCACAGCTAATGTGCAGTTGCTGTGGGGGCTTTCAGCAGGGCATTCCCTCCAGCTCTATCAGTTTAGACAAAGACTTCCAAGATGGCACTCATCAGGGCTGGTATTAACAATGGAGAATGAGATTGCAAAGACTGATTTTTCCAGCGTCTTTGTCCCTGGAAAGAGTTTGAACATATGTCTCCAGCATATGCTTTAATATTAGTAAGTGGGTCTTCTCCTCATATAGAATAGGCACTTTTCAATCTAGTGTTTTTGCATTGAGTTCTGGGATCAGTAAGTCAGTACACAAGCCCTTTAAAAGCAGGTTTTCAATTCTGTACAGTTCTATGATTTTTCTGGTTATAATGCCTGTTGGTTTTCAAAGCCATAGATTTTGGGGCTGGCCACTCCTTTACCGGATCTAAGGGTTGAGGTGCTTATGGGGAGAACAAACCCATCACTCCTCTGGGAAATGTTTTGTATCTTTGAATTCCTTCCCACTTGTGGATCACTGTGCCTGGGCTGGGTTTTTTTCTTTGGCAAGACTGAATCTCTGCCTCTCATACTGTCTCAATGGCACCCTTTTATCCTTAGTTGTAGAGGCTCTGTTCATCCAGCTTTCAGTTTTTATCAGAGGAAATTATTCCATATGTAATTTTAGATTTGTTGTATCCATTGGAGGAGGTGTGCTCAGGATACTCCTACATAGCTTTCTTGACTAGACCTCCCCCAAATATAATCTTATATATACATTAAATATGGATGCATCAATATATAAAAGTATTTTTATGAATTTATATATCTCTCTACTGGAATAAATAAATGTATTAGTATGATTGTTTTCTTATATGGTTGTATAGTTTGTTTTATTTCCGGTTTTGTAATGAGGCCAACATTTTAATAATGCCATCACTGGAGAAATAAGAAGCCAGAATTTGGGTTATTGTTTTGTTGTTTGTTGGTTGGTTTGGCAGTGGTTTGGGTGAGCCTAACTTCATGCTCCTGGAACAAGTTAATGACAGATAATGGCTTCTCTCTGTCAGGACTTAGCAGAGTATAGCCTAACAATAGTCACTGTGCTTCTTCAACCTGATCCATCTGATACTTGTTGGCCTCGATGCTCATTACAAACCCCAGGTAATTACTGTGTATTTTCATAGCTAAAACCAAAACCAAGGAGATTTGGATGATGGCTAGTGGTAAGTTATACCTCAACTGGATATTTTTTGAGATTCCAGGTCTACCCAAGTCAAAGTGTCTCAGTGGCATTTCCTGAGGTAATCTTTTTGTGCCTATGAGGGTCGCCATTCACCACAGGCTTGTTGTCCTTTGAAGCTTTTTTAGTGGATTTAAATTTGGGAATAGCAGATGCTTATATTCTCTGTCTTCCATCCCCATCTTTGTAAAAAAGGCAACAATTTCATTTTAATCTCATAAAAGTATACTGGCTATTTTGCTTTACAAGTACCGTTGATTCTGGACGTGAGAGAAAATTTTTCACAAATGAGTCTACTACTGCTTGCCTTCATATCATGTCTTGCTTGACACATTTTTCAAGATGCAGATATTTCACATCAAAGTGCTCCAGACAGATTGGAATTTCAGTAAGTAATTTATCAAGATGTAGTGTTTCTAGTAGATAATATTTTATTTTTTACCTAAAAATATATGTGTAATTTATTTTACACTTTTATCTCTATATATTAATGATCTTAGTTTTAAAAAGTATCTTATACATTGGTTTTTAAAGGTAAATATTATTAGTACTCACTTTATGCACCAGTACTGATCTATATGCACCAATGAAAGAGATTGTTAGAGTGGATGAAAAAACAATACTCAATATTGTCTACAAGAAACCCACTTTAAATATGAAGATGCTTATATATTGAAAGCAAAACAATGGAGAAAGATAAATCATTAACAAAATCAAAGAAAGCTGGAGTAGCTTTATTAATTTTAGACAGAGCAGAATTCAGACCAAGAAAACTCATCAGAAATAAAGAGTAATGTTACATAATGATAAATGGGTCAATTCTCTAAAAATGTATAACAATTCTTAATGTGTATGCACCTAATAAAATATGTGAGTTTTTTTTTTTTAATTGATAAAACTGAAAGGAAAAATAGATAAATCCCCTATTATAGCTGTAGATATCAACAGTACTCTATCAGCAATGGACAGATCTTATAGGCAGAAAATCAGTAAGGACATAAGTTGAACTCAAAGCAACAACAATCAACTGGATCTAGTTGACATTTATAGACTAATTCATCCAACAACATCAAAATAAACATTTTTGTCAAGCTCACACAGTATGTTCACCAAGATAGAACACATCCTGGGCCATAAAATACACCTTTACAAATGTAGAAGAATAGAAATTGTACAGTTTACACTCTCAGACCACAATGGAATTAAACTAGTATCTAAGGGATAAAGTATGTGGAGAATCCCAAAATATGTGGTTATTAAACAACACACTTAAAAATAACACATGGATCAAAGAATAAATCTGAATAAAGAGAATTTTAAAATATTTGAACTACATGAGAATGAAAACAAAACATCTAAATTTGATGGATGCTACAAAAACATTACCTAGAGGGAAATATATAGGAGTGGCTGCATAATTAGAAGTGATATCTAAAATCAGTAATCTAAGTATCCACCTTAGAAAACTAGAAAAAGAAGAGCAAATTAAATCTAAAGTAAGCATAAAAAATAAATAATAAAAAGAACAGGAATAAATAAAATTGAAAGTAAGAAATCAATAGAGAAAATAAACAAAACCAAAAGCTGGTTCTTTGAAAAGATCAATAAGCCTCTAGTCAGATAACTAAGAAAAAAAGAAAGATGGCAAAAATTACTAAGATCAGAAATGAAAAAGAGAACACTACAGATCCCATGGATATTTATAGAAGGATACTGGGAAACTATGAACAAGTCATGTCCACAAAATTTTAAACCTAAATAAAATGGACCAATTCCTTGAAAGACACAAACTGTCAATTTACAAGCAGAAATTGGCAATCTTAGTAGCCCTTTATCTTTTTTTAAAATTGAATCAATAATTAACCTTCCGAAGCAGAAATCACCAGGCCAGATGGGTTCACTGGTGAATTGTACCATACATTTAAGGAAGAAATTAAACCAATACTCTATACTCTCTTCCAGAAGATAGAAGAAGGAATACTTTCTAACTCATTCTATGAGACCAGCACTACTCTAATACAGAAACTGGACAAAGACATTGCAAGAAGAGAAAATTACAGACCAGTGCCTCTCAAGAACATAAATGCAAAAATCCTCAAGAAAATACAAGCAAATCTAGTTCATCAATATATAGAAATAATCATACCTCATGGATGGCAAGGTGGGATTTATTCCAAGCATGCTAGATTGGTTTGAAATAAAGTATTGTAATCCCTCACATCAATAGTCTAAAGAAGAAAAAAGTACATAATCATATTAATACATGCATAAAAAAGCATTTGGAAAAATAAAAACATATTTGTAATAGAACTTTCAGCAAACTAGGAATAGAGGGAAACTTTCTTGACTTGATTAGGAACATCTACAAAAAAACCTACAGTTAACATCATACATGATGTTGAGAAATTAAAAGCTTTCCAACTAAGATGAGAAACAAAGCAAGGACGTGCCCTCTTACCACTCTTTTTCAACATTGTATTGGAAGTCCTAGCTAAAGCAATAAGACAAAATAGGAAATAAAATATATACAGATTGAGAAGGAAGAATTAAACTTTCTTGTTCACAAATGACATGATTAATGTAGAAAATCTCAAAGGATCAACAACAACCAAAACCTCCTGAAGTTAATAAGCAATTATAGCAGGGTTTCAGGGTACAAAGTTACTACAGAAAGGTCCTTACCTTCCTATGTACCAGTAGTGAAAAGTGGAATTTGAAATAAAACCATTACCATTTATATTAGCACCCAAAGAAAAAATTAAATATTTAATTATAAATCTTAAAAAAATACAAGATTTATATTAGAAAAACTATAAAACTCTGATGAAAGAAATTAAAAAAGAACTCACTAAATGGAGTGATATTCCATGTTCATGGATAGGAAGACAATATGGTCAAGATGTCAGTCCTTCTTAACCTGATCTATAGATTTTTTGCAGTCTCAATCAATGCTAGCAGGTTATTTTGTGAATATAAACTATTTGATGCTAAGGTTTATATGGAAGTGCAGAAGACTCAAGATAGCCAACATGATTTTGAAGGAGAAGAATAAAATTGGAGGACTGACATTATTCATCCTCAAGTCTTACTATAAAACTACAGTAATAAAGACAGTGTAGCATTGGTGAAAGCATAGACAAATAGAACAACTAAAGAGAATAGAGAGCCCAGGAATAGACTCACACAAATACAGTCAACTGATATTTGACAAAGGAGCAAAGGCAATACAACAGAATGAATGACAGTAGAACAACTGGACATCCACAAGCAAAAAAAACAAACAAACAAAAAACACCAGACACAGAACTTACACCCTTCACAAAAATCACTCAAAATGGATCATAAACCTAAATGTAAAATGAAAAACTATAAACTCTTAGAAGCTGCCAGTGAGAAATTCTAGATGATCTTGAGTTTGATAATGACTTTTTGGAGACATACCAAAGGCTCAGTCCATGAAAGAATATTAATAAGTTCTACTTCATTAAAATAGAAAAATTTCTGCTCTGTGGACAGCAATGTTAAGAGAATGAGAAGTGATTGCATAGACTAGAAATTGGAGAAAATATTTCCAGAACACATCTGGTAAAGAATTGTTATCCAAAATACACAAAGAAATCTTAAAACTCAGGAAGAAGAAAATGAACAACCTGATTTAAAAATGGGCAAGGGCTTCCCTGGTGGCGCAGTGGTTGAGAGTCTGCCTGCCGATGCAGGGGACACAGGTTCGTGCCCCGGTCTGGGAAGATCCCACATGCCGCGGAGCGGCTGGGCCCGTGAGCCATGGCCGTTGAGCCTGCGCGTCCGGAGCCTGTGCTCCGCAACGGGGAGAGGCCACAACAGTGAGAGGCCCGCGTACCGCAAAAAAAACAAAAACAAAACAAAACAAAACAAAAAAATAAAAATAAAAATAAAAATAAAAATAAAAATGGGCAAAGATTTGAACAGACATCTCACAAAGATGGTAAACAGATGGGAAATAAGCATATGAAAAAGAGATCAATATCATATATCATTAGGGAATTTCAAATTGAAACAATGATCTGATATCACTGTATACATATTAGAATGGTGAAAACCCATAACACTGATAACACCAAATGCTGGTGAGGATATCGAGCAATAGGAACTCTTATTCATTGCTGATAGGAATACAAAATGACTCAACCACTTTGGAAGACTGTTTGACAGTTACTCAAAAAACTAAATAAACACTTAGCATATCATCCAGCAATCTCTTTCTATGGTATTTACCCAGAGGAGTTGAAAACTTATGTCATAAAAAAGCTATACACAGACGTTTATAGTAGCTTTATTCATAATTGTCAAAACTGGGAAGCAACCAAGATCTCCTTTCTGCAGTTAATGCATATAAAAATAGTGGTACAAAGGGGCTTCCCTGGTGGCGCAGTGGTTGAGAGTCCGCCTGCCGATGCAGGGGACACGGGTTCGTGCCCCGGTCTGGGAAGATCCCACATGCCGCGGAGCAGCTGGGCCCGTGAGCCATGGCTGTTGAGCCTGTGCGTCCGGAGCCTGTGCTCCGCAACGGGAGAGGCCACAACAGTGAGAGGCCCATGTAACGCAAAAAAAAAAAAAAAAAAAAAAAAAAATAGTGGAACATGAAAACAGCGGAATATTATTCAGTGGTATAAAGAAACGAGTTATCAAACTGTGCAAAGACCTGGAGAAATCTTAACTGTACGTGACTAAGTGAAAAAAGTCAATTGGAAAAGGCTGCACATTGTATGATTCCAACTATATGAAAGTCTAGAAAAGACAAAACTGTGGTGATAGTAAAATAATCAGTGCTTGCCAGTGGTGAGCAGAGGGAGGAATGAATAGGCAGAGCAGAGATTTTTGGGATAGTGAAACTACTTTGTATATTATAATGGTAGTTGCATGTCATTTTACATTTGTATATAATATATATAATCCATAGAATACACAACATCAAGAGTGAACCCTAATATAAACAATGGCCTTTGGCTAATAATGATGTATCAGTGTGGGTCCATCAGCTGTAACAAATGTACCACTCCAGTGTGGGATGGTGGTAGTGAAGGATGTTGATGTGTGTACATGGAGTCATGAGGTAAAAATGAATGCTCTGTACTTTCCACTCATTTTCTGTGAACCTAAACTGATTTGTAAAATAAAGTCTATTTAAAAAAGCAAAGTAAGCCACATAGCACAGGGAGATCAGCTCGGTGCTTTGTGACCGCCTGGAGGGGTGGGATAGGGAGGGTGGGAGGGAGGGAGACGCAAGAGGGAAGGGATGTGGGAACAGATGTATATGTATGACTGATTCACTTTGTTATAAAGCAGAAACTAAAAAAAAAAAGAAAAGAAAAGAAAAAAATGAAAACAACAAAAAAATAATTAATTAATTAATTAATTAATTAAAAAGCAAAGTACCATTAAACTATAATTTAAAATATATAAATACTTATGTGTATTTATCACAGTTAATGGTACATTTTTCAATGGTAATTAATAAGAAAGGATTACTAGCAGTAACGCTAAGTTAAATCCAATTATCATACCAAACAAGCAAATGGTAAATTCTTTCCATATAGTTTCTCATATTTTATGCTTATACTTTTGAAAAAAATGGAAGATTAAATGGCTCTGATAATTTTTATTTTTTAAAATTCTACATAACTGTTTCTCTCACCTTTTTAGATAAAATAAGTCGAAGCTGAGAGTTGCCTAACAGCCAAATAAATTAGATATTGATCTGCATGGAAAGTTCCTTTCTGTCTTTACCCTAGAGACCGCAATGTTCACACAGTGATGACCAAGTTTTTCTTTTAAGGAAGTAATTTCAGAATATTTGATTGCGTGACATTGTAAACATGTCAGTTAAAACCAGATAACTTTGTAGGTCATCTTTCTTCAAGTAAATTAATATTGTCTAAATTGCAAGTTTACCAAACTGAAGAGATATAAATGAAATTAAATTTTTCTCTCTATATTTTCACTATTTCATTTTTCCTCTCGAAACCAAAAGAAGGGTAAGGTAATATGTTCAATGGCAATAATTTTTAAAATATTACCAAGTTTTCACTGGTAAATTATTAAGTAATTAGAGTATTTATTTTCATAATTGGAACATTATTTATTTTAATGTTTTGTGTTTAACAAGTGCAAACTTCACAAAGTTGGAGTAAGTTTCATATTAGCACTTGTTATATTTTTTCTGAAATTTATGTAAATTTCTTACACTTCTAGTGAAGGTGTTGAGGCAGTAAATAAATAAATAAATAAATTGAGGAAGAGCCAGAAGACTCCTTCACCCTTTAATATCTGCTTGCCTTATTGTCCATACGCTTGTTCAGAAAGTATAATGGTCTTTTAATCCACTAGCTTCTTAAAAAAAATCATCCTAAGCGAGAGTGTTTGGTAAAATTGTATGCGTCTCAGAAAGGCATCCTAGAAAAGCAAAAAAGGCATAAAATTATATCAAAGGATAAAATTATATCAAGGCATAAATTAGTTTAGGTACAATTATAGGCCTTGGAGTTTAATTGCAAAGTAGAGATCATGTCCTAGATTCAGCTATCTAAGCTTACCCCATAAGATGCTCAGTTTAGTCTGGGATAATCTTCTTTGGTTTAGGACCTGTGATTTTTTTTTTTTTTAACTTGTTTATTGAACATTTACTTGATGATCATCCTGGGAATGAAAATAGAGCGCCATAATTTTGAGGACTTGTACGTATTGAATGTCTCTTC
Organism: Mesoplodon bidens; assembly: GCF_964165515.1. Lineage (NCBI taxonomy): Eukaryota > Metazoa > Chordata > Mammalia > Artiodactyla > Ziphiidae > Mesoplodon > Mesoplodon bidens. The sequence continues at coordinate 66,882,888 of NC_138162.1, read as the reverse complement.
ATTCTTCTCCATATCCTAACCTGATATTTGTTAATATGTTGTATAGAATTGTCTTATTTGTCTCAGTTCATTATATGCTATTATTTTCATTCTGTTTAAAGCCCCTGGTTAGCTACTTAATGCATTTCTACTTCTTTATACCATTTTCTCTTCTTCTTCCTTTCCAAAATCTATTTCGATCATAACATGAGTTTTTACCCTTCAGTGTATTTATCTATAAGTTTAATATGCTAATTTGCATACATATTTGTAAATAAGATATGGCATTGATTTACATGTGTTCATTTAAAATTTTGTTTTTACTTCTGATGTACCTCATTCTGTTTCTTACTTTCTTGCATGTAATATGTTTTGAGGACTCATCCATGTTGCTCTAAGTAAATCTTATTAATTTTTTCCTTACTTCTGTACAATATTCCATCTTAGGTATCTACTGCATTTCATTTATCATTTTCCCTAGAATGACCATGAGGTTGGCTTCCAATATTGGTGATTAATGTTCTTTATGTTTCTTTGTGCTCCCATGTGAAAGTTTCTTTGAAGTGTAAATACCCAGGAGTGGAATTTTAGGGTTCTAGGAAATACACATTCTTAGTTTCACTAAGTACTGCCACATACTTTCCAAATTACTATACCAATTACATTCACATCAACTCTGTTAATATTAGTAATTTTTTATAGCAACATTGCAGTTTCACATTATTTTAATTATTTCAATGGAAAGACATTAATTTTAATATCAGAGCTCTAGAAAATTTTAATGTGAATGTGAACCTGAGTAAGAAAGTAATTCTTGGTTTTTCTTTAATTTTTAAATTTAATTTAATTAATTTATTTTTTATATAGCAGTTTCTTATTAGTTATCTGTTTTATACATATTAGTGTATATATGTCAATCCCAATCTCCCAATTCATCCCACCACCACCAGCACCTGCCCCCCACTTTCCCCCCTTGGTGTCCATAAATTTGTTCTCTACCTTGGTTTTTATTTTACTCATTCACTATCTACAGACCAGACTTTCATTTTTGCTGAACTCAATCTGTAATAGTTAAGTTCAAACTCCTATTAATTTCTAACTTTCAAGTTTATGAATTGTGCTTCTCATTTATTTATTTGTTTATTTACATTTAATTAATTTATTTTTATGAGGTATAGTTGATGTACAATATTATATAATGTACAAACTTATTTCACTTACACAATACCCTCCAGTTCCATCCATGTCAGAAATGGCAAATTTTCATTCTTTTTTATGGTTGAATAGTATTCCATTGTATATACATACCACATCTTCTTTATCCATTCATCTGCTGATGGACTTTAAGGTTGCTTCCATACCTTGGCAATTGTAAATAATACTGCTATGAGCATTGGGGTCCATATATCTTTTCAAATTAGTGGTTTTGGTTTTTTTGGATATATATCCAGGAGAGAAATTGCTGAGTCATATGGTAGTTCTGTTTTTAGTTTTCTGAGAAACATCCATATTGTTTTCCACAGTGGCTGCACCAATTTACATTCCCACCAAGTGAACAAGTGTTTCCTTTTTTCCACATCCTTGCCAACATTTGTTACTTGTGTTCCGTTTGGTGATAGCCATTGTGACAGGTTTGTGAGGTGATATGTCATTGTGGTTTTGATTTACATTTCTCTGGTGAGTGATGTTGAGCATCTTTTCATGTGCCTATTTGCCATCTGTATGTCTTCTTTGGAAAAATGTCTTGCCTTCTGCCTATTTTTCAACTGGGTTTTTTTTAAATGTTGATATATTTTGGATATTAATCCCTATCGGTCATATCACTTGCAAATATTTCTCTCATTCAGTAGGTTGTCTTTTCATTTTGCCAATGGTTTCCTTTGCTGTGCAAAAGCTTTTAAGTTTAATTAGGGACCTGAGATTTATACTTAAAAAACACACAACACAGTGTGACCAATAAAATAAACTAAACAACCTTACATAGTCCATGTGGAATCTAGAGAGATTTCCCCAGAATATTTCATATCAGCTTCTCAGGGACAAACAGAGCAATTTGGCCTATATTTATTGTGAAATGTATGGGAAAAATTAATCATATGTATAATAGAGCCTGGAACAGATAAAAGCTCTAAGGAATTGGGCAATTATCTTGGAAACCATTTTAATCTTGGAATTGACAGAGTCTGAAATACCTTTATTCTGCTTGTAAAGTGCCATGAACTATGCTTAAATGTAGAGTACTTAAAAACACAGGAACCCAGGGTCACAAAAAACCTGATTTGAATCCAGGTTCCACTTTCACAAGCCATGGGAAAATAATTTAATTTGAGTCTCCTAGGATTTTTTGTTTCTAAGTCTCATTTTCTTCATTTATAAAATGAATATAATAATATTACCTAAGGATCTTATAAGGACCTATGAATATTTTAAATCTTGAACAAGGTATTCCTTGTGACCTATCTAGCATAATGACTGGTAAGTAGTAGATATTTACTTATTTGTAATACAATTCCTTACTTAAAATGCATTGAAAGAACTTATTTAGAAGAGGTATATATAAAACAAAATATGATAGGATGAGACTTGAGTGATCATGAGGCAACAGAAACCAAAATAAGATTTTCTAGGTCTCAGTCACCTACTTCCTTGAGATTTCTAGTCTGAGACAAACTGTATACTCAAAACAAATTTCAGACAGAGCTTCCAGTGAGACTAGATCTACCAGTCTTATACCACTTTGTGTTTATAATATTAGATACAAAAATAAATAGTATTTTTTTAAAAAACTTCAGGAGGTTATAAACATTTCAAGTTTACTAGCCAATCTAAGTTCTAACTTATTTTTATCATTTACAATAGAAAATTAACATGTTAAATCATAGATGTTGCTATTAAATGTTAGCTACAGTAACATTTGTCATTGTATCAGTGACAAGAGGGATACAAAAATTTTCTTGTGTTATTCTCAACACTATTGAGCCCTGCTGATTCACCTTTTATAGTCTCTTATTTTATTGTTTTAAGATGACATTTGGAACAGGTATTAACTTTTATTTTTCTAAAAGACTCATCATATAATAAAATGCAATAGTGTAAATAAAGACACAATTCTTATGTAAAACAAAAAAGACAGTGTGGTACTGGTGCAAAGATAGATGTGTAGCTGGATAGAACAGATTGTGAGACCATAAACAAATCCTTATATTTGTAATCAATTGATTTTTTATTATGGTAAAATATATATAACATAAAATTTACCATTTTCCCATTTTTAAGTCTGTATTCAGTGGCATGAAGTACATTAACAATGTTGTGCAACCAGCATCACTGTCTAGTTTTCAAAACATTTCTTTACACACAAAAACAAAAAAGAAAAAAAATTTTTTTCCAAATATTTTTCAGATACCATTGTACAGTTTCTCCTAAAGTAGATTCCCCTCATTTGTTTTTATATGGCTAAATCTCTTTAACTGGCCCTTAACTAAAGCAAGAGCTCCTCTTAGCTCTGAAGCTTCATTTTCTAAAGTGATATGGACCGGATCAGCAATTTGGTTGTTAAATTCCAAGGCATTAAGTCTTACTGTAAAGCAATCTTTAATCTTGTTACTTTAAGAAGTGCTTAATTATCTAACACTATCTTTTTTGCCAAGAAATTACTCCATGGCTTTTTCCTATGAATTGCCCTTTAATTCAAAAGTTATGAGGCTTTTGGGTTCAGTCCATTTCCACACAGGTGCTGCATATCATGTTGAGAGATGGTGAGATATTAAAGGACTGGATATTTTCATCTCTTTATTCATCAAAGCTTTTTTGAAAATGACATGGAATATTAAAGGATTTTTAAGGTAAAATCACAACCGTCTTGCAAATGTAAAACGAACACAAAGATTTTTATTAAACTCATCAATTAATGGAAGAAGCAGCAAGATATTAAAAACCATTTCAAGAGAGAATCCTAAGAGCAGACAAAAATGTTGAAATGAATTTAGTAAAAAATAGCTTCTTATGGATGAGATGATTTACATCTCCATCTGACAAAATTTATTTGCATCACAATAGAAAATCATTTCATTGGTATAACTAGTAGTTTTCTACAATTTGAAGAGTTGCAAAATAGTTCCAAGACAACAAAAAGTGCGGAGCTTTATAGAATCAACTAATAAGGAAATGTGTGCTAGGTGACACCTAACATTCAATTTCAAAGTCTTTCGTACTTTTTCCTTAAATGATTTAGAAGCAGAGATAATGTGGAAAAGTTAAAGGACATTACATTGACTATATTGAATTGTCACCATTATTCACATGATATACAGAGGCAAAAATGGGGAAAAACAAATAACATTGTGTGTTCACAATGTATAGGTCTTTGCTAATTTGTTTGAATATAATAGTGTATTTAATTTCCCTGAAACCTTTGAGTTAGGTATTTTTTGTGGGGTGACTGTGACTCCCCCCCAAAGAACCCACATTTTTAAAAAAACAAATCAAAAGTTATGTTGAAGTTCTTACTCCTGCTAACTGTGAATGTGATCTTATTTGGAAATAGGGTCTTTGCAGATGTAATTAAGGTGTAAATTAATATGAGGGCCTATGGAGTAGGGTGGGCCCTTTATCCAGTATGACTTGTGTCCTTATAAGAAAAGGAGAAGAGGGGCTTCCCTGGTGGCGCAGTGGTTGAGAGTCTGCCTGCCGATGCGGGGGACGTGGGTTCGTGCCCTGGTCCGGGAGGATCCCGCGTGCTGCGGAGCGGCTGGGCCCGTGAGCCATGGCCGCTGGGCCTGCACGTCCGGAGCCTGTGCTTCGCAACGGGAGAGGCCGCAATGGTGAGAGGCCCGCGTACCGCAAAAAAAAAAAAAAAAGAAAAGGAGAAGAGACAAGAGATGGACACATCATAAGATGACGGAGATAGATGTAGGAATGAACTTCAAGGAACTCTGAGGATGGCCTGTAATGTTAGAAGCTAAGAGAAAGACATGGAACTGATTATCTTAGAGCTTTATCTTATCCTAGAGCTTTCTCCTATTATTTCAGAAAGAGCATGGCCCTGCCTACACCTTGATTTCAGACTTCTAGTCTTCAGAACTCTGAGAGAATAAACTTCTGTTTATTCATGTTTACCCAACATGTGGTAATTTGTTACAGCAGCCTGAGGAAACAAATACAGAATTTTCATAACTGCTTTATAATTTAAGATAATGGTATAGAAAATGTTGAAGGAATTTAACAAATACTGCACAAATTCTAAGTGTCAGAGTAGAAATTTGCCCCAGGTACCTTTGATCCAAATTGTACTTTTTGTTCACTATGTATGCCCTAATACATTTTTGGTTGAGAAAAGTTTTGATGGTATCAGTTGTTTTAATGTTTATTAAATATTAAAATGATCAGTTTCTTATTACTAAATCATGATCATTAATAAAACATCCTCAAACTGATGCCATTTCTGATTCCTTGAATTAAAAAAAAAGTGATAATTGTAGTTTATTTTATTTTAGCAAATATATTACTGGGTTTTCTTTTCTTTCTTTGTATAATATAATTTGAAAAAAATGAAACATATTAGAAAACAAAACAAAAAAAAACCCCTAGGAATTATGACAGGCATATCTTTTATTTAGTTTTTGCTATATTTTATGATGTAATACAAATTCATCAAAGAAGGCAAAATAGTTATACATTACTGCCAAGAAAATGAGACATAAAATTAGGTGTTAAGTCTAACTGATTTTTGGTGTTTTAGGTATTTGCTATGGTGCCAAGTTTTCAAAGTTAGTTTTGTGAGCTTTGGTTGTATAGTCCAGATAGGAAAATGGATCCAAATATAAATTTTGGTTTCTGATTTATGGAAAATATAGTTATAAAAATGACTGATGTAGCACAAATAAATCAAAACCATGAATAATTTAACCAAACATTTTGGTAGATTTGGCATATTGTGACACATAGAATTCTGGTATATTTCTTTATATGGTTGACATCACTATACACATACACATGCACACACATACATTTTTGTGCTCTGTTCTTTTCATATACCATTATGCAATTTAATTTCTATAATTGGAAATGCCCAGTGTTGGTTTTGAAAGCACATTATTTCATTTTGGTGTCTATTGGTTTAATGGTAAAGTAAATTTTATTTTAGTGAGAGACCTTATAATAACTTCTGCTATATATCTATATTATAGCATGCTTATTTATTAGGTGATACAATTGTATAAATATTTTTCTAAGAGTAATGAAAATGAAAGTTTCATTGAAAATGAACAGTTACATTTATTCTGTATTTTTTTAAAGACTGCAAAACAAAAATGCTATCTCTGTCTTACTATCTTGGTCTTAGGTGGTTATCTCAGTAGATATGCAACAGTAATGAAGCCACAATTTCATTATATATGCTATAACTAAAAAGTAATTTTTTCCCTTTGAACTATTATTGATTTTGTTCTTGCTGATGCTAGTGACTGAGACTATATGAGTAGAGTCTGTTTGCTTCACAGATAGTTTCTGATCTGTCACAAGGCATTATTTTTGGATTTATCTAGCCTCTGTCTATTACTGCCATGCAAACACTACAGGATGATAAGTTAATTTTTTAAACTGTTAGAAAGATGTTCAAATATACACATTTCCCCTTGATCTTAAAGCACACTTTTTATTCGTGCCTATAAAACCAGGCAAGAGAATGTGGATGCTTCAGCATATTACAACATGCTATTATATACTATTCTTACAGAAAGAACTTAAAACATATCTAGCTGACAGTGAATTCAGAGAATTACAAAAATCTTTATTAATAAAACAACTGAATATAAACACACCAGATTTATTCAGCAATTTTAATGTCTGTTGACTCATTTAGAAGAGAGAGAAAGAGAGAGCAAACTGCTCGTCTTTCCTCAAACCCATCCATCCCCCTTAAATTTGCTGTGAATATCAAATAAACTAGGACATACACATGTGTAGGAGCCCCCCCAAATTTTCAAGACACGAAATCACTATCATACTCCCTGTGGGAATTTTCATATATCCATTAATATATTTTACTATGGAACATAAGCTCTGATATGCAGTAAATTCTCATAGTAAAATCCAAGTATTATATTAGGGCTGGGTTCAAAAGCTGTATGTTAAAATTCCATATCAGTTAGACACAGTGAATCAGTAAATTTCACATAAAAGTTAGTATTTCCAAGCTCTCTTATAAATTATCTTTTACATTCTGAAAATGATGATAAAAGAAATGAGACAAGATATGTGGGGACAAGAGGGTTTTTTATCATTTTTAAACACTTTCAAAATTAATGTTTATTGGAGTATAGTTGATTTACAATGTTGTGTTTGTTTCTGCTGTACAGCAAAGTGAATCAGTTCTACATATACATATATCCACTCTTTTTTAGATTCTTTTCCCATATAGGCAATTATAGAGAATTGAGTAGAGTTCCCTGTGCTATACAGTAGGTTCTTATTAGTTATCTATTCTATATATAGTAGTGCATATATGTCAACCCAGTCTCCCAATTTATCCCTCTCCCCCTTATCCCCTGGTAAGCATAAGTTTGTTTTCTACATCTGTGACTCTACTTCTGTTTTGTAAATAAGTTCATTTGTACCCTTTTTTTTTATATTCCACACATAAGCGATATCATATGATATTTGTCTTTCTCTGTCTGACTTACTTCACTCAGTTTGACAATCTTTAGGCCCATCCATGTTGCTGCAAATGGCATTGTTTCGTTCTTTTTTAAGGCTGAGTAATATTCCATTGCATATATGTACCACACATGCTTTAATCCATTCCTCTGCTGATGGACATTTAGGTTGCTTCCATGTCCTAGCTATTGTAAACTGTGCTGCAGTGAACATTGGGGTGCATGTATCTCCGAATTATGGCTTTCTCTGGATATATGCTCAGGATGGGGATTGCTGGATCATACGGTAGTTCTATTTTTAGTCTTTTAAGGAACCTCCATACTGTTCTCCATAGTGGCTATACCAATTTACATTCCCACTGACAGTGTAGGAGGGTACCTGTTTCTCCACACCCTCTCCAGCATTTATTGTTTGTAGATTTTTTGATGATGTGTGAGGTGATACCTCATTGTAGTTTTGATTTGCATTTCTCTAATAATTTTGATTTGCATTTCTGTAATGATGTTGAGCATCTTTTCATGTGCTTTTTAGCCATCTGTATGTCTTCTTTGGAGAAATGTCTATTTAAATCTTCTTCAGTCATTTTCTGATTGGGTTGTTTGGTTTTTGATATTGAGCTGCATGAGCTGTTTGTATATTTTGGAGATTAATCCCTTGTCAGTTGCTTCATTAGCAAATATTTTCTCCCATTCTGAGGGTTGTCTTTTCGATTTGTCTATGGTTTCCTTTGCTGTGCAAAAGCTTTTAAATTTCATTAGGTTCCATTTGTTTATTTTTGTTTTTATTTCCATTTCTCTAGGAGGTAAGTCAAAAAGGATCTTGCTGTGATTTATGTCATAGAGTGTTCTGCCTAGGTTTTCCTCTAAAAGTTTTATAGTGTCCAGTCTTACATTTAGGTCTCTAATCCATTTTGAGTTTATTTTTGTGTATGGTGTTAGAATGTTCTAATTTTATTCATTTACATGTAGCTGTGCAGTTTTCCCAGCACCACTTATTGAAGAGACTGTCTTTTCTCCATTGTATATTCTTGCTTCCTTTGTCATAGATTAGGTGAATTTTTTTGAAGAGAGGAAACAGAGTAGTATTGTGGTATGTTTATGGAAATGATCCATTAGAAAAGAAAATAATGATGATGCATGGGAAAGAAGACAGAATAGCTAGAGTAAGTAGAAGAGAGTGTATCTCTTCTCTTGTCTAATAGAGAAGGGTTCATTTTAGGTTTGGGGTTTGAAAAACTGTCAGAGTGACTGTAAAATAAAAAAAAAGAAAGTCCAAGCCAAGTTCTTTACTTTCCATCGGATAAATCTAACAACTTCCCTAGGTCTTATGTGGTCAATAAGTTCAATCATATAGTCAATTGTATTGGAGAGAGAAAACTAGAAAAATCCCCTTCTCTTCAGAGAAGTGTGATCCCCTTTAGAAAAAAAATTTTTTAATTGCTATCATGTCATTTGTAGGTCATAGACAATTAAACCATCAGAGTGTGAACTTTAATTCCTTGCTATTCCTTGCTTTTATTCTTAGCAATAACAGTGTCTCTGGGCATTTGGGGGAGAAGAATCTCACCTGCAGTTTTATATTTAAGTACTATAGACCTGTAGAGTCAAAGGTGTTTGGCCTATATGTTACATAGCTACACAATATATATGTTATGTTGAGGACTAACCTACAATTTCCAACACATACCCACACAGCTATGTTCTGCAGGGTATATCTGCAATGCTAGAATATTAGGGTACAGTTACTAGATGAGCCTAGAGCCAGCCCTTATCCATTATATCTGTGATTCAGTCCTCAAAAGCTATAAAAGTAATTCATCTCTAAATACCGGCCCATTCAGAAATACCAGGATACCTACCTGGTAGGTCCCTACCATGTTATGTGCAATCTCCCTTTCTTTACTAATTCTAAAATCTTAAATCTGTCAACTTGTTTTTAGTCAAGAAAAAGTATTGGCTAATTGATAACCTTATGTTAAAAGCTATAACTTACCAATACTCTGAAAAGGGCTTGAAATCTTTCCTTTAATTTGTGATTATAGACCATGCCCCCAGACCTGCCTCCTTCCCTACAAAAAAGACAAAACAAAACAAAACCCAAAAAAAACAAACAAACAAAGAGGATTCCAATATTCCAAAGTAATCTAAGGTAGTTTTATTGTAACGGCTCAAATCCCATCTACCTTTGTGACAAGCTTTTCCCAATTCCTGGAATTCTTTCAAAAGTAGATCTACAAGTCACTGGGCAACTCCTCATCTACCCTAAAGTCATCCTTTCCATTACTACATGTCATGAAATATATTTACCTTGTCTTGATCTGTATCCCTGTATGTTGTCCATTGTAAGGCTGAAGTATCACCTCTAAGGCCCCTGAAGCCTGGGCCATATGTTACTTCTGAGAAGCCTATGTGAAGTTTGTGAAGGGACTTCCTGGAACTGTCATGCTATTCCCAGAGTCATTGTTGATTCCCTGTCAATGTTCATCTGCTGATTTTGCTTTGATTTTTCAAAGCCTCATAGCTTTTATTTTGGAATAGGGGATTTCAATAGCTCGTTTTATTCCTGGTTCTATACTCTGCTTCTCTCACATATGATCTAATTTATAAACTGGCTTTTTTTTTTTTTTTTGCTGTACGTGGGCCTCTCACCATTGTGGCCTCTCCCGTTGCAGAGCACAGGCTCCGGACGCACAGACTCAGTGGCCATGGCTCATGGGCCTAGCCACTCCGCAGCATGTGGGATCTTCCCGGACCGGGGCACGAACCCGTGTCCCCTGCATCGGCAGGCAGACTCTCAACCACTGTGCCACCAGGGAAGCCCTATAAATTGGCTTTTAATAGCTTGTATTCACATTGTCAATGCCATTTTCTCTCTCTGTATCTCAAGCATAAGTCTACAGATCTGAATCAGAGGACTATCTGAGAGAAAGTTTTTAGATTTTAGTCAGAATAATCTTTACTTCCACAAACTGAAGCATTGTCCTATGCTACTGTGTGTATATCTTAAAGTTTACTTTGAGATAAATCTTTTCCAGACATTTCCACAGTCCAAATAATAAAAGACACCTGATGGTAGTATCCAACAGGCTCTCTAGACATATTCACATATGTTTTATTCCTCTGACAAATGCAGCTCAGATTGCCAAAACAGGAGAAATACTCATCTATCATTATTATGTGAATTTTGACTTGTAAACTATACAGAGTTGGGAGATGGGATAGATAACAGAAAAGTACCTGATCCTCAAAGGATTGTAAGATTGACTGAAACCTCTAATTCATGTCAAAGTCTTACAACTCCAAACTGCCTTTCAATTCCTAGCAAGCTTAAATACACATAATTTCATTTCTTACTCCACCTCCTACTTCCTTTTATATGACTTTTAAATGCAACACATCACTCAAATAAGAAACACATACTTTTCATTATTTCTTATAAACATAACAACCTAAGACAAAACAAAACAGTTTTGTAAATACTTAGTTAGCATATATGCTTTTACTAAAGAGTTAGTGGTGGAGGTTGTATTTAGTCCAGTAAAATACATTTTTAAAGTGTTTTTAAAAAAGTATTTAAGGGGGACTTCCCTGGTGGTGCAGTGGTTGAGAGTCCGCCTGCCAATGCAGGGGACACGAGTTCGTGCCCTGGTCTGGGAATATCTCACATGCCGCGGAGCGGCTAGGCCCGTGAGCCATGGCCGCTGAGCCTGTGCATCCGGAGCCTGTACCCTGCAATGGGAGAGGCCACAACAGTGAGAGGCCCGCGTATCGCAAAAAAAAAAAAAAAGTTAATGAATCCTTTCATAACCATTAAAAAATGGTTGCCATGGTGTCCTTTTCTCCCAAAAGAAAAGAAATGAAATAAAAAATACTGGAGTATTTGGAAGAGCCACTCTTTTTAATTGTGCACAGGCACAGTTTCCCCTTTCTTTTAAAAACATTTTTAAAGGACTTCTTTTATTATTTGCCAAGAGTTTTCTGCAATAAAATTTCTAATTCTTAATGACAAGTAGTTAATATTTGAACTTTTCTTTTTAGAATATTGACCCAACTTTATTTACACAAGACTCTTCAGGGAAGTTTTCACTTTTCCCTAGCTGGGGCAGTTGTTAACAGAATTTCATATGCATTTTTCTAAAAAAAAAAAGTTTTATTTCAAACGTTCAAAAATAGTTAGAATGTGAATCTTTTGTTGGTCTGTGCTGTGCAGCTAGCTGAAAAATTGGAACAAAACCAAAAAACCCTCCTGGTGACAGAAGTATGAGTGAGAGGGAATCAAAATAATAGTCCCATGGTTTCTTAGGTATAAATATATCTGAGAAGCCAGGCTCATATGGGAAATAGCATTCAGCTTTTATATAACACATCTTAGTCAACATTGAATCCTATATGAGCAGGGTTCATAGAAATTTTAAAAATCAGTAATGTTGAGAATATACCATTTGGATTCAAATTCATTTTTTAAAGGATAAATCTTCCAGAAAAATTATAAAACATAACTAAACTTGACTCCATGTACAACGTTCAAATGGAACAAAGTTTAAAGGCATCTCCTTCCCCCTCATACTACAGTTCTTGCAGATACACTGGGGCCATGATACGTCTCTTTCTTCACACTTGTAGTAAAGCAAGTCCATTGTGAAATAACAAAGAGCAAAATCTTTGTAGTAGAAGGGCTGTTTCCACTGGTCACTCTGAATATGCAGATTCAATAATAGACCCTTGTCTCCCCAGGTATTGTTCAGCAAATATTTGATTGCAAGAAAGAGAACCCACCTGAGCTAAGGTAGATAAAATAAGACGGTGTGTTTGAAAACTATAAGAAGACTATCACACTTCTGTATGTACATCAAGTTCTTAGGAGAAACTGAAGCCAACTGCCGCTCATTCTCTGTTGAACTTGAACAAAGACCCAGTCTCACATTTAAAGTCATTCTCAGGTTTTATTAGTAAGAAACAAATGGAATTTTCTGGATCCCAAATTCAAATTTCTAAGACAGATAATCTGATTGGCTCAGGTTGGATCAGAGGTCAATCCTTGGCCCAGTCAGCTATGGGCTAAGCCATAATTCAGAAAGAGGCATAGGAGGGGCCTCCCTGGTGGCGCAGTGGTTGAGAGTCCGCCTGCCGATGCAGGGGATACGGGTTCGTGCCCCGGTCTGGGAGGATCCCATATGCCGCGGAGCATCTGGGCCCGTGAGCCATGGCCGCTGGGCCTGCGCATCCGGAGCCTGTGCTCCGCAACGGGAGAGGCCACAACAGTGAGAGGCCCGCATACCGCAAAAAGAAAAAAAAAAAAAAAAAAAAGAAAGAGGCATAGGAGGAAGCTTTCTGAGAAGTAAGCAGAAGACAGAGTAGGTGAGATAAGCATTTGTCAGAGAAGTGAGTATAAAATAATGGAATGCCCTACTAAAGTATAGAAGAAAATCTATTTTCTTGATGGTAAGGGCAACTGAGGTGGGAGATAGGGAGCCTGTGATGATTTGGGAAAGACTCCTGACTCAGAAGAACTCTGTCTATTCAGCTAAGAGCACAGGGGTCCCTTTAAGAACAAAGGCACAGAGGATGTGTTAGTGCCTGTTTCCTAAGGGAAGACAAGGACCTCATTGTACCCCAGTAGTCTGGCTCTTAGAAGTTGACATCTTTCACATATTTCATTTAACAAAACCATGTGTCTATACTAGCATACAAAAATACAGAAAAACACCTTGCTGCTCTCACATCTTTCAAAATACCATAGGCTTCCCTTGCAGCACTGACAGCTCCGGCTACATCAGAGAAGCTAGTTAGGGACTCAAACCTTGGCAATATCAGTGCATTGTGATGACATTTGACCTTGTTCTCATCACCTGGAGATTGCTTAAAGGAATTCCACAACCATTTGTCTTATATACACAATAGTGTTGTTAGAATGGTATTCATGGACTTTGAAGATGATAACTAAATCTAGGTTCCATATGCCAAATATAGCCTGACACCAGCTGGTTATAAATCTGTTCTCTCTGAGGAAGTTCTTTTTAAAATTCATGACTTAAAATAATTCCTTGTACACTGTGCATGTATGTGTATTCATATACAGTTGTACTTAAAAAAAAGCCTACAGTGTTTATTCTTCTAAGCTAAATTATATTCTTTAAAAAGAAAAAGGTCAGCATGAGGATATATATGCTGCAGAGGATATCTCTAGCTTTCATTCCTGACCTGTCATTGCATTGCTTGAACTCAGACCCAGTTCCCAGAAGGATTGGACAGGTGGTATATAGAATAATATATGTCATGCTTTTTTCAGAATTATTCCTCTGCTTTGAGCCTAAGATAACTGGCCTAAGCTTATTTGAACAATCTTCTTTTAGCTGAATGTTCTCCTACGAGATTTATTGCATTATAAACAAAATATGAAGAACGCATCATACTAAAATAAAATTTCTATAGATATTGAGACATAAGCAATGCTACTTTGAAAACTCCCGAAAAGAATGTAACCCACAAGGGGATAGACATTCTTGCATCCCTCACATCAGGACACCAGGAGTGTGTCTTCCTTTTCTTTTCCATGAAAAATGACAATGTATGGTTGCAGAGCATCAGTAATGATACATGCCCTGAGAATGAGTGGTGCCCAGTTGTAGGAGCAACAATACAAAGAGTGGCAGCACACTTTCTAAGGAGCTGAGAATAAGGGGCAGCTGTGCCTAGAAAAGAGCTGCCAAACTGGAAAGAGGAATACAAATCATAGACCCCCAACACACTGTAACTGAGTTCTTTGTGAAACTAAAATACACTGAGTAGAAAAAAGAACATTGAAATGTCTTGGGGTCCTGATGCAAATCGTACAAAAATAGGTAATAGAAAAATAAATGATTTCCAAAATTAATTTAAAAGCCCAATTTATTAAAATGACATAATATAAAAGAAACAGAACCATTTGTAATCAACAGAAACAAAGATTAAGAATTTGATCAAGTTAAGAGTGATCTTGTTATAGAAGTCACTATATCAATTTATATTACACTTTTAATATTTTGAAAATGTTAGAATTCTTAATTTAAAATTCTATAGATTTCTAATAGAAAATAATAACCTCTTATTATAACAAATTTTAACAATTTGGCCAATTCTGAAATATAAGATGGTTTACAGTTTCTTATCCTAACTATACCCCTTCTATATTGTGTGACCTGAAACAAATAATTTCATATTTATAAGATTTACGGAATTGAGTTCCCTTGTCTGTAAAGTTAGTGGGGGAGGTAGAATATTTAGCTCTGGACTTTAAAAACTATCTCACAAGATCTAATTCTCAACCAATGAATGATTTGTTTGAAATTCAATCCATGTGATTCCCATGGTCAGTCAGTCACTGGGTAAAATGGCAATAATAAAAACTGGAACTTTTGATAAGTTATGATAATATATGTAAAAGTTTGGAGGTGTACTTTGTAGACCAGTAGACAAATTATTAGATTTAAATACTCTATTAGAGTTATAAGAGTGGATAATATATTTCAACTGGTATTTTTATCACCAGTCTATTTTAAAACACTAATTAACACCACTTACTAAATTACTTCTGATCATAGTGGCTATATTTATACTGATTGTAAGATGGATTTTAATCTATAATCATTAAGGGCATTACCATCCCCCCTGACCCATGTAAGACAGGTGATTTTAAACATGAAGAATAATAAGCTCCTTTCAACCTGTATATGATCCATGAAAGTTTTCCAATGCAAATGAAAGATCCTATGTTCTCGAGATACTAGGAGTAGATAGATTTACAACAATAATTCTTTCTTCTTTTCTTTATACTAAAGAGTGATGGATTCTCATTTATTCTGCAGAGGTTCAAAGAGAGTATTTTTTGTCAAACATGGTTTATTGATAATAATAATTACCATTAATGAGGTTCTGTTTTGTCAGAATTGTTCTACATATACTCTTTTTTTATTTTGGCCATAAATATATTAGTTTAATCCAGTCAATGCATAAGCATAGGGGGTAATATAATAATATTTGCATGAATCAAGCCATAAAATTGAAAGAGGATAATAAAAGCATTTGTTACAGCTTAACTTCACCTCAAAAGACTTAAGTTGCAAAAGACACCAGCACTATTTTTTTTTATTTTTTGCTTTATAACAAATTAAGTCAGTTATACATATACATATGTTCCCATATCCCCTCCCTTTTGCGTCTCCCTCCCACCCTCCCTATCCCACCCCTCCAGGTGGTCACAAAGCACCGAGCTGATCTCCCTGTGCTATGCGGCTGCTTCCCACTAGCTATCTACCTTACGTTTGGTAGTGTATATATGTGCATGCCGCTCTTTCACTTTGTCACAGCTTACCCTTCCCCCTCCCCATATCCTCAACTCCATTCTCTAGTAGGTCTGTGTCTTTATTCCTGTCTTACCCCTATGTTCTTCATGACATTTTTTTTTCTTAAATTCCATATATATGTGTCAGCATACAGTATTTGTCTTTCTCTTTCTGACTTACTTCACTCTGTATGACACACTCTAGGTCCATCCACCTCATTATAAATAGCTCAATTTCATTTCTTTTTATGGCTGAGTAATATTCCATTGTATATATGTGCCACTTCTTCTTTACCCATTCATCTGATGATGGACACTTAGGTTGTTTCCATCTCCGGGCTATTATAAATAGGGCTGCTATGAACATTTTGGTACATGTCTCTTTTTGAATTATGGTTTTCTCACGGTATATGCCCAGTAGTGGGATTGCTGGGTCATATGGTAGTTCTATTTGTAGTTTTTTAAGGAACCTCCATACCGTTCTCCATAGTGGCTGTAACAATTCACATTCCGACCAGCAGTGCAAGAGTGTTCCCTTTTTTCCACACCCTCTCCAGCATTTATTGTTTCTAGATTTCTTGATGATGGCCATTCTGACTGGTGTGAGATGATATCTCATTGTAGTTTTGATTTGCATTTCTCTAATGAGTAAAGATGTTGAGCATCCTTTCATGTGTTTGTTGGCAGTCTGTATATCTTCTGTGGAGAAATGTCTATTTAGGTCTTCTACCCATTTTTGGATTGGGTTGTTTGTTTTTTTGTTATTGAGCTGCCTGAGCTGCTTATAAATTTTGGAGATTAATCCTTTGTCAGTTGCTTCATTTACAAATATTTTCTCCCATTCTGAGGGTTGTCTTTTGGTCTTCTTTATGGTTTCCTTTGCTGTGCAAAAGCTTTTCAGTTTCATTAGGTCCCATGTGTTTATTTTTGTCTTTATTTCCATTTCTCTAGGAGGTGGGTCAAAAAGGATCTTGCTGTGATTTATGTCATTGAGTGTTCTGCCTATGTTTTCCTCTAAGAGTTTGATAGTTTCTGGCCTTACATTTAGGTCTTTAATCCATTTTGAGCTTATTTTTGTGTATGGTGTTAGGGAGTGATCTAATCTCATACTTTTACATGTCCCTATCCAGTTTTCCCAGCACCACTTATTGAAGAGACTGTCCTTTCTCCACTGTACATTCCTGCCTCCTTTATCAAAGATAAGGTGACCATATGTCCGTGGGTTTATCTCTGGGCTTTCTATCCTGTTCCATTGATCTATCTTTCTGTTTTTGTGCCAGTTCCATACTGTCTTGATTACTGTAGCTTTGTAGTATAGGCTGAAGTCAGGGAGCCTGATTCCTCCAGCTCCGTTTTTCGTTCTCAAGATTGCTTTGGCTATTCGGGGTCTTTTGTGTTTCCATACAAATTGTGAAATTTTTTGCTCTAGTTCTATGAAAAATGCCAGTGGTAGTTTGATAGGGATTGCATTGAATCTGTAGATTGCTTTGGGTAGTAGAGTCATTTTCACAATGTTGATTCTTCCAATCCAAGAACATGGTACATCTCTCCATCTATTTGTATCACCTTTAATTTCTTTCATCAGTGTCCTATAATTTTCTGCATACAGGTCTTTTGTCTCCTTAGGTAGGTTTATTCCTAGATATTTTATTCTTTTTGTTGCAATGGTAAATGGGAGTGTTTCCTTGATTTCACTTTCAGATTTTTCATCATTAGTATATAGGAATGCCAGAGATTTCTGTGCATTAATTTTGTATCCGGCAACTTTACCAAATTCATTGATTAGCTCTAGTAGTTTTCTGGTAGCATCTTTAGGATTCTCTATGTATAGTATCATGTCATCTGCAAACAGTGACAGCTTTACTTCTTCTTTTCCAATTTGGATTCCTTTTATTTCCTTTTCTTCTCTGATTGCTGTGGCTAAAACTTCCAAAACTATGTTGAATAAGAGTGGTGAGAGTGGGCAACCTTGTCTTGTTCCTGATCTTAGTGGAAATGGTTTCAGTTTTTCACCATTGAAGACGATGCTGGCTGTGGGTTTGTCATATATGGCCTTTATTATGTTGAGGAAAGTTCCCTCTATGCCTACTTTCTGCAGGGTTTTTATCATAAATGGGTGTTGAATTTTGTTGAAAGCTTTTTCTGCATCTATTGAGATGATCATATGGTTTTTCTCCTTCAATTTGTTAATATGGTGTATCACATTGATTGATTTGCGTATATTGAAGAATCCTTGCATTCCTGGAATAAACCCCACTTGATCATGGTGTATGATCCTTTTAATGTGCTGTTGGATTCTGTTTGCTAGTATTTTGTTGAGGATTTTTGCATCTATGTTCATCAGTGATATTGGCCTGTAGTTTTCTTTCTTTGTGACATCCTTGTCTGGTTTTGGTATCAAGGTGATGGTGGTCTCGTAGAATGAGTTTGGGAGTGTTACCCCCTCTGCTGTATTTTGGAAGAGTTTGAGAAGGATAGGTGTTAGCTCTTCTCTAAATGCTTGATAGAATTCACCTGTGAAGCCATCCGGTCCTGGGCTTTTGTTTGTTGGAAGATTTTTTATCACAGTTTCAATTTCAGTGCTTGTGATTGGTCTGTTCATATTTTCTATTTCTTCCTGATTCAGTCTTGGCAGGTTATGCATTTCTAAGAATTTGTCCATTTCTTCCAGGTTGTCCATTTTATTGGCATAGAGTTGCTTGTAGTAATCTCTCATGATCTTTTGTATTTCTGCAGTGTCAGTTGTTACTTCTCTTTTTTCATTTCTAATTCTATTGATTTGAGTCTTCTCCCTTTTTTTCTTGATGAGTCTGGCTAATGGTTTATCAATTTTGTTTATCTTCTCAAAGAACCAGCTTTTAGTTTTATTGATCTTTGCTATCGTTTCCTTCATTTCTTTTTCATTTATTTCTGATCTGATTTTTATGATTTCTTTCCTTCTGCTAACTTTGGGGTGTTTTTGTTCTTCTTTCTCTAATTGCTTTAGGTGCAAGGTTATGTTGTTTATTCGAGATGTTTCCTGTTTCTTAAGGTGGGATTGTATTGCTATAAACTTCCCTCTTAGAACTGCTTTTGCTGCATCCCATAGGTTTTGGGTCGTCGTGTCTCCATTGTCATTTGTTTCTAGGTATTTTTTAATTTCCTCTTTGATTTCTTCAGTGATCACTTCGTTATTAAGTAGTGTATTGTTTAGCCTCCATGTGTTTGTATTTTTTATAGCTCTTTTCCTGTAATTGATATCTAGTCTCATAGCATTGTGGTCAGAAGAGATACTTGATACAATTTCAATTTTCTTAAATTTACCAAGGCTTGATTTGTGACCCAAGATATGATCTATCCTGGAGAATGTTCCATGAGCACTTGAGAAAAATGTGTATTCTGTTGTTTTTGGATGGAATGTCCTATAAATATCAATTAAGTCCATCTTGTTTAATGTATCATTTAAAGCTTGTGTTTCCTTATTTATTTTCATTTTGGATGATCTGTCCATTGGTGAAAGTGGGGTGTTAAAGTCCCCTACTATGATTGTGTTACTGTCGATTTCTCCTTTTATGGCTGTTAGTATTTGCCTTATGTATTGAGGTGCTCCTATGTTGGGTGCATAAATATTTACAATTGTTATATCTTCTTCTTGGATCGATCCCTTGATCATTATGTAGTGTCCTTCTTTGTCTCTTCTAGTAGTCTTTATTTTAAAGTCTATTTTGTCTGATATGAGAATTGCTACTCCAGCTTTCTTTTGGTTTCCATTTGCATGGAATATCTTTTTCCATCCCCTTACTTTCAGTCTGTATGTGTCTCTAGGTCTGAAGTGGGTCTCTTGTAGACAGCATATATATGGGTCTTGTTTTTGTATCCATTCAGCCACTCTGTGTCTTTTGGTGGGAGCATTTAGTCCATTTACATTTAAGGTAATTATCGATATGTATGTTCCTATTCCCATTTTCTTAATTGTTTTGGGTTCGTTATTGTAGGTCTTTTCCTTCTGTTGTGTTTCTTGCCTAGAGAAGTTCCTTTAGCATTTGTTGTAAAGCTGGTTTGGTGGTGCTGAACTCTCTCAGCTTTTGCTTGTCTGTAAACGTTTTAATTTCTCTTTCAAATCTGAATGAGATCCTTGCTGGGTAGAGTAATCTTGGTTGCAGGTTTTTCTCCTTCATCACTTTAATTATGTCCTGCCACTCCCTTCTGGCTTGTAGAGTTTCTGCTGAGAGATCAGCTGTTATCCTGATGGGGATTCCCTTGTGTGTTATTTGTTGTTTTTGCCTTGCTGCTTTTAATATGATTTCTTTGTGTTTAATTTTTGACAGTTTGATTAATATGTGTCTTGGCGTATTTCTCCTTGGATTTATTCTGTATGGGACTCTCTGTGCCTCCTGGACTTGATTAACTATTTCCTTTCCCATATTAGGGAAGTTTTCAACTATAATCTCTTCAAATATTTTCTCCCTTTTTTTTTCTCTTCTTCTTCTGGAACCCCTATAATTCGAATGTTGGTGCGTTTAATGTTGTCCCAGAGGTCTCTGAGACTGTCCTCTGTTCTTTTCATTCTTTTTCTTTATTTTGCTCTGCAGCAGTTATTTCCACTATTTTATCTTCCACCTCACTTATCCGTTCTTCTGCCTCAGTTATTCTGCTATTGATCCCATCTAGAGTATTTTTTATTTCATGTATTGTGTTTTTAATCGATGCTTGATTCATCTTTCGTTCTTCTAGGTCCTTGTTAACTGTTTCTTGCATTTTGTCTATTCTATTTCCAAGATTTTGGATCTGGGAAATAGAATCTTGGATCATCTTTACCATCATTATTCTGAATTCTTTTTCAGGTAGACTGCCTATTACCTCTTCATTTGTTAGATCTGGTGGGTTTTTATCTTGCTCCTTCTCCTGCTGTGTGTTTTTCTGTCTTCTCATTTTGCTTATGTTACTGTGTTTGGGGTCTCCTTTTTGCAGGCTGCAGGTTCGTAGTTCCCGTTGTTTTTGGTGTCTGTCCCCAGTGGCTAAGGTTGGTTTAGTGGGTTGTGTAGGCTTCCTGGTGGAGGGGACTAGTGCCTGTGTTCTGGTGGATGAGGCTGGATCTTGTCTTTCTGGTGGGCAGGTCCACGTCTGGTGGTGTGTTTTGGGGTGTCTGCGGACTTTTTATGATTTTAGGCCACCTCTCTGCTAATGGGTGGCGTTGTGTTCCTGTCTTGCTAGTTGTTTGGCATAGGGTGTCCAGCACTGTAGCTTGCTGGTCGTTGAGTGAAGCTGGGAGCTGGTGTTGAGATGGAGATCTCTGGAAGATTTTCGCCGTTTGATATTATGTGGAGCTGGGAGGTCTCTTGTGGACCAGTGTCCTGAAGTTGGCTCTCCCACCTCAGAGGCACAGCACTGACTCCTGGCTCCTCAATTTGGGATGATGTGTTGTCTATTCATGTATTCCACAGATGCAGGGTACATCAAGTTGATTGTGGAGCTTTAATCCGCTGCTTCTGAGGCTGCTGGGAGAGGTTTCCCTTTCTCTTCTTTGTTCTCACAGCTCCTGGGTCTCAGCTTTGGATTTGGCCCCGCCTCTGCGTGTAGGTCGCCGGAGGGCGTCTGTTCTTCGCTCAGACAGGACAGGGTTAAAGGAGCAGCCTCTTCGGGGACTCTGGCTCACTCAGGCCGGGCGGGAGGGAGGGGCACGGAGTGCGGGGCGAGCCTGCAGCGGCAGAGGTCGGCGTGACGTTGCACCGGCCCGAGGCGCGCCGTGCGTTCTCCCAGGGAAGCCGCCCCTGGATCCCGGGACCCCGGCAGTGGCGGGCTGCACAGGTTCCCGGAAGGGCGGTGTGGACAGTGACCTGCGCTCGCACACAGGCTTCTTGGCGGCGGCAGCAGCAGCCCCAGCGTCCCACGCCCGTCACTGGGCTCCGCGCTTTCAGTCGTGACTCGCGCCTGTCTGTGGAGCCCCTTTAAGCAGCGCTGTTAATCCCCTCTCCTCACGCACCAGGAAACCAAGAAGGAAGAAAAAGTCTCTTGCCTCTTCGGCAGCTCCAGAGTTTTCCCGGACTCCCTGCCGGCTAGCTGTGGCACATTAGCCCCCTTCAGGCTGAGTTCTCGCCGCCAGCCCCAGTCCTCTCCCTGCACTCTGACCGAAGCCCGAGCCTCAGCTTCCAGCGCCGCCCGCCCTGGCGGGCGAGCAGACAAGCCTCTCGGGCTGGTGAGTGCCGCTCGGCACTGATCCTCTGTGCGGGAATCTCTCCGCTTTGCCCTACCCAGGTATGTGGGGAGTTTCTTGCCTTTTGGGAGGTCTGGGGTCTTCTGCCAGCATTCAGTAGGTGTTCTGTAGGAGTTGTTCCACGTGTAGCTGTATTTCTGGTGTATCCGTGGGGAGGAAGGTGATCTCCGCGCCTTACTCTTCCGCCATCTTACCCGGAAGTCCCTACATATACTCTTAAAGCCTGCAAGGGAGGTGTTTAATATTCTTATTTTGTAATATAATATAATCAAGAGACTCAAAGAGTTTAACATAACACATAACAATTAATATAACACAGTTGGTAAATAGCAGAATTAAGCTTCAGAATATGTTCTACTGACTCCATAAACCATTCAACATACTTCAACAACTCTTCATGAAACACTTTTTTCTGGAAAGAATAGGAAGAACATTTATTTGGTCGCAGAAGTTGGTTTAAGTTTAAGCTCTAATATTTACTTGTGAGTAACCTCAGGCAAGTCTCTAAGCTCTATTTTAGTTTCCCAGTTTTCCTGTTCGTTTCCCAGCAGTTATGAAAGTAATATAGCACTGATACATTTCCTACATATTAAATACTAATATTATTAATATAAATAGTAATGGATGAAATCCAGAAAAAGGATGTCAAATAGGAAGAATGGGCACCAAGATAGCCCGTAGTTTGGGAACTCTTTGTCAGTCATGCATATCCCTTTTCATCAGCTTTGATGCTGAGGACATTTGACCGATCACAAACAAGTCTGAGTCTACATGTGGTGCTGTGATACTGTGCTGCAGCCCCTAAAACATCTCTAACCAAAAAAGAAAAAAAAATTCTTATATATTCAAGTTAGGAAGGAAGACATGCTTATTTTTCTTCCAGAATACACTTAATAACAAGCTTACTGTAAACAGGAGCCTAAACACATATCATTACAGTTAAAAGTGCAGGTTTTGCAATAAAGAGGCAACATTCAAATCCTAGCTACACCTCTCAATGATGGCATAGCATTTGAGAAATTACTTAGTCTGCGATTTATGTGTGAACTGGAGATAATAACTTCTGTAACAATTGAATTAGCCAGAATATATAAATCAATTAGCACAGTACTTGGTTACTGTGTGGCAAAGACTTAATAAGTGATAACTAAAAGTGCATGTGCCATACTATCTTTATTTTGAATTTCCACATAATTAGAATAATATTTAACTGTAGTAACAAGCAAAAGCCTTGGTAACTGAGGAAAATAAACATTCATCAACCCTTGTCTAGGCTACCATTTTTAAAAGACTTAAAAACTTCAGACTGGGGTCAGGGGAGCCTTCAATATGGCAGAGGAGTAAGATATGGAGATCACCTTCCTCCCCACAAATACATCAAAAATACATCTACATGTGGAACAACTCCTACAGAGCACCTACTGAACACTGGCAGAAGACCTCAGACCTCCCAAAAGGCAAGAAACACCCCCACGTACCTGGGTAGGGCAAAAGAAAAAGAAAAAACAGAGACAAAAGAATAGGGACGGGACCTGCACCTCTGGGAGGGAGCTGGGAAAGAGGAAAGGTTTCCACACACTAGGAAGCCCCTTCACTGGCAGAGATGGGGGGTGGGCAGGAGGGAAGCTTCGGAGCCACAGAGGAGAGCTCAGCAATTGGGGTGTACAGGGCAAAGTGGAGAGATTCCCGCAGGGAGGATCAGTGCTGACCAGCACTCACCAGCCTGAGAGGCTTGTCTGCTCACCTGCCGGGGCGGGTGGGGGCTGAGAGCTGAGCTCGGGCTCTGAAGTTCGGATCCCATGGAGAGGACTGGGGTTGGCTGCATGAACACAACCTGAAGGGGGCTAGTGTGCCACAGGTAGCCGGGAGGGAGTCCAGGAAAAACTCTGGACTTGTCTAAGGGCAAGAGACCATTGTTTCGGGGTGCGTGAGAAGAGGGGATTCCTTCCCTGTCTACCCACAGAAGGCAGAGCACCGCCTAAATGAGCTCCAGAGATGGGCACAAGCCACAGCTATCAGCTCAGACACAAGAGACCCACTTCAGATTTAGGAACGCGTACAGACTGAAAGTGAGGGGGTGGAAAAAGATACTCCATGCAAATGGAAATCAAAAGAAAGCTGGAGTAGCAACTCTCATATCAGATAAAATAGACTTTAAAATAAAGACTATTACAAGAGACAAAGAAGGACACTACATAATGATCAAGGGATCAATCCAAGAAGAAGATATAACAATGTAAATATTTATGCACCGAACATAGGAGCACCTCAGTACATAAGGCAAATGCTAACAGCCATAAAAGAGGAAATCGACAGTAACACAATCATAGTAGGGGACTTTAACACCCCACTTCCACCAATGGACAGATCATCCAAAATGAAAATAAATAAGGAAATATAAGCTTTAAATGACACATTAAACAAGATGGACTTAATTAATATTCAATAGACATTCCATCCAAAACCAACAGAATACACTTTCTTCTCAAGTGCTCATGGAACATTTTCCAGGATAGATAATATCTTGGATCACAAGTCAAGCCTTGGTAAATTTAAGAAAATTGAAATCGTATCAAATATATTTTCTGACCACAATGCTATGCGACTAGGTATCAATTACAGAAAAAAAATCTGTAAAAAATACAAACATATGGAGGCTAAACAATACACTACTAAATAACCAAGAGATCACTGAAGAAATCAAAGAAGAACTAAAAAAATACTAGAAACAAATGACAAAGAAAACACAATGACCAAAAACAAACAAACCTAAGACCGAACTCTCAAAGGGGTGAAAAGAGGGATAACATTCTTTATCAAAGATCTTGTTACCAACAATAATCTTCTTAAAATGTCTATTTCTCTTTTAGAATGAACTTTACAGTCATTTTTAACATCCAGTGCAGAACCTGATGCTGTTGGAACGTGCTACAATGTCTTCCAGTGGAAAATGCTTCAGTATCTTCCAATATAGTAAGTGAACCAGTAGCAAAATAAGACTGATTAATATCAATAGTACTGTTTTGCTTAATTCTTGGATTGTCTACTTACTAATTGAATTTATTTGCTTTGTTGAGGGAAATGGCTTAAATCAAGAAAACTTACTTGCTTAAAGCAATGAACTTTATTTCTTATAATCCTGCAATTTATGGATATTTCTTATTCCTCAATTGGTATGTGGTTGATGATTCAAATGGTCTCACTAATACACAACTGCAGACAGGCTGCTTGGTCTAGAAGAGTTCAGAAGGGAGAGCGTGTGTCTGCTCCATGTGGTTTCTGATTCTCCAATAGGCAATCCTAGACTTTTCTTTACATGAGCAATCTCAGGATTCCAAATAGTCGTAGGAAAGCAAAACCCAATGCACAAACGCCTCCTAACCTCTACTTGGGTCGCATTTGCTAATGTCCATTGGATTAAACAAGGCAAATGGTGAAGGCCAGACACAAAGTGTGAAGTATTAGACTTTACTTCTTGATGGGAGGCGTGGGAAAGTGATATTAGAGTTGTGCATAAAGGGATAAGAGGGATTTGTGGTAATTTCTGTGCTCTCCCATACTAACCAAACTTGTTCAAATAATGTATGTGAGTTATGCTGCATATATTATCAATTTTGATAAGGCTTAAGGGAAAATACATACTTATACAAACTTGTTCACAGACTAAAAGGCATATCATAGACAGAAATCTAGGAACAGAGAAAAGTGAAGCGTATACTGATTGACAGTACATATTGCAAAAGGAAAAATTTATTAAAATAAGTGGTTTCTTAGTCACTTTTACCTTACATGTTACCTATCCACTTATATACTGATTTCTTCCTTCACATTTTTTCATAGGACACATGTTTTTGAATAGAGAATTCTGAGTATATCTAGTGCAGTGTTTTAAATGTCACTCTTACTCTGTCAAAATTAATTATGCATTAAACCATTCTTTCAAATGACCTTTGTGAATTATGTCCTTGTAACTATATAAAAAGGAAAACATGGCTCCTCGACTTGAGGAATTCACAGTCATGGGAAAAATAGATATGGAAACAAGTAATTATAGTAAAGCCTGACACACTTAACTTTATTCATCTAAATAGAATGGTCGAGCATAGGAACTCAGTCCATGTCTGTAGAATTAATTAATGTCATATTGATGGAGAGGGTCATTCATTTCAGAGAAAATGAGTAGACAATTGCATAGCTACTCCTATGAGAGCAGAAAGGTTAAGGCTATCTGGGAGAGCATCCAGGGGCACATCTGCTGAGTTCTTGAAACAGGTCATTTCAAATCATCATTAATGATTTAATCAAAGAAGAACTTCACTTCCAACAACAATGATTCATGCATATCCAGGAAAAAAATAAAATATATTTATTACAAAGGAAAAGTTGTAAAGGTAAATATAAACCTGGAATGGAGTGGCATTAATGAAATTTTTAAAAATGTATAGATGAACAGATGATCAAACCTGGATTTGGGTGGGAGGAACAACGATATAACAAAGAAAAGAATCAGAATTCCATAAGTAAAGTCATAGAAAATAGTCATGGGGTCCAGAATAAGGAATATAAAAATAAGGAATGATGATTAAGCACTAGCTAATATTTCAATATTTGCAATTGTAAACCACAAATGAGACTGGAGATTTAACTAAACTATAAAATATTTAGGTAGAACTCATAATTTCTTTAAATTACAGTTAAAATGTGTTGTCCATCTAAATTTAGTACATATGCTGGATTACATGGATTAGGTTGACATTAAGCAGAAGAAGGAACAGTATTATAAACTCAAAAGGAGAAATGTGCCCACCTGCCATCTACAGTAGTTGCCCTGAGAATTTAATTTAAAAGAGAACAATGATACAGGAAATCCAGTAGTTTGTGGGGTACCTCTCTTTGTACTTTTCTGATTTGAAACAATGTAGAGATGCTTTTGGTTTGAAAGGTTTATATAGACTATACTACACAGTAAAGGGCAGGAGATAAAAAATAGGCATAGTCTTCATCAAAACCAAAAAACATTATTTCTGATAATTTTGATATTTTTGAAATCCTTAAATATTTCCCTGATATGAGAGTAATATTTTTCTTTTTCTCTACAAAATATTGTGCAAGGTAGTAGATTTCTGTGATGCGCAATTTGGTTCTTAGATGTATTTGCTCCTTAACTTAGAAAAGTACCCTGATATTTGTATTCTGTTTACTGCTTTAGAGACACTGAAAAAAATTGTTTCCTTTGGAGTAATCCTGTTTTATTGGTGCATTAAAAATGTGGTGCAGGCTAATGTGGAAAATTTAGTCTGTCACTATAAATCAATAGTGATCTACAGAACTATGCAAGGTCAAGCATTTGTTCACGCTACCTTTGCAACAAGTCATAATGCCACATTAAGTACTTACAGGATGTTATTAAGCAAAGAAAACCTCCTGGGGAAAGGAAATCTGTTGAAGACAGTGGAAGGAAAGCTCCGTCGGCAAATATTAAAAAGCATTGTTTCAGGGGGACTTCCCTGGTCGTCCAGTGGGTAAGACTCCATGCTCCTAATTCAGGAGGCCCGGGTTTGATCCCTGGTCGGGCAACTAGATCCCACATTCACGCCACAACTGAAAAGATCCCATATGCCGCAACTAGAAGATCCCAATAAATAAACAAACAAATAAATAAATTTGAAAAATATAAAATAAAACAATAAAAAACATTGTCTCAGAATTTAGAGCTAGTGCAGCAGGAGATGGAAAACTGGAATGATAAGCAATACAAGGTACTAATAGGTGTTTTAATAATGTGCACATTTCTTTAGAAAGACTCATTTTTATAAAGAAAGAGAGGAAAAATTCAGCTCTTTCACCAGAAAAGTTTTCTAGTCTGAATAAGTAAATGTGTCTGATGTTCCCTTGCCACCTATCAGAAATACTTCTATCATTTCAGATTGCAAAAACGAAAAGAACATGAGGTGGGTAATTATGTGTGTGTGTGGATGGGTGTGTGTGTGCGCATGTGTGTGTCTGGTACAAAATTAGATTGGCCCAATTTGTAATCTATCAAAACATTTTTTTGAGTAAATGTAATTTGCTGTGTCAGTTATATTTTTAGCGTAATACATTTATTCATTATCATGTATTTCAGAAAATATTTGGTGTCTACTATGAACCACATACTGTGCCACAAACTGGGTATACAGGGCAGAAAAGAAAAAAACAAACAAAAATACTAGAAACAGTCTTGGTCTCTGCTCTCATGAATGTCATAAAATTTATATTCTGTTGAGGGGGACTTCTAAAGGATATTCCTGGATGTGAGGAAGCAGAAGTACCCATTAGGATGGAAACACAAAAGTCAGATGAAGTAATGAAATAATGGGTGGCTTCTTTTTGTTGTTTTTTTAAGATTTTTTTGATGTGGACCATTTTTTAAGTCTTTATTAAATTTGTTACAGTATTGCTCTGTTTTATGTTTTGGTTTTTTGGCCACGAGGCATGTGGGATCTTAGCACCCCGACCAGGGATCGAACCCACACCCCCTGCATTGGAAGGCATAGTCTTAACCACTGGACCACCAGGGAAGTCCCTGGGTGTCTCCTTGGATAAGAGAATTCAATAAAAGCAGCTGTGTTGCGCTACAGACGCTCATGTGGCTCCGCTGTCTTGGTCGTAGTTCGGAAGTTGATATCCTCTCCTCTTCTCTTTAGTGGATCTGCTTCTGTCTCTCTTTGCTCCACCAATTTTCCAGCCTTGCTTCTTATTCTGCTGACTCCTGTCTCTGTATCATATTTTTAATTCTACAAAAGAGAGACTTAGGTTAGTTATGTACCAACTGAATCAATCAGGAATTTTATTTATGAGCAAGAGTATCCACTCTAAATATTTTAACTTAAAAATTATTGGTCAGCTCACAGAAAATACAGAAGGGAGCAGAGACTCAGGAATAGAATAATAAAGACAAAAACAATGTTCAAGTTACCTGCACAGGACACATTTGGCAGAGGGCACGAACACCTCAGGAGTCACCATGCAATCTGAACACTGGATGTTCTTACACAGCTAACCCTTGGAGGTGGATATATCTGCCAGTTCCCTCATCAGAATGGATTCTGTGCCACACATGCTTCTTCACAAAATTCTGTAAGCATAAGAAGAGTATTCAGATATGGTCAGAGACCAAATATCCATTATTACATCCACTGCATTTTTCTAAATGGAATACTACAACTTGACTGAGTTTTGGTGCAGACAAATTACAGGTCCCTTGACTCCATAAAAATCTATTGATTTTGTTGTTGTTTTGGCACCATTACTTCATCAGAGTGTTGGAGATTAAGGTGGTAGAGTCAAATGACACAAAAAAATTTGCAGAAATTCATCTGTAAATATTTCTCTAGAAAAAAGTAGCTATAGATGGTTAGAGTTTCTTAGATTTGGCTTCAATAATAATTTGGAGCTTAATAATTTCTTATCTTACACCACATTTATGGAACAATAAGTATAATGTATTTTTTAAAAGTATATTCTATTGTGTTCCCTAAAGCATGTATTGCAAATTGTGAAAAATACATTCCATGAAATGATAGAAAGAAAAAAGATGAAAGGAAAATATAAGTTGTGAAAATAAAATGAGCCCCCAAATAAATTAAGGTAGAAAATAATTGTCTTTATATTTTGCATACATGCTATCTGTGATCCCCAAATTCTCAAAATTACATTCTGAACATTCTAGAATACATTGCAAAGAAGGAAGCCTGACAAGTTTCATTATCTATAATATTCATAAAACAAAACAAAACAATATGGATTACTCAATATAAGTACAACAGTTACTTTTAAAACTGTAAAATTTTAAAAACATTTTTTCAATTAAAGAAATAGTTCTCTGTGATACTTCATGAAAGAATTACTATAAAACAAACAATAGTGGCAATAAAATCTTCTTTAATGAGTGTATGGTTTTCCTACAAGCAATTCTTATGCTATCTCTTACTATAAGTTCTAGGATGTGCCAAAGCATAGTTCTGTTAAAAAAAAATTGCCAGGGATCAATGCACACACCCTATATGGACAATTATCTAATGGTCTGCCCTAAGAAAAGAGATTTTAAATATTACATAGCTATGATGTTCATCTTGAAGGAGGTACACCTCCAAAGGCTGTTTATCATAACCTCCAGGGGATGCAATATGTTTTAAAAACACATATTCAATACTAAGATTATTGTAAAAATAAAAACTATACAAAGCAATGATTGACAGATCTTCTGTAGATCTATACAGATTAGAGAATGAATAAGCATTGAAGAGAGTCCAAAAGATACTGCTGTAGAGGAAGTGATGGACTGTATACTTCCAGATCAGAGTCCGTAACTATGAATCTTTTCAACCATTTGGCAGATATTAATCAGAAGTAATTTTGGATTATAGCCATCACCAGTTATTTGTAGCATGTGTTTTTTTATGTTGCTAAATGGTCTGTCAACCTGAGTTGACTTGCCAGCCTAAGTAAGATAAGAAATCTGAAAGTGATTTTCACAGTTAATACAGCACAATAAAGAAGCTCTTACTACCCACACTCTATTTCTAATCCTTATGTTATCTAACTCTGTGTTAGGAGGCAGCTCCTCCTATCACAATTAGAAGTTGATGAGTAAAGACAATAGAGTTATATTCTGAACGTTCACCATGAAGATATTTCAAAATAGTTGACTTTAAAGAAGTTAGTAGGTTCTTAAGCCAACCATGGGGAGGGTATAAATTGGTCAAGAGAGTGAATACATGAAGGAGAAAGCACAGATAACTACCAAGGGATCAGGAAGAGTTAGCTGTCCTTACCTTGGCCTTGGAAATGGAACTTAAACATAATCATTGCAGTTATGGGAGGAAAAAGGAATTTGTGTATCCAGCCTAAAAAATCAAAATATTGTTATATAGGTAAGCCAACCACAGATAGACCTGCCAAAAGGTATTCTTAGAATAAAGGATATATTGATGATTCTTATGAGGCATATATGGCTAAGAATGAGGATAGTTCACTGAAGTGGCAGTCTTTCATCCTACAGAAGAGGGCCACCTAGAGCAATAAACCAGGATTGAAAGAGAAATAATGGTATCTCTGGATTCCTACATTCAGCAGGAGTAATGAACCCGTCAGTGGGGAGGAATGAATACTGTCATCAACTGTGTAAAAATCCCTAGTTATAGGGGGTATAATTCAAAAACAAAACAAACAAAAACAGAAGAAACCTCAAAAGTAATTATTGAGAGAATGAGTCCATTTTTAGGTATGTTCCAGGCCAGAGATGACAAAGCCAGTGGTTAGAGTGATTATGATCAGATTAAACTCTTGTCCCACTCCTATCCTTAACAGAGATTGGGAAAGAGATATGGTGTTAAAGAAGAAAAAGCCAATAAAGTTCTCTTTCATGCTGCAGAGTGTCTTGCTTCCTGACTACAGAAGGTCTTTGAAAGAAGAGGGGAGAAAAGTTTTATCTTTGAATAAAAAATGAAACATTGATTACTGTATGGATCTGGACATTTATAATTTTTTTAAATGTTAGACTGTGTTCCCTGACTTAAAGGAGTACAGGGCTTTTAATGAGCATAAAAATCATGAGGACTATAAGAATTTTCACCTAGGGTCAAGGGAAAGAAGAAACCCACCGAAAAAATGTTAAGGGGTAGCTAGAATTAAAAATATGTTACTTTTACTACATCCTATAAAGCATGCTTGTTTATATATCTGAAATGTGTGTGTGTGTGTATGTCTGTGTCAGTAGAGAACATTTTTTTAAAAAATTCTGGAATCAAAAATTATCTATACATCAAGGTCATTTAAATGTTGAAATTATCTCCCCATGAATTGGTAAAGAAACACCAGTTTCATTCATTGTTAAAATAAATTAGCAAATCACTAATGAAAGTGATTTCTGGCAAAGCATTTACATCATGACCCAATGAACATTTAGCATCCATAATACTTATGAATAAGAAAGAAAGGAGGCTGCATTCATATTTGTTTACAACATTACAAAATAATGGCAGTTTACTCTCATGGAATCCCAGACATTTGTACTTGTTCAAGAATATCATCCCTGCAACACACAAATAAGTGCACTTCTATTTTTTTTTTAAAGCATCATAATACTATCCGTGTCACACCTGAGGTCAGGGAAAGTGTTTAAAAGATTGAATTCAGAATGACTGAATAATAAGTAAAAAAATGAAAACATGTTTTGCTTCTAATATGTGTTCCCATACAGGTCTCTTCACACCTAAATCCAACAAAACATTCATAAATATCTACCTCAATCAAACAGGGCACAATTTACAAACAAAATGAAGTTTGTTTTTTCATTCTGTGTCTACATCACTAATTTTCTTTTATCACTTCCAATGCATATATAGCACCAACAGAACAACCTCAGGAATGAAGCTTGTTATAAAAGTGGGCTTTAGAGTACATTAAAAAATGATTGTGTGTAGATAACAGCATATTAAAAAGAGTTTTCTTAGGAACAGATGCCAGCTGGCAGGGAATAAAGCACTTTATTGAGTTTTGTAACAAAGTCATTTTATGTGTATACTACAAATACAGTATTACATATAGGACAATTTATTGCCAGTATTGTTATGGAAACAATTCAAAACTTCTTGTGTAGATACATTCTTCTTTTTGCATTTCTGTTTTGTATACAGTAAAAAGAGTCTGTTTCAGGGGTCCTAAAGCAAAATAACAATCATTAGTAGAACCAAAAATAGACTTGTTTATGTTGAAAAAGAAAAAAAAAATCCCAAACCAACAACATCGGACAAAATATTTGTACAATATACTGAGAGGTGAATAACTTATAAGTGAAAGCTAATTTTAAGTAATGTTTATCAAGTGTAATACATTCTCTCTATGCTTTACAAAATTTCTGTACTATTACATGTTATAAAAAATGTTGTATGTTAGAAATTATGGTTCTATTAATGGTCCAAATAGCATGCCATTTCGAAAAGATGTGGAAAAACACAGAAGCAGGGCAAGTATCTCTTTTTTAAAATCACCATTTCCAAAGTTTGAGATAAACTTCATGTCCCCTTGGAGTTTACTCTTCTATATTGCCAACTATACCTAATGTCCTTAAGAATGTCTAATCTTACATTGTAATTGCAGCACCATACAATTTTGGCAATGATCTTAGGATAGAGGTTGATGAGTGTATTATAGAATACTTGGCTCTTCCCACTCTTCTTGCTCTATAAAATTATTAATTGTATTAGCAGATATGAATTCTCTCAGTAGGTTGAACTAAATATCCTGAAAAACCTTTTCAATTAGAAAGAGAGGAAACCAAAAGAAAAGAAAATCTACCACTTGAAAACACTGAATATAATATTTTGAAAAGTCTTTAAAAGTGTATATGCAGATTTGCAGGGAAGTCAAGTCCACAGAGGCCACAATTAAGCAGCAGCAGGATTACACAGTGGAAAGCTCTTGTTAAATTGTGGGTACCCTCAGGTACTGGTCAATCTTTGTAACCCTCAGTCTTGGAGAGTGATGGCTGCAGTGATTGTATTGTAAGAAGGATAAGGTTTTTCCAACTCAGTGTCCTTGGAAAAGTGAGCACGGGTATTCCATGCTTTCTTGTCAGACACTGCATACTCTGTAGTTACACCTGATACTCCCAGGAATTGGAGTCTCACTTGCCTCATGGATTAAAAATCACAAGTAGGTGCTTAATCAACCATAAATTGATTGATTGATTCCACAAACACAGATTGTGTGCCAATTTTGTAAGACTTAAAGATTCTTTTGATGGTAAGACAGGACAATGGCACTTGATTAGATGAAAGGCAGGACTTTTTGAAACTTACGGCTTCAAAGTAGAGAAGGCTGCCAAGCAGGGCCACATAGCGGATTACACCCAGGGACAGGGTAACAGCAAATTGCAGCTGTACAGGGCAGTTTGTGTATGGCAAGTAGCCTGGGGTTAGCTGGGTTATGTGGGCTTCCTGTGGATGGACTAATATGAATAATTTCTGGAGGAGGCAGACAGCAGTGAGCCTTCAGTTGTCTGATACATGGCTCTGGGGCAATTAGGGCTGGTGCATATTGGCCTGGAGTATGAAAGTCCCCATAACCAAAGTGGTTGGAATGTGGATTTATTCAGCTGCTCAAGAAAGGGAACTAACCAGTCTAGCCAGTGTCTCAATACTGGGTCAAGACAGCATTTAAAAAAACAAAACAAACAAAAAACTCTATTACAGTACTTACCATATTCTAAACACTTCCAGATCCAAAGGGAGAAAATTTACAGAGCATTATGATAAAATATGAAATCAGGATTAAAATTATTTTTTAATCTTGGAAATAAATTTGTGGAGGAGGAATGCTGATATATTAAAAAACTATGTCAGGAGCTCTATAATATGATGACATGGTATTCTTACTTCCACTAATTTAAGACCAGTGGAACTCACAGGGCCTAGTCATAGACCTTTAAAGTAGAACATTTTGCAATGATATAGCTGAACTTGCAATTTTGTCTTCCTGTCACCTTGCTAGTACCTGATCTTTAATTCTCCTTTGACTTTACTTCTCATTATTTCTCATGATCAGTTCCAGAACTTTGGCCTTAGTTCTGCTCTGTGTCTAGCTGTATCAGCTTTACCCCCTGTAAATCATCCCAGAACTGGTCTTCAACGTCTATAATCCTAAGTCTATATAAAAGTTTGAAGAGATCCCTTTGTTTACTCAGTAAAAGTATTGGCATATAGTGTTAACTCATGACAATGTTCATGGTTTGTAATATGAACACTTTCATATTATTTTTATACCACTAATTAGTTGTGTAGTATTAGTAGCCACAATTTAATTATTGGCTGTAGAGTTAGTAATATTTGCTTTTCAGTGCTCAGTGTCTTTATTTAGTGCACATTATATTAAATTTAAATTTTTAAAATAAAATGTTTTCTTTCTAGAATAAAATAGTGACAAATATTTCAGTGTATGAGGGAGTTCATAGACACTAGTTTTTCCATTTTTGTTTGTTGATACCTCTTTTTGTTTGCTCAATAAATCTGCTTTCATTGGTGTAATCTTCTTTGTAATATAATAAAATAAGTTTTCTAGGGAGGTTGAATTCACTAGTCTAAAAATATGCATAGTTCTGATAGAAAAGATGAATAAACAAGGAAAAGAAGTCTACTGTAAAGCTTCAAAGAGATACAGACAGTTCTAAGGCACATAGCAATTTCAAGCTGTGTTGAACAGCATGATAATATATGTTTCTGCATGGTGATAAACATAAAATCTGAAATGGTCCAGTGTTATATTGGTCCAGTGTTATATTACCAAATGTGATACTCAGGTTTGGGGTGAAATCGGCCCCATTTGTCCAAGAGGCTGATGGATATCTCATACTGCTATCTTTCCCTGGAACATACCAAACTCAGCTTCACAGAAAGATAGCCTTACCTGGTGTTGGAAATCCTTTAAAAACTGTATCATTATGTCTTTTTCTGCATTGCTCTTTGCCTGCCCACATCTCCCTCAATTCTTTTTAGCTTATACAAACTTCTCTCTCCAGGGAGTACCAAATCAACATCGTTCCTTACCACACACTTATTAATGTCTTTTGAGCTTTAATAATCCTCTTCAAGAATGAATGACTTCATCATGCAATTTGGTCTTGATTTTTACTAGTCTCTATCCCAGTCAAACTTCCCAATCCCTTCTTCTGTCTTGGTATATATAGTCTTATTCTCGTATACTAGCGTATGATATTGAGATCTATTACACATATAAGTCTGGGTTGAAAGGCAGTCCTGGTCAGGAATGATGCATGGTATAATAGAAAAGAAATGAGTTAAGCAGACTTTTTAATTTGTATTTGAAAAATTTCTGTGGGTATTAACTTATCCCATCAAGTTATGCGATAGAAATCACTTCCTCCATCTGTGCTGTAGAGTGCTAAATGAGCCCTGTAGTCTTAATTGCTGATCCATTTTCAAGGACAGACCTACATTCCCTTCCTAAAAAGAGAATTGAATTCAGTACTATAAAGAAATGAGCTATCCAGCTATGAAAAGACATGGAAAAAACTTAAATGCACATTATTAACTGAAAGAAACCAATCTGAAAATGTTACATCCTGTGTGATTCCAACTATATGACATTCTGGAAAAGGCAAAACTACAGAGACAGTAAAAGATCTGGTGGCCAGGGGTTGGATGAATAAGCTGAACAGAGTATATCGAAGGCAGTGAAAATACTCTATATGATACTATAATGACGGATACATATCATTATACATTTGTCCAAACCCATAGAATGTACAACACCAGGGGTGAATTGTAGTGTAAACTATGAACTTTGGGTGTTTATAATGTGTCAGTGTAGGTTCATCAGTTGTCACAAATGTACCACTCTAGTGGGTGCTGTTGATAATGGGGGAGGCATTGCATATCCAGGGGCAGGGAATACTTTCCTCTCAATTTTATTGTGAACCTAAAACTCCTCTAGAAAAATAAAATATTTTAAAGAGAAAAAAAAAAGAATTGATGACATGCATTTTCTCCTTCTCAGAGAAACTTTATTGTTCTACCCTTTTTTTCACCCTTCTGAATCTTTCTTGGGTGAACTGGTTGAAATCTCTTTGCCTTTGATCCAGTTTTTCCCCTCTGCTTGGCTTTTGGATTGGATATGTCCTCTGAACTATCACATGGTCACTGTGTTTGCCCATGCCCGGGGGATTATTACCATTTCTGCTTTCCTCCAGTGCCTGTTAAACAAGGGTCAACCTAAACCTCATTCCCATGCCTAATTCTGGCTTCTAAAATTCCAACCAGAGTTTAGATTCTTGCCTCCTCCTGTAATGTAAAAGAGCAGTTTGTGTACTATTAAACTCTCTCTGAATTTCAGAGCAATGTTTTTTTTAAAGGACATTGAGCGGCATAATTGAATGGTTTTCTGTAATCATTTTTGCGTATATTTCATCCATTCTGTTAGGAAGTGGAGAGTAGTAAACAAGATAAGCAAAGTCCCTGAGCTCACATTTTAGAGAGAAATGCATAAAACAAGTAACGTATCAGCTAGATAATTTTTTAAACTGTGATAAATCAAAGAAAATAAACATGGTAATCTAATAAAGATGAACCGAGTTGGAAAGTAATTTGTGAGAAGGTAAAATGTTGTGTGATATCTGAAAAAAAGAAGATGCCATTGATATAAATGGCCTAGGGATGGATGTGAGAGAGGGCTCTTTTGAGGAAAGGAAATAATGTTCATGTGATTTGGGGAGGCGAGAGGAAGTTGGGCAAAATGATGTTAGACATGTGATGTTGTGATTATGGTAAAGTGGAAAGTTTGTAAACTGGGCCTGGCAGATTCTCACTGATGATTTTAATCTATTACTCTTGTTACTGAATAGAAAATGGGTTATAGAGATGAAAGAATGGAAGAGAAGAAAATATAAGGTATTGTAGCAGTTGATGCAAGAAGAGATGTAAATTTAAAACTGGTTAATGGTACATGAGAAGTAGAGAAGAAAAAGGATTTGCTAAATATTTTGGATAACCTATATATGAAATAAGCTCTTATTTATAAGTAAAACAATCCTTTTCATAGGTTGTTGTAAACTGAAGCCACTTATAGAATTGAAAAGACCTGGGAAGAACAGGTTCGTGGGATGGAGCAGGATAAGGATCAAAAGTTCTATTTTTATATACACTCAGATTTTAATGTATATGATTAATTTTTGAAGCATTATCAGAGAAACAGTTTAATATATGTCTTTGAAATTCAGAAGCAATGTTTTAAATTGATGGTATACAGGTAAAGGCATAATATAAGAGGTATTTAAGGCCATCAGATTGCATTATTGTCTATGGTGATGATAAAAATAAAACCAGGGAAGCAGACCCATGAAAAAACCCTGAAAAAATCTAATCTTTAATGGTTAAGTAAAAGGGGAAGATTTAGCAATGGAACCTTAAGCATATGCAGTTTAAAAAGCGGAAAGAAAACTGTAATGCCATGGAAGACAAAAGAGAAGAATGTTTCAAGAAGGAGGAAGTGAACAACTATTAACTACTCTTGATGGTTTAGACAGATGAGAGCAAGAAGGGGCTACTATATTTGGCAACATGGGCATTGTTAATGACCATGAGTAATATCAGAGTAAAGGGTACTGAAGTCATACTGGGTATGATTAAAGAGAGAATAGAGAGATACAGGGGAGTGGTGGCCAACTTCACTCCACTTATAACACCAGCTCCAACTCCAACACCATGCCATCTAATTCTACCAAGACTTCAGGTACACATAGACTAGGGGTAATCATAAAAGAGCCTCAGGTCAGTGACAAGAAAGCAGCAGATCCTAGGAAGTGTCTTGATCCTGATATATTATCTGAGAGTATATAATATTATGGGATGAAAATGGTGACTTAAAAGAGAATAGACATTCTGAAACTAAAATTATTAAACTATTTTGAGAAAACATAGACTTTGGTTCATGAGGGAGAGACAAAAACGTCACCATCATCATCATCATAACAATAAACCTCTTTTAAGATTGTAATAGTTAAAAGTACAGATTCTAATATCAAGGTGTCTGAATTTCAATCTAGGTTTTACCAATTGTTGGTGGTGAAATTAAAATAAATCATATAACCTCTCTGTTCTACCATGCTTCCCATGTGTAAAATTGTGGAAGCATTTATTAAACAAATATTTCTTGAATGCTTGCTATATGCCAGTCACCATTCTAGTGCTTGGGATGCATTTGTGAACAAAAAAGCAGAAATATATTGCTTTCATGGAGTTTTCATTTTAGTGTGGCTCATGACAGTCACTCTAATAGGCTTTTGCTAATGATTAAGTGTGTTAGTATGTGTAAAGTACAAAGAGCAGTGATTGGCCTACATTAAACATTCAGCTATCATCATTGTCTGGGGTTAGAGTAGAAGATATTGGAGATGTGCAACTGTTCAAAAGTCTTAATTTACTTGGCAAGTGGAAACAGTGAGGGAACATTGTTTTGTTCTCATGTAATAGAAGAGAAGTATGTTTTGTTTGTTTATATGCACCAGGGGTGCACAATTAATGTTAACCATTGATGAAATTAAAAAAGTAGAAAAATCTTCTAGGGAAGGAAAAAAAGGAATTAAATAAACCCACTTAAATCAGCACAAATAATTACAAGGTAATAACGAAAAAATAAAATAAATGATAAAATAAAAACAGAATAACATTATGTTCATCATTTGGTATATTAAACATAAGTAATTAAATTAAGCAATTATAAAGTGTTAAATTTCTATGAAATATATTTAAAAGAATAAAGAAAATTTAAAAATAAAGGGTTAAATATCTTCCAGACAAATATAAATATAAAAAAGTAGGTATAGAAATAGTTATATCAAACAAAAGACTATTTAAAGTTAAAAACTCTCAATAAGATGAAAAGATATTTTGTAAAATAAAAGATACACTTTTAGAAAAATACAAGTGCCATAATTGTATATACATAGATAACAAGCTGTAAAAAATTAATGAATGGAACCTGAATTAAATAGGGTTGGGAGACAGAAGGTGGGGGTCTCATGCCCTACAACGAGAGCAGAGCCCAACAGGAAGAAGAAAGTATCCCTATACTTGCCTGGCAAGAGCTCAGAAAATGAGAGACAGTCACAACTCAGTCAATGAAAAACCACGGACTCTTTGTTAACAATAGACTTCCCAACTACCATTTCCCATCTATAAAAGAGTTCTTCTTTCCATTTTTGCTGGGGACTTGCACATGGCTGGCCATGGTTGCAGACCCTGAATTGCAGTTCTTTGTTGATCAAGAACAAACCTATTTTTGCTGACGGTCTGTTTTAGGTCAACAATGCCAACACATTATATATTGCAAAAGTTATCAGATGTCAATCTAAATGAGATAAAATGCAATTATGTTTGGAATTTTCCATGTATTATTTAGAGAAAAAGAGACTTGGTAACTGTGAAAATGAAAGTATAAAATACTCTAATCAACAGATTTAATGAAATAGATAAATATATAAACTTGTATTCCTCATGAACAATTTATTTATTTGTTTGTTTATTTATTTACTTTTCTGTCTAGTTACCAAATAGAAAAACTGAAGAAAATTTCAAATATAGAAAATTTGAAAAGCATATATTCTAATCATAATACAGTAAAAATTAATATATATATTTTAAAAACACAAAACATTTTGAACCATATTCTTAGATAAGCACTGTATCAAAAAAGGACATAAAAATTGAAATAATATATTAGCTAGAAAAAATATATCATAGCCTATGGGATATAGCAAATACAAGAAGAAAATTTATTCTAGTCAGCAAAGCTTTTTATATGTTCATTACAAAAGAGAACCTATTTAAAAATTACCTACTTTTGGGCTTCCCTGGTGGTGCAGTGGTTAAGAATCCACCTGCCAATTCAGAGGACATGGGTTCGAGCCCTGGTGCAGGAAGATCCTACATGCCATGGAGCAACTAAACCTGTGTGCCACAACTACTGAGCCTGCACTCTAGTGCCCATAAGCCACAACCTCTGAAGCCCGCATGCCTAGAGCCCATGCTCCGCAACAAGAGAAGCCACCGCAATGAGAAGCCCGTGTGCAGCAACAAAGACCCAACACAGCCAAAAATAAATGTTAATTAATTTTTTAAAATTTACCTACTTCTCATATTTTCAAAATAAGGAAAGAACATTTTAAAAATGAAATGAGGAAATATAAATTAATAAAAATAAAGGTAGAAGTTAGTGTAATTAAAAATAATCTAAAGTTGGATTTATTATTAAGGCAAAATATTTTAAGTGAACAAAAACATCACTAATATGATTAATAAACAAAAAAGAAGGCATAATAGGTAAAATTAGGAATGAGAAATGGGCTGTAACCTCTTAGATTTTAGAAGAGATATTAAAATAATCACAAGAGAATACCACACACAATTCCATGGGAAAATGTTTAACATATGAGAGGAAACAGATGATTTCTTGTTAAAAAATAAAATACAAAAACTAATCCAGAAAGAAGAAAACTTGATTAGACCTATTATTATGGAAAATATTGGAAAAGTGAGTAAAGATCTGTCAAAAGTACACTAAAATCCATATCACATCTTTGTTGTTTGTTAGCAACTAAGATACTTCTAATTTCCTTGTAACTATTCATGACCAAGAAAGTAGATAGCTTTCCCTCTATAAAGACCTGATAAAGATGATGTGAAAACAGAAAAATACATAAACTTTTTTATATAAGTGAAAACATTCTAAATAAAATACTTTCAAATAGAACCTACCAAAATATTGAAGTGATATAATCTGATTAATTAAAACTTATTTCAGGAATGAATGGACGATTCAATATTAGGAACTCCATAAAATTAACTAAATCAATAAATTAAATGGAAAATGTATAATTGATGTGTTTGCCAGAAAGAGTCAAAGAGTGGGCCCTGCTCCTTAGTTGGCTCATTCATATTTTGCCTGGAGACCTCTGTCAGCAAAAGGCAAGAGGGAGACCTAGATACTGCATGACAATCTGCCTTGGGGCCATTAGGAACAATTTCTCTCTTCTTATAAGACACCACAGAGAAGCCCAATTCTCTCAGATTATTCCTCATCCACTACTCAACCCCGCAAACTCCACCATATGCCCATGGACTCTAAACATACCTTATTCCCCATTTGGTTCTATACATATCCTACTCTAACATCTTTCCCTAACCCTTTGCATATCAGAAACTTCCCAATATCTTCAAGGCTTTTTCTGATTTTTCTTTCCCATTTATGTTCTAACAGAAATCTACCACTTTTCTGAGAACACTACTTACTCTATAGCCTCCTTCCTCCTAGTGGTGACTTTTGCATTTTATATCCCTTGGACCTCTGACTTGATGTTGAGCTTGGCACCCTTTTATTTCTCATTGCTACGTCCAAGCTCTGTACTTACACTTAAAAGCACAGAGCTTTGTATATTAGACTGGATCACACATTACTGCTCTTTGTTTTAATCATATACAGAATTTCATGTCCCTTGTTGTTGAATATTTTAGCTCCTAGCTCAGTTTAACTCTGTAACCTTGCTCTTTTTTATGATGATTTCAATTTCCACATATATGAACTTTCAATAAGCTGATGTGGCAAATAGTGATAGTTATTCATCAAAACTATTCATCTTTCCTTTTGACAGATAACCAGACAATATTTATAAGTCTCTTCCATGTGGCCAAATGGTTGAATTACAGCTAATGGAATATTTGGCAAAGACAAGAGTCTTTCACACTGTTTCAAAACATAGATATTATTTTGTAACTTGGAAAACATCAAATAAAATATTTTTTTCAAGGGATGAATGAAAGGTGAGAATTTGGAGACAATGCTGATAAATTGTTTCAGGAGTTACAAAGGTCTAGGACACTGGAAGCAGATATGAGGTCAAGGTAGAGCTGCTTTGTTGATGTTTCTTTGTTTCTCTTTCTGATTTTATTTTATTTCCTTTCTGGTTTAGAAAGTATGTTTTAGAGCACATTTTTATGTGAATGGGAATGGTCTTGTGAAGACAAAGAAATTGAAGGTCAGATGACACAAAGTAGATCAAAGTCAGAGATAGAAATACTGATACAGGGCTACTGATACAAGTTGGTGTGTTGTTTGGTAATGGGAAAGGGAGTATATTTTCTCAGATCGATTCCACATCACTAGTGAATTATGAGGCTAGGCCATCAGTTGAGAATATGGTTAGAAGAGAGGTTGAAGAGACAAAAAATGGACAGTTTGAAATGAAAAGAGAAGAGTAAATTAATACAGTAGACATCTCAGAGAGTGGGAATGTAAACTTATGAGAAAAATGGTCTTGGACTACTGAAAAGTTTTCAATATCTATTTGAGTGTTCAATATTCATTCTTTTGATCATGAAGTTAAAGTATAGTAATTAAATCATTTTTATTATTTTCTTTAGCAATACTTAACTATTCATGGGTAATCCCAGTGAAATGAGTAGGTGATTTCAATCATCCTTAGGAATTTTGTTCAGGCCAGAAAGACAGACAAGAGACAGGGACATAAGTATTGAGTATACCTTCATGACCAATGAGTCAAAGGTAGGTAATAAAGAAAAGTAGGAGGGCTTCCCTGGTGGCGCAGTGGTTGAGAGTCCGCCTGCCGATGCAGGGGACGCGGGTTCGTGCCCTGGTCTGGGAAGATCCCACATGCTGCGGAGCGGCTGGGCCCGTGAGCCATGGCCACTGAGCTTACGTGTCCAGAGCCTGTGCTCCGCAGTGGGAGAGGCCACAACAGTGAGGGGCCTGTGTACTGAAAAAAAAAAAATGTAGAAGAAACAATAAAAAGAGGAATACCACACAGTGAATGTGCCCATGAGGCTAAAACTTGTGCTCAGGTGTTTCTAAAGTAAATGAGTTGGAAGGAGAGGTGATGATTGCAGAGGGTGGAATTTTTGAAACAGATTTTGGAGTTGATGTATTTACTAGTAAGGATAAGGTTCATAATATAAATATGGGAATTGCTGGCTAAATATAATCAAGG
This sequence comes from Mesoplodon bidens, assembly GCF_964165515.1. NCBI lineage: Eukaryota > Metazoa > Chordata > Mammalia > Artiodactyla > Ziphiidae > Mesoplodon > Mesoplodon bidens. The sequence goes on along the minus strand of NC_138162.1, from coordinate 66,839,185 downwards.
GGAAATTTTTGAAACTGAGAGACCAAAGAACTAGAAGGACAGGTTTTGCATGGTCTGTTCAAATGAGTTTTAGAAATTGTCCAGAAATGCTTTGTAATAAAAGTTGAGGAGACAATATTCATTAAACTCCAGACGACAAGTGTCCATCATCGGATGAATGGATAAAGAAGATGTGGCACATGTATACAATGGAATATAACTCAGCCATAAAAAGAAACGAAACTGAGCTATTTGTAATGAGGTGGATAGACCTAGAGTCTGTCATACAGAGTGAAGTAACTCAGAAAGAGAAAGACAAATACCGTATGCTAACACATATATATGGAATTTAAGAAAAAAAAATGTCATGAAGAACCTAGGGGTAAAACAGAAATAAAGACACAGACCTACTTGAGAATGGACTTGAGGATATGGGAAGGGGGAAGGGTAAGCTGTGACAAAGCGAAAGAGAGGCATGGACATATATACAGTACCAAACGTAAGGTAGATAGATAGTGAGAAGCAGCTGCATAGCACAGGGAGATCAGCTCGGTGCTTTGTGACCGCCTGGAGGGGTGGGATAGGGAGGGTGGGAGGGAGGGAGACACAAGAGGGAAGGGATGGGGGAACAGATGTATATGTATGAATGATTCACTTTGTTATAAAGCAGAAACTAATAAAAAAATAAAAATCCAAAAAAAGAGAACTTTGGGGATTGACATGTATACACTGATGTGTATAAAATGGGTGACTAATAAAAAAAAAGAAATTGTCAAGAAATGCTTTGTAATAAAAGTTGAGGAGACAATATTCATTAAACTCCAGGCAACATGTGTCTGCAACATTTTTTCCTATGCTATAGGCTACAAAGTAAGGATTTTCTAATATGAGCACACTGAAGGAATTCAATTTATGTCTTTATAGGGATAGAGGAATTGTATGTAAACACTTGTTACTTATATTTGCATTGGGGGATCTCACATAAGGTTGAGCTATGTTAATATATAATTTGGGTTTCTTCCCTAGATGTTAGGCTTAAGGAAGATATGCAGAGTTTCAAAAGTCCAAAGGACCAAGTGATGCTTCAGCCATATTATAAAATATAATAGCATTTAGAATTACGATAGGACATATATCTGTGTGATCTTGTTATACTTTGGAATATGTTCTCAAAAAAACATGTTGAAGTCCTCTGAATGTGACCTTATTTGGAAGTGAAGTTTTTTGTAGATGTAATTAGTTAAATTAAAACGGGGTCATAATGGAATAGGATGGCACCTTAATCCAGTATGATTGGTGCCTTTATAAGGAGATAGCCATGTGAACACACAGAAACACACATGAAGATGCTATGTGAAGACAGAGGAAGATGATAGGAGATTGAAATGATGCATCTACAAGCCAAAGAACACCTGGGGGCTACCAGAAGCTGAAAAAGGCAAGGAAGAATCTTCCCCTAGAGCCTACAGAGGAAGTGTCAACTCTGAAAAATGTTTAAGAGTTGTATGTTTCAGTTTTATTTAGGAAACTTACTGAGGACTATAGCCCAGGAAACAGCCTCTCATTAGCTCTGAGGGGACTTGATTTTTGGCTAAGGAATACATGCAGTGAATCACACAACTCAGTAAGAGATTAACCCTAGTCCCAAGGAACAAATATCTTAGTTAGTGATTTTCTATGTATGGGAAGATGCAAGAATATGGTTCATTAAAATTTTTCCTGAGATATACACCTAACTACCCAAGGGGCTTGTTTTTCCCAAAGCACAGAATGTCTCATCTTGTTTTTCATCCTGAACTCCTTCCTGCGAGCATTGTTGGTCAGTGACTTCAGTGGCTAATGATTTAATCATTGTAGAACTGGATGGTGGGCAACATTCTTTGTTTTACAATACCATGCCCTTCCTAACACCAGGATTTCAAACTTCCAGTCTCCAGAACTGTAAGAGAATACAATTCTGTTGCTTTAAGCTAGCCAGTGTGTGATATTTTGTTACAGAAGCCCTATGAAGCTAGTACAGATGGTTATACATATTTAGGGATGTTTGGAAAGTGATGGTTACCCTCACTTCAGTTGTATAGACTTCATGCAGTTCCTTTCGATCCAAAACCAGTTCCAGTATGGGAGCCGGACTACAAATTTCCAAATGACGGGACAGGCAACACTTGGGCAAGAAGGCTCATGTATGGGAAAAGTAAAGCAACACTTTCTAGAGGACAAAGCCTAGAGCCTGTCTCCTTTTGAGGTAAATTTCTAGAATGACAACTTACTTATTTAGAGAAGAGATTTTCTGAAACCCTTTCTACTACACAGATAGAAAACTATTTGGAAACCGATTTCTCTGAAATCTAATCTATCATGTTTTACTGGTCTATCATTTCTACCAGAAATCTAGTACATATATTAAAAAGGTATGTACTTCTGAAATACTTTTCACTGTTCAGAACACAGTGAATATTCTGAAAATCATTCATTGAAAGTGACTGAATGAACACTAGTATAAAGTTAATGCTTTGCTCTGATTGCATCACTAGCCTGTATGTCAAGAAAAGGAAACTTCATGGAGGAAGTTAGTATAATCTCAGTGGCTGTGGATTACTAGTTAATTTGTTTCTGAAAAAATCAGATGCCTGAAATTTAAAAGAGATTTAAAGAGATTTAAAGGTAGCTAAATGTTTGTGAGCACTGGCTAAATGTCCTGAGTTCAAACATCACACCATTTCTGCTGACAGCAGTGAAGTAACTAAGGCATTTATTTTTTATGTCATTATCATATCATAGGTCAGAAAAATAGGCCAAAAATGGTTAAATAATTCTTACAATGTCATATATCTAGTCGGAGGCAGAGGTGGGATTTGACCCTAGGCAGTCTCATTCCAAAGGATAGCTCTTAATTCCCATGCATAGACCCTCTCATTTTATGAATTATCTCATATATCATATTTTATCAAATTATAGGATGTTCTATTTTTACCAAATACATTATTTCACAATGCTTTTCTCCCATATTGATCGTAGAAGGCACCTTGATTTCAGAGATGTTAAAATATGAAGGAATTAAATTATGTGACTTAGAACTAATAAAATATGGTAATTGGATCCAAATGCTATAAGCTAAGTAATATTAATTTTATGGATTAAATAACCAGGTACAAAAGGGATTTAATTACCTTGATTTGGTGCCATAGTGAAATAACAGTTAAAAATATATTTTCTCAACATCAAATCCTGTACACTGAAACACTAAGATATTCTTTAATTCAAAAATGATACACTTGAAACTATTATTTCTATATTTCTGTTTGGGAATAATTCCATTTTTAAAAATCTTATATCAATTTTCATTGTATTTAAAATTAAAATCCTTAAAACTAAAGATTATCTTTTTTTTTTTTTTTTTTGCTCTACGCGGGCCTCTCACTGTTGCAGCCTCTCCCGCTGCGGAGCACAGGCTCTGGACGCACAGGCTCAGCGGCCATGGCTCACGGGCCCAGCCGCTCCGCAGCATGTGGGATCTTCCCAGATGGGGGCACGAACCCACGTCCCCTGCATTGGCAGGTGGACTCTCAACCACTGCGCCACCAGGGAAGCCCAAGATTATCTTTTATATAACAGAATGTCTTACTGAAAAATCAACATGTACTTGTTACCCCCTCTTCCTTAAGGCACCTGCTTTTGTGGAGCTATTATTATAGAAATTAAGAATACCTATATTTACAAAGCGATTTCAGAGTTTAGGATTTCCAACATTAAACTTATTGTTTAGGATAAGCAATGGAATTAACTATTTGTGTTTCAAGAGTTAAAAGTAAGACCTCTTGATTCTTAGTTTAATATTGAGGAGAAGGATCCTAACTCCACTTAGGCTGGATGCCACAGTGGAATCTCAGGGCAAGAAATACTTGAGCAGCTTTCTATGATGGCACAGTGTGGCAACGCCGAGCAAAGTGGACACTGGCCCAAGAGAATGACGTGAATCAGGGCTGTTGCAAGTTGGGATTAGAAGTCAGGTGCAATACCTTTGTGCACTGTGTAAGTCTCTAGATTTTGATGGACTTTGTTTTAGTTTTTCATGTATTTGGTTGCTTGTTTAAAATATATATATTTTTATAGATTGCAACTTTCTTTTTAAACCTTCCATGACCAGCTACAATTTTTTTAAGGACTCACTTTAATTAATTAATTAATTTACTTTATTATTTTTGGCTGTGTTGAGTCTTCGTTGTTGCGTGCTGGCTTTCTCTAGTTGCAGCAAGCGGGGGCTACTCTTCCTTGTGGTGCGGGGGCTTCTCATTGTGGTGGCTTCTCTTGTTGCAGAGCACGGGCGCTAGGCACATGGGCTTCAGTAGTTGCAGCACGTGGGCTCAGTAGTTGTGGCTCACGGGCTCTAGAGCACAGACTCAGTAGTTGTGGCGCACGAGCTTAGCTACTCCACGGCATGTGGGATCTTCCTGGGCCAAGGATCAAACCCGTGTTCCCTGCATTGGCAGGCGGATTCTTAATCACTGCATCACCAGGGAAGTCCCTGAAATATTTAGGGTAGAATGTGATCTAGGGAGATGTGATATTAAACCCCTTACCTATCTGAAATTTAAGTATTCCATGTGATTTTAATTTAATTTGGTAAAAGAAGGGAGATATGATCATGATATCATTGGGAGTATAGAAAAATGACATTCTAGTTACATTTGTTTTGTTGGCAGAAAGAAACAAACAAAAAGGGAGACAGAAAGAAAGATTCCTATATCACAGTTGGTCCTAGTGGGTGGGGCATGCCAATGTATAGAGTTGACAGTGACAGTAATAAAGGGGAAAGGAAGGAGAGTGAGTCCCAGGGGGCTTGGAATAAGACAGAAGAGGAACACAGAAGTTAACCAGGGTCAAAGAAGCTGATGCAGGTACTTGATAATAGAAAGGTCAACTTGGGATCCTCAAAAGAGGAGCTCATGAAACCATTTGTTTGATTAAGGTTTAGAGTAAATGTCTAAAGCTCAAAATAAACACAGAAGCAGTCACAGTGTCCATACATTTGATTTTAGGTTTTGGCTTTATTTATTTATTTCTTGATAAAACAGAGCATAGTTGCCAGTGGTGACTTTTTACTGTTAAAAGGGCTGTTTACCTTACAAACATCACTATGCTCTGAGTTTATAGAGAAATTCTGCTATACTATGTGTATATAAATATATATGACTGAAATGAACTAGTGGTCAAAACAGAAGGAAGACATCATTCAATACTTTGTTGAGATGTTAAACTAAGCAATGTAAAAGTTGCATACTAAGTTAAAATATTTATTTACTTATTTATTTCGGAATTAAACCCTAAGTTCAAAACCAATTGAAAATGCTAACATTGAGTATAAAGTGTGAAAATATAATGCTCCTGCATCTAGCACATTGGTAGGGCATATAGTAAGCACTCAATTAAAGCTTTCTGAATTTGTGTTTGTATTCAAGAGGATAATATGGTCTCAGAAATTAATTTTTTCCACGTGATGATGATTATATAAAAAAATCTGGATACATTCAGAATTAGCAGTTTCTGAAATCAGAATAAAATCTATGCTAACACACAGATTAGGAAATAATCTATATGAATTTTAAAAATTCATGGCCCTAAAGATCCACTAGATTCAATTGACAATTGTTTAAAGTGGCTGGAAGAAATGTAAAAAAATGAAAAATTAATGATCTGTAATATTTGTTTGAAGACTTGGGTAAGGGGTGTATTTTTCAGGTTTGCAAAAATAAAAAGCTAATTAAACCAGTAAAAACCTTATATAAAGTAGTGTCTGCTTACAAGTAAATGAATATCTTAATGTACCCATTGTTTGTTAAGGCATTCTATTGGGAATGGAAAAAAATATCATTTTTAAACAATCTTGGGACCTAACTAAACTTTTTTTTCCTAGCTAGACCAGTTAAATAAATGATCTAATGTATTTTATAAAGTGGATTGCATTGTTCCTGAAATTTTCATATGCATATGTATGTATGTATATATATATATATATATATATATATATATATATATATATATATATATATATATATATATATATAGTTTGTTTTTTTTTTGGCGGTACGTGGGCCTCTCACTGTTGTGGCCTCTCCTGTTGTGGAGCATGGGCTCCGGACACGCAGGCTCAGCGGCCATGGCTCATGGGCCTAGCCGCTCCGCGGCATGTGGGATCTTCCTGGACCGGGGCATGAACCCATGTCCCCTGCATCGGCAGGCGGACTCTCAACCACTGTGCCACCAGGGAAGCTCCATATATTTTTTAAAAAGACACCATTTCAAAATCATGTCTTGCCAAGTTTGTATTGGTTTTTATGTTTATGTGAAAATAGTCACAAATCCATGCTTGCAGTATTGTTAATGACACTAATGTGGATGATGATGGTGATACAAAAGTGACAGTGATGATCATGAGGTTAGCTAATGTCTATGGCATGTATACTTTATCCCACAGCAAGCCATAACATAGATGCTAGAATTTCCTCACTTCTCAAAAGAAGAGAGGAAGCTAAGACAAAATAAATAAGTTGCTCAATTACACATGAAGTTGTTGTCCAGAGCTGGAATTTGTACCAATGCTTGTGTAACTCCCAAGCCCTTGGGCTTCCCTAAAACCAATTACAATTTCTGTAATAACAATTATATCCCTTTGTTCTCTGGTGATCCGTGAAGAGAATTTCTTTGCCAGTTTGGTTATCAACATTAATTCAATAGCATTGGAATGCCGTGATGTTAAGATATACACTAAATTACATATCAAATGAAAGACTAATAGTGACTGTACATAAAGCTTATAAATTTTGTTTTCAGATTAATTATGAGCTAGTTAAGCTATTGAACTAAATTTGCTTTATATAAATATTAGTTAAATCTTGTTTATTTTCTAATCATAGTATTTAATTATAGTTCTTTACAATTTGACATAGGTAATGTAGTCATTGCTACTAATTAAGCTATTATTTACTATGTATGCATACGACCTGGCATTCTATTAGAAGCTCAAAAAACATTATCACTAAAACTGAGTATAGAATAGAGAACCATATTGATATTTGCTAGCACTGTTAAAGAAGAGATTCTGTTTCCACACACAGAAATCACTTGCTGTCTAGAATGAAAACATTTTTCTCAATCTGATGCCAAGTATTTGGCCTCTGTGCACCGGTGCCAAATCAATTCTTGGAGACAGAGTTTTGGGTGAAGTAGAAAAGAATAGCATTATTGCTTTGCCAGGCAAAGAGGGACACAGCAGGCTCATGCCCTCAAAACTGTGTGCCCCAACCCAGGGGGATTTGGTGAGGAGTTTTCTAGCAATGGTTCAAGGGCGGAGTTGCTGATAGGGATCAGGGTGTGTGCAGGGCCTGCACTCCTTAGTCTGGTCTCAGGTGGTCTCCTGATGAGCTTCTCTGTGTTACCAAACTGTGATCTTCTCTGGAATGAAGAATGCTGACATCTTCCATTTGTTGGGGGCTTCAGTTCTATAAAAGAGCTCAAAGATATTGTTATGTGTATCCCTTGAGGGGGAACCAGAACCCTGCCTCAAGTCTGCAATATTGTTTCTTGACTATTCCTCCCTTGTCTCTGCATCCCCTCCCTTCCTTGATTAGCAACTGTTTGAAAGGCTTCCATGCCCAGGAGTCCCACAGTGTCCTGCTTGGTTTCAAACCCAGTAAAAGGCTACCCTAACCTGTCATATCCTTAGGCTATTTGTTAGACTGCTGTCTACATATTGGGAGCTGCTTAGAATGTTATTATGTTAAGAAGACAGATAAATTTATTTAAGAATAGTGTGTTTCTTTGTGATTTTTCTAAGCTTATATTGTTCTAAATAAGTCCATTTATATATAATATGCTATGTGTATATAAATTTTCTGTATACTGAATGACAATAGCAGTTTACTAAAATCTGGCTATGATAAATCAGTAAAATGCTTAATTAAACTTTATACTAATGCATAGTAAGAAAAGCTTATTTTTTTAACAGAAAGACCTGAGCTATTACAAGATAGATCTGTACATGTGTTTGGAATTGTATTCTTAGGGTGTGTTTATTCTTTATATTTGTGTGATATGAGGAATATATATTTGGTTTTCCTCCTTATTTCTGGCACAGAGCTCCTAAAACCCTTGGGATTTCCTGTGATGAGAGTGGTAAAGATGTCTTTTGTTATGTCAGTGGTATGACTTTAAGACCCACCTAAGAAGGGGGACTGGTTACCAGGCGAACCTACCAGTGATTACACATTTGGAACTTTAAGTCCTACACCACCCTACCCCATGCCACCTGCAGGGAGGGGAGAAGTGCTTGAGGTTGAATCAAGGGCCAACAGCCAAAAATTTAATGCCATGTCTATGCAATGAAGCCTCTGCAAAAACCCAAAAGGACTGGGTTCAGAGAGATTCTGGGTTGGTGAATATGTGGAGATGTGGCAAGAATGGCACCCTTGGAGAAGGCATGGAAACTCCATGCACTTTCCCTATGTCTTGCCCTATGCTTTTCTTCCACCTGGCTGTTTCTGAGTTATTTCCTTTTATAATAAACTGGTAATTTAATAAGTAAAATGGTTTTCTGAGTTCTTTGAGCTGCTCTAGCAAATTAATTGAAACCAAGTAGGGGGTCATGGGAACCTCTGACTGATAGCCGATAGATCAGAAGTATAGGTAATAACTTGGACTTGGGATTGGCATTTTGAGTTGGAGGGGCTTGTTAGGACCCCTAAATTGTAGCCAGTCAGGTCAAAAGCTTGCAATTGGCATCAGAAAATGGAATTGGGGGTGTGAAGGCAGTACCGTAAGACTAAATCTTTAACCTGTGGAATCTGATGCATGTTAGAATGGAGTTGAATTGTTGTACACCTAGCTGGTGTCTGAGAATTGCTTGTTATTGTTTTGGGGAAAACTCCCACATATTTGGTTACCCAAAGTGTCATAAGTTAAGTGTTTCCTATGAGAAGTAAAGGAGAGACACAGGAGAAAACATAATAGGAAAAAACTGGTTTTTTTCCTATATAGGAAGGAAAAATCTGGGCCTTTCTATATTCTCATGTGCTTGTGAGAAGTATCCATTTATTTTTTATCTCTAACCTTTTATTCCTCCTACACAAATATAATTTTGGGGGTTATAGATAATATAAAATATAATGAATCATCTTCATGCATCATAGCATACTTTACAAACTGACGTGCATATTGTGTGTATCCACATGGTATTATCTGAAGTACCCACACTTTAGGTACTCCCCCCACCACACACTCACACACACACCATACATACACACACACACCTTTATGATCAAATTGTCACCTCAATATTTGCTACATCTGCAAATTTCCAATGGTAAAATGAGAACAAATATCATTATGGTTTAGCAACTATTCTAATTCTCTTAGAGACTGGCATGACTCTGAATCTGTTGCCAAATGCAAGTTCATGTACAAAAGGCAAAATCTGGGGTGAGCGCTGCAGGGTGTGTGACTTTCTTTGGTTGGTTGTTGGTGAGATAACAGGGTGGTATTCTAGGAATCTTGTGCTTAGCCTGAAGTTACCATCCTCCACCTGGGTGGGGGCCTTAGTTCCTACAGAAGAACTCAAAGGTATTGGTTATGTATATTCCTTGTGGTGGAACCAGGACCCTGCTTTATTGCTGCACTATTATTTCTTGACTGCCTCTCCTTTGTTTCTGCATTCCCTTTCTTCTCTAATTAGTAATTGTTTGAATATGCCCTTTGGAACTCAGGGAAGGTCTAGGAGGCTGAAGCCTTTTTCCTATAAACAATACAGGGAACACAGACAGGCTTTTGTACCCAGGAGGGCCCCACAAGGTCCTGTTCAGTTTCAAATCCAGAGAATAATTTATTGGTATGATTTTCATTTATGCAACCAAATATGAAAAATCATACATGATGACATTGCTGTTTCCCTTGCTTTAGTATTAGGATAATCAGGTTAATCATTCATAGCATAATCATTTATGCTAAATGGTTACATTTATGTCATTAGGCATCAAATACTACAAAATACAACACCAAGAAAAACATGAGTGTTTTGATTTATAAGGGAATTATCAGATGCAGGATTAACCTCCAGGCTTTTAATATGTTTTACTAAAGCTTTACGTAGTATAAATATATTAATTGCCTAAAAGATAAAGAAATACAACCATAATAAATGGCTCTTCAAAAGATTATAAGAACCTGATTTTTTCTTTCAGTTGGAAAGCCTCTGGTATAATGGAAAAACTATGCCTCTTACATTACAAGAGGTTGATCCACTCTTTTCACATTGTTGAACAAATTCAGCAAGAAAGGTCTTGAATAAAGGGCAAAATAAACCTTCATCTTCAGATTTGAATTTAGACTCAACAAACAGTAACCAAAAAATCTCCAAACATTTCTGTTAGGTTGGGTAGAGGTTAAATTTTTGCTCTTACAGATGCAGTCACTGGATTAGAATACTGCGTTTCACTGGGTTAGAATTCTACTTTAAGAAATCATATGAAGGGCTTCCCTGGTGGTGCAGTGGTTGGGGGTCTGCCTGCCGATGCAGGGAATGCGGGTTCGTGCCCCGGTCTGGGAGGATCCCGCATGCCTCGGAGCGGCTGGGCCCGTTAGCCATGGTCGCTGAGCCTGCACGCCCGGAGCCTGTTCTCCGCAACGGGAGAGGCCACAGCAGTGAGAGGCCCGCATACCGCAAAAAGAAAAAAAAAAAAATCATGTGAAATAAAAATACCAATGGGAAGGGTAATAAATTCATTCTAACATTAAGGATCCTTAGGGCCTGTTTTGCCCGTCATTGTATTGCTAAAGCATAGCACAGTCTAAGACAGGTATTAATCATTTTATAAAAGAATAAAAGCATAAATAAATATCTTTTGGTGAAGAACCAGATTCCAGAGGCAGAAAGATTGAGTTAATCTTAGTCATAGTTGACTGTTGGAACATTATTTAATTTTCCTGAACCTTAAAATTCAAGTTGTAAAAATGGACATAAAATGTAGTGCTCTCAGGGTTATTCCAAAGATGGAGGGAAAGAGTGGTGCCGTATGGTGCAGTAGGCTATCGGTTAATGTCAATAATCATTAATGTGATTCATTTTGCACTATTAACAGGAACATATTACTAGTATGCTGGGTGGCTGGGAGGTAACAGAGAGGACGTGTGTGAGGTAAAGCTACAGTAAGGGATACCATCAAAACAAACTGTGCCTGTTTTTATGGATTCCTAAGTTACTAAAAAGCCAAGGTAATATTCAGGACTATTTTTTTTTTTTTTTTTTTTTTTTTTTTTTTTTTTGCGGTACGCAGACCTCTCACTGTTGTGGCCTCTCCCGCTGCAGAGCACAGGCTCCGGATGCGCAGGCCCAGCGGTCATGGCTCACGGGCCCAGCTGCTCTGCGGCACATGGGATCCTCCCGGACCGGGGCACGAACCCGTGTCCCCTGCATCGGCAGGCGGACTCTCAACCACTGCGCCACCAGGGAAGCCCTTTAGGACTATTTTATCCGTTCAAATTCAAAATTTTGATGCAGCTTTTGCCCTTATATCACAAGAACTAGAACAGTTTGTTCAGGGAAAAGGGCAAAGTTTTCCTGCTAGAGGAAGTTAAGTACTAAGTGGTTAAGAAACAAAGAAGACGGTTCTGAATAGACTCTAGAATCTCACAATGCTCTAACTAAGCAGGAAAGTATTAGACTCGAACAAGTACTCTTATTTTTTTGGCTGTTTTATAGCAACCATCTGTCTCTAGGGTCTTCCTACCCACATGTGTCCGTTACTTTGTCTAGGTTACCATGATCATTTTTTGATTTGGAAACAATCATTACATCAGTCGTATCAAGACTTGTTAGTGTCTAAAATATTCTTCCATTGCAGTCCATGTATAAAGCTTTGTTTGAAGTTTATTTCTGTCATGGAAACAAGGCATTTCAAAGAAAGATATTTACATTTCAAATAGATGTTTGCAATGCTTGTACTTTCTTCAGTAGTTTATAATTCAATCAGTTGGATATGAAGTGCTGACACTGAAATGCAGAAGCAGAAAGTTCCTGTTCTCTCAACTTCAAAAGTATCTAAATTAATTCTGGCCCTGGTCAGTAATGGACATGCCAACACTCTGCATGCTATCTGGACTCAGAGGGAGGTTGTTTTAAAATGGCTTGAGGCTCATAAAAAACATGTTTATACTAACACAAAAGCAAACAATCTCACTTCTAAAATTTCACGTGTTAGGAATACAACTCATTTATTTTTAAACAAGTCATTGAAGGATATGGAGGAAGCTTGTGTAAATAATTGGGCTACCATAGTGTGTGCTTTCACAGGCATGTGTGGGAGGATAAGGAGTTAGTCCCTATTTTGTGAGCTGGAATTAAGTATTAAATAATTCATTTACAAGTGCATTATATATAATGTGTATATATATTTAATATTATATAGTAGATGTGAGATATTATATTGCTTAAAATCAAAAACAAACAGACACCAGCCTTGAAAATTCCCTGAGCAGACAAAGCCAGTTTAGTCATACAAATAAAGCTTAATCTAGCTTATTTTGCAAGACTAACTTGACCTGGGTCATTTCTTGCTTATGCCTCCTGAAATCGAGCAAAATTTGAACTGTTTCCCAAGGTTGACATGAGGTAACCACTGAAATTTCCAATATTACAATCAATCACTGGAAGAATAAACAGTCACTGCTTTCTCACTATGTAAGCTGCTTTATAACAGTGTGCCCCTGAGCCTCATTCCATATTTTGGTTTGAGTGCTCCTGGTTTGCAAACTGTCTTTTTACTGTGTGCACAACAAACTTTTACTAATTAGTATTTCAGTGATTTGTTGGTTATACTTCAGCTATTTCTGAACCTTTGGATATATATATATATATATATATATAGAGAGAGAGAGAGATAGAGAGAGATAGAGTCAACCTTTGAATATACTTGAATATATATGTATGTATATATATATTTGAATATATATGTGTGTGTGTGTATATATATATATATATTTCTTTTTGGCACTCTAGAAGTGAATTCTTATCCATTCTCTTCAACTCCCATAATCCATTTGCTAACACAAAATACGTATTCAATAAATGTTTATTGAATGAATGCTTGGTTCCCTTTTAAGTAATTCCAGAATGGTAGGGCAATTATCCTTGATGATAGGTGACTTGCTGTTCCTATCCACTGAGATAAATAAATTGGAGTAAATGGCCACATAAACAGAAATAGAATGGTGCATATAGGAAAAAAATAATTTGGCTGCATTAAAAAAATAAACAAAAAGGATAAAAATAATGCTCTGAAGATGAGCAACTGCACAAGAACTCATTTCCTCCTGGTAACAGGAAAATCAGTGCTGTAGTTGGAAGAAATGAGGCAGTATAGGTTCTGTGAGAAATGCCATCAGTTCTGCAGTATAAAGTGAGCCAATAAAACTAATCTACAAGGGCCTTTTAGATTTTGACTAGATTGTAGATTGCAAGCGTTTTGTGAAGTTTTTGTGAAAATAGCAATTGATTTCCCCTCTAACCAAGCAATTTAATCTATGGTACAAGTCGCAAAGCCAGCTGTGGAATAATGGGTTTCCTTGCAGGATCAGTGAGCTAGAAGCAATACACCTGCCACCAGGCTTCTAAAATAATAATTTGGCACAGATAATTTTAATAGGCAGGAATAAAGGTTAACAACCTTTGTTAAGGCTCTTTAGAGTAAGAATGATTCAAGTGCCCCATTCATCTTCCCATTCCTTCCTCTCAGTTTTGTTCCATTCAGTGCTAAGCAGAAATTGAGACCAGCAGCTTTTAAGTTCCACATTTCATCATGCTGGTTCAAATATGCATGTATTCATGCAGAATATGTTAAATGTATGACATACTCTGAGCACTATGCCAGAAAATGGGAGGTAAATATGAGAGAAGCAAAAGATCTTATACAAGCAAGGATAAAAAAAAAAAGCTGAATCTGCATTGAGAGACCAGACTGAGTAAAGTATCTATTTACAGATCTTGCTTTTTCCCTTTGAAAGTGGAAATGGTGGGTGCTCAGGTATTGTGCTGGGCTAGACTCTGGAGGTGAAACTTCTAATGAACAACTCTTCCCTAGCCATTGCCATGAAGAAGTCCCCTGCCTGGGGCTGGAGTCTTTTATCAGGAAAACATTTAGTAATAGGTCCCATTACTAAACATTTAGTAATAGACTGTGCAGAGGGAGGAGAAAATGGACTGGAAAAAAACTACTGGAGTAAAGATGAAGGAGTGGGAGTGGCAGTGGCAGGGGGGAGATATCCTGTGTGAGCAGTGAGTCACATATAGCAATCTCTGGTAGCTGTAACACAGTGGATTGCTTCCACCCTTGCCTCTTGACACGTTATTTAAATCCACTCTTGTGGCTTCTTGCTGAGAACCAGCATCACATTGTGCCAGAAAGGCCCCATGTGATTTAGCAAAGCCACAGCTGCAGGATGCTAGGAACAAGCCTGCCAAGAACTGCCACTGACTCTCATCTCTTCCTGATATTAACTTGAGTGTCACTTTGAGCAACACATAGCTATATGATAATTAAATAATTAATACTAATTAAATAATAATTATAAATTATAATATTTTAAATTATAGTTTATAATTAAAATTATAATTAAATAATAATTAATAAAATAATTTAAAAATCATCATCATCATTATTATGTTAACCTATTACTTGTTGAACACTTAAAATGTTTCACATATTGTTTCCAGTACTTTACTTGTATTATCTTAATATATCATAATAAGAAAACCTATTTGGTAGAAGTTACTAATATCCCTACCAATGAACAAAGATACATAAAAATAGTATTACTTACCCAGTGTCATGCAGGTATTAATTGTTAAAGATATAATTCAAAACTAAGTGAGTGATTCTCAAATATAGAATATTTTGACATATGCTAAATAAATGCAAGTAAAATATAATATTTCAATTACCATGAGGAGCAGTACAAAACAATCTAAGTTTTCATATGGCTTTCATCTCCTTTATATAGTAAAATGTTCAACTATTAGGGATCAAGGGTAGGATAATATCACAGACTGTGTGTGAAACAAATACTGGCCTATATGCTCTCAGAGGCAAAAATTCTCATCACCATCCTATCATTAGTGACTCAATAATTCCCAAGTAGACTGGTATCCAGGAAAGTGTGCTTCACCTGAGTTCCTGGTTTATTTTCTCAGGAATACAATAGATCTTTTCTTTCCTCCCTTGTTTTGACTACAGTGGAGCTCAGAGCAAATGTTGCTGTGGTCTTCCTCTAGAAATTGTACCCAATATTATTGAATGCTTCCTTAGATAGTAATTTTATCTTTTGATTTAAATTAAATTTACATTCTATTTTTCACTGTCCACATGCATTTATTAATTTATGTGCTTACTAAATTAAGTCCATCATTTATTTTCATGGATTTTTTTTCATTGTTCAATTTACAGTATTGATTTTTCTCTATGTTCCAAAGATGGAGTAGCTCATAATTGAATAGTTACTGCTCATCAGTTCTTTCTCTAATGCTGAATTGCCAATTTAAGTAGAAAATGTTCTTATTTAAAATAATGTTTGTTTTGTTTTGGTTTTGGCTACCACTTCTCATAAAGGACAGAAATGAGAAAATGTATCTAACTGACATTTATTCTTATCAACAGAAGTGGTTTTTAGTTGTATATTTTCTAAATGAAGAATCTCAGCATTGAGTCATTCATACTGCTTTTAGCTTCCTACCAGAATCAAAGGCCTGAAGACTGTGCAGGACCTTCCTGTGATTCTTCAGATGATAAGGCATAGTCCTGGCATAATTCATAAGAATTTTCAGAACACTTATCAGATTCTGTGCCTTTTAGCATATTGGTCTCTAAAATCTTTTGTATAGCCCATCTTCAGCTTACAGACCAATATACTAATACTTACGGAAAAATCAAGGAGAGTTTAAGCCTTGTGTAGACACAGGTAAAGTACAAACATCATAGATTAGGAGATAGTCCAGAAGTGGGAAAACAGATGTCAGAGGACATGAATGGACTGAAAACATATTGAATTCAGTTGCCGAGATCTAGTCTACTATGAAGATCTTTTTCTATCTCTTTCTCTCTGTCAAATACATTATTTGCACCATCAATAAGTAAAATAAATACTCATTATAAATTTTGACAAATATAGAATATAGAAAGAAGGAAAAAGTGGCCCATAGTTCTACCATCCAAAGACAATTCTTAATATTTGTATATACAAATATGCCCTCTTTTCCAAATCTCTGTATCTTGAGTTCAAGTAATGCAAATTTGGATATTAAGTTCAAATATTGAGATATACTGTATTGTCCAAACATTGAGTTTCAAATATCAAGTAATGAGATAGCAAGAGATTCACATAAAATGTCTGAATCTCTTTGGTTACTAAGTTCTATTACTGAGAATTCAAAAAGTATATTTCCTATATTTGCTTTTTAGATATTTCAAGTATTTGCATGTGAATGTGTAAAAAATAACAAACCAGCATGCAATATATACATATATAATATTACTATAAAATATGTATTGCTTGTTTCCTTTTTAAAATTAACATCATAATATATTATATACCCAATTGGATCACTGTAGAATGTTCTATAGTATGGAATCTTACAGTTTGCTTAATCATTTTCCTATTCTTAAACATTTAATGTATGCTTTTTGCCGAAGTTAATCTATTATTAATTATGCCACAAAACTTTCTTTGTGTGTGTGTATGTGTGTGTTTCACATTCATTCCTGAGGATAGATTCCAGAACTAGACTGACAAGATCAAGAAATGCCAGTTTTTTATGACTCCCTTTACAAATTGCTAAAGAGGTTTTTTAATCATGGAATGATTTAAATCCACATATTTAATTATAATAGAGTCTTTTATCAGCATAACCAATTCTGTTATATTTCACACTGTTCTTTATGAGGCATACATTCTGCCTTCAGTTTGAATTAGTTTACTATTTTAATTACTAGTTGGATAGGTTTCCACACTCCCCCACATATAGTTTTTAACCATATGTTTTCCTCTATCTTTATAAATGAAAAGTTTGTTGTTTATTAATATGCAAATTTCCATATTCATTATTATAGGGATCAGTAATTCCAAAGTTGTTGTGGTATGGTGTATTAAAAAATACAAAGATAGGATTAATAAGCAGAATTCCCTATGTTATTGCCTTTTAATAAAGCTCAGATATTTGCCATTGAATAGTACAGATGATTGTTTTTCTTAAAATTAGTTATCTCATTCCCATGTCTTTTCACAGAATTAATATATATATATATTTTTGGACTCTGTGTAGTAATCACTTAGATAATAGGGTAATGTGGTATCATGAACACTCAAATTTAATTTATTCATTTTTTAAAAAATTTCTTGGATAAAATGTAGAGTGTGTCATGGTAGAGGGATTTAATCCATTGTGTAAAAAGAGCATTGCCTAAAGAAATTGCAATTTTTATTCCTATATGTTTATTAAAGACAGAACTTCTTACTATTTCTTATAAGTTTTTAATGTTTTCTTAAGTATTTCATGAAGTTTAGCTTATCTGTGCTAAACATAGTAAGAAATATATTAGAGTTTCTTTATATAAATTATTTACAAAAACATACCACATGAATTTTGAATGTTATAAATTATGTAATACCTTTTATAATTGCAGATGTATGAGCAAAAGTAACTTCAGAAATTGTATTTATTATTATTGACATAAACTCACTTGAGTTTTCCTTGTATCACTTAGAAACATTCTTTCTGCAGAGATTTCTAAGTACATTTTTTGGAATAAATAATTTTATTAACTGTGATAACCCAAAAGTTTGATGATTAGCAAAATACTCTGAGCTGTCCCATGACACTTTTGAAAGTATACTCTTCCTGTAGTAGTTTGTCAGATCTTATTTATCATGACCTTGGTATGTCTTTTAATTATATCTCTAATTATCACAAGACAATGCATGTTTCAAACCATCTTTCTTTCATACTGATTGGTGAAAAATTTTGGATTTATAAGCCATTAAAAAGCTATTCTACGATGTGCCCTGCAATTAATTAGAAGCCAAGTAATAATAAAATGCAATTAACTCAATGACTACAAGTTTTTTAAAAATCACCTCATGAAAAAGAAAAAAAGCGTAAAGTCAGAAGAAGAAATAATTTTCACTCCAGGAAGGAATGTAAAAAAAGAAATTCTCTGCCTCCTTCAGTCCATCAGTTCTTATCGTCGTCAGCCATTTTAATTAACATGTTAATAAATTCCCTGTAGTTTTAATAGCAAGTGACAATTACAAAGTGCAAGCCGAAGTAAAATCTAACACAGTAAATTTGTTACTTGTAAAAAATATCTCTATTGCCTAGTCAACCATAACTCGCTTTTTTCCCCTCTCTCCCTCTTAAGGGAAAGGTTGCTACTTGGAAGAAGATTTAAGCTTTAACCCCACATATTAAGCAGAATTAATGATCTATTTGCTTAGAAGCCATATATTAGCTCCAGTTTATCTATCCACTGGGTAAACGATAGACATTACTTGGTTACTATGATAGATTTGAATGCAGGGAAAAACATCAATCAGTGTCTGCAGCTGATTAGTTGTTGGTGTCTTTGACAGGGTCTTCCATCTCACTGAATGAAAGCCAGCTGATTGCTCTCACTTCTCTCTACATCCATTGCCCTCCAAGCTACTATATTACATAGCTAATGCTGAGGGTGGAAACTTCTCTGTGTCAGTTAACAGTGAATTTCTCCCCTTTGCTTGTTATTACATCCACGTTGGTCTCCTATTTCAAATTACAGAATGAGGGTGGTCAGCAGTGTGTGGAAATGTGAACCTTTAGGAAGCAGTGAGTAGCAATGTGTGAAAACAGTTGTGTTTTAATAATAATATCTGTTCTCCTTAAGGCAGAAAAGTGACATAAAGTGTACTTCCTTTGATGACACCATAAAAATTAGGTATATCAAGATTAAAAGGGTTGATAGTTGAGGAATAAAATATTGTAATAACAGGAAAACATTACTCTTGAGATGAATTCAGGTTCTGCAAGTACAATAGTAATTAGCACTAAAATGACCATTAAATTTATATTTATTTCCTCTTAAAGTTTGCTCAGGCCAACCTTTTACTACTAGGATATGTATTCAAACTCCATTATGAACACTGTAGCTTACCTGTGAGCCTGAAGAACAGATGGAGTAAATTTATTTGAGGGAATATTTGAGCAAGTGGAAATGATATAAATTTTGACTTTTTTGACACCCAGAATTATCTAGCATGTGTTTGTCACTAAACACAAAGTCAGAAGGAATGAATCATCTGTAATTAGAATTAAGGATTACTTAATCATTTTAGCTTTTATTTGTTTATAGGGTCAGGGTGATAGTATCAAGTACTAAGAAACCATTTAGATATGATTCAAATGACATTACGTAGATTAATAGCAATGCAATTCCGTGTTGTTCCCATTTCCTTTTTTCTACATTTACCACATATTTATGTTGAATGCTTGAGGTTATTCCATAAATAAATATGGGTACTGACAATTTTCAATATCCAATCACACATTCTAATTTCTACTCAATAGAATATAGCTATTCTATATAGCTATATTTCAAAAGTGAAAACTGAGTACAAGTGTAGGATTATGAACTTCTAAATTTTATTTTAAAAATTTGCCTTTTCAAGAAATTAAAATGAAAGAAATTAAGAAAATGAAATATCAACATGAACATTCATTATAAATATAATCACTGGTATTAATTTTAAATTTTATTTGAATTATTTAAACACATCTCGTTTGACAATTTTTCTTGAGGAGAATATTTATGCATAAACATAAAGCAATTGTGTCAGAAGTGTGAAGAGAAAGTTCAAAATCCATGAAGAGAGTGAGGCTGATTTTGTCTTCTGGTTAACTAAGACGACATCTCAGACTGAGTTTTTCAGACATGATGCATTATCCAGGCAGGACACTCCAAAAAAAGACGAGTAATGAACACATATCATAAGTTAAAATAATGAGAAACTCATTTCTATGTCCAAAATAACTTGTGAAAAAAATATATTTATGGTTGACAGTCTTACTTAGTTCAAAATTTTATTTATTTTAAATATTGGAGTCAGAGAAGAGGGAGAGTAGTTTATTTTAAAATACAGCAGTCTAGGCCAAAAACAGTTTGGTAAATTGTAAGGATGATGCAATATCAATAATATAAATAAACATTTCATACATATATTAAACTGTTAGTCAAAGAACGGCTAGAGGGCTTCCCTGGTGGCGCAGTGGTTGAGAGTCCGCCTGCCGATGCAGGGGATGCGTGTTCATGCCCCGGTCTGGGAAGATCCCACATGACGCGGACGGCTAGGCCCGTGGGCCGTGGCCGCTGAGCCTGCACGTCCGGAGCCTGTGCTCCGCAATGGGAGAGGCCACAACAGTGAGAGGCCCGCGTACTGCAAAAAAAAAAAAAAAAAAAAAAAGTGATATATTCATACGTTCATGCAAGTAAAAACTTGAATTAATTTCTAAAATATTATGCTGTATGTAAGAAGACTTATACAAAAAAATAGACAACATATGATTCCATTTATATTAAGTAGGGAATAGACAAAATTAAATCTTGGTCAAAAAAAAATCAGAATAGCAATTGCTTCTCTGGGGTGGAGTGGGCAACCATTGAGAAGGGCTAAAAGGAAACTTCTTAGGCACAATAGAGTTTCATATTTTTATAGGGATTAGGATTGTCAGTACTGTCTTTATACTGATCAAGTAGGGCCCTGCCTCAGACTCTATGCCTCAGTAGGCCCACACTTTGGAATGCCTTTTTAAAATTTCTCTAGATAAAGTCTGGGATCTAAGTCCCATGGGTACAGCACAACCATTTGGGTAAGGTGATTCAAACCCCAATCTAAATCTGTGTGGACCCTGATCCCTATTTCTTTTTTTATTTTTTTGGGGGTGGGGGGGCTTTACAATCTTTTACCTATGTATGAGATTGAATAGATAACCCAAGGATCTCCTAAACTTGTGTAATGTGGTTGTCTTGAGGCCCTGTGAACCAGTAACATGATGAGTGAATTATTGTACTGGCCTAGCCAGAGAGATATTTTTTTAATAGAATTGTACAATATTGGGCAGCTGGAATGTTTGTGACAGTAATTTAAGGTGATTCAATTTGTTTATATAGAAATAATAATTACTGTGATCCCATACACCTAGGCTAGCCTTTTGGGTTACACAGGTGTTTGCATTTGTCAGAACTCAGTGAGTTCATACTTAGGACTCATGAATAGAATTATATAGTGACTTTATATCAAAAGTAATAATTGCAAATAAATATTGAGCTCTAGTTAGTGCTATGCCTACTAATGGTTTTAGACTAGAGTATAATGAAATCTGAAAATTCCATTGAGTTGCATCAAAAATTAAGATGGATTTTTGGATGAATAAGTAGAGAGTAAGATAGAGATATATGTTATATATCAAGAATAGTAAAAATGTTAATAGTAAATGGTAGATATAAGGATATTTATGGTACAGTTCTTTCAACTGTGCTCTACATTTGAAACTTTTCATAATAAAAGTTGAAAAAACAGATATGATGAGTATGCACAAGGATTAAAAGAAAATACGAATGTAATAGGAGACAAAAATGAAAGTAAAAAAACCTAAGATCTGGGCATTAGGTTCAGTGACAGGCAGAATTCTAAGGTGGCCCCCAAGATTCCTGGCCCCTAGTACACACACCATGTACAATATCCTCCCCTTGATTGTGGTGGGAATGATAGGTATAATGGGACATCACTCTTGATATTAGGTTACTAACTGGTTGAGTTTATCAAAAGGGAGATTATCTTGGGTGGACCTGGACTACTCAGCAAAGCCTTAAAAGAAGGTGAAGAGTTAGAGAGAAAAAAACTCCTGCTGGCCTGAAAGAAAGCAAAATACCATATTGTGAACTGCCTATGGGGCCACTCCGGACAGCTTCTGGAGCTAAGAGTAATCTGTGGCTGAAAGCTAGCCTGAATCCAGAGACTCATCATATAGCTAGGAGGAAATGAATTCTAGCTAACAATTGGTGAGCTTGGAAGAGGTCACTCACTGAACCTCAGCTGAGAATCAGAGCCCCAGCTGACATCTTGATTTCAGCCTGATAAGCCCCTGAGCAGAGGACCCAGCTAACCCACACTCAGACATATGACCTATGGAAACTATGAGGTAATAAATTTGTGTGAGTTTAAGGCACACATTTTTTTGGTAATATGTTACCTGGAAAGAGAAGACTAACACAGTTGCCTACTGCTATTAGAGTGTCTCTTCCCCAAGGCATTTTGGTGGACGGTTTGTTTGGTTTCTAAATACCATTATATGCTATAGGGAACAAGGGTTCCTTGCACAACTGGCTGAGTCAAGGGTTGGCATGAGGAAATACAAGATGAACTCATAATATATTGTTGTGTCAGGAAAAGGGATGTATTTAAAAGATGATTGGAGCATGTCAAAATCACACAGATGCGATCTTCAAAACGAGACCCCTACAGAACAAATCTAGGACAATTTCAGCATCATAAGAAATACTGTTGGTATTGTATTATTACCCAGTGAATAAAATAGGAAATAATTAGTCCATACTTATATAAATCAACCAATAAATAAATTGAAAATTTGATGAGGCATGGAATATATACATATTTTTCAAATACCTCTCTCCCAAAATACATATTATTTACAGAAAGTAAAAGAGTAGCTTTGCAGTGGAGATCCTGGCAGGCACTATCTTAAGTGATCAGACTGAATGCCACCTGTATTAGGACAAATTGAAATCATGCGCCACCTGATAGGATGCAATGAGAAGAACACAGTATTACTTCTCTGAAACCTCACTCAAAAATTCATAAATAACCTGAATCTAATAATGAAGAAACATTTTAAAAGTGACATTCTATAAATCACCAGAATATAATCTTCAAAAATATCAAGGTCATAAAAGTCAAGTCAAGACTGAGGAACATATCCAGATGAAAGTAGATTAAGGATAAAAGACAACTGAATGCAGTGATCGTTCCTTTCTGGATTATTTTACTATAAAGAACTTTTGGGGATAATTGAAGAAACTTGAATGGGGTCATAGGATTATATATATATTAGTAATATATGAGTATTCATATCCTTATTTTGATGGTCCTATTTTGGTTATTTAGGAGTATGTTCTTGTTTTTATGAAATACACACTAACAGGTTCAGGGATGGCGGTGCATCAGGTCAGCAAATTGCACTAAATTGATTCTGGAAAAGAAAGTTTTTATAATTCTACTTCCAATTTTGCTGTACATTTGAGACTGCTTAAACAGTTAAAATTTATTTATTACCTTTTAAAAATGTAATCAAAAGGCAAGCCACAGACTATGAAATTATATTTACAATACATATATCTGTGAGAGGATTTATATTAAGAATACTTAAAGAAGTATTACAAATCCTAAATAAGGTGACAATCCAGTTTTAAAAACTTCAAAAAGATTATAGCAGACACTTCACAATAAAAGTATTTAAAAACCAAATAACCACATGAAAAGGTGCTCAGTACCATTAGTCATCAAGGAAATGCAAATATAACGAACTACCACTAGACGATGTCTACACCCACTAATGGCTAACATTTCTTAAATGTTTGACAATTCTAGATATTCAGGTGGGTGTGAAGCAACTGTTGCTCTCATACACTGCTGGTTTCCACTTTGGAAAATAATTGTACAGTGTCCTATAAAGTTTAACTTACATTTGCTATCTGACCCAATGATTTTATTCCTAAGTATTTACCCAAGGATAATGAAAACTTACATTCACCCTAGAACTCATACACAAATGTTCATAACAGCTTTATCCATATTCACCCAAATTGAAAAGAGTACAAATGTTCATGTCAGGTGAGTAAATAAACACATCTTGGTGTATTAATATGATGAAATATAAGGTAGTAATAAAAAGAAGTGCATTATTCATTTTGCAGAATTATTTTTGATGAATCTCCAAAATACTGTGCTGGGTATAAGAATCCAGGAATGAAAGAGCTTTTTTTTTTTTTTTTTTTTTTAATTTATCTTTGGCTTCATTGGGTCTTCATTGCTGTGTGCGGGCTTTCTCTAGTTGCGGCGAGCAGGGGCTACCCTTCATTGCAGTGCATGGCCTTCTCACTGTGGTGGCTTCTCATTGCAGAGCATGGGCTCTAGGCGCACGGGCTTTGGTAGGTGTGTCATGCAGGCTCAGTAGTTGTGGCTCGCAGGCTCTAGACCGCAGACTCAGTAGTTATGGTGCCCAGGCTTAGTTGCTCCACAGCATGTGGGATCTTCCCGGACCAGGGCTCAAACCCATGTCCCCTGCATTGGCAGGCGGGTTCTTAACCACTGGCCACCAGGAAAGCCCCAAGAGCTTTTATAATATGCTTCTCTTTATATAAAATGCTAAAAAAAAAAGGGAAAACAAATCAATAATGGCAGAACACAGATTAGCGTTGGTCTGGTGGGGGTGGAATTGACTGCATTGTGGTGTTGCCAAAACTTGGTTTCTGTACCCTGGTGCCGAATAGAAATACAGAGACAGAATTTAGGAGGAAAGAGAAAGAGTAGCTTTATTTCTTTGCCAGGAAAAGAGGGAACACAGCAGGCTAGCACCTCTAGAAACTGTGTCCCCCTTGGAGAGAGTAGTGAGAAGTTTTTGCAGTAATGGTTCAAAGAATGCATGATCAGCTCGTGGACATTTTTCTGATTGGTTGGTGGTGAGGTAAGTGGGAGTCAGCATCATCAACGTTCTTGTTTCAACTGGTCTGGGGTCTACGTGCTTATGCGTAGCATACCATCATTAATCGTTAACTTTTCCTACCTGGAGGGGGTTTCAGTACCTGCAAAACAACTCAAAGATATTGTTGTGCATGTTCATTGATGGGGAACAAGGACCTTGCCCCAAGTCTGAACTATTTTTTCTCCCAACTGTGTTTCTCCCTTGTCTCATATCCCCTCCCTTCTGTAATTAACAACTGCTTGAATCTGCCCGTTGGAACTCAGGGAAAGTCATGGAGGCTGAATGAAGGCTATTTCAGGTAATCAGAGAAATCAGGGACACAGAAAGGCATTGTGCCCAGGAGCCCACAGGGCCCTACTCGGTATCAGTAGCACAGTGAAACTTTTTGGGTTTATGGACATCTTGTATAAAGAGATTGAGGGGGTGTCTATGTGAGTGTTGGTACTTGCCCAGACTCATTGAAATGCAGAGGGAAAAGTGTACTTTGTTTTATATAACTTATGTATCAATAAAATAGATAGGAAAAGAAAAAGATCAGCGTTATATTTCATGAAATAGACTAGAAATCAAAATATATAAGTCATATGGAATCAGTAATGAAAGTTCACCTATTTAAAAATCTGTAGCTTTTGTTTTGTTTTGTCTGTGGGACCAAAAGTGTGCCTCAAGTTTAACTTTGCAGTAGTAAATTCCCTGCTGGATGCACAATGCTCATCATCATTCATAGACCTCATTCTAGGGCTTAATCTTACTCATCAAATGTGATCATCTCTCCATCACTTGACATTAGTGCAAAGCTACAAAGAAAACCTTTGTGAAAGGTGGGTAGATTTCCCTGTTAATGCAGTGATGCATCTGATACTCATGGATAGTTAGATAAAGAAAGCAGATTGCTTTTTTTTCAGTAGGACTTTGTTGCTTTCTTACAATCTGGTCAGAGCTCCCACTAGTAATGAAAAACCTTTAACAACAAAATTTACAGTAGGAATATTTACATTTCCAGATAGCTAGCCAAAGAGCATTTAGATGAAATTAATTTCCATCATTTTTGCATGCTGGAACATTTATCCCTCTTAAATGAAAGTAAAAATATGTCAAGGTCTATTGGAAACTTGTCTTTTAGGGTTAGAAAAGCCAACATAGAAAAGGTAATGAATAATATTAGAAATGAAAAATGCATAGCAAAGGATTTGCTAGAACTCATGCAGAGAGGCAGAAAAAGAGAAATAGTTGTATTTATTAGAGCTTTTATTATTTTATATGCTATCTCATTTAAGTCCTGTATAATTATGTAGCAATGGTGTTTGATATTTTTGAAATATTTGACTTATATTATTTTAGTACTGTATTTTCATTTAATAAAAATAAAGTGAATTTCAAAAAGCATTATGACAAGCCGTAGTCTCTTTAAAAGTAATTTTTATTGTACAACAATTCTTTTTTTTACATAGCAACTGATACTTGTGTTATTTCTCCTTTCCAAGCCCTCAGAGCAATTTTTCTTATTTCCTATTTTTTTCAAAAGGATGATTCCCTCTTGGTAGCTCAAAGTGATATAGCTAGTGGTTGCTTTCATATCCAGCAGATACCTTCAGTCTGCTTGGTTGAGCAGCAGAGATTGGAATTACAAGCAGCTATCTTCTTTTTCCCTTTTTGTAGTTTGCCCATAACTGCTGTTTTACCAGAATGGAATCATTGCTTTCCCTGTCCTTACACATGTCTCCCCTGATTTTAGACACTACAACCATGTCTGACAGCATAGCAAAGAGAGTAATACTAAGACTTAGTTTTAAATGTTAACCAAATATTGAGATCAAAAGGATGCAAAACACAAATTTAAACAAAAGAAGCCAACAAATACTCTTGTCAATCAGGGAAATTAAATTATTTCCTGTCTTGCAAATTCAGTTTCTAGACACATAGCTGGCACTTATTACTTGGGCTTTGTCTGTCTCTGGGTGGGGAACATGATGGGTGAAAGAGGGAAAGAAGTCAGGTCGCATAACATGGCACAATTACTGAAGGGAAAAAAAATGACTAAAAACAACTGATTAAATTTATTTAGAAGATTTCATTTTAGAGAACATGGTATTTTGTAAATAATGCATATAGTATCAAAGTCACTTCATAGGAGGAAAAATCCTAACTTCTCTTATGTGCTACACAGCTGAAGAGAGCCCAATTTGGACAAATTATATAATTTGCAAGGATGTGACATGAATACAAAGTGACCATAGAGAAAACATTACTGGGAGCATATCCTGATGCCAAAATAGCAAGTTTTGACTGTGTATTTTCTTCCAAGTGGGAAAAGTTCATTTTCCGCTTAGACCTCAAAGAAATAGGAAACAACTCCCTTTTTCACTGCATATCAAGAAGAATGCAAAGTGAGCAAAACAGTGACCATAAAGGGCACGAAATGCTTAATTTATAGACATTAGGTGTGGTATTCAGCAAACAGAGAATAAATGAAACAAACAAGCAAACGTCCTCAGGCAACAATTTAGTGTAAGATACTCTGCAATACATAAAAAAGAGGACCAATTTTCAAAGAGCACTTAAAATCCCTCTACTTAAATATAGAGGTTAAGTCTTTTGTGGGAAGTAAACATCATTGCAGAAAAGACTTTATGGAGATATAGTAGAACCTGAATAGTACTGAAATCAGAGAAATCCAAAAAACAACAATCATGACTGCTCTCTTACTCTAGACAATTTCATTGGCTCCTTTGTAAATATGAACTGAAAGCTTATTCCAGGAAAGCGTTATTAAATACATTCCATTCATTCCACCAACAGCGGTTTTTGTTTTTTTTTTTTTTGAGCCAGATACTGTGCTGTATCTTCTGGATGAAATCTTGTACAAGACAGATAAATTCTTTCCTTCAAGGAACTTACTTTTATCTTGGAGGTTACACTACTAATGATACCAAACAAGTGACCGAGACAGCCTCTGAGCTTGGTCAAACTTTGGGCAGCCTTCTTCCTGCCTGAAGGCTCAGATCTCCCTTTCTTTAGACCATTTACTTTAGAAAACGTACAACTGTAAATCCTTCGCCTGACCTTTTGAGATGTAAAATCTTTAAAGGAGTCTCCTGCTAGTTTTATAACCCAGAACTGTCTTTCTCAAGGACCTGGGAACCACTCCTTTGAAATGTAATCACCCAGGAAATTAGCACCCCCTATCTCCTAGTCTCTGAGAGGGTAGGAACCTAACTTCTTTGGCCACCTCTTCTCCAAGTTGTCAACCTATGTTCTGTCATGAAGATACTAGAATGTTCACTTTTCCTTTGTGTAAAGGCAATTAGCAAACACAGTTGACCTAAGAACTCCTCATTATCCCAGAAAACTAGCAGAAGCTACAGGAGAGACACAGAACCAAGTCTTCCTTACAGCCCTCAGAAATAACCCACCCTGTTGACACCTTGATGTCAGATTACTAGCCTCCAGAATTGTGAGTCAAAAAAAAAAAAAAAGTCTGTTGTTTAAACACCCAGGTTGTGGTAGTTTGTTACAGCAGTCATAGCATACTAATACATAATAATCACACAAAACTAACAGGATTTTTGTGAGGATTAAATGAGTGTACAATGATATGGTGGCATAACTTTATTACCTTTGTCTCTGAAGTTTCAAACAGGGTGCTTGGCCTGGTTTACTTGTGTAAGAATTCATTAAAGCCTGTTTAACAAATCAGTGCATAAAAACTAAGCAATATGTTTGGAATGGAATTATCAGTGTTTAAAAACAGAAGAAAGCCTTATGACATGTTAACTCTTTGTTACTCAATTCTGAGTTTTCCATAGATTTTCTATTTATAGTATAATTTATTTCTCTAATTTTGATAATTTCAGTGCTGTGTTAAAAATGGTAACCTCAGCTTTGTGTTTAAAACTCTTTAAAAACTTTTGCATTAACGTTAGCAGGTTGACTGATCAAAATATTGCCAATCACAAAATATTTGCAGTTTGTAAGAAAACACACGTTAACCTAGACAATGAATTTCTTAGGATGGAATTTAAGGAGTTGTAACCAGTCAAAACCAAAGGTATTCATCACAGTCTTTTCTTACAATCTTCAAAGTACATTATTACATTCAGGATGTTTTCTACTTCCATGTATATAAGACTTAAAAAACAGTGGTGAAAGTAAATGAATTCTTGGTTGCTGAAAAAATGTTATGGATAAGCTTTGTGTTGTATTGAAGAAGGATGTCACAAAATTAGAAAAGAGACCTTAAATATGAAAAAAAGATGGACATTTGCAAGAGAATGTAGGAATAACAAGAATGAAAAAGGAATGCACAGATTTTACTTATTTTCTGAAAGAAAATAAGAGACAGCCTCAGCTAGATCAGATTTTGAAGTATTTTGACCTCTTTGGAAAATGAATTTTAGTCACAATTTCATCAGTCAATGGACCTTAGGTATTCTTATCTCTTACTGTATAGCTCTTAGCTGATGACAGTGATTGTAAATTAATTAAAATCATTCTGACCTTTGGGCTTCAGAAAAGGAGGAAACAAAGTAGACAGAAAGAAGCTTTAATATAATTATGTTAACTTCAATTAAACAAACTTTCACCAAATAACCTGTTCGAATGTGTGTAGTGAAAGAGCAGCTCTCAACATGCATATGATGAGGTTAAATAAAAACATAATCAAATTTTCTTTTGAAAATGTAGAGAAATCTACACATTGTTTTAAAAAGGGATACATTCCAGTCAAATTTTCTTTATTGTTGTTTGCAAAATCAAAACTCATAAGTGTTCAGTAAAGTATATTAAAGTTGAATGGAGTGAACAAATGGATTACTTAGAATTTAAATGCAAGCAGTGTAAGGATTTATTCTCCATGGCCAGTGGAAAGAATGCACATTACAATAAGTAAAAATCACAGACCTCATCGATAGGAGTAATACATTCATGATACTTAAGAAAATTAGAGCCTTGGTGTACTCCTAAAAGTAGATTCAAGATCAATATTAAGGGCTTCCCTGGTGGCGCAGTGGTTGAGAGTCCGCCTGCCAATGCAGGGGACACAGGTTTGAGCCCTGGTCCGGGAAGATCCCACATGCCGCAGAGCAACTGGGCCCGTGAGCCACGGCTACTGAGCCTGCGCGTCTGGAGCCTGTGCTCCGCAACAAGACAGGCCGCGACAGTGAGAGGCCCGCGCACCGCGATGAAGAGTGGCCCCCGCTTGCCACAACTAGAGAAAGACCTCGCACAGAAACGAAGACCCAACACAGCCATAAATAAATAAATAAATAAATAAAGCAAAAACTGTCAAAAAAAAGAAAATATTAAAAAAAAGATCAATATTAAGATATACATTCACATTGCAAAATAAACAAAAACTTCTCTACTGTTGGAAAACAATTTAGAGCCTGACTGTCCCACAGTAATGTTTATGGCATGTTTTAAGGTGATTTACATTACTTCAACAATTTGAAAGGTACTATGTTTTATTTATGCTTAAAAGTAAAGATAGAATATAGAAAAATTAAGTGTGGTCTGTGTTCTGTTGATTGAATTAGAACACAGTTTCACATACTAATTGATGTGCTGTATAATGTACTGTCCTACAAATTTATCATTTATTTGTAATAATACTCAGTTGGTGTCTAATGCCATTATGAGAGTACTTTGTTATGTATTATGTATTAACTAATCTTTTTTTAAAATGTGAATAAAACAAAAAATACAGTTCCGCACCATGCAAAGAAAGAAAAAGTGGAAACCATATCGCATTCAAAAACAAAGGGAAACTTTGTCTGTTTTAAATAATTTGTAAGTGGTTTGATTTTTCCATGTAATATATATTGTCTATTTCACTATTATTAATGAATCATCTCTACCAAAAGGCAGAATCTTTAGAATACAAATTCATTTAGCTGAAGCCCAAAAGTGTCAAAAATAATGACCATGTTATTGAAAAAAATTTCATAACAATGAAGTTGAAATAGATTGTCACTCTAGCTTATGTCCTTTGTCTTATTTTTATTTTCAATTAATTGGCCATAGATTCGGGTATAGGTCTTTGTGTGCTTTAGTGTGCAAGTGTGTGTGTCTGCGTGTGTGTGTCCTGGATGTTTAAAAATGTAAAAATATGAAGTTATATTGTTTTCTTCCTGTAGTATTCAGACATTAGAGCAATAACTTGCACTTGATTTCATAAATATGCCTGTAGATCTACTGAAAAAGGACAAATATATTTAACTTTGGCTTTTAAAAATTTATAAGCTGGTCTTTAGAGATATGTAACAGAGTATATAAAGATTATTATATAAAATTATACTTATCTTTTTTGGGGTGTTTTTTCTCAACATATTTTAGGGTAATAATATTTATTTATCTATATATCTATTTGTTAATACACCTCTTTCATTTTTTCTGAAGTTTTATAAGATATTGTATTAGCAGAATCTTTAGAACTGTACTAATGTGGACAAGTTAAGATGATAGATAGGCTATATAATTTCATATAATCACTTTGAATTTTCTAATAATACACTTCTTGAAACTAGATATCAAAATAACTATTTGAATTTTAGTTGTTTTTAAGTGTCTTATGTAAGAAGAAAGAAAAAGAGGATTTATTTCCAGAGATTAGAATAAAACATTACCATACTAATAATTTTACTCTTTTAAAATGATGTTTTCATCATTAAATCAGTATGAAATATAGAAGAATTATTTTTCTTTTGGAAAATTAAATTTTTTAAAGGAAAAAAATGGGCTTCCCTGGTGGTGCAGTGGTTGAGAGTCCGCCTGCCGATGCAGGGGACACGGGTTCGTGCCCCGGTCCGGGAAGATCCCACATGTCGCAGAGCGGCTGGGCCCGTGAGCCATGGCCGCTGGGCATGCGCGTCCAGAGCCTGTGCTCCGCAATGGGAGAGGCCACAACAGTGAGAGGCCCGTGTACCTCAAAAAAAAAATACAAATAATACTTTCATTGGATATTAAAGTGACAACACAAGAGTTACATGATTTTTTAAATTTAAAAAATTTTTCTAAATTATTTATAGACAGGGCATTCTTACACAAAGTTTGGCACTGCAATTAATATATCCTAGTCCAACTAAGGAAGGAAAGTGCTTAGATCCTAAAATATTGAAAAGCATAGAATTACAGACTTTCAAATTACTCTTTTTCATGTCTTTAATCTACCATCTGATAAACCCTACAGAAAACTACTTTATTGTTTAAAAGAATCTTAAAAGAGAATTCACATCTATTTGATTTTATCTCTGTCAAACTGAGGAAAGCTGGTGATTGTGCAGAAACGAACTTTGGTTTTTGGTTCTGTGGAAGTTGAGGTAAAGTTGTTGACTACCTTAATTGCCTTGGGTTATTAGAAATATGTTGCTCACTTCAGAAGCTAAGCATTAGGTGGCAGGCTTCTTATCACTCTGTGTTATATCATGTCAAGTTCTCCCAAGAAAATACACTAGAGCCCATCAGATTAAAATACTTTTTATTTCTTCACTCAGGGAAGAAAAGTTTCCAGTGAGAATACGCAAGGCTTGAATCATTCAAATAAATTATTTCAATTCTCTCCCACCTCATAGTCACTACACAGAACTGACTCAGGCTTTCTTGAATGAGACCTGTTACCACTGAAGCATTTGCTGGCTGGAACAGTATGTCCAGCCATGTGTTTTGAGAACTGTATGGTTCCAGAGGACAATATTTACATAGACTATGATGGGAATGGCATCACTGGAGTTGTTTAAGGCAACAATCTTGCATTTTCTATGTGACGCCTGTCAAGAAAGACATAATGGAGGGACTCCATACTGATTAGAATTTAAAAATCACAATAGAATATTTCTACCAAACTTATAACAAGACATATAAGCAAAAAATCAGTTTTACAAAAATCAGAGGGGTGAAGATGCAAAAAAAAAAAAGTCTAAGTGAACTAAATTCCAGAAAATGGCATGCCCTTCCTAGGAGAAAAGTGATGACCATTGCTGATTTTATTCCTAGTAGAGTTTCAAAATGAGGAAAAGCTCACTATATATAGTTCCCATACCCTAGTGGCTGACAAGATTCTAATCAAGTGGAAGGCAACCATCTTCTTTGGTGGGCAGGCATGGGGGTTAGGGGGAGGGACGGGACAGGAGAGCACTCCTAGGTACATGACTATTCCCCCAAACTGAAGGCAGAGAGCCTTTTTTGAGTACAAGGCAGCTGCCCATTGAATGCTGGAGAAGGGTAAGTGAGATGTCAGAAATATCTCTCCAATAGTTATAGAGGTCATCCTCTAATTAAAAGGTGATAGATAGCCAGCCAAAAGATGGGGACAGGGCAAGAGTGCTGAAAGAAATGCAGTCCTCCAACTCTCTACAAGACTGCAATGAGCGTCTTGTATCAATTCTCTGAAGAATGGGTGTGTGGCAGGAAATCTGAGTGTCATGTCATACCAAATTCATATATTAAAGTTGTCACCCCTAGGCCCTCAGAATGTACACTAATTTGGAAATAGAATCATTGCAGATATATAGAGATTATATAGTATCTACTAATATAAGGTTCTTGCATTTTTGTAAAATAATATATTATCATTTGAGTATAAACTGTGGAAATTAAGTTACATGGTGTAATCTCTAGAGCAATTACTATAAATAACACAAAGAATAAATGGTAGGGCCTCCCTGGTGGCGCAGTGGTTGAGAGTCCGCCTGCCGATGCAGGGGATACGGGTTCGTGCCCCGGTCCGGGAGGATCCCATATGCCGCGGAGCGGCTGGGCCCGTGAGCCATGGCC
This sequence comes from Mesoplodon bidens, assembly GCF_964165515.1. Lineage (NCBI taxonomy): Eukaryota > Metazoa > Chordata > Mammalia > Artiodactyla > Ziphiidae > Mesoplodon > Mesoplodon bidens. The sequence continues at coordinate 66,805,590 of NC_138162.1, read as the reverse complement.
GCTGAGCCTGCGCATCCGGAGCCTGTGCTCCGCAACGGGAGAGGCCACAACAGTGAGAGGCCCGCATACCGCAAAAAAAAAAAAAAAGAATAAATGGTAAAAAGTCATTCATAAAGTGGAATCAGAAATTTAAAAAAGAGTTATTACAATAAATTTCAAAAATGTATTTGGCCAAATTGAACATCTATTTAAGATAAAACACCTCAGCAATTTGGGAATAGGGTGGCATTTTATCAATTTTATAAAGGGCATCTATTTTTTTAAAAAGACTCAGATAACATCATATTTAGAAAGATTCCACTTTAATCCTTTCTATTCAACATTGTACTGAAGTCCTAGCCCATACATTAGAGCAAAGAAATGAAACAATAAACATAATGTCTGAAAAAGAAGTGAAACTTTCAGTATTAGATTATATGTCTTATTGTTGCCTCACAGAGGACAAGATTAATACCCCATCCAAAATCTTGTTTGGATGTTGAGACTTATGATCGCATGCATGTGGAATAGATTAACATCAGTTAAAATATTTATTAATTACATAAAGAGTCTTTCTGGAGAAACAGAGCATAAGCAATCAGATCAATGGAACAAAAAATGGCTAGAAATAGACAAATAATCTATTAGTATTTTTAAAAAGAGATAGTTCAGTTCTTTTAAAGAAAGCAAAGTTTCTATTGTTTTTAATAAATGGTGCTCAAAAATGGATACCCTATGGGAAAACAAATTACTCATCACTCACTCCACACACAAAAATGAATTGAATATGTACTGTAGGCCTAATCATAACAGGCAGAGTCATAAAGATTGTAAAAGGAAATATGAATTGCCTTAAGACTCTTGGAGTAGGGAAAGATTTCTTATTTAGAACATGGAAAGAATTAATCATAAAAATATTGCTAAACTGAACTTAATGAACATTGGCAATTTCTTATCAAAAAACTCCATAAAGAAGATGATGGTGCATGTAACAACTTGGGGCAAGATATTCACAATACATATATCTCTTAGAGGACATATTAGTATGTAAAGAACTATGAATCAATAGTGAAAAATAAAATACGTGCAAAAATACTTGAATTGACACTTCACAAAAGAAAACATAAACTGAGTAATAGATTCATGAAGATTGTTCAACATAGTCTATAAGAATGGTGAACTAAAATAGTAAATAATTGGGTACAAAACTAAAATTCACTAATAGGACAATGGATAAAGATATTGTGGCACATTAATGTGACAGACTACTGCTCATTAAAAAGGACTAAACTATTTATACAATAGATACAACAACATGTATGAGTCACAAAAATCACAGTTTGTGAAAAAAGCCAGATATAGAAAAATACAAAATGTATGCTTTCATTTCTGAGATCCAAGAAGAGGCAAAAGTAGTTTTCAGTGACAGAATTATCTTGCAAAAAATTTACTGAAGAGAAACACAAGAGGATCTTCTATGGTGACTATACTAATATGTATAGTTTTTATATAGTGGACAAATAGTATATAATTGTCAAAACTTACTGAACTAAATATTTACAATCAGGTAATTTAACTCTGAAAATTGTACCTCAAATACAGTACAAAAACCCTGTTTCAATCTACAAAAACCCTGTTTCAATCTATCTATATATCTATCTATACACACACACGCACACATACACACACACAGTCAAATCTCATTTGCAGTAGTTACATTCTATTAAGTTTCCTTGAACTTTGAATTAGCAAATACTGAACTATTGATCTTAAGGGAATGAAGGGCCAAGTTCCTGTGAATTTTGGTCACAACCTTTCTGTCAACTGATCAATACACAACCTCATTTTAAAGTTAATTTATTTAATATATGTTGTTGATTCATTCTGACTTGCACCTAGGACACTAGCCAGCACCTCAGTACAGTGTCTGTGGGGGGGAGGGTTTAAATAGCGAAATCACCAACCAAAAGCACAAAAATGTGGAAAACATGGCACTAAATAGACCATGAAAAGGACACTTGTTTAGATCATGAGAGCTGAAACAAGAAGGTTCCTGTTCATCCTCAGCTGGAACACACAGACTGGGCAACTCAAATTTTTTGTCACTCTGTGAATTTCCATGAATGATTGCAAAAGTGCCTGTAATTATGAATTTGGGGGTTACAAATAAATTTTAGCAAGTAGGTGAAGTTCAAATTTGGGATCCATGAGGATTGACAAAAACATACAAATGGAAGATATGACTATTGCATCTTTCCAACAGACTGTAAGAGAATTCTCAGTAAATGGCTCCATTTTGATTTGCTCTTGCTAAAAATGCAGACTACAGGAAGACTATTGCTTATGTTGAAATGTTGGTACCAAAGTAGTTGAAAGCAGAAGCATAGTTTCTATCAAGGCTTTACCCATTGAAGGTGAAACAGAAACTTATTATCATGGTTCTCTGGGGACAACTTTCTTCTCCATATCTTGCTAAAAGTTTTTTTTTAGAAATCATCTCTTTTTTTATCTACAAACTACATCTCGAGGTGAAATCTGAGCCCAGGATATAGAATAAGGCCTTCTTAGACAATTAACCACTCCTATACCAGTATTATAGTCTCTCCCTCCTCTCCATCAAATAATATTCTAGCATGAGATTTGTTTATTATTGTTTTAATTTGTTTGCTTGTTTTTGTTCTTTGGCTCTTTTTGTGTGGGGTTTTTTTGTGGGGCGGGGTGTTTGCTTTAGCTTGGTTTTCCTCATCCTCCTCAAAACACAAGAGATCTGATTATATAAGAGAACAACCTGGGTTAATTCCAACATCAATTGCTTTCCTAAGGAATATTGTGCTCTGTCATTCCAAGATGATCTTTCCAAGATAAATTGAATATTCAAAACAATTTCAAGATTTCCTATTCCCATTCATATTTTCAAGGGAAAGCTTAATTTGATCTTCTAACAAAAAGTTGTTTAAAAAATGAAATTTAAATCCTTAGTGGGGCATCCTTTCTATAAGACACTCAATTACAATGGTAAAACTATTCAAACTACATAAAAATGAATTTTGTATTGATTGTAGCCATTATTTTAAAAAAGCTTCTCTTAAGTAGATACATAATAAATCATCATTTAGGCCTTGGTTATAACACAATAAATTGATTAGGAATTGGGATTACAGGGCAATAGAAACTGAATCATATAATAAAATAACCTAGTCTGGTTCAGGGAAGCATTTACTCCCTATGTGTCTTCATTCATTCTCTTCTCTCCTGCATTAAGACTCCAGTGCTATAACAGAAGTAATATACTGAGGAAATTATACGTATTTCTCATAGTATAAAAATGAACATATGATACAAAAGTAATGTAATACTTATAATTATTATTTAATAGTCCTGATATATAATCAGATAAATTTAAATGTTGCACTTTTGGCCCTCTAAAATTCTAAAATAAAAAAGTTGGAATTACTCCCATTAAGAAAGTCAAAGTATCTGGGGAATAATTACTTTCTTTCCTCTTAACTAAGCCTTAATATTAGTTTTCTTACTGGCCAGTGATTGAAATAGGCTGTAGTGTAGCAAACTCCACTGAAGCCAGTGGGTGAAATTGATTAGGAAAAAAGTATTGCAAATTCCGCACTGGGAGCCCTCTTAAGGAGTGTCATGGTGATAAATGCTAAAGCTTAAGCACCTTCAAGATTATCCTTGGGCCTCAACAACTTACTCAAAATTCTGAGAATTTATGAGTAAAGCAAATATTTTAAATCTGTGGTAAATTTTACACTCTCTCAGAAATTGTCCCTTGTTAATGGCCTTTTTTGCTTGTCAGTATGTCTGTGCATTCCAGCTTTCCTTTAATGTGAAGTTAATCTTTTCTTCAGTCATAATATATGGGCTATTTCTCTTAGACTAGCTCAATTTACTTCCATAAGGAGTTTCATGTTACTGAATCTTTTGTATCTTCTCACACTCATTAAAAACAGCCACAATAACAAAGCAACAAAAAAACAGCAAAGCAAAGCAAAATCCCCATGGTTCTTTCTCTTTATTACATATCATCAAAACAATATTTATTATCTGATTATTATTTCACTAAGAAGTATTATTATTATTGATATTAAAATATATGATCTTTTATAAAGTGTTTTGTAATTTTGTTTTGCCCTATGCCCTATGAATTGCAAGAATTTAAAAACAGTGTTACAAAAAGTAGCTTTACTAGGATTACCTACAAAACAACCGAATACTAAGAATTTGAACATGCGCAAATTGCTAAATAACTTACTTTAAATTAATGCCTTGAAGTAGTATAGCTAAATATCAAAATCTGCAGGCCTTGGGACAAGATAATGTATGGATTTAGAATTTTCATGGGTTTGGAATTTCTGACTAAGCAGGAAATAGTGGACAGCAGGAACAACACATCTTTCATGCATTTCTTCTCTGGGAAACAATACTGAGTTTCCACTCATGAAATCCACATAATGAATGACCAAAAAATGAGTACATGTTTGTATATGCTTGGATTTGTCAATGACACTTTGCTAAGCAAATTTAGTAGTATAATATCTACTATCTTATAGGATTTTTGTCTCAGGAAAACAACAACAACAATAATAAAGCAACCTAGTTGCCTCAAAGTCTTTCAGAATTCTTGTTTCAAGTAACTAGCTTAAAGATGTTTGTGGATTTGAATACTTAAGAACAGATGACTAGTGAACTGCCAAAGATGTCCATGGCTTGATTCCAGAAAGTTGTGAATATAATACTTTACAAGGCAAAGGAACTTTGTGGATGTAATAAAGGTTAAGGACCTTACAATAAGGAGAATGGCCTGGATTATTTAGGTGGGCCCAATCTAATCATATAAGCCCTTAAAAGCAGCTGGGGAAGGAAGAAATCAGTGAAATGCAGCAGAAGAGTAGTCTGGTGAGATACAGTAGTCAGGGAGGTCAAGGAGATTCCACATGGAGATTGGTTGCAAATGTCATTGCTGGTTCTGAGATGGTGAGGGCTGCATGCATGGACTGGGGAGACCTCTGGAGCTAAAGTCAGCCCCCCGCTGATAGCCAGAAAGGAAGTAAGGATATGTCCTTTGACTTCAAGGAATTGAGTACTGTCAACAATCTGAAAACATTGCAAGCATATTCTTCTCCAGATCTTGAAGAAAAGAATGCAGCCTAGCCAACACCTTAATTTTGGTCTTATGAGAACCAGACGAAAGGAAACAGCTGAGTGCCCCTGTGCTAGGACTTTTGGCCGGCGTAAACTGTAAGATAATAGATGGGTATTTTTTTAAGCCTCTAAGTGTGTGGCAACATGTTCTGGCAGCAATAGAAAACTATACCAGCATAGAGATATTTTAAGTATTTTATGTAAGGTGTTATAATGGGCCAATACCATAAATATTAACTATAAAAGGACTGATACCATAAAGATAGCAAAGGAAGCATAGTGTGTTCTTTTTTTATTCAGTTAGTTGATTTACAATGTTGTGTTAGATTCTGGTATACAGCAGAGTGATTCAGTTTTATATATATACTTATATATATTCTTTTCCATATTATTTTTCATTATAAGTTATTATAGAATATTGAATATAGTTCCCTATGCTGCTACACAGTAGGGCCTCGCTGTTTATTTTATATATAATATGTTATATCTGCTAATCTCAAACTCCTAATTTATTCCCCCCCTTTCCCCTTTGGTAACCATAAGTTTGTTTTCTATGTCTGTGAGTCTCTGTTTTGTAAATAAGTCCATTTGTATCATATTTTAGATTCCACATATAAGTGGTATCATATGGTATTTCTCTTTGACTTACTTAGTATGATAATCTCTAAGTCCATCCATATTGCTGCAATTGGCATTATTTCATTATTTATGGCTGAGTAATATTCCATTGTGTGTGTGTGTGTGTATATATATATATATATATATATATATATATATATATATATATATATATATACCACATCTTCTTTATCTATTTAGGTTGCCTGTATGTCTTGGTTACTGTAACTGGTGGAAGCATAGTATGTTCTTAATGTGCATTGAAAAAAGTTAGTTGAAAATAACTCACAAAAGTAAAAAGGTAACAAAAAATACAATAGAAGTTATTTCAATATAGTGTTTAGCTCTATTCCCTTTGATGTGCATAATTTGATGAATACATATCAAATATTTGCTGTTTATAACACTATTTGAACAATGTGGTCACAAAACTGCAAAGGCTGATCATTAACAGGAGTAAGGAAATAACATGAGTACATGTAAAAATAGAAATATATATCCTATAGTGTAATGACACAGAGCTTTGAAATTCAATATATTTTTCTAATTTCTGACATGTTCCATTTTTTAGAATTTCCTTTGTGTGTTTAATTCTCACATAAATCCTTTTTTTTTTTTTTGGAACTTATTCTGTGTTTGTTCTTAAAGACTTTAGCATTTGATGTGGCTAGCAGTCAAAAAAAGAATGCATTGTTTATCCTAGCCATGGCTCAATAGTTTGAGTCCTCCTCCCCAGGGCTGCTGTTATCACTCAAGAATGGTATTTCCTTCTTCAGAAGCACAAGAAACAATGTTCAAGTTGTGTAGTGCAGGTATATAAATCCCTTCCATGAAAAACTTATACAGGAAGTCTCTTTAAGAAAGGGATGGACAAAATGATGCAATTAAGCATTAGCATAAGTTCCCTAGTTCAATCATTTTCCTTGAACATAACACTCACCCAAGTTCCTTGTACTAAGATCACAAATGTCTATACCATTATCTTCTCCAACTGAGAGTTTATTTTCTCAATGATGTGATTAACCGGTTGTAAATATTTTTACATATCTGTTTCTATATTGTCCTAAAAACAAAGATATTCTCCTAAATACAGTACAGTTATTAAAATTGGGAATTTTAATGTTGAATAAAATAGCTCATTAGTGTTTATTTTTATTTCTTTTCTAATATAAGCACTTTTGGATATGTATTTTCTTAACAGACTGTTTTACCTGTGTCCCACAAATATTGATATGAAGTGTTTACCTTATTTTAAAGTTCAAGTTATTCTCTAATATCCATTATGACTTCTTCTTTGGCCCATACGTTCTTAATTTCTAGTTTTCTGGCTGTGTTCATTGAAAAATTTTTTCAAAAATTTTTGCTGTTTACATGGTAGTCAGAGTATCCTCTATTTTATCCACTGTTGGAAATGTGTTAATGTTTACTTTATGGCCTATAATGTGGTAAATTTTTGTAAATGTCCATGTGTACTTGAAAAAAGTAAGTATGCATTTCCTACCTAACTGTTGAAGGAGGAGACTGTATGTGTTAATTTGGTCATGATCATTAATTATATTATTTACATTTTATATACCTTTAGCAATATTTAATCTTTGAAGTCTATTATTTTAAATAGAGATAGGTGTTAAATTATTCAATTGTATTTGTTGCTTTGTCAATAGTTTTTGTAGATCTGCCACTTTTTGCTTCATATAGTTTGAAGTTATAAGCCTTATACAGGTTTGGATTTAATCGAACATTTTATTCTCTTTAACCTTAATAATAATTTTAACCATAAAAGTTATTTGAGATTAATAGAATCTTTTGATTTTATGTATTTTCCATATATATACTCTCGAACTCTTTTGTCTGGGTCCTTATGTCTTCATGTGTGTATTAGTCAAGGTTTTCTAGAAAAACAGATTCAACAGGATGTTTATGTATCTATCTATCTATGTATCTATGTATCTATCTATCTATCAGTTGTAAGGAATTGGCTCACACAGTTATGAAGGCTGAGCCATCCCACATTAAGGATGGCAATTTTCTTTAATCAGTCCACCAATTTAAATGTTAATCTCATCCAAACTATGTCCCTAACAGATAAACTCAGAATAATGTTTGACCAAATATCTGGGTACCCTGTGGCCCAGTCATGTTAACACATAAAATTAACCAACACAATGTGTCTCACAAGTGGTATATAGATGACTTTTTATCCAAATTAATCAAATTAGTCTACTTATATTTATTTTATATATTTTTGGATTATTTCTGTCATTCTCTTTTGTGTTGTCTTTGCCATACTTTTGCTATACTTCTTTTTAATCTCACTTCATCTTTTGTATTGATTAAAATATTTTTTTCATTCTCATTCTGTATTGTTACTGATTTGAAAATTAAATATTCTGTGAGTTGTTATCTTCAAAAAATTAACCTGAAAATACTTAACTTTAATTAAAATTAATTAATATAACTTTAACTACCTTTCATCACAAAATACACAGAATAATAGAAATAGCTGTTTTCATCCATATTTTACAGATAAAGACACTGAGGTTGAAAGAGTTTCCATGGCCTGACAGAGTTAGGGTTTGAGGTCAAATTTGTCCCAGTTTTAAAGCACATATTTTTTTCCTCTGTGTGTGTGTGTGTGTGTGTGTGTGTGTGTCTTTGCTTTGTTTGTTTGTTTTACTTCCCTGGCATCAGACTTGAATTGTACGTTCAAGATTGATGCTGAAAACAATTTCTGCCCTATCTTCCTCACAGTCTGGTTTAGCAATTAGATAATGTATAATAACAAAAAGTGTGCAAAATTTAAGATATATATCATATATTGTTACTCAGATTATCAGTGTTGCATTTCTCATGATCATTATTGAAAAATTTCTAAATTCAGTTGCTCTGTATTTGAATTTAGTTGCGAAGATGACTTGCATATATTCCTATGAGGTTGTCCAAGGTTGCCCTAGTGGAGGTTCTAACTGAATTTTAAAGCACTCATCCAGCTATGAAATGATAGTGTTTTCTAATATTGCACAGACACCAGTGGCATACTCACTGAATTGTGACCATCAAAAGCACATGTTCAAAAATGACTTTCATTGCCTTTATTCTTTGTTAGGCAAAGCCACCCCTCATAAGGGACCAGGCTTATTTGTATATAATTCATTTGCTTGACCCAAATGATGAAGTCTAAATGTAATTTCAGTATCAGCCTAAATTACCCCATACTGTTGTGGGTGACTCGCATGTGCTGTACTATACACAGTTAACAAGAATAAAGCAATTTTGAGTTCAAACGTTTTTCAAAGTGAGCACATGGGGCACAATTTGGATCTGGATTCACAGAGAATGCTCATTAAAGCCACTGAACATTTTGCACGAGCAAAGATTTTGGTATTGGGCCTGTGGTGTCCATGTTACTAAGGCAATAACTATTATCACTAGAGCTAATGCATTTCTGACAGTGTTTAATAACACTCATCCACCCCAAAGGGATGTAATCAAAATTTATTAATTTTTGTAAAGCACTGTCCATTTTAAAATGCAATATAATATCTAAGTATTAATATATATTTTTCTCAGTGTAACTTAAAAAATAACTCTGTGACATTTCATATAGCCCACAGAATCATTTAAATCGTAATATCTTTGATACTTGTGCTTTTTTGGCCTTCTTTTTAAGCAAGCGTCTTCAAAAGAAGAGCTCTGCAATTTCTGTTCCTTTACTTATTTCAACTTTGCTTTCAATACCTTTTTATCCCCAGCTTTTCTTTACCAGGAAAAAAATGAGAATGCTCTTTTGAAAAATATAAGGGCTTAGTCCACTTTTAAAGAGCAAGATAGAAAATGTAGCACTCTTCTCATTAAACATTACAGTTTTGATTTAATATATAAGTGAAATTCTTTATCCCAGAAAAAGCAAATTCTCTTCATAAATTACTGAAGACTCTGGTAAATCACATGTTAAAGAACAATCTGTTTGGAACTTAAATGAAATCTCACTTTAACTGCCTGATAGGAATTAATGTAAAGTAAATTAACTGTTACAGAGTCTAGCATTTGGTTAAGCTCTATAAGTTTTAATATACTTAAATTTATACATGAAACCTGGGTACAGTTGACTTTTGAGCATATGTTTATAGATTAGCTAAATTAGCAATGATCTTAGAATTTTCCTCTTTGTCTATTGCTAGGCACCAAAGATGTCAGCACTAGTTTCCAAATTTCTGGCCAGGAACCCAGAATAAATGTCAGGAGTAGTGTATAGTAGAGCAAGATATTAGGGAATCCTAAAAGACCTACAGATATGAATAAGAATATCTTGATTATTAGCATTAGCTCTGTGTCTAGCCAACATAATGTCTTTAGAGAAGTCACTTTGGGTCTGTTTCCACAACAGGACAATGAAGTTCATCTTAGAAGGTACTCATGTTAGCTCTAAGTTCAAGGGATTCTGCTTATGATATGAAGGAGAACAGTGGGAAAACCTAGAGGTTGAACGACAGAGGATAGGAAAATGAGTCTAAGTTCAAAGTAACATTCATGCTTGACCATGTGACCTAGCCACCCAGATCACCTGCAAGTTTTATTGGCAATGTCTTTCCATTTGTGCAAGAGATTGGGAATGCTACTGCTGTAGATGTTCTAGATCAGGGGTCCCCAACCTCCAGTCCATGGACTGGTGCCAGTCTGCAGCAGGAGGGGAGTGGTGGTCAAGCAAGCAAAGCTTCCTCTGCCGCTCACATTACCGGCTGAACCACCCCCACCCCAACCCCCGGCCCATGGAAAAATTGCCTTCCACAAAACTTGTCCCTGGTGCCAAAAAGGTTGGGGACTGCTGCTCTAGATCTCATGGGATGTAAGACTAGGGAGTTAAGTCTTATTTCAGTGAAATAATAAGAACAAGTTGGAAGGTTGGAGGTGATCAGCAGACTTAAAGAAGAGTAAACTGGTGATCTGACCATTCTGCAACTGATTTTGCAAGCTATAATTTTATGTTTCAAAATGAATAATTAACAATTGGTGACTTTTTTAACAAATTCATATTTGGTTCACTCACCTTAACTATGAGAGTGTGACTATATGGTGTATTTATAAAATATAATACTTTATGCTTTATCATAAATGTATGTGAAGTATATGGGTGTCTCTGTGTGTGTGTGTGTGTGTGTATATATATATATATATACATATATATATATATATATATATATACAAATATAAAACTAGCCACAATATGATTATGTATCAAGCAATCATAAAATCTCACCAATATGCAACATATTAATATTAAATCATGTACTTGTAGATGAGTTTATAGTTGGCTCAGTTTACTAATCAGCTAATTTATGCTTGGTCTATTTTCACTTTTGGGCAAGACTGGAGGTCACCAGACCTAGCAGGGCTCAGCTAAGGGGGCCTCTGATCCACATGTCTCTCATCCCTATTCCTTGAACCAGCGTACTAGTCTGGACATGTTCTTCTCATGGAATTGGCAGAGCACGTGGTTTTTAACACATAGTATAGGTCGTCAAAGTTGTTCATTTTTTCACGTTTGGCTTGGCTAGTCTTCACCTTGTGTCTCTTGGCTTGGCTAGTCTTCACCTTGTGTCTGCTAGTATAAACTTAGGAATGAGCTTTTTAATGTCCAAAAATCTCCTGCTTGGGTTTATTTAAATTTTATTGACTCTATATATTAGTATTGAGATATTCAGTAGATGAACATAGTATATTTTTCCTCTTATGTCTTCATTAATTTCTGTAAGTACTACTTAGTAGTTTTAGAATATTGAATAACTATTTAATATTTATAATTATTTATATTTATGTAATTTAATATTAATATTAAATTATATTATATTTATATTATTTAATATTTCTAATATTTTGTTAATTGTATATAAAAATGATTTCTCTAGTTTGGAACGAACTAATTTTTAGAGTATACATCTTCTTGCAAACAACTATATCATCTTCTAATAATTACCCTTTAATTTCTTTCTCTCCATTTATTTTATCTTTTATTTTTCCCTCTTGCTATTTTACATTGGTTAGGATCTCTGCTGTAATGATTAATAGAAGTATAAATGGCAGGTTCCATTCTCTTGTTTCAAGTCTCTAGGGGAAAAGATTCAATTAGTCAAAATTAAGTATAATGTTTCTGGTAGATTTTTTGGAAATGTTTTATTGTAACCAAATGTAAATATAAGATACATATGGTAGAGCATACAAAGATTAGGTATACATTATAAATTTTTACAAAGTGAACACATTTGTATAGCAACCTAATAATTCAAGGTATAGAATATTTCTAGATCCCCTAAAACTTCCTTCATGCTACTTTTTCAATCTTTACACCTCCCTAATTGGAACAAATTTTTTGAGTTTTATCATGAAGTATTTATTTTGTGTTATACTGACATGTATATACACAGAATCATCTGCTAAATATTCATTTATTTTGGCTGGTTTTCTTAATATGATATCTGTCTGATTGCTTCTCGGCCTTTTGGCTAAGATCAAGTGTAATATTATATCTGAGTCACCCATGTTGATGCATAACTCACATTTTATCCTCTTCCATCTTAGTACAGTTTTCCATGATATGAATAGATCATATTTTATCCATTCCACTGTTAATTTTAATAGTCATTTAGGTTATTTTCAGTTTGATGCTAGAACAAGAACAAAATAAAATGCTGCTATAGGATTTCCAATTCTGGACAGATGAAGAAGACACTTTTCCCTATGTTTCCTAGTAAGTACAACTAAAATCCCTGGACATTATATATGAAACAAATATAAGAAGACTCTGAACTCTGAAAGGTAAAGAGAGGAAGACAGGTTAATGATATCAGGATCCAAGGAACAATAAGTGGTGCGTTCCCTGGTATTTCTTTCTGTCTAGTATATCCCTGAGTTGAGGATGAAGAAAATGGCAACCTAGAAACACTTAGCAGGCAAAAAAGCCCCAACAAATGTGTGCTCTCTAGCTAAAGATGAAGAAAGGGGTAGCCTAATAGGATAGAACATTTAAAGATTTAAAGGTTAAAGTTGCTCTATGTCATCATAATATTAAACATTTAGAACAGCAATAACCCGATTGTTTAAATCTTAATGAATTCATTAGTGACTATGCTTGTTTGTAGTATACGATGATCGTGTACATTATCAAATACAAATTGTGATTTCTCTTTGCACATCAGTGATCATATATTGTAATAAAAATGAAAAAAAATTAATGATGTTAAAAATACTGTTTTCACTGGGTACAGATTGATGATATCCTCAGTGTCTAGCAGGAGTACACTCTGAAATCTATGAAAAGCTAAGCCTCAGGGAAAAGATGGAGAAGATGATAATAACAGTGCAAAATATATTTAAATGGCATGAACAGCAAAGTGATGCCTACTGAGAGAAAAGCTGATATGTAACCGCAGTGCATTCTACATGCTCTTTTTGTGAACTTAAGCAAAACGTTTCCCTCCTGGCATGCATGCAGGTTGATTACAGCAGAGTTTTTATTCAGACATTGAGTTTTAGAAAAAATTATAGAAACTATTTTGATATTGAGAATTTCAATAGCAAGAAGTATATGTATTTTGGGAGAGTGATTTTATGATTATAATTTATTTCACCATCTTTGCCCAGAAGTATTAGTCATTCTTACATCCTAATTATGAACCACTGAAAACTGGTTACTTAAAACATTGATATAATTAAATACACTTGTATTTCTGAGTCCCTAAGCCCTGGTTTGAATTCTCTGAATTAATGTTTGACCACATAACTCAAACCAATCACTTATAAGTGGATGCCCTAATGAATGCAATATGCTTATGGTGTATAATTGAAAGAATTCTGAATCTAGAGTCAGAAAAACGGAATTTGTTTTGTGACACAAGACTTCCAAATTTGCAAAAGTCTTTTAATGTCTTGGAGCTTCTGTTTCTTTAATATTGACAAAGTTATTCCTGAAACTTACAGATTTTTCATGGCAATGAAATGAAATAGAAGTATATTAGAAAATTAGAAAACATTAGAAAATTAGATAAGTGTAGCATATTAATTAGAATAAAGATGATGTACTTCCAGTCATACATGAAGTGTGAACTTAATGTTTTTCTGTGTTACTGACACAGTCACTTTTTGTCTTGAGCCATAATGCATACCAGAGATGGAGACTGAATTTTAACTAATTTAGAAAAGAAATCATGCATTACCTATCAGGGGTCTTGTTGGATGACATAAGAGGTAGTGCATGTATTTTGCATGTGTTTATGAATTTGAACTCCAAAAGAGTCAAATATTGGAAAGTTAACATCTTAGCACTGTGTTAGGCAGAGTAGCATACAAAAAAGTATAATTTGAAAAATCAGAAGATTTTCTATTTTTATTTTTATATTAACCTCAATAATTCTCAATCACAAGATGTTCTCTGAATAAAATGAATATGGACAATGTTTAAACTAAAATCTGATCCCCTACCCACATACATATAAAACTTTTTTAAAGAGATAGAACATTCCTCATAACATTTTATTTTAGTTATGCTTTAGTTATTGAGGTTATCTTTTTAATGTTTTTCTTAAAGGGACAATAAAATTGTACTTGTATTTTCTCATACACATGCTCAAAAACTGAAAATTATGGAAATTTCAGTCAGTCGACTATACCAGATATGACTTGTCATAGCCCTGAAATCTCTCATAAAATTTATCCTGAGCTAGCAACATGGAGATCATGTTTCAGTACCTGCAACTGATTTTAGAAGCCCATTCTCCTCTGGCTTTCAGCCTGATGAAAAATCACATTTTTCAGGTATGGCTTTCAGAATGGAAGCAAAAGACTCAAATCCATCTTCCTAACAGGTTCACTCTTAACTGAAAATGCCTCTACATTGAGATTCAGAAGCTTCATTATTCCTCCTGGGTCAACAGAAGCACTAATGCATTGTACTAGAATTTTCTCTATTTCTTTTATCGAAAACAATCTCATCGTGCATTATGGTCCAGCACCACACCTCTGCAATTCAAAACCTATTTACAGTTTTATATGTGAGAAACAAGCACACAAGTATTTTAATAACTGCTATCTATTGTAATGGTTGTTATTTAGATTGTTAGAGATCAAGTTGTAATGGCTATAGTTTTCATTTCAAGTAATGCTGATTTTGGCATTAATGAAATTTTTCTATTTTATTATTTTTTTAATATTGGGTGACATTTAGGTTTTGATAACAATGCATTTATCATATTTAACTCATTTTGGGAAGAAAGTGGCAGGAGACAAGAATAAATAGTTAGTTGGTAATCATAAATATTGTTTTCCAGGTATTTTTATTACCTCCTTACTCCCAGGCCTAGTGTAGAATTGTTTCATCAGCTCCCTTGTATTTGGATGTAGTTAAAAGATTTGTTTTGGCCCATGGTTTGTGAGCACAGAGTAGCACATGTAATTTTCAGGCTGGATACTGTAACTGTCAGTGAGACAGTCCAAAACTCTTTTTCTTTTTGCCACTATACTTTCTCTATTAAGGAAGTGTGTATCAGAGTACCCAGAAGACACAAAACAACACGTAATATAACCAAGAAAGCAGACTTTGCTTTACACCAATAAGATTTTGGTATTGTTTATTATCTCAACATAACGTAGCCTATCTCAGCTGAGTAATAGTAGAATTGTTGCACTGCCATAACAAACACACTCTACAATATATAGCATTGGCTTAGAGGTTGACAATGAGCAGTAAAAGATATTTTGGTTGGAAAACAGAAAGATAATCATCGGCGTTATGCAGTTATAAAAAATATTGGGTCAAAATGCCAAATTACACATGATAACATGGAAGCCATTTAATACAGCCAGTGAACTTCTACCTTCAAGGGCAGAGACTGGAAAACAGAAAGCTAATTTTATGTATTGATTCCTATAGACTGCACCTGAAAAAAAATTGCCAGCTTTAGACGAGTTCTCCAGAACTCAATGAAGAAAAGAAGTTTCAATTTAAGAAATATAGAGGAAATAGAAGAAATCTAGACATTATGGGACGTTTCAAATTGGGAAGACAGAACAGCTTCCAACCTGTAAAACCTTTGATAGACATCAAATAGAGGAGACAACAGTCACTTATATTGTTGAAATCTCAGCATGTATTAAGGGGGACTATGCATGAACAAATATGACCAAGATGGCCTTAATATTCTCTTCAGCTTGACTAAACTATAGACAGGTTTATTCTTTTTTTTAAGAGCTCTTACTTTAGAAAACTTGCAATTAAAAATTAATTATCTGCTTCTTCGAGATGTATATCTTTTCTCAGCATCTTCCCAGTTTTAAAACCCAGGAATATCTTTCTTAAAGAACCTGGAGCCATCCTTTGAAATGTATTCATCCTCTTAAGTGATATACAATTTTGATTTGTTAATTATACCTGAAAGTTGGCAAAAAAGAAAGAACTATATGGCCCCATCTCCCAGTATTTGTGGGACAAGAGGAGCCTCACTTTGGTAAGCACCAATTAGCAAACACAGAAGGCCTAATCACATGGACAAATTTCCCCGCTAACATCCTCCAGAACTTTTTCACTAGCTCAAGACAGTGCTTAAAATCTCTCCTGGCTTTTGTTTCATCAGAGTCGAGTTTAATCTCTCTCCCCTACTGCAATAATCTTGAATAAAGTCTCCTTTGACTGTTTAAGTTGTCTGGCACATTTTTTCTTTGACAACTATGCAGAATAACTGAAGAAAAGAATCTGAGAAATATGAGATGAAAGATAAAATTTAAATAATGAAAAGGATGTCAAGGAACACTTCAGAACTTATGCAGAAGAATTAATGGGCACTGAATCTATTTAACTTGACTTGTAGTATCAATTTTAAGAGAAAAGTGATGATACAGAAACTATTAAGAGTAACCAATCAAGTCTTTGGATAGCTCTGGCTTAACCAAAATTATTGTTGGTGCATAGTCAATTATACCAATAATTATCAAATGCATCTGCACCATGATAAAAAGCTTTCTTTTGGAAATAGACATATTTCTTATAGTCCCATAAAATTTATAAATTTAAACAACAGGAAATTAAACAAACTCCATTCTGCAATTTCTTCATTTGTTCTAATAAAGAATTTTTCAAGGAGAGTTCTTCTGAATGCTAGGTTTCTAGGAGACATCCTTAGCTGTCATAGGTGATTCTAATGCGAAAAAAAAAAACTGATATCTGGACGTCATGTACTACATGATGCTAGTATAGTAACCATGCAGTCCTGCTTACAATTTTATTATGTTTCATCCTCATATGGTAGCGCACAGTAAGACCATGTTCTTGTATTTGAATCTGTTTTCAGTTTTGACATGAAAGAGGGGAGACCACAAGTAATGGGTGAGTGCTGAATTTCACAGAGGGGAAAATGGTAGGCTGATGACATAGATTCTCCCTCCTAAATTGTCTCCTTCACCAGCCTCTTACACCCTACTGAGAGACATACTGCAGCAAGCAATCTCTACTAGTGTAATAGAAAACTGGAGGAAACTTTTGTTATAAAGAAGGAATATTTATGCATTGCAACTTGGCTCCTCCACTGTAACAGTGCTTTTTTGCAGATGTGGCAAACCCTGGATTGGATAGGTTAGAAGTTATATTGTAATGTTGTTATGTTTTTTGTAATTTTTTCACTAACTTATTTTTCATTTCTATTATGTATTATATGATATTGAAGTTTGTGTTTTATAAAGTATCCAACAATTCAATGTGAACATTTCTGAAACAAATTTATGAGATGGAAGAGGAGAATTCTAATCCTAGAATTTGGACAATTCTAATGAGGTGCATGATAGGTACATAATGAAGAATTAAAACTTACTAGTGTATAAAATTAGGAAAAGTGAAATAGTAGAAAAAGTACAGTAAGATAAATTAAAAGGTTTCCTTTTTGAAACAACAAAATGAATCAATGTGTGAATAATATGTCACATATGCTGAAGAGGTTTTGTATATTAAACTGGAAAATAATAGGTCCTTTATCTGGGCTGATTAGTCAACAAATTTCACCAATATACTTTATGCTGTAACATTAATGGAATCTGTAAATGATTGTGAAATTAAAGAAATGTTTTCTGTTATAAAGAGCTGACTGAAATAAGCAAAGACCAAGATATGTTTAAAGTTTTCTCTTTATATCAGAAAAGAAGTGTTCTAAGAGGAACTATGTTGACATTTATAGTGATGCTGCCCGTCAATGGTTGTTTCCATGACAGATGTTGCCTCTATTGTAAAAAAAAAAAAAAAGAAAAGAAATTAAGAAATTCTGATGCATTCAGAACAAACTGTTTTCTTCACAAAGAAGTGTTGCTGCATAAATTCTTAGAGATAAAAAGAAAACATTCTGGAAGATGCTACAAAAATGATCATCTTCATTAAACCAAGATCTGTTTATTTGAAAGTGGTTAAAATTCTGTGTAAAAACCAAGAAAAAAAACCAATAAATTTCTTAGTACATAGAGAAATCCAGTGGCTTAACAGGAAAATCTCTCAAAAGGGTATATTTTAACAAAATAAGTGATTATGGGAAAACTTTTAAGGAAATGGTAGGCAAAAATTGAAACGTAGCATAGATGAGAAATGAACACTTTTTAGGCTAAGCTAGGGAGTTTGGAAGGTTGTTCATTACAACAACATAATTTAGCTCACATGGATCTAAACATGATATAACAAGAAAAAAATTAGCAAATATGGCCAGATTATGTTTCTTTTTTAAATTTTTTATTATTTTTGCCAGATTATGTTTCTAGCAGAGTAGCCCAATGGAACATTCTTTCAAACTCAGGATAACGTATTATTTTAAATGACAAAAATGTTTAAATAAAACCAGGGTCTTTACAACTACTGACACCTATAGTTGTCAAGTTTATTCTTAAGGAATGTAACAACAAAAAGGAAAGAAGATTCTCATCAATAACCTTAAAATTACTTTGAAATTTCTCATATCATTCCATTTTTTTAATGTTTTTCTTTTGAGGTAAGGAAAATGCAATGAATTACAGAATGTATGTCATATTTTGAGCTACAGGAACAGTTTCAAATAAACATATATTTAGAACCAAAAGCCAGAGTGCTATCACCTAGCACAACTACTGTTTTAGAATTTTTCCCCCAAGTTAAAACTACACATCTCTTTATTGAAATTCATAGGCATGCATGAAGGAAATATTGAGCCATAGACCATAACAGAAAAAGTAGAATTACAGAAAAGAAGGTGTGGTTACATTCAAACCCATCTGCATGGTTAGATATGTTACTTTCAAAAATCAAGTATTACCTCGCTGCGATTAGTTTCACAAAGCCATCATTCTTTGTATAGCTTCGTAAGTTCTAAAATACAGCACACCATTAAAAAAAAGGGTTTTTTTTCATTTCTCCCTACTTACCCAATAAAATTATACCCTCCTATATTCTTGGAGGGTATAATTTTAATTAAAAAATTAAATTGCATGTGTATGTAAGAGAATTCTGGGGTATTAAAGACTAACTATAGCCTTCATAGGTAGTGCTACATGTAAAGAGATTTAAAGGTATTCCCAACTACCCTGGTAACCTGAATAGAGACACTGCTGAGAAGATATGTCTCCAGTGCAATATATTGATAGATTGGTAATATAATGGTCACTTATTAATTTTTCTCATTGCTGCCTGTATCCAAATTTCTTTCTTTGTTTTGGGGAATGCTCCATTTCATTAAAAATTAATATTAGGGCTTCCCTGGTGGCGCAGTGGTTGAGAGTCCGCCTGCTGATGCAGGGGACACGGGTTCGTGCCCCGGTCCGGGAGGATCCCACGTGCCGCGGAGTGGCTAGGCCCGTGAGCCATGGCCAGTGAACCTGTGCGTCCGGAGCCTGTGCTCCGCAACGGGAGAGGCCACGGCGGTGAGAGGCCCGCGTACCGCAAAAAAATAAAAATAAAAAATAAATAAATAAATAAATAAATAAAAATGAATATTAAAAATCATATACCTTGGAAAATTGAAGAAAAGTAGGCAAGGTATGGATCTTTTCACTGAAACTTCTGTGGGTGTTGGAGCATGGGAACATTATTTAGACTTGGCTAAGTGGATCCCCAACTGGGATTCTATTAAGCAAGTGAAACACAATGATTTTTAAAACATGGTGGTGATAGTGATATTAGATTTTCGTTGATGGTATTATCACCAAATAATAATGGTGAGGTCTTGTTCAAACTTTTTTTGCTACATATCCTCTTTTGGTTCCTTCTCAGCCCAGTCCAGTTAACCAATTACAGTACATATTTAAAACACCCTAAGAAAAACTAATGTTAGAGCTGTGTAAAACAAAAAGTAATTCAGAAAGACATAAAAGAATAGATCTGGGATGGGGAGGGTGGGAGGGAGGGAGATGCATGAGGGAAGGGATGTGGGAACAGATGTATATGTGTGACTGATTCATTTTGTTATAAAGCAGAAACTAATAAAAAATAAATAAAATTTAAAAAAAAGAATAGATCTGAATGTTCACACAAGCAGAATTCCTTAACCTCACCAAATGGCTCTACAAAAATCTCTGATAACTAGTCTATAAAAGTGTAGTAAAAGTCTATAGTTTACTATATCACAGCTATAATTATACACTAAGTCACATCCAGTTTTTTATACACCCAGAGAACTTCCACACAAAGACTGAAAAATGTTTAACTCCTTTCAGGATGATAGCACATAATTCAGTTGGACTCTAGCTTGATTTTTTTTATTTTTGGTTATTTGTTAAATCAGGTAGTAAATTTTAAATTACATGTTAAGATAATGCTAGCTGTTGTAACAAGCACACTCAAAAAGTCTAATATGGCTCAAATATGATAGAAGTTTTCACACATATAAATTCTAAAATGTATGTTCCTGAAACACTCCAAAGAATGATTCAGGGAGCCAGACTCTTTCTTTCTTGGAGCTCTCTTTTTTTTGACACTAAGCCAGGAGAAGGAAAAAAGAATTATAAATTACTATATATGAAAAGCTTTTATAGTCAGTCCTGGAAATAGCACAGACTCATAGTCTACTGGCCAGATTTCAGTCATATGAAAATATCTAACTGCAAGCAAGCTGGGAAGTATAGTTCAGCTGTGTTCCCAGAAAGAAGGGAAAATTGGTTTGATGAATAGCCTGCCTGTATATATCACATGATAATTCTATTTCAATCAATTATTCACCCTACAGTCAGAATGAGCATCATAAAAATGCAAATCCGCACATGTAACTCTCTAAACTTAGAATCTTTACTGTCATTTCATTGTCTTCCACATAAAGTCTAAACTGAATAACATTATATAGGAACCCCTTTAAGGTCAAGATTCTTCTAAGTTCTTTAAACTCATTTCCTCTGCACACCAAACTCCAAGCATACTAAACTGATTGATTAATCCACAAATATGCAGTCTACATCCTCAAATCTGGCCTCTTGCGTATGCTATTAGTTCTGTCTGAAGTGCCTTTACCCTTTATTCAACTAACTAAAACTCCTATTTATTCTTCATATAGTAATTTAGAATCATTTAATATAGCAAAAATGTATAGATTAATGTCCTTCCTATGTGCTCCCATACAGTTTCTGTTTACACTGTATCACACAACTTCCTGTGTAATGAGACAGAAATAATTACTTTTACAGTGTACCCCAGCTCTCTCTTCCTCCTGTCCACTAAAGAAGATTCTGGGTTTATGTCTTCACTTACTTTCCCTTTCTCCTCTTTAGAATTTCACCAACCAAGAATGGGTCTACAGACTTTCAAAAATAACATCAGAAATTGAAAATATGTCAGGCAGATTCTCTCAAGAATATCAGAGAGAAAGAAACATAATTTCATTACCCAAATACTAGTAGATGATAGATAAAAGATGTGCCATGTAATGATAACAGCAAATTTGGAAAGGTAGGGAGGATATGGTGGAGAGATGGCAATTGTGAACCAAATGAATGAGGCATGAGAAACCCTAAAGAGATTCTGGTGTTAGAAAAGAAGAGATTGTTGTTACCCATGTTTTTGGAGGTTTCTTCAAAGGTAGGAAGGGAAGTAAATATCAGAATTTATGTTAATATTATGCTCCTTTGGAAGGGAAACCCCTCTGCAACTTATCTACATGGGTCATGACTTCATTTGAGTTGGACTTGTTAACTTATCTTTCCCTTTAGACTCCTGGGTAGTTGAATTCGAGTGCGGTGCCTACTTGAAACTCATAAAGCTTCACTCAGATTCAAAATAACAGCCTTCTAAGGAAAGCTAATATCATAGATAAAAGAAGAATGCAAATATAAACACATAGACTTAAAGCTAGGTAGAGATAGAACTACACATACAAAGAAAAATATACACATGGCTTATGTGGAAAGCTTATATTCCCTTCTCCCCATTTTCACAGAGGAGAGAGGTTTGCACTCTTTCTCCAGAAGGGAATATTGGAAGAATAGTGTAGTATTCTACTGGAATACTATTGGAAGAATAGAATAGTATTGGAAGAATGACTCCAGTCTGGCCCTCTCTGCTCATGGCTTGCTCTTTGCCACAGAAGAATTGCCATGTAATTGTCAAAGCTGACACAAGGTTCAGCTTGCTTAACTCAACCATGTTTCAATACTCTGAGAAATCTCCCTGCAAGTGATAGGGTTTTCTTTCTGCCCTTATTCTCCATGAAGTAAGCACTGGGAAAGTTTCAGGAAAAAATTCTAAAATACCCTGCTGCTTATCCTGGGGGCATTAAGAAGAAAGAATAGAAAACTTATTTTTCTTTGGATTCAAGCAATCTTCTCTTATCTAGCTTTAAGTGTAATATAGCTAATTTTTTATTTTTATTTATTTATTTATTTATTTTTGCGGTACACGGGCCTCTCACTGCTGTGGCCTCTCCCATTGTGGAGCACAGGCTCCGGACGCGCAGGCTCAGCGGCCATGGCTCACGGGCCCAGCTGCTCCGCGGCATGTGGGATCTTCCCAGACTGGGGCACGAACCCGCGTCCCCTGCATCGGCAGGCGGACTCTCAATCACTGTGCACCAGGGAAGCCCTAATGTAGCTAATTTGAAAGTATGTTTTTTCATTTTGATTAGAAATGGTGAGGTGCCATTTATGATTAATTATCATTCTCAAACTTCCCTGCCCACCCCCACAATATTATAAGTACAAAGCCAGAGTTTTAAATTATTAATTTATAATTGGGGAGGGACTTTCTACTTTGATCTGATTCTAAAGTTCTCCCCATTTCCAAATGATATTGAGTTAATTTTATAATACATTTCTAGTTGCTTAACATCTTTCATCTAAGAAACTCAAAATTTGTGTGTAGAAAAAGTCTCTTCTTAATGCTGGGCTGATACATTGGACATGGCCTACTAGACTAGGGAACAATGTGGCTGAATTGTAATTCTCGTTCTTGCGGGTAAAGCTCCTCTCCTTCATATTAATAGAATCTCTAGTAACAACTATTATTTGCAATGTTTTGTTGTAATAGATTATAACATAGATTATACTATATTAATTATTGTATGATGAATCTATGTAATAGATTATAGTGTGTTAATTCTAGTCCCTAGCAATTTTGTGCATATGATAGTGAAGAATAAATGTTTTAAAAAATAATTAGCATGACAGATTCAGTTTATAAAAGAAGATAGCTGTTTCCCCTTCCTTCCTTGGAGACAACCACACCCCAAATCTCAAGAAGTTAAAGCATTAAAAACAGATCTTTCATCTCATGTATCATATAGAATGAGAAATTTGTTCAGCAACTCCTCACTTCTTTCCAATTTCTGATTTTTCTATCTAAGAATTGGAAAAATATCTAGAGTGTGAATTGAAATAAAATTGAAAAAGAAACAAGTGCTTTCTCTTCCTATACTGAGGCTCACTTTTATATATATATATAATATAATCTATGTGATTTGCCCTAAACCCAAATTCAATATTCAAAAACTCAGGATTTATTGAGACAACTTACTAGTTATGATGATTAGCTAAAGAAGAAATGAGAGATATAACAACAATTATTAATGTTAACTATTGACTTGCCTGAAAAGCATTATGAGAAAATTACTACTTTGGCTTTAATCACTTTATCAGAGCTTAATCTGAGACTATAATGATGAAATTGTTTGATACTATTAGCTAATAAAAACAGAATTTCATATGTCTTTTTTTGCCAATAACCTCTCCAACATGATATATTTACAAATATTCCAAAATTGCTTATATTCCTAATACCCTCTAATATGGATATGTTATATATGTGTCATACAATTATATAATATAATATTAATTTTCTATTATGTACATGTCTGGTAAAAGTTACATAGTGCCTCAGTCTAGCTGTTTCCCCTCATTATAATAAAATTTAAGAAAGCATATGTTGGAGTAACCAGCTTTTTTAATTGGCTGTGGTCTAACTTATTTAATTTGTTAAATTAATTATTTGTATATATATTATTATAGTATGCAACAATACCATAAATTTAGCTAAAAGGATCATGGTATTTCATTAATGGTATGTGAAATGTATTTTGTAGAGAATTTAATAATATATGCCATCCTACCCAAGTGCAGTCCACTTTTAAAAAGGAGAAGTACAAATTTTTAATCAATATCAAAGGGAAAACAGCACCAGTGGTATTAGAATAGTGAAATATTCAATAAAATCCAAAGGTTAATTTTAAAAGAAAGATAAAATGAAAATACCCTCTATTATTTAACTGTGATAACACTGCTAATGTAGAATGAAGCTGTTAACACAAAGTTGAACACACCCTAGACTGATATTTGTTAGGAAATGAATAATGTACAAAATGAGAAAGTTTAAAACTGCTTAATATTTGTAATATCTCCCATATATAAGAGCTACACCCAATATTTGAGAGGAAAGGTAAGATTTTGGATTATGTCCAGGCTTTGGACACAGACAAGCCTGATATTGAATGCTGGCTGTGCCATGTCACTTAGTTTTCAATTAACTCAACAAATATTTCCAACCAGCTGCTATAGATCATAAACCTATAATAGATGTCAGTGAAATAATTGTGACCAAACCCAAGGAAAGTTTGTTATTTATGCTCTCTAAATATCATTTCCTCATAAATATACTAATTATAGTAATTAAAATAAAATACTATAGTATTTTATTTTATAGAATAGTATAGTATTTTATAGAATATTATAGTATAGTATTTTATAGAATATTTTAGTGTAAAATAATATAATAAAAATAGCTATAGCTTTGCATGACTACTCTATTGACATGTACAAAATTTTGCAAGTAAAAATAATGCTTCAGAAGAGGATTTCACACATCCTAGATATCAAACACTTGCACAGAGTCAAAGGTAGAGATCATAAGTACACTGTGACAGCATCAGTTAACACGCTGTTAAAAATGAGCAGTTGAAAGGGGATTGTGGTAAAAAAAATTAATTTGATTTGACAGTGATTTGACAGGTAGCAGAAGAAATACTGGCTTGCAATGTGTGTGAATGCACATGTATATATACACACACACACATATATATATTGTATGTGTGTGTATCTGTGTATATACACATGTATACACATTGTATATAGATATAGAACAATTTTACTCCATTTCTGTTGTTTGGCATGTGCATATTTGTTATGCATGCAAAGTCAATATATAATACCATCCTAAATCTCAGAGAAGTTAAGAAGTTTGACCAAGACTACCCAATACACATCTAGTAAATTGCAGAGCCAGTAGCTGAACCTAAATCTAATCTGACTCAAAGGTCTTTGACATTTTCTACTATGCCACTCAAAACACTAATGAGAATTTTGGCATTGTTTGACTTTCAAACACTTCCTATCACATGGATTCCACATTTTGGGATGGGCTCAAATGGCTGTAAATAAAGTAAGCAACTGGGAATTAGGAGGAGGATATTAGCAAAAGAGCAAATTAGAAAGAGGGTGTTGTGAATAACTTTATTTAGTTAACTCTTTTCTTCTAATGCCAAACACTCCTATCACCAAGGAACTGTGTCACTAGAAGGCTGCCAAAATTTTCTCAATCTTACCTTTTGCATATATCCCTGAGATGCTTGTTACATCATATTTGCCTTTTCAAGATACTCTTTCAAATTCGTGTTAAGCAGATATCAACTGTGTGAGTTGTTTTTGAGGAGGGAAACTGGTAAAAGACATTTTAATTCGTTCAACAGATAAGAATCTAGTATGTGCAAAGCACTGCAGTGCAACAGAGAACCATAGTCTAGAATTTAAAGTGTGTGGGATGTTAGATATTAAACAAGAAATTAAAAATGAAGAACAACACTATCTTATTATGGAGGAGCCAACTACCTCATTTCTTGGTCCTCAACCCACATCTCTGAGGCCATCAGCCCACAGATTCTGATCAAAAACATTTTCAGAAACCTTTTTTGTTTTTTACAAAGAGAAGGCAAGGAAGAAACAGTACAAAATGTTAAACCTGGTTGCTATTAAATGCCAAAAATATGGATATAGTCCCACTAACTTTCTATATTTCCAAATATTGTTTTATAAGTATTACTTTTGCAAAGAAAAAAATAGTAAACCTGTCATTATATTTTTCATTTACTGGTAATGAAAAAAATTCAGAGGCAACAAATTGTTCTGTTGTACTTTGCTAGCATCTATAAATTTCTGCTACTTTTGCAAGAAAATTGCTGCATATTCTAGTCTTGTCTATTAATAAACAATATGTGCCATGAACAGAGAGATTTAATCTAGACTAGGTGGAAAGGATTCCCAGAATAAAGAGAAAATGTAATTAATAAGGGAGGACCATGGTGGAGGAAAGCAAGTCTTCAGACAAAAAAAATATATATGCGTGTTCAAAGGCCCCATGCAAGGAGGAAGCATGGCTCTATTTAGGATCAATTCTCTGAGCCAGGAACACTGAGAATGAACATAAGTGTATGCACTTGCAGGAAAAGAAATAAGCTAGATTGTTCAGGGCCTTGAAACCATGGTAAAGATTTGCTCTTAGAAGCAAAGGAAGTGATTTAAGGGATTAAAATTGTATTAATATACTTTTGTTTTTAAAACACTACTCTGGAAAATAGTTTGGAGAAATTCATGGTGGACGTGATGGGATGAGATGCTTCTTAACTCTTTAGAGGTAAAATCATTTTGTGAGGTTTGAATTAAAGCAGTGAACATGGAAAAAGCTATGTGTATTTAAAATATGTATAGAAGGTATTATTGATAGGACGAGTTCATGGACTACATAGAAAACAAGAAAGCAGTGTTGAGGGTGAGTCCTAGGTTTCTGCCTAAGATAACAGAATGATAAGGCCAGGATCTGATTTGGGAGTATGTTTAAAGTATGATGGGTTTGTATTTAGACATATCTGAGACCCCTGAGACAGAGTTTAAATTTAGTTCCAGGGAGCAAACAATGAGATGGTGATTAGTATATAGATTTATGCCTGGGATGCACTTGGAATCATAACCTTTAGAAAGGTAGAAAGCAGGATTAGATACAAAGGAAAATTGGCCTGTGGCAGTGCAATCTTAATGAAGGCCTCAGAACACACCATAGGGAACTTGAAGCTGGGATAAATCTTCAGTTTCCCTGTGATGGGGGGCAGTGAAAGGCCTTTATATCATTTCCACAGTCTTCCATGGCACTCTGTCATTTTACCTCAGTTAGAGTTGGCCATTCTCTCCTCTGTTTCTACAGGCCATCTTGTGTAGCATGTTTGCACCACCTCCCAAGATGCTTGCCATTGCATTAAATCCTGAATCCTAGGGAGTGCTCCCACATTAATAAATCCTTCCTTAACAACCTTCTGTCCTGTTCTCATTTGATCTCACACCCTCAGACTCTAGTCCCATGGGTACTCACTGGACCCTTCCTGGTACATGTTGTTTAGGTACTATAACTCTTTTGGTATATAGTCCTCTTTCTTCTCTTTCAGGTTTAGTATACCCTTGGATGGTTTATGACACCCACATGGTCTTAGTTATTGGAACTCACTGCATCGTATTCAAGCAAGGGGTGGGTGTACTGCTAGTCTTTAAGAGGGAAGAGTGGACATCTTCCTCTGGATCAGAGGGTTCAGGGGAATTTGGGAATTCAGGATTTTCAGATGCATCAACCTAGATATTCTCATCCCATATGTCAGGGTCACAGTTTTTCCATTCTAGGGCCCTAATTATGGCATAGCAACCTAGCATTAGTTACAAGTTTAACTTTCTTTGAATTTCTCTATTTTTGGTTATGATTAAGTCCCAAACTTTGTTTTCAGCTTTCTTTACCTTCAGGCTGCAAGAGATGATAGCCTCTTTACAAGCTACCAAGGAGGCCTTCTGACTTCACACTTGGTTTTTAATTGCTGATTAATCACTCTCACCCTTTATCTTTTTCCAAAGCCTCAGATATCCGTCAAACTAAGTAACAAACACCAAATTCTTCTCCCTCTTAAGTATTATTGCTTTGATATTTTGCAAATACTTGCTACATCAAGCAGCTAGTGGCTTCTCCTCCAACAGAACATCATCCTAGTTCATCAGTAGAGAATGTTTTAGAAATTGCTCACATTTTGTGCCAGAGACTAAGTTGCCCAAGCCAGTAACTGTATCATCACTGCCAGCTGGGTAAGGCGGGATGTAGCTTAAGCATCTGATCTTAGTATCTGTTTCGTTGGGCCACACCTGGTACCAATTGCCACAGATCGTGCTTCACTGGAAGCAAGCTCTGAGATGTAGAACCATCACTGGAAGATAAACGAAGGAAGCAGAATTGGGCAGAGAGAAAAGTTGCCTTGGGATGTAGTCTCAGCAGAAAATCCCAGCCAACTCCTCTGATGCTGGATAGACTTTCACAGTTATCCCCATATAGGGTGAGAGTGCTGGGTCTTTATGCCCTCATTCAACAAGTGATTTCATGTGAGCTACCCTGGGTGGAGGGAGTGGTCTTGGGAGTGATGACTCATTTCAGCTGAATCAATTCTTGAAAGGACTGACAGCTGAGGGTTGTTTGCCGCTAGGCTTCCTGGGAGCTAGATAAATAAGTCTCTCCTTCCTGACGAGGTATCTGGCGTACCGTTTGCAACAGCTAAGCCGAGTGGGACACGACAACTGGCTATTTGTATTTGGAATATCAGGAGGAGGATCTGTCTTGGAGGTCAGTGTAAATGAGTTATCTCTGTACATATGATCAGTAAAGCTATGACCTGGTTACAGCTATTTTGGGAAGGGGTATACTCTGAGAAAGAAAGGGTCTCACACTAGGACTCAGGGAATCCCAACAAATCATGGAGGACACTTTGCAAAGGAGAGCAGGAGGGAGATACGAAGAGGGAATTTTAAAATTATTCTACTTGAATTCAGATTTTTCTTTTGAATATTAGATCTCCATTTCCTTGATACTGTTTATGTTCTTGAATTATGTGGGTGGGAACTTTAATTTGGGGTTCATGGAACTTTAGGAACAGAAAAATAAAAGAAAGAAATGCTATATTTACCTCAGAGGGGAGTAAGGTTTCATTTGAAAGAACATAAGTTTAAAAGGTAGAATGATCACATAAATAGAGGATTAGTGTAGTGCCTTTCAGTGACTTGGGTCTAGAATGAGTCCAGAAGATCTTAATCTGAATAGGTAAGAAAAGCAACAACAACAAAAAAAGAGGATTAATATTAATATGAAATGGTTTATATTGTTGCTTGACATAAACATTCTTAAAATTATGTATGACTACAAGCCTGACCAACTCATTTTGAATCTTTTCCCAGTATCTTTAGAACAAACGGATTCAGGTCTTAGGGAATTCAGAAAGAACTAGAATCACTGTTGCTTCTTCTTCAAACTTCAGTGAAAATACGAATGAATTACATTTTAAAGAAAATTAATGTATTCTTATTTCAAAACCTAATGTAGCTAGTTTTAGAATTATGGGAGGGATATGTTTACCAGATGGATGGGATAAAGTTTTGATGGTCAATGTAGAGGACTTTTTGCATTATTTGCTATGTCTTTTTTTTTTTTTTTTTTCGGTACGCGGGCCTCTCACTGTTGTGGCCTCTCCCGTTGTGGAGCACAGGCTGCAGACGCGCAGGCTCAGCGGCCATGGCTCACAGGCCCAGCCGCTCTGTGGCACGTGGGATCCTCCCGGACCGGGGCACGAACCCACGTCCCCTGCATCGGCAGGCAGACTCTCAACCACTGCACCACCAGGGAAGCCCTTGATACATATCTTTTATATATAAATATGACTTTTAACTTTTTATTTAGAGATAATTATTGTTTAACATGCAGTTTTATAAAATAATAGAGCTGCTATACTTTTTACCCAATTTTTCTCAATTGTAATCTATTACTAGCTATAGTACAATAGCACAATTAGGAAATTGACATCCATACAACCCACTCACATTATTCAGATTTCACCAGTATCACTTGCACTTGTGTGTGTGTCTGTGTGTGCATGCATGTGCTTGTATGCATGCATTTCGTTCTATGAAATTTTATAATGTGTTTTTTAACGTGAAACTGTATTTATACAAGTATGTATAAATGGAATTTTTATCTTGACCTTTGAAGTTCAGTTGAATATATTTCTTTTTGAAAAAAACTATGTAAATTTGATGTAATCCTATGATTATAAAAAGTAATTTATAGAGGACATATCTAGGAAAAAGGGAAAATATCAATTTATGATATGTAGAGATATTGTTCCAGGATGACTCTCTTCAACTTTTTATGAGACATCTATGCAAAATAATTAATGCCTATATTTTAGTATCATTTTAACTTTTATTATTTTAGTAATTGCTAGTAGGGAAAGATGCCCTGATATTTTAGCTTTCCCAGTCTTATATCACTGTTTAGATGAGGAGAATGTATAAATCCATTCTAGATAGTTTAAATAGGAATCTTATTTATTTTGTTTTCTCAGGACACAGTTCTCACTACAAATTTTGAAGGACAGAAATAAACTACCTACTTATGTGTATATATGTATACGTGTAAGTATATACAACACATACATATATACATTCATATGCACGTGTACATACATGCACACAATTGTTAATTAACAATTGTTAATTAATAAATAACTTTATTTGTTAATTAATAAAACAATAAATTGTTTCTTCTATTTCAAATGAAAGTCACTGTATATATGTGAGTACAGTGCATAATTTTCTGCTGAGAGTGCAAAATATATATGTGAGGACATAGATCTCCTCAAGAATTAATGATCTAATGTGATAATAATAGGATGCATGCTGAGGCTCGTTACTTAGATTCTAGTTAACTACCTTCAAGTTACCAAAATATTTCATATGTATTTCACAATACATTCTCCTTTCTTTTTTCATATATGACCAGTACTTTTCTTGTACTTAATTCCTTGGACAAAGAAGTTTCTTAGACCAAAGTGAGTCTTGTATATTTTAAATCAACAAAAGTATGGAACTTTGATTATTGAGAGCTTAGTGTGTATTTAGAGACTTACATCAAAACATTTCACCATCTTACTGTTTTCTAAACCATAAGTAAAAACCAAATACACTTTTATGCATATCTTGCCTACCATCTAAAATTATAAGGCAAGAGGTAGAGAACAATAATACTGTTTCTAGCAAGTGTTTTCAGGACCTAAAAATTAAAATGAACTATAGAGTGACCATAAATTAATAATACTAGTCTAAATTCTTCTGAATTCATAAGTAGATTAAAGTTAAAATTTTTTAAAAATAAAATCCTTAACTGCCTTTGATCTAAAATTCTCTTTATTTGATACATTTGGAAAATATTTATAGTATTTTGTGTTCAGTATTTCTAATAGTGTTGCATAATTTTGACATGGTAAACAGTTTATTGTATCTTTGAGATGAGGAGGAAAAGGAAAACATTCAGGAGTTTATTATTTTACCTTTCTTTTCAAACTGGTGTAGGTAAACATTATTGTCATCAGAAATCCAAAAACATTTCATGTATTGAGTATTTTCATATAATATCTGGATATCACCATAAGGAGATTGTGCATAACCTTAAATTATTTCCCATCTTATATAACTTTGCACATTGCTTAAAATATCCAATAGTATATTTTTAATGTAGTCCATAAAATTCTTTAATAAATAGATGAATGGTTAGAATGATAAATATTTGTATCAATCTAATGGCTACCATTCATATTTACACAATCTTCTTTCCCATATATTTGAGTTCTGTTATATGTCAGTGAAGAAAAATCTTATGCAGAACTACAGCTTCATAACAACTAAATATATTGAATGTGTTTTCCTGCATTATTGACATTATACTTGTTTATACACTTAGTAATTATGTGTTGCCTACAGAGGAGATTATATAGGATATAAATATAGATTTCATTCAAAATTCATGGGGAAAAGCCATATGATTCAAAAGGAAAAACAATATAGACATTACTGAGTTATGAAAATGCTTTACAAATAAGATTCTTAAAAAAACCACAAAAATATAATATAAACCAGAAGAACAATCTTATTTACTATTACTTAAATTATTTTTCATAATGCTGATAAAATGTTTGCTGAGTTTTAGTTAACTTACTGGAGTAAAAATGTTCTCTTAAAAAAAAAAAAACATGTAACAGGACTGAGTCTCTTGTCCTACTGATTTTTGCAAAGGAGTGAATGCCTTTTGTACTGCTGGGCTGAAGCTAAAAGTAGATCTGAAAATGGTATAAAATTCCACTGTTCATTTGAATGAAGTCTGAGTTTTAATTTTAATAACTGCAAGTTGAGAAAAAGGAATACTATTAAATAAATCATGATATTATTAATTTTTTGTTTAATTTATATGTTCTCATACTCTTGCTGATTAACTGAGGAGTAATAGCTGTCAGGAGAAAAGTGTAAAACTGGGCACAAACTAAATGTGTTTAACCGTTTGAATTCTGGTGAATTCATATTAGCATGTTTTATTTTGACAGATATAGAAATGCTTCCATAAACAGTATAGCATTGCTTATAATTTAATTCTTATGAGAACTGCATGAATATATAATTCTGGAAACTATATTTTTCCTTTTCACTATTAATTGTACCAGCCAGTTCTCTTTCACTGTTTTTTTTTTTTTTTGGAGGTGGGAGGTTGAAGGGGGAAGATTCCCAGTACTCAAGCAACTTAATTAAAATTATTTAAATTTAATAGAGTCTTAAATGGAAATATATTTCCTAGATGAATCAATCAAGGATGAAAACAGCCTGAGACCTTGGGCTTCTTGAGGGCTGAAAACATAAATAGCTTACATAGTTACATGGTAACTTATATCAGTCATGGTACATGAGATACAGTCGATGTTTAATAAATATTTATATAATTGAATTTTAAGAGTTTAGGAAACAGAAGTGTGAAATTAACATTTGTGTATAGCATAATCTGACCTGAACAAAAACATTGTCACCAAAAGATAATGAATCTACAATCTTGGTAGTATATTTTCTGCCTAACTCAAAAATTCTTTAGTGCTCTGACTGATACAACCATTAGTAATAGCAAACTGTCCTTTGTAATCTATGAAGATAGATAAGATCTATCATAATCAGTATACTTATACGACTTTAAAGAAATGAAAGAATTGCTGAAAATTTAAAGACAGTATTGAAAAAATGTAAAAAAAATTTCCTAGTAACATGCCTAGTCTCTCAGTGCAACAATGAGTTGTCCTAAAATGGTGATAGCAAAGAAATGAACACACAAGTCAACAAAAACGCTTCAGAGATGCTTCAAGAAAATAATACGTTGTTGTTAAACATATTCTGTAAACTCAGAAAGAAATTTTATCTAAAACTATGAGAGATAAGATGGAGAATCTAAATGCTAGAAAATTAGATGACATCTCAGTAATAACAAGGTTATTTCGGGGCAAGACTAGAAAGACAAAATCTATTGCCACAAAATGTGGCAATATTTTATGATTAACTATTATTAATCTGATAATGTGCTGGCTGTTTCAACATACATTACCTCATCCCCATACCTAATAATGTCAGAACAGTATTGACACGTTAATTCTAGATGGAAAAATAATATTTGAGAGTTAATACTTGCTGAAGATCACGTGACTAGTGAGTGATAGAGCCATGATTTTCATTCAGGTTTTTCCTTCAGACTCCAAATTTATAACCTTGTACCATGAAGATAACTTAAACTTCAGATAGGCCAAAGAAGAGAGGTAGAGAAAATGTGAATATGTTCCAGGAATGTAAGTTTCATCAGTTACACACATACTTATCATTTCTGGTGCTCTGCATTCCTTGTGTAGATTGAGCCTTTTAATCTGGTGTTATAGTACTTATACCTGAAGGAATTCCTTTAGAATTTCTTGTTTTTTAGAATTTCTGAAGTTCTGCTGGTGATAAATTCTAGCTTGTATATGTCTGAAAACATCTTTATTTCACCTTTTTCTTTTTTGGTGGTTTGTTCTAGCTGCAGATTGCAGTCAGCTGTGGGGTTCTAGATAGGCATCTTATACTCAAAGGTGCAGAAGTCTGGGATGGCTGCCTCTGTGGGTCCTGGTTTCCAGCAAGGGAGATGGGGAGGGAGAAGGGAGGGACTCAGGTGGCTGGCAAAAGTAAACACAAATACCTGTGGGGTGAAAAATAGTGAAATCTGCAGGGAGTCTGGGATGCCAGTGTTGGCTGTTGGTGCCTTCAGTGCCAGAAGCTGCTCAAGTTGTCTGAAGAGTAGATGCCTGAGAACTGTGGTCATTCCCGCTGCTTGGCTGATACTGATAACCCCCACTTTTCTTCCTTACTCCTAGCCGTCTCTGTATGTCTCAGTTTTGCTGGTCTGTGAGTAGGGTAAAAGTCAATTAAGGTGAGGGGAGCTTTTCCTAGCTAGTCTCCTTTTGGCTCTGAGTAATGCTGGCATGGGTGATGGGATGATGCAGGCAAAAAAAAAAAAAGGTATTCTTCACTTTTTTAGGTGGTTATTCTCAAGTTGTTTTGTTCCACAGCGTTGCTGAAGTTTGCTAAGCAGATTCCAGAGCTATCAAAAAACTGTTCTATGTTCATGGTTGGCTGTCAATTGTTGATCTCTGTGTGGGTATGGAGGCTGGGTTCTCAAGCTCTATAATTTTGTCACTTCAAGAATGTCACAAATGAAATCATAGATATGTAATATTTTGAGGTTTTTTTCATTCAGCATAATTCCTTTGAAATTCATCTAAGTTGTTGAGTACATCAATAGTTTGCTCCTTTCTATTGCTGAGTAATACAGATTACTACAATTTGTTTAACCACTCGCTTATTGAATGATGTATATGGTGTTTGTGGCTATTCTGAGTAAAGCTTCTATGAACATTTGTGCACAGGTTTTTGTGTGAACATGAGTTTATTTCTCTGAGGTATATGGCCAGGACTGAATTGCTGGGCTGTATGTTAATTGTGTGCTTGGTTTTATGAGAAACTGCCTAACTGTCTTCCAGAGTGTCTGTGACATTTTTACCTTTCTACCAGCAATGTTTGAGTGATTCAGTTTCTTCATATACTTGTCAGCATTTGGTATTGTCACTATTTTTTATTTTAGCCATTCTGATAGGTGTAAACTGATGCCTCATTGTGCTTTTATTTTTCATATCTCTAATGGCTAATTATATTGAACTTTTTTCATGTGTTTATTTGCCATGTGTATACAGTTGCAGGAAATATTGGTAAATGACATTTGCTTATTTTCTCAATTATTTTATTATTCATTTTCTATTTGTTTCCTGTGTTTCTCATTCTTCTGTTTCTCTTTCTTATGAATTACACAAGCATGTTTTAGGATTCATGATGATTGATTTGTGGTCTTTTTAAATTATTATATTGCTCTGTAGAGTTTTCCTAGTGGGGATATACATACACATACACACACACACACACACACACACTTGTGACAGTGTACTGCTATAAGTTTACCACTTCCAGTGAAGTGTAAAAATCTTATTTTGGTCCCTTTATATTTGTCACCTTTTAAAGATCATTGCTTTGAGTATCAGTTATTATTTAATTTTAATTTGTATTATTAAGTATTTAGATACTTGATGGAAATATAGTCTATTACATTTACTCATATTTATGTTCTTTTCATTATTCATTCTTTCTGATCCTTTGAGAGTTCATCTTTTATCATTTTGTTTCTGTTTGAAGAACTTCTTTAGCCATTCTTCAACAATAGGTTTTTTAGCTTCCTTCATCTGAGAATGACTTTATAATCTTTTTAGAGATTGAATATCCAAACAACAGTCACACCATATTTTAAAATAGTACTCTACCTGCAACCTACAGTAACGAGTCCAGGAAGCCAAACCACAACCTCTGTAGCAGACAGCCCCAGTCAGGACTTGATCAATAACTGACAGCTTATTTTTTTGTCCCTACTTCCAATGTAGGACCAAGTGGTGAAAGCCAAATATGTTCCTCTAACTAATCCCTTAGGATACCCTGTTACTAGTTAGCTTGCCTCCAGTTTCTCCATGTCAACAGCTTCCAATCAGGGCATACCTGAAGGCTTCCCTTTTTATCATTATGAAGTTTTTCATTTCCTCTGCTTGTCTTGGAGTCTCTGCCAAAAGTAACTGATGGTGTCTGATTCGCTTGCTGCAGCAAGCTCTGAAGAAACAGCTTTGCTCATTCTCATTTGGATGGTCTTCATTTATTTAAACACCTCCATTCCTGAAGAATATTCCTGAAAGACACAGTTGGCAGTTCTCTTTTTTTTTATTTCAGTAATTGAAAAATATTGTGCTACTTACTCCATGATTTCAGATAAGAATTTTTTTTGTAATTTGAACTAGGGATTCTCCTATAGGTAATGTCTTATTTTTCTGGCTGCTTTCAAGATTAGTTTTCAGAAGTTTAATTTTGCTGTATCTCAGTATGGATTTATTTGGATTTATACTATTTGTGGTATTTCTCAGTTTCTGGAATCTGTAGGTTTATATATTTCACCAACTGTGAGAAGTTCAGCCATTATTTCAGCAGCTCTGTATTTCCTTTCTGAGATGCTGATGGTATGAATGTTGATTTTTACTGTCCTATAAGTTCTAGAGGATGTATTTTTTTTAATTCTACATTCTCTCTGATGTTTCATTTGGGTATATTCTATTTATCTGTCCTAACTATATCATGTCATCTCTGTACTACTATTGAACAGACCTAGTGAAGGTTTTTTTTTTTTTTTTAGTTATAGTGTATTTCAGTTTTATTATTTCCTTTTATTTTTGTTACTTCTTTGACTTTTTCTTTATTTGTTTCAAGAAATTGGCAATTTCTTGTTGAATTTTTGTTATCGTTGCTGCTTTAAAGCCCTTGTTGGATAATTCCACCATCTGATTATTCTTAATGTTGATATCAGCTCTCTTTTCTCATTCCAGTTGTGATTTTTCTGTCTCTTGGAATGACAGGTATTAAAAATTTTTTTTTCCTTTGTATTTTATCAGTTATGTTAGGAGACTCTGGATCTTATTTAAGTCTTCTGTTTCAACAGTCAAGTCAACCTGCTTAGGTTTAGCATACAGGTCCTGGCATATTTTTATGAGGTATTTTCTGATTTTAGTTTTGTATTTGTTTGCTTTTATTTAAATTGAAGTATAGTTGATTTACAGTGTTATATTAGTTTAAGATATACAACATAGTGATTCAATATTTTATATATTACACTCCGTTTAAAGTTACTATAAAATATTGGTTATATTCCTTGTGAGGTACATTATACCTTTGAATCTTAGTTATTTTATTCCTAGATTACCTTTCTCAATCTTGCTCCTCCCTCGACCCCTCTCCCCTCTGGTAACTACTAGTTCACTGTATATATCTGTGAGTCTGATTCTGTTTTGTTATAGTCATTTTTTCTTTTTTTAGAGTTCACATCTAAGTGAAAACATATAGTATTTGACTTTCTCTGTTTGACTTTCTTCATTAAGCATAATATCCTCCAAGTCCATCTATGTTGTTGGAAATGGCAAAATTTTGTGTGTGTGGCTTTTTTTTTTTACTTTTATGGATGAATAATAGTCCACTTTGTGTGTGTGTCCACATTTCTTAAAGGTGCTGTCTTTTCTCCATTGTATATTCTTACCTCCTTTGTCATATATTAATTGGCCATATAAATGTGAGTTCATTTTTTGGGCTCTTTCTTCTGTTGCATTGATCTGTGTGTCCGTTTTGTGTCAGTAGCATACTGTTTTGATTACTGTAGCTTTGTATTATATTTTGAAATCAGGGAGCATTGTACCTCCAGCTTTGTTTTTCTTCTTAGGATTGCTTTGGCAATTTGGCATCTTTCATGTTCCACATAAATTTTAGAATTATTAGTTCTAGTTCTGTGAAGAATACCATTGTTATTTTGATAAGGATTGCATTGAATCTGTAGATTGCTATAGGTAGTATTGTCATTTTAACAATATAAATTCTTCCAATCCATGAACACATTATATCTTTCCATCTGTTTGTGTCTTTTTCCATTTCTTGCATCAGTGTCTTACAGTTCTTTTACCTCCTTAGATTTATTCCTAGATACTTTATTCTTTTTGATGCAATTGTAAATGGGATTGTTTTCTCAATTTCTCTTTCTGCTAGTTTGTTGTTAGTGTGTAGAAATGCAACAGATTTCTGTGAATTAATTAATTTTTCCATCTTACAACTTTACTGAATTCATCTATGAGGTCTAGTGATTTTTTTTGGTGGCAACTTTAGGATTTTCCACATATAGTATCATGTCATCTATAAACACTGACAGTTTTACTTCTTCCTTTCAAACTTGGATTCCTTTTATTTCTTTTTCTTCTGCTTGCTGTGGCTAGGACTTCAATACTATGTTGAATATAGGTGGTGAAAGAGGCATTCTTGACTTGTTCCTGATCTTAGAGGAAATGCTTTCAGCTTTTCACTGTTGAGTATGACGTTAGCTGTGGGTTTGTCATATATGGTGTTTATTACATTAAAGTATGTCCTTCTATTATAAATTTTGATAGTTTTTATCATAAATGGATGTTGAATTTTATCAGTTTTTTTTGCATCTATTGAGACAAACATATGCTATTTATTTTTCAATTTGTTGATGTAGCATATCACACTGAATTTGCAGATACTGAAAAATCCTTGCATCCTTGGGATAAATCCCACTTGATTATGGTGTATGATCCTTTTAATGTATTGTTGAATTTGGTTTGCTAATATTTCATTGAGGGCTTTTGCATCTATGTTCATCCGTGTTATTGACCTGTAATTTTTGCTTGTGGTGACTTTGGCTTTGGTATCAGGGTGATGCTGGCCTCATAGAATGAGTTGTTTCCTTCCTTTGCAATATTTTGGAATAGTTTGAGAAGGATACATGTTAATTCTTATCTAAATGTTTGGTAGAATTAACGTGTGAAACCATCTGTTCCTGAACATTTTTCTTTGGGAGATTTTTTATTACCAGTTCAATTTCATTATTGGTAATTGCTATTCATATTTTCTATTTTGACTTGGTTCAGTCTTGGGAGATTGTACATTCTATGAATTTGTCTCTTTCTTCTAAATTATCCACTTTATTGGCATATTATTTTAATAGTAATCACTTATGATCCTGTGTATTTCTATGGTGTCAGCTGTAATTTCTCCTTTTATTGATTTTGTCTCTTTGTCTTGATTTTGGCTAAAGGTTTATCAATTTTGTTTGTCTTTTCAAAGAATCAACTCAGATTGATTTTTCTATGACTTTTAAAGTCTCTATTTCATTTATTTCTGCTCTAATCTTTATGACTTCTTTTA
Source organism: Mesoplodon bidens (assembly GCF_964165515.1). Classification (NCBI taxonomy): domain Eukaryota; kingdom Metazoa; phylum Chordata; class Mammalia; order Artiodactyla; family Ziphiidae; genus Mesoplodon; species Mesoplodon bidens. The sequence continues at coordinate 66,766,065 of NC_138162.1, read as the reverse complement.
CTAACTTTGCATGTTATTGTTGCTGTTCTTTTTCTAGTTCCTTTAGGTGTAAGGTTAAGTTCTTTATTTGAGGGGTTGTTTTTTCTTCTTGAGGTAGGCATATCACTATAAGCTTCCCTCTTAGAACTGTTTTTGCTGTGTCCCACAGATTTTTGGATCAGTTTGTTTTCATTTTATTTGTCTCCAGGCTTTATAAATTTCTTCTTAAATTTCTTCATGTTAAGTAGCATATTACTTAGCCTCTACATGTTTGTGTTTTTGCAGTTTTTTTTATTGTAGTTGATTTCTAGTCTCATTGTTTTGTGTTCAGAAAAGATGTTTGATGTGATTTCAATTTTCTTAAATATACTGAGATTTGTTTTGTGGCCCAGCATGTGATCTATCTTGGAGAATATTTGATGTGTACTTGAAAAGAATACGCATTCTACTGTCTTTCGATGGAATGTCCTATATATATTTATTAGTTCTATTTGGTCTAGTGTGTCATGTAAGGCCAGTTTTCCCTTATTGATTTTTTTCTGGATGACCTATCCACTGATGTAAGTAGGGTGCTTAATTCTCCTAATGTTGGGTTACTGCCAATTTTCGCCTTAATGTCTGTTAGTTGTTTTATGTATTTATTGCTCCTATATTGAGTGCATATATATTTAGAGTGGCTATATATTCTTCTTGGATTGATTCCTTCATCATCATGTAATGTGCTTCATTGTATCTTGTTACAGTCTTTGTTTTAAAGTCTTTTTTTGTCCAATACAAGTATTGCTACCCTGACTTTATTTTCATTTCCTTTTTTCATCCTCTCACTATCATCAGTCTCTGTGAATCTTTAGATCTGAAGTTAGTATCTTGTAGGAAATACATATGTGGGTCTTGTTTTTGTATCCATTCAGCCACTCTATGTCTTTTGATTGGAGCACTTTGTCCATTTACTTTTAAAGTAATTATTGATAGGTATGTACTTATTACCATTTTGTTAATTGTTTTGGGGTTGTTTTTGTAGTTGCTTTTGTTCCTTTGTTTTCTTTTGCTCTTTTCCCTTATCTGATGACTATCTTTGGTGTTATGTTCAGATTCCTTTCTCTCTTTTGTGTGTAACTATTATGAATTTTGGTTTGTAGTTACCGTGAGGTTTATATATAGCAATATATATATATATATATATATACGACTATTTTAGAATGTTGACCTCTTACGTTCAAACGCTTTTTATCAACCCTGCCATTTTTACCCCCCCAATGTTACTGTTTTTACATTGTATTTTACATCTTTTTGTTGTGTGTATCCCATAACTACTGATTTTGGATATAGATGATTTTACATTTTTGTCTTAACCTTTCTTCTAGCTTCACCAGTTTGCTATACCTGACCACAGTTCAGCTGGGAACTTGGAAACCAGTAAATCATATTTAAAAGCCACACAGTACTTACTCCCACCTCCCTGGACAGCATATATAACTCATAATGGTGCTGTTCCTATCTCAGATCACACTCCTACATATGCTACCAAATAAATTCTACTTTAAACTTAAAATCTGCAGTAGAGTTTCCAGCAAAATTTTATCATCCAGTAAAATCTTTAAACATTATCATTAAAACCTATATGATCATATCCAGCAATTGCATTGGAGAAAAAACCCCACGAGAATATTGCTCTGGGAAATTAATTCTTCGGCTTGTTGCCTAAGCCTTTGTTTTCTAATGAAATATCCCTATTTAAATAACACTATTCTTCTATGACATATTCATCTTTAAATTATGTTTTTATTGAGAGCTTTCAGTACCACGTATTTGAACTGTTGTCACGCTTTATTTAAAATCATGTTCTCAGTAGCCTTAGGGAAGCACCATTTCCCACCATTCTAATTGACCAGGTTTTCTGAGAGTATATTTATGCATTAAACTGAACATCCCATTACACAGTTTAAATATGTTATTAAGAAATGTATGTCCTTAATAAATGAAGTATAACATCTATGGAGAGGGTGGTAAAGAAGAAAGAAAATATTTTTAAAAATATTTGATATTTCCAAATCTTGCTGCTTCTATGTTTCTTAATGTTTTTAGTGGAAATAAAACTAGAATATAGTAATAATATAGTTGTTGACGAAGTCAAAAAGGGGGGAGGGAGAAGAGAAGAAACACTTACCTAGGACTCATGTAATGGTAACAAAAACATAAAGGAGGTTTTCATTCAATAGCCAGAGAATTTGCTCTGCCTGTGAAATTTATGTCAGTATATTATCTTTGTGATACAATTCTCTAAAATGCAAAGATAAGCATAATCTATTTACTTTTGAAAATTTGAAGGAATTTAAGAATATAATGTCATTTGGAGATTTTGGAATTATTTTAAAAATTTGTTTACAATTAGTCTGCAATAGAAAGTGTCATATTGTAATGGGGTAAAGTAAAAATAAAAAGCTGTCCATCTAAATGCCATTTATTATAGGAATGAATTGTTGACATCTAAAAACATCTCCCCCATGTCACATTACTATGACCTCAGTTGGTATTACTGGAAAATGATGCTGAGGTTTTGTGTGTTAGTAAGATGTAGCTTGTATTTACTCCCTTTTAAATATTCTTTCATTATATCTAAGTACTTTACAAAAAATGAAAATAGCAAGGTTCACTTCTTAAAGGGGACCATTCAGGAATCTAAAACAAGTTGGAACAGTGGTGTATAAAATGAATCAAAAGACATTTCTGGCCTCATAATTCACCAGAATCATTTACTTCTTGAATCCACTTAATGTTTCAGCCTAACCTATTGAGTTACAAAGCCTTTAGAGGTTTCACAAGTTTTCTTGTTACTGCTGCTAAGTTCATAGTTCTTCAAAATTGGAAAAAATATTGGAATAGTTTTAAAACTAGAAAAGCAAAATAATGTTAGTGTATAAAAGTGTTTTCTGTATGTTTCATGTCTCAAGCTTATATTTTAAAATTAATTTGGATACGTGAGGAAACAAACCTTTATGATCTGCACCTTAGGTATCTTTAGTTGAAGAACACATCTATACTTTTATGCAAATTTTAAGGAAATAAAGAAGTAAAAAATCATTTATTTATAATTAATATATGTACACAATATCAGATCACCCAAATATATAAAGCACATATTAACAAATCTAAAAGAATAAATTGACAGCAATACAATAATAGCAGAAAACTAAATACCCTACTTTCAATAATGAATGGAACATTCAGACAGAAAATCCATAGAGAAACAGCAGACTTGAATAGCACTAAATAGATCTAACAAGCACAAACAGAACTTTCTACCTAACAACAGAATAACAGCCATTGTTTTAGATTATTCATGGAACGTTCTCCAGGCTAGATCACATGTTAGGTCACAAAAAATGTCTTAACAAATTTATTAGAACATAAACTGATTGACATTTATCCACTTTAACACTCCAAGCCTAAAATTTACTTGTCCCAATTACCAACTTATTTTTGGAAGCATCACTTCCAAAACTTCAGAATTTATCAAATAGGGATGAAGAAATTAAGCATAATTTGTATAATTTAGTGATTTTTAAATGACTGTTTCATAGAATACAGTAATACAACATCATATACAAGTACATACAAAAAATACAACGTTGAATCCAAATACATGCAAAACATGCTAATGAATTTTTGTCAGCATTAGGCATCCTGTGAAAATGCTGTGCATTTCTAGAAAGTTGTTATTATTGCATTCATTATTTAGTACTTATATTTCGCAGCAGGAAATAGGTGTGCTCAGTATATGTCCAAATGATTATTGAATGTTATACCAACATTTTGAATGCATTCTATTCTCACACATTTATATTTGGGGAATCCTATTCTTTCCTATCTGTATAATTAAGTGCTGCCACTGTTATCACTTTAGATACCACTCTACAACTATTAGGGAAAGTTGTATGAGAATATATAGTAACTATAGCCAGGATGGAATCTGTCTTATAGGACATTTGTTACAAGTCCACAGAGAGACTAGTGACATAGCTCAGAATGTCACCAACAAAACTGCTAAATATTACACATAAAAATTAAAAGGTGAGATGGAAAGGGGATGTAGTTCAAGGTACTAGTTCAACCAGCTAACTTTTTGTCATAAAAGTAGATAGATTGGTCCTAAAGGAAGGAAAATACTGTATGAGAGCCACTGTACATAATATTTCATCTATCAGTTTGGTAATAATTATAAGTTCATTGAGATTATAGTCCTTTAAAGTTTGGAAAAATATGGAATCATTTTCAAAGTAGAAAAGCAACGTATATTTTTTTAAAGTGGTTTCTGTTTTAATATCTGAATCCCAGATTTCAAAGTTAATTGGGATGCTCATAGAAACAAATATTTTATGCATTTGTGCCTTTAGATGATCCGACATCTCTGTTATTTAGATTTCCTGAGAAAACTTAACATGATATAATGAGCCAGAACTAATTCCATAAGCATAATAAATTCTCTGGCTCAACCTGTATTATATATAACAACCAAAATTAATGTCATGAGCTCATGCACTTCACAACTGTAATTTTTTCTTAAAAATAAATTTACGATATTTTAAGCAGATAGTGTAATATATCCAACATATCTAATAAAATATTATTTTACTGTGAACCGTCAATGGCTAATAAATATGATAGTCTTGTAAATACTTTAACTTCACTACCTTCCATCTATATGTAATAAAACATGAATTCCTAACAGCATCCAAAAATGTAAGCATATTTTGATAACTAGAGATTCTTAAGGTGGGTTCTTAAAATTCACAAGTATTCTTTATATATAATTGACCCTTTTACATTTAACTCTATTACGGTATATTGTGTTATGGATACAGATGTTCAAACTATTTTTAAAATTGTTCAAACACCATAGTAACCTAGAATACTTACCAATAAATGACTGTAAAGGCAATTTAGTCAAATCACTACACTTTAAAAGTCAGTGAGCTGAAACCCAGAGAATTTATGGGCCTTCCTTCCTCTGTAACACAGCTAGACAGTGGAATTCTAATACTGGAATATGGGTTTCCTGATGCGTAGGCTAGATCCTTTTAAATTATATGGTGCTCACAAATAGGGTTTCATGAAAGGTAATCTTCATTGACTAAATCCCCTATATTGTGCATTTTAAAGTTACTTTTCTTTATATTTAGTAAGCTTTACTAAATCATTCTGATAGATGGATTAAAAAAATTCTTTCTCTTAATGGTGAAATTGTGCCTATTTATACAAAAATAAGGTTTGAAAAATCTCTTGATATGCTTTTACAAAGTAAGTATAATAACTGGAGTGTTTTTGGAGGAAATTTAAAATTTAAAATACTACTTTAGCTGATCCAGAACTACTTAAATATTTTATTTCTTCTTTATTTCTGATGTGTTTTACTTTTCAAATATTTTAAAATCTAAGTGGCCAAATTCATGGCCATAAAGCTTTAATGTCTTTTAATGTCTGAAATATCTTAAATATCACCTTTTACTTTTTCTTTATTAGTTTTGTTGGGTTTTTTAGCAATTTCATTTACTGATATCTACCAAAAAATTATTTTAAAAAATCTTTCCCATCTTTAATATAGTTAAAACTCTTAACTATGTTTATGTACTACTAGTTTATAAAGTCTTTGGCCGGTGGTGATAGTATTAAATTTATTCAATAGAAAAAAAATCTTTCCCCATATGACTTTATTTGTGAATGTTTTCATTTCTGAAAAAAAAGTATTTGCATGTTTAAAATTTTTAGAACTTAAAATGTGATTGCGCTTTTTTCTAATTTCTTTTTTTTTTTAATTTTGTCAATTTAATCACTTTATTACTCCCCAAGCAAAATTTTAGGACCTGCAGAATTGCATCTTGAACTTTTCTGGTCTTTCTGGTTTCTATATTTTTGTTGAAAACTCAACCACCAGTTTTATTATTGCTTATATGAAAAGCATATGCCTCCCCTCCCATATTCCCTGATAACTTAGATTTTTTAGTACACTTTTAGTGTATAATTATAATACAATGCCATCATATTAGTACTATAAACACTGGAGCACATGCTATTTAATTATGCCAAGCATTAATGTGTATTTCTGTATATGCATAAAATATATTACCTTCTATAAATAATTACTTCAGATATATAATACTTCACATTATATTATGCTAACATTGTGTATTAATTTCTCTAATGCTTTTGCCATTTTCCACACTTTAATTGTTGGGTGTGTGATTAATTTGCTCAGAGTGCACTCTGTGGGTTTCTGTCTTCTACTAATTTTATAAAATTCTCAGGTACTCTTTTTTAAACAAATGTTTTTCCTCATTCTGTATATTTTTTCTTTCCAGTACACAAATTATGCACATTACAAACTTTGACAATATGCCACATGCCTTTCAATCTTTGCTGAGTTTTTTAGTCTTAATTCTTTATGCTTAAATTTCAATTATTATGTATTAATCTCTTTTAATCCTATTTTTGCAATATCTAAGATTTAATTAAAACCACTCAATAAAATGGTGATTTCAGATACTGTTTGCAATTCAAGAATACCAACTTTAGGGCTTCCCTGGTGGCGCAGTGGTTGAGAGTCTGCCTGCCGATGCAGAGGACACGGGTTCGTGCCCCGGTCCGGGAGGATCCCACATGCAGCGGAGCGGCTGGGCCCGTGAGCCATGGCCGTTGAGTCTGCGCGTCTGGAGCCTGTGCTCCGCAACGGGAGAGGCCACAACAGCGCGAGGCCCACATACCGCAAAAAAAAAAAAAAAAAAGAAAAAAAAAGAATACCAACTTTAGTTTTTATTCTAATTCTTTACTAAAATTCTTCATTTTTAACAATTTATTTTTCCTATATTTTATAGTTATTCTAAATTTTCTTCCTATTTCTCAGACATGAAACAGTTACCATTCTACTTCTCTTAATTGTTGTTTCTCTTAGTTTGTTTGATTCTGATATTTAGCATGCCTAAGTCATTTTAACTGGATTTCTGACATTGTGAATGCATAAATTTAGGTGTTCTGGTAGATCTTATTTTTCTCCTAAGAGATTTTCTTTTTCATGGCAGGCTAATAAAGTAAAACTAGGTTTCTTTCTCCTTTTTGAGGGGTGTTTTTTTAAAATCTGTTATTAATTATGGATTTTCCCCTTTATTTTTAGGGTGTAGGAAAACCTTACTTTTTAATTACACTAAGTATCTGGAACCTGAATCAGAATACTATCTCTCTAGGACCAGACAGCTCTTTAAATATATGCATGGCATTTTAGCTGCCCACCTCCTTTTCTACGGGAGGCTCCTTGGCATTGCCCTCTGAACACCTGTAGGAGATTGGAAATTTTCAGATGTATTAAATGACTTTTATGCATACTTTGAGGTTCCCACAAGACAGCTCCTCATTCAAAGCCTCACCTTCCACATTTTACATCAACTTTCTCCTCTTATTCCTCATTCCAGTGGGTCTGTGTTTTCTGTTTGAGCTTTATTCTCTGATGTTCCTATGAACTGACACAATCATGCCTCCAAAAAAAGGCTGTCTATTCTTTCAAAAATCTTATATCCTCCAGTTGCTGCCTATTTTATTTGCTCCCTAGTGCTTTCATATATTTTTCTTTTTTTTTAATTTTTAGCTTTTATTTTTGCTTTTGGTAGAAAGCTTAATTCAAAATATAAGCTACCCCATGACCAGAACTGGAATTCCCCAACAAACCGCACAGTTTATTGTATCAGTGTCCCACCCAAATAGGCAAAAACAACTGATACTCCCTAAATATGATGGAATGTAAAGAATTTTAGAAGACAGTTGTAAAATATGTGAGGAACGGGACATGTTTGTATGACCAGAAACATCATTTCATGACAAGGCAAATATAAAATTTTGAATTAAACTTTAAAAATAATGAAATTAAATAAGCATCATTCCATGGAGGAAAAACATTGAAATTCCTCAGATTATGTCCATCCTTTTTTAATTCAATAACAAAGATATGTTGGGGGAGTTCACTGAAAGGAATCTGATCTTGGAAGTTGATTTGTCCACATTTGTAGTTATCCAACTATAAGCATTTTAACCACTAGTTGATAATATCATAGAAAACCATCAAGTGTTAGACAGCAGGTTTTATACGGTGTTCTTTAAGTAGAAATTCAAACATTTGCTGATTTTGCAACTAAAAGGAATATAATAAATTATACTTGTGTTTTTAGTACCTGGAAATCTTGAACATCACTTTGGATTAGAGATAATAGAAAGAATAGGGTAACAGACTTCCAATCCAAACCTAGTAAAAGAATTATCAGAAGTAAATAGTAGGTCTTCTAAGAATAAATTAGTTTATAACTAATCTCAGAATTCTCACATTTCCTTTTCTTATACTGTTATGTAAAAGGAAGGGGAAATGAAGGATGCTTTTATTTTGGGGCAAGTAAATTAGGTGATTAGGAAAGATGAGGTGTCATTCTTAAAATATCAAATATTAAAAATTAGTTTTTTTAAGATCTTACAAAATGTGTATGCAAAAGTTTTGATAAATGACAGAGTGAATTCGTTTTCATCTAATTTCACAGAGCTTCTACAAGCAGTAGTGTCTCATCTTGTTAAATATAACCAATAATATCCCTGCTATTGGGAAAGACTTAAATGATACATGCAGTTGTGCATGAGGTTCGTCTTGACCCAATATCTTTCCTTCGTATACTTCAGCGCTAGACTTCCTGCTATAAGATCTTCATGCAATTACAAAAGAAAAAAAAAAGCCTAATTTGTCTCCTGGTCCATAGTAAATGGTTAATTAATTCTAATAAGATAACTGAATGTGTTATCAAATCCATGCCAACCCACACCAACATCAGAAGAAGAACCCACACTGTAACCCATAAATGAGAGTGTTGCAAGGTTTTACTTTGTTTTAAAGTTAAAATTGTTTCAGTATTACTAAACTGCTCTCACTTCTCCTGTGTTCCCAAAATGAGAAAATGTGTCTTGTCATGCAGACTTTTACTATCCACTCAGTAAAAGGAGGGAAGTAAAGATAAGAGTGTTTAAATATTTCAAAATTTTTTTTCTTGTGTTTGATGTTGTAGGATTTTGATTTAGATGTAAGTCTATCTGAATCTAATACCTGGTTTCTTCTTAGGCTATTTAATAACCTGAGTCTAAAGAAAAAATGACAATTGCAGAAAATATTGGAGAAAATATTATCTCAGTGAGTTCAGTATATTATGCTCTCTTTAGATAGCAGTGTGGGGGAGGTGGGGAAAGTACAATGAACAGCATTAGCCATCTCTGTCAACTGAAATAAAAAGTCCTAAGTCACAAGGACTGTTTTCATTGATATCCACAATTGGTTGGAAGTATTACCCCAGTGCTCTGTATATTTTTAGTTTTCCTTTTCTTCTTTTCCTCTATTTAAGCCAAGCATCGACAATAAACTTTTTTTTTAAAAGGACTATTTTTTAGAGCTTTTTTAGGTTCACAGCAAAATTGACTGGCAGGTAGATTTCCCATATACCATCTGCCTCCACACATACATAACCTCCACCATTATCAACATCCCTTATCAGTGCTATATTTGTCAATATTGAAACTACATTGCACATCATTATCACCCAGAGCCTTGGTTGACATTAGGGTTCATTCTTGGTGTTATATATTCCATGGGTTTGGACAAATGTATAATGACATATATCTACCATTACGATATCTTACAGAGAGATTATCTGCCCTAAAAATGATCTGTATTAGCTTATTCATCCTTCCCTACTCCCAAGCCCTAGGAACCACTGATCTTTTATTATCTTCATAGTTTTGCCTTTTCCAGAATGGCATATAGTTGGAATCATATGGTATAGCCATTTCAGACTGGTTTCTTTCACTACCAAATATGCATTTAAGGTTCTTCCATGTCTTTTCATGGCTTGATAGAATATTATTCAGTGGTTAAAAAGATAAGCTGTCTATTACCTACCGAATGACATCTTGGTGACTTCCAAGTTTTGGCAATTTTGTATAAAGCTGCAATAGACATTCATGTGCAGGTTTTTGTATGGACGTATACTTTCAACCCCTTGGTGTAAATACAAAGGAGTGCAATTGTGGGATCTCAAGAGAATGTTTTGTTTTTTTTTAAAGCTGCCAAACTCTCTTCCAAAGTGACTGTAGCTTTCTGCATGCCCACGAGCAGTGCGTTAGAGTTTTCATTGCTCCATATCCTTGTCAGCATTTGATGGTGTTAGTATTCTGGATTTTGGCCATTGTCATAGTTGTGTATAGTGGTATCTCATTGTTGTTTTAATTTGCCTTTCCCTGTTGACATATGCTGTGGAACATCTTTTCATATGCTTGTTTGCCACCTGTATGTCTTTGGTGAGGTGTCTGTTCAGGTGTTTGGCTCACCCTTTAATTGGGGTGTTTGTTTTCTAATCACTGAGCTTTAAATGTTATGTTGGTATACTTTGAATAACAGATGTTTATCAGATGTGTATTTTGCTAATATTTTCCCCAAGTCTGTGGCTTGTCTTTTGATTCTTTGGACAGTGTTTTATGCAGAGCAGAAATTTTTATTTTAATGAATCCCGACTTTCAGTTCTTTCATGGAATGGACTCAATTCATTTTTGTTAACACTTGCAAAAGGTATAAACTCTGTGTCTAGAATCATTCTTTACTTTGTGGTCGTCCAGTTTTTCTAGCACCATTTGTTGAAAAGACTGTATTTGCTCCATTTTATTGCTTTTGTTTCTTTGTCACAGATTACTTGACTACCATTATGTTGTATGCCTTAAACTTACACAGTGCTATATGTCAATTATATCTCAATAAAACTGGAAGAATAAAAAATCTTAAAAAATGAGTAGACAGTACTTAGGTGGATCTATTTCTGCTCTTTATTCTGCTTCATTCATTTCTTTGTTCTTTCAACAATAGCAAACTGTCTTGATCACTGCAGTTTTATAGTAAGTTTTGAAATTGAGCAGTATCAGTCCTCCAATTTTCTTCTCGTGTTTCAGTATTGTGCTGATTATTAAGACTTTTTAACCTCTCCATATAAATGTTAGACTCAGTTTGTTGCTTTCCATGAAGTAACTTGCTGGGAATATAGTTGGATTGACTCCATTGATAAAGCTGGGAGGAACTGACATCTTGATAATAACAAGTCTTCCTATCCATGAACATGGAATATGTCTCTATTTAGCTCTTATTTATTTCGACAGATTTTGTAGTTCTTCTCATATAGATCTTGTACATATTGATTTATGCCTAAATACTTTTTTGTAGGGGGTGCCAATTTAAATGGCATTGCATTTTTAATTTCAAATTCCAGCTGATCATTGATAGTATGAAGAAAAGTGAATGAATTATGTGTATTAAGTTTGTATCCTTCAAACGTGCTATAATCATGTATTAGTCCCAGTAGTTTCTTTGTTGATTCTTACAGATATTCTACATAAGTGAACATGTTATCTGTCAACAAAAAGTGTTTTATTTCTTCCTTCACAATATCTGTATCTTTCATTTCTTATTATTGCATTATTTAAGACTCCAGTATGATGATGAAAAGCAGTTTCCTTGCCTTGTTCCCAAAGTTAGTAGGAAATTTTGAGCTTATCACCATTAACTATGATGTTAGCTGAAGGATTTTTGTAAATATTCTAAATATCCAATTTTAGAAAGTTCTCCTCTGTTCCTAATTTATTGAGAATTTGTATTATGCACAAATGTTGGATTTTGTCAAATGCTTTTCCTGTATCTATAGATATCATCATGTGCTTTTCCTTCTTTAGCCTATTGCTTCATTGATTTTTCTCTATTGATTTTTTATTTTCAATTTCATTGATTTTTGCTCTAATCTTATAATTTATTTCTTGTTCTTACTTTGGATTTAATTTGCTCTTCTTTTTCTAGTTCTAAGATGACGCTTAGATGATCGATTTTTAGATTGTTCCTCTTATCTCATATACACATTCAATGTTGTAAATATCCCTCTAGGCACTGCTTTCACTGTATTCTACAAATTGTGATAAGTTGTGTTTTCATTTTTATTTAGTTCAAAAAATTTTAATTTCTCTTGATATTTCTTCTTCAACCCGTGTGTTATTTAGAAATGTGTTGTGTAGTCTTCAAGTATTTTCAGGTTTTCAATGTATCTTATTGTTATTGATCTAGTTTACCTTCATGGTTGCCTAAGAGCAGACATTGTATGATTTATTTTATATGTGTTAAGGTGTGTTTTATGGCTCATAATTTCTCTGTCTTGGCTAATGTTCCATGTGAACATGAGAAGAATGTGTATTCTACTGTTGGATAAAGTAGTCTGTTGATGTCCATTATATCCAGTTGATTGATGGTGTTATTTAGTTCAACTATGTCCTTACTGATATTCTGCCTGCTGGATGTGTCCATTTGTAAAAGAGTGGTGTTAAGTGTCCACTGTAATAGTAGGTTCATCTATTTATCCCCTAAGTTCTATATGTCAAGTTTTTGCCTCACGTATTTTGACACACGGTTGTTCGGAGCATATAAAAAAATGGGTGCCCCATTTTTTCCCTGATAAATTCCCTTTCTTAGAAGTTGGCTCTATCTGAGATTAATATAGCTACTCCCACTTTCTTTTGATTAGTGTTAAAACAGTCTGTTTCTCTTTCCACCTATTTTAATCTTTGTCTTTATAATTTTGTGTGTGTGTGTGGACAACATGTATTTTTGTCTTGTATTTAGATCCAGACTAACAATCTTTTAACTCATACATATAGATCATTGATGTTCAAAGTAATATTGATTTAATTGGATTAATATCTACAATATTTATTAGTTTCTTTATTTGTTGCCTTTGATCTTTGTTCCTATATTTGTTTTCCAATTTTCTTCTGCTTTTGTTGTTATAATTGAGCATTTAGTATGATTCCATTATCTCTCATTTCATTTTTTTCATTTCTTAGCATATATGTTTATATGTATACATATATATACATATATATGTATACATATATATATATATTTACTTTTTTAGTGGTTGCCCTGGAGTTAGCAGCAACTTTTTTGACTCCAATTTCATATAACTTTATACCATTTCACTAGTAGTACAACCACCTTATAGTATCAGAATAATCCAAATTCTTCATCTCATCCCTTGTGTCATTGGTATAACTAATTTCATTTATTCATACTTATTCATAAGCACACACAAACACATTATCCATAATCATACATAATTGAATATATTATTGCTATTATTTTGAGTAAACTATTATCTGTTACGTCAGTTAAGAATAAAAAATAAAGGTTTTTATTTTACCTTCAGTTATTCATTTTTTTCATGCTCTTACTTTCTTTATGTATATTCTGTCTGACCTATATTTTTCTCCTTCTTTCTGAACAACTTTTAACATTTCTTACAAGACTTTATTTCTCCTTCACTATTTTTTTTAATTTTTATTTTTGGCTGCGCTGGGTCTTTATTGTTGTGCACAGGCTTTCTCTAGTTGTGGTGAGCAGAGGCTACTCGTTGCTGTGGTGCGCGGGCTTCTCACTGCAGTGTCTTCTCTTGTTGCAGAGCATGGCCTCTAGGCTTGTGGGCTTCAGTAGTTGTGGCATGCGGCCTCAGTAGCTGTGGCTCACAGACCCTAGAGAACAGGCTCAGTAATTGTGGCACAAGGGCTTTGTTGTTCCGTGGCATGTGGTATCTTCCCGGACCAGGGCCTGAACCCGTGTCCCCTGCAATGGCAGGCACATTCTTAAAGAGTGCGCCACCAGTGAAGTCCCTCTCCTTCACTTTTGAAGGATAATTTTGTACAGTACAGAATTCTACACTGCTTTATTTTTGTCTCTCAGCCTTTTAAATATTTCACTCAATTCTCTTATTGCTTGCATGGTTTCTGAGGAGAAGTCAGATATAATTCTTACCTTCCTGACTTTATAAGGTTTCCCTCCACCCCTGGCATCTCTTCAGGGTTTTTTCTTTATATTAGATTTTCTATACTTTGAAAATTATATGACTAGGTGTAGGGTTTATGGTTTTTTTATTTGTCTGTCTGTTTTGCATGTCTCTTGCTTGACGTTCTCTGAACTTCCTGTGTCTGCATTTGGTGTCTGCCATTAATTTTGGGAAGCTTAAGTGATTATTGTTTCAAATATTTCTATTTGTTTGTCTTGTTTTTTGTTTGTTTGTTTGGCTGCACCATGCGGCTTGCAGTATCTTAGTTCCCCTACCAGGGATCGAACCGAGGTCCACGGCAGTGAAAGCACTGAGTCCTGACCACCAGCCAGCCAGGAAGTCCCTTAAGTATTTCTTTTTTTGTTCTTTCTCTCTTCTCCTAGGATTTCTTTTATTTGTATGTTACACTATTTGTAGTGTCCCATTTTTCTTGGATATGCTGTTCTCCTTTTTCAATAGCTTTTGTTTTTTTCCATTTTTAAGATTTCTATTGAGTTATGCTCAAGGTCAGAGATACTTACATCAGCTGTGTCCAGTCTAATAATAAGCCCAGCAAAGGCATTTTTCATTTTTGTTACAGGGTTACAGTGTTTTTAATCTCCAGCATTTCATTTTGGTTCTTTCTTAGGATTACCATCTCTCTCATTAGAGGCCTTCGCTATTAATTTATCCCCACAATGTCTGGGACCTAGTGCTTGCTCGGTTTCCTCAAATTGTGATTTTGCCGTTTGGTATGGCTTGTAATTATTTCCTGATAGCTTGACATGATGTATCACATAAAAGTAACTGCTCTAATATGGTGATGAGCTGTCAGAGTGGGAAATACTCTATTATCCTGTGATTAGATCTCAGTGTTTTAGTGAATCTGTGCTATGGACTGTAAGCTTCACATGTGCTTATGAGTTCTTTCTTTCCTTCAGTAGGACAGGATGGTTAGAGGGGGCTGAAGTTGAGTATTTCCTTTTTTCTATGTGGAAGGTTACCCATCTGTAGTTGGACATCTCCCTTCCCCTGGATTAGTTAGGATCTGATAATATCTCAGTGGATTAGGCAGCAGTTAATTAGTTTCTCCTGAAGGCTGAGTTTATTAACAACAGCATGCTCTGGAGTATTTCAAACTGTTCCCTTTCCCCTCTGTACACTGGAAGCATGAGATGATTTTTCTCATATATTGACTGTGGGAACCTGCTTAGAGCTATCTAAAGTAAAACTCACCAAATTGTGGAGTGCGCCAAATGACTTGGTCCTGCTGAATTTTTTAACTCTTAGAGCAGTCCACTCTGAGCCTCCAGCAATTTGTCAATTGCAGTTCTGGTTTCCCTACCCCACATTGGTTATGGCATGCTTCTTCTCTGGTAAGTTGTGATTCTCTGTATTTACCTGTCTCTCCAATTTTGTGGGTAGTTGTTTGCCCTGTGACCTCACATCTCTTAAGAATCTAAGAACGATTGTTGATTTTCTGTTTGTTCAGCTTCTTAATTGTTGTTAGGGTAGCTTGGCAACTTCTAAGCCTCTTACAGGCCTGGTTTATAAACTTTTAAAATTATTAAATTTTATTAAAATATGCATATAAATAACAATGGGGGCCAAAGAGGACCGAAGCTCAGAACTCTGATATATCTCCTTATTCAGCATTTTGAATATGTTTGAGAAATGCATATAATTTGAGAGGTAGGAAATAATTTCAAAGTAGCACAGGACCATAGTCATACGTTTTATTTCCCTTCATGTTTCAGCTGTAACATATTAGTATCCAAAATAGAGAGTTTAAGAATTTCTGGGAATACTTATATATTAAAATGAGCCTCTTACACACATACACATAAGAAAAGGCAAGGGCTTCCCTGGTGGCACAGTGGTTGAGAGTCCGCCTGCCGATGCAGGGGACACGGGTTTGTGCCCCGGTCCGGGAAGATCCCACATGCTGTGGAGCGGCTGGGCCCAGGAGCCATGGCCGCTGAGCCTGCACATCTGGAGCCTGTGCTCCGCCACGGGAGAGCCCACAACTGTGAGAGGCCTGCGTACCACAAAAAAAAAAAAAAAAGAAAGAAAAGAAAAAAGAAAACGCAAATTTTTTGGAAATGTAAACACTGTCAAAATCTTAGTAAAAAGTAGAAAGCCTTTTGGGAAGTTTAAGTTCCCATCTTACCTTATTAAAAGTAACTGATAGTCTTAAAGACCAATGGAGATTACCAGAGTAGCAACAGAGAATTGAACCACTGAAATGGGAACTTTGAATAAATGCTTTCCTCTTCTAAAACCAACTAAGATTTTTATGCTAATAGGAAAAAGATACTAGAAGAATGTGTTCAGAGTTGGAAGGACTACTGATATTTCCCCATATTCAAGCTTAAACAACAAGAGAGGAAATTTTCTATTAAGACTTCATCTTCTTAACACATCCAAAGGAGAAGGGTGTGTAAAACCTCAACCTGATTGATCTTTAGTAAAATGTGATCATCTTTTACTCATTAGTTTCAAAGAAGGATCCAGGACATCTTTTTTCCACCACCTTAACTCAAGTATAATATTCTCTCTATGTTGTTCTATGCTCCTGGACTAGAAATAACTTTCCTCTGTCTTTATTAATCAATATTTCAGAGGAAAGGGGTGGCAAATTTGATAATTCAAAGGAAAGATTTATGTTGAGGATTTAGACGAAGTAAAAGGCTTAATCTGCCTCATCCAGCTGAGCTTTCAGCAGTGCCTCTTCATTTGAGGTTGCATGGTTTTTAAATTAATTAATAAAGTTGATAATTGTATCCAGAATAATTATACGTGTTTCATTAGCAAAAATTTTGAGTGGTCCAGAGGTGACTTTTCAGAACACCTGATATTTATAGTTGGGAGGACTCTAAGAAAATGATACATCAAATTTGCTTTAATCTTGTAAGAAAATAGTCAAATATATATTGATTGCAGTTGTTAGTTGTAATTAGATTTTTATCTAAATATAATATGGAGGATATGGCATATCATTCCATGTGTTTTTCAATGCAAAGTTGATATTTATGGCTTAAATAGAACAATTTTAGCAATTTGATTAAAAAATTACACTTGTTTGAGTTTCATATTTCTTCCTCCTTCATGCTTACAAGTTTCTTGGTATTTCTAGTGGAATTTTAATTTTACCCACCTGTTAGTCAGTATTTGTCTTAATACACACTGTCTCCACTTTATTCTGATTGCCTTTAAATAGGATGCATATAAGAAATGTCAAATATGCCTCCAGATATATCTCCAGATATTTCGTGTTCTTTTAAATTCCTGAAGTGATATTTCCCTTTTATGTCACAGTTCAAATGGTCTCAGAGCACAGTTGAAGAACAGAGATGCTTTTAGTCTTAAAGTCACCATTACAGTCCCACAAAAAATCATGTAAACTATTTCTCATTCTAAATATTCATGATAGTATGTCACTGACATGAAATTATTCACAAGTTTCTTTATACCTGATGAATTTTATTGTTAAAAATGATGAACACAATAGACTTTATCAAACTAAAATAACTTAAGATGAGGAAATTCAAAAAATAGTCCACACATAGTCATATGATACCCAAGAAATTTTTTAAGTTTTCAAGTTACAGGAAAGATGAAATATGAGAGAAGGAGGTAGAAAATGAATATATCATGTCTATTAGAGTTAATTAAGAACAAGTGCTACATCAAAAGTGTGTTATAACTGTTCTTATGTTTTCTTCCCCCCAAAATTAATGAGTATTTTTCACTGAGCCAGAGAGGCCTGAGCTAGCAATACTGTCTTGAGTTTTGTTGTAAATTACTTAAAATGCCATTAAGAAATATTCACACAAAAATAGAGAAAATGCATAGGCACAATTAAATTCACAGAGAATAAAACCACTGAAATAAAGCCAGGCATGAGGGTTTTTAAAAATATTTTATCTTAAATTGAAAAAAATTTGAGATTTGTGTTTAAATGATGAAAGCTGAATCAATGCTGATAGCCAACTGAGAAAAATAAGTGACGGTAACTTACTGATGATTCTATAAGGCAGGAAGGAAATTACCATATTTTAAAAAGTGTGTGAAGTTTTTGCTTTCTGAGTGTTAAACTGTAAAAGAGATGCAAAGCCAAAGCCACCTTATAAGAAGAGGAAACTTTTTTTTTTTTAAGAAGATGTTGGGGGTAGGAGTTTATTAATTAATTTATTTATTTTTGCTGTGTTGGGTCTTCGCTTCTGTGTGAGGCTTTTCTCTAGTTGTGGCAAGTGGGGGCCACTCTTCATCGCGGTGCACGGGCCTCTCACTATCGCAGCCTCTCTTGTTGCGGAGCACAGGCTCCAGACGTGCAGGCTCAGTAGTTGTGGCTCACGGACCTAGTTGCTCTGCGGCATGTGGGATCCTCCCAGACCAGGGCTCGAACCCGTGTCCCCTGCATTAGCAGGCAGATTCTCAACCACTGCGCCACCAGGAAAGCCCGAAGGGGAAACTTTTAAATAGTCCTGAACTGATCATAATCACTGAAACAAAGAGAAAGAAAATTTATCAGAGAAAGAACTTGGGAGAAACAGAACATCAGACCCTAGTTCTGCAGGATCTATAGCTCCATTGCACAGAATTTCCCTACTTGAAAAGAATAGACCTCATATATGGGGCAGACTATCTGTATTATGTAAAGGCTTTGTCTGCTGTCTTGACTGGCTTCCATTAAAAATACAGTTAACCCTTGAACAGTGTGGGGGTTAAGGGCACTGACCCTCCACAAAGTTGAAAATCTGTGTATAATTTATAGTTGGCCCTTTGACTACATAGTTCCTCCGCATTTGAGGTTCTGCATCCTAAACTCAACCAACCACAGATTGTGTAATAATGTAGTATTCAATAGTGAAAAAAAAAAAATCTGCTTATACATGGACCCGTGCAGTTTAAACTTGTCTTGTTCTAGGGTCAACTGTGTAATTCACCAAATTTCTTTTTTAGCTAACAAAAGCAAGTCTCCCATGATCTGATCAGCATCAGTGCACATACAAGAACAACTGCTGACATTTTTTTCCCAGTCTAATGACTTTTTTCTTTCCCAAGCTTTACTGAGATATAATTAACATACGACATTGTGTAAGTTTAACATATACAACTTGATGATTTGACAGACCTGCATGTATTGCCACATTAAGGTTACTTAACACTTCCATCACTTCACATAATTATCATTTGTTTGATAGCAAATATTTAAGATCTACTTTCTTAGCAACTTTCAAATATATAGTACAGCATTGTTAACTATCTTGACCATAAAAAAAAGGGGAAGCATACAAACTTGTGAAAAAAATCAAACTATTTAGGATATCCATGGAGGTAAGCTGAGGTAACAGAAGATGAGATCTTCACAAGCTGTGGTGTCTTGTTTATAATTGTAATGAGGAAATGTTGATAATGTTTGACTATCACAAAACAACAAAGATGTACATCTCATAATTGATGTAGATTTATGTGTCCTCACATTACTTCAGTTTAACTTTTATTGAGCCAAAATTATAGAGACTTGTAAAGTTTTACCATTGCTCTTGCTTCCCTCCTATATACACCTATATCCCAAAGGTTGACTTTTAACCACTTCTTTTGGTATATATCTATTTATCACTAGATAACATGTTTATAACTTTAATACTCTATATTTTAGATTTAGACATTATCTAGGCACTTGACACTGCTAAAGATGAAAATAAAACTCTGTTCATTAACTAAAACTCAACATATATATACAACTGCCATCCTGTTAAAATAATTATGAATGAAACCATAATATGCACAACTGAGCCATATGGTATACTTCTTGGCACAGATAAAGGAATATCTGTGAATCAGCTATACATATACATATACCCCCAAATCTCTACCCTCTTGCATCTCCCTCCCACCCTCCCTATCCCACTCTCTAGGTCGACGCAAAGCACCGAGCTGATCTTCCTGTGCTATGCTGCTGCTTCCCGCTAGCAATCTATTTTACATTTGGTAGTGTATATATTGTCAGCGCTACTCTCACTTCACCCCAGCTTCCCCCGTGTCTTCAAGTCCATTCTCTATGTCTGTGTCTTTATTCCTGCCCTGCCACTAGGTTCATCAGTACCACTTTTTTGGATTCCATATATATATGTTAGCATATGGTATTAGTTTTTCTCTTTCTGACTTACTTCACTCTGTATGACAGACCCTAGGTCCATCCACTTCACTACAAATAACTCAATTAAATTTCTTTTTATAGCTGAGTAATATTCCATTGTATATATGTGCCACATCTTCTTATCCATTCATCTGTTGATGGACATTTAGGTTGCTTCCGTGTCCCAGTTATTGTAAATAGTGCTGCAAAGGACATTGTGGTACATGTCTCTTTAACTTTGTTAAATCATACAAGAGTAATAATTTTATTAATTCAAATCATACTAGAGCAATAATTTTATCTAGTCAGCACAAATATAAAATTTATGTATTTTTGATACAATATATTTTTGACCAAAGCTTGATAAATTAATTGATGAGACTTTTCCATCAAATGTTATAAATTTAAACACTACTATATTTTACATCTGTCACTCTTTGTGGCCTATGAAATTATATGAAAAAAATTTTAACTGATTTTGAAACAGCAAAACCCAAAAGCTCTTATTCTTCATAAGTAAAAACATGTATTTGTAGGAGAATTTGTCTCCTTCTCAAGTCAACTATCTGTTCTTAGTCTCTGATACAGTAGTTCTCTTTCTCATTTCCTTTTTTAAAGTTTTTCCAAAGACTCTTCTAAAATATACATATATATATATTTTTCCCCCTTGTTTTGTTATTGAGCATAATAGTTTTCCCCATTAAAAAAAATGTTTTTGGTATTTTTCAACATTTTGCTTCTGCAGCATAAACTCAACATATAGTATTTAATGCAAGCATAATCTTATTAATGGTGATAGGAAGGTTACTTGCATAATTATTTTTCAGTCTTCAACAAGCCAAGAGTTATAGGTACAATTTGTAATTTAATTTAGTTAAATAACTTGGTTACATTCTTGTTCATTTACAGTGGGTTTGACTGTTTTAAGATAATTTTATTGGTTCCATAATGAGATTATAAAAATTAATAGTTCTTCCTAGGTGTCCAATCATTATAGCTGTAGAAAGTAGAGTCCTCTATATATTGCTTTATTCCTACTGTTTTTATGGTTATTTTTATGGTTACTTGCACTTACATTTTCTTCTATTTTGTCTGACATTAAATTTGCTACATTAGCCTTATTTTATATTTAGCTACTTAACTGATTTTCATCCATTTTCAATTTCTATATTTTTCAGATTTTAAAGCTATTGTTTATTTAATAGCAGTCTTCAATGTGCCATGTTTAAAAATAAATTTAAGATGTGTATATATATTTATTCCACCAAACAGCTGAAATAAGCTTATAATCATTTATTGAAGTAAATACATAAAGAAACTGCATATATCATAACTGTAAACTTGATAAATTGTCACTAACCAAACACACTCATGCAACCAGCACCCAGGTTAAGACATCAGATATTATCAGCTACAGAAATGTAACTCACATTCCTTCTAGTTAAGACCAGCCCTTCCTCAAGGGCAACCACTACCTTAACTTGTAATAGCATAGATTTCTCTTGCTATATTTATTATTTTTAATCAGTGGAATCGTACAGTGTATACTCTTATCTTGGCTTCTGTTAATAAATATGAACTTTGTGAGATGCAGCCATGTTATGGACTGTGTGTATATCCCCAAAGTCATATGTTGAAACCTTAAATCACAGTGTGACTGTATTTGGAATTAGATCCTTTAGGAGATAATTAAGGTTAATCACATCGTAAAGGTGGGGCTCTTATCTGATAGGATTACTGTTCTTATAAAAAGAGAAACCATTGTGCTTGCTCTGTCTCTGAGACCTAAGGACACAGCAAGAAGACAGCCCTCTGTAAGTGAAGTAGCACACTCTGACTAGAAACTGAACCCTGCCAAAAACTTTGGTCATGGACTTGCCAGGCACCAGAATTATAACTTTTTTTTTTTTTTTTTTTGTGGTACTTGGGCCTCTCACTGTTGTGGCCTCTCCCGCTGTGGAGCACAGGCTCCGGACGCACAGGCCCAGCAGCCATGGCTCACGGGCCCAGCCGCTCCACGGCATGTGGGATCCTCCCAGACCCGGGCACGAACCCATATCCCCTGCATCGGCAGGCGGACTCTCAACCACTGTGCCACCAGGGAGGCCCAGTAATTTTTGTTGTTTAAGAAATGACACTGTCTGAGGTGTTTTGTTTGTTTTTTAATGGCAGTCTGAGCAGATGAAAACAATGCACATTGTTATGTAGATTTAAAGATTGTTATTCCTGTAGATTATTCCACTCTGAATATGCCACAACTTATCCATTCTATTGTTGAAGAGCATATTCGTAGTTTCCAGATTTTGGTAATTATGAAGCATGATTCCATGAACTTTCTTGTACATATGTATTAGTGAAATACTACTCCATTGTCTCATAGCATTTACTTTCCCAGTGTAAAATAAATTTGATTGTGGCTCCAATTATGCAGTTACTGACACTGATGCATAGAAAACATCTATAAGCTCCCAAGAAACTTTTGAAGGAAATAAAGTGCAATCCATAATTGCCACACTGAAAATTCTAATCCTGTTGTGTCAATTTCATATTTCACTGAGATAGGTTACTTCAAGATTTATTTTTAGATATGGTCAGGGTTTTTATTTGTATTGTTTTAAATAAAATTAAGGAGTTTGTAGTTTTTACCATCATGTTTGCATTCCTAAAAAGGCTGTTATTTAATATTTACAATATTATGAAGTTTACATACAAAGGATACTATTGTATACTTTGAGTTCCTTTTTCTTATATTTTTAGATGCATTCATACCGATGCACATTTCATTTTATTTTGATTTTGATAGCTTTGAATGTATCTAACAATTATGCCTCCTTTCTACCCCTAATAACTATTAGGTTTTTTCAGTTTCTTGTTATTACAAAAAATCCCATTAGAAATAAGGGAGGCTTAGGATATGAATAAGATAAACTATTATCCTATCCCAAGCAGTTTTCCAGAGCAGTTGGCCCGAAAATTATCACTGGATGAACTTTCATTGCCCTCCAATCTTGCCAACTGTTAGTATATATTGAAATTTGCATACCTATAAGAATTAAATATTTAACCTTGTGTTTTTAGTTTGCATTTTCCTGACTTGCTAATAACTTTGGTAAATTTTTGTTTTTTGTTTCCAAAGCCTTTCATGAATTTAGCCTTTTTTTTCCTAATGTAATATTTGTCATCTTAATGTTTTGTTGGAGTTCTCTGTATTTTCTGGACACTAATTTTTTGTTAGTTAAATGTGTAGGAAAATCATCCCAATATGTAGCTTATGATTTTTCCCTCTTTTTAAAATTTTAAATGAACATACATAAATCTATTATCTTTTATTCAAAGTCACAAATATAATTCCTTATATTCTCTTCCAACAATTAAAGGACTAATTTCATCTTTCAACTTTTTATCTACTTGAAATACATAAATGCACATGCTTCTGTTTTGCCTATTTTGATCTATGTATCTTAGATATATATCATAGCATATTAATTGCCATAGCTTTGAGTATGTCATTACATCTGGACAGGTAGATTTACTCTTCGCATATTCTATAAGACTAAGAAAAAGTTGAACCTTTTATTGAAATTTAATTGAATCTATAGATATTTTACTAATAGCTAATATTTTATGGTGTTGACTTTTTAATCCAAAAACATTATTTTTGTATTCCATTTATTTTTATAGTCTTGAGAATATTTTCATTCTTTTATGATTTCTCCATGAAAAGTTTATGTAATTATTGCTAACTTTCTGTGCATTTTCTGCATTTCTGGCTTAATATATTAATGCTGATAATTTGTCAATTTCTCCTTATATTTCTATAAATTTTTCATTGTATTTCAGGTTCTAATGACATACTATTTTGAAATGGTCAAATCTTTTTTTTAGCATCTTTATTGTAGTATAATGGTTTCACAGTCGTGTGTTAGTTTCTGCTTTATAAAAAATTGAATCAGCCATACATACACATATATCTCCATATCTCCTCCCTCTTGTGATACCCTCCCACACTCCCTATCCCACCAATCTAGGTGGTCACAGAGCACTGAGCTGATCTCCCTGTGCTATGTGGCTGCTTCCCACTAACTAGCTATTTTACATTTGGTACTATATATAGGCCCATACCACTCTCTCACTTTGTCCCAGCTTACCCTTCCCAATCCCCATGTCCACAAGTCCATACTCTACATCTGCATCTTTATTCCTGTCCTGCCCCTAGGTTCTTCAGAACCAATTTTTTTTTTTTTTAGATTCCATATATATGTGTTAGCATGTGGTATTTGTCCTTCTATTTCTGACTTACTTCATTCTGTAGGACAGACTCTAGGTCCATCCGCCTCACTACAAATAACTCAATTTTGTTTCTTTTTATGGCTGAGTAATATTCCATTGTATATATGTGCCACATCTTCTTTATCCATTCATTGTTGAGGGACACTTAGGTTGCTTCCATGTCCTGGCTATTGTAAACAGTGCTGCAATGAACATTGTGGTACATGACTCTTTTTGAATTATGGTTTTCTTAGGGTATATGCCCAGTAGTGGTATTACTGGGTCATAAGGTAGTTCTATTTTTAGTTTTTTAAGGAACCTCCATACTGTTCTCCATAGTGGCTGTATCAATTTACATTCCCACCAACAGTGCAAGAGGATTCCCTTTGCTCCACACCCTTTCCAGCATTTATTGTTTGTAGATTTTTTGATGATGGCTATTCAGACTGGTGTGAGGTGATACCTCACTGTAGTTTTGATTTGCATTTCTCTAATGATTAGTGATGTTGGGCATCCTTTCATGTGTTTGCTGGCAATCTGTATATTTTCTTTGGAGAAATTTTGGATTGGGTTGTTTGCTTTTTTGCTATTGAACTGCATGTGCTGCTTGTAAATATTGAAGATAAATCCTTTGTCAGTTGCTTCATTTGCAAATATTTTCTCCCATTCTGAGGGTTGTCTTTTCATCTTATTTATGGTTTCCTTTGTTGTGCAAAAGCTTTTAAGTTTCATTAGGTCCCATTTGTTTATGTTTGTTTTTATTTCCACTTCTCTAGGAGGTGGGTCAAAAAGGATCTTGCTGTTATTTACGTCATAGAATGTTCTGCCTATGTTTTCCTCTAAGAGTTTTATAGTGTGGCATTATATTTATGTCTTTACTCGATTTTGAGTTTATTTTTGTGTATGGTGTTAGGGAGTGTTCTAATTTCATTCTTTTACATGTAGCTGTCCAGTTTTCCCAACACCACTTATTGAAGAGGCTGTCTTTTCTCCATTGTATATTCTTGCTTCCTTTATCAAAAATAAGTTGACCATATGTGCGTGGGTTTACCTCTGGGCTTTCTATCCTGTTCCATTGATCTATATTTCTATTTTTGTGACAGTACCATACTGCCTTGATTACTGTAGCTTTGTAGTATAGTCTGAAGTCAGGGAGCCTGATTCCTCTAGCTCCGTTTTTCTTTCTCAAGATTGCTTTGGCTATTCAGGGTCTTTTGTGTTTCCATACAAATTGTGAAATTTTTTTGTTCTAGTTCTGTCAAAAATGCCATTGGTAGTTAAATAGGGATTGCACTGAATCTGTAGATTACTTTGGGTAGTATAGTCATTTTCACAGTGTTGATTCTTCTAATCCTAGAACATGGTATATCTTTCCATCTGTTTGTATCTTTTTTTTTTTTTCTTTTTGCGGTATGCGGGCCTCTCACTCTTGTGGCCTCTCCCGTTGCGGAGCACAGGCTCCGGATGCGCAGGCCCAGCGGCCATGGCTCACGGGCCCAGCCGCTCCGCGGCATATGGGATCCTCCCAGACCGGGGCACGAACCCGTATCCCCTGCATCGGCAGGCGGACTCTCAACCACTGCGCCACCAGGGAGGCCCTGTTTGTATCATTTTTAATTTCCTTCACTGTCTTATAGTTTTCTTCATGCAGGTCATTTGTCTCTTTAGGTAGGTTTATTCCTAGGTATTTTATTCTATTTGTTGCTGTGGTAAATGGGAGTGTTTCCTTAATTTCTCTTTCAGATTTTTCATCACTAGTGTATAGGAATGCAAGAGATTTCTATGCATTAATTTTGTATCCTGCTACTTTACCAATGTCATTGATTAGCTCTAGTAGATTGTTGGTAGCAACTTTAGGATTCTCTATGTATAGTATCATGTCCTCTGCAAACACTGACAGGTTTACTTCTTTTCTGATTTGGATTCCTTTTATTATTTTTCTTCTCTGATTGCTGTGGCTAAAACTTCCAAAACTGTGTTAAGTAATAGTGGTGAGAGTGGGCAACCTTGTCTTGTTCCTGATCTTAGAGGAAATGGTTTCAGTGTTTCACCATTTAGAACGATGTTGGCTGTGGGGTTGTCATATATGGCCTCTGTTATGTTGAGGTAAGTTCCCTCTATGCCTACTTTCTGTAGGGTTTTTTTCAAAAATGGGTGTTGAATTTTGTTTAAAGTTTTTCTGCATATATTTAGATAATCATTTGCTCCTTCAATTTATTAATATGGTGTATCACATTGATTGATTTATGGATATTGAAGAATCCTTGCATTCCTGGGATAAATGCCACTTGATCATGGTGTATGGTCCTATTAATGTGCTCTTGGATTCTGTTTGCTAGTATTTTGTTGAGGATTTTTGCTTCTACGTTCATCAGTGATATTGGCCTATAGTTTTCTTTCTTTGTGATATCTTTTTCTGTATTTGGTATCGGGGTGATGGTGACCTTGTAGAATGAGTTTGGGAGTGTTCCTCCCTCTGCTATATTTTGGAAGAGTTTGAGAAGGAGGGGTGATAGCTGTGCTCTAAATGTTTGATAGAATTCACCTGTGAAGCCATCTGGTCCTGGGCTTTTGTGTGTTGTAAGATTTTTAATCACAGTTTCAATTTCAGTGCTTGTAATTGGCCTGTTTATATTTTCTATTTCTTCCTGCTTCATTCTTGGAAGGTTGTTCTTTTCTAAGAATTTGTCCATTTCTTCTAGGTTGTCCATTTTATTGGCATATAGTTTCTTGTAGTAATCTCTCATGGTCCTTTGCATTACTGCAGTGTCACTTGTTACTACTCCTTTTTCATTTCTAATTCTATTGATTTGAGTCTTCACCCTTTTTTACTTGATTAGTCTGGTGAATGGTTTATCAATTTTGTTTATCTTCTCAAAGAACCAGCTTTTACTTTTACTGATCTTTGCTATTGTTTCCTTCACTTCTTTTTCATTTATTTCTGATCTGATCTTTATGATTTCTTTCCTTCTGCTAACTTTGTTTTTTTTTGTTTGTTTGTTCTTATTTCTCTAATTGCTTGAGGTGTAAGGTTAGGTTGTTTATTTAAAAGGTCTCTTGTTTCTTGAGGTAGGATTGTATTGATATAAACTTCCCTCTTAAAACTGCTTTTGCTGCATCCCATAGGTTTTCGGTCATCGTGTTTTCATTGTCATTTGTTTCTACGTATTTTTTGATTTCCTCTTGGGTTTCTTCAGTGATCTCTTGGTTATTAAGTAATGTATTGTTTAGCCTCCATGTGTTTGTATTTTCTACAGATTTCTTCCTGTAATTGATATGTAGTCTCATTGTGTTGTGGTCGGAAAAGATACTTGGTACGATTTCAATTTCCTTAAATTTATCAAGGCTTGATTTGTGACCCAAGATATGATCTATCCTGGGACTATTCCATGAGCACTTGAGAAGAAAGTTTATTCTGTTATTTTTGGATGGAATGTCCTATAAATATCAATTAAGTCCATCTTGTTTAATGTATCATTTAAAGCTTGTGTTTCCTTATTTATTTTCATTTTGGATGATCTGTCCATTTGTGAAAGTGGGGTGTTAAAGTCCGCTACTATGATTTTGTTACTGTTGATTTCCCCTTTTATGGCTGTTAGCATTTGCTTATGTATTGAGGCACTCCCATGTTGAGTGCATAAATATTTACAATTGTTATATCTTCTTTTTGGATTGATCCCTTGATCATTATGTAGTGTCCTTCATTGTCTCTTGTAATAGTCTTTATTTTAAACTCTATTTATTCTGATATAAGAATTGCTATGCCAGCTTTCTTTTGATTTCCATTTTCATGGAATAATCTTTTTCCATCCCATACTTTCAGTCTGTATGTGTCCCTAGGTCTGAAGTGGGTCTCTTGTAGGTAGCATATATATGGGTCTTGTTTTTGTATCCATTCAGCCAGTCTATGTCTTTTGGTTGGAGTATTTAATCCATTTACATTTAAGGTAATT
This sequence comes from Mesoplodon bidens, assembly GCF_964165515.1. Lineage (NCBI taxonomy): Eukaryota > Metazoa > Chordata > Mammalia > Artiodactyla > Ziphiidae > Mesoplodon > Mesoplodon bidens. The sequence continues at coordinate 66,737,806 of NC_138162.1, read as the reverse complement.
TTTGATATGTACATTCCTATTACCATTTTCTTAATTGTTTTGAGTTTGTTATTGTAGGTCTTTTCCTTCTCTTGTGTTTCCTGTCTAGAGAATTTCCTTTAGCATTTGTTGTAAAGCTGGTTTGGTGCTGAATTCTCTTAGCTTTTGCTTGTCTGTAAAGGTTTTAATTTCTCTGTCAAATCTGAAAAAGATCGTTGCTGTGTAGGGTAATCTTGGTTGTAGGTTTTTCCCTTTCATAACTTTAAATATGTCCTGCCACTACTCCCTGCTGGCCTACAGAGTTTCTGCTGAAAGATCAGCTGTTAACCTTATGCGGATTCCCTTGTATGTTATTTGTTGCTTTTCCCTTGCTGCTTTTAATATTTTTTCTTTATATTTAGTTTTGATAGTTTCATTTGTATGTGTCTTGGCGTGTGTCTCCTTGGATTTATCCTGTATGGGACTTTCTGCCCTTCCTGGCCATCAATAACTATTTCCTTTCCCGTTAGTGAAGTTTTCAACTCTTAACTCTTCAAATATTTTCTCATTCCCTTTTTTTCCCTCTTCTTCTTCTTGGACCCTCTATAATTTGATTTTGCTGCCTTTATTTTTTCCCAGAATCTGAGACTGTCCTCAATTCTTTTCCTTTTTTCTTTATTCTGCTCTGCAGTAGTTATTTCCTCTATTTTATCTTGCAGGTCACTTATCCATTCTTCTGCCTCAGTTATTCTGCTATTGATTCCTTCTACAGAATTTTTAATTTCATTTATTGTGTTGTTCATCACTGTTTGTTTGCTCTTTAGTTCTTCTAGGTCCTTGTTATACGTTTCTTGTATTTTCTCCATTCTACTTCCAAGATTTTGGATCATCTTTACTATCATTACTCTGAATTCTTTTTTAGGTAGACTGTCTATTTCCTCTTCATTTGTTTGGTCTGGTGAGTTTTTACTTTGTTCCTTCATCCGCTATGTGTTTCTCTGTCATCTTATTTTGCTTAACTTACTGTGTTTTGGGTCTGCTTTTCGCAGGCTGCAGGTTTGTCATTTTGGTGTCTGCTTCCAGTGGCTAAGGTTGGTTCAGTGAGTTTTGTAGACTTCCTGGTGGAGGGGACTAGTGCCTGTGATCTGCTGGGTAAGGCTGGATCTTGTCTTTCTGGTGGGCAGGACCGCATCCAGTTATGTGTTTTGGGGTGTCTGTGACCTTATTATGATTTTAGGTAGCCTCTCTGCTAATGTGTGTGGTTGTGTTCCTGTCTTCCTAGTTGTTTGGCATTGGGTGTCCAGCACTGTAGCTTGCTGGTCATTGAGTGGAGCTGGGTCTTAGCGTTGAGATGGAGATCTCTGGGAAAGCCTTTGGCAATTGATATTACATGGAGCTGGGAGATTTCTGGTGGACCAATGTCCTGAATGCGGCTCTTCCACCTCAGAGGCACAGGCCTGACACCCGGCCAGAGCACCAATGCCCAGTCAGCCACACGGCTCAGAAGAAAAGGGAGAAAAAAACAGAGAAAGAATGAAAAAATAATATAGACTAAAATAAAGTGATTAAAATAAAAAATAAGTGTTAAAAATTAAAAAATTAAAGGTAATAAAAAGAAAAAGAGAGCAACCAAACCAAAAAACAAATCCAGCAGTGATATCAAGCACTAAAAACTATAGTAAAAAAAAAAGAAAAGAAAAGAAAAAACAGACAGACAGAACCCTAGGACAAATGGTAAAAACAAAGCTATACAGAAAATATCACACAAACAAGCATGCACATACACACTCACAAAAACTGAAAAAGGAATAAAATATAATATTGTTGCTTCTAAAGTCCACCATCTCAATTTTATGATGAGTCGTTGTCTATTCAGGTATTCCACAGATGCAGGGTACATCAAGTTGATTGCGGAGATTTAATCTGCTGTTCCTGAGGCTGCTGGGAGAGATTTCCCTTTCTCTTCTTTGTTCGCATAGCTCCTGGGGTTCAGCTTTGGATTTGGCCCCACCTCTGCCTGTAGATCACCTGAGGGTGTCTGTTCTTAGCTAAGACAGGACGGGTTAAAGGAGCAGCTGATTAGAGTGCTCTGGATCACTCAAGCAGGGGGGAGGGAGGGATGCAGAATGTGGGGTGAGCCTGCGGTGGCAGAGGCTGGTGTGACGTTGCAACAGTCTGAGGTGTGCCGTGTGTTCTCTCAGAGAAGTTGTCCCTGTATCATGGGACCCTGGCAGTGGCGGGCTGCACAGGATCCCCTGAGGGGAGGTGTGGATACTGACCTATGCTTGAAGACAGGCTTCTTGGTGGCTGCAGCAGCAGCGTTAGCATTTCATGCCTGCCTCTGGTGTCTGCACTGATAGCTGCAACTCGCGCCCATCTTTGGAGCTTGTTTAGGTGGTGCTCTGAATCCCCTCTCCTTGTGCACCCCAAAACAGTGGTCTCTTTCCTCTTCGACAGGTCCAGACTTTTTCCAGAACTCCCTCCTTCCTAGCTGTGGCTCACTAGCCCCCTTCAGGCTGTGTTCATGCAGCCAACCCCAGTCCTCTCCCTGGGATCTGACCTCCAGAGCCCAAGTCTGAGCTCCTAGCCCCCACCGGGCTCGGTGCGTGAGTGCTTTGCCCTTTGCACCCGTTGCTGCATCCTCCTCCGTGGCTCCAAAGCTTCCCCGTCTCTGCCAGTGAAGGGGCTTCCTAGTGTGTGGAAACTTTTCCTCCTTCACAGCTCCCTCCCAGTGGTGCAGGTCCCAACCCTATTCTTTTGTCTCTGTTTTTCCTTTTTTCTTTTGCCCTACCCAGGTATGTGGGGAGTTTCTTGCCTTTTGGGAAGTCTGAGGTCTTCTGCCAATATTTAACAGGTGTTCTGTAGGAGTTGTTCCACCTGTAGATGTATTTCTGATGTATTTGTGGGGAGGAAGGTGATTTTCACGTCTTACTCTTTTGCCATCTTGAAGGTCTCTGAAATGGTCAAATCTTTTGATTTCACAGAAACTTTTTATTACATGGAATCATCTTTTTCAAAGTTTTGTTTTTGTTTCTGCCTTAAAACATTTGACTGATAGTAATATAATTGTATCTAATTTTTATTAGCTGCTTTTTGGGATGGTATGTCTTTATACACTATTTATCTTTTAATTGCTTTAGGTTTTTTATGTTTAGGTGTATTTCTTTTTTTTTTTTTTTTTTTTGCTCTAAATGGTTTTATTAAAAACTGTACCAGTTGATGGGGGAAAAGATACACACACATATATGCATGTGAAGAACACAAAGCCAAATATTCTGTACAGGTTTAAAAACAATGAGTCCCCAACCCCTCCCTCACTCTCCTTGTTTCTCTCCCAGAGGCAGAGTGCCTAGAACCCAGGACAGCTAACCTGGGAGGGACAAAATGCTACATTCTCACTGGGTCTCCCCCGACAGGCCCTGTGGACCCAGGGATGGGGCAGCCCACTGGGCAATGCTCACAGAGCAGGGAGAGGCACTGGCCTCCTGTGCACAGAGAGGGGCAGCGCAAACCAGAAGCCTGCAGGCCTCCGAGCACCTTCCGCCCAAAAGGCTGGCGCATCTATGAAAGAGTGCGGCTTTCTCTGCAGTTCCCTCAAGGCTCAAAGGCCCCATCAGCCTTGAGGAGCCCACTGCCCACACTGTCCCCAGGAGGCTTCACAGCCTGATGGGTTAAGTAGTCTGGCCAGGGTGGTCTCTCACTAGGTGTATTTCTTATATAATTTTTATAGTTAAATTTAGAGCTTATATCTCTTACAGTTTTATCTCTTATGTTTTAGATGTAGCACATGTTCAAAAAGCAAAATTCAAGTGAGTAAAGTTGAAGAGCTAATTTGCTTTATTAGGCAATTCATGAATCCAGCAGTATCCCATCTAGCAAGTAGAAGGGTGTTCTGAGAGGCTTTACTAAATAAAATATTTTTATAGCAAGGAGGTGGGGCAAGAAGGTATTAGCAAAAGAAAATAAAGGGTTATTTTGTGTCAGGACAACTTCTTCTGAGGGAGTAAGGAACTGGCATGGATTTTATCAGGCATATTACCTTATTAGTCCAACTCAGGAAATTTCAGCTTGTTTAAAGATCACATTCCTGATGAATGAAGTGAATCAGAGAGAGACAAATAATATATCACTTATATGTGGAATCTAAAAAACGGGTACAAATGAACCTATTTAAAAAACAAATAGAGTCACAGATGTACAAAACAAACTTATGGTTAGCAAGGGGGAAAGTGGGGGGTGGGATAAATTGGGAGATTGGGACTGACATATACACACTACTATATATATAATAGATAACTAATAAGAACTTACTGTACAGCACAGGGAACTCTACTCAATACTCTGTAGTGACCTATATGACAATAGAATCTAAAAAAGAGTGGATATATATATATGTATAACTGATTCATTGTGCTGTACAGCAGAACCTAACACAACATTGTAAATCAACTATACTCCAATAAAAGTTACTTAAAAAAAACCCCAAAGATCACATTCCTGAGAGGGGCTGAAAACTGCAATTAAGTTTGTGTTTGCTGCTGTGGTGGCCAATTTGGATCTGTTATTTCTTTTTTTAACACTCTCATCAAGCAAAATTATCTAATATATTAACGAGCTTTTTTTGAACTTTATTTTATAGAACAGTTTTAGGTTTACCATAAAACAAAGGGAACATACAGAGATTTCCCATATACTCTACCTCCTCATTGGCAGAGACACTCCAGTTATCAAAATCACTCACCAGAATGACACATTTTTCACCAAGGATGAACTGATATTAATACATCACAATCACCCTAAGTCCGTAGTTTACCTAAAAGTGTACTGTTGCAGTACATTCAACGAGTTTGGACAAAAGTACAATGGCATATATCCATCATTATATATCATATAGAGGATTTTTACTACTCTAATCTTCTCTGCTTTGCCAAATCATTTATTCCTCTTCCCCCATCCCTGGTAACCACTGGTCATTTTATAGTTTTGCATTTTCCAAAATGTTATGTAGTTGAAATCATATAATATGTAACCTTTTAAGATTTGTTTCTTTCACTTATTAATAAGCATTTACGGTTCCTCCATGTCTTTTCATGACTCAATAGCCCCTTACTTTTTAGCACTGAATAAGATTCCATTGTGTAGATATACCCCAGTTTATCCATACACCTAGAGAAGCACATCTTGGCTACTTCACAGTTTTGGCAATTATCAAAAAAGCTGTTTATAAATATCCTTGTGCAGGCATGGACATAACTCCTTTGTGTAAATACCAAAGGGAACCACTGCTATATCATATGGTAAGTGTATGTTTACTTACACTTTTTTTGTGGTTTTGTAGGAAACCACCAAACTGTCTTGCGAAGTGGCTGTACCATCTTGCATTCCCATCAGCAATGAATGAACGTTCCAATTATTTCACATCCTCACCAGCCTTTGGTGTTGCCATTGTTCCAGATTTTGGCCATTCTAATTGTTATATAATGGTGTCTCATTGTTATCTTAATTTATATTTCCAGATGCCATAGGTGCAGCATCTTTTCCTATTTTATTTGACAAGTGTGTATATTCTTGGGTGAGTAGTTTGTTGGCTCTTTGGCCCATTTTTTAATCAGGTTGCTTTCTTATTATTGAGAGTTTTAAGAGTTCTTTGTATATTTTGGATAATAGTCCTTTATCAGATGTCTTTGCAAATATTTTCTCCCATTCTGTGTCTTGTCTTCTCATTCTTTTGTCTTTTTCAGAGAAGAAGCCTTTAATTATAATGAAGTTGAGCTTATCAGTATTTCCTCCATGGATTATGTCTTTGGTGGTATATCTAAAATGCTGTCCTCGTACTCAGTCATATAATTTTCTCTTACGTTATCATCTAGAAGTCTATAGTTTCATGTTTTAAATTTAAGTTTATGTTCTGAGTTAATTTTTGAAAGGTGGAAGGTCTATGTCTAAATTCTTCTTCATTTCTTTTCACATGTGGATATTCAGTTGTTCCATTTGTTGAAGAGACTATCTTTTCTGCTATGGATTGCCTTTACTCACTTGTCAAAGATAACCTGACTATATTTATGTGAGTCTATATGGGGGTTATCTATTCTATTTATTGATCTATTTGTCTATTCATTTGTCAATACTGTACAGTCTTGATTAACTTTTTACTAAGTCTTAACATTGTGTAGTGTCATTCTTCCAATTTTGTTCTATTCCTTCAATATTGTGTTAGCTATTCTGGGTCTTTTGCCTCTCCATATAAACTTTAGAAACAGTTTATTGATGTCCATGTAGTAATATGCAGTAATTTTGATTGGGATTGCAATGATCTATACATCAGTTTGGAAAGAATTGACATCTTGACAATATTGGGTCTTTGTATTTATAAACATAGAATATCTCTCCATCAATTTGTTCTTTGATTTCATTCATCACAGTTTTACAGTTTCCTTCAAATAGAACTTGTACATATTTTGTTAGTTTTATCCCTAAGTATGTTATTTTTGGTTGTTGATGTAAAAAGATTTGTTTGTTTGCAGTTTCACATTCTACTTGTTCACTGTTGGTTTTTAGGAAAGCAATTGACTTTTGTATATTAAGCTTCTACTCTGCAACCTTGTTATAGTCATTCATTAATTCTGAGAGTTTCTTTGTCAAATCTTTCATGCTTTTTATATAGACAATCGAGTCATCTACAAGCGAGACAGTTTTATGTCTTCCTTCTCAATCTATGTACCTTTTTGTTCTTCTTTTCTTGCCATATTGTACTGTAAAGGACTTCCAGTATGATGTTGAAAAGGAGTGATGAGAGAAGGGATCCTTGTCTTGTAACTGATCTTAGTGGATAAGCTTTGGGTTTCTCACCATTAAGTAATGTTAGCTGTAGGTTTTTTGAGGACAGTCTTTATCAAGTTGTGAATGTTCCATGCTATTTTTATTTCTCTGATAGTTTTTATTATGAATTTTATTATTTGATTTTTGTCAAATGCTTTTTATACATTTACTAATTTAATCATGTGATTTTTCTATTCTGTTCTGTGATGGATTACATTAATTTATTTTCAAATGTTGCACCAGCCTTGCATACCTGGGATAAATCCCAGTTGGTTTTGGTGTATAATACTTTTTATCTTTTTTTAGATTTGATCTGCTAATATTTTGTTGCCATCTATGTTCATGAGAGATAATGGTCTATAGTTACCTTTTCTGTAATATTTTTGTGTGTGTGGTTTTTTTTTTTTTTGTATTAGAATAATCCTGGCCTCATGAATGAAATAGGAAGTATTCTACCTGCTTCTATCTTCTGAAAGAGATTGTAGAGAATTTGTTTAATTTCTTCCTTAAAATTTTGTTAGAATTCACCAGTGAACCCATCTGGGCCTGGTGCTTTCTGTTTTGGAAAGTTGTTTTTGATTCATTTTCTTCAGTAGATTAGTAGACTGCAGTTCAGATTGCCTATTCTGTGAGTTTTAGCAGATTGTGTTTTTCAAGGACTTGGTCCATTTCATTTAGGTTATCAAATTGGTGAGCATAGAGTTGTTCATAGATTATCATTTTATTCATGATGGTACCTATAATCATTTCCCCTTTTTCGTTTCTCATTTTAGTACAATAATTTGAGTCTTTTATTTTTTAGTTATTCTGTCTATAGGGTTATTCATTTTACTTATCTCTTTAAAGAACAAGCATTTGCTTCATTGATATTTCTCTTTTGATTCCCCATTTTCAATTTTATTGCTTTCTGTTCTACTTCTATTATGAATTTTCTTGTGCTTACTTTAGATTTATTTTTCTAGTTCTAAGGTGGAAATTTTGATTCCTGATGTTGTATCTTTCTTTTCTGATATATGCATTCAGTGCTATAAATTTCCCTGTAAGCACTATTTTTGCTGAATTCTATAAATTTTGATAAATTGTATATTTTCTTTTAGTTCAATATATTTTAAAATTTCTCTTGAGATTTCTTCTTTGACACATGTTATTTAGAAGTGTGTTGTTTACTCTCCATGTATTCGGGGATTTTCCAGTTATCTTTCTGTTATTGCTTTCTACTTTAATTCCATGGTTGTCTGAGAGCAGGCAATGTATTATTTCTATTCTTTCAAATGTGTTAAGGTGTGTTTTATGGCGCAGCCATTTCTATTCATCCAAATGTGTTAAGGTGTGTCTATGTTGATTAATGCTGCATGTGACTTGAGGAATGTGTATTCTACTGTTGTTGGAGGAAGCAGTCTATAGATATTCATTATATCTAGTTGATCAATGGTGGTGCTGTTCAACAATATCCTTAGTGATTTTCTGCCTGCTGGATCTGACCATTTATGAGAGAGGGCTTTTAAATTCTCCAACTACTAGAGTTGATTTACCTATTTCTCCTTGTAATTCTATCAGTTTTTGCCTCACATAGTTTTTTGCTGTTCTTATGCACATACACATTAAGAGTTGCCATTTCTTGGAGAATTGACTCCTTTTTCATTATTTAATGCCCCTCTTTGCCTCTGAAAATTATATATCTACTACTGCTTTTTTTTTAAATTAGTAGAGTATATTTTCTCCATCCTTTTACTTTAATCTTTTACTGTTGTTATATTTAAAGTGAGTTTCTTTTAGACAACATATAGTTGGGTTATTTTTTGATGTACTCTGACAATCTTAGTCTTTAAATTGGTGCACTTAGACAATTGACATTCAAAGAATATTAATATAGTTGGAGTAATATTTACCCTATTTGTTATTGGGGTTTTTTTTGTTAACACTTGTTACTTGTTTCTATTTTTGTCTTCCACTATTTTTCCACATTTTGTTATTTTAAAATTAGTATTATATATGATTCAATTTTCTCTCCTTTCTTAGCATACCAATTATACTTCTTTATATACTTTTCTTAGTGGTTGCCCTAAGTTTGCAATATACATTTATAACTAAACCAATGCCATTCAAAATAGCACTGTACCCTCAAAGGTAGTGTGAGCAACTTATAATAATGAACTTTCCTAATTCCTTCCTTTTTTCCCTTGTGTCATTGCTCTTATTATCTTATTCATAAGTATACATAAATATATATATATATAATATATACATAAGCATACATAATCATATGCATTATTTCTATTATTGAACAAGCTATTAACTGTGAGATCAATTAAGAATAAGAAAAATTAAAGTTCTTAAAAATTTTTACATATTCCTTCTTCAATATTCTTCCTTTTTTATGTAGATCCAAATTTTTAACCTCTAATATAGTCCTTCTCTTTAAAGAATATTTTTTTAACATCCCTTGCAAGGCAGGTCAACTAGCAACACAGTCCCTCAATTTTTGTTTGAGAAAGTATTTATCTCTCCTTCACTTTTGAAGGATAATTTCACAGGGTACAGAATTCTACATTATGGTCTTTAAATATTGTTGTTACTCATGTCTTTCTTAAGCCATCTTTTTCTTCTTGAGTCCATTTTCTTGCCAAATAGAATTCACCTGAATAGCATTACTTGCCACCCATTTCTTTATGAGTCCTAAGTGTTTCCATAATCTCACTCCTAAGCCTTAAAGCTTGTATCATCTTCAGAGTGGTCACCTTTCATGGATGTTTCACACAAATACACAAAATAATATTTATCATCTACCTATAGTTCTGTCACCTGTGTCTACACTATTGTGCTCTGACCCCATGAATGACACCAAAATCCAGTCATCTATGCCATCCTTTATAGTTACATCACTTGTGCTGTCACTGGCACTAACTTAGTTCCTGTCACTATCACCTCTTTCTAATTACCATACCAGCCTTAATAGTGGTCTTTCTTTCCCTGTTTTGACCAATGCAAAAATTCCTGAAACAGGAGTTAAAGTGAACTTTTAAAATGCCAATCTAATAAAGTAGATATTAGAGTAGTAGATTAGTAGTAGAGTAGTAGTGATATTTTAAAAAGAAACAACAATTATTTGTGCTCTTCCTATAATACAGGTGATAAGTTGTTTTATATTAAAAATAATTTTAGGGAGTGCTACTATAAAGAATATATAAAATGTCAATAGAACAGAAATGGGAGGGTAGGAAAATATACCACATTTAAGTTATACTTCTTTATATATTCTATTTTGAAAAAGCACCATGATTTATATTGTTTTGCATTTCAGAGCAGAGTTTGGTTAAAGGACATAGATTTTGGAACCATACTACCTGTATTTGTTATGATTGTAACTTATGTTACCATAGAAATCACTTTAACTACTTAGAACTTAATTTCTTTATCTGCTATAAAAAATCAAAAAATATAAGAAAACTAATCTCAAGAGGGTCGATGATAAAAAATGCTGTCTAACTCCTAGACCCACCTTAAGTTTGTGAAAGTTTAATGGATTAATCAACACACAGCACTTAGAATAGATGTTGGCATACTGAAGTACTTAGTGTTAGATGACATTATTATTATTGCTGTTATTAAATTATTGAATTAAAGAAAATTGTATTTTATTTTTATTCTCTCAATTTATCCTGAATTAGTAAAAATTAATGTGAGGGAAAGTCAGTTTATAAACATATTACCTCACACACCAATATGCTCCACCAATTTGAGCATTTAACATAAGCTTTTATAAAAAATAATAGTAAAGCATCAATTTGAATGTAGGATTTTGACCATATTATGTCATAGTACCTGAAATTCTACCATTAAAAATTTTATTTTAGATTTTGAGAAGTTTTGCTTTCAACATTATATTTAAAAATAAATGTCACTAGTAAAATCAATACTCTAAATAACCTTTAAAATTTTTTTATGATAATAGCTTTAGTCATTTTCTAATACAATTTTTTATATAAAAGATCTCCTACCATTTCCTGTATGTAGAGGAAACTATGAAGAGGGCAAAACCCTACAATCCACTAAGATATTATTGTTTTGTTTGCTATATCTACAAAAGATTTTACAGTAAATGATTCATAATTATATTTTTTTGCCAGAAGCAGACTTCCTCATTAAAACAAAGACTTTAGTAAACTGAAATAACATTGCTAGTGGCAGTGTTAAGTGTAAATTTTTAGTTTTTCCATGATAAAAAGAGGTGTGAGATCACATTTTTGAATTTATAATTTACTGTATATTATAGGGCATGTATTGATATTTAAATTCAGAAAATTTTAAAGGTAAAACTAAAAATTTCTGGTATCCCAATGCTCAGATGTAATCTTTTGATTTTCTTAATACAAAATAATATATATACATCTTTTAAAATTCAAAGCAAAGGCACATGCTTAGAATGAAAAGAAAAAAATCTTCCCTCCAACATCCTCTCCTCATATATAAGCCTGTTAAGTTTCCTGTATTCATTCTTTAAAAATATTTTAGTGCTTATGTCAATAATTTAATGCTTATGTCAATATTGTCACTTACTGATATTATTTTCTATATCAAAATAATTTACCTCATGCTTTAAAAAAACCACTTTACTATGTTGTATGAATACATCATAGCCTTTTAAACCAGTGCACTATAAAGTCAAGTCATCTCCATTACAAGTTTATATTTAACATTTTGATGACATATTTTCAACAAAAGGAAACTTTCCATGGTAAGAATGATATTGTAATTTTCTTATGCTTATTATTTTGAGGTTATTTCATAATAGACTAAACATAATTGGATTAATTGGATTATAATTTAGAGAAACAGCAAATCATATAACCTCTGTTGTACAAGTATGAAACAATATTTTTTTAGCCTTTTCTACCCTGAGATTTATAATTTAGAAATCCGATGGATTATGAACACAAGTGTGTGAACATTTCTCACTCCATGTTTTACTAACACAATATGAATGAAGAACAAAATGGGCACCACTTTTGACAGATTCTCCACTGTTACATCTAAGTTCTTGGTCTCCTGTTACTAAGAGGAGTCAAGGTCAAAGAGATCAACAGTGGTTCACCTTGGATACAAACCTGACCATCAAAATGCAAGCTGTTATACAATGCTGGACATTTGTCACAGGCTGGTGAACATGTGTCCCACATTCACATTTGTGCATGCAAAGCATATTAGAATTGGAGAAATTTAATAAATTGATGTGCTGAAGAGCAAAATTATGCTAATTAGTGTAAGTGGGGGAGTTACTCATTTAGCAAAGAATTTGAGATATCAGTGATCCAGATGATAGAGATGGGATATCAGCACACTCATTTCCAGAATTATAATTTTAATAAAATGAATTAATAAATGCCTCTGCTTATTCTCAAGCAACATTTTAAGATTGTTCTTTTTTTTCTGCAACTGAGGGTAAAATTGGCAAATAGAAAAAAAAAAAAAGCCTCATCAGGAAATGGTTTGATTCAGTAATGCATAGTTCCCTGTGATGGGGAAAATGGTAATGCAGCAGTCATTCTGAGTGTTGAAGTAGATGAACTGGTAAGGGAGTAATAAAATTAGTATCAGTATAATTGGTGTTGACTTTAACATATGAAAGAAGTAAACTCAGAAATCAAGAGCATAAGCACAGAACATTCTGGGAGCCTTTTATTTTCCAAGTATCTGTAATGTAAATAATGTCTTTTCATTTTCTTAACTGGCAAAAGGTGCTTTTTTGCAAAACTCTTTTGCAAATAAAATTGTCTATTCTTTCACCTGAATATTAACAAAACAATTTTAAAAAGTGGAAAAAAATCAATGAATATACAGTATAAATAATGTTAAAGTTTAGAATTGATAATTAGGAAAAGGGTTTTTCATTTATCTTCATATAAAACAAATATTTTCAAGTATTAGTTATTGTTGTATTTTGAAATATATTACTTTTGTTTCTCAAATTTTACTAACCATTTAATATAATTGTTTCATCTTATAATATGGAATATGTATTTTAGGAACAGCAAAGTTCTTATTAATATATAACCGGATTGGCTAGTAGTAAGCATTGGAAAGGCAGCAGCTGCTCTCATTTATACAAACAACTTCTTATTTAAGATTTAGTTTAAAGTGAACTAATACATATTTTTAGGAAAATGGGAAATTTGGAAGAGTTCAAATTACCTGTTTTTTAAAATCTCATCAAATCATTGAGAATGTTATTCAGTAGCTTCTTGTATAAGAAATTCTAATTTAAAAGTTACTTGACTTGGAGTCCAAAGAGTTGTGTTTGTTGTACAATATATTTTACAGACTGATGGTATTTTGCCATCAGGGTGAACATCCCTAATTCTAAATATTCCTGATACTAAATTTTAAGAAAACCTAAGCAACTGGTTATAGTCATATTATTACAGATTTTCTTATTCATGTTTTAATTATGTCCTGTACATAAAAGTTTTAAGTCAAATTGAAAAACAGCTATATAATACAGAGAACTGGGAACAGAACCTTCATCAACTAATTGAGAAAAAACTTAGAGCTTCATATGCTCAGCTATGTTTAAGTAAGCCAATTGCAGCCAAATTGAAAGCATTTTAAGTGTATGATATAACATTAAAAGACCATGTGCAGAAGTAATGTTTATATTAAAATCTGAGATTTGTTCAGTGTTTACATTTAATGAACTGCAAAACTACAAGGTGGAAGCAAATCTGTGCTTTCAGCAAATTTTATGTCAAATTCATCTTCTTGTCTCATACTTTGCTTTTGTCAATATAACTAGAGCATTTACTGTAAACTCATTCTAAATTTCTGCAGCTGAAGAAGAGAAATATGATAAAAAGATTTATTGTTTTTTCCTGGCCATTTGGTGCTTAACTCTAGATTGTTTACAAGTTTAATTCTTGCTTCTCTCACTACAAATGGGTCATCTTTTCCACCCAGTTGCAACTACATTGACTAATAATGATCCTGTTTAATTGATTAAATACAGTTTTTCCCTTACCAAAGCTTCAGTACACAGGATTAAATCTTACAAATCTCTATTTGCAATAGACCTTTCTCAGAAACAAAGAGTAATTTTAATATGAGTAAATATTGCAGTGTTTGAAGCTGGCTAAGAGTTAATAGTTTCTCCAATGCTCAGTGTTTATTTTTTTATGCTTAACTCTGGTGAAATCACTTACCCTTCAAAACATAAGAAGACTTCTCTGGTATCATATCAAAATTCCTCAGTGTTACTTCCAAGAATCAACTTTTAATCTCTCCACATACTATGTTTCTCATGATATCCAAAATTATTTTTGTATAGACTATGGTCCTTAGTGATGCATCAATTACCCAGTATTGTTATCTTTACAAATAAACTTTCTCTCTTTCCACTGTGCAGGTTTTGAAATATCCTTGTCACTTCTTTCTTCCTTTTTAAACTCCACTCAATTTCTTCCTCTAGTGGCTCTTTCACACCCCAGGTCTCTTCTGACACCCATAGTTATATTTTTCTCAATTTAAATTTAACTTCTGTATAATATATTATTCCATGATATGCTAATACTTCCCAACCACCTAATTAGACCCTTTGTCTCCTATAATTTTTTCATGTTTTAAAACCTTGGAGGTACTCCATAAATGTATTTGCAGAATAGAGATATGAATTAATTTATTTGAAATTATTCCTTAATTTATTTAAGATGAAGAGTATTTCTGTGGTACTTACATTTAGAAATCAAAGAAAGGTAAATCTCATATTTTTAGGACCTCTCAACTAGGTTCAGTCTCTTTTCATAGCAGATAGAACTTATTCTTACATGTTAGTTAACATTCATTTAACAAGTGTTTATTTTGCCAACAGTTCCAGGTTTGGGGAATATAAAGAATAATAAAATATTCCCTGAAAAGAAGATTACAGAAAATAGAATAGTTTAGAAACTAAAAAGACAAATACAAAAAAATTTATCATTTTATAATTAAGGACATTGTGCTCCCTTGGTATGTGGAAATTAAAACTAACCAAAACGAGTTTTGTTACAGAGACAGGAGAATATAAGTTTCCAGGCTATGGGAGCATAAAAAAGACATAAATAAGAGTTTCAGTGTCATCCTTTATGAAACTACATATATTCAATGCTACGAAGCAAAGTAGATATGTATCTATCTTTCCATGCAAATAAATGTATGTATGTATGCATATAAAATAGATGATAAATCAAGTTTCTAACCAAATATATGTAGAACAATATCATTCATCTTAAAAAGATACCAAATATCTGAGACTTTTAAATAATTTTCAAGAGATAATGCTGGGGGATAGCTTCAACATGGTGGAGGACTAAGAAGTGGAGATCACCTTTCTCCCCACAAATACATCAAAAATACATCTACATGTGGAACAACTCCTACATAACATGTACTGAATGCTGGCAGAAGACGTCAGACTTCCCAAAAGGCAAGAAACTCCCCACGTACCTGAAACCATTTCCACTAAGCTCAGGAACAAGACAAGATTGCCCACTCTCAGCACTATTATTCAACATAGCTTTGGAAGTTTTAGCCACAGCAATCAGAGAAGAAAAAGAAATAAAAGGAATCCAAATCAGAAAAGAAGAAGTAAAACTGTCACTGTTTGCAGATGACATGATACTATAGATAGAGAATCCCAAAGATGCTACCAGAAAACTACTAGAGCTAATCAATGAATTTGGTAAAGTAGCAGGATACAAAATTAATGCACAGAAATCTCTGGCAATCCTATACACTAATGATGAAATATCTGAAAGAGAAATTCAGGAAACACTCTCATTTACCATTGCAACAAAAAGAAGTACGTAGGAATAAACCTACCTAAGAAGACAAAAGACCTGTATGCAGAAAACTATAAGACACTGATGGAATAAATTAAAGACCATACAAACAGATGGAGAGATATACTATGTTTTGGATTGGAAGAATCAACATTGTGAAAATAACTATAGTACCCAAAGCAATCTACAGATTCAATGCAATCCCTATCAAACTACCAATGGCATTTTTGACAGAACTAGAACAATAAATTTCACAATTTGTATGGAAACACTAAGGACCCCGAATAGCCAAAGCAATCTTGAGAAAGAACAACAGAGCTTGAGGAATCAGGCTCCCAGACTTCAGACTAAACTAAAAAGCTACAGTAATCAACACAGTATGGTACTGGCACAAAAACAGAAATATAGAGCAATGGAACACGATAGAAAGCTGAGAGATAAACCCAGACACATATGGTCACCTTATATTTGATATAGGAAGCAAGAATATACAATGGAGAAAAGACAGCCTCTTCAATAAGTGGTGCTGGGAAAACTGGATAGCTACATGTAAAAGAATGAAATTAGAACATTCCCTAAGCCCAGACACAAAAATAAACTCAAAATGGATTAAAGACTTAAATATAAGGCCAGACACTCTAAAACTCTTAGAGGAAAACTTAGGCAGAACACTCCATGACATAAATCACAGCAAGATCCTTTTTGACCCACCTCCTAGAGAAACGGAAATAAAAACAAATATAAACAAATGGGACTTAATGAAACTTAAAAGCATTTGCACAGCAACGGAAACCATAAACAAGACAAAAAGACAACCTCAGAATGGGAGAAAATATTTGCAAATGAAGCAACTGACAAAAGATTAATCTCGAAAATATTCAAGCAGCTCATGCAGCTCAATATCAAAAAAACAAACAACCCAATCCAAAAGTGGGCAGAAGACGTAAATAGACATTTCTCCAAAGAAGATATACAGATTGCCAACAAACACTTGTATGGATGCTCAACATCACTAATCATTAGAGAAATGCAAGTCAAACTACAATGAGGTATCACCTCACACTGGTCTTAATGGCCATCATCAAAAAATCTACCAACAATAAATGATGGAGGGGGTGTGGAGAAAAGGGAACCCTCTTGCACTGTTGGTGGGAATGTAAATTGATACAGCCACTATGGATAACAGTATAGAGGGTCCTTAAAAAGAAAAATAGAACTACCATAGGACCCAGAAATCCCACTACTGGGCCTATACCCTGAGAAAACCATGATTCAAAAAGTCATATATTGGGGCTTCCCTGGTGGCACAGTGGTTGAGAGTCCACCTGCCGATGCAGGGGACACGGGTTCGTGCCCCAGTCTGGGAAGATCTCACATGCTGTGGAGCGGCTAGGCCTGTGAGCCACGGCCACTGAGCCTGTGCGTCCGGAGCCTGTGCTCCACAACGGGAGAGGCCACAACAGTGAGAGGCCTGCATACTGCAAAAAAAAAAAAAAAAAAAAAAAAAAAAAAGTCATGTATCACAATGTTCATTGCAGCTCTATATTTTCAATAGCTAGGACATGGAAGCAACCTAAGTGTCCATTGACAGGTGAATGGATAAAGAAGATATGGCACATATATACAATGGAATATTACTTAGTCATAATAAGAAACGAAATTGAGTTATCTGTAGTGAGATGGACGGACCTAGAAACTGTCATACAGAGTGATGTAAGTCAGAAAGAGAAAAACAAATAGCATATTCTAACACATGTATATGGGATTAAAAAAATAGTCATTCTGAAGAACCCAGGTGCAGGAAAGAAATAAAGACACAGACGTAGAGAGTGGACTTGAGGACACGGGGAGGGGGAAGGGTAAGCTGGGATGAAGCGAGAGAGTGGCATGGACATATATACACAATCAAATGTAAAATCAATAGCTAGTGGGAAGCAGCCTCATAGCACAGGGAGATCAATTTGGTGCTTTTTGTCCACCCAGAGGGGTGGGATAGGGAGGGTGGGAGGGAGACGCAAGATGGACGAGATATGGGATATATGTATATGTTTGTCTGATTCACTTTGTTATACAGCAAAAACTAACACACCATTGTAAAGCAATTATACTCCAGTAAAGATAAAAACAAAAGAGATTATGCTGGGATATAAACTAATTATGTAAAATATATAAGCAATAAGCATATATTGTACAAAATAGTAAATTATAGCCATTATTTTGTAGTAACTTGTAATGCAGTTCAATCTATTTAAAAAAAGAAAACTGAAATACAATGCTGGATGAGGGTATTAAGTAGATGTATTTTTGAATTGCTTTTAATTAGATACACTTACATTTGAGGATATTTCATTTTCTTTGCTGACCCTTTTTTTAATTACACAATTACCTTCTTTCTGTTAATACTTCTCAATTTGACTTCTAATTTGTAATTAATAAAGCCAAACCAGCTGTCTATACTTTTTCTTCCAATGTTTTACTTTCAATGTGCTAGTGTCTTTATACTTAAAATTCATTTCTTTTAAAGAGCTTACAGCTTCACCTTGCTCTTTTAATCCTGCTAGGCTATCTTTGCTTGTAATTGGAGGTTTTACTTCACTTATATTTAACATAATTCTTGGTACGTTTGGTTTTATGTTTGCCATTATGTTACATACTTTCCATTTTTTCTCTCTCCTTTCTTTTCTGTCTTCTTTAAAATCAAAGAAATTTTGTTGTTATGCCATTCTATCTCCTCTGTTGACATTTCAACTTTCTTGCTTTTTGTTATTTTTAGGGATTTCTTTAGGGAACAAAATAGGCAGTCTTAATTTATCTGTCTTCAGCTTGAATTGATACCACTTTATTTATAATGTACGAATCTTACAACAGTCATTTCAAATAAAAATTCTTTTCTTGATATCAAATATTTTACAAACATATTTGTTATAAAGCCTCATAGATTCCCTTAAAATCTCATGTAGTGCAGGTCTGGCATATCTTGTTTAATTGCACTTCACAAATTGTGCTTTTTACAGCCTGCATATAGCAAATCTATCAGTGCCATTTTTTCCAGCAGCATTTGCTGACTTCATGTTTCTTTGTCATATTTTGAAATTTCTCATAATATTTCAAACTTTTTTCATTATTACCATATTTATTATAGTGGTCTATGATCATTGATCTTTAATGTTAACTATTGAGACTTGTTGAAGGCTCAGATGATCATTAACATTTTTTAACAATAAAGTATTTTGTTTGTTTGTTTGTTTGTTTTTGCGGTACTCGGGCCTCTCACTGCTGTGGCCTCTCCCGTTGCGGAGCACAGGCTCCGGACGCGCAAGCCCAGCGGCCCTGGTGCACGGGCCCAGCCGCTCCATGGCATGTGGGACCCTCCCGGACTGGGGCACGAACCCGCGTCCCCTGCATTGGCAGGCAGATTCTCAACCACTGCGCCACCAGGGAAGCCCAACAATAAAGTATTTTTAAATGAAGGATGTAAATTAATTTTTTAGACATAATGCTATTGCACATATAATAGTCTACATAATAGACTACAGTGAAGTGTAAACATAATTTTTATATGCACTGGGAAACCAAAAACTTTGTGTCTCTTTGAGGTAGTCACTTTAATTTGGTGTTGTCTGGAACCAAACCTGCAATATCTCCAAGGTTTACGTGTACTAGAGACAAATTATCTCTGCTTACGTGTGAAAAACCTATACTTCAACTTTACTGTTGAGAACTTTTACTACAAAATTAGATTTACAGAAATAATGTGGAGAGAGTAGAAGCAGATTCCATAAACTCTGCATCCCGTTTCCCTTATATTTAAAATCATAACATTTGAATGATACACTTGTTAGAATTAAAAACCAGTATTGATTATTTGGTAAAGTCTATGTATTATTCAGATTTTCTTAACATGCACTTAATGTCCTTTCTCAGTTCCAGGATCTCATCCAAAATAGCATACTGAATTTAATCATCATCTATCCTTAGGCAACTCCAGGCTGTAACAGTTGCCTAGACATTTCTTGTTTTCAGTGAACTTGAAAGTCTCAGAATACTGGTCAAATATTTTGTAGAAAGTCTCTCAATTATAACTGAATATTTTTCTCATTTTTAGACTGGTGTTATACAAGAAAGACTACTGAGGAAAAGTGTCATTTTCAACACATCATATCAAGAGAACACAATACCAAGGTAAGTAATGACTGCTGATGTTGATTAACACCTGCCTTAGTTAGTGTTTGTCAGCTTTCTCTACTTTAAAATTGTTCTTTATCACCATTTTTCAGTACTGTACTCTCTGAAAGGAGTTCACTATCTACAGTCCATACCTAATCAGTGGGGAGTTAGATTTTACCTCTGTGGTACTGGATTATCTACATAAATTATTTGGAATCTTTATTCATGGGACATAAGTCTCTTACCCCTGCTCCATTTATTAATTTAATCATCTAATTGTATCAGTATGGATTCATGGATACTTATTTTATACTTTGTTTAGCATCCAATACTATTTTATTGATTTTTTGGTTCAAAATATTCCATTTTTTTGCCATTGGAAACTCTTTCAGTTGGCTTCTCTAATCCTATTTATTTACCCCCTCCCATTATTGTGTGTGTTTTGGAGGAGTTGTTTTGTTTTTTAGCCCTCTCTTACTTTCTGGTGCTACAGGATGATTCAGGAACATCTGGTACACTTCCTATTCAGTCCTAAAATCAGCCACTTCTCCAGGAGCTCAGTTTCATTTTATTGGAGGATGATATTTGAAACCAAGATTTGGGTGCTAGATGTGCTTGTCGTTTCTGTAGTATCATTGTTTCTAGGGCATCTTGGCTGATAGAGCAAAGAAATATATGTCTGTGTACTAACCCATAAATATACATGTATCTATAAATATTTCTCTATCTATACTAAGCTAGAGATGATTCATACTGGTATTTCCAATTCTAATTCCCTACTGTATGGATCATTCTAGCCTCTCCCCCTTGCTTGTGTGTGAACTCCCATTCCAAAAGTGATACAGTGATATCAAAAATTTTAACCTATGTCCCCACAGGCAAGACAAGTAATCAACTAGAATTCAATTCTTATGAACAGTTTATTTTGCCTTTATTCTTGCTAACCTAAGTAACTTTGAAAGTGAATGGAACATGCAATTTTCTCCCCCACCCACCTCAGTGAGAGTGTTTCATACATTTATAATATAGTTAAATTGTTTTTGTAATAGTTCACATTCCTTCATGGGACCTCCCAACATCCTAAATGATTTTTGTTTCATACATAAAGTTCAGTCTTTGTGTTGTAAATTCTATGGATTTTGACGAATTCAGAGTGTAACGTATCACTCATTACAGTATCATACAGAATAGTTTTACCACCCTAAAAACTTCCCTATGTTTTACATATTCAATCCTATTCATCCCACTCCCAAAACACCTGAAAACTATTCATTTGTTGTTTCTGTAGCTGTGCCTTTTCCAGAATGCTATATAATTGGGATCATACAGTAGGTAGATTTTTTAGACGGGCTTATTTTGCTCATCAGTATGCATTTTTAACTCATCAGTGGCTTTGCATGGATTGGTATTTCCATGGCATTCCTTTTTATTGCTGAATAGTATTCCATTGGATAGATTAAAATATTGTTAGTTTATCCATTTCACCTATTGGAGGTCCTCTTAGTTGCTTCCGTTGCTTCTAGTTTTTTGGTGATTCCAAAGTTGCTGTAAACATTTGTTTGCAGGTTTTTGTATGGACATAAGTTTTCATATAAGTTAGGTAAATACCTAGGAGTGATACTGTTTTATCATATGGGAGACTATATTTACCTATTAAGAAACTGCCAAAATGTTTTCCAAAGTACCTGTACCATTTTACATTTGCAGTAGAAATGAATGAGAATTTTTGTTGCTTCTCATCCATACCAGCTGTTGGTATTATTAGTATTTTGGATTTTAGCCATTTTAATAGATGTGTAGTGATATTTCACTGTTGCTTTAATTTAAAATTTCCTTATGCCATATGTTGTTGAGTATCTTTTTATATGTTTTCTGGCATATGCTGTAAATGTTGTATACATTATGGTGAGATACCTGTTCTGTGACTTGGTCCATATTTTTTATTGTGCAATTATTTAAAAATTTTTATTGGAGTATAGTTGATTTACAATGTTGTGTTAGTTTTAGGTGTATAGCAAAGTGAATCAGTTATATATGTACATATAACGACTCTTATTTTTTTAGATTCTTTGTCCATATTTTAATTGGATTGTTTTTATTGTTGAGTTTTGAATTCTCTGTATATTTGTATGTATTTTGCAAATGTTGTCTCTACATAAGTGGCTTCTCTTTCAAGTTTCCTGATACTGTTTTCACAGAGCAGAAGTTTTTAATTTTAATTAAGCTCAAATTGTCATCTTTTCTTTCATGTTTCGTAGTTTGGTGTTGAGTTAAATAATGAAATCTTAGATACAAAATCACACAGGTTGTCTCCTATGTTTTCTTCCAGAATTTTTTGTTTTTATTGTATATTAAAGTCTATGAACCATTTTGAGTTAACTTTTATAAAAAGTGTAAGGTCAGTGTCTATGTCATTTTATTTTTCCTTTTTGTATCTTTGGGTTTGTGTCTGTTTGTTTTGTTTGTTTGTTTTATTTTGTTGCATATGGACATCCTTGTTCCAGCACCATTTATTGAAAAGTCTATCATTTCTACTTTGTATTGTCTTTGTTCCTTTGTCAAAGATCTGTTCACTATGTTTGTATGTCTTTTTCTGACACCTGTATTCTGTTCCATTGACCTATGGGTCTATTCTTTCACCAGTACCATAATGTTTTCATGATTTCCTACATAGATAATCATGTCATGTGCAAATGAAGACAGACTTATCCCTTTTCATATCCATATGTACTATATTTTCTGTTCTTGTTTTATTGCACAAATAGAAAATCCAGTGTGTTATTGAATAGGATTATTCAAGAGATAATTGCCTACTTTCTGACCTTAAGAGAAAAATGTCCAGTTTCTTACCATTAAGTATACTGTTAGCTGTAGGTTTTTGTTGACATACTTTATCAAGTTGAGGAAGTTCTTTATTTCTAGTTTGCTGAGAGTTTTAATGAAGAATGAGTGTTGGAATTTGTTAAATGCTTTTAATGCCTGAATTGATAGGATCATATGAGTTTTCTTCCTTATCCCATAATGTGGTGAATTATACTGATTTTTAAATACTGAACCACCCTTACATGCCTGGAAGAAATCTCACTTGATTGAGATGTATAATTTTTTTATACATTTTTGGATTGGATTTGGTAATACTTTGTGAGGATTTTTGAGTATAAGTTTATGAGAGATACTGGTCTGTAGTATGCTTTTTTTCAATGTCTTTATCAAGTTTCAGTATTTGGAGTAATGTTAAACTCACAAAATGAGTTTGGAAGTGGAAACTATTACCTCTGCTTCTGTGTTCTGGAAGATAATTATGGCTTTATTTTTGAAGATTATTAATAATTGACTTTATGTAATTGATAAAGGTCTAGTCTTATTATGCATTTCTCCTAATTTGAGTGCTGGTAGTTTGTGTCTTTCAATGAATAGATCTAAATTAAGTTAATTTGATTTGTTACCAAATATGCGGGCATGGAGTTGTTAATAGTAAGTTTTTATTATACTTTTAGTGTCCATGGGATCACTATTGATAACCCTTCTTTTATTTCTGATAATGGTTATTTGTATTTCCTGTATTTCTTTCTTAATTAACCTGGCTGAGTTTATTAATTTTATTGATCTTTTTAAAGAAACAGCTTTGATTTTATTCATTATGCCAATTTTTTTGCTTTTAATTTTGTTGGTTTCTGCTCCAATTTTTATTTCCTTCTACTTGTTTAGATTTAAGTTGCTATTATTTCCCTAGTTTCCTAAAGTAGAACCTTAATTATTGATTTTAGATATTTTAAAATATATTCATTCAATGCTATAAATTTCCCTCTAAGCATTGCTTTTACTACATCGCACAAATTTTTATAAGTTGTATATTCATTATACTTCAAAATATTTTTATTTTTCTTAAAATTTCTTCTTTAAACCATACATCATAACAAGTATATTGCCTAATTTCCACATATTTGAGGATTTTCCAACTATCTGTTCTTGATTCTAGTTGAATTCAACTGTGACCTGAGAAAAGACTTAATAATCTTTTCTATTCTTTAATATTTCTTTAAAAGAAATTTCTATTCTTTTAAATATGTTGCAGTGTGTTGTGTGGCCCAAATATGGTCTAACTTGATGAATGTTACATGGGCTTTAGAAGAATGTGTGTTCTGTAAGCCTTTTGGAGTATTCTGTAAATATCTATTGAATCATTTTTAAAATGCTGTTCAAGCCAAATACATCCTAAGTAAGTTTATGACTGCTTGATTTATCAATTATTGAAATTGGATTATTAAAATTTCCAACTATAATAGTGGATGTGTCTATTTCTTGCTGTAGTTCTAGCAGTTTTGCCTCATGAACTTTGAAGTTCTTTTGTTAGGTGCATATGCACTTAGGAATGTTGTGGCTTCTTGGAGAATTAACCCCTTTATCATTATGTAATTTTCATGTTAATCCCCATAATTGTCCTTGTTCTGAAGTCAGATTTGTATGAATGTAGTACAGCTACTTCAGCTTTTCTTTGATTAGTATTAGCATTGTACATCTTTCTCAATTCTTTTAATATGTGAGTCTTTATAGAGACCTTAAAATTGAAGTGGGTTTCTTTAGACAACAGATATAGTTGGGTCTTGATTTTCATATTTTCTGAGAATCTCTGTATTTAATCAGTTTATCTAGATCATTCACACTTAAAGTGATAATTGCTGTAGTTGGATTAATGTCTGCCATGCTTGTAACTGCTTTATCTTTGTTAACTTACACCTAGTTTCTTTTATTTCTACTTTTTCTAATTTCTTTGGTTTTTAATTGAATATTTTATGATTTCATTTATTTCTTTTTTGAGCATATCAATTATATAGTACTTTTAGCTGTTGATTTAGATTTTGCAATATATATTTTAACTATTTTTAAGTCTGTCTTAAAATAACACAATACTACTTCACATGTCCCTTGTAACATTGCATCATTCATTTCATTTAGTCACATGTTATGAATACCCAATATATTTTTATTACTACCTAAACAGATAGTTATTTTAGATAAATTTAAGAATAGAGAAATAAAATATTTATCTTCATTTATTAATTTTCCAGTGCTATTTTTTTCTTTATGTAGATACAAATTTCTGATCTATATCATTTTCCTTCTCCATGGGAATTTAAAAAAGAAACCATTTCTTTCTGGACAGGTCTGCTAGCCTTGAATATCCTTTTTTGTTTGTTTTTTCCTGAGAAAGCATTTATTTATATTTCATTTTTGAAAAATAATTTTTCTGGACATAGAGTTCTAAATTGGTGGATGTTTTTCTTTCAACACATTAAATATTTTACTCTTTCTTCTTGATTGCGTGGTTTTGACATAAAGTTGGTTGCGATTCTTTTCCTCTTTTTCTGTATAGGTAGGGTGGTTTTTGTTACCTGTTCAACTTCTTTCAAGACTTTCCCTTTGTCTTCAGTTTTCTTCAGTTTGCTCATGATATGCCTAATGCAGAATTTTTTTGGTACTTATTCTGCCTGATGTTCTTTGTAGAACTGTAGTTTGATGCTTGTTGTTAACTTTGGAAAATACTTGTAGGACATTTGGTCCTGTCCAAAACATCCATAAGACATTTGGACCATGCCAAAAGGTAATTAACATTTAATCATATTTAGACCTGTCCAAAATGTCCATAAGACATTTGGTCTATGTGGAAAGTCCTTGATATTTGGTTCTGTCCAAAACCATTTGGAATGAACCAAAAATGCTCATAGACATTTTAGATCGGACCAAACTTCAGGGACATTTTCACGTGGACAAATATCTTATGGACATTTTGGAAAGGACCAAATGTCTGCTAACCTTAGATAACTCTTTACAGTGATTAGTTCTACTATTTGTTCTGTTCTATTCTCTCTCTTCTGGAGAGTCATGTTTATGTTAAGCTTTTGAAATGGTCCCTTAGTTTCTGGATGTTCTGTCTGTTGTCTTTCTTTCAGTTTTTATTTTTGTATTTCAGTTTGGGAAGTTTCTGTTAACCTATCTTCAAGCTCACTGATTCTTTCCTTGGACATGTCTACTTTATTTATAAATCCATCAAAGGCATTTTTCAACTTTTTTACAATGTTTTTTTAAAAATTAAAGCATTTTAGATTTTTTTTGAGTTTCTATCTTTTAGATTACCTATATATTATTGCACACTGCACATTTTTTAACATATAAATGATATTTAAATTAGATTTGTGATAATAGTTTTATGTCATATTTCAGTCTGGTTCTCATGTTTGCTTTTCCTCATCTTGCCTTTTAGTATGGCTTATAATTGTTTTTGTTCAAAGCTGGACATGATTACTGAGTAACAGAGACTAAGGTATAATTAGATCTTTATGTAAATCTAGTTAGGAGTTGGGCTATTTTGTAATATTAGCTATGAGAGCCAGAGACTTCAAATTCATCTAGTTTTTTTTGGTTTTTGTCTCCCCTGTTAACTTTGGACTTCCCTAAATACTTATACTCCAAGTGGATCTGTGTTTCATAGCTCTTTGGTTTGTAGTCCACTGTTATTACACTAGAGTCTTACTGGTTTGGTGGTAAGGTGTGGGGGCAGGGAAGCATTCTAAAATATTTTGATTAAATTTCATTATTTTAATGAGTCTATGTGTCCTTGGCTGTGACCTTAACAAGTGTTTCTTAGCTTTCCACTCACAAGGCTACACTGAGCTAGAATGGGAGAAATGCCCTGTCCCCAGGTGGAATAAGTCTCTGGAGATTATGCCTTTGTTATGAAGAAGGTGCTTGGAGTATATTTCACAAGTACTATTAGTCCCCTTCCTGTATCAGAGCCATAAGGGAATCTTTCTTGAATTGTTACCATGATAATCTTTGCTTTGTAGCAGAGAAAGGTCAGTATG
The DNA here is from genome assembly GCF_964165515.1 of Mesoplodon bidens. NCBI lineage: Eukaryota > Metazoa > Chordata > Mammalia > Artiodactyla > Ziphiidae > Mesoplodon > Mesoplodon bidens. Next base: position 66,711,192 of record NC_138162.1, on the reverse strand, counting down.
CTGATGACTTTCCTCCCTGGTACTCACCAGTTACCTTATACTAACTTAGAGTCTTCTAGTGCTTCTAGGGATCTTCAGATTTTCCTGTTCCTCTTCAAATCTTGGCAAGCCCTGCAGACGTGCACCATGGGGGGCAGTAGTCTATCAAGTCTCCAGCCCTATATTATTGTTTCTCATGAGACCTTGGGGAAAAATAATAATAAGGTGCAGATTAACTTTGTAGTCAAGGTTTCCAGTGACTTTAAAATATCATGCTAGTTCTCTATAAGATTAAAAAAAAATCATCTGTTTCTTCTTACTATCTTCCATGATGGACTCCTATTCATGTTCTGACAAAGGTGAATCTGTTTGTATGCCTAATCTTCACAGATATGTTTATCAACCTTTGGAATTCAGTTAGCATGCTTACCTTGTGACCTCAGATATCTGTTGGGCTCAAAACCAACGATTTAATAGACTAGTTTATTTTATTACTAGAATGGAAGACATTGTCTTGCAGCTTTTTATCCCTGAGAGAACAGGTGTTCCTGAATTTCTATTTAAATAATACACTTTTCCATATTTTGACTTCTGTTTTTATTTTCCTTGTTTCTGCACATAATCATATCCAAAATCAATGTATTGTATTAACTTATACAACCAGTTTGTACTAATTAGAAAATACCCTCAGTGTATCTCTTCTAGAAGTCCTCAATTACTCATAGAATAATTATTTTAGTATTACATTTTCAAGGTCCTTTAGAATTCTTTACTTTATCCCCCTCTGGCAGGTTTTAGATGTATGTTTATTTATTTTAGAGAAAATGTCCCAGGAATTGTGTTAAATGCTATGAACATTTAACAAAATAGCACAAAATCCTTTAGGGGTCTCAAATAAGTAGAGGAGACAGACAGTTTCAAAACAATTTAACATATGTTAAAAGAGTGGCATGGACTAAGGAGCCCTATTTCTGTTTGAGAACATAAGGGAGCCCTAGACTGAAGAGATGATGCCTGAGCTCAGTTATGCTGGCATCTCTCAAGGGTTAGAATTCCAAAACTTTAAATTTTTTAATTTATACTATAATCACTGCCTAGAATACAAGGTATACTTATTTGGATAATGGTTATTGGTTTATTTCATGCCCAATGTTATTAATCTTTATTAAAAACAATCATCCTACACTTAAAGATTAGTACATTATTCTTGTTGAACATAAATGCAAATACTTAGTTTGATAATCACCATTCCAACTACCTGCAAAACATCTGATACGGTCATGAAAAAAATATTGAAAACAGTATCAATAAGTGTTTGATTTATTTGAAATTAATAATAAAGTTATTGGCTAATTTTTTAACTACAGTTTAATAAGTCATAACATATGATACACCATTCTCACAGCCATTCCTAACCTTGACCTACACCTTGGTTTAATCCAAACTCTTTGGTTCTACCATATTACCTGATTCACTCCAGCAGTGACAGCTGTTATTTTTCACTATATTGGAGATGAAACAATGACTTTGAGCCAGACAGGCTGTCACTTCTCATTATTCTTGGTTAGCATGATATGCCATACAAAATTAACCAACATGTTATAGGAAATATCATAAGTGGTTTCATGGTAATAATCAATATAAATCTGGCATTTGATTCTGGAATCAATTACTGCCAAAGACATCCAGACCCAGACTTCCAACAAGGGAATTTGCTGAACTATAGTGAGTAAGTGTAAATAACGAATGATAAGGCTTATGTCATAAAATCCTATGGTTATGTGCCTCAGAGTTTAAATCAATATGACTTTAAAAGAGTAGAAATGTCAGGAATGTTCACACTTAACCATAAATGATGAAAATGTGTTTTTAGTAACAACTCAGGGAAATCTAAAACTACTTGTGTAGAAGAAAAATAAATAATGCAGTCTAGTCTGTGCTAGTCTTTTCTATTCTCTTAACAGTGTCTTTCTCAAGCAAAACAAAAAAATTAACAAAGTTAAATTTATCCAATTTTATTTTATTGATGGATTATACTGTAATGTTTTATGTAAGAAATCTAATACTAGATAATCTATAGATAATTAAATTACCTGGTAAATAATAGATCTTTATTAGATAATAGATTATGTAAGCTACCCAAGGTCATAAAGATTTCTCATTTTTTCTTCTAGAACATTTATAGTTAAGTTTTCACATGTATTCCTGAAATCTATTTTGATTTACATTTTGTATTTGGCTCAAGTTGTGGATTGAAACTTACATTCCTATTTCCTGTATAGATTAAAACTTAGATTCCTTTTTCAGAAGATTTACAATTTTTCTATCTCCATTTGGTATTAAAAAGAAAAAACCTTCTTGCTTTCTCCATTGAATAGCCTTTACGCCATGTCAAATATTAATTGACAAAAATGGACGTGTCGATCCACTTCTGAGCTTCATATTCCTTTCTACTGATATATTTGCCTATCTTGATGCTACCACCAAACTATCTTGATTTATAGCTTTATAATATGATGTGAAGTAAGCTAGTATAGTCATATAATTTTGTTCTTCTTTTAAAAGTTGATTTGGGCTCCTATACAAATCCTTAGACTCCATGACTCTCTTCTAACATGGCCCAAGATAACTCTTTAAGCAAGACCATAGCAACAAAGCGTAGAGGCAGATGCACCAGCTTCACAGAAGATCATCTGAAAATCCTCACTGACACATTCAACAAAACCCCTTACATAGGTTATGCTACCAGACAAAGACTTGCTTTAGAAACCAACACCAAAGAGTTTACAGTCCAGTATTGCTTTCAGAATCGAAGAACTAGGCACGGATTCCAGAAAAAATCAGAACCTGAAGAGCACTTAGAATCAAGCCAAGACTGAGATCACACTGAAGAGAAGATTCAAAGTAGAAATGACAGACAGCCTCACATCAAGTACACTTGCTCCCAATTACACACCCTCAACAAGGCATTTATAGGCAACAATTATCCTGGGAGAGATTCCATAGAGAAACTTGCAAAGAAATTGGGGTCTCAGAGTCAAGAGTTAAAAGTTTGGTTTCAAAATCACAGATCTAGTTGCTGTATCCAAAGGAAAAAAGAAGCTAATGAGGGCTTAGAACAAAGACAAAACCAGGGACAGGATCTCTGAGATGAGAGCCTTGAAGGTATAGAAAGTACGTAGAATGGCACCAATCTCATTAGAGACAACTATCTTATTTCTCTGGAGTCAGAACAGGATGAAAAGGGAGACAGATTCAGTGTATTTTATGTCATCAGCCTGGGATCCAAATTTTTCAGTCTTCCTGGGAACATACCCTGCTAAACATAGCTTCAGCTTCTCCAGAGGCAGAGCCTTCTGGAGATGGTAAAATGGACTTCAGGAGGCAGAGGCAGATGCAGATTAAAAGCACCACACAACCCTACTGACTGAGCCTGGCTCCAGAGTTCAGCAGATCTTGAGGACAATGAAAATAAATGTATTAATATCAGTTTTCAGTCATCATAGTAATGACTGATTCAGGCAAAAATTATAAATACATGTGTGGTATTGTGACATTTGATAAGAAATAAATATTGGTCTTCATCTTTTCTGGTACAGAACTCCTAAAGCCCTTGGGATTTTCTGTGATAAGAGCAATAAGTGTGTTTTTTGTTATGTGAAAAAGAAAGGGTTTAAGGTCCTTACACACACAAACACACACACATACACACATACAGTCACATATATATTTTAGAACCAACTAGTCATTTGGTTAAAAAAACAAGCCTGCTGGGATTTTGACTGGAATTGCATTGAATGTGTAGATAAATCTGTAGACAAATTTAGGAAGAATTGGCATGTAAATGATAGTGAATTTTTTGATTGATGAAAATTTCTCAGCAATTTTTTTGTAGCTTTCAGTATACAAGTCTTTATACATCTTTAGTTTATACTTAAGTATTTCAGATTTTGATGACATTTTAAGTTTTCCCTTTGTAATTATTTTATATAGAAAATAATTGATGTGTATATATTGATCTTTTATTGTGCAACCTTGCTAAATTTATTGTTTATAGTAGCATTCTTGTAGGATCTGTTATGTTTTCTACACAGATGATCTTGTGTTCTATGAATAACATTTATGTCTTCCTTTCAAACCTGGACATTTTTATTTCTTTAATTTTCCTCATTTCGTTGAATGAAACCTACAAGACATTGTTGAAGAGAAGTGATGAACATGGACATTGTTGTTTTGTACCTGATATCAGAGGAATTCCTTTAGTATTTCTCCATCAGATATGATGCCAGCTGTAGGGTTATTTGTAAATGTACTTTTATCACATTGATGGGGTTCCCTTCTACTTTGCGTTTTCTCTGATTTTTATCAGGAATGGATGTGGAATTTCACCAAATGCCTTTTCATCAATTAGTATGTGTTTCTTTTCTAGTTTGTTAATATGGTGAAATGCATTAGGCAATTTGGAAAGTCAATTCAACCTTATATTTCTGGGAGAAACAAAACTTAGACATGATGTATTGTTGATTTCAGTTTGGTAAAACTTTGTTTAGAATTTTTACTTATATGTTCATGTTAATTTGGGACACTGGTCTGTAGTTTTATTTTAATGTCTTTCTCTGATATCGGTACAAAAGTGATGTGAACTTCATAGAACGAACTAGAAAGTATTTCCTTACCTCTAAGATTCAGGGAGATTCTCTTTAGATTTATTAGTGTTTCGCCCTTACATGTTTAGAAAAATCCTCCAGTGAAGCCATCAAGGCCTCAAACTATTTTGTTGGAAGCTTTATTTTGTTCTGTTTATAAGAAATATGTATTCAATAGTACTGAGCAATTCCTATTTCTTCTTGAATGAGCTTTGATGCTTTGTGTCTTTTAAGTAATCTATCTAGATTGTCAAACTTATTTGAATAGTTTGCATTATACCCTCTTAATATACTTTTAATATATAGAGAGTTTGTAGTGATGTCACTTGTCTCATTCATGACATTCTAATTGGTGTCTTTATATCCTTTTTTGAATTATGGATTTAATTGATCTCCTAAAAAATTGTATAATTTAATTTATCTATTTTTTGTTTTCTTTTTCTTCAATTTCTGCTCTGATCTTTCATTTTTTCCTGCTTATATTGTTTTGTTTATTTTTTAAATTTTCAAGGTAGAGGCTGAGTTCACTGATTTAAGATCACTGTTCCTTTCTGAAACAGGGCTTATTGTTACAAATTATCTTCTAATAACTACTTTAGTAACACTTCACACATTTCAATATATTGTTTTTAGTTTCATTCTACTCAAAAATAATTTCCAGTTTCTTTTTTTTATACATCTTTATTGGAGTATAATTGCTTCACAATGTTGTGTTAGTTTTCGCTGTACCACAAAGTGAATCAACCATATGCATACATGTATCCCCATATCTCCTTCCTCTTGAGCCTCCCTCCCACCCTCCTTATCCCACCCCTCTAGGTCGTCACAAAGCACAGAGCTGATCCTCCTGTGCTTTGCAGCAGCTTCCCACTAGCTATCTATTTTACCTCTGGTAGTGTATATATGTCAATGCTACTCTCTTACTACATCCCCGGCTCCCCTTCCCCCACTGTGTCCTCAAGTCCATTCTCAACGTCTGCATCTTTATTACTACGCTACCACTAGGTTCTTCAGTACCATTTTTCTAGATTCCATATGTATGCTTTAGCATATGGTATTTGTTTTTCTCTTTCTGACTTACTTCACTCTGTATGACAGATTCTAGGTTCATCCACCTCACTACAAGTAACTCAATTTCATTCCTTTTTATGGCTGAGTAATATTTTATTGTTTTAAACTTCTTCTATGATCCATATGTCACTTAGAATTGTATTACGTTTTCAAATATTTAGAAATATCCCAAATAGTTTTCTGATATTGATTATTTAAAGTTTAATTTTATTGTGGAAAATAGGCTGTGCATAATTTTAATCCTTTTATATATATATATATTAAGACGTATTTTCTGCTGGTGTTGGGTTTGAGGTGGAGTATGAAATAAATGTCAGTTGTACCAAGTTGGTTTCAAGTGTTGTTCAAGGCTTCTATATATCCCTTACTGATATTTTTTCTAATCTATCAACTATTGAGATTTTTTTAATCCCTGAGTATACTTGTAGAATTACCTATTTTTCTTTGCAGATATATCAGTTCTGTTTCATTTATTTTGAAGCTCAGTTATTATGTACATAATAATTGTAGACTTATATATCCCCACATATAAATTTTTGCCTTAGTCAATGAGTAAATTTTATCCTTGGTAATAGTATTTGCTCTAAAACCTATTTTGTCTGATGTTAACATAGCCACCTTAGATTTTAATTTAGTGTTAGCATGACAAACCCTCTTCCATCAAAAAAAAATCTCTATCAATGATTTTAATGTGAGTTTCTCTTAATGAGTATAGAGATGATCTTGCTTTTATATTTATTATCAAAGTCTGCTTTAAATGGGGTGTTTTATACCTTTATATTTAAGGTTATCATTGAAATAGTTGGATTTAAATCTGTGTTATTGCTATTTGGTTTTCACTTGTCAAATCTCTTCTTCCTTTCCGTTTCCCTCTCCTTCTGACTTCTTTTCTATAAATTGCTTAATTTTTATATTTTCATTTCCTTTCCTTTTTGACTTACTAGCATTTATCTCTAATACTTTATTGTGATACTTTGGTGGTTGCTTCAGGGTTTGCCATATATCTTCAACTTACGATAGTCTGCCTTCATATGATATAATTCATCCATAGAACAATAAACTTCTTGCTGGCTTTTTGTTATTATAGTCATTCATTACATTTCTACATGTATAATAAATCATACAATTCATTATCTTTTTTCCCGTTAAATCTTTGATTATCTTTTAAAGAAATTTCAATAATATGGAAAAAAACTCCACATTTATTCAGTATTTGTGATGTTCTTTATTCCTTTTCCTTGTCCCACTTTCTATTTGGTATCATTTTCCTTTGGTTTAATGGCTTGCTTTATTATTTCTTTTAGTGAAGTATGGCTGAGGATGGACATTGTCAGATTTTGTTTCTCTAAAAAAATTATTTCTCCTTCCATTATTTTTGAAAGATATTTCTTGCTTAATAAAGATCTCTAGGTTGACATATTTTTAGGGTTTGAATGCATTGCTTCACTATCTTCTAATGAAAAACCCACTGTATTTTTACATTAACATACAGAAGATTTAAACTGTCTTTTTGTTTATGGGCTTATTTTAAGATTTTCTCTCTCTTTAAAAATATACAATACAGTATTACTGTTAACTTTTATTTACTATAGTCACCATGTTGCACATTACATTCCCATGACTTATTTAGATTATAAGTGGAAGTTTGTACCTTTTGACTTCTCCACCCATTTGGCCCACTCCCCACCTTCCTGTTTCTGGAAACCACCAATCTGTTTTCTCTTGCTATGAGCTCATTTTATTTTGTTTGTTTTAGATATTACATATACATGAGATCATATGTTATTTATTTTTCTCCCTGACTTCTTTCACTCAGCATAATGCCCTCAATGTCCATCCACGTTGTCAAAAATGGCAAAATTTCACTCTTTTTTATGGCTAGATAATCCATTGTACAGCACTTTTTTTTATTACTTTATCTGTCAATGGAAACTTAAGTTTTTTCCATATCTTATATATTGTAAATAATGCTGCAATGAACATGGGAGTGCATATATGTTTTCAAGTTAGTGTTTTTATTTTCTTCAGATAAATAACCCCAAATGGAATTGCTAGATCATATGGTAGTTCTATTTTTAACTTTTGGGGAACCTCTATACTGTTTCCCATTGTAGCTGCACCAATATACATTGCCACCAACAGTGCACTAGTGTTCCCTTTTCTCCACATCCCCACCAACAGTTATCTCCTGTCTTTTTGATAATAGCCATTCTGACATGTGTGAGGTGATATCTCATTGTGGTTTTGATTTGCATTTTCCTGATGATTAGTGATACTGAGCACCTGTTCATTTACCTTTTGGTCATCTGTATGTCTCCTTTGGAAAAATAACCATTCAGATATTTTGCCCATTTTTAATTGGATAGTTTTTTTTGTTCTTTATTTTTTGTTTGTTTTTGCTATTGAGTTGTATGAGTTTTTTCATATTTTGGATATTAACCCCTTATCAGATATATGGTTTACAAATATTTTCTCCCATTCAGTATGATGTCTTTTCATTTTTGTTGATGGTTTCCTTTGCTGTGAGGATTTTTAGTAGGATGTAGTTCCACTTGTTTAGTTTTACGTTTGTTGCCTTTGCTTTTGATGTGAGTTCCAAAAAATCATTGCCAAGAGTGATGTCAATTTGCTTATTGCCTGTTTTTCTTCTAGAAGTTTTATAGTTTCAGGTCTTGTGTTCAACTCTTTAATCAATTTTGAATTAATTTTTGTGCATTGTTAATTTTGTACGTTTTTTGTTAATTTTGTATAAGATAGCAGTCCAGTTTTTTTTTTAATGTGGCTGTCCACTTTTCCCAACACAATTTATTGAAGAGACCATACTTAGCCCATTGCATATTCTTGGCTCCTTTGTTGTAAATTAATTGACCATATAAGTGTGGGTTTGTTTCTGAACTCTATTCTGTTCCATTGGTCTATTTGTCTGTTTTTATGCCAATACCATACTGTTTTAATTACTGTATCTTGTGACACAGTTTTAAGTCAGGGAGGATGATGCCTCTCGCTTTGTTTCTTCTAAGTTTGCTCTGGGTATTCTGGGTCTTTTATGGTCCTATGTAAATTCTTGAATTGTTTATTTCTGTAAAAATGCCATTGGAATTTTGATAGGGATTTCATTGACTCTGTAAATTGTTTTGGGTAGTATGGACATTTTAACAATATTAATTTTCTAATTCATGAGTGAAGAATATCTTTCCATTTATTTCTGTCTTCTTCAGTTTCTTTCAACAATATCTTATAGTCTTAAATACAACATACTGAGACTTATGGGATGCAGCAAAAGCAGTTCTAAGAGGAATGTTCATAGATGTAAATTCCTACCTCAGGAAGCAAGAAAAATCTCAAATAAACACCCTGACTTTACACCTCAAGGAACTAGAAAAAGAAAAACAAATGAGGCCCAAGTTAGTAAAAGGAAGGAAATAACAAAGATCAGAGCAGAAGTAAACTGAAACCAAAGAGACAATAGAAAAGATCAATGAAACCAAGAGCTGGTTTTTTGAAAAGATAAACAGAATCGTCAGACCTTTAGCTAGACTCACCAAGAAGAACAGAGAGAGGACTCAAATAAATAAAATCAGAAATGAAAGAGGAGACATTACAACTTATACCACAGAAATACAAAGGATCATAAGGGTCTACTGTGAACAATTATACACCAACTAGTTGGACAACCTAGAAGAAATGGATAAATACTTAGAAACATACAATATTCCAAGACTCCTCTTCTGTCAATCAAGATGGCAGAATACAAGGACATGGAACTCACCTCCTCCTACAAATACATCAAAAATACATCTACATGTGGAACAATTCTCACACTATACCTACTGAACACTGGCAGAAGATCTCATACAACCAAAGCTGCAAGAAAGGCCATCACATAATCATGTAGGATGAAAGAAAAATAAAAAGGAATCTGATGGGACCTGTGCTCCTAGGAGGGAGCTGTGAAAGAGGAAATGTTCCCTAGCCCTGGGAACCTCCTCCAATGGCTGAAAGATCAGCTAGGACAGATAGGGAGCTCCAGAGGCTCAGAGGAGAATGCAGCATCTGGCTTGTGGCAGGCAGAACAGAAAGAGACCAGCACAGATGCTACTGGCCACCTCACTGCAGTCCCCAGCTTGAGACATGTGTGTGCTTCAACAGGCAGATCTGGGGGGAGGACTGGGGCTGGCTGCATGAAAACAGCCTGAAGGGGCTGGAGTGTGGTCTAAGCTGCAAACGGGGAAGAACCCAGGTCCACCATGGAAGCCCCACTGTGAACACAAGCATGAAGGGAGGGGTAGGGTCCTGCAATAGCAGCCTCATCCTCAAAGTGCCCACAGTAGGCCCAACTCTGCCTCTATGAGCTCAGGTTGCCCACATGCAGAGAAGGGGCCGAAATCTGAACTAATCCCCAGGGACCATGGGATTTTGGAAACAGGGCTGAAATCTGAGCCATGTCCTGGTGGCTTTGAAGGATTTATGCCACAGGCACCTTGTAAGCTCAATGTCTGTGTGATGTCTGAGCAGATTACTGGTGCTCCTTTGGCTGGGACTGGGACAGGTCCAGCATTAGCAGCTGTGGACCTTGCATGTGGAGGTGGGGCTGGGGTCTGGGCTGACTCCATAGCTCCCATAATGGGTCCAGGTGTGCAACTACAGTGGTCCCAATGCCTGACTTCATCAGCAGATCTGTGTGGTGGCTTTGGGAGCACAGTGACTGACAGACATTCAGGATGATTGCATTCATTCCCACAGCTGAGGCAGAGCTGAGGACAATGCCAATAATAGTGTACTTTGTGAGCACACACAGTGGGTGATGGGCAACAACACAGAGTGCACTTCCCAGTGGAAAGCTCCTGTGGAGGAATACTCAGGGGCTCTTCTCCCAGCAGAAGTGCTCCAGTCCCACCTAACTCACACTGCAGCTCAGGAACTGATCTGGGGGTTTCTACTCCAACAACTGGGGAGCAGACCCTGACCTCAAGAGGGATGTGACAACCACAGAGCAAAGAGGAGGTCACACTCAACATCCAGTGCAGGCACTGGTCACCACAATAATCACAACCCCTATCAAGGGGATAGCAGTCAGCCCACACTAAGCTAAGACATGGCAGGCATCTATCTATACTAAAAACAGCCCTTGAGTCAAAAATATTGGACTCAACGTAGGCTACACAAGGATGCTCCCACATAAAAACAGTCCTTCAAGACCACAGTAGATGACTGTTTCTCCTAAATTCATAGAATCAGAGAAATATAAATAAAATGAAGAAGAGAAACCACTCCTAATTAAAAGAACCAGAGAAATCTACTGAGAGAACAAACAATGAAACAGACCTCTCCAGTCTACCCAATCCTGAGTTCAAAAAGAAGGTAATAAAAATACTGAAGAAATAAAGAAAGGCTATCAAGACAAAGGCAGATCAGTGTAACAAGGAAGTAGAAACTATAAAGAAGAGCCAGTTAAAAGTAGAAAACTCATTTGCTGAGATGAAAGCTGAGCTAAAGGCAATAAACAAATAATGCAGAACAAATCTGGAACATTCGGAAGCTAGAATAAAGAAATCACCCAATCAGAACAGCAGACAGAAAGACAAATTAAAAAAAAAAAGAAAGCAATATAAGAGACCTATGGGATAATATGAATTGAGCCAATCTATGAGTAATAGGGATCCCAGAAAGAGCAAAGGGGAACAAAAATGCATCTGAAGAAATTATGACTTTAAATTGCCCAAGTCCAGGTACAGGAAGCACAGAGGGTCCCAAACAAGATGAACCCAAACAGAACTACACCAAGACATTTTTATAATTAAAATGGCAAAAGTTAAAGAGAAGGTTCTAATAGCAGCAAGAGAAAAGCAAAGAGTTAGTTACAAGGGAATCCCCATAGGCTATCAGCTGATATCTCTACAGAAATGTTGCAGGCCAGAAGGGAGTGGCAATATGCATTCAAAGTCCTAAAAAGAAAAAATATGCAACCTAGGATACTCTACCCCACAAGATTATCATTTAGATTAGAAGAAGAGATAAAGAATCTCTCAGACAAGCAAAAACTAAAAGAATACAGAAATACTAAACTTATCCTAAAAGAGATATTGAAAGATCTTCTCTAAATAGAAAAAAAGCAAGAATGTATAGGAAAGAGAAAGTCACAGTTGAAAAGAAAATCACTTAGATAAGCAGTACATAGATTTAAAAAAAAGTTGTGAAAGTAATAATAACTACAACAAACAGTAAAAGGATAAACATGAAGACGTAAAAGAGGACATCAAAATCATAAAATTGGAGGGTGTAAAAATATAGATTTTTAAAAAACAATGTGTTTGAGCCTACATGACTACCAGTAGAGCAAGCAGATGTAGTAATGAGTTAACATCCTTGAAAAACTGTAACCACAAATCAAAAACATACAATAGATTCACAAAAACCAAAAAGAGAACTCAAGCATAGTACAAAAGAAAGTCATCAAACCACAAAAGGAAAGAAGAAAGGAACAAAGAAGAAATACAAAATCATCTGGAAAATAAGATTTCAAATGGCAATAAATTCATGTCTAGCAATAATTGCCTTAAATGTCAATGGACTATATCTGTGATCTAAAGACATATAATAGCAGATTGGATGGTTAAAATAAGAGCCTAGAATATGCTGCCTACAAGAGACACACTTTAGTTTAAAGGACACACAAAGATTAAAAGGGAGGGGATGGAAAAAAATATTACATGCAAACAGAAATGACAAGAAAGTGGGGGTAGCAGTACTCAGATCAGGCAAAATAGACTTTAGAACAAAGGCATAAAGAAAGATAAAGGACATTATATAATGATAAAAGGACCAATACAAGAGGAGGATATTATATTCATTAACATATATGCACCCAATATAGAAGCACCTAAATACAATAAAATACTAATAGACATAAATGGAGAAATTGGTGGGAATACAGTAATAATAGGAGACTTAGACACCCCACTCACATCAATGGACAGATATTCCAGATAGAAAATCAGTATGGCAACAGAGATCCTAAATGACACAATAGAACAAAGTTAATTGATAGTTTCAGGATATTACATCCAAAAGAACCCAGAATATACATTCTTTTTAAGTGCACACAGAACATTTTCTAGGATAGACGAAGTATGAAGACACAAAACAAACCTCAACAAATTTAAGAGGACAGAAATTATTTCAACCATCTTTTCTGGACAAAATGGCATGAAACTAAAGACCAACCAAAATAAATGAAAGAAAGGGAAATGAGATTAAAAAAGGTTACATGGAGACTAAACAACATGCTACTAAAAATCCAATGGGTCAATGATGAAATCAAAGAGGAAATTAAAAAATACCTTGAGATAAATGACAATGAAAACACAACCATTGAAAATCTGAGACACAGCAAAAGAAGTTTTAAGAGGGAAATTCATAGAGATACAGGCCTTCCTCAAAAAAGCAAGAAAAATTTCAAACAACCTAACCTACCACCTAAAAGAATTAGAAAAAGAACAAACATAACCTAAAGCCTGCAGAAGGAAGGAAGTAATATCAGAGAGGAAATAAATAAAATGTAGATAAAAAGCAATAGAAAAAAAATTCAATAAAACCAAGAGCTGATTTTTTGAAAGGGTAAATAAAATTGACAAACCTCTGGTCTGGCTCACCAAGAAGAAAAGAGAAATAACATAAATAAAATAAAAAATAAAAGAAGGAGAAATAACCAATACTGCAAAAATACAAAAAAAAAAAAACAAGAATACAATTAGATGCCAACAAATTGGACAACCTAAAAGAAATGGACAAATCTCTAGAAACATATAACTAACTCACCAAAACTGAATCAAGAAGAAATAGATAATTTGAACAGACTGAACACAAAAGTGAAATAGAATGTATTAAAAAAAAAAGACTAAAATTTCAGGAGCAAAGACTTCACTGGGGAATTCTACCAAACATATATAGAAGGTATATAGAAGATCCTTCTCAAACTCTTTCAAAAGATTGAAGAGGAGGAGGGAACACTCCCAAAGTCATTCTATGAAGCCACCATAATCCAAATATCAAAACCAGACAAAGCAATACCAAAACTATAGATGCAAAAATTCTTTTTTTCTCTGTAATTATTTTCTTTTTATTGGAGTATAGTTGCTTTACAATGTTGTGTTAGTTTCTGGTGTACAACAAAGTAAATCAAGTATGTATACATATATCCCCTCCTTCTTGAACCCCTCCCCCACTCTCCCTCTCCATCCTACCCATTTAGGTCAACACAGAGCACAAAGCTGAGCTCCCTATGCTATACAGCAAGTTCCCACTAGCTATCTATTTTACACATGGTAGTATATATATGTCAATCCTAATCTCCCAGTTTGTCCCACCCTCCCCTTCCCACCCTGTGTCCACATGTCCATTCTCTACATCTGCCTCTGTTCCTGCCCTGCAAATGGGACCTAATTAAGCTTACAAGCTTTTGCAGAGCAAAGGAAACCATAAACAAGACAAAAAGACAATGCTCAGAATGGGAGAAAATATTTGCAAATGAAGCAACTGACAAATGATTAATCTCCAAAATATATGAACAGCTCAGGCAGCTCAATATCAAAAACACAAACAATCCAATCAAAAAGTCTTAACAAAATATTATCAAAGTGAATCCAACAACACATAAAAAAATGTCATACACCATAATCAAGTTAAATTTATCCCAGGGTCACAAAGATGGTTCAACATAGGCAAATCAATGTGATAAACCATGTCAACAAAAAAATGAGAAAAAAACCCTCATGATTATCTCAATAGATGCAGAAAAAGCATTTGATAGAATTCAACATCCATTCATGATAAAAGCTCTTACCAAATTGGGTATAGAGGGAACATATCTTGACATAGTAAAAGCTATTTATGACAAACCCACAGCCAACATGATACCCAATGGTGAAAAGCTGAAAGCCTTCCTGCTAAAATCTGGAATAAGACAAAGATTGCCCACTCTAACCAATTCTATTCAACATAGTGTTGGATGTCCTAGGCACAGCAGTGAAACAAGAAAAAGAAATAAAAGGTGTCCAAATTAGAAGGGAACAGGTAAAATAGTCATCATTATGCAGGTGACATTATACTCTATATAGAAAATGCTAAAGACTCCACACAAAAACTACTAGAACTGATAAATGGGTTCAGCAAGATAGCAGGATACGTGTAACATACAGAAATCTGTTGCATACCTTTATACTAACAAGGAAATATCAGAAAGGGAGAGTAAAAAAAAAATCCCTTTTAAAATCACATCAAAAAGAATAAAATAATAAAATAATTAGGAATAAACCTGAACAAGGAATTGAAAGACTTCTATGCTGAGAACTATAAAACATTGGTAAGTGAAACTGAAGATGATTTAAAGAAATGGAAAGATAGCCCATGCTCTTGGATTGGAAGAATTAATATTATTAAAATGGCCATACTTCCCAAAGTAACCTACAGATTTAATGAGATCCCTATCAAATTACCCATGAGATTTTTCACAGAACTAGAACTAATAATCCTAAAATTTATATGCAACTATAAAAGAACCAGAATTTCCAAAGCAATCCTGAGGAAAAAGAATAAAGCTGGAAGTATAACCTTCCTAGACTTTAGACAATACTACAAAGCTACAATAATAAAAACATAATAGTATTGGCACAAAAACAGATATATGGATTAATGGAACAGAATAGAGAGCCCAGAAATAAATCACACACCTATGATCAATTAATCTTGGACAAAGGAGGAGAGAATATACAGTGGAGAAAAGACAGCCTCTTTCTGCAAGTGGTGATGAGAAAGCTAGACAGCCACATGTAAATCAATGAACTTAGAACACTCCCTCACACCATACACAAAAATAAACTCAAAATGGCTTAATGACTTAAATATAAGACGTGACACCATAAAACTCCTAGAAGAGAACATAGGCAATATGATTTATTCTCTGACATAAATTGTAGCAATGTTTTCTTAGGTCAGTCTCCTAAGGCAATAGAAATAAAAGAAAAAATAAACAAATGGGACCTAATCAAACTTATAAGCTTTTGCACAGCAAATGAAACCCTAAACAAAATGAAAAAACAACCTATGGACTGGGAGAAAATACTTGCAAATGATGTGACCAATAAGGACTTAATTTCCAAAATATACAAACAGCTCATCCAACTCAATAATCAAAAGACAAATAACCCAATCAAAAAATGGCAGAAGACCTAAGTAGACATTTCTCCAAAAAAGACATACAGACGGGCAAGAGGCACATGAAAATATGCTCAACATCACTGATTATTAGAGAAATGCTGATCAAAACTACAAAGAAGTATCACATCACACCGGTCATAATGGCCATCATTAAAAAGTCTACAAATAAATGCTGGAGAAGATGTGGAGAAAAGGAAACCCTCATAAACTGTTGGTGGCAATGTAAACTGGTTCAGCCACTATGGAAAACAGTATACAGGTTCCTTAAAAAACTAAAAATAGAGTTTCCATATGATCCAACAATCCCACTCCTGGTCATATATTCAGAGAAAACTTGTAATTTGAAAGGATATATGCACCCCAATGTTCATAGCAACACGATTTACAATAGCCAAGACATGGAAGCAACCTACATGTCCATCAACAGATGAATGGATAAAGAAGACCTGGTGTGTCTATACACACACACACACACACATATACACATACAATGGAATATTACTGAGCCATAAAAAAGAATGAAATAATGCCATTTGCAGCAACATGGATGGACCTAGAGACTGTCATACTGGGTGAAGTAAGTCAGACACAGAAAGACAAACATCATATGATATCACTTGTATGTGGAATCTAAAATATGAGACAAATTAACTTATATACAAAACAGAAATAGACTCACAGACATAGAAAACAAACTTATGGTTACCAAAGGAGAAAGGGGAGGTGGAGGGATAAGTTAGGAGTTGGGATTAGCAGATATAAACTACTATATATAAAATAGATAAACAACAAGATCCTACTGTATAGCACAGAGGACTATATCCAATATCTTATAATAGTCTATAATGGAAAAGAATATGAAAAAGAAATATATGTGCGTGTGTATATGTGTGTGTATATATATGTATAACTGAATCACTTTGCTGCATACCCAGAACTAACTCAACATTGCAAATCAACTATACTTCATTAAAAAAATATGAAAGTTAAAAAAAAGAAAAAGAAAATCTAAACAGACTGATTACTAGTATAGGAAACTGAGTCAGTAATCAAACTCTCCCAACAAACAAAAGTCCAGAACCAGACAACTTCACTGATTAATTCTACCAAACATTCATAGAATTAATATCAATCCTTCTTAAACTTTTCCAATAAAATAGAACTGGAGGGAACACGTCCAAACTCATTTTATGAGGCCAGCATTACACTGATACCAACACCAGACAAGGATGCCACAAGAAAAGTACACACCTGATGAACATATATGCAAATATCATCAGCAAAATATTAGTAAACCAAATTCAACAAAACGTTAAAAGGATCATATACCATGATCAAGTGGGATTTATTTCAGGGATGCAAAGATAGTTCAACATATCCACATATCAGTGTGATACACCGGGATAACAAAATATTTAAAAACCATATGATCACCTGAATAGCTGCAGAAAAATCATTTGACAAAATTCAACATTCATTTATGATAAAAACTGGATACAAAGTGGGTATAGAGGGAACATAACCTCAACATAATAAAGGCTAAATATGACAAGCTCACAGCTAACATCATTCTCAAGGTGAAATACTGAGGCTTTTCATCAAAGATCAGGAACAAAACGAGGATGCCCACTCCTGACACTTTTATTCAACGTAATATTGGAAGATCTAGTTAGAGCAATTAGGCCAGAAAAAGAAATAAAAGTCATCCAAATTGCCAGGGAAAACGTATAACTGTCATTATTTGCAGATGACATATTATGTATAGAAAACCCTAGACTCCACAACATACTATTATAACTAATAAATTCAGTAAAGGTGTAGGATTCAAAATCAGTGTGTAAAAATCATATGCTACTAATGAATTCTCAGGAAGAGAAATTAAGAAAACAATCCTAAAAATACATTTAACCAGGGATGTTAAAGTACTGAATATTGAAAACTATCAGATTTTCTCTACATCACTGATTTTAACTAATTGAATTATGATGTGCCTTTTAGGGGTTTTTTTGTATGTGTGTGTGCTTCTGATTTAGTTTTTCAGTCTGTAGCTTTTTATTTTTCATAAAATTTGGAAAAAAATTAGTCATTCATCATTTATTTAAACACTTTTTTGCATCTGCCCAACTTTCAGTTCTCTCTTTTTTTTCAGTTTTTTTCCCTCTGTGCTTCATTTTGGGTAGTTTCTATTCCACTGCCTTCAAGTCACTGATATTTTCTTATGTAATATTTAATCAGCATTAACCCCAATTAGAGCATTTTTAAATCTCAGACACTATAATTTTAATCTCTAAAAGCTTGAGTCTTAATCCATAATTACCATGTCTCTGTTTAACATGTGCAGTCTTTCCTCTAACTTTTCAACATGGAAACAGTTTTAACAACTACTTTAGTGTCAGTGTCTACTAATTCTCATATATTCACATCTGAGTCATTTTAAAATGATGGACTTTTTTCATTTTGTTTTATGAGTTGGTTGTCCTGCTTTTATGGTGTCTGGTAATTTTTGTTTGTTTTTCTAGGTTTTTTTTTTTTTTTTTTTAGCTGTCAGGCATTGTGAATTTTACTTTGTTGGATTGTGTTTTTTATTGCATTTGTTTAAATATTTTGGAGCTTTGCTCTGGGACATGTTTGAGTAAACTGAAAATGCCCTGATCCTTTGGAGTCTTGCTTTTAAGCAGTTTTAGGTTGGACCAGAGTAGTGTTTGGTCTAGGGCTACTTTTTCTCCACTATTTTACTAAACACTTCTGAATACTTTACCCAGTGTTAACAAACTGTTGAGGAGGGTTTCTACTCTGGCTAATGGGAAGAGCACGCAATAACTTCCTTTGGTCAACTCAAGGAGTTTTAGTTTTCCCTCTAATTATCTGTTTGTTTGTTTTCCTCCTAGCCTTGAGTCATTGCCTGACATATATATATGAGCTGATCAAGTATTCAGCTAAATACTAAAAAGGGAATCTTCAAAGCTATCCAGAGCTCGCTCTCTCTGCAGTTCTCTCCCTGCCAATACTCCACTTCTAGCTGCTTTAGCCTTCATAAAAGCCCAGCTCCATGCAGACTGCTGAGCTTGCCTGTGTTTGTCCTTCTGTACAATAATCAGAAAACATTCTATAGGCAAGATGTGAAAATTATTGGATTAATCTCCTTTGTGTGCATTTTTTTTAAACCTCTCAAAGATTATAGTCCTTTCTTGTCAGATATAAAACTTGAGACCATTAATGCATATATCTTGTCCATTAAAAAAAAGTTTTTCATGCTGAAAGGCATGTTATTCTTCAGGTTTTAGGCTCTGGTACTCCATCTTGGTCTGATATTCCCCATTATTTCATCTTTCCTTTTCCTACCATCCTAGATTAACCTGACCCTTGTCTATTTTGAAAACATAAAAATTTTATCCTATCCTTATTAGGTAGGATAAATTACCTAAGTCTTTCTTGCATTGACCAAATATGACCCTCATAATTTTAAAAGCTAAGGTGGCCCTGCTGTGTCACCCATCCAAAGATGAATCAGTCTCTGATATCTCACGTGGCAATCTTCTTCAGTCTTATTAAAGGATGCTGAAGATTTGCTTTGTCATGGTAAAAACTGTTGTTTGTGGGAAGATTATTTTAAAATACAGTAAATACATGTATGTCTATGTGTGTGTGCACATATGTGTGTGTACATGTATCCATGTCAAAATATTGGGACATCTGTATTAGCTGTATGTTGTGCTTTGGGAAGACTTTCTTATGATTTGATCAGATATAAATTATTATAAGAGTTTCAGCAGGCGTTGGCAAACTTTTTTTCTAAGTTTCATGTAGAAAATATTTTAGGCTTTGAGGATTGTATCATTTCTGTGACTACTCAACTCTTCTGTTATAGTGAGAAAACAGCCACAAATAATACAAAGGAATGGGAATGGCTGTAGTCCAGAAGACTATTTATAAAAAACAACTGATGGACCACATTTGGCCTGTGGGTCATAGTTTGCTGGTACTTAATCTAGAGGAAGTCTTGAATATTTATGGTGGACAGAATAACTTTTGTGGCCCCTTTAGATAGTAAATATTTTGGAAGTTTAAATTCATATAGGGACATATTATCTTAAAATGTCCTTCAAAATAATTTTAGGTTCTTTAATGAGAGCAGGAAAAAAGGGTCATATTTGAGCCATATTAATTCCATACCTGAGACTTTTGGACAATTACAAGGAAATTGCTTCCTTTAAAGAACAAAGGCCACTTGACAATTTTAAATTAGTTTTTTTGTGCAGTTTCTTGCTCTTTCTGACAGATCCTGTGTGATGCTACTGCTAAAAACTGTCCTATCTGCTTCCTTCCTTATTTGTTCTCTTTCAACTGTATTTTCCTGGCATGTAAAGATAAAGTTTAGGAGATTTCTCACACATAATTCCTGACAAGTTGGGTAAACACACTTACAAAATTTATTGAAACTTTTTAGGATATCTTGGATATTTTCTTTAATACCTTTAAGTCTTGTTGGTGCCAGAATTAAAACCTGATATATATCAATTAGATAGGATATCAGAATAAGCATTTTAAAGAACTTACTGAAATTTATGTGGTATTTATATGTGTGAATATTCTTATTGGTCAATTTCCTTAGTTCCCAAGCAGGAATTATTCCTTTTAGCAACTTTCTTTGGTTCTGCCCAGTGTGGTACTGTTTGTGCGTGGGAGAATCAGTGATAGTAAGACAAATATTGTAAGGCATTATTATAGCATTCTTCAGAGAAATGAACTGACCTTTTTCCCTGAATCCACTTCCTAAGCCTGTGATGCCATCACAGGTGTATATCATTGTTGCAACCTGCTAGACCTCAATGCCATGGGAAAAAAAAAACAAATGAAAAATAAATGATTCAAAAATAGCAAAGTTGCAAATAAATTATTATTGACTTGTATGCCAAAAAGAATACAAGGAAATCTAATAGGTAATTTTTTACCTTATTTTAAAATTGATGATACTTGAATTCTCTATCACTTTACTCATTTTCTGTCATAAGTCTTACTGCCAGATGGTAAACGAGACACTGGACTGGGCATGAAGAATACAACAAATCATATTCCCTGTACTTTTGGCAAGTAAACTGAAGATTAAAATATAGACGACTATGTGCTATGACAGAGAAATACTCAGAATACTATGGAACCATAGAAAAGGGGTTAAGCAAATCAGATTGAAGCATCAGAAAAAGACTGAGGGGTTTCCTTGTCTGAATTTTGAAAGAAAATAATGTGCTATGCAAACCAAGATAAACTTGAGGCAGGATAGAAAGTATTTCATGTCAAAGGGCCCAAATATAACAGTGAACATGATGCATCAGGTGTACTAAAAGTAATTGGGTATGGTTGTAGCATAGAATGTAAGAGTAGTACTGATGAGAGGTAGCTCTGGAGAAGTAGAAGAAAATCTTGAATGCTTTACACAGGGGTTTAAAAGCATTCAGTAAAGATATTCAAAACCATGAATGAATTTAAATAAACTGCTATGAATAATTTTGTTCTTTTAGAATATTTTCTTGGAATTTTTGAAAACTGAACTTGAAAGGTGAGGGTCTTATTAGAAGGATATTTCATCAATACAAGCAAGATATCATAAGGGCTTGAACTAAAAAAATGTTAGTGAGAATGATAAAATGGGGATAGATTTCAAGGACATCTAGAAGGAAAATTAAATAGAACATAGAGTTTGTTTTAAAATTCTATTAACAGCAGTAACATATCTAAGCATGTTCTGTGTGCTGCACAGTAGAAATATTTATTTAATATTCATAAATACTATAACAGTATCAAGCAAGTATTATGATATTATACTCAGTAAAGTTATTATTCAAATCTTGTGTGGCCAACTATAAAGTTCATACTTTTAAACACTTCACTATGCAAATTAATTTTTTTATTGAGATATATTTGTTGTACAATATTATATAAGTTACAAGTGTACAACATAATGATTCACAATTTTTAAAGGTTGTATTCCATTTATAGTTATCATAAAATGTTGACTATATTCCCTGTGTTGTACAATATGTCCTTGTAGCTTATTGACTATATTCATAATAGTTTGTACCTCTTAACCCCCTACCCCTATCTTGCCCTTCCTCCTTTCCCTCTCCCACTGGAAACCACAAGGTTGTTCTCTTTATCTGTAGTCTGTTTTCTTTTTATGTTCACAAGTTTTTTTATTTTTTAGATTCCACATGTAAGTGATTTCATACGATATTTTTCGTTCTCTATCTGACTTACTTCACTTAACATAATACCCTCGAATTCCATCCATGTTGTTATAGATGGTAAAATTCCATTCTTCTTTATGGCTGAGTAGTATTCCATATATATGTGTGTGTGTGTGTATATATATATATATATATACACACACACATATCTATATATACATACACACACACATACACACACACACATATCTATATATACATACACACACACATACACACACACACAATGGAATATACCACATCTTTATCCATTCATCTGTTGATGGGACACTTAGGTTCTTGACAATTGTAAGTAATGCTATAAACATTGGGGTGCATGTATCTTTTAGAATTAGTGTTTTTGTTTTATTTGGATATATACTTGGGAGTGGAATTGCTGGATCACATGGTAGTTCTACTTTTAGATTTTTGAGAAACCACCATTCTGTTTTCCACAGTGGCTGTACCAATTTACATTCCCAACAAGAGTGTATGAGGGTTCCCTTTTCTTCACAACCTTGCCAACATTAGATATTTGTGGTCTTTTTGATGATAGCCATTCTGACAGGGGTGAGGTGATATCTCATTGTTGTTTTCATTTGCATTTTTCTGATGATTAACATGGTTGAACATTTTTCCATGTGCCTGTTGGCCATATGTATGTCTTCATTGGAAAAATGTCTATTCAGATCTTCTGCCATCTTATAGTCAGGTTGTTTGTTTTTTTGATGTTGAGTTATATAAGCCTTTATGTATTTTGGATGTTAACCCCTTTTTGCTACAATTCATGTCAAAGAGTGTTTTGCTTATGTTTTCTTCTAGGAGTTTTATGATTTCTCATCTTACATTTAGCTATTTAATCCATTTGGTGTTTATCTTTGAATATGGTCTAAGATGTTCTACTTCCATTCTTTTACATGTAGCTCTTTAGTTTCACCAGCACCACATATTGAGGAGACTGTTTTTTCTCTGTTGTGTATTCTTGCCTCCTTTGTCATAGATTAATTGACCATATAAGTATGTTGGTTTATTCTGGGCTCTCTATTCTGTTCCATTGATCTCTGTGTCTGTTTTTGTGCCAGTAAGATACTGTTTTGATTACTTAGTTTTGTACTATAGTCTGAAGACAGGGAGAATGACTTCTTCAGCTCTGTTCTTCTTTCTCAAGGTTGTTTTGGCTATTCAGGATCTTTTGTGTTTCCATACAAATTTAAAAATGTTTTGTTCTAGTTGTGTGAAAAATGCCATAGGTAATTTGTTAGGGATTGCATTGAATATGTAGATTGTCCTGGATAGTCTGGTCATTTTAACAATATAAATTCTTCCAGTTCATGAACACAATATATCTTTTCCATCTGTTTGTTTCATCTTTAATTTCTTTCATTAATATCTTATAGTTTTCTGAGTACAGGTCTTTTATATCTTTACTTAGGTTTATTCGTAGGTATTTTATTCTTCTTGATTCAGTGGTAAATGGGATTGTTTCCTTAATTTCTCTTTCTGATACTTCATTGTTAGTGTATAGAAATGCAACAGATTTTTGTATATTAATTTCATATCCTGCAACTTTACCAAATTCATTAATGAACTCTAGTAGTTCTCTGTTGGTGTCTTTAGGATTTTCTATGTACAATATCATGTCATCTGCAGACAGTGACTCTTTTACTTCTTCCTTTCCAACTTGTATTTATTTTATTTCTTTTTCTCCTCTGATTATTGTAGCTAGGACTTCCAATACTGTGTTTAATAAAAGTGGTGAGAGTATGCATCCTTGTCTTATTCCTGATCTTAGAGGAAATACTTTCAACTTTTCACTGTTGAGTATGATTTTAGCTGTGGTTTTGTGATGTATGTCCTTTATTATGTTGAGGTATGTTCTCTATATGCCCATCTTGTGGATAGGTTTTATTGTAATTGGATGTTGAATTTTGCCAAAAGGTTTTTCTGCATCTACTGAGATGATCATATGATTTTTATTCTTCTATTTGATAATGCAGTGTATCACACTGATTTTTGTAGATACTGAAAAATCCTTGCATCTCTGGGGTAAAACCCACTTGATCATGGTGTATGATCTTTTAAATGTAACATTGGATTGGTTTACTAACATTTTGTTCAGGATGTTTGCATGTATGTTCATCTGTGATACTAGCCTGTAAATTTGTGTGTGTGTGTATGTGTGTGTGTGTGTGAGATAATCTTTGTCTGGTTTGGTATCAGGGTGATGCTGGCCTCATAAAATGAGTTTGGAAGCATTCCTTCCTCTGAAATTTTTTGAAATAGTTTGAGAAGGTAAGATGTTAACACTTCTCTAAATGTTTGGTTTGGTAGAATTCACCTGTGAAGCCATATGGTCCTGTCCTGGACTTTAGTTTCCTGGAAGTTTTTAAATTGCTGATTCAATTTTATTACTGGTAATATGTCTGTTAATATTTTCTCTTTTTTCCTGGTTCACTCTTAGCAGATTATATGGTTCTAAGAATTTGTCCATTTCTTCTAGGTTGTCCACTTTATTGCCTTATAGTTGTTGGCAAATTTTATTTTTTAAGAAGTATTTGCTTACTTTGGGCCAATATCTATTATATGTGCTTTTTGAATATTAACTCAATTTTAAGTGCATTGAGTTTGATGTGCACATGATACAATATTGATTAAGTGCTAATAAAAGTATGTGTATTTGTTTGAATATATAAATTTTATAGTCTTCAGGCTATAGGTTTTTAAAATTTATTTTTTTTAATTAGAAAATTATTTTTTATTTTTTATTGGAGTTTAGTTGCTTTACAATATTGTGTCAGGCTATAGTTTTTATGTAAATATTTCAAAGGGAGTAAGGACATGTGGAAAAGAGATTATTTGTAGCTTCTCTGGAGAAATTGGCTGGGGAATAAGATCACTGAAAGAAAAGAAATGGAGAAGCCAAAATGTAATTTTTTGGAAGCCATATAAAGAAAAAGAGTAATGAATGAGAGATAGAGTATAATAGTCTCACCTCTGGCCAGTTTTAGGTAGTAATGAGCCATATTTTCCATTGGCCTTAGCACGAAAATCATCTAGATCATTGGTTGGGTGGTGGGAGCAGAAACCCACTTGCAGAGATTTGAAGTAGGAAGGAGACTATACTTAGGTACATGAGCTGGTTCTGCAAAAACTGATATGACATGAGAAAAAGAAGAGAGAGGCTTCTGAGTAGAAGTGGATTGGCAAGTTTCTTGGAGGAAGAGTGAC
Organism: Mesoplodon bidens; assembly: GCF_964165515.1. Classification (NCBI taxonomy): domain Eukaryota; kingdom Metazoa; phylum Chordata; class Mammalia; order Artiodactyla; family Ziphiidae; genus Mesoplodon; species Mesoplodon bidens. The sequence goes on along the minus strand of NC_138162.1, from coordinate 66,685,829 downwards.
AAGAATAGGATAACAGACATAGCGCAGAATACTAAAAACTTACAACCCGAAGTTCAGAGGTAAAATATTTCAAGTGTGGGACAGCTGTATGTAAATCAATGAAGGTAGAACACTCCCTCACACCATAAACAAAAATAAATTCAGAATGGCTTAATGACTTAAATATGACATGACACCATAAAACTCCTAGAAGAGAACATAGGCAAAAGACTCTTTGATCTAAATCATAGCAATGTTTTCTTAGGTTAGTCTCTCAAGGCAAAAGATATCAAAGCAAAAATAAACAAATGGGGCCTAATCAAACTTATAAGTTTTTCACAGCAAAGGAAACCATGAACAAAATAAAAAGACAACCTACAGACTGGGAGAAAATATTTGCAAATGTTGCAACCAACAAGGGCTTAATGTGAAAAATATACAAACAGCTCATACAACTCAGTAACACAGAAAAAATAAACAACCCAATCAAAAAGTGGGCAGAAAACCTAAATAGTCATTTCTCCAAAGAAGACATATATATATATGGCCAACAGGCACATGAAAAATGATCCATGTTGCTAAGTATTAGAAAATGCAAGTCAAAACTACAATGAGGTATCACATCACACTGGTCAGAATGGCCATCACCCAAATGTCTACAAATAATAAATGCTGGAGGGGGTGTAGAGAAAAGGGAACCCTCCTACACTGTTGGTGGGAATGTAAATCGGTACAGCCTCTATGGAGAACAATATGGAGGTTTCTTAAAAAACTAAAAAGAGAGTTTCTGTGTGATCCAGCAATCCCACTCCTGGACATATATCCAAAAAAGACAAAAACTCTAATTCAAGAAGATACATGCACCCCAATGTTCATAGCAGCACTATTTATGATAGCAAAGACATGGAAGCAACCTAAATGTCCATCGACAGATGATTGGATAAAGAAGATGTGGTAAATATAGATAGATAGATAGATAGATAGATACAATGGAATATTACTGAGCCATAAAAAAGAATGAAATAATGCCATTTACAGCAACATGGATGAACCTAGAGATTATCATACTAAGTGAAATCAGATAGAGAAAGACAAATATTACATGATATTACTCATATGTGGAATTTAAAAAATAGTACAAATGAACAAAACAGAAACAGACTAATAGGCACAGGAAACAAACTCATGGTTACCAAAGGATAAGGGATAAATTAGGAGTATGGTATTAACAAATACACACTACCAAAAATAAAATAGATAAACAAGGATTTACTGTATAGCACAGGGAACTATATTCACTATCTTGTAATAACCTATAATTGAAAAGAAATCACTTTGCTGGATACTTTGCTGTACACCTGAAACAATTACAATATTGTAAATCAACTGTACTTCAATAAAAAAATATTTCAAGTGTGTTCAGGGTACAGGATTTAATTTTCTAAAACAGAGGATAACATTATGCATGCTTCCCCAACAGAATGTTGCAAATAATGGTTACTTAGGGGAGGCAGGTGTAATGAATGGTTCTTCTGAGTGTCCTTTAAATGGGGCAAATGAGTCTCATGAATCAAGCATGGTAGAATTTGCTTATGTCTTAATTACTTTCACTTTTCTAGAATTTTATTACTTGCAAAATTTGAAAAGGATTTTTTAAAGAGGAGGAATGCTGTTATTTCTGTGTTTAACTTGTCTATGAGTGTTTACTGAGGAGAGTTATATTTAATTTTTACAACATTAAAAATTAATTGGTATATAAATATGAAGTAAAATTTAGATAAAAATATCTATAGGGCCAGAAAGTTCCAAAATTTTCTTTCACCCGTCATAGTTTCTCTGTGTTTAAATATAATTAGCAATGTGTTTTATGCACTTGGGTGTAGCTAACTGCATTTCATAATTACACTCAAGTCCCCAATGTAGGTTTTTCCTAAGCAAGAAGGAAAAACTATTGGTTTTCCTTTCCATGTTTTTATATCACAGACAGTAGGGAAAGAAAGTCCAATAAATCACTACAGCCTTTATGTATATCATATATATATATATATATATATATATATATATGTTCAGCCAGCTGTCAGAGCCCGTGCAGCTGAGAACCACAAATGAGCTGACCTGACCTACTTGTGGTTTGGTGCAGTTTTCCCTTTTCCATCTCCATTAATTGTACCTTTAGAGACAACTCAGATTTGTTTATTAAAGAAAAGAAAAAGAAAATCCTCTATTTTTTTTCTCAGTAATTTTGATGACCTTATATTTCCTGTGATTCTCTTTGTTTTTTTAATAAAAAACTATTTTCTTCCTTTGAGGAAATTTTCTTTTAAGCTTTTTAAAATTTTTTTTCATTTATAACTACTGCATTTTCTGTGTCAGAAAAGAAAAGTCATTCAAATTGGGGAAATGGCAGTCAAGTCTCTGCCAAGTTTGTCAATGTCATTTTGTTCCCAGGAGAGATGATTTTCTCTCATTTCACAAATGTCACATAGATACCAGAGAATAAGTTTATACAAGTTGAAAAATAGAAAGCATGTGAGGGTCAGAACAAGGGACATAGACTCGGGCTAGTGTTTTAGTCTTTATGTGCTTCTGCACAACTATCTATAAAAGAACAAGGGACATAGACTCGGGCTAGTGTTTTAGTCTTTATGTGCTTCTGCATAACTATCTATAAAATGGGCATTATGATTGTGCCTGTCTCACATTTGTACCAAAGGAATTAATAAGCAATTTCTTATGAAATTATTTGAGGTTCCCACAGTAAACATCTAATAAGTTATATGGAATATATATAAAATAATGTATGACTATGAAACTATATATATATATGTATATATGTGTGTGCTATATTATTTCACAGTATCAGAGCAAACTTTTTAGGTATTTATAAAATGTGTAATTTCACAGAGAGGACAGTTTCTAACATGACCCATCTGTGCTTAGCGCTGTGCTGTGCAGAGAGTAGATAATAAAGAAAAAAAGTAGGAAGCATGTAAAATGACAATTGTTAGATATATTTACTACTATTAATTTTCCTGTGCTCAGCAATACCTTAAAAAATCAGAATATTTCTATAGTAGTCAGGATAGAGTTAGCTATATTGTGTTATCAAGTAAATCACCAAATCTTTATGGATTAACAATACAAGCTTTTATTGTTCCTTCATTTAAAGTCAAATGCATCCAAACCTGCCATCCTCTTTTGAAACTGACCGATTTTGAACACATCAGTCTGTGTAACCTGTTATGAATGGTGAAAAAAAATAATTAAAGTCACTTTTATTTACTAAATGTAATTGAGACAGGATGTAATACATCTTGTCTAGCTTCTAATCTTTTTTTTTTTTTTGTGGTATGCAGGCCTCTCAGTGTTGTGGCCTCTACTGTTGCGGAGCACAGGCTCTGGACGCACAGGCTCAGCGGCCATGGCTCACGGGCCTAGCCGCTCCACGCATGTGGGATCTTCCCGGACCGGGGCACGAACCCATGTCCCCTGCATGGGCAGGCGGACTCTCAACCACTGCGCCACCAGGGAGCCCTAGCTTCTAATCTTGAGAATCAAAGACATGAGCCTACTGAGATGCAAGGTGGTTCAAAAAGGCAGCTTTGGGGCTTCCATGGTGGTGCAGTGGTTAAGAATCAACCTGCCAATGCAGGGGACATGGATTCAAGCCCTGGTCCAGGAAGATCCCACATGCCATGGAGCAACTAAGCCTGCACACCACAACTACTGAGCCTGCGCACTACAGCCCGCAAGCCACAACTGCTGAGCCCACGTGCCACAACTATGGAAGCCCGTGCACCTAGAGCCCATGCTCTGCAACAAGAGCGGTCACTGCAATGAGAAGCCTGTGCACCAAAATGAAGAGTAGCCAGCACTCACTGCCACTACAGAAAGCCCACGCACAGCAATGAAGACCCAAAGCAACCAAAAATAAATAAATAAATAAAAGGCAGCTTTGCTCTATACCTAGGAAAATGAAGTTATTTAGGAAACTCATAGCATTATGTTATAATTCTTGTTAGAAGTATAATTCTCAAAACTAAAGTTTCACAAACAGACATTATCTAAAATGAACTGGTAGACACATACACAGAACCACACACACAACCACATACACACATAGATATACAGGTTGGTATTTTAATAATTTGAGGCACATTAACCCTTAATTCCTGAAATATTTTTTAATTGCAAACATAACTAAAAAGAACTCTAATGCTATGAGATTAGAAATCAATTACAGGAAAAACACTGTAAAAAACACAAACACATGGAGGCTAAACAGTGCACTGCTAAATAACCAAGAGATCACTGAATAAATCAAAGAAGAAATTTTAAAAAAACCTAGAAACAAATGGCAATGAAAACACGATGATCCAAAACCTATGGGACACAGGAAAAGTTGTTCTAAGACGGAAGTTACAGCAATTCAAGCTAACCTCGAGAAAAAATAAAAATCTCAAATAAACAATCTAACCTTACAGCTAAAGCAACTAAAGAAAAGAAAAAAAAAACCCAAAGGTAGTAGAAGGAAAGAAATCATAAACATCAGAGCAGAAATAAATGAAAAGGAAATGAAGAAAACAATAGCAAAGATCAATAAAATTAAAAGTTGGTTCTTTGAGAAGATAAACAAAATTGATAAACCTTTAACCAGACTCATCAAGAGAAAAAGGGAGAGGACTCAAACCAATAAAATTAGAAATGAAAAAGGAGAAATTACAACTGACACCACAGAAATACAAAGGAATCATAAGAGACTACTACAAGCAACTATATGCCAATAAAATGGACAACCTGGATGAAATGGGCAAATTCTCGGAAAGGTACAACTTTCCAAGACTGAACCAGGAAGAATTAGAATATAGAAACAGACCAATCACAAGTAATGAAATTGATACTGTAATTAAAAATTTTCCAGCAAACAAAAGTCCAGTACCAGATGGCTTCACAGGCGAATTCTATCAAACATTTAGAGAATAGTTAACACCTATCCTTCTCAAACTCTTCCAAAAAATTGCAGAGGGAGGAGCACTCCCAAACTCATTCTACAAGGCCATCATCACCCTGATACCAGACAAAGATGTCACAAAAAAAGAAAATTCCAGACCAGTATCACTGTATCACAGCATCACTGATGAACACAGAAACAAAAATCCTCAACAAAATACTAGCAAAGAGAATCCAACAGCACATAAAAAGATCATACACCATGATCAAGTGGGATTTATCCCAGGGATGCATGGATTCTTCAATATGCAACACAATGTGATACACCATATTAACTAATTTAAGAATAAAAACCATATGATATCTCAATAGACGAAGAAAAAGCTTTTGACAAAATTCAACATCCATTTATGATAAAAACTGTCCAGAAAGTGGGCATTGAAGGAACCTAACTCAACATAATAAAGGCAATATATGTCAAACCCACAGCAAATATCATTTTCAATTGTGAAAAACTGAAAGCATTTCCTCTAAGATCAGGAACAAGACAAGGATGTCCACTCTCACCACTAATATTCAACATAGTATTGGAAGTCCTAGGCATGGCAATCAGAGAAGAAAAAGAAATAAAAGAATATAAATTGGAAAAGAAGAAGTAAAACTGTCACTGTTTGCAGATAATATGATACTATACATAGAAAATCCTACAGATGCCACCAGCAAATTAATAGAGCTCATCAATGAATTTGGTAAAGTTGCAGGATACAAAATTAACTCACAGAAATTTCTTGCATTCCTATACACTGACAACAAAAGATCAGAAAGAGAAACCAAGGAAATAATCCCTTATACCATCACATCAAAAAGAATAAAATGCCTAGGAAAAAAACCTACCTAAGGAGGCAAGAAACCTGTACTCAGAAAACTATAAAACACTGATGAAAGAAATCAAAGATGACACAAACAGATGGAGAAGTATACCATGCTCCTGGATTGGAAGAATAAATACTGTGAAAATGACTATACTACCCAAAGCAATCTACAGATTCAATGCAATCCCTACCAAATTACCAATGTCATTTTTCATAGTATTAGCACAAAAAATTATACAATTTGTATGGAAACACAAAAGATCCCGAATAGCCAAAGCAATCTTGAGAAAGAAAAACGGAGCTGGAGGAATCAGGCTCCCCGATTTCAAACTATACTACAAAGCTACAATAATCAAGACAATATAGTATTGGCACAAAAACAGAAATATAGATCAATGGTACAAGATAGAAAGCCCAGAGGTAAACCCATGCACCTACAATCACCCAATCTATGATAAAGGAGGCAAGGAAGTGCAATGGAGACAAGACAGCCTCTTCAATAAATGGTGCTGGGAAAACTGGACAACTACATGTAAAACAATGAAATTAGAACACTCCCTAACACCATACACAAAAATAAACTCAAAATGGGTTACAGACCTAAATGTAAGACCAGACACAATAAAAGTCTTAGAAGATAACATGGGGAAAACACTCTTTGACATAAATCACAGCAAGATCTTTTATGACCCAGCTCCTAGAGTAATGAAAATAAGAGAATGGGACCTAATGAAACTTAAAAGCTTTTGCACAGCACAGGAAACCATAAACAAGACAAAAAGAGAACCCACAGAATGGGAGAAAATATTTGCAAATGAAGCAATGGACAAAGGATTAATCTCCAAAACATACAAATAGTTCATGCAGCTCAATATCAAAAAAACAAACAACCCAGTTAAAAAAATGGACGGAAGACCTAAATAGACATTTCAGCAAAGAAGACATACAGATGGCCAAGAGGCACATGAAAAGATGCTCAACAGAACTAATTAATAGAGAAATGCAAATCATAACTGTAATGAGATATTACCTCACATCAGTCCAAATGGCCATCATCAAAAACTCTACAAACAATAAATGCTAGAGAGGATGCAGGGTAAAGGGAGCCCTCTTGCACTGTTGGTGGGAATGTAAATTGATACAGCCACTGTGGAGAACAGTAGGGAAGTTCCTTAAAAAACTAAAAATAGAACTACCATATGACCCCGCAATCCCACTACTGGGCATATACCCTGAGAAAACCTTAATTTAAAAAGACAGGTACCCGAATGTTCATTGTAGCACTATTTACAATATCCAGGACATGGAAACATCCTAAATGTCCATTGACAGATGAATGGATAAAGAAGATGTGGTACATATATACAATGGAATATTACTCAGCCATAAAAAGAAATGAAATTGGGTCATTTGTAGAGATGTGGATGGACCTTGAGTCTGTCATACAGAGTGAAGTAAGTCAGAAAGAGCAAAACAAATATCATATATTAATGCATATATGTGGAATCTAGAAAAATGGTACAGATGAACTTATTTGCAGGGCAGGAATAGAAAGGCAGACGTCGAGAACCGACATGTGGACACAGTGGGGGGAGGGGAGGGTGGGATGAATTGGGAGATTAGGTGTGACATAAATACACTACCATGTGTAAAATAGATAGCTAGTGGGAACATGCTTTATAGCACAGGAAGCTCAGCTCGGTGTTCTGGGATGACTTAGAAGGGTGGGATAAGGGGGTGAGGGAGGTCCAAGAGGAAGGGGATATATGTATACATATAGCTGGTTCACTTCATTGTACAGCAGAAACTCATACAACATTGTAAATCAATTATACTCCAAAAAAAAAAAAAAAGAAACCTTTAGTACTCTGAGCCATGACTTATACCTACATTAGTGATTTAAATTTAATTAAACTGTCAAGGGATATATTTCCTTTGTGTTAACTGTATTTTTCTCTATATCTTTCTAATTTTTTGGTTTTTTCCACAAAGTTTGGAAGCTTAGAAACTCCATTTCCAAGGGTTGTGTTCATCAGAGTTCTCTAAGTGATTTATGGTCTGTCCTTGAGAAGCATTAGTTTGAGATTTGGAAGGGGAATTGGAATATTTTTCACTCTTTCATCAGCAGTGACGGCAGATATGTGGGTTTCTCAGGGTCACACTTTACAGAGTCCTTTGTCCCTTTGTTATCCACTTTAGAGTGAGACACAGTAAGCAAAGTATGCAGAAGTTTCTTGAATGTTCCTGATATAGAAGCATCAAAAACTCTTTTGAAGAAATGTAATTGTGATAGTCAGAATAAAGACTACCTCTACACACACACACACACACACACACACATTCATACCCTAATTCCCAGAACCTGTATGTTATTTTACATGACAAAAGGGACTCTGCAGTTGTGATTAAGATTAAGGAAATTAAGATGAGAAATAATCCTGGAATATCCAGGTAGGCTCAATCTAATCCCACTGGTCCTTAAAAGCCGTGAGCCTTTCTGGTGTGGTCAAATGGAGATGTAAATATGGGGGGAAAAATGTCAGAGATACAATACTAAAGGCTTTGAAGACAGAGGAAGGGGGCCAGGAGCCAAGATGTGCAGACAGCCTCTAGAAGCTAGAAAAGGCAAACAGAGTCTCTCCTAGAGTCTCCAGAAATGAATGCAGCCTTACTGACATTATAGCCTGATGCAACCTGTTGTGGTCTTCAGACTTTCAGAACTGTAAAACAACAAATTTTTATTTTTAAGCCACAATTTATAGTAATTTATTATAGCAGCAATAGGAAACTAATAGAAGTAATATCCTACATCTTAGACAAAAATAGATAATATCAATTTTTTTTAGGAATAAAAAAATTATGTAGTGCTGTTTGAATATTCACTTTGTGTCTAAATTTGAGTCTGTATTCATATTTGAGTGGATATTCTGCTATTTAGTAATTTTTCATATTTTATAATCTTCCCACATCGGTCAACATGCCAACATATGTGTATGCGAGCAGTGGATGAGTGAGGTCTTCATAAAAGAAGAATTGAGACAAAAACAGTGTTTTTCTTTTCTCTGGCCCGTTTCACTTCAGTTAAGAGGGTTCCATCATTTCTAGTAGACAAACTATACTCTCCTTTCTTAAGTATGTGGATCCTCATTTCCCCAAATATTCAAAGCTAGATCCTTCATTCACTACTTATACTAGCTGAATGTAAGGAAGTTTCTGCCAATTTAGCAGCAGAATTAATATAAAATTGTATCATCAAATAAATCACCTTTTCCATGTAACAGTTTAACTGCCAGCAGGCCAATTAGCATTTACTCATAGCTGATTTGTTCTTGAATACCCTTTTATTTCCAAGTCACTTGAAAAGACAAGATGTTTTTGTTAGTTAATGTCCAGTTTAATTAGCTTCCATTGAAATATTGATTTTACATTAAGGAAGATAAATGCTAAAGTATTGGCAGCTGAATGTTGTTTTTATAAAAAACTGACAGTTTACAGATAGAAAAGACATTGTGCTGTCATTGCTCTGTCACTTTTGTGAAATTTCAATATGTAGATTACTCTCTATATACAGCAGTACTTAGAGTAGTGCTCCTGAACTTTTAATATCTTGGTTGAAGAGGCCAGGTCAAAATCTCTACATCTGGATTAAATAAACATGCAACCCTACATATTTATACATCAGGAATATCACATACATGTTTTTTCCCTAAGGAAATCTATACTTTGAAAACCTACAGGACTTGTTTATCGTGTAGCACCAACTTCCCTTGAACTTGTTGAACTCTATCTGGTAACTGCAAGTATATTTTAATCTTGGCTTTAATAATGGCTGTGGTGATGCCCCCAAAAAGCAAAAGATGATTGAGGCAATGCCTTTGATAAGTTTCATTCTGTTCTTTTCCTTGTATGTGTGTGTGTATGTCTATGTAGATATGTGCATACGTTTTCCTCTGTGGAGAAATGGTTATGAATGAAAATTTTGTTATTTTATTGAAATTAGATAATTATCTTACTGGGATATTTAGTGAATAAAACAAAAATTAAGTTCTTAAAAAAGTCTACTAACAATATAGTTATTGAGGGCTTATAATCTTTGTTTCTTAGAAAATGTGACATGGAGAATGGAAATTTGCATGCTCAGAACCCTGTATTATGCTATTTTTAAATTAATATTTTATGATAGTGTCATAATAAACATTTTTAATGATTTTTTAAACATCTTTATTGAGGTATAATTGCTTTACAATGGTGTGTTAGTTTCTGCTTTATGACAAATTGAATCAGCTATACATATCCCTATATTCCCATATCTCCTCCCTCTTGCGTCTCAGTCCCACCCTCCCTATCCCACCCCTCTAGGTGGTCACAAAGCACCGAGCTGATCTCCCTGTGCTATGCGGCTGCTTCCCACTAGCTATCTATTTTACATTTGGTAGTATATATAAGTCCATGCTACTCTCTCACTTCGTCCCAGCTTACCCTTCCCCCTCCCCGTGTCCTCAAGTCCATTCTCAACATCTGCGTCTTTATTCCTGTCCTGTCCCTAGGTTCTTCATAACCATTTATCATTTTTTAGATTCCATATATATGTGTTAGCATATGGTATTTGTTTTTCTCTTTCTGACTTACTTCACTCTGTATGACAGACTCTAGGTCCATCCACCTCACTACAAATAACTCAATTTCGTTTCTTTTTATGGCTGAGTAATATTCCATTGTATATATGTGTCACATCTTCTTTATCCATTCATCTGTCGGTGGACACTTAGGTTGCTTCCATGTCCTGGCTATTGTAAATAGTGCTCCAGTGAACATTGTGGTACATGACTGTTTTTGAATTATGGTTTCCCCAGGATATATGCTCAGTAGTGGGATTACTGGGTGATATGGTAGTTCTATTTTTAATCTTTTAAGGAACCTCCATACTGTTCTCCATAGTGGCTGTATCAATTTACATTCCCACCAACAGTGCAAGAGGATTCCCTTTGCTCCACACCGTCTCCAGCGTTTGTTGTTTGTAGATATTTTGATGATGGCCATTCTGACTGGTGTAAGTTGATACCTCATTGTAGTTTTGATTTGCATTTCTCTAATGATTAGTGATGTTGAGCGTTCTTTCATGTGTTTGTTGGTAATCTGTATATCTTCTTTGGAGAAATATCTGTTTAGGTCTTCTGCCCGTTTTGGGATTGGGTTGTTTGGTTTTTTTTTGATATTGAGCTGCATGAGCTGCTTGTAAATTTTGGAGATTAATCCTTTGGCAGTTGCTTCATTTGCAAATATTTTCTCCCATTCTGAGGGTTGTCTTTTTGTATTGTTTATGGTTTCCTTTGCTGTGCAAAAGCTTTTAAGTTTCATTAGGTCCCATTTGTTTATTTTTGTTTTTATTCCTATTTCTCTAGGAGGTGGGTCAAAAAGGATCTTGCTGTGATTTATGTCATAGAGTGTTGCAGGACACTATAAGCATTTTTCGGAGTCAAACTGTCCTGGGTATTTGGACATGATGGAAGATGGTTGTCTAAATGACATCTCCAGAGTCATCTTTGATCTTTTGCTTCATAAATCTACCTGCTTGTGAAAAATCTCTTCTTGGCTGAATGACAGGCATTTTAATTGTATTTAGAGTCACCATATTGTTCCCATGTTACAAACAACTTATTTGCTTCTGTTCCCTATCACAGTGAATAGCACCATCAGAAGATGGCATCAGTTTTAACACACTCTCTACCTCATCTTTCTCCGTCCCTACTGTGATCCTTGGAAGCCATGCCAATTTTGTGCTAGGCTTGGATAGGGTAAACTTCTTCCAATTCTATCCAAAAGCCTAGATTCTGCCTTCCTAAATACAGTGGTCAATGATTCTCTAAGAGGTCTTCCAAACCTCCTCAGGATTATTCCTTGAAGCAGGGTGTGGATTCCAATCATTTCCAAGACTTACAGAGTGCTGGCCCATTCCAATCCTTGGAAATCTCCCCAAGTTGCTTGCTTGATTCTCAAAGGCAATGCCTTTTTAGAATACCTAACACATCTCTTCCAATCAGTTCAAGCTTTTGGGAAAAGTCTATTCTTTCAGATTATGTTTGCTTCCCATGGCCCCTTCTTAGGACTTATCCCAATGCCACTACAATCCTTAAGGCAGACAATCAAAAATGTTACTTACAATAAGATAAAAAGAAAAGAATTGAGAGGAAAATATGAAATTTTATATCTCAAAATATGCTTGGCTGCAAGTATGTGTGACTTTTTTTTATTGCATGTAGTTTTAAAAATTTTATATATAGTAGTGTGTATATGTTAATCCCAACCTCCTGATTTATCCTTCCCCACTGTTCCCATTTGGTCAGTTTATTTTCTATGGCTGTGGGTCTATTTCTGTTTTGTAAATAAGTTCATTTATATCTTTTTTTTACATTCCACATATAAGCAATAAAATATATTTCTCTGTCTGGCTTGCTTCACTTACTATGATAATCTCTAGGTCCATCTATGTTGTTGCAAATGGCATTATTTCATTCTTTTTTTATGGTTCAGTAATAGTTCATTGTGTGTATATGTATGTATATATATATATATATATATATATATATATATATACACACACACACACACACACACACACACATACACCACATCTTCTTTATTCATTCATTTGTCAATGATCATTTTGTTTGCTTCCATCTCTTGGCTGTTGTAAATAGTGGTCCTATGAACATTGGGTGAATGTATGTTTTTTAATTTTATTGGAGTGTAGTTGATTTACAATGTTGTGTTAATTTCAGGTGTACTGCAAAGTGATTCAGTTATATACATATACATATATTCTTTTTTAGATTTTTGTCTCATATAACTATATCGTATATATATACCACATGTTCTTTATCCATTCATCTGTCAATGGGCATTTAGGTTGCTTCCACGTCTTGGCTATTGTAAATTGTGCTGCAATGAACATTGGGGTGCATGTATCCTTTTGTATTATGATTTTCTCTGGATATATGCCCAGGATTGCTGGATCATATGGTAGTTCTCTTTTTAGTATTTTAGGAACCTCCATACTGTTCTCCATAGTGGTTGTACCAATTTACATTCCCACCAACAGTGTAGGAGGATTCCCTTTTCTCCACACTCTCTCCAGCATTTATTGTTTGTAGACTTTTTGATGATGGACATTTTTGATGATGGACATTTTGATAATGGACATTCTGACAAGTGTGAGGTCATTGTAGTTTTGATTTGCATTTTTCTGGTAATTAATGATGTTCAGCATCTTTTTCCTGTGCTTTTTGGACGTCTGTATGTCTTCTATGGAGAAATGTGTATTTAGATCTTCTGCCCATTTTTTGATTGGGTTATTTGTTTGATATTGAACTGTATGAGCTGTTTGTATATTTTAGAAATTAAGCCCTTGTCAGTTGCATTGTTTGCAAATATTTTCTCCCATTCTGTAGATTATCTTTTGGGGTTGTTTATAGTCTCCTTTGCTGTGCAAAAGCTTTTAAGTTTGATTGGATCCCAATTTTTATTTCCTGTTTTTATTTCCATTACTCTAGGAGACGGAGCCAAAAAGACAGTGCTGTGATTTATGTCAGAGTGTTCTGCCTATGTTTTACTCTAGGAGTTTTATAGTGTCCTTCCTTACATTTAGGTCTTCAATCCATTTTGAGTTTATTTTTGTATATGGTGTTAGAGAATGTTCTATGTCATTCTTTTACATATAGGTGTCCAGTTTTCCCAGCACCACTTATTGAAGAGACTGTCTTTTCTCCATTGTATATCCTTGCCTTCTTTGTTGTAGATTAATTGACCATAAGTGCATGAGCTTATTTGGCTTTATATCCTGTTCCATTGATCTATATGTCTGTTTTTGTGCCAGTTCTATACTGTTTTGATGACTGTAGCTTTGTAGTATATTCCGAAGTCTGGGAGCCTGATTCCTCCAGCTCTGTTATTCTTTCTCAAGAATGCTTTGGCTATTCAGGGTCTTTTGTTTTTCCTTTCAAATTAAAAATTTGTTTTGTTTTTATTCTGTGAAAAATGCCATTGGTAATTTGATAGGGATTGCATTGAATCTGTAGCTTGCCTTTGGTAGTATAGTCATTTTAACAATATTGATTCTTCCAGTCCAAGAACACAGTATATTTTTCTACCTGTGTTATCTTCAGTTTCTTTCATCAGCTTCTTATAGTTTTATTAGTATGGATCTTTTGCCTCCTCACATAGTTTTATTCCTAGGCATTTTAGTCTTTTTCATGTGATGGTTAATGGGAAGTTTTCCTTAGTTTCTCTTTCTGGACTTTTATTGTTAGTGTATAGAAATGCAACATATTTCTGTGTATTATTTTCTCTATCCTGCAACATGACTGAATTCATTGATGAGCTCTAGTAGTTATCTGGTGGCATCTTTAGGATTTTCTATGTATAGTATCATGTCACCTGCAAACAGTGACAGTTTTATTTTTTCTTTTACAATTTGAATTTATTTCTTTTTCTTTTCTGATTGCTGTGGCTAGGACTTCCAAAACTATTTTGAATAAAAGGAGAGAGTGGGCATCCTTGTCTTTTTCCTGATTTTAGAGGGAAAAAAATTACAGAGGAAGGAACACTTCAGAACTCATTCTGTGAGGCCACCACCACTGTGACACCAAAACCAGACAAAGGTACCACAAAAAAAGAAAATTATAGGCCAATATCACCAAAGAACATAGATACAAAATTCTCAGCAAAATACTAGCAAGCCAAGTCCAACAATTCATTAAAAGGATCATACACTATGATCAAGTGGGATTTATCCCAGGGATGCAAGGATTTTTCAATATCTGCAAATTAATCAGCATAATACACCACATTAACAAATTGAAGAATAAAAACCGTATGATCACTATGATCTCATTAAAACCATATGGCTTTTTATGATCTCACTTGATGAAGAAAAAGCTTTTGATAAAATTCAACATCAATTTATAATAAAACCCCTCCAGAAAGTGGGCATAGAGGGAACATACCTCAACATAATAAAGGCCATCTATGACAAACCCACAGTTAACATAATACTCAATTGTGAAAAGCTGAAAATAGTTCCTCTAAGATCAGGAATTAGAGAAGGATGCCCACTCTGTGTGTGTATGTGTGATTTTAAATATATTGTACTTCCTCTAGTTGTGGGTAGATTTAATGTAAGATGGCAATAAGTTGATCATTTTTTTCTTAAAACAAATGGTAAAAAGAGGGTTTCTGGGGTCTCTCTGAAGTTTATTACTGTTCTGTAGAACTATCCAATAACAATTTTATATCAAATGTAAGGTATAGATATATAGATGTAGATAATATATATATATATATATATGTGTATATGTATATATATATATATATTCGGTTATCAGAATGGGTAATTTTTTTTAACCCATGGACCCTAGAAGTTCTATGAATATGATTTATGGGATCGATTAGATCCTTGATATGGTATATGGTACACAGAAAATTGTGTATTTCAATTCTTCTATGTCTAGTGACTGTAGTTCTAATCAAATTTTCAAATGGCCCATGATCCTCATAAAAGCCTTGATAAAAAGTGTTTGAGGGCTTTCCCTCGTGGCGCAGTGGTTGAGAGTCTGCCTGCCGATGCAGGGGACACGGGTTCGTGCCACGGTCTGGGAAGATCCCACATGCCGTGGAGCGGCTGGGCCCGTGAGCCATGGCCGCTGAGCCTGCGTGTCTGGAGCCTGTGCTCCGCAATGGGAGAGGCCACAACAGTGAGAGGCCCGTGTACTGCAAAAAAAAGAAAAGTGTTTGACTTTCTCACGTTCCCTGGATTATATATACCAGGGTATACCAGGGTATACCAGGGTATCCAGGTCATTCCTTCTAGGAGTGAAATGAGGAGGGAGTAAGTTTGGGATTTTTTAAACAAGAAATGGAGCAAATGGTATGCTTTATGAAAGCTGAGATTAACACAAACACATTGATTGTATTTTTCATTAAACTAATGAGAAAGCTAAAAAGTTTCTCAAAGAACTGAAAGTGTCCAGTTTTTCTGAGTACCAGAAAAGCAGAGATAAATTGGATAGAAAACACCACAATCTCTCATATTCCAGCTTATTTTAGGCCCCCAAATGATTTACATTTACTTCTCTGTGGACTAAAACTTGTTTGGGTCAGTCTGAAGTCAAGTACCAATGGTGGCATACCCTAAAGGATAGATACTGGAAAGTTATCCATGGAACTGTCTTTACACAGTTCTGTTCCATGCAGTGTTTTCACTTTAAATAATAACTGTATTAAACCTCTTTCACATCAAGCCATTTATACTCTTAATGGAAATATATCCTGGTTATATCTGAGTATTTGATTTCTGTTAATATTTTTATTTTATGTCCTATTATCATATTAACATCACATACAATCCTTACATTTCAAAACATTTTCCTCAGAGGTCAAAGTATAAGCAACCTGAAATATCTGAGTGCATATGCATGCTCATATTATGAGTTCTGAATAACATAAAATATACCTAGTTAACAGTCCTACCTGAATTAACACTAGAGAGTTTGAATCAATAAAAGGGAAAGATTGGAATTATCAAGAGAACATAGAGGTTAACAAAGTGTTTCCCATTAATCTCATGATGCTTGATATAAATGTGATAGTGAGGAAATAGATTCAGTCTCCTGTGGGTATGAACCACTACCAGAAGGTGCTATTCAGTGCCAAGGTAGTTATAGTATCTGATACCTTGATCATTGAGCATATTGCCTCCAGTTTATTCCTATGATAATGGGACTTTCTTTTTAAAGTTGGAGGAAAGCATCAAGGATACAAAATACACTGAACGCCCGGGAGGAGAGAAATAACTTCAGTAGGGAAAAATAGAAAATGAAGAGTACATGAAAAGTTAAGGTTGAACTCAATAACTGATAAATCCATCCGTGCCTAAGATGAAGGGTTTTACTTTGTGTCTAGTCATATAAATACATATATATAACTATCAGAAGAAGTTTTTGGCTGATGCATCCTAGAAAGTGTGTGTGTGTGTAATTCTGTTTTGTTTTGGTTCTTGGATGATGGTGACATTTTCTTGTGTTAGTAATAACATTGTTTAACATAAGTTTTATGTATATATGTAAAAGTATATACATATATTTTAAAAGACATAAAAATATGTGTGTGTATACATATGTAGTTGATATATATGTAACATATACATGAATTATTTGTCTGCAATAACTATTTCTGTTTGGGTCATCCTACTAGTTTGATTTAGCTGTCAGCTTCATTTGATCTGTAACTTTTTTTTTTTTTTTGAAAATCTTCGCTTCCTGCTCCAAGCACCTCATGAAAATTTACCACATTATTTTGACATTGTTGATGACCCAAGGTGAAAACATTTGTTAGAAACACTATTGTTGTCTCTGGGGAATACTTAGATTTGCGGAATAAACTGAACCCCAAATTAATATGTATTAATTAGCAGGGTTTTATTTTAGCAAGTTTTTTGTATATGTCATTTTCTTCATAAGCATATTCTTTTTAAATTTCTTCTTTTCTCTTCTTCCTTTCTCCATCAATTTCTATTTCTTTCTATTTCTATTTCTTTCATTTTTATCATCATGAGTAGATAGTACCATATAGAATAAGACCTGAAACCATCCTACCCTTTTTCAAATGAATGACATCACTGATGATCCTAAGCAATAATCCATATGTGGAAACACTCTCAGTATCAATGAGTGGAATAGGCTGACTGAAAGATAGTGAGATCAGAACTAAGGAATCTGTTTTCTAATATGTGCAAATCTGGTCAAGATGATAAAATTAAATTTCCTATTTACAGGTATGGCGTGGCATCCATAGATAAGCATCTTGGTCAAAGGTTTCATTTCCTTTCTACCATTTATTAACCTCTCACCTTTTTCATGCCCAAAGCAGAGCTTTACAAATCTTTTCAACCTGTACCCTTACTGAGAACTGCCAACATGTTCAGTCTACTAGAATCATTTGTTATGACGTTGGCCTGCAATGACTAATACCTCTTATAGACACTTTGTTTTTCAGTGTGACTTCTCTGTTTCTCTCCTCAATATTTGGAGTACCTTTTCTGCTCCTTGTATCTAGATTGCTCATGTGAATTTCTTTGACCATTACAACATGATTGTAAGTGATATTGTGTCACTTCCGAGTTAAGGCCTTAGAGGCTTTGCGAATTCTGCTTTGACCCTCTTGGAACCCAGTTGCCGTGTGAGCTAGCGTGTGGAGAGGCATAACTAGGTGTCCCAGCCAAAAGTTCTGCACAACATCCATACTTGTGAAGGAGATGGTATGTGATCAGCCATCACAGTGAACCTGCCAGCAGCAGGCGTGAGCCCTACTGACCCTAGGGGAAGCAGGGAAGAGACATCTAGTTGAGAATTGTCCAAATATTAAAACTACAGATTTGTGAGGAAATGAACAGAGATTAAATTTTTGGGTGAATTTTTTAAGTATGTATATTAAACATATATATTTGAGGTGATTATATATATATATATATATATATATATATATATATATATATATATAAGAGAGAGAGAGAGAGAGAGAGAGAGATTTGATACCTTCACACATTGAGTGAGACAGAGAAAGAATGGAGATTCCTTCTAAAATTTGTTTTATAAATACATAATCATTTTAATGTATTTAGGATAATTCTTCCCTTAGTATATAATTTAAAATAGCACACCATTAGATAATTCATATGTAATAGCTGTTGAATTTGCATTGTTAATAACATTGTTAAACGTAGAGTTCAAAATTAGTGCTATGTAAATAAAATGTGATTTATCAACAGTTATGGATATTATATTGCCTGTGGTACATGTTAACTTTTTTTCATGAGGAATACTGAGTGGATTCACATATGGATGATTCCTGGAGGGTCATTATATTTTTTTTCTGACATGGATTAGCATTTAATTTTATTTTGGATGTTTACCATATAGAATGTTGTAATTTTAGTAGTTATTTCATCAACTTTTGATTGAATATTTCCAATTTTTAAAGTAACTTTATTTTGAGAGCAGCTTTAGTTTCTAGCAAAATTGAACAGAATGCTCATAGATTTCACATATACCCCCTTCCCCTAAACTGCATAGCCCCCACAATTATCAGTATCCCTCATGGTACATTTGTTACAGTTGATGGACCTACACTGCCACATCATTAACTCCCAAAGTCCATAGTTCATATTAGGTTTCACTCTTGGTGGTGTACTTTCTGTGGATTTTGACAAATGTATTGACATGTATCTACCATTATAGTTTTAGACAGAATAGTTTTGCTGCCATAAAAGGCCTTTGTGTTCTTTCTATTAACTTCTCCCTTCACATTATCCACTGGAAGCCACTAGTCTTTTTATTTTCTCCGTAGTTTTGCTTTGCTAAAATGTCATCTAGTTGAAACCATACAGTATGTAGCCTTTTCAGATTGCTTCTTTCACTTAGTCATAATCATTTAAGGTTCCTCCACATCTTTTTATAGCTTGGTAGCTCATTTCTTTTTAGCACTGAATAATATTCCATTGTATGGATGTACCACAATTTATATATCAGTCCTATTAAAGATCATTTTGTTTGCTTCCAAGTTTTGGCAATTATGAATAAAGCTGCATTAAATACGTATGAGTAGGTTTTTGTGTGGACATAAGTTTTCAACTTCTTGGGTAAATACTAAGGAGCCTCATTGCTGGATCACATGGTAAGAACATGATTACCTTTGCAAGAAACTTCCAAACTGTCCTCTTCCAAAGTGGCCATCTCATTTTACATTCCCACCAGCAATGAATCAGAGTTCTGTTGCTCCACACTCATGACAGATTTGGTAGTGTCAGTGTTCTGGATTTTGGCCTTTCTAATAGGTGTGTAGTGGTATCTCACTGTTTTAATTTGCATTTACCTAGTAACAAATGATGTGGAAAATCTTTTCATGTACTTATTTGTCATCTGTATATCTTCTTTGGTGAAGTGTCTGTAAAGGTATTTGGCCCTTTCTTTAACTGGGCTGTTTTCTTATTGTTGACTCTGAAATGTTCTTTGTATATTTTAGGTAACAGTCTTTCATCAGATGGACTGTTATTTTTAAAATATATTTTCCCAGTTTGTGGCTTTTCTTCTCATTCTCTTGCAATTGTCCATTGCAAATCAGAAATTTCTAATTTAATGAAGTCCAGCTTAGCAACTATTTATTTAATGCATCATGCCTTTGGTATTGTATCTAAAAGGTCATTACCAAACCCCAAGTTATGTAGATTTTCTCCTATGTTATCTTCTAGGAATATTATAGTTTTATGTTTTTCATTGAGGTCTGAGATTCACTTTGAATTGTTCTGATGGTTGTAAGTTCCGGTATAGATTCTTTTTTTTTTTTTTGCATGTGGGTATCCAGTTGTTCCAGCACTATTTGTTCAAAAGACTACGTTTTTCCATTGTATTGTCTTTATCCTTTGTCAAAGATCAGTTAACTGTATTTCTGAGGGTCTATTTCTGAGCTCTCCACTCTATTCTATTGATCTATTTATCTATTTTTTGGCCAACACCACATCATATTGACTATTACAGCTTTCTAGTTAGTCTTGAAGCCAGGTAGTTCTTTGACTTTATTCTTCTGCTTCAATATTGTGTTGCCTGTTCTGGTCTTTTGCCTCTCTGTTTATACTTTAGCATTAATTTGTTAATATCCACAAATTTAATTTGCTGGGATTTTGATTGAGAGTGCATTGAATCTATAAATCAAGTTGAGAAGAACTGACATCCTGACAATATTGTTATCCTGTGCATAGACATGGAATATTTCTCCATATATTTCTCATTTAAGTTCTTTCATCAGAGTATTATAGTTTTTCTCATACACATTTTCTTACACACATTTTCTTAGATTAATACTAAGAATTTCATTTTTTAGGGTGCTAATGTAAATGGCATTATGTTTTTAATTTCAATTCTACCTGTTCACTGATAGTCCCCTCCTTTAAGAGTAGGAAAGGACCTCAAGAGGTTATCCAGGCCAATGTTCATGCTGTACAGACCAGGAAATTGAGGCCCAGCAAAGGGGAGGTGCCTCATCAAAGCTTGACTTGAGAGCAGGAGCCGGGAAAACAGGGCCTGCGTCTCTCTCTATATATATCTAGACACACACACACACACACACACACACACACACACGGTATTTGCACTCCCAGTGAAATGGTACAATGTTACATATATATATACTTTTTATCAGTTTTATGAGAAAATATAAATTTCTATATTTAATATGTATTTCTATATATCAAATAATGCTTTATTATATAAATATTTATATATTTTCATCAGAAAAATATGCTTATATATTTACATGCACATAGATATTATTGCACCACTTCATAGGTAGTAAAAGTACCTTATAATAACAAAATTATCCTAACTCCTCCCTCCCTCATGTACCATATTTTATTGCTGTCATTTATTTCATTTTACATAACCATATATATATATATATATATATATATATATATATATGTATATATATATATTTTTTTTTTTCAGCTTTTTATATCTTGTTAGGATGGAATGGAGACTTCCAAACTCCTTACATGCCAGACTGGAAACCAGAAGTGTTTTCATATACTTTTACTACTTGCAAACCTCAGTGCTGTATGAATAACTAAATGTTCATAATTGTTTGCTTCAAGCCATGTTTTTTATATTGATACATTTAATCTAGCTGAAAATAGTGTCAATATAAAGTATGAGGTGTAAAAAATACGATTTTCTCCCAAATTATAGCCAGGTGTCTTAGTAGCTTCTACCGAATAACTTACCTCTTTTCTCTACTAACTTAAAATGCTACTTTTGCTGTTGGGGAAGAATTTTTTTCTAGGTGCCCAATCTTCTACTTTTATCAATTTGACTTTTTTTTTGCATGAGTAATATATTGTAATAATCACAGCAGGTTTATAGTATATTTCTTGACTAATAGGTCACAACCCTCCTTTTCCTGGTCAAAATGCATCTGGATATTCTTGCCTATTTTTTCAGAAAAGCATGAAAATTTTCAAATGTCTCCTCTATCCTCCCAACAGCTCCCCCCAGTTTTGCCTGAAAGTATAAGAAAAATTACATTAAGCCTATACATTCATTTAGAAAAGAATGGATTAAAAAAAATAATATCAGAAACAATATATGCTTTCACTTACAAAATTCATTTGTTATATCTTCTAGTAAATTTCTGTCAAATAATTATCAAATTTATTTTTTCTTATTTGTATAAGTGTTTACATTAATAAACACATGCATATATATATTATATATATATAATTTGTCCATATTTTTAAGTGGGACAACCATTGGTTTAATTATCATTAATATATGATCTAGTCTTCACATATTAAAATTCAATTAAGTGAAATTTAGTAGTTTGTTCAATTCCATTGCCTTAATATATAGTCATTTTCACTAAAAATTGAAGGTAGTAGATATACATAATGCAATCTTCTATGTTCTTTATATTCCTTCTTAAACTTTAAATGAGAACAATCTGTATTATTTGTTAAGATTTGCGAGTTACTCAAAGAGCACTTCAGAGACTACTAATATAGTATATACCTCCTCTAGTAAATAAACATATATCATATAAAAACATTACTAACAGTTTATAATTTTACATACTATAAAACACATATAAATTCAGAACCTTAGTAGTTTGGATGAACTCAATCCCAACATCTGAGCTAATGTCAGAAGGTAAAATATTCTAATACCCGACTTTTAAATTGTCTACTGTTAATCACATCAGAACATTTCATAGAAAACTATATGAACTATATCAACTATTTGATATAGTTGATATCAACTATTTGTCTTCAGTAGAGTTATACTTATTACTAGGCTGCTCATTCTCTGAACTTTGGGGTAACTTGGCATTCTTTGCTTAACACTTGCTATAGAGCAGCTCACATCTTGGCACCACCATATAAACTATTCATTTTTTCAAACCTATGAAATATAAGTTGGTACTATTTATTCCCAGCCTCACACAGCCACCAGGAGGGTTTGAAAGCCAGTGAGAATAATTAATTACAGAATTCTGTTGAATGTAGTCATCTAATCCAACATTGCTATTTTACATCTGGATACAGTATAGAAGAGGCTATATAGTTTGCTTATGACTAGGTGACAAAAAGCAGAGTGCCAATATGGAGACAGTTATAGGCAATGGGTCCACTTGAGTTTGAATTAAGATGCAGACAATTAGTAGCTATAAACATAGGAAAATTTATTTTACTTCTGTTGCCTCAGTTTGCTCATTTAAGATATAGGAAATATAATATGTACCTTTCTTTCTTATTTTAAAGATTATGAAACATAATGTAAGTAAAGCATCCAGTAGATACTCAGGAAGTCTAAGCTCAGAGTAACATTAGGAATACATAGTAAAAAATGTATTCCTAATGTTAAAAAATCTTTGTCATAAAATATCTTTTTCAAGGAGTTACCATCTGTCTTTTCTTCTAGGAGTTTCATGACTTCAGGCCTTACATTCAAGTCTTTAATGTAAAGACTTCAATTCCTCAGGCTTTCCTCTTCTTTCTCCAGATTGTTCAGCAATTCTATGTCTCTTATGTTTACATAAATATTTTAGAATTGTTTTTTCTATTTCTGTGAAGAATGCCATAGGAATTCTGATAGATCTTACACTGATAGATCTTACACTGTGGTCTGTGAATGAAATTAATGAAATTTCCTTAAATATATTTAACTCTTTAATCAGATAAAATACAATTTGAAATATACATACCACACATGCATATAAAAGAAACAAAATTTGTAAGTCTTCTCACTATCTGACCACATTAGTAAGACTATTCTGGATTCACTCTTTTTTAATTGGGGTAAAGTTCACATAACATAAAATTAACCATTTTAAAATGTACAATTCTCTGGCATTTAATGTATTCACTACATTGTAAAATGATCACCTCTATCTAGGTCCGAAACATTTTCATCACCCCAAATGAAAACTCCTTATCCATCAAGTTGTCCACTCTTTATTCATTTTTCTCCCAATCCCTGTAAACTACTAATCTGCTTTAAGTCTATATGGATTTACACATTCTGGATATTTCATATAAATGGCATCATGCAATATGTGATTTTTTTTCTGTTTGTCTTTTTTCACTTAGCGTAAAGTTTTCAAGTTTCATTCACATTATAGCATGTATCAGTATTTCATTTTTTACTGGCTGAATAAGATCCTATAATAAAGGTATGTAACATTTTTCCTTTCATCATTTGATGGACATTTGGGTGTTTTCCATATTGTGCTATTGTGAATAGTGCTAATATAAACATCTGTATACAAGTTTATGTTTGACTATCTTTTAAAATTTATATTAGATAGATACCTGAGGAAGAATTTTTGGATATTGTGGTAAACTTTGTTTAACTTATTTAAAAAAAATCACAAAACTGATTTCTACAGAAGATTTGCCATTTTATATTCCCACCAGCAATCTACAAGTGTTCTTATTTCTCCTTGCCAAGACTTGTTTTTTTTCCCCCATCCGGGTTTTTGATTATAGCCTTCCTACTGAGTATGAAGTGATATATGTCATTGTTGTTTGGATTTGCATTTTTCAAATGAAGAGCTGTGTTTAGGATCTTTTCACGTGCTTGTTGGACATTTGTATATCTTCTTTGGAAAGAGGCCTATTCAAGCCTTTTCTCCTTTGTTTATTTGGGTTGACATATTGTTGCCGAATGGAAGAGTTCTTT
The DNA here is from genome assembly GCF_964165515.1 of Mesoplodon bidens. Classification (NCBI taxonomy): domain Eukaryota; kingdom Metazoa; phylum Chordata; class Mammalia; order Artiodactyla; family Ziphiidae; genus Mesoplodon; species Mesoplodon bidens. The sequence goes on along the minus strand of NC_138162.1, from coordinate 66,661,249 downwards.
ATAAAGTCTGGGTACTAGACCATTGTCAGGTACAAGATTTGCAGTAATTTTCTACCATTTTATAGGTAGTTTTTTCATTCTCTTCATGATGTACGTTGAAGACCAAACAAATTTAATTTTGATGAAATCCAGTTTATCTCTTTTTCTGACATACCTAAGAAACCATTGCCAAATCAACATCCTAAAGAATTATCACTATGTTTTCTTAGAAGTTTACACTTTCAGCTCTCCTACATTCAGGTCTTGGATACATTTTTAGTTGATTTTTGTATGTGATGTGAGATACTTCATTCTTTTGCATGTGTATATACAGTTTCCCCATCAATATTTGCATCACTCTGATAAATAGTAACATTGAGCGCATTTTTATGCCTGTTGGCCATTTGTATCGCTCCACTGAGAAACGTTTCTTTAGTTCTTCCCCCTTCCGCCAACTCTTTATCTTTTAAAAAAGTTTAGGTATAATTAATGTAAAACATTGTATTAGTTTCAGGTATAAAACACAATGATTTGACGTGTGTATACACTATAAAATCATCACAATAAATCTAGTGAGCATGTCACCTTACATGGTTTTAACAGTATTTTTTCTTGTGTTGAGAACCCTTCAGATTTACTATCTTAGCAATTGTAAAAAAGCAGTACGGTGTTATTAACTATAGTCACCATGCTATAGTTTATATCCCCATGACATGACTTACTTATTTTAAAACTGGAAGTTTGTATCTTTTGACCTTCTTCCCCTATTTCTCTCCCCCCACAGCCAGCCTCTGGCAAAAAAATCTGTTCTCTGTATCTATGAGGTTGGTTATTTTCTGTGTTTGTGTTGTAGATTCCACATATAAGTGAGATCCCACAGTATTTGTCCTTCTGTCTGACTTATTTTACTTAGGGTAATGCCCTTAAGGTCCATCCATGTTGTCACAAATGGCAAGATTCCATTCCTTTTTATGGCTGAATAGTATTACAAGATTTAAAAAATCCATTCATCTATTAATGGACACTTAGATTGTTTCCATATCTTGTATGTTGTAAATAATGCTGCAATGAACATAGGGGTTTGTATATCTTTAAGAATTTGTGTTTTCATTTTCTTCAGATAAATACCCAGAGGTGGAATTGCTGGATCATATTGTTAATATCTTGAGGAACCTCGATACTGCTTTCTATATTGGCTGTACCAATTTACATTCCCACCAGCAGTGCACAAGCCTTCCCTTTTCTCCACATCTTTGCCAATACTTGTTATCTCTTGTTTTTTTGATAATAGCCATTCCAGCAGGTGTGTGCTGATAGCTCTTTGTGGTTTTGATCTGCATTTCCCTAATGATTAGTGATGCTGAGTATCTTTTCATGTACTTGTTGGCCATATGTATGTCTTCTTTAAAAAAAAAAGTCTATTCAAATTCTCTGCCCCCCCCCTTTTTTTTTTTGCGATACACGTGCCTCTCACCGTTGTGGCCTCTCCCATTGCAGAGCACAGGCTTTGGACGCACAGGCTCAGCGGCCATGGCTCACGGGCCCAGCAGCTCTGCGGCATGTGGGATCCTCCCAGACCAGGGCATGAACCCACGTCCCCCGCATCGGCAGGCGGACCCCCAAATACTGCGCCACCAGGGAGGCCCCCACTGCCCATTTTTTAATCAGACTGTTTATTTGCTCTTGAGTCTTATGAGTTCTTTAGATATTTTGATATTAACCCATATGAGATATGTGATTTGCAGATATTTTCTCGTGTTCATTTTGTTTATGGATTCCTTGGCTGGGCAGAAGATTTTTAGTTTTATGTAGTCCCACTTGTTTATTTTTGCTTTAGGTTTTGGTGTCAGATTAAAAAAAAATCTTTGTCAATGAGTTTACCATCTGTCTTTTCTTCTAGGAGTTTCATGACTTCAGGCCTTACATTCAAGTCTTTAATGTAAAGACTTCAATTCCTCAGGCTTTGCTCTTCTTTCTCCAGATTGTTCAGCAATTCTATGTCTCTTATGTTTACCTAAGTATTTTAGAATTGTTTTTTCTATTTCTGTGAAGAATGCCATAGGAATTCTGATAGGTCTTACACTGAATCCATAGGTAGCTTTGGGTAATATGGACATTTTAACAATATTAAATCTTCTGATCCGTGAATGAGGGATGTCTTTCCACTTGTGTCTTCTTCAATTTCTTTCAACAAAATCTTGTACATTTTGTTGGACAAATCTTTTATTTCCTTAGTTAAATTTATTCCTGGGTATTTTGCTTTTTAACACTATTGTAAACCGGAGAGTTTTCTTTATTTCTTTTTCAGATATTTCATTCTTAGCATATGAAAATGCAACTGATTTCTGTATGTTGCTTTTATATCCTGCAACTTTACTGAATTAGTTGATCTAGCCGTTTTCTTGTGAGGTCTTCAGGGTTTTCTATATATGGTAACATGTCATCTGCAAATGGTGACAGTTTTACTTCTTCCTTTCCAATTTGGATGCCTTTTATTTATTTTTCTTGCCTACTTGCTCTGGCTAGAACTTCCAATAGTATGTTGAATGAAAGTGGCAAGAGTGGGCATCCTTGTCTTGTTTCTTATCTTTTAGGAAAAGCTTTCATCTTTTCGCCTTTGAGTACAATATTAGCTGTGGGCTTGTCATATTTATCCTCTAATATGATAAGATAATTTCCCTCCATACCGATTTTGTTGACAGGTTTTTTTTATTGTTATCATAAATGGATGTCATATTTTGTCAAGTGCCTTTTCTGCATTTATTGAGATGATCATCTAATTCTTATCCTTCATTTTGTAAATATGGTATATCATGTTAATCAATTTGTGGGTTAAAACTATCTTCCAATCTCTGGAATAAATCCCACTTAATCATGGTGTATGATCCTTTAAGTGTATTGTTCAATTCAGTTTGTTAATATTTTATTGAGAATTTTTGCCTCTATATTCATCTGGGATATTGACCTGTATTTTTCTTTTCTTGTGGCATTGTTGTCTGGCGTTAGTATCAGGGTAACATTCTATTCTATTTTTTGGAAGAGTTTAAGAAAGATTGTATTAATTCCTTTTTAAATGTTTGGTGGAATTCACCAGTGAAGCCATCTGGTCCTGGACTTCTATCTGTTGGGATGTTTTTGATTATTGATTCAATCTCTTTACTAGTAATCTGTCCAGATTTTCTATTTCTTTTTGATTCAGTCTTGGAAGTTTATATATTTCTAGAAATTTATTCAATTCTTCTAAGTTGTCCAATATTTAGCTGTAAAATTATTCATAGTAGTGTCATGACCTTTTGTATTTCTGTGGTATCAGTTATAACCTCTCCTTACATTTTTTTTAATTTAAATTTTATTTTTATACAGTTTTTAAAGGTTACACTGTTTAAAGTTATTACAAAATGTTGGCTATATCCCCCATGTTGTACAATGCATTCTTGCAGCCTATTTTACACCTAGTAATTTGTACCTCCCACTCTCCTATCTTGTATTGCCCACCCCCACCACTGGTAACCACTAGTTTGTCCTCTATATCTGTGAGTTTGCTTCTTCTTTGTTACATATACTAGTTTGTTGTATTTTTTAGATTCCACATATAAATGATATCATATAGTATTTTTCTTTCTCTAACATATTCCACTTAGCATAATGCTCCATCCAAGTTGCTGCAAATGGCAAAATTTTCTTTTTTTTTTTTTTACGATACACAGGCCTCTCACTGTTGTGGCCTCTCCCATTGTGGAGCACAGGCTCTGGACATGCAGGCTCAGCGGCCATGGCTCACGGGCCCAGCTGCTCCGCGGCACGTGGGATCTTCCTGGACTGGGGCACGAACCAGCGTCCCCTGCATCAGCAGGCGGACTCTCAACCACTGCACCACCAGGAAAGCCCAAATTTCCTTCTTTTTTATGGCTGAGTAGTATTTCATTGTGTATATGTAGCCATTCATCTGTTGATGGACACTTAGGTTGCTTCCATATCTTGGCAATTATAAATAATGCTGCTATGAACATTGGGGTGCATGCATCTTTTCAAATTAGTGTATATATACACACACACACACACACACACACACACACACATATACACACCAAGGATTGGAATTGCTGGGTCATACAGTTCTATTTTTAGTTTTTTTAAAAAGAAAACTCCGGGCCTCCCTGGTGGCGCAGTGGTTGAGAGTCCGCCTGCCGATGCAGGGGATACGGGTTCGTGCCCCGGTCTGGGAGGATCCCATATGCCGCGGAGCGGCTGGGCCCGTGAGCCATGGCCGCTGGGCCTGCGCATCCGGAGCCTGTGCTCCGCAACGGGAGAGGCCACAACAGTGAGAGGCCCGCATACCGCAAAAAAAGAAAAAAAAAAAAAAAAAAAAAAAAGAAAACTCCATACTGTTTTCCACAGTGGCTGTACCAATTTAACTTCCCACCAGCAGTGTACCAGGTTGCTTTTTCTCCACATCCTTGCCAACATTTGTTATTTGTGTTTTTTGTTGATCACCATTCTAACAGGTTTTAGGTGATATCTAATTGTGGGTTTGATTTGCATTTCCCTGATGATTAGTGATGCTCAGCATTTTTCATGTGCCTGTTGGCCATCTGCTTATCCTCTTTGGAAAAACTTCTGTTAAGTTATTCTGTCCATTTGTAATTAGGCTGTTTTGTTTTTTGTTTTTTTGATGCTAAATTGTATGAGCTGTTGATATATGTTGGATATTAATTCTTTATGGGTCATATAATTTGCAAATATTTTCTCCCATTCCCTAGGTTGTCTTTTCATTTTGTCGATGGTTTCCTTTGCTGTGCAAAAGTTTTTAAGTTTAATTAGGTCCCACTTGTTTATTTTTGCATATATTTCCCTTGTCTTAGGAGATGTATCAAAAAAAATTGCTGCAATTTATGTCACAGAGGGTTCTGCTTATGATTTCCTCTAGGAGTTTTATAGTATCTGGTCTTACATTTAGGTCTTTAATATATTTTTAGTTTATTTTGTATATGATGTTAGAGAATGTTCTAATTTCATTCTTTTACATGTAGCTGTCCAGTTCTTATTTTATTTGAGGATTCTCTTTTCTTGGTAATCTTGATAAGTCTTGATAAAGGTTTGTCAATTTGCTTAACTTTTCAAAGAACAGATTCATAGTTTCATCGTTCCTGTTGTCTTTTTAGTCTAGATTTCATTTATTTCTGTTCTGATCTTTATTATTTCCTATCTTCTAGTAACTTTGAGCTTCACTGTTTTCTTTTTCTAGTTTTTTGAGGTGTAAATTTAGGTTGTTTCTTGAGGTAGGTATTTATTGCTATGATATTCCCTCTTAGAACTTTTTGCTGCATCCTATAAATTTTGATATGTCATATTTCCATTTTCACTTCTCTCAAAGTATTTTTTAATTTCTCTTCTGATTTCTTCTTTGAACTATTTTGGTTTTTCTAAAGGGTGTCATTTAATATCCACATATTTGTAACTATATATTTGTAAATTTTCCAGTTTTTTCCCTTATAAATTGATTTCTAGTTTCATACCATTGTGGCCAGAGACATGCTTGATATGATTTAGTCCTCTTAAGCATATTAAGACTTGTTTTGTGGCCTAACATATTATAACCTGTAGAATGTTCCATGTGCACTTAAGAAGAATGTGTATTCTGCTGATTTTAGGTAAAATGTTTTGTGTATATCTGTTAACCTATCTTGTGTAATGTGCCATTTAAGGGCAATGTTGCCTTATTAAGTTTCTGTCTAGATGATCTATTCATTGATGTAAGTAGAGTATTAAAGTCCCCTATTATTGTTTTCCTGTCCATTTCTCCCTTTAGGTCTCTTAATATTTGCTTTATATATTTAGGTGCTCCTTTGTTGTGCACATAAATATTTACAAATGTTATTTTCTCTCATTAGATTTACATTTTTATTATTATGTACTGTCCTCCTTTGTCTATTACATTTTTGTTTTAAGTATATTTTGTCTTATATAAGTATTGCTACCCCAGCTATACCCCAGTTTCCATTTGCATGTAATATGTTTTTCTATCCCTTCATTTTCAGTCTTTGCATGTCCTTATATCTGAAGTTAGTCTCTTGTAGGCAACATATAGATGGGTCTTGTTTACGTACCCATTTAGGCACTTTGTGTCTTTGATTAGAGAATTTAGTCCATTTACATTTAAAGCAATTATTGATAGGTATATACTTGTTGCCATTTTGTTAATTGTTTTTAGGCTGCTTGGAGTTCTTATATGTTTGAGTCTTCTTTTCTAGCTCTCTTAGTCATTTCATGACTTTTTTAGTGACTCACTTATATTCCTTCCTCTTTATCTTTTGTGTATCTACTCTAGGACTTTGTTTTGTAGATACAATGAGGCTTCATATAACAACTTTTATCTATAGCAGTCTATTTTAACTTGATAACATCTTAAGTTTGATCCCATTCTAATGTTCAATATTTTTACTCTCCCTCCTTCATGTTTTATATTTTTGAATGTCACATTTCACTTCTATTTATATTGTGTAGCCCTTAATTAACTTTTATAGTTATAGCTATTTTTACTATTTTTTGTGTTTAACCTTTACACCAGCTTTATTAGTGATAAATCCACTATCTTTACTATATATTTACCTTTCTAGTGAGATTTATCCTTTTATATGTTTTCTTCTGACTAATTAGCACCTTTTCTTTTCAACTTAAATAAGTTCTTTAATATTCCTTGTAAGGCTGGGTTAGTGATAATCAGCTGTTTAGCTTTTGCTTATCTGAAAAACTCTTTACCCCTCCTTCAATTCTCAATAATGATTTGATTTTGTTCCCCCAGCACTTTAACTCTATTGTGCCAATCTATTCTGGCCTGCAAAGTTTCTGCTGAAAAATCTGCTTATAATTTTATGGGGCTTCCCTTATATGTAACAAATTGTTTTTCTCTTGCTTCTTTTAAGATCTCTCCTTGTCTTTACTTTTTGGCATTTTAATTATAATGTGTCTTGGAGTGGATCTCTTTGGGTTCATCTTGTCAGAAACTCTCTGGGATTCCTGGTTCTGGATGTCTATTTTCTTCCCCAGGTTAGGAAAATTTTCAGCCATTATTTCTTCAAATAATTTTTCTGCTCCTTTCTCTTCTCCTTCTGGGACCCCTATAATGCAAATTTTATTCCACTTGGTGTTGTCTCATAATTCCTTTAAGCTTTCTTCATTTTTTTTCTTTTTTTTCTATTTTCTGCTCTGTTAGATGAGTACCACTGCCTTGTCTTGAAGTTCATTGATCCTTTTATCTGCTTCATCTAGACTGACACTGAACCCCTCTACTGTATTTTTCAGTTTAGTTATTGTATTTGTCAGCTCTGTGACTTGTTTAGTACTTTCTTTTTTTCTTTTAATATATTTTCTCTCTTTGTTGAAGTTCTCAGTGTTCATTCTCCTAAGTTCAGTGAGCATCTTTATGATCATTGCTTTGAACTCTTCATCAGGTAAATTACTTATCTCTGTTCCATTAAGGGTTTTTTTCCCATGAGGTTTATGGTTTTTTTTTTTTTTTTTTGGATCATATCCCTTTGTTTCTTCATTTTGCTTGACTCTCTGTGTTTGTTATTATGTATTAGATAAAACAACTTTCCCAGTCTTGAGGAAGTGGCCTTGTGTAGAAGATGAACCTTGTCATTCAGCCCTGCCCTAGTTCTTGGTTGTCTCTCAAAACTTTGAGACTGTTCCAGCAGCCTATTATGTTTTAATAACTCTCAGTTGTCGAGAGTGTGCCAAGACCTGTCAGTATTCCAAAAGGGAGGATCTTAGTTGGCACCTAGATTTAGGCTGATTGGAAGCCAGACCTTTAGTCAGTAGCTCTTAAAATATGCAAATACATACAATTCTATGGGGCTACAAGCACGAGCAGTCACAGGATCCAGGCAATCTAGAGGTTTCCCCTAGGTGGCAGTCACAAATGAATAGGCTCTCCACTGAATTGGATAAACTCTTTTCTCGGAGATATCAGAGGGAGATCCCAAAGATGGCATCTGCTTTGCCATTCCCTGAGAGCAGCTTCATAGGCCCCTAAGTGTGTGCCAAACCTGAATCTTGCCCCTTGGGCCAAAGCTCCAGAACTAAGAAATAAGCCTGTTTCCCAGAAATAATGGGGGTGTGTTTCAGTCTGTTGTCTGTGTAGTGCTTTGGGGGTAGTAGCTGGCTAAAAACTGTCTCCAATTGTTACAGTTTTATGGGACACAAAAACAAAAGCCACTGTGGCCACCAGAACGAGGTGGTCCAAGGGCATCCCCTGAATGGCAGCCATGAAAACTATGACACCTGATGTAAATGCCAGGACAGCAGATGCATGTAAGAGCTCCCCTCTGGGAGATGCTGCTGTTCTACAGTAAAGCAGAGGGAGAGCTCCATGATAGCACCTGCCTTCTGAGGTCTCTAAAAGGGATTATGGTCAGTCCTTAGTTACATATTTAATTAGAAGCCTGTCCCTCAGGCTGCATCTATGATTAGCTAATAGACGTCCTTCACAGACAGACTAAGCTCCTGGATCTGTTGCCTCTTGCCGCACCCTAGGGTTTATAGCTGTTTAAGGACTCTTTTTTCATTGTTTACAGTCCTGTGGGACCTGTGAGCATAAGCCCTGCTAGCCACCAGAGCCAGGCCATGTAGAGGTGTCCCAGGTGATTGCTGCAAAATTTGGGGCACCAGATAAGGTTACAAGTACCTTTCTGGGAGATTCTGTCTTGTCCATTGTGACTCAAAAAAGATAGTTGGGATGCTTTCTGTCTTCTTAAATGTGTTGAGACTTGTTTTGTGACCTCACATATGATCTATCCTGAGAATGTTTTGTGTGCTTGAAAACAATTGTGTATTCTGCTACTTTTGGACTGAAATTTCTTTATGTGTCTGCTAGGTCAATTTGCTCTATAATGTTGTTCAAATCAGCTGTCTCTTTATTGATTTTTTTGCCTCCATGTTCTATGACTTTTTTTTTTTTTGAGGTACGCGGGCCTCTCACTGCTATGGCCTCTCCTGTTGTGGAGCTCAGGCTCCGGATGCGCAGGCCCAGCGGCCATGGCTCATGGGCCCAGCCGCTCTGTGGCATGTGGGATCCTCCCGGACCCGGGCATGAACCCGTGTCCCTGCATCGGCAGGTAGACTCTCAACCACTGCGCCACCAGGGAAGCCCCTATGACTTACTTTAAGTGGGGTATTTATTCACTGACTATTATTGTACTGCTTTCTATTTCTCCCTTCACATCTTGAATATCTACTTTATATATTAAAGTACTTTGATATTGGGTGTGTGTATGTTAATACTTGTTAAATTTCCAGTTTAATTGTCCAAATTTGTCATTATATAATAACCTTCTGTGATTATAGACAGTTTTGGACATAAAATCTATCTTATTGGATAGAAGTATAGTCACTGCTGCTTCCTTTGTTTACCATTTGCATAGAATATCTTTTCCCATCTCTTTACTTTCAGCCTGTGTGTGTTTTAAGATAAAGTGAATATCTTATAGATAGTATATCCTTGAATTGTGTTTTTTGATCTATTAAGTAACTCTATGATTTCTGATGAGGGAGTTGAATCCACTTATATTTAAATTAATTATAGGAAGGACTTACTATTGCTATTTGGTTTATTGTTTGTCTCTTTTGTAGTTGTTTTGTCCTCTTTTCATCTATTCCTGTCTTCCTTTGCTATTTGATGATTTTTTGTAGTGATTTATTAATTTTTCTTTATCTTTTGTGCATCTATTACAGTATTTTGTCCTTTGTGACTAGCTAAAGGCTTCCATAAAATATCTTCAAGTTATAATCATCTATTTTAAGTTGATAGCATTTAACTTGTTTTCTTAATTGAAATATACTTGAAATACAGCATTGTTCAAGTTTAAGGTGTATAATATTTTAATTTGATACATTTATATATTGTAATATGATTGCCACTGTAGCTATAATTAGCATGTCCATTATGTTACATAATTATTTCTTTTTAGTGCTTGAATGCTTACATTCTAGTCATAACAAGTTTGATAACTAAGGTACAATATTGTTGTCTGTATTCACTATTGTGCACTATATCTCTAAGACTAATTTACTACTCACTGTAAGTCATTATCCTTAAGCAACATCTATCCTATTCCCCTGGTAACCACCATTTTACCCTCTGGTGTCACAAGTTTGGCTTTTCCAAATTCCACATATAAGTGGTATCATACAGTACTTGTCTTTGTCTGACTTTTCTCACTTAGCATAATGTGCACAAGGTCAATTCATGGTGTTGCAAATGGCAGAATATCCTTTTTCTCATGCCTGGTTAATATTCCACTGTATATATACTCCACATCTTTTTTATCCATTCATCACTTGATGGGCACTTAGGTTGTTCCATATCTTGACTATTATGAATAATACTACAATAAACATGAGAATCCATATATCTTTTTGATATCCTGTTTTCATATCCTTTGGGTATATACCCAGAAGTGAATTGCTGGATCAAATGATACATCTATTTTTAATTTTCTTGAAAAACCTCCATTGTTTTCCATTGTGGCTGCACCAATTTACCTACATTCCTATCAGTGGTACTCAAGGGTCCTCTTTTCTCTACACCCTCACCAACCATTGATATTTCTTGTCTTGATGATAGCCATTCTAGCAATTTTGAGGTGGTACCTCCTTGTGGTTTTCATTTGCATTTCCCTGATGATTAGTGATATTGAGCCCCTTTTTATGTACCTATTGGCCCTTTGGATGTCCTCTTTGGAAAAATGTCTATTTAGTTCGTCTGACCATTTATCAAGCAAATTGTTGTTATTGTCGTTGTTAATGAGTTGTGTAAGTGCTTTATACATTTTAGATATTAACCACTTAACCAATATATGGTTTGCAAAAGATTTTTTTTCTCATCTGTAGGTAGCCTTCTGGTTTGTTAAATTTTTGCAGAAGTTTTTAAGTTTGATGTAGTCCCATTTGATTTTTACTATTGCTATTTGTGCTTTTCATGTTATACCTAAAATTATTGCCAAGACCCATGTTGTGAAGCTTCCTCCCTAAGTTTTATCCTAGGAGTTTTAGTGTATCAGGTCTTATATTTAAGTCCTTGATCCAATTTTAGTATGTGGTACAAGATAAGATCCAATTTCATTGTTCTGTTTATGTGTATTCAGTTTTCCCAGCACCATTTGTTGAAGAGACTATCTTTTCCTCGTTGTGTGTTCTTGGCTCCTTTGTTGAATATCTGTTGACCATATTTCTGGGGGACTAATTCTGAGCTCTTCATTCTGTTCCATTGGTTGATGTCTATTTTTATGCCATAGTTTTGTAGTATAGGTTGAAGTCAGAAAGTGTGACATCTCTGTCTTTGTTCTTCTAAGGATTGTGATGAATATTTGATGTCTCTTGTCATTCCACACAAATTTTAAGATTGTTTTTTCTATTTCTGTGAAGAATGTCATCAGAATTTTGATAGGGATGGCATTGAATCTATAGATGGCTTTGGTAGTATTTTAACAATATTAATCCTTTTGATCCATGAACACAGGATGTCTTTCCATTTGTTTGTGTGTTCTTCAGTGTTTTTCCTCAAAGTCTTGTACTTTTTATTGTGCTGATCTTTCACTTCGTTGGTTAAATTTATTCCTAGGTATTTTATTATTTTGATGCCATTGTGAATGGGGTAGTTTTATTTCTTTTTCAGTTATTTATTATTATTATATGGAAATGCAACTGATTTCCATATGTTGATTTAATACCCTGTAACTTTAATGAATTCATTGATTAGTTCCAACAATTCTTCGGTTGAGTATTTGAGATTTTCATTATATAAAAACATATCACCTCCAAATAATGACAATTTCACTTCTTCCTTTGCAATTTGGGTTTCTTTTATTTCTTTGTCTTGCCAGATTGCTCTAGTTGGCACTTCCAGTACTATATTGAATAAGAGAGATGAGAGTGTGCATTCTTATCTTTTTCCTGAATTTAGGGAAAAGGATTTCAATATTTCACCATTAATTATAATGTTAGCTGTGGTTTTGTCATATATAGTGTTTATTATGTTGAGGTAAGATATTTCTGTACCCAACCTACTGAAGGTTTTTATCATAAAAGGATATTTTGTAAATGCTTTTTCTGCACCAGTTGAGATGATCATGTAATTTTTATCTTTAATTTCATTAATATGATTTATTACATTTATCCATTTGTGTAGGTTGAACCACTTTGCATCCCAGAGATAAATCCCATTTTGTCATTGTGTATAATAATTTTAATGTATTCTTGAATTTAGTTTAACATTTTGGTTGAAAATTTTTGCATCTATATTCATCAGGGATATTGGTGTATAGTTTGCTTGTAGTGTCCTTATCTGGCTTGATTGTCAGGGTAATACAGCCTTGTAGAATGAATTTGGAGTTCAATTCTCTGGAAGTGGTTGAGAAAAATTAGCATTAATTCTTAAAATATTTGGTGTAATTCTCTAGTGAAGCTGTCTGGTCCTGCAGTTTTCTGTTTGGGGTTTCTGTATTGGGAGTTGTTTGATTACTGATTCAATCTGTTTTTATTCTGTTCAGATTTTCTATTTCTTGCTGATTTAGTGTTGGTAAATTGTATGTTTCTAAGAATTTATCAATTTCTTCTAGATTATCTAATTTGTTGGCATATAATTGTTAATAGTAATCAATTGTGATCCTACACATTTCTGTAGTATCAGTTGCAATGTCTTCTCTTTCATTTCTTATTTGAGTCTTCTCCCATTCTCTCCATTCCATACTCCCTCCTCCCCTCCCATCTCTCTTTAATAGAGTCTAGCTAAAAGTTTGTCAATTTTATTTACTTTTTGGCAGAATCAGCTCTTAGATCCTTTCTATTGATTCTTCTGGTCTCCGTTTCACTTATTTCACTCATCTTTATTATTTCCTTCCTTCTGCTAACTTTGGACTTAATTTTTTCTTCTTTTTCTAATACCTTGAGATATAAAGTTAGGTTATTTAAGAACTTTCTAATTTCTTAATATATGCATTTATCACTTTATAAAGTTTATACTTTTTAAAGTTTATGCTTTCTTCTCAGAACTGCTTTGGCAGCATCCCATAGGATTTGCTATTTTGACATTTGATATTTTATGTTTATATTTTCATTTGTTTCAAGATAATTTTTAAAAATTTCCCTTTTGATTTTTCCTTTTATCCATTTGTTGTTCTGAATGTTGCTGTTTAGTTGCCACATATTTATAGATTTTCCAGCTGTCCTCTTTTCATTGATTTCTAGTTTCTTACTATTGGGGTAAGAAAAGATTGTTGGTATGATTTCAGTCTTCTTAAATTTGCTATGACATGTTTGGTGTCCTTTCACATGATCTATCCTGGGGAGTGTTGCATATGCACTTGAGAAGAATGTGTATTCTGCTGATGTTGAAGAGACAGTTCTATATGTTTCTTTTAAAACCATTTGGTCTAAAGTGTGATTCATTTTCAACATTTTCTTGATTTTTCCATTTGGCTGATCTATCCATTGCTGACAGTGGAGTAGTAAAGTCCCTTCTATTGTTGTATTGTCAACTTCTTCCTTCTGATCCGTTAGCATTTGCTTACTATGTTTAGGTGTTCAGTACATATATATCTACCAAGGTTGGATGCATATATTTTTCACTTTATGCCATCTTGATGACCTTTTTCTCTTGTTACCATTTCTGGCTTACAGACCATTTTTTCTGATATAGTAAGTATGGCTATCCTTACTATCTTTTGGTTTCCCTTGCATGGAATATCTTCTGCCAGTACTTAAGCTTAAGTGTGTCTGTAAAGCTGAAATGAGTCTACTGTAGGCAGCATATAGTTGGGTCATTCAGCAACTGTGTGACTTTTGGTTGGTAAATTCAATACGTTTACATTTAGAGTGATTATTGATAGGTAAGGACTTACTACTGCCATCTTATTCTTTGCCTTCTGGTTGTTTTGTGTTGCTGTTGTTTCTTTTTCCTTAGGTCTCTGCCTACCTATGTAAATTGGTGAGTTTCCATAGTGGTATGCTCTGTCATTCCTTTTTCTGTGTGTGTCATGAATTTACTCTAGATCTTTGCTTTGTGGTTACCGTGAGACTTAGATAAAACAGTTCACTTTATGTTGACAGCACTTACCTTATTTTACATATAGAGGCTCCATGCTTTTACTCATCCCATTTATATATTTGTTTATTTATTTACTTAGGTATGTATTTATTTAACAGCACCACGTGGCATGCAGGATCTTAGCTCCCCTACCAGGGATCGAACCCATGCCCCCTACAGTGGAAGTGTGGAGTCTTAACCACTGGACCCCCAGGGAAGTCCCTCATCCCCTTTTATATTTTGATATCATAATTTACCTTTTTATTGTTTTCATTAATAATAGTTGCTATATTTATTTTTAATGTTTTTTCTTTAACATCTATAGTTAAGTGGCTAACACACCACTCTAGTATAGTTAGTTTTCTAATACTATTTTCACCCTTATCAGAATGTTGTGTACTTTCCTATGTTTTCATGTTGCAGATTAGCATCTCTTTATTTCAGCTTGAAGAACTAACTCCTTTCTGTGTTTCTGCAAGTCAAGTCTAGTGGCGATGAGCTCCCTCTGCTTTTGTTTGGGAAAGCTATCTTTCTTCTTCATATCTGAAGGATAACTTTGTGAGATAAAGTATTCTTGGCTGGCAATTTCTGTCTTTTAATACTTTAAGATAGCCTATTGGTAGTTATTTGTAAGTTATATTATTATTTTTTTCCCTAGCTGCCTTTAAAATTCTTTTTCATCATCGAGTTTTGATAGTTTCTTTATAACCTGCCTTGGAGAAGGTCTTTTTGCATTGAGATAATAGAGTGTTCTATCAGCTTTGTGGAATTGTATGTCCAATTACTTCCCCAGGTTTGGGAATTTCTCAGCTATTATTTCTTTAAATAAAATCTCTGCCCCCTTCACCCTCTCTTCCCCTTTTTATATACCAATTATTCTTAGATGTGCCTTTTTGACTAAATCCCATAGCTCTCATAGGGTTTCTTCAGTTTCTTCATTTAAAAAACAATCTTAGTTCTCTCTCCCCTTCTACCTGAATTATTTCTGTATTCCTATTTTCCAAAACCTTTATTTTTTCCTCCATCTCATCTGCCCTGTTACCAATACTCTCTATTGAAATCTTCACTTCATTCATTGAATTCTTCAGCTCTAGAATTTCTGTATGACATTTTTTTATAATTTCATTCTTTTTAGTAAAGAACTTTTTTTGTTAATTAATGTTATTCCTGAGCTGATTGAATTTCCTTTCTGATTTTTCATGTAGTTTTAAAATTTCATTATAACAGCTATTTTGAAACTTTTATTATCATTTGGATCACAATATTCTGTGCATTTATGTTTAGTTGCTGGAAAATTATCATTTTTTTGGTGATACAATATTTCCTTTATTTTTCATAGTGTTTGAGGTGTGCGCTTTTGCTTTCACATTTGAAGTAGCAGACACCCTCATTACATAAAGTTTATGTCTGCTTTGATTCTTTCAATTCAAGAGTTTGGTTACTAGAAACTTTTCTTTTGTATTCCAATATACAAATTCCAGGTGGCACTATAGCTCAAGTTTGTGGTTTCTCCTACCTGGTCTGGCTATCTAAGATGTACTTGTGAGCATGCACACGGTGCCAGCAGCAGGGTGGGGGGAGGTGTGGGCTTAACACCTGGGGCTTTGTGGGGACCCATGGTACCAGTGAGGGAAAAACATGAGCGGGTTACTCCTAGGCATTCATGGGTGGACCTCCAACTAATGTCCCAAAGGAGACAGCAGGAAATGCATTCCTTTAATGCTCTTTTATATTCTTATCTGGATCCTTCTCTTTCCTTTCCCTCCTCCCAGTCATTGAGGGCCCTCCTCAGAAATCTGGGTCCTGCTAAAGAAAAATCAGGTCTCTCCAGCCACAACCTGAACAACTGGGGCAGCCAGGCAGCCATTCACCACTTTTGCTTTCTACTTCCTCTGTGGGGGATATCACCACTGCCAAAAGCCAAGCCCCTTGCAGTGTCACCCTGGGGAGGTGGGCCTCCTTAGCAAGTTCCTCCCTCTCCTGTGCACCCAAGCATGTCTCTGTCCCACTCCAATTGTATGTCAGATTCTTCCCTCAGGCAGGCTGGTCCTCCACAAATGCTCTCTCACCCATGGGTATCTATATAGTTTTCTACTCTCTAGTTTCCCTTTTTCCTAATTGTGGCAAGTGGGGTTAGGGCAGATTCACTAGCTTCCTTGGATCCACAGTTCCCACTGAGATTCAATCTGTCCCCTTTCAGATGTACAGGTGGATAGAAACCTCCTGGGTATGTGGTATGATTTGCAGACGAAGTTTCGTTCAGTTAAGAATGTTCAGTTAGTTGTTAATCAAAAAGGAGAAAAAAGAGGAAGGACACACTACCTTGAATGCTGATGTAACACACCAATAAAGCAATAACATCTTAATTTTAATAATATACAAAAACTCTAAATTTCTACTCTCTCTTCACACTCTGTGTTTTTGTAATGTTTGCTTCTTTTTATACTGTTTATCCATTAGCAAGTTTTTATCTTTTAACTTATATATTAGGATCAAAAGTAATTTATGCACTACCATTACTGTGTTTCATTATTCTGTGTTTCTCTATATATTTACCATTACTAGCGGGATTTATGCTTTCAGATGATTTTGCATTGCTATTTGCCATGTTTTCTTTTCAATTTAAGAATTTGGTTAAACATTTGTTGCAAGGCAGGTATAATGATGATCAAATCCTTCAGTTTTTATTGTCTTGGGAAGACTATCTCATCTTCTTTTTCAAAATGAATTTTGCAGGATATAGTATTCTTGATTTTCAATTTTTTTTCATTTAATACTTTGAATATATAATCCCACTCTCTCCTGGCCTGCACGGTTTCTGCTTAGAAATCCAATCATAGCCTTATTCAGGAGTTCCTTGCATGTAATGTATTATTTTTCTCTTGATGCTTTCAAATTTTTTCTTTGTCCTTATCTTTTGACAATTCTATTATAATGTGTCTTGGTGTAGTCATCTTCCAGTTGATCCTATTTGGAGTTTCATGGACTTCATGAATCTGGAGACCATTTTCCTCCTAAGACTTGGTGAATTTTCAGCCACCATTTTATTAAATGTTTTCTGCCCCCCCCTTTCATTTTAGGACTCCTGTGATGCAAATATTGTTTCACAGGATAGTGTCCCATTATTCATGTAGGCTTTCTTCACTCTTTCATTCTTTTTTTCTGTTTTTGCTTCTTACTGGATAATTTCACATGATCTTTGAGTTCACAGATTCGTTCTTCTGATTGATCATGTCTGCTGCTGAAGCTCTATATTATACTTTTCATTTCATTTATTGTATTCTTCAGCTCCAAAATTTTTTTTTCTCTTGAATTTCTCTTTTTTCCATATATTGATTTTCTAATTTCACTCTCTGTCTGTGTTCTCTTGCAACTTGCTAAACTTCCTCAAACTATTATTTCGAATTTGTTTTCACACAATTTATAGACCTCTATTTTTTGGCATCAGTTACTGTAAATTTATTGTGTTCCTTTGGTGGTGTCATGTTTCCTTGTTTTTCATGTTACTTGTATTCTTTAATTGACGTCTGCTCATTTGAATGAGTAGTCACCTCTTCCAGACTTTACAGACTGATTTTGGGTTAGTGCAAAAGCTCTGGCCCCAGGGATTGCAAAAGTGGCTCCATCTCCAGGGCGATACTGTGGCATGGAATCTGGCCAGCTCCACCAGTTGAAGTCAGTGACTGTGAAGATTGCAGGGGTTCTTGGTCACTAAAAGGCTGAGTGTCTCTGCTGTAGTTGCAGGGCTTCTGAGTTCTTTGATAGTGAAGTGAGGTATGCTGGGATTCTCCTATTCTCATTTTCTTAGATGTGGTAACATCATGGTTGAGGGATCCCTCTTGGTAGTAAGCTCTTGGTGGTGGTGGGGATTTGTGCCGTAGTGACTCCTGTCTTGGAGGGTTGTGGCAGTATGAACTCTGGACAGCTCTGTCCACTGGGGTCAGTGTGGGTGAAGATGGTGGGGGCTCCTCCTCTCCTTCTTTTCCCCATGATGGAGGTCCAGCTGAGGATATTGAGGGTATCCTTCTTAGTGCTGAGCTGTTCGGGGACAGTGAATGGAGTGACAGATGTAAAATGCTTCCTGTGTTTTTCTGCACAGCCTTCCTTGGTTTGGGTGTCCCACTGAGTTGCTTCAGCTTCTTAATTTTAATCTGGGCTTATTCCAGAGATATTTTCGTCAGTGGGCAGTTGTTTAATCACTATTTTTGTGGGAGGATGAAGTCTGACCTCCCAATCTACCATCTTGCTGACACCATTCTACTGTATGTCCTATCTATTATTGATAGTGTGGTACTGAAGTCTCCAGATACTATTGTAGAATTGTTTCTCCCTTCAACTCTGGAAGGTTTTGCTTTACATATTTTTCAGTAGATTTCATAAATGGATTGTCATTCTACATAATTCTTTATGGCTTCTTCTTCTTGTCTCTATTCAGCAAGGCAAAAGTTGCTACTCTTAAAAAATAGTAACTAATTTTTCCTTTGAAATTTACATTGTTTCAGTTATTACCCTTTCCAAGTATTGAGATATCATTGTCTATATATAGATGATTTCTATCTTGGCCTTCAGAGTATAGTGTGATAGTTAACAGCATCAGTTGGTTCTGCCACTTGCTTGCCCTATGACACTCAGTAACATAGTTTCTTTTGTTAGCAGTTTACTTTTGAGATAATGGGGACATCAATATCTAGCATACTAAGTTATTCATAGGATCAAACAATACTAAGTACAGGAAGTGTGTACTGCAGTGACTAAGCTATAGTAACATGCAATTATTTGGAAACTATATTACTATAATAAATATAAGTATGATTTCTAGTATACTTCTTTTGTTATATGTATTTAACATAGTAGTAAAATGCATACTCAACAATATGATTACATAGTTAAGGAAGTACTAAACTATACATTTACTTACACTTTAAAGTCATAAAAATCAATTTGAATTACCAACATTATTGTGATTTTTATATCATAAAATCCTATCATAATCATTAAATATATTATTAAAATGTCAGCAAGTATATACATCCTATTTTTTGGAAAATTGTGTCTTTTATTTTTGCCATGATAGGCCCCAGATCTTTGAAAGAATAATAGGTGTATTAAAGAAAATTTGAGAACCACTGTTCAGAAGCATTCCCCAAGGTGGAATATTTGAAACATTATATCTGGAATTGGAAAGCTTGAGTATAAATCCTGTCTCAGCTGTCACCAGTTCTGTGGCTTTGAAACCCATTTCAACCTTTTTAAATGTCTTGAATCATTTCTAAATAGTAATAATAGTTATTGTGTAACCTCAAAGGGTTATGTAATCATCAACTTAATTAGGAATACATTGTGTGCTTTGATACAAATGCTATTCTTTTAAAAAAATCAGCTTGGTGTACTTGGATTAAAAGTAAAGACTGGCTTGGGGTCTAATCTTGGCTCCAGTCACTTACTAGTTAGGTTATGTGAGCACATACTGAACCTACTGATTCTATCTGTAAAATGTGGTTAATTTTATTTTCTTGCTGGGTTACTGAGAGGATTAAATGAGATGGCTAATTCTAAACAAAGAT
Source organism: Mesoplodon bidens (assembly GCF_964165515.1). Lineage (NCBI taxonomy): Eukaryota > Metazoa > Chordata > Mammalia > Artiodactyla > Ziphiidae > Mesoplodon > Mesoplodon bidens. The sequence continues at coordinate 66,641,623 of NC_138162.1, read as the reverse complement.
CTGACTCTCAATAAAGAGGAATTGTTGTTACAGTCGTTGTTAGTAATTATGATTGCTGATTTTCTTATTACCCACCCAGTAAACACTTTTTACTGTGCCTTAGTTTACGTAGCTACTATTTGACAATTGGCTAGGAATGCCAGTTCAGTCATATGTTCCTAGGCAAGTAGACAAGGGCTAGGTATTGTCCATTATCTTGTGCTTTACTCTTCACTCCCCTATTTCACTAGTGTAAAATTCAAAGCTATACGTTGTTCTCATATATTGAAGGACAAAATGATTTGGAGTTATCAGCTTAAGGACACTCAACTCTCTACTTCATTTTACTTATATTGACTAATGGTGACATAACTTTGGAGAATTTATAGAATGTGCCTCAGGTTCATTATTTTTACTCTTTCAACATGCAGCTCTTGAAAGCTAATCTGAAATGTTCATTACTCTCTCCACTAGTGCTGTTTTCTCTTGGATATTCTTTAATTAGAATACTAGATAGAGATGATAATAGCTTTCTGCTTGAGGTTAAAATGATTCCCGTTTCAGCCTTTTGTGTGAGCTCTTTGCTTCTCAACACAAACCACAAGGATGTATTTGTGAAATCCCTATCATCTTTTGAAAAGCTTAACTTGGCGAAAACATTGCAGGTGTATCTAGAGACTGTCTTCTTGTCCTGAGTGGCAGTACTAAGGTTTAGGATAAGGAATTATTGCTCTCTCATGGAAAGTGAAAGTGCTGAAGTGTCCTTAAGATCTCAGCAGGAGTGATTTTACTTATAATAAAGGAAACTGCATCCATTATGGTTACCACAAGCTTTGCTACAATTCCTTTAAAAAATACACAATGTGGAAAAAAGGATTTGATACTAAAAGAAAAATTTTAAAACTTGAAAAACAACAACAGCATCCCTGTTATTTTGTCAAGAATGAACATGAAAAGTATGCCTTTTTAATGACACCTTCTGAGTGTTTTTAGGTATGGATCATATTAAGTGTACTAGAATACATCAGACCCACACACTTTGGTCCATTCTGCTCTTCCAGTGTTATCTGATGGTCATTGTGCAATCACTGGCCTTTCACAACAGTAAGATTTTATATTTAAAAAAAGTATTTAGTATCCTCATACAAAAATAATAATTGTTTTATCTCTGGAGTGTCAGTCCCCAGTACCTATGTGATCAGAGCCTTCTGAAGAGTAACTTCATTGTGCTCACAGATGTATTGCTAAGCTTTTAAGTTAGTAGACAGACACCTGAAAGTGCTGTACTATAAATAGGTCAGACTATTGGCTCAGAAATAAAGGAAACATTTAAGTAATGAAGATCGATAATGAATGTACTCAGGGTAATACTATACTGTACTAATGGTCATGTTAGGTAGTCTGGTGAAATGTAAGCCAGAGTAATTCTGTTAAAAGATTTCAGGAGTCAGTAACTTAGCTTCATCCTGATTCCAAGAAGAGGTGTTCCTGTTGAAATGATATGCCATTTCTGAGGTTTGTGGCATTTATGGTGCTCATGAAACTGTACAACCATAAAATATCAAAGTTTTACAAAATCAGCTTCAAGGGACAATTTAAAATCAGCTGGTTAAATGAATCTGCCGTGGCAATTTTTTCTTAAGGACACATGAGAGCCTGAGAGGAGGTTAAATGGAGGTTCAATCTTTCTCCTAACTCATCAAATGTCATGACTTCATAAGTCATTCCTACCTTTTGGTCCTCAGTTTTTATTGTCCTCTGTATCAGTCTTCTAAGGGAAGTGATTTATTTGAAAAATACATTGTAAAAGCTACATTTTGGCCTAAATCCTTTACAGTTGCTGCTTTGCCAGTAGTCACATTGACTTCCATTCAACTGGACCAGGAAACTTATAGTTCAAAGTGAAGCATTAGAGAAAAATTAACACTCTCATAGCTTTGAAGGCATTCCCATGCCTTCAAAGGTATGAAATTCATACATTTCAGGGTTGTTTTCTTCACTTTTGTTGTGATTGCTGTTATAAGGTTTTGTATAAAATGAAATATTTCCTATCTGTATTTGCATTACTGAAAAAAAATTTACCTGAAACGATAAACTCCATAATTCAAATGTACATCCATTTCACAAAGGATAAGAAGATATTTCAACTTAACACACATACTAATTAGGAAAAGAAAAATTAACATATACTAAATGTCTTATAATAAATAAATAATTAAGATGGAATATATTCAAATGACTACAGGCAGTCATTGTAAACTTTATGTGAAAACTTTTAATTGTGGGAAAACAGAATTAAATGCAAGATAAAATGATTTACTCAGTATGATGTCAAATTTGTTTAAATGTGTTTAAAGTGTGTAAATTTGGTATTGATGATTTCAGGTTTGTAGGAATTTAAAAATTAGTTTTCTTCCTTGCATTTCTAATAATTTCCCAGTATCATAAATCAAAGAAACATTATTTTAAAAAACGTAAGCAGGAGATCTTAAAAAAAAAAAAACAACTTAGAAAGTGTAAAATGCTGTATTATCTTTGACTCTTTCAAAATGTCACCGATGGTCACCAACCATAGCATTGGATTAAGAAATTAAGAGTTAAGGGTGTTGCTTTCTATAAATTTATTTGAAATTGTCTCTTTTTGTCATTATGTCATTTTTCAGTTCTGTATGAATATTACCAATTACATTTAGCTGGAATAATGTTTCTATTAGACATTAAAACTAGTTAATACTGTCATGATTCTATAGTACAACTTTTCTGGTTACACACACAACTACCTGATGGGAAATCCTGATATATTTTTACATACATATTGTACCTAGCCATTTTTCTGTGAAAAAATGCCATTGGTAGTTTGACAGGGATTGCATTGAATCTGTAGATTGCTTTGGGTAGTATAGTCATTTTCACAATGTTGATTCTCCCAATCCAGGAGCATGGTATATCTCTCCATCTGGTTGTGTCACCTTTGATTTCTTTCATCAGTATGGTATAGTTTTCTGAGTTCAGGTCTTTTGCCTCCTTAAGTAGGTTTTTCCTAGGCATTTTATTCTTTTTGATGTGATGGTATATGGGATTATTTCCTTGGTTTCTCTCTCTGATCTTTCGTTGTCAGTGTATAGGAGTGCAAGAGATTTCTGTGCATTAATTTTGTATCCTATAACTTTACCAAATTCTTTGATGAGCTCTATTAGTTTTCTGGTGGCATCTTTAGGATTTTCTATGTATAGTATCATGTCATCTGCAAACAGTGACAGTTTTACTTCCTCTTTTCCAGTTTGGATTCATTTTATTTCTTTCTCTTCTCTGATTATTGCGGCTAGGACTCCCAAAACTATGTTGAATATTAGTGGTGAGAGTGGACATCCTTGTCTTCTTCTTGATCTTAGAGGAAGTGCTTTCAGCTTGTCACCTTTGAGAATGATGTTTACTGTGAGTTTGTGGTATATGGCTTTTATTATATTGAGGTGGGTTCCCTCTATGCCCACTTCCTGGAGAGTTTTTATCATCAATGGGTGTTGAATTTTGACAAAAGCATTTTCTGTATCTATTGAGATGATCATATGGTTTTTATTCTTCAATTTGTTGATGTGGTGTATTACACTGATTGATTTGTGGATATTGAAGAATCCTTGCATCCCTGGGATACATCCCACTTGATCACAGTGTATGATCCTTTTCATGTGTTGTTGGACTCTGTTTGCTAGTATTTTGTTGAGGAGTTTTGCATCTGTATTCATCAGTGATGTTGGCCTGTAATTTTGTTTTCTGTGTGATATTTTTGTCTGATTTTGGTATCAGGGTGATGGTGGCCTCATAGAATGAGCTTGGGACTGTTCCTTCTTCTGTAATTTTTAGGAAGAGTTTCAGAAGGAAGGATGTTCACTCTTCTCTAAATGTTTTATAGAATTCGCCCATGAAGTCATCTGGTCCTTGAATTTTGTTTGTCAAAAGCTTTTTAATCACAGTTTCAATTCCTGTACTTGTGACTGGTCTGTTCATATTTTCTGTTTCTTCCTGGTTTGGTCTCAGAAGGTTGTACCTTTCTAAGAATTTGTCCATGTCTTACTAGGTTGTCTATTTTGCTTGTAGTAGTCTCTTATGATCCTTTGTATTTCTGTGGTGTCAGTTGTAACTCCCTTTTCATTTCTAATTTTATTGATTTGAGTCCTGTCCCTTTTTTTTTCTTGATAAGTCTGGCTAAATTTTTATCTTCTCAAAGAACCAGCTTTTAGTTTCATTGATCTTTGCTATTGTTTTCTTTGTCTCCGTTTCACTTATTTCTTCTCTCATCTTTATGATTTCTTTCCTTCTATTAATCTTTGGTTTAATTTGTTCTTCTTTAGTTGCTTTAGGTGTAAGGTTAGGCTGTTTATTTGAGAGTTGTCTTATTTCCTGAGGTAAGACTGTATTGCTATAAACTTCCCTCTTAGAACTGCTTTTGCTTCATCCCATAGGTTTTGGATCATCATTTGTCTCTAGGTATTTCTTGATTTCCTCTTTGATTTCTTTAGTGAGCCATTGGTTACTTGATAACACATTATTTAGCCTCCATGTGTTTGTGTTTTTTACATTTATTTCCTATAATTTATTTCTAAATGCATAGCATTGTGGTCAGAGAAGTTGCTTGATATGATTTGTTTTCTTAAATTTACCAGGGCTTGATGTGACCCAAGATGTGACCTATCCTGGAGAACGTTCCCTGTGCTCTTGAGAAGAAAGTGTATTCTGTTTCCAGACAGAATGTCCTACAAGTATCAAGTAAGTCTATCTGGTCTAATGTGTCATTTAATCTTGTGTTTCTTTATTGATTTTCTGTCTGGATGATCTGTCCATTGGTGCAGGTGAGGTGTTAAAGTCCTGCACTATGATTGTGTTACTGTCAATTTCTCCTTTTATGGCTGTTAGCATTTGCCTTATGTATTGAGGTGCTCCTATGTTGGGTGCATAAACATGTAGAATTGTTATATGTTCTCCTTGGATTGATCCCTTGATCATTATGTAGTGTCCATCCTTATCGCTTGTAACAGTCTTTAAAGTCTATTTAGTCTGATATGAGTATTACTACTCCAGCTTTCTTTTGATTTCCAGTTGCATGGAATATCTTTTTCCTATCCCCTCATTGTCCGTATGTGTCCCTAGGTCTGACGTGGGTCTCCTGTAGACAGCGTATATACAGGTCATGTCCTACTACTCTGCCATCTTGATAGCTACCCCCAAGATTTCTGAGTTATATAATTAAAGTCTAATTTATGACTATTAGGGCATAGTTATTAATAATAGCAGACAGGTGTGGTCTTTTAAGCAAATATCATACAAAAATTAGAATAACATTATGAACATTATTTTTTCATAATGCAATTTGCTTTAAGTAATTTCTGCCCATGACTGAGAAATTAAAAACAAAATTGAAGGCTACGATTTCAGTGGCAAGAGGAATTTCTAGCTTACATGTAAAGGGATAGATTTTATCTAACTGAAAAGTATCATAATGAAATCTAAATTCAGAGTCTGTTTAGACATGTGATGGCATATATTTCTAAATTGGGTGACCTTTCATCTCCTATTTCTACCACCACACCATTAAAATATACTTATTATATTACTTTTGGCCAGAGGACAATGAATAGTTTTCTTCTCTCTAGAAGCTGAGCTTCTCAAGGGGTAGGGGTATGAATTTTCTCTGTACCTATAATGTCAGAAAAATGAATGAAGTGTTAATTCTGCAAAAACCTGCTAAGTAAATTTGAGAAATAATAACAGCTACCTGTTTTCACTTATTACTGTGTTCCAGGGGCTTTTAAAAAAAACTTAGGCATTTTTGTGGGCCACAGTTTAATTATCTCTAAAATGAAGCTGTAGAAAGAGATGATGTAAAAAGGCCCTGCCCAGTTATCTCCTGGAACTATATATGTAAACAGAACAGCAATATCCACCCTAGAGTAAAATGACTCTTCCTGGCAAAACTTTTCACTTTATTGGAAACTTAACAATTTTTAAGCCACATTCATATTTGTTGCCTCATTAAATCCCTCCATCAAACCTATGAGGCAGATTTTATTACTTGCTCTTAGTGTGTGAATGACTGGGATTGAAAGATTCTTGACTTGACCAAGATCATCCATCAAGTAAGTAGAAGATAACTGAATACTGTCCTGTTTAGTCCAAGACCAGTTCTTTTGCCTCTATACTAATGGCTTTCCTTGTTTTTATTTTCTGGTTTTGAATTATATTTGCATATAATATTTTCCACTCTCACATTTACTTACATTCTCTGGCTATTTTATGTTCATACAATTTATTTCCTCAATCAAAATTAAGTACCTTGTGAACAGGGCAAATTTCTCTTGTTTGTATATATGTGTGTCTTTCCTAGTTTAGGTCCTACATTGCTCTGCACATAGTAGGTAACTAATAGAGGTTCACTTGGTCAGCTTTATGTTAGATAGATAGTTTTGCTTGGAAATTTGCTATGAATTAATTACAGGAGGTTAGACTGCTCAAATATATGAAAAAACAATTCTTCAAAAAAAATATATCAGGTGGCCTATAGATCCTTACTAGGTTGTTAAATTAGTCTTGATTCAGCTGTGGTAATGCCTGCATTTTTGAACTAGTTGGGTTATTTCATTTGCTTTCACTGCCTGGAATTTGATAAGACCTTTTAGTCTTCTCTGGGCTTTAATGGTATTCATGGAAAAGCAGACTAAATTTTTGTAAAGCGAATGAGGTGTCAGCTTCCTTAGTGACTCATTTTCTCTTTTGTCTGTCACTATTTTACATTCTCTGTCTCAGAGCCAATATAGAGTAACCAAATTGTAAGAGGCTATTAAGAAAGCATTTGGGAGTCTCATGAAAACACTTAAAAAAATCAGAACCAGGACTCGACTCAACATTACTTTTAATATTTTCCTCAATATCTCATTTCTATCTCCACATTTACATCACAGAAAGATTGCAATTGATAACAGCATTCATCAGATGATCTTTCAGCTCCTTCAACATTTTACCATTTAGGCTCGTCTAACACTGGTGAAATATGTTTTAGACAATACATGTGAATAGGTGACTGAGCCTCTGCCCACTAACAAACACTTATTTGTAGTTTTCTAAAAGTCTTCTTGTAAGAAAGAGATCTCTTTGGCCAGTGTTGTCTGAAATTCTTGTATTTAGTTCCATAATTTGAGTAAGCTCCTTATTAAAATGAAAATATTTTGACTTGATGTTATTATACTGATCCACTTATATATAAGCCTGTAGTAACCAACAACATATGAGCAGCACCCTGGGGAATGAATGTTGATGCCCTACAGAATTTGTCTCCCAGCAAAGGTCCACATGGGGCACAATCTAGAAAGCAATGATGAGGGATGGTGATGGAATTATTAGGAGTATCACACATCATGGTCAGGCCCTCTCTTCTCTCACATATTCTGGTGTGAATATTTTGATAACCACTAGATCTTTGGCACTGAGGGTTTACCGGTCCTGTTGTTGACTCTGTTAGCAATTGCAAAGGATCATGACATGTAGACATTTGTAATTTTTCTCAGGCACAACACAACTTTACATAACAAATTTTATGACTGTTGTGGATAAGTGAAATGCCTATTTGGTAAAGGGGTCACTTGCTTGAAAAGGGAGTATCTCCTATCATCAAAAATCCTGGGTTTTTTTCATGTTATTTTGTAATTTCTATTTGAATTCCTATTTCCATTAAAGTGTTGGCTCATTTTTTTCTTAATTTTCAAGCAGTTTAGATTTTTTTTTCAGGTCGTATTTTTAGAGGGTAAATTTTTATTATGTATTTCTAATTTTGATTATGATTTGAGAAAATGGCTTGTCTCTAATTTTGATCCTTTCTATTCTTGATCTTCCTACACAAACATACATACGTATTAATGAACTCTGGGTATATTGTTTATATCAGGTCCTCCTTTTCCATACTTTTTGGTCTACTGAACTGCTCCCCTTTCTTTGAGATAATGACTAAAATACATTATTATTGGAAGTATTATATATTAAGCTAACTCTATTCTTCCTCCCTTCCTTTCTAGTTTCCCTTTAATGGCTTTTGAATATTAATAGATTTGGGACTTTCTATGTCTTAATAATAGACAATTCTGTTACTTATGTACTCTTTCCAGCTTTCTCATTTATTGAGTTTCTTCTTTAACTTCTGAGTATTAGATCGTCTGGAGCTATCCTCCAATTTTGTTTTTTCGTACTTCTTGCAACATCCACGTTTAGAGTTTTCCTCCATTGCTTTAAGATATTTTCTGTGGTATCATATTTTTTTATTCTTAGAAAGCTTTGTCTGAGCTACTTCCATTTCCTAATTATTATCTTCTTTATCTATCTTCTATCAACTCCAGTTCTTTCTTTCTTTAGTACTGTGCACACTTTTTTGGATTGAATTTTCTCTCTCTGGTTGATGAAGAAACTTTTTAATGACTCTACTATGCTTTTTGTTAGCCTACAAAGCCAGCTTAAAGTCTGAGATAGTTAGTTAGTTACTGAAGGACATTGTGTTTGGTAGAAGGCAGTTTTTTCCCCAGCTTATTGGGTAGAAAGAGGAATCCTTGCTGAAGAGCCTGGAAGAGGCTGCCTGACAGTTGAGTCTCCTAATAGTCTCTCAGCCTGGGGACAGTAGGACTCAGGCTATAATGTCAGTTCCTTTATCTGTAGTGGTCCAGGGCCATCAGGCACATTATACAGAATGCATGTAGACTTTGCAGGTTCCTACATCAATGTTGTAGTAACTTACTCCATTTCTTATGCCTTGAGGCTCTCTCTCAATGTTGTGGTGCTGACTCCAAACATAGTAGCAAAAACCTGACTGACAGAAGATCTCCCTGTTGGGTGTCTTGTAGAGCTGAGGTTGCACTGGTACCAAGCTGGCAGTGAGCCCAAGTAGCAGGTTTTCTTAGAAGGTTAAATTGGAGTTGTGAGGGATTGGGAAGAGAGGTGCATCATAGGTCCTATTTTGGTTGCTGGAGTCACAATAGCAAATGGGGAAGCCATTGTTCCTACTCTTACAACTCCTGTGCTTAAGATGGGGAAGGAAAATGTAACTCATGTGTGAAAAAATGTTAATCTCAGATAGTGATGTGCTATGAAGATAATCAAATAAGAACAAATAAAAGATATAGGATGTCTGGGAGATTTCAGAGTTGCATATACTTGGATCATGACAGAAGTGATCCGAAATAGATAATAATAAGGTGAGAACTGAATGTGAAAGAGCTAGACATACAAAAATTCTGGAGATAGATAAACAGTCAAGCATAGAAACAGCACAGGCAATAGCCCCAAAATAGTTTCAGACAATGTGTTAGAATTAAAAGAAGGAAGGCCAATGGAGTTGAAAGGTAGTGCTCTGAGCATAGTGGTTGGTACAGATAAATGCAATGATATCTGAAAATGTTGTCCGTGGCCTTAATATAAAGCCAGTTGCAGGTGTCAGCATTAAATACAAAATATTTCTTAAGAAAATATTATGTCAAATATAAGCATAAAAATATTTAAAGTGTGTAACTCTGCAAAAAGGTTGTCTTTCTTTAGTAAAATAGATATATAGTAAAACGTGTGTGTGTATATATATATATTTATATATATATATATATACACACACACTGCAAATTTGGTTATCTTATCAGTAAATATACAAAGCTCTCTGAATAGAAAGTTGATCATCAGGATATAATTCCAAACATGTTAGTTTCATACTTTGTATCCTATTCTCACGTTACTCCTTTTGATTGGTAAACAAACACTTTTTCATCTTCTTCAACAATAAATTATAGGCTAAAGACCAAAATGGAAATGCAGAAGAGCCAGGCCTCTATCCCCTGACAAAGATCAACAAAGAAACAGCTGTCCACAAAGATTCGCAGAGCTCTGGAGTCCGCGTAAGAAAGCAACACAGCAGAACAAAAAAACAGAAGAAGGGAATGACTAAATAGAGAAGGGAGACAGCTTCATCTTGCCTGCATCATCCCTCCACCAAGCTGGTACTGCTTAGCACCAAGAGGGGACTTCCCATCTAGAAAGAGTTTCCTGCAAAAGGAAGAGCATGGTGAGTAAAGCTTCCCCAGGCTTTTGGGACACTCAGTGAAGGTCTTTCTATGGTTTCACCCCATGCAAGCTAGCAAAGCCGAGACACATAGAGATGACTAGCAACAAGAAAGAAAACAGTGGCTACCAATAACAGCCATGCAGCAGGAGTGATGGTGGATCACAGTGAGCTGCTCTATAGGAAAACCCAGCAAATTCTACCATTGACGATACTAAAGGGGCCAGCACGGTCACCCCAAAGAGAACTATCTATCTTATTTTATACCCCACAGATATTTGCATTTGCTGATGTCAGCCCAGGGCTCTGTGTAAGTGTAAGACACCAGTCTAGAACCCCTACTGCAGACCACCTGGCATGCACTCTGGACAAGCCTCTGCACCCACCACTGTGCAAGTCTAGGAGTAGAAAGTATCCACCCACAAGAGAGCATGCCTATAGCCAGGGCCCCTGCAGCTGCCAGTGAGCCTGTAGTTGGCCCCAGTCGTTGCTGTATGCTTTGGTCCCACCAATGATGTGGGCCCCTTAAGGTGTCCCCCATAGCTGAGTGTGTGCACACACTGGCTCTGGACACCAGTTCTTAGCTGCTGAACTAAGAGGTGTCACTGAGGACACACCCCACTGCATTGCAGTGCTTACCAAGGAGCACACAGTTGTTGATTCTGTGAACCACAGAGGCCTGAGATATTGCAAACCACTGGATCTAATGCCAAAACACACCCCACACTCGTAGCCCTGAACCACTCGAGTCAGGCTCATACTATGCTTAAGCACGCCCCTGTCCCCAGGTAAAAGTCTTCTCTTACCAAAGTCAGTCCATGAAGTCTGGAAGAGGTAACTGCTGCTTCAAATGTGCTGATGCCTATGCAGGGCTACAAGGGACATGAAGAATTCAAGTAATTGTTATGAAGATGGTCAGAGAGCTATAAGAGAACACAGATAAGCAATTTAAACCAGAAAGAAGGTACGTGAACAAAATGAAAAGTTCAACCAAAAGAAAACGTGAAAAAGAACTGAACAGAACCTTTGGAGCTGTAGAATACAATGAGTGGATTAAAGAATTCAGCAGAGTTTTCAACAGCAGACTTGACAAAGACTCAGAAGATGATAGATCAATTGAAATTGTCCAATCAGAGAAGAAAGTCTATGGGACTTAGAGGACAACATCAAGATAACAGCAGAGGCCCAGAAGGAAAAGAGGAAAGGGATAGAAACTTACTTATTTAAGGAAATAAGGGCTGAGAAATTCACAAACCTGGGAAGGGATTTGGACATCCAAGTATGTGAAGCTAATAGGTGATCTCCAGACTTTAACCCAGAACGATCTTCTCCAAGACACATTATGCTAAAAAAGTCAAAGAAAGGATTTAAAGGTAAGATAATTTTTTAAGGTATTCAAGAGTACTTCTATAAGGCTATCAAGCAGCTTTCTCAGTAGAGACCTCGTAGGCCAGGAGAGAAAGGGATGATACATTCCAAGTACTACGAGAGAAACAGCCAACCAAGACTATTTTTACCAAGCAAGCATCCTTCATAAATGAAAGTGAGATAAAGACTGCCTAACAAACAAAAAGCTGAGGGTATTTATTAACACTAAACCTACCTTACAAAAAATGCTGACAGGAGTTCATCAAGCTGAAGGTACCATGAAAATATATAATACACTAGTAAAGGTAAGCATATAGTCATATTCACAATACTCTAATATTTCAATTTAGGGATGCATTAACTACTTTAAAGGTTAAAGAACAAAAGTATCAAAATAGCTGTAGTTGGATGTCACCATCATGGCATGAAACGTTTTTTCTTTTTTTCTCTTCTTTTCGATTTACAACTAACTGGACATCTATAACCAAACCAAAAGGCCTCTGCACAGTACACCAGGACACCTGAGAGGTCACCCAGTGGACATCTAAAGTGGATCTCTTACCTCGAAGGATGCTGCAGCTCCAAGTCATGAGCCTGCCTCAAGTACCACCACAGGCAAAACATGATCTGGAGAGTACAAAAGTGGGAAGACACTCATGGGAGATAGGGGATTTGTGGTGCTCTCGCCAGTCTGACAGAAGAACTTGGCAAGCCAGCTGAGCAGGATAGAAACAAGTTTGGAGGCAGACAAAGGGAGGAATGGCAGAAGTAGACCCCTCTCCCCAGAGCTCACTTGGTGATTGCAGTGATGGCGCTAGTGACAGCAGCTACTTCTCTGGCAGAGGAAGTGAAAAGTGCAAGCACCTGCAAACGTTATCACTGGAGGAACCCTGAGGTTTCTGTCAGGCAGAATGCAGATTTCTGAGAAGGGGCCTCTGTGACTGGGAGAGGGTGAGGAAAGGAAAGAAGGCAGACAGAAAAACATTCAAGGAAAGTGTTACCTGCTATCTGCTCAGGATTTCAGCAGGAGATCCATCAATAGACCTCTGAGAGTCTTCCAATCAATCAGAGACTCCCCTAACAGGTGTGTTGGGGACCCTCAAAGCCCCAGGTACTAAGCCCACACGTCCCGCAACTCTGCAATACCTTTCATTTTTATATGTACTCTGCCAAGTGTAGTAAGTAGCAGAGACGGTCAGGGCCAGTGAGACGTCAAAAATTTGGGCTATATCACCACCTTCTGGTAAACAAAAGGAAGTTCTGTTTTGTCAGCATGTTAAAATGTTAAGTAAATGAAGATTTTTGTAACTAAGAAAAGTGTTTGCTACTTTACATGTTACAGCAAAGGCACAGTTAGTTAATGACACACTATGAGAAATCATGGTAATATGGTACCACCAAAAGAAAATGATTATTCTCCAGCACCTGAACTCAAAGATATGGAATACTACAGTCCAACAGATAAATACCTCAACAAAGCTGTTTTGAAGAAACTCAACAAGCTACAAGAAAACTCAGAAAGACAACACAAAAAACTCGACTATAATTAATGACTAGAAGGAATACTTTACCACAGAAATTGAAATTATAAGAAAGAATGCATCGGTACTAGAGAAGATCAGATGGAAGAAAGAAAAAGTGAACTAGATGACAGGAATTTAGAAATGATTTAGACGTAAGAGGAGAGAGAACTAAGATTTGAATAAAGTGAAGAAACTCTATGAGAGCTATTAGACTCAATTAGGAAAGCCAATATAATAATAATGGGTATACCAGAGGTAAAAAGAGAGAGAAGGGGGCAGAGGGTTTAAAGAAATAATAGCTAAGAACTTACCAAAGAAGGAACTGGACATACTAAGGCATTCTATTGGCCTTGTGGATAAAAAAGATCTTCAAGATACATCATAAGGAAACTGTAAAAAAATCAATGATAAAGAATTTTAAAAGTGGCCAAAGGGGGGAAAAAAGTAACTTACAAAATGATACCCCATTTAGACTACCAGCAGATTTCTCAGCAACAGGCTAGGAGAGAGTGGAATGACATATCCAAAATATTAAAAGATAAAAAATTGCCAGCCAGGTATACTCTTATCTGGCAAAATACCCTTTTACCCTTCACATGTGAAGGCAGAATAACGACTTTCCCAGGCAAGCTGAGGGAGTTCACCACAACAAGACCTGCATTGAGAGAAATGCTGAAGGGAGTTTAAACAGAAACAAAAAGGCACTAATTAGAGACACACACAAAATGAAAGAACATAAAACACTGAAAAGGGTAATAGACAGTCAAAATACCACAAAGACTTTTCTAATAGCCAAAGCAATCCTGAGAAAGAAAAAAGCAGGAGGCATCACACTTCTTCATTTCAAACTATACTAAAAAGCTATAGTAATAAAAAAGTAAAATACTGGGATAAAGATAGACATAGACCAGTGGAACAGAATCAAGAGCCTCAAAATAAACCCATGCATATTCAATTGACTAACATTTCACAAAGGAGCCAAGAATACTACATGTAGAAAGTATGGTCTTTTCAACAAATAGTTTTAGGAAAACTAGATAAACATATGCAGAAACATAAAATTGGACCTCTATCTTACACCATTCACAAAACCTTACTCTTAATGGATTAAAGACTCAAACATAAAACCTAAAATCATAAAACTCCTAGAAGAAAATTAGCAAAACTGATCTGAGACATTGTTCTTGGCAATGATTTTTGTGTATGATAACAAAAGCACAAGCAACAAAAGCAAAAATTGACAAGTGGGACTACATCAAACCAAAAAAGCTTCTGCACAGCAAATGAAACAATCAACAAAATAAAAAATCAATTTATTGAATAGGTGGAAATATTTATAAATCATATATCTGATGAGTTTAATATTCAAAATATGTAAATAATTCATACAACTCAATAGCAGAAAAACAATACAATTTAAAAAGGGGCCAAGGAAGTGAATATATATCTTTCCAAAGAAGATATAGCAAGAGCCAACAGGTACATGAAAATATGCTCAACATCTCTAATCAGAAGAGATAAGCAAATCAAAACCACAATAAGATATCATCTCACACCTGTTAGAATGGCTATCATCAAAAAGACAAGATATAAGTGTTGGCAAGGATGTGAAGAAAAGAGGACCCTTATGCACTGTTGGTGGGAATGTATATTGGTACAGCCCCTATGGAAATAGTATGGAGATTCCTCAAAAAATTAAAAATAGGACTACCATATGATCTAGCAATCCCACTTCAGCATATATATCCAAAGGAAATAAAAAGTTGATCTCGAAGAGTTTTCTGAACTCCCATGATTATTGCAGTATTATTCACAATGGCCAAGATATAGAAACAACCTAAGTATCCATCAATGAAAAAATGGATAAAAAAGAATAGAATACTATTCAGCCATGAGATCAAATGAAATACTGCTCTTTGTAACATCATAGATGGACCTTGAAGGCATTATGATAAGTGAAGTAAGTCTGACAGAGAAAGAAAAATATACCAGCACTTATATATAGAATCTAAAAACAAAACAAAAACAAAGAACTCATAGAAACAGAGGTTAGAGTAGTTGTTGCCTGGGGACAATGGGAGAGATTGGTCAAAGGGTACAAACTTCTAGTTATAAGACAAACACATTTTGGATGTCTAATATACTGCAGGTAATTTTAATTAATAAGTCTGTTATATTTTTGCAAGTTGAAAAAAAGGTAAATCTACGTGATCTTGCCACAAAAGAGAAATGTAATTATGTGAGGTGTTGGAGGTGTTAACTAACCCTGTGTTAATTATTTTCTAATACATATGTATTACATTAATTCACTGTATATCTTAAACTTACAGAATGTTGTATGTCAATTATATCTCAATAAACCTAGGAAAATTTAAAGAGGAGTAAATCACAGATCATTTGTTATCCCCATATGATATCTCATCTATTCTCCTCTAAAACTATTTGAGTACTCTTTTCTTTTACCCCATAGGTACCTCATACAAACTTTTATGATTTCACTTATAACGCTTAACTGAACCTAAAACCCCCTCCTCCATGTGTGAGTTTTCCTGTTTAAATTATTCTTCTATACTTAAATCTTAGCCCAATAACTGGCACATATTATATGTTCAATAAACAATATTGGTAATGAATGAGGGAGAGAGAATAATTCCAATGGACACGTGTAAAGGTCAAAAGAAGGGAAGTGAATAGTGTCAAAATACATTGAGTAATGAATGAGGCTGGAAGGGAAAGGGAATTGAGATTTAGGTTGTGTACAAGTGCTGGAAACGTTCAGCTGAATGATACTGTCAAAATGCTCATGTTGTTATTATCCAATTCCAAAAATCTATTGTAAAGATACTAATCAATATGTGGGAAATGTGGGATATTAAAACAGTGTAGAGATTTGCACTAAGTGATTTTCTCGTTGACTTATGAACATTATCAGCCAGTTTAGAACAAAAGAAACTAACATCTCTTTGTAAGTATTGATCAGTCTATAAAAAAACTTCACAAGTAAGAGATATTTGCTTGATTAAGGCATTTTTCTTACTCTTCCGAGATCATGTTGTATAGGATTCATACTTTTCCTATCCTCACTCTTACACAATGGGTAATTGGCCACCTAAGTTGACTTACTCCTTGAGTTTAGCGTACTCACAGGGAAGTGTCTTTTGTTCAAACACTACTGAATCCAAAGATCAATCTTCAGAATGCATCTTTTCTGTGTTGGACTTGAGAGAAACCCTAAATGACACTAGCACCCAAGCAGCTGTTGTATGAAGAGAGATGAAATACTTAGTAGTGTTAGAAGTACAATTTTGAGTGTATAAGCGTAACTGACTTTGCAGAAAAACTAATACAGCAGACAAATAGGTTTATGAAGGACCTGCAATAAGAGATAGAATAGCTATGACTGAAATGTGGCTATGAACTGATCATGATGGAAACTGAAAAACCCTGAAGAAATATATATTATTACTCTGTCTAAAAGTCAGAGAATGAAGTTCTCATGAGTACCATAGCAAGAGGGTCTGATGTTTATTCTGTTAATAATGTGATTTTTAAAATTTTGTTTTGATCATGATAAGCCTACTTGAGCTAGCATAGTACATTAAGAAAAATAATACTTCAATACACTAAGTTTTAAGTGGCATGTATATATAGAATTTCCTTTAAGTAGAAACTCTCTGTATTCCAGTATGGCTAAAGTTTGAGACTTGAGAGCCAAAGTTTGAAACAGTATTTTAGTATTGGAGGGCACTGGCTCTTCATCCATATACATTACACTTTCTGAGACTTTGGGCAAGTAACTTTGGGCGAGTATCTTTGGGCAAGAAATTCTTTAAGCCTCTGCCCATTTCTGAAACCAGGTAAAACTTCTCACACTGAATGGCTTCCAGCAGATTAAATGGTGTCTATTACAGAGACTGACATATGAATGTTTGAATAATAGTTATAGCAGATATTCTAATATGACTGATCAAAAAACATGTCCCAACCAACTTTTCCCTTACTGGCTTTTAGAAGAGAGCCAGAAAATGTAAATGCTCTTATTTCCAGCATTATTACTGCTGTGAGTAGGTTTTTGATATTGTTCTGGACAGTAATATATAGAAAAGTTTGGGGTGGGGAGCAAAAACAAGGGGTTCTGAAAAATATCCAATGAGAGGGATCAGAAAGGATTGATATCACTCCTCCCCTGGCCCCCAACACATCTCCATTCTTAATTCCTCTGTTGAATAATGCCTTCATTTTCAGAGTTGTGTCAGCGTTCTGCTGATAAAAATATAGAAAGACTAACAGGATCACAGAGATAATACAGAATCACAATCGATTCAGCCCCATCCACTGGGTTCCAGGTTGCAGTGCTAAATCTTTATTGGAGGAGCTGCTGTTGCTGCCCTGGGCTTCACTCCTTGAGTCCCAAGTCATGCTTCAACTGCCATTATCAGGACCATGTTGCTGCCTCCTTACCACCAACCGGCCACTTTCCAGGTTGCAGCTCTGAGCAGCCGTTGCCAAGGGTGCTGCTACTGCCCTGAACACCACCCCTTATCCAAGATTAAGATGCTAAACTGTCATTGCTGAGAAGGGCTCTTGCTGCCCTAAGCCCCACCCCTGGGGTTCCAGGTTACATCTGTGACCCATTCTTGCCAGGGAAGCCGCCACTACCTAGAGCCCTACCCCCATGGCATGTTGAGGTGCTGACACATTATTACTGAGAATGAGCTGCCACCATTCTGGACCCTACCCCCAGGTCCTAAGTTGTGGCTCTGAACTGTCACTACCAGAGCCATGCTGCCACTGCTCTATGCCCAGCACCCCAGGTCCTGACATGTAGCTTTAACAGACTACCATGTGAATTGTGTTGCTGCTATCCTGTGACTGACCCCTGGGACCAGAGTTGTGACTTTGACATACTACTGTCCCCCAGCTGTGCTATTACTGCACCCTGCTTTCTGGGTCCAAGTCACCACTGCAACTTCTCATCCCAGGGCATGTGATACTGCTGCAATCCCCCTACCCTCACCAGATGGATTCACAGTGGTAATCCCCTGAAACCCAGGTATTGGTCCTACAGGACATCTGCACACATCCTTATCCTAGACACCAGTGCCAAAGTCATAGCAAATGCACCTGTGCATCAGGACCCAGGCACTGTGGTAGTTCCACACATGCCTGATGCTAGGATCCTGGCTCCAATACTGCTTTGTGGATTCTGAGCTTCAGCATGCCAACCCATTCTCCAAGAAGGATCCCCTTGGATATAACTTCCTCCCATGGGCGAACATAAAAAAATTCAAAAATTAAAAAAAATAAAAAGAGAAGAGGAAAACCTCAGCACCTGAAGATCTGAATAGCCCTACCTGCCATTCCAACCTGCACGTCCTCTGCAGCCTTGGCCAAGAAGACCCCCTCACCATCTGGCCAACATCAATCTCAACCAGCAGAGTGGCATGGGGACTATGCCACTGTGACTTCCCAGGAACAAAAGATGCTGCATCCCACCCAGCTAGCACCCTTACAGCCACCTCCAGGTGAATGTCTTTCCTTACTAAAGTCAATCCAGAAAGACTGAAAGAGATGAATATGCCCTCAAATGCAGAGATATCAGTAATACTCCAACAACTGACCCAAGGATACAATCTGCACATTATCGGAGAAAGAACTGAAAACAATTTTGAGGATGCTCAGCGAGATTCAGGACAACACAGATAGACAAATCAATGAACTCAGGAAATAATACATGACTGAAATAAGAAATTCAATAAAAAATAGAATTCATAAAAAAGAGAGCCAAAAATAAATTCTGGAGATGAAGAATACAATAAATAAAATGAAAAATGCAATACACAGCTTCAAATGTAGTCTCAATCAGGCAAGAGAAAGAATCTGTGAGCTTGAAGACCTTTCCTGATATCATTTAATCAGAGGAAAATAAAGGAAAAAGCATGAAGAAAGCCTATGTGAGCTTGGGACCAGATCAACAGAAACATTATGGGAGTCCCCGAAGGAGAAGAGAGGGAGAAAGGGAAAGAAACTTCAGATAAATAATGGCTAAAAACTTCTTATATCTAGGGTGACAGATGTCCATCCAGATACAGGTGCCATACAAGAAATGCTAAAGAAAGATCTTCAAGGTAATACAAAAATATGCTAATTAGTAACACAAGAACATACAAAAATATAAAATTTACTGGTAAGGTAAATATGTAGTCAAATACAAAATACTCTCATACTGCCATGGTAGTGTATAAGTCACTTTGAAATCTACCATATAGGTCAACAGAAGAAAGTTTTGAAAACAGGTATATCTCCAATATTATATTAATGGAAACAATATAAAAAGATGAAAATTGGGAACTCAACATAAATTGGGTGGGGATAGATTGGGAGTTGGGGATTGACATGTATACCCTGCTATATTTAAAATACATAACCAACAAGGACCTACTGTAGTGCCCAGGGAACTCTGCTCAATATTCTGTAATAACCTAAATAGGAAAAGAATTAGAAAAATAATAGATACATGTATGTGTATAGCTGAATCACTTTGCTGTACACCTGAACCTAACACACCATTTTTAATCAACTATGCTCCAAAATAAAATAAAAATTTAAAAATCTGTTGGGGTGGCAAGTAAATGTGTAAAACTTTCTTGTGCAATGAAGTTGTTATCAGCTTAAAATAGATGGTTATAAACCTATAAGCTGATTTATTAAAGACTCATGGTAACCACCAAGCAAAAACCTAAAATAGACATACAAGTGGTAAAGATAAAAGAGTCAGAGCAAACTACTTCAAAATATCACCAACTAAGAGAAAAAAATCAGCAAGAAAGAAACTAAGCAATTACAAAACGATCAGAGAGCAGTGAACAAAATAATGATAGGAAGTCTTTATCTATCAATAATAACTTTAAATATTACTGGTTTAAATTTTCCAATTAAACAACATAGAGACACTGAATGTATTACAAACAAGGCCCATTTATATGCTGCCTACAAGAGACGCACTTCAGTTTTAAATATACTCACAAGCTGAAAGTAAAGTGATGAAAAAAAGATATTTCAAGCAAATGGAAACCCAAAGAGAATAGGGTAACTATACTTTTCAGAGAAAAGAGACTTTAAGTTAAACTATCATAAGAGACAATGAAGGTCATTATATAATGATGAAGGGGTCAATTTATCAGAAGGAGATAACAATTGTAAACAAATACTCTCTAATAATGGAACACCTAAGTATATTAAACAATCATTAACAGAAATGAAGGGAGAAAGAGACAGCAATGCAATGATAGAAGAGTACTTCAATACCTGGCTTTAAACAATGGAGAGATCATCCAGACAAATTAAATAAGGAAATAATGGATTTGAATGATACTTTAGATGAAATGCCCTAACAGACACATAAAGAACATTCTACCCAACAACAGCAGAAAATACATTCTTCTCAAATGCACACAGAACATTGTCCAGGAAAGAACACATGAGAAGTGATCTTTATACAATATATCTTAACAAATTGAGATCATTCTAAGTGTGTTTTCTGACCACATGATATGAAACTAGAAATCAATCAGAGGAGGAAACCTGGAAAATACACAAATATGTGGAAATTAAAAAATATAAACCTGAACAACCAATGGGTCAAATAAGAAATTAAAAGGCAAATCAAGAAATATCTTGAAACAAAAATGGGAGCATAACATAGCTAAACCTATGGGATGTTGCAAAAGGATTTCTGAGAGGGAAGTTTATATTGATAAACACATTCAGAAACAAGAAAAATCTCAAACTCACTTGACGTTTCCATGAACTAGGAAGTTTCTGTTCAACATAGTACTAGAAGTCCTAGCCAGAATAATTAGTCAAGAAAATGAAAGGCATGTATATTTGCGGGGAAGAAGTAACATTTTCTCTGTTTGCAGATTACAAACTCTACTAAAAACCGTTAGAACTAATAAATTCAGTAAAATTGCAGCGTACAAAATGAACAAACAGAAACTGATTGCATTTCTGTACACTAACAACACATTACCTGAAAGAAATGAAGAAAGCAATCCCATTTATAATAGCATAAAAATACTTAGAAGTAAATTTAACCAAGGAGATGAAAGACTTGCACACTAAAAATGACAAAACATTGATAAAAAGAGATTGAAGAAGACCCCCCAAAATGGAAAGATCCATGTTCCTGTATTGAAAGAATATTTTGAAAATGTCTAAATCACTCAAAAGTGATCTATAGATTTAATGAATTCCCAATCAAAATTCCAATGTTTTTTACAGAAATAGACAAACTATCCTGAAATTTGTTTGGAACTACAAAGGGCTCCCATAGCCAAAGCAATCCTGAGAAAGAACAAATTGGAAGCATCATAATACCTTATTTCAAGCTAGATAACTAAGCTTTAGTAGCCACAACAGTATGGTATAGGCACAAAAACAGACACACAGATCAATGGAACAGAGTAGAAAGCCCAGAAATAAACCCACACATATACGGTCAATTAACTTATGATGACAGAGCCAAGAATGACTAAGTGAAATAAGTCAGACAGAGAGAGACAAACACTGTATGATCTCACTTATATGTGGAATCTTAAAAAAAAAAAAAAAAAAAGAAGGTGAGATCAGATTTTTGGTCACCAGAAGAGGCAGGGGGTAGGGAGAAGGGAAATAGGAGAAAGGTGGTCAAAAGTTACAAACCTCCAGTTTCAACATAAATAAGTACTAGGGATGTAATGCACAACATGATGACTCTAGTTAACACTGCTGTATCGTATATATGACGATTGTTAAGAGAATAAATCCTAAGAGTTCTCACCACAAGGAATTATTTTTTCTTGTTTTGTCTTCTCCGTATTGTATCTATATGAGATGATGGATGCTAACTATAAACTTATACCAGTAAATAATTTAACACTATATGTAAGTCAAACCATTATGACATATACCTTAAACTTATACAGTGATATATAAAAATTATATCTCAATAAACCTGGAGGGAAAAAACCTAAAAAAACAAATGTTGGTAAGGATGTGGAGAAAAGAGAACCCTTGAACACTGTTGGTGGGACTGTAAATTGTGCAGCCACTACTGGAACACCATGGAGGTTCCACAAAAGATTAAAAATTTAATTACCATATGATCCTGCAATCCCACTCCTTGGTATATAACGAAAGAAATTGAAATCAATTTCAATTTCAATCAATATCCCTCAAAGGGATATCTGCACACCCATGTTCAGTGCAGCATTATTTATATTAGCCAAGCTATAGAAACAACCTAAGGGTCCAATTACAGATGAATAAAGAAGATGTGGTATATATACAATGAATTATTATCCAACCCTGAGAAAGAAGGAAATTCTGCCATTTGCCAACAACATGGATGGGACGTGAAGGCATCCTAAGTGAGGTAAGTCAGACAGAGAAAGGAAATATTGTGTGGTAACATTTATAGGTGGAATCTCAGAGAAAACTGAACTTGTGAAAACAGAGAAATGGTGACGAGGTGACGAGGGGCTGGGGGAATTAGGGAGATGCTGTTTTAAGAGTACTAACTTACAGCTACTAGGTAAATAAGTTCGGGGGAGCTAATGCACAACATACTGATTATAGTCAACAATACTATATCATAAACTTTAAAGTTGCTAAGAGACTAATTCTTCTCAACCCAAAAAAGAAATGATAAAAGTGTGCCATGATAAAGGTGTTAGCTAATGTTACTGTAGTAATTATATTGGAATATATAAATGTATCACCAATATGTTATACAACACTATGTTATGGTCGATAATATATCAATTAAAAAAAAAGAGTCCAGGAACTGTAAATGCTCTTTTTTCCAGTCTTACTATGGCCGGGGATAGGCATAATTTTCAGGGCAATAATGGATAGAAACGTTTGGGGGTAGAAAAGGGAAAGTGTTCGAAAAAATCTTTGAGGAAAGGGATCAGAAATGGTTGATGGCACTCTTCCCCCACCCCTCCAACACACACTTACCTCCATTCTGCCTATGTTGAATGATGCCTTATTGTTCAGAGTTGTGGCCGAATTCTACTGACAAAAATAAAGGGATAACAGAATTAGAGATACCAGTCAATTCATCATTAAGTCGACTGGAACTGATTATTCACAAAAAATGAATAATTTCTATTTTAAACCACTTTAAGTGAAGTTTTCTACTACACAAGCTAAATCCAAGCCAAATTGATAAAATGACTAATTTTAATATTACTTTTCTAGGGAAAAACCTCTCTGTAGTGATAACATCTTCACCTTCCCAATTAAAAACATGAATTGTGTGCTCAACACAGAACACTGTGAGAGATGAACGGCAGCATTGATATTTTCACTAAAAATGGAAATAACGTTATAGGATTGTATATATTAACATTAAATATCAGGAAGAGTATAAACTAAAGATGTTACAGCATACATTTCTTGATTGTTTTCTCCATTATGCAGGAATGAAAACAAATAGATTTCCAATTTTATATACTACTCAAGGTATTAATTAAAATTATGACTTTTGATTTACACTGACTATAACCATATTTAAAACATTTACATACTAATATCATCTTATATATGACCATATCACAGTTTGAGAGCGTATGAGTTTATATTAGTTAGAACTGACTAGGTATTACTGCAAGGTTTGACCCTACCATGTTAAACCAAGGATTTCTTTACGATTTCCTGATAACACATGAGAGATGTAGAGAGTGTCATACTGAACTTTAAATACTTTGGAGATGAAGTAACACACATCATTTCACTTGCCATATTGTCGAGAAGTAGTCAGAGGCCCATGTAAAACTACAAGCGTTCAAGTCAATGTGTTCCTGTATGTGCCTCAAAGCACAGGAGGCTCAGATATTGATGAGTTAGCAATATCTATCCAAGGGCCTAAATATTAACTAAATTGGCCTAACCCAACTAAATGAACTAACCAGTGTTCTTGTAATAATTTAACTTTTAATAATTGTCATCTTTTAAATTGGTTATCCAGGGACAAACAATCATAACAAGCCCAAACAGTGGATATTAGAATATTCAGTATTCTATCAGGTACCCTCTGAAATATTGTATATCTTATAATGATGAGTGGCATTTATTTTAATAAATGATAGAGTTATTTAACATCTGAACTGCTTTGGTTTCTTTCCTTTACTAGTCTCAAAATTACCTACCAAGCTGGAGAGCATAGTTTGAGCAATATTTGTCCCATATCAAAATATTTTACCAACTGCACAGCACCTTTCAATCAATTCGTTCTGGATCAGGACTATCAACACACTTTCTAAATCATACTTTCTTTATATTAGCTTAAAAAAATCTGACCTCTGACCTGATGATACAAACTCCTTGCCACGAGCTTTGATTTTTCTCTCCTATATCTAAATCTTTGTATAAATTCTTAAATGGTGGAAGACGACATACACAGGTAAATTCAGAGATATATACTTTACTGTGTAAATTTTAATGGCTTTAAATCTTAATTAAATTTAATTAAATTTAAAATTAAATCACTTTATTTGTAAATGAGCTAAATGCTCCAATCAAAAGACATAGGGTGGCTATTATCAAAAAGTCTACAAATATAAAAGGTTGGCAAGGATGTGGAGAAAAGGGAACCTTTGTACACTGTTGGTGTGAATGTAAATTGGTGCAGCCACTATGGAAAACACTATGGAGGTTCCTCAAAAAACTAAAAATAGAACTACCATATGATCCAGCAATTTCACTCACGGGTATATCTCCAAAGAAAACAAAAATAGTAAATTGAAAAGATACATGCATCCCAGTGTTCATAGCTGCACTATTTAAAATAACCAAGATATGGAAGCAACCCAAACACCATCAAAAGATAATTGGCTTAAGAATAAGAGTGAGATATATACATATATATATATATATATATATATATATATATATATATATATAATGGAATTTTACTCAGTCATAAAAAAGAATGAAATTCTGCCACTTACAACAATGATTCTGCCATTTACAACAATGTGGATAGACCTAGAAGGTATTATGCTTAGTGACATAAGTCATACAGAGAAAGGCAAATACTGTATGATATCACATATATTTGAAATCTAAAAAATAAAACAAACAAAGGAATATAACAAAACAAAAACAAACTCACAGATATAGAGAACAAACTAGTAATTACCAGAGGAGAGAGGGAAGGGGGAGGGACAAATAGGAATAGGGAATTAAGAGGTACAAACTACTATGTATAAAATAAATAAATGACAAGGATATATTGTGTAGCATAGGGAAATATAGCCATTATTTTGTAATAGCTTTAAATGGAGTATAATCTATAAAAATACTAAATCACTATGTTGTACACCTAAAACTAACATAATATTGTAACTCAGCTATATTTCAATTAAAAAATAAAACAAAAGTGACAATGAGTGTTTTTGTGCTACATCCTTCTACATTTTAAATACTAAAACCATTTAAATGAGAATCCTCCTTTTTCCAATGATGTAATAACAAGGACATGACTTACCCTATGCCTGA
Organism: Mesoplodon bidens; assembly: GCF_964165515.1. Classification (NCBI taxonomy): domain Eukaryota; kingdom Metazoa; phylum Chordata; class Mammalia; order Artiodactyla; family Ziphiidae; genus Mesoplodon; species Mesoplodon bidens. Next base: position 66,616,129 of record NC_138162.1, on the reverse strand, counting down.
AATAAGTTAAAAATTAGACAAAATATAAAAAACTATATATAGTTTTAGAGATGCTGAACCTCAGACAGTAATGAATAGTGACCCATGAGAAATACAGAAGAAGCCTGGGAACCTATGACTGTCCCAGCCTACTGCCTTGAGAGAGTTTACAGGCTGCAATACTGGTGGAAGAAACTCAGATGTAGCCTGGTGGATACTCTGAAATGAGGAAAGAAGAAGAGATCCACAGAGATCAAGACAGAGTTCACAGGAAGAGGGCTGAGGAAGAGAGAGCTGAACAGAAAGAGAACTCTGGAGATATGCATAGATCAGGAGAGTACTAATCAGTGAATATATGTGAGGCAACTACCAAAAGCAGGGTAAAAACTTCTGAAAAATTAGAGAACAGTGTCAGGCACTCAGGGCCAGGAATAGAGCCTGTTCCCCCCCCCAAAAAAAAAAAAAACTTGAGATTTTCTCAAGGAATTGGGTAGAATACTCAAGAAGGTCTTGCCTTATTACTGAGAAACACTTAACCCTAGACTGAGCGGTAATTTGGATTGGCCTAATAAATCATAAAATCAGGATCAAAAACGATCAACCTGTTTTAAGTAATGCAACTGCATTTTATAAAAGGGCTGAAGAATTTTTATAGGAATACAGACATATCCAATACAGGGGGGAAGATTATCTTTAAGGTTCTCCCATCCCCATCCTCTCCACATAAAGAAACCACGGGAGGTAACTGAGTGAGACTTCATCCCACTGCCTCAGATAAGCAGACCTAGGAATGAAGGTGTCTGAGATAGGAATGTAAATATGGCATGGCTGGCCAGGGGAGCTTAAGGCTTTGATAGCAATTCCCATCTGAGATTGAAATACACTGTGCATCAGACTCTGAATGCTTTGCAAATGAATCCTACAGAATATTTATGTAAGGAATTCTACCAATTCTACACTAACTCTTCCAGGAAAAATTGAAACTGAGGAAATATTTTCCAACACATTCTTTGAGGCAAGATTTACCCTAATACCAATTTTAGACAAAAACACTCCAATGAGAGAAAACTATAGACTAATATTCACAGAAGCAAAGATTCTAAACAAAGTTTTAGCAAACTAAATCCAGCAATATATACAAAGGATAATATATCATAATCAAGTGGGGTTTAATACCAGGAACACAAGTTTGGATTTAATATTGGAAAAATCAATCAATGTCATTCACCATAATAGCAAACTGAAAATTAAAATCCATACGGTTATTACAAAAATGTAAGAAAAAGCATCTGAGAATATCCAACATCAATTCCTGAAAGCAAGTCTCTGTAAAATATACATGAATAGAAGGTAATTTCCTCAATAGTAAAGGAAATCTATGAAACACCAACAGCTAACTTCAGACTTGATGGTGAAGGGCTGAATGTTTTCCACTTAAAATCAGGAATGAGAAAAGGATGTTTATAACGATAAGCATCTTGTTGAGGGTGCTGTCCATGGTGGCATTTATGTAGTAGTGGCAAAACCAGTGGTACTCTATCTATCCAGAATACTCCTGTGGCCTATGCTCTCACTGCCTAACCTCTTTTGCTTCCTGTGTATTTTATGAGATTGGGGAACCAATCTTCCTATCATGTCTGTGTGCATTGGTTAGCTAGAGTTTGTGAACATTGGCGGCATCCAAGGATTCTTATCCAAAATTAAAATTTATTTAGATTGACAATCATACTAATAGCTATTTTCATTTTTTCAGTCTTAAAATTTTTAAAAATATATTATGTATTAAAAAAAATTAAGGCAGCAACACATAAAATTATGTAATTTTAAAGAATGGAGAGTCAAGATGGCAGAGTTGCACTGACCTTTTATAAACACACATTAGATTCAAATTTGACTCTAACCAAACATATTGAGATATATATAAGAACTCAATTTTCCTATCTATAAAATGAAGAAAAATGCTTACCTTTTGCTATCATTGAATTAACTAAACTCTATATAAAATTTAAATAATAATATGTTTTTTGGGACATTGAAAGCATCTAACAAGCAGTGAGAGGTGTGTGTGTCTATGTATGTGTGTGTGTGTTTTTGTTGTTTAAGGTGGCATAGTAACACCCCCTCCTCCCCAACAATTGAGCAGCATATCTCCTCCAAAAACAATTCAAAATCAAACTATGGCTATAAGGAGTAAAAAAACACTAAAAATAGAGTCAGGCATCAGTTTGCAAAGATTCATGACTCTGAATGTTAAAAATCTGGACACTTGGGGTGAGGGTGGGGAGAGGTGGAATCAAATTAAGCATAAAACATGTGAGCTCAGAATCCAGTTCACTCAGAGGAATTTTGGACATTCAAGACCATTACTGTGTTATTTTTTTAGTCTCTTGAACTATTCTTCTTTTCTGTGGGAAAAATTCAGAATTTTTTCAATAAAATATCAAGCTTCCCAATTACTTTTTGAGTTGTACATATATGTAGAGATTTAGAATGTTTGCCTTTTTTTCCAGGTTATAAAAAGGTACAGGGAGAGTAGAAATGCTTGAATGTAAGTCTATCACCTTCTCCGTTTACGACTTAGAAATGCATATTGTGATTCTTTCATCTCTGAAGTGATGAAGGCACATCAACTTATTTCCTGAGAAGATTTTTAAAATGTGCCTGCATGGAGTGTGTGAAAGTCTGAGAATGTACTACATACCCAGTTGGTACAAGTAGTTTTTTCACAGATCATTTCAGTGCTTTAACTTTCAGTCAGTGCTTAAGATCTCAAGCTTATCAATGGAAATCATAATGTTACAGGAAGCCTGGTATGATGGTAAAGCACTGACTTACAACTTTAGGATCTTGGGTTCAGTCTCAACTCTACCAATACCATGCTACTGCTCTCAAATAGGTTCAAGAATATAAAAATGTGGCATTAGACTCCCACTTTTTAAAAACTCATCCCAGCAGGAAGCCTCGGGATATACTGAGGATGAGTTTTGTGTGAGTCAGCACACAAAATATAGATGTAGACCTATTTTCTTTCTATGTTAATGTTAGGGTGGCTTGAATTTTTATTTAATTTCTGAATACTCTGAAGGGTCTTTGTTGGCACTGTGGAAACACATTACAAATTGTCACATGCAGTCTCTGATATGTTAATTCCTTAAGGATTAATGTACTGTCTATTCCTATTTTCTTACTTTTCTTTTTAAAAATTAAATAAGAAAAATGATTGAGCACAGAGATAAAATGAATGCATAAGTATAATAATTCTGATAAGAATCAAGGAACAATAAGGAAATGTATGGCACTTGCATTTAGAAATGCTTCTCCATAGAGGAAGTGTTAGAGATTTTTAGTAAGAAGAGGTCTGACCTAAGTAGATATTTCTCCAAAGAAGATATACAGATTGCCAACAAACACATGAAAGGATGCTCAACATCATTAATTATTAGAGAAATGCAGATCAAAACTACAATGAGGTATCACCTCACACCAGTCAGAAAGGCCATCATCAAAAAATCTACAAACAATAAATGCTGGAGAGGATGTGGAGAAAAGGGAACCCTCTTGCACTGTTGGTGGGAATGTAATTGATACAGCCACTATAGAGAACAGTATGGAGTTTCCGTAAAAAACTAAAAATAGAACTACCCTATGACCCAGCAATCCCACTACTGGGCATATACCCTGAGATTCAAAAAGAGTCATGTACCACAATGTTCATTGCAGCTCTATTTACAATAGCCAGGACATGGAAGCAACCTAAGTGTCCACTGACAGAGGAATAGATAAAGAAGACGTGGCACATATATACAATGGAATATTACTCAGCCATAAAAAGAAATGAAATTGTTATTTGCAGTGAGGTGGATGGATCTAGACACTGCCATACAGAGTGAAGTAAGTCAGAAAGAGAAAAACAAATACCGCATGCTAACACATATATATGGAATCTTAAAAAAAAAAAAAGGTTCTGAAGAACCTAGGGGCAGGACAGGAATAAAGATGCAGATGTAGAGAATGGACTTGAGGACACGGGGAGGCAGAAGGTAAGCTGGGACGAAGTGAGAGAGTGGCATGGACATATATACACTACCAAATGTAAAATAGCTAGTGGGAAGCAGCCGCATGGCACAGGGAGATCAGCTCGGTGCTTTGTGTCCACCTAGAGGAGTGGGATAGGGAGGGTGGGAGGGAGATGCAAGAGGGAGGAGAAATGCAGATATATATATATATATATATATATATGCACACACACATATGTATAGCTGATTCACTTTGTTAGACAGCAGAAACTAACACACCACTGTAAAGCAATTATACTCCAATAAAGATGTTAAAAAAAGAGGTCTGAATCAAAAACAGAATCATATATATTATAAAGCAGAGTGTCAGAGACAAGTTTATTGAGACATTTGTGGATAATTTTATTTATATATACATATTTAATTTTTAAAATAAAACAACAAACAGTAAATTTCAGAGAAAAGAGTTGATTCTCTGTGTTTCCTCAGAATTTTCAAGTCAAAATATATGGACCATAATACATATTTTAAAAATTAAATATACAGAATATTATTTACTTCTTTCAGACAGTTGTTCAAATATCACTTTATTTGTGAAGTATTTTCTGAGTACCCTGCTTAAAATTACATAGATACCTTATCTCACTTCCTGGCTCTTTCTGCTTTCCTCTCCATAGCACTGGTTATCTATTATTTTATACATTATACTTTATAAGTTCATCTTCCCACAATTAATATGTGAGGTCTATAAAAGCAGACTTTTATTCAGTCCTCTCTTTTGCCTTAAAACAGTGACTGGCACAAACTAACCTCAGAAAAGTATTTGATAAATGAATGAATCAAACAATTATCTGTCAGGAACTGTATAAAGTTCATTAAAAACTTATTTAACTTAGTCTTCACAACAACTCTTGGGACATTATGCTCATCTCAGTTTTTACAGAAGAAAGTGAATTTTAGAGAGTTTAGCTGCCCAAGATTATACATATATTAAGTGTTGATTTCAGAGCTGTGACTCAAAATACATAAATCTGATTCTAAAGCGTATGATCTTGTCCAGTAATCTCAATATTTCTGCAACAAAATTCGTAGAATGATAAAATTAGAATGGTTTCTTCCAGAATTTGGCTAACACTAATCATTTTATTCCCAATTGAGATGGTATATAGGCTCTTTTACTTTTAGTCATATTAGCCAATAAATATAACTATTGTGATATATAAAGGCAAGGTACTAAAAATATTACTACACAGGAAATGTATAATGATCAGAAAAATTATCTCTTTTGGTTCTGCTATACTAGTAATACCACTTTTTTAAAAAGGAAAATAATACTTCTTACTTATACTTTTTCTCTTTGTGCATTTAATGCCAGAATAGAAACTTTAGAGAGCACCATAATTTATGAAGTCTATATCACAAAACTCCAATTTAGTTATTTCTATTAAAGGATAACCATAAATACTTCTTTTATATGCAGCAGTCATCTTTAAAATGGAAAAAAAATCTGTAGTTACAGGTGGAATAGGGCAACACATCATTCTTGAGTATCATGGAAAATAAATATTTTTGATAGATTTAAAAAATGTGTTGGATTTTTATTTTATCTTTCTTTCCCTATAAGTGCACTATATATACCAAGACTATGCAGCCAATTCATGGAAATCCCAATTCCTTTAAAAAAGTGAAACAGCTTATGTCATGAATATCTCTTAATTAAGAGATATATTGTTGATAGAGACAACCTGGTAATACGTGGAACCATAAATACAAAATTTGCACATTTACCACTCTTTCATGTTTACCCTTGAAAAAGAAGTTCTGGAGTTTGTTTTCATGATTGGACTAGAAAATTTAAGGATTAAGATGAGTGAGATGGACTGTGGGAATTTTAAATTTACCTGTTTTGGCGACTCTTACTATTTGTGAACTCCTTATGATTCTGTTTCAGGTATCCCAAGAGAGAATTTCTCCTTCCATGTCATACTAGTAAAGTTCTATTAAATTAAAACTGGCTTTATCTACAGTGTGAATTAACAAATGTGACACTAGCCTTTGAGTACTGCTTTTCACAAGGATTGTCAGCCAAAATGGTCAAAATCCTAACTCAAAAAGACGCAGACAAGGTGAGACATGAAAAAATAAACTTGGAAGAAGCCACCTGGGGTTTTACCAAAATGTAACATTTAAAATATGCATTATATCTTTTTTATAAATAACATATATTTATTGTATAAAAATTTGAAAATCAAAATAAATATTATCATAACCTATTAATTTACCACACAAAGATGAAAACTACTAATAGTCACCAGATATTCTTCCAATTTGTTTCTTTAGTAACATATATGGCCAAAATAGGATCACATTGAAAGTCTGATTTTGAAAACCTACTTTTCTTCCTTTAGCATGTTTTTCTGAGTAAATATGAATTTATTATTTTAATGATGAAAAATAGTAACTTATTTAACCACACTCCACTTTTTTGTTTTTGAGGACAGATCCTGGGACACAGTTTACCTATAGTATGAATATGCTAAGTGAAATAATAAAATGATAAATTCTAAGTGACATTTAGAAAGCTTATATTCTTCAGTTCTATAAATAAAACCAATTTCCCTGAAACCAGCTAATTCCAGGTCATATTCTGTATCTGTGTTACAAACATTTTGGTTCTAAGAAGCTATCCTTGTTGCTCTTCATGGTTATTTATGGATGTGAGCCCCTTTGGTTAAATTCAGGGACTATTTTTTATATAATTGCCAGTTTCTACAAATTATACAAATATTGAATTTCTAAACTATGTAAATTTTGTTATTTTATTATTGATTAAATTCAAGACTAACATTTCCTGCCAATGGGCTTCACAGGGTCTTCATAAAGGGGCAGTTTTTCCAATTATAACCATATTTACACTCTTCACCTCATCATCGTAAAATCTAAAATAACAGGATAGGGTAATTTTTGCATCACTTCTTGACATAACTTTAACACTAGACTCCATGCAAAGTAATCTACTACATGGCAAGTGGTAAATTCAGGAAAGGTGACTGAATTTTTATGATCAGAGATGGTATAGATTTCAAAAGCTTTTGACAATCAAAATACAGAGTCAACAGGATTAATCTTTTGATGGATGACAGTATCCTGTGAGATATAAAGGCAATGTGTGATATCTGCTCTTAAGTTTACCTTCTTACAGGCTTAATCATCACTCTATACTTGTTCTTTTCTTAACTCAATACTACATTTGGAGGAGTTAAGTTCCTACTTCCTCTTTCTTCGAAAACTGATGTACAAAGCACAATAGAGATCTTAAAGACAGGAATCTATATTTGGAAGATGTGTTGGGAAGTGAATTCAGTAGGCAACTAACCATGCAATGTGATTATTTCTAAAATAATTGGCTTGACATCTGGTTCATGATGGTGGACTGAACAATGCCCAACTCATCTGGAACCTCACTAATGTTTAGAAATACAAGAAAAAATAAAATTGCAAAGAAGACAGTAGAGGAGGTTACATGAACAGGAGAGTTCATGTTTTCTGTAGAGTCTATATGAGCAGATGTTTTCTAATGTATCACATAAAAGTGTATTTGGAAATAATACAAGTAAAATCTGTACTATTATATAATATTTAAGGTAAGACATTCACAGTTTCTAAGAAATTTATAATGCCACATTTATTGAATCACATTTGTGCTATACAATATCAAACAATCCCTTTAAGAACTATTAGAAGGCTATGTCAGAAAAGTCTCTTCTGCAATATCTATTGTTCAATAGTAAGTAATCCTTTCAAAGTATTAACATGGGCTTTATTTTATATAGTTAAGATTCTAATATTGTTTAAATACTAATATTTTACTAGTTATGGTTTTATAATTAAGTTCTGCATTTAGATATTTAATGATTTGTTAAATATGGTTTTATATTTCTGAATATGAAAACCTTTAATATTGATCATTTTTGTGTATACTTTTAATAAAACATGCAACATATATTATTATAAAGGGGAAATTACCAAATAATTCATTGTTTATGTCTAGAGAGATTAAAGCCCCAGTTAAGTAACCTATTATTAAACAATACATTCAAAAGATGCTCAAACTGATCTACCATTGAAAGAAGACCTGTGAAAATGTGTATGAGGCAGGTATGCAGATCAGTTGTTTCCATTCTTACCATTCTCACTGTACTACATGACATTTGAAGCACCTGGGTGGGCGGTCAAATGAGAAATTTAGCATTATACATTGATAGCATTGGGAAACATAGGTCTTTTGTTTCCCTTTTTGTCCTCTATCCCTCCCCTAGCCCTACAACATGTCATTCATCTGGTTTTAATGCTGCATAAATATGCATTATCTTATGCCTGTTTGCTTTGGATGCTGTGTGCCCAGCTGTAACAAGATGTTGCTTCTTTTGTTATTTGTATACAGCTGCTTGCTTTAAACTAGTAGATTCTGAAATACCTTTCCTTGCATGTCTAAAATAAAACTACTGCATGTAAAAAAAAACTGGTAGATATGCATCAGTTGGGAAAACAAAGTAGAGAAAGGAAGCTCCTGCTTAGACCACATCCATCAGTAACTTCTGAAGAAGTGGGGCTGGTGTTATCAGTGAAACCCAAGAGGCTCTAGACAAGGTGTCACATACATACAGTTCAGCCTGAAAAAGTTGCTGAAAGGGAATTATTGAAGGTATGTTTACTCAACAGTTGCATCAGGGAAACTGACTCTTTCCTATTTCACTCTATAGACAAAATCACTCATATCCACTGAAACACTTAGGGAGACATACAAGGCTGCACTAGGCATTGGCATCTGAAAAAGTCAAGTTTCAACATTCGAAATATAGGGGTCCCAGAAGAAGAAGAGAAAAAGAAAGGGACTGAGAAAATATTTGAAGAGATTATAGTAGAAAACTTCCTTAATATGGGGAAGGAAATAGTCAATAAAGAACAGGAAGCACAGAGAGTCACATACAAGATAAATCCAAGCAGAAACATGCCAAGACACATATTAATCAAACTATCAAAAATTAAATACAAAGAAAAAATATTAAAAGCAGCAAAGGGAAAAGCAACAAATTACATACAAGTGAATCCCCATAAGGTTCATTTTCAACATTGTGAAAATGACTATATTACCCAAAGCAATCTACAGATTCAATGTAATCCCTATCAAACTACCAATGGCGGGGCTTCCCTGGTGGTGCAGTGGTTGGGAGTCTGCCTGCCAATGCAGGGGACATGGGTTCGTGCCCCGGTCTGGGAGGATCCCACGTGCCGCGGAGCGGCTGGGCCTGTGAGCCATGGCTGCTGAGCCTGCGTGTCTGGAGCCTGTGCTCTGCAATGGGAGAGGCCGCAACAGTGAGAGGCCCATGTACCGCCAAAAAAAAAAAAAAAAAAAAACTACCAATGGCATTTTTCACAGTACTAGAACAAAACATTTCACAATCTGTATGGAAACACAAAAGACCCTGAATAGCCAAAGCAATCTTGAGAAAGAAAAACGGAGCTGGAGGAATCAGGCTCCCAGACTTCAGACTATACTACAAAGCTATAGTAATCAAGACAGTATTATACTGGCACAAAAACAGAAATGTAGATCAATGGAACAGGATAGAAAGCCCAGAGATAAACCCATGCACATATGGTCACCTTACCTTTGATAAAGGAGGCCGGAATATACAATGGAGAAAAGACAGCCTCTTCAATAACTGGTGCTGGGAGAACTGGACAGCTACATGTTAAAAAATGAAATTAGAACACTCCCTAACACCACAGACAAAGCAATTAGAGATTAAAGATGGACTAAAGACCTAAATGTAAAGCCAGACACTATAAAACTCTTAGAGGAAAACATAGGCAGAACACTCTATGAAATAAATCACAGCAAGATCCTTTTTGACCCACCTCCTAGAGAAATGGAAATAAAAACAAAAATAAACAAATGGGACCTAATGAAACTTAAAAGCTTTTGCATACCAAAGGAAACCATAAACAAGACAAAAAGACAGCCCTCAGCGTGGGAGAAAATATTTGCAAATGAAGCAACTGACAAAGAATTAATCTCCAAAATTACAAGCAGCTCATGAAGCTCAATATCAAAAAACAAAGAACCCAATTCCAAAATGGGCAGAAGACCTAAACAGACATATCTCCAAAGAAGTTAAACAGATAGCCAACAAACACATGAAAGGATGCTCAACATCACTAATCATTAGAGTAATGCAAATCAAAACTACAATGATGTATCACCTCACACCAGTCAGAATGGCCATCAAAAAAATCTACAAACAATAAATGCTGGAAGGGTGTGGAGAAAAGGGAACCCTCTTGCACTGTTGGTGGGAATGTAAATTGATACAGCCACTATGGAGAACAGTATGTAGGTTCCTTAAAAAACTAAAAATAGAACTACCATACGATCCAGCAAACCCATTACTGGGCATATACCCTGAGAAAACCATAATTCAAAGAGTCATGTACCACAATGTTCATTGCAGCTCTATTTACAATAGCCAGGACATGGAAGCAACCTAAGTGTCCATCGACAGGTGAATGGATAAAGAAGATGTGGCACATATATGCAATGGAATATTACTCAGCCATATAAAGAAACGAAATTGAATATTTGTAGTGAGGTGGATGGACCTAGAGATTGTCATACAGAGTGACATAAGTCAGAAAGAGAAAAACAAATACCGTATGCTAACACATATATGGGGAATCTTAAAAAAAAAATGGTTCTGAAAAACCTAGGGGCAGGACAGGAAGAAAGATGCAGACATAGAGAATGGAACTGAGGACACAGGGAGGGGGATGGGTAAGCTGGGATGAAGTGAGAGACTGGCATGGACATATATACACTACCAAATGTAAAATAGATAGCTAGTTGGAAGCAGCCACATAGCACAGGAAGATCAGCTCAGTGCTTTATGTCCACCTAGAATTGTGGGATAGGGAGGGTTGGGGGGGAGATGCAAGAGGGAGGGGATATGGGGATATATGTGTATGTTTGGCTGATTCACTTTGTTATAAAGCAGAAACTAACACACCATTGTAGAGCAATTATACTGCAATAAAGATGGTAAAAAAAAAGAATGAACAAAAGTAGCAAACATGAATAAGTTAAAAAGCTTAAGAAATGCTGTGGAAATAATCTCTCTTTTCTAGTCTCAGGATCCTTTGGAGAAGGCAAATTAAGAGTATGTTAAGCTTCTGCTCTAATTTTTTTCCTAAGAATCAGGCTTACATAATGTCTCCAACCCCCTCCCTTCAAAGGGGAGGCCAAGGGAGCTCATTTCCCCAAAGTCTTTTCTGCCTAAACTGAAAATGTTCCTGCAAAGCACAGGTGAAGTAAATAGATTTTTTAAATTGTGTATTAGGATAAAATGTAATGGACATTTTAATAAATTATATACTATATATAATTTATTTCATAGAATAACCTATACATGTGTATCTTTTCCTGACTCTGGGTTATAAAATAAAATGGGTGAAAAGGGTGATCTCAATTTTTTTAAACACTGCCTTTAAGCCATTTTTTTCATTTCTTGTTCTAAGGAATGAAAAATATTATTTTTATTAACTTCATGTAAGGATAAAATATCTAAGAAATAAAATTGCATTTATATATTTTTGATAGAATGATCTATGCATGCATACCTTTTAAAAAAACTCTGGATTATAAAATATAATCTGTAGAAGTGTAATTTTAGTTTTTAAAAACTTACTTTTAAGCCACACATTTCTTTGTTCATTTCTTACTCTAAGGAATAAAATATGCAGCTCCTAAACTCTATGAAACACCACATATTTTAGGAAGCTCTTTTAGCTACCAATACTATTCAATAAATAGCAAAAACAAAGCTTTATCAAATTACATACTCTGAAAAGTGTATACATGGACTCAAGGTCATAGGATATCCATTTGAGGGCAAGTTTTCATTTTTGAAACAGGCTGAACCTAATATCTCCTTGAAGTATATCTGTCTCTTTTGAGGATGAAAATCTTGAAAGATCTCAGATACATTAGAGAAGAAAGGCCATATCTCTCATTAAAAATCAATATTACTTACTTCATAAAATATATGTAGTCTGAGTCCATTTAGAGACCTGCAAGGATCCTCCAAAATCATATTACAGAATTTTAAATCTCCCTGGAGGGTGGGGCATGGAGTGGCAGATAAATCATTACTTGCTAAACTCCCTTTCGATTCTCAGACAGTATACTGACTGTGTGCCTGCCAGTGTACCCGACCATGCTGTATCAGGCAATAAATACCAGGGGTTCCTGACCTTGAATTAACTGAATAGTTTTGAAAAGTTAATGTGATTTGCTCATGGTATAATTTAGAAGGGAAGTTGGTCCAAAATGCGTTAAGTATTGACCGCAAAAGCTCCCACATTGTGGGAGCTGTGCCAGATTGTAGAAGAGAATAAAACCTGTCATCTGCAATATTCTCTAACCTGTAATTTCTAAATTTTAATTATTCTTTTAAGTTTTGAAACTATTTAGAAGCCAAAAGGAAAAAATAAACTATCAAAAAAGCTGACTTAACAGTGAGATTTCTTTTATGGTATGCTTGGTGCTAAATATGGAAACAGCATCTTTGCAGTAAATAAGGACTTAGGGCAGAATCTTGCAGATTTCTGTATATTCTAATAATATAATAAATAAAGGATAAGGTATTTTTTGTGCTGCTTGAGAGTATCTGCAGTAGAAATACATCAGCTTTCAGATCTTTGCAGTACAATGACAATTATGGAGAATACCTGTGTGTCAAGACAAGTGCCTGACAGGGATTGTCCTTTTGTATTTTACTATTCAAGTTTAGGATAAATCAGCCATTCTCTTATTAAACAGGAATTATCCTGCCTCTATGCTGGAGCCTGGCATAACTAGGCTCTTAACAATGCTATAAAATGTCTGTGAAGTTTTTATTTCCTTTTTTTTTTCCAGTATTGCTTGGTAATAGTAAAACACAACTTTCCTTTAGTTACTCCATTCATAATCCAATTATAGCTTCAAATTTATGTTATGTAGGCTAACAAGAAAATTCATAGAGAAGACATGTTCTCTTCAACAAATAACTGTTAGTACAGAAAGGAAGTATTTGAAAATTGACTTTTATTTCCTGCAGAATAATTGACATTTTGATACATTAAAAAGGTACAAAATATGGAATTGCTCTTTGGTGATAGCCATTTTATATGTATTGCTTGATAAATTATTCTGAGTATCCTGCAATATCTTGAAGAGGTAAACACTGTGTGTCTGTACAAGTGATAAAATAAACCAAAAATACTGACTAATGAATGAAACCAGACCATGGTTCAACTTAACCACCATGTGGCTGTACTCTGCTTAATCATTCAGATGCCCCTGTTCCCAACTTTTAATTGCTATGATATACAATGATTAATTAAGGGGAGTTTATTTCTGGAAAAGTCAAACCCTGGCAGTTCCTCCTGCTGATCCTGATGCTTTTGGAAAACTCAGCCCTGTAACTAATTAGAATGTCAAAACGTGCTGATGACCTTTGCATTGAAGAGAACTATAGAGAAGTTAACAGGAATGAGCTATTTAGACTGTAATTATCTCCTCATTAACTCAAACATGTGCTATAGCCAGCAATAATGTATGGCTAGCTTTTTATTACCACAAACAGTGGGAGAAGATTCACGTGGTTAAGTGGTAAGAGCACAAATATTTCTCTATCCCTTTTTTTCAATATAGTCTAAAGGAATTATAGAAAACAAAATAAAGTAAAATAATAGAAATATGCCATTACTGTGAGTTCAAAGTGCAAAAGGGAAGTGGCCAACTTTAACACACACACTCATACAACAATTGTAAACCATTCTCTCTTCATTTCGCTCTCTTCACCTTTTTCTCACTCTTGTTATTTGATTGGACTCTACCAATTCCATATTTACAAAAAAAGTTAACTGCAAACACTTTTGTTGTTAACGAATGAGTTGATCTTGTTAATAAAATGGTTGCTACAACTAGATTTTAATGTCAGAATGGATTATCTGATTTTATTCCATAAAAACAGCTGATTGTTTTTAAAGTATACATAATGACTCTAAGAAAAGGAGGGCTAGGGACTTGTAGAAAGAAAAGAACGGAGAAACAACAAAATTGGTGAAAAGGAAAAAGGAGAAGAGAGATGTCTAATCCCATCTAATCAAGCACAATATGGGTTTGCTCCCTGTCCCTGGTTGTTTTTCTTGGATCAGATTAACCATCCAAATTTACCCAGAAACTCTTAGATTATATCTAGAATACTGAGGTTTCTACTAATAACACTTTATCTCACTCTCATTTTTATTTCACTCTCACCAGTGGTTACAATTAGACAATAAACTATTTGGTCATTTAAATATATTGTGGCAATAAGCAAAGACCACCCAAATGAGAACAGGCAGAAGCTATTTATTAAGAGTTTGCTATAGCAAGGGTGTCAGCCATCATTGTTTGCACTTAGGAGAGACTCAAATGCAGGCAGGGTAGTATAAAAGCTTTATAGTGGAAAAAAGGGAAGGCTTCACTTATGCTCTGATTGGAAGTTGTTTGCATGGGTGAGCTGGAGAGGAGACATCCTATGTGATTGGGTAAGGGAGCATATTTCTCTTTCTCTGATTGGTTCTAAATTGGACTAAGGGCAAATGATTAGGAAAGCTAGTAGTTAAGAACCAACTCCTGACTGTTTTTAGTCTACAGTTGCTAAAATTGGTTGCTGCAGACTGTGGGTCAGAGTTCTGTTTTGTACATATGGTTTGACCGTTGTCAGTTTGGATATTTAGTCTCCGAATAGTTGCTCAGACGAGTGCTTCTTTCCTCAAACACAAGCAGTCATTTATGGTTTGCCTTTCAATTTGGATGCTGAGATAGAACTGAAATGGTAATGAATAACTATTGCTGTAACTGCCTGTATCTCAGTTGACTCAAGTAAGATATAATTTTCTTGGGGACAACAATGATTATGTTCATAAAGATTTATAGTTACCGAACTTCAAAGATAAGTTGTAAATAAAACTTTGTTTTTCTTTAGAACGCTAATGCTAAAGAATGCAGGTTATTTTCTTGACCCCCAGTTTCCATATCTACCAGAAAAACACAGGATGCCTGAGCTCCTGTCTAGCTCTCACATGCTGATTTTGTGAAGTGTCTTGGTGTGCACAAAATTACAAAGTTTCAGACATTTACTCTGGAACTTTAAGGATGGCAGTTAATTCAGAATTCCAGCTTCTGATCCTTTCCTTAGCATCCAGTTTTCTATTTGCCTTTGGAGTAACAGACTCCATCTGAATGAGGCCTGCCTCAGTCAACAATATCCAAGGACTATATTTTTTTAAAAAGATTCACTTAATTGTTTCTAATTAATCTCTGTTCCATTTCCCCTCTCCCCATACACAGAAGTGCCTCAAATACTTTACTTTTTTCTCAGATTGGTCCTAAATTTAAATATGACACGAGGAAAGATAATTAATTATATATAAAAAAAACTTTTAAAAGCTATTTAGGGAAAAGAAGAAAGCTTACTTCAGTATGCAGCTAATCAGTTCTCCTTGTTAAATATTCAGAAGTTCCATTCTGCATGGATGGTACAGAAACCTCAATTTAAAAATACTGAATCCGGGCTTCCCTGGTGGCGCAGTGGTTGAGAGTCTGCCTGCCGATGCAGGGGACACGGGTTCGTGCCCTGGTCCGGGAAGATCCCACATGGCGCGGAGCGGCTGGGCCCGTGAGCCATGGCCGCTGAGCCTGCGCGTCCGGAGCCTGTGCTCCGCAACGGGAGAGGCCACAACAGTGGGAGGCCCGTGTACCACAAAAAAAAAAAAAAAAAAAAAAACTGAATCCTGGGACCATTGTTAAAGTCCTTCAGGGAAATCCCAAATCCCCCTTCACAGAGAGAAACCACAATTGGTGAATTATTAACTATCAACAAAAGTATTCAATGTGGAAAATAAATAGCACAATGCCTGCTCATCTCTTAAAAATTATATATTTAAAGAAAGAGTATGAAAACAGGCATTTCCAATGTAGCAAACTAACCTTAAACAAAAACACTAAGGTAGAATAGAAATAATTAGATGGGGAAAGAGGATTAAACATATGCTTTTTTGTGTTTTATGTTGTCAGAAAATGTGCCCTTATTTTTAAAATATACATTTTATTCATTTACTAGGAAATATGCATTTTATTCATTTACTAGGAAAACTGCTATAAAGTGACTATACATAATGTATGAAAAGATTTGCTGATTTTCTGAGACAAAAGTTGAAAATTTTACTTTTTCTATTTTATTTTGTGATAGCTTTATTTTTTTTTAACTTTTAATTTTATATTGGAGTATAGCCAATTAACAATGTTGTGATAGTTTCAGGTGCACAGCAAAGTGACTCAGCCATACATATACATGTATCCTTTCTCCCCCAGACTCCCCTCCCATCCAGGCTGCCACATAACATTGAGCAGAGTTCCCTGTGCTATACAGTAGGTCCTTGTTGGTTAGCCTTTTAAAATATAGCTGTGTGTACATGTCAATCCCAAACTCCCTAACTATCCCTTCACTCCATCCTTTCCCCCGGTAAGATTTACTTTTAAACATAAAGGATTCACTTATAAAATATATAAATATAAAATTTAGATCATCACATAAGATGTGATTTTTTAAAAACAAATTATTCAACTGTAGAAAATTACTTTAAAAATTATTATAGGGCCTCCCTGGTGGCGCAGTGGTTGAGAGTCCGCCTGCCGATGCAGGGGATACGGGTTCGTGCCCCGGTCTGGGAGGATCCCATATGCCGCGGAGCGGCTGGGCCCGTGAGCCATGGCCGCTGGGCCTGCGCATCCGGAGCCTGTGCTCCGCAACGGGAGAGGCCACAACAGTGAGAGGCCCGCATACCGCAAAAAGAAAAAAAAAAAAAAAAAAAAAAATTATTATAAACTGTAATCCTAATATATAAAGATAATCAGCATTCATATTTTTAAATGTTTCCTTCAGCTCTGTTCCCTTCAGTGTATGTTCATGTGTGTGTTCATAGTATGTGGTGTGTTTGTTTTAGCTTATTTTACAAAATGGGATAATCTGCTTATATATTATTTCATCCTGATTTTTTTTACTTGAAGTTATATTTTTACCATTTAACCCTGTCAATTTTTTCAGCAGCATTGTTTTAAATAATAGCATAGTAATCTATTTCAAAATTTGACTTTCCAATTTATGCTATTATAAAGAAGAACTCAATATGGTTCCTTCAATGGACAATTCATGAAATCAATATAGTATTCCTATATTTTTCTTTTACAAAATTATTAGTCAGATAGAGTCTTTGGATTTTAAGGAGGCTCTTGACTCATATTACTATATTAATATTCACAAAATTTAGACCAATTTAATTTCCAGCCAGCTTTACTAAGAAAAACTCTCACCAAACAATTGCAAACATGGCATTTGTTCAGTTACAGAAATATTTGATAATTTCATAGATGACAATTAATATCATATTTATAAAAAACCGAATAACTTAAATAACTTAAAACACATTTCATTAGTCACTAATAGGTTCTGGGAAGTCCTAAAGATTTTACTCCTAATATGCTTTTATTATTGAGCTGCATATTATTACTGTGAGTATTGAGATAAATAAAATCAATTATATTGTGATGTTGCGTATTTGCAGTAGCATTAATTGTTCACATTCCAGCAATAACTAATAAACTCTCAAGCCAGGAAGGCAATAATACCTGATTGTATCGTTCAGAAAACATTTGGGTTTTATCAACAGGGACATAATGTATTCAACTTTAGAAAGCTTGGATTTTAGCTTTCAAATTCTGTCATTGATTTTCAGATGCTGCCACAGAGTTCATTCACAGGGTTAATTTGTTAACCTTTTAAAGTTATTTGGGCTTCAAAATTACAATATGAACTTGGCTAGGTCATTTATTTGTTTTGAACTCTGCTTCAACACTTTGACCATGTAGAAAAATTACTAGAATTCTCTCATAAAGTTTCTTTGTAGCAAATTGACAGAATTTTGGAGTACTTTACATCACTAGTGTCCTCCTAATGCTAAATTACTAATATTTCAACTACCACTTTCTCGTACATAAAATTAATAATATTTCAGGATTTGGTGTTAGAAGGTAACAGAAAATGAACTGGAGTTGAAAGCAGAGTATCTGAATTATATTTCCAATTTTGCCATTTACTTCATGACACCTTAGAAATACAGAACTTCTATAAGGTTACAAGTCTATCCTCAAAGTGAATAAAATAGCCTTCTTAATTCCATTTACAATAGCATCAAAAAGAATAACAGGGCTTCCCTGGTGGCGCAGCGGTTGAGAGTCTGCCTGCCGATGCAGGGGACGCGGGTTTGTGCCCCGGTCCGGGAAGATCCCACATGCCGCGGAGCGGCTGGGCCCGTGAGCCATGGCCGCTGAGCCTGCGCATCCGGAGCCTGTGCTCCGCAACGGGAGAGGCCACAACAGTGAGAGGCCCGCGTACCGCAAAAAAAAAAAAAAATAAAAAAAAAAAATAACATACTTAGGAATCAACCAGAGTGGTGAAAGACTTGTAAAATGAAAACTACAAAACTATGCTGAAAGAAATTAAAGACATAAATAAATGGAAAGGCACTCCATGCTTAATCAATATTGTTAAGATGCCAATACTACTCTAGGCACTCTACAGACTCAATGCAATCCCTATTAAAATCCCAAGAATGTTTTTGCAGAAATAGAAAAATCCATTCTAAAATTTATAGGGTATCTCAAGGGACCCCAAGTAGACAAAACAATCTTGAGAAAGAGAACAGTCTTTTCAACAAATGGGGCTGGAGAAAAGTGGATATCCATACACAAAGAATCAAGTTGGATCCTTACCTAACACCATATACAAAAATGAATTCAAATGGATCGAAAACCTAAACTCAAGAGCTAAAATTATGAAACTCTAAGAAGAAAACATAAAAGGAAAGCTTCATGACATTGGTCTTGACAATGATTTCTTGTATACGACACCAAAAGCACAAGCAGCAAAAGAAGAAATAGACACATTGGACTTCATCGAAATTCAAAACTTTTGTGCAAAGAATACTATCATCAGAGTAAAGAGGCAACCCACAGAATGGAAGGAAATATTTGTAAATTGTATATCAAATATGGACTGGTATCCAAATATATAGAGAACTCCTAAACCTTAACAATAACAAAAAAATACAGTCCAATTAAAAATAATCAAAGATGAATAAACATTTCTCCAAAGAAGACATAGAAATAGTCAAAAGAACATAAAAAGGTGCTCAACATCACTAATTATTAGGCAAATGCAAATCCAAACTACAATGAGATACCACTTCATACTCATTAGAATGCTTATTATTTTTTGAACTAATAATAGCAAGTATTAATAAGGATGTGGAGAAATTGGAACCCTTGTGTACTGGTAGTGAGAATATTTAAAAATGTTGCAAACACTATGGAAAACAGTAAGTTAGTTCCTCTAAAAACTGAAAGTAGAATTACCATAAGATCCAGCAATCTCACTGCTGGGTATACATCCAAAATAATTAAACCCAAGGACATAAACAGATATCTTTATACCCATGTTTATAGCAACATTATTCACAATTGACGAAAGGTGGAAGCAACCCAGGTGTACATTGACAACTGAATGAATAAACAAAGTATGGTATACATATAGAATGGAAGATTATTCAACTTTAAAAGGAAATTAATTCTGAGACATGCTACCACATGCATGAACTTTAAAGACATTGTGCTAAGTTAAATAAGCCAGTCAAAAAGGACAAATACTGTATGCACATAGATGAGGTACTTAAAATAGTCAAATACATAGAGAAAAAAGGTAGAATGGTGGTTATCAGGGGCTGAGTGGAACAGAGATTGCAGATTTATTGTGTAAAAAGTGCAGGGTTTCAGTTTTACAAGATGAAAAAAGTTCTAGAGGTGGATGGTAGTGATAGTTACACACCAATGTGAATGTACTTCATGCCAGTGAACTGTACACTTATAAATGAGTAAAATGGTAAATTTTGTTATGTATAGTTTACTGAAATTTAAAAAATTAAAAATCAACAAAAAAACAAACGCTGCAAAGAGAAGCATTTTATAGTGGTGCAGACAGAGTTCAAGCTAGGATAGGGTAATTTTAGCATCATTTCTTGACATAACTTTATCACTAGACTCAATACAAAGTACTCTACTAAATGGCAAGTGGTAAATTCAGGGAAGGTGACTGAATTTTTATGATCAGAGATGGTATAGATTTCAAAAGCTTTTGACAATCAAAATACAGAGTCAGCAGGATTAATCTTTTGATGGATGACAGTATCCTGTGAGATATAAGGGCAATGTATGATATCTGCTCTTAAGTTTACCTTTTTATAGGTTTAACCATCACTCTATACTTGTTCTTTTCTTAACTCTACTACATTTGGAGGAGTTAAGTTCCTACTTCCTCTTTCTTTGAAAACTGATGTACAAAGCACAATAGAGATCTTAAAGACAGGAATCTATATTTGGAAGATGTGTTGGGAAGTGAATTCAGTAGGCAACTAACCATGCAATGTGATTATTTCTAAAATAATTGGCTTGACATCTGGTTCATGATGGTGGACTGAACAATGCCCAACTCATCTGGAACCTCACTAATGTTTAGAAATACAAGCTAGGTAATATAGATGGCTCAATGTTTTGAAGCCTCTTAGGTACTTAGGTAATTAAAATAAAATTAAGGAAGAGGTGTATTCCTTTCAAATAGTCTCTCTACTGGCTCTTTAGAAAACCAAGTAAGTGCTAAATGGCTGAGTCATCAGGAGGATTACTCACATTTACAACTTTGAAGCTTGCCTAAATGTTTTCACTTGAAGTATTCATCTGACAAGGGCCAACAGTGTGAACAATTTTGCTTTCCACTAAAAATCTCATGTTCTTTGTATTTTGAAAATATACCAACAAATTGGAGAAACTCATAGACTAGTAAAGGCAGACTGGCATTTTGTTATTTCCTTAGTAAATATAACTAGAGGATTTACCTATAAAAGCAATATAAAAAATTCATTCTGAAAATGTAAAAATCACAAAAACTAAATGTGTTAAATAAAACAAAAAATTTTAGAATTCATGTGTTTGGATTTACCTCCCTTAAGGTAATGATATAGATTCTTTTTATTTCCTTCTTAAAGAGTAAATTTTTTACCATCTTATTGCTGTGGAAGCAATTGCTAAGCAGAAGAGCCTTGGCGCTTTAGGTGCAAGAACTGGAAACATACTCTAGCTAACTAAAGCAGGTAAGGGAATTATTAAAAGAGGTAAGTGACTCAAGTTTTTGAAGAACAAAAGAACGAACTTTGGGGGTCACATATCTAAGAGAAATGTTAAAAATAATGCCAAATAACCCTTGAATTTATTCCTGAAAGCTTGTACCACCTCCTGAGCATTAATTGCCTCAGCTAGTACTTCTGCTACTATACCCACTTGCAGTTAGATGTGGTTCCTGCTGCCATGCTTCCTAAGATGGGTTATGATAATCCCCTGTTTGTTCACCTCTGTTGTGATTTAGATCATAGGATGGACCTATCTGACTTGTACAACCTTCAGAATATGCTAAGTCTTACAAATATGAAAAGCTGGGAAAGTAAAGAACTAGTATTATCAGCTTTGGTGATGGGAGATGCAGAATTGTCAGCACAGAAATGGAAGTCAAATGCTGGGCAGTGGAAGAGAACAACAAATGTTAGCAACAAAGGTGAGTACTGAAAAGAAATTCAGAGAGCGATGTCAAAATTAAGTTTTATTATTAGCTTGTTGTGTGAAACTTGACAAATGACCAAGCTTGCCTTAATGTTTTCCTCAGCTTGACTAAACTTTAGACAGCTCCTTCCTGACCCTAGGCCCCTGAATTCCCTTGTCCTAGAGCATTTACTCTAGAAAAGATCATAGTGTATTTTCTTTCCCTGCTCCTTTCAGATGTAAAATTTCTTCCAGCCTCTCATCAGTTTCACACCTGAGGAATGTTCTCAAGGACCTGGGAACCATCCCATTGAAATCATCAAGAAAGTGAGGGCCTCTATCTCCTAGTCTCTATGGGAGGGTAGGGGCTTAACTTCAATAAGCACAAATTTGCAAACAAAGGTGGGCCTAATCACATAGACCAAACTTCCTCCTAATGTCCACCCTGCAGTACTTTTTCACTATCTGACTCTAGCACTTAAAAACACTCTAACCTCTTCTTTCAATGGAGTTGAGTTAAATCCCTCTCCCCTATTGCAATAGTTTTTATCCCTACTTCTATAATCTTAAAGTCTTCCCTGCCTGTTTAACTCCATCCAGTGCAATGTTTCTTTGACATAAATGATTAAAATATGCATAATTATAAATAGGTAGATAGATATGGATAGATAGGTATGATACATGTATACACACACACATACACTACATGGCACACCTGTATACTCTTAAAATGTAATTTTTATAAGAAGATAAAATCATGACTCACATAGAAATATAAATATGAACCAGGTTAAAACATTTGTCTTACTCAATGATATGACAGAACTAGGCGGATATTTTAACTGATTCAAAGGGAAAATAAAAAGAGCCTAAATTAATATGGAATAAAGGAATATTAAGACAAAGGTAATTTTTGGTAGTGGCAAGTCAATTAAATCATTAATAGACAGAACAGAATCTACATATCTCCCAGTTACCTACAACTTACAGAGTTGGAAGTTACACAATAGCTCAAAGTTAATGCATCATAGAAGTGGAACCTCATGACCTGGGAGGGTAAACTTTAGACAATGAATAGTTTTGTATTGGGAGACAAATTTGTTTTTTCTAAAGTGCACAATAGTGGGTGTGGGTATGCGTGTGTGTGTGTGTGTGTGTACATATTATGAATGGTATGCTAATAACTTTCTCCTAAAATACTGACAAAGATCAAATGGATAAGAGTAGACATTAGCAGCCAAAGTGCAAGAAATGCACTTATTAATCATTGGTTGAAACCTAAATTGTTTCAATATCAACAGAAGGAAATCTGGTAATATTTCACACATTCTTAAGTCATCTAGCTGTTGATATAGCAAATCTAATATTGGAAATTTTTCTTACACAAATATAGGCACATGGATGCAAATGTGTGTGTACACACACACATACACACATACAGCATTTACTCTATTTTTAGAATAGTAAAAGGCTGAAACAACATACATATTCGTCAGTAAGAAGAGACTTCACAAATTGTGGTAGAGCTACACAAGAAAATATTTTACAAATGATAAGAAGAATATGACAGATAAGCAATCTATAAAATAATCTTCAAAAATTTAGTCTTAGAGAAATGAGGTTTATATAACGTAAGTAGCTATAAGTAAATAAATAAATCTATTATTCCCTTATGCTTACACAGCAAGTTTCTTGTTCTGTTTAGTGCATGTGTCATTTTGCCTTCTAAATGTTTCTTCTACCTAGCTTTCTCCAAGACTGTGTTTTGATCAACCTCCTGTCAGGGCTGGGGACTTGCTCTTCTTTGCTTCTAGCATACATATATATATTGCTCAGATTTTGTTGTTGTTACTGTTTTGTGGAATTGAGTAGAATGGTAGAATGGCATGTTCCTTTGGGGAAATGAGCTCCAGGGTTGACCCACAAAATAACATAATGCTTTTTTGGTTTGCTTTCTTAGCTGTGCAGTAAAGACCTTCTGAAGAACAGTCTGAAAGGGTATTTCAAAGTCCATGAAAAAATGTACAAAATATTGAAAGAAATGATATTGTCAATAAAGGTCTAGAGAATATGTTGCTTGCTCTGTGTGTGTGTGTGTGTGTGTGTGTGTGCTATAGTCCTCAATGCAGTGCTATGATACTCATGGCCAACTCTGACCCAAGAGAATGAATGTAGTGCACTTCTAATTAGAATTTATTGTATGGGAGAAATGAAACATAATTTCCATCCCTGATACATAGCATTTTAGTATTCTGACCTTTTGGTAAAGGTACGTGCATGATTAGAAAACATTTGAACACCCCTGCCATTGGAAGACAGGGCTGTAAATGGTAAAAGCAATGAAATGAGCCCCCAATTTAGGACAGCCTCTCCAAAGGTCAAGATGAAGCAGCCCATCTATTTAACTCCCCAAATATATGAGGCATTCATCCTAGTACAAGGCAGTTTCATGACAAAGACTATAAAACAAAAGCAATGGCACTATATTAACTGAGTTTATAGTCTGTATTAATAAGATAAAATTCCATATATTTACATATACATGTATGTAATATTCTAGAAAGTATAATTCTGAAGGTGTTCTTCTTTGCCAATACATGATATCAAATTAATTTAAGAAAGCTGCCAATGAATTAGAAATGTTTCATCAACAAGAAAGGATTTCTAATAGCTTCCTATAAGAAAAACTTCCCTCACTAAAGTTTGTTGTTGTTTTCCTTTTCTCTGAGAATCAATGGAATGTTTTCTGCTCTGCTGAATTATTAAGCTTCCTGATGTTATACATTTTCAAGCCACTGCTGAAAGGCCACCTTCAGAATTGTTACTTCACTGCAAATAAGTGAGTTTGAAGAAGAAAATAAAAGTAAAACAAAACAATCAGCTTTAAAAAAAGAATTGAGAAAATAGAAACAAATAACTTCATCATTAGACTTTCAGTGTTTCATATAGTATATTCTTAAATCATATTTTGGGACCCACTAAAATATATCTAGTTACCTGAAGGGAACTTTGTAAAGAGAACTTTTTTTTTTAACATCTTTATTGGAGTATAGTTGCTTTACAATGGTGTGTTAGTTTCTGCTTTATAACAAAGTGAATCAGCTATACATAAACATATATCCCCATATCTCCTCCCTCTTCCGTCTCCCTCCCACCCTCCCTATCCTACCCCTCTAGGTGGTCACAAAGCACCAAACTGATCTCCCTGTGCTATGCAGCTGCTTCCCACTAGCTATCTATTTGTAAAGTGAACTTTTTATTCACTTCAATTTATAAAATAGGAAAAGCTGATATAGCTTTTAAAAAGGATTAGGCATTGTAATAAAACAGGAGATGCAAGTTCCTAAAATCCTGGGAATGGCTGTTTGAACTATTTAAATAAGGATTTATTGGGTTTTTTAAAAAAAATTCCCTTACACGAAATTCAGTATAAACAAATAGATTGTTTCAGTTTTTATTCCACATTTTATACTACTGAACAAAAATTCTAGAAAGGCTTTTTCCATTATTCACAAATATTTGTGTATTTGAACACCTATTACATAAACATTCTTCTTCATATCCTGTGTGCTTCTGATGTAGAGCTAAATTTCCTCACTATATAATTGTCTTCTTTTGGCTTTCATGGAATACATTTTCCTGATCTTCTTATTTACACCTTTGATCTATATATAGGGCAATGGGATTTATGTGAGATGTTCTCTGGTACTCTTAGACAGGATGATCATTTAACATGAATTCACATTTTCGGTCCCATTACTTGTCATTGATGAGAACTGAGTATCATACTCTACTATAGGAAAAAAATGGGAAAACTTGCAGTAATTTAAATTATAATACCATGAGATATCTTCCGTGAAAATAACATGAACTGTGTACATTTGTGGGACATAAAATAAAAAATCAGCACCAACGGTTACAGAATCTTTAAAGGGTTCAAAACACTGTAACAATATTGACCAGTGAAACTAAGCAAGACTCTGCTGATGTAGATAAAGGCTACTGTTCCTATGTTAAAAATGAGAACCCAGAGAAAAAAATAAAGAAAAAGAGAAAAGGAATAGATGACTTTCATAGGTCTGAAAAGCAATTTAGTAATCAAGGTGACCATTTTACAATGGCACTAGTGCAGGAGGTCCAAAGCATCATTTTCCCTCAAACTTTCAGACTGCTAGAGTGTAAACATTGCAGCAATAGAAGTTAGCATAAGCTAACATAAAAGGAAATGGAAGGAGGACCTGATATGGTAAGGGTTAGAGGGTGGGAAAGAAGTCAGTGTTGGAAGCAGATGGCCCAGGATTGCTCCCACTCAGAAAAATATTGTGATTGAGTTCATAGCTGTCAAAATAGCTGGGGTCGTGTCAGTTTTAAACAGAGGTCTACATACATAAAAACATCTAACCCATTCCTTGACTCCTTACCCACGTTTCAGCATGTCATTTAGGAATCAAGTTTGCTTTTATAATGAACCTGACCTTACCATAAAACAAGTGAGCAATTAGCAGAGGGAGTTTAGGTATCCTTAGCAAAGAAAGTTGAATTATTAACCACTCCCTTGAACAGAAGATAAAAAGATGGTATTTCTGACACCGTATCAGAACAAGGAAGGGCTGGGGAGTAAGTGGATAGGATAGCCAGGTGTGAGGGCAAGACCTCAGATATACAAGGCTGATTAAGCATTTGGTAATTGGAAACATGGAATGAATAAATGGAATTACAATTTTGATTCTCAGTACCATGTTTGAAGAATGTGTTTAAGTCTCTTGCATATCTCATAGATGAATAAAGGACCAATTATTATTTAGTGATTTTCTTTAATTAAAGCATATAGTTAATTAAAATTTATCACTTATATTTTTAAAGATAAGGTTTTAAGCCAATTCTTCTCTATACTATTGTGTTTTGCAGGCTGTCCCTAGAGCATAAGAGTAACCTCTATTCCATCCATAATTAATGTGTCCACACGATGATACCACACATACACTAATGGGATATGAAAAGATTTTTTACTTATATATGGAAATTTTTTTGAAGAAAAGAACACAGTCATTTAAGCTGGTCGGAAATGGCTTGGTGGTCGGAGGGCTTTGGTTTTCCTTGTGGTTGTGCAGGGGGAGCAGGCTGAAGGGTTTGTGGGCTGCAGTTCCCATGGTTTGAACTTTCTCATCAGTGGTAAGGGAGGCCACAAGCAGGCATTATTTGCTTGTCCACATGTGGGGCAAGAGGGGAAGAGAGAAGAGTGGGGTCTAAAAGTGGTCAGCATTCAAGTGTCAAAAGTGGAGTCAGACTCTCCTCTTTCGAAGGATTTAAAAAATACAATTTTGGGCTTCTCTGGCTGCACAGTGGCTGGGAGTCCGCCTGCCTATGCAGGGGACACAGGTTCGTGCCCCGGTCCGAGAAGATCCCACATGCCGCGGAGCGGCTGGGCCCGTGAGCCATGGCCACTGAGCCTGTGCATCCGGAGCCTGTGCTCCACAATGGGAAGAGGCCACAACAGTGAGAGGCCCGCGTACACAAAAAAAAAAAAAAAAAAAAAAAAAAAAAAAAAAATTTATTTGGAGCCAGAAATGTCAGGAATGAAATAAAAAAGGCATCTTATACTTTAGTTTTCTGTTTTAGTCATGAGGTCTAATGGAAACTTTCTTCTATAAAATGATCCCCTTCTTATGACCCATTTGAAGTACAGCTGCATATCCTTAATAATCACTGCAAATAACAAATGTTTTTTTAATCTAAAAAGACCTATCTTGCATCTCCAAATGGAGTTTAATTTCCCCTCTGTGTGTCCTTAGTGACTCATTTATACTTCTACTATTACATTTCCTATTCCATGTAATTATTTGTTACAATTATTTGTTGCAATTATTTGTTATTTGTCGAACCATGTTTTTCCTATTCTCCAGAATTTTGGATGAAGGCCTAAAGCTTGGAAAACATGTTCACAAGGTTTCTGTGTGAGATGTCTCTCATTTGCTCATCAAGATCTGCTCTCCAATTTATCCACCTTTCTCCATTCCTCTCTCTACACCACAAGAAAAACACTGGATTCTTTTGCCCTCTGGCTCCTGTTCGGTTTTAGCCAACGGGGGACGCTGGCAGATACGGAAAGCGTAAGAGAGGAAGGTGTGTGGGTCACTTTGGTATGACTGCAACCTCAAGGGAAGGTCACATCCCCGCTCAAGGCAGCCTCTCACTAACTTTCTTCTCTAGTTTCTGATAAATTCTTCCACTTCATTTGTTAAGGTTGTCAGAGCCTTAGGATTCTGCACCATCTTTTATGATTTTCTTTACTCTTTCTACACATTTGTCAGTTGTCCTGTTATTAAACTCTTTATGAAAAATATTGAATGTGCCATTTATTTGCTGTTGGGAATCTGATTTACACACATCCTAAGATTACTGAGAAGTGTAATACATATCTATGCCAGAATCACCAAGGGAGAGAACAGATGAAATTGGAAACTTAATCTTTATCACTCCCTCAAACTTAAGACCAGAAATTCAGAAGGAGATTCACTGATAAATTTTATGAGTGTTTTGACTTTTCTCCTCTACTCTCCAAATTATGGGTATATATATATATTGTTTTCAAGAAGGAAAGCCGGGACGTCAGTCTTGAGTTACAGAATTGCTGGGCTGCAGAAACTAGAGAACCATCTTCATATAACTTCTTGAATATAGTTTGGTGTATTTGTTTTCGATTGTTGCTGCAACAAATTAAAAGCTAGTGGTTTAAAGCTACACAAATTTACTATTGTTTTGTTCTGGAAGTCAGAAATCTGAAACGGGTCTTATAGGGTTAAAATCAAGGTATCTCTAGAGCTTCATTCCTTCTGCAGGCTATAGGGGGAAATATCTTTGCTTTTTTTTATTTTCATAGGCTGCTGGCATTCCTTGTCCACATCACTCCAACCACTGCTTCCTGCGTCTCATTTCCTTCTCTACCCTTCTGCTTCCCTGTTACATGGACCTTGGAGATTATACTGGGCCTACATGGAAAATCCAGGATAATCTATCCATTTCAAGATACTTAATATAATCACATATGGAAAGTCCTTTCTGCCACATAATTTCACACATTTCCAAGGTCTGAGAATTAGGGCATATATATCTTTGGGTGGGGGTCATTATTCAGCCCACCACATAGAGTGAGAGACTTCTGAGTACAGAGGGATATTTGTACTCTGGAAGTTGGGAACTGTGTGAGCAGCTGCTGGTTCTGCTTATCAAGTGAAAAATATAAAGACTAAATGCAAGCTGCAACAGTTTGCAAACATGGGATAAAGAGACTGATTGTCATTTGGAAAACTGTACTTTCACCATTTAGCGGAACTGGGATGTGTAGCATTCTATGGACTAAGTAAAGTCCATGGAAATGGAAGGCTTGAGTCATTATGAAGGGACCCAACCTAGGAGGGGTTACCAGGGTGGAGGAACTTCAGAAGTAAGAAATTCTGTGTGGCAGGACCACAGAACACACAGTGAGAGGGAGGGTGCTGTCACAGATCACAATGGGGGAGGTCACGTCCCAAGTCAGAGACTAGGGCAGTATGTCACTGTAGAGGGTTGAAAAGTAAACATAAATGCAGTGAAGCAACCACATGAGTGTCTGCAACAACAGCAGGCACATGGCCAGAAAATATCATCCAAAGAGATAATTAATACAGCAACAGGCAAATAAAATAACCTTAGCACCTTTCCTTCTGTCCTCTCACAGCCAAGACCCTAGAATAATAAGAAGGGAAAAGGGGGTGGAAAGGGAATATTGCAGAGTGGACCACTCTTCCTTGGCCACGGATGATTCCTGAACCAAAGGAAAGAACTGAGTTATGGAAAGGCAAATTATTGGCCTGGTATTCGAGACTGAGTTTTTAGAAAATATCTATTAGACTCTACTGGATGTTTTAATAAGTAAACCCAATTTTTTTCTAATTACAGAAATACCTTCTGATATATGTTTACGACTAGGGACAGTAAACTCAGAGAGAACACATTTGAAAATAATGAAATATTGCCATACTTTATTTTTAGCCTATCAAGTGCAGCCCATTCCAGAAAAAAAAAGTTAAAAAGCTATGCAGAAGAGCACTGTTAATGTTAAGCTCTTTTTCTTTACCTTTAGATTCTGAGTACAAAGAGAAGGTCTCCTTCTAATCATTCGAGTGTGATAGGGCTGTGTTTCTATATTCCTCCTTTTGTTTATTTCATTCTACTCCTGAGGAAAAGGGAGTCTTTTTGTATTGTTTTGTTTAATTTGGCTGCACAGTGTGACATGTGGGATCTTAGTTCCCCCACCAGAGATTGAACCCACGTTCCCTATGTTGGAAGCATGGAGTCTTAACCACTGCACTTCCAGGGAAGTCCAGGGAGTCTTTAAAATTAGAAATGCATCAAGTTATGCTCTGATACATGGTGTATATTACATAGAAAAAGGTATTTGTAAATTAAAAAAAAATTTATTGAAATATAGTTGATTTACAATGTTGTGTTAGTTTCAGATATACAGCAAAGTGATTCAATTATATATATATGTATATTCTTTTTTTTTACATTATCTTCCATTTATAGGTTACAAGATATTGAGTACAGTTCCCCGTGCTATCCAATAGGTCCTTGTTAGTTATCTATTTTATATATAATAGGGTGTATATGTAAATGCTCTTTTCTGATGAATGTGAAAAATCTAAAATACCCACAAAGGACTAAAAGGATGTTGTCAGCTTTCTAGAATGGAATCTAGAAAATTAGTTTTGACTTTGTAGCACACATAGGTGGAATAAAGTTAATGAGAGGAATGATAAAAACAATAACACAAACACATACAGCAACAAACCCAACAAGTAATCAAGCAAATGAAAAAACACCTTTGGAGTTGGTAAGAAAGTAAAGGAATAAAACTATAAGAAAGAAGGAAAATTATAGGAACGCCCTCTATATAATGAAAAAGGAAGAGTACCTTTTATGTCATTTTCTAGAAATCGTAGGTGTTCATCATCATCAAATATGATACAATAGGTAGTAAATAGAAGCTTTCAGAAAACAAAAGTTTCCATCATAAAAATTATATTTCATAGATTTATTTCTTAGTCTTGCATTCTATGATTATCCATAGGATTTTCTAAAAACTGATAGGTTTGCCAGTATGTTAGCCTTGAAAAAATTTTGAAAACACAATTTAGTTTTAACTAAAGCAAGGTATAAAATCATCATGTCAGAATTTCAAGAGGAGTGAAAGAATATAATAGTTTTCTTAATCTGTGTAAATATTGCTTATAAATATATTATTACAGAATAATTTAAATCAATTACATTTAATTGGAATAATAATTTTTTGACT
The DNA here is from genome assembly GCF_964165515.1 of Mesoplodon bidens. Classification (NCBI taxonomy): domain Eukaryota; kingdom Metazoa; phylum Chordata; class Mammalia; order Artiodactyla; family Ziphiidae; genus Mesoplodon; species Mesoplodon bidens. The sequence continues at coordinate 66,585,009 of NC_138162.1, read as the reverse complement.
TTGTTCACTATTTCTCAAGGAAGCCTACCTTTTCCATATACAATCGTCTGTTTACACATCAGCCTAATAATAGGATGTTGACATTTACCCCTAATCAATAGTCACAGTTTCTCCACATTTATTCTCAGAAAACCAAAAGAAAAAGAAAAAAATGAAAAAGAAATAGAGCAGTTAAATAGCATACAACTATCATTATGCCTGCTTCCTGGTTTTCATGACATTGGAATGATGAATTTTTTATGGAAAACCTGCCTATCATAGACCACATACTCAGTGATAAAGTTATCCTATGCAGTCCATGAAGAGCTCTCCAGACACTATTTTAGATTTTTTTTGAAATTAATTGTAGCAAATGAATTGCTTGAAGTATAGAAAATCTCAATTTTCATACTTTACTATAAATGTAGAAATTATAGAAAATGAAATGTGCAATCTATATATAATGATAATTTCAGAAATCTAGTCCACTATTAGAGTCTTTTTTTTTCCCATGAAGTATAGCTGATTTACAATGTTGTGTTAGTATCTGGTGTATAGCAAAGTGATTCAGTTATACATGTATACATATATTCTTTTTCATATTCTTTTCCATTATGGTTTTTGTTTTACAGGATACTGAATATAGTCCCCTGTGCTATATAGTGGGTCCTTGTTGTTTATTTATTTTATATATAGGAGTTGTATATGCTAATCCCAAACTCCTAATTTACCCTACTCCCTTTCCCCTTTGATAACCATAAGTTTGTTTTCTATGTCTGTGAGTCTATTTCTGCTTTGTAATTAAGTATGTTTGTGTCATATTTTAGATTCCACATATAAGTGATATCATATGGTATCTGTCTTTCTCTGTCTGACTTACTTCACTTAGTGTTATAATCTCTAGGTCTATCGATGTTGCTGCAAATGGTATTATTTCATTCTTTTTTTATGGCTGAGTAGTGTATATTGTGTATATTGTGTATATATACCACATGTTCTTTTTTTCTTTTTTTCTTTTTTTTATGGCTATAGACACTACCTACTTTTAAGTTTAATCTGCATTATTAGCATTTTCTCTATCCTTTTTTTTTTTTTTTTTTTGCGGTACGCGGGCCTCTCACTGTTGTGGCCTTTCCCGTTGCAGAGCACAGGCTCCGGACGCGCAGGCTCAGCGGCCATGGCTCACGGGCCCAGCCGCTCTGCGGCATGTGGGATCTTCCCGGACCGGGGCACGAACCCATGTCCCCTGCATCGGCAGGCGGACTCTCAACCACTGCGCCACCAGGGAAGCCCTCTCTATCCCTTTTTTAAGTCTAGAAACAACTGACAAAACAATATATCAATTCCTGATTTCTATGGTATAATACTACCATCGTGACTGAGTCCAAGCTTCCAATATGAAGTCCCTGAACACAGAGTTGGGAAGAAGTGCTCTACTTCCCACTATTTTGTAGCAGAACGCTATTTTGTAGCATTTTGACTACACAGACACAATATATGTAAATAACCTGAAGAGCATAGCCTATAGTAAAATGCAGTAAAATAAGTAGGAGATAATGAATTTTGAGTATTTATTACCATTGTGGTTTTTTTAAACATTTTTATTGGAGTATAATTGCTTTACAATGGTGTGTTACTTTCTGCTTTATAACAAAGTGAATCAGTTTTACGTATACATATATTCCCATATCTCTTCCCTCTTGCGTCTCCCTCCCACCCTCCCTATCCCACCCCTCTAGGTGGTCTCAAAGCACCGAGCTGATCTCCCTGTGCTATGCGGCTGCTTCCCACTAGCTATTTTATGTTTGGTAGTGTATATATGTCCATGCCACTCTCTCACTTTGTCACAGCTTACCCTTCCCCCTCCCCATATCCTCAAGTCCATTCTCTAGAAGGTCTGTGTCTTTATTCCCGTCTTACCCCTAGGTTCTTCATGACCTTTTTTTTTTCCCCTTAGATTCCATATATATGTGTTAGCATACATTATTTGTTTTTCTCTTTCTGACTTACTTCACTCTGTATGACAGACTCTAGGTCCATCCACCTCACTACAATGACATGATACTATACACAGAGAATCCTAAAGATGCTACCAGAAAACTACTAGAGCTAATCAATGAATTTGGTAAAGTAGCAGGATACAAAATTAATGCACAGAATCTCTGACATTCCTATACACTAATAATGAAAAATCTGAAAGTGAAATTAAGAAAACACTCCCATTTACCATTGCAACAAAAAGAATAAAATATCTAGGAATAAACCTACCTAAGGAGACAAAAGACCTGTATGCAGAAAATTATAAGACCCTGATGAAAGAAATTAAAGATGATACAAATAGATGGAGAGATATACCATGTTCTAGGATTGGAAGAATCAACATTGTGAAAATGACTCTACTACCCAAAGCAATCTACAGATTCAGTGCAATCCCTATCAAACTACCAATGGCATTTTTCACAGAATTAGAACAAAGAATTTCACAATTTGTATGGAACCACATGTTCTTTATCCATTCATCTGTCAATGGACATTTAGGTTGCTTCCATGTCTTGGCTACTGTAAATAGTGCTGCTATGAACACTGTGGTGCATGTATCTTTTTGAATTATAGTTTTCTCTGGATATATGCCCAGGAGTATGGGATGGGCTTTAGAAAAGTTCCTGGCAATTAGGTCTTCATTAAATTGTGACCATTATTGTATTGTAATTGTTGGTTTGATTTGGAAAATTGACAAAATGTCTGAAACCTCTTACAAGAGCACTTGTAGTGATAAAATCACTTTTTTTGTTTTTTTGGGAATTAGTGGTCATGTTCAGTCTGGACTTTAATCTCTGTGAGGATTCACAGATGGATTAATATTTGAATATGGAAGACATTTTTCTTTACACCCATTTGACACATCCATAAATCATGTTCTCCTTTCCTCCAAAAACACCAATATAATTTTATAGATTTAAAATTAAAGTTTCTATCCCACAGAAACTTATTTGGGATATCCTAAGGATATTTTTAAAAAATTGAAACCCCATCTGTAATCTTAAGTATCAATGGTGAAATAAAGCAGGAGATAAACATTACTTACTTGAAGTGATCAGTTTTAGAGATAAATTACCTAATTTGATAAGCCATTTAATTCTGTAGAAGAGATAACTTACCTTGTAAAGGGCCTTGCTCTAGTTCCAAAGGGAAGAACACTTTATTCTTCTATCTGTAACATGATGCTCACATCCGACAAGAATTAAGAGAAACGGCACCACTTAGCCTCTTGAACTGCAGTAACCACAAGAGAGAAAAGAATTGGAGAAAGAAATGTTAAATGATTGAGTGCAAATGAAGAATTGTATGAAGCAATTCCGATAAAGTATTTTAAGTCCAGAAATAATGTTTTCAGGGAAGAGTACTTTGACTACTAATTATATAACTTATAACTTACAATGTCAATGACCCTGGCTTTTGAAATTTTGTGAAGAATTTTAATTTAGAAGTATATTGTTGGCAAACCACACAGTTTTCAGCAAGTCAATTAGAAACAAGCAGGAAGTTACCCTAATAGAATCACAGATTATAGTGTCTTTCCCCAGTACTTTTGACTTAAGTAACATCTATTATAGGCTAAGCAAGCAATATCATTGTTTAAATTTTTCTCAGCCCATTTTTTTTAAACTCCAGAGAACTAATTCTGCCAAAGATTTCTCAGAACATGTGTTTGTGATTCCCTTACATGACTCCTGGGTCACTAGGAAACTGTTAACATTTAGTGAACTTTATGCAATTAGTTCTGGCCTTTGGGTGTTCAAACACATTTTCTTTATCCTTACTCTGTGTATGGGAAAAGAAAATTTATAGTAGAAATGTAGTCTTGCAATCTTCATTAAAGTCTCCCAGGGCACTTTACAATCATTAAAAGTTATAATTAGCACTGAAGAACATTCAACTCCTAAAAGTATCGTTTTGTAAACTAATAATTTTTTTTAACATCTGTATTTTAAAACCTCAAAACAGTTTAAGTGCTCCCGACTTCAACCGATAATGAATTCCTAAGTATAGAGGAAAGAACCCAAAGTGTTTTTAAATGCTCTGAGACATATTTCCTGATCCCCTCTAGATTCTGTTCATTGAAAACAGTCAATTATTTATGTAGTTTAAGAAGGGTTTCTTTATTTAAAAGAAAAAAAAGGCTTCAAGCAAAGAGATAAGTAAACTATAGGAGTAGGTTGGCTAAGGAGACTACGATGAGTTATGAATTTTACTCTATGTCTTAAGTATGCAACTAGCTAAAATTAGGCCTTTATATTGATATCTTCTGTTATATTTTTAGGAGTTTAGCTTTATATGGTAGATGTTGTTGGGTGGGAACTCAAGCTATGCATACAATCATTTCTTCCCAGCCATCATCTAGCTGGGGTTATATACATGACACAATTCTAGTCAATATCATTGTCAAGAACTCTGAAAGATCTGATATTTTACACTATTTGCAAACTAACAAATGTGCCTGTCACAGTTTATTGGATGCTGGTAGAAGACACAAATCTTCTGGATCAAAGAAAAAGGACAATTATTTTTCACAAAATAGCAGTAGCCAGAGTATCACTTTCTTGTACTGATTCTTTACTAATGCAAGGCTGTAAAACTTGACCAATAACAAAAGGGAAGGCCCTTTTAAAATTATGACTGTTCATCACATACATAGGTAGCAAAAAGAAAGAGAAGTAAAGGTGCCTGTGTCTATGTCATCCGTCCCTTAGGATAGCACTGACACAAAAGGAAACAGATGACATGACTATACAGCATGAGTGCTGGGAACCCCTTTTGCAGAGGAGCTGATGTCATGCTGTAGCTAAGCAGTCTCAGAGTCTGCAGCAGTACCCTAAGGAGGCAATGCAGACAGCCTCATAGCTCATCAGAAACTGGAAGACTAAGAAAAAATGTCTCATGACAGTATCCCAGGGGAAATGGGAAGCAAGTAGAAAATGGCCTTTTAACAGCTCTTCACAACCATCATGATCTCATGTTCCAGGAGGATCACAGGGCATTCTGCAAAGACTTAGTCAAGTTGAAGTCAAGTCTTGCCTATGTGGTCTACATAGAAATGTGCAAGGCAGAGTCATTCTCACAGATTCCACAAGCCTCAGCTCCTACAGGCAATACAGTAATAGTCAAGAGAACCCAGAACACACAGTGGGTTGCATTACAGAAGAGTCACTCTGAGCCTAGGAAACCTCAACCTTTTATAAAAGCTGCAATCAAATATGACTGCCCTTTATCCCAGAAATAGATATAATATTATATTGATTTTATTGGATAACACACAAACTTGCCCTCTGCTCTGTTGGGAGATTCTACTTACAAAGGCTATTTCCCACATAAATACCCTTGAACGATTTTATGTAACAAAACACTGTTGGTGCCTTTGCAAACATGCAAAATCATAAGATACTCATGGAAAATTGTCTCCAAATATTCAGGTATTAACAAGTAGCAGGTGAGAGTGGCCAAGAGGGTGGAGTAGGAAGACCCTGAGTTCACCTCGTCCCATGGGCACACCAAAATTACAGCTATTTACAGAGAAAATATTGATGAGAAAGACCAGAGGACTAGAAAAAATCTGCATCTAAATATATAAAGAAGGAACTATAATGAAGCAGGTAGGAGGGGCAGAGATGCAGTAGAGTCAAGTCTCACATACCTGGGTGGGCAATCTTCAAAGAGGAAGATAATTAAAATTGCAGAAGTTCTCTCCAAGGCATGAGGAGCAAGAGGCCCACATCGGGCTACCCAGCCCGGGGGTCCTGTACCAGGAAGACAATCCCCCCAGAACATGTGGCTATGAAGGCTAGCAGGAATTATTTTGGGGAGATACAGAGGGCCATGGGGAAAAGAAACTCTACTCTTAAAGGACACATACAAAATCTGATATGCTCCAGGACCAAGGACAGAAGTAATGATTTGAAAGGAGCCTGGGTCAGACCCATGTGCTGATTCTGGGGAGACACCCAGAGAGGCGAGAGGCAACTAGAGCTCACCCTGGGGACATAGACATTGGTGGCAGCCATTTTTTGGAGCTTGTTCTCCTAAGAGGATACTATTGCTGGCAAACACCATTTTGGAATTCTCCCCCTAGCTTATTAGTGCTGGAATGCAGCCCTAGCCACCAACCTGTCAGAACCATTACTGGGATACCTCAGACCAAGCAACTAGTGGATGGGGAAACAGTCCCACCCATCAGCAGGCCAGTTGTCTTAAGACTGCCTGAGCCCACAGTGGCCACAAGAACTAGCCCCATCCATCATAGGGCCTAGGACATCAGCCAGAGACTACAGGACTTGGCTACACCCACCAGTGGGCCAGCACGAGTGATAGGACCCAGTTTTATCACCAGTGGACAGGTATCAGCCCCAGGATCACCTGATTCACAGCCCCATCCACCAGCAGGTAGACACCATTTCCAGGACCACCACAGCACTGCAGCCTGCCATGTTAGCACCCAGTCCACCTACCTGCAGGCCAGCAGTAGCCCAGGGGCCCCCTGAGCTCTGGCCCTACCCATCAGCAGGCCAACACCAGCCCTGGAATCCCCCCCAGGCCCCAACTCCACCCACCAGGAAGCCAACACCAGCTTCAAGACACCTTGGATCCCTCAGTCAGCTGCCCCGGGATCCAGCCCCACTCAACAGTGACCAACACCAGAGCCCCATAGACTGCATAGACAGCCATTTCAGGAACTGGCCTCACACACCAGCAGGCTGACACTAGATCCAGGAAATCCAGCCTTGCAACTATCCATCCCAGGACTCAGCTCTGTCCACCCATGGACCAGCAATAGACCTGTGACCCTCGGGACTCTGCAGTGAGTTACCTCATGAATTGGCCTTGTGTACCAGCAACCTCAGCACAAGGCAGGACTTGGCAACCAAACAAATTGGGGGCCTGCCACACATACCAGGCCACCTACAGTATTCAGACTCCCACAAGAGAAGGACCCATGCAGCCCACAGAGGGTGCATAGCTAGAGCACAGAGCTCTGGTGACAAAAGGGGAGTTCACTGCTTGGATGCATATGATATCTACTACAAAAAGCCACTTCTTCAAGATCAGGAATCACAAACAAACCTCCAAATACATAGAAATAAAAACAGCAAATCAGGCAAAATGAAGTGACAGAGGAATATGTTCCAAATGAAGAAGCAAGATAAAACCCCAGAAAAAGAACTAAGATAAGAGAAGATAATCTACCTAATAAGATTTCAAGGTAATGATTATAAAAATACTTAAAGAACCTAGGAGAAGACTGGATGAACAGAATGAGAAGTTACATGTTTTTAACAAAGAATTAGAAGATATAAAAAAGAACCAAAGTGAAATGAAGAATACAATAACTGAAAGAAAAAATACTCTAGAAGGAATCAACATCAGATTAGATGATATAGAGGAACAGATCAGCAATCTGGGAGACGAAGTAGTGGAAATCCCTGACGCTAAACAGGAAAAAAAAAAAAGAATAAAAAGAAATAAGGACAGTTTAAGAGACCTCTGGGACAACATCAAGCTATTAATATTTAAATTATAGGGGTCCCAGAAGGCAAAGAAGAGAAAAAGGAGCAGAGAACATATTTGAAGACATAATAAATAAAAACTTCTCTTACCTGGGAAAGGAAACAGACATCCAGGTCCCAGAATTATAGAGAGTACCAAACATGATCAATGCTGAGAGGACCACACAAAGACACACTTTAAATAAATGACAAAAAAATAAGATAAACTACTAAAAGCAGCAATGGAAAAGCAACAAGTTATGTACAAGAGAATTCCAATAAGGTTATCTACTGACTTTCAGCAGAAACTCTGCAGGCCAGAAGGCAGTGGTACAATATATTTAAAGTGATGAAAAGGAAAACCCTACAACTAAGAACACACTACAGAGCATGGTTTTCATTCAGATTTGATTGAGAGATCAAAAGTTTCCAGACAAGCAAAAGCTAAGAGTTTAACACCAGGAAATAAGCTTTATAAGAAATGTTAAAGGGACTTCTCTAATCAAAGAAAGGCCACAACTAGAAAAATAAAAATTATGTAAGAAAAAAGCCCATTGTTAAAGGCAAATATACAGCAAAAGTAGTAAATCAAGCATGTAAAGAGTTAGTAGGGAGGTTAAAAGAAAAATGTAGTAAAGTCATCTATATCTCAATAAGTAGTTAAGGTATACACAAAACAAAAAGCTGTAAAATAGGATGTCAAAAACAGTAAACATGGGAGGGGAGTAGATTCAGAGTTGTTACAATGCATTTGAACTTAAGACATGAGCCACTTAAAATAATCATACACACACACACACACACACACACACACACTGCTCTATATAAATCTGCATGGTAACCACAAACAAAAAATCCATAATAGATACACACATATAAAAGAGAAAGGAATCCAAACAAAATACTAAAGATAATTATCAAATCACAAGGGAAGAAGAACAAAAGAAGAAAGGAATAAGAAAGAACTACATAAACAATCCAAAAGCAATTAACAAAATGGCAATAAGTACATACCTAGCATTAATTGCTTTAAAAGTAAATTGACTAAATGCTCCAATCAAAAGACACAGAGTGGCTGAATGGATACAAAAACAAGACCCATGTATATGCTGACTACAATAGACTCACTTCAGATCTAAAGACACACAGAGACTGAAAGTGAGGCAATGGTAAAAGGTATTCCATGCAAATGGAAATGAAAGGAAAGTAGCGGTAGCAATACTTATATCAAACATAATAGACTTCAAAAGAAAGACTGTAACAGGAGACAAAGAAGGACATTACGTGATGATCAAGGGATCAATCCAAGAAGAAGATATACCAATTGTAAACATAATGCACCCAACACAGGAACACCTAAGTACATAAAACAAATATTAATAGACATAAAGTGAGAAATTTACAGTAACACAATAATAGGGAACTTTAACATCCCACATATATCAATGGACAAATCATCAGTAATAAAACACTGACCTCAGATGACACATTAGATCAATTGGACTTAATAGATGTAAATAGAACATTCAACCATAAGCAGCAGAATACATATTCTTTTCAAGCTCGCATGGGACATTCTCTAGGATATCTCACATGCTAGGCCACAAAACATTTCTCAGTAAATATAAGGAAACTGAAATAATATCAAGCATCTTTTCCAACCACAATATTATGAGACTAGAAATCAACTACAAGAAGAAAAAGCAAAAAAACACAAACATGTAGAGGCTAAACAATATACTACTAAACAAACAATAAATCACTGAAGAAATCAAAGAAGAAATAAAAAAATATATGGAGACAAGTGAAAACAAAGACAGCAATTCAAAAATCTGTGGGATGCAGCAAAAGCAGTTTTTTTTTTTTTTTTTTGGCGGTACGCGGGCCCCTCACTGTTGTGGCCTCTCCCGTTGCGGAGCACAGGCTCCGGACGCGCAGGCTCAGCAGCCATGGCTCACGGGCCCATCCGCTCCGCGGCATGTGGGATCTTCCCAGACCGGGGCACGAACCCGTGTCCCCTGCATCGGCAGGCGGACTCTCAACCACTGCGCCACCAGGGAAGCCCAAAAGCAGTTTTAAGATGGAAGTTTATAGTGATACAAGCTTATCTCAAATAAACAACCAGGCCTTACACCTGGGAACTAGTTCAAGTTCCAGCTCAAAACCTGGAATTAGTTTTCTAGTTCAAGGGAACTAGAAAAAGAACAACTAACACCTAAATTTAGTAGAAAAAAAGGAATTATAAAGATCAGGGCAGAAATAAATAAAATAGAGACTAAAAGAACAATAGAAAAGATCAGTGAAAGTAAGAGCCGATTCTTTGAAAAGATAAACAGAATTGATAAATCTTTACCCAGAAAAAATGACAGATTGTCCAAATCAATAAATTCAGAAATGAAAAAGGAAAAGTTGCAATCAACACTACAGAAACATGAAGGATCTTAAGAGATTACTATGAACAATTATACTCCAATAAAATGGACAACCTAGAAGAAATGGACAAATTTCTAGAAATGTAAAATCTCCCAAGGCTGAACTAGGAGAAAACAGAAAATATGACCAGAACAACTACCAATAATGAAATTTCATCAATAATTTAAAAATATCCCAACAAACAAAAGTTCAGGACCAGATGGCTTTAGAAGTGAATTCTACCAAACATTTAGAGAGGAGTGAACACCTATCTTTCTCAAACTAATCCCCCAAATTGCAGAGGACGGAATTCTCCTGGACTTACTCTGCAAGACCAGCATCATCCTGACACAAAAATCAGGCAAAAATATTACAAAAAAGAAAATTACAGACCAATATTACTGATAAACATAGATGCAAAAATCCTCAACAAACTATTATCAAATGAAATTCAACAGTACCTTAAAAGGATCATATGCCATGATCAAGTGGGATTTCTCCCAGGTATGCAAGGATGGTTAAACATATGCAAATTTATAAATTCTATATACCACATTAACAACTGAGAAATAAAAATCATCTCAATAGATTCAGAAAAGTCTTTCAGCAAAATTTAACATCTATTCATGATAAAAAAAACTCTCAAAAAATTGGTTATAGGGGAAATACACCTTAAGAAAATAAAGGCCATATATGGCAACTCCACAGACAAAAATCTCAGTCATTGGTGAAAAGATGAATTATTTCCTCTAAGATAAGGAACATGACAAGGATGATCCCTCTCACCACTTTTCTTCAACATGGTATTGGAAGTCCTAGCCACAGCAGTTGGAAGAAAAAGAAATAAAAGAAATCCAAATTAGAAAGAAAACTGCCACTGCTTGTAGATGACATGATACTAAACATAGAAAATTCTAAAGATGCAACCAGGAAACTACTAGAGCCCATCACTGAATTTGGTAAAGTTGCAGAATACAAAATTAATATACAGAAATCTGCTGTATTTCTAAACACTAACAAGTAACTGCCAGAAAGAAAAATTAAGAAAACGATTCTATTTACAACCTCATCTAAAAGAGTAAAGTACCCAGGAATAAATCTAACTAAGGATATAAAATACCTGTACTAAGAAAACTATAAGACACTGATGAAAGACAGTGAAGATGACACAAACAGATGGAAAGTTTACCGTGTTCATGTATTAGAAGAATTTGTATTGTTCAAATGATCATACAACCCAAAGCAATCTACAGATTCAATGCAATTCCTATCAAGATACCAATGGTATTTTTTACAGAAATAGAACAAATAATTCTAAAATATGGAAACAGAAAAACCCAATAGCCAAAACCATCCTGAGAAAGAAGAACAAAGTTGTTATCTCACTTTCTGATTTCAAACTACACTACAAAGCTAGAGTAATCAAAGAGTATAGTACTGGAACAAAAACAGACACATAGATCAATGGAACCAAACAGCCCAGTAATAAACTCACACTTATATGGGCAATTAATCTATGACAAAGGAATCAAAATATACAATGAGGCTAAGATAACCTCTTCAATAAATGGTGTTGGGAAAACTGGAAAGCTCCATGTAAAAGAGTCAAACTAGACTACTCTCTCACACCATGCATGAAAATAAATTCAAAGTACATGAAAGACTTAAATATAAGATCTGAAACCATAAAACTTCTAGAAGAAAACTTAGGCAGTAAGTTATCTGACATGAGTCTTAGTAATACTTTTTTGGATATGTCTTCTCAGGCAAAGGAAACAAAAGCAAAAATAAACAAATGGGACCATATCAAACTAAAAAAATTGTTTGCACACTAAAGGAAATCATCAACAAAATAAAAATGCCACCTACTGAATGAAAGAATATATTTGTAAATGATATATCTCATAAGGGGTTCAAATGCAAAATGTACAAAGGACTTATACAACTCAACATAAATAAAACAAACAACCTGACTAAAAATGGGCAGAGTATGTGAGTAGACATTTTTCCAGAGAAGACATACAGATCACCAACAAACATATGAAAAGATGCTCAACATTGTAAATCATCAGAAAAATGCAAATTAAAACAACAATGAGATACCACCTCACACCTGTCAGATGACTATCATCAAAAAGACCACAAATATCATTATCATAATCATTTCATGGTGTATGTAAGTCAAATCATTATGCTGACACCTTAAACTCATACAGTGCTGTATGCCAATTATATCTCAATAAAAGTGGAAAAAAAAGAAGAAAAAGAAAAAAGAAGTAGCAGGTGGTAGTGCTTAGTAAAGCTTCTCAGATTTTGCTTTCCTTACTAAAACAAAACAAAACAAAAATAGACTAAGCAGGCCCAACCTTGGCTTAATTGCCCTTGCACCCACTCCCTTCCTTGAACATAAATATAATGTCTAATATATTGTAGGACCGAGGGGCCAAGAGCAAAATGATTCCACATAAGGATGGTAGAATGGAAAAATAGGAGCCTATTTCCACAGAATATTGTTAAACATCTTCAGCTGCCCTGGACTGCCCTCCTTCTGTTTGTGTGTGTGTGTGTGTGTGCATGTGCACGTGGACATGCATGCATGCATATGCCAATGAGAGAGAGAGGAGAGAGAGAGAGAGAGAGAGAGAGAGAGAGAGAGAGAGAGAGAGGGAGGGAGGGAGGGAGGGAGGGAGGGAGGAGAGGGAAGATGCTATTTGCTTAAGCAATCATGAGCCAAATATTCTGTTGCTTGCATTTGAAAACATTCCAAATCAAAAAAGCTTTAATTCAGAAGAAACTGTATGTCATAATTCCTCGACATTGAATGCTATCTCCAAATCTCCATTATTAGATGGAACTAAACTCTCATTTGATGCTATTATTTCTAAGTTATCATTACTACCCTATGCTTAGTTGTATGACTTTATGACATATACTCAATCCACACTGGGCTATTTCCTCTTCTGTTGCATTTGAGATATTATCTAATTGGCTTGGTGGGGAGAGTAAGTTATAATGATTATAAATGTACCTCCTGAGGCCTATATGGATGCTTAATAAACATCAGTTTCCTTAGAGCAAAATGCCCCTGATAACCTCCTGTGAAGATAATGGTAATTAAAATTTCCTTTATTCAGTATATGCAAAAGTGTTTTTATCAATTTCTAAACACATCATTTAATTCAAAAGTTTAACAGGATTTTTAGATGTTTTGATCCCTAAGTCATGTTTGTTAATAATTTATGTTCATGGGTTTTTTAAAAAATGAATTATCATGGAACCAAATAAAACAGCAGTAATTATTTGACCTTTATTCTAGTGGAAAATAAGTTTACTGCATTGCTTTAAAAAGTCTTAGAAAAATTAGGTATTTTAAACTTACTCACAAGTGAGGAAATATTTAATTTTTATTTTGTCATCTTTGTTGTTTTCCTCACCCTCATAACATTATTTTAGGCAAACATGTATACCTTTGAGGGAAAAGTAAGAATGATTTTGAGACAAGCAATAATTTGGAGTGTGGGTAAATTAATATGTATTTTAAAACGTACACTTTTGGATTCAACTTGTTAATATTTTGTTAAGAACATTTGAATCTATGTTCATATTGGTATGCAGTTTTCCTTTCTTGTAGAGTACATCTGATTTTGTTTAGGACAATGATGGCTTCAAAGGTTGCATTAGCAAGTATTTCCTTTGCTTCTAATATCTGGCAGAGATTGTGTAGAAATAATTTATTTCTTAAATGATTGGTACAGATACCTCAAAAAATAATACTATAGGAATAGAGGAAATTACTAATGATGAGTGTACAGAAAAAGTAGAGAAAAATTAACTATAGCCCAAAGAGTTGAGTTATAAAAAGGTTAACAGTGCTTATAACATTATTATAATTATACTTACTATAACAAATTAATCATAATAATTATACTAAGATAAAGGATATTATTCTAGTACATCTATCAAAATGAACTGGGGCATAAAATTTTCATGAATAACTTATTGGAAATAAAATAAGAATGTAAGTGTGAGGGAGAGAGTTACGTATTACCAGCACTTGAACTGAATAGGAGACCTAGCCTGATGATACGGGGCAGTAAAGGAATTTGCATTCAGTGATTGAACATTATTTGTCAAGTACATCCCTAATTATAACAATAATCTCATAAAGTTGTGTAATCAATCCCCTTATTTTACAAAGGATAATGTGCCTGAAGAGAACAAGAACTAACAAGTTGAGTTTCTTTCACCCCAGAACCCTGCTACCTCTGCAAGATACCAGGCTGATTCCCTGGATCAGTAGACAGACCTCCCTGGAAAGGTATCAGTTGATAGGATTTGGGAATCTTCTGCTAATCTGTGATAAGCTTCTCCCTGTGACAGCTTTAATACTAAAATTACCCTAGTATTAGTGATTAGAAGGCTGAATGAATGGGTACATGAATGGATAGAATAATATCACAGACAGGAGGCTTTCAAGAATATCAAAAAATCTGTATCTTTTTTCCATTCCCTGTCACCCATATGACCATTGAACCAGATCCTACGGGTCCTAAGTTTGAATCCTAGGGAGAAGGCAATGCAATTTAAACAAAAGGGCCATTCTCCAAAATGTTGTAAACCTGAGGAGCTATGGTTTTATGTCTCCTCATATAAATGAGATTGGAACTTAAGTTGGGTAGAGCTATTCTTCTCACTTCATCAGAGTTAGGATCCTGGCAGTATCGGCAGGAGGGCCTCTGCACATTAATGCATCAGGTTCTGGGAGATATGGGTGAAGTGAATCACCTTCAGTTCTGCAGTGCATTAATGCGGGACTGTTCAGATGGATATTAATGTTAGACGTTAGTACTAGCCTTGGAAGGTGACTTCATTAAGATTGCAAAATGTATATATTGCTTCTAAAATATATGAAAAAAATATAACTTTATATTTTATAACTAATTTTAGCTTTTTAAAAGAGCTCCTACCCCATTCATTGGTAGCAGGTGTCAGAAAACTTGTGAAGACACTGAAATGGGCAAAAATGATTACTGTCCCATTGAGTGTACCCTTCCAAGTTATCTCTGCCTTTCATTGACTTTGAGCCATTTTAAATCTCTGAAATCTGTAGAACACTAATAGGAATAAAATGTTTCTTGTCCATAAAAATACAAATTGTGTCTGGTGGAGACACACAAAAAATTACCCTAAGGATACTGATCACTGTTTTGTAAATCATTTCAGCCTTCCTGAAGGATGTTAATATGTATGTTTTTAAAATTCTCCTATGAACTGGTTGTAACATCAACTAGTTACCTCATTAATTAATGAATTAATAAAATCTTTGAAACATAAGAAAATATTTCCTTTCCTTCCAATAAAATTATTTAGACTTTGTGCTTTCTTCTGTGAAACATTATTAATTAATGATTCAAGTTTTAAATAGATATAAGCACATCCAAGTTATCTATTCTCCTTGCATAAATTTTGGTAGTTTGTATATTTCCAGAAATTGATCTACTTTATTTAAGTTATTCAAATTTATGGGCATAGATGTGCTCATAATATTTCTTTGTTATCCTTTAGTATCCATAAGTCAGTAATGATGACCTAACCTTTATTTCTGATATTGGCAATTTGTGTTTTCTATTATTTCTTAGTTAGCCAAAGTAGAAATGTATTAATTTTATTGATCTTTTAAAAAAACTGGCTTTTTCACTTTTCTCCATTTTTTTCATTTTCAATTTTATTGATTTCTGATCTGTTTTTATTTATTTTCCTTCTGCTTGCTTTGTGTTTAAAGTGCTCTTATTGAATTTTTCTTCTTTTATTACACATACATTCAATGCTCTAAGTTTCCCCCATGTACTGTTTTCACTATGTTTCACAAATTTTGATCAGTTTAATTTTTATTTAGATTAAAATACTTTTAATTTCTCGAGATTTCTTTAACCCATGATTTATTTTATTTTATTTTATTTATTTATTTTTTAATTATTTTTACAGTACATGGTCCTCTCACTGTTGTGGCCTCTCCCGCTGCGGAGCACAGGCTCCGGACGCACAGGCTCAGCGGCCATGGCTCACGGGCCCAGCCGCTCTGTGGCATGTAGGATCTTCCCAGACTGGGGCACGAACCCGTGTCCCCTGCATCGGCAGGCGGACTCTCAACCACTGCATCACCAGGGAAGCCCCCATGATTATTTTAAAGTGTGACTTCATCTCTCTCTCCAGTTACCATTGTATCACTCTCCTTCCTCACAAGACTCATCTCCATGCTTCTCCCAAGGGTTCAATTGCCATTCTCTCTCAAAGTTAGCCAAATGGACCAATTTTTGTTACACAATAATCTTAATTGTTCCTGTTTGCAGATGACCTGATCTTATATACAGAAAACCTTGAAGACTTCACAAAAAATTAAAATATCAGAATAAACTTATTCATTACAATGGTAGGATACAAAATGAACAAAAAAAATCAGCTATGTTTTTATATACTAACATGAAACTATCCAAAAAAGAAATTAGGAAAACAATCCCATTTAAAATTGCATCAAAAGAATAAAATACTCAGGAATAAACTTAACTAAGGAGGTGAAAGACTTGTATATTGAAAAGTACAAAATATTAATGAAAGAAATTAAGGAAGACACAAACAATGAAAATACATCATGTATTCATGGATTGGAAGACATAATATTATTAAAATGTTCAGACTACCCAAAGCAATCTACATGTTCAATGAAATTCCTATCAAAATCTCAATGTCTTTTTTGCAGAAATAGAAAAAAAGCAATTCTAAAATTCAGATGGAATCACAAAAGACCCCTAAGTAGCCAAATCAATCTGAGAGAGAAGACAAAAGCTGGAGGCATCACGCTTCCTAATTTCAAAATATACTGCAAAGCCATAGTACTTAAAATAGTGTGGTACCGGCATAAAGACAGACATATAGAGCAAAGGAACAGAACAGAGAGCCCAGAAATAATTACTTACATATACAGTCAACTGTTCATCAAGGGTACCAAAAATACACAGTGGGCAAAGGGCAATCTTTTCAATAAATGGTGCTGGGAAAACTGGATAGGAACATGCAAAATTATGAAATTGGACTGATGTTTTACTATACACAAAGAAACAACTCAAAATGGATTAAAGACTTAAATGTAAGACCTGAAACTGTAAGACTCCTGAGAATGAACGGAAAAATCTCCTTGATATTGATCTTGACAATACTTTGATAGATATGACACTATAAGCACTGGCAACAAAAGCAAAAATAGACAAGTAGGACTACGTCAAACAATAAAAAAATTCTGCACAGCAACAAAAGAAATAATCAACAGTGAAAGACAACCTGCAGAATGAGAGAAAATACTTGAAAACCATATATTTGATAAGGGATTTATTTCCAAAATATATAGGGAAGTGCTACAACTCCATAGCAAAACAAACAACGTTTAAAAATGGGCTGTGGGGTTTCCCTGGTGGCGCAGTGGTTGAGAGTCCGCCTGCCGATGCACGGGACATGGGTTCGTGCCCCGGTCCGGGAAGATCCCACATGCCGTGGAGCGGCTGGGCCCATGAGCCATGGCCGCTGAGCCTGCGCGTCTGGAGCCTATGCTCCACAGCAGGAGAGGCCACAACAGTGAGAGGCCCATGTACCGCAAAAAGAAAGAAAGAAAAAAAAAAAAAAAACCTAAAAATGGGCTGTGGACTTGAGTAGACATTTCTCCAGAGAAGATATACAAATGGCCAACAGGAACATGAAAACATGCTCAACGTCACTAATCATCAAGGAAATGCAAATCTAAACCACAATGATATACCACCTCACACCTTTCAGGATGGCAATTATGAAAAAAAATGTTGGCAGGATGTAAAGAAATTGGAACATTTATACACTGTTGGTGGGAATGTAAAATGGTGCATCTGCTCTAGAAAGCAGTAAGAAAGTTCCTCAAAAATATATTAAAAAAAGGACCCACCACATGATCCAGCAATCCCACATTTGGGTATTTATCCAAAATACAATATATGAAATCAGGATCTCAAAGAGATATTAGTGCTCCTATGTTCACTGCAGCACTATTCATAATAGCCAAAAACCTGAATGTCCATCAGTAGATGAATGTAAAAAGAAAATGTGTTATATATACACATAATGAAACATTATTCAAACTTAAAAGGAACGACATTCTGCAATATGCGACAATAGGGATGAATAAAGATATTATAAAAACAGAACTCAATACAAACAATATCTCATGAAAACAGTTGCAAAAAATCTGCAACAAAATTTTAGCAAATCAAATTCAACAATGTATCAAAAGAATTATACACCATGATTGGCTGGGATTTTTCCCAGGTATGCAAGACTAGCTCAACATTGAAAAATTAACATAACCAATCATATTAATAGGCTAAAGAAGAAAAAAAACACATGATCACACCAAAAGTTACAGAATACCATTTGACAAAAATCCAACACACATTCATAATAAACATTCTCAGTAAGCTAGGAGCTCAGGGAAACTTTCTCTAATGATAAAGAATATTTACAAAAATCCTACAGTTCTAATATCATAGTTAATACTGATAAGCTCAAATCCTTCCTAATCAGATCAGGAACAGGCAAGGAAAGTCTTTCTGTCACTATTGTTTTTCAACATCATCCTGGAAGCCTTAGCTAATGCAATAAGACAGAAGGGGAAATAAAAGGTATAGAGATTCACAAGGAAAAAATAAAACTATGTTCACAGATCACATGATTGTTTATGTAGAATATCCAAAAGAATCAGTAAAGAAATTCCTGTAATTAGTAAGTTATAGCAAGATTGCAGCACATGAGCTTAATACACAAAATTAAATACATATGTGTGTGTATATGTACGTGTGTATACTTGGAGTATGCAAATAGGTAAAATAAAGCAAATTGTTAATAGCTGGAAAAAATTTTTTAATGTGGGAATAAAATACACAACAAATAATTAACTAGAACTTTAGACTGGATTCAGTTGAGGAGAGAACACCATTAAATTACATATAGAGCAAAGGAAGGCACTTGTAACATTGTACAGAAAGACAAAATTATAAAAGTAGTAAAATATCTGGATGTAATATGGAAAGGTTGAATATTCTAAGAAGTAGTCCAGAAAAAAAAGAGAATATAGAGTATAAAAGAAAACCATTTTGGAAAAGATTATTTTTGAAAACTTTTTTGAATTGTGGAAACACATAGGTTTGCAGATAAAAAAAATGTACTTCAAATACCAAACGAGTTTAATACATACATTCAAACCAAGACATATTATAGTATAATTGAGTATTAGGAAAGCTAAAGTGGTACTCTTAAAAGCTATCAAAGGTTCAGACATAGTACAGACTACCTTCAAATGAACAATTAAACAAGGAAGAGTTTTCTCACTGGAAATATAATTTCTCTAAAATATTGAAAAGATATGTATGAATGCTGAGGAATAATAACTCTAAACTAGGATTTTACTAGGATTTTAGGATTTTACTAGGATTTTTAGTCAAATTACCATATGAGTGAAGACAGAAGAATAAAATTTTATATATAAAAGCTGAAATACATTACCACTCACTAATCTCTATTTAAATACATATTATGCAATATAGTTCATCATGATGTCAACTGAAGAAAGAAGAAAGGCTTGGGAATAAATAAAACAAAAGCCATAGAAACTTATAAAATCTATTTTAAATTTATTTAACTATTTACTATATGATAATAATATTCACATATTTTGTGTTAGAGAGATATATAATACCATCTAAAAGAATAGTAATTTGGAGCAATGTTCAATGGGGAGTTCAAAAAATATCTGGGCAAAAGAAGGGTATTAATGCTGAATAACTCTAACTTTTTGAAGTTACAGTATATTTTCTAACAAGATCTAAAGAGGAGCACTAAAACAATGAAATGATAAACATATAATCAATAGTTTATGAATCAAGAAAGGGAAACAAGAGAAATTAAAATTATATCTAATTAAAGGCAGAGAGGGAATACGTCAAGAATCAAAGTTGAGGGAAGGTACACAGCAAAAGAAACCATAACCAAAATGAAAAGACAACCCTCAGAATGGGAGAAAATATTTGCAAACGAAGCAACTGACAAGGTATTAATCTCAAAAATCTACAAACAGGTCATGCAGCTCAATATCAAAAAAACAAACAACCCAATCAAAAACTGGGTGGAAGACCTAAATAGACATTCCTCCAAAGAAGACATACAGATGGCCAATAAACACGAAAAGATGCTCAACATCGCTAATTATTAGACAAGTGCAAATCAAACCTACAATGAGGTATCACCTCACACCAGTTAGAATGGGCATCATCAGAAAATCTACAAACAACAAATGCTGGAGAGAGTGTGGAGAAAAGGGAACCCACTTGCACTGTTGGTGGGAATGTAAATTGATACAGCCACTATGGAGAACAGTATGGAGGTTCCTTAAAAAACTAAAAATAGAATTACCATATGACCCAGCAATCCTACTACTGGGCATATACCTAGAGAAAACCATAATTCAAAAAGATGCATGCACCCCAATGTTCATTGCAGCACTATTTACAATAGCCAGGACATGGAAGCAACCTAAATGTCCATCAACAGAGGAACGGATAAAGAAGATGTGGTACGTATATACAATGGAATGTTACTCAGCCATAAAAAGGAACGAAATTGTGTCATTTGCAGAGACGTGGATGGACATAGAGACTGTCATACAGAGTGAAGTAAGTCAGAAAGAGAAAAACAAATATTGTATATTAACACACATATGTGGAAACTAGAAGAATGGTATAGATGATCTTATTTGCAAGGCAGAAATAGAGACACAGATGTAGAGAACAAATGTATGGATACAAAAGTGGAAGAGGGGGTTGAGATGAATTGGGAGGTTGGAATTGATATATATATATACATTACTATGTATAAAGTAGATAACTAATGAGAACCTACTGTATACAGTAGGTTCAGAGGGAAGTCTCCTCGGTGCTATGTGGTGACCTAAATGGGTAGGAAATCCAAATAGAGGGGATATATGTATACATATGGCTGATCCACTTTGCTGTACAGCAGAAACTGACACAGCGGTATAAAGCAACTATACTCCAATTTTAAAAAAAGAAAAAAGACGAAGGTAAAGAAACATACAAAATTTTAAAAAGTAAACATGGATCAAAAATTTAAAAGTTAACAAAGTTATATGGTGTTTGTAATGATACACCAAAACCAAAATCATGTGGAAACATATATTCTAAACTACAAATTATTACTGAGTAAAATTAATGAACTAAAAAATTGAAGGACAGGGGAAACTGAATAAAATTGCAAATTTAGCCAGAGCAAACCACATATATAATACAACCCCAATCAAGATCATAGCTCTGTGTGTGTGTTCATAGATTTGTGAAGGATTGGGGAGGTGCTAAAAACTGATTCTTAAATTCGTTTGTAAACTCTAAGGGTAAAAGTGCCACAGGGATTTGAAGTAGCGCAACACTATACAACTTACACCACCAGATACCAAGACCTCTTATAAAATATATTAATCAGGAAGTGTAGTGTTTGCATTGCACTGGGATATACAAACTCATCAGTAGAATATCATAGAGATTTCCAAAATCTACCCATACATAAATGTTCACCTAATTATGACAACACTGAAGTAGAGAAGAGAAATAAGTTATGTTTCAATTAATTGCCTGTGTCAAATGGATATTCAAATGGAAAAAAAGAAAACTGTCTTGATCCATACTCCCATTTTAAGTGAAAATAAATTCAAGAGGAAGGGAAAATGCAAATATGAAAGTTAAAACAGCAGAGCAGGTTAGAGGAAAACATAGCAATACATATTGATATCTTGGATTTGGCAAATATTTCCTTACTATCACACAAAAGATATTATCATTAACTTAAAATTACCTCTGTAACTATATTAACACTAAAAATGTCTATTTATCAAGAGAAACAGCATTGAGAAAAGTCAACCCATAGGGTGGCTGAAGATATTTGCAAATGCAACAAATGTCACTATTGAGAATATAAGTAAGAAACTCAAAATTGGCAAGTAATTGAACAGACATTTTGCAAAAGAGGATATCTAGTCACTGAATATATGAAAATAAACTCAACTTCATTCTTCATCAAGAAAATGCAAATATGCATGATGACACTGTTAATGGCAACCAGTGAGGATAAAGTGAAAGAGAAAATACTAGGTTTGGTGAGAATACGGACAAACACGAGTCCTCTGCTGAACTAATGCATAGCTCATGACTCAGCTTTCATTCATGCATACATAAACAAAAATGTGTACGTTTGTTTACCAGTGCACATGCACAAAAATGCTCATAGAAGCATGATTCATAATTACTAAAATCTGGAAACTACTGAAATGCATCATCAAGGGAATAAATTGTGGCATTTCACATAATGGAATGATCTACAGCAATAACAATCTAAATTTACATGACAGTATGCATTGTCTTAGTTTGGGCTGACCACAGACTGTTTGTGGCTTAAACAACAAAAACTGATTTTCTCATATGTCTGGAAGTTGAAAAGTTCAGGATCAAGGTTTTCTCAGGATTTAGTTTCTGGTGAGGGTGCTCTTCTTGCTCTGTTGTGTCTTCTCATGGTGGAGAGAGCAGAAGCTCTCTGGTTTCTCGTTTTAGAGGAACACTAATTCGATTGAAAAAGAGCCCTACCCTTTTGACCTCTTTTAATCTTAATTGCCTCCTAAGGCCCTATTTTCAAATGTAGTCATTTTATGGGTTAAGGCTTCAACATATGAATTTTTGGTAGGACACGTTCAGTCTATAACATGGACACATTTCACAAACATACTACTAAGTAACAGAAACCAAACACAAATAATATTTGCTACATGCTTCTATTAATATGAAATGAAAAATATGGAAAGAGAAATCTATACTGTTAGCAGTTAAGATAGTGGTTGCCCTTGAGGAAGAGGCTGGTATTAACTGGAAGGGAGCATGAGCTATGTTTCTGCAGCTGGTAACATCAGGTGTCTTAAACTGGGTCCTGACTGCTCAGGTGTGTTTGATTAGTGAAAATTCATCAAGGTATACAGCTATGATATGTTCATTCTCTGTTATGTATTTACTTCAATAAAATGTTCATAAAACTTGTTTCAGCTTTTGGTGGCATACATACATGCACTTTATCTCATTCTTAAACAAGGTACATAGAAGGCTGCTATTAAATAAATACAGCAGTGCTTGTAAAATATAAAAGAATGTTTAAGTTTGAGAACAAATAGAATTTTAATATCAGAATATAATTTAAAAGTTATAAGTACACATAAACTTGAAGTTAACCATGAAAACAACAGTAATAAGGCAAACTATATTAAAAAAAACTAGTCCTTGAATATTGGCAATGATAGAGTCCTCAGATATAAATAAGTGGCAAAATTACAAGGAGAAGCAAGAAATTCAGGGCTATAGTGGGAGATGTTAACATGTCCATATCAGAACAGAGATTCTGCTGTCCAAAAAAAAAGAGAAAAAAAATCAATGTATTAGAAATTTGAGCAAGAAAATTAGCTTTTTCAAATTAAAAAAATGGCTACAGGGGGCTTCCCTGGTGGCGCAGTGGTTGAGAGCCCGTCTGCCGATGCAGGGGACACGGGTTCGTACCCCGGTCTGGGAAGATCCCACATGCCGCGGAGCAGCTAGGCCCGTGAGCCATGGCCACTGAGCCTGCGCGTCCGGAGCCTGTGCTCCGCAATGGGAGAAGCCACAACAGTGAGAGGCCCGCGTATCGCAAAAAAAAAAAAAAAAAAGGCTACAAAGAACTCTGCAAGGAAGAAGTGTAGAACATCATTTGCAAATAAAAATTCAGTTGCCTCTTGTTACCTGGAGGACATTGGTTCCAAGATACTCGGGGACACCAAGATCCGTAGATGCTCAAGTCCCTTACATAAAATGGCATAGTGCAGTCGGCACTATATATCCATGTGTTCTGCACCCACAGAATCAACCAACAGTGGATTGAATTCATCAGAAAAAGTAAGATTTATATTACAACATGGTGGCCACTGACTTACCAAGTAAAGATTATATATTACTGAACTAATTACACTTTCTTCCTAAAGTGTGCTAAATTTTGTCATTACAGTTTCAAGTGACTTTTCCATTAAATCCAAAGGAATCTGTCAAAATTGGCAGCCTGGATTAGAAATCTATATCTACTCAATCAGAGCTAAATTATTTTAAATGTCAAGTGTAAATCTTTATTGGACTGAAAAACTTATTCCTTTGTGTGACCGTTAATTTTCTCTACAACTTCATCTACTTTAGGGTGTGTTCCACTCCATCAGATTACAAATTTCCCAACTTGATTATTAATCACATTTAGGCTTTGCTCACCTAGAAATTTAATCCAGCTTTACATTCTTTATGTTGAGAAGCTATTATAATCACCTTTCTATCTCTGAAGGAAAAATACATTTTTCCCCTCACATCAGAGAGCATATTGGCCATAAAAAAGCTCATTACTGCATCATGTATTCTTTAAAAAATACATCACCTGTTAAGTAATTGTACAATTCTTTCTATTCATATTAATGAACAATGGGTCTCAGCAATCCCACTACTAGGCATATACCCTGAGAAAACCATAATTCAAAAAGAGACATGTACCAAAATGTTCACTGCAGCTCTATTCACAATAGCCTGGAGATGGAAACAACCTAAGTGTCCATCATCGGATGAATGGATAAAGAAGATGTGGCACATATATACAATGGAATATTACTCAGCCATAAAAAGAAACGAAACTGAGCTATTTGTAATGAGGTGGACAGACCTAGAGTCTGTCATACAGAGTGAAGTAACTCAGAAAGAGAAAGACAAATACCGTATGCTAACACATATATATGGAATTTAAGGGAAAAAAATGTCATGAAGAACCTAGGGGTAAAACAGGAATAAAGACACAGACCTACTTGAGAATGGACTTGAGGATACGGGGAGGGGGAAGGGTAAGCTGTGACAAAGCGAAAGAGAGGCATGGACATATATATAGTACCAAACGTAAGGTAGATAGATAGTGGGAAGCAGCCGCGTAGCACAAGGAGATCAGCTCGGTGCTTTGTGACCACCTGGAGGGGTGGGATAGGGAGGGTGGGAGGGAGGGAGACGCAAGAGGGAAGGGATGTGGGAACAGATGTATATGTATGACTGATTCACTGTGTTATAAAGCAGAAACTAATAATAATAATAAAAAATGAACAATGGGTCTAGTAGATAATAGAATAGGTTAATCCCCATATAAGATACTTTCTTGACTTTATACAGGTATAACGATTGGACAACTAGAGAGAACTATTAACTTCTATAATCTCATTGTGGAACCAAAGAAATTATCTTAATAAAACAGCCAAACACGTTACATAATAATAAGTGAACAGCCAAATTATTTGGCTAAATTTATTAAATTACAAATTGTACCTTTAATTCTTTGCCCGCTGAAGACAGAAAATAATTATATAATACTCTTCATAATACTATTAATAAGATAATGCTTGCTTGAAATACTAAATGTTGATTTAATGCTAAAGAGGCAAAATGTTGAAAGAGTAATACCAAATAGTTTTTAAGTGTGGGAAAATATTACATTCATTAAGGGAACAAGGGGAAAAAAATATATGTTTTAGAAAAGTTTCTTTGGAAAAACTCTAAAAAATAAAATGCTAAATAGAACTACTGTATGGGAGACTAAGACCAGATAATTGTTTTGAGAAGGAGAAAATTTCTCCTACAAACATATTTATAAATATTTGGTTATGAAGAGTAAGAACTTTTGGTTTTTCCTGTTTTAAAAATCAGTTAAAATAATTTTCAGATCATTTCAAAGGTCACAAATTGTAACATATGTAAAAGCTAATAGTGTTTAAAATTTTAACATTTGATAGAAAAGATTCATCAATAAATTTATGAATCTTTAGTCAAAAATATATTGTATAAAATGTATAAATTTGATATTTGTGTTGACTGGATAAAGATGAGTATTTGAAACGATAAAATTATTAATGTAGTGCAATATTAAAAAGGTAGACCCTACGCAATGTGCTTCTTACTTGGTAAATTTCATTTACCATAGCTATAAATACTTCACAAATACACTTACATATATAACTTTCCCCCCCAAAAATTAAAAAAAATTTAAAACTCACAATTATTTTTTTTTCAAGAATGAGTTTAGCATTGTATCTCAAGAAATGTAATTATTATTTCTACTAAATAAACACACACATAGACAGACATATGCCATATGTGTCAAGTAGTATGCCACACGGCTCAGCTATGCATATCATGGTTTCATTCATAATTTTAACCTGATAGTGTTATACATATCCAATGTGTATATATATTATTGAGGTGTAATGGACAAAGAGAGTTATATTTTTATCTTAAGCAGTGGTAAGTGCCTACGTAATATCTAAATCCAAAATACAAAGCACTAAAATTATAAACATGTTGTCTAGAGATAGAGAGATAAATGCCAAAAGAAGTGGCTAAAAGTCTACCTCTGGGAAATAGTCATGTAGGGGAGGAAAACAAGAGCAATGGAAAGACTTACATAAGAATTTGTATAATTTTGGTACAAATATAAGTTAAATTGAAGAAACATAAGGGTACATAAATCTACATCAATTTTGAAATGTACCTTCTTTACTTTGTGTTAGCAAAGACTTCATAATAGCTAACATGGGGAAACAGCTCTTCTATTACTTTAGTTTCCTTCCATAGACACCATAAGTTGTTTGATTTCTTTTGCAAGTTTTGATTTTTCCCTATGTTGCCATTTTTTTTTTAACGTCAGCAGTTTGCTAACTATATACTGATCAGATTGTGGAGACTTGTTCTTGTTAGCTAAAAAAGAAATGTGACAAATTTGATGAATTGAATTTTAATAGAAGCCAGTCAATATAGCAGACCAAGCCATTACATAATACACATAATCTGCCCCACAAATGAAATCTACTCTTCCCAAGTAAGCAAGATCTGTGCAATGAACCTGCAGACACTGCAGAAAAAGGGTCTGATATTCGTTGCCAGCCTTGTTTTGCTTCTGACAAATTAGTTCTGCCTTTCTTTTGCTTCAGCAGCTGAGGGACATTCCTTCTGAGTACATTTTTCCCCCAGATTTGTTTAGTATATTTATACAGACTATATTCAACTTGGGCTAATTTGAAAGTCTCCCTTTTTCTATGAGATGGTTTTGTATCTTTTTTAGAGATTCAACTGACACTCAGCAAAGATTTCAAACATTTTTAAAACTGGGAAGTTACTCACTAAACTTTATGGGACCATCAATATGTTACAATCCTTTCTTTTTCTCCAGTTGGCTATCAATGTTGATTCACCTTTCACCGTTTTAACACAAATTTCACATCATATTTCAATATAAAGATATAATATTTAAAATAAATAACTTCTCATGCCAGGCTTTATTTCAGTGGCTTTTCTCTGTGTGAATTTAATCTTCCCTGTGCATTTTCTTTCTTTTGTGGGAATATTTCTGAGTGACATTTTAAGTGATCTCAAGCAAAACTCAAAACTGTCAGTTCAGTCCTCTCAGTCTCAGAGACAACTAAGTTCATTAATTTTGGAAGTACACATTTTTTTTTCAGATTAAAAACAGAATGAAATCTTGCCATTTGTGACAATACAAATAGAACTTGAGGGCATTATGCTAAGTGATACAAGTCAAACAACACTGTACAATCTCTCTTATATGTAGAATCTTAAAAATAAAACAAAGCAAAAAACTAAGCTCAGCGATACAGAGAAGAGATTGGTGGTTGCCAGATATGGGGCATGGGGAGTTGGGTGGGAGAAATGAGTGAACTACTTTTTAAAATTTTAGTTTAAATAAATTGAATAATTTAAAAAAGTGTACCTCAGATGTCTAAATTCTTGGTTCAAGTCCATCCAACTGAGAAAGTTTATCAGGAGCTGATTTGGCTGCACTGGACCCCAAATCCCTCCCTTTGTCTTGTGGTCCAATTATAGTTTTATATTGAACAGTATCCAAAAAAAAAAAAAGTACAGATACATCACAGTTTTGATGTGGCCCCTGCTATTGTTTAATTAAATTAAATCTAATAGACATATTCATTTTCTACCTCCTCACATTTTTGTTCTTTCCTGTAACATAAACACTTTGAAAACATCTTGTGTATCACAAGAAAAAGCATGGAGAATTTTTTAAAATGTCCTCAACTGAAGTTATTTTAGGTTGATAAAGTCTATTTGCTTCATCATTTTTGAAATCACAAAATTCATCAGGAATAAAGAAACTTGAGAATAGTCATTTCTATGTCAATGGTATACTATCATGAATATCTGGAATGAGAAATAATTTACATGATGTTTTGTAGAACTGTACTTTAAGACTGAAAGCATTTCTGTCCTCAAACTGTGCTCATTGAGATAATTTGAAATGTGACAAAGGAAATCTCACTTCAGGAATGTAAAAGAATCCAAAATATTTGGAAATTTATCTTAAGACATTGGACTTTTTAAAAGTGCATCCCACTTAAAGGCAATCACGTTGATGTTGAGACATAGTGTGTGCTAAGGTAAATAATACTGACAAACAGGTGTGCATAATTAAAGCTCCACTAGAAATACCAAGAAACCTGTGAGCATTGAGGAAGAAGAAAGAAAACTCAACAACTCAAGTGTAATTTTAATTAAATCATTAAAATTGTTCTATTTATGCCAAGCTAATAGCAGCTTTACACTGAAAAAATAACATGAAATTCTGCAGTCCATATCACCAATATTATATATAGATTAAGTCTAATTACAACATCTGCAATGAATATGCATTTAAGTATTTCCTTTTAAGATAAAAACAAATTCGATATAATGTTTTCTTACTGTCTTTCAAAGAGCCATTCCAACTATAAATATCAGGTATTCTGAGAAATCACCTCTGGACTCCTCAAAATTTTTGTAATGTAGAGCATATAATCAAATGGGAAACAATTATCAACTCTATTAATCCATGTAAAAACCAGGTAACCTCATATGAAAGAGGTTCTGCTAAAATCTCAGTCGGATGAGGCAAATTATACCTCTTACTTTGCCTAAATCCTCACCATAAATCTTGCCTTTGAATTATCAAGAGCCCTTATAAAATAGTAGATCAAATTTACCACCCAGAGCCTCAGGAATGCTGTGATTAGTACAGATAGAGGGAGATTGTGTCCAGTCCAGGAGAGAACAAAATAGAGAGAATGTTATATTTGAGTGAAGGAGGTGATTAAAAAACAGGGCGTTTCGGATCCTTCTTAGAAACAAATTAGTAAAAGTTGACCACATTTTACTAAAGATCACATTCCAATCAATCAGGTTACACACAGTTCCCTTGGGAAGGATGAGTTAACAAGACTCAACAGAAATTTCCTGGCATGTTATATAAAGTTAGAATATGGGCAGAAATCAATAGTTCTTCCAAACCTGAACACACTTTTCTACTATTTCTGTCATATTAGACTATTTGTATAAAAATATTAGTTGATATTAGGAGAGCAAAGTATTTAATCAAAGTTTCTGTCTCAATGCTTCGATTCTCCTCTGCTCCTACTTCTGCAATCTCCATTGGCCTTTAAGAACACCGGTTACTTTTTTTTTTTTTTTTTTGTGGTACGCGGGCCTCTCACTGTTGTGGCTTCTCCCGCCGCGGAGCGCAGGCTCCGGACACGCAGGCTCAGCGGCCATGGCTCACGGGCCTAGCCGCTCCGCGGCATGTGGGATCTTCCCAGACCGGGGCACGAACCCGTGTCCCCTGCATCGGCAGGCGGACTCTCAACCACTGCGCCACCAGGGAAGCCAGAACACCAGTTACTTTTAATACATTTTTTTTCTGGCAGGAAGTCAGATTACATATTTTAGTAATGGGTGAGAAAAATAAGGCATTGGAACAACAGCACAGGGGTCACAGGGAGAATAAGAGACTGAGAGCTAGCATTTGATCCAAATCTTACAAATAAATATAAAAGAATCTGTCTACAGTAACAAAACATCAAAGGTTTATAAGAGCAGTCTTATTTACAGAACAAAGAATTGTACAGCAGAAACACAAGATTGTAAGGCAATTTTACTCCAATTAAAAAAAAAAAGAAGAAAAAAATAAAAGAAAAAATACTGCTTCCCTTGCAAACAGATTCCCGACCAAATTGGGAGACAAGACTCAGAGAAGGCTGCAGGGAGGGGAGTGGAGAGCTCATTGTATGCGAAAAAGGAGGGTGAGATGGGGAGAGGGGTCTTTTCCCAGCATAAGTTTATAGGCAGGGGCTGGGGTCAGTCATACATGGGAGAAGTTGAAGCTGACTGTGTGGGGCGGGGAGCAGGAGACGCTCAGAGCAAGAGTGTTTGCCTGCCCTGTCCCCCTGGTGCCTTGCTCTTGGCTTCAGCCTGGAGACGGTTTCAGGGTGGGGACCAGGGGTCAGCTGGGCCAACTGGCCAGAGAGATGTGAAACTTAGATTTCTGAAAAAAATGCTTTTCTACTCTTTAAGATTTTGACCATGCTTGCATTTCTACCAAATTTGATTTGTCTATGTGTGTGTGTGTGTGTGTGTGCATGTGTAAGAGACTCTTATTCTAGCATATGAGTATTTCCCCCAAATTCCAAACTGTGAACTTTTAATACTAATGGGTTACATCTGAAACATAAAAGGAAATAAAATGTTTTTACCACTATCTTCCATTTCTTTAAAATAATTTCCCACCTCTCCAATTATATGTAGCTGTCAAACATATTACAAATGCTGAATAAGGAAAAAAAGTTGAGTTTTGTCCTCTTTGGCCTTCATAGCTACTTACATACATATTTTTATAAATTTTAATAATTTAACATTTATAAACTCAAACCCAGCCTGTTTGAGGCTTAGAAGTTGACAAGCTGTCCTAACAAGAGGCTAAGCAAACTGAAAATCAACCACTCTTACATTCTTAAGAGAAGTGAGGACACAGAGCAAACCACTGCCTAAAATTTGGAAACACAGGCAATTACAGAAAAGCACAACACAGAAGAAACATGCTGATAACCAATGACTGGTAGGGAAATTAGAACTGTAATTGACAAATTCCTGGAGGCTCAGCGTGGACTACATTGAGTGTTAAAAAATTCAGAGAGACCCAGTGATCGGGAGCTCTCCACACTTTTGAAGCTTTAACTAGGTTCTCTCAGTGAATATCTGAGAAAAATCCCCTTGTGTTTCCAGCACAGGGAGAGGAAAGGGAACTATTTTGAAATACACCAGGGCATTCCCGTTCCTCTTAATAAGGTCGGCCTTCAGGAGAAACTAATTAACCAGATCTTAATCAGGGGGGTATTATCAGAACCTAATTGATCTGGGGTAAGAGAAATATCCCGCTCTAGGAGGCTACCCAATTTCAGCCCACTCTAGCCATCCTGTCCCACTAAGGAGGGAAAAAAACTGACTAGCACATGTGTAGCTTACAGTACAGAGGCAGAGCTCACTAAAAGACTGAGACCCAATCATAGGATTAGAGAACACTTCCACTTCCCCAATACCTCATCACCATATTACTAAAGGTCTACCTAGAGCAGTTCCTTTCACGTGGTACATCATGTCCAGCTATTAACAAACAATTACAAGGAATATCAAAAAACAATCAAACAAAAAACCCCACAAAAACAATACAATTTGAGGAGACAGGGCAAGCAACAGAACTAGACAAAGCAAGATGTTAGGATTATAAGACCAGGAATTTAAAACAACCATGATTAATAGGCTAAAGGCTCTAATGGATAAAGTAGATAGTATGTAAGCAGAGAGATGTAAATCCTAAGAAAAAATAAAAAGAAATGTAGAGATCAAAAATACTGTAAAGATGTAACAGAAATGAAGAATGCTTTGGCCTCGGCTTAGTAGAGTGGATGCAACTAAGGAAAGAATCCCTGGCCTTGAGCATTTCATCATAGAAACCTCCCAAACTGAAAACAAAACAGAAAAAAAAAAAAAGGTTAAAAAATAACAGAATATCCACTACAAGTAAGACAACTACAAAAGGTATATGTCAGATGCAAAACCAAAGATCCAGAAAGCTTAGAGAATGCCAAACAGGATAAATGTCAAAAATACTCTACCTAGGCATATCAGTTTCAAAATATTGGAAAACAAATAAAGAAAAAATCCTGAAAGAAGACGGAAGTGAAAACAAAACAAAACCTTATGTACAGAGAAACAAAGAATTACATCCCACATTTCTAGAAAAAAAAAAAGCAAGCAAGTAGAGAATGGAGTGAAATATTTAAATCGTTCAGAGGAAAAAAACAACAAAAAACCCCACAAAATTATGTACCCTGAGAAATTATCCTTCAAAAACATAGAAGAAATAAACACTTGTCAGACAAACAAAAATTGAGAGAATTTGTGGCAAATAGACCTGCCTTGCAAGACATGTTAAAAAAAAAGGTTTTTTTTCAACAAAGGAAAATGACATAGGTGAGACATAGATATATATAAATAAAGGAATAGCACTGGAGAATAAGTAAATGTAAAATACAAACTTTTTTTTTTTTTTTTTGCAGTACACAGGCCTCTCACTGTTGTGGCCTCTTCCATTGTGGAGCACAGGCTCTGGATGCGCAGGCTCAGCGGCCATGGCTCACGGGCCCAGCCGCTCCGCAGCATGTGGGATCTTCCCGGACCAGGGCACGAACCCGTATCCCCTGCATCGGCAGGTGGACTCTCAACCACTGCGCCACCAGGGAAGCCCCAAACTTTTTTAATTCTTCCTTTTTCTAAGAGAAAACAGTTTGTTCAAAATAATAGTGACAATGTATTAAATTATGCATGAATATATATTTATATATTATTACACAAGTATATATAATTGAAATGAATGACATCAATGATATGGGCAGAAGGAATTAGGATCATTTTGTTATAAAAATGTGCTCGTACTACTGGTGAAGTAGTATAGTGTTATTTGAAGGTGGACTTGGATTAGATGTAAATGTATATTGTATATGCTAGGGCAACCACTTTAAAAAAGGAGAAAAAAAAGTATAACATATATGCTAAGAAAGGAGTGAATACGGAATCATACTAAATGCTCAGTTAAAACCACAAAAGGCAGAAAAAAATTGGAAGACAAATATAGGAAAGAAGAACAGGGCAACAAATAGCAAACTAACAAATATTGTAGATATGCATCCAACTACCTTAATAATTTCTTTGAACATCAGTGATCTAAATGCACAAAGACAGAGATTGTTAAGAGTGGATCAAAAAAGAAACCTAAATATATGTCATTTACAAGAAAACCACTATTAACAATAAATACATGTATAGATTAAAAGTAAATGGATGGGGCTTCCCTGGTGGCGCAGTGGTTGAGAGTCCGCCTGCCGATGCAGGGGACGCGGGTTCGTGCCCCGGTCCGGGAGGATCCCACATGCCGCGGAGCGGCTGGGCCCGTGAGCCATGGCCGCTGAGCCTGCGCGTCCGGAGCCTGTGCTCCGCAACGGGAGAGGCCACAACAGTTAGAGGCCCGCGTACCGCAAAAAAAAAAAAAAAAAAAAAAAAAGTAAATGGATGGATAAAGATGTACCTTGTTAACACTAATTGAAAGAAAGTGGGAATAGCTATATCAGTTTCAAATAGAACAAACTTCAAAGAAAGGAAAGTCAACAGGGAAAAAGAGGGGCATTTTATAATGAGAAAGGGATCAAATAACCAAAAACATGTTACAACCTTTGAAGTTTATGTGCCTAAAAGGTAAGTGTCAAAATATGTGAAGCCAAAACTGGACACAGAACTGAAGGAAGGAACAGATGAATCCACTATTACAGCAGAGACTTTAACTCCCCTCTTGGAAATGGACAGATTCAGTGGGCAAAATATCAGTAGGGACATAGTTGAACTCAACCACACCATTTATCAACTGGATATAATAAACATTTATAGACTATTTCATCCAACAATAGCAGAATACATATTATTCTCAAGTTCATATAGAACATTTACTAAGATAGACGCCATTCTGGACATACACAGAAAATTTCAAAGTACTTCAAGACTAAACAACACACTCTTAAATAACACATAGGTCAAAGAAGAAATATGAAGAGATTAAATAGATTTTAGCTAAATAAAAATAAAAACACAACTTATCAAAATTTGTGGAATGCAGTGAAAACAGTTCATAGAGGGAAATTTATAACACTGAGTGTATATTATTAGATAAGAAGTATCTTCCACCTTAGAACTAAAAGAGAAGTGCAGATTAAATCCAAAGTAAGTACAAGAAAAAAATAATAAAAATTAGAAATGAATGTCTTCCAATCTTTTTCTGCCTTTTGTGGTTTTCACTGAAAACTTTATCCAGCAGCATTAGACAAAAATCAACAAAATCAAAAGCTGGTTCAATGGAAAGGTCAGTACAGTATATAAGCATTTAGACAGACTAATGAAGAAATAAAGAGAAGATACAAATTACTAATATCATAAATAAAGAAGAGGACAACACTACGGATGCTATGGAAATTTAAAATAGATTGGAAAACTATGAACAACTCTATGCTGAAAATTTTGATAACTTAGAATGCACCAATTCCTTGAAAGACATAATTTGCCAAAACTTACACATGAAGAAATAGACAACATTAATAGGTATATATCTATTAAAGATATTGAATCAATAATAGCCTTCTAAAACAGAAAGTACCAGGTCCAGATGGCTTCACTGGTTAATTAAAAATATATATAAGGAAGAAATTATATCATCTCTACAATCTCTTTCAGAAGAGAGAAGCAGAGAGAATACTTCTTATCCCATTTAATGAAGCCAGCATTACTCTAATACTAAAAGCAGACAAGACATTACAAGAAAACTAAGTAAAGACTAATACTGCTCATGAACATAGATGCAAAAACCCTCAAAAAATCTTAGGAAATAAAATCCAACCATGCATAAAAAGAATTATACATTATGACTAAGTGGGATTTATTCCAGATATGCAAGGCTGGTTCAGTATTCAAAAATCAATTAATACAATTCATAACATCAAAAAGCTAAAGGAGAAAAAGTATATGACCATATCAATAAATGCAGAAAAAGCATTTGACAAAACCCAGTATCCATTCATAATACAAATTCTCAATAAACTAAAAACAGAGGGGAACTTTCTCAGCTTGATAATTTATCCACAAAAACCCTACAGCTAAGATCATACTTAACGGTGAGAA
Organism: Mesoplodon bidens; assembly: GCF_964165515.1. NCBI lineage: Eukaryota > Metazoa > Chordata > Mammalia > Artiodactyla > Ziphiidae > Mesoplodon > Mesoplodon bidens. Next base: position 66,549,803 of record NC_138162.1, on the reverse strand, counting down.
ATTCAAAGTTTTCCCACTAAGACCAGGTACAGCATAGATGTCTCCTCTCACCACTCCTTTTCAACGTTGTACTGGAAGAGCTTGCTAATATAATAAGGCAAGAAAAAGAAGCAAAAGGTATAAAGATTTAGAAGGAAGACATAAAACTCTCTTTATGTGCAGATGACATGATTGTCTATGTAGAAAATCCAAGAGGGGTTAGTGAGGAGTGAGAGATGAATATGTGGAACACTAATGCTTTTTAGAACAGGGAAAATACTCTGTGTGGTACTATAATGATGGATATATGACATTAAACTTTTGTCCAAACTTATACAATGTATACACCTGGAGTGAACCCTAAGGTAAACTGTGGACTTTGGGTGATTATAGTGTATCAATGTAGGTTCATCAATTTTATCAAATGCACCACTCTAGTAGGGGATGTTAACAATGGGAAAGCTATGCATGCATGGGGGCAGGGGATATATGACAAATCTCTGTACCTCCCTCTTAGTTTTGTTGTAAACCTAAAATTGCTGTAAATATATATATATAAAACAAAAAATAAAAACACTTAAATAAGTCACATGAATGAATATGAAGAAAGCAGACACAGGCCAAAATAATTATGCTTACTATTTTCACGAATAAAAAACAGAGTACAAAGAATTTTGGCAGAAAAAAATTTTAACTATTTTAAAAATAAGTTGGGGATATTATAGAGATTAAAAAGTACTGAAATTGCAAACCTAGTGGGTAGATTAATGCCAGATTAGATACCACTAAATTAAAAAAACTGTAAAACTGATTATGGTTTTAAAGAAAATATCCACAATACACATGCATAAACAAAAGAAGGAAAATACAGGAAAGAACATAGAAGACCTATTTAATAGTATGAAAAGCTCTAACTGACATGTTCCTTGCATTCCAGATGGAGATGAGAGTGAGAATTAGGCAGAAGCAATATTCAATGGGATAATGGCTGAAAGGTTTTCACAAATATTAATACAGTTCCTGTCACAGAGGAAGTATGACAATATGACAATTGCTAAAAATAAAAGCCAAAGGCAATAATCTGAAAGGAAGGGGGTGCAGTGATAGGTAGGCTCAGGGAGGAACTTGGAAAGAATATCAATAAAGTGATAGTTGGCTTCTCAAAAGAAAGAATGGACACCAGAACACTATAGAATTATATTACCTTTGCTTCAAGAGTTTAAAGATAAAATGAAGCCTAGATAAAGACATTTTCAGGCAAACTAAATAAAGAAAATTCACCAGCAACAGACCTGCTCTAAAGATAATGGAAAATACTATCCTTCACTCAGAAAGAAATGTAACCTGGAACGAAGACTGAAGATAAAGAATATATATGATTAATAGAAAGTTTTCACATAGTTGTAAATTAAAAAAAAACACTGACTGTATAAAACAGTAATAAAAATACTTGTGTAGTGTACAACATGGAGGACATTGAAATGCATAAAAATAATCATATATAAGTTAAGAAGAAAGTGCATGGTGCTAATGTAAAAAAAAACCTATTTAATACTAATATATTTATACTATAATAACTACAACTCACAATGAAGATATAACAGTTGTTGGTAGCTGTGAACTAAAAAATCTGCAGCCGCCTTCAAAAAGAAGAGACTAGGGCCTCCCTGGTGGCGCAGTGGTTGAGAGTCCGCCTGCCGATGCAGGGGATACGGGTTCGTGCCCCGGTCCGGGAGGATCCCATATGCCGCGGAGCGGCTGGGCCCGTGAGCCATGGCCGCTGAGCCTGCGCATCCGGAGCCTGTGCTCCGCAACGGGAGAGGCCACAACAGTGAGAGGCCCGCATACCGCAAAAAAAAAAAAAAAAAAAAAAAAAAAAAAGAAGAGACTAGAAGATATATAAGGAAAAAGATACAGAAACTGCCCAGAAACTCTCTTCAGGACTGAAAGACCTTTCCCTCAGCTGCTTGGAATGCTGCCAGTTGCCAACTCCAAGTTGTTAGCCCTTTCTGGAAATTGTCTTGGCTGGAGAGAGTTGGCTCTCCTAAGAAAAGCCCTGTTTCTGGTGACAGACTACACCCAGAGATCCATCAATGTAAGAATATAAATGCCTGACCCATGGATGTAACATGGAAGAACTCTGAAGGCCCATCCCAGCTTCAGTGCTCCCCTAAGCTTTGCTGGCTGAAGTCCTTGTAGAGACTGCATGACAGCCTAACTACTCCCTTGGCCTATTCTGGCTCTTTCCACTTCTATCAGTAAATATTGATCCTAGGAACACTTTTTACTATACTTCCAGCACACTATTTTGTTTAAGATAAAATTGATACAATATTGAGTAAAGATGAAAAACATCTGAATAGCAATCAATAAAGAGGCTCTTACTGATACATCTAATTTTGAACTCAGATAGTATAAAATACAGCTACTTTTTATGTGCTCATGGAACATTCCAGTATTTATTCATTTATTTATTTATCGAAGTATAGTTGATTTACAATGTTGTGTAATACAATGTTCTGTTAGTTTCTGGCGTACCACCAACCTAAAAATAAAAACAATAAAAATGGAACTGCAGAAAAATCAATAGTAGAAGGAAGAACTAAAAAATATTTTCCATTGATATCATAGTCAAAGTCCCATTATGTAAAATGCTCTGATAAATAGAGAAAAAAAGAACAAGTTGACAGAATAAAAGGGCAAAAGGAAGTTACCTGGGGAAAGAAAATGGTCCTTAGGAACATGAAATTATGTTTAATAATAATAACACCAATACATAAAACTACACAGTGACACCATTTCTCTTTTATCACATTGGCAAAATCAGAAAGACCAAAAACATCCTCTGTTGGCAGGTTGTAGAAGGGAGGAATTTTATATGCTGTGGGAATATTTCAAAATGTTAGAACCTCTATTAAATAGAGTTTGATTCAATTCTATAAATATAAAACAACATAATATGTAAGTATATTGTTATATCATTACATATTATAGCAAAGATTGGAAAAAATCTGCAATTTCAATACCATAATAGGTAACTAGCTGGGTACACTACAATACACACATACTAATCACAATTAAAAGAACTAATTAGTTATAAAAAGAAATAAGATGTTCATTATGGATTTATTTCTAGCATATATTGTTAATTAAAAAATGCAGGTTACAGATACATTGTATAGTTTGCTAAAATTGTTTAAAATATAAGGGATAGTATGAAAAATATATATTCTCGCAAAAGAGGACAAAGTACAAAATACTGAAAATGATTTGTTAATGGGGAGGACAGAGCTAAAGAGATGCAAATGGAGTAATATTTCCCTGAATATACCATTTTTTGAAAGTTTTTATATTTGAACCATGTCAGTTTTACATATTAAAACTATAAATTTCAAATTTTTAAGGAAAAATTAAGCCTAAAAAATTTAACCAAAGGAAAAAAAAAACAGAGAGAGAAAATTAACAGGACTATATATCAGGTAGTTAACATACCTATGAAAAGACAATAAGTGTTCTGTAATAAATTTGAATACAGTACACTGACTAAATACTCTTTGTGGGGCATACTCTAAGGACAAAAGGAATTACTAAGGAATCTTAAACTACAATGTTAGTATTATAACTTCAAAATTCTTTTAAGCATATCATAGGAAAACATACATCCATACGTACTTATGAAATAGTGTTACTAATCAAAGAAATGTTCCATATTAGAGAAAAGAAAGATAAACATAAAATCAATAAAGGTATGAAAAATGTTGCATACCATATTTAAATTGGAAATATTAATAAAAGCTCAGGTTTTAAAACATATACATCAAGGGATTTCTGGTTTAAGCTTCAATATGTAAAGAACTTGGAAGTTTTACTTTCTTTCTTACAGCCAGAAACAGCTGAGGAAATTGAGAATCAATGACCTATCTTGGACTCACCAGAGGACTGAGGGTGCAAAGGCTAACTGCCACTTTGAAAGTCAGAAAGACAGACAAATCTAAGGAGTCACAGCTCTTTACCAGGGGAAGAAACAGCTGGAGCCATTACAATTGGTAGGGAGAGTTAAAAGGACATTTTGAAGAATTGCTGGAGTCTGAATAGAGACCAGCATGAGGGTGAAAGTGAGAAACTCTTGGGGTTTAGAGTATTGAGAGGGCACAAACTTCTGTAGATTTATCTCCAAGGAACCAACCAGATTCTTGTGATGAACAGCTGCCATTCCCATTATCAGTTTGTCAGAGGAAGGGGGAAAGTAACCATCGTGAACTAGGTTAGAGCTTTCTCCATAACAAAGGCCTACTCTCCAAGGAAAAAAGACCTTGTCAGAGCCTTATTGGACTTAGGGAGAGAATATTTCCCCAAATCTCTGTCCTTCCTGTCTCATGGAGGGTGGGGAGAGGGAGCTAAGATATGCTTATTAAAAACCACAGTTCAGGGCACAGTTCTATTATAACACTGAGATGTAATCATAATATTATAGAATGCTTTTCTTTCCCCATACCTGATCACCACACCAGCAGAGAGCCTGTACAGTAACAGGGATTACAGTAAAGACCTGCAAGACTCCATCTAAGAAGTAGTTCTTAGGGAAGCTCAAAGACAACAGGGAAAACCAAAGCAGGAATAGTCTAGGAATTCAAATGTGCCTACAGGTATAGCAAACATTATACACACCTCAACTCCTAGTCAGAATGACATAAATGCTCACACTAAGGCTATTTACCTCAATCGATTTTCATCACACCTGGCATTCAAGAAAAATATAAAAATTAAAAGACATGCTAAAAAGTTGAGAAGAAGCAAAGTCTGAAGACACAAAGAAAGCATCAGAAACAGATATGACACAGATGCTAGAAATATCAGACAGGGAATTTAAAATAACTATAATTAATATAATAAAGACTCTAATGGAAAAAATAAATAACATGCAAGAACAGATGAGAAATGTAAGGATTGAGATGGCAATTCTAAGAAAGAATCAAAAGAATAAGCTAGAAATAAAAAACACTGTAACAGTACAGAAGAATGCTATCAATGAGCCCTTCAGTATACTAAACATGGCCTAGGAAAGAATTAGTGATCTTGAAAAATCATTATCTTAATTATAGAGGGACAGGGAGATTTTTTTATACAGTTGACTCTTCATCAGAAACCATACAAGGAAGAAAAGAGTAGAGTAATATATATATACATATATATATATATATATATATATATATATATATATATATATATATATATATCAGCAAGCTAATCCTTCATAAGAGAAGGAGATATAAAGACTTTTCTTTTTTTAAAAAAAATATTCCCAGACATATTTTTTTAATTAAAAAAAATTTTTTTTTTAATTTTTGCCTGCATTGGCTCTTGGTTGCTGCACTAGGGCTTTCTCTAGTTGTGGTGAGTGGGGGCTGCTCTTCGTTACTGTGCACAGGCTCTAGGAGCACAGGCTTCAGTAGTTGTGGCACACAGGCTCATTAGCTGTGTCTTACGGGCTCTAGAGCACAGGCTCAGTAGTTGTGGCTCACGGGCTTAGTTGCTCAGCAGCATGTGGGATCTTCCTGGACCAGGGCTCAAACCCATGTCCCTTACACTGGCAGGCAGATTCTTAACCACCGCACCACCAGGGAAGTCCAAAGACTTTCTTTTAAACAAAACTTAGGGAATTCATTGCAAGCAGTCCTGCAAATAAGGTTAAAAGTTCTTCATGGAGAAAGAAAAGGATATATGTCAGAAACTCAGATCCACACAGAGAAAGACAGAGTATCATGGAAGAATTAAATATAAATAAAATATTTTGTTTTTCTTATTCTTAATTAAGATAACCTAAAAGATAACTGCTTCTTTGAAGTAAAACAAGTAACAATGTATTGTGTGATTATAGGGTATGGATAAGTGAAAGGAATGACTAAAATGCCATAGGAATGAGGCAGGAAGGGATTGGGAATATTTTGTTATCAGGTACACCCATTACAAGAGAAGCAGTATGTGTTTTTTGAAGGTGGATTAGATTAGTTAAAATGTATATTGTAAACTACAGGGGAACCACACACACGCAAAAAAAGGGATAGTGAAAGTAATACAACCAATAGTCTAAGAGAGGAGATTAAGTTAAATCATATAAAATATTAAATCAAATCAGATTAGGCAGAAAACAAAAGGAAAAGAAACAAAGAATTAACACAAGGCACAGAAAACAGTTACAAACATAGTAGTATTAGTCTAACTAAATCATTTATCACTTTAAATCTGAATGGTCTAAATAATATTAATACAATTATAAAACAGAGATTGTTAGAATGAATTTTAAAAAGACACAATTATATTTTGCCTACAGAAAATCCAATTTAAATATGAAGTTTCATATAGGTTAAAAGAAAAGTGTTAGAGAAAGGTATAGCATGTCAATGCTAATCAAAAGAAATCTGGAGTAGCCATAGTAATTTAAGATAACTTAGACTTTGGAGCAAGGAAAGTTATTAGGGATAAAGGTAGACATTAAAGAGTGATAAACAGGTCAATTCAAGAAGAGATCATTAAAGAGTGATAAACAGGTCAATTCAAGAAGAGATTAACAGCTCAGTGTTTTGTGACCACCTAGAGGGGTGGGATAGGGAGGGTGGGAGGGCAATGCAAGAGGGAGGAGATATGGGGATATATATATACGTATAGCTGATTCACTTCATTATAAAGCAGAAACTAACACACTATTGTAAAGCAATTATACTCCAATAAAGATGTTAAAAAAAAGAAGAGATTAAAATCCTTAATGTCTATGCACCTAACAACAGAGAGACAAAAGACAAGAGGAAAAACATATATACTCAAGGAAAAATAGACAAATCCACTATTATAATTAAAATTTTCAACAGCCTTCTATGCCCACAAATTTGATAACTCAGATGAAATGAAACATATCTTTGATAGACTGAAACTACCAAAACCCACAGTGAAAAATAAATAATCCAAATAGGCCAATATCTATTAAAGGAATTGAATTAATAGCCAGTAACATTCTAAAGAGCAAAGCACCCCATCTAAGTGGTTTCACTGGTGATTTCTTCCAAATATTTAAGGAAAAAATGATACCAATTATCCACAATATATTCCAGAATACAGAATCAAAAGGAATACTTCCTAGCTCATTCTATGAATTCATCAATCAGTAACCTAATGCCAAATGAGAGACTTATGACATGAAAAGAAAACTATGGACTAACACCTCTCATGAAAGTAAATGCAATAAATTCTCAACCAAATGTTAGCAGATGAAATTCAGTAATATTTTAAAACAATTATAAACTATAGCAAAGTCAGATTTTTCTAGGTATTCAGGGCTGTTTCAACATTCTATAATATCTACCACATCGACAATTGAAGCAGAAAGATACTTTTGATAAAACTCAATATTCATTAATGATAAAAATTCGGCATACTAGGAATAGAACTTTCTCAACTTGTTAAAGAACATCCATAAAAACATACAGCATGGGCTTCCCTGGTGGCGCAGTGGTTTAGAGTCCACCTGCCGATTCAGGGGACACGGGTTTGTGCCCCGGTCTGGGAAGATCTCACATGCTGCGGGGCAGCTAGGCCCGTGAGCCATGGCTGCTGAGCCTGCGCGCCTGGAGCCTGTGCTCCGCAACGGGAGAGGCCACAACAGTGAGAGGCCCGCGTACCGCAAAAAAAAAAAAAAAAAACATACAGCAAACACCACATTTAATGGTGAAACATTAATGCTTTCCCCCCAAGGATGAGAAGAAGCCAAGGGTGTCTTCTCTCAACACTTCTATTCAACCTTGTATTGGAAGTTCTACCTAAATCAGTAAGCTAAGAAAAGGAAATAACATGTATACAGATTGGGAAGGAAGCAATAAAACTGTCTGTTCTCAGACAGGATAATCTTTGTAGAAATTCTCAAAGAATCAACAAAGAAATTCTTGGAATAATCAAGTACAGCAAGGTCACAGGACACAAAGTTATTATACAAAAGTCAGTTACTTTCTATATACAATATACTAACAATGAACAAATTTTGAAATTAAACATACAATATCATTTATAATAGAACCAAAAAAGAGAAATAATTAGCTATAAATCTAACAAATTATGTAAAGATTCTTTATGTAAAAAACTATAGAGGTCTCATGAGAGAAAGCAAGATCTAAATAAATGGAGAGATATTTCATGAATTGGAAGACTCAGTACTGTTAAAAATGTCAATGTTTCCCAACTTGACTTATAGATTCAATACAATCCCAATCAATATCTCAGGAAGATATTTTGTTGATATTGAGAAATTTATTCTAAGTTAATACGGAAATGCAAAGGACCTAAGATAATCAACACAATACTGGAAAAGAAGAAAAATATACTTGGAGATTTCATACTACTCAGTTCCAATACTTAATATAAAACTGCAGTATTTGTTGTTTCAAAAACGTGTGCATTCCCCAGGTGAAATCTGAAACTGGTCCCCCATACACAAAGAAGAAGGAGAGACCTAAGGAAGAGGAAGCCCACTCCAGATTGGTAGGTGGCAGGTTTAGTAAACAAGGGAACTTGCATACAAGGCTTATCTTGGGTGGCTGCAAGATGAATATATCTCTGCACCCACCCACCAGAATCTTAAAAGTTTATATAGAGACTTTAACTGGGTTCAGTAACATATTCAGTCCACACAGTCTTGGCAGCACTTTCTCAAGTCTATGTTTTTGATACAGGTCCAGCTATGGGAATGGTGGGCAGAATGTACATTCCAACTATAGGAGAAAGGTTGTAAGGAGTCTCTTATTGCTTGGGTTCAGCTCTTGGTCAACCAGTGGTCATGCCCTCCCAGTGACCTCCTCTAACAGTAATCAAGGCAACATAGTACTAGCAAAAGAATAGACACATAATTCAATAAAACAGAATAGGAAGCCTAGAGACAGACCCATAGAAAGATGATCCAGTGGAGAAAAGTTTTTTCCACAAATGGTGCTGGAATATTAAATATTCATATGTAATAATGATAATAAAATAATAACAATAAATAAATCTAATCTCAGAATTTACAATTTTCACAAAAAATAAATAGAGATGGATCAAGGACCTAAAAGAAAATGCAAACCCACAAAACTTCTAGGAGAGAGCACAGTAGAAAATTTAAGTGACCTTGGAGTTGGGTATGAGTTTCTAGATAAAGTATCCAAAATACAATTCATGAAAAAAAATTGATAGATGGATTTCTTAAAGTGAAAACTTTTCTCTGTGAAAAACAGTTAAGGGAATGAAGAGAAAAAACACATACTGGGAGAAAAGACTGTCAAAACACACATATCTAATAAAGAACTACAAAACAACTCTGAATAAGAAAAAGGAACAACTCAAATAAAAAGTAGTAACGAATCTGAAGAGAGACCTCACCAAAGAAGACATACACATGGCAAATAAGCATATGAAAAGATTCTATACATAAAACGCCATTAGGGAGTTACAAATTAAAACAAGACATCATTAAACACCTATTAGATTAACCAAAAACCAAAAATCTGATAATATCATTTCTGGTGCAGAAGTGAAGGAACAGTTACACGCATTACTTGTGGGAATGCAAATAGTACAACCACTTTGGGAGCATTTAGAAGTTTCCTACAAAGGTAAATATACATTTAACATGTGATTCATTAATTGCATTCCTCAGTGTTTACCCAACTGACTTGAAAAATTGTGTCTGCACAAAACTTGCATGCAAATGTTACAGCAGCTTTTTTCACGGCCGCCAAAAATAAAAGATACCAAGATGCCCTTCAGTAGATAAATGGAGAATCCACTATGATACATCCAAAATATAGAATATGTATTCAGTGATAAAAACATGAGCCATCAAGCCACAAAAAATGTATGAATCGTAAATGCATATTTATAAGTAAAAGGCTAAAAAGGCTATACACTTTGATTCCCATTAGATGACACTCTGGAAAAGCCAAAACTCCATAGACAATAAATCCAGGGCTTCCCTGGTGGCGCAGTGGTTGAGAGTCCGCCTGCCGATGCAGGGAACACGGGTTCGTGCCCCGATCTGGGAGGATCCCACATGCCGCGGAGTGGCTGGGCCCGTGAGCCATGGCCGCTGGGCCTGCGCGTCCGGAGCCTGTGCTCCGCAACGGGAGAGGCCACGACAGTGAGAAGCCCACATACCGCAAAAAAAATAAAAAATAAAAAATAAATCCAGTGTTGCCAGGGATTTTGGGAAAGGGGAGGTAGGGTTTAATATATGAAACACCGGGGAGTTTTTAGGAATGTGAATCTATTAAGTATAATACTATATTTTTGGATAAGTGACAGTATTCATTTTTCAAAATCCATTTATCAACAGCACAAAGTGTGAACCTTAATACTCAAAAATCTTAAAAATAATAATTTAGTAGGTCAGTGACTCCCAGAATGGAATGCAGAATGTGACAAAACAATTGAACTTTATTACAAATATATAAAGCAACCTCACTGAAATGGGGTGGGGGAAACGTTCTGAGGTAAGCAACCTTGGAAATGAGTGGAGACTATAAAACTAAAGGGGGAAAAATTATACAAAATTACTGAACTTGAGTTGAAAAAGGTATATCCCATCAGGTGTGAGTTAACAATTCTGAATACATATGCTTACTAGAATTAAAGTAAATGGAAGGTGGATGATGAAAAAACAGTTTCCTCACTTTTGTAGTGGTAGCTTAGAGATAAGCCACAGGAAGGAGCCAAAATGAATGAAGTGGTAATAAATTAGAATGGGATACATCAGTATGGACTCATATTTAGATAAATATTGACATATATGGTGACATAAGGTATCTATAAATATAGATATGTATATATACATAGGTTAGTATATACGCATATATTTTTCCTGCACTGACACTAATAAGGGGGCCTAAAGATACCTCAGTAGCAAAGAGTAAACTTATATTAGGGTTTACTAAGCTAAACCTATATTACTAACTATGTTTACTAATTAAACCTGTATTAAGGTTCTCCAGAGAAGCAGAACTAATAGGATATACATAGACATATAGAAAGGGATTTATAATGAGGGATTGGCTCACACAATTATGGAGACTGAGAAGTCTCACCATCTGCTATCTGCAAGCTAGAGGCCCAGGAAAGCTGGTGGTGTAGTTCTAGTTTAAACTCAAAGGCCCTAGGACCAGGGAAGTCAATGGTGTAAGTAAGACCAAGTCCAAATGTCCAAGAATCAGGAGAACCAATGTCCAAGAACAGAAGAAGATTTATGTCCCAGCTCAAGCAGAGAGCAAATTTACCCTTCCTCTGCATTACTGTTCTATTCAGGGCCTCAATGAATTGGATGACATCCATCTGTATTGGAAAAGGTCTTTCTTTACTCAGTCTACCCATTCAATGTTAACCTCATCTGGAGACACTCTCACAGACACACTCAGAAATATGTTCTACCGGCTATCTGGTTATCCCTTAAGCCAGTCAAGTTGATACATGAAATTAATCATCTTTTCACCTATTGCCCAGATTTTGGTTTCTAAGTCCAAACTCCAAACCTCCAAAATAAGGAACTAGAACTTTGGATAAATGGCTGATTCTAGGACTAAGGCAGGAAATATACCAAATGAGCCTGGAAAAAATCTTGTGGTGCCAGAAAGAGTTCTAAAAACAAAACAAAATTCCACATAATGTGGAATTTAAGGAACCAGAACCAACTGAAAGATCTCCCAAACAATTTGAACAAAATATATAAGCGTTGCCTTCTAACCCAAAGTAGAATATAAATATTCATGAGTATTTACTACTATAAATAAGTTGTTGAATAAAGAAAGAAGCAAATGAGGGATAAGACACAAATTTCCAATGAAGAATGAAATCCAATTTATGTAGTTAATTTGCCTTATTGGAGGTGGAAATTCATTCCACAATCTTCAAGTGTTGTTTTCATATTGTGACTTCTCTCCAAAGTGTACAGTATAGAAATGAGGAAAAATGACTATCATCAAAAAGAATACAAATAACAAGTATTGGGTAGGATGTGGTGAAAAGGAAACCCTATTACACTGTTGGTGGAAATTTAAATTGTTGCAGCCACTATGGAGAACAGTATGAAGGTTCTTCAAAAATTAAAAATAGAACTACCATATGACCCAGCAATTCCACTCTTTGGTATATATCCAAAGAAAACAAAAACACTAATTTGAAAAGATACATGCACCGCAATGTTCACGGAAGCATTATTTACAATAGCTATGACATGAAAGAAATCTGAGTGCCCATCAACAGATAAATGGATAAAGAAGACGCGGTATGTAAATCTACAACAAAATATTACTCAGCCATAAAAAAGAATGAAATTTTGCCATTTGCAACAACATGGATGGACCTGGAATGTATTATACTCAGCCAAACAAGTCAGACAGAGAAAGACAAATATTCTGTATTATCACTTACATGTGAAATCTAAAAAATAAAACAAATGAATGAATACAATAAAACAGTACAGACTCACAGATATAAGAGAACTAGTGGTTACCAGTGGGGAGAGAGAGGTGGGGTGGGGCAAGATAGGTGTAAGGGATTAAGAGATATCAACTACTATGCCTAAAATAAATAAGCTACAAGGATATATTGTACAACACAGAGAAATATAGCCATTATTTTGTAATAATTTTAACTGGTGTATAATCTATAAAAATATTAAATCACTATGTTGTACATCTGAAACCAATATTATATTGTAAATCAGCTATTCTTCAGTTAAAAAGACCATCCTTATTCCAACGCACTATGATGTCAACTTAGATATAAATAGGTGACAATGAATGTGTTATTTCCAGACGCCCTTTTATGTTCTATTCATCTATTTTTTTTTGTTTTGTTTTGTTTTTTTTGCGGTACACAGGCCTCTCACTGTTGTGGCCGTGTTGCTCCGGACGCGCAGGCTCAGCGGCCATGGCTCACGGGCCCAGCTGCTCTGCGGTATGTGGGATCTTCCCAGACCGGGGCACGAACCCATGTCCCCTGCATCAGCAGGCAGACTCTCAACCACTGAGCCACCAGGGAGGCCCTATTCATCTATTTTTTTCCATCATCGCACCAGTAACAAATACCAAACAGTCTTAATCCCCATAGCTTTATGTACAAATATTGATAAACTAGTGGTATAAATTCTCAGTCTTTGTTCATTGCTTAAAGATGGCCTTTATGCAATAAATTTATCTTTAAATGCTAGACTCAGTTTGTTAATTTCTACTAAACAACTGGGTACATTGATAGACATTGCCATAGATGTATAGACTAATTTGGAGTCAACTTTAATAATTTGAAGTTATCTCAATACTTTACTTTATTCCTAGACTTTAACATGTGTATTGTATATAAAAAAAGCTTTTCAAAAAATTTATATATTCTATTTATTTGTTGCTGATTGTTTCTATTATCAATTTTTATGTAACACAAACTACCCTGAAGTATAATGGCTTAAAAGAAAGACAACATTTGTCTTGTTCACAATTCTTCTACACATACAAGCACATGGGAGAAAGGTAACCTTGGCTTCTCTAGATGTCAGTGACGCTCCCTCAAAGGACTTCATTCTGGCTGTCAGCTTTACTGTCTACCAGAGAAAGACACACTCTATGGGGAAGAATGATATCACATTGTGTCCTTATGTTGTTAAAAGATAAAAACCTTGAAACACCAAAATACTGTAATCAAAACTAAGACATTAAAACAGACAAAGGATCCAGGCTTAGATTTAATACAGAATCTGGTGTTAGCTGCCAAGGTCTTTAACAATATTGTCTTCCAAAATTTTTCTAAATGGATTACCAGAGTTTAGAATCAATTTTTTAAGAAGTGAAATGTAATTATTATAATTATAAAATATACAATGAGCTATTTAAAAGGCACATAATTTTCTTGAAAAGTAAAAACTATATTTTTAAGATATACTTCATTTTGTATTGAAATATGACATTTAAAATATCCTGGTATCTTTTATCTCAAAATTATTCTTGCAATAATCTGATTTAAATTTCTAATACAACCCAATTTAAGATTTATTGAGGCAAACTTATCATTGACAATAACCGTAATCCTGTTTTGATAAGAAGCAGAATCAGGCAACTAAATTAAGACATGAACTCTGCTCATGAACCATAATAGTACATTTAAAATACTCGTACATTACTGCCTTTAAGTTTGTCACCTCTGCTTATGATAAGATTCATTTGAATTATACAGCATTCTTTATGGAATAGGGACTTCTCTGTGTCATAAGTATCATTAGCAATTTTAATGTCTCTGTTATGAAGAAAATGTGATATGTGTTATAAAACAAATGCACATCTTTTCCACTGGAGAAGAATGAGATGAAAAGAAGAAAAATTAGGCTGAACCATAAGCTGTCACTTTTTGCACATTTATTAACAACACTTAGTGTAACTTCCATCTTAGTTCCTGAATAAAATAATGATAGTGATTATCAATCTTATACTTTATAGTTGTTTACAAGTTTATAAAGTAGTTTTTAATAGCTATGATTTATTGAATGCCTGTCACATATAATGATGCTTTATAAAACCGTAATCTCTAATGTCATAGTTACACTTATTCCCATTTTTGCAACAGGAAAATGAGGCTTTGATGAATTAATAAAGCCACACCTATAGTAAGAACCAGATTTGGGATTTTCTGCCTTTCCCATTCCAAGGTCTTGCTTTTTAAGCACCATAAAATACTACCACATACAGTAACCCTTAGATCCTAACAATACCGGGAGATTTTTAAGGATTTTTTTCTGTTCATTTCATAGGTATAAAACTTAATCATGAAACAATAAGTGACAATTAGATTATGATGTAGAAAAAATATTTGCCCAATTCAATTGACTGCAAATCTGATTTTCTCTTTTTCCTTATAACTATTATATCCTTTAAAAATTTATTTTTACTTAGCTTTATTGGTCTTTTGCTGCTTTAGGTCTGAATTTCACACAGTATTGTTTTAGTTGGATGTTTGTGGTCAGCATCATAAACAAAATTAAAAATCACATTCAACATCAGAGTTATGAAGGTGCACTGATTTAAACTAGATTGCTACAATTAAACTGCTTGAAACATCTCTTCAAGGAAAAATGGTTCATCCTAAGAAAGAAGAGAGGTATTCTGCTTTGCTTAAAAAACTCAAGACCAAATTCTAATTAAAACCAAAAGTAACACATGCACCCCAATGTTCATTGCAGCACTATTTACAATAGCCAGGTCATGGAAGCAACCTAAATGCCCATCGATAGACGAATGGATAAAGAAGATGTGGTACATATATACAATGGAATATTACTCAGCCATAAAAAGGAACGAAATTGGGTCATTTGTTGAGACATGGATGTATCTAGAGACTGTCATACAGAGTGAAGTAAGTCAGAAAGAGAAAAATAAATATCGTATATTAACGCATATATGTGGAACCTAGAAAAATGGTACAGATGAACCGATTTGCAGGGGAGAAGTTGAGACACAGATGTAGAGAACAAACGTACGGACACTAAGGGGGGAAAGCCGCGGGGGTGTGGGGATGGTGGTGTGATGAATTGGGTGCTTGGGATTGACATGTATACACTGATGTGTATAAAACTGATGACTAATAAGAACCTACTGTATAAAAAAGTAAATTAAATAAAATTTAAAAATTAAACAAAAACAAAAAACTGAATCACTTTGCTGTATACCTGAAACTAACACAACATTGTAAATCAACTACAATTTAAAAAAATAATATGAATATGACTGTATTGATATTAATAAAATATGTGATTATAAAAGTATAATATAAATTTGTATATTTATTAAAAAACAAAAATAAATGTATTTTCTATTATCAATAGCAAGAAACACTTCTTCAAAAGTTTTTTTGAGACAAGAAAAATAGAAATCAAGTAATATTGAGGAAGTTCAACTTAGGAATCAAGAGGAATTTTCTGAATTGACATAAAAGGGAATATCACTCTTTAGGTGAGACAGTTAATTCTTTGCTATTTTAAGAAGAACATAGACAGTTACCTTTCTAAGGTAATTTAACTGTAGTTTTGTCAAAAGTCCAAAGTATTGATGAGATTTTCATTCAATGATATAATCAGACTTAGTTGTCTATAAATTCTTCTTAAAATAGAAATAGGAATATTTTTAGATATTGGCATTTTAAATAAGACTAAATCTGAATGATCCACATATTCAAAGTGTGAGAAATTGTCACCAACCAAAAATAAACAGCAAATAGTTAGATTGTTTCACAGAAATAGAGTCATAGGAAATTTCCTAAATATACATTGCCATTAGAATAAAATATGGTAAATTATTTTTTATTGAAGTGTAGCTGATTTATAATATATTAGTTTCAGGGGTATGACACAGCGGTTCAATATTTTTATAGATTATACTCCATATAAAGTTATTATAAAATATTGCCTATAATCCCTGTGCTATACATTACATCCTTATAACTTACTTATTTTATACCTAGTAGTTTGTACTTCTTAATCCCCTTCACCTACTGTGGCCCTTTCCCAACCCCCCCTCTCTCTCTGTTAACCATCAGTTTGTTATCTGTATCTGTGAGTCCATCTCTGTTTTGTTATAGTCATTTGTCTTATTTTTTAGATTCCACATATAAGTGAAAGCATACTGTATTTGTCTTTCTCTGTCTGATTTATTTCACTAAGCATAATACCCTCCAGGTCCATACATCTTGTTGAAAATGGCAAAATTTCTTTCTTTTTTATGGCTGAGTAGTATTCCATTTTGTGTGTGTGTGTGTGTGTGTGTGTGTCTGTATAAACACACATATATATACACACATATACATACATATACATACCACAACTTCTCTATCCATTCACCTATTGATGTATAGTTGTTTCCATAACATGACTATTGTACATAATGCTGCTATGTATATTGGGGTGCAAGTTAGTGTTTTCATTTTCTTTGGCTAAATACCCAGGAGTGGAATTGCTGGAGCATATGTTAATTCTATTTTTAACTTTTTGAGGAACCTCCATACTGTTTTCCTTAGTGACTGTACCAATTTACATTTCCTCTGCCAGTGTACTAGGGTTCCCTTTTCTCCACATCACCCCTAAAACTTGTTATTTCCTTTTTCACAACAGCCAGTCTGACAGGTGTGAGGTAATATCTCACTGTGGTTTTGATTTGTGTTTCCCTGATGATTACAGATGATGAGCATCTTTTCATGTGCCTGATGGCTATCTGTATATCTTTTTTGGAAAAATGACCATTGAAGTCCTCTGCCCATTTTTTAATATCTGGTTGCTTGTTTTTTTGATATTGAGTTGTATGAATTCTTTATGTATTTTTTTTTTTTTTTTGGTGTTACGTGGGCCTCTCACTGTTGTGGCCTCTCCCATTGCGGACCACAGGCTCCGGACGCGCAGGCTCAGCGGCCATGGCTCATGGGCCCAGCCGCTCTGCGGCATGTGGGATCCTCCCGGACCGGGGCATGAACCCGCGTCCCCTGCACCGGCAGGCGGATTCTTAACCACTGCGCCACCAGGGAAGCCCTCTTTATGTATTTTGGATATTAACCCCTTATCAGACTGGTAAATTATTTTTAAAGCACTCAAAATCCATACTCAAGAATTGGAACAACGGCAATGTGTTTTGGATTAATTTGTAAATATATGTATATATTTAAGGCCAAACTGTGGAACTAGAGAATTTCTACTATATGATCTATCATATGCATTCTTCTACTTTATTAGAACAGACATCATATTGAAATAATAAACACAGGAAGCCTTCACTTCTTCTTTGATGTATATTGCTAAATGTCTGACTGGCTCAAATATAAAATAAACTTTGGTATGTTTATACTTGAAAAGAAATCCATACTCATTCTACACTGAAATTAAAAAACATGATACAACCTAATATATTTTTAAAATATAACTTAACATTAATTTTACATATGGTGGCTCTTGATTGACCAGGGTTTCAATTCCAACAATTATTAGTCATACTAGGCTGGGCAATTTATTCATTGATTAGGATCAATCCTCACATTTAAAGGAGGATGCCAATTTAGCCAATGGGAGATGCAGAGCAGTTATTCTTTTAGGAACCCATTGGCAAGAGTCTCACTGATCCACATCAACGCTGGAGTGGTAACCAACTGATCATCGTGTGCTTAGACTTGCATTATCCACCAGGTTTCATTGCTTTAGACTGTTAACTAACAGTGAAATCTGGCTAGTAACCAAGGAGAGGCTCAAGATCAAGATAGGCCTCCATCTGTTGTAGGATAAACAGGTTAGAGACAAGAAAAAAACTTTACAAAAGTGACAACAATTTTCTATTTTGAATTCCATAATAAGTTCTTGAGAATCAGCAAAGAAGACTAAAAAGGGAACCAAACAGAGAATAAATGTCATAACAATAATGGAAAGTGGAATAGAGAGAAAATGTAAATAACCTTGTTTCTGATCCCTAGAAGACAAAAAGGGAAAGATAAGGGTCTCAAAATCTGGGAATAAGATAAAAAAGATTAAGCAGTTCAGGTTTCCTGATAGAGGAGATAGAAAGCGAGGAGCTACTGGGGAAAAGGGAGTCAGTCAAGCTCCTTTGGTGGCAAATTATATGATGCCAAGCATTCCGGAGAGAAGTTAAGCCAATCCCACCCTGCCCAGATTAAGTGAGATGAGGTCCAAGTCCAGCAGTGCATCAGATCAGTTTGGGAAAGGCATTTGGATCATATTCTTAGTGGAATGGGATACTATGGGAGAGTTTAAGCAAATAAGTGATGTGATGTGATTTACCTCTGTGAAAGACCCCTCTGGCTGCTCGGCAAACATTGAGCAGTAGGAGCATATCAGAGAAACCAGTTAAAAAGCTCCTATTGTAATCTTGGTGGGGATAAATATTGGTTAGTCTAGAACAATGGTTGTGTAAAAGGTGAAAATTGAGGAAATTTACAACTTAATTTTAGAAATAGAGTCAAAAGGAAGAATCAGAATAAGTGACAGGATTTTGTCTTAAGCAGCTGAAAGGGTGTAAGTGTCAATTGCTAATGGAAAACAGTGAAGGATTTGACAGACTAGGGGAGGAGTAGGAAAAAAGAAATCAACATTTCTGTTTTAGACATGGAGAGATTAAGTTGCCTGCTGGGTATCCGGCTGGATGGAGGACCTGTCTAGCAGGCAACTGGATACATAAGGTTTGAGTTCAGGGGAGACATTATATATATTCATATATAATGTAATAATTACATTATTGCATTATAATTAATATATTACTATAATTTTACAGATATAATTTATATATAAAGTCTCTCCTAAATATATGTGTGTACATTTGAAAAGATATATAACACATATGCGATGTATGTATGTGTGTGTGTGTATTTGTGTGTGAGAGAGAGAGGGAGAAAGAGTAAGAAATAGAGAAAGAGAGAGACTAAATATGATTACTTAAAATTCCAGGAACTCTGAAATCTTGATTTCACATTCAGTCACCCTGCTTTACAATCTACAACACATTATCTGGCTTAATTATAAGAGAAAATAGCCAATTTAGCAGTGGCTCTGCTCTATGATATAATCTAATCCATTTCATACTTCACACAGATAAAAATGAAGGAAAAGCAATTTGAAACATTTTTAGTGACTGTTTCAGTCATTATGTATATTTAATTTAATGAGGAATACTATATGCTTATTAATATTTTAAAATATGGGAGTTAGCTAATCATACAGGAAGTTTTGATAAATTGGATACAATGAAATTAATTGGAATTTAATTGGAATTTATTTAATTGGAATTTAATTGAAATTCCAATACATATATCTAACTAAGTATTCAGGCCCACAACATAAAAGCTACTACAAATCTTTTTTTTTTTTTTTTTTTTGCATTTCGCAGGTCTCTCACTGCCATGGCCTCTCCCGCCGCGGAGCACAGGCCCCGGACGCGCAGGCCCAGCAGCCGTGGCTCACGGGCCCAGCCGCTCCACAGCACGCGGGATCCTCCCGGACCGGGGCACGAACCCGCGCCCCCTGCATCAGCAGGCAGACCCCCAACAACTGCGCCACCAGGGAAGCCCTACAAATCTATTTTTAAAAGTAGACAATCCAACAGGAAGATACATAAAAGGCTCAGGGAGAAATTTCACACATGATGATATGAAAGAAGTCAATAAATAGAGCTTAACTTTGACATCAGTGAAATGCAAATTAATACCACAATATGGTATTGCTATTCATTTACTAAAATGGCTAACATGAAAAGGCAGATTATATCAATACCAACTAGGGTGTGCAAAAAACAAAAGTCATTATAGATAGATTAGATAGATAGCTCTATCTAATCTATCTACTCTTATCTACCTACCTATCTATCTAATCTATGTATCTATCTACCTACTTACCTATCTCATACTGATGGCAAATGACATATGCCAAAATGTCTAGAAGAAAATATATCAAATCTTACTACCTAGAGGAAAATATGAGTATCATAGCTTCTTGCTTTTTGACATTTGGAAGGTCCTTAGGTGCCTATTAATTTGTCTAAACATGAGTGTTCATTTACTCTCAGATTTAACTTGATTTATAACTGCATATTCAAATGGTTTACTGGCACATTTACTTGAAAAGATCGAATCAGTATTCTTTGTATGAAAGGAATATTAAAGCATACCTATGATATAGTGAAATATCTTAGCATTAACCAAGAATACATTCATCTCAGTTTCTTGGTTATGAATACCTTACAAACACAGAACTGTCATCACCTCCAGCTCAATCCTGTTTCACCTATCCAAGAAGTTCACACTTGTAGCTTGTTAGAAATAAACAGCATGAAAGACATTCAGTCTCAATGTGACTAAAACCTTATCACCTCAATCATGAGGAAACTCTTTCCATCTTTATTATTTAGATGAATTTTTCCTCCACCTTTAATTACATTTCTTTTCTATTTTGTATAAATGCTACTTTACCAGGCATTTAGTTCCTCCATGCAAACAACAAATAAACACAACATAAACCCAGTTCACATGCAAATACACAGTAATGTTCAAATTATATTTCTGATAAAGTTTCATTTAACAGGAAGAAAATGTTAGAGGAGGTTACAAGACATACCAGAATATTAGAATATTAACATCCACACATCTACCTTAGGTGGTCATTTACTTTTAACCACAGTACATAAAGATTAAATTTTTGCCATGCTTTGCATGGGGAAACGTACTTTGAGATTTAAAAGTATTTTTTTCTTCAATATATTCAACAATCCCTTTTCCCAAAGACTAGGCAATAGAAAAACAGAAAATGTTCTTATCAGCAAAAGTAACACTTGTGCTGAGTTATTCATGGAGAATCAAATACAAAAAAACATGTTATAAATCATTTTTCAGTTCCCCAATCCAGTTATATAGTAAGTCAAACAAGGAACTCTAAAAAGTAAAGTCTCAAACATAGGTTTTACTATAATAATGACAACATTAGACAGAGATGGTTTTCTTTACCCAGACTTACTTGTATTTCTCAATATTCTAACAAAGGTCTAAAAAAAAGCAATTTACAAATAGGGAACCTCTCAGCTGGAGTGTCCTTACAAACAGAGCAAAAAGTAGTAGCTAAAAGCTACAAATGATGTTTTTGAGATAGAGAACAATACAGGGCAGCAAACCATAATGGAATAACTGCCATATTATGTAAATACTTCAATTTCTAGTCCTCACTTCCTTCATCTTTACAGATGAGGAAGATGGTGATAACTCTAACCTCCTATGTTGTTTGACAGGATAAAATTATATGTAAGTTAAAATACTTTAAGCACAGTTCCTGACAAAATATTCCATAAATAATAGTATTAATATAGCATTAGGATAAACTTCTGTACAATTTTTAGTATTAATTTTAGAATTTGTAGTCACTCTTTCATTCTTCAAAATACATATACCTTCTTTCCCCTTTTAAAATCTCTAACATGTTATTTCCCATTATCAGTGTCATCTGTTATATCCTTGTTCTCGTTCAAATATCCATTATTCATTAATTTATTTGTATCTGTGTTGATTCATAGGTAGCTATTTTATTAAATAGGTTAAAACCAGTATTGAAAATTTTCTTTGATGCTCAGATTGTCCAAGATTTGGCCAATGGGAGGCCATTCAAGCCTGTTTCTGTGTCTTCTTGACATGTCCCCACTGTTTTTTTGAGTACTTTATTGCTTTCTGATACAAAAAGATACCCTAGGTTCATCTTATACTTACCCTTCCCAGCCACTCAATCAGTCATTTTCAGAGGAATCTTTGTCCCTTTTTATGTTCTTTAGAGGCCAAGATTTAGGTGCAAGCTATACTCATCACTATGATGGTGTTGCTGCTCCTACATTCTATCATTGGACAGAAATATGCATACACACAGCATTTACACCTATGTTTATTTCTGTATGTATCTACATATTTTAAAACTATGAGTTTAGACCTATACCTCCAATTACAGTCCAATATTACAGGCTTTAATCTAGTTTTCTCCCTTTTCATATTTGTAACATCTTTCTCTGAAAGAGATATACTTAGATCCCTTATTCTTAATATATTTACTCTTTTGATCAATCTCCCGGTGAATCTCCCTTCTTCATCACCAGCTCTATCCCCATAAAGTGCCTCCATCACCCTGCTTAAACTACAACCACCTCACTATGGGTTTCCTGCTGAATCTGCTTGGACTGTGACATCTGTTCTGGATCATCCCCATATGTGCTCTGACTCCCTATGCTAAGCAGTCCCCTGCATGGACTCCACCTTCATCTTGCTTGGATTCTAATTTGCTGTTTTAAGCCAGGTGCCTCATCCCCAACTTCTGACACAGATGCTTGCCTCTACCTGCCCCATCGAATGGATTTATGTTGAAATTGTTCAGGAAGAGAAGAGAAGATAAATGAATAAAAGAGAATGGAAAGTTGAGAAAAAAGGAGAGAAGTGATCACTACTATAATTTAAATAACAAGTAGATGATGAAAAATATTCTCAAAGTGATATATACACAGATATGTTAGTTACATTAACTTATGTCATCACTAAACTCTCAAGTTTATTATCTAAATCTATGTAATCAACTAACACACATACTACACAAAATGTCATTTTTGTGTTCTCAGTCTGACACTCCTAAAATATTATGTCTCATTAAGTTGCTTTGTAGAGTTCTGAGTTTCTGGCTGAATTAACAATTAGTAAATATAATTGGATATTAATGACTCTTTTTTGAGAATGTGGTTTGTCGGCTTGTTAAAGAAGGTATTGAACTAATTTTTTTTTTTTTTTTTTTTTGTTTCCATTTTTTTTAAGTTTATTTATTCATTTTTTTAATTAGTTTCTGCTTTATAACAAAGTGAATCAGTCATACATATACATCTGTTCCCACATCCCTTCCCTCATGCATCTCCCTCCCTCCCACCCTCCCCATCCCACCCCTCCAGGCGGTCACAAAGCACCGAGCTGATAGAGGACAGAAAGGGTGCAGTTTGGAGGATGAGAAGTTAGGCTGTCTCCTGGTCAATGCAAAGTTCAGAGATGTCAAATATACCAGACATGTCAAACACTAGGGATGAAAGTATGTAGATCATTATTCAGAATCAATTTTAATAAGACTCTCTGGTAGGTTTAGTTTTTAAGAATTACCACTCACCTAAAAGATAGGTGGCTGAAGGAGTTTTCTCTTTATCCCAAAGCACCATGGGTTGAATTCAGTATTATATAAAGGGTTTTACATTTTTTCTAGATTAACATTTATTATAAAAACAAAAATATTTTAAAGAGGTTACTAATATGATATCAAATCTTTGACAGGCTTATGCTACTTATGTAATGTACAGAAAAATTATTTCTGCTTCTAACTTAGCCTGAGACCTATAATTATCTAAAGTTCTTGAAATAAATTGCTTTTTTGTACTCTGCAATATCAACTAAGAGTTTGAAAAACTCTAATTGTCTTGTTCAAATTACTTAAAGTAATTTATTGATAATAACCCGCTCCTCAAGTTTCAGGGTACGACTTGAGAGAAAGTAATTTTGCAATTAATAATTCATTTATTACTCCTCGCATCAAATGAAATTTTGCTTTTATTATGAAATAAATGTGTTTCTTCTAGTGATTTAAAGTACATAGTGATAATATATAAGTACATGATATTCAACAGAACATGTTAAAACAGTCTCTTCACATTTGTCTAAGGTATAGTATTCTAGGCTTGGATTTTTCATTTGTGCAGTTATAATCATGAGTAGTACTAAAAAATGTGTTCTAGAAATAATCTGACCAAACTCCACTGCAAAAAGAGGAAAATAAGGTCTTGAAAGATTAAATGATTGGTACATGAGGCAGGAAACAAGTATAAGAACCTATACTCAAATGTAAGCCTCCTAGTTTCTGAGCTCATTCTATTTCATTAGGGCTTATATTCATTCAACAATGTTTTTTCATTGAATACATTTACTTCCATTATATACCATAGTTCTTATACTTCCCACTACACATTGCCAACATCTGTGATGAATGACAATTTATTAATCTGTTCTGATAAATAAATAATATGGATCATACATATGTCAAATTAGCCTGTATTTATTTTTCTTTGTTTACTGCATAAAGATAGTTTATTGTAATGGTGCTTCATAATCATACAATCAGAACATGGGGTATTATGAATCTCTACATATGTTATGTATCTTCCAGGTAGATAAGACCTGCTGTGTTGCCTGTTTTTTCCTGACAGTGTAGAAAAGGCATTTGAAATATTTAACTCAAGGAGAATTTGTACTGGGTCATGTTCTTACTTGCTAGAGATCTTTATATAAAATAGTCATATTGTTACAAAATAGTATGGAGCTAGAGGTAAAACACAAATTGTCAAAGACTCCTACTGTTCAGTTAGTTAATGGTCCTCCTCTAAAGAACATGCAGCCTTTTCCAGCAAGAGATCACAAATGAAGTGTTCTGTGGTTCTGCATACCTGATTATGTTACATACACACAGTAAACTTGATATGGCTACCATGTTTAAGCTCAATAGTAACCTTAAAGACGCAAATGGAATAGGAATACGTTTGACAGTTAAACTCAATATTCATATCTCTCTGCAAGCTTCTGGGTACAATGGCATGACTAAGCCAACAAGAGGGGAACAGGGACCAAAAGCTAATTCCAAAGAAATTGTGTTAGTGTAATGTTATGAACAGAATGATTGTGTTCCCCCAAAAGCATATGTTGAAACCCTACCCTCCAATGTGGTAGTATTAGGAGGTGGGGCCTTTGGGAGGTAATGAGGATTAGAAGGGGTCATAACGGTGGAGTCCCCCACGATGGGATTAGTGCTTTTACAAGAAGAGACAAAAGAGTTTGCTTCCTCTCTGCTCTCTGCCATATAAGGAGACAATGAGAAAAGGGCCCTCTGTAAATTAAGAGCCCTTCCCCAGACATCAGATCTTCTGGCACCTTGATCTTGAATATCCAAGTCTCCAGAACTGTGAGACATAAATTCTGTTGTTTAACCTACCCAGTCTGTGGCGATCTGTTATAGCAGTCTGAACTGACAAAGACACTATCACATCTGAAGTGAATTCTATCAGTTTTTGTTTCATAAACTGAACAGAGCCTGAACTCATCCTCAACCTAAAAACCTATACTGTATTCAGGGCTTGATGAACTTATTACAATTGATACCCTTTCCTTTCTTTTTCTAAAATTCTTTTCCCAGTATTCATATAATACCTTAGACATATGGGCACCATGAAATAGTTTGATTGACATTAAACACTGGCCCTCTAGGCACTCTGAAACCTTATATAGTTATAGAAAATAGCCACTTGCATCCTAGGAGTGACAGGTAAAAAATAAATTCTGGGTTGTTAGGGAAACTGCACAAAGGATCGAAAACACATTGCTCTATATCCAGAGGAAGAGAATTATCTCCAGAAAAGTGTTCTTGTCAGCAATGAATCAAATAAATGGTTGCTTTACTGAAGTCAGAGGAAAAGAGATTCTTAAAAATATCAACATGAACCTCCTATTTAGTTGGATAAATAATAAAAATGCCTTTCCCCTCTCCCTTAATTCTATTTTCAACAATGAGAATATCATCCAGTTTATAGTTCTTGGGACTTGATGTGTTTGTACAATGCAGATGAATCCATGAAGTTAGAAAACAGCACCGAAAAGTATGCTTCACTTTATCATTTGACTCTCTCAGACTAACAACCAAAAACTTAACTGAAGGGCTTCCCTGGTGGTGCAGTGGTTGAGAGTCCGCCTGCCGATGCAGGGGACATGGGTTCGTGCCCCGGTCCGGGAGGACCCCACATGCCATGGATCGGCTGGGCCCGTGAGCCATGGTCACTGAGCCTGCACGTCTGGAGCCTGTGCTCCGCAACGGGAGAGGCCACAACGGTGAGAGGCCTGTGTACCACAAAAAAAAAAAAAAAAAAAACAAAAAACTTAACTGAAGATGATGTTAGAAGTAGTCAGTCTCTTTCTTTCTCTCTCTCTCCCTCCCTCCATCCCCACCAGTCCATTCTTTTTTTTTTGAAGACCATACACCTTTGAGCTTCCTATTTCCTGAATTATATTGGGAGGTTTTCATTTAGTCTTTTACATTTTGACATCTTAGATACAAAAGGTGTTTTCAATGATTCCTTTGAAAAATTTGCTAGAATGGGAAACAAACAAAAATAATGTAAGCTGGGACTTCCCTGGTGGCACAGTCATTAAGAATCCTCCTGCCAATGCAGGGGACACAGGTTCCATCCCTGGTCTGGGAAGATACCACATACTGCAGAGCAACTAAGCCCATGCACCACAACTAATGAGCCTGTGCTCTAGAGGCCGCGAGCCACAACGACTGAGCCCATGCACCACAACTACTGAAGCCCGTGCACCTAGAACCCATGCTTTGCAACAAGAGAAGCCACCACAATGAGAAGCCCATGCACTGCAACGGAGAGTAGCCCCCGCTCACTGCAACTAAGGAAGCCACACGCAGCAACGAAGACCAAATGCAGCCAAAAATAAATAAATAAATAAAACATATTGCCAAAAAAAAAGGTAAGCATTCATTTATAGATGCTATAATATCTAGTGACTATTTAAACTAAAAATTATATTTTATAATTTGATGTATTAACAGTGATTAAGAAGCTTCTTTGCTATAATCCCCTTTTGAAAAAATGTGTCAAAATGTTACTTCAGGGGCTTCCCTGGTGGCGCAGTGGTTGAGGGTCCGCCTGCCGATGCAGGGGACGCGGGTTCATGCCCGGGTCCGGGAAGATCCCACATGCCGCGGAGCGGCTGGGTCTGTGGGCCCGTGGGCCGTGGCCACTGGGCCTGCACTTCCAGAGTCTGTGCTCCGCAACGGGAGAGGCCACAACAGTGAGAGGCCTGTGTACCGCAAAAAAAAAAAAAAAAAAAAAAAAAGTTACTCCATAAAAGAAAGTTGATTAAAATGAGCCTTTGTATTATGCAAATTCTGTTATGTTGGCAACTATATTTTCTGAATATTGCATGCAAATTAGAGAAAACCAGGATAAACCATTTTCTGTGGGAGAATAGAATAATCTATAACTGTTCATCCCTTGGTTGAATTATTAGTTATATGACACTTAATTAATAGTACATCATCTAAAAGTCACTTGTGAACAGTTCAATGCACTAGCTTCCATAAAATCACCTTACAAATATTTTGATTAAAATTTCAAGAATTGTTCCCTATTATTACTTCAACACTTCATTAAAGCACGTCCAAACTATAACATTTACATATTCTTAATTTTACCAGGACTACCCCCACCACAACATCTGAAAATTTATCTAACATTGATAAGCTTTCTATTTTTAAGACCTGATTTTTGAGAAAAGGCAACATTTTTAAAAATTGTGTAAATACTAATACATCTTAGTCTAATGAAGGTTTCAATAAATGTGTCCATAAGTTCAGTTGAATCAAACCTAAAATTGTATTATTCTAGAATATGCATTTATATATGTAATGTAATCTCAACCATTTAAATAATATATATGTAATCTTCAATCATATGTGTAATATATACCCCCTTTATATATATAGCATGTTATATATGTAATCTTCAAATGTATATAATCTCTGATCATATATATATAATATATATCCCCTTTATATAGGTTTTAGGTTATATATATCTACTTTTTAATATTTCAACACTTTATAACGAATGATTTGTCACATCAATACAGAGATGCAACAACTCATTGTTTTAATAAACTATAAAATGTTCTATAAAATAGATACATTAATTTATTTATTCAATATTTTGATTTTTTTTTGCTTAAATGAATATATTTGTCAATATACTCTTTAATTAATTCCATGAGTGTCTATCAAATAGACCCATAGAAGAAGACTGTATATTTATTATATGAGTAGACATGAACAAATTGCCTTCTGAAAGTCTGCAACAATACATATACCGTTGAATGTGAGGGTTAAGCAATCACATCATCTGAAAATAATTCATTTTATCTCTTTTTAAATATTCATCTTGCTCTATTTTTGCCTTATCATATTGGCTATTATCAGGGCATATTAAAATTATACCAATGATTGTAGGTTTCCACATCTTGTTCCTAATTTCAATAGAAATGTTTTTAAGAGTTTCCATATTAGGTATCATGTTTGTTGTTGATTTCTAAAATATATCTTTTTCTCAAGATAAGAATTTTCTAATTTTAGATGCATAAGAGTTTTAAACTTAATCAAGAATGAGTGTTGAAATTATCAAATGTCTTTTTATATCTATGGTAATTACATTAATCTATTAATGTAGTGAAGCACATAAGTGGTTTTTCCCATCATTGATTATCCTTGCAATCCTAGATTAAAAATTACACAATTCTCTTAATACAATGCTGTATTAAGTTACTTATATTTCATTTAGAATATTTTTCTATGTTCATACATCAGTTTGGTTTATAGCATTCTTTCATATTCAATATTTTACTAGGTTGTATGTCAGAGGTATGGTAATACCATGTAATACAGTATTTATCTGCTCTGAATATTTAAAATTAAAGGTATCAATTCTTATTTGAAAGTTTGGTAGAATTCTCAATCCTATACAGTCACCCCTCCAGATCCAATGGGAATCGGTTCCAAGACAGCCCTGAGGATAACAAAATCTGTGAATATTCAAGTGCCTTATAGAATAAGGTGAACATTCACATAATATAATCCACACACATCCTCCCGCATACTTTAAATCATCTCTACATTACCTATAATACCTAATAGAATGTAAATGCTATGCAGTTACCGATGTATGGCAAATTGAAGTTGTAATAATTTTAAATGGAGTATAACCTATAAAAATACTGAATCACTATGTTGTACACCACAAACAATATAATACTGTAAATCAACTAGACTTCAACTTTAAAAAAGGAAAAAAACTATATCAGCAACAACTGCAATTACATCAGCAATGATGGCTGTTCTGGAAATGTCAAGAACCACTTGATAAAGAAAAGATGTGAGGCTTTCTGAGCAAAGAGAAGGTAAGATATGTAAAGGATTATCATACATATCAGTAACTTTTGGTAATGGCAAGATCAAAGAAGTGTCTCATGACTAGTTATCAAAACTAGTATCAGAGATTACCAAATAACAGTAATACTGATCAGTTTAACTTTTCACTGCCTTGCCAAATAATCTGTAAATACATATGGAGTAATGAGATATTGAGAGGGCAGCAGTTGTAAAAAGAAAGAACATAAAATAATTTATCATATGGCAAATTTAACCTTCATTTGTGAAGAATATATTCCTAGAAAGCAAAGGAACATGTCAAATTGAAATTGTCTCCCATGAATCAAGCCATGATAAACAGAAACTCATGTCCAACCTTCCTAAAGATGCCATTTAAATTTGTTTTTAATTCTTAAAATGAGCAGACTGTCCTATTCACTAAATTGCCTTCCAGACCCAACAATTTATGACTTTAGTTATTTCTTCCTTTTACAAATAGGGATTAAGAGACTTAAGATAAATTAGGAACATATTTTCTGCATATATTTTTAAAAAGCTAATAATAATTATTAAGTACTTTGATACATTATATTTCTCAAGGATTATTATTTATAAGGTATTTTTATGTATATTCTCACTAAATTTTAAAACATTGAAGCAAGAGGTCATTAGTCTCATTTTATAGATTAAGATTGTAGGTGTACAGATTTGTTCCCTGAACTAAGATGGCAGAGTAGAAGGACGTGCTCTTACTGCCTCTTGTGAGACCACCAGAATCACAACTAACTGCTGGACAATCACTGACAGGAAGACACTGGAACTCACCAAAAAAGATACCCGACATCCAAAGGAGAAGCCACAATGAGATGGTACCAGGGGCACAATCACAGTAAAATCAAATCCCATAACTGCTGGGTGGGTGACTCACAGACTGGAAAACACTTATACCATAGAAGTCCACAAACTGGAGTGAAGGTTCTGAGCCCCATGTCAGGCTTCCCAACCTGGGGGTCTGGCAAAGGGAGGAGGAACTCCTAGAGCATCAGACTTGGAAGGCTAGCAGGATTTGATTGCAGGACTTCAACAGGACTGGGGGAAACAGAAATTACACTCCTGGAGGGCACACACAAAGTAGTGTGTGCATAGGGACCCAGGGGAAGGAGCAGTGACCCCAGGAGAGACTGAACCAGACCTACCTGCTAGTGTTGGAGGGTCTCCTGAAGAGGCAGGGGTGGCTGTGTCTCACCGTGGGGACAAGGACACTGGCAGCAGAAGTTCTGGGAAGTACTCCTTGGTGTGAGCCCTCCCAGAGTCCTCCATTAACCCCAACAAAGAGCCCAGGTAGTCTCCAGTATTGGGTTGCCTCAGGCCAAACAACCAACAGGAAGGGAACTCAGCCCCACCCATCAGCAGACAAGTGGATTAAAGTTTTACTGAGCTCTGCCCACCACAGCAAGAGTCAGCTCTACGCACCACCACTCCCTCCCATCAGGAAACTTCCACAAGCCTCTTAGATAGCCTCATCCAGCAGAGGGCACACAGCAGAAGCAAAAAGAACTACAATCCTGCAGCCTGTGGCACAAAAACCACATTCACAGAAAGACAGACAAGATGAAAAGACAAAGGGCTATGTATCAGATGAAGGAACAAGATAAAACCCAGAAACCAACTAAATGAAGTGGAGATAGGCAACCTTCCAGAAAAAGAATTCAGAATAATGAGAGTGAAGATGATCCAGGGCCTCGGAAAAAGAATGGAGGCAAAGATGGAGAAGATGCAAGAAATGTTTAATAAAGTCCTAGAAGAATTAAAGAACAAACAAACAGAGATGAACAATATAATAACTGAAATGAAAACTACACTAGAAGGAATCAATAGCAGACTGAGACAGAACAACGGATAAGTGACATGGAAGACAGAATGGTGGAATTCGCTGCTGCAGAACCGAATAAAGAAAAAAGGATGAAAAGAAATGAAGACAGCCTAAACCTCTGGAATAACATTAAATGCAACAACATTCGCATTATAGGGGTCCCAGAAGGAGAAGAGAGAGAGAAAGGACACGAGAAAATATTTGAAGGGACTATAGTTGAAAATTTCCCTAACATGGGAAAGGAAATAGCCACCGCAAGTCCAGGAAGTGCAGAGAGTCCCATACAGGACAAACGCAAATGGAAACACACTGAGACACACAGTAATCAAATGGACAAAAATTAAAGACAAAGAAAAATTATTGAAAGTAGCAAGGGAAAAACTACAAATAACATACAAGGGAATTCCCATAAGGTTAACAGCTGATTTCTCAGCAGAAACTCTACAGACCACAAGGGAGTGGCAAGATATACTGAAAGTGATGAAAGGGAAGAACCTACAACAAAGATTACTCTACTCCACAAAGATCTCATTCAGATTTGATGGAGAAATCAAAAGTTTTACAGACAAGCAAAAGCTAAGAGAATTCAGCACCACCAAACCAGCTCTACAACAAATGCTAAAAGAACTTCTCTAAGTGGGAAACACAAGAGAAGAAAAGGACCTACAAAAACAAACCCAAAACAATTGAGAAAATGGTCACAGGAACATATATATCGATAATTACCTTAAATGTGAATGGATTAAATGCTCCAATGAAAAGACACAGGCTTGGGCTTCCCTGGTGGCGCAGTGGTTAAGAGTCTGCCTGCCAATGCAGGGGACATGGGTTCGTGCCCCGGTCCGGGAAGAACCCACATGCCACAGAGCGGCTGGGCCCATGACCCATGGCTGCTGAGCCTGCGCGTCTGGAGCCTGTGTTCCGCAACGGGAGAGGCCACCATAGTGATAGGCCCGTGTACCGCCAAAAAAAAAAAAAGACACAGGCTTGCTGAATGGATACAAAAACAAGACCCATATATATGCTGTCTACAAGAGACCCACTTCAGACCTAGGGATACATACAGATTGAAAGTGAGGGGATGGAAAAATATATTCCATGCAAATGGAAATCAAAAGAAAACTGGAGTAGCAATACTCATATCAGAGAAAATACACTTTAAAATAAAGAATGTTACAAGAGACAAGGAAGGGCACTACATAATGAT
This sequence comes from Mesoplodon bidens, assembly GCF_964165515.1. NCBI lineage: Eukaryota > Metazoa > Chordata > Mammalia > Artiodactyla > Ziphiidae > Mesoplodon > Mesoplodon bidens. The sequence goes on along the minus strand of NC_138162.1, from coordinate 66,517,181 downwards.
CAAGGGATCAATCCAGGAAGAATATATAACAATTATAAATATATATGCACCCAACATAGGAGCACCTCAATACATAAGGCAACTGCTAACAGCTCTAAAAGAGGAAATCGACAGTAACACAATAATAGTGGGGGACATTAACATCTGACTTACACCAATGCACAGATCATCCAAAATGAAAATAAAAAAGGAAACAGAAGCCTTAAATGACACAATAGACCAGATAGATTTAATTGATATTTATAGGACATTCCATCCAAAAACAGCAGATTACACTTTCTTCTCAAGTGCGCACGGAACATTCTCCAGGATAGATCACATCTTGGGTCACAAATCAAGCCTCAGTAAATTTAAGAAAATTGAAATCATATCAAGCATCTTTTCTGAGCACAATGCTATGAGAATAGAAATCAATTACAGGGAAAATAAAGTAAAAAACACAAACACATGGAGGCGAAACAATATGTTACTAAATAACCAAAAGATCACTGAAGAAACCAAAGAGGAAATCAAAATATACCTAGAGACAAATGACAATGAAAACACGACGATCCAAAACCTATGGGATGCAGCAAAAGCAGTTCTAAGAGGGATGATTATAGCTATCCAAGCCTACCTCAAGAAACAAGAAAAATATCAAATAAACAATCTAACCTTACACCTAAAGGAACTAGAGGAAGAAGAACAAACAAAATCCAAAGTTAGCAGAAGGAAAGACATCATAAAGATCAGAGCAGAAAAAAATGAAATAGAAGCAAAGAAAACTACAGCAAAGATCAATAAAACTAAAAGCTGGTTCTTTGAGAAGATAAACACAATTGATAAACCATTAGCTAGACTCATCAAGAAAGAGGGAGAGGAGGCAAATCAATAAAATTAGAAATGAAAAAGGAGAAGTTACCACAGACACTGCACAAATACAAAGCATCCTAAGAGACTACTACAAGCAACACTATGCCAATAAAATGGACAACCTGGAAGAAATGGACAAATTCTTAGAAAGGTATAACTGAACAAGGAAGAAATAGAAAATATGAATAGACCAATCACGAGTAATGAAATTGAAACTGTGATTAAAAACCTTCCAACAAACAAAAGTCCAAGACCAGACGGATTCACAGGTGAATTCTATCAAACATTTAGAGAGGATCAAACACCCATCCTTCTCAAGCTCTTCCAAAAAATTGCAGAGGAAGGAAATCTCCCAAACTCATTCTATGAGGCCACCATCACCCTGATACCAAAACCAGACAAAGATACTACAAAAAAAGAAAATTACAGATGAATATTACTGATGAATAAAGATGTAAGAATCCTCAACAAAATACTAGCAAACAGAATCAAACAACACATTAAATAAAAGGATCATACACCATGATCAAGTGGGATTTATCCCTGGGATGCAAGGATTCTTCAATATATGCAAATCAATCAGTGATATACCATATTAACAAATTGAAGAATAAAAACCACATGATCATCTCAATAGATGCAGAAAAAGCTTTTAACAAAATTCAACACCCATTTATGATAAAAACTCTTCAGAAAGTAGGCATAGAGGGAACCTACCTCAACATAATAAAGGCCATATATGACAAACCCACAGCAAACATCATTCTCAATTTTGAAAAACTGAAAGCATTTCCTCTAAGATCAGGAACAAGACAAGGATGTCCACTCTCACCACTATTATTCAACATAGTTTTGGAAGTCTTAGCCACGGCAATCAGAGAAGAAAAAGAAATAAAAGGAATACAGATTGGAAAAGAAGAAGTAACACTGTCACTGTTTGCAGATGACATGATACTATATATAAAGAATCCTAAAGATCCCACCAGAAAACTAATAGCACTCATGAATGAATTTGGTAAAGTTGCAGGATATAAAATTAATGCACAGAAATCTCTTGCATTCCTATACACTAATGATGAAAAATCTGAAAGAGAAATTAAAGAAACACTCCCATTTATCATTACAAAAGAAAGAATAAAATACCTAGGAATTAACCTACCTAGGGAGAAAAAAGAACTGTATGCAGCAAACTATAAGACATTGATGAAAGAAATTAAAGATGATACCAACAGGTGGAGAGATATACCGTGTTCTTGGATTGGAAGAATCAACATTGTGAAAATGACTATACTACCCAAAGCAATCTACAGATTCAATGCAATCCCTATCAAATTACCAATGGCATTTTTTACGGAACCAGAACAAAAAAATCTTAAAATCTTTATGGAGATACAAAAGACCCCGAATAACCAAAGCAGTCTTGAGGGAAAAAAACAGAGCTTGAGGGATCAGATTCCCTGTCTTCAGACTATACTACAAAGCTACCGTAATCAAGACAATATGGTACTGGCACAAAAATAGAAACATAGATCAGTGGAACAAGATAGAAAGCTCAGAAATAAACCCATGCACCTATAGTCAACTAATCTATGACAAAGGAGGCAAGGATATACATTGGAGAAAAGACAGTCTCTTCAATAAGTGGTGCTGGTAAAACTGGACAGCTACATGTAAAAGAATGAAATTAGAACACTCCCTAACCCCATACACGAAAGTAAACTAAAAATGGATTCGAGACCTAAATGTAAGAGGAGACACTATAAAGCTCTTAGAGGAAAACATAGGAAGAACACTCTTTGACATAAATCACTGCAAGATCTTTTTTGATCCACCTCCTAGGGTAATGGAAATAAAAACAAAAATAAACAAATGGGACCTAATGAAACTTCAAAGCTTTTGCACAGCAAAGAAAACCATAAACAAGATGAAAAGACAACACTCAGAATTGGAGAAAATATTTGCAAATACAAAGGATTAATCTCCAAAATTTACAAGCAGCTCATGCAGCTCAATATTAAGAAAACAAACAACCCAATCCAAAAATGGGCAGAAGAACTAAATAGACATTTCTCCAAAGAAGATATACAGACTGCCAACAAACATATGAAAAGCTGCTCAACATCACCAATTATTAGAGAAATACGAATCAAAATGACAATGAGGTATCACCTCACACCAGTTAGAATGGGCATCATCAGAAAATCTACAGACAACAAATGCTGGAGAGGGTATGGAGAAAAGGCAACCCTTTTGTACTGTTGGTGGGAATGTAAATTGATACAGTCACTATGGAGAACAGTATGGAGGTTCCTTAAAAAACTAAAAAATATAATTAACATATGACCCAGCAATCCCACTACTGGGCACACACCCAGAGAAAGCCATAATTCAAAAACACACATGCACCCCAATGTTCACTGCAGCGCTATTTACAATAGGCAGGTCATGGAAGCAACCTAAATGTCCAGCGACAGACGAATGGATAAAGAAGATGTGGTACATATATACAATGGAATATTAGCCATAAAAAGGAACAAAACTGGGTCATTTGTTGAGACGTAGTTGGATCTAGAGACTGTCATACAGAGTGAAGTAAGTCAGAAAGAGAAAAACAAATATCGTAAATTAACGCATATATGTGGAACCTAGAAAAATGGTACAGATGAACTGGTTAGCAGGGCAGAAATTGAGACACGGATGTAGAGAACAAACATATGGACACCAAGGGGGGAAAGTGGCGTGGGGTGGTGGGTGTGATGTATTGGGCGATTGGGATTGACATGTATACACTGATGTGTATAAAATTGATGACTAACAAGAACCTGCTGTAAAAAAAAATAAAATTAAATTCAAAAAAAATGATTGTAGGTGTATGTGTTAAATAAATCAACCAACAATATGCAAATAAGCAACCAAAAATCAGTTACGCAAAAGTCAGCCTTCAGGGTCAGTTTAAAAAAAAAAAAGGTTACTCAAATTATTGTTGTGATTTCTAATTATTCTTTGATCTTTGTGTGTGTGTGTGTGTGTGTGTGTGTGTGTGTTACACGGGCCTCTCACTGTTGTGGCCTCTCCCGTTGCGGAGCACAGGCTCCGGACGCTCAGGCTCAGTGGCCATGGCTCACGGGCCTAGCCGCTCCGCGGCATGTGGGATCTTCCCGGACCGGGGCACGAACCTGTGTCCCCTGCATCGGCAGGCGGACTCTCAACCACTGCGCCACCAGGGAAGCCCTATTCTTTGATCTTTGATAATAGTATTCCTTAATTTTTTATCACACAGTTCTATAGAATTAAGAAAAAAGGCCATATTCTGATAATTGTCTTTTCACAAAAGGAATATTTCTAAAGGTTTTTGAGTTAAAAAAAAAAAAGTGCACTTTTTCCACTTTCTTAGCAAGTGTCAGTGGAAGTGTTAAAGCAGTCAAATTTAAGTCTCCTAAAATAGCCAACCCATGAAATAATATCAAGTGTATTAATTGGTACCAAGATTGAAAAATAAAATTAATTCAGAGAATAAGTAGTCATTTTTTGTGTGAGGTTGGTGGTATATGAATGTAGTCTCACAGGGTATTTTAAAGAAGGCCAAATATTCCTTTCTTATTGATTAGTATAAATTACATATTGGAAATATAAAACCAAGACACTTTTATCCAGTTGAAGTAAAAGAATTGTTGTGTTTCTAACCCACTATAGCAGTAAGTATTAACAATTGAAATGGGGTCAATTTTTAAATATGTTCTCTTGGAATGGTGAGTTTCTATGTAGGCATTATAATTATCATACATTTTTATAATTGGGGTATATTACCTATTAATCATAGAACTCACTTCAGTGAAATGTGATGATATTACTTCCTCATATATTAAAGTATATTAATTACTTTATTATTGTAAATAGAAAGGATAATTTCAATGTAACTTCACAGAAATCACAGATTAGAAATTTAAGCTATCCAGCTCTGTAACATGAAGACTTCACTAAAGATGAAAGCAATTGGACAACTTGCATAATTGACATTTTCTAATGAGTAGAAAGGAATGTCACTGTGTCCAGATGATTAAATGGATATCAGAATGTACAAAGGGACACACATCTCGTGATGCCCTCCAAAGCCTTCTATCAATTCAAAGAGAACACTCTACTGCAGGAGGTTTTCATCTAGTTTATTTTGTGAGTTCAGGCAGTTTGATTATGTCCAGAATGGAACTTTCACATTTGCCGTGAAATTTCCTTTAGTCAGAAAAAGCTAAAAAATTAAAGGATACTTTCTTCATGATACCTCATCTCTGTAGCCCAGTTGATTTTAGGAAACATAACTCACCAAATAGGTCACAGGGCACAGATCCTTTGGCCCATCAAAAGCCAATATAGATCTCAATACAGATCATACTTGACCTTACAATAGGTTGACAGAAGCTTTTGAGTTTGAGTGGCATAAATCAACAGAAAGCTGTACTTGAAAAACAGTAACATCACAAAATGGAAGAACTGAATTTCAAATCACTACTCTAGCTCAACTGTAAATGAGAATGATATTTATGAAGCATTAGCACTATGTTTTTCTGTAATGAGTATCTAAATGTGTTTATCAGAGATTAAGTGGCAGTACAGCACATTAAACTACAGCAAACATCTGGAAGACTCTCCTTAGCAGTTTAATCACAGCACTTCTCAAAGTCTGCTCAGACCAGTGACAGTTATTTCAGACATATTTCAGAGTAAGCACATTGTGGACTTGATGCACTGCAGTGAATATGTGCACCAGTTGAAGCATACTCATTCCTGAAGGGGACTCCCTGTTTCCCAGTGGCAAATGTGAAAAACTTTTATTTCTAAAATTAAGAATACTAGGGAAAATGATCATCTTAACTACTTTACTAAACTGACAAACCTTGCTACTAGGTTTTGGTGGTACAAAGGGGATGAATATTATCGCAGGATCTGACCTTAGGGTCTAGCAGAAAACAATAGTTAAATAACGAGAAATTATTACAAACTCCGATACACACTGCAACTGGAGATATACTGATACTATGTGAGGTTGGAGTACAGTTCAGTAGCAACTAACCTAGTCAAAGGAAGTAATAAATATTTCACCTATTTTGTAAGTGAAGGTATGTGGGTGAAGAAGGGAGTTCAGCATTTTTTTTTTGTACTAGGTAATTCCCAACTCTGAAAAATTGTTAAACATTTAGATAGACTATAATCTCCCTAAGAGCAAGGGCCATGTTTATATTTTAGATTCTAAGGCTTAGAGATTCCCTCATAGAATATAGCATGATAAAATATTTGGTGGATTGGGTTTATAGAAGAAGCAATGAATAAATGAATTAAGCAATGAATTAATAAATGAATCACTGACCAAGGGAGAGAGAGAGGACCTGAAGATAATGTCTTTGCAGAGGAGCCCCAAGTATATCAAAGATGAATGTAGGCAGACCCCACTGTTTCTCCACATATGTCTCACACATTTAACGACCATCTCCATGGTGAAGAAATGAAAATCATTTTGCATTTTGTAATCAAGTCATTTTCCATCTCTTTTTGAGAATCAATTAACTAATACAAAACAAAAGATGAAAGAAGTAAAAGAAAAATTAAAAGTCACTAAATTCAAGGAATACTATCTTTTTCCATTTAATTTGTAATCACACCAAATGGAGGCACAGCACTGTCATCTGTATTTTCAATCAAGTGCCAAACACAGGGTTATGATTCTGTTCTAGTTGGAATATTTTCCATTATTCAACTTATTTAATAACCTGTCACTTGAAAGGGGGTCTGATAGGCTTTTTCACAATGAATCAAAGAGCTGCTCTACCTTCCTCCTTTATTATGCATGCTACATTTGAAGCTAATGAAGTATAACCTGTGAGCTGTTACTTTTATAGATGAAAGAGACATCATGTCACATCTTCTATTTATTTCATCAGCTACTCTAGCCAACACAAAACACATTGATTGCCTTGCACTTCATTTCTGACAAATGATGGGCATTCTTGTTGCTGTCTTGTATAATTGTCCCATACCATATGCATATTTTAGTTATTAACTATGAATGAAACTACTTGAAAAAATAATCTGTGATAAAAATGATACATTTAAGAAATGTAGTGGGGATAATCCTGCTTATTATATTTTACAGAACCGAATGTATTCTCCTTCTAGAGCAAATATTGCCTTGGAATAGTTATTTTTAAGAAGTGTAATATCACCTAATACTGTCTTCATGAGGCTTTGTTATTTATTTTTTAAAAAATCTAGAAAATCAGTTCAGATAAAACCATATAATCTTCTCTGCAAGTAGGACAGCTTCATTATAAAAGGGCATCAAAAGGAATAATTCATCACTAAAAAATGCTTTCATTACAATAATAGTACTCAAAGTCACTAACACTAGTCAATTCAATGTGTAATAATACTCAGGCATAAGCTGTATTTGATCCGTAACATGGCATAGGAGATAAATAGCCTTTACCATTTATACAAGCACACAAATATATGTAACAAAAACCAGATTTTTATATATAACATTTAGCAGCTTTTTAAACTTTAAAAAATGCTAATGTAGGATATAACTTTTTTTAAAAAATTGGCTCCACAAGTAAAATTCCAAGAGTATAAAGATATTTCCAGAATAGTAAAGTCTACCACTGTGAGTAGAAATACAGCTTTTACTCATAAGAATAGAAAAAAAAGTTTTGCCTACATGCACATATTCACACAGATTACTGGACAAATATAGAGCCTTCATTTTATTACATAACTTGCTTCTTTATAATCGATTGCTAGCTTGTTTACTCAATAAACCTCACTTGTTCCAAGCACAGTAAGTTTTACATTTGCAAGTGAGGAAAAGTATTTGAAGTGGGATTACAGCATACTCCAAGACATATCATTACAGGGAATTGTACCATGAGTTATTACAATCAAAACAGAGATGAAAAAGCTATGGTAAGTCTAGAGCAACTAACTGGAAAATTGTTCCACATGTGCATAATAACAAATTACTGAAAACATACATAATAACAAGTTATTATAAGTCAGTGACAACAAAATTAATAGAGAACAAACACACCCAATGTACAAAAGCTATGTAAAACCTCTCTTCCTAAAGACAACTGTCAAGGATCTTCACAGTTAAAATGACTACACAAAAAGGAAAGAAAACAAAAATGCATAATTTACTCAACAATTAAAAACTGGACTCCAAATCTGTTATTTTTATATATTTGGAAAGCTGTGGAGTTTTAAAATATGTTTTAACGAAAGTAAAATGTTAAAAGTACAAATTATTTTTCAAAAAAGTATTATTCATTTCAATTCAAAATTTGCTTTCTGTTATATCTTCTCTTCAGCTATACTATTCAATCAAAGTTGTATAAGTCACTGATTCAGGATCCATTATGGCTAAGGTCTTATTAACTCTGTAGTATTCTCAGTTTTCAGTCCCTAAGAGACAACCTGGCTCTGTCTTTGCATGAAACTGGTCTGTTCCTTAATATAGTGCTGTCAAGTGTACTTCATTAGAAATCACAAGAAGCCCATTCTATTCATGGCTCATCTACTCATCTACTCTGGGTCAGTACACTCATTTGCAAAATAAAGCACTGAACCAACACCAAAGCTCTAAAATTTAGTAATTCTAAATCATCAAATACTATGAATTCTATTACTTTTTTTTTTTTTTTTTTGCTGTACGCGGGCCTCTCACTGTTGTGGCCTCTCCCGTTGCGGAGCACAGGCTCCGGACATGCAGGCTCAGCGGCCATGGCTCACGGGCCCAGTCGCTCCGCGGCATGTGGGATCTTCCCGGACTGGGGCACGAACCCATGTCCCCTGCATTGGCAGGCGGACTCTCAACCACTGCACCACCAGGGAGGTCCTATTACTTATTTTTAAAGAATACTATATCAGAAATCCAAATATTAAATGTGTTAATGTACATACGTTTTCTGTATATAAGACATAGTCATACGAAATACAGCTCTTCTTATGTATAATCAAACTCTTTATTGCTCAAATAAGCCTAGTTATCCCTATCATGGTATCACATAATTGAAAATATATTTACATTTTTCCCAAATCAAAGAAAGCTATTACATGATCATCCTTTAATAATCACTAGAATAAATAATAGTATTCTAGTAAAATTTTATATCAAGTTCAATTTCAATTTCTCTGTAAGAATCTCTTTCTTAACCCATTCTGGCTCATAAAGTTTCTGTGAAACTTGATCTCATCAGGAGTATTACCTTCAAAATCGTTCATATTATCTTTAGTATATTCAGCATGGTATCAAAGAGTTATGTTAAAAGATTTTAACATTGATTACATACCTATGGATTGTTTAATACCTAAGTTCAGCTTTTTATAATCATTATGCAACCTCCTTGACTGCCTAGCTATGACCCTTTAAAAAAATAACTTTTCCATGTCTCCCTAAAATATATATTTCAACAGATAGGTCAGTATAATGAGAATTTAAGTGGTTAAGTATAGGTTCAAGAACAAAACCCAAACTTGAGTAGACTTCTTGTTGCTCTGCATTTGTACTTATCTCTAGACCTTATTTTCTTGTATATTAAATACATAGAAATAAAATACACCCCATATGATTTTCATCGGAATCATATACACTAAAGGATATGAGGTACCTAGAAGAATTTCTGGGTGTGTAGTTATTGTCCTGTAAGTATTATTATATTTTAATTATATAAATATTATATCAAGTATATATATAATTTAATATTAAATTATATATGGCCAACAGTACATACTAGATTTTATTGATATTCTTTAATGATATCATATATAATTATTATAAGCATCATAATATATATTAAATTATTTTATATAATGAGGAAAAATATATATAACCCTGAGGAAAAATCTATATATTTAGAACATTCCAGTTGATATATGGAAATGTCCTCAGGTCTTTATTTTGCATTCCAGATATTTATAAGGTGAAGTTAAACTTTTTTTGAGATTTTAATACATTCATATTAACAATCTCATCAAGTGGAAATAAATATTCTCCACAACTACAAGAGTGACTGAAAGGGTACATTTATGAGATCTACAACACAAAAATATAAATATGTTCACCTGTAACTACTCTAAGCCTTTATTATTCAAAGACATTGAATCATAAACAAGATTTTTGTCAGTTTGATCATCATAGCAAGAGTTTATCAACAAGCTACATTTCTGGCATGCTATTTAAAAACATACTTCACTGTTTCTGAGATTCTGTACAATTACAAAACAACACTAACAGGATGTGACATAAAAAAACATGGTGCAGTCCTGAATGTGTAACAAAACAATGCAATATGCATTTCATCAAGTGGGATTTATCCCTGGGATGCAAGGATTCTTCAATATATGCAAATCAATCAATGTGATACACCATATTAACAAATTGAAGAATAAAAACCATATGATCATCTCAATAGATGCAGAAAAAGCTTTTAACAAAATTCAACACCCATTTATGATAAAAACTCTCCAGAAAGTGGGCATAGAGGGAACCTACCTCAACATAATAAAGGCCATATATGACAAACCCACAGCAAACATCATTCTCAATTTTGAAAAACTGAAAGCATTTCCTCTAAGATCAGGAACAAGACAAGGATGTCCACTCTCACCACCATTATTCAACATAGTTTTGGAAGTCTTAGCCACGGCAATCAGAGAAGAAAAAGAAATAAAAGGAATACAAATTGGAAAAGAAGAAGTAACACTGTCACTGTCTGCAGATGACATGATACTATACATAAAGAATCCTAAAGATCCCACCAGAAAACTAATAGAGCTCATGAATGAATTTGGTAAAGTTGCAGGATACAAAATTAATGCACAGAAATCTCTTGCATTCCTATACACTAATGATGAAAAATCTGAAAGAGAAATTAAAGAAACACTCTCATTTATCATTACAAAAGAAAGAATAAAATACCTAGGAATTAACCTACCTAGGGAGAAAAAAGAACTGTATGCAGCAAACTATAAGACACTGATGAAAGAAATTAAAGATGATACCAACAGATGGAGAGATATACCATGTTCTTGGATTGGAAGAATCAACATTGTGAAAATGACTATACAACCCAAAGCAATCTACAGATTCAACGAAATCCCTATCAAATTGCCAATGGTATTTTTTACAGAACTGGAACAAAAAATCTTAAAATCTTTATGGAGATACAAAAGACCCCGAATAGCCAAAGCAGTCTTGAGGGAAAAAAATGGAGCTGGAGGTATCAGACTCCCTGACTTCAGACTACACTGCACAGCTACAGTAATCAAGACAATACGGTACTGACACAAAAACAGAAATATAGATCAATGGAACAGGATAGAAAAACCAGATAAAACACACACACCTATGGTCAACTAATCTATGACGAAGGAGGCAAGGATATACAATGGAGAAAGGACAGTCTCTTCAATAAGTGGTACTGGGAAAACTGGACAGCTACATGTAAAAGAATGAAATTAGAACACTCCCTAACACCATACACAAAAATAAACTCACAGTGGATTAGAGACCTAAATGTAAGACCAGACACTATAAAACTCTTAGAGGAAAACATAGGAAGAACACTCTTTGACATAAATCACAGCAAGATCTTTTTGGATCCACCTCCTAGAGTAATGGAAATAAAAACAAACATAAACAAATGGGACCTAATGACACTTAAAAGCTTCTGCACAGCAAAGGAAACCATAAACAAGGCAAAAAGGCAAGCTTCAGGATGGGAGAAAATATTTGCAAATGAATCAATGGACAAAGGATTAATCTCCAAAATATAAAAACAGCTCACACAGCTCAATATTAAAGAAAGAAACAACCCAATCCAAAAATGGGCAGAAGACCTAAATAGACATTTCTCCAAAGAAGACACACAGATGGCCAAGAAACACATGAAAAGCTACTCAACATCACTAATTATTAGAGTAATGCAAATCAAAACTACAATGAGGTGTCACCTCACACCAGTTAGAATGGGCATCTACAGAAAATCTACAAACAACAAATGCTGGAGAGGGTGTGGAGAAAAGGGAAGCCCCTTGCACTGTGGATGGAAATGTAAATTGATACAGCCACTATGGAGAACAGTACGGAGGTTCCTTAAAAAACTAAAACTAGAATTACCATATGACCCAGCAATCCCACTACTGGGCATATACCCAGAGAAAACCATAATTCAAAAAGACACATGCACCCCAGTGTTCACTGAAGCACTATTTACAATAGCCAAGTCACGGAAGCAACCTAAATGCCCATTGACAGATGAATGGATAAAGAAGATGTGGTATATGTATACAATGGAATATTACTTGGCCATAAAAAGGAACAAAATTTGGTCATTTGTAGAGACGTGGATGTATCTAGAGACTGTCATACAGGGTGAAGTAAGTCAGAAAGGGAAAAACAAATATCATATATTAACATATATATGTGGAAGCTAGACAGTGGTACAGATGAACTGGTTTGCAGGGCAGTAACTGAGACACAGAAGTAGAGAAAAAATGTATGGACACCGAGCGGGGAAAGCGGCGGGGGGTGGGGGTGATGGTGTGCTTAATTGGGAGATTGGGATTGACATGTATACACTAATGTGTATAAAATGGATGACTAATAAGAACCTGCTGTATAAAAAATTTTTTTAATTAAATCAAAAAAATTTAAAAAATAAAGAAGGTAAAATTCAAGATTTCTTGCACTGCTTTAGTGGCACTGCTCTCAGAAAAAGTTATGAGAAAATTTCATATTAGAGTTACACGATCTTGTCATTTAGAAATAGATAATTTAAATTTTCTGCTCTTGTTCTTCTGTTCTCACCTACTCATAGACATTTTTGTGCTGGATATATACTCATATTATGAACTACCCCAGAGTATTTATTTAAATGATATTTCATTATGAAGTTAACATGAATTCCTTAGTGACTAAGATTTGATACATGTTGTAAATAAATGACTCACATAACCAATGTATAATCAGGGTGTTACTTGAAATAAATCATTTAAAATGGCAAAAAAAAAATGAGTGGGGTATTAAGTTTTGTATAAGATACAGAGATAACAGATCTTATTAATGAAGTCTATCTGAGGGTATATTTTGGAATTACATGCAATTTTATATTGCTGGGCCATAAAATATAATTAATGACTTTTATAATGTCGTACCAGGCCTTATTGAATTTGGCTTTTGGAAGATCCAATGGAAACCATCTACTGGACAAAAGAAGAAAAGCAACTAATGTTATAGAAGGTAAGCAACATGGGAATAGCTTGAAACAGATTATATTGGTTTTGGGGGCATTACTTTAATCTATTAAAGAGTATACAAGGAAGGGATACATATAAATGGTGGCTTCCTACACATTTGGGAGAAATGATTTAGAAACTGTGATAAGATGTGATATAGATCTCAAGTGAAAAGCCAAGCTGATGATTATATATGGATTGCAAAATCAAGATTCTAGCATATCTCAATATATCAAATGTCATCCCAGGAAAAGCATTGCTGATTATGTGCTGATTTTTCTTTTATAAAGTAGAATTTCAAGGAATTTTCAACATTTAAATGCTTTAAGTATGAGAACTCATTACTGTCACTTGACATTGGGAGACACATGGTGCTTTTTGAGAGTACCTGTTCCCACCCTCTTATAAACTCTGGGTAATCTCCTCCTGAATCTATCCTTAGAAACAACCCTACTTTTTATTGTGCACGCTCTTTGGTCCAGAGCTGGACGTCACACAGCACAACACACTTTCTTTTACCCTCCATTCTTTTTTGTGCTGATACATCATTCAACAATGAATTTTACATATAGTACCAAGAAGTGTCAGCTTTAAGCCTTTTGTTTTCTATGAAAATCTGTCATCTTTTAAAGCTTGGTTGGTGAGATCGAAGTCTTCATTTTTCAAAAATGTTTCATATCCATCAGATATTCATGGTTGTCATGCAAAGATACAGATTCTGATCATATATATGAGTGAAGTTAAAGAATGCAGACATCAGCATAATGCACATTGCTGGGTGACTGTCTCACTGGCTTAAGGTGATTCTCATTATCTTTTGAATTGGGGCAGAGGAGGTATCTATGCTTGATAAAGCTGCATAAGTGTGAAAAAAACAGTATGTGATATTTTATGCCTTTATGAGTGTACAGAGTAAAAAGTATTAAGCAGAATAGCTGAACCATGAAGGTCATCATAGTATTTTATACAAGTAAAACATGTAGCTTCTTGATAGTTTTTCTAATCTGATTTTAACACATGTAATTTCTTGCCAAAGCTTAAAGGGTTTGAATGGAGATCTATTATATGTGTAAATCGATAGCCTGAATATATTTTTTTCTGTTATCTGGTTCAACACTGCTACAAAAAGATAAGTGTGAATTTGCACTGTATATTATCTCAAAGAGATGCTTTCTAATCCTTTGGCAGTAGTGTTCAGAATAATAAGAGTTTCAGCCAAGAATTAAATGATGAATCTTTGCTGATTTGTTGACATGGATAGTGCTAAAAAACACAATAAAGAGGGAAAACCAGTATCTCTAACCGTTTTCACAGTGCAAATGAAGAGGTAATAAGTGGGAAAGAAAAACTGTTATTAATATAATTTATATAAATGTTTTTGTTTTGAAGGTTTTCAAAGTTCTTTAAATTGGGACTTAATTTTATATTTTTTAATCCTTCATATCCAGTTCTTCATTTCTTCTTAGTTACAGAAGAGATTACAGTGTAGAAAAGTGTTGGAGTTGTTTACTCTCTCTACCTTTGTGCTTGTAAACATTCATAAATAAAATGATTAAAAAGAAAATATAGCTGACACTTGTTTTCCGTCCCATTGTAATAAATCATCCACATATATCTCACAATGAAACTATTTCTAAAACTCTCTGCTGACCTCTCCAATTCATTCTCCCAGTTCCTCTGGAACATTTGCAATTACTGCATAGCTGTTGTTTGCTGGCTTCTGTTATAAAAGAATAAAGTCTGGATTCTCCATTTATCTCTATGATCACTTCTACCCAGTTTCCTTGCTGAACCCCTCTTACATTACTGTATCTTTACTTTGTAAAGATTATTCAAGTTATTACACTTTGTTCTGTTATCAGAATCTCTGAGAGTGTCCACCTGTATCATGTTTTCCAGTACCATTATTATGTCAGTAGTTCCCAATTTTGTATCTCCATTCTTTTTTTTTTTTTTTTTTTTTGCGGTACACGGGCGTCTCACTGTTGCGGCCTCTCCAGTTGCGGAGCACAGGCTCCGGACGCACAGGCTCAGCGGCCATGGCTCACGGGCCCAGCCTCTCCATGGCACGTGGGATCCTCCCGGACCGGGGCACGAACCCACGTCCCCTGCATCGGCAGGCGGACTCTCAACCACTGCGCCACCAGGGAAGCCCTGTATCTCCATTCTTGTCCTATGTCCTGAGTACCAGGACCAAACTGTCAAACAGATGGGGACTATAACACACATATGTCCATCACCACCAGAAACTAGCCATGTTCAAAACTGAACTCATCTTCTTCCTCTCCAGAGTCATTCCTCCTTTTATTTTCCTCTGCCTATTCCCTAGATTGTACACTTGAGTTGTCCTTTACTCATCCATCTCCCCTCTCATCTACCCTTGGTTAATAAATGCTGCCAAATTTCTTCTTAACTCTCTCAGATCTCACATCTATAGACTTCTTTCCATCCTACTGTCACAGTTCTATTACACATCTCATTATCTCTCACCTGAATTATCATCTCAGTCTAATTGCTCTTCCTCTCCTCTTTCACCTCTGTTAACTATCTATGTGCTGTCAGAGTTATCTTTCTAAAGTATAGTTATGAGAATATCTTATACCTTATGATTTCTCAGGACCAAGTAGGAAAAAGGTCAAACTCTAGTCTGGTCTACAAAGTTCTGCAGAGTAATAATTTTTGTGGAAATTATTTTCTGAAGATATTTAATCTCACTTGTATGATATTTATATGCATTGGTTTTGGAATCAAGTCTTGTGATTGTTTTACCTTTACTCAATCCTAGTTCTGAAACATTAAAAAAGTTCTTTAAGCATTTTAAACACCAGATGCCTCACAGTGAAAGAGGTGTAACAAAGGATTTAACTCAGAACATTCTAACTGCCATCAATGAATAAACAACAAATATTATTTTCTGTGGTTTTTTGTTAGTTTGAGGGATGTGAAATACCTAAAAGAATTTCCAAATGTTTCCAAAATCCTTAAAGATAAACTGTTAAATATAACCAAGGGTAAGTTAAAAGAATTCTTAATATTTGTATATGTTTATGAGCAACTTATTATTGGAAGATCATGTGCAGAGCATTAAAATAACACATTTTTTTGCACTAATAATAAGAGGTACCATTGTTCCATTGTTTCAACTGTGAAATTTTTACCAGAGGCGAAATTCAGATATGCTTCCTTAAAGTGCACTGTTCTCTCTCAGTGTTACACTATTTAATATTTTCAAGAGATTTACTAAAAACTCCTATTTCATCCATCTCTGGAAGATGCCTTCTTTGTAAGAAATATTTTAATTTAGAAATGTTTAAACATATATTTTAAATACATTGAAAAATAATTTTATTTTAAAATAATTTGTTCAAATTAATATAATTTATACAGTACTTGAAACACTTGACCGATTCCTCTGTTTTAAATATTTATAAATTAAGAGATAAATACAGAAAGAAATATTTAGAGCAAACATAGGTTGCTTACTCCAAAACCTGAGAAATATAAATAAGCACATCAAGAGCCAAAACATGATTTTCACTAAGCATTACTTGGTGTGAATAGTGCCCCACAGAGTTGTTTCAGGATAATTCATTTCATCTATAATGAAAACGAATGGAGTAAATTTGCAAGCACTGAAGACACAGAAATGGCACTGCCAATTACTCAGTGCCATCACAACATGCTTCTTCCCTCTGACAAAACAGTGAGTGAAATTACAATAGGCACAGTCTAGGGACGTATAGCAACTACCAAAGAAGTAGTTTGCCTAATCTTGGTAATTATGTCCTAAGTGCATTCCTTCCAACATTTCCATTTGGATTTAGACATTTTTTTTTCCCTCTGTGTTTTTGAATACTGTGAAAGAAAAATGCTGTGCTTCAGCCTAGAGGTATTTGAGCTTCACTGGGAAATCTTTTCTAAAAGTTCTAGAAACCTTGGAACTGTATCACTCATTGTGCGTTCTAGGCAGAGATCAAGCTGAATCTCACTTGATCTTTTCTGAGTTTGTGGACCTAGATTGCTGAGTTGTTTGAGTAGTATGGTTGGGAAGTCAACTGGTGGCTTATAAAGAGGCATTTCTGTATCCAAAGATCCAAATAAAATTTAACTTCACAGACTTAACCACAATAGCACCATATTCCTTTGAGATGCTGATTCACTGTTCCTAGCAACCGGTCAGAGGGAGGGAAAACCCCACCAATTGTGACTCAGCAACACAGTTTTGACTTTTGACAAAAATCACATGTATTATTTTTCTAGTGCAAATAGACATGGCTTTTAATTAAGAGACTTGCTATGTAGCCCTAACTGTCGCAAGGACCAGTTGTGTGACTCAACCCAGGTTATGCCACATTTCTGATCCCAATAACCTTTATCTATGAAATGAATGAGCTTGAGACTAGCACAAACAACATATGATTCCCTTCCTTCATGTGAGAAGACATTCATTTTCAGAACACTTCCCTTCATTATACTCTAGGATAATATATTTGGGTAGAAAGATTTTGCAGTTGACTTTTCAATATGCTGACTATCTAGTCTTATTGCCCTAGGTAGTTCTCTATCATAAAATTGATAATGTGTGCCATGAAACTTTCACTGAACAAACATTCACGAAGTGCCAGTAAGTGCTAAGCACTGTGTTGAGTGCTGAGGGTAGAAGAAAAATATGATACAGACCTTGCCCTAAAGACATTATAGAGAAAATAAAACATGAAATAATTCACTGTTCCTTGTGTGTTTACTATGCACCAAGTTGTATATTTCCAATTAATAGATAAGCAGAGCAATTTGTATTCAAGTCTATATTTGACTGCCTCCAAATTCTGTGTGTGGTCAACAATACACTACCACAACAGGCAAGAGGGTTTAGCAAATAATTATGCAGGCTCCCTTGCATTCCAAGCCCATTTTATGTACATTCCTTTAAGCCTTTAATATATAAGGCTTATCCCACCAAATTTCCTGAGCCAATCTTGGTCAACAGACAGTTTACTCTAGGCCCTTGTCCCTTCCAGTGGGTGTTTCAGAAACTAGTGATATTGCCTGTTAATCACACACTGTACAAAGTGTCACAGGAAATCCTCATTAATGCCCTCTCAACTCCCTTGCCTAGCAAGGTCCTGACCATTTGCTTTGCCCATGCCAGCCCCCTCCTCTAAGAGTAGAACTGACTCTAAAAGCACAGTCATCATCTGGAGTTCATACTACAACCCAGAAAAAGTATGTATATGAAAAACAATATTGTCAATAATCAGCCAGAAGATATTACATTCTTCAAACATGATGCCTGTCCTCAGAATGCCAAAAATCATCCTGGCTTTTTGTCTAATGACTATTTTTCTTGGGGCTAACCACAAAGCTGGGCTTTTTCTTGGCCTCGGCCCTATTTGATTCTGAATTTCCTCCATTAGCCTCCATCTAGCTAAGGTCCTGAAAAATTCTCAACACTGCTTTCCTATTTAAGAATCGTGTCACTATTCAATTTACAGTAATTACATTAAACTGATAACAGACCCTCTATCCAATATGTTTGGCTTAAATTAAATAAATACCTCTCACTTAAATAAGTATAATAAATTTACAACGTTTGTACATTTATCTTTATAGATTGAAACACAAGTGACAACCCTTTGTTAAATAGATTCTCTGGCTTTCTTCTACTTAGAATCAACACAGTAACTCTGATGACCACGTCTTATGGATGCCAAACTCTTCTATGGCAAGTGTCTTTCTCTTTCTCTCTGTCATCTTATCTGTTTTGTGATCTCTATGGGCAATGGTTTCCATTACTCTGGAATTAGCTTGAAAATGTCTGTGTGACTAGGCAGTTGAAAACACCCTGTGTTTTGTAGGGTTCCACGTTCTGATGGCTTAATTATACTTGATCTCTGGGAGGATGTACATTTTTAATTGAGGTGCAGATGCTACATTTGTAGGATCAATGAGTGGGTGTTCTATATGTTCCTATTTGAAAATAGAAACTAGCTTCCTTTTAATGCAATTATATTCAAAATACAAAATGCAGTTATTCTGTGAAGTTTCCTTATCATATAAGAGAGAACACATTGTACAAAAAAGCATATTTATTACAATTTTATGGAAATTGCTAGACTTGAAACAAAACGTATTTTCTCCCCTTATAACATTTTTAAAAAGAGATTCATTTTAGGTGTGCTCAGTTAGATAATGACTATATTCACTAAAATTCCATAATTAAGGGTAACAACATCAGTCATAATAGGATGTTGAAAATAATATATCACATTGCTGAAATGTTAAAATTTGCAAAGCTCCTTAGAACATGGGCCTTATAATACCTTAGATAGGAAGCCTATTGTTTACTAATTTTGTGACTTTAGTATAATCACAACCTCTCAGAACAGTTTCCTACCTGCCTTATGGGTTGGCTTTAAGCTTCATCTGAGTTAATATAGGTTAAAAAAGCATATTTTTGTTAATAACAAATGCTTAATAAATATCAATTTGTATTAGAACAGATTTTAACCACAAAGCAACTCTGTGAGACCCCCACCAACAAAGAAGCTCACTGGGAAAAGAAAAGATCTATATATGGATGTAATCATCATAAGTAGTGGTGATCAATTAGTTCTATGGTGTTTTGAGAAGCACTAGTGATACATATTTTGCTGGAATAACAGATGATACATGAGTAATAAAGAAAACATTTGGGAAGAATGAGAATGAGAGTTACACCAATTTTTCTGAAAAACAAATGTCTTCACCATATAGAATAACCATCTTAAAAGACTTGGTGATGTTAACATATAGAAATGCAGCTGATTTTTGAACATTCATTTTGCATCATTCAAGTATGCTGATTTCATTTATTACCTCTAACTTGTTTTTGGAGTCTTTATGGTTTTCTACATATAAGATCATGTCATCTGCAAAAAGAAATAATTTTACATCTTCCTTTCCAATTTGGGTGTCTTTTATTTCTTTTTCTTGCCTTATTGTTTTGGCTAGATTTCCAGTACTATGTTGAATACAAATGGCAAGAGTGGGCATCCTTGCCTTGTTCCAGATCTTAGAGAAAACTTTTTTACCTTTTCACTATTTAGAGTGATATTATATGCGAGCTTTGCATATATGGTCTATATTGGGTTAAGGTAATTTCCTTCTGTAACTAATTTATATAGGTTTTTTTTTAATCATAAAAGGGTATTGAGTTTTGCCAAAGGCTTTTTTATACATCTACATTCTGTTTTTACCCTACATTCTGTTAATGTTGTCTATCACCTTGATTGATTTGTGTATGTTGATCCATTCTTGTATTCCAGGCACAAATTCAATTTGGTCCTGGTGTATGATTATTTTAACAAGCTGTTGATTTCAGGTTTTCAATATTTCATTAGGATTTTTGTGTCTATGTTTATCAGCGATATTTCCTACAATTTTCTTGTGGTGCTTTTCTCAGTTTTTTTTTAACACAGAGAAACTTTGGAAGTAGTCCCTCTTCTTCCATTTCTTGGAAGAGTTTAAGAAGGATTGAATTATATTAAAAGGAAATTAAGGAAACAATATAATGTACAATTGCAGCAAATAGAATAAAATACTTAGGAATAAATTTACCTAAGAGGTAAAAGACTGATGAAAGGAATTATAGCAGACACTAATAAATGGAAAGGCACCATATGTTAATGGATTAGAGTTATTAACATTGTTAAAATATCCATACTACCCAAAGTGATCTACAGTTACAATGAAATCCATATAAAAATCCTAATGACATTTTTTACAGAAACAGAAAAATTGATTCTCAAATTCATAGAGAACACAAAGACTCTGAATAGCCAAAGCAATTTTGAACAAGAAAACAAACCTGGAGGCATCACACTCCCTCATTTCAAAATATATTAGAAAGCTACAATATGGAACTGGCATAAAAGAGATATATGGACAATGGAACAGCACATATACAGAGCCCAGAAACAAACCCACACATATACAGTCAACTGATCTTTGCCAAGGATGCCAGAATATACAATGGGGAAAGTTTATTCAATAAATAAATGTTTCTTCAATAAATTGTATTAGGAAAAGTAGATATACACATGCAAAAGAATGAAATTGGACTCATCTCACACCATACACAAAAATCAACTCAAATGGATTAGAGACTTAAATTAAGACCCCAAACCATAGAACTTCCAGAAGAAAACAGAGGGAAAGAGCTTCTGAATATTGGCCTTGCCAATGATTTTTATGGACACCAAAGCACAGGCAACAAAAGCAAAAGTAGGTAAATGGGACTAACTCAAACAAAAAAAGTTCCTACACAGCAAAGGAAATCATCAACAGAATGAAAAGGCAACTTAGAGAATGGGAGAAATATTTGCAAACCCTATTTCTGATAAAGTGTTAATACAGAGAGATAAATATAGATACCACCTATAACTTAATAGCAAAGAAACAAATTACCAGTTGAAAAACAACAAAGGAGCTGGATATGTATTTCTCCAAAGAAGACTTACAATTGACTAACAGGTATATAACAAGGTGCTTAACATCACTAATTATCAGGGTGATGCAAATCAAAACCACAGTGAGATATTACTTCACACCTGTTAGGACAGGTATTATGAAAAGAAAAAAAAATATATTGGTGAGGATGTGGAGAAATAAATGGGAACACTTGTATACGTTGATGGGAATGTAAACTGCTGTAGCTATTATGGAAAACAATATGCAGGTTTAACAAAAAACTAAAAATAGAACTAATATATGACTCAGCAATCCCGCTTCTGGGTATTTAGCCAAAGGAATTGCAATCAGGATCTGCACTCCCATGTTCACTGCAATATTAGCCAAAATAGCCAAGATATGGAAGCACCCTAAATGTCCATTGATGGATGAATGAATAAAGTATGGTATACATATACAGTGGAATATTATTCAGGCTTAAAAAGGAAGATAATTCTGCTATTTTCAACAACATGGATGAAACTAGAGGACATCGTGCTGAGTGAAATAAGCCAGATACAGTAGGCTTATTTCAAAATGTCACTTATGATATATAAAATACAACATACAAAATACCACTTATGTATCTAAATTAATCAAACTCTTAGAATCAGAGAGTTGAATGGTAGTTGCCATGGGCTGGAAGGAGGGGGCATTGGAGAAATATTCGTCAAAGATTTAAGGTTTAGCTATACAAAATGAATAAGTTCTAGAGATCTACTCCACAGCAGAGTGCCTCTAGTTAATAATAATTAACACTTTGCAAAGAGTGTAACTCTTAAGTGTCCCTATTATAAAATAATAACAATAATAATAAATAAGAGAGCTGGAAGAACCTTTTGGAGGCAGTAGATAGGTTTTGGCCATACATTATGGTGATGGTTTCACAGGTATATACATATCTCCAATCTCATATTGGATACATTGCTTTAGTGCAGTTTTTTTTTGGTTTTTTTTGTTGTTTGTTTTGTTTTGTTTTTGCGGTATGTGGGCCTCTCGCTGTTGTGGCCTCTCCCGTTGCGGAGCACAGGCTCCGGACGCGCAGGCTCAGCGGCCATGGCACACGGGCCCAGCCGCTCCGCGGCATGTGGGATCTTCCCAGACCGGGGCACGAACCCATGTCCCCTGCATCCGCAGGTGGACTCTCAACCACTGCGCCACCAGGGAAGCCCTTTAGTGCAGTTTTTGTATGCCAAAAAAAAAAAAAAAGTTAAAAAAAATATATACTCAACTTTCAACTGACGTTACTCTAATAAATTATCCTGGACTTCCTTCTTACAACACTCATTGGAATTGTCTCAGGTTTTTAACTTAATCTAATGTTTTGTGACTTTATTCAATTGACAACTGGTTGATTTCATGGATATATTAATTTAAATATCAAAATATTCAGAATGAACATTAAATCCAATTGAATATAATTTATTAATTGAACAAGTCATGCATGAGAGAATAGACGGGGGAATGAGTCCTTCAACAAATTATTACAGCATATTATTGAAAGTTTTCTACATATTTCTCTGCCTGCTTCTGTTATTTCTAGATTTCTTATCACCTCATACCACAATTTTTCACCTAAGTTGTGAACTTCACTTTATCACTGTATATTTTTTGTCCCTTATATTACTGAATTCACCAACTTAAGTTTTTCAGTATCACGTCTGTGCTGAAAACTCCCAAAGTTCTTTCCCAATCCTGATCTTTGTTGTTTCCCTGTTCGAAATCTCTAATTGTCTCCTAGACAACCCCATTGGATATTCTCTTTTTCCCTCAAATAGTTCAAAGCTAAAATGGATTGATTACACTGCCCTTCACGTTTTTTGTGCAGAACTGTGCAGAACACCAAAGTTGGCACCAGCAAAATAAAATGAGCAACACTTTTCTGTTATATACGCCACTTCAAAACTCAGTGCCTGTTTCCTGCCAGCATCTGGGATCATCTAGTTCCTCACTACCAGCCATGCCCAAGAGTGTCATCACATGGGGTCCTCCCTCTGACAGTACTTTATATCCACTGATCTCTTTCCCTGCTAGAAAAAGTAAAGGTCTGTAATTTCTCTCCATCACATATATCAGTATTCATCAGGACGGTCCACACAATAGAATTATGTGGAAGATTTAAACAGATACTGGTGTTTAAACTACATCCCCAAATATTCTTCTTTAATTGGTAAGAAGTAAGACTTGAGAATTTGAATTGTGATAAACTCCCTGGATGATTCTAACATGCATCCAGACTTTCCCATGACTGAATTACAAGAGAGATTCTGGATTATTTTGTTTAATAACACATGTTGTCCAGATGCTGCTTCCTTCGCTCTCCAGACTCACCTTCCCTGTATACATGGCACTTCAGCAGTATTTCACTTCACTTGTCATTCCCTAAATATAGCATGTGGTCTATTTCACAGTACTAAGGTGTTTCTCATGCTCTTGTCATATTTGTCTACTTCCAAGTCATCCTTCAAACCTCTGTTCACCCATTGCCTCTCCCAGGAAGCATCTCTGGATGACAATATCCCTTCACATCTGCCTATATCTTTACCTATGTTCATTTGTAATAAATTTGAGGATACAGAGTGGCATCTTCCTAAATTTTAATAACTCAGACTTACACAGGTGTATCAGTCTTATATTTCCATCTGGGCACTAATGAAGGAGTTGGGCTACTTACCTGAAGATTCAGTGAGAAGTTTGCTAAGGCTGACCAGACCAAGAGCTCAGAGTAATCATTGCTATTTAATCCAATGGCCCTAAACTGTGCTAAATATGTCCTATTATTTTCCCATTTCTGGAGGTGGAGAGTGACAAAGAAGTGGATGGAGATTAAAACTAGATGGATCCTGCATTAAAACAGAGAAGGAGAATTAGAATAGAGTATCCCTTCATAGAAAGGTAAAAATGATAGAATGAGAAATATTCTAACAGAATTAAATCTTCCTTACCAGCTGTGTCATCTGAGATTAAATTATTTAACTTTTTATTACTATATTTTGCAAAAGTCCTTCCTGTGTTATTGTTTTAGACCGAAGACTTTCTGCAACACTGGATTTAATTTTTTTTATATATATTCTTTTGGTCGTTATGGTTCTGTCCAAACAATACATGTAGAACAAGATCAAACAAACAAATCCAAGACTTTGTTATAATGGGTCCCTGATTCCATAGCCAAAGTCATAAACAGTGAGTTAGAAGCATCTCAACTTCACAAAGCCACCACTGATCTCATATATGTTATCACCAGTGGCCTGAGGTTTTTTTTTTTTCTGAATTTTTGAATTTTTATTTTTTTTATACAGCAGGTTCTTATTAGTTATCCCTTTTACACATATTAGTGTATATATGTCAATCCCAGTCTCCCAATTCATCACACCACCACCACCACCACCCTGCCACTTTCCCCCCTTGGTGTCCACACAATTGTTCTCTACATCTTGCAACACTGGATTTTATTCTTTATTATTCATTCACCCATTCCTCAAATTGTACTGTCTACTATTTATTGAGCGCCTACTAAATATTAGATAGCAATCAATTTAAATTCATTAACTCTACAAGATAAATGGATGTTTAATAAAATCACACTGCCAGTAAAAAAATAATTTGATTTTAACATGTGTATCTTCATTATTTCTAAGTGATACAACCTCCAAACTTTCTCAGGCTATTTAGAGTAAGCATGTCACAGTAAGTATTTAGTAAAATCTTTTACCCATAAGACATATTGAAAGGACGAGGTGAGATTAAAAAACACAAGAACAAAACAAAACAATTATAGCAAAAGGAACAAAAATTCAGAAATTAACTTTCCCAAAAGTAGGCATAGAGTAAAGGGATTAGCTATGCACTCAGAAGAAAATAATAAAAGATATAAAGTTACCAGTAAGGCAACACCTATTCACTGAGCACCTACAAAGTGTGTGCATGTATGTGTGATTATGTATACACTCACACATATATAAATATAGACACATATATTCACATATACTCATAAACATATGATAAATGTGTATATATACACAAATATATATGTACATATATATTAGCATCACACACTGAGATATATGTATATGTGTACATATGTACAAATATGTATATATATACACACAGACAACACAAACACATAGTTATGTTACAACAGCACCTGGCAAATAATTAGTTATATTAACATTAGCCATTGTTGTCACTGTTGTTGCTAATATTGTTATTACATACTAGCCATTCTCTAAAACATAAGGAGTTCATGAACTGATATGTGAAGGTAGAATCCTTATGACTGTTCAGTAGAGAAAGACTACAGGGATACAAGGATGGAAGTTGGAAAAATAATGAGGAGATAATTGCAAGAAAACAGCTGTGATATGACAGTAATTTGACTGTGTAGGTAGAGGAGAAGATGGTAGGAAATTATGGATTTTTAGACATATTTCAAAGGAAGAATCCACAGATTTGCCTATGGACTGGACAAAGAGTATTAAGGAAAGAGGAGTGCCAAGGATCACTTCAAGAATCACAGTGATTAAAGAAGTACAGCTGAATATTGTCCAAATTCAGATGAAGAAAAAGTTTGCATCCAGCTAGAAATATACGAAATGCTACATCAATGAGATCATATTTCTGCTGGACCTTCTAAATCATTGTATGAGTAAATGTTTTATAGACATGAGGGTAAAATATAAATATATGTATGTTTTCATTTCTTTCTCTTAAACAATTTTACATTCTTCTAGACTCCCCAGTTGGTAACTGATGATAAATACAATTTCTGTTGCTTGTAGGACCTCCAATGTAAGTACATAGGTCATGCACTGAGCCAAAGTTTACAAGGAGCTGGAAAACTGGAAGGGACCAAATCCTTTGCCAACCCCTGTCACTATTGTTGTTATCACCAGTATTCATTATTAGTCTAAGTTGTCTCTATGTGATAATCCACTGATACCTTTCAGAAACTATGGGGAAGGTCCCTTACAGAGAGACACTGTACAGAACACAGAGTCGCATAACTTTTGAGGAGATGCTTCTGAGAATGTTTCATATCTTCTGCCACATGCAGAATTCCCCCCGCAACCAAAAACCACCAAACATCTTAGTCTCTAGAAATATCAGATCACTTAATGTGGTTCTATTTACTTGACATTTTCTTCAACAACAACAGCAACAAAACAACAACAAAAACCCACTGAGTAAGGATGCTTAGTACTTGGAAATTTCTGGTTTTGATCCTAAAATACACAGACCAATAAATACCACCCATATTTCTTCTGCTTCCATGCAATGAACTAAAACTTAGGACCAATCTTAATTACTTCCTTGAAAAAGGAAATAGAAAAATATCAACAGCAGAAAAAATAAATCTCAATTTACTATTTCCATAAATTATCCTGTTGTAGATTTTAATTTTTGGTATCTACAGACATTTTGAGAAGGTATTCAAGGTAACATTGCTAAAATAAATGATTAACCAGCAGTTAAGACTTCATTGTTGCAAAAGTGAAAGCAATTCTGCAACTCTGGGAATATCTTTGGTTTTTAATAACCTTTGCATGTAATATTAAACCTAATTCCCAGTTGGATGATGGAATGCAGGATATAATTTTTTTCTTCTGTTCAGTCATTTTTATTAGAGTATTGTCACGTATGGAAGAAGAAGGAGAGCACCATAAAAATAGCTAATAAAGCTAAAGATATTCACAAATAGAATTGAAATCATAGAGAATGTTACTACTCATCTAGGACTCCTCAGCCGCTATGTCTGATAAAAATAATTTCATCATAATCAAATTCAGAAAGATACTACAGGTTTACAATAACAGAATTATGCAAACTATATTTCACTCTTCAACTGTTCTACAATATCTAATATTAAAAGTAATAAGATGTAGTTTGATTACTTTTTAAAATTCTCAAACCTCAGCTATTTTTAAATCTGATTTTAACCTACATGTGCCATACCTCCTATGCTCCTTATGTAGATGACAAAATAATGAAACATTACCCAGTTTTTCAATATGTACATTAAGTTACAGGATTATAGGATGAAATATGGAATAGTTAACCTGGAAAAAAAGACAGAGTCCTGGTTTTGTTGTTTTTCGTTCTTTCTTTGTTCCAGAAGCCACTTGACAAGTCTACCAACACATTAACCTTTCTTCTCTCTCCCTAGAGTTTCTAGTAATAGAGTAAATGTGCCACTTCCTATCAAAGATGAGCAATATGTTTGTGGGCTGGGAGGTTTGTGCTTCCCCTTCAGCATGATTAGCCTTGACTGCTTGGATCCGCACTTGAGTTTAGAAAACAGGTACAATCCTAAATCACTTTTCTTTCTGAAACACAATTTTAAAAGGGAGGTGGGTAGAACATTTGTGTGTGTGTGTGTGTGTGTGTGTGTGTACAACGAGTTAAGCTTATCAAAATTACATTTACAATCTCATGTAATCATTGCAAAAACACTGCCAATGGGACTTCCAGGAGACCCTTAGGAAATCTTTGTTATTTGCAACATAACAATAATCCTTATTTCACCTTTAAAAATTGAGATTGTAGTAATTTATTCTCCATTTGCCCCTTAGATCCATGTTCAATTCTTCTTCATCCTATAACACACCTCAGGAGACTGTCTATGGGACACATCACTCAGACTCCATTGTCATTGGACTTCCCCTTGGGTTTGGCCACTGGAGGTACTGACAGGAGATCAAAGAGGGGGAAGAGAACCAACCTAGGAGGTATGTTTTTCCCATCTTTCTTTCTCTGAAGGGGTTCTGACAGAGGTTGTGTCCCTTTATGAAACTAGATTCTGCATGGGAACTCCACTTGCCCGATCCCAGACCTTAGCTAGTCTTCAATACCACCCTTACAAACGCTTAATGTAGGCTCAGATATGCTACTGCTAACACCACATAGCCTCAAATCCTTAGCTGATTCTCATAACCTAGCCCACATGTCTATCAAAGGTCCCTTTATTACAAAAAATAACTCTTAAAAATCACAGCTCAGTACACTATCTAATCCCTCTGTGGATTAGAGAGAAACAGTATTACAAGACTGAAGGTTTTACCCCAAAATAAAATGTAATCAAGTTACAACAAAGGAAAAATATGAATTATTCTAAACAGAAAAATCAACAAAAAAACACCTTTATATTTCTGTATCCTCAGTCCAAAGAAATTATATGGGTTGACTATTTTGTGATACTTCTGTTAGAGTATGCCATCTTTTAATTACCCAAGTTAAAAAAAATGTAATCATATATTATCACTGTCAATCATATAGATGAGTGATGTTCAAATAGTAGGTTCTAATATTTAGTGCACCATTAAATCAAAGTAATCTGTCAAGAGCAGCAATTTTTTAAAAGGTACAATAGATCAGACAAGTCAGAGATTTAATTAAAATAAAATGTCAATGATCATAATGAGTTGTACATAGAAAGGATCTTTTTTCATGAATCTTGATTTATTAGAAACACGTGTGTTTATGAATATGTCACAATGTAAAATATAGTTCTTACCATGAGTTACATTTTTAAAAGCTTGAAAATTTCTTTCATGAAATAGGGATCTGATCCATTCTTCCTTTGGAAGCATTTACAAGGTTGTGTCAACAGAAGTTGATTCTGTATGGACTACAATATACGTATGCCTTCTAAAATTGAAAGAGTCATCATTCTCCATGATTTTGACAGAAAATAAAGAAAACAGCTAAGGGTTGGGAGAGCACTGTGAGAAAGAGCTCATTTTTACTCAATGTATTTTGTGCAGAATATAAATGAGGTTTTGTTTAACCTCAAAGTTCTGAATCTCTTGCTCACTGCTTAATTGAAAATATGCACATACATATATATTTGTGCATATACTCCCTTTATAAATAGTGAGCAGAAGATTTAAGACCTGAAAATAGAAAGAAAATTCCTCAGATCACAGGCAAGGATTACCTGTAAAGTGTAGGAAATATTATTCACATTTGAGAGAAGAAGGAATTTAGGTTTAGTAGGATAAAGTAATATCTACACCAAAACAAAGCCAATTTTAATGGTATTGATGTTGAAGTGGATGTATAACCTAATGATTTATATTATAGGCCCTAGGGACTAACTTTCTGGGTTTATAGCCTTGCTTTGCCATGGTTTAGCTATGTCATCTTGCACAAGTTTTTAATATCTTAATTCGTCAGGTTTTTTTTCTTAAAATGGAGACAAAAATATTTAAGACTTAATTGTTCTGAGAATTATATAGTTAAATAAGTAAGCACTTAGATAGTGCCATATAAGCATCCGATAAAGGCTAGCTACTATTATTCGTAGTTTTCTCTTTCTTTTTACTCAGAGTTGCCATTTCTTGGTTCTTTCCTGTATGATAACATTGGCTTATAATGTTTAAAATCTACATATCTTTATGTATGACCATGGTAAGCTTACATACAAGCTTATTATGTATATATTATCTTTCATTTCTTACATATTTGAAGGAGATTAAAAAGATAGTCTTGGGACTTCCTTGGTGGTCCAGTGGTTAAGACTCCACGCTCCCAATGCAGGAGACATGGGTTTGATCCCTGGTCGGGGAACTAAGATCCCACATGCCGCATGCCACACAGCTCAGGAAAAACAAAAAAAAGACAGTCTTCTTACCAACAAGAAAGATTGCATAATATTATATATAATATATACTAACATACATAACATATAAATAATACATAGCATATAGTTCATTTCTTTTTAATTTGAAGATTCTTGTTGTAAGAGAATTGTAATACCCCATTTCTACAACAATATCAGGGAAAATGGTAATTCTTTTAAGTAAGTTATTCAGAGAATTTTAAACTGTTCAATCAATTTTGATAGGAAACTTTAGAAAAATATACATAGTATATTGACCAGGCAGAATGATGTGGTTCAAATAGCAGTGTATTAGATATTGGACCTAATTTCAGTTCTAAGTTAGCAACTTGTTATGTCCCTCTGGTAAGTTACTTAACTACACTGTACCTCGAAATTCATCTATAGAATGGAACTGTGGAACTACATAATATATAAAGTACTTTTCTGTAGTTCTCTGACTCAGGATAATAATTATGAATATAATTTATTAGTACTACTCCAATGTATTAATTCTCTCATGAACTATTCAGAAGTACTGCTTTTTCCCTCACAGTAAAAAACTTCACTCTTTGATTTTCTCTGTTTTGATGGGGTAAAATTTTTCTCTCTCTTTCCCCATGGTATAAATATTTTCTACTACTTTTCACTGCCTCGTGATTGCATTTAGTTTCATCAAATAAAATACAGTGCAGTGATTAAGTGTAAGAGTGTAATATCACTAGTATCATTTCTTTTACTTACTAGTTACATAACTTTGGGCAAATTGCCTGAACCACTTAAGTCTTAGTTTTCCTTTTTTATACAAAAGAGATATTAAAAACAGTAATTATTTCACTTTTTGAGAAATGATTGATTATCCAACACATCACTGAATGAACTCTAGCTATAGACAAGCATTGTTCTATGTGCTCCTGGGCTGCAGAATATGCATGACAAACTTAATGCCCTCATGAACGGAACCCGGCTTTTAGGGAAAGAAAAAACAAACAAAAATGCATATAGTGTCAGAAGCCTATAAATAAGGTGAAAATATAAAGTAGTGTAAACATTTAGAAAGTGACGGACAGAAAGTCAGAGTGTGATGGGAACTATTTTAGACTGGGTAATTAACATAAACTGATATATACTCCAAAGTCTCAATGGCTTAACATTGTTTAAATTTACATGCTGCTCATGTCTTAGTCCCATTTGGGTCAGGATTTTCTCATAGACATCTCTGTATTAAGTCTGACTCAGATATTCAAGTTCTCTTCATACTGAGGCAACAACTTGCCTTTGTTTTTGCAGTTGGGGAAGGGATGGTGGAAAAATCATGGAAAGTGTTTTTCAGCCACTCGGTATGTGGCATGCTTGATTTCTGACCACATCATATTTGTTAGAACCCAGTCACATGACCCCAACTTAATTATAAAAGAGACTGTGAAATTACCCTACTCTTGTACCCATTACACACACAAGAAGTGAACCTAGATTTGATGAACACTGAGTGGGACTCTTAGCCACTCCTAATGGAGAGTATTACACAGGCCTTTCTGAAGGCATTTGGATAGAAACACCCAATATCCAGCTTTGCTAATATTGCAAGAATTTGGCCTCTGAATAAGTGAATATACTTTTAGTTAAGTTTTTTGAGGGAATGTAAAGTCAATGCTAGAAAAAAAATGCCAATGATTTATTACTTGTCCTTCACTCTGTGGTCTGGCTCTGATCATTTAAGACTTCATACTGGAGAGAAAAATTGTCAATGACTGGTCTATTATGATTGAGGTAAATTAATTGGTTTTGCAGTGACTCTTACTGCTTGATCCCCAAACTGTGTATCCCTTTTCCTGTACCCCAGAACCTAAGTATACCTCATTCTATTCCTCCAGTAATCAATCACTAATTCTTGGATTTCACTGGTTGCATTATATTTTAATCAGATATGTATTTTTGAATGAACTTAAACATTAGTAAATATCATATTAATATCAACAAATAAATAATTCATAGAATTAAATTCAAATTTCATCTTCAGAAAAGATAATTTTCTAGAAATTAAGGGTTCGTATATATGTGTGTATGTGTGCGCACATCATACACACACACACACAAAATGTAAGTTTAAGTGCACTTAAGTTCAAGACTGTTTCTATAATTTTTTCTCAATAAAATTACTCACCTGGAAAAGATCCATTTGTTTCCAAGAGAGTAATTTTGTAAGTAGAAGCCTATTGCTTGAAGTAGTTCCCTATGGGACTACTATCATCTGGCAAAGAAGTATGCACATCAAAGTAGAGAAATAACAGCACCACTTAAAAAGTAATTTTCTCTGAGGGTTTTCTTCCTGGTATCCTACCAACAACAATCTTGAAACCCTTAGCTTGCTACACAGAGAAAGGCTCCCAGCACTAGTCCCAGATTAGCGATGCCCAGGTTTATGCTTCTAGTTCTGAATAAAATACATACTAATATTTAGGAGAACCAACATAGAAACAAAAACTCTTAACTTTATGGCAGACAAATAACTGGGTTATTTCTTTTGCAACATTAACCACAGATTTCTTCTGAAAATAAAATATTCACACCATTTTGGGATATTGAGGCAAATCTAATCATTTACCAAAGTAAAGAATTCACACTGATGACTCTAAGATTATGCAGAATGTAAGTTTATCTAGGTATAAAAGTAAAATAATAATAATGGGGAATGATAGTACAAAGACAATAATGGCAAATATATTAGTAACTAATTTTGTAATTACCATGTGCCAGAAATGGTGCAAAGCATTCTCATGAGTTATTTACTTAAATGAGATAACAATTCTGAGATAGGTGTCATAACTAACTTCATTTTACAGATATGAAATGTGAGGCTTAAGACTTTAAATCATTTTTACAAGATGGCAAAGTAGTAGAGATGTTTGATGCCACAATGTTTGCTCTCTATCTTTGTCAACCCCCTTTTATTCAAAAAGACAGATGATGCATTCAGAATCCCTTCATCTCCATCCACTTTGTATTTTCTCTTCTTACTGTGCCTTCATTCTTTCCTTCATCTTGCCATATATATTTTCACCCACTCAACCTGCTTAAACCTCTTCTATTGTTAATGAGTTTTCTTTGCTTAAATTCAAGTTTCATTTCTCCCTAGGGACTATACCAGAAAGTCAATAACCCTACACATAGTGGTCAAGTCTTCTATAAACTAGTTTTAATCTTATATTTAAAACTCAGGGAATAGTTACTTTGTTGAAAGAGCAAGGTTTAGGGGTAAGACTCTCTCGAACATAACTCATACCTCTAATATATACTGCACACTGCTTAATTTTTTTTTTTTTTTTGCGGTATGTGGGCCTCTCACTGTTGTGGCCTCTCCTGTTGTGGAGCACAGCCTCGGACGCGCAGGCTCAGCGGCCATGGCTCACAGGCCCAGCCGCTCCGTGGCATGTGGGATCTTCCCGGACCGGGGGCACGAACCCGGGTCCCCTGCATCGGCAGGCGACTCTCCACCACTGCGCCACAAGGGAAGCCCCTTAAATTTTTAAAGTATCTATTTTCTCACATTTGAACTTTGTATTACATTGTACATTGTGATTTTATTAGGAACAAATGTGATGTAATATATAAAATACAAGGTATAGAGTAATTATTTCATTTTTCTCTGGGTATGGTTCCTATTTTGATCCTGTAGGTTCCTATCTTGATCCCCTTCTCCAGCTAAAATACAGTACTTGTCATTTGCCATTTCACAGCTATACAATGTCTTTCTTGCCTTAACGCTTTGCTGCATCCATTACTACTAAAGAGACTTTTCCCCTAATTTTGTTCTCGGAAAAAAGAAATATATTTAAGGGCCAGTTAAAAAATCACCTCCTGACAAACGTGCTGAAATAAGAAAACAACTTCTTCTAAGACAAAATAAATACATCTACAAACAAAAGGGCTGAAGAAAATGATCTCTACTGGAAGCACAGACCTACTGGAAGGAAGGAAGAGCACTATGAAAGAGTAAGTATGGATGGCAGACAAAAATGAAGCAGTGACATAGGCAAATCCATCAAACGATGGCAGTATTTTAGACCAAACCACCAAAAAATATAGAGCAGTGGATAAGACTATGACATTCACATGGATTAGAATGATAGTATTACTCAGGCATTTGTAACTGGGCAAATTCTGTCCCGATTTGTGTGTGTGTGTGCGTGTATGTGTGTGTGTGTCTGTCTGTCTGTCTTATTGGAGTATTTCTCCTCTTTTTTTAAAATTTTTTTTTCATTTTGGCCTTTCAGCTTTTGGGATCTTAGTTCCCCGACCAGGGTTTGAACCCAGGGCACAGTAGTGAAAGCTCTGGATCCTAACCACTAGGCCACCAGGGAACTCCCATCTCCACTCTTTTATAAACTAGAATAAGAGAGCTATGAATATTATAATTCATTATATTTGTATAAATAGTTATATTTACTATGAGGGAACTAAATTTGAATGTTAAGCTTTTTAATATCATAATTTAAACACTTATGTAAAGCTTTTAAACCTGTCCCCTTTTGTTGGGAATATTATATATTTTAAATATACATGATACATCTCAAACAAAAAAAACAAGAATTGAAAGAAAAGAAATGATTATCATAATATTCAGGATATTGGTTACCTCAGTGAAGAAAGCAGCAGGGCGGGACACAGAAAAGAAACATGGTGGACTGAGCAGTACTGAATCTTAACCTTTTTTTTTGTCTTTTTTTTCTATATTTAAAAAAAATTTTTTATCGGAGTATAGTTGCTTTACAATGTTGTGTTAGTTTCTGCTGTAAAGCAAAATGAATCAGTTACACATATACATATATCCCCTGTTTTTCAGATGTCCTTCCCATTTAGGTTACCACAGAGCACTGAGTAGAGTTCCCTGTGCTATACGGTAGGTTCTCATTAGTTATCTATTTTATACATAGTAATATATATATGTCAATCCCAATCTCCCAATTCATCCCACCCCTGACTCCCACCCTTGGTATCCATAAGTTTGTTCTGTACATCTATGTCTCTATTTCTGCTTTGCAAATAAGTTTATCTGTACCATTTTTTCTAGATTCCACATATAAGCGATATTGTACGATATTTGTTTTTCTCTTTCTGACTTACTTCACTCTGTATGACAGTCTCTAGGTCTATCTACGTCTCTACAAATGGCACTATTTCTTAATCTCACTTTTAAGATGGGTAGTGGGTTTCCCAATTTGCATGTCATTATTCATCAAAATTTGTTCTTTATGTATACCAATCTTTCCTTAATAAAAATTTTAAGAGAAGAGAGATAATGAAATGAGATAGTTTGATTTATTATTCCTAACCAAATAATTAAAGGAAAGTTTTGTAGAAGGAAAACCTGTTTCATTTCCTGTTCCATGATCATTGTGGGTCTGCTGTGAGCTAGGAATTGCCCGTGTTGTCAGATACCAAACAGCATGTAGGACATCTGTGGCATGTATATGATTGTGATCTAAAGTCACCAAAATGTTTTATAAAAATAATAATTCTGTTATTTTTAATGTAGGACATTTAAAAAAGTACTTTCTAGTTGTACTGTATCCTTATAAATAAAATAGATGGCTTAGAATAATTTCACACACACACAAATAATCACCTCCTGCAAGGAGTCTTCCCTGATCTTCCTAAGGAAACTTATCTCTCCAAACTCCAAATCTGATAACTTTATTATTTCTAGTATATTCTGCTTTGTAAGTTAGTTAATGGTTACGTTTTAGTCTATATAAAAGAAATAGGCTCTTCTTGCCTACTGCATTGGAAACTCCAGGGCAGGAACCACATCTGAGATGTATCATGCCCTCTCATGCCTATCATGGTGACTTCTATGTAGCAGAAACTCAATAATCATTACTTATAGGTAATTCACATATCTCCTTATTCATTTAACATTGTTTTGAAGTTACAGCACATTATGCACTAAATACACTATAGATTTACCTACCAAGATAACATATAGTATAGTAACTCTATCTTTTATGCATTTAATAAATTTGTCTTTATATTGATATTAATGCATCTTTTGATGACTCCTTTGAATCCTAATTTACCAACTTAAAAGGATGGCTTAACCTCCATCCGCCATCTTCTGCCCTCTACTTCCTAAGTACTGTGCCACCCTCCTCACTGTTTCCTCCAGATAATTATCATTATTGTCTACTCCTTTCTGATATTGCCACTTTTGTAGACTATGCATCTTTAAACTGTGGCTTGTCACCTAGTGCAGAAATTTTACCAAGCTGAAAAATAAAACCTTTTATCAGCTCTGGAACAATACTTGCAGTTATTTCCCAGATGTTTGGTTGGTCATATTAGTCAAAATGGGTTTATAACTATTAGAAATCACTGTGCAGTTTATTTGGGTTCAATTTTGTTTTGCATCTGTCTGAGTACTCTCCACCCT
Organism: Mesoplodon bidens; assembly: GCF_964165515.1. Lineage (NCBI taxonomy): Eukaryota > Metazoa > Chordata > Mammalia > Artiodactyla > Ziphiidae > Mesoplodon > Mesoplodon bidens. The sequence goes on along the minus strand of NC_138162.1, from coordinate 66,480,531 downwards.
TTAGGACTCAGAAGAGTAAGGAGGAAATGACAACTAATGATGCAGCTCCTACTATGTTGCACTAGGAATGGCATTACATAGAAGAAATCAACTACTGTACAATTCTTGTAGTTATCTATCTTCAGTTAAGTAGAGTTTTAATTTAAATGAAGCTTAGCTAATTTTAAGTGTTAAGCAATTTTACATTAAAGTATTCATATAAGTGAGAAAAGAATTTTATCCTTCTACTTTAAGGATGACATGACTTCCACACCATGAACTCAGAGTTTCTACACCTCCCTGACTGCGTTAAACTCTGGCTTAGTGCATCACCTGGAAAAAAGTGTGATTTTATTACATGCTAGAACTATGACCTTAAAAATGGAATATTATTTAACGTCTCTAGGTCTTAGTTCTCTCACCTTAAAATGAGGAATAAAATTTAACTTTCCTTGCCTTGAAAGTTTGGTTGTGAAGCATAAATATGATAAACATCAAAATTGTATAATAAATTACAAGTGTTTTGTACTTATTATTATTACAAATGAGAACTCAACATCACTATGAATTTTGAACTTGACAAAATCATTGTCTTAGCACAAATATCTTTCTGGTCACTTCAATTACCTCACCTCCTCTTTTACACATGGTGAGCCTGTTCTTCAACTACATAAGGACTACATTCATTTCCCATCATAACAACAAATGTTTTCAAACACCCTGTGTGGACAGAAGCTCCAAAGATGTTACCATATCTTTTTGACATTGACAAGCCACATTTCTGGTATCATCTCTTTAATTCCTCAGTAGACCTTGCAAAGCAGCTTCTTCAAAGCTTGTTATCTCCATTCAAATCTTTATTTCTATATTTCTGAGTTAACTGAGAAAATTGAAAACATATAGCCTAGTTGATTCACATTTATCTTGGTTTCCATATCAATACACATTTATTCTATTTCTTCTAATGCAGCATTTCCTAAGCTGTGTTATAAAAATGCCTAGTCCCACAAGAATCTCCAAGGGAAAAACGTCACAGGTATATTTTATTTGATTATTTGTCTCTAGTTAACACTGTTTTCCATTCTATTTTTCATGAAAATCATTTTTATTTTTCAGTATCTGTCTCATCGTTCTCTCCTAATTCTCCTCCTATTCTTTTAGCCCATCCATTTCAAATTCATTGCAAAATTTTTTTCCCTCATTTTTCTTCTTAAGCAGGTCTTTCACTGGTTACTTTGGTTTCCCCTCTTTTTCCCACGTTCTACAACTTATTCCTTTCATTTTATCTGTGCCTTTAACTACTACACAGATATCATAAACTACACACACACATATTGCTGACTCAGCATCTCTACTCTAAACCCCTACTCTGTGCAAAAAAGAAAAACAAATTCAATGAAAACTCAACTCTATACTACGACTCCAAAATCTACCTAATCTATTGAAGTATTTTGTTTTTTCACTGAGTTATTCAAGGAAACTAGCATAATACTAAGTATAAACTTTGCATGTAATTAATAGATGTTTATTTTTTAATGGTATTTAAATCTATCTGAAATTAGTGTGTGTCCCTAAAGCTATGTTAAGGCACATAAAAAGATAGGGCAGAATTAGGAAACCTAATCTCTGTCACTATACAGTTCTCCTAAAGCCTAGAACATTCAACTAACATGATGTCTACAAGTACTTTCTTCAAAAGTTTAACTGTAGACTCTTTTGATGAATGAGGACTGAAGAAATCAGTTTAACTAGAAGGAACTTTACTGTCCCTCATTTCTACTGCACTAAGTAAAAACTTTTGAAATCCTTTCAAAAATATTCCTGCAAAAATGCCACTTTTTAAAAACTTAATATAGTTGCTACACACAAGGCCACATTCTTGACTTACATTTACTTACTTTGATTCATTATTTTTTATCCTCAGCCAGCATTTCTGATCATACAGATACTGGCTAGTGAACAGCCTGATCTCATGAGTCAGCAACAAAATATTTAGCTATACTTTATTAGAGATGAGGGTGTAAAGGGTGAAAAGAACACAGTGTGAGTCATACATCTGGACTGAATTTGTCACACTAAACTGCAAATAAATAAATTTGCAACCTGCACAACTTTTTATGGAAGATACTGATGGAGAACAAGTATGAAATGTGAAGTGTTTTAACTCTCTTCTGGCTCTAAGGCTAATTTAAAGCAAAAAATAGTTTTAAATGAAATAGAGAAATAATAAAAAATCAAAGACCTACGATTTAATGTAGACCTAAGGCACATCTTAATGCACTCCTCTTTGTTCTTTAGATGAGGATTCTCAAAACTGTCTGTTTGCCCTGAAACTACTCTCCATAAAACTGAACACTCCCCCATCACTTATTTCCATGAAATATAAATCATAATAGACCTATATAAAATTTGGTGTTCATTTTTTGAACATTTCTCAAATCAAATTTTAAAAAATCTACTTTCATAGTGCATCTTTTTATAGTCTTCATTTGTTCAGGTTCTATGAAAATTTTGAACTAGAATTTGGCTTTAATGTGTTTGGCTTTTAAATGTATAGTCTGAGGTATCATTTCTTTCCCTGTGGTTTCCTGATATTCTTTTAGTGAATTATTTAAAAGGTTTTTTTGGCTAATTTTTGTGTAATTTAAACTCATATTATCATATTATCTGAACTTAAACACATAGTCTCTATGTACAGAATTCCTTGTGGAATTCTCAATCATAGATGCCTATACTTAGATATCTTTCAGAAATTGATGATGTATTATTCATTAGAGCATAAATTAAATTTCATTTAAAATAAGTGATTAAAAACTATTAAATCTAGAATATATTGGCAAGGCAGTATAATTTTAGTGGGAGGGTCATCATATTTGAAACCAAAAATAAACTACTTTCCAACTGGAGCCACAATACTCATTTTGTAATTTTGACCAATTTATTTAGCTTCTTGGTTTCATTTCACTTACGTGTAAAAAGCACAATATAAAAAACCTAACTCTCGGGCTTCCCTGGTGGCGCAGTGGTTGAGAGTCCGCCTGCCGATGCAGGGGACACGGGTTCGTGCCCCGGTCTGGGAAGATCCCACATGCTGCGGAGCAGCTGGGCCCGTGAGCCATGGCCACTGAGCCTGCGCATCCGGAGCCTGTGCTCCGCAACGGGAGAGGCCACAACGGTGAGAGGCCCGCATATAGCCAAAAAAAAAAAAAAAAAAAAAAAACCTAACTCTCTATGAGGAGTGATGTTCTAATGAATGTATGAATGTGAGGACAATATTCTGTAACCACAAATTATTATATATTTCCCAGTTATTGGAATTAATGTTTTCTTGCTTTGGTTCCTAGCAAATGGACATTTTTAGGACTTTCAGTCTCTTTCTGTAGGCCAAAGTGGGAGTTTAATGTTAGCTTTATGCATATAAGACACTAATAAAGCTGAATAATATTTAAATGTTTTCTTCTTTCTTATTCCCTTATGGATCCTCTCACCCCTTCTACTCACTCCCCACTGCCACATGCACTGCTCACTGAGAACAATGAAGTGTCCCTGTCATTTGGATAATAACATCTGGAGAAAACAACTTGTCACAAAACACTGTAGATTCTTCACATGTATTTATAGCAGTCATATGATTTTCATTATAACCTGTAGGAGAACGCAACCATTTAAAATTTTTTTGGAAACTTTAATAGACTGTGAACATGATGGCAATCATGAAGTAGCAAACGTCTTTTGATTCTCCATGTAATCATATTTAAGTCTGTTACCTAAGGCTTACTTAAGATTCATTTTAAATGGTATGTTTTTGAGCAGTTACAATGTCTGTAATTCGAACTATGGAATTTATGTTTTGCAGTTTCTTGACCACTCTCATTTATCTTCTACATAGTCTCAATGTTTGCATTATCCTTGAGTTTTCACTTAGTAAAATTCTTAATGTTTTCTGAGAGATAAATCTAAATTAAATGTAATAAAAAGGATTCCATGAACTAATTCCTGTAAAGTGTTATCATATCTAATTCTGGGCTGTAAAGAGACTCAAAAAAAGTAAGGTAGTTATTATAATGTATCTAATTAATTTTTCACTTCCATATACTTGAATTTTATCTAGTGAATATAAAAAATCTGATATGGCAAAAAATTATATTTTACTGGATTAATTTTATATAGATAGAAAATGCATGTGAGGTGAAGACAACATTTAAAATGTAATTTAGTGTTCTTTTCCTCATTAAAAATCTAGAATTGGAGTTGTATATGATTATATAAGATTGAACTCTATCATGAGGGATAATTCATGTCTAATATAAGAAAAGTTTCTAAAAACTCTACCTTATTTCCTAAACTAGATGGATACCATAGAAAAAACCAAAGTGGAGAGAAAAAGAGAATGATTGAAATTTACTTTGCAAATATCAATGGAATTGAATAGCAAAGATATATGAGTACATTTAGAGCTTGTCAATGACAACGGGGAATAGACTTTAGAGAGCAAACATTTAGGTACTTAATGTTCATAAAAAAACAACAAAAAATTCTTTGAAAATAATTCAAGATACAACTCTTTAGAAGGTTGACCAAAGTAAATGGTAACACAAATTAACGATTGCCAAACCATCTTTTAATTTCAAGCACAAAGAAAAAATCTCACATGCATTCAAGAAAAATATTCAAATTACTTAAATAGAAAGAAATAAACAATAAGTGTGCAACAGACTTCTCCTGGCCAACATTCGAGGCAAAATCACCAAAGGATCCGGATTCTAAAGGATATAGATAGAAGAAAATTGTAATCCAGATGCTTCAACAAAGTTGTTCATGAGGACAGCAGCAGAAAAATCTCAAATGTGCTTGGCTTTGTTAACAAACCCATTTAAGAACAAAACTCCATTCCAGACTTCATTGTGTCTACAGAATCATAATGAAATAGATTGAAATATAATGTTGGGAAGTGAAACAACAGGTAAAGGGTATAGCAGGAAAATATGCAAAAGGCAGAAAATTAGTAAATTTAGTAATATCACATAAAGTTGAATAAAGAGAAAGCAACATTCAATAACATTACAAACAACAACCATTTCAAAAATAAGAATAGTTGACAACAATGGACGGAAAATGTATAACTGCATATTTTTTCTTAGTTGAAAAATATAACATATAATATATAAAAATTAGGGAAAATACCAATACAAATTGGCAGACATAAAATAGTAAAGGAGGAGATTAGCATCTTGGTGCTAAGCTAATACAAATGATAAAAATTAAAGATATAGAATATCACCTATCTAGCAACCTAGTCACCAAAATCCATATTTTCATTGGCAAAAATTTGTAAGAGGATATTACTTGTGACTTTTCTTTTAGCTTGTAATATCAGAAGAAAGCCTAAGAGTGAGAAATAGTTGCATTCTTCTACAGTTTAATATGAAAATCATATAACTGCCCTAAAATACACATGAAGACTTTGCAGTATCCACTTAAACTATACAAAGTTATTATGAAACAGATTTTGAGACTCTTAACTCAATACACATCTAGACAGTTTTAATTAGGTTAGACTACATATCTGACCCAGGGACACTGAAGAAACTAGGGAGACTGCAGAATAAGAAAATCTTTGTAGAGAGTTATCAGATACCAAGGTGGATGGATCCTTGAAGAGGACTGAGGCTGCTTCTCCCCTAGTTTAATCTAGTGATGTTGATTCTTTGAGAAACACATAGAGGATTTGGCATAAGTCTTTTGACATAGGGATGTCAGGGATTGCTGTTTAATTTGAAAGCGAAAATCTGAATAACAATACACTGGCTAGCAGGAAGGAAATGAGGACTACCTTGAGAACTGACTGGACATTGCAAGTTTGGTCAGGCAAAGACATTTTCATGCCTTCTGTGAACCTGATATAGACACTGAAGAAGGGATCTCGATGTGAGTTATTTTACAAAGAAGCACCCTCGAAAGAACTGCACTGAGAGGAGTAGACCACTGGAAGACAGGGACTGTAAGGAAGAGATCATAATAGGCTAAGATAAGGAGGCACTGTCTCTGTCAATGAACTATAGTCCAAAGAATCCAGAAAAACGGTTTCTGAGGAAGCCAAAAAAGCATCCTCTAAGAGAAAGCAGAAGCTTGGGTGCCCATGATGTGCCAGATTGCATCTCTTCTAGTTGTATAAGTCCTTTCCCATTAGGCCTGACCCCAGAGGGGCCACAGATAGCAGCTAGCAAGAAGAGAAGGAAGGAAAGAGGGCAACAGAGGAGACCAGTCATTTATTCTTCTCCACTTATTACCAGTTTCCAGCCTAAAGAAGCATCAATCTGGGTAGGCGATGACAGTAAGGAGTTTTGAGAATAAACTGTATTTGTTTATTACCTGAGACTCATTATAAAAACCTGAGATTTCATCCAGAATTAAACCAACCAACCAACTAAACAAACAAACAGCAACAACAAAAAGTCAAGGGAACAATTTTAAAGGATAACTATAAAACTGAATAAATTTGCTTTACTTGTATCTCATTGAGACCAGCTTATTCAAGGCAATAGGAAAGAAGTAGAGTAAATACTACGCAAACCAGCAAACAAACAAACAAAACAAAACCTTTCAATAATTTTTCAGGAATAAACAAAACACAGAAAGAAGAATTAAAATTTATTTTTACTCATTTCTATAGTGTTTAGGAATGGAAGATATAAAACCCTGTAATTTAGTGTATGCTACCATATATTTCCTCTGTTAAAGCAAAAAAAGGAAGAAAGGAAGACTTTATTCAAGATTATTGTAATAGGGCCGAGATACCAGAACTCAGTTTGGATTCAACTCCATTGAAACAAAGAGCTGGAGAGTTTGTAATAGCTGGAGTGGGAAGATCATAGGTTACTTGTTTTTCACTGGCCTCACAGAAAAGAAAAGTATTCTCTTACCTTCATGACAGGAGACTGTTTTGTAACTTGGAGAAAAGCACCCACCCAAGTTAGGATCCTGCCCTCCCACAAAGACCCTGACAAAGGGGTGCTATCTTCCTAGATGATGACATTTCAAAGGGATGGCTCCCAGGTACTTGACAAAGACAATCCTGGGTTATAAAATGGGCAGGGGTCTTTCAAAAAAGATTTACACCTCAAAGGGGCAGAGAAAGAATTTACAAATATTTTAAAGTAAATGCTCTAAGAAAAGGAAAGTGATTGCATATTAATACATAAACTGCATTTTATGCATTGAGATGGACCGACATCGTTCTACAGCTAAATCTTAATACCTAAATTTCACTTTGTTATACTTTTTTATTCAATTAATTTTCACTTACCTTAGAGATGAAAGGATCAAAATGAACAACTCAAGTGCATTTACTTAAACGAATCCAGTTAAAAGGACTCAAAGAGCTGAAAAAAATATTTTGCTAAAACATATTTTAGTAGTAAACCTACAGATTTAAATATTCACTGTTGAGATTCAAACAAGTGGCCTGGAAGATCAAGTGTTAGAAACATCTAAGCCTCAAGATAAAATGTAAATGACTGAAAAATGAGGGATAATTACGAGATTTGCCAGCATTTTTTATTCAATTGATACGTTCTATTCTTTCTTTAGCACTCTTAATCAGATACATAATTTTACTTTTATTTGTAAGCAATATTCATACTATTTTCCATCATAAAATACATTATTCTCTTTCCACTACCTCCCAATTTCTCCCCTATTTCTTCCTCTCATAGGTGAAAACGTTTTTTACCTTCCCCTTGCCCAATTCATCTTTTCCTTTTTATACCTCCAGTGAGTCTGTATCACTGCAAAAACAAACAAACAAACAAACAAAACAGAAATAATGCTTATATGTGTAAGAAAATGGGATTTAATTCAGGGAAACAGGTGTAAGGAAAGGTGTTGGATAGGTGTGGGAATCAAGAGGCTATGCATGATGCTGATGCCTTGTGCAGCTGACTTAGATGATTTGATCTTTGAGTCTGGCTGCTATTGCCACTGAAAGTGGTTTCTCAACAGTCAAGTCTCTACCTTGCTTGAGAACAGAAATAGACAAATCTGTATAAAGTCTGTCGCACAAACTTGGGAAGTGAATCTATTTAATGGAAACTTATTTGCAACCATAAATGTTGCAAAAGAGAATGAGATGTTGTGCTTTGTTTCACCTATCCAGCCTCTGCTATACCTAAACACTTACTAGAAGGAAGTAGAAATGGGTACCGAATGTCAACTGATTACATACAACACAGTACAGTCTTTGTCTACTCAACATTTAAAATTTACCTATCTACTTACCCTAAATTTTAACTCAACAACAGCAGTAACAACATAATGCATCTCCTGCTCAAGAAACAAACACTGCTCAACCTCTCCCCCAAATGGATGAGCAAGGTCATTTCAGTCTTTGTAGTTCTTTCGGTATGAGAATTATTCCATTTCTAGCTAATTACAATCACCCTACATATTCTATAACCTAAGGAATAAATTATATAAGTAGCTACCAGTAACAATCCTATAAAATAACTGGTAAAAAATAAAAGGAAAAGGATAATTGGTTTATATATAACATATATAAATTTGGTAAGGTCAAAAATATGAATAGCTATTACATTCTTTATTTTTGCACTTTGTCATAACCTTATTTATAACATTGTTCCTTTATTGTTTAAATATTCTATCAGTTCTAAAATACCCCCTTTAGTTGACTAGCAATTTGTAACTGATGGGGTGACTTAAATGGTTATATATGAAATATCTGAGTGTTGAGGGTCCTGCCTGGATGAGTTACTATAATTGTATATTAATTTTTATCACTGGTTATGGAAGTACCAGAGTCATCCCAAATAATTGCCTAGCTTTCAGACATATTCCTACTGCCCCAATCTCACGTTCCTTAACAATAAGAATGAATTACTCCAGATAACATAGAAACTTGCTTTTGACCTATTTGTTCAATGGCATGAGGAATCCCTTTCAGAGAAGGGACTTCAATAACTAATTTAATAGAACCACTGTTCTGTTTTTTAATGGAAGCACCTCCCTAAGAATATTAAGTCCTCTTGATGAACAATGTCTAAAGATATAAAATGAGAAGAAAAAATGTAGAAATTGGTCATTAGAAGTCATGTTGAAAACAGCCATTCCTACTCCCACCCCTTGGTTTTCAGGTCCATGCATATTGGCCATGGTGTAAATAGCATCAAATATCATTTGTTGGTTTAGAACATGTATAACCTTTAAGAGAGTATCCACAGTTGTATGGTATAGGTTACTGTCTGGTATTTTATTGAATCTTCCAAAAAAGACACCAAAAAACAAACACACAATAATATTATAGTAGGTTAGCTGACTCTCATTAAATCAATTACATCAAAAATAAAGAAGAGAAAGAAATCACTGTATCATATCAATAAATGCCAAAAGGGCATATGATAAAATTCAACAGAGCTGTCTAATAAAAACTCCTAAGAATCACTGGACTAGAAGGCAATTAAATAAGTGTAATAAAGATTATCTACCAATACTCAAAAGGAAATATGTAATATAGTGACAAAATGAATTGTTCTCTGTTAAATAATTATTCAGACAAGTATGCCAACTATCACCATCAGAGTTTAACACTTCCTTGAAGGACTGGCAAATACAATAAGAGATGAAAATAAAATACCTTACACAAACTTCAGAAGGGATAAAATCACCTTGTTTTGCTAAATGAAAAGATGAAAATCTAGAAAATCCCTAAGTTAGTGTTGCTAGACTGAAGAAAATGTCTTCATTTTAATTCTAAATATTAGGGGTGAAATGAATAAAAACATTCTATTGGAAACAGTGAAGTTAATATGTGAAATACTTAAAGATACTTAAGAAATAATACTCAGGAAAGAAAAAATATCTATATGAAATAAAATAATGAAAGTATTAGCAGAGATAAAACAGTATCAGAAAACAAATGTAGGGGCTTCCCTGGTGGCGCAGTGGTTAAGAATCCGCCTTCCAATGCAGGGGACACGGGTTCAAGCCCTGGTCTGGAAGATCCCACATGCCACGGAGCAACTAAGCCTGTGTGCCACAACTACTGAACCTGTGCTCTAGAGCCCGCGAGCCACAACTACTGAAGCCAGGGCACCTAGAGCCCACACTCTGCCACAAGAGAAGACACCACAATGAGAAGCCCACGCACCACAACAAAAAGTAGCCCCCGCTCGCCACAACTAGAAAAAGCCTGCACTCAGCAACAAAGATTCAATGCAGCCAAAAATAAATAAAAATAAAAATAAATTTTAAAAAATGTAAAGTTGTGTATAACGAATACCTGGATATCATCATAAGTATATTAAAAAAGTAGACATCATACAGTCATTCCACATTGTAAATTTATAAATTACAAAGTACTTTTCATTTCAAGTAAGAAAGAGGAACAAAGTGAAGGAAAATAGAAAAATAGATTTGGAAAAACTGCATATGGAACATATGTTACAATTAAAAGGCAGTTAAAATGGAAGAGAATGAAGAGAATTCCATAGTCAAGTTAGAAAAGCAAGATATTTTTTAAAAGAATGTAAAATAATATTTTTTTAAAATTTATGATTACAATTATAGAGACAATTTTGAGGTAGAAACATACTTGATAATTGCCATGGCCTTTCTCTGTGTAGAGATGCAAGCCTGTACTAAAATGATTGGAGGAGATGAAGATGGATGTCATTGCCACAGAGAAAAACAACATCTATGCTATGAATTCAGTTAACTAAAATGTATGATTGGAATTAATTTACATATGATTGTAGGAATAATTAACTTTCTGTCATGTTATATTTTTCTTGCTAAGCTATATACATCACACAAATTTTAGAACATATATGCTGAAATATAATACTAGCTGTTATTATTTTCATTTTTCTAATTATAAGCAATATGTTATTAAAATCAAATAGTTAAGTAATTAATAATTAAATAATTCTAAATTTTATTTGAAATATTACACTTATAAGAACTCAGAACACCTGGACAAAGACAAGGTAATAATGAGTAAAGTCTTCAGATATAAAAATGTTACATAATCATACTAAAAAATATATAAAAATCTTTCAGTAATAGAAAGGAAGATCAATGAAACAGAATAGAAAATCCAACAGTAAGTAAATAGCATATATAATGTAGTATATGATGAAGATGGAAGTTTAAATCATTTGAGAAAAGTTGAAATATTATAGGTAATACTGAGACATTTTGCTGGTTGTTTGAAACATAAAGCTCTGCTTCTCTCCTTGCATTAAAGGAAAGAAGGAATAAAAGAAGGGAAGGGAAGTCAGGGAAGAGAGATAATATCAAAATATAAAAGTGAAATTGTAAAAGTACTTTAGTGAATTATATTTCTATAATGGGAAAGTCCTTTTTTATATAAAAATCAATAAGCCATGATGGAAATTAATAAACTTGACTACCACAAATGTGGTAATCATAAAACATACACAGAACCAAAAACATATAAAAAATATATAAAACTAAAGACAAATTTTAACAAAAGATAATCTGTACAGATAATGGTTACAGTTAGCTCTGTATTTTGTAATTTCAGGTAATTAAAATTTTCTTCTTAATTATGTTTGATTGTTTCTTTTCCTACAGTAGTTTCTGAGGAAGTAGATTAGTTTCTGAGGGTTTCCATAGCAATGCGCTACAAACTAGGTAGCTTAACACAACAGAAATGTATTCTTTCACAGTTCTGGAGGCCAGAAGTGTGAAATCAGATGGTGGCTCGGAGGCAGAATCTGTTTCATGTCTTTCTCCTAGCATCAAGTAGTTGCTGGCAATATTTGGCATTCCTTGGCTTGAAGTCAGATTACTCTAATCTCTGCCTGTTTTCACATAACTTGCTCCCTGTGTCTCTGTTTCTCCTCTTATAAAGACACAAGTGTTTGGATTTAGGATCCACTCTTATCCAGCATGATTCATCTTAACTTGATTACACCTGTAAATGCCCTTTTTCCAAGTAAAGTCATTTTCATGGGATTCAGGAATTATGACTTCAACATACCATTTTGAACCACACACACACACACACACACACACAAAATAAATATATACAATTTATAAGGTAAAATTATTTTTTGCCAAAAAGCAACTTTAGCCTTCTGCTTTGTGCTGGCATCACACTCAGAACTTCTTGAACATTCCCCATGTATAATTAATAAAAGAAGATACTGATTCATTAACCAATTAAGCCACTCTTTGAAATCATTCATCTTTACTTTTGTGCCTTGATTTACTGTTAGTTGCAGTTCTCAATACTTTAGGAAATAAATTATCTCACAGAGCCAAGTAATGGCTGTATAATGTGTGCATACATGTCCACATGCAAGAAAATAGTGTATATAAAATACCTGCCTTGTATTTAAAGATTGCTTTGGGGGTAGAAGGAATCTTTAGAGGTAATGGATATAGATCAAGGTGATGACTTCACAGATGTGTACGTATCTCCAAACCCATTGGGTTGTGAACATTGAATACATACAGCTTTTTGTATGTTAATCACACCTAAATAAAGTCATTTAAAAAATTGCTGTGGGTTATTCATTCTTGTGTGTGCTGCTTTTCATTCAAAATAATCTAGAGTTTCTGAAAATACTTGTATTAGATTGTTTAGTCTTCTTCATTAATGCTCTTAACAATGCCCCCTATCTCAAGTAGCATACTTCCATACATTCTCAGTTTCTAAATGAAATGTGATTGATTCATTCCGGGTTCAACTGAAGGTGTTTTTCTATGATATCACAATAAATAAATGTCAATTTGCCTTGTAAGATTTTACATAACCCGTTGTAACCCTTTCAAACATTACCTGATTTACTAATCCCATATTCTAGGGATTCCTTTCACTGATATTGCCCTAAGAGGACCATGAGTATTAGAATAACTTATTCACAGATATGTTATTTTTAAATGTTTTCTCACATAAGTATGTGTGGAAATTCTTAATAAGAAGCCATGAAAATGAAGCCCAATCAGAACAATAAGAAGAAACTATGAGATGATGCCTTTTTTTTCCATAAAGTAATTTTCTAGAGTAACTAAGGAAAATAGTTATGAGCAGTATCATTTTTTACCTAGACTTTGGTAAGTTTTTACCTAGACCAAACTGTGGACCCACAGATATGTCCTAAAAGAACTTGCTGAGAGAGACTGCTGTACAGACAGCCTACCAGGGACGAAGGGACTTGCATCTGGGTGTGCTAGATACTGGGGAATAGAGAAGAGGTGGAAACCCCTGTCAATCTCCCAGAGGTCTGTGTTTGGTCTGAACAGAGAGCTCTACTCACTGAAAGCTTGAGTCTCTTTGTCTCTCATAGACATTCTTTTACTTCCAAACCTTATGACAGAGAAAAGAAAGTGCAGGGAGGCCCCTTTTCAGAATTCGCTTTTGAGTGCAGCTGTACACAGTTTAAAAATCATTCTTTGATTTTTCAATTTACTCTCCTCTAAAGCTGATAACGCTTGAGGGTTGTGCTGAAGAGAGATTACAGGCAGGTAATGGAAAGAAAAGAAGTAGAGACACTTGTTTTCTACTATTGGTAAATATGAAAAATTATCCTACTTTGATGAATGGAAACCTGACGTGCTGAGAAACACAGAAATAAGACAAAATGTAAATTAAACGGCCCTTTTATATTCAAAGGAAAATTCAAGTTATGTTTAGAATTGGGTTCTCTCCAGATGCAACTGAATGACAAGCTCTGTGTATCCTAAAAGAAATATTTTCTATAGACAGAAAAAAGGAATGAGGCCTTTATCTTTGTTTCTCTTTGTATGCTGTATGGCAAAAGTTTTGGAAGCTAATCATTTTTAGGTACCATAACTGCTAGAGTAGCATTTCACAAACTGTGCTGAGTAACTCTCATTTTCTGAGAAACATTACAAGGAGCCTCTAGCCACAAACTGCTGATTGTTTTTTAAATGTTAGTAACATATTTCTTCTAATAATTTGTTTTCAACATATATTGATTTATGATTTATCTACTTGTCCTTTAATTGTCTGATAAACAGCCCTCTGGGAATTCAAGAGGGTAAAGGAGAGATGGAGCAATATCTGGCTACTTTTAAGCTAGATATTTCGAAAGACAAACTAACATGTCATGTGCACTCAATATATGATAGCCCCTGATCAGAGGTTCTACGCATTAATTCCTTTAATCTTCACAATTTGTGAGGTAGGTGTTTAATTAACTCAGCAAGGATGCTATTAGACTGAGATGGCTCTAATGCCATGGAGGTCTACGTAAGCAAACCAAAATCTAAGCCTTTAGATGCTTCTGGCTTACGAAATGTAAATGTAAGACTAACCAACCACAGTCAAATCGGCACTAAATGATAGGTGATCAAATAACGTTCTTGCTTTATTTTCCACCTCTTCTCTAAAAGAGTCTTTCCCTGAGTTCCTCAACAGTGGGCTTCTCCTAACTACTTCTGGTTTGGTGCCGTCAGATTTCAACTGATTTTTGCTCAAGTAAATGCTTAAAATTTTTCTTATTCCTCAGTTTATCTTTTTCACAGGTAATGTAACTATCACCATTTTACCGAAGGTAAAGCAGTCCACCTCTTGGTGACAGGACTGCAATTAAGATAAGTGGATCAAAACAGGCCAGAAATAGGCCCATACAAGCATAGTCACTTGATTTTTAATGAAAGTGAAAACTTGGCTCAATTTTATGGAGAAAGAATATTCTTTTCAACAAAAGGTGTAGAAACAACTGAACCTCCCAATGCAAAATTTGAACCTTCACCCACAAAATAATAAAACTTCTAGAATGGAACATAGGAGAAACTATCTGTGACCTTAGATTCAGCAAAGTGCTTTTAAGTATGTCACCAAAAGCATGACCCATGAAAAAATGATAGTTTTAACCTCATCAAAATTAAAAACAGTCTCTCACACTGTTAAGAGAATGAAAAGACAGACTGAAGACTGGAAGAGAATATATATATATATATATATATATATATATATATATATATATATATATATACACATACACACACACACACACACATATATACACAAATATATACACATATATACATGTATGTATATAGATCACATTTGTGACTAAGGATATGAAGGCAGTGTATATATATAACTTTTTAAATCTACAAAAAGAAGATATAATCAGATAAATTACAGGAATATGAAGAGACATTTCCACAAAAAGGATAAACTTAATGGGTGGCAAACATATAAAAAGATGCTCAATGCCATTAATCATTGGGGAAATTCAAATTAAAATCAAAATGAGATACCACTACCCATTCACTGGAATAGATAAAAATAAGGTAAAATAAAACTGACAATAACAAGTGCTGGCAAGGAGGTAAGCAACTGAAAGTCTCATACATTGTTGGTGAGAACATCAAAAATTACAGGTAATTTGGAAGAGAGTCTGGCAGCTTTCTGATTTATTTTTAAGCTTTGTTCTTAAGTAATTATTTCCAAAAATGGAATTATGTTTTGAATTTTTTTTGCACAAATTAATTTATATAAGACTGAGTCACTATGAAATACCATCTAATTATGTTTCACTATACAAATTCCCCTTGTGGGTGTAATAATAATGTCATTTAAAATTTTTCCTTTTGTTAAATAATTTTAAGAAAAGCTAGCAAGGAATAACAAGAATAACATATGAATTATGGGCAAATGGAAATGGTTTCTATATATGAAATAATAGATACAATAACAGCAATATTGTTTACAATGTGTCACCACAGACATGCTAAAATTATTGAGGGGCATGTTCAGAAGGCTCCTTTCCCTTTATCAATTTTCCCACTCACCAACCAGTATTCCTTAAGCTTCTCAAATGCTTCTCGGAGTCTCTAAACTAAGGCAATCTGAGTTAAAGTAACAATTGTTACTACCACACATCTATCTTTTCAAATATACATCCAGACTGAAATCTTAAGTAGTTAGTGTACATATAGTTCTCTGATATATATTGGTAATGGAATAGATACTCAACTTGAATTTTCATGTTTTGATCTGAAATTCTGTTAATTCTCATATATTCTTATTTTAATTGTGTCTTCTCCAAGGCTATTTAGAACACCCCAAGGTGCTGTGTTCTTCAATTTCTTTCCTAAAATACATTGCTATTGCTGATGATTACCAAATTTCTGAAGTTACTCAACCGGCTCAAAATTTTTTGGTAGATTATTAAGAACAACAACAACAATAAAAAGCACCTCTACATTGCTTCAAAATTGGCTCTGCATTCTTTAATAAACAAGAATTGAGAAATTATCAATGAAACAGATGTTCATTTACCTCAAACTGACTCTAAAATTTATTATTTAGAATGATATTTTGAATTACTCAATGTTTACACTATTTTCCCATTAATAGAGAAAAATAAGAACACATTGTATGTGTATTTAATTATAACTGATCTTGTTCTCAAAAGCATTTTTGAAAATTTCCAGAGAAACAAAATAAAACAAGGTAAGTTAAACTAGAAATACATGAGCCGGGCTTCCCTGGTGTTGCAGTGGTTGAGAGTCCGCCTGCCAAGGCAGGGGACACAGGTTCGTGCCCTGGTCTGGGAAGATCCCACATGCCACGGAGCAGCTGGGCCTGTGAGCCATGGCCACTAAGCCTGCACGTCTGGAGCCTGTGCTCCGCAACGGGAGAGGCCACAACAGTGAGGGGCCCGCATACCGCAAAAAAAAAAAAAAAAAAGAAAGAAATACATGAACCATTAAGAAGGAGAAAAATTTAAAATGAAGGTTAAAAATGGAATATATATATAACTGAGGCTCAGGGCTCCCTTATTATTTGTGCCTGAAAAACTAGGCTTTCAGACAAATAAAATACAGATAACAAGAAGATAGACTTAAAATTTTTTTGACTTTCCTTCACTTTCAGCAGAATCAAAGAGGATTATCTCTTAAAATGAAACATAATTAATCCTGATAACAAAACAGAATTTTCAAAAAGAAAATATCTTTTAATATGTGCAAAATGGTTTCAAAAACATTTTATATACATAATAATAAGTGTAATAAGTTCTTTCAATTTAGATGGTTGAAATTTTATCAAAATACAATGAGAGCAATATCAATTACTGGATATAATTGACACTTATAGACAACATCAACAGCAGCAGACCACAAATTCTTCTCAAGATTCACAAAGATAGTCCACATTCTGGGACCAAAACACATCTTAAGAAAGTTAAAAACTAGGAATCATACCATATCTGCTCTCAGACCACACTGCAGTTAAACTAGAAATCAATAACAGAAGGATAACTGGAAAATAACAAAATGTGTGGAAATTAAACAACACACTTCTAAGCAACACATGGGTTAAAGAAAAAAATCTCAATAGAAATTAAAACATATTTTGAATAAAATGAAAATACACTCATCAAAATCTATGCAATGAGCAAAAGCAGTAGAGAATAAAATTACAGAAATGAATGCATGTATTAGAAAAGATCAAAAATCAATATTCTAAGCCTCTACCACAGGAAACTAAAAATGTAGAGTAAAATAAATCGAAAATAAGCACAAGAACAGAAATAATGAAAATTAGAGCAAAAATCAATGAAATTAAAAACAAGAAATCAAGAGAAAAAATCAACAAAAACAAAAGCTGGTTCTTTGAAAAGATTATTAAAATTGATAAGTCTCTAGCCAGGCTAACTGAGAAGAAAAGATAAAGGACACAAATTACTAATATCAGAAATAAAATAGGGAACATCATTACAGATCCTACGGGCATTAAAAGGATAATAAAAGAATGCTATAAACAATACTATGCTCACAAAATTGATAGATGAAACAGACCAATTCCTTAAAGGAACAATTTGCCAAAACAAACACAAGAAGAAATAGACAATCTGAATTGGCCTATACCTATTAAGCAAACATTGGATAATAACAAATAACCTTCAAAAACAGAAAGCACCAGGCCCAGATGGATTCACTGGTGATTTCACTATATGTTTAAGAAAGAAATTATACCAATTCTCTACAATTTTTTTCAGAGGATAGAAACAAAGGGAATACTTCCTACCTCATTCCATGAGGCCAGTATTACCCTAGTACTAAAACAAGATAAAGAAATTACAAGACAAAAAGTATAAACAAATATGTCTCATGAACATAGAGGCAGGAGTCCTCAACAAAATATTAGCAAATAAATTCATACAATGTATACAAAGAATTACACACCATAGCCAAGTGGGATTTATCCCAGGTATGCAAAGCTGGCTAAACATAATGTAAGCCATCCAATTAACAAGTTAAAAAGAAAAATCATCACTCCTTTTCAATATCTTACTAATGATCCTAAATATTAGGATTAATAATTATCTTACTAATTATCTTACTAATAATCCTACCTAATGCATGAAGGAAAGATAAGGAAATAAAAGCTATACACATTGGAAAGGAAGACATAAAACCACCTTCATTGTAGGATGACATGATCCTTTAGTTAGAAAATCAGAAAAAAATAAACATAAAAAAATTCTGGGGCTTCTCTGGTGGCTCAGTGGTTAAGAGTCCGCCTGCCGATGCAGGGGACAGGGGTTAGTGCCCAGGTCCGGGAAGATCCCACATGTCACGGAGCGTCTGGGCCTGTGAGCCATGGCCGCTGAGCCTGCATGTCCGGAGCCTGTGCTCCGCAATGGGAGAGGCCACAACAGTGAGAGGCCCGCGTACCGCAAAAAAAAAAAAAAAAATTCTGGATCTAATAAGCAGATATAGTAAGATTTCAGAATACAAGGTTAATATAGGAAGGTCAATTGCTTTCCTGTTAACCAGCAATAAAGTGAAATTTCAAATTAAAAATATAATACCATTTATATTAGCATCCCCCAAAATAAAATACTTAGGTATAAATCTAACAAAACATGTATGAGAGCTATATGAGGAAAACTGTAAAACTCTGATGAATGAAGTCAAATAAGAACTAAATAAATGGTGAGACACTCCGTGTATATGGATAGGAAAACTCGATATTGTCAATATATCAGTGCTGACCAATTTGGTCTATTGATTCAATATAATTCCAATCAAAATCCCAGCAAGTTATTTTGTGTATATGAACAAACTGATTCTAAAGTTTATATGGAGAGGCTAAAGACCCAGAATGGCCAACTCAATACTGAAGGAAAAGAACTAAATAGAAAGATTGACACTACCCAACTTCAAGACTTACTATAAAGCTACAGAAGTCAAAACAGTATGGTATTGGTAAAAGAATAGAAAAATAAATCAATGTAGCAATAGAGAGCCCAAAAATAGACCCAGATAAATATAGTCAACTAATCTTTGACAAAGGAGCAAAAGCAATACAAGGAATAGTCTTTTCAACAAATGGTGCTGGAACAACTGGACATCCACATGCAAAAACAAAAACATGAATCTAGACACAGACCTTACACTCTTCACAAAAATTAACTCAAAATGGATCTCAGACATAAATGTAAAACACAAACTATAAAACTCCTAGAAGATAGCATAGAAGGGAACCTAAATGACCTTGGGTATGATAATAACCTTTTAGAAACAACACTAAAAGCTCAGTCTATGAAAGGAACAACTGACAAGCTGGACTTCATTAAAATTTAAAAAACTTC
Organism: Mesoplodon bidens; assembly: GCF_964165515.1. Classification (NCBI taxonomy): domain Eukaryota; kingdom Metazoa; phylum Chordata; class Mammalia; order Artiodactyla; family Ziphiidae; genus Mesoplodon; species Mesoplodon bidens. The sequence goes on along the minus strand of NC_138162.1, from coordinate 66,460,930 downwards.
TACCCTGTGAAAGAAAAGTCAAGAGAATGAGAATATAAGCCACAGACTGAGAAAAAATATTTGCAGAAGACATATCTGATAAAGGACTGTTATCCAAAATATAGGAAGAACTCTTAAAATTCAACAGCCAGAAAACAAACAACCCAAATTTTAAAAATGGTACAAAAACTTAAACAGACACCTCTCCAAAGAAGATGTACAGATGGCAAATAAGCATTTGAAAAGATGTTCTGCAGCATATGTTATCAAGGAAATGCAAATAAAACAACTAGATACCTCTGCATACCTATTAGAAAGGCCAAAGTCAGGAACACTGAAAACACCAAATGCTGTTGAGGATGTGGAGCAACAGTAATTCTCATTCATCACTGCTGGGAATTCAAAATGGTACAGCCACTCCACAAGACAGTTTGGTGTCTAAACATACTTTTACCATATTATCCAGCAAAGGCACTTTGTGTCATATACCCAAAGGATTAAAAAACTTATATCCACACAAAAACTTGCCCGTGGATAAATAGTTATAGTTGGAATCAACCAAGATGTCTTTTAGGATGTGAATGGAGAAACTGCAGTACACCTAGACAATGGAATATGAAAATCCAAAAAAGAAATGAGCTATCAGGCATGAAAAGACATGGAGGAACCTTAAATGCATATTACTAAGTGTAAAAAGCCAATCTGAAATGTCTTCATACTGTGAGTCCAACTAAATTGCATTCTGGAAAAGGGAAAACTATGGAGACAGTAAATGATCAACAGTTGCCGAGCGTAAAATGAAGAAGAGTGAATTGGCAGAGCATAGAGGATTTTTAGAGCATTGATTACACACTGTATGATACCATAACAATTGATGCATGTCATTTTACATTTGTCCAAACCCACAGAATTTTTAAGAGTGAACCCAATGTTTACTGGACTTCCTGTGATTGTGGTGTCACAATGTAGGTTCATCAGTTGTAGCAAATGTTCCACTCCAGTGAGGAATGCTGATAATGGGGTAGGCTATGTGTGTGTGGGGACAGGAGGTATATGAGCAAACTCTACCTTCCCCTCAATTTTGCTGAGAACCTGAAACTGCTGTAAAAAACGGTCTTCAAATGAACAAACAACAACAACAAAAACCAAAGAGATTAAATACTATACTATAAGTTATGGTTTTGTTATACATTTCATCACTAAAATGGGGTATTTTGCAATAGATTTTTAAATGAGGCATATATTCACCACCACTTTTTGGTACCTATTTTATATTAAATCTGCTATTTTTAGATATTATCCAAAATTATTTCACAATGTTTGATTTTCAAATTCAAAAGTAATAGAGAATTCATAATATGTAAATGCAGAAACAAAAATGTTTTCTTGGCCTTGGGTAAATGTATAGTATTATAAAAAGTCGGTAAATCATTTTGTAGATGGAGAATATCAATGGAATTTAAACATGGTGTTTGTGATTTACCTGCTTTTTATGTAATTATGGTAAATATAAAAGGCAATATTTTTGCTAGGAAAACGTCAGAATTTGAAATATCAGAACAGAGATCTTTTCTAATATATTATTTTTAAAGGCTCCTGCTTTGTTTATTCATCCATGTTTTGATTTCTGCTCTCTATTGGGAATGTAGAAAAAGTTTGAAGATGTTCATGTTTTTATAAAGATCACAGGGTGCCATTTATAACTCCCCGGTAAATAAAATTTATGTAAAATAGTTAATGTGAGAGACAAGGTAGCAAATAGCTGATTCAAACACCTCACAAAATCCTCAATTCTATTATAAAAAAGTACAAATAAACCAAGAAGGAAACTCCCTGTGGTGTAGCATATGTATCAGTTTTCATTTGATTAGTATAAACTGGTAGAAATGACATTCTTTGACAGGAAGCTTTTGTTTATATGACTGAGAGAAAATGAAAAAACAAATCAAATAACTTGAAAAGAAAGGCTTTATTTACATAACAGGCTTATGAAAACAATGCTAGGCTCTGTCAAAGCAAAGCAAAATATATATTTATGGTTATTTAAATTTTCTTTCCTAGAAAGAAGAAATCAGCTTGAAGATTCTAAGTAGGCATTTATGCTTGAGATATAAAGGGTTTTTATTTTTTTCACAAAATATTTCCTGTGTTATAGTAGATATATAGAGAGCTAAAATAAAAGTCATAATTATAAAGTAAACCAGAAATCAAACAAAATGAAATATAATAGGGAAATCTCTTTCTCTGTATCTCATTTTTAAAATAACTTTTTGTGGATAAAATGTTATACATATTCATTTTACAAATTACTTAAAAATAAAATTATATATACTCATGATATTCCAAGTAATTAGACATTGATGCATTTAGATTTGTGGGTCTTCCAGCCTCTTTTACTCTAGATGCTCTTATTAAATTGGAATATTTTTCTTTCTCTTTCACCATCTCTATCTCTCTCAGTTTTTATTTAAAAACCACTTCCTATATCATCTAAACCCTTATAAACCATAGCTTAATTGACCACACATATATATATCATTTCCTGTATTTTTATAATTTTTCTATTAAACATGTCTATTTCCAAATTTTCACTTTCATAAATAGTATAAAATATTTTACTCCTCACTTGTTATGCTTGTAGAATGAATTCCTCAAGTTAAATTATTGATAAAAACATGAATATCTTTATCACCTGCTTTATATTGGCAAAATAAGCTCAAAAAGTTATGCAAACTTACAGTCACAGCATTCCTATAGTTGTTAATTTCATGATATGTTATTAAAAATTACACAGAAAGATAATCTTTGTCTCATCAGTAGGAAAATATAATTTATAATTACCTTAATTTTCAAACAAAGCCTATTACTTCCAAATTTTAACATTTTATTTGTTATTGGAAATTATCTTTGGCTAAGGAGTTTGTTGATACACCTTTTTTGTTAGCATTCTCCTCTCTTTATGATTTACAAGCACTTAATTTACAGAATGTCACCATTTTGGCTCATAAATGTTACAAATGTTGTTTGTTTAACGATCCACCATTTTAATTGCACTTGCGGTAATGTATATGCGTTTACTGTTATTTTCTTTCCTTTTCTTTTTGTATGTTTTTTCTTTATTGTTTTAAAAGGCTTACTACATTACAAAACATATAATAGTAAATCATGGTTTGGTTGTAATCTTTTATATTTTTTCCCTTTTTACCATTTAATTCATTTGAAATATCTAGTGCTTTCATTGTGCTAAAATTTTAAATGATATTTCAGATTTCATTTTCCTTGGGTCTAGGATATATTTATCTAATTTTTATATTTTAATAATTTCTAGTTTTTCTTCATTGTGCCTAGAGACATAACATTTTTAAAGTAAATGTTTTCTTCGCAGTTTATCAAATTGGTAATGTTATACTGATATAACATTTGGTAAAGCTGATACAGCTCCTCTTTTATATATATTACTTATATCTACCTAACACTTCCCTATTTGATCTACCAAAGCTCAAAGACATCTGTTGAAAACTATTAATATTTTGTTATAAATATCTAAATTATTTTTTACATGTTTGGAATCTTTTAGTTTAACAAAAGAAAAGATTCAAAACTACTATAACTCAATAGAAAGTTAATTTTAACATTATACTAAAGGCTTGTTTTACCTATAAACATAATTTTAAAATCTTAAATTTTAAGTAACAGTTAACTAAATATTATATGGATGGGGAAAATTGATATTGTAGGAATACGTGGTTTAGCATCAGAAAATTCATCACTGACATTCAGCATGAACATAATATAAAGTTTAAAAAACTCTATGATAATTCTAACTGGTGGAAATAGCAATTTAATGAGTTTTAACACCTCCTGATTGTAGGTATGTTTATCTGGACTCCTCAGAGCCTGAGGCAGGGACTTAGAGACAGGATATTTATTTGGGAGGTGATTCCAGGAAGAAAGAATGAGAGAGTGGAGAAAGTAAAACCCCAAGTAGGAAAAACTAATGAAGGATGTGTTTTGAAGCTGATTAATGGCATTTACAACTGGGAATCCTAGGCCTTTTCTGAGGAATCTAGCTCAGAATAGTTCCTGCAAGAGATGAGAAACTGTGACAAAAGAGTTAAGCTTTTAACAATTTCCCATGCTACTAAAATGTGAAAAATATCCTTTCATTAAGTTGAGACTAATAAAATCTATTATGGAATGATGTAGCACATCACAGTATGTTAAATCAACAATTCTATGTGATCTCTGAACATGAGAAGATCCTTTTCACTGAAAAGTCTCATCCTTTGAAGGAGAAAAATAGAACCTTTCATACAGTTGCATGTTTGTTTCAGAAACCAATTTTAAGATTAAACAAATACTCTGATATTTCTAACAAATTATATCAGTTATCACCAGTAGTTGAATGGAAATGATTTTTATGACATCAATACAATTTCTTTTAAAGAGAAAATGTTGGCATGACTATCTAAATGAATCAACATCCTGTTCTCACCTGATTTTTGTGATGAAACAAATATGGTTATGAAACCAATGTGAATATTTGAAACCTAATATAGATTATTTTTCATCTCACAAATAGCAGTGTTGGGTCTTTTTTTTTCATAGTTTTCATGTGTTTTAAAGCTTCATGTGGCATTCTGTGTAATGTGCCTGAATAGAGGTTGCAATGATAGAAAATAAGGAGCAAATAAAGCTACAGCAGTTACACAAAAAGTGGTAAAGAATTAGAAAGAGAAACAAGAAAAAGAAAACAAATACAGATTTTCCTTGACTTACAATGAAGTTATATCCCAATAAACCCATCTTCCTTGCCTTACAATGAGGTTATATCCCAATATAAGTTGAAAATATCTGAAGTCAAAAATGCACTTAAGGAGGGGGACCTTCAAGATGGCGGAGGAGTAAGACATGGAGATCACCTTCCTCCCCACAAATACATCAAAAATACATCTATAGGTGGAACAACTCCTACAGAACACCTACTGCAACCTAGCAGAAGACCTCAGACTTCCCAAAAGAGAAGAAACTCCCCACATACCAGGGTTGGGCAAAAGAAAAAAGAGAGACAAAAGAATAGGGACAGGACCGGCACCTTTGGGAGGGAGCCGTGAAGGAGGAAAAGTTCCCACACACTAGGAAGCCCTTCACTGGCAGAGACGGGGGAGGATGGGGGGTGGGGAGAAAGCTTCAGAGCCACAGAGGAGAGCGCAGCAACAGGGGTGCAGAGGGCAAAGCAGAGAGATTCCCGCACAGCGGGTCAGTGCCAACCAGCACTCACCAGGCTGAGAGGTTGTCTGCTCACCCACTGGGGCGGATGGGGGCTGGGAGGTGAGGCTCAGCCTTCGGATGTCAGATTCCAGGGAGAGGACTAGGGTTGGCTGTGCGAACACAGCCTGAAGGGGGCTAGTGCACCACAGCTAGCCGGGATAGAGTCCAGGAAAATCTCTGGACCTGCCTAAGAGTCAAGGGAACATTGTTTCAGGGTGCCCAATGACAGGGGATTCCTTCCCTATCTGCCCACAGAAGGCAGAGCATCGCCTAAACGAGCTCGAGCCTCGGCTATAAGCAAGGACCCCAGAGATGGGCATGAAATGCTAACGCTGCTGCTGCAGCCCCAAGAATCCTGTGTGCAAGCACAGGTCACTATCCACATGCCTCCCCCTCCCCCCGGCAGCCTGTGCAGCCCATCACTGCCAGCGTCCTGTAATCCAGGGACAACTTCCCCGGGAGAACACACGGCGCACCTCAGGCTGTTGCAATGCCACTCCAGCCTCTGCCACTGCAAGCTCGTCCTACATTCCAATTATAACTACCATACCCCTCCCGCCCCCTGGCATGAGTGAGCCAGAGCCCCCTAATCAGCCACTGCTTTAACCCCATCCTGTCTGGGCGAGAACAGAAGCCTGAAGGCAACTTACATGCAGAGATGGGGCCAAAACTAAAGCTGAACCACAGGAGCTGTGCAAACAAAGAAGAGAAAGGGAAATTTCTCCATGAAGCCTCAGGAGCAGTGGAATAAATCCCCACAATCAACCTAAGGTACACTGCATGTGTGGAATACCTGAATACACAATGAATCTACCCAAAATTGAGGTGGTGGACTTTGGGAGCAACTGTACACTTGGGTTTTGTTGTCTGCAACTGACTTGTTTCTGATTTTTATGTTTATCTTAGTATAATTTTTAGCACGTTATCACTGGTGGCTTTGTCTACTGGTTCGGTTGCTCACTTTTTAAAATTAATTTTCAATTTTATTATTTTAATAAATTTCCTTATTTATTTTATTTTATTTTGTTTTATTTTTTATTTATTGTTTTCTCCCTTTTCTTCTGAGCCATGTGGCTGACAGGGTCTTGGTGCTCCAGCCTGGTGTCAGGCCTGAGCCTCTGAGGTGGGAGAGCCAAGTTCAGGACATTGGAACACAAGAAACCTCCCAGTACCACATAATATCAATAGGTGACAGCTCTCCTAGAGATCTCTGTCTCGTCACTAAGACCCAGCTCCACTCAACGGCCAGCAAGCACCAATGCTAGATGCCCCATGCCAAACAACTATCAAGGCAGGAACACAACCCCACAAATTAGCAAAGTGGCTTCCTAAATCATACTAAGTTCACAGATGCCCCAAAACACACTACCGGATGCGGCTCTGCCCACCAGAAAGACAAGATGGTTCTGATGAACCTAGGTGCACGACAGGAATAAACACGCAGACGTAGAGAATGGACTTGAGGACATGGGGAGGGGGACGGGTAAGCTGGGACAAAGTGAGAGAGTCGCACTGACATATTTACAGTACCAAATGTAAAATAGCTAGCTAGTGGGAAGCAGCCGCATAGCACAGGGAGATCAGCTCGGTGCTTTGTCACCACCTAGAGGGGTGGGATAGGGAGGGTGGGAGGGAGATGGAAGGGGGGGGCGGATATGGGGATATATGTATACATATAGCTGATTCCCTTTGTTATACAGCAGAAACGATCACAACATTGTAAAGCAATTTGAGTCCTATGAAGATGTTAAAAAAAAGAAAGAGTGCCTATCTTACACTGAGAGACCTGAATTCAAAGTTCAGTCAATAGCAGTGTAAAGTTAGAGAAAATATTTAATTTTCTAGACCCTCAATTTCTCCATTCAAAATTTAAAAATGACACCTACAAAACAGGTCATGTTGAAAGGGAAACGAGGTAAAGATTAAAAAACACTTGTATACAGTGTTTGCTCCATTCATATTAATTCCTCAGCCAACTAATATGAATAAGTATATGTTTATGCTAAGCCATGATTTCTCTCAATGACATGGCGCTGTTCAGGCCTCCTGAGAAGAATCTCCATTTGTGGAATCATTACTGGCATTCCCCTCATGGCTTCTGCTTACTCAATATTGGGATCATCTTATTACTCATTGCTTATTTAATTTATCAATGAATTTATGATCTTTTATGCCAGTAATTTGTAATGATTAAATACGATATTAAAAGGACCTCATTGCTACCAGTGTTAAACAGTTGAAATGAATTTCCTTTCATGATCATGTCTACTTCAATTATTTGAAATTTCTTTCTGGTAGCTACAGTCAGTGCTCTTGACCAGATCATCCAGAATCACCTTAATGGTTCTGTACACCAGATGCCCACAGAGTCAGATGCCCCCAAAGATAATTGTGCCTGGAATTTCAGCTCTCCCAACCCCACAACTGCCTGGCATAGGATTGTGAAAGTCCAGTTCCCTCACCTCAATGGAGAACAAAGCAGTGATTTTTATAATCCTGATCCCTGCTTCATCAGCAGAAGCATCACCTGATGGTTCTTCCCCCTTCTCCATCCTGCTTTCCTCCACTCTCTTACCAATTCTCCTTGGAGCATTTTTTAAATAACTCATTTCCACAAGAAATGATTCTGCTCCAGGAGACCATTACACACTATTCACACTGTTAAAATACCGTGATCTAACACAATTAAAGAGAAACGTTCTCTTTTAATTATAAGCCATAATCAAACCACTGGAAGGTATACCTTTTTGCAAAGATCTCAGTGATTGCACATCTATTCACCAAAAAAAAGTGAGCATAATTTTTATAAAATTTGTTCATAACTGTGTGCTTAATATATTATAGATGATATGATTTTACTTCACCAGGAAGTATCTCATTATTATTAGCCACTGGAAGAGGCAACACAAATTATATCCACCTCACAATTACAAATTTATACAACTAATTTAACCTGACTAAAGTTTTCTGGAGGACTTGCTTATATTTATTTATTATTGACTTTACAAATTAGGTAGCTCCACCTTCTTTATTATTTTTATTCTTCTGTGTTACTCTCTTTTACTGATATGGTATAAATATTTGCTGTATTCATGCCAGACAAAAAACATAGCACAAGGATTTGTGTTTATGGATTCATTTATGAATATAAAATGAATATAATTTCAATAACTTTATAGAATTTTTAAAAATGCATTTAATACATCTAATATATCAAACGTCATAGCTGAGCCTAGTCTACCTTAAACATGCTCAGAACATTTATTCTAGTCTACAGTTGGGCAAAATCATCTAACACAAAGCCTATTTCATAAAAAAGTGTTGAATATCTGATGTAATGTATTGAATACTACACTAAAAGTGAAAAACAGAATGGTTGTAAGTGTATCAGTTCTTCACCCTTGTGATGGCGTGGTGGACTGGGACCTGAAATTCGCAGCCACTGATAGTTCACATGATAGCATCATGAGATAGTACCTACCACATGTCACTAGCTTGGGAAAAGATCAAAATTCAAAATTTGAAGTATGCTTTCTACTGAATGTGTATTATTTTTGCATCATTGTAAAGTTGAGAAATTGTAAGTCAGACCGTAATAGGTCAGAGACTGTTTGTACTTGTGGTAGAACTTTTACTTCATCAAAATATAACATTAAACTGAAACTGCTTTTTAAAAAAGTCTTAAGACAAACAAACCAACAACAAACACAGAGACATTCAATACTGTGTGTGGCAGCATAACTCCAATTTCTGCCTCTGTCTTGGCATTCTCTTTTTGTCTCTTTCTTCACATGGCCATCTTCTTATGAGGACACCAGTAATATTGAGTTAGGGGTCGGTCCATCCTGCTTTAGTATGGCCTCATCTGAACTTAATTAAGTATATGTGTGGCAATCTTATTCCAAATAAGGTCACATTCAACATAACAGGGGCTATAACTTCAACATATGATGATGGGGGTGCAATTCAACCCATAACAATTGTTAAATATATTTTAGAAAAAATATATGGTTGCTCAGTGGGACTACAAAATTGAAAATAAGTTGCACTATATATCTTCAGAAAACCAGGAGTTCCCTTTACAGGCTCCTCCTTTTCAGCCTGAACTCCGAATGTTAGAATGCCTCAGGACTCCATCCTTAGCCCTCAGTTCATTCCTATCCACCCTTTCTCCCTAGTTAATCTCATCATTACTGATGACCACTGGACTGAACTCATTCTGTTGCATATGTCTAATTGTTCTTAGGTTTAAATGAACATCTGTGGAACATTTGCCGGTACACTGGGAGTGTTAGATGAGGTTAGGTGATTATTATTACTTTTCAGTATAAAAGAGTTCAACTTAAGTGACATTTTAAAAATGAAACTTAAGGAACTTGTTCAATTAATTCTAAATCAATTGAGATTTCTCACTCTCTGATACTGTCTCTTCCAAATAAACTCAGTGTCAAAAAAGTATTCTGTGAAGTAGGTAGGTGTCACCTGATGTGATACAAGAAACACTAACAGAAGTGATAGTCACCAAAAAAGCAGAGTGTGAGTCATTCATTTGAAGAGCTAGAAAATTAGGGCACATAAATTAATGTAGTAGTGCTTTATAAAAGCAGTAATAGTTAAGAAGGGAAAAAAAAAAAAAACAGACCAAGTTTTCTCCATAAAATTACTGAATGCTTTACAACACATGAATTTTACAAATCAGTAAGACTATTAGTGAGGGGAAAGCTTTTGTCTTTCCTTGTAGTTGAATTTTTTAATTGATTGGCAAACTTTACTACTATAAAGTTTGGGTTTAGGTGTATCAACCACCCCACTAGCTCTACCCTGCCACCATGGATGCATGCATGCATGCATGCATACACACACATACAAACATTTTTAATTGAGAATCAAAAAATCTGATACAGGCATAACTAATTTTATTGTGCTTTGTTTTACTGTGTTCACAGATATTGTGCTTTTTACAAATTGAAGGTTTGTGACAACCTTGCATCAAGCAAGTCTATTCATGCCGTTTTCCCAACAGCATTATTTTTTAATTAAGGTATACACATTTTTTTATACATGATGCTATTGCACATGTATTTGGCTACAATATAGTGTAAATAAAACTTTTATATGCACTGAGAAACCAAAACATTTGTGTGACTTGTTTTATTGCCATATTCACTTTATTGCGGTGGTCTGAAACCAAACCCACAATATCTCTGAGGTATGCTTGTATTTATATGAGTTTTATTATTTAAGATTGTGGAATGGAGAATGTTGAATGACAGTGGGAAATCATTGGAGACGATAAAAGTCCCTGAGAAAAAGCTTCATCTGCTAGCTTACTGGGGTCTTACTGTGGGTAAAGGAGAGGAAAGAGAGGTTGATGTGAGATAGAGACAGAAAGAGAAAGAGAAAGAGAGGCAGAGAGAGAAAGAATAGAAAAAGAAGGAGGAGGAGGAACAATGCTATTTTTTAATGTACTACATTCACCGTGTTGTAATATGTGGTCAACAATCTGAAGACTGATCTATATTTTTCACAATTTAGATAAATCACTTTCTCCAATGAGATTAATAGCAAAGCTCAAAAAATGCTATTTTTATTCTAAGAAAATTTTACTAAGGACATGAGAGAAGTAAATTAAATTTCCCTCTAAATGTGTATTATCAAACATGATACAGATAAATTTTGAGTGTTGTCTTGTTTCAATAAAAAGAGAATGAAGGAAAACAAACACGTAAAAACTCCACCTATACTTAACAATGATTTATAGTATGTCAAATGTCTTCTACAATTACTCATTTTCTAGTCAACTACAGAAAAGTTAAATTTAACTGGAGAAAATAGATAATAAATTGTGATAAATCTCAGCTTAACTCTTTAAATAAAAGAACTGGCTAAGTTATAAACACTGTTTATTCTAAATTAAGAAGAAAATTTTGAAAACATATTTATGGTCTACATTATATATTTCATATATAAATATGTCCATATAATTCAAATTAAATACTCTGTAGCCCTTTACACTTTATAAAGCTTAACTTATGCTAATGCCTGGCTCAGAGAATCCAGTAAATTAAATGTAGTTCAACGTTCCTATTTAAGATAAGAAAACTAGATCTTAATGAGTTTATGAACTTAAATCAGATGCAAATAATGTTCTAGAACATGACCCCCACTTTTCCCCCCACTGTTTAGAATGTGTGTGCGTTTACCTGTATTTGTGTGTAATAAAGAAAGGTAAATGTATTTTGGTCAGACATGGGAACACATGAGAATGATGATTATGAGCCTGATGATGATAGGAGTATGGCTAAAATATAACCTAAATAACTCAAAGTGGATTTGCCCAAACTGGCTGAGCAATTTATTTTCATGTAAGAAACCTGAAATGGTGCTACCCATCCTAACAAAGTGGAGAAAAATATCTTCTCTGAAAAACAAAGTCATTCTGAAAATATACAGGACAAGCAGAATAACTTTGACTTTTGGAGTACAATATGCATATATTTAAGAACAATGATGTATAATTGAGCAGACAGAAAGAAACCAAGCTCGGAGTAGCATTTAAAGCAAGCAACCATTATCTCGCAGAAAAGAGAGACACACACCAGGTGAGAGATTGTATATTCCTCTTTGACTTATGAAAAAGGCCATATTGGACTCCCCTTCCCAGCAACTCGTCCAATTTAATACACCTGTATAAATGAACCCAGGTGAAATCAGCAAAGAAACAATTCAACCAACACACACAATAATAAGAAGTAATAAATAGCTATGGTTTATAGCCACTATGTTTTAGGCTCCTTGGTTTAGTAGCAATTGAAAACCAATACACTGACCAAGCCAGGCATGGAGTGAGAATGATGTAATTTATTGAGACATCCTTTAATAAATGTATGTTGGCCACCTATATTCTCTGTGATAATCACTGATTATACAACAACATAAACTAGAGAGAGTTCCTGCCCCCATAGAACTACCACATAAACCAGCAATTCCACTTTTGGCTATACATCTAAAGAAAACAAAAACAACGTGTTGAAGAGATATCTGCATCCCCTGTGCATTATAAGTTTATTTATAATAGCCAAGACATGAACATATCTTAAGTATCCATCAGTGGATGAATGGATAAAGAAGTTGTGGTATATTCAATAGAATATCATTCAGCCATGTAAAAGAAGGAAATTCTGCCAATCACAACAACATGGATGGACCCTGAGGGCATTATGGCTAAATGAAATAAGTCAGACAGAGAAAGACAAATACTGTATGATCTCACTTATATGTGGAATCTAAAACAAACAAAAAAACTCATAGAAAAAGAGATCAAATTTCAGATTTGTGCTTATCAGAGGCAGAGGATGCGGGGAGAGTTCAATGAAGGTAATCAAAAGATGCAAACTTTCAGTTATAAGGTAAGTACTGGAGTTATAATGTACAACATGATGAATTATAGTTAACACTGCTGTATGGTAAATTTACGAGCTATTATGAGAGTAGATCCTAAGAGTTCTCATCACAAGGAAAAACCATTTTTCCCTTTTTTGGTGTATATATGAGATGATGGATATTAACTAAACTTACAATATGTATGTCATTATACTGTACATCTTAAACTTATACAGTGATGTATATCAGTTATTTCTCAATAAAACTGGAAAAAAAGAGCTGAATAAAATTTAATTGCCAATGAAGCAGAGGTCTTGTTGGAGGTGGTTCCCTTCCTTGTGTCACATTTACAGTTTTACCAGAGCTCTATTTTTGACAGATGGCCAAAGAAGTCACCTCTTGTTCCAGACAGGGGTAAAATTTCTTCACCAGTGTTGGTAGTAGAGTGGAGTTAGTTTCTCCCTTACACGGTGAGTGATATTGTAAAGGCCAGACAGTAAACTTTGGGTGAGGGAGCCAAATAGCCATCTGGGTGTCTCCAAAGTACATCTGGGTGGATAGAACATCCAGCTTGTTTCCAATTGATCTTTTCGTATTCAGGGGCTTTCAATTGGGAGATTTTAAATTCCTCAATTAGGGGGTCAGTGGGTAAGTAGAGTAGATTCAAGATCTTGCCTGATTGTGATGAGATTGGAATAGATTTAAGAGCTCCGGCTTAGCATATTTGTCAGAGGCTGAATTTCCTTTTACTTTGGGAGCTTCTACCTTATGTATAGCTACCTCCTTCGAAAATTAAAAAAAAAAAAAATTCTAAGAAGACAGACACCTGTGGGGAAAAGGGAAGCCTGACCCAAATTTAGTGAATACAAGGCAAAGGGTAACAAATGGGCAGTAGTGAACACAGCCAAAATAAATAAATAAATTAATAAACTCCATTTAAACAGATATTTAAAAAATACATAACCATATGTTTTGATTTTTGCCTCTTTCCATGAGGAAAATAATGTGTCAATGATCTACTTCTGATTTAAAAAATAAATCTCATAACTGCTTAACCTTTTCAGAAAAGTGATCTTAATTTTTAATAACAACATATTCTTAAGGCAACCAAACCAATTATAGACTTATTAGGGCTTAAAAATTACCCATAAAACAAAGATATAATCTTCATATTTTGAGTGCATCTCAAGACTGTCGTTAGAAATAATTTCTGTAAGAATAGCTCTATAATGTTGAATAGCATGTATCCTTCTGCAGCTGTATGAGGAAAAGGAACTATTACTTCTTTTAATCTTGTGAGATATCTTTCACAAGGAGGTAAAGAAAGCCTATGGCTTTCAAAAACCTCAAAATTCTGGGATTCCATGAGTTAGCAATGAGAGTCAAACAAAATATGACTAAGAAATTCAGAAACTAACATATGAAGAGAAGAGAAGCAGAATCAGTCTATGAGCAAATGGATTATAGAAAATGGAATGTTTTACACACCTAGCCTTTGAAAGCCTTTGCTAAAAACTTACATAGGTGGGTGGTATTCTTATGAGGATTAATTTTAAGCTTCAACCTAGTCACTGAATATTCAAAAGGAGACTTTTAAAACTAAGTTTGATAGTAAGAACTGGAGAAAGCTGTGCTTCTCTACATAATATTTGGGTACAGCTTTTTTAGGGGATGTCTTTGCTTTTATTTCTAAGGAGGGGAGTTAGAAATCATGGATAGAATCAGAGAAGGAAAGTGGGAACATCAGAAAGCTGAGAAATCTGTCAGGAAGTTTGAACCTGTTGGGAGAAATTGCCAAAAGAATTTCTAAAAACTAGGATACTTAATAGTAACATTCAGTTGTTTCTTGCCTAAAGATCTTTCTGAAGGTGAAGGGTGTGGCCATCATGATGACCTGCTTTCAAATCCCAGCTCTGCTACTTAGCTACATGACCCTGGAAGAGCCATTTAACCTCTCTCTGCTCAATTCTCTCATCTATAAGATGATGATAATACTAGGACCTAATTCATAGAATTGTTGTGAGGACTAATTGTCCTAATACATTTAAAAATCTTAGACTGGCACCTCTAAACATTTGGAAGATATGCATACTCCTTTGAATTCCATAAATTCTTGGTGCTGAGCTTGCAGAGTAAGTACACTCTTACTTAGTTGAGTAAGATACTTTGTAATAGGGATTGGGGGATACTAGGTAATAGGGATGTGGTAAACAGACTGCCATCTAATCCTCCTCTGGCATCAGTGCTGGGAAAAAAGGAATTCAGCCTCTGACTGCTTCAGAAGGCTTATATGTTTAGTGGTTCTTGCTCTTAGATTCAAATATATACCTTTTATCTCTACACTAAACTCTTCTTGAGCTAGCTCGTTTATGGCCTTAATTGCTATTTATCATGTGTTAATTTGAGCCATCCGATATACACATAAATACAGTAAGTATGATCATTTTTTTCTGCATATTAAAGGATATTTCAATAGGAATATGAGAAAATGTAAAATTTTGCAATACATATGCTTCCAAGTGTTGCTTTTCTGTTGAATTCTGTTTATATATAGAAGCACATCCATCAGCAGTTTTGTACTGATTGCTCAGTTTTCTGCTGACAATGTCTGTGATGGAGCCAAAATGACTAAGCTAATACATGCAGTAGAGACAGGTGACAGGTATCTAGAAATATGTTTTGTAAAAGAACATGTCTTGAAGATTTAGCTTAAGTTCTGTCTGTTCCCTCACTAATTTGAAAAGGGCTGGGGTTGGGGGTCACTGAGTAAAAGTTGATAGTAATAAAAATAACAACAACACTTATTTTGCTTTTGGCATCAAAACATTGAGATTCATGATACCCAAACTCTAAGAAAACCAATGTACATCACTATCCAACACCTAACTTGAAAATAATTCTATGTACTGGTTAATATCCTAAGTACTCCTAAAAAAATAAGAGCAAAAGTTCCTCTATACAGTGTTGATTTTCACGTTTTAGAGAATTTGTATGTATCCAGCTATAGTGAATATATATACAGATATATATACTCAGACATTCAGGATGAAGGGAAACTATGATGACTTTGGAAGAAAAAGTTAAATAAAATGTGCTAAGGGAAGATCAACACATATACAAGAATTCAATCTCACAGTTCAAAGATCTGCATAATATTTCAGGGATTCAGAGATTCTCTTCCTCCTTCAGCCTTTCCATGGATCACCTTGGAATAACCTCCAGAGGATTAAATTTCTTGCATCCAAATACAAATGAACTAGAAAATTGATTAAATTGGGTAACATACAACCTGACAAACTCTTGGTCTGTTGCTATGTTACCTCTAAGTATTGAATATGATGCTGTGAACCTTGTCCTATAAAAAGTATGGGACCCAAACAGGAAAAGTACCTGAATTAAGACCATTTCAAATGGAAGTAAGTTGAGCAATTACAGGCTCAAAGCCAAAATAGGCACAACTGTTGCTTCTTTCATTATGTACAGTTGAACTGACAGTCAAGTTTTATCTCAGAATATACCTAGAATCATGTTAGCCTGGAAAATATTTAAAGGATATTTAACCAAATGACCTGAAATAATAAAACAAAATATCTACTGGGTATCAAATCTTGGCCAACATAACTAACACATTTACCATCCAAGGTAAAGTAAAGGTAATATGTGCCTATGTAAATTAGGGTTTTCCTTTATAGAGCTATGTACTATAAACCACTTAAAAATTGGGACATACAGCTATGCTGGAAAACAGTTTGGCAGTTTCTTGTAAGGTTAAAAGTTCATTTGCATAAGATCTAGAAATTGCACTTGTGATTATTTATCTTAGAGAAATGAAAACTTATGTTAACATAAAAACCTATACATAAATGTTCATAGAAATTTAATTGGTTAGGAAAGAAACCAAATGGCCTTCAATGGTGAATGGATGAACACACTATGATATGGTGATACAAAAGAATACTACTCACTAATAAAAAAGTACAAAGTATGGTTATATGTAACAACTTGGATAGACCTCAAGGGGATTATGCTGAGTAAAAAGACAATCTAAAAGGCTACATATTGTATTATTCTATTTATTTATAACAAATCCTTAAGGTAATAAAACTAACAGTGATGGAGAACAAATCCATGGTTGCCAAGGGGTTAAGGTTAGAGGGAGATTGTGATTATGGAACAATAACATGAAGGAATTATTTTGTGACAAAATCTGTATCCTGACTGTGGTGATGGTTACATGAATAAATATATGGAATAAAATTTCATTAACTATAACCTCTCCTGTTTAAAATAAATGAGTGCATGTAGAAACTGGTGAAACCAAAATATGGTATTTACTTGAGTTAACAGCGGTATACTGATGTAAGTTTCCAGATTTTGCTAATATACTTTGGTAGTGTAAGGTGTTATGATTGGGGGAAGCTGAATAAAAGGTACAAATGAACACTGTAAATTTTTTAACTATAAGGATGAATTACTTAAAAAGAAAGTACCCGTCCCTCCCATCAGGAAACTTGCACAAGCCTCTTGGATAGCCTCATCCAGAAGAGGGCAGACAGCAGAAGCAAGAAGAACTACAGTACTGCAGCCTGTGGCACAAAAACCACATTCACAGAAAGATAGACAAGATGAAAAGACAGAGAGCTACATACCAGATGAAGGAACAAGATAAAACCCCAGAAAAACAACTAAATGAAGTGGAGATAGGCAACCTTCCAGAAAAGGAATTCAGAGTAATGATAGTGAAGATGATCCAGGACCTTGGAAAAAGAATGAAGGCAAAGATCGAGAAGATGAAAGAAATGTTTAACAAAGACCTGGAAGAATTAAAGAACAAACAAACAGAGATGAACAATACAATAACTGAAATGAAAACTACAGTAGAAGGAATCAATAGCAGAATAACTGAAGCAGAAGAACGGATAAGTGACCTGGAAGACAGAATGGTGGAATTCACTGCTGTGGAACAGACTAAAGAAAAAAGGATGAAAAGAAATGAAGACAGCCTAAGAGACCTCTGGGACAACATTAAACGCAACAACATTCGCATTTTAGGGGTCCCAGAAGGAGTAGAGAGAGAGAAAGGACCAGAGAAAATATCTGAAAAGATTATAGTCAAAAACTTCCCTAACATGGGAAAGGAAATTGCCACCCAAGTCCAGGAACCGAAAAAAGTCCCATACAGGATAATGCAAGGAGAAACACGCCGAGACACATAGTAATCAAACTGGCAAAATTTAAAGACAAAGAAAAATTATTGGAAGTAGCAAGGGAAAAACAACAAATAACAGACGAGGGAATTCCCATAAGGTTAACAGCTGGTTTCTCACAGAAACACTAGAAGCCAGAAGGGAGTGGCATGATATACTAAAAGTGATGAAAGAGAAGAACCTACAACCAAGATTACTCTACCTCACAAGGATCTCATTCATATTCGATGGAGAAATCAAAAGCTTTACAGACAAGCAAAAGCTAAGAGAATTCAGCACCACCAAACCAGCTCTACAACAAATGCTAAAGGAACTGCTCTAACTGGGAAACACAAGAGAAGAAAAGGACCTAAATAAACAAACCAAAAACAATTGAGAAAATGGTCACAGGTACATACGTATCGATAATTGCCTTAAACGTGAATGGATTAAATGCTCCAACAAAAAGACATAGGCTTGCAGAATGGATACAAAAACAAGACCCATATATATGCTGTATACAAGAGACCCACTTCAGACCTATGGACACATACAGATTGAAAGTGAGGGGATGGAAAAAGATATTCCATGCAAATGGAAATCAAAAGAAAGCTGGAGTAGCAATACTCATATCAGAGAAAATAGACGTTAAAATAAAGAATATTACAAGAGACAAGGAAGGACACTACATAATGATCAAGGGATCAATCCAGGAAGAACATATAACAATTATAAATATACATGTACCCAACATAGGAGCACCTCAATACATAAGGCAACTGCTAACAGCTCTAAAAGAGGAAATCGACAGTAACAAAATAATAGTGGGGGACTTTAACATCTCACTTACACCAATGCACAGATCATCCAAAAGGAAAATAAATAAGGAAACAGAAGCCTTAAATGACACAATAGACCAGATAGATTTAACTGATATTTATAGGACATTCCATCCAAAAACAGCAGATTACACTTTCTTCTCAAGTGTGCAAAGAACATTCTCCAGGATAGATCACATCTTGGGTCACAAATCAAGCCTCAGTAAATTTAAGAAAATTGAAATCATATCAAGCATCTTTTCTGAGCACAATGCTATGAGAATAGAAATCAATTACAGGGAAAATAATGTAAAAAACACAAACACATGGAGGCCAAGCAATACATTATGAAATAAACGTAAGGTAGATAGATAGTGGGAAGCAGCCGCAGAGCACAGGGAGATCAGCTCGGTGCTTTGTGACCGCCTGGAGGGGTGGGATGGGAAGGGTGGGAGGGAGGGAGATGCATGAGGGAAGGGATGTGGGAACAGATGTATATGTATGACTGATTCACTTTGTTATAAAGCAGAAACTAATTAAAAAAAAAAAAAAAGAGAAATCTAGAAACAATAAATGCTGGAGAGGGTGTGGAGAAAAGGGAACACTCTTGCACTGCTGGTGGGAATGTGAATTGGTACAGCCACTATGGAGAACGGTATGGAGGTTCCTTAAAAAACTACAAATAGAACTACCATATGACCCAGCAATCCCACTACTGGGCATATACCCTGAGAAAACCATAATTCAAAAAGAGACATGTACCAAAATGTTCATTGCAGCTCTATTCACAATAGCCCGGAGCTGGAAACAACCTAAGTGTCCATCATCGGATGAATGGATAAAGAAGATGTGGCACATATATACAATGGAATATTACTCAGCCATAAAAAGAAACGAAACTGAGCTATTTGTAATGAGGTGGATAGACCTAGAGTCTGTCATACAGAGTGAAGTTAGTCAGAAAGAGAAAGACAAATACCGTATGCTAACACATATATACGGAATTTAAAAAAAAAATGTCATGAAGAACCTAGGGGCAAAACGGGAATGAAGACGCAGACCTACTTGAGAATGGACTTGAGGATATGGGGAGGGGGAAGGGTGGGCTGTGACAAGGCGAAAGAGAGGCATGGACGTGTATACACTACCAAACGTCAGGTAGATAGATAGTGGGAAGCAGCCGCAGAGCACAGGGAGATCAGCTCGGTGCTTTGTGACCGCCTGGAGGGGTGGGATGGGGAGGGTGGGAGGGAGGGAGATGCATGAGGGAAGGGATGTGGGAACAGATGTATATGTATGACTGATTCACTTTGTTATAAAGCAGAAACTAATTAAAAAAATGAATAAATAAACTTAAAAAAAAAAAAAAAAAAAAAAAAAAAAAAAAGAGATCACTGAAGAAATTGAAGAGGAAATCAAAAAAATACCTAGAGACAAATGACAATGAAAACACGACGATCCAAAACCTATGGGATGCAGCAAAAGCAGTTCTAAGAGGGAAGATTATAGCTATACAAGCCTAGCTCAAGAAACAAGAAACATCTCAAATAAACAATCTAACCTTACACCTAAAGGAACTACAGAAAGAAGAACAAAGTACAAAGTTAGCAGAAGGAAAGAAATCATAAATATCTGAGCAGAAATAAATGAAATAGAAACAAAGAAAACAATAGCAAAGATCAATAAAACTAAAACCTGGTTCTTTGAGAAGATAAACAAAATTGATAAACCATTAGCCAGACTCATCAAGAGGGAGAGGAGTCAAATCAATAAAATTAGAAATGAAAACGGAGAAGTTACAACAGACACTGCAGAAATACAAAGCATCCTAAGAGACGACTACATGCAACACTATGCCAATAAAATGGACAACCTGGAAGAAATGGACAAATTCTTAGAAAGGTGTAACCTTCCAAGACTGAACAAGGAAGAAATAGAAAATATGAAGAGACCAATCACAAGTAATGAAATTGAAACTGTGATTAAAAATCTTCCAACAAACAAAAGTCCAGGACCAGATGGCTTCACAGGTGAATTCTATCAAACATTTAGAGAAGAGCTAACATGCATCCATCTCAAGCTCTGCTAAAAAGCTGCAGAGGAAGGAAAACTCCAAACTCATTCTATGCGGCCACCATCACCCTGATATCAAAACCAGAGAAAGATACTACAAAAAAAGAAAATTACAGACCAATATCACTGATGAATATAGTTGAAAAAATCCTCAACAAAATACTAGCAAACAGAATCCAACAACACATTAAAAGGATCATACACCATGATCAAGTGGGATTTATCCCAGGGATGCAAGGATTCTTCAATATATGCAAATCAATCAATGTGATACACCATTTTAACAAATTGAAGAATAAAAACCATATGATCATCTCAATAGATGCAGAAAAAACTTCTGACAATATTCAACACCCATGAATGATAAAAACTCTCCAAAAAGTGGCCATAGAGGGAACCTACCTCAACACAATAAAGGCCATATATGATAAACCCACAGCAAACATCATTCTCAATGGTGAAAAACTGAAAGAATTTCCTCTAAGATCAGGAACAAGACAAGGATGTCCACTCTCACCACTGTTATTCAACATAGTTTTGGAAGTCCTAGTCACAGCAATCAGAGAAGAAAAAGAAATGAATACAAATTGGAAAAGAAGAAGTAAAACTGTCACTGTTTGCAGATCCATGACACCAAACATACAGAATCCTAAAGAAGCCACCAGAAAACTACCAGAGCTAATCAATGAATTTGGTAAAGTTGCAGGCTACAAAATTAATGCACAGAAATGTCTTGCATTCCTATACACTAATGATGAGAAATCTGAAAGAGAAATTAAGGAAACACTCCCATTTACCACTGCAACAAAAAGAATAAAATATCTAGGAATTAACCTACCTAGGGAGACAAAAGACCTGTATGCAGAAAATTATAAGACACTGATGAAAGAAATTAAACATGATACCAACAGATGGAGAGACATACCATGTTCTTGGATTGGAAGAATCAACATTGTGAAAATGACTATACAACCCAAAGCAATCTACAGATTCAATGTAATCCCTATCAAATTACCAATGGTATTTTTTATGGAACCAGAACAAAAAATCTTAAAATCTTTATGGAGACACAAAAGACCCAGAATAACCAAAGCAGTCTTGAGGGAAAAATAACGGAGCTGGAGGGATCAGATTCCCTGACTTCAGACTATACTACGAAGCTACAGTAATCAAGACAATATGGTACTGGCACAAAAACAGAAACATAGATCAATGGAACAAGATAGAAAGCCCAGAGATAAACCCATGCACCTATGGTCAACTAATCTATGGCACAGGAGGCAAGGATATACACTGGAGAAGACAGTCCCTTCAATACGTGGCACTGGTAAATCTGGACAGCTACATGTAAATGAATGAAATTAGAACACTCCCTAACACTATACACATAGATAAACTCAAAATGGATTCGAGACCTAAATGTAAGACCAGACACCATAAAACTCCTAGAGGAAAACATAGGAAGAACACTCTTTGACATAAAGCATAGCAAGGTCTTTTATGATCCACCTGCTAGAGAAATGGAAATAAAAACAAAAATAAACAAATGGGACCTAATGAAACTTAAAAGCTTTTCCACAGCAAAGGAAATAATAAACAAGATGAAAAGACAACACTCAGAATGGGAGAAAATATTTGCAAACGAATCAACGGACAAAGGATTAATCTCCAAAATTTATAAACAGCTTATGCAGCTCAATATTAAAAAAAACAAACAACCCAACCTGCAAATGGGCATAAGACCTAAACAGACATTCTTCCAAAGAAGATATACAGATGGCCAAGAAGCACATGAAAAGCTGCTCAACATCACTAATTATTAGAGAAATACAAATCAAAACTACAATGAGGTGTCACCTCACACCAGTCTGAATGGGCATCATCATAAACTCTACAAACAACAAATGCTGGAGAGGGTGTGGAGTAAAGGGAACCCTCTTGTACTGTTGCTGGGAATGTAAATTGATACAGCCACTATGGAGAACAGTATGGAGGTTCCTTAAAAAACTAGAAATAGAATTATCATATGACCCAGCAGTCCCACTACTGGGCATATACCCTGAGAAAACCATAATTCAAAAAGACACATGCACCCCAGTGTTCACTGCAGCACTGTTTACAATAGCCAGGTCATGGAAGCAACCTAAATGCTCATCGACAGATGAATGGATAAAGAAGAAGTGGTACATATATACAATGGAATATTACTCAGCCATAAAAAGGAACGGAATTCGGTCATTTGTTGAGACGTGGAAGCATCTAGAGACTGTCATACAGAGTGAAGTAAGTCAGAAAGAGAAAAACAAATATCATATATTAACACATGTATGTGGAACCTAGAAAAATGGTATAGATGAACCAGTTTGCAGTGCAGAAGTTGAGACACAAATGTAGAGAACAAATGTATGGACAACAAGGGGGGAAAGCCACAGTGGGGTGGGGATGTTGGTGTGCTGAATTGGGTGATTGGGATTGACATGTGTACACTGATGTGTATAAAATCGATGACTAATAAGAACCTGCTGTATAAAAAAATAAATTAAATTAAAAATAAAATAAAATAAAAAGAAAGTATAAACATTAAGAATGTATGTGTAACTGTCTCTACGTCCATCTACGTCTCTGTCATACAGAGTGAAGTAAGTCAGAAAGAGAAAAACAAATATCGTATAATAACACTTATATGTGGACTCTAGAAAAATGGTACAGATGAACTTATTTGCAAAGCAGAAATAGGGTCACAGATGTAGGGAACAAACTTATGGTTACCAAGGGGGGAAGGGGTGGGTGGGATGAATTGGGAGATTGGGATTGACATATACACACTACTATGTATAAAATAAGTGAGTAATGGGAAACTACTGTATATCACAGGGAACTCTACTCAGTGATCTGTGGTGACCCAAATGGGAAGGAAATCTAAAAAAGAGTGGATATATGTATATGTATAACTGAATCACTATGCTGTACAGCAGAAACTGACACAACATTGTAAAGCAACTATACTACAATAAAAAAAATGTATGTGCCAAAATTAATTTTAGAATGATTAGTCTGAACTTATTGCTGGCTCTAGTTAGATATTAGTGTCTATTTATTATTGACACAGTTTCTAATTTATGGCAATAAAACCAAAGCATAAGCATATGACCATTGTGTCCTTTTGTTGTTGTTGCTGTTTTCCCTTAAAAGGTAGCAAAAGTGGGATGGAAGACCTCCAAATATTGCATGGAGGGTGTACTACCAAGTGGTTTGGATAATTAAAGATATCTCTTGGGTGTTGGTGGAATATACTATATCAAATATATTCCAGCATAAAAGCTTTTTTTGGTAAAAATGTGGGCATCCTGAAAATATTGATGGGTATGGGAAAGAAGGTATTTGTGAATAATTTCTGGACATCATCCTGCTGTATCTCAAATTTTGCATTTGACTGTTGCTTTGATTTTAAATGAACTTTGATATTATTTCAAGACTTGAAAGACCATACTCTCCAAATATTTTAATCCACTGGGATTATGAGATGCAACCCTTTACATTGTTAACAGCAGTTATAAGTAAAAGTTTTGCATCATTTCCTTAAATATAGTCAAAAATAGTGATCCATCTCCAAAAAATGCACATAACAAAATAGCCTACTATATTCCATATACCCCTAGATCATTCTCTAACATTTTACATATACATAATGTGCTTAGTTCTCCAATTAGATTCTAGAGTTTTAAGACAAAGTGTTTTTCCTACTTCTATTGCATCTTTGTTATTCCTTAGCAAAGTTGATGAATGCATTTTTGGTCCATAAGAATTGCTTTGTTGATTATAGAAGCTAGTACTATATTGAATGCTGCTTCTAGAAAACAAATATTTCAAATTATATTTAATCATTTGGTCCAAACATATTGCTTTCTCTGGCTTTTGTCAGCAAAAATAGCTCAGTTTGTGTATTAAATTGTGAATAATTGCTACAATGTCCCCTACTTATCATTTTTTTATGAAGTAACTTAATTTTCACCAAATCTTTTATGCACAAACGGTTTAGTAACTTCCATTTTACAGCATAAGAAACAAATTCAAATAGGTTACATTACTGTCAAAAGATATTTCCTACTTTTAACCACTACTATCACTATACACATACTAGAAAGGCTAAAATATATATATATTTATATATGTTATATGTATTTATACACACAAATATACACAAAATACATATATATACACACAAAGACACTGACAATACAAAATACTAGCAATGATATAAAGCAATTAGAACTCCAATATATTGTAGCTGGGAATACAAAATGGTACTGCACCCTGTAAATTAGTTGGGTAGTTCCCAGAAAGTTAAACTAACATCTGCAAAATGATGTAGAAAACCCATTCCAAGGTATTTATACAAGAGAAATAAAAGGCCATGTTCACACACATACTTGTATACAGCTATTTGTAGCATCTTTATTCATTTGGGAAATTTGGATTTTATTTATTTGGGAAACAACACAAATGTTTTTAACTGAGTATATAGATTTTAAAAGCTGGTACATTATACAATGGACTACTACTCAGCATTAAAAAGGAACAAAATATGGAAACACACAACTTGAATGAAGCTCAAGGTGTTACATATATGTTAAATGAAGGAAGCCAGTTTCAAAGTGTTACCTACTCCACAGTTCCAGTGATATGAAACATGGTACGATCAAGCAATTCCACTCCTGGGTGTATACCCAGAAAAATTAAAATACTAATTCAAAAAGTTACATGCACCTCAATGTTCATAGCAGCACCATTTACAATAGCCAGGACATGAAACAACCCATGTGCCCATCAAAAGACAATTGGATTGGGGCTTCCCTGGTGGTGCAGTGGTTGAGAATCTGCCTGCCAATGCAGGGGACACGGGTTTGAGCCCTGGTCGGGGAGGATCCCACATGCCACGGAGCAACTAGGCCTGTGAGCCACAACTACTGAGCCTGCGCATCTGGAGCCTGTGCTCCGCAACAAGAGAGGCCGTGATAGTGAGAGGCCTGTACACTGCAATGAAGAGTGTCCCCTGTTTGCCGCAACTACAGAAAGCCCTTGCACAAAAGCAAAGACCCAACACAGAAAAAATAAATTAATTAATTTTAAAAAGACAATTGGATTAAGAAGATATAGTGTATATACATATATATATATATATATATATATAGTGGAATATTACTCAGCCACAAAAAAGAATGAAATACTGCCATTTGCAGCTATGTCAATGGACCTAGAGAATGTTATGCTTAGTGAAATAAGTCAGACAGAGAAAGACAAATACTGAACAATATCACTTATATGTGGAATCCAAAAAATAATACAAATGAATGTACATACAAGATAGAAACAGACTCACAGACAGAAAACAATCTTGGGGTTACTAAAGGAGATAAGGAAGGGGGGAGGGAAAAATTAGAGGTATGGAATTAACAGATACAAACTACTATATACAAAACAGATAAGCAAAAGGATATACTGTATAGCTCAGTAAATTATGCCCATTATCTTGCAATAACCTACAATGGGATATAATTTACAAAAATACTGAATCACTCTGCTGGACTCCTGAAATTAACACAGTACAGTAAATCAACTATACTTCAATTTAAAATTACAGTTAAAATTAATATTTCAAATTTATAGAGATATTTTGTTATTATTTCTTAAAATATTCTCTTCTTCTCCCCACTCACGAGTATGTAACTAACCAAATGGAAACTGAAGAGCTCTACAACCATTTCTAAAATACAACTATTTTTTAAAAAGCAGTTAAAAACTGATAAACAAATTTCCAAAGGTTCTATTATTTTGTTCTCTATTAATGTGATTTTAAATGTGACTATGAATTTTATCTATGTGCAACATGAATGCGAAATATCTATATAAGAGTTAATTGGATGAAAATACTTGTTAACCTGATCATTAGGCTTCCTGCAGTTAATACAGAATTACACTTGGCCATTGGAATTGACTTAAATGTTCAGAAAAAAGTTGTTTCTGATTCTACTGACCTTTCCACTGTGTTTTATCTTTATTCAAATCAAAAGGATACTGTGGAACAAGAAAAAAATTACAAGGATATAGGACCAGCCTCTGACAATTACTACTGTATACCTACAATTGAATTTGCATCACAGCAATACCATCGAGTAACTATGGAGGTCACAATAGATGAGTGACAACAGTTTTGTAGCTCAGTTTGCTCATCTCTACCATGGGATGTAGAGTGTCAATTACCATTTCAGTGCTTACTGGGTGCTGGCTACCTGTTAAGTAGTTTTAGAGTTTGAAAAGGTGGCAGGACAGTGTACTATATCAGCATACAAGTGATCCAAGTGGCAGAGACAAGGAGAGTTTGATGCAGGATTCATATATGTACATAATGTGTCTGCCATTAAGTCACTTTGTCATCTTACACAAATCACAGAATCTCTCTAAGTGCCATGCCTTCCCTTAACATGGGGGAATAATAGTAAACCTTAGAATAGTAAACCTTAAATAGTAAATAGTAAACCTTAAACCAATGCTGTTAAGAGGATCAGAAACAGTTAATGGAAAAGCATTGTCAATTATAGATAAAATGTATGTTTTGTCTTTTTGGGAGGGTACTTTTCAGGTAATCCCATTGTTTAAAAATACATGGACACTGTATACATACAGTAGGAATTCTGATTATAATACAATTACAGAGAATACAAAAGAACACAGCAATAGAGAATAAAGAAACTTTCACTGTTTAATATTTTCAGTGCAGTTAATCTATATTATGTGTAAAGTTGTAATTAGAGAGTGCTTATATGAAAATAATTACCATTATAGGGACATCACTTGAATCTTCAGGATCTGCCAACTAATTAGCTCATTCCAAAGACAAAATGATAATGTAACATCATCCACTTTCAAAAATTGACCCTTGCCACCTAGACAATTAAGTATTTGTGAAAAGTATGATCTTGTTACATTCCATTAAATGCCAAGTAAAGAAACTGAAGCGAGAAGAACATTTTAGAAGTAGTTAGCTAAATTTTTTTTTTTTTCCCGGTACGCAGGCCTCTCACTGTAGTGGCCTCTCACGTTGCGGAGCACAGGCTCCGGACGCGCAGGCTCAGCGGCCATGGCTCACAGGCCCAGTCGCTCCACGGCATGTGGGATCCTCCCGGACCGGGGTACGAACCCGTGTCCCCTGTATCAGCAGGCAGACTCTCAACCACTGCGCCACCAGGGAAGCCCCTAGTTAGCTAATTTGAACACACCTTCTGATATTATTCACAAAAGCATTTAGTCTGTATTTTTTCTCTTAAATCCTATGTGGTAATGATTAAAATTTAGTTTCTTATTTTATCTCCCTTAATAATAATTCCAAATTCCCAAGCACACATACTTTTTCAATTAAAAATATTAATCAAATTAGATACCACATTTCATTAGTAGCCAAGTGAAATCAACTAGTATTTAATAAGTACTCATACATAAGGTGCACTATGTTTCCAAGCAGATAAATAAAAGGAATAAACTATAAATTCTTGTCTCAAAGGGTGACAAGAATGAGTGTGGGCTATAATCTGAAAATAAGCTATGAAAGTTTTATAAGGGGAAATTACCAAGTCAGTACCTAGAGAATAGATATGCAGAGACTATGATGAACCCATTATCAATTGGAGGCAAAAAAACCACAGGATTTACTGAGAATGATGTTAGACTGATTTAACAACTTTGGGAAAGGCAATAATGGGAGGTGTAACACAATAGGTTGTTTGGGACAAGATTGTTTAGACTTTGGAATGGTAGGTTTAGGAGTTTTAATTTGATGTTTTCCATTTCTCTAAATGGAAAGTCACTTAAACTTTCTGAGGATAAATTTTTTATCAGAGTAATAATGAAAAAACAAAAATGGAAATGTCAGTTAAACTGGAGGGTTTTTTTTCTTTTTTTTTTAATGTGGGCAAAACATAACTAATGTTGTAACTACAGTGGTATTAGAAGAAAGGAAAGAGAATATGTATGTGAGAAATCCTGAAGAAATAGAGTCACTAGGATTTAAGAATGCAAGAATTAAGAGAGAAGACAAAATTAGCTATCAAAATAGAAAAGCTTTGGGGCTTCCCTAGTGGCACAGTGGTTGAGAGTCCGCCTGCCGATGCAGGGGACAGGGGTTCGTGTCCCGGTCTGGGAAGATCTCACATGCCGCGGAGCGGCTGGGCCCGTGAGCCATGGCCACTGAGCCTGCACGTTCGGAGCCCGTGCTCCGCAATGGGAGAGGCCACGATGAGAGGCCCTCATACCGCAAAAAAAAAAAAAAAAAGAAAAGCTTTTAACTCCAGGGAGCTTTGAGAATTGGAATATTAAGAAGATGAACTCCTCTGAGTGTGCAGGGAGAAGTATTTTTAAAGCCCGTTGAACTTGAACAAGCAGAATATTTAAGTGGAAATATCTGACGAATCACTGAAAATTGGGAAATGCAGACTAAAACTCCAGAAAAGCTAGCAAAGAGAATATTCTCCAAGAGAAACTTGAGGAATATTTATACATTATACATGAGAATTGTGACAAGAAGCATCAAGGAGAGTTATATATTATAAGATTTAGAGGAAGCAGTATTTTTAAAACGAATGAAATGACCCATTGTGTTGCCCTCTACAGTGAAGCCAAAGAAGGTGGGACAAAGAGGAGAAAACTGTTTGACTATTGGAAAGTCTGTGTTGATAGAATAAGTTCAGAGAAGTAGGGAAGAAAACCAGATAAAAAGGAGTTAAGAAATTAGTATTTGGTGAGCAACTGGAGGCAGCAAATAATGTACCATGCTTTCTAGAATGTTTACAATTCAAGATTTAACTAATCAGACAATCCTTGAAAGAGTTCTATCTAGCCAGAAAACAGAGTTGTCATTGAAGCCTAGAGTACACAGAGCCAATACTAAGGAGTATATGCTCTGGTGGCTACAGTAGGGTCAAGGAGGGGGCACAGAGAGCCTAGGGAGAGACTGCCTGGTCATCAAGGGCAGATTAGGCCTTTCAGAGGAGGCAGCCTGTTAACCAAAATGGTGCTCCTGAAAGTTTAAGTAGGCATTTGCCTGGAGAAATGGAGGTCGATATGGAAAACGAAGAGTACCTAGTGTCAGGTAAGTATCTCAGGGGAGAGAGACAGGGTATCAAATAGTTGGGAAACTGCACACATTAGGGTGACTGGAAAGTAAAATATTGTGAGGGGGTCATTGAGAATTTACGACACTGGTACAAAATGAGACTAAACAGGAAGTCATGACCTTAGAAGTATTGCTAAGAAATTATAACTTTCCCTCGAGTAGAAAGAATTACAGGACCCCAAGCAGGGGAGTGCTATTTATCTCAGTCAATCACAAGATTAGCCAACCTATTCCCTTAAGTTTACGCAAAAGGAGAAAGGCAGAGAAAATGAACACAGTCAATTGTCAATCATGGGACAAAAATTTATGTCTGTTTCTTCTAGTTTTGAAATTTCTGAAGCCTCCAAGGATGGGAATTATGAAACTCATAAATACCCTGAATTTTAGGTTTATGTTACAGCCTGCCTCTAAGTTAAAAAAAAAAAAAAAAAAAAAAAAAGTCTGGGTGATCTCTGAAGTTAAAGTAAGAGCAATTGTAAAAATGGTGGGAATGATTATTCATCGTACAAGGGACTTTATTTAGATCTGAGGCGTAAATCAGTATGACTCTGAGCAAGCCAATGGGCACAAAAAGGAAGGATGCTCAACAGAAAGGGCAGCATAGAACACAGAGGCTCAAGTGAATTCCTCCCTGCATTTGAAGATATTGAATAATTTCTCCACAGCAGTAGAAAAAAATCCTCTCGCTGGAAAACAGCATGAATAAAAAATGACTGACTACGGTGCAAAGTAACCAGTCACTGGGGAATGATTTGTCTATATTACTAGCTTACAAAAATGGGCAAAATAAAATATAATCTTACACTCACTTATTTCATTTGTTAGCACTTTCTGAAGAAGCACTTTAAATCCTGATGTGTATCAAGAATAAATACATCAATGGAGCTGCGCTATACATTTTATTGAATCCTACATGATGTACCAACACCCATAATTTTTAAGAATTACCACCCAGAGGGGAAAATCATCAGTTGTGAAAATAAACACTTTTAAAAATTACTGTAGGCTGGTTATTAGGGACAAACTTTCCTAAAACGAATGATCACACTTCAAATTCATGACCCAAAACTGTTGCTCTTCTTAGCTGTGAGATGGGCACCCACCAGCACGGTGTGTGTTAGGAGAAAGATACCTTTTTTAAGATCTGTTAATTTAACTTGTGTAAATTAATTGGCTGAAACACAAAGTAAGCATGTAGAATTTTACCATTTGGACGGCTTTATTAACTGAAAAGTCAGGTGTTGAAGTACATTTAAGTATCTGTTTTTCTGTTCTCTGCTGGTGTGATGTGGGCATATTCTCACTTGTTAATTATACTGTGTATAAAAAGTAGAAAAACTAAATTGAAAGAAATAAAATATTCTATAAGTATTTTTTGCATGGAAGCTTATGCCCACAAAGAAATACGGCACTTGCTGTCACAAAACTAGCTTTGTCCTAATTGCAACCCCGCAGTCACAAATTATTATGACAGAATTACTTCCTTTTTCAAATACTGCTTTCTACTGTAATAAAATCTCTTATTACTCTACTGTCAGTATTCATCATTATGCAATAGCTACTTAAAGATACCTACCCAGAAACTCTCTAGAAAAGTATAACAAACCTTGACTCGTCGTTTCAGAGAGCCAACATTCCAAGATAAAAGTACTGACACCACTTAATGAACAATTCAGAATTGCTTATTTTTCAAACTATGCATGGTCGCAAATTCCAGCTTTAGAACTATTCTTACACCAGTACCCCACTGTTATAACACTAAGTTAAAAGACTAAATTTCAACTCACCAGTTACTCCTAAAATTTATAATGATGTGTACTTGTGAGAAACTGTGATTTCACAATTACTATTTCATAGACCTGATTCCTCAAACATGTTAGACATATAGAAGTTTACATCTCTTTTAAAAAACATTATGAACCTACATATTTTCTATGGATTTTAAACATCAAAATATACTTTTAAAATTCCTATTCTGATTTAGATTTGGCATACTAAATATTGAATTTATAAATATATATGCATATATAAAGAGTTATCAAATTAGATATATCTTTTTATACCTATTTCCAGATTCTAGTATTCTTGAGAATCTTTCAAATATATGTAAAAATGCATATAACATTTGCTTGAACATATAGTTTATCGAAAGGTGAAATGAGGATAATTCTAATCTCATATTTCAGCAACTGGAAAAATATGAGATGAAATTTACAAAGTAAATAATAAATAATTATGATTAAATATTTTAGTAAAAAAATAAATGAGGATGAGAAAAACAGAATCACTGTAAGGTGGAGTACATACTCTGATTTAAATTGACATGAAGAGTCTTTAGAAAATATTTAAGAATTGAAGGAAACAAATCCAATACAAATATAACAAATTGCCATTTAGGAATTAAGTGAACAAGCAATGACCGGTGACCAGTTTGCAGCTGAGCTTTTGCTGCTGAGCGTTAGCCACTCAGCTCACAGTTTTCAACAAGGCAGGCTATTCAGTGCATGCCTGAAATAGAGGCCAGGCACAATCGAGACAAACAAGACATCCATCATGTTTTCAATACCCAGAGTCTGTGCTTTAAGTTACCTCCATCTCAAACTGAAAGGATAAAAGGCTCAACTGCCCTAGGAGAAAATAGTGCCACATGTGCCTGTGGCTCAGGGAGAAGTCTTCACTTGCTGGAGGCACTGGGAAAATGCTTGTAACTCATGCAGATGGGGGATGAGGAAAAGGTAGGATGTCTTAAAAATGGAAACAGTAGAAAAGAGTTCAGGATAATGTGTTGGAAAATAAAGAGGGATTGTGTTTTGATTAAAACCTTGAACTCTGCACACAAAAGGGAGCTTTTGGGACCTTGCAAATGAGCCCAGGTGCCAGCCCTCTGCCTGGCAACCCTGACCTACTAACACTTTCTGTTTAACCAACCCAGCTTTATGAGAAAGTGGATTAGTTAGTACCCAATGAAGTGGAATATGAAGGGTGATTTCTCTGAGATTTATTTGGTATGCTATGTTCACATATCAGAAAGCTCCATAGATGGGAGCTGCATTGTGAGTTCAGGAATATTAACCAAGTCATATTATAAATTATACACCTTCACATTCCTATGTTATTTAAGCCTTATCTCCCACATTCATTTTAGAGGTCAAGAAATTTTATACAAAAGTTTATTTATAAATAAATAGTGTCAGACATGTATGAGACTTTGGACAAAAATTGAGTCAAAGAAAAATAGGGCCTATTCTGTTGAAGTTTAATGATCACAACAGATATTTATTAATCCAACAAATGCAGAATAATACAATTAGACAGTTGATTATTTGAAGCAATGTATAGGGAGCTATGAGAGCTAAAGCAAAGGGGTCTGATCTAGTTTCAGGGCACATGGCGTTTAAGTGGAGAAATGATATATGAGTAGCAGTTAAACTGATAAAGGGATGAAGTGGGGTGAAATTCTCAGCAGAGGGATGAGCAGGCCAAATAGACTGAGCCTGACGGACATGCTGAGTATAATCTAGTGCAGGCAGTATAGGTAGTAAGGAGAAGAATATTTGCAGATGAGCCTGAGACATCCATAGGGTCTTAAGATGTCAAGAAGGCTAGGATCTTTGAGCTTTAACCTAATAACTGGCAAATGATTTTAAATGGGAAGGTAACATGACTAACTATAGCCAACTTTATGAAGATCATTGTGAATGCAGAAGTAAGTGGACTGGATAAGGAGGGCTGGGGTTGAGAAGGGATCATCTATAATTTTGTCAGTAAGAATGCTTAGGTGATTGTTATAGTAGAGTGACAATCTTCGCTAACCACATCGTTTTCTTCATTTCTCCAAGCTCTGAACACTGAATGACTCACGTCTCAGTAGCCTCTTTTCTTCTTTATGTATGCTTACTATCTAGATGCACTCACATCTCATGGTTTAAAAATCATAGATCATGGTATCTCCCAAATTTGCACCTAATCCATCAGCAAATCGTATCCCCGATAAACACACAATCCAACCTTGTTTTGCCATCTCCACTCTTAACACCATGGTCCAAGTCACTAATTCCTCTAACTTAGAACAGTTTGATAGCTTCTTAGTTAATCTCATTTTGTCTACATTTCACCACTAAAGTGTATTGCAACAACAAAAACAAAAACAAATCATCTTATATCTTTTCCCATCTCAAAAACCCTCCAGTACATTTGAAATACATTCCAAATAAAATCTAATATCCCTACTCTGGCACATTCTGTTTTCCACAAGGGCCTGCAATATTTACCATTTCACATGATCTTCAGGATCTTGCCACTTCTCCACTAAGAAACTAAATCCATATCTCTGCCTCCTTGACTCCAGATGGCTCAATGACTGGTTTGACCAAAAGAATAAGGCGGAAATGATGCTGTGCCAGTTCTAGAAATAGCCCTTACCTAACTCAGCAGCTTCCTCTCCCTGCTTCTTGGAATGCTCGATTTTAAAACTCTTGTTCTTGAAACACTCCTTTTAAACCCAGGCCCCATCATACAGTTAGTTCATGACACATGAATAAGCCACACATAATAAGGCTGTTTGTTTGAAAGTCCTAGATAAGCATCTAAGCATTAGCCTACACCAGCCCAGCCAAGTGACATCTACATACAGCTCAGATGAACTTTTGAATGAGTACAGGCCCACCTGACATCTGAGTAAACACACATAAGAAATGATGAGCAAGAATACCACCTCCTAAAAAATGGTGATGTAGGAGAATCCAGCTTCCCTGTCTCCCCACAAAGATCAATGATTGGACAGCTACCCAGGAACAAAAACTCCAGGCAACCCCCAGAGTTCACTTTGGAAGTTTTAGCACAGAAGAGAAAGAAGGCAACTTCATTTTACCTGCAGCCTCCCACCCCCCAAGCCATCATTATTCAGTGCCAATAAAGAATTTCCCAGCTTGAAAGATTTTTCTCTCACCAGAAAAAGAAGAGGTGGGTGAGCGATCAGCCTCTCCAGCCTCACATGCAGGGCACTATACGAAGGTTCAGCTTCGGTTTCACTCCACTCAGACCAGCAAAGCTGAGACGCGCTGAGACAGCTAGGGACAAGGAAGAAAAGCAGAGGCTGTTAGCAGACATGCAGTGGGAGCTATTATAGTTCATATAGACCTTCTCTGCAGACAAACTCAGCAGATTTTGCCTCTGAGGGAGTCAATGGCCAGCACTGCCTCATGGTCCCACTGCAAAGCTCACCCTCTTTTGCCCCACAGTTATCTGCATTTACTGGTATCAGCTACCTAAGTACATAAGCACTCCCTTGCCACCTCCACCCCTGCCAGAGCCCAGGACCCCCACTGGCAGCCATCCAAGTTTTCCATAGCTGTGCAAGTATAAGATGCCAGCTGAGTTCCTTCCCACACCACTACCCCTCTAAACTGAAAGCCACTTTTGTAGCCAGTTCAGGCTTCTGCAGCTGTGCGAGTACAAGGTACCAGCCTAGCACCCCACCCTCTGGCTGATACCTACACCACCATGCAGCCTCATGTCTGTGCTTGGGTCTAGCCCCTCCTGCTATGCACCCATATGCCACTCACCTGATACCTGTCATTGGTCTCCACTGTAGTGTGCACACACAGGGGAGTGGGTGTAGCCACAGAAGAGCACCCTAACTGTAAGCCCACAGTTGGCACTGGTCCTCCATCACTATGAGTATGTCTAAAACTAGCCCCTGCTGCTACATAGGCACTTGCAGCTGGCCTCCACAGCTGAGTGTGTGAACACCACTTGCTTTGGCTACTATCACTGCCTGCCTTTGTCCCTTGTTACTGGACCTGGAGATGCCACTTAGAATCACAACAGCTCTTACAGCTACTGTGGATCCTCTGCAGTACTGGCCAAGAACCACATAGCTGTTGATACTGTGAACCACAGTGGCCAGAGCTGAAGAAATATCATGCCTCCCTGAACTCATTGCTACCATACATCCCTGAACACTTCATTCTGCACCAGTAGACCCAGGGTCACATCATCATCTATCATGCTCCCACCCATAGGTAAAAGGCTTCCTTTACTAAAGTCAGTCCATAAAGTCTGGAAGAGGTGAATGCTTCTTCAAATGCACAGAAGCCTGTGCAAGTCTATAGGGATCCAAGAGAATCAGGGAAATATGTTTCTGCCAAAGTAATAGAGTAAACCTCCAGGAATTGGCACCAAAGGAAAGAATCAGAAATTGCCTGACAAAGAATTCAATAACAATATCAGAAAAACAATATAAGAACAAATTGAGAAGTTCAGTAAAGAGGTAGAAAACAAAAAAGAAACAAACAGAAGTTTTGGAGTTGAAGATACAATGAGTGAACTGAACAATTTAACAGAGAGCTTCAACAGCAGACTTGAACAAGCAGAAAAGAGAATTAGTGAGCTTAAAGACAGATCAACTGAAGTTATCCAATCAGGCGAGCAAAAGAAAAATAATAAAAAGCAATGAAGAAAGTCTACATACTAATGGAATACTACAAAAAGAAATTATGTATGCATCATTGGAGTCCCAGAAGGAGAAGAGAGGAGAAAGTAGTAGAAAGCCTATTTAAAGAAATAACGGCTGAGAACTTTTTAAATCTGGGAAGAGATTTGGACATGAAGTTCATGGATCTAATAGGTAAACTCATAATTTCAATCCATAACAATTTTCATCAAAATATATAATAAAACTGTCTAAAACAAAAGACAAAGAATTTTAAAAACAGCAAAATAGGAAAAAAACAAAACAAAACAAAACCTCTCTTAAGGCTACCAGCAGCTTACTCAGCAGAGACCTCGCAGGCCAGGTGAGTATGGGATGATATAATCAAAGTACTAAAACTAAGAACACCTTACC
This sequence comes from Mesoplodon bidens, assembly GCF_964165515.1. Taxonomy (NCBI): domain Eukaryota; kingdom Metazoa; phylum Chordata; class Mammalia; order Artiodactyla; family Ziphiidae; genus Mesoplodon; species Mesoplodon bidens. Next base: position 66,424,207 of record NC_138162.1, on the reverse strand, counting down.
CAGAGAAACTGTCTTTCAGAATTGAAGGCAAAATGAAGAATTTCCCTAGTTAAAAAAAATGTTGAGGGAATTCAACGCCACTAAACCTGCCTTACAAGGAATGCAGAGAGGAATTCTTCAAGCTGAATCAAAAGCATGCTAATTAATTACATTGAAATATAGGAAAATATACAACACACTGGTAAAGGTAAGCATATGGTCAAATTCAGAATACCCCAATACTCTAATATGGTGGTTTGATAACTAATTAACTTTGGTATAAAGGTTAAAGGACAAAAGTATAATAAATAGCTATAGCTTCTACAATTTGTTAATGGATTACATAATATAAAAAGAGGTAGGGTGATATCAGAAACATCAAAGGGGGAACAGAAGGATAGAGGATTTGAATGCAGTTGAAGTTAAATTGTTATCAGCAGGAAATATAATGAGAATATATATATACACAAATACATATATATATATATGTTTTATGTAAGCCTCATGGGAACCACAAAGCAAAAATCTACCACAGATATGCCAAAAATAAACAGAAAATAATCAAAGCACACCACTAAGGAAAATCATCAATTTAAAAAGGAAAAAGAGCCATGGAACTGCAAAACAGCTAGAAAGCAATAAGATGGCATTAGTAAGCCCTTATCAGTAACTACTCTAAATGTTAGTGTATTGAATTCTTCAGTCAAATGGCATAGAGTGGCTGGATAGATTTTAAAAACTAACAAACAAATAAACAAAAAACAAAAAAATAAGACCCAAACTTTGAACTGGCTACAAGAGATGCACTTCTGCTTTAAGGACACACATAACTCAAAGTGAATGGATGTTAATAGATATTCCATTAAAGTAAAAACTAAAAGAGAGAAGGGTTAGCTATACTTATATTGGACAAAATGGACTTTAAGCCAACAATGGTAATGAGACAAAAGTGGTCATTATATAAAGATAAGGAGGTCAATTTATCAAGAAGATAAAACCATCATAGATATATATGCACTGAACATGAGAGCAACTACATATACTAAGCAAATACTAATAGACTTGAAAAGAGAAACAGCCAAATTAATAGTAGGGGACTTCAGTACTCAACTTTCGGCAATGAAAAAATCATCCAGACAGAAAATCAACAAGGAACCTTGGACTTCAACAATACTTCAGAACAAATAAAACTAATAGACATATACAGAACATTTCATCCCAGAGTAGCAGAATACACATTCTTCTCCATCACACACATAACCTTCTTCAGGACTAATCACAGATCATAAACCAAATCCTAGCAAATTTAAGAAGATTGAAAACATACTAAGAGTCTTTTCTGACCACAAAGATGTAAAACTAGAAGCCAGTAACAGGAGAAGGTTGGAAAATTTACAAATATATGGAGATTAAACAACATGCTACTGAAGAACCAATGAGTCAAAGAAGAAATAAAAAGGGTTAATCAAAAAATATCTTGAAACAAATGAAAATGGAAGCAGAACATATCAGAACCTGCAGGATAATGCAAAAGCAGTTCTAACAGGGAAGTTTAGAGCAATAAACACCTACATTAACAAGAAAGATAACAAATAAACAATCCCACACCAAAAGGAACTAGAAGAAAAATGAATAAAGACCAAAGTTAGCAGAAGAAAGGATATAACAAAGACTTGAGCATAAATACATGAAATAAAGGCCAAAAAACAATAGAAAACATCAACAAGATAAAAAACTGGTTTTCTTAAAGGTAAAATTGACAAAACATTAGCTAGACTAATTTAGAAAAAATAAAATCAGAAACGAAAGAAAAGATGTAACAATGATTCCATAGAAATACAAAGGATCATGAGAGACTATTATAAATAATTATACACCAACAAACTTGATAACCCAGAAGAAATCAATACATTACTAGAAACATATATCTACCAAGATGAAATCATGAAGAAATAGAAAACATGAACAGACAAACTATGTGCAAGGGAATGAATCAGTAATCAAAAAACCTCCCAACAGAGGAAAGAAAACTAGAAAACTAGATGGTTTCACTGGTGAATTCTATCAAATATTTAAAGAAGAATTAATGTCAATTCCTTTCAATTACTTCAAAAATAAAAACTGAAGAGTAAGTGACACTTCCAAATTCATTTTATGAGGCTGTATTACCCTGATATTAAAGACAGATAAGGACACTACAGGAAAAGAACATTACAAACCAATATGCCTGGCAAAAATAAATGTAAAATTTCTCAACAAAATATTAGCTAACTGATTTCAACAGCACATTAAAGGATCATTTATCATAATAAAGTGGGATGTAACCCTGAGATTCAAGACTGGTTCAACATCCACAAATTAATAAATGGTATACACCACATTAACAGAAGAAAGATAACAATAATATGATCATCTTAACAGAGGTAGAAAAATCATTTGACAAAACATAACATCCCTTCATGATAAAAATTTTTAACAAATTGGATATAGAAGAAACATAACTCAACACATTAAGTGCCATATATGACAAACCTAAAGCCAACATAATGCTTAATAGTGAAAGCTTCAAAGCTTTTCCTCTACAATCAGGAGCAAGACACAGATGCCCATTCTCACCATTCCTATTCAACATAGTGCTGGATATTCTAGCCAGAGAAATCGGGCAAGATAAAGAAATAAACGGCATCAAAAGAGGAAAGGAAGAAGTAAAATTATCTTTGTTTGCAGATAGAAAATCCTAAACACTTGCCCAAAAAACTGCTAGAACTAATCAATATATTCAGTAAAGTTGCAGGATACAAAATTAACATACAGAAAAGAGTTGCATTTCTATATACTAACAACTTGACATTGGTCTTTGCAGAAATTTCCTCATTAAGACACCAAAAGCACAAACAGCAAAAGCAAAAATAAATAACCAGGATTAGATAAAACTAAAAAGCTTCTGCACTGCAAAAGAAGCAACCAAGAAAATGAGAAGGCAAAGTATGGAATGGGAGAAAATATTTCCAAACCTTCTATCTGATAAGGAATTAATATCCAAAATACATGAAGAACTCAAAAACAACAACAGCAACAAACAAATAGCTCAATAAAAATATGGGCAGAGGGGCTTCCCTGGTGGCGCAGTGGTTGAGAGTCCGCCTGACGATGCAGGGGATACGGGTTTGTGCCCCGGTCCGGGAAGATCCCACATGCCGTGGAGTGGCTGGGCCTGAGCCATGGCCGCTGGGCCTGTGCATCTGGTGCCTGTGCTCCACAATGGGAGAGGCCACAACAGTGAGAGGCCCGCATACTGCAAAAAAAAAAAAAAAATGGGCAGAGGAAGCAAATAGTTTTCTAAAGAAGACATATGGTACAAGAAAAGGTGTTCAGCATCACTAATCATCAGGGAAATGCAAATCAAAACTACAATGACCTATAGAGTGAAGTAAGTCAGAAAGAGAAAAACAAATACCATATGCTAACACATATATATGGAATCTAAAAAAAAAAAATGGTTCTGATGAACCTAGGGGCAGGACAGGAATAAAGACGCAGGCATAGAGAATGGACTTGAGGACATGGGAAGGGGGAAGGGTAAGCAGCGACGAAGTGAGAAAGTGGCATGGACATATATACACTACCAAATGTAAAATAGATAGCTGGTGGGAAGCAGCCACAGAGCAAAGGGAGATCAGCTCGGTGCTTTGTGACCACCTAGAGGGGTGGAATAGGGAGGGTGGGAGGGAGATGCAAGAGGGAGGGGATATGGGGATATATGTATATGTATAACTGATTCACTTTGTTATACAGCAGAAACTAACACAACATTGTAAAGCAATTATACTCCAATAAAGATGTTAAAAAAAAAAGAAAACTACAATGACCTGTCACTTCACACCTGTTAGAATAGCTATCATCCCAAAGGCAAGAAATAGTAAGTGTCGGTTAGAGTGTGGAGATAAAAGAAGACTTGTGTAACACTGGTAGGAATGCAAATTGTTACAGCCACTATGGGATACAGAATGGTTGTTCCTGAAAAAGTTAAAAATAAAAATATCAAACTACCCAGCAATCCCACTTCTGGGTATATATCCAAAGGAACTGAAATCAGGATCTCATAGAGCTAATGCAACCCCATATTCACCACAGCATTATTCACAATAGCCAAGAGATGAAAATAATGTGTCTGTCAATGAATGAATGAATGAAGAAAATGTGGTATATTCATACACAAAAGGATATTATTGAGCCATGAGAAAAGGAAATCCCACCATTTATGACAACTTGAATGAAACTTGAGGGCATTAAGTGAAATGAGCCAGAGAAAGACAAATACCATATGATATCACATATGTGGAACCTAAAAAAGCTAAACTCGGAGAAACAGAGAGTAGAGTGGTGGTTCCCAGGACTAAGTGTGGGGGGAAATGGGAAGATATTGTTCAAAGAGTACAAACTTCCACTTACAAGATTAAGTTTTGAGATGTAACATACAGCACTGTGATTATAGCTAAGAATACTGTATTATACACTTGAATGTTGTTAAGAGAGTAAATCTTAAGCAGCCTACAAAAAAGAAATGGTAATTATGTGATGGCTGGAAGTGTTAGGTAGTGCTTTGATGGTAATTATTTTGTAATAGTATAATATCAAATCAACGTATTGTATACCTTAAACTTACTCAATATGACCTGTCAATTATACCTCAAAACTGGCAAAAGTATTCTACCCCCAGTTGAATCAGTCCACAGAACAAAAGAAATTAATAATTATTTTAGGTGATTTATTACATATCAATGGATAAAACAATATTTACTATGACCTACAAAACCTTACTTGATATGGTCCATACCGCCATGATTTCAACTTCTACCACTGTTCTCACTCACCCAGTTCCAACCATGCTGGCCCTTTAACATTCCTTGGACTTGTCTAGCATACTCTTACCTCAGGACCTTGATGTTCTTTTCTAATTATAATGCTCTTGTTTCATAGAGTGGTCTGTATGGCTGGCATCTTCATTCCCTTTATTGATGTGTTCAGACGTCATCTTATTAAAGAATTCTTCCTTGACTGTCCTAAAAAGAGTAGGCCCACTTCACCCCAGCACACATTTTGCTTCTTGATTTGGTTTATTCTTCTTTACAGCTTTTATTATTGTATCTCATACTATGTTTTTACATGTTTGTTTTAATTATTTATCTTTCTCAACAAAAGTGCAAGTGTTATAAAGGCAGGACCACTTTTTCCACCCAAGTTTTTACTACTGCAGCTCCAGCACCTAAAATTGTAGTTGGCAGATCAATACTTGATTTTTATCAGTGAATTAATAAACTAATGGATGATGAATTGATAAATGAATATGAGTCTCATAGGAAAAAACCACCAAATTGCCTTACTATATGTATAAGAGCAGAAATTATTAATTTAGAGAACACAAAAGGAGGATCCCAGGTTTGGGAAAAGGATCATTTTCCCTAAATATTGAGTATAAGGCTCTTGTAGGACATCCAATAGTACGTTAACAATTGGAAATAAGTGTCTCAGAGGATATCTCTTCTCAAAGCCTAGTAAAGTCTAGGCTTTTATATACATATGCAGTATATAGATATGGAGATTTAAGGCATTGCTACAGATAATTTTTCTAAGCTTTGCATCTTAGTCCATTTGGGTTGCTACAGCAGGAATACCATAGACTGGGTAGCTTATAAGTAACAGAAATTTACTTCTCACAGTTCTGGAGGCTGGGAAATCCAACATCAAGTCACCAGCAGTTTAACATCCCATGAGGGCCTGCTCTCATGGGCAGTCTTCTAGATGTGTCCTCACATGAGAAAGGAGAATGAGGTAGTTCTCCAGAGTCTCTTTTACAAAGGCACTAGTGCAATTCACGAGGGTTTTGCCCTCGTGACCTAACTGATTCCCAAAGGCCCCACCTCCAAACACCACCACAATGGGTATTAGGTTTCAGCATATGAATTCTGGGGCAACACAGTCTATTGAAAGAGGAAAATAGAGAGTTAAGAGCAGGCGGCCTAGAATGCAATATGGAGAGGAAAAATGTTTATCTTTCCTAAGTCTTAAATTATGCCAATCCTTGCTATTTACAGGTGTTGTTGTATCAGTTTGTCACATGTCACTGAGGTTATATATTTAATGAATGAAATATATTTCTGCTTATAAAAAGAATATCAGGCATGGAGTAAGGACCTCTGCACTTCAAAATACTCTTGTTATTTGATTTTTGATTCAATCATGTAGCTTCTCATGGTTTTACTTTGACTTTCAAGGCTTCTTTTTCTCTTAGCTTAATTTCTGGCTCTTTATCTTCAAGTGCCTCCAATGCTAGGCTATTAGTTGAAACCAAAATCCATTTGCTGAGAGCTGGACTTTGACCAGAAAACCACAAGTTTTGGCTTGACAATTGTAGCTGCATTTACTCTGTTGCTACGAAAATCAGGAGAAATAAAAAGTGATGCAAGATGCTTCCAAGGTTCTGTCTCTTACAATTCCTTTATGAAAACAAAGTCCTCATCTGTTTGTTGTTACTGCTTTTTGTTCAGTCAGTATTGTGTTCTTATGTTGAAGGAACTCTTCTTTCTCTTGAGAAGTCAAAACAAATGTTCTTGAAAGTGTTATTTTAGATTTGTTTTTGCTGTTTTATGTCATAATGGTCTTTTTTTTTTTTTTTTTTGCGGTACACGGGCCTCTCACTGCTGTGGCCTCTCCCGTTGCGGAACACAGGCTCCAGACGCGCAGGCTCAGCGGCCATGGCTCACGGGCCCAGCCGCTCCGCGGCATGTGGGATCTTCCCGGACCAGGGCACGAACCTGTGTCCCCTGCATTGACAGGCGGACTCTCAACCACTGCGCCACCAGGGAAGCCCATAATGGTCTATTTTGTCATGATTTTTTTTTCTTACTGTGCATTTTGACTTTTAGTATTCTGGTGATTTTAGGAGAGAAGCAAAATATATAGTATAAAGTTGTGTTACCAAGGATGAAAAAATTACCAAGGATAGTTCTTATTGTAATGTTTCATAAGAGGTTTATAGCCTGCTGTAAGCTTTTAAAGATGCCATGATTTTTGTGGACTTCAGTTCAAAACTGTTAGATAGGGTTTAAAGAGTCAGAAAAAAGGTCTATAATTGTACAGTTCTTGATTACATTCCTTTAGTACAAAGTTCCTCGTTCTCTTTAGTGAAATTAGTGCTTAGTACGTAAGATGCTAAAAGTGATTCTAGTACCAATTACAATGTGTGTGAAGGTAAGAGTTTCCCCACACCAAGCAATGTTCAGACACCAGCTGGGTTTCCCAAAATTCAACTCAGTTCTAACACTATTGGCCCTGAGGTAGCACTGCATTCCACAGATGAAGGGCTCCATCCAAAAAGACCACCCTCCACTTCAAACTTCAAATGCAAGCCCAGATTGTTACCGTAATTCTGACTGACCGGCTATAAATCACAGATTGCCGTGACCCTCTCCTTGGGTTCCCCTCCTTGCAGCTCACAAATCTCAGGACATCTGTTTATTAATTAGATTATCAGTTTATTTCAAAGGATATTAGAGGCTATGAATCAACGGCCAGATAGAGAGATACATGGGTGAGGTCCTGAACAAAGGAGCTTCTGTCCTCATAAAACTTGAGGCCCAGAAAGATGGCACCTGGAAGTATGCTGTTTCCCCAACCTAGAAGCTCCCAGAACCCCATCTCTAACTCAGGAGCAGCCAAATGGAATAAATGTTTAGGGCAAAATTATGGGGAAAGGACAATGAGTTTAAATGTTCTCTCCAGGCAAGCCACTCTCCCTGTACCTCCACAGGTTCACCAATGCAGAAGCTCTCCACAGCCTCTGTTTTTGGATTTTCTATGGAAGCTTCATCACATAGCCATGATTGATTAAATCATTGGCCCTTGGCCAATAATTCAACCTCCAGCCCCTCTCCCTTCCCTCAAGGAGGTCTTGGGGTGGAACTAAAAATTCCAACCTCTAGTCACATGGTTGGTTTTCCTGGCCACCAGTTCCCATCCTTAAGTGGAGCCCAAAAGCCACCTCACTGACATAACAAATGACACTTTTATTGAAAGCAGCTCTTTTGCCCCTTTCCTGTTTGCCCATTTCTGTTCCCCTCTTTCCTTAAAAGAACCTAATTATAGGGATGAGATCACTAAGCAATTGAAACTAACTCCTGACTTATGTGCTCCTGAATGTGCACCATGCCCTGTCTAACCTGTTGATTTTTTTCCTAGATAAAAAGAGTGAAGAATTAAGCAGTTAAAAAATGACTAGCTCTCTACCCTCAACAGCCCCCCTAAGTAATCCTGCACGCAGATCATGTAGGCAAGATAATATCTGAAGGGTCAGCCAGTCTGCACTCAATGGAGCATGATGCAGAACCCAAACTCCTGCCTTGATGATTCACTGAGATTCTTCCCCTGCCCCATTTTTCCTTTTGAAAACTGTCATGGCTGAGCAGAATCTTCAGGGGTGGTCTCTGGACCTGAGCCCACTTTCTCCCCAGATTGCTGGGTTTTCTGATTAAAGATTAAAACACCTTTCCTCTCTACCTACACTTGTCTCTCGAATTATTGGCTTATGAGCTGAGAACAGCCGAACCTGGGTTCAGTTACATTATTACTCTCTCACTTAGGAAATCTCAAGTGTTTCAGGTGCTGTGAGCCAGGAACTGTGGATGAAGACCCAATATACATGAGAAATATATCTCTGGTCATCTGAAAGGCAAATATGTATTTCTTATAAATCACAGATGCCAAATGATTTCTATTGCTTTGTGTAGTAATTAACATCTAAACAAAAAATATAGTGGAGGTAACATGAATTTGGGAATTAGGTGGACCTGAATTAGCACCCCCCATAGCCATGTCTTGTTTGTTTCTTGAAGCCTTCAAATATTGTTTTTATATGCAAGGACACAGAACTGTGCATTAAAATGAGAATCAGTGAGGCATACAGTTTTCCTTGAGAGAGGAAGGTCATGGGTTTTTCTTTTAACAGGGATTCAGGGTAATCATCCTGAGCCAGAAAGGACTCCAGAAAGGACTCCACTGGTTTCCCCTCTTCTTTGAGTTTGAGAGGACAGGTCTGTAGTACAGAAGTATGTGCACCACAGGGTTGGTTTGGCAGGCAAGACATTTGTTATTTCTGAAGCATATATGTTGCTTTCTGTTTCTAACACACCAGAGGCTCTTCTGAATGCAAAAATTTCTCCTTTGTCAAGCTCCATAGGAAACTGATGTAGTCCATGCTCAAAAGACATCCAATAAAAAGCTATGAAGCTGCCATTGACTTTACATCTCCACTGGAGGAAAAAAAAATATTACAGAATGTCAGGCCAGTCTTAAAAAGTTATGCTTATGCTATTACAAAGGGCTGAGAATTCAGGTTTTTAAATATCCTTCTGGGTATGGTAGCTCTGTGAGAGAATGAAAAATGCCATTGAAGAAAGGTTACTAGTTCTTTCTTGCTTTTCTAATCCCTTTATACTTTTCCTGAAACATAATATCATGCTGTTGTGAGATCTTCTGGCTGGGTGTGGATTTCATTTAATGGTTTCCCATCAGCCATCCCAATCTCAAGAAAAAAAGAGTAAATGGACTTCCATTTTAAAACAAACAAACAAAAAAACCACAACTGGAATCACATTCATTTTTGCTAGTCCACTTACACAAACTCCGGAAATGTTAGAGCTTTATTGTGAAGAAATTCTAGCACTCATCAGCCAGATCTTATGAAAGCAGTAAGTAAAAGTTGATGAACTGTTTACTGCGGCCGTATTTCTCCAATTAACAGTATTGTGTAGATGTATTTTGTATTAGTTTACAGGAAGAGCTGCTACAATAAAAATACCCCAAAATGTTGAGTTTTAAATGAGAGGGAAATTTATTTCTCTCTCCTGAAAGAGTCCATGGTTCATAGGCTACAGTGGCAGAGGGGCTTGGCAACATGAGATCATGCAGGGACCCACAGCCCTTCTTGCTTCTCCTCTGCCTTTGCCCGGGATGTTAGATGTGTCTGTAGGGTTGAAGCTGAAAGCCTCTAGGACTGGTTCCCAATACTCAGGGTAGGGAAAGGAATAACAGAGGAAACATGTATATATACATAAAGGTTACCTTTTTAGGGGGGAAAACTTGCCACCCCAAAATGTCTCTTTGGTATGCAGATTATTTTGAGTTGACGACAATCAAAACCCGAAACACCTAGAAAATTTGACCTTCCCCTTAACTGCCTAAAAGACTGTAAATAGAGAACCTGTTCCAGGAAGGGAGCTATCACCATAGATAACTATAGTAGGATCCAGGTGTGTAGACAGGGAGGAACCTAGCAAAGTCTATTAAACTCTCTCTCTGTGTCCCACTAACTCTGCAGGGACCAGCAAACATTTGTTTACCAAACATTTGCTTTTCCATCTTCATGTGAAATACCTTCCTCCCTTTTAAAGTCCCAAACCACTTCCCCAACATCCTCTTTTGTCTTTAGCTGAAGATGGTATTTAAGGTGAGGGGTTCAGTCCTTTTGACAAGTTACTCAGAGTTCCTTGGTCTCTCCCATATATACATGTTATTAAACTTTCATTTGATTTTATCTTGTGAATCTGTCTCATGTCAATTTAGTTTTAGATCAGTGAGAAAAACCAGAAGGGTAGGGGAAAATGTCTTTCTCCCTGACACCTTCATCACTGTTGCCCACACCCCACTAGCTCTAACTTATTCACATTTCCTCAGCAAGGTGCAAAGGAGTCTGAGCAGTGAAGTCTCTGGTGGGCAGGCACCTTCTCAGCCAAATCTTGATCAGGGAATGAGGAAGGAATGTCATATTACTAAAAAGAAAAAGGTGAGAATGGATATGGGGAGATTTAATAACCTTTGCTGTGATATAATCAGAGAATTTCCCCTAGGAAATATAATTGCTATCTTAGGAATATTTAGTTGTGGAATATCAAGTTATAGTACTCTGGAAAGTTGAAAGAGGCAAACTTTTGGACTAGTGGGCCTACAGATTATATGGGCTTGATATGCTTCTTACCAAGTCTCCTCTTAAACACACACACACCAGCAGGTTTGTGCTAATGTAATTAAAGAAAAGTAAAGAACATATGTACAATTTCATTCAGAATTTAAACAAATGGTGTTGTTGATGGAGATTAATTTAAAAGTATATCCTCAAAACACATATCACATCCAACTACAGTCTTATGAAGCAGAACAGACATCCAAAAATAAAACAGGAAAAGATTCTGATACCCCTAATATATGACATTTGACTGTAACCTTACACCAGAATAGTTGTCAAGAAGAAAGTAAGACTATGACACTTTCCCTCAAGTGCAAAGAAGTTATCATTTTATCCCATCAGAGCTATGAGTTCTGTCCCCAACCTTTGAACAACTTTTTTCTCACTGGCATTGGGAGACTGCCAACATACATCACTGCAAGAAGTAGGCATATGCAGTGCTTCTTTATTCCCTGAAATGCTTACATATCTTAGGGAATGCACTGTGAAAAGGGCTGAGACTAAGCTTAGAATGCTGAGTGTGGAGGGGCTCATGAACTGTAGTGCTGAAATGACAATTTCAAACTAGATCCTACTCTCTAGTTTAATCAAAAATACAAGAAGAGAAGAGAAAATGAGACTTCAGGCCAGTAGAACACATCAAATGCCTCTGAACAAAATTTACATACTGACCTACAAGAAAGAACTTTGTACATCAGCCTAACCATCTTATTGAAATTTGGAAGGAGGAAGTTGTTCAAACATGGATGGTGGTGACTACATACATGTACTACTTTTGCACTAGACTGATATTCTGAACTCAAAAATGAAAACAGAAACACCAACATGCTTATGAACAGAAACTACAGAAAAGGGGACCATGCCTTGGTGAGTTTGAGGATGTTCATACCTTTGAGAAAATTCTCTATAAATATGATTAGGGAGCTATGAAGAAAGAACACCTTGAAATAAAAGCAGAGGTGAAATGAGAGCTGATTATTGGAAGGAAAGGGGAGTGAAGGAAGAAAAAAAGATGGAGAAGGAAAACAAAATATAAAATAAACATGAAAATCTTATTTGGAAGCAATGAAAGTTTGAGGTGAATAAAGGTTTTTATTTTGGAGAACACATTCAGTAATTTCACTTGTAATGCACAGGAAAGTTTAAAATGAGAAGAAAATAATAGATGAATGATTAAGAAAGTAATAGACGTTTTATTTAAGAAGATGCTTGAAATTCTAAGAATTATAAATTTTCAGTTGAAGAAATCATGAATAACAGGAATACAGCCAACAATCACAAATAATAACCACTAACATGCATGAATCATTAATGATTTACATCTACCATTAGCGCATTTAATCTGTAAGAAACCTCTATAAAATACAGTCTTACATCTGTTTAACAACTGATGAGAGAGGCTTGCAGAGAATTTTAAATAACCTGCCTCCTAGTTAATAAGAAGCAGATGTTGCAAAGCCAGCATTTCTACCTCTAGAGGTGATGTACTTTATATCAACTTCCATGGAGCTGAAGAAAAATTTGATTCTAAAATTTGAAAGGGTTTGGTGTTTTACAGGGTTAAAAATTACAAAGTAGTTCCCTCTCTAGATATACCCTGGGGAGGAAAAAAAATTGAATTTGAACAAGTTAAAAAAAAAATCCTGAAGGCATCTATTAAGGAAAAATACTTTAGCTTAAAAATTAAAACTAAAACTTTAAAAAAAATTCAACAACTCCTTTCAGAATTCTGTTTTCTGACATGGGGCACTGTGGAGATGACACTGGAATTTTGATGGCGAAAGTTTAGGATCTAATTGTCATTCACATGCGAAAACCTCAGAGGAAAATGCTGTTTCCCATGGACTCCTTGCCTTTGTAAGAAAATTATTAAAAGAGCTAAACCAACCAACAAAATGTCAGTTATAATAAAGTTTCTGAGAGGAAAAGCTGTAGTGACAGAGGAGGCTTAAAACAAAGCAATGAGAACATGAATTAAGGAGAGTTACCACTGGAGTTTAAAAGTCAATGACATGCAGTTAACCTGCTCTGCTTTATAAGGCATGTCTTTGGTTCTCCCAGATTAGTATTTTCATAGTTTTCTCTTGTTCTGTTGTGGTAGTTCAGCCACAGGCTCAAAGTAAAAGTTCAATAAATATTTGTTTGATAGATTAAAAATAATGCATTATATTTCCTTATCTGAGTACAAGGCTCTCAAATAACAATGTGAATTCCCCTTTTCCTTTGAATGCTTGTAAGGAAGACTGGAATTTTTCTACATATGTATCATTTACTAACAGTGGTTTAAAATCATCAGGATGCCTTGATTCAACTGGGGGTTTTTCAATGCTGTTGTTGATATACGTCAGGGGCCCATAAAATCAATGGATGAGACCTCTGAAAATCATCCTCCCTGAAACAATTATCTTTACTTGGGATTTGGAAGTTTGGGAAACTACAGATGCTCTCCATTAGTCCTTCCTGATCTTATTCATCACACCTGCCATGAGATGAATGCTGTTGTTTGGTGAGGGGTGGTAGTTGGTGGGGAATGAAATGGAGGAGGATTAATGTATATACAGTGTAAGGTAAAAATGTGTGTGAGACTGTGCTCCTTGGTAATGAGCATGAGAACTATAATGGCTCCATGTCATTGACAAACACCATAAGCACGTTGAAATTTCCTAAAATTCTCTAGTTATATTGTTCTATCATTTAGTAGAATGAAGACAAACATGATTATTATTAATGTAGCTGGGACTGGCTTGGCATTGGATATGGGTGAGAGGAGGTTACAACAGAGGAAGTAAATGGTACAAAACGACTGACGAGGGCTTCCCTGGTGTCGCAGTGGTTGAGAGTCCGCCTGCTGAGGCAGGGGACACGGGTTCGTGCCCCGGTCCGGGAACATCCCACATGCCACGGAGCGGCTGGGCCCGTGAGCCATGGCCGCTGAGCCTGTACGTCCGGAGCCTGTGCTCCGCAACGGGAGAGGCCACAGCAGTGAGAGGTCCGCATACCGCAAAAAAAAAAAAGACTGACGAGAGCACTGAAATATTAAAATAATTCTACAGTTCTCTTGCATAAGGTGCCATTGTATACATGGTTCATAAACTGAAAATTCATTTTAAAGACTTCATAGAGTAAATAAAATTTGAGTCCAATAACATTTTTATAAGCTAGGCCTATGATTGAATATTACATTAGCTTACACTTAGAAATAAGGAACGAACTAGCAGAAGAAAGTAGGATAAGTACATTAATTTGAAAGTTATAACATTACATTGTCTTTGTTCATTAGAGAGAGATAGATATGTTTGCATTTAGTATACTGAAAGGCAGCTGGGATAGCTAGTTTTCAAAATAACATTTATTACTTCCCCATAACCTTCAGAAAACAAAGCATAGTTTCTGTAAAGTCAAAAGAAAAGAAAGCACAAAAAATAGGGTAAAATAAATAAGCAGATTGCCAAATTGTTAAATATTAAACAATAAATATACATGAACTGACGATGCTGAATTTTATCTCAGCCCAGTACTCCTGGAAAGTAGCAACAGTTAAGAAATTCTCCTCAACTTTAGGTTCCAGAAAATGCTTTACAGCAAAGAACCACTTTTCCCCACATGACTTAGGTAACACTCGTGTATGACCCCTTGTTTATCTATGACAAGGCCAGGAACAGACCCTTCAAATTCCTGTTCTCTGTCTCATAAATGATTAGCTGAAATATTTGTCCACCCCACAACCCCCAGACTAGCCAAACCCAGCGATAAACATTTACTGGTTGACAGAGATTCCCTGATTACAAAACAATCCCACCTGTAAAATCACCCCACATACAAATTTCCTACACCTTCCTATAAAAATCTAAGGCAAAACCACCCTCTGAGACACTCGAATATTGAGATCTGGGGCTCTATTCCTACCGCAGGAGCCAGAATAAGGTTCATTTCCCAAGCTGTTTGTTTTTTGTCTTTGACGGTTCGGTGTCATAACTTGCACTTTATATCAGATATAATGGGCTTTTTACACCAAAAGCCTCCCATTTACCCCTATCTTCTGCGCTCAGGTACTGGAGTAACCCACTCAGAACTGGGGCCTCTGGAGCCCCCATGTTCCACAATTTGGGGAGCCCACAGTAGTCCAGCTCCTAACCCCTGTGTTTCAGGCATCTGATGGCCACACAGTAAAGACTGAATTTCAGTTCACTTTTTCAGTGCTCTTTTGGCTTGGTTTTGGTTGTCAGTGTTTGTTTAAACTTGTTATAAAAAAATTTCAATTCACTTTCCAACACCCTTCAAAATCCCTGTGAATTATAGATTTCACCACTACAGAAACAATTCAGTTGATTACCTTTGTTTGGTAGAATTTTACTCAAGATTGTCTCTCACCGCCAGTGGACTCCTCCAGCTCTTCCTTCACCTCCAGCAAACTCAGATTCTTTCCTCACTCAAAACTCTCCACACAGATCATTCCCAGCCTCTTCTCTTGCGAAATATTCCTCCTTAATCTACAGTTTGCCCTGTTTGCTTTTAGCCCCTATTACTCCTCATTACTTTCTCCTGGCTCCATTAAATGCCTGTGCTTCTCAATTTTCCATCCTAACTACTGTTATTGGATTGTCCCCACCTGTGATGAAAGGTCAGTGACCTTAGCACCCACCTGAAGACTTTAAGCCTTAGGCCCATTCAGATTTGCATGATATTATTAAAGATTTTCCAGAATCATATAAGAATAGGAAAAAATTTAGTAATCAATTCAGGCTGGTCCTCAGGATATATTTTTCTGGGCTCCCTGATATACATCTACTTGTGCAGCTGCTGGTGAGCCTGGGAGATGGGCCATCAAAGAAATTAGAACACCTCTGAAGTTTACATACAAGCTAAAATCATAAAGAAGAACAAAAATGTGTTGAACAAAGATGCAAGACTGCAGACAATAAAGAGATAAATTCAACTCTAGTTATAGGTATAGATTAGCCTATGTTTGAAAGAACTATCATGGATTTGCTCTCCATAACTGAATCATATCCACCATTGACATTAGTTTTGTTAAGAGCTTACAACAAATATTAGAGATATTATTTTTTAAAAAATAAATTAGTGAAATATTGCTATCTCTGAAACACATACACTAGCTCAATACCATGAGGACTCCACTGCAGAAAAAACTAAATCAACACAATGTAAACTCATGGCTTTACAACTTAAACAATGTGAAGGAAACAAGCCAGGGAAATCTCCTCCCTACAAAAACTATAGGTAGGGACACTTACAAACGTTACAGAAGAAAGGATCATGGGTCTTGGCCTTAGAATGCAAAAGGGAACAAGAGTACAAAAATCCACTTCCCCAATGATTTTTTCTTTAAGCTACCAACTTTGTCACAATTAATTCTCAATGGGCAAGGGAAAATAATCATCCCCATAAATGTATACCCCTCTGTCTTCCTAGTGGACACAAGAGGAACACACTTCTCTTACTCTCCCACCACCCTCTCTTGGAGTAAGCAAACCATATCTGTGATGGGACTTGAGAGTCAATCTACCTTTTGACTTGACTTTACCTAAACATCCTTTTATCTCACTAGGACCTCTCACTACTCCGCATAGCTTTCTACTTAACTCTACTACTTCAGTAAACGTTCTGGGAAAATATGTACTTTCCAATTAGATCATCTGTATTCTTCACTTTTCTCAATGTCTCTGACTCCACACCTATAGAACTTTGCCTTTTAATGCCTCTCACTGACTCTACGACAATTCTTGTTCCTGGCAATGCTCCCTCCTCCCCCACAAGCCTTTAATGGACATAAATGAAGTTAATGGTAGCTGCAGGGATATCTACCAAAAAAGAAACCTGAGTCACTAACCTACTGGGGGCTTTACCCAAGGAATTAGCAAGTATCCCCCAAAGCTAAAGGAAAATCTGTGGCTGGCAAATGTACTAAGATAACCACTTGCCAAGAAAGCTATTCTTCAATCACCAGCATACATTCCTTCACTCAACCTCCTTTAGAGTCAAAATTTAAGGAACTTGGGCTTCCCTGGTGGTGCAGTGGTTGGGAGTCCGCCTGCCGATGCAGGGGACATGGGTTCAGGCTCCGGTCCGGGAAGATCCCACATGCCGTGGAGCGGCTGGGGCCGTGAGCCATGGCCGCTGAGCCTGCGCGTCCGGAGCCTGTGCTCCGCGACGGGAGAGGCCAGAACAGTGAGAAGCCCGGGTACCACAAAAAAAAAAAAAAAAAAAAAAAAAAAAAAAATTAAGGAACTTAAGATGTAACAGTTTTAGCACCTGAGACTAACAAACATAATTGGAAATAGGATGGATTTTTTTTCATTCAAATAATCTTTGGAGATACCCACACAGCCCCAGATCTCTCCTTGGTCTCTCATCTAAAATATAGTCCACAGTCTACTTAATATTATACATCATGGTACAGAAATTCTTAAAGGTCTCCTTCACAAATACCAGTGGATATGCTTTAGCTAAATGTTTTATCTGTCATTTTGAGAGAGTAACCTCAATTTGCCTCATCTGTAAGAAATATAATCCTGCAAAAACAAGGCAAAAACAAGAGTCAGCTCTTTTATGTGAATCAGTGAATTAAAAATTTAAGCTATAAACTCTCTATTGTGTCTGTATGCTTATGTACATGTATTTATATATGTGATGTATGTATATTATCTTACTGCCAATGATATCAAATTAGATTATAAAATCCCTTAAAGGAGATCTATTCTGATTGGTTTAGAAATAAGTACTTACATAAACTGCATATACTTAAAATTTCCAGAAATTAATATTTTCAATGTACATAAAAAATTATTCTTATAGAAATCACCAAAACATTTTAAGAGTACAAGTTCACATAATTTTAGGCATGTCTTTGGCAAACAAGACTTATTTAATATTATTGTTTTAGTAAAAATGTCTTCTGAGTTATCAATGTTAAGTACAATTCAAGCATACATTTTTATTCTACTTGGGCATATTCTCCCAACAAAAACAGGTACATTTGTACATGTTTACTAATCAATTAAGCTAGGATTACACATACTAGATGTTTAAATTGATAAAAATATAAATTTGTTTTTAATCAAATTGAATCATTATTCTGACAAACTTTAATTCAACAGTAATTATCTCACCTTGAAGATAGTATCCAAGATCATTGGGTAACTTAAAACCTTAGACTTAACACTAAATTAATTAATGAGTAGTCATTAAATACCTAGATTATTTCTAGTAAGAGAATACTTAAGTGCAATTTTAAGTATATATGCTTTTTTTTCTATTTTTATGGTACAGAAAGACTGTGTACATTGTATCTGAAGAAAGTGTATGGCTATAAAAAACTGTGAGATGTATATTCATGAGATCTGTTAGTCTGCTACAAAATTCTGCTGTATCAAAGAAGTTTATAATTATCCACCTCATAGTTACTGTGGGAAATAGAAGTTACTGTGATTAAAAGTTAAACTCAATAAATGTCAAAGAGACTCTACTAGGAGCAATAGTGGCAGAGAGGAACAATTTTATATGCAAGGTGTACAGGATGTATTTTTGTTAAAGAAAAAGAAAATAGTTATATTCTAAAGTAAGAAGACTTTTTTTTCCGAGAGTTAGAAAGAGGAAAATGTATGACAAGACCTAATTGAATATATAAAGTTGTAGAACATTCGTGGAAAGGGATTTTTATTTGCCGTGGTCAAAGATGGCTAAGGTTCAGTGGATTTATTAAGATTGTTTAAATAGAGCTTTAGCTTAAAAATTATACTGATGCAAAATTAGAATTTAAGTTTCTCTCTGTAAAAATGACAAAACTTTCTTGAATAATTGGTCTTCTCTTGATGAGAGGTTAAAAAGGGTTTCTCTTTACATTCTATGTAATCTTTTAAGGCAAGGATACTGTGTCTTAGAATAATTAACTGTACTTTATGCTGACTTTTAGCATGTCCTTGACTATTTAAGAGAACAAAGTGTAACTTTTGAAAGATCTAAGTTTCTTCACAGTTATTTCTTATTTTTAAAATATTTTATTTTTTATATATTTAAAAAATATTATATTGTCACACTGGTTAAATAGGTAGCTGAGTGTTGTTACTCATTAACTCATGATCGTATTTAATCCTATGTTCAAACTTCCTGACAACCCTTGTTTTTCCATCCCCAAATCAAATCCAGAATGCTATATTTTGCACCTAAAACTGTCTTTGAGGTCTCCCAGGGCCTCCAGGAAATTACAAAGAATTTGTTCTTTTGCCTTGTAAAAAGAGAAATGCTAAAAATAATTTATTTCATATGATGTGAGTTGCATAGGGAATATTATCAAGTCAAAAGAGATGCTTAGTCTTCCTTATGTTAAATCTATATGGGTAAAATATTATTGATATAAAAATTCCAGAAATTATTTATTATATGGGAAGTTCCTAGGGAATAATCAATCTCCTTGCCATTCATGATGTTTCTGTTTATGAGTGCTCGTGTAGCCTTGCCTGAGTTTATACAAAAATATGGTATTTTCAGTCATAGTTTGTTATTCTTTAAAGTATTAAATTGGGTGGAATTTTACTTCTTTAATTTAAATCCAGAATGTTCGAGGGCAGTAGTTTTCAATTAGGGACTCACATCATTTACCTATTAAGTTTTATTAATATATAAATGTTTAAGACTTACTCCAGACTTACTGGATATCTTCACTTGATAATCTTGACATATTCTAGCTATAAATGCTTGGTATATTCATGGCATATTAAGACTCAGGACTATTAGATATTATATCTGAAGACTGTTTTCTCTGTAAAGGTTATGTTCATCCATTTATTATATCTAAGTTAGATGTAATATTTACTGTTCTTTGAACATAGTCTTCATCATTATGTTTATAGATATTTTGTCTAAACTTTTCTGCATTAACTATTTTGTTTTGCATGCCATAGAAAAGATCAAATTTCCTTACCAGCTGAATTATTTGTGTAATGAACTTGTGCCAGATCTTTCACTTGTGCAAATTATAGTAATAACCTGACCACAACCATTTTAAGTCTTGTTGTCTACAAATAGATTTCTCTTTTACTCTGATGCTTCCCTGAAGGTGCTTGCAAATATGTCATGGAGACCCAAAAGAATGGACTGTGCCAGGTACTCTTGGCCTCTTTCCTCTACTGCAATAACCTTGAATAAAGTCATTCTTGCCTGTTTAACTTTGGTGCAATTTTTCCTTCCACAGGAGCCAAGATTAATTATGGAAGCAATGCTTGCAAAGCCCTCTTGGGAAAACTAGCAAGGTTCCACAGTACAAATTTACTAAACCTTACAGGTGAGGAAGGAAGGCCCAGGGAATTTAGGATATTTTAGGGGTCTTGAGAGGAGAGGAATTTACCCAATCCCTAAGTATTGCAGGTAAAATATCACAGGTAGTTCTAAGGTTGGCTTCCTAGCCTCAAGAGATTTTAAAAGTCCAATCTAAGATTTCTTGTAAAAATTTATAGCAAAGCAAACTTTAAAAGCCTATATGGTTAATCCCATTCTTACTTCACCTATGTAAACAATCAGGGCAAATCTAATGAAATCAACCTTATTTTATGATCAAGGACTATTTCTTTGAGATTGTCTTTGGTCAAAAATAGGAGTTACTGTAGAGAGAAGTTTTGCTTTTCAATAAAAAAATGATAGCACATTATTTTAGGTTATCAGGTTCTGATCCTCTTCAGTGTCTTTGTGCTATTTTGCACCTCTCAGTAAACTTCAGGCAACTGATGGATATGCAAACTATCTTCTCTGTTAAATTTAATGGAGTTCCTCTCCCACTGTGGAAAACCCACTTTTTTACTTATTTATTGTGATAACACTTAAGTTCTACTCTCTCAGCAAATGTCAATCATAAAATCATACAAATGGCCATTGCCATTTTGATAGAAATTGCATTGATTCTGTAGATTGCTCTGGGTAGTATGGGCATTTTAACAATATTAATTTTTTCCAAGCCATGAACACAGAATATCTTTCCATTAATTTCTGTTTTCTTCAATTTCCTTCATCAACGTTCTATAATTTTCAGTGTACAGATCTTTCACCTCCTTGGTTAACATTTTTCCAAAGTGTTATATTGGTTTTGATGCTAGTGTAAAAGGGACTGTTTTCTTAATTTTTCAGATATTTTGTTGTTAGTGTACAGAAACACATCTGATTTTTGAATATTGATTTTTGTATCTTGAAACTTTACTGAATTCCTTTATTAGATCAACCAGTTTTCTTGTAGTGTCTTTAAAGTTTTCTATATATATAAGATAATGTCATCTGAAAACAGAGACATTTTTTTCTTATTTGGAAGGCTTTTATTTCTTAATTCTGCCTAAATGCTTTGGCTAGGACTTTCAGCATTATGTTGAATAAAAGTGGCGAGAGTAAGCATTGATCAGTCCTGAGCATACAGAAAAAGCTTTCAGCTTTTCACTGCTGAGAATGTTAGCTGAGGGCTTGTCATATATGGCTTTTATTGTGTTGAAGTACCTTCTTTATATACACAACTTGTTGAAAGTTTTTAATCATGAAAGTATGTTTTGTCAAATGCTTTTTCTGCATTTATTGAGATGCTCCTATGACCTTTTATCCTTCATTTTGTTAGGGTGGTGTACCACATTTATTGATTTGCAAATATTGAACCATTTTTGCCTCCATAGAATAAATCCTATTTAATCATGGTGTATGATACTTTTAATGTACCACTGAATTTGGTTTGTTTTTATTTTTTTGGTTTTTTTTTTTGGTTTTTGCGATACGCGGGCCTCTCACTGTTGTGGCCTCTCCTGTTGCGGAGCACAGGCTCCGGACGCGCAGGCTCAGCGACCATGGCTCACGGGCCCAGCCGCTCCGCGGCATGTGGGATCTTCCCAGACCGGGGCACGAACCCGTGTCCTCTGCATCGGCAGGCGGACTTTCAACCACTGCACCACCAGGGAAGCCCTTGTTTTTATTTTGTTAAGGACATTTACATCTATTAATATGTTCATCTGGAATATTGACCTGTAATATTCTTTTCTTGTATCTTTGTCTGATGCGATATCAGGGTAATGCTGACCTTGAAAAATGTGTTTGGAATTTAACCCTCCTCTTGTATTTTTTAAAAGAGCTTGAGAAGGATTTGTATTAATTCTTCTTCAGGTGTTTGGTAGGATTCACCTCTGAAGCCATTCTGTCCTGGACTTTTCTTTATTGGGAGTTTTTTGATTACTGACTTAATTGGTCTGTCAGATTTTCTATTTCTTCATGATTCGGTCTTAGTAGAATGGGTGTTTCTAAGATCTTACCTTGATTATTGCTAATTTTCCTTATTGATTCTAGTAAAATTCATTCTTTCAATTCCTGAGAATTTTCTATTCATATGATCGAGTTTTCTGTAACTGCTGAAATTTGTAATCTGTGAAATTTTAAATCTTCTTTTCCAATATATATACCTTTTATTTTTTTCCCATGCCTTATTAGGGTTAGTAACTCCAGTACAGTGGTGAATAGAAGTGGTGAGAGTCAGCCTCCTGGCCTTACTCCTGCTTTAAGAGAAAGACTCAATCATTCACCATTTAGAATGTTAACAGTAGAATTTTTTTAATGTCTATCAAGATGAGTAAGCTTCTGTATATTGTGGGTTTTTCCATAGTTTTAATTATGAATATTGTTGAATATTGTCCAAGTTTTCTTGTGTTGAAAAGATGATTATGTTCATTTCCAGATGTTAAACCAAGCTTGCAATACAAGGATAAATATCTCATTCATATAAAATATATTTTTATATATTACTAGATATTTGCATTAATATTCATGAAGGATATTGGTCTTTGGTTATTTTTGCTTGCAATGCCTTTGTCAGGTTTTGCTGCAAGGATAATGCTGACCTCAAAAATTATTTGGGAGTATTCCCTCCTGTTCCATTTTTTGAAAAAATTTTGTGTGTGGCATTACTTATTTTTTAAATGTTGATAGAATTCAGTAGTATAGTCATCTCAGCCTTGAGTTTCCTTTTTGTGGGAAAGTTTTTAATTACAAACTACCTAAATGTTTAACAGATATAGGGTTATTTACATATCTCATTTTAATTTTGGTGATTTGTACCTTCAAGGAACTTATCTATTCTACCTGAGATTTTTAAATAATTTATTGGCATAAAGTTGTTGTAATATTCCTTTTAACATCCATTTAGTGTCTGTAGGATTTGAGATGACCTTCCTCTTTTAACTACCAATATTATAACTTATCATTTTTATATTTGTGTCTCCTCTCTCTCTCCCCTCACCCCCATCATTCCATTTAGGTTCTTATTAATTTCATTAATTTTAAAAATAGTAACATTCATTTCACTGACTTTTGCAATTAACTTTATTATTTTCTTTCTTCTCCTTACTTTGTTTTTTGTGATAGCTTTTTAAGGTAGAAGCTCACATAATGAATTTTAACCTTTCTTCTGTTCTAATGTAAGCATTTAGAGTTTCTAAGCACTGCTTTAGCTATATTTTGTAAATTTTTACCTTGCATTTTCATTACCAGTTACTTTGAAATATTTTCAAGTTGTCATTTTGATTTAATCAACCTATTACTTATTTATGTATGTTGTTTCATTTCTAAATCTCTGGGGGATATTCCAGATAACTATTTGTTACTGATTTCTAAAACAATAATTCCACTGTGGTCAGAGAAAATACTCTTATGACTTTGTAATTTATTGAGACATGTTTTATGGTCTTGAATTATGGTCTCTCTTGGTCAAAATCCCAAGCTATTTTTAAAGACAACATTCTGTAGTCATTGGTTATTATGTGACATTAACACCAAGGAGATTAAATTTCATGATAGTATTCAAATCTTCTAATTCTTAATGACTTTTGTCAACTAATGAAGGAAGAAAAGAAGATTGTTAAAGTTTATAATTGTGGATTTGTCTTCCTCCTACCTTTAGATCTGGTGGTTTTTGCCTTATATATTATGACAATGTCATTAGGTGCATAAACATTTAGGTTTATTTCAAATTCGTCAATGAATTGGCACTTCTATCAGTAGAAATGATGCTTTTTACCTTTGATATTACACTTTTTCGTGAACTCTACTTTTCTAGCATTAATATAGCCATTCTCACATGCTAATGCTACATGTTTGATTGTATGTATTTCTCTATTCCTTTTCCTTTAATTTAGTTGTGTCTTTATGTTTGTAGTGCATTTCTTATTGGCAGAATATATTTGCATCTTGCTTCTTTACTCAGCCTAAAAACAGCTCGTTTTTATTTAAATAATACTATCCATTTTAAATGCAATTATTGATATGCTTGATTTTAAGTCTACTATCTAGCTGTCTTTTTTATTTCCTTCACCTGTTCTTATTTCTTCTTCCTTGATTTCAACCTTCTTTTTCAATAAGCAAGTATATTTTGGATTTCATTTTTTCTCTGATCTTATCTTTTTAGATATATGTATTACTTTTTTATTTTATTGCTTCCACTGAGATTACAATATTCAGTCTGAATTTATCCTGTAATATCCTTTAAATTAATATTATACAACTTTACATATGAGGTAAAAATCATACAACAATAAACAACATATTCATCAAATTAAAATATCGAAAACAAAATTAAATTGAATTTATAAAATATTATTTACATTCATGCATTCATGACAAAATATTGAGTGAGTATTAAACTGTCATGAGAAACAATGAAAGGAAGAAAATAATGGGTGAACATCATTAATGTGCTGAAAGAGAAAAATGTAAAAAAAAACTTGTCAACTTCTAACTTAATGGCTATTACGAATATCTTTTTTAAATGAATTTAACATAAAAGCATTTAAAAATAAATAAAAACTGAAATAATTCTTCACTCACAGAAATGATCTACACAAATCAATGAGAACATTTCTTAGTTGAGGGAAATATTACCAGAAAGAAACTTGGAGCTATTCAAAGAAATGAAGACCGTCAATGATGTTCAGTATGTGAGTTAACATAAAATATGTTTTATTGTTTATTTTTATTAAGCATATGTTGT
Source organism: Mesoplodon bidens (assembly GCF_964165515.1). Lineage (NCBI taxonomy): Eukaryota > Metazoa > Chordata > Mammalia > Artiodactyla > Ziphiidae > Mesoplodon > Mesoplodon bidens. Next base: position 66,399,191 of record NC_138162.1, on the reverse strand, counting down.
TACATGCAATGGTAGTAACATATAGAATAATTTATAGTATTTCTGAAAGTAAAATGCATGCAGTAACACATAGGATGAGCAGAGCCAAATTTTCCTTCTTCTGCATATGTCTAGTAATTTTTACTGTATGGTGGACATTGTGGATGCTATTGTTTAAATTCTGTTGTTGTTGTTGCTGTCCTTTTAAGAGTTTTAAGTTTGTCCTTGTTGGCAAATAATTTACTGGTAGACTCACCTTGTCAATGCTTGTTTTTAAACTTTGTTAGAGTCCTTAGTTTAGTCCTGTTATTACACTAGAGCAGCTCTGCTTTTGAGGTTGTGCCTTTCTAGGGCTCAACTGAAGGCCCATGTTATTCAGTAAGGTTTACTCACTCTGTATAGTCAGAAATTCAATGCCTGATTTCTATATGATCCACAGAATCTCTGCCCTGAATATGTTTAGCTAATTATTCTGCAAAAATTTTAAGGAGAACTATTTGTAGATTTATGGAGTTTCCTTTCTTTACAGATCCCTCATTTCTGGTAACTTGCATGTGAATTCTAGCCACCTCAATTACCCTAAATGATAATCAGTTTTCTCTGCCCAATAATATTAGCTGCTGTTTGTCTGGATTCCAATTCTCTGTGTGTATTTTGTAAAATACATTTAGATAGAATGTTGAGATGAATGTAGAGCTCACTTGGTGTGTTTCTTTTCTTTCAAGAATCAAGGGTAGTTTGCTTTTTATTGTGAAAATAAATAATTGATTATTTATTTAATCAACTAAATAATAGTTGATTCATATATGTTTTCCAGTTAAAAATTATTTACAAAAAGTGTGTCAGTCTGATACACATTATTCTCTGATGACCAGGAAAAAGACCCTTCAATTAGTTTTCAACTAGGCTAAAACAGTTCAGAAAAAAAAAAAAAAAAAAATAGAGTACTGTTCTATTCAGTGTTCCTGAAGCAATTTACATAATTTAGTACATACTAAAATAAAGGAAATACCACTTTCTAGAAATTAAAAATTCTACATATTCTCTGATCAAGATTAAGTAAAATCCAAAATAACTGCCAAACTTCAAATAAAAACATTCTTGATAGAGATTTTTTAGTTCCAAATGTGAGTTATGTATTAAGCCTAGAAAGAAGTCAGTATAAATTAGTATAAATAAGAGAAGATTTCAAATATAATGATTTCAAAAGGAAATAAATTTCAGTTACTTATAATATGATAAAAATGCAAGATGATGTTAGCAAGAAGTTGACTATTAAATAAAATTTAAATTTTAACAATGTTTTTTATGAGTTTTTCTTTCCCTTGCTTTCTCCAAATTTCCATTAGGTATCTTTTTCTTTGTGATGCTGAATTATAAAAACATAGGATCACATATCCATTTCTATAAGTCCAAACTCACTATCTCATTTCTAGAGTAAATGATATTTACAGCCAGAATGTTGTCTTTGAAAATTGGAATCGACCTATGAACATACCCTGGAAGATATGATTTTATTCACCAGATTACAAATTTGACGAATTCTGTGGTATAGAAGAAATAGTAAAGTGGGTAGATATGGGGAATAGGGCATGGTAAAATAGTGTTTGGAGGTGGGTATGTTGACCTCCTCCTACTAAAGGACAGAAAGTTGGGGTACTGTCTAAAACTAGCAGGTTGTGACATATGGTGATACATATATAATATAATCTATAAAAAGGACAAGGAATGGAGAGGAAGAAAGTGTCAGTGATATAAATTCTTAATGTTTCATAGTGGCAAATAAATAAACTTTGTTTATAATCAGCAAATCAAGAACTAAATATATAATTATATTATTTAGAGTTACAGAGATAACCACCAACAGTAAAATCAGAAATTAAAATCCTTATTTCCTCCACTACCCAAGAACCTACTTCCCAGAGGATATGATGTATCTTATTTAAAGAAGATGAACCGCTTTTTGAATACCACAATGAATTAAAAAACAAATGCTTGAGATACACAACCTGACAAAATTTCAAATATCCCAGGATAAAAATGTTATAAAAGTCTATAAAGTAAGAGGAAAGAGAATGAGAGAAAAGATAAACAATACTTTAAGTTACAAGAGTCAGGTTGATGCCAGACTTCCAAACACCAGTCTTGAAGACTAAAATACAAAGGAGCAATGGTTCAATATAATAAACAAAAATAATTTCACATTATTTTACAGTCTTACATTCTCTAACCATGTGATATTTTATTGGGAAATATGTTGTTTCTTTCTAGCTTCTAGTTTACTAAGTAAGAAAAAAATAGTTTCATATTGAAGAATATTGTTTTCTAGTCAATCAAAAGCAATTATTTAAACATTGTCAAGGAAAAAATTACATGGGGAGGTGGAGGAGGGCTAAAATATTTATAGTACAACCAAGAAAATGAGTAAGACTGTGAAATAAGAATTTAAAAACAATCCAACAGCATTTTACTGGACTAAGCATGCCAAGAAAGAACTATTAAAAGATTCATGCATGTATAAGCATAAGAAACAGCATCCAGAAAACAGGAATTGTAATTTATTCAGATGTAGCTCTAAGGCTCAGTGGTATTTACTAGTATTTCTCGAAATGCCAGGCTCCACAGTAAGCAATAAACAAATAAAAAACAATTCTATCAATATGTACTTGTATAAAAATTTCATTGAAATATATTTGAAATATAAAGAACCATGGAGAATTGCCACAAAAAAGTGCATATTTAGCTACATATGCTTTTAAATTTGAAATATATTTTTTACAGTCATTTTACCCTCATACTCTACTGTACTATATACATGGGTATCATATTTCTCTAACTACTACATCTTTTTTTTCTGGCAGTTAGTGACCTATTTTAGAGGAATAAATAAAATATAGTGAAATATGCATCTTAATATGCTAGCAGATAACCATGTACAAGCAACAAATGTTTGTGACAGTATTTAACACTCCTTTCTTCTGAATATATTTAATACCAGAAATAAGTACTTGTTATATTATTTCTAATTAAGCCTTCATAACTGTGAATGCCAAGAAATTTTTTTAGACATACATTCTAGTTTAACACAACTTTAGTAGTGTTAACTGAAGTTAATTTCCCACTAATATCAGTGAGAAAGGGTAACTTCATATACAACTGACCTCTCGGAAATATATATCTATAAATGAAGTCCAGAAACAGGCAAGCTGAGGAAGATTTCGAACTCCCTACGCTTTGTCTTTAGAACATAAAGTGCTAATTTCTAGAGGTAAGAGTGAATCAGAAAAATACTGGTACTTTCAAGAAAAGCAGCACCACTTCAAATAATCTAAATTCCTATGAACAGGTTAAGGTTATCTGGGGTTGCCATTGCCCTTAACACCTGACAAGAGTAAATAAAAATCTTCTAATTACAGTCCTTTAATTATTTCTACAATTTTTCTATTTGATATTCAGTACTACATTACCTATTAACTGACAAAGGAAAAAAGATACACCATTAATATAAAGCAAAAACACATACAAAAAAGAAAAAAATAGTAAAAACAGACTCAGAAGAGACCCATATGATGTAATTATCCAGATAATGCTTAATATGTTTAAAAGGAAAAAAACAAGACAGAAAATTTAGCAGAGGACTAGAAAGTATAAAATTCAATAAAAATAAGTGGGTTTAACAAGATAGTAGACTGAGATGAAAAGAGAATAATGTGTTGGAACATAGGTTTAAAGAAAATATTCAGAATGGAAGCAGAAAATAAAAATGGATATTAAATACAGAAGAGAGAATAATATAAAGGAACAGTAATGTAGTCTAACATGGATAATTGGAGATTTGGAAAGATAAGAGCGATAAAATAAGCCCAAAGCAGTATTGGAAGAAAAGATGCCTAAAAAATTTTCAAAACCAATGAAAGATATCCAGCTAAAGGTTTAACAATTCAAATAAGAAGGAAGGGAAAAGGCAAAGAAAGGTTTATTATAGTTAAGCTACTAGATAAAGGCATAGAAGGGCAAGTAAGTCAGTCAGGGATTGAAAGGCCAAGATATCAGAGAGAAGAAAAATGTTCTGAAGTGAGCTCAGTCTTCTGTGAAGATTTCTTCCTCTAAATTTTCATCAGTTCTTAAATGGGCTGGTCAACCAACCAGAACTCTTAAGCCAGAGTCTTTGGTAGAGTCATGGGACTAGGGAGAGAAAGTTGAATTTCAGAGCTGCTAAGGCAGTCAGAACTTAAGGGGACAAGATCCTGTAGACAAAAGAACTACAGAGAAGTGAGACCAAACCTGTCCTACTTCCCTACCTCACACAAAGGATGTTTCTTAGACTGTGCATGAGGCTTTTAGGATATAAGCAAAATTCACCAGGTAGGGAGCAACTAAACTAAAAAGAGCCTTTAAAAATTCCATTGTCCTGGGAGTACAAACAATAGAGTTAAGAGACCACCAGGTTATTATTTGAGAACACATATGAGATACATCCTAGGAACAAAGGCAAACCCAAAATGACACACCTTAAAAAAACTAAATGCAAATTTAATTATTGCTTCCTCTAATTGGAATAATGTGATCAGACTTTATAGAAACCCTCACTGTAGGAAAACAATATCAATCAAAGCCTCTAAAATAGAACTTTCCAATAAAACTTTCTGTTATTATGGAAGCTGCAATGTCCAAAAATATAACCACTAGCCACACGTGGCTACTGAACACTTGAAAGGTGGCTACTGTGACTTAGGAACATAATTTTTAATTCTATTTAATTTTAATTATTTTAAATGTTTATTTAGATAGCTGCATATAATTAATGGATACTTTACTGGACAGTGCATTGTTTTTGTTTGTTTTTGTCAATGTCTAACATTCAATCAAAAGTTATCAGATATAACAAGAGACAAGAATAGTAATAGCTAAAAGGTGAAAAACAAGTAATAGAAAGAGCCTACAGATGATACAGTTTCTGGAGTTTTCATGTACTTGTACACTTGATTTATTAAGGGAATTAGCCATAGAGAAACAGGGAAGAGCATGAAAGCAGGAAAGAAGAGGGAATGGAATCAAGCAAGGGACATAATGTCAAGTGGAATCCCCATCTCAACATGATATCACAGGAAACTCTGGCATGTAAATTGCACTGAAGAATTTGTCCTGTCTCAGAGAAAGGGCTGTGCTTTTATTTATTAGTTTTTTTTACCAATATGTCACTGGATACAGGCTGCTCTAGGGGGACAAAAATTACCAAGTAATTCTTGTTTTTTTCATGTCTGGGCAAAATCAAGTTATCTGAAAAGGCTGCAATATAAATTACTAAGATTGAAGTAAAGATAAACCAGGGCATGGGCACACAGAGGTGAATTAAACTGATATCAAAGTTGTGACTGCATCCTCTGTAACAGGAAAGGGTTCCACACACTAACAGCATCTGCTAAAGCAGTAGTTATCAAAATGTGATACCCAGACCAGTAGCATCAGCAATACCCAGTAACGTGCTAGATATACAAATTCTCAGGCCAACATTTTCAATATTGTCTTTTACCTCTTTTTACATACTATTATTTTAAGTATAACTTTTAAATCTATGATAGGGAATTCCGTTATCTGAAGCTTCCACATGTGTCACTCTACGGTCATTTCTTTTTCCTTGATTATTCTTTACATCAATATGTTTCCTTATGCGCTAACTTGCTTTTAATTTAATACTGGATTTTTGACATTATGTTATTTTGAACTTCCTCTCTCTCACTTAAAAGTTTTCATTTATACATCAGCCACTCTATGTATTTCAAGTAAGAGTTTGAATCTTAAACCACAATTAGAAGGACTGGGAAAACAAAGGTTAGAGAGGATGTATCTTTTTCAGAAAATTGGAAAGTTCAAGAATCTTAAGGGAGGCACCACAGGTGATGGCTGCTTCTGAAAATCACCAGAGGGCATGATTCTTAGGGACATGCTTGAACAGCCTGGGGAAAATGTCACATGTATCATATACATATGCCACATGCCTGCTTTAAGCTTTCACCAGGAATAATAGCTTTTCTTTTTATTCTACTTTGCATCTCAAGCAAGTTCTTCTCATCAGTTAAATCTAACTGAAACCCTGCTGGCAAACAAGCTAGGAAAAGTAATTTCCAGTCTTTCAGAACTTTTGACACGGAAGGAATTTTAGAATGTTGGAATGAAACTGTTTACCAAATAAAGAATTTGGACACATCCTACGATTATTTTGTCTTTTTCCCCCCAGTGTTTCTCTAAATGGTTTCCTTTTCACCATCTATAACCTAAGTGTGGGTTTGAAAATAAGTAGTGTATTTTGTAACTTCTCCTAACAAATACAAACCTGTGTTAAGGAAGATTCTAAAAGAAGGGGATGCTGCTAAAGTATAATATTATGTTTAAAAATAAAAATTTTGGAAAAAAAAGTACCAGCTGTGCTTTTATTATTTGTTATGAGTCATGTCACATAGGACAGATTCCTTCCTCTTTTTAACATGTTACCTTGCACATAGATGCATCTTAGTAAATGTTGCTCTATGTCTACCATCATTTCATCAAATACCAAAGGTTTGCCTTCTCTGAGAAATAGAACCTTGATTCTGATAGGCAGATTGGGCCCATTTATTTCAAATAGCTGTATTTAACAGTACATGAATTCTTTTGTAAGTCCAAACTTTATAGAGATAAAATAGAGATTTTTAAAAAATCACCAAGTCGGGCTTCCCTGGTGGCGCAGTGGTTGAGAGTCCGCCTGCCGATGCAGGGGACACGGGTTCGTGCCCCGGTCTGGGAGGATCCCACGTGCCGCGGAGCGGCTGGGCCCGTGAGCCATGGCTGCTGAGCCTGCGCGTCCGGAGCCTGTGCTCTGCAAGGGGAGAGGCCACAGCAGTGAGAGGCCCGCCTACCGCAAAAAAAAAAAAAAAAAAAAAAAAAAATCACCAAGTCTATACTCTCTAAAAAGAGCTATAAGTATTTTACTTTTCATGCTACTGGCCTTTAGATAAAGCACTATTCCTTCCTGCACAGAAGTATTTCTCCCTCACTCTTCTTCCAGTGACAAGTAAGTAAGCTGGGGCACAGAAAGGGCAGCCCCTCCATTTAAAAGATTGGAAAATCTCTATACCCCACTCTTATGCCAGTACAAGATATCATGTCTTCTTCCTGACGATCTGGGTATGAAAAACAATTGATGTTTCCCCTGTACAAAAAAACCTGGCTACAAATTAGCATAAAATTGTCACAGTAATAAAATTGAAAACCATATGAGAGGATCAATAATGGAGGTATCACACCCAACAAAAAGGAGAAGTAGCTCTATAAGACGTGGAGATAATAAAATGTTCTGTAAAATCTGAAAAACTAGCATGAAAACTCCCCCCAAAAATCAAAGGAGTCAAAATGATATTAAATACACTAAGAGATGACTCTAGAGACAGGCTTCCTGAGTTTAATTACCAATTCCACCATTTGTGTATTTCTTACCACCTATGTTGTTCAGTTTTCCAATCTGCAAAGAGGGGATAATTATAGTATCTACCTCATTAGGTTGCTGTCAACAAACACTAAAGATTTGATAACGTGCAGGGCATAATTTCTGCCTATCAAAGAATAAATTCAGGAATGAATAACAAGAACAGAGACAAAAATACTTCATATATATTCTGTAACACAAACTATTACATAATCCACAGGTAAAAGAGCAATTATAAAACTTACTAAATATATTTAAGAATGAGAAATGGGATTATTAGAATACATCTAAATTTGGGGGATTATTAAAATATATCTAAACTTGAGTTACACTAAAATTTATAGTTGTAGGTATTCTATTGAAAAACTTAAAAATTGAAAAGTAATGAGGTGGCTTCTAAATCTAGAAGTTGGAAAAAGAATAAAAAAATAATCCCAAAGAAAGTGGATGGAAATAATAGAGTTACTTATAGTAACAGAGATTTGCAAAATGGAAAACAAATATGAAGAAGAATGAAAGCTGGATCTTTGAAAGACTAAAAGAGAAGGCATTAAATACCAACATTACACATTAAAAGAGGATACAAAGAAATAAAAGTAAAGAACTTTAAAATTTTTTTTGAAAAAAAGTAGAAAATTTTCTAATAACAAAATTAAAAAAAGAAAATATGATTCAAGTTATTACTGTTTAAAAAATTAAATCTATAGTATAAAATCAAACTAGAAAAATTAGTTGGAGAACATATGTTTTCATGTTACATTTATTTTATTATAGTAAATACATATTAATATGTTAAATATATGTATGTATAATATGTGATTGTAATTAAATCAGGTGGTGATAAAGTTCATGAAGAAAAAAAGCCAAAAGCAATAGAAAAAATGTGTGATATATTCAGTAGTCATGAGTGGTACCTTTGTGAAGGTGACATTACTTCAGAGACCTAAATGAAGTGACAGAGAATGTCAAGCAGATATCTATAGGCACTACAATGAGAGCATTAGAGACAAAGTAAAGAAAAAGCACAAATACCCTGATGGTGTTGGCTCAGTGGTCCAGAGACAGCATGGAAGCCAGTGTGGTATGAGCTGAGTGATGGTGATAGAAGATGAAAGAAAATGAGGTCAGACAGGTAGAAGCCATCCAAGTAGTGGCCTATAATGCAGAACAAGGACCATCAAAGTGTGGCCCCTCATGTCAAGTAAAGAGAGCAGTTCCAAAAGGAGGAGGTGATCAACTGTCCCATTTTACTTACAACTCTCCTGATTTTATCACTGACACCACATATCCAGGGAAACACAGTCCCAGAGAGGCCAGGACATTTGGTACTCAATGATGAAGACTGAAAATTGACATGGGAATTGGCCAAATGGAAAAATTTTTTTTTTTTTTTTTTTTGCCGTATGCGGGCCTCTCTCTGTTGTGGCCTCTCCCGTTGCGGAGCACAGGCTCCGTGGCCATGGCTCACGGGCCCAGCCGCTCCGCGGCATGCGGGATCTTCCCGGACTGGGGCACGAACCCTCGTCCTCTACATCAGCAGGCAGACTCTCAACCACTGTGCCACCAGGGAAGCCCTGGAAACCTTTCTTGAACTTGGTAAGAGCTTAAGTAAAATAGAGGGGAAAAGGCTGATTTTCTTACGTATTCAAGAGAATATAGGAGGAAGTACCAGGATTAGGTTCATGAAGAATACATGTCTTTCAGAGTTTTTCCATAAAAGGAAACAGAAAATCGGACAGTAGATCAAGCGTTTTTGATTTATTTCCTTTTAGTTAAAAATATGTACCTCTGCTCCACTGTGTCTATCCAATGACTTTCTCAATTCATCAGGTATGGTGTGTATACTATTTTTTAACATTCCTTCTGCTGTAGACTGAATGTTTGTGTCCCTGCAAAATTCATGCTAAATCCTAATTCCCAGTGTGATTCCCAGTATTTGGATGTGGGGCCTTTGGGACTTGATTAGGTCATGAGCGTAGAGCTCTCTCTCATGAATGGGACTAGTGCCCTTATAAAAGAGACCCAAGGGAGCTCCCTTCCTCCTTGTGGGGACTCTGAACAGAGAGTCCTCTATGGAAAAGGAATCTGGCTCTCATTGGACACTGAATCTGCCAGCACCCTAATCTTTAACTTCCCAGCCTTTTGAATTGTGGTACTAGGTATAAAGTTCTGTTTTATAAGCCACCCAGCCTGCAGTATTCTGTCCTAGCAGCTGAAATGTCCTAAGACATGGCCCAAGTAATTCTTAGTATTAAGGCATTTAGGGAAAGCCACTAATATTTAATAATTCCATTTCAAAATCCTTCTCCCATCTTTCTAAAAACTTCAATCCTACATTTTCCTCAAGGCCCATTTAATATTTTATGTTTTCCATAGTACAGATTCTGTCATATCCTCTAATTCTTTTGGTTTATGGTTTATGGTGCCTTTAATTGACCTTGACATACATCACATTTCTGAACCCATAGTAGATATTAAACTTCTCCTGGGTAGTGACACATTTCTATTTCTTCTGTCTCTGGCTCTATGTTCAGTACATTTTATACTGCTAAATGCTTGCTAACTTGTTGCAAATTAACGATGTAAATTCTAGTATATCTGCAGTGGTTTACCATGAGGTTTTGGAAACAAAGGAGGTCTTGATTTTAAGAGTAATTTATGAAGATATAATGTGTTCTAGGTGAGTTCATAGATTTACAACATAAAATCCCCTAATGGATATACCCAGATCCTCCCTGCAGTCTTCTGAGTAGGTACTGCATACAGGTTTACTGTGCTACTTTAGCTGAAAGATGCTTTGCTGCCAATAACCATGTCATTATTATTTGTCTCAAAGTAATAGAAATATATTCTTCTCTCCTTTCTGCAGTGATATACAAATAATCAAGGCACAATCACAGCACTCTCTTCTTCTCTTAGAGATGTAATTTAAATTCTGAGATATTCACAATGAGAAATTAGAATGGTTTTTGCTTCATGTATAAAACCTGACATCTTAATTCCAAATACTTTGGAGATTTAACTAATGAGAAGTGAATCAACCTTTCAACAGTAAAAAGAAAATCCATAATTTGGCCTCTTTCAGTGAACAGAGTGAAATGTCAAATTAGTTTAGGCCAACAGATAGGATTTTTCATAACTTTTTTTTTTTTTTTTTTTTTTTTTTTGCGGTACGCGGGCCTTTCACTGTTGTGGCCTCTCCCGTTGCGGAGCACAGGCTCCGGACGTGCAGGCTCAGCAGCCATGGCTCATGGGCCCAGCTGCTCCGCGGCATGTGGGATCTTCCCAGACCGGGGCACGAACCCGTGTCCCCTGCCTCGGCAGGCAGACTCTCAACCACTGCGCCACAAGGGAAGCCCAGATTTTTCATAACTTTTATGATGTAAATGTTTCATAATAATGTCAAGACTTCTGCTCTGTTAAGCCAGCATGTAACTGATCCAATACAAATTGCCCATGACATTAAACTGTACTGATGTCTTACCAAAGAGATAAACTTGGCTGTGGAGAGTGGGCCATGCTCCCTCAGCAGCAAAAGAAAGATATTTGGGAAATCAAGTGATCAAGCTACTTACCACTCCTGGAATTACTTGCCTGTAGCAGCAACTCAGAGGTGTGCCTGCTTAACTTGGAGTAACAGGAGTAGAAAGGTCTAAATTGGAACTGACAGTCAGGTTTTGTATAGTAATTCTCTATTTGCTCCAGCTTCTCTTTTTACTCAGCCTTTAGCTATATACAGTGAATTCATTAAAAGCACTCAAAGCTGCAAATTCTGTAGGACTAAATGTCTGGCCCAGACAGCAAAAGAAAATGTTGACAAATGTGATTTCCACAAGTTGCTGCGTTCACACTATTTTCCAGGGAATAGGTATTTCTCCTTCAATCACCAAGACTGATTAATAGCTACAGATAATTTGCTAATACCTCACATTATAATATTATGTGCATGTATTTGCAATTATAGAAGATTTTGATAGATATCACAAAGCTTTTAGTTCGTGAATAATAGTAACTTTTTCTACAATTACGTATTTATGGACTATAAAAAATAAGGCAAGTTAGGAACATGAGAGATGAGAATATTTTGTTATAAATGGTCAAATGAAATACAAACACGTAGCCAAGATAAGATAATATGGACAATAACTTTTAAAATAAGTAAAAAGGCTAAAATGTAGTAGAAGGATTAGGCATATTGCATAATGCTTAAAAGGAAAGTATAAGGAGGGATAGAAATGATAGTGAGGTTTATTCAACTCAGCATTAGGGGAATCCTCTTCCATTATTTAGAATTAGTTCAACATTGAGTTAGTTGTTGGAGGAGGTAGTGAATTTTCCATCTCTGGAGGTATTTAAGCAAAGCATATGGGGTTCAAGCAGTGGTTTTCAATCTTGTTTTGACTATGCCCCATGTTACAAAATATCTTTGACACTATCCTTAATAAACTCATGTAGGCTTCATGAAACAATATTTATCATTGATAGCTATATATTTCAATATTTTCTAGAGTATATAGGTATTGCATATATGTCATTGATACCTGATATATTCTATTTTTCTATAATATTTATATTTTTAAAAACTAGTGTATGATGCTCAAATTTGATTTTTGCATGTTACTAATGTTTCGTAATGCACACTTTGAAAAACAATGAAATAAACATCCTCTTAAATCTCTTTCAATCATAATTATATCAAAATAAAACATTAGTACACAACAAAATGATAGGGAAAAAAAACCTTCACACATCTCTTGCTTGAATAAACTGAATCTGACTTATAAATGACTCATAGAGCTGACAAGAGATACGTTCTCAGTCATATAGCAGGGGTCTTAAATCCTTTCTCAGATCATGTAAGAATCTTTGGAGGCCCAGTGTCTTAGTCCATTTAGACTATTATTATAAAATACCAAAGGCTAGTTAGCTCATAAACATCAGATATTTATTCCTCACTCTTCTAGAGGCTGGGATGTCAAAGATCAAGGCTGCTGTTTGATCATGTTCCGGTGAAGGCCCTCTTCCTGATTCATAGTCAGCACCTTCTCCATGTGTCCTCATGTGGTGGGGAACAAGGGATCTCTTTGTGTTTTATAAAGTACTACTCCTGTTCCTGAGGGCTCCACTGTCATGACTTAAGCATCTCCCAAAGGGGCCTCCTAATTAGGAGGCCTCACCTCCTAATATCATCACATTTGGGGGTGAGGATTTCAATATATAAATTTGGGGGGCACACAAACATTTAGATCATAGCATCCAGAAATTCAGGAGAAGGCAAGGGAAGAACCACAGTCACCATGGTCAGGGTCACCATTAAAATCCTCATTGCCCAAGACCCTGTGGGTCCTCTTGAGATGGGCAGCCCCATGAACTCTAGACTGAAAAGAGACAGAGGATCTTCGATTTCAGTGTTCATGGCCATAGGTCTGTGTCTAGCCCCACTGACAAGAGAAGCTGGAGATCTCAGTACTTTGTGGAACCATCACCACTGACATCACAATCTTGGATGCTAACTCTAATGTGTATATTATGTTAAACATATTATCAAAATAAAATGTTACAGAAATGTGGAGAAATGTGTCAACCCACAGCTCTGTTTTTGCATATACCTTTATAATATGTCTTTTTGAAAAGTTACATGTGGTCCAATATCCCTTCACTGTATTAACTCTTAGCCAGTTTGAGTAAAATTATATAAATAAAAGTGGCTGAGGTATAGTATAAAAATAGTTGATATCAAAATCAGAGAGTCCTTATTTAAACTCTCATGTCTTCTTACTTAATGTTCCTGAAAGTCATGATTTTCTCATCTGTAAAATGGGCCTCATATTTGTGGGGCTATTGTGAAGGTTAAGCCATAAAATGAGTGCCTAGAAATAGAGCCAAGAGGAGCTCATGGAGACATGACAACAAAATGTCATGTGATATTCGCATATGGAATCCTGAAACAGATGAAGGACATTAGGTAAAAAGTTAAGAAAATCTGAATAGATGATAGACTTTAGTTAATAATGACATATCAATATAGGTTCATGAATTATAAGCTAATGTACCATACTAATTTAAGATTTTAAAAATAGGGGAAACTGGGTGTGGAGTATATGGAAACTCTTTGAGCTATCTTTGCAATGTTCTTGCAAATCTAAAAATACTCTAGAATTTAAAGTTTATTGAAAAGAATGCCTAGAACAAAGCACATAATTATTTAATACCCATATATAGTAGTCTGTGTATATGTGTATGTATATATGTAGATATATACATTATACATATATGCATACTCATGAGTATTTGATTAAATATATATGTGTATAAACATTCAATATATGCATACACATATATTCAAGCAAATACTCATAAAAGTATACATACATATATGTGCTTCCCTGGTGGCGCAGTGGTTGAGAGTCCGCCTGCCGATGCAGGGGACATGGGTTCGTGCCCCGGTCTGGGAAGATCCCACATGCCATGGAGCGGCTGGGCTTGTGAGCCATGGCCGCTGAGCCTGTGCGTCCAGAGCCTGTGCTCTGCAATGGGAGAGGTCACAACAGTGAGAGGCCTGCGTACCTACTGCAAAAAAAAAAAAAAAAAAAAAAGTATACATACATATAATGTACTTACATACACATATGCAAAGAGGAGACATGGATTTCTAAAAAGTTTTCTCAACTTTTGAAAGTTTCAAAATCTTGGAAGTTATATAAAATGGAATAGAATGAAGAGACATTAATTTTTTTTTCTTCAGTTTTAATTTTTAAATTTCATAACAGATTTAGTTAGGTCTTTTTTTTTGAGTTTCTATGCCTTCACTAATTAAACAGATATGGTTAACATAAATCTGTGTTAAAGCAATGACTAAATCATCTTCTGAAGATGATAGCCAGTATGTTCTCTAATGAGGGTACAGTTTTAGTAAGAGCACACCAAAGCACTTAACTGACGGGCCAGTAGTCATAACCAGCTTAACTGGCTATTAGTAGGCTTACTCTGTTGATGTTGTTATTTCGGAATCCTCCACTTTTACGTAACCGTTACTTACCATTTGACATTAAAGCAAATTTTATCTCACATTTTCTTTTTTAGGCCTCAAATTATTCGTTTAAATTATTAGGGTTACACTTACTGATATAATTAAGGTAGATAAACCCACAATATTGGAATCATTTAAAAATATCCATTTAATAATATAGCCTGACATCTCTTTCCTAAGATCAAAACACCAAAAACACAAAATTGCTTCCTCCCACTCACCCTGCCTCTCCCAACACATGTGACCAACAGATGCCATATTACTAGAAACATGTACTTTGGAATTACAATTGAGAAAAGATACTGGCCCTGCCATATTGTGTGGACTTTGATTTTTCTCACCTGAAAATAAGCAATGATATGAAATATCAGATACCTTAAAAGGATTAAAAACTATCTGAGATGATATGGCCATCGCCCACCTCTCTAAATTTTACCAACACCTCCTCATAACCATCCCATGACTAAGTTCTATTCCATACTTTTTCTCAAGTCGCTCAGTTTCATCTGCACTTCTATCCAAAATTCAATGAAAATCTTATTTATTATCTAGATTTTTGTAATCATCTCCCTAGTTTTCCATCTTGCCTAAAATTCAAATTTATTTTTAGTAACAGAAAACTACTCTCTCCCCCAATCAACTTTTATTTGCTGATTAAATGTTTAGATTACTAGGTAATTGCTTAATGTATCTGGTGAATGACTGTGCTTTAATCATCAAATATCAGAAACTGTCTGATTTGAGAAGTTGAGAAATTTATTTGAGTTTCTTTTGCTTCATATTTTAGGGGTGTGCTTCATTTTTTTTAACATCTTTATTGGAGTATAATTGCTCTACAACGTTGTGTTAGTTTCTGCTGTAATAACAGAGGGAATCAGGTATATGCATACGTATATCCCCATATCCCTTCCCTCTTACGTCTCCCTCCCACCCGCCCTATCCCACCCCTCTAGGTGGTCACAAAACACCAAACTGATCTCCCTCTGCTATGCAGCTGCTTCCCACTAGCTATCTAATTTACATTCGGTAGTGTGTACATGTCAATGGTACTCACTTCGTCCCAGCTTACCCTTCCCCCTCCACGTGTCCTCGAGTCCATTCTCTAGGTCTGCGTCTTTATTCTTGTCCTGCCCCTAGGTTCTTCAGAACCATTTCTGTTTTTTTAGATTCCATATATATGTGTTAGCACACAGTATTTATTTTGGTCTTTCTGACTTACTTCACTCTGTATGACAGACTCTATGTCCATCCACCTCACTACAAATAACTCAATTTCGTTTCTTTTTTTGGCTGAGTAATATTCCATTGTATATATGTGCCACATCATCTTTATCCATTCATCTGTTGATGGACACTTAGGTTGCTTCCATGTCCAGGTTATTGTAAACAGTGCTGCAATAAACATTGTGGTACACGACTCTTTTTAAATTATGGTTTTCTCAGGGTATATGCCCAGTAGTGGGATTGCTGGGTCATATGGTAGTTCTATTTTTGTTTTTTAAGGAACCTCCATACTGTTCCCAAGAGTGACTGTATCAATTTACATTCCAACCAACAGTGCAAGAGGGTTCCCTTTTATCCACACCCTCTCCACTATTTATTGTTTGTAGATTTTTGATGATGGCCATTCTGGCTGGTGTGAGGTGATACCTCATTGTAGTTTTCATTTTCATTTCTCTAATGATTAGTGATGGTGAGCATCCTTTCATGTGTTTGTTGGCAATCTGTATATCTTCTTTGGAGAAATGTGTATTTAGGTCTTCTGCCCATTTATGGATTGGGCTGTTTGTTTTTTTGATATTGAACTGCATGAGCTGCTTGTAAATTTTGGAGATTAATCCTTTGTCAGTTGCATCATTTGTAAATATTTTCTCCCACAATGAGGGTTGCCTATTCGTCTTGTTTATGGTTTCCTTGTCTGTGCAAAAGCTTTTAAGTTTCATTAGGTCCCATTTGTTTATTCTTGTTTTTATTTCCATTTCTCTAGGAGATGGGTCAAAAAGGATCTTGCTGTGATTTATGTCATAGAGCATTCTGCCTATGTTTTACTCTAAGATTTTGTAGTGTCTGGCCTTACATTTAGGTCTTTAATCCATTTTGAGTTCATTTAGGTTGCCTATTTTGTCTTCATTTATTTGGTCTTGTAGGTTTTTACCTTGCTCCTCTGTCTGTAACATTTTTTTTGTTGTTTCTTTTTGTTGTTGTTTTTAATGGGCAGGCCTGTATTCCTGTCTTACTGGTTGTTTGGTCTGAGGTACCCAGCACTGTAGTTTGCAGGCAGTTGGATAGAGCTGGGTCTTGGTGCTGAGATTAGGACCTCAGGGCAGCGTCTCTCTGACTAATATTCCCTGGGGTCTGAGGTTCTCTGTTAGTCCAGCAGTTTGGACTCGGAGCTTGCACCACAGGAGTTCAGGCCAGACCCCCGGCCTGGGAATCAAGATACTGTAAGCTCATGGTGCAGCAAAAAAAAAAAAAAAAAAAAGAAAGAAAGAAAGAAAAAAGGAGCAGGACAATATCAAAGAATAAAAAGCAATATAAAATTTGAAAGATAAAAAATATATAAAATATATTAGGAAAAATAAAAATATAATTCAAACAACTACAGCAAGGTAAAATAAAACCACAACAGAAAAAAAAAGGGGGGCGGCTGGAGGACCAAGCCCTGTGTTAGGATGTGTGGGTGGTGTTAAGCCCCGTGCATTGGAGTGGGTCTCACAGGGTTCTCTGAGTCTAGTGGTAGGTCCTTGGATGGGGGAGTAGGGGCAGGGCTTGGGTTCTGTGCAGCAGGAGGTGCTCTGAGGGCAGAGGATTAGGCCTGGGAGCCCAATAGCTTCCCTGGTGCCTAAGTGGACAGGGAAAGCGCTGGCTGCGTTCCCTTCCGTTCCTGCGCACCCCACCCCACCGTCTCCCCCATCCCTGCTGGACTCCTAACCATGGTTGGGTTCCACTGGGTGTATGAACTCCTCCCCTCCCCCAGCCACTCCTCAGGGTTGCAGTTCCTGGAGCTCCGGCCTTTACTTTTGCTCCCCTTTCCCTCCCTCCCATTCCCTCAGAACCCACACAGCTGGAGGGGGCCTCGGTGGGCAGAGGATCAGACCCAGGATCTCAGCAGGCTTCCGGGGGCCCAAGTGGGCAGGGGAAACCTGGCCACACTCCCTTTTGATCCTCTGCCCTCCCAATGGTCCCCCAATTTCCCCCTTTGGGCATGGGATCCCTTCCCCTCCAGCAGCCCCTCAGTGGTGCCAGTCCCATCCCGCCTCCACTTCTTCTCCCCCTTTGCTTCCCCCACGCCCCACATCCTTCTCGGTCGCTGGGGGTTCCTCCCGTCCCCTTAGGTGTCCGTGGTCCCCCACCAGTGCCTGGTAGGTGCCCTAGTTGTGAGGAGATGCGAAATCCACGTCCTCCTAATCCGCCATCTTGACTCTGCCAGGGGTGTGCTTCATTTTATCTCATGGTGAGTTAAAGAGCAGAAGTGCACTGATTGAGAGGCATTAGGATGAGCATGTGCACTTGCACATTTTTCACTGGAATTAACTTCACAACGACCTTGTTTTAATCTTTTTTTGTGTGGACTTTGAAGATCGCTAGGTTTCACACTTTACAAACATGTGGTTTGGAGATTCTTCACATGAATACTGTACCTTTCACTATGAATTTTTATGATGTCTATAGTTATATAATATTGCATTGTAATTTAAAATTCCACTTACAGAGCCAGAAACACAGCCTTTGCTACAGAAATAAGTATGTAAAGAAGAGCAATATATTTAAAATGTTAGTGTAGCAGAATTGCCAGTTATGAAATTAACTGTTTTCTCAGCTGTAGTCTAGTCATGAAAGAATGTCAGATACCCACTCTGAAGAGGGAAGATAGGGTTTACCATTTTGAAGATAGAGGTTTTTTATTTACTTCTAGAAGAGGGCTAAACTGGCTTTATTTCCCAAAGCTTAGGCTCTTAGAGTAATTAAGTGGACTTTGTGAGAAGGAAAGGAATAAAGGTGCAGGCTTTGAGAAATAAAGAGAGGATTTTAATTCTAGGTAGTTTCTTTGAGAATGGGAAAGGGAAAGGGAATGGAGTTGCAAGACATTAGAACTGGAGACACTGAATGGGACTAGGTTTCTGATACCTGGTAAAACTGACACCTAAACCTACAAATTTCCTCCCACAGTGAAGTCTCCATGACCCAATGTGGTGGTAGTGGAGGATAGACATGTCCAAACCATGGTGAGAATTTGCATCCAATACAGGCCGAAACATATGGCATTCAGCCATATAATTGTATTGCAGAAGAAACAAAAGTACTGAGGGCAACAACCCTGGTCCCTTCCCCATTTTTCTAGGACCATAAGAGCCTGGGAAAATTGAACATCCTTTGGATATCAGAAGAGCCACCATTAATGTCTGACATTTAAAAGCATGGTTTATTTTATTGATTTGTGTTTGGAACCAGATTTGACATGATTTTGAGTATTAAAGAAATATAATATTTCTTGCCTTTCAAGTGTTGTAGTGAAATTCATATTTGTTTCATAAATTTGGTATATTGTTTTCATTTTTAGTTTGTTAAAATTTCTCATTTTATCTTTGCCAGACTCAGACATCTTTCATGTTTAGTATAACATTTCTTTAATAAGTATCAAAGAATAAATTGATTATCTTAGCTCTCTTTCTCTAGGTATAGAATTGCTCTAATTGCTAAGTATTTTCTGTATCTGACTATTTGCACAACCCACAGCTTTTCTTACTCTTGTGTTAGGGGACATAAAGCTATGTCAATAGAACATATGAATTCCATTAGATAAAATGTGATGATGTTAGAATAAACCAATTATCCATTACTTGTTTTAGTAAAATAGTATTTTAGCCAATTTAAAAGCTATGTCAAGTAAATTTCTTAATCAAAATGTATTGTTACTGTAAAGAAGTACTAAAAGATTTTATATCAAAACAGCAAGCAAGGGACTTCCCTGGTGGTCCAGTGGTTAAGACTCCATGCCTCCACTGCAGGGGGCACAGGTTTGATCCCTGGTCAGGGAACTAAGATCCCACATGCCGAGAGGCCAAAATAAATACATAAAATAGAATAAAATAATAAAATAAAATATATAAAATAAAAGCTCAAAACAAAACAAAACAAAATAAAAACAGCAAGCAAAAGTCAATTTAAATGTTAGTCACTTTTAGTAAAAAACTATTTAAAATATATCAGAGAGAGTCTATGGAAATAGATTTGGAATAATGCTTTTATCCCCTGATCATTTATTTCATAATTATTTGGAGCCCTCTTTTTTCTTTGTACCCTTAAAATCAGTTTGCCTATGGAAAATCTAGATCAATTTGCATGATATACACATGAATGTAAGTACCAAAAAGGAAAACTAAAGAGGGATGATGAATTAGAATATTAGGATAAACACTTAAGATGAAATAGCATACTAAAGTATAGTCAGTTCAAAAAAAGGCAGGAAAGTTGTGGAGCTTAACAAGAGAACAGCCATCTTAGACTGGGGAGGTCGTTTCAAGATAAGACCAACACACCCTCCCCCAATGGAAAATTACCAGCATCCACAAGCAGTTATCATTCCAGGAAGATTGAGCTACGACACACCCAGCCTTAACCACCATATAGGTGGAACATTAACCCAATGGTGACCAGAGGGGACCAGAGAAGAAGTCCAGTTTCTCTCCTCCTGTGCATAACCCCCCTTGGTCTCGCCTGCTGCTCCCTTGCGGTGTACTCAATAAATCTTGCTTTCTACCCTTGTTTCTTAGTCAGTAAATTCTTTTACCACCAGTGTTGCCAGTGCTACCGCCACAGTTTGTGGCAAAAGTGAGAATACAATCAACAAAGAACATTTAAGACAACAGAATATAAGCAGTGAGGAGGTATACTTAAATCCATCCATGCTGATATTTACAGTAGACTAACATTGCTTTTACAAGCCAAATCCTAGACAGAGATAATCAAAATGGATAAAAGCATGACTCAGGAGTACTGTGTCTATATATAGGTTAAAAGTTAAACGATGGAAAAAGAAATGACATGCAAAAACCGATCATAAGCAAGCTGGAGTGACAGTATAAATATCTGGCAGAATAGATTTGGGGATAAAGAACATATTCCCCATAAAAGGGATCTGGGACCTGATTTCCAATGGGAGGGGGGCAGGGGAGAAGTTTTTCCCACACACCACCAAGCAATTCTCCAGACACCAGCTGAGTGTCCTACAATTCAACTCAGTTCTGACATTATGTACCCAGAGATAGCATCATATCCCACAGCTTAACGGCTCCATCCTACAAAATGTACCCTACCTCCTTCAGATGACAATCACAAGCCAAGACTATCACCTGTGCCTCTGACCAACCAGCTATTGACTGGAGGTTCCCAGGACCCCTGCCTTGGGTTCAATTAATTTGTTAGAGGTGCTCACAGAACTCTTTTCAGGAGCCAATTTTATGAGCCCAGTTCTTGTATCTCCTCATATCTAGAAAAACACTAAAATCCTTCATGGTGACGTCTGCTCCTCTTGACTAGCAGTGACCTTCAGGAGATGAGCAGAAACCTGTGCAAAAAATATGTGCTCGACTGCATGTACTCCCTCTTCGCCAAAATCATATATACTGAGCTTTCCCCGAACCTCTCTGGAGCAGTTTCTCAGAGCTATCTGGGATGCTGTCTCCCAGGCTGCAGCCCTCATTTTGCCCCAAATAAAACTTAACTCGCAACTCTCACATTGTGCATTTTTTTAAGTCAACAGCAGCAACAGCCAGATGAAAGAGATGAATAAGGCAAAGTGTGGGGAAAGAGGTGCAGCTTCCATGATCTCTTGGAGCAGATGAATCTCTGTCAACATGGAAGCTCTCTGAACCGTCTCCATTTTGGGATTTTTAATGGAAGCTTTATTACATCGGCACAATTGATTAAATCCTTGGCCATTGGTGATTGAACTCAATCTCCAGCCCCTCTCCCCTCCAAGGAAGAACAAGGGGTGGGGCTGAAAGTTCCAACCTTCTAATCACATGGTTGGATCCCCTGGAAACCAACCCAACTTCAGAGGACTTCTAAAAGTCACCTCATTAACATAAACTCAGTTGGGGTTGAAAGAGGCTTTTTATGAATAACAAGACACCCATTTCACTTTATAGCTCTGAAGCAATATCCGGAACTGAAGATAAGAAACCAAATATTATAACAAAATATGCTCCTTGCTCTTATCACTGTTTGGGGATGTTTATGCGAGAAATGGGACGAAGACCAAATATATATTTCTTATTATAAATCATAATATCACAACCAGTGGTAAAGAACATTTCGTAATGATAAAATGATCAAAATGAACATATAAAAAGCCTAAAAGTGTACACAGCTAATAACAGAAATCCAAAATAAACGAGAAACCAGACCCCCTTCACTCTCTCTGCCATTTCTCTCTCTGTCATCTCTCTCTATCCGTCTCTCTCTTTGTCTCTCCATGGAAAGCAAAGCAGTTGTATGAATTCCATTTGTTCCTGAATCATTTTTTAGTACCAGTGAAAATGATCTGCTATTCACTTCCATTAGTACTGTGTATATTTCCTACAGGTAATAGGAAATCAAATTTCCTAAGAAGAGCTTACCTCTACTTTCAAATGCAATCTACATGCATTCAGTATTTTTATTTTAGAGTATTTAGAATAGTCATGCATTAATTTTTTTCAGCATACAGATTAGAAGTAGTTCATTAGGGCAGGTTTGTTTCCATCTAAGTTATTATATAAACTATGTATTTTTTTCCTTTTAAAAATACAATAACAAGAAAACCTCATATTCTAAAACAGAGTAAATTCTTTTGGAATTCTCTATTTAGGATAGGTATCAGATTGCCCGTAGTTTAAAAGGCTGAGTGGAACTCCAAATCTCTCTAATTAGAGTAATCAGAATTGTCACACAGGGGACCTCTGAAGGGGAGCAGAATTTGCCACCCCTAAAAATGCCTCTTTGAGGCAGGTCATTTTTTTTTTTTTTTTTTTTTTTTTTTGGGTACGCCGGCCTCTCTCTGTTGTGGCCTCCCCCGTTGCGGAGCACAGGCTCCGGACGCGCAGGCTCAGTGGCTATGGCTCACGGGCCCAGCCGCTCCGCGGCATGTGGGATCTTCCCGGACCGGGGCACAAACCCGTGTCCCCTGCATCGGCAGGCAGACTCTGAACCACTGCGCCACCAAGGAAGCCCGGTCATTGCTTTTTTAAATTTTTTTTTTTTTTTTTTTTGCAGTAAGCGGGCCTCTCACTGTTGTGGCCTCTCCCAGCTCCGGACACACAGGCTCAGCGGCCATGGCTCACGGGCCCAGCCACTCTGTGGCATGTGGGATCTTCCTGGACCAGGGCACGAACCCATGTCCCCTGCATCGGCAGGCGGACTCTCAACCACTGCACCACCAGGGAAGCCCTAATAAATTTTTTAAGAAACAGCAGACACAGGAGACCCTCTAATAGATGGTATCTTTTTGCAAGAGACATTTACATTTGTAAGGGAAACCTCCACTTGTAAGGGTGTCTTTCTTTCTGTACCCTGAGGCGAAGGACCACTAAATCACTAGAAACTCTTATCAGGTGGAGTAGGCAAGACTTAAATCTGCATAACAACTATTCCCTTATTTACTGTGCTTTGCCTGATAACTTCCCCCAACTGGCTCCACACACTTCAACAGCTTTCTTTCGTCTTTAGCTTAAGAAGGTATTTATGGTAATGGCTTGGGCCATTTATGGGAATTAGTTTTTCTGGGTATCTTCCATATATATATAGGAAATATATATATGTTATTAAACTTCTGTCTGTTTTTCTCCTGTTAATCTGTCCCTTATTACAGGGGTTCTAAGCCAAGAACTTAGAAGGCTGAAAAGAAAATTGTTTTTCCTCCCCTACACCTCCATAAGTGATGCTAATGTACCTTTTTGAGGATTGCGAACTAGAAACACATGTCAACTGAAAAAAAAATGCACAACATGAGAGTTATGAGTTAAGTTGTTTTTTGTTTTTTGTGTTTTTTTTTTTTGCATAACGCAGGCCTCTCACTGTTGTGGCCTCTCCCGTTGCGGAGCACAGGCTCCGGACGTGCAGGCCCAGCAGCCATGGCTCATGGGCCCAGCCGCTCCGTGGCACGCGGGATCCTCCCGTACCGGGGCACGAACCCGTGTCCCCTGCATCGGCAGGCGGACTCTCAACCACTGCGCCACCAGGGAAGCCCCAGATTTCTTCTTAAATGGTGGAAACTTAGAGAATCTTGGCATATATCAATTCAAGTATTAGAAATATAGATTGCTTTTATTATTTAAACATTGTAAAACAGGCTGAAATCCCTATAAGTCTTCATAATGTACGAAAACATAAATCACCTATTTCCACATTATTTCTACATTAACATAATATCTGGAAAATATTACATTTGTCTTATTTTGGTTTTGCTGATAAGTAGATAAAGGGAAAAATAAATAAAAGTACAATTGGGTTCATTGCTCACAGGTTGTATTTTACAGAGCATAAAATACAAGTATTTGAGCACAATCAAAAAGTTCTATCTTATTATTTTTATGAAACTCATACATGTTTCACTACTTTGAATATGGTCTAATTATCCATCTTCTCAGATGTCTGAATGACAATGTCAGACTTACAAAGAATGATGATCATCATTATTAATCTTTGCTAAGCCACCTACTTATTGATTGAAGAGTCAAAGGAACTTGTCACTGTCTCATGCTCTATTGACTGGGGGATTTGAGGTCAGATCAGAAGGGGAGAGTGATGTACTAGTGAGAAGCAAGAGATTTAGAAAATAAACTGTCACTCATGAGCTCTAATGCAGCAGTTTCTGTATTTGTAGAACTGAGACAAAAATAAGGTAGGTAACACAAAGAAAGAAGCATGATTCTGCCTTCACAAAAGCTAACGGTAAGTTTGATTTTATAAATAGGATATATGTCACTTCAATTTCTAGTTGCTCACACCTTGCTTTTAATAACTTTCCCACTTGCCTTCTGCCATCGTTTTTCTCTCCTCATATTCCTTCTATATATTGAGGACAATCTTCTGAAAGCTATTTCTTTGTTAATGTTACCATAATAAAAATCTCCAGCATGTTTCCATTAGCTATTAATTGAAACACAAATTGCTTGCATCAATAAGCAAGACCTCTGGTTATACAGGTTCTAACCAGTTCATCAGCATTCCTTTGCACCACTTTTCAATGAAAGCCTTTTGCTTTAGCCAAGTTGGGATATACTTTTCACATGGTTTGCTTGGAGTAGTATGTCTTTTTATCCCTCAAAATATAGTTCAGTGCAATGGCTTCTCTGATGCTTTCTCAGGACAGACCATCCTGGAAAGACTTATCCCTTTGATGATCTCTTGAGCAACCTTGTTCTAACACTGATATACTACTTGTCACATGGTGTCTTTATGGGGGCTCTTTGTATGTGAATACACTGACACATTCCCATGGTATGTTTGGGAAGAACCTATGAGAGTTAATCTTATGTTCAAAGGATAATTAATCATCTGACAGGTGAAAAAGATGTATGAAAGCTTAAGAAAGGATGTAGAGGTAGAAATGACAAAGGCAAGTATATGCAGCAGTACATAGGGCCCCTTGTTTTTACAAGGTAACTTGCAGTAGAAAGAAAACTAAATCAAGTTAGATATCATCTTTGAGTTTCAGTGTCCTCACCTGTAAAATGAGGACAGCGATTTTGTGATTATTAAATATGAGACTATATTATAAAGAACAAAGCACAGTTACTAACACATAGTAAATGCACATTGGCTCCTGGTTTCCTTTGCTTTCCTCCATCATCTTCTTCCCTAACTATGTCTCCCTAATTGGATCAATTTACAGAATTTAGTAGTACTAAAAGTTTGGGTAATTCTAGAGTTATTTGTTCAACATTAGAAAAATAAGTGTACTGAAATTGGGCAAAAGCTGCATTCTGGCCTTCTTTTAGCTAGAATTATGATATTGTACAAGTCAGTTCACATCTCTGCCACTCATTTTCTTCAACTATAAAGTAAGAATATTAGATTAGATACCTTTGAATCTTCCAGCAGCAGCATTCTATGACATCCTCACAGGCATTTTTCATAAGCAAAATGATTCCATTATGAAACACATGGAGACTCTTTTAGTCCAAAGCCATTTTCAAAGCAATTGTTATGTTTCTGGGGTTCAGTCCTTTTTTTTTTTTTCTTGCCTGCAAATACATAGAAGAAAATGATTAGTTGCCCACAGTGCATAATATATGGGTGGATTTTCTGAGAAGCCAAGGAAGTTCAAACTTCAAGATCTCTCATGTGGATCCCTCCCAAGTTCCTAGGAGTTTCTGATGCTTGTGGCAATCAACAGATTCTAAAATTTGGAATTGTGTGTGTTATCTTCTTAATTCTAGATAAACATTAACATTTGTACCTAATTTTTAATTATAATTTCTTATTATTCTTAAAAAGAACCATCCAGGCTTCCCTGGTGGCGCTGTGGTTGAGAGTCCGCGTGCCGATGCAGGGGACACGGGAAGATCCCACATGCTGCGGAGCGGCTGGGCCCGTGAGCCACGGCCGCTGAGCTTGCGCTCCGCAACGGGACAGACCACAACAGTGAGAGGGCCGCGTACCGCAAAAAAAAAAAAAAAAAAAAGAACCATCCAGAGTTTTAAAGATCTAGAACTACCAGAACTTGGATCTGCCCTGTCTTGTTAGCTCCCTGTCAACTTGGCATTCCTTCTAGAAATGTACCATTAGAAAAATAAATAAGTAGAGAAGATAAAATTCCATACGTACGTGTATACGTTATGTTTAAAATACATACTAAAATTTAAAACAGACACAATGAAATAAACACATTGTATACAAAAACTAAAGTATTTTTTCATTAAGTGGTAAAGGGTGCAGTGAAATTTACCTTGCTTGAGATAACATTTTGTAAATATTTTTTAATGTTTTTTTCAGTAGTAATTACTAAGCATTGTTTATTTTCAATTCCTAAGTAAGCAAAAACATCTCTTAAATACATTTGAATGAAGGATGATGTTTAAAAGTTCTAATTTCACTAATTCTAAGAGACATGTTTTTATGCCCAATTTAACATTTCTTAATTGATGGTGAGTTGGCAGTAATGATATAGTTGTCTTTACTTATACATGTGAAAACTTGACAAGTACATCTGATTGTATGACGGACAACTCTTTGAATTTTCAGTAAAGAGATCTCTTAAGAACGATTTGAAGAAGGATTATAATTCCAGGGTATTGTTTTTAAATATTCTATAATATATTCTGGCATGATTTTAATAATGTGTTGTCTATACATGTGGAAACTAGTTTGGTGGTTCATTACGAAGTTAACCAAAGAATTATCAAATGACCCAGTAATTCCAATTCTAGACATATATCCAAAAGAAATAAAGACACTCAAAAAAAGAAAAACCTTGAAAATGCACGATAATAGCAGAATCGCTCACAAGAGTCAAAGGTAGAAACAACCTAAATATTTAACTGATAAATAGATAGGTAAATTAGGCAATATGCATACAATATAATATCAGTCAGCCATAAAAAGGAATGTCTTAATACATGCTACAATCTTGATAAAACTCAAAAACATTATGTGCAGTTAAAGACAACAGACACAAAAGATCATATATTACCTGATTCCATTTATATGAAATATCCAGAATAGGTAAATCCACAGAAACAGAAAGCAGGGTGGTGGGTACCAGGGACTAGGGAGGCCAGGGGGAAAATGAGGAGTAACTGCTTAATGGATACAAGTTTTGTTTGGGGGAGTGATGAAAATATTTTGAAATTAGATAGGGGTAATGGTTATAGAACATTGCGAAGGTGCCAAATATAACTGAATTGTTCACTTTAAATAGTTAATTTATGTGACACACAATCAAAAAAGAAAAGTGCCAGTATTAAAATTTACCAAAGGAATATTGATGACTTAGAATAAAATCCTAGAGACAACAGGGAGCCCTACTCTGAAAATGTTGCTTCAGTAACTCTCATGATGGTGCAGTAGACAATGCTATGTGAAAAACCATGAACCTGAATCACTCTGGGTAGAAAACAAGAGTTTGATATGATTGTTATGAAGCTTTATAAAGACCTTAACTAATTCCTTAATTTATATTTCCTGTTTCATGGGTATACAAAAATGATAAATAATATAAATGTATGTCTTGGGCTCTGGCCAAAAGAATAATATAAAATTCAAATTGAGAAGAAAATATTGTGTCATAATTTCATGGCCAGGTTTTTTTTCTTCTTAGTAGAATGCAGATAAAGATATACCTTTATAATCAAAATCATCTTTACTTCAATGAAATGCAGTATAACACACTTTGAACAGAGTATTTGCAAGTTTAAAGTCAGGTACCCGAGGCAAGGAGCTGGGGGGAATGGAAAGAGGGTGGGCAAAGTGTGCAAGTTGTAGTTATGTAGGATGAATGAATTCTAGAGATCTAATGTGAAGCATGGTGACTACAGTTAGTACTAATGTATTGTATCCTAGAAATCTGCTTAGAGAGTGGATCTCAGGAGATGGATATACTAATTAGCTTGACTACAGTAATCATGTCGCTCTGTATATTTATGTCAAAACACCATGTTGAACACCTTAAACATTTACAATCTTTATTTATTAAAAAAAAAAGAATCCTGAGTAGTGATTGGCAGAGGGAAACATAAACTGGGTTTTTCTCTCCTGAGTGTTCCTCTCTGGACACAGAGGAGCAGACACTTTGGAAACAAAATCTTGGTGTAGGTGGGGCCTAAGCTAAAAATGTTATTAAGAAGTGTGTGCACGGCATTTTAGTTTATATGAAAACAGCTAATGGTCCTGACCCTCTGACAGCGTTGGTCACACTCTAGAATTTCCACTTTCCATCTTAATCCTCATTCAGTCGTCTAGTCTAATAAAAGTGTGTGCTAAATTAGCCTAGGAAAGTTTAATCCCAATAAATGCAGTCAAAATTAATTTATTTGTGAAGATTCACAATGCAAGTTATTGGTCTTCTCTTGATGCCAGTTACTTAGTTTCTAACTAGCTTTTCATTTAAAAAAGCCAAAAATTTACTTAATGTAAATTGCTCATTGCCTATTTTGATTTCATCAAAAATCTATATGTAAACTAAATATCAATCTAAATAGCATAAGGGCCATAATGTTGATAGCTGCTAGTGTAGTCTATGTTTAGTGTGTAATATCAGTATCAAGTAAATTACTGATATTATATTTATGATTGGATAATGATAATACAGCTAACTCAATATCATAAAAACTTTACTTAACTTCTCAAAAATGTCAGGTTAAATAGGGTAGTTGAGTACGTTTAGCAAACTTAACTGTTTTCAAATACCCAGTATTTGACTGTTGCCATTTGGGTATACAATGCTTATATTTTGAGAAAGTAATTTAAAATGCCACAGTTTTATAATGATCAGATATAGTTCACACCAAAATAAGACATGTGAACACAATTTACTTAGGAGTGCTGAATTATTCTATGGATCCTCATAGATACATCTCAGTTGTCACTGAAATACTTTAAAATTTCTTTGCAAAATGATTTTAAATTTAAAATTAATATGGTTAAATGGATTGTGCCATTTTCTCTAAGTTCTTCTCAGATTGTGTACTTCAGAGGAAACAGGGACATGATAACTCATGAGAGGACACATTGTTTTCTCTCTTCAAATATCAGCAAAGGTTTAATGTTTGCATTTATTTTAGAGAACACTGTTTCTACTTTGATTGACCCATTTCCACTGCTTCTACATCTATGACCTGTTTGATAATTCATCTGTATGTTATGCTTAGACAAGATAATTTTAGCTTTGCTGATTGTAGTCATATTCAACTGTGGAAAATGGACTTTTTGATTATTTAAGAAGACAGGGTTTTAAAAAATGTGTTTGAAGGTTCAAATGGGCACATTTTCCTCTTAAACAAATAATAGATTACAGGACTACTTACTAACAAGTTCTTAACCTTACTTGGCTTGTTTGTTTAATATAGTAGTCATGATACAGTCAACTCAAGCATAGCCACTTCTTTAATAATAGTGATTCGATTATACAGAATAAACAATAAATTGTTATATGTTAGAAATTAATCATATGCTCTCTCAACTGCATGCTCTCTTGCAGTCGTCTTGTACTTCTATGTGGTTTTACAACTTTATTTTCTCTTCCACAATCCCTTTTCACTCATTAACAATATATTTTTTCTCTCTGTAATGGTAAAGGGAAGGGCATTTTAACCTCTTTGGGATCAAAGAATCATTTTCTCCCTTGAATTTGGATAAAAACTGATTCCCCACTGTGCAGTGTTATGAAGCTTCCACTGAAATTCCATTAAACATCTCCTTAGGAGCTGGGAAAGAAATGAGTTTGCTATTTAAATTATTCCATATCCAAATTCCCTCGGGCTATAATATACTTAAACTTCCACTGCTCTACTTTTTCTTTCAAACCTAAGTAAAACTGGAGATCTTTAACTAAGAAACTGTTCAAAAAACAGAGGAAGATAACTGAAACAGTTCTTTCCTGCCCACTCCTCTAATACATTTTTGATAAACATTAAAACTTGAAGATTCTATCAGTTCAAGATAATTCCTCTTTAAATGAGTAGCTAAATTACAGCATGTTTGGCAGCTATTTCAAATTTCTTTAATAGAAATTCTATTGATTACAAAGGTACTATAAACTATGGAAAATTAATTTGATAAGAAATAAGTTTTATATGAAAATATTTGAAAACTAGATACTAATTTACCATTAATATATCTTAAATATTAATTTTTCTTAATATGGCCCTAACCCACATATGTTTGCTTCTATAGCTTCAAAATCTTGTATTAATCTGCTCGTCACAAAAAATAATGATTGCAAATTATTATATATATATATATATTTACCACACTACCTGAAAAATTAATGATTTAAAAATATTTTAAAATATACATGCACCTCAATGTTCATTGCAGCAATATTTACAATACCCAGGACATGTAAGCAACCTAAATGTCCATCAACAGAGAAATGGATAAAGAAGATATGGTACATATATACAATGGAATTTTACACAGTCATAAAAAAGAACAAAATAATGCCATTTGCAGCAACATGGATAGACCTAGAGATTGTCAAACCAAATGAAGCAAGTCAGACACAGAAAGACAATTATCATATGATATCACTTATATGTGGAATCTAAAAAAAAAGCATACAAATAAACTTATTTACAAAACAGAAGTAGAGTCACGGATGTAGAAAACAAACTTATGGTTACCAGGGGATGGGGGGGATAAATTGGGAGGCTGGGATTGACATATACACACTACTATATATAAAGTAGATAACTAATAAGAACCTGCAGTAGAGCACAGGGAACTCTATTCAGTACTCTGTAATAACCGACATGGGAAAATAATCTAAAAAAAAAGAGTGGATATATGTATATGTATAAATGATTCACTTTGCTGAACACAGATACTAACACAACATTGTAAATCACTATACTCCAAGAAAATTTTTTAAAATAAATAAAATAAAACCAATGACTTTTAAAAAATTAATAACCAAAATATATGAAACAATGTTTTTATAAAATGTTGACCATCAGACAATGAGAGATGATCCCCAAGATATGGGAAATAAAAAAAAGTGACCCTTATCATTTATCAACTGAAGAAAACTATAAAGCCACAGATTCAACCCCTTTTTTGGAGGCTTGGAGATATTAAGAGACTCAGACTCACTGATTAATGTCCCTTAGATAGTCAGTAGTAGATTAAGAACAATATTCAGAAACATGTTACTAATCTAGGGAATTTCCATTACACCATATCATCTATTCTTTAATATTGGTATTGTGTCACATGAAACTATGAGCCATATTTAAACTCTGTATATTTTTTATTCCATCTTCCTAATTTAAAAGAGTCTAATACAAATGGCGAATAGGCACATGAAAAGATGCTCAACAATGTTAATTATTAGAGAAATGCAAATCAAAACCACAATGAGGTACCACCACACACCCACATTGGTCAGAATAGCCATCATTAAAAAGATTACAAATAAATGCTGGAGAGGGTGTGGAGAAAAGAGAACACTCCTAAACTGGTGGTGGGAATGTAAATTGGTGCAGCCAATATGGAAAACAGTATGGAGGTTCCACAAAAAACTGAAAATAGAGTTGCCATATGATCCAGCGATCCCACTCCTGGGCATATATCCAGACAAAACTATAATTTGAAAATATACATGTACTGCTATGTTCATAGCAGCACTATTTACAATAGCCAAGACCTGGAAACAATCCAAATGTCCATCGACAGATGAGTGGATAAAGAAGATGTGGTATATAAATATACGTGTGTATACACACACACACACACACACACACACACACACACAATGGAATACTACTCAGCCATAAAAAGAATCAGATAATGCCATTTGCAGCAACATGGATGGACCTAGAGATTATCATACTAAGTGAAGTAAGTCAGACAGAACAAGACAAACACCATATGATATCACTTACATGTGGAATCTAAAATATGACACAAATGAACTTATCTACAAAACAGATACAGACTCACAGACATAGAGAACAGACTTGTGGTTGAAAGAGGGAAGGGATGTGGGGGAGGGATGGATTGGGAGTTTGGGATTAGAAGATGCAAACTATTATATCTATGTATAACTGAATTACTTTGCTATACACCAGAAACTAACACAACACTATAAATCAACTATACTTCAATAAAATAATTTTTTTTAAAAAGTAAAGAGCCTAGGTGGGAAAACAATGGCTTTTATATGAAAAATGATAGTGAATTAGAGAAATCTACAGGACTTTTTCCTATAAAAGTTTAAGTGACAAGTAAATATTATGACAGCAATATATATTTTTATATTGATAGCTTGCACCATTCATAGGACAGACAAAACAAAACTTTGCAAGCCACCTAGAATAGTTTTTAGATTTGTGGACTCTGAAGCCAGATTGGTCTTCATTCAGATCTCAGATTTTCACCTGAATAGCTGAGTGATGTTAACTAAATTAATTCTACTTTCTGTTTAAATAGTTTCTTCTTCTTTAAGTAGATAATATGTCGTCTACCTTATGGAGTTAACATAAGAATTAAAAGAGTTAATATTTCTAAAACAATTGGAACAGTCTTTGGATCATTTTAACCACTACATAGGTTTGATAAATGACAAGCGACTGACCTGACATCCTATTTAATGTTCCTAACTTTTTCCCTCTCGAATGTTAATTTTTTAATATATTTTTATCTCATTGCCCTTTTATGCCTTCTATATATCCTTATGCTTTTAAAAGCATTTTACTATAAATTATTATAAAAAATTCAGAAAATATATTCTCATTTTTAGAAGACTGTTCCATTCTATATAGTGTCATGCATCACAATGTTTCACTTGACCTTTTAATATGAGCAGCTTATATACTATTAAGTATTTTAAATTTATTTTGTGATAATTATTTAACATTACCTAGCTTCTAACGAGAGCTTTCTATTATAAGTAATGCCGTAATTAATGCCTTTATGACATAAGCTTATACTTTCCTTTTTTGCTCAAAGGCCTTTCTCTATTTTGTCTGGTTCTGGCTTCAGCAATGCCTTCAATTCCATTCACACTCCAGTGCCCTCTTTCCTGAGTAAACCTTCCTTCAACCATAGTTACTTTTCTGACTACTTTTTATCCCCGATCTTCATCTAATATTTCTAAAAGATTGCCTGCAACTGCTGCTTATTCTTCATCACTTACCTACTTCACAGACTCTAACAAACTAAGGTCTTACTATGACCACTGCTATTTTACTGAAACTGTGCTGTTAAACATCACAAATAACAAACCTATGTATTTTCAACTCTGTAGCATGTAAAATTGCTAATTAAAACCCCACCACCTCTCTCTCAAAATTCTGCTCCCTTGGATTTTATGACTTTGTTAAAAAGATGTTTTTTCACTTGTCAGTGACTAAAAACTCCACTGAAGATTGTTTAGTCTCCTCTGAAGACTAAAAAGTGACATGAATCTGTTCACATAATATAAATGCCTAGATTATATAGCTTTAGGTACTACTGAACACAGGGCTCAAGTACTAACAGGAAACTTCCTCTCACTTTTTACTTTGGCTTCATTCAAGTGGGATCTTTCCTTGTAGTGGTAATTTGCCTAGCAGCAGCTCCATACTCATGCTTTATCCTCACAGCAATTCCAGAACAAAAGAGCCTCTCTCCTTATTGCTCCATTAAATTTCCGTAATACAGTCTCATTGGCCTGCTTTCACTCACATGCATATCTTTAAAGCTATCATGATGCCTGGAAACTATTGATTCACAACTATATTCATCAAAATATATTATACCTTATATATGGTGTACATAATACTTATGAAATATATACTATGTTATATATTATTTTGTTAAAAAACATACAAACATGTATAATTAGCACTATATTGCTTTATTCATTGTCCTATTCGAGGTTCCATAACTCTCATCAGGAATATTACACCATTCCATTGGTTGGTTTTCTTGACACTTTGCCCTACTGTGCATTTCTACTATGATACACTTCCTAAAGCACCATTTTAAACATGTCACTCTTAAGGGTGACATGCTTAAATTTTCAAGGGTTTCTCACTGACTATTAAAGTCTACTTGACTTAGATTGTCATTTAGATCTTTCATAACTTGCCCTTAAGCGATCGTCTGGTATTTGATCCTAACCTCCAGCTTCCACTTGTGACTTTTCTGTGAAGTTGTTTTTCTTCTAATCCAAATTAAAACAAAGATACTGCAAGTGACTTTTAGCAAGATTCTTGACCTTTCAGTGCTTTTGTAGTGGGGACAAATAAAAGCATAGCTCTTCATATTGTTTGATAGGTTGCATTGTTGAATTTCTCAGTGCTAAGAACTTTGGAGTCCTCAAATTAAATACATTTTGTGAGTGCAGAGTGTTGTGTCCAAGGAGTGAAAAATAACTGTAGGTTAATAAGTACCAGAGGTTTCTAATTGAAAAACCTGGGTGTCATCTCACAAACAACATTCATTGTTGTGTTTTAATTTACTACATGGACTGCTGGCTTCGGCAGCACATATACTAAAATAATTTACTATATGGAATTAAGCTTTTATTCTTTACCTGTAAAGTATCCTTACAAGTTTAATGCATATTTCCATTAAAAACCATATACAGTTTAATCAGTCCTCTTCAGCAAGCTCTGAATTGTCTTATGATATTGATCTCAATATAGCTAAATAAATTCACTGTGAAAAGATAAAACACCAACTGGGGTTTCTGTGTTATTCCAATTCTAAAGAAGCTCTATTTTTCTAGCTTTGCTTTTTCAGTGAGTTTGGCAATGTGTTTCCAGTTCACATCCTAAAATAAATTACAACATGAACCCTGAAAACACATCTTTAATTTATACACAGAAAACCTACCTTATTTCATTAAGTTTAGTTGTCAAGAATATCTTTCTTGGACCTGAGAAGCTGAGTTGTGCATTCCAGAGGGACACTCTTGTTGTATACAGATAATGATGTCTAACTACCTATAGGGTCAACATTATCATCAGTGACTTTGTTACCTCTCTGGTACCATAGAAACTCACATAAACATAACCTCTTCTCTCACAGCTCAGTCCGCTCTTCTTGGCTACTCTACATTGGAAGAAGACATCTATGAACTTTTGACACTTTCTCAGATATCTGTGACTCATGTTCCAGGATACTTTCTTTGTACCTGTATTTTTCATACTTCTAGAATACTTTATCTGCTCAAGCCAGATTGGTCTCCCCTCTCTAAATATACTACCCATTTTATTTAGATAATTTAAAATTACTATTTTCAACTGATTACTGTAATAGTAAGAGTAAAATTTGCTATTATTAGTTTTACTACCATGATTGTTATCAGATCACATAGCATAGGAGAATGGTTAACAGCACGGTGTATAGAAACAAACTGCCTAGAATTGAAGGCTGGCTCCACCAAGTATTTGCTATATAATATTGATAATGTTACTTAAACTTTCTAAGCCTCAGTTATTTTCTTCTCTAAAAAACAAAAATTTACAACATAGAATTTTAATAATCAAATGAAGACACATATGTTAGGGAACCTTCAGAGTATCTTGTTCATGTTAAGAACACACTAAGTCTTATTCATTTACCTCAATTTACTCACTGCATTTGACATAAAGCCCTCCTAAGACCTCCAGGTTTGTGAGAAAAAAATGTTGCTTTCTAATCTTGATGACTGGCTCAGGAGTAGCATGGCACAGTCCAGATTTAACCCTAGCCATTATGATTTCAAATCTTATTCTCTTCCCATGCTGACTATATCCCCTCATTATTTATAATAGCTAGCCAAAGGAAGGATATGGATAGATACAGATTATAAGCTTTAAGGCCACTTTTTGGTTTCTATTTTCTAAGGGAAAAGCTAAGGAGGCATCTGTATATATTGGTATCTATATGTCTAAGAAATTCAACTGTACTGGGTGCTGTGATACATCATTCCAGTCCCCATTCATGACTGAAATATACATTCTGCAAACTGCTAACAGTGCTTCAAACTGACAGCCTCCAGCTGTCATCCTTCTTCAAAAATGGCCCTTGATTTGAGAGAGCCCAGTGTCATACCCTATGCCCCCAGGAAAGCTTGCATCCAATGACTGATCCACCCTTTTGTATAAATGTCCATTCCCTGCACACAATGCAGGGTGACTTTAAGAGTCAGTCCAGCTTCATAGCTCCTCCATCTCAGCCCAGTTTCTCACTCTGCCCCATCTGATTCCCTTTCTTTTTCTTCCCAAGAGCACTCTAGGACACCCAACCTGCAACAGTAACAAACATTCTTCTTAGCAATGCTAAAACCATTAAGGAATCAGACTGATTAAGTAAGAGCATAATTTATTCCCCTCAAATGGTATGGAGACACATCTTCAAAGTTGTGGAGAATAAAATCATTTTTAGTTGGTCATGATTAACTTTTATTTTAAAGTAAAAAATTTAAGGATGTCAGTGGTCCTCCCAAGTAGTAAACACAAGAATTTTCGGGGGAAATTTGGCTGCAGTTCCACAGATTGATTTCTCCAGAAAAATCTAAGAAAGTATAGAAACAATTAAATTTTTTTCAGGAAAAATAAAACAAAAATGTGGATGTAAAAAAAAAATCATAGGACAATCATTATACCAATAAACCATCTTACACTTTATAATATTTTTATAAATTGCAAAGTTATTTCACTGGCATTGCCAAAAGTATATGCAAAAGTTACTTTGAGTTTTTTAAAAGAAGGGGTTATTTTCCATCTTGTTACAGAGGTTTTTTCAGGGTTTTTCTTGCACTGAGCACTGCGCTTAGCACCTTTTTTGTTCATGATTGTCATCCCCAAGAGTTAATCTGGTGCCTCGAAGATCATTCAGGCTGTTGAAAACTACTTCTTCATGTACAAGTGAGTAATGACAGCACCTGGGAACATGACATCTGAACTTAACTGCCAGTTCTGTCATGTGTAGGAGTTGTGGAAATTTCTCTTAACCTTTCTGTTTTGAAGTATGGTTAGCTGTAAATTAAGACTGAAAATAATAATAGTTATATCACAACATGTGTGATGAGACTTCAGTAAGATAGTTTATGAAAAGAATATAAATAATAAATAACAGTACAAATTCTATATTCATCCTTATTCATGTGATATAGAATAAAATACTAAATAGTATATTATTAAATGTTTATCA
This sequence comes from Mesoplodon bidens, assembly GCF_964165515.1. Taxonomy (NCBI): domain Eukaryota; kingdom Metazoa; phylum Chordata; class Mammalia; order Artiodactyla; family Ziphiidae; genus Mesoplodon; species Mesoplodon bidens. Next base: position 66,361,893 of record NC_138162.1, on the reverse strand, counting down.
AGATGGCCTTAATGTTCCCCTCAGCTAGCTTATATTGTAGACAAGCTTCTTCCTGACTCTATTCCCCTCTCCTCATTTTTCTTAGGAAATTTACTTAAGATAAATTTGTAATTGAAAACACTTTTTCATTCTCTTTAAGATGTAAATCTTTTAAAAAATTCACTTGCCAGTTTTACCACCCAGAGCTATCGTTTTCAAGGACCCAGGAACCATTTCTTTGAAATGTAACCATCAAGGAATATAGGGCTCCTGTCCTGTCCCCCAGTCTCTGTGGGAGGGTAGGAGCCTAACTGAGATGGGAGCCTTGTTCCAAGCCGTAAAACTGCCTCCTGTCATGAAGATATGAGAAAGCTTACTATTCCTGTGGGAAAGCCAATTAGTAAACACAGATGGCCCATGACCTCTATCTCACTCTAATGTTTAAAAAGCCTCCCAGCTTTGTTTCAGGAGAGTTAAGACCGAGGTCTGGCCTCTCTCTCCTATTGCAATAGCCCTGAATAAAGTTTTCCTTCCCTATTTAACTTTGGCTGGTACAATATTGTACTTTGACCTACCAACTAAAATTTATTTCCAAAAGTTTTCCTTTCTGAATTTTTTTTTTTTTTTTTTTTTTTTGCGGTACGTGGTCCTCTCACTGTTGTGGCCTCTCCTGTTGTGGAGCACAGGCTCCGGACACGCAGGCTCTGCGGCATGTGGGATCCTCCCGGACCGGGGCACGAACCCGTGTCCCCTGCATCGGCAGGCAGACTCTCAACCACTGTGCCACCAGGGAAGCCCTCTGAAATGTTTTCATATGTGTAAGGAAAAAAATCACAAGGATAAGATATGTAGTGGAGGAATCACATGACAGCCTTAAAAGCAGGTAGAAACTAGTTGAAAAATACTTTTATCGAACACTGTCTGTTACCCATGAAGTTACAGAGATGGAGAAGTGAAAGCACTCTCAGAAATTATTGTACATCAGGAAACCACAATTTTTTGCTAAGAGTTTCAGATTAAGAATACACATGCTCTGGGGCTTCCCTGGTGGCGCAGTGGTTGAGAGTCCGCCTGCCGATGCAGGGGACACGGGTTCGTGCCCCGGTCTGGGAAGATCCCACATGCCGTGGAGCGGCTGGGCCCGTGAGTCATGGCCGCTGAGCCCGCGCGTCCAGAGCCTGTGCTCCGCAACGGGAGAGGCCACAACAGTGGAAGGCCTGCCTACCGCAAAAAAAAAAAAAAAAAAGAAAAAGAATACACATGCTCAGTGTTCCAATGGTCATATTTTCCCCCAGACATATTTAGAAAAATAAATAATGAAAAGGAGGTAGTATTCCCCTCCCAAATTGTACAAATGTCAAAAAATATAGCCACCCTCCTGAGTGTTATTGTGCCTTGCTGTCTAACCCAGGCAGAATCATCATTCCTTTTGTCAAAACACACTAAAAATAATGTGTGAAGAATTGGAGGGATCCTTTCACACTCCTGGTGATGAATTAACACCACGATGGTCCCCATACTCAGCTACCTATTCTCAGCAAAGTCAATCAAATTGAAGGATTATATAGAGGATGCCAAGAATTAATAACCTCTAGAAAAGGTAGTTACTTTTTTTTTTTTTTTCTTTTTGCGGTATGCGGGCCTCTCACTGTTGTGGCCTCTCCCGTTGCGGAGCACAGGCTCCGGATGCGCAGGCCCAGCGGCCATGGCTCACGGGCCCAGCCGCTCCGCGGCATATGGGATCCTCCCAGACCGGGGCACGAACCCGTATCCCCTGCATGGGCAGGCGGACTCTCAACCACTGCGCCACCAGGGAGGCCCGGTAGTTACTTTTAAGTCATGCTACAAAGTCACTGCGATTTGCAAGAAGGCTGACTAAGAAGAATCGTCTCACTATAAATATTCATATGTATAATCATGTCTTGCTTCCCAAACATTGGCACTGTTTGAGAAACTGACTTTAAGAAGCTTATTAAAAATAAGTTTTGTTATAATTATTGCAAAAGTAATGCTTATATGTAACAAAAAAAAGAACGAGAAGTAGGAATCTAAAATCATCTATACACACACAATTTAGTGATAATGACTATAAATATCTCTGTAAAATTTACTTCCATGTATGTGTAGAATATTTAGCATAGTTTAAGGTTTTAGCTCATACTGTAAAGTAGGGATGGTTGTAACTACTATACCAATATTAGTTTATTTAATGCTCAGAATAGCCCTATAAAGTGGGCACTATTTCTATCCACGTTTTACAGTTAAGGAAACAGGCACAGAAAGGTTAAGTGATTTGCTCGCGGTCGCAGAGTTAGTAAGTGATCAAGCCAGACTGTGGTTAGTTAATGTGGCCTCATGGCCCATGCTTGTATACAACATAACGTCTATAACCAAACACTTATTTTGAAAAAAATGTGGTTTGCCAAAGTTTTTCATTATTATATACAAATTTAATGGTGAATTTCTTATAGTCACATTTTTTTGCATACTTTTCCAATTATCACCTTAGATAAATTTGTAGAAGATTGCTTAGTTGAAGAGCATGCCTATTTTAGAAACTGATACATATTGTCAAATTTCCCTCAGTAGTGATTACCAATGTTATTCCATTTATACTGTAACAAAGACTTCATTTTTGCCTTCTCACAATGGACTGTTTTCTACTCTACCCTCTTCCCACTGTATCTGACAACTTAGACCAAGGGAACACCTATTGGATATATAAATTACATTATAATTGTTCCTTATTTATTAGTAAAAAGATGCTATATAGCAACACTTGCACAAACCTCATTTTCTAGTTATTTCTCCCAGCACTTTGAAAAGAACTCTTAAGTTCATGTTAGTTTAATTACATTAATTTTAGTAATTCAGAACATAGTAGGTACAGGCTACTCTGCTAGGTACAGTCAATAATGGAAAGATAAATAATGTTGTTTCTTCCCTTAATTAGCTTGCTATGTAAGAGGAAGTTATCCACGTAAACAGCTAAAGAATAAGGCAGAGTAAAGATTTTGTTAATTATAATACAAGCCGAGTATTATTATATTACAGAGGGGTTAATAGAAACATGCCATTAATTCTGATTGAAGTGGTCCAGAAGCCTTCACTGTGGAGTTACCTTTAGAGCTGAGACTTAAAGAGACAGAACATTTGGGTAGATGTACACAAGGCTGAAGGACATACCTGAGCCAGTGAATGTGAAGAAGCAAGCCCCACACACATAAAAGTGTATAATGTTTTCTGTTTTATATTATGAACTGAGGGCATTTAGTGGGAGGTGGACTTGATTTTTCCAGCTATAAATACAAATTTTATCATCTATTTATGTGAACAAATTGTTCTATCAGCTTTCTAATCAACAGTGTTCCCAAGAGGACCAGGTATTTCCATTGATAAAATTTGCTGCACACACCCCCAAAAATATATAAGCTAGTCATTAAAAAGAAAATGTATTAATCACTTGCTTTGTGCTCAGCACTGTTCTAGGCACTGGCAAAAGAGTGATCTGCTCAGACCCTTCTTTCTGGGAGCTTATATTCTAGGGGTGGGAGATAAAAAAATAAGCAAATATGTCATAAAGATTACTAGTAAGAGCTGAATGATGAAAATATAACCAGCAGTTGAAATAGATAAGATGCAGCCAGCCAGGCAAAGATCTGGGGAGCATATTACAAGAAGATTAGAAAGAATCTGTGGTCAGGAGGTAATTGTCACAAAAGGACAAGGCTAGATATTTGACAGAGACAACTGCTACCTTCAGTCTATTAGTCTAAATGAGCATCACCTTTAGCCTCCTTTGCATGATTGTTTGATACCTCTTCATTCATTTTTAGTTTTTGTTTGCTTAGGGAGTGTGTTCAGCAAATTGAAAAAAAAGTATCATTTCATTTTTTATTCACATGTGCTGAAGAGTTACTGGAATTCTTCCCCAGTCATTAAATACCATCTATCTTATCCCTAGCTACCCAGTAATCAAAACCTATTGTCCCTCTTCATCCTGCCTTTCCAATCTAGCCTCATATTCCAGCCTCTGCCTTATTCAGTCAGGTCATCTAAGGGTTCAAAAATTCTTTAAGTATTACACTCAAAATGCCAGATAGAGTTTGTTTTCAGGATTATTTTTTCCTTCAGAAATGATTATAAAATGAGGTTTCCCATCTCCACCTTTTATCCTGTATACAAAATTGGAGTTGCTCTCTTCAACATAATTTCATCTCAATTTGTTATATATTGATATTAATCGGTAGCTTGATGTATTCTTTTCACTCCTCTTCCTTTTATCCTGGGTTATTAAATATTTTTTAGAATATGGATTATATAATAATATTAAAATAAAACTATATTTTTAAGTTTTCTTTAATGCATTTTTATTTATCTAAATATAATAATAATGCATGGAATTTATTTATTTGTTATTAACTATTTTGAATATTTTTTTTACCCTATGGGCCCTTAGCTATATACTGCTGTCATCACCATATATGACCATGGAATAAGTCTAGTATTTAAAATTTAGGAATTATGGTGGGGACTTGTACCCAATTTGCATCAGTATTCCCCTTGAGGAAAAGAGACAAATTAGCTAACTATTTCTCAAAAAGCTCATTGTACATCAACCTTTGCCACTTGAAACTATGTTTCCTAAATTTTTGAAATACTCTTGCCAGTGCGAAAAAATGAATACTAAACGTTTGTGCTTGTCTAGCTTTGGGAAGGAAGTTCTTTGGGGTTTTCAAGTTGTTTGGAGATTGTCACTTGATGCATTGCTTTAATCATTTTGCTGTTTTAATCAATGTGCACATGTGCTCAGAGAGATCTGACGAACGTAATATAATGAACGCCAAAAATAACAAGCCGGAAAGCCTTTGGGTCCTCGCCAATTCCAAAATATAATGTAATCTCTGAACCAAATGAAAGTGTCCCTGGTCCAATTTGTTCAAAGGAACATGATCAATTTATCTCCTCCCACAGATAAATGAAGGGAAAGAAAATGTAAAGGCAGTTGAAGCCTCAAATATATTCAGAGATGCTCTGATATGTCAAATAAATGTCACTTTCACCTGAGGAAAAAAATTTTAGAAATAAAGGTTTCAGAGATACATAGAAGTGTCTTTTTAGTTAGTGTTCTAAAGGAAAAAATACGTTTAAGCATCTAGAAGTGAATAAACCATGGTAGAATCTAGTTTTTAAAGTTTTTATTCAAATGACATATATAATTGCTCTAATGGTTATGATACTAATTACCATTTTTTATGTTTGCCAAGTGGCAGGCAGAACATTAAAAATGTTATCCCATTGGGATATAATGTACAGCATGGTACTATAGTTAATAATGCCATATTGCATATTTGAAAGTTACTAAGAGAGTAGATCATAAAGGGCTTCATCTCAAGAAAAAAAATAAGAAAAAAAATTTATAACAATGTATGGTGACAGATATTAGGTAAAATTATTGAGGTGATCATTTTGCCCTGTATACAAATATTGAATCATTATGTTGTATACCTAAAACTAATATAATGTTTTGTGTCAATTATACCTCAATAAAAATGATGAGAAATTAAAGAACTATTCCTCCATTTTAATCTACACAAGAATCTGAGAGGAGAGGTGGTTCTTATTATCTCCGTTTTTAAAAACGAGCAAACTGAGACTTAGAGATTTTAATCAACAGAGATAGAACTAAAACAAACAAAAAACTGTTCAATTAAGCTCTTAGGTCCTTTTCTATTTTCAGAAAGCCTTTCATTATTCTAATGTTGTGTGTGTGTGTGTGTGTGTGTGTGTGTGTGTGTGTGTGTAATTATGTTTTAACAGGAGACCCAGATACTTCATCTTCAGGCCTTCCACAGTCCTCACTTTCTTCCTTCTCCCTACTTTACATGGTATACCCCAATTTGACAGGTCTTTAAACTTCCCTGGATTTTTGTACTTTCATTTTATTTGCTTATTCATTCTTACCAGAACAATATTCATTTGTTCCTCTTCTCTACCTTTGTGCCTATTCCTGTCTTTAATAATTGGTTCAAGGATCCTATTTTTCTTAAATCTTTCCTTGACTCTCCCAGTCTCTCATGGGATTCCCTGGGTATTTATGACGTGTTGTAACTGAGATTTTCTTTACTATACACCCCTGGGTTCTTTAATGGTAGTGATTTTCTTTTTTTGATCTCCATAACCACATCATCTAGTTAATCCCAAATGTATAAGTAAAAATAAATGAATTATTTTCTCTCTTATTGCTTTACTGTGTCTCTCAACAGAAAATCTATTAGGTTAAAGCAGAGAATAAAAAAGGAAAACATTTCTAACTATTACTAACAAGAATGCATTATGTTTGCCTTTCTCTTTTAAAACAATGAATACTTGGTGCTGGCACACATCTAAATCAACTGAAATGTTATTCTGTACTTATTTCAAAATTGTGTGAAGAGAGTGGTTGCATTATATATAATGATTTGGAGACCCCCTTTTTCTTCTGGTCTTCAGTACTCATGCTCCTAATTTTGGTACATATATAAGTTAGTTTTCTGAAATTATTTTAAAATAAAGGATTATTTTCAATTTTTAAGGAGACTGGGAAAGAATTCAGAAAGAAGTAATTTTTTAAGAAAGATAAATTCAACAATAGGAAAATGACAAACCCAATTTAAAAATGGACAAAAGTCCTGAACATACACCTCACCAGAGAAGATACACAACTTGCAAATAACCATGTGAAAGGATGTTCAATATCAGATGTCATTAAGGAATTGTAAGTCAAAACAACAAGAAACCACTACGCAAGTATTAGAATGGCCAAAATCCAAAGCATTCACAACACAAGTGCTAGCAAAGATGTGGCACAAAAGGAACTCATTCATTAATGATGAGAATGTACCATTTTTAGCTATTTTGGAAGATAGTTTGGCAGTTTCTTAGAAAACTAAAAATACTCTTACCATATGATCCAACAATCATGTTCCTTAATATTTACCCAAATGAGGTTTAAAGCTCATATCCACACAGAAATCTACAAATAGATGTGTATAGCTGCTTTATTCACCCTTGAATTACATACAGATGGAATAAATCCAAGTCAGCACAGCAAAGGCATTGATCACTAAACTGCAACTTGAAGCACTGCTCAAACTTCAGACTAACCTGTGAACCATGTATGCGCAGAAAGAACGTTTTGCTACATTCAGACCAACGTAGCAAAGACAAAGAATTGATGTGTTATTTGAACTGCTGCCCACAAGAGGTGAGACAAAACTTACAGTCCAAAAGTACCTGCATTGATAAACTGCTAAAACAAAAACAAGATCCTCCAGAAGATTTTCAACTGGAACCAGAGTTTACACAACAAAGGATTCAAAATTTCCAGGATATAACCCCAAATTACACAACATACAATAATCCAGGAAAATGTGGCCAATTCTCAAGTAGAAAGAAAACTGGGATACACTGCTGTCGACTGAATGTGTCCCTTCAAAATTCACATGTCAAAACCCCACCCCCAATGTGATGGTTTTACATGTGGGCCTTGGGGAGGTAATTAGGATTAGAGGAGATTTTGAGGGTGGAGCCCTCATAAATAGGATTAGTGCCCTTATAAGAGTCACAGGTGAGTTTGTTTTCCTCTCTTTCTTCCCCATGTAGGAACAAAGGAGAAGATGGCCTTCTACAAACCAGGAAGTGGGCTCTCACCAGACACCAAGTATTCTAGTTCCTTGATCTTTGAACTCTCAAATTCCAGAACTGTAAGAAATTCTTATTGCTTAAACAATCCAATCTATGGTACTTTGTTATATAGCATCTTGAACTAAGATGTCAACTCCAAGATGAGCCAAATGTTGAAATTATCAGATAAATATTTAAATTAGTTTTTATAACTCACCAACATGAAGCAAAGGGAATTACATGAAGCACTTTCAATAACTGGAATACTCAGGAGAAAAACAGAAACTACAGAAAAGAACCAAATGGAAATTTCAGTACTGAAAATTAAAATTTCTGAAATTTAAAGAAAATATGAAATATCAAGAATAGAATATAGGCATCAGAACAAATAGACAGTGATCTTAAAAATAAGTCAATAGAAATTACACAGTCTGAAGAAAAAGAGAAACACAATTTCAATAAAATGAACACAGCTGCAGGGACCTGGGGTAAAGTATTACCAAAAGAACTAACAAATGTGTACTGGAATACTAGAATGAAAGGAGAAAGAGATGGGGGCATAAAAAATACCCAGTGAAATACCCTTCAAGAACAAAAGCATTCTCAAATGAAAGAAAACTAAGAATTCAGCAACATCATAACTGCTCCATAGGAATTGCTAAAGAAAGTCCTTCACACTGAAGAGAGATGACAGACACCAGATGGAAATATGGATCTTTGAGGATGCAGTAACAATAAAAGTGGTAAATACCTGAGTAAATATACTTAAAAAAACTATTTTCCTCTTAAGTTCTTTAAAATATATGAGACTGGGACTTCCCTGGTGGCACAGTGTTAAGAATCTGCCTGCTAATGCAGGGGACATGGGTTCAAACCCTGGTTTGGGAAGATCCCACATACCATGGACCAACTAAGCCTGTGCACCACAACTACTGAGCCTACGCTCTAGAGCCCACGAGCCACAACTACTGAGCCCAAGTGACACAACTACTGAAGCCCATGCACCTAGAGCCTGGGCTCCGCCACAAGTGAAGCCACCACAATGAGAAGTCCACGCACTGCAATGAAGAGTAGCCCCCGCTGACCGCAACTAGAGAAAGCCTGCACGCAAAAACAAAGACCCAATGCAGGCATAAATAAATGAATAAATAAATAAATAAATAAAAATATGTGACTGCTTACATCAAATATTATAACATTGTCTGGTATGACTCTGAATATAGGGATGTAATGTACATCACTCCTCTAGCATAAAGGTCATTGGAGAAGTCATTAAAGGTATAATACCTATAAGTTTGCAAGGTATTTTATATCCAGTGTTACTATATTAGTTCTAAGTTAATTGTGAAAGTTTCTGTTATAGTATAATTCCTAAAGCAAATACACACACACACACTGATGTGCACATGCTGTCACACAAACACACTAGAAATACACCAAAAGTCAAGATAAATTAACACGGGATAACAGTGACAATAACAGATAATCCAAAAGGGGGCATGCAAGGTGGATGAGGAACAAAAGGAAAGGGAGCAAACATAAAACAAATAATAAATTGGTAGACCAATGCAACCATATTGATCATTACATTAAATGTTAATAGCCTGACCACTATAATTATAAAGAAACACTGATAGAATGAATAAAAATCATGACCAATCAAATGTTGCCTTTAGGAGAAAAATTTTAATAAGACACAGATAGGCTGAAAGTAAATGGATGGACAAATAAACACCATGAAAACAGTAAGGATAAGAAGATTGAGCTAACAATTTCAGTATCAGGTGAATTAATGACAAAGCTTATTACCAGGGATAAATATTGGCCTTACATAAGGATTAAAGGGGCAATTCATTAGGAAGACATAACAATTATAAATGTATACACATCTAATAACAGTACCTCAAAAATACATAAAGAAAATTGAGAACATTAAGGGGAGAAATAGACAATTGCACAAGTATGGTATAAGTCATTGAGACCTGTGTCTCAGTAGTTGATATAACACCTGGATAAAATATCAGTAAAGACACAGAAGCTCAGAATCAACCAGCTGAATCTAATTGACATTTATAGGACACTACAACCTACAACTGCAGAATACACATTCTTTTTAAGTTTACATGCTACAGTCAATTAGACAGACAATATGCAGGATCATAAACAGGTCAATAAAATGTAAATTGATCTAAAATCATATAGTGTATTAGATAGCTGGGGCAATGGGGAAATGGGAAAATATTGGCCAAAGGGTACAAACTTCCAGTTCTAAGATTAACAAGTTCTATGGATCTAAAGCACAGCATGGTGATAATAGCAAATAACACTGTATTATACAGTTGACCTTCAAACACCACAGAGGTTAGGAGCATAGACCCTCCACACAGTCAAAAATCTGCATATAACTTATAGGTGGCCCTCTGTATACTTGGTTCCTTCAAATATGTGGTTGCTCCATATTCAAGAATCCATATCCACAGATTCAACCAACCTCCGACGGTATAGTACTGTAGTATTTACCATTGAAAAACAATCCGCATACAAGTGAACCCATGTAGTTCAAACCTGTGTTTCTTCAAGGGTCAACTGTATACTTGAAAGTTGGTAAGAGAGTAGATCTTAAATGTTCTCACCCAAAAAGGAAATGGTAATTATGTGACAGGATGGTGGTGTTAGCTAATGCTATGGTGGTAATCATTTTGCAATATATAAATGTATCAAATCAACACTTTGTACACCTTAAACTTACACAAGGTTATATGTCATTTATATCTCAATAAAGCTGGGGAAAAAACAGAATAAATGACAATTAGACAAAGTTTTTAAAAAGGAAAGCAATATCATAGGAAAATCTCAAATTCCTGGAAATTAAATTTTGTTGAATACTATATGCACCAAATACAGAACAGAACTTTGCATTAAATTACAATTATCCTATTTTGATTGTGTCATCTCTAGCATTGTTGTTTGTGTAATTTTTTGTACAGATTATATTCTAATGTAGCCCAGACTATACCCAGGAAACACAAGCAAAGGGGGCTAGTTTTTAAGTACCATATCTAAAATAAGTGGAGAATAATGTAGGTACACAATATAGTTACTTATTCTAAGTAGTCTAAAGTTTGAACCTCAGAGTCAGCTTCTGGGAGCCAAATTAGCGAGAAAGGACCAAATTCTCCCTGATAGCTTCATCAGATCCTTTTCATTGTTGGGCCCCACTGTTGGTCTGAAAACAAAATTTAATCTTTTTATAATATATCCCTTTTAAAAATCAAATGTCATTCATTTAAAGTCTGATATCACTTTCTATAAATATGATAATATCTAATATATATTGAGTGCTCAATATCAGATATTTAAATGGGTTCTAGATTTTAATTACATAAAAAGTCTTATGAACACCCATACAAAATTTATTTTTGTGAATATTTTCTTAATTATTAGCTCCTTGTTATCTTATGATTTATTTTCAGCCTTTCTTGGAAAACCCTTTCTATTTTCTACTCACCATGCTTTTTCTCCTGTTTTTCATTTCAAGTATGGAAACAAAAGTATAATTATTTATGCAAAAGTTTATCCAAGTGATCTTCACTGGGGACATGTGTTACTACTCACATATTTTATAATAAGAAAAGTTCAAGCTGATTTATTGGACATTCTTAAAGCAAAAATTACACCGGGCAATGTTAAACAGGCAAGATCAAATTTATTCTAGGCAATAGGGGAGAGAGATCAGAATGAATTCTGAACTCAGTTCCACTGAAACAAAAGAGGAGAGTTTTTAAGAGCTGGGTGAGGGGCATCGTAGTTCAGTGTTTGCTAATTGGTTGTACCCAAAAAGGAAAAGTTCCTTCCGAACAGGTGGTCGTTTTACAAGTTGGAGCAAGGTTCCTTCTCAGTTAGGCTCCTACCCTCCCACAGAGACTAGGGAACAGGGGCCCTATTTTCCTTGAGGATTACATTTCAAAGAAATGGCTTCCAGGTCCTTGAGAAAAACAGCCCCAGGTGGTAAAACTGGCAAGAGGAATTTATACATGTATGCATGTATGTATGTATTTGAGATATAATGGACATAACATTATATTAGTTCCAGGTGTACAAAGTAATAATTTTACATTTGTATATATTGCAAAATGATCACCAAAATAAGTCCAGTTAATATCTGTCACCATATGTAGTTACAGTTTTTTTTCCTTGTGGTGAGAACTTTCAAGATCCATTTTCATATGTACTTTCAAATACCAAATACAGTATTGTTAACTATAGTCACCATGCTGTACATTATATCCCTATGACTTATTCATTATGTAAGTGGAAATCTGCACCTTTTGAGCCCCTTCACTCATTTTGCCTACCCACAACCCTCTGCCTCAGGCAACCGCCCATCTGTTCTCTACATCCATGAGCTTGCTTTTGTTTGTTTTTTAATATTCCAAATATAAGTGAGATCATGTGATATTTATCTTTTTCTGTCTGACATATTCCACTTAGCGTAATGCTCTCAAGGTCCATCCATGTTGTCTCAAATGGCAAGATTTCATTATTTTTTAATGACTGAATTTTATTGTATAATATATATATTTTAAATTTTATCACTTTTTAAAAATCCATTCACCTATTGATGGATGTTTAGATTGTTTCCATGTCTTGGTTATTGAAAGTAATGTTACAGTGAACATCGGGGTGCAGATATCTTTTTGAATATGTGGGGTTTTTTTTCCTTCAGATAAGTCCTGGAAGTGGAATTGCTGGATCATGCAAGAAGCTTTTTGAAATATTTAAATTCTCAAAGGGGCAGAGAAAGAAATTACAATTACAAGTTTTCTAAAGCAAATGTTCTAGGAAAAGAGAGGGGAGGGACCTCTGTGGTTAGGCCATCTTGAGTCCTTAAGGGTCAGGGTGAGGGGAAAGTCAGGAGCCCACAGGCAAGAAGCATTCTATCTAGTTTTCAGTCAAGATGAAGAAAAGGTTAAGGCCTTATTGTCCAGTATCAACTGTTAAACAATTTCAAATTCAATTATGAATAAATTTAGCATTTCAGGATTCTTGGAGTTCAGATTTAATAACTGCAATGGGTTAAACTAGAGAGGCATGAGTGAAATTTTCGCTGCTTTACAGCAACTGGATGATATAAATTATTACTTTTTTAAGTTTTGAGGTAAAATAATTTAATTACTGTAATTAATAATTTTTATATATAAAATCCATGGAAGATGCCATCACACATTTTTTGCAGATAATAATGCTAATGGAAGTAACCTAAGTTAGCACAATGCCTGTAAGAATTTCACAGAGTGCTTGCATTCTGAAAGAACTTGATTTAACTTGGTTAGCAATTTGAAAATACAAAAATTGTACTATAGATAATATTGCTGGAAGACCCCCTTCTACATTTTGATACCCCTTTTTCTCAAAAGGACGTTGGTATTAAGAACACTTCTCCATTTTTTTTCCAGTAGGCTATATCAACATATGGCAAGTACATAGTTTATCTGATCAGGTTTTTTTAAGAACCATCAATGCAAATAAATATTACAAGAGGAAGAGTTAGGTGATGCATATGCAGATCCAAATTCAAAGTAATAATTTCTAATTACCTGCTATGTTTAAAAAATATTGTAAAGATTAATGTGATTATTATTATTATTACTATTATTATTATCTCAATTTTTCAGATAAAAACCCTCAGGATGACAGAATAAATAATTTTCCCAAAGTTATGTTACTAATGTTTGTAAGAACATAGGTTTAATCCAAGTTTGGCTCACTGGTTTCCCTTATGGTCTACCCACCATCTGAGACAAACTACTACACTAAGTATACTTTTATTTGTTTATATACAGTGACCATTTTACTTTATAAAATATAATAAGAATAGGACTTCCCTGGTGGTGCAGTGGTTAAGAATCTGCCTGCCAATGCAGGGGACATGGGTTCCATCCCTGGTCCAGGAAGATCCCACATGCTGTGGAGCAACTAAGCCTGTGCGCCACAGCTACTGAGCCTGCACCCTAGAGCCTGCGAGCCACAACTACTGAGCCCTCATGCCACAACTACTGAAGCCCATGTGCCTAGAGCCTATGCTCCACAACAAGAGAAGCCACCGCCATGAGAAGCCTGGGCACTGCAACAAAAAGTAGCCCCTGCTCGCCGCAACTAGAGAAAGCCCACATGCAGAAACAAAAACCCAACGCAGCCAAAAATAAATAAAAAAAATTTTAAAGTCTTTCTTAAAAAAAAAAGTATATATAATAAGAATAGGCTTAATAAGTTATTGATAATTAGATATTTTTAGGTAATAGATGGGAATGTCAATAAGGATACTGCAGTCCTCAACACTGAGATATAAACTGACTTACAACAATCACTTTTAACAGCTTTCAAAAGCTAGAAACACTGTATTAGAAAACAGTACGTTTTCAGAAAGACAACATGTGAAAAAACAAAAGCAGCATTTTTTTTTTTGTATACAAGAAAGGAACTGAAAAGACAGAATGAATGGTTTATAGTCTGTTCACTGCCATGCCACCACACCCCCATCAAGCAGAACCAAACCAAAATAATTTACACACACACCTCCCGTCTCCACACGCTCACATACATTCCCACACAGATCAGCACTACTGCAGCCAAGATCAAACCTAGTTAGTCCCTGAAGTTCTCTCATTGAGAGTACTCAAGTCAGCAAAAAATCTAAATAAGATTCTTGGGCTTTGTATTAAAGAATTCTGAAAATAAAATTTGTGGGCTGTTTCCAAACATAAGTCTCCAGCTTCACTAAGTTCAGGAATGGGTCACTTCTGAGTAAAGTAGAAATTAGGTTAGCTTTAATGAACTGTTTTTTCACTCAATTCACTAAGTGGTCTCCTAGCCAGACACATTCAAGAGGATGAAAATTAAGATTATATCTTTAAATATACAAGCAAGTGATCAGTGCACGGAACAAAAAAGGAAAGTCATTATGTCAAACTCTGGATGATACCTGTGTATCATCTGAGCATGTTTTGGATCAGCTGCAGGAGTGTAGATGAGGAAAACTTCATGTGATTCAGTAAAACACGCAACCACTGTCCACTGGTCCATTGCCCCTATATTTTTATTCTTATTGACTCTTTTGCATCTTATTTATAGATATAAAATTTTTAGATGAAACATTTGTCAAAAACCACTTTCTAGAAAATATTTGAAAATAAATATATACAATATTTTAATCTTCTCAGGAAATAGGTGTAAAATTATTCTAAGCTTATAGGAGCCCATTGTGTATCCACTAAATTTATGCCTCAAGACAGAATTTAGTGAAGTCAAAGGATTAGAGTTTTAAGTGTGAACCCTTGCGAGTAAAGTGAGTGCTTGATTTTCTTTCTTTTTTTTTGTTTTCTGCTGCCACAAGGTGAGGTACGTTAAAGTCAAGGTGCAATTTTCCCTAAAAAGCGGCTTCCTCAGAGTAGTTTAATCTTTGAACTATTTCTGTATTGACAAATTATTTTTCCCAAGGGTTCTAACTATTTATGTTTAAATTTATTGCACCTTATTACAATACATGATTTTTGGCTCTGGATTTCAGGGACAAAATAGAACTTTAGTGAGATTCAGCACAGCAAGAGGTGCAGCAACAAAACCCTTCTTTATTGGGGGTGATTATTTATTAGCCAAGAAATGCCATTTGGCAAATTTGGTATTTTTGTGAATAAAGCAATTGGTCAAATCTCTTAAGAGAAAGTGTGTTTCTCATTCTGACAATCAAGTTTAATTGTCCTTTGTATAAATAGATGATCAGGCTTGTGAGTTCAGATATTCTCAGCGAGAGAAATTAATTTGTCCAAAATATCAGTCAGGCATCAAGAGCAAGAGTCAGGTTCTAATATAGCTTGTCAAATAAATAGCAACCACATGACTGTTACATAATCATATGGATTAAGCTTTTGGTACTATATACAGTGAACTACATAATTTACCTATTATATTCTACATAGACTTCTTAGAGATTTTTATTATTGTCTTTCATAACATATTTCAAATGTTAGTAACATGTACTTTTGTTCTCTTGATCTCTCCCTTTCTCTGTAAAGTGTTAATAACAAGAATGCAGCTGAATATTTTCATTTACTTCAATATAAAGTAAGTGCTTCTTTTCAAAATCAACCTGAAAAAATATGAGTTATTTCATGCAGCATGAAAATGACAAAATGTAAGGAAGGCTTACATGGTAAGCCTGGGAAGCCTGTAAAGGCTTACAGGTCCCAGAAGAAGGGTGAAAAATACTTGTAACATCCTACAGTGGATTTACCTACCTACAACCACACAGGGACCAATTATACAGATTGAGGATAGTTTGACAGAATCAAGGATGAGTTCAGCAGCCCCTTAAAGAGAATCGAAGATTAGATCAATACAGTTCTGGCATAAATGATAAAAGAGGTATTAATACAGGAGGCCAACCAATAAATTAGGCAATTGTGTTAAGGAAATGGTGTGGGACTTTTGCTGCCCTAAAATTTCCTCTGTAATCACATGGAAAGGTTTAGTTAGACTGGATTCTTTTCCATAAATAAAGTTTCCTCACTTGACATATAAGATCTATGAGCTAGAAACATGGTAAAGAATGAAAATTAAAATCAGGGCTTTAAATATATTAAGAACTATTTAGCACAGAAAAAAAAGCAAAGAAAAAAGAAAAAAATCACAATGCCAAACCATGTTTGATACCTGTGTGTCAGTATCAAATGGATATTTATGAACGAAATCTTCATTGTAGATGATATTTCTAATGTCTGAAAATTTAACCTGTAATTCTAAATATATAATTCCTCATAAAATCACAAAATTAAAATACATTATAACTAAGTCAAATTTTATAATGAAAAATTAGCAAGGGTCCAAAAAAAACAATTTTTAAAAATTGATATGAAGGATTCAAACACGTGGGGACTGTATTTAAACTGTATAATTATAAACTTTATCACATATGCATCAATAGATAGAGATGTGAAAATCACACATGAAACATTGATACCATCTAAATAATATTCCATAAAGCTTTGGGAAGACTTTAGGAAGTCTTGTGTCTATGTTCTGAGGTCATCCTTGTCACGTGGCAAGGCTATAGTTTAGATAAACAGCCAACTAAAAAGTACCTATCTCTTTAAGCACAGATTGCTGAAGTGTCCAGAGTTGACTGTCAAATGACATATATTGCTCTACTTTCCCCAAACTATTACTGCTTCATGACATCAGTGTAAATATTAACAAAATTATTTAACCAAAAAAATTAAAATAAGAAAATATGAGAACAAAATAATTATGTCTGTATAAATTATCTAAATATTTGGAACTGAATTTTTACTTTAACTGACAATGTTTTCCACAAATGTGAAAGTCACTTACATTAGTAAGAAATTGCCTGTTGTATTTGTTTTCTATTGCTGTGTAACAGATTACCACAATCTCAGTGGCTGGAAATAACACCGATTTATCTTACAGTGTTTATATGTTATAGATCTAGGCATGTCTTAACTGGGGTCTCTGTTCAGGGTCCCACAAGGATGAAACCAAAGGGTCAGCTAGATTGCATTCTAATCTGGAAGCCTGACTAGAGAAGCATCCTCACCTAAACTCTCTCAGGTTGTTGGTAAGAATAATTTCCTAGTAGCTATAGATTCATGGCAGTTTGCTCCTTGAAAGTCAACAACGAAGAGAATCTTTGCCTCTCAGGCCTCTAACTTCAAAGAATGCCCAACCCTCTTTTGGAGAAATCATGTAATTAGATCAGACTCACCAGATTAATCACTCCCTTTTATTTAACTTGGAAGGAACTGATAGGGAGCTGTATTAAATTTGCAAAATTTCTTCACTTTCATCATACATGGTGAACATCATACATGTTCACAAGTCCTACCCCCACACAAAGGGAGGGGCTGACACAGGGTGTATACAACAGGAAACAGGAATTTTTAAGAGCATCTTAGAATTCTGCCTGTAACACATGTCTAAAGCATCCTTTCACACTGTGTTTGTGTTTTCTGTCTCTGGGCAGTTCACCTAGCTGGAGGAGGTCCTGCAATTTTTCGTAATGAATTGCTTTTGTTTTCACTGGTTTGATATTTAATTTTAATTTTAGGAAACTGTTCTTGAATTGCAGATTTTTAATATATCTGTTTCCTTACTTTGGTTCCTCTTCAAGGACTGCTATAATTCACATGTTCATTCATTTTTCATACATTTAATAATTGTCATGTTTTTTCAAATATTTGAACACCTTATTTACTTCTGATTTTTAAGTTTGTTTTTTTTTTTTTTTTTTTTGGTGGTACACGGGCCTCTCACTGCCGTGGCCTCCCCCATTGCGGGGCACAGGCTCCGGACGCGCAGGCTCAGCGGCCATGGCTCACGGGCCCAGCCGCATCATGGCATGTGGGATCCTCCCGGACCAGGGCACAAACCCATGTCCCCTGCATCGGCAGGCGGACTCCCAACCACTGCGCCACCAGGGAAGCCCTGATTTTTAAGTTTTTGTCCCCCTCATTTTTAATCTTCTATTTACCTTGAGTCATCACCTGTTATCTTTATTTGCTCTTGTGTTCTTTATAAGTTAATTGTTATGGGTCAGTTTTCTAAGGCACCCGTTTCTGACCTGTTTTCACCATCAGTAAGAATGTTATTCTGCAACTTATTCTTTTTCTTTTTTTTTTTTTTTTTTTGGCAGTACGCAGGCCTCTCACTGTTATGGCCTCTCCCATTGCGGAGCACAGGCTCTGGACGCGCAGCCTCAGCGGCCATGGCTCACGGGCCCAGCCGCTCTGCAGCATGTGGGATCCTCCCAGACCGGGGCACAAACCTGCATCCCCTGCATCGGCAGGCGGACTCTCAACCACTGCACCACCAGGGAAGCCCTCTGGTAATATTCTTTATCCCAATGTCTACTATGCACAATATTTATAGAAGTATTCCAGCTTTCCCACAATTCATGCTTGCATAGTATAAACATAGAAAAAGAACAATAAGTTCCTAACAACCAGGATCAAGCTAGGCACTAAGAGATATGCTTGGTATTCCTAAGAACTGCCCTAGCCTCTCAGCTAGGTTCATAGTTTTCTGTTTATTAATGTACTTGATTCTAATAGCTGTGTTAACATTCTTTTCTGCTGACTCCATTGCCTTTGTCATTTCTTAAACTGTTTCTATTGACTCCTCCTGTTCCTAGTTCTTGGTGACATTTTCTGGATTCTTCACATATTTAGCAATTTTTTATTGTATTCTTGTCATTATGATGCTAAGTTCTTGATTGCCTGAGTTTTTCTGATGTTTAACAGACAATGTTTTTTTTTCTGCAACAGTTAGTTGATTTCCTTGACATTAAGCTTGATATTTTGATGCTTGCTTTTAAGCATTGTTAGGAGATATCAGAGTACGCTTTGCTGTGGAGTTAAATTAGTCAATTCCAAATTATGTATTTTTTTGCTTTTGTTTTTATTGCTGTATAGTTAATGTACAATATTATATTTGTTTCAGATGTACAACATAGTATTGATATTTTTATGGATTATGCTCCATATAAAGTTATTATAAAATTTGCCTATATTCTCTGTGCTCTACATTACATCCTTGTACCTTGTTTATTTTATACTTAGTTGTTTGTACCTCTTAACCCCCTTCACCTTTCTTGCCCACTCTCCCCAGTGGTAACCACTAAGTGGTTTGTTCTCTGTATCTGTGAGTCTGTTTCTTTTTTGTTATATTCATTCGTTTTATTTTCTAGATTCCACATACAATTGAAAACATACAGTATTTGTCCTTCTCCATCTGATTTATTTCACTAAGCTTAATACCCACTAGATCCATCCATGTTGTCAAAAAATGGCAAGATTTCATTCTCTTTTCTATGGCTGAATCATATTCCATTGTGTATTTATATATACCACACCTTTTTTACCCATTCATCTGTTGATGGACACCTAGATTATTTTTCTCTCTTGGCTATTGTAAATAATGCAATTATTGAGGTGCATATATGTTTTCAAATTAGTGTTTCCATTTTCTTTGTGCATTGGCAATGGTGGTTTTCACCTTAGCTGGGAACAATGCTAAGGCGGGAGAGGCTGGAACAGGAGCCCAATGTGGAATGGGATGCATGCTGGGGTGGTCCTGGCAGGGTTGTCAGAACACCAGGCAGTTTTCAATCTGGTGCCTCTATGCTGGAACTGGGAGCAAGCAAGTCTGTGTGTGTGCTCTTCAAGAGTGAAGTCTCAGTTTCTTACAGCCCTTTGGTAAGCCCTCCTGGTTTCCAAACCATCCAAAAGGAGTTCTCTTCCTGGTGTCAGACCCTAGGGATGGGGTGCCTTGTATGGGGATTGTACCCCTCACTCCTTAGGGAGGATGCCCAAGCTGGTGATATTCCCCTCCTCTTCTGGATCACCCGCTAGGGGTGTTGTTCCCAACTAGATCTCAATCTCTTCTCTTCTCCTTCCACCAGGTTCCTTGTGGTTCTTTCTTTAAAGCCTTGGTTGTAGAAGAGCTGTTCTGCTAGTTTTCAGGTCATTCTCAACGAGAGTTGCTCTGTAAGTAGTTGTAGATTTGATATATTTATAGGAGGAAGTGAGTTCAGGGTCTTCTTACTCCACCATCTTGATCTCACCCCCTATCCAAATTATGTGTTTTTAAGAGAGCTATTAGCAGGAGCTTTCCTTATATCAGGTTGTCTTTGAATTCAGCCTGTGAAAGTACCCCAAGTTGACTAAATGGTTTTTAACTTAAGTCATCATGTATTTATATTAAAATGTATACACACACAAGATGGATAAATTAAATCCAAGATTGTGTAATGTATTCAATCTTGGAAAGTTCAGGTTCAATCTTTACATCTTAACTAGTTCAGTTTAACATATATCTAAAAGAATGACTATGATCTTACCATATGAGGATAGAAAGATTTGTAGGCCATTCCATCCATGCAAACCTTGTAACATGAATAAAGGTTTAAAAGTCTGTTCATGCATGAAATTTTGAAGAAATATCTACAAATTTTATATTGTTAGATCTTGGGAATCATGGGCTGTGCAATGCAAAGCTGCTGTTGTGGTGTGGTAAAAGGTCTTTATTACAGGAGCTAAGGCAAGAAACTATTCTTTGGGCTAGACATAAGCCCTTCAAAAGTATTTTTATTGTGACTTCAATTTTTGTTTTGACTAGTGTCATAGATTTGTGACAGAGCCTGGCAAAAAATGTTTAGTTCTGAAAGGATATCTCTAAAGAGTCATTCATGAGGTTAACCAAATTTCTTGGTGTTACCATTTCAATAGTCATACATAGCAATATTTAAAATTCATGCAAAGTCCCTAGAAAGAGGGCAAGATTCTCCCTGGAAATGCAAAAAGAAAATATTTAAAGAATTATTTACATTTATTTTATTCCTTTTCTCCTTTGCCTCAAGAGAATTTTCTATAGGGAAGAATTATTTAAACTAGATTAATCATTTGGAAATATGACACTGGTATCCATCCAATTTTTATCATTTTCATTATTTCCGACAAATTCCATTTACATCTTTCACTAGGAAGACTCTTTGATGTCAAGATGGGTTGAACTAAAGCCAAGGACAGGGTTTTGTATGCTTCCTATTAGATGGTTAGTTCCCCCTTCTCCAGATGACTAAACTTACATCTAATTTTAGTACTCTAAAGTTTCAAATTCCTCTCTTTCTCTAGTAGCATGACTTGCATCTAACTTATGCCATAATGCTCTCATCAAAGCACTTTCAAATACATAAAATTATAATGCAAATATAATGTAAATAAGGTATTAATTCAGAAATTTTAAATTAAAATGAATTTTAAAAAGATAAAACTTAAATTAAAACTCTTCTTGACAAGAGAAACCTTACATGAAAGAAAGGGATATCACACAAGACCAAAAATAAAAGGGGGGCTTCCCTGGTGGCGCAGTGGTTGAGAGCCCGCCTGCCGATGCAGGGGACACGGGTTCGTGCCCCAGTCCGGGAAGATCCCACATGCCGCGGAGCAGCTGGGCCCGTGAGCCATGGCCGTTGAGCCTGCGCGTCCAGAGCCTGTGCTCTGCAACGGGAGAGGCCACAACAGCGTGAGGCCCACATACCACAAAAAAAAAAAAAAAAATAAAAAAAAAAAAATAAAAGGGAACTACAAATCATGGCAGTATTTATGTGAGTGGGTTTGACTACATTGATGAGATATCACGGGAACCCAGAGCAGCTTTTCAGCCCCTGAATAAGGTTGAACACTGCCTTTGAATGATGCAGTAAAATCTTGCTCTTGTAAAACTAGAGCATAGAAGTAACACATTATTTTGTATCATCTGTAAAACGTGAAGAAATATCAGCACAAGGACATTGAAGATAGCCTTTGGTAAAAGCTAAAGCATTACTAAGTGCCCTCATTAAGGCATCACAATCCAAGCTTTCTTTTCAAACCAGATAAAAAAAAATGCTAATTTATTTCAGAGGGTTCAGATAATTATCAAGATGCATAAAGAAAACTTTTAAAACACAGGAGAAGAATAAAGATTTTCATTGATATTTCAAAAGGAAACAACTTGAAAAAAACTATTAATAAGCACAAAAGATATAATTGGTGATGATCCATATTATACAAGTACCCCGAAACAATTTTCAAAAGGTATTCTTCAGTTGTACCTTACCAAACACAGGATCACTTTAAGTACAAGAACTGAAAAATGCAAAACAAATGTCTACCTTTCAAAAGCAACAGAAGTTGTCCAGTTTATTGCTGTGTCTAAAGGGAATTAATTAGTAAACTTTCTCCATCACTACAAGTTTGAAGTCATGGGAAAAGAGAAAGGAGTATAGACCTGGAAAAAAGAAAATCTTGCAGGCATAACATGAAAGCAATAAAGAGTAATCTTCATTGAAAGAAACCTATCTTGTAGTTTAAAAGAGATACTAGTAAGTTAAAAACAGGTCATTCATTTTAGATGTTCTTTAGTGTGGATCAAAGTATGCAAAAGAAATATTCACCTTTGAAGTTAGGTTTTCTTCTTGAATTCACATACCCATAGTTCTTTTCACTTTTAATTTGCCTTAATGAATTTAGCACTTATATATTAAGTAATTCTATATGCAAGCACTCTGCTAATTGCTGCAAGCATACAACAGGTCAGTGTAAGTTTCTTAAATCTGGGAACTCACAGTCTAGCAAGTGGGGAGAGTATGAGAGATTCACATGACCACTACAAACATTTTTTTAAGTTGTACTCTGAACACTGATGCCATATTTAAGGGGGTACTGTTCTCATAGACATCATAAATTTGTATATTTATTAAAACAATTTTCGGCTAATGACAACAAATTATCTTACTCTACTGAGTCTAGGTGTTTGTTTTTGTTTTTCATTTTTAATATAGGTACTTGATGGGCAGCAATCAGAAAGGCTATGGAACCACCAGCAGAAAACTTTCCCAATACAGTCCAAAAGGATTTATTTTGATAAATAAGGTGTAGCCCAAATGCTAACCTCATCTTTTCATGCTCACAGAGTTGACTGGGTAAAAACATTTCAATTATTCCTTAGAGGGTCAACTAAGACACTTCCAACACTGATTACTAAAAGCATCGTGAAAATGCATAGATTTATGTGGGCAGCAGAACTATCATGTGAAACAAAATATTTGCATTTATAGAACTAGCAGATTCTCTTCCTGCATGCACTGTGACAAGGAAAGCCAAGTGCATAATTAGCAGATGGTTTGATGAGAATCAGAATAAGAGTAATAACACAGATAAATAGATATTTGCTAGCAACAGGGTTAAGATACCTAATGTGCATAAATACATATTTATAATTGGATACCTCTTGACATCGAGTCCATAATATCCAAATGTTATGGATAAATGCCTAAACCAACCTTGTACAATTAAGATGGTATCGTTAAAGGAGTAGTAGTACCTCACATCTATAGATGCAGCCTTTTTATTTTATATATGTATATTTGGATGAGCATTTATACTGTTAGCCTCTCTGACTCTCTTTTTCTTAGTTTTCATTCATCAGCTCTTCTGATTCATTTATATTTTATGTATTAACCCCTTTCCTTTGATCACTGGTACAACTGCTGGTTTTCTGACCCATAAGAAGCATGACTACCATTTAATACGTTACATGTTGACTTTTAAATATGTGTCAGAGAACATACAATTGTTGAGTTGGGGGTGAGAGGGAGATGATCCAAAACTGCAGAATAATCATAATTCATATTCCCTGAGCATCAGTCTTAATAATGATTAATAATGTGAAATATTACTATGGCCACTAGTAAATATCTCCCTATTATAGAAGTTATGACACTGAGTTTCTAATTTATTTATAATAAAATGAAAACTATTTAGATAGAAAAATGAGATTTTGTGTAATACATGCTTTCCCCACATATGGGAATCAAATGATAGTTACTGACACACAACATAAGAGAAGGAAAGGACAACCAAAATGTTTTCATAAAGATTTTGAAGCCCAAAATATTGCATTATCTTTCTAGTAGTGTACCTGACTCTCTATATAACAAAAAATGTATGTAGAAAGGTTGCTAATGCTGTCTTGCCTGAAGATGTACCTCCTCTAAGTTTCCATGAGTTATTATTGAAAATACTAAACTACTGACCTTTAAAGACCCTTTAAAGACCACATTAATTGAATATTATATGCCAAAATGGACTCATACCAGTAACATGGATGGGTAAAAAATAAGAGTGGTATCCCAAAGTAATTGGTCAGGGAAAAGAAAGAATTAACAGCAACAACAAAAAAGCCATTACAAAAATACAAAGCCATTTTAAAACTTTGAAAGCATATATTCTTTAGGCAATAATTAGATTAATGGGAAAATTGGAAAAACTAAATATTTTCTTCCAGTATAATGCTATTTCAATTTCTATTTGATTATTAAGTCTCTATAAAATTATTCATATTAATTATCAAAGGAACAAATATACCCAACAGCCACATTTTTGAGTGAAATGCAAAATGTGCATGCTATATTAAAGGAAACCATAAAACTTCAAAGAAATTCGTGCTTAAGCTTGTTTGCTTTGATTAACATTTCCAAGACCCTAAAGCATGTGTATTTATCTTATGATCCAATGGGTGTTCCTTAATAGAAAAAAATCAAGTTTATTTGAACTCTAAGGTCATATCTAGCTTCAAACATCAAATTTTTTTTTTGATCAAGATATTTTAGTTTCAGGTGACAGAAATGCAACTAACACTTATTTAAGAAAAAAAAATACCTTGTAAAAAGTACAGTGTAATACTGGTTTGGGGCACTACCTGGCACTGGGGCTAGATATAAGACTCAGTGTCATTTCTTTCCTTTATTCTCAGGCTACTTCTTTTCATGGTGGCCTCTGGAAACTAACCCTTCATCATCTTCACGCCTACCTTCTATTTCCCAATAGTTTCAACAAAATTCCTGGCATTAAATTTCATTCTCTTCATGTCCATCCCTGAATATATCACTGTAGCCAGTGGGAAGAACTACATGATTTGGCAAGGTTTGGTTCATGTGCCAATATCTTGGTTAAGAGTAGCAACAGGTATCTCCACAAAGGGAAACTGAGGTGATATATCCATGTTTATAATACTGCCTCTCAGCACCTGGCACCTTGTTGGGCCTACATAGAAGATCAGTCTGCATCCCTGTTCTTCAGTATTCTCAATTCCAACATATGCTGGGTTATAATTTATTTTCTTTTAACTGCTATTTTTGCTCATTCAATGTACTATCAACTAGTGGACAAAAATTATTTCTTTGAATCATACCAAACCTATGAGAAAACCACTGTATGGACCTGATAGGGTATTACTGTCACTACCAGTGGGCTCCTAGAGTGATTCATCTTAGTACAAATATTCCCTTAAAAGCTTTATAGTATGAGAATGGTACCTCACACCTGGTACCATGAGGAATCTTAGAGTGTTATATCCAAGGAAACTAAGGGAATGGAATGTCTAGAGCAGCTTTGTCCAGTAGAATTCTTTGTAATGATGAAAATCTTTTTAAATCTGTGCTGCACAATATAGTAGCCACTGGAAATATGTGGTTATTAAGTACCTGAAATACGACTAGTTTGACTGGAGAACTAAATTTTTAATTTTATTTAATTAGTCTAAATTTAAATAGCACTATGGGCTATTGGCTACATATTGGACAACACAGCTCTAGACAAACTACATGAGGTCACGTCTCTGCAGTTCACTGTCATATTCCCATGCAGTACAGTTTCTGGAGAGAACCAGGCACCTAATAGTTGTTGTTGCTGTTGATAATGATGGCAATAGCTGACATTTCTTAAGCACTTCCTATAAGTCAGGTACTCTGTTAAGTTCTGTAAGCACTTCATATAAATATCTTCTCGAAGATGTTCCACATCTAACTTAATATTACAGGGAATATCTTAGAAGTCCAGAATGTTGTGGTAGACAATGAAAGACACCAGCTCATTATAATGTATGAATTGAATAACCTCAATTCAACAGTATAATCTCCTAAGAGAATATAATATGTATACTACCGTCACTCTCTTTTTTATAAACTTTACAGAGGTATAATTGATAACCAAAAATTGCACATATTTAACGTATACATTGTAAGTTTGGGCATAGGCATACTCTCATGATACTATCACCACAATCAAGGTACTAAACACACCCATCACCTTCAAAACCTTTTCTATGTTCTTGTGTGTGTTCAGAATACCTAACATGAGATCTATTCTCTTAACATGTTAAGGTGAACAATACTGCATTGCTAACTATAGACATTCTGTGGTACAGCAGATCTGTAGAACATATTCGTCTTACATAGCTGAAACTTTATACCCTTTGAGCAACAACTCCACATTTTCTCCTCCCCCCAGCTCTTCACAATCACCATTTTATTCTCTAGTTCTATGAGTCTGATGATTTTAGATGCCTTATATAAGTGGAATCATGCAGTATGTGTCCTTCTGTGACTGGCCTATTTCACTTAGCATAATACACCCCTAGGTTCATTCATGTTGTAGCAAATGGTAGAATTTATTTTTATGGCTGAATAATATTCCATTGTATATATACACCACATTTTCTTTATCCATTCATCTGTCAATGGACATTTGGATTGCTTACGTATCTTGGATACAGTGAATCCTGATACAATGTACATGGGGGTGCAGATATCATTTTGAGATCCTGATCTCAATTATTTTGTTTATATACCCAGAAGTAGAATTGCTGGGTTCTATGGTATTTCTATTTTTTAATGTTTTGAGGAACTTCCATGCTGTTTTCCATAGTGGCTGTACCTATACAGGGATTCCAATTTCTACACATCCTAACCACACTTATTATCTTTTGACCTTTTGATAGTATCCATCCTAACAGGGGTGAGGTGATATTTCAATGTGGTTTTGATTTGCATTTTCCTGATGATTAGTGATTTTGAGCATATTTTCATATCCAGGTTGGCCATTTGTAGGTCTTCTTTGAAGAAATGTCTATTTAATTCCATTGCTCATTTTTAAATTGGGTTATATATTTTTTTGTTATTGAGCTGGAGGAATTCCTCATTTGAATATTTGGGATTTTAACCCATTATCAGATAGATGTTTTGCAAATATTTTTCCCATTCCATAGGTTGCCTTTTCACTCTGTTGAGTGTCTCCTTTGCTGTGCAGAAGCTTTTTCCTCTGAAGCAATCCCACTTTATTTTTGGGTTTGTTGCCTGTGTTTTGGTGTCAAATCCAAGAAATCATTGCCAAAATCAAGGTCAAGAAGTTTTTCCTTATGTTTTCTTCAAGGAGTTTTACCATTTCAGGTCTTTTGTTTAAGACTTTTATCCATTTTGAGTTAATTTTTGTGTATAGTGTGTGATAGGGGCCCAATTTTATTCTTTTGCATGTGGAGATTCAGTTTTCCCAATGCAACGGCCATTCAAAAAAATCAAATACTGATTCTTCAAATTTGGCAATGAAAGGATATTCATATGGGGTGGATGTTTACACTTGCAGGTCCAGTTCTTTTCATGTGTTAATTTACTTCTGATTCATAACTGCCATATACTACAGCTACTAAATCATTAACAATTTGTTAGTCATAGGTATATTTCCATGATTTTTCACCTTAATGACTTCTCATAATTTAAATTTGCCTAACATTAGACCAGATTTGTGGTGAAGCTCTTTCTTCTTTATTGCACTTTGCCAAAATTAAATGCAGGATTGTACTCTGACAGAGAAAGACTGAGAAAAGACTGAGACATTTAAGTAACACTTTACAAATCTTGGGGGATCAAAAAAAAGAAAAACAAACAAGCAGACAAAAGAAATACATCGGCTACAAAAAGGAACACAGATAATCTGCTTTACAAAATTAGGCACTTAGGATAGGTATTAAGAAATAAAACTGAATTGAGAATGCCTGGATTTATATCTCAGCCCTGTAATTTATTTGGTATGAGACCTTCAACAATTTCTTAACCTCTCTATGACTCAGTTTTTCCATCTGTAAACTGGGGATAACAGTTGTGCCCACCACATAGTATTATGAGGATTAAACTTAATATGTGCAATATACTTAGAATAGCTTCCAGGAGGTAGTCAATGCTTAATAAATATTAAATATTATGATTATTAATAGTATCAATATGGTTTCTACAGAAATGTTTCTCTGCCTAGGTTCTGGACATTTCACCATGTGACAGAAACCATCTTCTCCGACTAACTCTGGATTATATTCAAGCACAATTGGATCCCTCAAAGTCTGGAGCATAAGACAATAAGGTCTACCCTACCATTATCTTGTCATTATCTTATCATTATCTCCCCAAATTCCAGAATTCCTACTTGTTAATCTCTAAGATTAACATTCGTAATAACAATAGCCTTTCAAGGGTGACTATGTCTCCTATTTTCTAAGGAAGATCATATCCCATGACTTCCATTAGACAATCATATCAGAATATTCAAATAACCTCTGAAAATTATAAAACCAGTCTCAGAAGATTTCTTTAAAAGTTTTCGAATTTTACAAAGTAGCTATACATTCACTACTCATTTGATCTGGTCTTCACAACCGTCTGTGATGGAAGTATTAGCATATGTATTTCATAAATTTTAAAAAACTAAAAATCGAAGACACCAAGACATAGAGATGGGGTTGGTGTCATGACTATGAAAAAGGGAGTTCTATTCTTGAACCCAGGTCTTAAAAGTCCAAATCCAGAGATATTTTTCTTTTTTTCTTTCTAACTTTAGACTTTCTAATAACGAGTTTTAAGTGGTCAGGTTTACTTTGTGGATAAAGCAAGACATGAGGTACTTCCCTAGCAGTCCAGTGGTTAAGACTCTGCCTCCCAGTGCAGGGGGTGAGGGATCGATCCCTGGTCAGGAAGCTAAGATCCCACATGACTCACAACCAAAAAGCCGAAACATAAAAGAGAAGCAGTATTGTAACAAATTCAGTAAAGACTTTTAAAAAAGAAAAAAGAAATGAGAGGGGGAAATGCTTAACTTATATCTCTTTACTAGGCTTCAAGGTCATTTATAAAAAAATCAAACTGTATATTTGGCTATTTGGGTTATTTTTCTGTACCTCCGAAATCCAAATAAACTCCATAAACTTTTCAGAAAGAAAAAAATATCAAGGAGGTCACTGTTGTACTAAAAACATGCAGTTTTAACTGTAGTCTACTCTAAATAAAAATAGTAGGAAAAAAAGACCATTAATTACATTTTATTTTTTACTCAATGTCTTGTTTATGCTACATATCTGCTGCCTAATAACATATGTTATTGCTATTGAAACTCAGATGTTTATGTGCTTACTTCCATATCAAATATTGTTTTCTCTTTGGGAATAATTAATTTTCATTGCTGTACTTTCATACATATATTGTTTTCTTACAGTTTCTTCTTCAATCTCAAACTTTTAATTAGGGATTTTACTTAAAAGAGGATGATAAAAGGCACAAAGAGATTTGATGTCGAAGCAAAGTGACTGAAAAATATTCGAATGCATTCTGTATTTGTTATATTAAGACTTCAAAGAAAATGATGGAAGATTTTCAAGCTCCTAACTCTTGTATATTAAAAAAAAATTTTAAATGATGAAAAGCCACGTAGATGAATAGGTCTTTATAATTGCATGCGTGGTTGCCTACTGGACTCCTTCTAGCTTTTCATTTATTTCTGGTTTTCTTTGGGTGGAGGGAGATTATCATTCTTTAATAGAGGAGCATTCTGAATAATTTTAGTACAACACTTAAATATACTACATAAAAGGGTTTATTTAATCAAGGACTACAATTTTGTGATACCATTCCTGACCCACAGTACAAGAACTGGCTTTTAATGCATAAAGATAGCTGGTTACCATGACTATAATTACCATAATTTTACACCTATTAATTTTGTCTGTAGAATTAATTTCCATAACTTATGACTTGAAACAAAAACATCAGCCTTGTTCCATAGTTTCCAAGAGCAGAATTATGATAAACCTCATACATGCCAAACGTTAGTATTTCTCCCTTTTGCTCTCTCTTGAATCCTCCAAACTGGTTCCCTCTTATTAAAATTCAAACAGCTGTGAAATGGCCAGGCGATTTGATGATGAAAGTAAATGTGAAGTGACCTTCGTCCATGCTGAACAAATAGAATATTATAAACATACCTTCCGGTTGAAGTTACACAAAGCAAATTAAGAAATACCTAGGGCTATAATTTACTACAAAAATGTTTCTTAGATTTCTGACAGTTTCATTTAACTGACTAATTAAATTGGCTTGTAGGCATTTTAGAGATGGAGTCTAATAACTGCACTGTCATTTGGGAAGAAAATGAAAATTACTTTTGTGTGTGTGAGATACGTTTGTAATGGTCCAGGTCTTGTACTAAACATCTGACAAATATCCGTAAGTATTTATGCCTACTTGTATTAGATAATAATGCCAATTATATTAAAAGGTGATTAAAAGAAAATCTCACATGCAATAGCTTGGAAATGTAAATTTGCATTTTTCTAAAGGACCTGCCAAGGAAAGAAGTTAAAATGTGTTTCTACAACATGAACAATATGCCCTTATTGCATATTGTTGACTCATTTCATAGAAATTAACATGAGAGGATGACCCATTTTACGATTCCCCCATCTTTGACTGTGCTCCTTCTTCCCATGAGTGACCCAGATAAATCCAGTCCCCAGGAGATTGCATTCTTAGATGCCAGCCAGAGACTGTTGTGCAGGACTTGGAATTCAGTTTCCTAGTACACAAGCTTATATGTTGAGAGAGCTAATAGATTTTTTGATTTTCCTCTAAAGAAACCCAAAAATACAAACTCTTGAGGCATGCTGTAAGGCTGCAAGGAAAAACATTCAAATAGAGTTTTGCAAACAGTGTCTTCAGGTGACTCTTAGAATAAAATACCCTGTAATCTTCTATAATTATACCCCCAAATTGTGGATAATGGTCAAAACACTGATTTTTCTCTTTTTATTCTCTTTAGAAACAATCCAGAATCTTGGCATGTAAAATATAAAACACCTGACAACGTTTAATAATCATCTCCTTTCATTATGTGTAACTGTGTTATTCATTCCATGAAAATGACATTTAAGAGAAAAATGTGAAAGCCACAATTATATAATTATTTTGCCAAGTACCAGGGCTCTGTGAATATCAGACTAGCTCAGGGTTTAAAATTTCATTCAATCTATGTGCAAAATTATCTACATTTATTTTAGTTCCTCTCTTACCTCCCATTAACCTGTGACTCTCTGAAGCCATGAAGTGGTATTAGCTCATGGTAGAATACGCTTTAGCCCCTAGTATAGTACCAGATACATAGAAGTCATTCAATATGCATTTGATGAATTGAACTGACTGAAATGTTTTAAAATGAAACTAAATTAATAGGGTGTGGCATTCAGGGAAGGGGAAAGTTAAAAAAGATCCAAGTCTCTGTGGCCTTTATTATTCTTGCTGCTCTAGTGATTTCATGTTTTTTCCCTAATTAAAAAAAAAAAAGATCAATGCTCAAATCTGTAGCAAAAGTGAGAAAATATTTTCATTATGGCAAAACTGACACTAATTTTGGTGTTAATTAGAGAAAACTGGGAGGATTTTTACATTTCTAATATCTCTTGCTGTATAGAAAATTTGAATCAACACCGCTGAAGCCCCTTCTACCATCCCAACTTCATTTCAATAAGGAACCAAATCATAACCTATAATTTCAGGCTACACTTTAAGCCATACTTTACATAGACAATTTAGATGGTCCATTTTTGCCATATTCCCAGTGTTGAAGTCAACTGACCAAAGACTACTAGAAACCTGCAGTCACACAGTTAGGTTTATTTAGTCTTCTGCAGTGAGTGAAAGCATGTATCAGAGGAGCCATGGGAGTCTCAGCACCAGGGAGTTTGAAGGGGTATCTTATAGTGCTTGTGCTTGTTCTGGCTGATTTTAAGGCAAATGTAGGGAAGCGGGTGTCAATTTTGGATTAAGTGCCATCAGGAAGTGAAGGCAGTGCGGTCCTTGCTTATCTCGGTAATTTTTTATCTAAGAGACCTGAAAATTAAAGAAGTATAGTTGTTAAGGGTAGAGAAATAACAACCACTAAAGTTAGCCAAAAGAAGGTAGCTGACTAGTGGCTATTACTGTTATATGTTTTGCTTGCTTAAGATACTTGTCTCTGTCTTGTTCCATCGTGGTTACAGAGTGACGTTTTGTGAGTGTTGTTTATACTCCATAAACATCTTTTATGCTCAATTAGAAACACAACAGCCTAATTGAGAGCTTTTAGTTGCCAGTTCCTAAGGCCATTATCCCCTTTCTTACGGAACATTATTATAATTATTTGTAACTATTTTTTAAATTTTTAAATTGTGAAATAAAACCCACTACATCATTTTCAGAATTTCCTTATATGAAAATAAATGTAGATGTTACAGGTGTAGAAATAATATATAATAAACCTTAATAAACCTGTGTTTCTTCATGTTAACTATTATTAGTTTCATTAATTGAAAATAGTGAGACAAAATAAAGTGATTTACCTATATTCAATAGTAGGCATAAAAGGAAAGCAAACAAGGAAAACTATATGAATAAATATATAGAGTGCAAAAAGAAAACTAGACAGGTGATGAGGTGATGGGGAGTTCGTCCTTTTGTGACCACTTCATCTAACATAAACACACTCATTATGAGCAACCTTGTTCCTTTTATATCAGATCTGTCTTTCAGTCCAGTTGGTCAGGAAAACTCCTACACACAGAAAAAAAGTGATCTGAGTCCCCATTCCTATGGCATAAGCAAAAGCAGAATGTTTGGTAACAGAAGTCTGGGTTCAAATTGAAAATCTATTCATCTTGGGAATCTCTCTTTCCGCAGGATTTCATAAAGATTCATCAGACTAGAGTTCAATCTAGATGTGATAGTTACTTATGTGATACTGTACTGTATAATTCTTGGTATGATAAGCCCCCTCCTTATCTTATGTAAAAGTAGGCTGAGGTAGCTGTTTTTATTTTCCAGAACTCAAAATATAGGAAATTATCTGGTACAGATCAGGAAAAAGAAAGATTGCTCATATCAAATCTGACCCATTGAGAATAGGAGCTTGGATTCAGCAGCCAGTGCTAAATAATGGTGAACTAATGCCTGATCTAAATACCTGAGGATGTGAAAGGGAACCATGTGCTTTTGACCAGAGGATCTCCTGAATCACACTTGTTGGCTCTTAAGCAGTGTGCCTATGAAGCAAGTAGAAATAGGAAATGTGGTGGAAAATATATGTGGATCCAATATTATTGGAAGCAACTAACTGTAAATGACATCTTCCCATGAACATCAATGACTCTAATTCAAGACATACACACACACTGATTTAAAGCCCAGGAATAATAAAAATTTCCAGGAGAAATAGAGGGCTTCTACAATATTGAGTAGGAAACTAATTATTATTATTATTATTATTTTTTTTTTTTGCGGTACGCGGGCCTCTCACTGTTGTGGCCTCTCCCGTTTCGGAGCACAGGCTCCAGACGCGCAGGCTCAGCGGCCATGGCTCATGGGCCCAGCCGCTCCGTGCTATGTGGGATCCTCCCGGACCGGGGCACGAACCCGTGTCCCCTGAATCGGCAGGCGGACTCTCAACCACTGCGCCACCAGGGAAGCCCGGAAACTAATTATTTAGGGCACTTTTCTATCTTAGTTGTGTTCACTTGGCATTTTGCTCTATGTTTATCATCATTCCACTAAACTAGGATGAAAATCCTTCTGATACTTCTTTTTTTTTTTTTTTTTTTTACAGACTTTTATTTTTTATTTTTTTTTTATTTTTTTATTTTTTATTTTTTATTTTTTTGCGTTATGCGGGCCTCTCACTGTTGTGGCCTCTCCCCTTGCGGAGCGCAGGCTCCGGACGCACAGGCTCAGCGGCCATGGCTCACGGGCCTAGCCGCTCTGCGGCATGTGGGATCTTCCCGGACCGGGGCACGAACCCGTGTCCCCTGCATCGGCAGGCGGACTCTCAACCACTGCGCCACCAGGGAAGCCCCCTTCTGATACTTCTGATCAAGGATTCTATTTTACCAGAAGTTAGGTTCAAGAATGGGCTATGGAAACTTACATTAAAGTGGAAGCCTCACATACCATGTTACTCCCAGGTGACCAGTACTATAGAGCAGTGGATCTGAGTGTTAAAAGAACCAGATGAAGCAGACTTATTTAATTGTGAAGGCATCTTACCAATAGTAGTTTACTTCCTTAGAGAGAAACTTTTATATGACTCAGTTTCCCTCTGAAAAGATTATGGGTCTAATAATTAAAAGGATATAGAGTAAAAGCAATTCTAGCATAAATATTACTGCAGTTATAAAAATGTTAATAATTTCAAAGTATCTTTTTTCCTAAAAATTTTATTTTACATTCAGTATCTTCAAGGGCTTTTTGCTGTGCATTTCCACATTCTTAAAGACTGACAATTGCAGTAATTTCCTTAGACGTTCTGCCTGTCTTACAGACTAGCACAGTATCTTTCAAAGCCATTCACCAAAGCAGCAAAAAAAGGCGGTAAATGTTGACCACATGCAGAGAATTAAAAGCTAAAGACAGAAATAAAATTCATAAAATAAAAATAAAGAGACAGGAGAGTTTTCTTAGCAGCAAGCAGGGGGCTCTTCCTACAAAAGCTGGTTCCACCAAGATACAATTAAGATTTTAGAAGGCTCTGGGACTAAAAATCATTAGGGTGGGTATATAAATCAAGCCTTATTTTGATTATGAGTTATAGGGAAAAAAAGGAATGTTTATGTGACTAGGATGTCTAGAGATTAATCTTGAAATACACCTGGGTCTAAGGACTCAACTAACATTCAACCTCGGTTTCTCTATGTATCTTTTTTTCCACTTTACTCTGATTCTGATTTTTTTTTCATCTTTAACCTCGGTTAGGTTCACTACACACAGAGATCCATACAGTCACCAGCTGCCCAAGAGTCGCTTCCTTCCAATTTAGCAACGTATTGGATGCTCTTGGTGCCTTGCCTATATCCCCTTGGCACTCGTAGTTCCTACACATGCCAGTGGCTTCTTATCCCAAGCATCTGCAATCTCTCTGCCTGGGGGCTTTCTGTGGCTGCTAGAGCAAGGGCAAGCTGAAAGTGTGGAGGAGTTAAGAACCGCTGGAGCAACCCTCAACTTTTGTTTGTTCCACACGGTTGCCCAGAAGTTCCCAATGGGACTGAGCTCCCATTTCCCAAAGCAGTCATCTGCTCATTAGCTCAGCCTTAAGTGATTCTTTTTCCTTTCCTGATCCACTCCCTGTTCCCTACCAGTGTTTCTTTGGATAACCTCTCAAGTAAACTGATTACTTTCAAATCTATGCCTCAGGGTCTGCTCCTGAAGAAATCCAACCTAACACAGGCAGCCTCAGAAGGTAGATTTTCCTCTATATACCAGAGAAAGATGTTAAGTCTGGGGTACTCTGAGGGCTGGGTCCAAGTCACATGCCCTCCCTTTTGCTAAGGAAAGAACTGATATGTGTGTTTGTTACATAAATCAATGTATCTATTATCCAAGGAATAAAACATGCGGGACAAGCAAAATGCATTGTTTTCATAAGAGTTTGGTACATCTCATGAGTGAAAAACAATTGTATGAAGCAGAGGATAAGGAAGATCTATTTCTGCCTTACAAGGGACATCAACCAAATTATTATTTAACTACTCACACCCTTCACAATTGTTTAGAGTAACATTCTGTAAAATAGCTCAGTATCAATTATAATCTATTTTAGGCTATTAATTTGATACATGTATCCTGATATTTAATTACGTTCCTATGGGAACATGAGTTTAAAAAAAATCAATGTGTAATATTATAAATTCCTATAGACTATGGGAAATACATTTTTCTATTATTTTTTGTTTTAAAAAATAAATATGTGAGATTCTGAGGAAAATCAGAAACAATGGAAAAGATACTGGTAAATTAGATGTATAGATTCTGATAGATTTGCAGAAAAACTACACTTAACCAACTTTTTTTTATATCAATTCTGGAAGAAGCACTATCAGTAATCTACATGTATTGTGGCCCTCAATGGAAATATAGAAACATACTAGAATTCTTTTTCTTTCTTTTTTTTTTTTTTTTTGCTTTTGAAGTCTGAGTCAAACCCTATAGCATACTCTGAGACTTGTCTCTATTGAACAGCCACTAAATCCACATGTGTGACCCATCCATGGGGTTCATTCTGGAGTCAGACACAGGAGTAGAAGGGCATAATTACCAGAATCACTTCTGTTGCTACACTGAAAATTTTACTTGTTGACTGGAGGGGACAGAGAGTGAGATAAGTATTCTAAGATGTATATGTATCAGAAAGAAGCTATTCAGTATTTAAATGAGGCCTAGGGATAGAAAATAGCCATAAGTGAATAATAAGGATTATCATTCAAAGCAGAAATTTATTCTTAACAACACCAATACATTTGCTGGCTAATAAATCAATGGGAAGCCACAGTTATTGGATATCACTGGGAGAAGCTGAGTAAATTCAAGTTCACCTCTGAAAGCTTGAAAACTATTGTTAAAGAATCCTTGGGGGGCTTCCCTGGTGGTGCAGTGGTTGAGAGTCTGCCTGCCGATGCAGGGGACATGGGTTCGTGCCCCGGTCCAGGAAGATCCCACATGCCGTGGAGCGGCTGGGCCCGTGAGCCATGGCTGCTGAGCCTGTGCGTCCGGAGCCTGTGCTCCGCAACGGGAGAGGCCACAACAGTGAGAGGCCCGCGTACCGCAAAAAAAAAAAAAAAAAAAAAAAGAATCCTTGGGATGATATAGTCAGTGCAATTCATACTCAGCATTAGGATAATGAATTCGCTCCCCTGACATTAACTGTCCTAACTGGAAAGAAGCTCGCCTCCCCAGGATAGACATATGAGGAAGTTCTGTATCAAAAACTGTACCATGTGCTTCACATCTACAATGTCATGGCTTCCCAGGCACAGGTTACTGAACAGAGTACAGATTTAACAGAGCTGAAAAGCTATCATTATCCCACTTATAATACAAAACAAACAATACAAACAAAAACACTTAATTTTAGAAGAAAAAAGTATAATACATTTGGATACTACAGGGTGCTTAACAACCCTCTGACTGAATACTATTAAAGGGGAAGTGAATGATAATCTTATAATTATGAAAGAAAGTGGAAATTATACATAAGGCACATATGACTGAAAGTTCCCTGTAAAAAAAAAATATTCAAGGTGTGACCCTGAGCAAGTAATATCACCAGGCTGATCCACATCTATAAAATCTGAGAGTTGGATAAGGAGGTCTTCAAAGTTCCTTTCAACCCTAATCTTCTCTGTGTGACCTTCCATGAACAGAATTCCTATTCTTTTATAGGCTACAGGGAATTTAAAATAAAATGAATGTATTTCATGAAGATATTCAATCAAATAAGCCATTTTGGGAAAATGTTCTTGATGCTCTGTGCCTTCTGAAGGAATGAAGAGTGCCTTCACTTTGCTTTATGGTGATTTTAAGGGGAGTGGATGCAGATATGATCAAACATGACACCACCATGCTGTGTGATGCCTCCTAGCCTCCCCTCCAACAATGCTGAACTTCAGAAATAACTAGAAAAGGAAGGGGTTTTCCTCATGCTCGAGGTAGTACAGAAAACTGAGACTCAGAATGTCAGGATTTCATCTGAGGTTTGGCACTGATTTGAAATGTAGCCTAAAATAATTTAATCATTGGTTTATGCCAGCGATTTTTTCACATGCAAACTTTGAGGTTAGTCCTTATCTGCTGCTGTCCTTGGCAGACATATGAAAGAGACTGCAAAGACAGTCTATGAGAGGACTTGAGTTGCAGCAAGGCAGAGGTACACAAATATAAGGCTGTTTGTAATCATCATTATGCCATTTATTTTTGCTTAGTGACTTCATTTGACTCATAAACTCAACATACAGGCAGCAAAAGCAGATGCACTTTCTCCTTGGAAATGCACTTCATGTGCTCTTAGGGAAGGCAAGATTGCCCACTGGACAACATTTCAGAAGGTGCAATTTCATATGAGTTCTCATGTTTTTTAAGCTGAAGAAGCTATTTAAAGTTCTGTTTTCTAATTTTCTTTATTTCTGACATTGAAACCTTATTTCAATTAAATCTTAAAAGAGCACCAAGGATACTTTTATCTGCAGGTTTTAGACAAGAGAGATAAAAGGGAAAAAGAAAAAATAATGATCAGTAGAAAATTGTGTATCATCAAGATTAACATACAAAAATTGCCCGCATTTCTTTTTTTTAATTAATTAATTAATTTTTTTTTTTGGCTGCATTGGGTCTTCTTTGCTGTGCGCGTGTTTATCACTAGTTGCAGCAAGTGGGAGGTACTCTTTGTTGCAGTGCGCGGGCCTCTCATTGCAATGGCTTCTGTTGTCATGGAGCACAGGCTCTAGGTGTGTGGGCTTCAGCAGTGTGGCTTGCGATCTCTAGAGCACAGGCTCAGTAGTTGTGGCACATGGGCTTAGTTGCTCCACAGCATGTGGGATCTTCTGGGACCAGGGCTCGAACCCATGTCCGCTGCATTGGCAGGCAGATTCTTAACCACTGCACCACCGGGGAAGCTCCTGCCTGTATTTCTTTACACTAACAATGAAATATCAGAAAGGGAATATAAAAAAAAAATCCCTTTTAAAATCACATCAAAAAATTAAAATACTTAGGAAAAAACCTGACCAAGGAGGTGAAAGACTTATATGCTGACAACTATGAAACATTAATAAAGGAAACTGAAGATGATTCAAAGAAATGGAATGGTATCCCATGCTCTTGGACTGGAAGAATTAATATTGTTAAAATGGCCATACTACCCAAAGCAATCTACATATTTAATGAGATCCCTATCAAATTACCCATGACATTTTTCACAGAACTAGAACAAATAATCCAAAAATTTATATGCAACCATAAAGACCCAGAATTGCCAAAGCAATCCTGAGGAAAAAGAACAAAACTGAGGGCATAACCCCCTCCAGACTTCAGAAAATACTACAAAGCTACAATAAGCAAAACAGCATGGTATTGGCACAAAAACAGACATATGGATCAGTGGAATAGAATAGAGAGCCCAGAAATAAACCCACACACCTATAGCTAATTAATCTTTGACAAAGGAGGAAAGAATATATAATGGAAAAAAGACAGTCTCTTCAGCAAATGGTGTTGGGAAAGTTGGACAGCCACATGTAAATCAATGAAGTTAGAACACACCTTCATATCATACACAAAAATAAACTCAAAATGGCTTAAAGACTTAAATATAAAACATGACACCATAAAACTTCTAGAAGACTACATAGGCAAAACATTCTGACATAAATTGTACCAATGTTTTCTGAGATCAATCTCCCAAGGCAATAGAAATAAAAGCAAAGATAAACAAATGGAACCTAATTAAACTTAAAAGCATTTGCAAAGCAAAGGAGACCAAAACAAAATGAAAAGACAACCCACAGAATGGGAGAAAATATTTGCAAATGACGTGACCAACAAGGGATTAATCTCCAAAATACATTAACAGCTCATGCAGCTCAACAACAACAAAAAACAAACCCAATTGAAAAATGGGCAGAAGACCTAAATAGACATTTCTTCAAAGAAGACATAGAGATGGCCAAGAGGCACATAAAAAGATGTTCAGTGTTGCTTATTATTAAAAAAGGCAAATCAAAACTACAATGAGCTACCACCTCAGAATGGTCAGAATGGCCATCGTCAAAAAAATCTACAAATAACAAATGCTGGAATGGATGTGGAGAAAAGGGAACCCTCTTACACTGTTGGTGGGAATGTAAATTAATGTAGCCACTATGGAAAACAGTATGGAGGTTCCTTTAAAAACTAAAAACAGAACTACCATATGATCCAGCAATCCTACTCCTGGGCATATATCTGGACAAAACTCTAATTCAAAAAGATACATGCACCCCAATGTTCATAGCAGCACTATTCATAATAGCCAAGACTTGAAAACAACCTAAATGTCCATCAACAGATGAATGGATACAGAAGATGTGGTACATATATACAATGGAATAGTACTCAGCCATAGAAAAGAATGAAATAATACCATTTGCAGCAACATGGATGGACCCAGAGATTATCATACTAAGTGAAGTAAGTCAGAAAGAGAAAAACAAATGCTATGTGATATCACTTATATGTGGAATCTAAAATATGACACAAATGAGCTTATGTATGAAACAGAACAGACTCACAAACGTAGAAAACAGATTTGTGGGGGTGGTGGGGAGGGGGAGGGCTGCAGTGGGAGTTTTGGATTAGAAGGTGCAAACTATTATATACAGAATGGATAAAAAAAACAAGGTCCTACTGTATAGCACAAGGAACTCTATTCAATATCCTGTGATTAAACCATAATGGAAAAGAATATGAAAAAGAATGTGTATGTATGTATAACTGAATCACTTGGCTATACAGAAGAAATTAACACAACACTGTAAATCAACTATACATCAATAAAATAAATTTAAAAAGACTGTGTAACATGTTCAAATATCCACTCAACACATTGTCAGTTAATATAAAATACAGCAAAGGTTATTTCTCCTTCAGAATTAAACCATGCAGCTCAATTTTTTGCCTCACAGAAAATTTCAAAAAACAAAAGCTTATTTTAAATTCTATCTCATATCTATAACATTTAATGGAAGCTTAAATTCTGCGGCTGTGTATGTGAAACTGGATGGCCATAATAAGAGTAGCTACTTATTTGCCAGACACCATTTTAATAGAGGGCTTCCTATTATTATTTGACAGGCACCTGTATTAACTAATTTAATCTTTACATAAAACTCTTGAGTCAGTGCTATTATTATTTCATTTTAAATTTTAGGGAACTACATCACAGTAAGATTGAGGAATATATTATTCAAGCCTTATAGTGACTGAAGGCACAACTGGGATTTGAATGTAGGTGGTCTTGGCTCCAGAGTCCATATGCTTATTACAATTCCACAAACAGTCCCTCCTTAAGAGACTCCAGATGTTGTGGGGACCTGTTCCTGCATGTAAATAGTGATTGTGTCACCATCATCATCTACTATATATTCACACACCGTGTCAGCTCTGAATTAGGGTGGGGAACTGGAATATGACTCTTGGATGAGAGCCAGAACACACAATTTTAGTTCTGGAACTTTTCTTGACTTACTGTTTGATCTAGAACAAGTCACTCAACCTCCTTGGGCTACAATTCCTCATGGGTAAAATTAATTAATTAATTAATTAATTAATTAAATTGTTGGGACAGGGGATTGATCAAGCTTTTTCCAAATGATTAAATGAAGATTCTATAATTATAAAGTGCTTAATTTGTTTAAAAATAACTGATGTGACCTTATCCAATTTAGTAGTGAAATAAATTTTATTGCTATAAAAATATGGAAGAAAATGTACATTGCATATTCCATGGACTTGATTTGGATTTTTTTTTTTTTTTTTTTTTGTGGTACGTGGGCCTCTCACTGTTGTGGCCTCTCCTGTTGCGGGGCACAGGCTCCCGACGCACAGGCTCAGCGGCCATGGCTCACGGGCCCAGCCGCTCCGCGGCATGTGGGATCTTCCCGGACCGGGGCACGAACCCGTGTTCTCTGCATTGGCAGGCGGACTCTCAACCACTGCGCCACCAGGGAAGCCCTTGATTTGGATTTTTAATAAAGACCAGGTTGGTTCTTAAGAAAAAACAAAACAAAAAGCAAAGCATCAGGATTTCCATCAAAAGAGAACATATGTAAGCAGTAACAAAGAAGCAACTGGTCACATGTTTACATTTTGATTTCAATTTATTTTTTCATTGAAGAAAAAATATCTTTAAAGGAAAAATGGAAAATGTTACAACAATGATATAATAAACTCTCAAAAAATATAACTTAATCAAGACAAGGAAAGGGGCTTTTTCCTGACTTGCTAAAGCTACAATCACTTGGAAGAGACATACAAGTATTATGCTGATTTAATCAACAGTCTTAGCTACATAGCAGGCTTCAGTTGCCAAGCAGTAGGAATGGCCAGAGCAGAGGGTGAAGATTACTAAATGCTCTGATACTCTGGCCCATCACTGTTGGGCAAATAAGCACCAACTCACAAGAGGCAATATAACTTAGGAAACATTGGATATTAGATATTATAAATATCCAAGTTTTATATTTTTTCTGTACTATTTTTAGTATTGGTAAATGACATAAAGTGGGGGTGTGTAGGTGAATTAGATGACAAAAGAAAACATGCTTGCTGTAGTAAAACTTTAAGAGAGATAAGCTCAGACTCTCTATACTTGTGTAACAGCATCCCTGTGATAGTGATCAACAGGGATAAAGGAACACTGTCTTGGGATTCATTGTGCTCTGGCATATCTTCCTCTGTGATCAATTAAAGCAATATTATCTCAGATGTCAGCAAAAGAAAGAGGTTAATGGAGTCTCTAGGCATGCACAAGGAATTAGTCTTTAGTTTATATAAACTATAATAAATTTTATCAAAGCATTCAAGCTTTCCAGTAACATCATCATACCTATAGGACAAAATCCTGGAATATACAATATTCAAAAAAAAAGGGCCTATCATTATGTTCTTGGAGGCATAGTTGTCAAATGACACATTTAGAAAAGAATCATGCCTTGCTATAAATCCCACAAGTCTCAAAACACTCCCATAGGCTTTATGGATTAGGAAACAACCAAGTGAAACAGATAACAGTATCACAATTTTTTGGAAGCGGAAACGAAGGCTCAAATAAACTGCAAATTATACAACATTTAACTTTACAATAGAACTTTTAACCAAAGTATTCTGTTTTTAAATTTAAATTTGTTCTTATCCCACTATAAAAGTAAAAATCAGTGGCTCCTTCCTGATGATATAAAAATATCTTGAGGAATAGGCCCAGTAAATTCATGTATTTATTAGGAAATTTATTAGGATTTTATTAGGAAAAAATAGCTTCAGATGTAGTAATAAAATGATTCTCTAGAATGTATAAAATTGTTCCTAAAAATACCTGGCTTACAAATTTAATGCGAGATAGACATCTTTTTATTTTTTTAATTGGGGTATAGTCGCTTTACTATGTTGTGTTAGTTTCTGCTGTACAACGAAGTGAATCAGCTATATGTATACATATATACCCTCCCTCTTGGACCTCCCTCCCACTCCCCATCCCACCTATCTAGGTCACCACAGAGCACCGACCTGACCTCCCTGCACTATATACAGCATGTTCCCACTACATGCTATCTGTTTTACACATTGTAGTATAAAACACATTGTAATGTATATATGTTTTACACATTGTAGTGTATATATGTCAA
This sequence comes from Mesoplodon bidens, assembly GCF_964165515.1. Lineage (NCBI taxonomy): Eukaryota > Metazoa > Chordata > Mammalia > Artiodactyla > Ziphiidae > Mesoplodon > Mesoplodon bidens. Next base: position 66,318,309 of record NC_138162.1, on the reverse strand, counting down.
TTCCAATCTCCCAATTCATCCCACCTCCGCTTCCCATCCCCTGTGTCCACACATCCGTTCTCTACCTCTGCGTCTCTACTCCTGCCCTGCAAATAGGTTCATCTGTACCATTTTTCTAGATTCCACATATATGTGTCAATATATGATATTTGTTTTCTCTTTCTGACTTACTTCACTCTGTATGACAGACCCTAGGTCTGTCCACATCTCTACAAATGACCTTATTTTGTTCCTTTTTATGGCTGAGTAATATTCCATTGTATATATGTACCACATCTTCTTTATCTGTTCATCTGTCGATGGACATTTAGGTTGCTTCCATGTCCTGGCTATTGTAAACAGCGCTGCAGTGAATGTTGGGGTGCATGTGTCTTTGAATTATGGTTTTCTCAGGGTATATGTCCAGTAGTGGGATTGCTGGGTCATATGGTAGTTCTATTTTTAGTTTCTTAAGGAAACTCCATACTGTTCTCCGTAGTGGCTGTATCAATTTACATTCCCACCAACAGTGCAAGAGGGTTCCCTTTTCTCCACACCCTCTCCAGCATTTACTGTTTGTAGATTTTTTGACTGATGGCCATTCTGACTGGTGTAAGGTGATACCTCATTGTAGTTTTGATCTGCATTTCTCTAATGATTAGTGATGCTGAGCATCTTTTTATGTGCCTGTTGGCCATCTGTATGTCTTCTTTGGAGAAATGTCTATTTAGGTCTTCCATGCATTTTTTGATTGGTTTTTTTTTGATATTGAGCTGCATGAGCTATTTATATATTTTGGAGATTAATCCTTTGTCAGTTGCTTCATTTGCAAATATTTTCTCCCATTCTGAGAGTTGTCTTTTCATCTCGTTTATGGGTTTCTTTGCTATGCCAAAGCGTTTAAGTTTAATTAGGTCCCATTTTTTTGTGTGTGTGTTTGTTTTTATTTTCATTACTTTAGGAGGTGGATCAAAAAAGATCTTGCTGCTATTTATGTCAGAGAGTGTTCTGCCCATGTTTTCCTCTAAGAGTTTTATAGTGTCTGGCCTTACATTTAGGTCTTTAATCCATTTTCAGTTTATTTTTGTGTATGGTGCCAGGGAGCATTCTAATTTTATTCTTTTATATATAGCTATCCAGTTTTCCCAGCACCACCTATTGAAGAGACTGTCTTTTCTCCATTGTAATTTCTTGCCTCCTTTGTAATAGATTAGGTGACCATAGGTGTGTGGGTTTATCTCTGGACTTTCTATCCCGTTCCATTGATCTATACTTCTGTTTTTGTGCCAGCATCACACTGTCTTGATTACTGTAGCTTTGTAGTATAGTCTGAAGACAGGGAGCCTGATTCCTCCAGCTCCATTTTTCTTTCTCAAGATTGCTTTGGCTACTCAGGGTCTTTTGTGTTTCCATACACATTGCAAAATTTTCTGTCCTAATTCTGTGAAAAATGCCATTGGTAATTTGATATGGATTACACTGAATCTGTAGATTGCCTTGGGTAGTATAGTCATTAGACATCTCAAAGACCAAATGTCTGAGTCTATCATGAAAGTGTTTAACTTTGCAAGGAGATGTGTTGTGATCTACTATAACTGTAACATTAGCTCTACAACTGTACATTACAAATATATTGTTGCTTTGGTTGAAATAGAAGGATTCAGTTGCTAGGAAAAACTTCCAGACTTGTTAAAGAATGATTCATTTTAACTGATGATATCTTTATTTCTTGTTTGCTGTAGGCTAAATGCTACAACGGAAAGAATGTTTATTTGAGACCAAAATATCTGGAATGGACTTTCTACTCATCCATCTACCATCTGCATGATATTAATCAAGCTACCATGATGGACCTGTCTAATGGTCAATCAACAATGTCATGGGCTTCCTTCATCACTGCCCTTTGCCAGATTCTTTTGAGCTCTGCCTGCCTGCCAAGATCTCTCATCTTCTTTGCTTGATCCACCAACAATTCTCTCCTCTGAACATGTGCATGTATATAATCCTGAGTTATGGCCATTCCCAAGCAGACTGATGCTAATTAAGCTTCAAGTGACAATGCTGCAGGGTTAGAAATTCTAGACGCTGATCATCAGTCTGGGTACCTTGACCATTATTCTGCCAATACTCTCTGCCAGACTTGAACATTCTATCTCTTCCAGGTCCTCATTCTGACTCTTCTTCTTCCCTCTTCCTCTCAGTGAACATGGAGTACAGAGAGACTCATGTTTCATCAAAGCTCTTGGCTCTCGGACTTGGCCTCTCCTATGCTGTTCTACCACATCATGATCAGGCAATTGCTCAAACAACACACTCCAAAAACCCTTATTTATTTTTGATAAGGAGATCTTGTAAAGATTCAATCCTTTCTCTTTGAAATTTTCAAATTTCTGTTTAAAGAAAACAAATATCACATACTTCTCATTGAACAAAATGTAGATTTCAGGAATATAAAAATGCATTTGCTTTATTACATACACTATTAACCTCTCTCTGACAAAAGTTCTAAATATTCTGTTTGTCCTCTTAGGTATATTTTCCACTATTCCTCACATTATGCATTGCCCCAGAAAACTGAATTCTATGGATTTCATCATCAGGCTACCTGGCTCTCTGGCTTTTAGTTTGGTTTGGCCAATGGAAGGTTATACTGGCAGGAAACCAGTGTGGGATAGTAGAGAGAGGTTAAGTTATCTGTGCCCCAATCCTTGCAAGGCAGAGGGTAGACGGAGGCTGCATTCCTCTAGTTGGGAAGCCCCTTTCTTACAACAACAGCTCTGACTGAGTCAAGAAAACCACTCTGTCTCCTTTCCCCTCCTCACCTTTGCTAGCCCTTTCTCAGCTTCTTTAGTCCTACCTACACTTTAGTAAATAGTATCATCATTAAATTCTCCTTACTCCTTTTATGTGTGTCACCTGCTTTTCATTAGAACCCTGACTGATACAGTTTCCTCGCACCAAGTTTAACTGAGCCATGTCTACTGCAAGTGCTCAGTCCACTTTTGAGAAATAATTGGTCCCTGAACATAAAGGGAAAAGGAACTGGTAGAAATAGTTTACAATGCTTCTGTCAGGATTTTAAAATGCAATTTCTTGTATAAGACAGTCACACCCTATAGATATATAAAGTAGTCATATTTAATAGAACATTTTATATACTTCAATAATGTTTAAGATTTAATTCTATAAAAGAATATTTGAGGTGAAAAAAAGAAATGAGTGATATTTTTCCTTTCTTATTCAGTTTCCTTCATACTCAGATTTTTAAAAATCTTTTTCAAGTCTGGAAATTCCCTGCTCAAATATCAGGTCTATAGGGCTTCCCTGGTGGCACAGTGGTTGAGAGTCTGCCTGCGAATGCAGGGGACACGGGTTCGTGCCCCTGTCTGGGAAGATCCCACATGCTGCAGAGCGGCTGGGCCCATGAGCTATGGCCACTGAGCCTGCACGTCCGGAGCGTGTGCTCCGCAACGGGAGAGGCCACAGCAGTGAGAGGCCCGCGTACTGCTAAAAAAAAAAAAAAAAAAAAAAAAAAAAAAAAATCAGGTCTATAATTATGATCTTGGGAGTCTAATGATTTTAGTTTTCCCGTTCCCTGTAGCCCCCTTTGAAGCTGCATCATTAAATGATCATTTGAACATCCTTTTTCTTTTTTCTTACATAATTGATGAATAGTACATGGAATTTCTGAATAATCAGGCCAAGAAGTCACGTTAGGCTTTCAGAGAAGACATTCTGTCTGGCCTTTGCGTGGGTAATTGCAAAAGAGGACACTTTTTTCTAAATACTTCAGTAATCATCTAAAGAATTGTTTCCTGCCATCCAACCCAAAATTTCAGCTTTAGATATATTTCTATTCTGCTTTATCATACAACTTATAAAAATGATTAATAACATTTGCTTTAGTAATTATGTATCAGCAAACTTCTTCAGCTTTCTCGAAAGGTATTCTGATAGACTTCTAAGCCATAATAATTCAAGATATTGCTGTATGATGTTGTAGCAGATACAGTGACTCGTCTCCATGACTGGATTTTCCCTTCTTCCTGAGCACATTACTAGCCCCCATTTCTCAGGCTCTTGTGGTCAGTTACAGTAATTTGACAGGATTCTAGCTCACTGTGAGGGTAAATGATGGCTGCCATTCTTAAACCCGGTTTAGGAAAAACTCACATCATGCAGTCCTCACACTCTTTCCTCTTTTGGACTGAGTCATATGGAGATAACAAACAGAGTGATCATGAAAATTATGTGTCATAGACAATACAAAGACATCATCATAGGTTGCTGAATAACTGCATGGGACAGAACCCCCTCCTGCCTGCCTGGAATTTGCCTTTTATTATAACTGAGCAAGAAATATACTTCTTTCTGTTCGAGCCAATATACCTTTTGGGTGTATTTTTACAAATGTTGGCTTATCCTAATACTAATGATATGACTAAATTAATTCTTTCTCAGGATGGTTTAAAATAGTTTTATCATTTGTCTAGTGAATTTCCTTGATCCTATATTTTCCTCTCAATACTACCAATTTCTTTCCTTTCATATGGACGCTTTCAAAAAGTGTTTCATAAACACATTTAATAACTATTTGAAGACAGCACAATAAGATTCATGCATTCTACTTGGTTCTTGGGATGAGCAAGAACAGATATATTCCTTGACTCATAGATCTTGTAAAGGAGACAAATAGTAATCACATAATGGCAGAAAAAAATAAATATTTACAAACAAAGATAACTATTTTGAAGGAAAGAATAATATGCAACACTTGGCTTGGTGTGGCAAAGGGACAATTCTTTGATAAAGTGAATGAGTGAAATCAGTATAAGGAGTAGGATTACACCAGGTATACAAAGGTGGAGATTGCCTCCCAAGCAGTTGAAACACTATGTGCAAAGATTGTGTGGATGGAGGGAGCAAACCAACACAACAACTTGGTGAAAAGCCATTGTGCCTGGAGCACAGCCAGCTGTGGAATATGAGATAAGGCCAGAGAAATTGATGGGAACCAGAGTATGCATGATTCCATTGGTCATATTCTTCTTTCCCATGCACTTTGTAAGTCACTGTGACCTTTCCATATATTTGGAAAACTGACTTTGTCACTATCACCCATCAGTTATCACCACTGATTTCCATTATTATCAAACTCTAGCTCTTCCTAATATCGAACACAACTTCCTCTTCTTTTGGAAACTTTAGTGCCTCACTCTCTTCATTCACCTCTAACATTATGGCAGATTGCTATTTCCAAACATTGCCTCAGCAATAATTCCAGTCCATGCTCTTCTAGAACCTTGCCACTACCACACCAAGCAGGTAAGTCTATTTCTTCTTTACTTGAAATGAGGTAAGCTGTTTGGCCACCCTAATATGCAGAATGTAGCAAAAGTGATGCTACTTCACTTCCAAGGCTAATTCATAAAATGTAATACAATTTCCATCTGACTCTCTCTCTTGAGATGATCACCCTTGCATCCAGCCATTATGTTGTGAGGAAGCCAAGTCCACGTGAAGAAACCACATTTAGGCATTCCAGCCAAAAACCCAAGCTAAGGTACCAGCCAGCAGTCATCATCAACCACCAGGTACGAGTCAGCAAGCCTACAGATGATTCCAGCCTCTAGATTTCACGTTGCTCTAGTTGATGAGTGAAACAAAGACAAGCTGTCCTTACTGAACCCTGTCCAAATTCCCAATTTATGAGCAAAATAAGTGTCATTGTTTTATTCTTCTAAGTTTTGGAGTAGTTTGCTACACAGCAACAGGTAATAAGAGCAAATATTCTGATTCCTTCTCATTTTTCTTTCTTTTTTTTTTTTTCCATTTTTTTTTAAGTTTATTTATTTATTTTTTTAATTAGTTTCTGCTTTATAACAAAGTGAATCAGTCATACATATACATCTGTTCCCACATCCCTTCCCTCATGCATCTCCCTCCCTCCCACCCTCCCCATCCCACCCCTCCAGGCGGTCACAAAGCACCGTCATTTTTCTTTCTTAAGTAATCTTCTTCAGTGTAATAGTTTAGTAAACTATGTTTTCCAAATTAGCCTTCCTTGGTTCAAATCATCACTCTATCACTTTCTGGCTATGTAAGAGTACAAATTACTATACCTCATTTTACTCATCTGTAAAATTGGGAGAACAGTGGTAAATATTCCATGGTGTGATTGTTAGGATTAAGTAACATAATTCATGTAGAGCATTTATTACAGTACCTGGCACATAGTAAGTGCTCAATAAAAGTGTTATTTTTATTTCAACTCTGAAACTTTGGGGTTTCCCAGCATTTTAGCCATAATTCTATTATATTCTTACTTGGTGTGCTCTTCCCAGCATTCTTAACTATTCCCATTGCTTCAACTATCATGTTTTTTAAAGTGACATTTTATTTTCTTTGACTTAAGTAGGTTTTCGGGCTACGATTAAAACTTATTGCACTTTACAATTTTTCAAAATTGTCTTATATGCTTTAATATTTACTCTTTCCTTCTTCAGCATATCTTATTAATGTAGAATAAAAAAAGAATCAGGATGTGCTGAGCATTTTAAATAAAAAGTATGAGTCACCTTACAGCTAGATGAATTCCTAGCAAAGTGAGAACCAAAGAAAACCTGAACAGAGGGAGAATAAAATAGTATTTCTTTAGGAAAAGAGAAAATCTTTTTTCAAACAAAGTAAAATTTGGAGAGGTATAAAAACAAAAATATAATTATCTCTATTTGGAATGGTTAAAAAAAGTCATTTTAAGTTTTGTTTGCTTTTAAACTCTCAGTGATTGTGGTATTTGCTTCTGATTTTATCCACAAACTCCTTGAATATTTCTCTGGAAATAAACATTTCTTATTAAGAATTAGAAATTATAACTTTTAAAATGCATACCTAACTCTTTAAATCAGTGTTCTCAGCAGGAGTAATCCATGCTAGTGACCACAAGTGACCTAGCAGAGTTGGCATGCTGGAAGTGATTATTAGTAGCACAGTGAATCTTCCAGAAGAGTAATCCAATAAGAATTATATCTGTAACATTTCCCATACTTCACCTTGCCAAATGTGTCTTGTGCATCACTTTCTGGTTCAAGGCTAATGATGGCTAGCATTATTGTATATAACATTCACTATGTGTCGGGCAGTGTTCTAAGCTATTTAGCCGATTTAATTACAATGAATTTCAAAACAACACATTGGTACCATTATCATCTCAATATTTGAGATGGATAAACGGCCCCAGGAAGGTTATATATCTTTTTTAAGACTACCTAGATACTTGGTACCTACCGAAGTAGGTACTTGTTAGGGTTGGGGATTTGAAAAACCATTGTCTGCCTCCAGAACCCTACTGGTAGTCACTGTGCCGTTTAATGAAACATTGAGGTCTGCAGCATAGAGTCCAATCTCTTCAGCATAGCAATCAAGATCTTCCATGAGGGGCTTCCCTGGTGGCGCAGTGGTTGAGAATCTGCCTGCTAATGCAGGGGACACGGGTTCGAGCCCTGGTCTGGGAGGATCCCACATGCCACGGAGCGGCTGGGCCTAGTAAGCCATGGCCGCTGAGCCTGTGCATCCGGAGCCTGTGCTCCACAACAAGAGAGGCCGCAACAGTGAGAGGCCCGCGTGCTGCGATGAAGAGTGGCCCCCACTTGCCACAACTAGAGAAAGCCCTCGCACAGAAATGAAGACCCAACACAGCCAAAAATAAATAAATAAATGAATGAATGAATGAATGAATGAATGATCTTCCATGATCTGCTCCCCCTTCTTGCTACTCACCTATTCCTCCCTCCCCAGCTAGGCTCCAACTAACCTCAAAGAGTGACAATTTCTCGAGAACACTCTTCATTTTTCTATCCCATTGTCTTTTTAAAAACTCCTATATTTGGTATGTTTTTCCTCTTCCTTTGTTTGTCAAACTCCTAACAATCAACGTCAACTCAGTTAAGTGGTGTCTCTCCATGGAGACTTACTTAAGCTAGCCCTATCTGTGAGACAGAAAGAAGTCCTATCTTTCCCTTTCCTCAGGAAATCTCACGTATTCATTTAACAGGTTATATCCTAAGCTTTCTGAGAGTAGAAATTGTTGTGCCTTCTTTTTTCGTTTCCCTGAAATTACTGGTATAAAGCCTTGAATATAATCAGTTTTCAAAAACTGGTTTGATTTGAATTAGGTTCATGATTCCATGGCACTCTATAACATAGCTAGCATTCAAAGCAATTATGAAGAACCACTGTTCATAGAAACCTGATGAATAATCTTTTCTATTAACATGCTTTGATGTTCTGGGTATCTAGTATCTGTGTAAGATATATAAAATAGCTGACCTCTACAATTATTTTATGTGGTAAAATATGAATGACAAAAATGTTTTCAATTACTCAAATATATTATCAAAGATGACACAAAGGCCAAGTTGAGGTATTAAGGAAGCTGAAGGTTACAACTTATTTGATTAATTTAAAGTGTTCTTGACATTCAGTCATGATAAGCCAATCAAAACAAGATTATGTGTTTTGTGCCTTGGGATTATTCAGTTATTTTTCTCCATTCTTCATTATTAACCACATGCAGCCAAATGCATTTTTTTTCAAAATAGAGATGTCACAATATATTCCATAAAAATAACATAATAAATGTCCATCTCCCTGAAAATACATTTGCATTTTTATGTACTCTACGCTGCAGACTAATTCATCTCCGTGGTAAATGTTTCAAGACAACAATGACAGTTTCCTACCTTTGAATTCTCCCAACAACATTTAATTCTATAGAAGTACAGAATTTTCTTTAGCGGTCATCAGTCTTGTATTTCTTTTTTTTTCTTTTTTGGCATGTGAGGAATTTAATCAGATCATCCTGTTCAATCTGTCCAATGTGTTCAATTCTCTCTCTCTCTCCCTTCCATCTCAAAATCAAGGAACTTTCACAATTAAAATGTTCATCTATAACTCAATTAAATAAATATTTTTCTTTAGTTTGCTTGATTTAATATGCAGTAGGCAAGAAAGTGCCGAATTCAACAGGTACCAAAAATGTCTCCTGCTGTATGGACACAGAGCCACTATGGTAACACAGAAACCAACTGCTTTAGCATCAAGAGTAACATTCCCAAGGGCAAGATAATATTGTGGCTCAACGCTCTATGAGTGGGAGTGTTTGATTATGTACACTCTCAGGGAGATGTATACACCAGGTAGAACAATCAGGGAGTGCTTAATTTTAAGCACCACTACCAGAAGGCTATTGACTGCATGAATTTTCTCTACAATACAATTACCCTGCTGTGTATCACCACACATTTCAATCACTTTGATGTATGAGCCAATCAGTTCAAGCAAGTTTAGTTTTCTTAATGGAGCTTAATCAGACTTTTACAGAAAATATTTTTATGCAAAATAATTCACCAATATAATGATTTATTTTCTCTTCTCTGCCATGTGTTGGAAATCTGGTCTCTTTAGTCAGACTTCTGTACACTGAGAGACTAAGATTTAATACATTTGGCTTCATAAAATGCATGAAGGGAAGCCCATCAGAACATAGTTACAGAACTTCCAAAAGAGGGTTGTAGGAGAATATCCCCAGCTGCTCCATACTTGCAACCTTTTCTTAAACCCCATTTTCTTTTCAAAGCTTCTTCCCTCTTTGGCTCTCATCTAAGCCATCACTGTGGCTCTTCGTCTGTTAACTGTAACTTTGTTCCTACCTGGATGACTGTATCTGATTATGCTTATTCTCCCAAAGCTGCGCTTGACATTTTAAGGGGCTACATAATCCTATTGAGCTCTTATGTATTTTGACTGCAGACCCAATTGCTGGTGTTTAGGCATCAAATTACCTTTAAAAGCTTTGGTTAAATAAGGATGAGGCTCATAATCAATATATATGTTTAATGGTAAAATGTTTTGATTTATCTTTCTGGAAAGATGTTTAAGGCAATGATAATAGTTGATGGAAATATGTCATTTTGCCTGAAAGTTAAAGGATTGACTCAGGCTTGCCTCACCTAATCAAGGTAAAAGGTTGGTCCACTTTGGCCTGCATGTGTAATTCCTATGATGTACACGTGTACACATGCACACACACTCACACATGGAAGTTAACTGTGGAGATTGTACGTCCATAAATTAACTAGATTTTTTTCTTTACATATTGTCAACAAAATAATGTTAATATATATCTTGGACTGTACTGGGGGATCAATTTAGTACAAACATTAAAATAAATAGTACTCTGTAAATGTACCTTAACTGAGATTTAGAGGCATCTATGAGAGTTCTTGATTAACTTAGGCACTGCTCCCACTCAATATAAATATGGCCTGTGGCTGTGTACATTTTATATATCATTTGCACTACTCAGTAACATCTGAAGAATATTAATCAGGATAAAATAAGAGATGGGAAGCTAAAGAAATTCAATATAAAGATGTAGCACAGTGAACCTTCTGACCTCTCTTTGTAGAACAGAGTTAAAGCTATTACTTAGAATTGGGCAACAAATACACAAAAGGATTTGCCACAGGTTTATCAGATTTCATTAACAATCAGTGACAATGATGGGACCTTCTTATGAATTTGAGAGCTGAGTTTAAATTAAGATGAAATGCCCTAGCTTAGGCATTAAAGTTACCCATTATATTATTAATTTTAATTAGATTCTTTGCTGCTTATATTCTTTGATCTGAGCTAAGTAATTAAGCCTATTTTACTTTCTAATGAGATTACAGTGCATGTCTTGCTAAATCCAAAAATAAGAGAATGTATAGGTCCTTTATGTATACTGCTTTGCTGTGGGTATCCTGTCTACAGAATTGTGCTCTAGATGTAAGAACACACTTAAAATTTTATTTGACTATGGTGGTAGTGTTGGTCTTTCCAGAGAGATTGTAAACCATAATTTTTTACATTTATGTAATGTGTCCTATTTAATCCTTAGTTTTTAAAGCAGAGGATTTTGGTAACCAGAAGGAAGAAATTTTCTACTGCAAAGAATCTGGATGATGCCAGTATATAAGAAGGGATCCAGGGGTCCAGAAGAAAAAATATAGACCACTTAAAAAGGGAGATGTCCCTGTGTCAAGGCAAGGCTAGACTCCAATGGCTCTGAGCCAGACATATGATTTGATGGTGTAGCTTTATCTTGAACCAGCTGTCAGACTGTTGAAAACTTTGAATTTAATGTTAAAGATGACTTTTGAGATTAAAAATAATGATAATAGCTAAATTTGAGCACTTACTATATTCCACACAAGGTAATAAGCATTTTATATACATCATCTCATTTAACCTTAACATCCACCCACTGGAGTAAATATTTTATTTAAGTCCACCTTCCAGAAAACATAAAGGAAACAGAAAGCGTAGAGACTTAATGTGACTTGACCCTGCTGGTATGTGTCAGATGCAGGCCTTGAACCTATGTCTGTATGACTCCAAGCTTATGCATGTTTTAACCACTACCTTTCTCTATAGCAATTCTAATTGGATCATGAGTTTTAGGAAGTTCTCTCAGACTCCATTTTCCACTTGTAAAGTGGAGCCTGAAATACATACAGCTCTTAGTGGTGCTGCATAAATTAAATTATTCATATTTTTAAACATGATTCATGTGATATCATCCGGGAATACAATAGGTTAGTGAATATATTTTTTCTTTCCGGAAACCACAGCTACATGTGGGAATTATCTGGTGCTTGAGTACAATAGCATTTATTTAACACATTGATAGCTTCTGAACTGCTCTTCTTGCTTCCTTCTTACTCTCCTATGGTTTATTTCCACCTATCAGCCAGATTGATCCAAATAAAATGTAAGTCAAGTCATGCAGTACTTTCACTAAAACTTAAAATGGCTTCCTACTTCACATAAAATATAATTCAAAGCTTCCCTCATAATTTACAAGGTCTCCATGATCTGACCACACAACCTGTGTGATTTTGTGTCATATCAGTCATCTGCTCACTGCACTGATTCAGCCAGACAGACCTCTGCTATTCCCTCAAATACTGGCAAATGTTCTCAGTCCAGGGCCCCTGTGTTTATTATCCCTTCTTCTCACTGTGTATACAAGCCTTGCTCCTTTCCTTAATTCAAAACTCAACTCAAATATGGCCTTCTCTGACATGCACCCACTGACTGTCCTATGCAAAACATTATGAAATAGCACAAACACTCCACCGACATCACTCTCTTCACTATTTACTCTTTAGTCTTCTTGATATTTTTTCATAGCGTGTATTCTACGACTCTCTATTTACTTATGTATCTATAATTTTTATGATGTCTTACTGAAACATACATTCCACAAGAGAAAAAGAAAGATTTGCTTTTTTTTTCACTGCAGTTTCTCCAGAGCAGAAAAGAGTGTCTGACACATTGTATAAATTCACTTTGAGAAATAATGAATGATGAATGAATGAATGAATGAATGGACATATATTAATGCTCATTATATTAAAGGTATTAAGTACTATGAAATGAATGTGGTTTTATACACTTATTTTCCAAGGATCTTTTTCAATCTTCTTATATGACACAAAATCTTCTTGAGAAGAAGAAGTATCCCTGTTGGGTAGGCTCCAGGAAAAGAGCTGCTTGAGTGAATTATCTGATTATTTATAATACCTGCATTTCTCTAAACTTCAGAGCCAGGCGCATTTAGCAATCTATTCTAGGTTAATCCCATTCTGTATTTTGAGGGTAATCCTTTTAGTATATAATGTGACTTAAACTAGTAAATTTAAAGCTGATTCATGTCTTACCTGATTTTCCAGAGTCTGAATTACCTGTAGGAATAGAGTTCAACTTTACCTTACACTTCCTATTGGTTTTCTACTCCTATCTCTCTGCCAACTGCTCCTAATGCCTGCCTCACCCATGGGGACCTCTGGGTGTGCCCCTAATCCTTGCTGTTGGAACCTCTACTTGCTTGCCTAACCATATGATGTTGTGTGGTATCTAATCTCCACTCTGACTCATCATTCCACTGCTTTAGTTATGACGTGGATCTAACTCCAAAGTTTTGAAGGATGTTTTAATTTAACAAACACAAGTCACCATGAACAGAGCTAATGATTAATGAAATAAATCACTAAGTATATTTAATGTCAATAGCCACACACATTTAACATCTACTGGTACTTATTTTCAATACTTGTTAGATGTGTATAACCTCCCAAGATGTACATGGACTATTTCAGCATGTCTACATTGCTACAATATGCTGTGGTAAGTTACCTGGATATGAGAAATGGGGTTTCAGCGAAGTTATAAATAGAAGAATAACAGACTCTGTGAATATCAAGACCTTCTACTGTGGCTCACTATAATAGTTTTCTATCAATCTTTAATGAGACAATAGTATAAAGCACTTTGTAAATTTTCAAGTGATTTAATATGTAAACTACAATTTGGTTATAGAATATAATTCAAAGTATACATGATTTTTCAAATTTAAAATATTGTTGTTACTTTGCCACATGGCTTAATGTGTTATGAATGAAAAGAACATTTTTCATCTGATACATAATAAAGATTTTATAAAGATGATTATGAAAATAACATATATGACACACTGGGAAAACTGGATGAGATTGAACTATATATATATATATATATTTTTTTTTTTTGCGATACGCGGGCTTCTCACTGTTGTGGCCTCTCCCATTGCGGAGCACAGGCTCCGGACCCGCAGGCTCAGCGGCCATGGCTCACGGGCCCAGCCGCTCCGCGGCATGTGGGATCTTCCCGGACTGGGGCACGAACCCGTGTCCCCTGCATCGGCAGGCGGACTCTCAACCACTGCGCCACCAGGGAAGCCCTGAACTATATTTTTAAATAATAGATTCTATTTAAATTGGAAAATGGGAGGTTTGCTATATCAAAATATGAAGGAAAAATAATTTGTGCTTTACAGAACACCTGTCTGTTTACTTTATAATTGTGTATTTAATGCTAAATGTGCATAATATTTCTTTTGAGCTAGACAGAAACATTCAAAATTAATTAAAATGATATTCCCAAGAAAAGACATTTAATGTATTTAACATTAACACATTATTATAGGTTTTAATCTATTGCATTATATCTAAATGGGGGTCCCTCACACATGACTATCTGAGAGGGTCAAAGTCAGAATGCCTATACCTTCAGACCAAAAATCAATAGAGTATCCTGAGTTTGGTTAGCTATTCAAACTTCGCTGCCTATTCAGCACTCTCCTTTTCTATCACTAACATTCATTGCTTCATGTTGGCTAACATGCATGCTTTTTGTGTTTTATAAAAATTCCATCTTTTTTTTGACAGATACCCTTATGCCCTTAGGAGTTTCCAATTAATTATTTATTTATATATATATAAAACATTTTTCTCTCTTTTATATATAACAGAAATATGTAAAATTTTTATTACCAACCATAAGAAGTGTTTTTTTCTCCAGGAAAATTTGAGATACTTGATTGTGATTTAAATAAATTTAGGCAATTTATTTTTATCTGGGATTTAACACTGCCCAGTGTTTCATCACGTCCTGGCCTGCATAAAGAGCATAAAAATATCTAACAAGAAGGTTCAAATGGTCAAGGATGCTTCAGGATCTCAACAGGAATATTCAGTGTTATTGAATGAGATTTCTTTCTTTAAGAAATGAAAGTTCATCCCTCAACATAATAAAGGCCATATGTGACAAACCCATGGCTAATATCATACTCAAGAGTGAAAGGTTGAAAACTCCCCCTCTAAGGTCAGGATCAAGATAAGGGCGACCACTATCACTATTCCTTTTCAACATAGTACTGGAAGTCCTGGCCAGAGCAATTAGTCAAGGAAAATAAATTAAAAAAAAACAAACAAAAAACTATGAGAACTAATAAATTCAGTAAAGTTTCAGGATAAAAAAATCAATATACAAAAATCAGTTGTCTTTCTATATACTAATAATAAACTACCTGAAATAAGCAATAAAGAAAGCAATCTCATTTATAATAGCTTAGAAAATAAAATATTTAGGAGTAAATTTAACTAAGCAGGTAAAACATCTATACAGTGAAAACTATAAGACATTGATGAAAGAAACTGAAGGAGACACAAATAAATGGAGAGATAGCCCATGTTCCTGAACAGGAGGATTTAATATTGTTAAAATGTGCACAACACTCAAAGCCATCTACAGAGTCAGTGCAATCCCTATCATAATCCCAATGGCAATTTTCACAGAAACAGAGAAAATGATTCTAAAGTTTGTATGAAACCACAAAAGACCCAAATAGCTAAAGCAATCTTGAGAAATAACAAACGTGGAGGCATCACACATCCTGATTTCAAACTATATTATAAAGCTATAGTCATTAAAACAGCATGGTACTGGCATAAAACAGACACATGGACAAATGGAACAGAATTGAGAGTCCAGAAATAAACCCACACATGTATGATCAACTAATATCCGACAAGGTAGCCAAGAATACTTAATGGAAAAGGGTAGTGTCTTCAATAAATCATGTTAGGAAAACTGGATACCCACATGCAAAAGAATGAAACTAGAGCACCATCTCACACCATACACAAAAATTAACTGGAAGTGGATTAAGGACTTAAATGTAAGATCTGAAACCACAAAACTTATAGAAGAAAACATAGGGAAAAACTCTTTAACACTGGTCTTGGTAATGATTTTTTAAAATATAAACCAAAAGCACAGACAACAAAAGCAAAAAACAACAAATGAGACTATGTCAAATTAAAAGCTTCTGCCCAACAAATAAAACAATCAACAGAACGAAAAGACAACCTATAGAATAAAAGAAAATATTTGCAAATCATCTACCTGACAAATTAATATCCAAAGTATATAAGGAATTCATACAACTCAATACAAAACAAAACAACTGACTAAAAATGGGCAGAGAACTTGAACAGATAGTTTTCCAAAGAAGACATATGAATAGCCAACAGGTACGTGAAAAGGGGCTCAATATAATCATTAGTGAAATGCAAATCAAAACCACAGTGAGAAATCATCTCACACCTATTAGAATGGCTATTAACAACAACAACAAAAAAAAAAAAACAAGATAAATTCTGGCAAGGATGTGGAGAGCAGGAAATCCTGTTCACTGCTGGTGGGAATGTAAATGGCACAGCCACCATGGAAAACAGTATGGAGCTTCCTCAAAAAATTAAATATAGAACTACCATATGATCCAGCAATCCAACTTCTGGATATATATTTGAAGAAGATGACATCAGGATTCAGAAGAGATAACTGCACTCTCATGTTCATTGCAGCATATTCACAACAGCCAAGATGTGGAACCAACCTAAGTATCCATTGACAGATGAATGGATACAGAAAATGTTATATATATAGGAGTATTATTCAGCCATAAAATAAAATGAAATCTTGCCATTTGTGACAACATGAATGGACCTTAAGGGTACTATACTAAGTGAAAAAGTCAGACAGAGAAAGACAAATACTGTATGATCTCACTTAAATGTGGAATCTAAAAAACGTCAAACTCAGAAACAGAGAGTAGAAGGGTGGTTGCCAGGAGCTGAGAGGTGGGGGAAACAGGGAGATGCTGGTTGAAAGGTACAAACTCTCAGTTTTAAGAGGGTTAAGTTCCAGAGGTCTAATGTACAGCACAGCAACCAGATTATATTATACACCTGTAAGTGGGAATGAGAGTAGAGTTTTAATGTTCTCACCATAACAACAAGATGGTAATCATGTGAGATAAAGGCTGTGTTAACTCATCTTATTGTGGTAGATATTTCACAATATGTATGTTACCAAATCATCACACTGTGCACCTTAAATTTAAAGCTAGGAACTCTGAACTTGTACTTGCATTTTTGTGTTATCACCAAGCATGTATGGATAATTATAGAGTGAACATCAAATTTTAATAAATTAAATGTTGCCTTTAGGATACATGTTTTAATACAATTTATGGAGATGTGTAAGTCTTTTAAAACCAGGTTATACTGTATACAATTTATTATCATTGTTCTTTGGATATTGGATAGTGAGCATAATCTTTAAATCAGGAAAGTTACATAAATTACTAAGTGGCAGCTGTTCCTTGGGAAATGCTAGAAAGCCTCTGAACAAATATATTTCCTACTCAAAAGAACACTGAAAAAAAGGAAAATACCCCCATTTAATGGGATAGTCAGAAGTTACCTCCTCCTTATTAGGAAAAAAAAATCCACCTTCACGATTTTAAGACTTGATCATTTTAAATCTTCCTTTTCACACTCAGAGAAAGGGAAAGTATGACCTAAAGAAGCTCACTTCAATGGAAAGGGGATTTGCCCTGGACTGAGAAGAAAATTAGTAATAAAATGAAATATCTAGAGCTTGTAGGTGGGTGACAAAATAAGAATATTGACAGTAAGATTTTATTTAGCAACCTAATTCTTTTTAGCTAAATATGACATGTGAGTACAAAGAAATATGACTGATTTCAAAAAAGGAAGGAAGAATCCATATAGACTGCTGTCCCCTTTTAAAGACTCCAAGGACTATTGTCCCCTTTCACAGGGTCACTTTGAAAACTGCACACAAAATATAATCATATTTCCACTGATCTTAAATATTTTAGCTCCGACTCTCCACGGAAGTTGTGATTTGAAATTAGCCGTGGGGCTTTTGATGCCATCTATGTTCCTTGCAAAGTATATTCCATTGGGCAACTAACATACGACTCACTTTCAATAACCCACTTTACAGCTGTGAGGATGATATAATCAAAACACATGAAGCACTTGATAGCTATTCAATAGTTAATTTCTACTTTCTTTTCTCTTATTTTTCTGTCATGAATAAAAGCCAACATTGCTAAATCGTTAAATAGTGTGGTCATTACCTTTTCAAATTCAATTCTTACGAATTCACATGCTTTTATATGTAACCTATCCTTTAATCAAACTTAATTTCTTAAACATGCTTCTACTAATATATAATCTTTTCTGTCTTTTATTCATATAGCTTCCTCTAATAAAATACTCTCTCCTAAACCTCAGTTCAATCTATCACAATTTTACCCATCCTTCACCATTCAAGCAACACGTACCATTGAAAGAATCTCCTACTTCCAGATGGGTATGAGCCCTTTTTCTATACTTTAATAAAACTGGATTTATATTTCTTTGGACAGTTTTTCACACTTATAACATTTTTTGTGATAGCAGGAGTAGTAGTCTATCTTGAAATCTTTCACAGTAGATACCCCCAATAAGTATTCAAAAAAAAAGGCATTTGGGGCAACTGTCTGGAAATGAAAACTAGAAAATTGTTCTGCATTCCATTGAAAATTTGTAATACAAACAGATTCTCAAAAACTCCACAGTGTGAAGAATTTGAAAGCCAATGATGCCCTTTTCTACTTAAATAAGAAAATAAGGTGTTTGGAGCTATTTTCTCATTTGTTAGAAAAAAGTCCAATATAAAAATTCTAAGAACAACATTCTGCTAAACTCATTTTTGAAACTTATTTATCCTCTGTTTTTTTATGTAATATTTGATAGCTTTTAAATTGAAAGAATTTCTTTCCACCTTCTCTATCCTGCTCTAAAAAAATCCACACACACACACACATACACACACACACACAAATGTACTTCATGTCCTTGAAGCTGCTCGTAACTTGACTGATGCAAGTCTTGCAGTTGTCATTTTTGACAACTGGATTTAATTAGAATTATACTGTATTATTATTCTCTTCTTTAATTGCATTCAAATTTTAGGTGCCACATGGAGAATAACTGTAATACTTGATTTTTTAATGCAATCTTTTCCCAAGCCAGTTCTCAAAAGTACTCATCAGTTGATTCTGTTTCTTTTTGCAATGAAGACTATTTCATATCTGACTTTATCTCCTCACATCACACATTTCTTACTACCCTCTCTGTTGTTAACATGTTTGCTCTGACTTTGCTAGCAGGACAGATCATGTTGATTTTCTATTGAACTGGGTAAAGAATCAGCCCTGTATTGTCTCCATAGATAGCTGGCCTTCCTAAGTCATTTATCAATTCTTATTACCATAAATGTGGGAGTAACTGAAATTCTGTGTTACCATCACCCACCACTGATGTGACTTGAATTCTTCCCTATGATACTTTCCTTGTCTCTTCTCATTATACAATAACTTCTGGTAATTTATGTGCCCTTTGAATATTCCAGTTCAGTAGTGTGTGATGTGAGGCACACCTGTTCTGCAATGCTGCCACAAAATATTTCATAGAAAGGAAGGGAAGTTTAATATATGACAACTATATTATTATGTACTAGATGTGCTCTAATGTGGAACATGTGGGATTACAGAGGAATTATACAGAGAAGCTTCATGTTTATTTTTTCTCTGCCTAATAATGGAAAAATGCCTCCAGCTAAACTTATTAAAATATGTCTTATATGGTATTGCATTTTCCTCCACATAGTAGGCAAGTTAGGCTTGCCACAGGCTTATGACTCAGTGAGAAATCAAATGCAGAAGTGTGTTGCCCTAGGTCAGCAAAAATTTCCTTATATGCTAAGGAGTTATGTCACTAAGTACTCACTTCTTCTTTCCTTCCAGTCACTCATACAAAAGTCATCAAGCTTGGGATTCTGGTGTATTCTAACTGTTAGATTCTTAAATTCATTTGAGATTGTTGAAATTTTTAAATCCATAGAATTAAATTACTATACTTTAGGTAAACCTTTATGAAAAATAGGGGAAGTTGCATCTACTCAATGGTATCTTTGAGCTCAAGAGTATCCTTTGCACTACTTGTTCACTGATTTAGCAGCTGAGTGAATGCAAATTTAAACCCTGTGCAAGTCATCGTTTACCCCAATTTGCATGTAAACTGCAAGCATACCTAACCTAGTTTACTCAAAAAATATTTTTTCTTTCAAAATTAAGACTTCCTCTTGAATTCCTATTACTAAATTCTGTAATTAAATATTTCTGGAATCTCTTTCTTTTCCAAACATTACCACTGTCTTAGTCCAAGCACTCACACTCTCTCTTAGATGATTACTGACTATCTCCTCTTCTCGTGCCATGCTGTTCCAGATAGATTTCTGTTAAAGGAAATTCTAGTACTGTGACTTTCACGTTTAATACCCTTCAACGATGCCGCATTAACCACAAAAAAAGTCTATGCACTTTAACATACAAGACACTTGTTAATCAGAATAACATTTCCAGTTCATTTTCTTAATATGACCCTCTTAGAAAATTACTTATAGTTCCCAGTACTCAAGATGCTCACCCATATCTTAGCTTTTTATAATCTGCCACTTCTTAAACTTTTCTCCGCCCACCATATGGTCAACTTCCTACTTAGAAATCAGATCCAGATAGAGTTAATGTATGATCCTGCAACCCACGCCTGGGCATATATCTGGAGAAAACTTTAATTCAAAAAGATACATGCAACTCAACGTTCATTGCAGCACTATTTACAAAAGCCAAGACATAGAAGCAACTTAAATGTCCATCAGTAGATGAATGGATAAAGAAGATGTAGTATATATATATGTGGTATATATACTGTGTGTGTATATATATATATATATATATATATATATATATATATACATATGAAAAAGATGTTTTATATACAAACACACACACACACACACACACACAAAATATGGAATATTACTCAGCCATAAAAAAGATGAAATAATGCCATTTGTAGCACCACGGATGGACCTAGAGATTATCATACTAAGTGAAGTAAGTCAGACAAAGACAAATATCATATAAAATCACTTATATGTGGAATCTAAAATACGATTCACAAATAAATGAACTTATTTACAAAACAGAAACAGACTCACAGACATAGAAAATGAACTTATGGTTACCAAAGGGGAAAGAGAGTGAGGAGGGATAAATTAGAAGTCTGTGATTAGCAGATACAAACTACTATGTATAAGATAGATAAACTACAAGGTCGTACTGTATAGCACAGGGAACTCTATTCAGTATTCTGCAATAAACCATAATAAAAAAGAATACAGGGCTTCCCTGGTGGCACAGTGGTTGACAGTCTGCCTGCTGATGCAGGGGACACGGGTTCGTGCCCCAGTCCGGGAAGATCCCACATGCTGCGGAGCGGCTGGGCCCATGAGCCATGGCAACTGAGCCTGCGCGTCCGGAGCCTGTGCTCTGCAACAGGAGAGGCCACAACAGTAAGAGGCCCGCGTACCACACACAAAAAAAAAAGAATACAAAAAAGAATATATATTTATTTTATTTTACTTTATTCATTATTTATACAACAGGTTCTTATAAATTATCTATTTTATACATATTAGTGTATATATGTCAATCCCAATCTCCCAATTCATACCACCACTACCACCCCCATCCCAACTTTCCCAATAGGTGTCCATACGTTTGTTCTCTACATCTGTGTCTCTATTTCTGCCTTGCAAACCAGTTAATCTGTACCATTTTTCTAGATTCCACATATATACATCAATATACGATATTTGTTTCCCCTTTCTGACTTACTTCACTCTGTGTGACAGTCTCTAGGACCATCCACGTCTTTGCAAATGACCCAATTTCATTCCTTTTTATGGCTGAGTAATTGTATATATGTACCACAACTTCTTTATCCATTCATCTGTTGATGGGCATTTAGGTTGCTTCAATGACCTGGCTAGATAGTGCTGCAATGAACATTGGGGTGCATGGGGTGCAATAATAGTGCTGCAATGAACATTGGGGTGCATGTGTCTTTCTGAATTATGGTTTTCTCAGGGTATATGCCCAGTAGTGGGACTGCTGGGTCATATGGTAATTCTATTTCTAGTTTTTTAAGGGACCTCCGTACTGTTCTCCATAGTGGCTGTATCAATTTATATTCCCACCAACAGTGCAAGAGGGTAAGAGGGTTCCCTTTTCTCCACACCCTCTCCAGCATTTGTTTGTAGATTTCCTGAAGATGCCCATTCTAACCAGTGTAAGGTGACACTTCACTGTAGTTTTGATCTGCAATTCTCTAATAAATAGTGATGTTGAGCATCCTTTCATGTGTCTCTTGGCCATCTGTATGTCTTCTTTGGAGAAATGTCTATTTAGATTTTCTGCCCATTTTTTGACTGGGTTGTTTGATTTTTTAATATTGAGCTGCATGAGCTGTTTATATGTTTTGAACATTAATCCTTTGTCAGTTGCTTCATTTGCAAATATTTTCTCCCATTCTGAAGGTTGTCTTTTTGTCTTGTTTATGGTTTCCTTTGCTGTGCAAAACCTTTTAAGTTTCATTAGGTCCCATTAGTTTATTTTTGTTTTTATTTCCATTACTCTAGGAGGTGGGTCAAAAAGGGTCTTGCTGTGATTTATGTCACAGAGTGTTCTTCCTATATTTTCCTCTAAGAGTTTTATAGTGTCCACTCTTACATTTAGGTCTTTAATCCATTTTGGGTTTATTTTTATGTATGCTGTTAGGGAGTGCTCTAATTTCATTCTTTTGCATGTAGCTGTCCAGTTTTCCCAGCATCACTTATTGAAGAGACTGTCTTTTCTCCATTGTAATTTCTTGCCTCCTTTGTCAAAGATTAGGTGACCACTGGTGTGTGGGTTTATCTCTGGACTTTCTATCCTGTTCCACTGATCTATATTTGTTTTTGTGCCAGTACCATACTGTCTTCATTACTGTAGCTTTGTAGTATAGTCTGAAGACAGGGAGCCTGATTCCTCCAGCTCCGTTTTTCTTTCTCAAGATTGCTTTGGCTATTCGGGGTCTTTTTTGTCTGCATAAAAATTTTAAGATGATCAATGAAAAATGCCATTGGTAACTTGATAGGGATTGCATTGAATCTGTAGACTGTTTTGGGTAGTAGAGTCATTTTCACAATATTGAGTCTTCCAATCCAAGAACATGGTATATCTCTCCATCTGTTTGTGTCATCTTTGATTTCTTTCATCCGTGTCTTATAGTTTTCTGAGTAAAGGTTTTTACCTCCTTAGGTAGGTTTATTCCTAGGTATTTCATTCTTTTTGTCGCAATGGTGAATGGGATTGTTTCCTTAATTTCTCTTTCTGATTTTTCGTTGTTAGCATATAGGAATGCAAGAGATTTCTGTGCATTAATTTTGTATCCTGCTACATTACCAAATTCATTGATTAGCTCTAGTAGTTTTCTGGTGGCATCTTTAGGATTCTCTATGTAGAGTATCATGTCATCTGCAAACAGTGACAGTTTTACTTCTTCTTTTCCAATTTGTATTCCTTTTATTTCTTTTTCTTCTCTGATTGCCGTGGCTAGGACTTCTAATACTATGTTGAATAATAGTGATGAGAGTGGACATCCTTCTCTTGTTCCTGATCTTAGAGGAAACGCTTTAAGTTTTTCACCATAAGAATGATGTTTGCTGTGGGTTTGTTGTATATGGCCTTTATTATGTTGAGGGAGGTTCCCTCTATGCCCACCATCTGGAGAGTTTTTATCATAAATGGGTGTTGAATTTTGTCAAAAGCTTTTTCTGAATCTATTGAGATGATCATAGGGTTTTTATTCTTCAATTTGTTAATATGGTGTATCACATTGATTGATTTGCGTATATTGAAGAATCCTTGCATCCCTGGGATAAATCCTACTTGATCATGGTGTATGATCCTTTTAATGTGTTGTTGGATTCTGTTTGCTAGTGTTTTGTTGAGGATTTCTGCATCTATATTTATCAGTGATACTGGTCTGTAGTTTCTTTTTTTGTAGTATCTCTGTCTGGTTTTGGTATCAGGGTGATGATGGCCTTGTAGAATGAGTTTGAGAGTGCTCCTTACTCTGCAATTTTTGGGAAGAGTTTGAGAAGGATGGGTGTTAGCTCTTCTCTAAACATTTGATAGAGTTCACCTGTGAAACCATCTTGCCTGGACTTTTGTTTGTTGGAAGATTTTTAATCATAGTTTCAGTTTCATTACTTGTGATTGTTCTCATATTTTCTATTTTTTCCTGGTTCAGTCTTGGAGGGTTATACATTTCTAAGAATTTGTCCATTTCTTCCAGGTTGTCCATTTTATTGGCATAGAGTTGCTTGTAGTAGTTATTGTATTGTTCATCTCTGTTTGTTTGTTCTTTAATTCTTCTAGGGCTTTGTTAAACATTTCTTGCATCTTCTCAATCTTTGCCTCCATTCTTTTTCTGAGGTCCTGGATCATCTTCACTAACATTATTCTGAATTCTTTTTCTGGAAGATTGCCTATCTCCACTTCATTTAGTTACTGTTCTGGGGATTTATCTTGTTCCTTCATCTGGTACATAGTCCACTGCCTTTTCATTTTGTGTATCTTTCTGTGAATGTGGTTTTCATTCCACAGGCTGCAGGATTGTAGTTCTTCTTGCTTCTGCTACCTGCCGTCTGGTGGATGAGGCTATCTAAGAGGCTTTTACAAGCTTCCTGATGGGAGAGACTAGTGGTGGGTAGCACTGGGTGTTGCTCTGGTGGGCAGAGCTCAGTAAAACTTTAATCCACTTGTCTGCTGAGGGATGGTGCTGGGTTCCCTCCCTGTTAGTTGTTTGGCCTGAGGCAACCCAGCAATGGAGCCTACCCTGCTCTTTGGTGAGGCTAATGGTGGACTCTGGGAGGGCTCACGCCAAGGAGTACTTCCCAGAACTTCTGCTGCCAGTGTCCTTGTCCCTGCGGTGAGCCACAGCCACCCCCTGCTTCTGCAGGAAACCCTCCAACACTAGCAAGTAGGTCTGGTTCAGTCTCCTGTGGGGTCACTTCTTCCCCTGGGTCCTGATGCACACACTACTTTGTGTGTGCCCTCCAAGAGTGGAGTCTGTGTTTCCCCCAGTTGAAAGTCCTTCAGTCAAATCCCACTAGCCTTCACAGTCTGATTCTCTAGGAATTCCTCCTCCAGTTGCCAGACGCCCAGGTTGGGAAGCCTGACGTGGGGCTCAGAACCTTCACTCCAGTGGGTGGACTTCTGTAGTATAAGTGTTCTCCAGTTTGTGAGTCACTCACCCAGCAGTTATGGGATTTGATCTTATTGTGATTGCGTCCCTCCTACCATCTCATTGTGGCTTCTCCTTTGTCTTTGGATGTGGGATATCTTTCTTGGTGAGTTCCAGTGTCTTCCTATAAATGATTGTTCAGCAGTTAGTTGTGATTTCGGTGCTCTCACAGAACCGAGTGAGCGCACGTCCTTCTACTCTGCCATCTTGAAGCAATTTCTCTCAAGAATATATATTTATATATGTATAACTGAATCACTTTGCTGTATCCCCAAAACACAACATTGTAAATCAACTAGACTTCAATTAAGAAAAAAAAAATCAGATCCTGTGATTCTCCAATGCCTTAGATAACTCAATTAACTCTCATCTACATTAAAATTATTCATTGTTATTATTTCTATTATTACTGTGCTACATATTTTAAATTTTTTAAATAAGCTTTTTAAAAGCATAGGTGGTCTACACCATCTCTGCAACCCAAGTCTTGCAAAATATCTTACACATAACATATGGACAATACAGTTTGAATGGGGCTTAATTTGATTTAACTTAGCAGATTTTTATGATTCACTTCCTATGGAATATGATTTCATTTTATGAATACATGATATGTAGAAAATAATATTATAGTACTTTTATACAGTGTGGCTTAGAAATTCAACTATGTATACCGATGGTGACATCTAATTTGTACAAATGTCTTCATTTCTCCTTCTGCTTTAAAAAACCCAGAATTCCAAGAGCTGTTCCTGCTCAGAAATTATTGCTTATGAGGTAGAATCTTTACCAATGGAATTTCTCCAAACCTCATCTCATATTTATCCTTCACAGGTGATACTCTTCTTCATCCACTGATGAAACTCCTTTTGTCAAGGATTCTTCCAGTTTCCTACTATTGAACTCCTGTTTTTATCCTTTGTTAGTGTTTGACTTTTAACTAGGAACAGTAACCTCTAAATATATTATTACATTCCTAGAAAAAGATCATTTTGAGTTCAAAACAAGTGACTTACATATACACTTACTTGTAATCTAAAAGAATTGTTTTTTAATTAAAACATTGAGTTTTGGAAACATTAATGAAAATAGAAATATACTCATAAAACATGAGAGGCTGAAGGTTTCCTAAAGACCATATGTTTCCACCTATTAAGTTTTAAAATGAGAAAAAAACAACTAAGACAGAGGTTAATTAAAATGCTTGCCTCAAATCACATATGCAGTTAGCAAAGTATCCAGAATGAAAGCTCAACTTTCACACATTCCCAACTTAGGGCTTCACTCAGTATCATATAGCCTTCTGGAAAAGCAAAGCAGCTACCTGAATGCCTGGTCATGCACCTGATCTGCACTATAACTACAAGAGACCTGGGATCCAGATATTTAGACATTTTTTATTCCTCCTTGAAACTTGGAAAGAGTATTTTGTCCCCATTTCTTACATCTGGAGTATGCTTTGGAAGTTGAGATCAAGTTTGCTTTTGATTGTTCTGAGAAAGTGTCTATTCATACCTGTGTTTGTACAGCCCTTGAATATTGAGGAAACTAGATATTGTCTCCTTGAGAATAAGCATAACTTTAAAAAAGCAATGCATGCTACTGACTTACTCTGATGTAAACTTGCTTCATGTGAATTATTCAGCTGCTCCTGGCCACTATCTGTAGCTGAATTTATATGCTCAGTTAAACATCCAATCTTCAAGTAAGCTACTGGTACCCCTGCCAGAAAATCAGAAAACTATATTTTCCTCTCCTGGCATTTAGTATGCTTTAAACCTCACATTTATGCAAACTTGCTCAGGCCAAGTTTTATACTTCCTCTTAGTGCTGTGCTGATTATTCACCCATGTAACTACACTGAGAATTAGCATCAAAATGGAGATATGAGGACCAACCGTAATAAAGATGTTATGAATACTCATATCTTCAGATCTGAAACTTTCTGCTTTAAGAGTCTAGAGCATAAATGTCAGAGAAAAGCACTAATGTTTGGATTTATGAAGAGAACTCTGATGCCCTCCTGTGGACAGTTAAGGAAAATCTCAAGTTTTCCTTTTACAGCTGTATTTAATGGTATGCGGAGCAAAAGAAGAATGGCATATACAAATTTGTTAAGTACATCTCTAACACACACATGTAGTCTAAACAATATGTATTTCATATAATAATCGTTATTAAGGTACACACACACACATACACAAAGAAAGAGTAAACAGCTAAAAGAATAAAGCCAAAATGGTTACAGTGATTATAGCTTAATGGTGGTTTTTTTTTGTTGTTGTTGTTTTTGAGGTACACGGGCCTCCCACTGTTGTGGCCTCTCCCGTTGCGGAGCACAGGCTCCGGACGCACAGGCTCAGCGGCCTTGGCTCACGGGCCCAGCCACTCCATGGCATATGGGATCTTCCCGGACCGGGGCACGAACCCGTGCCCCCTGCATCGGCAGGTGGACTCTCAACCACTGCGCCACCAGGGAAGCCCTCTCACTTCTAATTTAAAAAATCACAGGTATATATATGTAATGTACCCAGCCTTGGTCAGTTGGGTGTTGGATTTTTTAAAAATTAGAAATTTGGATTAGAGTAGCTGTTTTCAAACCCTGACGGTAATATGAGAGTTATCGTAGCTGAGTTACTTAATTGTTCTTGTGTCTGATTTCTCATCTATTAAGCAGAGACCTCTTCTTTACATATGGATAGCACTATGAAAATTAAAAAGCACTATGGAAGTAGATAGTATTGTTCCTAGTGTTTAACATTAAAGAGATAGTCTTATCTTTCTTGCTTTTCATCCTTTCTTGCTTTTCAAGGGACTCATCTAGAGAGTGTGTCTTGGCCCAAAGTTGTGGAAACTTCAGACAATTAGAAAAGAAGTCTTGACCTTTTAGTAATATTATATTATCTAGAGGAAATTTCTTATAATCCTGTCTGAAAACCTGTCCTGGATATGGTTTGTGAGGCAGAGTTTATACACCTCACTTGTATAGAAGCCCAATTATTTAGAACATTGGACTTTTAATTGAAAAAATATCTAATAGCCAAAGCGAAGACATGTTATGAACCTCTTAGGTAACGTATATGTGCAGATATTACTTAACTGATTCTTAAAGCAATTTTCAATAATATCAATTCAGTAGTTCTTTAAAGCATCTTTAGAAATATAAAAAGAATAAAGAGTCTAAAACGATGCGTCCAGAATGTTATTTGGATTTCATTATATTTGTGAATATGTGTATGTGTAAGGTAAACCCTAAAATCAGAATTAAAAATCGCTGTAAACTGGATAATGAATCTGTCAAGGAAACTTAGGGGTCTACTGAGCATTCAGTCATAAACCAGGCATGCACTGAATACAGACAGAAGAGCAGAAGACCTGCAAGGCCACTGAGCCATAACCCAGAGCCCAACATGAAACCCAGTGGCCAGCATTGAACAACCAGCCAGGATTGCCCCAAGGACAGGTTGTACCCACCATTGTGATCTCGATGGCCAGGAATGGGACTACATAAGCATCATCATAAGAGGAAGGATAAATAAAAATTTTCCAGTATCTTGAAGCTATAGTCCATTTACCTCTGGAGTCCTAAGTGATTTTAATAGGTGCTTCTGGAGATTTTTATTTATCAATTATATTTTAATATGTCACTGTGCATATGACTAATTTTACTTTGAAGAATATTTGTTTTTAATTTGGAGAATATCTACTAATCTATCACGGGTTATTAATGTCTTGTGGAACACAGTTCAAGAATTGCTGCCTACCAGATTTAGATGAAGGTCAGGTTAACATATCTGTAATACTTTTCTCATGTCTGCATTTTTCTGAGATAAAGTGGGATACGTGGGATAAGAGGTTAAGGTAAGTGCAGAGCAAATGGTAGGTGCACTAGTCAGAAACTAAGGAAATTGAGGCAGGAGAAATGAAAAAGTTAATTATTGGCTACTTGACAATTAGTTTTTCTAACCAGATAATAGCATATAAATTTAAAGTCTGTGAAATGGGACTTATGAGATAAATTATTGGCAATCTTTTGAAGGAGACTAGGAGAAATTGAGAACAACAAAGAAGTTTGGGTATGTAATGGATGTATGTAATGGTGGAGCAGAAGGGAACTAGGAAGATAGGAACTGCTAAATGAGATTCATTTGAAATTTTGTTTAACAATATTCCTGGTGGTGACATACCCTAGTTTGCCGGGAAAAAAATCACCTGCTTGCTTTGGCTCACATTCTCTGGCTGTCAGGGGGTAACACCAATTATGCTCTGGGAATATACAGATGAAGCATTGTTTATCCTCCATAAAACTTTAAACATGAATAGGTAACTAAAAAACATGAATATTTACAGCTCTAAATTATACACAGCAATGTCCTCCACATTGGAAATCAATTTTAGCTTCCCACTGGATTTATTAACCTCCAGACTACCTGTCTCTCCTTTCCCAATCAGTTTCCTATAAATAAACATGACATATAACTATATATACACACACATATATGTGTGTGTATATGTGCATGTGTGTTAGGCTGGGTCAATAGATGAATGAAGCATAGTCACCGGAATATCAATACGTACTTCTAAATGTAAGTTGGCAGATTTATTTTCAGGTCACAAGGCCCAATGTACGAGGGTAAACTGATTTTAGAAAGATGCTCTTTCTTTCTTTCTCTCTCCCTCTCCCTTTCTGCTACCATTATTCCTCAGTATATTCTCCTTATTTGTAAACGTCTGAACTGTCACAGAGGTCCAAGTCTTTTCTAGCCACTAGCTAAATCAATGAATTTACAGAGATCAAATCATTATGTTATACACCTTAACATTATAAAGTTATGTCGATTATATCTCAATAAAACTGAGGGGAAAACAAACAAACAAACAAAAACAATGGATTTGAATATTGTAGATACTTGGAACAGAGGAATCATCCACTCATTAACATCAGGCTGAGTGTGTTCCTCTTCTAATCCCCAAACCCTGTAGCTCTGTGTAAGTGCAACCATACATATGTCTCTATGTAGTTAGTTACCTATGTCAAATGGATTGCATTTACTGACTAGAAGTTTGTCACCTCTTATAGTTTTTGAGAGTGGTGAAATTTTTCATTCATTAAAAATTTAATGAAATTTTGTTTAAACAAAATTTCTAGATTGATTTCACAATCAATCAAACTTTCTAATGTGAAGTAACACACATACAGACAAATGCATACAGCATGAATTCAGAGTAGTTTAATTAGTGATTATATACCAAAGCCCATGTAACCAACATGCAGGTCAGGAAATCGAAGATTGACAGCATCCCAGAAGTCCCTTCCTGATCCAATCCCTCTCTCCCAACTAGAGGTAACTGTTACTTTCCTTTGTAGTTTTACAAAGTAGGTATGCATTTTTTTTTTTTTTTTTTTTTTTTTGCGGTACGTGGGCCTCTCACTGTTGTGGCCTCTCCCATTGCGGAGCACAGGCTCCGGACGCGCAGGCTCAGCGGCCATGGTTCACGGGCCCAGCTGCTCCGCGGCACGTGGAGTCTTCCCAGACCGGGGCACGAACCCGTGTCCCCTGCATCGGCAGGCGGACTCTCAACCACTGCGCCACCAGGGAAGCCCAGGTATGCATTTTTAAGTATTACATTTTTTTCTCATTTGAACTTAATAAAAATTGACTTGTCTCTTTGTTGTTTTTTTTCCTTGGTCTTTTTTCCATGTTTTGTTTTTGTGATTCAACCATGTTGGTACATGCATAAAAATTAGGAAAACTAATTAGTTAATACATGTCATTTTTTGGTCGAATAACTTTGTACATAAAAGCTAAGTATAGAAAAAAGACTGTGGTTGCCCCTGGCAACTGGAAGAGAAGATATTGGTCTTTTTTCATTCTGCATTAATCTTCCAAACCAGAGTATAGTCGACTTCCACTCATTAGTTGGCTTACACAAACGTCCTTTTCCCCTTTTTGTTATCCTTGAGAATGAGGGCCGTATTCTAGGGCTTGTACTACTGGCTGGCTTTTGGTACAACTCACTGGCAAGAATGAACACCATGGAACATAGCCTAGAAATAGACATTGAAGTAGGTCTCCTTGATCTGAACAGCAATACCAAAGCTGGTTTGGTAAGCAACCCAAAAATGTAACATTTCACCAAAGTTCCCACATAAAGGGGAGTTTCTATTCTACTTGGTGTCTAATACCTTCTGACTCAGTCTGAGAGAAAATGAGAAATGTTGCAACAAATACTATCACTATAAAACTATTTTAATATTTGTAAAAAGTTAAGATAAAAAGAAAAAAACAGATTTCATATTTCCTCCCTCATAAGTTCCCAGGTGTTTTCATTACAGTTTTGATACAATAAGTAAATGGTCTTTGAGTGCAGCAAAGTAAAACGTTTTCTACCATGAAGAAATTTATACTATTAATATTTCTGGACCAATATTATAGATGTAAGATATACTGTGAGATAGTCAACTTGATTTACTTCTCTGATGAGTATGCACATTAGGTATGTGTATGTAGGTATATGAATCAGGGAGATAAGCCAACCCTAAATTTGTCCTAAAGTGTTTCTTTTCTGATTTTGCTTCATGTCTCTATTTCCCATTTCAAAAGAAGCAGTCCATTAAAAGCAATCTTGTTCTCCACAGGCGTGTAGTAAGTCTTTTGCTCATTTTTAGCTAAGTGTGTCATGACTAAGTAAAAGAGGAAAAACAGCTAACCTACTGAGGGATTAGGTAAAACAGGCAGATAATTAACATCACTGGGCAATACGTATTTTGAATTTGTAGTCTTAAAGTGAAAACTATTATTAACCTTGAAATCATAATACACTGCTAAATCTTGAAATATATCTTCTCATGTTTACACTGGGGTTTTACCTATATATTTTTATAGCATTTCCTTAAAACATTATTTCATTTGTCATCTGTCCCTACCCACATATACAATAAAGTTATCAAGCTATCATTCATTTACTGTTTACAAAGAACTTTCCTGTACATCTCTCTTTTGATCTCCCAAACAACCCTATTAGTCAGACAGATTTAGTCAACAAATATTTACTGGATATCCTCCAGCTGTATATTTCACACTGTGGCAAAGAGATGGTACAATGTGTAAGCAAATATAGTCCATACTCTCATGAAGTTTACCCTTTGGTGGGGAAGCCAAAGGACAAATTACTCCGATTAATTATAAGTGACTGGATAATTATAAGTGTCAAATGTTGTGAAGGAGAAGCAAAGACTGCTAACATATGGTGAAGAAAGTGAAAAGAACTTTTACCATGTATTGAAAGTATCATGTCTGTTTTCTTTTCCTTCCTTCTTTCCTCCTCTCTCTGTTTCTCTTTTTAAGTACACACTATACTATTTTTTTTTCTCTCAAAAGACTTAGCATTTCCCCCCCTTTTCAGGGCATAGTTTTTGTAGGAACAAGTGAGTTTTTCTTCTCACTTGATATAGAGTGTTCATAAATTTTGAAACCTTCCAAGAAAGTAGTATATAGTTTTCTCAGATATGTCTTCAATGCCTGTATGATAATGTCATTTTGTTTTTGTTGTCAACAATGTCATCATTGTTGCTCTTGTTGTCTTCTCTCCCCCCCACCGCTGCCAGTAAGGGAAGGAATGTTGGATTCATAGTAATTCTAATCTTTTGAGCCCTCAGGGGATTTAAAAAATAATCTTTACTTATTCTCTCCTGTGGCATTTATCCCAGAGATTTAGTTATCATTTTTTGTAAAGTGGAATAAAGTTGTAAGTAGAGGCTTCTCCAATTTTTGAAGAAAAAGAGGAACAAATTTCAGCATAAAAGCTAGCAATTACTAACCAAACCTAATAGCCTGGGTTGAGCCCTATCTCGAGGAGCTATCCTCAGTAGAGAAAACTGAAAGTTTGAGTACATCTGATAGTTAATAGAAAGTTACATTAAGTGTTAGAGCTCATTACAATTTTCACATAAAATATTATTATCTGATCATCATCTTGATTTTATATGGAAAAAACCATTATTATTAGCACCCAGTATTGAATGATTATCTGAGGCTCTGTTTCTGTGGCTTGTCCAAGGACAGTGAATGGTGAAAATGATACTTTAGAGGCATATAAGCAAAGCAAAAGATACTTGGAGTATTTTAGATTCTAAGATTATCTTCCAACCAATGGCAAAACCAAATATCAGGAAAGCACGGAATCTCACACTGAAATACACAGAAACCCCTGACGTTTTAACTCAATCAAGAAAATTTCCCTTCTCAATTTTGCAATAGGAAATAAGGAAATTCAAATTTGTATGCATACCTTACTTCCTCGAGGTAGCAATGCTTGTTGGTTGATGCAGTTGATAAAAATGTTGCCACGATCTCCAGTAGTCTTCAAAGCTGCACTACTTCTTGAGAGAAAAATCTACAATAGTACAGAGAAGAGAGTGGTCTGTTGGCATAAAAAGTCACAGCATACTGTCATCCATCCCATAGATACTAATGCCAGGAAAAGCAGACCTCCTTAGGACTAAATCTATGGCTGCGGTTTGGAGCAATAAAGGAAAGACCTGAGAGGTCAGAGTCACAGAGAAAATATCTCTATATTACAGAAGTGAAGAATTCCATTTTTATCCACAATAGCTAATACTGTCTAGAAACTTCTCAGGCAAGCAAAGAAGAAAAAAAAAAAAAAAATCAAGCTGGTCCCAGATGTCCAGAATATGCACCTTCATTTATTGGGCAGTCATATATGAGAAATGACCTCTCTGGAGGGTGCCATATGAATGATTACAGCTCCCTTTAATGCTCCAAACTACTTCCAAAGCTCAGTGGGAACTCTGTGTTGCATTACTGGAAAAAAATTGAGTAAATATACCATTTTTCCTCTTTAGACCTCATTCTTGACTTTTTCCTAAATACTCTCTCCAATATAGGAATCACTATTTTTTTCTTCTCCCAAACATTATAGATGTTATAGCTATATAATTTAGAACAACGAGTGCTTGGGTTTAATCATATAAGAGCATTTTGCCCATTCTAAATACAGCATGTGTGAGTTTTCTTATTTCTAACAGAAGATTTAAAATGTTTTATTTGTTACAATAAATATGTCTTTAGCTAAATGAATTCAACTGGCTTTTACTGTATTGGAATCCATGCTAAATGTAGGAATTGCTTGGAATGAATGGACTTTAAAGAATATATCTGAGAGTGGGGGGGGGGTTAGTCTCTTTTCTAGGAAATGAATAATCAGAAAAATAATAGTTCACCCAGAGAACTGAAACTCAATGAATAACATGGAAGTTGTATTACTAGGTAATTTAACCAGATCATACAGTGGGTGGAGGCAGTATCCTTTTTGAATGGATGCAATGAACTAAGAAAAGACCACAGAACTGATTCCTATAGAGGTTTTTGTTTGTTTGTTTGGGTTTTTTTAGTCATCAAGTTATAACTCCTAATTAATAGAGAGCCAAACTCTTTTATGTGAGTAAAATTCCAGAAACAAATCCAATTGCATATCCCACTCCAGTCAGTAAATCAAGTGAGACAAAAGAATGAGTCACCATGCTGGTGTCCTTTTCATAAAGTAAAAGTTTTTTTTTTTTTTTCCCCAGAAAAGGGGGCTTACATGCTAAAATTTTCTTTCTGATAGAAGAGGATGAACTGATTCTCATGATTGAGAAAGAGATTAGCTACTGAGTAGAGTCATAATGCTCACAGGAACCACATATAGGATTAAGCATGGAAGTCTTGTAGTCTTATGATCCACTGTATGATTTATACATAATTCAGGTCCCAGAACTGGTAGTGATATACTTACCAGTTGTATCTGTAATAGCTACACCTTTCATACCCCTATTTAGCAATGGTTGAGGAGGATACCTAATGCTAAGATATGAACCAACTTAAGAAAAGGTGACCTGAGTGTATTAGCTAGCCACAGCTTAGCTTGCATTTAGGCTCCATTCAAAGAAAATAGGAGAACTTGCTATGCCCCCTCTTACTTCCCCATCTTTAAATGACCAATAGACAGAAGCAATGTGCCAGTGACCTACATTAACCCTTAACTTAAAGCAGATAGAAAGAACAATTACACTAATTGGTGCCAGATTCCGTTCTATGCGATAACTCAGTATATATGTATAACAATCTTATTCTAACATAACCACCATGAGCAAAATAATATTTTTCCCTTTTTGCAAAAGAAAAATAGAGAATTCACAAAGCTAATAATTTGCCTATGATCAGACTATTGGTAAAAATTTGAACCTGGCTCTATTTGACTCAAAATCTTATACTATTTCCATGCTGACATAATTTTTTTCCCTGACACACAAAAAGCTGTAAAATAATTAAGTATACAACTTGATGAGTTTGGAGGTAAGTAGACAGGTATGAAATTATCACCACAATCTAAGCTATAAGCCTATTCATTACCACTGAAAGCTTTCTCCTGTCTTATTATTATTACTATTTGTGATAAGAACAAACATGAGATCTAGACTCATAGAAAAATTTTTAGTATATAATACAGTATTATTAACTATAGGCACTGTGCTGTACAGTAGACCTCTAGGACTTATTTGTCTTATATAACTGAAACTTTGTATTTTTTGACTAATACTTCCCTGTTTTCTGCTTCCTCTAGCCTCTGGCAACCACCATTCCACTCTTTGCTTCTATGAGTTTTACTATTTTAAATTGCTCATATAAGTGGTACCGCATCATACTTGTCCTTCTGTGTCTGGCTTATTTCACTTAGGATGTCTTCTAGGTTCATCTGTATTGTGGCAAATGATAAGATTTCCTTCTTTTTTTAAAGCTGAATAATATTTCATTGTATGCGTATACCACATTTTCTTTAGCGACTCCTCCCGATGATGGATGTTTAGGTTACTTCCATGTCTTGGTTATTGTAAATAATGTTTTAATGAATATGAGAGTACAGATATCTCTACAAGATCCTGATTTAAATTCCTTTGCATACACACCAAAAAGGGGGATTGCTGAATCATATGGTAGTTCTATTTTTAGTTTTTTGAGGAACGTCCACATTGTTTTCCATATTGGCTTAACCAATTTATATACCCACTAACAGTATACAAGAGTTCCATTTTCTCCATATCTTCTTGGTGAGACAACATTTATCTTTTTTTTTTTAATAAAAGCTATTCTAACAAGTGTGAGGTGACATTTCATTGCAGTTTCATTTGCATTTCCCTGATGATTAGTGATATTGAGTTTTTTTCATTTATCTGTTGGCCATTTGCATGTCTTCTTTGGAGAACTGTGTACTTGGTTCCTTTGCCCCCTTTTTTTTAATCAAGGCATTTATTGATTGATTGATTGATTGATTGATTGCTACTCAGTTGTATGAGTTCTTTATATGTTTTGGATAGTAAACCCTTCGAGACATATGATTTGCAAATATTATTTTCCCATTCTGTAGGTTGTCGCTTCATTTTGTTGACTGTTGATTTTTCATATATATATATATATATATATATATATATATATTTTGCAAACAGAGATAATTTTACTTCTTTCTTTTCAATTTGGATGCCTTTTAAATTCTTCTTTTGACTAACTGCTCTGGCTAGGACTTCCAGTACAATGTTTGAATAGAAGTAGAAAGAGTGAGCATCCTTGCCTTGTTCCAGATCTCAAAGACAAAGTTTTCAGTTTTTCACCATTGAATATGATGTTAGATGTGGCTGTTTCCTACATAGCCTTTACTGTGGTGCAGCAAATTCCTCCTGTACCTAAATTTGTTGAGAATTTTTATCATGATAAGGTGTTGAATTTTGTCAAATAATTTTCCTGCATCTATTGAGCTAATGTGATTTTAATTCTTCATTCTGTTAATGTGGTATATTAATTGATTTGCACATGCTGAACCATTCTTGCACCCCAGGGATAAATCACACTTGGTCATGCTATATGATCCTCTTAATGTGCTGCTGAATTGGGTTTACTAATACTTTGTTGAAGATATCTGCATCCATGTTCATCAGGTATATTCACCTGAAGTTTTCTTGTGGTATCTTTTTCTGTCCTTTGATATCAGGGTAATGCTGATCTCAGTGCTTATAAATGTTCCCCTTTTCTACTTTATGAAAGAGTTTGAGAAGGATTGATAATTCTTTAAATGGTCTGTAGAATTCACCTGTGTAGCCATCTGGTCCTGGGCTTTAATTATTTTTAAGTACAAAGTTATTGATTACTGATTTAATTTCCTTTACCATACTGTCTTTATCCAGCAGAAAATTATAGCTTGAAATACTGTGGAAAATGTATTAATTTAGCATTTTGTTAAATACCTTCTGGGCACAAGGCCGTACACAATCATTAAATTTTATGAAGAGAAACGTATTCAATATTTTTTTTAATTTCAGAGACAATACACTAAGTAAAATTTTCAGGACAATTTGTTATTTCTTTGTAGTAGTTTTTATTCCATTCATTTGTTCAGCAAGTATGTATTCAGTACTACTAAGTACCATGCTCTGTTCTAGCACCTGTGATGGAGTTATGTGCAAAGCAGACCATCATGTCTCCTTTGTCATCATGGAGCCCACCTTCTCTTTTATGTAAGTGTAAGTATGTGTGTGTATTGCTTACAAACGTTAAAGAAGTGTTTTAGAAATGGAAGATTGAAGAGGAAGAGTGAAAAATGAAGGGTGAAAAAGTTTAGGTGAAGCACAACAAACCAGAAATTTCACAACATATAGTGATCATCTGTGTGTTCAGGCCTAATCCCTAGTCACAGAACTCTAAAAAAGAGAAAAGAAGAGGAAAATATGTGTTATTTATTTTAGGCCAATAATAATTTTCCTTAGTTTTGGAAATTTCAAGATTCATTTTTTGTTTTATAGAAAAATAACTTGAATGTCTTTAGCTTCAACCATTTGGGGGTACAAATAACATCAACATTTGAATCTCATTAGTTTGTTAGCATGGTCCTACATGATATCCAAACTCAACATCCATCTCCCACTGTATCCTCAGTAATTTCTGGGACTTCAGAAAGGTTTTCTCATGTACACACATGTATTTTTATTTTTCAGTTAAAACAACCCTCTTCTCTGCATCTGTA
The DNA here is from genome assembly GCF_964165515.1 of Mesoplodon bidens. Classification (NCBI taxonomy): domain Eukaryota; kingdom Metazoa; phylum Chordata; class Mammalia; order Artiodactyla; family Ziphiidae; genus Mesoplodon; species Mesoplodon bidens. The sequence continues at coordinate 66,280,276 of NC_138162.1, read as the reverse complement.
ACATTCTTGAGCGTGGAGCTATGTTGTTTCAAAATTTAACCTCTCTTCCCATGGGAGCTCAATACCAATTTCTTTTAGAGGCAGGGACAAATGTCATACCAGTCTCTTTATTTTCATTTATCCTTTCCTCATTCTGAGCATCTGTGCACCTATGTTCTCCTTCCTCCACAAAATTGGTTTCCCTAACTCTTTTCCCATTTCCGTTTTTAAAAAATTATCAAAACACTTACGTATATCAACTCACACCAGTGAATGCTTGGAAGCAGGGTGTATCACACCAATGAATGCTTGGAAGCAGGGTGTATCACCAGTCTCCTAAATGGAATCTAATTTTCTGTAAGATTGGGACAGTCACTGAATTGGTCTAGGCATCATGTTTTTCATTTTTTAAACGGTAGATTTTACATCTCCTTGGCTTTCTTCCTATTCAATATAATTTTTAAAATTGTAAAAAGTTCTGTTTTTTCCTTAAAAATAATCAAATGAGTGTTTTACAGGGTCTATTTTTATTTTTTAAAAAAACCTTTTAAGATGTTAAAACATATTTATACCTATACATTTTTTCAATTCTCCCAGAGTTTCTGTTGCATGCATATTTAATTTGTAGGCTGAGGGATTTGGGATAACAGTATCCTACTATAAAATGTCCTTGTAGAATAAAGTAGATAGAGGCAATCTTCTGGAAAATAAATTATATGTATGTCAAGGCTATAGATTTAGAGAAAGCAAATTCCTCTTCACACAATTATGGGTCTCCCCTCCCCCCAAAGAAGCCTGCTAGTTCTTATCCATCGTTCTTTTTTTCAGAAAAAAGCTGGAATATTGCTAAAAAAATTAATTTGTCACTGAGGCATATGGAACTGTGAGTGCTGGGAATGAAAGAATATTTATAAATAAGATGTGAAGTAAATAACTAAGAAAAATATCAAAGAACTATTAATCATCATGAAACTTAGATTACACATATGATTCAGGCATAAATATCAGTCTATAAAGATAATTATGGAAGGTTTGAGTGACTTTTCTCATTGATCATTTATTTTTTGATTTTACTTAAGGGCAAATTCTGTAAGCTGATTAAAAGGAGGTTTTGCAGCCATGTGCTTCCTTATATGACATACCACCCTAGACTACAGTAACTGTACAAATAAGTCAACAAAAATACTGGGAAGCATCCTTTGGTATAAGCAAGGTTTCACAAAATGAAAAGAGATTAGTTATACAGTTAGTCCTTAATCATTTATTTCTAAGAAGGTATGACCATTGGGGTGCACACTGCAGCACTATTTACAATAGTCAGGTCATGGAAGCAACCTAAAGGCCCATTGACAAAAACATGGATAAAGAAGATGTGGTATATATATACAATGGAATATTACTCAGCCATAAAAAGGAATGAAATTGGGTCATTTGTAGAGACATGGATGGATCTAGAGACTGTCATACAGAGTGAAGTAAGTCAGAAAGAGAAAAACAAATATCATATATTAACACATACACGTGGAACCTAGAAAAATGGTACAGATGAACCAGTTTGCAGGGCAGAAATAGAGACACAGATGTAGAGAACAAATGTATGGACACCAAGGGGGGAAAGCGGTGAGGGACAGGGGTGGGGGTGTGATGAACTGGGCGATTAGGATTGACATGTATACACTGATGTGTATAAAATGGATGACTAATAAGAACCTGCTGTATAAAAAAATAAATAAAATAAAATACAAAAATTCAAAAAAAAGAAGTTATGACCACTTCTGTGGTTTCATGCAATGCCATCCACTCACGGACCCTTAGAAATACAAAGCAGAAATCTAGTACTCTCCCCTGTGGAATGGAGTTTAAAATATTCTTAGATCAAATCTCATAATACATCTATATTTCCTTGAAACTCTAAAGCAATAAGGGGAAAAGACTCAAACTGAACTAGAATCAATTAGTTTAAGACAGTAATGATTATATTTTATGATTTCTAGTCATTATTTAAATGAAAATAAAAGCCTATATATTTTTTCAAGTTAAAAAAATTTAGTTTCTATTTTATCCATTTAATAAAACTCCAGTGGAATGGTAAGCTGTAAACAACCAAGATTTCAGTTTCTTTCCCTTTGTATGCTACATTGTTTTATTGCTTTTTTAATAAAAGAGGAAAATATATTTAACATTTTTTCTCTAAGTTATAAATAATTTTCAAGTTAAATTTATTAAAATTATAATTGACTTATTATCTTGAAAGTGCATAAGCATTATAGGTAGCAAAATGCCTTATGTTTGTAGATATTCACACATCTAAAGGAATTAGATGCTACTGAATAAAATATAATAAAATATATATATATATAATAATAAATATATTGTCAAAGCTTTAGACAGTAATATAACCTATTATATTTTCTTCTTCTACCTTTGCCATTAATTCGTAGCACCAAAAGGAAATCCGTTTATCCATATGTATCACTGGAAGAGATATGAAATAAGGAAGAAAAAAAAATGATAAGAGTCTAAGCTATTTGAGAGGTCAGTGCACATGAAATATTCTTAGGGGCTCTTATAACAGCTCTGCAATACCATATTATTTCAAGTTGTTATTCTGTGTATGAGTATCTAGCTGACAGAACTGATTTTAAAGTGGGGCTCTGTTAAATGGAGCAGCTTGTGCAGAAAAAAAATATCCCACGAGCATTCCTTCACACCTTATAACACCACCTCACTGGTTCATCCTTACTCTGTGGCTGGAGACATGCCCAAAATCCACCAGAGGAAAGAATGGCCATATAATTGTCACAGAACTTTTCAAATTATCTTTTCCTGTAAATATATTGGTCATATACCTTATAAAAAAAAAACAGCTCCCAAATTTGATATGATTTCTGCATTTTTTCTTACTATTTTTTGCTCTACAACTTCTAAGAATATGGATAATGTCTTTAACTGCTGAAGATACAGGAAAAGAAATGATTAATATTTTGTTGTAAATATTAAGTACCATATATGGAAAAATTGTCTGATATAGTACAAAGTGTATAGAGATTACTAATTAATGTTAGTTTAACTTTTGGTTTAATGAAATTAAAAGGGTATTTGTATTCAAATTTCAGAATGAGAGCATCATGTCTACTGTATTGGCAACATGATTTATTTTTTTAACTATTTTATTTGATAGTTAAACATATGACTTTTCTCCTTAAATATATTAATATAATAAACTATATTAAAATATTTTCTAATTTTGTGTTACCCTTGCATTTCCAAAATAATACCCATGTTTAAAACTATATTATTCCTGAGGGAGAGGGGGAAGATGGCAGAAGAGTAAGACGCGGAGATCACCTTCCTCCCCACAGATACAACAGAAATACATCTACACGTGGAACAACTCCTACAGAACACCTACTGAACGCTGACAGAAGACCTCAGACCCCCCAAAAGGCAAGAAACTCCCCACGTACCTGGGTAGGGCAAAAGAAAAAAGAATAAACAGAGACAAAAGAATAGGGACGGTACCTGCACCAGTGGGAGGGAGCTGTGAAGGAGGAAAGGTTTCCACACACTAGGAAGCCCCTTCGCGGGCTGAGACTACAGGTGGTGGAGTGGGGGAAGCTTCAGAGCCGTGGAGGAGAGCACAGCCACAGGGGTGTGGAGGGCAAAGCTGAGAGATTCCCGCACAGAGGATCGGTGCCGACGGGCACTCACCAGCCCTACAGGCCTGTCTGCTCACCCACCGGGGCGGGCAGGGGGTGGGAGCTAAGGCTCAGGCTTCTGTCGGAGCGCAGGGAGAGGACTGGCGGCGTGAACAAAGCCTGGACCTGCCGAAGAAGCAAGAGACTTTTTCTTCCCTCTTTGTTTCCTGGTACGCCAGGAGAGGGGATTAAGAGCGCTGCTTAAAGGAGCGCCAGAGAAGGGCGCGAGCCGCGGCTAACAGCGCGGACCCCAGAGACAGGCATGAGACGCTAAGGCTGCTGCTGCCGCCACCAAGAAGCCTGTGTGCGAGCACAGGTAACTATCGACACCTCCCTTCCAGGGAGCCTGTGCAGCCCGCCACTGCCATGGTCCCGGATCCAGGGACAACTTCCCCGGCAGAACGCACGGCGCACCTTAGGTTGGTGCAACTTCCTGCCGGCCTCTGCCACCGCAGGCTAGCCCCGCATCGTGCCCCTCCCTCCCCCTGGCCTGAGTGAGCCAGAGCCCCGGAATCAGCGGCTCCTTTAACCCCGTCCTGTCTGAGCGAAGAACAGATGCCCTCCGGCGACCTACACGCAGAGGCGGGGCCAAATCCAAAGCTGAGCCCCAGGAGCTGTGTGAACAAAGGAGAGAAAGGGAAATCTCTCCCAGCAGCATCAGGAGCAGCGGATTAAATCTCCACAATCAACTTGATGTACCCTGCAACTGTGGGATACCTGAATAGACAACGAATCATCCCAAATTGAGGAGGTGGACGTTGAGAGCAAGATTTATTATATTTTCCCCTTTTCCTCTTTTTGTGTGTATGTGTATGCTTCTGAGTGAGATTTTGTCTGTATAGCTTTGCCTTCACCATTTGTCCTAGGGTTCTATCCGTCCGTTTTTTGTTTTAATTAAAAAAATGGTTTTTTCTTAATAATTATTTTTTATTTTAATAACTTTATTTTATCCTCTTTCTCTCTCTCTCTCTCTCTTTCTCTCTTTCTTTCTATTTTTTTCTCCCTTTTATTCTGGGCCGTGTGGATGAAAGGTTCTTGGTGCTGCAGCCAGTAGTCAGTGCTGTGCCTCTGAGGTGGGAGAGCCAACTTCAGGACACTGGTCCACAAGAGACCTCCCAGCTCCACATAATATCAAACAGCGAAATCTCCCAGAGATCTCCATCTTAACACCAGCACCCATCTTCACCCAACAACCAGCAAGCTACAGTGCTGGACACCCTATGCCAAACAACTAGCAAGACAGGAACACAACCCCACCCATTAGCAGACAGGCTGCTTAAAATCATAATAAGGAGTCTTTTGCAAGGAGCCCGCGAGGGGGGTTGGCGCGCGCTAAACGGGAGAAGCACTGGTTTGAGAAAAGCATGGGTCGCAAGTACACATTGGGACCCTGCCATTAATGGAGGGGAAAAGCGGGGAGACGCCAGCAGATTCCATCCTGTAAGCTGGTAGGAAGCCTGAAGGCTTGATGGGATTCCAGTGTGATAGGAGGCAAGGACATGCTTCAGGACCCCGGAGGAAGATGGCGGAAGAGTAAGACGCGGAGATCACCTTCCTCCCCACAGATACATCAGAAATTCATCTACACGTGGAACAACTCCTACAGAACACCTACTGAACGCTGACAGAAGACCTCAGACCCCCCAAAAGGCAAGAAGCTCCCCACAGATACATCAGAAATTCATCTACACGTGGAACAACTCCTACAGAACACCTACTGAACGCTGACAGAAGACCTCAGACCCCCCAAAAGGCAAGAAGCTCCCCACATACCTGGGTAGGGCAAAAGAAAAAAAGAATAAACAGAGACAATAGGATAGGGACGGGACCTGCACCAGTGGGAGGGAGCCGTGAAGGGGGGAAGGTTTCTACACACTACAAGCCCCTTCGCGGGCGGAGACTGTAGGTGGCGGAGGGGGAAAGCTTCGGAGTAGCGGAGGAGAGCACAGCAACAGGGGTGCGGAGGGCAAAGCGGAGAGATTCTGGCACAGAGGACCGGTGCCCTCAGGCACACACCAGCCCGAGAGGCTTGTCTGCTCGGCCGCCGTGGCGGGCGGGGCTGGGAGCTGAGGCTCGGGTATCGGCTTTCAGTCGGAGCGCAGGGAGAGGACTGGGGCTGGCGGCAGGAAGAGAGCCTGAAGGGGTTAGTGCACCACGGCTAGCCCGGAGGGAGTCCGGGGAAAGGGTCTGGAGCTGCTGAAGAGGCAAGAGACTTTTTTCCCTTTTGTTTCCTGGTGCGCGAGGAGAGGGCATTAAGAGGGCTGCTTGGGGAAGCGCCGGAGACAGGCACGAGCCGCGGGTAAGGCACGGACCTCGGAGACGGGCGTGGGCCGCCGCCGCCGCCGCCGCCCGCCGCCGCGGCCCGCCGCCGCCGCTGCTGCCGCCGCCGCGGGGCCTGTGTGCGAGCGCGGGTCACTGTCCGCCCCGCCTTCCGGGGGGCCTGTGCACCCCGCCACTGCCGGGGTCCCCGAGACCCGGGGACGGCTTTCCCGGGAAAGCGCACGGAGCGCCACGGGCTGCTGCAACGTCACGCCGGCCTCTGCCGCCGCAGGCCCGCCCCACACTGCGCGCCCCTCCCTCCCCTCTGCCTGAGTGAGCCAGAGCCCCCGAATCAGCGGCTCCTTTAAACCCGTCCTGTCTGAGCGAAGAACGGACGCCCTCCGGCGACCTACGCGCAGAGGCGGGGCCAGGTCCAAGGCTGAGACCCGGGAGCTGTGAGAGCAGAGGCAGGGAAATCTCTCTGTGCAGCCTCGGAGGCAGCGGATTAAAGCTCCACGGTCCATTTGATGTGCCCTGCGTCTGTGGAGTGCATGAATGGACAGCGAATCATCCCAAATTGAGGAAGTGGACTTTGAGGACAAGATTTAAGACTTTCCCCCCTTTTCCTCTTTTTACAACGAATTATTCCAAATTAAGGAGGTGGACTTAGAGAGCAAGATTTCAGACTTCTCGCCCTTTTCCTCTTTTTACAACGAATTATCCCAAATTGAGGAGGTGGACTTGGAGAGCAAGATTTTTGATTTTTCCCCCTGCTCTCTTTTTGTGAATGTGTATGTGTAATCTTCTGTGTAAGATTCTCTCTGTATAGCTTTGCTTCCACCATATGTCTCAGGGTTCTATCGGTCCGGTTTTTTTTTTTTTTTTTCAATAATTACTTTCTAATTTTAATAACGCTACTATATTTCATACTTTATTCTATTTTACTTTACCTGCTCTTTCTTTTTTTCCTACTCTCCCTTCCTCCCTCCCTCCCTCCGCTCCTCCTTTCCTTCTTTCTTTTTCTTTCCTCCCTCCCACCCTTCTTCTTTCCACTTTCTTTTTCTTTCCTTCCTCCCTCCCTCCTGTCTTTCTTCCTTTCCTTCCTCCCTCCCTCCCTCCTTTCTTTCCTTCTTTCTTTCCATCCTTCCTCCCTCCCTCCCTCCTTTCTTTCTTCCTTCTTTCCTTCCTTCCTTTCTTCCCTTCTTCCTTTCTTTCCCTCTTTCTTTCTTCTACTAATTCTTTCTTTCTACTTTTTCTCCCTGTTACTCTGAGCCGGGTGGATGAAAGGCTCTTGGTGCTGCAGCCAGGAGCCAGTGCTGTGCCTCTGAAGTGGGAGAGCCAACTTCAGGACACGGGTCCACAAGAGACCTCCCAGCTCCACATAATATCAAGCAGCGAAAATCTCCCAGAGATCTCCATCCCAACACCAGCACCCAGCTTCAGTCAACGACCAGCAAGCTACAGTGCGGGTCACCCTATGCCAAGCAACTAGCAAGGCAGGAACACAACCCCACCCATTAGCAGAGAGGCTACCTAAAAACATAATAAGGCCATAGGCACCCCAAAACACACCACCAGACGTGGACCTGTCCACCAGAAAGACAAGATCGAGCCTCAACCACCAGAGCACAGGAATTAGTCCCCCCCACCAGGAAGCCTACACAACCTACTGAAACAACCTTAGCCACTGGGGTCAGACACCAAAAACAACGGGAACTACGAATCTGCAGCCGGCAAAAAGGAGACCCCAAACACAGTAACATAAGCAAAATGAGAAGGCAGAAAAACACACAGCAGGTGAAGGAGCAAGATAAACACCTACCAGACCTAACAAATGAAGAGGTAATAGGCAGTCTACCTGAAAAAGAATTCAGAATAATGATAGTAAAGCTGATCCAAGATTCTATTTCCATGATCCATAATCTTGGAAATAGAATAGACAACATGCAAGAAACAGTTAACAAGGACCTAGAAGAACTAAAGATGAATCAAGCATCGATTAAAAACACAATAAATGAAATGAAAAATACTCTAGATGGGATCAATAGCAGAATAACTGAGGCAGAAGAACGGATAAGTGAGGTGGAAGATAAAATAGTGGAAATAACTGATGCAGAGCAAAATAAAGAAAAAAGAATGAAAAGAACAGAGGACAGTCTCAGAGACCTCTGGGACAACATTAAACGCACCAACATTCGAATTATAGGGGTTCCAGAAGAAGAAGAGAAAAAGAAAGGGACTGAGAAAATATTTGAAGAGATTATAGTTGAAAACTTCCCCAATATGGGAAAGGAAATAGTTAATCAAGTCCAGGAGGCACAGAGAGTCCCATACAGAATAAATCCAAGGAGAAATACACCAAGACACATATTAATCAAACTGTCAAAAATTAAACACAAAGAAATCATATTAAAAGCAGCAAGGCAAAAACAACAAATAACACACAAGGGAATCCCCATCAGGTTAACAGCTGATCTCTCAGCAGAAACCCTACAAGCCAGAAGGGAGTGGCAGGACATAATTAAAGTGATGAAGGAGAGAAACCTGCAACCTAGATTACTCTACCCAGCAAGGATCTCATTCAGATTTGATGGAGAAATTAAAACCTTTACAGACAAGCAAAAGCTGAGAGAGTTCAGCACCACCAAACCAGCTTTACAACAAATGCTAAAGGAAATTCTCTAGGCAAGAAACACAACAGAAGGAATATACCTACAATAACGAACCCAAAGCAATTAAGGAAATGGGAATAGGAACATACATATCAATAATTACCTTAAATGTAAATGGACTAAATGCTCCCACCAAAAGACACAGAGTGGCTGAATGGATACAAAAACAAGACCCATATATATGCTGTCTACAAGAGACCCACTTCAGACCTAGAGACACATACAGATTGAAAGTAAAGGGATGGAAAAAGATATTCCATGCAAATGGAAATCAAAAGAAAGCTGGAGTAGCAATTCTTATATCAGACAAAATAGACTTTAAAATAAAGACTATTAGAAGAGACAAGGAAGGACACTACATAACGATAAAGGGATCGATCCAAGAAGAAGATATAACAATTGTAAATATTTATGCACCCAACATAGGAGCACCTCAATACATAAGGCAAATACTAACAGCCATAAAAGGGGAAATCGACAGTAACACAATCATAGTAGGGGACTTTAACACCCCACTTTCACCAATGGACAGATCATCCAAAATGAAAATAAATAAGGAAACACAAGCTTTAAATGATACATTAAACGAGATGGACTTAGTTGATATTTATAGGACATTCCATCCAAAAACAACAGAATACACATTTTTCTCAAGTGCTCATGGAACATTCTCCAGGATAGATCATATCTTGGGTCACAAATCAAGCCTCGGTAATTTTAAGAAAATTGAAATTGTATCAAGTATCTTCTCCGACCACAATGCTATGAGACTAGACATCAATTACAGGAAAAGATGTGTAAAAAATACAAACACATGGAGGCTAAACAATACACTACTCAATAACGAAGTGATCACTGAAGAAATCAAAGAGGAAATTAAAAAATACCTAGAAACAAATGACAATGGAGACACGACGACCCAAAACCTATGGGACGCAGCAAAAGCAGTTCTAAGGGGGAAGTTTATAGCAATACAATCCCACCTTAAGAAACAGGAAGCATTTCGAGTAAACAACCTGACCCTGCACCTAAAGCAATTAGAGAAAGAAGAACAAAAATACCCCAAAGCTAGCAGAAGGAAAGAAATCATAAAGATCAGATCAGAAATAAATGAAAAAGAAATGAAGGAAACGATAGCAAAGATCAACCAAACTAAAAGCTGGTTCTTTGAGAAGATAAACAAAATTGACAAACCATTAGCCAGACTCATCAAGAAAAAAAGGGAGAAGACTCAAATCAATAGAATTAGAAATGAAAAAGGAGAAGTAACAACTGACACTGCAGAAATACAAAAGATCATGAGAGATTACTATAAGCAACTCTATTCCAATAAAATGGACAACCTGGAAGAAATGGACACATTCTTAGAAATGCACAACCTGCCAAGACTGACTCAGGAAGAAATAGAAAATATGAATAGACCAATCACAAGCACTGAAATTGAAACTGTGATTAAAAATCTTCCATCAAACAAAAGCCCAGGACCAGATGGCTTCACAGGTGAATTCTATCAAACATTTAGAGAAGAGCTAACACCTATCCTTCTCAAACTCTTCCAAAATATAGCAGAGGGAGGAACACTCCCAAACTCATTCTACGAGGCCGACATCACCTTGATACCAAAACCAGGCAAGGATGTCACAAAGAAAGAAAACTACAGGCCAATATCACTGATGAACATAGATGCAAAAATCCTCAACAAAATACTAGCAAACAGAATCCAACAGCACATTAAAAGGATCATACACCATGATCAAGTGGGGTTTATCCCAGGAATGCAAGGATTCTTCAATATATGCAAATCAATCAATGTAATACACCATATTAACAAGTTGAAGGAGAAAAACCATATGATCATCTCAATAGATGCAGAGAAAGCTTTCGACAAAATTCAACACCCATTTATGATAAAAACCCTGCAGAAAGTAGGTATAGAGGGATCTTTCCTCAACATAATAAAGGCCATATATGACAAACCCACAGCCAACATTGTCCTCAATGGTGAAAAACTGAAACCATTTCCACTAAGATCAGGAACAAGACAAGGCTGCCCACTCTCACCACTCTTATTCAACATAGTTTTGGAAGTTTTAGCCACAGCAATCAGAGAAGAAAAGGAAATAAAAGGAATCCAAATTGGAAAAGAAGAAGTAAAGCTGTCACTGTTTGCAGATGACATGATACTATACATAGAGAATCCTAAAGATGCTACCGAAAAACTACTAGAGCTAATCAATGAATTTGGTAAAGTAGCAGGATATAAAATTAATGTACAGAAATCTCTGGCATTCCTGTACACTAATGATGAAAAATCTGAAAATGAAATCAAGAAAACACTCCCATTTACCATCGCAACAAAAAGAATAAAATATCTAGGAATAAACCTACCTAAGGAGACAAAAGACCTGTATGCAGAAAACTATAAGACACTGATGAAAGAAATTAAAGATGATACAAATAGATGGAGAGATATACCATGCTCCTGGATTGGAAGAATCAATATTGTGAAAATGACTCTACTACCGAAAGCAATCTACAGATTCAATGCAATCCCTATCAAACTACCAGTGGCATTTTTCACAGAACTAGAACAAAAAATTTCAAAATTTGTTTGGAAAAACAAAAGGCCCCGAATAGCTAAAGCAATCTTGAGAACGAAAAACGGAGCTGGAGGAATCAGGCTCCCTGACTTCAGACTATACTACAAAGCTACAGTAATTAAGACAGTCTGGTACTGGCATAAAAACAGAAAGATAGATCAGTGGATCAGGATAGAAAGCCCAGAGATAAACCCACGCACATATGGCCAACTTATCTTTGATAAAGGAGGCAGGAATGTACAGTGGAGAAAGGACAGCCTCTTCAATAAGTGGTGCTGGGAAAACTGGACAGGGACATGTAAAAGTTTGAGATTAGATCATTCCCTAGCACCATACACAAAAATAAGCTCAAAATGGATTAAAGACCTAAATGTAAGGCCAGAAACTATCAAACTCTTAGAGGAAAACATAGGTAGAACACTCTATGACATAAATCACAGCAAGATCCTTTTGGACCCACCTCCTAGAGAAATGGAAATAAAAACAAAGATAAACAAATGGGACCTAATGAAACTTCAAAGCTTTTGCACAGCAAAGGAAACCATAAAGAAGACCAAAAGACAACCCTCAGAATGGGAGAAAATATTTGCAAATGAAGCAACTGACAAAGGATTAATCTCCAAAATTTATAAACAGCTCATGCAGCTCAATAGCAAAAAAACAGACAACCCAATCCAAAAATGGGCAGAAGACTTAAATAGGCATTTCTCCAAAGAAGATATACAGACTGCCAACAAACACATGAAAGAATGCTCAACATCATTAATCATTAGAGAAATGCAAATCAAAACTACAATGAGATATCATCTCACACCAGTCAGAATGGCCATCATCAAGAAATCTAGAAACAATAAATGCTGGAGAGGGTGTGGAGAAAAGGGAACACTCTTGCACTGCTGGTGGGAATGTGAATTGGTACAGCCACTATGGAGAACGGTATGGAGGTTCCTTAAAAAACTACAAATAGAACTACCATATGACCCAGCAATCCCACTACTGGGCATATACCCTGAGAAAACCATAATTCAAAAAGAGACATGTACCAAAATGTTCATTGCAGCTCTATTCACAATAGCCCGGAGCTGGAAACAACCTAAGTGTCCATCATCGGATGAATGGATAAAGAAGATGTGGCACATATATACAATGGAATATTACTCAGCCATAAAAAGAAACGAAACTGAGCTATTTGTAATGAGGTGGATAGACCTAGAGTCTGTCATACAGAGTGAAGTTAGTCAGAAAGAGAAAGACAAATACCGTATGCTAACACATATATACGGAATTTAAAAAAAAAAATGTCATGAAGAACCTAGGGGCAAAACGGGAATGAAGACGCAGACCTACTTGAGAATGGACTTGAGGATATGGGGAGGGGGAAGGGTGGGCTGTGACAAGGCGAAAGAGAGGCATGGACGTGTATACACTACCAAACGTAAGGTAGATAGATAGTGGGAAGCAGCCGCAGAGCACAGGGAGATCAGCTCGGTGCTTTGTGACCGCCTGGAGGGGTGGGATGGGGAGGGTGGGAGAGAGGGAGATGCATGAGGGAAGGGATGTGGGAACAGATGTATATGTATGACTGATTCACTTTGTTATAAAGCAGAAACTAATTAAAAAAATAAATAAATAAACTTAAAAAAAAAAATCATAATAAGTCCACACACACCCTAAAACACACCACCAGACGTGGACCTGCCCACCAGAAAGACAAGATCCAGCCTCATCCACCAGAACACAGGCACTAGTCCCCTCCACCAGGAAGCCTACATAACCCACTGAACCAACTTTAGCCACTGGGGACAGACACCAAAAACAACGAGAACTACGAACCTGTAGCCTGCAAAAAGGAGACCCCAAACACAGTAAGTTAAGCAAAATGAGGAGACAGAAAAACACACAGCAGATGAAGAAGATAAAAACTCACCAGACCTAACAAATGATAGTAAAGATGATCCAAAATCTTGGAAATAGAATAGAGAAATGCAAGAAACATTTAACAAGGACCTAGAAGAACTAAAGAGGAAACAAGCAACGATGAACAACACAATAAATGAAATTAAAAATACTCTAGATGGGATCAATAGCAGAATAACTGAGGCAGAAGAACGGATAAGTGACCTGGAAGATAAAACAGTGGAAATAACTACTGCAGAGCAGAATAAAGAAAAAGGAATGAAAAGAACTGAGGACAGTCTCAGAGACCTCTGGGACAACATTAAATGCACCAACATTCGAATTATAGGGGTTCCAGAAGAAGAAGAGAAAAAGAAAGGGACTGAGAAAATATTTGAAGAGATTATAGTTGAAAACTTCCCTAATATGGGAAACAAAATAGTTAATCAAGTCCAGGAAGCACAGAGAGTCCCATACAGGATAAATCCAAGGAGAAACATGCCAAGACACATATTGCTTGATAACAAAAAAACAAACAACCCAATCCAAAAATGGGCAGAAGACCTAAACAGATATTTCTCCAAAGAAGATATACAGACTGCCAACAAACACATGAAAGAATGCTCAACATCATTAATCATTAGAGAAATGCAAATCAAAACTACAATGAGATATCATCTCACACCAGTCAGAATGGCCATCAGCAAAAAATCTAGAAACAATAAATGCTGGAGAGGATGTGGAGAAAAGGGAACCCTCTTGCACTGCTGGTGGGAATGTGAATTGGTACAGCCAGTATGGAGAACAGTATGGAGGTTCCTTAAAAAACTACAAATAGAACTACCATATGACCCAGCAATCCCACTACTGGGCATATACCCTGAGAAAACCATAATTCAAAAAGAATCATGTACCATTGCAGCTCTATTTACAATAGTCAGGAGATGGAAACTACCTAAGTGTCCATATCGGATGAATGGATAAAGAAGATGTGGCACATATATACAATGGAATATTACTCAGCCATAAAAAGAAACGAAATTGAGTTATTTGTAGTGAGGTGGATGGACCTAGAGTCTGTCATACAGAGTGAAGTCAGAAACAGAAAGACAAATACTGTATGCTAACACACATATATATGGAATCTAAGAAAAAAAGGATGTCATGAAGAACCTAGGGGTAAGACAGGAGTGAGGACGCAGACCTACTAGAGAATGAACTTGGGGATGTGGGGAGGGGGAAGGGTAAGCTGTGATAAAGTGAGAGAGTGGCATGGACGTATATACACTACCAAACGTAAAATGGATAGCTGGTGGGAAGCAGCCGCATAGCACAGGGAGATCAAGTCGGTGCTTTTTGAACGCCTGGGGAGGGTGGGAGGGAGGGTGACGCAAGAGGGAAGAGATTTGGGAACATATGTATATGTATAGCTGATTCACTTTGTTATAAAGGAGAAACTAACACACCATTGTAAAGCAATTATACTCCAATAAACAGGTAAAAAATAAATAAATAATAAAACAGATGGTAAGAAAAAAACAATATTATTCCTTTAATCTGCTTCTGGATGCTGATAATATTTTATTTAACATCTTTATTTTAATATTCATAAGTAAAATATAGTTTTAATTTTTGTGAAAAGATCATGTTTTGTATTGATTTTATCCTCACATAATAGAAAGAATCAAGAATTTTTCTTCTGTTTTGATAATCTAGGAGAGTTTCAAAATCATTGGCATTATCTGTTCCCTAAATGTTGGTAAAATTTCTCTATGACATTCTCCATATATTCTGCTTTGGTTGAGGTAAAGGGATTGTTCTAAAACTTTCTTTTTTGAAATTGTTCAGTTTGGATGTTCTTTTCCACCTAGTGTCAGTTTATAAAAATTATATATTCCTGAGAAAGTATCCTTTTTTAATGAAGCCTTCAAATTTACATAGATGATTAAGAAAAGTCTCATTATTTTCTTAATTTGCTAGCCTATGTCTTAGTTTCTACTACACTGGATAAATTTTCCTCTCTTTTGTCCTTTAAATACGTAGCTTCAAGTCTCCTGATTCAGAAAAGTTGCATTGAATCCTATTATTTAATTTTTGTTTTATATGACTATTATGGGTTTTTCCTTTGAGATCAATTATGTTCGTACTGAATGCTGTGTTTGCTGTAGTGTACTGTCCGCAGGGGGGTCAGTGGTTGATAAATCTCAGAAGTCAGTCCTCTGGGAACTTGCTCAGCTGAAGAGAGCTCCTTTACCTAAGATTCATACACTCATCCCAGTGCAGCCTACCTCCAATTACTAGTGGATGCAGGTACCTAAAGACTTGACCTCTGGCTCAAATTGTTGATAACTCTGAATGGCCATCCCAGTTTCAGCACGCTCTACTGGTTCATCTGAAGCTTTCTTATGATTGCACCACAGGACAAATTTTCCCTTTTGTTCACTCCTGTTTCTCTTCCTTTTCAGGACAAGTGGATGTCCTGATAGCTCTCTCCAATAAACTTCCGGCATTCTCATTTCCATAAAGGGCTCAGTTTAGGAGTAGCCAAAATAAGCAGACACTAAAATTGTATTATGGTGGTGGGTTACTGTATTAGTTATCAATTGCTGTGTACCAAAGCTACTCAAAATTTGTCAGTTTATAACAACATTCATTGCCTCACAGAAATTCTGAGTTAGGAATCCAGAAGCACCTCAGCTATGTGGTTCTACATTAGGGTGTCTCAGGAGGTGGCAGTCAAGCTGTCAGGCAGGACTTCATTCTTCTCAGGCTCCAGTGAGTCTGAAGGATCTCTTTCCAAGCTTCCTCACGTGGATGTCAGCAGGCCTCAGTTCCTCATTGGATATTGGGTAGAGAACTCAGATCCTCACCCCATAGGCCTCTCCAAGGGGCTGCCTCATTAAATGGCATCTGGCTTCCCACAGAGCAAATATCCAAGGGAGACAGTGAGAGCTCAAGACCAAAGGCACATTCTTTTATGAGCCTCATCTCAAAAGTAACACACTCAACATTTCTGCCATATGCTATGGGTCTTAGAGAGCAACCCTGGTATAGTGTAGGATGGAGCTCCACAAGGGTGTGAATAATAGAAGGCAGGGATCATCTGGGGCCACCTTTTAGGCTGCCTACAACAATTAGTCATGACAAGGCTGGTGTGTTAGTTACATGTTGCTCTGCCACAAACTACCGGAAAATTCAGTGGCTTAAACAACATTTATTATCTCATCATTTTTGTGAGTCGAGAATTTGGGCACAGCTTAGCTGGATCCTCAGTTTCTGAGTCTCTTAGAAGTCTGCAGTCATCTCAAAGCTCGACTGGAAAGGATTTGCTTCCTAGCTCACTCACATGCTTGCTGGCAGGAGTAGCTCCTCGTGGCCTATTGAAACTAAGGTCTCAGTTCCTTATCAATTGTTGGCTGGAATCCTTTCTCAGTTCTGTGTCATGAGGACCTCTCCATAGAATAACTCATGACAAGCAGTGGCATCAGGGCAAGCAAGAAAGAAGGCAGGAGAGAATGCCAGCAAGACAAAAGCCACAGTGTTCTGTAACTGAATCATGAACGGGACATCCCATCATCTTGCCGTATTCTCTTCACGAGAAGCAATCAGTAGGTTTATCCCACACTCAAGGGGAGGGGGCTATACAAGTGTGAAGATCTTTGTGAGCCACACTACAGCTGGAAACGTGTACTCCAGCAGAGTTTGTAAGTAACATTAGCTGCAGACACAAAATGGCTGTGTAATTATAAAAACTCACTGTTGGTGAACTAGAAGTTAGATTTGTAGGAGGAAATACTAGTTTTTTATATTAGAAATCTATAAATCAGTCCTCTGAAAACTATGGAGGACATAGTAATAATAACAACAATGGAAATGAATGATTGTTGCTGGAGACAACTGATGCTTTGGAGAGAGACAATGTAGGGCTGAAAATGATTAACTAACAATTAAAGGCTGAAGATGGAAGCCAGTGGGCCTGCCTAGCAGCATATAAATCATATCTCCTGCAGCTGGAGGGCAAAGAAAACTGAGGAACAGGCTCATGACTTAATCAGAGCAGTAACAGAGCTCTGAAGACGGTCAAATTCTCAATCTAGACATGTTTGTTAAGCCAAGTTCAGGACCTTGATGGGAAAGAACTGAACCCTTAAACATGGGATAGGAACATCTGGGTTCAATAATATTCAGTGATGACTTTTTAAGCAAGAAATATTCAAAGCCTAGATGTAATTCGAGGGATTTCAGAGCAGTGTCACCTACAGAGTAGCGATCCTGTTGTGTCTTTAATGCTATCAGTAACAAGTTGTCTTTCCCAGTGCACTGGCCCTGTGTTGTGTGCCATCTTCAGTAAGTCCTAGTCAGCAAGCACCAAATTGAATACTAAAAGCTTAGGAGTGATTGGCATGTCACAAGCTGAGAACAAGACAATAGTCTCAAGAAGGAAAATAGAGCAGAAAGTCAAGAAGGAAAACGGTGTTATTTTGAAGACAAACTATGGAAATCTCCTTTCCAATTTTGACAACTGAGGGCTGAGCAGTCTAACAGTAAGTTCAAGTATCAGTCCAAATGTCACCATTGCCAAATAACTATTTTCCTGGGTCTTGGTGACCTTGTCAATTAATCAGGATAATATTATTTTCACCATTAACATTCTACAGAGGTTCAGAAAACCATTTATTTTGTATTAAAGTTATAGCCTTAGTATAGGAACAAAGAAAGCTATTTCTCCAATGTTCGCTCACAGAAAATGGGGGCATGTGTCAGAGAAAAAGCTCAGTATCTGAGATGAGTTTTGCAAAATCTTAAAACAAAAGTGAGCAGAGGTTATATATAGAAAACTGAAAATAGGAATACTCTGAAGACCACCAGTGTTAACCTTTGCCCCCTGCTCACGTGGAGAATGCATTCACATTTAAGAAACTTGTTTGTGCTGCCTTCATATTTTGCTATAAAAGAAGGAAAACATGCATAGAAATGTAAGCTCCCAATAATTACTAGCTGCCAACCCCTAGAAGCCAGCCCTGAAGCAATTCTCCAACCCTATTCGTTGATCTGGGCAATGAGTCCCCATGACACTCATCTGTTTACTCCTGCCACGTCAGAAAGTCTTAACCTCACCACAGAGCCTTGCCCCCAGGCCTCTTCTCAAGTTTCCTGGTCCAGGCATCCAAGAAGTTACACCTCAGGTCACCCTGCTCCTGCTCTTGTCTATCTCACTGGACTGCACGGTTATTCTCTAACTTGTTCTCCACTCTCAGCTATATGCTATTAACTATTTCCTTTAAAGTCAATCTAGTTGCAAAAAAAGCCATTTCAACTTTTTGTAGAGCAGCGGTTAAGAAAAAAATAGACAAAATTGGGGGAAAAATATTGTAGGTGGATCTGAATCATTCAGAACTGTCTTAACTATTCTAATCATAACCATTAATTGTGATAAGTAGATTGTAATAATATTCATCTGTCTTTGCTCCTCTAAAGAGCTCAAAGCATTTTAAGGAATCGACACATTATCTATATACTGAAAAAGAACCCCTAGGAATAAATCAGTGGGGATTTAAGAAACAAATATTTTTCAAACACACTTCATTATTTGTACCATTTCCTTTTTATTCCCTTTCTGGACAGTACATGATAAAAGCTACCATCTTAATGTCAGATTTCTTACTGGGGTGAGAAGCCCATTTTTAGTTAACCTCCCTCTTTGAAGATTTCCCTTTTGGTGATTGTATTAGTTTGCTAGGGTTGTCATAACAAAGTATGTCAAACTAGGCGTCTTAACAGAAATGTATTGTCTCTCAGTTTTAGAGACTAGAAGCCCAAAATCAAGGTGTCAGAAGAGTTGGAGGGCTGTGAGGAAAGGCTCTAGTCCACTCCTCTCTCTCTGGCTTGTAGATGGCTGTCTTCTCCCTGTGGAAGTGTAGCTGTGTCTTAAGCATCATCTTCTCTCTATGTGTGCCTGATTCTGTGTTCAAATTTCCCCTTATTATAAATAACCTATTATATTGGATTAGGACCCCACCCAGTCCACTATGACCTCATCCTATCTTTTCTTTAATTGATATTAATTTTTTATTGTCATTTTTTATTTAATTTTTATTGCAGTATAGTTGCTTTACAATGTTGTGTTAGTTTCTTGCTGTACAGCAAAGTGAATCAGTTATATGTATACATATACCCACTCTTTTTTAGATTTCCTTCCCACTTAGGTCACCACAGAGCACTGAGTAGAGTTCCCTGTGCTATACAGTAGGTTCTCATTAGTTATCTATTTTATACATAGTAGTGTATATATGTCAGTCCCAATGACCTCATCCTATCTTAACTAATAATATCTATAATGACCCTATTTCCAACTAAGGTCACATTCTGAGGTACTAGTAGTTAGGACTTCAACATACAGATTTTAGGAAGACACAATTGAACACTTAACCATTATGTTAAAGCTTGATACAATTTTTAAAATACTCATCAGTGGGAAGAAAAAAAATGATAGATTAAAACATGAGATCTAGAGAGAGAAGGTTCCAACTCTATTATTTTTATTGTGTAGCTTCACAACCTTGAAAAATTCCTAGAAGAGCAGTTTTATATGTACAATTGTAGGTTCCTTTATGTGAACTTTAAGCTCACCTTTAAGGTCTATTTAAAGTAGATCTTAGGGCAGCTCATCAAATTACAAGGCTCACCAAGGCATTCCTGAAGTTCTTTTTAATTCTACTGCTTGTATCAGATGATTTAATTTTTGAAAATTATCTTTCTAAATAATAGACAAAACAGTATCCATTAACTGTGGTTAAGATAGACCTATGACTGTGATAGAAAAAGATTCAAGAGAGCAAATGGAAGTTCTGACTCTAATAGCTAAAAACCTAACAAATACTCATAGATCCTTTCTACAGAACACATGACAAACCATAAATTCCTTTCATTATTTTTTTTACTTTCATAAACCATTTGTTTGGACCAACTGATGAAGAGCTAATAGTTTTTTTCTTTCTCACTGACTTAATTAAACCAACTAATTATTTGGATGCCATGAAACCATGCAAACCTAATGCATATACACTTTTAAAGGTAGAACCTGCTTAGAAATTCAGTTTAATAAAGAAAGCCATCTCCCTTACATTTACATCTGCTTTGTGTAAATTATATAAAGAACAAAGTCAGGGATTAACTGGTGGACATCTGAGTGATGAGTTGTAACACATGAATTAAAGTTTTGATTTTCAGTTTAGGTGATAACCCTAGAATGCTGATAACACTTGCTTTGTGTTAAAAGTGCTAGTAAATTAAATATTATTTTGATAGAAAGCATTTGGTAATTCAATAAGACTGTCAATTTTAATTAACATTAGGGCCATTTCCCCTCACCTGTTCTACTGGTTAATATTTATCATGATATTTAAATGTATACAGTGAAAATATTATTTACTTTGCTCACTTCTCAGTTACACAAATTTGTTCATTCTAAATGTTTCATTCAACATATTTTCTAGAGTGTTCTTTCTAACTTAATGTCAAAGTGAGGTCAATCCTCCTAGTTCATTTTTATGTGGCCTCAAATAAACTCTTATTTAAAGTACATGATTCCCAAACTATATTTCATAAACACTTGATGTATTAATGGGGATATAACCTCTGTCTTAGTTCTTTCCCTTGACACTAAAATTATAGAGAGAATCTACCACATTGAGAGTTATAGCTCCCGTATGTAAACTGGCCATTTTATATTAGGCTTTATAGATTTATCTTTAATCCTTAAAGCAACCCTATCAGTTTAGGCTCTTTGATTATAAATAACAATGACAAATATCAGGTGTCTTTAAATAAACAAATATAATAAATAATTGATTTATGTAAACAAAAGCCCAGAAGTACGTGTGGCTTCAGACAAGTTTTGATGTGGAGATTCATAGTCATTTCATCCCATCTTAATCTTGGTTTTAAGGTGCATTCTGCAAAGCAACTGACAAGGGATTAATCTCCAAAATATATAAACAGCACATGCAGCTCAGTATCAAAAAACAAACAAACCACCCAATCAAAAAATGGGTGGAAGATCTAAATAGACATTTCTCCAAGGAAGACATACAGATAGGAGGCACATGAAAGGATGCTCAATATCACTAATTATTAGAGAAATGCAAATCAAAACTACAGTGAGGTATGATCTCACACCAGTCAGAATGGCCATCATCAAAAAATCTACAAATAATAAATGTTGCAGGGGGTGTGGAGAAAAGGGATCCCTCCTACACTGTTGGTGGGAATGTAGATTGGTACAGCCGCTATGGAGAACAGTGTGGAGGTTCCTTAAAAAACTAAAAATAGAGGCAATATGTGATCCAGCAATCCAACTTCTGGGCATATATCAAGAGAAAACCATAATTTGAAAAGATACATGCACCCCAATGCTGCAGCACTATTTACAATAACCAAGACATGGAAGGAACCTAAATATCCATCAACAGATTAATGGATAAAGAAGATGTGATACATATATACAATGGAATACTACTCAGCCACGAAAAAGAATGAAATAATGCCATTTGCAGCAACATGGATGGACCTAGAGATTATTAGACTAAGTGAAGTAAATTAGACAGAGAAAGACCAATATCATATGATATCACTTATATATGGAATCTCAAAAATGATACAAATCAACTTATTTACAAAACAAAAACAGACTCACAGACTTAGAAAACAAACTTATGGTTACTAAAGGGAAAAG
This sequence comes from Mesoplodon bidens, assembly GCF_964165515.1. Classification (NCBI taxonomy): domain Eukaryota; kingdom Metazoa; phylum Chordata; class Mammalia; order Artiodactyla; family Ziphiidae; genus Mesoplodon; species Mesoplodon bidens. Next base: position 66,258,438 of record NC_138162.1, on the reverse strand, counting down.
TGGGGGGTTAAATTGGGAGGTTGGGATTAACATATACACACTACTACATATAAAATAGATAAACAACAGGGACCTACTATATAGCACAGGGAACTCTACTCAGTACTGTGTAATAACCTATATGGGAACAGAATCTGAAAAAGAATAGATACATGTATAACTAAATCACTTTGCTGTATCCTGGAAACTAACACAGTATTGTAAGTCAACTATACTCCAATATAAAATAAAAAAAATTTTTTAATAACATAAAGGAAGGGTAAACACATCAGCAGAACCTCTGGAGAGGAAGCTGAACAACTATGGGGAAATGAACAGGAAGGTCTGACAAGAAAAGATTGTTGCTGTGTGCTTAGTGGATTCCCAAGGAAATCTGATGAAAGGCACTGTCTTAGCTTGGGCTGCTATAACAAAGTATCACAGATTGGGTGGTTAAACAATGAACATCTATTTCTTAGTTCTAGAGGCTGGGAAGTCCAAGAGCAAGGTGCTAACAGATCCACTATCTGATGATGGCCTGCCTCCTGGCTTGTAGATGGCTGACTTCATGTTGTTTCCTCACATGGTGGAGAGAGTAAGAGTCCAGTGTCTTCTTATAAGGGTACTAATCCCATTCATGAGGACTTCACCCTCATGAACTAATTACTTCCCAAGGGCCTCACCTCCTGAGATCATTACATTAGGGTTTAGGATATCAATATATGAACTGGGGGGAGACACAAGCATTCAGTCCATAAGAGGTATCTCCCACTTTTTTCTGCTTGCTCAGGATTGCAGATAAGCAGTGTTCAGGGGCCTGTAGGAAAGAGAAGCCCGACTAAAGTTTGGTCAGAATAAAGCAGAAGGTAAGGAATCAGCCATTGTAAACACCTGGTCAGGTCTAAGTCATCTAGTTCCAAGTGATTGTCTCCTGGCTTTGCAGACTAAGGCCTTTTATTCTTCAGTTTGGGTATCTTCCTCGTATTGCAGAGGCTTTGCGCTTCTGTCTGGGAGTGGAGTGCTGGGAACAATTATCCATTGGTTTCTCCCACTAGTGTGGCAGTCGTGTTGAAAACATTCTTTACTGGGTTTCCCACTGGATTGGAAAGAACACCACTCTCATAGGCCATACAAGTCATTGTCCGTCTTTACCATCCCACTGAAACTATACTCTTGTACTTGTCTGTTGAGAGTTATGACATTCCTTAAAGTGTTCCTATTTCAATTCTTGTTTTTGAGAAGTGAGGAAGTAACCGTGACCTGTCATACTCTAATTCAGCATTGCAGTACCTCAGGCTTTCCTCAATCTTATCCAAGTAGTTCCTCAGTGTTACATCTTTCCTTCCTCTCACCTGGGAACCTCCTTCATATTCTATAGGATGAGTAGAAGAAAAGGAATACACATGTATAACACACACTTCCTCTTTTGCTGATTCTAAAGCTGGAATCTCTTACATTAGTCAGTAACATCAGTGTTCTTGTGAGAAACTGAATATACAAACGGACATTGGGCAGACCATAAATGACAAGAGAACTCTGACTCACAACCTCCGCAGCAACTAGTCCAGAAAGTCAAACGACACCTCTGTAGCAATAGGCAAAAAGGTAAAAAAAAAAAAAATTGTCCAATGATTGTCATTTTCTCTAATTTTTCCTCCTGCTTCCAACTCAAGACCAACCAGGAAAACCCAAATATACTCTCCGATCAATCACATAGAAGACTTAGCTTCTGGGTGGCCTGATTTCAGCTTCCTCCTTCTGTCAAAGACAATTACACCAGACTTTTCTGGTGTAAAAATTATTCAAAACTATCTCAGTAGAGGTCAAGACCATTGGAAGAGGAGAGAGTAACCGAACTAAGCTCTCTGAAACAAAAGGTGGAAGGATTTTTAAATGCTGGGGTGAGCTAATGTAACAACATTGGAGGATAACAGGGAGGTAGGTCAATGTGATTAAGCTACCTGTGTTTACTAATTGTTCTATCAAACTTAAGTTCCTATGCTCCCAGAGACTGGGAGACAAGGGCGCTGTCTTTTTTGATGAATGCATTTCAAAGGGATGGCTCCCAGGTCTTTGAGAAAGACAGTCCTGGGATGTGGAAGATTTACATCTCAAAGGAGCAGAGAATTTACAAGTCCAAGTTTTCAGAAAAAATACTCTAAGAAAAGGGAAGTTAGGAGCTTATAGTCTGGAAGAAGCCCACCTAGAGTTTAGACAAGCTGAGGGGAACATTATGGCCACCACGGTCAATGCTAACAACCTCCAATCAGAGCACACCTAAAGCCTTCCCTAGTTTTTCATTACAAAAAACTTACAAGCTTTCTCACTGCCCTGCCTTTCTCTGCCAAACACAAATGATAGTTTCTGGCTTCCTTACTATAGCAAGCTCCAAATAAAAAGCCTGTGTTTGTTCTCACTTGAGTTGTCTTTATTTATTTCCACACTCGAAAATAAGAGATTCTCCTATAATGGAGATCTTGATCCTGTGGACAAAGAATGCTGCCTGCCATTCCAGTAAACAACAAATGTTGCCTGCCATCAAGCCACCCTCTACTGCAGCCTCCACCCCGCCCCACCGATGGTGCATCCTGAGGGGAATTCAGAATGGAGAAAAACAGGAAACATCCTGTGCTCTGGATACTAGGCCTAGATTAAAATGCGTATCTATGGAATAATTTCAATGAGCCCAGATTCTTGCATCTTCTCATACATAGAAAAGCACTAAAATCATTAACTTGAGATGTCAGGGACTTTTTTTTTTTTTTTTTTTTTGCGGTACACGGGCCTCTCACTGTTGTGGCCTCTCCCGTTGCAGAGCACAGGCTCCGGACGCGCAGGCTTAGCGGCCATGGCTCACGGGCCCAGCTGCTCTGCGGCATGTGGGATCTTCCCGGACCGGGGCACGAACCCGTTGTCCCCTGCATCGGCAGGCGCAGTCTCAACCACTGCGCCACCAGGGAAGCCCAGGGACTTTTTTTTTTTTTTATTAGCAATAATCTTTGATGTTTGACTACATGCTTTTTTTTTTTTTTTTGCTGTACGCGGGCCTCTCACTGCTGTGGCCTCTCCCGCCGCGGAGCACAGGCTCCGAACGTGCAGGCTCAGCGGCCATGGCTCACGGGCCCAGCTGCTCCGCGGCATGTGGGATCTTCCCGGACCAGGACATGAACCCGTGTCCCCTGCATTGACAAGCGGACTCTCAACCATTGCGCCACCAGGGAAGCCCTACGTGATTTTTTATAGCAAAATACTCTTATGTATCCTGGTTCCTCCCTTACCTCTTCGGAGCAGTTCCTCGGAGGTATCTGAGAGGTTGGCTCCCAGGCTACAGTTTTCAGAAAGGTCTCCAAACAAAACTTAACTTGCAACTTTCAGGTTGTGTGGGTTTTTTTTCAGTCGGGAATCCTTAGACATTTCCAAATATTTTTCTATAGAATGACTACTGAATTTTAAAAATAAGGTAGGTCTAAGGACAATGATCTCTCTTCATATTTCAATTTAATAAGGAAAGCATTCTACTGATGTAAACTTAGGAATGTTATTTATATCTATTTTAATTGGCTAACTGTGTTTACCCTTCTCTCCATCTTGGCTCACCAAGAAAGTCCTGCAAAATATACATAAATTATACAATACGCTATGAGTTAATAAATACAAAATTACAGAGAGAAGGAGAAGAATCCATAGTGATACAAGAGTGAGACTGTAATTTTAAATAGGGTGATCAGAGTACGTTTCATCAAGAAGGTGAAATTTAAAAGAAGACTTAAAGAAATTTAGTCATGCAGCTATCTGGGGTAAATATTATCCCAACCTTGCAACTGTAGTTTGTGTTTTGGGGGTATAGTAAAGAGTCCAGCATGGTTGGAACAGGGTGATTTTAATGCATTTGGTGGGGATGGAGGGATGGGGGATAAGGTGATAGGCAATGGAATGAGGAGATGTCAGATGACATAGGACCATAATATCTATGAAGGCAAATGGAAACACTGGCTTTCCCTGTGAAAGAAATGGAGAGCTATTGGAGAATTCTGGGCAAAATTATCATTCAAATAATGTCATGTGATAAAGAGGAAAGAACCCTGCCATAGAAGTCAGTACCTAGTCTCTCCTGAATGCTAGTTCTGCCACAAACATGGAAGAAGTCCTTTAACTAGACACTACTGCAGTTTCTTTACCGGTAAATGTTGGGCTAGGCAATCTTGTAAGCTCCCTTATTGTTATGGTTTGGCTGCTCCCTGCTTGAAAGCCAATACTCGAGAGATGAGTGTCAGTAGGAAAGAAAAGGCTGTTTTATTCAGGAGGTCCATAACCTGGGAGAAGGCAGACTCATGTCCAAAAACCAACTCTGAAGATTCTGCGGGACGATGAAAGTGGGGCTCCTAGTTCCTAGAGAAGAACTCAAAGGTATTTTTATGAATATTCTTTTTTGTTGTTGTTGTTGTGTTTTTGTTTTTGTTTTTGTTTTTGTTTTGTGGTACGCAGGCCTCTCACTGCTGTGACCTCCCCCGTTGCGGAGCACAGGCTCCAGATGTGCAGGCCCAGCGGCCATGGCTCACGGGCCCAGCTGCTCCGTGGCATGTGGGATCTTCCCAGACCGGGGCACGAACCCGTGTCCCCTGCATCGGCAGGCAGACTCTTAACCACTGCACCACCAGGGAAGCCCTGTTATGAATATTCTTTGAGGAGGAACCAGGACCCTGCTCCAGGGCTTCACTCTTCTTTCTTGACTGCTCTTCCTTTATTTCTCCATTCCCTTCCTTTCCTGATAAGCAATTGCTTGAATCTGCCCTTTGGAATTCAGGGAAGGTCAAAGAGGCTGAATAAAGCCTATTTTCTACAAACAAGAAAGGCACCACCACGGAAAGGATTGGTAACCAGGAGGGCCTCACAGGGTCCTGCTCTGTTTCATTATCTCTCAAGAAAACTCTGCTATGTGGATAAATCTATATTAAGTTGGAGGAGACCCAGTTCCTCTGATGAGTGGAGGATTGACTAATGTAAAATCTTAATGTTATGGCAGTTGGAAAAAATAGCCCAATATGTTTCTTTAATCTTGCTAAATTTTCAACAAGCTTTTAAATTACAATTTTTAAAAAATTTGATTCTGATTAAAGTTTCAATGCATCAGGAAAGATTTGCCAAGACAGAAACTGTTCCAAAGAAAACACTTTTTGGTGGCTTATGTGGGAATATTTCCAAAAAGTAATATAGACTCCTGAAAAGACAGGATCAAAACTCTCCAGGAGTCTGGGTGCTAAGCCCATTATTGCTTTCTAGGTGCTACTATTAGCATAGCAAAGTCGATCAATGCATTTTGGTCAATAATCCCCTCAACTATTAACAGGGGACAATGTGAGCTTCTAAATGAATTTCTTGAGCTAGATAAGGGACTCATTATAATGAGAAGAACAATTTGTTTTAGCAAGGGGAAATAGGATTTTTTTTGAAAAACACAGCTATCTCTTCACTCTCACATTTAACCTGATTGTAAAGGATGTGATTATTGACTCTTTTCTGTAAATTTTATTTAATTTTTTTTTGTATTTTCCCACCACTTTCCACTAAAAGGCAGAAATATGAATAAAAATTGCAAAAGCAAGCAAAAGTTTCCTTCAATTTAAAATGTTGTCAGTTTTCTACAATATACATTGCAGGAATATGTGTTTCTCTCTTACTATTATTGATGGTGGGGAACCTCTGTTTAAACTTAGTGAAGTCTCAGAGGTGGTTGACAAACTAATTTCCAGAAAAAAATAAAAACAAAAAACAACTACTGTAAGGGCTTAAGGCCCACTTGCAAAGGTTATATTAAAATAAAGCCAGAGGGTATGGAAAAGATTCATTATAGCATGCCACAACTCTCCCAAGTAAAAATTAACTCTAATAAATTCAGAGAGAGAGAGAGAGAGAGAAAGAGAAAAACAATTTTAAAAAAAGGAAGCTGCAATGGCTGCTGTTCCTATAATAAGAAGCCGAATTTTATGCTATTATCTGTTTGATGGTTTAAGCAGAATAAAGTGACACACATCTTGAAATGTGAGAATGAGGCAGAACAAGAGAATGTAAGAGGAGTAATTTCAGGCACCCATGGGGCTTCACGTAAAACTCATTTGCACATAGACAGGGCTCTCTTATGGATGATGGATAAATGTAATTCCCAGCTACTAGTGTATTTCTTTTTATACTAACAAGACAGGAGAACAAAATCCAGGCTAAGATCACTTTGAAAATTAGAGCAACTGCTAAATGAATTGCACTTCTAAATGATTAGACAGTGACTTTTGGACATCTCCCTCAGGTCACTAATGCAGGTACTCTTATCAGTTACTCCTGTGATATTCAATATTCTTTAACAGTATTGTCCAATGAAGCAAAAAAAAAAAAAAAAGTGAAAATGGCCTCTGAGTTTTAATCAATACATGAAAGTCTTCAACTAAATTTTACATGGAGAAAATATATATGGACTTTAATTTTTCAAGCAAAATCTTCCTGGAAAGGAGAGATGTGGGGAAAAATTTAAAACAAACAAAAAAAGATCAAAGCCAATTAAAAATGTACGAGCGCCATCTGGTGTAGGAAATAAAAACAAACACAGCCTTTAGCAGTCAAATGAACTACCCTTTTGTGGGTTCATCTCAGTGCAATGGGGTTACGGTGTACTCAAACAGTAATTTTTAAAATAGAATTCACTTTGTGTCTAATACTCAGATGTGACTAGTTAGCATTTGGTTTAGAACTCAATGAACTTAGGGAAGTGAGGTTGGTTAAAGCAGTGAGTTTGCCATTACTCATATATTGTCATATTTCAGGCAAAAATTTACGTTGTAACTCAAGAATTCATATATTTGCTGCAGTTTTACACTCTCATATACTTCATTAAATCTTCCCTGATATGTGAAAAGTATATCTACACTTTCAGAAGCAATTCCTCTTTAGAGATATAGGAGAAACAGATGGGTAGCATGTCTTTAAGGCAGAAAATTTGAGGCTTATAATGCTAATGTGCCAAGATAAATTTAGCAATGCATTTTTTAAAAAGGAAATATAAGTAGTGGTATTTGACTGTCTTGGAAATTTATGCACTTATCTATTAATAGAACCTGAAAACTATACTGCACTCCATCTGGCTCTGCAATTGATTTTTACTACATGTATACATTTGAAATGTAATAACTCACCCTGTTCTCTTAAGTTCCCAGTATACTCTGAGCTACAGCGGTTTTTTGACAATTTCAAAGACCAACAGAATATTTCACAAATGAGAATACATACTACTCAAGAACTGTCAGCCCTCTGATATCAAGCAGTCTTTAGGCATGCTCTCCGTGGTTTGGCTGTATGAATGAGTCAAATAATATGACTGTTTCTTTCTTTGAATAATGCATTTGGCAAGATTTTAGCTATGCTCTTTTCCTACAGATATCTAAGTAACAGGCAGTACAAAACACAGCCATAAAAGGCATGAAAGGATAAGTTATATATCTCTTGTCATACAGAATAAGAGATTTGAATAGTATAGTCTATGTTTCTTTTGTTATTAAAAAGCTGGACTTTTATTAAAAGATAAAAAATATTTAAATGGTGAAAAAACTGGGTCTTTAGAATGATCTACCTTTTAATCTCTGATAACAGACTATTGCTTCAAAATGACTTCACAAGATGATGATGTTGGCACCTAATGTTTAAGCAATGATGAGAGGTTTTGTGTGTTTTCCACTTGCAACCCCAAGCAATTATCCCTTCCAGAAAAGAACTGGATGAAGAGACACTAGGGGAGCTGGCTACGCAAGTCTTCCTCGTGTCCCATGAGAGAAATGATAGATGTGGCAGAGGAGAGGACTGATTGCCAGGAGTGGGATGTCTCAGCACCTGGCAGCCTGTTCTAACTTCAGGGCTGAGGCTGGCTTGGAGCAGCAAGGGGCAGGAGGGGGCTTGAACGCGACGCAGGCATCCAAAACGTTTCCTCAAAAATGATGCTATTCACATCAGGTTACGAGTTCAGAAGGGGCTCATAGGGAACTGAAGTTTTGACGTAAAACAAGATAAAAAAAATTCAGTACCACATTTTTCTCCTGGAATTTAGGAATAACTACATTAGCTATATTGCACTAAATGTCTACTGCATTCTGGAAATGGCTCAGGCATGAAAAAGTTATGTTATTTGCATGAAATCAAAACTCAATTCAAGACATTCCCTAATAGTAATAAATATAAAAGTAGGGCAAATATCTTCTTGGAGTACATAGATTTGCAAGAAGTATATTTTTTGCTTTGAAACATGCATTCACTACTTAATAAAAATCGATGAGCAAATTTTCCCTTTTCCTTTTTTTTTCAATTATCAAGAGCTTCGTGTCCTAACACAAAATGTAAGATTGCTTAGAGGCTCATTATGGCAGCATCAATTTTGCAGTCATACTACAAACATTTTTTTTCAACCTCCCCGTGATTTGTACTTGAATATAGGTTGATTTTTGCAAACTTAAATGTACATGTCGTATGACTTTCCATAAAATTTTCTAGCATTACCTTTAACATTTAGGAATACTATGTCCTAAGTTAAAATTTTTCTTTGTGGTAGTTTGACCTTTTTCTTATTTTGGTCTCTAAATTCTGATTAAATTTCTGTTAATTCCAAAGTTACTTATTTTAGATGCTTTTGCCAGCACTAATGATATAACATTAATTATGAACATCTGGATGAAATTATTATGTAAATAAAGTTTTAAATTATAAGAGTAATATTTACAAAAATATACTGAGGAGCTACTAGGCTTATAGGATACTAACAAAGAACATTAGATATTACTTTTTACCAGTTAAAACTATGTTATCGTATAACAAGAACAACAACCAACAATACACCAGCCACAAAAAAGATTTGCAGCACTTCAAGTTTTATGCATAAAGTGAGAATATTAATGTATTGAAGTTCACATAATCCAAGTTAGATAAATGTGACCTACATAGCACTGAATGTTTTATAAACATTAACTCAGTTAAATTGACAAGGGCTCTTATGAAGCAAATGACATTATGCCATTTGATGGATGTGGAAAATAAAACTCATAGCGTTTAAATGAGATCTGCAAGTTGAAACAGTTAGTTACTGACAGATCTGTGATTTGAACCTACTTCTCTCTGCTCATTCCGCTGCTCAACACTGCGTTTTAAAACCTGGCCCTTACTATTTATTGGTACAGTTCAATACTGAGCTACATGTTACCAAAGAAACAGGAGAAACTGACATAAGAGAAGTTCTTTAGGAAGATTATGACCTTCGAGAGATAAACCTATACACACACACACAAGTAAATATACAACTTTATATAATAAAGTTGATAATATATAACTTTAGTATGTTGGTGTGTGGTGAGGAGTTGTAGTTAATCAGCTGAAGGATCCCTGCTGTCAGGCTGATGGGGGAGGAATGCAAGCTAACATAAAATTATAATGCATAGTAATGAGAAATTTGATAAAGTTTCATGTAGGATCCTGTAAAAGCACACACAAAAAGCAATTAATGTAGTCTTGGGTTTGGGGTACATTTTTTAAAACATCCCCCAGGGTAAATTACCTGAGAGAAACTTTGAAGGTCAAGTAGAAATTATGCAGGTGAAAAGAATGGACACGTAAAAGGCATTAGAGACAGAGAAAATAGCACGTGAAAAATTTCAGCAGTGAGAGAGCAGGTGATAGTTGGTGAAATTACAGTTTAGTTCCTGACAACTAATCTATAGAGTATGTGTTAGGGTGTGAAGAGATGAAACCAGACACAGAAGCAGGGACAAGTCAGGGAGGGCTTTTTATATTTAAGACAATTTGGAGTCATGGAATATTTTAAGCCAGGGACTGACAGGTCAAATTGACAACAATATAGAAACATATTAGAGGGTCTTGTCATGAGAAGCAGAGAAAAGGGATAAGATTTTTTAAAATTAGTCAAGAAAATGATGAGCCTTGAATGATGGATTAAGACAAATAAATGTCTAGTATATACGACACACAGTGATATAAAATGATCCACTAATGGTAATTGAGTGAAACATATATTTACCTATATTTCATGTTTAAAATTTTCATAATAAAAAGATTAAATATGTAAATACCACCTATAATAAAAAAGTAATTGGTAATATAGTATTAATTACATTGTGATAAAAAGTTATTACTGATAAATGCAACAATATGAAAAGATGTGTTAGATGAGATACACTGGATGATTTCTAAAATCCATTAGAACTATCAATTTCTACATTATGAACTTTTTATAGTTCTATGAGAAAGAGTCAGACTCTCTTTAAATAGTTTTCAAATGATGTAATTAACAAAGAACATGTGGGGAGGAAAGTGAAAATTTCATGTCCAAAAATAAACAAGATTTTATTTAGAAATGGAGTCTATTAAAATTTTCTCCAACTAATGAACTAAAGGAAGTAAAGAACGATGCATAAATAAACCATTTTAATGCTTAATGAGTCCACAATGTTCTGGATTTTAAGAAAATGTACCATGTTTTTATATCTTGATGTTTTTTGTACCTGTCCTTATAAAAACATTTATTTAGTATATCAACGTTTTTGTTTTTCTACAGTTTTACTTTAGAAGTTATCAAAAACTCCATCAGATGTATAGATAAAATTCTGATGTCATGTCTTGCATAAAGAAGTTGTTAACGTTTATGCTCTAGGAAGTAATACTATATTTTCTGCTACTAAACTATGATAAAACTCTGAGAGTGTACTAAGAAGCCAAAATTTAAAAACCCAAAGCAAGAATTCAAAAATTCTTTATTAACACTTAGTATATGACTTAGATGCATAAGACATGAAAGTACATAGGTTTTGGGAAAGGGAGTCACAAAAATGTAAATTCTCTACATTGTGTAAGGGAGAGGTAAGCTTCAAGATCACTGTATTCACACTAATGATAGAGCAAACAAATATGTTTGTTTAAATGTTTTTTTAACTTTAAGGAAACAGGTATAGACATATAGAAGACATATAGAACAACAGCACTGGAGGAGCATGCAAGAAAACAAAGAAGCTATAGAATGTTCAAGAACCCTGAGTCTTCCAAGAAAGTTTTTTTTTTTTTTTTTTTGGCCATGCCACCCAGGTTGTGGGATCTTAGTTCCTTGACCAGGGATTGAATCCGGGCACTTGCGGTGGAAGCACAAAGTCCTAACCACTAGACCACCAGGAAATTCCCCAAGAAACTCTTTTTGGCTTTACATAGCACAACTTATACCAGTCTTTAACTCTGTGAGGCAATAAGTGGTGCTAAATAATTAAATATAAAAAGTTGCATATCCAGCTTTATCTATGTATATGTAGTTATTGGATACATAACTATTTGAACACATGACTCCTAATAGATTTGTAACTATTATACTAAATATATGTAAGAATTATATATAAGATACATCTGTAAGAATTATATACAAGCTTCTACAGGAGCACAGTAGAATGGAATTTTTCCCACTCTGGGACGATTGAAAAGACTTATTTGTGATACACTTAGAAGGAAGAGTTTGAGTTTGATGATAGAAGACATAGGGAGTTAGGCATATTCTCTAAAAATAAACAAATAATTAATTAGAATAAAAACTATAGTCTTCTTTCTAACCAGTGAAATAAACTAAATTTTAAAATCTTCTTTATTGCTGCATACTACCAGAATGTAAGAGTATAGAAAAAGAATGAAACTAATTTAATAGGGCACAGTGAATAAAAATCCAAAAGAATGATCCTTAATGGTGAAAACATTCAAATGTCAAAAACAACTCAAAGATGACCACAAATATACAACTTCATAGCATTATGCTAAATAACCTAGTTAATATAATAAGAAAAAAACAACAACAAATATACTCAGGAGGATAAACACAAAATCAACATAAAAAAATCAACAGCTTCCAAAATAACAGTAATGCCCAATAAAAGTGATGGAAAATTACAACAGCAATTTAAGCTTTAAAATATATAGGAATTAACATAAAATAAATAGGGACATTTAATAAAAAGAAATCCACATGAAAAATGGATTCTGCATGGGAATCCTATATTCTGCTTGGGAAGACTTGATATTTTTTAAATGATAGTTCTTTTAATAAATCAAAGGTAATTAAAATAATAATGAATGATACAGTTTATGCATCTTGACCTCCAGCTTCCAAAGTTCTTCTGGAAGGGAGAAATTGGGGTGGGGGGAAAGCATAGATTTAAAAAAAAAAGAACAATGAGATTTTTCACACCAGAGATTAAAAAAAAATAAAAGTCAGGAGAAATTAAAAGAATAAAATATGGCCTAGGAGTAAACAAAGTAACTGTCTTAGTTTGGGGTGCTATAAAAAATTACCATATACTGGGGTGGTTTAAATAACTAACATTCATTTCTTGTAATTCTGGAAACTGGAACTCCAAGATCAGGATGCCAGCATAGTTAGGTTCTGGTGAGGACCCTCTTCAGGTTTGCACACTGCCTACAGAAAGAAGGCTAGCTAGCTCTCTGGCCTATTCTAAGGGCATCAATTCCATTCATGGGGGCTCCACCCTCATGACCTAACTACTTCCCACAGATCCCTCCTCCAAATACCATCACAGTAGGATTAGAGTTTCAACACATAAATGGGGAGGGCTTGGGGGAGACACAAACAATCAGTTCCATTGCAATAACTGACTCAAAATAATTAATATAATCCAAAAATAAACCCATGACTGTATGGGAATTTATATGTTAAATATTGCATTAAAAATAAAAATGGGAAAAATAGTCTTTTCAATTTATAACACCAGAATACTTCATTACCCATATAGAAGAATTTTAAAAATAGGTGAGAGGTTTACTTTACAATATACAAAATTAAATTTTAGGTGGTTAAAAAGCTAAGTGTGAAATGAATAAACAATATTAAAAAGAAAAATAGAAGAAGAAAATTGTAATTTTGGTGTGAGGACACTATTTCCTAAGCCACATATAGCCAAAAAGTCACAGAGAAAAAGAATGACAAATTTAACTGCAGAAAAAATAAATATCTTCTTTAACAGAACTATAAATTATGAGATTTCTGGTATAGTTAAGAACTTGTGCTATGATTGGCAGAAATATTTACAAATGGCATAATATGTAATGGATTAATATCCAAACTATATGAAAAGCTCCAACTAAGCAATAACAAAAAATGTAAACCTAAGAGAACCTAACAGAAATTCATCAGAGTATTGCAAATGGTTGAGTTTTCAGATTGTAGTTATTATAGTCTATGATCTCTTTTGTGTAAGTCAAATGCAAGAGGAAATAGAAAGTGAAAGTTAAAATAAGTTATTTTATGCTCTAGATCACTGCTGCCCAATATGTGAGCCACATATGTGATTCTAAAACTTCAGTAAGTACATTTAAAAAGGTAAAATTAAACAGGTGAATTTCATTTTAATTTTAATAAATTTATAATTAAAATTAATTTTAATACTATACTTTAACCAAAATATTATCATGTCAACTTTTAACCATTATAAACATTATTAATGATATGTTTACACTCTTTTTCTTACTAGGTGTTCAAAATCTGACATGGAATTTACAAATACAGCACATCTCAATTAGTACTAGGGACATTTCAAGTCCTCAATAACCACACACACGTGTGGTTTGTGTCTACCACATTGAACAGTGGATCTCTGCACTACATTCGGTCAGACATGATATTCACCAGTGCTTCCTTGAGGTCAGTGCTCTGCACACAGGCTTGTGGAGCACACTATGACAGAGAATCCTCTGTTACTGCCACCACAGCTAGCATCAAATATTGCCACCAAACCATCTGCTATGCTCTCATTAATGCATATTTAACACAAAGATCTGAATGACTCCAACATTACAAACTTGCTTTGATTAACAAAAGGCAGCATGGAATCCTGGAAGAAGAATTAATGTTTGTGATCAATAAATATCTGTTGAATGAATGTTGAATGAAAGGGAATGGGTTTAAGGAAACATAGCCTACTTATGCAATTAAAAGCTGTATGATCTTGATCAAATCATTTTGTGTCTTTCAACCCCAGAGTTCATAGCTTTAAAATACCTGCCTAAGAAGGCAGTAAAGCTGTTGGAGGAATCAATAGGATGATTTTCTAAATTTCCTTATTTATGCTACCTTCTCCCAAAACGAATTAATCAGTGAACAACTTGAAGACATATATAGAATTCAAACAGTGTAAGTAGAGATATTTTTAATTTAAAAAAAATGGCAAAGGAAAATTAAGATAGGAAAATTAAAACGATAGCAAGGCTAGAATCAGAGTTCAATGTGCTACCATACAGTTCTTTATAATTATATGAATTTTGCCCTCCAAATTTAACTTAGAGTGTTTTAAAATTTTATTTATTTATTTTTTGCAATCAGAACAATGAAAAATAAAAAAACCAATGTAATTTGATTAACAAAGCTCTATCTGTAGGGGTTGTAGGTATCGCTCAGGTCAGGCTCTCTGAGAATGAATCCTGGGCACACCACATTGTATGTTTGTGACATTGGGCTTATCTGCACCTCAGTTTCTTCAAGAAAAAGAGGATAATAATTATTTACCTTATAGGGTTTTTGAGAGGATTAAATGAGACATCACATGTAAAGTTCTTGGATGAATGTATAGTTAGTGTGCTTTGTTAGCTGCAATTATTTTTTTATCCATCAGATTAAAAATACAGAGATAATGCATATGTAGCACCCAGAAAAATGCCTGGCATACAATAGTTATTTAATATATATGCTATTTTATATATGTATGTATATTTTAAAAATCTTAATCAAAGCTGTGTTCAGCACATTTTAATAAACACTGAAAAAACATTTCCAGAGTAGAGGACATAAAAGAAGTCTCTTTAACTAACAGAGGTAAGTTTATCTTTTTGTAAGAAGAGGTCTGGATTGCCATTTCTGCTGATGCTGCTGATGTGGCAGCCATTTCACCTTTGTAGATGAGCACATAAAGAAAAATCTCAATGAGTAGTACCTAATGGGGGCCCTGAAGTGAAATACAGAAATGGACTGACAATTTGAACAAATTTGTCCTTTCAGTAAGTGACCATTGAAAAACAATGCCATATTGTCAAAGGTAATAATCATTCTTTTTTTTTTTTTTTTTTGCGGTACGTGGGCCTCTCACTGTTGTGGCCTCTCCCGTTGCGGAGCACAGGCTCCGGACGCGCAGGCTCAGCGGCCATGGCTCATGGGCCCAGCCGCTCCAGGGCATGTGGGATCCTCCCGGACCAGCGCACGAACCCGTGTCCCCTGCATCGACAAGAGGACTCTCAACCACTGCGCCACCCGGTAATTATCATTCTTAAAGTCCTTGTCTTTGTTATGCTACATAAAATTCTATCCTACAGCATTTCCCTCCTTTACAGTCTAACTACCAACTTGTTGTGCTATCAATTTAGAGGCACTCTATAAAGCACTGTTGATTGAGTTGAATACATATGCAGATTGTCAAATTCCACTATGATTTACCACCTAAAGGAAAACAGAAACGTGTAATAATTGGCCAAAGTTTACATTTTAGCTATTAACAAAATAAGCTTTTCTGTCCCTTCCAAAGGATAAATTGCTCCTGTATGAAAAGTTAATATATATTTATGAACAATTCAGACAGTAAAGACCTTGGACTCTAAAGTTTATATATGACAGGCTTGCATGTCACCTATAAAGGTTTGCACATAAAAAGTATGTGATTTAGGGGGCTTCCCTGGTTGCGCAGTGGTTGATAGTCTGCCTGCCGATGCAGGGGACAAGGGTTCATGCCCCAGTCCAGGAAGATCCCACATGCCGTGGAGCGGCTGGGCCCGTGAGCCTTGGCCGCTGAGCCTGCTCTCTGCAACGCCACAACAGTGAGAGGCCCATGTACCACACACACACACACACAAAAAGTATGTGATTTAGAAACTGAGTGTATAGTTCTCCTTCTTACACCAATTCCCATTTGTAAGTAGAACTTGCAGGAAACATCTTTGATAGAATTATGTGCTCTTTTCATTTTCCCAGCTCATTAAAAACCTCCATCTTTAGTATAATCCCTCTCAGGCTTTGCTGGGCTTTCACTGCAATTTGCAGATACATATACTGTACTGTGTTTGAACACTTTAGAGTCTCTCCTAACGTGAGTAACTGCTCTTATCATGGAAAGGGTAGAGTGAGGCTGATAGGTTTGTCTTTCAGAGTATAGGGACTATCCCTAAGCAGAGAAATAGCTTTGTATTGTCCCCAAATTCCTTTCCTTCAGGGGAAAAACAAATAAAAATACCCCCTAATAATTTTTTACCCCTTCCTCAATTTCAAGCTTGAATTCTATATTCCCCAAGTTTTAGGAAATTTTTTTTTCATTTAAAAAATCTTTTAAAATCAATTCTTAACTTACATTTGTTATTCACTGATTATTTTTATTTACTAATTTTTCTACAGTGCACTTTCAGTATGTTAATGTGAACATTCACACATTACAGGCGGAAGGGGTAACTGCACAAATTTTCTGGATGCAAATTTGAAAACGTATATTGAAGTCTGTAACCACCCACAGCCCTGTTATTCATGGATTCCACTTTTGGTGCCTCAAATCACTTATGTACACGGAGGTTTATGTAATAATGCCACACATGTATCTCAAATTGACTGTGCATGTGGAAATTGGTCAAATCATTCTTTGTAATTGCTCCAAGTGAGAAGCAAAATATATATGCAAAAAACAAGAACTGATTTAATTATGGTCTATACACATATTGAGAAATATATGTGTTTAAAAATACTGTAGAAGGATGAATACTCAAATAGAAATAATTACCTAAAATTTAAAACATGCACATTATACAAATATAATCCTGACTATATGTAAAAAGAGACAAATATGATTATGCATTCAAAATTTTAGTAGTAGTTATCTCTGTTTTGTTCTGTTTTACAGATTTTTATTTCATTTGTGATTTTTTTGTAGTTTCTGAATTTCCTATCATAAAGAGGCTTTCCTCTGTGGTTATAAAAAAAAATTATCACTACTCAGAGGGCAGAAATGATGCAGTAAAGGAATCTGCTTCCAATACTGTGGTAAGCATGTTATAACAGCTTCTTGCACATAGAGAAAAAAGTAAATGCATTTACAATACCCAGGGCATATTGTTTATTTCACTTGTACTGTGACCCTTTAACCTAGTTCAAATCCAGAACTTTAGGCAAAGCCAGAAGGCAAAATCGTCCTCTATAATCTCAACGTCACTTTGCGGTGGTGAGGATCCCTTGACTCGCCTATCTGTCCTTGCATTTATATACTCAGTATTTCTGTTTGTCCTAGTTTCACTTTACTTTTATAGCTTCACAATGATGAATCATAGAAATCAGGCATCCCCACCTGCCCTGGATTTTAACCAAGGAGGATAAAATAAATCACAACAGTTTTTCACTCTGTTGAAAATTAATATTCATTGCCCAAGTAATGAAGAAAAGGTCTGATAATATCATGTAAGTCATTAGGTCTGTGGATATCACTTGTGTACCATCTAAATTATAATATTCATCATTTCTCAGTCCTGAGTGGCTCTTGTAACAGAGACTACAAACAATATTTTAGAACTTCCCAGAAGCTTAGTGGATGCTGAGAACCATGTTAAAGGACTCAAAAAGTCCTTGCTACTTAATATCATCAGGGGCAAGGGAGTACTAGGGAGAGTAAGTGCAGCAGAATAAAGACGGGTTGGCAGGCTTCCTGCCATCTAAAAGTTATAAGGCAGAAGAAAACCTAATTTCTGCATTCCCTTAAGAGACTCAATGAGCAAAGCAAAGAAAAGTATAATCGTCTTTCCCTAAAAAGCCATCTTACTGTTCACTCTTCCGGAGATGTGAACTCCAAACATGTGGTTAACTTGATTTCTAGTATGTGTGGTTTAACTGCCACACACATTCAAGGTAAGCCTTGCCGTATGCTGCTTTGAGACTGAAATACAAAACTTGCGTCACACCTGCAGTGAGATGAAGAATATAATATGAAAAGGAACTTCCTAATGTCTTGCTAGAAATTGGGATTCAGTATCATGATTTTGCTAGAAGAAAATCATTGCAAATACTCTAAGCTGATTCTCGATCTTATCTTCTGTAAAAAGAAGTTTCATAGAGGAAACAAATTCATCCACTTTTTCTAGAGCTAACAGCCTTTCTGTTAGAGTAAATGCCATGCCTCTTTAAACATTTTCAGAGCTGTTTTAATAATTATCAACTCTGGCTAACTCTGGGCTTGCCTCCTCTCCCTTTGTCATCTCACCTTCTGACATGATTGCTAATAAGCAATGCAAAGGTTGAAGTTAGGTGACAGGAAGTCAGAGAAGCAATTCATATTTTTTTAAAAAGGGCATATGAAGAAAGAAGTGACAGCCAGCATGGGAAGAAGGTTTTACTGTAACACATGGGTACTCTGATAGGTACTTTTACATGTATTACTTCATATATTGATAATAATTATGAAAATAATGATAAGAACTACACCCTGTTTCTTATGTGAGGAACTGTACTGAGTGCTTTACATATTTATGGCGATACATTATAAAACTGTGTATATAAATAAGTCTGTATAAGTGCCTTACCTACATACTTGTGTGTTGATTATTCATAAACACCTTAAATCACCTATCTGTATGCATTATATTATGGAATATTAAAATATCTTATGAAAATGAGACTTACTATCATGAATTTACTAATGAAAAAGTTGAGGTTCCAGAGGCTTTAAATACCTTCTAGAGAAAAAATAATTGGTAGAGCTATGTGAGTATTTGAATTTAGGTGTATCTTAAATCAGTTTTCTCTCTACAATGCCACGAAGTCCTTGTGTACTTGAAAACTAAAGAACATATAGAATTGAGTGACTTCAGAAACAAGAACTTGCTTCCATCTACGTGGTCTGCCAAGTTGTTTCCAGGGAAATGAACTACAAAACCAAATTAACGGAAGATTTAGACGTGGATTTGAAATATGTACATGCACGTACAGAATTAGAAATAGACAGATGAAGGAAGAGAGAAAAAACAAGTTTAAAAAGTTGAGGAGAGGAAAACCCAGGTACTTTCAGAAGAGGAATAATGAGAGATGAGACTTAATCCAAATGTAGCACGTAGAAAGCCATTCATATTTATCAGGAATTCAAGACTACATTCTAGAAGAGATATTAAAGATTATAAAGGAAAAATAAAGGTGATTTAGAAGAGAAAGTTGAAATTTTGCAAATGAAAAGGAGCACTTTATTTTTGAGTCCTAGGGAGCTTAAAGATGAGTGAGGAATTTTAAAAAGGAGGGTTTAAACAGCTGTATAAATCAACATTGTTGTTGATTTCAACACAGAAATCAACAATAATGACAATATGACATACAAGTTTTTCTCCTATTCCTTTCTTTCATGATGTTTGTCTTCCTACTATTTGTATCACACATTGTTGGGTGTGGGTGTGTATGTGTGTGTGTGTGGTGTGGTGTGTGTTATGTGCATGTTTAAATTTTCAAGTTTTAGATCCCAAGGTGTTTCCCCTATATATTCCTACAATTTTCTATAGGGATAATCATTCTTAAAGTCTCACTTTTTGTTATGCCACATAATCATTCAATGTCCTCATTTAACTCTCCACTATGGGTCTTGTACTATACTAAGGATTTTAGATAGAGAACGTATGTATACATATTTATGTATATATATGCATACATATACATGTTCTATATATACACATATATGCACATGATATATATACACAATATATATAATATATTTGTAGATCCACTATAGCTACTACAATCACACTTATGTCACTTTCCCCTTCATAAGCATACCCCGTATTCTTTTTCACACTGCAGCTTTGATCATATATTTGCTTAACTTGCTTCACCATATTAGAGTAAAAACTGTTTTATCAGCACCCTGTCAACTAGAAATCTCTATTTATGGGTACTCTTGCTCATTTACAGTGCTCCGTCACTCTCCTGGTTATGAAATGAGAATATCTTACACATACAAATAACCATTTGCATAGTTCTTGCCCCTCTTCCGTCTCACCCGAGATTTTTCCATCACAGTTACTACTCATATAGTGTCCCAGCAAGAAAACAACATCCAGGGAATCCACTGCCTTGAACTGCTACATCAGTTTGAGAAATGTCAATATCCATTGAGCGTACGTTATATGTCAGGAACTATGTTTGGTATATTGCATGCATTACTGCTTTCAAAACACTTAGGAACATATGAGGTAGAGATTTTCACCTGCATTTGTCAGTGAAGAGGAACAGATGGCAGAGAAGTAATATCTGTACAAGGTCATATACCTCTAGGAGTGAACCCGGTGAGTGAGGTTATGCCTAGTGATTGCTGCACTGAAGACGTTTTGATTTATCTGGCTCTGCAAATTGAAAAACGCTAATACAATACATGAAAACAAAATACCAAGCCCTCTATTGATTAATGCTATCTTTCTTTAAATGCAAATGGCTTATTTTAATGAATTGGGTCATTCTAATAAGATACCCAGAAATGTAAATTTTCTATTCACTTCAAAAATAATTCAAAGTCATTTCACTATATATAGCTTTCTGTAATGATTCCACCATTTCTGTTTCTCTTTTTTTTCCAAGAATATATAAAAGGTCACCTGACACTCCTTTATTTTGGCTGCTTCAAGTGTGCATGCATTTTAATTGCTTATAATTATATGTCTCAGTGTAAATGGAGTTCTAGTCAAAAACAAAACATTCTGCAGTGATCCTGGTTTATTTTTACTCTGTTGTCACTGAAATCACATTATCCCAGTCTGCTCATTGGTCTTCCTTACATATTTGTCAGAAATGTATAAGAAAAACATTTAAATAGGTTTTAAATTAAGGTGAAGCATCTGATACTTTATAAAAAATATTGAAGAGTATATTTTTGTCAAATGGATATGAATAAGATAAATTAAGTAAACAAATAAGCATTCTTTACTGGGCTTTCAGGTATTTTCCCTCAGGCAAATGAATGTCATGATTTATTCATTAAAGATTTTTTTTGAAATATCTTAATTGGAGTATAATTGTTTATATTGTTGTGTTAGTTGTGGCTATATAACAAAGTGAATCAGCTATACATATACATATATCCCAATATCCCCTCCCTCTTGCATCTCCCTCGCACACTTCCTATTCCACCACTCTAGGTGGTCAAAAAGCATGAGCTGATCTCCCTGAGCTATGCGGCTGCTTCCCACTAGCTATCTATTTTATATTTGGTAGTGTATATATGTCCATGCCATTCTCTCACTTCGTCTCAGCTTACCTTTCCCCATCACTGTATCCTCAAGTCCATTCTCTTTATCTGCGTCTTTATTCCTATCCTGACCCTAAGTTCATCAGAAACACTTTTTTTTAGATTCCATATATATGTGTTAACATACGGTATTTTTCTCTTTCTGACTTACTTCACTCTGTATGACAGACTCTAGGTCCATCCACCTCACTAAAAATAATTCAATTTCATTTCTTTTTATGGCTGAGTAACATTCCATTTATATATGTGCCACATCTTCTTTATCCATTCATCTGTCGAAGGACATTTAGGTTGCTTCCATGTCCTGGCTATTGTAAATAGAGCTGCAATGAACACTGTGGTACGTGACTCTTTTTGAATTATGGCTTTCTCAGGGTATATGACAAGCAGTGGGATTGCTGAGTCATATGGTAGTTCTATTTTTAGTTTTTTAACGAACCTCCATACTGTTCTCCCAGGTGGCTATATCAATTTACATTCCCACCAAGAGTGCAAGAGGGTTCCCTTTTCTCCACATCCTCTCCACCATTTATTGTTTGTAGATTTTTTGATGATGGCTATTCTGACTGATGTGAGGTGATACCGCATCCCAGTTTTGATTGCACTTCTCTAATGATTAGTGATGTTGAGCATCCTTTCATGTGTTTGTTGGCAATCTGTATATCTTCTTTGGAGCTCCGCAACAGGAGAGGCCACAACAGTGAGAGGCCCACGTACCGCAAAAAAAAAAAAAAAGAAGAGAGCAATCAAACCAATAAACAAATCCACCAATGATAACAAGTGCTAAAAACTAAACTAAGATAAACCTATAAATCAGAAACTATTCAGGCACATACAGCAAACCCCAAGCCTACAGTTGCTCCCGGAGTCCACCACCTCAATTTTGGGATAATTCATTGTCTATTCATTGAGGTATTCCATAGATGCAGGGTATATCAAGTTGATTATAGAGATTTAATCCACTGCTTCTGAAGCTGCGTGGAGAAATTTCCCTTTCTCTTCTTTGTTCACACAGCTCCTGGGGTTCAGCTTTGGATTTGGCCCTGCCTCTGCATTTAAGTCACCCTCTGGCATCTGTTCTTCGCCCAGACAGGAGGGGGTTAAAGCAGCAGCTGATTAGGGGGCTCTGGCTCACTCAGGCCAGGGGGCAGGAGGGGTATGGAATGCGGGGGTGAGCCTGTGGTGGCAGAGGCCAGCATGATGTTGCAACAGCCTAGGCATGCCATGTGTTCTCCCAGGGAAATTGTCCCTGGATCACGGGACCCTGGCAGGGGTGGGCTGCATAGGCTCCCAGGAGGGGAGGTGTGGATAGTGACCTGTGTTTGCACACAGGATTCTTGGTGGCTGCAGCGGCAGCGTTAGTGTTTCATGCCCATCTCTGCTGTCCGCGCTGATAGCTGCAGCTCGTGCAGTCTCTGAAGCTCGTTTAGGCGGTGCTCTGAATGCCCTCTCCTCGCGCACCCCAAAACAATGGTCCCTTGACTCTTAGGCAGTTCCAGACATTTTCCCTGACTTCCTCCCGGTTAGCTGTGGTGCACTAGCCCCCTCCAGTCTGTGTTCACGCAGCCAACCCCAGTCCTCTCCCTGGGATCTGACCTCTGAAGCGCAAGCTTCAGCTCCCAGCCCACACCCGCCCTACTGAGTGAGCAGACAAGCCTCTCAGTCTGGTGAGTGCTGGTCGGCACCAATCCTCTGTGTGGGAATCTCTCCGCTTTGCCCTCTGCACCCCTGTTGCTGAGCTCTCCTCTGTGGCTCCAAAGCTTCCCTCCACCGCCCACTCCCCCTCTCCGCCCGTGAAGGGGCTTCCTAGTCTGTGGAAACCTTTCCTCCATCACAGCTCCCTCCCAGAGGTGCAGGTCCCGTCCCTATTCTTTTGTCCCTGTCTCTTCTTTTTTCTTTTGCCCTACCCAGGTACGTGGGGAGTTTCTTGCCTTTTGGGAAGTCTGAGGTCTTCTGCCAGTGTTCAGTAGGTGTTCTATAGGAGTTATTCCACATATAGATGTATTTTTGATGTATTTGTGGGAAGGAAGGTGATCTCTATGTCTTACTCCTCCACCATCTTGAAGGTCCTCCATTAAAGATTTTCTTTAGCAAAGAATATTTACAAGCAGCAGCCAGCAACTCTAAAGACTCAAATGCAGAAATAGTGGGCAGTGAATCAAAAAGGAAAAAAATTTTTCTGGGAAAAATGAGGGCTGCTTTTGTAGCAAACAGAGTTTTTAACCTGCTTATTTCTTCCAAAGCAGTGTCAAATTTGAGTTTGGATGTGGGAGAAAGTTGATGGAATAGAAGAATCTTCGGCCTTTATCCGAAACTTCCTTTGACTATCAGAACTTTTCTTTCAGGAGTTTATCTTAAGATAATTAGATGTTGTGAGCTCCATTTAGGACCTTTGAGTGCTATGATGAAACTAGCATAGGGCCTGACTTCATGAGCTTACCATTAGGGGAGGAACACAGATAAATAAACAATTATAATCAACCATGCTGAGTGCTATTGAAAAAATAGCAAAAACAGAGACACTAAATTTAATCTTGAAAACTCAGTAAAGTCTTACTGAAAAATGTGACTTGTGGACAGACAATTGAAATATGAGTGGGAATTACCTAGGTAACTAGGTGATGAGACAGTGAAAGAAAGTATAGGTATCTTCCAGAATGAGATGAGCAGAAAGTAAAAGAACCCAGAAAAAGAAAATGCATGGTATATCCAAGAAACTGTTCATGGATCAGTATGGCAGAGTAGTGGTCTTAAAAGTAGTTTTGTTTGTTTCGTTTAATTAGTCTTCAAGCCATGGGACTCCTTCCTTAAAGGAACATACACACGGAGACCCAATATATACCCTCTCCTTGTTCCCCACCTACATAGATACTCTGATTGAACATGAGGTTCCCAAGCAATCCTGGAGTGAGGTTCTGCCCCAATTGCTCCTGCATCCTTCAAGACAAACTCACAACAAAGACGAACACACACACATGCACACACATACATCCAGTAGTCTCTGAAAGTACTTTGTAGAAGCCTAGCACTCTTTGAGACATGGTTTTTATGCCACTAAGCTTGAGGCTCCAGTGTGATGGAAATGACTGGAAGAAAGGGAGATAAAGTGGTAAATGGACCGTGAAGGATTCTGTAAATTATCTTTGAAGTTCATATGTTAGTTCATCTATGAAGTTACATGTGAGTTTAAAACTCATACTAAAGGCAATGAAGAGATAATGACTTCTTTGGGGGGGGGCGTTGGGTGATCCCATTATGCTTTAAAAAATTACTCTCACCATCATGGCAGGGAGCCAGTTATGAGGCCCTGAGACAATGACATGAGAAATGATAGGCCTGAACCAAGGTAATGATGAGGAGGATGAGTGAAAAGAAGTAAGTAGACTAGTTAGTTGTTGAGGAGGAAAACTGTCAGATGTATTGATAATTGGCTGGGAGTGATTGTTACCAGCTAAAACATTTTTGTCCCCCCCAAAATTCAGCTGTTGAAATCCTAATCCCCATTGTGATGGTGTTAGGAGGTGAGGCGTTTGGGGTATGATTAGGTCATGAAGGGTAAGCCCTCACGAATGGGATTAGTGTCCTTATCAAAGAGACCCCAAGGAGCTCTCTCTGCCATGTGAGGAAATGGAAATGATGAGAAGACAGCCATCTGCAAACTGGAAAGCAGGTTCTCACCAGAACCTGACAATGCTGTCATTTTGATCTCACACTTCCAGCCTCCAGAACTTCAGAGAAATGGATTTCTATTGTTTATAAGCCACTCAATCTATGGTACTTTGTTACAGCAGCCAGAACTAATGAAGAAAATAGAAAAGAGACCCAAATTACAGGAAAAATATCATTAATGAAATAACAGAGGGAATAGTAAGGAAATATTATTAAACTTCTTATGCCAATAATTGTTTACAAATTAAATGAAAGAGTATTCTTTTAATACATGATATACTAAAGCCTAATCATGAAGAAATTTATAATATTTTTAACATCATAGGTACCTAAAAAATTATTTTCATAGGTAAAATCTTCCCATGAAGCAAATTCCAAACTCAGAGTTCATTGGCAAGTTTGACCAAAAGGATAAAGAAAGAATAATGTCAGTTCTGCATAAGCCCTTCCGGAGAGTAGAAGGAAGAAAAAACTTAACTCATTTTATGATCACTATTACCCTAACACCAAAACCAGAAAATCATTACAATTAAAAAAAAAATCCCACAGACCACAATGTCCAATAGAAATAGACACAAAACTCTTAATTAAATACTATCAAATTAAATTTAAAATATGTTAAAAGAATATTACATCATAACAAATTAGGGAAGTTTTACCACAAAGTATGGCTTAACATTTGAAAATTAAGCAATATAATTTACCACATTAACAAACTAGCAAAAAAAATCCATATGATAATTTCACCAGAGGCCAAAAAGCTTTTGGCAATGATTAAGTGAATATTTGCCATGATTAAAGAAATAAAAATAAAATATACCATAAAGGAAGACTGCTTTAGAAGATATAATAAATGTCTAAAATTAAAAAAATGAAAATCTTAAACCACAGATTAGGTCTTGCTCAAGACATGATTAATGAACTAGAATATTGATCTAGAGAAATAACCTAAAATCCATTTTAGAGATATAAAAAGATAATAATTTTTAAAAATAGAGAAAATGTAGAATATAGAAGTTTAACTTATCTAAGAAGAGTTACAAAAGGAGAGCATAAAGAAAATGAATTTAAAGGAAATACTCAAAGACAATGATTGTGATTTCTTACAGAATGCAGAAAAAAAAAAAAAAACTTGATTATCACAACAAAATGTCAGATTGATTCCCAAGCGGGATAGCTAGTAAGGAGTTAGCACCTATACATATTATAGACAAAATGCAGAACAGCAAATACAAAGAGAAATAAAAAGTGAGAACAGGCATATTTTATACAAAAGACTCCTCATCAGCAATTAGAATTAAATGAAAAAATGACTTTAAATTGTGAAAGCAATGTAATTGTTGACTTAATTTAAAGCCAAGAGTAAATCATTCTGAAGTCTATGTATTGTTCTCATGTCAAGTCCATGAGATATTAATAAGCTAGAGGCATTTTAACTAAAGTATGCAACAGATAATATAATCCTACCTATTAAAACAATAAAATAGAATTACAACCAAACCAATAAAAGGAAAATAAAATAAAACTTCATCAATTCAAGAAGAATGAAGATGGAAAATAATTAATCTATGAAAAAACTGTTAAGTGGAAAACACTAAGATATTAGGAAAAACTCAAGTTATCAATAAGTACAATAAATGTAACAGAATAAATAAATATAAAAAAGAGTCTCAGATTGCATAATAACATAAGAATCCATCTTTAAAAGATGTTTCTAAAATTTAAAGAAGCCTGCACTTGGTGTTTGTTAGGCACCTTGAGTCTCTGGGGCCATGAGTCTTATCAATTCACATATGGAAATATACAATAAACTATAACATAAATAATATAAATATATAAAAATATTTTTAAAATGAATGAGATCTACATATATCATATAAATATCAGAATTAAATATTAAGGGAACAAAGCAAGTGACAATATAATACAAACAATATGGTGTGTGTGTGTGTGTGTGTGTGGTGTATATGTATCTTTTTAGATAATAGTTTCCTCTGATAAAAGTAAGGAATTAAATACAGGGAGTAGATATATATATATATTAATTCTTAAAAATATATATGACATAAAGACAATTAACTTCTGCTTGTTGGGTAAATAGGCATATGACTTGTTTCTCTGTATATTTTCCTATGTTTGTATAAAATTAACAGTTTCAAGTAAGAAAAAAGGGAACACAACAAAGATGAAGACAATGTATTTACTAAAATTCAAACTATTTTGTTTGACCTTGTTTAATTAAAAACAACAAGAAAGTACTTAGTAGTTTAAAGTTTTCAATAATCATCATGATGTTACCCCTGAACTCAGTTTACAAATGGAAATAAATTGTTTAAACTCAAGGAGAAAAATTATGAGAAGATAAAGAATAGCTCTGTATGTAATCTAAAATGTCATCAGAAACTCTACTCAAAGAGAGATTATCAATGATGCATTACCAGAAATGTGTAATGCTCAGAAACTTTTATTTATTTTTACTATTCTATTTGTTTATTTATTTAATATTGTATGAACTTTAACCGATTAATTACCTCAGTTTATATCAGAAAAAGATTAGGAGTCATAAAAGGAATTTAATCAATACTAAGCTATTCTTTCTGAGATCCCAAGAGAGAAACATTACGATTTGCAGTGGGTTTTGTTAATGTATTTACTGAGATAAAATTCTCAAAATGCTGCTCAATAACCTGACTGCTTGTTTTCTTAAAGGATAGGCCAAAGCCCTGGTATTACAGAAATGTCTTTTTAAGAATTGACATTAGTCTGGGTGTTAAAAAAAAGAAAATAGCTTTTGAAGGTGTGCTTATCTAAGAGGGTAAGCCCCCAATAAGAACAAGCAATCCCATAGTCTCCACTAATGAGAACTGATCTAGATTTGAAAGTCCCATCTTCATCCTACTACATAAACATAGGTCCATCTTCTCTCAGAATCTGTGGGTCAGGATCCAGATTGGCATTGGTACTCATCTTCCTAAAGCCTGACCAGAAATATGACTTCATTGTGCAGGGAGAAATAGAGTGAAATATTTAGAGACAAACTCCTTCCTATGAAAATAAGGTAGATGTTTTTCTGCAATGACTAGGTACTTAAAATCAAAAGATCTGAAGAAGTTTTATATGGTGAGGTGGAGGTGGACCACTGTAGTAGTGGCCGTGTTATTGGGAAACATAGGAGGGAGAGAAATGCAAAGAACCTGCCAAAACTGTCGTCTGTATTTGAAAAATCATATTCTTTGAAGTGTCTTTCTTTATGTAGCCCAACAGACATTCTAAGTCAACTGGAATTAAAACTATAGATATAAATGGTTATTTGATGGGATAATGTAGTCTCAAGTGAAAAGTAAAGGATCATTAGCTTTTAGGGTAGGTTGTAATGTAGATTTCCTGATTTATTACATCTCAGAAAGAATCAGGGATGTAATAATGAAAGACATTAAGAAAAAATTTGTTGATTGCTTCAGTGGCTGTAAAAGAATACTCACTGAGGAGTGCAATATGTTGGGCCTACAAATATCAGGGTTGGTTTATGCTTACATACACATTGTATGTATGTATGTACGTATGTATGTATAGCACTATTCCAAAAATTGTTATTTGGATGTAACTAAGCATCTGCAATTTACATCAGTTCACTAGCAATGAGATATTATTTCCACAATGCTTGTTTGTAAGTTTTATATACACTTAAGTTCGCCCACTCCCATTTTGGGGTAGGTTTCAATATTTATTTTAAAATACTGGTATTTAAACCCACAGAATTTCATTCTAAGCTCTTATCATTTGTTCACATTCTCCTCAGATACTTTGAAAGAAACCTTGACTATTTTCATATCTTCCTAGGTAGGGGAAACAAACAGCCTGGGGGTGGAAGAGCTTTTGGGATGAATGTCATTTATCTGGGGAAGAAAAAAAGGGACACTTGTCTACAGACATGACCAAAGCAAAATTAGTCTGCAGCATAATTGGTCAAACAACCAGCCCAACCCATTCCCTGAAAGCCAGAGGTTAAGCACAGACATTAATTCAAGATTTGGTATTCTAAATAGCCTAGCATATGACAAGATACATCCTTTTGCTTATATTTTGAGAGATTGCTGCTAATATTCCAAATATGGGTAGATACTCTGACACGGGCATTTTTCTAAATCCCTGTGGTCCTATCACAGGAAATAGCCCTCTCCTGGAAAGTGCTGTGTCAGCTCAAGGTACATCACACAACCTGCATTTTACAAGAGTGAATGAATTCTTAAAAAACAAAACAGCAAAATGTAATTTTTTTCTAGGAGAAATCAACACAAGTACTTTATCTTTGAGTGGAATTTTCTACTGAGAATGTGGAAAAAGCTCAAAAGAAAGATGCCTATATCAGCAGCTCCTAGAGGAAGCAAGGAATTTCACATGTGATTTTTTAGAATTCATCTTGAATTAATTTGACATTAATTATTCACTTGATAGTCCAAATTACATATTTTCTTTGCATAAAAACCAGGTGCGCTCCAAACACCCAAAGCATCTGCTATCTTATGCACACAAGTCAAGGGGGGATAACACTGTAAAACAAGAACATCACAAAAAGATGGCTTTAGTCCCTACCTTCAGTGGTATAAAAAAGGCACTGAATTAAAAAATCCTTTTTTCTTTGAAACAGAATGTGTACTTGGGTGCTGAAGCAAATCATACAAAACTTAATGAATATTCATATATTAACCTCAAACGTCAAGAAAATTTCACTTTCATTTAGATACAAATACAAACAATGTCAGATTTAACATCCTGTTTTTTACCATGGGCTATTAAAAGTGGCATGTTCATAATCATGTTATCCTAAGGAGGATTACTGTCCTTTTGGAAAGAATTACAGGTTTATAATTGTTTCAAGACATGAGCCCTTGAGATGAGCTAAGCTTGAATGATTAATCAGTGAAGTTATCCAAAATGTCAGCTTTGCAGTAGAAAGCTTTGTGTTTTTAAAGCCCAAAGTCTAGGAAAATGGTTAGATGGTAGGAATTTCCATAAAGAGCATGGAGGGAGCGACGGAGAGCTTGCCTATGCCTATGTTTGCAGCGAAGAAGACTGCATGCATTTGTCTTATCTGTTCACATAACCAAAAGGTGACGCAATATTTGGTACAGTGTGACTGGTGACGGAATTCCACAGAATAAAGTAGGTTCAAGACTACCCACAGCAGGCTTTTCCTTCTCCCAGATATTGTAATTAGGCTCTTTTACACTTTCTGGTAAGATCTACTTTTAATAAAAGAAAATAATATGTATATTCATTCATCCACAGATCATATGATTTTAATTCAGGTAAGGAATAAGCAAAATCACTGATTTCTCTTTCTAAAGTGATAAGGGGCATATTTTCTTGACAAAAAAAAAATTCAAGCAACTTATATTGCATTTGCCTGCCCAAGTAACTGCTTAAAATAACTGGTAGATGAACCATTTCTTTAGACTTTCATGGTGGACTAGGTTTCAATACAGTTGTTGTTTTTTTTTAATCATGATATTATCTTGTAGTTTTGTTCTCTCATATTTGCCAATTTTCAGTCCTTCTGGAACAAAGGAAATGATGAAGATTGACTGTGTCTAAACACTTTTAGGAAAAAAAACCCTTAAAATTCAAAATGCTCTGTTACTTAAAATTTACCACAAAAGTAGATTAGTTAATGTAAGAAAAAAGTACAGACATCAAATATGTTGAGCAGTGATTTTTAAGTGGGCTTTACAGAAAACAATAAGAATCCCCAGTTCTCTCAATATCCTGCTCTCAACCAAGTCTAAAGATAATTCTGTTTAAGGAATATGTTTTCCTTTTAAGTTCATCTTTGTCAGAAGTTTGACAGTGATGGGAAAAGTAAAATCATTATCAACATTTTAGTGAAGCGATTTACCAAGTAATAGTTCACACCTTGTTTGTAATTTACCTCATTGTCAAACTTTGAAAAAAAATTCAGTCTATTTGTTAACTAAGATTATATTTCTCTATTACCAGTGGAACAAATAGGAAACTGAGGAATTTAGCAAAACAATATTTCAGGTTTTCAAGTATACACAACAGAAATAAAAGGGTATAATTACTTTTCCACTCAACACAATAATCTGAATGAATCGACAAAGCTACTCATACTTGATATCTGATATAATTTTGACATAATGCCTCAATTTATATAGTAATACAATATGCCAGGCACAGCTATACTCACTAAACATAATGGTGAGGTGAACACAGTGTAGACATGCAAACGTTTTAGTAAAACATTAATTAATCAAGAAAATAAATATAAAATTGATGAAGTACTATTAATAATGGATCAATAAGAAGTGAATGTAAACACTGACCACTTGAGTGGTGTTCTTGAAAAAGAAAATATTCTGTTACAGTATTCCGCCATATTTTGGTATAACTTCTCATTTTCAAGTATCCAGCTCTTAAATTCTGAGTTTTTATATAAAGTTGTACTGCCTCAGCTTACACTAATAAGGTATGCTCTAAAGTGAAACTCAAATTGGAGAAGTAATCATATCATTGATGCTTCACCTGACTATTGTGTATATACAAAAACAGATGAAAACTTCATAGGTATTTATGGAAAGCAATTTGATACACCGGAACTAATGGGTAGTCAAAATACTACATTAATTTCTGTAATACAAGGAGACATACGTTATTGGCCTTAACATATATTCAAAATGCACAACATCCTGAATCTTCAAAACCATTGTATTTCTACTATTAGACTTAAAATATTAAGAAAATAATATGAATCTTAAGGAATGGATCAAAATGAGAAAGTAACAGTGTTAAGCTCTATAAAGTATTTTGACATTGCCCATTGTATTTTACTATTAGGTCTTTAGTTCACTGGGGATAACTGTGGCCCTTTGAAAATTTAAATCAAGAGATAAAGGAGTATACATGAAATGTTTAAAAGGAATAATTGTAGAAAAGTATTTTATCTCATGTAAATATGACTATGACACATGACTTTGCTTTTTACCTACTGGAAGCATATCAAAATTCTGTCTTTGTAGTTTTCCAAGATATAAAAATTAGTAATAAAATGTATTATTAATGTATTTTGGGATTTTTTCCTAGCTTTTCCTCCCACACAAAACTTTTCTATTTCCAACATTTTTTATTTTAACCTGGGAACTCACCATAAAATAGAAAGGAATTATTGTTCTTTTTTAAGTGAGAAATCAAGGTACAAGGTATAAAAAAAGTTGAGGGAGAACACATAGCTCTTAACTCCCATTCCAATCCTCTTCCCACTTAGACACCTAATATTTTTGCCTCTATCTTTGGACTCCTCATCTCTCTTTTAAGATTAAATATGAATCCACTTCTTTTGGAAAAGTTTTCTGATTCTCCACCATTGTCATCCTCACTGTTGGTTTATTCTTCATCTATGATCTCCCAGCACTTTTAACAAACCTTTATGATAGCATTACTCCACTGTACCGTATCATCCCCAGAAGGGTAATATATGAGCAACTTGGGAGGAGGAATCATGTTGTATTTATTTTATATACTTCCCCCCACTCCTTAGCAGCCTTGCATTTACAACGCTTAAAAAGTCACTCAACAAATATTAAAGCCATTAAATTGGCAGCATTTAAAATTTTTAATAGCTTAGTAATTAACCACAGTGTAAAGAGGAATGGATGCACGGCCTGCACACTTCTCCTCATATGTAAAACAAGCAAAGTACTGATCATCACTACTCTTCAAATCTTGCTTAAGAGGAGAAACAATGCCAGGAATTGCTTCCTCAGAACTGTGGTATGCTCAACAATGATTTCTCAATGCCAGAAGTGCTAATTTACCAGGGCTCTATCATCAATTGTTGAAGCACAGCTCTTAGGAGTGATGTCACTGCATGGCAAGTTGGCAATTAATTGAGGAGTTATTTCAATAACTGCACAGCTCTTTGTCTGATTAATGAAACTGCCAATGGATTTACAACTCCTGTTATGGAAATGTATCACTGGAGATTTGCTGAATGGTGTGTCATAAATTCCAGACACCTGAGAAATTACGACAGAATTTGATTAGAGTGGCTATTTTCATCTTCCCTTTTTCACTAAATTCACTTCTCATTAACTACGGCTACCACAGTCCTTGCTAAGAGAGGGCTATTTACGACAAAATATTCTGTTTGCTAAAACCATTCTTTCTTTCACTGTCCACACTATCTAAATTTCCTTATGGACCATACTTAAACATGCCAAAGCAGATTCAAATAGGGTAGGGATAATGTCAAAGAAGAAAGTTTCTTCAGAGTCTATAATGTTTCTGGTGACTGGAGGCAGATTCAAAAAATATTGAGAAACAAGGCAATAAGACTCAGCAGAATCTAAATTATGGGCCAGATATTTTATGCATTGTTAGGAGGGAGGCCTCAGGCTGAATGTCATTAGAGGCACAGGGTAAGAATTACTGTTGCATAACTTAAACCTCAAGATATCCAGATATGATTACAAAAATACAAATATTTTTGTTGTTTCTTTTAAATATTATATTTTTAAAGAGGAGTGTAATAAAGCACTACTTTAATATCCCAAAATAATTTCAAACTTTTTCCATTAATATGATGAACTATATTGAAAACAAACACCCATACAATAGCAAAAGTTGTCTTACATATTATATAACCTGTATAAATGTATATTACCATAAGTTAATATTTATTTCAAAAGGTTATCAATCATTTTCTATTAACATAAAAATTCGTTTTGGACGAATTACAGGGTTATTAAGATTATTAATTACCAACAAATGGTTCATACAAACAAAATAAAACAATATTAAGAATCCAAAGATGACCAGCCTTTACAATACAAACCAAATAAAAACAAACCTCTCTCTCTTTTTTTTTTTTTTTTGCGGTATGCGGGCCTCCCACCGCCGCGGCCTCTCCCATCGCAGAGCACAGGCTCTGAACGCGCAGGCCCAGCGGCCATGACCCACGGGCCCACCCGCCCCGCGGCACGCGGGATCCTCCCGGACCAGGACACGAACCCGCGTCCCCCGCATCGGCAGGTGGACCCCCAACCACTGCGCGACCAGGGAAGCCCCAAACCTCTCTTAAAAGCTGAACCAGGACAAAGAAAACAAACATAGAATGAATCCCAGTACAGAGCAATGAAAGCAGATTATCCAAAGACTGTAATCTGTTTCATCATATTTAGAAATGGACAAGAATAGAAGCAGCTCCTAGAGATGAAATGATTTCTCTTCTTTCAACTCAAACCATACAGTATGACTCTAAGAATGATGATGCAAGCTCGAATGTACATTTGAGCGAACATCAGATATAGCCCTGAAGTACACAGGAGAGAAATGTAGCAGGGTAGCTGTGACTTATTTGCAATAAAGGATTCTAGCCCACGACTTCCCACCTCCTGCATTAGTAGCCATATTCCAGGTACTCGTCAATCCGCTTTCCACATATTAGTTCATCTCATGTTCACAACGATTCTATCAGTCAAGTACTAATAGTATCCTCATTTTACAGTTGAGGAAACAGACACAAAGACTGCCCAGTTGACACTTCATGGATCACCAGCTTAAAGTCTGGCCTTCTAGTTTGAGAGCCCATGCTGTGTTCCTCTCTGATATATGGACTTCAACAGCATCATTCCCCAGGGGAGCCTGTGTAGAAGCCACTCAATAACATGTCTTAGTTAAATTTACTGCAGAATGTATTTCATTTACCACAGTGACAGGAACTGACATCTCCTTGTTGTTCTAGACCATTTTCCCTTAATTTCCATTTCTCTACCTCCCATTCTTTTCCTTTTCCCACATTCTCATATTCACATTTTGTTAAAATGTTGCTTTCTTAACTTGCAAGAATAAAGCCCTGAGAATTTCAGAATTATTGCAGGTAAGAAGAAAATACCCATCTTTCATATTTATGTGGTTCAGCTAGGATAATGGGAACCATATACTTTAGCTGGAATAGACAATAGTTACATAAGAAATCTGCTGTTTATCTTGCATTTTAATATGTTGTGAACTAAAGGAGGAAAAAATGGAATTCAAAAAAGTGTTGGCGATTTTTATGGCATTACACAATCACCATTAAACATATTGAAAATTCAAGGCAGCAACGTATGAAAATTATCTTTCTCATACTACGAATGAATCTTCTGAGTGTTGTACTCAGAAATAACCACCAGTCAAAATATGGAGAAATCCCATCAGCAAAACTGATTTGCTATTGGCTTTTGATAAAATGTAATTAATAGTCCCTTTATATGGCTAATAAAGCTAATCGTGGAAAAAATTAGCATCCAATGTAGTCATATTATGAAATCTGTATGTGAGAATCTCCATCCAAAGAAATAATTGGAAGGCCAGTTAATAGAATAGATTTCCCTTCCTCAATTTCTGAAGCCTAAAGAGAAAGTTAAGAGAGAGGGAGAGAAATGATAGATATTTTTGTGCTGTTAAGTGTGATGGATCCTCTCTAATGAGACACCTGGTGTAAACAAAACAGCCTGAACTATTCAGACCTGGGATTGGAGAAAACATAGAGATCCTCTAAAACAGGGGTCTCCGGGCTTCCATAGTGGTGCAGTGGTTGAGAGTCCGCCTGCCGATGCAGGGGACACGGCTTCATGCCCCGGTCCGGGAAGATCCCACATGCCGCGGAGGGGCTGCGCCCGTGAGCCATGGCCGCTGAGCCTGCGCTCCGCAACGGGAGAGGCCACAACAGTGAGAGGCCCACGTACCGCAACAAACAAACAAACAAACAAACAAACAGGGGTCTCCAACCCCTGGGCCGAGGACCAGTACCGGCCCGCAGCGTGTTAGGAACGGGACCGCACAGGACGCGAGCAGCGGGCTAGCGAGCGAAGCTTCATCTGCCGCCCCCTATGCTCTCATTACCTCCTGAACCGTCCCCCCACCAACCCCCACCCCCAACCCCGCATGGAAAAATCGTTTTGCACGAAACCGGTCCCTGGTGCCAAAAAGGTTGCGGACCACTGCTCTATAAAAGTCTCAGAACTCTCAGAAACCAAACTCATGGCGTTTCTAAACTCCATGAGCATGGAATTCTTCACAGCAGGGACAGTGGTTCAGAATTAGAGAATGGAAATAAAGTAACTAAAAGAAAAATAAAGCAAACCAGCCAAACTTGCCCAGTAGGCCTCAACAGTCGTTGAATAAAATGAAGAGTTTTTAGAAAGGCCAAACAAGGTTAGTAAAATTCCTCATGTAAGTGTCACTGGAGCCCCACTGCCTTGTAAAGCAAAAGAGCTAATTTTGCATAGTTCATAACACACGATGTAAAAAAATCATACATACATTTCTCAGAGCCTAGAGCTTCCTTGAAGGCTACCGTACTAAATAAAGATGTACTCACCCATGCTGAGATTGTCCAGAAAATGCACCTTTCACCAGTACTGTGAAAAATAAATTTGTAACAGGAGCCCCAGTATCCCTGAAGTGCTCCATGGTTGTTTCTCTATACAGACCAAACCTTAGAGTGGGAACTGGAGCCCCTGACTTGGGAAACTTAAATGCAATGGGAATAATTGGATCCCGGTGTAGAAGGGGCCAGGTGTTCCCAATCCACTGCCAAAGGCAAAGTGGGTGTGATTACCATAATGAACAAAGTCAAAGCAGCAATCAGAATTATCTGACTCATCAGGCCTGAGGCAATGGCTAGTTTATCATGGTGTTCCTAGAAGCAAAATAGATAGGAAGCCGACTAAATTCTTACTTGATCTGCATGAGCAAAAAAATTCTTGGTTAAGTGAACAAAAGTCTAACCTGAATCATAAAATCAGAGAGTCATTCAGTTCCCAGAATTGAGCTAGCTTATAGACCCAGAATGCCTTGAATGAAGAGGAGGCTGGGTCCCCTTAAAGAAGGACCCTGAAATATTGAAATACCACCAAAAATTTACATTGTTAGTCTTTCACCCAACCTTCTGCAGAAGCACCAACAGCCTTCTACTGGGGAAATTGTGCACTGGGAGAAAGAAAACAATTAGGTCTTTCAGGAACTACTGAAAACTGGCTCTGAACTGACACTGATTCCAAGACCCCCAAACATCATCACTGTGCTGCACAAATCAGAATAGGGGCTTAGGGAGGTCAGATGATCAACAGTTTTAGTTCAAGTCCATCTCACAGTGGAGTCAGTGTGTCCTTGAACCCATCCTGTGATTATTTCCCCCACTTCTTTTTTTTTTTTTTTTTTGCGGTATGCGGGCCTCTCACTGTTGTGGCCTCTACCGCTGCGGAGCACAGACTCCAGACGCACAGGCTCAGCGGCCATGGCTCACAGGCCTAGCCGCTCCACGGCATGTGGGATCTTCCCGGACCAGGGCACGAACCCGTGTCCCCTGCATCAGCAGGCGGACTCCCAACCACTGCGCCACCAGGGAAGCCCCTATTTCCCCACTTCTTGAATGAATAATTGGAATAGATACACTCAGCAGCTATCAAAATCCCCACAATGGTTCCCTGATCTGTGGATTGAGGGCTATCAGGGTGAGAAAGGCCAAATGGAAGCCACTAAAACTTCCTCTACCTAGGAAACTAGCAAACCTAAAGCAATACCACATTTCTGAAGGAATTGCAGAGATTAGTGCCATCATCAAAGACTTGAAGGACGGTGGTGATTCCCATCACATCCCTATTCAACTCACCTGTTTGGTCTGTGCCAAAGACAAATGGATCTAAGAGAATGACAATGGATAATTGAAGGCTTAACCAGGCAGTGACTCCAATTATAGTGGCTGTATCAGCTGTGGTTTCATTACTTGAGCAAATTAACACAACCCCGCATACCTAGCATGCAGCTATTGATCTGGCAAATGAATTTTTCTCCATCCTTTTCAAATAAGGTCCACCAAAATCAATTTGCAATCAGCTGGCAAGGCCGACAATACACCTCCACTGTCCTATCTCAGAGGTATATCAACTCTCCAGCCCTACACATAATTTAATCCACAGGGATCTTGATCACTATTCCTTTCCATAAGATATCATGCTGGTCCATTTCATTGATGATATTATGCTGATTGGACCCAGTGAGCAAGAAGTTGCAACCACTCTAGACTTATTGATAAGACATTTCCATGACAGAGGTTGGGAAATAAATCCGAGAAACACTGGGGAGGCCTCTACCTAAGTGAAATTTCTAGGGGTCAGTGGTATGAGGCATGATGAAATATCCCTTCTAAGGTGGAGGATAAGTTGCTGC
Source organism: Mesoplodon bidens (assembly GCF_964165515.1). Taxonomy (NCBI): domain Eukaryota; kingdom Metazoa; phylum Chordata; class Mammalia; order Artiodactyla; family Ziphiidae; genus Mesoplodon; species Mesoplodon bidens. Next base: position 66,220,240 of record NC_138162.1, on the reverse strand, counting down.
ACCTGACCATCCTCCCCCAACATACACACACACACACAACCTAAAAAATGGTACATACCTAGTGAGCCTCTTTGGATTTTGTTAAACAACATATTTCTCTTTTGGTATGTTACACTGGCCCATTTACCAAGTGACCCAAAAAGTGAGGCCCAGAACAGGAAAAGGCTCTGCAACAGATCCAGGCTGCTGTACAAGCTTCTCTGACACTTAGGCCATACCATCCAGCAGATCCAATGGTGGATGAAATATTAGTGGCAGGTAGGGATGCTGTTTGGGGCCTCTGGCAGGCTCCTATAAATGAACTATGGCTCAGGCCCTTAGGATCTTGGAACAGAGCCTGCCATCCTCTGCAGATAACTACTCTCATTTTCAGAAACAGCTCTCTGCCTGCGGCTGGACCTTAGTAGAGATGAAACATCTAACGATGGGCCACCAAGCTACCATGCAACCTGAGCTGCCCATCATGAACTGGATGTTATCCCACCCACCAAGACATAAAGTTGGGCATGCACAGTAGCACTCCATCTTTAAATGCAAGTGATACATACATGATTGGGCACAAGCAGGCCCTAGAAGTATAGGTAAGTAGGCTTCCCTGGTGGCACAGTGGTTGAGAGTCAGCCTGCCAATGCAGGGGACACAGGTTCACGCCCCGGTCCAGGAAAATCCCACATGCCACGGAGCGGCTGGCCCGTGAGCCATGGCCGCTCAGCCTGCACGCCCGGAGCCTGTGCTCTGCAACGGGAGAGACCACAACAGTGAGAGGCCCGTGTACCGCAAAAAAAAAAAAAAAAAAAGGATAGGTAAGTTACATGAAGAAGTGGCCCAAATGCCCAAGGTTCCCTCTCCTGCTACACTGCCTTCTCTCTCCCAGCCATGGCCTTATGGAGAGTTCCCTATGATTAGTTGACAGAGGAAGAGAAGACTTGGGCCTGGTTCACAGATGGTTCCACACGATATACAGGCACCACCCAAAAGTGGACAGAGGTAGCACTGCAGCCCCTCTCTGGGACAATCTTAAAGGAGAATGGTGACGGGAAATCCTCCCAGTGGGCAGAATTTCAAGCAGTGTATCTTGCTGCCTAATTTGATGGAAAGGAGAAATGGCCAGATATGAAATTATATATTAATTCATTCAATGACAAATAGTTTGGCTGGATAGTCAGAGAGTTGGAGGGAACATGATCGGAAAATTGGTGACAAAGAAATGTCACCTCTCTGAATGGGAAAAAACCTGAAGACATTTGTGTCCCAAGTGAATATTTACCAAAGGTGACCTCAGAAGAGCAGTATTTTAATAATTAAGTGGATAGGATGACCTGTTCTGTGGATACCAGTCAGCCTCTTTCTCTAGCCATTCCTCTCAACCCCCAATGGGCTCATGATGAAAGTTGCCACAGTGGCAGGGATGGAGGTTATGCACGGGCTCAGCAACACAGACTTCCACCCACCAAGGTCAACATAGCTACAGCCACTGCTGCTGCTGTGTACCCAGTCTTCCAACAACAGAGAACACTGAGTCCCTGATGTGGCACCATTCTCTGGGATGACCAGTCAGCTACCTGGTGGCATGTTATTACATTAGATGGCTTCCATCATGGAATAGGCAGCATTTTGTTCTTAGTGGAATAGACACATACTCTGGACACAGATTTGACATCCTTGCATGCAGTACATCAGCCAAAATGACTTACAGAATGCCTCACCCACCATCATGGTATTCTGCATAGCATTGTTTCTGCTCAAGCAACTCACTTCTCAGCAAATGAAGTGCAGCAATGGGTCCATGCTTATGAAATTTACTGGTTTTACCATGTCCCCCACCACCCTGAAGAGGCTGGTTTGATAGAATGATGGATTGGCCTTTTGAAGACTCAGTTATAACACCAGCTAGGTGTTATAACACCAGCTAGGTGGCATAACTGGCAGGGCTGAGGCAAGGTTCTCAAGAAGCCTGTATGTGCTCTGAATTAATATATATGGTGCTATTTCTCCCATAACCTGGTTCCCAGGTCCAGGAATCAATGGGTGGAAATGAGAGTGGCATGACTCATTATAATTCTTAGGAACTCACTAGCAAAATTGTTGCTTTCTGTTTCTTTGACGTTATGCTCTGCTGGTCTAGAGGTCTCAGTTCCAGAGGGAGGAATGCTTCCACCAGGAGATACAACAGGGATTCTGTTGAACTGGAAATTGGAACTGCCACCCAGTTACTTTGGTTTTCTCACATCTCTGAATCAATAAGCAAAGAAGGGAGCTACTATGTTGGCTGGCCTGATTGGTCCTGACTACCAAGGGGAAATTGACTGCTCCTTAACTGAGGTAAGGAAGAGTGTATGTGAATTATAGGAGATCTCAGAGGATGTCTCTTAGTATTATCATGCCCCATGATTAATGTCAGTGGAAAAGTGCAACAACCCAGTCAAGGCAGGACAACTAACAGCCAGATCCTTCAGGAATGCAGGTTGAGGTAAGTCCGTCAGGTAAGAAACATGTCCAGCTGAGGTGCTCACAGAAGGCAAAAGGTATACAGAATAGATGGTGAAAGATAGTAGTTACAAATACTAACTACAACCACCTGACCAGTTACAAAAACAAGAACTGTAACTGTCATGAGTATTTCTCCTTATTTTCTTATAACCATGTTTGTGTGTGTGTATACAAAAAAATATATATACACACAAATAAAAATATACATATACAAATATAAACACACATATAAAGACAAATATGTATATAAGTATATATATATATCAGATATTTTTGTTTTCTTTCTTCTCATATTCCCTTATCACATAATATACGATGTATTGACTTTACACCATAGTAGTATTTAAGTATTGCTAATTTTACATCTTAGTATTTAAGTTACAGGATACCAAGGAGAAGAGGAAACATCACTCAAGGACTTTACATACATCCTCTTTGGGGAAACAGTGACTGCATTTTTGGTTGTATGCAGCATAGTTGTATTATGCTAGGATAATTTTGATCTTGTTATTGTCTTTATGTCGAGATTAGGTCTGGTTTAAGGAGATACATATTGTGTCAAGCTGACAAGGGGTGAACTTGTGATAGTTAATTTTATGTGTCAGACTGGCTGGATCATGGGATGCCCAGATATTTGGTTAAACATTATTTCTGGGTGTGTCTGTGAGGGTATTTCTGAAAGATATTAACATGCGAATCAGTAGACTGAGTAAAGCAGATGGCCCTCCCCAATGTGAGTGGGCATCGTCTATTCCATTGATGGCCTGAACAGAACAAAATGGTGGAGGAATGTTGAAGCCATGCTCTGCCTGACTAGGTGAGCTGGGATGTTGATCCTCTGCATTAGACACTCCTGGTTCAGACCTTCAGACCTGGACTGGAATCTATAGTATCTGCTCTCTGGCTCTCAGACCTGGGAACTACACCACCAGCTTTCCTGAGTTTCCAGCTTGCAGACAACAGATCACAGGACTTCTCAGCCTCCATAATTGTGTGAGCTAAGTCCTTATAATAAGTCTCATTCTAGACATACATATGTTGTACTGGATCTGTTTCTTGGACAACCCTGACTTACTAGTATTCATCTTGTGCACTCTACACAGCCTTATACATGGTCAATCTTCTGCAAGGTACATTTACATGCAATGTAATACCAGTTATTTTTATTTTGCCTGAGCTTTTTCCAATGAGGACAAAAAGCTTAGGAAAAGTGTGTGTTATGATACATATCTAAATGGCCATTTAAAAACTTAAAAGAAAAAATTATTATAGCACTCTTAAGAAAGCCCTTGAATGCTAAAAAGCAAATATGAGATCTATAACATTTAGTTTACTTCCAGAATGTCCTGTCATATCATTAAATCACATCTAGAGATTTTATAAGACTGGAACTTATTTACATAAGACTTTAACAAAATCTTCTCAGGAAAGAACATGATGTGACCTAGTAAACTACCTTCAATGTGAGAGATAGGCACTGTCTCTTATAAGAACTTCGAATAACCCTTAAAAAATGAACCCATGTAGATGATATTCCTGTGCTCTCTTTTAGACAGTTCTTAGAACATGAAGCAAGAAGTCACTTAAGAATCTATTCCCTGTGACTACTTCCACAAGGAATTGACATGTGGTGCTGGGAACTGTCCTCACTTTGGCTGACCTACATGGGAACTATGTGTCCCTTTTCTGGAGTACAGATACTAATGCTTGAAGTACAAAAAGACATGTTAGAGCCTATTTTTTGGAAAGTCAATTTGTTTGATCTATCTATCTTCCATCCCAAAACAAAGCAAAAAAATGTCTAAATTGGAAATGGCCTCCAAATAGTCTATTGTTTTTTCCTTTTCCTCAAACATTCTTCCCAGTCTCCATATGAATGCACTTCAATTCCATCTTTTGTCTTAAAAACTATCTCCTCAGAGAGGTCCATTACCTTCTATTCCAACTTGTTCTATGTTTTTTATAGCACTCCCGCCTGCATGAGTCAGCTAATTGAATGAATTCACAAGATCCTATAAGATATACTAATCTAAGGCTTTAATAAATGTAAAGTGTATAATACAGCAAGGACAAAGAAAACATAGGTGAACACCAGTGTAATCTGATACATCCAGAAGCAGTTCCCTGGGCCTTTTCTCCATTGCTCTGGGCATTTGGGAACCCTACCTTAATCCCTGTCCTATTCACCTTCAGATTACAAATCACTATGATCCATGCAAGATACTCCTGTCTCAAGGCACAAGTTAACTATCCTTTTACTGGTCACATAGCTAAAGCCAGTTTGTGGAACTGGTTAAAGCAGGTGCCAAATATCAATCTATACAATTTTAATAAACAGTGTAAACAAGATGTTATAAGATGCCTCCAGGGGGGTCTTGGACTTTATATGGCCCATAATAAATCACTATTTAGTACATGGCATCCCTGTCTTGGCCAAGGGTCAGTGCCAGACTTCTGTCAAACCTGGAGATAAGCATAAAGCCACTGCAGAGCAGCTGCAAATTAACCCCATCTTTACAGAATATCATTTTTTAATTATCTTATTTTATTACTTTTGGATCTATATATAAACCCTATTATTTATTATCCATTGTTTGTAAGGCCTGGGACCGGAAAATAAATAAAGGCCCCAGGCCAATGATCTGTCTTATTCTATTTTCACTTCTAATCCTGCCAGTACCTTAAGGGACCTCCAGGGCAGATCCATGATCTGTGAATACCCCCAGGCTTAGGAGTACGAACAGCATTGGGTGCTTGGTGAACCCCTCAGAGTATGGATCCAGGGGAGAGTCTGAAATAGGCATTAGGAGCAGAGTTTGAGGTCATTTGAGCAGGGAATACTGGGGTCCCAGGTATCCAAAGTATGATCTCCTTTGTTTTAGGCATGTGGCTCTATACCCTTGACCCTGTATTTTTCTTCACCCTCTTAGGAGAGGCAGAGCCAAAGCAGGGTCTGAGTGTGGCCCTCTAAAACAACAGGAATTAATGTAGGGGCCCTAGGTGCCCAGGTCTATCACCAACACTGTCCATCTCTTGTATTTTAATATTAGCAGCCTATGTAGCAACAGGGACTATGATGGTTTTCTGTACAAACATGAGTCCAGTGTACAGCATGTTGTATAGTGGGCACCTAAAGAATGTTGAATGGATGGATGGATGGATGGACGAACAAATGACAGCAGCAAAATAACTTCTGAGAATGTAAATTTATATTGGTCCTGTCATTTTTTTAATGTGACATTGGAGTAAAGAATATAGTTAGAAATAGGAAGACTATAAATCAACATGTAAACTCAGTTCTTATAAACAAACAGCTATTATTAATAGAGATATTTATGTTCAAAGAATAAAATATGGATTCAAATCAGCTGTATGACTTGAGAAGTTGGTTGTATAATTCATGTCAGTGACCAACCTAATGAATTAATGATATAACCTGAATATTAGAGACACAACTTAGAATTTCACGGCATGTATTATTTAAAATTCGATGCACTATGCAAATAAATCTTTAAAATATACTCCTAAATCAAACTTTAAATAAAAATGTAAAGAACAGCAGTCTGTAGGAGTGAGGAGGCAAGATGATTAAATCACCACGGGTATTCAACTTGCATGGAAAAGAGAGGAAGATTGAAATGAGAAAAGACTAACAAGAGAGGAAGTAGGAAGAGAAATTTATCATCGTCTCATGTCACCACCATCAATATTTATTGTGCTTGGGCACTCTGTACTTTGCATTATCCTAGATGCTATGAGACACTGTTCTATCATTACCGGGTTTGCTGAATCACCTGGAGCTGGAAGTGGGCCGATAGGAGAGAACTTGGTTGTCCATAAAAGTTACTTGCGCTATTTATGATGAACTAAAAAAAAAAATACACTTCTAGACTAGATGCTACTGCAAAGCTAACTGAAGCAATGATTCAAACATTTCAGGTTGTAAAAAAAATCTAGAAAATATTATTCCCTATATTTTGTACATGTCCATCTCCCTCCCACTTTGACTCTTCTTGGGATATAGCCACTACCTCTTCAAACTACCCCTTTTGGAGAATGAAATTTCAACATTCCAAAATGAATATCAATGTTTTCTCTGTTGACATCTTTCTTCTGCATTTGCTTATCCTCATCAATTACAATTTCATTTTGTGTCTCAGTCCAACCCCCATTCTGCTGTGTTTTAGACAGCTTACATTCACTGACAGAAGAGGAGAAAGAAGAATCCCTGAAGATATTCAATAGATCTTTATTCTTTTTTCAGGTACTCAGTACAGATATTTCATTCTGTTTTAAATTGCTTGGAAATGCCACAAACCTGATATAACACGCTTAGTGAAATACAATACTGAGGTTTTCTGGGTTTCGTTTGATTTTTTTTTTTTTTCCTTTTCTTTTCTTACTTAGTTTTCTCCACTTGGCTTCCTGGATTTAGCTCCAACATGAAAGGAATCTAAGTAGAATTTATCTTCATGAAATATGTTACCTCATTATTTTTTTGGTAGCTTAAACTCATCTGTTAACAAGTAATCTTTTGAAAACACAGACTGAGATCTTTAAATCATTAAAAAGTTTGATTTCCAATTTAGAATGACATAATTTTTCTTAAAAAATATATTACCACTTCTAAGCCTAGACATATCTAGATAAAGTTTAAGAAGTCCAATGAACATACTCTATTCTTATCTGCCACCATGCTAATGCTTAAAGCCTTTCTTTGAGTGCCAAGGCCTTAAACCACATACTCCTGGCCTATCCCATTTCACAAGGTCCAACAGATTCCTTCATTTGTTTACTCAACACTGATTACCAAATGACTTCCCTTCTACTCTTGTATTATGATTTTTTTCAAATGCTGTCCTCACAAGTGTATTATATTTCTCTTCCCATATCATAAGTATCGTTTCATTAAGCAGATCATAAGCTATATCTTGTGACCTTACTTCCTATTTCTTAACCCTGCATAACACAAAAAAGAGCTGTGAACATAGCAGAAACCAAGTTTTAAATTGACATTTTAGTTACCAACACATTTGGAAAATGTTTTATATTTTGAAAACTGACTTTACATAAACCAGCCTATTCAGTCCTTATAAAAACCCTTTATCAGCCACATATTAGAGATGATAAAAAAAAGAATTCTAGAAAGGCTGTATTACACAGTAAGTGAAAGGACAAGAAGCAAACCAAAACCATAAGACTCCCAGGGCAGTGACCTTTCTACACTATTGGGGAAGACACACGAACTACATTGGTCTGATACTGGGGTGGAATATGAAAGTAACAACACTGCTGTAATGAAGTTCAGCCAACAATGCACAGTTGTGTACCTGGTGAGCAGATGAAAATAACAGTCAGAGAAGAGGGGCAGCTGCTGTGTCTCTATGATACACTCGCTTTACAAGTTACATCTGCATCTCTGCTACCTTTAAGGTGGTTGTATTAATACATTCGGTGATGCATATGTAATGCCGAAAATACATAAAACACAAAAAAGCAAACAAGAGAAAATTTACCAGTGGGGGGAAAAACAGGTGACATTTATGGTACATGGTATATATACCCACACAAATCTTCATTTATTGTCTTGTGTGCATCTCTTCTAAATAGCTATGAGGATGAATACACTCATTATAAGAAAGGCTACAGGTATATTTGGAGAGGGGAAAGCCACATAAAACCTGCATTATTTATAAAGATGAAAACTAAGTTTTCACTGATGTGTGTTGCAAGATTAAATGGCCATCACTGTTTTCTCTCTGCATGGCCGAGGCTAGTGCTACTTTCTTCATTTAACAGATAATAAAATTGTTATGCCTCAGGTGATAAACAAAACTAATGACACAAATAGAAAGGAGTCTGGACCATTTAACTGCCAGTTGTCTATTTCTGCTATAAAATAAAATTCCATTTTTGAGAGTATCATCCTGACTTAAAGGCATCCTGATTACATGTTCATGCTGATGTCTTTCTTTTATGCAAAACTGATTGGTGTCAAGTCAAGCAAATAAACATTAAAAAACACTCTGCTGTTCCTTCTGGCTTGGGTGATAAAAAGCTATTTCACTAAGGTTACAGCTCTTCTTACTTTTCTATAATACAACCTTATGTGTCTGAATAAAAGAAATTCATGCGATGGTTTTCAAAATATTCGGGATTTAACTCTCCCTTGAAAAACACTTACCATATGAATCCACAGAAAGTTCTCTTTAAAAATGCTTTTGATTAAAGACAATACATAATGATGAATGGCTGTTAAATTTCTGCTAAATGTTTCATTAACTTTGCATTGCTATTAAGCTAATTTCAGCAATCATGTTAAGGTTCTGCCTGATTATCCATCAAAATGCTATATACCACTTCTACATTGTTAATCCCCCAGAATCATTCTTTACTACACTCATTATATCATTCTCTATTCCATGTTTGGCTTTTCTCTGATAAGTAATTTTTCTAATTTTAAACTTATTTATTGTATTTATCACCAAGCACATTCATTTGCTTTCTTTACTCTGTGGTTTTCAGTCATCCAATTGGCTTTAGCTTTATAACTTTATATTCTATTTCTAATTCTGCCTTTGATGTCATGTAAAGGCCACTTGTAAAAGTCAAAGCAGAGATTAAATGACTCAGTAGAACAAAGCTCTTAAAGTTCTGCTGTGTTAACTAGATCAATTTGAAGCTAAGATTTTAAAATAATATGTGCATAATGCACAAAATTAATAAAACACAGAAAAACAAAGAAGAAAAACATCACATACACCAGGGATAATAATTGGTAACATTTTTGGTACACGACATGTCTAGGATATGTATTGACAGCCTTTTACTTATATCTATACATCTTTATATTTATATATAACACACTTACTGCCCTATAGTTTTATTTTCTTTTATACTTAGCAATTCATTATATTTAATGTTATAATGCTATGTTGCTTTTTTTTTTAACTTGGTTATTTATCACAAACATTGCCTAATTTCAACAAGCATTCTTCTGCAACATTGTATATGTCAGCATCTTATTGGCTTCTTTGTCATTCCTCCAACATACCAAGCAAACTCGAGTCTCTGACTTTTGAACTGCCATCCTTCAGCCTGAGATTCTATTTTCCACAAATATTATCATCGCATGGTCTCTTGCTTCATTCTGGCCTCTTTCAAGTATTACCCTTCACAAAACCCTTCCTTGGAGAACCCCATCTAAACAATGAACTCCAATAAGCTATTCATTCTCACTGCATTCTTCGCCATGACACCAGACACCACCTGACATCATATACTGTTTATATTCTATCATATGTCATATAATACATTTTTATTGGTTTGTTTCCTACCTCCCTCACCAGAATGTAAGATACATAGAGGCATAGGCTTTTTATGTTGTGTGTACTATTCTTTCTCCAATGCTTAAGATCATTTAAAGCACATAGTGAAAAATAAATTTTAAAAATCAATAAATGAAAAACAAAAATCAACAAATGATGGGCTTCCCTGGTGGCGCAGTGGTTAAGAATCCGCCTGCCAATGTAGGAGACATGGGTTCAAGCCCTGGTCTGGGAAGATCCCACATGCCGTGGAGCAACTAAGCCTGTGCACCACAACTACTGAGCCTGTGCTCTAGACCCCGTGAGCCACAACTACTGAAGTCCATGCACCTAGAGCCCATGCTCTGCAACAAGAGAAACTACCACAATGAGAAGGCCGCACACTGCAACAAAGAGTAGCCCTCGCTCACCACAACTAGAGGAAGACTGCTAGCAGCAACAAAGATCCAACACAGTCAAAAATAAATAAATAAAATAAATAAATTTATTTAAAAAGATCAATAAATGAATATATCATTCCAATACTTTTGACAATTCATTTAAATAGTTCAAAAAATTAGTTTCTTGTAGAATTTCCCAAATTATTTTCTAATGGAAAGTAGGAGAAATTCCAACATCAAATTCCTCAAACCATTTCCTCCACCTGAACAGTGTTTAAGTGTTATATTGTGACTAATAGGGTTTAAGTACATCTATCACAGATGATGAAAGTTCAGGAGGTTTCCCTTGTGTGGTTTATTGTTCCTTGGTAACTTGCTGGAGGATGAATAGCAAGTTTATTTTTCAACTACATCAATAAGTTGTTGTTTTGTAGAGATTGCTAAGTTCAAGTCTAGTTTCCATATATCCTTGTGTTTTATTATATATTAATCTTTCAATATTTTTGCAAGGACCTTGAGGACAGGTACTATAGTTTTTTAAAATTGTTATTATATTTACTTATTTTTATTGTTCTTTTTGGAATAATGCAAACATGAGAATAAGGAAATGCTCAACACATATTTAGTTATTTGTTTATCACTTGCTAATTACCCCAACTCTGGGTTCCAACCACCCAGTAAACATAAAAAGTAACAGAAGGTAGAAGACAGTGTCTTTCAGCAGAAGATTTCAGGGAGGTTTTAGCTGAGTTGTAAAAATTATTTTGCTAAGATATACTTCTCCCTGTACTAAACTATGATATTCAAGTCAGCAGGAAATCCTCCATCCATTATCCATGATAACACACACTAAAAAAAATTATCACTTATAAAATGAGGATAGAAGGCAGTGTCCTTTGACTAAAAAAAGTGAAGAGTGAGCTTATAATGTTAAACTCAAGTTTTCTGGAGGCAGACTCCTTGGGTTCAAATCTCACATTTCTTTATGTCTATTATTCAGAAATAATAATCTAACTTATTTCTGACTTTGAACAAGTTATCCAACAACTGTTCTATGTCAGTTCTTCATCTAAAAAATGTGAATATTAATAGTACCTTCCTTAGAGTGTCACTGGGAAGATGAGTTAAAATATGTAAAGTACTTAGAATAAAATACTATGCCTGAGACATATTGTTTGCTAGTATTTTCTAGATGGTAAATGTTAGTTATTATTTAAAGTTGGCAGAACACATGCCTTGTGTCCTCAAATTAATTTTAACCTTTACAAAAGTTCTAATTTGTCATATGTATCTAGGTGAAAACTAATTACTTTGAGAATATTTGTGAACTCTTCCCATTGCCCTTGTATCTCCCTTGTGAAACAGAGTCAGTTAAAAGCCTAAAGCAAAAGAATATGTCAATCCACTTAAAAGCTACAAGGAAAAGGGCAAGAGAGATATATACTAAGAGCCAAGTGAATAAGAACCAACGAAATCTTGTAAAGGGAGGCTTAGGCTCTGTCTGACAAAGAAGAAGGTCCAGAGAGTTTTGGAGAGAAAATTCCATAAAGTTAATTGGAGGGTAGAGAGCCAGGAATTCCAGAAAGTGTTTTCAGAATTCTGATCTCGATTCCTATTAATACACTTCCAGAGACTGAGTAAAGAATGAAATTCTGTACCTCTCATCTCCTCTCCTTACACCTCTTCTCTTTTGAATGGTTGTTTTTGCGTGACACACTAATCTAGGATGGAATGAGTCTAAAACTTCAATAAAATCTACGTAAAATATTTATATTTGCATCACTCAAATCTCACCCTATCTCTTCGACTGTTATCCATTAAAAAATGTACATATCAGAAGAAGAACTACAATCCTGCAGCCTGTGGAACTAAAACCACATTCACAGGAAGATAGACGAGATGAACAGGAAGAGGGTTATGTACAAGATGAAGGAACAAGATAAAATCCCAGAAAAACAACTAAACGAAGTAGAGATACTCAACCTTCCAGAGGAAGAATTCAGAATAATGATAGTGAAGATGATCCAGGACCTCGAAAAAACAATGGAGGCAAAGATCGAGAAGATGCAAGAAATGTTTAACAGAGACCTAGAAGAATTAAAGAACAAACAAACAGAGATGAACAATACAATAATTGAAATGAAAACTACACTAGAAGGAATCAATAGCAGAATAACTGAGGGAGAAGAACGGATAAGTGACCAGGAAGACAGAATGGTGGAATTCACTGCTGCAGAACAGAATAAATAAAAAAGAATGAAAAGAAATGAAGACAGCCTAAGAACCACTGGTACAACATTAAATGCAACAACATTCACATTATAGGGGTCCCAGAAGGAGAAGAGAGAGAAAAAGGACCCGAGAAAATACTTGAAGAGATTAGAGTCTAAAACTTCCCTAACATGGGAAAGGAAAGAGCCACCCAAGTCCAGGAACTGCAGAGAGTCCCACACAGGATAAACCCAAGGAGAAACATGCCGAGACACATAGTAATCAAATTGGTAAAAATTAAAGACAAAGTAAAATTATTGAAAGCAGCAAGGGAAAAACAGCAAATAACACGCAAGGGAACTCCTGTAAGGTTAACAGTTGATGTCTCGGAGGAAACTCTACAAGCCAGAAAGGAGTAGCATGACATATTTAAAGTGAGGAAGGGGAAAAACCTACAAACAAGATTATTCTACCCAGCAAGGATCTCCTTCAGATTTGATGGAGAAATAAAAAATTTTACTGATAAGAAAAAGCTAAGAGAATTCAGCACCACTAAACCAGCACTACACCAAATGCTAAAGGAACTTCTCCAAGTGGGAAACAGAAGAGAAGAAAAGGACCTACAAAAACAAACCCATAACAATTAAGAAAATTGTAATATGAAAACACATATCGATAATTACCTTAAATGTGAAGGATTAAATGCTCCAACCAAAAGACAGAGGCTCGCTGAATGGATACAGAAATAAGACCCATATATATGCTGTCGACAACAGACCCACTTCAGACCTAGGGACACATACAGACTGAAAGTGAGAGATGGAAAAAGATATTCCATGCAAATTGAAATCAAAAGAAAGCTGGAGTAGTAATTCTCATATCAGATAAAATAGACTTTAAAATAAAGAATGTTAAAAGAGACAAGGAAGGACACTACAAAATGAACAAAGGGTCAATCCAAGAAGATATAACAATTATAAATATATATGCACCCAACATAGAAGGACCTCAATACATAAGGCAACTGCTAACTGCTCTAAAAGAGGAAACTGACAGTAACACAATAATAGTGGGGGACTTTAACACCTCACTTACACCAATGGACAGATCATCCAAATAAAAAATTAATAAGGAAACACAAGCTTTAAATGACACAACAGACCAGATAGATTTAATTGAAATTTATAGGACATTCCATCCAAAAACAGCAAATTACACTGTCTTCTCAAGTGTGCACAGAACACTCTCCAGGAGAGATCACATCTTGGGTCACAAATCAAGCCTCAGTAAATTTAAGAAAGTTGAAATCATATCAAGCATCTTTTCTGACCACAACGCTATGAGATTAAAAATCAATTACAGGGGAAAAAACGTAAAAAGCACAAACACATGGAGGCTAAACAATATGTTACTAAATATCCAAGAGATCACTAAAGAAATCAAAGAGGAAATCAAAAAATACCTAGACAAAAATAACAATGAAAACACGACAATCCAAAACCTGTGGGATGCAGCAAAAGCCGTTCTAAGAGGGAAGTTTATAGCAATAAAATCCTACCTCAAGAAACAACAAACATCTCAAATAAACAATCTAATCTTACACCTAAAGGAATTAGAGAAAGAAGAACAAACAAAACCCAAAGTTAGTAGGAGTAAAGAAATCATAAAGATCAGAGCAGAAATAAATGAAAGACAAACAAAGAAAACAATAGCAAAGATCAATAAAACTAAAAGCTGGTTTTTTGAGAAGACAAACAAAATTGATAAACCATTAGCCAGACTCATCAAGAAAAAGAGGGAGAGGACTCAAATCAATAAAATTAGAAATGAAAAAGGAGAAGTTACAACAGACACTGCAGAAATACAAAGCATCCTAAGAGACTGTACAAACAACTCTATGCCAAAAAAATGGATAACCTGGAAGAAACGGACAAATTCTTAGGAAGGTAAAACCTCCCAAGACTGAACCAGGAATAAACAGAAAATATGAACTGACCAATCACAAGTAATGTAATTGAAACTGTGATTAAAAATCTTCCAGGGCCTCCCTGGTGGCGCAGTGGTTGAGAGTCCGCCTGCCGATGCAGGGGATACGGGTTCGTGCCCCGGTCTGGGAGGATCCCATATGCCGCGGAGCGGCTGGGCCCGTGAGCCATGGCCGCTGGGCCTGCGCATCCGGAGCCTGTGCTCCGCAACGGGAGAGGCCACAACAGTGAGAGGCCCGCATACCGCAAAAAGAAAAAAAAAAAAAAAAAAAAATCTTCCAAAAAACAAAAGTCCAGGACCAGATGGCTTCAGAGGTGAATTCTATCAAACATTTAGAGAAGAGCTAACACTCATCCTTCTCAAACTCTTCCAAAAAATTGCAGAGGAAGGAACACTCCCAAACTCATTCTATGAGGCCACCATCACCCTGATACCAAAATCAGACAAAGATGTCACAAAAAAAGAAAACTACAGTCCAATATCACTGATGAACATAGATGCAAAAATCCTCAACAAAATACTAGCAAACGAATCCAACAGCCTATTAAAATGATGATACACCATGATCAAGTGGGGTTTATTGCAGGGATGCAAGGATTCTTCAATATATGCAAATCAAACAATGTGCTACACCATATTAAAAAATTGAAGAATAAAAATCATATGATCATCTCAATAGATGCAGAAAAAGCTTCTGACAAAATTCAACACCAATTTATGATAAAAACTCTCCAGAAAGTGGGCATAGAGGGAACCTACCTCAACATAATAAAGGCCATATACTACAACCCACAGCAAACATCATTCTCAATAGTGAAAAACAAAGAATTTCCTCTAAGATCAGGAACAAGACAAGATGTCCACTCTCACCACCATTATTCAACATAGTTTTGGAAGTCCTAGCCACAGCAATCAGAGAAGAAAAAGAAATAAAAGGAATACAAATTGGAAAAGAAGGAGTAAAACTGTCACTGTTTGCAGATGACATGATACTATACATAGAAAATCGTAAAGATACCACCAGAAAACTACTAGAGCTAATCAATGAATTTTGTAAAGTTGAAGGATACAAAATTAATGCACAGAAATCTCTTGCATTCCTATACACTAACGCTGAAAAATCTGAAAGAGAAATTAAAGAAACACTCCCACTTACCATTACAACAAAAAAAATCAAATACCTAGGAATAAGCCTACCTAGGGACACAAAAGACCTGTACACAGAAAACTATAAGATACTGATGAAAGAAATTAAAGATGATACCAACAGATGGAGAGATATACCATGTTCTTGGATTGGAAGAATCAATATTGTGAAAATGACTATACTACCCAAAGCAATCTACAGATTCAATGCAAACCCTATCAAATTACCAATTTAATTTTTTACAGAGCTAGAATAAAATATCTTAAAATTTTTATGGAGACACAAAAGACCCCGAATAGCCAAAGCAGTCTGAGGGAAAAAAACGGAGCTGGAGAAATCAGACTCCCTGACTTCAGACTATACTACAAAGCTACAGTTATCAAGACAATATAGTACTGGCACAAAAACAGAAATACAGATCAATGGAACAGGATAGAAAGCCCAGAGATAAACCCACGCACCTATGGTCAACTAATCTATGACATAGGAGGCAAGGATATACAATGGAGAAAAGACAGTCTCTTCAATAAGTTGTGCTGGGAAAACTGGACAGCTACATATAAAACAATGAAATTAGAACACTCCCTAACACCATACACAAATAAACTCACAGTGGATTAGAGACCTAAATATAAGACCAGACACTATAAAACTCTTAGAGGAAAACATAGGAAGAACACTCTTTGACATAAATCACAGCAAGATCTTTTTGGATCCACCTCCTAGAGTAATGGAAATAAAAACAAACATAAACAAATGGGACTTAATGAAACTTAAAAGCTTTTGCACAGCAAAGGAAACCATAAACAAGGCAAAAAGGCAAGCTTCAGGATGGGAGAAAATATTTGCAAATGAATCAATGGACAAAGGATTAATCTCCAAAATATATAAACAGCTCACACAGCTCAATATTAAAGAAAGAAACAACCCAATCCAAAAATGGGTAGAAGACCTAAATAGACATTTCTCCAAAGAAGACATACAGGTGGCCAAGAAACACATGAAAAGCTACTCAACATCACTAATTATTAGAGAAATGCAAAGCAAAACTACAATGAGGTATCAACTCACACCAGTTAGAATGGGCATCATCAGAAAATGTACAAACAACAAATGCTGAGAGGGTGTGGAGAAAAGAGAACCCTCTTGCACTGTTGGTGGGAATGTAAATTGATACAGCCACTATGGAGAACAGTATGGAGGTTCCTTAAAAAACTAAAAATAGAATTACCATATGACCCAGCAATCCCATTACTGGGCATATACCCAGAGAAAATCATAATTCAAAAAGACACATGCATCCCAATGTTCATTGCAGCACTATTTACAATAGCCTGGACATGGAAGCAACCTAAATGCCCATCAACAGACGAATGGATAAAGAAGATATGGTACATATATACAATGGAATATTACTCAGCCGTAAAGAGGAACGAAATTGGGTCATTTGTAGAGACGTGGATGGATCTAGAGACTGTCACACAGAGTGAAGGAAGTCAGAAAAACAAATATCACATATTAATGCATATATGGAACCTAGAAAAATGGTACAGATGAACTGGTTTGCAGGGCAGAAATTGAGACACAGATGTACAGAACAAACGTATGGACACAAAGGGTGGAAAATGGTGAGGGTGGTGGGTGGTGGTGTGATGAATTGGGAGACTTGGATTGACATATATACACTAATATGTATAAAATGGATAACTAATGAGAACCCGCTGTATAAAAAAAAATGGACATATCAATATTTATGCCACATGCTTGAGTAAATCTCCATCAGTCCTCTCTACCGCTTTGGTTTTTAGCCATATGGGCAAAAATAGTAAATACTGAGTTAAAATAAAGAAACGGCTTTATTTTCTCTACCTTTATGACTCTATTGTGTTAGAATCCACATTCTTGTTTATTGGCTGATTTTAGCCACCGAGAACAAGAACTAGTGCTTATTTTTCATGGATCCAAAGGCACTGTAGTGACCAAACTCCAGAAGTGGCCCCTTGACCATAATTGGAAACTGTCTCTTAAGACAACCAGTCAAGTGATATGTAAATGACAAGAACATTATTCAAGCATTTTATACTGTCAGTGTTTTTCTTAGCAAATGTGCTTAAAATTCTCATTTCATCAAAAGAGACAGGAAATTGTACCATAGACTTGACAACTCCCTTGGGAAATGGAAACTGAATGGTTCTAAGCAAATTCAAAGATAAAGATAGAGAATGAGTATAGGGATATTGTCTATTAAACATGAGAATCTTCCTGGAGAACAATTTTCCAAGCAAAGGAAATAAGACTAACAAATATAAGGAATAAAGGTGATGTTAAAAGTATTTATTTTTACTTAAAATATCATATTTGTTTTGTTTTAATATATTATGGAGTATTTATAAGAAATAATGATAAGGCTATTGTTGATTAAGAACACTCAAGGCTAAGGTTCCAGTGAGAAATAAAAAAGGGAGCTTTAAAAGATTTCTTTGTAAAATATCTAATAATGGCATGATATGTAAATGCTAATTTGTAGACCTAAAAAAATTAATATTTTTAACCTCAAAGAAAAGAATCATTTGGTTGGTTGTAAGCATGGAGGTGTTTATCAAGCTTTTTTTTTTTTTTTTTTTTTTGCGGTACGCAGGCCTCTCACTGCTGCAGCCTCTCCTGTTGCGGAGCACAGGCTCCGGACGCGCAGGCTCAGCAGCCATGGCTCACGGGCCCAGTCGCTCCACGGCATGTGGGATCCTCCCGGATCGAGGCACGAACCCGTGTCCCCTGCATCAGCAGGCGGACTCTCAACCACTGCGCCACCAGGGAAGCCCCCTAGCATTTTTATTTTTTAATTCACTTTTTGCATATTTGGTTGTGTTTAAAAGATAATTTTAGTATATTTCCATCTTGGCTAAGTAAGATTCAGAAATATCTGAACATCTGTTACACTGGTAGGATAGGTGTTCCAGAAAACTCTGCAAAAGAATTTCAGAGTATCCATAAAGAAGAACCAAAAGTCACACACTGTTAATGCTATGAAAAGAAAAATAATTAAGAGTTGGATGGGGAAACAATTCTAATCATAGCCTGGTGTCTATTAGTCATATGTTTCCTGGCCAAACCAGCATCTGTCTCCTCTTCTAGTCCTACCTACCACAAAACCTGTAAATCAAGCAAGCACACAAATAAAAATTACCCTGAAAGAACCTGGACACCTAAAGTTATATCAAATAAATATTATTTCTTTGGGACATATCTAACAGATTATAACACGAAGGGAGAAATATATACTTCCCCACTTTGCAACAGACCACATAAAACTTTGACTCATTGAGGACTTCAGTGCAAAGGGCTGGTGACTAGATGAATACCAACAGGCCCTGGTAGGAAGCAAACTGCATTCCAAAGCAAGACCAAATTTCTGGTGAAGCCATATGAAATACATATTGGAGATTATATACGTACACACACACATACACATATATATAATAACAAGAGCATTGGCGGCCAACTTGGCTGAAGATCAAGCACTTAACGAATGTACAGTATCTTTTCTACCTAGTAATTGCTTATATCTATATGTATATATAGATAGATATAGATAGATATAGGAGTTTTGCTTCTATTTCACTTGGATTGTTAAGATACATGCTGTGCCCTGGGACCTGGAGAAATAGGAAATACAGCACCAGTGGACTGCATTTGATCCTATTTTATTTGAGAGGTGAGAATTAGAAATTAATTAAATGATTTTCCTGAAATACTTTGTGATTCTCTGGGTATCATCAGAGACCTTTAAGGTATTAGAGAAAGTGTGACAGAGTATGGATCCTGGCAAACCCAAGGTCAGGTACAACATCAAGAACTCTCATCAGTGTCCCACCAACTCCAAACTTCCAGTTTCAATGATAGAAATGTCTTGCAGCAGAAGCTGGGACTCCTCATCATGGATGTAAACCAGGGGTTAGCAATGTTTTCCTGTAAAAAGCCATATAATAAGTATGTTTTCAGCTCTGGGCCACGCAGTTTCCTCTGCCACTGTAGCATAATAGTAGCTATAGACAATATGCAGTTTTGCTATGATGAAACTTTATTTACAAAACTGGTGGTGCATTATTTGCCAACTTCTGAGTTAACCCCACACCTGGCACAGGATCTGGAGAAGCATCCAGCAGGGACTGTTAGTGCTGAGACCCCAGGTGTTATCCCACACCAATCAGGTGACAATAAGCAGACGTGCATGGGTTGCAACAGCACTTCATGCCTCTCTCCAATCCTTGAGCTTAAAAAATTCAAAGTAGCTGTTGTCCACTTTTACAAGTAATGAAGGGTACTGAAAATTGGAAATATGTAGGTAAATATAAAATACAAGTTTTCTTTTTTTCCAACATATATTGAGATGATCTTATAGTTCTCCTCTCATAGTCTGTTAATATAGTGAATTATATTAAGTTTTAAATGCTTCTGTTTTATTCTTTTGAAGAGATAAACTATATTTACTGATATTCAAACCTTAAACCAAACTTGCATTTCTAGTCCTTTATTAGTCAAGCTGTATCACCCTTTTTAATATTGCTAGATTCAATATTCTAATATTTTGTGAGATTTTTATATTAATTTTCATAAGGATATGAATCTATAGTGTTTTTTTAATAATGTCTTTCTTAAGTTCTCATATCATGGTAATGTTGGCTTGAGAATATTTTGGGAAACAGTTCTTCTTCTTCTATTTCTTGAAAGTGCTTGTGTAATTATTTCTTCCTTAAGTGTTTAATAAATTTACCACTGATGCCATCTGGACATGGAGTTATCTTTGTAAAAATACTTTGGATTACTAATTCAATTACTTTAATAGATACAGAAAAAATTTAAATTTGTATTTCTTCTTGAATAAGCATTGGTAGTTTGTGTCATTCAAGGAATTCATCCATTTCATCTAATCGGTCACATTTATTTGTGTAAAGTTATTGACAATACTTCCTTACTATCCATTTATTATCCATGAAATCTGTAACAATATGATCTTTCTCATTACTGACATTTGTAATTTGTGTTCTCTCTTTCTCTTTCTCACTCTCTCCCTGTAAGTCTCACTAAGAGTTTATTAGTTTTATTAATTTTCCACAAATCCAACTTTTGACTCTTTTAATCTCTATTTTATTTCTCTTTCACTGATAGCTACTCTTATGTTTAACATTGGTTTCCATCTACATATTTCAAATTTAATTTACTCTTTTAAAAATATCTCTCTAAAGTAGAAGCTTCAATTCTTGATTTTAAATTGTATTCCTTTCCTATATGAGAATTTATACATACAAAATTTCCTCAAAAACCTGCTTTAGCTCCATCCCACTAATTTTGGTAGTTTGTGTTTTCTTTTTCTTTGAAATACTTTCCCATCATCTATGTGATTTCTTCTTGATTCATTAATTGCTTATTTTTTCTTAAATTTCCAACTATTTGAGAATTGTGGTAGGCTGAATAATGGCCCATTCAAAGAGATCTGCATCCCTGGAAACAGAGAATATTGCCTTAATTGGCAAAATGGACTTGGTGGATATAATTAATTTAAGAATCTTTAGATAGAGAGATTATCCTGGATTACCTGGGTAAATCCTAAATTTAATTCCAAATGTCATTGTAAGATGGAGGCAAAGGGAGATTGGACTACAGAAGAGGGTAAGGCAACATGATGACAGAAGCAGAGATTGGAATGATGTGGCCCCAAGCCAAGGAATACTTAGCAGCCACCAGAAGCTCAAAAAGGCAAGGAGTAGTTTCTCTCTCAGGGTTTCCAGAAGAACTCAACCCTGCTAACACATTGATTTTAGCCCCATAAAACTCATGCTACACTTCTAGCCTCCGGAACTGTATATACAAAATATACAGAATAAAAGCTGTATTTTAAGCAAATTTTTTGATAAGTTGTTACAGTATCAATAGAATATTAATACTAGAATTTTACCACATATCTTTCAGCTATATATTTCTAACCTGCATCTGTTTTAGTCAAACAACATACTCTGAAAATTTTCTATCTATTGATATGTATTGAGACATTTTATTACCGGGGATATGATTTATTTTGGTGAATGTATAAATCAATATCACATGATACAGAATTTATATCAGTAATTGGCTGACTGCTTCCAAGATTTTCTCCTTCTCTTTGTTGTTTTTTTTGCCATTTTATTATTATATGCCTGGGGGTTGTTTTCTTTATATTTAGTGTGCTCAGGGTTAGCTAAGCCTCTTAGATCTCTAAATCAATGGGTTTTTAAATAATCTTGGAGAAATTTTCACCCACTATATCTTCATATATTGTCTACACTTTATTCTCACTCTCTTCCTTTTGGGACTCCAATTGTATGTATATTAGACCATTTGATATGTTTCTGCAGGTCTCTGAGGCTTTAATCGACTTTCATCAATCCTTTTAACTCTGTATTCTTCATTTTGTACAATGTCTACTGATGTTTTCAAGTTCACGTACTCTGACTTCTGCCATCAGAAGTGCTCACTTCTATAGGAATTTTTCCATTAAATTATTTAATCAACTTATAATTTATTTTGCTTTCAGGTCTAGAGAAAGAAACACATTTGTAAATGTTTTAATTTCTTAGATGATTAGCTGATTATCTCAAGATAATTTTTTGAATTAGACAATGATTTTCAAATACTGCTCCACAAAAATCTAGATGCCCCTTGCCTTTTCCTAGAGAGTCTACACATTGCTTCCATATTAATCTTTCAAATGTACATTACTGATCATGTTTTTCCCTTCTCAAAAAACTTAAAAACTGCTGTAAACAAAACCCATTTCCCAGAGTCCTCCAAGATGGTGGAGGAGTATGATGTGGAGATCACCCTCCTCCCCACAAATACACCAGAAATACATCTACATGTGGAACAATTCCTACAAATCACCTACTGAATAATGGCAGAAGACCTCAGACTTCCCAAAAGATATATATATTTCTTTCCTTTTTCTCTTTTTGTGAGTGTGTATGTATATGCTTCATTCTGTGATTTTGTCTGTAGAGCTTTGCTTTCACCATTTGTCCTAGGGTTCTGACTGTCTGGTTTTTTTTTTTTTTCTTTTTAGTTTTTAGCTCTTATCATTGGTGGATTTGTTTTTTGGTATGATTGCTCCTTCTTTCGTTCTTTTTTTTTCTTTTTTTAAATTATTTTTTATTTTTAATAATTTAAATTCTTTTCTATTTTAACAACTTTATATCATTTTATTTATTTTTTCTTTCTTTCTTTCTTTCTTTCTTTCTTTCTTTTTCCCTTTTCTTCTGAGCCATGTGGCTGACAGGGTCTTTGTGCTCCGCTGGGTGTCAAGCCAGTTCCTCTGAGGCAGGAGAGCCAAGTTCAGGACACTGGTCCACCAAAGACTTCCCAGCTCCAAGTAATATCAAATGGTGAAGGCTCTCCCAGATATCTCCATCTCAATGCTAAGACCCAGCTCCACTCAATGACCAAAAAGCTAGAGTGCTGGACACCCTATGTCAAACAACAGGCAGGACAGGAACACAACCACACCCATTAGCAGAGAGGCTGCTTAAAATCATAATAAGGTCACAGACACCCCAGAACATACCACCGGAGGCTGTCCTGCCTACCAGAAAAAAAAGATCCAGCCTCAACCAGCAGAACACAGGCACCAGTCCCCTCCACCAGGAAGCCTACACGACCCACTGAAACAAACTTACCCACTGGGGGCGGACAACAGAAACAACGGGAACTATGAACCTGCAGCCTGTGAAAAGGAGACCCCAAACAAGTAAGTTAAGCAAAATGAGAAGACAGAGAAACACAGACTAGATGAAGGAGCAAGGTAAAAACCCACCAGAACAAACAAATGAAGAGGAAATAGTCAGTCTACCTGAAAAAGAATTCAGGGTAATGACAGTAAAGATGATCCAAAATCTTGGAAACAGAATGGAGAAAATACAAGAAACGTTAAACAAGGACCAGGAAGAACTACAGAGCAAACAAACAATGATGAGCAACACAATAAATGCAATTAAAAATTCTCCAGAAGGAATCAATAGCAGAATAACTGAAGCAGAAGAATGGATAAGTAACCTGGAAGATAAAATAGTGGAAATAACTACCACAGAGCAGAATAAAGAAAAAAGAATGAAAAGAATTGAGTACAGTCTCAGAGACCTCTGGGATAACACTGAATGCACCAACATTTGAAATATAGGGGTCCCAGAAGAAGAGGAGAAAAAGAAAGGGAATGAGAAAATATTTGAAGAGATTATAGTTGAAAACTTCCCTAATATGGGAAAGGAAATAGTTAATCAAGTCCAGGAGGCACAGAGAGTCCCATACAGGATAAATCCAAGGAAAAACACACCAAGACACATATTAATCAAACTATCAAAAATTAAATGCATAGAAAAAATATTAAAAGCAGCAAGGGAAAAACAATGAATAACATACAAGGGAATCCCCATAAGGTTAACTGCTGATCTTTCAGCAGAAACTCTGCAAGCCAGAAGGGAGTGGCAGGACATAGTTAAAGTGATGAAGGAGAAAAACCTACAACCAAGACTACTCTACCCAGCAAGGATCTTACTCAGATTCGACAGAGAAATTAAAACCTTTAGAGACAATCAAAAGCTAAGAGAATTCAGCACCACCAAACCAGCTTTACAAAAAATGCTAAAGGAACTTCTCTAGGCAGAAAATACAAGAGAAGGAGAAGACCTACAATAACAAAGCCAAAACAATTAAGAAAACGGCAATAGGAACATACATATCGATAACTACCTTAAATGTAAATGGATTAAATGTCCCAACCAAAAGACACAGACTGGCTGAATGGCTACAAAAACAAGACCCGTATATATGCTGTCTAAAAGAGACTCACTTCAGACCTAGAGATACATACAGACTGAGTGTGAGGAGATGGAAAAAGATATTCCATGCAAATGGAAATCAAAAGAAAGCTGGAGGGGCTTCCCTGGTGGCACAGTGGTTGAGAGTCTGCCTGCCAGTGCAGGGGACGCGGGTTCGTGCCCCGGTCCAGGAGATCCCACATGCTGCGGAGCAGCTGGGCCCGTGAGCCATGGATGCTGAGCCTGAGTGTCTGGAGCCTGTGCTCTGCAACGGGAGAGGCCACAACGGTGAGAGGCCTGCGTACTGCCAAAAAAAAAAAAAAAAAAAAAAGAAAGATGGAGTAGCAATTCTCATATCAGACAAAATACACTTTAAAATAGACTATTACAAGAGACAAAGAAGGACACTACATAATAATCAAGGGATAAATCCAAGAAGAAGATAAAACAATTGTAAATATTTATGCACCCAACATAGGAGCACGTCAATACATAAGGCAAATGCTAACAGCCATAAAAGGGGAAATCGACAGTAACAGAATATTAGTAGGGGACTTTAACATCCCACTTCTACCAATGGACAGATCATCCAAAATGAAAATAAATAAGGAAACACCAGCTTTAAATGATACATTAAACAAGATGGACTTAATTGATATTTATAGGGTATTCCATCCAAAAACAACAGAATACACTTTCTTCTCAAGTGCTCTTGTGTCACAAATCAAGCCCTGGTACATTTAAGAAAACCGAAATCATATCAGGTATCTTTTCCAAACATAACATGATGAGACTAGATATCAATTACAGGAAAAAAATCTGTAAAAAATACAAACACATGGAAGCTAAACAATACGCTACTAAATAACCAAGAGATCACTAAAGAAATCAAAGAGGAAATCAAAATATACCTAGAAACAAATGTAAATGAAAACACAATGACCCAAATCCTATGGGATGCAGCAAAAGCAGTTCTAAGAGGGAAGTTTATAGCAATGCAATCCTACCTCAAGAAACAAAAAACATCTCAAATAAACAACCTAACCTTGCACCTAAAGCAATTAGAGAAAGAAGAACAAGAAATCCCCAGAGTTAGCAGAAGGAAGGAAACTATAAAGATCAGATGAGAAATAAATGAAAAAGAAATGAAGAAAACGATAGCAAAGCTCAATAAAACTAAAAGCTGGTTCTTTGAGAGAAAAACAAAATTGATAGACCATTAGCCAAACTCATCAAGAATAAAAGGGAGAAGACTAAAATCAATAGAATTAGAAATGAAAAAGAAGTAACATCTGACAGTGCAAAAATACAAAGGATCATGAGGAATTACTACAAGAAAGTATATGCCAATAAAATGGACAACCAGGAAGACATGGACAAATTCTTAGAAAAGCACTACCTTCCAAGACGGAACCAGGAACAAATTGAAAATATAAACAGACCAATCACAAGCACTGAAAATGAGACCGTAATTACAAATGTTCCAACAAACAAAAGCCAAGGACCAGTTGGCTTCACAGGCGACTTCTATCAAACAATTAGGGAAGAGCTAACACCTATCCTTCTCAAAATCTTCCAAAATATAGCAGAGGGAGGAAAACTCCCAAACTCATTCTATGAGGCCAACATCACCCTTATACTAAAATCAGACAAAGATGTTACAAAGAAAGAAAACTACAGGCCAATAACACTGATGAACATAGATGCAAAAATCCTCAACAAAATACTAGCAAACAGAATCCAAGAGCACATTAAAAGGATCATACACCATGATCAAGTGGGGTTTATCCCAGGAATGCAAGGGTTCTTCAATATACACATATCAATTAATGTGATAAACCATATTAACAAATTGAAAGAGGAAAAACCATATGATCATTTCAATAGATACAGAAAAAGCTTTCAACAAAATTCAACCATTTATGATAAAAACCCTCCAGAGAGTAGGCATAAAGGGAACGTACCTCAACATAATAAAGGCCATATATGACAAACCCACAGCCAACATCATTCTCAATGGTGAAAAACTGAAACCATTTGCTCTAAGATCAGGAACAAGACAAGGTTGTCCACTCTCACCACTATTACTCAACATAGTTTAAGATTAATATCCAAAATTTACAAGCAGCTCATTTAGATCAATATCAAAGAAACAAACAACCAAATCTAAAAATGGGCAGAAGACCTAAATAAACATTTCTCCAAGGAAGATATACAGATTGCCAACAAACACATGAAAGGATGCTCAACATCACTAATTAGAGAAATGCAAATCAAAAACTACAATGCGGTATCACCTCACTCCAGTCAGAGTGGCCATTATCAAAAAATCTACAAACAATAAATGCTGAAGAGGGTGTGGAGAAAAGGGAACCCTCTTGCACTGTTGGAGGGAATGTAAATTGATATAGCCACTATGGAGAACAGTATGGAGGTTCCTTAAAATCTAAAAATAGAACTACCACATGACCCAGCAATCCCACTACTGGGCATATACCATGAGAAAACCATAATTCAAAAAGAGACATGTACCACAATGTTCATTGCAGCTCTATTTACAATAGCCAGGACATGGAAGCAACCTAAGTGTCCATCGACAGATGACTGGATAAAGAAGATGTGGCACATATATACAATGGAATATTACTCAGCCATAACAAGAAACGAAATTGAGATATTTTTACTGAGGTGGATGGACCTTGAGTCTGTCATACAGAGTGAAGTAAGTCAGAAAGAGAAAAACAAATACCATATGCTAACGCATATATATGGAATCTAAAAAAAAAGAATGGTTCTGAAGAACGTAGAGGCAGGACTGGAATAAAGACACAGACATAGGGAAGGAACTTGAGGGGAGAGGGAAGGGTAAGCTGGGACAAAGTGAGAGAGTGGCATGGATATATATACACTATCAATTGTAAAACAGATAGCTAGTGGGAAGCAGCCACACAGCACAGGGAGATCAGCTCAGTGCTTTGTGCCCACCTAGAGGGGTGGGATAGGGAGGGTGGGAGGGAGATGCAAGAGGGAGGAGATATGGGGACATATGTACATGTATAACTGATTCACTTTGTTATAAAGCAGAAACTAACACATCATTTTAAAGCAATTATATTCCAATAAAGATGTTTAAAAAAAAAAGCCCATTTCCTGGTCTGAGCACTGAATGCTGTTCATCTAGCAGGGTAAACAGTAATTACAATCCCCAGGGCAAAGTACTATAATGAGTATGTAGTAATATGGTGTCCTTTGCTTTCTTCTATAATCAAGGAAATTTTGTTTGGCTAAGAAAAACTGAGGTTTTTTTTGGGGGGTGGGTTTTTTTAATGAAGTCACCTTAATTTTATATGCTTAGCAATTTTTCCTAAATATATCTTAGTAAATGTTACTTTTATCAGTAGCTCAGCCCTAACCTTTGGAAACCTATTCTCACATAAAATACTTATACATTATCCTTTGTCTCAAGCTCTGCTTTGAAGGGAATCCAGACTAAGTAAACAGAACAAAAACACCACTGGCAATTAGCCTATAATTTACTGTCATCACATACTCAAGGAAATATAGCCCAAATAATGTTACGGAATATGACCTCATTAGATTAGCATTGTTTTCCTAAAGAAAGAAGAAGCAAAGAGGAGGAAAGGAGTAAGGTCTTTCTCCCTACCCATAAATAATTCTCAAAAAGCCTAAAGTTTGGTGGAGGTAAAAATCTACTATAAAAAGAGTTTAAGAATACAAATAATTTAAAATATATAATATTAACTGTATGGAAAAACAAAGTGTGTAAGTACTGCAAACATACTCAGGGAAAAGAGGAACTGGCAGGAATCATACTGAAGAAGGCTCTATGACAAAGGGATGGACATGACCTAATGAAGTGGTAAGGTTTATATATAAGTAGAGAAGAGAATGGGAGTTATTCTGGGAATGAGGTTCAGAATGGGAAAACAGAAGCATTTTGTGCAAAGGTGAAGAAATGAATGTACATACATCATGGATATAGAGTAGGACTGAGTCAGAGAAATGGGAACATTCGTTTGTGCTTCATTCCTGTCCTTTTATAAGCAATTTGTTATTTCTCCCACTTCCCTTCACCAGCTATGGACAACGCATGTTACATTCTCAAATATTGTTCTTCTATCTGCTTCTGGGTTCTTGATTTTGGCTCCCCGTTAAGACTTCCTTCTTCATTTACTGTACCTGGCTTTGCTCTAGGATTCATAGATTTTCCTCATTTTAGCATCTGTGAGGTTTTGTTCTATCCACTCCTAACTGTGAATTTCTACTGTCTGAGCCAAGTCTGTCCCTTCCTCAGACAAGAGGGAACAGAGTTACATATAAAGTGTGGAACAAGTTTGTAGAGGGTCTCTAAGGTAAATCAGAAGAATTTGGGCATTATCCTTCAAGGATTGATTTAGTTTCTTATGAGAAAATTCATGAGGCTTTTTCCAATTCAGTTATCAAATTCAACTCCTTCTTTTACAGAATGACTTCTTAAAGCTTTCATAGACAATAAAAGTTATTAGAGATGTCCGAGGCAGGAATAGGAATAAAGAGATTCAAGACCTACTTTTAAGGAAGAATAAACACAGGTTAGTAAACAATTAGAGGTAGGTGATAAGGGAAACTGAAAACATTATGATTCCTAGGTTTCTAACTTGGGCAAGTAGATATCTTGAAACGGGAAAGTAGGAGAATGAAACATGGAGCTCTGCACACCAACCTCTAGCATACACCTGTTTGGTAACACTTTTTTGCTGGACTTCTTTGTCATTTTGATCTCTGAACCTACTCACTCTGGATCCTCAGCGCTCTGTAATTATAGCATTTGGTTAAGGGCACAGATTCTGGCGTCAGCCTAGGTGAAAATCCTGATTTCACATTTTTTAATTGTTTGACCTTCACCAAGATGCTTAATTTCTTTGTGCCTCGGTTTTTTCTTATCAGTAAAGTAGTTATGATAATTATACCCAACTCATAAGGTCGTTGTGAGAAATAAAAGACTTTCCACACAGAAAATACTTGAACCAGTGCCTGGCCCACCAGAAACACACAGTAAGTGTTAACTATTAGCACCGAGATTTCAAAAAACAAAAAAAATTTCAAAAATTTCTTCGCCAACCCTAATCCTACAAAACCCAACCTAGTTAAATTGGTACCAGTCACCTTGTTTGACAAGAGGATTAAAATAGATGGATTGAAAAGGACACAAGTTTTTTCTTTGATTATTTTGATTACCTTGAATTAGTTAACATTTTTAATATACAAGGGTCTGTACCTTCGGGAATTTTAAAGGTCACTTTCCAGCATTAATTCTTTTTTTTTTTTTTTTTTTTTTTGCCGTATGCAGGCCTCTCACTGCTGTGGCCTCTCCTGTTGTGGAGCACAGGCTCCGGATGCGCAGGCTCAGCGGCCATGGCTCATGGGCCCAGTCACTCCGCGGCATGTGGGATCTTCCGGACTGGGGCACAAACCCGTGTCCCCTGCATCGGCAGGCGGACTCTCAACCACTGCGCCACCAGGGAAACCCCAGCATTAATTCTTTATAACAGAATGCACTGATTATCATCTAGGCAATAACATAGCAGTAGGGCTGCCTGGTTACCAACTCTACAGAGCATCCCTGGGAAGGACCACACAGTAAGCCGCGCTGGCTGTGCAGCTAAACAAGGAAGCCTGGCGATGGATTTGTGAAAAGATGAGGACACATCATCTCCTTATTTATACATGGCAACTTTTATCCAAATAATGTCAGCAAGAACAGAACTCCTTTTTTCTCTTGCTTAACATGATCTACATGTAAAATAAGCTAAGTAGGCCTTATTTTCTTCAAGAACCATCGGTTCATTGGAATTAGAACCATTGTTTACTTTAAGTTAAAAACAAATACCAATTTGAACATGTTTTTCCTGCATTGAAAGCTTGAATTATTCATTTCATATTTGGATTCTTCCGAATCTTTTCTTAGTGTAACTTTTAGAATATGAATTTATAACTGAATATTGAGATGTGAAACCATGATATCAGAAATATTAACTGATGAATGTAAGCAAGAAAATTGCCAATCATCACAAGACAGGTACAAGTGCCAATTACCAATCATCACAAGACAGAAATGTGAGGTTACTGTTGTTTTTATCTTCTTTTTAAATTGCTTCATAAACAATATGTAAATGTGCTAAAAACCCTTTAAAAGTGTTTTGCAAGAAGATATTCCAATGTGGAGGATATAGCTAGAATATATCTCTTGAAAGTAAGAATTTCATACAGCTCAGGGACCATCCTGTCACAGTTTGCATCAATTTTGCTCCCTTATATAGGCTTATTTCTTTCTGAATTTGCTAGAAGGTATGTCAGCACAACAGAAAAAAAAAAAAAAAAAGGAGGAAGCAGTTATTTATAATCCCCATTGCCTTCTCAGGAGATCAGATCCCAATAATTTGAAGGTCCATTGTTTCCTGGGAGTTCAATGGGTGAAGTGATGCAAGATTTGAGGGGCAGAGGTGAGGCAATATATAATTTACATACATTATAGATTTACATTAAAAAAGACCTAGAAATATGAAACTAGGCGCCTCCCCCTCCCCCCAAAAAATTAGAGATGCAAAGCTTTGAGCACAGCAAAAATATTTAAGGGTGATATCCTCAAGTACGTAAACTATCTTCTTTATCTCCCTCCCCCAAACTTCTGTAAAATAGGAAGCAATCACTTATACTTTTGTGGATTGGATTTACAACAATGCACTTGCCCTTCCTGAATATCAACGTGAAAGAAAAAAGTTGAAAACAGAAACAGAGGCGGCCAGAAGAGCCCTCCACACAGAGGTTACACTAACAAAAGACAGACAAAGAAAATCTGAAAATGGGGGTGGGGAGGAATTAAACAGAGCTTCTTTCAGTATTGCATATCAGAAACTCTAATATTTTCTAGAAAGGACATTTCTCCCCCAGCAGGAGCTTTCTTTTTTTTTTTTTTTTTAAAGAAAGGGTATTAGCAATTACTTAAGCAGAGAACACAATTTGGAAGAAGCGGAATACTTTACATTGTAATTCAATAGCTGTTGGGAAATGCCACTGAACACATTGGAAACTGAGGTGTTATGTGAAGAGTGAATGAACAAACAGCTGGTGTATTTGAATGCTTGGCTGTTTTCCTGTGATCACGGTTGGCAGCTAAAGGCAGGAGTAAGCAGGACTCCAGGAAAAGTGCTAAAATGGCAATTTCTTTTTGTAGTCACAAAGCAAAATACTTTGTTTTGTTTGTTTGTTTGGTCCAGTTTCACTGGGTACAAATAAAGGTCAACTTGTTAAAACGATGTATTCAAACACTGAAAAGATTTTAAAGAGCCTGGCCACTGGGCTCAGGAGAGTCACTAATTGCTGCTTTAAATACTATTTGGGAAGGTCAAAAGGAGAGCCTGCAGACGGACATGAGTTGGAGGAATAACCTCTGCTCAGGGCTGCAGAGCTCCAAATCCCAGGCTGCAGTGCTGAGGTCGCTGCAATCTGCTGCCAGCCTGGTCCTGTGCGGTCCACAGGGGCATGGACTTGGGAGAAGGACAAGCAGAAGATGGCTGCTGACCAGATGGCACTCAAACCTGCCTCCTCTGGTGAGAGAAAAATCTGCCAAAACCAGGTGTTTCACATTTTTTCTTTTTCTCTGGCATTTCTCTCTGCGTCCCCTTACAAAGACTCGACATCAGCACAGCTGTCTAGGAATTATCTAAGGAAATGAGATTTTTTTTTTTTCAGTGTAAGAGATTTGGGAAACAGCTTTTGGGGACCACCT
Organism: Mesoplodon bidens; assembly: GCF_964165515.1. Classification (NCBI taxonomy): domain Eukaryota; kingdom Metazoa; phylum Chordata; class Mammalia; order Artiodactyla; family Ziphiidae; genus Mesoplodon; species Mesoplodon bidens. The sequence continues at coordinate 66,188,069 of NC_138162.1, read as the reverse complement.
TTATATCGTGCACACTGAGAGTCCTTTCATCAGGTCATTTATAGGCACAGCATGAGCATGAGAGGAAGTTTCAACTATTTTCCTTATCAGTACTAACAAGAAAAAGGGGCTCCACGAATTAGATTCCTTTATTTCTTTATTTGGCTCTGTTAGCAGCCTGAGAACCATCAGAGTATTTCTATCAATAATCTTGCATATATGTTCAGCACACTTTCTTTACTCTCTTTTTTTTGAATTTTATTTTGTTTTTTTATACAGCAGGTTCTTATTTGTTATCTATTTTATACATATTAGTGTATATATGTCAATCTCAATCTCCCAATTCATCCCCCCACTGCCCTCCCCCCTTTACTGTCTTTTTAAAAAAAGGAGGGGGGTCTTTTAATGGAAAGGACTCAGATCTGCACCCTTCTGTTCATGATGCACCAGTAAGAGATGACGGGAAACAAAACAGGATTAATGAAGACTGTTTCATACAGTGACAGGTAGAGAGCACAGGGGGATTCCACATCTATTTTAAAGCCTCTCTGCCTTGGCCCATGGGAAAAGAAAGTACAGATCTCATGATTCAAAATCCAGGGCATCTTCTGAGTCATGTTTTATTGGGGTGGGGGTGGGGTCAGGGTAAGGAAATTCTTTCCAAATATTCCACACTCCCTCATCTCAGGAAAGCTAACTTTTCCGCCTCCCCTCCATTCCATACTTCTGGCTGGGTGATTTGATTCAGGGACTTTGACACTCAGTCATGTCTCCTTAAGTAGACATGAACACGAAGAGTCCTAAAACACAGTATGGGAACTAGATGAGGCACGTAGGAGAGTCCCTTGGGGACTTGAACTGTTTACCAGCAAACCCTGCATTTGGAGGGATATGACGCATTGACAACATAAAATAATAAAATTCATTTACTTATTCACCAACTCTTTATTAGGTCCTAAATGCTATTCTAATGCTATAATATTTTGTAGTCCAATTAGCCTATGATTTCTTGGTCACTGAGTGGCTTCAGGAATGTTGTAGATAGACTCAGCCTCACAGAAATTACTTTTTGTGAGAAGCACATGATTTAAGTTATGCACAACATCTGGCAATTAATAGGATTACGGTCGTTGTTAGTTTCCTAGTTTCCGTTCTCTTCACTTTGGGAGGCAGTATGCTATTGGGCAGTGAGCGTCCACGTATTCTAGGTGGGCAGCAAGCTGTGGGTTCTGTGGAGGTGTCTCAGGTTGATGCACAGAGGAGGAGAGGGATAAGTGCCTGCAGCTCTATGTCAGTGTCTTTTATGCAGCCCATAGCTCTGATTTTTAACTGTTTCCTATATTATGGTTTAGTATGAGATTGTACTAGAGGGAAAAAAGCTGGAAGGAGATAAGGAGATGGAAAACATTTAAGGCCATTAGAAGAATAGAAAAAACACTGGCTGGAACTAAGAAAAACCTAAATTTTAATCCTGAGGTGGCTATTTGCTAATTTTGTGAAATAGGCATATCATTTAATTTCTTGAGTATGAATGTTCTCAAGACACTAAGGGTATGTATCACTATCATTCAAAGTGCATTGCTGTAATGAATTTAAACATTTAGATTTTCTATTTTTAATCATAATACATAAGAGCTTGTATAATTAATGCGATATTTTTGTTTCCATTTAGTATTGCTTATGTTCAAACAACTCAAAACACTTCTGAAGCAGGCTGATACGGAGTAAACTAACTACTGAAGAAATGGGATAGTACATACAATAGGCATGCAATCTTCTGTCATTACTTTTATTTTCACATTCCAAAGACCCTTATATAATTTACCAGGTTTATCATTACCAGTGAGTTGTTAATATGGCTGAGAATCTCATAATTTCTCTACTTAGTGATATTAAGAATTGATATCCCTCTATATCTGAATAAAAGATTTTTTAAATGGTTAGTTCTAGGGAACGAGACCATGCCTCTCTGTTTATAGTGTTCACTGTCACCATGGGATTCATATACTTGGGCCCTGGATCAATAAAATTAAATTGAGCTATTGGATCAACATTTGAACACTGAAATATGGTACTAGATATTTCCTTAAAGTGTTGTTATTCTTGGTACTGTCAATCTTCACCCTTTTCCAAGCCCTCAGATACCTCTCTCTGCTCAACACTTCTCCCACTCACCCCTTTGTTCCACACGTATACTTTTCAGCAGCTCATTCTTCTGTCTGGGGAATACGTCACCACTCTCTTAGTTATAAAGTTAATAAGAGGCCCAAATATTCAGATTCTAACTTGATCTATGACATTAATTGGGTCTAGGGTAATATTTTTTTTGTGCTCAGGTGCTATATGTCAGAACTCTTTTATGCCTACTTTTAAGTTACATTTTGAACCTTAATCTTTTCTGCCCTCTCTCTTTGTAAGTCAATTACAAGTTTGACTAAATCTCAACAGACAATACCACAAGTTGGTATAATGTCCAGTGACATAAGTGGACATTTATTTAAAGTATCCTACATAATATTATCAATCTACAGAAAGACATGTAATACACATGATATTAATACAGAACATTACAACAACCCCCTGGGCTAATTTGTGCATCTACATACACACACACACATACACACACATATACACACACACTTTACTTTCAGTGGGAACACAGGTGTTTTTCAAAGAACTATAAAATTACAATTTTAAATTACATGTAAAATTTTTAAAAATCAATTAGAAGAATACTGTTCTTTTCCAACTTGTTTACATACTGAATTGTCACAATGAAAGCTAACTTTAGCCTTTGTTTTCAGCCCCAAGTTTAGCCCTAAACAATAGTAGCTGCTACAACTTTCTTCTTGTAAATCTTTTGCCCCAAGCCAAGTAATGGGCTGATTCTACTATTCACATCCTGTCATTCATAATGTCCAAGGTGTTCTTAGTCATCTGAGCTCTAAAATAAATGCCACAGTTTGAATATTATAGCAGAATGTGCAGATTTAGCCTTGACCTACATCCAAATTTTACAGAAAATAATGAGAAAACTATTTGTTGGACAAAAAAAAAAGCCTAACAACAAAAACAAGCTTTTATGTGCTACTGAACACTAGAGAACTTTTGAAACACAAATATAGACTGTGGAACAGAAGAATAAACTGAAAAGAGGAAGAAAAGCAATTGAAAAGTAAATAATTTACCTAGATGGAAAGACTTAAAAAAATAAGGGATTAGGAAGAAAATCTTTCAAAACTGAGATTCTGTAAAACCTTAACCATACGCTTTCTGTCAAAGCTAGATTTGTTATGTCACACCTCCATAACTCAGACCTGCAGTGCTTAGAAAATAGCTTGTTCAGACTTACTCCATAATGATTTTCTTAGCACTATTTTTAAATGCATGTTTCCTAACTTGGGAAAAAATCATGGGTTGTTATGAAGTTGTTTTTTCTGGGTCAGTGAGCAGTTTAGTGAAGCAGGAAATATCTTTCAGAATGGAGCGAGGAGTCTCCTGTCTCCAGATGGTCAAAATAACGAGCTTTTTTATACTCATCACTGTTAAATTAAAAAGGATCCAGGTACCCCAATTAATATAATATATCGTGGTTTAAATTATGTTTTATTTTGGAGGTGGGAGACCATGAATTGTCACTGACATGGTTTCAGTAGAGGAATATTGTATGCACGTAAAACTGCAATGAAACAGTCTCCTTTGGTAAAAAAACATCTTTAAGTGTTTCAGACTTTTCCCCTTCATGAATTCTGATCACTAAAAGGTTCAAGGTTCATTGATAAGAACATATGCTTTTACTGGAAATTCTACTTCAAGTGATTCATTTTATTTTACCAGAATTTAAAATAACTTACTTATCTCTATTTGTCTGACTTATACCCTGCCTCTCACGTTCATGAAGCCATTGGAAACTGTTTTCCAAAAGCTTGAATTCCTCCTTAAGGTAGCAACCATGAAACACTTTCATAAAATAGTAACATCCAGGAAAATAAATCATGTTGCCATTGTCACTTCTAAAAACCCACATTTCTCTCAATAATTACCTAAGCAATTTTCAGGGTGAACTGTTACTAGTGACTTCGCCACCAGAGTTAACACTGATATTGGACAAATAACCAAGATGTAAATACTGCAAAATCCAGAATAATGTTTTCCTGGTTCCTCTTGATAAGACTCAATTCCTGGCTGTAATGGTTATATGAATCGTGAAGACCACCCAATCTCACGCAAGTTTAATTATTGTGACAGATCCTGGATTTCATTCTGATGGATTCAATAGCAAAAGCATCCAAGGAGGTCATGCATTCTTACAAGAATTTCATTCTGGTTTATTGAAACTTCGGTAGTTTGTTTAAGGGTTCAAAATGCTCTGCATATTTTCTGGGGTTCATTTCTGAGTTCTACAAATTCAGTTGAACACATCTCGCTGCTAGCATACTATTAAAATGAATTATTTGTAGTAGTTGATCCTTTAATTTCTAGAACATTTGGCTATGTTTATTTTTGATGCATTTTAAAGTGATAAAGTTCATAATTCCACATATCTATGATGCATTCTCAATTACTATAATGTTTTAATAGGTCTTTGCATCACGAAAGTAATGTCACAACAATACTGCTTTTAAAAAATACCCCGGGCTTCCCTGGTGGCGCAGTGGTTGAGAGTCCGTCTGCCGATGCAGGGGACACGGGTTCGTGCCCTGGTCCGGGAAGATCCCACGGGCCACGGAGCGGCTGGGCCCGTGAGCCATGGCCGCTGAGCCTGCGCGTCCAGAGACTGTGCTCCACAACAGGAGAGGCCACAACAGTGAGAGGCCCGCATACCGCAAAGAAAATAATAATAAAAATAAAAATAATTAAAAAAATAAATAAATAATACCCCAAATCTCTATAATTTAAAACTACAATCATTTATTTTTTCTCATGTATCTGTGGGATTGCTAGGCTGGGCTGCAAGCTATAAGTTGGATCCAGTTCTACTCCATGTGCCTCTCAGTGTCCTTGAAGCAAAGGGGCAGCTGGGTCATATTCTTTTCATGCCAGTGATAGAAGTATGAAAAGGATGAAGAGAACTGGTAAGCTCTCACTCCCGTCCACATTCTATTGGCCCAAGAGGACCACATGGTCAAGCCCCAAATTAAAACGGTGGAGAAATACATTCCATCACTCAAGGTACATGGCATAAAAAGGGAGAAGCATTTCAAAGAAAGATATAATCTTCCAGTCTTGATATATGGCAGTGTAATTTCTCCCATGCTGCTTTAAAAGTACCAAATTTGAAGTGCTGAGGTAAAGAAAACAGATTTATAAAATAGACAGCAGACCAGCATACTGTTTCTTTCATTTGTAAAATTGAATTTCTGAAGAATGACTAATCCAACTAGTCAAAACATGCCTCTTTAAGAACATAAATGTTGGGTAAAAAAATGGATGTTATGAGGACTTGAAATAACATAATTTAGGGGCCCAAATGTGAGAGCATAAACCACTGTTCAGTCCATGCTGATTACAGGTAGAAAGAAAATATCTTACTATACAATTCTTAAGATTCAGAGGAGGTTTCTCATCATTATTCTCTAGTCACAGGGCTGGCAGACATTCAACCACTATGCAATGGTACCCCATGTTGGTTATTAAAATATTAAAACGCTTCTTTTGTTGTAAAGAGCCAACACCCTGAGCCTCAAAGACTAAGCATACACTCAGCCCAGGCCACCTAGATCCCTCTGTGGGCATCCTTCCCCTACAAGCCCCTCTCAGTCTGGCCATGAAGGGTGTCAGGCCCAGTTCTGCAGGGGTCTACAGGAACTTGTTTGAGTCCGAAGAGGTAGCATTCATTCTGTTCGGACAGTGCCCACTGTTAGTGCCCATGGTATACTGGAAATGGAATATTTTTAATATCATCTCCTCAGTTGGATCAAGAGCAGATACTCTAAGTTTATGATCTATTCTGAGAGGAGGTTGGATTTCATTGCTCGTGGGAAACACTGAAAAGCAGGCTGGACTCCTCTGCTGCCATCCAGCTCACTTTCTCTAAAAACTCAATCCTTGTTAGGAAAAAAGTAGCACTTTGAAGTATTAGAAATAATACCAAAATTAATAGTAACATGTACCCCTGGATTGTTTCTAACAATCATTTTTCCTTTTTTGCCCAAAATAAGCATAAAATATTTTTATTGTGGAAAATAAATGTATCACTAATTTTAAAAATTAATATAGTGTTTGAAATATCAGTAATAGCCAAAGGCTATGTTTATTTTAAAACGGCAGTAAGCTAAAAATTAGGTAACTTTCCATAGGCTTCTATCTGAAATATAAAAGTATTGAGATATATATATAAAGACACAAACCAGGGAAAAGAAAGCTCAGAGATGACACTGGGCGGGGGGGGGGGGTGGATTGGGGTGGGGGGATCCTAGCATTTGCAACCCAAACCAACTAAAAACACAGAACACCAGATTTCATTATTTTGATAATCTTTGCTTAACTACAGTTTTCTCTTTTGGACAGCACATTTTTATTTTTATCATTTGAGGAATAAAAACAATGTCATGTTATAGTGAACAGTCACTTCACAACAGACCATCTAAATGTGGGCCGCACCTATAGCCAGAGTTGCCTGGGCAGTAAGGACTTGGGGGAGAGAGGAAAGGGAAAGTCTGGAAGGTGGATGTGCTTTTAAGGTCTGAAATTCCATGTGTTGCCTTGACATCTGTGACCTTCACAGGTTCTCAAAGGCCTAGCCATGAGTTCCCCTGCTCTCACCATATATATGCCCACCACGCAGCAGGAAAGGTTCCCTACTGCTCCCCACTGGTTCCCCTATAAGCCATACCAGCTGCACCCCACCTGGTCCTCAATCTAATGGATCTCACCTGCCTGCCAGCCACAAAATTATTCAAACAAGCCAATCATGTGCTCCTAAGGAAATCAAAGGTCACCTCACCCTGTAGGCACTACACAGCTTGCCCCCCCACAGTGCCTATTGGTTCACTCTGCTCCTGAGTACAGCCTCCACGTGGCCCTGCGTGGTCTGCAGCATCCTCCTCTCCTGGGATGTGAGCATATGTGGCGAATAAACTGGTGCCAATCTCACCTGCCCAGTGTGAGGTATCAGGCATTCAGCCATTTCAGACTATTTACAGCAGAGGATCCCTCCACCACTAATAGGGTGAATAGGAAGTGATAAGAATAGGGCAAAATAGACTGAAACGATAGCTATCGCAGGAGCGATATTACAATTTAAAAGAGGTGGGGGTCATCAGTTATGAAAGTCCAGCCCATTTTATTTATTAGACACAGTGCTTAAGTTCTGTGCATTTTTCCAACGCCTGAAAAAAATGTTTAATATTTGAAAAGAAGCGTTAGCTCCAAAGGCAAAAATAAAACTGTGAAATTAAACTTAGTGCAGGATTGATTCAATGCCTATAATATATAATAACTAAACTCTTTGACAGTTATATATAAATTATATTTAATGTGGACTGTCTGTACATTTTAGTGTGTTTAATATGATGTGGGATGAATGGTTCTGACAATAAAATTTATTCAAATCAGAACTGGGAAGGCTATAATTTAGTAAGTAAATATCACTTCCTCAAAATTAAAAAAAAACCCAACTAATACAGGTTTGAGGATTTAAAAGACTGAAATAGAGTAAGAGAATAAAGGAAAGGCTGAGGTAAGGAAAAAGGACCTAGTAAAAGACAAAATACATCAACGCAGACATATGGTGAATTGTCTTCTGGAGGGCTAAGGAAGGGTCACTTTGCTTGCTGTAGAGTGTCTGGTTACATCTGAAGGTAAACATCAAGAAAAAGAAAATATACATTCCCTTTTGTCTAATGAACTCTTAGGCTAGAAAATAGTGAAATTCCCACATTGGGTCACAGTTTTGTTATACGTAACATATATTTAAGTCTTCCATCCAACAGCCTATTGCAAGAAAACAGAACTAAACTAAACTAATATAACTACATAATGGCATAGGGCTATGTTTATAGGGCCATTAATCTAGCTCCTTCAAACCAATTCAACTGATAGTAAACAAATAGTAAATGAACAGTGCCAGGATGAAAACCAGAAACTGAAACTCTCAGCATCTTTTTCTAACTCATATGGAATAAAAGATCTGTATTTTTTGTGCAGGGAGACATGTGATATCAGTCAACACTAGGAACCTGAATGAATGTATGTAATATGGCATAGTATTTTTGTTATAGATTTATTTTCACTCATTTTCTTGTCTTTTGAAACAAATATTGATCCCTTTTTTTCATTATTTTCTTTTTTCTTCCTCTTCCTGTCACTGTTCTATCTTGTTTTCTCTTCCTTGTTATAGATAATTGTGATTGTAATTTTCTCACACTGAACAAAAATATTATGATCTATACAAAATTATCAATTTATTACACTTAAAGTATCATCAGTAATCATTGATATTCATCAGGCTAGAATATAGTGCAAGGAAAATTACCTCTAGCATTTGTTTTGAAATTCAAAAAAAAAAACTTGTACTTCTGTGGTAGCCGTAATATTTACCTTAAAACTTCAGTCTTGAAAGATTTTTAGTCATTTATTTAAATAGTATGATTATTTTAAATATTGAAAAATACTAAAATAAACAGCTCTAGTAGGAATTTTTTAAATTTTAATATGGTGAATATTAGAGGGAAAATATGTTTGCTATTATGAGGATTTTTTTTTTTAATTTCTAAAGAGCTTACTCCTATGTGTTTAATATAGAGCTTTCCTTCTGGTGACTGATACTATGCTAAGGAGAAATGCATTTTTGGAAAGTTTGACCAATAAAAGATTTAAGTCACCAAAGGTTTGGCTGCTAACTTTAATTTAGCCCCATTTATTTAAATGGTTGCATTATAGCTGACAATATTTTGTGGCATATACTGAATATAACGATTCATTTATTTTTTCTGCTCTAGTAACTGCATCATAAATTACCATTAAAGCCCACCTAAAACTCAGTAAGAAATCATCCTTGGCACGTTAATCTATATTCTAGTAATAGACAAATTTCAGTGTCCATATAAATTTTCTGCTTTCATTTTCATAGTGCAAATGCATGCTCAGAACATACATGAGGTTCTGGTGCCCTTTTGAATATGCAAAATAGTGAATAGTTTAAGCCTTTGAAAATGTAAAAGACCTTTGAATCCATGTTTTTACTTATCTATAGAGTATTAAAATTTTGGTTCCATTGCAATTTGAACTAATCTAAATTTTTGACCTTTGTATTCTTGACATTGACTTATAATTTTAAAACTATGTATTTTATAAAGGAGTATAAATAACTAAGAAAATGGAGGAATAACGAGTAACTAACTCTGAAAGTATTAAAACATATATAAAGACATTATAATTTTAAAAGTATGCTACAAGTACAGGCAAAGGCAGGCAGATAAACCAAAAAGAGAAAGAGAGAGAGAGAAAGTGAGAGTAAGAGAGCCTGAAAACAGATCCCGATAATGTAAGAATTAAGAATATGAGGAAGGGTAGCATTTCAAATCATTGGAGAAAATATAGATAAATGAAAGTAACAAAAAAAATACAAGAAGGAAATACGGATGAACACCTCCAAAATCTTCTAATGGGTAAGTAGATATTATAAAGTAAAAATTACTAGAAATGTCTCTGTAAAAATGTTAAATTCTTGTCAGGCAAAGGGTTAACATCTTTAAAGGGCTTTATAAAAATGAATGTGTCAATAATTGATCAAACAATTCACAAAAGAAGAAATGTAAATAGAAAATGAATGTGAGAACTGTTCAAAATTTCTGGTGATTTAAGTGAAACTGAAAACAGTATCTGGCCTTTCTTTTTTTCTCATGATTGAACTGGTGAAATGGAAGAACAAATAAGGAAGGTAGAAAAGGAGGAGTGGGGAAAGAGAAAGAGGGAGGGGAGGAAAGGAAGGAAGGGAAGAAGGAGGGAAAAGGGAGAAAGAGAAGAATATATGATGGAAAGGAAGAGGAGAAGAAAGGAAAATTACTACCCAGTGTCAGTCAGGGTATTTTAAAATGCAATGCCCTACAATGTTAAGGGCCCTAGAAAGTGACACAAGATGTCTGGGGCAAAATTTAGCAGCACATACAGTATATTTCATAGGCATTAATTCCTCTAGGAATTAATGCTACAGAAATCAAGTTTTGTTACAGCACTGTGTATGTGGGGAAAGAGTTGTAAGTAATCTAAATGACAAATTCGAAAAGATAGTTAAGTAAATAATAACGTACACGAGTTGCAGCCTTTTAATATAATGCTATTAAAGAGTAAGGAAAGATGCTCAAGATATATCATTTAGTGGGAAAGCTAATAATAATATTGATTATGAAATAACTGCATATCCCATTTGATAGTGTACATTTTTGTATTATATGTATATGGAATTGCTAACAGTGATTATTATTGAATGAAACAGTCTGGTTGATTTTTCTACTCTTCACTTACATGTATTTTCTATAAATTATTTACTATTTTTAGGCAAAGAAAAAAGTTGTCCTATAGGTTTTGGCAAACCATTGACAGATTGTGTGCATACACTTTAAGCTTTGTTTAATGTTTTTATCCTAGTTAACAATATTCTCTCTACAAATAATGCATTCTGATTTTTATAGCTCAAAGTTTCTAAAAGTTGGAATGTAATACGTTAGCCAGATATCTACCCTAGAGATATAACTGAAATTACATATAAGTATTTGTTTTTACTAAAAGTGGCATTTTATAGCAATTAATAATAACAATAATGACGAAAGCTGATATTTATTGAGTATACCATATACTTGTCCAAGCATTTTACATGTTTTCACAAGTTTATAAAGTATAACTTCATTTTATTCATTCAATCTGATTTCCTATCAATATTTATTTTAAAATATAACTTTTTTTCTCAGTAAAAATATTGGATTCCCAAATGTTATAAAGTTACACTTAAGAGCTGAGGAAGCAACCTAAGTGTCCATCGACAGATGAATGGATAAAGAAGATGTGGCACATATATACAATGGAATATTACTCAGCCATAAAAAGAAATGAAATTGAGTTATTTGCAGTGAGGTAGATGGACCTAGAGTCTGTCATACAGAGTGAAGTAAGTCAGAAAGAGAAAAACAAATACTGTATGCTAACATATATACGGAATCTAAAAAAAAAGTGGTCATGAAGAACCTAGGGGCAGGACGGGAATAAAGATGCAGACCTACTAGAGAATGGACTTGAGGACACGGGGAGGGGGAAGGGTAAGCTGGGACAAAGTGAGAGAGTGGCATGGACTTATATACACTACCAAATGTAAAACCAATAGCTAGTGGGAAGCAGCCACACAGCACAGGGAGATCAGCTCAGTGCTTTGTGACCACCTAGAGGGGTGGGATAGGGAGGGTGGAAGGGAGGGAGACGCAAGAGGGAAGAGATATAGGGATATATGTATATGTATAGCTGATTTACTTTGTTTTAAAGCAGAAACTAACACACCATTGTAAAGCAATTACACTCCAACAAAGATGTTAAAAAAAAAAGAGAGATCCAAAAATAAAAAAGAGCTGAGGAACTTTTAAAGAGAAAATAAGTTAACAGTAAGATTAGCACTCAAAATACTACAAAGATACTCATAATACTATCAATAATCAATTGGAGCTACATTTTAAAAGACCAAAGAAGAAATACCAGCCAAGGAAAACAAAGATCATATACTAATTCATCATATACTAGTCATAGACATCATATAATCTATATACTAAACATCATATATTAATCCATTTCCCCTTTCCTCACAAGGTGTTCTCCCTCTAAAATTAGTACTTCCAAAATACATACTTTAGAACTCAATGAAGATTTTCACTACCCTTAAAGTCCCTAGGCACTTCCAACCAAAGTTTTTTTAGAAGATGCTTCCCCTGCCACTTCAACTCAATGGCCTCTTTCCATTAATCTTTGCCGAGCAGCAAATAACTATATACGTTGTTCTAGTATCCTTGGATGGTAGTATTTTCATAGAGAAAATTTACTAAAATGCCAGACACTTGGTTTACAATATATATAAACCATAGCAATGCCTGAAATCTGCATATAGAGTGAATAGTCACTAGTACTAACGGGTTAAAACTTAACTTTCATTCAATAGTGTCAAATGATGAGGATACATCTGTGAGATAATTTAATTTTTTACCACAGTCTGTCCTATTAGGGTCTACATACATAGTCAAGAAGTTAGTAAATATTTCAGCAGCAAAGGGCCTTTTTGAGAAAATAATGAAAACGTGGAAACAATCACCATAAAAATATACTGCATCACTGAGAAATGGGCTAGGATGAAACAGAAAATCCAAAACTTAAAAGAGATAGAAGATCATTTTTCTTTCATGTGATAGTCTTTGGATAAGCTGTCCAGGGATAATTTGGCATCTACATGGAGCTAGGGAGCCAAGCCAGTTCTATCTTGTGGTTTTACTGGGCACAGCTTTCATTTCTAAGACCTCTCCTGGCCCCAGGAAGTTTGCAGCTCCTGCCATTTTGTCTATATGCTAGCCAGCAGGAGGGGAGGAAGGATAAAGAAGGATATCCTCTACTCTTTTAAAGGCACATCACAGAGTTTTCATCTTACTTCCACTAACATTTCATTGGCTGAAATGTATGACCACACCAACTGCAAGAGAGGCTGGGAAATCTAAGGAAGATTAGGAGGGTGGACACCAAGAGACCACCAGCAGACTCTACCACGTGCACTGCATGCACACTCACACATTTTGCACTCAAATTCAGGTGGTTTATGAAGTCCTCCTCCTGAAGCCTATCCCAAGAATCTGTCACATAGATCCAACGTCAAGAATCCCTGCTCACAGGATGAAAACTCCTGTAGTCTAGGCTGATGGGCTTACGACATGATATATGACCTTGTTGGGTCGCTCCCCATAGTAGAGAGCCCTGACAAATAGAAGCTCTATGGTGATTATATGGAACATCTATAGGTAACTGATGTTTATTTTCGGACTTTCATTTTATTTTATATGGCAAGAATTCAGCCTCCCTAAAAAATCCTTCTCATTTATTTCTAGGAGAATACAGGACACGTTTCACATGTATCTGCCACCAAGTCTTCTCAGCTATTTCCTGATGATTGCCTTTTCTTCCCTCTCCCATCTCAGCTTTTTTTTTTTTTTTTTTTTGGCTGCATTGGGTCTTCCTTGATGCGTGTGGGCTTTCTCTAGTTGTAGCAAGCAGGGGCTACTCTTTGTTGTGGTGCGAGGACTTCACACTGTGGTGGTTTCTCGTTGCGGAGCGCAGGGTCTAGGTGTGTGGGCTTCAGTAGTTGTGGCTCGCGGGCTCAGTAGTTGTGACTCGCGGGCTCTGGAGCACAGGTTCAGTAGTTGTGGCACAGGGGCTTAGTTGCTCCGCGGCATGTGGGATATTCCCGGACCAAGGCAGGAACCCGTGTCCCCTGCATTGGCAGGTGGATTCTTAACCACTGCGCCACCAGGGAAGTCCCCCATCTCAGTTTTTGTTGTGATTTCTCCCTTCCAGAAATCACAATTTCAAGCCTCTGGCATGAAAAGCTTGAAGGGGCTGTTTTACTGTCTCTGTGGCAAATGGCTTTTTATAGAAGTTCTAGGGATTTGGAAACTAATCTAGGGAAAAGATCTGACCATGACGTGGTAGTAGCACACACAAACTTCAGCTTTGATATGTCTGCCTAGAGGGGAATCCAGAGGCTATGGGTGGAGGCCTGGGGGTGTGGAGAGGTGGGGGGAGGTAGAGGGGGTGGAAGTGTCACTACCCAGAGGGGAGGAAGGCAAGGGAACTTCCCCAGGGAGAGGAAGATTAGAGAGGGGGCTTAAATATCTAGGTGATGTCACTCAGCAGGACAGCAGGAAGTCTCTGTGGTCACAGAACTTTGAAGGGAAGCAGGGACTTGGGGCCTTATAACTACAATAGTTCTTTTCAATAGGTAATAGCTATCAAGATGAGGTTTCACAGGGCATGCAAACAAGCAGGCTCTAACAAGCTAAAATGTTGCTTGTTTGGACTATATTTAAAACAATTGTACGTGTAAAAATCTGAGTTTGGCACCAGTGGGCTTTCGAGCTAATGAACTAATGGTTCCAGCCTGCAGTGAAGAAATAACCTTAGGGGCCAATACACAGAGGCCATCTTTGGCTCATTCGTACAACATTTTTCAACCTCACAATAAACAATGACTGCTGAAAACCGCCCTTGCCACTTGTTGACTGATAAAAATGCACAACCGGGCTTCCCTGGTGGCGCAGTGGTTGGGACTCTGCCTGCCGATGCAGGGGACACGGGTTCGTGCCCCAGTCCGGGAGGATCCCACATGCCACGGAGCGGCTGGGCCCGTGAGCCATGGCCGCTGAGCCTGCGCGTCCGGAACCTGTGCTCCGCAATGGGAGAGGCCACAACAGTGAGAGGCCCATGTAACGCAAAAAAAAAAAAAAAAAAAAAAAAAGCACAATCTTTATTCCGCGGACATTCTTAGGACTTCAAGCTCAGGAGACAGCATCTCAGATAATGCTAAGAAAACTGTTCCAAAGAGGAAGGGTGCGGAGCCATGATATATAGGAGCTTTTGCAACAACACCAGGTAGTCAGAACAACAGACTACTGTTAATAAAACAAAACTAGACATCTCAAGTTAAGGAATTTAGCAATTTTCTACGTATGGGAAGATGCAAGAGTGGGCTCACTGAAATCTTTCCTTTGATATGCACCTCAGCTATCTGGGACCAGTATCCTGTGTTTTCTCATCCTGAGTTTCCTCAAGCTACACTGTCTGATGACTGCTAGATGGCAGGCATTCTTTGTTTCCATCCTCAGTTCCCTCAGGGTTCACTGTCGGGGCAGATGTAATGTAATGGCAGGAAGGCTGCAACATCCTTTGTTTGCTGACATGGAAGGCAATATTTTATCTCTCTGTACCTTACTGAACAGTTAATGAGCTGAAGTCTCTGAGTGTCCAAATGGAGAAGAATTCTTTGGAGTCCTCAGTCTATCCATGTCACCTCGTGCCCTGGGTAGAAATAGGGAGAATGCTGACGAAGAAGAGGCTTGTGCAAACTTGTGACTTACCACACAGTTCAGGCTGGAACCCACAGGCAGAAGGTCTGGCAGCTTGGATACCAGTTTCCTAGTCTCTGAATAGCTCATGGAGACATATGACTGGGAAAAGCACAATCATGTGCACTTGTACTTCAGGAAAGGGACCTTGTGCCTTGCCTCTTTCTCTTTCTCTAGTGGCTCTGACCAAGCATGTGTGGAAAGAACAGTCTTAGCAGCAAGCTACAGCCCATTCTCTCTCTTTCCTGGAGAATGCCTTGGGAAAGAAAGATGGCCTGATGAATATAAAACTTGGTATCATGTTCACTATAGCAAACAATGGCATCTGATAAATCTAAAATGGAAGGACAAATTTCAAGAGAAGCTGATTAAATGCCAAAGGGTTTGTAAATGAAGGGTTTTCACCTGCATTTCTGAAACCCATGAAAAGAATGCTAAAATTGACCATTAAGAAAAAGGAACAAAATCATTTGATAAAGATTTGTATGCTGGTAAAATAAAACGTACATTACAGTGAATGCAATGACGTAGGAAGCTTGCATATGTTTCTAGATTGATAATAATGTCCTTGTCTACTTTTTGAAAAATACTTTTATCAATTTACAAATGATTCTTTCCATGAGCCTTCGTAAAGCATTCTGATAATTTAGTTATGCATCTTGAGTACAAAGTTATACAATTATTTTTAAAATGTTTCTTCCATTTGGGGATAATGGTGTATTTATTCTGCCACAATCTATTTGCTGATTCTGAATTTAGATGTACTATTTTGGAGAGACAGGCATCTGTATAGGATTTAAATTATACCCTTATTTCCTTTATCTGGAGATGTGAAGCCTTGTACAACCTTGGAGACTAACAGGGGCCAGAAATTTTTAGGATTTGTAAGTAGAGGAAGAAAGTTATTTCGAGTAATATATACAGATATATTTCTGATAATCTTTTGAGAAGAAAGATCGCACTCTCACTTTTTTAGACATTCAAGTTCTATTGATGTCTTGACTGCCCATCTTATATTAGGCCAAAATAGAAGTCTCATAGTGAAAACAGGTAGAGGTGCAATGCAATATGAACTAGAAAAGTAAAGTATAGCTTATAGTTGACAGCACTGGTTGGCATTAAATAATATATAAGTTTGCATAGGTATTCTTTTCAATTGTCACTGCTGTGCTGCCAGTAACTTTTCAAGTGCCGAAATATTTCCCTAAATTTTTTTTCAGATACTTTCTGTCTTCTAGGTGCCCTATATATATACGCAGGTTACTTAGGATGAGATTATTTTAAAATAAGCACAGATAGAAATGCTATTCACCAGAAATAATCTTTAGCCAAGCCTTCATGCCGAAAAATTCCATGTCTTCAATTGTTTAGATAAACTTCCAGGCTTTTTTTTTTTTTTTTTGCGGTACGCGGGCCTCTCACTGCCGTGGCCTCTCCCGTTGAGGAGCACAGGCTCTGGACGCGCAGGATCAGTGGTCATGCCTCACGGGCCCAGCCGCTCCGTGGCACATGGGATCTTCCCGGACCGAGGCATGAACCCGCGTCCCCTGCATTGGCAGGCGGACTCTCAACCACTGCACCACCAGGGAAGCCCTTCCAGGCTTATTTTACATATACTGGCTCACTAAATGCTAGTTAAAGAAGTACTCCATACACTTGCCTTGCGTTCTTTGATGTCAGGGACCATGTCCTCTTCAATCTTCCCCATCGCAACACTTAGCATAGTGACTGGCTTCTAGTAGTATTCAATAAACATGATATCAGGTTCAAGGCTGAAAAAATACGATTAACGTAAGCTCTATGACAACAGGGAATAGTCTTCTGTGTCATTTACACAGAACAGAGCTGGGAAAAATAAATATTTTCTAAGTGAATGAATGAAGTTGCATTAATTATTTGTATATTCGGAAGTTAAGTTCAAAGTTCTAAGCACTTTGGTCTCAGAATGTTTTTCCATCTCCCTATAATCAAAATTGGCAGCTGCAATTTTGAAAGAAATATAATTTACTAGAGAAAGGTGAGCTGCTCACATCAACTTAAAGACCCCAAATTACATAAATTTTCAGTATCTTCTGTAGTGGGTAAGAAAAATATATACAAACCGCAAGTTCATGGATGAGAAAGTGGTGAGAATACAGAATTCAAAAATGCTAAATAAATGATACTCTAAACTGCCAGCTGCCAGACAGATATGATATGCAATTAGTCTAATAAGGTCCATCCATAGTCCAACATTAATAATTAAAATTGTAAAGGTCCACTGTATTGAAACAGAACCTTGATTTCAGAGAAATTTCCTCTGGACTTCAAGTCACTCTAGCACTGAATTATAAGTGGTGTTTGCATTTTCTCATTACTATACATAAACTCATATTGCAATGAAAGTATTTCCCAGACACTTTACATAGTATTGACCATCTTTATATTAGTAAAGGAATCACCAAAGATAAATATTCAAGCCAATAATGTTTATATTTATTTAATCAGTCTAAGAAAAGACTTTAGCGGACAAAAGTACTGAAAATGAAGATTAAGTCAATACCATCTTAAATATTTCTGGTTTGACTTTATTTTCCCTATCCTTAATTATCACGTAGCAAAGCATCAGCTGTGTTGTTTCCCACTCTATATTTGGTTACATGTTTTTTTATATCATTTTTATAACTTTGTGCCCAGAAATGTTAATCTCCGAAACATGTTTCCATTTCTCCATATACGTAGCACTGTTCCTCACATCACTAAGGGTGCTGAAACTAGGGCATGATATAATTTCTGCCAATTCATCTAAACAATAAGCTTTTAGAATATCATGTATTCACTGATTCATTCATTTATTCAACACTCAATAACTAATGATGTTTCAGATATTGTGAAAGGTTACAATCAGGAACAATAGAACAGAGCTGTTTGATGACAGTTGTGATAAGTATCACAGAAGTGAGAGTCCTGGCCGCTATGAACACAGATAACAGAAAGTGATGGGACAGAGACTTCCGTGAGAAAAAAAGAACACAGAGCTGGGAGTCAATATGAGCACAGAGGTAGTAGGAAGAGCACTTTGGTAGAGGGAAGCAGAAAGGACATATTCTCCATCACAGGAGGAGTATGTCATTGCCAAGGAAGTGAAGGGAAGTCAGCGTCGCTGGAGCACAGAGAATATGGAAGAAGGTGGGAAGATGCTAGATGTTCTCCAAGATTCACTTTCCTTTCTTTCTCCTCAGAAGCTAGATCATATTTTTCAGTCACTCTCAGAGCCAGCTTTGGAAATATGGCTGAAACTGGTCCATGGAATGTAAGGGTATATAATCTGTGCTATTTCCAGGTCAAAGATTTTAAGAAGAGATTGTATACCTTCAGGTTCTCTTTCTCTTTCTCCTAGTTGGATGAAGATGAGGACAAGGTTTTAGTACAGGTACATCTACAAGAAAAAAGGGCCTGGGTCTGTAAATGAATGAATATGTGGGAAAGGCTGTCCAATCAGTATACCTGCTTTGAACTATTATAAGTGAGAAATACATTTTACTACACTTGATACGTTATACATTTTGGTGTTATTTGTTACTGAACCTTAGCTTAATATAACTAATACAGAAAATATGCATCTTGACGTGAGTTATTATCATGACAAGACTGAAATACAGGGCATTGAGTGGAAATCGATGATATATTTTGCCAAAAAGCTAGAGACCCATGTTATGCAGTAATAAACCATATGATTAAATGTTGCCTACAATAATTAGGAAGGCAGACTGTACCTATAGAGCCTCTAATTTTAGGGAAAGCTACTAGAAGGAATTAAGTTTTAGTGCTTGCCCTTGGTTTCTTTTTCTTTATAAGAAGGTATTTAAAGAACAAGGTGAGGTCAGGCAAGGAATTTCTGGTTGGCAAACAGAAATAAAGAGGAATAGAATGTGACCAGAAATTTGTATACTCATATGGTGTTACTCCTTCTGAGAATTCCAGAGTAGTAAAAAAGTCTAGAAATTTGAGCAGCTAAGACCCATTAAGACTTCTCAGTTTCATAAGGGAACTCAGTTCTGTGGCAAACATAGACAAAGGGTAGAGCCCTGTATGGTCAGACCACTCAAGATGGCTGTTCTCTTGCTCTCTGTACATCCCCCCTCATCCAGTGCCTGGTTCACCTACACCCTACTCACATGACTGACCTTCCTACATACTTGCCCCAGGCCTCAGCTAATGTCTATTCTAGCTTTAGATCAGAACTCTCCGCTATGCTTATCAAAGAGTTGATGAGGGGCCTGCCCCTCTGCTGGTTTCCCTGGTAACGATAAGCCAACCTGACATCAATTCCCCCTATAATTGCTAACCTCCCCTTGCCCCTGGGAGCAAAGACTGCCACCCCGTCCTGCCCCACCATCTGCCGTACATGGTGGGGTGATGCTTCAAGACCTTGCTTCAGACATGTAAGCTTCCTATATCCATTAAACCATTGATGTCTCCATTGCCGACTCAGGGCTCTTTCTTTGGTCTAGAAGCTGGGCAAGCACAGGCCTTGCAGGCCTGCAGGGTGCTGCCCAACAAGCCCATACCTATAGCTTTAGATAGCCACAAGGCAGTCATCAATGAACAAACAAGAGAGAGGCATCAGAGAAGGAAGCAAAGAAATAAAGCAGGTTTAATCTAGGAAAGAACTTTACGTGGAGGTGACTGGAATCAAATGGATTAGATATCTACAATGTTTTTGAGAAACTTCCCTGGGAGAAAAGTAAAGTCTAGAACATCCTTTGACTGTTTGACCTGTAAAACAATCCTTGAACTCCAAGCAGTACATGAGCAAGAAGTAGGATGCATAAGCCCCCAAAGCAGACTCACTCTTCAATTCTCAACTTACATGTTCATGGTGGAAAACAGACAAGGACAAATTTTCCGGAAGCTGGGACTCCCACAGAATACATCCTACCTCTAGTCAAGGAAATGACTCCACTGCCAAGGCTGGAGGCTTTCACACTGCCTGCCCAAGAGGTTTCCATCACTGGTATAGCCAAGTGACTGGTGTTATGTTTCATACTGTTGTGTATGTATGTATGTATGTATTTTCAATAATGCTGTCTTTGCTCTATCATTATAAATTGGTAGTTTGGGTGGTGGGGGGCAGGGACAAATAACTTTGATTGACTACAGGTCACCAGACTATAAGGAAATGCAACCTTAATAAATGGACAGAATCATGCATCTTCAAGCCATCTTAAACCCTGAAGTAGATGCAAACATTCTACACACACTCAATGTGACTTCAGGTTATCACCTTTTAGGATGTGATAAATGTGTTCATATTTGACAAGGAGACTAAAAATTATATTTGGTGATTGGAAAGCACCAAAAAGTGAGAAAAATATCACTATTGTCAGTGACTTTATGCGCTCACCAAAACCCATTTCCTCCTTTTCTTGAGAGTGTCCGGGGCTGCATTTCCCAACCTCCTTTGTAGTGACGTGCCCACATGGCTGAGTTCTTCATGGGAGGTGAACAGAAGTGATAGGAGCCTTTTACAAACCAAAGCCTTTATAAAAAATTTATGTCCCCTCCAAACAGACGTCTCCCTTCCACAGCTGGATGAAGATGTCATTAAGGCCTTTGGGAAAGGCAATGTCACAAGAAGTAAAAAGCATGAATCCCTCAATCATTGCATGGAAGACAGCCACCTTCTGACCAGGAATACCCACCTTGGTGGGTTAAGTAAATGAAAACTAATATCTAATATAATTGAGGCATTATACATTTTTAGTCTTTTTTTTTTAACAGTAGTTTATTCTATCATGACTAACATAGGGGACATAGTGACACTCAAAAATGAGACTAGAAAGGAGAGAAACCAAGAGGGGCTTACAAAGTAAAATGATCATATGTCCCCATTTGCCTGGGAGAGTGTGAATTTAAGTTCATCATCCCTGAGTCCCATCCACTTCAACTTTATCCCAGATTTTTCATTTTTAATGAAACATTATTATTAACATTTGCACTAACGTAAGCTCTGATGGGTTTGAAAAACTTACACTTTGTACTTCTGCCATGTGTCTAGTACTGCGTGAGAAGCATAGATAGTTAACAATCTCCTTTCAACACCTATTAAAACCCGAAATATAACCAGCAATAAGTAGGAAGTGTGTGCCACACCAATTCCAGATGTAATGCAACAGTCTTCCTTTCAAGGACACTACACAAGGCGTTTACTGATAAAATGAGGTGTGCTCAGTCAAAGCAGGTAGGGAAAGCTACCTCAGTCTGGTCTGATGGAGTAAATTCTTTAACACTGCCACCCATGTCTGGAATTTACTGTATCAACCCTTTACATGATGACCCATGCTGCAACCTGTGAAATGCATGAAACTACCAAGAAGCCAGTTGAGAAGATCAGTGGGAACTGTGGGAAATTTATAAATGAGGAAACACACTAACATGTTAGAAAAAGGCTGAGCAGATCTGCTAAGCCTCACTTGAAAATTAATCTGAACCTTCTTGCTACAGTGGTTATGTCATTTATTTTATAGCATCAACCTACAACTATTTTGTTGTTGTTTGCTAACACATTTTTTCCCAATAAACTCTTTGGCAGTACTGGAGTTAAAATGTCATGATTAATAAAAAATATTAAGTATTGAGTTTGTGTTACCAACACAAAATATGGTTCTGACTTGCCCATCCAACATGGGGGTTGTGATGATACCACTGACCCAAGGAAACCACAAAATGCAAATCTGAGGAAACAGCAGCAGCTATTCCAGAAGTTAGCTATTTAGAGAAGACTACCTGAAGACCACAATGTAACACATGCTGCAGTAGAAGGGGTATTTATATATCGCTCTGTGAAGCGTAATGTTTCATTTAGATCAAGTCACAATTCATATAATTTTTCACGTTTTTAATTTCAAGTTTCCATCTGCATTTTAGAAAGATGAAGAAAACTGTTAATGTGTTGACGCCATTAGCAAAAGAAAAAAAAGTATTTTAAAGAGTTAAATGAGGCCAATTTTATCTAATGTTATCAGGTGCTTCAAATAAAATGTCAGTTTTCTAATTCAATAATGATGTGATTGTTTTCATCCAATACAGGGAAACAAAGCTTTTCAGAATTTGATTCTTTCCAAAGTGACTCCATCAGCCATTGTTATGGATGCTATTTAAATTCAGATTAAAAGTTTAACATTGAAGATAAAATGATAAAAATACAAATTTTGATGGAGCACGATACCTTGCTCATGTACTGCTCAGAGTGAAGGCTTGATTTATAGCTCAAAGAGTCAAAGCGTGTTCTAGACACTTTTTTCCCAGTGAAGTTCCTCAAAAATATGTTAAGCATCTGGTCCATCTGATTCTAGTCATCTCCACATACTAATAACTAAAGTACTCTCAAATTAATCTAAGTCCATTGACTAAGTCAATGGAAGGGTTGGCAGTCCAAAATATTGGATTCTGGCACTTCCAAAGACCAGTTGTAACCTGCCATCACCAGTAGACTGGGGAAGTAGTAAAGCCACTGCCTAGGAAAGGGGACCCTCTTCACAGGCTTGCTCAATGACCAGCAAGAAGCTGCCTTCTTTCCCTCCTGCCATGAGCACACGCAAGCTTTCCCCTAGGCCAGGGTATCATCCTAGGGAAAAGAAAGGGGGAGTCAATCATGAGAGAAGAAAAAAGAGGGGGCTGAGGTTTGAATATATGAAATATTTACCTGCAAGATATCAAACATTGAAGTAGCAAGTTTAAAGTATGTCTTGCTCTCCATCTGTGCAAGTGGGAACTTCAGAGCAATGTGAGAAGTGATAGAATATAAACTATGAAATTCTTTCACACTAAATGTCGTGTGTTAAACTATCCACGCAAGTATATCATTCACATAACTCTCCACACATAACTCTCCAGAATAAAGGTTACCACCAGTCTACCCCTGCATAACCTGTGCCAGGGCCAAGTAAATCATTATGCTTCCTACTCAATTTTACATAATCAGTGAGTGGCAGAGCCATTCTCAAACCTATATCTGTTTGGTATCCAAGCCTTTCATTTTCCACCATTTCACACAACTTCCCAACAATGACATTGGTGAACTAGCTGAACCAAAACTGTTGAAGCATAACTATTCTATATGGCCCTTGGGTTGAAACAGCTGCTGACCAGTACTACAACTTGTTTTCATCCAACTTTTCTTCAATAACTTTTACAGGGAAAAAAATAATCATTTGCCCTCCATGTACCTAGGTCTCTCTAACTGCACACTTTTATTAGTCATCAATCATTCTAACTTCTAAACTTTTACATCATTTTCTTGAAATCATTCCTTATGCCCATCCTGTTTATAATTAATTCATCTTTCAGCAATCAAGTAGGGCCGTCAAATTTCTACTAAAAATATTCTAAGCATGTGGTCTCACCAATCATTTTCCTATAGCATGACATAGGCCTGTGTTAGGCTGCCTGTATTCCAGAAACAACTTAGTGAAATGTGCTACCACCAACCACACTCCAGTGTGAAATTTCAAAGTAGCCCCTCATACCCTTAACAGCAGTCTAGGAAATATCTCAATAAATAGCCCATTCTCAAATGACATCCATTCTCTTCCACCCTTTTGATTCATCCGTAATGCTGTAACATATTTTTGCCTTCTATGCCTAGTAAATCTTAAGGTTCTCTAAGGCCAGAGAATTTGAATTTTTCAATGTTGTACTGTATTTTCTACAGCACGGCTGTCACTATCACAACCACCACCACTACCACTCTATATTCATGATATATATAGAGTAGGCTCTTCACAGTTCTTGGTGTTACTCCCTTTATTTCTACTCTGTTCAGTTACTCCCTTTAATTCTAATCTCAAACATGTAGTAATGTTCTTCCCTTGCCAAGAATGATCACTTTCCTGTACACCTACTCAAATAACATGCATCAAAATTAGGGTCCCAGGTCAGACTACAGAACCCACCAAAACATGATTTTTAACATTTCACTTACTTGATGCCAAAATCATATACAGTTCATCTTGAGATAAAAATGTAGACACTTCATTGAAAAATTAAAATGTTATGTAAATATGAAGTCAACAAAACTTAGTGACTTTTTACTTTACAACTCTATACTGTCAATCACTGTTCTATCACTGAACAATAAACATATTGACATAGCTGTTCCAAAGAATATAGTGTATATATAGTAGAATTAGTAGCTTTCTTAGCTTAGATAGCTCTCAAATCATAAGGACTTAACAATCAGTTGCCCGTTGTCCATAATGTGTAATGAGGTTTTTAGTTATGTATACTTCCTGCTTTGTTACCTTTAATATAAGCTTATTACTAAATTTTGAATGTAGACTTTATAATAGAAATGGAAATATTTAATTAACAAAGAGTTTCAAGCTTGAATTTTTACAGATTTTTTTTTAAAGGAGAAAAAGGAAAATGGAAACAATAGAAAATAGAATAGAAGCACCTCTGGATAACCTTTGGATAGAGATTTCCAGTATGACCTTAGCCAGAACATTTACAATTTACTTCAGCTTTTCATATCTAAGCTGGGAGTTGTTGTTGTTTTGTTTGCTTTGTCTTTATGAGGGGTTTTTGAATTTGTTACTTCAATAGCTTATTGTTACTTTTCCTTGAATCTGAGGGTCATAAATGAATCCAAAATTTTGTATAATGCTGAGCAGATTTTATTTCTCTGCAGACGCTTTTTGAATATTGTACCTTTAAATGGGGGGATTGATGGAAATGTTAACTTATAATAAAAATAAAAACTTATCAAGTCTCAAACAGACATATGCCTTACTGCATACATTTCAAGGTCAAGAGGAAGTAGTAGGATATTATCTATCTCCATCTTTATAACCTTGATGTTTTTTCCTGTGCATGACCATGTATTGAATCTGAGTTGCTCTTGACTTTAAAATTTGAATGATCACACATGTGGCTGGCTTTTAAGATTAGCTTGTTTTGATGTTTTCTACTCTCTTTAATTTGTTCCTATGATTTATATCATTAAAAAAATTCCTAAAATATTTATGAGAGGATAGACAAATAAAACCTCTTCCATTTCTACTGAGAAAATAGCAAGTGTGTACCTAATGTCTTTTTCCCTTTCAGGTGCAAGGACCTTAAAGTAGCATTTTTTAAAAAGGTAAGTTAAGTGACTAAGAAATGACATCATTTTACTGTTAATAATTCCACTCCTACTCATTTTTAGCGAATTGGAAAAGACAGTGATTTTTTTTGTTCTTCATCAAGTAGTTTTAAAAACAGATCAGATGCTGTTAAAAAGAAAAAAAAATGATTGTACACTTTAGAAAGATAAGTATAACTGAAAAAGTTTTTCTTTCTTTTTAAAAACATGTTGATTTCTGGAATCCAGAGATTTTCTTTTACACTGTTTCATGGAAGTTTGTATATTGGCTACTAAAATTAATGATCTGTATTGGAAGCTGATCTGTTCATGAATTTTAATTTGACACACATTGTCAACTTCCTATAATTGCAAATATAGAATATGAAACTGAATAGAAGAGGATGGATGTGGCATTAAAGATTCAGGGTCAAACATTAAAACCAAATGTTCACATGGAAGAAAAAATTATTTCATGGACTCCAGGTGGTCCAGCAAGACCAGAAGTCATCTGAGAGGTCAGAAGACCAACTTATTGATATCCTCCTTTGTTCATTGAGCAAGTCATCATTAAGTGCCCACTTTGTGCAAAGCACCTTACTAAGCCCCGTGATAAGCATATGAATGAAAAGGACACAGTCTTAAAATAATAACAAAGAGCTCTGATTTAACCTATGTGGGTTGGGAAGATTTTTCCAAGGAAGCGACATTTAAACTGGAATATAAAGAATACGTATGAATTAATGATATATCCTGATGGGGTGGGAAAATGTCTTTCAGAAAGTGGGAACAGCTCTGACACTGAGGGATGGTGAAGCATTAGAAAAACTAAAAGAAGTCCAGTGCAGAAAGACTGTATACTGGGTGGGGTGAGGTGGTGACAATCTATATAGCTGTCACAAATGGAAAACAATGACTCATGGAGGCTAGGAACTAAGAAGGTGGAATAGAAGGACAAGCTCCCACTCCCTCTTGTGAGAACACCAGAATCACAACTAGCTGCCGGACAATCATCGAGAGGAAGAAACTGGAACTCACCAAAAAAGATACCCGACATCCAAAGACAAAGGAGAAGCCACAATGAGATCGTAGGAGGGGCGCAATCATCATAAAACCAAATCCCATAACTGCTGGATGGGTGACTCACAGACTGGAGAACACTTATACCACAGAAGTCCACCCACTGGAGTGAAGGTTCTGAGCCCCACGTCAGGCTTCCCAACCTGGGGGTCCAGCAAAAGGAGGAGGAATTCCTAGAGAATCAGACTTTGAAGCCTAGTGGGATTTGATTGCAGGACTTCAACAGGACTGGAGGAAACAGAGACTCCACTCTTGGAGGGCACACACAAAGTAGTGTGCACATCGGGGCCCAGGGGAAGGAGCAGTGTCGCCAGGGGAGACTGAATCAGACCTACCTGCTAGTGTTTGAGGGTCTCCTGCAGAGGCGGGGGTGGTTGTGGCTCACGGTAGGGACAAGGACATTGGCAGCAGAAGTTCTGGTAAGTACTGACTGGCATGAGCCCTCCCAGAGACTGTCATTAGCCGCACCAAAGAGCCCAGGTAGGTTCCAGTGATGGGTTGCCTCAGGCCAAACAACAAACAGGAAGGGAACACAGCCCCACCCATCAGCAGTCAAGCAGATTAAAGTTTTACTGAGCTCTGCCCACCAGAGCAACAGTCAGCTCTACCCACCACCAGTCCCTCCCATCAGGAAACTTACAGAAGCCTCTTACATAGCCTCATCCACCAGAGGGCAGACAGCAGAAGCAAGAAGAACTACAATCCTGCCGCCTGTGGAACAAAAACCACATTCACACAAAGACAGACAAGATGAAAAGGCAAGGGCTACGTACCAGATGAAGGAACAAGATAAAACCCCAGAAAAACAACTAAATGAAGTGGAGATAGGCAACCTTCCAGAAAAAGAATTCAGAATAATGATAGTGAAGATGGTCCAGGACCTCAGAAAAAGAATGGAGGCAAAGATTGAGAATATGCAAGAAATGTTTAACAAAGACCTAGAAGAATTAAAGAACAAAAAGAGATGAACAATACAATAACTGAAATGAAAACTACACTAGTAGGAATCAATAGAAGAATATTGATTCTGCTATTCAGAAAACTGAGGCAGAAGAACTGATAAGTGACCTGGAAGACAGAATGGTGGAATTCACTGCTGCAGAACAGAATAAATAAAAAAGAATGAACAGAAATGAAGACAGCCTAAGAACCACTGGTACAACATTAAACACAACAACGTTCGCATTATAGGGGTCCCAGAAGGAAAAGAGAGAGAGAAAGGACCTGAGAAAATATTTGAAGAGATTAGAGTCTAAAACTTCCCTAACATGGGAAAGGAAAAAGCCATCCAAGTCCAGGAAGCGCAGCAAGTCCCATACAGGATAAACCCAAGGAGAAACATGCCGAGACACATAGTAATCAAATTGGCAAAAATTAAAGACAAAGAAAGATTATTGAAAGCAGCAAGGGAAAAACGACAAATAACATACAAGGGAACTCCCATAACATTAAGAGCTGATTTCTCAGCAGAAAGTCTATAAGCCAGAATGGAGTGGCATGATATACTTAAAGTGATGAAAGGGAAGAACCTACAACCAAGATTACTCTACCCGGCAAGGATATCATTCAGATTTGAAGGAGAAATCAAAAGCTTTACAGACAAACAAAAGCTAAGAGAATTCAGCACCACAAAACTGGCTCTACAACAAATGCTAAAGGAACTTCTCTAAGTGAGAAACACAAGAGAAGAAAAGAACCTACAGAAAGAAACAAACCCAAAACAATTAAGAAAATGGTCATAGGAACATACATATTGATAATTACCTTAAACGTTAATGGATTAAATGCTCCAACCAAGAGACACAGGCTTGCTGAATGGATACAAAAACAAGACCCATATATATGCTGTCTACAAGAGACCCACTTCAGACCTAGGGACACATACAGACTGAAAGTGAGAGGATGCAAAAAGATATTCCATGCAAATGGAAATCAAAAGAAAGCTGGAGTAGCAATACTCATATCAGATAAAATAGACTTTAAAATAAAGAATGTTACAAGAGACAAGGAAGGACACTACATAATGATCAAGGGTTCAATCCAAGAATAAGATATAACAATTATCAATATACATGCACCCAACATAGGAGCACCTCAATACATAAGGCAACTGCTAACAGCTATAAAAGAGGAAATCAATAGTAACACAGTAATAGTGGGGGACTTTAACACCTCACTTACACCAATGGACAGATCATCCAAACAGAAAATTAATAAGGAAACACAAGCTTTAAATGACACAATAGACCAGATAGATTTAATTGATATTTATAGGACATTCCATCCAAAAACAGCAGATTACACTTTCTACTCACGTGCACACGGAACATTCTCCAGGATAGGTCACAAATCAAGCCTCAGTAAATTTAAGAAAATTGAAATCATATCAAGCAGCTTTCCTGACCATGCTATGAGATTAGAAATCAATTACAGGGAAAAAAACGTAAAAAACACAAACACATGGAGGCTAAACAATATGTTACTAAATAACCAAGAGATCACTGAAGAAATCAAAGAGGAAATCAAAAAATACCAAGAGACAAATGACAATGAAAACACAATGATCCAAAACCTATGGGATGCAGCAAAAGCAGTTCTAAGAGGGAAGTTTAGAGCTATACAAGCCTACCTCAAGAAACAAAAAAAATCTCAAATAAACAATCAAACTTTACACTTAAAGGAACTAGAGAAAGAAGAACAAACAAAACCCAAAGTTAGCAGAAGGAAAGAAATCATAAAGATCAGAGCAGAAATAAATGAAATAGAAACAGAGAAAACAATAGCAAAGATCAATAATACTAAAAGCTGGTTCTTTGAGAAGATAAAGAAAATTGATAAACCATTAGCCAGACTCATCAAGAAAAAGATGAATGTTTTTCAACATGTGAATTTGGGAAGGGACACAGTTCAACCCATAACAGACATTCAGTGCCACAATAAAAGGAACAATATAAGATATATTGGAGGGAACAAGAGGAACAATATGTAAAAGGAACAATATAAGAATAAACTGAATGCTGAATATCGTTAAATGATGATATATCAAATTAATGAAGCAGCCTAAAGCAATTAAAATCATACAGATGATGACCTCACAAAATGAAACTATTTATTTTTAAATAAATAATATTTCCTTTGCCTGACTGTTAAAACTATGAAAGCTGCAGGTATGTGATAAACAATTGAAAGGAAATGTGAACAAAAAATATTCTTAGTGGGTGAAAGCAAGAAATTAGGGGTGAATTGTTAAAATTCTTTTTATAATGTTTATTTAATAGTAGTGCCAATATGGAAAAGGGAATGACTGTGGTAAACCATGGAACATGTTTTTCCTGGAAGGGAGTCTGAGTTAGAAGGAGAAACCTCGCTAAGCCACTCCTGATGATACCTAAATCAAAAGCAGTCACCGAGGAGCAAGGGGAATAGATTTCTAACAGCAGGAACACAAATTGAGTTCATTCAATATTTGAGAAGAACGTGTTATTTTCTTGAAAAGTACCTACACACATAAAAACTCAATACAGGTCACAGTAGCCAGGGTACACAGGGGAGCAACTGTACTTGCCACAGAGCAGTCGAGGGAACATTTCAGTTTGGAAGTGATGTGGAAAGTAAAGGTTGTTCCTGGCAGCTTAAGGAAGGATAATAAACAGTAGTTTCAAAGGAGGCTGCCTAACAGTCCTGCTATTCCAACACCTAACCACAAGGGAGGGTGAACTCATGGCAACAACACTTATTATAACTGTGGTTTAGGAACAAAGGTCACATGAATAAATATTACCCAAGGCTTCTGTCCATAAAATGGATGTGTCTATTGAAAAATATTGCTCATTTACCCTCCTGAATGAAATACACAAGTTCTCCAGCACTAGGAATGGTCCTTCTACCAACATAAGTCAAGGCTATCACCCCTGTTACAATAGTCCTAGTGAGTAACTGTAAGTAGCTTGCACTTTTGTATTATCCACAGAGGGAAAATGTAGACGGTTTTTACCTGTATACTTAATTTTAATACATTTTAAAATTTTTGAAACAATATTTTATATTTAGAGAAGGGTTAACAGAGAGTTTCCATATGCCCTTCACTCAGTTTCCCTTAATGCCAGCATCTTAAAGAACCAGAATAATTGGTCAGAGTGAAAACTTAACATCACTATGTTACAATTAACTAACCTGAAGACTTTGTTTGGATTTCACTTGCTTTCCAATAAAGTTTCTTTGCCGTTTCAGAACCTAATCCTGGATACCACCTTGAATTTAGTATACGTAAGTTTAAAAAGAAATATACTATACCACTTTAAGAAATAATTTTCAGCATAATCAGAATGCCAATTTATGCCTATCATTAATAAATTATTTTTAAAATATATCCTATTTCTGCTGCTGTTATCATAATTCGTACCTCCATTTTCTTCAAAGAATAAAATGCAAAACTACCCTAAATATCTGATCATTTTTAAGTCATTCTGTTTTCCTATCCTGAATAAATATGCTCTTTACAGATTATATGTATTCTAGATATAAGAAAAAGTCTTACAAGTCTATGAAATTCCCAAGTGTTAGAAGAAAAATCTACAATGATGGCCAAGTACACCTCCTACTTGCAATAAGGGTTAAATGCATCACTCATAATGCATCTGGCTATGAGTAACAGAATATCCAAGTACAGTGGCTTACATAAATTACAGTTAATTTTTCTCCTCCCTTCCCTTTCTCAAAAAAACAAGTCTATAATTATAGAACTTCTGACACTGGGTTATCAATAATAATAGTGACGATGTCACTGATTCTCTTGGTCTTTCCTTCTCTTATTCCTCCTTCCTACAAGGCAGCTTCTGAAGCTCCCACCATGATGACTGAACTTGAGAAACAATGAAAGAGAGAGAGGTTAGGTGACATATGATGCCTACATCAAGAAGTAAAAACTTTCCTAGCAATCCCAGCAGACTTCACTGACATCTCATTAACCAGAATATACCACATTGACACTCTACTTTGCAAGGGAGACTAAAAATGAAAGTGTTTTGCTTTTCTAGCTCCCATAGTGTAAGCAGGCAAAGAAAATCCTGTAGAAAATGTACAACTGTAGGATAAGTACCGTTGTCATCATATTATAGAAATATCTTAGGTCAGAAAGCTCCAAATACCAACAGCGTAATAGCAGGAAATTCTACTGGATTTTTTTTTCATGGCTCTCTTTTCCCAAGATATTTCCATGAATATCCGTCTGTTCATTTACTAGACCACATACTCTTTACAATTAAATAATATTAGATAAATTCACTTTCCCTTTAGGAAACTGTAAAAGTCAGGATGACATAGATATGACTTCACATACAATCACATATAAATTTGGCATTGAAATTCAGTATTGTCTTAACTTTTAGAATTGTTTGCAATATATTTTATAACTGACTCTCTTTTAATGGTTACTCCATTTTTCTGATAGTGGAAAAATATCATCTAGACACCCTGAAGTAAATTTAATATAGGTTCCAAATATGTTAAGAAGAAATGATTAACAAATTACTGGAAGACTATGTGGCAAGCACTCCAATTAATATATCTATAAGATATAGTAATGGAATTTTTTCCTCTATTCTAATGCCACTCTCTTATGAACCAAATATAATAGCAAAGGAATATGTCAGAAAAACAACTGATTTCATGACTTTGTTCTATGATGAGAGAAAATAACTACATCTATTGACACATGGATACTGAGAGGGCCTTAATATAGAATGAATGATCATTTGGGTTTGGAAAAGCTTACTGGGTCCTCTGTATAAGAATTACAAGAGTCTAGAATGGGCTTTACCCTAATAGCATCTTTGATTTCCAGGAGGAGGCACTATGAACCCCACCCATTAAACCAAATATCTTAGTAAAAAAATGAGCATTCCCTTCAATTGTAGAGCACTTTTCAGTTTAGCTTTTCCCAAGCTCATATGAAAGAAGTTTATAATTTTGGCACTCGTTGAATTAATTACTTCAATATATGGAGTGAAATCCAAATGATTCCCATAGTGTCACGATATCTAGAAGGACTAGAAACTAGTGAAACATTTTCATTGCCCATTGGTGATTTTTAAAATTCTGCAGCTTCAAAGATATTAAGAAAAGATTCTTGAAAAAAATATGTTTGTATTGAACGTAAAGGTTTCAATTTTAGGCTTCTCCCTTCCATTTCTCCTAATAAAATCCCATCTGTTCCCATCTCCCTTAAACATATCTCATGGAGTCTAATTTTTCATGGTAAAGGTAAAAGGGACAAAGAAAACAGCAGAGTTGGACACTACTGAAGGGGACTACCTAATGTATAATTCTTTACAAAACTACTCATTGAACTAGACATGAGATATTTGCATTACCAATTTTTTTATGTCAAACAATATCAGTTGGTCAATATACAGTCCTAAAATTCTGTAATCTAGTCTTTTGTGGCCTCTGCATTGCTTCCTAGAACCAAAAGGACTACATTAATTAAAGGAGTTATAGGAGAGTTCTGGTAGCCAATGTCATGGACAATTACTTGATTAATTTAATATAAAAGAAAATCAAACTTCTTGCTCAAAGATTCTCAAATATATTGAGAATCTGATATAAAAAGCACTTACTGAGCACTAACCATTTGACACTAACTTGGAAAATGTAGAAAATGAATAGATATATTGAACATGACTCTTTGGAAGGGCAGTTTTAAATTATTCTGTGCATCAGATTTATCTGGGACTTATATCAGTAAGAGAGACTCTGTCTTCCATTAAGTTTTTACAATTCAGTACATCTAGGACAGCAACCAAGAATTGGCACTCAAACACCTAGCTCGGGTGAATTTGATGCTGATACTCCATGAGCCATGCTTTGAGAATCACTGGTCTAAAAAGAAGAAATAATATAAATAATGAAAACACAAGGTAAGCTAGAATGTAAAACTATGAAAGTTATCTGATTAGTGAGAAGATGCAGGCTATGGAGTCAGGAGACCTAGACTTAAATCCTGACTGTCTCTTATTAGCTGTAAGATCTTGGGCCTGATATTAAACTTCTCCAAATTTTAGGATTATTATGAAAATGTTATGAGGCAATGTGCATCAAATGTCTAACAGATAGAGAAATCTAATTCTTTCTCTAAAAGAAGCATAGAGGTTACAGACAGTGGATAGCACACTGTTTTTCCAGTTTCATCCATCCCTAGAGGCCAAGTGATTCTGAAGATACAGAGAATTCGATAACCATGTATTTATAGCTAACCAACCTAGACTAATTGTTAAGGCATTTGATTTGGTAAGGATCTAAAACAGAAAATGACAGGTAAAGAGACAAAAAGATACCTTATAAGGATATGTTGAAACACAGAAGCACATCCTTATACTAGTCTGGCAAATCACAATCTTCTAGGAATTAGAATAATTAGGAATTAGAATAATAAGCAGTAGGGGGTACGATGGATTTAATCGGGGCAACAAGATTTCAGAAAGCAAAATGGCACTTCTGGAAATGCAGATATCTACAAGTGAAACTAGATCAATGTCTTGTAACTCAAATCGATATGTAATTTGGTAAACAACCTAAATATTTTATCCCTTGAAGCAAAAAAAGAGGCAGATGGGAGTATAGCTGAATTCCACAGCTGCCTCTTTTGAGGTGAGTTTTGTACCTGTAAAGTCACTGAGGATAAGTCAAAGCAGCTTGTCCAATAGGATACAATGGATTTCATTATCTACACTAATTCTCTAAAAGCATATAAATTTCTTTCAACAAATTTAGCACCAGACATACATTTTATAAAAACCAACATTAAAATCAATGCAAAAGTGTGAAAGGCCTAGTTTAGTTTGAGAGCAGCTAAAGAGATATACCATGAAAAGCATACCATCACCAGCTGCCTGACTTATAAATGTTATAAATGTGGAGAAAATAAAGACATAATTGTTTAAAAGTTTGAAACAGAGATTGCTGAGGCAGGAAAATGGATCCTTCATACAGGTCTGGACCCTTGGGAAAGTGAAGGCTGACTGTGTGTGAATGGGCTGTCACCACTGATAGACTTCGATAAAAATGGGAAACACACAGTTATTGTATTTTACAAAAATACTTAAATTGAGTACAAAATATCTAGAGTTCATTATACTGTCTAGACTGCTGCTCTTTGTGTTATGAATCTGAAGCTGATATCTTAGCACATTAGCAGATCTGTGAGTGTTCCCTTTGGACTAACTGAAATTTCAAGCAGTTGATAGTTGGTGCTGACACAATGGATTCAACTGAATATCCTCAAAACAGAAAAGTCATGAAGACATTATCAAAGAAATCAGCATGCACTTTAAACCATGATGTTTATAACGTTTTCTGAATGACTCCAACATGGTAGAGCCACTCTTTTACATGCCTTAGTTCAAGGGATGGAAAGCCATCCACGAATCTGAAAGTGCTAGAAGTTGTGCTACTTGCAGATTGGGATCTAACTCATACAAATGAGAGAGCTCTACAACTGTCCTTCTTATATATAGCTCTAGATATTTGGTGGAAATGTTATATCTCTGTAACTCAAATAGAGACATGTTCTAAAGCCAGACATAATTAACTATTTTGAGCTAGCCAATAAAACTGACATTTGCTGAAATTCATCCTGGTGACTGAAATGAGTCTCCCTACCCCACATCCCTCCAGTAATCATGTGGGATTCAATAGCAAAAATATTTTTTGTTAAATATGTTCACACTGTGAGTGTAACTGGTTACATTAAAAATAATCTACTAATGAAACTACTACACAAATTATCACCCTGAACTATTTAGGTCCAATCATGACTGGATATGCCCTCTATGCTGGATAATTACATGGACATATTGCTGCTAGGACGCCATTCTGGCACACTGTTAGAAGATGGATTAATCTTATTTCGGACTGTTTTCCTGTTGCTGTTGTTAAAAATGAGACACAATGTTGGCAATGATGTCCTGATGGACGACTAAACATTTTTGGGCCTTGGAAGATCTAAAGTCTGTACCAAAATTGGCAAAATAAATACACTGTACAATATTAAACAACTGTTAAGTCTTAATTACTGGAGAAGAATGGCTTTTAGAAGAGTTTTCTCAATTGGCCCTTTAGGTTTAATATAGTAAAGATGGCTTTATGACCACAATATATGAGAATGAAAAAGATACTTTGTGCACCATCTGTTTCACAGCAGTTGTATACTATTTGCTTTTAAAAATTAGAGCTTTTGGGCTTCCCTGGTGGCACAGTGGTTAAGAGTCCACCTGCCAATGCAGGAAACACGGGTTCAAGCCCTGGCCCAGGAAGATCCCACATGCCACGGTGCAATTAAGCCCGTGTGCCACAACTACTGACCCTGCGCTGTAGACCCCGCAAGCCACAACTACTGAGCCCATGTGCCACAACTACTGAAGCCCACGCACCTAGAGCCCTGCTCCGCAATAAGACAAGCCACCGCAACGAGAAGCCTGTGCACCACAACAAAGAGTAGCCGCCACTCGCCACAACTAGAGAAAGCCCGCACACAGCAATGAAGACCAAGTGCAGCCAAAAATAAATAAAATAAATAACTTAAATATAATTTTTTTATAACTATAGCTTTTAAAATGGGAACAACTTGACAAATACTTGTAATGGAATTTTTAGATCATTAAGATCATTTAGATCACAAAATATAATGAAAAACAAGAAAAGAACACTGCTCTTCACTACACATAATAAGGGGGAAAGAAACAACTCTTAAAGCTCATCATCTTAGCACAAAATTGCTCTCTTATTTAGGACTGGGTTATTGGAGCAGTTGTTAATGTTGTTTAGAAAAATATAGAAAACAAAACTCCATTGTAGATAAAGTGACTGAGACCTTGGTTAAAGAATACTTGTTATCGTAAACATTATTTGAAAATGGGAATTAACAAAGATAAAGCAGAAAAAAAAATACTTTATGGTTTTGATTTTTTGGCTCTAGAGTATAATCTGTGAAGAATTTTATACAGGATGTTCAGAGATATTTCATAAACTTTATCCCATTTAAATCACTTAAAGTTTAAAAAAAAATCAAAAGAGGCATCATATTATCTAAACTTTGAAATCTAAGACAAAATGTGGATTTCCTGATCTCAGTGACACTGCCCTATCAATTGGTCTATGTACTGCCCTTATATTATGTCTGATTATCTCTGAAGGACGTAAATCAAATATCAATATTTAACCTTAAAGATAGCTGCTATACATTTTTCGGATTCTTGATTTGTCTGACACTGCTGCATTTTTAAAAATTGAAGAAATATAAGAATGAATATTATATTACAGAAGATTGTTTTCTTCTTTGTACTTAATTTTCCAAATTTTCCCCAATGATCATGTATTACTTTTGTAATCTGATAAAAAACATAACATTAAAAAGAAGTGCCACCTCATCGCCAGGTCTGTGGATGTGTCTGGCAGGCGGGCTGTCTTTGAGGACCCTGCTCCGTGACTGGGAGGGACCCGGTAAGCTGGCATGGGATGCAGAAGAGGACGTGGTGGGGCAGCTGCCCGCTGGCATCCTCTGCACTGCCCTCTGCCGCTCACCCGGCATGGGAAGTAAAGATCAAACTGAAATGGAGGGAGGCGCAGAGGCACAAGCTGGCAGAGTGATGGGAAGTGCATGAACCAGGGCCAGGAGGGTCTTGGTGCTCCGGCTGGGTGTCAGGCCTGAGCCTCTGAGGTGGGAGAGCTGAGTTCAGGACATTGGTCCACCAGAGACCTCCCAGTCCCTTGTAATATCAATCAGCGAGAGCTCTCCTAGAGATCTCCATCTCAGTGCTAAGACCCAGCTCCACTCAATGACCAGCAAGCTTTAGTGCTGGACACCCC
Organism: Mesoplodon bidens; assembly: GCF_964165515.1. NCBI lineage: Eukaryota > Metazoa > Chordata > Mammalia > Artiodactyla > Ziphiidae > Mesoplodon > Mesoplodon bidens. The sequence goes on along the minus strand of NC_138162.1, from coordinate 66,150,959 downwards.
ATTGAAAACAACTAGCAAGACAGGAACACAACCCCACCCATTAGCAGAGAGGCTGCCTAAAATAATACTAAAGTCACAGACACCCCAAAACACACCACTGAAGGCTCTCTTGCCCACCAAAAAGACAAGATCCAGCCTCATCCACCAGAACACAGGCACCAGTCCCCTGCACTAGGAAGCCTATGCAACCCACTGAAACAACCTTACCCACTGGGGGCAGACAACAAAAACAACGGGAACTACGAACCTACAGCCTGTGAAAAGGAGACCCCAAAAACAGTAAGTTAAGCAAAATGGGAAGACAGAGAAATACATAGCAGATGAAGGAGCAAAGTAAAACCCAACAGACTAAACAAATGAAGAGGAAATAGGCAGTCTACCTGAAAAAGAATTCAGAGTAATGATAGTGAAGATGATCCAAAATCTCAAAAATAGAATGGAGGGCTTCCCTGGTGGCGCAGTGGTTGAGAGTCCGCCTGCCGATGCAGGGGACACGGGTTTGTGTCCCTGTCCGGGAAGATCCCACATGCCGCAGAGCGGCTGGGCCTGTGAGCCATGGCCACTAAGCCTGCATGTCCGGAGCCTGTGCTCCGCAATGTGAGAGGCCACAACAGTGAGAGGCCGGCGTACCGCAAAAAAAAAAAAAAAAAAAAAAAAAAATAGAATGGAGAAAATACAAGAAACATTTAACGAGGAGCTAGGAGAACTAAAGAGCAAACAAACAATGATGAACAACAAAAGAAATGAAATTAAAATTTTCTAGAAGGAATCGGTAGCAGAATAACTGAGGCAGAAGAACAGATAAGTGACCTGGAAGATAAAATAGTGGAAATAACTACCACAAAGCAGAATAAAGAAAAAAGAATGAAAAGAATTGAGGACAGTCTCAGAGACCTCTGAGACAACATTAAATGCACCAACATTCAAATTATAGGGGTCTCAGAAGAAAAAGACAAAAAGAAAGGGACCAAGAAAATATTTGAAGAGATTATAGTTGAAAACTTCCCTAATATGGGAACGGGAATAATCAATCAACTCCAGGAAGCAAAGAGAGCCCCACACAGGATAAATCCAAGGAGAAACACGACAAGACACATAGTCATCAAACTATCAAAAATTAAATGCAAAGAGAAAATATTAAAAGTGGCAAGGGAAAAACAATGAATAACATACAAGGGAATCACCATAAGGTTAACAGCTGATCTTTTTTTTTTTTTTTTTTTTTTTTTTTTTTTTGTGGTACGCGGGCCTCTCACTGTTGTGGCCTCTCCCGTTGCGGAGCACAGGCTCCGGACGCGCAGGCCCATCGGCCATGGCTCACGGGCCCAGCCGTTCCGCGGCATGTGGGATCCTCCCGGACCGGGGCACGAACCCGTGTCCCCTGCATCGGCAGGCGGACTCTCAACCACTGCGCCACCAGGGAAGCCCTAACAGCTGATCTTTCAGCAGAAACTCTGCAAACCAGAAGGGAGTGGCAGGACATATTTAAAGTGATGAAAGGGAAAAACCTACAACCAAGATTACTCTAACCAGCAAGGATCTCATTCAGATTCCACAGAGAAATTAAAAGCTTTATAGACAAGCAAAAGCTAAGAGAATACAGCACCACCAAACCAGCTTTACAACAAATGCTGCAGGAACTTCTCTAGGCAGGAAACACAAGAGAAGGAAAAGACCTACAATAACAAGCCCAAAACAATTAAGAAAATGGTCGTAGGGGCATACATATTGCTAATTACCTTAAATGTAAGTGCATTAAATACTCCAACCAAAAGACAGAGACTGGCTGAATGGATACAAAAACAAGACCCGTATATATGCTGTCTACAAGAGACCCACTTCAGACCTAGGGACACAAACAGACAAAAAGTGAGGGGATGGAAAAAGATATTCCATGAAAATGGAAATCAAAAGAAAGCTGGAGTAGCATTTCTCATATCAGACAAAATAGAGTATAAAATAAAATAAAGACTATTACAAGAGACAAAGAAGGACACTACATAATGATCAAGGGATCAATCCAAGAAAAAGATATAACAATTATAAATATTTATGCACCCAACATAGGAGCACCTCTGTACATAAGGCAAATGCTAACAGCCATTAAGGGGGAAATCGGCAGTAACACAATCATAGTAGGGGACTCTAACACCCCACTTTTGCCAATGGACAGATCATCCAAAATGAAAGTAAATAAGGAAACACAAGCTTTAAATGACACATTCAACAAGATGGACTTCATTGATATTTATAGGACATTCCATCCAACAACAACAGAATATACCTTCTTCTCAAGTGTTCATGGGACATTCTGCAGGATAAATCATATCTTGGGTCACAAATCAAGCCTTGGTAAACTTAAGAAAATTGCAATCATATCAAGTATCTTTTCTGACCATAACGTTATAAGACTAGATATCAATTACAGGAAAAAAAAACTATAAAAAATACAAACACATGGAGGCTAAACAATACACTACTAAATAACCAAGAGATCACTGAAGAAATCAAAGAGGAAATAAAAAATACCTAGAAACAAATGACAATAAAAACACGACAACCCAACACCTATGGGATACAGCAAAAGCAGTTCTACGAGGGACGTTTATAACAATACAGTCCTACCTCAAGAAACAAGAAAAATCTCAAATAAACAACCTAACCTTATACCTAAAGCAATTAGAGAAAAAAGAATTTAAAAAACCCCAAAGTTAGCAGAAGGAAAGAAATCATAAAGATCAGATCAGAAATAAATGAAAAAGAAATGACAGCAAAGATCAATAAAACTAAAAGCTGGTTCTTTGAGAAGATAAAATTGATAAACCATTAGCCAGACTCATCAGGAAGAAAAGGGAGAAGACTTAAATCAACAGAATTATAAATGAAAAAGGAGAAGTAACAACTGACACTGCAGAAATACAAAGGATCGCGAGAGATTACTACAAGCAACTATATGCAAATAAAATGGACAACCTGGAAGAAACAGAAAAATGCTCAGAAAAGCACAACCTTCCAGGACTGAACCAGGAAGAAATAGAAAATGTAAACAGACCACTCACAAGCACTGAAATTGAAACTGTGATTAAAAGTCTTCCAACAAAAAAAAGCCCAGGACCAGATGGCTTCACAGGAGAATTCTATCAAACATTTAGGGAAGAGCTAACCCCTATCCTTCTCAAACTCTTCCAAAATGCAGGAGAGAGAGGAACATTCCCAAACTCATTCTATGAGGCCACCATCACCCTGATACCAAAACCAGACAAAGATGTCACAAAGAAAGAAAACTACAGGCCAATATCACTGATGAACATAGATGCAAAAATCCTCAACAAAATACTCGCAAACAGAATCCAACAGCCTATTAAAAGGATCATACATCATGATCAAGTGGGGTTTATCCCAGGAATGCAAGGATTCTTCAATATACGCAAACCAATCAATGTGAAGTGTGTGAAGTGCCATGCGTGTTGCTTGGAATGTGATAGGTATTCAACAGTGGGTTGCATTTGTAAGTAGTAAGTTAAGTTATCTGCTAACACTGTCATGTAATGTGAAAATGAAAGCAGTCCATGTAATTATTTCTAATATACTCCTTTAGCATGTATGCCTGAGACTGATTTTTATTTATAATATTTTATATTTGCTCATTATTGGGTCTCATCATTCAAGTTATAGACTGAAGACAATGTGTTGCTGAAACTCTGTATATCCTAGTGAAATTCTTCCCATTCTACACACTACAGAACACCAATCTTGTGGCATTATCTGAGAAAAAAAAAAACTGCAGTGAAATAAAATTTGTTGGAATTTATTTCTAACCTTTCAAAGAAACTTAACTTTATTTTGAAGAATTCTAACTTGATTTGTCTATTTAAGACCCTGTGGAAATTTTGAACTTTTTTGAACATATATCTTCTCAGAATCTATATAAATATAAGAACTTTCATGCATGATAAACAATGAAAAACATACCACAGACTGGTAGTCTGAGACATACATTTTTCAAATACTAACTTTAGAGAATGGTTAGGAAAGGGAAATGAACCTTTTTGTGAAAAGCAGTAAAAATCTTTTAATTTTGTCTATTTTCTATCTATTCAAATTAACTAAAAGTATCTATTTAATCAAAGTGTTAAGTGTTCAAGCTATATTTAATATTCTATCAAATTTACAGTAAAGTAAGCAATTGATTGCATCAGTCTCTTAGGAGTTATTCTCAGTCATATTTGTCAAAGCAACAGCCCCATGTAGACTCCTCCTAATACACGAAAACCAATCAGCATTGGGGTTCTAAGAAGTTGGCGACATGACAGCATAAAACTAAAAATTAGTTGTGCTTCTGAATTACTAAACAGATTTCACCGTTGAGCACAATTATAGTTAAAAGGCAGAAATGACTTAATAGGATAGGCTGGGAACTTTATACCTAATCACATAACTAAGAGTTTACAATCATTACTGGTAATCTCTGCATTAAGAGAACAAATTTGTTTTTGAAGTCAACATTTTCATTTTGTTCTTGTAAACACTCCTGTGTTAGGACTGGTATGTGCCAGACTTAGCAAAGGATTTGCCTTGATTAATAATACTGGACCATGGGGAAGATTGGTCCAGTGATTAATTTCATGTTGTACACATGGGAACAAAACAGCTGAGTATATTTGTCTCTGTAATGCCTTTTCCCAGATGTAATTACAAATGGAACTGATCAACTCATGTGTTTCTACTGAGGCAGAAGTGGACCTATTAGAATTGCTAGGGTGTATAATAACTTAGTACAGATCACGGGTCCTTGGGGCTGCAGGGAATTAGGTATTAGAATCTTATTTTAAAAGAAAACACTTTTTCTTCTTCAAGTTCCTTCCTTCTTGTCAAGGTTAGGTAGGTTTCTCTTCTGGCATCTTTGTAGGGCCTTATGAAGGAACTCTAAGAACTGGATGTTTATCAGCAGCATGGTAGAGTTGGGAGAGAGACAGACTTCCCTGAAGATATTTAATTGCTATAAACTCCCCTTCTTGGAGCCTCAACTGTATCATCTTTATAATGTGGACAATGATATATAGCTTGCAGATCTGTTACAAGGATTGCACAGAATCATCTTTGTAAAGCAATCAGACATTTCCAGAGAAGCGGTAAGCAATTAATAAAAGCCATTCTTCAAATTTTTGATATAATTTTTGCTGTGTAACTCCTATAGCACATCGTGAAACAAACTGTATTTAATATATATGCCTTATTGAGCAGTAATTAAACTTAGCATCCAAAAATATCTGTCACAAATATCAATTTGTGAAACTGGGCTTGCACATCAAAATTAATAAGGAGAAAATGCCAGTGAACTGAACTAAAATCTACTCTAGGTATATACAACCTCCTTAGAAGTACCAGCATGATTATAGATACTGAAATCACCCATATCAATCGTCACTCAGGAATAAGATCAAATGTATGTCCAAAATAAAGAGCTAGGATCGAAGTATTTCAACAAACTAAATTACCTTTTTGATACTTTAGAAAAGTGAAAGAGATCCAAATATCTTGGTTAGCTAGTCTACATTTTTGAAAACTTAAAAATAGGTTGGTTGTTTTTCAAATAAAGGCATACTGCATTTAATAATAACTTCTTGCCCAGCTCTGGTTCTGGGGAGTAGCATATCCTCTCATCTAATGAGAGCCAGAGCTAGTACGGCAGATTGTGTTGTAAATTTTCTGCCAAGGAGCTTTAATGCACCATTCTACAAACATCCTCAGTCAATGAGCAGTTCATCACAAGACTCTGATGTGAGCCTGTTCTGCAATGTGTGTTTTTATGCCACAGAGGCCTTCCTTTCTGCCATTTATTTTGGACTAGCCAACAGTTTTGATTTCTAATAGCTGATAAAAGTTGTACAAATGAGAATCTGTACTTGCCACAAAGAACCATTATTCCAGGTATTATAATTCAAGTTGTACCAAAGTTCATGATGTCTGCAAGAGGATGATTGATGAAATAGAGTGATAAATCAGTGGCAATTAGGTAGCAGGCAGAAACTCTCTGACATAGTATACGGCATCATACACCTCACTGAATCCTGATATAGAATGGACAAACAGATATGGAAAGAAGATGTGGATGTGGCCTGTCATGGTTCCAAGGGATCTGAGGAGAATGGCAGAGAGACTACCAATGGAGAAAAATGTATCTTCAATGGGGACTGTGTTAAAAAGACCATCCAAAGTTCTGATTCAGTTAAAACATCCATTTTCAGGTTCCATCTCTCTCCCTCTCTCTCTCTCTCTCTTCCTCCCTCCCCCTCCCTCTATACATACATGCATTTCATTAGCTTTCTAAGAAATGTGTATAATTATTACATAACTATACTCATTAATTTTACTTGGATATCAAACAAAATCTGAGGGAAAAAAGATGAGTGCTATTTTTATTTACCTCTTAATTCAAAGTTTTCTTTACAAACAAAATGACATACAGCCATGACTCCATCTTTATATTCTGAATTGCCCTGGTAATTATCCAGCCACTTCTATTCTTTTGGCTATAGGCACAGAGTCATGATTATTTTTCATTCCTGGTCTGAACAGACAAGTGACCGTTTTCTTCTAAATTGTGAAAATTGGTTTTGAGAAAAAGAAGTTACTGAAGATTTTTGACCCAAAATAATTTTCCTATCTTATATGCAGAGCATCATTTGTCCTCAACAGTTGTAGTAGTCTGGAGTTGTTTCATTCCCTTTTGCAAACCAATTGTGTATTTCTCTGCATAGATTCTTCTTGTACCCTGGAAATCATTTTATAAATAAAGCCAATAGTGGTTGTACAAGTTAGGTCACCTTCAGTTGCCAGTGATGAATACACAACAAAACTGGTTTATGATAAAGGAGAATTTATTTACATAACTGAAAAGCCCAGAGAAAAGGGCTTCAGATGTGATTTATGATGGAAGATTAACTGATTCCCTAGGGTCTTGGTTCCTCTGTCTTTAACTCTTGTCCTTGTGACTTTTGGGATGTCTCTCTTCTCAGGGAATTAGCAAGATGGCTTCAGCACCTCTAAATCTTATATCTTGCTTTGTTCAAATTTTTCCTAGTTTCTTAAGCAAAGTCCTAGGTTGAGCTCTGAATGGACTAGTTGCAATGGCTTTAGCCAATTACTGTGGCCAGTAAGTTGGAATGCTTAATTTTTATGTCTAGGTATCATGTCTGACCCTCATAGTTGGGAGTGAAATCAGCTTTACTCAAAGTACAAACACCGAAGCTACAGTGGGGGAGAAACGGTTAACCCAAAACTAAAACTGGGTACACTTACTAAAGGAAGAAAGAAAGGGTATTGAATTGCCCAAACAAAAAGTAAAAAACACTCTGTTCCAAATCCCTTTTTGCAAAAATTATCTTCCCAAATATACAGTTTTAAGGACATTTTAATCTGGGCCATTAACTGTTTATTCTTCCTTTCCATCCCTCCTCTTGGGTATTTTCCCCTTGCTGATGTCCCCAATGATGCTGCATATATGTGTGTGGGGTGGGAGGGAGATGTCCTGCTCCTGGAGGGGCTGTATTATACAAATGAAGATGAATCTGAAAACCAGGAGAATGAGTACCTCCCTTAAGGAATCAGAACCCTCTGATCTCAGACACTGAATGACAGCTGTCTGCGTTAACAAAAAAAATCTGGAAGACTTGCTCTGTGAAGTTTCAGATTAGATGCTAATAGGTTCTGCATGGACAAGGACTTTGCCTCTTCCTTAACAGATGATGCTGTCCTAAAAGATTTATTGAATCTAAGATGCCATTGACTATAAAACAGACTGTTATTTCATATACCACTGGGACAAGGAAAAAAGCAGCCAATTAAACTATGACACAACATTGACTGTAAGATGTTCGTACATATGAGAGATGTTACAAAGGAAGAAAAATGTGCTTCTCAGGATTGATGCCATATGAAATCAAATATAATTTACATTGGGCTACATAATGTAATTGTTTAGGGTATACCTTTTGGAATCAGACAGACCTGGGTTTGAGACCCAATGCTTCACACACAAGGTGTTTCACTATGTCAAATCACTTATCTTCATTTTTCTCATATAAAAAATAGTATGTCAACATTTAATGATACAGCGTTATGAAGATTTAAAGTAAATAATCCATGGGAAGCCACTCACAACTGTCATTAATAAACATTCAATAATTCTAATTTATTGTAATATCAAATATATATATGTATATATACATATATATTTTATTGTAATATTGAATATATATACGTGTGTGTGTGTATATATATATATATAGAGAGAGAGAGAGAGAAACATTTGGAACCACGACAACTTTGGAGTTAACCTTGTACCCATATCATTTTTTTATAGGAAAGTGCCATAAGCCATTGTCTATAAAATGGTCACTCTTCATTAATCACTGTTCATACTGTTTCTTCTTCCTAGGATTACCCTTTCTCCCCATAGTTGTCTTTTCCAAACAAAACTTTTTCTTCCATGCTCTCTTCAGATTTTACTTCTTCTTCCTCCTCTTTCCTAAATTTTATAGTGGTCATCAGGGCTATTTACAAATATCTCACTTCACCCTTTCCTGGTTCACGGGAGGATTGACCCTGCCTGCCTCTTTGACATTAGGCATGTCCAGACAGTTTGTTTGGATTAAGGAAATATGAGCAGAAAGTCAACTCTTGGCAGACTTGTAAGTAAGAGCCAGCAAGCAAGTAATTCTCCAATTTCCTTGCCTCAGTTTTGTGGAATCATTTAGAGGCAGCACTGATGCCTGAGTGATACTGTAAGCCAAGAGTTCCAACAATGAACATGGAGAAGGGAGAAAAATAATTTTGCAGTGTTTATTTTTTGATATTTTTTCCCTAACCATAGCAAAACCTGAGCCAAGGCCAAGTTTGCTGCCCAGCAGACCTCTGTCACTGTCTGGAGACATTTTTGGCTGTCACATCTAGGGACAGGGATTTTCCTGGCATGTACCAGGCAGAGGCCATGGGCTGCTGTTGAACATCCTACAACACACAGGATCGCCTCAGAATTAAGAATTATCAGTTGTACCAAGGCTGAGAACACTTTATTTATGCCATCTTGACTGATACATTTTTCCATTTAACATTAACAGTTCCTTGAAAGAAATTCCTAGATTAATGTGTGTGTGTGTGTGTGTATATATATATATATATATATATATATATATTAGTAATTAATAAATGTTCACTGATTGAAAGTTACTCCAACACCTTTATTTCAGATATTCAGGATAATGTGCTCCAAATAATTTAAAAATTATGCCTATTTGTGTTTTCATGAAACACAAACAGGATATGTTTATTTAGGAAGTTTAAGCTAGAAGAAATTTTAGAGCCCCACAATAAAAGTAAATATAGGTGCTGAGCTGAAGACTCTGTTGCACTTTAGGGAACTACACTGGGAAAGTAATTTACCAAACAGTGGTCCTGTGCAGTTTACAGCTTTATAAAAATCAGAACTAAACTAAACTAAACTAAACTTAACAGTGCTGTCTGGTGGCCTTCCTCCCTTTAATTTCTATGAAATACTTTTCAGCTGTATAGTAGAGTCCTGTCTAGAAGAGAACCAACAAGATTAGTTTAAATCTCTCTAGGCTTTGAGATATTTTCTTCTTTGAAATATCCAGTTTGTCTTCAGAGATTAATGAAAAGGGAATCATTTTTCCTGTTACTATAATTTACCTACAATTTGAGGGATAGCAAAATAGGCTTTCCATTGAAGAATTTTCACTGATCTTCCAAAGGACTTTTCAGGGCTAAGGGTACATTTTCTAAGTTTCTAGTTTTTAAGCAACTGTGACAGCAGACTAACAGAATCTCACTGCCCCATGCGGAAGGTGGGCAGGAGGGTGAGCACCCACAAAAATAGGCTTCCTTCCCCATCCTAGTTTAAGGTGTACTTCAGATTAGCTCATGAATGCATATGTTGAAGAATGTATGAGTTTGTGTATGTGCCATGGGGGAAATTACAGCAAATACGTATCAGATAAATAGTATTTGTCTCAAGACTGCAGTCTATTTTTAATCTACATAATTTCTTCCTTTCGTTTTCTGGTAAACTCTTCTTTCAACCACTCCAATTCCGTAACGATTTTATCTAGATCAGTGCTGTCCAACAGAAATACATGCAAGCCACAAAAGAGAGACAGATATGTAATTGTAAATTTCCTAGGAGCCACATTTAAAAAAGTAAAATGAAACAGATGAAATTAATTTAAATAATATATTTCATTTAGCCCAACATATATAAAATATTTTTTCAACATGTATTCAACATGAAAAAGTTACTAAGGGGCTTCCCTGGTGGCGTAGTGGTTGAGAGTCCGCCTGCCAATGCAGGAGACACAGGTTCGTGCCTCGGTCCAGGAGGATCCCACATGCCACGCGGAGCGGCTGGGCCCGTGAGCCATGGCCGCTGAGCCTGCGTGTCCGGAGCCCGTGCTCCGCAACGGGAGAGGCCACAACAGTGAGAGGCCCGCGTACCGCAAAAAAAAAAAAAAAAAAAAAAAAAAAGTTACTAAGTATTTAACAGTCTGGTTTTTATACTAAGTTTGAAATCCAGTATGTTTGCTATACTACAGGACATCTCAAAAGGAACTAGCTACATTTCAAATGCTCAATAGCCATGTAGCTAGTGACTACCACATTGGACAGTACAAATTTAGAGAAATGATTAAAGAAATTTGCTCTATTTGGATAAAAGTTGGAAAACTGAGGGGGAAAGATCAGTCTTCAAAAATAAGAAAGAGCAACAAGTGGAGAAAAAACAAAATGTAATGTTGTTCCAAAGAGCAGACCTAGGACCAGTTGATGGGTGTCACCTGAGCTCAAAAAAGATTTTTAGTGGGTAATGTTATTCCAACAATGGAACAATTTGCATTTAAAGTGCAAGAGGAATTCACATTACTCTAAGTATCTATTTCCCAGGTACAAAGAGTAATATCTAAATAAAATATAGATAGCTCCTGACTTACAATGGTTCAGCTTATGATTTTTTAACTTTAGGATGGTGCAAAAGCGATACACATTCAGTAGAAACCATACTTTGAATTTTCATCTTTTCCAGGCTAGTAATGTGCAGTACAATATTCTCTAAAGATGCTGGGCAGGACAGCAAGTCACAGCTCTTAATCAGCCATGCCATCACTAGGGTAAACGAGCCATACACTTATAACCATCCTGTTCTCATACAACCATTTTTGTCTTTCACTTCCAGTGCAGTATTCAATAAATTACCTGAGATAGTCAACATTCTGTTATAAAATATGTTTTCTGTTAGATGATTTTGCCCAACTGTAGGTTACTGTAAATGTTCTGAGCACGGTTAAGGTAGGCTAGGCTAAGTTATGATGTTCACTGGGTTAAGCGTATTAAGTGCATTTTAACTTAGGATGTTTTCCACTCACTATGAGTTTATCAGGATGTCTCACCCCATCCTAAGAAAGATCTGTAGTTAAACAAAGGCTTAGCCTTGTCTATTGTGACTTATCGCAGCAAACATACTGTTAAAACAACATGTTATAAGCTTTTGCTAGAAACCACGCTAAATGTATTGAATCCAGTATCTCATGAAATTCTTTAACTGACTTTAGTAACAGTGCTCCGTGTTCTCATTTTGACAGATGAGGAAACTGAGGTTTCAAGAGTTTAAGAACATAGTCCAAAGGGCTGTGGTTAAAGTTAGTAAGTGGTGGAACCATAGTATGAGACCAGGTACCCCAAATCTTTAACATAAGCACTCTGTTCTCAGAATATTGATCCATGTATGACAACTGTTTTACATATCACCCTGCCTCCCAACCCCAGCACATACTGAAGGCAGTTTCAAGAACTAGATGTAATTTTATCTCAGCTCCTTTATCTTGCCCCAAGGTGATTTTCAAAACAATCTATTCAATTGTAATAAACACTTCACTTTCCGTTATTTCTTCCCAGACGTAGACTCTAGTTCCGCTTAAATTTTCTCCCCAGGAGAAATGTGAAAAATCAATAATTAAAAGGACAGGAAACTATAGTTTTACTGTAACTGTAAAGAAGTTTTGTTTAGGTTGGATTATATTTAGGATATGTATTTTTTTTAAGTTTCTCTACCGTCTTATTTCTTTTTAACTTTATAATAAAAACAATTGACTTATTTGCCCTGAATGTCATCAGGATAATTTTCTTAAATTTAACATCTGCTGTTTTCTAATTCCCCTATTCAGACATTGCCTATCAGGTGAACCCACATTCATGAGAATATTAGTAACATTTTTCTTGCCTTCATTATCATCCCTGTGGAGTGTTATAATTGTCTTTCTTTAATCTATCAGTTCAATCTGCCAGGGGCTGGCATCACCTCTCGCAGTATGGGAACACATCATTCCTCTTAAAATCTTCCTATAAATAGCCATTCCTTCTTTTTTCCCCTGGAGAAACTTAACTTGTAAATTGTCTCCAAGACCAGCTAGCATCCAATGAGTTTCCCATCTGCCAAACCTCTGCTACCTTCATCCTGTGGAAAATGTGGAACAAATGAAGGCATGGGCTTGAAATGTGATTATCTGTGTCCTCATTTAGAACAGAAAGTAGTAAAATGAAAAAGCAGCAACCTCTTTGAGAGGATGGATGAATTGTTTTGAGATGCACTCAAACGATTTGAGACGAATCATTTTACTCTGATTACTCAAGCTACAGAAGTTGCACCTCTTGATATGATCAGGACTTTGAAAATAACATGGTGTCAGCTCTTTGTTTAACTCAAGCCCTCTTTCTTATCACTGAAGTGCTGAACAGAATTAGTAAAAAAAAGAATTTTATATTTGTATTTGTTGACAATTCAAATGTTTTAGAAAGGAATGCCTCTGCAAACATCCCTAGATCCATGTTACATGCCCATCATTTGTTCATGACCTTGAGGAGGAGGCAGAAGCCTCTGAAACATCTATTCTATAGCACACCCATATCTGATGATAACCCTTCAGCATGTGCTTATTATGTAGAAAGAGGTTTTTAATGATGGCTATATTTTATCTCCCTTCAGACTCCTAAAGCGTCATACCTACCCAAACGGTAATGTAGACCTAAGAGAAAATCAGCACTTCAGTCTTGCACTTCTGATAACCTCATCAGCCTCATTCACAACAAAACATTAGTGTGCAATAGATGAAGACACTGTCTGCAACTAAAACGAATTGCTCTATATTACTCTTAAGCTCTTGTCACCTGTAATTCGTGTTAGTTGAATATTTTCTCTAACTCAAAGTCACACTCCACTTTGACAGATGGCCTTACAGGTGATTTCTTCATTCCATGAATAATTATTTCAACTTTGATTTCCTTGTTACCTAAATAGGGCAGAGCTTGCCTTTATTTTTGTTTTGCATCTCAAAGGAATAAAAGAATATAATTTCAGCCAACTTTCTCTTCATTAGCAAAATACAATCTTACATTTTTTTTGGTAGATGAAAGATAAGCTATGCTAAAGGTAGTGTTGGGGATGGGAGGAGTTGGGGAAACTTTAAAGATTTAGTACTTTAATAGGGAGAAAATTAGTCTATGAACCTGAAATAGGAAATGTATTCAGAATATATTTGCATGTGGTCCCTAAAACAGTATTTCTCACTGTGATCTTTTCTCACTCTGATCTCTTTTAGGAAAAAAAGTGTTCTAATTCCACCACAAAGTACCAGGAAATTAAAGAAGAAAAATATGTTAGTGGTTGTTTGGGCTCAAATGAGACTCTGACATTTAGAACACAATGGAATTGACATTTTCCTATTTGGGACCTAAAAAGACTAAGGTATGACAAAAAGACACCTCTGTTCTGAATCCACACTCAGACAAGATTTCAGAAAATGAGGCTTAATGCATGTATATGTTAGGAGAGTACTCAACAAAGAATACCTCATTAAGGCCTTAAATAAGTAAAAGGTTGATTTGTCTTACCCAGCAAAACATCCAGTAATAGGCCAGGCAGAGTGTGTATGAGGGGTTGGTAATTCCATCAAGGATCTTGGTTTTTATCTGGATCTATCCTTTTTTTTTTCTGCACCAGCATTTGTAATGGGTTGATCTCTATCGATGCTTGTTGCTTTAGTCCTTAGTTGGATCCTGCACCTCAAAGTGTTATATACATGAAGCACATAACATTTCAACTCATGCTACATTGGCCAAAGCAAATTATGAAGCCATGTCTAGCTTCAAAACACTGGAGAAGTGGAATTCTACCACCTTTAAGAAAAGCTGTAAATATTAGTGAAAAGCATTAATATTTACTGGAAACATTCAAGAGCACTACATAGCAAAATTATAATGGAAATGGAGACAGAGGGAAAAATTGTTATCTCAAGATTTAGAGTTTGTCTTAATCTGGGAGTGACTGAGCTACTGATAAAAATTTAAAAGGCGGAAGTTGCTTTTAATGGGAAGAGGATAAATTCAATTTAAGGTATTTTCAGTTTGAAGAAATAGCTATCTAGGGAGCTAAATGGAAAAATCAGCATTCTCTGGGAATGATAGACCTGGAGAGGTTACAGACAGAGATAACTTGAGAGGCACAGGAATTGAAAATATAATTTCACCATTAAAAGTGGATAAAGTGTCTGAGTAAGAGTGCTGAAAGATAAGTGCAGGGAGAGCTAAGGACTGAAATATGGTGCCTTCTTATAATGAGAGAAAGTAGAACCAGTAAGGGAGGACAAAGATGAAAAGCTAAAGAAGTTCCACAAAAGACAAGAATAAAGAATTTCAAGAAGGAAAAATAAAAATATTAACTGCTAATAATAAAAAAAGTCCATGGAGACTGAAAATTGAAGAAGAGTTCTTAAATATATCAAGTAGGAAAAACTAGTAACCATTGACGGAAGTTTCAGTATATTATTAGAATAAAAATACCAATATATAGGAAGTTAAGAGGTTAGGGAAAATGTATTCCTCAAGGAAAAACAAATTTTTTATACCAAGCATAGTTAGTTCATGGACATAGTAAGCATTCACCTACATGTGGATGAACTGCAAAAATGAATGAATGAAAAGTTTGAAAGATGTAATTGACGTTACTATTCCCAAATTTCTACATGATAGTGGCAACAATAACAGCAACATATTATAATTATAGAACAGCTCATAATACCCCTAAGTAGGAAGAGATTATGGTCTTTACTTTTGGAAAGAGAAACACAAAACACAAAGTAGACCAATAATCCATGCAATTAATTCATTTTATAAAAAGCACACAAGTGGTAATGGAATAGGAAATGAAGTCTTGGGTCTTTTACTGTAATACTTTATTTTTTTTATTTTTATTTTTTTTTTGTGGTACGCGGGCCTCTCACTGTTGTGGCCTCTTCTGTAGTGGAGCACAGGTTCCGGACGCACAGGCTCAGCAGCCATGGCTCACGGGCCTGGCCGCTCCATGGCATGTGGGATCTTCCCAGACCAGACCGGGGCACGAACCCATGTCCCCTGCATCAGCAAGCGGACTCTCAACCACTGCGCCACCAGGGAAGCCCTGTAATACTTTATTAAACTATCTCACTTCACCTTCAATCCAACTGCACGATGTATGGGTCAGTTTATGGTGTGTAAAAAACAACCACAAAATTTCAGTGGGTTAACACAGTAAACACTGATCTCTCATTCTCACATGTGCAGATTGATTGGTTGAGGTTTGGCTGACTTAGGCTGGGTTGGCAGGGCTTGGTTCTAAGTGATGAATTCTGTATCAGTTTGCTCCATGTGCCCCTTTCCTCCTTAGACCAGTGCCCTGTTTTTCTGGTGGTGATGGAAGAAGCATAAAACAGCAACACAAATGCACAAGCACATTTCAAGTATGTTTTTGTCCACTATCACTCCAGTTACTAAAGCAAGTCACATGACCAAACCCAACCTTAGTGTGGTGGAGAAATAATCTCTGCATCCAGTGGGAGGAAATACAAAGATTACAGGAAAGAGCAATAGTGGTATGCTGGCTTGTGAGAACTGATTTCTTCTCAGCATTGCATGCTGTGATATCATACTGTGAACCTGAAATTGACCATGGCAGAAGAATTACACCATGCATGTCATCAAATGCTAAAAATCAGAGGGTTTGCTTATTTGCTTGTTTGTTTCTGAGTCAGTTGTTAAACATTTATCAGCACACCTCTGGGAATGAGTACAGGGGAAGGTGGAAAATTGGGGGCATTAATGCTGCTTACCACACATTACATACTCCATATTTTCATTAATTTATTTACTCATTCATTCTACTTCATTGAGGACTTACTATAGTCTTACTATAGTCCGAACACTGTGTTATCATTGTCTGAGGATACAAGGATGAATAAGCTATTAGCTCTGTTTGGTGTTTTTCACACACAAAAGGATATATATATATATATATATATATATATATATATATATATATATAATCACGTCATTCTAAAAAGTGTCATTCTAAGAAGTGGTAAGCAAAGTTTGCAAGTTGATACATCAACATCCCAGACAAAAGAGAAATCATATTTTGCTATTCACTCCTCAAAATGTTAAGAATAGAGTAAGATCTGAAGTCACACATAGGTCGGAAACATTTAAAGCTCAGAATGTATTGGAAAAGATAGCTCAGGGTTTCTCTTTGCAGGTTTCCATGTTGCTCTGATCTTCTGCAACAATTTTAATCATCAGTGATTCTTTCTAGTCAACACAATAGCACTCACAGCATGAGTACCAGGAAAATAGCAAGAAGTGATATTTGAGTTAGCTTTTATTAAAATAAGTGATTGAATGTTTCTTTTTGACTGGGTTCTACTCTATTATCAGCGTGATGTTTTATCTTAAAATATTTCTGCTATCCCTGGTTACATAAGCTATAAAGTGAGACTATCTTATATACTGCCTTCTTATGTTATAGTTTGCCTATTCAACCACTATGCAATGATTCTCAAAGCTGTATATGAAGATCAGCAAGGGCCAGGGGTGCATTATCCTCCTTATTTTAAGAGACCAAGTTATGAGCCAGTTATTTAGGAAGTTCAATTTGTCAGGTTTGACAACACTGTAATTGATTGCAATAATAAAAACCTTACCAAAAGCTGAATTACTTTGGGGGAATTTACCTTGTTTTCTTAAGTGTTTTGCAAGTATGATAAGTAGGCTGTGGTACTTTTTCTGACATAAGTGCACAAGAGATATATGATCTCTTTTAGTGCACATAGTGACAAAAAATCAAGCTGTTGGGCTGCAGGCTACAACAAATTGAACATATTGAATTTCAGCTGTGATCTAATGCAGTCTTAGGTTTGTTTCAGTCCATTCAAGTGATTTCTTTCCATGCTCGTGCCACAACTTTATCCATAAAACGGATCAATGGAGTGGCAGCGTGTTCCATTATTTTAAGTAGTATTGACTGTTTGAATGTAATATACCTTTATTTATTTTCATTACAAATTACTGGTGGGATTTAAATAAATCTCTTGTTTGAGCCACTTTATAAGAGTTCTATGCCAAACCTTCATAATGCAGTTTCCTATGCTAAATAAAACTTCCATTATACTAGTGACCCTATTCAAGTCAGGCAAATAAAGTAATGAAAAAATTACAGTGGCATTTATTTGTATTTTGATTTTCTAACAAGGAGAGGTACAGTGCATTTTTTCTTGACTTTTAGTGGCATATTTAAGATGATAAAATACTACTAATTGACCTTGAGGAAAAGCTTTATAATCTGATGCAAATTAACAATTTTCTTACTTGCCAACATTTTTATTTGTGATGGCAGAGTTAATTTATTGTACTAACTGCTAAGCCTGGGTTGAAAATGATAAAATTTTCATCTAAAATTAGAGTAAATCTAGAGTCTCTCTTAATTAAAGAAGTCTAAGCAGATTTAAAAGTTACAAGATATAAAATCTTAGGTAACATTTTCCATAACTGTTTGCTAATAAAAGAATGAAAGATTTTACATCAATAATGGCACAAACTTGCCTAACAGCATCCTTACAAAAAGCCACTAGGTCATGTGATAAGTATAGTCTTCCTTTTAAGAACATTTTATTATCCAAATTTCAGCACCCACATCTTTCTTAGGTTTAGATAATAAGACTTCTCTTTCTTTTTTTGTTTTTTTTTTACCCTGTATGCACTTCAGATCAATGTAACATGTGAAAGTAAGGATAAAACCTCATATTCCAATATTCACCATTTGGATTCACTGAAATGAGTTTCTTTATAAAAAGCTCAATTCTCATTTCTAGAGAAGCACAGGAAGAAACAATGAGATCACTTTTTCTGAAGTTTGAAATTAATACTTAAAACCCTCCTAGAGCAATGGGCCAGATGATATGTTATTTTCTTTACAACTCTGATATCTTATAATTTTACAAAATATACAAAGTTATCCACAATTAGGACACATAAAAGTATTTGAATCCAAGCACTAAGATATATACTAAGATGTATAAAGAATATGCATAGTATTAGAGTACTTTGGTAATTAATTATTCCATTAAATAAATTTAATTTCTTAAGAAGTCTCCTGTGCTATCTACTTGATTATTGCAAAAGATAGCACAGTTGGGTAATAATTAATGAAGCAGGCAAACCGAAGGAAAATGTCTAGTCATATATTCTAGGGCTTCTTGTTTTAATTCATTAACTTTGATTATGTCTATTTCTTTAATCAACAACTTTTGTTGTATACATAAAAAACATAAGTGAATGGCATTGAGCCAGATGATACACATAGTATGAAAATTATAAAATCAAGATTCAAAATGATATAGACTGTATAAAATGTTGAAACATAATAAGCAATTAAAACTTAACTTGGAAAAATTAAAATTTATATGAAAGGGGCATGAGGAAACTGGGATGATGATGATGTTCTAAATCTTGATGGGAGTTTGGGCTGATTTGCATTAGATTATAAAATTATCCCTCAGAGTCAATTAGTAGCATTTATCATTTCAAATATGCCACTAAAATTCAAGGAAAAAAATACACCGGAACCTCTCATTTTCAGAAAATCTAAATACAAGTAAATACTACAATATTTTTTTCATTATTTTATTTACCTGACTTGAATAGGGTCAACAGTATAATTGAAATTAGATATTTTGTTTAGCATAGGAAACTACATTATGAAAATTTAGCATAGATATTTTATAAAGTGTTTCAATCAAACAAGCATTGAACTCCAGTCCATGGTACACATGCTGAGGTATTTATGGGTGTTTATGAGGTGCTTATGTCTGCCATCATAAAATAATATAGCTTGATGGGTGAATAGAGGGATGGATAGAAAGACAGATATGTAATAAAGTAAATACAGAATCTAGGTTAATTATAGAATCTAGGTTTTGTGAATGTGATTATTCACTGTATAATCCTTTCAATTTTTCATTACATTTTAAAATTTTCCTAATAAAACTTTACAAAAATTCATATATTTGGGCTTATCTATTGAATAATGTCTGCTACAAAGTAGTATTCTAATAAGTTTACATTAAGTAAATAAATTAATGGTTTAATAAGTGAATCAACAAAAATGGGAACAATTCTTAATGGTAGGTCATGTGAAAAATATCCTGGGGTTTTAGATAATTTTTGCTTTTTTCCCCAGTAATGTGCCATGGATACCAGAGTCAAACACAACTATAGATGATAGTACAATAAATGCAGTGTTCAAGTCAAGGAATTAAGGAACCATTTTGTCCAGGTCAGGGCATGTCTAAATTACTGCATCCTGTTCCCGACACCCATCTTTACCAAAAAGTAACAGAAAAAAAGAGCACATAGAGGAAAATCACTAGGAAATAATGGGTTCTAAGTATCATACCATATAAGAAACAGTTAAAACAATATGAAGTCTTCAAACTGGAGAAGAAAAAGTCAGTGAGGAATTGTAAGGGACCCATTCCCATTCCATGCACACTGTTTAACTCTTTCCACATTCCTAACTTCAGCCCAGTTTTCATCTCCTGCAGGGTACTTTATGATACAGCCCCAACTCAAAATTTTTTTCTCTGAATTCTTGCTCACATAGATATTTCATTTATTTTATTATTTTATTTATTTAGCATTTGGCATCTGGGACCTTATACCAGGTGCACTTATTTTTCTTACTCTTGCATGTGCCTGTACACACACACACACAAACACACACACACACACACAAAGTTCAATTCACAGCAAGGATCTAAGTTTCTTGAGGGAATGTGCTGTTTATACACTCTTGTACCCCTAGCGCTTAGCATGATTTTGCTCATTTATTTCATAAATATTTATTGAGAAACCTTCTTGTGCTAAGCACTATGCTGAGATTTGGGCTAAAAAGATGACCTGAACACTGACCTTACTCATAAGCAGCTCAGAGTCTAAAACTGGAAACATACACATAACCCAATAAACACAAAGCAATGTAGTCAGCTCAGTGACTGGGATATACAAGAGATATTACGGAAACCAATATGAAAATTGCATCTAACCCATCCTAGAGAGAAGGAATGGGAGGAACAAGAGGCAGGAGCAAGTCTTAAAGGATGCAGAGAAATTACCATTGTGTAATTATGAATGTGGTGATGAGAGAGGGGGCACTGCAGATAATCATCGTGTGAGAAAAAAGCACGGGGGGAGAGAGGGCCAGGAAACCCAGGGTGCATCGCACTGGGCACACTTCCTGGAAAAAGAGTATTTGACTTAATAGTAGAAGGTTCATATTAAGTGACTATTAATCCTTTTATACAATCAACTGCTCTAGAGTAGTAAGCTGCACTGGCTAGGTGATTTTCAGAATTTACCCAAAACTCTCACCTGTGAAAAATACCAATGCTAGATACTGAAAAGTTACTTGAGAACAAAAACCAAAAAAGGAATTTTCACAACCTAATCTTTGCTCTAATAAGTAAACCTACCTATCATCTGCAGTTGCTGTAACACAGAAGTTGTAGCAGTCTCTAACATTACTTACCCAAAGGTAATGTGGTTATCTGTTTTGTAATCCACAAATAGTGCAGAAGTTCTTCACCTGGGGCTCAGGGACTCTAGACTTCAAGAAGTCCAAGAACTCAAATGGGAAAATTGACATCTTACTTATTGCTAAGTGAAGTTTAGCATTTCTTTTATCATAAACAGAGGCAACAATCATGCTAGTATTAGCGGCACCTATGATTTATCATCAATATAAATCACATACATTTTCATATCACACTGCAGTTGGTGCAAAGCCATCAAACATCATTTACTTTCATCACGACTTTGAAATTACAGTAAATTGTAGTATCACTGCCAGAATCCTCTTAATTATTGTGAGAATAAAGAATTATGTTCTTTTCTATGTTATGAACTTCTTAAAAAGTTTTGATAACTGTAAGGTATATAAATGGTAACCTTTGAAATCCTGTATATGTCATTTTATATATTTAAAATATTATTCTAAGAAGATGAAAGGCTTAATCTATTCTACCAAGGACTCCATGTGCCAACAAGATAAAATTAAAATAAGTTTAAATTTAAAAGTAATAATAAAAGGAGATTTCAAAAGACTCAATTCCTATTGGGATCACCTTTTTGTTTGTTTTTATTTTCTTGTTGTTTGTCCCCCTCCCCAAATTTTAGAGATAGGGACAAGTCAAACTTTGTCAAAGACATCTCTCTTCTGTCATACCCACACTTGCCCATCTCCACAGAGAATCTGAGACTCCCAAGGCATCCATAGCCCACAGTGATAAGGCTGCTTGTGCACTTTTTTCCCCAAAGTGATTTGTTGGCATTTTCTCCACTGTTAATTGCAGGTTAAACATGAGAGCATTTTAATACTACTTTTCTGATGTTTCCTCTAGGCTGGCTTTGACTTTGGGGTTCACCGGTACTGGTTCTTGAAGGGTAGGTCAACAGATGCCTGATAACTGCAATGCATTGCCATTCACATAGTGATGTAGCTCTTCTAGGCTTTTTACAACACTCTCTGATTCTATTTCATTTGGCCTCAGAGCCTCATTGCCTTAGGCTTAGCAACAAGATGATCCCAGCTCACTGCGGACGCTAAAGGGCTTCCATCCTCCATGGATAAAGAAGTGTGGATAATATTAGTAGTGCCTTTGGTGCCTCTACAGGCACATCCATCCACATTTAAATACAGGTTTTTATGTTTAGCCATTCATTCCTAGCTGTGAAATATTGTAACGGCTTACACATTAGCATACGAATCCAGGCCTTAGGTCTGGGGGAGATTTATGTTGAACATTTTGATGCCATTATTCACACTATGTGTGAAGCTAAGACTTTCTTCTGAATCAAAGTAGTAGCAGATTCATACCCCACTGGCTGCTCTGCTAAAAATCTAACTATTTTAACATCAGTTATATTGCAATGTTCACCAAAAAAAAAGTGTTTAAGCCAATGATGTCAGCACGGCACTTGCAAATATGAATGGCCACAGAGTCAAAGAGAACCAAGTTAAAATCTTGCCTATGTCATGTACCAGCTGTGTGCCCTTGAGTAAGGACATAACCTCAGTTTCCTTGACTATAAAGTAACTAATGTTGTGAGGATTAAATAAAGAAATGAGAGAATAAACATTAAATAAAGAAATGAATACAAAGCTCACTATGTAGTTAGGGCTCAATGAAAGAAGGCTATGATAATGATTGTCATTAATGAACAGTCACATACAATAAAGTTTAATCTCTCTTGTCTCAGACTGAACAGGAAAAATACAGAGATGTTGTCTAAGAGGAAAAGAACACTCAAGTGCATCTATTCCAGCTTCCTCATCCTACGAAGTAGTAAAGTGAGGCCCAGAGAGGTTAAGGAGTTTATCCACAATCACTTAGTTATTCATCTAGTGGAAAAGCTCAGACAAGACCTATTTCTTCTGGGCTAAAGTCCATTCTTCAAATGTGAATACCTGAGCTTAAGCCACAAAGCCAAGAAGCCAGAGGCAGAGCACTTAATCATTAAGTAAAAAATCTCTATTTTCTGTGAACAGAGGAAAAGCTCATTGAGTTATAAGAACAATGAATCCATAAAGAAAGTGGATGCCCCTTCCTTCACATCGTAAAGCTCCCCCTTTAAGGACTGTGCTCCCGTGGGGCATAAAGTTTCTTTAAGGTCACAGAGCGGCTGTCTCCTCTGTATAATATAAGGAACACAGACTGGACTGAGATTGTACACATTTCTCATCCTGGACTTTCAAGTTCAATCTTGCTCCAACTGTAAGGCTTTTCCCAACTCCTCTAGTATTTCTGTCTGCCTTTTCTGTCTCCCATCACCAAGCCCTCTTCTCTTTTCCAGCCTTAGTCCACTCTTCCTACGCTGTGTTCCCATATCCCTCATCACACACTCAGCACAAGCTAAAATGTCCTACAAGCTTTCTTTTTTTTGTATAAGTCCTGATCCCCTGGTCAAACTGTGAGATCTTTAAATGTAAAGATATGGTCCTTCTGATTCTTTGCATCTCCATTGCCAAGCAAAGTCTTTAATAACATATCCTCAATAAAATCATACCTACTCTCAGATGTGCAGCCACAAAACAAATGATCAAACCAGACTGTCATTCCACTATTTTAAACCCATCAATCGATTCACACAGCCTTTAAGAGAAATACCAAAATCCTAACATTGACCGCACAATCAGCGGACGCTAACTTGTCTCTCCAGCCTCAAGTCTCCACACTTACTCTCAACTCTATAGCCACCAGCTTCTGCCTTGAATGAGCCATTCTTTCTCTCATATTGGAGACTTGGCAATGCTGGTCCCTCTGCCAGGACACTCACCCCCCCACCTTTCACCCAGGTATCTCAGAGTCATCCTCTGCGTCTAGCTTAAATGTCAGTTCCTCACCCACGCCTACCTTGATTCCCCAGAGAACTTTATACTTCATGACTTTAAATCTCTGAGGTCTTATTTCTCTGTTCCACTCCTACCTACACACTGAACTGATTTCATCCTTGCCACTTGCTTATCACTAGGCTGGCTTTTAAGATGTTGGCAGAGTGTTGTGTCTCCTTTCCTCCCATGGTTCTTAACCTAAATGTCTTAGCCTTTCTTGATCTGCCCCAGACAGCTGTTCTTGTTGCTGAGTCATCCTTGCCACCTTTCCTTCCTTGGTTGCTCCTCTGACCCATGGGCCCAGTTGGAAAGAATGTACTTGAATTCCTTCCCAATGTGTGCTTTTGTTTTCTTTTTTTTAACCCATTTTGAGAACAAGTAGTGGTTCTCACGTTTGCACATATCCATGACAACTTGCTAAGAATAGGAACAAAGCAGTTTCCATATAACTTAGCTTATTCAGTTGAAGAAATCATTCCATCATTAGGACATTCATCCTCTCCTCATTCTGCAAGGATTTACTGAGTACTTATGTGATGGTCACTAGGATAAGCATGAGGGAAACCATGAAGAACAAAAGGGAAAGGGCCTCTGCTTCTCTCAGGGGGCTCACAGTTAGCTGAAGAAGACAGACCCTGCCCATCACATCCTACAGTTACACATACATACACACACACACACACACACACACCATTTAAGAGCTATGAAGGAGATCACAGCATAATTTAATATAGCGGCCCAACCTAGACTGAAAGGTCAGAGAAAGTTTTCCTGAGGGAAGAGCAGTTACCTACAAGAAGCAAGAGAAGTGGAGTTGTCACTCCCACCGAATCCAGACCCAGACTCCCTCTTCTTGCTCATTAGCCATGTTGCCTTGTCAAGTTTTGTAACTTCTTTATGACTCAGTGTCCTCATGGGTAAAAATGAGCAGATATCACTACTTCACTCATTGGACTGTTACAATGATTAAGTAAATTAATATTTGCACAACACTCAAAGCAATATCTGACCCATAATGAGTGCTATAAACTTGGCTCTTGTCATTACTTTGCAATTCTGTCCTTCCAAATTTCTTGGAGCTAAATTTCCCTTTCTTTTCTGAACTTATCTTGACAGCATATGGCAGCGATCTTTTAATGGCCTTGTTTGGCAAATGATAAATTGGGGGACCTTGTATGTGTGTGGAGTGAAGTGGGAGAATTTTACTACTAGCAAACGTTAAGATGAAGCATCCAACATCCCTAAACTAGCAACCCAGGCCCTCTATCATTTTGCATTTGGGTAGCTCTTCAGCTTCATGTTCTACTGATCAGGTTTTCAACTGCTGTTTAACAAATCACCCCAACACTTAAAGGCTTGAAACAACATCCATTATAGTATATCTCATGATCATATGAAGTCAAGAATTCTGTTAGGAGTCAGCCAAGTGATTCTGGCATTGACTAGGGTCACTTGGTGGTATTCAATCAGTGGCTAGTCTGATCTGGAGGGTCCAGGATGGGTTTACTCTTGTTCCTGGGGCCTTGTTGGAGGCAGCTGGAAGACTGGGCTCAGCTGAGCCCCTCAGCCTCTCCATTTAATCGCAGAGCCTCTTCATACGATTGTTTTAGGCAGGTAATCAGACTTCGTACATGGTGGCTATCTTCCTTCACCATGAGTATTACAAGATTCAGGAAGTGGAGCTGCCAGTCTTTTAAGACTTGGTCCAGAACCTGGTACTATGTCACTTCCACCATAGTCTATCCAAGTATTCAGAGAGACAGAGACTGCTGAACTGAAGGGAAGGGGACACTGACTCTACCTCTCAAAAGGAAGAGAACTGAAGACTGTGGCCATCTTTAATCCACCACACCTACCAAACTCAGCCTGAGGTAGTTTACTTAAACAATGCTGAATTATTGTAATCTCTCATACCCCTTACTGTCCAATGCCTCAGTGCTTTTGTACATCCTGGTCTCCTGTCTGTGATGCCTCTACTACCTTTCTTCCGGTTAACTTTACTCCTCTTTCAAATTCCAGTTCAGACATCTGCTCCTGCCCCCATACACCCCTAAACAGCCTTTGATAGGATAGCATGTTGATTTTATGAAATGATCTTTTAGTCTGTTTCTCTCACTAGTATATCAGCTCCGTGGTGGGGAAAAGTACCATGTTTTATTTCATATTTGTGCTTCTAGAATCTAACTCAATGCATGTTATACAGATGTATTTCATCTGATCTCAATGTCCAACATCACTTTTATTTTAGTAAATATATACCAAGATTATTGTATGAAATAAACTTATTTTAATGCAAATGATTAAGGTACATCACCAGGAATATTCAGCTTCCAAACGATTTATTGCAAGTTAATCTAACTTGTGAAATTTCAGTTTTTATAATGACATGGAAAAAACTATTTTAAAATATTCAGTGATAGGCCTTATCTTATATATCTTTATTCAATGGCAATATGCATTTTATTTTCCTTTTGAGGCTTGAATTGGCATGGATAGACTGAGAAATAATTTTTAAAAGTTAGACATCACCTGGAAGTCAATAAAAATGATAGAGAAGCTGCCGTGATCCTGACAGAGAAACAGAATTATATATGATCTTTCAAGTGTAGAAAATTAATCTGTATCTGGCCATAGATGTATGTGATCACAATCCCAAAATTAAAGTACAAGTAAGCCCCAAGGAATTTTCCATTATTTCTAGGTGTAACGAAAAGAGGTTGCCAGCTTGCTCTACAGGCAAAATTGTTCAGCCAATCTCCTCTTATACTGTGCATCTTTCTGTTTATTCTTGGTTCTCTCTCACTGAGAGTAAGAAATATCTTCATGAATATATCTGGCAAAACAATGTGCTTACATTTACTGAGCATTACTATATTCTAGGCACCACATTAAGTGTTTTATGTGAAATATCTCATTTATTTTTACAATGACCTTGCAAATTTCCTGTTTATATTGAGAAAATTCAAGCTCAAAGAGAGTAAGTGACTTGTCCATGGTCCCATAGTTTGTAAGTGGCAAACGCAATATCTCTCTGATTCCAAAGACCCTGCTTTGAATCTCTAAGCCTTACCTCCTAAAGGAATTGAATCATGACACTTAATCAAATCTACATGATTGCACTATGGATATCGATATTTCCTCCCATTGCTGAGTTAAAGTCAGTGACTTGGATGGAATATTTTATTCTCCATTTTGCTTTTTCCACTTTCCTTGACCATATCTCACTCTGTCTCTAATTGTAAACATTTATGAATCTTTCACTTGTCATTTATTTGTTCATAAATATCCACTGATGTAGATATAAATTTCTATACCCAACTTTGGGTCTAAGTTTAATCAAGTACTCTTATCCCAAGTAAATAATTGTACAGGGATATTAAAAACAAACAAAACAAAACAAAAGGCTTGGCCTTTAATACTCCTTAAGATGCCATGGCAGGAATCACTAATCATTTACCATAATCTTCCCACAAAATTTGCGTTAATTGTATCATTCATTACTTCAGTCAGAAAATGTTTACTGAGCTCTTACAATGTAAAAAAAAACTGTTCTAGGTTTTGTGTATTCAGCAGTGAGTGAAATAAAATCTAAGGCTTTGCATACCTTATATTTTTTGGTGGTAAGACAGAAAGTAAATTAATACATAATATATCAAATGGTGATAAGTGTTATAGAAAAACCTAAAGCATTTTAAGATAATAAGGAGTGCTTGGAAGTGCAGTTGCATTTTCTGTCACTGAGAGATGGTATTTGAGCAGGGACCTGAAGGAAGCAGGTGGCAGGTAGCTGAAAAAAAGAGTGTTCTGGAAAGAGGGAACAAAATGCAAAGGGCCTGAGGTGGGTTCATGCTTCATGGGTCTGAAAAATAAGGAGGGGGGAAACGTGTCAATAGCTGGGGTGGACTGAGTGAAGGAAAGAAGAGAAGAAATAACACCTAGAAGGCAGAGGTGTAAGGAACCCCATCTTCTAAGGCCTTGTGGACCTTGGCAGGACTTTGAGTTTTACTTTGAGTGAGTTAGAAGAGCCATCAGAAGTTTCTAAAGAGGAGTCATATGATCTGACTATACCTTTTTTTTTTTCTCAGTACGTGGGCCTCTCACTGTTGTGGTCTCTCCCGTTGCGGAACACAGGCTCCGGACATGCAGGCTCAGCGGCCATGGCTCACGGGCCCAGCCGCTCTGCTGCATGTGGGATCCTCCCAGACTGGGGCATGAACCCGCGTCCCCTGCATCGTCAGGCGGACCCTCAACCACTGCGCCACCAGGGAAGCCCCTGACTATACCATTTAAAGATCACTCTGGCTACTGTTTGAGAACAGACTGTAGCAGGCAGGAGCAGACACAAGGAGATTGGTTAAGAAATTATTCAATAATCCAGATGAGAGCTGAAGTCTTTGATTAAGGTGGTAACAGAGGAGGGAGTAAAAAGAGACTGGAATCTGGACATATTTGGAAGCAGAGCAAATAGGATTTGCTGATAGAATGTGGGATTTGAGACAAAGTAAGGATTTTATGATGATTCTGAGGTTTTACCTGAGCAACTTAAAGGCTGGCATTGCCATTTACTAAAACGAGGAAGACGACGGGAGAGATTAATTTGCAGGATTGGGTTGCGATCAGTGTTTGATATTGGACATATGTTTTTAGACAGATGTGGCCTCAACAGATTTCTTAACAGAGACTCCAGGACATCTTTGACAATGAACTGGATTTAGTCGCAAAGTAGGAAACTATTTACTACTTCTGCAGTTGGGCATCCTTATAAGGGACAGGATTTTGTTTTCCACATGGGTAAAGTAACCCTGAACGTGTCTTTATTTCAAGGTTTTACATCAAGCAGATGATGTGGTGCCCTGCCCACATCCCGCACGATCTCTTTTACTGGTTTGGTGTGCCCGCATGTTCAACCTTCTCCAGCAAGTTTTTCTTGGAAGGCTAGAGCTGCCTTCTCACTCCAAGGGGTTGGGAATTATACTGTACCTCACCTCCCCACCTCCATGCTGGCCAGTAGCCAATGAGTAGTAGTGTGGGGGCAACTTTGCCTCCAGGTGAAATAAACTTTGAGGTATCATCTACATCTGAGAACTCTCATTAGGTTCAACTTTCTCTCCCTTTCTTGCATGCTCCCTTTACTCCACTGTAGGCTTCCCCTGAGAACACTCACTGAATAAGTCACTTACACTTCCCAGCAAACAAGAGTCCAGGACCAGATGTGAGTTCTACCAAACATTTAAAGAAGAATACCAATCCTCCTCAAACTTCTCCAAAAAATAGAAGAGAAGGGAACACTTCCAAACAAATTTTGCAAGGCCAGTATTACCCTGATACCAAAACCAAAAAAGGACACCACAAAAAAGAAAATTACAGATCAGTATTCCTGATGAATGTAGATGCAAATATCTTCAGGAAAATATAAGCAAACAAAATCAGACAATACATTAAAAGGATCATACATCATGATCGGGTAAGATCTATTCCAGGGGTGCAAAAATGGTTCAACATCCACAAATCAGTGACTGTGATATGCCACATTAATAACATGAAGGATAAAAATCATATGATCATCTCAATAGATGCCGAAAAAGCATCTGACAAAATTCAACATTCATTCATGTTAAAAAAAAACTCTCAACAAAGTGGGTATAGAAGGAACATATCTCAAGATGATTAAGCTCGTATATGACAAGCCCACAGCTAACACCATACTCAGTGGTGAAAAGCTTTAAGCTTTCGTCTAAGATTAGGAATAAGCCAAGAATGCCTACTCTCATAACTTTTATTTGACATAGTATTAAAAGTCCTCACCAGAGCAACTAATTAGACAAGAAAAAGAAATAAAAGGTATCCAAATCAGAAAAGAAAAACAAACTGTCTCTATTTGTAGATGACATATTATACATAGAAAACACTAAAGACTCCACCAAACTGTTAGAACTAATAAAAAAAATCCAGTAAAGTTGCAGGATACAAAATCAATATACGAATATCAGTTGTGTTTCTAAACACTAATAACAAACTATCAGAACGAGAAACTAAGAAAACCATCTCATTTACAATTGTATCAAAAAGAATAAAATATATAGGAATAAATTTAATCAAGGAGGTGAAAGACCAGTACATTGAAAACTATAAAACACTGATGAGAGAAATTAAACAAGACTCAAATGAATGGAAAGATATTCAATATTAACTGGAAGAAATATATTGTTAAAATGTCCAGAGTACCCAAAGCAATCTACAGATTTATGCAATTCCTATCAAAATTCCAATGGCATTTTTCACAGAAATAGAACAAACAATTCTAAAATGTGTGTAGAATCACAAAGGACCCTAAATAGACAAAGTGATCTTGAGAAAAAAACAACAAAAATGGAAGCATCACACGTCTTGATTTCAAACTATAGTACAAAGCTATAGTAATCAAAACAGTATTGGTATAAAACACACACAAAGACCAATGAAACAAAATAGAGAGCACAGAAAAAAAAACAGACAAATATGGTTAATTAATTTATGACCAAGGAGCCAAGAACACACAATGAGCAAAAGACAGTCTCTTCAATAAATGGTGTTGGTAAAACTGTACAGCCATATGCAAAAGAATTAAACTGGACCACTATCTTACACCATACATAAAAATCAAGTCAAAATAGATTAAAGACTTGAACCATAAAACTCCTAGAAGAAAACATACACTGTGAGCTCCTTGACATCAGTCTTCCTGAATTTTTTGGATTTCACACCAAAAGCAAAGGCAAAAAAAGCAAAAATAAACAAATGGCACTACATCAAACTAAACAGGTTCTGCACATCAAAGGAAACCATCAATAGAATGAAAAGGCAACTTACTGAATGGGAGAAGATATTTGCAAGTCATATATTTAAAAAGGGGCTAGTATCCAAAATATACAAAAAAACCCTCATATAACTCATTAGCATAAAAACAAACAACCCAATTTGAAAATGGGCAGAGGATCTGAATAAACATTTTTCCAAAGAAGACATACAGATGGCAAACAGGCACAAGAAAAAATGCTCAAGTTTACTAATCATCAGGGAAATGCAAATCAAAACCACAGTGAAATACCACCTCCCACCTCTTAGAATGGCTGTTATCAAAAAGACAAGAAATAACAAGTGTTAGTGAGGATGTGGAGAAGGGAACCCTTGTTTGTGCAATGGTGGTGGGAATGTAAACAGGTGCAGCCACAAGAGAATACAGTATGGAGATTTCTCAAAAAAATTAAACATAAAACTACCATAGGATCCTGCAATTCCACTTCTGGGTATTTACGCAAAGGAAATGAGGACACTAAGTTGAAAAGATATCTGCACCCCCATGTTCATTGCAGCATTATTTACAATAGCCAAAGACATGAAAACCACCTAAGTGTTAATTGAGAAATAAATGAATAAAGAAGATGTGATATGTATATTTATGTGTGTGTGTGTGTGTGTATGTGTGTGTATATATACACACACACACATATATATATATAGTGGAATATTATTCAGCCATAAAAAATAAGGAAGTCCTGCTATTTGTGACAACATGGATAGCCCTTGAGGGTACTATGGAAAGTGAAAAAAGTCAGACTGAGAAAGACATATACTTTATATCACTGATATGTAGGGTCTACAAATCAAAACAAAACAAAAATTAAGAATTACCCTGGCCCCGGAGGAAGATGGCGGAAGAGTAAGACGCGGAGATCACCTTCCTCCCCACAGATCCATCAGAAATTCAGCTACTCGTGGAACAACTCCTACAGAACACCTACTGAACGCTGACAAAAGACCTCAGACCCCCCCAAAAGGCAAGAGAAAAAAGAATAAACAGAATAAACAAAAGAAAAAAGAATAAACAGAGACAAAAGGATAGGGACGGGACCTGCACCAGTGGGAGGGAGCCGTGAAGGAGGAAAGGTTTCCACACACGACAAGCCCCTTCGCGGGCGGAGACTGCAGGTGGCGGAGGGGGAAAGCTTCGGAGTAGCGGAGGAGAGCACAGCAACAGGGGTGCGGAGGGCAAAGCGGAGAGATTCTGGCACAGAGGATCCGTGCCCTCAGGCACACACCAGCCCGAGAGGCTTGTCTGCTCAGCCGCCAGGGCGGGCGGGGCTGGGAGCTGAGGCTCGGGTATCGGCTTTCAGTCGGAGTGCAGGGAGAGGACTGGGGCTGGCAGCAGGAAGAGAGCCTGAAGGGGTTAGTGCACCACGCCTAGCCCGGAGGGAGTCCGGGGAAAGGGTCTGGAGCTGCCGAAGAGGCAAGAGACTTTTTTCCCTTTTGTTTCCTGGTGCGCGAGGAGAGGGAATTAAGGGGGCTGCTTGGGGAAGCACTGGAGACGGGCGCGAGCCGCGGGTAAGGCGCGGACCTCGGAGACGGGCGTGGGACGCTGGGGCTGCTGCTGCTGCTGCCGCCGCCGCCGCCGCCACCGCGGGGCCTGTGTGCGAGCACGGGTCACTGTCCGCCCCGCCTTCCGGGGGGCCTGAGCACCCCGCCACTGCCGGGGTCCCGGGACCCGGGGACGGCTTTCCCAGGAAAGCGCACGGAGCGCCACGGGCTGCTGCAACGTCACGCCAGCCTCTGCCGCCGCAGGCCCGCCCCACACTGCGCGCCCCTCCCTCCCCTCTGCCTGAGGGAGCCAGAGCCCCCGAATCAGCGGCTCCTTTAAACCCGTCCTGTCTGAGCGAAGAACGGACGCCCTCCGGAGACCTATGCGCAGAGGCGGGGCCAGGTCCAAGGCTGAGACCCGGGAACTGTGAGA
Organism: Mesoplodon bidens; assembly: GCF_964165515.1. Classification (NCBI taxonomy): domain Eukaryota; kingdom Metazoa; phylum Chordata; class Mammalia; order Artiodactyla; family Ziphiidae; genus Mesoplodon; species Mesoplodon bidens. The sequence continues at coordinate 66,118,374 of NC_138162.1, read as the reverse complement.
GCAGAGACAGGGAAATCTCTCTGTGCAGCCTCGGAGGCAGCGGATTAAAGCTCCACGGTCCATTTGATGTGCCCTGCGTCTGTGGAGTGCATGAATGGACAGCGAATCATCCCAAATTGAGGAGGTGGACTTTGAGGACAAGATTTCAGACTTTCCCCCCTTTTCCTCTTTTTACAACGAATTATCCCAAATTAAGGAGGTGGACTTAGAGAGCAAGATTTCAGACTTCTCGCCCTTTTCCTCATTTTACAACGAATTATCCCAAATTGAGGAGGTGGACTTGGAGAGCAAGATTTTTGATTTTTCCCCCTGCTCTCTTTGTGAATGTGTATGTGTAATCTTCTGTGCAAGATTCTCTCTGTATAGCTTTGCTTCCACCATATGTCCCAGGGTTCTATCGGTCCGTTTTTTTTTTCAATAATTATTTTTTAATTTTAATAACGCTACTTTATTTCATACTTTATTCTATTTTACTTTACCTGCTCTTTCTTTTTTTCCTACCTTCCCTTCCTCCCTCCCTCCGCTCCTCCTTTCCTTCTTTCTTTTTCTTAACTCCCTCCCTCCCTCCCACCCTTCTTCTTTCCACTTTCTTTTTCTTTCCTTCCTCGCTCCCTCCCACCCTTCTTCCATTCACTCTTCCTTTTGCTTTCATTCCTCCCTCCCTCCCTTCTTTCCTTCTTTCTTTCCATCCTTCCTCCCTCCCTCCCTCCTTTCTTTCTTTCTTTCTTCCATCCTTCCTTCCTTTCTTCCCTTCTTCCTTTCTTTCCCTCTCTCTTTCTTTCTTCTACTAATTCTTTCTTTCTACTTTTTCTGTTATTCTGAGCCGGGTGGATGAAAGGCTCTTGGTGCTGCAGCCAGGAGTCAGTGCTGTGCCTCTGAAGTGGGAGCGCCAACTTCAGGACACGGGTCCACAAGAGACCTCCCAGCTCCACATAATATCAAACGGCAAAAATCTCCCAGAGATCTCCATCTCAACACCAGCACCCAGCTTCAGTCAACGACCAGCAAGCTACAGTGCTGGTCACCCTATGCCAAGCAACTAGCAAGGCAGGAACACAACCCCACCCTTTAGCAGAGAGGCTACCTAAAAACATAATAAGGCCATAGGCACCCCAAAACACACCACCAGACGTGGACCTGTCCACCATAAAGACAAGATCAAGCCTCAACCACCAGAACACAGGCATTAGTCCCCCCCACCAGGAAGCCTATACAACCTACTGAAACAACCTTAGCCACTGGGGTCAGACACCAAAAACAACGGGAACTACGAATCTGCAGCCTGCAAAAAAGGAGACCCCAAACACAGTAACATAAGCAAAATGAGAAGACAGAAAAACACACAGCAGGTGAAGGAGCAAGATAAAAACCTACCAGACGTAACAAATGAAGAGGTAATAGGCAGTCTACCTGAAAAAGAATTCAGAATAATGATAGCAAAGCTGATCCAAGATTCTATTTCCAAGATCCATAATCTTGGAAATAGAATAGACAAAATGCAAGAAACAGTTAACAAGGACCTAGAAGAACTAAAGATGAATCAAGCATCGATTAAAAACACAATAAATGAAATGAAAAATACTCTAGATGGAATCAATAGCAGAATAACTGAAGAAGAAGAACGGATAAGTGAGGTGGAAGATAAAATAGTGGAAATAACTGATGCAGAGCAAAATAAAGAAAAAAGAATGAAAAGAACAGAGGACAGTCTCAGAGACCTCTGGGACAACATTAAACGCACCAACATTCGAATTATAGGGGTTCCAAAAGAAGAAGAGAAAAAGAAAGGGACTGAGAAAATATTTGAAGAGATTATAGTTGAAAACTTCCCTAATATGGGAAAGGAAATAGTTAATCAAGTCCAGGAGGCACAGAGAGTCCCATACAGAATAAATCCAAGGAGAAATACGCCAAGACACATATTAATCAAACTGTCAAAAATTAAACACAAAGAAATCATATTAAAAGCAGCAAGGCAAAAACAACAAATAACACACAAGGGAATCCCCATCAGATTAACAGCTGATCTCTCAGCAGAAACTCTACAAGCCAGAAGGGAGTGGCAGAACATAATTAAAGTGATGAAGGAGAGAAACCTGCAACCAAGATTACTCTACCCAGCAAGGATCTCATTCAGATTTGAGGGAGAAATTAAAACCTTTACAGACAAGCAAAAGCTGAGAGAGTTCAGCACCACCAAACCAGCTTTACAACAAATGCTAAAGGAACTTCTCTAGGCAAGAAACACAACAGAAGGAATATACCTACAATAACGAACCCAAAGCAATTAAGGAAATGGGAATAGGAACATACATATCAATAATTACCTTAAATGTAAATGGACTAAATGCTCCCACCAAAAGACACAGAGTGGCTGAATGGATACAAAAACAAGACCCATATATATGCTGTCTACAAGAGACCCACTTCAGACCTAGAGACACATACAGATTGAAAGTAAGGGGATGGAAAAAGATATTCCATGCAAATGGAAATCAAAAGAAAGCTGGAGTAGCAATTCTTGTATCAGACAAAATAGACTTTAAAATAAAGACTATTAGAAGAGACAAAGAAGGACACTACATAACGATAAAGGGATCGATCCAAGAAGAAGATATAACAATTGTAAATATTTATGCACCCAACATAGGAGCACCTCAATACATAAGGCAAATACTAACAGCCATAAAAGGGGAAATCGACAGTAACACAATCATAGTAGGGGACTTAAACACCCCACTTTCACCAATGGACAGATCATCCAAAATGAAAATAAATAAGGAAGCACAAGCTTTAAATGATACATTAAACAAGATGGACTTAGTTGATATTTATAGGACATTCCATCCGAAAACAACAGAATACACATTTTTCTCAAGTGCTCATGGAACATTCTCCAGGATAGATCATATCTTGGGTCACAAATCAAGCCTTGGTAAATTTAAGAAAATTGAAATTGTATCAAGTATCTTTTCCGACCACAATGCTATGAGACTAGACATCAATTACAGGAAAAGATCTGTAAAAAATACAAACACATGGAGGCTAAACAATACACTACTCAATAACGAAGTCATCACTGAAGAAATCAAAGAGGAAATTAAAAAATACCTAGAAACAAATGACAATGGAGACACGACGACCCAAAACCTATGGGACGCAGCAAAAGCAGTTCTAAGGGGGAAGTTTATAGCAATACAACCCCACCTTAAGAAACAGGAAACATTTCGAGTAAACAACCTGACCCTGCACCTAAAGCAATTAGAGAAAGAAGAACAAAAAAACCCCAAAGTTAGCAGAAGGAAAGAAATCATAAAGATCAGATCAGAAATAAATGAAAAAGAAATGAAGGAAACGATAGCAAAGATCAACCAAACTAAAAGCTGGTTCTTTGAGAAGATAAACAAAATTGACAAACCATTAGCCAGACTCATCAAGAAAAGAAGGGAGAAGACTCAAATCAATAGAATTAGAAATGAAAAAGGAGAAGTAACAACTGACACTGCAGAAATACAAAAGATCATGAGAGATTACTATAAGCAACTCTATGCCAATAAAATGGACAACCTGGAAGAAATGGACAAATTCTTAGAAATGCACAACCTGCCAAGACTGACTCAGGAAGAAATAGAAAATATGAATAGACCAATCACAAGTGCTGAAATTGAAACTGTGATTAAAAATCTTCCATCAAACAAAAGCCCAGGACCAGATGGCTTCACAGGTGAATTCTATCAAACATTTAGAGAAGAGCTAACACCCATCCTTCTCAAACTCTTCCAAACAATATCAGAGGAAGGAACACTCCCAAACTCATTCTACGAGGCCACCATCACCTTGATACCAAAACCAGGCAAGGATGTCACAAAGAAAGAAAACTACAGGCCAATATCACTGATGAACATAGATGCAAAAATCCTCAACAAAATACTAGCAAACAGAAACCAACAGCACATTAAAAGGATCATACACCATGATCAAGTGGGGTTTATTCCAGGAATGCAAGGATTCTTCAATATACGCAAATCAATCAATGTGATACACCATATTAACAAGTTGAAGGAGAAAAACCATATGATCATCTCAATAGATGCAGAGAAAGCTTTCGACAAAATTCAACACCCATTTATGATAAAAACCCTGCAGAAAGTAGGCACAGAGGGAACTTTCCTCAACATAATAAAGGCCATATATGACAAACCCACAGCCAACATTGTCCTCAATGGTGAAAAACTGAAACCATTTCCACTAAGATCAGGAACAAGACAAGGCTGCCCACTCTCACCACTCTTATTCAACATAGTTATGGAAGTTTTAGCCACAGCAATCAGAGAAGAAAAGGAAATAAAAGGAATCCAAATTGGAAAAGAAGAAGTAAAGCTGTCACTGTTTGCAGATGACATGATACTATACATAGAGAATCCTAAAGATGCTACTGAAAAACTACTAGAGCTAATCAATGAATTTGGTAAAGTAGCAGGATACGAAATTAATGTACAGAAATCTCTGGCATTCCTGTACACTAATGATGAAAAATCTGAAAATGAAATCAAGAAAACACTCCCATTTACCATTGCAACAAAAAGAATAAAATATCTAGGAATAAACCTACCTAAGGAGACAAAAGACCTGTATGCAGAAAATTATAAGACACTGATGAAAGAAATTAAAGATGATACAAATAGATGGAGAGATATACCATGCTCCTGGATTGGAAGAATCAATATTGTGAAAATGACTCTACGACCCAAAGCAATCTACAGATTCAATGCAATCCCTATCAAACTACCACTGGCATTTTTCACAGAACTAGAACAAAAAATTTGAAAATTTGTTTGGAAAAACAAAAGACCCCGAATAGCCAAAGCAATCTTGAGAACGAAAAACGGAGCTGGAGGAATCAGGCTCCCTGACTTCAGACTATACTACAAAGCTACAGTAATTAAGACAGTGTGGTACTGGCATAAAAACAGAAAGATAGATCAGTGGATCAGGATAGAAAGCCCAGAGATAAACCCACGCACATATGGCCAACTTATCTTTGATAAAGGAGGCAGGGATGTACAGTGGAGAAAGGACAGCCTCTTCAATAAGTGGTGCTGGGAAAACTGGACAGGGACATGTAGAAGTTTGAGATTAGATCATTCCCTAACACCATACACAAAAATAAGCTCAAAATGGATTAAAGACTTAAATGTAAGGCCAGACACTATCAAACTCTTAGAGGAAAACATAGGTAGAACACTCTATGACATAAATCACAGCAAGATCCATTTGGACCCACCTCCTAGAGAAATGGAAATAAAAACAAAGATAAACAAATGGGACCTAATGAAACTTCAAAGCTTTTGCACAGCAAAGGAAACCATGAACAAGACCAAAAGACAACCCTCAGAATGGGAGAAAATATTTGCAAATGAAGCAACCGACAAAGGATTAATCTCCAAAATTTATAAAGAGCTCATGCAGCTCAATAGCAAAAAAACAAACAACCCAAGCCAAAAATGGGCAGAAGACTTAAATAGGCATTTCTCCAAAGAAGATATACAGACTGCCAACAAACACATGAAAGAATGCTCAACATCATTAATCATTAGAGAAATGCAAATCAAAACTACAATGAGATATCATCTCACACCAGTCAGAATGGCCATCATCAAGAAATCTAGAAACAGTAAATGCTGGAGAGGGTGTGGAGAAAAGGGAACACTCTTGCACTGCTGGTGGGAATGTGAATTGGTACAGCCACTATGGAGAACAGTATGGAGGTTCCTTAAAAAACTAAAAATAGAACTACCATATGACCCAGCAATCCCACTATTAGGCATATACCCTGAGAAAACCATAATTCAAAAAGAGACATGTACCAAAATGTTCATTGCAGCTCTATTCACAATAGCCCGGAGCTGGAAACAACCTAAGTGTCCATCATAGGATGCATGGATAAAGAAGATGTGGCACATATATACAATGGAATATTACTCAGCCATAAAAAGAAACGAAACTGAGCTATTTGTAATGAGGTGGATAGACCTAGAGTCTGTCATACAGAGTGAAGTAAGTCAGAAAGAGAAAGACAAATACCGTATGCTAACACATATATACGGAATTAAAAAAAAAAAGTCATGAAGAACCTAGGGGTAAAACGGGAATAAAGACACAGACCTACTTGAGAATGGACTTGAGGATACAGGGAGGGGGAAGGGTAAGCTGTGACAAAGCGAAAGAGAGGCATGGACATATATACACTTCCAAACGTAAGGTAGATAGCTAGTGGGAAGCAGCCGCAGAGCACAGGGAGATCAGCTCGGTGCTTTGTGACCGCCTGGAGGGGTGGGATGGGGAGGGTGGGAGGGAGGGAGATGCATGAGGGAAGGGATGTGGGAACAGATGTATATGTATGAGTGATTCACTTTGTTATAAAGCAGAAACTAATAAAAAAAAATAAAAATAAAAATAAAAAAGAATTACCCTGGAGCTTCCCTGGTGGCGCAGTGGTTGAGAGTCCGCCTGCTGATGCAGGGAACACAGGTTTGTGCCCTGGTCCAGGATGATCCCACGTGCCACGGAGCGGCTGGGCCCCTGAGCCATGGCCACTGAGCCTGCGTGTCTGGAGCCTGTGCTCCGCAACGGGAGAGGCCACAGTGGTGAGAGGCCCGCATACCGCAAAAAAAAAAAAGAATTACCCTGAACTCATAGGAACAGAGAACAGATTGGTGGTTGCCAGAGGTGGGGAGAGTGAAGCTGGAAAGATGGGTGAAGGTGATCAAAAGGTACAAACTCTCAATTATAAAATAAGTAAGTCCTAGGGATGTAATAGTCAGCATGGTAACTATAGTTAATAATACTATATTGTATATTTTCAAGTTTCTAAGAAGTAGGTCTTAAAATCCATCACAAGAAAACAATTTTTGTAACTATGTATGGTGATGGATGTTAACTAGGCTTAAGGTGGTGACTGTTTTGCCATATATACATGCATTGAATTATTATACTGTATACCTGAAACTAATATTATTTTTTTAAAAAACTTATATATCCCCTCCTCAGGCTCCACTTGTAGGCTCTACTCAGGTTCTGTCTAGGTACCCAACCCAAGACCACATGGATGAGGGTCATACCTCCATTTAGAGTATTCCTTTTCCAACTAGGGAGGAGTGAAGTTGATGCTCTATTTCTATGGTGTTTCTGTTCTAATTCATGAATGGATTTCACTCAACAAATCTCTTTGATAAGCTAATATGTGCAGAGCCCTCGGTATCAGTGAATTTGGGGGTGATAGATACAATTTACAATTACAATAGTACCCGATTTAAATGATAATTTCATGAGTAGTACAAGTGCTATATCATTTAATTTACAGACACATGATACAAGCACTGCATAGTATGATGCTGAATCCTAACCCACACTCTTGGAATCCTACCAGGGCTATATTTCCATCAAAGCAAAAGTAGTGTCCTACAAGCAGGAAGCATACTAACTGGAAGTAGGGGTGGAGGAGGGAAGGGGTTAGGGGCAAAGACCTGAGTCTAAATCCCTTCTGAACACAAGTCCCGGGACTTTGGGAAATTTTTTCTCTTTATGAGCTTAAATTTCTTAATTTGTAAAAGAAAAGTAAAACAATGACTTTACTAAGAAGCTTTGAACGTTAAATACGAAACATTCCTAATAATGCCCGTCTCAGTGTCACAATAAATGTCTTAATAATGTCATTAGCCAAAAGGGAGTATAGGTCTGGCCCATCTCCAAAGTATATCAATGAGAAAAACAATGAAAGTACATTTCAATATATTCTTGGTCAGAATAAGCAGCCAATATCTTCCAGACCCTAAAAACATGTTAATCATACTCCCAACCACCCAACTCAAGACCTTGTAGTACATTTTGACCCCTGGGAAACTATCAAGTCTTCTGGAAACTTCTCTTAGCTCTTGTTCCTGCCCCTTCTAGGTTTAGCTCAGATGTTGAACATCTCATGCCTGGAATACTGTAGCAACCAGGTTGATTTTTCTAAAATATCACTTTATTCATATTATTCCTTTGATCTAAAATGTTTCTATGGTATTTATTCTATGAGCTTTGAAGACTCAGAGTCTTTAGCCTAGCATTCAAGGCTCTTGACAATCTGATAACAATCTACTTTTCCAGCCTCATCTCCTACTAGCCCTTGATACTAACCCATGTCAGGCCATCTGGTCTTCTCACTGTCCCTATACCTGCTCTGAACTTTCCCACTCTTGTCTTGGCTTGTGATGAACAGAATGTCCCCTCCCCATTGCCACTTCTCCAAAGCTTATCTATGCTCCAGGACCCAACATAAATGTCACCTCTTCCACAACACTTTCCTGATCATTCAGACAGAAAAGATACTTCCTCCTCTGTATGCAATTCACTATGAAATAACAAAAATTTGAGTCTATGGTCATGGTTATTTCTGTCTATGACTATTTTACTTTCTACAATTTATTGTCTGTAAGGACAAAACATATGTCTCTTGCATACTTGTATCCATTAGAGTACCTATCACATTGTTAAGATGCATACAGGGTGGTTGATTAATATTTGTCAAATAACTGCACACATGTAATATCTTAGCTTTTATTCTTCAGTAGCTTTAATCTATCAGTATCCACATAGGCAGAGAAATCTGATTTTAAATTTTTAAACTTGAGCCACTCTACTCTATATATGAAATATGGATTTTTTTTAACTTGGTAACTTACTGGTACAGTTTATGTATATATAGTGGGAAACAGGTATTCAACAAATGTTTGTTAAATGAATAAATAATCAACTGTGAATTAAAGTATATCTGCTTCATAGATACCTAAAGGTTAAATGTTATGCCATTCCTTTCCAAAGTAGTACCTAATTCTCCTTAGTTCTAGTCTATATTTTTAATGTAAAAATAAAGCTTTATAGTGGAAAAAATTAATTGAAACAGCGGAGTATTATAATCTTAAAATCTGTTGACTAATAGCAAGAGGAAACTCTTTAAATGCATACTTATGGGATCTCAGAGCTTTAAGGTGTTATCATGAAAGTCAGAAAACTTAGGTGGATAAGAAATTTAGGTTGAATTCAGAGCTTGTTCTTTCTTTGAAACATTTTGTTCTCAATAATAAACCTTCAGAGCCAGTTTTATCCTTCAGTTCCAAATTTTCAATGTGACTAAGAACAGACTGTAACATGACGTTGCCGCAGACCCCACTGTCTTCTAAGCTGGCCACTCTCATTAGTGTGAGTGAGCATGTTGATAAGACCTAGGGGGCATTTATGAGACACCAAAGAACTCTACGTGACATTCCCCCAGTCAAGATTTTACTCAGACATTTTGGGTCTCTCTCTACTGTTATTTCCTCTTCTTCTGTAGCATTTAGTTGCACTTGACCCTATGTTTTAGAAAGTACACACAAGTCAGTATTCCAGACATCCCAGGGACTTGAAGAGCTGATCTAATGCCTGTGTTGGAAGATGAAAAACAGAAGACTTTTGTTGAACCTATAAAAAGGATGACATTTTGCCTGGCCCTGAGCTGTTCTGTTCAAAATTGAAGCTTTTTCAGCTTGAGGCTCTTTGATTTGTGAGCTAGAGAGTATCATACCTTGGCCATTACTGAATCATAAAAGTTCTCTGCCTCTTCCCAGCTCATTTTATTTAAAAGGAAAAAGAGAAACCCTTTATCTTACAAAATGTGTTTTCTTTCTATTTTCCTTCATTTCTCACGTTGCTGGGATGGATTCTGTAAGGGTTCAGTGGAAACATATGTAAATGGTCATTTGCAAAGACCACTGAGCTGATGCCAAGGATAATGATCTGGATGGTTAGACTGGAGCAGGCGTCATGAGAATACAGCACTCTGCAGCATTTTCTTTGTCATGCCTCCTTATTAGATACCAGAAACTTGTACACATTATGTATTTTCATCCAAAATAATAATATAGAGCCATATAGCACATCCAGGTCAGGGTGGCTTAATCACAAATACTGACTGGTTCAGGAGGGACTGAGCTGAGCATGAAGGACGCTTCATTAGGATTTCCTGTGCATTCTATATGCCTTGGAAAAGGGGAAGACACATGGAATGTTTCTTAATATTTGAAGTAGTAAATTTCCCAGCTGAACTGTATCATCTTTTATTTATTGTTTTAAACATCTTTATTGGAGTATAATTGATTTACAATGGTGTGTTAGTTTCTGCTTTATAACAAAGTGAATCAGCTATACATATACATATATCCCATATCTCCTCCCTTTTGTATCTTCCTCCCGCCCTCCATATCCCACCCCTCTAGGTGCTCACAAAGCACAAGCTGATCTCCCTGTGCTATGCAGCTGCTTCCCACTAGCCATCTATTTTACATTTGGTAGTGTATATATGTCCATGTCACTCTCTCAAATTGTCTGGCCTTACATTTAGGTCTTTAATCCATTTTGAGTTAATTTTTATGTATGGTGTTAGGGAATGTTCTAATTTCATTCTTTTACACGTAGCTGTCCAGTTTTCCCAGCCCCACTTATTGAAGAGGCTGTCTTTTCGCCATTGTATATTCTAGCCTCCTTTATCAAAGATAAGGTGACCATATGTGCAGGGGTTTATCTCTGGGCTTTCTATCCTGTTCCATTCATTCATATTTCATTTTGCACCAGTACCATACTGTCTTGATTACTATAGCTTTGTAGTATAGTCTGAAGTCAGGGAGCCTGATTCCTCCAGCTCCGTTTTCTTTCTCAAGATTGCTTTGGCTATTCGGGGTCTTTTGTGTTTCCATACAAATTGTGAACTTTTTTGTTCTAGTTCTGTGAAAAATGCCATTGGTAGTTTGATAGGGATTGCATTGAATCTGTAGATTGCTTTGGGTAGTAGAGTCATTTTCACAATGTTGATTCTTCCAATCCAGGAACATGGTATGTCTCTCCATCTGTTTGTATCATCTTTAATTTCTCCCAATCAGTGTCTTATAGTTTTCTGCATACAGGTCTTTTGTCTTCTTAGGTAGGTTTATTCTTAGGTACTTAGGTACTTTATTCTTTATTCTTTTTGCTGCAATGCTGAATGGGAGTGTTTCATTAATTTCTCTTTCAGATTTTTCATCATTAGTGTATAGGAATGTAAGACATTTCAGTGCATTAATTTTGTATCCTACTACTTTACCAAATTCATTGATTAGCTCTAATAGCTTTCTGGTAGCATATTTAGGATTCTCTATGTATAGTATCATGTCACCTGTACACAGTGACAGCTTTAATTCTTCTTTTCTGACTTGTATTCCTTTCATTTCTTTGTCTTCTCTGATTGCTGTGGCTAAAACTTCCAAAACTATGTTGAATAATAGTGGTTAGAGTGGACAACCTTGTCTTCTTCCTTATCTTAGAGGAAACGGTCTCAGTTTTTCACCATTGAGAACGATGTTGGCTGTGGGTTTGTCATATATGGCCTTTATTATGTTGAGGTAAGTCCCCTCTATGCTACTTTCTGGAGGGTTTTTATCATAAATGGGTGTTGAATTTTGTCGAAAGCTTTTTCTGCATCTATTGATATGATCATATGGTTTTTCCCCTTCAATTTGTTAATATGATGTATCACATTGATTGATTTGCATTTATTGAAGAATCCTTGCATTCCTGGGATAAACCCCACTTGATCATGGTGTATGATCCTTTAATGTGCTGTTGGATTCTGTTTGCTAGTATTTTGTTGAGGACTTTTGCATCTATGTTCATCACTGATATTGGCTGTAGTTTTCTTTCTTTGTCATATCTTTGTCTGGTTTTGGTATTAGGGTGATGGTGGACTCGTAGAATGAGTTTGGGGGTGTTCCTCCCTCTGCTGTATTTTGTAAGAGTTTGAGAAGGATAGGCGTTAGCTCTTCTCTAAATGTTTGATAAAATTCGCCTGTGAAGCCATCTGGTCCTGGGCTTTTGTTTGTTGGAAGATTTTTTTTTTTTTGCGGTACGCGGGCTTCTCACTGTTGTGGACTCTTCCGTTGCGGAGCACGGGCTCCAGACGTGCAGGCTCAGCGGCCATGGCTCATGGGCCTAGCCGCTCCATGGCATGTGGGATTCTCCCAGACCGGGGCACGAACCCATGTCCCCTGCATCAGCAAGCGGACTCTCAACCACTGCTCCACCAGTGAAGCCCTCTTGGAAGATTTTTAATCACAGTTTCAATTTCAGTGCTTGTAATTGGCCTATTTATATTTTCTATTTCTTCCTGGTTCAGTCTCGGAAGGTTCTGCTTTTCTGAGAATTTGTCCATTTCTTCCAGGTTGTCCATTTTATCAGCATAGAGTTGCTTCTAGTAATCTCTCATGATCCTTTGTATTTCTGCAGTATCAGTTGTTACTTCTTTTTCATTTCTAATTCTGTTGATTTGAGTCTTTTCCTTTTTTTTCTTGATGGGTCTGGTTAATAGTTTATCAATTTTGCTTATCTTGTCAAAGAACAAGCTTTTAGTATTATTGATCTTTGGTATTGTTTCCCTCATTTCTTTTTCATTTATTTCTGATCTGATCTTTATGACTTCTTTCCTTCTGCTAACTTTGGGCTTTTTTTGTTCTTCTTTCTCTAATTGCTTTAGGTGTAAGGTTAGGTTGTTTATTTGAGATGTTTCTTTTTTCTTGAGGTAGGATTGTATTGCTATAAACTTCGCTCTTAAAACTGCTTTTGCTGCATCCCATAGGTTTGGGTCATCATGTTTTCATTGTCTTTTGTTTCTAGGTATTTTTTGATTTCTTCTTCGATTTCTTCAGTGATCTCTTGGTTATTTAGTAGTGTATTGTTTAGCTTCCATGTGTTTGTACTTTTTACAGATTTTTTCCTGTAATTGATATCTCGTCTCATAGCGTAGCAGTCGGAAAAGAAACTTGATACGATTTCAATTTTCTTATATTTACCAAGGCTTGATTTGTGACCCAAGATATGATCTATCCTGGAGAATGTTCCATGAGCACTTGAGAAAAATGTGTATTCTGTTGTTTTTGGATGGAATGTCCTATAAATATCAATTAAGTCCACCTTCTTTAATGTATCATATAAAGCTTGTGTTTCCTTATTTCTTTTCATTTTGGATAATCTTTCCATTGGTTTAAATGGGGTCTTAAAATCCCCTACTATGATTGTGTTACTGTCCATTTCCCCTTTTATGGCTGTTAGCATTTGCCATATGTATTGAAGTGCTCCTATGTTGGATGCATAAATATTTACAATTGTTATATCTTCTTCTTGGATTGATCCCTTGATCATTATGTAGTGTCCTTCTTTGTATCTTGCAATAGTCTTTATTTTAAAGTCTATTTAGTGTGATACGAGAATTGCTACTCCAGCTTTCTTTTCTTTTCCGTTTGCATGGAATATCTTTTTCCATCTCCTCACTTTCAGTCTGTATGTGTCCCTAGGTTGGAAGTGGGTCTCTTGTAGACAGAATATATCTACATTTTTTGTATCCATTCAGGCAGTCTATATCTTTTGGTTGGAACATTTAATCCATTTACATTTAAGGCAGTTATCAACATGCAAGTTCCTATTAGCATTTTCTTAATGGTTTTGGGTTTGTTATTGCAGGTCTTTTCCTTCTCTTGTGCTTTCTGCCTAGAGAAGTTCCTTTAGCATTTGTTGTAAAGCTGCTTTGCTGGTGCTGAATTCTCTTAGCTTTTGCTTGTCTGTAAAGCTTTTAATTTCTCTGTTGAATCTGAATGAGATCCTTGCTGGGTAAAGTAATCTCGGTTGTATGCTTTTCCCATTCATCACTTTAAATGTGTCTGCCACTCCCTTCTGGCTTGCAGTTTCTGCTGAAAGATCAGCTGTTAACCTTATGGGGATTCCCTTGTATGCTATTTGTTGTCTTTCCCTTGCTGCTTTTAATATTTTTTCTTTGTATTTAATTTTTGATAGTTTGATTAATATGTGTCTTGGCATGTTTCTCCTTGGATTTATGCTGTATGGGACTCTCTGTGCTTCCTGGACTTGATTGACTATTTCCTTTCCCATATTAGGGATGTTTTCAACTATAATCTCCTGAAAAATTTTCTCAGTCCCTTTCTTTTTCTCTTCTTCCTCTGGGACCCCTATAATTCAAATGTTGGTGTGTTTAATGTTGTCCCAGAGGTCTCTGAGACTGTCCTCAATTCTTTTCATTCTTTTTTCTTTATTCTGCTCTGCGGTAGTTATTTCCACTATTTTATCTTCCAGGTCACTTACCTGTTCTTCTTCTTCAGTTATTCTGCTGTTGATGCCTTCTAGAGAATTTTTAATTTCATTTATTGTGTTGTTCATCATTGTTTGTTTGCTCTTTAGTTCTTCTAGCTCCTTGTTAAACATTTCTTGTATTTTCTCCATTCTATTTCCCAGATTTTGGGTCATCTTTACTATCATTACCCTGAATTCTTCTTCAGGTAGACTGCCTATTTCCCTTTTATTTGTTTGGTCTGGTGGATTTTTACCTTGCTGCTTCATCTGCTGTGTATTTCTCTGTCTTCCCATTTTGTTTAACTTACTGTGTTTGGGGTCTTCTTTTTGCTGGCTGCAGGTTCATAGTTCCCATTGTTTTTGGTGTCTGCCCCCAGTGGCTAAGGTTGGTTCAGTGGGTTGTGTAGGCTTCCTGATGGAGGGGACTGGTGCCTGTGTTCTGGTGGATGAGGCTGGATCTTGTCTCTCTGGTCAGGAGGACCACGTCTGGTGGTATGTTTTGGGATATCTGTGACCTTGTTATGATTTTGGGCAGCCTCTCTGCTAATGGGTGGGGTTGTGTTCCTGTCTTGCTAGTTGTTTGGCATAGGTTATCCGGCACTGTAGCTTGCTGGTCATTGAGTGGAGCTGGGTCTTAGCATCGAGTTGGAGAACTCTGGGAGAGCTTTCGCCATTTGATATTATGTGGAGCTGGGAGGTCTCTCGTGAACCAATGTCCTGAACTCGGCCCTCCCAACTCAAAGGCACAGGTGTGACACCTGGCCAGAGCACCAAGACCATGTCAGCCACATGGCTCAGAAGAAAATGGAGAAAAAAAGAAAGAAAAAAAGAAAGTTTTTAAAATAATAAATTTAAAAATTATTAAAAATTAAAAAAATTAAACAGTAATTTAAAAAAGGGAAGAAAGAAAGAAGAGTGCAACTGAACCAAAAACCAAATCCATCAATGATAACAAGCACTAAAAACTATACTAAAAAAAAAATAGGGCTTCCCTGGGGTGGCGCAGTGGTTGAGAGTCCGCCTGCCAATGCAGGGAATACGGGTTCGTGCCCCGGTCCGGGAAGATCCCACATGCTGCGGAGCGGCTGGGCCCGTGAGCCATGGCCGCTGAGCCTGCACGTCCAGAGCCTGTGCTCCGCAACGGGAGAGGCCACAACAGTGAGAGGCCCGCGTACCAAAAAAAATAAATAAATAAAAATAAAATGGGATAGACTGAATCCTAGGGCAAATGGTAAAAGCAAAGCTATACTGACAAAATCAGACAAAGAAGCACTCACAAAAAGAGAAAACGGAAATATATATACATATATATGCATAAAAAAAAGGAAGAGAGCAACCAAATCAATAAACAAACCTACCAATGATAATAAACTCTAAATACTAAACTAAGATAATCATAAGACCAGAAACAAATTAGATGCAGAAAGCAAACCCCAAGTCTACAGTTGCTCTCAAAGTCCACCACCTCAATTTGGGATGATTCATTGTCTATTCAGGTATTCCAGAGATGCAGGGTTCGTTAAGTGATTGTGGAGATTTAATCCGCTCCTCCTGAGGCTGCTGGGAGAGATTTCCCTTTCTATTCTTTGTTCGCACAGCTCCTGGGGTTCAGCCTTGGGTTTGGCCCTGCCTCTGCGTGTAGGTCGCCTGAGGGCATCTGTTCTTCGCTCAGACAGGACGGGGTTAAAGAAGCAGCTGATTAGGGGGCTCTGGCTCACTCAGGCTGCGGGGAGGGAGGGGTACGGAATGTGGGGTAAGCCTGTGTTGGCCGAGGCTGGCGTGAGGTTGCAACAGCCTGAGGCGCACCATGCGTTCTCCCATGGAAGCTGTCCCTGGATCACGGGACCCTGGCAGTGGCGGGCTGCACAGGCTCCCGGGAGGGGAGGTGTGGAGAGTGACCTGTGCTTGCTCACAGGCTTCTTGGTGGCGGCAGTAGCAGCCTTAGCATCTCATGCCAGTCTCTGGGGCCGCGTTGATAGCTGCGGCTCGCGCCCGTCTCTGGAGCTCGTTTAGGCAGTGCTCTGGTTCCCCTCTCCTTGTGCACCCTGAATCAATGGTCTCTTGCCTTTTCGGCAGCTCCAGACTTTTCCTGGACTCCCTCCCGGCTAGCTGTGGGGCACTAGTCCCCTTCAGGCTGTGTTCATTCCGCCAGCCCCAGTTCTCTCCCTGCGATCCGACCGAAGCCTGAGCCTCAGCTCCCAGCCCCTGCCCGCCCCGGCGGGGGAGCAGAGAAGCCTCTCAGGCTGGTGAGTGCTGGTCGGCACCGATCCTCTGTGCGGGAATCTCTCCGCTTTGCCCTCTGCACCCCTGTTGCTGCGCTCTCCTCTGCGGCTCCGAAGCTTACCACCCCCCCCCACCCCGCCATCTCGGCCAGTGAAGGGTCTTCCTAGTGTGTGGAAACTTTTCCTTCTTCACAGCTCCCTCCCAGAGGTGCAGGTCCCGTCCCTATTCTTTTGTCTCTGTTTTTTCTTTTGCCCTACCCAGGTACATGGGGAGTTTCTTTCCTTTTGGGGAGTCTGAGGTTTTCTGCCAGCGTTCAGTAGGTGTTCTGTAGGAGTTGTTCCACATGTACATGTA
Source organism: Mesoplodon bidens (assembly GCF_964165515.1). Taxonomy (NCBI): domain Eukaryota; kingdom Metazoa; phylum Chordata; class Mammalia; order Artiodactyla; family Ziphiidae; genus Mesoplodon; species Mesoplodon bidens. The sequence goes on along the minus strand of NC_138162.1, from coordinate 66,101,607 downwards.
TCTCTGATGTATCTGTGGGGAGGAAGTTGATCTCCACGTCTTTCTCCTCCACCATCTTGAAGGTCTCTCTGTGTCACCTTTTAACTTAACCCTTCTCCATAGCTTAATTACCCCTTTATTCAACAAACATGTGATCAGTGCATTTTATATATCAGTCACTATCCTAGCTGCTGCGAATCAATAGCCCAGTCATCCCCCTTCTTCAAGAAGCTCTCAGTCTATTTATATATCTATTATTACATCAAAGTGCTAAACACTATTTAAAATCTTATAGTAGGCATTTTCTTCTCCAGATAAAAGATAGTACAACATCATTTCGTATGAGGACGTAAGAGTTCCATCAAAGAAAATAAGAAAAAAAATTACAAGTGTGTCAAAAAGTTAATATTTTAAAACACTATTTTTGTAGATTTTGTGGTATTTGTTGCGTTTGTAAGCATTTTAAGACTCTCTAATTTACTGTGATAACTTTTCTCATTCTGAATATTTACTTCTATACATAATTTTGTGTTCTTGTTCTTAAAGAGGTTTTTCAAAAACTGTAGCAGCTTGAGACCCCACAGAGCCTTTATCCAGCCTTGCTACAAGGCTGTACCTAAGATGATGTACAGAATGTCACAACACTCTACACGGCACAGAGGAGAGGGTTAATATGTGGCTGCTATTGTTATGACAGTAGTTCTTCACTGGTTCTCTCATTGTCATTCTCTCTAGCCCTGGAAAGGTATTTTCCTGCAGAAGCAGTGAAAAATCCTAAAATCCATGGCTGTCCTTATCAGTTCTAAGAACTGATTCAATGAATAACAAAACCCAATTTTTTTCAGGAATGCCCTATTAAAATTAGTTTTCTATTTCATTTTGTCCAAAATTTACTGCCCTCCTTTAAGAAAATAAGTCTGGAAACTCTGAGGCCATTTATAAATTGATAGCATAGCCATAGGTAGAGACGGAAACATAATATTCTGTATACATTTTGACTGTTCCTGTCTCTATTTTGAAATATATGTTGGGACAGTGGACACAAATGAATGTGAAAGGAACAGTTTTTCAGATTGCTGGAAAAAACACACAGGTGTTTAATGTCCTCTGTAGCAAGATGTCCTTGATAGGAATTTCTCTCTTTTTTCACTCCTGAGGACACAGGAGAACATATTAAGGGTCTCTCGGTGCTTGAAAAGAAAAATACAGCCATCCTTTTCACTGGCTTCAAATAGCCTAAATAGGGTGAACAAACCCACTGCAGCTGAGTCAGAGAGAAGATAGCCATCTGGTAGCGATAAGCAGCCCTGGGTAGCTTTGAAACTGAGCCAGCCCGGAGATTGAGCACAAACTTCAAGGAAGGACTTTTGACTTCAAGTTAATCACTTGGTGCTGGTTGATAAGGGAAAATGAAGGAGTAGTGAGCAAGGCACTGACTTCCCCTGGAAGCATTTATTTCTTTTTAAGTGTGCTTTAGAATTGCCCACCTGTCATGATGTTATCATTCGGGTTAATGGTAATCTGGCCTTATATTTTTATAACTGTGTGAGAAATTTGGGCTCAATGCATTTAGCAAGAGTCTGTATAAGTGAAGCAGTAGAGTACAAGAGTGTTGTAGTGAAAAATGCCAGCTCCAGAGCTGGACTGTCTGCATTCCAGTCCTGACTGCTTCGCTGCATGACCTTAGACAAGCTCCTGAACCTCTGTTAAGACTCGGTTTCCTGAGCTGAAGAAATTAAATTAATGATAGTATCTACCTCATCAGACTACCGTGAGGATTAAATGAGATGATCTCTATAACGATATTAGCCTAGCAGACAGTCAGGACTCCATAAAAGCCAATGCCCTATTAAACTCAAAATCACCCATTTCTGGTCCCCTTATAGTATACTGATCTCAGCTTCAAGAGATTTTTCTATTTTTAGGGGTTTCTAGCAGCAGTTAATAGGAACACTGACAATGGTTCCCTGTTGAGCTAAGAATGTGATTCACCTAAGAAAAATCCAAACATTCCCTGCAGATTGACAACCCCTGGACCCACCCCAAAAAATTCAACTCTGGTTTTGTTGCTGGGAAGATGGCCAGAGGCAACTGACACACCTCGTCAAAAATCAGTTCAGGTTCTACCTCAAAAACAGAGATATCCAAGCAATTGGACCTACTACATTAATCCCAGTTCGGAATAGGAATAATAAATTGTCAGGTTCTTAGGTGGCAAGTCAGGTTCCTGAGCTGGCAGCTTTTAGTTATGTTTTCTCCGAGGTGCAATAAAGAAAGGTGCAGATGGTGGCAGCAAAAGGCAAGCAAAGATGATGGGTGGTTTTCCTAGATAGAGCCCCATCATAATGTCAAGGCATCTGGGGAATGATGGAGTTAGATACCAAGGTTAATAGCTTGACTATGGCACGGTATGTAAGGTCATATAGTATTTTGTTGGTTGAAGAGAAACAATCTGGAAATAGCTGGGGTTTTGATACATATACTCTCAGAGGAAAGGAGCCAGAGGATGTTCACCAAGTCACCCTGAACACTGAGTTGGTGAATGTTGAACCGCTGTTCCTAGGGGAAATGCAGGGTTAGGTTCTTGCCAGCCTTGGGTCACATTTTTATAAAATGATAATTACATATCTTTGTCTCATGTGTGTTTCTGATTATAGACACCTTATTCACTATATATTGTTGTTTCATGCACTTTGGACTGACAGCCAGTAACACTGCATCTCATCCCTGAACAAAGCTTAGTAAACACACATATCTTCTCCATTAGGCATGTTTCAGCCTTCTTGCACTTAGGAACACTAGACAGCACTTCAGCACTACACTCTGAGACCATTTTAAGTAGCAAAATCACCAAGAAAAAACACAGAAATGCAAAAACACAGCACCAAATAGATGGCCAAAAGGAAGTTACTTACAGTATTAGTGTTGAAACAACAAGGCAGTGTATCATCCATTTCAACCTCATCTGGTAAGGTGTGCATTAAGTGACTCAAATTTTCACTGCTCTGATCTAGTCCATGAATGACCATGGAAGCACCACCAGTATTGACCTTGGGATTAAAAATAAATTTTAACTTGTAAGTAAATTTGCAAATATGAAATCTAGGAATAATAAGAATCAACTGTCTTTATATAGTATCTGGAGGAAATACTAAGTATTTCAATACCATCCCAACTTTAAAATAAAAGATCTTTCTTTAAATGGTATACCAATGCTTTGTTTTCAAAATATTCAATATTGTAAATATGATTTTATGGGGCGATAATGGTCTGAGTTTTCTAGTTGCAAATTCAAAATGCTGCATAATCCAAAAAAAAATCAAAAATGACTTCATGTAAGTAGAGAGACCTTCACTGTAATTATAAGTTGATACTAGCAAAAGTATTTAGGGGCCACAGGCATCTGAGGACAATCAATAAAAGAAAGTTAAGGTTTTCCATGAAATTATAAAGCTAGTCAGGGTGTCAATATAATTTAACTCATAAAAGTTAATGGAGGCTCAAATCTATATAGATATAACCTGTAACTAACAAAGGTAAAATTTAGTTACAAAAGTTTCCCAGGATTATCTGCCAAATAATTCATCAGAGTCTAGCATATGGAGCTTTATAAAAAAATCAGAAGGGATACATTTTACAATGAATCTCTCTTCAGAACCATAGTGAGTTTCTATCTTCAGGGCAGTGATACCATTGAAGAAAGGAGCTGTACTTTGAGTGCCAATGTGTCTCTCCTTCTAAGAAGGCTGCAGTTTTGGAGAATGAACTTAAGGGAAGCAAATTTTTTCCTCTTAATCCCTCAACTTTCCAAAACCCCTGTCCCCACAAGCCACAGATGATACTACCCCTTCTTTCCCAGCCCCAATTTAATGACAAACACCATTATTTTCAATCGGCAAATTAAGAAGGCAGTACCTAAATCCATCCTGATCAAGATGGGAAATATATTCCTATCCTCACCAGTGTAGGGCTTAGGAATTGACTTGATAGTTCTAGTGCAGCAACTGGGGTTTTCTTTCGCCATTTCTTCCTAGAACTACAGCTCCTTTCTACACAAATCCTCGTTCAGACCTCAGATGTCTGACATCTGATACCAGGCACATCTTCCTGAGGGCCGTCCCCATAGCTCTATCCATTCTATGTAATGCTGCCACTCAACTGACTTCACATCACATATCACTGCTGCTTGAAGATAATGTCCATCCCATGGACCAATTCAAAATTGCATGGAAAAACAAAGCTGGTCTGACACAAGTCTTTAAACAATGATTCAGACTGTTCCTCCCCCTCCTCAGTGGCCAGCACTACAGTTAATTCAGACCCCCATTCACATGGTTCCCCTCTATAATTCTACCTTACTCTCCTCTCTCACTATTCCATCTTCCTAATCCAACTCTGCCTCACCCTGCACAAACATTTTAAAAGGTTATGGTAAGATGTCACTCCAGAGACTGACGAGAGACCAGCCATAAGGAACAGAGTAAGACATTAGATCTGTGAAGTACATAGTCTCTATAAACCTATAGACATATTCCATACAATCTGTTCCAAATCTATGAAATAAGAGCAATTACATTTATCCTCCCACCTGGGGTACTTGAAGTCTTTACTTAGGGCTCTAAAAAGACAATGAGTGCCTTCAAACAAAAAGTGTTTAGTAAGTTCAAAGGATCAATCTTATTATAAAGAAAATGTCAGGCCAATTGTAAGTCCTTTTTAACTAAAAGTCAAAAAATTACTTTTTAATGAATTCTTTATTGGAGCAAAACTCATCTTTTCATACTCTAGGGCCTGCATCTTTCTTTTAAAATTTATTTTACTCTTCTGGAAAAAAAAAGACTTATAAAACATTTATAACTTATAATAACAAATAATTATATTTAAGGAAAGGAAGTACTGTCTTTTTTCTCTTCAGCTGAAACATACGAGCATACAAACAGAATAAGATAAAAAGATCCTCAGTTTAATTCTATAAAATAATTTAATTCAATTGAAATCATCTCTTTGGATGACCTCTTTTTTTTGCTATTTTAAACTAAAAGAAATCATTTTTCTAATAAATATGAATTTTTAAATTAGCAGAGAAATTCACATATTGAATTTATTTTATTTTTAATGTGAATATGGTTTACCAGTGTATACATTAAATTTAATTGTATTAAAGTTTCTACTTTCACTTTAAAGCATTTTTTCTATGCTTCAGGTATATCAAGTTTCTTTAATCAGGCAAAGATCTAAACTGTCATTTCAAAGGCAAAATTTCCACAACTAAATAATACCTCTATAGCATGGAGGCATTTCTACCCCCAAAGATTTGCTGTTTCTGTTTGACACTTCTAAGCATTAACAGTGTTCAGATTCATGTTACCCAGCAGAGTTCTACAGAGAGAGCTTGATTTTTTTTTTTTTAAAGACTAAAACTAAAGTACAAAGAACATTAACCAGTGAGGAAAATGAGAGCTTTTTAAATAGTAGAACTGTTGGCTGAAACACTTTGCGTAGAAATGTTTGGGTAGAAAATAACATTTTACCAAGATGCTGTGAGGTTTTGTGCTACTATTTCACACCTAAGGTGTTGTTTTCTTCATGCAGAGGCAGCAATCGGTTGGAAAATAAACACAAACACACTTTTTGTTTTGAATCTTAAGGCTTAGCTAATTTGCTATATGGTGATTAATGCTTTAATCAAGATATTTGGGTTTGAAAATTAATCATTTCATCAACTAAATATGGAATATATGTGGATAGAAAAATGCTATAAATCAAAAGGAGAAACATTTAGACCTTATAGAATTATTAATTTTTCAAAGAAATCTCTCTGTCCCCCCCCTTCCCCTTTCCTGCTGAAGCTCCAGTCTACTACTGAGTAGCTACGCTGCTCTGAGTAAATAAATGCTTACCCTCTCTAGCCTTTGTGTCTTCATTGCTTAAAAGGCGATATTAGAATTTATGAATTGACTCTCGTTGGCAGGAAGGAGCAGCAAAGTCAGTTGCAAAGGGTCATGGACCACAGGGAGGTAAAATCATTGGCGGCCATTACTACCAGTCGGCCATACAGCCCCAAAGAATCAAAGGGAGAGGGATTGGGTCCAGTTCCAACGGAAGTCAGAAAGTGATGGAGAGGGGAGGGAGGCAATAGATATATATGTGTCCTCATTTATGAACAGAATTCTCAGACCAGGGAGATAAGTTAAACAGGCTGAAGTGAAAGTCAGGAGTACAGATGAAGCTTGGGGCCAACACAGTATCAGAATTTCTGGAAGGAAACCACCTCACAGAACACCCAAACACATACGCTGAAATAGGGCAGCTGCAGGAAAGTAAAACCAACAGGGCAGCACAAGTGTAGCTTGCCAGAACATTCTGGTCCCTATACAGTGTTGAAGGTCTCCAGTGGTGTCTATGTGCCCTAGGGAAGAATACAAGTACTTAAGGTCACTGATATTGCTGTCTAGTGAAAATATGTGTGTAGAGTTGCTGAGGTGTGGTGGGGGGGGGGAGGGAGCAGGTGGCAGTCAGGGGAGAGTTGAAGGGAGGAGGAAAACCTTTAGCCAAGAATCTCAGATCAGACAATTTCAGTCTAAGGTACATGCAGCACCAGCAAGACAAAGGCCAGCTCCCATTCACAAGCTGACCGTGACTCTGCTGAGAAACGACAGCTCTAGGTCAACAAGCTCTAGATTGAAGTGCTGGGTATCAGCAGGGCAATGGGAATTCAAATGAATGTGCAAGAACCTCGTGCATGTGTCCTAAGCCCTCTTTTTTCCAACTGCTTCCTGGTAGCATGATGTCCCTAGCCTACCCCCTCACACAGGCCACCAGAAGAGCTGGAAAAGAGAGAGAAGATCCAAAAGTCTGCACATGCGCCTGGAAGAGATTTAAATGTAGGGGTTAAACTGAGATAAATATCCCAAATGGGAACAAATTTAGTTTCCTCTTGAATCATTCTCATATACTAGTAATATGTGGGTTTTATAAAGAAGGGCAAATCAATTATAAGAAAAGAAAGCAGCTACTTTATCTTTGCACTTTTAAATGTAATATCTGATATTAAGATAATCCCATTATACTCCTCTTCCGGTGTGTTTATAACAATTAAGTGCAATTAATTAACAATGAAGTGAAACACGTATAGTGTCTAGCACTCTGTGACTTCTGTCATCTAATAGATGGTAGCTTCCATTCCTATCAGACAACTAGAGAGGCAAGCTCCCAGACCTCCTTGTACTTTTTGTAAAGCACTCATCCCTCCCACCTGCAAACTATATTTGCTAGTTGCAGTGTGACTGCCCACATGCCAGGCTGTGTATAACACTGTGAAATGATCTGCTAGCACGGAAAGAAATCGTAATAGAACCTTGATGTAAGAGCCTATTGATGATTAAATGGATTATTATAGGTCATTTTTAAAACCATGTAAGTTATCTACTTTGGACTATCAGGATCTTGTGACTGGGCGTGTAAGAAAGTTGGTACTCTCCCTTGGAATTTCCCAGGACCAGAAAGAAGAGCACTCTGAGCAAACTCTACCAGATTACGTCAGCACTCCCTGGAGCACATTTCCCCAGAGAAAAGAAAGAGGCTCGAAAAGCCACACTGAACAAACATCCCACTGATATGGATACACTGGGTATGTATCACAGACAACTGTTAATTTTTGCGAGATTGATGTGACAGTGTCCACGTTCAACAATACAGCTGTATTTCACACCAGTCCCAGGAGGCAGGCACAGCCCATCAGTGTCTGCCATGGAGAGAACGAAACATGCTTCAAATCTATCCCAGCTGGGTTACTGACTCCTCTGTGTCCCCTGAGGATTCATGAGGGAATGCTGGTACATCCACCCCCTTGAGGAACCGTGAGCCCATAACAGAAGACTCTGTAATGCTTCTCTGGGGGGTGGTTTGGGGAGGCGAATTAGTTAAACCCATCATTTAAACGTATTGACAGGAATTGTTTTTTATATTACCATATTAAGAGTAATAATTGAGCATAACTGAGTGTTGCAGCTTGTTTTGGGCAACTGAATAACTGCTGCCTGATTTTGTAACTTAAAGTATGCTTTCGGGAGGAATGGTTTAAACGTCTGAAGAACTTAGGTTGTAAAAACAATCGCTTCTTCCTGCAGCCCCCTTCCTACAACACTCAAAAAGCCTGCATGAAAGGCCCCTCTGTGGCCCCCTAAACCAGGGCAGTTTCCTTAAGCAGATCTCTAAGTATTTTTCATAATTAAAAATTATTGTGAAATAAAGAACCATGCTATCTGATCCCCATTTTTGTGGCGCCCAGTGATCACACAAATTTTGCCTGGTAACAAATGTGGCATTAAAAAACAAACAAACATGGCTTCCCTGGTGGCGCAGTGGTTGAGAGTCCGCCTGCCGATGCACGGGACACGGGTTCGTGCCCCGGTCCGGGAAGATCCCACACGCCACGGAGCGGCTGGGCCCGTGAGCCATGGCCGCTGAGCCTGAGTATCCGGAGCCTGTGCTCCGCAACAGGAGAGGCCATAACAGTAAGAGGCCCGCGTACCGCAAAAAAAACCCAAAACGAAACAAAACAAAAAACTCTCCCACTATGGTTTTAAAGTATAGCCAATATGCTGATAGTCCTGTGATTATTAATTTGGCTTTTCAAATACCTGAACCGTAGGGAAGAGCTACCTGAGTAGGAAAGACAATATTTAGTTTATGGGAAATTACATTCTCCTTTCTATATTAATACAGTGCAATTCATATGGTATGTATATTGTAGCAGATCACTTGGTTGGGCAGTAAGGATTCCTATCACAGTCATTTGTCCTAACATGACCCTAATTGGTTTAAGCCCATCAGTAAGTAGCATTTCCCTGACAACATTATCAATCTAGGGTGGGACACAAAATTTAAGTAGGCTGAGTCAAACTGAATCAAAGGGTTTACATTGCGTGCTTGGAAAAGAGAACTTGCTAAAAATGCAAGTGTTCTGGTCCTCTTTCAGACCTACTGTGATGGTTACTTTTATGTGTCAACTTGGCTAGGCCATGGTACCAAGAGTTTTGGTCAAACACTAGTCCAGATGTTGCTGTGAAAATAATTCTAAAGATATGATTAACATTCAAATGAGTAAACTTTGGTAAAAAACCTTTATGATGCAGCTGAGCCTAATCCAATCAGTTGAACACCTTGAGAAAAAGACTGAGGTTCCCCTGAGGAAGAAGAAATATTGCCTCCAGATTACCTTCAGAATCTAGCTGCAACCTCAGTTTCCCAAAATCACATGAATCATTCTTAAAATAAATGTGTGTGTCTATAAATATACCATATGCCTATATATACCATGGTATAAATATAGACACACACAGAGATATTTATTTTAAGGAATTGGTGAATATACATATACACACCCATACATATTACATTAGTCTGTTTCTCTGGAGAAACTCAATTAGTGCACCTACTAAATTGGAAACTCTGGAGGTGAAGCCCTGAAATCTGTGTTTTAACAAGTCTTCCAGGTAATTCTGATGCACCTAGAGTATCAGCTCTACTGCACTAGATCATCTTTATGGTATCTCATCAACAATTCAATAAAGGAAGTTTGAAATTATATGGTGGTGGATTAGCATTTTCTCCATTTAACTAAGATAAAATTCTGGTTGCCAGAATCTCATTCCCAGCATGGTTCCAGGTTGAGTGTAGGCCACAGAGATGACTCATGAGATATGGAAGGTGGAAGTGCAGCAGCAGCACCTTGTTTTGCACGCTCTGAAGTCTGGAGCAGGGCACACGCCTGTGGTTTACCTGCTAGCTCATCTGCTTGGCATGAGAAGCAGCCAGGCCCATAGAAATTGCACTTCTCTGGATCCTCCTTCTGGTTTTTCAACAGCTGGGCCATGAAGAAGGGGTCCAGCTTTTTCTGCAGATCAGTGCCATCATGGAAATAGGAGATGTAAAGGTGCTGAGAAACTGAAGCTGGTTCCAGGCAACGCCCATGGCTTTCTGCCCAACCTTCAGGGGTTCCAGTTTGCCCTTGTTTCTCCCACTTCCCACCCTTCTGCCTTTTGCAGATGCAAAAGCAACAGCTTTACCAAGACTGCTTAACCAGCTCCCACAGTTGTACAAAGTCAAATCCCTGTAATAAATCCCTTATGGTATCTGTCCAGAAGCTATCCTCCTCTGATCAAATCTGACAGTTACATAAACAGAATCAGTAGAGAATGTTTTACTGAAAATAAAGTCAGAAAGACCAGGAGAACACTTACTTTTACTTTTAATAATCCACTCCCTACATTATCCTGGCTAATGTAGTATATATTCTGCCCTTGAACATGTGCAGTGGAAAATCTCTGGTCTTCCTTAAAGTCTCTCCTGCCCATTTCCTTTTACGTTGAGATATTGTTTTCTTTTATCCACTGCTTTTCATTCCTGAGGCTTCAGGACATTGTTCCTTGTCCTACAATCTTCAGACACTGGGAATAACTCCTTCCCTTCAGTCCGTTGTCTGTGCCCTGGAAGGTACAGACCTTCCAGTGTCCGGTGAATTATGCAATTCATTTCCTCAGAGCATCCTCCTTCCTAAATGACATCAATCTATTTTCCAAAGTTTCTTCTAGTCTCTTATCATCTGGATTCTAATTTTCTGGCCTTTTCCTTATTTATATCATACTCCTATTTGTGTTAAAACATTACATTGAGACCACAGAGGAGACCCCAAATACAAAGAGACTTAAACATCAATGATTTTGGAATGTGTTTGCATCCATTTTCAATAACCATTTAAATATTCTTGATTTTTCAATGTCAGTGGAACTTTTGCATTTCACTGAAACTGGAGAAATGTTAACTTTTTATTTCTAATGTATTATCTGACTTATCAACTAAGATGATTAGTGAATGCCTTATTTTATCTTTAAAAGTACTCACAATGTTCCTTCTGCAATTAGAAGTCACTCTAGTAAAAGGAGGTTTTGCCTGTTTAACATGAGGAAGTCAACTGTGAGAAGATTCATTTAGAATATTTAGTCATTATCAGGTGTCTGTAAATTAACTGTCTGGTACTACTTTTCCAACAATCTCATGAGCTCTACTTCCTTCTATATTTTGTAACCAGTTATTGGTGGTATTAGTACATGATCTCTCCTTTTACATCCTGTTCTGAAATACTATTAATTGACAGATTATAGTATAATGTACTATATTATGTAGAAAACATTATAATACAAAAATAATTTTTTTTACAAAATGATTAAGACAATCCATTTCAGTTTTTCAGGAAGACAGCAAACTTCTTAAATGTGACCCATCCAGTTTTTAATACTTAATGTAATCAAATCAGATCACCTGTTTGAGAATAGACAATCACGACTTTAATTTTAAATACCATGACAGGATAGAAAAAGAAAGGGTAGTTTAAGAAAAAAAAAGTATTCATCCTAAATAATAAGAAAAAGTAGATATTTCAGTTATGTTAATGACCCAATTGCTATACTTCTATGAAAATTCATCTCTGAAATGGTCAGGATAACCTTGGTAAATAGCAGATAGAGTACTGATTCATAGAACTCAGAGGTTTAAATTCCTGAATAAGAATGTAGTTTATTTTTTTTTAAATCAATGTAGATTGCCTTCCAAATAATTTATTTAAAGGTAGGAACTCGCAAAATCTTTATCCACTCTTTTTCACACTTGTCATTTTCATAGTAGTGCTATGTCTAATACTGTATGTACAGAAAAAATATATAGTAATACTGCTAGGGAATGCTTTCAATTATCATTATAATTTCCTTCTGCAACTTCATTTATTTAGGACCCAACTTAATGAAGAACAGTGATTTGCGGGCTCACATGAATGAATTATAGACTGGCTAGTTTACTTTTATCTCCATAAAGTTCATTTATGTTATTTCACAAAAGACTCTTTTTTTTTTTACAATGTACATAGTCATATAGAAATGAATACATGCAGAAAACCATCTTGAAATCCCAGTCAAATAAGGAGGAAAGAAACAGTACATCAAGGTCTCAGATTGCCATTATGCGGCGCTTAATAACCCCAAGGACATGTACTTTTCAATGAATACAAATTACTAAGGATAAGAAAAGGCTTACATAGACTAATTGCTTAAACAGCAGTTCTGTATTTTTACAATAGAAATCTTTAATTACAGTGAGAAGTAAATTTGCACCAAATATTTTTCTATTTATGTTTTTGACTGAAATGTTTGACTTTCTGACTATTTATGTTTTGACTTTATTTAAAATACGTAGGCTTACTGCATCCCCTACTATTTCTACATTGCTGCCTCTGTGTCTGGAACTGTGTTGTCGGTCAGAAAAATTCAGAGAAATAGAAGAAATAATATATAGCAAGATTTGGATCGGAATTGTCTTGGAATTTCCCTATTGTCTTGAATTTCAGCTCAATCATTAAATCTGAGGACAATGAGTGACAGATAATTTCAACATCTAAAGAGAAGAACTAGACACAATCTAGAAAGACTTACTAAGGGGTCATCAAGTTACTCCATCAACTTGACTCCTTCCTTCATTTGATAAAAGACAAGGCTAGAGATTCTCTGAGGGAATTTTCTTTGATGGGATTGGTAACATTTAAGACAGCCTAGCTTTCCCCCTTACCTTTCTAAGGGAGCCACAGATAAGACAGGGAGCTCTAAGGAAGGCAGATTGGAATTTTATGTCCCAGTGGGGTATTTGTAGAGAGATCTGTCAGACTGTCCTTTGCGGCCACAGGTGCACTGTGAAAGAATGTTTTGAAAAACACTTTAAATATGTCCTCTGTAATTTGTGAAGCATTGAAGAAACCAATGCTGATGTGTTTCTCTCTCCTAGAGAAGTCTCAAAGCAAGGGGCAGGCTGAAAAGAGTGGGAGTAGTGTTTGAAGAGGCAAGGGTGAGTGAGTGTTCCCTTTCACCAAAGTATCTAGACTCTGGTGGTACAGAAAGTGTCGCACTGAAAAGCCAGGCCTGGTGGGTAAGGCAACCCCATAGTTACCTTCAGTGGGGAGCAGCTGAGGGGGAAAATGAGGGAGAGTAGTCAGAAAATGCAGCACTATCATCAAGAAATGGAAAACTGCAGTAGGCAAGGAAATAGAAAAATGTCTGCCTAAGAACCTGCTAAGTGACACACAGGAACCAGCATTTTGGTTCTGCTACAAAGAAGGAAGGGAAGGTCTAATTGTCATAACACTAGTCATATACATCTTCCTCAACGATTTCTTCCCTTGACCCTGATGATGACCCTGGAGAGGCCAGAACCCATATGGGAATGGTAGATGAGGAAGATCACAGAAATAAACAAGAACTGCAATAGCAAAATCAGACCCAGCTTTCTTTTCTCATCATAGACACTCTTTGTCACACCAGGCCTGACCTGGGGAAAGAAGGAGGAAGGGTTGTACATTGGATCTGAGATGGAAGTTGATTAAGTTGACCCCAGTGCTCTGCATACCACCTATTGAAGGGATCTAGAAATATACAAAAGAGGTTTGAACATTCTCCTTTACCATATTCAAGTGATATGTACCTGAACACACACAGGCACAACTTTTTGACAAGGAAGTTAAAATGAGTAGGAAAATAGTGGTTTAATCATGGAGACTGGTTCCATCATTTTCTCACTTTCCAAACATTTGTGTCTTCTGTGTCACACAATGTTGACGTAAATTTTATAGAAATCAGGATCCACATTTCCTGGTAGTTACTGTGACTCGCACAATAAGTTCTAACATTCCTGAGAAGACAGATAACTAGACTGAACTGGAAGAGGAAGGGGAAAAATAAGTCTGAAGAGCCTAGGAGAGACCTACAATTTTTCTGAAAAAAAAAAAACAGCAAAATGTTGCAATGAATGGTTCTGATAGACAAAATGTGAAGATTACACAATATAACACTATTGGCTTATGAGTGAATGCACTCCTTCATTCAAAAATACACTGAGTGCTTCGTGTGTGCAAGTACCATATATTACAGTTATAGAAAATAAAGACAGCACTTATCTTAATAATTTTTGAGGATAAAGCTTAGTGTAGATAATTAAACAGCCACCAACAACACACATAAACAGCAATGCGTGTGTACACACACACACACACACACTCACACATACTTTAAGATGACTTTTCTAAAGATATGTGAACCAGAGAAACTGGGGTGATGAGTGACTGTTTTGTGGAGGATATAATCTTCACACTGAATCTTCAAAGATGACTACAAGTCACCCAGGCCAAAAAGGAGTAGGGGTGAGGCAGTTGAGATGGTTCCAGGTAAGGGAGGAGCATCCTTAAAAATAGAGACTTTGGAAGCAATGGAAAATGCCAGTAGTTCACTCAGCTTAGCTGACACATCAGGTGTGTTCAAAGCAGCAAATGTAAATGGAGGGAAAGACCGAGAAGCATGCTTTTCAAAACTCTCAGGGCAAGCTCTGAGATAGTGAGAGAAAGAAAGAGTGAGTGGAGCTCAAAAAGTCCTACCCTTCAGCCAGAGAACTCTACTTGCATGTTTTACATGTATATTACCTTCCATGTTAGACCTGAGTTGATCTGTTCTACAACTTAAAAAAAATCAGGATCCATGGATCTTGAAAAATAACAGAAGGCAAATGGACAGAGAGAAAGCACCAATAATTGAAAATATACCAGAAGAGAAGGTAAAGAATGCTAAGTCACAACTATGAAGGTCTTTCAACACTATTGATTTTTTTGAATCTCTTCCTTTATTGTTTCCTGTTCTCTCTCCTCTTATCCCAAATTGAATCTTGATAGTCACTTTCCCTGACAAATTTTCTCCAATCTGTGCCTTAAATATTCACTCATAAATTCATTCTTTCAATAAACATTATGACTGCCAGAAAATACAAAAATTAATCAAACACTCCTGTTCATAAGGACCTCTCACTCTAGTCAAGAGGACAAATATGAAGAACAGATAACTTACAAAATGATATGCCACATGCTGTCAATTGCATATTTGATTCGCATAGAATGAAATGGACCTAAAAGAAAGAGCATGGTCTCTGGATTGGGTGAAACTTATATTCAAATCTCATCTTTGTCAATTCTTAGCTATGTGCTCTTTTTTTTTTTCAATTACTAGCTCTATTTACACCTCAACTTCTTCTCATGTACAATAAGGAGTAATAGAAGTACCCGCCTTATTGCATCACAGTAAAGACTGAATACGACTAAGGATGTAAAGTGTTCAGCAGTGTACCTGCCACTTAACCACTGAATAAGTCATAGTGAAGATGATCATAATGGAGAGGAGAAAGAGGAAGAGAAGGAGTAAGAAATGAGGGAAAATGGAAGAATAAAGGAGTGTCACAGAGAAGGTAAAGTTTAAGCTATGTCTTAATCCATGAATAGAAGTTCACCAGTTGAGTGAGGTGGGAAAGGGATTCCCAGGCAAAGGGACTGTGGTGCCCCAAGGTTGTCTTTTCAGGTTGCCCCAGCTATGCTCTCTCTGAGAAATGACATCCACCACTATCCTGGCTTTAACTCTCAATTAGGCTGATGCCTTCTAAAGTGGCAAAATGATATTTTTTCTGAGTTTTCTTTCTATTAGACCTCACTATTTTGATGTCCTATAGCCACCACAAACTCAAACACTTTAAAAGTAAATTCGTAATCTTTCTCTCTTCCATTATTTCCCCTCTTCCTATATTCTCTTAGAGAACACAGAAATGTCAGGGCTGTCATATAGACTTTTCCTTCCTTTGCCCCCTGCCTTCTCCATTTAATTAATCACTAAATTCTATGTCAAATTTCGCTTCCAAATATGACTCCACATCTCCAAATTCATTCATTAACTCTTGCCTGAACATCTTAAATAGTGGCCCAGCTATTCTTCTACATCCAGAATTTCCTTTATCCAGCAATTGGCCAATTATGTTTGTTCATTCATGCCACAAAGATTAACTGAACAACTAAAAGATGCCAGGAATTCTTTCATGTGCTAGAAAATCAATAATGAATACCTCCAAGCTACTGAGGCATTTCTTTATCTTGTCACAGTATAATCTTTGCAAAACTAATCATGTCAACTATTAAAAACCTCTATCAACTCCATTTTGCCTACAGACTATGAGTGAATTCAGTACAAATTTCTTAGCATGGCACAGAAAGCCCTTCCCACTGAAAAGCCTGCCTACTTTAAATAAATCTTTTTTTTTAATCATTCCATTTCCAACCAACCAAACCACACCAAACTTCTCTCCAATCTCCAAGCATTCCATGCTCTTTCTGTCCTTTGCCCGTGGTAATTTTTACTTCAGCTTTTCCCTCCATCTCTGCCTGAGAAATGATCCAATTTTTAAAAACCAGCTTAATATCTTCTTTATGAAAGTGAAATCAGTCAATTAATGAATTTCTACTGGGTCTTCTCCTGCTTTAGTCCCATTGCTAATCATTAAACCCTTTAGACTTTATTTTCTGACTGTTTGGCTTAATGCTTTCTGATGACCAATGGAAAACAGTTCTCTGCATCTCCCTAGAAAGTGTATTCCTATTCATCTTATCCATACCTTTTGCTATCCTGTTTATATTCAAATACTACAGGCCTGTGTAATAGTATCAAAACACATAGAGAAAGACCTAAATTGATCCACTTTTGGGGAGATTTCTAGAACTATAGAGCTATATATAACTATAGAGCACTTTATTTTCCTTTTTTTCCAACATGCAATTTATGAAAGAGAAATCAATCTTATGTTAAGCCAACTCAAATCTCAATTATAAGTTAGAAGTAGAATCGGTATTAAACATAAAATAATTAATCCTTAGCTGACTATGTGACTCTTCAAATCTGTTGCTAAACACATTCTCCTAATTTCTTTAAATTAAGGATATTTAATGACTGAAATTAACCTACCTCTCCATACAGTGTATACCAATATTAAATTCATTTACTCATTGAACAAATATTCTTTAGATAATTACTATGTTATAAGCACATTATGAGGCCTAGGGTATATGGGGTTAAATAAATAATCTTTGCTCCCCAAATACTCACAGTCTAGTAGAAAATTGAGAAAAGAAAAGCAACAAATACAGCATAAAATTGTAACTGCTATAATAGGAGTCTACATGGCAAACTGTGTAGTCAAGAAGCTGAACCAACAAAAGGGAGGAAGATGTATAGATGGGGAGAAGAACACTCCATATCAGGTAAGGACAGGTGTCCAGGATGTGCAATTAAAGAAAAGAGCAGAAGTGTTCAAACAGCCCAAGATAAGTATGTGTGTATGAACTTACATGTAGAGTCCTTCCTGAGTTGTAGCTTCCTAGAGCTCACGGAAGGTATCTTATTAATCGCTGTTTCTCCCACAGTTTATTGAGTAGTAGGTGCTCAGCACACATTTCTTGAACAGACAAATAACTGCCTAGTAAGAACTAATGAGCAACTGATAGTTCTCAAATTATTTGAAAATTCTGATATGGGATTAAGCTCTAGGACTAGGAGTAGCAGTGTTTACATAAATATGTATTTTTTAATTGACCTTTAAGGGTTGCTTGGACACTGTAGATTATAAATTTGACAAGAAATGCTACAATGGAAAATATCAAGATTAGACTCAATTCATGATGGACCAGGATTTATTTTTAATTTCCAGATAGAATTAATTAATGCTGTCAAGGTAGAACTGAATAAGGCAGAAACATCCCAGTGCAGGGGAAATTAATTCATTAGATGAATAAATATATGTGTATATGTATGTATGTACACATATATATGTACATACATATATATGTGTATCTTTTAAATGTAATAAAATAGTACAGTTTATTATAAGCCTTATAGAGCGATAGAGTGAATATTTGGAAGAGCTTGCCTCTTCTACAATTCAGTCTGGCAACATTCTTAAGATGCCAGGCAAAGTTGGCTACAATTCATGTTTTGGGCACTAATGTACTACTGTTATTTCCCTCCTTTCCTTTAAAACTATGAAGTTCTAAAGACACCCATAGGGCAATATGCAGATCATTACTACTGCAAGACAGGCTGGTAAGGATGGAGCAGAACAGTGTGGAAAGAATATGGATATCAGGGTTAGACCTAAGTTAAAATTCTAGATCTGGACTGAGTGAATTTGGGTGAAACCCCATTCCCTCATTTCTTCTCATATTCCTGGCTAATTCTAACTCATGTTTCAGGCTCAACTAAGGTCATTGTTCTAAAACCTTAGTAGTTTCAAAATAGAATTCTTGCCATTTCTTCCCACCCTCCATTCTCTATTGCCTCAAAACGTGCTTCCCCAGTTAGCAAAAGTATCAACATTTTACCCCATTTCTCAGGCAAGAATCCTATCTGTCTTTGTTGCTTTCTCTTATTCAAACACTACATCCAATACACCAGGAATTCTTGGCAACAGTGCCTTGGAAATAAATCCTGAATCTGATCACTTTTCATAACCTCCAGCAGTACTGTTTTAGTCCAGATTCCCATCAGTGCCTGGATACTGTAATACCCCTCTCGAATCTTCTGTCTAAACACCTGTCATCCTGCATCTTATTCTCTGTATGACAATTTGAGTCACCTTTATAAATATGAATAAGATTATATCACTTGCTTCCTCAAAATCCCCCAAAGGTTTTCCATCCCAATCAGAAAAAAAAAAAAAAATCCAAAGACCTATCCATGCCTACCAGACCCTACATATGTGGGATGCTGACAAATTCTCAAACTTAACTACCCACAGTCACCTCCTCACTCTTACCTTGGCTGGCCTCACTCTAATTTGAACAATGCCAAGCATACCCTAATCTCAGGGCCATTACACCGGCTGTTTCCTCAGATCTTCAGATCTCCACTTGTCTCACTTGCTCTTGGCAACAGGTTACTGCGCACAGTTGCCTTCTCAGAGAGTCCTTCCTTGACCACCCTGCCACGGGCAGTCTCCCTGCCCCAGCCCTGTTTCCTGTTACACTGCTAACTCTTTCTTATCCCTGCCTAATATTACACATCTATGTATTTGTCTATTATATATCTCCCCTAATGAATAATAATATCTATGATAACAGGAGTTATGTCTCGTTTACTATCTCAGTACTAATCATAGTACCTTACACATGGTAGGTGGTTTGTAAATGTTTAGTGAATAAAGTGTTCTCTAAATTGTGGCCTCACATACCCTCCAGACACGTCTCAGTGTTCTCTGTGATGTGTGTCCACTGGAACCACCATACCTTTTTTTTCCCTAGCACTTATGATGCACCTGCTTACTTTTTTCTTTATCCATAACTAGATTATATTCTCTTTAGGGTCAGAAGACCACATATCTATCTTGTTTACCACTGTATGCCCAGTGTTGATCTCAAAAATCTGGTGTATAATAAATGCTCAATATTGTTGAGTAAAAAGTGCTTGTTCATGGTGTGAGTACTTGTTCTGTACTAAATAAATGAGAATCATGATAATAATAACACGTATTCTTATTTTACACAACTGGAATCTTCGTAACTAGAGCTTACCTAAGGAGAGGAAAAAACTGATTAAGAAGTAAATACAGGTGTGAAAAACAAGCCATTTGTCACTTCTATTTTAACTTTAAAAGACACAATCGACTTAACTTAGATTTATCATCCACAGGGTAGTTATTTTCAGCATGCTGGAAGTATTTTCCCAGCCCAGGAAAATAAAAGGCATTGCAGCACTGTATTTGTTTCTTTTCTCTTCTGTCTATCACTGGACACTAAATAGAAGCATACTTTTAGTCTAGTCTGTGGTAATAAACTTGAATTCATCGCAGGGCTGAATTTAAGTGTATGTTTATACAATGCTCTTGACCAAATAGGAAAAGAAAAAGAAAAAGGTAAATTACCTTGCAATTGAAAAGTGGTTGCTAACCCATCAGGAAAGCTGTCAAGAGATTACACCATTATTTTCAAGAGTAGAGATAAGAGATGGTCTTAATCCCTAGAAAGAACTAAGTCAAATGACTGCCAAAGCAATGAAGTAAAATCTGAACTGAGTGACCCCAACACTGTATCATATTGAATTGCTGTTTGGTGTGTTTATTGAAAACAGCAATGTGTTCCTCAGAAAGCTCTCTGAGTTTTATATTAGGGGATGCAGAATTTGGGGATTTCATGTTTGTTCTTTCATACAAATTTCTAGTAATATAAATTACTAGAATTACAGATTCTAGTGTTACCCATGCCCTCTGAACCAGGCAAGTATTTATTATTAAAATTTGGGAAGAATAAACATTATGGCAGTCTGTCATGTCATTAGAGTGTCAACAAGCCCTTTGAAGGATAACATCATTTCAGTCCAAACCAGAGTTAACACGCATTATTATGTGGTTATAATAACACAATGAACAGATGGGTGATTTCAGATCCAACAACCGCTATTTACAATGAATACCTTTGTCTTTCCTGTGTGAACACCATCAGAAAACTTTGCTCTCTCTTCTCAGGCTTCAGTGAAACTTTAGTCACTATCTATCTTTAATCATTCAAGAAATCTTCAAGAAAGAGCAGTTTTCATTTTGAAGATGTTGGAACATACTTGAAAGCTACAAAAAACAGTGTGTCTCTCTCTGCTGACACCAAAGAATAAGTCCTATGAGGCCAAGAGAGTGGAATGTAGGTCTTGGTTTGACAGACTTTCTCTAGAGCTCTTGATCTTTGACATTTCAGATCTAGGTATGAGTCTTAAATTATCATACCTAATAAACATACCAATAAACAAAACATATATTGACTCTTTCTAAATTAATTAATTCCCCTGTTTTATTTTTCTATCAAATCCCCTTTCTCTCTCCATTCTTGCTTTCCAAAGTCTTACAGGTTCATACATAATCACATAGTTAATGACTTCAGGTGGTAATCCATTTGATAGTAATGTGACAAATGCTTTCAAAAAGGGTGAGTTTATGTCAACTTTTGCACATGTTTTCTATGGCATGAGCCCAAAACACAGTAGGAAATGTTTGATGTCTTTAATATCTATTATTTGATTATCAACAGGCCTTCCCTAAAGAATATATATAAATCTTAGGAAGCAGCATATATGCAATATGTGATGAAATTGTTACACATGTATTTTATCTATTTCAGCCACTCAGGATTTCATTTCCTTAATCTCAAGCTATCTGCAATGTTCCAGGAGAAGACCTCCTTTTATGTGTCAATTTATATTCTAGTGCACAAACATACTTGCATATAGAAACAAACTATCAAACCTAATAGAATAACACACCATTGTAAAGGAATTATACTCCAATAAAGATGTTAAAAAAAAAAAAGATGGAAAAGCCCCTTGACTGGTACAATGATACACTAATAAAATACGGAAGTCAGCATTTGTCATTTTTATGTTACTATGAGTCATGCAAATCAATATAAAAAATTGTTTTATTATTGTTCACTTATTTACAGTTTTTAGTACCTGACATTATTTGAAAATTTTCTTTTGAAAAATTTTTTGAAAGAACTAAAGAGATCAAGAAGGGTGTAACCTCAACATATCAAATCCACTTGTCCTCAAATTACTGCTTTGAAAAGATATTTCTCAGTCTACTGTTCTGAAAGGTAATTACTAAAACTTTGAATCCAACATTAGTTTCTCTGCCTCTTGTCTCTCTCTCTCTCTCTCTCTCTCTTTTGCTCTCACCTGTGCTCTCTCTCTCTCTTTCTCTTCTTCTCTTTCATTACCAAAGGTACTAGGGAATAAGTTAAAATTCTCAGGGAACAGAAACCATTATTAAATAAGTCTAGATACCTGATATGACCAAATATGTCCTAAATTTATACTCTCTTTGCTCAGATCTAAGTTCAAAGTTCTAAACTAGCAGCTGTAGTATCTTTATAGATTCCAAGGGCATGGCTATGAATTTTTTACTTTTAGATGTATTTTTTTTTATTGTTTGTAGAAGTCGGATCCCATAAATCTGCTAGTTTCAAAAATCTGCAGCTTTTTGAATAGTGGCCCTTGTATTTCGATTTAAACCAAATGGGACCAAACTTATTACTTCTATTCTGAAAGGTCATTTTTCATCAAGATTGGATTAGAAAATAAATCATTTAAAGCCATCCTTTGGATGGTTCCTTGCATGAATGTCTTAAGAAGAACATGTAATAAGAGGCTCTCTGCAAAGCAAGGCTGATTTGTTAATCCAAACTGGTCTGAAGCTGCCACCTTCTGGCACTTAGGCAATATTTCTCTAAACTCAGTATTCTGCTGACGGAACGTGACATAATTAGAACAACATGCACAGTATCTCCATCAATATCACAGAGAAGTCTGTTAAGCACAACAAAGGCAAAATGCCAAGATCATGTGTTCATTAGTATGAGTGTGTGTGTGTGTGCGTGTGTGCAATATTAAAATGCTATTAGTAGAAGCAAGTTGCAGTGGTAGAGTTCTAGGAACCAGCGAAGTTACTACTAAAATCAGACAAGCTCTAGTACTTGAGACTGGGGTGTTCACAGATGCCTTAGAAAACTGGAAGTATATGTAGGATGGAGGTTCTGACTGTATTTTTTTCAGTGTACTTCTCTCTTGACCAGAGTAAATCACAGCTTGGTACTTTATCAGTATCCTGTTTTAAGGCTATTCAACTTAATTCCTTCCTGAAGAATCACATTTTAAACTTGGGAACTACTTAGAAATACAATCCAAAATATTATCTCTACTTACTAATTATTCAAAAATAAAAATTCACATTGTTAAAAACATTTAAGTGTAAGTATTATTTTTTTAAAGGTAAAAATGAAGTCTGTTTGATTATATTGATAATTCATGACAAATGATAGATTTTTCCCTTTGGAACAAACTCTTGGGATCAATCACAAGCAAAGCTTAGAGCCTGAGTAAATAGGTCAGCTGTGAAAACCTACTGGGCTCCAAGAATGACCACTTTCTTGTTTTCCTGAGGCCATT
Source organism: Mesoplodon bidens (assembly GCF_964165515.1). Classification (NCBI taxonomy): domain Eukaryota; kingdom Metazoa; phylum Chordata; class Mammalia; order Artiodactyla; family Ziphiidae; genus Mesoplodon; species Mesoplodon bidens. Next base: position 66,078,745 of record NC_138162.1, on the reverse strand, counting down.
TTTTCATAATAGTCAAAAGAATAAATTAAGAGTATTACTATTTTTTCCATTTTCCTGTCTTTCATATAATGCTCTTCTTCAAGTGAAGGACATCAGGGTTAGGGATTTAGAATGAGTTAAAAGAGCTCCAAGAAGAGAAACTGGCAACGTCTGTGATGCTGAGTAATTAAAGAGACCTACAGAGCCTGCTGGAATTAGAGCACATAAGCGAAGATTAATGATGCCTGAAAATGTAGGGTCCCACGGTCTCCAAACAACGTGCAAGATGTCTCATCTCGGCTCTCTCCACATGGAACAGCTGCCCATTTTCAAGGCAAGCAAAATTGTATGTGTTCCTACTTTCATTCTGAAATGGGCTGGTAAAATCTAGGACAAAAGATTTAGCTTCAAAAAATAAGATTTGGGGTTTCTGCACCATAGTAGCTGGCCTTGTCTTCTGTCCTAGATTGCACAGTGCCTGTGAGTGGGTGTGTGTTCTGAGGCTGTTTCCTAGTTCCTTTCCTAATCTGGGCCATCAAGGGCCAAGATCTTAGACACAGCCCCACTGACGAGGGTGCAGAAGTGCAAACAGGAAATATGGTCTAGCTTCATTTCTCTTCTCCCATTGCTTAGCCCTAGAGGTAGAGCCCTTCTGGCGGTCAGGGCGCTTTGAAGGTTTGCAGTATCTTTGATGAAAGAAACTGTGACTGCAGTAAAAACTGGTTTTCTTCAATTAATTCTAGATTCCTGATTGTTGGTAGTACCACCTAGTTATCCCCAAAAGACATGGAAAAATTGGTTTGGTCTTAATTTTAGATAGTTATAGGGACACATAACAACCCCAACTAACTGCATTGTGATAAGGACTTCATATATTTAATGTATCTTTACTTGTTATCAGAAATTGGGACCTCTTATAAGGGCTTTTAAATTCTTTTTAGCCCCTCTGTGTGTATATGTGTATGTGTGTGTGTGTGTGTGTGTACATACTTTTTTAAAATTAGGATTCTTGTACATTCAATTTTAACCTAGGATTTTTGGATTATCTGTCCCCTTCCCATAAACATTTATTAATCTCAAACCACTCAAATGTTGGATTACATAGAGATTCTCAGTGCTAGACCAACACGGACCAATACAAGCACATATTGAAAACACCATAAATTCCAATTAATAGCAGACACCACTATATGAACCACACACATCGTACAAGCAGCAAGGTACACGAAGACTGCTTGCTTCCTCAGATCATTTTGTATCATTTCAGCGTGCACTCAGGTCTCCTTTCAAGGAGACTTCACACTCCTACCCCCTGCCATTTTCTGTAGGCTCTTGAATACTCCTTGGCCACATGTGTTCTCTCTCTGTCTCTGTTTTTATCTAAATAAACATAAATCCAGCAAACAAGATTGCACATCTCATGAAACTTTTAACTCTCACATATAATCAGTTTAGTGTGTATTATGTACAGTGTACAGTTAATGATACTCCTTGTAAACAGTAGTGATTATTCTATTTCTATAAGTTTACGTAGTGGCAAGAATATTCCTTTGGAAGTAGAACTAACTTTATTAGCTAGTAAGGAAAGATATGCTCTTGAAAGTAAATGTGCTCCAAATGAGAAAACCCTTGAATAATTCTTGGTAAGGAATGTTGAGACTATTGACAGAGATTCTGCTACCTCTCCATCTCCTACAACTATAATGATATAACCATATTTCCTCTACTTTCAGAAAAGGTTCTTTTCATTATTTGAGTTTGTGCAAATATCTAAAAAAGGCTGACTATTCTGTGTGGTATTCCCAACCAGCCCCTTTAGGGATATATTTGTTCCATTAGGATAGACAACAAAAATTGTGTGTGTGTGTGTGTATTTGTGTTGTATGTGTGTTTATAATTCTATTGAGTTCCCAATATTTTTAATGCATTTGAATAATCACATTATAAATTTACTTAAAATAGATCATCAAAATTAAGGTTTTAGTGCTTACATTCTTTATTTCATTTTCTAAATAACATTTAGCATGCTATACTTTTCTCAGCTAATCTGTTAAATACTCTCCTTCAATTTCCCATTTAAGAGTAGAGTAGATTTTATATTTAAATAAATAGAAACATTTTAAATACATCTTCATTGACTTTTGGTTACCTGAAAGATGGCAGTAAGATAAATAATCTCTTTTCTGTTTTAGGACTTGCCAATATTTTTCGATCAGGCACCTCATCAGAAAAAAAACGTTTCTTAGCAAGCACTACTAACCCATGTAAATGTATTTACTCACACATGATACATACTTAGCAATCTGTTAATATATTCCTTATAAATCACATACATAAATGGGCAATTTGTAACAGGTGATAATAAGATTAAATGAATAATATGTAATTATTTTATTTGTTAAGTATATCAAATATTTCAAAAAGATTGAATTTTTCTTAAATCAAAGATATTTAACTTTGTAATATAATAATTAAAATATCTGAGTCTAAGAAGAGTTTATTTTGATACCTGGTTTGAAAACTTGCATAGATGGAAAAAGTTATGCAAACCCAAACAGGAAAAAGTCATCATCGGCTGTTCTTACTTAATTAAGATATTCATTTTTCAATTTCAGCCACAAACTGTTCAAAGAAATGTGCTTGATATAGCTAGTAAATAGATATCTTTTCTGATACCAATCAGGTGTTCTGACAATCTACTTATCATACATTTATTTTATGTTTTTTGAACTGGGTGAAATCAATTACGCTTTATGACCACAGGACAAACTGACCAATGAAAATAAACAATGTTAATCCGTATAATAAATCCATTAGTGATGCCGAATTACTTTCATTTCATCTAAAGTATGTAAATTTGAAGATTAATATTTCCTTAAATACCCCAATAGAGCATTTTGCCTGCTGATGAGGAAATCAGACCCTCATAATCAACAAATCTTCATGACCTGTGTTCACAAAGTTTGAAAACTCAGCTAACAAAGAAATCATTAATGTATGATATTCCTTCGGACAAACTGTGTGTCTTTAGAGATCTTCACTGATTTACTCCCCAGGACAAACACTGTAATCCCTTTAGAGAGACTAAATTTTATCACAAATACTGTGTGACATCTTTTAAATGCATGTTGTCTGTTTCCTTTCAAAAGGCCTTTCTGGACTTTGCCTCTATGGAAGTCTAGAGTATACCTTTTTCTCCTTAATCTAGTGCCATAACCTCACATACCATCTCATCCACTGCTAATCACAGGCACATCTCAGAGGGTGCCTTAGATACAATTAGAAAGACAGCCTGAACTTGTGATCTGTTAAGAAACTGGGGTGTAGAGTTCCCAACCCCAACTGATGGACACTCCCTTCATCCTGTGGCACACTTCTTATAAACAGGCTAGTCTTGCATTTCAACACTGAGCCTGTGCCTGTGATATTTTTTCCATGGCAACAATACTGGGGGAGGGGTAAGTGGGAAGGGGGTGTCCTCACTTACTTTGGGCTCCACTTGTTTAAAAAGAGTTAGTTTAAAAATTGTTTTAATAATACGCCCACTTGTGTTTAAAGAATTATTAAAATACCGCTTTATTCTCTATAGCTAGGTAACAGGAAAGCTCTTTTAAATGAATAAAATAAAATTAAAAATGCCAATTAGTGTTTCTGAAATCCTATCCTTGTTTAGTAATTTTGCTGCGTGCCTTTTTCTGTCACAAATGGTGAAAATGTCACATCTGATTGAAAAACCCATCAGAGCAAATATCAGATTCACCAATACAATAACAAGATGATCAAGATATATAATTCAGCTGACAGCCATGCTTGGTTATTTGATGCTTGTCGGCTCCCAGAAAACTTATCTTTATTTGGAAGTACCTACAAAAGATTCTTCAGTGACTTGCTATCACAACACAAGCATTATTGTGCATTTAATGTGATTTCCTGCTGTCTCTGGGAAAAAATGAAAACGAGTTCAAATCACGATGTGAAATGATGTGAAAGGCATATCAAAAGCCAACGGCCAAGCTTTAAAATGTCCAATAACACTACTAAAATGACAAGAAATTTTTAAGCACACTCTATAAAACAGACATATAATAGACTTCTGCAGAGTAATCACATATTTCAAATAAGGGGAAATGGAATTTCCTAGATTTTTTTTTTTTAATTTTGGGAGAAAAAAATGTAACCTTGGTTGAATGGGTTTCAAATGCACAGAAGATTTGTTCTCCATCACCCAGAATGTGAATCAAAACTGCATGATAAATCACTGCTTATTCAATCTATTTCATGCAAGCATAAACAAGAACGCAATAGACAGCAAATAAACTATTGCCAGGCTGTATTTCCAGGCCTCATATATGAAATTTCATAAGAAATAGGAATTGAAGAAATGACACAGTTGTCCAGATAATATAGTTTCAAACCTTGTTAAAATTCATAAGAGTTAATAAATGATGGGCTTTTTTCTCAGAAGAGCACTACCAGGAGAGACATAGTCTGACCAAGTTTTATTTGCTGATGCCACTGTGTACCCTTCCTGTTGAAGAATTGCTAGGCTGGGGCCAGATATAATCTGAAATAGCCTCAGATGATTTGCCAGGGCCTCATTGGCCCAAGTCTCAAGAGCACCCGAGACGAGAGTACTACTCTACATCCAGGCCCTCAATGACAGATTTTGGAAAGATATGTAAAGTTCAAGATAATTACAAGTGATGAAGAGTAGATTCGTAAGACATCTTTGTTTGTTTGTTCTTGTTTTGATTACATATGTGTCTTATAATGATTTAATAAATTAATATTTTGAAAATACCAAAAAATCTCAAAGAAAGCTTGTGTTTTTATATGTATCCAGCCAAATAGTAAATTTTTGTTTATTGCCCATTGTGGGACCAGGATTGTGCTAGATCCAGTGAGTAACACCTACTTCTTGACCCAGGGAGTTTTTATTCTAGAATGAGAAACTGACAAGAAGGTAAGCAGTTAAGTACCATACTATATGTAATAAAAGATAACAAAAAATTTTTTTTAATTATTCAGTTCAATTTAGGTCGGGAATGAGACCAGTCAGGATAGATTTTTTTAGTCTAATTGATTCTCATAAGTCTTAACTGAAAGGAGCAGAGGAGAAGATAAGAAGAAGAGAGGTTTCCAGATGACGTAAATTGTTCAGAATCCACCAAGCATAGAGCAATGAAGGGGTGAGGATGCTGAAAGTATTTCAGTATGGCTGGAGCGTAGATACTGAGAGGGAACTTGGCAAAAGATAAAACTGAAGAGGTAAACACAGGCCTTGAACTGATGTTGTCAGCTTTGAACTTTATCTTGAGAGCAGAGATGAGCCATCTCAACGATGCTCAATGATGGGCATTATTACGCGTATTGTATAAAGAGGAATTTGAAATTCAAATATCAAGTGGGATTTTTCAAGGTAGTTTAGTGTATCAGTGTGAGTTCTGGCAGGAAACAGATGGCACCCTCGAGCAAGATAACTGAGGAAAGTTAAATAAAGGGCCTATGTATTTATAAAGGTCAATATGTAGGGAAATCAACAAGGTACAGGTTTAAGTAGGAAGTGCTTACTATCTCTAGGCTTAAGGAGCCTCAGAGAAAAAAATTACCAGAATCCAGAGAGAAAAATTCTGTGGAAGGGGTCATCTGACATTTGGTAAAAAGAAGTCCCTTATCCGCTGTGAGCAGCAGTTTCAAAAGGAGCCGGTGAAATGCATACCTTTACCTCACACTGCATTGGTTGAACGCAAAAGGAAGCCAAAGGATAAGGGACAGGCTTAGGACATAAAGCATGGTAGAGAAAAACAGGAAGGGGATATAAAGAGGCAAACAAGACAAGCAGGAAATAAATAACAGAGCTTAAACATAAGCCTGGTCCCCTGTCTCCAATTCCAAAATCATTAGACAGAGTATACAAAAAAATCATTGAATTAATAAGAACAAATGTACCTTGATAGGCCACTATTCCTTTTTTATTTCTATATAATTAAGAAAGTCTACTAAGATATTCAAAGAGTGGAATTATTTTCTTAAAAATACTTGAAACTCCTCGATAATTAAGAACTGTGCTATAGAATTTGAGCAGTAGGATATGCCTTTATGTTCCTACAAAGAATGCAGTGGTCTTGGTGCTGTAAGTAATAATAGAAAAGAATGAATTTATATTCATTTTAAATGGAAAACACTATTAAAATAACTTGAATTGCATGATAGAATTTCTAGGATAATTAGAATTTATGTCATTTCAAATTCATTTACTTCACTGTAAACTAATGTACCACTGTAAAGTGCCTTAAGGAATGAAGAAAATTTGTTTTATTATTTATTTTTTCTTTAAAATACTAAAGTATGCTTTTCTACTTTCAGTAAATTAGTTAAGTTTAATTTCATCATATTGATCTTTAGATAAATTTAATTTAAGATAAGTTTTAATTGCATACTTCATTTTCAAAAGATAATGCCTAGCCCAAAACAGTGTACTGTGATAAATTTTTTTTTAACTATGGACATTAATAAATTATTTTAATAATAAAAAGGAGGATCATCCTTCTTGAAGCACACTATGTAATAGCTTCTAGGAGGACTAACAAGATTAACGTATAGAACAGAGCACAAAAGCACTTTACTGAGAGACCAGAAGTAATTATTTCATTTCTACCAAGGCATAAACTAACTTATTAACATGTTCAGTTCACCCAACTTCCCTAGGCCTTAGTGTTTCTCCTTTGGAAATTGAGGGAGTTAAATTAAATGACCACCTCGACTCCAACACACAAAACTAGATCTCTGTAAACTCTTAAAAAATGGGCATAATCTGAGGACCTTTCCATCCGAAAAGGAAGCACAAGGAAAATGACAACTCAGACTATACCTCCAGAGACATACCACTCAAATATTACAAAAGAAAATAATCATCCTGAAAAACATGTAAACAATAAAGCCAAATTTGAGTTCCACATAGAACAAGATTTAAAATAATACTGAATACTCTCAAAGAGTAAGAGAAAATAGTAGGATGACTTATAAACAAGCACTTGAAAGAAGAAAATCAGAAATACAGGGTATAAAAATATATTAATTTTTAATAAAGCATGGAAAAGAAGTGTTGAATAGCATAATGAATATAATAGGAGAATGTCGAAGATGAGATAGAGACATTACCCAGAAATTATCAGAAAGGGATGAAGAGGTTACAATGTCAAGTTAAGATATAGGTGGGCAGAAATAAGGTGTCAAAATCTGTATGGAGACAGTCACAAAGAGGAAAGTAAAATAATGAAAAGGATGAAATATCTGAAAAGATATTAACTCAGAAATTCCCAGAATTAAACAAAATTAAAAGTAACACATGAGAAGAGGAAAAAAGCCCAACACTAGTAAATTGTCAATTAAGATATAAGAAGAATAAAACCTAAACAAAAATAGTAAGATTTTAAGAATTTTAAAATAAAGAGAAACCACTAAATACTATCAGAGAGAAAAAGCTGGTAATAAGATCAAATTTACAACAGATTTCTCAACAGCAATATGGATTATATGAAGAAAATGATGCTATATATACAAGGCACTGAAAGAGATTAAGAACAAATTCACAATTTTATGTCTAGCTAAAGTATCACTTTAATACCAGAATAAAATACATTCTCAATCATCTAAGGCCCCAGGCTGTTCCCACACAAACAACTTTGAAAATGATTTTAAAATATATTATCAATAAGATGAATTAATCCAAGAGATAATGCCAGAAATAAAGATAAGTAAATAAATAACTTGAAAAACAGTGCAACTCATTCTACATCTGGATCATAGTGGGCTTGTGATAGCTCACCTCAGCCTCTTAGAATATATTCACCTCAATACTTTACCACAGTGCACTGTTACTGCTTTGCAGCTAGTCTGGTTTTCCATGTGATGGGAGCCAATTCAAAGCAAGGATACTTGGAATATTTTAGTTATATAAAAATTAATAAAGAGTGTTTATTTCATGGGTGATACTCAACAAATGATATGTTTAACACCTGTAAATTTCACCTGATAAATTTTGCTCCAAATAAAACAATATACTAATGAAGTATCATATTTCTAGCTCAGTGATAGATATATGGTAACCATAAAAAAAATCAGGTTCTTTTTCTTCTGCTGTACTTATCAGTGATTTGAGTTTAAGCAACAAAGAGGACCATATCAGAGAGCTACTGAGTCAGATGATCATTTGTACTTTGTAGGACACATTTGTACATTGTATTAATTTTCATCATAAATAAAAGTCAAGTGCCTCTTCTGGCTTTGAGCTGGACTAGAGGCTTTGCTCCAGTACCTCTCAAGACTTTTTTCCTTTTCCTTGACTCACCAAAATTTTTTGAAACATAAAAATTTTCTGTCCATTTATCTTCAACTTTCAGGGCACATACACAAGAATTTACTCTTAATATGAAAATAATGCTTTTTGGATAAATTACAGACACTTTCCCATAGAGACAAAAGAATACACATCTGAAAAAACAGCCCTACTAATGTTGTCATGACAAAAAAGTAGCAATCATAGACAACTATCTGAATAATTTAGAACTTAAAATTAATTTTGTTTGAATTATCATGATTACACACATCTAGTTTCTGGTTATGTTAGTCAAAAAATTTTCCCCCAATTAAAGAAAAAATTCTATTTGGTTGTGAAGGGTTAGGAGACTTAATATGGGTCTTATTCCTAGCAATTTTTTAGAATATGTTTCACATTTTAGAGTATGCATTTTACTTAATTTTAAAAAGATTTAGATTTTAAAATCAAAATTGTTAGCTATTTCTCAATAAGGATTCACACTCTGAAAAGTGAGAAAAAAGAGTTTTTGAAAAAACTGCTAAGCCATTTATTCAAATCAATTGATTTTTCATTGCCAGTCCCATTGAATTTAAATCTTACAGCCTAGAAAGGACAGTAGTAAGTGTGAACTACTATTAGAGACAAAGCATAAGTTACTGCCCACCTTCCATAATCGATGTTAACATTTTAAAATTAGAGCTGAGAAAACATTTTTCCTCAGTTATTTATAATATTGGTTTTAAATGATTACTAGTTTTCTTTTAAAAATTATCCATGTTACCACTAGCTGCTAAAGAGAGCTTTTTGGTTTTGAAGCATGTGGATAATCCAAATCAAGGATAGTCCATAGATGATCTAGAAGACCTATTCTTAGGACTTTAAATCCCATGTGTTCTTAAATAAATAAAAGTTTTAATTTAGAAATAATTTCAAATTTACAGGGAAATTCTAAGAATAGCATAAATAACATCTATTTATCCTTTACCTGAGTCACCGGGGTTAAAATTTGGCCCCATTTGCTTTATAATTTGCTCTCTTTCTATCATATCAAGGAGAAAAGTTAACAAGCATCTGGACATTCACAAGAGTATTATTTTCTATCAATTCTCATCATAAATGATATGAGTCAAATGCATCTTTCCGCTTTGGGCTGGACTAGATCTCTGCTCCAACACTGCTATGCTGATTGTTTTCACTGAACCTAACAATCTCCTTTATGGCAGTTTTTCTGCAATGCAGGATCAGGCTTAGGATCAGGTGTCTGTTTGGTTCCCTTTAACTGGAATAGTTCCTCAATCTTTCTTTGTCTTATATGACATTGAAATTTCTTGCTGAATAGTCTCTACCCTGATCTCCTTTTTAAATAGAATGTTCCTCATTTTGTCTGTCTGATGTTTCCCCATGATTAGATTCAGGTTACATTCCCAGCTGGAATACAACGTAAGCGATGCTGTGTCCTTCGGTACCACATTCAGAGGTACCTTAAGTCAATCTGTCCCTATTTCTGAAATTAATTTGGACTATCTGCTGTCCTATTCCCCTACCATATAGCTTCTCCCTTCCAACTTTTAAGTGATCTGTGAAAGAGATTCTCTAAACTCAAACACATATCCTGCTCTTCATCAAAATATCCATTTTAGAGTAAGCTTTATTGATGATACTTGCCTGACCCAATTTTTACTGTGATAGTTACAACAAAGGGGATTTTCCACCTCCAGCACTTCTTCCATATTCAACAGTCAGCCCTTGGCATTCTACTGTAAACAAGATCACTCATTCACCCTTCTCCCATATTTATTTTTAGTCTATTTATTAATGATACAGATTCCAATTTTTCTGGCAGTTTAAAATTCATTAATCTTCTTTGTTATCTGATGCTCAAATTGTCCTTGATTTAGCAGGAGGGAGCCCCTTTAAGCTGACCCCTTTGTCTTTGTGACAGACATCACCATTGTTTTTAGTACTTCCTTACTTTCTATCGTAACAAGATGTTCCAGACTTATCTTCCTTGCCCCGGCTCTGTATTCAACATGCAGAGCCTTGAAAGGAACTTATGAATTAATTTTGGTTTGGGTTTGGTTTGATTTTTTTCTTGATTTGGGGTTTTAATATCTGATTCTCCTAGATGTTTTCTAAAAGCTTTCCAAATGTCATACAATAAGGAAACTAGGACATGGGAATATTCTCTAATAAGCATTTTCCCTCAAGAAAATATTTGGTGACCCCTTCATAAACACACCATATTGAACAGAGATTAGGGGCAATATTTCTCTCACTCTCTGGACTATAATTACCTTCAGGCAGAGATTAATTCCTATTTATCTTTTTATTGCAAATCTTTCCATAGATTCTAGCATATAAATATTCAGATAATTATAGACAATAACTGAAATGAGGCAGAATAGTATTCAACTTTTCTAGCCCACCCCAAATTGATGATATGGGTCATTTATTCTAACAAAAATCAATCTGGCTTTTTCTTCCAGGGAAGATATAGTAGGTCACAGTCAACTATTGCTCCCATGACAATCAATGAAGAAAGCAGAATAAATTACAAAAAATCATGTTTTTGAAAAGAATAGCTGACTTAAAATTCTAGAGAGGAGAGAGTCCTTCTAAACCAAACTGTTAACCCTACCCATTTTTCTCTAGAGGCATTTGCCAATTACAGGCATAGGTTGTGTTATCAGGATTGGTTTAGGCAGAGGGATTCTAAAGGGAAACAGGAGAAACAACTAAGCTTTAGCAGTTTAAAAGGTCCCATGTAAGAAAATGGGCAATAGGTGGGCCACAAATGCATGGTCAGCTTTACCCTCTAGAAACTTGCTGAAATCTAGGACTTCCTGTGTGACAGGGAAGCCAGAGTGAACTCCCGTGAGGCCTCATGGTACTTATTCTGAACACAGATCTGCTGGGAGAGAGGTCCTGCCTCAAGCACACTTCTAGTCTCTCAAGGTATCAGACAGATCTTTAAACTATGAGGGGAGAACATTGTGATGATAATGCTATGTGTCAACTTGACTGGGCCAAGGGATGCTCAGTAGGTTAAGCATCGTTTCTGAGTTTGTCATTGAAGGTGTTCCAGAAGAGGTTAACATTTGAATTGGTGAACTGACTAAAGAAGGTGGCCCTCCTCTCAGTGGGTAGACATCATCCAAACCTTTAAGGGTCTGAATAGAACACAAGCTGGGAGGAATGCTGTATTCTGCCTCTGTCTGACTGCTTGAGGTGGGGCTTGGTCTTCTGTCCTTTTCATTCCCAATTCTCAGACCTTCAGACTAGGACTGGAATCTTCACCATCAGTTCTCTGGCTCTGAGGCTTTTGAACTACACCAAAGGTTTTTCTGGGTCTTTACCTTGCAGAGGGGCAGATACTGGGATTTCACAGCCTCCATAATCACATGAGCCAATATCTTATAATAAATCTTTTTGTAGATATATATACATAGACATATATTTGTATCTGGATAGGTAGATATCTGTGTCTATATCTTATTAGTTCTACTTCTCTGGTGAACTTGATTAACACACAGATCTAAAGAGCTGGGCTGACAAAATCTAAAGGGCAGAAGTGGACCACCTCTAATATCTTAGGGTTAAGGAGACAGAAAACCTCCAGGTAATCAGCCAGATGGCAGATGAAACAGAGATGCACTGAATCTCACTAAAGCATCAATATAATTCTGCAACAGATCAACCCCCAACTGGATTTAGATGATCAATTCTCCATCTTATATGACTACAAACGGAAAGAGAAATTTCTCTGGTGATATATAACAGCACCTATAACCTCCAGTTTTCTTTAATATACAATATCTAGAATAAAAATTTTTTAAGTTACTAGAGATGAGAAAACATAAAGAAAAATCAAGACATAAGACAAGAGAAGTAGATGCAAGGATGACCTGGATATTAGAGTTAGAAGTCAAGGACTATATATTGACTAAAACCAAAATGCTTTAAAAAACAGAGGATAAAATGAACAAAATGACTGAAGATGGAGAATTTCAACAAGTAGAATTTAGTTTTTAATGGACATTCTGGAATTGAAAACTACAATATCTGAAATTAAGAATTCATTAGATGAGTTTAAAATCAGAGTGGAACAATGAGAAACATGACTAAATAATTGTAAAAGAGATCAATAGAAAACAGAAAACATCCATAATGAAACATGGGGATTAAGAAACAAAAAAGAAACAGAAATTAAAAAAAAAAACGCGACATATGTGGGACGGTCAAAATGTCTAGAATGAATTTGAATGGAGATAACAAGATGAGTAAGGAAAAGGGCAAAAGCAATATTTGAAGAAATGATGGCTGGAGAACTTCTGAGACCAAAGAAAGACAGCTCAGAGTCAAGAAGCTCAGCAAATCTTCAGCAGAACAAAACCGCACATATGCACATTGTAATGAAACTGTCGAGACCCACAGACGTAAAGAAAGCCTTAATAGCAGCATCAGAAAAGAAATGGGACAGGAGACAAAACAGTGTCTTCAAAAGTCAAACAATACCCTTACAACTGACTTTTCCATAGAAACTGTAGAAGCCAAAGCATTAAAACATTATATATGGGAAGTGCTGGAAGAAAACAACTGACAATCTAGAATTTTACATTACATGCAATGAAATGCTATTCAAAACTGAAGGTTATAATAGGCATAGAAATTAAATATAAGACAATAAGAGCAAAATATGTGAGACAGGAAAAAAGAAATTAAATTGTAAAATTCCTTGCATAGTTTGAAAAGTGGTTAAAAAAAGAAAGTCGGAAAAAATACAGAAGATTTGAATATTATCTGCCAACTTTACTTAATTGACATTTTATGGACATTCCAATGAAGAGGTACAGAATATAAATTGTTTTCAAGTACATATGGAAAGTTACTAAAATCACACATATTCTGGGTCATAATTCAGGTCTAAACAAATTTTATAGGACTGAAATCATACACAGTATGTCTTATGACCACAAGGATAGTAGAAAATGTTTGGATTTAGATGAACTGAAGGAAATGAAAAACACAACTTTAAAAAACAACAAAGAAGTAGAAGATCTGAATAATACTATATCTCAATCCATAACTGATGATCTTCCCACAAGAAAAATCCAAGCCCCAGATTGCTTCACCAGTGAATTTAAACAAATATGTAATTAACATATGTTAATTAATTAATGTATCTCAGATACTCCTCCAAACAACAGAAGAAAAAGGGACACTGCAGCCCATTTTATGAGGCCAGTATAATATTGACACAAACACGTGACAAGGATATTAAAATAAAACAACAGGCAAACAGGTCTCATGAACATAGATGCAAAAAAATTCCTAAAGAAAAATAGTAGCAGAAGAAACCCAGCGATGTATAATAAGTATAATACATAATGAGTTTATCCTACCAATGCAAAGTTTGTTTAGCATTAGAAAATATATCAATGTAATTCACCCCTTTAATAGGATAAAAGTGAAAAACCTTATGATAACCTTAAGAGATTCAGAAAGATTCAATGTCCCTTTATAATCTTAAAAAAGTATCAGCAAATTAGCAATAGAAGAGAATTCCCTTAACCTGGTTATGGACACTTACTAAAAAATCTATAAGTAACATTATAATTATTAGTGAAATGTTGAATGTTTCCTCCTGCATTTAAGAACAGGAAAAATTATGGGAACATATGTGTATGTATAACTGATTCACTTTGTTATAAAGCAGCAACTAACACACCAGTGTAAAGCAATTATACTCCAATAAAGATGTTAAAAAAAAAAAAGAACAGGAAAAAGATGCCTAGTATTACCACTTCTAATCAAAATTGGGTTGGTGGATCTTATCAGTGCAGTAAAGCTAAAAAAAGAAATAAAAGGTAGGAGCTTGAAAGGGAGAACTCAACGTTGCTAATTGTTAGAGAAATGCAAATCAAAACTACAATGAGATATCACCTCACACTGGTCAGGATGGCCATCATCACAAAATCTACAAACAATAAATGCTGGAGAGGGTGTGGAGAATAGGGAACCCTCTTGCACTGCTAGTGGGAATGCAAATTGATACAGCCACTATGGAGAACAGTATGGCGGTTCCTTAAAAGATTAAAAGTAGAACTACCATGTGACCCAGCAATCCTACTACTGGACATATACTCAGAGAAAACCATAATTCAAAAAGACACATGTACCCCAATGTTCATTGCAGCACTAGTTACAATAGCCAGAACATGGAAACAACCTAAATGTCCATCAACAGAGGAATGGGTAAAGAAGATGTGGTACATATATACAATGGAATATTATTTAGCCATAAAAAGGAATGAAAATGGGTCATTTGTAGAGATGTGGATGGACCTAGACAGAGACTGTCATACAGCGTGAAGTTAAGTCAGAAAGAGAAAAACAAATATTGTATATTAATGTATATATGTTGAATCTGAAACAATTGGTACAGATGATCTCATTTACAAAGCAGAAATAGGGGTACAGACATAGAGAACAAATGTATGGACACCAAGGGGGAAGGGGAGGTGGGATGAATTGGGAGACTGGGATTGACATATATACACTATTGATACTATGTATAAAATAGATAACTAATGAGAACCTACTGCACAGCACAGGGAACTCTACTCAGTGTTCTGTGGTGACCTAAATGGGAAGGAAATCAAAAAAAGAGGGGATATATGTATACTTATGGCTGATTCACTTTGCTATGCAGTAGAAACTAACACAACATTGTAAAGCAACTATACTCCAATAAAAATTTTTTAAAAAAGGAAGAACTAAAATTGACTTAATACATAGATGACTTGATTGTTTGCACAGAAAACTTGAAAAGAGCTTACCAAAAAAAACCACTATTAGCATTAATATGGGAATTTAGTGAGGTGGCTAAATTCAAGGTCAAAATACATAAAAAATAAATTGGATTTCTATATACTAGAGACATAAAAATGAAAAAGAAATTTTAAAATGTCATTTCAAATCCCATCATTATGATTCACTTTGTTATAAAGCAGAAACTAACACACCATTGTAAAGCAATTATACTCCAATAAAGATGTTAAAAAAAAGAACAACAAAAATCTCACCATTAAATATAAAATATCTATGAATAAAAGTAATGAAAGCTGTATAAGGCCATTAAACAAATAATCACAAATACAGCTAAGAAAAATTAAAGACCTAAATAAATGGGAGGTGTAGAGCAAATGATAAATCCCATACATTGCAGGTATGAGTCTAAATTTGTATAATCTCCTAGGAAGACATTTTGGCAATAACACTAACACTGTATGTGCACATAATCCATGACCAAGCAATTGCACTTTGAAATATATACCCAAGAGAAATGCATACTTTGGTGCATCAGATATACTCCACAAGATGTTCATTCATAGAAGTACATTCGTAATAGCCCCAAACTGGAAACAATTCAAACACCTGTTCAAAGTTGAATAACTAATAAATTGTGGTATATGTATACAACTATTTATTACATAGAAATCACAAAACAATGCAACTTCTGCTACATAAAACAACATGGATGAACCTCAAAGCCATATGCTGAGTGAAGAGTTCAGAATAGCCTTTAACCTGAGAGGCATAGTAATTGGAAGGAGGCATGTGGGAGCATTCCACGTCTATTAGAAATGTTCTATAGATGGCTCTAGGTAGTTGTTACACAGGTGAATACATACAGAAAAATTTATGAAGTTGTACACTTAAGATTTAGTCACTTGACTGTATTTAAATTATACTTCAATTTTTAAAAAGTCAAAGGGATAGGGTAATGGAAGCAAACAATTCATCTTCTGAATCATACTTGTCTCTTACACAGACTGTTGAGACTGCACTTTCTTTCACCCAGTATTGCTAATGTTAGCTTACATGCATGTTTTCAATTTTTGAGTATTCACTACATGAAAATACAGCACCATATCCTAAGATCCTATTTAATATTGTACCCTCAGTTTGTAACTCATTGCTTGACAGTACTATACATACAACAACAGACATAAAAGCTGATTGTGAGGGATAAATGCAGTAACATTTATTATGAACATACAACCTAGGACAGTGCCAGAAAGTAGCATGTTTTCAAAAATACTTACTATTTTTCTTCCCTTCCTAGCAACACAAGCTAATTTTATGCTTAATATGCAGTAATTACAGCAAACTGCTTCTTTCATTCTCTAATGAAATTCTCTCTGTGAAATGTACTGTGGATTGTATTCCCTTTTAATACTACGGATTTCTTGTAAAGTATGTTTCAAAGTATATATAGCAGAATTACTGTGTTGGTCAAATAGCAAAATATTGAACAATGTTGACCTTCCGTGAAAGGTGAGTCAGGGTGATCTGTTTTAATTATTGCAATGTAATTATATCCAGGATATAACACTTGATTTTCACCTTGTTTTTGAATAAATATTGTTAAACAACAATAGTTAAAATATATAATAGAAAATATTCCCAAACAGTTCAGGAGTGATGGGAGTCTAATTTGATTAGACAATTCAATTATTTTAAATGAACTTGTGTGTAAAAGACTGATATTCTCAACTCACTTTTAAGATTCTACCTTTTCTATTATAATTACCTCTAGGCTATGTAGCATAAACAATATCTTCTTTGCATGGATCTGGGGCAAAGGAAAGCTACATCTAAAAACAGACAGACAATTAGCATTAAAAGTAGCTGAAGCTGAGGAATAGGAGAGGCCCCTGTATTTCCCAATAAGAAGTAAGTGGCATGATTTCATTATAAGTCTTAAATTGTAATTCACAGGGACAGACACAAAATTACTAGCATTGATTTGTGGTTGAACTGCTGCTCACATGAGCAACTCTATGAAGTATATTTCTAGGTTGAGTAGCATCAGGAATATATTCATTTTATGACGGGAAATTATTTTCCTCAGGAATGACTGGAGAGGTCAGCTAATTAAACATAAATTCATATGGCTGATAAAAGCGTTGAGGGGCTTATAATGCTATGGGATAAAGAGCTATTCTCAAAGGGTTAGCCATCTATGAACATGATACTGTGTTGTTGGGTTAATTTTTAATATTACACGATGGCTGTTATTTAAAACAAAAATTTTTAAACAGACTTAAAAAATACCTAGCAGAGAGATCTTAGGACAGCCACAATAACTCACCTAGATTATCCACATAATTTCACTAGCTCTCCAGTTTATATTGAACGAGTGTGTGTGTGTGTGTGTGTGCACGCATGTGTATCTTCCAGTCAAAGACACTTACTTTATCTATGTCATATAACAATGCAAAGGTGGTCCCTCTTTTGACGTACTCTATACATTTTCCTTCTATTGAGAAGCTTTACCAGGACATATTTTACTTATTTTACAATTAACCAAAGATAAACTTAGCCAAACAATAACTAACCTGGGAAAGTTATTGCTACTACCCAAAGAAAGAAAATAGTAGTATATTTTATGTATATGTTACCACAAGATAACAATTAATTACTAAATTTTAAAAAAAGAATATTCATGCTGACATAAATATCTTGGTGTTTCCTCACTTGGAATGGTCAGAACATTCTACCTGTAGTAGAATCTATGGAGATGGTAAATACCTTAAAAGCATTTTCAAAAGGTATAGAGCCTCTCTAGCCAGCTACAATTCAAAGGAGAAGGGAGTAGGAACCTTCTCAGCAGATGGGATGGTGTAATGTGTCTGGGGCTGGGGATTTGCATGAATATGAATTACAAATAGCACAGATAACATGGTGTTCAAAAGCTGTTATGAATCTTGAATGTCAAAGTCATTTAGCTGACATTTGGAGGGACATAATTACCTTAAGAACATTGAAATGGGTTGGTCTAAGTTGCATGGGGAGAGAATCACAGGACACACAATGGCATTGCTTTGGCAATAATTGTGACAAGCGGGCATGGCCAAGGAAGCCAAGAATGGCACACATTAATGCAGTGACATTTTTTCAATGCATGCTGCCCTTTCAGAAATATGCATATGGGGCCTAAATAACCTCTGACCCATTATAAAATAACAGGAGACCGAAAAAAACAAAAAACAAAAAACCCTACCATAAGCCCTATTACTGGTAGGCTAAAGAAAAGAGTTCATTCACATGATACACACAGTTTTACATATTTCAAACACTTAAAATGCATTTAACATTACCAGACTTCAAAGTTTCATCATTTTTCGTAGGTTTACTCACAAGTCACTAATGGTACCTAGAGTGACTTGAAAAGCATTGAAAAGATTGACAGTTCCCGATTGTAGAGTATGATGCTGTTAACTAAAACAATTTCCTATATTAACATAATTTATCAATCAAAACTTAAATATGCATTTATAACGGAAAAAATGTTTTTCATCAGTGTTTTAATCATTCAGGTGTATAAAAATGATGTTTGAAACGTGAGATCGGGAGGAAGTGTACCAGACACGGCATGTACAATAATAGGTCAGTTCATGATTTCCTAGAGGAGCTAGTTTACCACACTTGACAGGGACCCACAGGAGAGCATATTTTACTCCCTAATTTTTGACACTGGTGCTACACCTTCGGTATCAGCTATGATATTAGGGGATAGTGAAAGAAAGTAATGTCCCATTAACATTTCATCAGATAATTCACATATCATTTCTGAAATATTGATTAAAATGCAACACCAATGAGGCAATGAACACTTTAATATCTACCCACTAAAAGCAAATTTGTGAACTCTTATTAATATTTCATTTTCAAAAGTGAATGAGATACTTGACTTCTTTAACAGATCAATATCTCAGGCTGTAACAACATTTGGAGCCCAGCAAGCAGAATTCAATCTACACTTCTATTTACTTCCATTCTGATGCCAGCCCTGATGAATCCCAGCCTCACTGATCACAATTTCCTCTTATCTTCAATGGCACTGTGGTCTATTCCACACCATTTAATACTTGCTCACTCCTGTACTGTGGGCTAATCTTTCATATACGTCAGTATTTCCTTCTTAGTGGAATTATATAAATTATTTACAGAATGAATAACATTATATTGAGGATAATAGTTATTGATAGAATTTGTTGATAGATTAGAAAGACACTGATTGCTGTGTGTTGATGAAAACAACAAACATGGATTATCTATTGTATGCTAGGAACTGTGTTAAAATGTGGGATAAAAAGACAAACAACATGTATTCCTTCAAATGGGGATCACAGGCTGGAAAAATCAGAAAGTAGACAGATGGATACATACATAGTTAGGAGTCAAAATGACTGAGAGACAGACAGACATGATGATAATTACTATAACAGAAAAACATCATGACGGCAAGTAATGTGGAAGATCCAAAGAGGTTCTGTTAGTGAAAGGAATAAAACCACTCAGCATAGAGAGGACTATTTGTTAACTATAAAATATTTCAAGGTCAAACTTGAAGAATAATTCGAGATCATACAAAATTAAATTGACAGAACTTTTTAAAGAATCATGGAAATAAAATCAATATTAGGTTATCTCTAATCTGAGTTGAACAAAATACTGAAGTCATTATAAGATATTTGAAAGGTATTCTGCCCTAAAGGACTTGATTCTGAAATATAATCGTCAAAATCAAAACTGGTTCATTCATTTAATGAATGAATACTGAGTCCATACTCTACTCAGACAACATGCTGAGGTGTTGGGAAAGAAAAGTGAGCAAGATAGATCTAGTCCTGTCCTCATAACAGTATTTCCCTTTGAACAAAGTTGTGCTTATTTTGGTTGGCTCAGTATACATCTAAAATATCAAATAATTATAGTTACATTTTCTTTACAGTAATAATAATAAATGCATGTTATGGAAAAATTAGAAAACAGAAAAAAGTGTAAGAAACCTGTAAAACCATCACTTTGATACTTAATAATTTTATTTTTTCTTGAATACCTCTTTTTTAAGTTTAAATATCATATTTTAAACCCTGATATCTTACTCTATATAGAATTTTTATCACATTTTCATATACCTTTATGTTTTAATTATTCTCCCCATAAATCTTCACAAGCATAAGTATTATGTTTCATATTATTCCAATTCATTCATTCAACAAATAGTTGTTCAGGGCATACTACACTCCTGACACCATTCTATATGCACTGATACAGCAGGGAACGAGGCAAATAAGTTTCTTGCTCTCAGGGATCTCTCGTGGCTCATATGGCTTTGCTATAATTCTTTTATTCACTGTTTTTGGACAACTATTTATTATTTATCCCTAGAATAAGAAAGTGTAATGAAAGCCTTGTATAAATATGTCGTATAAATATGTCATCAGACACTTGATTATTACCTAATGATACAGTTCTTGAAATGTCATAAGTCATAAGCATGTATAGTTTAATATTTTGATCCATTCTGCAAAATTTCTTTAAAGAAGAATTTCATAAATATCCACATGCCCACCTGCTCTGTATGAATGTGGACAGCATTACATACTCAAGACTATTAAAGATGTTTTTAAAAGTCTTTGCCAATTTAACGGTCAAAAACAACATCTGAAATTGACTTTATTTATTATAAGATTGCATACATTTTCTTAAATTCACTGGTAACATGTATTTTTATTTTTTAAACTGTCTGTGCAAAACATTTTCTCATTAGTCAACTGATGGTATCTTTAATGGATTTGTAAGTGCAATTTGTGTGGTTTAGTCTGTAATTTTTATAAATATTTTCCTTTTAATAAAATGGCTTTGTGCTGGAGAAGTGCTTGCTTACTTAAGTCAATTACTTACCTCTTTTTATAGAGATTTATACTTTACACTAGCTGCTTTAATCCATTTATTTTTCTTATTGATATAATGTATGAGATAAATACCTAACTTGATTTTCTCCCCCCATCGTCACCATCAGCACAGCAGCAGCATCATAAACTCATTCTCTTTATTTCCAGGAGGTAAATATATTTTTTCTATTTCATATCTCATGACATAAGGTGGAACGCCGAAAACAATGTTCATAATAGTGGTGATAGCAACAACGATGGTCTCATCTTGATTTCAATAAAAATTACTAAAGTATTTACCTTATAACTGCAGTGCTAGCTGTTGACTTATATGTGCATTTTTAGTGAAGTTAAGGAAATAGTCTTCTGTTATTAGTTCATCAAGAGTTAATTTTTATCAGAAACAGGTATTAGATTTTCTTAAATGCCTTTGAAGCATTTACTAAGAACTCCTCGGTGCTTTTACTTACTTACTGACAGACTATAATATTCATTTTCCTAAAATTAAGTTCCCATTTGTATATCCTAAATAAATTCTTGATTAAAATTTATTATATTTTGATAAGCTACTGAAATTTACTTACCAGTATTTTATTTAAAGTTTTTGTATCTATATTCCTACATAAGATTTGTGTGTAGTTTTGTTTTCGTGCACTGTCTTTGTGAGATTCTGGGATTAGGGTTTTTAGAGCTTCATGCAATAAATTTGAAAGAATTCAACATTTTTTTATGTTTTAGAACGTAATTTAGAATGCTAAGTTTCTAAAAATTGTAAA
Organism: Mesoplodon bidens; assembly: GCF_964165515.1. Classification (NCBI taxonomy): domain Eukaryota; kingdom Metazoa; phylum Chordata; class Mammalia; order Artiodactyla; family Ziphiidae; genus Mesoplodon; species Mesoplodon bidens. The sequence goes on along the minus strand of NC_138162.1, from coordinate 66,056,921 downwards.
AGTTAAGTTTATCAGGGTGCCCAAGTCTCTCATCAAATACTGAGGATCACATTTGGACTCCAAAGAAAACCAAGAATTGCTATATATATTGCTATATATATATATGTATATATATATATCAGAGGTTTCTCTTTAATGTAGACATTAAATAAATCATAGTTAACACACAGCACAGATTTTACACCTGCCTTTCCATACCAGTATAATATGGATTGGGTTTATTAATCAGTTTAAAAAGAAATAGTTTTACCATATTCTTTTTAAATAATTAATGTGATTCGTATATCTTTTAACTGTTCCTTGGCATTAATTATTCCCCAGAAATTAATTGCTGTGAATGTATAATTAATGAATTAATTGAAGGTGAGGTGTCACTTAAGTAGTTGGCAGACTGTCTTTAAACTAATAATCTGTTCTCCAACTCTTTGCACTTATTTCAAGGTGCTACTTTCTTTCTAATGTCTTTAAATCTCAGATAACCTCACATGGAATAGGCTCTGTGGCATGACAAACTTAATTAGAAAGGAGGAAATACAGTGCGGTAGAACTTATGAGAACACAACGTTTTCAAAGTTTAAACTGGTGACTTTCACATTTATGAGGGAAAAACAATATTGTATTCTTTATCTTGCAGGTCATGGGTTACTTGCACATACGCGTGCGTACATGACTGACGTCACTTGGCTCAATGAACAATACCAAGTTATCAAGGCATCCATGAGAACTGCATTTATGAAATTCATTAAGTTATTTCCTGTTGTATATATTCCCTTGGCATTTCCTTCCATTTAAAAAAAGTGGAATGATTTTAATTTTCTTACTCTGGAATTTCTCCAATTTGACTTGGTCAACATAATTAATTCCTGTCATGTCTTTTGAGTCTCACTTTCTTCAAATTAAATAGGTTCTGTTGGATTTGATGATTTTGAGATCTGATCCCCATGTAACATAACTAATAGGTGATGAAATTTATGGACATTGCAGACCACATTAATGACCTAAAGGTGAATTCGGGGTTTTTTGTTTTTTGTTTTTTTGCTAACCTGCATTTATTTATAGATAATTCATTTAAATCCAGTAACTCTGAGTATCTTAATATGAACAATAATGACAGCAATAGACCCTAGGTCATAGGATTGTGAGGAAGTTAAAAAAAATACGTTTGCAAATACTGTTATAGTATCTAGCATGTGGTGGGTACTCAATAACTGTCATTAAAATAATTATTATTCTTTCTCCACATTGATGGGAATGTTTTTAATCAAGTACTAATATCAATGAGGGCATTGCATCCTATAAAATATGTTTTTTTAAAAAGAGCTATGGTCATAATCTATATCATTATTTTTAAATTTTATTCCAGACTCGTGCACAATATTTGGAAACATTTAACAATTTTTCATTTTAATCCTTACATCTTTATTGTAAGATTACTAAAATGTTATAGGCATAGTGTGGCTGATTTTGAATAGCAATTTAATAGTCTTACGATTTTATCTTGCAAAAGCTAATACAATGAGTGCTAAATTAACGCTAAGTGGCTTTTCAGTGGGCTGAAAGATTATTCAATGAGTCATTACTAACTGAGCAAAGTCCACATGAAAAAACAACTCTGTAAAATTCTGGGGTATAACTTTAGCTACTAAAATTGAGTCAAATTTTTGAATAAAGAGGTAGTAGACATATGAATCAAATTTACAAGTGACACAGAACTGGATATAAAAATCAGGAAAATAATAGGTTAGAATTATAAGAGATCTTATCAGGCTATAAAAATTGGCAAAATTGAGCAAGTGAAACAGAACAGGGACAAACTCCAAAAGCAGAGGTGTAAGGTAAAAAAAATTGAGGGGGCTTCCCTGGTGGCACAGTGGTTGCAAGTCCGCCTGCCGATGCAGGGGACGCGGGTTCATGCCCCGGTCCGGGGGGTATCCCGCGTGCCACGGAGCGGCTGGGCCCGTGAGCCATGGCCGCTGGGCCTGCGCGTCCGGAGCCTGTGGTCCGCGGTGGGAGAGGCCACAGCAGTGAGAGGCCCGCGTACCGCAAAAAAAAAAAAAAAAAATTGAGGGAAGTGACTTCCTTATCAGCTACATGTATAAAAAATTCAGGTTTGGATTGACTATAAGCTCAACGAATGACAAGTTTGTTGAAAAAATACAACACAATCATAGGATTTATTTTAATTAAAGAATGGGATATGATTAATCTTCAACAAAGGAGAAAAGAATATACAATGGGAAAAAGACAGTCTCTTCAGCAAGTGGTACTGGGAAAGCTGGATAGCTACATGTAAAAGAATGAAAATAAAACACACCCTCACACCATACACAAACATAAACTCGAAAGTCTTAAGCTTAAAGACTTTAATATAAGAGGGACTTCCCTGGTGGTGCAGTGTTTAAGAATCCACCTGCCATTGCAGGGGACACAGGTCACTCCCGGGTCCAGGAAGATCCCACATGCCGCAGAGCAACTAAGTCCCTGTGCCGCAACTACTGAGCCCATGTGCCACAACTACTGAAGCCCGCGCACCTAGAGCCCGTGCTCCACAACAAGAGAAGCCACTGCAAAGAGAAGCCTGTGCACCACAACAAAGAGTAGCCCCTGCTTGCCACAACTAGAGAAAGCCCACATGCAGCAATGAAGACCCAACACAGCCAAAAATAAATAAATAAAAATAAACAAATTTTAAAAAAAGACTTAAATATAAGATACGATACCATAAAACTCCTAGAAGAGAATATAGGTAAAACATTCTCTGACATAAATCGTACTAATGTCTTCTTAGGTCAGTCTCTGAAGGCAACAGAAATAAAAACAACAATAAACAAACAGGACCTAATCAAACTTAAAAGCTTGTGCACAGCAAAGGAAACCATAAACAAAATGAAAAAACAACCTACAGAGTGGGAGAAAATATTTGCAAATGATGTGACCAACAAGGACTTAATTTCCAAAATATACAAACAGCTCATGCAACTAAACAACAAAAATAACAAACAGTTCAATCCAAAAATGGGCAGAAGACCTAAATAGACATTTTTCCGAAGAAGAAATAGATATGGCCAATAGCCACATGAAAAGATGCTCAGCGTCGCAATTATTAGAGAAATGAAAATCAAAACTACAAAGAGGTAACACTTCACACCAGTCAGAATGGCCATCATTATGAAGTCTACAAATAACAAATGCTGGAGAGGGTGTGGAGAAAAGGGAATCCTCCTACACTGTTGGTGGGAATATAAATTGGTACAGACACTGTGGAAAACAGCATGGAGGTTCCTAGAAAACTAAAAATAGAATTACCATATCATCCAGCAATCCCATTCCTGGGCATTTACCCAGACAAAACTATAATTCAAAAAGATACACGCAACCTTATGTTATAACAGCGGTAGTCACAATAGCCAACACATGGAAACAACCTAAATAACCATCGTCAGATGAATGGATAAAGAAGATGTGGTACAGATTGGATTCGTTTGGGTTTTTCTGTAAAATGTCATGGAAATACCCGAATGAACTTTTTGGCCAACCCAATGTATACAATGGAGTATCACTCAGCCATAAAAAAAAAAAAAACACGAAATAATGCCATTTGCAGCAACATGGATGTACCTAGAGATTATCATACCAAAAATAAATTAATTAATTTAAAAAAATTGAGGGATTAAGTTGGGGCAGGTGATACCACAATATCATCCCAGGTCAAGCTAATCTTATCCTTTGCAATGTTGTATATGACACAATAGAGCAGAAGTTACTGGGAGACTAAACCTGTTTACAAGGCTGAACTTTAAATGCTGCAACCTAGAATAAGGAAGAAAAATCCCTGCTTATTGTCTCTATCTGATGGGCTTAAGCACTGGCTGGATAACTAGGAAACCAAATTTTTTTAGTACAGTCACAAAGAAAGCCCCAGAATGAACAAATTTTTCCAAGAACTTATGAAAAAATAATACCAATCTTTATTAATTTTTGCAGATCATAAGAAAAGGAAATACTTTCCAACTCATACTTTGAATTTGGATGGACTCTGACATCAAAACCTGACAGGATGTACGAGAAATTAGAGGCTATTTTTTCTCATCAACAAAAATGTAAAAATCCTAAACAAAAGCTTAGCAAAATGAGCTTAGTAATAATTTTAAAAGACAGTACATCATGGAAAAAAAAACAATTTTTTAAGAATGCCTCCAGGATATGTTTTAGGACATTGTAAAATACATATTGTCCCAACCAGCAAAATCTCTTCATTATTATTGACAGAAAAAATATTGATCTCTAATCAGGAGAACCTTTTCTTATTGGACAATGAAGAGTATGTAACTGATCATATTCTTCTTTTCCCTTCTGTTGCTTGGAAACTCAGAATTCACTTATTTATTCAATCTTTTCTTATCATATTTGTACATTTTATTTCAGAAGCTGCTCTGTTCTAGGTACTGGAAATACAAGAGTGAAAATGACATGTTCTTGTGGAACATCTATTCTTGTGGGCATAGAGGGTGGAAAGAAAAGACATGAAACAAACAAGTAAAGAAACACATGAGAAAAATAATTTCAATAGAGAGAATGTTATGAAGGAAATTAAATAAATTGACGACACTGAGAGAATGTGGCATTTAGATATGGCACCAGAGTTGAGTCTTGACTAATTCAGGACAACTGCCAAAGGGCTGGGATCAGAGCATCTAAACAAATGGAACAGCAAGAACAAAAGCCCCAGGGAAGGCAAGAATCTTGAGTGTTGATGGAAGATAGGAAGAGAAGAAGCCTGCAAGAGTAGTGGACTTAGTGTCCTGTCATGGAGGTCAGAGAGCTGGGCAGGAATAGATAGTGCTGGTACTGTAATATGAAGAAGTAATTAGGGTTTTATTCCATGTGTGACAGGAGGTCTTTCAAGGGTCTTAAACAGAGGACAGCATGATCTGTTTCTTGTTTTTCAGTAATCAATCACTCTGTAATGTTGTCAACTCTTTAGGAATCTATGATATACATATATAAGCATATGCATTCTTAATTTCTCCCATATTGATCTTCTATTCTGATTTCTTTGCTCTCTAGTCTGGTCAACTTATTATTTAAATCTCAATATTGTGTGTGTGTGTGTGTGTGTGTGTGTGTGTGTGTGTGTGTGTGTGTGTGTGTTTCTTGCAAACTGATTAAAATCTTAGTTTAAAAAAAAGGTATGGGAGATCAACTTCCTCCCCACGGATACACCAGAAATACAGCTACATGTGGAACAACTCCTACAGAACACCTACTGAATGCTAGCAGAAGACCCCAGACCTCACAAAAGGCAAGAAACTCCCCACATACCTGGGTAGGGCAAAGCGGAGAGATTCCCGCACAGAAGATCGGTGCCGAGCGGCACTCACCCGCCCGAGAGGCTTGTCTGCTCGCCCGCCAGGGCGGGCGGCGCTGGAAGCTGAGGCTCGGGCTTCGGTCAGAGCGCAGGGAAAGGACTGGGGCTGGCAGCGAGAACTCAGCCTGAAGGGGGCTAATGTGCCACAGCTAGCCGGCAGGGAGTCCGGGAAAACTCTGGAGCTGCCGAAGAGGCAAGAGACTTTTTCTTCCCTCTTGGTTTCCTGGTGCGCGAGGAGAGGGGATTAAGAGCGCTGCTTGGAGGGGCTCCACAGACGGGCGCGAGTCGCGACTGAAAGCGCGGAGCCCAGTGGCGGGCGTGGGACGCTGGGGCCGCTGCTGCCGCCGCCAAGAAGCCTGTGTGCGAGCGCAGGTCACTGTCCACACCGCCCTTCCGGGAGCCTGTGCAGCCCGCCACTGCCGGGGTCCCGGGATCCAGGGGCGGCTTCCCTGGGAGAACGCACGGCGCGCCTCGGGCTGGTGCAACGTCACGCCGACCTCTGCCACTGCAGGCTCGCCCCGCACTCCGTGCCCCTCCCTCCCGCCCGGCCTGAGTGAGCCAGAGTCCCCGAAGAGGCTGCTCCTTTAACCCTGTCCTGTCTGAGCAAAGAACAGACGCCCTCCGGCGACCTACACGCAGAGGCGGGGCCAAATCCAAAGCTGAGACCCAGGAGCTGTGAGAACAAAGAAGAGAAAGGGAAACCTCTCCCAGCAGCCTCAGAAGCAGCGGATTAAAGCTCCACAATCAACTTGATGTACCCTGCATCTGTGGAATACATGAATAGACAACAAATCATCCCAAATTGAGGAGCCAGGAGTCAGTGCTGTGCCTCTGAGGTGGGAGAGCCAACTTCAGGACACTGGTCCACAAGAGACCTCCCAGCTCCACATAATATCAAACGGCGAAAATCTTCCAGAGATCTCCATCTCAACAGCAGCACCCAGCTTCACTCAACGACCAGCAAGCTACAGTGCTGGACACCCTATGCCAAACAACTAGCAAGACAGAAACACAACGCCACCCATTAGCAGAGAGGTGGCCTAAAATCATAAAAAGTCCGCAGACACCCCAAAACACACCACCAGACGTGGACCTGCCCACCAGAAAGACAAGATCCAGCCTCATTCACCAGAACACAGGCACTACTACCTTCCACCAGGAAGCCTACACAACCCACTAAACCAACCTTAGCCACTGGGGACAGACACCAAAAACAACGGGAACTACGAACCTGCAGCCTGCAAAAAGGAGACCCCAAACACAGTAACATAAGCAAAATGAGAAGACAGAAAAACACACAGCAGGAGAAGGAACAAGATAAAAACCCACCAGACCTAACAAATGAAGACGTAATAGGCAGTCTACCTGAAAAAGAATTCAGAATAATGATGGTAAAGATGATCCAAGATTCTATTTCCCAGATCCAAAATCTTGGAAATAGAATAGACAAAATGCAAGAAACAGTTAACAAGGACCTAGAAGAACTAAAGATGAATCAAGCATCGATTAAAAACACAATACATGAAATAAAAAATACTCTAGATGGGATCAATAGCAGAATAACTGAGGCAGAAGAACGGATAAGTGAGGTGGAAGATAAAATAGTGGAAATAACTGCTGCAGAGCAAAATAAAGAAAAAAGAATGAAAAGAACAGAGGACAGTCTCAGAGACCTCTGGGACAACATTAAACGCACCAACATTCGAATTATAGGGGTTCCAGAAGAAGAAGAGAAAAAGAAAGGGACTGAGAAAATATTTGAAGAGATTATAGTTGAAAACTTCCCTAATATGGGAAAGGAAATAGTTAATCAAGTTCAGGAAGCACAGAGAGTCCCATACAGAATAAATCCAAGGAGAAATACGCCAAGACACATATTAATCAAACTGTCAAAAATTAAACACAAAGAAATCATATTAAAAGCAGCAAGGCAAAACCAACAAATAACACACAAGGGAATCCCCATCAGGATAACAGCTGATCTATCAGCAGAAACTCTACAAGCCAGAAGGGAGTGGCAGGACATAATTAAAGTGATGAAGGAGAAAAACCTGCAACCAAGATTACTCTACCCAGCAAGGATCTCATTCAGATTTGATGGAGAAATTAAAACGTTTACAGACAAGCAAAAGCTGAGAGAGTTCAGCACCACCAAACCAGCTTTACAACAAATGCTAAAGGAACTTCTCTAGGCAAGAAACACAACAGAAGGAAAAGACCTACAATAACGAACCCAAAACAATTAAGAAAATGGGAATAGGAACATACATATCGATAATTACCTTAAATGTAAATGGACTAAATGCTCCCACCAAAAGACACAGATTGGCTGAATGGATACAAAAACAAGACCCATATATATGCTGTCTACAAGAGACCCACTTCAGACCTAGAGACACATACAGACTGAAAGTAAGGGGATGGAAAAAGATATTCCATGCAAATGGAAACCAAAAGAAAGCTGGAGTAGCAATTCTCATATCAGACAAAATAGACTTTAAAATAAAGACTACTAGAAGAGACAAAGAAGGACACTACATAATGATCAAGGGATCGATCCAAGAAGAAGATATAACAATTGTAAATATTTATGCACCCAACATAGGAGCACCTCAATACATAAGGCAAATACTAACAGCCATAAAAGGAGAAATCGACAGTAACACAATCATAGTAGGGGACTTTAACACCCCACTTTCACCAATGGACAGATCATCCAAAATGAAAATAAATAAGGAAACACAAGCTTTAAATGATACATTAAACAAGATGGACTTAATTGATATTTATAGGACATTCCATCCAAAAACAACAGAATACACATTTTTCTCAAGTGCTCATGGAACATTCTCCAGGATAGATCATATCTTGGGTCACAAATCAAGCCTTGGTAAATTTAAGAAAATTGAAATTGTATCAAGTGTCTTTTCTGACCACAATGCTATGAGACTAGGTATCAATTACAGAAAAAGAGCTGTAAAAAATACAAACACATGGAGGCTAAACAATACACTACTTAATAACGAAGTGATCACTGAAGAAATCAAAGAGGAAATTAAAAAATACCTAGAAACAAATGACAATGGAGACACGACGACCCAAAACCTATGGGACGCAGCAAAAGCAGTTCTAAGAGGGAAGTTTATAGCAATACAATCCCACCTTAAGAAACAGGAAACATCTCGAATAAACAACCTAACCTTGCACCTAAAGCAATTAGAGAAAGAAGAACAAAAACACCCCAAAGTTAGCAGAAGGAAAGAAATCATAAAAATCAGATCAGAAATAAATGAAAAAGAAATGAAGGAAACGATAGCAAAGATCACTAAAACTAAAAGCTGGTTCTTTGAGAAGATAAACAAAATTGATAAACCATTAGCCAGACTCATCAAGAAAAGAAGGGAGAAGACTCAAATCAATAGAATTAGAAATGAAAAAGGAGAAGTAACAACTGACACTGCAGAAATACAAAAGATCATGAGAGATTACTACAAGCAACTCTATGCCCATAAAATGGACAACCTGGAAGAGATGGACAAATTCTTAGAAATGCACAACCTGCCAAGACTGACTCAGGAAGAAATAGAAAATATGAATAGACCAATCACAAGCACTGAAATTGAAACTGTGATTAAAAATCTTCCATCAAACAAAAGCCCAGGACCAGATGGCTTCACAGGCGAATTCTATCAAACATTTAGAGAAGAGCTAACACCCATCCTTCTCAAACTCTTCCAAACAATATCAGAGGAAGGAACACTCCCAAAGTCATTCTACGAGGCCACCATCACCTTGATACCAAAACCAGGCAAGGATGTCACAAAGAAAGAAAACTACAGGCCAATATCACTGATGAACATAGATGCAAAAATCCTCAACAAAATACTAGCAAACAGAATCCAACAGCACATTAAAAGGATCATACACCATGATCAAGTGGGGTTTATTCCAGGAATGCAAGGATTCTTCAATATACGCAAATCAATCAATGTGATACACCATATTAACAAGTTGAAGGAGAAAAACCATATGATCATCTCAATAGATGCAGAGAAAGCTTTTGACAAAATTCAACACCCATTTATGATAAAAACCCTGCAGAAAGTAGGCATAGAGGGAACTTTCCTCAACATCATAAAGGCCATATATGACAAACCCACAGCCAACATTGTCCTCAATGGTGAAAAACTGAAACCATTTCCACTAAGATCAGGAACAAGACAAGGCTGCCCACTCTCACCACTCTTATTCAACATAGTTTTGGAAGTTTTAGCCACAGCAATCAGAGAAGAAAAGGAAATAAAAGGAATCCAAATTGGAAAAGAAGAAGTAAAGCTGTCACTGTTTGCAGATGACATGATACTATACATAGAGAATCCTAAAGATGCTACCGAAAAACTACTAGAACTAATCAATGAATTTGGTAAAGTAGCAGGATACAAAATTAATGTACAGAAATCTCTGGCATTCCTGTACACTAATGATGAAAAATCTGAAAATGAAATCAAGAAAACACTCCCATTTACCATTGCAACAAAAAGAATAAAATATCTAGGAATAAACCTACCTAAGGAGACAAAAGACCTGTATGCAGAAAATTATAAGACACTGATGAAAGAAATTAAAGATGATACAAATAGATGGAGAGATATACCATGCTCCTGGATTGGAAGAATCAATATTGTGAAAATGACTCTACTACCCAAAGCAATCTACAGATTCAATGCAATCCCTATCAAACTACCACTGGCATTTTTCACAGAACTAGAACAAAAAATTTCAAAATTTGTTTGGAAAAACAAAAGACCCCGAATAGCCAAAGCAATCTTGAGAACGAAAAACGGAGCTGGAGGAATCAGGCTCCCTGACTTCAGACTATACTACAAAGCTACAGTAATCAAGACAGTGTGGTACTGGCATAAAAACAGAAAGATAGATCAGTGGATCAGGATAGAAAGCCCAGAGATAAACCCACGCACATATGGCCAACTTATCTTTGATAAAGGAGGCAGGAATGTACAGTGGAGAAAGGACAGCCTCTTCGATAAGTGGTGCTGGGAAAACTGGACAGGGACATGTAAAAGTTTGAGATTAGATCATTCCCTAACACCATACACAAAAATAAGCTCAAAATGGATTAAAGACTTAAATGTAAGGCCAGAAACTATCAAACTCTTAGAGGAAAACATAGGTAGAACACTCTATGACATATATCACAGCAAGATCCTTTTGGACCCACCTCCTAGAGAAATGGAAATAAAAACAAAGATAAACAAATGGGACCTAATGAAACTTCAAAGCTTTTGCACAGCAAAGGAAACCATAAACAAGACCAAAAGACAACCCTCAGAATGGGAGAAAATATTTGCAAATGAAGCAACTGACAAAGGATTAATCTCCAAAATTTATAAACAGCTCATGCAGCTCAATAGCAAAAAAACAAACAACCCAATCCAAAAATGGGCAGAAGACTTAAATAGGCATTTCTCCAAAGAAGATATACAGACTGCCAACAAACACATGAAAGAATGCTCAACATCATTAATCATTAGAGAAATGCAAATCAAAACTACAATGAGATATCATCTCACACCAGTCAGAATGGCCATCATCAAGAAATCTAGAAACAATAAATGCTGGAGAGGGTGTGGAGAAAAGGGAACCCTCTTGCACTGCTGGTGGGAATGTGAATTGGTACAGCCACTATGGAGAACAGTATGGAGGTTCCTTAAAAAACTAAAAATAGAACTACCATATGACCCAGCAATCCCACTACTAGGCATATACCCTGAGAAAACCATAATTCAAAAAGAGACATGTACCAAAATGTTCATTGCAGCTCTATTCACAATAGCCCGGAGCTGGAAACAACCTAAGTGTCCATCATCAGATCAATGGATAAAGAAGATGTGGCACATATATACAATGGAATATTACTCAGCCATAAAAAGAAACGAAACTGAGCTATTTGTAATGAGGTGGATAGACCTAGAGTCTGTCATACAGAGTGAAGTAAGTCAGAAAGAGAAAGACAAATACCGTATGCTAACACATATATACGGAATTTAAAAAAAAAAAAAAGTCATGAAGGACCTAGGGGCAAAACGGGAATAAAGACACAGACCTACTTGAGAATGGACTTGAGGATATGGGGAGGGGGAAGGGTAAGCTGTGACAAAGCGAAAGAGAGGCATGGACATATATACACTACCAAACGTAAGGTAGATAGATAGTGGGAAGCAGCCACAGAGCACAGGGAGATCAGCTTGGTGCTTTGTGACCGCCTGGAGGGGTGGGATGGGGAGGGTGGGAGGGAGGGAGATGCATGAGGGAAGGGATGTGGGAACAGATGTATATGTATGACTGATTCACTTTGTTATAAAGCAGAAACTAATTAAAAAATTAAAAAAAAAAAAAAAAAAAGAATATCAGAATAAAAAAATCAACAACTCAAAAAAAAAAAAAAAAAAAAAAAAAAAGGTATGAATTATGATTTGGTGAGTATGTTTTTTGAGAAGAATTAATTTCCAAGACCCAAGTTTGGTCTTCAAAAACTCAAAGTCTAAGAGTCTAAAGATCTCTGGTTTTGTCCACAGGAGAGGGTAGGTGGGTTGGAAAGTGAATTTCAGGCCAGGCAGGAGGGTGAGAGACAACTGAGGAATGGAGGCTAGTGAATACCAGAAGTGCAAGCTTGGCCTAAAGGCATATGATTTCATATCTTCCTAACGCTGGACTGACCAAACAAGATCTGTTTCCCCCTCAGAATGGGGTGTTTTCCATGATGCCTGTTGAAGATCTTGGTCCACAAACTCAGGGGTGAGAAAAACACTATCTTATTTTCCTTATGTCAACCCCCTCCCCACTGAGATGTGAGAAATTCCAATGAGTAATGGGAGTCTTTTCCCCATTCAAGAGTATGAGAATCTGAAAGTTCAAATGATGGCAAGAAATTATGGGAAGGAATGCTAACTTTCAGTATAGCCAGGTCACTGCTGGCATCCTCATTTTCCAAGTCCAGAGTGGCTACCCAAAATCCAGTGGCTTTCCATTTCTTGCCACACATTTGATACAGAAATATTACTTTGGTTAGGATCCTGTGATTCAAGTCCTACTTTCCGAGGTGCACCACGCTACCAACCCTTGTGGGAGTTGTTAGCCTCTTTGTTTCTCTGCCACAGAGCACTTCCCGGGTCCCTATTACTCCCTGGACAGTCCTCCCAACATACTACCACTCATCCCCACCCTACCTCATCCCCTTACCCAGTGAAGCTTCAGCATCAGCTTTTAAAAGATACCCTCTCTTGCCCTTCTGGCCAGAAAATCAGATGAAATCTCTTCAATTGGCTTTGAATTTCTGAAACAGTCTTTTTCAGGTTATGCTTACTGTTCACATAAAGATTTCCAACAGCCTGCCTGACTCAAATGAGAGAGAAGAGAGAAAATAAAGGAAAAAAAAACCTAATAAAAACTATTATTTCAGTAACAAATCATACGTTCTCTTATAAACTATTTCTGCTTCAAAGTATGGTCTTATTTTAAGTCATGAAAATTCTGGTAGCAGGTCACTGACAAATCACATATTGCTTTCTGAATTTTCTTAATATTGAATTCATTTTTATAATAAATGTCATTTAGTTAAGAATAAAATAGAAGACATGTAAAATACATACTATGGCAAATTAATGGAGAAAGTCAAAAGGATTCGGACTGTTTTTAGGACTAAGGAGCAAAGGACTAAAATTATTAATAGGTTAAGTCCATGAATGTAAAATTCTGATGTTTTAAGAGTTTTGGAGGAAATTGATTGTAATTTTGCAACAATACAATTATATAACCAATATCTGTGGCTCTTTGAATGTTCCTCATCTTGGAACCTTCCAGGGGCCTTCTGTAGATAGGTCAATCACAGTATTCCATTTTAGATCAGTTGTTTTTGACAGTGATTAGATGAAACCAATGGTAATGTTTAAAATGTTTAACAACAGTAAGAAAGATGCACTGAGCAGTACACCTGGCTTTAACCCTGTAATTAGTTGTTGAATCATGAGAAGGTATGAAGATTCATGAGAAAGGAGCTTTAATGGGACTGGCCTTGGGAAGCTATTTGCCTATTACTGGTAAAGTGTTTCAATGTTTTAGTAACTAACAACAACTCTACTGGTGTGTAGCAGCTGACTATTAGCTCTGTAACCATGTAAGTATCATTCTGCCAGCTAGAGAAGTTGGTTGAAGTAAATCAAGTATGTATTCCTTCTCTCTACAGTGGAAATGGAAAATGAAAAGCAATTAATTACCGATGTTACAGATGATATATTAAAGCTAAATTTCAAACTTAATGTAAGGGCACACACTATCTTAAGAAGTATTTTAACACTTTTTATATTAAATGCCACCTCTTCACAAAAACCTTCCTGATCTCCTCATTAAAAATAAAGTATGTTTCCCAGCTCTCGGCTGATAGCCTCGTTCCCATCTCTGTGTCTGTTTCCTTCATATCACGTATCCCGACTTGTAATGTTTTTAATTTATATAACTGTTTGCTTGTTTAACTGTCAGGGCTTGGCATTTATTCTTGTTCTGTGTGCATGTGTGTGTGTTTGTGTGTGTGGGTGTGATAGGGGGTGTATGTTTACACTGGTTCTTTGACTAGAATGCAAGCTTCTTGAGACCAGGACCACTTCTCCTAAATCATTAACCAAAATTAATCACTCCATGTTCTTACATTCCCATTTCTTTGATCATTTACCTCCATTTTAGCAATTAATATTTTGTAAATGGTGTGAGCTCCTTGAGAATAGAGGGCACGTCTCATCGTCTGTGTAAGTATGCCAGTCTGTTACCCAGCACCAGACCCATAGATGGAGTTATTAAATGGCAGCTGAAATACGAATGGAAGGCAGAGAAAGCTGCTTCTATTACTTCTCCACAACAAAGACACACTTATTTGGCCAGACTTTGAGATGCTTAACTACTGAAAGGCTGAATCTCAACCTCAAAACATGGGGTTTATTCCAAGATCATATGAGCTACAATGAAAAAAGAAGAAAGGAATGCAAACTATTTCTGCCTGAAAGCATGCTTTTACACTAAAAGTCATATGAAAAATCCAGCAGCCAGTCACTGGCAAATCACAAGCATTGCTGTCTGAGTCTTTCGAACTATGTATTCCAAATACTTCATTTTAGGAAACAAAGATATAATAATGTAACCTAATTCTGATGTCTCTCCCAACTTCTGGAAAGCTGGGAGATCAATTAGTCTGAGAAATTTGCATACAGTTAAATCTTCCTCCACCTCAGAGAACCAAAAAGGAAAGTTGACTTTCTCCTTCAAGGTTTTAGATTTGGGATCCATAGGAGGATTATGTTAATTTCTTAACCATTTGATACAGTGCAGCATCCACAAGAAGGAATGTGATGAATTGGTGAAAGTTCTACAGTGAGGCAAATGCCAGCAGGGTAGGGGCCCTGGGGTTTGTCTGCTGCTGTTACCACATGCTGGCTTAGACCAAGTGCTGGCAGCTGGGTCTTTACACTTCAGCTGAGGAGCAATGCATATATCAGTTTCATTCATGTCAAATTATCCACATTCTTTGAGAATAATCTGGAAAAATAATAAGTCATGCCTTTTTTACCTTTTTACCTTTGCCTTTCAGGTTGTAATTTAAAAAAATACATTGCTCTTCAGAATATAGAATATATTGTGATTATGAAATTATAGACACAGCATGTGCCTTAATGACTCTAAGTAAGGCATGCCAGATTTACCAACTAAAGTTACAGGATTTCCAAGTAAATCTGGGTATCAATAAAGAACAGCGTTTTTTGTTGTTGTTGTTTTTGTTTCTTTTTTTTTTCTTAAGTATACATATGTCCCATGCAACATACTTATACTAAAAAAAAGTAGTTTTGGCTATATGAAATTCAAATTTATCTGGGAGTTCTGTATTGTATTAGGCAAACTTTCCCAAAGTTTAAATTCCAATTTTCCTACCAACTACTTTGGC
This sequence comes from Mesoplodon bidens, assembly GCF_964165515.1. Lineage (NCBI taxonomy): Eukaryota > Metazoa > Chordata > Mammalia > Artiodactyla > Ziphiidae > Mesoplodon > Mesoplodon bidens. Next base: position 66,041,547 of record NC_138162.1, on the reverse strand, counting down.
TAGTAATTTAACCTCTCTGAGGAGCCTTCCCTATATAGAAAATGAGAGTGGACACATTGACCTTGCACAGCTTTTGAGATAATTAACTGAGACGCTGTGCTTCCTCGTACGGATGCCAGATCAGAAATAAACTTAAGCATACCTTTCAGTGTTAAGGCATAGTATTAGTCAAGATAAGGTTAAGCATATATTGTGCTAACAATGTCCGAATGTCCAATCTCCTAACATTAAAAGAGTTCATTTCTGGGCTTCCCTGGTGGTGCAGTGGTTGAGGGTCTGCCTGCCGATGCAGGGGACACGGGTTCGTGCCCCGGTCCGGGAAGATCCCACATGCCGCGGGGCGGCTAGGCCCGTGAGCCGTGGCCGCTGAGCCTGCGCGTCCGGAGCCTGTGCTTCACGGCGGGAGAGGCCGCAACAGTGAGAGGTCCGCAGACCGCAAAAAAAAAAAAAAAAAAAAAAAGAAGAGTTCATTTCTCTCTCATGCACCATCACTTTAGATTCCATGTAGCTTCTCAGTAGTCCAGATTGCCTGGATCTTGTAGCCCTACCATTTTGCTCTGGGGCCACTTTCCTAATTGTCAGGCACAAATGTGAAAGACCTAAGAACTGTGACAGCAATTAACTGCTTCAGCCTGGAAGTAATACACTTGACGTCTGCCCACAATCCAAAGACAAAACTTGTCACATAACCCTGCTTAGCTACGAGGGGGCAGCAAAATATAATCCCCATATGCCAGGAAGAAGACAGGAACCAGTGTGTGTGAGCCCTACAAGTCTTTACCACAAAGGTTATCATGATATTAGAAACAACAGTAGAATCTACAAGTTAACTAAGCACTGAGTGGTCCAAACTTCTTCCTAATGTGGAAATTCCTTCCAGGATGTCACTAGTGCTTCATCAACCCTTAGCTTGAATGCATTCAGCAGCAAGGGACTCACGGCTCATTATTAAAGATTTTCATCTTTGTTGAGCTTGTTGAACTCAGATCTGTATCCTTACAATTCCTAAAACTTGCTCCATTCTGTGGCCGTTACTGCCAATGTCTGTACTTTATTAAAAGAAAAAGAAAAAAGAAAAACAACTATAGAAAATAAGGTAAAAAATGAGAAGGCATTATTATTTTAAGAATGAAGAACAAATAAATACTTGAGAAAAGAATAGATCACTTTTAAATTTAAAAATGCTTAAGGAAAACTACAATGCATAATCAGTCAATTTGTTTTCTTTTAATTTCCAAGAAGTTACTCTCCACAAGGTGGGAATAGAGGTGTAGTGGGGCCGGGGGACGGGAGATTGTTTACTGCAAAAAGAAATGTTTGCTTTTTTTATTCTGGTTGCTGTGTATATGTACCACTTTTATTTTGAAAGAATAATTTTATGTGGAAAAATTTCTGATTATAGAAAAAAGAAAGCTTAATAACTTTAACCAATTTGGGGCTAAGTTTTTAAATCCACTAGCCAGGTAAAAGTGTTTAGTGTACCACATTATGTTTTGAAAAATAATAAATTGCAAAGATGGCAGTGCCTAATGTTTTAAGGACCTTTCTTTTTAAATTCAGTGATTAAAATAATGATGGGAATATTTAATAGATGTATTCTATGAATACAGAACATAAATTGTTTTATAACTGGATTACTATGCTTCATCTAGTCAAAAGAAAGTTTTGTTTGCTTCCCATTTGATCTTTCCTACCAATTAGTAACTGAGCTTAATTTTCCTTCTCATCAGGTTTCTATTTTATTCATTAAAACCTTTCATGCATGTTGAAAGAAAATCATTGACTATTTCAGAAAGAATACAGAGCTCTGTTTTCACTGACCTACTTATAACTCTGAATAAGAAAATAACCTACTGGTAGAGCTCATTTCAAATTATAGCAAAAGATTTAATAATGACCACTGACTAAAAGGAGACTCAAATAGCACCCAGAACATTACCCCAGGGTTAGACAGGAGCTTGATATTAAAAGGTTACAGTCTATAATGGTTAATACAAGTCATTAACACAGCTTATAAATGAAATGTATCTTCTATCAACCAATTTCTCAGTCCCACAGACATCAGTTGACTGCTTTTTATAATTCCTCTCTTCTGGCTCCATCCCCATATCCTGCCCAAAATTGTCCTGCTTATTTCAAACTGTATAATAATACAACCACAGTTAGCTGTAATGCTGTGGAAATATTGCTGGAAACGGCACTAAGAAAATGTGTTCAATCCCAGCTTGCTTCTTTACTGGCACACGAACATGAACAAATCATTTTAGTTCTATGAACCTCTATGAGTACGGATATCTACCTTATAGAGCTGGTGTGAGAATTAAACAGAAACTATGCTACAAATGTGCCCCCAATACTGTAAGAACTCTCTGAGTGTGAGTTCCCTACCCATTTTGGATGTCCACAGAGACAAGAGTGTTCGTAATGAATGGTTAATCTATGCACATCTTTACTATCAACAGTCTAAATAAAGAGTCAAGTTATAAAACAAGCAAAAAGCAAACATAAAAATCAAAAAACAGAAATTAATGAGCCCTTGAAAGACAGAAACTATAAAATAAGCAGTGCCAATGGTTCATTCCTTAATATAAACAAAATGCTTTTTTCTCTACAGAGTCTCTGTAAGCACATAAAGTCATACTTAAGAATTCTTATGAATATTTTACAAAGGTAAGAAGTCACTGTTGACATTAACAAGGCCTTTTTGTAGCTCTCAAGAATTTCTAGATGCTGAGAGCAATAGATGTGAATAAACAGGCACAAGAACATTTGGAATAAGCAGCATGCCCACCTACAATGAACTGCCTCACTTTCTCAATGTGACCCATAAAAAAACATTTTTTCTTCCACTTTTTTCCATGGATGCGCATTTCTGCCTGAGGACTACTGCATCCTCCCACCCCCACCCCCATACTGAACATTCCAGAACCAACAAGCGCAGACATTCATTTATATTACTGATAGCATTGGTAACCTCGTGCTATGACGCTAATGTGAAAGGGCAGGATGGTAGAGTGCTCTCACATAAAAGCCGTAAATGATAAAATTCACTCAGAGAAAGACAGAATTTATTTTAATCATCTGCTTAAAGTCAGACGACGTTTGTCGATCACACAGAGTCCACAGGGTACCGAGGACCGAGAGTGCCTCCTCTGGTCTACAGCATGCACCTGAGCACTGTCTCCTACACGGATGTTCACCCTCCATAGTCACCTTACAGGAGCCTCCACATCCTTCCCCTGCTGCCCTCACACCCCAGATGCCCCGCCGGCCCTTCAGGGCTCTCAACTTCTTCATTCCCTCCCCTTTTGGTTTAACTTCTGATGACCAGGCCCCTGGGATTATCAGATGGAGTAGGGAGGAAGGAGAGGGTAAATTTTGATTCTTGGGAAGAAGCGGAAAGGGCAGGGGAGTCTCTACCATTGTCTGACTTCTGGAAGGTTATCTAAAAATTAAGGAGACATCTTTAATGAGAGTATTGACAAAACTGATTGTCTCTTCAAACTTCTCATGGTTAAAAAAAACAAACAAACGGAAAAGCTCTGTCTTCTTACCTAAATATGATGATTTACATAACCAAATAAAATGGGCCTTACAGGTTTCAGGGTAAGGAGAGAGAGAGAGAGAGAGAGAGAGAGAGAGAGTGTGTGTGTGTGTGTGTGTGTGTGTGTGTGTGTGTAGAAAAGAGAGAAAGAGAGGGGTGATAACCCATCTAAACATTTCAAAACTAATTGTAAGAAATAATAGCAGTAATCATACATGTACACAGAGTCTCTCTGTGTTGATCATACTTTTTATTTATCTCTCCAGATCCCCTAATTTTAACTTCTTGAATGTCTCATGAATTGGATATGAATCAGAAAATTATATGTTAATTCAATGAAAAACAATTGTTTGAAATGTAGACAAATAACTAGCTTGCTAGATGAAAACTAGTTGATCTTCCTTGATCCATTACTGCATATTATAGATGTCATCCTATTTTATTAGTGAATTTGACAATGATTATGATTTCTAAGAGCCTCACTTTTCCATCTGCATATTGCAAAGTTTAATTTTAATTTTTAAGGTAAGGAGTTTTTAAAAATTCAATCTTTTATAGGGTTTCAAAGATCTTCATTCAAAGTGTTTTAACATGATCATTCTTATACATAAGATTTGCATATTTCTTTATTAGATATAAAATAATTTAAATTTAATTTGGCTTAAAATAAAGACTTAGGTTACTTAGGCTTTGGGTTAGTTCTCTTTTATACATGAAGGTACTTTTATAAACAAAATGACAGGTCAGGGAGGTGCTTAGAAGGCTGTCTTTTGGTTGACAAGTAATAAATAACCTTCTCCTAAAGGCAGTGAACTAACCCCTCTGAGCTTCCCCAATCACATGCTCTTGAATATACTGTTTCTACTTGATCAGTTTGTTTTCCTGATTTTTTCCCTCTCTAATTTGAATGTTTCACTGAAATTATCCAAAGCTAATAGTTTTTTCTGGTCTCAGAAATATCTGATGTCCTTTACTAGTGAGAGTTCTATAAGCACCAAGTAAAGAAAATTACCAGCTGTCCTTCAAGTGGGCAGTAAGGAAGAGGAGTTGAATCCACATCTCAGGGAGTCGCTTTTGGTTAGCAGTATTTAATTTCTGGTAGCACTAATTATATTGCATTTTAGTGAAGACACTAAAATGTCTTGTCAATGGTCCCAACAGGACAGCCACACCCTTTGTAAATCTTCTAATGCTTGTCACTGCATTATTTGTGAATACGGACCAGAAGTGTTTTTGAAATGGGAAATGTGATTTTGTCAACACTGAGAAGAACCATCAGTCTTGACTTCCTGTCTTGTAGAGGTAAAACTAAGGGATAATAATTGATTTCATACCATGGGAAATGTCCCTGGTTTCTCTAGACCATGTAATTCCCCCAAATTTTATAAACTAGGCTAGGGTTTGAATTTTACCTGTGTTTTTCAGTCAACCTCTATTTGTCTTATGAGTCGCTGAGATCCTCACCTACTTCTGTGCTTCTTCCTTGTGGAGGCAGTTACCATGGTATTATTAATGTAGTGTGCTACCTTGCACTTAATGATATTACAAACACATGGCATCTATTCCAATTAAGTAACAACAGTGTAAGCACTGAGTATTGTCTTGGCACCATAGCAGCACTACATTCTCCAAGCATCTATACTACATTTTCTTCATACTCTAGCCGAAAAAGAACTTTGATCATGCATCAATCCATAATGATCTTACTCTTTACTAAATTTCCATTTCCTCTGCCTCTACCAGCCATTTCAGCAAATACATTTTTTTTAATTTTTGTAAATATTTTATTGTCTGTTGGCACCATTTTTCCAAGCCCCCATCAGATCAGGGACCTTGTTGCCCCCCCCAATATATTTTTAGCATTTAGCATATAGTGCCTAGCAAGGTTGGTACTCAGTTCAAAAAAATTTTTTTTAAAGAAACGAGGGAATTTTTTTTTCCTCAAATGGCTGTTGAATTTATTTGCTTGATCAATAATGGTCCTGGCAAAAATTAGTTAACCAACACTGAGACAACTGTGATGAAATACTAATTTTAAAAATACATGACACTGTGATAGAAATTAGAGTTTAAACACAAAAGAATCCCTTCAATATTGCCAGCAAATATAAAATGAATGTAACATGACCGACAGGACAGCAAGAAGGCTTTTATACACTATATTTGACACCTGACTGTATTTTCAGTCACCGTAATATCTTCTCTCCAGATTTAAAAAAATAGTATGCTGATTTCTATAACAAAGCTTTTTTTGTACAAAAATCAAATAATGGCCAACAAGTCACAACAGTGCAATAGGTAGAGAATAAAAAAACGCATGAAACAGGTGCTGAAAATAAATACTAACCAGGAGGAGAGGACAGAGCCCTCGGGGGCAGGGGGTGTTTCCATCACCTTGAGTGTGTGGGGTTTGTCCGTGAGGCTGACAACCTCGTGAAGCCACTTACTCGGACACAGCGGCACTGGACCAAGTGCCTACGAGCCGGCCTCCCAGACACCTCGGGTTGCCAGAGACGTGGTGGGGTCAGGACCATGGCTGACTCCAGAGGAAAGCCATTTCCTATCGCTCAGCCTGGTCAACTGGGCACCCAGCAGCAGTTCACCCAGCCCCTGTGGACACTGACATCTGAAATCTTGTGTAAGAGCATAGCTACCCATCCATATGGCTTGGAAATAAAACTTAGTTTTGGAACCAAAGCTAAATTCTTTAAAAATAGCTGGGCTTATGTAGATTCTCTTTTGTTTAACCATAGAATGAGTAAATGTATCCACAATGCTTTATCCATATCACAGAACATGGTACAGCTGACCACACTGAGAACCTTGCCAAATAATATTGCCATGGCACCTCCAAAAAAAGAGCAAACACTGGCTTGTGTTTTAAGTTCTGTCTTGTTGGCTTTGTAGTCAATTAACTAAACTGCTATTGCTGATACAATGCAATATGAGCATTGGATCTGACTCACTGTCTGCATTCAGAAATGTGATGTGGACTTTTGGAAGTTCTGGTTTTATAACAAGACAGACCTTGAGGCACAGAGATGGTGGAATGGCTCCAAAGAGAATGAGCCTGCTTTGTGCTTTTGCAGGCGTGGGCATCGAGGCTCAGAGTGGATAAGTACCGTGGCCAAAGTCACAAAAGTGAGAATTCAGTGGCTCTCAAAGCGTGGTCCTACCTGCAGCATCAGTATCAAATGGGAACTTGCTAGAGTTCTCTGGCTCCACCCAGATCTCCTGAATCTGGGGGAGGGGCACAGGAACTTGTGTCTTAACAAGGTTCCAGGTGATTCTGATGCAACAAATGTTTGAAAACCACAGGTCTAGTCAGGCCTCTTGCTGCCAGATCACACCTCTTTCCTATATGCTGTGTAACCCATAGGGAAAAATAAAGGACGCTCTGATCCAGGGACAGTGGGGCTTAGGGCCTGACTCAGTTGGATATTTGGGGCAGAACAGCTGAGCCTAGAGGCCTGCTTCTGATCCTAACTGCTTCCCTGGTCTCCACAGGCCAGCTTCCCATCTCTCTTCATTTTGGTGAGTACCAGGCCTGGCCTGCCCACTCGTCTTTGTCCCGGGGCTTTAGCCAGTATCAGAATCCTTTTCACTGTGACTTGATGTATATGTTGAAGCTTTTAGTGATAGGCAGAGACTTGATTCAAGACTCGGTCCATCTCAAGAATTCCCAGGTAAGTTCCATGTGTTGTTGATGGCAAGAATGAAAATGAATTGTGAGCGTTAAGATGGGTCTCGATATTTTACGGTTTAGTTAAAGTAGTAGTTGAAGTTCTTACCTAATGTCCTCGGAAACCTAAGAGTTCTTAGGAGTTCAGAAGGTGACGGGGCAATATTCTGAGAGCCTGTACTAACTTGTGTTAGAAAGCTCTCAGTTCTTGCTCCTGGTATTAAATCACCTGGTCTTTAAAAGCAGATGGAGTCTCATGATAGATCAAATCCAAGCACAGTACATCAAAACTTGTGTTAAGAGTTCACTGTGACTTATGCTGGTCCTTTGTCAGGTGAGGCGGTTCCCAAGGCAGCAGCCACTCGGGCTGGTGGCCCTTAATCTTCAGGTGCTTCACTTGGGCTGGTCCTGGGGCTGCTCTGCGCAGGTGGGCGCCTACGTGACACTAGTTGATGATCCGATTATACAGGAACTCCAGGCCTGGTGACTTCGTAACTTTTCTTTAAATCTTTCTCAAAAATACTTCCAATGTAATAGAGCCAAGATACCTACTGCCTAAGCTGTGGTGATTTAGGAGCAGGGCTTTGGCTCTTTCAGAGCAAGACAAAATGAGGTCAGCTCACACTTAAATAATATATTCCGCTTGGTTGCGTGGGCCCATAGTGCTGAGATGTTTGTTGAATGAATGCCTAGGGGTAAAAGCTTTCTGCACGTGAAGTTTTCATCTGTAGAAAGAGGTTATGGTCACATCTACTTCCTAGGACTGCTGGGAGGTGTAAATGAGATAATATGGCAGCACAAATGCGTGACACATAGAAACTGCTCTATAAACATTAGCAATCATTTTTTTTTCTGCTTTATAACAAATTTAGTCAGTTATACATATACATACGTTCCCATATCCCCTCCCTTTTGCGTCTCCCTCCCACCCTCCCTATCCCACCCCTCCAGGCGGTCACAAAGCACCGAGCTGATCTCCCTGTGCTCTGCGGCTGCTTCCCACTAGCTATCTACCTTACGTTTGGTAGTGTATATATGTCCATGTCTCTCTTTCGCTTTGTCACAGCTTACCCTTCCCCCTTCCCATATCCTCAAGTACATTCTCTAGTAGGTCCGTGTCTTTATTCCTGTCTTACCCTATGTTCTTCATGACATTTTTTTCCCTTAAATTCCATATATATCTGTCAGCATACAGTATTTGTCTTTCTCTTTCTGACTTACTTCACTCTGTATGACAGACTCTAGGTCCATCCACCTCATTACAAATAGCTCAATTTCGTTTCTTTTTATGGCTGAGTAATATTCCATTGTATATATGTGCCATATCTTCTTTATCCATGCATCCGATGATGGACACTTAGGTTGTTTCCATCTCTGGGCTATTGTAAATAGGGCTGCTATGAATATTTTGGTACATGACTCTTTTTGAATTATGGTTTTCTCAGGGTATATGCCCGTTAGTGGGATTGTTGGGTCATATGGTAGTTCTATTTGTAGTTTTTTAAGGAACCACCATACCGTTCTCCATAGTGGCTGTACCAATTCACATTCCCACCAGCAGTGCAAGAGTGTTCCCTTTTCTCCACACCCTCTCCAGCATTTATTGTTTCCAGATTTTTTGATGATGGCCATTCTGACTGGTGTGAGATGATATCTCATTGTAGTTTTGATTTGCATTTCTCTAATGAGTAAAGATGTTGAGCATCCTTTCATGTGTTTGTTGGCAGTCTGTATATCTTCTTGGAGAAATGTCTATTTAGGTCTTCTGCCCATTTTTGGATAGGGTTGTTTGTTTTTTTGTTATTGAGCTGCATGAGCTGCTTATAAATTTTGGAGATTAATCCTTTGTCAGTTGCTTCATTTGCAAATATTTTCTCCCATTCTGAGGGTTGTCTTTTGGTCTTGTTCATGGTTTCCTTTGCTGTGCAAAAGCTTTGAAGTTTCATTAGGTCCCATGTGTTTATTTTTGTCTTTATCTCCATTTCTCTAGGAGGTGGGTCAAAAAGGATCCTGCTGTGATTTATGTCATAGAGTGTTCTGCCTATGTTTTCCTCTAAGAGTTTGATACTGTCTGGCCTTACATTTAAGTCTTTAATCCATTTTGAGCTTATTTTTGTGTATGGTGTTAGGGAGTGATCTAATCTCATATTTTTACATGTCCCTGTCCAGTTTTCCCAGCACCACTTATTGAAGAGACTGTCCTTTCTCCACTGTACATTCCTGCCTCCTTTATCAAAGATAAGGTGACCATATGTGTGTGGGTTTATCTCTGAGCTTTCTATCCTGTTCCATTGATCTGTCTTTCTGTTTTTGTGCCAGTACCATACTGTCTTGATTATGTAGCTTTGTAGTATAGTCTGAAGTCAGGGAGCATGATTTCTCCAGCTCCATTTTTTTTTTTTTTTTTTTTTTGCAGTACGCGGGCCTCTCACTGTTGTGGCCTCTCCTGCTGCGGAGCACAGGCTCCGGAGGCGCAGGCTCAGCAGCCATGGCTCAAGGGCCCAGCCGCTCCGCGGCATGTGGGATCCTCCCGGACCGGGGCATGAACCCGTGTCCCCTGCATCGGCAGGCGGACTCCCAACCACTGCGCCACCAGGGAAGCCCTCCAGCTCCATTTTTCGTTCTCAAGATTGCTTTGGCTATTCGGGGTCTTTTGTGTTTCCATACAAATTGTGAAATTTTTTGTTCTAGTTCTGTGAAAAATGCCAGTGGTAGTTTGATAGGGATTGCATTGAATCTGTAGATTGCTTTGGGTCGTAGAGTCATTTTCACAATGTTGATTCTTCCAATCCAAGAACATGGTACATCTCTCCATCTATTTGTATCATCTTTAATTTCTTTCATCAGTGTCTTATAATTTTCTGCATACAGGTCTTTTGTCTCCTTAGGTAGGTTTATTCCTAGGTATTTTATTCTTTTTGTTGCAATGGTAAATGGGAGTGTTTCCTTGATTTCACTTTCAGATATTTCATCATTAGTATATAGGAATGCCAGAGATTTCTGAGGATTAATTTTGTATCCTGCTACTTTACCAAATTCATTGATTAGCTCTAGTAGTTTTCTGGTAGCATCTTTAGGATTCTCTATGTATAGTATCACGTCATCTGTGAACAGTGACAGCTTTACTTCTTCTTTTCCGATTTGGATTCCTTTTATTTCCTTTTCTTCTCTGATTGCTGTGGCTAAAACTTCCAAAACTATGTTGAATAAGAGTGGTGAGAGTGGGCAACCTTGTCTTGTTCCTGATCTTAGTGGAAATGGTTTCAGTTTTTCACCATTGAGGACGATGCTGGCTGTGGGTTTGTCATATATGGCCTTTATTATGTTGAGGAAAGTTCCCTCTATGCCTACTTTCTGCAGGGTTTTTATCATAAATGGGTGTTGAATTTTGTCGAAAGCTTTCTCTGCATCTATTGAGATGATCATATGGTTTTTCTCCTTCAATTTGTTAATATGGTTTATCACATTGATTGGTTTGCGTATATTGAAGAATCCTTGCATTCCTGGGATAAACCCCACTTGATCATGGTGTATGATCCTTTTAATGTGCTGTTGGATTCTGTTTGCTAGTATTTTGTTGAGGATTTTTGCATCTATGTTCATCAGTGATATTGGCCTGTAGTTTTCTTTCTTTGTGACATCCTTGCCTGGTTTTGGTATCAAGGTGATGGTGGCCTCGTAGAATGAGTTTGGGAGTGTTCCTCTCTCTGCTATATTTTGGAAGAGTTTGAGAAGGATAGGTGTTAGCTCTTCTCTGAATGCTTGATAGAATTCACCAGTGAAGCCATCTGGTCCTGGGCTTTTGTTTGTTGGAAGATTTTTTTATCACAGTTTCAATTTCAGTGCTTGTGATTGGTCTGTTCATATTTTCTATTTCTTCCTGATTCAGTCTTGGCAGGTTGTGCATTTCTAAGAATTTGTCCATTTCTTCCAGGTTGTCCATTTTATTGGCATAGAGTTGCTTGTAGTAATCTCTCATGATCTTTTGATTTCTGCAGTGTCAGTTGTTACTTCTCCTTTTTCATTTCTAATTCTATTGATTTGAGTCTTCTCCCTTTTTTTCTTGATGAGTCTGGCTAATGGTTTACCAATTTTGTTTATCTTCTCAAAGAACCAGCTTTTAGTTTTATTGATCTTTGCTATCATTTCCTTCATTTCTTTTTCATTTATTTCTGATCTGATCTTTATGATTTCTTTCCTTCTGCTAACTTTGGGATGTTTTTGTTCTTCTTTCTCTAATTGCTTTAGGTGCAAGGTTAGGTTGTTTATTCGAGATGTTTCCTGTTTCTTAAGGTAGGATTGTATTGCTATAAACTTCCCTCTTAGAACTGCTTTTGCTGCGTCCCATAGGTTTTGGGTCATCGTGTCTCCATTGTCATTTGTTTCTAGGTATTTTTTAATTTCCTCTTTGATTTCTTCAGTGATCACTTCGAATATTAAGTAGTGTATTGTTTAGCCTCCATGTGTTTTTATTTTTTACAGCTCTTTTCCTGTAATTGATATCTAGTCTCATAGCATTGTGGTTGGAAAAGATACTTGATACAATTTCAATTTTCTTAAATTTACCAAGGCTTGATTTGTGACCCAAGATATGATCTATCCTGGAGAATGTTCCATGAGCACTTGAGAAAAATGTGTATTCTGTTGTTTTTGGATGGAATGTCCTATAAATATCAATTAAGTCCATCTTGTTTAATGTATCATTTAAAGCTTGTGTTTCCTTATTTATTTTCATTTTGGATGATCTGTCCATTGGTGAAAGTGGGGTGTTAAAGTCCCCTACTATGACTGTGTTACTGTCGATTTCCCCTTTTATGGCTGTTAGTATTTGCCTTATGTATTGAGGTGCTCCTATGTTGGGTGCATAAATATTTACAATTGTTATATCTTCTTGGATCGATCCCTTGATCATTATGTAGTGTCCTTCTTTGTCTCTTTTAATAATCTTTATTTTAAAGTCTATTTTGTCTGATATGAGAATTGCTACTCCAGCTTTCTTTTGGTTTCCATTTACATGGAATATCTTTTTCCATCCCCTTACTTTCAGTCTGTATGTGTCTCTAGGTCTGAAGTGGGTCTCTTGTAGACAGCATATATATGGGTCTTGTTTTTGTATCCATTCAGCCAATCTGTGTCTTTTGGTGGGAGCATTTAGTCCATTTACATTTAAGGTAATTATCGATATGTATGTTCCTATTCCCATTTTCTTAATTGTTTTGGGTTCGTTATTGTAGGTCTTTTCCTTCTGTTGTGTTTCTTGCCTTGAGAAGTTCCTATAGCATTTGTTGTAAAGCTGGTTTGGTGGTGCTGAACTCTCTCAACTTTTGCTTGTCTGTAAAGGTTTTAATTTCTCCATCAAATCTGAATGAGATCCTTGCTGGGTAGAGTAATCTTGGTTGCAGGTTTCTCTCCTTCAACACTTTAATTATGTCCTGCCACTCCCTTCTGGCTTGTAGAGTTTCTGCTGAGAGATCAGCTGTTATCCTGATGGGGATTCCCTTGTGTGTTATTTGTTGTTTTTGCCTTGCTGCTTTTAATATGATTTCTTTGTGTTTAATTTTTGACAGTTTGATTAATATGTGTCTTGGCGTATTTCTCCTTGGATTTATTCTGTATGGGACTCTCTGTGCCTCCTGGACTTGATTAACTATTTCCTTTCCCATATTAGGGAAGTTTTCAACTATAATCTCTTCAAATATTTTCTCAGTCCCTTTCTTTTTCTCTTCTTCTTCTGGAACCCCTATAATTCGAATGTTGGTGCGTTTAATGTTGTCCCAGAGGTCTCTGAGACTGTCCTCTGTTCTTTTCATTCTTTTTTCTTTATTTTGCTCTGCATCAGTTATTTCCACTATTTTATCTTCCACCTCACTTATCTGTTCTTCTGCCTCAGTTATTCTGCTATTGATCCCATCTAGAGTATTTTTCATTTCATTTACTGTGTTTTTAATCGATGCTTGATTCATCTTTAGTTCTTCTAGGTGCTTGTTAACTGTTTCTTGCATTTTGTCTATTCTACTTCCAAGATTGTGGATCTTGGAAATAGAATCTTGGATCATCTTTATTATCATTATTCTGAATTCTTTTTCAGACAGACTGCCTAGTACCTCTTCATTTGTTAGGTGTGGTGGGTTTTTATCTTGCTCCTTCTCCTGCTGTGTGTTTTTCTGTCTTCTCATTTTGCTTATGTTACTGTGTTTGGGGTCTCCTTTTTGCAGGCTGCAGGTTCGTAGTTCCCGTTGTTTTTGGTGTCTGTCCCCAGTGGCTAAGGTTGGTTTAGTGGGTTGTGTAGGCTTCCTGGTGGAGGGGACTAAGTGCCTGTGTTCTGGTGGATGAGGCTGGATCTTGTCTTTCTGGTCGGCAGGTCCACGTCTGGTGGTGTGTTTTGGGGTGTCTGCGGACTTTTTATGATTTTAGGCCACCTCTCTGCTAATGGGTGGCGTTGTGTTCCTGTCTTGCTAGTTGTTTGGCATAGGGTGTCCAGCACTGTAGCTTGCTGGTCGTTGAGTGAAGCTGGGTGCTGGTGTTGAGATGGAGATCTCTGGAAGATTTTCGCCGTTTGATATTATGTGTAGCTGGGAGGTCTCTTGTGGACCAGTGTCCTGAAGTTGGCTCTCGCACCTCAGAGGCACAGCACTGACTCCTGGCTCCTCAATTTTGGATGATTTGTTGTCTATTCATGTATTCCACAGATGCAGGGTACATCAAGTTGATTGTGGAGCTTTAATCCGCTGCTTCTGAGGCTGCTGGGAGAGATTTCCCTTTCTCTTTGTTCAACAGCAAATACATTTTGAGGAACATAATTCTGTCTCCCCAGTTAGATGAAGGCTCATTGAGGAAGGAAGCCTTTTCCTATTCTTCTTTTATGGTTGAAGGACTGACTGATATATGAGGAATTTTACCCATCAGATATAACCATTTATTCAGAAATTCTGTCAGGCCACTTCTGAAGAGTGGTGCAAGCATAAGTCAGAGAAAAAAGGATCAGACAAGAAAACAGAATCACTAATGGACTCTACATATCAAATATATGACAAATCTTCCATCTAGAAAAATAAATACATATTTATAATTATTATGCTGGCTATTTTGGAATCTTCAAAATAGCTAATGATTGGTCACTGGAAGAGAGACTGCCAGCTGATCATCAAACCTATTGCCTCTTTTTCCTTGGGAAACAGCTAAATGATGTTTCCCAACATCCCTTGTAAAAGTGTGGAGGCAAATGACTAATTTCTAGCCAATGGAATTTTGTAGGAAGTGATGAAAGCTACTTTCAAGTCTGGCCTATAAAGAAATCTTCCTTATAATTATAATCCATATTCCTTCCCTCTTCACTATATTGATGCAAATATGCATGGTGATCTTTGAAACCATGTGGTAAAGATATAAGATCCACAAAATGGAAGTAATATAAATTCTCTCACTTGAAGAAGAACCACTCTGATTAGAAACATCCATCTACCCTTCACATGAAAAGGAAATTAACAATTATGATAAGCTATGTGTCTGAGCCTATTTAACTGTAAATAGAGTTAAAAATATAAAGTCAGTCATCCTTCCTTTTTGCAAAAGGTATCATATTGAAAGAAGAGGAGGAAGAAATGTCACTACCCAGCCTCTAACCTCACCTCACCCATGACACCAGATTGGTGTACCACAGAAGTTATAGGGTTCTCTCATGTCATTACGTAAGGTGTATCTCAGAAATAAGACTCCATGCCATTATACATGCACATCAAATTAGATATAGAGACTAAATTCCAAATTGATAAAGCAGTCACTTCCACAAATTATATATACACACACACACACACACATACATATATATACACATATACATATATACTATCATATATTACATAACATATCTCTATGTAGGTACATAATATATTATATTTAACTATATTTTCTATAATGTATATCTATACATTTAGCTATCATTAATAATATAGTTTATAAATTAAAATTCATCTCATACATTAAATTTTTTCAAGTAGTTAATAAGAAAAAAATGCTTTAGTATTCATTCTGTATTGACACTTTCTTTACTATAGAAGGCTTATGGCTTCTTAAATATTTCTTTTGCTAGAACAATCTATCACTAATTCCTATGCTTTATATTATGGATACTATAATAGAAGTTCTAGTAGAAATTGTCAATATTATTGATCAATTATATAGGCTTGACATTTTGCTCATTTCTACATAATTCCAAAATATGGTTTAAAAAGTAAGAAGTGAGCCAATATGCTCATCACATACATACTTAACTATTTCAGGAGCACTTGGAGTAAAATGGCTATACTACCCCGTTGTTTTCAGAACATCAGTCTTGTTTCAGCCCCTAGCACACAGCAGGTGCTAAATATGAGGATATAGTCATGTTGATACCATAAAGATATGTTTAAAAATTATAAAATAATGGAAACTTTATCTTTTACAAATATTATAGTGCAGACATAATCTTTGGAAATGAGCACAATAATTTTAACTATACAACAAATGCACTACAAGTATTTTTGATTATTTTGACTTTAAACACCTAACACACATGTATTTAAAAACTTCTTATGGGGAACTCTTACAAGGTCATTTGTACAAGCAGAATAGAAATCATCAGTAAAAGAAACAGTTTAAATGCTTTAATCTTAACTTAGAAAGAGAGAATTTCACTAAACAGAAATTAAATTATTGTTAATTGGCCCTACACCAGTATTTGCAATATTGTGTTGAATTTAGAAAACTCAATGAAGAAATTAATGGCACATTTTATCAGAAACTACATTGTTTGGGATGTCGACTTGAAATAATCTGCCCTAAAATAGCAATGTTATGTTTGACTGAATCTCTACTCAGTGACACAAAAACACAGCCCTAACATTATTCTTCTTTGCTTTCACAGAGTTTAAGCTTCTCCATGAGGCAAAAACACATGACTGGCCTAACAGATGACTTTGAGTTGCCTTAATGCCTTTGGAATTCTAGCTATTAATCTAAGCTTACTATAACTAAGCATATAATTTAATAAAATGTAATTCAATTGGACAATGAACATATTCAATATCATTTGCCACAAGTGATCACTAAATATATTAATATTCATCAACAATTTTTCTGGAAAAATAAAGATGATCCTGAAACTCTTATTCTCCTCAATTTAACCTAAGTTCCTGGTCTTTATCATTTAGCTTTTTGACTACATCTTTTATAAATGACAATCATAGGACTTCAAAGGAAAAACGAGGATGAGATATGAGCTTCACATCAGCTTTGGATATATAACATGCACATTAATGGTGGTTACTAATAAGTCTTAATATGTTGCCCATGTGTGTATTTCTGAACAGCCCAATTCTTTTCTTTTCTTTTCCATTATGGTTTATTACAGGATACTGAATATAGTTCTGTGTGCTATACAGTAGGACCTTGCTGTTTAACCTTTCTATATATAATAGTTTGCATCTGCTAACCCCATAAGGCAAAATTACTGTGTAAAATTTAATTTCCATCAAAGAAATCTTAGAAATAATTTCTGTAGGGGGCCAAGGAGTGCTGTGCATGTATTTTGACACTGATTCCTGACCTATGCTGTGAACAACTTTGTTAGAGTATGACATTTTAACCATTCCACAATGTTTGGTCAAAGAGCAAAGACAAGTATGTTTTTCCTTTTACACTTTGCACCCGACTCCTACATTAGAAAACACCTGCAAGCTGAGGAATGATGTCAATATGTACGGTAGAATATACTACTGGTGGTCTATTGCTAGGCTTTCACAACTAACAGAGATTGCCATTTCAGCTTTTCCTCTTTCTTCAATGCTTGGAATTCTTGTTTCACAGGATAACTCATAAAACTGATTGGACATTTGGTAATAATGACGGCATGGTGTAAACTGTGTCCCAGTCTACTAAGATAATTATGAATAAGATATTAATTTCAGTATTTTTCATCTACTTTAAGATTTCTATCTTTGATTCATTTATTTATTAAACTAGCATTGATAGTCTGTACTCTCCTCGTTATATATGTTTGTTATACATATTTTATAGATGAGGGACTGAGGCTCAGACAAACAAAGGCACCTGCTCAAGGACGCAAAGCTGGTATATTTTATGACTCAAAATACAACACTCTTTCCATTCTCCAGCCTTCTTTTTTAGAATGTGAGCAGTACTTTAAAACTACAAACATTTTGGAATCAAACTAATTTGACTTCAAAACCTGAAACTGCCACCTACAAGCTACATAATTTTTTTAAAGTTTTGAATCTCCATAAGCCTGTGTTTCCTCATCCTGAAGAAGAGGAATAAAAGTAATACTTTAATAATATTTTTCAAGAATGAGAGCTAATATATGCACAGCACTAAGGGAAATAACAGGTGCTCACGAATAGTAGCTAATGAAAATATTGGAGGTAGGTTATATTTATTCATTTGAGTGGCAGTACTGATTAATTACTAGACTGGGAGTAAATAAGTCAGATGTCTAGTCCTAGTTCATTTAAAAAACAGCTAAATTGGGCCTCCCTGGTGGCGCAGTGGTTGAGAGTCCGCCTGCCGATGCAGGGGATACGGGTTCGTGCCCCGGTCTGGGAGGATCCCATATGCCGCGGAGCGGCTGGGCCCGTGAGCCATGGCCGCTGGGCCTGCGCATCCGGAGCCTGTGCTCCGCAACGGGAGAGGCCACAACAGTGAGAGGCCCGCATACCGCAAAAAGAAAAAAGAAAAAAAAAAAAAAAAAAAACAGCTAAATGGCTCTCTAGAAATCTCTCAGGTCAGTACGGGAAGACAAAAACTTGTCTTCTGATAAGTGAGACAAACAATAAACAAGTAAAAAATGAATAAGTAATAAACATTTCAGGCAATGTTTAGTACTATGAAGAAGATTTAGTCTTAAAAAAGAGAGTAATGAATGATTTAGGGATAGAGAGGTCTATTTTAGGTGGGGTTTTTAGGCAAGCCCTCTCCGAAGTGGTAACATCGGAACAGAGACCTGAATGACATGACACAGCAAGTCACACAAACACCTGGGGAAATGGCAGAGGGAATAGTAAGTGTAAGAAACAAAGTAGTGAATAAAAGAGTTTACCAGGGAGGGCAGTGAGAGTGAAGGTTGTCAGAGATTGGAGGGGCCAGATCATGAAGGTTTCTGTATGCACTTGGGTTTTATTCTAGGTATGTTTGGAAATCACTGACAGATTTTGTTTTCATCAGGTTATCAGTAATAAAAAGCTCTCTCAGGCTGCTGAGTGAAAAATAAATTCTCGTGTGGAAAATAAACTGCTGTGACATTAAGTATGGCGGGTGAGGGGATAAATCGGTTTTTGCCACAGGGCAGGTTAAATTTTTCCCTTTGCCTGTAACTTGTAACCTGGATAAAATACGTGCTTCCTAAACTTATAGGAAAGTAGAAAAATCCAATCGTATTTTTCTAAAATCTAATGATTCATACCTTAAAGCGATCTAGTATGGCCAACTGGCAGTTAAGACATCATTAGCTCATTCCAGTTTACTCAGCATTGGCTGTAACCAGTTCTCTGCCTATTGGTCTATTAAAATGTGATGAAAATTATGTACTACAAGGCACCAGGACTTTGCAGTTCCGACATTCTAGGTATAATAGGTTATTTTCTTAATAATTCTTCCTTTCCCAAAGGACCTCTTCCTTTTCCCATTTTCCTGTTGCACAACTTCTTACTTACTATTTGATAAAGTGATAAAAAAGCAAAAATTGGTGCTATCTGTTAATCTGGCTCAACTGCCAAACATAGTTTTGGATATTTACCTGGTGACTTTTGAGGTAACTTGAATTATTCTTTTATTTTTGTTCCTACAACTGTGCAGTAACAGAAAAGCAACACAAATTATTAATATAAACATTGAGCCTGGTGATTTAAGATCAAATTTTATGGTGAGAGAACTGCCTGTTAAATATATTGGTATATTCTTAGTCCATAACCTCCTGGAGTAGAGTCATTTTATAATATAATAATAAAATCCCCAGCTGTGTTTTGTGATTCTAATACATTCAGGCTTTGGTTGCTGACTCAAAGAGTATGGGTGTTATTTTCTTTATGTATTTTAATATAATTTTAATGATAAAACCAATTTCCACGTGACTTTAGATAGTTCCAACTGACTGATATGACAATATTTAAAATTACCCAACAACTTATAGGTATCTTCTAACAGAAACCATTAACCTTGCCAATTTATACAAAATAAAAAGATAGGTTAAGAGATATGAAGTACAGAATGAGAACATATGCCTAATCATAGGCTCAGGAGAAGTAAACAGAGTATGGAGATGAGGCAAAATTGGAAGAGAAAAATTACTAAAATATTTCCAGAACGGACAAAGTCATGAATCTACAAATATGTAAAGCAAAATGTAGACTAAGTAGAATAAATAAAAATAGATCCATTTCTATACACAACTTATGAAAGCAGAGACAAAAGGAAGATCTTAAAAGAAGTCAGAGAAAGAGAAGACAGATAACTTACAAAGAAACACCGTAAGAATGAGAGCAGACTTCTGAGGAACCTCAGTGTCAATGAGAAAACAGCACAGGAACATCTTCAAAATTATCACTCAGGAACTAAAGTGAAATAAGCCATTTGGAGATAGACAACAAGGTCCTACTGTATAGCAAAGGAACTATATTCAATATCCTATAATAAACCATAATGGAAAAGAATATGAAAGAGAATATGTGTATATATACATATATATGTAAAACTGAATCACTTTGCTGTATACCAGAAATGAACACAACATTGTAAATCAACTATACTTCAATTAGAAAAAAGATTTTTAAAAAAGAATATATAATATTGACACAGGGATAGTCAAATTCACCAACAAAACAGAAGAGCAATGCCAGAAATAAATCCATTCATACATGAAAACCTGAAAGGGTGATACTGCAGATGACTAGGGAAAGGATGGCTCCATCTACAAATGGTGCTCAGAAAAATTGGGTTTTGATGTGGAACAAAAAGTTGAACTGAGGTTCCTATTCACATCAAGCACAAGACCTAATTCCACATGCATTTAAAGAGTGAAGTGTGAAAGGCAATATTTAAAGCTTTTTATGTTGGAGACAACATTAAAAAATAGTTCATTGCTTGTGGAATGGTAAGGATTTCTTAAACAAGACATGGAAGCTACTAACAATAAAATAAAAGATTGATACCATGACATTAAAATTAAGAACTACTAATCCTCAGAAACTGTATCAAGAATGCAAAACTTAAGCCATAAATTAGAATAAGATATTTTCAATATATTTATCTAACAGAAGATTAGAAGACAGAATACGTAAAGAAGTCCTATATAGCAAAAAGACAAAAAAACTAATTAAAAAACTGGCAATATGCATAAAAAAATTTACAATAAAAGAAACAGATGGGATAAAAGCACAAGAACAGTATTAAAACATATTAGTTATTAACATGAATGAAATATCTATCTCTATATATGTTAATTAAGTCTATTATTACCAGGTGTTAGCAAATTTGTGAACCAGTAAGAAATATTAAGCACTACTGGTGGGAATAAAAATTGATACAACCACTTTGGAAAACAATTTAAAACTAACTTATAAATATTCACAAATCCTATGACTAGCAATCCATTTCCTAGGTATTTACCACAAGAAATTCTTATATATGATTAAAAAGAAACATTTACAAGCCTCTTTATGGCAGTACTGTTCATAAGACAAAAAATTAAATTAAAAATCCTGGAAAATAACCCAAATGTTCACTAACAGGAGAATGGATATATAGAGTATATTCTTACAATGATATATCAAACTGACATTAAAAAAATAGAATAGAATACTGTTACATACAACAACTTGAATACATAGTATTAGTGGGGAAAAAAAGTCTGTTCACTGAATCCTACTTAAATAGTAATGATGATAGATAGCATTTTTGTGATTCTAGTACCCTAGAGATCCAAGGCAAAAAAGAAAAAGGGACTTTTGGCCTCTATGCATGGGATAGATCATAACCAGGATTGCTACGTTTCTTAAAACATTTTAGGAAATATCCTAATATGTATTCACATTAGTAGATTGTTTTATACACAAGAGACCAAAATATAAAAATAAATTTTTAAAGAATAACACTAGATTTATAGACATAAATCTTAATAACCATGGCTTAATATGGTTGTAATAAATCATGTTGATGGCCTGGACAAGGGGCCGTGTATAGGAAATTCTTCTTATTCTTTTTATCTTAATTTGTAGATATAGCCTTGGTTGGCTTTTTGTTTGTAACCGTATACCCAAGTCCTTTATATAGGTTTCTGGATGATTTTATGGCTGAGAGTCAAATAGGACAGCTAACCCTGATCACAAATTCTGATCACTTTTGCACAGCAATTAT
The DNA here is from genome assembly GCF_964165515.1 of Mesoplodon bidens. NCBI lineage: Eukaryota > Metazoa > Chordata > Mammalia > Artiodactyla > Ziphiidae > Mesoplodon > Mesoplodon bidens. The sequence goes on along the minus strand of NC_138162.1, from coordinate 66,019,918 downwards.
GTACTCCAAACTAAAGATTAACTTTGAAAACTGATTTCATATGTATGGGTCTCAACTCCAGAGGAAAATTCCTTTTGAAATACAGGAATCTATGACCCTTAGTGCCATTAACTTAATACTACTTGCAGAGAAGGTAGGAAAGAATAAGCTATTTAGTGGTCATTTTCTAAACAGCAGACATAGCAGTGACCCTGAGATCCTTTGCCACAGAGATGAACACCACCCCAATGGAGGTAAGGGAGTTGGAGTACCCAACTCAATACCAGCAGGCACCTTGATAGCCAATGTCATGTGAGTTGGTGTAATTGTATCTGATGCCTTTTCTACTACAATTATTCCCTCTGGAAATTTTAAGAACGGCAGCATCTGTTTTCAAGACGGAACACAATCAAAAGCTACCATCAGGTGCAAGCACTAGCCTAGCCCTTTATCACTAAGAAAAGGTAAGTAATCTCATTTAACCTCTAAAGATCTATTTTCAAAGGAAAAAATAAAATTCTCTGCAATGAAAACAAAAGCTCTCTAGTTTCTCTGACTTGTTGTATTCCAAATTCGTGGCTCTGACCTTTTCTTAAAACTTTAAACATCACAAGGAAATCAGTGGGAAGGCAATCATGTGCTAACCAAATACTTAAAGGGCAGAAAAATTCACTGAAGTGAAAAGAGATTAGTAAAGGGTGGAAAAGAGGACCAGCCCTCTGGTGAACAGATTTGGGATGAGTTACCAGGCAGAAACCCACAAGCAATTAACAGCTCTGACATCAGGGGACAAGCAAATATAAAACACTCAGTTCTAAGAGAGGCTCAGCAGAGGATCCCCTCAGGAGTTCAAGGTACTGGAGAGAAACTCTATGGGGAGTGGGTGGATTCCACCAAAACTTCATTAGGATAAAGGGGACTTTAAATCCTGGAAATTAACTTGCTAGGAATCTGCCCCTAATTCTTCTTTCAACTCCATGGATAAATGTAATTAACGATGGTGACCCGTTAATGAGTGCTTTTGATAAATGACATCCAGGATAAGTATTTTTTATATAAATAGAAATTTAAAATGAAGAAAATTAAATGACTAGGATTTAATTATGTAGGTATTATACATGTCAAAATTTTAAAGGTAAATTACTATTTTGATTAGTTTTTGAAATGTCATTTTACAGATATGAAAAGCATTTTGAAGGTGGGTTGGGAAGGGTCCCATGCCATTTATAACAGTCCAAAAAACTTGCATAATTCCATCTTGCTTTTTCCTTTTCAGCTTGATTTTTATCTATGTGCCTCGGTCTCTACGCAAAGGGCTGAAAACCAGAGGCTGTACTGCATTCTTGCTTCAAACAGAATGAAAGCTCCCGAACTCCTCTCTCTGCGCTATACCTTCTTGGCCCTGCTTTTTTTCCAGCAGGCCTGGGCTCAATTCCCAAGACAGTGTGTCACCATCGAGGCTTTGAGAAATGGCGTGTGTTGCCCAGACCTGTTCCCACTGTCTGGGCCTGGGACTGACCGCTGTGGCTCCTCATCAGGAAGGGGCAGGTGTGAAGTGGTGACAGCTGACTCCCGACCCCACGGCCCCCAGTACCCACACGATGGCAGAGATGACCGAGAGGGCTGGCCCACGCGCTTCTTCAACAGGACATGCCGCTGCATTGGCAATTTCTCGGGATACAACTGTGGAACCTGCCGTCCTGGATGGAGAGGAGATGCCTGTGACCAGAGGGTTCTCATAGGTAAGTGGGGTGTGAATGGATGCACAGTTCTGCATGGAACTCAACACACTTAAGAGAATCCTGAACCAGTTGAACTTTCAGAACTCCTAGAAATCATAAAGCTCAAGCCTTACTTTTCACAGCTGAGGAAACTGAGGCTTAGAGAGGCTGAGAAATGTATTTGATTTAAGGAGTTGAAGTTGAAGCTCAAGTCTTCTGACTAATAACATTTCCTTTCAAAAGATTTGTTGAGCAACTCCTTTATACTAGGAACTGTGCTAGGTGTTTATGACTGGACCTTTCAGTAACTTTGCAAGATAGTTATGTTAATTGTGAGGTTCTGAAAGGTCAAGTCCATGTAGCTGGTATGTGTTAAACCTGGAATTCACACTGAGATGTGTCCAGCTCTAATCGATGAGCTTCTTCCACGACCCTTGCTGACCACAAGGATGTTTCCTGCTCTGCTGATCAAGTTCAGCCATTTTACAAGATGAGCCTGGCCCGCAGCCTAAATAACGATAAATGAGAAAGCTTTCAATAGTAACAGCTGGCAATACTGGATTGTTTTCTTTGTGCCAAACATGGGACCAAGAGTTTCAGGGGATGTTTACGGAGCCTTTTTTTTTAATTGAAGTATAGTTGATTTACAATGTTGTGGCTACAGCAAAGTGATTCAGTTATAAATACATATCTATTTTTTCAGATTTTTTCCCTTATGGGTTGTCACAAAATATTGAGTATAGTTCCCTGTGCTACAGAGTACATCTTTGTTTGTTATCTATTTTATATACAATTGTATGAACATGTTAATCCCAAACTCCTAATTTATCCCTCCCCCACCTTCCCTTTGGTAGCCATAAGTTTGTTCTCTATGTCTGTGGGTGAGTCTTTATTCAGAGCCAGGCTCTGGTCTAAGTGCTTTTTATGTGTGTCCTCTTAGTCTTTACAACTTTATAAAGCAGTATCTTTACACACACTTTACAGATGAAAAACTGCTTAGAGAAATGTGTGCAGTCATAGAATGAGGCTCTGGTCTTAACCACTGTACTATACCACATACCATGTTTTTGCGAAATTTATGATATTAAAAAGGTAGAAAATTCCAAGAAATATGCCAATAGTGAGCAGAAATCAATATAACAGGATCATAGAATCATAAAGTCCATGGTAAGATTAAGGAAAGCTCATAGGAATCCTAGAGTAAGTTGGAGAGAGCAGGAGAGGGAGAGGAAGAGAGAGAGAAAAAGCAGGCCTGAAGAAGGGATTTTAGCAAGGGGTATTTTTAAAAGTATAAAATGATGTGAGCACACACACAAATTATCATTCACGGGTAAATGGGACGTGGTGTGACAAGATGATTGTGTGCACTGTCTTCCCATGCCCACACTGCAGATGTTTTCACGTTTGAATTTTGTATCCCTAAAGTCAGGAGAAACCTACTGGACTTAAGTACAGAAGAAAAGAACCGCTTTGTCCGGGCCCTGGATATGGCAAAGCGCACAATTCACCCTCAGTTTGTCATTGCCACCAGGAGATCAGAAGAAATATTGGGGCCAGATGGCAACACACCACAATTTGAGAACATTTCCATTTATAACTACTTTGTTTGGACGCACTACTACTCAGTCAAAAAGACTTTTCTGGGGGCAGGACAGGAAAGCTTTGGTGAAGTGGATTTCTCTCATGAGGGACCAGCGTTTCTTACATGGCACAGGTACCACCTGCTGCAGCTGGAGAGAGACATGCAGGTATGCATGAGGCATGGCCATGTTCGTATCCTTTACAGAGGAGGTGACTTGTTTCTAAGTTGTTGATCCACTGTGCTCTGAATGATCAAAACAGGCGATGACAAAGCGATTTCACATTATTAATCTGCCTTCAGCATTCTGTTAAGTTTCTCCCTATGCTAATTACTTCCTTATTAATTAATCTTTACCCTTTGTGAAGTGAAAAGAAAGTCATATCAGTGATGAGGAAGCCAATTGAGATATCTGTAGGTGTGAATTAAAGCACTGGACATATTCTACAGCTCTGTCATTGAAAAAATAACCCTTGTATAGTTTGCAATCAAGGACTCTCACTTGATATGTCTCCCTTTTCAAATGTAAACCAATACCTCCTGGTTTGGATGAGGCAGGTGTGTATAACTTCTCAGTCTTCCAAGTCCCAAATGTTTAGCTCACTTTATAAGTTGATGATTCGTTCTGATATGATATGGGGTTTAAATTATGAAAAAAATTACTTTTCATTTATATTGTCATATTTTAATTGAACTCCATTTTTTCCATGCCCCCTACCACTTTGAGGCTTATAGAAGACACCTACTAACAACATCCCATAGGTCAGACATCATTTTAATTTAAAAGGCATTGACTTTTTTGGCATAAAGTGAAGCTCAAAACAAAGTTATCTCCTGCTTATTTTTAATGAGATAAGCTAAAGCCACATTAAAGTATCTGTTAACATAAATACTTTCATATTGTTTATTTTACTAATTGCTCTATATTTTAAGAAAAGTATTGTTATTTTTAAATGAAGTTTTAAAAAAAATGTTTTTGTTATTGACATACAGCTGATTTACAATGTTGTGTTAATTTCTGCTGTACAGCAAAGTGATTCAGTTATACATATCTATACATTCATTTTTTATATTCTGTTCCATGATGGTTTATCATAGGATATGGAATATAGTTCTCTGTGCTATACAGTAGGACCCTGTTGTTTATCAATTTTGTATATAATAGCTTACATCTGCTAACCCCAACCTAACCCCTAACTCCTTTAAAATTCTTAGATCTCAATTAGGAAATCCACAAGCTGAACCTGTTTTCTAGATGAAATAACAGCAATGAATCCCTCCCCACAAATTAAAATCTAAAAATTAATCTAAAAATATCCAAGGGCAGATTCACATATTGATTCGCAGTATGCTTGTGCCCAGCATTATCCAAGAAAATAAATGGTTAGAAGGGAGAGATTTAATGCACTAAAATACAGAACAAAATATTCACATGTAAGTAGTCCATCCATATGCAATTTGAGTGATTAAATGAATTCATCTGATACTCTGAACTTCATAGTTTATAGCTATGATTTCAAGGCATTTTTTAGATTATGAGTAGATAAATCTGTCATTTGTAATCGACTCCAGCTCTTCTTGCTTTCAAGTCATTTTCCCACAGGTACACCAAAATGAAAGGGCAGGTGGAAAGTATCTAAAAGCTTCAATTTTGCCTGCGTAAGCTTCAACCTCTATGACTTACGTTTTTAAAACCCAACAGCACGAGGGATCCAACAAATTACAATCTAAATGTAACGCACAGTTGAAATGCCACGTGAATCTGCTCCAGCTCCCAGATGCCAGTTGCTGAACCACAAACTGACTCTTAATGATCCCTTAGAAGCTGTCACTAATTTTTGTGAACCAGAACACTGGCTTCTAAATAAGGACTCTAAAGCTCTGGAGATCAATAACTGGGGAATACCTTGGAAAGTTTTGACCCTCTAAAATACCCCGAGGACCAGGAAATGCTTCCTAGAAAGGGTTTAAAAGTTAAAAAGTACATATGTACTAAATACTTGTGAGATAAAACAATGGCAATCCCTACATTTATAGCCCACACTCTAAATATAGCTCACTAAAGGCTTAAAGGAATGAGAAATAACAAGTACAATAAATACATGTTTAAAGGAACCCAGTAAAATAAGCATGTGATCTTGAGTCCAGCATTTTTTAAATTGTTGAGATCAGCTCTAAATGGAAACTACGTCTCTGGTCTAAATAACAGTGTGCACAGAGAAATATTCTGCTTCAGTTTAGCATTTCCTGTCTGTATTAGTTTCTGGCAGAAGCCTGAGTCTTCGTAGTTTAGATTCTGAAGCAGGGGTCTATAAGTAAAACACCTTCAGTGGCCTGGCAGATAAGGCAAGCGTGAAAGAGCCTCCGTAGTCTGTGGCCAAACCAGAATCTAAATGCCTGAAGTCGTTCCGGTTAAATTAAAAAACAGAAACAAAATAAAAAGCACTGCTTCACATAATACATCTCAAGGCTGAATCTGGCGCCAGACCAGGAGTTAGTCATGCTTGAATTAGAGATAGGAAAATGGAAGGAAGTGGAAATGTCAAAGAGCAGAAGTGATTATTGATAATTTTTAGTATAACCAACAGAAATGTAACTACTTGCCTAAAAAAGAAAAGGAAGACACCTCCCCAAAGCATGTGCAGAAACTTCTGTATAACAAGTTGAGTTTCATTCCCTCTAGTGCCCAAGTGACTTCTTGTAGTAAATTGGAGGCTTTGTTAAATAAGGTATTTAAGTCCTCTAGCCCTTCAGACACCACTGACACACTAACTGGTTCCTAAGTGGCTGAAGAGAACTAATAGAAACAGACTGCCAGGGAGTAAACCAAGCAAAGGGAGAATTTTAAACAAAAGCAGAGAATGCTAACAGAGTTTCTGTGATCTAGGAAATGTTGCAGGATCCTTCTTTCTCCCTTCCTTACTGGAATTTTGCCACCGGGAAGAACACCTGTGACATTTGCACCGATGACTTGATGGGATCAAGAAGCAACTTTGATTCCACTCTTATAAGCCCGAACTCCGTCTTTTCTCAATGGCGAGTGGTCTGCGAATCCTTGGAAGATTATGATACCCTGGGAACCCTTTGTAACAGTAAGTTCCAAATGACAACTAGGATTCAGAATCGCCTGTTAGGTAAAGTGATTAAATGTGCTGTCTCAAGGCCCTTCATTCTACTAAGGACTTCAGACTAAAATCCACTTTTATTATGGAGAGTTGATGTACAAATATTCACTAAGTACCTAGGACAGTCAAGGCAATCTGAGATGCTCCAGTGGAAAAAGAAAGTGCTTATACATTTTTCCACTGCTTTCCTTGAACAACTTGGTCAGTGCATTGCTCACTTTCTTATTTTGGAAATGTCTATTTTGTATTAATTAATCCTCTTAGTAAGCTCAGCGCTGCTTAGTAATCATGTGTCTTGTGTTGGAATTTCACAGAAAATGTTTCCCTAGGAAATGTGAAATATGCAGAAAGAGTTGGAAGTGCCCTGGGAGTAAAAAATACATATACTAATAATTATTATTATTGTATAATGATTATTACTATTATTTTATGTTATTATATATTATTTTTACTATTATGTTAATCTGGTCAGAAGGTTAAAAAACCAAAAGGTGACATGGAGGATGCCGTTAATAAAAGAAAGATACTGTACAGAAGATGTCTGCCAACTAGCTCTTTCCAGTTCTCCCAAAGTGAATACAAAAAGAGAATGATTAACCAGTTTTCCTAGCATCCTTTCTCCAGTGGTCTGAATGCCATCTCTGCCACAGGTCACGTTTCTGTCCTATGTGGATCAGTTCCTGTGAAGCTTTCTGTTCTCTTCCTTAGATCCTATTTTTATCGTCTCTTTTGCTGCTAACACAAGGTCTTAATTATCAGAGTCTTTTTATCCCATCTTATTTTTCTTCTTCAGGCACGTCTGGCTATTTTGAACTTTTGTTCTTCCATATAAAAACTAGAATTATTGGAATTTATTTTTTATTTTATTATTATACTAATAACATTTATTCTGCACATATTCCTTTAGGCACCAAATATTAAATTACTTTGTAAACTTAAATAGAGAATATTTTAAATAGAGCAAAGAAATTAAGTAGATTTTTCACCATTAGAAGATTATTTAGCCATATATAGGAATAACAGAAGTAAATGTATATAAAATTTTATTCTGTAGAAGTTTAAAAATTAAAATAAAACTTTGTTTGGCATGTTGAATGAGATAAAATTGAGGATCAGTATGTCTCTACATACCAAAACATTCATCTCTCTCTGTGATTTTTTTTTTAAGTTGTTTGCACATGGACAACTTCTGCCATTGCACCTATTAACATCCTATGGATTGGAGTCCTGTGGGATTTCCATGCAGGAATGAATGAAAAGTTCAGAGTGTCTGAAGTAGAAAGCAAATTTGAGAAGTATAGTGAAGAAAGAGCATGTTTTTCATATGATGAATTAAAGGTGATATTTTAGTGGCTGGAAGAATGTTAGATGTCAATAATTAACTCTTTCAGTATACCGAATTTGGTGCATTTATGGAATACTGGAAAGATACTGTCCAGAAAGCATATGAGGACATAAGCATGCAATGTCTAAGGAAGGTTTGATCTAAAGCTGTACAGGTATAGGTGTCCTGTAAAAGATGATCAGTGAAACCACAGGAATGGATAATTTCATCCAAGAAGAAAAGTAGAGAGAGGCAAGAATTACCGTGAGGATTAAATCAGATATCTTATTAAAGTATTTGATACCATATCAGACACATTAATATGTGTTCAATAAAATGTTATTTTCCTTTTTTCTTTCACTGGCCTAATAAATAAAGCAGTTCTTGTCTAGCTTCCTATCCTTCCCACCATCCACTACACCCTTACATTGCCACATACCCTAGGCAAGCTGTTCACCTAACAGGCCCCCTTGTACAATCAACCTGATCTTTTCATAAATCAACATACACCAAACAACTATTTAGCTTTAATTATATGCCAGTGCTGGATCAAGACTGGAGGACACACTGGCGATCGAGAAAAGAGTCTGTGCTCCAATGGGGCTTATATTATGCATAGAAGAAGGCTTATCATCTTTTATTATTTCCTCTGCTTAAAATGTTTGACTTGTAAAATCTGTCTTATTTCACCTCTGCCAATTTTCCTCAGTCCTTCAGGGCTCTTTGCAAATCTCTCTACCTAATGAAGGCTTCCTGAAGCCACCCAACTGGGAAGAATTGATTCTCTCACTTACGCTCTCTCCTCTTCCCACCCTCGCCTTCCCTCCCTTCCCTATTTCTCTTTCTCTCCCTCCCTGTCTCCCCAAAGGCATCTCTGTATCTCTAGGGGTACATATTATCCCTAGCATAGCAGCTCTTTGTTTACCTGTTTATCTTACTGACCTTAAAATGTTTCAATTATTTTTCACATTAATTGCTGAAAAATATGTGTTGATTGCAATACAGACCGCTTCCCAAAGAGATTTAAGGTTGTTTTAACTTTATTTCTCTGAAGGCTTGAAAGAGCATTCAAGTACAAAATTTCATGTGTATGAAATATGGATTTCAGTGTAGAGTTTTGGTTTATGAGATTAAGTTGGCAGGATTTAATTTTCCATGGAATTTTCATTTTAATGTGTTCTCTTGAAAAAAGCATATGTTGATTTAACAAATACAAGGACCTCTATCTGTTACTGTGATCATCTTTTTCTTCAGGTGATTTTGTGTATCACATATTTTCCCTATTACTAGAAGCAGGGGTCTCTAAGTAAAATACCTTCTCCCTAGAAGTTGGACATGATAACTTATTTTCTCACTTTAATGCCATTAAATATGCACTTTAAAAATTTTCTCTTCTACCAAGGAAACCCTGTTTTTCAGTGTTCATGCTATGTATACAAATTTGAAAAGCAAAGCTAAGATCTCAAAATGTTCTATACATGTTCACCGTTTCCCATCTTTTCCCCAGGCACTGAGGGTAGGCCAATTAGGAGAAATCCAGCTGGAAATGTGGCTAGACCAATGGTGCAACGTCTTCCTGAACCACAGGATGTCACTCAGTGCTTGGAAGTTGGTTTATTTGACACACCTCCTTTTTATTCCACTTCTACAAACAGTTTCCGAAACACAGTGGAAGGCAAGTAAACAAAATCGGTGCTCTGAATTGACCTAGTTGTCACAGGGAAAACTATTCAAATTCAAATCTCTTTGAAAAAAACGTTTGAATGCCATATAGATCCTGTAAGTTTATGTGAATAGGGCTGCCTATTATGATATAATCACAATTCTCTGCTCAAAAAAAATAACTTTCTTAAAGAAAAGTGTGAGACCCTGAAACTTTTTATCATAGGAGAAGCCCTTGGAAATGATTGTTAAAATACCTAAAAGGTATTAGGCAGCTGGCCAATATGTGTATAACTATATCAAATTCTAGTATAGGCAAATAATATTCAAGACTTGGAGGGATTAATTTTTTTTCTTAAAAAATACAATAAAAAATCCTGAACATAAGTTGCCATCTACTAAAGCCTGGTTTGGACACATGTTTTATTTAGGTATCATCCTGCAACTTTTTTTAAGATCTATAAAAATTCGAACTTGCATCTAGAGATATTTAATTTGGTTTTCCTTGCTTAATTCAAAGTATTTTAAAGCTGAGAAACTGAGGTCCAAAGAAGTGAAATTAATTTCCAAAGATATGCAGCTAGTTAGTAACAGAGCACAGATTCAAATCCAAATGTTCTAAGTCCTCTAAAATAAATTATATTTCATTTATAATTATTTTATAAAATAATTTACTTTATAAAATAAATTGATACCTCTAAATTATTCATGATACATATTTAAAGTTTTAAAAGAATAGAATAACATTTAACTTTATTATAAACTTGTTATTGTCAAATTTTACCTTAAATACAGCATTGCACATGTTAGACCACCCTCCCCCCAACCAAAAAAAGGGAATAGATCTCTCTTTCCCATGATCTGAGATACCTGATGTATAGATCTGATAATTATTTTCAATTATCTCCCCTTTTATCATCAAAATTATATGCCATTCTTTCCTATCTTTATGTTAATTTTCATAACTACATATGATATACTGACTTGGAGATGACTCAATAAATAATAACCATATTTTGACTAAGCTGGTACTTATAAACTAAGACTATAAGTAGTGATTTCATAAAGGATTTGCAGATTGTGTCTTATTGATGCCCAATCAAAAGACAACTTGTACTGATTTCCTGACAGAATGCATGAAAAGATTAGTGCTTAACCACCTGCTGTGTACATTATGGACAATCTTTAAATGTTTTATGAGTCAAAAAATAATGGAATAAACATATAAAAAAATGAGTAAATGAATAACTATAATTAAACTACACACACTTGTAACTCCATCCCACATCAGAGACCGTCTATTTTTGTTTGTGATCTATCCTTGTCTTCTCTCTAATATGTATTCATGAATAATATATATATGGGAGTATATATGGGAAATATGTTATATATAATATGGGAAATGTATATATTATATATATAATATGTGGATTATATATAAAATGGGAATATATATATGATCCACATGTGAAATATATATAATATGGAAATGTATTTGGAGAAGATATATATATAGAATACAGATCATTCTCAAAAGTTCTATAAATGTTTTAACAGCAGTCTTTTCAGATATTTAAAACTAGCACAGAGATGGTAAGAAGGCTTTGAGAAATTGTAACCTCTCCACAAAAATAATTTTCTAAAAATAAACATGCTGACAGTCATTCAAAAGGAATAAGGTAGGAGACTAAAGTAACATCTGGCAATTTAAGTTCCAGGACAACCAGAGTGGTGTTCTCCCAACTGTATCAGCAGTTTTTGTAGAAGCTAGAGCTTTCCACTATCTTTATTTCCATGTAGACCAATGTTAGCCTTGTCAAAATAGAGTGTTCTATATATTTTGACTGGTATCCTTTGCAGGTCATTATTTTTAACCCAGAGGCTACATTTAGAATGTCATGCCACTAGCTTCAAACTAACCTAGCTCTCGGTACAGCAAACACATGTCACCAAACATAGGTACAGAGAAGCAGTGCTATTACACTAAGGTAAAAATTGGCCTGACAAGCTTAGGAAAAATTGTTTCCCAATATAATCACTGCTTTGGACTTGAAAAGTTAGATATGTGTAATGGTTTTTACTATTCTCATCCTTCTTTTTATATCTAGGTTACAGTGATCCCACAGGAAGGTATGACCCTACTGTGCGAAGCCTTCACAATTTGGCTCATCTATTCCTGAATGGAACCGGGGGGCAAACTCATTTATCTCCCAATGATCCTATTTTTGTCCTCCTACATACTTTCACTGATGCAGTCTTTGATGAATGGCTGAGGAGATATAATGCTGGTAAAACTCTTACATGTGCTTTTTGCAGGCTCAGCAAAGGAGATTGTTCAGATGGCACAGTTACCACTTTAGGCTAAGCATTTGGCACACTTAAACTACACTTAACAATAGGATAAAATCGCTCTAATATCTAGCTGTTTCCAACTATTCTAAACCACTTTGAAAAGGCAGATGAGAAGTCTCTCAGAATAGTAATTGTAAGATGATACTTATTAACATTCACTAGGACTAAAAAGGTAATCCCTTCTCCTTTTTACCATGTAAAGATGACTACCATGTTTCCCCCATTTTTCTTTCTCATATCTTCCAATGAACATCCTCATTGTTTTTTAATATGAATGCAAAAACCTTATAGAGCTCTTCTTTGATACCCCAAAAGACAGAAAAATTATACTCATAATCCACAGTTCTGATTTTTATTACTTTACGGCCTCTCACAAATGGAAATTTTACTCAATTTGAAAAGTTAATGTTAGTTTTTATATCACACTGTAGAAAATCTCTTTTAAGTTCACTGTAATGCATTCTTTAAAATATTATTTAAAGGCTACTTTCTCTTCACTCAGCTGAGAGGGTTGTATTACTATTCAAACAATGAATGTGTTTTTACTGGTTAAAACATCGTAAATTTTCACATTTTAAAAGTGTTCTAAGTTTTGTCTTATGTGCCTTTACTTTGTCATGCACATAAACATAATATTGGAGATTAACTATCTACTGATTCATTTATTCATTCAGCCATCTCTTACTTCCATGCTGTGTGTGTGTGTGTGTGTATGTGTGTGTGTGTGTGAGAGAGAGAGAGAGAGAGAATACAATAGAAACCTCTAATCTAACCTGATTTGGACCATTAATTGATGAGTTGGTCAAAATAGTTGGTTTCATCTGAAAACAATTTAAGAAATAAATAGCTTAAATATAAATATTTATTCACTTATCAATCTTCTATGAATTCACTGATTGGAGTTCCATCTGATTTTTCATGTGTATTTATATACATACATACAACCATAATGAATTATCTATAATTTACAGTGTCTGTTTCTTTAAAGTGAAACAAGAAATTAACAACCCTTGTGATGCAATCTGAGTACAGTATTATTCTAAATTTTCATAATGTTCCCCAACCCTTAAAAATCATAGTTGCTCATTCCTAATTCTATAGCAACGTTGAAGCCACTCATTCTTAATAAATCTTTCCAAAGCATTCCATTTATTTATTATAAAAACATCCCCCTCTTTTTACGATCATAATTATCGATTTACATGTGTTTTGTTATATTACTTTTATTTCACTAACAAATAACTAGAATTAATAGGTTTAGGAATGAACATAACAAACTTTTGTTAAACATACATGTCTGGAAACTAGACAGCAATGTATAAACTGACAATAAGCATATGTAAATAAATATAGAGTATGTTAGATGGGGGAAAGTCTTTGTAGACAAGTAAAATCAGGAAAGGGGATAGGGAGCACTGCGTAAATATATGGAGAAAGATGCTCCCAAGACAAAGGAACAAAGGAGCCACTGTGGCTGGAGCAGAGTGGGGAGTGGGGAGAAAACGGAGGGAGATGACAAGGTCAGAGGGAAAACAGGAGCAGATCCTTAAAGACACTGGGTTTAACTCTAAGAGAGAAGGGGAGCCATTGAAGGGTCTGACACAGGGAAGCAACACTGCAATCCAATTGCTATTGTTATTTTTATTCCTCTTCTTCTTTTCCTCCACTTATTTTAATGGACATAACTTTTTTATGCAGCTGTAACTGAACTGGGTTGAGGCCAATTCAGTAAAGATGAAGTGGGAAGTTTAAAAAATGATCTAAGTTATTAGCTTTAACATCTAACTTTAACAAATAATTAATATGAGTGCCTTCAGGCCAGGAACCTTGTCTTTTGTTTAATGCTATACCCCATGTGCCTAGATCAGTGCCTGGCATTAGCAGGAGCTCAATAGATTTCAATGGATAAATATTTAATTAGCATTAATTCATAGTACATTTAAAATCACTAGATTTTAAAGTAACTAAATTTAAAGTTACAAAAATATAAATACTACCTGCCATTTCTATGATCAATTTTTCTTCAGAGTAGATGCTAAAATACACTCCTGTGCTTCACAGGATCACAGTGACTGTCCAGGTAATATACTTCTTGCGAACAGAAAACCTAATATTTCACTAGCCTTCTCACATATTCCAGCTCTTTTAAATGTATTCCCACTAATGTCCTACCCAAACCCACTTCCAACTCTGGTTTTGTGACATTCCATTTGGCATTTAATTGTACCAATATAAATATAAACAACAACAACAAAAAGGAATGATCTTTTGCCACAAAGAGTATATCACTCCTTTTATCTCTGATAACAGAAACTTACTAATAATATAAATGCCTATGATTTTTATTTAAGTAGAAAGATGAAAGGTGGCAGGAAGCAAATAGGATTCTAGGACCTTGATTCAAAGTGCTAAGTGCTTTTTGCTAACAGAATAAAACCCAGGGAATAAGTTAATATTTATTTCTCTAATTAAACAGAAAAATGAAAAATACTAAACAGAAATAGTCATAGTCAAGGACAAACCTCCATTAGCTAGTGTCTCTCAAATTTAAATCATAGATGATACTACAGCAAATTACAGGTCCAATCTTTTCTTTAGCTTTGAAAAGTAAGTTTAATGAACTTTATTCAAATTAGTTTCTGTAATATAAAACAACTAGTGATCATCATAGATAAGAAAAGACTAAAACTTCCTTACTTTTAAACTCTCTTTTTCTATTGGATGATGTTAGTGCTGTACTCAAAGCATCTGAGCTCCGTTTTACGCAATTCCCTGTTCTGCTGTAGTGAAACATTTTTATGTCTTTACTCAGTGTAAAATATGAAAGAATTTTTAAAGTTACCCTTGAATACTTTGGGTCACCTTCAGAACATAATAATAATGTATTAATATTAGCTTGAGTTTGTCTATTAACAAGGTGTCTTTGACATATTTTAGATATATCCACATTTCCATTGGAAAATGCCCCTATTGGACATAACAGACAATACAATATGGTACCATTTTGGCCTCCAATTACCAACATAGAAATGTTTGTTACTGCTCCAGACAACCTGGGATACACTTATGAAGTTCAATGGCCAAGTGAGTACTGAAAATGTATTTTTACTGTGGAAATTTCCTACAGCAAATTTGTCACCCTTAAAGTAATCACATTTTTCTGAGATAAAGTAATCCACAGTTTTCCACTTGGATTTAGAAGCTTTCGTTAGAATTTTTATTTGTGGATAAAGAGACTGAATTTAACATTTGTTGAGAGCCCACTCTGACCTGGTATTGAGCTGATTACATACCACACTATTTCATTTAATCCTTACAACCCTCTGAGGCAGGTATCAAAATCCTCATTTTACAAATAAGGAAGACGAGGCTTAGAGAGAGTAATTGTCAAAGATCACCTTCCTAGTGAGCATAGAGAATGAGTCTTGAGCTTAGCCCCTGTGTAATATGCCCTTATTTTTCTACTACATAACGTTGCTTCCGTTTATTTAGCAAAAAAAAAAAAAAAAAAAAAAAAAAAGAGATGGAGTGAGATATTCTGAGCTGTTTTTTCTGAGGTTTTGAAATTCAAAACTTTCTGATTTAATTTTAAATCCCTTTCTTAACAAAGGCAGTGGGGTACAGTGGAAGAGCCCAGGATTTGGATCCTGAAAGACCTGGGCTCCAAAACCAACTCTACTGCATACTAATCAAATGACCTTGGGCAAGTGACTCAAACTCTGAGCCATCATTTCCTTTAGAATGGATAGAATAACTATCCCAGTAGGGCTCACTATGAGACATTGGGAAGTGCTTTGAAGATGCCAGGTGCTATAATAGGCGATGTAGCCAATAAAAATAAATATGAGGACTTTGTAAAGTGCCTGGAACAGTGCCTCTATTAGGGTATCCAATTTTGGGTGGCAACTATTTTACTTTTTTTTTTTTTGCTCTCATTTTCTTTTTCAAATAGGTCGGACTTTTAGTATTTCTGAGATTGTTACCATAGCGGTAGTTGCTGCTTTATTACTGGTTGCAGTCATTTTTGTGGGTGCTTCTCATCTGCTTCGTGCCAGAAGAAACATGGAAGAAGCAAATCAGCCTCTGCTTACTGATCAGTATCAACACTATGTTGAAGAATATGAAAAACTCCAGAATCCTAATCAGTCTGTGGTCTAATTACAAGTGGTATATTCTCTTATGCATTAGTATCATAAAACCATCTTATGGTTGAAAAATAATAGGTTGAGTTAGTAACTGTATTTTCTTTCATTCTGTTACTTCCATCCTTGTGCATGCACATGCTGGAATTAAAAGCACCAGATACTATTTTCCAGAACTGCGGAAAGTCACAATATTTTCAATGTTTTCTATTTTTCAGTTCTATTTATAATGGTAGGTTGCACCCATTCTATGGTATTTAAGCAGATAGTATGAAGATTTGGTGCATGTTTTGAAGGTCAACTATATGACAATATAAATAAGTTGTTGTACTTTGTTCATATTGTAAAGAAAAATCATGATTGATAGTAAACCCCTGATTAAAATACATGAGTAGGACGCAAATGAACTTATTTACGAAGCAGAAACAGACTCACAGACATAGAAAACAAACTTTCAGTTACCATCTGGGAAAGGGGGTGGGGGAGGGATAAAGGAGGAGTTGTGATTAGCAGATACAAACTACTATATATAAAATAGATAAACAACAAGGTCCTACTGTATAGCACAGGGAACTATATTCAATATCCTATAATAAACCATAATGGAAAAGAATATGTATATACATGTATAACTGAACCACTTTGCTGTATACCAGAAACTAACACAACATTGTAAATCAACTACACTTCAATAAAAAATTTAAAAAAAAAAAGAGTAGGCATTTCTACAATGTCAAGATGTAAATACATATCTATTCATTGACACTGGCCAACAGATATAAAGTAAGCTACATTTGTAGTTTAAATTAATTATGTGACATTATAAATGGGATCCCAATTAACTTTTTCAAACTGATCTTCCCCTTTGAGCATCAGCCTATATTATTTAGTTTAAGGTTCAAGGGCACAACAAAATCACAATCTTTGTCACGCTTTGGAGAGGTAAAAGCTTTACTTTGTTTAAAAGACTGTTAATAGTGCCTATGCTTGCAACGGTGTTTTCCTACCTCTCAATTCACTGAAAAAAGAACTATCCATCCATGCATTTCACCTCCCACTTCCTCTTCTAGTTTCTTAGAGGTCCACAAGGAAGGCATAAATGTAGAGAATACGTGTCATAGTGCTCTACAAATAGCATCAGTTCATGGTGTTTAATTCAAATACCATTTTCTTGTCATTTATCAGCCTTTTATATATTTTCAAAATAAAATATTATTTCATCAGTCCCCCTTTTCTGTACAATTCTGCGAGAATGTCATTCTTTAATTTCTTCCTATCTTTTAACAAGATATTTTTTCTCTTTTTGATCTTGTATTACAGAAACAATATTCCCAATGAAGAACTCTTATAGGCTGGTTATATGAATAAACATTTTAATGAAAATTGGTTAAAAAGAAATAATATCAGTAATAATTGTACACTATAGAAAATGGGTAGTCTCATATTCCCAACTCAATAAACAGAAACAAGATTAAAGTTATATACACCTGATTGGTTACTGGGTTTCCTGCTATTAAGCAATCTTCAGGCTATGTACACAAGATAAACAGACAAAATGTGTTAGTGAAAGAGAATGTATATAACAATAATATTGTTTTAACTTTCAAAGAGCATTAGTCAGTTGGTTCTCTCGAATACATTTTGATTTATTAAAATCTTATGTACTCAAAGCTTTTCAGATAAATTATTGTAGAATGTAAGGTTTATTTTTATATAAACATCAATGAAACTGAGTTCCTCACTTCATATTTTTGGAGATTTACTGAGTACTCATTTCATAAACATGTATCAAGCACACACTATGGATTTGGGGAGGGGAAAGTCAGGAACATAAAATTAAGGTGACATTTGACTTGGGCCTTAAGGAATACCAATGAATTTACCAAATATAAGAGTAGAGAATGAGATTCCATGCAGAAGTGACAGCACGAGCGAAGTCACAGCAGTTTGAAAGGTGCAGCACACGTAACATTCAAAAATATAAAGCAGGTCAGTGTGGGTAGAGCACAGTTTTCATGGAGGGGAGAAGAAATATAAATTGGGAATAAAATCAGCGTCCTATGTGCAATCCTCAGAAATTTGGAATCCATTCTATTTGAATTCCAAATTTGGAATGAGAGAACAGGGGACAGTCACGAAGTATGTCTGAGAAAGATAACGGTGGAGGTAATGTTTTTAACTAATGATGATTAAGAATGATTTGGAATGGTCAGAGTACAAGCTAAGAGACTAGTTAATATCAAATAGTTCATGGGAGAGAGGAGGAGAGCCTGTCCCAAAACACGAGCATTAATTCTAAGAAATCCTAACTCTAATAGAGAGCTACACCCATTATCTTATAAATATAGCTTTGATAATTTCTCCCGAAATGTGCTGCTTTATTTTTCTTTTACTCAAGGACTTCTATTTATTTTACAGCTCTGTAAGATCTTAAGACTTATCTTGATCAGGTAACCATTACTCCCCCTATAATATGCTACATTATTCATTGTAAATAATACTCTTCTGCAATCTTGGAGATTTTTCACTGTTCTCAGTCCTCCAGCCCTCTTATAAAAACACAGTAAATGAAATTATTATGTACTCACTGGAAAGCACATTGCATACCACTTAAACCCACTCTTTCCTGTTGCATAAGCATACATTGCATGCCAATACCACAAACTGAGCTGAGCCTTATAGTCTAAACAGAGTAAAAATGCCTGATTGGACCTTCCTATATAATCAAGAATGAAAAGCTATTACTTTTGTATTCCTCTGAAGTTATATCCTGTCTTCTTTCCTATAAGCAGATTTCAGAGATGGTGCTCACTTACAGCTCCATGTAATCTTTAAAATTGGATGCAGGGAGAAAGAAGATTTTGTCTATTAAAATAACTGTTCCAAGATTGGTTATGAGACACTTGTTCTGAGCTCAGTCCATGAAGACCCAGTAACATCATGTATTTTGTTCTTTGCCATTTCCTACTCAAAATCATTACACAAGCAACCAATCAATGGAAGATCAAGTTGGGCACAGAGAGCTAATAAGAAACAGAAAAAAGAAAAAAAAATTAAATATGTTAACAAACCAAGAACAGAGCTTGATAGGAAAGAGCTGAAATGTAAAAGGAAAAATGCGAAGTCTCGCACTCTGAAAGCACAATTGAAAAATTAAAGGGTAGAACAAGACAGAAGCTAGCAGGAGATTTTAGTGAATTTCAAGGCCAGTATCAGGCAATAGTGCAATGCAACCAATAAAGTGGGGGGAGGAATGCTATGTGATTGATAAAAAGGAAAGAAATACTATGGAAATGCTAAGGTATTATGCGTCACTAACACAGGAACAGAAATCTGTGGTGTCTGAGTCACATCTGGAGTATTTATTTGACTTAAAGTTCACGGTTTAAGAGAAACATTGACAAACTGGAACATGCCTCTCCATCTTTTAAGTGATACAATGATACAATTACTAGCCCAAGAGAGAAACTTGGAAGTCACCCATGAATTCTACCATTTCTCTCAATCCTCACATCCAATTAATTAATCATCTTGATAATACAGCCAATATCTATTGGTCAGTATCTCCTGGTCACTGAACCCATCATCTAAGACAATGCTTCTCAGTTGGAGAGCAATTTACCCCCAGGAGACATCTGGGGGTGGGGCATTCTACGGGCATCTAGTGGGTACAGGCCAGGGGTGCTACTAAACATCCAACAATGTACAAAACAGCCCTCCAAATCAAAAAATAATCCAATCCAAAATGTCAAGAGTGCTGAGGTTAAGAAAACCTGATCTAAGGCCACAAGTATAAACAAGGTTCATAGTGCTCATGGCCTCACAGAGCTTGACAGAGAATGAAAAGAGATGAAAGAGAATGGCAAAGCCAATGCACGGTATTAGGAATGCATTATTTTCTCACAAACTACAAAGTCTGAACGGCAGAGCCCAAGGTAAGTAAGACAGCACAATGATGCCTTCAAGAGTACAGGCTCTTTATAACTTTTCTCCACCACCTTTAGTGTGTGGTTTTTACCTTTTTATTTATACTGTCGGTGCTGTAAAATGGCTGCCACATCTCTAGACTTTATATCTATCCCACATAGAAATTTTCTTTTTATTTGGAAATGGATATCCTCCCAAATTCTGCCTATATTGCATTAGAAGTTTATCACATGGCAGAAGAGTATAAAAAATTGAGGGAGTTTTTTTGTTGGTGGTCGTTTGTTGTTTGGCTGGTTACTATCCTGAATAAAATCAGAATCCTAATCGTAAGGGATAAGAAAGAAAGAATCTGGAATTGTGGCAGCTGGGAGTACTGCCACAACAATAAACAAGCAAACAATCAAGATAAGTAATAATTATAGCAGAATGAAAGAAACACACAGTGTGCTTTTCTTAAAAAAAAGACAACAATCTGGTGGTGGAGGGTGGCATCTAACTGATAGGTGATTAAAGAAAATCAGCTAAAGAAGTGAAAATTAAGCTGAAACCTAGAGGATGAGAAAATTGCTGGAAAAGTAAACTGAACAGGTCTATGATAAAAGCTGAATCCCCATAATCCTCAGTAGAATGTTAAAACATGCTACCTCTAAATTTTTTTAAAGGTAATAAATATACTGTTTCTGTTTAGAAATAAAGAGGCAAAATCAAAAGAATCAAGTTGAAGTGTGAATTGTATGTGGGGAAGATTGGAGCAGAGGACATTTGTAGTTGTTCATGAACCCTGACTTTTTGAAAGGAAGTTTTAAAGAAAAGAGTGACTTCTTCTGAAATCTCAGTAAAGAATGATTGATTTCAAAATTTATGTCACTAGGCAGAAGTTTCTTCTTAATTTTTCCACCTATGAAATAGGAAACGTTAGACTTTTAATTTGGGGAAGAAGGAAAGAAAGAACAATGAATAAAATCTGTCGTGGCTCTCAAATAGAAATGAGTAAGACTGGTCATCAATCAGTCAGATTAAGTAAATTACACATAGAAATACACTCTTGTATTTTTTTATGTAGGCTTCAAAATAGACCTTCTGACGTGCTGTAAAATGTATTTCTACAATGTTCTTTCCTTCTAGTCTTTGGATTTAGTCAGCCTTTTATTAATGTATCTGCTAAAAGTTAAACAGAATCTGACCACAAGATGGCAGCTTTGAACACATTTCAAAATGTTGATTATGAACATCAAATGTCTCCAACTGAAATGAACAGTGAAGACATCTGCTCTTCCTCTTCTGGTTTAAAAAAAGGTTCATGTGATCCTTGAAAGCAGAAGAAATGCAGTTTTTCATTTCGGTAGAAAAATGCCCTGTGAGATTAATAATCTCCACACGGCTGAAATTCCCAACTGAATAATAATGACAAAAATGTGTCTTCTTATTGACTAGAACTCTCTTGTATACATTATCCTCCTTTATCGCGATCACTTATCATCAGGTCCTTCCAGGCCACAAAATGAAGAGTGAGGGGCAGACCACCCAGATGGGTTTCACATACAATAGATGATTACGCCAGCACCAAAGACACTGATAATTTGTGACAAGGGTGAAAGGGCTAGTCAGCTGTGGGAATCAGCTCTACTCAGCCCCTGAGACTACACATGAATGAAAGTCATGGCTAACTTTGCAAATGTACGCCTAAAGCTGTCAAAGAAAAACTGGCCTAATAGAAGGCTAAAGAGAATATCAATTCATTTTAAATTACTTTGAAAAAAATCCAACCTAGACAATAGATACAAGAATACAACAAACTCCTGCATACAGTCTCCTAAATTTACCAACTGTCAACATTTTGCGCATTTCCTTTGTCACTCTATTTTCATATTACCTGTGTACATATCATGATTAATATTTTTCGTGAACAAGACTGAAAGTAAGGAGCAGATATTGTGACTTTTTATCCCTATTTCTGTGTGTCCCCTAAGAAGAATGGCAATGGCATCCTCTTATACAACCCAATTGTCAAATTCAGGAAATTTAACATGGTTACAATATTATTTTCTAATATACAGTCCATATGAAATTGTTCCAATTGTTCCAATAGAGTCTTTTACAGTAATTTTTTTAAATAACCAATTTAATACTTTAAAGAAGAAATAAACAAATAGTATGATATAAACATGTCAAATACATAAGAAAAACTTATTTAACTCAAGTTGAGTAAACCCAAAGAGTAGAAAAAGGGGGGACCTTCTATTAAATTCCTTTTTAAAAAAGTACTCGGGCTTCCCTGGTGGCGCAGTGGTTGAGAGTCCGCCTGCCGATGCAGGGGACATGGGTTCGTGCCCCGGTCCGGGAAGATCCCACGTGCCGCGGAGCGGCTAGGCCCGTGAGCCATGGCCGCTGAGCCTGTGCGTCCGGAGCCTGTGCTCCGCAAAGGGAGAGGCCACAACAGTGAGAGGCCCAGATACCGCAAAAAAAAAAAAAAAAAAAAAAAAAAAAAGATAAAAAAGTACTCAACATCTGATTGAAATAGGCAAATTATAGGACAACTCTAAACCCAGAAAGCCCTAGTTTGGCCTCATGTCTATTCTAATTATTAGTAATGTGTCATTGAGCAAGTTGCATTACTTCTCTATGCCTCAGTTTTCTTATCTGTAACAGAAAGGCAGTTCTTTCAAAACAGAAATTTTTAGAACATTAAAAATGACTTTATATGGTAAGTACATCTCCCAATGCCTGGAATGCAGTAGGCGCTTACTAAATTCTATCTTTCATTCCTAGAATCTTGAAAACTTAACTCTTCCCGACAACCTCCTTAAAAACTAGTTTGGCAAAAAAGAATTCATGCTCCAAAGTTAAATCTCGTGGTTCATGAAGCCATGTTGCACACTGGTTTCCAACTGCACGCTCTCATCCCACTGCCATCGAGGGGCATGTCACAGCTAATTATCTGTCATCACGCCCTGTTGCATAGGCAGTACCTTGCCTGCTGCTGCTGGGACCTAGCTGCTGTCTGTTGATTCATTTGCATTGCCTCCTGAGTGTCTCTGCTGTGTGTGGATCACACAGAATGAAGCCCAGGGGCCAACTGGCAGGCCCATCTGAATTGTGGAACATATCTAAAGCCCCTCCTCATTACTTAGTTGAGTAATGCGGGGGATGTTCGCTGGTTCACACACCCTGGCAACGTAAACGGTCATCTGCTGCCTCATCTGCTTTTCCGCGTCTGGGGTGCAGGACCAGATCGGCTGAGGAACTTTGCTAGCACTTATGCAAATAGCTGTGGGAGTTCCTGGGTTTGGCAACGTTTCCTTTCAGTAGCCTCATTTGTGGCTGCACCGTCTGCCTCTTTTGTGCTTCCACAGCTTTGTGAGGCGACCTCAAAATAGATCTCTCCCATACTCATGTTGCATTTATGTCCCTTTACCACAGAAAGACTATAAAACTCTTCTCAATACGTTTAATACACCCTGTTTAGTGACTGATGTTTCTGTTTAAGCCCTAAAAGAACATATATTTAAGAATGAATCAGACTACGTATATCTAGTTTTCCAAATTAAGGGGGAATGCATTCCCCAATTTAGATTTAAAGTACATAAATAAAATTTTAATGTATGCATAGACATGGAACAATGAGGCCTAAATTGTTAGACATACACATATAATATCATAATTTTGTACCAATACTATTCTTCCAAATACATTACATAATACATCTTCTTAAAAAAACAAATTTGCTTCGAATTTTTAAAATTATTTTCAAATTACCAGCTTCGTAGAGCAACTATGGAATCTGCAACAGCATATTAATAAATGATAAGGATACAATTTAATCTTGATATAAATTCTTATTCCATTAATGGATGAAGTTTCTTAATTTTATTCTCTTTTTTACAAGTGCTATAATTTTTACTATGAGACACTCCTATAGAAACTAAATTCAAAGTTTGCTTAGAAAAGAAGGAAAAAATAAAGCATTATAGTAAGCCACAACTGTGGGAACTTGATCTACAAGGGACTGGGAAAAGCACTGCAAATAAGTGATACTTAAAACTGATTTCCTCTAGGTGGCAGTATAGTCACAGAACGTAAACCTTAACGTTCATGAAAAACTAAGAGCAAGGCAAAATAATTGTTTATGCCAGTCCATACTATTTATACATTTGAAAGATTTTTCTTTTGAAAACTGAGCTAAATTTACAACTGTGAATATTCATCTGCAGGTGACACAGTGGATTTTGTACAAGAAAGAACAAAATGTGGCTATGATATATTTCAGCAAACACACATTGTTTTCCATGTCTTTTTTGGCACTGTAAGACCCTATCATTCATTACTGGATATTGTGATTTACCTTCTCCTTTATAGAGACATTAATGTTTTAAAAACTCAATAAACTTTATCTTAGATAATTACTGATATCCGTTACAATAATTGGGCTCAATTCAGCAATGCCCACTGGCATGGAGGCTTGAATTATATCTTTTTCACCAACAGTGTAGATTTGTTTAATTAGAATAACACAGAATTTTAAAAGTAACACAACATACAAAGATTCTAATGAGTGTGTAGTTGATGTGTATCACAAAATGTACTCAGTTGAAACACTAGACTCCCCATTCCCTCAGCCATCGAAAATTCTTCTTTCTTCTCTCCAAACTGTTTCCTCAGTTGTCTATATATCATCCTGATGTCTCCCAGTGATCAGACCAGAAGTAATAGTGACATATCTTCACCCATAGATTTAATGCATTTCAGAAATTCATTACACCCTACCTCTTAATTTTTCTCCAAACTGTATTTTGAAAATGTCAAACCCTCAGAAAATTGAAAAAGCAAAACAATGAACACTGACATACACATACACATACACACATCTATTTCATCAGTTATTAACATTTTATGACATGTTTTACCACTCTAAGCAAATACCTTGACATATAATTTTAAGTAGAACATATTTCTGAGTAATAGAAAATTGTTATTAATCAAAAACTTTGGTAGTGTAAATAAGCCTGACAGTTACTCATGAAGTCTTCAGTCTAATTATTATACTATATTACACATAAAGGGTTCCTGTTTGTATGTACGTGTCTAGTTGCCTACTGGGATGATTTGTAGTCCCCAGAAAGAGATGGAGATCTGAACACAGAGCAATCAGGGAACACTAAGATGATAGGATATTTGCAAACCCTTTCAGAGCTCACATTACAGAGCCAGCACATTACTCTGTAATCTGAGGAGGGAGAAGGCTAGATGACCTGGGTTACCAACCTAAAAGGGTCTAGAAGACATCACTGGAAAATTCAGAAAAAAAAAATGGTTCTGATTACCTCACAGACAGCTCCTTCTATTTATGGCAAAATGTAAAGTGGTCCCTCTTTGATCAAACGAGATCAGAAATTTTTTTCTTTTAAATGAAACTAAACTAAACTTTATAATGGAAGTGACCCAGTCTATTAAATAAATGAATATACTGTAGATTCATTCATTAACAGTTTGAAATGGCTGATAAATTATTAGCCTGTCCTGGGCACCAAATCTTAGTCCTATTCAATTTTCTTCCATAGCTCTATGGCCAACTATACTGACCATGTCTCTCTCATAGTTGAAGGTTAAAGTTCATGTATCAAAGTTCTCCAGAGAATAAGATTGAAACTATGTCCACTTTTTTTGAGGCTTTATTTTGTACTTTGTCCAAACATAAAAAGAAAAATTTCTCTTTGCTTAAGTAAAAGGTTTTTGTTTTTTTGTTTCTTTTTAATAACTCAGGAGATCTCTACAGTAATTATTTTATGAGTTTAAAATACTGTTTTACCAGAACGGACATCATCACAAAATCTACAAACAATAAATGCTGGAGAGGGTGTGGAGAAAAGGGAACCCTCTTGCACTGTTGGTGGGAATGTAAATTGATACAGCCACTATGGAGAACAGTATGGAGGTTCCTTAAAAAACTACAAATAGAACTACCATATGACCCAGCAATCACACTACTGCGCATATACCCTGAGAAAACCAGAATTCAAAAAGAGTCATGTACCAAAATGTTCATTGCAGCACTATTTACAATAGCCAGGACATGGAAGCAACCTAGGTATCTTTCAACAGATGAATGAATGGATAAAGAAGATGTGTAAAAAAATACTGCTTAGTTTCCTACTTGCCTCTGCAACAAATCACTACAGACTTGCTGTTTTAAAACAACACAAATGTATTCTCCTACTTTGGGGAAGCCAGATGTCCAAAAGCAGCTCCACTGGACTGAAATCAAGGTGCAGGTAGGGCTCTGCTCCCTGAGGAGGCTTTAAAGGAGAATCTTTTTCATGTCCTTTTCCAGTTTCTAGAGTTTCCTTCCTTCCTTTCCTTGGCTCATGGTCCCTTCCTCCATCTCTATAGCCAAAAGGGTACAAGTTTTCGCTCTGATTTTGCTCTGCCACCTGGCCTTCTCTTCTGTTTGTCAATCTCCCTCTGCCTGTCTCTAAGGATATTTGTGATTGCGCTTAGGGCCTGCTGAGATAATCCAGGATAACCTCCCCATCTCAAGATCCCTAACTTAATCACAACTGCAAAATCCATTTTGTCATAAAAGGTGACATTCACAGGTTCCAGCAATTAGGACCTGGATATCTTTGGGAGCCATTTTTCTTTTTTTTTAACACTTAAATTGTGTGCATTTTTTTTAACATCTTTATTGGAGTATAATTGCTTTACAATGGTGTATTAGTTTCTGCTTTATAACAAAGTAAATCAGCTATACGTATACATATATCCCCATATCCCCTCCCTCTTGCGTCTCCCTCCCACCCTCTCTATCCCACCCCTCTAGGTGGTCACAAAGCACTGAGCTGATCTCCCTGTGCTATGCGGCTGCTTCCCACTAGCTACCTAGTTTACATTTAGTAGTGTATGTATGTCCATGCCACTTTCTCACTTCGTCCCAGCTTACCCTTCCCCCTCTCTGTCCTCAGGTCCATTCTCTACATCTGCATCTTTATTCCTGCCCCTAGGTTCTTCAGAACCACTTTTTTTTTTTTTTTTAGATTCCATATATATATGTTAGCATATGGTATTTGTTTTCCTCTTTCTGACTTACTTCACTCTGTGTGACAGACTCTAGGTCCATCCACCTCACTACAAATAACTCAGTTTCATTTCTTTTTATGGCTGAGTAATATTCCACTGTATATATGTGCCACATCTTCTTTATCCATTCATCTGTCGATGGACACTTAGGTGGGGGCCATTTTTCATCCTACCACAAATACTTTCTTTGTGTGTCCATTTTGAGAAACTGGCTCAGTTATTAACAACAGAGAAAAATGAAGCCAGTTCCAAATTCTTCATTTTTCTTCGTTAAACTGCCATGAGAAATTTAGCCTTAGCCTCTGTTCTGGCAATGGTAGGAGATGCTGAATCAAGATGGTAAAACTGAATGAGGAATTCTGTGCTATCCTCATATATCTTCTATGAAATTTCCTGCTCTCCAATTATTCCCCCTCCTCTCTACCTAGAATCCTTATTTTCTGTATGCTTCTACTCAAAATACTTCTATGACCATTTAACAGAGAATTTAAAATTCTTCCTCTTAATTCTGTGATTTTCCCCCCTTTTCTTTAAACTTTTACAGAATCAAGATGGCTTTATGTGTCATAATTTTCACAAGGAAGGTAACCCACTTGCCCTTATAAAAATGTCTTTCAGACTTAAGGAGAGTCCCAAGGGGGGCACCCTCAGTCCACTGCTGTTTGCAAAGTACAAACACTCCTTAGGTGATCTCAACCATTCTCCCTCTACACTGCTAATTCCCAAATGTCTATATTTAGCCTTAGCCACTGCTATGAGCTATAGTTCCATGTGATTAACTGCAGGATAGACAAATCCATTTCACTCACTCTCAAGAACTTCAAGTTCTATATATCCAAAATGGAACTGTCTCTTGTCCCTACATAAAAATGCCTCATCCTCCTTTACCCTGCGGCTCAGTTAAAAGTGCCACTATCCATGAGAAACTGAGGCAGAAATCTAGGAGTCATTTTGGATTCTTCCTCTTTCATCTGCCAGTCGGCTACCCTATCTTTATAATTCATCCACACCATCTCTGCTCATTTGTTCTCCAAAATATTTTTTAATTCTTTTATCTTACTCTGATCCTTTTAACACTGCCTAGCTGGATTTTTCCAGAACTTAATAAAGGACTTAGGTATTTTCACTTTGTGAGACTTTCAGTATATTAACAAGTGGGAAAAAAAAAGTCAAATCAGTTAAAAAACATAACATACATATTAAATACTTAAGTTGAATAATGCTCTCAATACATGTAAAATTGTGCTGTTCATGAGATAATTACAGGACTTATAAAAAATTCAGACTGTATTACAATAAATACAGCTAATATTGGAACACAAATTTAAAATCATTTGATAATGTATTCTTTCAAACCTGTCAGTGTTTTTCTGAGTCTGAATGTATAATCTCATGTGGAGATGATATCAAAAAATCTATATTTGAGGTTCTCCGTGAATTTGAGTCCAATACTACATGTCCTTCCTGTAACTTCCCTCTGTACTGCTTCTCCCTCCTTGATGGGACCTGAAGCCTGATCAACCACAGCCTCCTTCCCCATCTCCAATCTCTCCACCAGCACACTGATTTACTAAATCTCAACTATCTCCCCGCCCCACTTATAACAATCAGTAACCTGCAATCTTCTCAGCATGGCATCCTCAGCCAGCCTTCTGGGACCAGTCTCGGATTGCTTTGCAGACTCATCTTCTGTCTCTGCTGCTTCCCAAATTTTAAGTTCTAGGATTACAAATTACTTGCTTTTCTGAAAAACCAATGCTTTTTCTTACTTCTGTGCTATCGTTCATGATGCCCCTCCGGTCCACCATCTCTGCCCCTGACTGCTTCTCAGGCAAGAATCCTCCACTGAGAGCATCACCTCCTCTAAGGCTCAGTGTCCCTCTGCACCTCAATTTGACCAAGGTATATCCTTGGCAATTTCCATGCCAGCAGCCTAGCAATATTGTGTGTTCTTTGAGGGAAGAAATCATATCTTACTTATTTTTGTGACCAGATACCCTGCAGGTCACCTAGCCCAGTGCAGAAACATGTAGAATATCAAATTGAACAAAACTGAGTCGAGTGAACTTGAAGGTGAGGCTTCCACATCTTCTAACCTCCACCAGATGGCACTATTTTATTTTCAGTGGAGACCAAATCACAAAACTAGGAAGTACAGTGTTCAGAGCATTTGTATATACCCATGCACATGTATGTACGTTATGTAGTGTGGAACTCTTTTCACTGCTACCCATTTATACTAATGCAAAATATGGACAGTCAATTTAGGTACTTCCTTTTTGATCTTTACAAAAGCATAGTTGAAAAAAATATTATTAAATTACCAGGCAGTTAATTATAGTCAATCTTCCTAAACAAACAGAACCTGGTGTCCTTTTCATTTATAGTGTCATTACCCAAAGGTTTTCAAGAGTAGAACTGACAGTGAATTTCTACTCTTGAGATGATTCGAATTATTCCCAACTAGAGAGACAGGAGGATGCAAAGATCGGGGGGCTTATAAGCAAAGAGCCCTTGGCTTTGTACAATTTTAAAGATTCATGATCTCAAGTATAGAAGCTGGATAATGATGCTTACCTTTAAATTGATATTAAAAGATTAAACATTATGTAACCTATAATACATTTAAAATACTTAGCACAGTGAAGAAACTGAAGATATGGATGAT
The DNA here is from genome assembly GCF_964165515.1 of Mesoplodon bidens. Classification (NCBI taxonomy): domain Eukaryota; kingdom Metazoa; phylum Chordata; class Mammalia; order Artiodactyla; family Ziphiidae; genus Mesoplodon; species Mesoplodon bidens. The sequence continues at coordinate 65,990,365 of NC_138162.1, read as the reverse complement.
AATTATTATTAGAGAAATAAGATGGATCAAGAAACTTATGAATTTCATCTGGTCTTAAAGTTTGTTAAAAGGTCAACTGAGGCATATTAAAAAGTTAAAGAGTTTATCTGAGCAAAAACCAGTGGGAATAGGGCCAAACTACCAAACAGGAAGGAGTTAGGAGCACTCTGAAGAGAGGAGCCAGGAGGAAGATTTACAGAGAGAAAGGGGGGAAGAAAAGCAAGGAAATTGCTTGATTGCCTAGAGCTTGAAGCCTACTTGGCTGTGTGTGATTGGCTGTCCTTAGCATTTTAATTTCGTAACCTTGAGGCATTTACAGGCTGAGATTTTGGTTTGCTTTTATGCAGACTGCCATGGCATTAGAGCCACCTTTGTCTAAAGGCCTCCTGGTTTGATTTATTTAGCAAGTTTTAAAAATTCAAACTGCTTTTGCTTTCAAAAGACTGCCTGGGCTAGAATCTGTTTCAACCACTGCTTTGATGTGTAACATGTCACCCACGCCTATTATTCTCAGCTGTAAAATGAACCTTGTAGCAGTCTCTGCCACATCTGACTGCTAGAGGGACTGACTTAAAAATTAGCTATCAGTTTAATGGTAATGGTGCAGCAAGAGTGGTAGAAGTCTAGGATGTAGCAAATTATTTGCCCAAAGCTCTATCCATTAATCCCAAACCATGGTCTAAACCTGAAATTTCAGTTCAGAATGCTGAGCCCACCAGTGGTGCTGAGTTCAGATAAATGGTGTTTAGCCGTTTCAATAGGGTTCAAAAATTTAACTCAATGTATGTTTTCTGCCCTCTATCTCCTACAAGAAGGTGATCTTTCTCTTTAAGGAAGCAAAGCCCTTTTGCTTCATCTGGATATTTACACGGCAAATGCAAACATACAGGTACTGCCTTAATTCCTATGCTGGTGCTTCCCTTAGTTGAGTGGAAAAAAAGTTTAATAACAATGTCATTGACAGCAATAATATTCTGTTTAGGAGTTCTGCCCTTCCTACTTAGAGATGAGGCACTTCTTTCTTTCTTTTTTTTTTTTTTTTTTTTTGCGGTATGTGGGCCTCTCATTGTTGTGGTCTCTCCCGTTGCGAAGCACAGGCTCCGGACGCGCAGGCTCAGCAGCCATGGCTCACGGGCCCAGCCGCTCCGTGGCATGTGGGATCTTCCCGGACTGGGGCACGAACCCGTGTCCCCTGCATCGGCAGGCGGACTCTCAACCACTGCGCCACCAGGGAAGCCCGAGGCACTTCTTTCTTAAAGAAGAAACAGAAGAAACCTGGTGCCTTTTTAAACAAAAACTTAACTCCCAAGAAAATTATCCATCTTACTTATTAGTCACCACTTTCCACTTGGGTGTTGACTACTAAGTATGCAGACTGTCTACGACTTCCAGGGGTGGAACAGAAAGCATGGGGAAGTGACTATCTGAGCAATGAATTTCTCCTTCAATAATTAGTTAATTCCTAAAATTCCACAGTTAAGGATTCATTCTTCGGGCTTAAAACCTTTGGCCCCTGGTAAACATATACAAGGGCAGGTACACTTGACGTCTTATCAGTTATTTGCATCTAAATATGAGTAATCTGACCAGATCCCTTCCTCCTTAAGGTTTTGAAAAGGTAAGAATGGAGAAAGCATAAAGTCTCCAAAAGCTGGAGGGCAGGGGGGAGGCTGTTGTGGGTACACTAGTTACTTGATTTTAAATACTGTCAACCATGCCCTGAAGTTCATATTTTTAAGACAGTTACATTTTATAGATAAAATGAAGCTCAGATAGGCCATGCAGAATCAAGTGACAGAGCTTACACAGCCATACCTCGGATATAATGCAGGTTCTGTTCCAGACCATGGAAAGAATGCAAGCCACATGAATTTTTTAGTTCCTTAGTGCCTATGAAAGTCAAGTTTATACTGTACTGCAGTCTAGTAGGTGTGCAATAGCATTATGTCTAAAAGGAAAACAATGTACATACCCTAATTTAAAAATACTTTATTGCTGAAAAATGTTAACCATCATCTGAGCTTCAGTGGGGTATCATCTTTTTGTTGATGGAGGTTGGTGCCGCAATGTTGATGACTGATCAAGGTGGTGATGGCTGAAGGGTGGGTGGCTGTGGAAATTTCTTAAAATAAGACAACAATGAAGTTTGCTGCATGGATTGACTCTTCCTTTCATGAACCATTTCTCTGTAGCATGCAATGCTGTTTGATAGCATTTTACCCACAGTAGAACTTGCTTCAAAACTGGAGTCAACCCACTCCAACCCTGCTGCTGTTTTATTAACTAAGCTTATGTAATATTTTAAATCCTTTGTTGTAATTTCACCAATCTTCACAGCATCTTTGCAGGCAGATTCTATCTCAAGAAACCACTTTCTTGGCTCATCCATAAGAAGCAACTCTTCATCCGTCCAAGTTTTATCACGAGCTTGCAGCAGTTCAGCCACATCTTCAGGCTTCACTTCTAATTCTAGTTCTTTGGCTGTTTCCACCACATCTGCAGTTACTCCCTCCCCAATGAAGTCCTGAACCTCTCAAAGTCATTGGTGAAGGTTGGAGTCAACTTATTCCAAACTCTTATTAATTGTGATATTTTGACCTCTTCCCATAAATCATGTTGTCAGCAGATACGCTGTCATTCAGGCTTTGTTAGTCCATTTATAGAGCACAGGCAGAGTAGATCTAGCCAAATTCTTAAGGGCCCTAGGATTTTCAGACTGGTACATGAGCATTGGCTTCAACTTCAAGTCACCAGTTATATTAGCCCCCAGCAAGAGAGTCAGCCTGTCCTTTGAAGCTTTCAAGCCATGAACTGACTTCTGCTCTCTAGCTATAAAAGTCCTAGATGGCATCTTCTTCTAATATGGCAATTTATCCTACACTGAAAATCTGTTTTTTAGTGTAGTCACCTTCATTAATGATCTTAGCTAAATCTTCTGGATAACTTGCTACAGCTTTTACATCAGCACTTGCTTTATTCACCTTGCACTTTTATTTTATGGAGACCCTTTGGCTTTTTCCCTTAAACCTCATGAACTAACCTCTGCTAGCTTCAGACTTTTCTTCTGCAGTTTTCTCACCTCTTTTGGCTTTTGTAGAATTGGAGAGTTAGGGCCTCGCTCTGGATTTAGTTTTGGCTTAAGGGAATCTTGTGGCTGGTTTGATCTTCTATCCAGATGGCTAAAATTTTCTCCATAACAGTAGTAAGACTTGGTTTACTTTCTTATTCATGTATTCACTGGAGTTGCACTTTTTTCTTCCAGAATGTTTCCTTTGCATTCACAACTTGTCTAACTGGCACAAGAGGCCTAGCTTTCGGCCTGTCTCAACTTTCAACATGCCTAATCACTTCTCAACATTTCACTAAGAGTAATCATTTCTAACTTTCGATTTAAAGTGAGAGACTTGCGACCCTTCTTTTACTTGAACACTTAGGGTTATTAATTGGTCTAAATTCAACATTGTTTTGTTTCAGGGAATAGGCAAGCCCAAGGAGATGAAGAAAGATGGGGGAAAAGCTAGTCCATTAGATTAAGTTTGATTAAGATTAAGTTTGCCATCTTATATGGGCATGGTTCACAGTGCCCCAAAACAATTACAATAGTAACATCAAAGATCACTGGTCACAGATCACCATAACAAATATAATAATAGTGAAAAAGTTTGAAATATTGCGAGAAGTACCAAAATGTGACAGACACAAATTGAGCAAATGGTGTTGGAAAAATGGCGCCAATAGACTTGTCTGACGCAGGGTTGCCACAAACCTTCAACTTATAAAAAAACAGTATCTGCAAAGCACAAAAAAGTGAGGTGCAATAAAATGAGGTGTATCTGTATGCAGATGAAATCTGTATCTCTAAATTATACATATTCAAAGTGCAGACTGTGAGACCAAGGGAAGACTGACTTTATCAATGCCACAGTTCTGTGCTGAATGCTCTGTCTCACCCTTTTTATATTCACACAAGGCTGCCAGATGATGAACAGTTAAAGGAAAAGGAACTCTCTAAATAAAAAGCCCATGTTAAAATGGCAACCACAACTTTACAGCTCTTTTCCATACATCTAGATCTTTCTCCCTTGTCATTCCATACATGTTATTAAGTTTAATTTAATATATGTAAGAAACTTGAAGGATGTGTTTCAAATTCTAGTCTATCTTCCTGCAGCTATGAGGGTTCACAGAAAATATCAAAACTAGGAGTTAATTACTTTAGGAACTTTTCTCCACAACCGGAAACTATTTCATTTGCTATCCAGCTTTTTCTCCCCCAACTCAAAACAACTACAACGTACAAGAGATGTCATAAGGGAACCTAAAATGATACTATACTGCTTTCTTTCACAAAACTGAAAGAAGTTGAAGGTGACCTCTGTTAAGACTCTTGAAATTTCACCATCAGAGCTTGACATATCTAATAGCATTTTGCACAAGTAATGGCTCTATCATGAAGTTTTCAGCATTTCTGTCATTGTGTTTGACAGGTGGTAAAACACATTTCTACTAGTAAAAGGACAAGAGTGAATTTATCAAAATCTTTTGTAAGCCAGTAACGTTTGTTAGTGCAATGCTAGGCCAGATCTCATATATCACCTTTAAAAGTCAACCATTTTGTTAAAATTCCACAATGATACAGGGCCTGTTCAGTACTCATGATCCATGGTGCAATTTTCTTATTTGTCTACTAATGTGTTTTTCTAAAGTGCTTTCTTCAGTTGACTAACCGAAGCAACTAAAAAAACCTTTTTCGAGTAAAGAATTTATAGAATGTGGCAAGGTTTATTTATTTGTTCACCGGTTTAATTCACTCAATAAGTAATATGTTACCAGCCTACTGTGCATAAGGCAGTATGAGTTGACAAATATGTGTAAGATATGTGTAAGTACAGGCTTTGGTCCCAAGAAACTTACAGAAAATTTACATACGAAAACAACCACGAAAAGCAGTGTATAATAAGGGAGTAGCCAAATAACCTTGCCTTGCTAAGCGTTCCACTAAACTATGGTAGTAGTCAAATGTCTACAGGAGGCACAAGTTGTTATCAATGAGTGGAATACTTAAAAAAAAAAATACACACTTGAAAAGGGAAGCTGCCATTCTATCTAAGCCTATTGTTATCATGCAACTATGCAAGTGCAAGATTATCGGGTCTTATTATTTTTCAAAAGAAAATCCAGATTTTTATGTGGAAATCTACCGTTATTTAATTAGTGTCATCTATAGATTTTTTTAAAATACTGTGTAAATTAAACACACACACACAGGACAAAATAAAAATCAGCTTGCAAATTCTGTAGTTTTCAAAAGAGCAAGGAACCACATCTGACCAGCGTGTCCTAGAAAGACTGTGCCAAAGGCAATATTTTAGTTGTGTCTTAAAGATGAAATAAAATTGTCAAAAGATGGCAGGAAAAATAAGCAATCCAAATGGAGAGAAAGGTTTCAAGAATAGGAAGGCACCTGGAAAATATATTTAGGAAGCAGATAAGTAGGTTTCTTTTTCTAATATCTTCAGAATTCTTTATGATGTGATCATAGTGAACTATTCATCTCTTAAAAATTGATGATGACAATACAGTAGAACCTTAAAATTTAAACAATTTTGAAAGAGCTGTTTTTTCTTATTGTTACAAAATGAAATGTGTTCAAGTTAAGAAAATAATGTCATCCTTATGCTATCACCTAAATATGACAACTGTTAAATTAAAATAACTTTAACTAACATTTACTATACATTTACTATTTTGTTAAATTAAAATAATAATAAGTAACATTTACTATACATTTACTATATTTTGAGCACTGTACCAAGCACTCTGCAAGGCTTCACCTCATTTTATGTAAATATAGATTTTAAGCCCAAATTGATTATCATATATATACTGTTTTTAACTCATTTATACACAAAAATATTATGAATATCATTCTATGTCATTATATTTTCTTCCACAGTGTCATCTTTTAATTCCTACTCACTATTCCATTGTATTGGTGATTTTTTATTTAACCCGTTCTCTATTGGTTGATATTTAAGATGTTTGCAGTTTTTCTCTCTACAAAGTATCAATTTTGATGAATTCAACCAAAAGAAAAGATCTGATTCAAACTGCTAAAACCACATTAAATGGCTTATTAAGGCTCACATAACTGGTTAAAATCCAGATGTAGGGCACTGGTCAGCTACGGTTAAATCAGAGCTAAGACTCTATTTCTCTGAGATCCTTTTGGCCCTGCTTTTGCCAAAGGTCCACTCAGTCCTTTGGTGGTGAAGAAATGATAGCAGTAGTTCCGGGCTTCACATTCAAACACATCCAGAAGAACAGAAACCACCTCTTCCAGTGCCCCTGGCAAATGTCCTCTTATATCTCATATACACACTTATGAACCATTTCCTGAGATGGGCAGAAAGCCATCATATCAATAGGTTGGCAAAGGCCAGTGTTTCCAAATAATCATTGGAAACAGAAAGCAGATTTACCCAGTGAGGCTCAACTTCAGGACTAGAATAGAAAAATGTTAGCCCTAAAATAATAGGGGTGAGATGGATAATTGAATGCAAGTTTAAAGTTCTTGAAAAGGGGAAAACAGATTGGATAAGCAACCAGTGATGTTCACGACAATAAACAATGCAACAAACACCTTTAGGAAAGGAAAGGTGGAGAGACCATGTGATTGTACACAACAATTATTTCCTGAGGAGTCATTCCAAGAAGAGGAATTGCTAAAGCAAAGGAGATCGTTTTTAATGTGGGTTTGGGGGCTTTTGTTTTTGTTTCTTTATGTAATGTTAAACTGCCAACCAGGATTGCTACACCAGTTTACGTTCCCTCTAACAGTGTCTGAATTCCAGGAAAGAAGTGTCTATTAGTCTGGCACAAAAGTGAATAAAACTGATACTTGATAAGACTAGAAACATTGGTTGGGCTGAACCATGGACATCCGTAAATGCCGGAATGAGGAATTTGAACTGTACTAAGTATTTAAATATTTTAACTCCTTTTTAAAATTTGACATGTTACTTTTTCTTAAAAGGGTTTTGAAAGGGCTTAAAATAAAGGATAAATATACAACAATATCAATTAAATATAAATTTGGGAGAGTGAGAAGACAAGCCACAAACTGGGAGAAAATATTTCCAAAAGACACATCTAATAAAGGACTGTGATCCAAAATACATGAAGATCTCTTAAAACAACAGTAAGAAAACAGGCAACTCCACTAAAAAAAAAAAAAAAAAGGGGCCAAAGACCTTAACAGATGCCTCACCAAAGAAGATATATAGATGGCAAGTATATGAAAATATGTTCAACACCCTATGTTATTAGGGAATTAAAAATTAAAATAACAGTGAGATAGCACTACATACCTATTAGAATTACCAAATCCAAAACACTCATGACAACAAATGCTGACGAGGATGTAGAGAAACAGGAACTCACATTTACTGCTGACGGGAATGCAAAATGGTACCACCACTTTTGGAAGACAGTCTGGTAGTTTCTTACAAAACCAAACATACAATCCATTAGTCATGCTCCTTGGAATCTACCCAAATGACCCTCGCATGGATGTTTATCTCAAGTTTATTCATAAATGCCAAAATTTGGAAGCAACCAAGATGTCCTTCAGTAAATGAATTAATAAACTGTAGTACATCCAGACAATGGAATATATTCAAGCCATGAAAAGGCACGGAGGAAACTTAAATGCATATTACACTAAGTGAAAAAAAAAGCCAATCTGAAAAGGCTACTCTGATTCTGTTGGACATTCTGAAAAAGGCAGTAAAGAGATTAGTGGTTGCCAGGGGTTTGGGAGAAGTGAGGGATGACAGAGGATTTTTAGAGCAGTGAAAATACTCTGTACGATACTATAATGGTGGATATATGTCACTATACTTTGTTAAAACCCAGAGACAGTACAACACCAAGAGTGAACCGTAAACTCTGAACTTTGGATGGTAATGATGCGTCAGTGTAGGTTCATCAATTGTAACAAATGTACTACTCTAGTGGGTTGATAATGGGGAAGGCTGCACATGTGTGGTGATGGGGGTATATGGGTAATCTCTATTTTCTGCTCAATTTTGCTATGAACTTAAAACTGCTCTAAAAATAAAGTGTGTGTGTGTGTGTGTGTCTGTATACACACACGGCTTTTTTTTTTTTTTTGCAAAAGAGAGTGGCACATACTTTAGAAGATTAAACCTGCATTATTGCTGAGGAAGAACTGAAAGTCAACGAAGCTGGTGGAAAGAGACATGTACAAAGCTGCTGAAACTGTCCACATAGAAGTCATAACATATTAAATTAGGAGGGTGCCAGTAGACTACAATAGGCTACACATGGGAAGTAGAAGAAACAGTAAGATTTGCCAATTGATTACATGCTGATGTGTAGGGGGCAAGGTGTAATTTCTCATTTATATTTTTACTCAGACATACTAGCATTCTCTAAATAATACCACATTCTTTCGTGCCTCATATCTTGTACCATCTATTCTCGAAGACTCACATATATCTTATCTTGACAGAGTAAGGCTAAGATATCAGATCTGCCACTGACTGGCTGTGTGACCTTGGGCAAGTTAATTCCCATTTTGAATCTCAGTTTCTTCACCCATAAAACTCAGGCAATAAAATAAAATATACATTTCATAGGACTGTTGAGCTAATTAACTGAGATAATATAAAATATCAAGCAAAGTGCCAGGAACATACTCAATGTACAATTTTTTTTTCTCCTTTTCCAGTGATCCTTCAAAACACACATACATGCACACACAGAGACTGACTCTGGTGATCTTGTTTACTCTCTACCCAGCTCTTTTTAAAAACTTGCTCTTGGTGTAAAGACCTGATAAACTGATTCCTATGAAAGTGTAAATAACTGGTAACTCGTGGAGTGTTCCTTGAGGTATTTCCCAGGTAATCTAGGCTGTAAGCCAACAAAGAAAAAAATTTTTTCAATCTACAACTGAAATTTAAGTATAAGGTGATGACTGCAAAAGGTATTCTCCTAGGCAGGAATCTTTTCCATTATTCCATAAATGCTTTCTACCAGCTGCTACTCCCCTCCGCCCCAAATCACCCAAACATCACAGCTTTATATTGCTATACTTTCCTGAGGTCATTTTATTAGACTGAACAAGCAGCAAACCTATCTGCGTCAGGACAGAATAAGAGGAACTAAGGATTCTTTCTTGAGATACACTAAGTAAACTTGCACTCAGGAGGCAGGAAGTTACACAGATACTTTTGGGGGATTTCCTAAAGGTGGTTATTGAAAACCTATTAAAATTTTCAAAGCAGCAGCATTGGGCATGAGAGTGCGGCAGCAACAAGATACAATGCTGTATACAAAAGTACTCGCACATTCAGTAGCTCTAAATATGGACAACAGGACAAAGACCATTGTTCCATCTTCCCAATTCCATCTGCTTGCACTCAAAAGGTAATTTAAAATGCTTTATATATGATACCTGCAGGCATCGAGGACAATGAAACAGAGATAAAAATTTTTAGAATATTTATAGTATAACTGCCCCAATATTTTGTTCATATTCCCATAGTTGCACATCTAGTCACCAGTTTTTTAATGTTTAATCATATATTTTCCCTGTGCATTTCATTTATTGTTATTTAAAATTTTAATTAATAAATTGTGTTTAAAACATTAGTTTTTTAAAGTCTGTTAGTATAAGAATGAATGATCAGAAATTCCATAGAATGATCAGGTTATTTTGATGAAATATTAACAAACTGCTTTCAGAAAAATATATTTACTCTGCTGAACTAAAGTGACATAATTCAAAGTGCTTTTTTTTTTTCTAATGTAGGTATGAGTTTACTCTGGATCCATGTTAAATTTAAGTAACTGGTCTGCTTACAAAGTTGAATGTTTGGTTTGGTCTACAGCTCCAAGTGTAGAGACAAGCTCTGTGCAACCCTGGAGCTTTAGAATCACAGCAGCTGATCCAGCCTCCTCATTAAGGGAATCAAATTAGACACTCAACTCCCAAGGAGATCCCTTCCAGACACGTTGGCACCTCCAAGCCTCGGAGATTCCCCTAGAACTCTCACTAGAGTTTTCCACCTCACTTCTGTTTTCCCATCTGAATAAACCATTCCTACCAAGTGATTGGTCCAGCAATGACCTCATTTTGAAGGTGAGCCCTCAACACGTTCATGTAGAAGCATTGCACTGTGACTCAGGTACATCCTTGTAATTACACCTTAAATCAGCACACCTGTGGTTTTCCTCAGTCAGGTGGCAGGGCACCGAAAAGTGATGGATGTTTTAGTAATATTCCACAGAATATTTATACATGCTTAAAAGAAACAAATACCTTGTTTTAGTCTAAATGAGTTGCAAACGAATACTGGATGAGTGGTGGCAGACATCAAAGATTTCAAAAAACTTATACAAGAAAAAGCCGAAGTTAGAAAAATCTTTAAATTAATTTACAATACTATTTTCCTGAGTATTAGAAGATTCATGCTGTGGAATTTTATTTCATTGTGGAAGACAACCATGGCATCGGAGAATAGTTTGTGAATGACTACAACCCAACAAACATAGTGTAAAACAATTGCAACGTTGCCCATAGCGTAACGTGGGCAAAAAGTGTAGCATCTGTGAAATTTACTGAGAAATTATAGAAGGGAGAGTGGTCCTGTGTCTATAAGGACACTGACTTGAGGGATATGAGCTCCCTTACAAAATATTTGCTTCTTAGTCTCAAAGTTAGGCCAAAGTCCACCAACAGAGTCTAGTTCTTCTGTTTAGCTTTAGTAAAATGAGGTTCTATCATTCTATTTACAGCCAGTAAACAATGGTATCAATGCAGAAAATGTGTGGTAATTTAGGCTACTGGGAACTTTTAAGTCTAAAGACACAAAGCCTCTTTGGTTGAACTCATCTTAAGCCATATAATTTGACTGGATTTTGAAGGAAATTTGGGCCCAGGGTGAATCAATTTGATGATTCTGATAATGTGTTCTTGGAACTCATTTATTATTATTATTATTAGAATGAAGCTCATTACTCCCCATTACTCTTTTTTTTTGCGGTACGCGGGCCTCTCACCGTTGTGGCCTCTCCCGTTGCGGAGCACAGGCTCTGGATGCGCAGGCTCAGCGGCCATGGCCCACGGGCCCAGCTGCTCTGCGGCACGTGGGGGACCCTCCCGGACCGGGGCACAAACCCGCATCCCCTGCATCAGCAGGTGGACCCCCAACCACCGGGTTCGTGGTTCGCAACGGGAGAGGCCACAACGGTGAGAGGCCCGCGTACCGCAAAAAAAAAAAAAAAAAAAAAGACAGTAGATCTACCTCATGTTTAGGTGTGGGCTGAATGAGAAATGTCATGAACCAAATTTGGGCTCACGTTATCCTCTTGCCAGCTTTGTGGTCATCTTCTCACAAAATCTGTGACGAGTAGAGCCCTATTACTTCAAGACTGGCATAAGGCTGGCTTTAATTATTTCTATCCCAGGGAGGATTTCCTCAACCAAGCCTGCCTTGGAAAGCTGTACTTCTCTCAGGTCACTGTCCTGTCTCTGGTCACTCTAGCCTTACACATGCCTGGATGACAAAAGGCTGTGCACCATGTGGTTGCCACCACTGGCCTCACCTGTTTCCTCCAAGTGTGGTCTATGGACAACTCATCAGAATCACTTGAGGGTGCTTGCTAAAAATACAGAGTATTGGATCTCAACCCACATCTACTGAATCCCAGTCTCTGAGGGTGGTGCCCAGGAATCTACTTACAAGCTGCCCAAGGGAATATTATAAGCATTCACTTGAGAACAAGAGAGAAAGTAGGATGATAATATGCCAGTCCAGGGATAACAGTAGTTATCTAAATGTGGTGTCCAGTTATCCTTAGGAGATTAATTTGGTCTGAAAATAAATTTAAATGGAGAGGGTTTTATATTTCTTTCTGTGGATTTAGAAACTCTCTTAACTCAATGAAACCCATGTCTTTAAAGCTGACTTAAATCTAGCAGACTGAGTACTGGTCCACCTGGATTTTAGGATTTTTATATTCCTACTTAAAATTGCCTTCAATTTGACTTTGCAGCGGAAAAATATGAAAGCATTTCATGTCCAGCTATATCATTAAATCTGCTGTGTAACTTTATAGCCAATTGGAACATCTGGGAACCAAGCTCTATTACAAGTCAAGTTTTGAGTTTGTTGCCATGGGCATCCAGGAACCAGTTTTATGCTGCTCCAGGAGGCAATGAGAAAAATGTGAGTAGAAGGGATGCTTTAGCGGTGACATATGCTTCTGTGCATGTTTTATAGCTCTCAGTACAATTACGGGAGTTACACTACCTTTGCTTAGCAACCATGTTTCTTGTGTGGTCATTTTCATGTTAATGTGCAGCTGGTTAAATATTTCTTTAACTACCAGTAAAAAATAAACACTTCAGGCTGTGAGATTACAGCCTGGATAAATTAGAGGGAGAGGGCAGCAGGGAGTGAAGAAGAGAAGGAACGGACTAGACCGCTCAACGGACACTCAGCTCAGGAATCTGGTCTCTGACTCCATTTCGGAGAGGGCAGTGTCCAAAGGACGCTGAGGGCAACGGAAGGAGCTGGACTACAAGATAGGATGCCAGTCTGTTCATTCTACCCTCCTACTATTTGTGGGATCAGATAAATATTTTGAATCTCCAACCTATGTCCTTTTCTATAATGTAAAGGAACTAAACTGAAGTGTCTCAAGGATTCCTTTCATTTCTAACATTCTAGAACTAAATATAGAAAACTTGATCCAACTTAGCAGAAAACTAAACTACATCACAGGAATGAACTTATTTGATTTAAATTCATTCTCAACAACATGGATCAGTAGTTCAGCAATTTTTATGGATGGGAAGCTCTTTTCTTAAAGAAAATACAATAAATCCCATGTGAAAGTATTTCTATTTTGGTTATAGATTGATTAAAAAACAAAATCTAATTCTATCAGAAATCCACAAATACACTTAAGTAAAATTTTATTAATCATACAGCATCCATGAACTCTTGAAAAATAGCATCTATAAAATAAAACTGATTCATTGTAAAAGCAGTTCTTAGTTTTTATATAAAGATTCTTTGATTCCTTGAAATAACTCCAAAAATATGTGGGAAACTACCAAAATAGACTATGAGAAATAAACCTGAGCATCCCTAAATAGAAGTTAGATCTTTTCATCTCAAGGAGATATCAAAAAGTAGGGAACCACTCAAACATAATGGCCAGGGCAGTCTTTCTGAGGAGGTGATATTTGGGGCTGAAACCTAAAGGAACAGAAAGATCTAGGCACACAGAGCTGGAGGAAGAGCATTCCAGAGAGTACCACCTGTGAAAGGCCCAGAAGGTAGAACTTGCTGGGCTTGCAGTGCTACGAGTGGGATGGCGTGACTTTGGAGAGACAGATGAGTGCTATTAAGCAGAGTTTTCTGGTTCACTATAAAGAGCGTGGATTTAAGACTAAGCACAAGTATGGAGTGGGACATGTAAGCAGATGTAAGCTTTTATATATAGAACGTATAAACAACAGGGTCCTACTATATAGCACAGAGAACTATATTCAATATCCTATGATGAACTATAATGGAAAAGAATATAAGAATGCATATATATGTATAACTGAATCACTTTGCTGTACAACAGAAATTAACACAACATTGTAAATCAACTATACTTCAATATAAAAAAATTGAAAAAAAATAGACTAAGCACATGGAGAAAATAGCGAAAGATTTTAAGCAAAATAGTGACACAATGCAGCTACATTTTGAGAAAAATAACTTCCACTGCTATGTGGGTAATGGATTGGGATGGGTAAAGATACCAATTGAAAAGGCCAGTAGAGACTTGTGGTGTAGGCCAAGCAAAAGATGATGATCATCTAGAATAAAGGTGAAGACAGGAAAGACAGAAATGGAAGAATGTGAGATCATGTGGAATTAACAAGACTTGATGATAGGTTGAGTACTAGGGATAAAGGAAATTGGGCAACCAGAAATGACTTCTAGTTTTCTGGCTGGTTGATAATTCTTCTGAGATGTGAATGAGGAAATAAGCAGAGTGGGGGAAAATACAAATGATACTTGATAATTTTCTAATAAATTGCCTATGCAATTATTATTTGGGAAATAAAGAAGAGAATGAACAGGAAACACTAGATGCTAAAGGAGAATATGTTAATTGACTGCAATTTTTTTTTCAGATTAAAAGCATTCTTATAGATCTGCAAGGTTTCTCTTAATTTGGACATCAGTCTTTTAATGAAAATCCCCTTCCCACAGTTTGGTAGCAGAACGTTCAATCTTCACTGTCTATAGTGGCCTGACTCTTGTCCTACTTGTAGCCTATGTTCCCAGTGGGGACTTGTGTATTGGTTACTGGCAGCCTTGAGCTGAAGGCAGCATGCTGGAATGGGGAGTGGTAAGAGGCTGCTTATTAACTAATCATGACAATATCCACCCACCCTCTGACTTCATTTCTGCTTTAATGGAAGGGGGATAAGTAGGTGGATATGGCTCTAGGGTTGTCTAACTAAGAAATGTGAGACTAAATTATTATCTTAAACCTAGCAGATGCTGGAAAATGCAAGAAAGAACACTTTCCACATTTTAATTCAGAAAAATTTCAGTACAGAAGAAATTTTTTAAAATTGTACAGTGAACACATACATACCCACCACCTAGATTCTATCAGTAATATTTTAGCAAAGGTGCTTTACATAGATAAAGGTATCTATCCATTTATCCATCCCTCTATCCATTTATTAATTTATCTTAATTTTTGATGCATTTCAAAGTAAATTGTGAATAACAGTATACTTCCCACCATGCATATTCCAGTATGCATATCATTAAATACAATCAATGTTTGTTTTTTTTCTTTCAATGAAAAATTATACATGTGATGCACAATTCTTAACTGTACATTCACTGAATTTTGACAAATCTATACATCTGTGTAATCCAAACCTCTGTCAAAATATAGAAAATTAACATGATTCCAGAAATATTTCTCATACTCCTTCCCATTCAATCTCTACTTCCACCTCCACAGAGGCAACCACTATTCTGATTTTTTTCCATTCTAGAATTAATAGAAAGGAATTCATACAGAATGTACTCCTTTGTGTCTGTTTTTTTTTTTAACTCAGCATACTGTTTTTGAAATGCATCCATGTTGTTGTGTATAGCAGTATTTCATTCCTTTTTATTGATGAGTAGTATTCCAGTGTATGAATATACCATAATTTGTTTATCCATTCTCCTATTTGATGGATATCTGAAATACTCCAGGTTTTGCTATCATGGATAGAACTGCTATGAATATTCTTTTTTTTTTTTTTTTTTTTTTTTGCGGTATGCGGGCCTCTCACTGTTGTGGCCTCTCCCGTTGTGGAGCACAGGCTCCGGACGCTCAGGCTCAGCGGCCATGGCTCATGGGCCCAGCCGCTCTGCGGCATGTGGGATCTTCCCAGACCGGGGCACGAACCCGTGTCCCCTGCATCGGCAGGTGAACTCTCAACCACTGCACCACCAGGGAAGCCCTATGAATATTCTTAAACAAGTCTTTTTGTGTACATATATTTTTAGTCTGTTGGATAAATAACTAAGATTAGAATTGCAGTCATAATGTAGTTGCATGTTTAGATTTTTAAGTAATGTCCAGAACTCTTCTCAAATTAGTTGTACCATTTTACATTCCAACCAGTAAGAGTTCCAGTTGCTCCACACTCTTACCAACATTTGGTTTATCTTTTTTTTAAAGTTCTAGACACCTCAGTGAGTTTATAATGGTATTTCATTGTGGTTTGAATTTCCCTCGTGACTAATGGTGTTGACCATTTTTGTTATGTTTATTACCATTTGTGTAACTTCTTTTTATGAAATAACTGTTCAAATATTTTGCCTGTTTTTTAATTGGGTTGTCTGTGTTTTTATTATTAAGTTGTAAGAGTTCTTTATACATCTGACACCAGTTCTTTGTCAGATATATGTCTTGTGAATATTTTTCCTGGCCTGTGACTATTTATTTTCCTAATGATGTCTGCTAATAATCAGATGTCTTAAATTTCAATGAAGTCTTTTTTTTCTTTTATGGTTATTGCTTTCTATGACACAAATAACCTTTGTTTACCACTGAATCAAAAAGATTCCTCCATGTTTTCTTCCCAAAGCTCTGTAGTTTTAGCTCTAAGATCACAGGTATATGATTCATTTTTAATTTATTTTTGGGGTATGGAGTAAGACAAAGATCAAGTTTCTTTTTTTTTTTTTAATGAATATCGAGTTACTTGGTACCATTTGCTGAAAACAACTCCTTCCCCGGGCAAGCAATTACATTCCCACCACGCATTGCTTATCTTGAATTGTACTTCTTTGAAATACCTTTTTTTTTTTTTTGGCCAATTTTATGCACTTATTTACTTTAAAGAGAAATGTAAAACAAGTGAGCACTTTTCACTTTGTGTAAATATTATAGAACTTGCCTCATCCTCCCCCAGCAAAGCCAGTCATAAAAGACCAGTTGAATCTGACCCATGTTGTCATCTTCCTCTCATAGACAAATGCTGTTTATTACACTGAATAGAACAACTCTGTACACTCTGATGATTCAGAGATCCTGGAAAATGAGGAGTTAGCTTTGATTCATGGGGCACTTCTTTTAGTGCTATTTACTAGTTGTGGTTTGTGGCTCATCTCCTACCACTCCCTGACAAACACCCTGCCCTCAACAATTCTGAAATACTTATTCCCAGAAAAGCCCAGGCTTTTCTCACTTCTAGGGATCTGCATGTGCTATTATCATTGCCCATAATGCCCTTGTCCTAATGCCTAAGGAACTCTATTCATATCAGAGGGAGCTTTCCTCAACCTCCTCATCAATGTTAAATATGCCCTCCTAGATGCTCCCATGCACATAGGTCATAATGTATTATATCACTTATCCATATTCCTTTGATTATTCGTCCTATATTTCTCTATCCTCCCCACACATGGCCTTCTCATCATGAACCTCTGGAAAGTATAAATCTAATCTATCTTTCTCTGTACCCCAGTAAGTTAATATAATAAACACAGGGGCTT
The DNA here is from genome assembly GCF_964165515.1 of Mesoplodon bidens. Lineage (NCBI taxonomy): Eukaryota > Metazoa > Chordata > Mammalia > Artiodactyla > Ziphiidae > Mesoplodon > Mesoplodon bidens. The sequence goes on along the minus strand of NC_138162.1, from coordinate 65,973,251 downwards.
CCCTGGTGGCGCAGTGGCTGAGAGTCCGCCTGCCGATGCAGGGGACATGTGTTCGTGCCCCGGTCCAGGAAGATCCCACATGCTGCGGAGCGGCTGGGCCCATGAGCCATGGCCGCTGGGCCTGCACGTCCAGAGCCTGTGCTCCGCAACGGGAGAGGCCGCAGCAGTGAGAGGCCCGCGTACTGCAAAAAAATAATAATAATAAAATAAAAAATAAAATAATAATAATAAACACAACGATAGTAGATTTGCTAGATTAAAGAATTTTAATTTTCTGATGTAGTTTAAATTTCAAATATTTTCCACCTTACACTTAAGTATATTTATATTTATATTTATATTTATATTTACTAGATCTCACAGCCTGACCACTTGGTTTGGAAACTGTAATCATCTTCCTATACCCTAGAATAGACCAAAAAAACTTCCTTGAAAGAATAACAAACACCTAGTGTATATTTTGAAGTTCCCTTATATATGGAGATTGGAAGAATAATTGTAGTAGGATATTTGAGGTACATATCAAAGAAGTGTCTTACGTGTAGCCTACTGTTTTCCTAATTAAATTTCTTCTAATACACTGTTTGAGATTCTGTAAAGAAAGTACACTAATAAGTAGATGGAGTCCCAACTCTGCTATTTACTAGCTAAGTGTAAATATCAGTGAGGACAGGCTGGGTTTTGCTGCAATAATAGCAGTCTTGAACATCGTACTTGTCTCACTCACATTACAAGACTCATCATGGATCAGCCACAACGCTTTCTCATGTTGCCATCACTCTAAAAACGAGAAATACTGCCCATCATCGATACAAAGGGAAAAAGAGGCATGGCAATCTGTACCCTGACTCCTGGAGCTTCTTCCTGGGAATGTCACTCACATTATTAATGGCCACTCCTGAATTCATCAGAGCACAGTCTTCAATTAGGGAGGAAATTTGGAATGCAGTATTTGGCAAAAGTAATTCAATCTACTAAATAAATAACTTTAGGGAAAACATATTCTGTCTGAATCTCAGTTTCCTCACATATAAAACGATAACTGCAATGATAATAAAACTACTTCATAGGGTTATATGGATTAACAGAGATAATGATTAAAAAAAAAAACCACTTAGCACAATACCTGGCATGTAATTACTTCTCAGTAAATGTTTGTTTAAAACATAAGAAGAAAGAACCTCAGTTTCTGTATCTTTCAAATAAGTAATAGACTGATAGAGCTCCATGGTATCTGGGGTTTTAGCTGGGTGGTTAAAACAGCTAGAGATGATTAGGATGGCTCAATTGTGGACATGTGCCTAGGGTCTTCATTCTTTTACATGTGGAGTCTGTTGGGCTGAAATATGCAAGATGTTCACATGCCCAATGCCTGAGCCAGGATAGGTATAACTTCCAGGGGCTGGTCTGCATCACTCTTTGGCCACACATGGTGGACTCAAGGTAGCCTCAAACTTACATGGCCACCAGCTTCTCCCAGAACAAACATTACAACAATAAGTGTTCCAAAAGGCCCAGAAAGAAGATATAAGGCTTCCTCTGATATAGCTTCAGAGGTCTGGAATATCATTTTAATGTATTTTATTAGTCAAGCAAATCACTAAGGCCAACAGTGTTCTTATATCTTCACTAAAATAAGCCAAAAAACTAGGGTTTGCTACAGGAAAAAACATTATAACATTATAATATAAAAAACATTATAATAGTGGTTTATTTATTTTGCATTTCCCTAATGGCTAATGAGGTTGAATATCTTTTCATGTGCTTATTTGATATCCATGTGTGTTCTGTAGTAAAGTGTTCAGATTGTTGACCAATTTTTAAATTGGGTTGTTTGTTTTATTAAGTTTTGAGAGGTCTTTAAAGATATATCTTAAATATCTATGTCTTTTGTCAAATATGTGATTTATAATTATTTTGTCTATAGTTATCTTGTTATTCTCTTTATAGGGCTTTTGTAAAACAAAGTTTTTAAAGATTGATGAAGTCTAATTTACCGAGATTTTCTTTTCTTTTACGGATCATGCTTTTGGTGTCAGATCTAAGAAAACTTTGCTTAACTCAAAGTCACAAAGATTTTCTCCTATATTTTCTTCTAAAAGTTCTGAAGTTCTACATTTTAAAGTCAAATCTATAAACCATCTTGCGTTAATTTTGTGTACTGTGAGGCACAGGTCACGGTTCATTTTTGTTGCAGATGGATGCCCAGTTTTTCCAATACAATTTACTGAAAGGAGTATCTTTTTCCATTGAATTGCCTTTGCACCTTTGTCAAAAATAAATTTACCACATTGAGTATATTTTTGGACTCTAGTCTGTTTCATTAATCTATGTGCCTATCCCTTTCCTAATCACACTATCTTGATTAGTGTGAATAACATTACCTTATCTTGATAGCTGAATAACATGTTTTAAAATAAGGTAATTTGAACCTTCTTTGTTCTTCTTTTAAAAATTAATTGTTCTAGTTCTTTCTTCCTTTACATATAAATTTTAGAATCAACTATCTAAATATGTACAAAATCATGCTGGTATTTTGATTTGTATAGCATTAAACCTATAAATCTGTCTGGGAAGAATTGGTACTTAACTATGTTGAGTATTCCAATCCATGAGCCCTGTATAATCTCTCCATTTACTTAGGTTTTTGGGTTTTTTTTCCAACTCTTTCTTAAATCTGCATTTTGTAATTTTTGACATACAGATCCTGCACATTTTGCTAGATTTATACTTAAGTATTTCCTTTATTTAGAGCTACATAAAAGGTATTTTTATTGTAATTATTAATTATTCATTAATAGTATAAAGAAATAATGATTGATTTTGTATGATGACATTGTATAATGAGAACTTGTTAAACTCACTTACTAGTTCCAGGAGCTTTATTATGGATTCTGCAGGATTTTCTTAAGAAGACCATCACATTATCTGAAAATAGGGATAATTTCAATTTTTCTTTCCTGTGTGTATATGTGTTTTTAATTTTTTTTTCTTGCCCTCATGTACTGACTAAATAGGCATGCAGAGAGTGGACATCCTGCCTTATTCAAAATCTTAGAGATAAATAAGTTGACCTTTCATCATTAAGTATGATGTTAGTGAAGGGGTTTTTTTTGGTAAACGTCCTTTATCAGCTTAAGGAAGTTCCCTTCTTTTCCTAGTTTCCTCAGAGATTTTTTCATGAATACATGTTAAGTTTTGTCAAATGTTTTATCTGCATGAATAACTATGAACCTGTGGTTTTACTTTTTAGTCTATGAATATGGTGGGTTGCACAAATTGTTTTTCAAATGTTAAACTAGCCTTGTATCCTAGGATAAATCTCACTTGTTGTTATATATTGTTCTTTTTATATGTGACTAGATTTTGAATTGCTAACATTTTGTTGAGGATTTTTGTGGCTATGTTCATGACGGAAATTGGTCTCTAGTTTTCTTGTACTGTCTTTTGGCGTCCGGGAAATTCTGCCCTCATAAAATGAGTTTGGAAGTATTCTCTCCTCTCTAATTTCTTGGAAGATATTGTGTAGAGCTGGTGTTATTCCTTCAAATGTTTGGAAGAATTCACCATTGAAACCATCTGGAACTGGAGATCTCTTTTTTGGAAAACTTTAAGCTGCAAATTCAATTTCTCTAATAGACATAGCTCTATTCATGTTATCTACTTTTTTAAAAAATTCATTTTATTTATTTATTTAGGCTGCATTGGGTCTTCGTTGCTGCGCACGGGCTTTCTCTAGTTGCAGCGAGTGGGGGCTACTCTTCGTTGCCGTGCGCGGGCTTCTCACCGTGGTGGCTTCTCTTGTTGCATAGCACGGGCTCTGGCGTGTGGGCTTCAGTAGTTGTGGCATGCGGGCTCAGTAGTTGTGTCTCACGGGCTCTAGAGAGTAGGCTCAGTAGTTCTGGTGCGTGGGCTTAGGTGCTCCACAGCATATGGGATCTTCCTGGACCAGGGCTCGAACCCATGTCCCCTGCATTGGCAGGTAGATTCTTAACCACTGCGCCACTAAGGAAGCCCCCATGTTATCTACTCTTTTGGTGAGTTTTAGTATTTTGTAGCTTTCAAGGAATTGACCCACTTTATCTACATTATTAAATGTATGTGCCTAGAATTGTCCTTGGTATTTTCTTATTAGCATTTTAATGTCTGTAATGATATATTCTCTTTCATTGCTAGTAATGATAATTCTTTCTTGATAATTTCAGTTAGAGATTTATCAACTTTATTGATTCTAAGAAACAGCCTTTGATTTCACTGACTTTTTTCTCAATTTTGTTCTGTTTTCTGTTTATTTCTGAACTAACCTTTACTTAATTCTTTCTGACTTCTTTAGGTTAATATTGCTCTTCATTTTCCAGTTTCTTAAGATGGAAGCTTAAATTGTTGATTTGGGACTTTTCTTCTTTTCCAATACAAGCATTCAATGCTATAAATTTCCTTCAGAGCACTGTTATAGCTTCATTCCTTACATTTTTATATATTGTACTTACATTTTAGTTCAGGTCAAAATAGTATATTTTCTAATTTCCCTTGAGGCTTCATCTTTGACCTCATGGATTATATAGAAGAATGTTTTTATTTGAGGATTTTCCAGATATCTTTCTGTTATTGATTTCTAATTTAATTAGATTGTTTTCAGAGAATGTACTTTGTATGAATCCACTTCTTTCACATTTGTTAAGTTTTATTTTATGATGTAAGATTTGGTCTACATTGATGAATGTTTCTTGGACACCCAAAAAGAATGTATATTCTACTGTAGTTAGGTGGAGTGTCCTATGAATATCAGATAGACCCAACTAGCTGATGGTGATGTTCAGTTCTTTATACTTCTTGACTTAATATTAACTTGTTTTATCAAATACTAAGAGAGAAGTCATCACAGCCCTAATTGTGGATCTGTCTATTTCTTGTTTCAGATCTATCCATTCTTGCTTCATGTATTTGAAGTTTTGTTAAGACTGTACATATTTAGAATCATTAGGTCTTATTAGTGAACTTTTATCATTATGTAATAACCTTTTTTATTCTTGGCAGTTTTCCTTGCTCTGAAGCCTATTTTGTCTGATATAAATATATACTCTCCAGCTGTCTTTTGATTGGTGCTTGAATTGTATCTTTCTTCATCCTTTTATTTTTAACCTATGTAGCTTACTTAAATCCAACGGATAATGTTGAACTGGCGTAGTTGCTTTTGCTGTTGTTGTTTCAGTAGGCTGGTCAGACTCTCCACATATTTTGACTCACATTCTGTGGACTGTGGTTCCAATATCAATTCACTATCCAAAGCCTTTGATAGGCCATTTACAGCTTTCCTGTGTGTCCCTCACCCAGCAGCCAGTCTAGGACTTGGGCTGTAGTCTACCCCACAGTTCCGTTCTCAAAGCATTTACCATGCTTTTTAGCCTCAGATCCACCCCTGGGGCTCAGGAGTGAGCCCAAGAATTCATATACATTTTATGGGATCATTTTCTCAGGCTGTCTCCTCCCAACTAATTTGCTCATTTAAAAAAATTTAATCTTACCAAATTAGCAAAACATCAACTAACCATTCTTGTTCTTCACTCAACTTGAGTTCTACTGAAGCTGTCAGATAAAGACACCCAAACTTTTATATCACTGCTTCAGGGTCTTCTACTCAATTCCACCCTAAATGACTCTTAGGGATTTATTCAATGTTTCCTTAGTCAACTTTCCTTTTTTTTTTCTCTCTCTCTCTCTCTCTCTCTCTCTCTCTCAATGGAAGTGTCCACCAGAACACACTCTCTCCTGGCCCAGTGACTACCATGTATCTATTATCTACCTCCTGGAAATAGTGAGTTTTGCCTGACTATGCCTTTATCTTACTTTCTCAGATCCAGTTCATGTGAGAAAAAGCACATCAATATCCTGTTGGACAGCCTCTCTCCTTTTCACGAGCAGTGAACTATGCTGATCTTGTGCACACCGTCACTGGAGAGCCCACCATCTGAATACCAGAACTGGTCCTAAACCGAAGTGTTTAGGTGGGAGATGTGTCTCGAGTTGCCTGCTGCACTCTGTCTCTACTTGCAGTTCCTTGTTTGTCCTCTCAGCACTTAGCTCAAGCTATTTAACTGGCCAGAACTCTTGGGCTTGCCTGCTCTCTGGTATAAGAGAGAAAATTATTAGGATAAATGAAATCATACTGAACTGTTCAAGTCATACTCCTTCAGGGAGCATTTGCATTTTAAATAAGCTTGTGAAGACAGGTTACTCCCTTCATTCTGGATTTTCTAGCAGGCTGACACTTGGAACAAGGGGTTAGTATGAGGTAGAAGTGCCCTTAATTTTTTTAAAAACCCTTCTGTTAATATAAAGGATTGAAAAGAATATTTTGTTTTGTTTGCTTGGAGGGGGGAGGTATCTGTATGAGTGTATGAGAAAGATAATTTGTACAATTTGTTGTCCACAATATTCTAAATTTCAAAATACTTATAAAATCAGATGGAGAAATGAGGGACAGAAATGTATTACCTTACCTTAAAATGCATCTCTTGATTCTCCTACTCAAACTGAATGCATAAAAACTCTTCACAAGCTGTGCGTGGTGATAATGTATAATAATCTGCAATGATTTGTAAAATGTTTCCTATTCTTCAGTCATATTAATAGGCTCACAAGTACAGAGAAAAGATCTAGTTCACCCACAAATAGCTATTATAGCTGACTACATATGTGCATTATATATTTCTACTGAAACTTTAGAAAAGTATTTCATGAAGCGTTTTATGTAGAACAATTGCCTAACAAATGTTTCTAAGAGAAAGGGAACCCATGTAGCTATAAACTATATCCCCTCTTGGAGATTTAAAATGTATTTGACCATATAAAAGGCTCTAAGTGGCTCTGCAGTAAAGAAATCTAATTTTTTTGGCAAGACTTTTCCTAAATTGATTAGACTACTAACTCTTCTCTTCACATGACACCCATTAACATCGCGAGCCAGTGTATTGCATAGCACATTGTGGGAAACATTCCAGTAGATACTTATCATTTGGGAGGGATATATTCTGCAGCTTTTATAAATCCCCAAATTCATGAACACCACTGCAGCACATAATTTCTATCATAAATTATATGAATGTTGATCTTTATTGAAACAGTTTGTTGAATTGTCTTTCCTGTTCCTGTGAGGAATACATGGTAGATTCAATAATGTCATAAATCCCACTACCTTCCACTGAATTAGGCATTTATCTCTGCACTTATCCAAAAATACTTTGGTTAGAAACACCACTTTCTTAACTTCTTTACTTTTTCTTCATTTCCATCATAAGGATTAGCAGAGGATAATTTGGGGAACAATTTCTGTCTCTGCCTCTGCCCCCCACCCCCCACACACATATACACACACAATTTTCATGCTTTTGTTTTGCTTTGTATTTTGTGGAGTAATAAAAAGTAAATTATGGCCCAAGTTCTCAAGGCACTACATGCACATAATCAGAAAAATATATGTAAGCAAATATGTATAATCAGCCTATCCCTTAACCCATAATGACCTACCCACAAAACAGGAATTTGGGTGGAATGTTGGTATCATATCTGAGACGGTTTTGGAGTCAAACAGAACTGGGTGGATTCTAGGTGACACTGAGTAAGTTACTTTATCTCTCTGGGATGTGCTATCCTCATTTGTTAAATAGGATTTTAATAGTTATTTGAAGACTAATTGAAATAAGATGTAAATGCCTGGCACCTAGTAACTCATCCAAAGGCAGTAGTAATCATGTAAGAAACAGCCTCATGGCCGAAACGTCATTAAAATCTAAGTCTTTAAAAATTACATGTGTGCCCATGTGTACAGCAATCAAGGCTAAGAGTGTATTTGATTTTCTCAACACCTTTTGCAAGCTAGTTCAGATTTATGCCACATTACAATTCAATAAACATCTATTGGGACACTCTTTTCCAGCCCTACATAGAAAGAACAATATTCTTTGACCCAAATTCTAGAAGCAGATAACCTTCCTGAACCAGTCTTCTTTTCTGAGTAGAGGCAAATAGGACACTAGTTTTACATACATCTCCATATCTTATATTTCTTCAGGAATTAATAATCTTTTTCTTTGCAAAGATACCTGGACACCAACTTTCTACCTACTTCTATTTAGGTCAACACTCAGCAATTTTTTTTTTTAGTAAAAAAAATAAGTATTAGATGAAATTATGAAGAGCAGGTATTTATAGCAATGACTGACATGGAAAGAAAAATAAAATCACACCCATATACCCATTTTCCTAAATACACTTTTTTTTTTTTTTTACTTTTCATATCTTCTATTTGACCTCTCAAATACTCTCTATATGACCTGAAACAAAACAATGTGTGAATAAAACATAATAGTAGAAAACCTTCATGTTGACTCTTCTTTTGTTCAACTTCCCTTCATGGCAGTGAAATACAATACACAATGCACTGTCATTTCTCTATGTCATACACACACACACACACACACACAAATGGAAACCCATAGCACAGTAGATGGTGTTTTATGTGAGGAAAATTAAACAAAACACAAACAATGGCTGGATTACTATGACAACAGAGTATATGCCATGGTTTCTGAAAACACTTGACAGCTGTTTTCAATTTTAACTGTTTGCTCTGGTACCTTATATCATGTTAGCAGCTCCATGGGCCTTAAAATGTGCGCCTTGGCCATTTTTTAAAAAGTTTCACTCATTCTGTGTGCTTCTAAGCCTACAGAAATAAGGCCACAACAAGTGAGTCATGCTCAAGGCTGAGCCACTTCACAAGACTCACTCAAAGAGAACCCAGAAGGTCTTCTCATTGTCCTGTAGGCTATGGAGAAACTGCAGTAGTGAGACTGCGCTGGTCAAACTTTTTTAAATTACCACAGAATTCTTAATTTCAGGCCATGTGAGTTTTAAGTGCTATCATCTTTTCTCCCATGGAGAAAAAATTCTGATATGAAATAAGAAGTCACCTTTCTTAAACAAGATTGTTAGGTAAAATTAATTTAACCCTCTGAACAATCCTGTGATGTAAGTATTATCGGCTTTATTTTATGAATGATGAAAGTTGAATTCAGAGAAGTAAAGCAATGTGTACCAAACCCATATTTTGAAAGCAGGAAATCCTGGATTAAAACAGTTACTCTGAAATCCTATTCAATTCTTCCCAATTTGGACCTTCCTATGTCTTTTACTGCATTCATGAGCATGGTTCAGGAAATAATGTTTTGGGAACATCTTTGTCTAAGAAATATTTAATGAGGGCAAACAGTCCAACTAAGAATAGTGCTATTGTTGTTAGTCTCCACTAGGTCTGTGTGTATATATGAGAAGGTTAAAAAAAAAAAAAAAGAAGAAGAAGAAAAGAAAAGAAATTCAGTGAACACTTTTGAAAGTTGATAGATGCATCTAAAAAGCAAATAATTGTCTTCTCTCACAGATACCTCCAAAGAATCTTAACGGAAAAGGGAAGATGTGAGTGTTTCAATCCCAGATCACATTGAGGATCTTTTTAACTTTACTGAAAGATATTGGATAGATTATTTAATCCCCTTACGTATGGGTTTTACCACCTATAAAATCAAAATTATACAACTTGGGTGAGTTGTAGAAAGAATAAGTAACTTGATGGTGATAAACTTAAATTCACAATATTATTGCCTGTATAGTTTAATGCTTATTTACAATCAACTGACAATCCTTTATTGCCCAGATCAGGTCTAGATGCTCTGGGAGATAAAAATAAACATACAAAAACACATGTCCTCCTGGAGGAGCTCACCAGGAAGTCGGTGAGACAGAATTCACAGACATAAAAGAATTAGAATATGCTAGAAGACAATGTAGACTCAAATGGTATAAAGCACGTTGCCCCCATCTAGCAATTATTGTTAGTCACATTTTTTTTCCGCCCAAACCAACTAAAGACCCATTTACCCTGTAAAGTCTTCCCCGAATTTTCTGGCTCATAGCTTCCTTCCTTGATCACTTTTTATTTGAGCCACATTTTAATCATCTTTTGTCAATTATTATATGTATCTTTGAATTTTAAAATTTGTTAATATACAACCTGCTTTCTCTACTAGATCATAAATCTCTTGATCAAAAGCCACATACGCTTCTTTATTATATCTTCAAAGCCAGATGCTTTGTTTTGCACAATGGACGTACTGCTGATTTTTTTTCTGATTATCATGAAAACGATGACAATTACTAGTGAAGTATGAATTCACAGAATGGAGCCACCACAGAAACAACACTTATATGAATGTGGTTACATTTCAGAGACACTGGATTCACTTTACCTTGAGTTCCTTAAGCACGAGGATTGTCTTTTTCACATGTATCTTTTGTTTTTGTCCTAGCGTGATGCCTGACATAATATCAATAGAAATGGAAGGGTCTGACAAAGGAAGGAAAGTAGGAAGGGAAGAAGAGTTGGAAGGAGAGAAGAAAGAGTCTGTTTACTGAAGAATGGACTTAACTATGAAAAAAGTAGGAAATCCTAGACAAGAAGGACATTATTGGCAAAGGCAGAGTGGTTGAAATTGGCAGTGTGTGAGTGTGTACACATGTGTGAAACTATGTGGAAGGCATTCCAGCTGGAACAAGCAATTTTCTTTGTGAGGGCATGGGACATTGTGTTGAATAGGTAAGATGTTTTTCATGCGTGGAGGTCATACTGTGAAAGTCAGAATGAATAATTTAGAACCGGGGCCAGAGGCAATGGAGCCATTACAGGTTCTTAAGATGATGAAAAGCATTTTTGGGAAAACTACTTAGAAACAGCAGCATACGAAGTAGACAAGAGAGGAGACATTAAAGGAAGAAAATCCGCTTAGATCTGACTGTGGTATTGTAATCATGGGGTGATGAACCTGAACTATAGCAGAGTCACCAAAATAGAAAATCTTTTTATTGAAAAATATCAGTAGGATTTGATGATTAACTGAATATAAGAGTACCAGAGATAAAGACATAGTAAATATTGCCAAACTCCTAAACGATGAAAGAGGTTGAGCTCACAAATTGTGGTGCCATAAATTAAAATAAGGAAGTACAGAAATAGCTGGTTTAAGGAAGATGACAAATTTAATTTTAGACATGATGATTCTATGTAGCATGAGGTAGTAGGAAGGACATGATATTAGAGATAAATTTGCAAAGCCTCTGGCTCTGTGAAGAGCGTAAAGAAGTTACTTATGATGTTGAATTAGTATTTTCATTAAGTCACTTAACATCTCTGGGTATTTACGTTTCCTAAAATATTAAAAGGGCACATACATTCCTGCTATAATTACCACACTGCGAGGATAAAATAAGATGGTGATGGTTAGATTTCTTGGTTATTGTCAGATCTTATGTAAGTTATAAATCAGAGATCCGAGGCAGAGGTACAAGTTGTTGCCTGATCCATATAGAGGCGGTTTATTTGCTCTTTCTAGGATCTTACAGAGGAATGATACTCTCCCATATCTACTTTCAAAGGGATGGAAGATAAAACTGCAGAGAACACAGGATTTATTTTCTAAGAAAACAAATCCTAGGATTGGCCAGGCTTTCTCCTGTCAGCCAAGTACCTCTATTTTCCTTACTATAAAGTAAGAACAAGACATCCCCAACCCATTTAACTGATTTGGTCTACAAGCTTCAGCAAACACAAGCACAGGGACATTGGATGGGTGGAAGAGGGAGAAAGTGGTGCTGGGTGACAGGGATATATGGCTCTCTGAGTTACAGCAGATCTACAGAAAGCTAGAACCAAGTAGAAGGAAGGGACCTGATCACAGGGGATTTTGATGAAAAGGGGAGAAAGCATTCAATAATGATTAAGCTAAGTGCATGGACTCTGGAATCAGACAGAAGAGTGTTTATCTTGAGATAAAACACAGCTCCTAGCTGTGTGACCACAGGAAAACTGCTGAAGTTAACTAAGCCACACATTTTAACATGGGCACAGTAAGAGCACCCACCTCCCAGAGTTGTGAAGATTAGATGAAATACGAGTAAGTACTCCATAAATGCTAACATTATTGAAAGGAAACAGTGTTAGATCAACCTGAATCAGCATGAGGACACCACTAATTATTTCTAGTCTTTAAATATAAGGATAAAAAGAGACAGAGAGAAAATGGAAGAAAGGACAGCAAAAGAGAGAGAGAGGAGATAGCAGCCAGGATAGGTAAAGGAGAAATGGGATAAAAATGAGGGAAAACGGGGAGAGAAATTGACAGGGAAGAGCTGAAAAGAGCAATGGCGAAAGGGGACAGGGGGAAGATTCTTAAAGTTAACACTTAACAGTTTGAAATTTCCACATCTTGTTCCTTGGTCATTGAAATAGAAGAGCACGATAAAATATGATTCTGAATGAAACTGGAAAAAAATGTTAATGAAAGACTCATAGGAAAGCTTAGTGGGAAAGCCAAAGTATAAAGGAGGAAAAAGCCTCCGTGTTGTACTTGTGGGAATTGATGAAAAGACGGAGAAAAACAATTTCATCTAATTATTTTCTGTTCTTCTGTTTTACATATTTCTATAGCTACCTAAAAATGCTTGTTTAAATAACGTGCATTGCAAGCCTTCTGAGTCAAATATGGTTTGGCCTTTATACACTATTTTAAACAAAGTGCACTTATATAATTAGGAAGGGTACCATAATACAAAGCAAAGATATTATATTAGACGAGGAAACAAGTTCTATAAAACAGAGTGTACATTCCAGCAAACTAGCAAATCTTTTTTATAATCCCTATTCATATTCTTTTTTTTTTTTTTTTTTTTTTGACGTACGCGGGCCTCTCACTGTTATGGCCTCTCCCGTTGCGAAGCACAGGCTCCGGACGCGCAGGCTCAGCGGCCATGGCTCACGGGCCCAGCCGCTCCGCGGCATGTGGGATCTTCCCGGACCGCACACAACTCAGAATGATGTAATGCCAGGTTATATATCAACTAAACCATTCTTTCAATGAATCTCTGACCCAAATGCCTAAGGAGTCTGTCTGGAGTTGATGGCCTGTTGAAAAAATGAATAAACCCTGTGGTATGACTATCTATTATGGATTACTCCAGTTCTCACACAAGAACCAAAAATAATTCAATTTACGACGTTCACATTATGCTTAGGAAATGAAGATTAATAAATGATGTAAATTCATCGAGTTAGGACGTTTTGCAATTTTCTTGTGAGTTGAGAAATCCTTCATATAGACTGAGATTTACAGATCTAGTGACCAAGAGACTTTGAATGTGTAAGACATGTACATTCAGGGGTGGCCATGGGAAAACTGTGTAGCACCTAGCTTCTATTTGATGACCCATCACCTCTCAACCTTCCTTCCCTCCCACACATCCAGATACACGTACCCAGAGACTCATCTATCTCTCCGGACACAGGACACCCAACCAAGTCCCTACACTCTAGTTATGGCTTTGGCCCCTTCCCATAATGTTATCCCATCTCTCAAACCCCCCTACCTAGTTATTTGCTACCCTACATGGCACAAACAAACCAGGAAAGGGTTACTGAACATTCATAGACTGAACTCCTTTCTAGTTAACATATTTGAATGATAATGTTAAATTAAAAAAAAGTTCAGTGGGAGTGCTGTGGGATGATAATTTCGCTAGATCATTTATTAAAAATATAAAGCACCCATTATTTTATGTCACATATAGTCTGCTTTTGACTATGATATTCCATGTTGTATCAGTTAATAATCCTACTGAATTTCTAGAGTTATTCTTTGCTCCCTACTTAAAAGTGTTATTCCAAAATCATATGCTATTCCAGAGTAGGCAGCCTTCTTCACTAGGGAAAGGTGTAACACAAGTTTGCCATGAGGTAGCCAGAGAGTGATCGTATTATTGGCATTGTACAGAGTTAGGGTTTTAATATTCAGTATTAACAAAGGCTATTTAGAAAATCCCCACAGATTCCCCTTCAAAAATATTCCACTTAATTTCTTTCTTTAGGGTTAAAAAAAACCCACTTGTTTTAAAATGTATGCATAAATATTTAAGAATAAAAGTCACTAAAAATAAATTTTAAAAACAATGTTCTGAGGGTTTTTTAATAATTAATTATAGTTAATAAAAATAGAAAAGCACAGAGATTAAATTAAAACTCCCATCATCTTACCACACAGTGATACTTTTGATAAATTGGATAAATTTGCATACACATCTTATATGACTTTTATATATGTCTAATATGTGAATGTATGTATATACATATATGTATATACATATATGCGTGGCAGCTTTTGCTTGCTTGTTTCTTTTCTTGTTTTTTTTTTTTTTTGTCATACGCAGGCCTCTCACTGCTGTGGCCTCTCCCGTTGCGGAGCACAGGCTCCGGACGCGCAGGCTCAGCGGCCATGGCTCACGGGCCCAGCCGCTCCGCGGCATGTGGGATCCACCCAGACCGGGGCACGAACCCATGTCCCCTGCATCGGCAGGCGGACTCCCAACCACTGCGCCACCAGGGAAGCCCGGTTGTTTTTCTTTGGGATTTTGTATTGAACATATTTTTAAATAAATCTCTCCACATATTGCTGATTACTGTTTTAGAAATAAATTCCTAGAAAATGAATTGCTGAGTCCATGGTTTGCCTGATTTAAAACCTGAACACCGGCTCACTCAAAATGTTATTAATTTACATGTACATCAACAGTATATTTAATTCATCCCAGATATAGTCACAACTCAAGTGTTTTGAAATTTGAGATGGTAAGTAAACAAACAAACACTTTGCCTTCTGTTTTTCTTGTAAAGCAGTTTTTCTTGTAAAGCAGTAACAACCTGCTTACGAGAAATCAAAACTTGTCTTTTCAGAATCCCGTTATCCCCCTAAAACATCTCTAGCACAAAACCAAATCTGAGAAGATGAGACTGAGAATGAGAGGTGTTTCTGCTCCCAATTTGTACATGGCTGTCTGATGAAAGCGGCTGCTGTTGCAGCAGAGTGACCTTCACTGTCTGCAGGGAACTGTTAGGTTTGCGCTTGTCAGAAGCGCTCTCTGGCTCCCTCTATCTCTCCCCCCACCCCCGACACCCATCCTTTTTTCCTCCTCCTCTCCCTCCCTCTCTGAGACCATATCTTGTCCTATGGCACCTCAGATATTTAGGATCACATTTTTCCACTGACCCCTAAGGATCAGCATTGACGCAAACTCAATTCAGATATGAAGTGTTTCTGGTACAGCATACTGAAATTTACCTATCGATAGAATTGAGCAATGTTCTTAAATCAAACCTTGACGTGTTTGAACTACACGTCAAAGGTTATGGAACGGAGGGTCAGGTACTGCAAAACCAGCTACAACACGTGGGCTGGGTATAGGAAGAGCACAAAAAGAAGAGATGGAGCAATGGCTGCCTTTTATCTTCTGGAATGGCAGTGCGCCTTGGGCTTTTTCTTTCCCCTGTGAATTTGCCTTGCCCTTGGCATTTGCCGCATCAGACTGGAAAAGAGCAGTCGCCCTGGTCAAAAGGTCATAAAACCTTCTGCACGGTGCTGATTATTGCCCAAGCTTTCCTACAGCACCCTTTCATGATTGCTCTGCTCGTCCCTTTCCATTATTTTTTGTAGAGCTATCTCCCTTTGAATGAAAGGATTAATTCCCACATCTATTCAGATCTGGGCTCCACCGAGTGCTAGATTCGGTCTCAAATACTGGCCCCTTGCTGGAGGAGAGAGTGATAATTCACATGAAACCAAAGGTGGAGAACAGGAACCTCCTCATGTCCCTTAATGATGCATTGTAAATGAAACTCCCATGAATGCACTTATTTTTTTTTAATCTATTTCACTTTTTAACTCTACCTCATTTGGAATTTGAGTTTCCCCAATCACATAGGAAGCAACTCAGTGTTGACTTCTTAAAAATATATGTGTAGCAGTGGAACCCCTTAACAGTTGTGAAAGAGGGCTAATGCCCATCTTTCAAAGAAATGGAAACAATAGGAGTTTGGGAGTAAACTATAACTTAGGGCAAATCCCAGCTCTTCCACTTACGCTAATGAAACATTAGGTGAGTAGTTTCACCTCTTGGAGCTTCAAATTAATCTTATGAGAGCAGAGTTAATAAAATTTGCTTCTCTGGCTTGTTATGAGGATTAAATGATACAAAATATGTAAAGAATCTGTCATAAAATAATGTTTAATATATAACACCTACCCCTTTAGCCAGTGCTTTTTCAGAGTTTCCTCCACTTTATTTTATCACTGTGATTTGTGCTGCTCTGATTTAAAAGTGCTTTTCTACTTCAAAAAATGTTCTTGCTGATTCATCAGATGGGCATTATAACCAGTAACTATCTGCCTGAATATTCTGAGGACATAATTACAGTATTTATCTTTTATATAAGGTGCATATACTCAGTATGTCTCATTATGGTCACAAAAGTCTTCTCATTGAATCATACATACTGAAAGAAAATCACATTCTCTCTCTGAAAGAAAATCACATTCTCTCTCTGACTCTCCATGCAGCAAGCTTACTTAATAGCTTAAGAAGGCTAACTTTCAACTGTTGAGTAATGCTCGTAAGTCCTAAGACTAAGATCTGCAATTCTGCTATGGGGAGTTCTTGAGTTTTCACTCCCAAATAATACTAACTAATTTATGTGTGTCTTTACATATAATCCTTATGATCTTTTCAAAATTAAAAAATGCATAAAACGTTCATTTCTCTTCCTCCCAAGGCTTTTGAAAGGCACTTCTGCTTTTCCTTCTGTACCTATGATGCTAAGAAAAAGGAGAAAGTAGAAGGCTAAAATACGGACAGGAATTGAGATATTCATAGGACATTACCAGAAGTGGGCATTGATCCTGAAGCCATGACATTCAGGTGGGAATTCTACGTCGTGTGCCAAACCTACAGGTCAAAGCTCTTGTGGAAAATCATAGTTCTCTGTAAACTTCTTGGACACCATCCTCTCTGTGAGCATTCACCATTGCTTTTTTCTACCCTGACTGGGGTTCTAGTTCAATATGCTTAGCTTCTGTGTTCCATAAAATCGATACTTCAAAAAAATCTGTCAAATAATTTTCAAATCAATTCATAAGTTTGCCTCTAAGCTAGGACATAGAAATAGGGTATTTCTTTAGGCCTTTTATTTTTAATGTTTACACTATATAATGTTAGAGCCAACCTCAAATTCAATTTTAGAAACTGTCAAGGTATTTGGTGAAAGATATCAAAAGTGGATTTATGAATTATGTCCAAGATTATGTAACTGGATTTCAAGATAGGGATGTTTCTGTGATCAACATTTTCTAGTCTATAAAAGCATACTTTAAAAAATAAAGCTAATAGCTGTTATTAACTAACTCAGAGGTGATTATTAATAAAGGAATAAATACATTTTTACTGATTAGAAAAGAGACTGTTAACTATTTCTTTTCTGTGGCTTTAAGCCTTCAAGGTTACCTCCATACATCACTGCCAAATATAAAAAAGTACCAAATAAAATGAAGATTCCAGTTCTTTCGTATTATTCACAGCCTCATGTCTGAAGTGGACCTGCAAGACCTACATCATTCCACAGTGTCATGGGTTGAATTGTGTCCCCCAAAAAGATATGTTGAAATCCTAACCCTATCATACCTCACAATGTGACTTTATTTGGGGATGCAGTTGTTGCAGTTTTAATTTGCTAAGTTAAGATATACCGGAATAGGATGGGTCCCTAACCCAAAATAACTGACATCCTTACAAGAAGAAAGAAATTTAGACACAGACACAGAAGGAAGACAGCCATGTGATGATGGAGGTGGAGACTGGAGTTATGCTACCACAAACCAAGGAATGCCTGGGGCTACCAGAAGCTAGAAGAGGTGAGGAAGGATCATTCCCTAAAGTCTCCAGAGGGAGTATGGCCCTGTCAGCACCTTGATTTTGGACTTCTCATCTCCAGAACTGTAAGACAATAAATTTATTCTGTTATAAGCCACTCCATTTGTGTTACTTTGTTATGGCAGCCCCAGGAAACTAACACAAACAGTTTTATGAGACCTCATCTTTCTACTTTGACTTTGGGACTCACTTCCCCAATTATCACTTTACCCAACCTTAGACTTAAAACTGAACTGCTTTCTCTGGCTTTGAGTTTTTATCTCTTTTCTTAACTAGAATTAATGATCATCCCCCAAGATTTTATGAAACAGAGGTAAACTGGAGCCAGCCCATACCAGTTTACAGCAGCCAGTTGTTAAATTTTTAGGAATTTTGTAAGCCAATTGCTAAACACAGCCATTATTTTAAAAATTACATTGTATAAGTTTTAAATTAGGCAGATTACACTAAGACAAATGTAATAAATATCAAAACTCATCACTTCCTAATTGTTTGACTACTTTTTACTATAATCTGTGCCCTTGAGGCTATTTATGTCAAATTTATCTGTTTGGTGGAAACAGTTGGGGAAAAATGTGCTACTGCTCATTTTTTCCCAACTTACATTGGTAGCCTGAAATCAGCCATGGTGGGAATACTTACACCATGAAAACTGCCAAAAGCCACAAGCCAGTTATTTTTATATTTTCAAAGAATTAACTGTAAATTTACCAGCACTCCACCGAAATAACCTTTAACTTCATTCAATAAGCCAAACTGGGATGACTACAGAGGAAAAGCTCGTGGTTAGCTTTATTAAAGATATCTCTTTTCTGGGCCCTGCTATGCACCTCTCAGTAAAAACTCAGAGCTCAGGACAGCAAGTAAAAGGAAATAAAGGACTCTATTACAAACAATGAAGACAGAGATTTGACAGGGATTATGAAGAGGGGATAAGGCAGACTTAGATGCTGGTGACCTATTTTTAGTATTGTCTAGAAAATCTCTCAGGAAAGTGTTTAGCTCTGATTATAAATATTAATTACACTCCAATCAGAGAACTATTTAAAGGATCTGTGCTCCTTAGGGAAAGATATTTCAGATAGATAGATAGATAGATAGATAGATAGATAGATAGATGATATAGGGATATATATGGCATACACATGTATAAGTTGTTCAAGTTGGTAATAAACCAGATGATTTTTCTTAGTAAAACAGACCCAACCAAGCTACAAAATTATAGTTGAATTAAATGACTCTATAGACAGGCAGGGTAAAATCTGCATAGCTTTAGCAGATATATAATTCCACGATGTATGGATGGGATCAACAGTCTTTAGTTTTGCTATGACACCTCCCTTGTTAAACACATCATCAGCTGAACAAAAGTATTTATAGGAACAGCACCTCTACACATTTAAAACAAAGATTTAAACATCCTGATACCCATTACATAGTTACTTCCTAAAATTCTTAAAGGTAACTTGAGGCTGTTAACTGTTGGATATTACTGTGCAATGTGGGGAGCGGAATCTCAGGTTAGAGACTCTGCCCTAGTCCTTGAACTCTGTGCCAGTGAGAGTCGGAATGCTGCAAACTTTCAATCCGTGCCAGAGAGAAGGTAGAAGGCCTTTTTTTTTTTTTTTTTTTCTTTTCACCGTAAGGCCAGCCGCAGATTATGGAGTGGCATTACTCACACCATACAAAGTCTTGCTGAGCCTACTTTTGCTCTAAACACTGTCTCCTACCAGGAAGTGTTCTAAGGGTGGAATGTGTGAAGCTTGCATCACATCACTCTGTTTTTGTGACTGAGGCATTCTTTTAAAACCTGTCATCTGAGTCCAACAATGTTCCCACTTCATTAGCTACCAGATTTTTTTTTTTTTTTAACGATAAATAAGAGTCTCTCTTTCCTTCTTTGTGAACACAATCCAACTGGGGAAGAAACCCAGTCTCTTAAAGTTCTCCATAGCTTAATACCCATTCTTAGATTCCTTAGGCATTCTAAATGGAAAAAAGGCAAATCCAGCTCATACATAAGGCAGTCAGAAAAGGACGCATATAATAAGGTAGTCTGGGTCTAGAAAATTGTATCAAACACAAATAATAGAGTAACAACTTTTTTGATTTTACTTTTCAGTATATTAGGCTTGGGGAAACATCCTGAGTTTAGGTTGTTGCTGGAAGATGCTATCAATTAAGGAAACAAGAGGTGGCTGGAGAGGGACAAGAAAAGCAGAAGCAGGAAGGGAGGACTGCTGAGAGAGAGGGACCAGATCAATATAAAGAATTGCTCTGCAGAGTTTTTCCCTCCTATTTCTTCTCTGTTGTCTCCATGGGCCCTCTTTTTTGCTGATGACCTCACTTCCTCCCCAGGCCTGCTACTGCAGTTCTTGTCAACTAAACCCTCAAATCAACGTATAATATAGGGCTAACAGTTAGCAATGAGTTAAACCTCTCACACATTCTTTTTCATCATAGAAAAATCTTGAAGACAAACAAAATATTCTCAAGACCCAAAAGTAAAAAAGATCCTTATTTTTGAACATTTTGAGCAAGGAATTTTCTCACATCAGACAACATAAAGCAGTAAAGACAGGGTTAACACAGTCAATTAGAGGCCTAATAAGATTACTGTGATTCTAATACGTTTTGAAAATTATCATTTTGGCATTCAAAACATCTTTATTTTAAACTGAAATGTCATAAAGCATTAAGTTGAGAAATTTTAAAAGGCTTATCATAACTAAGCTTTTCTTAAAAAGCTCACACAAAATATTAATTTACATACAGATCATGTTTTTACTTTCGGAGATGGTTTCTCTGCAGAAATCTAAAATTAAAAAAAAGTTTTCTATTTTTGAATTATCTTCGGTATCAAATACAATTTTACTGTCTATGACTCACAGCAAAGGAGCTGTTCCTTTTTTGTACAGTTCCACTGATAATTTGACAATAAACTACTTTTATGGACGAAGTTCAAGTTAGATACTATGTTTGCATGCTACTCTTCTCAGCCAGCCCTATGCTGAACTTTGTAAGGGCTTTATGACAAAAAACAAAATAAACAAACAAACAAACAAAAGCAAAGCAAAAACCTCTTCTTTACTGAAATTCAGGCTTTCCATAATTACATGTTAAGAGTGTAATTCTTATCCAATGAGCTTGTGGTTTTCCAAATTTAGGACAGAGCATGTAGTTTTATCAGTGAGTTGAGATTTAGTTTTGTTCTCCTTTGCTTCCATAAATGGTTGTTCCAACTCTAAAATGAGCCACTTAATTTACAACTATTTTCTTCATTTCTTTTTAAGAGAAGAAATAACATACAATTTCTGACATGTTGACAAGAGAACTTTAGCAACTTTCTCCCTGACATGAAATATTTCACTCAGAAGGCCTGTTTCCTATCTATCCTTAGGCTTCCTGGATGAGGCTCAGCTAAAAAAGTACTCTGAGATGTATTTGCCCATGTGCTTATAAGTGTAAAACCTGAGTGATGTCTCTAGGAAGGACCAAGAACACAAATACTTATTTGTCCCAGAAAGAGAGGAGTCCCTATTTTGAAATATCTTAATGGAACCCTAAATAGAGCTTACTAGATTGAAAATAGTACCCTCTACTTGAAGATTCTTAACACGAATTCAATGTTGAACCAAACCTATAATCCATATAGCTCATAATAACTTACTTGGTACAAGTATCTCAGATCAATAGATGGCAGGCTTTGGGTTTCTTTCAAATAGTTGAAAAATATAGATGAATTATCAAAGACAACTTTTCACTAGTTTTACCTTAATTATGGAGAAAGAATATTGAGTATAAGTATCTCAGCAACTTTCTCCTTTTAAAATCCACCACTATCCTCAGTAGTCATAAAGATTATTCTGGCTATTTAGTTTTTCACATCTGCTTGCTGAGACAATGTAACATTTGGTAAGACAATTAGCTTTGGTTGAACATTCTCACTGAACTTTTGGTGAAATTATTACACTGTATATTAGTACAAAATTACAAGGAAAGGCTTCTAAAGCTAAATTTTTGTCATTTAGGAAGATGGGGGGTAGGGAATGACACTACATTTAAAGTCATTCTTCTGCCTCTATTGTTACCAGACCTAAAAGTTGTAGCTACCCGGCAATTTCGCTGGGAAAACTGAAAATCTAATCCCCGTATTAGGTACTCCCAACTAAGACAGGATGTTGAAACTACTACTGGCAGCAGGGGTAGGAAATTTTCTGTTGCTCTTCTTGCCTGTGCTTTACGGTACAGGGGTTGGCCCTGGTTTGGTCCACCTGCCAGCGGAGCTTAAAGTTTCCGAGGCTTGGGGGAACACAATGACTTGGATCTAACAGCCTAAATGGGAAGAAGGGAATTTGTGCTGCCTCGAGGAAGCCGTTAAACTCCTGCTAAGCGAACTCTCTTTTTTATGCATCTATGCACACGACCGACCTCCTCTATCACTGACTAGAAATAATTTCTGACAATCCAGGATATTCCGAAAGCTTGGAGACATATGGCTGGAAAATGAAACTACCCTGGAGTGTGGCCACATCATTATTTTGTGTCGCATGGTACCAGATGGGCAGGTGGTGAATGGCGCTGGGATGTGAACGGACAGTTTAACAATGTGAATTTTTTCCCCCGTAGAGCTCAGACAGACTTCATTTCCCTCTTGTCTTTCGGTCTCTAGTACTTGGAATTTCCCCCTCTCTGCAATATCAATTAACTCAACTTTGCAGTGGGGTAGCCAAAAAGGAAGAGGATGAAGAGGGCTCTATAATCTTAACAAGTGTCGAGGGAGTCACTGCGCCCCGGGAACCGCGGCGGCGACCCGCCCATCCTGTGCGGATTTCAGGGCTGATATCGCGCGGGCGGTTATGGAGCGGACCGTGAGTTTGATCCGCCGAGGGTAGAGACCTGGGCTCGGTAGGGGTGTGCTGATCTTCAGGCAGACGTGGAGGCCCCTGCTGCCTCTCATCCGTAGCGTTTTATAACCATTTTCATCGTTCTTCAAAAGTCATGGACGACGGCCCGCTGCCCGACCTCCGAGACATCGAGCTGAAGCTAGGGCGCAAAGTGCCCGAGAGCCTAGTGCGCTCGCTCCGTGGGGAGGAGCCGGTGCCCCAGGAAAGGGACAGAGACCCCGCCGGGGGGAGCAGCGGCGGTGGCGGTGGCGGAGTCTGCAGTAGCAGCAGCAGCAGCAGCTGCAGTTTCCCTCTCTCCCTGTCATCCTCCTCTTCGCCCTCCCCAACCTCTGGCTCCCCACAGCCTAGCCATTCCAGAAGCGCCCTGGAGAGGCTGGAAACCAAGCTTCACCTCCTCAGGCAAGACATGGTGAGTGTGGTTCTCCAGCTGTGGGAGTGAGAGCCCGCGCGGAAGCACCGGGAGATCGGAAGATGCGGTCGGGGGCAGAGAGGGCAGCCGGGGCGGCCGAGCTGAGCCATGGGTGCGTGGGAAACACGGGGAGGGGAGCGCGCAGCGGGTGCGCATCTGGAGGCAGCAGCCGGGAAGCTTGTTTACCGGAGACTTTTTGCTCGGTCACGGTTTGCTAAGACAGCAGAGCCTGCCCTGCTCTGTGTACTTTCTGACGTCAACTCCCTGCTCCCGGCTCTGACCACTGAGATGCCAGTCCGCAGCCTCCCAGGCACAAGCCCGCCGAGGGGGTCTGCAGTTACTGCACGCGTCTGGGGCCTGCCGAGCGCCGTTCACACTTTCAGTTCAAAAGGTGGCTCCGTCCGTGGCACTTACTGCAAAAATGCTTCCTGGTTTGCCGAAAGGTGGCGCGGCGGGGTCCCTGCAGCCCTTCTTCCTGGCTCACTCCTCTTCCACCACTACCGCCCCGCCCCTTGGTGCAGCAGCCGAGCAGTTCCTAGGCCACTGTGGAGCTGATTCTCCACTGCTGGTTCTGAAAACAATGGCCCACTCGTCCTTGATGTCCTTATGAATAGCTTGTCTCATGGTTGATCCAAAGGAGCAGGTGATCCCCCAGGCCCAGGGATTTGCTAATGACCACTTCCTACCCTCCCCCTCAGTCCTCAATCTGCAATTGTTTTCTGTGCTGTTTGCAAATGTTAGCCTAAGAATAGGACAATGGGACTAGGAAGGGTCCGAGAATACTTGTTATTCCGGATGTATTTAGAGGGAGACACTTATTTACTTACCATGAACTCAGGCAAGTCACTTAACCTCTGTGGACCTCGGTTTATTCGTACAATGAACTGCTTGGAGGAAATGATTCCTTCCTTAATCCTTTTAGGAAGATGACCACAAAACAACAGCATTTTCCACCAGCTTGGAAAGGAGGAAAGTTACAACAGGGGCCTCAGCCACTTCTACATAAATGACCCTATCTACCGGGGCTTTGCACGAAAAAGAAGTAACCGGTGGTGTTACTTTAGCTTCTCTCTTTTTGCAGTTGGAACACTGGGAGGGAATAAATTCCAAGCATAAAGTAATCTTGGCAAATATACTAGTGCAAAAAGCCATTCTTCAGAGATCATGTCCTATGCTCAGAATTTTTACCACACTATCAACACAAGGGCTCTAAAAACCTCTCTCAAGATCTTTTAAGCTGGTCTACTTAAGAACTTTAGTTTTTAGGTCTCAAGAATCCATTTTCTTCCCAGTTTGAATGCAAATATATAGAGACATACATATATAGGTCTATGTATGTGTGTGTATATATATGTGTGTGTGTATTCATACACCATGTGTAATGCAAATGATTTTATTACTCTATTCATGTTTCACTAAATATACACACACACCACAGGTTATACATGTTAGTTATTCAACAGGTATTGACTAAGCATTGACTATACCTGGTAATTAACTGGGTGCTCAAAATACAAAACAAAAAGTTCAAGGAGCCTATTTAGGGCTCTCAAATCTCTTGCACTCATTTGCCATTTATTATTTGTAATATATAAAGCCAAGTGTGCTGAAGAATTTTGTAGAGTAAAACAAATCTGGTTATTTTCAACAAAAGACACTTTCCAGCCTTGTCTATTTTTCTTAACGAAAATGTCACAGAGTTAATAAAAATCTGTTTCCCCAAGCCAGTTCTTGTTAATGATTATGGTATGTATATAAATACATTTAAAAAAAGCAAGCAGAAACAACAACAGGAGAGGCAGATTAGTAAACTGACTATTCATTATATTTTCTACGTGAAGCATAGTTATCTATGAACCTAGGAGAATTTATGCCAGAACAGATGTTTTGTGTTCAACTCTGTACTCTAATAAAGGTCTCCTTTACTGAGCAAATGATAACATTGGCTATGGGAGTTTAGAGGGTAAGGATCGAAAACAGGTATATTCTGCCAATGAGACAGTTTTTCCCCATTTTACATAACTCTTACGGGTACTAAAAACCCCAGCTTCAGCATAATTGCAAAGCAACAGATTTGTTTTTATGCAGACTTGGCAGTTTAGTTATAAACATGGAACAGATGCAGTTGTGCAGTTCTTCCCGTCTCCTGGCATCCCCATGTCGAGAAGTTGGGCGATGCCCCTGTGAGTTTTATGTTCTTTTCTGTTCTCTTCTACGAGCATTGAGTCTGCCTCCTTGGTCTAATGCTTGACCACACATTTCATGCTTCTTACTTTGAGTTGTTCACAGATTTTTCTTCTGGATGGTCTGGAATTATCAGGCTTCGTTCGGTCCTGCCCTCAGAACTCCTTCCTAAGAAACACCTTAGCCATGTACAGGATTTTCTAGAGACTTCCAGGAATTAAGCCTTCCTTCTTTTCCTATTAGGATGGATGTACTTACCACTGACACAAGGCACCATAGACTAGGAGGGACGGAGTCTCAAAACTTAAACTTCTTTACATGCACCTGATCTTCTCATTGTTTCTCTCTCATCTCCTTTTATGGTTTTATGAATCATTTCCTTAACTCTTATCTGTAAATATTACAATCAATGCTCTTGAAGTCTGTGAGATGCAGGTGGAAAGGAAGCAAGATGAAAGAGACTGAAGTTGGGGGTGGGCGGGGAACTGTTTCTGTGGCCAAACTTCTTCACCTTGAAACCCTTATTAACAACATAAATAGCACAATACATAATAAAGGGTGTGGGAAGGAAAATATTGGCAAAGAAAATTTGCAGGCATATATTTGATACAGTAGGCCAATTCAAAGTAACCATTCAGGATGTTCTGGAGAGAGAGCACATTTTCCCAATGTGTAAAATATTTTTTATTTTTAATTTAAAGATAAGGAAATTTGACAATAAGCAAATGCAGGGATACACATAGGAAGTTTATAGTGAAATCAGAAATAGATGTCAGACTTCTGGTACAAAGTCTGCCCAATTATATTTGTTCACTACTTTTCAATTCACAGTGTTTTACTATCTGCCATATTGTTTGAGCATAAGGTCATACTGGGAAAGAAGTATTTTCATCCACATTTTGCAAATAAGATCACTGTGGCTTAGAGATGGTTGACAAATCAGGCCAAGGTCACACAGCTTAATTAGTCAACAGAATCACAATTTGAACTCATATCATCTGACTCCATGTACTGTGCTTTTTCCCCATTCTCGTCTGCATCCCAATAATTTCTCTTCAAAATACAAAATAGTTTTTATAAATCTGTGGTAAGTCAGCAATCCCCAGAGTACTAAGGGACCAACAAAAAGAAGCCATCAGGATGCATGTCAAGGATTGTTTCAGATATGGGTTCATTCAATAATCAGCAAATATTTATCGAGTGCCAACAATGTACCAGGCCAGCCTGGAGACCTTGGGAAGATAGTACAAAATGGCTACTTTAAAACGTCAGTCTTCAGAAGAGGTCCTGTCCTATGTTTGGACTTTTCATTCCACTGTCTGTGCAGACTCCTTTTGCAAAATTTTCTTAAGAATAAGACTTTAAGCATTACTTATCAAATACTGCTCTAAGATTTAGAATGCCTCATAACATCTGAAATATTTTTCCAGTAAATGTAAATAATCTCTGTCAAAGTCAATGTTTACCACTTAGTAATACATTTTATACTGCACTTTTATAAGATGTTCAAAGGATTTTAGTGCTATCTCAATAATGTCCATATCACACATCTAGTTTAAGAGTGAAAATTATTTTCATCGATTTACTCTGGAGAAAATTTGAAATGCATAAGATTATAAAGGCAATCACTAGTGAATCAGAGCCTGGAATTAGAAGGGATCTAATGGACCCTCCCAAGTTTGCCTTCCTAGATAATTACTGTTCAGTCATCAAAGTATAGTTTGAAATGAAGTATATACTACCTATTGATGCCGTATTCCAGATTTTAGTCAATTCTGTGTCACACTGGAATGGTTAATGCAGTGCCGTTATGAATAACTAATCTGAAGATATTGTGTCCTGATCCCATATTTTTAGCAACTACATATTTGCACAGCAGCTGTGTAATAGTGAGAGATAAACAATTTCAAGCTAGTTACTTGTCTTACTATTAAAGCATTCAAATACCCCACCTGATTCCTCAACTCTTGCTTTAATGAAGTTTTCTAGGCAATACACAGGGCTAGACACAAACATACATAAATGATACCAGAAGAACATGAATCAAAATGTCAAAAATTTTGAGAAGGATACAATTGCACTTGGTTTTTATCAATATTTTCTCTTATTGATCTTTTTCATGTCCCCGCACCCCCATAATAAACGGCTTGCCTATTTTGTAATAAAAAAAATTAATTTGTATTTCCTCAAAAAGAGATCATAATTTCATTACATTAACTTCACAACTGCTTTGGAAATGATTCAGAGTAGGCTAGGAGCTTTCTATCATTTGTTCCATAATACTTTCAATAGTATTTTTACTATTTTATCATTTAGGTTTTTTTTTAACTGAACAAAACTTTAAGGAAAACCCTTAAGGAAGGCGTCTTCCTTCATGAGTTCACAAGATAGCTGAAAAGATAAAATGAGGATATAGTTTTGCCAGAGAAAGATTACAAACCAGCACGTCAGCACATACACGATGCCACAGTGGAAATCAGACATAAGTGTTGAGATTAAAAGATAAAGCTGAGGAGATTTGTCATGGCAAATGTGCCTTGTACAAGGAATTAAAAGTGCTGATAACTATGCAAATTAAGGGCCTAATATTAGTGATAAAGACATCAAGGAGATGAGAAAATCTGATTCTTAAACAGTGGCTTCTTCTGTCATTTTGCACATGGAATGTTATTATACTTATTCAATCTAATAAATCTTGTTGATACATGTTTCCTTACATAGTGGCTAAAAACTGACAGCAATGCAGACAAAGGTAGTAATTTTACTTTGCTTGAAACACATAGATAGAATTCAGAAGATTTATAGATAACTTGAAAACAGTGACATATCCAAAAACGGATGAGCCTTGCCCTGTCCCTAGGAATGTACGTTGAATGGAAAGAATTACCTTCCATTGCATTCAGGTTGTACAACCGTACTGCTCTGATCTGGAGAGACTACAAACTTTATGAGAATTTTTAACTTTTCATCAAAGGTTACATTTACTTCCTTGGTAGCATAAAAACATATAGTTTACTTTCCATTTTATAGCGACGAGCCATAAAGAAAACACTTTCTCACCTATTAAGACTTTTGTTTTTGAAGATACTACTTCTGAAACTGGGATTCATGGCTGGAGTCTCTGGGGTCCCTGAGAATTCGTTACTTTTTTCTTTTTTTTTTTTTGGTTTTTCTTTGAAGAGCATTCCTTTTTGGTTGTCTTTAAAGCTTGTTCGTTCACTACTCAAGTGGTAGACCTCTGGTTTGGGGGAAATAGGCTTTGGAATCAGACAAGCTGGGATTCCAGTCAAGCCTAGAGCAAGTCAGGGTACAAAGAAACCACAGGGCCCGCCAGGTTGCCAAGGCTCCGAACCCTACACTTAAAGAGACTTTAGTCCATCTTCCCTGGTGGGAGGGCCTGTCCAGCTCTCAGCGACCTTCATACTAGTCTTGGCTCTTTCACTCACTGGCACACGGCATTGAGCAAGTTATATAACACTCTAGGACTTGGCTTTCTGTTAACATAGTGATAAAAGCATCTCTAATAAGGCAACATAAGAATCCAATGAAATAATACAAGAACATCAACTATTATCAATGCAGTCAAAAGCAGTAAAGATGATGACAGGAATAGGTATTATGTCAGTTACATGGCTGTTCTGTTGATCTTACGTAAGTAGTCCTAGATGAGACTAGTGAACGTGCAGGCATCTCCTCTACCAGACTGACTGTCATAGCACTCCCCGTGTCATCAGATCTTCTGCAGAGACTACCTTTCCATGCAAAGGCAAAAAAGAAACATGTGCGGCCTTTCCCCAGCTTCAGTACAAGCAGAGTATAGTAGCACAGATTAAGGAATTATAGAACCTAATCTCTGGTAGTTTAGGAAGTCTGAGGAATTGAGACTGGTATTTGGTTGCTTATCGTGAGACTTTTCTATGTACAAGGCACTGTGGTAGTTTAAGACATATGTATTATCCCATTGAAACCTTATAATAATCTTAACTAAACATATTTTTCACAACAATTTTTATAGATAAAGCACTGAGGTTTACTGTTAACGCTCAAGACTACTGAGAGAGTAAAGGAATGAGCTAGGCTGAGGTCACAATCTGACCTTTAAACCATGACTGCTGCTACATTTCATCCTTTAGACTCTAACGTTTAGAGAACACTGCTGCTCATATTGACACCCAGGAGAAAATATATGTATCTGATCTTCTTCCAGAATTTAAAAACATTAAATATGGTAACTATGGTTATTTACCAGAAGCCCTTCAAGGAGGAACAAGAACTAAAGATATCTGTCTTAGGAACACGCAACATTTGGATGAATATATTCAAAGGTCACCTGGTTTCCAGCAGCTGTACCCTTTCTTTTTATCTCTGTAACCCACATCTTCATAGTACTTCTTCCCACTCCACAAGAGCTGCTGGTGAAGAATTCCCTGCCCTGACCAGTTCAAGGCTCCCAGCTCAGTAGTGGAGCTCAGCGGTGTTCAGGACTTGGAGCTTAAAAAGCTTGCTATTGGTAGCATTTTAGTTCCCTGAGACATTCTGTTCAGAATAAAGCTTGGATCTTAGATAACTCACTAGAAAGTAGTAGAAACGGGGAATCCTGACCCCTGCCAGGACTTCCCAGCTGCGTGCTTGAAACACCTTGATCCAAATTGTGCTTGGTGTAAACTATCCATAGAATTCATAAGGAAAAGATTATATTTTCAAACATATTTCAAAAGTCTCAGTCTTTGACTTTAAAATAAAACCCGGGGCTTCCCTGGTGGCGCAGTGGTTGAGAGTCCGCCTGCCGATACAGGGGACACGAGTTCGTGTCCCGGTCTGGGAAGATCCCACATGCCGCGGAGCGGCTAGGCCCATGAGCCATGGCCGCTAAGCCTGCAAGTCTGGAGCCTGTGCTCCGCAACGGGAGAGGCCGCAACAGTGAGAGGCCCGCGTACCGCAAAAAATAAATAAATAGAAAACAAACAAACAAATAAATAAATAAATAAAAACCCGAATAACTCTCCTTTTTAAGAAGGGGCTAAACACTGTGCTGGATGTTTATATATAGCTATTATGTTCATTTTACAGATAAGGAAACTATGGCTTACAGGGGTTAAATAATTTGAGTAGGTCACCGTAAGTGGTTTCCCAGCCATTCATTCAAACAAGAACCACTGGCAATCTGCTGGATCCAAATCACTCCCAAACCGTACTGTATCTCAGCACCATGAAGTGTGCCTATTTATTGTGACTGAATATTTCTACAGTGATTTCATCCCACAACTACCAGTGGATCTTTTGGTGTTCTTTTAAAACTGTTATTGTTTCCTTTTTAAAATTAAATATATGCTCTCATTATAAAACTTCCAGAAATATGATTTAAAGAGAAACAAAAGTCCCTTTTTACCTACTCCCAATACATCTTCCCCATATTACTCTTTACCCCAAAAGAAACCACTGCTGACAGTTTGGTGTGAATCCTCTCAGGTCTTTTTCTACATCTTTGCCTGCATATATAGGCACATATATATTTACATAATTTTAAAATGTCTGGATTTCATTTTTCTTATTTTACATAATAATATTTTATTATGTCACCTGACATTTATTGGATGATTACAGTATGTCAGTTGGCACTGTAAACAGTTTTCATGTATTATGTCATTTCATTCTCACTCCTCACCCACTTGTGAGGTAAGCACTGTGGGTTGTTAGGTAATATAAATAGATTTCTAATAGAATTTAAGAAATGTTTAGTTAATATTTATTTATTCTGTCAATTCTTTTATATGAACCTCAGCTAGTTACTAATTAAAATGAAAATGTCATTACTTTGCTTTTTATAATAAATGATTATCCAAATATTCAATACTTCTTTTAGAATCAAATTCCATTCATAGAAATCTGACTTAATCAGAACACTTCATTCCTCTACTGAAGAAATAACCAAGTCTTCAAATTGGAATGTACTTCTCCTCCCTCACATACCATTTTAACATAATCTTCTTGTTGAGTTTTTTTTTCTTTTTTAATAATAACAGTATCAGTAAAACCTCTAAAAGTTGGATCCGAATGCTAACATGGCACAAGATGATCCATACCACATGGAGAAGGCAGAATGGCCACCAAGAAACTATGGCTCAAAACCATCTTAGGTTTGTTCAGACTTTAGAAGGCTCATGATGACAAAACAGATTCTGCTCCTAGAGATCTGGCATAATCAGAACACTGGATTCTTTAGTTGAAGATATAATTAATATCCTTCAAATCAACTCATAACAAAGTGATGTATAAAACTGGAACTAGGGACCTTCCCTGGTGGCACAGTGGTTAAGAATCTGCCTGCCAGTGCAGGGGACACGGGTTTGATCCCTGGTCCGGGAAGATCCCACATGCCACGGAGCAACTAAGCCCGTGCACCACAACTACTGAGCCTGCGCTCTACAGCCCTCGAGCCAGAACTACCGAGCCCAAGTGCCGCAACTACTGAAGCCCGCATGCCTAGAGCCCCGTGCTCCGCAACAAGAGAAGGCACCACAAAGAGAAGCCCGTGCACTTCAGCAAAGAGTAGCCCCTGCTCGCCGCAACTAGAGAAAGCCCGCATGTAGCAATGAAGACCCAACATGGCCAAAATAAATTAATTAATTTATTTATTTTAAAAACCAAAAAAACTGGAACTATAATATATTACTAACTTGCCCTCTCCCTGAAGGCCCATTTTATGGACAGCTGGAAGACTGGTGAAGCAGAGGATCAGCACAATAGTGAGACAGGAATTTGATGGTGTCCTGGCACTACTGGACCCAGCGCTGCATTTGGCATCTCCAGGACAGCCATTTCCCTTAATTGTCTTGGTTGGGTCTGCCAGCATGTCCACTGCTGTTCAGCCTGTATTCTAACTGACACATCTTATCCTTCAAAATGTTAATCCCATCAATCAGGAGTTGGTCATATTGGACGTCTTTAGGGTGAGTTTTCAATCTTGATCTCTGATGTCTCATTATTGATTTCAGATTTTCAGAGGATAATCAATTTCCCTCATTTCTAAGTGCTAGGGGGCACATCACATTCCCACGTATGCCCCCTCTACTATCAGCATCACACATTGCTGTTGTAGAATAACTTTTAATTTTTAAAAAACATTCTG
Source organism: Mesoplodon bidens (assembly GCF_964165515.1). Classification (NCBI taxonomy): domain Eukaryota; kingdom Metazoa; phylum Chordata; class Mammalia; order Artiodactyla; family Ziphiidae; genus Mesoplodon; species Mesoplodon bidens. The sequence continues at coordinate 65,940,763 of NC_138162.1, read as the reverse complement.
GATAATATGGTTATTTTATGTAAAAAATGATCAGATTATCCATTTGTAATTAAAATTATGGAATGTTCTTTTTTTCTCTGTATTTTAAATTAGGATGCCTGAAGTGAGCCAGATGTAAGTCTTCGACTTTCCATATATTTGGGAGCAGAACAAAATTGTTGCTATATTAGTACCCACCTCAGGAAACACACAGAAAGGTTTTAACACCAGCACCCCAAACAGTGAGATATATGTCACACTCAGGGATTGATAGTTTCTCTGATTTTTTATTTATTTTTTGCAAAAGACACTTAACTAAATTTACGTTGATTTTGTTGTTTTGGTGCCGACCAAACAAAGCTTGAGACCAAAACTGAGAAGGAAAGTCCTTCCTCATGGTGATAAAGTCCAACTTTCACGGCTGCTCAATTCACAGAACTACCTGTAGTTCTTTTGCTGAGAATTTAATCATAAAGAGCTACTACTAGCCCTTTATTGGTGTGATGTTAATCTCATAAAATGTTTAAATTATTGTAATTGAAATGATACATGCTGTTATTAAAACATGCAAATAGTACAAAAGGATCTAAAGTAGAAAATGAAGGTTCCCCACATCCCCTTTCCCAATTTCCAATCCCTAGAGACAACTACAATGAATAATATTCTATGTATCCTCCTAGAAATTTTCTAAATATATGTAAGTATACCTATAGTTTCTTATATACCTTTAGCTATAATTATAGACATATATTTGTGGAGGCATATGTGTGTGTATAATTTAAAAATTGAGACTCTCAGAAGCTCATGTTGCAGTTAGTTTTCTAGATTCAGTAAATACTCTGGTATTGAATATATATCTATAGCTTCAAAACACAACTTACAGTGCTCCCACTTTGGATGGATTACTGGCAAAGGACAGCAGTTAGAGTCTATTTGTATAAAAACATACTGCAGTTGGTGAGGCAAAAAGACAGAGTCAATAATCTCTAGAAACAGAAAAGACCACTGTAGAACCCTAGGGTGGGAAAGAACTTTAGAGGTTCCTTGGTGCTTTTAGACCAATTCCCCACTGGCATCCTCACCCATTGATCATCCACCCTTTGATGAATTTCTTCAGTGATGGGGACTTCACTGGCTCCTAAGGCAGACCATGCCATTTTCAGACACTTCTATTCATTATACTTGTTAACTAGCAATTCCAGTTCATCAGAAAGACAAAACTATAACCATTCAACACGAGGTAAAAAAAAAATATGCTCCATCCTGTTGCCTACAAGCTGTGAGTTTATAACTTAAGATGGATGCTCTATCAGGTGTAAAATACAATGAAAGCTCAGTGAGTTTCTCCTAGTTTGATATGTACATAACTAAAATAAAAGCCTTTCTTGCAAAATGAAAAAAAGAATGGCAATGCCATGTATTGGCAAGGATGGGGAGAAGTGGGCACTCTCCTGCACTGCTGCTGGAAGTGTATGTTCAAAGCACCTTTTTTAGTGGTAAACTTGACATTGTATTTAAAAGAGGGGGGACCTCCCTGGCGGCCCAGTGGTTAACAATCCATGCTTCCACTGTAGGGGGATGCGGTTCGATCCCTGGTCAGGGAACTAGGATCCTGCATGCCACAGCTCGGCCAAAAATAAATAAATAAAAATTAAAAGGGGAAAAAAAAAGATACTCAACACAGCAATTCTGGTATCAGTAATACTTAAGATAAATACAAAAATTTACCCTAAGAAAATAATAATGAATTTGTACAAAAATATGGTTTGTGTACCTTTGGTATTATGTATGATTGAAAAAAAAATGGAATAATCTAAATGACCAATAATGGTAGGTAGGCTATTTATCTGCATATGATAGAAATTTGTGTAGCTATTAAAATTATATTGTAAGATTATTTATGGAAGAGAGAAAATGGTTATAGATATTTACATGCTTAGAACAAAAGGCTGGAATCATTCCATCACATCCAACACAATCATCACAAAGGCTGTTAACATTATAGGGTATCATTGGATGGTGGGGTTATGAATGACATTTTAAATTTTTTCTGTTGTGCTCTGTTGTTCTATTTACTTTATCTGAACTAAGTATACATTGTATTTTGATAAGTATAAATAGGCAGAACTTTAGAAAATAAAAGGGTATGGGCTTTAGAATAGGTAAAGGTGAATTCAGGGAATCACAGCCCTGCCTTTTACCAGCTATGTGTCTTTAAGCACATAATGAGTTTAATATACATAAAGTAGCTGGGAGTCTGCCTACTAAATAGTAAGTACTCATTAAGCATTAGTTTTTTTTTGCCTTTCTCATTTGATTAATGGCTTAACTATTTCATACTTATAGGAAAAGATGAGATTAGAAGTTGTCCTATTATCTTTCTCTTCTGTCCTTTTATCATATTTCATAGAAGAAGGGGGAGGGGCATGGCTACCTGTAAAATAACTTCTTGTCCTGCAGAAACTACATCTGGGTTGCTAAATTTGGCATTGAGCATCCCAGCACAGAAGCAACACCAGGAATGATTAGTGCCCAAGTAAGAAATGACCACTTCAACTCTGGCAAGTCCTTTCTGTTGAATAAGGTGAATTAAACCAACTGACAGGGCTTCCCTGGAGGCGCAGTAGTTGAGAGTCCGCCTGCCGACTCAGGGGACACGGGTTCGTGCCCTGGTCCGGGAGGATCCCACATGCCACGGAGCGGCTGGGCCCGTGAGCCATGGCCGCTGAGCCTGTGCGTCCGGAGCCTGTGCTCCGCAACGGGAGAGGCCACAGCAGTGAGAGGCCCACGTGTACTGCAAAACAAACAAACAAACAAACAAACAAAAACCAACTGACCCCTCAGGATCTTAGAGTGGCTGATGCTAATCATGGGCAAGACCACCACAAGAAGGTAATGGAGTGGACGACTACTCTCAGAAACATTTACCAAGCATTCCACAGTCTCCTCCTATGAGCCTTATGCCTCCTGCCAGGTAGAAAATATTAAGACTCTGATAGATGTTCACATAGGTTTTAAGAGAGAAAAGTAGTCACTGCTCAGAATACAGAAAAGGATAAGAAATAATTGATTACAGACAAAGCCCTTTTTTGGATTTCATGGGTAAGAATCTGAAACCATACTCCAGCCTTCTACCATCTTACAAGGTGATGATAACACAGTAGTGCAAAAAATAATACACAGAGCCACCAATTTAATCACTTAGAACAGTAATTTTATAGTCACACTATAAAACTTAATGATTTAATGGTATTTTAAATATCGTTCATTGACACAATCTTTCTGCAGTAAAAGCACATGATTATTTAAGATATAAGTCTCTGGGGCTACGGATTCCCGCAAGGTCAAAGTCTGACAAAATCCTATGTACATGACTTCATTTGTCACTTTATTATTGGGCCAAATTTTCAGCTGTATATTTCAACCTGGTTAATGAAACTGCTGTGTTTTTCTCCCTCCCTATAATCACCCTGGGGGCAGAAGCTATGATTAATCAATGCTTGTGTTTCTCTAACACCCAATCATTTAGGGACTCAGCATTTGTTTAATGTGTAAATTAAAGTACACCTTAGTCCTGGTTCTAATTTTGGGGTTTGGAATGCATTAGCAATATTGCTTCTTTGGACAGGAACATAGAACCCCAATCCCTCCTCTGCTTCCCACTGGCCAATTCCAGTCACCTGGAATTTAGGTTCCTGGTTAAGAAAAACTAAAACATTTTTCTTCCTATTACCTGTTATTGTGACATTTGACTTAGAAAGAGAGAGGGAGAGAAGAAGAAGCGGGGGGTGGGGGGTGGGGAGGAAGGGAGGAAGGGATGAAGGAAAAGAGAAAAGAGAGGAGAAGAGAAGAGAAAGGAACCTTTCTTCCGCTGTGAAGTGATACAGCAGAATATCTTCTTAGTTGCAGGACCTACTCTATCCTCAGATATGGTCAGCTGCAGAAACCATTGCTGTCAGGGGTACTGGCAACACATAGAAATGGGAGTTGTTTTGCTTCTCTGTTAGGTGCACAAAGAAAAGGCACATTTTACTGATAGTTTTTGCCATCCTCTTTTCCTACTCAGGAATGAGGTTTTGAAGTTCCAGAGTGAAAAGAAAGAACTTACGAGAAAAAGAGACATCATTTATAATTGTGTATGTATTGATATACAATACAGTCTATGTGGTTTGGGTTGAAAATAAATAATAGTCTATTTTGGCAGCCTACATTAGTACCCAGATAGCATTGATTGATTGGGCATTACTTCTCTGACTATCCTTAGCACATCCTCAGTATAGACTTGGGAACTTAGGACTACAATGTCACTTGGGCACATGGTATCTGACGTGTTTGAGACAGTTAGCAAACTTGCAGTGAACCTCATCAGCGATGACCAGATGGGTAAGTTAGATTGACAGAATGAGAAAAGCTAGGTTTCTTGAGTATTCATGGTAAGATTCTAGAACTGGAGACAGTTTCAAGGAATCAACCTATTTTTCTGTTTTTAATTAGTAACTAGATTTGAAAGATGAAAAATGTCTATCAAATATTCTAGTATTGCTATTAAAGCAGCAACTGCATGGGTTTCCTTCTGAATTTTTTTGTCCTTACATGAACTTTTACATACTAGTCACTTTCCCAAAGGCATTGGTTTTACCACCTTGTAAGAAGCTATACTACATGGACTTTTGCTGCTTAAAATCTTCATATTTCTTATTTATATTATCTGCAGGAAAAATTTACAAATATGTGGAGAAATATTTTTTTAAACTGTATTTTAAAATAATTTTGGACTTTACATAAAAGCTACAAAAACAGTACCAAACATCACTATATACCCCACCCAGACTCTCCCACGTTACCTTTACCTTCTCATTCTCTTCCCTCCCCCTCCTCTCTCTCTCTCTTTCTTCCCCCCAAACACACACACTTTTCCTTAAACATTCTTCAATTTAAAAGTTGCAGACATGATATTACTTTACCTCTAGATATAATACTGCAGTGAGCATTTCTCAAAAACAAAAAAAGTTATAAATGTCCTTCCTCTCTCCTATATACAGCACAGTCATAATTAATGACTTACATCATTTTTTCCTGCTGAGTTTAGACCTGTCCTAAGAATATTTTTCAACAGAGCACTACAGGTGGCCACGTTGCATCAATCAGAAGCCTACCTCAGGCCAGCATTCAGTTAAATAATACAAGTGGGCCTACCTGAAGCATAGTAGGGGCAATTAGAAGAACATGCCTTCAATTTCCCACCTTCCTATTGACTTAATGTCAGAAATCCTGTTCTCACAAAATCATCTTTTGAGCCAGAGCTTGTGATCCATATGAAAAAATGAAAGAGTAACTGGAAGATTTTGGACCATGGGTGGTATTCAGTAAATGCACTTTGAACGTTGGCTACACTAACAACACTCTCACCTTCTACCATTTAAGCTGTATGGGGGCAAGGATGCTGGGAGCCAGTTTTGTAAAGTGAGGAAGAAGAGAGAAGAGGACACAGGAAAAGGAAATATCTTTTAGCATTTTTGTCTAAGAAAAGATTTCTCCTAGGAGTCATTATTTTGCACCGTACACAATGGTTTACAAAGCATTTTCTCATATGCTACCTTCTTTCCTCAGTCCTGGGGTTATGAGGTTACAACAATTAGCCAATGAATATAACATTTGCAGCATATGCTGTTATACCATGTTTACAGCATGTATTTGCTAGAATATAGTATTTGCCCAGTAAATGTGACCAATAATAATAGGCTTCTGCCTGATATTATACTTGCTTGGCCAAGGAAGTAATAAATCAAGCTATGCTATGACTGTCACTATGTGCTACATTAAGTTTAGTTCTTAAAATTCAGACAAACTCCTTTTGGGGATAATATTGAATAGTAAAATCCATTTGTTGAATTAACTCTTGAAAATTATGCACTTGTTTTTCCTTTAATCTGGCTATGTTCAGAGTTTGCCAGGAACTATGGCCCTGACAAGCCTGATGAAATGAAACAGAATTTTAACTTTTATATTGTGCTTCTTAATTTTGACTTTATTAGTTCAATTTCTAAATTTGTTTTGTGTTTGCTTTATAAAGTAATACTTGTTCCAATTATTCCCTATTTGAAAGTTTTTAAAAGTTAGTTTGGGAATGCCAAAATAAATATGCGAGAAGAAAGTCAGGATAACGAAGAGATGAGCTTTAGGGTCTTCTCTCTATGTGTGTTTCTGTCAGTGGGGAAAAATGAACTAGAATATGACAAGGATTATTTTGGTAGACATTGGACTCATGATGATGAGCCCACATGTTTTTTATGGGGACCAAACTTACATAAGGACTTAGAAATGGATCTTGAAATTTCTCCCACTCAGTCCAATTCCCCTCCCTCCAACCACCATCCTTCAGTAGCCTGGGAAATTATACAAATATCTGCCATGTCTACCAACATGCATCCTACTTCAAGATAATCTGGTACCATAGGGAAATGCAATCTGGATTCTCCATATCAGTATGCTTAATGTAAAATGAAACTATTTTCTTAGATGTCCATATTGGTATGATTTCTTTGGGTTATCATTTGAGTTGATTTTTATCAGCATAGGATTGTCCATGACCTTGATCTGTACTTTGGAGTGGAGTTTGATGAACATCCTGTGTGTCCTGCTAAGCATTTTCTGGACTTGTTCAGTTACTCACTGGCAGTAATTTTTAACTGCCCTCCTTTCCAACCATGTTACGATTTACATTTATAAGTGGGATTAAAAGAGACCAATTTCATAGAGGATGGGAACCTTGTTCAGTGAAGCAACTGACTACTTTTACAGTGTTGCAGTTGAAGTCTCATATGGATTCATACATGATAAGATCAGGAGTTTTGAGATCTTAATGGTTGTCATGTATTATATTAACGTGTACTATAACTTTAAAGGGAAGTTAAGAAGACACAGTGAAAGCATTTCTTTCAACAGTATTCCTCCCAGGCACAAACAAAGCAATCTTTTTAGTGAACCATAACTTTACTTGGCACTAGATGTGGAAAATCAACATGATTTGAAGGGTGGTGCCAGCACAAAATGGAATTCCCCAAACATTTTGATTTAATTAATAAACGAAATGAGTTCAGAATATTGTCATTAGCAGTCAATAAATAAAAAAAAAGGCTAAAGTCACAAAGGCATACTACTTTTTGTGTTGGAGACTTTTAAATAATCACAGCACAACCATATTATCTTATTGGCATTAATAAGCAAGTGGGTTAAAATGATTATTGTTAGAGTCTGCAATACTTTTATTTAAAACCACTAACCATTAATTAAGTCTCCTAGGAGCACTATCAAATGATCACATTGCTGAGTTGGACGTGGAGATACGGAGACAGAATGATTTACAGTAGATTAAGACAAGCCCAGATATCCCCTTTCCAAACTGATTGTTCAGGATGCTGTGGAACAGCCAATACAAATAGAGGAGATGCATTTCCATTTACACTTTAATTCCAAAAGTCCAGACATCATTACTGGGACTGCTCAGTAATTTCCTAACATTAAGTGTTGTGTTATTTTTGTTTGCTTTCAGTCTTAAGACAAACTGATTCTACTTGGATTTCACCCAATATTCTTTAAGGAGAAATGCACTGTTCCTTTTTATGTTTTTACATCTTTGATTTGACTTTGTGTCAATAGGATCAAATAACTTGAAAATTTTATCTACATGAAACCCAGTGCCTTTTTGTAAGCAAAATTTGGTGCTACTCAAAGGCACTAACACTTCTGAGAACAAATGAAATAAGTTAAGTACATACTAAGAATGTCAAATTGATTCACGTACTTGGAAACGAGTCTAACAAGAATCTATTTTCCATCTCTTGACCTTACACATGAAATTAATTCTGCCCCAGCCAAAAATCTTAGTTGTTCCAATTAAACACTGATGATGCATATCTACAGTAAATATACATATTTCCAAATTCTCACTCCTTGTTGGGCCTTAAAGACAGATGGAAACTCTCAGTTGCACACCATTTAACTATGTAAATGTCCACCCTGGACACTGTTCCCCATCTCTGCTTATAGAAATGTTTCTATAATAGAAATCAAGTAAATACAACACATTTCAAAGCATCAACTATATCCCACTCTCGTATAAACCCCAGAAGAAATACAAATGAATTTCAAAGCATCAGCTATATCCCGCTCTCGTATAAACCCCAGAAGAAATACAAATGAATTTGAAGACATGGATTTCACAGAACTTGCAAATCAATCAGGCAAGTAAGGCATGAGGTTACTACTAAAACAATAGCAATATTTAACTTCCATAGTATTGAAAATTCTGAGCTAATACCAAAGGTTCATGATCCATAATAAAATGCAATTTTTATTTGAAACAAATTATATCCTAACCATTTAATACTGCGCCTAGGCGCTTGTCTTTTACATCATAATGTATAACCCCACCTCAGCTCCTGAAATGTGCTATGTATATACTCTTGTCTCTGGACATTTGTACGTGCCATTCCTTTTGCCTGGCTCTTTCTTCCTCTCCCACCCTTATCCCTCACACCTCATCCAGTTAACTCTGACTTTTTATCCTTCAAGTCATACCATTGATAATATTGTATTTTGTTTTGTTTTTTATGTCCCTCATGAGACTATAAGTTCTCTCATAGCTAGAACCTTGTTCAATTATTTCATTTCTAGAATTTAGCAGACTGTAAGAGCTCAGTATTGGAGGAATAAATAAATAAAGCTCTCTAAAAAGTTATTACAGAGGAGGGTAACAGTAAGTAGAAGTAACAGCTTGAGCAAGTTTGGGGTTATAAGCATTGACTGCCTAGGCAACAGTAATGATTGTGAGAGTGATTGAGGTAGATGGGAAGGTTATGTTGGAGCTAATGAAAAGAAGATTGGAATGGTAAAATATTCCCAATGAATAGAAAATACTATTCTAAGAAGTTGGAATACAATGTGATAAGCAATAAGGACCAACAGTAGTTGTTATTTTAGAGAATTTATATAATGAAAGCTATGTTATATTTTTTAATACTTACTCTATTTTTTCTTATAGTTGTCTTCTTGAGAACTAAATGGTTTCCATGTGTTTTATATTATGGGATCCTTAAAGTATGTTGTCCTTTTGAAATACTCATTAACAAGAAAGCATACTGTTTATTACTGAGGAATGAAAGTACGCAACAGAATAAAAAATGACAAAAATATTTTTGGAACAAGGAAAGGGAAAAGATTATATTCATTCAAGATACAAATATGTCAAAATTGTTTGTTTTCTTCCTACTAGACATAATTTCATAAGTACACAGACTTTATGATTATAATATATGTCCTCAATAAATTTAAGTTGCCTTTATTAGTATGTTGACGTTTTCTAAACAACAACAAAAAAATAAGTATGTTTTAATCATCCAAATGACATTTACCTATGAACAGCTATTTATACAATTCTCTATGTTTAGGACTGTTTGATTTATTTTGAAATTAAGGGTTTTTCTGATTAAAATGTAATATACTTTCCTGATATATATTTCAGAGAGTACATAAAATATAAGGAAAGGAGGGAGGGACCAAGAAAACATGATTACATTACCCTGAAGCCACTGCTGTAACATTTTTATCTTATTAAAGTATTTTTCTTCTGTAATTTTTCCTTTGCGTTGTTGAAGTTATAATATATACCTTGTATCTTACTTTTTGTAGATCCTGGTTTTTTGCTCAACATCATATCATAAACCTTTTCCTATATGATTTTTCTAAACTTAATTTGTATTGCCTGAAAAATATTCAATTTTCTGCACATTTCTCTAATATTGGATAGTTAACTTGCTTCTTGTATTTTTGTTGATGATATAACATTTCAGATAATTTCCCTAATAATTCCTAGGCAGGGAGAATAAATGTCATTCCTTTTGTAACATGATTTTCCAACTCTTGATTCCTTTTTCTTTTGTCAGACTGAATATTGAGTAGTTTGTTTTTTTAAAGGGTGCATGAATCCTGTTTTCTTATCTCTTGCAAAGGAGAAAAGAAGCAGGTAAGCACAAGGGCTTCAGGGCCTGACAGATCTCAGTCTGAATCCCAACTCCATCACTTATTAATTGTGTGAAGCTGACAAGTTACAGATCCTTTTTGAGGTACAGTTTGAAGACAGTAATATCTATCATTTAAAGTTTTGTGAAGATTAGGTGAAATATATATATATATATGTATATATATATCGTCATAGTGCTTGGAACTAGTGCTTTATTAAAGACTAGCCATTATTTTGTATTCTATTAGTATTGTTGGAATTCTTTGTTGTCACTATGGAAGTTACCTTGAGTGAATTAAACATTTCTGTGTGGGATTACAAAAACAATAAGACAAAAATCAAAACAGCGAATACTTTATCAAAACAAAAACCTCCACTACCTTTAAAATGCATTGCTACCAGGATTCCTCCTATTTCTGACATCAATCACAGGGCTTTATTTAAGGTACCTATGCTTATTTCCCAGAATTCAATATACAACCTCCAGCTGCTCTTTATCTGAGCAGTAAATTCTCAGATTATTATCTCAAATTATCTGATCATTGCAAAACCAGCCTAGAAAGATGCTATTACTATTATTCAAGAGTGGCAATGGGAATCACTCTGATTAGTTTATAAAAGCCGTACATACAGACTGTTAGGAGGGAGAAATGTCAAGTTTTAGTTGATTGCAAGAATTACATTTCTGAATCAGGAGATAGTGGGAAAAGAAAATAGGCTTTTTTCTACTTTTAGAGGAACCTAGGCACATCACTGATTATGTTTTAAATTGCATCCACCATGATTTTAATTAGCAGACAATAATCTCAAACTCTAGTGATATCTGAGTGAAAATTTGAGCTGTTATTATGGTAGTTTTGTCTTTTATTCTGTATTATAAGATAAGCTTTCAAGTTTTAAATTCAGAAAATTCTTCAAGGATTTTATTTCAGTTGGAATTATATATTTTCTTTAATAGAGAGAGATGAAATCAACCCAAATAGAGCCTTACTTAGAAAATTCACACCCAAGGAAAAATATATGATTTGGCATCATCTTTGCCAATGATATGGCAAACACTTGTATAAAATCCAGCTATTATTTACTATAACATGTGTGAAGATAAATACTTTGGTTTTTTTTATCATCTGAGTCGACGAATGGTATTTATGGAGCCAACTCCATAGATGATGGACTATCTCTTAAAAATGAACAGTAGTTTAGAAGCAAGCATCCCATCTTGGGGTATCTCTGTATTGTTTTATAGGTATTAAGTCAAAGTTTTATCATAAGCATCATTCTTTTTTCAAATTTATAAAAGACGGCACATATAATTATAAAACTATAAATCCTTCATAGATGAAACTTTCAGTATAATGTTAGGATAAGGCATCATCTGAGTAAAAATAGTACAATTTGGTATTATTACGAAGCCGGGTGTCTGGACATGTCCTGATGAATTCATCATGTGCCATCTGTTCCAATATTTCTTGCCACCAGCAACCATTTTTTTTTTTTTTTTTTGCCAGTAGCTATTGTAGGTTTCTACCTATATTTGTTTGACTCTTTCTATTATGGATTTTCCTACATGGTTATGGAGAAAAATATACTCCATACTATGACATACATTTATACTATGACATAAAACATACTGGAAAACTCTAAGTCCTATATGTTAATAGGACATTTTAAAACTATAGGAAAATTAGGATCCAATTAAGATTGCATTGCCTTGAATGTTTTTTGTTTTTTCCATCCTTCTCACCTTATGTGATAAGAATTAAGAAAAGTGATCCATCCTATTCCCAGTAGCTCTTTTTAAATGTGGTGACCCATCTGTTGCCATATGCTAGGCATCTGTTTTTATCACCCTCATTTGTGGTCCTTCAAAGCTAAAAGTGATAAATTAACATTGAATTTATGCTAATTTTTACTGCAAGAGAACAGCTATTTGCAAACTATTTAAGCTGGCAGCAGTGATTTTCAGGTGTAAGAGAATATAAGAGGATAAGAAGAAATCAGCAATGTATTTTTATTCCCAGCTACCTTTTTGAATAGGTGTACAACTTTTAGGTAATTGTAATACCTGCACGGCTCCATTCTTCAAGAGCAAAATGTGAGAAGTGATTCTTGCTTGTAAAATATCTGTTGAATTTAGATCAAAGTAAATATGACACTAAATATAATAGGGTCGAACTGTTCATGAATGCTTATTCAGGTCAGTGCCTGCTTAATCCAAGTAGTAGAATTGTTTCTTTTTTGAAAAGACGATTCATTTTTATACAATCCTAAACTATCATCAGAAAGTGTTGATGGACTATTAAAGGCTAGTACTACTCTAATCAGAACATAATGTAATATTTCTCAAATTTTCAGTATTGTGGAAATATCAATGAATTGGAACCAGAAGATAGAGGTGTCAGTACTATTTCTGCCACTAAGTGGTGATACAATTTGGGGCGAGTCATCAATCTTGAGTCCACGTGTAAGTCTCATAGTATATGGTAACCTGACTTGATTATTAACTGTGGTTTCTTTTACCACTAGCAATCTGAGATTCTTATGCCTGTCTTTAAGGTACATACTTTTTGGTTGCATGGAATTAATCATGTATGCATTCATCAATTCATCTAATTTTTCAATGTATACATGTAATTCTGAAGTACAATAGATATCAATGATATTAGATATTTAGATTGAAATAGCACTGACTTTAAAAATGAAAATAAAAATGTCTTAAATAATGTGTATTATGCAGATTTTCTATCCTGAAGCCAATTTATAAATAATCTTTTTGAGCAAGGGAACAACCAGATTTTTATTGGAAACACATTCAGTCAGCTTCATTGACCTGCTTAATTACCTTGAATTTCAGCATCCTCAAATGTGGCAGACATTATTTAAAAAATTCAGGTCATTTTAAAAGTAAAGGAGGTAACTGAAATTTTTTATTGTGGTAAAAACCATGTAACATAAAATTTGCCATCTTAAGTGTAAAGTACAGAGGTGTTAAGTTCATGTACCTTGTTGTACTACAGATCTCCAGAACATTTTCATCTTGAAAAAAAGAAACTCTACACTCATTGAACAACTCCCCTCTTCCCCCTTCCCCCAGCCCCTAGCGACTACAATTTTACTTTTTGCTTCTAAGAGTTTGACTACTTTAAATACCTCATGTAAGTTAAAATTATGCAGTATGGTTGACCCTTGATCAACAGGGGTTTGAACTGCATAGGTCCACTTATACATGTTTTTTTTTTTTCAATAAATACCAGAGTACTATGCCATCTGCAGTTGGTTGAATCTGAAGATACAGAACCATGGATAAAGAGGGTCAACTATGGGACTTGAGCACCCTCTGATTTTGGTATCCTTAGTGGGTCGTGGAACCAATCCCCAGTGGATATAGAGGGACAACTGTATTTGTGTTTTTCTGCCTTGCTTGTTTCACTTAGCATAATGTCCTCAAGATTTATCCATGTTGTAGCCAATGAGAGAATTTCCTTTTTTTTTTAAATGGCTGAATAATATTACACTGTATGTGTATCACATATACACATTTCACACATCACATTTTTTTAATCCATTCATCTCTTGTTGGATGTTTAGGTTGATTCCACCTCTTGGCTATTGTGAATACAGGTATCCCACATTTTTCAAACGTATGCTTTATGCCACTTCGCTTTTACAAAAGACCTACACTAGTACTGTACCTGTTTTTGCTAACCAAAGACATATGGAAAGGGTTTTTCCTTTTACAAAAAAAGGTAATTGCTTCTACCATTTATGACATTTCAGCTTAGGAAAGGTTTCATAGGAATGTTCTACTTTTGGATAGCTGAGGAAAGCTGTAATGCTATAATGAACATAAGTCATTCTTTGAGATTCTATTTTCAATTCTGTTGGATATATACCCAGAAGTGGGATTGCTGGATCACGTGGTAATCCTGTTTTTAATTTTTTTGAGGACCCGCCGTACTGTTTTCCATAATAACCACCATTTTACATTCCTACCAATAGTGCCAAGGGTTCCAGTTCTCCACATCCTCACCCACACTTCTTACTGAGTGATTTTTTTGGATAGTGGCCATCCTAACAAGTCTGAAATGATACTTCATTGTGGTTTTGATTAACATTTCCCTGAGGATTAGTGGTATTGGGCATCTTTTCATATGATTATTTGTCATTTGTATATCTTCTTTGGAGAAATGTCTGTTCAAGTCCCTTACCTATTTTAAATCCCATTATTTGTTTTGTTTTTATGCTGCAGGAGTTCTTTGCGTGCTCTGGATATTAACCCCTTTTCAGATATGTGGTTTACAGATATACTCCCATTCCACAGGTTTCCTTTTCATTCTGTTGATTGTTTCCTTTGCTCCACAGAAGTTTTAAAGTTCGATTTAGTCCCATTTGTCTATTTTTTGCTTTTGTTGTCTGATCTTTTGCTGTCATATCCAAAAGACAAAACAAAACAAAACATTGCCAATCCAATGCCATGAAGCCTTTCCCTTAGGTTTTCTTCTAGGAGTTTTATACTTTCGAGTCTCATGTTTAAGTGTTTAATCAGTTTTGAGTTAATTTTTGTAAATAGTTTAAGGTAAGAATTCAACTTCATTCTTTTGTATGCATATATCCAGTTTTTCCAACACCATTTGTTGAAGAGACTATCCTTCCTGCATTGTGTAGCCTTGGCACCCTTGTTAAAGATAATATGACCACATACAGAAGGTTTTACTTCTGGCTCTCTATTCTGTTCCGTTTGCCTTTATGCCTGTCTTTATGCCAGTACCATACTATTTTGATTACTGTAGTTTTGTAACATGTTTTCACTTCAGGAAAAGTGAGGTTTCCAGTTTTGTTTTTTTTTTTTTTTCTTTCTTTCTGAAGATTGTTTTGGCTGTTTAGGGTCCTTTGAGATTCCATATGAGTCTTAGGATTTTTTTCTATTTCTGAAAACAATGCCACTGGGATTTTTATAGGGATTGCACTGAATCTCCAGATCACTTAGGGTAGTATGAACATTTTAACACTATTAAACCTTCCAATTCATAAATACAGAATGTCTTCCCATTTATTTGTTTCCTCTTTATTTCAGCAACATTTTGTAGTTTTCAGGATACAAGTCTTTCACTCTCTTGGTTAAGTTTATTCCAGTGTATTTTATTCTTTTTGATGCTTTTATAATGGAATTATTTTCTTAATTTCCTTTTCAGATTGTTCATTGTTACTGTATAGAAATGCAACTGATTTTTGTATGCTGATTTTATATCCTGCAACTTTGCTGAATTTGTTTGTTCTAACAGTTTTGTCTGTGTGTGTGTGTGTGTGTGTATGATTTAGGGTTTTCTAGATATAAGATTAATTCATCTATGACCAGAGATATTTTACTTCTTCATTTCTGATTTGAATGCCTTTTATTTATTTCTCTTACCTAACTGTTCTGTCTAGTACTTCTAGTACTGTTGAATAGAAGTGGTGAGAGAGGGCATTCTTGCCTTGTCCTTGACCTGAAAGGTAAAGCTTTCAGCTTTTTACCATTGGGTATGATGTTAGATGTGGGCTTTTAATACATATCTTTTACTTTGTTGAGGTAATTTCCTTCTATTCCTAGTTTGTTGAGTGTTCTTATCAGGAAAGGATGCCAAATTTTGTCAAATGCTTTTTCTGCATCAATTGAGATGATCAAGTGTTTTTTGTCCTTCAGTCTGTTAGTGTGGTATATTTGATTGATTTTCCTATGTTGAATCATCTTTGCATTCCAGGAATAAATCCTACTTAGTCATAGCATATAATCCTTTTAATTTATTTTTGAATTCTATCTGCTAGTATTTTGTTGAGGATTTTTGTATCAGTGTTAATCACGGCTATCTGTTTACAGTTTTCTTATTGTATGGCATCTTTGATTTTGGTATCAGGGTAATGCTGCCTCATAAAATGACTTAGGAAGTACTCCCTCCTCTTCAAGTCTTTGGAAGACTTTGAGAAGGATTGTTCTTAATTCATCTTTAAATGTTTGGTAGAATTCTCCAGTGAAGCTGTCTGTTTCTGGTCTTTTCCTTGTAGGGAGGTTTTTGACTGATGATTCAACCTTCCTACTAATTATAGGTATAGGGGAGAAAAAAGTTTTCCTTGACCCTCTTAGGCCTGCAGCTGGGTCTGAAAATTAAACTGACAAAGGCATAGTAACAGGAGAAAAGCATACAAATTTGTTTATTTAATATAAAGTTTATGTAACATGGGAGCCTGCATAAGGAAATGAAGACATGAAGAAATGATTAAAACTGAGTATTTTTATGTTAGGTTTGCTGAAAAGTGGACTATCATGGAGAAATATCATAGGTCAAAGAGTATGAGCTCAGTATAATAAACTGGAGGAAACTTAGCAAGGCCTGTTGGTTCAGATTCTTTTCAGCACCCTTGCCTTTGGAGATAAGGATGCTTCTTTCCTCTGAAGATAGGGAAGGGACCTCTCACCTGAGAGTTTTAGGACCTGTTTCAGGAGAAGACTGGGGAAAGGTGGTCAGAGTGGCCTTCCTGCTTCTGCTGTCTTCTCAAGCTCCTTCAGCTTAAGATATTCAGTATACCAAGGTTCCTTTTTTGGAGGTAGCCTGTCATGGATGTCATCATAGGCCTGTTTAGGTTTTATTTATATATGATTCAGTCTTGGTAGGTTTTATGTTTCTAGAAATGTATCCATTTCAACTAGCTTATCCAATTTGTTGGTGTATAATTGTTCACAGTAGTCTCTTATAACCCTTTTTATTTCTTCTGTAGCATCAGTTTTAATGTTTCCTATTTTATTTCTGATTTTTGTTATTTAAGCCTGCTCTCTTTTTTCCTTAGTTAGTTTAGCTAAGGGTTTGTTAATCTTTTAAAAAAGCAACTCAGTTTCATTGATTTACTTTTTATCACTTTTCTATTTTCTATTCTGTTTACTTTTGTTCTAATTTTTTTTAATTTCCTTTTTGCTAATTTTGAGTTTAGTTTGTTCTCCTTTTTATAGTTCCTTTAAGTGTAAAGTCAGATTGTTGATTTGTGATTTTTTTTTCTTTTCCCAATGTAGGCATTTACTGCTACAAAGTCCAGGAGTTAACTAAGTTTTATTGAACACCATTGGGTCAGGCTCTATGCTATGTGTATACATTATTCCATGCAGTTCTTCCAACCATACTAATATAGTAATCCAGTAGGTAACATGTGCCATCTTCTGGATGAAAACATTGGTATAGAGAAAATACTAAGTAACATGTCTCATTGACCAAAATCTAAGAGCTAATTAGTGGAATAATTGTATTTTGTCCCTGATCTTTCAAGATTCAAACCCAAGTTATTTCTAGGATACCAGTCTGCCTGGGACACCACTTTCCTACACTGTTTAAGTTTGGAACTTCATAAAGATGTAGCAAAGAAATGCCCAAATATACTGAATCAAAAAGGAAAAAACAAAATAAAACAAAAAAATCTATTGTTCCTTAGTTTATTTAGAGAAAACGGTTAGGTAAAGTGTTTCTGTAAAGTGATATTACCAATGTATGAGCAAGAAGCTGTTAAGATTATTTGAATGTCGACTAACTTTGTAGTTTTCACAGTGAAAAATAAATAGTGTCTGGATGGTAGTCTTTTCTTGACAAGCTTAAACAGAAACTGATACCTCTTAATTTTGACTAAGCATAAAGTTAAGGTGTAAAAGCAACTGAAAATATTTAGGGCTTTTACATAATGATACAGATCAAATTCTTAGCCTTGGTACAAAAATATTTTCCCATGAGTTGCAAAAGCTGAGAATGAGATCTCCTAATTATGATAATCATACTGCAATTCCACATAGTACCTTTTATCCGAGAACATCTAACCACTCCACAAGCTATAATGAATTGAGTCTAGCTGCATCTCTCTGAAGTAGCATGAGATATTATTTTGAAAGTGGTTAAGCATATTAAAGATGGCTAAAGCTGTCAAGAAAGTTGCTCAGAGTGAAATGAATCAGGAATCACCATATATCTTAGTAATCTATATCCTTATTCCACAGAATGGAGCATCAGGCTATTTGTTTTTCTTCTTAGAGATTCTCAAATCATCATTCATTTAAAGAAATTATTACTACATTAACTTCTTTAACTGCTATAAGGATACAATTTAAAAAGGAAATCTTGCCTTAAGAACTTTTAAAAATGCACTCATTTAAAACATAAAGTGTGTTTAGCAATTAAGTTGAAAGGCATGTAACAAACTTCTTTTGTGTTCATTAAAAAAAAAAAAAAGGCAGCATAAACATAGACTTCAGAGAAATTTAAGTATGTCCCTAAATAGGAAGTCAAAACTCAAGAGGAAGAACATATTTGCCATGAGAATTTTAAGAACAGTAAGACTGCGTTTATGGGGAGGAAATGGGAGATCAGAATAAGAATTTGGAGTCAAGACCTCTGGGCCTTTCTGTGTCACATGCTTGAAAAGCATTTCACCCTCATCTTTGCTCCTGATTTAAAAATGGAAAGCAGCCTTGCTTCACATGTACAAATAGACTTTTCTTGAATTCTCAGCCTGCTTCCTCCTAAGACAGAATCTATCACTTTGGATTCAGGAGCATGAAGTAGTAGGTTATTTACAGTTTGGCAAAACTCTAGAAAAAGATGCATAAGATATAGGTGGCCTGGTGTCAGTCTAAGCTCTAGTCCTTAGCTAACTTCCCTACACAGCCAAATTGTTTTCTTTAATATCTTTTGTTGTTGCAATTAGCAAAATTTTGTCCACACTGAAAATAGGCCTGAGATACTAATGAAGCCCCGTGAAGCTCTTTTGAGGGCAGCTTAGAGTCAGTAACCCACAGCATAGCAGTGTGGTGATATCCTGATCAAGAGCTTCTGTTTAAGACAATATGGTGAGCTTTTCTACAGCATGGACTCTCACAGCATTTCTTACCCTTGCTCAGCACTCCAGACTCTCCATAACATGCCTCCAAATTACATGCTCACCTTCACCTCCAAAAACATTCTTGATCCTCGGCACCTCTGGTTGGCTTGCCACTTCCCTTATCAGGAAGTGAACTTTTACATCTCTAGTCTTTGCCTATTTTCTTCATTTCAGGCTCAAATGATAATGTCCTTCTTGACACAAGCCACCCATATTCAACTCTCTCTATCCAAATCCACCTTGTTCGTCATTATGCAACTGACATAGGTCTTCTTTTCCCAAAGAAAATTAATCCATACTTATTCTCTGCTACATTACCATGTAGCAGAGAACCAGTTTTTTTCTCCCTCACCCATTTCTTCATTCAACGTACCTTTGTTGATTTGCCATGTATTGAATACTAATAATCCCAGTCAGAAACTAGGATTAATGGATGGGATAGACCCATTGCACTGGAGGAGTCCCTGCTTACCACTTCTTTGTCATTTGTCTTTGCATTTGAGTATTATCACTATATCTGTTTCTGCCATGTCTTGAAAAATTTTCTGCCTTAAAAGATCCCTTAATCATGTGTAAACTCTTTCTACCAATGCAGTCATCTCCCAGAATCAAACTCTGGAATCATTCCAACAGTGTTCTATTGGACACATGGGGGAAATTTCACTTTTCTTTGCAAACTATATACTGATCATATACTATTAATGTGATATTTTGGAGAATGAAGACATTTTAGGGCTGGAAGGAATCTTACAGATAATCTCCAATATTCTTACCTAACAACAGGAAAATGTAGGCATGGGAAGATTAGGTGACTTATTACAAGTCATAGGTTAAGTTACTAATGGAACCAAAACTAGAATCAAAGTTTTAGGTTTCCTTTTTATTCTCAACAAACTACCCCATCAGTGGGTAATTGAGTCACAGGACATCACTGATATAAATAAATAATAAGTCAGCCATCACCTCTGTTTTAAAAGCATTGTATGTTATTTCTTCCAGAAATAGATCAGTGTAGATATAAACATGACAAACTACATGACATTCAAAGAAGAGCAAACTCTTACACATCAGGTGAAATCATCTAATTAGAGTAAAATTCTAGGAGAATACTAAATTGGAAAAATAAATATAGTTTTTGAGGCAATGTCATTTAAAGGGCTAAATAATTTCATTTAAAATAAATCAAACACAGTAATTTTTCAAAATGGTATCATGCAAAGGGACAGTTTAAACACTTTAATTTCTAAAAGACTAAAGATAGAAGCATATAAGTTTAGTTATTGACAATCTTCAGTGCCAGAGGCATCATTAAGCTATCTGCAGAAAATGCAAAGGGCTCAGTAAGATTATGAGCACTGTATCATCACAGTACTAGATATATGCTGAATCACAGATAATCAGAGAGAGAAAGCCATTGGAAATAAAGAACACAGGCATGTCCAGTCATTTGCTGTGGCTGCTGTGTAGCAAATGGGTGCCTTTGCAGAGACCCTAAAGACTAGCCTGGGTGTAAAAGATGTATAAAAAATTTATCCCTGAATTTGGGGTCTTATCTTGGGAAGGTAAAATTAAAAGGGTTAAAGTATTATTAGAATAGATTTAGTTGTTTGATTAAAACACAAGCATATGTGCCTGGAAATAATGAATGGTCATAGTTTGGAGTTAAGAATACAACACAATTTTTAAGTCACTCAATAACTCTTTAAGTAACTTTTTTTTTTTTTTTTTTAATCAAGGACATGCCAAAGTCAACACAAAGAATGGAAACTTTTCAGGTTAGATAAGGAATCTATGTTATCTGGGCAGATTACACAGAAGAATAACCTTTTACTACCTCTTGTTAAGAGCAAACTAAATTCTTCTACACCAAGTTTTCATTCCAACAGAGGGGAAAAAAAAACAACAAGTTCTAGCTTTGCATTAATAATAGTAGTAATTTATCCACAAACTCCTTTATAAAATTGTCTCCTAACATATTGTCTAAATATCTGATAACTAAACTGTTTAATATTTAATGAAATTTGTTGTTATTCATTGTTTTAAACCTATTTGTTTTCTTCTAATAAAGATTTAGATTTTAAAAAATTTATCTCCTAGTTAATCCATCAAAACTGAGCAAATTTTGCCAACATTTTTACACATTTTATTGCTTTTTTTCCAGAATCATTCTTTGTAGATATGATAATTCAAGGCAAATATAGTTTGGATTTGTTGGCATATTTACTCAGTTTCTATTTCAATTCAAGCTCTGTTCTTTACTATCTCCTTTCACATTCTGGAACAAACCGTATTAACTGAGAACAAAAATACTCTCCTCTTTGATAAGCAAAAACATTTAGTTATAGTTCTTTGCCATGTTTATTTCTAGTTTAATCTCAACAACCCATATAAGCCATAATTTTTAATCAAACTTACTATTCGTTCAGAGAAAAACTGGAAAGTAATCGCTGTCTGTCATACATAAGCATTTTAGGAGACCAGCAAATCTTACACAACTACATTGTAAGATCTCCACAGCCAAAGACATACCTTTAACACTTTTGTAGATGGAAAAATATGCTCATTAAAATGACCCAAAGATATAGTCACTTTATTACTGTTAAAATTGAAAGCAAAGATATACGTAACAATTGGTGTCCCATGTTTCAATATTCTATTTTCCTTAGAAATTAGATATCCATAGATTTTGTTATTAACTTGATTTATATTAAAGTTCTAAAATTAATATCTTGCAAATTATGTGTAAACTGACACAGTACAGAACATAATTACAGTTGAATCAAAAAAGATTAAGAGTTATAACGCAATATAGTTGAATACGAAACTACATGTTTTCTTAATCTCAGTATATGGAAGAAACATTAGCTTATCTCACAGTATACCAGTATAAGAAATTTAGGAATTTAGTACTAACTGGTCTCTTCATTAGAAAATAAATCCAAATCTTAAAAAACAAAATAAAATTGTATGTTTAGTCTCCATACTGAAAAAAGCAAGGAAAAGGTATTCTGTGATTATAACCTAAAATTACCAAACCAATTCATGTCTAAAGATTCACTTTGATGCTTTTGCGATAACATTGTGAGGATTTTTTTTTCCTTAAAATGTCAGTACATTCAATATACTAGAGTTCAATTTTTTTATTTTCTTGAAATTCTGGGGATATTAAAATTTTGCAAGTATTTATTGTGTCTCTAATTAGAAAATTCTCTTTTTTCCTAAGAGACTTTATAATTTATTAGTATACTCTAGAAGTAGGGAAATATTTCATTTTCTTATCAGTGAGCAGTAAAAGGTTTTTCTCAATTAAATAGCCACCAACAGGACTTGAAACTTTAGTTCTACCACCCCAGGCACAGGGCACTAGAAAATTCAAAGCACACATTCTCAGAGTTACTCTACTAATCAATGGAAATAATATTTTGTACATGGATTTGAGCACACCAAAAGCAAGCAAACAGTATAGAACAACTAACCATATTCCTTGTCATCTCTCACCCAAAAGAGAAGAGATTCCCATCATCCTAACAGAGATCCCCAAGTGAACACATCATGAAACCAGACTGCCAATTAGAGCTACCCCAAATGGGGAATAATTTATAGATTATATCACCTTGAGTGGCCTAGGGGTTCAGTACACAAGTCCCTGGAATTGGCTATTTCACAAATATTTTTGATACAGGAGAGTTCAGTACCCAGTTGTGGAAGTGGATATTACCTAAACAGTAAGTTAAGCAAAACTATTAGCAAAAATCCAAAACAATAACAACAAAGCAAACAAACCAGAATAAAAAGCACCAAGTCAGAAGAAAACTGAGAGTCAGAGAAGATAAAGTTCAATTGCTATTTGTGATTTCACTCCAGAGGCCACTTCCTGGGCAACTCTGTTTAACTAGTTCCAGCAGGTGAGCACACTACGCATCTTGATGGCAACCTCCAACCCTATCAAAGTGTAATTATTAAGTAGTTGGAAATATGGCTCTCGTACAAACAGAGGGAGCACGTGTTGAAGATTTATTTAGCTCATTTAATGAGAGGAGCATCAAGATGATATAGCTGGTCCAAAAGAGAGGAATGGTTTATATATTTTCTCAGGAAAGACATGAAATAATTTGGTTAGAGATAAAACTGTTTAATGTCGAGCAGGACAATAAAACCATAACTTTGAGATTTATTTGTTTTCACTGGACAGAAATCATTTTCATGTCTTCCACACACAAATCTACAAGTCAACTTACAATTTCATAAATCTGGGCCAAATTAGTAGTAAATTATGGGTCACACAAAGGTATCTCCCCATAGATAGATAAATTATGCTTTGGTAGACCTCTTAGGTTATGCCCCAGCACATCACTGAAGAGACATTTAAACTTGAGATCACTGATCCTTTCCTTGGTTGTGTCCAGTCTACTGATATATTCATCAAAAGCATTCTTCATTTTTATTTTAGTATTTTTGACTTATAGCATTTCCTTTTGATCCTTTCTGCAAATTATCTCTCTGCTCACATTACCCACCTGTCCTTGCATGTTGCCTACTTTCTTCATTAGATCCCTTAGCATATTAATCATAGTTACTTTAAATTCCCAGTCTAAGAATTTCAAAATGTGTGCCATATCTGAGTCTGGTTCTGATGCTTACTCTGTCTCTTCAGACTTTTTTGCTTTTTAGCATGTCTTATAATTCCTGGCTGAAAGCTGTATATGATATAAAAGGAACTGGGATAAATAAGTCTTTGATGTGAGGTTTTATATTTATCTAAGAGTTAGATTGTGTTTACAGTACGCTGTAGCTGTAGGTATCAGAGAATACTATTTCCTCTAGGATCTTTTTTATGTCTATTCTGTTGTCTTTGGGTTTTCCTAGTGACTCCTCAAATAGAGCCTGAGGCCTGTGGTACGTTTAGCTGTAATCCCTTTTCTTATGCAGGAGCCCTATCGATGTGATGTTAGGTGTAGGGAAGGAGAGGCATTCTGTAGTCCATGATTAGGTCTCAGTCTTTCCGCGAGCCTGAGTTGGGCATTTTCCTTCCCCCAGGTTAGTTATTAGACTTTGGTAAAACCCCAGTCAGTGAGGCTCTGGTAAAACAGTTTCCCTGGACAGCAGGCCTTGTGAAGGAGAACGGAGAGCTCTGGGCATATTTGAGAGTGCTCACTTCCCCCCTGTCTGTGCCAGCAGCATCGGGGATAGTGAGAGCCTGGTGGGGTTGCAGGAGGAAAAACTCATGAAAGTGTGGGGCTCCCCCTGAAGTTTTTAACTCTCAAGCTAGTCCACACAGAATCTCCAGCACTCATCAATTAACAACTTTAAGTCTTCCTACTGATAATTGGCTCCAGATGGGCCTTCTGCTTCTGGGCATCTGTTTTCCGTAAGCTATGATCCTCTGTATCCACCTCTTTGTCTCCTGGGGGCAGCAGTTTACCCTGTGACATCAAGTCTCTGAGGGATCTGAGAGAAGTTGTTGATTTTCAGTTTAAGTTTCTTTCTTGTTGGGAAGATAGGAGTGATAACTTCCAAGCTCTTTATATATCAGATTGGAACCACAATAAGAATAATAATCAGCTTCACAGATTTGTTGTGATAATGACATTAAATGTACTAGATAAGTTAATATTTAAGGCATGGCATATAAGCAGCAGTTAATCAATGACAGATATGTTTATTAATATCCCTAAAGCTGTTTTTTTTTAATGAGACAAAATCACTAGATAAAAAAAGTCAGTGTATGATCAGTAAATGTTGGAATATGGCAGGTGTTTCTCACTGGCCGCTCTTGAGGGTGTGAGATCACTGCTCCAACTTGCGTCATCTGGAGAGCCCCACCTACATTTTCCCAAATGAAAATATTTAGTCAGTGTTTAGGCATCATATGAAAAAGAAAAGAAAACTAATCTTCATCATAAAGTGAAATATTCCAAATATTACCAAATTATCAACATTCGGTAAAAAATGAATGGTTCTAAAAAAATGCCAGTGCCTCAGTTACATTTCCTATGCAAAAGGGCCATTCTACAGAAGGCCCTTTCTAAAGAAAATGGGTTAATATATGAAATACAAAGTCTGGCTCATAGGAGGCACTCAATAAATAAAGGTTTTATCCTTAACCTAATCTCCTCCTTCCTTTCCCCTAGTGAGGCCAAATTAAAGTGAATTCTTCAAATGAAATGAAGAATTTTGAAAAGCAAGAGTGTAATTTAGTGAATTTGTCAATATTGGAAATTCAAAGATATTAGTATAGTTAATCTTAGTGTATTCTAATTTCTTTAACTATCTCTGAATGTTATTATTTACATTTATTATCTTATACCCTCCATTTTATGACCATCAAATTATAGGGAGTATTATTTATAAGTGATATCTATTGAAAACATCATCTGTGTCACTAAATACCAGAGATATCACTTGTCATTTCTCCTTGAGGGTAATAAGCCATCTTTTCTTAGGGAGAAGAAAGGTGGTCCTATGGGAGATGTCAATGGTGCCTCAATGAAGACCTTGAGTCCCTTGAACATTTCTTGTCTCCATCAATAAACATTTAACTACTTACTCAATTTTTTACCTTTTTCAAACTATAAAACAATGTCTCAATAGTGTAGCATTCCACAGACATGGCGGTGCAGCATCTATCATCCAAAATCATCCACAAGTAGAAAGATATCTAGATCCTTGCTACTCATAGTGTAGCCTATATACCAAGAGCACTGGTGTATTAGTTATCCCCGCTGCATAACAAATACTCCAAAACTTAACAAGGTAAACAACAAACGTGTTATCTCACAGCTTCTATGAGTCAGAAGTCTGGGCACAGACCTGAGTGACTCTGGATTAGGGTCTCTTCCAAGTCTGCAATCAGCACGTCAGTTGGGGCTGCTGTCACATCAAGGCCCTATTCAGGGAGCATCTGCTTTTCCAAGCTCACTCACATAGCCAGTAGCGCTTGGAAGCCCTAGCACCTTGCTAGCTGTTGTCCTGAGATATCAGTTCCTTACCATGGAGATCTCACAATAGGACAGTTCACAGCCTGGCAGATGGCTCTCCTCAGAGCAAGTGGGAGAGTATACCCAAGACAGAAAGCACAGTCTTTTTGGAATCTTTTCTCAGAAGTGACATCCCATCATCTTTGCCATATTCTATTCCTGAGAAACTAGTCAATAGGTCCAGTCTGCACTCAAGGGCAGGGAACTGCACAAGGATGTAGATCCCAGGAGAGAGGGGGTTTATTGGGAGATATCTTAGAGGCTGCCCACCTGTATTGGCATCCACTGGGAACTTGTTAGAAATGCAGGATCACAGAACTAGTGAAGAGAATCTGAATTTTTTTTCTTTTTCTTTTTTTTTTTTTTTGCGGTACGCGGGCCTCTCACTGTTGTGGCCTCTCCTGTTGCAGAGCACAGGCTCCGGACGCGCACGCTCAGCGGCCATGGCTCACGGGCCCAGCCGCTCCGCGGCATGTGGGATCTTCCCGGACCGGGGCACGAACCCATGTCCCCTGCATCGGCAGGCGGACTCTCAACCACTGTGCCACCGGGGAAGCCCGAGAATCTGAGTTTTAACAGGATTCCAAGGTGATCCACATGTCAGGAAGCACTGCTCTAAGGAGCAAGGGCCACGTGCTTTATTCTGTTGCAGAGGCTGCTTCCTCACTTAATTTTACTCACTGGTTAATGTTACTAACAACTGCAAAGATTAATTTTCCTTGCAACTCAGTTCTCTCACACTCAACAAATAGGAAAAAACGTAGGGCTCCTGAAGGACTACTGGGCTGCAGATAGCAGATTAGAAAGAGTTGAGGGACTGAGGAAGAAAAAGGGAGCAAAAGGACTGTGACAAACAGATCTAACATCAATATCCAGTAATTACTGAAAGAGAAGATTGAGCATTTGTACAAGGAGGGATGTTCAGGACCTTGGGGAAAAAGGACGAATGTCCTATTCCCTCAACAGCCCCTAAGTGCATTGCTGAATAATTCTGAATTAGAAATACTCTGTTTATGGTGGTGGCCTCTTACTACTTGATTCTGCTTGGGTTTACTTCCTTCTGTTTACCAAGATAGAGAAGTTCACAGCATATTTTAGAAATAAACTATCAAAAATTATAATACAGAAATGCAAATACTTAAGTGAGTTTTAGACATCTTGATTATTCCCTTTCCAAATACATTTTATATCTCAATGATGCTTAAAGAATAATCTACATTCAATATTTGAAACCTTTCTATTAAAAAAACACTAATAACTTTGGTATAAATATTTTATATCTCCCTCAAATTCTTCTTAGGGGAAAAGATAAAATTCTACTGAGCTTTTAATCCTCTATTAAAAAATGGCCTAAGGGGAAAAATGAAAATCTCTAATCTACTTATTATAAACGTAGTAGATTAGGGAAAGCCTCTATTCTATACCTTCAGTGGTAAACTGGAGCCGACTCCTACTTGGGTGTGGGAGATGTTTGTTAAATTTTTAGGAGTTTTACATACAGTTTTTAACCACAGTCACAACTAAAACTTAAAGTATGTATATAAACCTACAAATTAATAATTTATATGAAAAAACAAAGGTAACAAATACTCAAAATCATCACTTTGTGATTATTTTCTACATTTTACGATTATTTTTTTTTTTAGGTTATTTAAAACATTTGTTGTATCTACAGGGTTTTCACACTAGGTAATGCTGTACTACTGAGCATCTCTTACCAACCCTGTTTAGTGACATCACATTGGTGGCTTGAAACTGGCCATGGTAGGAGTATTTACAGCACAGAAATTGGAAAATGCTATAAATCAGAACTTGACTTAATTTTGTTGATTGTCCTCAAGACGGGAATGTTAATACTACAGATTCAGCTTAAAAGTGTGTCATGTCCTTAGCTATTACATTATCAATAGCACAAAAAAAATTGGTAAATGCTCTTCACGCAGTCAAAAACTATTATCCAGTTCAGCAAAATTGCTCCCATAACTGACAAACCAGTAAAGTTCAGACGTAACTCGTGCTAAGGCTGAAACAGGCTTCAATTTAATGAAAATAATTTGTACTAGGGTGAAAAACACTTTAACGACAGATCACGTATCAGATTTAAGGATGAAAAATTATTTAGAAAAGAGTAAGTGGATTAGGATCAATTCTATTTGTTAAATTATGGTTGAAACTGAAACCACAAGTTGCTGTACATACAAGAATTCAACAAAAATGAACAAAAGCAGTCTCTGAGAATCAATTAGTTACAGTATATGGAATTTATAATAAAAGGTACTGTATATTTTAGTGTTATTTGTGAAGAGTGTGCTACACATCTTTTGTATCAGAACAGTTTCTACTACATGCATGTATGCATGTTTGTGTATGTGTACGTTGTGTGCATAGTTTTGCCAGGGAGCCAATTATTCAACATCTACCAGCACACTACCCTGCCTCCTTCCCTCCCAAGGGAAACATGGCCACTGCAAATCACAGAGGGGTACATTACCATATCCTAGTCTTCCATGTAAAAATATCATTTTAAGTTCTAAATTTAAAAAATGCACATGCAGAGAGAACATTTATTATAAGTTAGTGGAAACACTTCTTGGCTGGTCTGTGTTCTGCTACAAATGTGGGGAGTCCATGTTTTAGTGACATCATTCTAAATGAATTTCAGCTCAGGTGATTTACAGTCTCTTACATTAGCCAAAACTACACTTTGCATATACATATTAAAAGCTCTCAGGAAAACAATTTTCACTGTACTAGGATATGGAAAAGGAATTGACGTCATAGGCATCTAAGTATCAACTGGACCTAAAACCTGACCGAATAAGGCTGAAAAGCTCTCTGTCTTACTTTGGTAATCAGAGGACTCACCAGCAGACACTATACAGATCTCATGAGCAGGGCTGGTGGCAGGAATTTATGTTTAAGATTCAGGGGAGTCACATGTGCCCCTTTCAAATAAACCAGATGCAGCTTTCTAATTTATCAAAACAACATCAATCGGTCAGCTGTGCTGATGATAGTGTTTTTATGTAGTAGTTTAGTCTTTGGGGAAATTACTCTTCTGTGAGGCTTTAAGAAAAAAGTGAACTGTTTTAGTTAATGTTCAATTCCACATAAAAACAACTCAAATGGAGGAAGACAAAGCTGACTGATATAAAAATGGAATCCTTTGTTGCCCAATTCAAAACAAATTCTGTTGTAAATTTTGAACTGGCTAAGAAAGCAGAGGAAAGCTTTGGCAGAATAACACTGACTTGTAAATGCTACAGGCTCTTCTCCTAAAGCATTCTAAACCAAAAATAGCGGGTGCAAATATTGTAGAGTGTCTTCTCAGACTGTAAAGAGACAGTGATATCCTTATGGGTCCTCTGAGAGAACAGTTAGAGGAGTGCTTTAGAATTACAGCTATTAATAAAACTGCTGGTAAGGATGAGTAGGCAGAAAATCTTCTGTATTCATCAAACTGACGATGAGGATTTGGCAAATTTGAAGAGGGAGCAAATTTAGACACGAGGAGGTTATATAAAGGGAACATCCAGATAATCTACTGGGATAAACTACTGGAAAAACAATATTCTAAGCACCCTTACAACAGCTCTTTAAATGAGTACACATAGATGCTTTTTTTTTTTTTTTTTTGCGGTACGCGGGCCTCTTACCGCTGTGGCCTCTCCCGTTGCAGAGCACAGGCTCCGGTCGCGCAGGCTCAGCGGCCATGGCTCACGGGCCCAGCTGCTCCGCGGCATGTGGGATCCTCCCGGACCGGGGCACGAACCCGCATCCCCTGCATCGGCAGGTGGACCCCCAACCACCGCACCACCAGGGAAGCCCCACATAGATGCCTCTGATTTTTTTTTTGTATATTTAGAAATAAATATGGCTAGAAAAGAGGCCTCCCATTAACTACAAATTTGAAAAAATGCTGATTGGTTTCTTCTACTTACACACTAGGATTAGAGCATCACATTAAAAGGTAAATCTTATTTATTTTCCTTTCTTCATGTGCATGATTATGAACTTGCTTGCAAAGTAGTCTTTCTTCTAATTCATATAACAGCTTTCTGGACATTTGGGATTTGGGTCACGGATACTGTGGATTTTATAGTAGGGATTTATAACTGGGAGATGGCTTGCTTTCATCTGATTAGTCAATTCCCATAAATAAAAGGATAAAAATGGTGCAGGAGAGCTTTGTGAGAAAGATGAACACACGGCGCTGTGCAAGCCTGCATGATGACAAGGTGGAGTGAGCAATGTCCCTATTTGGCAGATACATCCAGCAACTCATGTGCACATTTCAGTTAATATATAGACCTATTAAAGATGATATGTATGTTTATCTTGGAGCAGACACAAATACAATTTTTAGTGAAACTCAAATGGCAGAAGCTAAAATTACTATTACCACACAATTTCTGATAAGGTGATTAAAATTCACAGAGAGCTCAAACTTTAGCCATGAGTTTTTTACTAGCTAAGTAATTTGCCGGAGATGGAGCAGCAAATTGATTGGTCTGTCTCCTGTAGAGCTTGCATGGTTCTCTAGTCATGGCAACAATTTTGTAATCAAATGGCCAAAGGAATGACAAACAATCAGAGACTATGTTAGAATGAAGAGTAATCCTGAGACAATGTGATCTACAGAATCTTCTTAGCAAATAACATTTTCAATGAAACCTCAATATAAAAAGCAGACAAAAGTGCTAGGTGGATTCCTCAGTTGAATTAAATCTTCATTATTGGGCAGAAATTAGTCTTTGTTCACAGACTGCTTTCCTACATTCACTGGATCCTGTGGCTCACTGGAGCTCAGAATAAACCCCCAGGATTCTTCTTCATGTATATGGAAGTTGTATATGCCAAGCCACCTTGCCCAAAGGTCAACAGGTAGATGGTGGCAGTGGCAGGCCAGAGCCCTGTCCTGTGTTCCTCACACCATCACCAAAGAAGTCAACTTAGTTGGTAACTCCCTAATTAAATGAAAATGTGACCACCTTCTCTCTTTCTTGGATTCCATTGACCCAATTCATAACCTTTGTATTCTTGCAGTATTAAAATGATAGTCTGGACAAAAACATAGACCTGGAAAAGTTTATTATTAAGAGTATTTGCAAGATCTTTTCTGACCCACCTCCTAGAGTAATGAAAATAAAAACAAAAATAAACAAATGGTTCCTAATGAAACTTAAAAGCTTTTGCACAGCAAAGGAAACCATAAACAAGACAAAAAGACAACCCTCAGAATGGGAGAAAATATTTGCAAACAAAGCAGCAAAGGATTAATCTCCAAAATATACAAACAGCTCATGGAGCTCAATATCAAAAAAAACAAACAACCCAATTAAAAATTGGGCAGAAGACCTAAATAGACATTTCACCAAAGAAGACATACAGATGGCCAAGAGGCACCTGAAAAGCTGCTCAACATCACTAATTATTAGAGAAATGCAAATCAAAACTACAATGAGATATCACCTCACACCAGTCAGAATGGCCATCCTCACAAAATCTACAAACAATAAATGCTGGAGAGGGTGTGGAGAAAAGGGAACCCACTTGCACTGTTGGTGGGAATGTAAATTGATACAGCCACTATGGAGAACAGTATGGAGATTCCTTAAAAAACTACAAATAGAACTACCATATGACCCAGCAATCCCAAAGTACTGGGCATATACCCTGAGAAAACCATAACTCAAAAGGACACATGTACCCCAATGTTCATTGCAGCACTATTTACAACAGCCAGGACATGGAAACAACCTAAATGTCCAATAATAGATGAATGGATAAAGAAGATGTGGTACATATATACAATGGAATATTACTCAGCCATAAAAAGGAATGAAACTGAGCTATTTGTAATGAGGTGGATAGACCTAGAGTCTGTCATACAGAGTGAAGTTAGTCAGAAAGAGAAAGACAAATACCGTATGCTAACACATATATACGGAATTTAAAAAAAAAATGTCATGAAGAACCTAGGGGCAAAACGAGAATAAAGACACAGACCTACTTGAGAATGGACTTGAGGATATGGGGAGGGGGAAGGGTAAGCTGTGACAAAGCGAAAGAGAGGCATGGACATATATACACTACCAAACGTAAGGTAGATAGATAGTGGGAAGCAGCCGCAGAGCACAGGGAGATCAGCTCGGTGCTTTGTGACCGCCTGGAGGGGTGGGATGGGAAGGGTGGGAGGGAGGGAGATGCATGAGGGAAGGGATGTGGGAACAGATGTATATGTATGACTGATTCACTTTGTTATAAAGCAGAAACTAATTAAAAAAAAAAAAAAAGAGAAATCTAGAAACAATAAATGCTGGAGAGGGTGTGGAGAAAAGGGAACACTCTTGCACTGCTGGTGGGAATGTGAATTGGTACAGCCACTATGGAGAACGGTATGGAGGTTCCTTAAAAAACTACAAATAGAACTACCATATGACCCAGCAATCCCACTACTGGGCATATACCCTGAGAAAACCATAATTCCAAAAGAGACATGTACCAAAATGTTCATTGCAGCTCTATTCACAATAGCCCGGAGCTGGAAACAACCTAAGTGTCCATCATCGGATGAATGGATAAAGAAGATGTGGCACATATATACAATGGAATATTACTCAGCCATAAAAAGAAACGAAACTGAGCTATTTGTAATGAGGTGGATAGACCTAGAGTCTGTCATACAGAGTGAAGTTAGTCAGAAAGAGAAAGACAAATACCGTATGCTAACACATATATACGGAATTTAAAAAAAAAAATGTCATGAAGAACCTAGGGGCAAAACGGGAATGAAGACGCAGACCTACTTGAGAATGGACTTGAGGATATGGGGAGGGGGAAGGGTGGGCTGTGACAAGGCGAAAGAGAGGCATGGACGTGTATACACTACCAAACGTAAGGTAGATAGATAGAGGGAAGGAGCCGCAGAGCACAGGGAGATCAGCTCGGTGCTTTGTGACCGCCTGGAGGGGTGGGATGGGGAGGGTGGGAGGGAGGGAGATGCATGAGGGAAGGGATGTGGGAACAGATGTATATGTATGACTGATTCACTTTGTTATAAAGCAGAAACTAATTAAAAAAATGAATAAATAAACTTAAAAAAAAAAAAAAAAAAAAAAAAAGGAATGAGACTGGGTCATTTGTAGAGATGTGGATGGACCTCGAGTTTGTCATACACAGGGAAGTAAGCCAGAAAGAGAAAAACAAGTACGTATACTAACGCATATATGTGGAATCTAGAAAAATGGTACAGATGAACCTATTTGTAGGGCAGGAATAGAGATGAAGATGTAGAGAACGGACATGTGGACACAGAGGGGTAAGGGGAGGGTGGGACGAATTGGGAGATTAGGTTTGACATAAGTACACTACCATGTGTAAAATAGATAGCAGTGGGAGCCTGCTGTATAGCACAGGGAGCTCAGCTCGGTGCTCTGTGATGACCTAGATAGGTGGGATGGGGTGGGGGGTAGGAGGGAGGTCCAAGAGGACGGGGATATAGGTGTACATATAGCTGATTCATTTCACTGTACAGCAGAGACTAACACAACGTTGTAAAGTGATTTTACTCCAATTAGAAAGAAAAAAAGAATATTTGCTCTTTCAAGACCCCCCATTTCAATTTCTACCCTAGACCCAGTTCACTGCTTGTTCAAAAATGACATGAAATTTCAGGCTTCATTCAGTCTAGAGTTGAGAGACCTGTTAGGCTACAATCCTAAAGCATGAGAGACTTATGAAGTACAAAGATGGATTGCACTGCAATAACTGTAATGGCCAGAGTGGACAAGTGAAGAGGAAAAGAGGAAAGGACACTGACCTCTCTTTGGATCAATGAATGAAAACCTTACAAAACAATTTTTTTTTGGTAATGTCCTATTTGTTTGTTCCCTTTAACTTTTTTCACCAAGCGTTCACAGAACAACTGTACTGTGCTAGTATCAGTTATTACCTCGGAACAAACAGAGTAATGTTTGGAGTGTGATTCACCCCATGAAGTCCACTCCCTTTCAGAGATACTATCTTGTGATCTGTACATTTAAGCTAGGAATAACCTTGCCCCAGTTATTCAGTGTTTGAATTCTGTGAATGAATGGGAATGGGATTTCAGGCTGGATTTGCTTCAATACTGCAAAGCTCTTTCCTGAAGTTACCTTATTCTTTCCCTTCAAGTATCATATCACAGCAAAACCCAAGGGAGGGGCGTTGACAGATGGTTCAGCCCGAAGCAATCATTCAGCCCTTGGACAAATACTAATTGTATACCTACTATGTGCTAAGCACTCTTGTAAGGTCTTGGGCACAGAGTGGTGAACAGGACAGACCAAGTCCCCTTCACTGGGATGCTTACAAGCTCATGTGGGACACAGAAAATAATAAGTAAACAATAATCAGCAGGATGATTTCCACGAGTCCTAAGTATTACGAGGGAACATAAAAACATAGAAATGTTGTGTACAACTAAGCATGGGGATCGGATACCATGATTGATCAGGAAGCGGCTCTCCAAGGAGGGGTCACTTAACCTCAGACAATGAGGAGGGCCTCCCAACTCCCCATATCCTCAGAGTAAAGCCCTGGGATCTTACATGACCTCAAGTGAGAAAACCACACATATTTCTGCCCAAGGGGCAAGTCTACTGTCTTTTTAATGGATGGCCAGACTTCCTAAGGACTGACATAGCAACAGTGAGGAAAGGCAGGGCAGCTACTGGAGACAGAAGCCACGCTGTGACTTAGTCCTGTGGTGAATTGTTCCTACTTTGAAGGTTCATCAGCAGTAGCATAATCGCACCTTAGTTCCAGGAGAAAGCAGTGTGAAGTGGCCTGGAGCACCAGGTAATGGGCAGGAAGCCATGGGCTCCCACGGTGGGAAGCTGTTTACTCTCTCCCCAGGAGGACACAGGGTTAGACACAGTTAAGTCTGTAATCATTATCAGCCAGATCAACACATTCTAAGTGACTTGCTTTCGTCATTTTTCCTCTAACAGTGGTTCAATGGCCTGTGAATGTTTGCTTTCAGAAGAAAAGAATTTTTTTTTATTTCAATAAATCATCCATGGTCAAAGGAAGCTTTTGTTACTTCGGCGTCTACTCCCCTCTCATTCATATTGCTCAACAAAACTGAACAATTTTTATGTGATGCAGCCGCTGTGTAGCTCAGACAAAAACTGCTGGAAAAAAACTATCCTAAGTATGTTTTAACCCCCAGTTGACATAGTTGCTGGGAATGTGTATTATTGTTGTCTCAAGAGCTGAACTTTCTCAGATCCTAAAATTATGATTATTTCCAAAAAAAAAAAAAAGCAATCCATGCTTAAGACAGACCTTAAGAGATGTATGAAATGTAAGACACGGCTTCTTTAAGGAACTGAAAGCTTACCTGAAGAACCAGTGGGAAGACACAATAATAGGTAGCAACATAAGTGTACAAAATTAAGGTATACTGTTAGATACAAACTAAAAGGAGGGAGAGGTTAAGCGGGCCAACAGAAGAGGCTAGAATCAGCAAGTGGTGCATGATGGGAGAAGTAGGACTTCAAGAATGAGGAGGATCTGGAGAGCAAGAGAGTCAAGTATTTTAAGTGAGGACAGTAACAGGGACCACGCCCAGAGCTGGGCACGCGCGGGAACATTTTCACAGTACAGGGTGGGGATGTGAATAAATGCAGCTGTGGTTCATTTGCGGAGCTGTCGGGAAATGGTCACACTTATATTGCACCATGCCTACAATGGGCACAGCAAGTTTTATCAGCTACAGATGCCTAACTGAAGAATTTTGTAAGACTTTGGTTCCTATTTATTTTCTAGGCTCCTTAGTGGATGTAAGCAAATTGTGGATGATTTGTAAATATTTGTTGTATTGCTTGTAATTTGAACAGTATCTTGATGACTCATGGAGTATGGGGAGTATTTGAATATGAAGATGGCCAAAAAAATATCTTTCCCCCACACAACATGACTGCAAGGTCACTGAGACAACACCACAAATAGAAAAGCATCTCAAGACTTACTAAGTCCTGCTCATGAATACCTCAGAGAGAAATGATTTTCATTCCTGACCCCCCTATGCATTTTTGGTGCATTTCTCAGAGAAGATAAGGTAGTCACCCAAGCTACTTTATTTAATACCCTAGCAAAACTAAGGGTTTTTAAACTGTACTTCATGCTTTTTAGATTTATACATACATACATATGTGTGTGCATATACATGCACACACACACATTTCAACCTATAATCTTACATCTTTGAAGTCACTGTAGAAATTCCATCTGTCCCAATATCTGTTTATCATATTCACTCAATCCAAAGTTCCCCTTCAGTTATAGATTAACTCCTACTCAGGAAATATTTTTACAATATGAATGCATACATTTGAAGACAATAGGCTTCTTTCTCCCTTATGGCTTGAGTCACTCACGACTGAGTGCCTTTGAGAATTCTAGAAACCCACAAATCTGAATTAGTCCTGGGTCTTAAAGAGAGAATTAGCAAACTCCAGCCTCTTGGGTTAAAGACCCCAACAGAAGAAACTGGAATCCCTTTCAAACCATAATGAGTGTGCCTAGGACCTCTGGTGGCCAAATTTGTCTCTGCCTCCCTGTCCAGGCCCTGGCGTTTTTGTAGAAGCCTTATTTCTTCAGTTCCAATAAGAGCAAGGGCTATCATGAGACTTCTTGCAGCCTCCCTTTCCCCACCTTCCCCAGAACAACCACACCCTTGATGTTAACATATATTCCCATTGAACTGTAGGGCCTACAAAGAAATTCTGCTTTGTGGCTGAGAAGACAGATTTCTCTGAAGTAACTTAAAACCATCAAAAAGACTATACACCTAGAAAGCACTTTGGGGAGTTCTAGAACCTTCCCAGAGTCTCATATCCAATTTTGATTGGGACTGCCCTAGACAAATTTGAAGGAAATAATCACATCTACAGAAAACATCTGTACATTCATTGTGTAGAGTGGATTGGCCTTGTATATCAGCACACTTTTGGATTCAGGGAATATTAAAACACTTTGGTTCTTCTTAAAAATAAAAGCATTATTCAGCATTATATATTTGTCAATACAGTCATAAAAAGTGCAGACCTTTTCTGTACTCTGAACTTTTTTTTTGTAGATTTCAGTTTCTTCATCTATAAAATGGGGATAAAAATAATAATACCTATGGCACAGGGTTACTGTTATAATGTAATGAGTGTTGAGGTTTTGTAATGGTGCTTGCCACATCATCACTCAAAAAATAGGAGCTGCTGCAATGACGATGATGATTCCTTAATTTATACATGCCTCTTCTCCCCACCTCTCAATATCCACACACATATTCTCAATTAACATGGATAAACTATTAACCTGGCCAGAGAGAGAATAAGTTTCTTGACAGAATCTGACATTCAATAGGTTATTTCCAGGCAGCTCGGTTAGGGTCAGGGATGCAGGTAGAGTTTTATCGTGCTTTTGGAGCCTGAGGGGGCTGACAGGAAGTGAGTTCTTTGATCAAGACTTCTACCATTTGTCAGCAGTTTTCAAAAAGATCCTGCACTCAAGTGAATTTGTATTTTATTCTATGAATTTAAAATCATGGACTGAAGAAGACAGAATTTAAGTGCCTTTTGGGTCTTTCAAGAACACAGAATAGGGTTTCCCTGGTGGCGCAGTGGTTGAGAGTCCGCCTGCGATGCAGGGGACACGGGTTCGTGCCCCGGTCTGGGAGGATCCCACATGCCACGGAGCAGCTGGGCCCGTGAGCCATGGCCGCTGAGCCTGCACGTCCGGAGCCTGTGCTCCGCAACGGGAGAGGCCACAACAGTGAGAGGCCCGCATACCGCAAAAAAAAAAAAAAGAACACAGAATAACGGGCAGGTCTCTCCTCTCTCCCTGTCCTCCGCAGGTTAGCCTCAGAGCCACAGATGGCAGGCTCATGCGCCAGTTGCTCCTGATCAATGAGAGCATTGAGTCCATCAAGTGGATGATTGAAGAGAAAGCCACCATCACCAGCCGAGGCAGCAGTCTCAGTGGCAGCCTGTGCAGCTTACTGGAGAGTCAGAGCACCTCCTTATATGGCAGCTACAACAGCCTCCACGATGGCAGCGACGGGCTGGATGGCATCTCCGTGGGGAGCTACCTGGACACTTTGGCAGATGATGTCCCAGGCCATCAGACCCCGTCAGACTTGGACCAGTTCAGTGACAACTCAGTCATAGGGGACTCACACGCACTGCATAAGCGTCCCAAATTGGATGCTGAATACTACTGCTTTGGCTAACGACCCAGTTTTTTGCATGGGATTGGTGTGCAATTAACTTGTGTTTATCTTTCTTCTCTGCTGCTATATTTTTGGTGTGATTTTTTTTAATATGACAACCTTTTAAAAAGAAGCTTATTTTGGACGGCTTGATGGTATTTCTGTTGCTCCTAGTATTTCTCACCTGGACTGATTTATCTTTGTCTCTCTTACGTCTCTATTTTTATTTATTACAGTGATTTTTCTCCCTTCTTTCACAGTGGCACAAATAAGGTAGGGGGAAAAGAATAAGCAATAATTATGTTTTTGCTTCTGTTTTCAGGGCAAGGGGTCAGGGATTACAAGATAAACTTTGTTAAATTTTACAATAAACCAAAGTCTGATAGTAGCTAATTTTGTTGCTTGTATTCTTAAATGTTTCAAAGATTCATTTTCCAGAAGACACTGAGGTTTATTACTGTTTGTATGTTAGGTTGAACAAAATGCTTGGGACAAAGCTAGGCATTATTTCTAGGCCACAATGCCCTAGCATGAAGTCAACAATACAGTAGTCACACAATTCTCATGACAATCATTTGGAAGCCCCAACTCTAAGCAACCTGTTCAGTTAAATTTGCTGTTCATAGATCAGCATTTTGTCGTCAGTGATTCTAACTCAAGCTGTAGACTAAGTTGTGTAATTATATATATGATTCTCCCAAATTTCAAAGAATAATTGAGACTAGGTATGGAGGTGATTAGAGGTTAAGGTGTCCTAAATTTAATTGTATTTTGAGATTTTGTTGATGCTTACTGCATGCATTTTACAATTCTAGGATATATAAAGACATAGATGCACACGATGGATGGATGGATGGATGGATGGATGGATGGATGGGTGGATAAAGTGGGAAGTAGAATCACTATTCCCTTAAGAAGTCTCATAGTCTAATAGATCCTTTCATCCTGGGATGGGTAAATAATCTCTTAATTTTCTGAATGACATCTGAAAATATCACTCGTACTGAACATTTAGTTTTGATGTAATATTATTAACCCTCTACATTTCTTTTACCTTGATGGTTCCTAGTGAGTGAATCTTATTGAGATTTCAAACTGTTCTTTGTAATGATACAGGTTTCTGCACTAAACACTGGACAATATGAATCAAAAAGTCTTTCTACTTGTAACTTTAAAATGCCTATACTCAAGAAATGATTTCCCCCAGATTTCCTTGTTATTATACGTATCGCATACTTGTCAAATTTGTTCTTTCCAAGTTATATATTATTCAATTTCCAATTAATATAGACCCTGTAGGTTTTTTACAGTAGTCCTTTTTCATAAATTGCTGATAAAATCCTCAGCAACAACAATCTCATGATGTCAGGATTGTCTCCGTTCTGTGTTTGAGGAAAATGAAACACATAGAAAGTAGGTAACTGGGTCAAATCTCCCAGTAAGTGTCAAAGCTGGGACTTAAACATGAGCCTGTCTTAATCTAACAGTAAAACTTGGTACCTATAGTAGTTAAATAATAACGTTTGGATGAGAAAGCAAACTTAACCCCTGACAAAAATAAAGTGACCAATCACTTTTCTTCCAAATCAGTAGGACCTACATTTTTGAATATGAGCTTTTTGAGCCCTTTCTTGAAATCACATGTCCAGTCAGTGATGTGCTTATAGATAAATCAGGGAGTTGGCCACATGCCAGCTATTCCTCATATATTTCCCCCTTTCTACTTACTTTCATTTTAAACTTAGTAAAGGCTGGTGGGTTGGCTATTTTATTTGGTTGGTTTTAATCTGGAATTAAGCCAAGCAATTTGTAGCACAGATTTTTTTTTACCATATTAAAATCCAAGAGCATGCATTAG
Source organism: Mesoplodon bidens (assembly GCF_964165515.1). Classification (NCBI taxonomy): domain Eukaryota; kingdom Metazoa; phylum Chordata; class Mammalia; order Artiodactyla; family Ziphiidae; genus Mesoplodon; species Mesoplodon bidens. Next base: position 65,900,789 of record NC_138162.1, on the reverse strand, counting down.
GATCTAGTAGATAAAACATCCTTAGAACCAAGACTGAAGAATTTCAAACAGAGGGTAATGACATATGTAACTGTATGTCTATAGCATTGTGAGGAGAACATTTCCAACAAGAGAGAAGTGAGCAGACAGCAGGACTACAGGAGGCATCGAGGCTAAATTCTAACTCTTTAAACCCTGAGATTTGTCTAGAATAAGCCAGGCACGGGAAAGATGATTTCTGTCCTCAGATCACTGTTTCAGATTGTAAATTCAATCTGGCCAATTTTTCACACCCTCCTTTTACCAATCAGCTTCCCCTGTTATCTGTCCATCCTACGCCCTCTATAAATTTCTTCCCTATAGTAAGGAAATGAACAAGCATGAGTGAAATGTGTAGAACAGTTTTCATTCATGCATCTTATTTTAAGGGACCTATAATGAACACTGGAAGAACACTTGAGAACTTTTTTTTGGCTCTATAAATTTCACTGTTGTATGCGCTTTACAGTTATTCCTATTTTTTTTGGTAAAAGATACCAAATATCGAGTCTATAATTTAGACATATGGAGTAACATATAAGCCAACAATGTTTTGATAGTTGATTTTACTAAGAGGAGGGGAATATGCAACTCAACAACACTAACTATTGACATATTCATTGGTCTCAAGAGAATGAATGCATTTTCAACTAAAAAATTCCCATAACAAATCTATGACCTGGAGCATGTGATATTTGATCTCTGTCAGTACCACGAGGAAATGGGGTAAAAAGTTGAATAACCTCTCTGTTTTATGGACTTGTCTGTTTTATACTGGGAAGAAGATAAAATAATTGGAGGTAAGGAATTTAGACAATTTAAAGCTATTACATTTTTGGAGTTTTGAAAATAAAGGAACTCAAGATAACCAACTTACAAGTCTTAAGTTCAAAGAAACTTCAGTATTTATACTATATCAGCCCCAAATTGCATAGCATCAAGTTCTAGGTATTTGCCAACCTTTAGAAATGCAATATGATCCTTTGCTGCCGGGTGAATTGTAAAGACACTTGGAGCTCCACGAATAATGTCAATCAGGCATTTTGATACCCAATCCCATCAAAATACAATCACCACCTTGATGCCCAAATAAATGGTTATTTTGAGGTCCTCATCTCATTCATATCTCAGCAGCAGTTAACACATTTGATCACTGCTTTCTTTTTTTTAAATTTATTTTATTTCTTTATTTTTTGGCTGTGTTGGGTCTTCGTTGCTGCGCGTGGGCTTTCTCTAGTTGTGGCGAGAGGGGGCTACTCTTCGTTGCAGTGTGCGGGCTTCTCACTGTGGTGGCTTCTCTTATTGCGGAGCACGGGCTCTAGAGCACGGGCTTCAGTAGTTGTGGCTCACAGGCTCTAGAGCGCAGCCTCAGTAGTTGTGGTGCACGGGCTTGGTTGCTCCACGGCATGTGGGATCCTCCTGGACCAGGGCTCGAACCCGTGTCCCCTGCATTGGCAGGCGGATTCTTAACCACTGCGCCAACAGGGAAGCCCCGATCACTGCTTTCTTGAAAGACTGTCTCATTTGGCTTCCAGGACATCCCTCTCTCTTGGATTCCCGCATTCCCCACTGCCTGCTTGTTAGCATAACTCTGTTGCGGCTTCTCTTCGTACTCCTGACATCCACACACAAGAGTGTCTCTTGGTTCAATTCTGGCACCACTTCTTTTCTGAAATTATTCCCCTGGGGATTTCATCCAGTTCCACAGCTTTAAATGTCATCTACATGCTGAGATTCCTCAAAGTATATCTCTAGGCTCAGTCTCTCCCCTGCACTCTAGCCTCCTGAATCTATCTGACCCCACGGCATCTCTACTTGATGTCTGATAAGCATCTCAGTCTAAACATAACCAAAACTGAAATTTTGCTCTTGTTCTGTAATCTTCCCCAGTTCAGTGAAGGATGGCTCTAATTATCAAATCCTCAGCCCCAATCCTTGAAGTCATTTCTTAAGTGCTCACTCTCATACCACATCCACCATATCCAATCTGTCATGTAAATCATGTGTTCTACCTTAGAAATATATCCAGAATGAGCTATAGATTTTCACAGTACCCCTGTTACCACTCTAATCAAGTCAGTGTCACTTCTTCCTGGGACTATTTCAATAGCCCTGTCTTGTTTCCTGGCTTCCACCCCTTACGTTCCCACAGTTAATATTCAACATAGCAAACAGTAATCTTTTAAGAAACAAGTCAGATTTTTGGCCAGCCTCTGTACCAACCCTTTAATGTACTTCCATCTCTAAGCATAACCCAACTCTTTAGCACAGACTACAAAATCCTATGCAATCTGCCATCTTTCTACCTGTCTGACTTCATCTCATACCATACTCCACCCTCTCTCATTGTGAGCCTCATTTATATCCTTACTATTCTTTAGAAATCTCAAAGTCTATGCAAGTCCTTACCTCAGAATCTTTGTACTTCTCACTCATTTCCTCTTTCTGAAATGTTCATCTCCTGAATGTTCAGAAGTTTTGATTCCCCAGTTCTTTTTGGTCTCCAACCAAATGGCAAGAGGACTCCTTACATAGCACACCTAGAACATGCTGCCCTTACCCTGGTTTATTTCTCCTCATATCATCACTTGATACATATTTTTTGCATGTACTCTCTCCTTCCCCACACTAGAATGTAAGGTCTTTGAGAACAAGAACTGTGTTTTGTCCACCACATGCTTCCAGACTCCTAGTACTCCCCAAGACACATGCAGACACACACACACACACACACACACACACCAGTCAGCTCTGGGGCTGCAGTATGTATGACCAGTCCTATGAAACACACACGCGTGCGTGCACACACACACACACACAAACACACACATCAGTCAGCTCTGGGGCTGCAGTATGTATGACCAGTCCTATGAATCACCTGAATAAAGTGAGGACTCAACAAGTATTTATCAAATGAACGAATGAGGGAATGGGTGACTGAGTGGCTGCATGAACAGGCAGACACATCCTTAGAGACTGCTTCCTAATCCAGGATGCTGAGTGCTCCCAAAGAAAGTCATTTGGGACTTTCCTACTGAGTGCTCCATGACAGAGCCACACCCTCTAATTTTCATCTAAAGTGTCTTATAGTAGACACAAAATAAATTTTTTTTTGACTAAAGCAATTATTAGTTTTCTGAGTGCCTTCTAGGTACAGGCAATAACTGTGCTAGGATCAGGTGATGAAAAATGGAGGAAGGTACCAACCATGCTCTCCAGGAACTCATTTGTGTAGCACGTTCTTTGGTAGGAAAAAAATAATGGCCCACGCCCTCCATCTCCCAAAGATGTCATATCCTAATTCCTGGAACCTGTGAATGCCTTACATGGCAAAAGGGACTTTACAGATGTGATTAAGGTAAGGATCTTGAGATGGGAAGATGTCCCTAGATTATCTGGGTGGGTACAATGTATTTATGAGGGTCCTTATAAGGGAGAGGCAGTACTGTCAGAGACAGGTGTGATATGTTATACTGCTAGCTGTGAAAGAGGAGAAAGAGCAGTAAGAAATGCAAGAAGCTCCTAGAAGCTGAAAAAGGCAAAGGAATAAATATCCCCTAGAACCCTGCTGACACCTTGACTTTAGCCAAGTAAGACCTGTTTTGAACTTCTGACCTCCAGAATTGTAAGACAATAAATCAGTGTTGCTTTAAGCCACTAAGTCTGTAGTAATTTGTTAAAGCAACAATAGGAAACTGATACAGATTTTGGTAACTGGAAGTGGGATGCTGCTGTAACAAATACCTAAAAATGTGGAAGTGGCTTGGAATTGAATAAAGGATAGATACTGGATGAATTTTGAGAAGCATGATAGAAAAAGCCAAGATTGCTTTGAACAGACTGCTAGGAGAAATATGGATTCTAATGACTTTGCTAATAAAGACTCGGAAGTAAGAACAGTAGAGAAAAGCTATATTATCTTAGTGAAAAATTACATCATCATAATCTGACTCTTGCAAGAAAGGACAGTAAAAGCATTGCTAGTAAGGGCTCAGAAGGAAATGAGAAACATTACAGGAAACTAGCAGAAAGAGAATTCTCATTATGTAGTGGCAGAAAGTTTAGCAGACTGTGTCCTACAGTTACATGGAAAGCATAACTTGTAAGTGATGAACTTGTATATTTTTTCGGAAGAGATTCCCAAGAAAAGTGTTGAAGATGTGGCTTGGTTTCTTCTTGCTTCTTATGGTAAAATGCAAGAGGAAAGAGATAAGGAAGGGGGGAAGAGCTTAATTAAAAGGGAACTGGGACTTGATGAAATAGGAAATTCTTAGCTATCTAGATTGCAAAGGACACTACAATTAGGAGATTCACTGTTGAGAAAGAGTGTTCTGGTGGGAAAACCAAGAGTGTGTCTGACAACCTTTTTCTAATGCCTCAGAAGAATCCAAAGGTCAGAGTATTCAGTCACAGTGAGGACTCTTTGAAGAGATCAGGCATGTGACTCATGGATCCCCTCAACCATGCCAGCAGAAGCCAAAAACAGAGATGGAATTCTCTAAGAAAGGCCTGTGGAGGGGCTTCTTACCTAAGGTATTGAATTCCTGTGACATACACAGGAGACTCATAACGTCCTTGATAATTTTATACCAGCAAAACCATTGCCATCTTGGACTGAAAGGGATAGAGAAGTCAAAATGAAAGAGCTGTAGGAACCCCAAAGTTCCATAGGGAGGAGACAGGCTGATAAAGCTATTCAGCTGCAAATACATGCTACCCTTGGTGGAAAAGGGAGGATGGCTCCAAGGGCAGAACCTCAACCTCAGAGGGAGGAGTCATAAGCCCAGAGGACAGAGCTGACAACCACAGAGGATATTCTCAGGACTTGAAACCTAACGTTCATGTCTCAGCTGCATTTTAAAATTGCTTGAGAATGGTGACCCTTATTTTTCTTTCCCTTCTTTTTCCCCCTTTTTGAATTGAAATGTCTCTGACTGTTATTCTATACCTGTCCCACCACTGTATTTTGGGAGCAAATAATTTGTTTCTTGAGTTTCACAGGTTTGCACGTGGAGAATTGTGCCTTGGGAATGGATTATACCCAAGCCACACCCATATCTGATTTAGATGATTTAGCTGAAGAAATGTGGGACTTTTGAGATGAGGAGATGCTGTGTTGAGTTGAGGCATTTGGGAATGTTGAGATGGAGTGAATAATTTACCTATGAGATGGGCACACACTGCAGGGGGCCAGAGAGCAAACTTTGTTATGCAGTGTAATGACCCCTGACAAAGCTGTCTACCTCCTCATCTTCAAAACCTGTGAATATGTTACTTAACTAATACAATGCTTCTATCTAAGTCTTTCTCTGCTGTAGTTCTGTGCTTTTTTTTAATACCCAAGAAGAAAGTAGATATCTCAACAAGAAAGTTCTGGGCTAAATTATAAGCTAGGGTACAATAGGATTTGGCCAGCTACCCAGAATTTTCACAAATCATGTTTCAAGACAATTCATGTGGGACTAAACTCCCATTCCTTTTAACTTCATGAATAAATATGATGAGTTCTATAAGTATGCTTGGGCTCCTAACAGCTAAAGTGACACCACTTGAAACCTCCACTCTGGGAAGAAGCCCTAAAAGTCAGATCTTCCTAAGAAGCACTTAGGACACTTTGTGGGGGTGACTTGAACCATATTACATGAACCGGTCAGCATGTACTCTGTAATCTCCCTACCACACTGGTTAAACGGGAGATCAGCCATCTTTTAAAACTGGGTTTTTAATTTCACCAAGATAATTTTCATTTGCTTATTTCCTCAGTGATTCTTATGACTCATTCAGAGTTACCCTTCATCTTGAAGTGTTTGTCATTTGATGGCCATTTGTTTGAAGAGCGGTTGAGCTTCAAATACATTTTCTGTACTGTCAAAATGGACATTATAACAGTACTTATAATTATTAGTTTCCATAAAATGCATTTGTAGCCAATAATACTGCCTTCGTTTCTCCATATTTTAAATACCACCTGAACCACAGCCAAAAAATTTTAAAAATCTCTAAAATATTTTTAGTTTTTTGTCTTGCTTATATAAGAGCTTATAATCTAAGGAGGAATGAAGACAATTACAATACAGTATGGCAGGTGCTGAATAAGAAGCATGGTCCAACGTGGAAAGTGGTATTGTTGAATTAATGTAAAATCTGTAAAATATATCCTTGGGAAATATCAAAAATATATCTTAGGGAGATTTATTTTATTCGTTTCCTCATTACTAAGGGAGACATAGTACAATTCAATTATCTCTGCATAAATCTTTCCACTATTAAATCGTGTTTAATCCTGGACCATTTTCCAAGAGAATTATTTAAGATAATGCTAATAAATTGGTGGTTGGGAGTTTGTCTATAGATTCCTTGCTAACACAGCAACTATTTGTTACTTGTTCCAAGGGGATAGGTTTATTGAACAGAATCAGAATAAAAACTATAGAGAATGAGAATACCTATTTCCATGATTACTACCAGATGCTGAATACCAGAAACTACATCTCATGGAATTGAGAATATTCTTCTGCTGAGGGTTGTCTAATGACCATGGGTACAGTAGCAAATCTATGCCATTTCAAACCCAGCTAAATCTCTAAATAAATTACTGAAGTTCATTCAGATAGTAATGGTCAGATCTAAGATTCTAACTTAAGCATTACAGACTCCAAAACTTACAGCATGCAGAAGATTATAGCACAAAAATATTATGCTTAACTCAAAGTACCTTTTCTTGTCCTGAGATGTACCAAAATAAGATTTGTCTGCATATAGTTATATTTACAGCTAACATGTATTGTTATGGTCCAATACCATGCTCTCTATGTTTTCCAAAGCAGAAGAAGGATTTCTCAGAGTAAATACGGATATATAATAGTGGTATGAAGGAAGGAGAGAAAAGGAATTAGAATGAGATTTGCACAGGGTTTTAATTCCTTGCACAGCAGGATATAGTTTCTGTTTGGATTTGGTTGACTGGTACATCCATCTCACACTATTTCTATGCAACCACAGTTACCATTGCTTAAATGTTTAGTAGAGCATTCCCATAAATGCTAAACAACACTCTTTCAAATCTTGTCACCTATTATTCTGGATTATTGTGTAGCATGCTTAACCTAAGGCCTGGTCAAGCCAAACCAGAGCCAGTGCTGGGATCATATGACATCCACCTGTATTTATGAGTGCTAGTTAAATTCCAAACATTGACTCAAGTTGGCATTCCTTCAAGTCATTAACATCATGCCTGTTTGTCCGATGTGGGAGAAAGAATTGTCAAAGCCTGTGTTATTTCATTCTTTACTAATGAGGGATCATGTACCAATAGAGAAATGCTTCATTCTTGATGTTTTTAGATTATTCTCAGAGTAATTTACTACAATTATTTTTACATCAGCCAAATCCATCTATAAATCAAATATAGTTTTAGCTATTAACTCTGCATTTTTTCCCTCTCAAGCAAAGGAATATATGTGAGAAGTCAGAAGACCTCCTACTCCTTTATAGCTGATGCATTCCAGCTCCTTATCAATTTCCCTCCCCTCAAAGCATTATCTTTGGGTTTTTTTAATTGAAGATTCTTCGCAAATTTACTAGTGATGACTCTCAAACCATGTGAAAATTTTGTCCCTCACAAAAAAAGAACTGAGGTGACTATATTCTTCTGGACCCTCAAAGATCTGATATTTTTTTTAACTCAGAGATTATATGATGATGGATCTTGAAGGGCTGCTAGAGGGCATGAAGAATAATCTATCATCTTGCAAATAAGAAAAATGAAGCATTTTTGGGCAGCTTGTACCACATGATAGAAGGTGTGGCCAAGTTGTCTTTCTGAATTATGTTTTAGAAAATGATCTGATCTACACTTACTACAAAGAATGAATGGCTTAAGGTTTTCTGAGGCAAAACAAATAAAAATAATGAATTCTACTTAAAATAAGAATAATGTAATACAAAAAGGGAAAAGAAAGACATTTAAGAAGCAAAATGGCACAGTCACTAACCTACAATTAAGGGGTGGTATAAAGTGTAAAGACTCTGGTTTCAGAGTGTTTCCCTTCTGCCAATTACTAGATGTATGAACTTTGAAATAACTAACTTTACTTCTCTGTGCTTCAGTTTTCTCATTTGTAAAATGGGCATAATGAAATCTGCCTCAGAATTGTTTAGAAAGGGCTTGAAATATGACCTAGCGCACAGAAATGCTTGATAAATTATGTTATTACCATTACAATAACTAGTTAAGAAAAGGAATATGCTTATAATGAAGAAAGGAGAAATTAAGGATGAACTATTAATGGGCATATAATATAGGTACATATACTGTTGTATGACCAATCCAATAATCATTCCCAACTAACTTCTCTAATGACGACCCCTCCTGCAGAAGTTAAATAACCACCCTTGTAGCTAGACATGGCCATGGGACAAAATTTTGACCAATAAGTTGTGAGCAGAAATCTGACAAGTGTTTCTGGAAACCCTTTTGCTGACTTTCAGTTGTTTATATAAACCATTCCTGAACTCAGAACATTTTGAGCTTCTCATATCCTTATTTCCTATGGCAATTGTAAAACTCTTGCAAGAAAACGCATTAAAAGTGCAACTTGCATGTTAGGACTGTTAACACAAAATGCCAGCAGTGAATTAGACAAACTGAACACAGTTGTTTTTCTTTTGTCCTCAGGGTCACAGTAATACAGCTAATAATTCTGGGGTTTTTTTTAAAGCAAAACAAGTTTTTGCCTTTATAATATATGCTTTAGAGTAAGAGTCAAGTCTTCAGAATGATGAAAAGGTGCTAAATTCAGATTCTGTTTTTTTCAAATTTAGTTTTTGGAAACAAATCAAGGTACACAGAGAATTATTTAGACATCAATATTTTCTGAAACATTGTTAATTTGCCGTCTCAAATTTCACTTGGAGCTATGTTTAAAAAAATGGAAAAGGAATATTTATATGTCACTTTTTTTCTTTTAGCTCCCTTACAGATTTAGTAACAGAAAACTCATGATTTACTTTGGTAGATTTATTATAGAATGAAAAACAAAGCCAATATAAATATGAATAGAGTTTAAAATGTAACTATACCTGACCCACTTTTCCTACTAGGTCTGTCCTATCAATCAATGAGAAAACAATAGTTGGGAAAATGATGGCTAGTGATACCATTTAGAGTCACACGTACCACTTATCATAGAGTACATTTTAATTCAGTGGGAGTTCAATGATTTATTTTTAAAAAATCTATCATGACTCTACATTCTTCCACATGTTTACTATGTATAGAACTTTGGAACATTAAAATTCTTGTGGATTTTCACATTTTTGTGGAGGCTTGTGTTCCTAAGAAGGAAAGTCTACCCTATTTCACATTATACTTAGATTCCCTTTGAAGAAGTAACCATAAAACACTTTTTATGTATAACTTCCCTTTAGTCATAGTAATTCTATAGTTATATACTCTTAACATATTCCACCTAAGAGCTTTCTATTGCAGAATAATTCCCTTACCTTAGCATTCATACCTACAGTTTTATCTGCCCATGTTAGCTGTGCAGTGTAAGAGCACTCTTCCTTCCCAATAGGAGGAGTAAAAAGACGAGAACTATCAGAAAGATCTAAGGGATAAACCAGATAATAACATCATCACTGAAGATTTTCTTAATAATCAAAGCCAATAATAAAAATTTGCAAAGCCACAAATCATGCTCAACAGCCAAAGTCAAAGGACCAGGGAGATAATCACAAAAAAACCACGTTAGAGAGCAAATCAGGATACAAAGCTAAAAGTGTTAAATCTTGGTAAAGGAAACCAGGGAAAGAGGTTAGGGTTCAAACGGGGAAAAGGAGTAAACTCTCATCCACTATGCAAAACACTGGGCAGTTCTAAAGACCAGAAAAAGCATGGCTCATGAGTGAGTCAAGTTAGATAAATGAAGCAGGGAAAGGCCACACCCACTGTTCTCACCTTGAACACTGGTCTGCCTATTCTCTGAGTATACCTTGAGAATACTATATCCATGTCTTTGCTTTTCCTTCCCCATGCTCCAGAATGCCTTTCTCTTTGTTCTCTGTCCATCCAAATCCATTCATCTTTGCAGATCTATCTTCTCCAGGTAGCAGTCAGCTTTACTACAGTATTTACTGACTGTACCACATGCTTTGGAACTTAAGAATTTGCTATAATATGATGTGAGTATATGTGTATATGAGCGTATATATGTATACGTAATTTGATGGTAGAACCATAAATTTTTAGCTCATTTCCTATGTTACATATTTCATAATATTCATTCTCAGTATATGTTCAACAGATATTTCTAGAAGTAAATTAGTTGAATTTTTATTTGTAAGCCCTACCAAATAAATAAAATTTCAGTCATTAAAATCAGTAGAAAAATTATTCATACCATCAACATATTACTGTTATTTAAATTTTCTTCAATAGATGGTAAAAAAATTATGAGAAGAGAAATAAAAGGTATCAAAGAAAGAAACAATGGGAAGTTTTATAAATACTAAATTTAAATTCAGAACAGATTCAAAATTCAAAATGGATTAAAGACTTAAATTTAAGACCTGAAACCATAAAGCTTCTAGAAGAAAACATAGGGAGTAAGTTCTTTAACATCTGTCTTAGTAATACTTTTTTGCCTATATCTCACCAGGCAAGGGAAACAAAAGCAAAAATATTGGACTATATCAAACTAAAAAGCTTTTCCACAGCAAAGAAAACTATCAGCAAAATCAAATGGCCACCTACTGATGGAAGAAATTTGCAAACTATATATCTGATAGGGGGTTAGTATCCAAAATACACAAAGAATGCATACAACTCAACATCAAAAAAACGCTACTAAGAAATGGAAGAGGATCTGAAGAGAAATGTTCCCAAAGAAGACATACAGATGGACAACAGGCACATGAAAAGATATTCAACATCACTAATCATCAGGGAAATGCAAATCAAAACCACAATGAGATATCACCTCACATCTGTCAGAATGACTATTATCAAAAAGGCAACAAATAACAAGTGTTGGTGAGGATGTGGAGAAAAGGGCATCCTCTTGCACTATTGTTAGAAATGTAAATTGGTGCAGCCACTATGGAAAATAATATGGAGATTCTTCAAACAATTAAAAATAGAACTACCATATGGTCTAGCAATTCTACTCCTGGGTATTTAATTGAAGAAAACAAAAACACTAATTAGAAAAGATATATGCACCCTATGTTCACTGCAGCATTATTTACAATAGCCAAGATAGGGAAGCAGCCCAAGTGCCCATCAATAGATGAATGGATAAAGATGTCATATATTTATACGATGGAATATCAGCCATAAAAAGAGTGAAATCTTACCATTTATGACAACATGGACAGACCTAGAGGGCATTATGCTAAGTGAATAAGTGAGAGAAAGACAAATACTGTATGATTTTACTTATACATGGAATCTAAAAAACAAAACAAATGAACAAACATAACAAACCAGAAACAGAGTTATAGATACAGAGAACAAATAGGTGGTTCCAAAGGGGAAGGGGGTAGGGGGGAGGGAAGAAATAGGTCAAGGAGATTAAGAGGTACAAACTTCCAAGTTGCAAAATAAATGAGTCATGGGTATGAAATGTACAGTGTGGGGAATATAGTCAATAACTATGTCATATCTTTGAATGGTGACATATAGTAACTAGACTTATCATAGTGATCATTTTGAAATGTACAGAAATATAAAATCACATTGTTTTGTAACAGGAACTAACACAGTGTTGTAAGTCAATTATATTTCAAAAACAAATAAACTAACAGATACAGAGATCAGATTTGTGGTTACCAGGGGTCAGGGGCTGGGGGAGGGGGGATCAGATGAAGGCAGTCAAAAGGTACAAACTTTCAGTTATAAGACAAGTACTGGGGTGTAATGTACCATATGACAAATATAATTAAATGTGGCTTATGTTATATATGAAAGCTGTTAAGAGAGTAAATCCTAAGAGTTCTCATCACAAGAAAAAAATTTTTTCTATTTCTTTAATTTTGTATCTATATGATATGATGGATGTTCACTAAAGTTACTGTGATAACTATTTCATGATGTTGGTATGTCATTATGCTGTACATGTTAAATTTATACAGTGCTTTATGTCAATTATATCCAAATAAAACTGGAAGAAAGAACTATGAAAACAGAAATAAAAGGTATCAAGAAAGAAACAATGGGAAGTTATATAATATTGTGATTAGAAAAGCCAAAACTATCAAATAAAAATTTTAATTAATAAATAAGTTAATAAAATAACTAGATCAATAATTTTTAAATATATCATTTTGTTATATGCCAGAGTCATTTGAGAGATGTGCAAGGAGATATCCTTCACAATAAAAATATATAAAGTAATTAACAGTAATTCTAATGAGAAATTATTTGACCTACTGAAAAAAACTATGAACCTTTCAGAAAGACAAATAAAAGTTGAAAGAATGGAAAGATATTATAAATGTGTAAATTATTTCCAATTAATTTGTGTTTATGGAACTAAATAAGCAGGTGATATAGACTGCTGTAGAAGAAAAAAAAAACAGGATAAGAGTTAAATCAAGTAGGGAAGAATGGGCAAAAATATGAGAGAATATATTCAGCAAGGAAGAAATTCCCTACCAGATAATAAACCTCTTTGGATTTATAATAATTAAAACAGTGTATTGCTGGTACCAAAAATATATATATATTCTGGAAGAAAATAGATAAAATTACACATAAAGATTTAATATTTACAAAAAGAAGCATCTGAAAATAATGGGAAAACAGTTTATTTAATCAATAACACTGAGATGACATGTTAGGAATTTGAAGACAAAAATCTCTTTTAGAGCTACAACTTATAGTATAAACCAAATTAATCCCATGTGCATTAGAGTGTCAGTTTTTAAAATAACCATAAGAGAGCTAGAGAAGAAAACATTTTAAATTTCAAACATATTGGATAAAAATCAGATATTAAAAAAATAAAAAATGTATATGTAAAAGCTACAACTCTGAAATTTAGAAAAAAGATAGACTGAGAAAACTAATTGCAGCAAATAGAATAAAAAGAATATAACTACAGAAAGTAGCTCTATTGGGAAGCTCTTATCAATTATTTATTATTGTCTGGTGCTTGTGATCTTTATTTATGATTCACTTGAAATGATTTCAAATGAAATTATTCTATAAAGCAAGACTAATTGAAAATTCCATAGTTCCAGAAAAACTAGATAAGATAACCAGTTATTATTGAAACCTAAGATTTATAATGTTTTCTTCCATGCTCTGAGATTGTCACAAAAGAATATCTTATCTCTAGCTATGAAAAGACTTTTAAAAACACTAGTCAAAAGCTATCAGCACTAAGAATTATTTTTCTATCTGCACTAAGAATGACTGAATCTTTTTAACTTAGTGCCAAACACATTGTAGATACTCAATAAGTACATATTATATGACTTATACCATAAAAATATCCCACTTACAAGTCATTTTCCAGAAAGCCTTTTGAAGTTGTTTGGTTAGTTTAAAAACAAGTTTATAATTTGATTTTGCATAATATGACTTTGTAATCTGTAATAATAATGCTTTTTTACTCCGTAGACTGGCACAACTACCATTTCGATTTGTACATTATTCACGTGTGGCTCTGCCTGGTTTCAGAATTAAACTCTAAGTTAAGTGGCTCTCACTGAAACTGCATTCAGGGGAGAATGTCTATGTCCAGCTGTTTATGCTTGCTTTCTTTTTTTCTTCTCTTAACTTACCAAGTTAATTGCCATTTTAGTCTAAATCAAATTCTCACAAAAGAACTGAAAACCTCCTTTTAACCCCAAGAGTCTAGTAGAATTTCTTGAACTTGTGAAGAGAAAAATATGCTTATATACAAATAAAAGAAATGATAGGAAGCTGATTTCTGTGTGGTTTTACTAATTAAAATATTATCCTTGGGCTTCCCTGGTGGCGCAGTGGTTGAGAGTCCGCCTGCCGATGCAGGGGACACGGGTTCGTGCCCCGGTCTGGGAAGATCCCACATGCCGCGGAGCGGCTGGGCCCGTGAGCCATGGCTGCTGAGCCTGCGCATCCGGAGCCTGTGCTCTGCAGGGGGAGAGGCCACAACAGTGAGAGGCCCGCCTACCGCAAAAAAAAAAAAAAAAAAAAAAAAAAATATTATCCTATTTTAAGATTTCTGACAAAACATACGATATACAACTAATCTATTCTAGGTCAACACTCACACCTTTGGAAGAACAGCAAGAGAATGGGGGAAGATGAGAAAAAGTTTTTGTGAAAACAAATCTAATCTTTCAAGTGGTCATTCACTCAACAAACACATTTATGATGTGCTCTAACCGAGGTGGGTGCTGTGTTGGAGGTTAAGCTAACAAGGAAAAGGCGTAATTTGATTTTGAACAGTTCACAGTCACATAACAATGATAAAGTATGATAAGTGCTGTAAGAATGTGACAGAAATCACAATAATAAAAAATACAGGTATTTGTCTTTCTCTCCACCTTCTAAGGATTATCATTTGTAAGCAAGGCCTGATTACATGGCTACTGTTTTTCTAAGAAGAGTCATGGCTGGAGCTGCAACACTGGTGAGCCCAAAGAGGCACTGACTAGCTCTGAGGTTAAGATACAAGTATCTGGGGAAAAAATTTAAGAATTGGTGAGAAGACTGGAGGACTGGTGACAATGATGGAAGGGAGACATTAGAAAAGAATAGTCAACTTGCGATGCAATAGAGAATTAGAGAAAAACTAAGAGAGGAAGAAGCTGTCATAAAGGGTAGATCATTAATTGGTAAAGAAAGAGGAAATCTATTTTAGGAAGTACTACTGGGTTCTATGTGGTGCAGCTGTTACGCAGCTAGTCAGACATGAGCAGGTCCTGCCCCATCCTGGATGGGTTATCCCCCACTTGGACACGTGATCAGAACACACCCAGAGATCCTCCCTCTTGTGGTCAAGGACCACCACTAGATTTCCAGCCATATGAGGACTAAGCAAGATAAAACTGCCAGCACAGGTTGATGCAGGCACACCAAGACCTAAAAGGTGACTCAGGGTAACCTGGGGCTCATTATGCCATATTTGTAATAAATTAGCATTGTGGTTTTTGCTTTCCCCACACCCATCCCTATGGGTTTCACTTGGCTGCTTATGTGTTAACACCTGTGCACTAGGAGAAATGTTACATAACGTAAGCTGTCCATCAACTTGTCAGTCAAATGATGCAAGACACAGGGAGAGACCACCACTCTAAAAAACCCAACCCTACCCCATTGCAGGGCTGCTTCTGGTTTCCAGACAGCTTGCTCTCATCCTTTCTCCAGAGTGTAGTTACACTTCTGCTTAATAAAACTCTTGCTACTTAAAACTACTCTCTGCCTCTCAACTGAATTCTTTCCCTTGAGAGGGCAAGAACCAAGGAAATTGTCATTCTGTCAATAACACAATTCCTCCTCTGTGATATCAAAAATCCTTCCATAACAATGAAGGTTACTCTTAAATACTTTTTTAGAGGGATTTTTTTAGAAGGATTTGAGTGCTTATCCGGAAGCATCTACATTTGAGATTGGACTTAAGGTTAGCTGAGTAGTTCAAGATGGCCTACAACATTTGCTTGGAAGTTATGTTTGAAGTGTTATGGGATAAGAGAAGAAAAAGCCGCCTTAT
Organism: Mesoplodon bidens; assembly: GCF_964165515.1. Lineage (NCBI taxonomy): Eukaryota > Metazoa > Chordata > Mammalia > Artiodactyla > Ziphiidae > Mesoplodon > Mesoplodon bidens. The sequence goes on along the minus strand of NC_138162.1, from coordinate 65,885,067 downwards.
TCTGAAAATAGATGAGTGATATTTGGAAAAGACTTCACAAATGTAGTCGTTGAACAAAAACTTAAAGATGTCAAAAAAGGAGAACATGTGTAAAGGAAGGCTGATGAATTTCCAGTTTAAATGTAATGGGTGAAATTTGGGAAATCAGACATGACAAGACTAATGATGGCATGCAATAGGCAGTAAATAACACCATCTAAATTTTAGTACCTAAAAAAGCAGGAACCACTGTATTCTGATAAGAATCTCTAGATTTAATTGCCAGATTAAAGGAAATCTATGAAGAGCATGTTAAGGCACATGAAAATGAAATCACCGAAAACCAGGATATGGACATTCTATAAAAAACAAAAGGCCAGGCTTCTCTAAAACAAAAGAAAGAAAGAGGGAGAACTGTCAAAGAAAAAGAAAAAGACTTAAGAAAAATAAGAGCCAAATACAATATGTGGACCTTGTTAAAGCCAAATTGACATAAACCAATGGGAAAGTTTTATTTGAGAAAATTAAGGAAATTTGCATGCAAAAGAATATGAAAAACTAATTATAATTCTTTTAGATGTAAACAAAGATATATTTTAAAAATTCTTTATCAGAAGTACTTATGAATGAAATGGCATGGTGACTACATTTACAATAGTTAAAAGTGTAGGAGCCTAATTACTTCATGGTACATGTATATCAAATTATTATGCTGTATATCTTAAAGTTATATAGTGCTGATGTCAATTATATCTCAATAAAACTGGGAGAAAAAATGTAGAAGGCAGAGAACAGATTAAAAATTAGATAATGTGATCTAATTTTGAAATTAGGTGATGGGTACATGGATGCTCATTATATACTCTCTACCTTCTATATAGTTTTCAAATTTTTCATAATCAAAAGTAAAAAATAAAGTAAATATAGTAGAAGAAAGGTTTCTCTGCTCTTTTTTAGCTCTCTAGAATCACAGTTCCAGAACTTCCTCTTTTTTTAATATTTTCTATTTCTCTGCTAATATTTTGCACCATTTCATTCTCTATGAACATATGATCCTTTATATCTTTGAATACCAATGGAATTGCTGCTTTAAAATTCTTGTTTGGTAGGTGCCACATCTGGGTTATCTGTTGATTGGTCTCCATCATTTTGGTTTTTTTCTCTTGAGAATGGGTCACATTTTCTAATTCTTTGTATGTCAGATAAATTTGAATTTTATGTTTGGCTTTGTCAACATTATATTGTAGAGATTCTAGATTCTGTTATAGTCTTCTGAATAATCATTTTTTAATTTTAGTAACCACAATTTATTTGGATTCAAAAAGTAAATTTTGTTTTCTGAGTTGCTCATATCTTATGTCGGCCTTTTATCATTAGCTGGATTTTGTCCTGTGCCAGACAAAAACATGGGCATAGTTTTACATGGTACTTGGGAAACCTCCTCTCCAACTCTCTCCTTTCTAGGATCCTCTCTCAAATTTTAGTGACTTTGGTTGCACTGAACTCTGTATTCTGGTTTTTCAGTACTCAAAGCCTTCACGGTTCTTATTAGAGTTTTAGTCACCTCACAAATAATAAATTTCAGCCAGTATTCAGGCTAAAAGTCATTAAAATGGCAAAAATCTCTCTGTTGACATTCCCTTCTTCTAAAGACCAAATTACCTCTAAAATCTACCTATTTTTATTTTCTGTCCAGGGCTTCCCATCATTTAAAAAAAAATGTATTCATTGATTGCTGTTATCCATAGGAGAGTTGCATTTGCTTGGAGCTTTACTAGGCATACTACACACACATAGACATACACACACATGCACATGCACATGCACATATGCACACAATGATTACTTAAGGCTGAAGTCAAGTAGTGTAACTACAAGAATATTAAAAGGAGTCCCTCCCACTAGGAAGCTTGCATAAGCCTCTGAGAGAGCCTCATCCATGAGAGGGCAGAGAGCAGAAGCAAGAAGAACTACAATCCTGCAGCCTGTGGAACAAAATCCACATTCACAGAAAGATAGACAAAATGAAAAGGCAGAGGACTATGTACCAGATGAAGGAACAAGATAAAACCCCAGAAAAACAATTAAATGAAGTGGAGATAGGCAACCTTCCAGAAAAATAATTCAGAATAATGATAGTGAAAATGATCCAGGACTTCAGGAAAAAAATAGAGGCAAAGATAGAGAAGATGCAAGAAATATTTAACAAAGACTTAGAAAAATTAAAGAGCAAACACCTAGAAGAATTAAAGAACAAACAAACAGAGATGAACAATAAAACAACTGAAATGAAAACTACACTAGAAGGAATCATTAGCAGAATAACTGAAGCAGAAGAATGGATAAGTGACCTTGAAGACAGAATGGTGGAATTCACTGCCATGGAACAGAATAAAGAAAAAGAATGAAAAGAAATGAAGACAGCCTAAGAGACCTCTGGGACAGCATTAAATGCAACAACATTCACATTATAGAGGTCCCAGGAGGAGAAGAGAGAGAGAAAGGACCCAAGAAAATATTTGAAGAGATTATACTCGAAAACTTTCCTAACATGGGAAAGGAAATAGCCACCCAAGTCCAGGAAGCACAGAGAGTCCCAGGCAGGATAAACCCGAGGAGAAACATTCCAAGACCCATAGTAATCAAATTGACAAAAATTAAGGACAAAGAAAAATTATTAAAAGCAACAAGGGAAAAATGATAAATAACACACAAGCCAGAAGGGAGTGGCACGATATATTTAAAGTGTTGAAAGGGAAGAACGTACAACCAAGATTACTCTACTCGGCAAGGATCTCATTTAGATTTGACAGAGAAACAAAAAGCTTTACAGACAAGCAAAAGCTAAGAAAATTCAGCACCAGCAAACCAGCTCTACAACAAATGCTAAAGGAACCTCTCTAAGTGGGAAACACAAGAGAAGAAAAGGACCTACAAAAACAAACCCAAAACAATTAAGAAAATGGTAATAGGCACATACATAACGATAATTACCTTAAAGGTGAATGTATTAAATGCTCCAGCCAAAAGACACAGGCTCGCTGAATGGATACAAAAACAAGACCCATATATATGCTGTCTACAAGAGACCCACTTCAGACCTAGGGACATATACGGACTGAAAGTGAGGGGATTGAAAAAGATATTCCATGCAAATGGAAATAGAAAGAAAACTGGAATAGCAATACTCATATTAGATAAAATAGACTTTAAAATAAATAGTGTTACAAGAGACAAGGAAGTACATATGATCAAGGGATCAATCCAAGAAGATATAAAAACTGTAAATATTTATGCACCCAACATAGGAGTACCTCAATACATAAAGTAAATGCTAACAGCTATAAAAGAGGAAATGGACAGTAACACAATAATAGTAGGGGGCTTTAACACCCCACTTACACCAATGGACAGATCATCCACACAGAAAATTAATAAGGAAACACAAGCTTTAACTGACACAACAGACCAGATAGATTTAATTGATACTTATAGGACATTCCATCTGAAAACAGCAGATTACACTTTCTTCTCAAGTGCACACGGAACATTCTCGAGGATAGATCACATCTTGGGTCACAAATCAAGCCTCAGTAAATTTAAGAAAACTGAAATCACATCAAGCATCTTTTCCAACCACAACTCTATGAGATTAGAAATAAATTACAAGGAAAAAAAAACGTAAAAAACACAAACACATGGAGGCTAAACAATACGTTACTAAATAACCAAGAGATCACTGAAGAAATCAAAGAGGCAATCAAAAAATACCTAGAGACAAGTGACAACAAAAACATGATGATCCGGGCTTCCTTGGTGGCACAGTGGTTGAGAGTCCGCCTGCCGATGCAGGGGACAGGGGTTCGTGCCCCGGTCTGGGAAGATCCCACATGCCACGGAGCGGCTGGGCCCGTGAGCCATGGCCACTGAGCCTGCGCGTCCGGAGCCTGTGCTCCGCAACGGGAGAGGCCACAACAGTGAGAGGCCCGCATACCACCAAAAAAAAAAAAAAACATGATGATCCAAAACCTATGAGATGCAGCAAAAGCAGTTCTAAGAGAGAAGTTTATAGCAATGCAATCCTACCTCAAGAAATAAGAAAAATCTCAAATAAACAATCTTACCTTACACCCAAAAGAACTACAGAAAGAAGAACAGACAAAACCCAAAGTTAATAGAAGGAAAGAAGCCATAAAGATCAGAGCAGAAATGAATGAAATAGAAACAAAGAAAACAATAGCAAAGATCAATAAAACTAAAAGCTGGTTCTTCGAGAAGATAAACAAAATTGATAAACCTTTAGCCAGACTCATCAAGAAAAGTAGGGAAAGAACTCAAATCAATAAAATCAGAAATGAAAAAGGAGAACTTATAATGGACACTGCAGAAATACAAAGCATCATAGAGACTACTACAAGCAACTCTCTGCCAATAAAATGGACAACCTGGAAGAAATGGACAAATTCTTAGAAAGGTATAAGCTGCCAAGACAGAACCAGGAAGAAATAGAAAATATGAACAGACTAATCACAAGTAATGAAACTGAAACTGTGATTAAAAATCTTCCAGCAAACAAAAGCTCCAGATAGCTTCACAGGTAAATTCTATCAAACATTTAGAGAAGAGCTAACACCATCCTTCTCAAACTCTTCCAAAAAACTGCAGAGGAAGGAACACTCCCAAACTCATTCTACAAGGCCACCAGCACCCTGACACCAAAACCAGACAGAGATACTACAAAAAAAGAAAATTACAGACCAATATCACTGATAAATATAGATGCAAAAATCCTCAACAAAATACTAGCAAACAGAAATCAGCAACACATTAAAAGGATCATACACCATGATCAAGTGGGATTTATCCCAGGGATGCAAGGATTCTTCAATATACACAAATCAATCAATGTGATACACCATATTAACAAATTTAAGGATAAAAACCAGATGATTGGGCTTCCCTGGTGATGCAGTGGTTGAGAGTCCACCTGCTGATGCAGGGGACACGAGTTCGTGCCCTGGTCCAGGAAGATCCCACATGCCAAGGAGCTGCTCAGCCCGTGAGCCATGGCTGTTGAGCCTGCACATCCGGAGCCTGTGCTCCACAACGGGAGAGGCCACAACAGTGAGAGGCCCATATACCGCAAAAAACAAACAAACAAAAAAACCCATATGATCATCTCAATAGATGCAGAAAAAGCTTTTGACAAAATCCAACACCCATTTATGATAAAAACGCTCCAGAAAGTGGGCCTAGAGGGAACCTACCTCAACATAATAAAGGCCATATACAACAAACCCACAGCAAACATCATTCTCAATGGTGAAAAACTGAAAGAATTTCCTCTACGATCAGGAACAAGACAAGGATGTCCACACTCACCACTATTATTCAACATAGTTTGGGAAGTCCTAGCTACAGCAATCAGAGAAGAAATAGAAATAAAATGAATACAAATTGGAAAAGAAGAAGTAAAACTGTCACTGTTTGCAGATGACATGATACTATACATAGATAATCCTAAAGATACCACCATAAAACTACTAGAGCTAATCAATGAATTTGGCAATGTTGTAGGGTACAAAATTAACGCACAGAAATCTCTTGCATTCCTATACACTAACAATGAAAGATCAGAGATAGAAATTAAGGAAACAATCCCATTCACCACTGCAACAAAAAGAATAAAATACCTAGGAATAAACCCACCGAAGGAGGTAAAAGACTGTACTCAGAAAACTGTGAGACGCTTATAAAAGAAATCAAAAATGACACAAACAGATGGAGAGATATGCCATGTTCTTGGATTGGAAGCAACAATATTGTGAAAATGACTATACTACCCAAAGCAATCTACAGATTCAATGTAATCCCTACCAAATTACCAATGGCATTTTTTACAGAACTAGAACAAAAAATCTTAAAATTTGTATGGAGACACTAAAGACCCCAAATAGCCAAAGCAATCTTGAGGGAAAAAAACGGAGCTGGAGGAATCAGCCTCTCTGACTTCAGACTATATTACAAAGCTACAGTAATCAAGAAAATATGGTACTGGCACAAAAACGGAAATATATATCAATGGAACAGGATAGAAAACCCAGAGATAAACCCTTGCGTCTATGGTCAACTAATCTATGACAAAGGAGGCAAGGATATAAGAGCCAATCAGCCATATTTGTATGGGTCTATTTCCAGACTTTGCATTGTCTTTCGTTGATCTATGGTCTCTTCCTTTTACCAATACCACATGGTCATGATTACTGTAGCTTGTATAAGTCTTAAAAATCTGGTAGTGTGATTTCTCTATCTTTATTCTTTTCAAAATTATTTTGGCTTTTCTATCAATTTTGCCTTCCTGTATAAATTTTAGAATCAGCTTATCTATACAAAAACACTGCTGAGATCTTGACTGAAATAACATTAAATCTATATATTATAAGTTTGGAAATAATTCACATGTTTATGATAGTGAGTCTGCTAATCCATGAACATGACATATTTCTCCATTTATTTACATCTTTGATTTTTTTTACCAGCATTTTGTAGTTTTAGCATGCAGATCCTTTATAAGTTTTGTTCGATTTATAGCTAAGTATTTATTTCCTTGGAGCTATTATAAATGGTATTGTCCTTCAAAAAAAGAATATTAAAAGGTATAAGAATAACTTTAGAAAAACTAAGAAAATATAATAAATGAAAATATCATTGTAGAGGTGAAGAAAGAATGCGGGAAGAAAAAATATTACAGAGTTCTCATTTGTTACAAATATGATATTTGTGCTAAAAATAATAATGCATTCCATATTCTAGAGTTGCTAATACATGGATTAGTGAGTGGGGATGTTGCAAAGTAGCTTAAGATGAATTCAATAAAATGGGTTCGTATCAAACCGTGATGAGCTTCATGTAATATGCTAAGGTATTTGAAATTTTTCCTATAGATAAAAAAGAAAGGAATCCCCATAGGCAATAGGAAAGCTACTCAAATAATAACTAGAGTTCATTAGGAGAAGATCTGAAGAAGCCAAAAAAAATGATGTGATATATTTTTTCTAAAATAGAAACAGTCTTGTGGTGATCATTTCACAATGTACACAAACATCACACCATTATGTTGTATAGCTAAAACTAATATGTTGTATGCCAATTATACCTCAATAAAAAAGAGTGAAATTTATATCCAAAGTAAATTTGTAAATTTTTGTAAAAAAAGGGTTATTTCTTCATGATCCATGTTTATATTTTTAAGCCAGCACAGAGAAAAAAATGTACCCCTAACACAATGGACCTATCAATAATGAGCCTGAAGATAAATTGTCATTTATTAGAAAGAAATTTTGCTCTTTTAAAAAATAAAACTAAATGTTACTGAGATATTACAAGTATGGATTTCTCAAGGTAGTTTTGGATTTACTATAACAACAGTGGGCTGCAAACATTCTCCCACGAAACAAACAGCCATTCCACAAATGGCTAGGGATAAAAAATAAAAATGAGGGCTTCCCTGGTGGCGCAGTGGTTGAGAGTCCGCCTGCCGATGCAGGGGACACGGGTTCGTGCCCCGGTCTGGGAAGATCCCACATGCCGCGGAGGGGCTGGGCCCGTGGGCCGTGGCCGCTGAGCCTGCGTGTCCGGAGCCGGTGCTCCGCAGCGGGAGAGGCCACAACAGTGAGAGGCCCGCGTACAGCAAAAAAAAAAAATAATAAAATAAAATAAATAAAATAAATAAAAATGAGATGAATACTGTTCTCACTAACTTTTCCTTAAAATAAGCTTTACCATGTAGCTTTAAAAATAAATGAATTAAAAAAATTGTTTACCTCTGAAAAGAAACACAGCTTTAACAAAAGTGGCTTGTGGATACACAGAATGATATATATATACTACGTATATATAAAATCTGGAGAACACTTAGTTAACATATAGTCAGTAACTACAGACTTGCTACAACATACATTGTTGTTAACCTTTTTTTCTGCACTTTCTCTATACGACATGGATCAGTTTTAAATCCTATTCTCTATAAATAAAATAATAGTAATAATTTTAAAATGCTACCATTAGTATAAACTAATTATGTATTAGAAACCATATGAGGTATATTTATTTTATTTAATTCTTGGCATGTGTTTACAGCTTAGATACCATCGCCTCATTTTACAGATGAGGAAATTATCAGGGGCAAGTGAAAGTATATCAATGTGTAATCAAGGTCATACAGCCAGTAGGCAACGGAGCTGAAAATGGCAACAGAGCTCAGTTTAGCATGAAAGCCTTCTCTGTCCATTACAATTATATTGTGCTACCAACCAAGATATAATACTATTCTAATACGGCCTGCACCACTAGCTGTAAGTCTCCATCACTACCACAAAGTCAGTATCTGTGTATCAAGTTCATTATTGTCATCTAAAGCAACACATCCCCTTCAACCATCCATCATGCTACTTTACTAGCTGCATGAGCATCTGGGAAACTTAAATTATATATGATTCATCTTCCCATTAGTGGGTTACTGCAGCAAGGCAGATAAAACTGACTCATAGTTCAGATATTAAAAGAGATGGATGTTTAAGTAACTGTATGCAGAGAAATGTGTATTCTGCAATGTCAGTATTCTGAAAATAGAAGTACCACCCCTTTAATTTATCTGTTTTGTAAATTATAAATTTGGGGTTACAGCCTTTCTTAAACAGAGTCATCTTTAGAGCCAAAGCCAATTCTCAATAATGTGTGGCTTAAAGAAAGTTATATTGTATGCCTAAACTGCCTGCACAGTACCAGCTGGCTTTTTATATTTAGTCATCTAGCACACTAAATGCAGAGTTTCCACTGCAGGGTTTCATGGAAGACAGGTTTTCTTAGTGCTTTGAATATATTGTGCCACTTCCTCTGGCCTGCAAAGTTTCCACTGAAAAGTCAGCTGATAGCCTTATGGGAGTTCTTCTGTATGTAACTAGTTGCTTTCCTCTTGCTGCCTTGAAGATTCTCTCTTAATCTTGATTTTTTTTACTTTTTAATTGTAATGTATCTTGATACAGACTTTTTTTTTATTAACAAAAAATTTTTAGAAGGATATTTATTTATTTATGGCCGCATTGGGTCTTCGTTGCTGTAAGCAGGCTTTTTCTAGTTGCGTTGAGTGGGGGCTACTCTTCGTTGCACTGCTCAGGCTTCTCATTGCGGTGGCTTCTCTTGCTGCAGAGCATGGGCTCTAGGCGCGGGCTTCAGTAGTTGTGGCACATGTGCTCAGTAGTTGTGGCTCTCGGGCTCTAGAGCACAGGCTCAGTAGTTGTGGCGCATGGGCTTCATTGCTCCACGGCATGTGGGATCTTCCCAGACCAGGGCTCAAACCCGTGTCCCCTGCACTGGCAGGCAGATTCTTAACCACTGAGCCACCATGGAAGCCCCAATGTAGACTTCTTTGGGTTCATCTTGCTTAGGACTCTCTGTGCTTCCTAGACCTGAATGTCTGTTTCCTTCCCCAGGTTAGGGAATTACTGAGCTATTATTTCTTCAAAAAAGTTCTCTGCTCATTTCTCTCTTTCTTCTCCTTCTGGACCCCTGTAATGTGAATGCTAGTACATTTGATGTGGCCCCAGAGGTCTCAAACTACCCTCACTTTTAAAAATTGTTTCTTTTTTCTGTTCATCTTGGATGATTTCCACTACTCTGTCTTCCAGATCACTAATTCATTCTTCTACAACATCTAATCTACTGTTGATACCTTCTGCTGTATTTTTCATTTAAAGTTATTGTAGTCTGAAGCTCTGATGGATTTTTTTTAACATTTTCTAACTCTTTGTTGGAATTCTTACTGTGTTCATCCAACTTCTCCTAAGTTCAGTGAACAGCTTTACCTTGAACTCTTTACTGGGTAGATTGCTTATCTCTGTCTCATTTAGTTTCTTCTGGGGTTTTGTCTTGTTCCTCTGTTTGGAACATATCCCTCTGTCTCCTCAATTTGCCTAATTTTCTGTGTTTATTTCTATGTATTAGGTAGGTCCATTACATCTCTTGATCTTGGAGAAGTGGCCTTATGTAGGAATATCCTACCAGATCCAGGATCCATCAGCACGCTAGATGCTAGCCCTGGCCATCAGAGCTAGATGTTCCAGGGGTACCCCCTATGTGAGCTTCACATGCCCTTCTATTGTGGTGGGGCCAGTTACTGTGGGCATGCTGGTAGGCAAGCTGGTCCCTGGCCCAGCAGGCTGCGAGGCCCTGCCTTGTGTGGTTGTATGGGTTTGCTGGTAGGTAGTGCAGGACCCTGGCGTGGCTGGATTTGATACCTGGCAGTACACACCTGGGGCGGACCCACTGGTGAGCAGGGCAGTCTCCCCCTGAGGCTGGCTATGCAGCCTGGTGGTTCATGACAGCTGCAGGCCTGCTGGTATATGGAGCATTTTCCCCATATGGCTGGCTGTGTGGCTCAGCCATTCATGACTACGGCAAGCCCGCTGGTGGGTGAGGCAAGGCCCTTAGAGCTAACAGGTTAGACAGAGGATTCCAAAATTGTTCTTGCCAGCACTGGTATCAGTGTGATAGAACAAGATCTCAAAAATAACTGCTGCCAGTGTCTCTATCCCCCAGGTGAGTTCTAGCTGCCTCCTGCCTCTCTGAGGGGCTCTCCAAGATCAGCAAGTGGGTCTGACCCAGGCACCTTTCAAACTATTGCATCTGTGCTGGGATTCAGAGCACGTGAGATTTCATGCATCCTTTCAGAGCAGAGTTTCTGTTTCTGACAGCTCTCTGGCTCTCCTGAATGTAAGCCCTTCTGATTGTTAAAGACAGAATTTCTGGGGACTCATCTTCCTGGTGTAGGACCCCAAGCTTGAGAGCTCAGTGTGGGCTTCACACCCCTCACTCCTCAGGGAGGATATCTGCGGTTGTGATAGCCTCCTTGTCTGTGGGTCACCAAATGGGAGGTGTGGGTCCTAATTATACCATGTCTTCATCCCTCCTACCCATCACCTCATCATTCCTTCTTTATATAGCTGTGGAAAACATTTTTTGCTGGTTTTCCAGCCTGTCTCATAGAAAATTGTCCTGTAAGTAGTTGTAATTTGAGTGTATCCATGGGAGGTGGTGAGATCAGGGTCTTCCTACCCCACCACCTTGATCCCTCTGCCAAAATTATTTTTAATTAACAAATTTCACTAGAAGTTTAAATCAAAGAAAAAAATAGTATAATTGCTTCCAAGATAGCAATATCTCCTGATTTTGATGATATGAATGCTAGAACATCTATGGTTGTATTCATATCTGTTCTAAGTGTAGGTATGAAAATAATCACAGAAGTTTGGATTCTGCATCCCAGTCTCCTCCTGTGTTCCAGGAAATGGACAGGGTGCTTCATAAAAAGATCTAAGAACCTCTTTATGTACATTATGACATAGTGGTAATGAAATCTAAGCTTGCTAGCTGACTTCTGGCCTTGAATACATTATGCTTTATCTGATTCACCAGAATGGAATGGAGCAGATTTAGTGTTTTCCCCAAAGATTATATATAAGATTCATTTTAATCTCCCTGAACAAGACTACTCCATTCATTTTAACATTTGATAGAATCAGCCCATGTTTAGAGCAAGCCATATAGACAGCTCAAATCAAAGCCATATTATTTAGGTATAGGATTTTAAAGTTTACTTAGTTAAAAACAGGCAAACAAATGTGTTACTTCTTTATTTTCAAACTGTCTAGAGCTATACCATGAATTGTGAGGTTAGAGCTGTAGTTTCTATTATATTGTGGCTGGTAACTTACTTGTTTGTTTATTTATTTATTTATTTATTTATTCTCAATACCTACTCTGAAATGCCAGACGCTCTTCAAACGAACATAGTATTTGAGTAATAGCAGAAAAGGACAGAAGACCAAATATATTGTGACAATGATACCATGTGTGCTATATTAACAATAAGCACAGGAACTGTGGGATAATGTTATAGAGATAGTTAAGGATGTTAGGGATACCATCTAGCTGGAAAACAACCCCTGCAATGATTTCTACATGGTTATAAATGTGAGATAAGCAAATTACTCTTGCCTGACTGGCAATGGGTGGTAGGGCTCTTCAGAATGAATTTAAGCGTGATAATGTCAATTTTACTGAAATGGGAGGCATTCAATATGTTTACGTATCATAATGAAGTATACATGGTGAGAAGTGAGGCTACAGAGTTTGACTGGGACAAGATTATGAAAAGCCTTATAGCCTAGTGAGGGTTCATAACCATTAAAAATTTGAGATGGTCGGGGCTTTCCTGGTGGCGCAGTGGTTGAGAATCTGCCTGCTAATGCAGGGGACACGGGTTCGAGCCCTGGTCTTGGAGGATCCCACATGCCGCGGAGCAACTAGGCCCGTGAGCCACAACTACTGAGCCTGCGCGTCTGGAGCCTGTGCTACGCAACAAGAGAGGCCGCAATAGTGAGAGGCCCATGCACCACGATGAAGAGCAGCCCCCGCTTGCCACAACTAGAGAAAGCCCTCACACAGAAATGAAGACCCAACACAGCAAAAATAAATACATTAATTAATGAACTCCTACCCCCAACATCTTCTTTAAAAAAAAAATTGAGATGGAGAAATTACAATAAAATAGTAAAACAATTTTAGAATCTCATTGTCCATATAGTTTCAAGACTGGCTTATGTATTGAAGAGAGATGATCATGCAATCTTTAGCCGAAAATACCCCTGCTAACAATTTATGGGCAATATTAAAGAGAGTACTTGAGTAATCAAAGAGTTAATCCATGTTTAATATGTGACTTGTGGGTTTCTCACCCAAGAAGTGACTTTAACTATATGTAATATACTTACTTTCTGTACCCCCAATTCCTTTGATTTGTGTCCTCAGGTGAGCTTTAATTTATGGAAGAGAAGTATTAAAAGACAGGAGAGAATCTAGATATTGCTTGGAGAAGAATAGAGGAGAAAATTAAACAAATCATTCATAGTGTCTACTGGGATAAGATTATTGTCAAGATGGGTTCTCATTGTTGTGGCCTCTCCCGTTGTGGAGCACAGGCCCCGGACACGCAGGTTTAGCGGCCATGGCTCAGGGGCCTAGCCGCTCCGTGGACCGGGGCACGAACCCGTGTCCCCTGCATCGGCAGGTGGACTCTCAACCACTGCGCCACCAGGGAAGCGCCAATGACTCCTGCTTTAACAACAACCTAGAAAACCTACCTGCAGCCTTATGAGCCCTTTAGCTTCTAAGAAACCCAGAAGGCCCCTCTGTTAATAATCAAGCTACACTCTTCACAAAAAAGAACAAAGCAATAAAACAGATGAAACTTATTAATATAATGTTGACCAAAAGAAGAGCAGAATATGTATAGTAAGATGCAATTGGGAGCCCGGAGGAAGATGGCGGAAGAGTAAGACGCGGAGATCACCTTCCTCCCCACAGATACATCAGAAATTCATCTACACGTGGAACAACTCCTACAGAACACCTACTGAACGCTGACAGAAGACCTCAGACCCCCCAAAAGGCAAGAAACTCCCCACATACCTGGGTAGGGCAAAAGAAAAACAGAATAAACAGAGACAATAGGATAGAGACGGGACCTGCACCAGTGAAGGAGGGAAGGTTTCTACACACTGCAAGCCCCTTCGCGGGCGGAGACTGCAGGTGGCGGAGGGGGAAAGCTTCGGAGTAGCGGAGGAGAGCACAGCAACAGGGGTGCGGAGGGCAAAGCGGAGAGATTCTGGCACAGAGGACTGGTGCCCTCAGGCACACACCAGCCCGAGAGGCTTGTCTGCTCGGCCGCCGGGGCGGGCGGGGCTGGGAGCTGAGCCTCAGGTATCGGCTTTCAGTCGAAGCGCAGGGAGAGGACTGGGGCTGGCGGCAGGAAGAGAGCCTGAAGGGGTTAGTGCACCACGGCTAGCCCGGAGGGAGTCCGGGGAAAAAGTCTGGAGCTGCCGAAGAGGCAAGAGACTTTTTTCCCTTTTGTTTCCTGGTGCGCGAGGAGAGGGCATTAAGAGGGCTGCTTGGGGAAGCACCGGAGACGGGCGCGAGCCGCGGGTAAGGCGCGGACCTCGGAGACGGGCGTGGGACGACGACGACGACGACAACGACGACGACGACGACGACGCCGCCGGGCCTGTGTGCGTGCGCGGCTCACTGTCCGCCCCGCTTTCCGGGGGACCTGTGCACCCCGCCACTGCCGGGGTCCCGGGACCCGGGGACGGCTTTCCCGGGAAAGCGCACGGAGCGCCACGGGCTGCTGCAACGTCACGCCAGCCTCTGCCGCCGCAGGCCCACCCCACACTGCGCGCCCCTCCCTCCCCTCTGCCTGAGGGAGCCAGAGCCCCCGAATCAGCGGCTCCTTTAAACCCGTCCTGTCTGAGCGAAGAACGGACGCCCTCCGGAGACCTACGCGCAGAGGCGGGGCCAGGTCCAAGGCTGAGACCCGGGAACTGTGAGAGCAGAGACAGGGAAATCTCTCTGTGCAGCCTCGGAGGCAGCGGATTAAAGCTCCACAGTCCATTTGATGTGCCCTGCGTCTGTGGAGTGCATGAATGGACAGCGAATCATCCCAAATTGAGGAAGTGGACTTTGAGGACAAGATTTCAGACTTTCCCCCCTTTTCCTCTTTTTACAACGAATTATCCCAAATTAAGGAGGTGGACTTAGAGAGCAAGATTTCAGACTTCTCGCCCTTTTCCTTTTTTTACAACGAATTATCCCAAATTGAGGAGGTGGACTTGGAGAGCAAGATTTTTGATTTTTCCCCCTGCTCTCTTTTTGTGAATGTGTATGTGTAATCTTCTGTGTAAGATTCTCTCTGTATAGCTTTGCTTCCACCATATGTCCCAGGGTTCTATCGGTCCATTCTTTTTTTCAATAATTACTTTTTAATTTTAATAACGCTACTATATTTCATACATTATTCTATTTTACTTTACCTGCTCTTTCTTTTTTTCCTACCTTCCCTTCCTCCCTCCCTCCCTCCGCTCCTCCTTTCCTTCTTTCTTTTTCTCTCCTCCCTCCCTCCCTCCCACCCTTCTTCTTTCCACTTTCTTTTTCTTTCCTTCCTCCCTCCCTCCCTTCTGTCTTTCTTTCTTTCTTTCTTTCCTTCCTCCCTCCCTCCCTCCCTTCTTCCATTCACTCTTCCTTTTGCTTTCATTCCTCCCTCCCTCCCTTTCTTTCCTTCTTTCCATCCTTCCTCCCTCCCTCCCTTTCTTTCTTTCTTCCTTCCTTCCTTTCTTCCCTTCTTCCTTTCTTTCCCTCTCTCTTTCTTTCATCTACTAATTCTTTCTTTCTACTTTTTCTCCCTGTTATTCTGAGCCGGGTGAATGAAAGGATCTTGGTGCTGCAGCCAGGAGTCAGTGCTGTGCCTCTGAAGTGGGAGAGCCAACTTCAGGACACGGGTCCACAAGAGACCTCCCAGCTCCACATAATATCAAGCAGTGAAAATCTCCCAGAGATCTCCATCTCAACACCAGCACCCAGCTTCAGTCAACGACCAGCAAGCTACAGTGCTGGACACCCTATGCCAAGCAACTAGCAAGGCAGGAACACAACCCCACCCATTAGCAGAGAGGCTACCTAAAAACATAATAAGGCCATAGGCACCCCAAAACACACCACCAGACGTGGACCTGTCCACCAGAAAGACAAGATCGAGCCTCAACCACCAGAACACAGGCATTAGTCCCCCCCCCACCAGGAAGCCTACAAAACCTACTGAAACAACCTTAGCCACTGGGGACAGACACCAAAAACAACGGGAACTACGAATCTGCAGCCTGCAAAAAGGAGACCCCAAACACAGTAACATAAGCAAAATGAGAAGACAGAAAAACACACAGCAGGTGAAGGAGCAAGACAAAAACCTACCAGACCTAACAAATGAAGAGGTACTAGGCAGTCTGTCTGAAAAAGAATTCAGAATAATGATAGTAAAGCTGATCCAAGATTCTATTTCCAAGATCCATAATCTTGGAAATAGAATAGACAAAATGCAAGAAACAGTTAACAAGGACCTAGAAGAACTAAAGATGAATCAAGCATCGATTAAAAACACAATAAATGAAATGAAAAATACTCTAGATGGGATCAATAGCAGAATAACTGAGGCAGAAGAACGGATAAGTGAGGTGGAAGATAAAATAGTGGAAATAACTGATGCAGAGCAAAATAAAGAAAAGAGAATGAAAAGAACAGAGGACAGTCTCAGAGACCTCTGGGACAACATTAAACGCACCAGCATTCGAATTATAGGGGTTCCAGAAGAAGAAGAGAAAAAGAAAGGGACTGAGAAAATATTTGAAGAGATTATAGTTGAAAACTTCCCTAATATGGGAAAGGAAATAGTTAATCAAGTCCAGGAGGCACAGAGAGTCCCATACAGAATAAATCCAAGGAGAAATACGCCAAGACACATATTAATCAAACTGTCTAAAATTAAACACAAAGAAATCATATTAAAAGCAGCAAGGGAAAAACAACAAATAACACACAAGGGAATCCCCATCAGGTTAACAGCTGATCTCTCAGCAGAAACTCTACAAGCCAGAAGGGAGTGGCAGGACATAATTAAAGTGATGAAGGAGAGAAACCTGCAACCAAGATTACTCTACCCAGCAAGGATCTCATTCAGATTTGAGGGAGAAATTAAAACCTTTACAGACAAGCAAAAGCTGAGAGAGTTCAGCACCACCAAACCAGCTTTACAACAAATGCTAAAGGAACTTCTCTAGGCAAGAAACACAACAGAAGGAATATACCTACAATAATGAACCCAAAGCAATTAAGGAAATGGGAATAGGAACATATATATCAATAATTACCTTAAATGTAAATGGACTAAATGCTCCCACCAAAAGACACAGAATGGCTGAATGGATACAAAAACAAGACCCATATATATGCTGTCTACAAGAGACCCACTTCAGACCTAGAGACACATACAGAGTGAAAGTAAGGGGATGGAAAAAGATATTCCATGCAAATGGAAACCAAAAGAAAGCTGTAGTAGCAATTCTTATATCAGACAAAATAGACTTTAAAGTAAAGACTATTAGAAGAGACAAAGAAGGACACTACATAACGATAAAGGGATCGATCCAAGAAGAAGATATAACAATTGTAAATATTTATGCACCCAACATAGGAGCACCTCAATACATAAGGCAAATACTAGCAGCCATAAAAGGGGAAATCGACAGTAACACACTCATAGTAGGGGACTTTAACACCCCACTTTCACCAATGGACAGATCATCCAAAATGAAAATAAATAAGGAAACACAAGCTTTAAATGATACATTAAACAAGATGGACTTAGTTGATATTTATAGGACATTCCATCCAAAAACAACAGAATACACATTTTTCTCAAGTGCTCATGGAACATTCTCCAGGATAGATCATATCTTGGGTCACAAATCAAGCCTTGGTAAATTTAAGAAAATTGAAATTGTATCAAGTATCTTTTCCGACCACAGTGCTATGAGACTAGACATCAATTACAGGAAAAGATCTGTAAAAAATACAAACACATGGAGGCTAAACAATACACTACTCAATAACGAAGTCATCACTGAAGAAATCAAAGAGGAAATTTAAAAATACCTAGAAACAAATGACAATGGAGACACAACGACCCAAAACCTATGCGACGCAGCAAAAGCAGTTCTAAGGGGGAAGTTTATAGCAATACAATCCCAACTTAAGAAACAGGAAACATTTCGAGTAAACAACCTGACCCTGCACCTAAAACAATTAGAGAAAGAAGAACAAAAAACCCCCAAAGTTAGCAGAAGGAAAGAAATCATAAAGATCAGATCAGAAATAAATGAAATAAATGAAGGAAACGATAGCAAAGATCAACCAAACTAAAAGCTGGTTCTTTGAGAAGATAAACAAAATTGACAAACCATTAGCCAGACTCATCAAGAAAAGAAGGGAGAAGACTCAAATCAATAGAATTAGAAATGAAAAAGGAGAAGTAACAACTGACACTGCAGAAATACAGAAGATCATGAGAGATTACTACAAGCAACTCTATGCCAATAAAATGGACAACCTGGAAGAAATGGACAAATTCTTAGAAATGCACAACCTGCCAGGACTGAATCAGGAAGAAATAGAAAATATGAACAGACCAACCACAAGCACTGAAATTGAAACTGTGATTAAAAATCTTCCATCAAACAAAAGCCCAGGACCAGATGGCTTCACAGGCGAATTCTATCAAACATTTAGAGAAGAGCTAACACCCATCCTTCTCAAACTCTTCCAAACAATATCAGAGGGAGGAACACTCCCAAACTCATTCTACGAGGCCACCATCACCTTGATACCAAAACCAGCCAAGGATGTCACAAAGAAAGAAAACTACAGGCCAATATCACTGATGAACATAGATGCAAAAATCCTCAACAAAATACTAGCAAACAGAATCCAACAGCACATTAAAAGGATCATACACCATGATCAAGTGGGGTTTATTCCAGGAATGCAAGGATTCTCCAATATACGCAAATCAATCAATGTGATACACCATATTAACAAGTTGAAGGAGAAAAACCATATGATCATCTCAATAGATGCAGAGAAAGCTTTCGACAAAATTCAACACCCATTTATGATAAAAACCCTGCAGAAAGTAGGCATAGAGGGAACTTTCCTCAACATAATAAAGGCCATATATGACAAACCCACAGCCAACATTGTCCTCAATGGTGAAAAACTGAAACCATTTCCACTAAGATCAGGAACAAGACAAGGCTGCCCACTCTCACCACTCTTATTCAACATAGTTTTGGAAGTTTTAGCCACAGCAATCAGAGAAGAAAAGGAAATAAAAGGAATCCAAATTGGAAAAGAAGAAGTAAAGTTGTCACTGTTTGCAGATGACATGACACTATACATAGAGAATCCTAAAGATGCTACTGAAAAACTACTAGAGCTAATCAATGAATTTGGTAAAGTAGCAGGATACAAAATTAATGTACAGAAATCTCTGGCATTCCTGTACACTAATGATGAAAAATCTGAAAATGAAATCAAGAAAACACTTCCATTTACCATTGCAACAAAAAGAATAAAATATCTAGGAATAAACCTACCTAAGGAGACAAAAGACCTGTATGCAGAAAATTATAAGACACTGATGAAAGAAATTAAAGATGATACAAATAGATGGAGAGATATACCATGCTCCTGGATTGGAAGAATCAATATTGTGAAAATGACTCTACTACCCAAAGCAATCTACAGATTCAATGCAATCCCTATCAAACTACCACTGGCATTTTTCACAGAACTAGAACAAAAAATTTCAAAATTTGTTTGGAAAAACAAAAGACCCCGAATAGCCAAAGCAATCTTGAGAACGAAAAAATGAGCTAGAGGAATCAGGCTCCCTGACTTCAGACTATACTACAAAGCTACAGTAATTAAGACAGTGTGGTACTGGCATAAAAACAGAAAGATAGATCAGTGGATAAGGATAGAAAGCCCAGAGATAAACCCACGCACATATGGCCAACTTATCTTTGATAAAGGAGGCAGGAATGTAAAGTGGAGAAAGGACAGCCTCTTCAATAAGTGGTGCTGGGAAAACTGGACAGGGACATGTAAAAGTTTGAGATTAGATCATTCCCTAACACCATACACAAAAATAAGCTCAAAATGGATTAAAGACTTAAATGTAAGGCCAGAAACTATCAAACTCTTAGAGGAAAACATAGGTAGAACACTCTATGACATAAATCACAGCAAGATCCTTTTGGACCCACCTCCTAGAGAAATGGAAATAAAAACAAAGATAAACAAATGGGACCTAATGAAACTTCAAAGCTTTTGCACAGCAAAGGAAACCATAAACAAGACCAAAAGACAACCCTCAGAATGGGAGAAAATATTTGCAAATGAAGCAACTGACAAAGGATTAATCTCCAAAATTTATAAGCAGCTCATGCAGCTCAATAGCAAAAAAACAAACAACCCAATCCAAAAATGGGCAGAAGACTTAAATAGGCATTTCTCCAAAGAAGATATACAGACTGCCAACAAACACATGAAAGAATGCTCAACATCATTAATCATTAGAGAAATGCAAATCAAAACTACAATGAGATATCATCTCACACCAGTCAGAATGGCCATCATCAAGAAATCTAGAAACAATAAATGCTGGAGAGGGTGTGGAGAAAAGGGAACACTCTTGCACTGCTGGTGGGAATGTGAATTGGTACAGCCACTATGGAGAACAGTATGGAGGTTCCTTAAAAAACTAAAAATAGAACTACCATATGACCCAGCAATCCCACTACTAGGCATATACCCTGAGAAAACCATAATTCAAAAAGAGACATGTACCAAAATGTTCATTGCAGCTCTATTCACAATAGCCCGGAGCTGGAAACAACCTAAGTGTCCATCATCGGATGAATGGATAAAGAAGATGTGGCACATATATACAATGGAATATTACTCAGCCATAAAAAGAAACGAAACTGAGCTATTTGTAATGAGGTGGATAGACCTAGAGTCTGTCATACAGAGTGAAGTAAGTCAGAAAGAGAAAGACAAATACCGTATGCTAACACATATATACGGAATTTAAAAAAAAAATGTCATGAAGAACCTAGGGGTAAAATGGGAATAAAGACACAGACCTACTTGAGAATGGACTTGTGGATATGGGGAGGGGGAAGGGTAAGCTGTGACAAAGCGAAAGAGAGGCATGGACATATATACACTACCAAACATAAGGTAGATACATAGTGGGAAGCAGCTGCAGAGCACAGGGAGATCAGCTCGGTGCTTTGTGACCGCCTGGAGGGGTGGGATGGGGAGGATGGGAGGGAGGGAGATGAATGAGGGAAGGGATGTGGGAACAGATGTATATGTATGACTGATTCACTTTGTTATAAAGCAGAAACTAATTAAAAAAATAAAAAAATAAAAAAATAAAATAAATTAAAAAAAAAGATGCAATTGTATAAAGTTAAACAACAATGTTACTTAGAGCACTGTGTATAGGCAGTACAAGTCCAAATAAATAAGTTTTAAAAAAAAGGTCATGATTAGTACAAGGTCAAGACTGTGCTTACCTCCAAAGAAGAACAGAAAGGACATCACCAAGGAGGTAAATCATATAAAGGGCTTCTAGGATGTTAAAAGTGTCTTGTTCTTCACCTGGGTGGTGGTTACATAGATGATTCTTTTCCAATTAATTGTTTTCTGTACTTTTATATCTGATGTGATATATTTTACAGTAATATTTTTAAAAGGAACTAAGAGTACCTAATTTTTTCCAACTCTGGAGGATTAGCAGAAAATAAAAATTGAGCTGGGCCTTGAAGAATAGATAGAACTAACACAGGTAAAGATGAGACGAAAGGAATTTCCAAAGATATAAGACTGCATGGCCAAAAGGAAAGAGGTTGGGTACCAAACAGATAAGTCTGGCTGTATTGATGGTTGTATGAAGGAGGAAAAGGGAAAATTAAGCTAGAATATTATAGGCCTAAAACCCCTGAAAATGAAGCAAATTCGTTACAATGATAGGATTAAGGTAATGGTATTTTACCCAAGTAAGAGACCTGGATTATTCCTCTGCTTTCCCTATGCTCCACCTGCAAAATCATTTCATCCCAATACCCTGAACCATTGGGACTGAGAACAGGCAAGGCTGAAAAATCTTTAGCAATTGCCTCCTTCCAGGACTGAGAGTGGTTTAATACATCCACTTCCAACACCACGGAGTTTTAAATCCATCAACACCTATTCGTCCTAGTCTCCAAGACTAAAGTTCTGCTTTGGTTCCCATATATGTTGCTTTGTTAGTGTCTGTTCCAGAAACAGCCCTAAAGTGGTCGAGCCTTTCAGGTTACAACTACACAATTCAGGTTCCCTGTCTCTGTGTTTCATCTGCCTAATGGGACACCTTTACTGCACTTGGAATCTGGCACTGAGTATAGTTCACCTTTTTGAGGTCTGTGTGCCCATCTCCCTGAGAGCCCCTGTTACCTAGGCTGCTCTGCAGGTAATGTGGGCTTAGCACCTCCTCCTCAAAAAGCCTGGCTGTAAGAAGTGTGGACAAGTTCCAAGATGGATTTGCATCTCCATTTCCAACTTAAAAAATAGAAATGATATTCATTGTTCAGCAAATAATGGGAACGAAAATCAACTGCTACATATGCAAAGAATTAATGCTTTATTTCTTGCTATGTTTATGCTAAAAATATCAACATCACAATTCCCAGAAGGGATGGAAAAACTGAATAAATATATGTTGCAGTTATCAACTATATATTATTTTTTTTTAATTCTATTTTCATTTTTAGGAGAAATTCAATCCTATTTGCCCAGACGTTTAACAAAAATTATCTTTGAAATATACCATTTCAGCATAACACCTTGATAAGAAATAAGAAAAATCCAAGAGTAATTTCTAATGTCCAATAAAGTTTTTCCATTCATTAACTGTGATGATGCATACGCAGCATTTTCCTTTCCCTTAAGAATGAGGAGTCTCCACAGTAAAAACAAACATATGAGTACATTTTAAAAGTCTTGGATGTTTATATTTTAGCTAAGTGAACAATTTATTGATTTAAAAAAATGAAGAGCCTTTGTTTTCAGATATTTTGTTTTTATTTAATATCGTCCCCATAAAACAATTATAAAAGAGGGTGGTAAAAGCAATTAAAATAGCTTTGTTTATAAATTATCCCTCCAGAGACTATGATTGGTAGTGATACATCTGTTTTCTCAAATAATGATTATAATAACATTGCGTGACTACATTTTCTTCTATGTAAATATTTGTGTCAACCCAACTTATCCCACGTTAGTCCCACTGAAGCTGTTATTGATGTGTGCTGCTTAGAAACTTCAGTTTTTTGACATGTCTCAGTTCTGTGTTTCCTTGCCTGTTGTATGAGTCAGTGTGCCATCCAAGGGAATTGTCAGCTCTCAGTTATTCTGTTTCAAGTGTGGCATACCATTAAAACACAATGTTTTCTCTCTGGCTGTTTTCTGTGCAAAATTGTAAATCAATTTCAATTTCTAAAGGGGAATATTAAGAGTATCTGCCCATATTTACTTGTGTATTACTATCAGTCAAGACCCTTTAACTGCAGATAATTGGCAGTTACTCAAGCTAGCTCAAGCAGAGGGGGAAAAAGAAGGAATTCAGGCAGTCCTCCCAGGACAGAAAAGAGATCAGGAACCCTGGTGGAATTGTCTCAACTGTCTTTACGTACATCCCTCTCTGAAAACTGGCTTTCCCTGCTTCGAAGTGCACATAGGAAATATGAATGCCCCATGCTCCTGAGTTGTTAAGTTAAACTTCTTAATATACATAGTATTCCATTCGTTGTTTCTTGGTCTCTTCTCAGTTTTCAGGAGAGTGAAAGAAGTTGCCCCAATCCCACCATGGTGTGAAACACTCCTCATTACAAGGAGCCAAAGCAAACCTAGCTGCTGGAAATCAACAATTTAGATAGGCTGATTTGGAAAATGGTTTTTTAAGAGGGTCAAATACTTTACACCTGTCTACTCTAAACTGTCTTATCCAAAACTAGCCTTTTGGTTTCTTGAAATACACATCTGCACCGTTAGTACCACCTTTGGCGTCCATTTGAATTCAGGCCCGGAATCTGAGGCCTAAGAAGCTAAACAGATATATTTTGTAATAATTAGTCCCTTTAAGAGAAAACACAAAAGTCTTTCTGATCTACTCTGTGATCCAGTTCCCTCAGGTAACTTTGGCATCAACAAACGTGGAGCTATTCAAGGCCCTGCTGCCTCAGTTCTCACACAGAGGCTCGTTAAGCAGGTAGACAATTTGAAACAAAGGCCAGGAATGGATGTTACAAGGAAGAAGCTGTGTGAGTATTAGGCAAAAACAATGCACCATTCATTCCTCTTATTAATGAGCCGTTTCCTCTTCAGGCAAATTATTTCACCAACGTATGATAAAGAAGGGCTTCAGTCAGAGCCTCTTGACAAATTGGGCAGGTTGCTGGACAGGTGCCACTGCCTTAGAAAGAAACTTAAGGCTTTTGCAGCAGAGCTTTCTCACAAAGCAACCAGGAGAGAGAACGCACAATTTGATCAGTCTCGGATGATCTGATCTGAAACTTCAGAGGATTTCCTTATGAGCCCAAAAGACAAGAAGTTATTTGAGCAGTAAGGGAAAACTAAGACTTACAGAGAACCAAAGTCAGAGATGAATGTAGTTAGTGGAAGAGAGATCGACAAGACCTACACGGCAGAATATGGGAATTAGAAATACTATCCTCCTAGCCTTTTTGTTCTGATTTTTAGAAAATCTACAGCTCAGAGGCAGAAGATGCAGAAAGATGAAGTCATGTTGTCAGTACAACCAAGTACTTCCACTGAAAAAGCTCAGTTTTGAAGGTACTGCTTAAACGTGCTGTTTCATTTTAACAGAGCAAATATATTTTGATGGGATTAAATTTTTTTAGCAACAGGATAAATTTAACAAAATCATCTTCTTTGCTATGATTCGAAAATTACAAGACATTTCTCAGCAGAGAATTCTCGTTCTTATAGCATCATTTAAGAGATGGGAAATGGATGGCAGTGGGACAAAACAGAAAGAAATAACTGAAATTTTACTAATGGGGAAAAAAGATCATAGTACTCTAATACGTTAAAGAGAGAAAATAAAGGGGAAAGAGAAAGAAAGGGAGAGAGAGAGAGAGAGAGGGAGGAAGGGAGGGAGGGAGGGAGGGAGGGAGGGAGGAAAAACAGGGAGAATCTTGCATTATTGCTTTGAGAACCCCTACAACCAATATCAATTTGGCTGCTGCTCCCTTTACTCTGTCCTACTTTATAAGATTTTATGGTTTTAATCACTTTAGGGAAGGAAGTGCAATAAAAGAGCAGTGTGATTTTCCAAATACACAGACTCCAGTAATTCCTAGGAGATCCCTGTCAGGATTTTGGAATAGAGATTATGACTACTTTATGAAAAGTATCCACTGAAGAGAGCTCATTTGTTACTTTATTATAACCAGCATTTACATTGTGCCAGATACTCTCAAGGAGCTAAACCATAAAAGGAGCAGTGTTTAATATGTGCTTTGGCAGTCATGCAGACTCAAATTAGGGTACGTGATTCAGATTACAATTTACCCATGTCTTTCATCCTAAAATTATGTCTCTGTAACTGCTGAGGTATTCTAAGATACTGATTTTTCAGCTCATAGGATTTTCAGCTTCCCATCAAGGACAATTTGAAAAAAAATTTTTTTTTTTCCGGTACGCGGGCCTCTCACTGTTGTGGCCTCTCCCATTGCGGAGCACAGGCTCTGGACGCGCAGGCTCAGCGGCCATGGCTCACGGGCCCAGCTGCTCCGCGGCACGTGGGATCTTCCCGGACTGGGGCACGAACCCGTGTCCCCTGCATCGGCAGGCGGACTCTCAACCACTGCGCCACCAGGGAAGCCCTGAAATATTTTAAAACTCAGCATAAAGAATCTAGGTTCCTCCCCTCACATCCCAAAAACCTCACTCCAGGACAACACAGAGGAGACCTGACTCAGCTCCATCCTGGCACAGAGAATTGCTTCTCAGTGAAATGATGGTAAAATGCGAGGTTTGGACAATAATATTTTATATTTTCCTCTATGTGGTGTTATTACTGCTGGGAGATCATACTGGATCCAATCTTCCCAAACTCTGAAAAACATTCTGCCACAAAAGCTGTATTATCTTCCTACCTGACCTGATTTTTTTTTAGAACTAGAATCCCTGTTATGGACTACACAGCTATTTCAATTGCAAGTAATATGTTATACTTTCCTCATATGCAAATTATTATGCAGAAGGGAAATGCTGAGAAATCGTTCTTAGAAGACTACGTTGGTAGTAACTGGTTTCTGCACTGGATCAGGAGCTCTCTGTCAGGGAGGGTTATGTCTCATTTATTGTTGTATCTCCAGCTTCTAGCTCAGCACTTGGCACATACTAAGAACTCACCAAATATTGAAGGAACAGATGGACTTCAAAGGGAGCATCAAGTGGCAAAAGAAGGAGTACCTCCATTTCTCTCCTATTAGACAATGACGCCATTTAGAAAGATGAAGTCCAGTTTAAATTGAGTTTGTATAGTTCTATTGGGTTGGCCAAAAAGTTCTTCCGGGTTTTTCATAGGCTCTTACAGAAAAACCCAAACAAACTTTTTGGCCAACCCAATACTTCCACGACAAATCAAGATCACTAAAAAAGATCACACTTACGAGGGTACCTAATGCCAAAATCCCAACAGTTAAGCCTGGGTTAAATATGAATCAATTCCTGATAAGGTATTCAAAACTAGGCTTGATTACTGTGACAATATATTCATAATTGAAGGGAAATAACCGAACAATTGGGGAATGTTTCAATAGATCAGGGTACAACAATGAAACAATGAAATGAAGTAAACTGCATATCCATGGAAATACTAGTTTTAAAGCACCTTCAACAGCATGATGTATCAAATTACCTGTGCCACATTTCAGATCCTATTCACCTACTAGCCATGCCTTTTAAAAAATTCTAGCTCCGCTACAGTGACCAGCTTTGCCTAAGTTCTAAGTGATTCCCATAAGCTCAAGTTAACACAGTTTGCTTTATGTCTAATACAGTGCCTCTTCCTTTTATTCCATGGCTTCCCTGTTGACTGTGAGGTGTGGCTCACCAGGGGACCTGCTCATACACTCCTGCAAGGGAGTTCATATCCTGTAGAGAAGACTATGGACCTGGGGAAAAGAGCAGCTGGTGAATAAACTCTTTTCCCTTTTCTCCCCCATGACTGACAACTCTATAATGTAGTTCATTAGCTTTCTTGGAAAATGTTTCCACAGGACTGAGATGAAAACTTTGTATTGGTTCTACCTGCTTCACTTCCCTTTTCCTTATTCCTCCTCCCTGGAATTGCACTTTCCAATAAAGTAGGAGCACATAAGACTTTATTTACCTCAAGCTCTGCTTTCTGGAGAAACCAGGTAAGACATTTAGAATGTCCTAGAAAGAAGACATGCAGGCTAGGCTTTTGGAGCTGGAATACCCAGTTGGATGGCAGCAAGCTCAAGATCTTTCTGCAGAGATGTATCACCCTCATGCTCCCTATTATATTACAGTCAGTAGAATCTTTGATCATCTTGACATTTGAGTGAACAAACTGGTCCGATAATTTAATATCCTACTAATTTGGCTCTGTGAACAAGACGAGGTAAGTATGCTAGTTGCCCTAGTAAGACACATGCATGTCAGAGAAGTAGAAATAAGATCCATGAATCCTCAGTTCTACCACAGTTCTTCTGGACCTCGTGGCCTATGGCCATTAAGGTAAAGGATGTGACTGAACCTTGCACCTTATACCAAGAAAAAAGAGGCAAAACACCTGTACTCTGGATTTTGGAGCAAGCATCTACTATACCTTTGCTCAAGCCCATTTATTTGGAGATTCCTGACTGGTACTCAGAGCAAAAGAGGGATCCGTAGTACATACAGGTTGAGGTGCATGTAGCAGTTCTATTGTATTATATTTTGGGGAGTGGGCCTCAGGAGTTCCAGAAAGTATAACAGGTGATTAGACTTCCATGTCAATCACCTCTGTTGTACTGACCTCTTGACTTCAACTCACACCTAGGACCATATGGGGATTTTTTTTTTTTATGTAATCAACAGAGAAGAAATGAACTTGGGCCTGGTTTACAGGTGAGCTGGCACAATATGAAAGTGGATTGTGGACTACTGAGCTCCACAAAAGGTGGCCCTAAGGAACAGTGAGAAGCTTAAGCAGTATTAGATGATCCACTTTGTATAGAGGGAGAAGTGACCTGAGGTCCAAATATACAATGACTCCTGGGCAGTGACAGATGTTTTAGTGGTTGGGAAAGGATCAGTAGGGGAAAGACTGGGAAATCAGGGATGAGAAAATATGGGGGAACGCTAAGCGGTCTGGGTACTGCAAGGGGTTTGCTGTATCAGATACAAGAATTGCTTCAGATCTCTCATCCACAGCTGTCTCTTATTCCAGACGCCACTGTGGTAACAAGGCGTGCACATGTTCTGACCAACTTTACACTGTGCCATCTCGCCTCCTGCCTGAAGCTTCCTCCTTGATGCCAAGGTTTGAGACACAATCAGAGCCCAGCGAATCCCATTTTGTAACCGAAGCACATGCAATGCAGAAGTACAGGGCTATCGATATTCTGTGAGAAGTTGGCCAGTAGGAAATGCATCTAATGTATACATTTTCTTCCTTTGTCCCCTGGAAAAGAGGTCCTAACACAGTATGTGATGTTTCTCATGGAATGGACCCCACAACCAAGTACGCAGCGCTTATTATCCGTCACCTTGCTATCGCATTTTTATGTTGGCCTTTCCCTATCCTTTCTCTGCTTCATTTGTTCCTCCCTGACCTGCTGCCTAGTATATTCCAGAATAAAGTCCCAGGCTCTGATTTCTTGAAAACTAGATTAAGACACATGAAAAAATCATCATGATATAAAGTTATATGACCAAAAACAGAATACAAAATTATATATCTGAATGACTTGTTTTGTAAAAAGTGATGTCTAGAAAAAAATGTTAAGAATATATATTATGAGGGAGACGCAAGGGGGAAGAGACATGGGGATATATGTATATGTATAACTGATTCACTTTGTTCTAAAACAGAAACTAACACACCAAAAAAAAAAAAAAGAATATATATCAAACAGAGTGTTAACAAGTTCTATTTCTTGGGAGCAAGACTAGAAATGGTTACTTATTTATTTTATATTCTAGAGTCTCCAAATTTTTTACATTGAATAGATGTTACCTTCAAACTCTGAAAAAAATTTTCTATGGGAAAAAGTGCCATCAGGTTTCTATAATAGAAAGTGGGCTAAGGACATGGTCATGGTACAAAGCAGGGGAAATTCCCTGCTTTGTACCAAAGCATGGTACAATCCATTCCCTGCATGGGAATGGATTTCTTACAAAACAATGAAGAAGGGTCAAGTTCTAGAACAAGCTCAATTTGCCGCAAAACAGAGATGGAGCTCAACAATGTAGATATGCAGAAGCAAAGAGCATAGAGACACTTGCAGAGATGCAACAGGGGCTGTGAGTTGTCACGGAAGGTAGGACTGGGGCTGAGGACAAGTAGACCCAGATCCCTAGGTACACTGACATCATGGGGGATGGGTGCTGGTTGCAGAACTCATGACAGTGAGATGTCATATAGCCAATGTAAATGTGTGCTATGTGGCGGTCAGGATGAAGAAACACAGCTTGAGTTGATGGCCAGGGAGCAACATGAGGAAACCAGATACCAGAAAAGACAGTGCTTCCTACATTCCTTCATGCTGCCTGTCAGCCCCTCTGCCATATTTGTAAAGTAGGACCAGAAATGTACAGTAGCCATCCTGGAAGGATTTTCTGCAGCAATTTGTTTAAAAAATAAAGCTAGACCCCTGTAAATGGGGTTAGGCAAGTCATTATAACTTGGAGGTTCATTCAAAGAATACAGTTTTAAAATCAAATGACAAGCACTCGCTGAAATTGATGTTGATTTTACCCACATAATCAGACAGGACCACAGAACTTCTTATTTCCACTTTTAACTTTCAGTGATTGATCTCAGTTTGCCCAATCCACGAGGTGAAAATATCCTTGGAGGGAGAAAAGACACATGATGGTGTTTGTCAGAGAGAAGGAAATAGAGGGTAGAGAGAAGGAGACTGAGGATAAGAAGGGGCGGGAAGAAGTAAAGAGGGACAGGGCCAGCTTCCTGAAAGTGTGTTTCCTGCAGCTGCACAAGGCCCTGCACTTAGATTCCAAGGTTTAATGCCCCTTTGTCGGGGTCTTGCAATTCTTAATTTTTATTTTGTCCAAGTGATATAGCCGGTCCTGAGGCACAGAGGTAAGGGAAGAGAAGTCCAAATGGAAATAAAGAAACAAAAAAAATTATTTTAGTCTAGTTAAGATGAAAGAACTAAGAGGCAAAATGGGCTTTACATAGCAGGTGCTCGGTGAATGTGGCACAATATTGAGTTGAGTGGGATGGGGAGAAACTGGGGCATACAAGATGTTTGATGCTGTTTTATTGTCATTAACTAAGTGCTCAAAGAAGCTTATCTGTGGCATCCTCTTAGTTTCTCGAGACCCGGAGGCATAGAGAGATAGTAAAAGCACAACAGATATGCAAATGTGATAACGGGAATAGACATGAACACTGAAGCTGAACAAGTACATGTGCACGTGTGAGGGTTGGTGGCAGGGTTGGGGGGTGTTCAAAGGATGAGACTGGGGCATCTATAGGACACTGGGATCAGTGACCTGGAAGAGAATAGGGTAGGGGCCAAACAGACAATAAACTGAAGTGCCTTTATACCATATAATGCTGATACATTAAAGTGTCAAAAATCCAACCTGAAATGAAATCTACCTCATGGAAAGTTTCCTTACAAATAAGATTATATGATAATATTTTCTTTGTCATGAGCACTGCTTGAGACACTGGGAGTCTGGTGGTAAATAGGAAAGAGCATGAATCCAGTGCTAAGAGAGTTTGTAGCTTAGTGAGCCTACTTATGCAATTCTATTATGAAAATTGTAATCAGTGCTTTGAAGAAAATATAATGAGGTATAAAAACTTATATATTGGACACCTAATCTAGTATGAGGAAGGGAATTTGAGAGCCTTCCTGCAGAAGTAGCACTTAAATTGAAATCTGCATGAATAGGAGTCAGCCAGGCATAGGGTGAAGGAATTATAGGAGCATTTTGGGCACACAGCTACTGTACCCAATTATGTGAGGCCTAAAGACCCCACAGCAGAGAGTTTTGCTTTTCTTTTGTTCCCTGCTGTACCTGACCACTTAGGGCAGTACCTGACACACAGTATATGCTCAATAAATACTTACAGGCTGAATGAATGAATGAATAAATGAATGATATGTTCTAGGATAGCACTAAAGTTTGAAAAGCCCTGAGCCAATGGGATCAAGATTAACCCTTCTAAGAGTAAGCAGATTGTAGCCAGTAACAAGTAGATGTGGAAATAGATTCAGGAAATCGTGGGAAAAAGGCACTGCTAATTAACCATCAAGGTCTGAAACAGTTTCAATCACTCCCATTCAGAATCACAGTCCTCAGAGACAGCACTTTTTCACAAGCTGTACATCAAGGAAGTCCACAGTTAAAAAAGCACATGTTATGCAATTCTAAGTAATGGGTCATCCTTTATAGAGACCAGCTCAGCCCTAGTAATTCCACAGACCTTTGAGTAAACTATCATGCATTTCTCATGAGCCATTAAAGCTTGAGTAGAAATGCTTATTTTCTTTCAGTCTAAGCTAGGCTGACCACTGACCAAGACAGAGAGTTTTTATTGCCTAATTCTTAAGTCACTTTGCTGGATTGTTTGACTTGGACAGAAATGTAAGGCTTAACAGAGACTCACTGGGGTGAGGAACTCAGGACTCACCCCCTTTTCTTTTCTATGATTCCACTGTCTCCACTAAAGGGCTGCCCCACCCACAGAATCAATTTTCTTAAAGAGTGACTTCAGTCTTTGCAACAGAAAGCAAAAGAAAATTGGAACCTTACTTAAATTATTGCTTGCACTTTTATGCTTTATAATCACCTAAATGAGGATTTCCTGTTGTTACCATCTAATCTGGCTGTCTCTAACTGAACAGTGTAATTTAAAATATTTATTTTGTAAATCAGTATTCTCTGCCTCTCACATGTAATAAATCCTAAGTACCAGTAGGCTCTATATAAAAATCACAATACATTTTCATTATTTCTTTGATGAAGCCCAGTACCTATAATAAATAGACCAAGAGCTCCTGAAAGGCAAGAACAATGTCATCCATATTTAAACTATTTTAACTCTAACTTTAATGTGCCTGATATGCATCAGCTTCCTTTCTAGAGCCTATTTTCTCATTGAACAATTTTTTAAATCCAATTTTATTTATCATTTATTTTGTGCCAGGCACTGAGCCAGACACCACATTCACATGACACGTTGATTAAAAATGAGTCCATGTATACAAAATTCTAAAAAAAATACTAGGCACAGAATAAGCACTCAATACATGTCAGCTATTAATTTCTCATTTAATCTGCACATATCTAACAATATCTAGGGCTTCCCTGGCGGTGCAGTGGTTGAGAGTCCGCCTGCCGATGCAGGGGACACGGGTTCGTGCCCCGGTCCGGAAAGATCCCACTTGCCGCGGTGCGGTTGGGCCCGTGAGCCATGGCCACTGAGCCTGCGCGTCTGGAGCCTGTGCTCCGCAACGGGAGAGGCCACAGCAGTGAGAGGCCCGCGTACCGCAAAACAAAACAAAACAAAACAAAAACAAAAACAATATCTAACAAGGTAGGTATTATTTTCCCACACCACAGTGAAGACAGTGTTCCGTGAGGGAAGCGTGAAGCAACTTGCCCGAAGTAACCCAGCCGGTTTGTGTCTGAATTCAGCTGTGTCTCCTCTCCTGCAGCCACTCCTCACTGCGTGTGATTTCATAATATTCTTGGTACAGATTTTGTGGCTTGAGAAAAAATATGTGCCCTGATAATACAGAAACCTAAGCCCAACTCAGACAAATGGCATAATGTAAAGTCCATGCAGACAGAAGAACAGTGACTTTTCTCTTTGAGGAAGTGAAGTCAGCGGCATAAGGAACACAGGCTGCAGAGACTGCGGTAAGAGCAAAGGAGAACCCAGCCTGTCGTGTGTGTGGCCTTTCCCACGGCACAGACCACCCTAGAGGGCTCACTGCTCCAGCCTGTTTACTAAGTACCAGCTTTGTATGAGGTTGACACCGGGCAATCAGACAAAGATGAGTAAGCTGAAGTGCTAACTGTCCTCGGGGGAGATAACAGACTAAGAGCAAAACAGACCCAAGACAAAAAAACAAAATAACTGCAAACTGGGATATATTCTATGATGAAAGCAAAGGGGATACTGAGATAGAGACTTGGTTACAACCTTAGGCATTCAGGAAGCAGTCCTTGTAGGTTTTGGATTTCATATTCACTTTTTAAATATAATAAATATTATTCACAACCACAAAAAATACATCCTGAATAAGTACAGACTGTCCCATAAGTAAAATGATATTTTTAAAGTATTTTAAAAAGCCATTCACGTAATGCCTCATATAGATGGGTTAAAAACAAAACACCATATGGTCTTAATAGATTCAGGAAAAAATTTCATAAAGTATCATCAGTACATAACAAAAACTCATAGCCATTTTCCAATAAAAGACATCTCTTATCTTAATGAAAGGTATTCACAGAACTACAGAGAGCACCGGTTCTCAAACTTTAGTTTGCATGAGAATCACTTAGGGGGTCCCATTAGAACACTGATTTCTGAGACTAACCCCTGTCCCTCAGAGTTTCTGATTCAGTAGGTCTAGGGTGGGGCTTAAGAATTTGAATTTCTACCAAGTTCCCAGGTGATGTTAATCCTGCTGGTCAAGGATACTGGCCATACTTTGAGATTCACTGATTCACATGCTTAATTGTAAAATGGCAGAAGCATTCACTGCTGAAGTGAGGATCAAAATAAGAATTCTCACTTCTACTTTATCATTTATAGACCCTATATAGAAAAGTTAAAAAGTAAAAGAAAGAAGAGATTTAAAAATTAAACAGAAAAAAATGTTGTCTTTATTTGTGGGCAATGTGAAAGACAATATGTATAATCCATTCATTTACTGAATAAAAACATTCAGCATAGAGGTTCTTACTATATGCCAGCAAGAGGCAATCAAACAGGTAATTATATATCTTACATAAAATTGTCTCAAAAACAATGCTCTACCTAGAGATAGAGCTAAAAAAGGTATAAGATCTATATGTAGAAAATATTTTAAATTTACTAAAGCATGCAAATGAGGGCCTATGAAAGGGATGGAGATATACACAATATTAATAATGTTATTAATCTGTGAATTTAATTAATTGATAAATATAAAGCAACACCAATCAACATCTCAACAGGGCTTTTCACAGAATGTAACAACCATAAATTCATGGAAAAATACAGAAACAAGGAATCTAAGAAAATTTGGAGGAGTAGGAGGACATATATAAATTAGAACTATAGGTGCCATCAGAGAGAATGAAGATCAGAATAGAAAGCCCAGAAATAAACAAATCCACAAATGGAAACATAACATATGAAAGAATGGCATTAGGAAGTACTGACTTTTTAAATAAATGATGGAAAAAAGAGACTTCCTATAAGGAGCAGAACTTTAAAACTTATGTAAGTAATTTCTCCCTAACCAAGATTATAAAAATACTTCATTAGTTTTTTCTTCCATTAAAACAGAAAACAGTGATCATAAACTTAAAGACTAGGGTATTCAAAAACATCACATTTCAAACTTCAAAGCAAGGGACTTCCCTGGTGGCCCAACGGTTAAGAATCCACCTCCCAAATGCAGGGGACATGAGTTTGAGCCCTGGTCCGGGAAGATCCCACATGCTGCAGAGCAACTAAGCCCGTGCGCCGCAACTATTGAGCCTGAGCTCTAGAGCCGTCGTGCCACATCTATTGGGCTTGTGTGTCACAGCTACTGAAGCCCGCGCGCCTAGAGCCTGTGCTCTGCAACAAAGAGAAGCCACTGCAGTGAGAAGCCCACATATAGCAATGAAGAGTAGCCCCTGCTCCCTGCAACTAGAGAAAAGCCCGCGTGCAGCAATGAAGACCCAACACAGCCAAAATTTTTTTTAAAAAAGGAGTTTTAAAACTTCAAAGCAAGAGACCCATAAGCAAAATTAAAGGTCAAACAACAGGGTGGATCAAGATTATTTAAATACATATAATAGACAAAGAATCTCAACCAGAATTCTGACTAATCAACATAAAGCAGACAAGCAACGGATAAGAAAAATGGTCACAGGATGTGAAGAGCCACTTGACAGAAGAGGAAAGCAAGTTGGGCAATAAACTCGTGAAGTGATGTTCAACTTCACTGGTAGTGAAGGGGACACAAATAAAATAATAGTGAAAGACAATTTCCTACCCCCTCTGATTTAAGAAACTTTATGAAAAGCCTAGAAACCCCAGGTGTTGGAGAGGATGTGAAGAAATGGTATCTCCGATCCTGGTGGAAGTAAAAATTGGTACAGACACTTTGAAGAGCCATTTGGCTGTATCTCTTGTGCGTATCCAAGAGGAATACATTAATGCTGACACACGTAAATGATGTTAAATGTAAGAATGTTCAATGTAGTACTGACAGCAATAGTAAATATCATGAAATAATTTGTTTCCAACAATAGGAGGATGGACAAGTTGTGGAAAAATAATATAATGAACAATATACAACTATCCACTAAATATCCCTATTAGCATAGATACATGGTTTTGAGTGGGGCAGAAAAAGTCAAATTCCAAAAGGAGAACATTTGTGGGTATTTTGAAAACCTACAGATTAACCCACTGTATTTCATGTAATAGAAATAGCACACAATCAGACCCAGGGGGCTATCCATCAACTTCAGAATAGTGGTGCATTTTTGGAGATGGGAGGGAAAGCTCAGGGTATCCACCTGTATTCCCAATACAGTGCCTTATAAAGCTTGCATTCATCAACCAGCTCACCAAAATTCATGTTAGTGAAGACTCTAGTGATTCAGATAAATAAGTTCCTTTCTTCTTTATTGATGGTGGTGACTTGACACACTTTTAAAAAGATCTTGGCTCATTTGTTAAAAGTTTCTTTGGGAAAATTCAATGACGCAGAATCCTTCCATAACCCCTCAAGTTGACGGTTGCCATTATTAAAATTGTTACCATATTGTGATGCACTTCTGGGAGTTGTGTTAATCAAATTTCAAGAAAATGTCATTTCCTTAAAGAAAATATTTGGTTTCACCAGCCTGTAAATCTGTATTAACAATTCTAAGTCACCGGTTCAAACTGAAGGCCAGTACCTTGTTCATAGTAATCAACTGCAAATAAATCAGTTTGAGTCATTTGGCTATCTTCTCTAAGAGACACTGTTAATATTAAAAT
This sequence comes from Mesoplodon bidens, assembly GCF_964165515.1. Lineage (NCBI taxonomy): Eukaryota > Metazoa > Chordata > Mammalia > Artiodactyla > Ziphiidae > Mesoplodon > Mesoplodon bidens. The sequence goes on along the minus strand of NC_138162.1, from coordinate 65,849,045 downwards.
ACTCAATGCCACCTGCTTAGGATGTTTGCCTTCATACACTATTTCCAGTTTCTTTGTAAGTTTGCCAAGTGTTTTCAAATATATCCCTTGGGAAAATGACCTAGCAGTAATTTTTTCCTGCATTTTCTCAGGCTGATAGGAAAGTCTTTGATCATGTTGACTGAGGGCTTTCTTTTCAACTGAGAAAACTTCTTAGTTTTCTAAGTACAGAGAAACCTTATGCTTGTGCAGCTAGGCAGAGCTTTGTGCCAACACTGGATATTTGTATGTAATACATAAAGCTTAAAAGCCAAAATCATTACCTACAGGTTGGAGGAACAGAGAATGTCTCAATATTTTAACTAAAATTATGTTAAGGCTCTTTTAAATTTTCTCCTTTGGAATGCCAGTTATTTGCTCTTTTCCATTAGTTTTCTCCACTAAATCCTCTTCCCTTCCCACTCAATCCCTCCTCCCACACCCTACCCCTACACAGAAAATAACTGAGGTTCTTTCACAGAGGAATATTTTGTTTCCATTATTTGAGATAAAAAGCTAACAGTAATAAAGTCATCATTTTCAATGAAATTGACAAAAGTCACCATTCTTTTTTGTTTCCAAGTGGTGGGAGAACAAATGTTATTTAGAAATATCACACCATAAGACAATGGAAAGCATTAGGGGAATGGGTTTCACATCAGGAAATCCAGGGAGGAAACAATCCCTTCTTGTAGGATGGTGTTAAGTTTCTTTTTCCAGAGAGGGCAAAAGATCCACTAAGATGAAAGCAAAGAAAGGATGCCTGTGATAGCAGTGAAATTCATTTATTTATTTTCTCCCAGGCAGAGAAAGAAACCTGACAAATTAATTCTAATTTGGAGTAGGGGAGAGGTCAGATTTCATTTTCTTTCTTTCTTTTTTTTTTTTATTGGAGTATAATTGCATTACAATGTTGTGTTGTTTCTGTTGTACAATGACGTGAAACAGCTATATGTATACATACATCCCCTCCCACTCCCCCCACATCCCACCCATCTAGGTCATCAAGAGCACGGAGCTGAGTTCCCTGTGCTATACAGCAGGTTCCCACTAGCTATCTATTTTACACACGGTAGTGTATTTATATCAAACCTAATCTCCTAATTCATCCCACCCTCCCCTTCCCCCTCTGTGTCCACACGTCCATTCTCTACATCTGCATTTCTATTCCTGCCCTGCAAATAGGTTCACCTGTACAATTTTTCTAGATTCCCACATATATGCGTTACTATACGATATTTTTCTCTTTCTTACTTCACTCTGTATCACAGACTCTAGATCCATCCACATCTCTACAAATGACCCAATTTCATTCCCTTTTCTGACTGAATTTCCCTATATTTTGAGTATCGCTGCATTTAGACATAAAGCAATTTCAAAAAATTATATATTTGTTGAATTGTTTGACTCTGTTCCATCATAACATCATTGAGAATTGGTTTCCCATCCGTGAAATGTGGCTGTCTTTACCTACCTCACAGGGTAATTATAAAGCTGAGCTGTTGGGAGAAAAAAAACTGGTCTAAGAGAGGAAATCCAAACATTTGCAGGAGTTTAGGGGGTCACTGAAATATGATCACCAAGATGAGAGGCGAGCGGGCTCTGTAGAGTTTGAGATGAGCAAGTACACTCACAAAAGCATTTCATTTCTTAACAAACTGTTAACCCTGTGCTAGACTAAAAACAAAAACAAAACAAAAACAAAACCACAAGTCTTTGACCACTCCCAAATGTTAGTTTGCAGCCCCTTTAGTAATAAAAGAATGGGCTCTGGTTTGAGATAGCCTAACAGTTTGAAATCACCTCAAAGTAACTTAGGTCCTTAAGTAACTTAGGAAAGTTCTTAATTTCTCCCCCCCCCCATTTTATTGAGATATAATATACACATAACATTGTGTAAGTTTAGGATGTACAAATGTGCTGACTTGATACACTTATAAAGTACAAAATAATTATCATCAAAGTGTTAGCTACGACTTCCATCCCATCCCATATTTACCATTTCTTTTTTGTAGTGAGGACATTTAAGATCTACTCTTAGCAACTTTCAAGTATATGATACAGTCTTATTAGCTATCATCGCTGTACATTAGATCCTCAAACTTGTTAATCTTATAACTGGATTGCACCCTTTGACCAACATCTCTAATTCTCACCACCCCTCCTCAACCACCACTCTGCTCTCTGCTTCTCTGAGTTTGTCTTTTTTAGATTCCTCATGTAAATGATATTATACAGTATTTGTCTTTGTCTGACCTGGGAAGTTACTTAATTTCTTTAAGTCTTGATTTTCCCCAAATGATAACATTATAACATTAAGTTTCCACATTGAGACATACAGATAATAATAGTATATTCCTCTTACAGTGCTACAGGACTCAAACAGTATCATGTATGTACATCCTACCTCCTCAATAAATGGTTGTTGTTACCACCTCATTAGAGTACTTTGTACACAATAATGTTCTATACAGATGTAGGAGGTTTTTGGTTTATTTACTATCATTTGCTATGTGATATTTAAATAATAAATTACAAATATCAAATCAAATATAGAGTTCAGATAAATTAATCACTTCCAGGGTGGTGGTGAGGAGACATTATTTTAAATGCTATAATTCTTTTGCATGCAGATAAATGTTTATTTAATTATTAGATCCTTGTGGGATACACTCTTATGAATACGATGAACAGAAAACTATTCTTAAATTTTCATTGAGAATAAAACTAGATCTAAATAAGTTAATCTTTTTTTTTTTTTGGAATTTCAGACAGTAAAGAAAAAAACATTGGGCATGATCCATCAAAAAAATATATAGATCTACAAAGCTTCCTTTTTTTTCTTGTGCAATATATCATACACACCAAAGTATATATAAGGATACATAATTTGAAGAATAAAAATAAAGCAATCACCCCTAGAGACATCATCCAGGTTAAGTAATAGAACACTGCTAGTAATGTCTTAGCAGCCTCCTGTGCGCCCCTCCCAAATGAATTTCCTCTCCTTCCCACAGATGTGACAACTGATTTCTTTCCTTCCTTCTATGCATGCAAATTTAAACAATGCATTGTTTAGCTTGGCCTGTTAGAACCTCGTTAAAATAGAATCACACTGTATAAATTCTATAGCCACTTCTTTCGCTCAACATTGTGTTGATAGAATTTTTCTACATTGGTGTGTGTAGCTGTAATATGTTCATTTTCCTTGTAGTACAACATTATAATGTATGTATATACCATGATTTATTTATCCAATCTATATTAGATTAACATTTCTGTTGTTTCCATTCAGAGTTGCTATGAAAATTTTTTTGTAAGTTTCCAGGTAAACATGAATAAGAATTTCTCTAAAGTATGGATCAAGAGTGGAATTCCAGGGTCATAATAAATGCATATCTTCAAATATGCTAGAAAATGTCAAACTATTTTCCAAATGGGTTCCATCAGTTGACCCTCTGTTCCACAGGAAATGAGAATTCCCCTTTCTCCACATCCTCACTAATATCTGATATGGTCAACAATTTCTTTTTCCCCCAGGCTCCATGAAGCACAGGAATCTTTCCAGAACCTTAATCTGATCACATCCTTACTTTCAACTCTTCAATGGTTCCTCTTACTGTCAAAATAAAGTTTCAAATCCTTGGTCTAAACCATAAGGCCATGCTTTATCTGATCCCAGTTGTTAGACATTTAAATGTTGCTAGCTTTATGATGAAGAGTTGTACGTTATAGTGGTTTTAATTTGCATTTCCATGATTATTAATAGAATTGAGAATCTTTTCCTCAGTTTATTGGCCATGAGTACTTTCCTGATTATACCTTTTGCTTGGTTTTGTATAGGGCTGTTTGTCTCTTATCCCTTTATATGAGTTCTTTTTATATGTTGTAATAACTCACCCCACCAAATATATGTGGTTATAACAATCTTCTCTCACTCTATGACTTCTATTTTCAATTTCTTTATGTTATCTCTTGGTAAAGAGAAGTTCTTAATTCCAATGTAATTAAATTTATTAGTCTTTCCTTTATAGTTCATAGTTCGCATTCTGTTTAAGAAATTCTGAGGATATAAAAATATCCTTCATACTAACTTCTAAAAATCTTTATAATTTTGCTTTTCACATTTATAACTGAGAGTCACCTGGATTGACTTTTTGTGAGGTAAGAATCTATTTTTTCCTATAGGTATCAACAAATGTCCCACTTACTGAAAAGTCCAGGTTTTCTCAATGAATCTACAATACCTCCTCAGTAAAATGTCTTTTTTGCATGTAATTTTTACTAGATTCAGTGTTCTATTTGTTTGACAATTTTTATATCCCTGCACCCATAGACACTAATCAGTAGAGATTTTTAAGTTTTCATGTCCAGTAGGGCCAGTATACCCAACTTGCTCTTCAAGAGTATCTTGATGGTTTGGAACCTTTGTACTTTCATGTAAAATTTTCATTCATTTTGCTAAATTCCATTAAAAAGATAAAAATTTTAAAAGCATTAGCTCTACAGATCAATTAGGGGAAAGTGACACATTCACAATATTGAGTCCTCTATGCCATGAACATAATCTATTTGTTTTCAAAAAATGTTATTTCAAGAGTTCTGCAAGTCATTCTATACAGATTTTGGAGAAATGTTGTTGGATGTATTTCTAGTTACTTTACATTTTTAAGTTAATATAAATGATACACTTTTTTTTTTTTTTTTTTTTTTTTTTTTTTTCTTTTTGCGGTATGCGGGCCTCTCACTGCTGTGGCCTCTCCCGCTGCGGAGCACAGGCTCCAGACACGCAGGCCCAGCGGCCACGGCTCACGGGCCCAGCCGCTCCGCGGCACATGGGATCCTCCCAGACTGGGGCACGAACCCGCACCCCCTGCATCGGCAGGCGGACTCTCAACCACTGCGCCACCAGGGAGGCCCAATGATACACTTTTTTAAAAAGATTCATTTTAACTCTTTTAGCTACTATATTAGAAATGCAACAGATTATTATTCATCGATCTTCTACCTACACTCTTACTAAACTCTTACTTCTAACAATTTACTCCTTGGGGATTTTAATTCTTTTGGCTATTCTATGTGTTACCTGCAATTAATAACAGCTTTGTTTCTTCTTTTAGGATTTTTACACCTTTTATTTACCTTGCCTTACAGAACTGGCTCAGATCTCCAGTATAATATTGAATAGAAATAGTGATAAAAGGCATCTTTGTCTTTTTCAGATTCTAAAAAGAAGCGTTTTGGTTACTTACTATTGAATATCATGTCTGTGTATGAAAGGATGTTGAATTATAGTAAATGAAAGGCTTTGAGGAGCTTATATTAAGATGATATTATATATAGTTTTTACATTCAATCTATTCATATTTATTTCCTAGTTTTAAACAAACTTTATTCTTAGCAAAAATACAACTTGGTCATGATGTTTTATTACATTTGTTCTACATTGCTGGATTCAGTTTTTCAATATTTCAGTTAGGCATTTTGCATTTATGTTCATTAGTGAATTTGACTTCAAGTTTTTCTTATTTATACTCTCATTAGTTATTTTGGTATTAGTGTTTGCTAGGCTAACTTTAAAAAATGAATGGGTAGAGGAGAATATATCTGTCTTTTTCTGTGACCTCAAATATTGAAATTATTTATTTCTTTAGCATGGAGCACAACACTGTGGCGGTCACGACGACATGTGATCCACAAATTTTCTTCCCTTTTCTGCAAGGCGCACAGCTAGACTGTTATTTTCTGCCTCCCCACAGTTATATGGGGCTATTGATTACATTCTGGCCAATGGAATGTGGTCTGCATTATGAAAGTAAATGGGATACTGTATGTAAGTCTTTTGTTATAATGAATATTCACATCTGACACATTACTTTAAAAACTTTCCTCATTTTTTAGAGGTGGACAGTAACATAAACCAGAAATGATAGTGTGTGGATTAAAATCTATATGTAAAGGGCCTAGAAGCTAAATGTGTGTTTAATAAATGTGAATTGTTACTATCATTTGAGGCAATAATGGTATGTTGATAACATAACACTATTACACATTCCAAAGAGATTTAACTCTGAATCTATATTCCTTGTAAAAAAAAAAAAACCCAAGTCTATAACTGTAGTTTCCAAAGGAAATAAAATAGAAATAAAAGAAATGTAATTAAGGAAAATAAAGTCTTTGGAATTAAAAGTTACTCCAGACAACTATCATATAAATACTCTAAATATTTTATTTTGAATTAAGTGAAATGGACAAAAATGTGGTTATGGAAGCATTCTTAGAACTTCAGAGCATTTTGTTGTTCTTCATCCGGCATCAAAATGGCCAAGAGGAATAGCAGGAAAAGCTAGGTGGTCAGCCTTTGTACCCTTCTATGCAAGGTTCCTTTCTGTCATGATAGAGACCAGAGATCTGAGAAACTTCTAGATCTCTCACAGACTGGAAGGTCTCTCATTTCTGGGAGAGTCACCCCCTCTGCTCCATTCAGAGCAACAATAGGTTGAGTTCAGGCAGGAACAATGATGTTTCTCTATAATGCCTGCTCTCCTGACAGGTGAAATCAGTCTAATTTGAACCTCAAAGACAGCCTCTGAGGAAAAATGAGGTACAAATCAGTTAAGTATAATGACTCTTTTTACATGAATCTTGGATATTGTTAGAATGAGCTTTCTTTATTTCTTTCCATAAGCCACTGTCCAGCTCACAGTATCTTTGGGTAAGGGGTAAAACAGAACCTGTACTAGAATACCCAGTATAAGGACTAGGTATACAAATGGGTAGGATATGAACCTGGCCTCTGTGATTTGGTCAACCAGATTGGTTTGGTGAGGGTGATATTACTGACATGGTAGTTATGACCTGGTAAATGGTCAGGGAGGCAGTAAGGACACTAGTAAAGAATGCTAAGTTTGGCATGTGTGGAAATAAAAAAACTAGATTCCATTCCAACTTCTTTTCATTGTGAATTATTGTGAAATCATAATATTTCTTCACTTCTAAAATGGGGCCGTTAGTAGGCCTGAGTACCTTACTTGTTCATACCAAGGAGCAAGGAGGTAGAGGAAAGCAAAGAAGGGTCATATGATAGCTAAAACCACCTGGACAAAGACTACATAGCAGAAAATTAGCTTTATAGAACAAGTAGCTTATGAATTTTATAAATATAAAAATATGTATACATATAGTAGATAGTGTCAGGGAGAGAAAAGTAAATAGTATTGGTTATTTTGTGGCAGTCAGTTGTACAGTTCCAATATATTCTAAGTTCTGGGGCTAAAACCAATGTTCTTTTCAATGTGACCTTTTCCAAACAGTCTCTGACATTGATCAGTGAAATGTTGATATTGATGTGCCTTGGTAATTTACTTACTGCTAAAAATAAAAATGTCTATTGTCCTAATCAATGATGAAAATGAGTCTTTTTACACAAAACAAAGAGCCACAAGCCCTTTATGGTTAAGGTGAGTTTATCTCTTGATTATAAAAAACAAAACAAAACAAATAAAGAAAACATAAAAACCTCTTTAAGTGGTGTTAGAATGGGATTGAACAAGTTTCATTTATTTTAAAAATATGTATATAATTGTGGGGAATCAGTACATGGGTTGGATAAAGCTAGAAACGATTTTCAAATTAAAAAGGAACCAAAATATCATACAACTTAAAAATTTCTAATAATAGGTATGATATATAGTCATTGTAGGAAAATTAGAATATACAGAAATATAAAACCATATATAATAATCAGACTTTACCCTCAGAGTTGCCTATTTATTAATGTTTCAACCTATATCCTTCTAGACATTTATTTGGGGAGGGAGATTAAAAAAAGGACAACTTCTCTGCCAGGGACTATCCTTACAACAGTTCTAGGAGTGACTTGACATTATCTCCATTTTACAAAGCAGGACACCAAAATTCAGAAAAGTCAAGTTACTTGCTTATAGGCTGATAAATGGCAAAGTATGATTCAAATTCAGACAAAATGATTTCAAAGTTCAAGGTTTTCCCTGAACCCAAAGACATTGAAAAGAATAATGGTGCTCAAAGTGACATAAGCAAGATGGAGAAGAGGAAGCACCAGACTCTCTTTCCTCACATGTACATACCAATTCAACAACAATGCAGGAACCAATTCTCCTGAAAATAAAAAAAAGAAAAGAAACCAGCAAATTTCTCTAATTAGGAATCCACACACACAATACAGAGAAAACACATTCACAGAAAAGTTTAGAGAGGTCCCAAGGATCAACAGCTGGCCTGACTGGTGCAGTTCTTTCTGTGTATGAAGCTAGTCCATAAAGACTGGGCGAGGTGGCTGTTATTTTAAATGCGTGGATACCAATGCAAACTTACTAGGAACACAAAGAAACGGGGAAACAGCTCAATCAAAGGAGCAAATAAATGTCCAAAAACCAACCTGAAAGAAATGGAGGTAAATTAATTATCTGAATAAAAATTCAAAATAACTGTTATAAAGATGTTCAATAAGCTCTGGAAAACAGGACTGAACAAAATGAGAATTTCAACAGAGAGAAAATATATATTTCTTTTTTAAAAAAAGAGATTTTGTAATTAAATAATGCAATAACTGAACTGAAAAATTTACTAGAAAATTTTAACAGCAGACTTGATCAAGCAGAAAAACAAATCAGTGAACCTGAAGATAAGTCATTTGAAATTATCCAGTAAATGGAGAAAAAAAAAGAGTGATAAGGCTAAAGGACTATTGGGATACCATCATGTGGACCATTATATACATTAAGAGAGCCCCAGAAGGAGAAAAGAGAGAGAGAGAGAAAAGGGCAGAAATATTATTTAAGGAAATAATGGCCCCAAACTCCCCAGATACAGAGAAGGATAGGGACATATAGATTTGAGAAACCCAACAAGTCTCAAATAGGCTTAATCTCAAAGGAGTCTACACCAAGCAAACTATAATCAAATTGTCAGAAGTCATGACAAAGAGAGAATTTTAAAAGCAGCAAGAGACATTTTTCCAAAGAGGAAATGAAGATGGCCAACAGGCACATGAAAAGATGCTCAACAATGCTAATTATCAGGAAAATGCACATCAAAACCATGATGAGATATCACCTCACACTTCTCAGAAAGGCTATCATCAAAATAGCAAATAACAAATGTCGGCAAGGATGTGGAGAAAAGGGAACCCTCATACACTGTTGGTGAAAATGTAAATTGGTGCTGCCACTGTGGAAAACAGCACTGAGGTTTCTGAAAAAACTAGAAATAGAACTACCAGATGATCCAGGAATTCCACTCCTGGGTTTATATCCAAAAGAAACAAAAACACCAATTCAAAAAGATACATGCACCCCAATGTTCATAGCCGCATTATTTACAATTGCTAAGATATGGAACCAACCTAAATGTCCATCAAAAGATGAATGGATAAAGAAGATGCAGTATATATATACAATGGAATACTACTCAGCCATAAATAAGAATGAAATAATGCCATTTGCAGCAACATGGATGGATTTGGAGGGCATTATGCTAAGTGAAATAAGTCAGACAGAGAAATACAAATACTGTATGGTATCACTTACATGTGGAATCTGAAAAATACAACAAACTAATGAATACAACAAAAAATAATCAGATTCACATATATAGAGAACAAACTAGTGGTTACAAATGGGGAGAGGGAAGGGAGGGAGGAGCAGTAATCAGAAACATTCTAACCAAGAAAAGCCCAAGGGCAGATGGAGTCACTGGTGAATTCTACCGAACATTTAAAGAAGAATTAACGCCAATCTTCTCAAACTTTTTCCAAAATATGAAGAGGAGGAAACACTTTCAAACTCATTTATGAGGCCAGCATTACCTTGATACCAAAGCCAGAAAAACACACACACACACACACACACACACACACACACACACACACACACTAGGGGTATAAGGATGGTTCAACATATGAAAATCAATCAATGTGACACATACCACATTAACTCAAGAAAGGATAAAAACTCACATGATCATCTCAAAATTGCAGAAAAAGTATTTGATAAAATTCAACACCCTTTCATTATAAAAACTCTCAGAAGCTAGGAATAGAAGGAAATTACTTCAACATAATAAAGAACATGAATATAAAGCCCAAAGCTATTATCATACTCAAAACCTGAAAGCTTTTCCTCTAAGATAAGGAACAAAGTGAGGATGACTGTTTTTGTCACTTCTATTCAACATAGTATTGGAAATCCTAGTCAGAGTAATTAGGCAAAAAAAGAAAAGGCATGCAAATTGGAAAGGAAGAAGTAAAATTATCTCTGGTTGCAGATGACACAATCTTAAGTAGAAAACCCTAAAGATTCTACACACACACACACAAACTGTTAGAACTAATAAATGAATTAAGTAAGGTTGCAGCATACAAAATCAACATACAAAAACAACAAACTGAAAAGCAAATTGAAAAATTAATACCATTTACAAAGGCATCAAAAAGAATAAGTCTCTTCCTATATAAACTTAACCAAAGGGATGAAAGACTTGCACACTGAAAACTATAAAACATTGCAAAAAGAAATTAAAGAGGACACAATTAAAGGAAAATATATCCCATGTTCATGGATTGTAAGACATAATATTGTTAAGATGTTCATACTACGCAAAGCAATCTACAGACTCAATGCAATTCCTATCAAAAACCCAATGACATTTTTTATAGAAATAGAAAAAAGTCTTAAAATTCATATGAAACCACAAGGATCCTGAATACATAAAACAATCTTGAGAGGAAGAAGAACACAAGTTGGAGGCCTCACATTTCCTGACTTCAAAACATATTATTACAAAGGTGCATAATCAAAAAGTGTGGCACTGGCTTAAAAACAGACATACTAGTCCAAGGGAACACAATAGAGAGCCGTGAAACAAACCCACACATATATGTACTGGTCTTCAAAAGAGCATCAAGAATACACAATAAGGAAAGCATAGTGTCTTCAGCAAATGGTGCTGGGAAAACTGGATATTGAAATGCAAAAGAGTTAAATTAGACCCCTATCATAGACTATACACAAATATAAACTCAAAATGGATTAAAGACTTAAATATAAAACCTGAAACTGTAAAACTCCTAGAAGAAAACAGGAGAAGGTCTTCATGGCATTGATCCTGGCAAAGGTTTCTTGAATATGGTACCAAAAGCATAGGTAACAAAAGCAAAAATAGATAAATAGGACTAAATCAAACTAAAACATTTCTTCATAGCAGGTAAACATTCAACAGAATGAAAAAGCACACTTGAAAACTATATATCTTATAAGGGGTTAATATTCAAAATATAGAAGTAACTCCTACACCTCAATAGCAAAATAATCAAATAACCCAATTAGAAAATGGGCAAAGGACTTGAATAGACCTTTCTCCAAAGACAACATACAAAAGACAAATAAGCATATGAAAAGATGCTCAACATCACTAATCCTCAGGGAAATGCAAATTAACACAACAATGAAATACTACTTCATACGCATTAGTATGGCATTTATTTATTTATTTATCTATCTATCTATCTATTTGTATAAACAACATCATGTAACATGGTTCGGCACTCTTGTGCACTGTTGGGGACAATGTGCAATGGTACAGTGCTGTGGGAAAACAGGTTCCTTAGAAATTAAAAATAAAACTACATATGATTCAACAATCCTACCTGTGGGTAATTATCCGAAAGACTTGAACCAGGACCTCAAAGAGGTATTTGCCCTCCCATGTTCACTGAAGTATTAATCATAATAGTCAAGAGTGGAAGCAACCTAAATGTCCATGGACAGGTGAATGGATAAAGAAAATGTGAGATATATATATATATATATATATATACAATGGAATATTGTTCAGTCATACAAAAGAAAGAAATCTTTTCATTTGCCACAGCATGGATGAACCTTGAGGACATTACACTAAGTGAAATAAGCCATTCACAAAAGGACAAATACTGAATGATTCCACTTATATGAGGTACGTAAAGTAGTCAAACTCATCTAAGCGGAAGGTAGATGAGTCATGCAAGATGAAAACATTCTAGCGATCTCTTGTACAACACTCTGCCTATAGTAAATAATACTGTACTGTACTCTTGAACATCTTAAGAGAGTACATTGCATGTTATATGTTTTTTACCATAAAAATAATTTAAAACCTTTTAAAAAAAAAAGGTGATGGTGCTCTTCTCTCCACTCTGGATTCCAGAGACAAAGTCTATTCCATTACTCCTGATGTCTTATTACTGTTTTACTATACCATCATTCTATAAATATTGATCAAGCTCTCTGAGTATACTTTTTCTGTATCTCTCATGGTACCTAGTACAGGGTTTTGAGCACAGAAAACAGTTAACAAACACTTGTTGAATAAAAACATTTATGCATTTGTAAAGGACAAGTCTATTAAAATTTCCCAAATGTTGCAGGCTAATTTTTAGAATTCACTTCAATGGCTGATTTTCAGAAATCCATAAAGCTATAAATCCACCAGGAATTCAAAGAAGGTAGCATTATTAACTGAGAGAAACAGCTGGGAAAGACTTAATGGAAGATGTTGGTCTTCATTCATTCATGTATCAGATATCAGCGGTCCCCAACTTTTGTAGCACCAGGGACTGGTTTCGTGGAAGACAATTTTTCCACGGATGGGGTAGGGGGCGTTCAGGCAGTAATATGAGCGCTGGGGAGCAGCAGATGAAGCTTTGCTCACTTGCCAACCACTCACCTCCTGCTGTGCGGCCCAGTTCCTAACAGGCCGAGGCCTGGTACTGGTCTGCAGCCCGGGGGTTGGGGACCCCTGTCAGGTATAGTTAGGAACTACTGGATGCTGTGAGGATGAATTTAGGCTCACAGTCTAGTATAGCCAGATGATATGTAATAAATGCAAAAAAAAGTCAATAGATGTGGTTAAAGGGGTTGCTGAAGGCTTTACAGCTAAGCATATTGAGTTTTAAGGAAACAATGTATACTCAAAAACTATACGGTAGGGGCTTCCCTGGTGGCACAGTGGTTGAGAGTCCGCCTGCCGATGCAGGGGACACGGGTTCGTGCCCCGGTCCGGTAGGATCCCACATGCCGTGAAGCGGCTGGGCCCGTGAGTCATGGCCGCTGAGCCTGCAAGTCCGGAGCCTGTGCTCCGCAACGGGAGAGGCCACAACAGTGAGAGGTGCGCATACCGTAAAAAAACAAACAAACTATATGGTATATAGAATATAGTATTCCTAGGCAGAGGAAGCAGCAGGTACAAAGGTGAGAAAACATGAAAAAAAACCCAAAAAACTAATTAGGACATTTGGAAAAAGTTCAGAAAGTATGCAGTATAAGACATAAGTAGGAGAGTAACAGGGAACATATGGTAATCAGATTGTGAAGGACTTTAAGGTCCAAGTGAAGGTATTTGTTAGAAATACAGAGAAAGACCCATGTCAGAATTTATGCCATCTTCCCTCCAATTTCAACGAAATGCAAGGACTAAAAACAACGACAAAAGATGTTGTTAATAGTATATCCATGATCTAGATCAATGCATGTGAAAATTGTACCCATTTGCTGGTTCCAGTCAATGTATTTGATCTAAAGCAGAATTAATTTCTGTCTCCTTTTGGGTATTTCAGAACACTTTTTACTATCTAATGATATTGGTCACCTTTAACTTTATACTCTACACATATTTAAGTAAATTGTACTATTTCTCCAACTACATTTTTAGCCCCTTGCTTATCTCTGTATCTACCACAGAGTTTGGGTTAATTGAACGGCACCAAATAGAACTGAGCTACAGCATTACTTCTTTCTCATAAATTTTATAATCTTTTATCTTTTTTGAATAAATGCAGGCAAAGAAAAAGTATCTTTCACAATATGGTTAACTTACATTAAAAAAAAAACAACAACTAAGAAAGGACATGGTGTTTGGTTACTGACACCTAACCCTTTGTTTTTCTTAGACTTGAGTCAGCAGAAATATGAACCCTGGTAAGACTGCCTGTATTTCCAGCTTTTGTGACCCTTGTTTATTCATCAAACTATTATGAACTTTGGCCCAGTTATGCTCTTTTGCAGTCTATTTGTACCATTCACCTGGATGGAAGAGATATTCCTTATTTTAAGAATCTGTTTACAGACATTTTGGAGGCATGGAAAGAAGCTAGTCAACAATATACATTTTGTATTTCTATATAGAATGACCAATTGATTTTTTTCAGGGTAATCTCAGCTCTGAGTACTAATCTGGATAGGAAGTGCCTAATCTTTACAGAACTACTGGAGTAAAAGGGTATGTTTTTCTTTGCTTATCACAGGTCCAGTTATAGGATAAACCTCAAAGAAGTGTGTGCCAAGCCACCCAAAGGACTCAGTGTAGAAGAAAAGAAATTTCTAAGATTTGAAATGCTAGAGGAATAAAATAGTTACAGGAACTAAATCACAAGTCAGGCTTTAGAGGGAATATGGAAGTCAAGAGTGGAGAAGGACAAAGATTTTCACCTTTGTTTTCTAAAATTTTGATTTCCCTTTTTGTAACTTGTGCATCACACATTTCCTATTAGAGATCTTTATGTGAATTTACCCTACTGTAGTCAAAAGTCATTTTAGGATTTTGTTAAAGTGCTGAATTCAAAAAGATATAAATTCTATAATTTAATATCTACATAGCTCAAAATAATTTTATAGATATTTATGCTAAGCTCTTGATAATCATATCTATCACTTTTATGCCATTATCTTACTATTTGGTATACAAATATGTTAATTTGGTTAATGACACTTTAGTTTCCTAAGGGAAATAATACAATTTCTAAACATATTAATAGCTTGAAATGCTTCTTAAGCTCTGGAAAAACTTGATAAACAAATAAAGCCAGTGTCATCATCCTTGACGAATTTTAGAAAAAAATCAATAGTTTAGTTTGAGGGTCACTTAACTATGTAATTCAGGGAAGGGACAATACAACAGGAGAGACTGTCTCAGATAAATGAAGGGTTTCAGATTCCGCAATTGGAAAGAATTTAAAAGGAGAGTCTTTCTTAAATCTCTGAGGCTTGTCTGTTTACTTACGATAAGTTACATGAATATATCTAGGTAGATATTTTTTCAAAAATATGCTTCTATCATCCTTTTGCTACCAGGAAACCCAATATAATTTACTTTTTAATTGTATCTACTCTTTTTTAGGATTAAAGGTAAAATTAAGTCCCTTCCCTGGTTTTTGTGTTTTCTAAAAAAAATTTGTTATTCCTGATCTCTCTCTTGAAATTTCCTATAAAATATGCACTCTCATGACAATATACACTGATTATTTTTAGGAAGGAGAAAAGTATGCATTATACATCAAAAGAATTTTTTAAATGTACTGAATTATAATTCATTGTTTTAAAATATATTTAATAACTTTGAAAAAGCTGTACCTTTTGTAATGTTATACTTTATTAGACAAATGTTTGGGAGGATCTGAGGTTCCTTTCCCTTTTGCTTTACTTTTCTGTTTATATGAGAACTAGCATAGTTATAGAAACTCTCCTTTCTTTCAAAGAGGACTTAATTCTCTTCTAATGAATTTTATATTGAACAAACCAATGGAAACAAATGATGGGAACAGAGTCAGAGAAGGAAAATGAAACTAGGAGTTGAAACTCTTAGTGAGTGGGAAGAATCAATGACTCCTAGTTTTGTAGTTTGAAAAGCTAATGGAAATTGGTGCCCTAAGTAAAATACAGGGTACAAAAGGAATAACAAGTTTGAAGAGAAAAATAACAAGCTCAAAAGTGGTGATACCACACATTAAAGCAATTGAAAAAAAGAAAAAAGAAGGAAAATATGAGTGTCTATGGTAACTCACTGAATCCCACCACAAACACAGCTCCTCCAAACACTGGATGGAAGACCCATTTCAAAGGGGAGGTTTCCAGTACTTATCTGCAAGATGGACCTCAGTTCAGGGAAAGCACATAGCACCTTATAACTTAGATCATCCCCTCGGGGTTGAAAGGTAAAGTATAATGTAACATACCCCATAGCCGGAGGGTAAACAGGCTTGGGTTACCACTGCATTATTTGGCTGCCCTCATCAGAAACATAACCTGTCTCCACAAGTTTAAGATAAAACAGGAGAGCCCTGATCATTTGACTCAAACAAAAGCATCTTAAGTGCAACTGCTATCTTCCCTCCTGATACAGCACATGACTCCTTGTCAAGCCCAGCTGGAGACCGTGTCTAGAAGGATTATAGTTGAGGTTTCTGAAGCTGCCCTTTTCTCTTACACACATTCACTATGATCATCTCATTTTTATCAAAACAACGTGATAAAAGTTGCACAGAATCTGCAAATGGTAACTAGACATGGAGAGTTTCTGCCAGGAGTAGTACTGTCCTGAGACACATCCTGAAAGGTAATAGCTTTGTGGGATTTGGCTGCCTGTTGATAATATTTCATGTAATTTTCCACAGCCAAGAAGAAACAGATCAATCCAAGGGATTTTTGCAACCTCTTTTTCCCTCCCTGTATGTGAAAATACACGGAAAAAAATACATAATACAGTCCTCTAATAAAACTTTGCGGATCATTTTCATGCAGATGGCCAAACATCTGTGAATATTAAAAATGAACTTTGGCACTTTTCCTCCTTATCGTAATATTACTATCACTTATTTCCTTCCCTATGAATATTTTATACCCCACCCATTCAATGACCCAACCCCAAATCAATCTACTCCGGGGAAGCCATGTATGCTTATCTAAACACTGCAAGCAAGTATAAAAGATTAAGACAAAGCTCCTACTAAAAAATGAGAATGTTAAAGAAAATAATAAGACTAAAGTCTCTCTTTTAGCAATATGTGTTTGCCTTAAAGATTATTCTCCTGGATTCATTATAAGCATTCGAGATTTCAAGAAAAGAAGCATTCCCTTTTGTAAAGTTTTATAAGCACAGAAACATATTTAGTATTTCAGAAATAGTTATAGATCACATACACACTAAGAAAGTTAAGCATATTATTTGTAAGATTCAAAGAAAGTAGATTTAGTTTTTGTTAGGGTGATAATTGCTTCAAATGTTTGTCTAATTAAGCAATTAATGAACTGTTGATCATCTATTATATTTCCTGTGTTGGCAAGAATTATATATACATACAATGTATATAAACAAATATAACTGAAAAAGGAAATTATTTTAAATATGAAACTGTAAAAAATGGGACCAAAGGGTTAAAAACAAACATTCTAAAAGCGATGACCTAATTCACCTACAACGTTTGATGTTTAAGATTCATGGGCAAAATACAGACTTCAGAGGAAGGTATTCCTTTGTGCAGTGAAGCTGAGAAAGGAAGACGGAGAATTCTGCTAAAGGTGCAGATAATTAGATTGTGCATCCTCTGTGGTCTTTCCAAACTTTTGGTTTAAAAAAAAAAAAAGGACTCCTCAAAACAATAACTAGGCAAATACTATTGATTTGGCCTCTTTCTCTCAGTGTAGACTGAGTCTGGTGCTACTCTGACCTAAAAATAATAAATCAAAGTTCTGTGAACTGGAGTGTAGCATTGCCTATGATGAGTTGAAAGGCTCCATTTCTCCAAATCCCCACTCTGGTCCTTGAAACTGGAGTTTTGCAAAGCCTCATGTGCTATCACCAGCTGTAGTCAGGAAGGGGCTATTTGGAGTTCACTGTGGAAATGAGACCAGAGTTGCAGTGGGAGCTTGTGGAGTTTTACACAATGTCAGCCCACCCTTTCCCTGTGGAATAGGAATTGTTGGCAAAGTAGACTTCCTCTCATAGTCAGAATAATCTCAGCTTTCTCCTTGGAAAACATACAAAAAGAAAAAGAACATTCTAACATGCAATCATGAGGAATGTGCACTAGCATCCTGTTTAGACGGATCAAAATCTGCATCTTGTATCAGCATTCTTGACTGCCCTCCATATGTCTGTCTGTACTAGGAATTAGATGATCCTTTTTATCTAGTGATATTTGAAAGACTGTGGCATTCACTGCACTATATTAAGTAGCCAGTGAAATGCAAAGTTGAATGGAATGTTCCAGAGTTAACCAGTAAATTCATCCTAAGAAAATAAACAACCTGAATAATTCAAGTAAAAAAATTCCATTACCACTCTTTTTTCTCATTAACAAGTTTTTTTTTGGCTGCATTATCATAACATCTATAAGATCAGAATTTATCAAAATATAACTGTACTGAGTTACATTTTTGCGATAAGGAATAAAATTTAATAGTCTGTTTTCCTTCGTTGACAAGCTCATTTTGGAGTTATTTTAATGAATGACCTACACTTTTATATCCTCCTAATTTGCAAACCAAACAAGTTCAATCACCTCAAATTTGTACCAAATACGTGAGAAATGGTGCTGAGAAAAATCTGAGGTTTTGAAAACTTTCAAAGACTTGCTAATGGCTCTTTCAGCAGGATTTGCCAATTATAGCTACTTTCATCCCTCTAATAAAAGCTACCACTCAATTGAGCAAGTCTAAATGGGAGGTTGATAAAATTTTCCTAGGATAATCATTTGATACTTGTATATCTTCAATTGTAGAATATGACAAGATTGTGGCATTGAGATGTATGTATCATTGTTCAGTTTCGTATTCTGTGATAAATTCTACTGCACACAGATGAAACGAAATTGTGCATTTTGCACTAGTCCCATGGGAAGCTCATTCTTTACATAATGTAGTGGTGATGAATGTAGCTTTCTTTAGGAATGGGAATACTGTGATGAAAAAAGGATATGATCCCCTAAGCCCATGACTGAAAGCTATCTGGCTCAGACTGTAGTACATCACCCAGGGGTCAGGAGAGAAGAGATTTTTCTCTGCCTCATATCTGTAAATATCTTGCTGTCTTCTCTAACAATATTTTTTTCACCGTCTTGCCTGACGCTGTATAGCACTGGAAGATGATTCCAGGACATAGGCTATATAAGGGAAAACAGTTTGCACGCTAGAGAATGCAGGAATATTACATCGTATGCTTACATTACTCAGTTCATCTTTTCCTTTCTCAAAATCATCTTTCACTCAGCCGAAAGTACTACCTTTCGAAAAGCAACTCTACGCTCTGTTGCTTACAACCTTCCGAAGGCAACACATTGCTTGTGAGACAAGTACAAATCCACTGCAGGGCACACAAGCCCAACTAGCACCTGATTGTTACTCATCTTCTCCACCTTTCCCTTTATAACCTAGAAATACCAGATTACTGTAATTCTTCAATGCACATCATGATGAATCATGCATGCTGTTGCCCCTTATGTTTCCACTGCCTGCAGTCTTACAAACCTTGACCTTGCTGACCCATGCTGACCCATACTTAAGACTCAGCTCATAGCACCCATGAACCCTCCCTGAATTCCTCCGACTCAACAATGGGCCCTTCTTGTTGATCCCATAGCACCCTCTGCTGTCTTCCATTATAGAATGGATCACAGTGTGTTCTCTTCATCTTTCCTTCTTAGGAGACTGTAAATTTCTCAAGGTCAAAGGCAAATGAGTTCTCCAACATTTTATTCCTCTCTTTGCTGCCCCCCAT
This sequence comes from Mesoplodon bidens, assembly GCF_964165515.1. Classification (NCBI taxonomy): domain Eukaryota; kingdom Metazoa; phylum Chordata; class Mammalia; order Artiodactyla; family Ziphiidae; genus Mesoplodon; species Mesoplodon bidens. The sequence goes on along the minus strand of NC_138162.1, from coordinate 65,829,461 downwards.
CTCCCATGGAAATGGGTGGACAGAAATAGAGAAAAGCAAACACAAAGATAACAGAAATGTCTAGAGAGAGAACAGTAACACCAGGTGAATTCTAGCACAGAACAACTTGCTTATAATAAAACAAAGCCCATAACAGGAGACTGGGTATGTCTCTGTTTCTTGAAATCTAGAAGAATAAAATGGACACAACACTCCGTAAGTGTTCATGGGGTAGCTTCCTGGTGAATGATAAATGTTTGCTCTGCTTCCACATCATTCTCTGTTTTCTCCTCCAATTATTTTCTCACCTGGAATGCCTGTACCAGCCCTCTGGGCCCATTCGGACCTAACTTTCTAAGCCTGGGTAAAATCCCATTGTTTCTATGAAGCCTTCTCTAATTACTCCAGGAAACATTATTTTTATTATTTCTGAAACTCTAGAATACTTATTCTTATTCCCACCATTCATAAATATTTTAGGGCCTTCTTTTCTTCATCTTTAATCTCAAAAAATGTCTGATTAAACATACTGATAATTGTACCGTGGCTGAAACCACTGATACTCATATTTATTATTGACAGTAAATGGAATGAATGCTTAATTAAATGTTTTTCTCTTTTCTCTGATTTCCCTTTCAGTTAGAATATTCATAAATCTATTGAGAACAATGGATTAAATTTGAGTGTATTTTAGACTTCTTTTACCCATCCATGTGCTCTTATAAAAAACTGAAATTTCAAATGTCTGAGGGTTAATAAAGGAGCTGTTTATACACATGGGAAAGTTTAGCTCCCCTAAAATAATTGAAAAATACTGTATGCTCAAATTTTCCACAAATCCTCTATGTAACCTTGGGAAAGTATATTTCCTCTTTGGATTTTAAATTTCTTCCTATTAAATGAAGCATGAGATGATTGGACATTTATATTTAGAAAGATTCCTCAATGTGTATAGACCTATAATTTCTTGATTCAGTTGGTGTTAAAGAGTGGTATTAGATTGTTAAATTATTACATAAAGATTGTTGAACACGTATTGCAGATGAGTCCTAGTACACAACTCAAATTCACAAGAAGTATGTTTCTTTTTAAAAATTTCACTCCATTTTTACATTGTAAGGACATCACACTGAATTTTATAATTTATTTTTTACTGAATTTATTAATTTTTTTTTTTGCGGTAAACAGGCCTCTCACTGTTGTGGCCTCTCCCGCTGCGGAGCACAGGCTCCGGATGCACAGGCTCAGCGGCCATGGCTCACAGGCCCAGCCGCTCCGTGGCATGTGGAATCTTCCCGGACCGGGGCACGAACCCGTGTCCCCTGCATCGGCAGGCGTACTCTCAACCACTGTGCCACCAGGGAAGCCCCTTTATTTAAACTTTTAAGATGTTCCTTATTTTTCATAGTACAGGTCTTCTCACTTCATTACTAATATTTTCTATAATTGTCTATAATTGAACAGCTTCTATTTTGTGCTTCATTCTATCTGTATGGCAGAAACTTAGTGAGTTTTGGGTTTCTCCCCTCTTTTTCCTCAGATGTACTCAAGTTCTGGGGTTTACAGAGTGTCAATGCAATGGGAATACAGTAGGGATCAAGTGCTCAATAACAGCTGTCCATAGTGGTATTCACTGAGGTACCCTATATTGCTGCATCATTCTCCATAGGTTATGCCAAGTCATCCATCCCTGAATCTTGTCCATAAGCCCCGTGAAGCCCAAGACCTCTCTCCACATGTCAGAATGGAAACCAATCTGATATGTATATATATATATCTTACAATAATTAAATATAAAACAATATATGTAAAGTACCTAATTCTGTGTATGATGCAATATTAGAAACTCAATAAATGCTAAGCACTACTACTATTATTATTTTTTACTTCTTTGAGTCGGTAATTCAGTAACATTGTTCAAAAATCAAATATATATGTATACACACACATATAAAAATCAAAGTGAGAAGTATTCCCCTCATCCAGGTACCACTTTATCGAGTTTCCCTATTCACCTCCTAAAAGATAAACTTGATAGAGTTTTTTTAGGCAAAGATAGTGAAATAAAGTTTATGATAGCCATAAAATGGGGAGTTGAGGATATTTATTTTCATATATTCATATACATTTATAAGACTATCATCAAAACCTTGCAAAATAGGTTGTCAAATATTTATGGAGCACTTTCACAGACACTCTTCTAAGTGCTTTCGAAGTATTAACTAAGTTATTTCTCATACAACACTATGAGGGAGGGACTATTGGTAGCCTCCTTTGACAGATAAGGAAACTGAGGCTCAGTAACACTTGGAAAGCAGAGGTGAGATTTTAATTTTTAGCACTTCTACCCTAACACAACTATTATAATTTATATATGTACCCATTAGCCTTTGCATATACATATATTTTAACATTCTCTTTAATGTTTTTTATCTCTTCATCAATTGTCAAAAGTTGCCATTATTCTCAGAAACACTTCGGATAGCCTAAGAAATAACGTATGAAGAACAGGTTTGAATAGAGGAGCATCTACAGAGTAATAATCAAATGTATGTTTCCACTTAATCTTTGAAAACATTACTTATTTTTAAAAGCACTGACAGTTGCATAAAATCAAGAATCCTAACCTCTTAATAACAATGATGACTTATGTTGAAACAAAACACATCCAGTATCTCTCTGTATCCTCACAGCAATTCTATTAGGATAACCTTCTTATTACTACCTCTGTGACTTATTTTTCTCCTTTAATATACCTTTCGCAACGTCAATATGTCTTCCAAAAATGCAAAATTTATAATGGAATCCATGTTTTTAGAAAGCTTGAATGTTTCCCAAATAATCTGAGTTTAATTTTTTTTAATATTTAAAATTTACTGACTCATAGATTCATATATTATATAAATATGTATATATAGGCAATATATATATATACTTCTTATACTATATATGACATAACCATCACAATGTCAAGTAAAGCATTCAATTTTCAACATACGCTTGTAGCCTTATCTTTTACTCCTTGATTTTGCCCCCATCGCCCAGATATTCAATTATACTGAATTATTTGCTGTCACCTCAATATGATATTTGCTTTCTGTGCCTTTGCTTATATTGATCCCTTCTTCGCTGATGGAATACTATTCCTCCTTTAAGGCTCAACTCAAATATCACCTACTCAAGTTTCAAGACTTAAAAATGATGTCAACTTGGAAGTCTTCCAATCATAGCAATGTGCTTCCATAGCACTGTGCATGTGCAGCCTAGGCCACATTTTATTATCGTATTTCTTTGCATGCCTATTAAGAGCTATCACTGTGTCCTAACAGAGTACCTGGAATACAATAAGTGCATAATAAAGGATTATAAACTCCATGAATGCCAGTGAGATGACATAGCAGGAACTCTTACTTGTATTTACAAGATGAAGCATATTCCAAAAGTAAAAGTGGTTTGCTCAGGGCTACAGGATATATTACACAGCTATATGAACACGTGAGAAAGCTAGCTTCCCAATGTTCCTTTCTCGTGATGCGTGATAGGAACTGAAGAATGACAAAGCTGGAGAAAAAAAATCTAGGTATTTGCAAAGAGTACTAGGGCCAGTTTACAGGGACTGAATTATCGATATAAATACTCTAAATTTATTACTACACATGTCAGTGGGCTCTGAGAATTACCTGTTATAGCTAGTCTACATCTCTATTTTTTTAAAGGGCCTTATATGTTTTACTTTTTTTATTGAAGTATAGTTGATTTACAATGTCATGTTAGTTTCAGGTGTACAGCAAAGTGAGATATATATATATATATATATATATGGATCTGTTCTTTTTCAGCTTCTTTTCCCTTATAGATTATTACAAAATACTGAGTACAGTTCTAGGTCCTTATTGGTTATCTTTTTTTTTTTTTTTTTTTTTTTTGCGGTACATGGGCCTCACTGTTGTGGCCTCTCCCGTTGCGGAGCATAGGCTCCGGATGCGCAGGCTCAGCGGCCATGGCTCACGGGCCCAGCTGCTCCGTGGCATGTGGGATCTTCCCGGACCGGGGCACAAACCCGTGTCCCCTGCATCAGCAGGTGGACTCTCAACCTCTGCACCACCAGGGAAGCCCCTGGTTATCTGTTTTACATATAGCAGTCACATCTCTCTTTAATCCTCCAACACCTTCACGCCTCTCCTCACTCTCAAAAGCTGACCCTTCTTACTTCAATAAAAAGTTAGAAGTAGCTACAACAGAGCCTTATTGCAAGGGAGGGTAGAATGATGGATGGACAAACGGATATATAAGAGACCAAGGGTGATCTTATTTTGACATCTGGGTCTCCTTTGATTGCAAGGGCTTAACGTCTTGACTTGGCTAACTGACCTCTTGCTCCTTACTCTGTACCCCTCCCAGTTAACGCTCCCAAGAGAGAGGAGATCTGAGACACACTGCTGCCTTGGATCACCTCAACTAGTTCTCTGGATCAATGTTTATAAAAATAGAAAGAATAAATAACGATGGGAAAGAGATATAAAAATGAATTAAACCAGTCAGTAAAAGAAGATGGAGCATACCAATTTTTCTGTGATGGTGAGATGGACTTCCTGAGACAACTTTCATGTATCAGTCGGATATTCTGTTGCCACATAATGAAAAGAAGAAACTTTTTGGTTTTTAGATTTCTTTAGGATAGTGCAAACTCTTCCTTAGATTTTCTTTCTGTGGCTATAACAAGTGACAAGGGCTACTGAAGCTTAGCTGACACTCCTTCCAAAAGTTGAGCTCACTTAGATATATAGCTTATACAGTACAGAACATGTGTCATCAATTCTTTTTGCTTATACCACTCTCTGTTCCCTCATACTGTGAGTTTATGTGTATTCCCAACACCTAGTATATCACTAAACACATAGTAGATACTCAATAAATGCTTATTGAGTGAACATATACCTTGCTTGTGCTAAAAGTATGGATGGAACTACAATTCAAAATGAAATAGAATGCACCATATTTTAAGGAAAGGTAGCAGTTTGAAATAATTATAAGCTATGGATATGATTTGCATACTACCTCATAGGACAAATACAACTTGGGGCAGTGCTGGAAATCTGGTACTAAGGAAAGACCAGCAATTTTAAATTCATTTTTTAAAGTGAGAGAGTATGGAATATACAATTTCAGAAAAGACTCCTATGTTCTTGGTCTGATTCTATCACATTAAAAAAAAAAACTCAGGAAAAACACATATTTTAATAAGTCGCTTTCACTCCAGTGCCACCGCTAATAACTAGATTTAATTCTTAGCTGTAAGATTTGCTGTGGTGTTCATCAGAAATTTCTTCAGAAGAATGGATTATTTCTTGAGTGTGCTTCAACTTTAACAGGTTCAGAGTCATGCTCTGGATTACTTATAAAGTAAGAAGAATAGACAAACTAAGAGTTTCCTATATAGTTTTTTCCTCTTTGATTCTGGCTCATTTATAACTCTGGTGTAGTCTCAGGGTGACATTGCCAGATCTAAGCACCTTCACATAAAATGAAAATAGACTTCAGTCAAGGTTAAAGCAGAAGGAAATGACTTTCCCATAAGACTTTGCTTTTTGTTTTTGTGGATGCATGTTTTCCACTTCCCATGGGATTGGCAATACAGTGCATGATGTTTATCCTTAGCTTCTTATATCTCTGAGAACCTTATAAGGCTCTGCATAGAATTATATTTGTTGGTTTACTATGAAAAGAACATACTCTAAAACAAAGGTTTAGGGCTTCCCTGGTGGCGCAGTGGTTAGAGTCCGCCTGCCAATGCAGGGGACACAGGTTCGTGCCCCGGTCTGGGAAGATCCCACATGCCACGGAGCAGCTGGGCCTGTGAGCCATGGCCACTGAGCCTGCACATCCGGAGCCTGTGCTCCGCAACGGGAGAGGCCACAAAAGTGAGAGGCCCACACACCAAAAAAAAAAAAAGTTAAAAAAAAAAGGTTTATTTACCATCTACATCTGATCTTGAGTTGGTCAAACTAGGCCCTGCTATTTAGAGCAAGTTAAAATATTTAGCCTGGCTAAACACAGGGCTTATAATATTTTAACTGAAAGTTTAATGTTGCCTGACTTTGTTTAGATATCACTCAAGGACTCAGTCAAGGCAAATACATAATTCTTTAGGTTTATATTATAAGACTTAGAGAAAAAGGCATTTGCAATTATTTCTATGTTACAGGATATTTAAATTTAAATTTCGCTTCAACCTCCAATATGTAGGTCAATTCACCTTTTTGCAAGGCATTGTTCTCTCACCCAACAGGATTTTGCTCACCTAAGTACCTTCAGAAAAGATCAGGCTCATTCAGGGTGGTATGACCATAGCCTCACTTAGGTACCTTCAGAGAGCACAACAAAAGCAGGGTTAAGTGAGGAGTTCAGTGACTACTGGCTATGAGGACATTCCTGGGTCTCTGCCCTCAGTGACCTGTTGATTCAGCTGGAGTAGGAAAAAATGTGGCGGCTGGCATAGGAACCATTGTTTCTGCTCTTATCATTATAGTGAGACATTTTTGTGGTTTACAAGAAATGTCAAACCCCTGATCTGGCAGAGACTTGCCATTCTAGATTGATTTTGCGTCAGTAGTTTATTTGGCACAGAAAGAGTCATTTATAGGGATTCTACTTTTCCTACTCTTGAACGTTATTCTTTAATTACTCATAGGAATCTGTCATAGTTGGTCCATAATTCTGTGTAGCCCATATTGCTTTGTTTCTCTTTTCTGTCCTCTATCCTTTCCCAACTCTTTCTTCTCTGTGCACATCCAAGGTTCCTCTCAGCGCTCTCAGACACTTCATTCCTTTGTCCGTAGAAGAAAAGCAGGTTATGCCAGGGCGTGGATGGAGGAGGGTAGGAGGAAGCCAGAAGAGTTTACATGCTAAATTGATAGAATCCAAACTGTAAGTCGAGGAGAATCTTCCCACAGTTATGACTCACTTTCTACATGTGCAAATATTTAAGGTACAGGTGGTATTTTCAGAATTCACAACCAAATGCAGATCTCCCAAGTTTCCCACAGGCCAACTTCACTATGCTTAATGGATTAAGAATTCATGCTTGTCTAGTTAGTTAATTAGTTATATGCAAAATGAATACCTTTCTCACCAAAATTTAGGCAGTAAACATGTCTCAGAGGAAATAAGTATAAACTAATATTAGACAGACCTTGGCAAAAATCCCAGCTCCGTCACTAACTAGATTTTTTTTTAATATGAACAAGTTTAGTTTAGCACTTTAACATTCTGGGCCTTATTTTTCTCTTCTATAAAATGGAAAATAATTCTGGCATCTTAGATGTGAGAGAAATCTAGAAATGAACTCTATCAAAACATTGATAGAGTTGATTTTGCAGGTCAGGTTAAAAAGGCAGGCATCTCTTTTGCCACCTATGGTTCCATGTACATCCTAAAACTTGATTGATGAAAACAACTTTCCAATTTAGAAGATCATTCTTTGAAGATCGCAACACCACTTAACAAGGTTGCTAAGAAGTACAAATAAGAACATAGACAAAGGATATTACAGTGTACCTACACACAGTGGGCTTTTAGCTAATGCTAACCTTTCATCCTGATCATGTTAATTACTATCAATACAATAATGATAATAAGCTGTGATGCAAAATCCTCAGCCATAATCTAAATGTGATGAGGCTAGAGGTCGGACTGGAAACCTGGGAGTAGGACACTGGTCAAATCACCTTAGTCTGGAGTTTGGCCCTAGCACGTTGACTCAGTAGACAGGGTGCTGGTCACTACTAGAGGATGATTCTCAACCACCAAACTCATTAACAAGAGATGTAACCATTTACAATGAGAAGTATACTTATCACATGCAAAGATCCTAGTATTCACAATTTAATTCGGCAGGAGAAATCAGGCTAAATTAAGGTTCATAAGCAAGTGAAATCAGAACCAAGGTAGGAAGTCTCTGGCTGACCTTAAAAATGGAGGTTACCACACTTTGTTAAGCTGATGTATAGCTACTGTTGGAATTAACTTACTGTATGGATCATAAGGACAAGATATTTACATAGGAGAGCCAGAACTTTCTAGCACCTAGTCACTGCTGGTGACACACTGACAATGGATCTTACTTTTTTTTTTTTTTTTTTTTTTTGCGGTACGCAGGCCTCTCACTGTTGTGGCCTCTCCCGTTGCGGAGCACAGGCTCCGGATGCGCAGGCTCAGCAGCCATGGCTCACGGGGCCAGCCGCTCCGAGGCATGTGGGATCTTCCCGGACCAGGGCACGAACCCGTGTCCCCTGCATCGGCAGGCGGACTCTCAACCACTGTGCCACCAGGGAAGCCCTGGATCTTACTATTTTTTAATGCCCTTTTCTTTCCTCCAAGTTGACCCAATTCCCTTTCATTGTCACTTCATTCTTTCTTCCTTTCTTTTTATCCTTTTTTTTCCTTTTGCTTTATGTGTATTTCTTCCTTTAGTCTTGTTTTTTTTCTCTCCTTTTTTTTTAGGCAGGATATAATACGTTCCAATAGTTTACAACTTACATATGTTAATAAAGTCATTCTTCTTTAATCCAGTGCCCCTCCTTGGCTACTCAAGATTTACATATTAACACTGAGTTGTATTTGCATTTGACTGATCTCATCCAATGCACAATGAATTTGGCTGATTCCTTTCTTACAGCTAAGATTAATTTTGTATTCTGGAGGTAATGTGCTTTAATCCCACCATGTATATTAGGAATGTTCTTCTTAACAAGTCAATTAAACACACAATGCATGTGAAGTGTACCATCCCCCTAGAAATGAATGACCGACATATAATTATTTTCTGTGGAAAAACACTTCAGAATTGAACCTAAAGTGCTAGAAATCTAGGTCCTCTGTCCCTCCAAGTGTTCCTATCATCTCCAGCTTCCATGACCCAGCTGGCTGGTCACGGTGACTGTCAGGTCTGATTCCACATTGCGAAAAAAGAACAGGACCGCTAGTCTACAGGCTTCCAACCAGGACTGGTTTACCTGCTTCCCTTTTCATTGCCCTTCATGACTCCCAGTCAGAATTTTTCTCTCTCCTTACCACTATGGCCTAGCCTAGAGATTCCTATATAGAATGTTTTGATTTCTTCTAATGTATTCTATTTGAGTAACAACAGCATCTACCTCCATATAGTTGTCTTGGGAAAGGATTAAAATGATACAATACATGGAAATAATTTAACAGAGTGCCTGAAAAATACTAAGTGCTCAGTAATCCTCTGTCTCTTTCATACATTAAACAATAAATGTCATGAAAGTGACATTTGTATTTCCAGCAATTAAAATCATGCCTAGAAGATAGTCAATGGTCAAAAATAGTGGTTTAGTGAATAAAGTACGAGAGAGAATGAAGAATCAAAACACCCATTCACATGGCTTCCTTCTCCTTTTTAAAACTTAGAGTCCCAGTGCCTTTTGTCCCTTTCCACCAAAAAATCCCAAAGAAGAAGACTGAACATAGCCTGGGAGAATAGAACCTAGCCCGACACCACTGGCTCTAGCACAAAAGGTTTTGTTTTTCTTTTTTTAAATCTTAAATTTTTATGGAATTTAATATAAAAATTTTGTTTTAAACTATTCCATAACCTCTTATTCTTATTCATAACCTCTGGCATCAAATCTTTACCACAGGAGTTTAGAACACTAATGACAGTGTTTCTCAAAAGTTGGTCTACAGACCACCTGCTTCAAAATCACCTGAATGCTTTTTTAAAAATCACTTTTGGGGGAACATTTCTCTGCTTTACTGAATCAGAATTTCTGTGGATGAAACCCCAAATCTCCAAATTATTTTTTGCACTTTAAGTTTGCGTGACACAAATTGAAAGACAACAAAACTGTGCATGGATACAAATAAAACTTTTTTTACCCAGGATTGAAAAAAGTTTCATCTACTATTAAAGGAAAACAAGAGTCACAGGAGTTCCTTGAGCATTTAATCACAGGGGCTATATCTGTAATACACTAGACCAGAGCTCGTCAGCAGCTAAAGCTATAAGAACAGATTTGTCCTGACAAGGACAAATGTCAAGGTCAAAGCCTAGTTGAGAAGAGGGTTTAGAGGAGCCTGACTAAAGTTTGGTCAAGGAGAGAGTCTTTGTCACTAGTCATGACAAAGTTATGTTTAAAGTTAAGTAATTAAAATAAAATTTAATATCCAGTCTATCAGGCACACTAATCATATTTCAGGGGCTCAAAGTCACACATGACCAGTAGCTATATTACTGGGTAGCACAACATTTCCATCAGCACTGAAAGTTCTATTTAACGTCACTGCTCTGGAGAAAAGAGTTTATCAGACCAAGGTAGGGTCAATGCTCTCAACGGCTATAAGGACATTCCCACCCCAAATTAACACAGCATCAGAGGAGAGAAGAGGAACTGCAAAGAGAACTAATCTATGCCAGGAACTGTGTCCTGGCTAGGTAGCTCCTTCCAGAAACAGCTACTGCAAGCAAGGAGAAGCACAAAACCTTGGTGGACAGCCAGTCTTTTCTGCCACAAACATCTACAAATCTTCAGAAAAAAGACTGCTGAATTTACAAATGTATTGAATTTGGAAGTCAAAAAAACTGCTGGGTTTCTCATTGTATTGGGAATGGTATGTGGAAAGCAAGAAGTTCAGCTGGAATTAGAACCTGAAAGGCAAAGAGGTCCATGGAATTAAAAAGAGGTCCACCTGTCACAGACCTGGGAGGCATTTGGAATCCAGGTCTTTCCAAGTCTTAGTATCATAGAATTGGGCTCCTCTAGCACCCTCACCTAGACAGGTGTATAGACTGCTAAAATTCATCAGAATAAATACTGTGTGTGTCAACTGGCCTTGATAAAAATTAAACAAAAACGTACATATATTATATTTAATCTTCAAACTCGTCCTATGGGAAAACCACACGTCATCATGTTTAAGAAACTTGCCCCATTATGCTATGTATTGGGATTTATAGTAAGTTACATTTTTTAAATGGTAATTTAATATTATATCTACTCTCCTTCCTATGGGACATGAGCACAGATACCTCCAGGTAAGCGCTGTGGTGGAAAAATAAGCAAACTATAGATCATGTATGCAGAGTAGTGGTATCTAGACTCTGACCCAGGAAAGAAGATACTGTATCAGCACAACTGTGGTTTATTTGTAAGAACAATGACCTAGCAGGCATTTGGAATCCAGGTCTTTTGAAGTCTCAAAGCACCAACCATCTTAGTTTGTGAGGCATCAGCATGATCAATATTTCTATTATTCAGCCTTCAACTGGATCCTCAGTTACATCCATCTGAGACAAGGAAAGTACTAAAGCCAAAGCTAAATTACAGGCACCACTATGGAGAGTCACAGCCCCTTATCTGAGGATGAAACAAAATATCAGAGAGCCATCTGAGGATAATTCAGACTTCCAAATTATCAGGCAATAAACTGAAAAGTGTAGATACTGTTCTCTATCATCTGTCAACAAGAACCACTTTCCTTTCTGTTTTTTAACGTCTCCAATTTTCAAGGATTAGTTTAAGATTACAGCAGGCAGTGAGTTTTAATTAAAAATAGACTGAATAGATTAGTGGACTGGAAAATGGAGCAGAGTATTGATGTTTAATAAACTCAATTATTCCTGATATTTTCTTATAATTCTCGTCTTTATACTGCTCTATGGCTAAGCCCTATTTTTATTACCTTGTACTCTTAATGTAATACAGTATAATTATAAATATATTTCATGAACCCCTCCTATAATTAAATCCACTTAGAAGATTTTTTTAGAAGTCTTTATTAAACAAAAATGTTATTATGTATATTTAAAACTTGATCACACACTGATACTAACAAAAGTCAATAATATTACAGAAGCTGGGCTTCCCTGGTGGCGCAGTGGTTGAGAGTCCGCCTGCCGATGCAGGGGACACGGGTTCGTGCCCTAGTCCGGGAAGATCCCACATGCCGCGGAGCGGCTGGGCCCGTGAGCCGTGGCCGCTGAGCCTGCGCATCCGGAGCCTGTGCTCCGCAACGGGAGAGGCCACAGCAGTGAGAGGCCCGCATACCGCAAAAAAAAAAAAAAAAAAAAATTACAGAAGCTTTACTATCTACTTAAGGAAAGATAGTGCTTTAAGGAGGAATTAAAGCCACAAATTTAGGTTATTTCAGAGAGGCAGTAGGAGAGGAGACTGCTTATAAAAGAAGGGTTGATGCTTAGGAAAGAAAGAAAAGATCACACTGGGTTTTCCCAAAAGGGAGCCATTTTGTGAAGAGGAGAAAAAAGAGTCTAGCTGCATTAAGAGACAAGATTCAGGAGTTTACTCAATGATTAAACATGTAATCATAACCATGTTATGAACATGGTATTTAAATATGGGAGTTCTATTAGCTAAAAAAAAAAAAAAATGGATATTTGAAAAGCAGATAAAGTTGAAACTGTTATCAAAAATCAAGTTAGACACGGCTTCCCTGGTGGCACAGTGGTTGAGAGTCCGCCTGTCGATGCAGGGGACACGGGTTCGTGCCCCAGTCCGGGAGGATCCCACATGCCGCGGAGCGGCTGGGCCCGTGAGCCATGGCCACTGAGCCTGCGTGTCCGGAGCCTGTGCTCCACAACGGGAGAGGCCACAACAGTGAGAGGCCCGCATACCGCAAAAAAAAAAAAAAAAGTCAAGTTAGACATATGCAATTTATTATTTTTTATTCTTTTCTTTCCCTTTTCTATCACATATTCTTCCCTTTATTTTCCCTGTATAAATTAACCAAATCACCAATTATTTATCGAACGCTTTTCCTGGAAGAGGTATTTTGCTAGGAACTGTGATATCCTTGCCATCAAAGAGCTCATAACATTTTTGGGGTTGAGAGGCGAGATAAAATAAACATGTTAAAAAGTGAGTGGCTAGACAAGATTTAAGAAGTTCAAAACAGTAAGTGAAATGTCACGAGGCAGCTCCAGTTTCACTGCCTGAGGAATTTTTTTACATGTTGATACCTAGCAATGCAGAGTAGTTCAGAGGTGCCAGTGGTCACTTCAACCTTGGATGATTAGAGGAATTTACTTAACTTTCATTTTAATTTATTTGTATTCAAGTATAATATAGATACAGAAAGGTGCACAGATCTTAAGTACGCAGTTCTATGAGTTATGACAGTTGCACGTACCCACGAAACCATAAGCAAACTAGACATCAAATATTTCCATCACCCCAGAAAGATCTCTCCCGGCGCTTTCTAGCCAATCCTGACTCTCCCATCCTGCCTTCAGAGGCAGCTATTTTCTGATTTCTGGCTGGTGGTCAGCTGGGAGCCCCTTTTGGCTTAAACAACACCCACTTTTCTTATCATTTGACATCCCCGCCCCCCATCTTCAAGCCAACAAAGGTTCATCAAATCCTTCCTGTGCTTAGAATCTGATTTTCCCTGGCCTTCCTCTTCTGACACCAACTGGAGAAAATTCTCTGCTTTTAAAGTCTCACATGACAATCTCCCCTGCTTAAGGTCAACTCTGCCATTTAAGGTAACATAATCATGAGATAGCATCACAATCACAGGTTCTGAGAATGACAGGATGTGAAATTTGGGGGGACCTTCCTAAAAATACTGCCTACTACATTCACTGAAATTGTCTTGTCAATGTATGTATTTAATTGATTGGAAAGTGGCCAGAGGAGTGAGCAGGAGGCAGCAAAGGAGGACAGTGCGGGCCAGAAAGCGGCCACCCTGGTCTGGACAGGACTGAACCCCAGACCAAAGAGGAACCCAGGAAATGCGAATGTGTTTGTCCATGTCTAAAGTAATAGTCAGAAGGATTTTCAATTCTATTGCAGACTTCTGGAATATTGAATTATAAAGTGAGAAGAGCAGAGAAAACCAGCCAGAAGAGGAAGGAAAATACCTGCAGTTAGAACAAACAAGTTTTATAGGAAATGAAGTGTGATCTGTGTGAATGAAGTACACTTAGTCTGACTAAGCAATAAACCACACTTACATAACCATATTAGGGAGATACTGAGTACTGATTTAACCAAATTATGGTCTATTTTTACTGAACAAAATGGAGGAAGGGAAAAAGGCATGGGTGATATAAGACTGCTAAACTCTAACGTTCCAGTTAAGGGGACTGAACTGTGTGTAATGATTCCTATTACTGAATCCAGCCTTCATTGGCCATTCCAAAGCATCATTAAAAACAAAACAAAAATTTGCTCCAATGTCTTATACCTTAGTGTGCAACACTACAGACTTTCTTATGTTTGCTCTGCTGCTCTCAGAAGTGACACAACTGTCACAGAAAAAAAAAAAAATCTCGTTTTCATCTACTACCTTTCTTTAGCCCTATAAGTAAAGAATGGCATCTTTAAGATTTTCATCACAAAACCTCTTGGTCTGCAAGAGAAAATCAAACTTTAGATATGATTTCATAGTTTAGAGGGACCCAGAAACAGCAAACATTTACTCCACAAACTTTAAAATACCAGAAATGCCACTGGAGCAGTACATGTGTGTGAATGCTTATTTTCCCAAGGCTCAATATTCTGCCAACCGGTGCCTGTCAAAAGAATTTGGAGCAGCTCACTGCAAGACGAAAAACAGACCTCACCTACCCTGCTCCAACCCAGCACAGGAAGTAGCAGGGAAACTTGTATAACATGAGTCAGAAATTCAGGGAGAGGAAAAGGAGAAAGCTAATCGCCTTACCTAAACTCTGCTGTTAAGTGTAATGTTGCTAGAAAAGTGCTAAATATAGTCCTACCTAAAGAAATGAGTTCTCATTTATAAGATGCAATTTAAAAGATCATCTCCACACACCTGCCATGTCACTTCATACGCAAAGGAATACAGATGACTTAAAGCGGAAGAAGCAAAATCTCGAAGGTTTTCGCTTCGTATGCATCAAAGGTCTTACATTTATTCTTAGTCTTCTGGAAGCTAAGAGGAGCTCCTTTTGAAATGCATATGTACCTACCAAGGTGACTTGGGTGCAACTGGATCACAGCTGGGTGGTAACGTCAGGAGCCAAGGAAGGGCAATGCGTGCAGTGGTCCAGGGCAGATGAAAAGGGTAACGGCAAATCTTGGGAGATGAGAGAAAAAGCAAAGAGCAGAAGCATGGGCACAGCTTCCTTTTGAAGATTCTGAGGCTGACTTTGGCGGGGGATAAAACTAAACCAGGATGCTTATGCAGTAGAAAGGGAATAGGTCCACGGCCAGGGAAAGAAGAATCTGTGATAAGAGATGCCAGACAACAGACATATGTATATAAGTAATGAATGATTTCATTTATAGAAAGTTCTAGAACAGGTGAAACTAATATAAGGTGGGATTAGAAAACTCTAAAGCTATTCTAATATGGAATATAAATGGAGATGCTAAGAACCTACAAGTAGGCTAACTGTAATATTTTCTTACACTAAAGAAGTACTGAAGCCATAACAGAAAGAATGTTTCTTTTGCAACTTTATCTAAGATGAATTGGTCATGCACAATTATTAGAATATTTTGCTAAGTATAGGTACCCTCTAATGATGAGATATAGGTAAGGTCTAGAGGTGTCTCACCCAAAAGCCCATAAGAGATCTAAGTTCTGTTATTCTACTTTAAAGTCATTTACGAACAATAGTCACAGTCACAAAATGGTTCTACCACCAGTTCTGTCAGCTCGATGAGGTCTCAGCTTTCTCTTATTTAGAGGGCCTCTGAACACATTTTATAAGAAGCTCCATTTGCGGTGACTGTGACAATATTTGAGCACCAGGATTCTGCTGTTCTTATACATGGATTCAAATAAGAATGTTCTGACTCAGTGGCACCAGATTCCAGGGGTGCTAGTGAGAATTATCTCCTGGTAGTTCTAAGGAGTAGATGAGATTGGAGGTCCCTACCACTGTATCTTGACAGGACTCTGAATTCTTAGGTAGGTCCTTTTCCCAGTGTCCTATAAAATGCCCCTCTCACTGCTTCCCCCTCATTAGCCACTTTTAAAGGAATGCTTCCTCTGAACCTATCACAACTATATCGTATAGCCCTTTTCAATGATCTACTAGCATGTGTCTTTCCTTAGTTATGCTTATTATTGCTAAAATTTTGACCTTATTGTATGACTTTTTTATTAATATCTTCCATCCCCAATAAACTCTAATCTTCTGGGAGCAGGGAAGTGCCTATTTTTGCTAATTAGTATATTTCAGAGTGCTCAGCACATTTATTTTTGTTTCTTATGTTTATTATTATTATTTCATTATATATAATTTGTTTCATTTAATTTGTTTAAGAAATATAAATAAATGAATATATGAAATGCATGAATAAAAAATAACGAATGAACAAATGAGTGACTGAGTGAATGAATGATTGATCTCGAGTCACATGGTCCCAAGGAGATTAAAAGTCTCTGTCTTCTGCCTGAGGGAAGGGATGAGGCAGCCCTCGGGTTCCTGGCACACAAGTCACAACAGAGAAACCAGGCCACCAGAGAGCAGGTTTATGAAGGAGTAGCACTAATGATGGCATCCAAGCTGATGAGGGCAACTGGCAGGAATGCCAACGCACAGCACCACCACCAGAGGGCTGTCTGTATCTGGGAGAGAAAACACCTGACATCTGACATGTTGGTCAAGTGGAAGAGGTGCTTCCCTCAGTTGGTGAGCTCCCAAGGTGCTAAAATTCCAAGAATTACTTAGTAGAGACTCAGCCAAAGACACATACTTTGTCTCATCACTATATTGTGCTATATGCACAGTTACTTACTATATCCATTTCATTTATTGAGTTGCACTTCAAAGCAGGAATTTCCAAATCACAGTCAACAAGGAGAGTGAAACTGAATAGTACAGATAAGAGAAGTAAAGTGGATAAAACTCTAGGCCCTCTGCTTCAAACAGAATAGTTGCATTCTCATCAGTCTTACACGTTGAGCATTTATATTTTGGTGTGTATTACTTCCAACAGAATGTAAGCTCCATGTAACAAAAACTTTTGTCTATTTTGTTTAATGCTGGTTCTCCAACACACAAAATAGTGTCTGGTGCATTGAGAACATTCAATCAGTTTTTGTTGAACACAAAGACAAGGTTTTATTTATGAAAGAATTTCACTATTTCTTAATATAAAGGTTTGTTAATAAAAATATTTTCCAAAGAAAGTACCTCATCGTTTCTTAAAGCACTGGTCTTCAAGTAGATTTATGTTTATCATTCTCACCGCCAATTTTTAAAGACCCAGATATAGTCACTGTTCATCAGTACAGCAGAATGCATTAACAAAATCCATCTTCACAGTGTTTAGAATACCAATGTCCTTTGCCTTTTGTTCCATCTTTCTGAATTATTAAAGATCATCTTCTCCTGCATGGTCTAAATTACTGTGTCTATGCTAGCATCAATTTTTAAATGTGAACTTTCACATTTCCTACTAATTTGTAGAGTTAAGTAACCTTGATGGTTCATTTTCTGGTATTTATTTGAATATCTGTATGAAATAATTCCATCTGAATATAACAATATGTTGTATAAGCTAACAATAGTACGGAAGAGACAAAGAAGGCATCTACTGAATAAAATATATAAGGAAGACCTGTTTAATTAAATCTCTAATGCAATTTTATCACATACACAGAATGCTACTAGATTTACCAGATATTAATATCTAAGCCAAATAAAATTTCCAAGTTTGGCTCAATGGATACTTCTGTGTCAGAGGAAGGAAGGGTGTCTGAAAGACTGCTCAACTTTTTTTTACACTGCTAAAGGCAATGACGATATTTAAAGGAGGTAAAGTATATTCACTTTCCTCTTAATAATAGCTAGAATTGAAGTGATTAGTGATTTTCTAATTACTCATGTTCCAGTTTCATTTTTCTCTTAAAAAAGTTTCTAAACATATGAAAGTAATAAATAGCATTACATATTCCTTACTGATGCTTAATTTGATGAGAAATCCCCATTGCTGGATCACACTTCTGAAAACCAAGATGTGTAACAGGCTCAGTGTGATACTTAATAAATGCAATCAAGTCAATAAATGTATACACCAAATTCACAGTTCACAACCACCCAGAAACTTAATGGAATATCCCTGTATAAGTAAGCAAAAATAAAAAAGAAAGGATTGTAGGGAGATGGTGGCGTGTCAGAGTTTATTGTTGTTGTTTATTTATTTAGTCTGTCCTGCATTAAAACAGAGTGAATATGATAGAAAAAAATTCCATGGTCAACATCTACAACAAACTTAGGTGACAAGGAATCACCATAGACACCAAGATACAAACAGAAGGGGACAAACCACCAAAAGACATAAGACAGAGTCTCAGTGACTATGCAAAAGGAAGCAAACAGAAGGCAAAGAACTTTTAACAGGCCTGAGAGTCAGAGAAATGTCAAAACACCATCCAGTACTAATGGAATCTCATGGGCCATTCTGAGAAGATCAGAGAGAGAGAGGATACTAAGGCTCTAATTTGAAGGTTAGAGCGAAGGGGCTTTGAGAAGTTCTGACAGGTAGTCTGGGTTTGGACCTGATAGAGTCCTAAAACCAATAAACTGTCATACTACACCAGGATAATGCCCCTTACTCTGAAAAACTGCCAGGAACAAAATTCAAAGTACGTGCTACAGGGATGATAATGGCAAAAAGGGAAAATAAAATCCAAATAGGGTAGTAGAAAGGGAAGATTTCAGAAAACAGAAGGCTGTATTTTATCACTCTGTGGATAGGAACTCTAGAACTGCTATGTTGATCATGTAATTTGAACTTGGGCTGGCTCAAGTTGTAATGTGCTATATTTGTAAAATAAAAGTTTGTTTTAATGACTTAGTATGGAAAAAATTAATATAAAATATTTAATTAGTTTTATATTTGATTTATATTTAATTGTCATATTTTTATATTGATAATATGTTGCTTTTAATAATTTTATTTTGATGTTACCTCACATAATAAATTCTTTTAATATTTAATTAATTTTATATAATTTTCACATGCTAATTATTATAGATATACTGGGTAAGATTAAAATTATCAAAATTAATTTCACCTATTTCTTTTCACTTTTTTAAATATGGGTATATGAACATATCTAATTATGTATGTGCTTCATTCTAACAGAAGCACAAGAAAACAAACAAAGGAGAGAGAGATGGAGTGAAAGCCCATAGAATTCAAGTAGTATGAGAGACATTGATCAATAACAATGTATGGACCATGTTTGGGTCACAATACAAATAAAGATCATTTAAAAGCAACGTGGAAATGTTAACTCTGATTAAATTTTTGACATTAAGGGAGATTGATCACTATTGTGGTGATGACTATAGATAGAATTCTTATCTTCTAGACATATATATGGAAATATTTGTAGATGAAATGATTTATCAGGAGAAGCTTGAGAGAAGGAGATGGAAGTTTGCAAGAAACGAGACTGGCCAAGAGATGATCATGTTGAAGAAGTGGTTAAGTACAGAGGGTTTCACTCTACTCTTCTAATTTGAATCATGTTTGAAATTTTTCATAATAACAAGGTAAAAACCAAAGGACAAGAAACAAATCTATTTCTATTATGGATTAAAAAACACTGATCAGAAATAAAGGTGGCTCTAGACAGTGCAAAATAAAGAAAAAGTCTCCTTTTCTGTAACATTGGTACTAAGATGAGAATTGCAGGAGGCTTCACTGTAGCTGGTCAGTTTTTCCACTTATGAATATTCCAAATCTTTATAAACCATCTGGAGAGCAAGGGTTTGGCTAAATTTCCATTCCGTTATAATGATGAGACATTTATTAAGAAAGAATGTCAGAAAAAACAACTTTCAACGTGGCTATAGCATATACGAAAAACTGAAACACTTAAAGCCATCTTCATCCCAACTTACAAAAAACAAACTCATAAAATAACGTATCAACAATGTCCAATTATTCTAATCACACAGCACAGTGTAAAACCAAAATTATTGCTCTGACTACATCCTGTTTATAAGGTTACACTATAATATTGCCAACTATGTACTTTTTAGTAATTAGATAAATTAAGAAGGAATACTAGCAATAATAAATCATTTTTAATATCCAGCAATAAATATAGAAGGAAACAAATAAAACAATCTAGGAAACAGTATTTTGAAAATAGAGGCATTTTATGAAAGGCTCTAATAAACAGTGAATTTCAAAGTTTTTGCCCTTTCTAGTTTGCTCTCAGTCTTTCTGGATTTCATTTTTGTCTACAAGTCTATATAAATTTCACATAATTTTTAATATAGATGCTCTTGGTGTTATAAACTTTGGGTCAAATAGCCTAATCTGCTCTGGTCTCTCTCTGTATTACAACTACCTCCGTTCTAAAAACAGACTCGGGCCACCAAATAATCAGAAACAGTAAAGAAGAATAGGAGAGACATGGATGTACAAGTAATATTTTAGGGCCCATTTGGTCAGACGATATGCTGCCATGTTCCTCATGTAATGGTATATACATCAGTCTCATTTTAACAACCCTGTAAAGCATATAAATATTTGTGTTTTACTGGCAAGGAAATTGTAGAATCATGTTCTCTTGGTATTTCAATTAAACTTAACAAACCTTTCTTGAGTGCTTACTATTTGTGGACACTGCTGACATGCTAAAGATTCAGAGAATTATTATACCTGCCCTCAATTTGCTCATGGTTTACTAGGGAAGACAAACCAAAGAGGAAGGATTAGAAAGTATCACACAGTAAGTCTCAGGGAAGCACAGATGCTTTCTAGCCCTTTCTGGGACCAGGAAGTCTTCTGAGATAAGGTGAGATGTCCAGCTATACTACAGAGAAGCAGGCACGGGGTCTCCTCACAGAGAAGGGGCAATGACCCGACTAAGCAAAAAGAACAGTGTCTCTTTCCCTGTAAGGAAAAAAATGGATGGAAATAAACTACAACAATCAGGGTAAGGACCCAAGGGGAAGAGTGGAAAAGAGAGAGAGAATATAAAACAAGAAAATATAGATGAAGAAATAAAGATAGAAGAAGCTCAGAAAAGAGAATCCCTTAGGCTCCTCTCCTGTGTATTTGGTACAGCCTGATTTTTGAATCAAAGGGAAAACTTTGAAAAACTCGTATGCACCAACCCCTGGCTTCCTGAAGTGTGCTTGATCACTGAATAATAAGCTGTTTCTGTAATAAGCAATATTTCTCCATCCTTCCAAACATTATGGCCATAGCCAGGGTGTTATGTAATCAGGAAAGAGAGAGATGAAAGAACTGCTTCCTCGGTGTTGAATTCCCCCATGGTGTACGATGTTCTCCTGTGCATTCTCTACATGCATGGAGGACAGACGCCTTCCTTGTTCTCACTGCAAGTGTTTCACGGCATCTATACGCATTTCCATATTATAAGCTCCACATCAAGTGAATAAAACAGTCCCCTATTGGCTGACAGTTGTTTCTACCCATCTATTGGTCTTAAGTACCTTCTGCAAAATGCTAGAGGAATGATGCAGCAGTGAAAAGAATGATTTCAATATTACAGCAAGTGCAGTTGTCACTGCCAACTTGACTCGATTTAATAAAAATGGAAAGAAAAGCTGTTGGCTGAGAGGCCAGGTAAGAACATTTCAGAGAAGGCTGAGCCACGCCAGAGCTTCCCTTGAGTAAGATGGGCACAGAGAACAGTTCTGCTGGGACCCACATGTGCAGCTCTGGCTCTTGGAAAGCCACGCATGCTTTTGGTGAGAACCAATGGAAAAAGAGCAAAGCATGTTTGACAGCATGCATGTTCCTATTCTCTCTTAAAAAACACACTGGGTTTCACAGACTTAGCTCCATCGTTTGGAGTTAGAGTCTGGGACGCTGTAATTTTTAAGCCAAGGCACAGAGGATCATCAAGTGAAATACGCATTTCCACGTAATGAGATATTAATGAAGGAGAATCAGCACAGTTAATATTCTGAGTTCTAAGACACAATGTTGTTCTGTGAGTTTGTTTTCAATTGTGTTACCAAGTGTTAATCAACAACATGTTAGCATCCTGTAAGGAGCAGAGATTCAATGAAAGTGATATCAAAGTTGTTTGATTTCTTTCCCCTTCTCAGACAAGAAGGTAGTGGACAAACGGGAGCCCTGACCAAGCACAGTGTCCCTGAGACCAACGGGAATGGGACTGTTGCCTGCCAGTGTCAGGGTGTGGTGTCAAGGCGTGAGTTCCCAGACTTGTCTTTCTCTCAGGGTGTGTTGGTCAGAGCCAGGAAAACAGTCTGCATTCCAGTTAAGGGCGGATGGTGGTAGTGGTTGAGGGGTATGGGGATAACAAGCCAAACATAACAGAAAACCAAGACAGCTAACAAAGATGAAAGTTTGAAGCCAACAGTGGTTAACACGCTTTGGAGGCATTTCTGAGATGAACAACAAATGTCTAATTGCGTGCAGTTTTGATGGATGCGCTGAGAGCTTATGCCTACAAAGTGCAAAACAAATTCAGCTGACCATGATTTAAACTAACATTCTCACATGACAAGAATTCTGGAAGTCGGCAGAATTCTGGTTTTGGTTGAGCTGCTCAGACATGGAGGACGTCCAGGTCCCTGTCCTGTATTCTTGTCTTGACATTCTTCTCATGGTTGCAGATTACTGCAGCAGCAATGGTCACAAAGCCGGACAAGGAGATGATAGTCCACAGCAGAGCATTTACCCACACACCACTCCCTCAAGTTAAGAAAGAATAAAACCTTTCTCAGAAATGTACAACTCATCTACAAACCCAGAGTCTAGGGTGAACAACGCAATCTTGTTTGCCTGGGACTTTCTTAGTTTTGGCAGTGAAAGTACCACGTCTGGGGAACCTTCTCAGTCCTGGGCAATCAAGGATGGTTGGTCACTGTATTAGAGTCACATGGCCATCTTTGATCAGTTTTCTTGACATGAAGCACGCTCTACCCTATACCTGAACTAGTGTCTCTTAACTACAAAGAGGGAAGGATGGGCTTTCGTTATGACAGATTCCTTCTACTTTGGCTGTGCTTTAGAGTAATTTGGGGAACTTTTAAAAAGTGCCCATGTCTGAGCCCTACTCATTGTGATTATAACAATTGGGGTATTTCTTGAGCATTAATACATCTAAAAAACTGCCCAGGTGATTCTAATGTGCAGCCATGGCTGAGGAGTATACTACTAGAGAAATCAAATAATGGGATCAACCAGTGAACACCTAATAAAACAACCATGGAACACAGAATATAGTTTAACATGATTGGCAACATAATGAATCTTCAAATCAATGTGGTGCTTTAGTTTTCTAAAAATTTTTATCATCTGTTTTTCACTGACACTCAAAAGTAAGCAAGGTAGATGTTATTTCCATTTACATATTAGAAAGCGGAAGTTCAAAAATGTTGTTACTCACCCTTGAGAGATCTCCCTCTGCTATATCACATTTAATGTGATTGCCAAATTTCCATTTTTCAGGGCAAGTACATTAAACACTGAGGTTACATGCTTGAAAACACTCTGATGTATATAATAATCATTCACAACCTTTTATGTAACTATCATGTCCATATTGATGGTAGAACAGATTTAACTCAGTGTGTCCTAACCAAAATTACTTTTGCACAAGCAAACCCTAAAATATTCTATCATGAGTTGTGGGAATGAGGTGAAAGAGAAAAGGGTAGAAAAAAATGAGACTCGAACTAAAGTGTTGTTATTCTACATTGCTGAGGGAAGGGATGAATGGAGAGGAAGGAAGCTGTTATGTGCATTATAAGTTTGCCACTTCATCTCTGAGTTGACTGCTGAGTTGTCACTTAGACTGGTAGACCAACTACAGAGTCCTTTCCATGTATAACAAGTAGGGAATTTATTTGCTTACTTTGCCTTTCCCTCCTTACCTACCCCTCTCCCAAGTGCTCCTTGGATTTCTCTATTAGCATTACTCCTGCTCCTGGCTGGGGCTGAGTGAAAAGTTGCCCTTGAACATGAGAGTGTGGGGTGTTGGAAGTGAGAAATGTAATTTGTGATGCTAAGAACAAATGTGTACATTCTCTGGTAGGATCCTGGTCTCCAGTCTCTCTCTCATCTTTAATCTTCCAGGCAGAAGAAATATGTTAATCCTTATAGAAAGAGCCAAAGGGAATTACACGAGTCTGAGTTTCACATGGAGAATTGGACTAGATGTGGTGAAAGTGTGGCCACCATAGTCTGTGAAGTAAGAGTAAGTGACAGACATTTATTCAGAACTCGAAGAGAGCAACATAGCCAGGGAGAGGATCCATACAGTGGTTTGGCAAAAGGCTATAGCTGTAAAAGCGTTCCAAGCACCAGATCTGGGAAGTGAGACTAGACCACAAATGGAAATATCAGCTACAATTTGGGACGTAAAGTGTGTGATGGGTCAGTGGTTAACAATAATGATACGACAAAGTTTTACCAAGGACGATGGGCCAGGCACTAAGCTAAAAACCTCAAATAAATTATTTCACTTAATTCTTACAATATCCTCATGAAATTGATTTATGTTCCATATAACAGATGGCAAACTGAGACCCTGGTGAAGTAGAGTGAGCTGCCCGGTATCACATGACCAGTGAGTGGTAAATCAAGGATACACATTCAGGCCTTTGATTTAGTAACATCATAGAGGTCAAAGGGCATTTCAGGAACTTGTGGCGGTTCCTTCTCCACTTTCTCCTCACCAGACCGTCCCCCCAAACTCAGGTCTGTTCCTTCATTCTTTTGAGTTCCCAGGAAGGAGCCAGGCATCATGCAAGTTTAGGTGGTTGGCCACGCTTCAGTATGGGAGTTGGTAACAACCAGACAGGAAAGCTGATGTCTCTCTGAAGATATTCCTGCCCCACCTTCTCACTCTCTGCTAGGTAACAGACATCTGTGGCAGGGTAAAACTTACCAAGCAATTAGAAGAGACTAGCATAAAGGTGAAAGGGTAACTTGGCCCCCACCAACCTCTCCAAGAAGGTCTGAGTTTCTGATTTCTCTCAGGGGTTAGTAATGGCTTTTGTGCTGCCTGGGCTAGATACCTGTCGTCCAACCTTATCAAGGCTCTTTGGTGAGAAGAGAACTTAGCCGTGTAGTCCTCGGAGGAAAGAGAAGGGGACTGGGTTGAAAGAGGGAGTTGCCCAGATGTAGCAGTGGCTCCTGGGACTGGAAGAAAGGCATGTGGTGATGGGTTCTATAAAGGGCCGTGGCCTACGTGGAGGTCCCCAAGGAGACAGCAGGACTTCTGATGGGGAGAGCTGATGTGGTTCCAGAGGTGAGGGCTGCTAAACATCCAGCACCACAGCCTTGAGAGTTTCAGCCAGTGACGCTGGGACCACGTTGGCAGAGAGGCTGTGGCATTACCTGCCTGTGAATGGACCACGTCTTGTACAATAAGCCTCTTAGTGGCAACCTTGAAGGACCAAAGACCAGAGGCTGTTTCCTAATCTGTCTTTTTTTCCTCTGAGAATGTAGAGTACACTTAAGAGGGAAAAGAGGCTCCAGCGATAAATTAGGTGTCATCCCATCCTCGTAAATGGGGGCTTAGAGTCAGATATAATTTAATTTATAAAAATTAAACATAATTTTACTTGCACCTGACATTTTTTAAACAAATTCTGGCTTTAACATTGATTATTTTATTTTATATTTGCAAATGTTTTAAGTATTTATTGTAGTTAAATCATCTTGTACAGAAGGGGAAACTGAGACTGGTGAGGTTAATATCTATGTTTAGTGCACTAGCATAGAGGAAAGAACCATAAACAGGATCCACATGTACTGTGAGGCATCATTTGGTTGTAGTAACAAAAAATACAATTCAACATTGACCTGGGGATACGCACCGGAACTGACCTTGGACCTGGGCAGATGTTGGATGGGGTCCGCGGGTCACTCGCCAGAAGCCTGAGTCACTGCCTGGGGTATCTGGCCTCCTGGAAGGCTCTAGATTTTCGGCTCTAGCATGTGCAGCTGACTCCCCCATTCCAGCATTGGGTGGTACCACCCAAGCACAGCCTTTGGACCAGAGCCCATCCCTGTGTCTGTCTGGGAGTCATGGAAACACTGTGACCTTCAGGTAGCAGTGAGGGTTAGAGGGGAATTGGGGTTTGCTTGATAGGTGGCATGAACCAGACTCCTTACGGATAAGCGACCTCTGGCACCTGAGACAACCGAGTTTTCTCATCTCAGGACTCCCCTGCTGCTTGGTAGAACTCGCGAGACCAGAAAGATGAGGCTCGGCTGACCCCAACCGGCCCATCCTCTCCTGCCTGTCTACCTGGAACCACACTTACTGCCCCCCACACACTTGAAGCCACATAGTGCACCCTGCGGCCTCCAGCTGTGCCCTTTGCCTGCCAGGTGTTAAAATTAAATACAAAAGAGAACTGACACAAAAATTCCCTGAGCAGACAAAAACATTTAAACCAGGTAAGTGAACCTTAATTTAGCTTTTCTTGCAAAACAAGTGAAACGTAACCTGGCCTGCTTTTTAGGCTTTTTCTTGTAAATGCCTTCTATACGCATAAAAGAAACTTAAGCCATCTTCCTAAGAACGATATAAGGTAATGAATTTTAACCAATACCTGGCCATCTGGAAACCCCCCTTTATAATAAGCAATCATCATAAAGTGAAGCAACTTCCTCATTTTCACTTTATAAGCCATCCTAACATTACGCCTCTGAGCTTCATAACAGTCTTTGAATTTAAAAGCTCCCAATTGGACAGGTGTTCTTATATGCATAATAAATTCTCACTAAGTACTAAAAACAAACAAACTTATAATAAACAAAGCTTAAACCAAAACGGAAATTCATTGATTAATGTAACAAAGTCTGGGGCAAAGTTGGCCTTTAGCAGATGGACTCAACTGATGTCATCAGAAATGAGTTCCTCTCTACTTGTGCGTTCTCTGTCTCCTGTTCCGACTTTATTCTCAGATTTTATGTGGTAGCAGGATGGCTGCCGACAAGGTCAGGGCTGTATTCTTCCAGGTTTGAGTGCAGCTGAAAATGTGGCACCTCTCTCACATATATACCTCTTACAAAAGCCTCATTGGCTTTTGGTTGGGTCACTGAACCAATCACTCTGACTAGGTTAATGGAATTCTCCTTTTGGCTAGAACTGAGCCCCAGGATACCCTGAGTGTAGGGATGTTTGGAGACTACAACTCCACGTGCACATGGGCTGAGGCTGAAGGGGAAAGTAGAGGGACTCTTCCATAAGGGTGAATAAATGCAAAGATGTTCACCTCAGCCTCTCTCATTGTCCACTTCTTACCTCCGGGCCTAGAGACACAAGATTGGCCCTTGAGGCTCTGAAATTTAAATTGACAATTATGTGTATAATAGGCTGCATAATGACTCCCCCAAATATAACCAGGTCCAGATTCCTGGAAGATGTGAATGTTTTCTTATATGGCAAAAAAGTGCTTTGCTGGTATGACTAAGTTAAGGATCTTGAGATGAAGAGATTATCCTGGATTATCTGGGTGAATCCTAAATTCAATCGCAAGTGTCCTTATAAACAGGATTTGAACCTGTAAATTGTTTTGGTGAGGGCAGCCCAATCCTAGTTCCTTCCCTAGTCTGCCATTCTCTCCTCAGTCACCATCTGTCAAGGGTTGACTCCACAGTGAGTCACCAAGCTCTTTGGAAGAAACCCTCAAGTAGATCAGGAAGACAGGTGATCGCAAAAAATTGCAGTCCTTGCCCTGGATAGCCCTCCATCCGCCCCGTCACCTGGGGGAAAGAAACAGCAGAGAGCCCTGAAATGGTCCCTCTGTGATACTGGCCCTGGATTCACAGACCTTTCTCAGGGGAGGAAAGCAGATTTTTCACACCCTCACACCCATCATTGTTGCCAAAACACGGCACAGTGGGACTATTTTGGGGGACAACAGAAGCAGTTCAGAGCTGCTTACTAGTCAAGCAGTAACAGGAAATGAGCCAAAGGATGAGAGTCAGTTATATCCCAGGAGAATCTGACAATAGAACAGCAATGTTCCCAGAGCATAAGGATGTGAGAGATGAAACGAAGAATTCCTCCAAGGGTCAAAGGGTCAAGGGAGATAGTCAAGGCTGAGGAGTTCCCAGCTGCTCAAACACAACTGAGACATCCTGAGAGCCAGTGAACCAGGAAACTCCTAAAAATCTAAATGGAAATCTGAATACTCTAGTGACTCAGGAGTTCAAAAAATGGTCCCTTCTACCTCGAAGATCCAGCAAAGCCATTTCTTACAGAACATCTTTCTGAGAAGTTAAAGCCGTCAATGGAGGTCCAGCTATACAGACAGCCACCAGCCATACCTCTGAAGAGACCCCCTGTTTAAGTCCCTCTGGGACTTGGCAATTTCCCAGATTGTTGTATGCCCTCGTGGAGGACAGCAGGGGGCACTGATGAACGCCAGGAGCCCTGGATTCCTAAAGTTTCAGGCTTCAAGGAAGAGCCGGAAAATTAAGAGCCAACTGATAAAAGGGAGGCCCCAGAAGAACCAAATCAGGAGACCATGAGGGAGCTGATGCAGGATTGAGATCCTCCTGCCCCAGAGTGAAGAGCCGCCCTGCCCAGTGCATGGGGTCAACATGCACTCATGTCCAATTGTGTCCTGGTAACCCACAGGGAAGGACAGGCTCCTCCAAAATGTAACTTCAAAAGAAAGGGGCATATGTTTCAGTAACTTTGTTGCATGAATAATGTCAAAGGGCAGGAAGGTTCACTGCACAAAGCAGGCCCAGTTGAAAGCAGAGCTATCTTGATAGACAGAGGATAATCTGAACTGCAGGAGCACCGGGCAGCCAATGGTCTTACCACGGAAGAGAAACTGGGATTAGATGTTGACTTGGTGCATGGGTGGAAAGTTAGTTCAAGAGGGAACTCCAGGCACAAGCAGAGCTGTAACTGGACATTTCTGCAATGTGAGGACTCCTTTCCACCTAAGCAAAGCTGCAATTATGCCTTCCCTTTTGCTCTGGAGAGAGACATTATCCCTACCTCCCAAGGCTATTCGCCATTCAAATATCCTTGAAAAGATGGTCTGGAATAATTTAAGTCAGGGTCTCAGTATAAGAGATGAAGAAACATGAGATACATGTGGAAAGTTGTCTTCCAACAACAGTGGGAAATGAACCTTTATTTCTCCTTCAACTTGATACTTCACTTTATTCATCCATGCAGTGGAAGTGGAAGGATTCAATTATATAGACTGATTAAACAGTCCTCAAATATTCTCTTTAAATGAATGTTCTTTTGATTATTATTGAATATAATGCTTTAAATTGACTCACTTAAGAATTATAATTATTGGGTGAAGTCTGTCCACGTCCTTTGTTACTTATCGGTTCCACTCTTAGGCTAGAATGTGCTGCTTGGTCTTAAAACTACAATCCTAAACCCCAAAAATAAGGTCTGGTGCTGGGTGAAGTTGACCAGGCTGGGTCTGAGCCACTGCTGTTGACAGGTTCTGGGATAAGGGCCCTGCTCCCACTCACTCACTCTCAATTCCTTCCTTATCCGGAATCCAAGGACTCACCTTCCCCCTTTGCTTAATTTTAGACAAGGACAGACTGATTATAAAAATACATATAAATCCAAATGCCAATAAAGATGAAATACTTCCATAGTTTTTACAAAAATAGCCAAAGGCCAAAGGAAGTGAAAAGTTTCTGTGGTTTAGAAAAGTTTATATAACCAACCAAGAATATGCAATGAAATTTCTAAAAAGAATAGGTAAGCATATAGAACAGAATTTTCCTTCACAAATAACAGAGCTAAGATATATTTTTCAACTAAATTTTTTATATAGAAAGTCCCCATGAAGCCAGTGATTTATACATTATATTGTTTTGGTTTTGGAGTATGAGTTAGATAAGGAAATTTTCCTTTCTTTTGTTTACTTGGTTCAAAAATCCAAACAACACAAAAAAAGGTACATAGTAAAGAAGCTACCTCTCAATCCTGTCCCTATCTACTCTATAAATATTTTTATGAGTTTCTTGTGCATCTTTCCCAAACAAATCAAACATATTTTCTGATTTATCTCCTTCCTTATATAAAAGATATATACATTGTTCTGTCCCTTGTTTTTTACACTTCAAAGTATACCCTGAGATTGTTCCATATCAGAACATAGAGTATTTTCTCATTATTTTTTCACTGTTTGTAAATTATGTAGCCTATACCCTTTTGATGGACATTTGTGTCATTTATAAGTTTATGCTATTTCAAATAGTACTGTTAATATATATATAGTATATATACAATATAATATACAGTATACTATATAGTGTATATTATATATTGTATACATATAATATATACAATATATTATTATATATGATACTACAATATACAATAATACAATTTGTATTTGTTCTGTCATATATGTGCAACATAAACTCCCAGAAATGGGATGGCTGGATCAAATGGTTTGCAACTTGCATAGATATTGCTGAAATGCTACATATAGGACTTGTAACACTTTACATAACCCCCAGCAGTACCTGAGAGTGTTCCATGGTATAAATTTCCAAGTATATTTACCAAAGCTAGCAGAGATGTTCTCTGATATCATTTCTCACCATTGTTGACCAAATGCTTTAAAGTGATAACCATCTAGAACTATGACATTGATTTAAAGTATTAGACTATATTACTGAGCAATGTGTATTTTTGAAAACATGACTGTGGAATTCTGGAAAGTTTCAGAAAATACAGAAAGTTTATACACTACAGGAAATTATTAGGTATCTGCCATATGATTAAGAAGAATTTTATTACCATAACTACAGATGATAATCTTCTGTATGTCAATAACAAATTACAAGTTTTCTTAAATTTTATCAATTATTGAGAAAAAACATCAGCAAATTTACTCCTGACTAGAAACTTCATTCAGAAAAGACTAGCCATAAACCCAAAGGAAGATAAAATAGGTTCCTATTTATTTAGAACAGGAAAGTAGTTAAAACAACAGGATTTAAATTCAGGCAGTCCTGGGTTTGAATCCCAGTGCTATTGCCTAATGTGGTCAATCCCTCCTTCCTTCTCTGTCCTTGCTATGCCCCCAGGTGGGCAGAGAATACTTCCCTGATGACTGACTTTGGGCTTGACCTGTGACTCGCTATGACCCTGGAATGTAAGTTCAAGTGACAGTTTGCCGGTTGCCATCATGTCATTCTCTCCCCTTGAGCTTCTTCCTTTCTCCATGAGAACCTGCCTCAGACAGTGGATCTTTATTCCACAATGAAAAGATACTCAGAGAAGACTTGAATTCCACCAGGAGTGTAGAGCCAAGCTCAGCTGAACCCAGACAAGCCCAGTCAAAGCAGCTCATCCAAAGTTCTTCTACAGATGTGTGAGATTTTCAGGGGTTTTTATGCTTGTTTTTTGATTTTTTTGCTGCTGCCAAAGCTAACCAATACATCTACTAACTGTGTAACTTCAGAAAAGATCCTCAAACTCTCTACACCACCATTTTCTTATCTGTGAAGTGAAAATAACAATAGTAACACACAATTTACAGAGTTTTCAGGATTAAAAGCAATAATGTAGGTAAAGTGTTTAGCATGGGAATTTGTATGTAATAAATGATGTATAAATGGTCAAAACATGATCAATATTAACGATCCCATACAGCATGGTGACTACATTTGATAGTACCATACTGCATATTTGAAAGTTGCTTAGAGTAAATCTTAAAATTTTTCATCACAAGAAAAAAATTATATAACTATGTTTGGTGACAGATGTTAACTAGACTTATTGTGGTGATCATTCTGCAATATACACAAGTATCAAAAATTATGTTGTATACCTGAAACTAATATAATGTCCTATGCCAATTGCACTTCAATAAAAAAAAAAGAAAGAAAAGAGTAATAATCCCTACTGAGACCATAAGCTCCCTGAGGGCTTTCTCCAGTTTGCTCTGGAACAAACAAGAATGGTTTCTGGAACAGGGCAGTGCTTAATAAATTCTTTTAAATGAGTAAATGAATGTATCAGTGAAGTAAACTTGCCCTGTTCTGAAGAAACACCCTGCTCTTCTCAAACATAGGGGCGTACGTTCAGTCATGGATTACTTTAGAACAAACCTTGTAAAAACCGGGGAGCAGGTGACTAGCAAATGACAGGGTTCTCTGAGAATGGCTTTGGTAAACTACCCATGGGCTGCTTGGCGTATTGGAAAGAGCATAGATTTCCTAATCTTAGACCTTGGGATGAACCAGAACTTGCCACTTAGCACTCAAGTCACTTAAATGAATTGCTAGGCCTTGTGGTTGCCATCTAATAGGGTCATTTAAAAAACTGAAAAGAAATAGTATCTACGAGTTTCCAACTACCTAATAAGGGCATAACAAATCTTAGATTGCCCCTTCTCTCAAAATATGCTTGTTGTAGCAGAGAAAATAATGGGAATATTTTAGAAGACAGTGATATAGAAATTTTATATTATTTTACTTTAAATCTGAAATATCAATAACTTATGCTAGATACACTACTTTAGAATCTTCCTAATCTATCCACTTAAAATGAAGTTCTTCTTTAAAATTCACGTTAATGTTGCCTCTTCAAATTGATTTAGTACTTTTGCACATAATGTGTTTAAATTTAAAAATGTGCTTTTAATTACAGAGAGGTTTCAAGGAAAATAGTAATTGCAAGGAAAGATTTAATTTAGGCCCCGCCTCTTTAAAACTCTCCACAGAATAAAATATGGCTGAATATATTTATGCTGTATTTTCTTACCAATTCATATGAGCGCTCTTGTGAAATAAAGGTACTTGCTCTTTCTGAATTTACTTCATCAGGAGGCCACTGGCCTCCATTATGCAGCCTTATAAGAAACAGACCTGTGAGACTCATAGCTGGGCTAGTTGAAGGGAAATTAATAAAGACATTATTCAAGGACATTACAGGGTGTCCTTAGCGTGAACACTCAGGGGCAAGTCCTCTGGTCTTGGCAGGAACATCTGTACTTCACTTGAGTACTCAATATGCTTTTAAGTTACAAACACTAGAAACTGGTAACTGTCCAGGTTTTCCTTATCAAACTGACTGCTAGACACCTATAGCCCAATTCGTGGCCTACTCACAGAAAGCAGTTATACCAACAATACTCAATAGAAAATGTAAGGGACTCTGCTATGTTCTGAATGTTTGTGTCTCCACAAAATTCCTATGTTGAATTCCTAACCCCCAAGGTGATGGTATTAGAAGGTGGGGACTTTGGGAGGTGATTATTAATCCTCATGAATGCGATTAGTTCCCTTATAAATATAGCCAAGAAAGCTCCCTTGTCCTTCCACCTTTTGAGATTACAGTGAGCAGATAACCATCCATAAGGAAGCAGGGCCCTCCTTTCACCAGACCATCAGTTGGATGGCACTGTGATCTTGGACATCCCAGCCCCCAGAACTGTGAGAAATAAATGGTTGTCATTGATAACTACCTAGTTTATGGTATTTTTGTTATAGTAGCCCAAATGGACTAAAAGAGACACTATTTTTTTTTAACGTAATAGCCTTGGACCTTGGTTAAGTACACACCCTGTTCTTCTTTTATATATATATATATATATATATATATATTTCACCTATTTTAAAACATAAAGAGAGGACTTTTTTCTAGGTTTTTTTTTAGAAGTTAGATTATACTATCTAAACTCATTAGTTGGAAATTTTTTTTCACTCAAATATATTTCAGATACATATTTCCAAGTTAATAACTAAAGACCTAACATTATTTTTAGAAATTTCTAAACGTATCTTCAATGGTTACTTCATAGATTCTCAAGAATAAAATAAAGCAAAAGTTAACTGATTAATTAAAGTATGTCATTTATGTCTTAAAATCTTTCCATCTTCTCCTTTCTGATTTCTTCTAAGTTTATTGAGTTACTAAGCTTCCAGAGACTTGATATGCAAATCTTTTTCTCATTTTAAAATGACTGTCTTTTAAATATTTATCTTTTTGATTTCCTATGTTACTTATTTTGGCATAGAAATGATAAACGGAAAATGAGATAAGTGGAAAATGCCCTGTGAAGCTATGAAGCTACTGACAAGGTGGTCATTAGAGATTTAATGAAAAAAACACTTAAGCTGTGGGATGCAGCTCAACTGAAGGCAGGGGAGAGGGTCCATAATGGTTCCTTTTAGACCTTAGTGTTTGGTATTAAGAGTCTCTAAAGGGAAAGTACTACTAAATGGATCACATGGACAACTAATATCCATAATATGAAATTGATTATGAAAATAAACCTGACATATTTGACCTTCACTATTAATGAGTTTATTTTACTAATAAAAATAATTAATGAAGTACAAATATAATAAAGTATCGATAAGCTGAAAGAAATAGTAATGTCATTAAAGTAATAAAAATGTATGTGATACCACAATAATTAGATTTGAGTGATAAATGCTGGTATGAGCTAAATATTCTATCAAAATGAGAATTTATTTTACATTAGTCGTAATATAAAAGGCAGAGATCTGTAAGGCTATTATATAAATAGAATAGTTATAATAATCAACTAAATAACCTATGATCTTTTAAGGCAAGATTTATCTGAGAAATAGTGGTAATTCTCTTCCCAGGGTTCCTGTGAAATGCTGAGTGTCAGGATAAATTATTGCTTGTCAAACTGAATACGGTTACGTATCAAATACAATGCACCGTCACAGTACATCTATTTTTCTGGCTTTTTAAAGGGTGTTTGAATCCCAGGAATGACCAATAAGATTATAACAATCCTGAATTCATTTTATTATCACAGAATGGACTATGTAATATTGAATTAATAAAAGAATGAAATTTCCTAATCATCTGTTTTCCCTCTTCCACATTGAGCTTAAGTGATTAATGCTAATAAACTCTGACTCTAAGCATAGGTCATAATAGACCAAAAATCTGAGTTATTTTTCCCCAAGATAAACATTACTTAAACTGTAATTTCCCAGAGGAATTTTCACAGTAATTCATCTGAGTCCCATACTCAACCAAAAATGAGGTTGTAAACTCAAGTTTGAATGAGATTTATGAGCAGTTAAATTATGCTTGTAAATAAGCCTAGATCACTAATTTTCGAGCAGTTCCAAGTTGACAGAATTATAGCAGTTTCTTCATATTGCCTAACTTTGATGTTCTTCTTCATTTTCTTGTTGCTTGACATGATTATTGATTGCCCGGGTGTTTTGAAGTTATTACTAGATTTAGATTTACAGTTACAGCAGATGGTTGAAAAGAAAAAGATAAATTCAACAGTTCTATAAACTTGATGTCTTACACTGCTTTTTAAAACTATCAAACTGAAGCTACCCTATCAGTGTCCACCTCTAGTCACATGTGTAAGAGTAGCTATACCCATAATGAATCCATCATTAACAACTTCGGTTGGCATTGAAGACCATACAGAAGGTCAAGCTAAACTCTTTTTCAAGCCTGAGCTTTCACTACTCCTGTTGTGTGTACATTTCCCTCCACTTCACTGAGTAACTCATTCTCTGACCTTGCTTCATGGTTTCCTCCTTACATGGCCCTTTGTTCATTCAGCAATTATTCATTTTTTAAGTACCAAGTATTGTATTCGCTGCTGAAGCAGCAGTAGGAAGCAAGGTATTCAAAATTCTTGTTCTAATATTTTAGTGGAATTTCCAACAAGGAAGTAGCTATACAAGGTAATGTGATATGTTGCCCTCCCTTGCTCCATTTCAGCAACAAAGATACGAAACATTTCTCAAAATCAACCTCACATGGAAACTATACATAAAGCCTTGCCACATAATACCTTCTATAATTATTAATTTATGGAATCACCAAATTATTGTCATAGGGCATTCACTACTAGATGTTGCATCCTAAGCAATGTCCCAGCATACTGTCTTACACTTGAAAATGTTCAAGTATTTGTGTGGCCTTTTTAAAAATGTTATAATAGCAAGGCACAGATTTCAGTAATCTTCCCCTTAGAAATGTTAGTACACTTGCATTTTAATGCAATTGCTCTTCAATTTTAGGAAAAAGCACAATAGCTTACAAAATTTAAGTCAGAGTTTAAAGTGTCTTTGCAGGTAAATTCAAAAATTCATCTGTCTCATAAAATCTGTACTAGTCTAAAGTATTTGTGTTAGTTTTACTTTTCTCCCAATTCCAACCTCATTTACTGTATTCTTTGTTTTAGTCCACCCTTTCTCTCCATGTATAGTATTTGTGTTGCTGCAGGCTTCATAGGCAATCCTTCTGAGCACAGGCAACAATGAACTATTTTTTTAACATCTTTATTGGAGTATAATTGCTTTACAATGGTGTGTTAGTTTCTGCTGTATAACAAAGTGAATCAGCTATATGTATACATATATCCCCATATCCCCTCCCTCTTGCGTCTCCCTCCCACCTTCCCTATCCCACCCCTCTAGGTGGACACAAAGCACCGAGCTGATCTCCCTGTGCTATGCAGCTACTTCCCACTAGCTATCTATTTTACATTTGATACTGTATATATATCCCTGCCACTCTCTCACTTCTTCCCAGCTTACCCTTCCCCCTCTCCATGTCCTCAAGTCCATTCTCTACATCTGCATCTTTATTCCTGTCCTGCCCCTAGGTTCTTCAGAACCATTTTTTGTTTTGTTTTGTTTTTTGAGATTCCATATATATGTGTTAGCATACGGCATTTGTTTTTCTCTTGCTGACTTACTTCACTCTGTATGACAGTCTCTAGGTCCATCCACCTCACTACAAATAATTCAATTTCATTTCCTTTTATGGCTGAGTAGTATTCCATTGTATATATGTGCCACATCTTTATCCATTCACCTGTCGATGGACAGTTAGGTTGCTTCCATGTCCTGGCTATTGTAAATAGAGCTGCAATGAACATTGTGGTCCATGTCTCCTTTTGAATTATGGTTTTCTCAGGGTATATGCCCAGTAGTGGGATTGCTGGGTCGTATGGTAGTTCTATGTTTAGTTTTTTAAGGAACCTCCATACTGTTCTTCATAGTGGTTGAATCAATTTACATTCCCACCAACAGTGCAAGAGGGTTCCTTTTATAATCTGTATATCTTCTTTGGAGAAATGTCTATTTAGGTCTTCTGCCCATTTTTGGATTGGGTTGTTTGATTTTTTGATATTGAGCTGCATGAGCTGCTTGTAAATTTTGGAGATTAATCCTTTGTCAGTTGCTTCATTTGCAAATATTTTCTCCCATTCTGAGGGTTGTCTTTTTAGTCTTGTTTATGGTTTCCTTTGCTGTGGAAAAGCTTTTAAGTTTCATTAGGTCCCATTTGTTTATTTTAACGATGAACTTCTTAACTTGGAATTCTTTGTCTTATACAAGTGACTTGTACTCCCAGAGTGTAACACAAGTCACTGCTCAAGAAATACTCCGGCTTCAACCCTGCTTCAGTCCACAACCATGAGGAAGTTGAACCTTCTGCTTCTGATGAAGCACTTTAAGAAATATTTATACTTCACTGATTTTAAGCCCTGCCTCCACCTGAATGAGTATTAACCTGGGCATCTGCTCTTAGTTGGTGCTAAGTTTCTTCACTTCAGTTACCTGACAAAATGAGTTGCTTTGAAATATCAATAATCCAAAAGTGAGAAGTGTTACTCCCGGAGGATTTTCTGAAGAATATGCAATCATCTAATCTTGACTTTTATCCTTGGGCGAGCCAAACAGAGAATTCTAGAATTTCCTTTATTTGAACTATGCTTCATTACTGGCCTTACTTCATAGGAACGTTAGGGAAATTGTCTTTTCACATGCTTTATGGATACCACTGTAGGCTGACATTGTTCTACTGACTATCTTTTATGAGGACAGACGGCAGCGGTATCCCATCTGTCAGTAAATCTGTGTTTCTTCTAAGCAGCAACTTTTCATTTATCACACAGAGGAAGTAAGTCCTATGGTCAAGGGTGGATGCTTTGCAGTCGACAGCTTGGGTCCAAATCTTGTGGCCTCCACTTACATGCTGATGTCTTTGTTTCCTCCTTGTGGAAAAGTAGTGGAAAAGTTTTCCTCCTTGTGGAAAAGCAGTTCTACCTGGTAGAGTTATTGAAAATATTAAATGACATTAAACATACAGGGCATCTACAAAAATCTCCGACACAGTGGGCACTCCCTGTTACCTATGATTCTTAGGAGAATAATATATTTTGAAATTGATTGTTTTCTCTTTTCTGGCTTCTAGGAACATCAAAGTCAAATATATTGCCTTTCTGAAACTTTGTAATTGGATGTATCTTTTCCTGATCTTTCTACTTTTATTCTCACTTAATCTACAATTGTTTGTTTCATCTGGTTCTCTAGCTGTGATATTGCTTAAAATTGCATAAAATCGCATGCAATTGTATGCCCCAAAATTTCTGGTAGAATTAAGGACTACAAAATGTGTGTATACATAATATATTTTCATTTGAATCTTTGGCTACTTCAAAAATAATCTTCAGAATAGAGATTGGAATAGGTAGTGATTGGAATGGGGGAGTGAGTTTTCTGGAAATGTCTTCCGTGGCTCGCGTGATCACTTTGTGATAATCCATTAAGCTGTAATTTGCTTATTTTTCTGTATTCTTGAGTCATATTGCACATTAAAAAGGTTTAAAAAGATGTACATATTACATATTCTGTACTCCTTTGCACTGAGTTTTCTTCAAACCTAATAAAAGACAGTACATTTCTCACTTCCTGTTCAGGTCAGCTGCCTCATTTTTCTTCAAGCCAGCTTAAAGGCCCGTTCTATCATTTAAAATATTTTCAGTTGCAAGTAACAGAAGGGCAACTCAAACAGACAAGCAATAATTTTTCTGTTCACAGAACTTCAAATCCAGAGGTCGATCATGTTTCCAAAAAGGTTTTGATCAGCTCTTCTGCTGCTGCTCTTTGCAGCCACAGGTTGCTTCTTCTGTGGTTCAGGCTTATCTTCTGCCTGGTTTCCCTCATGACTCCGAAGTGGCTCTTGGCAGCTACCAAGGTCACGTGCTGTCTCAAGTTCATTCCCAGGCTGTGTGAAAAAGCAGCATTTCTGACTTTCTCTCTGATTGGAACTACTTAGATAATGTAACCCCTACAGTAACCCCAGGGTCAAGGGAGATAGCTTTTACCTTGATTGCATCAACAGACCAATGCCATCTCAGAAGGTGAGCACAGCAGCAACCCCACTTAAAGGGCATGGGGGTTGCTTTATAATGGATACTGATGAATGGCTTGGGGTAGCAAATCAATTTACACATCACTACTTTAATTTGAACTGGTGACATAAAACCATTTAGAGTAACAGATAAAGCCATTATTAGCTGTTAGAACCAAGAGCAAATTACTTGAATATTTGACTGAGTCACTCATGCCTTTATACAACAGAATTTTGCTTGAAACTTCTATGTAGACAGTTATTAGTACTTAAGTTTGGGGACACAAAAAACCCAATAACTGGCTATGGTAGAGCGGTGGCAATGGTGAGCATGTGAAAAACAACAACAACTAGAGCACACATCAATGTTTGCCCAGTGGTATCAAAACTTGTGGGATTTCCGCTATGCAAAGCATCAAAGCAATTTCACCCTCCTCTACAATTTGCCCTGAATCATGTGGCCTCTGTTATTATTCAAGTATAGCTATAATAATTTTACTCAGAACAAATTCGTGACTTATTTTACGTACTTTCTGTGGATCCAAATAAATAGGTCCTAAAATATGTTACAAATCAACCACCCCCAATAGCATTTTCTAATTATAAAACAAATGACTATCTATTAAAAATCAGGCTTCTCTTAATAACAAGTTAATGAGTGATATTTCAGTAAGTGATTGTTTCTATTTTTATACATTACTTGTGGATAAAATAACATATAATATCAACTGAAACATGTATTTGCCTCAAAGGAAAACTGCAATTTATTTCCTCGCCTGCACACAATCTCCTACAGGTCTAAGCTTCATTATACGAAGATGATAAATTAATGTTTGATTAATCAGTACTGTTAAAAGATCTGAATTTATTTTCTAAACAAATAAAATTTGTTTCTATAAAATTTCAGGATTAATGATCCATGGATCTTAATGAGTGATTTTCTTGATACTGTCAGAGATTTTTGTCGGTTAAAGTACAACAGCATTATTATTCATTGATACTTAACAAGAGAGAAAAAACATTTTTTTAAGTATTCATATTGGGACTTCCCTGGTGGTCCAGTGGTTAAGAATCCATCATGCAATGCAGGGGATACTGGTTCAATCCCTGGTCAGGGAACTAAGGTCCCACAGGCCACAAGGTAACTAAGCTTCTCTAATTAACCACCAATGAACACAATCAACTCTGGCAAATGCTATCATACTTTTCACTGATTGCTCAATTTAGTGTTCAGATCAAAGTCTACTGCCCATTAAACACGCGGATATCATTATCTCTACCTACAAATTTATTTGTAATTTTTATCTTTAAATTCCATTCCAGGAATGAAGATATTAACCATGGAATTCTTTCTTCTTCATGTCACTGATTAAGTGACATATGTGATGAAAGTTTACATTTTTTTCCTTTTTAAAACAGCTAATTTATCACGCAACTGTGGTACACTGTAGAATGTTTTGACGAGTGGCCTATTTTACAGAATTTCATAATACAGAAAGAGCTTTAGTGAATAGTGATAATTTAGTTAACAGGCCTCATAAAGATAAGAGTCAAAAGAAGACACTTGACTCCAAACTCCTGACCTCCAAAAACTGGCCCTGCCCCTCTCAGTGTTCCGCATCTCTGTAAACAGCACCACCACTCACCCAGTGGCTTAGGCCCACAGCTTTGGCATCATTCCTAGCGCATCTCTTTCTCAAAGTCCTTATTAAAATGTGACTAATATTATTATGGCAAAAGGCCCATCTTTCTCCAGTATTGCTTCCTCTGATGCATTGTTTACTGACAACAAAGCAAACTTATGAAAAGAAGCAAATCTGATCATGTTAACACCACCTCCTTATTCATTAAATATTCTTAAATAGATCCCTATAACTGAAAGAATAAAGTCCATTCTTCTTAGTGTAACATAAAGGGCCTTTCATAAAGCCTGCCTCTCCCATCTCATCTCTCATCATAATGCACTCAAACTGTTTGCATCAGCCATCCAACTAGCCTAGGCTCTTTGTATTTCTCTGAACGGGCCAAGCTCTTCTGCTTCTAGGACTTTATATATTATGAATTTCTCTTTTCTTAGCTTGACCTTCCCCACACTTCTCTACTTCATTCATGTTCATCTTTCAAAACCCATCCAAATACCGCTTCTTCCCAGAATCCTTTGTTGACATCCTAAATCTGAGCGAGCTAGATGGCAAAGCGCTCAGTGGCTCTTCTATTACCATTTTTTACACTCTGATAAACTGTCTATGTGTCCATTTCCAATCTTAACTGCAAGTTTCTTATGAGCAAAAACTGTCTGTCTGAACTTCACATACAAATCATCAAGCACAGAACCTGATACACATTAGGCATCCAAATATTCTGAAAGGGAGAAAAGAGGGAGAGAGGAAAAAGCAAACCATAAGCTTTACACAGTCTCAGGTATCTGGAGTTATAATCCTATATTGCAACTGGGAAAGCCATGATTTCCTAGGGTGTTTAACAGAAAGGATCCACAGGAATTAGTTATGACATGAAGAGTGCAAGGAAGTACTCTTTCTCCAGGCTTTAAGATTCTCTGAGAAGAACCACATCAGACTAGCAAACCCAATTCTCCCATCCAATGAAAAGGCCAGTACCATTCATGAGTGATGCTAATAATTTCCCTGTTCCAAAGAGACAAGCGCTAACAGCATACCAAAATTCCAGGAAAAGAGCACTT
This sequence comes from Mesoplodon bidens, assembly GCF_964165515.1. NCBI lineage: Eukaryota > Metazoa > Chordata > Mammalia > Artiodactyla > Ziphiidae > Mesoplodon > Mesoplodon bidens. Next base: position 65,787,679 of record NC_138162.1, on the reverse strand, counting down.
AAATGACACAACCCTGGATAGCCATGGACTTGCTTTATGACCCAGCTGTTTCTCTACCAACGATTATTCGAGAAAAGGACATGATATTATTAGGAAAACAACAGTCAGTATCCCCAAATTTCCCTCATTTTGTGTAATAGCAAGGAACTCAATTAATGAAAATTATACACAATTTCCCAAAATGATTAAAGATAATTTTCCAAGAAAAAATGTTCCAGCTAATTATTACTCCTTAAAGGTGCCAGAAGTTCCATTTGTATTCTACTTCTTCGGTTATTTCTGATTAAATTTACTCTTTCTTAAGTACCAGCCCCGATGATAAAAATATGAGAAAATTATCATTAAATCCTTTACTATAGTGTGTCAGGTATCTATTGCTATAAAAAATTACCCCAAACTTACAGCTTAAAATATCAAACATTTTTACCTTACATTTTCTGTGCATTAGAAAACTGGAAGTGGCTTACCTTAGTGCTTCTGGCTCAGTCTCTCTCATGAGGTTGCACGGCAACACGTCACCTTGGGTTGAAGTTGCCTGAAGGCTTGAGTAGGGTTGGAAGATTCACCACAAGGATGATTCATTCACATGCTTTTGGCAGAAGGCCTCAGTTTTCTGCCATATGGACCTCTTCACTGGGCTGTTTGAGGGTCCTTATCACACTCCTAAGAGTAAGGGATGTGAGAGAGAGAGCAAAGAGGAAACATAATACCTTTTATGACCTATTATAGAAAATAGCATACAGTCATTTCTGATATATCCTATTCATTAGAAATAAGTCACTAAGTCCATTCTATAGGCAAGGGGAGCCAAATTAAGCTCCACATTTTGAAAGAAGAAATAGCAAAGAATTTGTACACATATTTTAAGACCAGCACATATGATTAATATTAAAGCAATATTGTTTTTTACTTGCACGGTATTTCAGCTTCATTAAGTCTACTTCGAGAATGAAACCATCAAATGATAGCATGCATTCTATGGAAACAGAGTCTCCAAAATGACATTTGGGGATAAACTTCTTTCATTAGTGTGTATCTGCCTCTATTTGCAATGAGTGATACAGGGGGAGAAAAAGTACAGAGCTATTTCCTCTCTCTCCTCAGCCTAAAGAGAGCATCAGATCCATCCAATCCTCTATGCCATCCTTTTACTTCCAAAGTGTAAAATATCTGGATGAGAAGACTAATCATTTGATAGTGAATACACAACAAATAAAAAGTAACGTGAATGAGACCTTCCACTGGTATTTCTGGTTGGAGGGTGTGAGGGGAATGTTTGTGGTGAAGATGTTTAAAGTCTCATTTCCTCCTCCACTCCTGCTCATTTTCCCTTCTCCCTTCTTCTTTTTCTTTCCCCCCCCCCACTCCCTAACCCCACCCCACTTCCTTTCATTGGGAAACAAGATTTCAGCTGACATACCCAGCAGAAGGGTAAGAGGGTAGCAATTCTGAGCCTGAGCTTTTAGCTGCCCTCTGCCTCAGTTTATACCAGTCATACAAATTAAGCGACTTGCTTGTTGGTCACCCGTCTATCTTGCCCTTGAGGACATTTTTCTTTTTTTTTTTTGATAGTTTTAAATTTATTTATTTATTTATTTATTTATTTTTGGCTGTGTCGGGTCTTCGTTTCTGTGCGAGGCTTTCTCCAGTTGCGGTGAGCGGGGGCCACTCGTTATCGCGGCCTCTCTTGTTGCGGAGCACAGGCTCCAGATGCGCAGGCTCAGTAGTTGTGACTCACGGGCTGTGTTACACCGTGGCATGTGGGGTCTTCCCAGACGAGGGCTTGAACCCGTATCCCCCGCATTGGCAGGCGGATTCTCAAACACTGCGTCACCAGGGAAGCCCCAGGACATTTTTCTTTTAACCACTCCTAAGCTCTATGCAGGTTAGGATCCTGGTTGAAACTCTGACCTTTGCCTCTTATGACAGCAAATGCACACATTTTGCTCACCTCTACTCTGCTGTCTCAGGTTCTTTCATCCCCAATAGTATCAAGGAGCTCAGTCCTGTAATAGCATCTTCTCTAGACCCTCTGCAGAACATAACTGGCTGGTGGATTTTCTAGCTTTGTATCATATATCTTCTCTAACAGATCAAGTTCTCTAAGATGCTTGATCCTTTCCTCCTCCATTGGCCACCGTTTCTGGCTTTTCTACTTCAGCTAGTGTAGCCCTTTAATCGGTCGAAGCATCCAAGAACTTGGAATCTTCCAAGTTCATCCTAGCAGTGTGTCAGCTGTATCCCCCAGAGTCCTTGTCAGGGCATTAAATCCTGTATCACAGGAAAGTGCTTCCATCTTGATAAACTCTCTCTAAACTAACTTTGTTTCCTTGATCCAGCATTCCTAAAATCTAGATTCAGATATATTCTGCACTGTGTCTTCAGATTAGGTCTCAAGCTCCTAGAGCATGAGATCCCTTTCCTCCCCACAGCAACCCCATAGCACCTCCGGCCAAGTATTTTTTGTGACTTTACCTTAGTTACTGGTCTGGTGGCAGGAGTGGAGAGGAGATCAGCTTCTGAGGAGTTACACGTAGTCTCGCAAGGCAGAGGCCTCTGTATCCTCTTCGGGTGAGGGAGGAGCATTAGGCTTAATTGGGGAAGGATGGGCTACTTTTGTAGGCCGAGAGGATTCATGGGAAAATATGGACTTAAAAATTTCAAGGCATCAACCCAGATGTCTCCATCCCAAGTCTCAGGGTGCCTTTCATACCCACAATCGTCCTAACCTTGACTTGAATTCTCAATATACTTCAAATCTCTACTTCCCTTTTAATTAAGTCCTTGGCCACAGAGCGTTTTCTGCCTGGGTTGCAGAGGATGAAAGACTATTTGTGTGTTCCAAGAGGTCCTCTGGCTTTCACACTTGGCCTTTAATTGGGGATTAATCACACCCAGGCATTCCTTAACTTCTTCCAATGTTGACTGCCTTCAGCAATAGCCTTCACAGTCCTTATAAATACTAATCCCAAACCAATTTCACCTGCCATTGCATTCATTTACACTTGTATCCCATTGCTTTTCAGCACTGATGAAAACTGGTACAGCACAGGTGATGTGATTCTCACTTCCAGCCAACCAGTGGGCAATCCAGCCAAAGTGTGATTTTAGAATATGCTTCTTCAAACAACTTCTCGTGCCAAATGTCTATGTGAGGTTCCCCCAAGAAACTGATTCTGAAATAGAAATTTGCATGCCTGTAGTTTCTTGGAGTTCTCTCAGGAACACTATCTGCAAGGGAATGAGAGAAGCAGGACCCAGTGGAGGGAAAGGCTGAACCGCAACACAGTTGCAACACAGACTTCAGCCACCCCCTCAGGGAGCTTTGGAGCTGGAATAGACATTTGAAATTGTTGTGAACTGAGGCGAGAGAGCCCAGTCTGCACCCCTAGTCATTGGTATGGGCTGACCTCTCCCTACCAGGGGCCCAAGCATGGGCTTGCAAGTTCCTTAAGCAGAGAATGCCCGAAGAGGGACTCACCTGTGAGCTGTCTTTGGCCAAGACATCAAGCAGCTGAGCAAGTGAGAGCTGCGTGGAAGGAGGGGGAAGAAGTAGATCTGAGTAACAAAGCACTTCTACAGGTACTACGCTCCCTGAAATAGGCACAATTAAAGTATCATGACATGAAAGCTCAGAAGGGAAGAAGGGAGCTTTGTAAATAAAGAATGTTGTAGCATAGATGTAGAAAAGCATAATTTTTAAAATTGAAGTATAGTTGATTTACAATGTTGTGTTAGTTTCTGGTGTAGAGCAAAGTGATTCAGTTATACGTGTATGTATATTCTTGTTTATATTCTTTTCCATCACAGTTTATTACAAGATATTGAATATAGTTCCCTGTGTTATACAGTAGGACCTTGTTGTTTATCTATTTTATATATAGTAGTGGGTATATGTTAGTCCCACCCTGCCCCCTTTCCCCTTTGGTAACCATGAGTTTTTTTTTTCCTTATGTCTGAGTCTATTTCTGATTTGTAAATAGGTTCATTTGTACAGCAAAGTGATTCAGTTATACATATCCTTATATTCATTTTTAGATTTTTTTCTCTTATAGTTTATTCACAGAATATTGAGTAGAGTTCCTTGTGCTATACAGTGTGTCCTTGTTGGTTATGTATCTTATATATAGCAGTGTGTATATGTTCATCCCAAACTCCTGATTTATCCCTCCCTCCCATGTTTCCCCTTTGGTAACCATAGTTTGTTTTTGATATCCGTAAGTCTGTTCCTGTTTTGTAAATAAGTTCATTTGTATCATTTTTAATTAGATTTCACATATAAGTGATATATATTTGTCTTTCTCTGTCTGACTTACTTCACTTAGGATAATAATCTCCAGGTCCACCCATGCTGCTGCAAATGGCATTATTTCATTCTTTTTTATGGTTGAGTAGTATTCCATTGTTTTTTTTTGTGTGTGTGTGTGTGTTGTGTATATATATGTCACATCTTCTTTATCCATTCATCTGCTGATGGACATTTAGGTTGCTTCCATGTCTTGGCTACTGTAAATAGTGCTCCTGTGAACATTGGGGTGCATATATCTTTTAGAATTAAAGTTTTCTCCAGATACATACCCAGCAGTGGGATTGCTGGATCATATGCTAATTCTATTTTACGTTTTTTTAAGGAACCTCCACACTGTTCTCCATAGTGGCTGCACCAATTTACATTCCCACCAACAGTGGAGGAGGGTTCCCTTTTCTCCACACCCTCTCCAGCATTTATTATTTGTAGACTTTTTAATGATGGCCATACTGAATTTTTTGACAAGTAAGAATGAATAGTTCATTTGGGCTGGAATAAAAAAAATCAATGAAAGGGTATAAGTGAAATATGCCAGCAGTATAGCGTGTATAAGTGAGAAATAAGGCAATTGGATCAAGGTGTGAAGGGCTATGGTTAACACAGGAAGGAGCTTGAGCTCTATTTAGTAGTCAAGAGGAAACTTTTTTGAATTGAAGATGATACAAAACATTTTTCTGATATATTCAAATATAACCTAATGATGGCTCAATTTCAGTTTATAACACATCTTTATATGTTTTAAAAGATGTTTCCAATACTTTTACCTCCTCTATTTCTTCTTTCCTTGTACATTATATACATTGCACACTTCCTTAATAGCAGCATAAAAAGAACTGAGTGCCTGGTTGCCTTATGAAAAAGGGATTTGCGTAGTAACAGCCTTCCAGGAACAATATATTTGGCAGTTTTGAATACGCAATAACATGTGATCATTTTCATAATGTTCTCCAATTATCTGAGAAGTATAAAAACCATTACTTGAGTCATTGAAGTTAGAATGAACATTAGGGAATTCACTTTAGGCAGAAAATGTTTCCGTTGGCAAAATGCTGAAACAGTTGATCTCATAATTACGTAACTCTTCATTTCTATTTAGCTAAACTTTATTTAAATTAATATGACTTTTGCCTGTTCCCTTGGAATACCAACCTCTAAAGACATTTGGTAGCTACACGGTGTAATCTAACAGAGCACTTACTGAATTTCTATGTTTTCTGATTCTGCCTTTAGTTCAGGATGTGCTGACACAACTTCCTATAACTCCATCTCTGCTTTACTTTGGAACACCATGATAATCAGCAATTTCTAAAAACTGCTTTCTAAATGGTAAGAAATGGGGTATTTCAACATTAAGATCAAGAAAACTAACAGTGCCAGCAAGTTTACTTTCTCATGCTCTGTTTCTCATAACTGGAACCAAAGCATGATTCAAGTTGGAATATCTTGACAAATTACCTGCTTATTTTACATTTATTAATAATAATGGCATACATGCCAGAACAAGGTTCTCAGGTTTGTCCCTTCCCACATTTACCCCTTGTGGGGAGACGGTTTGTTAGCATACTGACATTAAAGTTGTACAATGAGAAGCTGTCTGTACTGATATATTAGCAAGAATATAACTTGTTTTATTAGCATTTCATCCTGAAGATACAACTTGCTGAGAAATAGAACTTGCATACATAACTTCAAGGAATGAAAGCTTATCAGAAGGGTAGTGGGAGTGGGGAGCCTATCAAGAACAGAAACAAGTCTTGGACTGTAAGGCAGCCAGAAATACACAGTAAGAAATGTTTGCATGATCCTCTGGACAGTAAGTGTACACCTGACTAACTTCCAGGAAACTGAGGTCCTTCCTGGAGATGTTTTTTATCATATGGCTAAACAGGCAGAGTCTCACTTACTTATACAGTGCTTTACAGTCCCTGAAGCACATTCACATATTTATCTCCTCTGACCATTATGATAACCCCATAGCATAGGAAGAATAGGGATGATTCCACCATATACAGATGGGAAAAGTGAACCAAACAACTTATCCAAAATGAAGTAATTACTAAGTACCAGCAGAATCAATATTAAGCTGAAGTCACCTCTTTCAAACTGTGCTAATTTCACTCTTCCATACTCTCTCTGATTTTGAGTTTAGTTATTTGATTGACTTAAATTGTAAGTTAGTAGAAAAGGCAGATCTCAGATTCTCTTCTGCTTATCCTTTGAAAAACAACTATTTAAGGGATGATTTAGTGCTTTTGATTATGTCACTCTTTTCAAGATCAGAAACAAAAAACCAAATCAACATCCCCAACTTAAAGTGAAAACCTCCACAGAGCATCATACTATTTACTGTTTTCCCCAAATTGTGACTCTGATCATAATTTTTCAAGACAGCTTGTCTGGACTCATCAAATTGCATCACTAAAGACGGCAAAAGGAGTGACTACTTTGGATTAATGGAGACAAAGATATATGGCATCTTAAATGCCACGTACGTCTGTACCCTGGATCAGGTAGGAAAAAAACATTGTTGGGACAATTGGAGAAATCTGAATAGGGACTTTACATTTGATATTATCGTAGTGAGGTAAAATTTCCTGAGAGTGATGATGGAAAGTAGGAGAATGCCCTTAAAAGCTAGATGCTGAAGTATATCGAGGTGAAGCTTCGTGATGTCTACAAATTACTTACAAATGGTTCAGTGAAAATTATATAAATATGTCCATGTATACAGACACACACAAGTGTGTGTGTGTATGTGTATATGTGCATGTGTGTGTGCATGGAGAGAGAGAAAGCAAATGTGGCAAAAAGGTAGCACGTGAGTCCAGGCAAAGGATGATATATGGATATACTTTGTATTATTCTTTCAACTTTTCTGTTGGTCTGAAATCTCAACACAAGGAGTATGGCAAAAATAGAAACACAACCACAATAAGTTTTTTTTTAATAAACTGTTAAATTGATTGGTTTTATAGTAATTTTGTATAAATTATTAATAATACTTGAAAATTTGATGAAGATGCTACATAGTGTTGGATTTCTGTACAAATGAGCAAAACTTACTTTATGCCTTCGGACAGTCTTACTTTATATTGTTATTTATAGCATGAGTATTAAACTTTTACTTTAGTACTAAAAAATAAATAAATAAAAATATGGGAAGAGGAATGAGAAAAAAGAAAAAGAAGGAAAAACATATTTCTGTGTTTTCATTTATTAGTTCTGTATCTAGCTAAATTTCAGCCATTTTTCAAGAATCATCTCCAATACCACTTACTACAAAAGGCCATAAATAAAGGCCCGTATCTTCCTGCCTTTCCCTCTTTCTTTCTACCCTTGGGATTCTCTGTCACCTCATGATATAGTCCCTATGACATTGGGCATAAAGTGAAGTGGTTAAAAATTCTATTTGCAGCTACTGTTGCCGAGGAAACTTTGAATGATATAACCAGACATTTCTGGCTAAATTCTGGCCGTATTAGATTACACATCCTCTTCTAGCAATCCCACAGCATCTTTCACCTCCATTCACATGCCTGGAAGTTTTTGTTTTGTAACTGAGAAATGAAGAAGAAGAAAAAAAAAAAGGCCCAGAAAAAAAATAGGGAGAATGGGTAGAAGGCTCTGTTATTTATTCCCTCTTCAGCCCTCTGGTCAGAGCCGGCCAAGTATTAAGTCCCATAATCCATAAGTTTTCAAAACTCTTCAATTAAAAAAAAAAAATCTGAGTCTCTAGGAACAGGGATAAGGTGAGGAGGTGACTGGCACAGAAGGGGAAGAAGATCCTCCCCTGTACCTCTGAATGGAATCCAGAACCCTTCTGGCATTGTGAAAAAGAAAGAGAGGGAACATGGAGAAACAGAACTGTGACCTGAACCTTGGCATTGGCATAACTGATGAGGCTTTTCTGAGTAACCTTACAGGTAAAGGACAGGGACTAATGGAAATCAGAGCAAAAAAGAAAGAAGAGGAAAGACATGACTACATGACTGCAGCTAAGAGAGTGATCTGTGGGCACATATAAGGGGCTCCTTTGGGGCCTCCTCTGCAGAGGTCGTGCTTTCATTTGGGTGTAGGCTAGCTATAGAACAAACCTTTGTGTGACAGTGATGTCACGCCGCAAGAACCAGGATCCCGTATAATGGCTGGGTTTTATTTTTAACTCAAGTTCCCAATGGGAATTTGCTTTTCCCACCGACATAAGTCCTCCTATCACCAGAGAATTAAGTGAACAACGAACCTCCTGGGAAAATGTCTCCATCTGAGAGCAGAAACGCACAGAAAATTCTAAAAAGGTGGGGAGGCCAGAGAGCTGCAGCCTGCACCGAATTATTATGAACAAATTTAGCAAGCAGTCATTATTCAGCAGAATCTATTAAAGGGAGGAATATCCTCCAACATCACTGATAAAGCCTCCTTAAATAAAGACGGTACTTAGAGCAGTTGCAAGTCAAAAAGAAACGACCTCCTGGGGTTACAAAGAAAGGTCTCAACGCACGAGGCTGACATCCCAGAAACAACAGAAACATGGAACACACCAGAACAAAAACCAAAAGCTAGAAAAGGAACTCTTCCTTGAAAAGCATTACAACAGGTGACCTAGGGGTTAAGAAGAGCCTCGACAACCAGACTGCCTGGTTTTGAATTCTCGCTGTGCTATCGATCATCTGTGCGGCCTCAGAGAAAATATTTACACTTTCAGTGCCTCCGTCTCCCCCTTTGAACAATGGATATAATAATAGACTCTGCCTCATGGTTTGTTGTGAGAATTAAATTAGCTAATTTTTCTAAACAGTGCCTGTTCGGAAATAAGTGATAGCTCTTACTAGATATTAAATATCGTTGGTGACAAGTGACGAGGCATTGAATATTTTCAAACATCACCTCTTTCTGGAAGACCGGGGGAGCCTTAAATAATCTTGGCAGAACCTATTAAATGTCTACATGTGTGGCAATACGTGGAAACTACCATGGAGAAGGGGAATGCTATGACAGTTTCTGATGATCCCCTTCTCTAACAACGTCCAGACCTCCATTTAGATCTTCGCAAGCTTGGGATGTACCTGAGGTAAGGGTCAGATGCATTTTGGTGCAAATGAGTTAGGCTCTGTCTCATCTGCCCATCCTTATTTTCTACCGTATTTGACTTCGCTTTCAGTACATAAATTAAGTAGACCTAATATCCCAATCTTCAGGAAAGATAGAAAATTAGCAGAGTGAGATTTTGAATATTTGCTAAGTACAATTAGATACATGCTGATTGAGTTTAATAAAAGGTGAGATATCCTACTGTTCCAGTTATCTCTAGCTGCACAGCAAACCAAAAAAAAAAACAAACAAACAAACAAACAAAAAAAACCCTAGTGGTGTAGAATAACAACAACCACTTATTAGTATTATCTTCCACAGTTCTGAACATGGGCTCGGCAAAGTAGTTTTCCATCACGTGGTGGCTGTCATATAGTGGTGAGGCTGAATTCATCTAGATGACTTTCTCACTCACCTGTTTGGTGACTGATGCTGGCTGTTGCTGTAACTTCAGCTGGAACCATCTATCTGAACACCTACACATGGCCCCTCCCACCATGGAGGCTGGATCCCAAGAGCGAGTCTCAAGAGACTGAGAACCAGGTGGACACTATATTCTTTTTTTTTGGTCTAGCCCCAGAAGTTAGTTACTTTCCTCTCATTTTACAAAATCCAACCCCTTTTAGATTAAGGAAAATAGACTCCATAAGATCACTACAAGAAACTTTTAAATGGATGGAATTTTAACGTAGCAACAATAACATGGGAAAATAAAGAACTACCAAGACATCTAAGAAAACAGGAAATTTGGGATCCTTAGAAAAATAAAAGGGCTTACACAATGTGTGTGTATGTGTGCACTCGTGCACACAACTGTCAGTGGAGTTATGCATAAACTCAGGCTGATTATTGTAATCACTCTACAGCCTCATGAAAGAACACATTTTAGCCAGATTATCCTTCCTTTACTCTGTATTAAGTGAAAAAGGATGAATTAAGCCAAGGCAAATAAAGTTCTGAAGAATATATCATTTCTGTAAATGGAAAATATATATGCTTCTGGAACTTCTGGAAGACAGTGACAGGAGAAGCATCAAGAAACCCTTGTAACGTTTTAATGAAGTTGAATCAATTTTCCAAGCAATAGCAAGAAGGAAAAAAATAGGAAAATGCCAAATTTTCATAGGAATATATATATAATCCTGCTAATTTAAGGAAAACATTTATGAATCAGTTCTTTACTGAAGACTTCTCCATCATTTTCATTTGGCCATCTCTCTTTGGGCATCTAGACTCTGGCATAGCATTCTATTTAGAATTTTAGTTCTGTGGACTGTGTTGAGCCCAATTCACATTTTACAGCCCAACTGCCAAAGAAAAATTCTCTCCCAGGTAGCCTTGTTTTTCAAAGTGTTGAGAACTTCAGATCCAGTGACCACTGAAATAAGTCATTGGTCTACTGGATGTGGCGAGAGTGGTCTGGAGAACTTATTCAATAGCATACCTAGAAGCAGGCCCCAGAACTTGCTAAAAACTTGCTATGTAGGTACTCTGTTAGGTTTGTCACATGACAGCCCAGCTCCAGGTCTGAGAGACAGCAGCCAGGGCAAGTATGATGAAGTTACTATAAATTCTCAAAAACTAACTGTCTTCCTCAAACAATTAGAATAGAATGTTTTGTGTTCAAACACCTACACTGGCCTTTAAAAAAGTGTAGCAATACAAGAGAAATGTAGCCAAGTGCGGAGAAGAAAACCCTTCCCACCCAAATATGCTGACTTTTAGGAAAGACAGAAAATACCTGCTTTAGATACAGACAAGACTAAAAACAGTTATTGTAATAAATAAGGGGAGAACAAAGCAATAAGAAGACAGTGAAACTAAACTGCAATAACAGAAGTAAAATCAGTGTTGAAAGCAGTAAAAAACCTGAGATTGTGAACATCAAAAGGAGATTGAAGGGCTTCCCTGATGGTGCAGTGGTTGAGAGTCCGCCTGCCGATGCAGGGGACACGGGTTCGTGCCCCGGTCCGGGAAGATACCACATGCCGCGGAGCGGCTGGGCCCGTGAGCCATGGCCGCTGAGCCTGCGCATCCAGAGCCTGTGCTCCACAACGGGAGAGGCCACAACAGTGAGAGGCCCGCGTACCGCAAAAAAAAAAAAAAAAAAAAAAAAAGGAGATTGAAGAGGCTAAAATGAATGAGTACATTCAGAAGGCAGATGATATTAGTACAGATTGAGAAAGATGAGAGTTGATCTATAAGTAACAAGTATTCTTCCCAGAAAGGAAGCGATGATGAAAATCTAATAGAGAAACCCTCAGATTGGAAATTGAGAGGACTCACAGTATTTGAGAAAAATAACTGAATAGAGATTAACTCCAACATATGATCTAATGAAAATTTACATTTTGAGAATGAAGAATACATCCTGAAATCTTTCATTCATAATAAAAGAAAAAGACACTATATTTTCACTTCAATAATAAAATGATACCAAAGAAAATGCTCCCATGAAGTTTAGAGAAAAAATAATCATACTACAAGGATCACATACCCAGCCAAGGTGATAATTTCAGATGTGAATAAAAAGACGATTTCAGATATGCTACCCAGGTTATTTATTTTATTTAAAATGGCTTATGCATTTTTATCAAACTAAGAAGAACTGAATTTAGAAGTCACTGAAGATTGGGAAGTTGTAGTACCAAAAAGATGGTAGTAAGCATTAAAAACAAATATAGATAAATTATATGGAAAAGTTAAAATTATACACTAAAAACTAAAGCTCATAAATAGTATCATGCCTATAATAAAATATGTAAAATTTTAATAACTATTAAAGTTAATTATGTAAAAAATTACTGTGATCTGTGTCCCAAGATTAAATAGTAATCTGAAATTAAAATATAGCACTACATTCCTAACATTTCATTAAGTAGAGTACAAACTAACATTTTAATAATTAGGTTACTATAGATTTATGATAATTTAGACCAAATGTTTATCTTCCAAACCACAAAAGAAATAAAAGCAGATAAAGCATTTTCTAGCCAGAGAAGTACTAAGTACTAAGTAAATTTTAAATGAAAACAATAAAATAAATCATAATATAAATTGACAAAAATAAGACACTGTCTGGATAAGTCAAGTTGGCTGTAAAACAGCATCCACTAACTTGCTAGAAACAGAGGGACACTCAGAACAGAATGATACAGAAAGGCTTTGAATTAACAGATGAATAAATTCGTCCGAGCAAACATGAACATATAGTAATCAAAGTAGAATTAAAAGCAATAAAGCTTAAACCAGGATAAAAGTGCTGTTTTATATTGATAAAGTCAGTTGAACTTTTAATCAAGGGGAAATAAACAGAAATACAGCAGAATTTTAAAATACTATAAGCTCATGAGAAGTCATACAAGTAAAATATATGTAATACTAGGATATTTAAATAATGGAGTAATAATCAAGTTGTTTACCTTACAGAGAATACCTCTTCTTTGAATATTTGGAAATACTCTTGTATCATCTACAAATAATAATTATATAAGATACCATAAAGTATATTTTAAAATGTATCCTCAAATAATTTATTTGACAAATTATCATATCCCATTTAATAAAGATGAAGGTTAGTAATGTATATAAAAAAATATCAAACAAGAAAGAATTTTTTTTAAGCACTGAACACTCATAAGTAATATCTAGGAGATGATGCAAGAACATTATTTAGAAAATAATCAAAAGGAGTATTACATTACAAAGCAGTGTTACTGTTGACTATAGTAACAAATAAATGTATGTCCTCAAATATTTTATTATAAAAATAAAGAAATCACAAAAAGGATAAACAGTCAACCTGAGAAAATATGAAAAAGGAAGTAATAAAAGATAAAAAGAGAAATAAATTAATCTAGGAACTGAGGGGAGAACTAACATAATAAAGTTATAGTAAAACTAACGTGAAAGAAAACCAGGAGTTAATAAAACTCTGAATATAAAAGGAGAAGAAATGAAGAGTACAAAGGATGATTTTAAATGTATAAGCAAATACTAATATAAAAATCTGTCATAAAGAGACAGAAGGATCTCCTATGGAATAAGTACATATGGAAAATATAAAACAAAATAAATATTCACAATATCCAGGGACTATATCAGTTAATATTCAAACATCCATATGAAGTGAATCAGGAAAATAATTTATAGGCTAATAAGAAAAAAATCATACTTATGTAAATGAAAAGAATCCATTCATAAGAGTCAAATCCATGCCTAATAATAGTACTATTAAAAACTGGGGGCTTCCCTGGTGGCGCAGTGGTTGAGAGTCCGCCTGCTGATGCAGGGGACACGGGTTCGTGCCCCAGTCCAGGAATATCCCACATGCCGCAGAGCGGCTAGGCCCGTGAGCCACGGCCGCTGAGCCTGCGCATCCAGAGCCTGTGCTCCACAATGGGAGAGGCCACAACAGTGAGAAGCCTGCATACCGCAAAAAAAAATTGGGATAGAAGGGTATTTTTCCCAATATCAAACATCTTTATTCAAAACAAATAATTAACATTATATATGATTTAACAATAGCGTTATTCCTAATATAAAAAGAAACAGAGCAGATATGTTCTCTATCATTTATAAGTAATATTGCTTTGATGATCTGATTAACAGGGCTTGATGCAAAATTTAAAAGCATAAATTACTGAAAGGAAGAAATACGGTTATATGTAATCATCTGCATATGGTTGACTGCATCTCTAGAAAACCCAAAGGAAGTAACTAAAATCTATTATAATTAAATAATTTGGCAAAGTGACAGGACAGGGCTTTCCAAATTTAAAAAAATCTCCAATACATTTCTGCTTTAAATTTTCTCCTTTAAACATGGCCTGCACATTTAAATATGCATAAATATGGGGAGGCTATGATATATTGCTGCTTGGGGCCCATACAAAATTTAGAAAACTCTATTAGTTTCCTAGAGCTTCCATAACAAATTACCATAAACTTGGTGACTTAACACAACAGAAACGTATTCTCTCCCAGTTCTGGGGGCTAGAAGTCTGAATCAGGACCATGCTCCCCAGCAAGTCCCTAGGGAAGAAACTTTCCTTCCTCTAGCTTCTGGTGGTTGCCAGTCATCCCTGGCATTCATTGGCTTTTAGCTGCATTGCTCCAATTTCTGCCTTCATTTTCACATGGCTTTCCTCCCTCTTTGTGTATCTATATCTCTGTACCTCTCCTTATAAGGGTCCCAGTCATCTGGGTTTAAGGCCCATCCCAATCCAGTATGAGCTCATCCCAGCTTGATTACATCTGCAAAGACCCTATTTCCAAATAAGGTCACATTCACAGGTTTTGGGTGAATACAAATTCGGGGGAACAGTATTCAACCCAGCACAGAAAGCATCACTAGGTGGTAGTCAAAAAGGAACAAATTTCCAGTTATAAGACAAAATAATTCCTGGGGATGTAATATACAGTATGGTGAGTATAGTTAACAATATTGTGTTGCATATTTGAAAGTTGCTAAGAGTAGATCTTAAAAGTTCTCATCATAAGAAAAAAGATTTTTGCAACTATGTGGTAATAGATTTTAACTAAACTTACTGTGGTAGTTATTTCACAATATATACATATATCAAATCATTAATTTGTACACCTAAAACTAATACAATGTCAATTATATCTCAATTAAAAAGAAGAAAACGTCCCTAGTCTGCTTCAATTCCACATATTTTCATGTATATCAATCAAATCTCTTGGCTTTGAAACTTGCTCTCAGTTTCCATCTAAGCTCAACTTTCCATAAGGTCACTTGTGTTTGTATTATTTACAATAGCTTGGACTTTGACTATCTAGATGGAAGTCCCCACATCTGTATATCAGGGCAAGAAAAATACAACTCTAAGAAAGAGACAACTGTCTTAGTTTTGTTTGTTTGTTTTTTTACTAGTGGGTCTTAACCTTCACTGTGCATCACAACTACCTGGTGAAATTTTAAGAGCACAGTGGCCTGGGTTCTTACTCTGCCCTCCCAGACTCTGATTCCATCAGATGGAAGTGGGGTCTAAGCATTTTCAAGAGCTCACCACCCCATATGATTCTAATATACAGCTGCAGTTGAAAGCCACTACCTTATACCTTTAACTATGCCTCCAGTACACAATGAACAGAACGATCATTTAGAAAATGTGGCCAATGTAGATTCAAAACAGTATCAGAATACATAAACTTAGTCCATATAATTAGCATATAAAAATACATTTAATGAGTATAAAGTACTAATAATTATCCTGTTATACACATATACAGTATACATTACAACATATGCATTATCTATGTAGTATATAAAATATATAAACACATATATATTAGATTGATGGCCTCAAATTGCTGATCATCTGTTCTCAATGGAAGTTCACTATAACTAAGATACTAAATAATCAGCTAAGGTTATAGGGTACCATTTAACCAATCGTTGATCTGTGACACACAATATGGATTGCTGGTATTGAGGACAGGTGTTGATCGATGGTGGCTTCAGCCCTAGGGAAGGTGTTTAGCATTAAGATGGACTATAAGAGGGTAGGGAAGGCAAAACATGGTCATATTAATATGGATAAATAGTCAAATCTTTTATTTGCAGAATAAAAAATTAAGTATTTATAGCTAAAAACATTGATAAATAGGAAAGAGTCCCTGCCCTCTAGGAACTCAGTTTAGTGAAGGAAGCAGTCATGTAAAACAAAACAAAAATTAAAATGCAATGTATTATATAAAAGTAACATTAAGAATATATTAAAATTTAAAATGTGCATACCCTCCAAACTAGAAAACCCATTTAGGGAACTCTAATGAAGTACAGTTCTACGTCAGGATATTTGTTCAAGAATATTTATGTGCACATTATTAACAGGGAGGGGAAGGAGGAAAAGAAAAGAGAAAAACAGATCTCCACTAGTAAAGGCAGATTGAGTGAATTATGGAGCATTCATCTACAGAAAGAATGAGTAATATTTATGAAAATCAAGTGTAACATAAAGCATACTACATGACCATATTTTGTTAAAAAATAAGAAATATTTTCTTAACTTACTTATATTAGCACAAAGACAGAAGAGTTCGAAGCTAGTTGCATTGTGTATACTGCATTACCTTTTTTCAAGTATATATATATATATTTTTTTCGTTTTTGACAAAAGATGTATTACTTCTGTAATTTAAATATTTAATACATTTAAATAAAAACACACTGTGATAGAAACGTATTCTTACTGAGGTACATACTATGAAAGCAATTATATTTTATGTGGTTATATACTTCTATTTTAAATTGATTGGGACTGTTGTATAGATACCAATAGAATCATAAACTATTTTTATATCCATATCAGCTGAGATAGAGAGGAGATAATAAAAATATAAAATACCATTTTCAAGGGAATTTGCATATGAGAGGAGATGGAAACTAGATTCAACATACTTTATTTTGTAAATTGGTGATTTTCACCTAAGATTGAAATCATATGGGTCTCATTGTTCCTTCTTCCAAAATATAATGTTTTACCTGTCCATCATTTTCATCATAACTAAACCATTCAATTTACTGTTGGTGTGTGTGATCAAAGTGCACTGATAGTCAAATATGTGAGTGATTCATAAAAAGCCATCAGAGATTTATACATATATTCTAAGAATGGCCCTTGCTGCAGAAGCTTCAGCCCCTTCACAGTCCTGAGAGCCAGCAGTGAGCCAAAGAGATTCACCCGAGAGCATTAAGCTGAGAAAGAAGCAGGAAGAAAAACCTTGAATAATTGCTCCATGACACAGTTATTTATTTTTTCAGAGGTTGTGCCCCTCAATGAGTGCTTAAGTGCATGACAATTAGTATCTCACCAGCATCCTTCAAAGCGTGGCCATGTTATGACAGAATTTCAGTAACAAATTAAAAGAGTCCACTGTTCAGATTCAATGGAGAAGTTAAAAAGTTTTACAGACAACCAAAAGCTAAGAGAATTCAGCACCACCAAACCAGCATTACAACAAATGCTAAATGAACTTCTCTAGGTGAAAAAGAAAAGGTCACATCTAGAATCAAGAAAGTTATGAATAGGAAGCTCACTGGTAAAGGCAAACATAAAGTAAAGGTAGGAAATATTCCACATACAAATATGATATCAAAACTATCAATCATGAAAAGAAGAGAATAATAATGCAGGAAACGCATTTGAAATTAAGAGATCAGAAACTTAAAACAATCTTGTACAGATATAGACTGTTACATCAAAACCTCATGGGAACCACAAACCAAAAATCTGTAATAGATACACACACAAAAGAAAAAGCAATCCAAACACATCACTAAAGATACACATCAAATCACAAGAGAAGAGAACAAAAGAGGAAGGGAAGAAAAAAGACCTACAAAAACAAATCCAACACAATTAACAAAATGGCAATAAGAATATTCATATCGCTAATTACCTTAAACGTAAATGGATTAAATGCTCCAACCAAAAGGCTTAGACTGGCTGAATGGATACCAAAACAAGCCCCATATACATGCTGTCTACAAGAGACCCACTTCAGATGTAGGGACACATACAGGCTGGAACTGAGGGGATCAAAAAGGCATTCCATGCAAATGGGAATCAAAAGAAAGCTGGAGTGGCAATACTCACATCAGACAAAATAGACTTTAAAATAAAGAATGTTACAGGAGACAAAGAAGGACACTACATAATGATCAAGGGATCAATCCAAGAAGATATAACAATTGTAAATATCTATGCACCCAACATAGGAGCACCTCAATATATATAAGGCAAATGCTAACAGCCATAAAAGGAGAAATTGACAGTAACATGATAATAGTGGGGAACTTTAACACCCCACTTTCATCAACAGACAGATCATCCAGACAGAAAATTAATAAGGAAACACAGGCCTTAAATGAAACATTAGACCAAATGGACTTAATTGATATTTTTTTTGCATAAATAAAATTTTATTAGAACACAGCCACATCCCTCCATTTGTGTTGTCTGTGGCTGCTCTCTGCTACAACAGGCCCACCCCAAAGGTGGAAATAATATTTATAGAACATTCCATCTGAAAGCAGCAGAATACACTTTCTTCTCAAGTGCACATGGAACATTCTGCAGGATAGATCACATCTTGGGTCACAAATCAGCCTCAGTAAATTTAAGAAAATTGAAATCATATCAAGCATCTTTTCCAACCAAAACGCTGTGAGATTAGAAACCAATTACAAGAAAAAAAAACTGTAAAAAACACAAACACGTGGAGCCTAAACAATGTGTTACTAAACAACCAATGGATCACTGAAGAAATCAAACAGCAAATCAAAAAATACCTAGGGACAAATGACAACAAAAACACAACGGTCCAAAACCTATGGGATACAAAAAAATCAGTTCTAAGAGGAACATTTATAGCAATACAACCTTATCTCAGGAAACAAGAAAATCTCACATAAACAACCTAACCTTATATCTAAGACAACTAGAGAAAGAGGAACAAAGAAAACCCAAAGTTAGTAGAAGGAAAGAAATTATAAAGATCAGAGCAGAAATAAATGAAATACAGATGAAGAAAACAGTAGCAAAGATCAATGAAACTAAAAGCTGGTTCTTTGAGAAGATAAACAAAATTGACAAACATTTAGCCAGACTCATCAAGAAAAAAAGGGAGAGGACTCAAATCAATAAAATTAGAAATGAAAAAGGAGAAGTTACAACAGACACCACAGAAATACAAAGGATCATAAGAGACTGCTACAAACAACTACATGCCAATAAAATGCACAACCTAGAAGTAATGGACAATTTCCTAGAAAGGTACAGTCTCCCAAGACTGAACTGGGAAGAAAATATGAACAGTCCAATCACAAGTACTGAAATTGAAACTGTGATTTAAAAACGCCCAACAAACAGAAGTCCAGGACCAGATGGCTTTACAGGCAAATTCAATCAAACCTTTAGAAAAGAGCTAACACCTATCCTTCTGAAACTCTTCCAAAAAACTGCAGGGGAAGAAACACTACTCTCAAGCTCATTCTATGAGGCCACCATCACCCTGATACCAAAACCAGAAAAAGATACCACAAAAAAAGAAAATTACAGGCCAATATCACTGATAAACATAGACACAAAAATCCTCAACAAAATACTCAGCACACTGAATCCAACAATACATTAAAAGGATCATACAGTATGATCAAGTGGGATTTATCTCAGGGATGCAAGGATTCTTCAATATCTGCAAACCAATCAGTGTGATATGCCACATTAACAAACTGAAGAATAAAAACCATATGATTATCTCAATAGGTGCAGAAAATGCTTTCGACAAAATTCAACACCGATTTATGATAAAAAACTCTCTAGAAAGTGGGCACAGAGGGAACATACCTCAACATAATAAAGGTCATATATGACAAACATCATACTCAACAAGGAACATCATACTCAACAAGGAAAAGCTGAAAGTACAAAAATACTTTCAGTATTTCCTCTAAGATCAGGAAAAAGACAAGGATGTCCACTCTCGCCACTTCTATTCGATAAATATAGTTTTGGAAGTTCTTGCCACAGCAATTAGAGAAGGAAAAGAAATAAAACGAATCCAAACTGGAAAAGAAGTAAAACTGTCACTGTTTGCAGATGACATGATACTATACATAGAGAATCCTAAAGATGCTACCAGAAAATTACTAGAGCTAATCAATGAATCTGGTAAAGTAGCAGGATACAAAATTAATGCACAGAAATCTCTTGCATTCCAATACACCAATGATGAAAAATCTGAAAGAGAAATTAAGGAAACACTCCCATTCACCACCGCAACAAAAAGAATAAAATACCTAGGAATAAACCTAACTAAGGAGGCCAAAAACCTGTCCTCTGAAAACTATAAGACACTGATGAAAGAAATCAAAGAAGACATAAACAGGTGGAAAGATATACCATGTCCTTGGATTGAAAAAACTCAATATTGTCAAAATGACTATACTACCCAAGGCAATCTACAGATTCACTGAAATCCCTATCAAATTACCAATGGCATTTTCCACAGAACTAGAACAAAAATGTTTTAATTGTATGGAAAAACAAAAAACTCCAAATAGCCAAAACAATTTTGAGAAAGAAAAATGGAGCCGGAGGAATTAGGCTCCCTGACTTCAGACTATACTACAAAGCCAAAGTAATCAAGACAGTATGGTACTGGCACGAAAACAAAAATATAGATCAATGGAACAGGATAGAAAGTCCAAAGATAAACCCACGTACCTATGGTCACCTAATCTATGACAAAGGAGGCAAGAATATACAATAGAGAAAAGACAGTCTCTTCAATAAATAGTGCTTGGAAAGCTGGACAGCTACATGTAAAAGAATGAAATTAGAACATTCTCTAATACCATACACAAAAATAAACTCAAAATGGATCAAAAACCTAAATGTAAGGCTGCACACTATAAAACTCTTGAGAGGAAAACATAGGCAGAACACTCTTTGACATATATTGCAGCAATGTTTTTTTGATCCACCTCCTAGAGTAATGAAAACAAAAACAAAAATAAACAAATGGGACCTAATTATACTCAAAAACTTCTGCAAAGGAAACCATAAATAAAATGAAAAGACAACCCACAGAATGGGAGAAAATATTTGTAATCAAAGTGACCGACAAGGGATTACTCTCCAAAATATACAAATAGCTCATGCAGCGCTATGTCAAAAAACCCAAGCAACCCAATCAAAAAATGGGCAGAAGATCCAAATAGACATTTCTCCAAAGAGTACATACAACTGACCTAAAAGCACATGAACAGATGCTCAGCATCACTAATTATCAGAGAAATGCAAGTCAAAACTACAATGAAGTATCAACTCACACAGGTCAAAATGGCCATCATCAAAAAGCCCATAAATAATAAATGCTGAAGAGGGTGTGGAGAACAGGGAACCCTCTTACACTGTTGCTGGGAATGTAAATTGGAACCACCACTATGGAGAACAGTATGGAGGTTCCTTAAAAAACTAAAAATAGAACCACCATATGATCCAGCAATTCCACTCCTGGGCATATATCTGGAGAAAACCATAATCTGAAAAGATACATGCACCCCAGTGTTCATTGCAGAACTATTTACAATAGCCAAGACGAGGAAGCAACCTAAATGTCCATTGACAGAAGAATGGATAAAGAAGATATGGTACATATATACAATGGAATATTACTCAGCCATAAAAAAGAATGAAATAATGCCATTTGCAGCAACATGGATGGACCTAGAGATTATCATACTAAGTGAAGTAACTCAGACAGAGAAAGAAAAATATGGTATCACTCAAATGTGGAATCTAATTTTAAAAATGATACAAATAAACTTATTTACAAACAGAAACAGACTTACAGATACTGAAAACAAACCTATGGTTACTAAAGGGGAAACATGGAGGGGGAGGGATAAATCAGGAGCTTGGGAGGAACACACACGCACTACTATATGTAAGATAGATATCCAACAAGGACATGCTGTTTAGCAGGGGTCCCCAACCCCCGGGCCATGGACCGGTACTGGGCCACAGTTCCCTGTTAGGAACAGGGCCGCACAGCAGGAGGTGAGCAGCAGGCGAGCGAGCAGAGCTTCATCTGCCGCTCCCCATCGCTCCCGTTACCACCTGAACCATCACCCCCACCCTCTGTCCATGGAACAATTGTCTTCCACGAAACCAGTCCCTGGCGCCAAACAGGTTGGGGACCACTGCTGTATAGCACAGGGAACTCTACTCAACATTCTGTGATAACCTATAAGAGAAAAGAATCTAAAAAAGAATGAATATATGTATAACTGAATCACTTTACTGTACACCTGAAACTAACACAACATTGTAAAACAACTATACTCTAATAAAATTAAATTTAAAAAAAAAGAATCCATTGTTGCTTCGATAAAACAGCTTTATATTTCATAAAGCTTTGGAAGCTGGTCACTTAGTGTTAAATTTCTAACATCAATTCTTTATTAATGTGAGAAATATAAGTTAATCAATATAAAATTATTTCCCATGCATTATCATAATAATCATACAATTTTAAATGGAAATACACAAACAGAACACTCCCAAGTTTTTGGACTTTCACAGGTTGATTTCTGTTGTTTATTGTTGTTTATATCGCTGTTGCATGCTTCCTACTGGATCAGTTCTTAAAAATCAGAAGTCAGTTAGAAGTCCTGAAATTAGAACTAAGCTATATGAACATGTATTACTACAAGGTAGTCGCCTTCTGAGAAATTCCAGCCAGTAAGCGGAATAGAATATTTCCAGGGAAATGAGGAACTTGCATAAATATGGGTTTGGCTTTCAAGTTGAAGGTAACAGCAATTTCATGCGTTTAGTTTTTGTTCTCCAAGATCATGAACTTATGGTAAAACCAAGGACTAGTCTTAGAGCAACACTGAGCCTATATTTGAATTTGGGTGAAAATTGTGCAAAGGCGGAGGTGGGTGGTTTATGCTGAATTACGCTGTGTTTGCAAGATGGGATAAAAATCCCTATTTTGGAACCCATTTCAACAGGTTTGAATCCATGAGGGCTAAATCAAATTAAAATATCTGCTCAAATTCACTTCGGTTGAGGCTGTCAGATTTCACACAGTTTTCAGTGCCAATGGCAAGCATATCTCAGAGCAGACCATAAAGTTAGTATTTTTCAGAGTTGAAGCTTACTGTTAAAAGAAATTTAACGTTGGAACAAAAAGTCAAACACCAATGTCCAAAACCAGACCAAATATATGTTTCACATATAGAATACATTGATTAATTATAATCGAAGGCAATAAAATAACAAAAGTTTATATTGCTTTTTCTAGTAATACTGAGGAACAGCCCAGGACTTTCCAAGTATACTTATCATGTCATGAATCACACAACAATGTTATGAAATAGCTATGATTCTATCTTATAGTTAAAACCAAAAAAATTATCAAAGGGTACAAAATTTCAGTTATACAAAATGAGTAAGTCCTGGAAACCTACTATACAGCACAGCGCCTATGGTTAATAGTACTGTATTGAATACTTAAACATTTGCTAAGAGGGTAGATCTTATGTTAAATGTTATCACAAAAATATTCATAATAATAAACAGGAGGAAATTTTTGGACACAGTGGACATATTTATGGCATAGATTGTGATGATGGTTTCATGGGTATATACTTATCTCCAAACTCATCAAGTTGTATACGTTAAATATATACCGTTTTTTGAATGTCATTCATGTCCCAATAAAACAGTTAAAAAAAAAATAAGCAGGAAAACCTCAGGTAACTTCATAAGAAATACAGCAAAGCTGGGTTGTAAAACATGGAACCACAACTTGAGATCCTGTTTAACTTTTAACTTTTTATAAGTCTATGATTCTACTCCTTTTACTAAAAAAAAAAATAGAATTATGAAAACACCAGCCTACGCCAAGTATACATGCTTTTGATCCACTTTAAATGAGGTAGCCTCTGGATGGGACACAGAGCCAAGTTTAAGGAACAAATAGATAAGAAGAGACTGAACATTAAAAATTCGGTTAAAATACTGCATAAAAAGTTAGGAGCAAATACCCACAGGGAGGGACTGTTCAGAAGAGAAAAATTCAGTTTTGGAAGACATGGGCTATACTGCTTTGTGTAAAATTTGCTGGTTTTCTTAAATTAAATATATGGCCCTCCCAGATTAAAAGAAAAAACCAAAGGAATAGAATAGGCTAAGGCCACATTCAAATAAAAATCCAAGTTATTGTCTTATATCTATTTTTATTTAAAATTAGTATGCCAACCTCCCCCCATAAAGCAAAAAATAAATGTGTGTAATGTTCCATTTTTCCACATGATAAAATTGCATCCCATTATGTCACCAACTGGATATTGCTTTACTGAGAAGTAATCTGGAGCTTAAAAAGAAAAAGTAGACTTTAAAGGTCTTAACATTTGCAGACATACTGCTTAATTGCTCAGTTAAATTAAATCTTTGAAACCCAATATTTTTTAAGGTTTAAGAAAAATAAAATAGATGCCTATTAACAAAATTCCCACATAGATTTAACCACTAATGTTTACTAATCAGGAATAGAAAATCTCTTGAAATAATAGACTTGTAAGCTTTCATCTCAGAGGGGACATATGAACACTTAAAATGGAATGATCTTTCAGATGAGAAAGATTATGGTAACATTTTTTTCCCAATTCCCTTATAAATGAATCCAGTACATTACTCATAGTACATTTTAATGGAAATGCATTCCAGAAAAAGTACATAATATTGCTTTTCTGCAAATACTGTAGAATATATAAAACTTAACATTCTCATTGTCCATTTGGGTCAATTCTAGTTTTACAAATAAAATATGAGCTATTCATAAAAATGAGAAAAATAATGGAAAAGTGGAAATAACTTATGCAATAAACTGAAGTTGAAAAATGGGAAGGATTAAAACAGTATTTACTCCCATGTTATTTAATATAATGTTAAAGTCTATAAGTTTCTTTGGAAAATGCATGTGGAATCATTTCATTTAAGGTGGAAGTGCTCATGGCTATTTGTCTAGGGACTTCTGAATGAAGAGATAGGAGTCAGCAGAGCTGTATTCAAATATTTGAGAAACTGCCTGTGCAAGAGGAATTAGGCATTTCACAGAGCTCTAAGAAAATGGTACTCAAACTTTAATGTACATAAGGATACTCATAAAGATTAAAGTTCCTATTTCTGGATTCTATACCTGCAGAATCTGTTTCCAAAGATAAAAATAATTCCCAGGAATTCTCATTTTCTGAAGTACCAGAAATGATTGTGATGAATATGGTTGATAAATTATATTCTAGAAAATCAGTGGACAGAAGCTGTAGGATTACTTCCATATATGAAAAACAAAACATTAACCAATTTGCTCCCCATCAGAAATAAAACTAGCCAACAAAACATTTTTTTTCTCTCAAGACTAAGACCTTATCCATCTGGTCACCTGTCTTCTCAATTCATAGAATCTTCAATGGTTCCCAGAAAGTTGAGACCTGGTAAAACATACATCCTATCACTCATATTTTCCAGACTCTAAAGTTTTAAAGCACTTTTGAACCAGCCTTTTCTGGTTGGGAATTTACTGTCTTTTGCACTTGAATTCTCCCTTGCATTTACTTTACCATTCTCAGTAAAAAGTTTTGCGGGGATTTTTGCTATTTTTTAAGGCCTATTGATTGGTGTGAAGGAAATTTCCTGTTCTATTCATGTACTAAGAGAGTAGGTAAATCATAGGTCTCCTTTCACAGTGTGCTTGAGAACTAACCCCAGAGATCCATTCATAAGATCATGGACATTCATCCCTAACCACTTCACATAAACTGCCCTTGACCTCCATGTCTTAATGGTCCAATAGTCCATTCTCAGTCATCATCCTACTTGACCAGCAGCAGTGTTCGACATAGTTGGTCATACATTCTTCCTTGAAATGCTTTTTTCACCTGACTTCTAGAACACCCATTGCCCTGTTTTTTAAATTGAATTATAAATGACATAAATATTGCATTATTTTCAGGTGTACAACATAGTGATTCAATATTTTTATACATTATGAAATGATCACCATGATAAGTCTTGTTACCACCTGTCACCATACACAGTTGTTACAATATTATTGAATATATTCCTTATGTTGTACATTACGTCCCATGACATTTATTTTTATAACTGGAAGCTTGTTCCTCTTAATCCCCTGCTCCTATTGTGTCCATCCCTCTACCCCCTCCCTCTGGCAACCACCAGTGTGTTCTCTGTATCTATGAGTCTGTTTCTGTTTTGTTTGTTTTTAGATTCCACACATAAGTGATATCATATATTATTTGTCTTTGCCCATTGCCGTGGTTTTACTACAACCTGAACGGCTCCTACTTTCTAGTCTCCTCTGGGGATTCTTTCTCATTTTTTCACACTGCAATGGCTCAGTGTTCTGTCCTTAAGACTTAACTGTTCTCCACATACACCCCTCCCTTGCTGATCACTTGCAGATATTCATCAGCAAAACCTGAATGCTTAATTTGCAAAACATATACAAAATTCAAACACTTCTTACCATGTTCACTGCTATCAGCCTTGTCTGGGATCTCTCATCTGAATTACTGCAGTAGCCTTCTTACTGGTATTGCTGATTTTACCAGTCTCTCCCCTACAGTCCATTCTCAACAAAGCAGGCAGAGACGAGACCATTTTAAAAGACATGTCAGATCATTTCACTCCTCTGCTCAAAACTGTACTCAACGGAAGGACCAAGATTTGACTATGGCCTACAAGGCTCCAATGATCTAGCTTCTCATGAGCTCCCTGACCTCCTCTCCCACTGCTTTCTAACTCACTTGCTCCAATCCAGCCACACTGACCTCCGTGCTGTCTGTCATCACAAACACTCACACCACAGACCACTTGCATTTGCTCCGACCTCTGCCTAGAGCATTCTTGCAACGGAGATGCACGTGGCTTACTCCCTCACTTCCTCTAGGTTTTTGTTCAGGTGTCACCTTCTGCATGTGGCCTGTCCTAGCCACCCTGGTCATAACTGCATTCTCCCCTTCTCTGGTTCATTATTTTCTCCATGTTAGTCATCACAGTCTGCACAGCCTCCACCAAGTATTTTATTAATTGTTGTATTGCACATCACCCCAAACTAGAATGTAAGTTTCATGAGGGCAGAAATTCCTGCCTGTTTTGGTCACTACAATATCCTCAGCATCTAGGAGCTCAATAAATATTTACTGAATAAGGAATATGGAAAAAACTGAATTCTGAATTGATAAAAATCATGGATTAAAGTATTTCTACTTATCTCTCCAAACTTTGGGACAACTGTGTTTGGTGACGGATTATTGTGGATCAGTTAGTTTTGTGTGTCACAGTAAAGGCTATTTAAGGACATAAGGAATGAGACTATTTTACCTTTAAGATATTATGTTTAAAGACCTTTCCACAGTTACCATTGGTACCATCTATGAACACTCATCCTCCCAAACACATTTTGTCAGACACTACTAATCAGCCACCTCCCACTCCTCATATTACCGTGTCATTGTCCCCTTCTTCTGTAGTAGTAGGTGTTTTAGCTGAATATGATCTCTTAGCTAAAGACCCCAGGCCACAGTTCCCAATCTCCTCTCCATTTTGATGTAACACATGTGACTAAGGTCTTGAAAACAGGATATGGGTGTGTATGTGTTAGTTAAAAGTAGCCCTTAAATGGGATGGACATACCTGTACATTTCTCTTTCCCATGTTTCACTGGCTGGAGTAAAGATGTGAGGCAAGCCATCTTATCCGTCAACTATTGGCGGAAGATAACGCCTTAGGAGAGCATAGCTGGAAGATGGGAGGACTTAGCCTGGCCAACTCCATTAAGCCACTAAATATGTTACCCTGAATTGTTACAAGAGAGGTAGATGAAATAAATAAAACTCTCTCTTGGTTAAGCCAATGTTTTTATTAGAGCAGCCTAGACAAAATTCTAAATAATATATAGCCTTTTCATACATAAAATAATCCTTAAAACTCTAAAAGAAATAAAAATCCCAATAATAAAGGCAGGGACATTGTGGCAGTGGTTCATTGGTTTATTTAAAGGCAAAGGGTAGAAATCAATGTCTACTAGAATTAGAAACCAAAAGTGTAAATGTGCCTTGATTAACTAGTTACTAAATGTAAGCCACCGTGCTGGCATTGTATGCACATTAAAATTTAATCTTTACAATAACCTCCAAAGGTAGGTGTTTATTATGTGCATTTTACAAGTGAAACTGATGGGGCTCAGGATGTTCAGATTTTTTTTTTTTTTTTTTTGGTACGCGGGCCTCTCACTGCTGCGGCCTCTCCCATTGAGGAGCACAGGCTCTGGACGCGCAGGCTCAGCGGCCATGGCTCAAAGGCCCAGCCGCTCCGCGGCATGTGGGATCTTCCTGGACCGGGGCACGAACCTGTGTCCCCTGCATCGGCAGGCGGACTCTCAACCACTGCGCCACCAGGGAAGCCCGATGTTCAGATTTTCTGAAGCAACACTGCAAGTAAGTGTTAGAGCTAAGAGCCCCATTCTAAGAGCACACCCCAAAATGTACCTTCCCATTCTCTTTTCTCTAGTTTGACAGTTCTGTTCTGTCCCTCCAGAGGTCACTGAGAATTTAAAATGGAAGTAGTTGATTAAACACTCTTCCTGCTCCAAAATGGAGTTCTGCAGAAGTAATATGATTCAAAACCCTGAGCAGTGGATGGAATAACTATCAACTTGAGGCCTAATCTTCAACTTGGACTTGGATTTCCAGAGCAAGATATTCAACCAGTCTGGACCTGAACTTGTTGGTCTAGTTCTTGCTGTAAGATAACTCCAATTACTGAGTCTGCCTGAATGAGCTACAAAATCATTGGCATTCAGTGGAATTTGGTTACCCCAGACAGAATTCCCATTCATTTGAGCAGTCTGGAGTGAAAAGCAAAATCTGAATCCAAAAAACACATACATAGTTCAGATTCAATAATTCTACAGATGTGGTTACAAAGTGGATTTAAAATTTTAATGTCTTCTTTTCCTGGCTAGGAGGAAGGGAAGTTACTAAAGAAGTTTAACAAAGAAAAATAAACTTAGAGTTTCCAGGCACATATATATATGACATATATATATATATATATATATATGTCATATATATATATACACACACACACACACATCATATATATATACACACACATGCATAACCTAAGAATTCTATGCACCCAAGTAAACTATGATCACCCAGGCTTAAATGACTGAAAACCAGTGTACCATGCGCTCAGCAGCCTTCAGATTTCAGAAACAACTTGACTGCTCAGGACACTTATCTCTTGAATCTGGATGGCTTCAACATTGGCAAGAGCTCAGTCTCAGTCTGCTAAGAGTACTAATAAAGCCCTTAAGACTTGACTTTTTATACAGCCGTACCAGCCAACACCTTCATTTGACATCCAACTTAGAGGAGAGCCTGTGGCCTTAACACTTGGCTGTATAAAAATAAAGAATACTTTTCTCTCTCAACTTTCTTATTCATCATTACAGCCCCTGTGTCATGGCAAGCATCCAGGCCATTTTAAAAAACTGTTGTGCCTGGTTCTTCCTCCCATCTCTCCCCTCCTTTCTCTCCACTTTTCTTCCAAAGTCTGTTAGCATTCTCGACGTCTGTTAGAATTCTCAAAGGTTTTTCATTTCCTCTAGATCACACTAAACCAAAGAAACATTTGGGGGACAATCTGATGGGATAATTATACAAGAATAGTGAACACAATTTCCTTCCTTGCTGTAAATGATTAGATTATTTGCATCATCCTCCAAAACCACTTATATATTTATCCAAAGAGTGCAACCTACTGCTTCACTTCTAGCCAATGCTGTGTCTCTGTTCTTTCTATACTGGGCCCTCTTCAAGGTACTCATGGTCATCTGTTAGATGTATATCAGACAAAACTGTAATAAATTATTTTCTAATTCATTGTGTCAGCTATTATACGTGTTTAGAGCAGCCAAAATTTGCTAGGGGAAATTATAAAGATTCTCTGAAAATTGAAAAAGTGTATAAAAAGGTTTCCAGAGTCATTTTCTCTTTCAGGATGGTTTCACCTTGCTTTTTATATGCATGTGTGTAGAAAGCGAGAAAAAACTCTGCGTGTACCATTAGAAATATTGCCAAAAATGAAAAAAGGTTATAGAGGATGTACAAAATGAATGAAACATTTAATGAGCACTTCCCTCTCATCTCTCAACTTAATACAAGTGTCTTGACAAATTTAGTACATGTGGCTGGATAGGAGTCTTCCTTTAAAAAAAAAAAACTACACTTGTGGGATGTCAAGACATATCTTAAGAATTCAGGTATGTTACTATAGAGATTCAGTATAGTACACTGGAAAGAGTATCCTGTGTAAGAGTTAAAAAGATAATATATACAAAGTGCCTTGTAGATAGTATACCTTACATGGCATCTGTTATTTTTTAATTCTTTTTTAATTGAATAACTGACATACAATATTATATGAATTCAGGTGTACAACATAGTGATTCAATATTTATACACATTATAAAATGACCACCACAATAAGCCTAGTTACCTGCTGTCACCATCTATTATTATACTAGCTCTCTTATTTTTTAAAAGTAGGTACAGTCTATTTAGACCTCTATATTACTTAGCTATAGCTGAGTAATCACCCCCAAACTTAGTGACTTAAAATACCAATCATTTCTTATTTTTCATGAGTCTATGGGCCAGCTGTGCTGTTCTGCTGACCTAAGCTGGGCGCTGCTAATTTCAGCTGGGCTTGTTCATGCATCAGCACTCAACTAATAGGTTAACTGAAGGCTTCATGCTCTAAGATGGCCTAAGAGACATGACTGAACTCTGCTCTGCCATGGTGGTCTTTTCTCATGGCAAAGCAAGGGTTGAAGAGAGTGAGTAGAAACTTGCAAGGCCTCTTGGGGCCTCAATTCAGAACTGGCATGCCACCATCTCCACCATATGCTTTAGCCTAAGGAACTGATAAGGCTGGTCTAGACTCGAGGGACATGGAAATAGACCTCACCTTTGTATGGAAGAGCTGAAAAATTAAACTCCAAATGGCGCAGATACAGCAAAGTGTGGACTATTGGGGTCATTTTTGCAATCAATCTACCAATGCATCTCTAACATCAGACACCAAAAATTGTAATAAAGTTTGTGAAACTTCCATATGCTATTTTACACAGATTTTTTTTAAACCAAATGTCAAGATTCCTCAAGCTTGAGAGCTCTAGATAGAAGTCAAAGCAGCTTTGCAGTTCAAGTCCATTAAGTTTGCTTTCTTAAGCCTGTTCTTTTTTTTTAAGGAAAAAAAAATGTTTCTGAAAATGTATCACTATAGTTTAGCCTTCATATATAATTGACTATATACTTTTTTTTTGGATGAAAATTCTTTGAAGAGTTTCATTTGTTGGGCTTGGGGGTAGTTATTACCTATACTGGAGCTACTGGTTGCCTAAATGTATCTGACAAACCAAAAATGTGTAGGTTAGAGAAGAAACTTTAGAACTTGAACAGGAAGTTCAAAGTATGGCATGGTCTTTTACATGGAAATACGTATCTTTTACATAACCCTTTACATTCTATTAATCTTATCTTTTAAGTGGATGCCCATAAGTCCCCAGTGTCTGGACCCACAGAAGGACATAAGAGCAAAGAAAAGTAGATATCCTACAGCTCACTTTATCATGCAAGGAAGACTGAGTCAAGGGACTTCAGGATTCTTCAAGACCATCTGAACTAAATTTATTTCTCTTGGCTTCAAATTACTGAGGCAAGGCCACTGCATATGGCTGAGTGCAGTGACCTTGCATTGAAGTCTTTCACAACATCTGCCCTTCAATGTTCACCATATCAGTGAGGAAGGAATGAAAATCCATCTTTTCAACCTCAGGTCTTCTGGGCAGTTGTAAATCTCAAGTGTGATGGCTGTTTCTAGATGTCTGCAGGTTTCTATAGGCAAAGAAACTGACAAGGCAGTGTCACCCTCTGAGCCAGCCAAGTACGCACATTCTCAGCACTAGAAAACCCACACAGCAGTCTCCTGATCTCTTTTCCCAAAATGTCAGTCGAGCAAAAGAGATCTGAGTGTTTCAGCAACATCCATAATAACACTGATTGTAGGGCCTTGAAACAGGAGATCTATCTCTTTATAAAAAAAAATACACTGAATGAATGCATTCATAACGCCAAATCTGTACGTATGCCACATTATGAATGAAATAATTCTTATCAAAGTATTCAAGGCATTTTGTGGGATTCAAAGAGTGAAACTTCTGCCCAAAGAGCAGTGAAGCATATCAAGACCTGACCAAGAAGTCAGTATACTTCTGTGAAGTAGATAAGAACTGTTTATTTTATTCCTTCATTGACAAGATGATGATTTACGGCCCCAGTTCTCACATCATCAGCAACTTTCATGGACGGAGAGGAGGCCTATTGCGGGATTGCTGGCCATATTATTTTTATTACAATGTATCTTGATGTAGAAAAGTCATAAATCACAATGGTGAGTGAAGCTCTTTTCTTCACCCAAGTCATGAAGTATAAAGGCTGCCAAGCTCTTTAGGTACTACACCACACACAAAATACCGAGAGTTTTACCCAGACAACGTTTTGCTTGGCAAAGAAACTTTACGCCATTTGAAGACCCCTGAATATTCCCAGTGAGATGCACAGAAATAGGAATTCTTCCTTAATGACATGAGCATGCACATAGCGGATGAAAACCAGAAGCTGGCTTCACTCAGAGACAAGAACAATCTCTTTCTGTTGTTGCCAATTCTTCTACGACCTTCTTCTAAGTTATAAAAGAAATGTCACTAACTCTGGAGTTGATGACACTGGATGACCAAGGCACTGCTTCCTATTTTTCTCTTGTTCCTGGTTACAAATCATCCACTGCTTCACCAAGTTCCTTCAGATTGTGGCTTCCTTTATTAAGGGATGCTCTGAGCCACATTCAGAATAAAGTTTTACTGTTGCAACACACATGATTTTTTTTTTCAAATTTCATGCATCTCAAGTTGAAAATTCTTCTCCCACGGAAGATAGGCATACGCCAGCGTATCTTCAAGGTGGTAAAATGTCACGTACATTCAAGTTCGTTGGCTTCTTTTTTCCATTGTCAAGAACCTTACCATCTGTGAGTGGTGCCTCATAGCAGTGCTTCTGTGATATAACGTATGGCTTTCATTCCCATTTCTCTTTATAACACTTTCTAGTTAAGTGGACCAAATGCAAAGGAAGACAGATGTCCCCAAGCATAATGCAGGATATGTTTTATTTAATTCCTATAAATGGAAGTCTATTGTACACATTGTAACATCATGATGATTACAACTATCCAAATTATAGAGTAGCTTCTCGTACCATACTATGATTGTGTGTGTGAAAAGTTGCTTCCATAGCATTATTTAATACCAAAGTAATTTCTTTCAAAAAAATAAATAATTGCCACTGAAACAATAAAAATATCAAAGGAAAAATATGGATAATTGAATGTGGCTTGTGGACCACTAATTAAAAACCTCTGTTCTAAGACAGGCCTTCTATTATTTCATTATCTGATATTTTAAAACTTTCTGAAGCAAAAAGGGCTTAAATTCTCATTTTAACTAGTTCCCCCCTCTATTCAGGGGCATGGAATGCACCCTCTATAAACCATGGGGAAAAGAATAATCCTTTTATTTTAACCTGGCTTACATCCACATACAGGAAACTCTCCAGTCTTTTAATAACTAAGGCACACTGTTAGCTCGGTCTTCCCAGAAGACTGCTCGATACTAATAATTGATAATCATGATAATGGCTATGTGGTTCACAAAATTTATAAAAGGTCGGTGAATCATCAAAAAATTTTGAATTATGCACAATGTATTCTTAGCTTGGAAACCTTTGTGATTTTAAATACTTCTGGCACTTCCTACCAGCTAATGTCTTAACCAGCCAGTGCAGCCTAACCCTTTCTGCTCCAAAGAGCTCTTCTAGGAGAAAGCACCTACTACGTACTAGCTTTTTTGCAGATACCCTGCAGATAAGTGTTCTGCAAACATTTTGACCATGACCCCTAGTAAGGAATACATATTATTTATGTATCTATAATACACATGTGCATATGTGTATAACTGAACTACACTGGCCACAAAACCCTTCTT
This sequence comes from Mesoplodon bidens, assembly GCF_964165515.1. Taxonomy (NCBI): domain Eukaryota; kingdom Metazoa; phylum Chordata; class Mammalia; order Artiodactyla; family Ziphiidae; genus Mesoplodon; species Mesoplodon bidens. Next base: position 65,753,547 of record NC_138162.1, on the reverse strand, counting down.
ATTATTAAATGTAATACTTTAACATTTTCTAGTAAATGCTTATCTATCACATTATGGTATATCTAGTTCGTAATGTTAATGACACTAAATTTATTTCAACAACCAAGAATGGGCTACAACCTATAGTTCAGATGATAGCAGCTCAACCCCAAAAGAATGTGGTTCTTTCCCCTGCAAGATTAATAGGTTTACTTATTCACATGTATTTCTAGAGCTTATCCTTTGAAAATGAGGAGGCTTTATTCTAGTCTCTTGAACGTTTATAATTCTCAATTAACAGGAACATTCTACTATCCTGAGCACATTATTCTTTAGATCATCAACTTTTTTTTGACAAGATTAAAAGTTTATATGAAACTGAGATTTTCACTGATAAATAAGAGACCACAAATGCACAAAATTTGAAGTAGCTTTTCACAAATCGGCTCTAATAATTGATGAGAATATTTTGCTTGTTAAAATCTTTTAATTAAATCCCATGATGAAAAGACCAGGCAAGTGACCTGGGAGCACAGAGAACAATTAACTTGTGGATCATTTAGAATTTGGCAAACATTTTTGGTATGACACGTAGAGAAAGGACTGACACTTGGTCTGAGCCATGAAGGATACAAAGGATTTCAATGGGTAAAAAAGATGCAAGATTATTTCAGGGCTATAGAAAGAGCTTGAGACAGAGTACGGGAAGTGGGAGAGCACATCAAGTGTTTGTGGACTCTGAGCAGGCAGCCCAGTAGGGCGAGAGAATAAGACAGGGGGAGGGTAAAGTGGGAGATGAGTTTGGAAATTCAGGAATCAGCCACAGTCTTCAAAAGATTGAATAATAAGAAGCTTATGCTATATTCTCTAATCCTTATTTTTCTTTTTTAAAAAAATCCTTTCTTGTTTTACACACTTTGCTTTAAAAAGTAGCTTTTGACTTTACTTCCATCAGTCTTCAACTAGTCAGAAAAAAGCATAGTCAAATACAGCTACATTCAAATAATTAAATGTGAACCATTCTACAGAGTGGCTGTAAAGTCTGGAAACACAGATGAATATATATAATGGTATACATACACATATGTGGGTTTATTAATATTACACTTCAACATATAATATGTTGAATAACATTATATGAACATGTTTCCCATACTTTATGACCATCTAGTATTTTATAGTTCTATTCCCTACGTATTTTTTGGTAGCAATATACAGATATCACAGCCTAAACAACACCCTCCTTCACAGTGGGAAAAATGTATCCTTTAGTCTGAAATTTTAGGTAGGAACCGGACAACCTTCTAATTCAATATAAGGTCACAAACTTTTTATGTTTTTATCATTACAGAATGGTCCCTAAATTCCATACTTTCCCCTGGGTATATTCAGAGTTCAACCCAAGTTCTGGTTTGCCAGCAATGGTTTCATTCCATTTTCATATCAGAGTATGACTGTGCTGTCAGAGTATAATGCTCAATCCAGTTCATTTATAGGTAAAGTAAAAAAATTACAAACCAGGTATGAACTTTATGAAATCAGGCATTATTTTGTCAATGAAATTATATATCATATCTCTACCACATAATACAATGTAAGCACACAGTAGACATTCAATAGTTAACAAATAAAGGACTACGTGAATTAGTATTGGTTTCAGCCAGAGTAATTCTCTTGTAACATACTTTAGGGGTGCGAACAACCATAAGTCTTTCAAAGGAATAAAAGAAACAGACCAAGAAAGAGACCAATTATGTGTGCTTTTTTAAAATTTTTGCAAACCAATTAATAATTTAAAGCTAACAGATGATCCACCTTAGAGATGCTTACTACTGTAAAAATAATGGAATTTGTAAAAGAGGATTCTCTGTTATTTCCACTTGAGTTAATTCTACTGTCTTTATCTTTGCTGCCCTCCTCTGGAATTTTTATATCACCTGGTTCTCTTTTCTAAAGGGTATGTGCTTTCTACTTGCCTTTAGAATAGAACTATAGGAAGAAATTCAAACTTTTAAATTTCTGTTTTGCAGTGCATTTTTATCCAATTTTATAGCGCAGTTTGGGGAAAAGAGCAATGTAAATAATTACATAGGTTACAATGTAAATAATGTGTACATAGGTATATATTAATTTCAGACCTAACATTTGAAAATAAGTCTTTCTTATTCCAAACTGTTTCTAAAGGCTGCCAGGCATCTGTTCTTTGCTTTATTTGGAATTCCTTTCTTCATTATCTCCATTTATCCAAATCCCATCCATCCTCTGAATCCAACTGCCACATTTCCATAAAGTCCTCCCTCATTTTCCCAGCTGGAATTAATCTTTCATACCTCTAAAGCCTATAACAATTGTATCTCAGTGATTTAAAATACAACCTACAGCTTTCTAAACTGTCTTGTAATTATTTGGGTTCATAGCATCTCTTACTTAATAAATTATAAACTACTGGATATAGAGTTTATATCTGAGTTACGTTTGAATTATTGCAAGATCTACCTAAACATAGTATGTAATGTATAAATATGAATGAATGAAAATGTTAATGTAATTAAGCATTACATTTAATACCGTGGCATACAGAGCCAAATGAAGATAAATTTAAAGGCTGACAGAGTTTAACAAATTTCTTTAGGTGCTTGCTGATCGTGTACCTTTAGACAGTTGAAAAGTCAAGTCAATAGGTTAGATACTGTGGAATAGTTTCTCAGTAATTTCCTGCAAATAACAACTGCATCTTAATTTCTGAACTAGGAATATTAAGTTTAGCAACTACCATTTTGCAATTGTTTGTCCTTTTAAGGAGAGAATGTTTATCCTGATTCCTAACAGTACATTTAAATTATCTAAACATTGCAGTAGCTGAATGTAGAAAACTATCTTTTTAGACTTGAGCCAATTGCAACATACAAAGAGGTATAGAAAAATGCTGAAAATAAACATGCAAAATAGTGAGTATGATGCCTCCCATATACAAAATTCCTCCTTTTCTCACTTTTGTAATAAAAATATATTCCAAAGCATTACCTTTTTATAGAAATCAATGCCAAATAATTCTTCAAGGCCACCAAGATCTACTTAATCATAAAAAGTCCTCTTAAAAGAGAGGATACTATTAAAGAATGCCCCAATTCAGTTACACAACACACGAGTCCTTGAGAGAAATGAATCATGTTTATCTGTTATCTTTTTGATTAATTAGGTGGGACATCACTTGAGGGATAATAGAACTGGCACCTGTAAGCTATAGAGACTAGCACTGTATACACCTGGGTTGCACAGACTCCTCTTCAAAAAGAGCTATAACATAAGTATGAGATAATAATAAGCATGAGTTCTCTCAAATAGGTGTGTCTGTGGGTCCCTGAAAACTTGAAAATCAGCACTTTTAGAAGATTACTGACTGGTCTCTTTTCTGACTGCCTAAAGATGGGTACCAGCCTTTCAAGGAAACTGTGTGATAAGAAAGGGGAAATAGGTATTCATATTCTGAGCAGGATACAACCAAAACTGATGACTGTGAAGTCAAAGAAGCATTTGAAATGCAACGAGATGAGAACAGGTCATCTAAAGACCAGGGAGAACAGTCCCTGGGAAGGAAAAGGGCATGAGACATGAAGCCGCAGAGAGAGGTGAACCTTCCTTTACCTCTTGAAGCGGTGATAAACTCCTAGAGATCAACTGAGGGCTAGATTTCAGTTCAGGATCTCTAGGAACCCCAGATACAAGTGGAGTCCATATCCCCTCCTGCAATATTTGTCAAGGGCCTCTACCAAGCACGCATAAGAAAGACTGGAGGCAGGGCAGAGGACCTATATTCCTCCTCCAGTTACACAAGTGTGTGAGATCTGCCAAAGATTGAGAATGGAGCGGAATACGTGCAGAAGCCCATCTATTCTCTAGAAACTCTGACTATAAAGAAATGATTGGCTGCCACTAGAGACAGGCACAAACACTCCAGTGTCTTGAATCCCTTTCAAACTCAAAGAAAAAGCCACCTGCCACTGGACAAGGGGCAAGAAACGTCTCCTTGTCCCAGAGTTGACTTTATTTTCCATGAGGCAAAGCTGACTTGCTCTGGGGAGGACCATTCCATCCCTCATCCAGGGCAAAGATCAGCTGCAGCTGGGGAAGTGGCAAAAATCCCATTTGTGCAAAACATTCTGCCCTTTTCAAGGCAGTACTTGGCTGCAAAACGTGAAGGGAAAGAAATGTAATTGCACCCAAGATCTCCCACTTACATGTGACAGAATTTAACTGGCACCATGGGGAGAAGCAAGGGGATCTGCTTGCACTGGGAAACATGCAGGAATGCGAGAAAACCCTACTTCCGAGGCTCAGGTGTACAGGACCTGCCTAAGAGTGAAGGTGGAGTAGGAGAAGTGAGACACCACCCATGTTGCCATCATAAGGCTTGCACTAAAGAGCAAGAAATATAGCTGTGCACTGAGGGAGGGCAAGAGCCTGGAGAAAGAGCCCTTCCGTGATGCAGGAGTGCAAGGTGAAGGCTGGGGGTGGAGCTGAAACACTGAGAAACACTCTCCTCTGGGACCCCAAGTCCCACACTAGCCCAAGATAATGGTAGATCAACACTGGAGGATAGCCAATTGCAGAATGAATGAACCACAACTTTTAGCTCACCATGTACAAAAATTAACTCAAAATAGATTATACACCCAAATAAAAGAGCTAAAACTATAAAACTTCTAGAAAAAAACCATAAACAACTTTTAAAATTCAATAACAAGAAAAGAACACAAAGAAGATTTAAAAATGGCAAATAAGCACATAAAAGATGCTGCTCCTCATCTTAATCATTAGGAAAATGCAATTTTAAAACCACTATGATACTATTACCCAACTACTAGAATTACTAATATAAAAACTCTGGTCATAGTAAATTTTGGTAAGTAAGTAGAAAAAACAAACTCTCATTCATTGCTAGAGGGAATGCAAAATGGTACAGTCACTTTGAAAAACAGTTTGGCTTTTTTTTTTTAATAAAGGTAAACATACATTTACTATAATAAGCCAGGTTCAGGTTGATACCCAAGAAAATTGAAAACATGTGTCCACACAATAACCTGTGTGTGAATCAGTGTAGCAGCTTAAGCTGTAAATGCCCCAAACTGTAAACAATCCAAATGTCAACCAGCGAATAATCAAATTGTGATTTATCTATAAATGGAATACTATTCAACAATTAAAAGGAACAAACTAGTGATATATGCAACAAAATGGATGACTCCTGAAAGCCTTACATTAATTTAAAAAGCTAGACACACAAGACATATACTATATAACAACATTATATGACCTTCTACAAACATCAAAATTATGGGAACAGAAAACGGGTGGTTTCTAGTGGCTGGGGATGAAGGAAGGAGCTTGACTGAAAGGAGCATGAGGAAAACTTTTGGAGTGATGAAAATTCCATATCTTAAGTGTGATGGCCATTTTACAACTGTATACATTTGTCAAACTTGTAAATGGACTTTTGAATGTAAATTATGTATCAATAGAAAGAGAGAAAAATTAAAACCTTCAATATTTAACTCTGTGCAGCTAGGGTTATGAACCATTGCAATACTGTCAAGCAAAAAATAGTATTGCATTCATACCTGAGTAGACGTTGCTGACTGTCCAGCTGTATCAAATTTCTTGGACAAAACTTGTTCTCATTGGAGATGGACCAGGTGCATCCTGATTCCAAACTATCTACTTAACTCAAGGAAGCAGGTGTGACTTATCTTACATTACTTTTTCTCAGAAGGAATGAAGGAAATTATCACTACAGTATGTGCGACTGCTTAGAAAACTATAGAAACTAAGGTTTCTCTAAGAGAACTATAGAAATAAAGGTTAGCAGAAAAACACTGGAGGCTGGTTGGTAAAATTCTCAGAGAGAAATAAATAAATAGGAGTAAATTTCCTTAGCTTTGTTCTTTCATATTATCCTGGGTATAAATTCCACCCAGCCTAATGGGGGTGGGGGGGTGTGGGGGGGGGGGTGTGTGGGGGGGTGTGCGTGTGTGGGGTGTGTGTGTGTGTGTGTGTGTGTGTTTCCTGGAAGGTTTTAGCAAAACAGTTTTTTTAATGTATGTGCTTTGAAGTCCTGTAAAAGCCCTTAAAATGGAAAGAAGTTGGCCCTACATTTTTTGCGGTACGCGGGCCTCCCACTGCTGTGGCTTCTCTCGCCGCGAAGCACAGGCTCCAGACGCGCAGGCCCGGCGGCCATGGCTCACGGGCCCAGCCGCTCCGCGGCATGTGGGATATTCCCGGACCGGGGCACGAACACGTGTCCCCTGCAACGGCAGGCGGACTCTCAAGCACTGCGCCACCAGGGAGGCCCTTTGCTTCCATTTTAATTCATGAAAAAAATGTTTAAAGTAGACTTATAAGCTCTTACCGTTCTGTTGGCAGCCGTACGCAGCAGGCTTGAAACAGGAAGCTGGGAGGCGGAGCTCTGAGTATCCTTCACAGGGCGCTCTAATGAGGAAGACCCTCCCGCTTCTTAATTACAAAAAGTACCTACATGTGAGTTAGCTGTCTGCGTTCCAATTAGACACATTTACCTAGGGACATAATGTGGCTGGATGTGACTGCCAACAAACGCTTAGGTGGCAGAATTTATTATGCATGGCCTGTATTGTGAACTCCTTTTCAGCAGTACCTGCTGGACTATAAATACCACTTGCCAAGAAATGCTGATTTGAGCTTATAGATGCCTCACCACATCCCAGAGTTAATTTCCAGTTCTCCTTTAACAGACCTCCCAAATTTTTACATATTTGCTGTTTTTTTCTTTTGAAAATGTATTTTTCTTGTTGACTTTAATATAGATTAAAACTCTGAAATCAATAAAGAGGCTCCTTCCAGATCTAAGAACCATGAGCATGTGAGATAAAGTCACATAAATAAATATATGCAATGAGCAGGTATCTAAATCTGCCAAAGTATTAAGAGCAAAATTTTCTGAGCTAAATAAAAATGAACTTTCAAGAAGTCTTAAAAAATTCTGAATGTACATGAAATATTTTTAATATCATCTTGGAAAAATGATCGCTTGAGGGAGTTTTATATACCTTTGATGTTTTATTCAGTTGACTCAAGCTATTTTTTGTGATTGTTTATCAAAACCAGTAAGTATATATCTGATAATATTTTGTAATATAATGCCCATTTTATCACAAGATGTATATATGTGTTTCTTTTTTTGCAGGGGGGGGTCCCTAAATTTATCGTGCAATGACTTGTAATAAGGAAAAGAACTTACTGTATGAGAATTTATGTCTAGAAGTCATGACTAATAAACATAGCCATTCTTTATCAATGTCATCAGATGTTCTAAAGTGACTTAAAGGTCTCTGACAACCTCGTTCTTAACACATAATGTATTAAGTGGAGCATTTAATTCATCCACAGTTGGAAAATACTTCATTTATGTTATATTCCATTATCTGAAATCCGGCATCATGGAGTTGATAAAGCAGTCTCCCTTATCTTCTCTTCTGATGTTTGTCACAGCTTTGTTTATAATGTGCAGCATTAAAAACAAATTAAGTGTCTGACATAAGAGAGTAGATTTAAAAGATTTTGGTACATTCACAAGATAGAGTATTACAAAGGTATTCTATAAAACTATAATAAAAGATATGGACATATGTTCATGATATACTGCATAGTGAAACAATCAAGTTATAAAGTAATATGTATAATAAAATACAGTTTGGGGAGAAAAATGTGTTGTGTGCACGTGAGGGGTGGTGACTTAGAGGAAGAATATTTAAAAGAACAAGCATTGAGTTAACAGTGGCCATCATTTGGTTGTATTCTGGGCAATAGTTTCTTCTTTTATTCAAATGTTCTCATTTTTATGATGAACATGAAATACTTGTGTAATCAAAACAAGTATCTAAAACTCATTAAAACCTTCAAGTCAGACTCTTGGGCAAAAGAAAATAACTGGAAACTAACATCCATTTAAAATAAACACAGAAAGCCATATTTTAATCTGTTTAAGTTCTGTACATATACTGGATGATTTATCAAGATAACATTGCTCTGCATAACTAATAGCAAAGTCAAGAATTAGGCACAGCAAATTTGTTGGTTGGAGTAGCACAGGTAATTTAATGCCTAAGAGAACCACTCCATGACCTTCTGGGTAGTTTCACAGAAAGATTCACAGAATATTACCTGTGAGTTGAATCTTCCCTCCTAATGACCCAGGAAGCTATTTGTTGATGAAAAGTAAGGTGCAACTCCTACTGTGAGATACAAACTTAAAAGAAGCATGTAATAGTAATAATAATAGTAATAATAATAAGAACACTTGTTCAGTGCTTCACTATGTCCCAGGTAATATCCTAAGTGTAAAAGCCATTTAATCCTCAAGACACTATGATACAGTATTACTGTTACCCTATTTTTTAAATGAAGAAATGGAGAAGTTAAGTAATTTATCCAAATATAGCTCACCGGTGGTATAGAAAGATCCAAATTTAGGCAGCCAGAGTCTGTGTTCTTAACCATTATGATATACTACTTCTCAGGAGAAAATTAATAGGATATTAATAGAAAGTAATATCCAGATGTATAATATAGCTTGCATTTATATTAGAAACTATTTTGGTGAACTGTGTATAACTGCAGACTACCAGGCAACCTCATGTGCTAGTTCTCAGAAGCTTCTGTGCTGGATCCCAGAAGTTTTCTCTCTGCTCAGAGTTACCCAAGGCCCTCATGGGGCTTGCATGTTCCAAGGCTAGGTAATCTGCAAGGTTTCCATGTTGCCTACAACGTCCATGTGTACTTTCCACTTTCTGTACCCTGTGAGATACACTCAGTATATGTGGCTCAGTGGAATAATCTTGGCAAACAGAATAACAGGAGGAGAGAAGAAAACAGTCCCCCCACACCTCTCCTGGAGAAGGCACCATGAATGCTCTCAGCTCCTTCACCATCTCCCATATTTTCTGGTCTTTTCACTGAACCTAGGAGATGATGAAAATAAGTTCCCCACTATGGCCCCATGTGTAAAGGAAATTCCTGAACTTGGCTAACACTTCCCCTGGAAACAGGCTAATTAATCCTACCGTATTTCTACCAGGTTTCATATATTACAGCTCAAGACCAAGTCTGACTGTAGGCATGGTCAAGTCTGGTCTTTGTGAAATCCAAGCAGCAACACTTATTTAAATAACTGGGCTATGTAAAAAATTAAACAACAACACAACATATAAATATATGTATCATTTTCTCATTAATTATCTTAACCATTTTATAGTATTTGGGCAAAAAATAAGCATTTAATAATATGAAGAAATTCAAATTCACTTTTGGTATTACCTTTTGACCATTTAATTAATGGTTTATAATATCCCAGCACCAAATTTTTATAGTATCATTCAGCTAATGGGTTCTGATACATATTCTGTGAATGTTCTAGAGGTGAGAGTTGGGATGACAAACACCTGAGTCTCCACTCCTCTTATCACTCAAATTCTCTGCCAGTATGTGAGTAGATTCTGTAGCTGGTACAAACAGAAGGAGTTGGGGGAAATGTAGCAGCTCAACCAACGCCTTCCTGCTTCTGTTTAACTCTGATCTTGCTACTTGATTATGACCATATGCTCAGTTACTAATTTCAAACTCATCTAAACCTGGAAAAAGTCTCAGAGTCAGAATTACTAGTTCCCTCTAAGTGTCAACTGAGAAAAAAAAATGCACAACCTAAAATCTGAGAAGTATGTTTTACTCAGGGCATTACTGAGGACTACAGCCCGGGAAGGCAGCCTCTCAGATAGCTCTGAGGGACTGTTCTGAAGGGGTTTTTGCTGGGAAAAAAAAATTGGTTGAACATCAAAAGATTACCGCTAATCACAAAAACTAGACATCTCAAGTTAATGACTTTAGAGTTTTTCTATGTAGGGGAAGTTGCAAGAGTCTGGGCTCACTGAAATTATTCCTTCAATATGCATCTTAACTCTCTAGGGCCAGTATCCTCTTTTTCTCCATTCCGAATTCCCCTCGGGGAACACCACTGCGAGCAGCTGAAGGGGCTGGTGACTTGGTGACTTGGTGGCAGGCAACATTCTTCGTGTACTGAAATGATAGGTAACATTTGTTTTGTCCATATAGGTAAAATGCAAAATCTCTGAGGCAAGAGATACAGCATATTGTGTTGTTGTCTCTGTCTCTGGCCTCCTCTATGCCTCCAATTCCACTCCTTTTCTCAAGGTCAATATTCAGTGAAATACTTGGCTTCAAAGGCATCACAAGAAATCTTTATGCCAATACCTAGGTGACTTGAGCTATTCCTCTTCTTTTCTGCATGAAAGCATTTGAAGCCTGCATTCTTTGATAGCCTCGCCCCTAGATGATTGAGCAAATTTGTTAATAAAACAGAATACTTAAATTTGAATATCTTATGGCATAAATATAGGAGAGATCAACTTTCTAAAAAGAAATGTGCTGTTTAAAGAATGTTTGAAATTTTCTCAGTGACAAATACTCTTTGATCTTTGCAGTGGTAGGAATAGTCATCAAAAAGTGAAAGTAGGTTAATCCACATTGCAATAGTTCTCACTTGACTGACTCACTCTTATTCAGTGTGGGTAATAATTACAATTTCACGATAACCCAAATTTTCCACCTCCAAGCTGTGCATTTGTCCTGTTGCTGAACAACAAAATTGCCTCAGGTGACTGTGCCCTGTGCAAGAAATTATTTTCAACAGCCTGAAGCATAACAGAATGTTTTATGTGACAAGTTCAAGAAATGTTTCTTATCAGACATCACAGGAGTCACTTTTACCTCTGTTGCCAATCTGATCTGTCCGGCTTGAATTCTTGTAAAAAAAATTAAAAAAACAACAACTTTCATCATACTCGCTCTGCTTCTTCCAGATACAGTGTCAAACCAATACATAAATAAAGTTGCTTTCTAAAGCATGAACACCTTAATTTTCATGGCCTCCATTGAATTGTGCCTTAGACATTTACTAGCTCACCTTGGATTATTACACACTTTTGAAGAAATACAGAACCAAACCTTGTCTAAGAGCATAAACTGAACAACTACAATGACAGGTAGCTAAAAATGAGTTTTTGTTAAGTCCTGAAAGATACAGGTTTGATGCTTGGCAATATTCAGAAATATAGGAGCACAATTTGGAAGAATCATTTAAATAGTGACTCTGCTCTAGAATTATAGAATGCCTTTCTTCAGAAAGCTCGGAGTATTTCCAAGTATAAATTGTCTAGACTCAAATAACAACGGGGCTAACAATTGAGAATTAACAGAGGCCCACGGGCAGGTGTGCTGTTTTCTTCGTTCGCGGGCAGGTGATTTACCTCAGGGACTTTCAACGACATGCAGTGAAAACACAAAGCAGCATCATTTGAAAGAACTGAGCTGAGTTTCTTAAGCTCCCTGTTATGACTGGTGTCAACTAAACTATTTTAATCTTATCAATTCATCATGCATTTTTTCAAATGTATACTGAGAAAATATCTATGAAGGGAGAAATCTGGTTGACCTGGTAGTTTTCGTTGTCAAAATTTTCCATAGTGAGTTGGCATGTCAGCTCATGAGAGCTAATAGCACACTTCCATGAGTTTTTCTAGAGGAAGGAAAAGTAGGAGAGAAAAAATAATGAAATGAAAAAGGAACAATACAAAAATAAAAGGGATATGAGTTAGAATGGAATTTGGTACCTATTAAATGTGATTACACATTTGGAAATTTATAAGACAGATTTAGCTGGTTTCCTTGATAATTTTCAGATTCAAACTCTGATTTGATTTATTCTTTTTTCCCTGTTTCTCACTCTCTGTATTCAACCTTTTTTATTACTGACTACATCGAATAAAGTCTACACAGATTTTAAACTTTACGTGCAACCAAAAGTCATAGCAGGCTCCAGGTAGAGAGGCATGAGGCATGCAGCTTATTTGAAGTTTGTGGATGAGTGAAGAAACCTTTCGGTAGCAACCAGTTCAGGCAGAGAAATGGTGGGATATTTCATTAGGTAGATATAAGACAACTTCTAGAGCAACTGATCCCTAAATGGGGACTTAAACCTCATCTACTGTATTAGTTTTCCATTGCTATTATAATAAATGACTACAAATGTAGTGGCCTAAAGCAACATCCATTTATTATCTGACAATTTTGTAGGTCAGAAGTCACCATATATTGTGGCTCAACTGGGTCATCTGCTTAGAGTCTCAAAGCCCGAAGTCAATGTGTTCACAGGCTGTGTTCTCTTCCAGAGACTCTGAGGATAAATCCAGGCTAATTTACATTGTTGACTGAATTCAGTTCTTCCTTGCTGAGGAACTGAGTCCCTGTCCCTTGCTGGCTGTTAGGAGCCTGCCTTTGCTCCTAGGGTATGCCCACGTTTCTTCTCATGCCTTCCATTGGCATCCTCCAACGATGGCAGGACGAGTCCTTCCCACACTTCAGATCTCTCTGACTTCCCTTTCTGACACATTCCTCTGAGTGTAGCCAGAGAAAGTCCTCTACTTTTAAGAGCTCATGTGGTTAGAATGTGTCAACCCATGATCCAGGATAATCTACCCATTTTAAGGTTCAAAACTTTAATTCCATACATAAATTCCCTTGCCATGCAATGTGACACATTCACAGGTCTCAGGGGTTTGGCCAGGGCCATTTCTGGAACACAATTATCCAGCCTACTATATGCACCTTCACAGATTCCCTTGGTTAGACCAGTCATGCAGGTCAACCTGGTTTCCAGGGGAGGGGATATAGACCCCACTATCTAATAGGGGGAATGCCAAGGTCATATTAAAAATAACATGTGAGGTGTGAGAACTTGTTACAGGCATATTGAAAAATACAGTCTGACACAGAAACAGACCCTACGATAGGTAGGTTGGAGCCAGATTCTAGAGGTTTTGGTGCCAAGGGGGAGGTTTGGAGTCCATCTGGGAGTCAGTGAAAAGTGATGATTTTTAAGCAGAGAAGTAAGATGGGTACAGACAAGGAGGAGAAGGTGGAGATAGAAATGATAAGAATTGTAGTCTCCTGAGATTGTCCCATTTAATACGGCCAGGATTTTTATTGTGCTTTGAAGGCAGGCCAAACTGCAAGTGTCATTATCTGAATCAAAAGGATTCCCAGTGATTTTGTGTTACTCTCCCAATGTTGCTTCATAATAGATGTAAAAGTTAATTTGACCCTCTATTCCACAATATGAGTATGCAGAGTACCAGGTACCAGCAGGTACCAGGGTTTATGGAATCAATTTAAGACTTACGTTGTTTTATTCTATTGGAAGGATGATTTTCAATGTTTATCACAGCACTGACTGCACACAACATGAGTACTACTCCCTCGCCCCCATTTAAGCTCTACATTAAAGGGTTTCCGCCCACAGGAAGTTTTGGCTGAAGTGGAAAAATTTTGAATATATGACATTCTCACGCACACCCAGTCTAACTGCAATTTCATGCTTAGAATGAAAGCTTAAAAGTCAATAAGGACACTGGCATTTTTCACAGAACTAGAGCAAAAAATTTCAAAATTTGTTTGGAAAAACAGAAGACCCCGAATAGCCAAAGCAATCTTGAGAACGAAAAACGGAGCTGGAGGAATCAGGCTCCCTGACTTCAGACTATACTACAAAGCTACAGTCATCAAGACAGTGTGGTACTGGCACAAAAACAGAAAGATAGATCAATGGAACAGGATAGAAAGCCCAGAGATAAACCCACGCACATATGGTCAACTTATCTTTGATAAAGGAGACAGGAATGTACAGTGGAGAAAGGACAGCCTCTTCAATAAGTGGTGCTGGGAAAACTGGACAGGGACATGTAGAAGTATGAGATTAGATCATTCCCTAACACCATACACAAAAATAAGCTCAAAATGGATTAAAGACCTAAATGTAAGGCCAGAAACTATCAAACTCTTAGAGGAAAACATAGGCAGAACACTCTATGACATAAATCACAGCAAGATCCTTTTTGACCCACCTCCTAGAGAAATGGAAATAAAAACAAAGATAAACAAATGGGACCTAATGAAACTTCAAAGCTTTTGCACAGCAAAGGAAACCATAAACAAGACCAAAAGACAACCCTCAGAGTGGGAGAAAATATTTGCAAATGAAGCAACTGACAAAGGATTAATCTCCAAAATTTATAAGCAGCTCATGCAGCTCAATAGCAAAAAAACAAACAACCCAATCCAAAAATGGGCAGAAGACTTAAATGGGCATTTCTCCAAAGAAGATATACAGACCGCCAACAAACACATGAAAGAATGCTCAACATCATTAATCATTAGAGAAATGCAAATCAAAACTACAATGAGATGTCATCTCACACCAGTCAGAATGGCCATCATCAAGAAATCTAGAAACAATAAATGCTGGAGAGGGTGTGGAGAAAAGGGAACACTCTTGCACTGCTGGTGGGAATGTGAATTGGTACAGCCACTATGGAGAACAGTATGGAGGTTCCTTAAAAAACTAAAAATAGAACTACCATATGACCCAGCAATCCCACTACTAGGCATATACCCTGAGAAAACCATAATTCAAAAAGAGACATGTACCAAAATGTTCATTGCAGCTCTATTCACAACAGCCTGGAGCTGGAAACAACCTAAGTGTCCATCATCGGATGAATGGATAAAGAAGATGTGGCACATATATACAATGGAATATTACTCAGCCATAAAAAGAAATGAAACTGAGCTATTTGTAATGAGGTGGATAGACCTAGAGCCTGTCATACAGAGTGAAGTAAGTCAGAAAGAGAAAGACAAATACCGTATGCTAACACATATATATGGAATTTAAGAAAAAAAAATGTCATGAAGAACCTAGGGGTAAAACAGGAATAAAGACACAGACCTACTTGAGAATGGACTTGAGGATATGGGGAGGGGGAAGGGTAAGCTGTGACAAAGCGGAAGAGAGGCATGGACATATATACACTACCAAATGTAAGGTAGATAGCTAGTGGGAAGCCGCCGCATAGCACAGCAGATCAGCTCGGTGCTTTGTGACCGCCTGGAGGGGTGGGATAGGGAGGGTGGGAGGGAGGGAGATGCAAGAGGGAAGGGATGTGGGAACAGATGTATATGTATGACTGATTCACTCTGTTATAAAGCAGAAACTAATAAAAAAAAGTCAATAAGGAAAGGCAGTGGAGTAGATTACTGGTAAATTCTTCATCAAAGAAAATAGTCCAAAACCCTTCACTGGCAGCATAACCTTTTATTTTTCTTGGTCAGAAAGCTATTTTTTTCCATGCTACAAAAATATACACTTTAACATCACCAACCTACAGCATTGCATCTAAAGACTTTTAAAAGACTCGAAAAGAGTAACATGAACTAGAGATACCATGTAGAGACAGACGTTTATCGAAGAACAGATGGAAATAAAGACTGGCAGCTCCTCCTGCCCTCAGATGGGTCTCTGTTCCTCTGGGTGTTTGTGCCACTTCATACAAACTGATTAACTAGAGGATACAGATGCAGGGGGAACAGGAGGCTTTATTTTGTGTTCCATTGAGTTCAAAGAGTGAAAACATCATGATCCAATTACCATTTAATTTCTGAGGTCAAAATGTTAACTGGTAATTTTCAAAGCTGTGTATTTTTGCTGTGATACTTGGTGGCTACAAATAAACAGCAACAATATTTAGCCCCGATTTCAGTGCACACAGGAGACAACTTGATTTTTCTCCCATTGCCACCTTCAGAGCTCTGCAGGCTCCCCCCTTCTCCACACCTTACAGACACCCCCTCTGTCTGTGACACATTCATTCAGGTATTAAAATGCCCAGTCGATTCCAATTTCATTCAAAGCAGACTATGTTTGTACATTCATTTTCCATCTGCTGTCATCCACAGAGTGAAAGAATGTCAAAGACATTCATGCTGGGATAATGGAACACCTGGGTGGACTCTTCAGCATCCCTAACATGGGCAGTGCACTCACTGGCTGACCTCTTCAAATCCTTCCTCCCCCTGGGTACAGCTCCTCTACTTACAGATAAGAACCTGCAGGCAGGACCCTGTAGATGGCTCAAACACCCACAGCATCTTTGTCACACCTAATGTGGATCTACAGTTTCCCTTACTTTGCGGCCCCCTCTCTCCACACATATCTATTTCAGCCAGTAACCACTTCTCTAGCTAAAAGCAGACACTGATTTAAATCATGCTTCCAAATTCCTGGAGACACACGCCAGGTTCTTCTGAGAGAACCCTCACCAAGCTCTACCCCAGTATCTTTGCAGAGACTGGACTATGAGTGCTAAAGCTTACTCCTTCCCAGTTGGCAGGAAGAAGGCAGATTCTACTTTTTACAGGCACCACACTTGTACACTGTATTCTCTTAGAGCTTCCCTGATTTGGGCCTGAATGTGAGTGGGGATCAGGACAAACCTCTTCCTTTCCCTGCCCCTGCAAGCAGAAGAGTCAGAGCTCTCCCTTCTCCTAAGTACTCCTTTCAAGGGATCCTCCTCTTGGATTTCTAGAGGTGGTAACATTCATTGGATCAGTTCTTCTCTCGTTAATAAGTCCTGGATGCATGTATCTAGCAGCTAGATCTTTCTAGAATATGGATAAATTACCACCTATTGTTCTAAGTTAGAGGCTCAGCTGAAATTTCAAGATAGCAAGACAATTCCATTCCATATTCTATTACATATTACCAAGCTTATTTGCACTATGATCTACCTTCAGATACCAATCAAGAATTCTAAATATGGAACTCTAACTTAGGAGCCCACAAGATGTATCAGATATTATCTTTTCTTTAAAAAGGAATTTGTCTGAATAAAAATCTGCTGGCAGATCTTCTTGGCAATGGGTTCCCATTTTCTTCTGTTATTTCTTTATTTGTAACATCAGACTTTAAGAGAGAGAGAGACAGACAGAGAAGCAGAGGCTCATGGGGGAAAAGTAGGAAAAGTCAAAGAAGAGAATGTTTGTGAATGAGAGAGCCAGAATTTTTAAATGATCATTCTAGCCTGTTACTCTGAATTCTTCATGCCACCTTTCCCCCACAAAGAAAATAAAATAGCAGCTGATATATAATATTTCCTACTTTTCATGACATGAGCTACATCTTTAAATAGATGTGTGCTTTAGGAGTATTTTGGGAAGAACATATGTGAATTTATCCTGATAACAGCAGAAATAATCCTCTCAGATGCCCTATCATTCTATTCTGAGTATGGCAGGTTGTTCCCAGCTGAGCCTCAACTGGCTTTGAGAGGCAGAGCCTGGCTGACTGCTAATTGGTTGCGATGATGGCTTTCAGGCATTGATTTGCAAAAGTTGATAAGCCTGGGGACAAGGGAACCTTCTAAGATTTTCCAGGTGCCTGGAGATTTTCAACATACATAAACTGAAGGATAAAAAGCATCAATGTCTCAGCCTAGTGGTTAGGTCAGATCCTCATCAGAGAGGTCCAAATTTCTTAGAGGATTTTCCTAACCAGTTTGTAATTCCCTTCAACCTGCTAACCTTGAATCAGACAACATGTTTGCTTTTTAATGGTCTTCTAACACATGTATGATCTACATT
The DNA here is from genome assembly GCF_964165515.1 of Mesoplodon bidens. Classification (NCBI taxonomy): domain Eukaryota; kingdom Metazoa; phylum Chordata; class Mammalia; order Artiodactyla; family Ziphiidae; genus Mesoplodon; species Mesoplodon bidens. Next base: position 65,735,988 of record NC_138162.1, on the reverse strand, counting down.
TGAGTTGGAAAGGCTAAAAATATTTTTTCCTTATCTAGGGCCAAATATCTTGCCTTCTGTGGATAACTACAGGGTATTTAAAACAACAACAAAATGTTTATGTACTTGATTATGAGATATAGACAATGGCTTGTTAAAACTTTTATTCTATTAATACTACAATGCTTCTCTACTTGTTTTATGAATTTGGCCTTAAATAAGGAAAACTGAAAGTGTTAAACAGGCATGAGCTGTCGCATTTGTTTTCATCAATGAGCAGTAACACTGATTTCAGGACTTAAGAAACTGTAACTAATCCCATGTCTAAGAAGAAAAATCTCTACTTACGTTGGACCAATGATCAAATGAACCAAACATCCTCAGACCCCACCAACCATAAGATAAAATGAGTGAAAATTAGGTAATATGAAAATTCACTACCTGAATCTCACTACTCTTTAGCCTTTACTTGCCTAAGTGCAGAGCCTCAGCTACCCCATCACCCCCACTCCTACCAATCAATGTCCAGTGTCCTTTTCCCTTGCAATAGCTTCACTATTTTTTTCAGTGTAGTCCTTTTTCCTCCAATGTGGCAAAAAATAAGGTCACTGAGAACTCCCAAGGTTTACATTTTACAGCCTCCACCCCACAAAGAAAGATTAGACCAATGATCTCTTGAGCCAAAGTGAAAAAACTAAAGCCACAGATGTATTGGTCCTGTTAGAGTGGCAACCAATCCCTGGGCCAATTAACTGCAGTCAGGGAGTGAACCACACTGGACACGGGCTGCTTCTGCTTCTGTGGCAGCCTGAGGATTACGAGAGTGGACAGCATTTCAGTAACAGTGGGACATCTTTCCTAATGAGAAAATAAGGGCTTAAGTTTCATCCTTACATTCATTCACCTATTATTTGCCAGACATTTTACTAGATTCTAGGGATGCAACCATTAATAAGAAAGATAGCTCTTGTCTAGCAGAACTTAGTGTTATATGTTATGGTAGAGAATGATAAACAAGAAACAAAAATTCAGTAAAATAAAGCCATCATGAATACTAAAAAAAAAAAAACTCGAGCACCATGCTAAATGGTTTATATGCATTATTCTCCTCTAATTTTCATAAAACTTAGTAGGATCACTTGACAACTGAAGAAAACTGAGGCTTAGCCTGGCAGTGTAACTTATTCCAAGTCAAACAGCTAAGAAAGCTCAGATTGGAGTTTTTGAGAGAGGTCTGCTTGACACCAAAATCTACATCTTTCTAGATTAAATCACACTCTGCTATTCTGATAGAATCACACAGGAACACATAAAAATGACATTCATGGTCAAGGAAAGGTTCTCAGAGGAGCTGAAGTATAAATTGGAACCTTAAGGATGAATACAATTTAGCTCACTAAAGAGGAGATGGTGTGTTCTAGATAAAAACAACAACATAAGCAAAGAGATGGGAATGAGATGGTCACAGTTCAGGAAGTGAAAGACCTGTAGTGCTGCTGAAACAAAGTAAGGGGAAAATGCTGTCAAAATAAAACCTAGAGGAGAATTCACACTGGTGCATGTGTCAACAGTTCACTCCTTTTTATTGCTGAGTAGTATTCACTGTATCGATGTACCACGATTTGTTTATCCATTCGTCTGTTGATGGGCATTTCGACTATTTCAAGTTTATAAATAAATCCATTTGCATATTCATATATCACTGTATAAACATATCTTTTATTTTTCTTTGGATAAAAACCTAGGAACAGAGTGACTGGATCATATGGTAGTACACGCTTACATTTATAAAAAAACTGCCTAATTGTTTTCCAAAGTGGCTATACCATTTTATATTCCTACCAGAAGTGTATGAGGGTTGAAATTCTTCCATATCTTCCCTGACACTTGCCATGGTCAATCTTTTTAATTTTAGATATTCTAATAAGTATGAGGTAGTATCTCCTTGTGGTTTTAATTTGTGGTTCCCTAAAATATGAAACATCTTTTCATGTTGTTATTTGCCATCTATATATCTTACTTGACAAGGTGTTTTTTTCAAATTATTTTCCCATTTTATATTGGCTTGTTTATTTTCTTATTGTTGAGTTTTGAGAGTTCTTTAATACTCTGTAATTCAAGTTCTTTGTTAGACATATGATTTACAAGTATTTCTCCTATTTTGTGACTTTTCATTCTGTTACCAGTATCTCTTGAAGAGCAGAAGTTCTTAATTTTGATAAAATCTAATTTATCAATGTTTACTTTTGTGAACCATGCTTTTGGTATCATATGTAAAAGTTCTTTGCCTAAACACGCAACGACAAAAATTTTCTCCTGGGCTTTATTTTAGAAGTTTTACAGTTTTAGGTTTTACATTTAGGTCTATGATCCATAACTTTGAATTATATGGAAGTTCAAAGGACCTAGAATAGCCAAAATTAACTTTGAAAAAAAATAACAAAGTCAGAGTACTACCTCATTCCAAGAGTTATTACACAGCCACAGTAATCAAGAGTGCAATATTGGTCTAAAGAGAGACAAATATACTGATGGAACAGAAAAAAGAGTCCAGAAACAGACTCATTCATACATGGTCAACTGATTTTTAACAAAGTTACATAGGCAATTCAGTGGCAAAGGATAATCTCTTCAACAAAGCATGCTGGAAAAATGGGATATTCATATGCAAAAATAAATAAATAAATAATGAACTTTGATCCATATTTCATGCCATCCAAAACTGGTTACAATTGTTAATAAATTATTTAAAATAGCTAACAAAAATGTGATTAATAGACGATTGATATTGTAGAGAAAAAGGAACCCCCCCTACACTGTTGGTAGGCATGTAAATTGGAACAACCACTATGGAGAACAGTATGGAGTTTACTTAAAAAATTAAAAATAAAACTGCCACATGATCCAGCAATCGCACTCCTGGGCATATATCTGGAGAAAACCATAATTCAAAAATATACATGCACCCCAAGATTCATTGCAGCACTATTTACAATACAGTAGCCAAGACATGGAATCAACCTAAATGTCCATCAACAGAGGAACGGATAAAGAAGATGTGGCATGTATATACAATGGACTATTATTACTCAGCCATAAAAAAGAATGAAATAATGACATTTGCAGCAACATGGATAGACCTAGAGATTATCATACTAAGTGAAGTAAGTCAGACAGAGACAAATATTATATGATATCACTCATGTGGAATCTAAAAAAAATGATGCAAATGAACTTATTTACAAAACAGAAACAGACTCCCAGACATTGAAAACAAACTTACGGTTACCAAAGGGGAGAGGTCAGGGGGAGGGATAACTTAGGAGGTTGAGATTAACACATACACACTACTATATATAAAATAGATAATCAACAGGGACCAACTGTATAGCACAGGGAACTCTACTCAATATTCTGTAATAACCTATATGGGAAAGGACTCTGAAAAAGAATGGACAATGTATATGTATAAATGTACCACTTTGCTGTACACCTGAAACTAACACATTGTAAATTAACTACACCCCAATATGAAATAAAAAAAATATTTCCTGGGACTTCCCTGGTGGCACAGTGGTTAAGAATCCGCCTGCCAATGTGCCACAGCTATTGAGCCTGCACACTAGAGCCCACAAGCCACAACTACGGAAGCCTGTGTGCCCAGAGCCCGTGCTCCGCAACAAGAGAAGCCACCGCAATGAGAAGCCCGCGCACCGCAATGAAGAGTAGCCCCCACTCGCCACAACTAGAGAAAGCCGGCGTGCAGCAACAAAGACCCAATACAGCCAAAAATAAATTAATTAATTAATTTAAAAAAATAATATTTACTTAAAAAATAAAAATAGCTAACAAAAATGTGATTAATAGAATCTTGATTAATACAACAGATACATTCATACTACCAATATGTGTCAAGGGTAAAACTAGACTTACACAGGAGTAAAAATACCAGAAGGGAGAAAAGGTTTCACTAAAATAAGAATATCATATGTATAGTACAGAGATAAAAATAAAGCAAGTGAAAATAGAAAAAGCTTTAAATTAGATCAAAGAGCTTTTATAAAGGAAATGTCATCATTTTACAAAACAATATTTTCTTACTCCAGTTGTTTTCAAGCTTATTTTTAGTCATGGGAGAGTTTATTCAAGGGAAGTGTTAATTAGAACCAAAAACAAATAACTCTGGTTGAAGCTAGGATGAGGAGCTGAAACCACATTAGTTGACTGCTCTTCACCACCGTCTTTCTGTACATACACACAAACAGCTATCACTGAGGTCCCTTGAATACTTTAGGTAGACTTCAGTTTGAACACTAGGTTCTTGGTTTGGATGTGGGAGAAAGGTAAGTAGAATTGTGGATCACCAGTATGCACACTGTCAGCCTTATTAGATGTATTAGTTTCCTAAGGCTGTTATATCAAAGTACCTGCAACTGGGTGGCTTAAAGCAACAGGAATGTGTTGTCCTCCCAGTTCCAGGAAGCTAGAAGTCTGCAGTCAAGGTGTTGGCAGGGCCAAGGCTCTAGGAGAGGACCCTTCCTTGCCCCTTCCAGCTTCTGGCAGCCCCAGACCTTCCTTGGCTTGTGGCCGCATAATTCTAATCTCTGCCTCCATGTCATATGGCACTCTCCTTGTATCCTGACACAGCCATCTCCACGGGAGCATCACTCACGGTAGGTGAGAGGCCTACTTCACTCAAGTATGACATCATCTTAACTGTTTGCATCTGCAATAATCTTATTTCTAAATAAGGTCACATTCTGAGGTACTTCACAATGTGACTTCAACATATCTTTTGGGGGGTAGACACAATTCAAACCATAACACTAAATAATTCCAAATTGTTCTTTAAGTTGGTTGTACCAATATTCACTTCCAATAACAATGTATTAGAATTCACTTTTTCAATATGTTTATCATTATTAACTTTTAAAATTATGTCTAATTTTACGGCTACAAAATAGCATTTCTCTGTTGCATTCTCCTGATAACTAGCAAAACTGAGTATCTTTTATATGTATAATGGGCATCCTGGCTTCCTCTTTTGTAAACTGCTTGCTCATGTCCTTTGTCTATTTTGCTATGGGGTTGTCATTTTTTTATTGATTTGTAGATCTCTATAGTTTTTGTATAGTAATTGTGGTTACATAAATGTTTGCTGTATTTAACATATTTAACAATCAAAACAATATTTAATGCAACCAACTAACTCTATTACCTAAAAAGGCAAAAATGAAAGTTGAGGATGGAAGAATAATACATGGCATTTGTGGTACACCATCACACACACACATACCCACAGACATCTCCATACTGGTTAATTATTCTCACCCCCAATTTGAAATTGTTACTCCAGACAAGTAGGAAAGCTTATGTGATGCCAGGTCCCTAAGCAGAGGACCCGTGGAGGGATTTTCCATCTCTTAGAATAAGATTAACTGGAGAACCAACACAAGCCTCAATAACTAGTTTCAACAATTTCCTCTATTCTTCATATAACACACTATTCTAGAGCTAATGAAACAACCTGAGTGTCAACATGCTGGAAAATATCACATTTTTGAACTAAGGACTGGAACCATTTAAGGAACCACTTGGAAGAAGCCACCAATATGAAATCTGAACTGTGGCAATAGATAAAAGCCAGCTTATCTTTAGAGTATATTCTATTTGCAAACATTTGGGAACAGGACTAAAACAGAGAATACAAAGATCTCTAAGAGTACAAGGTGGTTGTCTTCACTTTATGCTCAGTACGATTTTTGAGATAGTGATTTTTAAAGTATAATTTATCCATTCATAAAAGTAGTTTGTGTGTATATATAGATATATACAAATAAATATGGAAATATACAAATATTAAAAAGTATATGCAAAGTCACACTACTTTAAGCCAGGTATGTTTCTCTCCAGTTTTTTTTAAACATAAATTTTTGTTTGTCTACTTCTTTGTTTGGTTGACTAGTATAGAATTAGTCAGGATAAACTGCAGGTTATACTGCAGTAACAAATTAACTCTGATATTTAAGCGTCTTAATACAACAAGGGCTATTTCTCATTAACTCTGAATGTTCGATACAAGAGTACTTTGTTCTACTCCACAAAGTCTGCAGCTGATGGAAGCTCATACTTAAAAAAATGTAGTTTCAGAACTCCTTTCAGAGGGGAGTAGAAGTAGTAGAAAACCACACAGAGGCTTTTCCGATCATATCTCATGGGCAAGAACAAGTCAATGGCACCATCTCATAGCCAGGGATCAGGGAAGGGTAGTCTCCCTCAAGCCCAGGAAGGAGAGAGAACTGGATATTGGTAAGCATTACAATGTATACCGGAGCAAATCTGCTTTGTTTTCTTTTTTATTTTGAAGCAGCAGTGGTTTTCCGTGGTAATAGTTTCTGAGGAATTTGGCCTGATATCTTTTTATCTTACGCAACCCAAATTTGTCTCAGAATCGGTAGGAATTTCCATGTGTAATGTTATGTTGGCACTTTTTAATCTAAGCATATTACTTACTAAATTCCTTTCTGGAAAGGATCAGCTTAATATACTAGGGATATAGCTGACAGATACAAGCAGAAAGCAGTCCTGGAAGGTAATAAGCCGGGAGTGCTCCATGGCCATAACCTGTGTGAGCTTACGTCTTACAGAATTTCCATCCTCAACATTCCAACTAAACAGGAGTTTCTCAGCCTTGAGATGAGAAAGTAATACATTTTAATTTATTATGAATTTGAACTCTATTCCTCCTCCACTCACGTGGTCATTTGCCCTTGATTTTACTTTTCAATAAATACATAGCCCTGTTTCCTTTCCTGTAAAGAAGAAGCAATGAATCAACCACAAGAAAAAATGAGATAATCCAGAAGAGAGATGGGGTGGGAAAAGTTATTTTCACGTTTAATAACATCCAATGTGCATTTTCACACCATTGGGAGGAAAAAAAGAGGATAAGGCTAAAATCAAATCTTAAAAAGAGACCTCACTTTTGATCTGTCCTATAAATTTTGAGAACGTTTGCTTTGCCTTTTGTAAATGAGGAAGTTTTACAGAAATTCCTACCTTTATCATTAGACACAGTGATCTTTGCTCACAGGCCTGCCTAGCATCTTCTAAGGGATATTTTAATTTCAATCTCTGTTTTTTACACATTATTTTCATCGAGGAGAGAGGAAGATATAATGTATTAATCATGCATTTATGGGCTTTGTCACCTGAAATTTTTAAATATTCTCAGTTCAAACTAATTGTGTTTGACTTCATGGTCCAGTTCTAATGCCATCCCTACCACACATCTTAGAACTCACTAGAAGAACTCATATATTCATTCTTCTGTCAATTCGTGGCCATTTGCTAACCAGCCCTTCAATAAGGACTTTATTACATTTTTTTTAAGTTAACTGGGTATTTGATTTTCCCATCTAATTGATTTTTGACTACCTGGGAACAGAAAGGATGTTTTATTTCATGCTAAGGAAATCCCTGTTATTAGTTTCCTATGGCTACTGTAACAAATTACCACAAACCTGATGGCTTAAACCATCAGAAATCTATTCTCTCAGAGTTCCGAAGGCCAGAAATCTGAACTCAATTTCATGAGACAAAATCGAAGAAGGGCCTGTCAGCAGGGTCACATTTCGACTAGAGGCTCTAGGAAAGAAATTGTCCCCTGACCCTTCCAGCTTCTGATGGATATCAGCATCCTTTGACGTGTGGCCATATCACTGCAATCTCTGCCTCTCTGGTCACACTGCCTCCTTCCCTTCTTTGTGTGTCTTATCTTCCTCTGCCTCTCTTGTACCAGGATGCTCATGATGGCATTTAGGACCCACCCACATAATCCAGGATGACCTCTCCATCACAAGATTCTCATCACATCTGTGAAAACCCATTTTCCAAATATGGTAGCATTTACAGGTAGAAGGAATTAGGACATGGACATATCTTTGGGAGCCTCATAAGTCTACCACATACCCCAACCCTTGCCTAGCTTGGAGCACAGTACGAACACAGCAGGCACTCAGGAACATCCTGAGAGTGATATCTGCCTGTCTCTACCTCTCTGATTGTGATGTTCCTTCTCTCTACTTCTCCTGGGGTATTACCTCTTCTGTGGACTGACTTATACTATTTGCACACCATCAAAGCCAACCTAAAATGGCAGCCTTCATTTTAGGGACTACATAATTTTCCACCTTGGTCTCCACAGACTACTAATTCATTCTCTCAATGGCCTCATTCCAAAACTCATGAGAGAGACTATCTAATCCATCTTTTGTGTCTCGCATTCACTACTTGTGAAGTCAGCTTAGACCAGAAGGAAGAGCTCAGAATTATAGATTTTGCAGATTCTCTCTTAAGGAAGTGGGGGTGGGAGATAAAACTGGTTCCTTGAATATGGTGGAGATGTATGATAGACACTTCTTTAATCTTTGGTATGCAAGACTAACTTCAGTCTACAGGTTTGCTAATCAGAGTTTTAGGACCTAGATTAGAGGAAATTTAGTGAATAATACCCCCTTCTTTTGTTTCCTACACACCACCTTCAGAAATCTGGGAACTCTTTTTTTCTGGGCACATTTTGCCGGGCACCACAAAGATTGAACCTTGGCACTCCTAAGAGACCAGGGCAAGGCACCTGATGTCTAACCCCAGTTTAACCTCTCTCTATATGATGTCTTTTGGCAAAATACATTCCTTCTAGTTCTGATTTTCTAGCATCGGTAGGGGAACACTGTATCTTAATATATCATTTCCACCAACTTGAATAACTCCAAACTAATGTAAATATATACTTTGACATTATTAAGAAATAATATAATTTCCAAATGAATGCATTTTATTTCCTCTCCAAAGGAAATCATATGATACATTGTGAAATCCAATAATAGAAACAGAAACAAGAAAAAAAAAACAGAGAAATTCTGTTCTGTTGCTGCCAACAGCCTGGAAATCCCCTTTAAGAAACATTTTAAAATTAAGATAGCAGCTGGAAGCATTTAGATATTCCAAAATACTTCAACATCCCTTATGGTCTGCCATTTAAATAAGATTTTTAATCATGTATTTAAAAAAGACATAAAGACTGGATTTCTTAGCAAAATGATTTTTGGAAAAATTGCTTTCTTATTTCTAAGAATATCAGAGGTTATAGATATTTGGTCCCAGACAAGCCTTTTTCTTCTGCAACTGCAAGAAAATATCTCTGGTCTGTGCCAGCTCCTTCCCCTCTTCCCACTCCTATTTGAAAGGGGTATAGGCAGGAGATAGAAGGATATTAATCTCACACATATTGAACCAGTAATTGAGTAAAAATGTTTGTGGTATTTCCTCTTAACATTTTGTATGTATTTTTGTCTGCTGTTTTACAGTTTGGACTTTGTTCTCCCAAGAGACTCATAAGCCTTTTCCTTAAAATGCTTCCATCTTTTTTGTTTAATTTCTCTCAAATTTTCCCAGGATATTCTTTTGCTCCCTAAAAACAGAGACATTAATTTTAGGAAAGTTGGTTTCCCTAAAATTCAGCTTTCCACATGTGAGAGTTGTCCTGGGTACTCAGCACAGAATATCTGCTATCCAGTCGAGATGGTGCCTAGTTTGAGGTCTGCATTACTTTAATGCCTCTGTTTGTCTACCTCTAAATTGATCATAAAATGTATGTTACATGAAGCTTACTTACTGTTAATTAAGCACGCTCAAATCCTCACATGAAAGATAATACTTAGTTGCATTTTGAGATTTATATGTTAGTTATAAATAACTTTATGAGGAAAGTACCATAAATTCTTTGAGAAATATTTCCTGACAATATTTTCACTTTTCTCTCCAATTTAGAAACTTCACCAACAAAGACTGATGTAAGAACAAGACAAAAAAGATTATAGTTTAAGAATTCTGATTAAGGAGAAGAAAGTCTGGAATTGACAACAGATATCTTTCTTTCTGTTCTGAAAATTCCAAGTTCCTAAATTTGCTTCTCTTTTCAAAGCTGGGAATTAGATTACTGTTAGGAAATCTTACATTTAATGAATAATAATCCAGGGCAGTCAAAATGTGCCTCTGAGCAAGTGTGATTACTGTTAGTCCACATCAGTCTTGAACATATACGCACAGTAATTCTGTGTCCAGTGCACACCTGCATATCTATTTGTCCCACTGGAATGTCCCTCTCCCCAGGAATCCCAAGCTTGTCTGACTAGGCAAAGTAACCAAATGGCTCTTAAGTCCCTAGTTTCTGCCCTGTGATATTAGTGAAAAATTAAAAGAAGTCTGCGAAGGCTTGAAATCAAATATATCATGTGTGAATCTTCTCTCTACAAAATGCAAATGTTCCTATCAAATTTAATAGAGCACATTTTTAAAAAATTCCTTTCAATGGTTTATGCCAGAAACTTGGAGGTACAATGAACTGAGAGCACACAGGCAGGAAGTCTTTAGAGTGTCCTTGAAAAACTCCTTACCATTTGGCAAGAAAAATAATCCAGAAAAAAATTTTCTATATTATCTACATTTTGTACTAGAGAAGAGACAGATATAAACTTCAACACTGGTCTTCACTGACTAAATACCTCCCATTTTTCAACATTTAAGAGAAGGAGAGAGGGAGGTAGGGAGGGGAAGAGAAGAAGAAGAAGAAGAAGGAGAGAGGGAGGGGGAAAAGGAGAAGAGGGAAAAAAGGGAAGAAAAGACCACAAGACTGAGTTATGCTTCTTGTCCTCCAAATACCAAACTGAATGTTTGAGAATAAGTTTTTACAGAAAGTAATGGAAGGAAAATATGGTATAAAAATGCTCTCCAAAATATGGTATCAATTTAGAATTGTTCCAGGACTAAATGAGAGCCCCTGTTTCTGGTCTTCACTGTAAATTCTATTTTAACTTTAAAATTAATATACAGAAATCAGTTGCATTTCTATACACTAACAATGAATTACTGGAAAGAGAAATTAAGGAAACAATCCCATTTACTATTGCATCAAAAAGAATAAAATACCTAAGAATAAACCTGACTAAGGAGGTAAAAGACCTGTACTCAGAAAACTATAAGGCACTGATGAAAGAAATCGAAGACGACACAAATAGAAAGATATACCATGTTCTTGGATTGAAAGAATCAATATTGTTCAAATGACCATACTACCCAAGGCAATCTGCAGATTCAATGCAATCTGTATCAAATTACCAATGGCATTTTTCACATAACCAGAACAAATAATTTTAAAATCTGTATGGAAACACAAAAGGCCCTGAATAGCCAAAACAATCTTGAGAAAGAAGAACAGAGCTGGGGGTATCACACTCCCTGACTTCAGACAATACTACAAAGCTACAGTAATCAAAACAGTGTGGTACTGGCATAAAAACAGACACACAGATCAATGGAACATGATAGGGAGCCCAGAAATAAACTCACACACTTATGGTCAATTAATCTATGACAAAGGAGGCAAGAATATACAATGGAGAAAAAGACAGTCTCCTCAATAAGTGCTGCTGGAAAACTGGACGGCTACATGTAAAAGAATGAAATTAGAACATTCTCTAACACCATATACAAAAATAAATTCAAAATGCGTTAAAGATCTAAATGTAAGACTGGATATTCCTAGAGGAAAAACATAGGCAGAACGCTCTTTGACATAAATCACAGCAATACTTTTTTGATCCATCTCCTAAAGTAAAGGAAATAAAAGCAAAAATAAACAAATGGGACCTAATTTAACTTAAAAGTTTTTGCACAACAAAGGAAGTCATCGATAAAATAAAAAGATAACCTACTAAATGGGAGAAAATATTTGCAAATGATATGACCAATAAGGGATTAATGTCCAACATACATAAAGAGTGCATACAACTCAACATCAAAAAACCAACAACCCAATTTTAAAAATGGGCAGAAGAACTGAACAGACATCTTTCCAAAGAGGAAATGCAGATGGACAACAGGCACATGAAAAGATGCTCAACATCACTAATCATCAGGGGAATGTAAATCAAAACTACAATGAGATATCACCTCACACCTGTCAGAATGGCTATCATCAAAAAGAACACAAATAACAAATGTTGGTGAGGATGTGGAACAAAGAGAACCCTTGTACACTGTTGGTGGGAATGTAAACTGGGGCAGCCACTGTGGAAAACAGTATGAAGTTTTCTCAAAAAACTAAAAATAGAACTACCATATGATCCAGCAATTCCACTCCTGGGTATATATCTAAAAAAACAAAAACACTAATTTGAAAAGACACATGTAGCCCAATGTTCCTAGCAGCATTATTTATAATTGCCAAGATATGAAAGCAACCTAAGTGTCCATCAACAGATGAATGGATAAAGAAGATGTGGTATACATTGTGGTGTATACATACACACACACAATAGAATACTACTCAGCCATAAAAAAGAATGAAATTTTGCCATATGCAACAACATGGATGGACTTGGAGGGTATCATGCTAAGTGAAATAAGTCAGACAAAGACAAATACTGTATGATATCACTTATATGTGGAATCTGAAAAATACATCAAACAAATATAACAAAAGAAGAAGCAGACTCATAGAAATAGAGAACTAGTGGTTACAAGTGGGGAGAGGGGAGAGGGGCAACACAGGGTGGAGGAGTGGGAGGTACAAACTATTGGGTATAAGACAGGCTACAGGGATGTATTGTACAACATAGGAAATATAGCCAATATTTTTAATAACCATAAATGGAGTGTAACCTAAAAAAAGTGTATTAAAAGTAAAAAAAAAAAAAGGGCTTCCCTGGTGGCGCAGTGGTTGAGAGTCCACCTGCCGATGCAGGGGACACGGGTTTGTGCCCCGGTCTGGGAGGATCCCACATGCTGCGGAGTGGCTGGGCCCGTGAGCCATGGCCGCTGAGCCTGCGCGTCCGGAGCCTGTGCTCTGCAACGGGAGAGGCCACAACAGTGAGAAGCCCACATACCGCAAAAAAAAAAAAAAAAAAAAAAAAATTTAAAGGATCTTTGTCCATTTGGTAGGTGAGAGCTGGCATAACACTCTAAAATTTGCATTTCTAATTTTATAAACTTATGTCTTTTGCCCTGTGAAGGAAGGTATTTCTTTTTCTTACACATTCATGTCGCTTTTTATGTTGAAAATGATTTTCTAATATTTAACTTTATCTACACTTTCTTAAAATAGACTTATTTTTAAGACTTAGTTGTTTTAGAGTAGTTTCAGCATAATTGAGAAGAAGGTACAGGGATTCCCAAATACCCCCTGCCCTCACACATCCACAGCCTCTCCTGTTATCAACATCCCCCACCAGAGTACTGCATTTGTTACAACTGATATTGACACATCATAATCACCTGAAGCCCATAGTTTACATTAGGGTTCAGTCTTGGCATTGTGCAGTCTATGAGTTTGGACAAATGCATAATGACATGTGTCCATAATTACAGTATTACACATATTTTCAGAGCCCTAGAAATCCTCTGTCCTCCTACTATTCATCTCTCAACCTCCAGTAACTACTGATCGTTGTATTGTTTCCATAGTTTTGCCTGTTCCAGAGTGTTGTATAATTGAAATCATGCAGTATGTCCCCTTTTCAGGTTGGCTTTTTTCCCTTAGTAGTACGCATTTCAGTTTCCCCCATGTCTTTTCATGGCTTGAAAGCTCATTTCTTTTTAGCAATGTATAATATTCAATGTCTAGATGTACCACTGTTTATTCAACCATTCACCTACTGAAGGATTTCTTGCTTGCTTCCAAGCTTGAACAATTATGAATAAAGCTTCTATAAACATCCATGTGCAGGTTTTTGTGAGGACATAAGTTTTCAACTCTTTTGGATAAATCCCAAGGAGCATGATTACTATATTGTATGGTAAGAGTATGTTTAGTTGTATAAGAAACTACCAAATTGTCTTCCAAAGTGGCTAAACCATTTTGCATTCTCACCAGCAATGAATAACAGTTCCTGTTGCTCCATGTCCTCGCTAACATTTGGTGTTGTCAATGTTCTAGATTTTGGCTATTCTAATAGATGTGTAGTGGTATCTCACTGTTGTTATAATTTTCATTTCCTTAATGACATATGATGAAGAATATCTTTTCAAATGCTTATTTCCATCTGTAAATCTTCTTTGGTGAGGTGTCTCTTAAGGTCTTTAACCCATTTTTTAATCGGGTTGTTTGTTTTCTTATTCTTGAGTTTTTAGAGTTCTCTGTATAGTTTGGATAATAGTCCTTCATCAGATGCGCCTTTTGTTAATATTTTCTCCCAGTTTCTGGTTGATTCTCTAATTCTCTTGATATTGTCTTTCACAGAAGTTTTCAATATTAATGAAGTCCAGTTTATCAATTATTTCTTTCATATATCATGTCATTGGTATTGTATCTAAAAAGTCATCACCATACCCAAGGTCATCTAGGTTTTCTCCTATGTTATCTTCTAGGAGCTTTATAGTTTTGTGTTTTACATTTATATGAACAGGCCTATGAATAATTTTGATTTAATTTTTGTGAAGAGTGTAACAACTGTGTCTAGATTCATTATTCACAGGTGGATGTCCAGTTGTTCCAGTACCATTTGTTGAAAAGACTGTCTTTGCTTCATTGTATTGCTTTTGTTCCTTTGTCAAAGATCTGTTGACTATATTTATGCAGATTTATTTCTGGGCTCTCAATTATGTTACATTACTCTAGTTGTCTATTCTTTCCCCAATACCACACTGTCTTAATTACTGTAGTTTTATAGTAAATCTTGAAATCAGGTAGTGTCAGTCATCCAACTTTGTTCTTCTTCTTCAATATTGTGTTGGTATTCTGGGTCTTTTACTTCTCCATATGAACTTTAGGATCAGTTTGTCAATATCCACAAAATACCTTGCTGGGATTTTGAAGGAGATTTCAGTGCATCTATAGATCAAGTTGGGAAGAACTGACATCTTGACAATAGTGTCTTCCTATCCATGGACATGGAATATGCCCCCAGTTATTTAGTTCTTTTTTTATTTCATTCATCAGAGTTCTGCAGTTTTCTTCATATAGATCTTGCACATATTTTGTTAGATTTATAACCTCAGTATTTCATTTTGGGGGGTGCTAATATAAGTGGTATTATAGTTTCAATTTCAAATTCCACGTTTTCATTGCTAGTACATAGGAAAGTGAAATGATTTTTGTATATTAACCTTGTATCCTGCAACCTTGCTGTAACTGCGCATTAGTTCCAGGAGTTATTTTGTAAATTCTTTTGGATATTTTACATAGATGATCATATCATCTGTGAATAAAGACAATTTCATATCTTCCTCCTCAGTCTTGCCTTGTCTTATTGTATTAGCTAGGACTGGACTGATTTTAATGTAATCAAATAACAATCTTTTTCCTTATAATACCTACATATAGCATAAATAAAAGGAAAAATGTGAGAATGAAATAAATTCAAGTTTAATAGAATATGGCAAAAATAACATTTCTTTTTTAAAAAATTGTATGTGTTCTAGTATACTGTGTGCTTACTGATGTCTGTAGCTAATACCAGTTTTTGAGGTAAAGAAATTATTCCAGGTCAGGCTTCTGACCTTTGTGAGATTACTCTGAGTCCAGCAACAGGTTTCTCAACTGTGCAGGTGGAGATGTCCATAGTCAGCTCATTCCAAAAGGATAAGGCTTAAAGATGAATACTCATACCATATAGATACCAATGAGACCTCCAACAAAATGTATTCATTAAAATGGGAAATAAGTTCATAAGCAATAAACTAATTCATCAGCTGTACACAGCACCCATCCCCTAATATGAGAGAGCCACGAATGAGTGCAAGAAATTCCTTAGACTGTAGAACTTAAGAAAAAGGAGTTTTGAATGGCCTGTAGCCTAAAACCTGCCCAGAAATGTATTGACTGAGACACAGTCTTTAATAGGATCTGAATAGATTATAATGCTTTAATTACTATGACTATGAGTAAACTAACAATTTCCTTTCTCTTATCATCATTACTATGACTTGGAGCAGTTTCTATCAGTGAATACTTGGAATATTGATGAGATCCTTTTTGCCTTTTTCAAAGGCCTCTAAGTCAAATGTAAGATTCAGATTCTTCTCAACCTAAATGAATTGACTTGATTGTTTTGTGGTTGATTTGGGGAGTTTCCCACACATCAAGTACCATGTTAAGCAAAATTTCTCCCTAAAGGACACCCTTGTGAGGCTAATGGATAGAATATGCAGGTGTATAGAAATCACAAAACTAATTGACAGATGACAAATGCTTCACTGTTCTGCCCTGGAGCCAAAAACCAGCAGGTAACACATCCTTATTTTTTCTTTGTTCCCTTTTTCAACATTTTCTTTGCCAGTAGAGAAATCTCTTTACTCCCTGTGCATTTCTAGTTCGCCATTTCACCATTTTAAAATTTTCTCTTATCCATTTCCAAAACCTCTTAATATTTGTCAGTTTTATTTCAACCTGTTAAAAATACTGGCTTGTGGTTGCAGCTTCATACAAAGTAGTAACTGGTTTCCAACATAAAGACAGTACATAAACACCAGTCCTAAGTAGAAATATTTCTGTACTGACAGCCAATAGCTCACATGCATTATCAGGCCTGACCATAATTAGGTGATGAATGGAAGTGAAAACTTTCAGTTTTCAGTATATCCTTCTAATTAATTATCAGAGCACCTATTATAGCAAGCATTATTTTTAGCAATTCCAGAAAAGAAACACAAACTCTACCCTCAAGATGGTTATTAATTCTTTGAAAAGACAAAACAGTCACACATGAAAAGGTGAACAACAGGAGAGTTAAATAGTCAATTTAAAAACAGTAGGATAGATGTCTGTAGGTATTACACATGACTATGATACAGACAATAAATGCTATGGAATTCAGATGAATTCAGGGGAAAACTGTAAGCAAACTCAGAGAATGTTCCATTTCTGATCAGACTTGAAGAATGGGTAGGATTTGGAAAGAACAGAGAACAAGGGTGAATGTGTGGATGGGTGAATGAAAGGAGGCAAAATAAATACTGAGAGATTTTTCTCTTTGTAAAGATCATCATTTTCCATTAATTACTGGAGTTTCCATCCTCAGTAAGAAAGGCATAGATATCCAAAGGATCTCTACTTTCCAATGAAATTTCATCTGGCTTTCCACTAATAATGATGTACCACTAGAAATTTCATCTGGCTTTCCACTAATAATGGGATCAACTGAAAAACATATTTGAACATGTTGGCTTAAACACAGTTAAATCAGTTTATTTTTATGCATTCATTCACAAATATCTATTGAGTACCTACTATGTGCAGGTCACTGTTCTAAGTAATACAAGTAAGTAAACAAAATATATTAAAAAAAAAAAAAACCCCTGCCTTTGTGGAGCTTATATTCTAGTAGAGGGAAACAAAAAAAATGTAAAGTTCTAACACATATGGTAGTTTACAAAAGTAACCCAAATTATTCACCTCTTCCTGTATCGGCATCTTTTGCTTTGTAGCGTTGCAGTGCCTGCCTGCTCTGAGTCTGTGCCTGGCCATGTGACCTGATTTGGCCAATAGAACATTAGCAAATTGATATAAGCACACTGAAACGCTTGCTGGCTCTTGTGTCTCTGTGACGGTCAGTGGATTATGCCTTTGCTAGCTTGCTGAAGGATGAGAGGTGCATGCAACAGAGCTAAGATGCTCCAGTCATCTCACTGGGGTCTCCTCGATTACCCAACAGCCGGAGACCCACAGACAAGTCACTGTGCCTAACCCATATCAATTGAGTTGCTAGAGAGTGACAGAGAGATGTGGGAGATGAAGACAGGAAAGTAAAGGGAACAGGACAGACCCAATTTTGTAGAGCTCTAGGAATTCTCAAAGTCTTAATATGCTAATAAGCCATGAGAGTTCTCAAACAGGAGATTTAGAATTCTGCAATTCCTCAAGTGTATTTGATACCCAACACTTTTTTTTTTTTTTTTCTCTCACAGGGTATCTCAAAGCTCTGCCAAATCCACCTGTGGGTAGGTTTCATCTTAAGGTCCCAGGCTAGGCTGAGATGGAATGGTTGGAGACAAGCTGAAACTAGAACCCTGACAACATTCCAGAAGATCTAAACACTTAGGTGGAGTCTGCTCCAAATCATGCCCCTCCTGGCTATGCAATTTGACATGCAGCAGAAATACTGGCTTTTTTCATTAGAAAAGTTTCATATGTGGCATATTACATCATCACATAAAGGTTCCAAATGAAATAAAGTTCTAAAAAAAGAAAAAATCAGATGGTGTGTTAGAATACACAGAAGTTATAAATCACTAAGCCTTACAAGCTTTCCATTAATAAAAAAACAAGGGTAGGTTCTCCAGATGTTCCTAATCCACATCACTTGGATGAAGACCCAATAGCTTAACCTGTCTCAACAAAGAACATCTTATTTCTACATAAAAGAAATGGAATTGCTGCGATAATTTTAAAGATGGATTAACATTTAAGTGACTTACATAAAAATGCACGTGCCTATTGATTTGTTACAGGAAGTATCATCTCAATCCAAGGTCCCTGACGCCAGAGAGGTTTTGCTGGCACTGCTGAATTTAAGACCCTATACGTATACACGAGACAAGAATTTTCACTCATACTGTATTATTCGATCCCAAACTCCCTTCTTT
Organism: Mesoplodon bidens; assembly: GCF_964165515.1. Taxonomy (NCBI): domain Eukaryota; kingdom Metazoa; phylum Chordata; class Mammalia; order Artiodactyla; family Ziphiidae; genus Mesoplodon; species Mesoplodon bidens. Next base: position 65,717,367 of record NC_138162.1, on the reverse strand, counting down.
CTCTAACTTCTTCATTATACCTTTTCACTGCAACTCCTTCCAATTATAGCTACTTCTTCTGAGAATAAGAAATAATTTAAAAGTTGAGAATGTATAGCATCTCCACCCAAACAGAATCCATCATATTTAAATTGAAAACCTCTTGGCTATTAGCAAAACTATTTGATCAGTTATATCTTCCATATTTTTCCTCTGTCATATTGTACATGAAATAATGTGTGTAGAAATACTGTAAATGAAACATTTTAAGGAAACAGGTTCTCAAAACAGCATATCATACGCACTTTTAAAAATTGCTGTTTAAGTGCAAACTACCTTTCTGCAAACTGCGAAGAGGTACATTTTCCTTTGCTTCCCAGCAAGGTCCATATTCCCCCTCTCTGTGACTGATCATACTCTGTCAATTCCTTTTCTGTAGGCCAGAAAGGAGATTTTCCCCCTCTTCTGTTCCACGTAGCTACTCGCAAGGAAGACTTACCAAACACATGGAAATGCCAGAAAGCACACATACAGAAGAACCCAAAGCAAGTCCCTAACATTCTCCTGCTGTAGAAACCCTCTCTCTACCTCCTTGCCAGCAGGGGATATACTACCTGCTAGGATGGAGTCCTCCCAGCCAATCCACATACGAGCATGGCACTGCATCCTTCAAGGGAACAGAATGGGAATACCTACTTAATCAAGTAACAGATACTTATTGCTTACCTGATAAGCCATGTATTGGTTATTTCGGAGATATCCAACGTATGACACCAATCCTGGCCACAAGGCAAATACCCTATAGTTGGGGGAATAAGGTAGCATTTCTATGTAAAAAAATATTAAGTGTTCAAACTAAATTGACTTATTCAAATACTAACATTACAGAAGTTCAGTAGAAGAGCTATTACTTGGGATGAGTCAGGCCATCAGGGAAAACCTCAGAGAGGAGGAAACTTTTATTTCAACTGTGTAACATAAGCCTAAATTCAGTTAGGTAGGGAGAGAAACAAGGAGATGGACACAAGCAAGGCTTTTGATTGGAACATATATTCCCTCCAATAAAAACCTCTGCATTAAGTGTATCAGGTACTATCCCACGTGGAGAAGATAGTAACAGACAAGACAGAATGCTGGTTCCCTTGGATCTTACATCCTAGAGGAAAAAACAACAAAAAATAAGTAACAAGCAATATGTAACATCACATCAAATTGTGACAAGTATTATGAAGAAAATAAAACACGAGGACGGCACAGAGGAGGGATGGCAACGTCCACCAAGATGGTCGGGAAGGCAGTTCTGAGGTGGCCTCTGACCCGGGGCAACGACAGGAGCAGAGAATGTGGAAGGCAGGCTTTCCTAAACTCTAGGTTGGAGAACTCTGGTGTCCTGGGAAATACCAAAGAGTGATTGAGGAAAACAAAAGCAACCCCTGTCCATAGACATTCTTTTTGGAGATTCATAATACACATTAGCATGTGGAAGACATCTGAACGTCCTCCAGGAAAGAGAGCCTATTTGACTCAATGCTTCCCCAACATACCTGAAGGTAATGGCCCATTTTTCCTTGGTGATGGTGTATGCTTGCGGGGGCCGGGAGAGTGGAGGGGCAGGTTGTAATATAATAATATTTCTATTACTGGTTCTCAAAATACTGCTTATTGCTAAACTAAGAAGTCTGAGGACTCCAACAGAATAAAACCTGAATGGGTCTCCCTGTAGTTGTGTCATATGGTGGCCTCTTTGGAGTTTGATCTGTAGTAAACAGGAAGCCCTTCTAACATTTTTTTTTTTTTTTTTTGCGGTACGCGGGCCTCTCACTGTTGTGGCCTCTCCCATTGCGGAGCACAGGCTCCAGACGCGCAGGCTCAACGGCCATGGCTCACAGGCCCAGCCGCTCTGCGGCATGTGGGATCTTCCCAGACCAGGGCATGAACACGTGTCCCCTGCATCGGCAGGCGGACTTTCAACCACTGCGCCACCAGGGAAGCCTGCCCTTCTAACTTTTGAACAGGAAATTGACAAGGTGAAAGTGTGTGTTCTGATACTGTTACCCTGATGTGATAATGCTGAGTGGGTTTAATGAAGAAGATTAGGTAGATTAGTTAGGAAACATTTTTCTAGCCTAAGCAAGAATTCTTGAACCAAGATTTAGTGAAGGGGAGGAAGAGAAAGGGAGAGACACGAAAAATTAGGAAAGAAGATTTGGCCAAACAAGTGGACATCTCATCTAGAACGTGGGAGAGACACAATAGTGAGTTGGAAGCAATGGGTTGGTATTGGGATGGTGGATCAGACATAACAAAATAAAGTTAAAGAACATTTCACGAGCAAAAACGGATAGGCAGAGACAGAAGGATGAAATGGCAATAAGGAATGAAACAAGGTTGAGGTTATCATATGAACAACCTACAGTGGAAAGTTTAGGAGCTTACTATTCATTTTATAGGCAAGCTACCAGGATTTTCTTAGCAGGAATGATTTGAGGTATGTTTTAGTAAGTTTCATTTCGACTAGTGTGTAGGATTCATTGGAGAAGAAAGAATGGAGATAGGAAGAACCACTCAAGGTCAATTTCAAAAGTCCAGGTTAAAGATAAGCAATACCTCGGAGAGAATGGAGCCTGGGGACAGGGAAGAGGAAAGAGATGCTAAAGGTGTCTCATAGGTAGGATATGGGAATTGGCTGGGACCAAGTGTGAGTGAGGCAAGCACTGATGGGGAAGGAGGAGCGGAGCCTGACAGCATCTTCATCACAACTGGGAAGGTAAGTTAGACAATCGAAGTTAAGGGTGGAGGCAGCAGGTACCTGGCAGCAGATCCTCCGTGCCATCTGGAATGTGCTGAATTTGATGACCTGGTGGGCTGTTCGGGAAGAGATGGTCTGCAGCCCGATATGAAGTTGAAGGAGGATTTCAGCCTAGAGATAAAGAGTAGCATTGAGAGATATAAATTACCATGTGTAAAATAGATGGCTAGTGGGAAGCAGCCGCATAGCACAGGGAGATCAGCTCGGTGCTGTGTGACCACCTAGAGGGGTGGGATAGGGAGGGTGGGAAGGAGACGCAAGAAGGAGGGGATATGGGGATATATGTATATGTATAGCTGATTCACTCTGTTGTAGAGCAGAAACTAACATAACATTGTAAAGGAATTATACTCCAATAAAGATGTAAAAAAAAAAAAAGATTATAGAGAGGATTCCTTTAGCGGGAAGAGCATGTGACAAGACTCTGTCCTGACTCTACCACCTCCTCTCTATGTGACTCTGAATGTTACTCCTCCTTCCTGTGACTCAGTTTCCTCCTCAATAAAATGGGGCTAATAATAATATCAAGCTCATAACACTGTCATAGGAGTTAAATAAGTTAGTATATGTGAGGTGCCTAAAACAGTATCTAGCACACAGTGTTTTAGGACCACAACAATGTTATTATTTATTTGTGGTTATTATTGTTATTTCATGACATAGATGAGGAACTTTTTAAGCAATGAACTAGAGCAATAATCTTTAAATAGCTCTTTCTATTCTCAGTGTCAAGTTATACAAGCCTTCTTATCCTTCATGAAAATGAGTAAATAATGCTATGGCTATGGAATTGATACTTGATTTTCAAATTCAAGCTCAAAAATACCCTAGTAGGGCTTCCCTGGCAGCACAGTGGTTGAGAGTCCGCCTGCCGATGCAGGGGACACGGGTTCGTGCCCCAGTCCAGGAGGATCCCACATACCGTGGAGCAGCTAGGCCCGTGGGCCATGGCCGCTGAGCCTGCGCATCCGGAGCTTGTGCTCCGCAATGGGAGAGGCCACAACAGTGAGAGGCCCGCATACAGCAAAAAAAAAAAAAAAAAAAAAAAAAACAACAACCTAGTAACAGCACAATATACTATATTGTTGCCTTGGATACAAAAGTGTTATTTTCTTTGTAGTATTTGATTAATTAGGCCATGAGAGTAACATATAGATGAGACCTATATTTTGAAATAATTTTACAGACAATTCAAGACTCTGTTAAATTGGTATCAACTTGGAGGTTGAGAGGGATAAGTCTAGAAAGTGTCACTTTATTCATGAAGATTCTATCTCAACTGTTTACACTATTGATGACCTTCATCAGACAGTTCAGGTACCTTAGGGTCAGGCTGAGGGAAATTTTAGGGAAATAAGTTCTCTAAAAATATATGACTGTGAGAATAGTAACCATTTTTAATATAAAAGCCTACTTATTTGACAACAGAATGTTCACCAGTTATTGCTGCAATAAAACTGCAAAGATTATTAATGCAGTTTAATGATGCTGGCTGTGAACCGCGCCTTGAAAAATGCATGCCATTAATCCAGCCTGTCTCTCAAACTGGCCCTTCACAAAGGAAAGGATTATCTCATCAGTACATCCTGTTCTGTTGTGCAGTGAGGATGCTTCATCGATTTAACTGACGATGGTTTTCTGGAAGCAGTTAATACCCTGAAGAGGCATGCTAGGATGAGAACAGCACAGTTGCTCTTCACAAAGGGAAAACAGTCCGTTCATATGTCCTAAATGCAAAGACCTCAGAAATAAAATTGCAAGACATGCTTTTGGGTGATGTTTTAAAGTCTGAAAAATATTTTAAATATGTATTTTTAAATGAGGATTCAGTTCTTCTATTGGACTTGTTTTAATAGTGACCAATAACATGTTTAAAATTCTGATGAAACAACTGTTCTCTGTAGAAGCATAGACAGATCAGATTTATGTCTTTAAAGGCTTGAGTCAGCGATACACAGGAGAATTTTTTAATGTTTCAATTTTGTTATCAAATGTATGTAGACTGTACATTTTTTAACAACTGTGACCAGGTCACATAGATATATAGAAATTTAGGCAAAGGATATTTTTTTTATTGTTGATGACAGGTTTGTGTTTTTTTGCAAAGATTACATTTTTTTCCTCTCAGGTGGCACTATGAATCAAAAGACGTTTTCCTTGAAATTCATAAAGAGCATAAAGTTGGTTTTGTGTTTAATGTCTGAAACACCTGGAGCTAAAAGAAAGTTACCACAGCACAGAATTTACAACTGTACTTTATATGAAATAACACATTATCTCTATTTAGCTTCAATTTTATTAAAAAAAAAAACAAAAAACTCCCTGCAAATTTAAATGAACAGGAAGCTGATAGGCTTACAGGTATGAGCCACTGGGCTGATTAAATTGGGGAAAGTAGTTGAGCCTGAAGCGGAAACTCTGGGCATCCTGGACCCCTCCTCTAGTGAGTTCAGTATGATTACTTAAATTTTCTCTCATTTCAGGTCACTAGAAGAGTCCCCCTTCCCTGCCCTGGCTCCCAAAGTTGGAGCAGATGGAAAGACAGCCGACTCTGTGTGATTGAGGGGCTGAGGCTGCAATCCTCTCCCTGATGGCTGTGAGTGCCAAGGCGCAGGGGCTGGGTGTGTATGCAGCATGCTGCCAACTTCCAAAGATCTGCTACTTTGATTATAAAATTCTGATACCATTCATGTTTATTACATGCATGACCCTAAAGCAGCCAGGAGAAACTGAGATGAGGAAGTAAACCTGACAAATGAAGCACTTAATAGAGCTAAGCTAGAAGTCTTGTCCCAAATTCTGACTTTGTGGCATAACAAATAAATGAAACCCAAGTGCCCTTCTGAGGAATAGGAAAGTTAAGTCAATTTCCCAGAATCCTTGAGGAAGAAGTCAGGCTGATTTAAAAATCTCAAACTAACTTGAAATAGCTTAGAATAATTGTTCACAAGCTAATGAGTAAGGAACAACAGACATGGGTGAGAAATATAAATTAAAAACAACAAAAATAAATAGGCAAAAAGAAAATAGCTTATGTTTTATATACATGACATATATGACATTTTTTTAACAGTTCACTCCCCACACACAAGCTTAACAAAAGAAGAAACATTTTCTGTCTTTTCCCTTTGTATCTATCTCCCAGCACTTAATAACAGTGCTGGCATGTAGTAGGATCTCAATAAATAATTACTGAGTCAATCCATCGATCAATCAATAATTATAGCTAGATTTTTTTAAAGTGTATAGGCAGGAGGGTGGGAGGGTGGGAGGGAGGGAGGCGCAAGAGGGAAGAGATAGGGGAACATATGTATATGTATAACTGATTCACTTTGTTATAAAGCAGAAACTAACACACCATTGTAAAGCAATTATACTCCAATAAAGATGTTAAAAAAAAAAGTGTATGGGCAACTGACACAAGCAATAGGATCAACACAGGCCTTTCAGGGAATAAGATTATAGCACCAAATTGCAGGGGCGGAGGGGACATCATAGCATTTCTGGTAAATATTAAAATCTCCCACTTGGCTCCTTTTCAGTGGCAGTGTCTCTTTCAGTCCTGCAGTAGAGTACTTGTATGATTGCTCTAATATTTTGTTCACAGGTTTGTCTGCTTCACTAGACCATGATGCCTGCTTTTCTCCTGCTTAGTACAGGGTCTGGCACAGTGTTTAATAAATGTTCCATGAATGAAGGAACAGATAACAGGTATCTGGATAAAAAACACGATTCCAGATGTGTTACTAATTGAGATGTCAAGAATCCCTTCAGCTTTTAAATGGAAAGAATTATACGGTGATATCCTTCTCAAAGTTTTTCAGGCCCTTTGGGTGACTGGTTTTTTTATTCCACTCTTCAAAGGTAGTGGGGAAAGAATTCCTTTCTTCCTCTGAAATTCCACTGATGACCACATGATGGCGCTGGCGCTGCACCATAAATACAGAAGCAGCTGGGCAGTGTGGATTCCCTAGGCCCCTCCAGGGGCCTCCCTCTTTCTTTTGCCTGCCCCCACTCTTCTGCTGTGTTTCCCCTCAGGTCCTCCTTTCCATCCAGTCGAGCTTGATACATATAATACTTGCCAAGAAGCTGTCAGACCGGAACTGGATACTGCCCACCTGAAGCTGGTTTGTTCTTTGTTCTCAGACAGGCCAAATTCTGCCTGTTCCTCCCTTCTGAAAAAATGCCCAAGAACATTTTGAATGCTGTTTAAAGCTGTACGTTCTTAGTTTGAAGTACAGATCTTTTTATTTTGCACTTGATTGGCCCCTGCAAGTGACCTATTCCCTTTCTAATAAAATAGCCAACAGAGCAAATTACATCCTGATAAGCTATTAGAATCCTCCCAACTGAGGAAACTGAGACCTAAGGCTTTGCCAACATGCACAGAAGTGAACTCTGAAGGTATGAGTTGTATGGATTCTTACATTCAAGGTAGATTGGAAAACTTAAGAGAATAAAAATAAATCACTTGAAGATAATCTACTGCCTAAGAATTAAAAGTGAGTTCTGAAAGCAGATAATTAGTATGGTTTTCAAAAACGAAGATGGATAAACATTTTCATTAAATTAAATGAGGATTTTCTTTTCTTTTTATTTATTTATTTATTTTGCAGTACGCAAAAAAGGCCACTGTTGTGGCCTCTCCCGTTGCGGAGCACAGGCTCCAGACGCGCAGGCTCAGCAGCCATGGCTCACGGGCCCAGCTGCTCCATGGCATGTGGGATCCTCCCGGAGCGGGGCACGAACCCGTGTCCCCTCCATCGGCAGGCAGATTCTCAACCACTGTGCCACCAGGGAAGCCCTCTTCTTTTCAAATTGAGGTAAATATTATATATGGTGAAATGCTCCAAGATTTATGTTTCTTTATAACAATTTTGTTGAAATATAATTTACATTTAATAAAATGCATCCACTTATGTCTATAGCCCAATGGGTTTTGACAAATATATACACATTAACTTCAACAACACCACCACACCTCCACAGTCGAGATACAGAACCTTTCCAGTGTCTGAGATAGTTCTTTCAGGCCCTCTCAGGTCGACCCCTCCCCTCCCCTCACTGGTCTAATTTTAATTGCCTGTGAATACTTTTGCTTGCCCTTGACCTTCATATCAATGGACTCATAATAGAGTATAAATACTCTTTGTTTCTGGCTTCTTTTACTGTCTTGTCTTGTTTGGTTTGGTTCTTTGATGTTCATTCATGCTATGGAGTTTATTCCTTTTTATTGCTGAATAGTGTTTGATTATATGAATATAAAACAATTTTGTATTCATTCCCTTCTTGCACATTTGATTTGTTTCCGGTTTCGGCTATTACAACTAAAGCCACTATGAATACTCTTATACAAATAGATTTACAGACATATGCTTTCATTTCTCTGGGGTAAATACCAAGGAGTGGAATCGCTGAGTTTTAAGGTAGGTATACATGCTTAAGGCTATAAGAAACTGCCTAAGTTTCTAACGTGGCTGTATTAGTTTCCTAGGATTGCCGTAACAAAGTACCACAAACTGGGTAGATGAAAACAACAGAAATGCATTGTCACAACGTTCAGGAATCCAGAACTTCTGAAATCAGGTAGTTGGATATCAAGTTCCTGTCACGGACAAACTCCCTCCGAAGGCTCTAGGGAAGAATCCTTACACTTGCCTCTTCCAGCTTATGGTGGTTGCTGGCAATTTTTGCCATTCCTTGCGTTGTGTCAGCATAACTCCAATGTCTACCTAGTCTTCACGTGGCCTTCTTTCCTGTATGTCTCCTGTCTCCCTGTGTTTCAATTTCCCTCTTCTTACAAAAACACCAGTCATCAGATTTAGGATCCATCCTAATCCACTATGACCTCATTTTAACGAATACACCTGCAAAAACCCTGTTTCCAAATAAGGTCACATTCTGAGGTTCCAGGTGGACATTAATTTGGGGAGACACTATTCAACCCAGTAGAGTGGTTAGTTGAATAGTTTTACACCTCCCACCAATATGTGTGGGAATTCCAGTTGCTCTGCATCCTTGCCAATACTGGGTATTGTCAGTGTTGAAAGTTTTGGCCATTCTAGTGTGTGTGTAGCGTTATCTCATTTTGGTTTTATTTTGCGGTTCCTTGATGTCTCTTGATCTTGAGCATCTTTTCACATAGTTATTGGTCAGTTAGGGATCTTCCTTGGTAAAATTCTCTAAGATATTTTCCCACTTGAAAGTTAGGTCGTCCTTTTTTTTGATTTGTAGGAATTATTTACATAACCCAAATATAAATCACTGGTCTGATATATGTTTTGCAAATATTTTCTCTCTGTCTGTGGCTTTACTTTTCATTTTCTACAGTGGCTTTCGATGAATGGAAGTTTAATTCTGATAATGTCCAATTTTTAACTTTTAATTTTATATTTAGTGCCCACTCTAAGAAACTCCCCGAACAAAGGGCTCTAAAGATGTTATATACGCTTCCAGAAGCTTTGTGGTTTTAGCTTTTTTGTTTAGTTCTATGATTCACCATGAACTGATTTCTGTATAGAGTAAATGTTCATTTTCCCCACATTTATCTACTTGGTCTGACTCCATTATGGAGAAGACTCTCGTTACTCTGTTAAAAAGCTCTACTTGAAAATTACCTGACTACATTTTATGTCGAAAATTGATGGTACATGGTCTGTTCCAATGATCTCTTTGCCTATTCTTGCCATAATGTTATAATTGCTGTAGTTTTACAGTAAGTCTTGAAATCAGGTAGTGTGAGTCTTCCAACTTTGTTCTTTTTCAGGATAATTTTGGCTATTCTAGGTACATTTCTTTTTCATATAAATTTCGGGGTTAGCGCTTCAATTTCCACCAAAAAAAAAAAAGCTGTTTGGATTTTATTGGGTTGAATCAAATATATAGTAACTAGGCTTTTTAATAGTTAATTTGTAAAATCCATTTCTTGCTAAGAAAACCTCATTTTCTAAACTTTTTTTGATTTTCCCGAACTTGCCTCGTCTTTGGAAAATATGTATAACAGTCTTAACCCAGATCAGAATTTATTTTAAAAATCCTGGAAATTATCCAATCCATTTTAAGCTACTCTTCCTTGAAAATAAGATAAAATAAAAACTTCTCAATAATTCAAGTCTGGGAAAGAATTTTTCTGACATTAGAAAAAAATGTACAAGTAAAAACCATAATTCCCAAAATGTTTTGGAAGCTTTATTTTTTAAAAAACTCATTAATTTCCATTTTATTTAACTGTTAGCTTCTAAACACATCTCCAGACTAGATCTGACAGAAAAGTATGTTGCCTAGTTATTTTAATTCAGTATATTCAAATTACTGAAAACTAAAAAGCAAATTTATTTTTCCTCACATCTCCTTTTCCATTATCCACTTTAATTACATATTCACAGCACAAAGGTAGAGAACATTTGAGAAATCTACCACACAGAAGAAAGCACCTGGCATATTCTACTTTGCAAATGTTTTCAGCCTCAGGTTATTCTCAGTCTTGTTTTTGTTCCTTCCCACATGAAATATTTCAATGTTCAAAAAGTAAAAACTCAAAAACAAAGTCTTAATTATGATTGCCCCACATTTCTTTTAAAAATCTTGTTCCCTGGTGCATTTTGAAGAAAGCAGTGATGGATTTTTTTTTCCCTTCTCAGAATGTTATTATTTATTTTTTAATATATTTTTTAATTGAGGTATAGTTGATGCACAGTATTTGCAAATATTTTCTCCCATTCTGAGGGTTATCTTTTCATTTTGTTAATGGTTTCCTTTACTGTGCAAAAGCTTTTAAGTTTCATTAGGTCCCATTTGTTTATTTTTGTTTTCATTTTCATTACGCTAGGAGGTGAATCAAGAAAGATCTTGGTGAGATTTATGTCGAAGAGTGTTCTGCCTATGTTTCCCTCTAAGAGTTTTATAGTGTCCGGCCTTACATTTAGGTCTTTAATCCATTTTGAGTTTATTTTTGTGTATGGTGTTCGGGAGTGTTCTAACTTCATTCATTTACATGTAGCTGTCCAGTTTTCCCAGCACCAGCAGTGATGCATTTTGAAGAAAGGAATCCGACTGCCATCCCTTCCCAGACGTTCCCATGTACCTTATCCCAACCTCACCTCAATTTTCAGTGCACGAAATATCTGGATTTTAGCACACTGTTCTTTATCTTTCCAAATTCGAAGTGACAAGAGCTGCAAAATTAAGGCATTTTTTGTCTACAGAATTACAATGATTCAAAGAAAACTGCAGCTCTCACCAGATAGTATGAAAAGTTAGGTCTCCACGGGGAAGGTGCCATCTGCTGGGCGGGTCTGGGAGCACAGAACTGCAGCTTCATCTCCCTCACCGATTCAACGGGGGTGATTCCGATATTTCTTCCATCATGAGATATAGTTTCCCCTCAGTATAATATTTCCTAAAATTAAAATGCATTGGAAAATATACATTAAAATTTTTTTTTTTTTTTTTTTTTTTTTTTTTTTTTTTTTTTTTTTTTGCGGTAGGCGGGCCTCTCACTGTTGTGGCCTCTCCCCTTGCAGAGCACAGGCTCCGGATGCGCAGGCTCAGCAGCCATGGCTCACGGGCCCAGCCGCTCTGCGGCATGTGGGATCTTCCCAGACCGGGGCACGAACCCGTGTCCCCTGCATCGGCAGGCGGACTCTCAACCACTGCGCCACCAGGGAAGCCCTATACATTAAAATTTAACCAGAGTAGGTAATAACCTCCCCCAATCAGAGAAATACATAACTAAGTTTACTAAACTTAAATCAATTCAATATGACAAAGCTTGCAAAACTAGACCTGTTTGGGGAATGGCATGGAGAGTATTTATAAGTAAATTGATAGAATGAATTATAAAACACCCATATAATGAATGCTTCACAGTTATTAAAGATATTTATGAAAATGTTTAATGAAAACAGAATTATTTATATCATTATAATATTAATGGGAAAACGAAGACAACAAAACATATGTACCATTTAAGACCAAACTAAGGCACTACTGTCTCCTGGTTCAGAGTGAACCAGCCCTGGGTTCCAATCCTACCTCTGCCTTTATTTCCTCTGTGACATTGGGAAAGTTAACTACTCTGAGCCTTTGTTTCCTCATCAAAAAATGCTGAAAATTACAAAATTCATAGCATTGTGAAAATTAACTGAAGGTAAAGCCCCTAGAATGATCCCTGGCACAGACCACACTCTCATGGGAAGTACTTAAGAGTTTATAGGAAAAATAAAATAATCCAGGCCAAAACGTGAAAGTTAGCTTCTGGGAAACAATTTTAATTCTTCATTAAGTATTTCCTAAGTTTTCAGTGAAGATATTTTATTTCAAAAATCAGGGAAATGAAGTAAAAATAAAAAATGAGAGACATCTATTAATATTAGTGCTTACAGGTCAATGGGGCAATTACAAATAAGAAGAAGATGATAGCTGCTATTTGGTTCTAATGCAGGCTTCAAGAGTGGTAGGCTAGCTATCAGAAAAGCAGCTGCTCACAGGCCAATCTTATACTAGTCCTACTTATATTAGAGCTGTCTGTAAGAAACGCAGTGGACTACATTCGAAACACTTGGGCAGCAGGGACCATCAAGATAGAGAGGCATCACTTCTAGAATCTTATATACGGTTTTGAAAAAACACAAAATAATTAATACCAAAAAGTGATGGGTCCATCTCTTCAGCAAGAGATGATGTTCTTGATTTTTGCAAGTACTAAGAATTGCACAAGCCTAGAATGTCCTCACAAATGGACACCAACCAGGAAAGTGGGAACAAATCTATTTCCCATGCTGGTAGTTACTATTTTCCTTTAAGATCTCATAAAAATAAATACTTCCTAATTACACAAAGATGAAAGGGAAAGTTATCATAAAGAAATTGTAGGAAAGGTATGAAGGAGCATTATAATGCTAAACCCCATACTATGGCAGTTAGGTAATGCAAAATGTACCAGTTTTAACAATACGTAACTGTTCACATATATTGTGGTTGTATAACTCCTAATAACGTGAAAGTCTATTAAACGTACACATGAAGAAGGAACATAATGCTGCAATTTCAGATACTTAAAACTACTCCGATGAGGGAACTGGTTTCTTGCAATTAAGATTATGTCTTAATATTTCTGTCTTCTTAGTACCAGACAGTGGTTTATGTCTATGCAGCAGATATGAATTTGCAACCTCTTATTTAGGTAACAGAAATAGCACACCTTGTTTTCTTTAATTAACTTAAATTTGACTCTAAGCACCCATCCCAATAGGCTGTAAAGAAATTCAACCTCAATCTGTATCAGCACTTCTGCTCCAAAGTCAAATACTGCAGCAAAGCTTGGGAGTTTTGTTTGGAATGGGGCATGGGGAGAGAGTAAGCACCAGTCTTCCGGAAAAAATGACAGCTGCCGAGATGCAGAAACCAGGCTCTCACGGTCATCACTACTTCTGTGTCATTCTCGGGGCAGGTGAACTTGTGCCCAGCATGGGGAACCTGAATGCCAGAGGACGCTGTCCCCTTCAGGCCTCTCTCTGATATCCTGCTGTCACAACCCTTCCGGCTAGATGGAACTGGCTCTAGGCTTCCAATATCTTTTGCATGATTCTACCCCCTCTTTTGGACACAGAATAAAATTTTATTTTTTAATCAGGAAAAGATAGAAGAGCATAGATAACTGTTTCTACCCTTAATCATTCCTGACTATGCACTGCCTGGACGAGACATCGAAACTTCCTCATTGAAGGACAGAGACTTAGTATTAACTCTTTTATATTACTATAATAAAATGCTTAAATCTTCTCTATTCCACTCATCCCAACACCCACACCTCACTCGGGTCAGGCAGGGGTTGACCTGAGGGCACCACGGAAATCACATACACAGAAAAGCAAAGAGGAGCAGAACACGTATCTTCCTAAGTGTTGGACCATCTATCGTGATTTCTCTCCTACTACCTCTGCCAGGACCAGTTAAGTAATGTATAGAGCCAAGTGCAAAATGAATACAGGGTCCCTTTTCCAAAAATTATTAAAAGTTTCAAGACAATGACAACAGAGCATGAAAACAAGCACAGGACCCTTCTAAGTCGGGGACCTTTCTTGTGTGACTGCACAGGTCACGTGACCCTGAAGCTGGTCCTGACACTGTTTATTTCAGCTCTTCATCATCTCCCTTGTTCTTCAGCAACCTCCTGATGTCCTTTAGATTTGCTCCCTTGGGAATCATCCTGCACACACGCTCCATATAAAATCCTAAAGCAGACATCTGGTTCTGTCACATCCCTGTTTAAATCCTTCAATAAATCCCTGCAAGGGGGATGTCCGACTTATAAATGTGAACTGCAAGGTACTCCTCCATCTGGCCTCTAATTGACCAGTCATCTCCTATCTCTTTCCACTCCCTGCTTCACATGCAATGTTCCACCTGAGAGTCAAAATTCAGAGCCATTTAGGTACCAGATTCCATTTTCAAAACACCTAAGATGGTAAAACAACATGGGATTATACTATATACAGGCCTTCATTTCATATTGCTAGCAGTCTGTCCTTTCAGAAGAAACAGCTTCCAAACATGTTCATTTGTCAGCACAGGAAAGCTCAAGAACCAGACAATCAAATGCTGTTTTAAATATGCTTGAGATTTACAGACACTATCAAAGTCATTATTTCTAATCCTGCAGTGGCACGAATTCTCAAAGAGATTTCACCATGCATGTACCTTTTATTTTTTGTTGATTCTTTGAGCAAATATTTATTACACAATTGCTATGTGCCAGGCTCTTTGCTAGGTACTGAGGCCAGAATGATGAGCAAGAAAAAATAAGATGATATAACCCCTTTTTTCAAAGTCATAGTTTAAAGGAGATGAGGAAGACAACTAACAAAGCAATTACAATATAATCTACTGTGGCTATCATATATAGAGCCCTTACTATGAGTCAAGTATAGCATCAGGTATTTCATATATGCTATTGCTAATCCTCACAAAACTTGGGCACTCTTATTCCTATTTGACAAATGGGAGAACTAGGGTTCCAAGAGTATAAATAATTTGCCATAGTAAGTTGTAAGCTAGGACTTAAAACCAAATTTGATTCCAAAGCTCCCTTTTCTCCCCTATGTTATGATGCTGTATCTCATATATATTGAGAACAGTACTCTAAAAGCTGGTGTGTACAGAGAGAAGTGACCAGCAAACCCAAACCAGGTTATCTAATAAGCTAGACAGAAAAGGATAAGAAGTGACTGGCTCTGTGGACAAGTGTGCAGCGTGAAGAATGCACAATGAAGGAGGAACGCATTGCCGGGCTCCAAAGAATGTCGTATTCTAGGAACTGAAAGTAGTATGGAAGGAAAGGACTGTGTATGGAGTTAGGACACACGGAACAGAAAGTCAGGCAAAGGGCTCTATCATTCAGTAGGTGAGAGCGGGCATGGAGAAGGCTTAAGTGGGAAATGACACCTCAGGTCTGAATTGTAGGAAAACATTCTGTTACCAATCTGGAGAACAGATGAAAGGCGCAGGAGGCCACAGGCAGAGAGATCATTCAGCAGGCCACTGAAGTCTTGGCAAGAATGGAGATGGCTTGAACAAAGTCCGTGGGAAGGAGAATAAAAAGAAGAAGCCCATTTTATGACACAGATAACAAGAGAGAGTTGGTGATCAATTAAATCAGGACTTTGTGATAAGTGTGGAAAAGAAACCTAGGTAGACTTGAAGGGTTTCTAATTTAAATACTGGGGTGAACGGTTAACCCAATTGCTCATTCAGATCTACAACCCCAAGTAGTGGACGTCTGAAATTTATCTTCTGTCATAATCTTCCATTTAAGAAACCACTACTACCTTTACCTCTTTTTTCACCATTGAAGCAAACTTCATTCCCTGTTTCCTGAATCCCTCAGCTTTGTTGTTGTGTCTCTTTTCAGTGGAAGGGTCAGTGGTTACTTAGGGACATGGCTGCCTTTCTTCTCAATTATTTTCTAAGAGACGGTTGCTATTCCAGGATAAAGTGTACCACAGCTCATGTATGGGGGAAGCCTTACCCTGTTAGGGCTCTCTACAGTATACACAGCATTTTCAGGAAAAGTTTCCATCTGATACCCTGTGAGATGGGGAGGAATTAAATTTCCTATTTTAAAATGTGGGAAAGGAAACTTTCAGAGAATCTGTGTCATTCCCATTCAAATAGGGAATAGAACTCAGGCCAATCTGGTTTTTTGAAAAGGTGTGCATTCATCACCATGTCTCCTCCCTCTAGCAGGCATGTCTGAAGTGTACTGACCAGCAACAAAGTAACAAACATGTGCACTGTAATTAAACATGAGAATTTAGTTTAAAAAAATATAAGGAACCAATAAGTTTCAGGATCTGGGGAAGCTAAGGTTCAAGCCAGTTTCTACTAAATAAGGATTCATCTGGTCACTTGAATTTCCCCGGAGACATTATGCATGATTGGATCCAGGCAGTTTGCACAATGCAGTGCATCAGCTAATTGCTCCTCTGCTTACTATAAGTACAATTGGCTACATTGGTTGGAAAACCAACCCAGGGAATAGGCTATTAAATTGGTATTGAAGCTTTGGCAGTGGACTGGCTGATCAGGATACTGAATGAAAAGCTGAAACACAAAGCACAGCTTGTTTGGTTTGGTTTGGTTTTTTTAACAGTAATTTCTAGTGGCGGGGACAGATGTTTCTTGAAGTGGCAAGAGATTTGAAAAGCAGAACGTTATAGCACTTACTGTAATTGCTTTATTAATATTGTATGTGTTTATGGCTTCTATCTTTTGGCGGTGGCACCTCTTATTTCAAATGACTTTAGGTTTCCTGATGACTGGCAGTTAATCTTTACTTCAGAGATCCTTTGAGTACCATATTCAGCTTTGTTCCTGCATAGTGAATTATTTCATATGAAGCCGCTTTTTCGTTTGCTTTTATTACACTTAGAAGCCCTCAGGGGGCACTGGAACATCATCAGAGACAGCAGTCCAATATCTGCAAAGACACCTCTAGTTAGGAGAGAAATAAACACCCAGATACATGCCCATCCCTGCAAAAGAAATGACCTTTGATAACCCTAGCCAAGTATCGGAAGTTAATGTCAGCTACCATATCAGGAGAAGGACCAAAGAGATTTTAATCCAGGATCTTGAAAAGACTGGATCGGTTTGGGAGAGCCAAGTCTGTAATAGACATAACCTAAATAACATATTTTTTGGTGTTTGGTTTACTTTGCTTTGAAAAGTAAAGACCGTATTTTCATTCTCTTCCAATGTGTTACTAAAAAAAAGGGAAGAAGGAACCGACAAGGAAATTGGCCAACAAATGCAAGTTAAATTTGGAGTTGATATCTTCGGAGAAGGCTGGTTGGTTTGCTCAGTGGCTATTATATCTCCTTCCTTCCCTTCCCAGGCCTGTCAGAGTGGCTCCTACTTAGTCCTTCATCTTCTCTCAGTAGGTTCTTGTTCCCGGGGCTTGCTCACTGAGCCTTCCTGAGTGAGGAAGGGAAAGGGGCATCATTTGGGGGTGTTTTCGTCTGTTTCATGGTTGACACACTTATTGTTGTAATTTGCTTTACGACTGCCCTTAATGGGTCTGTGGGTTAAGTTCAGGCCCCACTCAACCAAAGGCCATAAAGGGTGCATGTAAAAAAACAGCAGAGTCTACAGAAAGATTCTCATCACCAAGTCATTTCTGAGAACTGTTGGGACTTCCTTGTGACACCAACCAGCACTGGAGGACAGAGCCGGGCGTGATGTACTCAGTGTTCTGCGCCATGTTGTGACAGTCAGATTCCTTTGTGCAAAGACTCGTTAACGGGAAGCCTCCAGATTCACTGATGAAAAAGAAGTATTTTTCTTTGATTCATGCCTCTAGGAGGAAACCTACTCAATATTTAATTTTAATCTAACATGTCACACTTTTTCCATGCCAACAACTAGCCTTCCAGTTATGCATAATTCATTGTAGTGGACAAGACCAACAGCAGTGCTCCTGGACAGGATGCTGTTGAGAGGTGGTGTGTGGCAGCCAGCACTGTCGCCTGTCGTCTTCCCTGAGACATTCGGATTAAGGCATTTTTAAAATCGATCAACATAGATTGTTTATACAGAGACAGAAATTATTTGATGCAAAAAAGAAAAACACTAAAATGGAATAAAAACATGTAAATTTTCGAATATACCTTGTGCAAGTAGCATAAATGAGTGCGACTTATAGCTAATCACAGACAACCTTTCTGCGCTTCAGATTCTCCATCTGTGCCAATGGCCTTTCCTGAAATAATGTGTGTGAAACGGATTTTAGAACAATCCAAGACAAAGAAACAGGACTGCAGATATACTTCCAGGATGCTCCATTGTTGTTGCCTTTAGGTTGCAATAGTAAGAAACTGAGGTAACATTCTCAAGGTCAAAAAACATCAAATGATAAGAATTACTGGAACCTACATTCAACCCTGACAAATACATAGTCACAGCTGTTTTTATGTTCAGTAATCAACATTCCTCTCCTCCATATCTAATCTAATTCCTCTCCTTAAAAAAAGACTTAAATGCTACCTTGCTAATTCAAATAAAAATCAAGTGATATACAGCTATAGAAATGACATTTCTGTACTTAAGCTAATACCATCTTGCAGGTAAACAAAGATGACTTATAAAGGCCAGGTTACCATATAATATTATTAAAATACTGCCATTCCCTCAAGCTGTTCAACAGCACAACCAATCTGACGCATTAACATACTGCATAGTGAAAAGGCTGCACTTGCTACATTCTCCCCAGATTTTGTTTCATTTAAAATATTGTGTACAAAAAAGAGTCATATTCAAGACATTGCTTATCCACAACATCCCTGAAGTGCTTTGACAGCTATGAGACTTTTTTTTAGTAACTGAGCCATGTATACATGCATTTGTTCCCCCTTAATGCTTATTCTTTTTGTATCACTTACTAGCATTTAATTTCACTTTTCCTTATGGTTAGTTCTTAACGTTGTGCATTTTTTTTTCTGTGTGGTAACCAACTTTCCAAATGGATACTGTTGACTGGAAGCTACCTTATCTTATCTGTATCTTACTTCTGATGTCTTCCTGGTCCACAGTTAAATTGTTTCCATTAAAAAAAAGAAAAAGAGGGCTTCCCTGGTGGGGCAGTGGTTGAGAGTCCACCTGCCGATGCAGGAGACACGGGTTCGTGCCCTGGTCCGGGAGGATCCCACATGCCGCGGAGCAGCAGGGCCCGTGAGCCATGGCCGCTGAGCCTGTGCTCCGCAACGGGAGAGGCCACAACAGTGAGAGGCCCGCATGCCGCAAAAAAAAAAAAAAAAACAAGAAAAAGAGGAAGAAGAAGAAGGAGGGGATGGGAAGGAGAGGAAGGAAGGAAGGAAGGGAGGGAGGGAGGGAGGAGAGGCAGAACCTCATGGATAGTTTCCCTCCAATTTCTCATTTTCTTCAGTTCCAAGATGTGCAATTCTCAAGAGTATTATTTTCCCTGGGCTGATCAGTATTCTCTTTCAATAAAACCGTAGGACATAGCTGTTGGGCACAGAAACTAAATGTCATGAATTCAGTGCCCTGCTACTTGGCAGGAAACTCTGGCCGCATGCTTTTTATGTAATGTTTTTTTCCACCTTCGCTCCTTTGTTGTGCTTTTTTCAACAAAAATTAGACAGTAATAACTAGTACATTTACACACTGCAGTTAATGACTGTAATAGTATAAGGTAAGAGGATAAATACTTATTAACACAAAAAAAGTACAGTATAGCCCTACAATGAATAGAAAAAAATATTTCAGCAGTTAATGAAAACATGGATACATTTGACAGAATTACTTAGGGGAAGAAAATTGCTTGCATGCCTCCTGGGGTCAAATTAACTGGGTGTGTATGTGCTTAATCCTTTCAGAACTGTAAAGTATAATTGTTGTAAACTGCCACCCGCCTTGCCTCCTGCCCAAGTCTGAGTAGGCACCGCCAGCTCTATCTTACCTTTTGGTGGCTAATTTGAGTTTCTCTTCCCAAGATGCACCACAATGTCTGCAGGAAAGGAGGCTAATAATGCCTTCCTGGGAAATCCTAGATTCTGTTCCTGGGGGTTAACTGTTGATCGAATAACGGACAATCAGAGCGGTAGCCATTTGGATGAAGAAGAAGGAAGGTGGGGAGCCATGGATAGAACAAGAGAAAGAAAAAAAAAGGATACTTTCAAAAACATCCCATAGATTATCTAAATTCATTTTTCATTATTAATTAGCACTTTTATGTCTTTTAATACTGTACTCTATATTAACTTCCTGGCCCGGACTAATTAAATATATATTATTTAATGGGCTTTCCATGATCACCTTGTTCCTTGCTAATCTAGCCCTGGGCAAATAGCTTTCCCCAGCATATATGGAATATATACCCCCAAGGAGAATGCACTCGTCACATATACAGAGCTAATCTATCAAACCTCAGATGAATAAAATAATCTTAAAGACATTAGGAAGTAATTTAGTAAGATTAGTACATGAGCAGTTTAGGGCTAGGATCTGACACTTTCTGATTAGAAAGGTCATGAAAGTGAAGAAATTATCTTGAGACAATTAACTTATGAAGGAAATTCATCCTATAATTTTTGCAATTTGAGATGAATCACTTAACTACTCTGGCCCTCAGCTAAATCATATCATCTATAAAAGAGCAGTGTTGGGCAAGGTGGCCGCAACTCCAGAATTATTTGATTTGGTAACATTGAAAATTTGTGATTATTAGCAAAAGAGGAAAAAAAGACTTCAGAATATGAGGACATGAATATATCGCCTTAGAGTTCTTGATAAACATAAACTTTAGCAACGTAGATTTCAGTTGTGTGCAGAAATATGTGGGATTTTACTGCCAGAGAATCTAAAAACATCCCTAAGAAAGGATGGGAGACACCAAAAATTTCAAGCAATCACAGAGCAGAAGAAAAGGAAAACAATTTAAGGAAATGTGTCTCTTGGAAGCAGACATGCAAAGGTAATCTGGGACCAAAACGTTTATTGGGGGAGAAGGGGTGATGATATCCATGAAAGACAAAGGAGCAAGAAGCAGGTTTGGGTAAAGAAAGACATTAGGTGATAGTGCACATCTGAACCTTGTGAAAGGAAAGCAGGGAAGGGGAAGGATTGGGCAGAGGAGCTGTAGGCAAACTCTCCACCAGCCCAACAGGAACTGCAGATAGAAGATTGCTGTGTCCTGCCAAAATGGCTAGGTCCTAGAAGCCCCCCGCCACTGCCATGCTCAGACACTGGCTGAGGACTTCCCAGAAAGTTTGTGGCCTTGGCCCAAAGCTGAGGTTGTGATTGTCTCACTGTGGATTTAATTTGCATATCCCGGATGATTAGTGATATGAACATTTTTTTTTTTTTTTTTTGCGTTACGTGGGCCTCTCACTGTTGTGGCCTCTCCTGTTGCGGAGCACAGGCTCCGGACGTGCAGGCTCAATGGCCATGGCTCACGGGCCCAGCCGCTCCGCGGCACGTGGGATCCTCCCAGACCGGGGCACGAACCCGTGTCCCCTGCATCGGCAGGCAGACTCTCAACCAGGTTTTTATGTATGTGTTGGCCATCTACATATCTTCTTTGGAGAAGGATGGTTATTATCAAAAACCCCAAAAGATAACAATCGTTGGCCAGGATGTGGAGAAAAGAGAAGAGTAGTACTGTGCTGGTGGGAATAGAAACTGGTATAGCCACTATGGAAAATAGTATGCAGGCTCCTCAAAAGATTAAAAATAGAATTACTTCCGGGTATATATCCAAGGGACTTGAAATCAGGATCTTGAAGAGATACACCCATGTTTATTGTAGCATTATTCATGATAGCCATGGAAACAACCTAAATGTCCATCAACGGACAGTGTAAACTATCTTTCAATTTAATACCATTTTAGTCCTCCATTTTGTGCTAACTATTGCATCTTGTAATATACTGCACTATGTGTGAGGTGCTAGTGCATCTTTTCTAGTATCATATAAAGCACATGTCAGTGCCAATGAATTAATTCAGTTCAAATTTTTTTCTATGAATCAATGCAACACTGTAATGCACTTATTTGAATATCTTAAGAAAACATCACAGGTTATCATGATATCTATGTAAGTTTAATTGATAATTATATTGAAATTAATGATTTTACAGTGAAAATATTAACTTATTTTTCTAGTTAAACAACATAAATATGAAAAAATTTTATTATTTAAAATAAAGACATAGAGTGGAAATGGTAAAGTTAGTATTGTAACTGGAGCAATAAAGAAAAAAGAAGGGGCTTCCCTGGTGGTGCAGTGGTTAAGAATCTGCCTGCCAATGCGGGAGACACGGGTTCGAGCCCTGGTCCGGGAAGTTCCCACATGCTGCAGAGCAACTAAGCCCGTGCGCCACAACTACTGAAGCCCGCGCACCTAGAGACCGTGCTCCACAACAAGAGAAGCCACCGCAATGAGAAGCCCGTGCACCGCAAAGAAGAGTAGCCCCCGCTCACTGCAACTAGGGAAAGCCCATGCGCAGCAATGAAGACCCAACGCAGCCAAAAATAAAATTAATTAATTTAAAAAAAAGAAAAAGAAAGAAGGAAGACGGTTTGTCATAAATATCATGTTAAATGGAAAGTGAAACTTGCTGGGGCCAAAAAAATAGCTGTTTGTTGTATAAAATTGAAAAAATAAGATACATGACTCTATGCATTTGTTTAAACCTATACAGAGTTGATGTTTTTGTGACGGTGCTTTTAGATAAGATTAACATTTAAATGAGCGCACTTGCATAAAGCATAGTATTGCCTTTCACAATGCAGGTGGCCCTGTTCAATCAGTTAAAGGCCTGAATAGAACAAAAGACTGACCTCCCCTGAGCAAGAAGGAATTTTCCAGCAGATGGCCTTCAGACTTGAACCACAACATCTGCTCTTCCCTGGGTCTCCAGCCTGCCAGCCCACCCTGAGGATCTTGGACTTGTCAGCCTCCATAATCACGTGAGCCAATTCCTTAAATAAATCTCTCTATACACACCCTACTGGCTCTGTTTCTCTGGATAACCCTGACTAGTGTACACTGCAGCCCACACCACCACTGAGGAGGTGGGCCCCATTGCCCAGCTCTGTCATACTTTTATTCCCATGGCTGGCCCAGGGAATTTCCCTCCTTTGGACTTCCCTTTTGATGGCCCTGTTTCTGAGAAGGGAGTCACTCTAATAACTGACATCCTCAGAGATTGTCAACCAGGGTCCCCACAGAGAGTTTAAGGTCAACCCTTGGAAAGCACAGTGTTGAAGGGGCAGAAACGCACCTGTGAGTGTTCCACCTTCCTGTTAATGATCCTCTTCCTGGCCCTGCTGATGCTAAAAGACAAAAAAAGAATGAGAGTCGGGGACTTCATTCTCATTCCCCTTTCTCTAGACAACATGCAGATATTCATTATTCACGAATACTACGCTTTAGTATTCTGTATTGAATTCGTTACGATCAGTTTTCCATTTCTGTTATTCATTTCTTGAAGTGGATAAAGTAATTTTTCATTTTTTCTTGCCTAAAAAACTCAAGTAACAAATGTTTCCTGCTCGAGGTCTTCAGTTGACATTCTCACCAGCAGTCCTTGGCTGAAGATGGGCACAGATCCTCAGACCTTCAGAAACATCTATGCTCCATTCAGTGGGATTCTGTTCCCTGAGCATCCATGGGATAGTGTCTGATCAGAGGCTCAGCACTGCTCTCCAGGTCAGCCCTCACACAGGGAGAGGATTATCCCAGAGACAGCTGAGATAGAAGGCAGCTGATGAACAATGTTGAGAAACGTTTCTTCTCGGGTGTCCTGAAAAGACCTTAAAAAGTCAAATTATCACCCCTGATTAATGGTATTTGGGATTTACCCTGGAAACCTCTACCACACCCAGGAAGACGGTCTGTGAATTTCGCATGGAAGTCTCAGTCTCCACTCTGACCTCTGTCCCACCCAACTTTTTCCCCTAGAAGGATGGTATCCTATTACTTTCTGAGAGTTTTCAAGTGTCTTGCTGCTCCTGGGAGCTGTTCCAAATTAAAGGAGACTAGAGAAACATGATAAGTAAAGGATCAGAAATATGTGATCCTTAATTGTATCCTGAACTGGAGGGAAAACATGCTGTAAAGGACATTGCTGGGTGGGTGAAATGACACAACTGAAATAGAGATGGTAGATAAGACAGAGGTCCCGTGTTGATGTTAAATTAGTTAAGCTGCTAACTGTGCTGTGGATTTATAAGGGAATAGCCTTTTTCTTAGGAGATACCCATGAAGTATTTAAAAGCAAAGGGCCATGATGTATGTAACTCAATTTCAAAAGTATGGGACAAAGAATAATGTTTACACAGAAAGAGAGCAAACAGGACAAATTATAAACGGTAAGTGCATCTGGGTAAAGGCTATTGGGCAGTTTTTTTTTTATAAGACTTGCAAATTTTCTGTAAGTTTCAAACTGCAAATCTTCTATAAGTTTCAAACTGTTTCCTAATAAACAGTTTTAAGAAATGGTCCATCGATCAGCCCTGCTGAGCTTTAACTCCTTTTGAGATACATACATTGATGCCCACAGCTGTCACCATCACATCCAACTCCTCAAAGTGAGATATCCCAACTTTAAAAAAAAATTTTTTTTTAATATCTTTATTGGAGTATAATTGCTTTACAATGCTGTGTTAGTTTCTGTTGTACAACAAAGTGAATCAGCTATACATATACATATATCCCCATATACCCTCCCTCTTGAGGCTCGCTCCCACCCTCCCTATCCCACCCCTCCAGGTGGTCACAAAGCATCGAGCTGATCTCCCTGTGCTATGCAACAGCTTCCCACTAGCCATCCATTTTACAAGAAATCCCAGCTTTTAAAGTTTTATTAGGTTCTGTCTCAGACAAAAACACTAGATCTTCTTATTACAACTGTGGTTCTAAACACTTTCAACATAGATTTTAAAAATTACTGGAAAATGCAAATAAAATAAAAATGCATACATGTAAAAATACAAAATAAAAGGATCACATTAATATGACTTCAAACCTTTGCCCTGTAACATGCCAACAGAGTGATGTGGGAAATGTCATTTTACTTCTTTCTTTTTATGTTTCTTTATCTGGAAGGTAGAGATAAAAATCCTCAGTCACATGAGAAACACTAGTTATGACTAAGATTACTAATAAAACCAATAGGAGCTTTACCGCACCTGAAGTGTCTTTATTCAGGAGACCCCGATTTTTCTGAGTGCACCTGGCACAGCTCCTAGTCCAATAATCCACAGGACACAGTCCTACAAGCCTATATAGACTGATTCTCCTCAACAAGATGAAGTGCTCCATTCTTCTTATTTCTGCATGTTAATATCACTGCCCCATAATGCTGTTCTGATGAGGACCAACTCAAGGCAGACGTCGCCCCACTTCAGCTTCTTATGGGATCCTCCTGAGAGTTCTTTCGCCTCAGGGTTTTTTCTCTTCCATTGAAACCCACTCACAGTGTTGGGTTAACAGATTTCACTTGAACTCTATTTCTCTTCAAAGCGTTTCTACATTGGGATAAAGCTGCCCTATAGCTGCACGGAGAGTTCAAACTGTATTTGAAAATTGCAGACTGCCAAACCTGGGGATGAACCTGTGCTTCACCAGATTCTTGAAATTCCCAATTTGAAAGCTTAAACCAATGAAACATAAGGCTTTATCATGTATCTCAATGCTAATTACTGAATGATTTTTCTTAAAAAGGAAAGAATACAAAGGTTTTAGCACGTAGCATACGTAGTTCCAAATACATACCAATATCAACATGTTTTTAGAGAAGTTTCTTTTAAAGTAATTTTTTTTTGGCTCAAACCCAATTTTTTCCAGGTGCTACTTTTAGGAAATTCTACGTAGACTTAGCATTTTAGGGTTTCATATAATAAAATCACATTTGAGAAACATGAAAAACTTTTCAAGTCATAATATAAATGAAAGTAATATGATAACCAATATTTCTGCTTTCTGCCCACCTTCTCCCAAAGAGTAATCACTTTTATTGCAGGGAGTCAGACAAGAGATTTCTAGAATAAAACATAAGGATTATAAAAATGTACATTAGACTTAGGGGTAAACAAATTAGTTTATTTAATATAATAAGAAACTAGGCCCGCAGAAGGTTTGTCCCAGGACTCCTCGGCTAGAGACGGCACATCCAGGTCTACCTTGGTCTCCTTGCTCCTGGCCTGGTCCTGTTTCATGGCCTTGCACATTCCACCCATTCTACAGCCCTGTCACCAACATCTCTCCGCTTCATCAAGGACTTCTCAGGGCTTTCTAGACAGGCTGCTTCAGAACGAACATCTTTAAAAGTCATTATTTCCACTCCAGTTGTTTTCCTTCTGTGATACTAAGATTCTTTTCAATTCTAATGGAAATATCCTGTTCCTGTTCCCTGAAATGCAATTTGATAGCATTCGCATCTAGGAGTCCTTATTTCTTTTACCTCCATTTATCCAACTTTATTGAACTGCTGAATGAGAGGGACTATGATAGATGCGGAGGATATAAAGTCAAGTAAGACAAAGCTCGTGCCAGAAAGAATTGTGTTCCTTGAGTTATTTCTACTGTCATTACTGAGGCTATCTACCAATTGGCAATTCTCTTGGTTCTTCCTGCTTTTTTCTATTTGACATGAACACTGGGTGGCATTTGTTCACAGGAGTACTAATACTGTCTGCCCATCTATCCATCAGTTCATTCTGCCGTCTGTCCATCCATCTACTTATCCCATCAGCTGAAGATACCATTCTGTTGCCTAGGGCACCCATTTGCCTGATTTATTAGTTGGCCTAGCATAGGCATGTTGAATTATATCACCTACTTCTCATAATGAATGGTCTTTTGTCCACAGGGGAAATAGTTTGGAGTTAACGTAAGATGAAAACCTGGAATACAGTGGTTTTTTACTCTTGTCCCCTCAGGATGATCATTTTGTTAAGGTGCTTCTTCTGTCATTTTTTAAAACTATAAAATGACATTTAAAAATAGTACCATATAATCAAATCTTCTCAAAACACCAGAAAAGCAGTAAACCTCTAGAAACTTGAGTCTTCATGTTCTTAATGGTTAGTCTCTTAATTAACAGCTTAGAGATCCCATCTGCTGTCAAAATAATTGGGCCATCTTTTCACTTATTTTTTATATGACCTCAAAAGACTCCCAGTTTTTTTTTTTTTCCTTCTTGCAGATTAACTTTACTTCCCCACATTTACCTTCCTCATAAAGTGTTTCAATACACATTCTAACTCAAGGGAAAACTGAAAGAAAAAAAATAAGTGTTTTCTTTGTTAAAATACAAGAGCCTTCTTGACAGGGAAGGGCTCTGAAATAAAGAGAGCAGCCTTGTTAAAACTTTGAGCTGTGCCTGAACACATCCTAAAATGTTTAAATTGTCTGTTCCGGTAATAAATTATAAGCTTGGTAGTTTAAAGCCAACTCCCATCGACCAATAAAATGGAAAATATTGGAGTAGGCCAGATACTAGCTTTCGGTGAACAGCTTCTGCATGAATTGCAATAAGAAATGTTCTGTACCAGTGACAGTAAACAAAAATTAGATTTAAAAAATGCCTGGAGGATATGTGATTCACGAGAATTATGGCATTTGTTTCTGCTTCCAGATAAAGACTATTAATAAATTATAAGCACATCAAATGTAGCTGCTGATACAATAATAAATATTGATACAAAACAAAGCTCCGAATACCTTCTTTTGCAGGCTGAATCTTGTAGTCCAGTCTGGCAGCACTGTGTTACTCAGACTTTACCAAGGGAAACCTTTCTTTTTTTCTTTAGATTAAACAGCAGTAACAGAAAGCACTGTGTGTTTCTAATAAGGCATTGCAGTTCACAAGAGTAATGGACTCTTAGGTAGACAAGATTTTGTATAACATTAAGTCCCCAAAGATCCAGTGATCGGTACCCCTAAAAGAAGCAATCATATCATATCAGAAATAAAAGAAGGTGAGCTTAGATGCTTGCATTCTTGGTGTTTCATGTAAACCACAAAATTTAAGAATCTACTTCCACTTTCCTGCACAAAATAGTAATATCTGATCTTTGATTTTCAACTGATTATTTACATTCCTGCTCTTTGCTTTCCTACTCAAAGTACTTCCATTTTGAAACCTTCATGACAAAGCTATTTTTGTGGGCGTGACTGCCTTTGACTTTTACTATACACTAAGATCTGGAAAGTGGTATGTCATAAAAGGACCCCCAGTCTGGAAACTGGAAAGCCTGTACTCTGGTTCAGTATCTACCTTGCGTTAGCTGTGAGACCATGGGGAATTCATTTACCATCTTTGTACCTCTATGTTTTCACTTATGACATGAGAAAATTGGCTTGGATGGCCTGTACAATCCCTCCTAACTGTAAATTTTGACTTCGGAAGCTCTAGCTTTATGTCTTCAAGAAAGCTGACAAGTTTGAGTCCATCCTATCTTTGACTTTTTTTAAGCTTAAATTAGCTTTGGTGTGACTTCCCAGATAAAACTAGAAATGAAGTGAAACATGCTCTAGCTAACTGGACTAGGTCTTCATCCCATCTTCCTATTGAGCCTGGTACGAAAGAGCAGCTTTGCAAACTCCAGTTACTCTATCCTCCATCCATCCTGAATTACACCAGGCCATTTTCTTTAACACAGTTTCCCTTTTATCATTCTTCTACATCCGATCTTTCCATACTTCCTGTTGGCTATCGCTTCAACTCTAAGTATTCCTGTCTGACTGAGGGACCCCCCCCCACATACCTTTTTTCACAAGTTCCCACTGCTGTCAGCAGCTAGTCACTTCTCCCCGCAGCCACTAATGAATTCTCCAAACACTATGCCTTCACTACTATCATTACCCACTTTCTCTCTTCATCCATCTAGTTCACATTCCAACAGAATTTATGGCAAAGATGGAAATGTTCTGTGCTGTCCAATATGGTAACCATCAGGCACAGATGATTACTGAGCACATGAAGTGGGACAAGGCAACTGAGAACCTGACTTTTATCTCATTTTAATTAATTAATTAAAGTTCTAATGGCCACATGTGGCTAGTGGCTAACATATTGGCCAGTACAGCTCTAGATTATACCATCATTTGACATCTAGCTCAAATTCCACTTCTTGCAGGATAAGTTTCATTAAAATTACCTCCAAAACTTTTTTTTTTTTTTTTTTTTTGCAGTACGCGGGCCTCTCTCTGTTGTGGCCTCTCCCGTTGCGGAGCACAGGCTCCGGACGCTCAGGCTCAACAGCCATGGCTCACGGGACCAGCCGCTCCGCGGCATGTGGGATCTTCCCAGACCGGGGCACAAACCCGCGTCCCCTGCATCGGCAGGCGGATTCCCAACCACTGTGCCACCAGGGAAGCCCAATTACCTCCAAAACTTAAAAAAAAAAAAAAAACGAGAGATGTCTAAGCCCCATCCGCAGATCCTCTAATATAATTGATCTGGGGTGTGACCTGGCCATGAATATTTTTTGAAGGCTCCCAGACTATTCCAGGGGGCAGCCAGGCAGGCCACCACTGCTCTGTGAAAGCCACTCAGGCTTCTCATGTCTCAGTAGTTGCTGGTTGTCTCTGAAACTCTGCACAATAGTCTGAATCACCCAAGTTAGCATTTCTTTTTACCGCTACCTTCAGTTTTCTTTACCCGGTTGGAAACATCTTTTTCTTGTTTTGTCCACTGAGGCTACTGCCACTCATGGCAGGTTCTGGATACATTTTTGATTATGGAACACTTATTACACTTATTACACATAGCCTTGAAATGCAAAATATTTATAGCTTTTGACTTTATAAACCTAAATGAGGGTTTCTATCCTGCCTTTAAATCATTACCATGTATTGTAGTGAGTCTATTAATGAGACTTCTGTGCTAGACTGTAAGCTCCGTGAGAGCAGGGGCCACTGCCCTTCACCAATGTATTCCTGCTACCTAGAACCTAATCTAACACATAGAGGTATTGAATAAATCATTGCTGAATGAATCATTTAATGAAATAAGTACTTGAATAAATACGTTTAAAGTCACACCAGTGTATTGTCTTCTTCATGGAAAGTGAGCATACAGTCATCTGTACCTTGAGGTGGTGTGCTTGTGTATGTGTGTGCACGTGTGTACATGGGCAAGCGTATGCACATGCATGGGTGTATGTGCATGCATGTGCGCCTATATATATATACATATATACACACACACACACACACATATATGTTGTGTGTGTTTCATATGCCCAATCACTGTGAGCATCCTTAAGAGGATCCAAAAGTTGCTGAGTATTCCAAAGGATCCTTCAGCACCTCTTAGCTCTGCACAGCTGGTAGCTCTGCTCTCCGTAGCTATCGTCCTGGGAAATATGGTTATTAATACTGAGTGAACAGATGGTGCAGGGTGTGTTACTTAAGACAGTTTTGCCAGGAGGTAAATTTATGCTTTATAAATGTACTTCAAAACTATGCTATTTGATTTAATCACTTAATGCAAAGACAGCTGCATACTGTATTTGCCTTAACTGCAGTTCTATGGGTTATCTGCCAATCTGTTAATTATAGTATTTTGAAAGGCTTCAGGAAAAAAAAAAACAGTAATTATACAGATTGGGATGGGGGAGGAATATTTTTGAAGCCTAAATTCAGACATTCATTCCCAGCGAACACAAACTTATTGAAGATTTAGAAAACCTGCTAAGAAAGTGGGAGTAGATGTGATGGCTTTCCTTTGAAAGGGACTTATGTGTGTGTTCTCAGTCTGCATTAGTTACTGTGGGTAACTGCCAGGGAGATGGGAATGGAGTGATGTTCAGCTGGGCAGAGCCCCAGTGCAATCGCCAAGGTCTCTGAGCAACTGCTCAATTCCTTGAAATTAAAAAGAGGAAGAAGAAGATGAGGATTAGGAGAAGGGGGAGGAAGAAGGAGAGGGGGAAGAAGAGAGGAAGGAGTGGTAGAAGTGACAGGAGGGGGAGGAAGAGAGGGAGAAGGGGGAGGGGGAGGGAGATGGAGAGGAGGTTCAACTTTAATTGTAAACATGATTCTGCCCTTGATGTTCCCATACTTTCCCATAATCTGCTTGCTCCCTGAGCCCTCTGTGCTTAAGTCCTCTCTGCTAAACAGTTGCAGCAATGATTAAGCAGATTTAATTAATACTGTACCAGCAAAGAGGAATATTTTAAGCTTAGCCTGACAACTTCCTTTTCTTGCCAAGGATTAGATGCCACATACTTGTAGGAGAAGTCTGGCCCATTTCTCCTATCCTCTGGGAATTCATGTTCAATGAATTTCATTGCCATTTTAAGAACAAGATTTCTTCTCTATGGGTAACTGTACCAGGATGAAAGGATTGAACGGGACCCAGCCTGTAAAACAAAGAATTGGGGAAAGAGTGTTACAGATTATCTGGTCCAACTCTCCCTTTTCACAGACGAAGAAACTGGGGACCAAATTCTTAATTGATTCACTTTCCCAAATTAGTTAAAGAATAATGGGGCTTTGACCAGGAACACTCTTCTATCAGTTTAGACCCTTTTCACACTCATCACACGTGTATAAGGCTGTAAAGTAACAAGAAGTAAAACAGAAAGAGCAGAGAATTAATTTTCCTGTGCCATTCCAATGCATGACTGGCTGGGGCTGCCTTTGGGCAAAAGGAGAAGGCAGCAATAATAATAATCATCCTAACTGACTGTCTAGGGCCTCCACGTTCCACAGCTTCCAGTGTCATCCACACTGAGAATGCTGCCCTGTGGAATTGCGCATCACAGCCTGAATGCCACTTCCTCTGTGCTAGGTACCTTCTGAACTTCATCTCAGTTAAAACTACCAACAACCAACGATGCAAACATCATCTCTTACACTTCACAGACAGGGCTCTCAGAGCTTGAGTAACTTGCTTAAAGTCACACAACTGATTTCTAGAAGAGTCTAATATTCAGACTTGGACTTACTGGATCAAAAAATACGTGTCTTCCCAAGAAAATATGTTTGTTTCTTGGCAACCTCCTTCAAAATGGACTAAAAATACTTCCTTCAATTCTCTGAGGCTTTTTACTGTGTCTGTTCTCGCCAGTCTAGCGCCATCTTGTGGCGTGCTACTCCTAGGTTACTCTGCACTGCAATTTATCTGACCATCATCTCGTCTTCACAGCCAGGCTCTATGCAACGTTCAACAAGCCTCAAGTGATGAACTGATACGTGCTTAGACAAGGTCATCAAAGCAGCCATCGATAACTCATCTCCTTTTTTGCAGGCAGTGTACATTTCCATACAGTCTTGGTTAAGCTGATACACAGGTGCCCACCTGACCTAGTGGAGTAGAATTACTTTAACTTCTTGTGTTAGGCAGAAGGAGAGGATAATGCCAAGATTGGCAGGTGAAGAGGTATTAGAGGGGGCAGGCCTGGCTTTTGATACATCTCAAGTCATATTTAACTGAATATCGTACCTAATCTATGATGGAGCTAAAAGGTACTTATATCTTTGGTCGTCTCTAGTATTTCCATTTCCTTGAGGCTATTTAGATCAAAATTATCAACATGGCCATCTCTCAGGGCCCTCGTATCTCTGCTTTCTACTCTTTTTATATATTAAAAAAAGTGTTTTACTAAATTTTTTTAAATGTATGCCTATAATCACAATTTTCATGTTTTAGGGCAACATCATTATCAACATCCTCTGACCTCTGTTTTCTGTGTTTCTTTGACTTTTTGTAGTATCTCAAATTTTTTAAAAAATTAGATGTCTTTGAATGAAGCAAGTTTATCCTCTACCAATTAATTAAAGGAAGTTCATGCATAAGAGACCAGCATTCCAAAATAGGAGAAATTCTTTCTGGTTTATACTGAAGTGCTTTATGTAACAGGGTTGAGAGACAGAGAACGCCCGCGCGCGCATAGTGTGCTTCTTTATAGTATAAAATTGCTTTCAGGAAAGTTGTGCAACTAGCCCAATTACCCATTTCCGTTCTTCCACAGAAGGCATTGTTCCTAGGAAGTAAGTTGACTCTGGGGAATTCCAGCTGTTTAGAGATTCATAGCCCCACATACAAAATCTAAGTGCCTCCTGGCATCCTTGTTTAACCAGCACAACCTTTCGCAATCCTTTTCTTGGATACTGTGATTTAGAGTTTAAAAAAAAAATCTCCTACTGTTATCAAAAATAAAATCTGTGTCTGTGTCTCCCATTATCCTTGTTGCTTTGGAATGATTTCTGAAACAAGGGAGCAAAATCAACTTTATTCAATCATCTAACAAATGGAAGCCCTCTCTTTATAGATCATTTGTGTTTTTCTTATTTATATTTCATTTTATTTTTTAAAGTCTAGTTAAGGGCTTCCCTGGTGGCGCAGTGGTTGAGAGTCCGCCTGCCGATGCAGGGGACACGGGTTTGTGCCCCGGTCCGGGAAGATCCCACATGCTGCGGAGCGGCTGGGCCTGTGAGCCATGGCCTCTGGGCCTGCGCGTCCGGAGCCTGTGCTCCGCAATGGGAGGGGCCACAGCAGTGACAGGCCCACGTACAGCAAAAAAAAAAAAAAAAAAAAAAAAAAAATCTAGTTAAGTGTTATTTTTAAAATGGAGAAAAAACACCATACCCACTCAAATATAGTCATTTGATCTTTGTCACACAAAAAAGGCAAAAAAATAGCAAAAGGATAGTCTTTTCAACAAATGGTGCTGGAACAATTAGACATTCATATGCAAAAAAAATGAATCTAGTCACAGACTTTATACTCTTCACGAAAAATAACTCAAAATGGATTATAATCCTAAATGTAAGACGCAAAACTATAAACCTTCCAGAAGATAACACGGGAGAACCTCTAGGTGCCCTTGGGCCTGGCAATGAGCTTTTACATGCAAAATCAAAAATATGAGAAAATATAAGAAAAATTGATAAGTTAGACTTAATTAAAATTAAAGATTTTGCTCTGTTAAAGTGAATAAAAGACAAGCCAAGGACTGGGAGAAAATATTTGCAAAACACATAATCTGAAAAGTGACTTGTATCCAAAATAGAGAAAGGACCCTTAAAACTCAACAATAAGAAAACAAGCAACACAATTTAAAAATGGGCGAAACATCTGAGCAGACATCTCACCAAAGATATACAGGTGCAAAAGCATATGAAAACACTCTCAACATCACTGGTCATAAGGAAAACTGAAAACTGAAACAACAATGCCATACCACTACACACTTAGGATGGCTAAAATACAAAATGCTGACAACACCAAATGCTGATGAGGATACAGAACAAGAGGAATTCCCATTCACTGCTGGTGGGACTGCGGAAGAGTATAGCCATTCTGGAAGAAAGTTTGGCAGTTTCTTACAAAAGTAAACATACTGTTAACACATGACCCATCATTTTCACTCCTAGGTATTTACCTTATTGAGCTGAAAACTTATGTCCACACAAAAACCTGCACAGGAGCGTTAGCCAGATTTATTCATAATGTCAGAAACTGGAAGAAACCAAGATGCCCCTCAATAGGCGGATGGATAAACAAACTGTGGTACATGGAATGGAATATGTTTGGCAATAAAAAAATTGAGCGATCAAGCCACCAAAACCATGAAGGAATCTTAATGGCCTATTGCTAAGTGAAAGAAGCCAGTCTAAAAAGGCCACATTCTATATGATTCCAACTATGTGACATTCTGAAAAAGGCAGAACCCTAGAAATAGTAAAACGATCAGTAGTTGCCAGAGGGAAGGGGAAGAGATGAACAGGTAAAAGTCAGGGGATTTTTAGGATGATGAAACTATTCTTTATTATGCCGCAATGGTAGATAAATGACACTATATATTTTTCAAGAGCCAAAGAACTGTCCAATATAAAGCATGAACCTTAATCTAAACTATGGATTCTCATTAAGAATAATGTGTCAATATTTGTTTGTTAATTATAGCAAATGTATCACATCAGTGCAAGATATTAATAATAGGGAAAACTGTGTGTGTGTCAGGGGAGGCACATATGGCAACTCTATACTATCTATTCAAGTAAAAATATTTTTTAAACATCACTTTTATTTTGAAAGGCCAAAGCTTTGGGTGATGATGCTTTCATTCATGAAGTTCTTTGGAAAATCTTTTTTCAGACTACCTTAAGAGGTTGTGCTGCATTTTTTTGAACACCTTCAACGCTAGTAAGCATTATTTTTCCTCTGAGTATCTGAAATAATCAGAAGTCATTAAAATATAACATAAGTGAAAACTTTTGTTTATAAATTTAGGAAACGCAAAAGTAAATATGTTTATGGAATAATCTGTCAAAGATGGATTCTAAAAAGGTTATGTGCAGTGACAATTTTATTAGTATATTGCACCATTTCCCAAGAGAACAACTGTGGAAGATTACCTTCATGTAGACCTTCAAATACTGATTTTAATAAAATCTGTCAAAAACATTAACCCATTACCTCATGCACATCCATCACAAGAAGGAAAGGATGGAAAAGAGAGATGAGGGGCTGGGAATTAGAAACCTGACAGAAGAGACAAAGAGGCAAGAAAAGAAATGAATGGGATCTTAGGGTAAGTAAGGAAAAGGGAAGTAATACCTGTTTATTTATAAGTCATTTTATTCCTGGTGAAATAAACAGTGTTATAAACAGGTTATAGTTAAATTTATAGTATGCATACCAACATTATTTTCTTATAGAATACAAATGATACTTTGCTAATTATAGGAAAATAAATTACACATATAAAACAATTTTGGGGTGATCGTATCTACTGTTTAGTATGGCCCAAGGGCCAAGCTTACATACCCTTTGTTCACGAACTTCTCGGTCTCACGGTTTCTGCTCCTGTAGAGCCACACCTCTGTAGTTTCAGTTGCCCTAGAGAGCCCCTTAAGTCTTCATACAGAAAGGCTGCAGATAAATGATTTAGAAGTGGATTCATCGAATAAACGGTATTACCCAGTGCAAGCCAGTGGATGTCTAAAGCACAAGCTAGGAGAGAGAGTTAGGATGCAGCTTCTGTCTGACAAACTTAGTCTCTCTTTGCCCAGGAATAGTAGACAGGGTGCCACTGAGAAGAACAACACTTTTTGAAGAAGGAGAATGGCATTCAGCAATGGGGGCTTTGGGGTATCATGCTTTGTGTTGTTTAGGGTCCTGAGACAGTCCTAACATAACTAGCTCCCATTGGACCCTTGTAGATATAATGTATATTAAAAATTTTGAGTTCTCTACAGACAACAGAGACCAAGTTATACTAATAGTACTTATACTCATTTGACACTACTTGCCTTTTTTTCTGTCTTATTTCCCCAACCACAGAGTATTACATCTTACAGAAAAACCCAAATTAACTTTTTGGCCAACCCAATAAATTTCTCAAAACCAGGACATATTATGTCTTCTTTTTTTGGCTTATAGTACCACACTGCCATGAATATAGTATATGCTGAAGAAATGTTTAATTTTTTATATTTAAAAATTTTCACTTAGATTTTATTTAAATATGATTAAATATTCAAAAGTAAATGTGGTATAGAATGAAAAATTGTTGTTTCTTCCTTTTGCTTCTTGAATGTATTATTCGTATCTTAAATTCATTTCAAAACGATATCTTCTTTTTATTTTCATCAAGATTATTACAAATCCTCTCAAATTAAGGTCATATGATACTCATTGTATATAAACTTTACATACTTGCTCAGGCATGTGTGAAGATGGCTATTATAATAATAATTTTTAGAACTTCTGTGTACTCTGAATGACCACTTAGGTGTTTAAACACCACTGTTTAAAGAAAAACAACAAAATCAAACATTCAATTCTGTGTAAAAATGATCTATGTCAAACTTTTAGAAATGAAAACCACAATGTTGAGATGTCCAACATACAATAAAAAATTGCCAAACATGCAAAAAAGCAAAACAACATAGCCTCATTAAGAGGACATAGCAAGCTTAAATGTTCTTTCATCTAATAATATGACTTCAAAATACATGAAGCAAAAACTGATAAAGCTACAAAGAAAAAGAGACAAATCCACAATTTCAGTAAGAGACTACAATACCCTTCTCTCAAAATTAATAGAACATGTAAACAGAACATCATCACTAAGGATACAGAGGATCTTAACAACATTATCAACCAACTTGACCTAATCGGCATTTATAGACCACTTCACCCTATGAGAATGGAATGCATATTAATTTGTAGTTAACAGCCCAGCCATTCCACAAAGAAAACTCCAGGCCCAGATCACTTCACTGATAAATTCTACCAAATATATAAGAAAGAAATATTACCATTAAACATAAACTCTTTCAAAAAAATTGAAAAGGAGAGAATAGTCCCCATTTTATGAGGACCACAGTACTCTGATAGCAAAACTCTGACACCAAGACATAAAGACATTACAAGAAAAGAAAACTAGACACTGATATCCCTCATAAACACAGATGTAAAAATTCTAAGCAAAATTTTAGCAAGTTGAATCAAATAATATATAAAAAGTATAATACATTATAACCAAGTCTGTTTTATTCCAGGAATTCAAGGCTGGTTGAACATTTGGAAATACATAAATAAAAATAAATGTATTTCAACATATTAATAAGCTTAACAAAAAGATGAATTTAATAGACACAGAAAAAGTCACTGAACAAAATCAAACATACCGATACATAATCCCAGCAAACTAGACAAAAAAGGAATTTACTCAACTGGATAAAGGGCATAAACAAAAATCTCACAGTTAATATCATACAACATAGTGAAGAACTAAACACTTGGAATAAGACAAAGATGTAAGTTCTCATCACTTCTAGTCAATATTGTACTGAAGGTTCTAGCTAATGCAATAAAACAATGAAAAAGAAACTGAAGTTATCCAGATTGGAAAGGAAAAATAAAACTCTTTTATTCATAGACGACATGATTTTCTAGATAGA
Source organism: Mesoplodon bidens (assembly GCF_964165515.1). Classification (NCBI taxonomy): domain Eukaryota; kingdom Metazoa; phylum Chordata; class Mammalia; order Artiodactyla; family Ziphiidae; genus Mesoplodon; species Mesoplodon bidens. The sequence goes on along the minus strand of NC_138162.1, from coordinate 65,679,634 downwards.
AAAGTTAATAGAATCTGCAAAGAAGCTACCACCATGAGTGATTTAGTAAATTTGCTGAACATAAGATCAATAAACAAAACCAACTGTATTTCTGTATACCAGCAACAAAAAACCAGAAATTGAAATTTAAAAAATAATACGAATTACAATAGTATCAAAAGTTTAGGAGAGAGAAATCTCATAAAAGATGCAAAAGACCTGTACTCTGAAAACTACAAAAGATTGCTCAGAGAAACCAGAAAGATCTAAATAAAGAAGAAATATATTTTGTTCACAGGTCAAAAGACTCAGTGTGGTTAAGGGATAACTTCACCCCAAATTGATTTATATATTCAACATTATCCCATTCAAAATCTTCAAAGGCTTATTTTTCAGAAATTAAAAATTTGACTCTAAAACTGATATGGAAATGCAAAGTGCCCAGAGTAGCCAAAAGCATTTTGAAAATTAAGAACAATTTTGAAGGATTAATGCTACCAAAATTAAAGCTTAATTTAAAGCTAGAATAAAGACAGTGCAATATAAATGTAAAGACAGCAAGATAAATCAATAGAACAGAAATAAACTCACATGTATTGGGACAACTGATTTTCCAAAACGTGCAAAGATAATTCAGTGGAGAAAAGATAGTCTTTGTAACAAGTGTGCTGAATCAACTGAATATATGCAAAAAAAAAATCTCAGATTCATACCTCACACAATATATAAAAATTTACTCAAAATAAATCACTGACCTTAATATAAACTTAAATCTATTAAACATTTAGAAAATTAGAAGAAAATCTTTGTGACTCTGAGTTAGGCAAAGATTTTTTAGATACACACCAAATGCACGATCCATAAAAGAACAAATTAATAATTAGACTGCATCAAAATTAAAACTTCTGCTCTTTGAAAGACACTGGGAAGAGAATGAAGAGAAAAATCACAAACTTGAAGGGAAAAATATACATAATATAAAATAAAGGATTTGCATTATATATATATATATATATATATACACACACACACATACACAAAACTCTCAAAACTCAATAATTAGAAAAACAAGCCAATTTTTAAAATTTGCATAAGAGATTTGGACAGACACACCTAAAAAGACATGTAATACAAATAGCAAATAAACCCATGAAAAGTTGTTCAACATGATTATTCATTAGGTAAATGTAAATTAAAACCACAGTATACCACCACCAGATGCCATCTGAATGACTCCAATTAAAAAGACAGATCATACCAAGTGTTGGTGAGAATATGAAGAAACTGCAACTCTTGTACTTCGATGGAGGGAACACAAAGTGGTACAGTTTAGAAGTTTCTTATAAAGTTCATGTGTGTGTGTATATATTTCCCTTATGACTCAGCAATTCTAATTATAGCTTTAACCCAACAGAAATAAAAGTGTTATATGTACACAAAATCTTTTTCAGGAATCTTCTTAGTATCTTTATAACAGCTGAAAACTTGAAACAAATGTCTATCGTAGTGGTATGAATAAGCAAACTGGACATCCCAACAATGTAATACTACCCAGAAATGAACTACTAAAACATACAACATAGATCTCACAAACAGCCTGAGCAAAAGAAGCCAATACAAAGAGAATATAGACAATGTGATTTTATTCATATGCAATTCTAATGAAGAACAACTATTTGGTAGTTACAGAAAGCAGGTCAGTGGTTACCTGTGACCAGATGTGGTAACTGGGGGAAGCGGAATCTGACTGAAAAGGGACACAGCTGAACTTCTGGGGATATTGGAAATGTCTGGCACATAGATTTATCAAAGCATATTAAGACCTACAGTTAAATCTGGTACATTTCATTGAATATAAATTATGCCTTGCTAGAGGTGATTTCGGCTACAGTGTATCTCAACTCCATGAAACATCCTGACCAGAATACCCATTCAATAGTGAGATCTACCTCATTTTCTATACTTAACGTACTGGTAGTTTAATTCGTCCTTTATTTCAAAAAAAAGAACTAATGGGCATCAAAGGAAGAGTTAAGAAAATAAAAACCTTCTAGAGATGTACCAGCTTGTTTTCGTAACAATCATTTATATAACTGAGATTAAAATGTAACTGGTCTTTTCCGCTGAAAAGATAAAGATCTGGGTTGCTGAAACTTGTTTTGCTGCTCTGTAAAATAGCTGCAGTATCACTGGCACTTATTAGGCATGAATCGTGGTGCAACCTTCTTGTTTAAGGTCTTTAGCAGAACAGCTGCATTCCAAGCTAAAATGATGTAGTTGAGGGCAGGGTAGAGTCTGTAGGTGCAAGAAGGCTATGGGGGTTCATGCAATTGTTTCCATTAATAGCAATGACTTAACTTGGCTTGTGGTTTCAAATCCTGATTTAGTCCAGTTTATACCATTTTCCCTCCTTGGGATGGAACTACAAGCTACAGTTTTGGTAAAAGTAAGAGTGGATACGAAGTCAAAAGATACGGATTTGATTCTCACTCTGTCCCCTTTAATATGCGTGATCTTAGACTGATAAAGGTCAGACAGATCAATTATTTTCCTTATCTGCAAAATGGGGAAGATCACTGTTCCCATCACATGAGTGTTTTAAGCATTCAATTTTATAATGTAATGAGGGAATCAGTCATCATAAGCCCTGAGTAAATAATGGTTGGATAGGAAATCAGAGTCTGATATAAAAAGCTAACAAGTTGGAGGCCACTCAGAAATAATGCTACGGATACCAGATGATGACTGCTAGAATAGGATTAACTGACTGTTACTCTCCAAGGCAGGCTCGCTCTCAAGTCCAACAGAGGAAATCTTGGCAAAGTAGTCTAGGTTCGAATGTTAGCTGAACTGGATTAAACAGTGGGTTAACTAAGGTCATCCTCTTTCCAGCTGAACCTGATCAAGCATCTCATTTAAGTGTAATCTAATCCATGGAGAAGAAGAAAAGGACCTCTCCCCACCTCAAAAAAACCTTCCTCAGTAAAAGTTGCCAAATAAAAATATCGTGTTCGAATTGGGCAATTTCATGAGATAAACAGGAGTTCTGACTGGTTTCCATTTCTGGAAAAGTCTCTTCATACCTGAAATACCAATGTTCTGCTTTAGGGTCTGAGGATTTCTCTTCTGTTCTAAGGATATCAAAGTAACATATTTGAGGTTAACTGGATTTTTTTAAGAAAGAAGGGTCAGAATCTATGGTGGCTGCCTCCCAAGGAATCTCTTTTTAAAATATTATGACTGGATTGTTTTGATATGTGTGCACTGTCTCCTTAAGATCATGTCCTTATAGTTCCCTAAGAAGGGCCAGTGTAAACTGAACCACTGCATGAGTAATAGCAGACTTACACACCAAGGAGAAACTTAAAATGAGCCAGGACGAGTTTTGTCTACAAAGCTCTTATTGCAAAGCCTTTCCAGGAAGTTGCTTGTCAAGCCCTAGGCCACATCCAGAATTTAATCCTTTGCAAATTTCCAAAGTGAATTTGTGCACGAGGGGCAGAGTACCAAAACCATGCATGGGAGTTACCAAAAAAAAAAAAAAAAAAATCCTGGGAACAACATGCAGGGAGTTTGGAGAAAATTCATCACTTAGGCCAGTAATTGACAACACTTGTCTTTGAGACACTGCAGTTTGCTTGCAATAATCTCAAAGTTCGTTTAAAAGTGCCCTGCCAAAATAATCCAGTTCACCTTACCTGGAAAAAAAATATGTGTCACGGAACACTTCTGTGAGGAGAGTGGGAAACTAACAAAAATCAACAAATACAAGTACCAATATTAACTTACCTTAGAGTTAGCAATATTGAACATTTATTACTCTAGAAACTTTTAACTCCCATAAGGAATGCCTAAGAGTTCCCAGCATCATGTGTGGAATTTAGATACAACCAATAGATGCCAATTTTCATTGAACAAACTGAGTATCTGTTCTATGCCCAGCACTGTTTGGGAGAATAAATAGTTATTCAAAAGTATAGGTCACACACACACACAAAAGGTATAGGTGAAGGTCTGACCAAATATAATCAAGTTTGCTCAAGAAAGCTCATATTTCTTTAAAATATTCCTCTATAGGATTCCATTCTTCAGCAAGTAAAATTACCAGTTCTGTAAGTATGTTTATAGAAAAATTTAATTCTAAGTATTTCAATGTCAAAGATCCCAGCTAAGTTTACCTGCACAGAAAATTTTATGCACAAAGTGTTAAAGACTGCAGTGACAATCACTTATAGAGCTGGAAGCAGAAACTAGAAAAATGATTTTACTTTTATCAGTGATGTATTACAACATAATCTTTCTTTACTGGATAAAACACAAAATAAACACTCACACAATTGGTTTCAACTTTAGTCGAAGAAAAATTTCAACCAAATCTTTCACTTTACCAGAAATAAAAGCTTTTGTTAGAAGATAGAAAGATAAAGAAAACTGAAAAAGAAATTTTTGAAAAGGCCCATTTTCTCTCCCAAATCCTAGCAATTATATGCAACGATAACATCAATGAAAATCTAGGCTTCTAAGTTTCTAGTATTTCATGTGCCTATTATTTTATGTTCTTCATACAGAGTTTCTTCTTAAGAACACAAAGGGCTTGGCTTTAACACTTTTATATTTTCTCACTTTAAGTTAGATTTTCAGGAATGGAAGATTTCTTAAGAATTGACTTAAGAATTAATTGATTTAGTACTTGGTATTAATTTTTTCAATAGCTACAGAAAATCCTGTGGATATACCCCCTTATTTTTTGCCCCAAGCATTTACTTCAAAAAAGAGCTGATTTTAATATAAACAAAAGAATATAATCACACCCTTACACTTGGAAAAAGATGTTATCTCACATTCTACTTGTACTGCCTTTTATCTTGGGTATGTTTCTAGAAAATGTAATGCTCCAGTATTTTAGAAATAAAAAACAGCCCCTTTTCTGAAGAATGCATTTATCTACTCAGGAAGAGAAGGATGGGCTGAAGACAGAGTAGAGGAGGGGCGGGGGCGGGTAATGTAGAACAAAGCCAAAGTAGCATGGACTCTCCTGCCCTCTAGTGGTTGGACTCCAGAAAAAAAATTAAACTTCCATAGATTTCCTTTTTCCTCTAAGTGGGTTTATTTTCTCTTTGAAAATTTAAACTAAATGTAAAGGTCTTTAACAAATTGACAATATTTCTTGGAGTATCAGGAACAGCCTTATTTTACTTAATCAGTCACAGTTATCATCTGGTCCTTTATTTTTTCAGTCACTGAAGAAGCATACCCAACAGAGTCAGCACTATAAAGGCACTGGTGGAAAGTCGACCACCGTAGCCCCCAAATTCAATAGCCTAGTTTCATAACCATACACACATTTTACCCAATTGACTCCATTTCCCATAAACATCATTTTGCTGTTTTTGTTGTTAACACTTTGAAGCTCAAGAAGTAAGTCTGGCCCAGTGGTGTCACTGTTGCACTGTATATACATACGTGAACCAGCAATGGTTGTTGAAACCGAAATAGCTGAAGCTCGTGGGGTGAACCTCATATTTTAATGTGGGTGTAAGGTTAGTTCATCTACATTTATTTATTGTATCTCTAAAAGTTGTAGGCTAATTCTTAATGTATTTACCCTTAAATTTTCCCTTTAAAGGGACTTGTATTTTCAAAAACTTACATTAAAACATCTTAACAGTGTTCACTGCGAACCTAAACCTATCAATTTGTAATGCATTTCCACTTATTGAATGAGCTTTATAATCACATATGATTACAATTTACTATACATGCAGAAATGCTTTTTAAACTTCTCAAAATATTGATTTATCACAAAACGGCTTTGTCTTATAACCTAATACTGCAACCACTATCATACAAACATACACATTTAAACAAGCTTTATGTAGGGAACTTGTCTCAATAGTAACCACAATAATAATCAAAATATAATTTTGTTTAGTTTTGTTTTTATGTAACTGTCCCGAGACTTAGTAGCTGGAATGATAATAAACTGATGGGGATTTGCCTTATATTTCCATGGGGAAGGTAGATGAAAATAAATTAACTCCAACTCACAGATACAACTTGATAAACAGTGAACTTAAGTACCTGCTGAAAAAGTTGCTTATCTGCAGCTTCCTCCTCTGTCAAACACAGAGTTGAATCTGAATGATCTTTCAGGTAGAGTCCTGCTAGAGATTTGTGTATATTGATGACTATGAAGTCTCATGGTTTAATGTCTGAACTTCTGAGAGTACAGCTCAATAAGTTAATGATAATAATCAGCTATTATTCATTCATCTCCTTTGCTCCAACTTCAAACATACGAGATTAATGTTTGTCTAATTTCCCTCAATCAAGTTAATATGGGAAGATACATTATAAATTATTTAAGTATTGAATTTTTTAAAAAAAGAATTCAAATCACTTTTAAATACTTGTGTTCAACGAAAAGAGTCACTCATTGTCAGGAAACCTGAGTTTTAGTCCCACTTTTACCATAGATTGTTGGTAACTTTGAAGATGGCTCCTCTATAATATTAGTGAATTAGATTCTTTCATAATTTACATTTTTTAATCTTATGTAAAGTCAAGAATTTTCAGGCCTCTTATTTAGTATTGGCTTTGGAATGATCCTATGCCAGGCCCATAATATGTGATCAAGGTTTTGGTCAAATTTAACAAGCTGGAGAGATGGTAGATAATTGGAATACTAAAATATACCCATGCACAAGAACTTACCAAGGAAGAACAGCCAACTTGGAGACATATTTGAATATTAAAGAACTTGCTTGTACTCTACAACCTAATCTTCCCATATGAGCTAAATTACTTTGTTGCAACTTTGTGGGTATGCCAAAAGCTGACCCACTACTTCCCTCTCCAGCTCCATGCTCTCTGCATGTTGGACAATGCACAGAGGGTTTCCTTTTTACCACTCACAACTCATTTAATTCCTTAAAAATAATAAACACAGCCTCTCTACCTTCCTTGCTTTCAACTCCTATCTGATTCCTTTAGGAAAAAAAAAAAATTTCTCTCTTAAAAAGGAAATGTATTATGGCCTGCTATGTGATATATGTCATATTTTATGGAGGTAAAAAGCTGAGTGAGACCCAATGTAGCCAGAAGCTCAAAATCTATTGGAGAAGAGATTATATAGCCAAATGACTTTAACAGATCAAAGACTAGTGTGGTAGAGGTGTGCTTCCTTAAAATGTATTACTTGGAACTTGAGTCTGACCAGATATTTTTGGTCAATTTGGTTTGGAAAATGGTATCCCACACTCAGTGAAGATTTACAGTATACTGCTATATTTGACATTCTGAGAAGTCTGACATAAAACATATTGCCTTAACTGAGTATAACCAATGTTCCAATAATTTATTGTCAGACCATAGAAGATTTTTTTAAGTAAGTAATATGTAACACTTGAAAAATGCTATGCCAGGGATGAAATTTTATGAGTATAAGAAGAAGAAAGACGAGTTATGGTTAATAATAATCAGTGTTCTAAGTACTTGTCATGAGAAGAACACACACCAGCTCATTAAAGAGAAAACTTTATGAAGAATAAATGATTTGAGCTGGGTCTTGAAGGGTGAATAACCCAGGGACGGGTTAAGGAAAACATAATTTCAGAAAAAGGTAAGTGGGACTTCCCTGGTGGTTTAGTGGTTAAGAATCCTCCTGCCAATGCCGGGGACATGGGCTCAAGCCCTGGTCTGGGAAGATCCCACATGCCATGGAGCAACTACACCCATACACCCATACACCACAACTACTGAGCCTGTACTCTAGAGCCCGCGTGCCACAACTACTGAAGCCCGCATGCCTAGAGCCTGTGCTCTGCACTAAGAGAAGCCACCACAGTGAGAAGCCTGATCACCGCAATAAAGAGTAGCCCCCGCTCGCCGCAACTAGAGAAAGCCCGCGCACAGCAACAAAGACCCAACACAGCCAAAAATAAATTAATTAAATAAATAAATTTTAAAAGAAAGAAAAAGGTTAAGTGTAAATAGAATCATGGAGGCCAGTATGTACCAACCAGGTTTGGAAAATTATAAACAGAATGACAGGACTAGAGCTTCTTGGGAACAGAACTGGTGAATTAGATAGGAAAATTTGGGGCCAAGTGCTAGGTGACTCAAATACTAAGCAACGTATGGGCTTATTTTTCTACACAGTGGGAAGCCTAAGACATGTTTGGGCAGAGTGGTACGACTGAACAACTAGTCCAAAAGAGTAATGTTAGTGACACAAATGGATCAAAGAAAATAGAAGCCTTACATTTGAAAGTAAAATCAGAACTCACAAAGAACCAGTTCTTTTCACTTCTAGAGTTCTTGAACACACCCAATGGTTTTCTTCGAAATCTCCACAAAAGTGTTTGACTCGTCCTCCTCCTCTAGTGAAGTCCAGTTTTCCTAGAATGCCAGTACTCAGCACATCCCAAACACTAGTTTTTCTATGTCAGTTATTTAAAATTTTAACAGAATACAACATCAGTAGACAATCTAGACCAAGGACAAAGACAAGAACAATAAAAGGTCTCAGCAAAAGAGTCAGGAAACATGAAGTGGGGCTTTGAGTCAAGGTCAAGCCGGGAGCCAAAATAACCATTCTGACCTGCTGACTGCAGAAATGAGAATAAACTCTTTCCCTCCCTGTCTCTGCTCAGCACACACCCTGAAAAACAGGGCTAGACCCCTGGCAGGGATCACAGAGCACTGTCTTGGGGAGGAGAGCACTGCTCAACTGTCTTTGCAGTTCAAGTAAGGGAAGTTTTTCCCCTTAATAAACCAGTCTGTGTCCAGGCTACCTACAGGCTAGAGAAGTGGTTAAACATGTTCCAAGTTCTATTCTCAACCACTATCCTCTTCATCTCCAACTATTCCCCTCCCACAAAATTTTTGAAACACTAGCCATTCAGGAGTTAGAGATATCCTCTGTATGGGGACCTAAATGTTTGCATGTGGGAAACAGAAGTGCCATGGTCCTTGCTGCCCTCACTACTATAGACCTTCTTAACTGATAATGAAATGCACTCCCCTTAACCAGGGAGTGAGATTTTCCCTCCATGTCACCAAACCTACCCAAGTCATCCAACGCCCCCTCCTTCAGTTGGATGACTTGGAGTGTCTACTTTTGTCAGATGGTGGGTTGTCCATAGGCGAGGTGTGGGGAAAGGGACAGAGTCAAGGCACTGCTGGTGGATTCAAGCAACTGTCAACTGGGGATCATCACTCAAGGTTAACAGGGCACTAAGTGCCCTTCCCCTCAGCTTCCAGGCCCTTACACTGGATGATTCTTTCTCCCCTTCCCACTTTAAGCCCTTTCATTCCTTTTATTCCTCATTCCTTCTCCCTCACCAGCCATATTTGATATAGTTTTGGAGAATGAAAACACTGTGCATTAAGAACCTAAGCTTTTTCCTCCAATATTTTCGCCAGCAGCTACTTTGAGAGTGTGCCTATATTATACTGTGGCTGGGGAGGGAAGAAAGGCTTTTTTTAGGAGAGAGAAAGAGAGAAAGATAGGTGGGGAGCAGAGGGGGTGGAGTGAGAGCTATGCAATGCATAGAAAACGCATATATTCACACAGTTCCAGATACAGTCCTGTTACATGTTTGTGCATCATTCTATATCACATATGCCCACCTCGCCTTCCCTACATTCTCCCAAGCAGACAGGTTTTTTTTTTGTTTTTTTTATTTTGCTTGCTATCATTTATGTACGTGTTGAAACCAGGTAATGGGATGACTTTGCCAAAAAAAGTGGTCAAAGATTAAATCTATTTCCTATGGGCTACTCTGTGCGTCCCTCCATGACAGTCAAGGCGTATATGGAGTTTCTGGGTTAGCCAGCAGTCCTGTTGGTCAACCTGCTGTGCCTGTCAGGCACAAGGGGCCATTCCAGCCTGAAGACAGAGGAAAGAAACATGGCAACACAGAGTGTGAGGAAAGGACTGGAAAATGAGCAGGGGAGGGGATGTAATTTTTAATCCCTTCTTTGAGAGTAAAAGATTAGGATAAGATAAAGATCAATCAAAAGATTTTTAAGAAGGTTTAATGAGCATCAAAACTAAGGTTTCATAAATGAAATAAATACTTAGACTCCTTTCAGTTATAAATTTTGGTTGCCAGTCTGTGCTTCTTTGAATACAGCCCATTTATGTTTGGGTTACATATAAATTATAGTTCACCCACTGATCACGTTGTTAATGAAAATCAGCTTTAGATTTCAAGTCTACCATGTAATATGTGCTGGGAATTTGGAGAGGGCCCACGAGAAAGCAAAAGAGATTGAGAAGTTGACAAATACGCTAGGGATAGAAAAGGCTGAGTCACCTGGGATGGCACATTTCACTATGGAAGACTAGGGTTTCAGTGAAGACAATGAGGCTTTATGAAGCTGTCCATTCACTTAACTCCAACAAACTTCGTTTTCTTCATTTGTCAAGAAGGTGTTGCAAGCACTTCTTCTAGATGAAATGTTACAGCAATTCTGAGAATGAGCTGTGGTCCTTCAGCCTTTGCAGTAAACAACGGGTTGGAAGTGGGGTCTTCCCCTGACGGTTGCAGTCAGATGGCCCTTTTGCTCTCAGCTGACCTTAGCAATGAGTTCTTACTAAGCAGAGTCCTTAAGATTATGACACTTCTTGAAGAAATGCTTGCCATCACTGCCCCTTCCCACTTTTCCAATCCAAGGCAAAGACCACACACCCTTTCATTTCCAGGAATTTAGCTCTTATCTATTTCTCTAAGAGGGGCAACAAATCATCTTTCTACAGTGGTAAACAACAGTGAAAAGAATCACAAGGATAGAAACAATGATGGTATTGCAAGGGAACTGTTCTAATGGGACACAAACACTTTCACTAAAGGGAGAGGGTTGTTTGGTGAAGGGAGAAGGGAAGGTTAGGGAAGATCCTACAGAGGACGTCCCTACAGTCACTGAGCCTCTAATCAATCATCTGTTTCTAGGAAACATTCACGTTCTAAAGAGTTCATGCAGAATACAGGTGAAAAAATATTTCCTGAACCAAGAAGTTCTCTGGTTATCAACTCTTATTTATCAAAAATAAAATCCAAAGTTCTGTACGTTCAGTTTTCTGTTAATACTTTATTGTGATTATACTTCAAGCCAAATCTACACTAGAGAAACTGAAATATCTAGATTATAGCTTTACTTCACTTCTCCATCATGCCACCTGTAATGATGCTTCTCAGAGGACTTCAGACTAAAGGGTGGAGGAAATATTCTTTTCTTTGCATGATATCAAGTGGTACCATTGGAATCGACTATTCTCATCATCATTAGTATTACCTAAGGTAGAAGTCAAGGAGATAAACAAGGCCTTAGTACTAATATTTATGAAGATTTATTGTTTGTCCAGTAGATGCTACACTCAATTTGATATGTTGTGGAAAGTGGGTTTGATTAAATAAGATACACATATTTTCTTTTTTATAATAAAGACTATCTTGGGAGTAACTTCAACTGAGTAAGAAGAAGTAACCTTTCTTCAATTACATTCCAGAAAGGTTAAAACCATTCTGCCAGCATCTACCTAGATACCAAGCGTTCCCATGGAAACCATCCACTGGCCCTAAGTTTTGGGGATGTCTGCAGAAACAAACAGCAGCTGCATTCGCCCTTCAACCCCTTGAGACCTTGTACACTTTTCCTACTTCCTCAGAAAGTGAAAAATATCCACGACTTACCACCATTCTCTTAGTCTCCTCTTCTCAAAGTTAAACAAAAAGTTTGGGGGCTTCCCTGGTGGTGCAGTGGTTGAGAATCCGCCTGCCAATGCAGGGGACATGGGTTCGAGCCCTGGTCTGGGAAGATCCCACATGCCGCGAAGCAACTAGGCCCGTGAGCCGCAACTACTGAGCCTGCGCGTCTGGAGCCCGTGCTCCGCAACAAGAGAGGCTGCGAGAGTGAGAGGCCCGCGCACCGAGATGAAGAGTGGTCCCCACTTGCCGCAACTAGAGAAAGCCCTCGCACAGAAATGAAGACCCAACGCAGCCAAAAATTTTAAAAATAAATAAATTAATTTTAAAAAAAGTTTGAAAAGAAGGAAAAGAGACAAAAGTTGCAGAATATGCAAACTAGCATTGGCCCCACTGGCATTATTTTTGGTTTCTTTTTCCTTGATCTGTCCAAGTCTGTCCCAAAATGATTCTATCATTCATTTATTCAGTTACTGAACACTTATGAAGGTCTCAGTATTTATACGCAATATCTGAGATTTTGTAAATTCCGCTTTTTGTCTCTGAAGTATAATTATAATTGACCCTGCCCTTTTGTTTTCCATTGACTCTGAAAAAGTCCATATTTAACTTTCATATCCAATAGTAGAAATCTTATCAGAATAGGCCTGGGGATAATGATCTTCTCCCTTTCTCTAAACTAACTTTTTTCCTTCTTCCTCCCTTTCTTCTTTCCCCCCCTCACCCCTCTCCACACTGTTGAGCAAAACTCCTGAGCTAACATTATTTTCAGTAGAATAACAGAGCCCATAAGGTACATAAAATAAAGCAACATGGTACAACTATCTGCTATAAAATGGGTATGTCCAAGACACAGTAATGATAAAAAGGGTGGAAAGATCATGCTTGGGAATGAGTGCTGGGTTTGTTCTTTAATGGATTTATCATTAATATTTTTTTAAAATTACATAACGCAAAATCTAAAAAACATACACCACCTCACACTTTTGGAAAAGAGTGGTATATATGTCATTCATTAATAAAGCATTGTAGGAGGAGTAGGGATATTTCATTTCTAGAACTATGTAACAGGAAAATGACAGAATATATATTTAGACAGTATTGGTCAATTTGAGAACTTTCAATCAAAAAATCCGTAAATGTGTGGTTTAGCTAATATACAATAACAATGATCTATGCTTTGAAACTTTAAAAACTTTCATATCCATTACGTATCTCAACTTTAAAAAACCTAGATGGAAGATATTATCTCCATTAAGAAATATATTTGGCAAAACTAAGTATCTGGATTTGGTAAAGGAAAGATTTATGGCTCTAATCCCATTTTTTTCTCCTTCAAGTAGGGAACATTTTCCACAGTCCCATTCAAATTCTTTAGTAACTAAATTTCTATTTTCTCTTGTATTCAGAATCCCCATATAGAAAGTTAAGGTATTTTAATAACTGTTTCTTGTTTTCACTTGAAAGTTGAAAAACAGGTAAGTTTTCTAAGTAGGAACACCATCGCAAGTATCAAAAAAAAAAATATGATCCATGGTCATAAAGGAAAACTTACCAAAGCTTTTCACACTTTAGGACTTCCCATCCCAGCTTTCACAGGAGCTCATCTACCTGCAAATGATCACTTCTGCACAGGTGGTTACAGACACATATATTCTTTGTGATCTCAATGCTTTATAAAGGTTTAAGGTGATCCTTGGCTCTTCACTGGCTTCCAAAATTTAGGTAATTGAAACGTATGATTTATGTTATAAATACCCATAAACTATTTTATTAACAAGTGGGGATTGAGAATGCTTTATAAGTTTACTTCACCCAATGTCCAAGCCTAGACATTAGGCTTACATGTACTAGTCATCTGCTCTCCAGTACAGAAAAACATCACCCTTCACTGCACCCAAAGAAAAGCGTGCTGCAGGATCCCATAGAGAAGCTGCCATTCTCTCAATCCTCACCTAAATCTTTAACAGTATGAACTGTCAGAGCCAGGTCTTCAAAGAAGTTGAAGCTTATTTTATAGTCAAACGTGATTATCACTTGGGAGAAGTCCTCTTTAAAAGCTAATTCCCTTTCCTTAAATCCTTAGGGGGAAAAAAAACACAAAAATTTAACCACTAGTAGTGCATACAATTTCCACCTTACATTTCCCCAACTTATTTAGTATCAATCACTTGAGAAATAATACCTAATGTGGAAGACAGGAGGATCTGACAGAGCCTGATCTCACCAACTTCCTTCTAGAAGACTGTTTAGTCTACCAAGTTCATTTCTTCATTCCCTCCCTTCTGAAAAGAGACTGTACCTAAAAAGGAAGATGAAAATAAAATTTATTTATCCTAATTAATTGAACATAGAGGACTGGGGAGGAGAGATCATAGAGTGATGGATATTGTACAACTTCCCATTTACTTTTCAAAACGAGAAACTTGGCTTATTATGCAAGCGACGGGGCTCAGATTGATGATAAAACCTCTCACTAGGTTTAAGTAACTCCCATCCCCAAAATATCTTACTTAAAATATTAAGGAGTGACACATTTGCTTCACCAACCAATGAGACTATGCCATTCTCAGTTTTCCTGGAATCATGTTTGCTTTTGTTTTCCATTCTAGCAGAAATTATGAGGATGTTTCTAGAATGAGAAACTAAGGGGACACGTCCCCAGTTTATGTTTAAAGTTGGGATATAAATTAACAGTAGTGACAGCACACTCTGCTCCAGATGACCCCCACGATTCCACTAGAGATATCATTGCAGCCCTGAAGTTACACTGATTTTAGAAATATTAACAATATTTCTATCATTTACCAAGGGCCACCACACGCAGACACTTCATCTCTTTTGACACTAATAGAGCTGTGAGGAAGATGCTATTATTCCTTTTTTACAGTCAAGGAGGCAGAGGCTCAGACAGGTCAGCTGCCTTTCAGTCGGGGACCAAGCAGGATATGACCCCAGGGCCTTGAGACCCAGAGGCCCATGCTCTTTACACTGCATTTCAGAGAAATCTAGAGCTCCTTCAGTGTTAAGACATTTATCAGCTCTGACTTACATTCATTCAAGGCAGTCAAAGTAGGTACTGAGACATTGATGACTTCATTACATGAATACCTGTAACGTACAGAAAGGAAAAGCTTCAGAAAAAAAAAAATCAACTACTGAATAGAAGAACTAATAGTCAGGTACTTACAAATAAATGCAGATGAGTGGGTTGAACCTAATTCCCATAGTTTTAGTTATCCAAATGGCAAGAAAAATTATAAATGTATACTTTAAAATGTATAATTCCTTTACTTATTAACCCTAAGATTAAAGAGTAAAAGATGAAGAAATCATATGCTTCCTAGCCTTAATTTTTTTTTCTTTAAAGTGAGCCAGCATCCTCTATCATAAAATGAACACCTGGCACCAGATCTCCTACTTTGATGAAAACTGTATCTGAAAAAGAGTATTTTACTTGTCCTTTTTATTTTTAAAATGTAAGCTATAAATATACATCTAATTATAAGAAAAATAATGGGTGTGTATAACAAATATCATAAGAGCATTTTAAAAATCATTCTGAAGCTAAAACTGCAAGTTGCTGGTTGTACTTTTAACTGCATAGGTATCCAACTGCAACAAAATGAAGTTATGAGAATTCACATTCCTTAAATGAAGAAAATACATAGTAAGTTTTACAAAGTTCAGTGACATCTCTGAAATAGCTGTAGTAAAATATATTATCTATATGCATAATTATTACCCTGACACCTTTTCTAGAGTAGCTCCTCTTTTTTTTTGAACACTGGGGTGCATGTAACTTTTTTTTTTTTTTTTAGGATTTTTCATATGTTAACATTCTAATGTCTTTATTGGAGTGTAATTGCTGTACAATGTTTTGTTAGCTTCTGCTGTATAACGAAGTGAATTAGCTATATGTATACAAATATCCCCATATCCCCTCCCTCTTGCGTCTCCCTCCCACCCTTCCTATCCCACCCCTCTAGGTGGTCACGAAGCACCAAGCTGATCTCCCTGTGCTATGCAGCTGCTTCCCACTAGCTATTTTACATTTGGTGGTATATATATGTCAATGTTATAGAACAGCTATTTAAGAAAAAGAAAATGTCATGAAGAACCTAGGGGTAAGACAGGAATAAAGACACAGACCGACTAGAGAATGGACTTGAGGATATGGGGAGGGGAAGGGTAAGTTGTGACAAAGCGAGAGAGCGGCATGGACATATATACACTACCAAACGTAAAATAGCTAGTGGGAAGCAGCCGCATGGCACAGGGAGATCAGCTCGGTGCTTTGTGATCACCTAGAGTGGTGGGATAGGGAGGGTGGGAGGGAGGGAGATGCAAGAGGGAAGGGATATGGGAACAGATGTATATGTATAACTGATTCACTTTGTTATAAAGCAGAAACTAACACACCATTGTAAAGCAATTATACTCCAATAAAGATGTAAAAAAAAAATTAAACAAGTTGATAAATATCTGAGTGATAATAGGCCAATCTAATTTGTACCTACAGTAAGAAGTCAAATCAACTTATTTAGGATTCTATTAGTAAATTTATCTTCTTAACTAATGCATAGTAAGTAAAAATGTAAACTTAAAATACTCCCTTGCTAGCTTGAGAAAAATCTTTTCCCAAATGGGACTGACACATATTTTAATATTCACAGAAAGGACAAAGACCATGACTCTAATAATGACTTATTTTAAAAATCAGGTAAATAGTTAATCATTTAACTTACAGAATTGCATGTTTTCCTCAAAAAATAAGTATGTTAGGCTATGTTTCTTATGTATTGTTCTGCCTTACTCAAATGTGTCTGCGGCCAGTGAATGAACATATTTTATACTCAGTTGAGAGATTTTTATCAGTACACTTAAAGGCAGCAGGGTGTATAATTATGTATGCCTGCCATCTGCATCACCCTCCAGGTGCAGGAGACATTAGCTTTATTTAATATTACCATAACATTAATTTTACTCCATTAATTTATGTCATTTGTCCTTTATTTCAAACTCAGATTGCCAAAACTAAAGCATTAGAGGTGATGACCCAATTCTGATTTTAGTGAAAGTCTTATAAACAAAATCTTAAATAACCTCATTAGCTCAGGACACTCTTAAAACAGGAATTGACTGGCTTTTACTTTTTAAAAAAGGAGTCTACAAACAAAACCTTTCTGATTTTGGTATAACAGTTTCTTCCAAAGAGAGAGTATATTGTGAGATCATTTTTGTAGGGCTCACTGATAAGGCACTAGAAAATACTAAATCATATCATGAAAAAGGTATTTTCTTTCAGTTCTTTTAAGTCCAGGATAGTCTCTATTGAGTCATTAACGCCATTCTAGTATTTGCAACTCTCCCTTTCTGACAGAGAGCAGACCTCAAGTTCTGATCCTCGGTAGGCAACTGTATTTTGATAGAATTCAACAACATCACTTTTGCTCATAATTACCCAAAATTTATGGCAAATTATATTGGTTTTCCACTTGAAGTAGTGAGATATAACTCCTTTTTAAAGCACATTTAAGTTAAACAGGAGTCTACTTTAAAGATATTTAGTAATTAATAGTAGAGTTATAAGAGGATATGGGAAACAGCATGAAGATTGTATGCAAAACAACTGAAATTTTGGTGTAAGTTGATTTGCATCCAACTTCAGAAGAAAAAGACATGGTAATACAAAAATGAAAATCGAAGTCTATTTAAAGAAAGCTACTGAATTTACATTACACTATGTCTTCCAGGATATAATACTACAGTAACTCTTACCATTTCTTGATAGCTTATCATGTGCATGGTATTAATGCTTTAAATATAGTTATCTCATTTAATTTTCCAAAGCAAGGTAAACCTGTAAGTTTTACTGAATGGAATAAAGGACCTTTAGGTAAATGAAATTCAGAGAGTAGAACCTTGAATGCCAAATATTTCAAGGTAGACTCAGGTGAAAAAATCACAACTTCTAATACATCAATAAGAAAAGAAGAGGAAAAGTAGGTTTTCCAAGGATAATTGTTTATTTCTGAAAATCCACATGTGAGGAGGAGGATGGGGGAAGGAGGGAGAAAGGATCACAAAGAATCAGCAAATGACACAACTTTCTGAAAAATGTCCAGTATTAAATGAATAAGTAAAGCTCCCTCTTAGAAGCTGCCTAAAGCAGGTTTTTTTTTTTTTTTTTTTTTTGGTACGCGGGCCTCTCATTGTTGTGGCCTCTCCCGTTGCGGAGCACAGGATCCGGACGCACAGGTTCAGCGGCCATGGCTCATGGGCCTAGCCGCTCCGCGGCATGTGGGATCTTCCCGGACCGGGCCATGAACCCGTGTCCCCTGCATCGGCAGGCAGACTTTCAACCACTGCGCCACCAGGGAAGCCCCAGCAGTTTGTTTGTTGATGGCAGTACTTTTTGAAACTTCAAGAAGCATTTTCAGCGAGAGAATTCTGAGATCATTACCACAGATTTGCCTCTGTCTTGACAGAATTCCTTGGAAGGACCTACAATTGAACTTTCAGTACTTGGATGATAAATAAAATTCCTAGACAAATTATACAATTTTTTTCTAATTTACATAAAATGGAGTACCTGTATTTTGAAGGAAAAAAGAAGCTGCAATGTCAAGTATACAAAAATCATAGTCACTACATTTGCTTTGCCTAGTTTCCACGCTCTTCATTTAGAAATGTTCTTGTCACCAACATTTTTTTTTTCCTCCTGAGGTAACAGAGGCCAATCCCACCTTACAAACAGCTCCCTTTAGGAAAGGTCAAAGTTAAACATTAATTCCTCGTAGACAAAGTTGAGGAACATCTTTGCACAAATCAAATGCATTCCAGAATACTTGTCACTGACATGAAACAACACACCAGGGCTGCTGAAAGCAGGTGATGATAGTTTCGACATTCCCACACCTAGACCCAAGAAAGCATACTGATTCTTGTCTCCCTGCAGGCATCTTTTCAACTTCTCCACTCACTGTGATGGAGATCTGAAGACAGGCACTAAATCTCTGGCATTCTCAGACAATAAGCTAGATGACCAGGTCTAAGACAGCTTGGCATGGTATATATACCTCAGAGCAGGGAAGAGCTTACTTTGCTTCTTCGAATCTATCAAAATCAGCTTTATCAAGATTCTTAAAATGGAAAAAAAAGCTCCTTTTTCTTGTCTTTCATGAATTTTAATCTTTTATGCTTTCAGTTCCATCACCGTTCTGACGTACGGGCTCTACTGACTTGCCACACTGCATTGCTACATCTGCTGCTATAAATCAGTAGGTGTTGAAATCAAATACATCATCATCATCACCATCATCATCATTTTGGAGGGGTCACAAAGAACACCAGAAATGTGCAATATTCGCCAATGTATTTTAATCACAAAAACAAATATTCTGAACCTATTATGGGCAAGCCACAATCTTGAGTTGTACATGGTCTTGAGTTGCACATGGAATTAACACTATAATGTTCAAGTCTTCAAACTCTTTGCTCACTTTCTTCCTTCTCCAGGGAGAAATCTTACATTTCCAAGAAAGAATAATATAGGAAGCATAAGCCCTTGTCACTCTCTCTAATGTTGATGCATCGATATTCTTTCCCTCTCAATCTTCTTTTCCTTCCTTCCTTCATTCCTTCCCTCTCTTTCTTCACCTCTACATGCTCTGACTTTGTTAATTAGTAGCAGTTCAGGAGGGGAGCTTATCCCCAGTGTTTTACATCCTTAAGTGGCATTCACACGGCTTCCTGTTTTGCATTCAGTATGAAGGCTGCAGCTAGCTTAACTAAAACAAGGTAAGACCATGGAATTAATCATGACCTATAATTCAATCATTTACATGCTGAACAAAAATGTATAGAGCCTCTCCTATTTGCCAGGCACAGTGATAGTAGCTAAGGATATAAAAACATCCAAGATACTATACTGGTGTGTCCTAGGGCTTCCGTAGCAAAGTTCCACAAACAAGGTGGTTTACAACAACAGAAATTTGTTCTCACAGTCTTGGAGGCCAGATATCTGAAATCAAGGGGTCAAGAGGGACAAGTTATCTCTGAAGACTCCAGAGAAAAAAACCTTCCTCATCTCTTCAGCTTCTGGTGGTTCCAGGTACTCTGTTTTGTTTTTTGTTTGTTTGGTCCCCATCTTTACACAGCCTTCTTCTTCTGTCTCTGTGTCTCTACATAGCCTTCTCTTAAGGATTTAGGGTCCACTGTAATCCAGCATGACCTCATTTTAACTGAACTGATTACATCCACAAAGACCCTATTTCCAAATAAGGTCACATTCTGAGGTTCTTAGTAGACATGAACTTGGGGGCAATGCTCTACAGGCTAGTACAGATACCCAGCTGGGTGCTCTCACTGGAGTGCCTTCACACATTTACTCAAACTTCAATATGGCTGGTTAACTGGCCTTCCTAGGGTGCGCCACAGAGTGGCCTCCATAAAATCTTTGCTGGTTAAAACATAAAAGTGGGTGGCTCAGCTTCCAGCAGCCAACCATGAGAGGATCTTGACATGCCTTCATTACAGAGGGCCATTAATTGGTGACTAAGAGGTTAGATGTGTCACTGGGGTAGTAAAATGAGTTTTGTTACATCAAGTACCTCAGTTTACAATAGCTGGTTGGGGAGAATAGCTTCCGAATTGATGCAACGTGTAGTTGTGTCATTCGTTTCGTGTATCTAAGAATCACGGAAATTTTACAGTTTAGAACTTGATATAAGCTTTGAGATAAAATCACCTATCATTTTACATATGAGATAAATCAGAGGGAATGCATATGTTCATTAGCTAATTAGGGGAAGAACTGGCAGAACAAAGGTTCCTCAATTCCTTGCTCAGTGTTCAAATCAGATTTTTCATGTTCATTATTACAAATAATTTTCATTATGACTTTTTCTATCTGAACATGCTTTAACTCTTGACTACTCTAAAGAACAATTTATAATACTGCATCACTCGTAGCATTTCAGGAAAGCACATACAGGCACAACACCTCTCTTTTTTTAATGCTGTTTATCTTCCTCTGCTCCATGAGGAGTCTATGCATTTTTAGCATTAGTAAAAATTCTGGGCATAAAAAGCATTTAGCTTTTCATAATGTTGTTGTCCAGAGTTTCTCTAACTGTAAAACTATGGACACCATATGTTCAGTTAGACATGATAAAAGCCAATTTTAAATTGTAAATCTTGAACAGTATAATAAAGCTTTTCCGCAGTAAAAAGAACAAAATAAAAATGCCTGCTTTTTTTTGTGCACCATGAAACTTCTTATTTATTCACTTCAATTCCGCATTTACACAAAAGCGCTGTAATAAAATATCTGTACACTACTTTTGTTACAAATATAGATAATATTTAAAGTGACTTTATATATTCTAATGTAGGAGTTTCACGCTCTAAAACGGGAATGAACACATGATAATTCCTCACCAGTTGTCTCAATAAACAGCTCCATCTGTTTCCCTTAGTCTTAAACTATTGTATTATAAGATGTTAATATAAGGCAATGAAATGAACTTATGTTAATCCCCTTAATTTTTCTATCAATTTACTAATGGCATACAACCAAAATAATTACTAACACATTGATTTTTCTCTGTCATTAAGATTAATACTAATTGAAAACCAACTGCACAGCACACTGACACAGTTTCAGTGTTGCATCCCTTAAAACCAGCACTAACAATTTGGAGAGCCTCCTATGCTCCTGCGTGGTTAGCAAGGCTGCTTTCTAGAGAAACCGCAGTCAATACAGGGCAGCGTCATCATTTTACTTATAGAAATGTGAAAATATTGTATAATAGGTCAAAAATGAAAATGAACATCAAGATGTGCAATAAGTGGTTTCTTTACAAACTTAGGAACATTGCTTCCTGTTGTTATTTACCCAATCTTGAAGCCCATTTTAGGAGAAAACTATATATGTGTGTATTAGAGCTGGGAGTTGCAATGTTTTAATAACAGTCAACATTTTTAAATACTGAAAGTATTTTTAAACATTTTCAGTACAACTTTTTTCTTTTCTTTTTTAGTTAGAAGTGGGGAGAGAAGGTGGATTAACAGAATGCATTTTTACAAAACTTGAGATTTTCTTCTTTATTTTATATTTTCAATTTTCACCTTAATTTCATGAGACCATTTCCCCTTGGTTAGCTTTCGAATGATTTTTTTTTCCTTTCTCTACTAACCAGTTGAGCCCATATTAATTTCTGCCCACATGATTATAAAAATGTCAGATACCTTTAGGAAGAAAGACTGGATTTATCTATGCAAAGAGCTCTTCTCTTTGAGTTTCCATCACAAAATGCAAAGAGAAAGGGAAAGTGATGCTAGGTTGTAAGAAAATCATTTCTATATGAGAAAAACAAATTTACATGCGATTTTTTCCTACAGTTTTGAAGAGCCGGATGAACACAGCCCAGGAGGAGTCCACAGGACCAGTCCCACTCTCTTTGTAGCATGGGATGTAAGTGAGAAGTTGAGTCGGCTCAATTCTGGCAGCTAATTCAGGAGAGAACCATCAAAGTGACGGTGCCTTTTGTCCGCTTAAGGATGGCAACGGCTTCTTCATGTGTTACCCCTTCTAGACTCTGCCCGTTGACAGCAATGATCTGATCACCCCTCTTTAGACGCCCATCTTCAGAGGCTGCTCCCTGCAATTATAAAGTGGCTTGTTTACTTCTCAAAAAATGCTGCCTCGCAGTTACACAACAGAAAAAGATCCAAACAAGAATGTGAATTGCTCTGCATGTGCACACACATTGCTCTCAGCACTCCACAGGTGCTCCACAGCCATTAAGCAATGATGAACAGACACAAAGGAAGCCTTTCTCCTAAATGGCTTCCGCACTGAGATTCCAATTTGAGAGAGAATTTAGCAGTCAATAGATTAGTTGGATGGCTTTTTGGCTGTTCAGCACAGCAGTTGGTAGGAACTCAAATTAATAAAGAATATTTGGGAATATACTTAGTAGGAATGATTTCATAGAATCCAAGATATTTTATCCTATAAAGAAGACCTACAGAAAGAAAACAAAGGATTAGCAGTTTTACAGGACAAAAGCAGTTTTATAGGACAAGGGCATGAGGGCCACCAAACCCAAAGGTTTGCAGAAGCACAAAAGCCCACACGTATGTTGACAAGGACAGGATAAGGCACAAGTCGTGCTAACTCTAATTCTAATTCTTTCTGTGTCTTTCAAAAGGTGGCTTAAGCTGCTTGATTCTTTACTTCCCAAGGGTGGACAGTCTTCATATTCCTTATGGGCCCTGAATGATTAAGACTAAACACAGACACTGCTGTTTGGAAAAGAACCTCATCTTAGGCATAAGTATAGTAGGCAATTATGCAATTAAATATAAGATTAAAATATGGAAAAGTTAATGAGGAATCCATAATGATGAAATTCTTAAAATATGTTCTAACTAGAACGCCTTAAATAAATTGTTCCGAGGCTGAGAAAAAGGACTGCATGACTCTTCTATTTACTGGCAAATGCTGTTTGTATTTTTGGACATACCAGTGGCTTTAAAAAATCTCATAAATTAAGCCTATAGCTAGAGAGATAGCTATCGCTATAGATACAGCACTTTAAATTGGTGAAAAATAATTTTTTTTCAAAATAATAGAATGAAACCTCCCTCAGTAAGCACTTTAAAGGACTATAATACTAATCTAAAGCCCCTGTACCTAATCTTTTAATGGGTTTAACATAATTTTGTTTAACATAATTTTGTTTCCTCTGTGCTGTAAAATTTTGAGAATCTGAATTTTCTCCTGCAGGAATTTTGTCGTTCCTAAAAATTGTCTTAACAAAAAATTAACAATAATTATATGGGTTTAAATTATTTTAATAGTTTCACCAATGTTGTTAATAACTTTATTTGTATTCTAAATGTTCTTACCAAAGAATGGGATGCTGTATGATTATAACTATATACCAACAGTTTTCTTTTCTTTATTGAATCCCTTGAATGCAAATAGCTGATCTGTGGTAGGCGATAGAGCTGCTGGATACTCCTTAATATTTTTAGTAGTTATTTTTCTATTCCATTCAATGAAATGAAACTTGCAAAATAAATGCCCTATTAGTTATTCTCCTTATGTATTTTATGTACTTTTCTGTGCCTGTTTTATATTTCACAACAAAAAATGCAAAGAAAAAAAATGTCAGGTCTCTTTAGCATACACATATTTAAAATGTCCTATTTGCAAAAGACATTCAATCACATACAACTTGTTTCCAAAGGAAAACAATCAGGCCTGACTGTCTAGCTAACGTTCATTAATAGTTTTATATATATTGTCGAGAGTACCCATGGAACTTCAATTTGAGCCTATTTTCCTTTAAACATAACTAAACCTCAAATTGGACAAAAATATCTAATGACCTATTCCTGTAGGGATTTCCAAAAGAAAATAATCAACTGTTAATCATTGGGCGTTACCTCAAGCCATAAACTAATAAGCCCGCTGCTGACCACTATTAATGAATGCTTAGCGGGGAAGAGGGTGGTTAAAATTTGCAAGCTTACCTTCGCAAACACTGTTTTAACATAAATGGGTAAATCTCCGTGAGGGCTGCCATATCCTCCTACTATACTGAAGCCCAAGCCATCTGGTCCTCGGTCTAGTGTAATAGACTTACACTGAGGAGGTCTACAGTAAAGGGGAGAAAAAAAGAGTCTTTAGACTTTTAAAAAAACGTATATATGGCATATATATATGTATCTCCATGAATCTGTAAGTTATGGGTTAGCTGACATCCACCTAAAGCTAGTATAACTCTCTGTGTTACCAACAGTGAGTACATCACGGGTATTTTGTGGATGCTTAAATTGTCAGTGTGTGCTGTGCTATGTATCTTAAATTTACATAATCTAATGAAATACTACTTAACACCCTATTCTATTACTCATGTATACTACCCTTAACCTAACATATTCATGGCAAGCTCTCATTGTATAAAAGCAGCTCCTTCCTTTTCCAGTTTATTTAAAGTGAGAGGCTAAACTGCCAAAGACTATGATGGAATAAGTCATAAACATCAGTATTCTCAAGCTCAGAGACAAAAATAGATGGTAAGAAATATAAAAGCTGCATCAAATTATGTAAAACTTCCAACATGCTCCTCTCTTCCCCTCTCTCTATATTCTAATTCTTGTGTACTCAAGTTTTGCGTAACTAAATTTTTTTTTAATCACAAGTATGATTCATTAAATAATTAGGCAATGTTGGAATTTTTAAAAGGATAGATTGACCCCCAAGACTAAAATGTTCCCTCAAAAAACTCAGAGATGAAAATGTGGGAAGAGTAGTAGCATGCATGCATATCTGCTTGTCTATCTATCTACCTACCATTCCATAATCAAAGAGTTTAGAAACACTTGGTTTTCATATTTTACACCTCATCTTCCATCATTTCTCCTTTATGTGGGTAACAGGGACATACAAACCATAGTATATAAGCTCACCCTAAATCATCGTGAAATATACTGCTTGACGTCAGCCCAGTGAAAGAAAGACTAGAACTGGCAGGCTCCTGCTGATGACCTGTGACCACACTCACATCTCCTCCAGCAACCACCTGTACACAGGAGAAGTATAAAGAGAAAAAACACACGCTCATGTGGCTAGGAAGACATCATTAATTTTTCTTAAAAAGAACACTGGGAATGAAATGTGTATTTTATCACCCACTTAATCATTTCTGTTAACATAAATTCAGGAATTTCATAACGTCCAGAGGCCTCTTCAACTGACACTAAGAATATTCTACTAATTCAATTTTACCAAGTTCTTTGATGCTTTTCAAACATGGTTTCACATGCAATTGTTTTCTAAAGATCTTCAGAATGTAAGTCACTCAATCACACCACTTAAAATTTCAGCAATTAATCATTTCCTGCCAAGACCATGAATTTTCCCCCTAAGATATAAAGTATGAAATGATAAATGCATCGGGATAAAATGTGACAGAATGTGTTTCCTATGTACTTTCTTGGAATTCTCAATGTAATCATTTATCTTCAAGGGAAATAGTAAATACAATAATAGGAGATTTAATCATTTTATAGCTTTAACCTTAAAGCTCATGTGTCCTCAAGCTACCCATATTCAGAAGAGTTGGGATAAAAATCTTACCTGCATTTCAATGGAGCCAGAGGTATTTTTCAGAAAGTTAACCGCCTGGGTGTGAGTCATCCCCTCAGTGGATGTGCCACAGATAGTGACGATCCTATCCCCAACCTGCGAGGGAGAGAAATAGCCATCTGCTACAACAGCCATGGAGAGTGGGATGATTTCCTTCCCTACCTTCCATACCACATATATACTACTAATCAGCAATAGAAATAGAACCAAGGAAACGTCCAATTCCAAGCAGCAGCAACCACAAAGAGAAGCTGCAAGTAATGGCTGAGTTCTATCATCTTTGGTGCAATGGGCAGGGAATCACGCTTCCCTCTTCTTTGTTTCTCCTGGGTAAGACATTACTTCCTATTAAAAGAATACCGTTTCTGCTATCTTTTGGGAACCAGCATTTCTCTGGATATTATTATTATACACATTAGCTGTGACTCTAAGTCAAGGGTTGGCAAACTACGGCTGACAGGCCAAGACTGGCCCACTGTTTATTTTGGTTAATAAAATCTAGTTGGAGGACAGACATGATTATTTCGCTGCTTTCACAAGGCAGAGTTGAATAGTTGCAACAGGGAAACACATGTATGTCCTGCAAAGCCTAAAATATTCATCTCGTCCTTTACAGAAAAGTTTTCTGACCCCTGTGTTACGCGTACAATCTGTTTTTAAGTGCCAGTCATAAATTTACATGGCAAAGGGAAATAGAATCATTACTGATTTAGACAGTATTTAAAACGTGATTATGGTTTGAGACCATTTTTAAGGCATGAGGCCATATAGATTTTACTTTATAGAGACTGAGTTACTTTAATGGAATATTCACATGATTTCACAACTGGGCAGTTAGCATAAATTCTATCATAGTGCTCCACATATGCAAAATCTCTCAATTTTGAAGCAAGCTTTGTATAGTTTCACATTGTAAGTCATGTTTACACTCAAATTTTGCAAAACTGATAAACAAATGCAACATAAATGACAATTTTCAATTTAATAAAGTCAAATCAGCATTTAAACCAAAAAAACACATAAAGAAAAAATTTCACTTCATTCTGGCAATACTTTCTGAGAATACCTTCTGTTTTATTTTAACTTCTTCCTCAGGGTTTCAAACAAGTAAAAAATATAAGAAATAACTATAAATCATCCCATTTCATTTACTTGAAAATCTGCATACAACAACAAATTCTCCTCTCTTTTGATTTTCTTCATCTTTTACCCAAAGCAAGCCCTGATGTGGCTGGGTAAGCGGATTTAAAAGTTGACAGACATCTCAAACTGCCTGCAACAGTTGGCCAGAGTCAAAGGGTTTATAAAACCTTTTGACAGATTTGCTAGGGCTACCAGGGCTATTAGTAAAACTTACTCTGAGTTTCTGGGTCTGAGCTGCAACTCCATTCGGGTGCATCATTGCAATAAATATAGGAACATCACCAAGCGGGCTGCCCACTCCTCCAGCAATGCTGATCCCCAATGAGTCAGTGGGTCCCTGCCATTGGACAGACAGAGTATTTTGGTCAAACTGATATTTTTAATTGGCTTTTGGTCTCTTTGGCACAATATTCTATAGTTAACTTTGATCTTCTAGATGTGAGGGTGGAAAATGATGCCCAAGAAAATTGTATTACTTTATTTGATACAGGTCCTTAATGTGATTTAGAAAAATAAGCATCTGTTCAGGAGGTAAAAGAAATCAAAACTAAATGAAAATCATGCTACAGGGAATGAGGAAAATCAAGGAGGCTGATGAAGTGAAAAGGAATCAGAAAGACCCGTGTTCAAAGCCAGAAACCCACACTTACAAACGCTGGGATCTGGAACAAGTCCACTGCTTTCAATGAATCCCTAGATCTTCACGGACAAAATGGAGATTACCGTGCCTCTCACAAAGGGCTGCAGTGACTATTAAATGAAATGACGATGGTATGAAGTGTCTACAAGTGTGCTCAGCACTTATATCTGCTTTTATTTTCTCTGTTGTGCATGGCTATCAGAGGAATCTGTTTCAGGAGAATGGGAAATCTCTGTTGAAGGCAAAGGCTAATTTATCCTAATATGAGGAGTGAGAGAGACCCGGCATTATTTTGCGTGGGGCTGGGTTGATACCATTTGTGGCAATAAAGAGTATACCAAAAATGATTTTTCAAACAAGGACATTCAGCAAAGAGTGCACTGGGCTATTTCCACTGCATATAATACATATTTTATCAGATGGTACTATAAAATAGTAAGGCAGCTAACAGGAAAATACATATGCAGATGCCTTTGGAATCAACAGAGTTTATATTGTTTCTTCTCTCCCAAGTTACCTTTTTAATTTCAACTGCTCTTAATCCCTGTATTTCAGATGCCACTGTAAATAGGAAAAAGATAAAATATGGTTATTAGTGCATTTTTTTTTTTTTTGCGTTACATGGGCCTCTCACTGTTGTGGCCTCTCCCGTTGCGGAGCACAGGCTCCGGACGCACAGGCTCAACAGCCATGGCTCACGGGCCCAGCTGCTCCGCGGCATGTGGGATCTTCCCAGACCGGGGCACGAACCCGTGTCCCCTGCATCGGCAGGCGGACTCTCAACCACTGCGCCACCAGGGAAGCCCAATGCATTTTTAATGTTAGTTTAAATTTTAGTTGATGTCTACAGCTAGATGGGGCTAAGTGAGGTACCCTAATTTTTTTGCAAAGGGGATTTCAAAGTTACTAGCACACATGATTAAATGTCTTACAGAGGGACTTCCCAGTTGGAAAAATGCACACACCATCCTATTTCTTTCTTCTTATTTCAAGCATTGCTTATACAACTCCATAATCCACTTTGAATGAGTTAAGGACAGGATGTGCTTTGGATAGAAAGACATCTGCACAGCTGAGAGAAATAAAGTCATGGAAGCATTAAAAAGAATCCATGGACTTAAGTGCCTAAATTTCTAGAACATTAGTTACGTTGCAAACAGAGACTGCCATGTGGTTAGTTTCTTCAATTTGAACAACTTTCAACCAATACTCCAAGCCAAAAAACCCTCTGCATCATGATTTCATGTAATTAAAATACAGGAGGATCATATTAATTTTATCAATCAAATTTCTTGCAATCTTCATGGAGAAAGAAAGCTTCACTTAATGGGATCTTCTGATATATTGGTGTTACATTAAACAGAAAAAGGGAATAAAAATCAAATACAACAATCTGCTTCGCAAGAAAAAAATTGCAGGATCCTGATTCTAATGTTTAGTATACCTCGTAGGGAAAACATCAAATGCGAAATGCCGCTATAGGCATTGCTTCATGCTCTTCTGAATTTTTGCACCTATACTAGGGTTTGGGATGATTTAGAGGAAAGAGAGCTTCAGAGGTAAAGTAAAACAGGGGAAAAAATCACTGTTGATGGCCCAAATTCCAATTTAAGCACTAAATCATGCTTAAAATTTCAATCCAATCTTACATGCATTCTTCTTTGAGCTGCTTTCCAGTGACTCAGATGTACTGGATCCCGAAAGTGGAAAAGTAAACGATGACAGGCTCCCTTCACTCATCTACAAATACATAACAGTCGTTTTAGAAAGTTTGGGAAGTAATAATACTCGCTAAATACCACTTATTTCAGAATTCTTTTAATGGACTTAGAAATACTTGTTAAGCAACAGTGGCAGTAATTTGAAGGGCAATCAATATGGAGAGTT
Organism: Mesoplodon bidens; assembly: GCF_964165515.1. Taxonomy (NCBI): domain Eukaryota; kingdom Metazoa; phylum Chordata; class Mammalia; order Artiodactyla; family Ziphiidae; genus Mesoplodon; species Mesoplodon bidens. Next base: position 65,650,107 of record NC_138162.1, on the reverse strand, counting down.
TCCACTGAGTTTTCTCTTTTTTTTTCTTTTTTAGGAAGAATTTGTCCAATGACATAAATAAATTAAAGGTAAAAGAACGGATGCAATTGATTCCAACCTTCCTAAAATTTTAGTGGATTTTCATAATCTCACCCAAGCTAATCTTCTCTAAATTTAAACAAATGCTGTACATAGATGGGGACTTCATCAACTGCACAATTAGGGCCAGTCGACAGGAAACGAATGGTAATCATTCAGGGGTGACTAAGAGGTCCTTAAGGACAGGCTGATAAAAATGGGCTTCTGTCATCAGAAGGCAAGACAGGAGAGGGGCTTACCAAGAGACTCCAGCTATCTCACACCATATTTTTATACGTGGTGGCGAGCTTCTACAGTTCACCTACATGGGATTTTTTCAGTTCAATACTGATTGATAAATGTTTGTTATAAAATACTTTAAACATATATGTCTTTGTAGGCTTTATATGTATATATTAATCGGTTCACTTTTGAGATTATGGAAAAAGAATCATGTCAGAAAAGAAGAATGGTTGGAATTAAGTTCCTTAGAATGACTCACAAACTACTCAAGAGCTCCATCCACCTTGCTTGCCTGTCTACTCCCATCTCTCGTTCTTCCCTATCACCAACTCTGCACCTCAGCCGCTCTGCCAAGCTGCCAGGGGGCCAGGCCTGTGTACATGACCCTGGACAGACTCATGGTCAGGGCCATCTTTGAGTTCCTCTTGGCCTATGGACTGCATTGCCCTGATGAATCCCACAGCTACCCACCTGGCTGCTTTGAGAAGGTCTCCTCTCCGAATGGAATGGGCCAGCTTTGACTCTTCCGACTTCCAAGGTTACTGTGCCTAGGGAACACTGGGGGGGGGGAAGTTTTTCAATAAAATGTTTAAATAAAATGCTACAGTCAGCTTTAGGATTACATTTTACTCTTCAAGACTGGGTTTTTGAAAGGCATTTTCCTTTTGGAATTTCCACGGGCAAGGATACCTCCAATCCTTTGTGGAAAAAGGCTTTTCTAAAACATTAAAACTAGTAAAAAAAATTATAACAAGCAGCAGCAGCAACACCCAGTGTCTGTCTTACTGCCTCATGATTTACATGGAGAGCATGTCTGTCAAGGCAAAGAGAAATGGAGAAGCAAGCAATTATCTCACGAAACACAGTAATTTACATAGGCCAAAAGAACTAAGTAACTCAGATCTTAAAAAACAAAACAAAAACAATAAAATAACCACTACCGCAACAATTCGTTTTGCCCTCAATAGCAGAGGTACTCAGATAATTGGGTAAGCTCTCTACTGCCTCACTGTACCTGAATAGATACATTATAGTATACAATACTTAAACAAGCCATATTGCTGTAAACACAAAACGAGAATTGAAGACAATTTCCCTGTGGTCCTTTACGAATAAATCATAGGCATGCAAGAAATGCTATACAGTCTAATGTGAAAGTTGCACAATGAAGTGTTTGAGAACTCAGGCTTTTGGAGTCAGATACACTGGCTTAAATCCAGACTATGTGATTTACTAGCTGTGTGAACTTAGCAGAGTTTTACCTTGATAAGTCTTTTACTCTGCATTCTAAAAACAGAGACCATTATAGGTTGTTGTGATAAAATAATCCATGCACAATTCTTAACAAAGTGTCGAGCACAAAGCAGTATCGTCAATTGTGTTGCTTCCAGTTTTCTATTATTACAAACAACACTGCAATGAACCTTATGTACGTGAAGTTTTTTGTGTACTGAGGATTCTGCAACATGTTTAAATGAAGAAATAACAAGTCAAAACAACAACAAGCAGCAGCTGGAGGTACAAATAGCAAAGCTATATAAATGTTTAAGGCTCTCATTATATACTGCCAAACTGGGTGTTTAAATGGTGATTTAACTGGTTCTAAAATTATTTAGGTCATTTTATGGATGTCTCCTTCTCTATCTTTGAGAGGTATCTATCTTACAGAGTTAACTATCATTGTTAATTTATCTCCTAAAGGAAGCTACTTCTCCTTAAAGAATTCTAATTATTTTTTGAAAATTGATAACTAAGAAGAAATGATAGACTTTAAGTGTGCTTTATTAATAACTAAATTTATATGTATATACCAGATCCTATGCAAACCACAGAGGTTTATAACAAGATGCTCACTTGAAAATCACTCCATGAAGCTAAGCTTAGCCACTGAAGAGGCTCCCACTAGCATCTGAGATCTCTGACATTTCTCCTGCTGTCAGACACTGTCATGAAGTTATGTGCTTATGTTACTGAACATGTGCCACATGACATGGATACTGATGGCAATCGATTTTTAATCAACATTGAACTACACTTCAGGTCATAAAAACACATGTTAGGTAAAGGAAAACAATGAGATAAACACTGCTTTATTTACTTGTAGGAACACAAATCCCCTCTGGAAACTGGGATATTCCCTGATAGGAAATATGTCTAAACTTCCACGAGTTGTATTTTTAAGTGACTATTCTATATTTTACATTTTTAAAATGAGACTGGCTCTGCCTTTCCAATCAGAAAATGATTCTTCATGGAGAGTTTACTCCATGGAGGAAAGAGATTTCACAATGTAAAATGTACTTAAGACTAGCAATGATACCTTGGGATGGAGGCATTGTAATTATTGAAATAACAACAGTAATAACTGTTGAAGGTACTGCCCGGTAAATCTGCATGGCATTGTCTTCATTTCCTAAGGATGACCCATCCAACTACGATTTTAAAAGTAAAACTTTAAATAGTTCAATAGTTTTGAATCAGAATAAGATGTGAACCAAATTATGTCATTCAAAAAGGATAAAATCTTCCTTCCACATTCTTCATCTCTGGGGAAATATAAAGATGTCCAATTTAGCGCCAAGGAAGGGGTTAAGGGAGGGGCTGGGACAGGGCAGTCCAGAAGCCTGACTCCCAGAGGTGCCCTTCTTGCCTTCTATGATCTTCCGCCTTTCTTCTGAGTCCCTTTTCAAAGAACACCCGTGCCAGGGAGGAGATTCTTCCCTTAGGTCAGAGGTCATAAGAATAAATCCAAATGTAAATACAGGGGGGCAGGGGAGAACTGAGGTTAAGACTTTTTTTCTCCTTTGTGGACTGGATATGTTTTTCTTTCAAGAAAAGAGCCACACAGTAATCACTTTGTGATAAAAGATTTACTAAGAACACAGATACTCAGTTCATAATTCTTACTACTGCTAAATAAATATATAATAATATAATAAACAGCTGATTGTAATTTAGAGATTTATTACTGAAATATGTATGGTGTCTAATGTATAAATGTCTTATTTGAGAGAACATATTAAATAAATACTTGTTTGAATGTGGCCGCTCCTCCTCTTACACTATTACACATGAGCATTTGTGGCACTGGATTTCTACCTTCAGCAGAGCTGCAACGGCTTCCTGGGTGGCGTGACGGACGTCTTCTCCATTCACCATTAGTATCTGGTCTCCCTGCATCAGTCTTCCGTCAGCATCTGCAATTCCTCCTTTCACAATGTCAGACACAAATACGCCAGTATCATTTCTGCAAACGTAAAATTTTGAATGTCAACATTATTACTTTTTCCCAACTGTAATGCAATGCTTATTTAATGAAAGGCTAACATTTTACAACTGGAAATTTTACTTCTATTTTTATGACTTTAAAAGTTTTATTGTTTTCAGCAACACTGGTGCAACTACGAGAATTTTTTTTTGTAACAAATAGTATCTTAAAACTACAATATTTCATAGATTGAACATATCTTTCATAAGCATATTTATTCAACAGTTCTACATTGTGAGTAGAAGTGGCTATTATACTCATTTTATGAGTCACAGTTACTAAATGGCAAAAACAGGACTTGAGAGTCAGTCACTGGGAGCTAAATCTATTGCTCTTTCTACACCATAACGAAGCCTTCAATGGATACTGACCTGTGCCTACATAAATATGTTGCTATTATCACCAATGTCATTAACGTTACTGAAAATAAATAACGGATATGTATCTCAAACTAAAACCATTTGTTACTCAAAATTAAGTACCGTTGCTGTGATGTCTCTTCTTTTAAATCATTACAGGTCTAACTTTCATACAAGACAGGTTTATGCAAAATGAACAAATATTCAACTTATTTCAATCTTCCTTTCATAAAAGTATAAATAACTCAAGGACTTCTTGTTGAGATACAAAGATAACTCTCAGTAGAAACATTTAGTAGAAGTTGAATTGTATCACTTGTTCTTGCCAAGGTCATGACCTCAAACAAGCCCTTTCACCATCTGATACTCTGTTTTCCCATCTTAAGAATAAAAGTGTTGGAACTTACTGGATTATATATTTTTTAATATTAACTATATATACATATTTAAATCAATGAGGTACTTACTTTATGTATATTCACCAACCTACTACCCTGGCCTCTTAATTTACACTTTCTATTCCCTTCTGATGGTGTGCTCTTGTTCATGATGATCCTTCTCCCTAGAATATCCTCGCCCACTTTTGTCAGACCAACTCTCACCTCTCATTTTTGGCTTCATCTCTGGCACCTCTTTATAAGGGGGTTTTCCTAATCTACTGCCCTTAAATAAGGTCATGCAGTCGGTCCCGTTCTCCTTTGCTTCCATGGATCCCCCACGATGCGTTTCTGTCTCTCATCAACAGATTCCTTTGTTGCAAGAACATATTTAATGCTCATTTACCAAACTGAGTTTTTGGATCCGTGGATCCAGGATCCATGTCTTATTTAACTCTGTTCCCCAGAACCTAATGTATCTCCTGGCACCCAGCAGGTACTCAAAAATACCAAATGGCTTTTTGTCTAGTACCTTCAAAATCCCCCAAAATACTGACTAAAAAATTTCAACACCAATGTCTCTTGATGTTCCACTACTGCATGGGCCGAAATAGCTACATACAGAACACTAGCAGTTGAGAAAGATTCTACTACTGCTAGTACTCTTTCAAGGAATTAAAATTCAATCATTTCCAAAAGGTCATTGCATTTGCCCTGATCAGTCATACCTTTTACCAACAATACTCAACCCCAAGCCTTTGCCCGGCTTCTTTTGCAGCTCGATGGTGAGGGTGTCGTACACATCCTCCTCTTTGTACGGGGCCTCATCTCTGTAGAGCGTCAGGCGCACCCTTTGTGGTGTTTGTCTCAGCACATTTATTGCTTCATCATGTGTGGCCTTTCTCAAGTCAATTCCATTCACCTGTACAGAAATGGGACACAGAGGGTGAGGAACCAGGTGAGTTGAGTAAAAGGAAAAAAGATAGGGAGAAGGGAGAGAGGGGGAGGGAAGGAGGGGGGGAGAGGAAGGGAAGGAGGGAGGGAAAAAGAAATAAGCAAGGACCATCCTCCCCAGAGTAGCCTTTTCTTTGTTAGTTGTAAAGGTCAAATGCACAGCATTCTGTACCTCTAAAATCTGATCTCCAGCCCACAGTCTTCCGTCTTTACATGCTGCTCCTTCTTCATAAACTTCATGGATAATAATGGCACCCTAAGGGCACAAACAAAACACACCCATGTTTTATACTATTCTCCCTAGGGAGGGTGAGCAGAAATGGAGTCAAAGCACACTTCACTTTTAGAGACAGTGATAAGGGTTATACATTCACTGAATCCGTATGTGAGTCACATATCAAAATTGAAAGAAAAGCATAAGACAATTTTTGCTAAAAGGCTCAAAGAGGCTTACATTTCTTTCACATGATAGGGAAGTTTAAAGAAAAAAATTATAAAATATATAAATCACCCACGCACGCATATATAATAGATATGTATCACCTCATCACCTTTCCTATCCACAAATGGTATGAGTGGATTTTAAAAGCATTTTTGATGTTTAGAAATTTTTACCTATAAATTATCCAAATTTTCAGATTTTTCTCAATATGGGTCTAACCCAAGAGTATCCAGTCAGTAAAAAGAAAACTAAAATATGGCAAGAACTAATAAACTAACAGAAATATTTTGAATCTAAAGGTCACAATCACAAGTATAAAGAAATATTATTAAGTCAGTGTTGGCTTACTCAAAATAAAAATCCCAGTACGCAGCTGAGTATCTGCCCTATAAATTAAAATAACAATGAATGATACATTTTTCTAAGCCTCTGTATTTCCCTTCATAAAACTGATGGAAATCTCCCTGACAATGATCTCTCAGGGCTCACTGAAGAGGCTGCCTGTGTATTTGGAGCATCTCTGGCTGTGTCCTCACCAGCAGTGTGTCAGACCCCCCAACGATGCTCAGGCCCAGCCCTGTCCGCCCTTTGGAAATCTCAATTGTTGTTTCACAGCCTGGGATGATGGGGCAGGTTGCAGGATCAGAAGCAAAGATTGCTGGTGTTGATGACCTGCTTGTACCTAAAAATAAGTTAAAAGTGAAATGAAATACAAACAAAAATTGATTAGAAAGCATATACATCAAACTCACCACACTGGGTGCCTTTTCGGGATGGAGCAGAAACATGGGCCCAAGCTGGGGACAAAGAAGACTATATAATTCCACCTTAATCTTTTAGTTATATTTAAAACTATCCAACAAATGATTAAATCGTCATTGTTAATTTAGGGTGGTGGGTACAAAATTACCAGTTATATTATTTTATGCAGTATTCTGTATTTTTTTTAATTACTGGAGGTAACGCGTAAAAGGAATGAGAACAGAGAGTTGAACTGAACCTCTAGTTCCACTTTGATATTCTACGTTTCATGGGACCCAAACAAACTTCTTATGAAATTATGATTTGTAAAACTCAGAACTGAGATATGTAGTGGAGGCCTAACTCACATTCAGGGAAGACGACAAAACACAAAGGACATCAGTAACTCTGGTCATGGTGCCTGCCATTCAGGGCTTTTTGGATTTTTGATTTGGTTTTCCTTTTCATCCTATCTTAGAGCATCTCTACTGATGTAATCAAACCTGAGCATACAAGCAACTGGATTTAAGATCTGAGTTTATAAGACATCAAGTGAGACCCACTTGCAGTTTCTTTCCTTGTGTCTCAATGTTTTATGAACTCGGATATTAAATCCGGGTGCATAAATGCTCAGAATTAAATAAATAAGATTAGATTATGAAAAAAAGGAGAATATAATTTTATACTTTGTTTTATGAGAGTCTTCACATCATGTGTTTTGTGATATATCAAAAAGCATAGAGCAAATGTCATATTTTGGGAAAGCTGGGATACTTGATAGATTAGCTTTAGAAAAAATGATCTCTTTCTAGGAATCAGATGAAGACTATTTTCTTGCTCCTGAAATGGTAAGAACAGGTGTAACATATTTTCTTTAATGTTATGTTTCCATTTAGCATTTCATATTTTTATAGACAATGCTATTTAGGGATACTTAAAAATGAAGAATGAAAAAATTTCCATTTTTTTTAACATTTTAGTGAATTAGTCTTTCTAAATAAAGGATTGCTTTCATCAGATATTTATTACTTTAAGACTTTTTAGACAACAGGTCCAACTGTATAGCACAGGGAACTACATTCAATGTACTGGGATAAACCATAATGGAAACGAATATAAAAAAGAATGTATATGTATATGTGTGTGTGTATGTATATATATATGTGTGTATATATATTATATATATATAAAATATATATATAGCTGAGTCAGCAGAAATTAACACAATATTGTAAATCAACTATACTTCAATAAAAAAAAGACCTTTCAACCAACTATATTACAAATGTTTTAAACTGCTGTTTCCTTAAAAACCTGTTCAAAAGAACTGAATGTTTCAGTCTGGAGGCCAAAAGAGATTTTTTTCCCCAGTTGCAGAAAAAAAGCAATGTTTTTAAGTACTTTTATTTTCAATGCTGCAAAGCTTCAAATTTATTCTTTTATTAAACGCCAGTGTAATTTTTCTCAAAAAAGTAACTCAAAGGAATAATTTGCCTCAATATACTAGACTGGCATTTTAATGATACACGAAAGTTTCATTCCGTGCTCTACATACAAGTGTTTCATCTACTTTGACAGTATCTACTATTTACACTCAAAGGATACAACTCGAATCAGCTACATATATGTGCATTTTTAAGAGTCTGATGTAGTGCCAGGCAATGTTGATTTCACACCAGTGAAGTGGTATCACTGTATCCATTTTAAAATGAGAATACTGAGGCTTTGGGAAGTTAAATTACTTGTTCAGTAGTATAAAAAAAGGAATGTACAGAATGGTGTATCTAATGTACTAGTAAGATACCTGGAATCACAGATATCCTTAGCAAAAGGTCCTTGGAGAGTAAAGAGTACCACTCCCTTGTCTTAGAGATGAGCAAGCTGAGGCTCAGAGTGGCTGCATGGGTTTCCCAAGGCTCTATGGATGGTTAATGTACAGCAGGCAGATCCCCTGCCTCATAGTCCAGTGCTCTTGCTTCAGGAGCCCCTCTCTTTATACCACCCTTTCACCAGCAGGCTCCCTGACTACGGCCTCTCAAGCAGTGAGCTACATACAGGCAGGTGGCTCCCACACAGGGACCGTATACTGAGTATGAATGCATCATACGCGCAGGACTAGCAGGAGACCAGCCCTTACTTCGGATGGGCTCTGGTTCCGGGGAGCCAGACGGCGGGACCATCAGAGACTGGGGGCTGCTCTTTTTTTCTCCATTGGCTGTACCAGCTGCTGAAGCAACAGCCTGGGAATCTGGATTCTCAGCACGAATGGTCAGTTTCACTGTTGTCCTCGCTGTCTTCAAAAGGCTAATAAACTGGCAGGTGTTGGTTTAGAGGGGAAATAAAATTTACAGGCAAATTAGTAGACTTATACTTCCACTATTATAGTTGTAATCTAGAACCATCTATGGTTGAGAGAAGAGTGAGAGGCAAATTCTTTCCCTGTTAGGACTTGAGTGGTCAAGAAAGAATGGTTGCAGTTCCTTTCTAGTTTCTCCAATTCCCTGATATTGATTAAGGCCACAGTTAATTTCTGCTGTAAGTCTAGTTCTGACCATATTCGTCATTATATAAGTAACGGGCTTTCAACTTTTTACATTTCTAATTAATACTGCCCAGTTCTCTGGATTCTTACAACCTTTGAAGACATATGGGGTGCTTTACCCACTGCTGATTCTACAGAGGATGTGAAGCAGCTTACACAAACATTTTTAATAATACGGAAACACTTAGGTTAAAAGCAAGATCAGGAACACTATGCAACAGAAGAATCAAGCCAAATGGAAAGTTAGAACATACACATGTGAGTTAAAGGATCAAACCCATACAATTATTAAAACTGAATTTAAAAATGGTTTAAGCATCTTGCTGGCCAATGTAGAAATGGAAACATTGACACTCCAAATCTCAAGAAAAATAGGTTTTTTTTCCTAGCACTTCTGAAAGGCCTCAAGTGAGACTCCTAGTAAGTACGGTATTAACATCACTTCAGAGCAGGAAGAAACTCAGGCACAAATAACTGATTAACCCCAATAAAAGTCATACATCTAATGGTTGAGTTTTAAAATATGTTTATAAAGCAATATACATAGTGGATACTTTATAGGAGCAAACATCCATTAAAAAACATTCCTTTAGTTTTAATACTAAGTTGACCTTTGTTTAGAAGTTTCAAGTTTTCCTAAGGAAAAACTGAAAAGATATTTATCAAAAATGCTGACTGAATCATGAATTTATCAGGTAACAAAAAATACCTTAACATCATCTTAATTGGAAAACAGAAAGTAGAAATTAGATAAGTTCCAAAGAATCTCTTCCTTGCAGATATCTGTCTAATATAGCTACGCAGCTCTGATTCCCTATGACTGACCCCCCCCAACCCCCACACAGACACACGTTTAGCCATGTCCAAGGATGAGTTTATGGTATCATCTGCTTTCTTTTGGAAAAGTACCTTTTCAACAGGATAGCCAACAACAACTTCATCATCTACAGCCAAGATCTGATCTCCAACTTTGAGCCGTCCATCCTAGATGGAAACATGGAAGATTTCGAGTGAATTTACAGAAAGAATTCCCTCCCCAGCACTTTCTGAGAGTGAGAAGGGGGAAGGCTCACCCTGGCTGCTGCCCCGTGTTCTGTTAGACTCTTTATGATGACCCCGCTGAGTGTATCTTCTTCACTGATGGCAATGCCCAAACCCCCCTGATCCTAGAGAAGCAAAAACAGAAACACTCAGAAAACGTGAAACAGATTAAATTTATCCAAATGGAAAGGTATGTGACTGAAACTTCTGAACACTGTCTTCTTACCCAAGGGCTAGAAAAGAAAACTGTTCTAAAATCCACTATTAGAAATCTCTTCTTTTCTTAAGCAAACTTTCAATTATTTTATTGGGATTAAATTCTCCTCCATCAAATAAATAGTCAAATGTTTTCACTCCTCCCATATGTCCACTATCTCTAGCATATATACCCAGTAACATAGCTCTAGTAACTCTAACAAAATATCTAGAGAACTAAAACGTATTCAACAATTTAATGACCGTACAACGTCTGAGAATTTAGCTCTGTGTAACTGGCTGACTAAGTGATTCAACACCAAAGTATCCTCCTTCTTCCTCTTTCTGGCCTACAGCTTAGAGATAACCGCTAACACTGGCCCCTGCATCCCCTTCTGCTGTCCCCCCTCCTTTAGCAGACAGACTGCCATGACTGCTCATGCTCTGTCCTTTCTAGGGCTGAATACCCAGACTGGTTACTTCAAATACTCATGTTCTGATGTGGTGCAGAGTGAAAATTCTCTCAACTCTGAACCCAAAGACCTGTAGTGAAAACCTGTCAAAGCTAGAAGAGCTACACCTACTTTTGTCTATATTTTCCACACTTTTTTAAATGAAAACCAAGTGTTCTGTAACACTGGGTTTTACCTTTTCTTAATGTTTACGTGAACAAAATTACCATAGGGTTTTACACATTTCATTCTGGTTAGAGCTAGCAACCTTTCTCATCATAGTTTGCACCTAGGGAGATGGAAAGCAAAAGAGAGAAAAGGGAATCTCGCCATGGTTTCTCTGAAATGTATACATGAGAGCCAAGGTTGCCACCAGACATTTAAGATCACGACAGTGAGATAAGGCTTCACCATCATTTTAAAGATTATCAACACTGTGGCTTTGCAATGATGATTAATGCTTGATGACTTTCTGACTGTCACTGTGCATCCTCTCTGCCACTGCTCTTTTCACGTGTATAATACAGAGAAAATCACACACTTTCAGGGAAAGCAGAGCTCAGCTGTAATTTCCTTTCTGGCTAGCTCCAGAAATTTGGATACGTTACCTAACATCTCTTAACCTCAATTTTCTTATCTCCAAAAAAAGGGAAAATAATTCTTGCCAACTACAAGTTTGCTGTGAGGATCATGTGTAGTAAGAAAAGGCTTAAAAGCCTGACACACTATGCAAAAGTGTTGTTATCACACACACATTCCTTCTACTTATAACTCTACAGGATATAATCAAATTGACTTCAGATAAAGTGTCTAAACTTGCCAGCATTGTGAAACCCCAAACTCTGATCTAGTGGTCAAAGAATCAGGCACAGTGAGTAGGAAGGTCAATGTGCTACGAGACTGACAAGTCTCAATGCTGATGCCAAATGTAAAAAACTGAGCTACCCTCTATTTGGGACACTCCACACCAAAGCTCTTTCCTACTACCACAAATAAATATTCGTTTGAATAAGTAATACTCTATATCTACCATGACTGTATGTACTCAATTCTGAGATTTGATTCTGTTCTTGTCTATTCACTTAACTGTAGTCAGAAAAGTACTGTACTAAGTACAGACGGCATTTGCTGGTTGTTAACCTAACATCCATTCTCGGCGTACTCCTTTATACAAACTCAGAGACTTCCATTAGAATATCCAGTCCCCTCTCCCCCTGCTGTCTCAAAGGACTCTCTCTTAAATGGCAATAGAATGAGGGATTCTTGAATGGAAGTGTATGGACTTCTTGATAGAAAAAGCTTTAATAACTTCTTTTCCCTCTACCCACAACACAAACTGCCCACGATGACTTTTCTTAAACGTATATGATAAGACCAGAGCAATCCATTTTTGTAGAGTTATTTATTTTTTTAAAAAGAAATCAAACCAAGAAGAGTCACAGCATTTTTTTCCACTAAATGCTTAACAAAATCTGATCACATGCCAGGCTTTATGCCCACCACTTTATAAACAACTCAGTCTTTATAATTACAATATTATCAGAGGTAATACTATCATCTCCAATTTATAGGTAAGAAAATGGAGGCAAAGCAAGACCACAAAATGTGTGAAGTCTGGACCTGATGAAACAAAGATTCAATCCAGACAGACTGCCTCTGCTGCCTTGGATGCCTTGGAGCTGGGGAGTCGCAGAGGAAGCAACCCTTTCTGCTGCAGCATTTCATGTTCAGTCCCTCTATCCCACCACCCTACCTCCTCCCTTCCTCTCCTCTTCCCTGAGCATGTCACTACTCTTTCTGCTTCTACTCTGTTCATCCACTGCCCACCTGCATTCCAGCATGAGCCTGCAGCACTTGAAAACATTTACAGGTGCTGTTCAACATCTGTTCAACAAACCACTTCTTTAAAGTGGTCACTTGAACCTAAGGCTCAGATCTTTGCAAAAGCAAATACCTCAGGGATGCCTACTGGTGAGACCTCTAGTTATTTGAGCTTTCGGTTTCACAAAGGACAAAGACTATAACTTCCATTTCTTTAATCTTTTTATTTCCTCCATAGCAGGTCCTTCGTAAATAAATCAAAGGAGAGATCACGAAATGTCATACCTTGGGATAATCATAAAGGCAGGAAAAGCTGGGTCCCTGCCCAAGTATCAATTAGCACAGTGGTTCTCAAACTTTAGTGCACACTGGCATCACAGAGAAGGCTTATTATTAAAACACAAGATGCGGGGGCACCCCACAAAGCTACTCATTCAGGAGGTCAGGGTGGGCCCACACACCTGTAGTTCTAATAAGCTTTCAGGTGATGCTGATGCTGATGCGGCTGGTCTGCAACCCAGTTTTGAGAACCAGTGAATTAAAACACCAGTGTCAAGGAAGTCACATCATTTCACTCCAATTCAAAGCAGATTTACCTTGGGAAGCTCCAGATGTTGCACGTTTGGAAATGAACTGAGGTCCACAGCTGCATCGGAAGTAGTAACAATCGGTTCAGTCTGACAGAGGGAAAGAAATGACAAAATAGGCAACTGAGTGTTATGTAGTTTTGTTTAAATACAGGGGCTACTTAAAATTATTTCATATGCTGTAATTCCTTATTACTATTTTATTATTTCATGACATTTATGAACATTATATTCTCTTTAAAATACGAATGAGGTGTGATTAGACAGCAATTATTTTGGAGCACAAAGACACAAGGTGTTCCTCCAGACTGCCTGGGTTTACTCCACAGTGCTATCTAGCAACAACCCAGCTCCAAACGGTGCAAGCACTGAAACACAGAACACCAGCAGAGGCACCATTCACTATGCTTTACTGTGCTAGTCATCAAGTGTATTTAGGAGCTATTAAATGTTTTACCTGAAAATTACTAAAATCCATTTTCTTAAGGGACATATTTGGTACAGTTCAAATGAAAATAAATTTTTCTCCTTTATAATCTTGAAAAACCACTTGACTCAGTTCATCATTATGATCAGTGAGTTAGTTCACCAGCATGAGACAATGATTTCTGCATCTTATGTACAGAAAAACCCAATGTATAGATATTAATTTAGGGAAGAGCATTTCCATTTCTATGCCTTTTCCCAATGATAGTTATCATGGTTCCTCTAATTTTAAGCTTTTCTCTCTCTCCTATCTCCTTTTACTCATTCTAAGCATGTATCCAATGCATCTCCTAATCAAAACAAAACTCCCACCAAAAACTCAATTTTTTGTCACCCTCTAGCCACTGCCTCATCTTTCCTAATTTCTTATCCATCATTTGCTTTCTCAAAATCACTAGTAATCTCCTAATTGGGAAATCCAAAGAACTCTATTCACCTTCTCACTTGAGCTCCCTGCAGTATTCAAGGCTGTGGAATATACCCTTTCTCAATGGGGCTCTCCTCAGCCGCTGTGCAACATGCCCGCCTGATTCTTCTTCATCTCTGACCTCTCTTTGCCAGCCTTCCTCCTTACTGTTGATATTACACATTTCTGACCTGGGCCCTCTTCTTCTCTAAATGTTCTCCATAGGCCAGAGCCTCAGCTCCCATGGCTCCCAAGTCGGCATCTATGGGGATTCATCTCTAAACTCTACACCAGACGTCTCCATGGACACTCCTACCAGGCTTTCCAACAGGCACTTCACTCCTAAGTTGCCTCAGAGAAAATGTTCTCTACTTTTTTTTTTTTTTTAACAAATATCTGCTTCTCTTTTTTATTTTAGTGAAAGTTAGCCATCTATCAAGTCACTAAGTCAAGTATCTGGAAGCCCCATACCTCTTGTCTGTATCATTCACCAGTTTATTCTCAGCCCAAAACACAGAACCTATTACAAGGCAGATACTCAACAAATATTTGTTGGATAAACAGATTCTCAACCAGTAGTTTTTCCTCACTGAGTATATTTAGTTACAGATGAAATAACGTCAATTTGGGTCCTAAATATCTGACATAACCACTTCTTCCTCTCTCTCTTTTTTTCCTGCATTCGTTCAGGCCCTCATTATCTATCCCCTGAACTACTCCAATAATGTTCCTACTCCCTTTAACTTAACTTCTCTGCCCTGCAACCTGTGATTTTTCTCTGCACCATTTCCAGAGAAGTTTTTAAAAATATAATTTTCATTCTTTGAATTTGCAAAGACATGGCCTCAAAGACAAAGTCTGCACCATGATCCCCATGATCCGACCCTACCCATTCCCTGCCTCCCACTGTTAGTAACACTCTGCAGTTATCAATTCTCTTCATTTGTCAGAGCCTCTAAGCCAGTCCTCAATCCATGTGCTCTGCCTGCAATGTTTATGGCACCCAAGTCATCTACTTCCAATATACACTTCATGTGTAACCTCCCCTATGAAGTCTTACTCTCGCTTTCCCTCCAGAGGTAAAATTGTCAGCTCCTTTTTACCTTCACTATCCCCTTTGCAGACTCTACTAGTAGCCTTCATGTAAGCGGTGTGCTTATTGACATGAGTGTTTCTTATAGTAGGGTATAAACATCTTGGGTGCCAAGGCTATGACTTACTTATCTTTTACATCCCTGCAAGAGTTCTATAATTGTTAGCTGAATTAATAAGTGGTGTATCAAGCAAATCTTCCCAGAACAACAAGCATAAGCTACATACCTCCTTATTTTGAAGATCCTCTGAGGTAGCAGGCAAAGGTTCCACTGTATGCCCAGGACATACGGCCATCTGACTCACTGCATCTTTACTTCTAAAGGAAAAAAGCACTGACCTATCATATCATAACCATTCATATGATTTTCATTCTTTAGCTTGAAGACTCAGATTATTAGAGAAAATTCTGGGACCTGGAACTACAACACTCACACATTTATTTACGTTTTATTTTCATTCAAAAGAATTCAGAATTGAAAGGCAAAGGAAAAATATTTAATAAACCAGAAAAAAATGCTCACCTGATAAAAATTATTTTTACTTTAGAAGGGGCACATTTGATGATTGATGAAGCATTCTGATGACTTCTTCCATATAAAATTTGACCATTGATCTATGAGAAATAAATATTAATTGAACCTAGAATTTTAATTTCACAAATTTTGATCATCCTATCTAATGAAAAGCACATCTGTTTCTCCCTTTAAAATATTATATATATTTTTCTTCCTAGAACATGAACCTGACTTTGATGGTGAGAAAAGAAAAGCTCGTGTTTAAAGCCAACATTAAAATAACATGCATGTAGTCTGATCTCCATGGACTAAAGAGGCACCACTTGGACTGACTATAGGACAGTACTCAGGCAGGCGACAAGCTTCTAGAGTGCTTTGTACCAAGCAAGGGCTCTGTGGAAGCACCTGTGACCCGCACAGATCATCCTGGGAAGGCCCTGACTGTCATGGCTCCTAATTAATCTCAAAACTCAAGGCCTGGGAATAGGCCACTGGGAGAAGCAGTGCCAGGGGATTCAGGGTTTAGGCAGCAGAATGTGCTTAAGCAGCACAGTACCTAATGGAAACTGCCAATCATCCTGTCATTTAGCCACTGCTGACTGAGCCTTCCTAGCCAACAGGGAAACACATGAGGCACGGTTCAAGCAGTGTAAAGACACATGGATCCCAGCCTACAGGAGGCGAGGGTGAACAAATCAAGCAAACACAATTCTAATACTGTAAAGTATGGTCCACAAGTTTATTCTGCTTGGCGGGCTGAATTACTGTGTGTGTTATTTAGCCTCTAATCTAACCCCGCCACACCCCACCCCCATCACGTCTACCATTAGGGATTCAACTTCTAGAAGGTTCAGTGGATCAGTCTCATTTACCAGGGCATGATTGGCCATTTGGTTTTTTCAAAAGCTCCTAATAAAAATGCAGCACACAAAAGAATGTTTTTGAAGTGTGATCTTTATTACTGTCTTGGGGCAAAAATTGTTTCTGGTGCTATACAGTCACACAACCTTTTAATGGAAGTTAATGGGAACATGGGCTGTAGTTAGTAGAGATTTGGTCTAGAGCCAAATTTGCTGCAATGTATCTATTTTATTAGAGAAGCAGTAGTTTCCTCAGTCACCATATGAGATCCGGGTGGATTTTCTGGAAACTGATGGTTCCATTGCACCAATTCAGCAGGAGTAAATTCAGTGCTTTCCACAAGAACTTACCTCTAGAAGCTCATCTGCAATCTGCAATCGACCATCTTTCCCAGCTGCTCCATTTGGATCAATCCCCACTATAAAAACACTCATCCTGGACCGGTCTTTGTTCCCAGCAAGACTCAGACCCAAACCACTACGACCCTTCTCCAGTTCAATCATATGTAGCTCGCCTGTTAGGGTTCCATAACGCTCTCTGATATTTTCTACACACAACAAGAACAAAAAAACCCACAGATAGTAAGAGCTAATTCACAGCCAAACGCTTTACTATGGAAGGTTACTTAGAATGGCATCATAAGGGCATTATTTGTACCAAAATGTAACCCTTGGCAGTTAAGAAAACACTAAATAGACTGGTGGCCTGGGCATCAAGACTGTTTTCCTGGAGCAACCAAACTTTGAGGAATTTCTCTGCATCCAGGGTGCTGAGTACAGTGTCTGATTAATCAGTTCACCTGGGGTGATCAGGCCCAAAGAAGTGATCCATATTAACAAACTCTCAAAAGACTGTGATTAAAACAGAAAGTTTCTTTATCATTTGCAGAGAACAGAACATCCAGAGGACTTGTCTTTACTGGTCAGTGGAAGCTTTTCTCCCACAGGAAAATCTACATGGCATGTCACATCTTGTTGGATGGTGCTCGGTACAAAGATCCAGAGTAAAGGGGATGGGTTTTCTTATTGCACAGAGCCATCAGGCCACACACACTGATGTACCTGCTGTCATTAAATGGGACCTTTCATACCTCACATCCCACATGTTCAAGAGGTAGAGTTTATTCTTTAATCTGAGATGGCAAGGCCACAGGTAGGTGCCCCAGGCCCAGATGAACAACCAGCCAGTGGCCAACACTAATCACCAGGCACGTGAGTGAGCCATCTTGGAGGTCCAGCCCAGCTGAGCCCAGTCAACTACAGCACCTTGACAGATTAATAATAACTTGTTTTCTTAAGCCATTAAGTTTTGGGGTGGTTGTGACATGGCAATATATGAACATTCCATTTGATGTTTTCCTCAGAGTACATTCTGGCCACCTGATGGATTAGCAAAACATTCTAATTTCATTAGAAATACACTGAGAAAACTGCAAACTTTACAAATCATTTCTTAGAAAATGTTACTATTTGGCTAATGTCATGCATTCTATATTGATTCTTAACTGCATCAATTTCATAAATTGCCATTTCCTGATTCCTTCTTGAATCTAGCAGCATTAATTTTGTACTCTGTACTTCCTAAAAGCATACACCATAGCATTCTTAAAAGAAATAATTACATTTTTAAATGAAACTTTTTAAAGCACTGACACATAACTTTGAGCTTAATGTTTAATATTTCCCTGTAAAATGGCTTATTTCCTTAGGAAACGGAGACACACCCATGATCCTAATAACAGCTGCCTTCGAATGCTTTCTATGCATCATTATGGCTCCTCAAACATTATCTAATTCACTGTTAGCAACAGGGAGTGTAGGAACTGAATTTTAAAAAGGGGGATATCACCAGGCTGAAACTTAGAGGCAGTTAAACAACTTCCCAAATGTCCCAAGTTTTTATCTCAACAATTATACTATGTTACCATCTTAGTACAGAAAATACCTAAAATCAAGGCTGTTCTACCAGCAACAACAAATAGATTTTACAGTGAGGAATCTGAGGCCTAGAGGGGGGTGACAACTTGCTCGAGACCAAGAGATGGCTCATCCAGTACAGCTTCTGAGAGAGTGCGCTGTCCTTTTAAACTCTCATAGAAATGGCAAAGTGGGCTTGAACAGGGATGCAGATTTAAGAAAAGGAAGAACATGATTTCATGCCTCAGGAATGTGTGTATTCAAGTATAACGAACAGCAGTTTTTTCCACACAAAATTGCAGCGTGTATAACCGAAGGTGAAATGTACTTATTCATCCAGGACATAAGCCTTGAGAAACCCAGAGCTACTTTAATACCTCTTTTAAGTCAGTGCATTTCAAAAAGACAACTTACTCCAGCTGTAACCAAACTCATCCTCTTTGTCCACATCTGCTGAGATTTCACTTGCCGATGACTGTGCATGATCCTCGCTCATTTCTGCAAATGCTGGAGGAGGGGGCGGAGGCACACTGCACAGTGGAGCCTTTTCTGGCTCGGATTCTGACTGACTGGGAGCCTGTGGGAACAAGAAGAATGCAGTGGGTATGCAGTCTAAGGAAGGAAGACTCAACGAAAAGAAATAAGTCTGCAATGTCAAAAAAAAAAAAGAGTAGCTTTAAAATATCTCACATATTAAATAACGGGAAAATATATACATATATAAAAAATGGTAGAAAGGATTCAGGTAAAGTTTAAATACACTAAACAAAATAGTATGTTCAGAGCACAATCCATTAAATGGTTATATGGTATTTTAAGGTGAAGAATTAAAGGCTTAAATAACTTAAGATGAAAAGTTGTACAAACTTGCTTTTTTGGAAAAAATATTCTCATTTGAAAGTTATCTGGGCAAGATTTTGGGGGTCTAGAAAAGGCTTCCAAGAAACTAGAAAAAAATTAATGAAGTTAATCATATAATCAAGCAAAGCAGTTCAAAGCTTGTTAGTGAGAATATATATAAAGAATTTTTTATTTCTACCCGAATCCTCTCTCAAAATGACTTGTAACAATTTCATGAAAATGAGCATTGCACATGCAGGGTTCATCTACCAGGGAGACAGTTTGTTAGCAAAGAGCACACAAATTCAGATCTCAGGGGTGTTGGTTTTAAGGGACAAAACCACCGGCCCCTTACCAGCATAGCCCTAAAGGAAAATGGGAAAACAGGGTTGAATACTTCATACAAACCCAAAGTTTGGCTGGTATATTTGCTGTCTCTTAGGGCTACAAGTCTTATTTCAAAAAAAAAAAAAAAAAGGACTTGGTATCATCAGGTTTTTTTCTTTAATTGAAACACAGTTGATCAAATTTTTATATTATAGATTATCAAGCAGAATATTAGAGCTAGAAAGGCCCTTAAGTCATTTTATTCATTTATTCATTTTGCAGATTAATAACCCAAGGCTGTGAGATGTGAAAGATTTTGTTCAGAATCACCCAGTGAAACTAGACTTCTTTTTGCTCAATTCTTAACCTAATCCAATGCACTTTCCATTATATCATGTTGTCCTCTCCAATTTCTACAGTAAGACAGAGAGTACCTAACTCAAGGGTCAGAGATACCCAGCTAAAGTTCCAACATTGAGGTCAGGCTGTCCCTGATGCCTTGAACATACATTTTTCTTTCCTTCTTTGTTTTACCTTTTTTTTTCTATATAAAAATCCCTCTGATATACCTTATTTTGTTTTATATGTATATATCTGGAAAAAGATTGTGACTAAGAAATATTTCTTAGAGAACACACTAAATGACAGGCATGTACAAATACTTAAGAATAATTAGTGGCAAGAATCAAAATATACCTAAAAATGAAACTATAGGGCACTGAATGTGATCTTTCTTTGATGATTCAGAAAACACTTCAGATGCTAAGCTACCCCAAAAATGATCCTGGCAAACATGAATTACTATTCTTCCAGCAAAGCACAGGTGAGCTGATTGATAGACACTTAGGGAAAACAGATTTTCAAGTCACAGAATCTGCTGCATTAAAATGTTTGGTTTACATACCATTGGCCAAACAGACAAAAATTACTCATGGAAACAGAATCCTTGTTATCCTCCCAAGTGCTGTGCCATAAAACTCTCAAATTAGCAATATACAAATAAATATAAACAAACAAATAACAAACTTCATTTGATCCAATGGAGGTTCATTAAACATATTAGGGTAGGAAGGAACATGTAATTTAGAATTTTTCTGGTTAAAAGTTTTTTAAAAATCTACCTTTCTAACAATGGAAAATGTGAGAAATTATGAATTAATAAGCCCATTTCATTTTTAAAAAGTGGAACAAAATCTAATATAAACTTGCCATAATTTTAATAAATTTATGGATACATATTTTATAGATCCTGCTCTCTGCGTAACTTTTCTGAGCTGTTATTTTCCTTAAAAACAAACAAACAAACAAAACCTGCTTGTCTAAAAACTATTCAGGATCTTACTTAGGCAGAACATTTTCGTACTGTGAGTGGACTCAAATGGTACCCTAACATAACTGATTAATCATAAAGCCAATACAAGCCTACATTTACTAAAGGGGCAATTAGGTGTTCTATTTTATTATCCCTGATACTCTCATTCTTACTGAGATCATGTAATTTAGCTTGCTGTTGACACTTCTTAAAATTTACCAGTAAAAATACAACTCGTTAACAAAGACCATTTAGCCTTCATTGGCAAAAATGCAAAGTGTAATTGAAATCACTCCATGCCACGTATGCACACAAGTATAACGTACACACACAGCATACTGTAACACAGCCACTTACTTGTGTAAATTTTACACTAAGACAAACCTTAAATGGTGTGGGAGCAAAAGGGTTAGTTGGGGAACAACGGAAGAGAACTCTACTTGAATTCTGTAATGCCTACAGTAACAGAAAACATATTTCTTCAGATATAGCATCTTTGGTTATCCATATTACAATAACATGAAAAATCCAATGAATATTCATAAAATGCTTCCTGAAAAAAATTAACAGCTTTCTTCCTTTCACTATCAAATTATAGTATACAAGTTCTTGTAAGTTTTTGTTTCAATTTTGGATTTATAATTTCATCAGAATATGAGAATATCCAAGTATAGATTTACAAATGTTGAAACAGTTCCATGTTTCCTCGTAAGGCATTTACACGGACATACTTTATGAATATTCAACAAAATCCTGCATAGACACAATTATGTATGGAGTGATTAACTAACTGAAGAGCTTTTAGGACTACCTTGTATAAGTCTGAGAAGGATTTAAACCAATACAAGGTTTTTAAAGAAATTATGTGTGAAAGTAGCTCATACATTTGGCAACTAACAAAATTTATGTA
This sequence comes from Mesoplodon bidens, assembly GCF_964165515.1. NCBI lineage: Eukaryota > Metazoa > Chordata > Mammalia > Artiodactyla > Ziphiidae > Mesoplodon > Mesoplodon bidens. Next base: position 65,628,360 of record NC_138162.1, on the reverse strand, counting down.
TCTGAAAATTCAACTCACACCAAAATATAGGAAAGGCATTGGACTCACGATTCTCCCTCACTCTTCAGAAGGGCCATGTAATTTCAGCTATAAAAATGAATAGGTTCTGGCAAGAAAATGTGCTTAAGAAAGGATTTGCATGCCCACTCCAAACACACAGTTTTTTGTTTTTTGTTTTTTTAATCCTTGCCCAAATTTAGTAAACACTGAACTAGGACAAAGGCACAGTAGCAACAAAGAACAAAACATTGGCAAAAGGCAATGGCAAGACAACGGTCATTATCCAACCTTGTCAGCGTTGAACTGTAGAGAATCAGCAAATGGGTTAGTGCTGCTGAACTTGTACTTAGGGTAAAGGTTGTGCGGCAAGGAAGGCAAAGGGGATTTCTAAAAGGAAACATAAGAGGCGCTGAGCGCAAAAGAAATGTACTTAAAACAACTCATTTATAAGGACAAAGCAATTGCTGATTTAAATAACTGTGCGACACTAGATCTTGTCAGATCTCATAATTAATAACATCATCTTATCAAACAGCATAGAACTCAGGGTTTACCTCTAGTAACCTGAATCCACACTCAAATCTAAATCTGGCCACAAAACACACAGGAATCAAGTCTGTCAAACTGATCCCAAATTTCTTTTGTTTTCACTGAGTGTCTTCACTATCACCGACAGAGAAGCACATATATTTCACCCACTTATATTGACACATGTTCCATGCATATCAGTAAACATGCTTCAAAATTGAAACCATAAAAGGTTTTCATTTACACTTAAAAGCAAATTATGCTTTTTTGGTAAAACAAAGAAAAAAGAGTCTATCTGTTGCAGAGTGCAAATTAAACATCTGTCCGCTAGTCCACTGGTAACCTTCAGTGTTCTGTTATCTTGTTTCCCAGTAAGGAAACTTTTCATACCTTGACTAGATATTAAGTTTGCTTCAATCAACAGTATTCTTTAATTTAAAAAATGAAATCAAAAATTTTTAAAGAAATGACCTGCTGTACAGTGGTGTTCTCTATTTCTGCCCACTTTTTGTGGAGCTATATATATATATATAAATTTCCTATAAAAGTTCCCATATTACTGGGGAATTTATGAGGCTTTGGGTAATTTTTGAAGTCCTGCCTTACTGTGTTCACACAGGTTTTGTGGCTCGCCTGTGATACGCTGAGTTTGGACTACTGGAGCTGAATATACGTATTACAGGCAGGATGACTGACAGAAAGAATGTAGTATTTTCATAGTAAAAAAAAAGGGAAAAAAAAGAAAAGTAATTTCCTCAGCACAATAAATTCTTCTCTTTTTTCACACTGCTATCTTTTTCTTTTATTGACTATATCTTTCAGGGGAAATTGCAGACGTTTAAAATTCATTTTGGCTCTAACTAAATGTTTGTGTTACTTCTCTCTATAAAAAAGCCCTACTGGCAAGCATCAAGAGTAGGGAGAGGTTGTCATGTGACACCACCCTGTATGAGAGAACACTCTACAAAGATTATCCTCACCCAATACGCCTGCACTAAAGCTTATGCCACATCACCCTTTCAATCTGCTCTTCTTGCAATGTTTTTCCTACAGAAGGAAGATGGGTAAAAGAAATGGGCACACTGACATTTCTGCTCATCTCAACTTTCTCTCTGCTTTTCAATTTAAAATGTCAAACTCCTGCTTTACAAAAGAGAAGATCACAAATGCCAAAAAACATGACCATTTATTAAGGTGGAAGAAATGACTAGGCAGAGATTAAAAACACATCCTAGGCAAAGTAACTCAATGCTATGGAAAGTAGATTATTTCTAATCCTCATACATGGAACTGTCAGGTCTTACATTTCCTTTATAATTCTGTAGAACAATATAAATCAAAATAATATTGGGAAGAAATGGAATATTTTAAAAGAGCTCTGGTTTTTTTGTTTGGCTTTGCTTTTTGTTATTTCAGCTTGCAGCTCTTAAGGATTAGAATTTGGCCCTGATAGGAGAGTATAAAAGTACAGGATGAACACAGCAAATGAAACAGTAGATCACTCTATCATTAGGGAAGGATTTATAGAAACAGACTATATCTCTTATTAAAAAATCAGTGATGAAACTTGTGTTTATAGTTCCAAGGGCTGATGAAAACAGAAATGTTATTAACTAAGAAGAAGCACAGGGAAGGCAAAATCATCCTCTGGCCCATATTAGTGGGACCCACCCTTTAATGCGACAGTGTGGTCAGACTGAGTTTGAAGTGTCATACTGGTGGAATTATCAGGGCTAGTTCTGGGAAGTTCTAATTCTTGAACAGTTTAAGAGTCAAATAGACTGACTGGCTTTTCAGTCTATGTACAAGTTTTTCTTGAGGCTTTATTATATCCAAAAATAAAACGTTTCCCATCAAGAGACTCTTATGTATGTGTAATGTTTTTCCTTTAGATTCCTGGAGACATCATTATTTTCATAGGGAAGTAAATCATTAAAAACAAAGTAGATCTCATCTTAAATGAAAAATTAATTCTAATTTCCCAAAGCAAAATATGTATGTAGAGGAGGAAAAATAACTTTCCTCTACCTGTCGTAGATTCTTGACTGGACCTCTGTAACGAAAAAACAAATTAACGAGAGAAAAGCACGTATATTGAGTTAATGTAAGTTTTGCATGACATAGGGCCTTCATAAGGAAATGAAGACCAGAAGAAATGGTTAAGTCTGAGTGTTTTTATAGGAGGTCTTATGAAGAGCAGAAAGTTACAGAAAATATGAAAGGACAAAACAGCACGATCTAAGTGTAGTTAACTGGGGGAAACTTAGCAAGGCCTGTTCATTCTGATTCCTCCCAGGATTCCTCCTCTGGAGATAAGGATGTTCCTTTCCTTAAGACCTCTCAGGAGAGTCTTATGACCTGCTTCAGCAGAGAAGGGGGAAGTCAGAGTCTTTCCAGCACCTGCCTTTTCTCAAATAACTTCAGTTTAAATATTCAATATGCCAAGGTGTCATATTTCAGGGTACCATATCCTAAACCCTGTCATGTATCATTTGACTACACATGTCATTCTAAGCAAGATTTATTCTGGAATAATTGCTATAAATCAGGCTTCATTATACCTCAGATAATAAAATAGGAATATTTTCCAGGTGCATGAGAAAAATATCATCCTAGTGCATTAAAAATGTGACTGGCATTGAAAGAAATGTTTGTAGTTTTTTCAAAAGTAATCTGAGAATCCTATTCAGCAGTTTATAGTATTGTCCCAAATGATACAAAAGTTGGAAATTAAAAATAAAAAAGGAATAAAACCCACACACACACAAAAAATAGCTTTAACTTAAACAGCCATTTACCAACATTATCATACTGTGTCTATGTTTAACACAACAAATGGAAACAAATGTAGAAAGATCTGTAGTTATTTAAACAAACTGAATAGCATCCGAAAAGAATGCAGGATGATACAGCCCCACCATTTGGCAGATTTTCTCATCTGAATGGATAATTATCACCTAACAATCAACAACTGAATGATTAAAAACTGCAGATGTGAAGATAACTGCTTACATTAAGAACTACTATTTCATTTCTTACAGTGAACTCAGACCAGAGCTACACCTGTCTTGACAACAAAAGGAAAAACCAACAGGATAAATCTGGTCACTTTGTTTCCTAAGGCACAGAATATTGACAAGTTCCTTTTACTGATCTCATCTAAAAACCTGTTCATTTGAGCATTGCTATCTTAAATTTTTAATTTTAAGAATTAAAATTAAATGTATTATACATAAAATTACATATTTTAAGTTTTAGATGATTCTTTTCACTTCCCTCACATGTGTTAACATTTTCTTTCTAAATACAACAAACCCTAAAAGCTAATAAGGAGGTATTTCAAAGAGATTCAGTATGACAGGGGTTCTTAAATCCAGAAGTGGAAATTCTCTATGAGCCTCAGGACATCTAGGAAACTCGGGAAATGCTATGCAAACTTTGCAGTAAATGTGAAGAACTTTCTAAGGGGTATGTGGCCCCAAAATATTTAAGAGCTGCTGCACAGGAAAATATTATTTTTTTCACCGAGGCATAAAGAAGAAATAGAAAAAAAGTTTTAAACTCTTGGCATAATTTTCATCTTCATAATTTTCAACACATCGAATACACAAAGCTTCAGTTAGTATCTTCATAAACAGCATTCACTGAATGTGCTTAGAATTTCTAAAACATTTTTTAAAGCCATTTCACCTGTGACGACTGATGGTAAAATGCATTAGTAGGTCTCTGTCCACCAGGGGCTATACGGTAAAGAGAGCTATACAGTTAGTAATGATGGCTGGGAAACAGCAGGTATGAATGAAATCACTAGATATAAACATACAGCTTAAACAAAATCCATCATGTGGAAAGTTAATGTTCACTGGGGTAGACAAATACATTAAAGATCATGCACAGGAAATCATGAGATTGCATAAACTGGAAATTCTGTCCAGAGAATAAATTTATAAAGAAAATGAAATCTCTCTGGCTTCTAAGGGACTTGACTAGACGTCACAGACTATCAACCTGAATGACTCCACCACATCCCTCTTAACAACTTAAATATTTTATGACTAGAGTGAACACTAATAATTATCCATCTAGATGCCTATGAGCCACCAATGAATCCTACTTGTGTGCTTTTAACAGGCTTCAAGTGTCTGTTAAACATGGTAGAAGGGATTTCCAGGACAACTTAATGGGGAAAAAAAAAGCAAAAAAAAAAGCAAAATAAACTTCTAAAAAGTCTCCTGAGATTTCAAGACTCGATCTCGGGTCCTAGAAACAACTTGGCCCTGGATACATTAGATTCCAAGTTGAATACTGTTTGGATATGCCTACCTTGCCCTTTGTGTTTGCTTACCCTTGGTCTGTTTATAATGCTCTGTACCATAAAGACTACAGGGTTGCCTGCTTTCCGAATGGCTTCCACAGCTTGTTCATGGCTTGCATCTCTGAGGTCCATGCCATCCACCTGCAATGGAAGGCCTCAGCTTAACATTTCAAGAAGCTACAGAACAACAGAACAATTTGTCGATCTGGAGTTTTGAGGATCCTGGGTGAGTCTCCTAAAAAATCTGTTTCAGATTCAAAAATAATTGAGAGTACTTATGAGGCTCCAGAACTTTTCATTTGTCCAGCAGACTTGTGGTCCCTTGTTTTGGACACAGATTTCTGTCTCCAATAATCAACTGAAATAATAATCAATTAGAATGAAGGCTCTGCTTCTGCTTCCTTTACATTGCCCAGTTGTTCCTTTAAATTAATAAATCAGCATCATTAAAGAAATAATATACGGGAACTGCCTAGCAGCACTGTTTTCATCATGAAAGTCACTGTACAAATTTTCTTCCAATTCATTACAGAGTGGTATGGGAAGTGGGTGTGTGAGGCTTTGTGTATTTCTCTCTGTACAGGGAAGCTTGAAGTTAAAAACAAAATTCTGATGTTCAGAAAAATCAGGTTATGGTAAGGTTAGTTTGGCAAAAGAATCTTTGCAGTAGACGTGGTAGGAGCTGGAAGCCAAGAAATTGTGCTTATCTGTTAGTAATTCTTATATAAATAGCTTGAAAGTGAAAATTATTTTGTAACCTTTTATTGACCACGGCTTGCCTGGGTGATGATCAGCTCAGCTTATACACTATATGAATAGGAAGGAAAATAGCTTGAAAGGCCAAATGCTAATCCTGCCAGAAAACTATAGGACACTGGTATAATTTTATCATTTCCAATTACCAGAGAATGGTATATACAACAAAATAGAAAAATCAGAGTAGACATAATTCTGAAAAAGAAAATTATTAGATCTCTGCATAGAACATTATCACCTTTAAAAGAATTATATACTATATTTAATTAAAAACTTCCCTCATGTTGATACTTAGATGAAATAACAACATCTCTTTCAGTTCATATTAAAAAAAGGCTTCTGGGCTTCCCTGGTGGCGCAGTGGTTGAGAGTCCGCCTGCCGATGCAGGGGACACGGGTTCGTGCCCCGGTCTGGGAAGATCCCACATGCCGCAGAGCGGCTAGGCCCGTGAGCCATGGCTGCTGAGCCTGCGCATCCGGAGCCTGTGCTCTGCAAGGGGAGAGGCCACAACAGTGAGAGGCCCGCCTACCGCAAAAAAAAAAAAAAAAAAAAAAAGGCTTCTAGGGCTTCCCTGGTGGCGCAGTGGTTGAGAGTCCGCCTGCCGATGCAGGGGACATGGGTTCGTGCCCCAGTCCCACATGCCGCAGAGCGGCTGGACCCGTGAGCCATGGCCTCTGAGCCTGCACGTCCGGAGCCTGTGCTCCGCCATGGGAGAGGCCACAGCAGTGAGAGGCCCGCGTACCACAAAAACAACAACAACAACAACAACAACAACAAAAAATGGCTTCTAACTTCTTGTAAAATAAAATATTTATGTTTACTATATATTCCATTAGTGGGGAAATTTAACAGGACATTAAATATCTTTGCTCAAGTCCAAAGAACTCTATACTTAGAATGGAATACTTCTCAGGTCTCTAATTTACATACATTTTCAGAAACTCTTAGCAGAGACATGTTCTAGAATCCCCAGGATTACAGAGGCCTAAGGCTCCTTATTTACAGAAAAAAGCCCTTGCACGTAACAACATTCAACAAACTGTTGTTTAGCAGTATTTTACCACACACAAAAATCCTTTCTTTTCAATTTGAAAGGGATGTTTTAACTCTCTTAATACACTGAAACAAACATTTTGGTGCAAACTATGATTAATCTTTTCTTGAAATAATTTATAAACATTTCTTACTTTTTTCTACTTAGGTCAAAGGTATTCAATAGTGAAGTACCTATAAAATAAACTGCCTTGTGATAATCTTAAATTAGAAATTTTATGTAGTACTATAACTAAAAAAGAATCCTTTAACAGGGGGTTAAGGTATCATCTAATGAAAAGCAAAGATGCAGGAAGAGAGAAAAAAAAGCCCATCATTCTTCCTTATAAATGGTCAGAAGAAAAAAAAACAAAACACCAGACATGGCCTTTGCTTTCTCTCAAGTCTTAATCTTTTTCCTTCTTCAACTCTCAGAGACAATCAATAAAGGAATAAATAGATCAATGCCCAAAATGTTCATTTCAAAGTTGTGACTGATATTATTAACCTTCTTCTACACAATTAAGGCATTTTAGTGTCTAAGTTATATGGATTTAGAAAATGAGAGACAATCACTTGTACAAAGTAAAAATAATGGTTGTTACAATAACAAAGTGATCAGTTTCTATTTGGAAGTTGTCTCTTTTAGTCTTCTCTCTAAATCCTGACAACTCAGCAAACCTGGGTCAGCTACCCCTTCCTCTAACCTTAACTAAAACTATACTTATGCTGATCAAATAATTCATCACACTGTTCTGAAGTGACTTGATCACCTGTCAAGTCTGTCCCACTTGACAGGCAGGCACAGTGTTTTATTTACTGTGGGATGCCCAGAGTCTATTACAGCACCTGGAATGCAACAGCTTCTCCAGGAATATTTGTTGAGTAAATGATGAGTGACTCGTGCGAGAAGAGTTAATTTAAAATATTAAACTTAGCTTTGAATTAAGGGATTAGGTACAGTTTGACCAAACGCTTCTCTCTCACACATAACGAAGTACTCATACATGCATACACACATGTGTACATACCAACTCACATGCGCGCACACGCACACACACACACAGCCCTTAGTGATGAATGGGGAATGGGCACAGCACTGAGATGGAGGAAAAGCCATGCTTGGATTGGCCGGGGTGGTGGGGGAGACATTTATATAAAAGGCAATCAGGATCTTAGCATAAAAACTTTACTAAAAAGACACTTTAAAAAATCTCATCCAACAACATTTAAGTATTTCTAGAAATAAAATTTCATTTAAGGGATTAATTATGACGTACACATTCTGTGTGTGTACGTATACTTTTAAACGATTCAATGATTTCCCCAAGAAATTTGCTTTGTTCTTTAAACTGAACTTAATTATTTTATCTTAGTGCCAATGTTTTTTTTTTTTTAGTGCCAATGTTTTTTTAAACAGTTGATTATACCCCCAAACACCCATCTCTACATCGAGATATATAATCTGTCATCATATACTGAAGACAAAAATTATGGACGAAAACTAACAAATAAGAAAGAAATGCTTTAACAGCAAACACATTTTACTCTAATGTTGGGTCAGTGTAAAGATGATGACTCCCTTGGTAAAAAGGATGGCCCAGGTGAATAATTTTAGCACAGAAAGCTCACTGGAGGGTACCTCTACTATTCTATCTCCAGGTTTCAAGGTTCCATTTTTGCCAGCTGGACTATCTTCAAGAACATGTTTGATGAAAATGCCCCTCATCACTTCACCGTTGCTTAGACGACTCCCCATCCCTCGTCCACCAACAATGCTGATGCCCAGGGATTTGCTTGGTTCTCGCCAAAGTTCAACCCTATAAAAAATAAATTAAATTTTAAACTCTCATAAGGAAGTATTGGGGCAAAGCCTCATAATATTGGGTTTGGCAATGATTTCTTGGCTATGACACCAAAGGCACAGGCAACAAATGCAAAAACAGACAAATTGGACTTCAATAAAAGTAAAAGCTTTTGTTCATCAAAAAGTACTATCAAAAGAGTAAAATGGCAACCCACAAAATAGGAAAAATATTTTCAAACCACATATCTAATAAGGGATGAACATCCAGAATATCTAGAAAACCCCTAAAACTCAACAACAAAAGCAAACAAACAGATCAAAAATTGGGTGAAGGACTTGACTAGATATTTCTCTAGGGATGATACACAAATGTCCCAATGAGCACATGAAAAGATGCTCAACATCACTAACATTAGGTGAATCAAACTATGAAGTACCACCTCACACTCAGTAGGATGGCTACTATCAACAACAACAAAAAAGAAACCCAGAAAATAAGCGTTGGCAGGGAAAAATTGTAGAAATTATGGAAAAATTAGAACGCTTGTACACTGTTGGTAGTGATGTGAAACGTTGCAGCTCCTATGGAAAAAAGTATGGAAGTTCCACAAAAAATTAAAAACAGGGCTTCCCTGGTGGCGCAGTGGTTGAGAGTCCGCCTGCCGATGCAGGGGACACGGGTTCGTGCCCTGGTCTGGGAAGATCCCACATGCCGCGGAGCGGCTGGGCCCGTGAGCCATGGCTGCTGAGCCTGCGCATCCGGAGCCTGTGCTCTGCAAGGGGAGAGGCCACAACAGTGAGAGGCCCGCCTACCGCAAAAAAAAAAAAAAAAAAAAAAAAAAAAAATTAAAAACAGAATTACCATATGATCTGGCAATTCCATTCCTGGGTATATACCCAAAAGAATTCAAAGCAAGATCTTGAAAACATACGTGTACAGCCATGTTCATAGAAATATTACTCACAACAGGTGGAAGCAACCCAGTGTCCATGGACAGATGAATGAATAAACAAAACAATATATAAATACAAAGTAACATTATTCAGCCTTATAAAGGAAGGAAATTCTGACACATGCTAGGACATAGATCAACTTTGAGAACATTATGCTAAATGAAATAAGCTAGCTAAGTGAAATAAAGGACAAATCCTATATGATTCCACTTATATGATGTACCTAGAGTAGTTAAATTCATAGAGACATAAAATAGAAAGGTAGTTGCTAGAAGATGCATGGGGTGGGGGATGGAGTTACTATTTAATGGATACAGAGTTTCAATTTTGCAAGACGAAGAAAGTTCCGGAGAGGGATGGTGGTGATGGTTACAGAGCAATGTGAACACACTTAATGCCACTGACCTAACACACTAAAAAATGATTCAGAAATGATAATAGTAAACACATTTTTTTAATTCAAAGGAATAAAATGTTACATATGTTAATTTTTGCAAATATTATTTGCTCAATTTATTAAGGTTTTACCAGTAGTAAAACAAGATTATTTTAAATACTCTTCCAATTATGTGTTTTATAGGGTCTGATAAATACTAATGTATTTCTGAAGCTTATTTATTACAGGTTAATATTGGACTCATACTCCAGGCTGGGGCACCGATGAATGTAAAAGGACCATTTTCCAGAAGCTCTAATACTGCAGACATCAAAAAATTCAGCTACCCTCAAACAGATGGTACCTTCTAAGCTTAGCAACCCAATCAAGAGAGAGAACATTTCTGCATGCACTGTATCAGAAGCCTGCCTCTGTAGAAGTCTGTCTTGCCAACACAGACCTAGGAACTAACAGTCAGCGCAAGAAGAGCAGTTCTTGTTAGCAGTGCTAACAAGATCCTCCGTGACCTGATCCCATCACCACCTTCTAAATGCATCCCTCACAGCTCTCCACTTTCCTCTCTCCAACCCAGCTACAACATCATCTTGCTGTCCCCTAGGTTCATCAGACATGCTCTCCCACCTTGGGGCCATGGTGCTTGCCTCTGCCTGTGTCCTGAATGTACTTCCTCTACCCACATAATAACCACACGAACTCTTATCTGATAATTGCAAATAGCTGTCAGAGCTATGGATGAGTTGAAAACACATGTCTTTTGAAAAGGCAAAATACAAGAATAAGGTGATTTGCAGCGAGGTGTTTGGCCAAGATGAAGGAGCAGCTCAGGTGACTGGAAGCAAACAGAGATACTGAGTAGAAAGCTCTGAGACAGGTAATGAGACTGTGCCGTGTACTCCCAGCTGCAGGAAGGGAGTCAGCTGACACTGGACATCAGATAAATAAAGAAAGCACGGTCCAGCATGCCCTCAAACTTGACATTTGAGGTGCTCCCAGAAGAAACGAAAGGATAGAGGTAGGTAGGACTCCTGTGCAATGAGGGAGGTCACAGTAAGAAAAGACTGGGATAAAAGAGTACTACAGGGGCTTCCCTGGTGGCGCAGTGGTTGAGAGTCCGCCTGCCGATGCAGGGGACGCGGGTTCGTGCCCCAGTCCGGGAAGATCCCACATGCCGCGGAGCGGCTGGGCCCGTGAGCCATGGCCGCTGGGCCTGTGCGTCCGGAGCCTGTGCTCCGCAGCGGGAGAGGCCATGGCAGTGAGAGGCCTGCGTACCGCAAGAAAAAAAAAAAAAAAAAAAAGAGTACTACAGGTGGCGTGAGAGGGCAGGCAACTGGTCACATGAAGGTAGATGATGAAACCCACATTTTCTTTGGTCAGCACTTTTTTCTTTATTAGAAATCTAAGATCCTAGAGATCTATTGTTTAGTCTAAAAGGATCTCACCGTGGTTCTTGATCTTAACAAATCTGTGAGAATAGCTTAAACTAGTTAAAATCCTATTCATCATTTTCTTTCATTCTAGGAATTCTGGGAAAGAAAAGAACCAACTTCTTCCATTTCCTAAGATAAAATGGCAAAGTACTAAAGTCAGCAGAGTTAGCCATTGTGTTTAATATTTAAGAATCCAAAATACATAGATGGGGCTTCCTCGCTCTTCTTTTAAAAATGTAAAAAAAATAAAATAAAAGAAAGAATGAAAGAAAATGTCTCCTAGGGCTCTTTGTGGTTGGTGTAAACTAGAGAGTGGCTCTTATGATTCCCTGAATATGAAAAAGATCATCAGCAGCAAACACTTATTAAGGGCTTATCATGTGCTCAGCATTGTTCTCTAAGTGAGTTCCATACACTTTGATTTAATTCTCAAATCACTCCTATGAGGTGGATACTCTTGTCAGCCCCAGTTTACAAAGGGAAGAGGCACAGAGAGGTTAAACAGCCTTTGGGTACCAGCGCCTTGTGCTTCCTCAGGATGTGGCACAGACAGCAAAGCGGTTTCAGATCCACTCCTTAGAGGAAAGGCTGTAACTCCTCAAAACATCAGAGCAGATAACCAAAGACAGAGCTGCCAAAAGGACCCCAGCACTGAGGAACCAGACTCAGGATTCACAGAGCAGAACATGGTAAACATTCCGTGGAAAGGAAAAAAAAGAGACCTATAAAAGAAAAATTTTACAGAACATGTGCAGAGCTGGTTTTACAGAAAAATGGCAGCCTTTCTGGAGAGCACAGGTTTAAAATAGAGTGAAATTCAGAAAAGCAAAGGTAAAACAGAGCTCTGAGGCCAGGCTGCTTGAACTTAGAACCAAGAGCTCCTGGGCTCAAGTCCTACCCTTCTGCTCCTTAACAACTGTGTGACCCTCTGAAACTTCTTTAGTCTCTCTTTTACTTTCCTCAGCTGGGAAACGGAGCCAACAAGAGTCTCGACATCAGAGAGCTCCGGTGAGGATTACATTCATGAATACATGTAACGTGCAACACAAAGCTTTGGGACATACTAAGCAATCAATAAATCTCTGATTACTCTTATTATGATGATTATAATTATGATTACTGAAGTAATGTCAACAAGGTATAGTATTCAATTCATATGACAAATGAGCAAATGTGTACCCCAGCACCTCAATCCTGTTATGCCTATACATTGTTTACTAAGATAACTTACCATTTTCTACCCATCAGGTTGACAAAAAGTTTTTAAATGATCATATGATGTGGTAATAAAGGTGTGGGGAAAAGAAAACTCTTATATATTAGAAATAAAAGTAAAAATTGGTATAGTCAATTTAAAAAGCAATTTGACAACTTCTAGTAAATAATACAGTTAAATCTATGAGCCAGCAAGTCCACTGTGGGATATACACCTAGATAAATTCTCATCCATACATATAAGAAAATAAGATATAGTTACTGCACAGAATTATTATAATAATAATTACTCAAATATCAATGAGAATTAACTGTGGTATACTCATATACTGAAAGGCACTGCAACAAATAAACTGAATGAAATAGATATTTAAGTATCAACATGATAGATCTCCAAGACATCGGTTTGAGAGAAGAGTGAGTAAGCTGGAAAATGATACATACAGTATGATACAATCCTGTACATGAAAATCACACAAAGGTGTAACACAGATTATTTACAATCTTAAAATTTACGCTTTGCTAAAAAGTATTCTCTATTTCCACACAAAGTAAATTTTTCTTGACTGCATGAAAAAATGTCCTACCAGGTTTCCAATGTTGTAAAGCATATTCATTAACACTTGTTCCTCATTTACTAAAAGCTCTGGCTATTTTGGTAAGCTTCCTCATGAACTTCGATGAACTTTCCCCCCAAAATACCTTAGTGCTTCTATGTAGGTTAGGGCGGGCAGAGTATCTTCTTTAAGATTTATGGAAGCTCCAGACATATCCTCTCTGTAAATTAGTTACTGCCTTTAGAGACACCTCTTAGGCTGACGTGAAGGCTAAAATCGAGGATAAAACTATAAAAATCTTCTGGTCCATAAGTTATACCCTTCTCATAAGAAAATTTCATAATGATTCCTATGATCAACGCTTTATTTTCTTTGTTATGAATAATGATGAAGAAGATGCTGATAAGACCGACACTGACTGAGTGCTCACTCTGTACTGGGCACTGGACTAAGGACTCTACATGCATTATGATACTGAATTCTCCACTAAATTTAAAAGGTTCTATTATTTATTTTTATTTTTAAATTAAAAAGTTAATTATTATTTCAAAAATGTTTCTTAAGTGAAGTACAGTTGCTTTAACATATATTAATGTCAGGGGTACAGCATAGTGATTCAGTATCTTTACAGATTATACTCCATTAAAATTTATTACAAGATCATGGCTATAATTCCCTGTGCTGTACAGTATATCCTTGTTGCTTATCTATTTTATACACAGTAGTTTATATCTCTTAATCTCTTACCCGTAATTTGTCCCTGCAGCCTTCCCTCTCCCCTTTGGTAACCACTAGTTTGTTTTCTATATTTGTTAGCCTGTTTCTGTTTTGCATATACATTTGTTTGTTTTATTTTTTAGATCCCACATATAAGTGATATAATACAGTATTTGTCTTTCTCTATATGATTTCACTAAGCATAATATTCTCTAGGTCCATCCATGTTGCTGCAAATGGCAGAATTTCATTATTTTTATGGCTGAGTAGTAACATTCCACTGTGTGTATATATACATATATAAAGATATATAATTTCATCTAATATTTATAATTCTATCTAACTTGCTTCTGCCTCTTTCTTCAAATAAACAAGAAACTTAGTATCTTATAATATTTTTTCTGCCACAGATCTACCACTTATATTCTCAATGTGGGTAATAATGTAGAAAGACCTTAATTTCTCTAAGCAGTCTAAACAGTTTTTAAAAAATTCAAATCAAAAAGTCACTTTAGATGGCTGAAAATGCTTACTGTCTTTTGTGAAAGCAACATAAAAGGTCTCCTATACTTTGAACAGGATTTGACCTAGAGAATGTTTACATGTGATGGCTGTAACCTCAAGCTCATTGGTGAGCAAGGAAACTCATCAAACTGTACTACACATCTGCAGAGTAGAAATTTTTCTCTCTCGAGAATTTTATTTATTCATTGCAGAATAAATATTAAGTATTTACTATGTAAAAGGCACCTTTGTGATGGTCACTTTTAGATCTGTTTAGAGAAAGTACCCAATGATTACTTATATTTTACACTTAATGCAAAATACCTTACATTTTTCTTTAATTACTTTGTGTGTCTCTATATCTTGCCTCCCCAAATGCGTAATAGCCTCCTTAAAGGCAGTATTTATGCCTTACACTTCCCTGTTTTTCACAAAATCACCTGCCTCTCATCTGGGTCCATAATCAGGATTCAAAAAATTCCTATTAGACTGAATTTGATTCTACTCAGCATGAACATGAAAATACACCTTGGTGATACACAGTAGTATATCCGAGCAGATGTAGGGAAGTCGTCTTTTCTATTATATATGAGATTCGTTCTAGAAAGAGCATGGGTTAGAATAACTGCAGACTATGATAAGATGCTTACACACACATTTTGAATATATATGCTTGAATATCTAGTTTCTACAAATGCTAGAGAAATTTCAAGTTAACATTTGGTGGTTTACCTAAGATCAACCATACAAAAAATATTCCAACTACCTATGCATAATTTTCTCTAGTTTATTTAGTCCCTACTATGTGTCAAATCCTCAAATACATGTTAGTTTTAACCCTGTGTGATACAAATTATCTTCTCCACTGTGCCCATGCAGAAATGGAGGGTAAGGATATTAAACTACTTGCTCAAAGTCACAGTAGCAAGTTGTAACCCAGTACTTGAAACCACCCCTCCCTATCTTTAAACACCAAGTAGGTGGAAGACTGAAATAGTTCTTACCGCCTGGATTGATTCCAACTGCTGTACGTTGCATTTTGAAGTTCACTTTCTTCGCCCTCTCCTTCTTCTCGCTCTGGTAGCTCTGGAATGTCTCTGTTAAAGAGTTACAAAGTGAGTACTCCCAAATCCTAGTAAAGCCATGCAAGGTTGTCTTATATGTACTTTATTGTTGGTTTGGCTAAAAATGCAGAACTGCTTTATATTTTCACCATACTTAACTAATAAGTAGATAATAATTTACATTAAGGGGAAAAATAAAACCTGTATTTTATTTTACATAAAATAAAAGTCTTATATTAGAATCAATCTACTATAACTGAGTCTGGAGATAGAGCAGAACACAAAGAATCTTTTCTAGTCTTTCTCTTTCCTAATGAAACATGGACGAAGAAAGGAAAGGCATGAAAAGAAAGGGAAAATGCCAGAATTTTAAAGAAAACTATTCAACAAGTTATTTCTTAAATGCTTACCGTGCGCAAGAAAGTAGAAGTACCATGTGGGTTATAAGCTTGCAAAGCCCTGATAGATCCCTGGCCTGAAAGAGCTTATCACCAAGTACACCAGGAATGTAGCATCTCTGCTTCCTCAGGATGGACCAGTGCTTTCTCTTCAACTTTTGAAGACAGATGGAAAATGCTTATGGTCCAGCTCAGCCCATCCAAAGGAGCCAGACACAGAATTCTCCTTACAGGAAGCAGTTTACAGTACGCTTGGGTTCAAGGTCAGTTTTCGATTTCTGTAGGAATTCAGATTTTGCCAAATGCCAGGCATACAGCAAAATGTGTCCAATCTGTTAACTGACTATAAATAAAACCATAAAATAATAACCTTGTCAAGAAACATTTTGTTTTCCCAAAGGAACACTTTGCATTGTAAGGCACTGTAAATGGCATTGTAAGGGCCATAGAGAATGGTTAAATCAATTACAGTGTGGCCTTACGCTGTTAGTAAAAAATGGATTTCTAAAGAAATAGGCCTACATATTCTTTTGAAAATAGAGAAGGCTTTAAAAACTCTAATTCAATAAATGTTTGCAGTTGATTTTTATAGAAATTGAAGAAATCTCAAGACAGTATATGTTCAGATCATATCCATTCTCCCCTGACAGGAATAATGAATTTGATTCTACCCAGCATGAACATGAAAATACACCTTAGTGATACACAGTAGTATATCCGAGCAGATATAATTCTGTCAAATTATATCATCTTCAGACTTTGAGATCAGAAGTCATCTAATCCAATAATCCGACTGTGTTTGAATGTTTCCCAACATTTCTGCCAAACAATTTGTCCAGGCTCTCCCTGAATGTCTCATTCTTTCTCTGACCTGAATGTTAGATTTTTGTTTTTCATCTGTTAAAAGGAAATCCACCTGCCTGTGGTTCCTACCCATCGGTTTTGTGACTAAATTCCCCCTCTGTGTAAACTGAGGAAGGAGACTCTGAATGAGGCTGGGGTCCCCAGAGCCTAAGCCCGACAGTGTGACACGATGGTTGAGAATGGATCCAAAGAAGGATTTTCAAAACAATGTTAAGAAGCTGACTGAGAACTAGTCTGAGTGAAGCTCAATCCGTAAGATGCAAGGCAGATACAAGGCCTAGCCCTCTGGAAACACCACTGGAGAGAATATGATAGAAAAAGCAGGTAAGGAACATAGACAGGAATGAGAACTTTGAAAGAGTACCTAAAATATTCAGTTCTTACCCCTAAAGCCCAAGCTGGGGGAGCTGCTCAGACACAAGCACACACATTACATTACATGCTTCTGCCCTTTGAGCTATAAGATGATGAATATCCTGAGTCTTCTGATACAAAAACCCCATTCTCTTCAAATGATTCTCCAATCTCGAATCATTTCACTAACCCAGATATGCTCCTGTAAATGTGCTGATTATTCTTTATCCATCCTAGGCTGGGGTTTATGGGTCTTGGGTCATGTGCTCCAAAGAGCAGAATGGACTGATTCTGTTCCCCAGCACTCACTCAGCCAAGAATGAATTTTGCACTCGTGTTTGCTATTGAATATCAACGAAATTTCTGTCAACTATAATAACTAACTCTCTTTCATGTGCATTAAGGTGCCAGAAATTGGCACAAAGTCACACAGTGAAGGAGCAGAGGTGAGACTTGAATTGAGGCCATCTTATTACAAAACCTGGACTCTCAACCTCCATGCTATGTTGCCCCATATTTTTATACTGGGCTTGTGCAATTCTTCTTTTTTGGATCCAATGGTTAAGAACATGGAGCCTGACTGCATGCATCTAACCTTGACTCTGCCACTTACTAGCTATGAAACTTGGGCAAGTAACTTAACCTCTCCGGTGCAGATTCCTCCTGTGTAGGACGAAGACCATTTTGTTTTGAGCACCCTTATATTAATAGCAAATATACTTTTTCTGCAGGGAAGCAGCTAGTCACAGCACTGTACAATTCAGGCCCTTCTCCTTTCTGTGCTGGGAGGGAAGCACAGTGCTGAAAGTGGCTCTTTCGCTCTAATAGTAAATTTTTGAGTGCTTTTAAGGCCTCAGAACTTAGTAAGAATACCATGTTATCTTGGCATATTCTTTAATTAAGCCATCTGAAATGATATTTCAGAGGACACCAGAATTACTGATTTTACCACTTCAATAGGAAGTACCTGATAGTTGTAATCAATTCATGTCATTAACCCCGAGATGGAAATTCTAGACAGGAGTATGGCTGAGTTTTGTACAGGGTGGAATGAATACTCCTTTTCCCATAAAATTCAAGAGGCCCTAAGGGCCATGACATTCTTTGCTTTTATTAAACACATAACACACCTTTCCTTCCCTGACACTTTCTGGATAGCTGCAGCCATGTGCAATTTGTAGAGGAAAGAGCAATGTGATATCGTGACGTCTGCAAAGTCACTGGACACCAGGGTGCCCTGGGATGTTAGAACTTTTGTGAGCAAACCTCAGAATGTTTGCAAAGCCATTTTTCTCTACAACATGCTTAAAGAGAAATCTGTTACTCAGTTGCTAATGCAACTGAAAAAAAACAGGCCCACAGCTGGAAGTGTAAAGTGGTTCATTCTTCCCGGAAAGGCAGTATGACATTATTTCTCTCCCTGTGCTGAACTCAGCAGCAGCATCAAAACCTAGTTTCTGCCTTTCCTAATGGGGGAGTGGGGGGGGACTACTTTTCCTGTATTATTTAAAGGTTCTTAATACACTGCATATCAAAAGGCTTTAAAAAGCCATATACACTATTTCCTAACATGCATATATACAAAGACATTCAGCTCAACGTTCTCCAAAAGAGTAAAAACATAACTATTGAAAATGTTTCTGAATCTGTATGTACGTTAATAAAGAAATAAATAAAATTTCTGAAAATGTTTGCTTATGAAAGAGGAAAAGTGATACAATACCATACAAATTGTAGGTTCCAGGGAGTTAATGAAATCATACTCATATCTGGGGTAAATTCCCAAAACTCAATATGTTGAAAGTGCTATACTGAGTGGTACAACTAAAGATGTTTTAATTTCTTGATTTGATTTTTCACAGTTTTTTCCAAATTTTCCACAATATATGATCACTCCTTAAGTAATATGGGGGAAAGGGGTGAATATTTTTTAAAATCTTGAAAGAGAGAAAAGGAATTCAGTCTTTTTCATTTCTACTACTCTCTGACTCTGGATTCAAAACTCTTCTTTATAACTTGCTGTATCATTCATTCACTGTAGCAGATTTACAATTTCACTTACCTGCCAGTGTAGGAAGAAAAAATATCCAGTGCCATTATTCCTCCAGATTGTTGTCCCAAACTTATTTTGAACTCTTCTAAATGTTCTGCAGGCACATAAGTAATTCTGGAACAAGACACAATCCATGAAAGCAAAGGGAAGCAAAGTTTTGCCTGTTAGCGGAATCTTCCAAAATATAAAATAAAATTATATTGTCCCTTCACCTCTACTTTTTCACACAACTCATTTAAATTGGCTTAACTCAGTAGAGGATCCAAACTTCAAAAGGATAAAGTATCCTATAGGCAAGAATAATAACAGAAATTAAAATGTTAAACACTGCTGATAAACTATGTGTTTACCGATAATTATATGGGGGAGGAAAACAGCATAATGTCTATTTCCAGATGAGAACACTAACAGGAATTTTTTGAAATTAAAGGGATCTATAAATCCTTAGAGGGCTTCCCTGGTGGCGCAGTGGTTGAGAATCTGCCTGCTAATGCAGGGGACACGGGTTCGGGCCCTGGTCTGGGAAGATCCCACATGCCACGGAACAGCTGGGCCTGTGGGCCACGGCTGCTGAGACTGCGCATCTGGAGCCTGTGCTCCAGCAACAGGGGAGGCCTCGATGGTGGGGGGCCCGCGCACCGCGATGAAGAGTGCCCGCTTGCCGCGGCTGGGGAAAGCCCTCGCGCGGAAGTGAAGAGCCAGCATAGCCAAAAATAAATAAATAAACAAATGTGGGTTTAAAAAAAAAAATTAAAAAAAAAAATCCTTAGAAAAATAATTGTCAGTAATAACATTATTTTGCCCAAAGATTTTTGGGTTCTTTAGCAGAAACAAATTAGGTGAACTCTATTAAAACATTGGGTATAGCAAATTACTTTACATTCTCCCATAATACACAATTAATTTTGGACATTAACAAGTATTATCAATAAGCATATCCTAGCTTTATTAAATTATTAACTCTCAAGTCTGAAGTTTAACCATTATAAGTTTATGTAAAGACTCTGTTACTAATTTGTAGCAACTTCTTATATGTTCATTTTCGTTTCAGAGAAAAGCCTACTGTGTACACCTGAATGGTCTCTTACTAATTCAACAAGTGCTGGCTGAATGCCTATAATGTGGAAGGCACAGAGTAAGATGCTTATTACAGCTATAATGCTTCGAAACTGACATTTGAAAATTCAAGTTCACTGCTGTCCTATCAGGCTACACAACTGATTGACTTAAGTAGTCGGTTCTGAGATCCTCAAATTAATGAATAGTAAGGCAAGAGAAAGAATGCATTTGAAGGCGGTTCAGCATATTTGTGCAAAGAAACAAAAGTATGTATCAAAAATCAAGAAGACTATTAAAAAAGTCTTCACAAAAATCATGAAGACTATTAAACTGGCTAACCATAGCTTACCCATGAAGACAATAGGTATCAAAACCTTAGCACTAAAGGGCAAAGAAAAAGGATTGTCTTTCCTGTTATAATAGGAATTATACCAATGGCATAATTTATTGAGTGAGGAAGGTATATAATTTCAGACATCCTGGTGATTTCCATAAAAAGCATTCACTCTGTGAGCTCGCTTAGGTTTAGAGTCAGAGGACACAGTTCTGCTGCTTCTCCGGAGTGTTCTGGTAGGGTAAATCACCACCCATGAATCTCCATATCCTCAATCACAAAAAGGATGTCACTTTTTATGAGGCTATTGTAAGCCAAGAAGCACAATACAGACATAACACAGTGCTCTAACAGAGCGTCAGCCAGCCTGGCCACACCTGATCATTCTGGCATAAGCCGTGGACCCTTCCGACACTTTGTGACACTTTTACCTCAAGGATCAAACTGAAGTAAAAAACACAGTTTCAGTGGATTTAGAACTAGGCTGGGTGAGAGAGTGGCATCTTAATTCTGGAGCTACTTTATTTATTCATCTATAAAAACACCTTCTCTATAGTGTTACAAAAGTATACTGAATAGCAAATTTGCATTTATTCCTTCAAAAATAATGAGTCAAGAATGTTTAAAACATTAGGTTGGGGAAGAAGACTGACTGCCTTTACACAAAGAAAACTAAAACATAAAACCTGAAAAGCCTATTCAAGAAAACTGGTATTATTTCTGAAGGTTCAGTGAAGTTAAAACTCATCTAAATAATACCTTAAGAAAAAAAGCCAGGAAGAGGTGAGGAGAAAAAGCTAGAACACAACAGGCAAAATAAAAATAATCAGTTAAAAGTATTTAATTTTTTAATTGGTTTGAGAAGGAAAAGCTGTTTCTATCCCAAACACTGTTGAAAATGAATTCTCCTCTATATTTATTCAAAGGTGTTTACCCTTTACCAAAAGGTGGGGGAGGAAGAACTTTACAAATATTTTTCTTATATTTTAGAGCAGTGAGAAAGAGGAAAGAAAACAGTTTTCATAAATATTTAGCCCAACACAGACAGCAAGGCCATCAGAACAAGCATCCCACAATGCATTAGCCCATGCAGAACAATTATAATACATGCCTGGTCACACTGCCATAAAAAACCTCCAGACACCAACCAAGAACACCAAACTACATTATGAACTGCATAAACACATTGAAACTGCTTATTTGAGAATTGTATTAAAAATTCTTAAAGGCAAACTAACCTTAGATTACATGTGGAGTGGAAGAAAAAGAATAGCATTAGTGATGCTGAAATGTGACACAGCTATTAATCCAGAGGTTGCGTCTACATATGCAGACAGCATCACTCCCTGAAAAAAGAGCTGGAAAGCTTAGTAGTAGGAAAATATGATTTTCAAATGAGTTCACAATCACCAGTACAATGTGAAAATGTAACCATCTCATAGCTCTGTTGGAAGTATGTTCTTACATAAAGAAGAAAAAAAAAAAGCCAAAATGTATATACACTGAATCTCTATCTGGGTCTATCCCCACATCCGGATGTTACAAAAGCATGAAGAGGTTTCACAGACAAGTTGTAACACGCAGCCATAATGAGCTTTTCAATCACCATTACTCACACATAAAAGGGGGCTCGATCGTCAGCAGGTGCTGCAGAGAATCTAGAATGTGAAGCATACACCACAGCATCTTTTTACAATGGTGTTAACAAATGTCAATGTGTTGCGCTGAATGTGAGACGCATACATATGTAGTTAAAAATGGGTGCTCCTGGTTGTTTTTTCCCCTTTCCACCTCCCTCCTATCTACACCTCCCCCAGAAAAGCATCTGCTCTTTACTGGTGTCTATAGCAGTGATTATTAACAAGCATAGAAAAATGTAACTGCAATCAATCTTTTATTCCTTGATCAGGAATTCATCCCACACTTTAGGTTAAGGCAGGTGAATTCTGATTCAGCTCGGTAATTATCTGGCAGATGTTACAAGCAGCTGCCGCTAAGCACAAAACCCTGGCTATTATTACAGAAATATAAGCACTCCTGGCAAGGTGGAGTGTGAAGTGAGACAGAATGCATTCTGGTGAGGCTTCACATCTGGTTTTCCATAGAAAATAATGAAACCTGGAACTTACACTGGCTGTTCCTGAACTCTTGAAACTCGAATTATCTACCCAGGCACGCACGAACACGCATACACAAAGTTCCTAGTCATCTCTCGTAAGAGGCAAAAAAGAAGCCAGTGTGTTGTCTCAATAAGCAATGCTTTTCCTAAAACCAATCAGTTATGTAACTGAACCAATTAGAGTCCTTTTTTTTAAGTCCCTGCAATACACTCCTCCACCACCAGCCCAGATTAAGCTAGCTTCCTAACAAGAAATCAAGAGGAAGGAAGAGACATGGATGGAGCCTAGATTAAAGCAATGACCACAACACTTAACTGGCACTTAACATTACGGTTCCATGCAGAGTAATGGAAGGACTAGACTTTCCATTTGGAAGGATTACCCACAGTTTTCAAGGTAATTTTAAACCTTTTGCTTCATGAAAGCAAGTGACAGGGAGGAGAAATGGCCAAAAACACTTCATGCAAAATGCATGGAACACACTGCTCAGTCCTGGTCAATCTAAATGGCTATCTGTTTTACCACTTGACACAATTTTTCTAAAAAAGGATTATATGATTCTCATTTCTTTTTATCATTTACCCAATGAGTCAAAACTATAGCCATCCTAATCACAGCTTTAATAGGATACCTGAGGAGAAATCAATGTAATTTGTGGGTGTGTCTGTGAGTGTGTGTATGCACGCATGTGAGCATGTGAGAAAGAGACTGACTGACAGACTGATTTCCAGAGGAGGGAAGGTTGGAGGATTTTTCTTATTTTCTCTTTTTAATGTAAGATACTACATTATATTTTGCTTCCTGGAAGCCTAAAGCAATTTTTTATGAAACTAGCTCTCTAGATACTCTTCACAGTCTTAATAAAGCTGCTGAATGCATAAGTGGGTAAATCCTGGTGCTAAATCAGAGGATGGGAAAACAAACAACAAAACAAATCAAAACAACCTCCCCCCCCCAAAAAAAAAGCACAAAACAGGAAAGGAGAAAAAGGCTTTGTAGCCTGAAAATGTACCTGACACCTTTTCTAGAGTTGACTAGGTACATGACTTACGCTAAATCAATGTCACAATGATCTTATTTTGGGGCCACTTTTTAAGATCTGCAGTACATTAGGACAGCGAGGTAAGGTTAAAACCAAGCACCGATTCTAGTGCTCAGTGCCAAAAAGTGGACAGAAGACCTGCATCAGGGCTCACGACATAAGACGTGCATTATCACACAATAAATCAAATGATCAGTTACGAGGCCATCTGTATTTTGTAGTACCTCAAAACTACATAAGCTAAAACCCCAGCAGTAAAGAGTCTCCATGCAGATCCTTATCATTCATCTTTGAAGCAAAATGAATGGACACTAACTAGCCTGCAAGTGGTGAGGAAAGCACTTAACGTTTCTTTTTATTTATTGTAGAGGCACTGACATTTTTAATGGTCTTCGCTTGTACTTGCATGATTAATAAGATAATTATGGAACCGTCACATGATCTGGTGATCTGTTTCATTATAAAATAAAAGTCAAAAAGGCAGGCAAATATATGAAAGCCTGTGAGTGAAATTCTGCCCTAAAATTAAAAACTCCTTTTTATAAGACAGCAGAATGCACTCTAAACAGCATATATTTTTCTGCTTTTTATTGACAGGAAAATGAGAAACAGGTTGTAAACACAGTTTTCTTACCTAAGCTCTACTAGTATGTATTTTGCAGAAGAATAATACAGAATTCAGTCAGTTAGATAATATTAATACAAAAAAGTCTCCCACACTAGTATTCATCACATCAATTTAAAGTAAACAATCTTTCCTTGAACTCTTATTTTACTGTTTTATCCCTTATATGCAAATATTCAATTATTAATGCTAGAGAAAAAAGGAATGCTTTTACATTGTTGAGGTGTGACAATCAAGTTATGAACTGATTTTTATGCTGGCTCAAGAAATGTCTAGTGGGCTTCCCTGGTGGCACAGTGGTTGAGAGTCTGCCTGCTAATGCAGAGGACATGGGTTCGAGCCCTGGTCTGGGAGGATCCCACATGCCACAGAGCAGCTAGGCCCGTGAGTCACAACTGCTGAGCCTGCATGTCTGGAGCCTGTGCTCTGCAACAAGAGATGCCGCGATGGTGAGAGGCCCACGCACCGCGATGAAGAGTGGCCCCCGCTTGCCATGGCTGGAGAGGGCCCTTGCACAGAAACGAAGACCCAACACAGCAAGGGTAAATAAATAAATTAATAAACTCTACCCCCAACATCAAAAAAAAAAAAAAAAAGAAATGTCTAGTGACTTAAAAAACAAACCACATATATGACATACTTTTAGTACATTATGGGATGATGAGACACTTAAACACTTCCTGACAAAATAGCCTATATGACCTACCATCAGACCATATCAACATTTTGGTGAATTCTCTTATATCATGAGGCAGTTCAACAAAGGATAAATTATGGGTCAGACTGACACTGTTCTTATACGATCTTTACCATGCCTGGCTCTTAAAGAACTGGCTGACTTGGAGGATTCATACAGATCATTAGGTAGTGCACAATTTGCTCTACTGAGGCCAATCCAAACTTCTGTGTAACTTCCTAAGAGTGGACTGTCCTGCTCTATGAAAGATATTTCATATCTCTCACATCTAAGACTTTTGCAGAAATCACTGGAGAATTAAAAATAAAAATAGAAGGCAACATTGTTTTTAAGTATAGCTGTCCCTAGGTATCTGCAGGGGATTGGTTCCACGTGCCCCCATGGATTCCAAAATCCATGGATGCTCAAGTCCCTTACATATAAAATGGCAGAGTACAGTTGGCCCTCTAAACCCACGGTTCACTCAACCTCAGATGGAAATTTTGATCCAAGGTTGGCTGCCCCTGAGGATGCAAAACCCAGAGAGAGCTGACTGTGTATTTACTGAAAAAGATCTGGGTATATTTGGACCTGTGCAGTTCAAACCTGTGTTGTTCAAGGGTCAACTGTATTTCAGTATTGTTAGTATTAAGAAGTTATTGATTGTAGATATAGTGTCCTAAAGACTACAATCAATAACTTCTCAGGAATAGTCAAATTCTTCAGTGATTTATATTAAATAAATATATAATAATTTTTGTATATCAAACAGAAGTATGTACTGAGAAAAAAATCCTGATTAATGAATTGAAATTCCTGAATTTCCCAAGCCAAAATAGGAGCCAAATGATACTTACTTTATGTCTGGCCCAATGAGAGAATGTCTTCTCAACATGGCTCGTGCCTGAGTATTGGTTAAACTGATAGTAGATTCTTCATTAATAGACAAGATGCAGTCCCCAACAGCAATCCGACCATCTCGACTAATGGCACCTCCATGAATAATGCTTCGAACAATCATCCCCAAGCCATCTTTATTAGCACTTACTGTCATTCCTATGGTAAAGGAGGGATACATATTAAATGCATGACTTTCATGGTCTCTCAAGGCAATAGAAACAAAAGCAAAAATAAACAAATAGGACCTAATCAAATTTATAAGCTTTTGCACAGCAAAGGAATCCATAAACAAAACTAAAAGACAACCTACGGACTGGGAGAAAAGATTTGCAAATGATGCAATCAACAAGGGCTTAATTTCCAAAATATACAAACAGCTCATACAACTCAATAACAAAAAAACAAACCACCCCATCAAAAAATGGGAAGAAGAGCTAAATAGACATTTCTCCAAAGAAGACATACAGATGGCCAACAGGCACATGAAAAGATGCTCATCAACATCACTAATTATTAGAGAAATGCAAATCAAAACTACAATGAGGTACCACTTCACACCAGTCACAGAATGGCCATCATTAAAAAGTCTACAGATAACAAATGCTGGAGAGGGTGTGGAGAAAAGGAAACCTTCCTACACTGTTGGTGGGAATGTAAATTGGTACAGCCACTATGGAAAACAGTATGGAGGTTCCTCAAAAAGCAAAAATAGAATTGCCATATGATCCAGCAATCCCACTCCTGGGCATATACCCGGAAAAAAAACTATAATTCAAAAAGATACATACACCCCATTTACAATACACAGTGGCACCATTTACAATAGCCAAGACATGAAAACAACCTAAATATCCATTGACAGATGAATGGACAAAGATGTGGTGTGTATACACACACACACACACACACACAAAGGAGTATTACTCACACATAAAAAAGAACAAAATAATGCCATTTGCAGCAACATGGGTGGACCTAGAGACTATCATACTAAGTGAAGTAAGTCAGAGAAAGACAAATATATCATATGATATCACTTACATGGGGAGTCTAAAATATGACATAAACTTATTTATAAAACAGAAACAGACTCACAGGAAGAACAGACTTGTGGTTGCCAAGGGAGAGGCAGGGTAGGGGAGGGATGGATTGGGAGTTTGGGATTAGCAAATGTAAACTATTATATATACGTATAACTGAATCACTTTGCTGCACACCAGAAACTAACACAACAGTGTAATTAACTATACTTCAATAAAATAATTTTTTTTTAAAAGCATGACTTTCAAATTCATTTTAATTGAATTTAATAATCCCTATGGATTCATAGATAAAAGAATAGGAGTAACTTTTTCAGCAGTAAAAAAACAATCAAAAGGAAAGCATTAGTTTCTAACAAAAATATTTTTTAAGTAAATTTAGAAATGTTTGTGAAATTATACCTGAAGACACTCCATGTTAAATACATGAGAGATGAAACAGGGTCTACACTGTGGAGTGAATGTAGCTTAGGCTATGTGATGTGTCATCACTTACACAGAAAGTTCTCTCAGGGAGAACATTTTAACAGTATCAAATCAATTTTATAATAATAGTTCATCTCTCACATATATGAAAGAATAAAGAGCACGACTGTAAATGGAAAATTAGTTCTCTAAGAAACTCTCTGATATTACCTTATTTCTAGATCATTTGTTCATTTGGTATATACTTACTGTATGTTTACTATGTGCTAAGCACTATTCTGGTAGCTTGATATAAAAAAGCATAACGGGCTTCCCTGGTGGCACAGTGGTTGGGGGTCTGCCTGCCGATGCAGGGGACGCGGGTTCGTGCCCCGGTCCGGGAGGATCCCGCGTGCCGTGGAGCGGCTGGGCCCGTGAGCCATGGTCACTGGGCCTGCGCTTCCAGAGCCTGTGCTCCGCAGTGGGAGGGGTCGCAGCAGTGAAAGGCCCGCATACCGCAAAAAAAAAAAAAAAAAAAGCATAACAGAATTCCTAACATCAAGAAGCTTGTATTCAAGTCTTATCCACAGTGCCTATCACAGTGCCTGAACATACAGTAGTCAGTTGAATTAAACTGATGTGAACATTAATCTATTACCACTTTATTTCCAAATCTGAACTCCAACGAGCTCCAGATTTGGATATTTGATTGCCCTCTTGACATGGTCCCTGAATGATTCATAGGAAATACAACCCTAGTAAGTATAAAATTGAATTCCCTAGTCTCCATCTCCCCGTATTTCTCCATTTGTCCTCCCGTTTTTGGTAATGGTACCACCATACTACTCTCCATTACTCAAAGCAGAAATGTTGGAGTTGCTCTGGATTCCTAACTCTCTCTCACTCCCTATATTTAATCCATCACCAAGTTCCACCATTTCTATCCCTAAAACTTATCTTGAATTCATTCACCTTTCTCCACATCCATACTAAACCTAGACCAAGCCAGCACTTCTCCTGCCTCATTTTCTGAACCAGCCTCATAACTGGGCTCCTGGCTTCCAAAGTTGTCCCTGCCAATGCATTCTTCTCATAGCAGACAGAGCAACCATTCAAAAAAGACAAACCACATCACATCACTCCCTTTGCTAACAATCCTTTAACAGTTTCCTATTGTGCAAATATACAACATACCTACATGGCCCTGTGTATATGGAACTCCTGGCCTGGCCCTCCCGACGTGTACCCTTCCTTTGGGCTATGCCCTCCTTGCCCCACGCCCCCACCGTGTTCCAGCAACATGGCCCTCTTTCAGAAATATACCTTGTCTCCCTTTTCAGAGTCTTCGCCTGACACCCCCTTTCTGCAGCTCTTGCACAGCTAACAACTTCTCACTCTTCAATATCAATTCCTCAGAAAAATATTCTCAACAAACCCATCTGAATTAATGCTCTCTTCTCCCCCTACCCTCACTCTATTCCTTCAAAAATATAAGACCTATTGAAATTGAAAACTTTACATAAAATAATATAAATTCACTTAAAACCAAGTACTAAAAGTTCCTTCCAAAACAAGATTATATAATTAAACAATATAAGGAGAGCTATAACTCTCTTATTAAAACTTTGAGAGAAGTCAATAATCCGTTTTTAGTTTTTTATAATATTTTTAAAAGAAAGAAATTCTCTCTGAATATTAACTTTAACTATACCAAATTAGACATGATATTTCAAATATTTTTTAAAGAATGATCCTGACTACAATATGTTTCCAGCCTGATATTTCATGCCTGGATTTGGGCCATCCAGGCTCCTAGTTACCATTTTCTGATAGGAATGAACCATTAATCAAATGTAGTTAAAAGATTCTGTTGAGATTCATACAAACGATTTTTAAGTGCATTGTTATTAAGGAGCTTACTATAAACCAAAAAACAAGTTTAGACGCTGCTTCATCCAAGGTGGGTTTCATACGAGCAAAGAGGCTGGCTCTGAAATGTTTCCACAGGTACGCTAGTTTGCTCTGATGCTGCCATCTTTCCCACCAGGAACCACCAGACAACTATACTATAGTAAAATCAAAACGTATGACTACAAGACACAACTTAACTCAGTGGCCCATCCTGGGAATCTAACCCATCATCTTGTTCTCATTGGCACCATGCATTCTGCAATAAAGCAAGCCACAGACATGCGACAAGTCTTCACGAGCTATGGTCAACATGACCTCTAAATTAATCTTAACAACATGACCTCTAAATTAATTCTTAACAGCATATTTAACTCATGACTCTACCAGTTATTAA
The DNA here is from genome assembly GCF_964165515.1 of Mesoplodon bidens. Classification (NCBI taxonomy): domain Eukaryota; kingdom Metazoa; phylum Chordata; class Mammalia; order Artiodactyla; family Ziphiidae; genus Mesoplodon; species Mesoplodon bidens. Next base: position 65,598,911 of record NC_138162.1, on the reverse strand, counting down.
GGCTGTCAGGTCATGTCAACCACATGAACAAAGAAGTTGACATCAGTTAGCTCGGCTTGTACTTTCCTTTCACCAAATGATCATTTTCGGGCTTCAATAACTTCGAGGTAATATCCACTGACTAGATTTTGGTTGTAACTCATAACTCAATTTTTTCCTAAAAGAGGTATAGTAGGGATAGCCCAAACCATGTACTATAGAACCAAAAAACTGGTTCCAAATTTGAGTTCCAGCACTTCTAATCAGTGTGGCTTTGGGCAACTGACTTAACTTCACAATGGCCTGCATTTTACTCATCTGTGATATGGGGATAATGCCCACTTTTAGGGTTGTTTAAAGAATTTTTTGAGAAAAGCACATGTAGCGTTCCTTTCAAAGTGCTCAGTAAAGTACAAAAGAAAACTCACAGAATATATTTAAAAGACATCTCCAATCCAAAGCTACATTGCTTTCTAATTAATGCCTTAATGCAAATCGTAATTCAGCTTCAAAATGAAGCTTGTTACTACAGCAATGCCACTGCAGCTCTGAGTGACTCAAGGATTCACATGGCTTGTATGGTGTGTGAAAACCAGAGACAGACTCAGGTTTGAGTCCTGGTTCCAGAGAAATTCCTGAGTCTATGTTTCTGTACCTCATTAGCGAAGAAAAGGTAACACCTACCTTTCCTTCTTACTTTTTTACCTTCAAGACCTAGTACAACATAATTAGCCAATGTACCACAGACCTATCAAAAATAATCAAGATTAAAATTTTCAAAGGTCACTATATGCATATGTACATAACTGTGTATATCTGCACATAACATCCCCCCCACTAAATTTAACAAAGTTTAAAAACCCCAGGTTATTCTCAAAATCACAGCAAATGGATGATGACAGCTTTTAGAGAAACCTATCATTTATTAATAATTTCTTCTGATTATAACTAGGAAAGAAACAAATTACCCAGAAAGTGAAAACTGCAAACAACTTCACATAAAGAAGAGACCTATTCTATGAAAATGTGTTCAGTGATAGACCCTTTCATGACACACTCTCCTACCAGCACAAAGCCAGTCTCAATTAGATATTCTAAAATGCTACCACACTTTTTGTTACTTCAAGTTGTAAAGACAAGACAACACCTTCCTACATTAAAAGCTTAAATGAATGCTTTAATTAAATTGTTTTAATGTTCTACTGAGATTTTTAAAATAGGCCTTTTTCATTATTCCTTTACATCTAGTTACTCTGGGCATTGTAGAAATCTGAATATTGAAATCTCCTGTCAAATGAGGTAAGAGAGAAATATTCTTGCTTTGGCATACAGAATTTGCACTCCAAGATGCCAGAGGAACTCAACTGGGCCCCAGGAAATCAAACAGCTAAGGACAAAGCCCTATAAGCATTTTGGGTTGTACATTATTCAAATAATGGAAACTAAGCAGAAAAGTAAAACTAAAAGATATATATTACATATATATGTTAACACTTTTATATTACAGTTTGGTTGGTAAACTAATGGTGTTATAATTTCACACAAGTAAGTGGTTTAGTCTCACAAAACAAATTAAAGAGTTCTTTTCTATTTTAATGTTAAAATCAAACTACTGAGGTATAAATGGATTTTTGGATATGAAAGCAAGGACACTTCACCTTCTACTCTTTTTTTCCCCCCAAATCCTAATCATTTTGGTATATTTTTTAAAATCAAAACTCAACTGCTAAAGTAGAAGCAACCAAAGTTTCCAACGACAGATGAGTGGATAAATGAAATTTGCCGTAAACACACACACACAACACACACACACACACAGGAATATTATTCAGCCTTTTATTAATAAGGAAGGAAATTCTGATACGTTACAACATGGATGAACCTTGAAGACATTACAAAATAAGCCAGTCACAAAGGGACAAATACCATAGAATTCCATTTACATAAGGTACCCAGAGTAGTCAAAATTTATAGAGACAGAGAGGAGAATGGGGAGGATGCCAGGAGCTAGGGGAGAGGAGGGAATGGGGAGTTAGTGATTAATGGGTACAGTTTCACTCAGGGAAGATGAAATTCTGGAGATGGATGGTGGTGATGGTTGCACAGCAATGTGATGTACTTAATGCCAAAGAAATATACACTTAAAAATGGTTAAAGTGATCAATTGCACGTTACGTATCTTGTACTACACTAAAAAAAGGATATATCCTGATGTCGTAACAGAAAAAAACAAAAAAATCCATATGACTGTCTCAACAGGTGAAAGAAAAGATTTCACAAAATTCAACATTCTCTCAGCAAACTAAGAACTGGTGAGCAATCCACAGGGTTAGACTGTAAAATCAGATGTACTCCAACCCCAGCTCTTACAGCAGCCTCCCAGCTGCTTCCGATCTAATTCATCCACCTGTTCCAGAATGATCATTAAACACACATCTGGTCACGTCACCCCTCTGCCCTTAGCTCCCACTGGCCACTGGCACCTAAGGCAGGGGGTGTCCTGAGGGAGGTCCTGTGTCCTGCATACGAAGAACTCACCAGGCAGCTGTCTCCCACCTACCATTCCTTCAGCTTCATCTCTGACTTTGCCCGCCATTATGCCACACTTCACCCACACCAAACAAACTTCAGTGATGTTTCATGGTTCTCTGCCTTGGCTCTTCCGACTTTCCCAATGCCTCCACGAGGTGGTAGAAATCTCCTTCTTCAAGGACTAAATCAAACATCTACTCTTATCTGAAACCTTTCTAGAAACTCCTCCACACTCAGAGAGCAGGGATCAACTATTCCTTCATTTAAGGCTTCAATGTTCTCTGCATGAGGGTCTCTCACGGCAGGTATGATATTTTAATGCACTGAGGATTTTAGAAGTCAGTTTGTCTACTCTCCTAACCTCATATTCCTTGAGAAAAATGATTATATAATGGTGTCTATGCATAGTAGCCAGAATACAGAAAATAATTAATGTTTGAGAGTTGAGTAAATAAATACACTAGAATAGTATCTCTCATATGGGCTCTGCAAAATTTCTGTCTTATGAGTTAATAAAAAAAAATGGCCAATGACATGTGAGAAATGCTGCATCCTGTAACCTTTTCTTAGAGATCCACAATGCATTTTTTTTTTTCTATTTCTTTTTTTTTCTTTTTTTTTTTGCGGCACACAGGCCTCTCACTGTTGCGGCCTCTCCCGTTGCGGAGCACAGGCTCTGGACGAGCAGGCTCAGTGGCCATGGCTCACGGGCCCAGCCGCTCCACGGCACGCGGGATCCTCCCGGACTGGGGCACGAACCCACGTCCCCTGCATCGGCAGGCGGACTCTCAATCACTGCGCCACAAGGGAAGCCCCACAATGCATATTTGACTATCAAAGCTACTGAGTGATGAAAACAGAAACACCTGTCTCTTTAAGTTTATCACATTCCAAACTCTGAAACTTGGAACCCATTTAATAACTCCTATTAACAGCCTACAAAACTAGTATTATAAGCAACATGCTTTCAGAAACACTGCATTAGCAGATGAGATATTTTTGACATGTTTAGGTATCTATAGTACATATCCCATAATTAATGAATTAGAGAAAGTTCTGTAGCTTAAGTTATATATTATTCTATTAAATGTAATATATAAGAAATAGTAAAGCTAATTAAGTAGAAATTCTCTGCTATAAGTCTCTATGTAGCTGCTGTTGGTAGCGCCCAGCTGCCAGCAAATGGAACAAAATCTAGAAGGAGGCAGAGACCGGAATCCCAGTCACCAGCTAAGCAACGCTGGCTTCTCTGCCAAGTCCAGAATTTAACAAGGAAACTAAACCCCACCACAGACACCAATGTAAAGGGTGCTGGCTTGGTTACATCCTAGAAGGAGGAAAAAGCTCTCTGAAGCACAGCTAACCAGAGAGTCTTGAGCTGTAATCAGACCTCCAGGGAAGCTGATTTATGGCCCTACTGATCAGCACCGAGCACTAAAGACAGAGCTGAGCCATGTCACTGCTCAACTCAAAAGAAGAACAAATGTGACCTGCCTGGATATAATTTTAGCTACTGTAATCAGGATTTTATTTCTACAGTGGGTCTTCTTTGCCCAATTCAGGAGATTTGGGATTATTAACCAGCCACAACCCTGTACAGGTAAAAGAGGACATAAAAATCCTGCCACCTGGGAAGGACTACTGAATAACTGCACTTAAATTTTGGTGGTTGCGCACCTCCTGTCTTTCTAGTCTTTATTTCAGCAAACGAAAGAAATTAAATACAAACTGACTTATGCATAACTGGTAGCATTCAAAGAAACTAATAATTTCCTTTTCCGAAGAATTTAGAATTCCAAATCGCTGACTTTTCATTTTCTAAGAATGCCTTTTCTGATTTGCTGTATCATACATAAACACTTGTATATCTTTTACTTGAATGGAAATGAGGCTCAAGAATACTTGTAAATAACTAGGAGAGTGAGGGTTATAAGCTAGTCTGAATTAAACAAACCTGTTAACCATTTCAGATAAAAATAATGAGTACATAAAAAGAATAACCATAAAAACTAAGGGAGGGATCTCCCTGGTGGCGCAGCGGTTAGGAATCTGCCTGCCAATGCAGGGGACATGAGTTTCAGCCCTGGTCCAGGAAGATCCCACATGCCTCGGAGCAACTAGGCCCAGGCACCACAACTACTGAGCCTGTGCTCTAGAGTCCGCGAGTCACAACTACTGAGTCCGTGTGCCACAACTACTGAAGCCCGCGCACCTAGAGCCCGTGCTCCGCAACGAGAGGAGTCACCGCAATGAGAAGCCCGCGCACCGCAACGAAGAGTAGCCCATGCTCACTGCAACTAGAAAAAGCCCGCGCACAGCAACGAAGACCCAACACAGCCAAAAATAAATAAATAAATAATTTTTGTAAATGCTTAAAAAAAAACTTATGGGAAATTTTACAACATCTATTATGTTACCTATACTCAAATATTTCCTCTTGGCCAGGGGTTTGGGAGGAAAGGTGTATGTGGAAAATAAGAAACTTACCCAGGCTAGAATTGCCTTTTGCTATCATAATAGTCCTCTCGAAAGATTCTTTGGATATAGTTTGGAGCATGACACACTCAGCAGCAGAAGCCAGGGATCCCTGTTGAATTAAGAACTTGGAGCCCTGTCAGAAAATAAAAATAAGTCATGTGGAAAGGAAAACTAGACTTTGGAGTATGATTTCAACATCACCCATGTTCTCTAACTGGTTATGCTTTATTCAGCAAGAACCTACAAACAAAACAAGTTCATAGGTTGTCTTCTGAAAATCTCAGTATCAGGCAAGCGCTGGCTCCAGAGGAGCCAGAATAATCTAACCCCTCACTGTCCCCAACCTCATCATCATACGCAAACCATCTCTTGAGAATGTTACCTTTCCACCTGAATCAGTCAGCACAGGAGAACTCAGTTCTGCACTTGATATAACTTCATTTGGTCGGTGAGGTTCAGTCCACACTCTTGTGTTGTCACATCCGTATTGCTGTTCAATAGCATTGGCAGGTGTATAATCATTTATGGTAAAGCCAGAAGCAGTCCCCATGCTCAAGTCCACTGAAGGCGGACTCTCGTCCCGTCTTTGCAGGAGATTCTGGGCATACAGCTCCTCCAAGGACATATGCAAGTCAAGTACTGGATCTGAGGAATTTTCAGTAACATCCTGATGATTAAAGAACAAAAAATAAAAATTACGGCCAGAACTGCATCAATGCATTTCGTAAGATCTTAATGAACAACTATTTAGTGAAAAACAAACACAACATAATTTTTAACTACTCAAGAAGTATTAGCAAACATACATTCTTTGCTTACCTGATAGTCCAAACATGTTTATTTTTATAAATGATTCTGAATACATTTCCTGCAAATCATACATCTCATACTGAGTCATATTAGTACTTAAGATCATTAAGACATAATATTCTGTTCTACTCACAAATAAAATTACTCAGAGTTCAATACATATAAGAAAGTAAATATATATTTCTAAATCTCATTTAGAAAGTATTTCATATCCAATCTGTCTGAAAGTTTCTATTCATTATAAAATTCAGAAGATAAAGAGTATGACATTAATTGATTTCAATTTATAAGAACCTCCAAGAAAAACACTGTTTGGATAGGGATTTGTAGGTATTTATGTAGTTGAAAAGGAAGTCATACAATTCATATTTTTATAGAGAAATTTTTCTCAAATATTATGCAAGTTGTAGCAGAAGAAATAGTACTAAGAAATGGTGTCATAGGATGTAGGTTCTAATCCAGACTCTCTTATTAACAATCTATATATCACAGAACCCCTCTTGGCTCTATGTTACATAATTTCTAGAATTCCCTGAAACTCTAGAATTCTACAGATCTACGTAAATACATGTATCTACTTACAACCCATATATTGCATCACTTACGTGCTTTGGACAAGCAGTGCTCTTCCATGAACTGCTGTTGAATAAGTGTATTAATTGTTCCTTCAATCCTTTTACTGACGTTTTTAAAGTATAAAATTAGGGTATGAATACATTATCCTCAAAAAAGATTCAGGCCATACAGAGGTATATTATGTATGCATACAGAGTACAGTATGAAAGTCTTCCCTTATGGCTCACTCATCCAGTCCTTTCCTCAGTAGAAATAAGGGGCTGGCATCTGTTGGGTGTTTATTCATCAAATTTTTTATGTATCCGTCTAATACATATGTACAAGCACAGATGCACACACTCACATGCACATATACGTGTTCATTTTTAAAATCTAAACTAAACTATATACTAAGTAGTATATTTCTACTTGCTTTTCTGAAGTATCTTTACTATCTTAACATGAGAGATTTCCTTGTCAGTAAATATGTTGTCATTGACATATTCTGAATATAAAGTCATTGTGATATATACTGCAAGTATTTTCCAAGCTTGTCACTTGTCTTTCTTTAAAAATAAGTTTATTTATTTATTTTTGGCTGCGTTGGGTCTTTGTTGCTGTGCGTGGGCTTTTTTATAGTTGCAGCGAGCAGGGGCTACTCTTCATTGCGACACGCAGGCTTCTCACTGCAGTGGCTTCTCTCGTTGCGGAGCATGGGCTCTAGGTGCGCAGGCTTCAGTAGTTGTGGCACGTGGGCCCAGTAGCTGTGGCTCGTGGGCTCTAGAGCGCAGGCTCAGTATCTGTGGCGCACAGGCTTAGTTGCTCCGCTACATGTGGGATCTTCCCGGACCAGGGCTCGAACTTGTGTCCCATGCACTGGCAGGTGGATTCCTAACCACTGCGCCACCAGGGAAATCCTTGTCACTTGTCTTTTAAGTTTGTATGTGTTATATACCTATACATGCTGAAGTTAAATTCTTTATGTGATCAAGAATTCTTTATGTAATTTTTTATGAAATTCTTTATGTAATCAAATTTGTCAATTTTTTTACGCTTCTGGGTTTTATATATTGCTTAATAATTCCTTCCTCTGCACAGAGTAAATGGAATGCTTTGTAGTATTTTTCTCCAACTTTATAAATGCTTAGTTGGCAGATTCAGTATTAACCCATCTAGAATTTATTTCAGGGTGTGGTGTGGGATATGGGTCTCTTTCATTTTTTTTCTAAGTTGGTAATCAATGACTCCAGCACAGTTTATTACACTCTTCTTGCTCAATCAAGTTTTCGTCTCTCTGGAAATATCAAACATTCCTCGTATAAAGCACTGAGGCAAGTAGGAATATCATACAAGCAAATACGATCTTTAAAATCCTCAGGAACAAAGGATAGAAAGTATCATCCTCCACACTCCTAGAACCTAAATAACAACCTGTTGGCTCATTCAACCAACTTTATTTTAGTCTTATGAAAAAAAACAAAACAACGTACTTACTAGAGAATTGGTTAGCTTGTGTATTACTAAATTAATTATAATAATTATCAGTAAATCATCCCTACCACTTCTCAAATAAAGATGACAATCAAAACTACTTTTCATCACAAAAAGAGGTCAAGCTGCCCTTGTTAGCTGGGGTTTACTATAAATCATGTAACAGAAATCTCCATGAATTATTCATGAAGGAGTTAACACAGGCACATAGAAAAGAAAGAGCTAATCAACATAGCAGACAACATACGCCTACTTCAGAAACATTTCTAGTTGCTGAACAACCGAGTTTTATTTTTAAAAGTCTCATGGATCTAAAAGAAAAGCAGTTCTTCCCTCATAAGATGTCCAAAAATAACTACGGTTTCCCAGTGCAACTTGGAATCTAAACTGAAGTCTTTCAAAATTCCATATTAATAGGTGCCTCCCCTTGACACATTCTTGTTCTCAGGAAAAATGGGGGAAAGGTTAAATTAAAATGCCAATTATATTTGAAAGTAGCTCTTTTTTTTATGTGCAATGCATATAATGTTATACTTGGGCACATTATTTACCCACAGAATATGTTTACATAGACGAGCTAAATACTTAAGCATTCACTGGACACAACCTGCTTTTTTTCAATAATAACTCTATCACAGAAGTCATTCTGTACTTTAAAAAATATATCATAAGCACAGCTGCTCCAACTTAAATTGTTCTCCCACTCTTTCTGAGATAAGGTACCCTTCCTTTATTATCTGTATTCTTATCCTACTGAGGGAAAAGGCAACAACTTTCATACCTTTGCGAGGTTGCAGTTTTGTCACTAAGACTTCCACAATCACTCTCATCATCTTGACTAGAATGATGTAATTAGTTTTTGATACTAACCCTTTCTCCAAAAAATAAAAATTAAAAAATGGTATCAACATTTTAAACTTAAATGTGAAGGCAGCAATATTTTATGCTATAGTACAACACTAAGTGGAGATTTGTTCCTCTAAATATGTAGATTTTTTAAAAAAATTATGGAATCCATTAGTTTTGTTTGGGGTGCAAGGTATGAAGAGGGGTTTCTATCGTGACAAAATGAAGTTCAACTTAAACTAGAAACAACAGCACTTCCTAGAGGGTCCAATATTCAGCAATGCAGGACATGCACCAAACGTAATCATTTCATCCCTGGAGCAAGAGTGTGAACGTGGGTGTACTAGGGAGTGTCGGGCATGGCCATGTGGATAAGAAGAGGAGATTCATTACATAGGTATTGAATCTTTATTGATTGTACTTTTAAGCCAAAATAGGGAAAAATAAATGAAAGCAACTTCTTCCCCAAAACTATATTGAGCTTTTAAACGAAAGTCTACAAGCATTTAGTAAGTTTCTAAAACAATTATTTCTGCATTCTATTATGTCTTGGGGTGACAAAGAAAGGGGGGCAAAAAAATTATAATCGAAAACTTAAAACCTAGAACAATGAGAAAACCCATTGGCTTCTTGCCTTTAAAATCTACATTTCAGTGACCTGATTCTATTAATCCAAATACCATTGAAGTGGCCATATTTTTCAGATTCTTGAGTAATGGTTGTTTCCCTTAAGTCCTTAAATGGTAATTAATCAAATTAAGCAAATACAACTCCTTAAAAAAAAAAAAAAGCAGAATGGTCCCCCAAATGGGAGAATTTTGTGCAAAGGATGTCTACCATATGCCTACAGCCCTATGCCGTCTAAGCAGCTGTCCTGGCCCAGGCTCTACCCTTAGGGGGAAGACCTCCCTCCATGATGAGTCCCTGCTCTGGGTGATCAGCTCTTGGAGCTTCCAGTGGCATACCTAGCAATGGTCCAAAGGCTTCTCTCATCAAGGTAAAGGAGAGAGGTAAAATTATTTGTGCATTTCCAGCCACCATTTAAGGCTACAAGATTATTACATAATTAGCAAAGTCAAAAGCCTGAGGAATCACTGAGATCCTCACACTCTATTCTATCCTTCTTTCAAATCTGTATGGAAGCTTCTTTGTTTTTCTTAAGTATCATACATGGTATGATTTTATCAATTAAAGAATTCCAAAGTAAGCTCACTTTTCTTTAAGAAAAATGGTCTACTCTATATTCTGTAACAAATTGCCATTCTTTTAAAAATAAGTTTAGTGCAAAGTAATAGGAAGATGAATGAACCACCTAATTTTTTCAATTTTCCAGTAAAATATCTAGGTACTAAAAAAATGCCACAAAACAAATACGCCAAAAAAAATGTTGCAGAGATTTACCATGATACACAAACAGCCCTACTTTCTAAGAAAACAGAAAGCACACAGGAGTTTCACAATGTGTTGTAAAACACCCTCATTAATATCTTCTTTGTTGTTTTGTAGTTTAAATATTTCAGATGATAGGCCAGCTTGCCAAAATTTGCTTCAACAAAAGAGTAAACTGTTTAATGAAAAAAAAAAAAAAAAAAGGCAAACAGACCTCAGTAAGCCAATACGTTGTGCTGCATATAGCCAGCATTTGCCCTGTAAAATATGCTTCTCAGTTTGCAGATTGTGTAATCCCTTTAAGTAACAATTACTAAGTTAAACAATGCAATCTGTCCCACTGGCAAGAAGGAGTGTGCTATGCTGCAGATTAGGAGATTCCATGAGGAGACAAACTCAGCTTCCAGCCCTGAGGCCGGTAAAGATGGAATCTGTTCCAGACAGTACTCAGTCAGATAGACAGTCTCAGGTGTGGTGAGAGAGGAACAGCTGCTCCATTCAAGATTATACCTTGCAAACCAATTCAAGGAGATTACCCAGCATCATTTACAAGGATAACAGGAGCACCCTCAAAGAAAATGCTTTGAAAATGTTCTGGCCAAAAAGTTACTTGTTAATCAGGAAAGGAGGAAAACTGCCCAAGGCCTATGGAAATTCCACTTTTCAACTTATTCATAAATACAGATTCCCTTCCCACTGAATTTACGTGAAAAACATATATTTCATATATTTAAGAAAGAATTATTATTCAGTCTTTTATCTTAATTTTTATATTTATTTACAGTATATTTCCAACACAGGAAAATATATCCATATACGAACCCTTTGCCCAGATTTAACAGACATTAATATTTTGGCATATTTTCTTCAATCTCTCTTTCTTCTTAAAGGATATAATGTGTTACAGATACAGCTAATTCCCATGCTTTCTTTTTTCTCCAAGAATAACTTCTTTCCTGAAGTTAAAAGGAATCATTCCCACACATTTTCAGATTTTTAAAGTATACACACTCACACATATACTCATAAATATACACCAAATTGCTCTGTATATCAATTCTGAGAAAATATAATCAACTCCAACTAATCAACAGAAAGACAAGCAACTCCACACAAAAATAGCCAAAAGATTCATGAAGAGGCCATTGGTGGAAGTGAAAACCAGATGGCCAACATAGGAAAACCTGTTCAACCTCACCAGTAATCAGGAACTCCAAATTCAAACAGTAAGATATCATTCCACACCCAAAAGACTGGATAAGTTTAAAAATATTACTTAATAAACATTATAGAGTGTGTCATGAAGAAAATAAATAGCACCGGGTGGGGCACTTACACCAATAATCTATTTCTAAAATTTAGATGGCACAGACATGTCAAATAGTAGCTAAATTCTCCATTTGCATCCAGTGACTTAAACATAATTTTGCCATTCACTGGGGTTTTTATATAAAGTATTCTTTGGCATCATTTTATATAAAAATGTAAGACAGCATTAACTTTAACTTAGCTAATAAATATTAAATTAATGAAAGGAATATTTTACTGTCCAACTTTCCATGAGAGTCAGCTTTAAAACCATTAAGAAAATAAAGTAATTCTTGTAATTTTTCCAAGGTAGACACTGCCAAGAACCCAATTTGAGAAATACATTTCATTAAAATGTTTGTCTAACATGCAAATCCTAATCAAAGTTTTGAACCTTTGTGTCTGTCACGCTGTATCACAGAACCTAGATTTAAATAGTCCCTTGGAGCCTACAAGATACCCAATTAACACTACCTAAAGGAAACTGCACTTTAATCTGATAATGAATCCCTGACTGGAAAAACATAATGTCTCTAACATGCCCCTCCCAAAACACCCCGTTAACAATGACCTCTGGGAAATTACTCACAAAGTTCTCCCATAAATAAAATGGCATTTCCTTTGTACCTTGGGAGGAGAAGATGGAAGGGAGGGACCAAAATTCAGATTATCACTACAAGCACTGCCATGAAGAGATAAAAGAGAGGCTTGAGTGGAGTAGATACTGTCGTTATCAGGAGAGTACTGAGACTCAAAGGCAGATTCATCTGCTAAGTCAGCATCATTTGTGTCCACCTAGGAATAAAAACAATAATATCAATTGGGAATTCTGTTCTGATACATATATGACAAAGTCTCCACTTAAGACTAAAGGGCATACTGCTTTCATTCTTTTGTCTATTCTATTTTCTACATGACCTCTTCACCCTCTTCAACATATCAGAAACTAACTAATGCAACAGAACAAGGACAAACTGGTGCTAGCACAGAAGGTTACTTTATTCCATCAATAAAAGGGCAAAAGGTAACAATTTACAAAGGGCTTGGAGCAATTCTAAGTATAAATATTTCCATAAATTAAAAAAACTTTTTTCCAGTTCACATTTTTTTAAAAAGTAGCTGCCCAAACTCCTAGAATTTTATAATAAAATGAATGAGATCATCACTTTTCCTATTCAACTAAAATAAATTATTATTCAACAAGGCAGCTAAGCAATTATCTATTTGTAAAGCTCACAAAACAATATATTTTGTTTAAATTATCCTTTAAATAAATTTTAAAACCATTCAAGTTACAGGTCCAGAATTTTATGGTGATCACTGGAAATCAAAAATAATATCTGTGATTTCATGTTGAAATTATATTAACAAACAAGGGACCTTATTATGATCTGGTTATAGTGAAGCTGTAAGTTACAAACGTCTACTGATGGAAAACTCAGAAAGAGTGAGCTAGAGAATTTCACAACATTTTATAAAAAAATCTTATTACTATTTTCTGTCTCAGAACCAAGTGAAACAATTAAGTCACGATGACCTTGTAGCTCTTCTTACAATTCACTCACAGTTACACCTTAGAACAGACAGAAATGATGTAGATACTACCTTTCTCTAATATTACCAGTATTTTGTCTTGATGGCCAAAACCCGTATGTTCTATTTCTTTGTGATTTCGACTTACATGTTTAGCCAAGAAAAGTATCATAACATTATACCAGGTCACGTTCTTGCAAAAACCTGATTAAGAATACAGGTTGGGCATTTTAAAGTGACCCTCTCTCTAATAATATATTTTAAATACATGTTCTGAGTTACTACTGACTATGTGGAGGTTTACCCTTTACAGATGCACATTATGTACAACAATCTAAATAGTAAATCTTTAACTTTTGCTATCTAGATAGTATTAACTAAGCCGAGTGTCACGGATTATAATAAATATTTAACAGTACCTAAGAACAATTTGTATGCTTATCGTTGATGCCCTAGAATCTTAAGAGAGATCCAAATAATCAATTCATCTAATTATCTTAGAGATTAAAACACTAGGGCCCAGAGAAATTGAGTGACCAATACAAGGTTACATAGCTATTACCATTATAAGATGTTAAACTCGCTTAAAAGTGGGACTAATTTTTCTTTTTGACTGGCATTTATTTAAGAACATTCAAATATGCCATGTAAAATCTACAGAGAAAATTGTTTCTTGGGGCACTTCTAGAGACACTGATATATTTGTGTCCTATAACATTTCAAAAATAATTTACTATAGCTGGGTACTATTTAATACATTTACACCATAGTACTTTATGTAGTTCACAGCATTCTAAGCTATCCAGTTCTGAAGTGGTAATAATGCCCATGGGGAATAGAGCCAAATGTTACCTGGTATGCTAAGTATTATAATGTGAAATTATTGCACTAATTACAATATACACCAAAACTTTCCAAATGGCTAATTCAGGAGCTGACAGTTGGAAAATACTAATAGAAGTATTATTAGTATTTTAATACTGAAGAACTATCCCCTTCAACACTAGGATTACTGGAATCAAAGAAATAATTCATACTCCAGTGTAAAGCACGATGTGCACAATTGGTTATAAATACCTAATGGAGAATTTCACAGGTTCTAAACCTCTCACTAGTCCAACACCACTAAAACATGTATTAAAAATATTCCTTTCTAGTTACACTGAGCAATGTTTCTCCCCAGAAAAATTTAGGTCAGGAACCTGGCTTCAGTGGTAGAAGTACTAGGAATAGGATGTGTAATTTGTTACACTTATATTGTATAAATGTCACGTGTATATTTATATCTGGTATTTAGTTTTATATTTTAACTATTAACTGTTAACAAAGCATTAGCTCTTCTACCAGACAATAAGGTTCTCAGGATCAAGAATCATGTATTTACCCAACAAAGTGGCCCCCAGTGGTCCCTAAATATGTTTATCCCCCAGTGGTCCCTAAATATGTTTATTACAATGAATGATTTTATATAGATCAAGTAAAAATAAAATTTTAATTTAAAAGTTTCTGGTAAATCAGTAATGTTAACATACATGTATTCATAGGAAACATGAGTTCTGCCTCTTTTGGAAGCTTTTGTGCTCTTAATCAATAACTGAACCAATTTATGTGATTTTCACATTATTAACATCTAATGAAATAATATACCTGTTACCTCATTAAAAAGAAGCCAAACAACTGATATATGACTGAATACTGAAAACAGTTAAAGAATGCCTGGAGATGCCCAAGTATGAAATTAGAGCAGAATGCCTAGTTTTCCCAAACATAACAAACAATATAGCAAGACTTTAGAATATTTTGAAAAGCAAAAATAAGACACACTTAAGATTTTGAAGGAAAGCTTGATAAGCTGTGGCCACTAACCAGAGCCAAGTCAGCCCTGAAGAGGGCTTTGTCAGCCAGCCCTTCCTCCTCGCAGGAATGTGGTGGGTAGAGAAAAGAATCCTCCTTAGCAGAAACATAACCCTCTTCTGGTGAAAGCTGCAGGGAGAATGAAGCCCAGTGTTTGAGGATGAGTTCATGAAAAATAGAGAGAATGGGAAGGAGGGAGGGAAAGGGAAGACAGAGGGTGAGGGGAGAAAAAGTAAGGGGAGGAGAGGCAAAAACAGCAAAGTTTTCAAATAATGTTTTCAAATAATAAAGTCATAATAAACATACAACTTTAACATAAATGATGAGCACAGAATATGATAAATATTCATATTTAAGTTTTATATTTTAAGATACAATGAGGATGTTTATTCCAATACCAACATCATCTGTTAGATGAGAATCCCTTTCTACCAATTTCTTCATCCTTCTTATAAAAGATATTCAAAATCAATAATTTTTTATATTATAATAATCTTCTGGTCATTTTTACCTGCCAAATATTTGGTTAAACAATGACTTCTTAATATAGAAAGAAAGCAACTTTTAGGTATTAAGACATAAAAGAAGTTGACGAAAAACAAAACATTAAAAAGAAGGACCAATTTCTCTCTGTCATCCCTTACTAGAATATTATTTTAAAGAATGTAATTTCCTTGACAAGGAAAGTTAGTGAACCTTACAGTGAAGGCTCTTAATTTAGCATGGCTTAAAAGACAACCACCACCACCAACTCTGTATGTACACAATATGCTTAAATTGCACTCCTGAGATATCAAATTATAACCATGATCACAGTGACCAAAAACCTAGCATTCTTATTACAATCTCAGATAATAAAACAGGCTAAAATATTTAGACTGTCTTGCCTATATCACCCTATATCACCAATACATGCAGAAATATTTTAGAGAAAAAATGTTTATCTTCTTTTCCCACACGTAAGAGTTTAATGGTCAGTAAAACTCACTTTATGTAAAAGAAATATTCATCATATACTGCAATGCATATTAAATTTGAAATATTAAATACTCTTATGAAAGAAACTTATTTGGGATCTACCTAGGAAAAAAAAGATCGCTTCTGAGTAAGTGGCATGGTTTCCCGATAAGGGCAGTAAAAAACATATATTTAGTTACGTTTGCCATTTTCTTTGTGTAACAACAGAAAGACCGGAACCAAATGTATGGTCAATCTTAATGAACATGTAGAGTCCCATAATGGCCTATCTTCATCTTACACTCCCCATTGTACTGATCTCTTGTTCTGATTTCTATAATCCTGGTTTGATTGAGGTTTGCTTAACATGCTCTTCCTTCTTCCCTTCCTCTTTCCCTCCCTTTGTGTTTTCATAAATATATTTTCATAGGTTACAGAAATTTATTGTAGAATAAAAAGCAGAGAATGAAACATTTAATAAACATTTTAATATATTAACAAGCTTACAATTTGAACAAACTCTCTGACAAAGTCAACAAACTTCCATTTGATGTTTATGCAAATGCATCTATGTGTCTGTGTTTTCTTAAGAGAAGGTATATTTGCCTTTTCACTTAAAATATACTTATACACTGAAAAAAACCAAATACTGAGATTGTCTCTAATATTTCATTGCAATTCAGTGATAAGTGGGCTATGCTGCAATCACTATACCTAATAAGCATACTGACATTATATAGCATGAATTTATTAGTTGTTTTTATATTGCAGTAATTAATAACATGAAGGTTATTCCCTCCCAGGAGGAGAGCTATAAGCTGATGAACCCATATTGGAAATTTCAATTTCTTGCTCTGTAGTAATTAGACAACAAATATATTGAAGTCAGTAGAATATAGGAACTTAACCCACTCTGACAGAGATTCTACTTTCTTCCACGATAATTAAAGATTCCACTGTTAGTTGTTAATGCTATTAATTTCTGTAATATGCCACCATACTGGTATAGATTATTTTAAAGCCTATTTCTTCGAAAATACTTGATTCTACATTGATCACGACCTTATTTTGGAATAAAAAAGGTCAAAACTAAACCACAGAATGCTAAGTTTTAAATTTATTTCTGAACTTCCTAGCTGTTTTCTGCCCTTTACTCTTTTAAAAAATATTACTCAAAATTAAATCTTTACACTCATGAAGCCAATAACCATGTTGATGAAAAGTACCAAAAGTCATGATTCAATCATGAGAACACCTGAAGATAAAAGCCTGAACGCCAATACTGTTTGCAAATAAAAAGAAATCAGCAAAATCTGAATTCTTACGGGTAAAGGCTTGGCAACTCCTATTCTCACAGTTCCTGACGGTGCACCCTTCAGTGCCTGGACAGCTTCTTCGAGACTGCTGTTTTCCAAGTTAACGTCATTGACAAACATGAGTCGATCTCCAGGGAGAAGTCGTCCATCCTTTTCAGCAACACCACCAGGCACCAGAGAACGAATTACAATCACAGTGCTTGCTGGATCAATTGGATCCTGACAGAACGAAAAAGGAAAGAGAAGGCAGCTCCTTTCTACACTTAAAAATGTTGTTACAGGTTGTACACTCTGAATTGTAACAGATGGGTAATTGTTCCAAGTGTCTTTTAAAAATTTCATACAACACTCCCAATGAATTATCTGGGTGAAGGATATGTCCATTTTAAAGAGTTTAGGAAAAGTCTACGCTAAACAGTGGCACCCTCACTTTCCATGGTTCCCAAGTAGACCTCTTAAATTATACAGGTAAGTGTAAAATTATAACTTTAACTTTTGATAAACTGTTCAATTTTATAACTATCATCTGAGATCCATGAATTATTAACAGCAGCGTTTATTGATAAGATGATAGCATTGTGGATCACTGGTAGATGTGAGTATACTGAGGGAAGGGCCTGTTTTTGAAATGAAGAAATACAGAAGGAGGCCATATCATATTTGGTGATGCAGTGTCTTCAGATACACAGCAATATTAGAACAAGACTCCAGAACCAGGCCCTAGAAAGAACACAACTCCCTGGAGTCATCTGAGATGGCTTTTCAGCTCAGTATTAATTAATGATGAACAGCAGCTGCACTTCATCAGACTGGCGTTAGCATGCCCTCAGTTACTCAACACAGAACACAACATGAGGATGCAGGCTACACCTCACCAATTTAAGATTATTCCTAAGTTTGGTCAAATAATAAGAATAATAGAATTTACAATATATCCAATTATAAGTCTATCATTCACTTCTAACAAAAGAAGTAAGTATTTAATAGTTTCTGTCTTACCGCTCAAATATGAACCATGAGTTAAGAGCAAGGAAATAAAAATAATTTAGGCATATTCCCCAAAGGAACAGAAAGACTCTATTTCTATAACATTCCTAAAAAGTATTCTGCATATTCTTCAAACTTCCAAGAGCTGAAATATAAAAGAGCTCAAAGAATTCAATGTCAAAAGAAATGCTTTACGATAATCAATTAATCATATAAATTATTATTCTAAAGACTTACGAGAAACAAGAATACATCTTTGATAAACCTAAAGCGGTATTATCTGCTTTTTCTCTGCTATTAACAATATATGTTTAGTATCTGTCATCTTTTAAAAAAAATATTGTTAAAAGTAGCATATATTTACCTGATAATCTAAAATGCTAAAGCCAAGTCCTCTGCTCCCTTTCTCCAGCTGTATGTTCTGAACGTCGGCTTCCCACATGGCCAAAGGTCCTTGAACCTCCTCTGCATTCTGACCCACATCGGTCATCACCAGCACAGGATCCTCTGTCTCCGAGGACCCGATAAACTCACCTAGATCTATATGAGGCTGGATAAACAGACCAGACAGCTCTTATTTCAGACGCACTAGACCCACGATGCACATACAAACACTAGAAGGAAAACAAAGATTCCCAGCATCTGTCCAGAATAAGACATTCACATATGAGTAGCAACAGCTTCTCGTGAAACCATTAGGAATTAAAGTAGCAAGTCAGAAATATCTAACTTGTAATAGGCATTTAAAATGTATGGTTCAAAGAGCTCCTATAAAAACATATAGTGATTACATCTCGGCAGCATGATGGTGGGTGATTTTTTTAATCAGTGTCTGTTATCACGTCTATCGTTAGAAAAAAAATGTGAAGCTATTTTGATATTAAAGAAAAATAATTCTTATGATAAATAAGAACAATTCAAGAGGAAGTGGCTATATGTAAAAGTTCTGTACTCTAGGCAAATAAGGGTTCTAAAATCCTGTGAGCTGTACACGTGATTATCTCATTAATAAATTAACGTGCACAATGGCAGGACAAGATCTGAAGTCAGATTGGCCTTGGCTTGAAGACTGTCTCTATGATTTTTCATCTGTGTTGCTTTGAGCGGTATTCTTAACCTGGGCTTCACAGTTACCCATCTCATAGAATTTTTGAGGATTAAGTCAGGTAACATTCAAAAAGCACTTGGCACAGAAACAGGGGTTCAAAACATTAGCTTCTTTTAGTAAAAATATACTAAAGTGAATCTGGTTCCACATCAGATAGGAAAAATGTGTTTTTGATGATGAAATGTTACTTTAAATACTATCATTGCTTTTTATCAATTACTGCACAGTAGGATCATGGATGCAAATCCGTCCACCTGCTTTATTATAATAATAAATACCATTACACCAAATAAAATGTATTTGGATATGTATCATGCTAGACTGACTTCTACACAATTTGGAATTCTGTTTCTTATTCTCCCCTATTCTTACCATGCCTGTGACAAGCGCTGGGCTGGGGAGGTTACATAAAATTATCTTCTACTACATACGTACCACATACTCACTACTTTCATATTTCAATTTTCTGTTAAGGGGGACGAGTATCTAATTCATAGGAATAGTGTGAATAAATTATACAAGCACACATGCACAGTAATACTTAATATCATTATGTATCATATTTAACCCACAGAGCAACCCTCTAGGATAGGCATCAAGACTCATATTTTACACAGGAGAAAAGTGGGATTCAGGAAGATGAAGTGACTTGCCCAAGGTCGCAGAGCTAGTAAGTGCCAAGCCTGATTCAAACCCACGTCTGTCTGACTCCAAGGTCTATCCCATAAGCCACAGGATTTGTGAGGAAATCAAATACCAAATAAGAGAAAAAAGGCTTAAAATTTTTTAAATGCCATTTAACCTTTCCATTATACATTCAGATTAGTCTCCTATATCTGCAAACCTGGTACCTTTTCTGTTAGTTCAATGTCACATAAGTCCAGGCTCTCCAACTCTGACGGGGTGGTGGGTGGCACCGTTCGACGACAGCACACCATTGTCACCTCTATAGGCAGTTCTTTTAAAATAGTCACCACATCCTGGTGATTCTCCCCAAGTAGAGTTATGCCGTTCACCTGTGCAAAAAGAAAAGTTGGCCAAGAAAGAACATTTCCTAACATGACTACTTTCAAAACCATTTTTTTTTATTACATAAATATAAACTCGGGTACTCGGGGGATAACCATGGTGCTGCTGTGCTGAGAACTACAGCTGGATCTGTAGTGGTGTTTCCTAAAACAATCTACACGCAACACTACAGTCTTGTTGGAATTGGACTTCTAAAGCACTCACAGGAAAATCACTAGCTTTCACCCATGTTTCATATGCCAGTGTAATAGTTTGGAAAGGGAGGGTTAATAAAATCATTCCCAAAGGATAAAGGGAAAAGGAGAAGTTTTTCTTTAAATGATATGTTATATCATTATTAAATGAAAAAATGAAGATAGAAAATGGTACGTATTATATGCTACTATGTTTTTAAAAGGGGGAGAAGTGAATATATTCAAATTTTCTTACTTATTCATGAAAAATATCTGGAAGATTGCATAGAACCAATGATAAGCAGTTACACCTAATGAAGGGTGATGAGAACTGAGTGGACTGGGACAGAAAAGAGACTTCACTGGAGTATATCTTTGTATCTGTGATTTTGAAACATGTGAATATATTACCTATTCTAAAAAGTGAATGTTTCAAAATTTTTAAAGAAAAGTTTTTATAGTTCTCCGGCCCTAAAACAAACAAACAAACAAACAAACAAAAACCACGCAAGGAATTAGGTAAGATCAATGTACATACAGACTGAAATTTCTGCTTTGGGTGGAGTTTTACTTGCCTATCTTTCTCAAGTACACTTTGGAGGAGAAATTTTAAATAAGAACTTACTTATTCACCACATTAAGCCTCCCACAGCCTTTTCAAAATTTTATTTACAAAGGGGAAAACGAAATAGCTGCTTACTTCCAATAGCTCATCTCCACTGAAAAGCTTCCCACTGTGTCCAACAGGACCTTCCGGTAGAACAGATCGGATAAAATGATGGCCCACTGTTGCTTCAAGACTTATCCCCAACCCACTGTTCTCACTGAACTTGCTCACATGGGCCACCTGAAACAAGAAAAATCATCACAATTTTTAATATTCTTTCATTTATTTTCTTCTCCTGTATGTATTTTATGTTCACTCCCTAAAAGGTCAAGTTTCTTACAAAAGCTTCAAAACCCTTATTGTAAAGCGGCAAACCTTTAGAGCTTTGCCTTGGAAAGAGTGTTGGTATCTAAGTAAGAAGTACCTTACTTCTCATAAATAGGTACAATGTCTATCCTTGCTTCCCAAATTGGAAAACAAGGTTCTGAGAGGTTACCTTCAACAGAGTCACACAGCTACAAAAGTGCTTTGAACCTCAGCAGTCTGAACCTAGAGCCCAGGTTCTGGACCATATACTGTATCAAGGGGACAACACGTGTCTTTAAAATTGAATCAAAGCTTAAAACAGGAGAATAAACTTTCTATTTCCTACTGTTACACTAAATATTGAAAAACGTTAGGAAATCACCATTTTCACAAAGAGTCCAATCATTATAATATTAAAATCAGAAAGTATACTAAAGATGATCTGCTTTATCCCCTTTATTTTATAGTTAAGGAAACAGGGATAAAAGGACTGAGAAAAATATTTAATTATAAAAGATCTTTTTCAAATCTTAATGATATCAAGCACAGGGTTAATACTAGATGTTGCATTATCTGACTTTGTAATCTAATGCTGGATGAAATCCTTCTACTTCTTAAAATCCAATTTAGGTATCATTTCCTCCGAGCAGCTCTCCAGGTCCCCATTTAAACGTCCATCAATCCTTCTCTCTACTACACCACTCCCCCTGTAACTTCATTTATGCTGTATAACTACATAGAAAATAATGTGAAGTCCAGATCTATGTCAATATTTACCTGGAGTTTGATGAAGACCTATAAATAGCTTAGTTCTTTCTTACTTAGAGTAAAATCCCATGCTTGACTTATTACTGGAAGTGCCACCAAGAGAGCATGTGCACAAAGAGCAGTTAAAAGTCCACGGTCTTGGGTCTGAACTCTGTGAGAAAATGGCTGGTGAAAGGGTGCTCTTCACTATTTAGTTAGCACCTGAAGGATTCAGGTGCACACCAGAAGGAGTGCAGCCTCAGTTATTCGTGCCAGTCACGTTAACCCCACCTCACAAAAGGAATCTCCCAACTTTCCTTTCCTGATAAATTAACTACAGTTAAGCTGGACCTTGTTGTATTTTTTCCTTGACTCAATTTATTTATTTATTTAGTTAGTTAGTTTTATTAATTAATTTATTTATTTTTTGGCGGTACACGGGCCTCTCACTGTTGTGGCCTCTCCCGTTGCGG
Organism: Mesoplodon bidens; assembly: GCF_964165515.1. Taxonomy (NCBI): domain Eukaryota; kingdom Metazoa; phylum Chordata; class Mammalia; order Artiodactyla; family Ziphiidae; genus Mesoplodon; species Mesoplodon bidens. Next base: position 65,576,433 of record NC_138162.1, on the reverse strand, counting down.
AGCACAGGCTCCGGACGCACAGGCTCAGCGGCCATGGCTCACGGGCCTAGTTGCTCCGCGGCATGTGGGATCTTCCCAAACCGGGGCACGAACCCATGTCCCCTGCATCGGAAGGCGGACTCTCAACCACTGTGCCACCAGGGAAGCCCCTTTGACTCAATTTAAAATGGTAACAGCAGCTGTACTTACTCAAATCTCATTTGACTATTAACCATCTTGAGTGTTTAAAAAAAAAAACCTTGTAATGAGTATTAAAAACTAAGAATACTGCTTGGCACAAAGTACTCAATAAATGTTAGTTATTATTTATATTATATGTCATTATCTGTTGTGCTTTATCGCTTCTAATCTAGAGTTACTTGAATATTATAAGCAATATGAAAAATTTTACCTAACCTAGTATTTTATTGTTCCTTTGGAAATTCCTGAAATTTGCTGCTATATACCTAAAGATTCATAATTTGTGTCTACTTTGTTAAACCTCTTTTTAAAACAGCAGATCACAACTGCTACCCTAGGTATGCAAACCTTTAATAAACAAAATGTTCACTATGGCATAAGTGAAACGAAGAAAAGCATGTAGAATAAAAACCCTCAAGGAGAGTAAAAGCATAAGAGTGATAAGGAAAAAGTAGGAAATTACAATTCTGTACATAGGGCATGATGATTTTTGTTTTATTTTCAAGTAAATCCTGTCATTCTATTCTGATTCTTTCCACGAATCCTAGGAATAAGAGTGAGAAAAACCCTTCCTATTATCTATATAATATATACTACTGTAAGAAATACTGATGAAGTATAAGTTCTAAAACTCCCATCTCATTTACTTCAGCTCCTTGGTTACTCTCCAACTCGAATTTTTTAAATATCTGAATCAGGACATTTAGGTCTTTGAAAAAAGCCCTTGGTGTTTGCTACTTCTCTAACACTTGAAAAAAGCCCTGGGCGTTTGCTACTTCTCTAAGACTCTTTATGATGGTCATCTTTATTATTGTCAGGAACTTCCTGCTCAAATACAGTTCACAAGTTAGGAAGTTAGGGAGGGGAAGCTAACCTACCACTATTTCATAATTAATGCCCATAATCCTTTGCCACTTGGTCAGCAGGGCAGCTTCCTGTTGTTGAGCATCTTCTGTATCTTCTCTCTCAGCTGACAGTAATGGATACCCTGAAAGAGTTGACACAATTAGTGACATACCACAAAAATCTCCATATCTTAACATTTGGTACTAGGGACACTGTGATCACAACCTGTCATACCAAGTCTGACTGTTCACTCAATACATGAGTTACTCTTATTTCTCTACACATCTTAATAATTCAGTTTAGAAGCCTATCATCTCCATGTTCCAAAACTATTCTCTTTTAAGAGATATCTTTTAGGTCTTAACTATATTTCCATTAAAGTATTCATATATTATCTAACTTTTATTTAAAAGAACAAGGACTCCAAGTAGCTCCAGGATTCACTTGGTGGCCCTCTTGTGACTCTATATTAAAAAGTCATACTGCCTTCTATGTTAGTGTATCTCTTTCATTTTCATTTGGTTCTACAGAGTAGAGAAGGGACCATGCGATGACTTAGCAAAAACAAATAAACAAATTAAGAAATAATATATGTACCTCCATGTACAATAAGAAAATATAAATAAAAAAATAAGAAACAAATGGAAAAGGTACATTAAGTTAAAATCCTATAATTGGAATCATACTAATTGGCAAAAAAAGGAAAGTGAAAAAACAGAAAAGAAAATCACTCAACAAATTATGTAAACAATACTGAATTAAAACACTTAGCTAAAATAAACTGGTTGAGAAGAATTTTCAAGTCATAGAAATTTTCAAAGATTTCCATGACATCAGAGTTTTTACTCATAAAGGTTGTCTTCTAAAAAAAAAATCTCTACAGGCCACTACTCCTTACATTAGATTTTCAATATCATTTTTTAGCATTCAAATTTCAAATTTAAAGAGTATTCTAAAATTCAGATTTCTCATTAGCTGCTTCCTTGTTAGTGGAATGAATGAGCTTCCACTCCAGGACTATTTTTCAGGTTTGTTATGTGTTAATAAAACGATTCTGTTTTCTCTTTGAGAAACTGGAAACAGTAATCTATATATTTCTTTAAAATTTTGGAGACTAGCCCCCCAAAATGAGTGTTTTCTCTTCAAAAGTATATTCATTCCAGAGAAGTATGAATGTGCAGCGGTGAACACAGACTACAGGAAACCTTTCAAGCTGATGAAGATTAGAAAGAGGAGGGTCAGCTAGTCCTACCTCCTCCCATAACCCCATTCTCTGATTCTGTTGTGTTTACACAGGTGGGCAGTGATTGAAGCAGGGTGGGATTTGGAATGGAGAAAGTGGGGAATCTGTAAGCTGCTGATAACAACAGTCTGAAATTTGTATTCATACAACCAACCTACAGTCACAAAACCCTTCATTCTCACCCTTTCCCAAATGCCCCAAGATCAGATTTCAGGCATATTTAAAAAACCATAAAGTCCAGTCATTTGTAGTGAGGTGGATGGACTTCGAGTCTGTCATACAGAGTGAAGTAAGTCAGAAACAGAAAAACAAATACCGTATGCTAACACATATATGTGGAATTAAAAAAAAAATGGTCATGGAGAACCTAGGGGCAGGACGGGAATCAAGATGCAGATGTAGATAATGGACTTGAGGACACAGGGAGGGGGAAGGGTAAGCTGGGACAAAGTGAGAGAGTGGCATGAACATATATACACTACCAAATGTAAAATAGATAGCTAGTGGGAAGCAGCTGCATAGCACAGGGAGATCAGCTCAGTGCTCTGTGACCACCTAAAGGGGTGGGATAGGGAGGGTGGGAGGGAGACGCAAGAGGGAGGGGATATGGGGATATATGTATAGGTGATTCACTTTGTTATAAAGCAGAAACTAACACACCATTGTGAAGCAATTATACTCCAATAAAGATGTAAAAAATAAATTTAGAAAAAATTTGAAAAATTAAAAATTTTTTAAAAAATTAAAAAAAGAAAAAGTCCAGTCTCCTGATGTTACTGTGAAGTCAAATGATTTGTCCAGGCTCACATTATGAGTCAAATTTCTGTGGAAGAGGCAACATCTTATCCCCTGTCAGAGGACCAGTACTAGAACAGATGCATTAGAATCATTCAGACATTTTTCCTTTATTTTATTTTAAAAAGAATGTAGGACTCCTGATTCTAAGTCTAGACCCTCCCCCACCTAGCCTCCCATACACATATGCACATTCACCAAAGCAAAACAGATGGCTGAGCCTTCAAGACCATCCCCCACACCCATCCCTTCTTACTCTCTCAAGTTTTATGCTTTGAAACATTTTTATCCTGTCCCACTCCTCTGGATATTCACATTATCCTAAATAATTTCTACACCTATTAGTGTAAAAATAGCAAAATGTGACTAAACCCCTGAGAGTCCTACACCTGTCACTCCTGGAATATCACTGCAAACACAAATATCCCTTTAAAATAAAAAAGTTAAATCACAATTTTCAGTAGAAAAAAAATAATGAAAGAGGAACTATTTTAAAGAACTACAAAGCTTCAATGTAATTAATTTAGTGAAGGGCAGAATTCTCATAAGGAAGATCAGTCTTGGACTTTGTTCAGTGGATTTAACTTATCAAACACCTAAAGCAATATGACAGGTCAGGGAAGCACATAGCATCCAGCCTAAAAAAAAGGCAGCAACATTCGGGCATAATTATATACTAAAACTATGCTGCCCTAAAATTTTTGAAACAGTTTGATGAATTCTAAGTATATAGTGAGAGAAACCTCAGAGAGGCTTAATAATTTCTCATATAACTCCTTTCAAAATTTAAAACTTTAGAAAAATTTAGAAGAAAAAGTCCCCAAAAAGAGGATAATTTCATTCCTAAGAGCTTATGCTTTAAAGATTCTCTTGTGTTTATTTAAAAAATCCTTTTAAATTTATTACTGCTTGCTCAATAAGAGACAACTTAGATCTATCCTAAGAAATAAGGGGAATGAAATAAAGCCATGTATGTAACTGAATGATTCGGTTCTGATTAAAAAAATGTAGAAGAAAAAACAGATGGACTCAGCAAGAAAATCTGCAAGCTATAAACTATTTTAATCTACTGGAGCAATTAATCAATCTGTAAATAAGGATTTTCAAGAATCTTTTTTGAAAGTTTTTTTAGTAATTTACAATATATCTAGAGAGGTTGAATCACATTTATAAAAATCATATCTCTAAAAAACAATAAAGAACATAATAACCTGGCTCCAGGTGTTTACCTTCTTCTTCAATTGGTAATATGCTGGTGTTTCTCCTCAAAGATAAAGAATCTTCATCTTCTTCATAATTTTCTTAAAGATAAGAAAATTTTAGCAGTTATGTCTATAATATAATCAAGCACTTGAATTTTTCAAACCCCGCTTTATTTGAACACCTAAATGAGAGTTTGCTTTTTGTAGGTAAACTTTTCATCAACCACATGTACTTAAAGTTCTGTTAATGGTACAAAGAAGTAATGAAGTTCTCCTGTGATTTGCTTCCCTCTCTCCTGGTCTGCAATTAGTAGTGTACGGCATAAATACCAGAATGGTCAACAGTCTGAGAAATAAAACACACTTTCAAACCAACAGCCTGACTTCTACCAATAAATACTTGCATCAGGGAGCTACATGAGGATTTCAGTAATTTTTAGAGATATCCATGTACAAACAGCTTATGAATGACATTTCTAATGTGGAAATAGGAGTCTCATGGTCTACTGACTGAGCTAGCCAAGCCTACATGTTGAATTAAAGTTGATTCCTTCAAGGAAAGGGTGGGCATTTAGAAACATTATGGGGGTCACACACATAATCTAGGCAGAACATATTTCCCCCTAAAGAGAAAATGTAGAAATGACATCCAAAAGTAAGGCAAGGACAGAAAGCAAATGACTGCACATGTTTCCAAATGAGAAGTGGTGACTGAATAAACAGGATAGAAATCTGCTTTATTCGGAAGCCCATTCTATAGTTAATGGGTGCATCTCTGGTTCCAGTTAATCCCAACTTCAATAAATTCCCTTTTTACTTGGTTCATAATGAATAGTTAAGACGAAAAGTGACTCTTTAAATTTAATTTCAGAATTAGAAAAAATACAAAATGATGTTAAGAGCCTAACTGAAAACCAGATTCATGTGGCCTTACCTTTGCTTACGCTTGCATTAACAGGAGACAAAACTGCCTCTTTTGTGATGTCCTCCCGGGACGTGAGCTCAGCGTCCTGCTTTGCTCCTCTCCTCATCAATGTCAGGTGAACAGTCTGTCCTGTGTGTCGCAACACCTCTACTGCTTGTTGATTGGTAAAACCCTGAAGGTTTGTGCCATCTACCTATGATAAGAACAAGACATGTCAAAAATAAAAGGGTAGTTGTATTACCAACCCACGAAACACACGGTTACTGCTTGTCAGTGAGAACAAAATTGGGAATGAGTATTCCCCTAGGTGGGGGGATAGGCTAAAACCTGTCTGGGGACCAGTACTGGCTCAGACACACTGGAATCACGCAGGAGTGTTTCATCTGTTTTAATACAAACTAAGGGGTCTCACTTCCAGAAATTATGAGCCAGCAAGTCTAGAGAGGGGGCCAGAATTCTCCACCTTTTAAAATATTCTTTTATATTTCTTAGGGGATCCTAATGCACAGTCAAGTTTGGAAATCAGTCCTAGGCAGGATACAGAGGTAAAGAAGACAGTGAGGTTAAGTGGCTACTGAGAGTGCTGATGAATTCCGAAATCATACTTACACTGGCTTTAAAAAAAAGAAAGATGACAAAACTACCTTCCTTTTTATTTCTTTGCCTCTTCAAAAAATATTTTCCCTTTCTCTAGTTCACAAATGACAGAACACTTGATGGTGCCCCTGTGACCTTTCTAAACTACAGATATGATCCCCTCACCCCACCCGGCCTCTTGCAGAACACTCCTTGAGACAATGCTCCAAATTCTCAACATGGCTTAGGATGGCCATGTCAACCCCACCTCCCATCACCAACCTCATCCTGCAGGATGCTGCCTATTTCTCTGCACTCCAACCCCAGAGGATCATTTCCGTTTCTCTGACCTGCAGTGCTCCCTTCAGCCATGAGGTGTTTGCAAGTTCTGTTCCCTCAGTCTAGACTCTCTGGACAGCCTGCTCCAGCCCATGCTCTTTCTTATCTATTTACTTAGAAAACTCCCATAAGTACTTTAGATCTCAGTTCAATAGTTATTTCCACAATTAAGCTATCTTGATGCCCCCTGACTTTAGTCAAAGTCCCCTTTACCATTTCTCCTTCACAGCACTTATCAAAAATTTAATTTTACGTTTTCTGTCATTATTTGGTTTATTTCTGCAACCTCCAAGAGGACAGGCTCTGTGTGGCATCAAAACACAGTGCTGGGAATTCTCTCAAGGTCCGGTGGTTAGGACTCCATGCTCTCACTGCCAATGGCCCAGATTCGATCCCTGGCCAGGAAACTAAGAGCCCAGAGGCCGTGCGGCCACCAAAAAAAAAAAAAAAAAAAAAAAAAAACAGTGCTGTTCACACAGTAGATATTCACAAATGAGAAATGAGAAACTGGCTCATACGTCAAAGATTTATTTGGAAAGCAAATTATATATATATATATATATATACAAATTTTTTTTTTTTTTTTTGCGGTACGCAGGCCTCTCACTGCTGTGGCCTCTCCCGTTGCGGAGCACAGGCTCTGGACGTGCAGGCTCAGTGGCCATGGTTCACGGGCCCAGCTGCTCCGCGGCACGTGGGAATTTCCCAAACCGGGGCACGAACCCGCGTCCCCTGCATCGGCACGTGGACTCTCAACCACTGAGCCACCAGGGAAGCCCAGCAAATTATAGTTTTGAATAAATAAATGCAGATTATAACACCTTATTTTTTAAAATACATAAAATTTAAAAACAGTTTGGAAAACTGGAACAATAAATTTAATGTTGAAATTCAAAGTCACTGATACTCCTTTTGAATTGTGAAATGGCTATAAAATGGCTATTAAGTGTCATGCTTTTCTGAGCACAGTGCTGACCACATTAGGCACTCAAATATTTACTTAGTGAATGAGAACTACAATAAAGACCTAGATCAGTGATCTCCAAGATGAAGTACCCTTACTGCAGAGGTTTCTTGAAGAATATAATACAACTCTTAATTAAACATATTTTAAATCTCATTTGTTTTATATGCACACATATATTATACATACATTAACTATGTATATAAAACAATATATATAATACATATAAAACAACATATATCATATACGAATCATGTATCATATATAAATATATAGAGAGGAGAAAAGAGGAAGGAGAAAGGGGTAGTTTATAGATCGATAGATACAGATTTTTTTACCAATGGGGATATTCTATCAGAAACCTAGAGACCTCTGATCTAAATGATCAATTGGACTTTGGAAGTTACTTAAGTTTTGTATGATACTTTTGAGCTAAATGGCAACTTGCACATAGGTGTCTAACACTCTGCTCTTTCCCCCCACCACCACCTTGTTGATTCCCTCTTGGAAAGACTAGTAGAAATATAATAACAGAGAAAACACTGTAACAAAACTGGACACCATGGAAGAAGACAAGTCCCTATACCAGTAACTTGGAGGAACTTCTATGAGGAATGGTCTGAACATGACGAGATTGAAGGCAGGCCAGCTGGATCTCTACATTTGAGGGAATAGTTTCTCTCGTCTGTAAGATGAAACTTCAGTAAAATCCAACAACTGCCCTTCATTAAAAGGAGGAAGTCAAATGGTACATGTGGACCCTAACCAGTGATTGTAAAAACTACACCAAGTGCTAGAGGTCACCCCAAGCTGGGAGCGTGGGGCAGCACAGAATAAAATATGTACAGTGAAGTCACACTATGCACACACATGCATACGCACACAACCCCAACTAACTCCTGGTTACACAATACACACAGAAAACAATCTCTTACTATAGAGAGGCAATGCTCCCCATTGTGGTTTCTTGGCTTCCTCTCTATGCTATTAATCTACAAGTGAAACTGACTAAATTTAAACTTTCCCCTTCCGTCTTGCTTTGTCAATTCCTGAATTATTTGTACAAAAATCCATCTCAACTCCCTTTTGTACAAGCATAGTTCTCACTGAGATCTCTGAGAATAACTAAAGGTCACAAGAATAAAATACCACAGTCCAAAAGAAGGCAAGTGCCCTGAAGCATCAGTACAAACATCTTCCAATGAGACTGTCACTGCAGTGAACAGGAAAAAAGGTATTTTCTGAAACTTCCCTTCAAAGGAATTCATAACTCATTATATTGATGGAAGTAGGGATTATACGTACAAAGAAGGAACAAGTATCTACCAAAAAAGAAAAATAAACCTGTTACAATGAAGGCAGTCAACAGGATTTTAAATACTGCAAAAACAAAGTCAAGGAATGGAAGACAGGAATATGCAATTTTCCCATATTTCAGAGGACAAGAATAAATAGATAAAAATGGTCAGGGAAATAAGACTGAAGACATAATGTGGCTGATCGAGAAAATCAATATAATTGTGAAAAGAAATACAAGGAGAAGAGAATAATTGAGGAAAAAATAATCAAAGAAATGATTAGTATATAAAGAAATTTGCCTCTATAAATCAGAGGTATATGAAAAACTAGGGGAAAAAACTAACACTGGACATATCATGGTTAAATTCTTAGATTTCAAAAATCAAAAGAAAAGAATCTATCAGCATCTAGGCAACAGAGTGAGCAGGTTATCCTTTGCGAAAGAAATTACAAACCCAAAATTTTATATTCAGTGTTAACATATGGGAAAATGGAAATTATGTTTGAGATGCTATGATTATTTATATCCTATACTGTGTTGTGAGATGGCCACCATGCAGAAATTTAAACTAACTGGTCAAGAATTATAATTTGTACACATTTAGGGCATAAATGGGCTGGGTTGTTAGAGATTAGGAAAAATTTAAAGGAGGTTTGCTTTGTTTTTTTCTAGAGAGAAGAGTGCTGTAAGTCCCCACTCCACCTAGATGTTTAGCCTTTGACCACAAGTCAGAAGAGCTGCGTCACGTGTTGTAGGGAAGAAGGTAGTAGATTGTGTCTAGCTCTGTAAGGAGGTTAAGGGAGAGGCTGTTTAACTGCTCTGGAAGTGAAGCAAGAGAAAACTGCTATTATGTTGAGAACTGCTCAACAGCCTAACTCTGTCTGGGCACAGACCAGAAGGGGACCACACACACACACATACACACACGAGACAGCCAGGCTGGAGCCATCTTGAAACCTACCCAAGAGTACACCTAGGGAATAATGGTACCCCAAAGAGAGAATCTATGGAGCAGAATGCTGAGAAACCAGGGCCAAAGGAAAGAAGAGTCAGTCAAATGAAAACATCCACCATCTGCCATGGAAAGTTCAAATATCTCCACGAGGATCTCTCAGGAATCCAAGAAGGAACCCCAAATGTCAGCCGGTTTTGAATATCCTCCAGGTTCACTCAGTACAAAGCCATCTTACAACAGTGTCAGTCAAGGATGAAGTGTCTTACTGTCTTTTCCTCTCTTCCTTCTCTCACCTTTTACACTGGTAAGAGTCAGAAAGCACAATGAGAAGGTGAGGGAGGAAAAGAAAAGCTAGGTAGGGAAGACATACTGGAGAGTGCATTCTCTATCCCTATGTAAGCCATCAGTTCATAGCAGGCTTCTGGGAGGCCAGGGAGGCAGTCTGAAATTAATTATTTAGGATGGGAAATTTTTAATACTAAATTGGGGTTGTATTTGGTGATTTTTGATTGGCCATAGGGCATTTTACTCTCTAAGAACAATGTAAGTCATGGCACTTGCCTAAGATTTCTTCCAGGGAAAAGGGAAGACCCTTCCCTATAAAAAATTAAAAGAGAGTTGACGACAAAATTTCCAAGGTTGTTTAAGATTGTCCCCCCTAAGTCTTCCTTATGCAAAGTCTATGTTATCCCCAGCCAAATCATCCAAGTGTGCAAAGGCAACAGAAGAGGTTATCAGACAGAATAGGTTCAGAAAGTCTACCAACACATTCTTTCATTTAAAATTTACTAAAAAAACACTCTAGCTAAGAGATTTAAAATTCAACATAAGAAAATAGTGGCATACAAGATCCAATGCTGAGTAATAAAATAAGTAAAATTCAAACCTAAATAATACTATTACAGCAAAGTCAAATGTTTCAAGTCTTGATCCATAAAAGATATCCAAAGTGGTGTGTAATACAGTTATTTATATTAGCAAGAAATTATAAGCAACATAACTCTCCATGAATAAGGGTTACTTAAGTATATTATGGTAGATTTATATGTGCTGATATGACTATACCTCCCAGGTATATTTCTAAGTAAAATAAAGAATAAAAAGGCATAAACTAATATGATCCTCTTAAATACAGATACATGGAAATTTTCTGAAATTTTAAATCATAAACTATTAAGAGTGGTTTCCATGAGAAGGGTTTTTTTAAGCCATGTTCAAATTTTATATTCTTTAGACTTCAAAGACAAAAATTAATCTAAGAGAAATAAACATGTTATTTACTCTCAGGGTAGTAAAGAAAAGGAGGAAAATCTCAACTCTGAGGTGCCATAAAAATTCTTACAATGCACAGAACTCAGGCTGTAAGTTTTCATCTGCAATATATTTATGGCTCAATTTTTAAATGCAGTTTCACTAAGAAAAATCGAATGTATATGATTTTGTCTACTTAGTAGCAATAAAGTTCATTATGTAAAGGAAAAAAACCACATTTTTCCCTTTTTTTCAAAACCTGATGACCTGAATTTAAAAATACATTCCTTACACAAATGTCAGAGATGGTAGGTACCAGCACAGAAGAAATTGCTATAATGGAATAATTACGGACTTTTAAACCTAGACTTCGGTTCAAATTTCTCAGTATCTTCATCTGTAATATGAGAATAATGGTACCCACTTTCCCAAAATTACAGCGCATGGCACTTTGTACTGGAAAGATACTCAGAAACTGGTAGTATTATTAATAAAGTGAGGAAGTGATTAATAAACATGAAAACCCCAAGCCCTATGGGAGCAGTTTCTGATCAACGTAATTACACCCATCATACATATAAGAAGACAAGGTCACCAAAACCTAAATCAGGGCTCAGGCCATCTCTGATCCCTCAATATCACAGGAAGAGAGTTAAGAGGTGGCTTCAGACCCAACTGTACCAAGGACAAAAGTGCTGTGGAACTAGGTGCAATGACAGTAAACTGCCTATGTGCTATCTCAAGGAGAGATCCAACATCCTCATAATGTGCAGTGCAGATACCGCAATTAACAGGTGCAATTAGTAAGGGGAGAAATCCTAGTCAGAACAAATGGAAAAGCCCAGCTCCTTAGCACACTCAATCTAGCTGGCCAAGCCCTCCTCCAACATGGCCTATACCTATACACACATACAAAACTTGGGACTATTAACAAAGTCACAGAATACCAAAGGCAACACTTGATACCTTTCCTTATTTATCAATGTATGCTTGTTTAATATATTTTTTAAATCAGATGTTAATTCTATACTGCTTTTATCAAGGATCTCTGTATACCAATCTAAAAAAATGAGTATATGATTTTATCTAATGACAAGGTTGGTCAACTTTAAAAAAAATAGTCCTTTTATTAAATAATTCCTATATAGAATACCAATATATAATGTGGAAAAAAAAGTCTCTATTCCCCACCCCGTAATGTCTACAGTGAAACAACAGGGGTCAACAGAGCACAATTCGTAAAACAGGAATCTTATAACAAAAGAGTTTAACGTTTCAAAATAATACATCCTCAAATAATTAAGAAATAATTTCTTAATCTTCTTACCACCTCAACAATTACAAAATAAAAACAGAGTATAGTTCCAAATAGCTGCTGCTAGGACAATATTGAAAAAAAAATCAAAAACAGCAGTTGTGAAAAGGAACTAGGGTGAAGAACTTTCCTACCCGTATCTCAAAAGCCCACAAGATGATGGTATTTTGCACAAAATTAATGCATGATCAAAAGTACTGCATGATGTTCCTTAAAAGTCCTTGTGTGCTTCCAACTTGGAAGAGAATGTTGCTAAAAATCATAGTATTGATGACAGCAAAGACAGTGATTTTATTGAAAGCAAGAAAATACTTCAGAAGAAGGGTGCTTCCGCTTTTGAGTCAAAAATTTCCTTTAGGGCTTCCCTGGTGGCACAGTGGTTGAGAGTCCGCCTGCCGATGCAGGGGACACGGGTTCGTGTCCCAGTCTGGGAAGATCCCACATGCCGCGGAGCAGCTGGGCCCGTGAGCCATGGCCGCTGAGCCTGCGTGTCTGGAGCCTGTGCTCCGCAACGGGAGAGGCCACAACAGTGAGAGGCCCGCGTACCGCAAAAAAAAAAATAAATAAATAAATAAAATAATAAATAAATAAATAAATAAATAAATAAATAACTCATTTGGTTTTCCTAAAAATCATACAAGGGAAGTGTCTTTATCCCAATTTTGTAGGTTAAGGAATCTTGCTTCTTGCTAAATGGTTAAACATGGAGTTATATGATCCAGCATTTCCACTCCTAAGTATACACCCAGGAGAAATGAAAACATACCTCCACACAAAAGTTTGTACATGAATGTTCACAGTGGCATTGTCCATAATAGCCAAAAAATGGAAACAACTCAAATGTCCATCAACTAATGAATGGATAAATAAAATGTAGTATGTCTATACAACCGAATATTATTCAGCTATAAAAAGAAATTAAGAATTGATACATGTTACAACATAGATGAACCTTGAAAACATTATACTAAGCAAAAGAAGCAAATCACAAAGGACCACCTATTGAATGATTCCATTTACATGAAATGTCCCAAACAGGCAAATCTATTGAGATAGGAAGTAGATTAGTAGTTGTGTAGGGCTGGGAGGATGGAGGAATTAGGGAGTAACTGCTAATGGGATGGGTTTCTTTTAAAGGTAATGAAAATGTTCTAAAATTGATTGTGATCATGAACGCACATGTAAAGATACTAAAAGCTTCTGAATCATACACTTTAAATGGGCAAATTGTATGTTCTGTGAGTTATATATCAAGAATGCTGGTTTTTAAAAAAGCTTTCTATTGGATTCAAATATATAGCCTGGGGGGGGCAAGTACATTAACTATATATTCAATTTTTAATTCTTTATCAGATACGGATTTAGAATATGTATATATCCACTTTCTCCCTCTCGTTCTCCTCCAAAATAAAAAAAGTAAAGTAGTTAATTTTCATTGTATGTTAAAATAGAGATACAACAGGAAAGCTCTTTTCCAGGATATGACCAGCTTAGGTAGCACACACAACTTGGTCTTTAGAGCAGATTTCAAGAGGTAAACAGGTGTAGTTAGGAGTTTTATAGAACGAAGGTCAAGAAAAGTCACAGAGTTGCAATGTAGAAGCAAAGAGCAGAGTCTGATAAAGGACATCTCTATCTTTTTGTTAAATGTGAAAGAAAACACAGAACATAAAATTTACTGTCTTATCCATTTTTAAGTATATAGTTCAGTAGTGTTAAGTATATTCATGTTGTCATACGATACATCTCCAGAACATTTTCATCTTGCAAAACTGAAACTATACCCATTGAACAACTTCTCCCCATTTCCCCCTCTAACCAGCCCCTCACAACAACTGTTCTACTTTCTGTTGCTATGACTTTTTGTGCCTGGCTTATTTCACTTAGCATAATGTTCTCAAGGTTTTGTTGTAGAATGTGACAGAATTTCCTTCTTTGTAAGACTAAATAATATTTTATTGTATGTATATACCACATTTTGTTTATCCATTCATCTGCAGATGGACCTCTGGGTCACCTACTCATCTTAGCTCTTGTGGATAATGCTGCAGTGAATAAGGACTCTTCTCTCTTAACTACTATTAAGATCCCAAGGGGAAAACAGAGACTTCATTACACATAAACAAATATATATTAAGATAAATCAGCATTCCCCAAAATGTACTGCAAAGAATATTAATATATGATTGAGGGAAGAAAGAACATGATTACAAAAGTTTAGGAACCTCTGAAGTAAAAGAGTTAAACAAGTTTCTTTATTGGGAAACTTCTCAGTTTTTGATTTTTCAATGTGCATTGTGGACCCCTAAGAAATGATATCACAGGCAGTTTTTCCTAAACTTATTTAACCAGAAAGCCCTTGATGCAGGGTCTCTGGGATTCACGTTCTGAGAAGTAGTTAGGGTAGTCCAGTTTCCAATGAACAGTGAACTGAAAGGTGGATTCTTTTTATACTACCTTGAACAGCTATGTGGTCAAAACATACTAATGTTACTAGGATACAATTATGAGCTTCATCTAATCAAGAGGATCTGGCTTTATTTCTTTTATTCCTTTATAGTCTTACAGCTAAAAGGAGCCCTGGTCATGGTGCCAACAAAAATAGTGTCATTCTGATGCAAAAAAATGCACACAACCCAATTTCAGATTCAAGTACACTAAAAGTGATAATGTCTGGTCTTTAGTTTTGGAGCATCTGCAGCTAAAATACAAGTATGATTATTAATGTACCAAACTCATTAAAACCAGAAAGCAGATGTATCAGCAGTTATTCAAGAAAGTGTCCCACCTTTAGAAAAGGCATCAATAAAGCTTCTATCCAATGCTCTGACTTCCACAAAATAATTGTGATGACAGCTCAGACCACCAAAGCCAGCTTCAATTAGTATAGAGCTACCTATAGTTCTCAAAACTGCGTTAACTAGGAGAATGCATCTCTCAACCATGAAAATTAACAAAGCTGTTATTAAATGTGTACTTACTGCTATAATTTGGTCTCCAATTTGGATTCTTCCATCATGTTCAACAGCACTGCTCTTTGTAATGCTCTTTACAAAGATTCCTGAAGGTTCTAAGATTAGAAATAGGTTTGTTTTTGCTTTGTGTTGCTTTACTATTTACAAAGCACACTCAAATAATACCCATTCTCCATTCTCCAAATATAAAATCCTAATTCTGCACAGATATAAATCAACTAACCACACAAAGAAAACCACTAGTAGAAACTTACGCTACAGAAAAAGACAATGGTTTTGTCTGTCTGAAATAAAATATCAGAGTCGCCTGCACTAAATTATACCTAAGGAAGATTTCCATCAGTTTATGACAATCTGAAAATACATTATGTTGATTCAATATTTCATAAGACAAAGATATTAGAGGCAATTGTCAAGATGAAAGAAATAGAATATTAATGTTTAAAAACTACCTAATTTTTTATCTCCAATGTAACCAGCAATGGTAATTCCTAATCCTTGGACATTTTTAGTGAGTTCTACATCAAATGTCTCATTTTCTTCACTTTTCTGAGTAGAAGCATCAACCTAAAATAAAATTGATAAACATACACATAAATAAACATGTAAACAAACAAGATAATCTTTTTTAAGCCACAATCTTTATAAATAATATGATGTAATTGGGTGTTAGAGAACTCAGCTAGAAAATTATAGGGTAGAGATTACTCCTTCAATCTTGACAACTTGGACTGAGCATCACATTTTTACTCAAAAGGAATGTCAAGAGTAAAGCTGAACACCCCCATCAGAGAAATATATTATTGTCTGTGCATGCAAAATGTAAAAACTTAAACAGTTTCTTATTAACAAATTCTATTTTCAGGGATGGCTCATCTTCATTTTTGAAGAAGTTAGGATGTAATACAGTTAAAATAACTCATACTTTGAATCCACATCAACAAGTTCAAATCTAGCTTTGCCACTGATTTTTTCTAAGCACCACTCTGCTCAACTGTCTATCAGGAATAAGAACAAGTCCAGCTAACAATTATTGAGCAGTTTCTATATAACAGACACCTGTCATGTCTCAATTCATTTACTCCTTAGAATAAGCCTATGAGGTAGGTACAATTACTGTCAATTTTTCTCTGGGGAAACTGAGGAACACAAACTTTTCCAAGGACAAACAGCAATCTAGTAGAGGCAGAACTCAAATGTAGATAAGCTGGTTGCAGAACCCCTGCTCTTAAAAGCTGCACAGTATGTTAATTCCACCTAGAATGTAGGGGCCATACTGCCCACTCAAGACATGCCATTATTACTACCTTAAGTTGAAAGCTGTTTCTAACACCAAGAATGTGAATCTATCCTCCAGATATACTATTAATAGACTGATGATTATTTTGAAAGCCAGTGAAATGTATCAAACAGCTAATTAAAACTGTCCTTGTATTTGCTTTATAAATTCAAACTTTAATACAAAAAGCTTTTTAGAAGGAAAGAATGCCTTTCCAAATGATTTCCTTCATTCCTAGAGTGGTACCTGAAAGCAGACTTCTCTAATATGTAGACTTGTTATTATATATTGGACTGAAGGGCAAGGCTCCCTGAATAAAGCATGAGTGAACTAGCACAGTAAGTCATCAGTAAGTTGTTGGCATTATATATTAGTGTGGTGTCAGCAGATTCCACAGAACCCTAGGAAGATCACAAAAGAATGAAGTCTTTGGTTCGAATGGACGTGCAGGTTGGGGCGAGCTGGTCATGGTTTCTGATTTTCTTTAAGCACACTCTGTACCTCACTGATAAGTCACCTAAATGAGATATAATTTTATAGTAAAGTTTTATTTTTTTCATTGCACATAATTATCTGTGCAAACTTAGCAAAAGTTTAAAGTTTAGATAATTACAAGAAAATGACAAGATGAAATCTGCTTCAATTGAAACAAATGTGTCTTCTATTTTTAATAAGACTTATGCAAGTGCTATTTTAGAGGGTGGCAATTTGACTATCGAATGGTTTTAAAAGGGGCACAAGCTTCACAAATGATGATATGCACAGAATAGATATTTTTCTAAGCTTTCAATTACATCAAGTGGTTTTTGGTATTGCATTCATTTATATATTGCTGAATAAAATGTTTTGTTTACCACAAAAGAATGCCATTTAAATACTTTCATAAACAGGCTTTCTTTCTTCACTTCTTTCTCCCTGCAAAAAATAGCAACGAAACTCAATCCTAAAAACAACAGAATCATGGAAATTTCAAGTGTTCTAATAAAGTCTTAAAGGGCTTGTGGAGGAGGTTAGACTATTAAAAGAATGAATTTGTAGCAACTGTTTAGAAAATAACTGTTTTTAGATCTATAAGAAAGGAATGTAGAACTTGTATTTGCTATAAAGCTCATATAGAAATTGGTCATAATTCTCTTCTTAAATATTTAAGAAATTTCTGGATAAAATTATTTTGTTGATATTTAATCCACTATCGTCTTGTGACCTGAACTATTTGAGATAACCATCACATTATAATAATTTTGAAACATTCTAGCTTTTATCATATCAAGTTAAGAACAAAGATGGAATGCTCTGCCTATGAATAAAGCTTTTGTCACAACCCTGAAAGCATAACTTTTCTCTAAAAAAAATTATATAACTGGGTCAAGAATAGCGACTTATTACAAATCTGATAACAATTATATGACATACCTGAAAACAACAATGAAAGGTTTTAGTAAGCTTTATTTATCCACCTTGCCCACAAAAAGACACTAAGAAGCAAGGTGTTGAAAGGGAATGACTGGAACTTACAGCCCACCTTACAGAAACACTTCTAAGTAAGAAAAAGATAGAATTAAATGTTTTAGGTATTAGTAGCAAATAATTCTTTAAAATTTATTCATACTTCAAAACATTTTCCTCAAAAATTTGCTTAGAGAAAAATCAAAAACAGTAATCTAGAATTTTTAAGCAATCTATCTTTCACCTGTTATACATTATTCCTATTTAATAAACTATTATTAGTGCTGAAACATCATTACATTTGAATTTTGTTTCATTCTTTAGCACTGATACACTAACATTAATAAGTCTAGTTTCTAGTTTATTTATTTTTGCTGTGTTGGGTCTTCATTTCTGTGCGAGGGCTTTCTCTAGTTGTGGCAAGCGGGGGCCACTCTTCATCGTGGTGCACAGGCCTCTCACTATCGCGGCCTCTCTTGTTGCGGAGCACAAGCTCCAGACGCGCAGGCTCAGTAGTTGGGACTCATGGGCCTAGTTGCTCCATGGCATGTGGGATCCTCCCAGACCAGGGCTCGAACCTGTGTCCCCTGCATTAGCAGGCAGACTCTCAACCACTGCGCCACCAGGGAAGCCCAATAAGTCTAGTTTCTAAATATACACCACTGTCATCTAAGTGCTACAGTCTATGACTTTCCCATTAACTGCTTTTATCTCCTTACCCGCATCTCTGGCGTAGAAGATGGGGATGAGGAAAGCGTGATGCCCAAAGAGGTGGGCACCGTTGGTTCTTCCATGGCACCTCTTGCAATCATCAATTTGACTCTATTTCCACACTGTCTGAGGACCTGGGCTACTTGCTCACTGCTCATTCCTGCTAGATCTGTGTCACCAATCTTTAGAATGTGGTCTCCACTGCATAATCGCCCATGCTGAATAAAAAGGGATTGATTAGTCAGATTGTTGTTGTTATTATTTACTTCATCAGAGAAATCCGTCATTTAGAGGGAATGGGAGTAATAACAAAAAAAAAACTATTACATGAATTACCAATCATGGTACATTAAACATGTGGTTGTAATGTTAACTGTCTTTTTTTTTTTTTTTTTTTTTTGCGGTATGCGGGCCTCTCACTGTTGTGGCCTCTCCCGTTGCGGAGCACAGGCTCCGGATGCGCAGGCCCAGCGGCCATGGCTCACGGGCCCAGCCGCTCCGCGGCATATGGGATCCTCCCAGACCGGGGCACGAACCCGTATCCCCTGCATTGGCAGGCGGACTCTCAACCACTGCGCCACCAGGGAGGCCCTTAACTGTCTTTTGAAGCATCCTAACTTCATTAAATGTGATATAAGTAAATGAAATTCATAAATATTCTTTAAATCAATAGTTGATATGAGCTTTTCAATTTGATTTCTACCCACTCGATGCAAGAAAGCACTAGTCTTTCTGTGAATTTTTTGAGGGATACAATAAAGAGAAAATACCACTAAGGAAAGATGAAGTATAACTCACTTCACAAATATATATAACTCAAAATACAGTATCAACCACAAAAAACCACTGAGTTAATACCACAATTTTCTGCCTTGCCATTTCAATTATAAACATCCCTAAAAAACTCATTTGCAGATGAAATCTTTGTGAGACTTAAATTCAGATAAACCAGGGAAGTGAAGAGCAGTCCGGTATGCCTCCATACAGGCACTGTCCACTAGAACTTTCTGCAGTGATGAAATGTTCTGCATTGTCCAATATGGAAGCTACAAGCAACATACTGCTCTAGAGCACTTGAAATATAGCTCATCTAATGGAGGAACTGGGGTGGTAATTTTATTTAATTCAAATTTGAATTTAAAAAGTGATATGTGGCCAGTACCTACAGTATTAGACAGTGCAGCTCTATACACAAGGTAAAGCTGATTTATCACAAGCCTGTCAATTAGAGAAATTTCACTGGATACTGCATGATACTGGCTAATGTTTAAAAGGAAGAAAACGCACATAATATTGAGTTACCCTCAATAATTGATAAGGTTACCTCTATTGATAAGGCTGCCCATAAATCTGCCTTTCATTTACCAATATGAAAAATATTTTGATGCATGTGACTTATAGGTTTATAAACGTGATTTACAATCATAAAATAAAGGATATATACCTCTACAATGATCAAAACCACAACCTGGGCTTTAGTCTGTGATTCTAAAGAGTCTTAAGATCACTGTCTGTAACTGTAACTGAAAATCAAGGTCTCTCTTGAAATGTATTTCTCCCCAGGTCTAAGAAAAACATTTTACATACAAGCCCAACGAAATAGAAGATTCTGACATTGTCTAAAGCCAAAGTCTCTTCTTTCTAACAGAAATGTAAAAGACGAAGGTGTATTTTTGATAAAACATAAAAAATCTGCTGGAGTAGCTTACCTGATCAGCTACTCCTCCAGGCAGGATGGTTTTCACGATCACGCCAGTTGCTTTTCCTCCTACAATGCCAAATCCCAGACCAGAGCCATCATTTACCAATTCAATAGTCTCCACGTGCTGCCAGTGAACCTGAAAACAAAGCCCCCATATGAATTTGAAAACATTTTACGAAAAACTAAAATTTTTATTACAGTTGAGATCTCTATGAATATTATTTTGTGATTAGTATTAAATACCTAAGTGCAGACATGATAATGAGCTTTAACAGGGTCCCTTTTATTTAGTACACTTCTCTTTCAACATGTTGTTACTACTATTGATATAACCATTCTTGAAATAATCAATACATCATTAGAGTGACTGCATTTAACCAGGTAAAGAGAGATTTGCAAGATCCTTTGTAGAACTTAAAAAAAAAAAAAGGGATGATCAAGGAAAAACTGTTACCTGTTAAGAACTTCTTCTGCATAAACCCTATTGCAGGAGATTCCAAACAAAGTGACCTCTTAAAGTCACTGACAGCTGTCAGTAACTTTACAAAGCAAAATCAAGATTTTATTTGCTTACCAATAGAGTCAACTGTTTTTTTTCCCTTTTTTCTTTTTTTTTAAAAGAGCTCGTACTCTGATAAGATCAATAAAATTGGTGTTTTTTTTTTAATTTATTTTTTGGCTGCACAGCACGGCATGAGGCATCTCGGTTCCCGGACCAGGGATCGAACCCGGGCCCAAGGCAGTGGAAGCGTGAAGTCTTAACCAGTGGACTGCCAGGTAAGTCCCTAGAGTAAACTTTTTTAAGGGACTAAATTTTTTTTTTTTTTTTTTTTAAGGAATGATGTCAAGTAAAAAGGCTACATAAAGAAAGGTAACAATCCCATTCACCACTGCAACAAAAAGAATAAAATACCTAGGAATAAACCTACCTAAGGAGGTAAAAGACCTGTGCTCAGAAAACTATAAGACACTGATGAAAGAAATCAAAGATGACACAAACAGAGGGAGAGATATACCATGTTCTTGAATTGGAAGAATGAATATTGTGAAAATGACTATACTACCCAAAGCAATCTACAGGATCAATGCAATCCCTATCAAATTACCAATGGCATCTTTTACAGAACTAGAACAAAAACTCTTAACATTTGTATGGAGACACAAAAGACCCCGAATAGCCAAAGCAATCTTGAGGGAAAAAAATGGAGCTGGAGGAATCAGAATCCCTGACTTCAGATTATACTACAAAGCTACTGTAATAATCAAGACAATATGGTACTGGCACAAAAACAGAAATATAGATCAACGGAACAGGATAGAAAGCCCAGAGATAAACCCACGTACCTATGGTCAACTAATCTATGACAAAGGAGCCAAGGATATACAATGGAGAAAAGATAGTCTCTTCAGTAAGTGGTGCTGGGAAAACTGGACAGCTACACGTAAAAGAATGAAATTAGAACACTCCCTAACACCATACACAAAGGTAAACTCAAAATGGATTAAAGACCTAAATGTAAGACCAGATACTATAAAACCCTTAGAGGAAAACATAGGAAGAACACTCTTTGACATAAATCACAGCAAGATCCTTTTTGACCCACCTCCTAGAGTAATGGAAATGAAAACAAAATAAACAAATGGAACATAATGAAACTTAAAAGCTTTTGCACAGCAAAGGAAACTCTAAACTAGATGAAAAGACGACCCTCAGAATGGGAGAAAATATTAGCAAATGAATCAATGGATTCAATGGATTAATCTCCAATACATATAAACGGCTCATGCAGCTCAATATCAAAAAAACAAACAACCCAATCCAATAATGAGCAGAAGACCTAAATAGACATTTCTCCAAAGAAGACATACAGATGGCCAAGAAGCACATGAAAAGCTGCTCAACATCACTTATTATTAGAGAAATGCAAATCAAAACTACAATGAGGTATCACCTCACACCGGTCAGAATGGGCATATCAGAAAATTTACAAACAACAAATGCTGGAGAGGGTGTGGAGAAAAGGGAACCCTCCTGCACTGTTGGTGGGAATGTAAATTGATACAACCACTATGTAGAACAGTATGGAGGTTCCTTAAAAAACTAAAAATAGAATTACCATATGACCCAGCAATCTCACTACTGGGCATATACCCAGAGAAAACCGTAATTCAAAAAGACACATGCACCCCAATGTTCATTGCAGCACTATTTACAATAGCCAGGACATGGAAGCAATGTAAATACCCACCAACAGACGAATGGATAAAGAAGATGTGGTACGTACATATAATGGAATATTACTCAGCCATTAAAAGAAATGAAATTGGGTCACTGGTAGAGGCAAGGATGGACCTAGGGACTGTCATACAGAGTGAAGTAAGTCAGAAAGAGAAGAACAAATATCATATATTAATGCATATATGTGGAATCTAGAAAAATGGTACAGATGAACTGGTTTGCAAGGCAGAAACAGAGACACAGATGTAGAGAACATACATATGGACACCAAGGGGGAAAGCGTGGTGGGGTGGTGGTGGGATGAATTGGGAGATTGGGATTGACATGTATACACTAATATGTATAAAATAGATAACTAATAAGAACCTGCTGTATAAATAAAATAAAATTAAATTAAATTAAAAAAATAATTTTTTAGAAGCCATAAACTTAATCATCATTACATAAAAAATAATCCAGGCCACAGAGAGATGCAACAAAAAGGGAAAAACCCAAGAAGTACAAAGAATCTACAGGAAGTGTGAACCCATACAAAACCTTAAAGAACTAGAAAAATACGTTCTGTTCCTCTTGAAAATCTGAGGTACTCACCGGATTAGAGTGAGCTGAAATTGTGCTGGCCGCAGAAGGAGAACGGGAAACTATGGGGCTGATAAGCTGAGGCAATGAGCCTCTGGCAATAACCAGCTTGACAGTATCTTTGGCTTTCTGCAGGATGCTGATGGCCTGCTGATGTGTAATTGTCTGATCAAGTGCCTGTCCGTTAATAGCAAGGATCTGATCAGTTTCCTTCAATCTTCCATCTCTAAGAATGAAAAAGAGGGTAAAAAATAACTAACAGCTCTCAAAAAAATGACAGCTTCTTTGGCATGCATTTTCAGGTTATTTTTAATTCTATTTTCTAATGTCCACACTATGAAAGCTTTTTCCTGCAGCTGCACTTCTAAAAATATTTTTTCTATTTCTTTAATTTAGTATGTATATGAGACAGTGTTTACTAAACTATTGTGCCCAATCATTATGCTGTACACCTTAAACGTACATACTGCTGTATGTCAATTATGTCAAAATAAAAATGGAAGGGAAAATATATATGCTTTGGCTCCAGTTGACCTACCCCTTATCAACCCCTCCCAGCTAAAAGCACCTTCTTTTCAGCTACCCACTCAACCTACACACCGCATTTTACATGTTCCTATCCTCTACAAATGAAAGCAAAGATGTATATATTTACTTGTTGCTTTGAGTATATTAATAAAATATAGCTCAAATTATCATAGGCCATTTGTATACTTTTCTATAAAGTAATTTTAAAATCTAATCAAAAAGAGCCCATTTAATAGCAATGAGAGTACTGTCCTAGTCAAATTTTCTTTCCTTACTAAAAAATGATTAAGTTATGACTATATTTAAAAGTAACTCTCCTTTCAAAGGACTTTCTTTTTATCATAGCAATGTTAAGAATTTAATGATTTCTAAAAACTAATAACAGATTGTATTCAGTTTTTTGTCTGTTTTTATTCATTTTTGTTCCTTGAAATTCTCCCAAGGTGAGCAGTACCTTCTGAATGTGGTATCAAAAACAGAAAAGAGGGGCTTCCCTGGTGGCACAGTGGTTGAGAGTCCGCCTGCCGATGCAGGGGACACAGGTTCGTGCCCCAGTCAGGGAAGATCCCACATGCCGTGGAGCGGCTGGGCCCATGAGCCACGGCCGCTGAGCCTGCGCGTCCGGAGCCTGTGCTCCGCAACGGGAGAGGCCACAACAGTGAGAGGCCCGCGTGCCACACACACACACAAAAAAAACAGAAAAGACACAGTGACAGTCTCACCTGTGGGCCACACTGCCCTCCTGGATCTCCTGCACAAATATCCCCAGTTCTCCCCGGTTTTCACTCCTCAGTCCCACAACACTGAACCCAAGGCCTCCACATGGAGGTTTGAGGAGCTCAAAAACTTCTATTTGGCGACCCTGTTCAGGAAAAAAAGCAAGAAATATAATTAAATGCAAATCACTGCACTTGCAATCATCTTATTAGTGGCATTAATCTGTTCTTTAAAAGAAAAGAAATTAAAAATATTTTTTTCTAAGATCAACTTTATCACTCATCACCTAGAATGAGACATTTATTTATCCTGAAGAATATTTCTGAAACATAACATATAATGCCCAGTTTAAAATATGATAATTAGAAAAAGGAATAGAAAAGTCTCAGAACCACCTAAGCCCACATAAATTCTACATCTTTGTCATTCCAATTTTTTCAGATATTATAAATGTCTTCATAAATAAGAATATTATATTTAAAATATACTTGATATATATTTAATGTATATATTTAACTTACATAATGTAAATATATATAAGTATTCTTCAAATTATCCAGGATTTGATTACATTCTTAAGATATTATACATTCTATAGTTAACTATCAGGAAGAAATGCTCTTACCTGGGCCATATTTTTGATCAGTTGATCAAATTCATCACAAGCAGGTTTCCCATTGATGTGTGCAGTACCCAATCCTGTAAGAACTTCCAGATTCCCATTACTTGGGGATAATAAAAATGATTCATTTT
Organism: Mesoplodon bidens; assembly: GCF_964165515.1. Lineage (NCBI taxonomy): Eukaryota > Metazoa > Chordata > Mammalia > Artiodactyla > Ziphiidae > Mesoplodon > Mesoplodon bidens. The sequence goes on along the minus strand of NC_138162.1, from coordinate 65,551,613 downwards.
GCAGAGTAGGAATTACAGCTGGGCTGAGATGTGGAATGTGGGCACATTCAACATTTGAAATTGTGGGAGTTGCAATGTTTACCTAAGAGTAATATGGAAAGTATTAACAACTTTGTCATTCCATAAAGTATTTCATAGGAATCATCCCAAGAGAGGTAATAATGAAGTACCTATGAAATTTCAAAATGTCCATACCCTTTTATTCTGCAACTCTATTTCAAGGAGAAAAATTAGAAAAATACACAAAGATGTAAATGCAAGGATGTTCAACACAGCACTATTTTTTAGGTGGAAAAAGTTTTAAAAACTAATTAAGTGAAAAGAATCAGTGTTCAACGTCAAGGTACTTATGAAAACACACACAAAAACACATCCATACATATGTTTTTAAGTGAAAAGGCCTAGTTATTGAACAATAACAGTAAGTATAGTACAATTCAATGTACACTTAAAAAATGTTTACATGTGTATTAAACATCTGGAAGAATATATACCAAACCACCAACAGAACACTAGTTGTCCCCAAGAGATGGGATTCCAGAAGGCCATTAACTTACCATATTGCTTGAATTTTTATAACAACCTATGCAGTAAAGAATTTGGTCTTTCCCAGAAAGAAGCCCGGCCTTTGTCCTTACCTCATAGGAAGTAACCTCTAAACCCTTGGAATTTCCCAGATGACAGAAGTGTCTCTGTTATTCACAGTGGGCCCCAAGGCCACATGATATCCTCTCAAATTCTTAAACTAACTCATCTCACACGAGCAATCAATCATGCCTATGAAATGATGTCCCAATAAAAACTCTGAACACCAAGCTCAGGTGAGCTTCCTGGGTTGTCGATACTCCATGCATACTGTCACACAACGAGTTTGGGAAGGGAACACTTCCTCAGGAAAATGGAAGCTTCACATCTGGAATGCTCTCAGACTCAGTGCTATGCATCTCTTTCTTAGGTTAACTTTCGACCTGTATCCTTTCCCTATAACAGATCATAACCATGAGTCTTAACAGCTTTCAGTAGGCTCTATAGGTCCATCTAATGAATTATTGAACCTGAGCATGGTTTGGGGAACCTCCTGAATGTGCAGTTGGAATCAGAAGTGAGGGTGGTCTTGTGTGGACTCTTCCTTCCAACTTTGTACTTGGAGCTTAACTCCTTGCTGTTGGTGTCACAAGTCTAGGGCAGAGCTGCCAGTCTGGAGGACTATGCCCTCAAACCTCACAGTATGGGTAACTCCAGGTACAATGATATTAATAAACAACAACAAAATATTCCATAATTACTTGTATGTGCTTGTTATACGGAGCTAAATAATCTAATACTAATAAATAATAATATATTTATTATTAAATATTAATATATTCATAGAATATCTTATATAAAATCATATTGACATTAATATAGTAATATTAAATAATAAATGTAAATAATAAATATTACATTAAAGCTAAGCAATTATTAAAACAGTGCAAAGAGTCAATCCTAATTTTGTATTTCTATAGGGTATCTGGAATGTAACTTTTAATTTACAATTAATCGTGAGAAAAGTTATATCAATGACACTTTTGGATCACTCTCTAAGCTCATCTCCCAGCACTCTGTCCTTCACTCACAGAGCTCCAGCTATACTAACCACTTTACTGTTCCTCCAACTGCCAAGGTGCTCTCTCTAGCAGCCAAGTACTTCCTTCCCCCAAGTATCTACGTGCTTACATTTTTAGTTCATCCAAGTGCACTCAACATCACCTCAGAAAAGGCCTCCCTGACAACCCTAACTGAGACTGTGTCCCACCATTACGCTCCATGAGCTGACACTGCCCTGTTTTTCTTCATGGTGCTTATTATTGCCTGGCATGCACCCTGCTGTCATGGAGCTTCCATCCCAATCTGCAGAGACAGACTAGAATGTGGAATTCTCCAGTGGAGGAATTTGACTGTTTTATTCTCTATTATATCCTCATCCTCTAGGAGAGTGTCTTGCACGGAGTTGGCATTCAATATACATCTGCAGAATAAACGTTTATCCATTTTTAAGGACCCACTCTGATCTAATCTGCCCAATGACCCTCCAAGAATCACCATTACCATTTTACAGATGACAAAATTACACAAAGTCACACACCTAGTAAGTAGATTATGACCTAGATTTTTGCATCATGGTGCTACTATCATCTTCGTATTATACACATAGCAAACAATCATTTCTGGAAATGAGACATTAGTAAATGTCTTCCATTGACAGAAGCAATCAAAATATTTCACAATTTATGTCACCAATCCATGCCTAAGTTTGTTACCTGTCCTAAAAAATAAAACAGGAAACTCAGTAACTTACCAAAGTTACCAGTAATTCACCATTTCATTGGCTATCTACAACCACAGATGTAAAAGAGATCAACGTATTTGAGGAAGAGGCTTTGGGGAATCCTTTCAAATGCTTATTTTAAAATCTACAGCAGGCATGATCAATTATTATTTTTTCAAAAGTAAGCTTCTTATGACAAACCTGATTTTTTTTAAACCTGAGCATGGCAACTTCAATAAAATCTGCCGGCAGAAGATACACTGTTCAGGTTGAAGCAGATGGCATCATGAAATCTGTGACAGGCTGAGGATCCCACACACCAGGACCTAATGCCTATGGTATGTTTGCATAGGGAAAAAATATTTGGAGTTTTGCTACAGTGAGCCAGGATGAACAAATCACATCATAAGCACAAAGAGTCTGTGTGAAGTTAACTGGTGAAACAGAAGCTCTGACACTATGCAAGACAAGGTGTGAAGGCATTCCAAGAGTAAAGTTATATATGCATATAAAGCTATAAGATACCGAATATCAATTGTCTTCTACAAATTTGTTAAAGGTTAATAAATGACAGTGACTCCTCCTATCTCCTCCCAGCCACTGAGGTCTACATAAATGTAAAAGCAAAGAGATCACATAAGTAAAAACTAAAATATAATTATACCATCATACAAAAGGCTTGTTTTTAACTTTGAAAATTTATACCCATAGGAAAAAGCACAAAGGCACCTTGTGATTCTGCCATAGCTTTATTCAAATGGCTTTCTGAACTATAATCTCTTTGAAGAACAAGAATGAATCTCTTTGCCATGATAGGTCTGTTCAAAACAGACATAGTATAAATGTTTAATAAAAAGAACTTGACTCCCATCTTGGTTTATAGAATATAAAATAAACAGAAGAAAACACAACTATCTGTTGAGTTTTATATACAGGTAAACAATCTGTATAATTTATGGAAGTTGCTAGTAAATGAGCAAGAGTCACCAAATAATTTTCTGTTTTCTGCTTAGTTTCTGGCTATTTCAGTCTAAAAAGGTCTTTTATGTTCTTAGTAAATAAACATGTATTAATCTATGGATTCTAATTAGTGCTAACACTAAAACATAAATAAAAACTATGTAAGGTATTCAATTAAAAAGTTATCAAATTCTTTGTGAAAGGGTAATATGTTAAAGGATACAAATTTCCAGTTATAAGATGAAAAAATTCCAGGTATCTAATGTACAGCATGGTGATGACAGTTAACAATATTGTATTATATACTTGAAAGCTGCTAAGAGAACATATTTTAAAAAGTCTTCACCTAACACACACATAAAGGGTTAATTATGTGAGGGGACAGATGTATTAACTAGCCTTACTCTGGTAAATAAGGGTAGCAAATATTTCAAATATCACGTTGTACATCTTAAACTTACACAATATTATATGTCAACTATAACTCAAATAATAGGCTGGAAAAAATAGTGATTCCTTTGGGGTAGTTAGGACTGACTGAGGGGACACAGAGATTATTATGGAGCGCTGGTAACCTTCTATACCTTGATTTATGGGGAAGGTTATGTGTACATTCAATTTGTAAAAAATCCTTGAGCCACATAATCTTTGCTTGATTGATTGTATGTTTTTTTCTCAGTATTTTTTAAACTTTACAAAGTAAGTGATACAATCAGAGCAGAGAACCTGGGGTACTCCAATGAATGATATAAACATACACTTCTCTTAAAGAAAGAGGCAGTAGGAATAGCCTCTATGTATCAAGCTAAACCTTCTCTGAGAGAAACTGAATTTAAAGTTCAATTACCAAGCATTCACCTTAAGTGAAGGAAAATAAAGAAATGGATATCTGAAGATGAAGCTTAGTCTATTACTGTGATAGATTACCCTCCACAGGCTTGATATGGATTCAACTGGCTAATTCCCATTGCCAGAATAAATCTTTTAACAAGTGCTCAAGTCAAGATGAATCCTCAGCAAATGTGTTTTGACCTCTGTAGCGCATCTAGATCTTTCTCCCTTAAAGATTATACATTTTAAAAACTTGTATCATTTAATTGCACACCAAATTAGAAGAAAAAAATAATCTTTATGCTGTCTTATACTTTTATACTAAAGTAGTTTGACCCACCCTGGTACAAGGCTGATATAATTGTAAGATTTTTAAAATTATAAATTGTTTTTCATCTTTTTTCAATAAGAATACCTATTCTTTAAAATTAATGTAATTCCAAACATACTCAACAAGATCAACATCTTAATATTTTGATCATATACATGTGGTTTATGCACTTAAGCTTAATCCAATAGAAAACTTCTCAAATATGTAGATTCACTTAACAAAAACTGCTACAAAATACTGAAATATTAACTTCTTAGGTTTTATCTATCCCTTCTGTGTTGTTAACTGAAAAGGAAGTTAACGTTATTAGCTCTATTTTCATGGCTAACATCAATCTTTCCAGAAGTACTTGTATTATTGTCTACAAAAATGACTGCTTAGGATCAAACTGAATTTCCCAAAGCACTTCTGTATAGATTGTCCAAACCTAATTTGTGGTCCTGTTATTTTGACTTATTCTGAATTCAGAGTATAGCAATGAGAGTAAAACAACCCAAATGCTTATGTACATTTGATGAATACTGTATTTCTATCACTTAAAAGCTAAAATATGTATTATCTTGAATTAAGCAAGAAAAATGACCACTACTTTTGCAACCTTAGTTTTGGTAGATTTTAAACAAATTTATAAACATATATTGCTAGTTCACTTTCCCAATTTTTTGTTTGTTTGTTACTCCCTCAACATAATGAAAAATAAGAAGCAAGGCACTCTCTGGGGAATCTGCCATAACAGGTGCACCTCATAGAAATGCAGACTGTTTTTTTGTTTTGTTTTTTTTTTATCTGCACCTTGTCTTTTCTTCTTGTAGAGCAAGAAAAGTGCTTATTTTCTTGTGAATTTACAAAAATGCCGTAAAACACTCTCTGGAACTGATCCCAAATATGAAATGCAAAGAGGGATAGGATGCTGAGAGTATTCAATGAAATACAGCACCTAAAATGGTAGCAATAACAGGAAAAAAATCTTATACATAATAGAGCTCCATTTCAAGTTTGGAACCAAGAGATGCCTCTTTTTCCATAAATCATTCAGTGAAATACTGAGTAGAGCACAACTCTGATGCATTATTGAACAGGCAACCCTCCTTGCACAGTAATTGATGGTGGCACTCTGATTTAATGATCCTTATTTTTAAAGCTAATTAAAGAAATTGAGTTGCATGTTCAAAGCATATTAGCTTAATGTGACCAGACTATTTTGGACATAAAGTAGCTCACAGTTCCTGAGCTAAACAAGATACAAAATGCAACAGCAAGTTATAAGGGCGGGGTGGGGGGTTCAGATGAAACAAGCATAATTTTACATTTTCTATGAGACCTATCTTTAGTTCATTCAAATACTTAAGCACCTGAAATGTCCGATACATTGGGCTCTAAGTGATGGGATGGTAATTAAAGAGGTATCTGTGGTAGACTGTGAAAGAAAAGGCAACAAATTATTTTCAGCTCCTCTCAGCAAGAACAAGTCTATTTCCCCACCTTTGAATCAAATAAAAACGTTCTTGATTTAGTAAAAATTATTAATTTTATTCGATATTGACTCTTGCATGCACATCCTTTTAATACTCTGTTAAAAATGGTAAGTATGTATAAAGTACTTCTGCTATACAAAAAAAATACAATTGTCAGAAGAGAGTTTGACTTGCAAACTAAACTATGCTATTTTTTTCATGGGCACCATATTACTTGAAATAAATGACTTAAAACCAAAAATGATTATACAGACTTGGGTATATGGCAGACAATTTCTCAAAAATAAACAAAGGATGCCTGTCACTTCAAGGAAAACAACTGACAGCAATTGTTGCCAGTAGTAAAATTTGAGCTTTCAAGTAAAAATGAGAATTTTGAAAAATTTGCATCTGCCTTCCTGAGCTTGACACTTTTCCATAATTTAAAGACTCCATTGATAAGATCAGAAGCAATATTAGCCAAGTGTAACTTTCTGATACTACATAGTGAAATGTGAAATGTAATTTTTCTATTTTTCAAATTTTCCAGATGACCAATATAAAATTATGCATGGATAATAAAAGTAAAAATTCAAAGCACAAGACAGATTTTACAGTAACAGAGTACAAAATGTTCACTGTTTTAGTTTCAGATACCACGTTGTAACTAACCTTTAAGAAACTACCAAGAGTTTTGGTGTCCTATTGAACGAGGATATCCACAACCATCTGAAAAGGCTATATATACCCCTCCCCTTTTCCAGCTACATACTGATACTTGCATGAGGCCAGATTTTCTCACATACATCAACTAAAACAACAAATGCAAACACATCAAAGGCAGAAGCAGACATGAGAATCCACTGTCTTCTACTGAGCCACGTTAAAGAGATGTGCAAAAATATAAGAACAATGCCACTCTTCTCACTAATTTTTAAAGGTAATCGGTTTATTACTGTTTTTAATATAAGTAAATATTTATAATAGTTCTCAATTTTAATTTCTAACCTGATAAATATTGGTGGATAAAACCACAAAAACAAAAGCTCTTTGAGGTGCTTAGTAATTTTTAAGAATGTAATGGGGCCATGAGGCCAAACTGAGAGTTGCTGCCTTAGAACATAAAATCTCAATAGGAGGAGGAAGCAATAGGCAGAGAACTGATATTTTTTGAGTGCTTGGTAAGCACTGGGCTTATGCCTTAGTTTTAAAATCCACGTTATTTAGTTCTGATTTTACAACTAAAGGAGAAAAAAAAGGGGGCTCAGTCAAGATAAATAGATATTTTTTCATTTTAAGAAATCAACTCTGGCTTAAGATCATTTACTTATAAATATCAGTGCCAGAATACAAATCTGGATTGTGTCTGTCTCCAAACAAGACAACACTACAATACTGCCAGCACCTGAGATCAGATAATCAAAACAAAGGCCTCTAGATCACCAGGAAATCCTTAAATTATGTTCATTATACTGTTTAGGACAGTGAAACAAAAGACAACAGAGCTCTATGATTAAGACCTGGGCTCTGGAGTCAGCGTGCCTGCATTCAAATACTAACTCCCCCACTTAACCTGTGCCTCCGTTTCCCCAGCTGCAAAATGAGGAAAATGTTATCCTGTGCTTTACAGTATTGTTATAATGATGAAACAGGTAACTCTACGTGGAATAGCTCCTGGCACACAGTAGGAATTCCATACATGTTAACTGCTATGATGATGATGAATGATGAGTGACACATCTTTTTCAATATGGTTTCTACGAGAAAAATGAGGTATCCTCAAAGTAACTTCAGTTATTTGGCTAGTTTATTTATGTTAAAAACCCGTTCTCAAGCAAGGAAAGTTGTTATTAATGCACAAAACTTCTAAATATTCAACAACATTCACATACTCATTAATTAAGCAATCATTTATTGAGTTTGAGCAAAGTGTCGTGTTAGGGACAAGGTATTCAAAGATGAACATGGCATGGATTTTATCCCAAAAGTAGTAAATGGACTCCAAACAAACCTCCAAACAAATGAGTTCTACAACTCCTGTTTACGCTTGTTAAGAACAAATGGCGAGTGGTGCACAGCATATACACCACTAGTCTAGGCATGTGTGTTGATGTGTATTTGCAGAATGTCTTTCCTTTATTTAAATCTCAACACTTCTGTGCTTTCTTAACAAAATTTCCAAGGGAAAAAAATTTACAGAATGTAACTTGACCAAAAATAATATTCTTATCAAAGTACGCTGAAATTTTCTACATCCAAGGGGTAAAGGTATCAAAATTAAGTAAATTTATCTTTTTCAAATGCCACCACAAATTTCAGAAATTGAAAATCTAGACAAATGACGTGTTAGAATGTTTGCAGTGTTTTTTCTATGTCCCACATTTCCAGAAGATAAAACTGATTCACTGTTCACAGTCTGCTTAGAGAAAAATAAAAATAAAACCTTCTAGACAAGTATAAATATATGGAAATGGGCATATGAAGACTGATGTTACTTTGCCATGCTGTCTCTCCATTCCACTATTACCTTTACCCAGTTCATTTACTTTAAAACCTAGCATAATTATAAACAAAAGCAGAATGAAACTTCTGATTTACATTAAAAAGGCCCTCTGATTAAAATTTGGTGGGAGAATTTGAAGGAAATGGCAAATCTTAATGAATTTGAATTTACAAAAGATTTAGTTTAAATTCATTTCTATTTAGGAATGCTATTAACTGTTTTTTCAACTTATTTGCTCCTTTAAATTACAGAGCTAAGGATTTAGAAACTGTAAATTAGAAGTTTAAAAAAAGCATTGGCTTCAGGGTCAGACAGACCTGGATTCTTCCCCTATATCTACCAATGAATAATCGTGTGGTCCAGATTAAGTTATATAACCTCTCTAAACCCCAATTTCCTCACTGGACAAAATGGGGATAAAACCCATCTCAAAAAGCTGATGGACTGGTTAAATGAGACAAAGTCCACAGCACACAATGGCTTCCTAAAAGTAATTGTTCTTGTTGTTGCTGTTGCTATATTTCAAATGCAAATCAACCTCTATTGTTCTAAATTCTTGGGTTATAAAACTGATTTACATTATACCCAGTAAATTTCACATTTTTTCCCTCTTCTCCAAAGACCATTTAACTTTGTCACAAAAACACCATACAATTAGCACCATTTGCTGTTTTAGACACACATGCATACCCAATAGCAAGATGGTGTTGCATTTTAATCCAGCACTGTATAAAAAGCTTGAACACTGCCTTCTTGCCCAGGATAAAACAAGAATTTTAGTCCCTTCAAAGGCTCTATATTTACAAACTTTTAGTTAAAGGAACAAACATTTAAAAGCTGTTATTGTACCAAAAATAAAGTATTTGAAATTCCTACAGTAAATAAACTTTATGGTAAATGTAAAAACATGAGACTCAACTCCTCCTCTCATAACTTCTCCTAGATAACGTACATTGAAGTCTCAAGAAACAGACACTTTCCTGTTAGGCAGCTGCAATGCTCTCTCATAAAAGCAAAACCATTTCAGGGGTAAGAAAAATAGTTTTTTCATTTTCACAGGCAACATCAACTGGGAAGAATTCCAGTCGATTTCTCGATACTTCCTGTTAATGGGGTTGAGGCGTATCTTCTTTCTCTCTGTTCCCCTTCACCCATTCCCAGTCATAATTTAACCTAGGCATTCTTGGGAGACAGTAGCCATTTCCCCTTTCCTGACAGCAAGCCTACAGGTGAATTATCTTCATTTCAGTCTCAAATTAGAAACCATCCACAGAAGGGTTATGTTTTCATCTTTTACATAAGTAATAAAATAAAGCTGAGGAAATACAGGCATCTCTGCTCTTTGAGACATGAATTACACAAAACAGCATCTTTCTGACGACCAAAGTCAAAACAGAGCAACCAAGTACTCAGTTATCAAAATTCTCAACTTTCCAACAACCTAAAAAACATAAATGTAAGAAAGTGTCAGAGGTGAGGATGTTACTGCTTAAAAGCAGCATACCTCAACACTTTGGCCATGAACTTGATTTATCAGTCCTACAAATACAGAAGAGTGGCTCTTTGCGCAGGCCTCAGGATGGTGGTGTTGCACCCAATACCCTCTGCTTACGTTAGATATTTGAAAGTAACCCTATGAAATACACACTGACTACCTGTTTCTTTAGGTTCTATAAAGTGCGCTCCTGTTTTAAGACAGTATGAGAAAAAAAATACATGGGGTACATTACTTCATGTACTCTTTTGCAGAAAAGCCGTCGCTAAATTAGTGTGTATTCTTAGTGTATTTCATTCTTAGAAAGGTGAAAGAAATAGTCCTTTGAAGTACAAGTCATGTATTTTACAATTATAATTGAGGGTCTTATCCATCAAAAATGTCATTAAAACCTATACCTTTATGTTGTGTGTTTTTACTATGACCTTTAAAATGTGGAGAAATAAAAATACGTAAATAAAATGACTGTTGAAAGACTGTATTTAATAGTGTGGTTAAAAGATAAAGTTGATACAACTTCAACTTGATACAATAAAATTTGATATAGAAAGTTGAATGCAAAAGAGCAAAGATGATAAAAACCAACCAAAAAAAAAAAAACTCAAAAAACAAAACAAAAAAATCTTACCTAAATAAATCCTTTATAATCTGGCTCCAAAGTTTCCTCTCTTGCCAATAGCCTCACGTATTCTATTGCTCTGATAATACAGGTATGTATGTGACTCTGTACCAGGGTTTTTCAGCCTCAGCACTGAACACACCCTAGACCCCATACTCCTTTGTTTTGATGGGCTGTCCTTTACACTGAGGATGTTCGGCAGCATCCCTGGACTCCCGTGCCAGCAGCAATGGCCCCCACAGCCCACATGTTGCAACAATCAAAAGTGGCTCCAGGTATTGTCCGATGTCCCCTGGAGAGGGAGAATGTAAAATCCCCATTTGAGAACTGCTCTATACTCTTGTTACCACTGTTCCCACTACCTGAAAAAACTTCCTCCATCTCTGCAGAAAACTCCTACTCATTTTCAAGACCTATTTTACATGTTACTTCCAGTGTGACGTTTTCCTCTAATCTAAGTTAGTAATTTCTTCCTCTTTCTTCCTCTTATACCACTCACATTCTTGTTTATCTATTTAATTACATAAGGCTATACATGTTCTATATTTCCCTCTAGATGGTGAGAACCTCCATCTTACTTATTCATTGTGTTTTTGATTATTTTAGGTGTTCAACAAGGTTTGTTAATAAATGATTATGAGCTTTCTATAAAATAACCATGAGCTCCAGTAATGTTCCCATTGCCAAGGGGAAATCTGGTTCATAGAATGATGTCTCACACTGAGCAATATATAATTATCTGGTTCTTTTTTGCCTTTGTCCTGGGAAATGGGAAATAAATTCTATACTAAATTTTAGCAACCCAAGATTCTTGGTATATCTAGTTCTCTAATATTTTTATTTGATCTTTATTTAGATTTACCTTTGAATCATCTTTTAGTCAGGATGCTTTGCCTTCAGGAGTTGTTCCAAATTCTTTTTGGAATGTGAACAGATAAAACTTAGGAACACAGAAATATAAAACCACAATTTTATACCATGAAGACCGTATTTTCCAAGAATAAAAATGAAAAAGATGAACTGAATTACTGTGATCTACACTGAACAGTAATTTCCAACACTGATTCTATGTTAAATCAGCATCTCTCCAATTATTTCAAGAGATGTCATAAAATTTCCAAAGAAAAACTTGGAAAAATCTGGTTTACTTTTGTGTGTAATACATTATGCATCTAGATGATATATATGTAAGCCAACACTTTCCTGGGAGAAAGGTTAATGAACCAGCAACCTGGAAATATCAAACAAGAACAACAACAAAATAACAAGTGTCATACTCCAAAAAGGCTGGAAATCACTGATAAGGAGAAACCTCCAGAATATTCTGTGCCCCAAGGCTAGTCTTCCGTATCAGCAGCTTTTGTAGCCTGCATATCCACATCATTTCTTCAATGTTGGACTTGGTCTCTGTAGCCATAATTTTTTTTTAAATCTTAGCAATGACAATTTTTAAATATTAATCCTAATTTTCTAATGAAATAAATCATTTTAATTCACAGTTTTCCTATAAAAAACTCAGGATAAAAATAAATATTCAAATCCAATATCCTCGTGGCTGACAAGTTTCTATTATTAAACTGCTAACATGTTTATTTCCTCCACAATAGCTGGATTTTTGTCATGAATATGCATTAAGCCCTGCAGTTATTAGCCCTGATGACTAGGAGACAGTGAGGACACTACTTGAGAATTTGCATTTGACAGATCATTGACACAAAGTCACAGTTCCCTTTTTTTTCCCCCTCTTCACTTAAACAGGAATCATGCAATAGGAAATGAACTGGAGCTATTAGAGATTATTCAGGTTTAATAGCACACATCCTTTTAGCTGACATTAAAACAATACACAATGTGGCAGAGTTAAACAGAGGCATCAATTATACTCTCAGACCTGTTAATACTTTTGACAATATTTAAATAGCACATCCCTTCAGGGCATGGCTTTTTTGCCCTCTCAGTTACACACCTGTCAAGTGTTTAATTTGCCAAAGGGAAACAGTTTGATTTCTAAGGGCAGTCTTAATACGGAAGAAGCAAATTGGAAAAATTAAACATTATTGAATAGAAGTAATGGGAAGGATCTGAAGGGAAAAAAATAGTAGGCTTAATTCAACATGGCATGTCGGCATCTGTCATTAATGCAACAATATGATCATGTTCCCAATATGGTGCATATACCTTGGGCTTTTCAATTATTCCCTCCCTTTGCTTTTTAAAAGACAGAATGATGGCAGAGGAAAATCAAAGGGGTCAACATGTCCAGTAATAATAAAAAAGATGGAAACGGTAACTTGCTCCTATTGTGCATATAAAATTATACATTTGAAAACATAATTTAGGTATAAGATAATAAATAAAAGCTAGACATGCATCAGATTTGTGTAGCTACTGGATTAAAAACACAAAACAAATGTCACTCCTTAGATGCGTTACTTAAATATTAAATTATAAATATCAATAAATTAGCAGTTGGTAAACTATATAGAAAATTTAAATCTAACATGATAACGTCTAGAATATTTAATGTTTAAACTTTAAAACAGAAAATATTATTTTAAGTTTTTGAAAATTTTCTCTAGTCACGCAAGGAAAAAAAATTGGTTAAGTTAACAAATGAAACTGAATTGGTAAAGAACGGAGAGTAAAGTGAAGAGTCACAAAAAATGTGGGAAATTATCAATAGTTTCAACCAACATAAAGTCATGGCATCTAGGGCATTTTTACCCTTGGGGGTAGGGGGAGATGTGAGATAAGCTGCAGGGTCAAATAAGGGAAAGGGCTGTGCTTGGCGGCCAAGAAGCATGAGTGGTAGCTCTGGCTCTACTCTTCTAAACCACTCTGCTGTAATAAGCAGGGGGAAGAACAGACGGTTTCTTTGGTCCCTTTCAGTATTTGAAGGGATGACCAATGAGCCAAAAAGTCCAAAGTCATGTAAGACACGCCTACAGAATTCACAAACATCACAGCTTACGTAGCCTTGAAATACAGTTGACCCCTGAACAACACAGAGGGTAGGGGCACGGCACCACCCCACACACAGTCGAAAATCCACGTATAACTCTGAATCCCCCAAAACTTAACTACTAAGAGCGTACTGTTAACCGGAAGTCTTACCCATAACATAAACAGTCATTTAACACATATTTTGTATGTTCTATGTATTATATACTGTGTTCCTACAATAAAGTAAACTAGAGAAAAGAAAATGCTATTGAGAAACGTCATAAGGAAGAGAAAGTACATCTATGTGCAGTTCTAACCCATGGTGTTCAAGGGTCAACTGTATACTAGCTTCTAACATTTAATACAATGAGATGACACTGTCCATAGTCCTAGACTATGAGGCTCAATAATATTATGCTCAATAATTTCCAAAGAAATTTCAGCTGCATCACGTGGGACCCAAACAGTTTTAGAGCCCATATTCTACTTCCATTTAGAAATGACAAAACAAGCTCAACAACAAGTAGGCCCATTTCTCTCCTCCTTTCAGCAGACATGGTAGGTATGAAAGCTATTCCCCTTACATAAGGTTGGCTAGCAGGGGAATTTCGACAGTTGCCTCACTGGACTAATGGTATTCCCTAACACACTTACTAGTACTTTTTCTTGCAACTTTTCATCTCATTCTAATCATATTTTCACATAATACAATAAGGGGAGACATCTTCACACTCTTTAAAAACCAAATAATTTTCCTCACCATAATTACACTAATATTCATGATATTGGTTCCTCCAAAAGTGTGCCAATCCATTCTGAAAATGAGTACCTAAAACCAATCTTTTCAATAATTTACAAAGGAAACAAACACAACTACATACAATGAAACTACCTCTTTTTCTTAATTCATGGCTGTAAGTTTTAAAATCATTAGGTAGAAATTCACTTGAGAAAAATATTTTTAGTGATTCTTCTTGTTCTACTTACTTAATTTGGGGGGGCTACTAAAATATCTAGATTAAGAAGTTATATGACATTAAACAAATTCTTTCTCTATTGCTGCTATTTGTTCTCTTTGCATTTGGCATATTTTGGGTTTTCCTGTTAATTGGAGCTGTTCTTTCACTGAATTATGAAACTAGTCTACAGGTTTCATTTTAAACTTTTAAGGCAGAATATTTGCTATCGAGTCATCCATAAACATCAGATTAATGATAAAAACATCAGAATGAGAATTAACTTGGACTATAGACATAATTAGACTGACTTCAAACCTTGTGAGGATAGCAACCATTTCAAAAATATTTTTTAAAAACCTGAGAAATGGTGATTAAGTAAGTTCAAAGACCATCTGACTCCAGTTTTTATTCTGTCATTGTGATATGTTTCAATTTTAATAGAAATGCTAGGACTTTTTAATGTTCATAATTTTTACAGCAATAAAACACTGTGTTACATTTAGAAGTCCTAATGTTTATCACCATCTGATGCTGTCATGGGAGCAATTGCTACTTACATTCTTTTCAGAAGTGAGAATTGCAATTCCTCTAACTGATGACAATGTAATTACTCCTTTCACTGTCAAAATAGAGGTGATTTCCCTTCCTCACATACATGATTACACGTGCAAATCCAGGCTCATCTGAAATCATGTAAGTTTACTGAATGTCTGAATCTGAATGAGCAAGATCACATGAACCATGAGTCCTAGTGATGATGGAAACCAAGCTACAGTCATCCACCCTAAACATATTTTCATCATCCCCTTCTCCTGTAGGAACTCATTCTTCCGTATCCACACAGCCTTCAACACAATGTCATATCATCTACAATACACTGCAACAACCGTCACAAAAATAACTGGGGGTGGGGGGAAGCCACAGTTAATCTGAATGTCTCATTTGGAGGTTTAAATCAGGAGCCCCCAATCCCCGGGCCATGGACTGGTACCGGCCCATGGCCTGTTAGGAACCGGGCTGCACAGCAGGAGGTGAGCGGCGGGTGAGCGAGGGAAGCTCCCTCTGCCGCTCCCCACCACTCCTCATCGCTGGCATTACCGCCTGAACTATCCCCCCCCAACCCCCCGCATCTGTGGAAAAACTGTCTTCCACGAAACTGGTCCCTGGTGCCAAAAAGGTTGGGGACTGCTGGCTTAAATGACTTCATTAACTATCCATTAACACATAAAAAAATCAGCCTTTCAGAAAAACACAAGACTATCACAAGCTCTACGCAACACCACAAAGGCCTCCTGTGAGTGCACCATGTCTTACCTGGTCTTTCAGCTGCTGTACAGAAGTCTGCAGGTTCAGAATCTGGCTGAAGAGTGGGCTCTGCAACACTGACTTGAGAAGGTTCAGTTTGTCTTCATTTGCTACATCCCCGCGCTCCCGCAGCTTGGCCTGCAAGCGCTCTGCCGCCTGCAGGGCCCGATTTTTGTCTAAACCAAAGAGCAGCATTAGACAGTAACAGGATTTGAAAGACAGGCATCAAACCATGCTTATAGAAATCCTAAAGCTATTCCTTTCCAGAGCTCAAAATTGACTCAGAGAAAAAAGAAGGGTCTAAAACATGTCACTACGAATATATTCTTCAAACCTTGAAATCTCTGGTGAGAAATTTGACAGCAGGGAACTGGTTATAGTGTATGCTACATGCAACTAATTGTAAAGTACAGAAACTAATTCAGATGAAGCATATTTGAGTTCCAATACCAGCTATTTCATCTCTAATGAAAACCAAACACTCTGTCATCTTGTAAATGCTGACATTTCCACTTTTTAAAAAAACTTATATGTAAGAAAAATTAGAAGTATAACTAATAAGTGGAGGTGAATAATGTTACTGATGAGTTATAACATCCAAATATGACAATTTCATATATTAAGGGGCAAAGCATTGTATATTTGTGAATTTACTTGAAAATACATTACAATAATGCATATCCCTTCAAAAACACAATTTTTTAGTATTTTAAATGTCTTACCCCCAAAGTAAGATACTTATTTGCCAAAGTAAATATCTTGAATTAGCATATCCTTAATAATCCTAGCATCTTGCAAGCATGCTTCTACCAGATAGTGAGTTTCTACCACATATAATAGTTAAAAATATCTCCCCAAACCCTACTCTCGCTCTCTTTCTCTCCCTTACTTGTAAGTGAAGCCACATTAGTTTTTAAAAAAATGGAGACTGCTCAGATATATGTCCTAACAGATTCATGGTGGTAACAAATGTGTCTATTAAAATATATTTGCCATATCATAGTAATTGAAAAGAGTGAGAATTATCACCAGAGTCATTTTCGATAGCACCAAATGTAGAATTATGCAGGAATGGGGAAATTAAAACATGAATCAATGTCGACCATAAGTTCACAAACACAAATTTAAAGAAACAATATTTACTCATATAGTAGGTCCCCTACAGTACAGTACTATATAGCCGATTGTGTTAGTTGGGTACCTAAGCTAGCTTTGTTGGACTTACAAACAAATTGGATTTATGAACCTGCTCTCGTAACGGAACTCGTCCGTATGTAGGGGACTTACTGTATGCAGAATTTAAAAGCAAATAATAGCAAAGATATGCATGAGAATTTTATTCTGGGTCATATTTCCCATGGTATCTCAGAATACAAATCTAGTATTAATTCCCATGTCAATTCTTGAAAAGTATACAACTCAGTAATAACTTACAGAATGAAAACTATAAGGTAATGGTTTATATAATTCTGTATTTCCCCTTTGCTGTCCACTTTCTTATGAGGAACTTTCCTATGTGGACTGGTAGTCTTTATGATTTGTGACTTTAGTATAAAATAGGTGATGCAGGAAATGTACACCCATGCATTCTTATTACGGGCATAGTACCAGGAACAAAAGTCAAAGTAATGATCCCCATGATCACAAAAACAGCTCTTTCTCCCTTCCTGCCACCCACTCTCCCCACCCTTCCCTCAAAACATGCAGGTGTCAAACCACCAGCCACGATCATCAAGGCACCAAAGTGAAATCCAGATACCTTCCAATAACCATACCCAGAGTTCCCTGGAAAAGGTGAGGACTGCAGTGCCAGATGAGGGACGATGAGGGACTGGGTGTACCATACCTGATATACCTGAAACTAGTTCTATACACTAGCTTCTCTAAAACTAAAGAGCAGTGTGAAAAAAAGATTAACACATGAGTCCTGAAAATTTGGATATTTCAACCTAAATTATCTCATGTAGAAATTAGACTGCCTTAAATTGTCACTCGAGTTTGTCAACCTAAGTGTTTGTTACTGTTATTTTTACCAACTTAAAAGCAAAGCTCAGTAGTATTTCACCTGCCAAGAATAAATTAAAAATAAGACACGGGCAATGATCTTTCAGTATTAAAAAAATTGTTAAAACTTTTGGTGCTATCCAGAAACAAACATTAACCAGAACTGGTTTCATAAATCAGAATTGGGTTTACATTAAGTTTTATGAAAACCCATAATCGGTAGAACATTTCATATACTCTCAACTTTTGCTTTTAAATGATGTGTTTTTGATAACACTTCATATGAAATCATCCAAATATAGAAACACATTACCTTAATACAATGCTAGTGGATAAAAAAAAATTTTAACTAAGTTACTATAGACAGAATCCAGATATGCAGAACACACCATATTTCAAAGATCCCAATGGAAGGAGTTTCAACTATTATCAAAATGGTCAGGAAGAAACAGGTCTTACCTATAGTTTCTAACATTTTTCCCAAGTTCAGTGTCTTTCTCTCCAATGATTATAAACAGCAACTACAAGGAACTCTAGGGAGAAAAGAAAATGGAATGGTTATGTTTTACAACTTTAAAATTATATTCTAAAACCAAATACTCTAAAAAGCACTTGATACTACTATGATTCCTTTGACCATTAAAATCTTGTTGAGGTAACTTAAGATAGTTTTCTTTATAGGCAAAAAAAAGTAATCATTTTAGGATTTATTCAAAATTATCTTACATTTGCAGATAATACTTGTATAATAAGGTAAAAGGCATAAAATCTGTTTTAAATAAGATAGTAGAAGTATCCAAAATATTTCCTTAAGAGCTTCTCAACACAGACCACTATAACCTTGGATTCACTTACAGATCCTTACCCACAGAGGAAGGCATTTACTTGGCTCCACATGAGAAATTCCGTAGGCAAAAAAAAAAAAAAAAAAAAAAAAAAAATCTAAAAAATAGAATATATGATCCTGTCCTTGAATGCTCAGTCTTAACTGGGAAGATGATTCAGACACACCAATTAAGAAATGAATTGTGACACTCGAGCAGTAAGTGAATCAATGCAAGATAACATATTAAATCACAGACGAAAAACTGAATAAAAGAGAGCATAACATTAAAAAGATTTTTTAAAGTTTTCAAAATACCCTCCTGTCAATAATCTCTCTTATTCCCACTCAAAAAAATCTTCTCAACTCCTTCAACCCACACAGATTTCATCCTTCTCTGATAATACTCATCTAGGCTATTTAAAGTACCAGATACAGATCTCCGCTGACAATATCCACACCACTAACCCATCTTTAACCTTTGCTGTCCAGCAGTTTTGCCCAACTGATTCCAAGTTACATCTATCCTTTGCCTTGCGGAAAATCCTGAGTCATTAGGAAGTCAGTGGGTCATTTCTTCAATGCAGAAAAGGAATCCAAAACCAGACATCTTCACTTTTCATCTGGAAGATGAGACAGTGGATTTCTCTGAGAAGGGACAAATTGCCTCCTGTAATCTCTTTAAGAGAGAATGCATTTGGGAAAAAAGGAAGAATGTGACGTACACACGCAGATGCACAGACCATCAATGCCTGCAGTCAGCTCTGTGTAATAACTGAGAGCATTACTTATTGACTTTCCTTAACCCAGTTTAGAATATAACAATTTAAAATAACTCCACTTCAAATAGTCAAACAGCTCAACTACTGGCACTTGTTTTAGAAAGTGCCCTGGTGTCAAGAAAAGAGGGCACTAACCTAGAATTGAAACCTCAAGAGTGGTGCGGCCTTGAGCAAGGGGCCTATCATCTGAACCTTAGTTTCCCAGAAAACGCACTTACTCTTTGGGTATGTAATGCTAAATGAGATTAAAAATATATATATACCAATTTCCAGCTCAGTGCAAAACTCCTAATTCTAAAATATATATTTAGAATTAATGCTGAGCCCATGTATTGAATAGATTAGCATTCCAATGCATAGTTTCATGGGGGAAAATATAGGGAGATCTTTAAAATAGTTATATTTTTTATTCTTATTTACAAGGAGAATATAATAGTCCTTCATAAAATAGAATATTATTAGGTCCCCTCTCAAAAAATTATTAACTTTTGACAGAAAAATAAAAGGAAAGATACCCCAACAGAAGGAAGCCCAGGTCTACAAAGGTGTATTTAATGCAACCGCCCAAGAGGAAGCATGACAGCAGTGAAAGGGCATGGATGAGGGAGTCTGATGACTTGAGTTAAAATTTCAGCTTCACCATTTACTAGCTATACACCCTTGTTAAGTCACCCATCTATCTCTTCTGAACTTGGAAATCTCTAATTACAAGTGATTGGTATTCATAAAGTTTTGAAAGGGTAAAATTATATGCATGAGTGCTTGGTATACACAATAAAATTTAGTTCTATCCTCTTTCCCGTATGAAAAATTAACTCAGAAAGATAAACAGTATTCATGACTTGGCGAGGGAGGGGGATAGGCCTATGGATTTAGAGGCCCACTGATTAATGAGGATTCTGCAGGGAAAGCACAGAGTAAGCAGTTCCCAACTGAGAAAAACACCGGCATCCAAAAGTTCACCTGCAAGTCAGGTCTGTGGAAGCAGAATTACTTTTTATTTTCCAGAGAAACCCTTACCATAAAGGTTTTTTATTTTTTTAAAAAAAAAGCTCAATTCAGCTGCAAGTCACTGACATTAGTTCCCAGATGAGAGCTCCATTCCTCTGGATTTCAGTATTAAAAAATTAGTTTCACAGTTTGTCTCCTCTGCTCTGATGTCCCTCAAATAAATAGATAACTATTCTGATTTCACCAGGATAGAGACAAGAAGTTGAAAAAAATGTTCCTTTCTATGCCCTATACTCCAATGGCAAGTATTCAGTTTTAAGTGTAAAACTCATTTGTAATCACAGAATTTTTGAGATAACAGAGATGGCATCCACTCCCATCAAACTGCAGACATGAATTCTCCTTCTCACCCTTTCACCGCCCCACCAACACCCTTCCCTCTTTACCCATTTCAACACTGTATGAAAACAAAATGGTACCTGGATGATAACAGTGGGTCATGGCCAATGGATAAGACATAAAGAAGGCTCAATACATTTCAGAAGAATGCCAAGTTCTCTGGGTTTTTCTGGGCAATTCACGCCAGCAGTGATGAATCAGAGGGGCAGTAAAGAGGTGAAATAAGATGTGGGTACAATAACAAAGAGACCGACACGAATGCTGGGGCAGAAGCAGTGGTAGTAACGGCATAACGGCAACCACACAGCACCTATTACATTCAGATCTGGGCACTGTTCAAAGCATGTTATCAAATTAAGTCCTTTAATCCTTACACAATCTACTCACTGTACAAATGTGGAAACTGAGGCACAGAAACATTAAGTAACTTGCCTCACTGGTAAGTGATGAACCTAAGATTTGAACCCAGGCAGTTTGGTTCCAGAGTCAATTAATTTAGCTTCTACGATATACTGCCCCTTGATAAGAAGAAGACTCACCTTACCATTCTCTTTCCTCTATCCAAGTTCAACATTGTATAGACCTTGCTCTACACAGGAGAAACTAAAAAAAGAAATGGCAGCCCTAAGTGAATGAAGTCTGAAAGGGACTGGTTCAGACTACTTAACATAGCCCACAATCCACACAAAGGTATGAACAAGTCAGAGTTAAGGATTTTAGAAACTATGCGTAGGTACATCAAAGAAACATCAGTAATATTCCCCATTTATATAATGTCCATATATGTTTAAACAAATCACTTTTGAAATTCAAGATTTTAAGAAAAATCCCCAAGAAAAAATAAGCCTCTTTATATTAATATTCAAAGTACCTTTAAAAATATGGCTATTATATGTCAAAGTACTAAATCCCTCAACACAATGAGAATAAGAATATTCAAATAGTATAGAAAATACTAGCTTCTATACAGTAGCCCCTCTAGCTACTGTTTATATACTCTGCTTGTAGCCAGATCACTATTTAGCTATAATTGAGCCTATTTCAGTAGCCATAGCACTCAGAACTACAGGACATACCAATAATGGATCAATGAATTCGGTGCCTATGAAGCACTATAGTGCTAGGCAAGTGCTGTTTCCATACATTACATCATGGGAGCTGGGGCCCCAACCATCTTGCTCTCCATAATATCCTCCACTGCCTGGCACATTATTCTCTCCATTTTCCAGATAAGGCAACAGAGGAAAGGAAGAGGCTGAGGTCTTACTCAGGATCACAGAGCTAGTAAGCCAGAAATCTTAGATTTGAATCCAACTCTGTTTGATTCAAAGCCCCCACTTACTCAATCTCACTCTCCCTTATTTTCCATATTGTTATAGGAAAAAAGAAAGTGCAGGGCAATGCATAACATTGCTAGTACTTGTATAAAAGAAGAGGAGGGAAAACATTTGTATAAGTCAAATTAATATGTGCATGTTGATGAAAGCATAGACTATTCCTACAAGCTTTCCAAAGGCACTAATGGTGGGATGTAGAGAGCTGGAGAACATTAGGAGAAACTTATTCTGACCTGCACTTCTTCTGAGTCTAAAAAATTTTGTGTCAATATAAGGTGGCCAGATTTTGCAAATTAAAAATACAGGATAGGGCTTCCCTGGTGGCGCAGTGGTTGAGAGTCCGCAGGCCAATGCAGGGGACACGGGTTCGTGCCCCGGTCTGGGAAGATCCCACATGCCACAGAGCAGCTGGGTCCGTGAGCCATGGCCGCTGGGCCTGCACTCCGCAACGGGAGAGGCCACAACAGTGAGAGGCCCGCGTACCGTAAAAAAAAAAAAAAAGATAAATAAAAAGAAAAAAAAATACAGGATACCTAATTTAATCTGAAATTCAGATAAATGAATAAATTTTTAGTATAAGTATATCCCATGCAATACTTAGGATACAGTCATACTAAACACTAAATTGTTGATTATCTGAAATTCAAATTTAGCCAGGCATCCATTATTTTATCAGGCAAGCCTACTCATGTACATATTGTCTTAGGAAAAAAGCCAATTTTTAAAATCATTTTTAATTTAAGGACTTTATGCTTCCTGCAGAACTTTAATATAATGACAGTGTTGCCAAATCCTTTATAAATCTCTAACCATTTTAGCTGTGACCATATGATTCTCCAACAACTGGTTGATAACACTAGTTTCAGTCGAGGACAAAAATCAGACAGCTTCTTTCGTTTCTTTTAGAAACAGAAACTAATTAATTAACAAATCATTTTACTTTTCAACAAGTTGTACTGGTATATGTAGGCACAGCTTTTGTGTAGTAGAGAATCAGTGCCTGAAACATGAAACAAATCATTCTGCCCAACACAGATTATATGGCAACTAACAAGTGAAAATATGTCTTACGCTAAAAATAACTCTACTAAGAGAAACTGCCCCAAATGCATACAATTTTCTAGTTATCTTAAACAATTCTGACTGTAAAAGGAGTACACCATTAAAAGAGCTTGCTGCAATGGTTTGTGGCTTGTCAAAGTCACTTAGCGTCTGTTAATGCATTTAAATTTAGCATTTGTCTCATTCTTAGCTGCCTCAGCACTACCTGAAGTTAGCAGACAAGTACAAGGCCGTAGTCATTTGCAGGTAGTTTGTCATAAAGTCAATTGGCCATGACAGCAAAACTTACACTTGCAGTCATAATTCATATTCTAGGGTAACGTTACTGAACTATTGCAAGAGCACAGAAACATCCAACTACCCACCAACATCATGCAATCATCCAACAGAAAAGTCAGCTCTTCTTAGCATTTGTTCTTTAGAACTTCTCCCTCATTTTTACAGGCTTGATCTAAAAAGCATTTGTGAACAAAACCTTGCTTTCAAGTTGACATTTATGAATCTCCCCGAATTCCTTCAGTAGAATTTATTAATTCTTTTTTACTCCCCCAAATCAAAGAAAATCAAGTTTCAAAGAACCTTGCTTTTACAGCATAAGGCAAATACTGATTGATGGTCTTGTCCTTCCTTTATAAAATGAAAAGATAAATTACCTACCCAAAATGAATATGCTGAGGGGGCCACAGGGTTATAAAAAAACTCAAATTCTGTTGTTTATTGATTCAGCAACTCACGGGGCTCCTACATGATGAGCATGTTGTTAGGTGAGAGAATTAGAGGAATGGGGACACAGTCTGGGAACTCACGGGCCAAATGAATGTCAGAAAAAACAAGTAAACAGACACTTAAAATATAAGAAGACAAGAGAGGGATGCCATCAAACCCAAACTGAAGAGAAAGGGAAAGCTTCCCGGAGGCAGAGACCCCTGCATAGAATTCTAAAGAACAGGTGGGAGTTAGGGCAGAACGGGTGATAGAAGAGCTCCCAATATAGAGGCAAGAGTACCTAGCACCCTTAGGAGCATTGTAAGTAGTTACTTATGCCTGGACCAGGCCTGAAGGAGAAGGAAAGACAGAGGTGATGAGGCTAGAGATGTGGGTACAGGCTAAATCACTGAAGGCCCTGCATGCCATTCTTGAAGAGTTTAGAGATTTAATACTGAAGCTTGTTTCGGTACAGTGAGTGACACAATCAAACTTTGTTTTAGAAAGATAACTCTGGTGATAGTGTGGAACACCTATAAAAGGGAAAAAAAAGACTGGAAACAAGAAGGTCAGGTAATAGGCATTTTCAAAAATAGAGATGAAAGTGAAAAATAAATGAAAATGGGAGACAGATTTGAGGAATTAAGAGCTGTAAGCAACAGGACCTGGTAAAGTGGAGGTAAGGCAATCCCAGCTTTCCTGCTTGAGATATTGATCGAATGGTAATACTAACCACTGAATAGAGAATATATATAAAAAAAAAAAGCAGGTCAGTGGTATGACTGTTTTAGAAATAAAGCACTATAGTGATCAAGAGTTTAAAAGGCTGGGTTATACAGTACCTCATAACACTGTGACGGACTGAACTGTATGCCTCCAAAATTCATATGCTGAAGCTGTAACCCTCAATGCGATTGTATTTGGAGATAGCGCTTTTAGGAAGTAATTAAGGTTAAATGGGATCATAAGAGTGGGGTCCTAAACCAAGAGGACTGATGGCCTTATAAGAAGAGACAGATATCTATCTCCCTCTCTCCCTCCTTCCCCCACTCTTACCCTCCTTCCCCCTCACCACATGCAAGCACCAAAGAAAAGCCATGTTTTTTCTTTGGAAGGACACAGTGAGAAGGTAGCCATCCACAAACTAGAAAGAGAGCTCTCACCAGAAACCAAACCCTGCCAGACCTTGAGGTTGGACTTCAGCCTTCAGAACAGTGGGGAAATAAATTTCTGTTAAGCCACCCGGTCTATGGCATTATTTACAGCAGCCTGAACTAATTAATACAGATTTGAATCTTCCCACAGCCCCTGCTCCAAGGAATATACCATTACACACTATGATATGCCCCTTTCCTTCAACCATAACCAGGGGAACAAGGGGTGGGCCCTTCACCCAAGGGAAGACAATCTAAGTGCTGACCTAAAAGGCATAATTGGGCTACAGTCTCTCTCTTGGGAACTAGAGAGAATAAACCAATTAGCAGTGGAGCTAGAGTGGAAAAGATAGAAGGAGCATGAGTAAAGAATGAAGAGGCTAAGATGGGGCACATGCCAGCCTGAGTTAAGAGAGACCAAAACAAATAGAGACATGGGTAAAGACAGAAGAACACAGCTGACATTAGGAGAGAGGCAGGTATTCTTTGGGAGACCCAACACAGCCAGTGAGAGGGAAACAGAGTAACTGGTCCCTAAGATGCACGGTCACTGACATCCATTCTTACAGTGCACTCCATTTTGCCAGAGGTAATTAGTGTGAGTCTCTGTTTGTTCCATTCAAACACACCTAACTATTACAGGCTGCTTTGGTATAGCATCATACTATCACATCCCAAACAAACCAATATCCTGCTTAAGAAGTACCCTTCCTCCTTTAACTAATTCATGTGGATTCTCTACTTCCAATAAAGATTTGAGGGAGCTTACGAGCAGAGATAACTTTAATAGGACCACTGAGATAATTAAGATTTTACAGGGAGACAGTTACATCGGAAAAACAAAGCATAAGGAACTGCTACTATGGTGGGTGAATAAAATACTGTATTCAGTTTTGATCAGAGCCTGAGAAAAGCTATCAGGTTTCAATCAAACAAATCATAAATCCATTGTTGAAAAAGGAATGTGAGATACAACTGACAAGGTTTCATTCTGTAAATGAAACCACAGTAACTGTGGAAAACATTTACAAATAATGCAAATATTTCTGGCTAAAATATTCCGGTCAAAGAAGAATAGAAATACTTTCACTTCAAACTCTACTAGAAAAATAAGCCAAATATGCATGTTAAAAATTAAAAGTAACACTTAAAAAACAGAAATGGAATCTATAATTTATAAACCAGGAGGAAAAAAGAAGGAACAAAGAGTACTAAGCAATCTAGAAGAGGCTGGCAACAGAGAAGAAAAGAAAATAGATAAAAGCATAGTAAACAAAAATCACAAGAGGACTGAAATAAATTCAGATATCCATATTCCCAACAAATATAAATGGGTTAGACTCATTTACTAAAGAACAGACTCACAATCCATATCTCAAAAATGAAAATGAAAGTTCCAGAATACAGTTTGATGTCACTTAATCTATAATTTTTACAGAATATAAAATAATAATATATGCTACATATAAATAGGTATATATGTGCTTTCATCATTTCAACAATGAATTAAAAAGATATTCTAAAATTGCAGTTATGATTACTTTTAGGAGTGGACAGATGGAAGTAGTAGCTTTAGATCAGAGAGAAGTCAAAAGGGGACTTTAGCTTTCTCTATTTTTTTTTAGGAAACTATACTTTTAGAATGTTTAAGCTTATATATGTAAAAAGTAATTGGGTTGAAATATTTATGGATAAAATGGTGAAATGTCTGGAATGTGCTTCCAAAAAATGAAAGAGGACAGAAGAAATAAGACTGGCCATGAACCTGTGGCTGTTAAAACTGAATGATGGATACTGAGGATTCACTGTAATATACACAGTGTAAAATGTACATTTTAAGTTTTTCATAATAACAATTAGAAAAATAAGAGAGTGTCAGTAAACATATGAAAATGTTAATACTTAATTTTGGAGGATGGGACTAGAACTGGTTATTTCCTTCTTTATTCACAATATTTCTCAAATTCTCCCTAGCATCTTTCCTCAACAAAAAAAGATTTCACTTCAAACTACTAAATTACTTGGAAAAAATTTTTTACCATTGGTAAATGCTACCAGAAAGATAATTTCTTCAGGCTAGATCAATTATACTCCAACAAAATGAAAGGAAATATTATGAGAAGACTTTTCCAAAAATTAGTATCATATAAGGAATTTTCATTTTCACCATTAAAAACAAAGCTTTATTCTGATTTTCTGATGGCTACTCTGCTTCTAGTTTTACGAAGCCCTTTTAGATAACAGCCTTAGAAGCAGATCTTATGGCCCCGGATTAGCCAATTCCATATGACAGAGCTAGCAGCAGGCAAGAAGTGATGAATGACTACTGCTGTTCTAGTTTTGAACATATACACAGTGCAAACCAAAATCCCCACCTTTGGAAATTGATGGGTGAACCCAAGAGAGTACATAAATATAAATGTTTCAGTTGAAAGAAAACTTACCTTTCATGCATACACAAATGACGATTCAATATTATGAACAGTCATATAATATATCTAAGCTAATACTATAATACGGGCAAGTGGCATATTAATCCACAATTATGTGGACATACATAAATTACAATCATTACTTTGACTAAGAATCCACATACTCTAAACAAATTTTGGTGAAAATAATATCAACTTATTCCTTTTCCTAGGAATTTCCTAATAGGGAGAAAAAAAACCTATTGAAAAGGAAAATATATATAATTTAGATATTAGGATATTTTATTACTTCTAGATACACTTACACGACAATGTGTTTATACTAACAAACATGGTCACTGGCTATATTTTCGTTTTGAAAGCTACTTCCTTTTATTTTTAAGATTGTTGGATTGAGGTGGAGGGCTAACTGTTCTTTCAAATAGTATAACATGTTCTATCCTTAACTGCAGATTCCCTAAAAGCACAAAGATACTCACTTTAAAAGGACATTTCACCAGATTAATATCCACTTCCAGAATTACACACTTATATTTTGTGATGCTTTTGAGTCAAATTCCCTTATTAACTGCTCACACCTAAAGGTGAAGTCAATTTTATGGTTGAAAGGAGCCTCAAAAAACATGTAGGTGACAGACAAGCTCAAGTTTGCTGAGGTTTGGTTCTACAACAAACCAGTGGTGTGTCAGGCTGCTATATATTACTCAACTGGCTATTTGAAAGGCTGAACTTTTTTTTTTAAATATACTAGACAAACCAATTCCATTTATATTCCATTGTATTAAATTTATTTCCTTCCTCCTCCACCATCATCCATATTTTTTTAAAAGAACAACCAAACACATACACACACACACATTTTCTCTCACTCGCGCGCGCTCTCTCTCTCTTTCTCTGTCTCTCTCTCTCTCTCTCCTAGAGAACTAGAGATTCCAATACCTTCTCTCTGGGCACCCATTTTTACATATTTTCCAGCCGTAATGTTCTCTCTTAGTACATTCCTACAGGACAGGGACCCTCTCCCCAAATCAACTCACACCAAATATGGTGACTCAGAAAAAAGATTTAGATGCTTCTGAGAATGAAGATTTAGCCTCGCTGTTCTCTCCCTAGCCAAACTCAGAGGAATTTACATTGTTGGGCAGTTTACCCGTTTGCTACCACATTTTCAGTGCTACGAGCCAAGATGCAACAGGCTGTGCACGTTTGTTGGACAGAAACAGGCAGGGGGATTCCTCCAATGGCTGCCCTGCAGGCGAGCAACATCAGGCAGACATCAGACTCCAGAGGCAGCTAGTCGCACATAAAGCACTCACTCCAGCCACATAATTGTCTTGGGGGAAACCAAACATGTGCAGGAGGATTAACTCTGTGCCACAGAATTCTCAGGTGTTATTCCTACAGTGGGCAACCAATTCTCCAGAGAAATTACTTCATGCCTCTGCCTCCTGCCCTTTTGCCTGCCTGGAATGAGGCAATTCTCCAGTGGATCGGGCCAACAGTGTCCTCGGTGCTTAGAAAAAGCATGAATACTCAAAGCGTCCCCATGGGACCCTGAAACATGGCCTGCAGCTGCTCTGTGTTAAGACTGATCAACTGCAGGAGGAGGTAACAGATCTCTGTCATTCCTGGCTGCCCTCTCAAGGATGATGAGTTTGTGAGATCTCAGTGACGATACTGGTGCAGAACAAAACAATACGTGGCTTTGTCAGTTGTGACTCAATGATTCCTTAGGGTAAAGCCCTAAAGAACAGTGCAGAGACAACCTTTCCAATACAGATAAAACTGTGGAACTCAGAGACGGGAGGTGACAAGAATATTACAACCACGCTGCTTCAACTTACCTCCCCACTCAACTAATCCATGCTCTTTACCAAAGGTCATTTCTAGGGCTTTCCCCCATAACTTTTAAAATAACTCTACTTCCACCATTTCCAAATTGCTTCTCCTGTTCTGGAATCTTTTCTACAAAAATGATGAAGCATCGTCTATCACATGGCCTACTTAGCTATCACTGAGCTCTAAGTACTATACATAATTAGATATTTTTATCTTTCCACATCAATCAGTGCTTCCTAAATTCAGTTTGTGGCTTTCCTGATTTCCCTTTGCTGAATTTGGATGGGAACAAAGATAAAGTTTACAAACTTTACTCAGAAAAGGGCAGCCTCAAATTTCTAATAGGAAATCCTCTGGGAAGAAAACAACATACTGTAGTGATATTTAACGTGGCTGTTTTCCTCTCCTGGACTATGCCTGTGGTGACTAGAGGTCTGCATCCCCTGTTGGTTTAGTTCCAACTCTTTGCACAGAGGAGAACCAAGCATATATGAGAAGAGCTTGTGAAAGATCATGCTCTCTTGCTCTGAGTCCATTCTTTGTAATAATTTTCATGAAGAAATTTAGAACCCTTAAGTTTAGCTGGCAGAAGAAATCAAAGCATTTTTTGCAATTACTAACACTTAATGATTTCAAATATCTTATTTGAAGACATCAGAAAATTTTGTGAGCTTTTACTCTTTCCAAAACAACTTGCTAACACATTTTACAGATATGGAAGTAGAAGGTCAAAGAGACTACTAACTTCCCCAATGTCACATAACTCACATCTTTTATTAAGGAATTGTATTTCTATATCCATTATCATGTGAGGGTACTGAAAAGTCTAGGTAATAAAACATCAACAATTATCTGAAAGTTTCAGCCAAAAATAATCTTAATTTAGCTACAAGAGGATTTGGGGGCAGAGAAGAAGGGAGAAAATAATAAACTTAAAAATCTTACTCCATCAGAATGGGTGTCTATGCTAACTCAATTCCCTCAACAATAAAATGTTTAATTTTCCATGTCATTTTGCTGATTTAAAAAAAAAAAAAGCAACCTCATTCTTCAGGTACAAATTCACCACCAAATACTCCCTTCAAGAACCAAAGGTTTCCAAATATATACTCACCACTAGAGTATCTAAAATGTAGGCTTGGTTGTAATCCACAAACTAAAGCAATAATTTGTCATTTAAGACTTTTTAAACATGCTATTCAATGACAACTAATAATAAAACTGCATATAAGGGGGCTTCCCTGGTGGCGCAGTGGTTGGGAATCTGCCTGCCAATGCAGGGGACACGGGTTCGTGCCCTGGTCCGGGAAGATCCCACATGCCACGGAGCAACTAAGCCCGTGAGCCACAACTACTGAGCCTGCGCGTCTGGAGCCTGCGCTCCACAACGGGAGAGGCCGCGACAGTGAGAGGCCCGCGCACCGCGATGAAGGGTGGCCCCCGCTCGCCGCAACTGGAGAAAGCCCTCGCACAGAAACGAAGACCCAACACAGCCAAAAATAAATAAATAAATAAATTTATTTATTTTTTAAAAAAGAAAAGCTGCATATAAGAATTGGTTGCTATTACATCCACTATAATAATAACTCTTCCAGAGAATAAAATAGTCCAGAAGTGAGTTTTTTAGACAATGAACCAGCATTATTTTTACTGTCTGAAATGAAACCACTTATGAAATGGCTTTCATATATCCGTCTTCTTAAACAGAGCATATGTGCTTCACAAACATACACCCATTTTCAAGTAAGAAACCTGAGGCTCAGAAAGATGAAAGTGTTTTCTCCTACATTCAGGACGCTTGTAAGTACGAGTGCTAACATTAAAAGCCAATCCCATTCATCAAAGCCAAGTCCTTTCTACAAAATCATAGCTCTGTGCTCTAATAATACTACTACAGGAAAGAAAATAGCTATTTACCTTCAGATGAAGTAGCCTCAGGCAGAGCTTTCAGAGTTCCCAAGCTGTTTTATAAAGCTCTCTTGAAAAAACACTCTACCATTTTACTAGCTGTGAGATCCTGGGCAAGTCACTTAACTTCTCAGAGCTGCTGCTGTAAAGTGACATTAACAATAACATATGCAAAGTGCCTGGAAGTAAGAGGCATATAAAAGCTGCTGCTATTTATTATTTTTGTCTTCTAGTGTCTGCTGTTTCCAATTTGCTATGCAACTCCTTAACATGAGTGAAAATTGATCACTTCTGAACTGGGACTTGCAAACTGAACCATGCCTTACCTATGCAGTAAACAAAGCACATGGCTTTAGGATAGCTTTCCCATTGCTGAAAACTATCCGTACTTTTTGTACTATTTAGGATCCCCCTCTAAAGTACTTCAAAGAAGCAGAAATGAACCCAAAGAAACTGTAATCCAAAATTCAGCTTAGTCAAAGAACTGACACTTAGAAGTATTAAGTTATCAACCAGAGAAGACAGAGGGAGAGGGAATAGGTTTGGTTTCTGGCAGGACACAGATAAACAAATGGGAGGAAGGGAATAATGAGGTGAGGAAGCTGAAACGGAGAAGAGACAGAAAGCTGGAGGGCAGCAAAGTGATTTAGAAAACCCTGAGAAAATTCCTTAGCACTTACAAGGCCAAGAGGCGGCGGGGGCTACTAAGGTCACAGATGCCCAGAAGAAGGGAATCATTTCCCCTGCCAAAGTGAAATCTGATCTCAAAGGAAAACCTCGAGCTCTATCTTCTCTAACCCGCCGACTAGCAAACACAGTAAAACTCAGTACATCTGAGTTACTGTCTTTGTGACTCAGCTGTCAGAATCCCATGAAATAAAAGTATGTGAAAGTGCTTAGAAAATGGGAAGCAATATAGAAGCATTAGGCATTATTTTAAGAACAGTATCAGCATCAGAATGGCTGATACTGTTTCTTATCCCTAATTTTAAGAAAATGAACAGCAAAAAACATTATATATACACAGCACTATGTTAGCAAGTTTTAAATAAGTGCTCCCATTTCCCTAGGCATAAGGCACAGGCAGAGTTAGCATGAAGATACTTGCATGGGACACTTCCATTCTCATACAAATAAATATGCACTTTCACATCTCATTTTGTATTTATAATTCTGCTTTAATTTAAGAAAGCATCCTAAATTCTATAAGCTTTAAGCCCCCCAAATCTGTACTGCCTCTATCACTGAAGCGTATGACAAAACAAAATAAAGAGAGGTACCTAGCTTCTGAGCTCTCAATTTAGAAGAAAACAGTAAGTAATGACACTGCAACAAGATGTGCTAAATTCTGGGAGAGTACAAAGGAATCCAATGCTATCAGAATGAGTCAGAAAAAAATTGGAGATGTGACAGGTGAACTGTCCTGAAAGACATGCAACTTAGGAGAATATGAGGGACAGCCAGGAGAGGGAATGGCATCTCTTACTAACGCAAGGACATCTGCTAAGCCAATGAAACCAGAAAACTTAATGACAATGGTTCTATACTACAGGGCTACCACACTAGACAGAAGAGAGGAAAGCACTGTCCCAAGCATAGCTCCCTGGGACTATGCCCTGCAGGGAGATAGCAGTGCATTTTAGATACATGGGGCAGGGGTGGCAGCGAAGAGGGGGGTTACTAAAATTTCTTTTCCAGAAAAACAATTCTGGCAATAGGCTAAATAATTCACCAAAAATACAAAGAACTAATGGGACGTCCCTGGTGGTCCAGTGGGTAAGACTCCAAACTCCCAGTGCAGGGGGCCCAGGTTCAATCCCTGGCCAGGGAACTAGATCCCACATGTCAAAACTAAGAAGTCTGCATACTGCAACTAAAACCCGGTGCAGACAAAAAAATATATATATATTTTCTAATTCTTAAAAAAAAAAAAAGAACTAATAATAGTATAGCCAGATGTTAGGCTGTTAAAAAAGCCCAGTCAGGAAAGAATGTGAGCCAAGATTAATGCAGTGGCAAGAAAAAACTAAAAGAGTTGACACAAATACACTCATTAGAGAGAATTAAAATGACCAATGACCACTAGACATGAGTTGGGGGCAGGCATAATGAGTAAGTGACAGCAACAAAGGTTGATTCTCAATGTTTCTAATCTGGGAAACTAGGAATACTGGAGCATCATTAGCTTAAACAAAGAAAGAAAAATGTCATTTAGAGGAAGAGGCCAGAAATGCATATTGGACATACTGAGCTTGAAATGACTCTAGAAAACAGGAAATAATAGAACTTAAGTTCCGGGAGAGCAGGAACGTTGTTGGGGGTTTTTTGGGGTTTTTTTAAATTGTTGTTGGTTCCTTTTTCTCAGTGGGCTGTCACCAGCCCTAGAAACAGTGGCTGGCCCAAAGTAGGCACTCAGTAAATATTTGCTGAAATGAATGAATTGACTACATATGTGAATCTAAGGAGAAAAGAACTTAGAGATGTAAAGTCAGGGAATCACTGGCCTCAAGGTGTTGCTGAAGATAAAGGAGATTAATCAGGGAGAAGGTAGAGATTAACAAGAGAAGAGAATTGAGGTTGGAATCCTGGGAAACATGGACATTTAAAAAGTAGAATCTAATGCATAAGAATTATTTTAGGGGTAAAAATCAATTAGAAGTAAGGACTCTTCATGCTTTAACAATCTAAACATATACTACACTCACAAAACTCCCACTCTGGCCAACACGCTACGCCAGGTTAGTGTTTATTTAGCTGACCCTAAATAACACTTATTTGACATCACTTTGATTCCTATACTAACGTAAAAACAAATTACTTATGGAAGATAACCTTAATCAGGTCAAGTTAAATATAGGAGAAGATCAAAATATCTTAAACAGACATCTAACAATCACCTGTGAGAATAAATTAAAATTTTAGAGAGGACCTTCAAGATGGCAGAGGAGTAAGACGTGGAGATCACCTTCCTCCCCACAAGTACATCAGAAATACATCTACATGTGGAACAGCTCCTACAGAGCACCTACTGAACGCTGGCAGAAGACCTCAGACCTCCCAAAAGGCAAGAAACTCCTCACATACCTGGGTAGGGCAAAAGAAAAAAGAATAAACAGAGACAAAAGGATAGGGACGGGACCTGCACCAGTGGGAGGGAGCCGTGAAGGAGGAAAGGTTTCCACACACTAGAAGCCCCTTGGCGGGCGGAGACTGCGGGTGGCGGAGGGGGTAAGCTTCAGAGCCACGGAGGAGAGCGCAGCAACAGGGGTGCGGAGGGCAAAGCAGAGAGATTCCCGCACAGAGGATCGGTGCCGACCAGCACTCAGCAGCCCGAGAGGCTTGTCTGCTCACCCGCCGGAGCGGGCGGGGCTGGGAGCTGAGGCTCGGGCTTCGGTCAGAGCGCAGGGAGAGGACTGGGGTTGGCTGAGTGAACACAACCTGAAGCGGGCTAGTGCGCCACAGCTCCCAGCAGGGAGTCCGGGAAAAGTCTGGACCTGCCTAAGAGGCAAGAGACCATTGTTTCGGAGAGGGGATTCCTTCCCTGTCTGCCCACAGAAGACAGAGCACCACCTAAACAAGCTTCAGAGATGGGCACAAGCTGTGACTATCAGCACGGACACCAGAGACCAGCATGAAATGCTAAGGCTGCTGCTGCCGCCACCAAGAAGCCTGTGTGCGAGCACAGGTCACTATCCACACCTCCGCCTGTGCAGCCCGCCACTGCCAGGGTCCCGTGATCCAGGGACAACCTCCCTGGGAGAACAAGTGGCGTGCCTCAGGCTGGTGCAATGTCACGCCAGCCTCCGCTGCCTCAGGCTCACCGGTCATTCCAATTATAACTACTGTACTGTTCCCTCCCCCCAGCATGAGTGAGCCAGAGCCCCTTAATCAGCCGCTCATTTAACCCTTTCCTGTCTGGGAGAAGAACAGACACCAGAGGGCAATCTACATGCAGAGGCGGGGCCAAATCCAAAGCTGATCCCCAGGAGCTGTGCAAACAAAGAAGAGAAAGGGAAATTTCCCCGTGCAGCCTCAGAAGCAGAGGATTAAATCTCCAAAATCAACTTCATGAACCTGCATCTGTGAAATACCTGAATAGACAACGAATCATCCCAAAACTGAGGGGTGGACTTTGAGAGCAACTGCAGACTTGGGGCTTGCTTTCTGCATTTAATTTGTTTCCAGTTTTATGTTTATCTTAGTACAGCTATTACCGCTTGTTATCACTGGTGGATTTGTTTATCGGTTTGGTTGCTCTATTCTTTTTTTTATTACTTTCTAATTTTTTTTATTTTAATAATTTATTTATTTATTTTTAATTTTATTGTATTTCTTTTTCTAATTTGTTTTTTCTTTCCTTTCTTCTCCCTTTTCTTCTGAGCCGTGTGGCTGACAGGGTCTTGGTGCTCCAGCCTAGTGTCAGGCCTGAGCCTCTGAGGTGGGACAGGTGAGTTCAGGACACTGGACGACCAGAGACCTCCTGGCCCCATGTAATATCAATCGGCGAGACTTCTCCCAGAGATCTCTGTCTCAATGCTAAGACCCAGCTCCATCCAACGGCCAGCAAGCTCCACTGCTGGACACCCCATGCCGAACAACTAGCAAGATAGGAACACACCCACACATTAGCAGAGAGGCTGCCTAAAATCATAATAAGGTCACAGACACCCCAAAATACACCAGCGGATGCAGCCCTGCCCACCAGAAAGACAAGATCCAGCCCCACCCACCAGAACACAGGCACCAGTCCTCTCCATTAGGAAGCCGACACAAGCCACTGAATGAACCTCATCCACTGGGGGCAGACACCAAAAATAAACAGGAACTATGAACCTGCAGCCTGTGAAAAGGAGACCCCAAACACGGTAAGTTAAGCAAAATGAGAAGACAGAGAAATATGCAGCAGATGAAGCAGCAAGGTAGGAACCCACAAGAACAAACAAACGAAGAGGAAATAGGCAGTCTACCTGAAAAAGAATTCAGAGTAATGATACTAAAGATAATCCAAAATCTTTGAAATAGAATGGAGAAAATACAAGAAGCATTTAACAAGGACCTAGAAGAACTAAACAGCAAACAAACAATGATGAACAACTCAATAAATGAAATTAAAAATTCTCTAGAAGGAATCAATAGCAGAATAACTGAGGCAGAAGAATGGATAAGTGACCTGGAAGAAAAAAGAGTGGAAATAACTACTGAATTGCTGAATAAAGAAAAAAGAATGAAAAGAATTGAGGACAGTCTCAGAGACCTCTGGGACAACATTAAATGCACCAACATTCGAATTATAGGGGTCTCAGAAGAAGAAGAGAAAAAGAAAGGGACTGAAAAAGTATTTGAAGAGATTATAGTTGAAAACTTCCCTAACATGGGAAAGGAAATAGTCATTCAAGTCCAGGAAGCACAGAGAGTCCCATACAGGATAAATCCAAGGAGAAACACGCCAAGAAACATATTACTCAAACTATCAAAAATTAAATACAAAGAAAAAGTATTAAAAGCAGCAAGGGGGGGCTTCCCTGGTGGCGCAGTGGTTGAGAGTCCCCCTGCCGATGCAGGGGACACGGGTTCGTACCCCGGTCTGGGAAGATCCCACATGCCGCAGAGCAGCTGGGCCCGTGAGCCATGGCCGCTGAGCCTGCATGTCCGAAGCCTGTGCTCCTCAATGGGAGAGGCCACAACAGTAAGAGGCCCGCGTACCACACACACAAAAAAAAAAGCAGCAAGGGAAAACAACAAATAACAAGCAAGGGAATCCCCATAAGGTAACAGCTGATCTTTCATCAGAAACTCTTCAAGCCAGAAGGGAGTGGCAGGACATATTTAAACTGATGAAAGAGAAAAACCTAAAACCAAGATTACTCTACCCAGCAAGGATCTCATTCAGATTTGACACAGAAATTAAAACCTTTACAGACAAGCAAAAGCTAAGAGAATTCAGCACCACTAAACCAGCTTTACAACAAATGCTAAAGGAACTTCTCTAGGCAGGAAACACAACAGAAGGAAAAGACCTACAATAACCAACCCAAAACAATTAAGAAAATGGTAATAGGAACATACATATCGATAATTACCTTAAGTGTAAATGGAATAAATGCTGCCATCAAAAGACACATACTGGCTGAAGGCATACAAAAACAAGACCCACATATATGTTGTCTACAAGAGACCCACTTCAGACGTAGAGACACAAACAGAAAGAAAGTGAGGGGATGGAAAACGATATTCCATGCAAAGTGAAATCAAAAGAAAGCTGATGTATCATTTCTCTTATCAGACAAAATAGACTTTAAAATAAAGACTATTACAAGAGACAAAGAAGGACACAACATAATGATCAAGGGATTGATCCAAGAAGAAGATACAACAATGGTAAATATTTATGCACCCAACACAGGAGCACCTCAATACATAAGGCAAACCGATAACGGGAAATCGACAGTAATAGTAGGGGACTTTGACACCCCACTTACACCAGTGGACAGATCATCCAAAATGAAAATAAATAAGGATACACAAGCTTTAACTGACACATAAGACAAGATGAACTTAATTGATATCTATAGGACATTCCACCCACAAACAACAGAATACACTTTCTTCTCAAGTGCTCATGGAACATTCTCCAGGATAGATCATATCTTGGGTTACAAATCTAGCCTTGGTAAATTTAAGAAAACTGAAATCATGTCAAGTATCTTTTCTGACCACAACGCTATGAGACTAGATATCAATTACAGGAAAAAAACTGTAAAAAATACAAACACATGGAGGCTAAACAATATGCTAGGAAATAACCAAGAGATCACTGAGGAAATCAAAAAATACCTAGAAACAAATGACAATGAAACCATGATGACCCAGAACCTATGGGATGCAGCAAAAGCAATTCTAAGAGGGAAGTTTATAGCAATAAAATCCTACCTCAAGAAACAAGAAAAATCCCAAACAACCTAAACTTACACCTAAAGCAATTAGAGAAAGAACAACAACAACAAAAAAAAAACCCAAAGTTAGCAGAAGGAAAGAAATCATAAGGATCAGATCAGAAATAAAAGAAACAACAGCAAAGATCAATAAAACTAAAAGCTGGTTCTCTGAGAAGATAAATAATTGATAAACCACTAGCCAGACTCATCAAGAAAAAAAAGGGAGAAGACAAATCAACAGAATTAGAAATGAAAAAGGAGAAGTAACAAATGACACTGCAGAAATACAAAGAATCATGAGAGATTACTACAAGCAACTACATGCCAATAAAATGGACAACCTGGAAGAAATGGACAAATTCTTAGAAAAGTACAACTTTCCGAGACTGAATCAGGAAGAAACAGAAAATATAAACAGACCAATCACAAGCACTGAAATTGAAACTGTGATTAAAAATCTTCCAACAAACAAAAGTCCAGGACCAGAAGGCTTCACCAGCAAATTCTATCAAATATTTAGAGAAAAGCTAACACCTATCCTTCTCAAACTCTTCCATAATATAGCAGAGGAAGGAACACTCCCAAACTCATTCTATGAGGCCACCATCACTCTGATACCATACCAGACAAAGATGTCACAAAAAAAGAAAACTACATACCAGTATCACTGATGAACATAGATGCAAAAAATCCACAACAAAATACTAGCAAATAGAATCCAACAGCCCATTAAAAGAATCATACACCATGATCAAGTGGGGTTTATCCCAGGAATGCAAGGATTCTTCAGCATATGCAAACCAATCAAGGTGATACACCACATTAACAAACTGAAGGATAAAAACCATATGATAATCTCAATAGATGCAGAAAAAGCTTTCGACAAAATTCAACACCCATTTATGATAAAAACCCTCCAGAAAGTAGGCACACAGGAAACTTAACTCAACATAATAAAGGCCATATATGAGAAATGCACAGCAAACACCCTTCTCAATGGTGAAAAATTGAAACCATTTCCACTAAGATCAGGAACAAGATAAAGTTCTCCACTCTCACCACTATTATTCAACACAGTTTTGGAAGTTTTAGCCACAGCAATTAGAGAAGAAAAAGAAATAAAAGGAATCCAAATCGAGAAGAAGTAAAACTGTCACTGTTTGTAGATGACATGATACTATTCATAGAGAATCCTAAAGATGCTACCAGAAAACTACGAGAGCTAATCAATGAATTTGGTAAAGTAGCAGGATACAAAACTAATGCACAGAAATCTCTTGCATTTCTATACACTAATGATAAAAAAATCTGAGGTATTAAGGAAACACTCCCATTTACCACTGCAACAAAAAGAATAAAATACCTAGGAATAAACCTACCTAAGGAGACAAAAAACTTATATGCAGAAAACTATAAGACACTAATGAAAGAAATTAAAGATGATACAAACAGATGGAAAGATATACCATGTTCTTGGATTGGAAGAATCAACATTGTGAAAATGAGTATACTACCCAAAGCAATCTACAGATTCAATGCAATCCCTATCAAACTACCAATGGCATTTTTCACAGAACAAGAACAAAAAATTTCACAGTTTGTATGGAAACACAAAAGACCCCAAATAGCCAAATCAATTTTGAGAAAGAAAACGGAGCTGGAGGAATCAGGCTCCCTGACTTCAGACTATACTACAAAGCTATAGTAATCAAGACAGTATGGTACTGGCACAAAACAAAATAAATCGATGGA
Organism: Mesoplodon bidens; assembly: GCF_964165515.1. Taxonomy (NCBI): domain Eukaryota; kingdom Metazoa; phylum Chordata; class Mammalia; order Artiodactyla; family Ziphiidae; genus Mesoplodon; species Mesoplodon bidens. The sequence continues at coordinate 65,511,822 of NC_138162.1, read as the reverse complement.
ACAGGATAAAAAGCCTAGAGATAAACCCACACACATATGGTCACCTTATCTTTCATAAAGGAGGCAAGAATTTACAATGGAGAAAAGACAGCCTCTTCAATGAGTGCTGATGGGAAAACTGGGCAGCTACATGTAATAGAATGAAATTAGAACACTTCTTAACACCATACACAAAAATAAACTCAAAATGGATTAAAGATCTAAATGTAAGGCCAGACACTATAAAACTCTTAGAGGAAAACATAAGCAGAACACTCTATGATATCAATCACAGCAAGATCCTTTTTGACCCACCTCCTAGAGAAATGGAAATAAAAACAAAAATAAACAATTGGGACCGAATGAAACTTAAAAGCTGTTCCACAGCCAAGGAAACCATAAACAAGATGAAAAGACAACCCTCAGAATGGGAGGAAATATTTGCAAACGAAGCAACTGACAAAGGATTAAATCCCCAAAATGTACAAGCAGCTCATGCAGCTCAATATCAAAAAAACAAACAACCCAATCCAAAAATGGTCAGAAGACGTAAATAGACATTTGTCCAAAGGAGATATACAGATTGCCAACAAACACATGAAAGGATGCTCAACATCACTAATCATGAGAGAAATGCAAATCAAAACTACAATGAGGTATCACCTCACACCAGTCAGAATGGCCATCATCAAAAAATCTACACACAATAAATGCTGGAGAGGGTGTGGAGCAAAGGGAACCCTCTTGCACTGTTGGTGGGAATATAAATTGATACAGCCACTATGGAGAACAGTATGGAGATTCCTTAAAAAACTAAAAAGAGAACTACCATACGACCCAGCAATCCCGCTGCTGGGCATATACCCTGAGAAAACCATAATTCAAAAAGAGTCATGAACCACAATGCTCACTGTAGCACTATTTACAATAACCAGGACATGGAAGCAACCTAAATGTCCATCGACGGATGAATGGATAAAGATGTGGCACATATATACAATGGAATATTACTCAGTCTTAAAAAGAAACGAAATTGAGTCATTTGTGTCAGGTGGATGGACCTAGAGTCCGTCATACAGAGTGAAGTAAGTCAGAAAGAGAAGAACAAATACCGTATGCTAACAAATATGTACGGAATCTAAAAAAAAAGAAAAAAAATGGTTCTGAAGAACCTAGGGACAGGACAGGAATAATGACACAGATGTAGAGAATGGACTTGAGGACACAGGGAGGGCGAAGGGTAAGCTGGGACGAAGTGAGAGAGTGGCATTGGTGTATATATATACATATATATATGTATATACATACACTCTACCAAATGTAAAATAGATAGCTAGTGGGAAGCAGCCGCATAGCACAGGGAGATCAGCTCCGTGCTTTGAGACCACCTAGAGGGGTCAGATAGGGAGTTCGGGAGGGAGATGCAAGAGGGAGGGGATATGGGAATATATGTATATGTATAGCTGATTCACTTTGTTATACAGCAGAAACTAACACAACATTGTAAAGCAATTATACTCCAATAAAGATATTTTAAAAAAGAAAGAAAAAAGCTGACTAATCTTATAATAGGATAATAAAATAATAAAATGAAAAATATTACTTTAAAAGTTAAAGAACCATATAAAAATTTTGTTTAAATTTTAGTGGAATCAAAAATACTCCAGCAAGCTCCACGGTGAAATAATATCTACATACACGGAGGAGAATACATGTAAAAAATATAAATCAGCCATGATGCTCTCTTATTTACCTCCACACTAAACCAAAACAAATTCACCTCTGGATCTTCCATTAACTGAATATGCAAACATTCAAGAAGAAATTAAAATTTCTCCACAATAATAAAAGTAGTGTTTTTCATAATCTGTACTAAAGACTCACTAGAGAGAACTCTGTATCCCTCTGAAAGCAAAGAGGTGTCACTGTCTAAATCAAGTGATAAGCTCGTCAGGCAGTGGTAGTGTACACTCCTGAGGATACACTGATGAAAGTCAGCCAAAGCCATGACAACTTATATCATGCTGGCAAGATTCCAAGTTGCTCAGAGAAGGGAAAATTATTTAAAGAAGTCTGAATTAATATGAATCTACCCAAACACAAACCTTACCCATATGAGATAAATAAGCATGGACCAATTCAATCCCCCAATCACTAATTCAGAGATAACTGTAATAAGCTACACTATTTAGTCACCCTATGTAAGTCTATAGGACTCACTAAGGTCATCTTGACAACTTGGTATTTCCTCTCTGAAAACAATTTAAGTGGTCTCATTCGGGCTTCCCTGGTGGCGCAGTGGTTGAGAGTCCGCCTGCCGATGCAGGGGACACGGGTTCATGCCCTGGTCCGGGAAGATCCCACATGCCACGGAGAGGCTGGGCCCATGAGCCATGGCTGCTGAGCCTGTGCGTCCGGAGCCTGCGCTCTGCAACAGGAGAGGCCACAACAGTGAGAGGCCCGCGTACGGCAAAAAAAAAAAAAAAAAAAAAAAAAAAAAAGTCTCATTCTCTTTCAATAAACGTGACTATTTGCTTCTTAATTAACACATCTACTATTTAACTACATGCATTAACTGTATTTTACTATGGTATTCAAAGGACTGTTAAAATTAAGATTATAAACCAACTTTTACTTTTGTAATAATCCAGACAGCACATCTGCTTTTAATGGTGTTGCTGCATTGGGGTTTGTGTTTTTTTTATTGTTTAGCCACTTAATTTCAATCAAGTGATCAGAAAGTAGAGACAAACACATAAATGTTAAAAATGGCCTGAAAAACCTGAATGACCCCAGTAAGAATAACATGTTTTTATAATATAATGACCATCCTTTCTCCAATTTTTGGTATGTCTGATGATCTTAGGTGTAACATATAATGAATGGCAATTATTTGTATAATTCAGGTGCCAAATTACTCCTTTGTTATCCAAATCACTATAGGACTGTCACATAAAGTTGTCACAAGAAGTGACCAATAAATCTACCAAAAATTATAAGAACTACCAAAAATATGCACGTGGGTCAGGAGAATTAGGCAAGCAATCTGGAAATAAAGTTTTGGGCTCAATATTGAAACTGACTTCACAATGTAGTATACAAAAGCTTGTGGAAAACCTCAACACTCACGTGACTTAAACAAAATTAATCACCTGATATTTTCAAAAATTTGAAAAATTCAAATCTCCCTATTTTACAATTGCCAGTTTTTTTTTAACAAAATATGATTTACATATTTTTGAACTTCATGTAACATTAAATAAGGGTACTTAACTTTTATGTTGATCCAAAAGGAGCATGAATTTAAGAAGACTGAATAAAACTGTCAAATACAAAAGTCTGACACAACATAGTTGAAACCAAGAACAAGTACACTACAAGAAAATGGATGAAGTATAGGAGAATTCTAAAACTATTTTAAAAACTCTGAATGGTATATCCATAAAATGAACTCGTTCTCATTAATAAACAGTAATAAACCACGAGGACAGGCAACAAGGATGAATCCTAAAATACACGGTGAAGCAGTCAGACAAAAAGAACACACTGTATGATTCCATTTATTTAAAGCTCTAGAGAATGCAAACTATAGTGAGAAAAAGCAGGTCAGTGGTTACTTGGAGATAGGGAAGTAGGAGAAGCAAGAAAGGATTACAAAGGGGCATGAGGAAAATCTGCAGGGGATGGATATGTTCGCTGTCTTGATTGCGAGGCTGGTTTCACAAGGGTCCAAATTCAACAAACTGTACACTTTCAATATGTGCAGTTTATCATATGTGAACTATAAATTATACCTCACTAAAATACTTAAACAAGCCCTCTCCCCTCCTTGAGAGAAGGGGGAAGCCTAAACGTCCTGAGTTTAGCACCCAACTGAACTTAATAGCACTGCCTAGGGGGCAATAATCCAGGCCCAGGGGCTGTTAATATAGATAGATATATGTATAGGTGTACATTCTGCAAAGTTTATAGCATAAAGAGGCATTCCAGTGCTGTACTTTTCTCAAAGGGAACAGGATGACTACACTCAATACTCCCAGGAAAACCGTGAATGTGGTAGAAAGGAGGGAGAGGGCGTCAGGCAAAACTCCACTGAATCCTATAGTTGAGGCCCCTCCAGCGCTACAGCAGGAAATAAATGTTGCCCAGAGGCAGGCTTCATGCCTGACTTATTAAAATGAAATACCCTTGAAAGACTGGGGGAAGAAAATGGGAACATCTGGTCTAAACCTTCTTTAACTTTATCCAGTAATGCCTTAGACAAACGACCTGTTTGGGAGGGGTGCCTAGCAAAATATAAGAGAAGCTGGGCATACCCTGTATAGATCAGAGAAGACCTTTTAAACTGTAAAATAATCTTTAATATTTATGGTTCTGTCATCACAGTTTTGTTAGTGTAGTGATGTCTTATAAGCACAGGATAACAGACTCCCATGACCATTTTCTTCAGCACGTTCCCTGAAGCAAGGCACGCTAGGGACCACCTAATTATCAATACATAATGTAAAGTTACTGCAAACTTAACTATAGGTCTATGGAACATTTAATTTTAAGCCCAGATCAAGAATTACAAATGCATTCTCCACTGGTGTCCTGTGTGCCATATGGTAGTTAGGCATATTATACCTCCTCAAAGAGTCAAGAGACATTGGTTCAAACAGGTGCAATTAATGTCAGTTCAAACGTATGGATGTTTAATAATCTCAAATCATGTTATCCTCACTGAGAGAAAGGGCAGTTACTGAAAACTACTGACCAATGGCTGTACTTGTTCATTTGTATATCAAAATAAGTTAAGCATTCCCGTTTCACAAAATACGTGTTTTCTTTGGGGAGGGATAGTACCTAGGTGACAGAATTGCAGCTAAGTTTTTCTGCTTCTTTGCAGTTGTTTATGTTGTCCATATTTTTTAAATGTGCTTTTTTATCATCAAAAAAAGTTACTAAAAGAAAGAATTACCTTATGTATTTTACTATAACTATAGTTTTAAAACATAAGCAATAGAGTAAATGAAAAGTATCCCAAAAGGTATTCATACTATCAACATTAAATCATCAACACAAACTAAATAGGTTTTTCCTTGAGTTTTTGTTTTGGTTTTTTGTTGTCCAGTAGCTGATGTTTCTGTCTTTTCCTTTCTTACAAGTGTTTTCTTTTTCACTTTCCCCTCCTGCATTTAGTTATGGCACCCTAGATCTGGAGGTAGAGTGGTTTACAAGAAAATAACAATGAATGTTGATTTTGCAGATCTAAGTTAAACCAACAGGAGGATAAAGACAAGAATTCCCTCGACCAAACAAATTTAACCACCACAGGCAAGAAGAAAAAAAGCCAGAATTTAAGCCTTGTTTTACCTTTTTTTTTTTTTTAAACTCAGCTGTCCAAATTTGGAAGAATTGCTTTAACACTTCTCTAACAAATATAATTTCAACGCTTCAAAAAGTTTTTTGTTACTTTATGATATAGGATATAAATTACTTTTTAAACGATATTTTTCCAAAAAGGGGAAGATATTTCTGGGGAAAAAAGACTACGCCAAATATCTGCCCATAAAAAATGCATACAATATACACACAGTTTTTAGGTCAATATAATTTAAATTATAAATTTTACTGTTTTAATCACACTCCAAAACCATCGTGAGATGTTTACAACGCTAATATTTCATCTTTGCGAATTTAATGTTTTACTCATTTTGTGAGAGATAGAAGAAATATTTTAAGAAAATTGAGGCTTTTATGAAATCCTTGAAAAGAAAACTAATGCTCTATCTACAAAAAGGAAGGGCCAATTTTCCAGTGAACCAGAAGAAAGAAAACAAGTGGCCTCAGGCCAAAGATAAAATACCTTTTTCCTCACATAGTAGTTTCCCTTTCTTTCCAAACATCAAATTACCACAATACAGCTTAGTTATACCACCACAATAGCCTCCTACAGGACCTCCCTCCCTTACCCTAAGCCAGTCCAATTCTTCAAGGTCTCACCAGTTTACAACCTACAGTCTGTGCGAGCCTTACATTCTCTGTAAGAATTTATGAATTGTTTCCTCCCCAAAGTCATATTTTGAAGTCCTAACCCCCAGTACCTCAGAATATGACTATATTTGGAGAGAGGGTCTTTAAAGAGGTAATTAAGGTTAAATGAGGTCACTGGGGTGGGCCCTAATCCATCTACAAGTTGCCAGCAAGCAACCCAATGTTGATGTCTAACTTCTTTAATCACTGTAACTTTTACTACATGTAAAACTTTTTATTCTTTCCTGTGTGTGTCTATTTTTCCAACAAAGACAGTAAGCTTCCAACAGTATTTATTCTGTGTTCTCCCGAGTGCCTAGCCCAATTCATTCAACATACCTCCTAATCCATCTATTACCATCTACTCAATGAGTAACTATCTCAGATCTTCTTGGGAAGTGTTTCACAGGAAGGCAATGGTATCAGTTTTCTCTATCTAGAAATAGTTCATCTCCTTATTCTTATTCACCCATGTGGAACCCCACTATAATTATTTAATTATAGTATATTAACTTTACCATACTAAACATCATTTCCAACTGTATTTATAGTGATGCTCTTTTAAGCAGGAAACTAATTTACAAGAAAAAATAATACCTTTCTTGCTATAAATATGGGGTTGATAATGTATGTAACAATGTAACAATATCAAATGAATTCCTACTTTAGACCAAACGTATTTTAAGAGCACATATAACTGTTTGGGAAATACAATTGGTGATATATCATCATTCACATGCACCATCAAGCAGTCCTGAATTCTACAGGAAGCTGTTTGCTTCTTTACTCTGAATCAGAGAAGCTTTTGGTGATAGATGTGTCATTTGCTCTAGCATATATAGGGACATTTCCAACCCAATATGTCAATTCTGCCCGAAGATATTTTGTGAAAAGCACAGAGTTACTTTGTGCATATTATAAATATACAAAAGGGAGCCAACCTGCAACTCAACCTGAATCAAATCTATTATGTCAGACTTGAGATGTAATCTGGAGAAAATAATCTGCTCTTAACTCAGGACAGTATCTTCCAGGCAACTGTTACTTGCCAGCTTCTAAATCCCTTAATCTGAACCCTAGACAATGGGTCCATTTCTTTGTTTGTAAAGCAGAGCCTCTCCACTTCATCAGCTAAAGGCTGAATGCCTGATCAATGCAAAATTACATTTCAAGGATTTCCCTGAATGTCTCCAAGCACCACGCCTTGCACAGATACAGTAAACTCTGGGGAGAGCCTCTACTCCCTCACCATATATATGCATTTAAAAGATATCTGAACTACACACAGAAAATCCTAAAAATGCCACCAGAATACTACTACAGCTAATCTATGAATTTGCAAAGTAGCAGGATACAAAATTAATGCACAGAAATCTCTTGCACTCCTATAAACTAATGATGAAAAATCTGAAAGAGAAATTAAGGAAACACTCCCATTTACCATTGCAACAAAAAGAATAAAATACCGAGGAATAAACCTACCTAAGGAGGCAAAAGACCTATATGCAGAAAACTGTAAGACACTGATGAAAGAAATCAAAGACAATACAAACAGATGGAAAGATATACCATGTTCCTGGATTGGAAGAATCAACATTGTGAAAATGACTATATTACCCAAAGCAATCTACAGATTCAGTGCAATCCCTATCAAACTACCAATGGCATTTTTCACAGAACTAGAACAAAAAACTTTACAATTTGTATGGAAACACATAAGACCCTGATAGCCAAAGCAATCCTGAGAAAGAAAAACAGAGCTGAAGGAATCAGGGTCCCTGACTTCAGACTATACTACAAAGCTACCGTAATAATCAACACAGTACGGTACAGGCACAAAAACAGAAATATAGATCAATGGAACGGGACAGAAAGCCCAGAGATAAACCTACACACGTATGGTCACCTTATCTTTGACAAAAGAGGCAAGAATACACAATGGAGAAAAGACAGCCTCTTCAATAAGTGCTGCTGGGAAAACTGCACAGCTATATGTAAAAGAATGAAATTAGAACATTTCTTAACACCATACACAAAAATAAACTCAAAATGGATTAAAGATCTAAATGTAAGGCCAGACACTATCAAACTCTAAGAGGAAAACATAGGCAGAACACTCTGTGACATAAATCATAGCAAGATCCTTTTTGACACACCTCCTAGAGAAATGGAAATAAAAACAAAATTAAACAATTGGGACCTAATGAAACTTAAAAGCTGTTCCACAGCAAAGGAAACCATAAACAAGACCAAAAGACAACCCTCAGAATGGGAGAAAATATTTGCAAGTGAAGCAACCGACAAAGGATTAATCTCCAAAATTAACAAGCAGCTCATGCAGCTCAATAACAAAAAAACAAACAACCCAATCCAAAAATGGGCAGAAGACCTAAATAGACATTTCTCCAAAGAAGATATACAGATTGCCAACAAACACATGAAAGGATGTTCAACGTCACTAATCATGAGAGAAATGCAAATCAAAACTACAATGAGGTATCACCTCACACCAGTCAGAATGGCCATCATCAAAAAATCTACACACAATAAATGCTGGAGAGGGTGTGGAGAAAAGGGAACCCTCTTGCCCTGCTGGTGGGAATGTAAACTGATACAGCCACTATGGAGAACAGTACGGAGGTTCCTTAAAAAACTAAAAAGAGAACTACCATACAACCCAACAATCCCGCTGCTGGGCATATACCCGGAGAAAACCATAATTCAAAAAGATACACATACCCCAGTGTTCACTGCAACACTATTTACAATAGCCAGGACATGGAAGCAACCTAAATGTCCATCGACAGATGAATGGATGAAGAGGTGGCACATATATCCAATGGAATGTTACTCAGCCATAAAAAGGAATGAAATTGAGTTATTTGTGATTAGGTGGATGGACCTAGAGTCTGTCATACAGAGTGAAGTTGGACCTAGAGTCTGTCATACAGAGTGAAGTAAGTCAGAAAGAGAAAAACAAATATCGTATGCTAACGCACATATATGGAATCTTAAAAAAAAAAACAGTACTGATGAACCTAGTAGCAGGGCAGCAATAAAGACGCCGATGTAAAGAAAGGACCTGAGGACACAGCAGGGGAAGGGGAAGCTGGGATGAAGTGAGAGAGCAGCACTGACATACATACACACTCCCAAAAATAAAATGGATGGCTAGTGGGAAGCAGCTGCAAAGCACAGGGAGATCCTCTCGATGCTTTGTGATGAACTAGAGGGGTGGGATAGGGAGAGTGGGAGGGAGGCTCAAGAGGGGATATGGGGATATATGTATACGTATAGCTGATTTACTTTTTTATACAGCAGAAACTAACACAACATTGTAAAGCAATTATACTCCAATAAAGATATACAAAAAAAAAAAGTATCTGAGATGCAAATAGGACTTCAGCCGCCAAACAGGGCATTGTATATATGATAGGAATTTGGAGTACAACAGAAACTGACATACATCTCTCCCCTAGCAACAACAGTCAAGGGGCTCACGCGATGAAATGAAGGAGTGTGTTAAATGGAGAAAGGAAACCAGAAACAAGAGAGGGGAAAAGAAATACTGAAAGGAGCCAAGGAAAGGGAGGGAACACATGTAAGAGTTATGGTACGCATCTGAGCAATCTAGTAGTAATGTGTTGAGACAAACTTCATCAATGTTTTTGTCTGTTTTTGCAAATGGCATAGGCAAGACGAGTGGTGAAGGGTCAAGGGGCTCCCCAAACTAGCTCTGCCTAAGTGACAACTTGCCTGTGGAAAGGAACTTATGACAACCCCTAACCCCTGCCTCTCTCTACCTAAATAAGCAGAACTATAATTCTCAAAGCTGCTCAGGTAACAGAACAGCTAGAAGTCACCAGAACTCACTGCAGAGCACCCAGAGATACAGCTATATATTGAACTTAAAATAGTTAAATATATAATTCCTGCTAATCACAAACCCCACTTCAGCCTAGATTCTTCAAAAAAAAAAAAAAGATACCAAAGGTTAAGAAAACTTTTTGAGGGCTTCCCTGGTGGCGCAGTGGTTGAGAGTCCGCCTGCCGATGCAGGGGAAACGGGTTCGTGCCCCGGTCTGGGAAGATCCCACATGCCGCGGAGCGGCTGGGCCCGTGAGCCATGGCCGCTGGGCCTGTGCGTCCGGAGCCTGTGCTCCGCAATGGGAGAGGCCACAACAGTGAGAGGCCCACATACCGCAAAAAAAAAAAAAAAAAAAAAGAAAACTTTTTGAGAGTGAGATATGGAAATGAGAAATCCAACACATTAATTTGTCTGCCTACTGGAGAACAGTCTGCCAATTCACAGAACACCAGAAACAGGGCCTAAAAGGCAATGAAATTAAACAATACACTCATTACAAGAGGGAGTATGTAAGCGATACTTTTGAAGCCTAGTCTTGATTTGGCAACTACTTCTGTAGAGTAAGACAGTAAATTTTTCAGACTTTGAAGGCTCTCCATCTCTGTCCCAACTATGCAACTACTCAAATCTGCCACTGCTGCTGCAAAAGCAGCCACAAACAACAAGAAAGAATCACAGACAATAAGAATGAGTGGCTGTGCACCAATAAAACTATGTGCACTGACATTTGATCTTCATATATTTTTCACATGTCATGCAATATTATTCTTTTGATTTTGTTTTTCAACCATTAAAAAATGTACAAACCATCCCTAGCTCTTAAACCGTAGAGAAAAAAAACAGGCTGCAGCAGACAGATTTGGCCCTTGGCCCTTAAGGTTACAGGCCTCTGCTTTTAAGAACCCTAATGTGAACTCTGAGATGGGAGGGGGAAGTGAGGGGGCAGTGGGGGATAGAGTCCAGTCTAGATAAACCTGGCCCATTTGTAAACTAGCCCATCAGCAAGCAGGAAATCTGGGCAACCCAGACAAGATTATTCCCACCACCCTCTAAACCCTCTCAGCTCCTCCCTCAGGCAAAGGCACAGGTGCACTGCATTAGAATTCAAGCCAAGAAACTTCAAGTTTTGTTGGGTTTTAAATGCAGTCATTTACCTAAATTCTACCGGGGCTAAAGCATATATTTTACAAATTTAGATGATGCGACTCCTACAAAAAAGTTCATTGTAGTTCCCTATACCCAAATGCAACAAGTAACCCTGAAACCCACTCCATCACTTCATAAATGTTTCAGATTAGGTGTTACTTATTCTGTAAAAGGCAACCTAAATGAGGAATGCCTACGGAAACACAAATGGGATGTTTACGCCACAGCTGTCCAACAAGGCTGGATGACAAGAGTCTGGCCACTTTTCAGATTATTCCCCTCTCGACACCAAAAGAACTTGGAGAGTCTTCCTTCTAGGCTGGTGAAGTCAAGGTCCTCTTATCTGATGACACCTCTGAAGCACTAGCCGCCACCCGCACCCACTCGGCCCAAGGCCCGCAGCGTCCAAACCCGGATTCCGCCCCAGCAGAGCAATCTCCGCAGCCCCAGCCGCTGAGATGGACGGAGACTTCCCACCGCCCCCTACTCGCCCCCTGGACACAGAGCAGCAGCGGCCCCTCCCCCTCTCCGCAGTCCCAGCATGAATTTCCACGCGATCGGCAAGAAAGAATAGCCCTGCCTTTGTGCCTCTGCAAAAGAACGCAGCAAGAATTTACACCATCACCACCGCTGAAACACACACACACACACACACACACACACACAGACACACACTTCGGAACAGCGCTTCCCTACAAACATCCGGCATCCCGGGGCTGCGAAACTGCAGACAAAGGCACCCCATCGCCACGGGGTGGGGGGATAAAGGGGGAGGCGGGAGCAAAACACTCCCACCAACGCGGACAGCTGACGAAAGGGCACTGGCGCCAGGGAGAGGGGTGAAAAGTGGGGGCGGATACCAGTGAGCCGCGCGCTCTGGGTGTCCCGCAGCCGAGGCGAGAGACGCCAATCTGGGGGCGCGTCTCCCCACCCCCGCGTAACGATAGAGTGGGCGTCCGACCCGGGGCGCCGCCACCGCAGCAGACAGCAACAGGCGCCCGCGCCCCACTGCACCCGGCCCCCGTGCCAGGCCCGGGGTCCGCCTCCTCAGCACCCTTACTATGCCGCTCCTGGCGAACAAAAACACGAAACTTTTCAACCTCTTAGAATCAACAAGAGCAAAAGGAGGGGAGAAGTGGCTGAAAGAACCGGAACGACCGCTTGGGGACCCGGCGAGTCGCAAAGGAAACTTCCAGACCCCATCGTTTTCAACAGCCGGAGGAGCAGCTGCTTCCCGGTAGCGCCGGGCCGCGCGGGGTGGGCGGCCCACCCCGCGCGCCGAGCCCCGGGCGGCCGCGCACCTTCCCGGCCGGTGCGCGCGCAGGGCACGAGGGCGCGTTCCGGCCTCCTGGCCCGGGCCCCGGCGCCGCTTACCCTGCTCGCGGCGGCCGCCGCCGGCGGGAACGCGAAAGGAAAGGAGGGCTGGGGAGCTGGGGTCGCCGGGGACACTGGGAGCCTCGCCTCGCCCCTCCTCGCCCACGCTCGCTCTCTTCTGTCCTGAAGTAACGTCCCGGCGAGGAGCTTCGGGAGGAACGCGCACTGACGCTCCTGCTCGACCGAGAAACTTAATCCTGCCCGGCCGCCGGCGGCCCGACGCCAGCCTCGCGCTCCGCCGCGCCCCCTCCCCCTGCGCGCGCCGCACTTGCGCCGACCGGGGCTGCCGCGGAGGCGGGTGCGGCGGCTGGGCCCGGGCTGCCAGGGCTGCGTGACGCCTTCGGCCGGCAGGGCAGCTGGCGCGCCTCGGCCAATCAGGGGGCGCGGCCCAGCCGGCAGGCCCCAGGGTTTAAACTAGCTTCGCGGGCGCTCGGCGGGGGATGTGGAGAGTGGGTTCCGCACGGTTGCTGGAGAAAAGCCCCCTTCAATGTCAATGTCAAATAAAAAAAGAAGCATTAATTTGGACGAGTGTGTCCCATGCAACGTTTAGGAGATACACTAAAAAATTCTTTGTTTATCTGAAATTCGGATTTCCCTGGGCAGCCTGTATTTTTATTTGCTGAATCTGGTAACCTGCGGGAACCGGTAGCCTCTATTTCTACTTTTGAGGACTTTTTTTTTTTTTAATGCGGATTGCTCTCTGGTAGCTCATTAAAGCGATGAGAAGCACTTTAATGAGGATGCTTGGGGGCGGGGCTAATCTAACTTTCTAAAAAGTAACTTTTAGATCATGTCCATTCTCAGACAGATGACCCAACTAAAAAACAAACAAAAAAAAGTGGAGGAAGGGTTCAGAATTACACGGTGCCAGGAAAAAACATACTCATTTCTATTTTGTGCCATTTAAGATTGTCTTTCTGATATTCTCAATTCCCTGAGTCCCAGGAATGTTCTCTGGGGAGGAAAATTGCTCCCTTTTTCAATACATAAGTCTAATATTAAAGTATACATCAAAGGATACTCAGAAGCCCAATTAAAAATATTTAAAGAATTTATTTTAATATCCTGAATTAAAGGTCTGTTTTTCTTTAGCAGACTTGTAAATTTGGTTTGTCTTAAAAAACCGATTTGTATTTCTACAATATTCACCAACTATTTAAGGGGAAACACAGTTTATAAAATATACAAGACTTCAGAGGGAAACTGGTTTAAGTTTTTAAATGGATATTTTCAGAAAGCTGCAAAATAGAACATTTGCCTGTAAATGACTAGGAGTTGAGTAAAGTCAGCTCAGTGCCCTAGACTGAAGAGAGTGTCTTCAGCCCAAGGACGCTTGCTCTTTTATAAACATATGAATTGGTGTAGATTTTCCCACGGGGAAACAAAAACATGGAGTAGATTTCTTCATAGTCTATGGATATTCATTTCCTCTGGGTCTTTTGAAAATGAAAATTAAGATAAAGGAAAAACTCATTTACCTTATCTTTTCCGTTGTCTCTTCAGCACATCTCTACGTTGCATAACCTTTCAATCAGCACTCTCAGGTCTCTCCATTCTGAAAAAGAGAGAAAAAAGGAGAAAAGAGAAATAGAAGGAGAGAAGAAGGGGAGGGAGGGAGGGAGGGAAGTGGGGAGGGAGGGGGGAGAGAGAGAGGGGAAACAAATAGGCTACTTCCCAAACCTGTCTCTCCCCAGCTACCACACTTTTCCCCCTCCTTCTTAGTTAAGTTTGTTGAAACCAACCAACTGCATCTGGCTTCCTGCCCCTTCATAGTACAGAACGGGCCCTTGCTAGGGACACCAGTGACCTCCCACTATCTAAATCCAGTGGATGTGTTTCTCTCCTCATATTCCTGTCTCTTCAGATGCGTTCATAACTGTTGCACTCTCTCTTCCTGAACTGTTCCCCTCGCCTTGTAATTCCAGGCAATCACTCTCTCTTGGTTTTGCTCCTTCCTCTTAGTTAGGGGCAGAAGTGTGAGACCTGAAGCTCATACAACTTGGGGCTCTGCTTTTAGAAAAGAAAAACAAAGATATCTTTCTTGTGAAAATTTTACAAAAATATATGACCATGTAAACCCATTGCTAGGGCTCCTCCCAAGCAAGAGAAGGACCCAGAATCTTCACCTTTATTAGCTGCAAAGTTGCTCTGCCTCTGTCCTCAGACCACTCTTTTATATTCTTTGCCAACTAATCTCTCCCTAATCTTTAAATGGAATTCCTCAAGGCTCAGTGATAGGCCTTCTTTTCAACTCTATCCCTAAGTCAGTTCATTCTCACCTCTAGCTTATCATTTATTGGTTAAGGATTCCTAAGCTGTTATCTTCAATGCAGACTTCTCCATCTGAGTGTTTATTTGACTTCCCCATATGCCTGTCTCAAACCTAGATTACCCAGAATGGAACCATGATATTTGCTCAGGCCTGGCCATCTTTCACAGTTCAGTGTTTCAGTGAATGGCACAGCCATGGACATTACTCCATGATTCCCACAAGTTAGGATAAACCCACTGAGATACATTCTTAACTGTACTTTTGCTTCACAGTATTCATCCTACTTTGAAATTACACATTTAGTTTATATATTTAGCTATATATGCAATGTTTCTCTTCCCACTTAGACTATAAACTACTCAAGAGCAGGGCCCACTTCACCATATCATCCTTAGAGCCTAGCAAAATGTTTCATACCTAATCAGTGTTCAGTTGACATGGAACGAATACATGAATGCAAGAATGAATGATTTGTCTATATAACTTTTTTGTTCTTGCCATAGCGTCATCTCCAGTCATCCCATTTGGAGAGTATTCTCTTATTGCTTAGAAATTCTAGAGGATTCCTCCTCTTTGAATAGCAAAGCTCTTCCATTTGTCCATTTCCAAATCTGGTCATTCTCAGATGCAAAGGAAGTAAGTGCCTGAAATGCTAGCTGGTAGAAGAAGAATAGGAGAATGATTCCATAACTAGTTACTGAAAGTATTCTAAGGGTGTTAAAGGTAAAATGGCATTTATTCTATTGAACCATAGGAAAAGAGCCCAGCTTAAAGGATTTAATACCTTGGTTTGTTGCAAGTCTATAAATGAGATTAAAACAAAGGGTTGGTTAAAAAGATACTACTGTTCTGGTCTCATTTAGCAAAGCAAATTGTACATGCCCATCTTAAATGGTAATACATCAGAAGTCAAAAAGGCATTTTGCCTACGTTACTTCTTCCATAAAATTACCCAGAACTGGGATGATTCCACTCAGGAGCATCTCCTTTCGAAGTAAACCTGTATCATTACTGCTCCATTCTCTTCTGCTTGTTCTCACCCGGAGGACCCAAGACTTTCTAGAGTGACAAGGCAGTGTGGTATATTGCACTGGTTTAAAAAAATGTTTTTTGGGCTTCCCTGGTGGCGCAGTGGTTGAGAGTCCGCCTGCCGATGCAGGGGACACAGGTTTGTGCCCCGGTCCGGGAGGATCCCACATGCCGCGAGGCGGCTGGGCCACAGAGCCATGGCTGCTGAGCCTGCGCGTCCAGAGCCTGTGCTCCACAATGGGAGAGGCCACAACAGTGAGAGGCCCGCATACCGCAAAAAAAAAAAAAAAAAAAAAAGTTTTTAAATTAAAATAAAATCTTACAGAGAAAGCCCAAGTATATAGAGGATAAAGTAGACTTGCTCTTGTCTATGGGGTGGGTTGAAACTCACTCCATGGGTACAGGTTAATAATTCTTTCTATTTCCTGTCAAGCACAGGCTCCGGGATCTGAAGATGAAGGAATTAGGAACGCTGTCTGCATCCCAGCTGTATTCCCAGGGAGGCATTCTGCACAGAAATTTGTTTTTCTCAAATTTGAGTAATGTTCAGACCATTTTTGTAAGGGAAAAGTTTTGAGGACTTCCAGGATTGGCTAGAATTATTTTTTATTATAATTTAACAAGTACAAATATCAACTGAGTACATAAAACTCTAATACTGGTGAAAGACCCAACTTGTCTACTCAAAACCTTTAATGTCTGCTATTAAAGATAGATCCTAGAAATTCCAAGTTTGATCCATCAGGTTACAAAGTTGCCTCCCAGGCAACACAGTCTTTGTTCTGCTCTCCTAACAGTGGGCCAGTCCCTCCCTCACTTGGTAGGTGTCACTACAGGGCTCACAGGTCAGCACTGTGTATGAACCAGATTCTTTCCCCAGAACTAAATGACTTTGGAGGAATTCTAACTGTGGGACAATGGATTATTTCCAAACCTTTAACCAGCTGTGACTCTTATTAATAATGCTTAATTTAAATGCAAACTACTTGATGTGTCTACATCTCCTCCTGCCTAAGGGTTAACTAATGTATAACAGATATGCATTTTTATTTATTATAGTTTGCAGAAAGGTTTTTATATTCTATCAGTGTTGGCTGACTGACTTTATGGTTTCAATCGGCCTCTAGTTTCTCAAAAGACAGAACTTTGGATACTTTTGTTTCTTCAATGTTAGAAAAAAAAATAGACCATTTTAAACCATCTTTAACTTTTTTCTCTGTTGAAAACAGACAAGATTGAAAAGAGATGAAGAAGAAAGAAAAGAATGTTAGGATAATAAATATATTTGTGTCTGCAAGAAATCCATTAGGAAGAAGGAATGACTGAGAGAGAATGCCAGGCATGTGAAAAATGTAAAAATTATATCTCTTTTGAAAACATGTAGAGTAATCTGTCTCTCTTCATATAACAAACTGTTTATAGAATAGAGGCACTGAAACATACAGTGTGTCTGACTGGGTCTCATCTCTCTGAGGAAGAGAGAAAGGGCATTGGGAGGTCATGACCATCTGACCTTGACTTCACTTACTTATGTACCCACAGAATTCTGGTGCAGTGAGGAAATCTTAGGAGAAAGCAATAGGACGTAGTTATTTTTTGGGTGGAACACATCCAAATAATCTCCAACTCAAGTTTATACAAGCTAGAATAACATTTTGGAATCTCTCTCCTGAAAAATATTTCTTCTGCATCATGCATAGTATGAGAGTATAAGTCCATTACCCAAGCAAAAGTCAAGACAAATAAGCAATAATGATAATGAGAAGACCTTGTTCAAGTCACATAGTAATTTTTAGGTAATACCCCTCCTTTGTGATGGCAAAAAGAACAGAGGAAAAAAATCGAGTTTTCAAGACTGCCACTGGGTCATTGGATCACACATTACCTGAAGCCCACACCCTCTCTTGTACTTCCATTTATATGAGCCAATCAGTCTCCTTTAGTTCTTAAACTAGTGTGAATTGTCTTCTGTTATTTACAACTAAAAGCATTCAAACTGATGAAATATACATATTAAGCCATTCACAGTGTTTTAGACAGGTACTTTTAACTTTCTAGGAACACACTGAGATTACCTCAGTTAGTGAGAGTTGTTAAAGAATAGTTAGGAATATAAGGAAGATGAGAGTATTCCATAGGTGAAACTCACTGAGAAATGTGACATCTTTCTGGTTATACCACAAACACGCAGAGAAAATGTAAGCTCGTTTCAGAAGATGTAGCTCTAGAGACCAGGTAGGTTTTCACTGAGTCTCTGCAATTTCACCATAATTATGATTCAGTGTAGCCCTGTCCCTATTAATCTTGCTTTCCATCTTCTTCTAAGAATATTTGTTTAAATTGGTTCCTTGAAAGTCTGGTGACCCTTAATGTTCTGATCCATTTAATAAAGAGGCAATGAACAGTTCTAGGCTCTGCACACACTGGAAACATTGTTGACCCATGTGCTTCACTTCTGAGGGAACAACACTTAGGAGACCCTAAAGTCCAGAAGGAGGAAATCTGGGCTCATAGACATTGATATGTTTAGAGAGGACATTTCTGGATGTTTATCTGAGAAATAGATGATAGATGCCTGGCTGCCAGGAGTTCTGTATGGAAGCCGTGGTGTGTGTGTGTGTGTGTGTCTATCTGTGTTTATGCACAAATGTGGTAGTGGCAGTGATGGTAATGTTGACTGTACCGATCCCCATGTTTTCCACATGACATTTATTTCTATTCTCTATCGTACGCTGTACATTTCATTGTTTCCTGCTTCTTTGTAATTTTAGTAGTTAGTTCAGTTCCCTCCAGCTGTAACACTCTTGGCTCTAGGGCAGTGCTTTTCAAACTATCTGTGCAGGGTCAAATTTTGTGTTTTAAACTTCCAATCTATCAGTGACCAATGCACTTAAAATAGATTACTAGAAAAGTGATTACATGCATGGATGTTGTATCAATGTTAAATTGCTATAAAGATATTAAAAGAAACTTTAGGGCTTCCCTGGTGGCGCAGTGGTTGAGAGTCCGCCTGCCGATGCAGGGGACACGGGCTCGTGCCCTGGTCCGGGAAGATCCCACATGCCGCGGAGTGGCTGGGCCCGTGAGCCATGGCCGCTGAGCCCGTGTGTCTGGAGCCTGTGCTCCGCAACGGGAGAGGCCACAGCAGCGAGAGGCCCGCGTCCCACAAAAAAAAAAAAAAAAAAAAAAAAGAAACTTTAAAAGTCTTTGTGAACCAGGCTATAGACCATACTTTGGGGAGCAATTCTGCAGGGCCTTGTTACTCCCAGTATGGTCCATAAACCAGAAACATTTGCATTGCTAGAAATGCAGAATCTCAGTCATCACTCCAGAATACTGAATCTGAATCTTCAGTTTAACCAGATCTCCAGGTGATTTATATGCACATTAAAGTTCTTAGGGAGTTTCTACTCTTTCATCTGTTTCTTGTCTTCCAGGAATGTGCTGCTATATCTTTACCTGGAAAGATTTTTCTTCAGAGCTTCAGACAGCTCGCATCTCCTCCTCGTTCAGATCACAGGTCAAGTGTCACCTCCGTGGAGAAGGCTTCTCTGGGTGCTCCAACAAAAGCAGTAGCCTCTTCCATTCCACATTACCCTGTATTATTTTCTTTAAAGTGTTTATCACTATCCAGAATGGTTGCTGTCTCCCATTCCCAGCTAGAATGTAAGTTCCACAAGAGCAGAGATATCGTCTGACTCATTTTCTGTCTTTTACCCCGTGATAGTACAGTGCCTGGGAGGTGGTAAGCCCTGTCTACAAGGCTATGTACGTTACTTCTGCTGACTCATGACTTTTGCTCCCCCCTGGCTCTTCCTGCCTCCCGCTTCTCTTTATTGCTTTCTCTCCTTGTCTCTCTGAATTTGTGACAGAAAACCCAACACAAACTGGCTTTTAAATAAAACGGATGCTGGTTTATGTAATAGGCAAGTCCAGAGGAAACCCAGTAATCAGGCGTAGTTCAGTTAGGGCTCCGAGCCTATTTCTCTCTGATTCTTTCAGCTGCACCCATCGCCGTGTGTCAGCTTCATATTCAGGCTGGCATCTAGGTAGCCACGGCAGTCCCAGCTGTCATATCCATACAGAATGCTGTCCACAGGCCATCCAATGCACTTGCTCGCTTTTAAAAACTAAGTAAATTTCTGTCCCCCAAACCTCCGCAGCATGCCTTCAACACTCCTTAGATTGAATTAGATCACATGACTATTCACAATTCAAAATACTTATACACATATAGAGAGTGGTATAATTACAAACAATAAGATGTACAGATCTCAAGTGTGCATTTCAATCCATTCTGACAATTACATAGACACCAGAGAACCAAGATGTCAGATATTTCCAGAAAGTTGCCTTGGGTCCTTTCTAGTTAATCAGATGCCTTGCTGAGCCATACTGAAGTTGAAGGCAAAAGGAGCAATCAGGAATACTGATCCTGTCTTTATTTAAAATGTTGATGTTTTATTCATCATTTACCTTGACTTTTTTTTTTTTAATTTTGCATCAAAATCTGATTTACCTTGATTATTAGGTTTTTTGGTACCCCTCCCCCTTAAATTTTGTGCTAAGGTGAATACCACATTCACTTCACTCACCTCTCCTGTTGCAGCCCTGTGGTCGAGGAGCCTCTCTCTCTGCCTCGCTGTCTCTCTCAATATGATCTCTGCATGTAGCCTCTCCACATGATGGCCTCAGAATGGCCAAACTTCTTCCATGGTAGCTGAAGGCTCCCAGAGTTAAGTGCCCAAGAGAAGCCACAGGCCAGCTGCATTCCCTATCTGATTTAGCCTCAGAAGTCACCCAGTGCAGCTTCTGCCATGTTTCATTCATCACGACAGTCACAAAGGTTCACCAGGTACAAGGAGAGGGGACAGAGACTCTATCTCTTGATAGGAAGAGTGTCAAAGTATTTGCAGATATATTTTAAAACCACCATGCAACCAGATGCTTTTACAGCAAATTTTGGGTATTAGTGAATAGCCCTTATTTTTGACTACTAAAAATTCCCAACCAAATGAATGTTTTAAAAATTCACCTTACATTCAATTTAAAGTATCTCCTCTTTGCTCCAAGGTTTAGTTGGATGGTTTTGGTTTTTTTCACTACTTCCTCTCCATTCACTTGCTGCTGGTTTCTGGCTCTTCCAAGTTAAGGATAAGAAGCTGGGAATCAGACAAAAAGGAGGAAAAGTATCTTTTTTACTTGGCTAGATGTTGAAAACTCTCTCTGTGGCAGTTAGCCAAAGGCTAACTCCATCTCTTAAGGGGTGATTTAGTGAGCTATTTGAAGACCTCCTCCACTCTGGCTCCCTGGACCTCTGCCCATTTTAGAGACGATGTACATTCCTGCTGACCTCCTAAGACTCCCCTTCAACTCCTGCTTTCCTGGTACACCCCACACAGATTCCTCCTCTTAGGGTCCATTCATCAAGGCAGGAAGTTCTTTGGAGAATGTGTTTCAAAATGGCACTAGTCTAGAACCACTACCTTCCAAGGTGTCTTTATGGCATCACAGAAAAACCCAGTCCATCCAAATCTGTAAATTTGTCTTGGACCTGCCATCTCAAGCAATTCAAGACAGCCTGTTACATTCAAATTTTTCTAGGGGACAATCAGACTGTCATCTGTGTGCTCCCCATACTACAGAGGACCCGATCAATTTCCTCTAAATATTTTCTCATCACACTCTGTTTTAACAGCTGCACCAGGCAAGACCTCAGTTTTCACAGCTCAGCAGCATCCAGCCTGTGTGAGGAAATACCTCCCCTCTATCAAACAAATCAGACTTGGTGAGTAATTCTCTTGAAGCCCCCCTCACTTATCTGGGGAGATGTTAAAGAAGCAAGACTTTGCCCAGTATGAGCAATGGAAGAGAAATGTGTAGTATTTTCTACCAAGTGTACGATTTTCTCCAAAGAAAAACCCTCTCCAAAGAAAAACCACTCTGAAAAACCCTCCTTTGAATTCCTACCTCATGGCCTGAAAGTGGATGACAGGTGAAACGTGTCAGGATTTGCGTTGCCGTTCTTAGTAAGTGCCATGGGGAATGTGTCTAGTTCTTTTGTTTAGAATATGTAGAACAGATATCTCTTGGGTCCTGAGATTGGGACTTCATCAAAGTTCCAAAACAACAGAAATGTCCTAGTAGACATCAGTACTGATTCTGTTATCCCATATTAGAGTCACATCTTACAGCATCTGTTGCTGAATCATGTCCCATTTGTCTCATTTCTTGTATCAATATCAATATCAATGGTTTTAATTGTTATAGATTTATAGTATGTTTTAATAACTGGCACCCTCTCACTACTATTTTTTTCTCAAAATTCTCGTGATTTTTCTCACCTGATAGAAGAATTTTTAAATTATATACTTTAACTTATGGAAATCAAGAATATTAGATAATCCAAAAGATAATCCAAATGGAATTTGTAGTATATTTTTTCTTTTAACAGAATCTGAAGTTATTTGCATCTTTTTTACAAGTAGCAACATAGGCAGATTTTATAGAATCTATATTTTAGAGGAAAATACATAAAAGCAGTAGCAGTAGTGGCTTTGAGATGTATTTCTCCTCCCCAAGTTCCCTTTAAAAATGCAATGTCAGCCAGAGGCCACTTACCAAGTTAATTCATAATAAGATATTAAGTGAGTTATAAGATCTGCTTTGTCATTTATAGCTTAAAAATACTGCTTACTTAGAAGAAGTTGGAAACTGGCTGAAAAACAGTAATAAAGAGGAGAATAGAAAAGTGAAACACTTTTAAACTATACGCTGAGTGGGATAGGGAGGGTGGGAGGGAGGGAGACCCAAGAGGGAAGAGATATGGGGATATATGCATATGTATAGCTGATTCACTTTGTTATAAAGCAGAAACTAACACACCATTGTAAAGAAATTATACTCCAATAAAGATGTTAAAAAAAAAACTATATGCTGCATCTAAATTATCTATTATCATCCATTCGTTTTAAAACCTTTGCCTTCTCACTATTAGTTCTTAATCTTCTCAGTGTGGTAATGATAACTGAAATTTTAAAAATATTTATCTGTGGATAAAGTGAAGGATTTAAATTATCTGTAGACTAAATAATTCACCTCTGATAGGTCTTATCTTTGTTTCCAGAGGATGATGTATTTAATGAACATAGAGATTATATTTTGTAAAAATATTTATACTATGAATGAACATGGAACATTCCTAGTAATCTTAGTTCAGTAATGAGACTGCAAAATTGAAAAGGGCAAGGTGAAAAATTTGACAAGAGCAAACTAACCCATCAGTAACATTATCTCAAGGGAATATTTGCGATATTTCGACTTTACAGGGTTTTGCTTCTTCATAATATTTTCTGAATTTTGGCTCTATATCTCTGTGATGCATGCCATGGTCTCTATGAAACAGTTTAATGATTGAAAAAAACTTGTTCTAGTTTACTCAACAGTATGGGTTTGCTTATATTTGACATCAATTAAATTTTGAGGGTTTTCTCTTATGTTGCAATTAGATTACGTATAACATGAATGACAACATGGAAGACAGAGCTTACATGAATAATATTTAGTACATTTAGTATACTATTTCTAGAATAAGAAAATTTTAAAAGATTAAATGGCATATAGGTGGAAATATGTATTATATGATAATTATGTATGTGTAGCAGGCAGGTTCACTGAATCATTATTAAGGGTTTTTTGCTTAGATATATCGGGTAAACTTGAGACAGGAGAAAGAACTAGATTGAGTAAGAACTGTTCTGTGTTCACTCTAAAGACCAGTAGGATTTAGAGCTCAGAGAAATCCAGTACTAGTTCACCAAACAAGAGGAGAAAAGAGGGTCTTATGCCTCATTTCATTTAAGGCAGATTTATACCCTCTGCTCTGTTATTTCACTTTCATTAAGTAACGAATATCTCTGAACACAGTAGGGATTGGGTGATAAGGGGATAGCTGCCACTCATTCTTTAGTAAATGAGAATTGAGTACCTGGTAAGAGCCAGGCACTGAGATCCTCACAGAAACAGACTACGTAGGTCCTACTCCCAAGACACTCATATTCCAAAGGGGAAGGCAGGTGGGAATGGATGACAGCAATGCGGCTATAGTGTCAATATGGGGAGGTCCTCATCAGCATTTCTATAAGGGCATAAGAGGGCTATTGAAGGGCTTTAAGATGGAGGAGAACATCATCAATTTTATAAACCTCAAAGACCAAAAAAGCAGAGGGAAATTATCTTTTCAGGACCAGCCCTTCTTTCTCCTTTCTTTTTGAGGTCAAGTGCAGTGAGCTTGAAGCCTTTAGCCAGGTCCAAACTTAGGGTTCTGAGGCAAAGAGTGAGCCTACCACAGAGAGATGACTACAAACACGGGGTGATATGTACATACAAAAAGTTCAGGAGTATTAGTACCTCTCTATGGCCATGTTCATAACAGTTTTCACCAAAAATCTGGTTTCCTTTAATCATGTGCACAGAATCTATTTGTTGCCTATAAAACTGGCCTAGTTCCTAACTGAAAGTCATCTCTACAACTAGTTCTGTTATCTCTGATTTCCAGACTTCTCAGGGTCCCCACTGACGATCTTCCAATACCTACACATACTACCTACAGCAAGGACTGTACCGTCAACACTTTCCTACTACCACTTCTGCTGCTTCCAACACCACAACTACTACCATTTCCACAATCACCTCTACTACATGCACCAAAGTAAAATATAAATTTGTACATTTTGCCATCATTCAGATACCCTGGAAAGCATACATTATATTGGAGAACGTCCTTGGGATCAACACCTGGGTGAGGGGATTGTGACAGAAGTAGGACTGGGCAAAGGGAAGTGTTGAATCTTGTAGTATTGAAGCAAAGCCCTCAGTAGATTCCATAGGCTACTGTGAAACTAAAATGGCCCTTTAGGGTTGTACCACCTTGAAAAAATGGGTCTGATCTTTTATAGGTCTATGGAAATTGCCTAACTTATTGACAGTATTCCCAAAGATTGCCTCAACATCATCATCCTTGCCTATATCTTTGTGGACTTTGCTTTTGTTTATTAATTTGCTTTTCCAAACATTTTCCTAATTCTGTAGCTGTCTCCCAAATAAAATCTAATTACGTCTACTGGGTTTTGCCCAATTGCCCTTCTCTCCATACGCAAGAGTAAAGTGTAAAAAATGCAATGCTGAGTACAGCAAAATTAGAGTACAGCCAGCTCATCAAAGTATTCTCAAGTGGAAGGAGACAAAGACATGACCGACTCAAGCCTGGGAAAGTAAGTATAAAGGTGAAATCTAGAGGCAAGATCAGGGTTAACAAACAGGAAACATAGTTGGGTATCAGGAACAGGACAGAAACCGGAGCAGGGAAGAAATGGGAGCAGAGCAAGAATAGATCCGAAACAAAGCAGTTGCTACAAACAGCACCCAGTGACCACAGTTTGTTTTTGTTGGTCAATTAGTCCTGAATATGTGGTGAAATGGAGTTGTCAGCGTGGATTAAAAAAGACACAGAAAGGAGGCATTTTAATATTTGTGTTTATTTCAAGAGAAATGGACCAAGAACTGAACAGCCCTATTACCAGTGAGGAGATTAAATGAGGAATTAAATCAAAAGCCCAAGAACAGATGGCTTCACTGGCGAATTCTACCAAACATCTAAGGAAGAATTAAAAACAATCCTTCTCAAATTCTTCCAAAAAATAGAAGAGGAGGGAACACTTCCAAACAAGGCCAACAATTCCCTGCTACCAAAACCAGACAATGACTCAACAAGAAAAGAACATTACAGGCTAATATTCCTGACGGACATAGATGCAAAAAGTCCCAACAAAATATTAGCAAACCGAATTTAATAATACGTGAAAAGGATCACACACCTTGACCAAGTGGGATTTATTCTAGGGATGCAAGGATGGTTCTACATCTGCAAATTAATCAATGTGATACATCACATTAACAAAATGAAGGATAAAAATGATATGATCACCTCAATAAATGCAGAAAAAGCATTTGACAAAATTCAACATCTATTTATGAAAAAACCTTTCACAAGTGGGTGTAGAGAGAATGTACCTCAATGTAATAAAGGCCATATATGACAATCCCACAGATAACAAAATAGTGAAAAACTGAAAGTCTTTCCTCTAAAATTAGGAACAAGACAAGGATGCCCACTCTCACCACTCTTTCAAACATAGTATTAGAAGTCCTAGCCAGAGTAATTAGGCAAAACAAAGAAATAAAAGGCATCCAAATTATTAAGGAAGAAGTAAAACGGTCATTATTTGGAGATGACATGATATTATGTAAAGAGAACTGTAAAAATTCCACCAGAAAACTATTAGCATTAATAAATGAATTCAGTAAAGTTGCAGGATACAAAATCAATATACAAAAATCAGTTGCATTTCTATACACTAATAATGAACTATCAGAAAGAGAAATTAAGAAAACAATCCCAATTGCCTCATAAAGAATAAAATACCTAGGAAAATATTTGACCAAGGAGGTAAAAGATCCGTACACTGAAAACTATAAGACACTGCCAAAAGAAATTGAAGACATGAACAAACGGAAAGATATTCCATGCTCACAGATCGAAACAATTAATATTGTTAAAATGTCCAAACCACCCAAAGCAATCTACATATTCAGCGCAATCCCTATCAAAATTCCAATGGCATTTTCCACAGAAATAGAACACACAATCCTAAAGTTTGTATGGAACCACAAAAGATACATTTCTTACCCATCTCTGCAGACAACATTTTTTAGGCTCCTTGGTCAACTGGATTCCAGATTAATTCCACAATGGAAGGACAGAAAAAAGGGAGAAATCAGTTTTTTGCCCTCTTGCTCTTTGCTTTGGGCAGCCTTGGGCAGTACCTTTTCTCCTTGGAGATTCCTGATCCCTCTGGATGGATACAGAGTCTTCCATTCATCATACTCTTGAGCTCTGGTAAACACTGCCTTATCTCTCTGTTCCTTCATCCCTAAGGACACTAGAGGCTTCCTATTGTAGCCAATATTTGAGAGATCTCAGCATCCCCACTTTGGTTTGTCTGCTTTCCCAACACATTTGTAGTTCATTTCTCATGTAAAATTCCTTTTATTAAACTAGCTGGCATAGGCTCTGTTTTCTTCCTGGACCTTGACACACCCACTACCTTTTTGTGTTTCCTTGCACAAAATGAGGATTGCACTGACTTCTAAGCCCTTCTAAGCCCTTCTAAGCCCTATATCAGCTTTTACTGGAGATTACTTCCAACCAACACTTTCCCAGCAATCTGGTACACCTATTCATGCATTCACTTAACAAATATTGATTATGCGATTATCGAGTTCGAGGCACTATTCTAATTCCTGAGGATATATACAACAGTGAAAACAATCAAAGCTTTGCTCTCATAGAGCTTGCATCCTATTGTGGGGTAGGATAAGCAAGTGTCCCGGTTTGACTAGGACTGAGGGAGTTTTCCGGATGCAGAACTTTCAGTAGTAAAACTGGGAAAATTCTAGGTAAATTGGGGTAAGTTGGTCATCTTTGTGTGGGGCGGTAGTGAAGAAAAATATTTTTTTAAAAAAAGTCAGGTGGTAGTAAGTGCAATGAAGAAGAATAAAGCCAGATAAAAGAAAGGAAAGGTAGGGTTGCATGAAGTCTCTTTTGATAGTGTGGAAGACATTTTGGATGAAATAACATTGAGCAGGGACCTGAATAACATAAGGAAACGAATACTACAGATATCCAGGTTGAGAAATCAGCCAAAGGAAAGAATATATTGTGTTATTTAAAGCTTCATTAAGATAAAAGTTATTACATAAAATAGCAATCTCAGATAATACAGTTAGGTTATACGATAGAGGCTACTTATTTTATATCCAATTTCATTCCTCCCTTCTCCCTTGGTGACAGAAGTCTGAGTTTTTTCAGGGTGGTATTGTTTGTTGGGAGAGGCAATCCACCACGGGCCCTGCATGTTCTTGGTGGGTATGCCAAGAATGCAAGGTCATGGCAGCTCTTGACCTCGACCATTTTTCAGGGTTGTTTTTGAAGAAAACAGGATCAAGAGCGGGCTGACTTACTGACTGCTACACAATGTTGGGTTTTTCCAAACCCCATGCATGCACTTCTCCTGTAATAATGCAGCCCATTGCACATGTAGACTGTCATCAAGCCCATGGCATAATTCCCATGGGACTTAGGGACCAGGGTAATCTACACAAAAAGCTGTGCAAGGATTAATAAAGACCCAAGAGTCCGTCTTCTGTCAGCAACCATGAAACAGTAACAGGATAACTTAATAGATTTTAAGTTAGGCAACATCAAACTACAGACTTGACTTGTGAAAAAGTACATTGCAGCTAGGCGTGACCAGGTGTCTAAATTTGGGCCAAGGATCTGCAAGTAAAAATTACTGGGAGGAATTGGTGCAAAGACTGTTGAAAGGGAGACAGCTGGCTAGGGTGTACTTTGTTTTTTGTGCTTTATCTCCTCTTCCTTTCTATTGTGAGAATAAAGATAAGATGGGTGGATATCTGGCATCCATCCTGGACCACACAGTAACCTTGAGGGTGGCAGCCTACACCAAGGATGGCAGAGCAGAAAAATAGAAGAAGCTTAGGTCCCTGTTGACTTTTATGGAATTTTCATACCTATTTTAGCCTACTTGCCTGCCTCTAGATGGTTATTTTTGGTAAGAGAAT
Source organism: Mesoplodon bidens (assembly GCF_964165515.1). Taxonomy (NCBI): domain Eukaryota; kingdom Metazoa; phylum Chordata; class Mammalia; order Artiodactyla; family Ziphiidae; genus Mesoplodon; species Mesoplodon bidens. Next base: position 65,483,438 of record NC_138162.1, on the reverse strand, counting down.
AAAATATTATATCTTTGTGAGTCCTTAGGGCTCTCCTCCTTTCAGAATTTTTAAAGAATTTTATAAATTATAAATATCTAATAATTGAGATAGCAGTGGCTTTAAATGTCTCAAGAGCACTAGTAATTTCTCAGAAATGCCTCACGGACCCCTCTGAAAAAAACGATTAGTAAAATTTTGGGAGACAGAGTGTCTGTTGGGTAGGCTTCCAGTCCCTTTTCCCACCATCTTAACTAGAGATTTATTTTTTTATCTGTTTTGTATCAGCTGATCTTCTGGATAAGGTTTTATTTGAAGCAAGGGTCCACCTCTATAAGAAAGTTTGAAAACTACTGTGTTAGAGAAATAGTTTATGAAACATCATTCATGTTATTATGTAAACTTGAAATGAGGAAGCTTTATCTTAAGTTTACTATTTGGAATTAATTTGATATTTTTATAACTGTATTTGCAAGAATAGAAAATTAGTTTTAGTCGTGAGGCAATGTGTTTTGGCAATCCTAGTGCATGGATTTCCATTTGTAAGTAATTTTAAAAGGTTATATTCTTCCCTGAGTACACATTTTCAAATACCTGTTAGTACTATTCTACTTTGTTCATTAGTGTCTTGGGAAGAATATGGCCCTTAACGTAGAACCAGAGATTACAATGTTATCATTTTTGAGATTTTTTTTTAAAACAACTACTAAGAGGACTCTGCAATTACAACACATTAAAATACTTTTACTATTGCACAAAAATAATCTTATAATAACTGCTTCAGCATTTACGATAGTAAACACAGCGAAACTTCTGATAAAATACGGAGCAGACTAAATAAGCACAAAAGATTCTTTAAGGTGATAACTTCTGGAGTGGAATATGATTTGATTCTATTTTATTTTTAAATAGTCATGTATCTGTTTCCTTTGAATTCAGATCTAATATGCAGTAATGAGGGGGGTAAGCAGTTACATAATAAACTAGCTAGTCTCAAATTGAAAGCACCACGATGTCTTTTGGATAATAAGTGTTTTTCAAAAAATTACAGTGGTGTTTTTAAAAGTTGGGTCTAGTAAAATCCTTCAGTAGCAATAATGCCATTTCTTATCTAGATGGCCACCAGAAAGGATGCTCTCATGAAACATTCAAAATGGCTCCATTTCCTTCCACTAAAGGAAGATTAGGTAGCAGAGTGATCCAGAATCAGCAACTGATTGAGGATGAATAGTAGACTGAGCGGGGATCTATTCAAAATGTTTAACAATTTGTATGACATGGGCACTAAGAACACAGGGAAAAGAGACTGGACCTCTTTATGGGAAGAATCATGTATTCATTCATGCACAAGGTCACATGATATGGGAGGGACTATTATAATTTCCTTCTTATCTTTCGTTGCCCCAGTTGGCTTATATCTCCAGATTAGAAGGCTCTCAGAGGTGGGCTAGGAGGAGGAAGCATATTTTTCTTTTGTGGAAATAACAGGTACTCCTCAGATTCCACTTGAGCTGATGTAAGATGCCTCAGAAAGATCCAAGAAAACCCAAACCATAGTCCCTACAGTCAGTAAGGACAAAGAGACCACAGTGGAATTCTGAGACTAAGTTCCTGTATCTTTGATTAGGTGTTAGAAAGTGTACTATGCAGGAAAACGTCTAATGTGATCCCTATGACTTGTCTGCCATTTCTCAGATGTCATCTATGTTGTCTGTGAAATGGGAGTTTCTCCAATCTCTCTGATGAAAACATTCCACTCATGAACAAAGCTCAATCAGTAAGATGCCCAATTATAAAATTAGTATCCCAAACTCAATCTCTTCCCTTTTATAAGCAAATGTAGTTAGTAAATGCTATGGAAGAAAAGATACTATTTATACAATCCATCAAAAGTAATAAAAAAAAAACTAGGAATAAGGTCTTAAAAACATAGGACATATATTAAAAAACTGTATTACTTGACTGACATATGTAAAAAGACTTGAATAAATGGTGAGGTATGCTTTGTTGTTAAATAAGAAGACTCAACATCATATCAGTTCCCTCACATTAATTTAGTATTTAAATGTAATTCTAACAAAGATTCCCATATTTTTTAAGAGAAAAATTGACTCAATAATTCTAATGCATATATGGGAGGATAAATATATGGAACTTCTAATTTAAGATGGTTGATAAAAACATGCATATTTGCCTCCATTCCTGAACCCCACTAAAATGAAATAAATAGATATGACCATATAAAAAGAAGTCATAAATATATAAGGGTAAATATTTTGGGAGAGGAGACAGCAATAACAAAATTCTAGAAGTTGGAAAGAGATGGAAAGCTACAAAACCACTTGATTTGCCTTGCAGACTTGGGCACCTGCTACTTGTGGAGAGTAAAACAGAACAAAAATATCAATAGCAGGATTGACAGAAAGTTACCTTTTAGCAGAAGCAGGCTCCCATCATCTGCCCCATTCCACATATCTGGGATTGTTGCCTCTTTCCCATCATGGCAGAAGACAGGGGGTTTATTTTTTGTGGAAAGTAGGACTGAAGGGCTCTGGCCTGGGGAATGTTGGGTACAGCTGAGAGCCAGGATACTGTACTGAAAATAGGGATATTAAATTGAAGGCTTAGAAAGTAATTGTTAATACCCAACAGTCTTCTCCTCAATTCAGCTTCCAGAGCAGTAACAGCTTGACCTATACTCTTAAGTGTGACATTAGAAAATTCTTTATTGAGAGCTCCAATCAATCCAAGGTAAATTCCTAAATATATTGATATTATGTGCTCTCTAAAATTTTGTTAATAATAAAAATTTAAAAAACAAACTATTGTAGTTGCTCAACATTTCTAATTGTTAGAGAAATTCAAATCAAAACTACAATGGGGGTGGGGTGGGGGGGATGAACTGGGAGATTGGGATTGACATATACACACTAATATGTATAAAATAGATAACTAATAAAAACCTGCTGTATTAAAAAAAATGAAAACAAAAACAAAACTACAATGAGGTATCACCTCACACCAGTCAGAATGGCCATCATCAAAAAGTCCACAAATAACAAATGCTGGAGAGGGAATAGAGAAAAGGGAACCCTCCTACACCGTTGGTGGAAATGTAAATTGGTACATCTCTGTGGAGAAGAATACGGCGTTTCCTTTAAAAACTATAAATAGAGTTACCACATCATCTAGCAATCCCAATCCCGGGCATATATCTGGAAAAGAGGAAAACTCTAATTCGAAAAGATACGTGCACCCCAATGTTCACAGCAGCACTATTTACAATAGCCAAGACATGGAAGCAACCTGGGTGCCCATCAACACACAAATGGATAAAAAGATGTGAGATATATATATATATATATATATATATATATATATATATATATATATATATAATATGGAATATTACTCAGCCACAAAAAAGAATGAAATAATGCCATTCGCAGCAACATGGATGGACCTAGAGATTATCATACTAAGTGAAGTCAGACAGAGAAAGACAAATATGATATCATGTATATGTGGAATCTAAAAAAATGGTACAAATGAACTTATTTATAAAAGAGAAATAGACCCACAGACATAGAAAACAAACTTATGGCTACCAAAGGGGAAAGGGTGGGAAGAGGGATAAATTAGGAGTCTGGGATTAACAGATACACACTATTATATATAACATAGATAAACAACAAGGACCTACTGTATAGCACAAAGAACTATATTCAATATCTTATAATAATTTTTAATGGAAAAGAATCTGAAAAAGAATATATATGTGTGTGTGTGTATATATATATATATATATATATATATATATATATATATATGAACCACTTTGCTGTATACCTGAAACTAATAGAACACTGTAAATCAACTATACGTCAATAAAAATTATATATATACATATATAAAATAAACTATTGTAGGTTAGATTCCCCAGGACATAGATTCTGAAATGGAGATTACCTTGCAGGAAGTTAATTAGGGAGTATCCATGGGAACCACATCTATGGAAGCAAGAAAAGGGAAGCAAAGAGTTTTGGGGAGGGGTAGTGGAGTTTTGATCACATCTCAAGCTGATCCCATGAGAGTTCTGAAGCAGGGATGGTCCTTCAAAGGTGTCCTGCGTTATGACAAAGGGATGTGCTTATATGCCTTCATGCTGGTATCCCCTTAGGAGAGGGCATTACCTTGGTGAAGAAGTTTTCTCTAATTGAGGGCAATTTCCAGATGACAGCTGAGGACTGTCAGCAGGCAGCACGTCTAGCAGCTGGGGTAAATAAGACCTTCAGGTCTGAAGGAGCCGGGACCACATGCCAGACTGCCATGCAGTGAATCCCACACTTGCCATGTGCACAAGTTTCTCCTTGGCTATTTAGTGTCTGTATCAGGCAGGAAAGGCTAGGTTGTACTGGAATAACAAATGATCTCCAAGTCTCAGTCACTTATAATCACAGTGCTTCTCTCAAACTCAGCTTCGATTTGAGACCTAGGCTTCTGAGGGATAGGCTCTATCAGAAATATTGCTGACTTTTGCATTTAAAAAAGAGCATGGCAAACCATGCACTGACTCTTAAAGCTCAGAAGTGACAGACATCACTTCTGGTAACATTTCATTGGTTAAATCATGTCACATGGCTAACCCTAACGTCATAAACAGGGGATATACAATACCCTCCTATGTCAGTTATCTATTACCCCAAATCTTGGTGACCTGACATAGTATGTATTGGTGTATTGTTTTTCATGATTCTAAAGGTTGGCTGGGCTCAGTGCAGTGATTCTTCTGCTCCCTGTGGTGTCAGTTGGAGTCAGTGAGGGGGCTGCATTCAACCAAGACCTCAGGAGAGGCTGAAACAGCCAAGATATGGCTCCTTTCCCGTAAATGGCAGTTGGTGTCAGCTGTTGATAGGAGAGCCTTGCATCTCCTCCATGTGGCTAATCTCTCCATGTGGTCTCTCATTACTCAGTAGGCTAGGCTGGGCTTCTGTATATGGTGGTAAGAGCATTTCAAAAAGGATGCTTCCCAAACCATAAGTTATCAGGCCTCTTAAGGCCTATGTCTGAAACTGGTGTCACATCTGCTGCACTATGTTGGTCAGTCTTTATTCGAGTGAGGAGAGGTAGACAGCAACGGGAGGAACTGTTGGCAGCTGTCACTGGAGGCCATCTACTCTACTTTAACAGGGTGTGAAGACAGAATTATTTTGTGAATGGTCATAATATTTTCCACTAGAGAGTCACAGAACATCAAGTATGTGAGGAAAGGCTCAAACATGAGAGAAACCTAAACCTATTGAATGAGAAGAAACTTGGAAGAAACCACACAGGAAGAGGAAAATGTAAAAACAAAACCAGAAAAACACACTTAAAGTTCAAAGAAAAAAAGAGATTTCATCCATAAAAAATAACATGATTTTTAAAAAGAGAAGACAAAAGGGGTTTTGGAATTTAAAACAATGATAAAGGGCTTCCCTGGTGGCGCAGTGGTTGAGAGTCCGCCTGCCGATGCAGGGGACGCGGGTTCGTGCCCCGGTCCGGGAGGATCCCACATGCCGTGGAGCGGCTGGGCCCGTGAGCCATGGTCGCTGAGCCTGCGCGTCTGGAGCCTGTGCTCCACAACGGGAGAGGCCACGGCACTGAGAGGCCCACGTACCGCAAAAAAAAAAAAAAAAAAAAAAAAAAACAATGATAAAAATGAAAAACTGCAATAGACATTTTGATTATTAAGATGAAATTTGCCAGGAGACAAGGCACAAGACAAAAAGTGGAAAATCATAGGAAAAAGATAAGAAAAGAAGAGCATCAGTCTGGGAAGTCCAAATTTACAGTAACCAGAGATGCAAAGATAGAGAACAAAAGAAACAGAGGGAGGAAAATCACTAAATAAATAATCCAAGAAAATTTCCCAGAACTAAAGGTCATGAGTCTTCAGACTCTAAAGTCCCCTAACAGCAAAATGGATCAAAATAGACCTAAACCAAGGCACACGACTGTGAAATTTCAGACATTTAGAAAAAAAGATGAGTGTACACACTTCTCAAGAGGAAAAGATGTTTCATATAAAAGATCAAGGATCACAATGGCATTGAACTTAAGCAATAGTGATTCTGGGAGCTAGAAGACAAAGGTGATTAGCCTTCAAATTCCAAGAGAATAGGATTTCCAATCTATAATTCTAAACTCAGTCAGCTATCTGTTAGAAGGGTATCTAACAACAGTTTTCAAGCGTGCAGTGTCTCAAAAGATTATCTTCCACTGGTCTTATTTTTAAGGGAATAAAGCAAGAAAGTGCAAGAAATGGGACCCAGAAAGTGAAAGATTGATTAGGAGAGAGAGGAGGCAAAAGGAGATCCCAAGACAACATCTGTCTTAGAGGACAAACAGTCCAGATGAAAAAAAAAAAAAGATGAAATTCATTGAAGACAATGTATTTGAACAAACTGAGAGAAGATTAACACTTCTAAGAGAGAGTTTGTGTGTGAATTAAAAATGAGTACTTACATGGCTCATGTCTGAATGGCCGTCATGTAGCTTGTAGAAATAGAACCTTGAATATTGAACTATATTACACACCATGAGAGAGGAAGCATGAGTGTGGAGGGGTTCAGAGAGGCTTACAAGGGACAGAAATTGGTGATAAGCTAAGTCCTCATCTTCCATAGTGCGAAGTCAATAGATAAGTCCTACAGCCAAAATATGAAGAACTGAAACTACTCATGTTATTTAGAAGTAGACAGCATAGCCCAGTAGAAACATCTAAAAGAGTAGACTATTCAGTTATGTAAATTAATAAATTCCCCCTTCTTTTGCTTAAGTCAGTTTGAGTTGCTTTTTCTGTTTTTTTTTTTAACTTGGCTTGTTGTTTCTGTTTTGTTTTTTACACTAAAGAGTCTTATCCAATATATACATACACATTCTCAGATTCTGCATCAGAATTTTTGGAAAAAAGTATTTAAAAAAGCTTTCTGGGTGATTCTGATGCACAGCTTAGTTTGGGAGTCACTTCCCTGAAGAACAATACTCTTAGCTGTGTCCTTAGATAAGGATTCTAATGAGCTCATCTTTCAAATTCAGATGGAGATGATAGCTCATGTTCTAGTACAGCTCTCCACATTTCTTCTTATCTTCAGTTTAGGAGGCAAGATTTTCTCTCACATATGCAGGTATGAAACAGTGATGATGGCGGCAGCAAGAAACATTGCTTACTTAGGGGAAAAAACACAAAAAACAAAGGACTTGAAGAAATCAGGAATTTTGTTATCTGATAAACCCATAAATTGCCTAATGTGCTTTGAACTTTTCTGCCTCCCCAACTTCCTTCACATCCCTTGCCCTAACCCTGGAGAAATGTCTTAGTGTTTTATTCTATATAAATAAAGCTCCACAAGGGTAGCACTTTTACCCTACATTCTAGGAACAATCTATTTCTTCTGCCATGAGATATTTTTCCAGTTGAACTGACTCTAAATTTACTTAATAAAATAGCAAACTGGACATTCTTTAGTTCTACTTCACCTGATGAACCAACGTCACTGCATCCCAATTCTCTCTGTAGAAAGCAGAATTTTATTACCTCTACCATATTAGAGTTGCTGACATTAAAATGGTTGTGAAATGCTTAAAGAATAAAACCACCAAACTTCTCCAGTCAAGGAGGTAAGTTCTAGTTATCAATTGCTGTATAACAAACTATACCCAAACTTAGTGGCTTAAACAACCATTTTTTAATATCTCATGATTTTGTAGGTTAGGAATTCCAGCTGGTCTGGGTGATTATTCTGTTTCACATGGCGTGAATACAATGAGTAGGACGGTCTGGAGGGTTTAAGGTGGCTTCATTTACATGTTTGTCACCTTGGCAGAGATGGCTAGAAGGCTGAGCTCAGCTGGCACTGTTGACTAGAGCATCTATACATGGCATCTCCAGAATGGTGGTCTTTGGATAGTTAGGCTTTTTCCTGACTGGCCAGAGCTCCCAGGAGGGAATGTTCCAGGAGACCTGGGCTGAAGATGCAAGGTTTCTTATGAGTTAGCCCTAGAAGACCTGGAACGTCACTTCTGTTGTATCCTGTTGGTCAAACAAGTCACTAAGGCTAGCCCAGGGGTATGAGACTCTTCACCTCTTAATTAGAGGCTTAGCAAAGAAATTGTGTCCACCTTTAATCTATCACAGAAGGTATGATGACACACGTTTCTGAGCATCAGGAAATCTCTTACTACTCAGGGTCAATCTAGAAGTTATTCTTCCCACAAAAAAGGAGGGATCTGCCACTTAGATCCTTAGAAGAAGGAACAATCAAGGAGACATAAGCAAGATAAACAGACACCTGTAATAGAGACGACTTCAACAATTAAAAAGCAACACTTTTATTGGCAATAAGAATCTAGTATAGTCTCATAGCAGAGTATATCAGAGGAAACAAAAATGCAGTACAAATCATTAAAAAATACTTTACATTTAAAGTAAATAATTGAAGATGTAGTGAATATAAAATTTCTGAAAATAGTAGTAAGGTCTTTACACATGAGAAACACTCTAGCTCAGGTGGTGAAAGACAAGAGCATTGAGGAACTCACAAAAACAGAATCTGGGCAATGAAAAAAGAAAAGAAATATGGAGAGGGCAAGAATTAAGTCAATCGTTTTAGCCACAGATGATTAAATGATCTGAGCAGTTTCTTAGCATGGAGGATTAAGGTATTATTACTATAAAATCCTATTATATTGTCTTCCTATTTGTTGTATACAAATTTTGCTTGTATTAACCATCTACCAACTGAATATCTATTTCTCTTCTCCAGGCACTATTTTTAACTCTGTAACTATCTGTTGATTGAGTCATTGAATGTATAACGCATGTGTGAAGAAAAGATTAATAGTAAAGAATAAATAAGCAAGACCCCAATGATCATGTATGATTCTCACAAACATTATAATCTGTGGGACAGGTGAAAACAGTATTCTGTCCCAACTGTTCTAAGACAATGAGCTTGACCTGATGTTCTATTAAGTGACTGTAAATTTCTTTAAAATGTCTGCTTATATTTTGTTAATATCTGAGAGATAATTATTCCAATGATGTTGACAGGATATGTGTAGAAGTATCAGGAAAAGTGCATATTCCTTTCTTTCTTATAAAATAAAAAATAATGTTGGTATTGACACTGAACATTCTGGGAGTAAGAATATCAGGCAGGTTAGGAGATTGATTCTCTCAGACTGACAGGTGTCCCATGAAGGAACTGTATTTCAGGAATAAGAAGGGAAAAATGTCACAGATTGTAATACAGTCAATGGAAAAGGAGAAAGCTGGTTATCAAATGTGATATAAAGAATTTGGGAGAAATCGTTTTTTAAAAAAGAGACTTCCCTGAGTAATGATGGAAGACTTTACATAACTTGAAATTGGGAAATAATGTTCATAGTTTAGCTTCCTGAAACTTATTATAAATGTACTCTATAATGTTAATAATATTAGTTATATAGTCTGGGTAATGATCCATACTGGAGCCAGGCCAGGAATAACCATAATGAATGGTTTTTATTTGTGTAGGATTGTAATTATGCAAATTAAAACTTAGCTATAGTTATTCTTGCCTTGTTGCTGAATGGATTATAAGCACAAATATTACGGAAGATTGGAATTATGTTTTTAGTGATACATACTGTACACCAGGAAAGAGCTTGAAGTAAGGGCTGTAGAAATAAGAGTGGCTTTGGTTATCAGAATAGTTTGAGTCTGCATTTTTTTTATTGGTAGCATGGCTTCATGGAAAGACTGAAATATCTTTAGTCCAGAAAGGATTTGTCAGAATTTCATTCTTAACCTAAATATGTATATGCTTCTGATTCTAAAATTAATATTTTCATATTGAAGGAAATTTGGAAGTTTCCCAAATAAAATAAGACACCTGTAATATTCACCACCTCAAGACAGCTACTGTTTACATGTATCTGCTTTACCATCCAATGTCTTTTTATGTATCTGTGTGAATACACTCAAAATTTTAGAAGTTAGTATAGCATAGTGGTTGCAAGTACAAGAAGTTGGTATAGCATAGTGGAGCCAAAGTGCTTGGATTAAATTCTGGCCTCATCAGTTTTTATCGATATGATTTTATACGATGCCTCAGTTTTCTCATTTGTAACACAGAGATAATAATTATTACCTAGAGTTCTTAGAGGCATTAAATGACATAATCCTCATTAGAGCTCTCAAGGAAGAGTTCATACCCTTCTTTCATCCCAACTTAATTAGATAGGGCCAGGTTGTGGCTCACTGAATGGAAAAGAACTTTCTGTGGTGTCACATTGACACACTGGCAGAACTTGCCCGGAATCTGCCCTCTAGGGTACCAGGGAAAGATTAATAATAAAGAATAAATAATCAAGATCCCCTGTGATCATATAAGATTTTCACAGGAAAGTGTCTCACAGGAAGCTTAGCTATAAAACTGACTGTAAGGGAAGCAAAGGTGTCAAGGGAAGCCACTGGTCAACGGGTGTTGCAGGACCCAGGTGCTAGAGAAACCTAGGAAACAAGAAGTAAACCCCTTTTCTCCTGCAATGTCTCTCCAGCACCCTCTACTGACAAAGCTTAACATTGTGCCAGACAGTAAAGGAAAAGTATTTAAAGGGCCTAGTTCCTTTTTCACATAGCAGACAAAAAGGGTGAATTTGGGTCTGAGAGCCAATATACTGATATGTGGCAGACTTTGTAAAACACATAAAACAATGCCTAGAATATAGTAAGTGCTCAAGAACTATTAGCTCTATTTTTTTCAGTCACATATGCATACATATGTGCAAAAATGGAGTCATCTCTGCTGTACACATATTTTGTACCCTGAATTTTCACTTAGCATATATTATGGCTGTTTTCATTAACATTTCTTGGAATCTCAATTTCATGTCTATTTAATTATCCATCATGTGGAAATATCATATTTAGCTATGACACCAATGTGCAGAGTGTGGATGTTCTAATTTTCAGTCTGATAAGTAAAGCTGGGTGAACAGCCATGTTTTTAATGTATATTAAATAATTTCATATGGTTAATTCCCCAAGATAGAACTCAAAGAATGGACACTCTTAAAACTTTTATATATGTTGCCAACTTTCTTTGTAGAAATATAGTTCCTTTTTATACTTTCTTTTCTTTTTGAAAATAGTGTCTGCCACAATATAGTTAATATTATATATTTTTAACTTTGATTCTTTGATAAGAGAAAAATAGTGTCTTATTGTTTGTCTTAGTTTGCAGTTTGATTATTAATGAGTTAAGACATTTGTCATTTTATACCAAATATGTGTCCATATTTTTATTGGATTATTAGAGTTCTTACAATTTTGAAGACTTTTTCATGCATAAAGGATATTAGTCCATTGTCTCTTAGATTTGTAGTAAATGGATTTCTTTTTTTAATTCTACATTTGAGATTTCATCTATGTTTTTTAAAAACACAAAAGTTTTCAATTTTATAATTCCTATATATTTTCCTTCATGATTTTTCCAATTCTTTTTATGATAAGAAATAAAATACTTCCATTTTTCTTAAGATTCTTTACATATTTACACAGTTTCTCCTGGTTTATGATTTTATCCATTAGATTTTTTTTTTTTTTTTTTTTTTGCGGTGCGCGGGCCTCTCACTGTTGTGGCCTCTCCTGCTGCGGAGCACAGGCTCCGGACACACAGGCTCAGCGGCCATGGCTCACGGGCCTAGCCACTCCGCGGCATGTGGCATCTTCCTGGACCAGGGCACGAACCCATGTCCCCTGAATCGGCAGGCGGACTCTCAACCACTGCGCCACCAGGGAAGCCCCCTCCATTAGATTTTTAATTCTAATGCATCTGAAATTAAGTTTGGTAATTATATAAAATTGTATTTTTTCAAAATAGATTAATTATCCATCATTATTTAATAAGCTAATGTTTTCTGATTGGCTTGCAATATTCCCTTATATATACATATTTTGTTTCATTGCTCTGTTAAATTCTATGCTAGTAGCACATGTTTTTAAATGTATGCTTTATGAAAATAGATTTTTATTATTTATACCAGTGACCATGCATCAGAGGAGTGGTACTCCTTATTATATAACACCCTTATTAATCAGTTAACATTAGTAACCCTTATTAATTATTTGAAAAAGAATTGTAGGAAATTGTGGTCCTCCATTTCCAAAAGTTTGTTTGGTAAAATAACTCTGTTCTGTTATTATCTAGGGGATAGTTAACAAAATTGACCTAATTTAGAAAAATACTGAGATTGTGTCATCTGCATAATTTCCCTCCCTTTAACATGAATGCTTTCTTCATGGTAGGATCTACTTTATTTCCCTGCTTTTATAAAAAATATACGCATTGGACATCAGCAGTGTACAATTACACTATACTGCAGCCTGAGTGAGTTTTAATTTCAGCAGTTAATCTCTAAAAATTAAATATTTTCTAAATAATACACACACAAACACACACACACCTCCTTCTGATTACGTAAGCAATTCTTGAACACAGAAAATCAGAGAAATACAGAGACAAAAAAGAGAAGAAAATGTAACATTATTCAAAACTAACCACCAGGGAAAACCATATGTTAACACTTCGGTGCATCTCCCGGCCCCTGCCCCCAATTTTCCTCTGCATGTTTAGGAAAAAGAGAATTTTTTGAAATAGATTTATTCTACTCAATATTTTCAACAAGCGCCTTTAGAGTTTATGTGGCATTTTAGTACATAACTTTTCCATAACTTATCGAATTGCATATTATTGAATATTTATTTTGTTTACAAAGCTATTGTAATGCTATGAATACTTGTTTATAGATCACTATGTGGTCTAATTACCTTCTAAGGATAAAATACTAAAAACTGAATTACTGGGCCAAAGGGTCTGGACATATTTAAGGTTCTAATCCATATTACCAGATTACACCTCATGAAGTTTATATGAATTTACGCTTTCAGCAGCTGTGAGAATGATCTTTTCTCCACAACTGTCTTTGCACTGGATATTTAAAACAGAGAGGGAGGGAAAACCCTGTTAATTTGATTAGTAAAAACATGTATTTCATAGTTAAAATACTATTTTATTTTATGGTTTCTAACTGAGTGGGTAGTACCTGCTTCAATAATCTTTAGAAAAATCTTAGCTTTTGGGGGGGGCCAGTTTTCTTTCAAAGCAACGTTAAAAGAAATTCCAATCTAAAAAATATTATGGGGCTTCCCTGGTGGCGCAGTGGTTGAGAGTCCACCTGCTGATGCAGGGGACGCGGGTTCGTGCCCCGGTCCGGGAAGATCCCACATGCCGCGGAGTGGCTGGGCCCGTGAGCCATGGCTGCTGAGCCTGCGTGTCCAGAGCGTGTGCTCCGCAACGGAAGAGGCCACAACAGTGAGAGGCCCGCGTACCGCAAAAAATATATATATATATAATGAAGAACTTAATGGGGATCAGGTTAAGTCTAAAACTGATTTGGGACAAAATGATATCTTCACAATATTCCAAGTGAGGAACATTTTATTCTTTGCCATGTACTCAAGGAATATTTTATATTTATCCTATGTATTTTGATATTTTATATATTTAGGTATTTTGTGATTTTTGCTGCCACTGAAATTGGAATCCTTTTTTCCCTTTGGATCATCTAAAAGGCAACTTCGAGGTTAGGGAGAAGCAGTAAACGTGGTCATTAGAAGCTTAGTTTCTGTCTCCAGATTTCTCTTCTGTGTCTGGATTCACCTCTTATGGTATGACTTGGACAAGCTGGTGCGCTGAATATGTCTTTTACCCCTCCAGAGTCCTCTCCCAGCTCTGTACCCTGTTCCATGTCTAGGGAGAGAGGAAGCCTGGTCTTACTAGGGCTCCCTTGCTTTCTGGCTTCCTGTTAGGTTCAGCCAGTGAGGGCACTGGCAGGAAATAAGAGTGGCAGGAAAGTGAGGGGAAGGTAATTATTTCCACAACTCCCTCCCGGCTTGGTTGTTGCCTGACTTGTGTCCTGCAAAGGGCAGCAGCTCCTGTCAGAAGTCCTCATCATTACCCTATGCCAGTCTGGAAGAGGGTCCCTCCATTTGCCCCTCAGCCTTGTAAGTGGTCACAGGCTCCTTGCTGTTGCTAATTTCAGATGCTGCAGAATCCTTTGGTGTTTCTACAACCCCGTTATCCAGCCTGAGTGTGTCATCTGCTTCCTGCTAGGATCTTGACTGAGAGGAAAAAACAAAACAAAACAAAAACAAACAAACAAAAACCACATATCCTGGCCATTTTTTTCTCATATTATTGAGAATGCCTCTTGGTTTTCACCATAATGATAGTTTTGGCAATTGATGTAAGATTGGTGTTCTACATTATGTGCAGAAAGTATCCCTTTCTTTGTGATTTTCTGAGTTTTGTCAGTTACATTTTATCTTCTGCATTTTGATATATATTGAGTTTGTTTTAAAATTGGACTATTGATGTATTCTTTTATATTCTGAAGCTTTTCTTTATCAATAAAAATCCTTTTATTCCTGGAATAATACAAATTAAATTTACTTGACTACTAATATTTCATTTGAAAATTGAAAAAATTTCTCTCACCTGGCTACCATAGGCCATCTCAAACAACAAATGGAAAAAGTAACACACTTAAACTGACATTTTCCTTAAGCACAAATCGCTTTGAATAACTGGAAATCTTAGTAGGTCTTTATCACCCAAAGTCCTTTTTTGTGTTATTTCTTTCAGTTTGGAGTTCAGAAGCAAGTGGCTTGTGGAAGATTTCAAGGCATAATATTTTGGTGGGACACAGTGGGGATGGTGGGAGTGAAAGAGAAAAAAAAAAAAGCAAGGAATAAAGCAGACCTCAAAGTAATGCCTAGGAATTACATCTGAGCCATAGTTAAGAAGGTATAAAATGATTATAGAGTGTTTTCTCCCCTGCCCCCCTTTTTTTGGAAAAAATTACTCCGTTCAATTGTGTTTCCAATTCTATCAATCTTGGATTCAGAATGTGGCAATAGCTTGAAAGTCTATGCAATAAAAACCTTTCCTAGGTGATTACTATAATATATATTAGATCACAAAACCTAGAACATGAATTTATAGCAACTGGTAATTCCAATATTTTACATCTGTTATACCATGCTATACCATATCATTTCAAGCATGCATTTTCATTTTGGTTCACATGAATCAGTTCCATCACAGCAGAATCCTGAGCACAATATCCCCTAGGGATACAAATAATTTTATTTAATTTTAAAATAATGCTTATATATTTGGTCCCAACCCCTTGAAACATTAGAACAATAACTGATATAAACACTGAGTCATTGACATAAGGAAACACAGGCTATTTAGTTCTACTTGAAGAGACTGACATTGAAAACAGAAGTAAGCATTATGCTAAGTGAAATAAGTCAGACAGGCAAAGAAAAATACTGTAGGATATAATTTATGTGTGGAATCTAAAAAATACAACAAACTAGTGACTATAACATAAAAGAAGCAGACTCACAGACGTATAGAGCAAACTAGTGGTTAGGCAGGGCGGGGGGAAATGTAGGCGTGGGGATTAGGAGGTACAAACTACTGGGTGTAAGATAAGCTCAAGGATGTATTATACAATATGGGAAATACAGGCAATATTTTGTAGTAACTGTAAATGGAGTGTAACCTTGAAAAATTGTACAAAAATTAAAAATGTTTAAAAATTAAAGACAAAGAAAAGAGAAGTAAGACTAACAAGGTTGTATCTGAACTTTTATATGAGTGTCTATTTGATTTGGTCTGACTTAAGAATAGAATCTGCAAATATTAAACTATACATTTTCATTTAAAATTTTACCAGGCAAATTCCTAGTAAAGACAAAATGTCATTATTTGTAATCAAAGATAGTTACAAATGTCAAAGAAGATTTAGAATTTGTTTGAGAAGGAGCAAGTTGCTAAATGCCATAGTGGAGAGTTTACTTTTTGAAGTGTTTGCTTGTTTATCATCCCTCCTCACTTCCCATTCCCCAGTTAACGGGATGTTCCCTCACTCTGAACCCACTGGCATTTGAGAATTCCATTCCCACAATCTACTTGCTTCACAGACTCTCCTTTCTAGTACTGTTGTGGTTTACAGCTGAAAAACCAAGCGTGAGAATGTATAGTATCCAGTAAAAGCCAGCATTACTGAATGAACTTTTTAAAGCCAAGTGGGAATTGCAAAATCCGAAAATTAAAACATCTGAACATCTGTTAAAACTCGATCTGTGTTTCTTGGAGAAAAATAATAAATTTGGCCAACTCTCAGTGTAGCATCTTAAAAGAATAAACAAAGGATCTTGATAAGTAAAATTTATTTGGCAGATGGTTCAATAAGTTAGGCACTGGGATAATTCTTGGAAAGTTCCCTTAATTTCTTTGAAAAGTTAATGTAAATCTAGAAAATTCCCAAGCAACAATAAAGTGAGCCTGAGGAACTGTAGTTCCAAAAGGTATAAGAAGAGATGGAAAATGATGAAGATCAACCAGATTATTTATAAATAAAAGGAAGAAAAATCTGAAATGCATGTTATCAGCAAATTTTAAGTTATCAGGAAAGTTAAAAGTTTAGTTTTTAACTTAAATTAAAGCTGTTTATTTAATTCAGCTTTATTTTTTACAAAGTGCTTCCCCCCCACTCTAAGAATGCCTTTGTTAAGTTGCTTTTCATTCTCTCTTCTCTCTCTCGTATGCTTTACTGTTGCCATTTTCTCACAATGGCAAGATGAAATGTTTGTAGGATTTGTCCAAAGGTCAGGTTTCTGTAGAACATATATCATGCACATGCAAAAAGCATCACATATTCCATTATTGGTGTAAACAGCATGTTTAACTTTTACTGTCCAGAAACAACCAAATTCCTAACTCTCCTGTCATAATTATTTATCATTGTTCTTTCTATAACTTCCAAATTAAGGTGTGATGTCTTTGTCCTATACTCCAGAAATTCTTAATTTTTCCTGTGGTAGCAAATTTAAAAACCAGTAAGAAAAAATGAATGATTAGTTTTGCATGCTTCATATTAGGGAATATGATTTCATTACTGAAAGCACTGTTTTCCTAAGCCATGCAAGCATAGGTGTCAGATGGTATCAAGTACACCTGCATGGCTGGCCCTCACCATCTGGGGTCCTGAAACACCAGCTCTATGCCTACCCACACCCATCACTTTCACTTGAAGCAAAATGAAGGAAGCTGGGCTTCCCTGGTGGCGCAGTGGTTGAGAGTCTGCCTGCTGGTGCAGGGGACATGGGTTCGAGCCCTGGTCTGGGAGGATCCCATATGCCGTGGACCAACTAGGCCCGTGAGCCACAGCTACTGAGCCTGCGCATCTGGAGCCTGTGCTCCGCAATAAGAGAGGCCGCGATAGTGAGAGGCCCACGCACCGCGATGAAGAGTGGCCCCCGCTTGCCACAACTGGAGAAAGCCCTCGCACAGAAATGAAGACCCAACACAGCAAAAATAAATTAATTAATTAATAAAAAAAAGAACACCAAAGAAGTTTAAACATAAATGCTCTTACATATTTTAAAAAAAATGAAGGAAGCTGAGATGCTCACAAAATTCTTCTTGACCTTTGATTTTGTTCTCCGTGATATTAGATGGTGCAAATAAGGCTATTTGGTGTCCAGTTTCAAGCCATCTGGTTTTTGAGCTCCCAGCTATAGCTTTCTCAAATATGTCTGGTATTTTTGTTGAAACCATCTGGAAACATAAAGATCTGCTTCAAGTTATGAGAGGCGGCTCTCCATGAGGACACCTCCACTTGTTCACTTTCACCCAGATGCTATTTCCATGCCTGCTACCTCTCCAGTGGCAAGTTCCAATGTTGTCAACGGTCCTGTTACTTTTTAGCCATGTAGACTCTGGGCTGGAGTCGACATGAACTTCTGGGAGATTTCACTGTTCTCCCCATTCATATCTTCTCTTACACAGGGAGAGCTATGTCCCTTTTTGCTCCTCCTTTCTGGGTTGCCCCAGCTCCAGCTTCCCCCAACCTCCTTCTAGACAAACTCAATCCCTTGCCAAGATTTTCCCAGTCTGACTTTGGGAAAAGAAATAGAGCAGTGCTGATTTTAGATACAAAGTATTTCCACATAGCATTTAAACAAGTAATGATACTATGTATAATTGTTTGTGTGTGTGTGTGTGAGGGTTTCTGTTGTTCCATTTTTTAAATTTTTTACAAAGTTGATTCATGCACATGGTAAACATTGAAAGTGCTAAAAAGGGTAGAATTAAAAGTGCATTTTCCTCCCATCCTTGATTCCTATTCATGTGGTTCTTCACCTCAGATGACACTCCTACACTTAGTTTCCTATGTATGTTTCCAGAAATGATAAAAGATATATATATCTAAACATACATATTTATGATTTTTTATACAAATGCTAGTATGCTTTATATTCTCTTTTTCATCTTGCTTTTTAAAAGTTTGTGAAATATAATAGAAATAATTCCATATCAGTATCACAGGTCTGTCTTATTCTTTTTAGTGGTTAAAGTATTTTGTTGCATGAATGTATAATATTATAAAAACAATCCTTCAGTGATGATCACTGATGATCACTGATGTTATTTCCAGTCATTTTAGTCCTACAATGATGTAGTGAGTATCTTTGTGCATTTGTCTATTCAATAAAAGCTGAAAACAAGAAGGGAAATTATTGGGTCAAAAGATGCATGAATTTTAAATCTTGGTAGAGATTGTTAAATTTCCCATCCAAGAAATACCAGTTTATACTCCTTACAACAGTGACTGCCCAGCTTCTAAACCTCACCAACATCATGTATATTTTTTAATGAAATAGTTGGATCTTGTGAATCTGGTAAATAAATATTGTCATTTCATGGTTATGCACTCAGAGAGCAAAGAGGTAAACTGTGATCTTCCTAAGAGTGTCTAAGCACGTTACTGAGTCCTAATTGCCCCTGACTCCAATCTTCACTAGCTTTGTGCCTTCAGGCTAGTTATCTTACCTCTCTAAGTCTTACTTTCCTTGTTTTCAAATCAATATTATTAGCTTACTTTGTGTTAAGTACCATTATATACATCAGTTCAGTCTTTACAACAAATCTGTAAACAAGCTATTAGTATCTTCGTTTCACAGATGTGAATAGTTTTCTCATCTTTTAGACTGTGATGAAAGTGTCTTTTTATAGGATATTATGAGAATTAAATGATAAACTTCGTGTAAAACAATTAGCACAATATTTGGTTGTAACAGTATACATTATTATTGTTTTATTAATATGGACACAAGAAAAGTCTTTATCACTATAGATATGAAAGAATAGATTCTAAAAATATGCCTAGAATATTTCTTTTTTTTTTTTTTTTTTACTGTACCGAACTTCCAAAAGCTAGAGTGAAATGTTTAATGTTAATTTCTAAGCTGATGAATTTCAGCCTCTATTTCTCCAGTTATCTGTAGGGTTCGCTGCTGTCTCAACAAAATTAATTTAAATTTACTGATTTGAAAAACAAAATGTTAAATTCACTCGTCAGGAGTAGGAGAGCCTGTTGCAAAATAAAATTAAAATTAAATAAGAAGATATGAATTTTCCTCTTTTTTTTGAAGGGCACAGTCTAATATTCCTTTAGTCATATACAGCGTTAACAAATGATATTTTTGCCATTTTTGCTTTAGTTACTTTTTATATATCTAAGTGATTCAACATTACAAAGATGAAATCTTTCTTCTCCCATCTGTGAGAAAAATTCCTGTTCTGCCCCAAAGGCAAACCCTGTCATGAATTCAAAGCATAGCCAGGTTCTGTTTTCATATATTCACATATATTCCATTCTACAATGAATCAAACATATGTATTTTGAGATCTGTATAGAATTGTTTATTCATTTTAAGTGAGTTTAAACTTATTTATCCTGGCTTGTAATATTAGAGATTCAAAGAGTTTCCAAAATTTACTATCATAAACAATGCTACAATAAACATTCTTCGGCTATTTCCCTGTTTATGGAGAATATTTACCTAGAAGCCAAATTGCTGGGTCATAGGGAATTTGTTTTTCACCTTTACTAGACACTGATAAATTTAAAAGGTTGAATTATTCATACCTCTCCTGAAATATATGACAGTTCCCCTTTCCCCACATATTCATCAATACTACACACTGCCAACTTTGAATTTCAGGTCAATCTGATGAATATGAAATGTATCATGTTTAAATGTGTATTTCTTTGATTACTAGAGAAGATGAACATTTCATTATATATTGGGTTGGCCAAAAATTTCGTTTGTTTTCCCGTTAAGATAGTTCGGAAAAGCCCAAGCGAACTTTTTGGCCAGCCCTATATTTATAGGCTTTTGGGTTTTCTTTTCTCTGAATTGACCATTTTCCTATTGGGGTTTTTATTTTTTTGGTCTTCCTATTGTAGTCACTATGTGCTCTAGATACCAATCCTTTGGATGTTGATTATGTTGAAATATGGTTCATCTGTCACATTTTTGGGGTTACCGTTGTGTACTGGGTAGTTTTCTGTTTAGATGTCTTAAATGTTTACATATACCAATCTTTTCTTTAAGGTTTTTGGGGGTTTTTTTTGTATCTTGTTTAATAAATCATTCCTTGATCCAAATTACTACGATATTTTCCTAGTATAGTTTTTTTCTTTGTTTGTTTGTTTGTTTGTTTTTTGCGGTATGCGGGCCTCTCACTGTTGTGGCCTCTCCCGTTGCGGAGCACAGGCTCCGGACGCACAGGCTCAGCGGCCATGGCTCACGGGCCCAGCCGCTCTGCGGCATGTGGGATCTTCCCAGACCGGGGCACGAACCCGTGTCCCCTGCATCGGCAGGCGGATTCTCAACCACTGCGCCACCAGGGAAGCCCCCTAGTATAGTTTTTAAAATGTGTATGTATTTTACATTTAGTTGTTTTTCCATTTGAAACATTTTGTTTTGTTTTGTTTTATGTGGTAGAGAGCTACTTTTATGTTTTAATCTATATGGCAAGCCAATAGTCCCAGTACCATATATCTATATACATTCTGTTTCCTCTACTGATTTGTAATGATATCTCTATCATACTTTAAGCCTCCTCAATAATTCTAATCTCTGTATTGTTTCATTGACCTATCACTGCATTGACAGTACTGTATATTAATCATTGTAGATATGTATTTCTCAATGTAAATGTTCCAATTTGTCAGAGTGTATTTGGCTACACTTGGACTTTGCTTCCATAAAAATTTTAGTAAAAGTATGTCAAGTACCAAGATAAATTATGTCACCATTTTTATTAGAATTTATATGAATTTGTCATCTTAACACAGCAAGTATTTCTGCCCATCATCTCTTGCCATTAATTCCAGACTTTTTAACGTCCTTCTATAACATTTTGTAATTTCCACACTAAAGGTCACGCATATATTTTGTTATATTTATTCTTAACACATTATATTTTTGTTGCTATTGTAAATGAAATTTTTTTCTATTAAATTTTCTATATGGTTAGTGATGGTGATTAGAAGCATTCATTATTGATTTTGTGTGCTGCTTTTGTGTTCAACAATTTTGTTGAACTTACAAATTCTATTAATTTCTATAGATTTTTTTGAATTTTCTAGATAGACATTCACGTTGTTTACAAATAATGCATTTTATCTTTATCTTTCTATTTCTTACTTCCTTGTTTTGTTGCATTGGATAGGAATTCCAGTATATTACTGAATAGCTGTAGGGTCATCCTTACTTCTTCCTGATTTACATTAAGTGTGATGCTTACCATGGAATTTTGGTGATATTCTCTATGAGACTGAGGAAGTCTACTCTTAGTTTTCTGAGAAATTTGATTGTGAATTGGCATAAAATATTATCAACTGATTGTTTTTGCATCAATAGAGAAAATTAAGTGAGATATTTTTCCTTAACTCCCTAAATATAGGTATATAGCAAATCACATCTATTGATTTTCTAATGTAAAGCCATTTTGTATTCCTGAAATAAACCACTGATATATTATTATATCACATATATATTATATGACTAATATATTATTATTTTTAATACATTGTTGGATCCTATTTATTTATTTTTTGGTAAGGTTATTTTATTATCTTTATAATTCAGGCTCAAACTGAAATTTTATGGAATCGTGTTATAAGGAGTATTTGTTATTATTTTCATTGTGTTCTTTGACAATACTCTTATTTTGTTTGTTACATCAAATTTTTTTGTAACATCTTTATTGGAGTATAATTGCTTTACAATGTTGTGTTAGTTTTTGCTGTATAACATAGTGAATCAGCTATATGTATACATATATCCCCATATCCCCTCTCTCTCCCACCCTCCCTATCCCACCCCTCTAAGTGGACACAAAGCACTGAGCTGCTCTCCCTGTGCTATGACAACTGCTTCCCACTAGCTATCTATTTTACATTTGAGAGTGTATATATGTCCATGTTACGCTCTCACTTCATCCCAGCTTACCCTGCCCTCTCCCCGTGTCCTCAAGTCTATTCTCTACATCTGCATCTTTATTCCTGTTCTGCCCCTAGGTTCTTCAGAATGATTTCTTTTTTTAGATACCATATATATGTATTAGCATACAGTATTTGTTTTTCTCCTTCTGACTTACTTCACTTTGCATGACAGACTCAAGGGTCCATCCACCTCACTACAAATAACTCAATTTTGTTTCTTTTTATGACTGAGTAATATTCCATTGTATATATGTACCACATCTTTATCCATTCATCTGTCGATGGACATTTAGGTTGCTTCCATGTCCTGGCTACTGTAAATAGAGCTGCAATGAACACTGTGGTACATGTATCTTTTTGAATTATGGTTTCCTCAGGGTATATGCCCAGTAGTGGGATTGCTGGGTCGTATGGTAGTTCTATTTTTAGTTTTTTAAGGAACCTCCATACTGTTCTCCATAGTGGCTGTATCAATTTACATTCCCACCAACAGTGCAAGAGGGTTCCCTTTTCTCCACACCCTCTCCAGCATTTATTGTTTGTAGATATTTTGATGATGGTATTCTGACCGGTGTAAGGTGATACCTAATTGTAGTTTTAATTTGCATTTCTCTAATGATTAGTGATGTTGAACATCCTTTCATGTGTTTGTTGGCAATCTGTATATCTTCTTTGGAGAAATGTCTATTTAGGTCTTCTGCTCATTTTTAGATTGGGTTGTATTTTTTTTCTTATTGAGCTGCATGAGCTGCTTTTATATTTTGGAGATTTAATCCTTTGTCAGTTGCTTCATCTGCAAATATTTTCTCCCATTCTGAGGGTTGTCTTTTCATCTAGTTTAAGTTTCATTAGGTCCCATTTGTTTATTTTTGTTTTTATTTCCATTTCTCTAGGAGGTGGGTGAAAAAGGATCTTGCTATGATTTATGTCATAGAGTGTTCTGCTTACGTTTTCCTGTAAGAGTTTTATGGTGTCTGGCCTTACATTTAAGTCTTTAATCCATTTTGAGTTTATTTTTGTGTATGGTGTTAGGGAGTGGTCTAATTTCATTCATTTACATGTAGCTGTCCAGTTTTCCCAGCAGCACTTATTGAAGAGTCTGTCTTTTCTCCATTGTATATTCTTCCCTCCTTTATCAAAGATAAGTTGACCATATGTGCACAGGTTTATCTCTGGGCTTTCTATCCTGTTCC
Source organism: Mesoplodon bidens (assembly GCF_964165515.1). Taxonomy (NCBI): domain Eukaryota; kingdom Metazoa; phylum Chordata; class Mammalia; order Artiodactyla; family Ziphiidae; genus Mesoplodon; species Mesoplodon bidens. The sequence continues at coordinate 65,459,802 of NC_138162.1, read as the reverse complement.
ATTGACCTATATTTCTGTTTTTATGCCTGCACCATACTATCTTGATTACTGTAGCTTTATAGTATAGTCTGAAGTCAGGGAGCCTGATTCCTCCAGCTCCATGTTTTCTTTCTCAAGATTGCTTGGGCTATTAGGGGTCTTTTGTGTTTCCATACAAATTGTGAATTTTTTTTGTTCTAGTCCTCTGAAAAATGCCATTGGTAGTCTGATAGGGATTGCACTGAATCTCTAGATTGCTTTGGGTAGTATAGTCATTTTCACAATGTTGATTCTTCCAATCAGAGAACATGGTATATCTCTCCATTTGTTTGTATCATTTTAAATTTCTTTCATCAGTGTCTTATAGTTTTCTGCATACAGGTCTTTTGTCTCCTTAGGTAGATTTATTCCTAGGTATTTTAATCGTTTTGTTGCAATGGTAAATGGGAGTGTTTCCTTAATACCTCTTTCAGATCTTTCATCATTAGTGTATAGGAATGCAAGAGATTTCTGTGCATTAATTTTGTATCCTGCTACTTTACCAAATTCATTGATTACCTCTAGTAGTTTTCTGGTAGCATTTTTAGGATTCTCTATGTATAGTATTATGACATCTGCAAACAGTGATAGTTTTACTTCTTCTTTTCTGATTTGGATTCCTTTTATTTCTTTTACTAGTCTGATTGCTGTAACTAAAACTTCCAAAACTTAGTTGAATAATAGTGGTGAGAGTGGACAACCTTGTCTTGTTCCTGATCTTAGTGGAAATGGTTTCAGTTTTTCACCATTGAGAAGGATGGTGGCTGTGGGTTTGTCATATATGGGCTTTATTATGTTAAGTTCCCTCCATGCCTACTTTCTGGAGAGTTTTTATCATAAATCGGTGCTGAATTTTGTCAAAAGCTTTTTCTGCATCTACTGAGATGATCATGTGGTTTTTATACTTCCGTTTGTTAATATGGTTTATCACATTGATTGATCTGTGCATATTGAAGAATCCTTGCATTCCTGGGATAAACCCCACTTGATCATGATGTATGATCCTTTTAATGTGTTGTTGGAATTTGTTTGCAAGTATTTTGTTGAGGATTTTTGTATCTATGTTCATCAGTGATATTGGCCTGTAGTTTTCTCTTTTTGTGATATCTTTGTCTGGTTTTGGTATCAGGGTGATGGTGGCCTCATAGAATGAGTTTGGGAGTGTTCCTCCCTCTGCTATATTTTGGAAGAGTTTGAGAAGGACAGGTGTTAACTCTTCCCTAAATGTTTGATAGAATTCGCCTGTGAATCCATCTGGGCCTGGGCTTCTGTTTGTTGGAAGATTTTTAATCACAGTTTCAATTTCAGTGCTTGTGATTGGTCTATTCATATTTTCTATTTCTTCCTGGTTCAGTCTCAGAAGCTTGTACTTTTCTAAGAATTTGTCCATTTCTTCCAGGTTGTCCATTTTATTGGCATATAGTTGCTTGTAGTAATCTCTCATGATCCTTTGTATTTCTGCAGTGTCAGTTTTTATTTCTCCTTTTTCATTTCTAATGGTATTCATTTGAGTCTTCTTCTCCCTGTTTTTCTTGATGAGTCTGGCTAATGGTTTATCAATTTTGTTTATCTTATCAAAGAACCAGGTTTTAATTTTATTGATCTTTGCTATTGTTTTCTTCATTTCTTTCTCATTTACTTCGGATCTGATGTTTATGATTTCTTTTCTTGTACAAACTTTGGGGGGTTTTTTTGTTGTTGTTCTTCTTCTTTCTCTAATTGCCTTTGGTGTAAGGTTAGGCTGTTTATGTGAGATGTTTCTTTTTTCTTGAGGTAGGATTGTATGCTATATATAAACTTCCCTCTTAGAACTGCTTTTGCTGCATCTCATAGGTTTTGGGTCATCATGCTTTCATTGTTATTTGTTTCTAGGAATATTTTGATTTCCTCTTTGAGTTCTTCAGTGATCTCTTGGTTATTTAGTAGTGTATTGTTTAGCCTCCATGTGTTTGTATATTTTACAAATTTTTTCCTGTAATTGATATCTAGTCTCATAGATACTTGATACGATTTCAATTTTCTTAAATTTAGCAAGGCTTGATTTATGACCCATGATATTGTCTATCCTGGAGAATGTTCCATGAGCACCTGAGAAGAAAGTGTAATCTGCTGTTTTTGGATGGAATGTCCTATAAATATCAATTAATCCATCTTGTTTAATATGTCATTTAAAGCTTGTGTTTCCTTATTTATTTTCATTTTGGATGATCTGTCCGTTGGTGAAAATGGGGTGTTAAAGTCCCCTACTATTACTGTGATCACGCAGCCAACCCCAGTCCTCTCCCTGCGATCTGACCGAAGGCCAGGCCTCAGCTCCCAGCCCCTACCCGTCCCTGCGGGTGAGCAGACAAGCCTCTCGGGTTGGTGAGTGCTGGTCAGCACTGATCCTCTGTGCGGCAATCTCTCCGCTTTGCCCTCTGCACCCCTGTTGCTGCGCTCTCCTCCGTGGCTCCGAAGCTTCCCCCCTGCCACACCCCCGTCTCCACCAATGAAGGGGCTTCCTAGTGTGTGGAAACTTTTTCTCCTTCACAGCTCCCTCCCAGAGGTGCAGGTCCCATCCCTATTCTTTTGTCTCTCTTTATTCTTTTTTCTTTTACCCTATCCAGGTAGGTGGGGAGCTTCTTGCCTTTTGGGAGGTCTGAGGTCTTCTGCCAGCATTCAGTAGGTGTTCTGTAGGAGTTGCTCCACATGTAGATGTAATTTTGATGTATTTGTGGGGAGGAAGGTGATCTCCATGCTTTACTCCTCTGCCATCTTGTAGGTCCTTCTCCCATCCTATTTATTATCATATTAGCATGCTTATGTCTGTATTCATAAGTGAGGTTAGCTCTTTATTTATTTATTATAAATTGCCGAATGAAGTAGGTAGCTTTACCTCCCTCTCTTATTCTTTTGCACTTCTCCTTCTTTATTTTTTGATCTTACTTAAAATTCTGAAACAGTTTTCATAAAACAGTGATTATCTTGTCAGGGCACATGGTAAGGCAGGAGGATTTGAGTATTAATTTATTGGTAATTGATTATTTAGATTTTCTGAATTTCTTTTTATGTGAATGTTAATAATTGTTTTGAAGAGAACTTTCATTTCCATTCTGTTTGAAGTTTTCTTGACATAAAATTGTCCATTGTATGTGATCTATGCTTCTTTTTTTTAATTACTAACATTTTTTATTTGTGCAAACTATTTTTTTGATTGATTTACTGAATTCTTCTCATTGCATTGGCTTTTTCAAATAATTTGCTCTAATATTTGCTTGTTTATATGTTTGACTCTATTAGTTCATTAATTTTGCTCTTTCTGATAGTACCTTCCTTTTTATCTTTTATAGTTTTCCTTTCTAGTTTTTCCATTTTAATTTTTTGCTATTTATTCTATATATTTTACGATTTCCACTTTAACTTGTCAGTTATTTGTGGATGTGATTTACAGTTTTCAAAAATATGTTTAAATTAAAAAAAATCATTTATTCCTAATTGAATTGCAGTAATGGCCAGAACGCTTTCATTTGACCTTTTCTCTACCCAGCTTCCCTATTAATATTGTCAACTTTGTATTTTACTGTCTCCTTTAATAATTTTTTTATTTTATATTCGACCATTATTTTTCCATGCATTTTCCTACTATTTTAGAACAGTAGTTTTATTATTTAAAAAATCTGTTTCAAAATTTAAAATATGGAGAAATTCACCATAGGCCCTTTTCCATCATTTTCTTCTAGCTACCCAGTTCCCTTCTCCTATGGAAGTCCCAATCTTATCGATTTCTTAAGTATATGGATGTAGTTAAACAGGGAAACATGTTTCAATAAAACCGCCAGATACATGTCATTATGGGCTGAGAAAAGTCTCTATGTGCAGTTAATAAATCCCAACTTGAGGGGATATGAAGATTAACTAAAATACTGTGTATGGTTATGAAAGTACTTAATATAATTGGAACACAATATATGTTCAACCAATGGGAAAAATACATATACACTGTGTTAATTATTACTGAGGTAAATTTATGATTATTATGGAGGCTGGATAATAGGAAGACAGATTCATTGTCAGATACTCCTGGTTTAGATTCTCTGTTTTGCCATTTTCTCATTGTGTTATCTTAGACAAGTAAGTTTAACCTTTTGAATTCTCAGATTTACTATCTATGAAATGGGCATCGCAATAATATTTACCCGTTAGAATTTTCACAATTAAGTGACATCATGGATGTAAAGAGTGTATACACCTAAATTATGATATTGCCTGTAAGATAATAGGCTCTTCTTCTTCTCCATGTCCTCCTCCTCTTCCTTCTCATTATCATCAGCATCATCTTAGTGGTAGTAATTAGTGATAATTATAATTTTAAAATTTATGGTGTTTATTTGGAGGACCAGTATTGATCCAGTTTAGACTGGAAAGAGAGGTTGAATTTATTTTATTTTATTTTATTTTTTTTATTTTTTGCTGTACACGGGCCTCTCACTGTTGCGGCCTCTCCCGTTGCAGAGCACAGGCTCCAGATGCGCAGGCTCAGCGGCCATGGCTCACGGGCCCAGCCACTCCACGGCATGTGGGATCTTCCCAGACTGGGGCACGAACCCATGTCCCCTGCATCGGCAGGCGGACTCTCAACCACTGCGCCACCAGGGAAGACCAAGAGGTTGAATTTAAATCAGGAAATTTCAAGACTGACAGCAGTGTGGCTCTCCCAGCCTTAGAGCATTCAAATAATTGTATTCAGTTAGTTTCTTGAGAGTTATTAACTTTTACAATATAAAATATATCTGTGCCCATTTTTAAATGAAAATAGAGCTAACTAAATGATAGATGGTCAATCTGTGGATTCCTAGGGGACCTTGGAGATCATGGGGATTGCAGCCACGTTAACAAGTACTGCCCTCCTCAACTTTCCATGTCTCTTCAACACTAGCTCCAGGCAAGACTACCGCTTTAAATTATGCATACAGTGGGTGGAGAAGACTGGGGTAGGTGGGGAAGATTGATCTGGGTAGGAGGTAGGCTGATTGCCAGATTCCCCAGGGTGATAGAAAAAGCTTTTTGTTATAATTTAATAGAAAGTCTTATGTCAAAAATATTTCCATAAATAAATACATATGTTGGTTCTTGTTGAAAAATGCAAATCAGATGGTTTCAGTGTTTTTAAGCTTACTTGAAATACCTTAAATAACAAGCACAAACATTTATGTGTGTACATATATACATTTCAATGTATACCAAATTAGGCACATAGAAAATGTTTTATAAAATGGCATAAGAGGATCTGACCCCGCCAGCATCCTGACATCCGGCTGAAATTCAAATCAAACAATGCAATCCTGGAAGCACTGCAGGAACTTTCATCACCGCAGCAAGTATTCGTTAGACTTTTTTTTTTAGGTTGTATTTAAACAATCACAGCCCCAAACAGACAGAAACAAACATCTGGTCTGTCTGGTTGCATCATTCCTATTCTAAAGTATTAATCTTCTACTTAGAGGGCATCAAAACAATCTTGGGCATATTATGTGCAGCAGTATCAGACCCAAAGTCTGACTCTTCTGTATATAGTAGAGCTGACTTGATCCTTCTTTTCTACTGCTGAGGCAGGAATTATAAAAACTCTCTGAGTATTAGGATGTTGGCATAAATTATAGACACCTGGTAGTTAAGTTGAACTAAGAACATCCATTCCTTATAAAACATCTGTAGAACATAATGGTGCTCTTTGGATATTAGTTGATGGGCATAGATTATAAATATATACAGTTTGCTTTATTAAAACTTTCCTGACATAACCAACTATTTTCTGAGCTATGGTGGCCAATGTACTTCTAAATAATGTATTTCTGGGAGTGAAAGACTGTATATTAAGACCACTGGCTGATTAGCACATCGCAAACTTTTCCAAATACAATGTAGATTGATGATAGATTTTATATTTGAATTCTAGGGTAAATCAGCATTTAATTTTTTTTATGGAGAAGTAAATGAAGTCAATAAAAATATATCCATAATGATTGTCATTATTGTTATGTACATTGTAACTTAGTACAAAAAATACATAATAATAAACTCTGCAAAGTAGTTGACACCATTAAGTAACTTGGAAGTGGTCAGAGAGCTAAGAAATAGTAAAGTTGAAACTTAATAGTGGGTACTATGTTTGGCCTTAAGAAAAGAACCTTTTTTCCTCCTGGGGAGTAATTTATCATTTATTCCCAAATTAAATGAAGCACTTAATTAAATGACATATTATGACCTCAGGTGCTCCTTCTGATTGCTCAGAATGAAGTGCTAATGACACCAAATAGCTTATGTAACTATCTCACAATTTGACTTCGCTCAAAAGTGTTCAAGTGAAGCACTTGAATAACTTAGTAGAAACTCTCATGACCACAAATTGGAAAAAATAGCCCAAGTCCATACTTTAATGATGGCAGTAGATAGTGTTAATTATCTAAACATATTTCAGAGCCTTAGGAAGGAATGTGAAAGACTATTCATTTACAGTATTTAAATATCTAGTTAGATGTATTAAGTGGTACTGTGTTAAGTGGTAGAGATTAATAAGGTATATCTTTTGCTCTCAGAGAGCTTACAGTCGAGTAAAATGAAGTGAGACTGAATATGCTAACCCCACCTAGGAGCTGCCGTATATGTACAGGGGATGTGCTCAGAGGTCTGTGATGTCTTTAGCACTGAGGTGCATAAGCACGTTCATGATCGCTAAGGCTGGATTTAATATTAACCAGGTTAACAGTACAGGAAGCAGCGTGCCCAGGGCTCCCATGAGCCAGGAATAACCACTGGAGGAAGTTCTTGATCTCTGTGAACATATGTGAATATAGACAAGATGAAAAATGATGGCAAGAGAGGAGACAGGAGCTTCAAGGCTGAATCTGGGGCCAGAACTCAAACCCACAGTGTAGCAGTTGGCAACTCTAATGTCTTAGTGGGAACCAACAAAGTCAGATGTTAGGGGCTCTAGGGCAAAGACTCAGAAGTAAGGTGAGTGGTTGATGCTAAGTTAGGTGCATACCTGGTCACCTACTAGGGACATGGATTTATCATATATATATTTAAATAAAATATGTTTTATATAATATACATGTTATAAAAATACACATTTACTATATCACATGTTTCTGTATATATTATTTTTATATATTATATATTACTTCCTGGCTGAGGAATCACCATGGAGATGATTCCAGAGTGTCTGTGATTAGAGCGAACTCAGCAACCTGAGGGCCAGAGGCACTCCAGATACACTGGAGACACAGCACAGCAGTTTTCAACCCTGGCTGCGCATTGGGGTTCCCTGGGGAACTTTAAACAGATACTAATACACAGAGGTCAGACCCCCATAGATTCTGAATTTATTGTGTGGAGTGAGTGAGGCCAGGCATTGGCAGTTTTGTTTTTTTCTCATTAATACACTTTATATTTTAGAGCAGTTTCAGGTTCACAGCAAAATTGAGCAGAAAGTACAGAGATTTATTATATGTCCCCCACAGGCACAACCTCCCTTTCTGTCAACATCTCCCACTACAGAGGTACCTTTGTTACAATCAATGATCCTACACTGACACATCATTATCACCCAGAGTCCACAGGGGGCGTTAGGGCTCACCCTTGGTGTTGTACATTCTATGGATTTGGACAAACATAGAATGACTTGTATTTACCATTGCAGTATCAAACAGATTGGCTTGGCAGCTTTTTTTTTTTTTTTTTTTTTTTTTTTTTGCGGTACGCGGGCCTCTCACTGTTGTGACCTCTCCCGTTGCAGAGCACAGGCTCCGGAAGAACAGGCTCAGCGGCCATGGCTCATGGGCCCAGCCGCTCCGCAGCATGTGGGATCTTCCCGGACCGGGGCACGAACCCGCGTCCCCTGCATCGGCAGGAGGACTCTCAACCACTGTGCCACCAGGGAAGCCCTTGACAGCTTTTTTAAAGGCTCTTGGTGAACCACTGTACTACCAGTAAGAAGCCACAAACACAGGCAGGAAAATTCAGAAGCTGCCATACGACACTGCCAACAAAATTACAACAGGTCCGTCACCCTTTAGGAAATTTAACTTTCAGGCAAAAGCAGAAGAATATTTCTGAAACTCCACTGACTAATGGAGGGTGCAATAACTTGCTAGAAAGTTGTCACTGCTTGTGGGGAAGAATGGGGGCAGCCTGCCGAGGACATATTTTTCCCAACAGCCACAAGGGCTGGAGCTTGGGTGAATAGAACTTACAGATAACACACTTATGTCTCATCATGGAAGAAGAGGTTTGGAACGCAAGAAAGATTTGGCTTAGAATCCTAACTTTGTCAGGATGTGTTACGTGGAACGAAGGATCTGACGCCTCTGAGTGTCAGTTTCTTTTTCTGAGAAATGAAGATGGTAGTACCTAACTTGAAGGGTCATTATAAACATTCAAGTCATTATGTCCAGCTTAGCATATTTCCAGAGCTTTAAGGATCATCTATACATGGATTCTGTTCTAATTAGTAGTAGTAGTGATTAAAGAAGAATATATAAACAATTTTTTAGTGGTGTAATTCAGACCGGAGAGTATGAGAGTTCAAAAGCAGGGAAAGCACGGATGGTAGAATGGTCAGGAAAGCCTTGTTGCGATTTCAATAATTTATATAGCTTTGCATGGAGGAATGAGGGAGAGAAGGATATTATTGACTGATGTATTTGGGGGACACATGTATCATGGGAGACAAGGCCACGCACGTGTAGCAGGCTTGTGGGAAATGTGGTGCCATAGTATTTGGGGAGGCCTCACCTTGGCCTTGAGTATTAACCAAAAGAGTTGATGGCTATCAGGTGTGCAAGACTTCTAAGAAAAGACCACATTGTTCAAAGGGGATTCATAGGTTATATCCAGGGGCCCTCAGAGATGATGGTAGTGGAGACCATCCTATAAATCTGCAGTTCATGCGATGGCCTTCCTTCCCCTTCATTTTCTCCTCAATTTGTCAGAAACACTATCTCTCGTGGGCATCTTGGCTAAGAAGAGACATCTGGTTTTGCATAAGCATAAATGAAATGATTTGGGATAATCTTTTACCAACAAAAAGGGCATTTCTTCGTCATACTCAACGAAGATAACACAAACTACTGCATGCCAAATCCTTACTCTCTAAAAGAAAATGTTATTTGTATGGATTTTTTGTTACCAAAAAGCTACTGAAATAAGTTTGCTGATGAAAAGAAAATTTGCTGTGGGGTGAAATCAGGACCTGAGAATGAAAAGTACAGACCTATGATATTATTACTTCAAATATCTTTAAGAATTAGGTGTATTTCATTACCAGTAGGTGTCACTGCAGGCATTAAACACAGTCTCTGTTTCTAGAGAACTTTGTCCCATAAATGCTGGTGTAATTTAATTGGTAGAACATAGTTATGATAGGCATAAAGGATATGTATTCTGAAAAGCAATATATTTTATCATGGTCATGAACTTGTAAAAACACTGGCTTAAGGAAGCTGAAGTGTATACTTTAAATGGGCTTACTTAATACAATATACAGCATAAGTAATAGAATCTTATGAGGTTTTAAATATATACAGTGGGTTTTCCTGGATAAGATAAGGCTTACTTTTCAGAGTTATTCCACAGAATCTGGTTTATGGAACTAATTTAATGAGAATTCACAGACCCGATTGCTGCCTTCTAAATCTTTGTGCAATTGACATTTTTTTCCTTATAATGTTCCTGTAAGTTTTGTTAGAGAAGGGAAGGAAATTAAGATTTTTAACTTGAATTATATTAGTTACCCTCTTTTGGGTTTCTTTGACCCTTTAAACATATAGTATCTGATATCGGGAAGTTAAAATCACTAAGCTCTTTTAGAGTGGCACAATTTAGTGGCTTCCAAGCAACTTACATAGAGAAATATTGGCCATAACCAAACACTGATCTCTGTTCCATTTCTACCATGGTTTTAGAGTTGATTCATTAGTGCAGTCACGCTGGCACTGCAGAGTTGAACTTTTGAACAGGGTATTCTCAGTAGAAAAATCCTCACACTCTGAAATTAATTTGCCTGCTGGAGGTGTTGGTGGTTCTTATTTATGCATAATTTAAGGGCTAGGTGTGTGAATGTGCCCCTAGTGACTATTTCATTGGCTCCATTTTACAAACTGAAACTGATGCTGGTGGTTGTGGTGCTTTTCAAGTGTGACTTGGGGGCAATCTAATTTACCTAAGCTGTTCAAAGGTGAACTCAATCTTTTTAATCATAAATTAAAAGTCTATTCCAGTTTTCAAATCAGAAACAGCACAGATTACATATCTGCAGGCCATAAAGAATTCTCCTGCCCTGGCCTACCTCTGTTGATTTCATCAGGATAGACCAGACATTCCCAGACACCCTATGTTTTAATATGTCTCTATAACATCTATTTTAGGAACATCATATTGCCTTTTTCTCTGTGTATACTAACAGGAACCTCATGAGCCTCTGGCCTTTGCTTGTCTAAGTAAGCCCATCTATGGTAGTATTTTTGACCTGTTAGATTACTGGATTTTCATAATGTGAGCCGGGTTTCTCTGAAAGTCATAATATTATAGACTAAAAATCCAGACCACTGGAAAATACTTAGTAATGTCAACAATGTGTATCTTCTTTCTTTCTTTTTAAAAATTTTTAAAAATGATATTTTATTTATTTATTTATTTAGTCTGTGTTGGGTCTTCGTTGCTGTGCGTGTGTGTATCTTCTTAACACATAACAGTACGTCCCTGTTAACTACAAGATGTAGACACTGCTCTCTACAGAAGCCTATTTTATTTATTTATTTATTTTTTATTATTATTATTTTTTTTTTTTTTGCGGTATGTGGGCCTCTCACTGTTGTGGCCTCTCCCGTTGTGGAGCACAGGCTCCGGACGCGCAGGCTCAGTGGCCATGGCTCACGGGCCCAGCTGCTCCGTGGCATGTGGGATCTTCCCAGACCGGGGCATGAACCCGTGTCCCCTGCATCGGCAGGCGAACTCTCAACCACTGCGCCACCAGGGAAGCCCCAGAAGCCTATTTTTAAACCTACACTATAGATCATATAATGACACAACAAAAATGTATGTCAATCAACTGCATGACACACGAATCACTGTATTTGCAGCGTTTGTTGCAGCATCCTCCTGTGAAGTCTGTTGCACAGTAGCTGCAGAAGGTCAAACTTCCAGATATTTTAAAATTTATGCCTATATTAAATTGGACTTCAGAGATCAATATACTTCAATCATATCATTGTGGCACCTAGTGCCACTCTTTTTACTTAAATTCATTCTGTTGGGATGACTCTGGCTTTTATTGAAAGCCGGCATAGGAAATAAATTTTTGGAAACTTGATGTGTTAAAAGTAAGGCCAGTTTTTCAGTCGGAGCGCAGGGAGAGGACTGGGGCTGGCGGCAGGAAGAGAGCCTGAAGGGGTTAGTGCACCACGGCTAGCCCGGAGGGAGTCCGGGGAAAGGGTCTGGAGCTGCTGAAGAGGCAAGAGACTTTTTTCCCTTTTGTTTCCTGGTGCGCGAGGAGAGGGCATTAAGAGGGCTGCTTGGGGAAGCGCCGGAGACAGGCACGAGCCGCGGGTAAGGCACGGACCTCGGAGACGGGCGTGGGCCGCCGCCGCCGCCGCCCGCCGCCGCGGCCTGCCGCCGCCGCCACCGCCGCCCGCCGCGGCCCGCCGCCGCCGCCGCCGCCGCGGCCCGCCGCCGCCGCCGCTGCCGCCGCCGTCGCGGGGCCTGTGTGCGAGCGTGGGTCACTGTCCGCCCCGCCTTCCGGGGGGCCTGTGCACCCCGCCACTGCCGGGGTCCCCGAGACCCGGGGACGGCTTTCCCGGGAAAGCGCACGGAGCGCCACGGGCTGCTGCAACGTCACGCCGGCCTCTGCCGCCGCAGGCCCGCCCCACACTGCGCGCCCCTCCCTCCCCTCTGCCTGAGTGAGCCAGAGCCCCCGAATCAGCGGCTCCTTTAAACCCGTCCTGTCTGAGCGAAGAACAGACGCCCTCCGGCGACCTACGCGCAGAGGCGGGGCCAGGTCCAAGGCTGAGACCCGGGAGCTGTGAGAGCAGAGGCAGGGAAATCTCTCTGTGCAGCCTCGGAGGCAGCGGATTAAAGCTCCACGGTCCATTTGATGTGCCCTGCGTCTGTGGAGTGCATGAATGGACAGCGAATCATCCCAAATTGAGGAAGTGGACTTTGAGGACAAGATTTAAGACTTTCCCCCCTTTTCCTCTTTTTACAACGAATTATTCCAAATTAAGGAGGTGGACTTAGAGAGCAAGATTTCAGACTTCTCGCCCTTTTCCTCTTTTTACAACGAATTATCCCAAATTGAGGAGGTGGACTTGGAGAGCAAGATTTTTTATTTTTCCCCCTGCTCTCTTTTTGTGAATGTGTATGTGTAATCTTCTGTGTAAGATTCTCTCTGTATAGCTTTGCTTCCACCATATGTCTCAGGGTTCTATCGGTCCGGTTTTTTTTTTTTTTTTTCAATAATTACTTTCTAATTTTAATAACGCTACTATATTTCATACTTTATTCTATTTTACTTTACCTGCTCTTTCTTTTTTTCCTACTCTCCCTTCCTCCCTCCCTCCCTCCGCTCCTCCTTTCCTTCTTTCTTTTTCTTTCCTCCCTCCCACCCTTCTTCTTTCCACTTTCTTTTTCTTTCCTTCCTCCCTCCCTCCTGTCTTTCTTCCTTTCCTTCCTCCCTCCCTCCCTCCTTTCTTTCCTTCTTTCTTTCCATCCTTCCTCCCTCCCTCCCTCCTTTCTTTCTTCCTTCCTTCCTTCCTTCCTTTCTTCCCTTCTTCCTTTCTTTCCCTCTCTCTTTCTTTCTTCTACTAATTCTTTCTTTCTACTTTTTCTCCCTGTTACTCTGAGCCGGGTGGATGAAAGGCTCTTGGTGCTGCAGCCAGGAGCCAGTGCTGTGCCTCTGAAGTGGGAGAGCCAACTTCAGGACACGGGTCCACAAGAGACCTCCCAGCTCCACATAATATCAAGCAGCGAAAATCTCCCAGAGATCTCCATCCCAACACCAGCACCCAGCTTCAGTCAACGACCAGCAAGCTACAGTGCGGGTCACCCTATGCCAAGCAACTAGCAAGGCAGGAACACAACCCCACCCATTAGCAGAGAGGCTACCTAAAAACATAATAAGGCCATAGGCACCCCAAAACACACCACCAGACGTGGACCTGTCCACCAGAAAGACAAGATCGAGCCTCAACCACCAGAGCAAAGGAATTAGTCCCCCCCACCAGGAAGCCTACACAACCTACTGAAACAACCTTAGCCACTGGGGTCAGACACCAAAAACAACGGGAACTACGAATCTGCAGCCGGCAAAAAGGAGACCCCAAACACAGTAACATAAGCAAAATGAGAAGGCAGAAAAACACACAGCAGGTGAAGGAGCAAGATAAACACCTACCAGACCTAACAAATGAAGAGGTAATAGGCAGTCTACCTGAAAAAGAATTCAGAATAATGATAGTAAAGCTGATCCAAGATTCTATTTCCATGATCCATAATCTTGGAAATAGAATAGACAACATGCAAGAAACAGTTAACAAGGACCTAGAAGAACTAAAGATGAATCAAGCATCGATTAAAAACACAATAAATGAAATGAAAAATACTCTAGATGGGATCAATAGCAGAATAACTGAGGCAGAAGAACGGATAAGTGAGGTGGAAGATAAAATAGTGGAAATAACTGATGCAGAGCAAAATAAAGAAAAAAGAATGAAAAGAACAGAGGAGAGTCTCAGAGATCTCTGGGACAACATTAAACGCACCAACATTCGAATTATAGGGGTTCCAGAAGAAGAAGAGAAAAAGAAAGGGACTGAGAAAATATTTGAAGAGATTATAGTTGAAAACTTCCCCAATATGGGAAAGGAAATAGTTAATCAAGTCCAGGAGGCACAGAGAGTCCCATACAGAATAAATCCAAGGAGAAATACACCAAGACACATATTAATCAAACTGTCAAAAATTAAACACAAAGAAATCATATTAAAAGCAGCAAGGCAAAAACAACAAATAACACACAAGGGAATCCCCATAAGGTTAACAGCTGATCTCTCAGCAGAAACCCTACAAGCCAGAAGGGAGTGGCAGGACATAATTAAAGTGATGAAGGAGAGAAACCTGCAACCTAGATTACTCTACCCAGCAAGGATCTCATTCAGATTTGATGGAGAAATTAAAACCTTTACAGACAAGCAAAAGCTGAGAGAGTTCAGCACCACCAAACCAGCTTTACAACAAATGCTAAAGGAACTTCTCTAGGCAAGAAACACAACAGAAGGAATATACCTACAATAACGAACCCAAAGCAATTAAGGAAATGGGAATAGGAACATACATATCAATAATTACCTTAAATGTAAATGGACTAAATGCTCCCACCAAAAGACACAGAGTGGCTGAATGGATACGAAAACAAGACCCATATATATGCTGTCTACAAGAGACCCACTTCAGACCTAGAGACACATACAGATTGAAAGTAAAGGGATGGAAAAAGATATTCCATGCAAATGGAAATCAAAAGAAAGCTGGAGTAGCAATTCTTATATCAGACAAAATAGACTTTAAAATAAAGACTATTAGAAGAGACAAGGAAGGACACTACATAACGATAAAGGGAGCGATCCAAGAAGAAGATATAACAATTGTAAATATTTATGCACCCAACATAGGAGCACCTCAATACATAAGGCAAATACTAACAGCCATAAAAGGGGAAATCGACAGTAACACAATCATAGTAGGGGACTTTAACACCCCACTTTCACCAATGGACAGATCATCCAAAATGAAAATAAATAAGGAAACACAAGCTTTAAATGATACATTAAACGAGATGGACTTAGTTGATATTTATAGGACATTCCATCCAAAAACAACAGAATACACATTTTTCTCAAGTGCTCATGGAACATTCTCCAGGATAGATCATATCTTGGGTCACAAATCAAGCCTCGGTAATTTTAAGAAAATTGAAATTGTATCAAGTATCTTCTCCGACCACAATGCTATGAGACTAGACATCAATTACAGGAAAAGATGTGTAAAAAATACAAACACATGGAGGCTAAACAATACACTACTCAATAACGAAGTGATCACTGAAGAAATCAAAGAGGAAATTAAAAAATACCTAGAAACAAATGACAATGGAGACACGACGACCCAAAACCTATGGGACGCAGCAAAAGCAGTTCTAAGGGGGAAGTTTATAGCAATACAATCCCACCTTAAGAAACAGGAAGCATTTCGAGTAAACAACCTGACCCTGCACCTAAAGCAATTAGAGAAAGAAGAACAAAAATACCCCAAAGCTAGCAGAAGGAAAGAAATCATAAAGATCAGATCAGAAATAAATGAAAAAGAAATGAAGGAAACGATAGCAAAGATCAACCAAACTAACAGCTGGTTCTTTGAGAAGATAAACAAAATTGACAAACCATTAGCCAGACTCATCAAGAAAAAAAGGGAGAAGACTCAAATCAATAGAATTAGAAATGAAAAAGGAGAAGTAACAACTGACACTGCAGAAATACAAAAGATTATGAGAGATTACTATAAGCAACTCTATTCCAATAAAATGGACAACCTGGAAGAAATGGACACATTCTTAGAAATGCACAACCTGCCAAGACTGACTCAGGAAGAAATAGAAAATATGAATAGACCAATCACAAGCACTGAAATTGAAACTGTGATTAAAAATCTTCCATCAAACAAAAGCCCAGGACCAGATGGCTTCACAGGTGAATTCTATCAAACATTTAGAGAAGAGCTAACACCTATCCTTCTCAAACTCTTCCAAAATATAGCAGAGGGAGGAACACTCCCAAACTCATTCTACGAGGCCGACATCACCTTGATACCAAAACCAGGCAAGGATGTCACAAAGAAAGAAAACTACAGGCCAATATCACTGATGAACATAGATGCAAAAATCCTCAACAAAATACTAGCAAACAGAATCCAAGAGCACATTAAAAGGATCATACACCATGATCAAGTGGGGTTTATCCCAGGAATGCAAGGATTCTTCAATATACGCAAATCAATCAATGTAATACACCATATTAACAAGTTGAAGGAGAAAAACCATATGATCATCTCAATAGATGCAGAGAAAGCTTTCGACAAAATTCAACACCCATTTATGATAAAAACCCTGCAGAAAGTAGGTATAGAGGGATCTTTCCTCAACATAATAAAGGCCATATATGACAAACCCACAGCCAACATTGTCCTCAATGGTGAAAAACTGAAACCATTTCCACTAAGATCAGGAACAAGACAAGGCTGCCCACTCTCACCACTCTTATTCAACATAGTTTTGGAAGTTTTAGCCACAGCAATCAGAGAAGAAAAGGAAATAAAAGGAATCCAAATTGGAAAAGAAGAAGTAAAGCTGTCACTGTTTGCAGATGACATGATACTATACATAGAGAATCCTAAAGATGCTACCGAAAAACTACTAGAGCTAATCAATGAATTTGGTAAAGTAGCAGGATATAAAATTAATGTACAGAAATCTCTGGCATTCCTGTACACTAATGATGAAAAATCTGAAAATGAAATCAAGAAAACACTCCCATTTACCATCGCAACAAAAAGAATAAAATATCTAGGAATAAACCTACCTAAGGAGACAAAAGACCTGTATGCAGAAAACTATAAGACACTGATGAAAGAAATTAAAGATGATACAAATAGATGGAGAGATATACCATGCTCCTGGATTGGAAGAATCAATATTGTGAAAATGACTCTACTACCGAAAGCAATCTACAGATTCAATGCAATCCCTATCAAACTACCAATGGCATTTTTCACAGAACTAGAACAAAAAATTTCAAAATTTGTTTGGAAAAACAAAAGGCCCCGAATAGCTAAAGCAATCTTGAGAACGAAAAACGGAGCTGGAGGAATCAGGCTCCCTGACTTCAGACTATACTACAAAGCTACAGTAATTAAGACAGTCTGGTACTGGCATAAAAACAGAAAGATAGATCAGTGGATCAGGATAGAAAGCCCAGAGATAAACCCACGCACATATGGCCAACTTATCTTTGATAAAGGAGGCAGGAATGTACAGTGGAGAAAGGACAGCCTCTTCAATAAGTGGTGCTGGGAAAACTGGACAGGGACATGTAAAAGTTTGAGATTAGATCATTCCCTAGCACCATACACAAAAATAAGCTCAAAATGGATTAAAGACTTAAATGTAAGGCCAGAAACTATCAAACTCTTAGAGGAAAACATAGGTAGAACACTCTATGACATAAATCACAGCAAGATCCTTTTGGACCCACCTCCTAGAGAAATGGAAATAAAAACAAAGATAAACAAATGGGACCTAATGAAACTTCAAAGCTTTTGCACAGCAAAGGAAACCATAAACAAGACCAAAAGACAACCCTCAGAATGGGAGAAAATATTTGCAAATGAAGCAACTGACAAAGGATTAATCTCCAAAATTTATAAACAGCTCATGCAGCTCAATAGCAAAAAAAACAGACAACCCAATCCAAAAATGGGCAGAAGACTTAAATAGGCATTTCTCCAAAGAAGATATACAGACTGCCAACAAACACATGAAAGAATGCTCAACATCATTAATCATTAGAGAAATGCAAATCAAAACTACAATGAGATATCATCTCACACCAGTCAGAATGGCCATCATCAAGAAATCTAGAAACAATAAATGCTGGAGAGGGTGTGGAGAAAAGGGAACACTCTTGCACTGCTGGTGGGAATGTGAGTTGGTACAGCCACTATGGAGAACAGTATGGAGGTTCCTTAAAAAACTACAAATAGAACTACCATATGACCCAGCAATCCCACTACTGGGCATATACCCAGAGAAAACCATAATTCAAAAAGAGACATGTACCAAAATGTTCATTGCAGCTCTATTCACAATAGCCCGGAGCTGGAAACAACCTAAGTGTCCATCATCGGATGAATGGATAAAGAAGATGTGGCACATATATACAATGGAATATTACTCAGCCATAAAAAGAAACGAAACTGAGCTATTTGTAATGAGGTGGATAGACCTAGAGTCTGTCATACAGAGTGAAGTTAGTCAGAAAGAGAAAGACAAATACCGTATGCTAACACATATATACGGAATTTAAAAAAAAAAAATGTCATGAAGAACCTAGGGGCAAAACGGGAATGAAGACGCAGACCTACTTGAGAATGGACTGGAGGATATGGGGAGGGGGAAGGGTGGGCTGTGACAAGGCGAAAGAGAGGCATGGACGTGTATACACTACCAAACGTAAGGTAGATAGATAGTGGGAAGCAGCCGCAGAGCACAGGGAGATCAGCTCGGTGCTTTGTGACCGCCTGGAGGGGTGGGATGGGGAGGGTGGGAGGGAGGGAGATGCATGAGGGAAGGGATGTGGAAACAGATGTATATGTATGACTGATTCACTTTGTTATAAAGCAGAAACTAATTAAAAAAATAAATAAATAAACTTTAAAAAAAAAAAAAAAAAAAAGTAAGGCCATTGTTGAAAACGCTGATTGTTTTGTTTCCTGGGGTTCCAGCTTTCAATGTTAGTGTCAATACAGTTTCACTTCTCTGAGCTCTTTACGGTTCTTTTTATTTAATTTTATAACATAGTAGGTTGTCTAATAATGACTCATCTCTCTTTCTAGCCCGACTTTGGCTCGTAAGAAAGCACAGAACCAAAATTATGCTCCTATGGCAAATATAATGAACTTTATGGTTTACACTTTTATAATAACTTCATTCCTAAGGACTCTGAGTTTATTTTCATTCTTTCTCAGATATTTTTACCCTCAGATTGCTATATATTATATATCCTTGTGGGCTCTGGGAATGTGGGGACAAAGTGAGGGGTGTAAACAAAACACAACAAAAATAAACAGGACATGTTTCCAGAACAGACCTACATTACACTTAAAATTCACACAGCTAATCACACCCTAACCTCTAGAGTTTATAATAAAAATATGAGGAATACCCCCAGAGCTAAAAGGAAAAATCCATTAAACTAGACAGAGAGCTCTTGAGATTAGTAATAGTAATATATTGTTGGAGTTTAAGAAGTAGACATAGGTATTTTAAATTATTTTAAGATTGACAAACAGAAATAATGAGTATGAGACTGAAGTTTACGGCATCTAAGAATTATAAAAGCAAAGAACTTCACTGAGTCAGAAAGAAGTAACCTTTCTAGGTTCAGAGTATGGCTTGCTGGATAATTGGGAGAACCGGCGGCTGAACAGGGGAGACAAAGGCGGGTCTGGGTGAAGAAGAAGGACTAGACAGAGGGCTGGGGAAGGGAAAGTGACTCATTGTGGGCCCTTTCAGCATTATGGTTTTGTTATTTGATTTTGGACTCAGAGTATTTTGGCAAAATTTGCTAAAGCTGAGACAGGAAATTAGTCTTCATTTACAAAGCATTTGAATGGTTTTGGAAAGGGGAAAGACATTGTCAAAATAGAAGTAAAAGATTTCTTTCACTTTAGTAATAGAATGAGTAAGTAGTGAGGATGATGGGTAGATAAATGCTCTTAATAATGGAATTTCTATTAAATATTCATTGTTCCATTGACAGATTGGGCAACCGATTGATAGGAGCCTTCATCCCAAGGAAGGATTTCTATATTTAAAGATCTTTTCCTCCACATCTTAATAATTTTTTTTACATCTTTATTGGAGTATAATTGCTTTACAATGGTGTGTTACTTTCTGCTTTATAACAAAGTGAATCAGTTATACATATACATATGTTCCCATATCTCTTCCCTCTTGCATCTCCCTCCCTCCCACCCTCCCTATCCCACCCCTCTAGGTGGCCTCAGAGCACTGAGCTGATCTCCCTGTGCTATGCGGCTGCTTCCCACTAGCTATCTATTTTATGTTTGGTAGTGTATATATGTCCATGCCACTCTCTCACTTTGTCACAGCTTACCCTTCCCCCTCCCCATATCCTCAAGTCCATTCTCTAGTAGGTCTGTGTCTTTATTCCCATATTGCCCCTAGGTTCTTCATGACCTGTTTTCTTAGATTCCATATATATGTGTTAGCATACGGTATTTGTTTCTCTCTTTCTGACTTACTGCACTCTGTATGACAGACTCTAGGTCCATCCACCTCACTACAAATAACTCATTTTCATTTCTTTTTATGGCTGAGTAATATTCCTTTGTATATATTTGCCACATCTTCTTTATCCATTCATCTGATGATGGACACTTAGGTTGCTTCCATCTCCTGGCTATTGTAAATAGAGCTGCAATGAACATTTTGGTACATGACTCTTTTTGAATTATGGTTTTCTCAGGGTATCAGTTTTTATTCTTCTTGTCTTTACAAACTCCCTGAAGTTTTTTCCACCCAGCCTACATGGATTTCTTTGGAATTGAAAAAGTAAAGCTGTTTTTAAAAATTGGTACTTAAACAATTAAATTCTAAGGGACTTCCCTGGTGGCGTGGTGGTTAAGAATCCACCTGCCAATGCAGGGGACACGGGTTTGATCCCTGGTCCGGAAAGATTCTACCTGCCGCGGAGCAACTAAGCCTGTGCGCCACCACTACTGAGCCTGTGCTCTAGAGCCCGTGAGCCACAATTACTGAGCGCACATGCCACAACACTGAAGCCTGCACATCTAGAGCCCATGCACCGCAACAAAGAGTAGCCCCTGCTTGCCACAACTAGAGAAAGCCTGCGTGCAGCAACAAAGACCCAAAAATAAGTAAATAAATTTATTTTAAAAATTAAATTCTAAAATAGTAAGAAAAATAGTATCACACATAAAGATTTGAGAATTTCTTCTGAAATAGTATGTCCCTACTACTCTCACTTTGTAGATGTAGTACAGTAAAAAATGGACAAAAAGCACATATTTTTTATTTAGACTTATATATATATCTTCAAGTGGACACAGGAGAAATATATTATTTTGGATTTTGGTTTTGGCTTTGAAATATGTTTATCCCTTTGGCATATCAATAGGTTTAGTCATTATAATTTGTCATCTCAGAAGAGATATAAGCAATCATTTTATTTGGAAGCCATGCATTTTCCAAATGACCAACCTAAATTTTCTGTTTATTTGTTTTTATAAATGAGAAAGCAGAGGCCACTCTATTTAAGTGACTGAAACACAATTACTCACTGAATCAACGGCAAAGTAAAGCTTGTATTCACGTCATCTCTTTAAGTCCCACAATCAGATTTCAACCATGGGATAATTATAATTGTAAACACTCATGTGTCTATAACATGATACATGAAAACTTACCATGAGTTAGCTGTAATAGAATACTGGATCTGGAATTAGACAGCTCTGGATTTGAATTTTTAGCCTCAACTTACTAGATATGTAATATTGTGAGAATTACTTTATTTCTCTGGCTCCCAGTAATCTCTTCATAAGGCTATTATGAGAACCAAATGAGAAGATTTATGGGAAATGCCTGGCAATTTTAAATGCTAAACAAATGGTAAGCCCTTTCCTATTCCTTTCCCAACTATAACTGTCAAAGTGAACTTTACCATTTTTAATTAAGACTCATTATTTTGGTAAAATTACATTCATACAAGTAGAAGTCTCAGGAGTCTAACCTAGACAGCTCTTTTGTCAATCTCCATCCTGTGAGTAAATAGTGTACATTTGACCCTACATGTTGAGAGAAATACACTTAAACTTGGAATCTAAAAATCTGCCTAAATAATTGTAATTTACTCCAAAACAGAAAGTTTTTAAAGTTTAAGAGGTACAGTTTAGAACTTAATTATACTGCTTTTTATTGCTAAAACTTTTATCTGAATCTAGTTTCTCTATCTAGACTGTGAAGTCAGAAAGAAAAAATAACATGCTTCAAAGAGAAATCTGCCTTTCTTGACTTATAGTTTTATCCTCAGTAAATATGTGAGACTGATTGTAAGAAAAATTTAATAATTAAGTTCTTAATACTGAAGAAATAGCATTGAAGCTGGTAGTATTTTTAGAAAAATAGACTCTATTTCCCTAGATTTATTTGATTCCATTTTTGAATTTTAAGGAACATCACTATACATAATGTTCACACACTTTGCATCACTCGTCTCTCAAAGTATTTACATGAACAAAATTAGATATTATTTGACTTGTGTGGCACAGAGAAGAAGAACCATTATTTAGTTTTTGTTGTTTTCATGATCTTAAGAATTTACAAAATCATATGAAAGGTTGAGACAGAGTAGATTCACAGCAGTACATGTATTTTAAGAATATGAAGATGCCATAAAGATCATGCCAAGGGAAAGCAGTGATATCTCTAGTCCCATTAATCTTAGTTAAAGCTCTCCTATTAATTTCAGGTCCAAGGAACTTAGCTAATATATTTTCCATTGATAGGCACTCGAAATTGTTTTCATATGTATACAATGGGAATGAACGTTTGTCTTTGTAAAGTGGTAGAGCTTTAGTGGTAAATCAAAAAGTCTTTTATTTCTTCCCGTTTGAGGCAAACTGAGGACTCTGAGAACTTGTCAGTATCTTTGTATTTTTTGCCCCACCCCCCAAAAGACCCAACTAATCAATTACTAAAAATTGAAAACATTATAAATCTATCTACCAAACAACAAACATGGCTAAAATGAACAAAATTCAATAAAAATGACTTTACCTCTTGGGGGCCTAATCATTCTCCCCTCACTTTATCTTTCTTTCCCCCGCTGTATAGTGCTATCTTCACTCCACTGTCAGCTCTGAAATGTAGCAAGCAGAGGACCTCAAGGCCTCTTTCCAGGTCTGATATTCTCAATGAGTTAGTTCACTTATCCATAATTTTTCAAACATTTCAATAAAAGCTTGTTGAATTAAAGTAGAATGTATATGCAGCCATTTGGCACCATATGGTCAAACATCTGGATATTGGACTAAATTTTTCAGTTTTTCAAGGTGTTTAATTTTCTGAAGATACTGTCTGAACTTAACTCTTAAATTTGGATCTGAAATTAAATCAGATCCAAACTTCTGATTTAATTCCAGAAAGGTGGAATGGTAGTATTAACTGCTCTGTAAGGAATACAGACTTGAGCCACACAGAATTAACAACTCAGAAACGATTTCAGCCTCTTTTCATTATCTTTTAATAGCAAACCTCTAAAACTAGTACCAAAGGATAAGTATCATGATTCGATGTTGCAGTTCTGCACAGCTACTCTCCTCACTTCTTACCCATCATTGCAGCACTGCAACTATAGTGATGGAGTCTGGCTTTTATTAACAAAATGAGAGAAACCTGTGCTGTAATAAGAAGGTAGCCCACCTCACGCTTAACAGTAGTTGTAAGGCTCAAATACCTTAGGGGCTTTTTCCTTTATGTCGAAGTTCTTTCTCTGGTACACAAACAGGCCTGCATACCAAAAACATACAGTCATTGGCTATATTCACTAGATGGGAATTGGGCCTACAGCCATACCACCAACAGACTACAAACTTGCCAAGGCTCACAAAGAAGAGTCAGGCCAGCTTTTCTCTGGATAAGTTAACTCTGAAATATCAGGTCAGGAAAGTAACAGGATGTCAGAATAAATAGAATCCAGAGAGCCAAAGTCTCTAAGATATAATCATATACTATGGTCCCAGTCTGAAGGGGTGCCACAGTGGCCTCTGTCTCTGCTAAGCTAATTTTTTGCAGATGAAATCTAATTTATATAACCTCTTCTAACTGGGGCATCTTTAACCTGAGCTTTGTTACTCTACATGCAGATTGCTTTTAAGAGCAATCTTAAGATTCAGTGAATTTTTCTTAAATTTTAGAATTTGGGAATTGTGTTTGCTTACTCAATCTACCAACACTTAATTTTCTCTTTCTTCTATGATGTTTATTTTACCCTCTACTCGGTACCACACTCTTACTTACAGAAGCTCACCTGACACTCCTTCCAGGAAAATCTCGACATTATACATCTTCCAGCTATAAAGCTCTCCCGAGGCTCCATTTCTTACCTGTACTTAATTGGAACTCACTTCTCCAATCATACAGTACAGGACCCCAAAACTAAAATTATCCAGGAGCTAATGAACATAATACTTATGAAAAAATTTTAGATTTTTCCTAAAAATATTACATTAAAAATTATATTCAGATGTGATTTGTCAATACTAATGCCCCAGAGATGGTCATCATATGATGCTGAGTATTCAGCTGCATCAAACCTAACTGAAAGGATCACTTAGCTCTATTACTTCACCAGCTATTCCATTCCTGTCCTTTACACCGTCATTACCCCATATCCAAACCTCTTTCCTAGAAGGAAGCAATAGTTTTTTGATTGTCTGTCTACCTGCAATGTCTCCCTTCCAGCTTTCTCTGCATCCTGCTTCCAGATGACCCATTAGAAGGTGCAAATGTGGTTACTGTCACTAACTTTCAATGACTTTCAGCTGCTTTCTGATGAAGGTCCAATCTTCAGCCTGACATTCAGTCCCTCTGGTTATTTCCCCCAAAGACTCTTCTACTGCTGTACTCCAGTTGAATCGGATTATTTAGCGTTTATTAAATACACTCTGTGCTTTACACCTCTTGGGTCACATTATTTCCTTTACTTGCAACAACCTTTGTGAAATATTTATCGAAAATCAAACTCAGGTCTTTAAAACTCTATCCAGTGCTCTTTCAACAATTATATTCTGTTTCTCTGGAAACACAAATTGATGTATTTCTAGGAATCCTGGTGTAGTAGAGAGAATACTGCCCCCTTCCCCACCCCACAGTGTCCATGTCCTAATGCCCAGAATCTGTGAATAGGTTACCTTATGTGGCAAAAAGGACTTTGTGGATGAGATGGAGAGATTAGGTTGGATTATCTGGGTGGGCCTAATCTAAGTATGTGGGTTCTTAAAAGTGAAGAATCTTTCTCAGCTGCAGTCAGAGAGGGAGATAGGAGGACAGAAGATGGGTCAGAGAGATGAGACGTTGCTGGCTTTGAAGATAGAGGAAGGCTGCCACAAGGAATGTGACCTCTAAAAAAGCTGGAATGGCAAGAAAATGAATTCTCCCCAGGGCCTCTAGAAAGGAACAGAACCCTGCCATGACCCTGTTTGTAACCCAGTGAGATCGCTGTCAGACTTCTGATCTCCACAACTGTAATATAATAAATTTGTGTTGCTTAAGTTACAAAGTTTGTGGGAAATTGTTACAGCAGCAATAGAAAACTAATATACCTGGATTCACATTCCACGGTTTACTAAAATAACTGTAAGTCAAAAAAATTGAAACATAGGATTTCTTAAGCTCCCTTCGAGTGGCAAAATTGCCATTCTAGGCTAAGCTATCTTTTCCTTCCAAGACTAGGATACTACTTAATTAATATAACATGAATATATACTCATGTGCTAATCAGTTTTATCTCATAAACTCAGAACATTTTCAAGTAATGAGAAGAAGAAAGCTTTTAAAGGGCAGTTAAGTCTATCATTTAAATAAAATCAATTAAATTGATGTGGAGAAATACTTAATGTCAGGGATTAGATGCCTTGTACATATGAAGTTGTCAAATGAAAATTCGTTGGTTAAACCACCATGTTAGAAGGCTCAGGAGATTGGTTCAACATGGCAGAGTAGAAGGATGTACGCTCACTCCCTCTTGTGAGAGCACCAGAATCACAACTAACTGCTGAACAATCATTAACAGGAAGACACTGGAACTCACCAAAAAACATACCCCACATCCAAAACAAAGGAGAAGCCACAATGAGATGGTAAGAGGGGCACAATCACAATAAAATCAAATCCCATAACTGCTGGGTGGGTGACTCACAAAATGGAGAACACTTATACCACAGAATGCACTCACTGCAGTGAAGGTACTGAACCCCACATGAGGCTTCCCAACCTGGGAGTCTGGCAATGGGAGGAGGAATTCTTAGAGAATCAGACTTTGAAGGCTAGCAGGATTTGATTGCAGGACTTTGACAGGACTGGGGGAAAAAGAGACTCCACTCTTGAAGGGCACACACAAAGTAGTGTGTGCATCAGGACCCAGGGGAAGGAGCAGTGACCCCATAGCAGAATGAACCAGACCTACCTGCTGGTGTTGGAGGGTCTCCTGCAGAGGCAGGGGGTGGCTGTGGCTCACCACCGGGACAAGGACACTGGCAGCAGAAGTTCTGGGAAGTATTCCTTGGCATGAGCCTTCCCAGAGTCCACCATTAGCCCCACCAAAGAACCCAGGTAGGCTCCAGTGCTGGGTCGACCTCAGGTTAAACAACCAACAGGGACGGAACACAACCCCACCCATCAGCAGACAAGGTGACAAGGTGATTAAAGTTTAACTGAGCTCTGCCCACCAGAGCAACACCCAGCTCTACCCACCACCAGTCCCTCCCATCAGGGAGCTTGCACAAGCCTAATAGATAGCCTCATCCACCAGCAGGCAGATAGCAGAAGCAAGAAGAACTACAATTCTGCAGCCTGTGGAAGGAAAACCACATTTACAGAAAGACAGACAAAATGAAAAGGCAGAGGACTATGTACCAGCTGAAGGAACAAGATAAAACCCAAGAAGAACAACTCAATGAAGTGGAGATAGGCAACCTTCCAGAAAAAGAATTCAGAATAATGATAGTGAAGATGATCCAGGACCTCGGAAAAAGAATGGAGGCAAAGATCGAGAAGATGCAAGAAATGTTTAACAAAGACCTAGAAGAATTAAAGAACAAACACCTAGAATTAAAGAACAAACAAACAGAGAAAAACAATACATTAACTGAAATGAAAAATACACTAGAAGGAATCAATAGCAGGATAACTGAGGCAGAAGAACGGATAAGTGACCTGGAAGACAGAATGGTGGAATTCACTGCTGTGGAACAGAATAAAGAAAAAAGAATGAAAAGAAATGAAGACAGCCTAAGACGCCTCTGGGACAACATTAAATGCAACAACATTCGCATTTTAGGGGTCCCAAAAGGTGAAGAGATAGAGAAAGGACATGAGAAAATATTTGAAGAGATTATAGTTGAAAACTTCCCTAATATGGGAAGGGAAATAGCCATCCAAGTCCAGGAAGCACAGAATGTCCCAGGCAGGATAAACCCAAGGAGAAACATGCCGAGACACATCACATTCAAATGGACAAAAATTAAAGACAAAGAAAAACTATTGAAAGCAACAAGGGAAAAATGACAAATAACATACAAGGGAACTCCCATAGGGTCTACAACCTGGAAGAAATGAACAAATTCTTAGAAAGGTATAACCTTCCAAGACTGAACCAGGAAGAAACAGAAAATATGAACAGACCAGTCACAAGTAATGAAATTGAAACTGTGATTAAAAATCTCCCAACAAACAAAAGTCCAGGACCAGATGGCTTCACAGGTGAATTCTATGAAACATTTACAGAAGAGCTAACACCCATCCTTCTCAAACTCTTCCAAAGAATGGCAGAGGAAGGAACACTCCCAAACTCATTCTATGAGGCCAGCATCACCCTGATAACAAAACCAGACAAAGATACTACAAAAAAAGAAAACTACAGACCAATATCATTGATGAATATAGATGAAAAAATCCTCAACAAAATACTAGCAAACAGAATCCAACAACACATTAAAAGGATCATACACCATGATCAAGTGGGATTTATCCCCGGAATGCAAAGATTCTTCAATATACGCAAATCAATCAATGTGATACACCATATTAACAAATTAAAGGAGAAAAACCATATGATCATCTCAATAGATGCAGAAAAGGCTTTCAACAAAATTCTATAAGAACATGCTGTTTAAAAAATAAATACAATAGAATTTAAAAAAAAACAAAAGAAAAGAAGGCTCAAAATATTATCCCGGCCAGCCATAGTCACTGAGTTAATATACTCACTTATGTATTCATTTAGTCAACAGCTATTAAGTACCTGTATTCAGCCAGTTGTAATTAATGGAAGATGTAGAACTCTATGCCTGGTGCTGAAGAAATGTACATTTATGCAAGGAAACACAGAATTATAACCCCTGGGCAGCATGAAGTTTTGAGGAAATCAGGCAGGCCTGAAGTAAAGGAAAGTTTGGGGGAGCAGAACATTTTTATGAGAGGGAAGTAATAGAACTACAATGAAGGAACCACTAAAGACAGTTTTACATAATGAATGGCTGTTGTTTAGGTTTGGCGTTTAGAGATTCAAGTAATCTCCTTGGAAGTTTTTATTCAGCAAAAACTGCATTACACTATACGCAGGGCATGGTGTGACGAATACAGTCTTATACTATGTGAGTTATAACCCCTGATTTTCTGAAGCTTACAGTGACACTGCTAGTAAAGACACAAAGGCATTTATGAAATAACATTAAATTACATGAGTGGTAAAAGGACAAGTGGCCAAACAGGGTTCTTATTAAATATCATAGATTTTTGGAAGCAGGGTTATTTACACTGAGATCCAAAGGATGAGGTAAAGAAGGTAGAGTTCTCTTTACAGAACAATTTTCATAGAGATTATTTCCCTTAAGACATTTTTTTCCTCTCTAAGGGCTGATTTCCTTAATGAATTAGTGTGCCAATTGCATCGCCTAAGGTCTTTTAAACTGCAAGAGACAGAATAAACCCAAGCAAATATACCCCTTATTCTCCTAAGAAGAGGCTGAGAGATAGGAAATCCCAGGGTGGATGATTTTAACAGTTTAACAAAGCTGTCAAGGATCTAAGATTTTTCATCCTTCTCAAGCTTCCTCAGCAGGCTGTCCTTTCTCCTCAGTTCTGTACAGTCCTAAGATGACTGTTTGTAATCCAGGATTCATGCTTGGCTTCCAAAGGCAGGAAGGAAATGGGAAGGAGAGTTTGTTTAACTTTCATCTCTCTTTTTATTAGAAAAAAAAATCACTTCCAGAAGCACCTCATTCTCTACCCTTCCCCTAAGAATATTCCCCCTTCTATGGAAGGCTATGACCAGGCCTTTTATAGGCTATGCGATGCAATTAAAAACAGAACCTGGACGTATGTAACTATGATGCAGAAGGGAATTGCCTTATAATGTAGTAGGTGGACCCTCTATAACCAACATGGTCTTTCTCCCAGTCTAATCAAAGGAAGGACTTGAGACTTCAGTTTTTTGGCTCCTTAGAACTGGGGGGTTTCTCATTCTATGTGCGTTCCACTGAGCACTGACTTTAGAGAAGTTCTAGGAAGCTGCATGCACACTTTCTTGCATACTTATCTAATGTATGTTTAATGTATGTCTGTTTCCTAGTTTAGTCATAAATCAAAGTGAAAGCAACCTTGAGCTCAGTCCAAATCATTCTTCACAGCCATCTTTTAACCTAGACCACTCCTTTGTGGTCTGACCCAGCCTTATTACCCAGAAATCATATGGCTACCCCTACCTGCAAAGAAGTTTGGGAAAATGAGTATCTGGCATTTTCAAACTCTATGTTTGTATGGAATGGGGGGAAGAAATTGACAGGCAACCAACAGTGGCTTGGACCCCATATAGAGTTTCAGAAACCAATTAAGAAACATTATTTCTTCAAAGGGAAAGACCACCATAATGATATGATGGAAAAAGTCTTAATGTTTCTCAAGAAAGTGATTTAAGATGAGAGTTCCTGTACTTCTATAAGTGCAAATTCTATATGCTACTTAGTGTTTCTCAGGTGAATTCTAGATAGTCCAAGTTCTTTCTACTGTTTGCCAAGCCTACCATAGATAACTCCAGCTTGGAGAAATTTTTATTGCTCTTTTATATCAAGGACAATGGAATTCTCAGCTTAAGACAATTGACACTGAGGCTGATTTCCAAATATCAGCTGAAGAATTACAGTGCTGTGGCAGACGCTACGCAGAATAGTTTGCATTCTGTGTGGTAAGTGTTGCAATTGCCCACAGAGCATCTGTGTATGATTCTGGGATTATTGGATGCTCAGTATTTTGTTTTTTTAATTAACTTATTTTCGTTATTTATTTTTGGCTGCGTTGGGTCCTATTGCTGCAAGCGGGCTCTCTCCAGCTGCAGTGCGTGGGCCTCCCACCACAGTGACCCCTCCTGCCGCAGAGCACGGGCTCCAGGCGTGTGGGCTTCAGTAGTTGTGGCATGCAGGCTCAGTAGTTGTGGCTCACGGGCTCTACAGCACAGGCTCAGTAGCTGTGGTGCACAGACTTAGTTGCTCCGCGGCATGTGGGATCTTCCCGGACCAGGGCTCGAACCTGTGTCCCCTGCATTGGCAGGCAGATTCCCAACCACTGCAGCACCAGGGAAGCCCGGGTGCTCAGTATTAATGAAGCTAAATCATGGGTACATTCACAATTATGGGTCAGTTCCAGCGTCAGAGAGTAAGGAATGGGGATGGTCCTATACGCAGTACTGTATTAGTAAGCATGTCTTAACTCCTTTTCTAGATCATTCCTTGAGGAGAGGAATGCTGTTAGTTTTATTGCTGTATCTCTCACAGGGCTTGGATTCAAATCCTGACTCCATGACTCAGGACTAGTGTGACCCTGGGCAAGTTACTTGATCTCAGTTTCTTCATTGATCTAGGAATATACTAACAACTGCCTTGAGGGTTATGCGTATCTGTGTGTGTGTGTGTGTGAATACAATGTGGAAATTTGTTGAGGGTTGTGCATCTGTGTGTGTGTGTGTGAATACAATGTGGAAATTTGTGTAAAAAATTTAGTGCGGTGTCACTGAAAGAAAGTGTCCAATAAATATTATTTATTATTAAGTACCAAATATATTTCTTGATTAGAAATTAAGGTTTACTTTCCACATTAGCTAGCTGTGTGCTTTTGGCTAAGATGATCAACTTTCTGGGCCTCATTTTCCACTTCTGTTAAAGGTGGGAGTTGTGCTAGAATCTGTAAGCTCACTTGCGGCTTTAAAGATCAGTGATATCCCTGGGCATACTTCAGTGGTTTGCGAAAAGAAAGAAAAAAAGAAAGCCCAAAACCCACCAAAAAAGAAACATACTATACTTAGGCAATGTGGAAATTTCATCATGTAGTTTCATAACCAAATCTGTCCATTAGTCATTCTGTTACCAAGGACGAAGACAAAATGTTGATCGTAATGGGCAGAATGTGCATTAAGTGGTAGGACCCTTTAAAGAAAGAGAACGTTTTCTCCCTCCTGTCACGTGAGAAAAAGGATCCTTCCATGGCATTTTGTAAATGAATTCTTGGCTATTGCTGGGTAGTAAGTTCCCAAGTTTAAGGTTTACCATTTATTGGCATCCAACAGAGAAACAGAGTACTTTTATTTGGAAATACATTTGAAAAGGATTCCAGAGAGTCCAGGCAGCATTAATTGTACTCTGGTTTGAGAGATTTTCACCTTTTCTGTGCTCTGTAACTAGCTGGCATGCTTCCAACTGTAATTTAGACTTACCATGAACTGTAGGGTTTTTTTAATGTGTGCAGTGATTTTTTAAAAATCCAATAATTTCTTTTATTTGTTGTTCTAAATTTTAAATTTGCATCTGCTTTTCTTATTTTCCAGCACTCTCTAGCCCCTATAAGTTTATTCTCAAAAAAAGGTACATTTTATCAGTGGTTTTTAATGATATTTTAAAACTTTGGCTATTTGGTGAATTTGGGTTCACTTGTGAAACCTTTACTAATCCCATTATAAGCTCCCATCAATAATGTCTCCTACCTCAAGACTGCTTTATTTAAATTACAATAGGAAATGCCTCTGAACCTTCAAACATCCCAATTTATGCTCTTTTAATCAAACAACTGCAAGCTACGGTGACTCTCCTAGTGAACTCATTAAGGGAACCAGATTTCATTTGGGTAGGACTTATATTTTTTAGAAGATTAAAAATGTAGAAGGATTCTATGCACAATCTCATTTTATAGATGCCTATGTGTTATGACCAAATAGTCTGTGCTGTAATCAACCAGATATCAGCACAAACATTATTTGCAGAAACAAGTGAATAGACAGATGCACTTTGACCTAGAGAATCAGACACAGGTTCAAATTCTTATTTTGTTAATATGGACTCATAATAGTGATGATGAATGTTAGGTAACATTTCATTTTTAAAATCTGGGAATGGACTCTACTCTGGAAAAATGGAAGGAGAAATGTATGAGTTTATAGAACACAATAAAGATAAAGGCTATGTTTTGGTGGGCATGGGGGATATCAGTACTTACCTCATATATAGCCAATTAGAACAGGAGACTGACTCAAGGACATTAAAATTTTATTTATTTATTTATTTATTTTGCTGTATGTGGGCCTCTCACTGCTGTGGCCTCTCCCGTTGCAGAGCGCAGGCTCAGCGGCCATGGCCCACGGGCACAGCCGCCCTGCGGCATGTGGGATCCTCCCGGACTGGGGCACGAACCCGCGTCCCCCGCATCGGCAGGCAGACCCTCAACCACTGCGCCACCAGGGAAGCCCCCCAAAAATATATTTTTTATTGAGGGAACATTGGTTTATAACATTATATACATTTCATATGTACAACATAATATTTCTACTTTTCTACTTCAAAAGTAGAAATATTATGTTGTACATGTGAAACATATAATGCACTGCATATACTATATACATATACTAGACCGTACTTACCACCAAAAAGTTAGCTTCCATCTGTCACCTTATAGCTGCTCCCCTTTACCCATTTCACTCTCCTCCACGCCTTCCCCTCTGGTAACCGCTATTCTGTTCTCTGTATCTAAGGTTTTTTTCCTTTGGTTTGTTTTGGTTTGTTCCTTTATTTTGTTTTGCTTTGTTTGTTTCTTATATTTCACGTATGAGTGAAATCATACAGTATTTGTCTTTCTCTATCTGACATACTTCACTTAGCATGATACCCTCAAGGTCTATCCAAATTGCCGCAAATGGCAACATTTCACCATTTTATGGCTGTGTATTATTCCACTGTGTGTGTGTGTGTGTGTGTGTATCACGTTTCTTTATCCATTCATCAGTTGATGGGCACTTACCTTGTTTCCATGCTTTGCCTATTGTAAATAATGCTGAGATGAACATAAGGGTGCATATATCATTTCATAGTAGAGTTTTCATATTCTTTGGATAAATACCTAGAAGTGGGATAGCTGGATCACATGGTAGTTCTATTCTTAATTTTTTAAAGGAATTTCCATACTGTTTTCCACAGTGGCTGTACCAATTTACATTCCCACCAACAATGTATGAGGGTTCTCTTTTCTCCACATCCTTGCCAACACTTGTTATTTCTTGCTTTTTTTTTTTTTTTTTTTTTTTTTTTTGGTGTGTGGTATGCGGGCCTCTCACTGTTGTGGCCTCTCCCGTTGCGGAGCACAGGCTCCGGATGCGCAGGCCCAGCGGCCATGGCTCACGGGCCCAGCCACTCCGCGGCATATGGGATCCTCCCAGACTGGGGCACGAACCCGTATCCCCTGCATCGGCAGGCGGACTCTCAACCACTGAGCCACCAGGGAGGCCCTATTTCTTGCTTTTTGATAACAGCCATTCAAACAGGCGTGAGGTGATATCTCATTATGGTTTTGATTTGCATTTCCCTGACGATTAGTGATGTTGAATGCCTATTCATATCCCTCTTGGCCATTTGTATGTTTTCTTTGGAAAAATGTCTATTCAGATCCTCTGCCCATTTTTTAATCGATTTGTTTGTTTTTTTGATGTTGAGTTGTATGAGCTTTTTATATTTTGGAAATTAAACCCTTATCAGATTTTTGTTTGCAAATATTTTCTCCCATTCAGCAGGCAGCTTTTTTGTTTCATTTTGTTTGTAGTTTCCTTTGCTGTGCAAAAGCTCTTTCATCTGATACAGTCTCTTTTATTTATTTTTGCTTTTGTTTCCCTTGCCTGAGGAGATGTATGCAGAAAGTAATTGCCAAGACTGATTTCAAAGAGCAAAATGCCTATGTTTTCCTCTAGGAGTTTTATAGTTTCAGGTCTTACATTCAAGTCTTTAATACATTTGAGTTGATTTTTGTGTATGGGATGAGATAGTGGTCTAGTTTCATTTTTTGTTGTTGTTGTTGTTGCATGTGGCTGTCCAGTTTTCCCAACACCATTTGTTTTTTTTCATTTTATGTTCTTGGTTCTTTTGTTGTAAATTAATTGTCCATATGTGTATGGGCTTATTTCTGGGCTTTCAGTTCTCTTCCATTATATCTCTGTTTTTCTGCCAGTACCACGCTCTTTTGATTACTATAGCTTTGTAATATAGTTTGAAATCAGGGCATGTGATACCTCTAGCTTAAGAATGGGTTTTACAGTATGCTTTCTGTCTTAGTCAAGATTGGCTCGGGAACTGGGAAGTCTGCAACTGAAGTAAGAGACTTCAGAGCCTACAATATGTGCCACTGAAATGCTCTGGCTCACTGGTGTAGTGGAAGCCAGTAGTGGGTGGTGGTGAGGCTGGTGTGTAAAGAGGAATAATCTCTTCCCTTCTCATGAGTCTTCAAGAGGTGGCCACACTTCATTTCTACACCAAGCTTCTTGAAGAATTTTCCATTGCTTTTCCCTTAAATTTTATGGATTATCTTTTCACCATTAAATCTTTGATTTATTAGAAATTTACAGTTGGTGTGAAGTGTCCTGTATGGGTCCAACTTATGTTTTCAAGTAACTACCCAGTTGTCTAATATCATTTACTGAATAATATATAATTTTTCAACTGGACTGATATGCTCCCCCTTTATATTCTAAATTGCTTTATGTATTTGAATTTATTTCTGGGTTCTCTACTGTATGTCCTTGCCCTGTCTGTTGACTCATGCATCAGTACCACACTGTTTTAATCACTAGAATTTAAATTTAAAAAATCCAGGACTTCCCTGGTGGCACAGTGGTTAAGAATCCACCTGCCATTGCAGGGGACATGGTTTTTGAGCCCTGGTCCGGGAAGATCTCACATGCTGCAGAGCAACTAAGCCCGTGTGTCATAACTACTGAGCCTGCGCTCTAGAGCCTGTGAGCCACAACTACTGAGCCCATGTGCCACAACTACAGAAGCCTGTGTGCCCAGAGCCTGTGCTCCGCAATAAGAGAAGCCACCACAATGAGAAGCCTGTGCACTACGATGAAGAGCAGCCCCTGCTCGCCCCAACTAGAGAAAGCCCTCGGGCAGCAACGAAGACCCAACGCCACCAAAAATAAACAAATAAATAAATTTATAAATAAATAAATAAAAATCTGATATCCCTTGTCTCTACATCATACCTGCATCCAATACTCTTAAAAGACAAATTCTTTATCATTTTTCATATTTTTCCCTAGGGTCAGTCAGATGATGATTCTGATTCATTGTCATCATCTCTTTCCCCCCATAAGCATTTACCTAGAACATATTTACTTAAAAATTGGGGATTTCCATAGTGTGCTTTACCAAATGACAGATATTGCAAGAGGCAGTTCTGTTGTAGAAAAAAGAAAGAATTCTAGCATATGTATGAGAGAAATATTTCCAGAAATATCAGCTCTGGTTTCAGAAAGTTCCCTCCATCAGAAGTGCCACAGCATTCTTTAGCACCTACATCAGGAAGATAAACAACTTCCATGCTTTAGAATATACAAATAATAAAGTTTGAATATGAAATATTTGAAGCTTCTTCTTAAAGCAAACTATTCTGCCACTATGGTATGTAAAATAGTTTTCTTTCAGTCATATTTCCTATATATGTCTGCTCATGGTAAGATAAGTATATCTGCAAAGCAGTGGATGCAAAGTATTTTTTCTATTGCTTCTAATTTTAACACAATGGTTATACTTTTTAAAGAGGTTATTTTTAAATAAAAGAAACCTTAATGAGAAATTTAAAATACCAGGGGAGCTTACTATTTAAATCAAGTCTTTGGTAAATCCCTTTGTTGAATGAACTACCACTGTTTAATATTTAATAAATCTAGATTTTTATTTTTCTGAAGGCCAGATATAGTTATAAGTTCATAGCGATAGCAAATGCTATTTTCTGTCTCTTGGAGACTTTTTTGGCACTTCTAGAAAGAAGGGAAACAATGGATCCAGTAACGATGCAAGAGAGATCAAAGCAATTCCTTCTGTCAGTAGTAGCAATTCACACAAATCTCTAAACACCAAAGACTCTCTTCAGCTAAAGAAAAGTCCACCAGAGAGATCATTGTGAAAAAGGAATCCTAGAAAGCAGTATCATTTTCTAAATTTTATAAGTAGATTCTGCTTAAGGACAACGGAACTTGGTGTAGGAGAAGGGAAGTAAGGAAAGTGGAACTCAGATTTATTGAGCACTAGCTATGGTACATCACATGCCTGCTAGCAAGACCTCTGTGTGTGCTCCTCTAAGGTGTGGTTGCAAATAGTGGGCTCCTGAGCTAAGCTGCCTAGGATTTGAATTCACTCTTGGCCACTTACTAGCCACCTGGCTTTGGTGCAGGTAATTTGAGCTTTCTTTGTTAACACTTTCATCAACATGAATAGTAAAATCAGATTATTGAGTTAATTACTATTATGCATTTAAAACTGTCTGGAATAGAGTGCTAATTTAATATTATTATTTCCACTTTACTGACAAGGAAACAGAAGCTCAGAGGTAAAGGCACTTACCGTAATTCATATGCTTATTAAGTGGTGGAGCTTTGTTGCTAGTCCTGGTCTGTCTGAAGCCCTGGTTAATGGTTTCCTCTAGACACTTGCTACTCAAAGTGTGGTCCCTGGATCAACGGCATCAGCATCGCCGGGGAGCTTGTTAGAAATGCAGAATCCTTGGTCAGCTCCAGACTCCCAGAAGCAGCATCTGCAGGTGAACAAGATCCCAGGTGATTTCTATGCACATTAAAGTTGAGACGCACCACTGTCCAACTTCTGTGCACATTAAAGTTGGACACACCACTGTCCAATCAAAGCTCTGCTAAGAGGAAGGCCAGCAGAGATTCATTTGCGTGCAATCTGTTGCTTTACAGACCTCAACTCTCCCAGAGTGGGATAGGTCTTCAATATCTTAGGCTTTATTTTCTTTATTGCAAGTGTACTGCCTAGAGGCTAACTCTCAGGACAGGCTGTTAATTTGTCTCTAGTATGAACTGTCTCTACTATTCTCCCTCTCTCTGTCTCTGTCTCTCTGTCTCTCATTTTTTATTCCTCAATTTATACCTTGAAGGATATACTTAGGGTTGCTCAAGGCTAGTTGTGCTCTATGGTTGTGAGCAAAATTCCAGTGAAACATGTCTTGATAAAGGTAGGAGTTTATGAAAATAGGATAGATTACAGAATTGGACAAAACTGGGTCCAAATGCTAATCCTTTTACTTAAATTTTGTCTCTAAATATTTTATTTAATCTCTCTAAAACTTTGTTTCCTTGTCTTTAAAAATGGTGGTATTAATGGATATTCCTCAGTGTTGACAGGATCAAATAAAATCAAGGTCTGAGAAAGCACAGTGCATAATAGGTGCTCAACAAATTTAAAGTAAACTAACCCAGGACATTTCCTGTCAAAGTTAAGGAAACTTGCACGGGAGACACATTACATTTAAACGGGTGGGAGACAATGGCTGCCTTCAGGAAAAGCGGTGAGTTCAAATTGTACCTAAAGGAATATCTTCTATATTTAAAGACTAAGGTAACTGTTTTTATGTGGAACAAGCCCCAGGAGGGCTCTGTTTCTTAGAGAGAATCATCAGCTTCAGCTTACTCTGTACAAACATTTTTTAGGAGGACACCATTTGTGAATTGCAAGATATCTTGTCCCTTTAATCACATCATTAAAAAAATAAGTTGCTCCAATCTTAAGAGGAATTTTTATTTCTTATCAGAGCTAATTCTTTACATTGGAACAAAGCACTAATTTTATTATTAAAAAATTGAAGGTAGTGAGCAGAAATTTGCCTTCTGTTATTATGCAGAGAGGAAGCACCTTCCATAAAGGAATGTGCATGCACATGGAAGAAAGGCCAAGCACAGCACTGCTGAGCCTTTCTTGGTTCTGGTTCTCAGGACCATGGTGTGTAAGGAACAAGAGAAATGCCAGGCAAGCATGGAGCTGTTCTGCCCTATGAGGCACCCACTGAGTTAAGGACAGAGACTCTACATACACGTGAAATCCTCAGGCTCCCAGTTAAGTCCCTGAAAATTTTCAAAAATGGTAGAATCATGCATATAAAAGATCATATATATTTTTGAATAAAAATAGTTTAAAAGTAATTTGAAAAAAAACTATTACATTGCACACAACTTTATTCTCTTCTTTTCCCATGGTCACAAACTCCTTAAACATTAAACGTAAAAGCAACCTAAACACTTTTGCCTCACAGTTGGGCTGAAGTTATTTCAGAGTTTTGTGTGGTTTGGCACACTTGAAGTTGGGTTTCATTGTGATTTATTTTTATGTGCACATCACATAGGTACACAGGTTCTGCACATTTTCTTTTGATTCCACTTCCTTTTTTTAAGAGAGAAGAAAAATTTTTAATGAGAAGAAAAAAGAAATAGTAAAGAATCCCGCACAGATTGGGGGCAACTTTTTCATTTCCTGCTAACATAGGTTTATGGAGACTTGGTAGACTATGTAAATGTAAGATGATTTGTTTTTTTCTCCTTCACTGAAGTATGCAGATATGAAGATGCCTGGGCATGAACAGTGCCTCCATAATGTCTATAAAATGTAGAAGAATTTTTTTCTGGTATATCCTTGAGAGATGATTTCCCTAGAACTTCCTTCCCTTCAAAAACCACATTTGTCACTGGGAGTTGAGAAGAGGGATCTAGTCAAGGATGCTGCTGCTGACTGCTTCCTTTCTCACCCTGCAGGATAGGGCTTATCCATCCCCAGTCATGCCAGATGTATGGAAGAAGGTTCTCAGATACTTGCATTGCATCTACAATGCATTCAGATAAACTCAGTTTGTTTCCTTTACCACCACTTGTTAACTGTCCTATTTCCATGACCTGTTTGTGTGTGTGTGTGTGTGTGTGTGTGTGTGTGGCTTTTTACTGTTGTCAACCTAACCCTCGAATACTAGAATATTGGGAAGAACTATTTTGATTAACCTCAGTAACCCTTTGGAACATGGTTTCCAGTATTTGTCCTCCATCTCCCTGTCCTCCATAGTACACTATATTTGTCCCACTTTGGCTTAATGAACTAAAATGGGGCTGGTGGGCAATCCCACTACTGGGCATATACCCTGAGAAAACCATAATTCAAAAAGATACATGTACCACAGTGTTCACTGCAGCACTATTTACAATAGCCAGGACATGGAAGCAACCTAAATGTCCATCGACAGATGAATGGATAAAGAAGATGTGGCACATATAGACAATGGAATATAGGGCAGGAATAAAGATGCAGACATAGAGAATGGACTTGAGGACACAGTGAGGGGAGGGGAGGCTGGGATGAAGTGAGAGAGTAGCACTGACAGATACACACTACCAAATGTAAAATAGATAGCTCATGGGAAGCTGCTGCATAGCACAGGGAGATCAGCTCAGTGCTTTGTGATGACCTAGAGGGGTGGGATAGGGAGGGTGGGAGGGAGGCTCAAGAGGGAGGGGATATGAGGATATATGTATACACATAGCTGATTCACTTTGTTGTACAGCAGAAACTAACACAACAATGTAAAACAATTATACTCCAATGAAGATGCTAAAAATTTTTTTTTTTTTTTTTTTTTTTTCTTTTTGCGGTATGTGGGCCTACTCACTCCTGTGGCCTCTCCCGCTGCGGAGCACAGGCTCCGGATGCGCAGGCCCAGCGGCCACGGCCCACGGGCCCAGCCGCTCCGCGGCATATGGGATCCTCCCAGACCGGGGCACGAACCCGTATCCCCTGCATCGGCAGGCGGACCCCCAACCACTGCGCCACCAGGGAGGCCCTAAAAAATTTTTTTTTAAAAGACATAATGAAACTTGAGAAATGAAAATAAATGGGGCTGGTGGGCAAAGGGGAGATGTGAAGCATTCACTTGCCTTGGAAGAATAAAACTATCAGGCTGTCTCAGAATATGAGAACCTAGAGGTCATGAATCATTCTGAAATCTCAGCAATGTCTCAGTCTTCAGGCCTCCCATTGCAATACCTTTATCAGCAATTTTATTTAAATGAGAATTAGAATTCTTTCTTGAACCTTTCTTTGTGCAAAACTGGCAGGGAGCATTCAAACATCTTGCAAGCTGGGACTATTTTCTTTGCTTTGGAATTTGTCCTGGTAGGTGGGAAGACAGTGGGTAGTGAAGATGTCTTGAATTTCCGGAGTACAGAATTAGGGATCTATTCCATTGGGTAATTCCAAAGCATCCAGAGTGATGTAGGAGCACCATTATACCTCCTAAAGGTATCAAGTTCCCTGATTTTCCCTGTAGCGTAATATGTGGTTTTCTTTTGAATGCTTCTGAGATGAAGTGGCTACATTTTATCATGGAAACTACCATATTTTATCAATTCTAAGCCATTCATATTTTCACATTTTAACTTCTCTGAAATTGAAATGTGTCTTGCAATTGATGGTGCATCATAGTTTGATTGCCAGTATTTTTTTCTTCTTAGTGGCACATAAGAATAATGTTCCCTATTACAATCAAAGTCATCTTAGACTTAATGAGTTACATTATACCTCTTTAAGTGCACCTTCAAAGATCTCCTACCTTTCAAATCTAGAATTGCAATAGGAATCACAATCCTGGCCATCTCTGTATTCTATTCTCCAAAGCAAGAACATTTGAAAGTACAATTTAAAATAAAACAAATTAACAAATACTACAAAATGTTTAGAAGACATTTAATGTTTCAATTGATTGTCATTTACTATAAGCTGTTGTTCTGAGAGTTCTTTTCCTTTTAAGCTCAAGTGTCCATAACAAATGAGGCCTTCATTTGCAAATGGTGAGCCATGGTAATCAAATAACTACTGCTGTATCATTAATCTCTACTTCTAACAAAAGAATATCCTGAATTGGATTGATGCATTCAATCTGATCAATTACTGCAATAGTGAAAGTGTCTACAATTCTGAATTAACTGTGTCATGACTGATTTAGTTATACTAGAGTCATGATATCATTAAACCTTAAAGTCATTGTTCCAAAGATAGCTTATACATTAGATTATTTTCAAATATGCATGAAGGGCTTAGTATAGATCTCTAGTGATTTGCTAGGTTCTCTAGATATTTAATTTTTGTTCAGATTTGTGCTTGGTTTTGAATAAAGTTAGGAGAGAAGGGTATGAGACTGGAGGCATTTATTGAGTGAAACCACCCTGAATCTTTCATGGCTACTGACCAAGCAGTAATGGAAAACGTGAACCAAGAAATAAAAATCTCATCAACACAGTGAAATCTGTTCTTCTCTCTCTATATATAAACCTTATGTGTTGGCTTTGGCAGCAGTTTGAACTCTGTCATTCCAATAAAGTTCCTGAAATTCACTAGATATCACTTCTTTTTATGGGAAAACATCTGCAAGTGTATCTGGTTATAAACAAAAATATGCTTTACTTTTTCAAATGACATTGCAGAAGTATTTATTTGTTATTTACAATATACATCATTAGCCCATCACAAAACCCTGTGAGCACATGCACATTATGAAAACATCATTCATAAGTTTAAAAATATACTAACTAGAGAGGCATATAGAGTTCTCTGTACCTTAGAACATTTCCATTGTACTGTTGAAAGAATTTTACTTGGTTGAACAGCAAACTACTCTTAAACTTTCTTTTGGGAAATTGAGTTAAAACTTTCCACTCTTAAACTTGATCCAGACCATAGTTTAAATCTTTGAAAACACACACACACACACACACACACACACACACTACTGTATTTTATGTACTTAAGATGAAAATTTTTTTCCACATTTTTATTTATTTATTTATTTTTTTTCTTGTGGTACGCGGGCCTCTCACCATTGTGGCCTCTCCCTTTGCGGAGAATAGGCTCCAGATGTGCAGGCTCAGTGGCCATGGCTCACGGGCCTAGCCGCTCCGCGGCATGTGGGATCTTCCCAGACCGGGGCACGAACCCATGTCCCCTGCATCGGCAGGCGGACTCTCAACCACTGCGCCACCAGGGAAGCCCCACATTTTTAACATTATTGAAATCTGATGCATCTTATAGTCAATGGCAAGACATAGTTGGGTTGGAGTGTTTTGTTTTCTTTATGGTAAAAAAGATGATGTGAAATTTTACAACCAATGCTCTCATAGATAAGATAGAGGTTGAGGAGGATGATGAGGATGATGATGATGATGATGGTGCTGGGTATATAATAACCACTATTTATTGTTTACACTGTCTTAGGTACTGCTTGAATACCTTACATACCTTATTCAATGTTCACAAATACACCAGAAAAGCAGATAATTGTTAGATAATCTCCATAGGTGAGGAAACTTAAGGCCTGGAGAATCTGCATATAACTTGCCCTGCCACTCATTGTAAATGTTGAGGTTAGGGTTTGGATTCAGGTATGCTGATGCAAAAGCTTGATCTTTTAAGAGGGGCACAATGGACCAACTTAAAAAACCAACTCATTCATGTCCACTTTTGTCCAAAAGCCTTCATTTGGAAAGTATCATAATTTCTGCATGGCACTCTCACAATAATAATAAAGTTAGATTAACGATGGCATCATGAGGTGGTAAAACTCATCTTTCTGTATCTTTCTGTAAAATTTCAGCCTATTCAGGCAGAAAAGCTTGTCTTCTTTCAATTTATGTTTTCTGTAGACCTTCTTTGGGTCAGGTACAGAGCTGAGTAAATACTGGAGGCATATAATGAGGAAAGGGATTCAGTTTAAATAAAACTAAGGAGCAAGCCCTGGGTCAAAATTAAGGATCAGCAATTCTGGGTTCTACTGCAGTGATCTGCTATCACTGTCTTGCTGTGAAATATGACATATGAGTCCTTCCCTGTGACTAGGCTTTTGCATAATAAACTCTGTATTACATTTCACAATTGTGATCATAAAATGAGATTAAATAAGATAGTTTACAAAGCACAAACAGCAATAGATATATTTGGCACTATTCATTTCTAATGGACTTATTAT
The DNA here is from genome assembly GCF_964165515.1 of Mesoplodon bidens. NCBI lineage: Eukaryota > Metazoa > Chordata > Mammalia > Artiodactyla > Ziphiidae > Mesoplodon > Mesoplodon bidens. The sequence goes on along the minus strand of NC_138162.1, from coordinate 65,416,778 downwards.
AGGCATAATCATTGACCAGAGATCTTTTCATGCAGACATTGAACTTCACAAGAGAAGGTATATGTGGGGAAAGCAGAATTAGGCTCTAATATCAAATGAAACATTTCATAGCTCTGTATAGCCATTTCACTAGCATCATTAAATTAATATTGTTTCTACATATAGGCAAAAATCTTCAGTTCTCTGTCTCGGTCTCTCTAGATCTGTCTCTAGCCTGGTGAATAATATATTACCTTTGGTCCTAGAGGCAAACAGATTGATTTGAGTCCCAGCTTCACCACTTAATTGTGCCACCATGAGCCTGTCGCATAATGTCTCTGAGTCTCAATTTTCTTATTTTAAGATGGGAATAGCATCTTCCATTCAAGATTTTTTAAAGGACTGAATGGCACTTAGAAGGCCCAACACATAGTAAAGATTTAATAAATATTGACTAATATTGTCCTAATAGGTTGCAACCATCCACCACTATTTTAATTCCACTGTAAATTCCACATGGACTCAGCAATTCTGATATGCAAAATGTGAAAATTCTATTCTAGGCACCATGGATGATATAGAAATAATTAAATACTGTCCATATTCTTGAAGAAATTACATGTGGTTTAATTTCTGCCAAATCAACTATTTTGCCCATTTAGTTCATCCAATTGATGTATTACAGAAAGCAATGAACTAGCATTTTATTTTTTTAAATGTATAGGCTGTCATTACATAATGTATAAAACCAACTTGGTCTAAGTAATTGTCCTGGATGAACCCTAGACATTATCCCTTTCTCTAGATGAGTCATCATGTTTATATCAGCAATTTATCTCTGCAACACTGGTTGAATGCTCAATTTCATTTCTTTTATTCTTACATGAAGGCAGCTATTTCTGAGCCTTTAGGAATCGTCTTTGTTTTATCTACCTGTCATTGCCTTCCAGATGGCTTTGACAGACTAAATTCCCATGTCTGCTATATTGTTGCCCGTCTTGGACATCTCTCCAAATTTTTCCTGAAGATTTATCCCAAGCACCCTAAGTTGACTTCTTTTTATTCTTGTTCCCACACCATCTTCATCTTTGGAGGCCAGTTAAGATCAAAGACTTTGGAACCAGACCCCCTGAATTCAAATCCTAACCAGTTGTTTGAACTTAGGTGAGTTACTTCTTTTTGCTTCAGTTTCCTCATCTATAAAACAGAGTTCTTGGGCTTCCCTGGTGGCGCAGTGGTTGGGAGTCCGCCTGCCGATGCAGGGGACGCGGGTTCGTGCCCCGGTCTGGGAAGATCCCACATGCCGCGGAGCGGCTGGGCCCGTGAGCCGTGGCCGCTGGGCCTGAGCGTCCGGAGCCTGTGCTTCGCAACGGGAGAGGCCACAACAGTGAGAGGCCCGCGTACAGCACAAAAAAAAAAAAAAAAAAAAAAAAAAAAAAACAGAGTTCTTAACCCTAGTACCTACTGTAGAGGGTCATTAGGACAATTAAATGAGTTAATATGTGTAAAGTGCTTAGAATAGTGCTTGACACATAGTAAATGCTATATAAATGCTTACCATTATTATTACTGCTTGTTTGTGGTCACTCACCCTGGGTTCTTGATACTGTCAGGTATCTTTGTAATTTTACCATTCCAATATATTAGAATGGTAAAATTAATGGTAAAAATAATGGGTGATGTGAAGTAAGAACCAATCAGTGAGGGAACAAATGTAGAACACAGATCTACATTAAAAATGATAAAGCTACGATGAGATGGGAAAGTAATGGAAGGTTAGACAGGACAATATTTCCAGTAGATGGAAATGAAAAGTCTCAAAAATCTGAGAACAGGTAGCTAGAAAGATGAACTGGAAAACATAGCTGGAAAGGTATCAGTAATCAGCATGGTGATGGTAATTTTCCTAGAGTGATGCATTAAGAGATTTCAAAGAATTGAGGATTAATTAGGATGAAAGGCAGGAGTAGGAGTTTGGGACAAAAAAGAAGTGAGAAAGAGCTTAAGCCACATTGCTCAGGAGATTGCCAATAGGGAAGATGAGCTTTCCTATTGCTTCTCCAAAAAAAAAGCGGGGGCGACAGATGAGGGAAGAGAAATAAAAGAGACAGGAGCAAAAGGTAATGGAGAGGCTACCGGACAGAAGTCAAGACACCAGGCTTTCCTTGTTCTAGCTCTCGGAAGGACCCGGGGTATGACCTTAGGCACGTCTCTTAATGTTACTGGGCTAGATATATTTAAGGTCCTAAAGTCCTTTTCACCTCTAAATCCTGATGATGATACATGCTGAGATGAAGGTTGGTAGGGAAAAGTTATAAAGGTCAAATAACTTTTGCTCTTACAAAAATAAAAGTCAAGGTCATCACCATGAACCAATATCACAGTCAGGTACGTGGATGAATCTCATATGCTGAGTGAAATAAGCCAGATGCATAAACCTCATACTACATGCTTTAGATTATACAGGTTCAAAAACAGGCAAAACTGATCTTCTGTGTTAGAGGTTAGAAGAATTATTACCTTCTGGAGACAGTATTGACTTGGAGGGAACATTTTGGGGTGCTAAAATGTTCTCTGTGTTGATATAGGTAAGGATTTCACAGGTGTGTCTGTAGGTAGGTAAAAGGGATAGAGCTGTACTCTTAAGATTTGTGCACTTTACTATTACAAGTTGTACCTCAGTTATAACGAAAAATAAGCGAAGGTTCTACTTTTTTATAAAAAAAAGGGAAAATATATGCTCAAAATGAAAAGTAAGATGAGAAGCTGAGGGCCCTGGTACAAGGCATTTTCTATGGGGATGGTGCCTAGGTTACAGAGAGATGAATTACTGGATTGTATCATAGGTACATAGATACATTAACTGCTTTCCGTGGTAATGCTTTCCGTGGTAAATAGTTACTATTACTGAACCACACTTCATCTGTACTAATTTTACAAATGTGTTCCATATGCACTCATGATATATAATAATAATATGTATAATATAACATGAATATATAATAATGATAATATATGCATATATAGGTATTATGTATATGTGTATATATAGATAGATAGATAGATATTTATGGATAAATATATTAGAACAATGATCTTCAAAGAGTTCTAAGCCCTGATGCTTCATGGAGGATGTTCAAGGTCACTGTGTGTGATGAAGGGAAGGTGACCCAGCAGTCTGAGCTCCCTGCCCCTTAATGGCCAGTACAGTTCTACTTTAATCTGTTTTATAAATCGTGGTTTGGCCATAAGAGTAAATTTGTAAACAGATTCCACTGCTAAAAATGTTTGAAAATACTGTAGGAAGTTACACATAAGATATACATAGATTACCTGCGATTTAAAATTTCATTAAAAAAAAAAAAACATAGGACCATCAGGAATTTTGATTGAAGCCCTACTAGAAACTCTGAGAATCAGAAAATTCAAAGTATACTTTCCTCTTCAAGTTAAAGGTCCTATGCCTGCTTTGGGGTGTTGGAAATATGAACAGGTAAAGTCCTTATCCTTAAGTAGTTTAAAAGCCATGGCAAGAGGCCCCTCAAATCAAGCCACAGTGCTTCTGATCTCCTAAGACTAAAGATTCTGGATGAAAGAAGTGTGGCATTTTTTTCCTGTTTTGTCTGTCTGTCCTGACTTCTCATTCCCTGATAAAGGAAAAATTTTAACTCTCCTCTCTGCCAGGAGAATTTCGCCCCTTTGTTGAGTTTCTAGAGCAGCACGCACATAAAGAGAGCTGATAGGACAATGTGATTTTATGAGAGTTTTATGGAGTGATCGTCATACTCTAGAGTTCCTTATTTATTCAGTTGCAGGGGAGGAGGAAGGAGGCACCCATGATGATCACTGTTATTATTGTAATTCTAACCACATATCCCACCAACTGGAGTTTCCTGTTTTCACCACCTTTGACAGCACCTCTGCCTCCCCACCCTGCAGGTTCATTCTTCTCTTCATCTGTTCAATTGACACTTATGACACTCATCAAGCATTTGTTTTCATACCTCTCAGGATTTAAATATTGTTCATTGTTTTTTTTTGCTTACTCAGAACTCATGTCCATCATCAGCATGGTAACTGCCTGTAATACGCTAGACTTTATCCTTAGTAAGTTTCCTTTTCCAGGGACCTACTGGATATTTAAAAGCTCCTAATCACAAAAGTTGGCAAAGACTTTTATTATAGTGTGTGTGGTATGTGTGTGTGTGTGTGTGTGAGAGAGAGAGAGAGAGAGTCAAACTGCCTTCTAAAATACCTATCTACCTTGATGAATGAAGCTATCCACCTTTTACATATATTCCTTCTCATGTATCTTGGCATATTTATGTACAAAAACTGCTCCAATTAAAATAAATGGATTTAAAATATTCTAAAATTGTGAAATTGTTTCAGTTGCAACATTTTATTTGCCATTAAAAATTCCTAATGTGTCTGTGCTGGTGGAGCCCCTCTTTGGCCATCGTCTTATTATTTTAAGCATCTCTGTATTTTGTGTTTAATTTTTTGCTCATAGATTTGATGCTGGCTAACCAAAATCAGGAAAAAAAAATCTCTACTTTGTACTTTCATACCATGATTTATTTTTCAAAAGGTGAATATGTTTTTAATCTGTGATGGTATAATTTATGTTCTAACAAGCATGAAGTTTTAGAGGATCAGATTAGTGAAGCATAGAGCAGCTGGAACAGCAGATCACATTCCTGGACTTCCCACACAAATGTTTCCATGCACTTTGGTCCATTCCAAAACCTCAGATTTCCTATAACCTCACGAGGAGCCTCCAGCTGCTATTCTCTCCTGATAAGCTCCAGATATATTTATTTTACCGTCTCACCTTCTCCATAAAATGGAATTAGAAGGAAACAAGGGGCTCTTGGCTTTTACAATTTATTATCCTTCAGAGAATTAATGTTTGTACTTTTGAGCCACAGAAACCTTTGTTCAGACAAAACATTATACTAAAGCCAAGGGTGGAAAACAGATAAAAGTTTAGTTGCTCCAGGTGAATTAGGGAGGGGGCCCAAAACCCCGGCAGCTGGCCCCATTCCCCTCCAACAGAGGCTCCAGCAGAGCTCTCCTGAGCAGTATAGAATCTATAGACTCTGTTGACTGAGAGCAGGGGTTCTCAATCCTGTTTGCCTGTTAGATCATCTGAGGAACTTGTTAAAAATATCCATGCTCAGAACCCACCCCCAGATATAGTGATCCAACTGATACGAGTTAGGATATAGACAACTGTTCTTTTTTTTTTTTTTTTCAGGGCCCCAGATGTTGTAAAATGCAGCCGTGGTTAAGAACTACTGCTTCAGAGCAGTACTGCTCAAATTTGAGCATGCATCAGCGTCACTTCAGAGCTTGCTCAAACACAGCTGTCTGGACCCCACCCCCAGAGTTTCCCATTGGGTAGGTCTGGACTGGGGGCTGAACATGTGCATTGCTCTAAGACCCCAGGGGATGCTGGTGCTGCTGATCCGGGGAATTCATTGAGAACCACTGCTTTGAAGAAATGATAAAATCGGCCAGGATTATATCACTTCTGCTAGGGCCCGGGGTAAAGTCAACTTCCATTGGGCTTGCTCTTCTCTATCCTTTTTGGAAATATAAATCTTATGTCCAGAGGTACCTATCATATAAGGTACCAATTATTTTGGGCACGCATATGGGGTCTGGGGTTGTGATTCTCCCTCTCTCTCAGTGAAGCCTCTGCCCCCAAATGTGTTTTACAGAACAAGGAATTACAGTGGAACCAATTTTCCAAACTATAAGGACATTGAGGCAATAGATTGAAAAGAAGACTTATTTTAAAATTAAGAAATGAACACATATGATAGAATCTGCACAGAGTGAATCATGGAAGTCCGTGCGTCACATTGTGCAACCCAGAGCAGATGAAGACCTGCATTTGCCTTTGAGGAAATTAACCAAATCAGCACTAGGCTTTCCGCTTCCCATTGTTATCTCTTCCCATGTCCTTCTATTACTTTCCAGACAGATGAGGTCTAGGGAGAAGAGCAATAAAATATCTACTTCATGCTAATCATTTGGGGGCAAACAGATTTGGAAAAAGGCATTAATAAATATGAAAGTTTAAACAGTTTTGGACTTGAGTATACTTCCTTCCAGAATATCACCTTGGATGCATGACAAGCTTAGTCACTTACAATCATAAAGCAGGTAAACTCAAGCTGGGTGTCTACAAGCCATCTCCTTGAACTGGGAGGACAGGTGATTACAGACTCTAGGTACTGAATCCTGCCATAAACACAGGTGTAACAAGGCAGGAGACAGTGAAAAGTGTCCATCGTATGAGCCCCCTCATTGCCTGCAGTGTGTGCACTAACAGAAGCAAGAGCTTGGAGACAGGCTGGTTGGCATGGGATGGTTGATGTTGAATGTTAAGGGTGGAATTGTGTCTTCCCAAAATTCATATATTGAAGTCCTAACCATCAGTACTGCAGAATGCAACCAGATTTGGAAATAGGGTCATTGCAGATGTAATTAGTTATGATGAGGTCCTTGGGTGGGCCCAAATCCGATATGACTAGTGTCCTTATTAAAGGGGGAAATCTGCACACTGAAACACATACACCCAGGCAGAATGCCATGTGAAGATGAAGGCAAAGATAGAGGTGACGCTTGCACAAGCTAAGGAACCAACTCTGCTGACACCTTGATCTCAGACTTCTCGCCTCCAGAACTATGAGACAGTAAATTTCTATTGTTTGAGCCACGTGGTCTGCAGTATTTTGTTACGGCAGCTCTAGCAAGCCAATACACTGAGCCCGATAACCACGTCAGATAAGTGCGCAGTGAGGGAAGCCCCACGTGACCCCTCCTAGGGAACTGAAGCCAGCATGTCATGAGGGAGCCAACATTACACGAGGCACAGAAGCCAGTCACGACTGCGTGAGAAGAAGCAATACCCATCAGGGATAGGTCCATGGAGCAGCCAGGAAAGAAATGAGACAGTAATAAACATTTGCCCTTTTCCTTCAATCTGCTTGTCCCGATCAAGGTTGCTGGGTCTTGAAAAGGGCATAGGAAAGAATCGTTGTAGCCAGCCATATAACCTGCCCTCCACCCTGGGCAGTCAGAGCCTGGTTCAAGGCTGCTGGGTGTGAGGACAGTGGGGAAGGAAGAGGTGAGATTTAAATTACTTGGGATGGAAACTTAAAACAGATTTAAATTTTAATAATCCAAAGGGAGAGAAAAGTCATAGTATTTAACTCAAGATATTGCTGAGGGACGGGAAAGGGACAGTTATAATAGCAGTGAAAAGTTGTGACCAGAGAAAACTTAAAGGGTTTCATGATTATGCTCCACTGAGACTTATACTGACTAGAACCTGCCAAAAACTGGAGGCAATAAAAACCATAATTACAACACCAGTAACAATATCTAGTTAATATTTCTTTTGCACTTAAAATTATATTCTGGGCTAAGTAATTTGCATGCATTATACTCATTAATTCCTACAGAGCCCCACTGAGAGAGGGGATAAAATATTACATATTAGGAAATTGAATTTCAGAGAGGATAACTTGTGTAAGGCCACTCAGCTGACAAGGGTTAAGAGCCAGGGTTTGAACCTCTGTGGAGGAGACCCACAAGTGCCTGAGCTCCCCCATGGCACTGTAGGGCCCCTACATGCTTTGTTTCTAAACTTCAATGCATCTGTCTCCCACCCAAGAATGGGCTCTTCTCGGGCCTTCTAGGGAGTGCTCAGTCAGGTATGTGATAGCAACTGCCTATGACATGCAACTAAGACATATGGCTGCTATAAATGAAAACAATCTTTAGATATCGAGATGGTTTTCAGTCTCCCTCAGAGTTTCTGAAAGCAAGTGCTCAACTATACTATTTCATCTGAAAACAAAATCATAATCCTCATTCCAAGGACCAAGGCATCAACCCACCTTGATGCTGGTTAATATGGCCTTTGTCACGACTCAACACTTCATAAACGAATGTTAGGTTGATGGGAAGGATACAGTTGTCACTCATGTTAAGCAAAGTAAGTCAGAATATAACATTATGCGTATACCAGAGTTCCAATCAGTCCCAATAGAAAACAATAAATTAGAACATTAACAATGGTTATTCCTGGCTGAAAATACAGTGAGCAATTTACTTTTTATTTTTTATCCCTCTGAATGTTCCCGTTTCCTTACAATGAGCGTGTACTTTTAACCAGAAAAATAGATTGCCGCCAGGTACCGTAGGCCCTGCCAAATGCCTCAGCACAGCAAAACAGTTACCTCCCTGAATTTCGGTGGCTAGATAGGAAAACATTTCCTGGTCTCATCAATATTATTGTAATACATTTTATCCTTAACAGTTACATTTCTGCCCTTTTCCATCATTTTGAAAACATTTTATCTCCTTTGTCTCTGTTTTTATTAGTGTGGGCGTATAGTATATTATGATTGAAAGTACTAAAGGAGATTTGTGGCTTTGATTTCATTTTTGGTGAACCAGCAAAAACAAAATTGATGATTTTTCCTTATGCATAAAGTATCTTTTATCGTGCAATTGGTTTTAAAGTATTCTCAAGTTCCACTCCAAGCCCCACCCGTGTGTTGAAATTTATGAGAAAAGGAATTATCTGCAAGCTCTGAATAGAATAAAATTACTGAGAAAAAAGGCATTTGCTGAACATCTAGTCCAACTTTCTCTACAATTGAGAGAATGAACGCCAGAATGACTCGTCCCTAGTCATTCAACCAGCAAACCTCAGAGCCCAGGCTAGAAATCCAGTCAGATCAGGCATAAATGAGGGGCCCACTAGGTACTGTAGTACATAATAGTCATGTAACTAGGTGAAATCTTATTTTATCAGCTGGTGTCAAGGGTCGTCCTAAGGAAGAAATGGTTTGCCTTAGGAAAATGCCTTGGAAACCTGGCTGAGGCTAAGGCTGAAGCCTTAAGGCAATAGTGGTGAGGAGACGGAACCACCCGGCTCCGTGTAAGAAAAAAGCATGGTTTAAGTGTGGTAGCTGGAGCCCACTTGGTTGAAATGGCCAAGGGCATTTTAAGAAAAGAGATGTCTAATATTTGATTTTACATTGTTCCAACAGTGGAACAACTATAAACTGCAGAGTGAACAAAAAGTTTACTAGCATCAGGAAATCATAGAAGGGAAATATCAAGCACTGGTTAATTACAGAAATATGGGGGAGGACATTGAGTTTCCCGTGGGCAAATAATGGAGTTTTTATACACTCATCTCTACGTTTTTGGGTACAAGGTGTCCCCAGGGACCTTATGAGATATGTGGTATAATAGCTATCAGCGATCATACAGTCTTTTAGGCGCCAGGCACCACCATAGCAACTTTTCATATATTATTTGTAATACTTAGGACATCTCTACAAAGAAGTTGTTATTAGCTCTTATTTTTAGATTAGGACACACAGGCTTGGAGAAGTAAGGGGTTAGATGCAAATGTTGCCTCCTCCATGTACTAGCAGGGTGATCTTGAGCAGGTCATGTGATCTCTGAGCATCTGTTTTCTCATCTATGTAATGGGGAGAATAAGTATGTGAAGATTTAACATGTACCCTACTATGCCAATCACCTAGCACAGTGTCTTAAATATAAAGGATGCTCAATAAATGCATTCATAAATGGAAATTAGGACAAACTAAACATAAGTTTGGAGATATTCCTTAAAATTGAATGAGGCATAGTTAAGGCAACTAAAATAGGATACATTCTCTACCCGTTCTTATTCACCTGATTGATGAGGAAGTTAACTAAAATAGCCCATTGTGACCTGACACCGACACGTTTTCTTCCATTTCTAAAATTTAATTTGATACAGACTGGGATTACAAAAAGCTTCATTATATTTCTTACTTTTTATTTGCCTCTCTTGTTTCTCTTACTTTTGTTCTCTTTTCCTCTTCTTCCTTAAAAAATTTTTGACATTAGACAATGGTTTTAAATAAAATGAATATTATTTCATAACTCAAAGCAGGTGCCCTGGACTGTAGCCCTTGCAGAGGGTTATGAGATTCATATTCTTTACAGCTTGAATGTAAGGTCCCTGAAAGTGGAGATATTGGTTTTGTGCACTCAAGTGTGTAGACGGGGCCTAACATGCAGGAGACCATTAAACTGTATTTATGGAATGAGTCAAAAAGTTTCCAAAAAATTCAGTTTATCAATTCTTCTTACATTATTATGCGTTGGAATTGTACTGCTGGTAGTGTTTGGGGGTCTAAAAGAAATTTTTGCTGGTGGGGCCTATAAGTGGTTTGTAGTAGAGCCTCCGTGGATGATGGGAAGGCAGGATGCTCCTCCATAGAATTGGGGGTGGGGAGAAGACACTGCCTGCTCAAGGACTGGTCCCAAACACAGGCAGTGGGCATCATGATCTCTAAGGTATTAGTGGCCAATTGTAGCTCTGTTTCCTGGATGAGGAAACTGCGGTGTAGCAAAGACATTACAAAACTAAGTGCAGAAGTCCTTACACCATTAGTGGTTTTCAGATCTGTTGACCACCATGACCCTGTTTATTTCAAAACAATTGCTTGAACTGTCCGACATTTAATAGCCTGGCTATTTTATCTGTTCATGGGAAAGTACGAAACCATAGGCAGAGGACTGATTTTCCTCGTTTCTTCTTCCCTACCCTACTCTCCTCCCGTGATTGTTTTTTCTTTTTTAGTGAACTGGTAATTCTCCCCAGAGACTAACTTAACTTCATAGCTTTCTAAATTAGAAGGGTTTACTGAAGACTTTCTCTAAAGTCTCTGCACAGGCTAGCTGTAGCACTCTGCCAACAAGAATTTGAATTTGGTGTCATTCATGGGGAATGCTTAAGAACTTGGCAATCCCAACATCTCTGCTGTCTGCACTGTTAAAATTTAAAGAGCCCTCACTGCTGCTTTTGCAGCCCCTGAAGCTAGACAGCCAGACCTTGAACTCTGACTTTCCTACTCCCTCTTCTCACTTAGGAGAAAGAAATGCTGTTCCCAGAATGGCTTCCTCAGAGAAGTCAATTGTCTTGGTAACTGAAAGCCCAACATGCCTCAATCACTCCTGTGTAGCTTTTAATGGAGGTAGGCTGGGAGAGTCTATGGCTCCTAGAAATCTCTGCACCAGTAAGAAGTCTTTGGACAAAGAACATCCAATGCCATTGTTAAGAGGTGCAATAGAAAAACTGGAGTTTTTAATGACTTAGTCAGGCAGCTACTGCGACTTTCCCATAGCCCCCATCACAAGATCCTTGGATTATCACTGGAGTCAACCAGTCTCTCAGAGATGATCTCTGGGGACTAGAAAGCTAAAAATATATCCCTAAGAAACTGATATTTTGTAGAGAACAGACAAGAAGATTTGCAAAGTTTGCCATATAAACATCTGTGAGATTAATAATGAATTTTAGAAACTATACACATAGAGATGATTTTACAAGGATTTGTAGGTAACAAATAAAGCATATCAACTTCTAAGTCAAATCTCCTCCAAATCTTTTTCTCTTTTCTCTTCTCTGTTTTTCATCAATCGGTTGAGGTCACACAGCTGTGATTCAGACTCCAGTGACATAGATGAATCAGAGATGGCACAGGGGTCCAGAATTCTTGGCCAGCCTTACAACAGATTGTTCATCTATCAACCAGCAACGATGCAGTGCTCTGATTCAGCTATGGTGGCCCCAAATGTGGGCTAGGCTATTTTGGAATTATTCTTATTACTTAGGAAGAGCCCTTTATCTTCTTTCTGCTTCTCCACTTAACACTTAATTGAAAAAAAAATCAAGAATAGGAAAAGTGTCCTTAGTTCTTAAGTGTTCCTCCAAATGCCTGGGTGGTAACATGTTATTTTCTATTATGTAGCTGTGCATATGAAATACTTCTCTCAGTTCAGGTTGAAAAAATAAGATCTGATGTACCCAGGGGAAAAAAGAGTAAAATTGATGGTACAAATTATTGTTTTCCTGAGCCCCAACTTTAGACACAGATTTCCTGACTGGCCATGTATTAGGTCCCTCAATGGGTATCTCTCAACGAGGCCTCCAATCAAGTTAATTTTAATTTACCTTCACTTAAAAAAAAATTATTGGTTAAGAGCTTGGATTTTAGAGTCTTACTGGTCTAGAGTCCACTAGTAGTTGAACCACTTATTTGTTAGAAATAGTTGTGCCTTAGAAAAGCTGCTTAACTTCGAAGACTCACTTTCCTCATCTCTAGAAGGAAGAGAATAATATTTTACCGGTTGGTGAAGAGAAATAAATGAGATAACATGTATCAAATGCTTAGTCCCCGAGCTAAATGGCAGCATGTTTAACAATATGATGTTAGGGGCCTAGGGCTTGATTTAGAAAATGAGACTCACAGCTGAGACTAAAGAAAGCAGTGTTCCATATTCAATGTTTAGAGAAGCATTATTTGTAGAGGACTGACACCTCCCATTCAGGTATTAGAAGCTGGCTCACTTCTGAATGGAGGCCAGGGTGGGCGACAGGGGAGGTGGAAGTGGCAGCTGTGTTTTATGGGAGTGCAATGCTGGTGAGGAAAAGCCACTCCCTCATCTCACTTCCTTGTGGAAGAAAGGACAGGATTGCTTCCCCTCATCGAAGTCAGCTGAGAGGGGCTTCCAGATTTGGGGGAGCTATAGTATCATACCCCACAGGCCTTCTGTTTAGACACCAGCTTGGTTACCTTCATTTGCCTTCTAGTGTAGGGGTAACAGTATTGCAGAGAGACACGGAGATTTCCAAGGAGTGAGGAAGAGGGGTTCTATAGGAGCCACATACCCTGAATGGGAAGGAGGAGCTCATGGGGCAAAGGAAAACAGAGGGCCACTGATGCTGGCAGACCACAGGGAGAACTGGGGTCCCCTGGAGGAAGTGGGAGAGTTTCCCAAGGAACTAGCAATGAATGCTTGGAGAGAAGGTGGCTTTGACTACAATGTGAGAGTGAAGCTCTAAAATGAATGATTGAATCATAAGAACACAATAAAGCCATTTAAATAACTGTCCATGAAATTGGACAGATCTATATTACTGGAATTTCCTACTCAGGGGGAAAAGGAAAGCTTACTATATTCAACTTATATCATCTTGGAGCCAGTAAACAGAAGGTGAAACATTTTAAACATTTGTGAGGGCCAAAGAGGATCCATCTAAAAAATTGGTAACTGTCCTCTGGTTTTGTGATGTATATTTTCTTTACTTCATGTAATTTCTATAGGCTTAGACCAGTGTTTCTCAACATTAAAATTTTTTTTTGTCCCCACAGAAGGCCTTTTTAGGTTTTTTTTCCCTTAACTGTCCCTTCCTTATGCAATCTTAATACCCAGCTATACTGTATATCTTTTTATGTACTCTCTGGATGCCCTTGTTTTATACATAACAAGAGTAAGATTTTGTCACTCCTTTGGGGGCAATATTGCCTCTGTTGAGAATGCATCTATTAAATAGAAGGCAAGCTCCTAGCCAGAATGGGCCTGAGTTTCCTTATCTCTAAAATTAAGAATTCAATTCAATTCAATAAACATTTCTCACGCTCTAGACATTGTTCCAGGACCTAGGATACAAAGATGAAAGAGATATGGCTACTATTTTTAAAGACATGGTTGCTGGGTGTTCTGCACAGAGCATTTCCAGTATGTAATATCTGTGCCTTCTAAAGCAAGATCTATGATGGGCATGGTAGTTTTCCTTGGATGGTGACTTCATGGGACTTTAAACATTTTGTTCTTTTCTGTTTAAAAAATTCTTTTTATTCTAAAATAAAACTTTTAAAGTTTATTTTTGGTTGAAGAAGACTTCTCAAAATATTAGCATTGGAAGGACCCTAGAGATCATCTATCTCATCCAAACTTCTTGGGTCCTCAGACACATATGGAAATGTTGTTGCTGCTGGCTACTTCATTGGCTGTAATTATTCACCTGGTGCCACGGTTTCAGTCCCAACTCTGTGGCCAATGAACTAAGTGACCATGGTTGAATTATTGAACATTTCTGGGTCTTAGGATACTGATCTATAAAATGTAGAGGATGAACTAGAGAACTTCCCAAAGCTTCTTTCAAGAAGAACATTTTAAGAGTCTAAGATTTGTTTTGAACGTGCATGACGAAGTTGTGCCAGTATTCAAAGACAATGCAAAACCTGAATATAGCATATTATTTAATTAGATAGTACAATCCCTTCACTTTAGGAATTAAAACTACAAGTAAGCCAGTATGTTAGCCAACAGAACTGAGTCTTCATTTCATTCCTCACATATTTTCCTAGATCCTCTGAAATCATTATCTTAATTCTGTCAGTATTTTGGGATGTTTTCTTTTTCTACCTTCAAAAAGCCCAACTGAAGTTCTACCTGGATTGATTTCTTAATTATGTTTGAACTTTGATTTTGAATATACTGCCTAACACTTTAATTCCAAATTTAATGATTGGAAATTTACACTACTAACAACATTAAACTGAGTTGCCATTATTGGAAGATTATTGGTAATAACTTGTTCTGCTCCCTTCTGGATCTCATTTACCTCTGTGATACTCCTTAACATCTTCTTTTTGCCTATAGGACTCAGGCCAAGACTGGCTAATTCTTTGTCATGGTTTAGCACTGAATCATTCTGATTATTCTCTGATGTGTGTTTAGACTCAGAATGTCCTCCTATAGCATTCTAGGCAGAAGTGCACATAGCTGCATTCCCTAGCGAATTTTCATTGGTACTTTATGTGGTGCCAAAATAACATCATCACCATAAAATATGCTTCATAATAATCTTACTTGCTTTTCTTTCTCCGCCGTCAAAGATCATACAGATGGTTTGGTGAAAAGTCCACATTGACTCCCATAGAGTACCCGTCACATTTCTACTTGATAGTAATTTTAAACATTTACTCCTCATCATTTTTAAAAAATTAAAACAGCTTTGTTTTGAGAAGTGGGATACAAACAGTTTTCTCCAGTTGAGAGGATGGTAGCCCTTTCCTGGGAGGTGGGAAGAAAAGACTCCTCACAGCGCATGTATTTTCTGTGGATTTAATGCTGGTTTAGGCTACTGTGTGAGGAATGGAAGAGAAAGTTGACAGCATCATCAAGGGAAAACCAATGTCCTAAGACGGTGCTGTCCAATAAAACTTTTTGTGGTGATGGAAGTGTTCTATCTGGACTATAAAATACAGTAGCTATTGAGTGCTTAAAATGTGACTATTGCGATTGAAGAAATGAGTTTTAAGTTTATTGAAGTTGTATTAATTTAAATTCAAAGAGCCACATGTGGCTAGTGGCTACTGTATTCACAGCACAGTCCCAGGAAGTAATGTGACCAGAACAGGGGCCCAGAGACTGGTTAAAAGTTGAAGATATATCTCTGACCTGTCATTTAATAAATCTGTTCCTGGAGGATATTCTACCTCACCTTTATAACGTAGGGACAATCATTGTACCTTCTTCTTAGGACTTTTGGGGCGAGTAAAATAGATAATCCGTGCAAAACACTTGGTATGGTGCCTTTGACATTACACTTGTTATACATAGTAGGTATTATTTTCTAAGAGATTTGATTTAAAAAAAGAGATATGGTTTAGACACTGAATCAGGACGCTGAAACAATGTATTCAGAACCTAAGGTGGGAGTCCTCCTCCTTTTTTCTCTCCAAAGAACACCTATACAGTTTTACAAGAATTGAAGAGGTAGAAAAATCCTTCCTGAGTGAACCTTGGGAATCAGGGACCTAAGCTTCCTTAAGTTAATATTATTCCCTCTGAACACTCTTTGCTTCTTCTCAACATTTTCCTTTCTTCCTATTTCATTTTGTGTTATCGTTAAAAATTTAAGAATGTGGAAATTCTCCATAGAACACTTAGTTGGCCATGATCGAATTACTTCTGGTTTTAACTTCATGTTTCCTGTAAGGCATTTGTGGAGATGATTAGACTTTTGTGGTGAAATCATCAAAGGTCAGTTTCATGAACAATAACCCCCTCCGTGGGTCCATTTTGGTAAGAGCTGGTGTTTGTACCCCTTGATTTGTGCCCTCAATTCTTTCCAGCCTTACCAAAGGATTGGAGTAATCACTGAGTGTTCAGGTGTATGAATAGCGATGGTCTTAAAATGGTGTGACCAGTTGTGAAGGAAAAATTTACTTCCTTACTGACCAGCAGTCGTCAGCTATCTGATGCTTTCCAATATGCCCTATAAAATTTCATAAACCTTGCCTTTGGAAGCAACATGGGAATTTAAGGTGCATTTAAGTAACAGTGAATTGTTATTGAATGTCAGTGACAGCTCTTCTAGCGTCTATGTTAATGGCAGTTAAATTCATAATCAGTGATATGACAATCAATACCTCATGTTGACCCAATATACATTATTTTTTGCCTCTTCAGAGACAGAAAAATAAGAAACGGCTTTACTCCTTATCCTATGCTTCCGTTTTGCTTTTCATTTCTGCATGCTGTCAATGTTAATGGAAAAGGATGTTTGGGCTTTTCTCCACCTTTCTTCCAGAATTAAAGCTGTCTTCTTTATTCTGGATCCTGCTCCAAATTGTACAGGGTCTGATAGCTACTACGGTTGTGCCCATCTCCTTTTAGGAACATGTGAATGGACGTGTCCCACCCCTTATTTGGCAGTGAGTGTTCCCAAAGCCCAGCTATGCTTTTGTTAAATCTAAACACATAAGCAAGGGTGCCGGAGTACCATGAGCAATAAAAAAAATAAAACCTGTCTGGCTGAACATGCTGTCCTTCTGCAGAAGATAATTTATAGTTTGTTTTCTTTTTCTTGCTGAACTGCCATGCTCTACCTTTTGAGCTCCTTTTTTTTTATGGGAATGTGGGCAGTTCGTACCATTCTCTATTTTCCTAATGATTGTCACTGATAATGAGACAATGTGGTCCAGATATAAATTAATTAAAGATTTTCATTAAATTTCAATCCTGGAACATTTTGATAGACGTACTGCCTCAATTGTTTTTGTTTTAATTTGTGAAACACAAGGCTTCTCGAGTCACAAGTCCTAATATTTTCCTAGGAATGAGACCACATTAAGATCTTAATTAGTCCCTTAAGCTTTATGGACATTATTTT
The DNA here is from genome assembly GCF_964165515.1 of Mesoplodon bidens. Classification (NCBI taxonomy): domain Eukaryota; kingdom Metazoa; phylum Chordata; class Mammalia; order Artiodactyla; family Ziphiidae; genus Mesoplodon; species Mesoplodon bidens. The sequence continues at coordinate 65,399,740 of NC_138162.1, read as the reverse complement.
ACTTTTATGTTTGATGCCAGTTTAGCACAAAGTACTTTTGCAGTAATTTTCCTTTGGAATTCTATTTTTTATCTTTGAGGTTATTAGGCTTTGAGGTTTGTGGAGAACGTGTACCGGGGAGGGTAACTGTTATATCAATCATATTTAATTGGTCCCTTTATTCAGAGTTTCTTGCATCCTGAAAATGAAAAGGACATCTAAACTAAAATAATAATTATTATATAAAATCATTTTTAAAAAACAATACAGACATTTGACTGTGGAATGCATGACAAAGAACTAATTTATTATTACAAGAATGCTGTTCACCTTGCTACTATTAGAGGTTTAATTTTCAGTCCGATGTGGTATGTTTTCATTAAGCCATATAGACTAACTTATTTTAGTTTCATGTCTCACTTCAAAATTATTAAAATACAAGTTGGGAAAGAGGCCTTTGTCCTGTAAGATTTTTTTGTTGTTGTTCTTTTCAAGACAATTCAGACTAGTGCTATCTTCCTGAGGCTGTCCTGATGGGATATTTATATAAATCAGTTTGACTCTATTAATACACTGTATTGATCTACAATTCATCTAATTGTTGAAAGGATATTAATGGATTCCATTAGTCCATTTTATAATTTCCACATGTTCTGAGGAAAATAAATCTTTAGTTCCTCTACTTGTAAGGAAGAGCCAATTCCAATAGAACCAGCTGAAAATAGGACGAAGTATATATCTCATAAAATTCATTAGCGCAAGTAAGATCCATTCAAATATTCCTAAAGTTGTTCCTTTAGAGATATCAATTCCTTACAAAAAACTACTAATAGTAGCATATTTACAAATACAAATTTGTGAATGCAAATTTGCACAGTATCTTTGCTGTGAGTCTATGGGTCACCATCTAAGGAAGAACAGAACCCATCCTTAGCCCCTAATCCCAGCTGACCACCAGCACTCTTTTTTGTGATTGTTATACTGATTTCAAGGAGTGCTATCTAGTAGAGACACCTATGCAGCTAAAACTGCATAGGCTAAGATGAGGCCTACTTATCAGAATTATTATAAGCAAAAGAGAAAATGTCTCCTGAATGACTAGCACAGTGCCTAGAACACACAATAAATACTGAATGTACAGTAGCTATTATTATTACTGGGGCTACTCTATCACCTCTAGTCATTTAGACAATGGTGGCATGAGTTGTAAATGTGTGCTTATCATCAACCTTCTTTCAGAGTATACTCTCAGCTGTTTATCTTAAAACAATAAACAATGAGCAATCAAATATAGCCTTAAAGAACTGCAGAGCAGAACTGATAGAATCTGGGGCTAAACAATGCTTATTCTATCCATGCCAAATAAAAGTACCTGGAAACTTGTAAGGTTACAGTGTTGGACTTAGAATGTTGGACAGGCAGTGAGAGATGACGTAGTCAATGCCCTTATGATCCAGAGAAGGAATGTGATTTCAGGAAAGAGAAAGAACTTGCTGAAGGTTCCAAAGCCATTGAGTTTAATAAGCCAGGGAGTATAGCTGAAATTTTTCACGTAACCAGACACATACTCTTTCCAACATATCACAGTGCTTCCAGGTTAGTAAACACTAATTTGAGAACCATACTTATTTGTGTGGCTTATTTGTGAATAAATATTCACTTATTTGTGAATATTTATTGAGTACCTGCCATGTGCAAAATAAGATGTAAAGATATATAAGAGCTTGGCATGGAAAAAAACATATATATACATATATATAAACCTTCTTATATATAAATTTATGTCACATATAACACCTGAGGAGCCATATAGTCTAATCTTTATGTGGTGTAACATATAAAGAAACAGTAGTGTTTACTGGCTCTGTGAAGAAAACTTAAATTTTAAAGATTCCTTGAAGGACTTTTAGACAGCACACATGTACTTTAGGAACTTTTTCCCCTCTCCAAATTTCCCACTCATAATAGTCACTGAACCTCTTTACCTCTCTCTCATCCCCATGGTCCCTTACACCACCGTGCTCTCCCTTCCACCACCATCTTCCCTACTGTACATGATTTTCCTGAAAAAAAAAAAAAAAAGAAAGTAATCTTCACATCAACTGTTCTTTTAGGGGGGTAAAAACTAGCCCTCCTGTTTTTATAAACCCTTGTTAGAATGCTGGTAATTTTTTTTTATCTTGTAGCAAACAAGTAATACTGTGTTAAAAAACAAAAACAAAAATGGATGACCCTTTGGCAACAGAAGATGACAGATCTTTGAAAAGTAACTGACTATTTTGTGCATCGTTATCAAGGATGCTGTTACCAAACAACATTCTGGTCATGACCTTGATTCACAAGTTGATGATAGATGGTCACGTGATTTATAGCTGCGCTTCAGTTGCTCCTCATCCCCTACTTTCTAAAGCTTTATGATTATGCAAGCAGAGAAAGGAACATGCGTGAATTACTAGACTATCTAATGTATTGTGGAGTGCTCAAATAGAGAACACGGTATTCTCTTTCTTTTCTTTTTTCTTTTTTTATTGAAGAATCGTTGACATAGAGTGTTATATTAGTTTCAGGTGTACAAATAGTGATTTGACATTTGGAGACATTATGAAGTGGTCACCATGATAAGTCTAGTAATTATCTGTCACCATGCAAAGTTATTATAATACTAATGACTATATTCCCTATGCGGTATGTTACATCCCCATGGCTTATTTATTTTATAACTGGAAGTTTGTACTTCTTAATTTCCTTCACCTATTTTGCTCAAAGCCCTAACCCCATCCCCTCTGGCGACCACCAGTTGGTTCTCTTTATCTATTACTCTGTTTCAAACATAGTATTCTCTTAACAGTTGGCACAAGAATTTCTCTTACATGGAGAAAAAAAAAATGTCTTCTTTGGAAAAGTTACTGATATGCCTGTTTGGGTTAGCAGCTATAATTCTAAAGGAACCAAATGTGAAAGATCATCTGTCCTGTAGGAGATGAGAGGAAGACGTGGTGACTTTGGAAGGCAGAGAAGATGAAGAATGGAAGAGGGAGTTCAGGGCCACTGAAAGACTGTGATCAGAGTCTCCTTATGACCCACACATTCTTGAGTCATTTTATGTCTCCCTCAAGGCCATCCCATGTTTCTTGATCAACAAAATAAATCATCTCATGTGTCATGGACCTAAGACTTCAAGCAAAAAATAATAGTTTCTCACCCCTAAAGACCATTGACCCTAATATATGAACAAAGCTAAAATTAGATATGTGATTAGCTGTCTGCTACATTAAAGATAATGTGGATTTTACCTTATCTGTCTTTTAACCTACCAAACCAGCAAGGCGACCAAGATTCCCATTCCATTCTATTTCTTCCAGATATTTTAATTTGCTGATTCTTCTTGTTTCTAAGCTACCTTAAAAGTTGAGTGTTAATATGTCTTTTACAGTTTTTTCCCCGTCTTTTTATGGATGCTATTTCTGTGTTTTAGGTAGTAATTTCAAGCTCATCTTTCTGGATGTTTCTCATCAGTGGTTTTATGATACCCGCTATCATTCATCTTCCCCACCACAGTTTTGTCACAGGGCATCCCACACTGCTTGCTAGGACTGCAAAATAAGTGTACAGGGTTCTTCTCATGTGAATGTTTATTGACATGTCGACATGCTGTATGAGAACTTCTATGGGAGATACTTTACCTCTCTAGACCTATCACATCATACAATAAATATTTATTGAGTTGAGTTACTGAATGCTTATGAAACTTACGGAGAAATTAGAAGTAAATCATCAAATAGATTCTAACCACATAACTAAAAAGTAAGCTACTACTACTCTTTGGTTACTATGGGACTTATTTTAAGCAACCAGTAATTGAACATACTCGATGTGCTACGTGCTTTACATACATGAGCTCATTTAATCTTACTGATTACTATAAAAGTAAATATCATTATCATTGTTTTATGAATGTAACGTAATTTCCTGGATGTCTGAAAGGTCATAAGGTCATAAGAGTTTGAATGTCATGTCTTTCAAACTTAATAATTTTTGCTTCCTGCCACCAGACCCTGGTCATACTCACAAGGTACAGATGGATCAATAGAGTAATAGAAGTGAATCCAAAGAAAAAAATTAGTTACATTATTTCCCCTAATTTCCAAAGAAGTTAGGACTTTCTTAATCATGTTAATTATTTCTGTAATTTAAAGATTATAAAAATAAGAGACTCTAAAGAGTAATTTCAGGCAAATACAGAATTTGTAGATGTATCAATCTTATTAGAGTTTTCAGAGTTCAAACACATGTTTGACATTCAACTTCAGTGTGAAGCTGTGTTGTGATATTGGCTGGAACAGTGCAGAGACCTCAGAACCTCTCACCACTGTCATGTGTATCACATCGTAACTCCTCCCTTCACAAAGAAAATTGAGTTTATTCTCTAGAGGTATTCAGACACAAAAAACTCCTATCATGTAACAGTTTACAGTTCTGTTGTACTCCAGGACTTAAATTCAAATGGTATTCAACTATATATATTCCATTTGAAAATTTAATTATGACATAGCTCCTTGTTTAAATTTGAATGAAATCTCTCCTGAAAAGTGCCCAATTCAAGGAGCTTGGTAAGTACTCATGAAATCACATTTTGGAATTTTGACATTTTGTATATTAGAAGCGGGATTCCCAGTTGTATGTTGGTACTTTGGGATAATACAGCAAACAAACTCTAATAAGCATCACATTTTACTAAGAGAATGAAGCACTTTGTTCTATCTTTTATTACTTGTTAATAAAAATGTGTAGAATATTTAGGCAAATACCTTTTTAATTCAGGGTAACATTAAGGGTATAATTTCAGGAATCCCATATCTTGATTAATTGTAAAATTTCTTATTTTCTTCCTTTCTTTCTATCCTCCTTTTCTTCCTTCCTCCTTTTCCCCCTTTTTTTCTTGTTTCCTATGACTCTAATCCTCTTTCTCCACTGTCACTGACATGTGAACTTCACGGTCCATCCAAAGAGGTCCAGAGAAGTTGCAACTGAGATGATCTGAGTACAGTTATTCTGAAAAAGACATTCCCTTACAGGTTTCTTCTGACAAAAGAAGTATATTAGTTGTAAACACAAGTTTCGTTGGGTCAGTGCTTCTTTCCAAAACTCTGCTTCACTGGCAAGTCACTATTTCAACTTCATTAGTTGGAAAGTAGTAGGAATAGTCTTTAATTGTTTAAACAGGTATTTCTGCTGATTTATTATGGCATTCATATATTCCCTTAAAATTTCATACAGGTTTTACTTTCATATAATTGTTGGTGTCTGCCCCATTTTCAAAACTGATTGGTGGGAATAAATTCATCTTCAGAGGGACAGTGTAACTGAAATGGGTATGAAAACATTATCAGCTTCTGCTCTTCTTTTTTTTTTTTTTTTTTTGCGCTGTACGTGGGCCTCTCACTGTTGTGGCCTCTCCCGTTGCGGAGCACAGGCTCCGGACGCACAGGCTCAACGGCCATGGCTCACGGGCCCAACTGCTCCGCGGCATGTGGGATCTTCCCAGACCGGGGCACGAACCCGTGTCCCCTGCATCGGCAGGCGGACTCTCAACCACTGCGCCACCAGGGAAGCCCTCTGCTCTTCTTAATGGCAATATTTTCATGTTCTTAGAACTATTTTCACCCAGGTCTTTATCTTCAAAATTCTAAAATAAACTGCCCTACTATATTTCAAAAATCCAATATGCCATCAGTTATAAGATGTACCATCATTTTATGACGAGAGAAAAAAATGTTACCAAAGAAACTTAGGCAAATATCAATTATAAGACATATCCAAATTTTAGAGACATTAAAATATGAAAGCTATATTTCTTTTTATCAGTCATTCTCTCCCCCAGGTGAAAGCAAAATCCAGAGCTTTTACTTGACTTGGTGGATCAAGCTTAATCTGAGGCAATTTAATAAACAAGTGATGGAAGTAGGAGGTATCAAAACTTAACAAGCAACTTATTTAACATGGATGAAGCTCTGCTGTGAATCAAGGAAGAAGCAGGATGTAAGTTGCTGTCAGAACTTTCAGGATATTTAGCACATTATTCTAATTTTGGATAAATGTGTCTTGTACGATGGAAAAATGCGGTGATGTGGATCTGGAAATCCTTATAGCTATGAAGCGTTACAAATTACAATAAAATGGAAGACAGTCTTGTAAATAAAAAAAGAAACCCAAAGAAATAATTGTTTTGTGAGATACACATCTATTGCGTGGATAGGATAGATAACGCATTTATGAAACATTTCACGTCTGCATCAGCATGACGATGTTATCTTATTTATTCTATTCAATAGTTGTTGCCTATCTGGAAACATATTTATAAGCATACCCAGCCTCCTGGTGCATAAATTATTTTGTGGAAGAAGATTAAGAACTTTCAAAATAACATAAACTTTTTGAGGTCACCAAGGTACCATTAAGTAAATTATTGCCCCACAGCCCTAAATGGTACCTAGTAGCCAGGAGGAGTGTAATGCACCTATCAAAGCACCTAATTTACTCTCCAGGAGTAATGAACTAGTGGACAGGTCCTGGATGATAAATTACACATTGAAATGCATTTTCCCAAGTGAATTGGGCTCAGTGTAGTCTGACTAAAATTAATGCCTCACATTTATTTCAAACATGTGAAGGCGAAGGTCTACAAATAGTTTCAGAAGTCTAAAGTGAGACCATTCCATCTATTTAAATGCAGTAAAGGGCAAGATAAATTCGGTTACAAAAATCGAAGATAAAGTTGGCCAAAGCAAATGAATGAAAAGTATCCTATATGCAGTTAGGAAGGGTCACTGAACAAGAAACACTCAGAATAAAACCTCATCTGAAAGACAGCTGTGCTTTTTGTTAATCCTTGTGTGTTCCAAAAAAGTCTTCCCTGTAAGAATTTAACCTGCCCAACCTTGTACAATCTATGATACCTGCCAGGATGGCAACCCGAGGTGGTATGTTTCCAGGCCATGAATGATGTTGTATTTACTGAATAATGTCTATTGCAAAGAAACTGTAAAGTATTTTTGCCTTTTGAAAACTTTCCTTTGTTAGCCTTTATGATCTCAGAGGGATTGCATAAATGTCTGGTATCCTACTTATTTTTGCTTTTCCTTTGGGGAATGATGAAAGAATCTGGAGTCATTTCTGAATCCTAGAGCCCTGAACTCGTATGATCCTCAATTTCAAATAATCTCAAGCAACTAACACTTAAAAGCACACTGACTTTGTACTATCACATTTGTGCTTTCACCGATGTCTGAATATTTACTCCATTAAGTATCATATTTAAGACTAATTTGACCAAATGAAATTCTACCAGACAGTACAACCATTGAGGATAGATTTCATGGCAAGTAGATTGTGCTGCTGTTGGCTGAAAATTCATTTTTTCCCCCTGGTGTCCCACTCTGTAAGAGATTACGTATCCCTGTTCTGTTGAATTCAGAAGGTCATGGGAGGAGCTGACATGTAGTACTTGAGCACAGAAGTGCTTCATCATTCAGCTAGTGCTTCACCCTTTCTCTTTTCTATTATAAGACCATTGATATACCACGGAGAAGCTCCTCCAGTGGCTGGGTCTCCTAAGTGAAGATCATGATGCAGGAGAGCCACTGTTACCATGAAAGAACTACAGCATAAACGAGGAAAGATGTTTGTTGTTGTAAATCAGTGAGATTTGGGGGTACTTTGTTATGACGATATAATCTGACCCTCACTGGTATAGTAAACAATGCCTGGTACATTATAGCTCTTCAATAAATGTTTGTGGAATGAATCGATTTCTGGATTTTTGTAGCAAATCATTATTCACACCACTAAAATCTGAGTGTGGTATATCATAACTGCCTGTGGGTGAAGTAAGGGCCGCAAAACATTATTCTCTGTAGTACTGCCCCCATCATCAGGAATAGACCCTCTAAATTTCTCCTTTGAGAATTCTGGGAAATTTCTTCCAGGCTTTTTCTTACATTTTTGTCTTCTCTCCAGCTTTTTTAGGATCATGTCTCCTTTGTTACCAATGGCAAATAGGCATGTGTCATTAGTTGTCACCTCAAGGCACTGCTGTTCTGTTGATGATTTTAGACAATGAGGGCATCAAAGATGGACATGTTGACTAATGTGAGGCTACCAGTGTCATCATCTACCACGTAGGAGCCTTTGTCTTCTTACTTTCTCTTCTCATAAGCTGAAGCTTTTCACAAAATGATTCTTCTGGTTTTCATTTTTTATTTATTTTAGTAGATTCCCATCCTCAGAGTTTGTCATGAGTTCCTAGGATGTGAGCTAAAAGACCATCAGAATGACAAGCATCACGCCTTATTCAGAATCTTACCTCCCTCCAATCCTGACATTGTCTTTGGACTAAATGTGTATAATAATAGCTAAAATCTATTGACAGGTTATATGTCAGCCACTGTTCAAAGAACAGTTGAATCTTTGTATCAATCATATGATAAGGAAACAAAAACAGAGAAGTTAAATGACTTTACCATGGTCACATAGCAAGATTACCCAAGCTGTCTTACTTAAAAACCAGTTTATTACACTTTTCAACTATATTTCAACTCTTTTTAAAGATTTTTCACTTAGGAGGTTCCTTGTACACCAGGGAGAGCCCTGGTGACCTCATTCTACTAGTTTTCTGTGTATGCCCAGTAGAAGTCCATATTCTTAAAGGTATGACCTAGTGCTGGCTGTCATGTTGACAAAAATTAAGATGATGATGAACATTTCAGATATCATGATGTCATTTTTTATGGCACAATGTTTAAGGGAACATCATTATATTTATTATATTATTCAAACTCTATGACATAGCTGGAAACTATGAAACTGTATTTATTTCAAAATGTGATATATTTAAAATATTTCACCTAGGACATATTGTTTTTTAAAAAACTTAATGATGGACTATGGAACTTGTTTTTCTACACAAAATATTTTTCTTCAACGAAACAAAAGCAAAGCTCAGTCAATCTGTGTGGTATACCATGTTGGAATGTGTAGACAAACAAAAGTTCAAATTATAATATGGCTCTGACAATATAAAAACCCTATGAGGAGTAAATGGCTAATCAATTCTGATCCAAACATTAATGACATACTATGCTGCAATTAACATGACCACTTCTGTTTATAATGAAGATGAAAAACACAGGAAAGTATTTATAATAAAATTCTGTATGAATAATGAGAATTTAAAATCATAAGTGTATTATATTTACAACCACTAAGAGTAACTGTACATATGTAAATATACAAAACCTGGACTAGAATAAACTGGATTCATAATAGCTACATTAGGGTTGTGACCTTTTGGGGCAGTTAAAATTATTTTTTCAAAAATTTTTTTACATAAAAGTAAAAAACTAATGAAAATAGAACTTAATATTAAAAAAAATTAGTCTTAACGAATTTAGTAATTATATATGAGGATGCACTTAATTGCTGAAATTACTTTTTAGTTATGTTTATTAATGATCAGATTGTTGACTACATCTCATTTCTTCCAGTCACATTTCTCCCTGTCTTCCTCCCGTGAAATTCAGAGAAGTGAAGTAAGGAGTAAGGTGAGTGGAATGATTTAAAGAAATAAGATAAGCAGAGATCTTATCACGACTCCTTTGGGAATTATAAGGTAATAAAACTCCGGAGTTGTTTTTACTGGCAAATATTCAAATACCAGCCTTTGACTTAGAGCTTCACTGGTCAAAATTTGGCAAGGCCAGCTTCTGTGCAATGTCTGTGAGTAAAAGGCCCTAAGCTGAGTAGGGAAACTGCCAGGCTCTGCCCAATTTTATTAGGGCTGTTTTAAAGATCTAGTAACAATGATCCTAATTAGCTTCCCTTAATTCTACCCAAGGTAGTTCATAAACACAAAGGCCAAGTTCAAAATCAGAGACTTTTGAGTCTGGGGTGGGGGTGGGAGCTGAGAAATAGGTAGCACATGGGCAGCAATCCTTCTTTGTTTATCCAAGGCAGATGTGAATCATCTATCTATCATTTTCAGATATACCGGATCTGAAATCCTTTTAGGGATACCCTCTAGAAAATTCATATCAATTGATTGGAGTTATCTTATGAAATGAAGCTATTTGACATTCCATACTTAATCCACTGTTTCTTTTCACTGAGGGAACTGAAACCCCTAATGGGAGGTAGGAAATGAATTTTAAGCAATTTCTATTTTCAAAGCACTCTGATATGCACACAGCATGTGGTCCTAAGAAAAACATTGTTAACATTCCCATTGGACAGATGAGGAAACTGAGTCTCAGAGAGGCTAAGCAAATGTACCAGCTTACAGTTCTCCCTAGGTACAGATGCACAACCTCAATGCAATTCTCTTGACCTCGGGTCTAGTACATTAGTATATTTTCCAACACCTCCAAGCTGCAAGGTAATGGTATTCTTTCTCTGAATAAATTAATGGATGATATTAAAAGAATCCTTCTTGGGTCAATGGCAGCCACTCATCTTCCCATGAACCAGAAGAGAAAGACTCATAAATAATAAACCACTATGCCTAGCAGCCACCTGCCACTTAAATATTAATAGTGTGTATGTTAAATACTTTTATATAACCACATTAAAGGCATTAAATAAATGTCAGGGCTTGAAAAATTACCACTTTGGGTCACCGCTGGCCACTAAATTCTACAGGCTGGCTATTAGAGCAGGATTTTTAGAAATTCCACTGTCCTGGACTTTTCTTTCCAGGAAAAATAGTATCTTCCTGGACGATAGAGAGAGCTGTTTGAGGCCTAAAATTTGCTAACTTCATTACTATGTATGAAGTTTAAGCCACAGTGACTCTTAACAATTTCCACTCCCTTCCCCCAACTCAAATTTTGCAATTTCTCAGCAACCTGGACAACTCAGTCTGGAATATTCTTCACAGTACAGAGCAGAATCAGGGTCTTCTGCTTGGATGGAGGAGTAGGCTTTTACCATCAATGATTCAAATATTTGTTCCCTTTTCCAGCTCCTTCTGGAAAAACTCACTTCCCAAGAAGGAAGTTTTTGTGATTAGGAAATTGTTCAACTTCTCTCTTGGGTAAATCATATTGTGAATTATTCTGTTGAATTCCTTTCCATTTTTTTTCTATTTACTTCTTGTTTCATTCCCTCTAGGTCTCATCCATCCCTTCTGTATAGTAAATTTTAATCTGTTTTCAAAATAAATACTCAACTGACAAAACAAATATTAAGAGGAAGTGAGGAATGAAAAAGAATCCAGCTAATCTTGATTGCAAATTTATGTTTGAGAACTATATCTTTCTCCACATCTCTACCCCCTCATCAATATATTACCTGCCATCTGTAAAAACAAAGGTAACAGATACATTTTTTTTCTTGTTAATTTTAAGCAAGATGTAGAAAATGCCATCTACACGCTCCTGGATCTCGACCGATTTCCAAAACTCTACATCTGTTCTCAGAAACTTCTGCTGCCCTGTCTGTATAATTCCTGCTAGTCTGACTTTATAATATCCAGCATCATTTTCTACTCTTTCTTTCCCAAGCAGAGCCATAGGATGGGAAAGAAATTCTCTGGAAGATGGTAAAGCTAGCATAATGGGACTCTTACAAGGTTTGTGCTGGCAGCAAATCATAACTCACACTGGCTAGGAGGGTTAACCATACCACATGTGGCTTCGCGGTATGTGCTTGGGGTTCACAGTAATTTGTGTCCTTGGTGTAACCAAAGGCATATCATAATTGCCTACATTCTAATAGGGGATATATTATTTTAAGTATCATTGTATGTAATAGCCGAACTTCCTAGGCAAACTTTTGAGCTCTTCCACATTTTAGAACTATAAAAATAATGCCAACTCCTAGCAAATATGAAAAAAATCATGTTTATAATTGATTGTAATATATTTTACTCCATTTACATAATATTTGTCCTTTAACTATTTATTAGAATAATATATATTTTCTGTGGAAGAAGAAAATAAAAATCACGCCTAATCTGCTTGCTGAGATAACCGCTGAGAACAGTTCGGTTATTTCCTTCTAGTAATTTCCTGCACATTTAGTTACATATCAATAATCACATAACTGGGAGAATACTGCACATACAATTTGTTCTGGCCTTTTCACTTATGTTTTAGTAGGTGTTTCCTCATATAGGATTTGAAGTCAAGATAATAGATATCTTTAAGAAGAAAGGTGAGGGTAGCGTTTAAGAGGGATCACGAAATAGATTTTTGGGATAATGGGAATAATTTATTTCTTAAATTGGATGGTGGTTACAGGGTGTAATTCTCTGATAACTCATTGAGTGCATACTTAAGGTTTTTTGTATTTTTCTTTTCTGTATGTTATACTTCAATAAAAAGTTTATTTAATACAAAATCATGAATTAATTGAAAAATGAGTCATAATGACTGCATAACATTCTATTGTAAAACTTCATTATGATGAATTAGGCCATACTTCCATTGTTAGGTATTCAGTTTAATGCTTTCTAATATTTCAAATAATACTTTTCTGAATATATTTGTATTTATATATTCATCTGTATGACATTCGTTTGGGGTAGAGTTCTAGAAGTATTTGCCCCTTTCCTGAGAAGAAATTACACCATAATAGGGAGAGAGATTAATGTAAGTAAATTTTCTGCAATTGCATTTATTGATATGTTAAACATAGGGCAACCTTCAAATTCTTAAAGCTGTTAAATCCTGAGTTGATTCCCCATGGAATTTGGACAACAAGTGAGATATTCTTCATCCCAACAAAGATGAGCAGTTGTCTGTTCAATTCAATGGAGTAAACCATTCTTGAGCACCAAGTCCATGGCAGGACTCTCCTGGACACTAGCACACAGAGATGACACAGGTATAGCTCTGCTCTTGTTTTGTAATAAAAGTTGACCCCAGAGGAAACACTTTCAAACCAGGGTGGATATGAACGTTCCCCCTCATTTCAAAGTTCCTTCATCTGTATATTGGGATAATAATACTTACTTTGACGGCTTGCAGTGAGGATTAAATTAAACAGCATTTTTGGAAAACAGTATAAAGGTTCCTCAAAAAACTAAAAATAGAGTTGCCATATAATCCAGCAATCCCACTCCTGGGCATATACCCAGACAAAACTATAACTCAAAAAGATACATGCACCCCTATGTTCATAGCAGCACTACTTACAACAGCCAACACATGCAAACAACCTAAATGTCCATTGATAAAGAAGATGTGGTACATATATACAATGGAATACTACTCCCATAAAAAAGAATGAAATAATGCCATTTGCAGCAACAAGGATGGACCCAGAGATTATCATAATGAGTGAAGTAAGTCAGAAAGAGAAAGACAAATCCCATACGATGTGACTTATATGTAGAATCTAAAATACGACAAAAATGAACATATCTATGAAACAAACTTACAGGCATAGAATAGACTTGTAGTTGCCAAGGTGGAGGGAAGGTGGGGGAGGGATGGACTGGGAGTTTGGGATAGCAGATGCAAGCTAGTATATATACAATGGATAAACAACAAGGTCCTACTGTATAGCACAGGGAACTATATTCAGTATCCTGTGACAAACCACAATGGAAAAGAATCTGAAAAAAGAATACATATATGTATAACTGAGTCACTGCTGTACAGCAGAAATTAATACAATGTTGTAAATCAACTATACTTCAATACAATTAAAAAAATTAAATAGCATTTTCAAAGCACTAGTCAGGGGTGCAATTCAAAATATTTAATAATTCATATATACTGGCATCGACCAGCCAGAACAAATGCTGATTCTGACAAAATGGAGGCCAGTAGTAGAGAACTGCCTTCCGTCCAAATGCATTCTGGCTGAATACTTTGTGCTGTAGCCCAGAGTAGGTCTTGACAAGGGTTAGTTTGGGGTTCTTTCTTTCCTTCCAGATAAAGTAAAAATTCCTTCAAACTAATATCTAGTTTTTGAATAAAGTTATTTTGCTTTCAAATATTTGGAGAAAGCAACCCAAGACGTGTGATCTGTGCTGAAACACTTCCTTTAATTTTCACCAACTACGGTCATTGGAACTCTTCAACCAGTCGTACCATTGTTTCGTTTGTATGCAACTCTGATTTCTAAAGCTATCAGCTGCAGAAGCTTGTTGTGAGAAGAATTATGTCCCATATTTATTCCTAAAAGTTGGCAGTGAATATATGAACCATGTGGGTAGTGGGGTTGGGATTTGGGGTCTAGTCATATAAATATAGCAAATGAAAAACCGAAAACTCAAAACTTGATATTCTGGGAGCAGGTTTCAGATTTTTGAGTTCCATAAAACTGTTTCAAAATTTGCTAAAGTCAAAGGTATGAATTATTGCAGAAATAGAACAATAACTACAAGTATAAAAATGCCCATTCATTACTATAGATTATTTTAGGTGGTTATGGTTAAGCATCTGTTCATGCAACAGGAGCAACTCAGAAATATGTTAACATCTGTTCTTCAAATTTGGAAGATAAATACTTTATACTATAGAAATAATCCACTGGAGCTCTTCAAATCTCACCAGTTCCAATAAGAACTCTGCATTTTGCTGCCACCTTTCTCTTTGAATACACAGGAAATGTGGAGTCAGGAATGAGAATATTGGGTAATGTCATTATTGCAATCGGGGATGGAAATTTCTGTAAGTTCATTTCAAAGATTGACATTTAAATGCCCATGGCATAATATGGCTTGTATTATACCCAAGCCATTACTTGGTCTCTGATAAGTGTTTAATGTTCACTGTGGGAGCAAATATGGACAGAATAAATGTTTCTTAAACACCAAAGGTAATGTGACATCTTTGGAAAGAAAATGTATTTTGGTATCTGATGAATATGAGTTAGAGATCTGACTCCATCAGTTACTGGCTATGTGACCTTAGGTTAGAGCCTCAGATTCCTTACCTGTGAAAATAAGGAAAATAGCACATTTATAATTTTGCTATAGAATTTAGAAGGAATGTGTTTATAGTCACTGACACAGAATAGAATCATAAGTAATAATAACTAATATCGTAAGTAATAATGTATAAATAATTATATTTATTGCTCTTATAATACAAAAGTCCAGGAATCATGAAAATGTGGGAAATACTTAAAAAAACAAATCTTCCATTGTGGTATCTTCAACATATATGTCAATGAAGAAATTTACCAGTTGTGACTTAACAGATAAAATTAGGAGACTACCTCCTAATAACCATTTTTGGAATGGAAGCTTTAATTTCCTCCTGAAGCTTCTGTCAAGTAAAGTTGATTTCCACAATCAGCCAGTTTTGAACTGTAAATAGTGATGCTTTGATCTTGGTAGGAGGCATCCTCTATGAGTTCCTGGACAATAGGCAGGTAAATACCTAAGCAGCAGCTGACCCAGGAATCCAAATATTTCACATTTCATCCATCTTCTCATGAAGCTTCACTGGATCAAACACTGTAGCAAAGCTCTTTTTTTTTTTTTTTTTTTTTTAAAAAAAAACCTGATCCAGTCAAATTATCTCAATGCAAAAAAATGCCTTAGTTTGTCAATATAAAGTCTAAGGCTAGAAGTGAGGTGGAATAGAAAGATAATTACATTCTCTTCAGAAGGGCTTTCGTTTTGTCCTTTTTTTTCTCTCTCGTGATTGGGTAAAAACTACTGAAGAATGGTCTCCAAGGTTTCCCTCTGTCCTTGCCCTTCAGTTTCCAGGACAAGAGCATTCCCTGCGTTGACTGTGCTTTGCTCTCTTGGATTTCCTGGCTGTCCTTATACCCACACTCCAGGTGGGGTCAGCTGTTTCTCAGCCTTGTCTTCTCCCCAGCAGAGTCAGAGCTTAAGTTGGGAACTTAGTGAGAGAATGAAAAGTGGTAGCTGATGGAGCTCTGATTTACCTTAGAATACGGTACCTTTGAGAGGTGGGCAATGAGGAGGATTGGAGTAATTGTATAGAGGAGTTACATGACCATCGCAGGTTTACACACAGGGGTGGGTGCACATGCAGGTTTGCGTGCGCACACACACACACACACACACAACCACACAGCCTCAGATGACTTCATTTTCTGTTAAGTTATATAATTACTTATTGTGGTCAGATCAAACTGTTGATATCATACTTTCTTTGGCTACTAACATCAGTAAAATACTACTAACAATAGTTAACTTGCTCTCCATGTGCCTGGACATGTGCTAGGCGTGTTACAATCATTAATATGCTTACTCCTCTTACTCTCTAAGGGAGGTACTATTATCAACATCTCACAGAAAGGAGAAGCTTGAAGCATTTAAGTGACCTATGCAGTCTCCGCGGTGGTGAGCAGTGGAACCCAGATTTCAGTCTAGAGAGCGTGACCCCATAGCCTAAACTCTAAGCCTTTCCATTGTATTCCTCTTTAGCTGTGTCCCAACTAGGACCTATTAAAAGGAATGGGGCATGGTGACCGATGACATGATGAGATGCACATACCATGCTGATGGCAGGTCTGAGCTGTATGTGAGTGCCTGCCCTCAGGAAGATTTCCTTTGCACAAAAATTGGGACACGGGAAGATAATCTGGCTTTGCTAGATATTCTTGCTTTTCTTCGCTCTACCCCATTCATTCTAGTTTATTCTGAACATGGCCACTTATTGATCATGTTACACCTTTTAAAAATCCCCTTTGAAAAAAAGGCAGCAAGGGTTTATTAACCCTTCCATTATTAAGTTCTTCTGTAAGATACGTTTGTATGTTACTGGAAATTGGGTGAGATCTCGGGTTTTTGTTTTTTTGGCAGTACGCGGGCCTCTCACTGTTGTGGCCTCTCCCGTTGCGGAGCACAGGCTCTGGACGCGCAGGCTCAGCGGCCATGGCTCACGGGCCCAGCTGCTCCACGGCATGTGGGATCTTCCCGGACAGGGGCACGAACCCGTGTCCCCTGCATCGGCAGGCGGACTCTCAACCACTGTGCCACCAGGGAAGGCCAAGAGATCTTGTTTTTTCTTCCAGAAAACAAGGATATGACAGTAAGAGTTATATATTAAGATTTTGTATCTTAATACCATTTATTTTCACTTGTTAAAAATTGAATCAGTGAAGAGTATATCAGTAATATGAACTTTTGGTCCTGTTGAGTATTCCTTTTCATTGGAAGTCTGTGACATTCATGTAAAATGTCTTTGGATCCTTTACTTTATCAGCTCCTCCCTGCCCTCTCACCTCTGGCCATGACTGAATGGAAGCTAACACTTTAAATTCTGACTAAGGGGAAAAAAAGGGACATGGTACTTGCAAGGTTATGCTTACTTACTAGTAATGAACTCCTAAAATCCTGTAGATCGAATTTTTATTAGTCTCATAAAATGTATTTCTCTTTAAATGTTGTTTAAATTGCATTTTGCTTTGGTTTTCAAGACGTTTAAGTTTTTTTTTCCCTCCTCTGTTGTTAAAGCTGTATTTTCCTTTTAGGTGCTTCTTCTCATTGATAAAACTTTTTAAAAGTCCAGCTAAACATTTTGCTTTAGTCTTCCAAGGGACCACCTTCTTTTTTTAAAAAGTTGATTGTCTGGGGCTTCCCTGGTGGCTCAGTGGTTGAGAGTCCACCTGCCGATGCAGGGGACACGGGTTCGTGCCCTAGTCCGGGAAGATCCCACGTGCCGCGAAGCGGCTGGGCCTGTGAGCCATGGCCGATGGGCCTGCACGTCCGGAGTCTGTGCTCCGCAACGGGAGAGGCCACAACAGTGAGAGGCCCGCGTATCGCAAAAAAAAAAAAAAAAAAAAAAGTTGACTGTCTGGAGCTTCTATAGGGTATATATTGTAATTGAGTGCTTGTCAACTCAAAGTCAAGGAAACTGATGGCATGTCATCCCATGTACACTGACGGTAGAAATAACATCTTGCTGTGGTATAGTTACCAATTCTGCAAAGCTAAGGATGCTACTGAATATTTCATTCATATATTATATATATTATATATTTATGTTATATATTTAATATATATCAGTATATTATATATTTATATGATCAGAAAAGTAGACCACCAATATGTTAAATTTCCTTGTTTATTCAAGATGATTAGTTGAGCTAATAGTATCACTCAGATTCAATTTCTTAAGTATTGGCTGGTGTAAATCTGTAACCTACAATGCACTATTAATTGAACACGGCTAGCTTTTGTGACTGTTTCAAATGTGCACATGTTATTTCCCTCAAGATAACATTACAGATATTGAATTTGTGTAAAGTGGCATGGACATACTACATTATTTTTCATGAAGTTTTAAGTTTTTATGGTAAAATTTATGTGTAGTGTATATATTTTCTGAAGTAACCATAGGTAAATTTCTCATGTTCTTGATGCCTGATGTAGCAGCATTTGAGAGGATCTTTTACACATTCTTAAAATACTAAAGGCAACATGATTTTGGATCCAACTTGCATAGAGAAAGGTAAATTAAATTGCCTTATATTATCAATTAAGTGTATACTACAAGCATATTTATTAAAAAAGAAATAAACTTTTTAAAGCAAACACTGAAACTCCTTTTCTTCTTCAACTCTTTCCCTCTCTCCCAAACCTACTTCAGTTTAGCATCAAAGTTCAATACTACCATTTAGGTAATCAGGCTCCATCTACCCTTCAAGTCCCTTTCCACACTACACTTGTCTATAAATCCTGTTCTCCAACCATACTGGATTCTTTACTTTTCTCTGGTATGGTCATTGCCCTTCCTTCCCTTTGTGTATCTGTTGATGTTTTGACTTTTTCTCTCATCCAGATGGATCCTTTCCATTCTTCAGGATTCTTTTCAAATCCCATCCTTTCCCCTGAAAACTTTTTTTCCCCACAAGTCAAACTCATAGTAACATATGGTGGTTACCAGAGGCTGGGGGCTGAGGGAAAACAGGAGATGTGGATCAAAGGGTACAAAATTTCAGTTGTAAGATGAATAAGTTCTGGAGACCTAATGTATAGTATGGTGACTACAGTGAATAATAATGTATTATATACTTGAAATTTGCCAAGAGAGTAGATCCCAAGAGTTCTCACCACACACATACACACACACACACATACACACACTGGTAACTATGGGAGGTGATGGGTATGTTAATTAGTTTGATTTTGGTAATCATTCACAATGTAAACATATATCAAAACATCATATTGTATACCTTATATACAATTTTTGTCAAAAATAAATAAAAAATTTTAAAACTACTTTTTCCCTTCTATTTAATGTAGACAAGATCAAATATATTCCCAGTGCAGCTGAGACTTCTTTATATCATTCACCAGGCAATTAAATACATATAGTCTCATAGAAGGTAGCAAGGAGTAAGCCAAAAAGTCAAAGACCAGAAAATCAGGCCATCCTTGCCCCTCTCTAATTCCTGGAGCTGTCAATAACCAACCTCTCTCCTACTCTTTGCTGAACCAGGATGCTGCACAGACTTTTCAAGACAGGGTTCCACTAATAATCAAAGTGGGTAAAGATGATGCAAAACTGAACTGGAAACATCAGTTCTGTTTCTGGCTGCATCCCTTCATAGCTGTATGAACTGAAGGTTCTATTTGAAATAATGTAACATGTATGAAAATATTTTTTGAACTTAGATATTATAAATACGTCATATGATACTACCCCAAACTCTTATTTCACTCTACTGAGATAAAGCCAGTGGTATGCTGGTTAACCCACCAGCCTGTCAGGAAAAAAAAAATTCTGATTCGTAGCATCCTTAGTGCAAATACTCCCACCTGGCAGACTGCAAACTACTGATGGAACATCACTAAACACAGCCTTGGGAAAGATGTGCAGTAAAACACCATTATCCAGTATTTCACCATTCAGATACAATAGATGCCGATAACCTCAAGAGCACAGATTGTAGTATAAGGTAGTAAAATAATTAGGAATGATGAATTTTGAGTATTTATTACTTTTTGGCTTAAATCTAAATTTGATTTAATATTTAGCTTTTAATAATGGCTATCTTTAACAACTGGCCCACAAAATTCCTGAGTCTAACAGTTGGCTTTCCCCAGCAGGCACCAGTCAGCCCCAGCACACCACTGGTAGCATCCATATTTTCTCCTCCAAATAAATTAGTGCAAGAGCTGTGTTTACAGAGGAGCACACTCCAGTGTTTGCACATAGTAAAACTTAATTGCTGTTTTTAAAAATGAACTGTGGTGTACTTAGAGAACACCGATCGCTTGGAGATATTTAAAATATATATTTTTTCAAAACCCGTTTACACACCACTGTGTAAATGGGTGTGCAGTGGTAAACTCTGCACACCACTTGCCAGAGACTCTGTTAAATTAAGATAGGACGAAAAACATCATATGGGTTAATACGGGGCATCAAATCTTCTGTGGCAAGTGATCAAAAAATATCTGATCAGTTCTGTGTGAGCTCGTTTTGAGGTCCTCCGCTCATGCTTGTAACCAATCAGAGGAATGGCCGAGAAGCTCTCATCTGCCTTCACTTGTTCACCTTGCTCAACTTCTCAAAAGGCGAAGTATTTTTACTTCTACATTTCCACTCTGTTAAGCTGCCTCCTTGTGTTCATTTTTGCATTCCCTTACCCATGCCTTTGCTGGGCACTGGGAAGCTTAACACACGCAGCCCTCCAAGAGGCAAACTTCAGAGGCGCTGCTAGGCCTGGGGTGCAAAAGGCCCAGCTGCTAAAACTGCCCATGGCTAGGAGGTCATGCACTTAGATGCTCATGTAATTTCCACAACCTCCCTGGGAGGCAGACACTGCTCTTATCCCCATTTTATGAGTGAGGAAACTGAGGTTCTGAGACATTAGTTATCTTACCCAGAGTCATCTCATGAGTAAGGATTAGAGCAGGTCAAGTTCTTTTTTTTTTTTTTTCCCATCACACCACTTTCTCACTTATTCCTTCACATAATGTGATGCAACAGGCCCCTCTGCGGTCTCTCCGGGACACACCCCTCCTCCATATCCTCTGCTGTAGCTCCTCTCTGAAGTACCCAGATAATAGTACCTCATGCATATTTCCCGAGTTTTTCAGATGCTAAAAACCACCACCAAATGGAAGAAATTAACTACTTGATGACCATGAGCACATAGTCACGCCCCCCCCACCCCCGGCCCACTGGCGTCTAAGGATTGATAATATCAACTGCCCTGTTCTTTTAACATCAACCTATTAGGGACTGTTCATGGCCGATCACATACCCTGGGACGCCCATCCCTCACTTGGCCCTTGGGTGGGATAGGGAGGGAGGGAGGGAGACGCAAGAGGGAGGAGATGTGGGGATATATGTATACGTATAGCTGATTCACCTTGTTATACAGCAGAAACTAACACACCATTGTAAAGCAATTATACTCCAATAAAGATGTTTTAAAAAAGAAAGGGCTTTGCTGAAACCCTTTGGAGAGTTCTGGGTTTTGGGGGGCATGAGCTATCTGTTCTCCTAGCATGGACCTGCAGTGAACCTTTCTCTGCTAGGTTTTGTTTGACCTCACTGTGCGTGGGGTGCGTGAACTTGCGTTCAGTAACAGTAACACATACATGTCTTGGTTCAATTTCTTAAGTATGACAGGCTGGCGGATCTTTTTAAAACAAGGGAGAAGAGGTAGATAGTATAGTATATTTAAATCTACTTTTAAAGATAAAAGTTGCCTTAACAGGTTTTATTTGACTGTCTCCTCATTTAAACATAACAGAAAGCTGAAGAGTGATGTCTTGAAATTTGAGGGCAGGTAACCACAGGATTTGAAATTCTCATCCAGAGGTGGGTTACAACCTGCAGTTGGGCATGGTAGCTGCGAGCCAAATGGAAAGCCAACCCTTCTTCTTCACTTTTTATTTTATGTAAACATTTACATTACTGAAGTAAACCATAATTATTATTCAATTCTTGATGCAGGAATCATACTACCACACATGGAGCACACAGTATAAGACTAATATTTTCTCTGGGATTTCAGGCTCAAGTTTAAAACTACGATTACAGGCCCATTATCACAGATAGGCAGGGCAGAGGCTGCTAAGAGTTTTGACTCTAGAGAACCAGATTCATTTTTTAAGAGCCTGCTAAAAAGGAAACATCTGATGTTTAAAAGCAAAAGAGAGGGGAAAGAAAGTAAAATCTGTCTAGCAGTCCATCATTTTGGAAATACATGCCTATGGAACCATATCCACCATGATACAAACTCTTGAAATAAAACACAGGGGGAAATTCAATAAAGAAAGCAATAAAGCCCATATCACACCGTGCAGGCCCAGATTGGCATTCTGATAACCCTAAGAGAATTCTCAACTCAAGCGTTATATTCCCAAATAATCACTGAGAGAATGAAAATAATGTGACAAGGAAATTTTTCAGAAAAAATAAGAGAACAGACATTACAGCTAACATACCAGTTGTATTAGGGGAAACACTGACTGAAACCACCCACCCTGGCCAGACACCACAGTAACCATTTGCATGAGTTATTTTACGACAGGAGGTCCTGGTAAGGAACACGGAACTAACAAGCCACCACCAACCAGAAGAATTCAGGCAAGGTCAGAGGGAGACGCCAGTCCATATGTCCTACCAATCTTCCAGAATCCTTCTCGCTGGAATCCACCTTGGCTGAGTAATGTGTACGCCACCAGGAAGGACCCTGAGTCAGAATGATTGACCAGAGACAATCTGGAAACGAATCCCATCACCATAAAACCCTTGACTGTGAGCCACGTGGCAGAGTAGTCCTCCTGGGTTCTCTTACCCACCTACTCTCCACCCGGGTGCCCCTTCCCAATAAAGTATCTTGCTTTGTCAGCCTGTGTGTCTCCTCGGACAATTCATTTCCGAGTGTTAGACCAGAGCCCACTCTCGGGCCCTGGAAGGGGTCCCCCCTTCCTACAACAGTTGTGGTATGATTCTCTGACCAAAGTTTTTTATGAGAAGGATCCTAGAAACTCATACTAGTGAGAAGGTTCACCCTTCACTGGATTTTTATGCAATGGGGTTAGTTACATGGTAGGTCAGTGTCCAGGTGTCAAGAGAAATGCAGGGTGACCGAGACAGTGACGATGAGCAGAGAAGGGTCCCAAAACATGCATGCCGAGAGCTAGCTAAAAGCCTTCTGTTTTCCAGGGCAGACATTCTGCTCTAAGTCACAAAGAACCCATACGAGCCACAACCAGAGAGGGCATCAAGCCTGCCTTAAAGGGAGGAACTCTAATTTTTGTTTACTCTGTCTTCTAAAGAGCATGAGGCTTTGTGTTATGGGCCCAAGAAGAGGAAAAGTAGAGATGATTAGAAACACAGAAGTGGTTTTAAGTTTCTAATAGAATTCAACAACAGAAAAAAAAATCAAGGTTCATAATAAATGTGTTCTATTAAAAATGAAGTCAGGGGCTTCCCTGGTGGTGCAGTGGTTGAGAGTCTGCCTGCCAATGCAGGGGACACGGGTTCGAGCCCTGGTCTGGGAAGATCCCACATGCCGTGGAGCAACAAAGCCCATGAACCACAACTACTGAGCCTGGGCATCTGGAGCCTGTGCTCCGCAACAAGAGAGGCCGCGACAGTGAGAGGCCTGTGCACCGCGATGAAGAGTGGCCCCCGCTCGCCGCAACTAGAGAAAGCCCGCGCACAGAAACAAAGACCCAACACAGGCAAAAGTAAATAAATTAATTAATTTAAAAATGAAGTCAATTCCCATTCATTTTTTTTTTTTTTTTTTTGCAGTACGCGGGCCTCTCACTGTTGTGGCCTCTCCCGTTGCGGAGCACAGGCTCTGGAGGCGCAGGCTCAGCGGCCATGGCTCATGGGCCCAGCCGCTCCACGGCATGTGGGATCTTCCCGGACCGGGGCATGAATCCGTGTCCCCTGCATTGGCAGGCGGACTCTCAACCACTGTGCCACCAGGGAAGCCCCAATTCCCATTCTTGATACATTCCTCTCTTCCATGGGGCACAAATGGTCCACTAATTTTTTTTTTCAGAACAAATGGAGCTTCTGTGAATTTTGTAGACATTTCTATGCATTGAAAAGGATGGGCCCAATAATTTTCTGTGATTTTTCTTTCTAAATAAGTGTATGGTTGTTTAGACAAACCTAAATAATAATAATAATAATAATAATAAATAAATAAATAATAAAATACAGTGTGTGCAGAGTGTTCTAGCATTTAATTCTCACCACCACCCTCCAAGACAGTAGAGAATGTATTGCTATTATAATTTACAACAAGGAAACTGAGGCTTACAATGATCAATTTTCCTTGTTCAAAATACAGTCACAGTAATCAATGGTGACAATGATTAGGGTCCCAGACCTTTGTCTACAGGTCCAACTCCTCTCTGTGACACCACATTGCCTTTCTTAGCCCAGTGACCAAACTTGGTGAAATGATGTATGAGGGTTCATTCTTGGTCTCCAGGCACTTTGGTACTGTGGGCAGAAATGGATTAGTGGATTGTCTTTTTTTTTTCATCATTATTAAGAAATGGAATGATATAATGGAATGGGCTGGAGGATTATTATAAAAGTCTTTTGTTTTTACAAGGTCTAAATCACAAGTGGTACATCTGGGAGGTTACATAATTATCTCCTTCCTATGATAACTAATTTATATATTGGAGATTATAATGTACATAGTCCTAATATGCAGTAAATTTAACCTGGAGAAAACTTACATGCTAAGGATTGGGAATCATTTGAAAGCCCAAGAGAAAGATGGTTCAATGAGGGTAAAAAATGCTTACATAGTCACTACTAAAGGTGTATATCTGAATAAATTTTATGCCATGAAAATGCCAAATATACGTTAATGACAAAAACTGTACATATGGTATGATCCCAATTTTGATTTTAAAAATACTGCACAGCTCCCCCATATGTGTGTGTATGCCTTGTGTGTGTGTGTGTGTGTGCATGTAATTGGAAGGAAATACTATTAAATCTACAATACATGAATAGCATGGATTTTTCCTCTATGACGGGACATGGTTGATTTATGGATAATCTTAGTAACTACTTTAGTATTATGGTTATGCTATGGAGTGAGCGGCTGGATTTGATTTCCAAATCCATCACTTGTTGTATACCCTCAGGGATCCTTTACTTTTGTTGTTTCACCTGTAAAATGGGAATAATATTAGTATCTACCTTCTGTGTTACTGCCAAAATTAAAAGGGGTAATATAAATATACAACAAACAGCATAGTTTCTGCACACAGTAACCCCTCAAATACGGCAGCTGCTGATTTGTAAGTTCTTCTTTTATAGTTTTCTGAATTGTTCAAATTTTCTAGAAGAACTTGTCTATGTTTCCTAACCAGAAAGTAAAAACAAATATACAAAAGTTTTATAAAAAGTATTGAAATTAATTTAACTAAATTTGTAACCAACGGCATGATGGGCGGCAGGGTGATAAGGTAAACTATTGCTACTTCACCACATTTTAGTCTATTTTCATTCTAATAATTTGGTAAGCTATCTCTAAATGAGGCATAGATCCTGGTAGTAAGGGTAAAGAAATGGAATTCCAATTGGATTTTGCTCTTCCAAAATCCATATGTGTTTCCAAAGTCCCTGGTGTTCTTACTAAGCCCTCCTCCAAGGGGTCCCTACTTCCAAGCTAGTTGAGAGAGAAAAATGAATATCAAAAACAATTCACAGAAGAGTAAAGAGTGCAAAGAGGCATAATGGGAATTCAGAAAGAAGGTCAGAGTGTCTTGAGGTAGTCAGAACAGGGATGAGGTGGAAACTGTTCCAGGCCCTGGGGGATCAATATTAATAATATATGTTAAAGGGATATGCCTATGAAGGCATTTGACTAAAAAGGCAATAGAGTGGCAGCATTTCCTGCCCTTCAAGTCTCCAAGGGTTATTTTTTTTTAATGAGTGGAAAAAAATGTTTTTAATGTTTCTACAGTTTTACCACTACATTTTCTTTCTTGCGTTGCCACACTTCCAGTGACTTTTATTATGGCGCTAAAATGTTTCCCAGGCATTATCACCATTTCTACCCAGTGACAGAATTTCCAGGAGGTGGGGAGTTGAATAAATATACAAATAGAGAAATAAGGAACATCTGAAAATGCAGCTCTAGGACCTCCCAGCCCCACAAATATGCACAGCATCTCTCAGTATACAAAGGCTTGTGTAGAAATCCCAACAGGATTCTCTTCCCAAAGTAAATAATTTCCAGTTCCATCACTGCATAAAATCCCCTATTGGAGGGCATGGTTCAGAGTTACTGTCATCACACTCATAGCTCTTTACAACTGAGACATTGTTTTAATTATAAAAGGGAATGTGATTTAGGAGAACCAAGGGAACTGTGGATGCCACTGAATAATAAGTGTAGATTTTAGTAGGCACCCATTGATTTTTGAGATCTTGATTCCTTGCTCATGGATCTAAAGAGGGTGTGAACGTGGTGGAGACATAGTGGAAGCAAAAGTGATTTGGACTAATCTCTAGAGGACCTCTAAGCTCCCTCTGATGCTAAGATTTTGTAGTAGTAATTACCATTTTCCAAGTATCTCTTATGTGTTGCATTTCTATTTATTCGTTCAACAGTAATTATTAGGTACCTATTCTTGACCAGGCATGGAGGATGTAATGGTGAAAAAAAAACCCAGCCACTTCCTGCCCTTAGTAAGTGGCTCATAGTCTAGTAGGTAGACAGTCAATCAAACTAAATTAAACCTGTGATAAGCGCCAAGATGGAGGAGAACTATAAGGTAGTTGAAGAAGACATAGAAGGACTTTGGCCCACTCAGCAAGATCAAGGAAGGCGTCCACAAGAAAGGGATGACTGAGCTAAGATATGATGAAGGAGCTGCCATTTAAGAGATGATGCACCGTGAGGGACACGGCAAGAATGAGGACCTCAGGCTTCCAAGAAGGCCCCTTCGTCTGCAGAAGGAGCATAGATGAGGACTAAAGCAGAAGAGCTGCAGAGGAAAGGAGGAGCCGGACCGTGTAGAATCTTTTACAATAATCTGTGATCAAAATTCTCACCCAGCTCTGTGAATTAGACAATATCCTTCTTTTTCAGAATTGAAAATTGAAGCTCAGACCATGTGAGGAAATGGGCTTAAGATCACACAGCTCAAAGTTGCCCAGTGGAGTGACTGGAACAAGGTCTATCCACTTCCAAAGCTTGGATTCTCAAAGGATTCTGTCAATGATTCATCATCTTTTGTGGACCCATTGTCCAGTAGATGTTCTCTCTAGATGACCCCTGAAGGACAACTTTATTCTCTGGTTCTAGGTTCTAACTTTCTGCCCCACTGCAAACCAGTGCCTGTCCCATCACAGGGAAGAACTCTGCTGTGCTCTCCCAGGTAAGAAGCATGGTTGCTTCACTCATCAAATCTGAATCCTTGTTTTAGATAATGTCTTCTTTTCAGTTTTCTAGTCAAAGCCATCGGTATTCAATGCTCCCTTGGTTGACTATGGTGGCATTTGTTTTCAGGAAATCAAATGACCAGTTACATTGTTTCATTCACATAAGACTTCTTTTTCTTGTTTATGAAGCAGGAATAGCAACGTTGGTTGTTTGTTATGTACCATTTTGCTAGAGCATCTTACACATGTTATCTCAAGGCAACCTCAGTGAGCTACCCAATGGGGTAGAGATATATTATTATTCTCTCTTAACCAAAGAGGAAATTGAGTCTCCCTGAGTTTAAGTGGCTTACCTTAAGTTACACGTTGGTAAATGACAGAGCTGAGATTTGAATCCAGGAGAACTGCCTGACTCTGAAACCACATTTTTAACTGAATGTTTCAAAAATTCAACTTCTAAAATAGAATTAGCGTTAGAAGAGAATTAGTGAAATAAGAAAATCCCCAAAAATACTGCATGCCAATATGTACTGTAATTCAACAATAATTATATTGTTAAACAAGAAAGAACCTATCATAAAAAGATTCTCTGAGGCTTTTGACATCAATTATGGATGCTTTAGGAAATAAGTGTGATTTCCTAAATTAAGATATCAAGTTTAAGATGCAGGATGGTTCTTTTAAAAGAAATGGCCCTATTCCCAAAGATGAAGGATACATACATATATTTCGAGGCTGTGTGGGTGGGTGGAGGGGGAAGGGGGAATGGCAGGTTGGTAGAGAGAGTGAAATAATTATTCTATCTTGGTAATCTCTCAAGAATTACATGTTTGTTTTCAAATTATGTGACAAACTGGGCTGGAGGTTGGGGACAGCATTGTTAAGGCCCACCCACAGAATGGGATGTTGATGCTTCTGCAGTGCTGTATTCTTCCTTTCTAAAAAAGAAGGCTTTTTTCCTTCACGAAGCATTTACGTCAAAATTCTAAGACTTCTCGCATGCGCCTATCATATCAACCTTGTCAAGTCTCACTTGTTGAAATGAGTGGGATTTGAAAACTTCTGAGTATGCTGTTACATTTTCCATTTATGTTCAGGGAATATGGCTGTGTGAAAATGAGGCCAAGTGTTGCAGAGGGGTTGGGGGAGAACTTAAGGGAGAGACAGCTCTAAATGAGTGAAACCCAATAGATTGATTATTTCAGGTGGTGGAAGACAGTAGTCTCCATGAAGGGTGAGGCACAGAGTTTGGGAGGAAAACGCAGCTTATTTTTTACATGTTTTACTTTTATTGCTCTAATTAAGCTACTTGTTATATCAAACGTTAGAGTTTAAACAAAAGAAGCCAACATTTTTGCTTCCAAATGATATACTAGTTAAAAGTGTTCTATTTATTCTCACTGAAATAACAATCAAGATAGTCTTGTTTTTTTTTTTTTTTAATTCAGCAAGTGACAAAGAAATATCATGAAAAACATTTAGCTTCTATTAAGATTTCTCAACTTCCAGAAAATAAATTTAATATTTGTGTTAGATTTGGGAAAATACAAACCTAAACCTAGCCCTAATTATATTTTAACCTTAACCCAAACTCTATATAATAGAGAGTGCTGGGCAAGAGAATAAGCAGATGTTTTTTTAGTGGAGGCAGGAACTCTTTATTGATAGCAGAAAATTCACATGATTGTCAACTTCTGTTTCTATAATTCTTAGTGTTTTTCTTTATATCACTACAAGTGAACATCTTTCAGCTTTCCCAAGAAGCTTCTATGTTTTGCAAAAAATTTAATTTGATGAAGATGCTTCTTAAATAAATAGCAAATTTCTTTTTCATTGATGGAGATCAAATGATTTCCTCCAGTAGCCAGTAGAGGGAGCTGTTGGCATTTGATTTGGCCTTATAACTCGACCTGGAAGTTCTCTTAATTAATTCAATGTTTGAAATCAAACCAGCCTTTAAACGTAATGATATTAATATGCAAGGATAGACGTGTAAACGTGGAGATTTTCCATTCCCATTCAACTTTCTACACAACCACAGATTTCTGTTTCTTCTGTGGGCCTCTTTTAGAGAGCTTATGTTATAGAAATGTTGGCAGCTCTAAATTAAAGCTACTCAGAATTGAGTTCATGCACCTAGGCAATGATTCAACATTTCTAAGACTGATTGCAAGTCAAGAAAGAAAGCAGCTTCTTCTTCTTATGAAAGAAAGAAAGGAAGAAGGAAAGGAAGAAAGAAAGAGAAAGCAAAAAGCTATTTAACTGAGAACAATACTTGAAGTTCTCAAAGAAAAATTATATATGCTAGATTTACAAAAAATTTGAGTATCTCTAATCCAAGGGAAAGAACTCTCTGTTGTTAAGATTCTGGGCATATCTGACGTGGCCCTTGTGATGAAATACAGCATATTGATTTTTCTTATATTCCCTCCATTCTAAATTTATTTCTATAGCTGTGGGTTAGAAATACTCATTCTGATTCAGCTGAATGTATTTCTCCTAAAATGAACATAAAAATAAACTAGTAAACATTTAAAACAATGAGATGAAAGACATGAAATCTCACCAAACTTGAAATGCTAAATTACCTGAAGAGATAAAGAAGAAAGTAGAGTGCTATTTTGATCTGCATTAACAAGTAATTTTTAAATACACCATCCAAACATTGCCAATAGATTTCGGATTTCTCCATCAAGGTGCTCTAAAAGCATAATGGAGATAAAGGGTTAACAGTATTCCTGAGTACATAAAGAAGTGCCATTTTCTTGGGACACTATGACACATTGCAATTTGCAAACTAAATGCTAAACCGGAGTCATTGCTCATGTTCAAAAAACTTATGAAAGGGAGTTTCTTAGGAAGAAAAAAAAAGATTTTTTTTTTTTTTTTTAAATCTGAATGTGAACAATGTTCTACGCTATTTCCAAGTGGTGTGTAGTTCTTCAAATCACTTCTGCGCTTCCATGTGTCTGGCTTGGTCTCTGTTTTGTGTTGCTTTCTGGGCTTTCCAATCAACATTAATTTTGCTGCTCTTTCCGAGAGAATTTGTTCGAGGGAAAAATGAACCACGCATGCAGGTAGAGTTGGAAGGCAAGGGACAAAAGTGCCCATATTGTCCTTCTTGAGTGCTTTAGACAGCTGGAACAAAAAAGCCCAGTACTATTAAACATGTAACTTTAGGTGAAATTTTGTTCCATGTGAAACATTAATTTTAATAGAGACTTTATATGTAAGCTCTGGTTTGAATAATAATGTAAAATTAAATTTAAATTGTAAATAACGTCCAGATACTAGTTGTTTCCTGGCTCAAATTCTTCAGCACATATGGTGCTAGCATAAGCTTGTGCCTGTCTGCCTACTCTGGGTAATTTTGCATGCAAATAGTTTTAGTGCCTATGTTGAGGTGCTAAAACGTGTTTAGTACACTTGAAAATATTTGCATTGCAAAAGGAGAGCAAATCTCCTGAGGAAAATCAGATTGATATTTTGTATTAAGAGACCACTCTGGGCACTGCATGGCATTCTTCTATGGAGAATTCTGTTTACAGTGCAACTAGCATTTTTAATTGACTTTTAGAAAAGAAGCTCTGGCTACAGCTTTGCCAGGTTTATCAACCGTTAGACCATCTTCTGGCAACATTCAGTGCATTTATCAGGAGGAGAGAGAAAGCAAACGAAAGAATCGAATTGCCTTGGCTGGACGGTAGCTTTTCATGCCTCAGTTTGGTGGACTGTTAGGATAAATGTGTTAATTATAATGAAAAGTTTCAGTTGGAGTGTGCCTAACTAATTAGCTAACTAACTAACCAGCTAACTCAGGAAAGGCTTTAGCACAGGGAAGCAGCAGTGACGCTGGGTGTGAGGCCGCACACACGCTCCCATTTGCCTCACTCCCATCTGCTGCATTTACAGGAATCAGTTCGTTAAGAGTCTGAATTGAATCCAAATAAAATGCATTTCTGATGCAAGCCCGATGACTGGTGCCATTCTACGCCGCATTATGTCAAATTAGAGCTCGGTTGGGAATGAGGGTACAGAGATCTTACGTAAACACTGCACGCATAGAACACTGAGTGAATAAAAGTCTAGAGAAATTCAACATCCCATTTCTAGAAACGGGTCCACACCCTTCTCCTGTCCTGAACCCCCTTATAAAGTAACAAATAGAATTCAAGAGCCGTGCTAGTAAGAGGTTTGTGAAACTTTTCTTGTAACTACCTTTTCAACGTTTATGGAGAATTTTATTTTATTACATTGGCTAATTCAGGTGTAGCATGTCCTTACAAAATGAAAGTAAGTCAGTGTCCGAAAGATAAACAGATGACCCGAGGTCTACAAGAGGAATTCAAATTGTGGGACTTTTCTGTCTGCACCTCCCTCTTCTGTGAAGAAATGATGCCAGATGCAATTTTAATAACACCCATTGTAGTGGAGTTTTTCTATCGCTTGCAGCCCAAGCTCCACATAAGGGATTGCCTAGTATAGATGCTTATATTGGCTGAAACTCTGGTGTTCCATTCAGATTTTCTCCCCGTATTTTACCCTTCCACGCCTAATATTTTTTTTCATCTCTAACACTTCCTATTGTGTGCAAGGTGCAGTATTTTGTGTCAACGAATAGCCACAGACAGGTAGCAAGCAAGGGCCAAAAGGAATTCATTGTGAACACACACCAGTAGGGAGGCGTTGACTGTGTTGGTGAAAGTCCTGATGGCCACCTCTTCCCTTTAAAATAATCTTAAAAAAAAAAAAAAAAAAAAGCTTCTGCTGTCTGTGGGATCCTGGCACATCAATCAATCCATTAAGTAAATAAGGCAATAACTAAACAATAAATCATTTTGAATTTCACGCATGCACAAACCTTTTGATACATAAATTACAAGAAGGGTTTAGATTCTGAGGTTGTACAGCCTACTATCCAATAATTTTCCATACAAGATGAAGAGCTATTCTAAACTGTGGTGCATTGCTCATTCTGGTCCCCAAATCGTGGGGCTTCTTTGCATCCCCTTGGTGGTGGTGTGTGTATGATGCATGGCATGGGAGTGTGTGAGTGAGTGTGTGTGTGTGGGGGGGCATGCTGTTAGGGGGAAGCCTACCACACATTTCTGCCACCACAGACTGTGGGCAAACAGCTGTCTCCACAGCTGAGGCCACTGGAACCGCATGCGCTGCTCCAGTAACTCGAGAGCACGCGGCTGGTCCCTGGATGGCACAGAGCACTGTGCCTGCAGCAAAGTGCTGGAGCTTTCCTGAGGCTGAGCGGGGCGGAGCCTTTGCCACCAGACACAATAAGCATCTGAAATGGGGGCTCATGAATAATTCATCCTTGGTGTCCTACAAAACAAAGAAATGATATGTTTGCTGGTAGATAACTGTGTTGTGGCATTTGTAAATCTTTCTGAATGTGGAGTGGATCATGTTTCTTGTTGGTAGAGAAATATGTTTTTCTTTTTTTTCTTTCCTGAAACGAAAAGTTGGTAGTTTGATGTAACAATCCTACATTGAAGGTCTTCCATGAAATACTGGATTGGATTAAGCTAATTTGGCTCATGATTTAGGAATTTTTAAAAAATCTCATTCAGTGAAGAGGGATGGTAAAACGGTTTTACAGCAATAAAATACAGCAGGATACCAAGCTCTCAAGGAGAGTATTGTTTTCCTTGGTAGGCAAGCAGCCCACTCTTGGCAATGCGAGTTTCATTACTATAGACTAGAGAGAGTGGTGCCTCTGGCATCACAGGACAGCATGGGGAGGAGTAATTCTTCACTTTTCACTAAAATATTAGTAAAAATGATACTTTGGTGAATTGAGCCCTATATTGTTTTAGTGATAGTTAAATACCCACTAATTTAACACGAGTTAAATTGGCAATAAAAATGACCCCCAACCAAGTTGAGCCACCATCCTGTTTCTGCACAATAGTTCTGAACCTAATGCCAGGGATCTCTAAAGCCGTTGGGTAGAGTTTATGCATTTGCATAACGAATATTTCCAGTGTTGTCTAAAGTAGCTAGCTGTTCAAACTTATCATAATTAGTATTTATAATTAGTATCTGTGTATTCATTTCATTTATTCTTTAATATCTGTGTACTCATTTCCCCGAAGGAAAAAAAATTGATTTAATAGTTCTTCATTATCTTTGAAACGACAACCTGGCAAAACAAATCATGGCTGATATACTCTGTCATCTCTCCAATAATTATCTCAAATCTGTCTTCTATTATTCACTCCTACTTTCACCATTTTTTTTTTTTTTATTTTGTTTTGCAGCATCTCCTTGTCATCCCCCTGGCTTTCAGGTTGCCCAGGAATGATTGTACATCCATAAACCTCACACAATTCGATATGCTTGGCAGGGAAAGTCAGAAAGAAGGCAGGCTGATTTTGATGAAAGCAAGAAACAAGCAAAAACAAAATATGGATCTGCCAATTATATGCTGGCGTGAAAATACTATTCCTTCTTGCTTTCAGGTACGTAGCAGGAGCTCCAATCAAAAGAAGAGCAGTAAATGCTGTGTGAAGTGCTTTTTGTTTTTTGTTGTTGTTATTTGTATCTTTAAGCTCCAATAATGTATCAGATAGTAGACTCACCAATATGTACAGGTAATGACTCCTTTTCTTTACCTTGGCTGTGTAGCATTAAGATTGTAAATAGAATGATGGTGGGACATAAATTGTTTCCTGCCTTTTTAAAAGACAAGTAGATTTCCAGTGGAGATAATAACTAAATAAGTGGTAGGGATGTCCTGGGGCCAGGGAGATAATCATGAGAAATAGAGGTTATGGCCTTAAGATGAACACAACACAAACCAAACCTAAAAGGCCTGAGGCAGAGGCTAATAGAAATTCCCCTCATTTCCCATTGGCTGCTCACACCCGTGTGTTCCTTCATCACCTCCTGTGTACTTGGCTGTAGTGAGACAGCAGAAGTCTTTCAGGTCTCCTCTTCCTGAGGAGAGGAGACCTTTTTTCGGGCTCCATCAGCTATTGAAAGAGGCTGATTGCTCTTTTTTTTTTTTTTTGGCGGTACGCGGGCCTCTCCCTGTTGTGGCCTCTCCCGTTGTGGAGCACAGGCTCCGGACACGCAGACTCTGCGGCCATGGCTCATGGGCCCAGCCGCTCCACAGCATGTGGGATCTTCCCAGACCGGGGCACGAACCCGTGTCCCCTGCATCGGCAGGCGGACTCTCAACCACTGCACCACCAGGGAAGCCCTGATTGCTCTTTTAAGAACATCACACCTGGACTGCTAACATTTTGTTTCCAGTGTGTCAAAGAATCCTTTATGGGAATGACAAGCAAATTCATGACCCTTATTTTGTGTATGATTCAGTTACATATCCAAGAACTATAAGGAAATTTAAAGAAAAGGCATTTAATGAAGTGTGCTATGATAACACAAATAGTAACCAAAGAGGAGAGACTGCAGAGAGTCAATCAACAACATATAAAATTGCTAGTATATTTAAGGTTAAGAGAAGCCAGGATCTTTGGATCAGAGAAGTTCGGAAAATGTCAGTTTTCCAAAATTTCAATCCTGTCTCTGACACATTTATATTATGATAGACACAAAGTCCCTAAATACATTTACTCATCTGTAAGATGGGGACAAAAATACATACTTCACAGAGTATTTTAAAATATCAGAACTAGTGATCTTATGTATGGAAAGCATGTTGGTAATTTGTAACTTTCTAAGCATATTATAGTCACCTGGAGAGCTTTGAAAAGCTACCGATGCCCTGTTCCCACCTCCATTCAATTAAATCAGAATCTCTGGGGAACGGGCCTTGGCATCATAGTTTTGAAAAGATCTCCAGGTAATTCCGGAGCACAGCCAAAGATCTGACCCACTGATGGAAAAGCCTGAGACTGGATGAACACTCAGTAAATATTATCCATTTCTTCTTGTTCATGTCATACGAATATCAGCCCAATCAGGACACAGATTTTTATCACTGGAAGGAATTTGCAATGGTAGTTAATCCATCTCTGTGCTTTGAAGGTAAAATAGCCGATACCAGGAGGATTAGTGATTACCCACGGTCACAGAGTTAATGATGAGATCCCAGTATTTGTACTAGAATTCTGAAGTTGTCCTCTCTGGCACAGCTTTTAAGAAGGAAAGTGAGGTCTCAGAGAGGCTAAGCTTTATCTTCCCTTAACTTCTTTAGTTTCTCAACAGTATTTTATCACAACAAGGATATAACTGATGTCAGAAGCAAAGGATTAAGCCCTCAGCTATTGTCCTCATTAGCACTGTAATGACCTTGACCTGGTAGCATTCACTCACAGAAACTTTTGAGCAGAAAAACTGAGTTCCAGCAATACTTGCACAGAGAAGGCATATGCATATATAGTTTAGCTTCTGATACTAGGTGTCATAATGCTTCTCCATCTTACTGAGCAGTTCCTCTGTGATAGATATGGAAAATCAGAGCAATTTACCACCACACAGTTATGAGACACCATACAGGTGCATTTAATTTTTAATTACTCTTAAAAATGTTTTTAATAATTAGTAGCAATAACCACTAATTGGCACGTAAGCCATTCTTGCACCAGCAGGCAAACTGTAGGTTTACCTCTGTACATCCACCCACAATCAACTGAAAATTGCTTCAGTGCTTATCTTATAATTACTGAGCTTAATGCTGTTTACATTGTTTGGAAGCTTTTGTAATTAACTGATTTTTTTTTTTTTTTTTTTTACCTCCGAACCTGTACACGGAACAGTAAAGATTAATCCTTTGCTCAGTAACATCTTATTTACAATGAATTGTTTAGACACACATAAGGGGGGAAATAATGGGTTTTGTCTTTACCTGCCAGATGTATTTGCTCTGTTTATATGATAGATAGATCCCATGTAGAATTTTGAACTGCTCTAGCTACCTTCTTGTCTGTCTGGTTCTCCTCAAGGCTGTCGGACCATGGCACAATTACATTTTCAGGCAGACTCTCGGACTCTATATACCTTTACCCCTTCCACATTATTGATTTTGCAGAGATTTATGGGTAAAGGGCAATCATTTGAGGATGTCTCTATTAAAGTAAAGGCCAGAATAGTTAAAGTTGCAGTTTGTTCCTTGGCAGTCAAGAATTGATATATATCTGCGCCAATCATTGTGCCTTTGATCTTGAAAGTGGCAGTCACAGTGAACCGCTAAAAAAAAAAAATCATGAAATAAATTGAGATATTGGTATGCTAAGCTAGTTTTAGAAATAAGTGATGAATCTGCCAATGTTTTCATAGTAGTAAATGGCAAATAAAATATTTTGATGAGAGAGGCAAAAGATAAAAATCTGACTTTATAATTGTCGACCATTAGGTACGGGTTACGAACTGCTACTGGATGAAGACATGGGTGGGAATATTCCTTCTTTTCTTTATTCATTCACTTGTTGAATAGTTACTAGGAATACGATGTGCCCAGCAATGTGCCAGACAATGGGGATGCAAAAAGAACAAAACATCATGGGACAGTGTAGTCTTGGGAGTCAGAAAAAAACTTAGTCTGAAAAGCTTGATTCCATAACTAAGTAAACGGGACACTTTCAGAAAATTATTTGATCTCCCAGAACCTCACTGGTGTCATCTGAGAAGTGAAGATAGCAACAGCTCTTGAGGGCTCATTTTGAAAATTAAAAGAAATCCCATGTGTGAAACACTTTGTACTTTTCTATATGTATGTTAATGCATGTATGCTATAATTTTAATTAGACCAAAGAACTCCCAGTCCAGTGAGAGAATGAGATATACTATCACTCACAGAGTTCTTTGATTGCAAGCAACAGAAACAGATTCTTGCTGCCTAAGCAGGAGAGAAATTTATTGGAAAGCTCTTGGGACACTCACAGGATCAACTAGAAGGCTGGAGAATCAGGCTTGAAAATAGAAGAACTAGCATATCTAAGGGTTTAAGTACCAAGAACTTCTCAACAGTCTTGGAGGGCGCTGCCAGTGAACAAATGCATTCCAATTTTTTTCCCTGTTCTTGTATCTTTCTCTTCAAGATTCAAGACTTAGGAGAAGGAGAGAGGGAAAGAGGGAGAAAGAGAAAGTAAGGGAGGGAGGGAAGGAGGGGAGGAGAGAGAGGAGTTAATAGAGTTTAGTCATGTGCCTATTCCTTAGCAGGAGAGGCTGGGGGCCTTGATTTATAGGTGCACTGAGACATATACATTGGGGAAGAAGTAACCCCCCCGATGGAACTCTGATACTACCACAAAAAAGGGTGATTGGTGATTAGTAACCTGAAATCAACACAGAATATGTAACACAGAATCTGATTACAGTATCAGAAGTAGGGTTGGCTTCATACACATGTCATCTGTGCAATCACAAAAGTCCCCACACTTGATTTAACGCTCTGTGCCACCATTAAAAAATTCCTAGTAATTTATAAACAAGGGACCCATATCTTCATTTTGCACCGGGTTGTGTAAATTTTGTGTCAGGTCCTGGTCATATGTTCTACGGTAGGGATCTATACGCAGCTCCATGGAAGCACAAGAGGCGGAAGAATATCCAGGTAAGAATTCATGCAACGGTCAGGGAAGGGTTCAAGGGATAAGAATTAAAGCAGCAGTCAGAGTTTACAGAGTGAAAAATGGGGATGGGGGGCATTCAGGTAATGAAAACCAAGAAGCAAAGGCCAACAGAATTTCCTATGATCAAGGATATTAAACACGATTCTGGCATAGTTGTAATTAAAGTCATCCTCTTTAAGAGTGGTAAAGCAGAGACATTATGATTACAGACTGGAGAAATATACTCTCTGTTCCACAGTACAAATCAGCAGAGGAGACCTGGTGAGCTATGGGAAGGCTCCCACCACAGCCAGATAAACCAGGATGCTTCTAGGCCACTAGAAACACATGGTTTAGAAACACGTGGCTTAAACATCATCTAGTTCTTGCTTGCAGCTAGCCTCCTCCTGAAGTCACTGGAAGCAAGCACTGTCCCTAGTGCATGCTCCTGTCTTCTGGGCACCAAGTACCAAGTTAATGGCAGGGTCTTGAGTGGGAATGGTAGAGAGGAAAGCAGGGCAGTTTAGCTTCACTTTCTATGTATTATTTTAGAATCGATGCAACTTTGTTTTTCAGTATTTTCTGATATCAAGACTTTCCTCTTTTATTGAATATTTTTATAGAATTTTAGTTTTCTAGCCCAATACTTTTCCAAAATATAGATTTTCTGAACATGCCCAACCAGGACTCCTTCAGCCTTTGCTGGAATACCTCCAGTCCATTCCAGTTTTTGGATAGATGTAATTGTCAAAGTTTTTTCTTCTATTGAGCTGAACTTGACCTCTTTGTAACATTCACCATGAAATGTTTTGGAATCACTTGAATTAAGCCTCACTCCTCTTCCCCACGCAAACACCAAATATATTCTCTAATTACAGTGAAAATCTTCTTTGCTTCTGAGGCCCATTCTAGTGGGAAAATATGTATAAGGTTTTCTTTAAAAAGCTCCTTTTAGCACCGTGAGAACTATAAACTACATGGTGGAGCCTAAGAGGATCCTCCTATGGGCTGAATAGGATTGTGTTATATTTCCAGGGTAACGCAGGCCTGAAAGTTTCTCCTGAAGATTCATTTTGCCTTCTGAACTTCATCCTCTCCGTGGGAAGCAACTTTCTCCATTCCCTCCATCATTTGTAATGGACCAGGCTCCCTTCCAGCTGAATCCACTGCATGAGACGTGGAGCCCATCACAAACACACTTGTGCCAGGAAGGACAGCCCAGACATTTGCTATCTGTCTCAGCTTTCTCCAGTTCCGTTCTTGGGTTGCTTGTCTAGGGACACACCCATATGCACTATTTCCCTGCTCCCCTGACAGTGGGAAGAAATGGCAGATGGCTCAACACTAGGTTTTCGAGGGAGTCCTTCTTTTACAAGATTTTCCCTAAATTTTAGTGAGATTTTTTTTCAATGTGCTAGAGTAGCATGCCTTCAGATGGGGGTGCTGAAATTAACCTACTCAACAAAAACAAGATCATCTTCATAATGGCAATTTTGTTTTGTTTTGTAGGGAAATCAAGTCAATGCTTATAGGCTCTTTTCATAAGCATAAACATTCATTGAGTAAAAGGGAATTAGAAATGTACAACCTGGGATATTTGCCAGTGAGTCATATTGACAAAGGGCTTCTTTTGCAACCAACATCTTACTCCTGAGTATCACTTCTTCTCTTTAGTTGCATGACAATACGCCGCCTCTTGATGCTGAAAATGAAACCATCACATGCTACTCCCTTACCCCTCAAATATCAGGTTCAGGAAAACAATAAGAGATAGCTCAACTTTCTTCTCATGATTTCTTTCTCACTCCCTATACCCTAATGACCTCTGCATACTTTTTTCACTTGATTATTTGCTTTCTGGCCAAGGTAGAACTGTACAATCTCATCACGAAGAGCTTGACTGGATTTGAGATAGTATCAGCAACAGATACAGAAAATTAGAGAAAGTAAGGTAGAAATAATTACAGAAACAGCAGCTAGATTATTTATAGAGCAACTACTATGAACCATGCCTTCTGATGGCAACGACACATACATTTTCTTAAATCCTGGCAATGCTGTAAGGCAGGAATTATTACTCACATTTTAAAGATAAGGAAACTGAGGCTCAAAACGTTTAAGTAACTCTGCCCAGTTTGGGCTGCTC
The DNA here is from genome assembly GCF_964165515.1 of Mesoplodon bidens. Taxonomy (NCBI): domain Eukaryota; kingdom Metazoa; phylum Chordata; class Mammalia; order Artiodactyla; family Ziphiidae; genus Mesoplodon; species Mesoplodon bidens. The sequence goes on along the minus strand of NC_138162.1, from coordinate 65,359,751 downwards.
TTAAATGGTGGAGTGAGGGTTCAAAGCCATTTGACCTAACTTCCAAATTTTATGTTGCAGGTAAAGAAGTGAAGAGAAAAGCCTGGGCTTGAGACACCTGGAAGAAAGTAATCTAGACTTGGCTGCATGACTGCCTAATATACTATCTTACGATGTCACGGACTGCAGTGTGTATGTATACCTCACATTATTTCCAGGGTAATTTGGAATTCTTTTCACTAAATATTGAGCTTTTAAGATATTTTAATAGTGATCAAGATTTTGGTTATAAGTGTCTTGATTTAAGCCATCCTGATTAGATGAAAAGGATGCATATATGTAGAGCTATAATTGATAGCAATAGAGAACCATAATTTGTTAATTCCGTTTAATGCTGTTGGCATTGTCATTTGTTTTCTTGAGGCAAAGATTAAAAAGATATTACATATCAAAATATATTTTAGATATAAACATTCTTTTTTCAACTTTTAAAAACAGAAAACAGTATGCATATTCAGAGTCAACCCAGCTTCAACTCCATTTACTATTTCAAAATTCACCCGGAGTTTCAAATCACTCTGAGCTTCCCTTTCCCTTTTGGTCCAGTGGATATATGCGCTTGGTGGCCCTGCTTAATAAAATAAAATATCAGTCCTCCAAGGCTGGCAATGCAGCGGGAATCAAAGTGTAGGCAGGGCAGCTAGGACTCTCCCCTCCATGAAGGAGTCACTTGTTTCTTGGCCAACTGTGAAGGGGTTAGACTTCGTTTTGTTAATTGAATTAGAGGTTCTAAGCCACAGTGGTAGAATAATAGAAACACCCCTAATATAACTTGAAGGAGGGCTCTGAGATCCATACCAGCCAGAGATTCTCCCACTGTTACCAAATTAGATCTGAGCTTGGTATCCTAAGAGGAGCTAGTGGGTTTTATTACACAGCTTGCTAGTATGTAAGTAGCACAGAGTAAATTTCCTTAGAAACGACCTAAAGTAGAAATTACGAGCAAGAGAAGGAAGTGTTAACTTGTACTTTTCCAAAACCTGGGTGTTTTCCTTACATCTCAAAGTCATTGGGAAATTCAAATCAGAACAAGATGTGAAGTCACCATTCAAAGCATAAAGCATTCTTGTTTTTAAAACTGGCGGATGGCAGATAGATCTATCTTATAGTCCGATTTAGTAGTCATAAATCCTAATAGCTGGTTGGGAAGCTTTCCTGACTTCACTTTTTAAATTTATTGTATTGCACTTATTGTTGGAGCTGGGTCCTGGTGTAACTGCGAGAGGCCTGGGTGCTCCAGTCAGAGGAAACTTTGATGCCAGCATCAGCTGTGCCACTTCCTCATGGTATGACCTGCACTTCCCTGTCCTATTTTCCATCTGAGACATGGAAGACAAATGCCCTCAGAGGGTTTGGTGAGGAATCCACAAGTTAATACCTAGAAAGCACTTAGAAACCAGCTTGGCTCAGAGTAAGTCCTCAGGACCTGTTAGGTGTTATTATCATTAAGCAGATAGAATGTCAAATATTTTCAACATTCATAAGTAGAAACCATCAGTGCTGGCATCTAGGGAAACTGTGTAGTGCATGGGTATTTTATTTTCCACACTGACTCCAGCTGAGAAGCACTTGGTTTTGCATGGGGTCACCAGTAGTGGTCAGGGGACAGGAGAGACTCCCCCAAAAAAGAAAATGCAACTTCAGCTCCCAAGAGAAAACTCCATATGCCTCTGCTTGTTTTTTTTTAAATATTAATTTAATTTTATGGAATGGATTAAAATACTCTAGTGAGCCAAGAAGGCCGCTGGTCCAGAGAGAAGAAGCCGAAGATCTCTGAAGACAAGTTTGTGGTCTATCTCATTCCGGGTTTGGAATTCTAAGTAACAGTTATTCTCCAAAGAGAGCTAGGAGCTAAGATTAAGGACTCTAAACACAGCCTTAGACCATAGTGACCCTCGGTAGTTCATGGTGGCCCCAATATTTTATGTTGTGGCCTCTTAGATATTGTGGCATTACATATGGGAGGAAAAATTCTCTTGGGCACGATGTGGGGGACAGGTTCCATGCTTCTCACTCCCTCTGCCCTTGACTTCAGTTCCCCTGCATCACTTTTTTTCTTCGTAGCACCATTAGATATCCCCAGTCAACTTTTGAATTATTTTAAAAGGTTTATGTTCTAACATGTAACTAGACTCATCAATTATCTCTCAACTTTCCCTAATTTTACAGCTAAAGGAAATAGAAGATTGAGACAGGCTAAATGAAGATCGCAAGGCCAGTCAATGTGGAGCTGAATCTGAGACCCAGGACTTCTAATGCCTAGTTCAAAGGGTAAGTGGAGAGATTTAATAGTAGCATACTGGATTCATTAAATAGTAATAATAATAATGATGATGATGATAGCAAATACTTTTTCAGTACTTATGTACCAGGCACTGTTTTAAGCACTTTGTATTTCTTAACTACTGTCATCCTTACGAGACTGTGAGGAAGGTATTACCATCATCTCCATTTCACAGATGGATAAACCGATGCATGATGAGGTTAATAAACTTGCTCAAGGACCCAGATATTAAGTGGAAGAGCGAGGATTTGAGTCCATATAATCCAGCTACCACCAAGTCCAGGCTTTCAAATACTATACAATGTCTTATTTAATTAGCTGTTTCAGCCCACATATAGTTTAACTCATTATTATTCATCTGTTTTTCTTAAAAAAATCATTAACTCTTCAGGCTACTTATTAGAAATCAAGAATTCATCAAAAGCCACACATGCCCATTTTGTACCTTTCATATTAGTTTATCTATGTTCACAGAAAAAGTTTTTAGAATTGGCATATATATATAGAGAGAGAGAGAGAGAGAAAGAGAGAGCTACTGTATCCAGGGCCTTTATCTAGGATAGCAGGAAGTGATATTCAGATTGTTAATGTATTCTGGCCAATTAAGTTAACAAAACTGTCATGCATAGAATATCCACTTCTTAAAAAATGGAAATAAACTTGACACTAAAACTGTACTCATCATAATTCAATTTCATTTAAATTCTGATTTGGAGGACATGACAAGTTTTGTAGTGTCTCCAGCTTTCCCTATTAACAGCATTTTACTTTCCAAAGAAGGAGGTATATAAGAGGGGTTGACAATTAATTTGTCTTTAAATAATATTTCAGGAACTTTCCTAAAAGTTACTTCACGCAAATATATCCTTGGAGTCCACTGCTTTTGTCTGTCATTTCCTAATGTCTAAATGCAAAAAGTCAAAATAAATTTGAGTTATTTAAGCCTAGTCGTCTGATGGATCCCTTGAAATGAGATTTCCCTCTCTCATTAATCCTCACATATACCACAGTGGGATTTACAAAAAAGGGAAGAGGTTTGGGCATATTCTGTCATCAATAAAAAATATCAAACTTGGTAAATGATAGAACGTTTACATGAGAAATGGACATTCCAAATAATAATCAATGATGTCTAATCCACAAGTTAGGAAGACAGTATCTGTGCTTCATACCTGAATACACAATATGTTATATGTGGAAATTTGTTGGCCTTCACCAAATAACATCCAGAGGTTATTAGGTATCTATTATATTTATTATAATTCTGCTACTCACACGTTCATAAACTAAACCCTCTTACCTTACATTAAAATAAAAAGGTCTGTATAAAGAATCCATTCAAAGTGTTACATCTTAAAATAACGGGCACACTCTAATTTTGCTATAGATTTGTTTCTTTTTTTAAATGAACATGGCCAGAAATAATTATTTTCCTTGCAGGGGCAGTAATGCAGTAATGCTAAAAACTGGTATTGCAGGTATCAAACTTTCCCTTAGTCTTTAAGTTTTATTTGGAATTTACCCTATAGAAAATAAAAAAGAACAATGGGGAACACACACAACCTCATGTGAGTGTATACACTCACACACACACACACACACACGCTCCAAGACAAAACCTCCATTGAGGACCCAGCCATCCATCCCCTGAAGAGATGTAATCTATGTGTAACAATGCTTAAATCAGCACGACATTTACAACACATATTAAGTGGTTTGTTATTTATTTCAAGACTTTAATTGGCATGATATATTAACAGCATTGTTGCAACAGTTCCAATTAAGAATATTTTTTTCCCTAAAAAGAGAAAGAGAGGGAGAGAGAAAGGGAGAGAGCGAGAGAAACAATCACCCAGAATTACGCTATAACCCGTTAGCATTATTCCTTCAGCCAGAATGAACTGTGAAAGTTGAAGAAAAAAAAAAAGGGAAACTAGTTTCAGAAACCATATTTTAAACTCAATTCCATTTTATTAAACCCAGACGAGCTTTTTTTCTGCCATTACTAATATAACCTATTATGAGAATTTTTTTTTTCCCAGGGACAAAAACAACACCAACTTTCCCTCCCTAAGAGCTTCTTATTGTTCATTTTTGTTGCTATTTGGAGAAAAACTCATTAAAATATTATGAAGCACAGCACGTAATGATGTGTGCCAGTCTTCGCCAATAAGGAACATCTGTAGCCCAGTATATGTATATTTATATTACAGTCAACCTGAATGCAGACTCTCGCTCTCACCCCTTCTTTCCTTGCCTCTGTGCTACATTTCTTTCTCCCGACTACAGAGCCCGGCAAACGTGTGAAGTGCACAGGCTACAGTGCACGCATTGTCAGCCTCTGGGGCTCCAAGGGCCAAATGTTATTATTTCATCATTAGCCCAGAGCTCACGCCAGTATAAACTGTGCTCTGCTAAATGCCTCCAAACCCTCCTCTTTTTATTCTTCCAGTTATTTTTAAAATGTATCTTTTCCCTCCTTTCAGTTCTCTGGCACAGAAGAATCTGCAAAGTGCATCCAACACACACCCAGCTCCCAAATCCATGCTTCTCTCCCTCTTTACATTATTCCACTTGCTTTCAAATCAAAGAACCTTGGGCATAATGAAAACATTGAGAGCTTGCCTATACCACAAATATTTGTGGAAAGCACATGGTGCCATTTTGCCAGACTACTCTTATTTGTTAAACTGAGTTAAGTGTAACGCGATTCCAAAAACTGCCTTTAGAATGAAAGACAAGGCTTGTAAAGCCAGGGAGATAATTACCGCAATCTGGGTTACAGAAAATGCAAAACAAAGGAGCACAATCCCATTTTGTGTGTGTGTGTGTGTGTGTGTGTGTGTGTGTGTGGCGTGTGGGTCTTTTTTGTTTTGTTTTGTTTTGTTTTTTTCCCTTTGTTGATGTACCCAAACATGTAAATATTCCATGGCATGTGTTGTACAGAGATGAAAATCAACCCGAATCCTGCACAGACAGAACAAAACACATCCTCTGTAGTGGACAGTGGCGTATTCGTGGGGGGAATAGCTTTTCAGAAGGGAGGGCTTATTTTCTGTTTTATTCTCCCTCCATCTAGCAAACACCCACCCAAGTGTGGCAGTTATCACCCATTGCCAAGACTCTGACACCCACTTAACCTTCCTTTGAAGCTGTCAGTCTATTTTTGCATAAGGAAATAAAAGTTAATTTGAAAAGAACTTAGGTTCTAAAACCTTTCCTATGAATCCATAAAAATACTGAAGAATCCTCCACTCCCTCCTCCCCATGTTGTTTTATGGGGATTATTATGCTATCAGCCTTCCCATTGTTAGGATTGTTGTCCTTTGGGATGGTTTTGTAGACTGGACCATTCCTTTCTTTGTCTGCCAATTGTTTCTAGATCTAAACCACTTTCTGAGACAATTATTTCCATACGTGTATGTGTATGTAAATATTAATAATCATTGCATGTGTGTATACTTACGTGTGCATAAATAAACACCATTCCCACACGTATTTCCCATTTTTAAAGAGCTAGTTCTTACTCCATAAAAAGATTCCTGTTCCCCAAAGCAGGTTGTTAACGTTCTGTATTAAAGAGAAAGAGCAAATCTTCCACGTTTCCTTGTTTTATGTTTAGAAGAAGTGAACCTTACAGGTCTGAGCTAAGCTTTTTGGTATGTTTTGGCCGAGTCCAGATTATGGGCTGTAGGTTTTGAAACTCACATCACCCAGTTTTCTCAAAAACCGTCACCGCAGTTCCCTCTTTAAATTTCATCTGGACTGTCTCTTACAGCCCTGCTGACCCCATCATTTCCTTCTCTTATTACTAACATGCTTCTCCCCACATGCACAACAGGATATTTTTCAGAGGAAAAAACAAAAATATATGAGGGGTTTCTTTCCTTCCAGATGTAGACATTTTGTCACCCATATAGCAATAAGAAGACATAAAAAATGAAGCTGAGCTTCGAAGAGACAAAATATAGGACGTCACGAAGGTGCATGTAAGGATAAACCCATGAAGCCCTCGAAGCAGGATTTGGCAACAGAACCGTCCCATTGAGCCAAAAAGCCAGCCAGGGCATAGAAGCTTGTTATTATGACTTGCTCTGTGAGTAAGACCTGCAGGGAGGGTGTGAAGGCTGCCTAGTGTGAAGCCTGTTTAGAATAGTGGGGGGAGTGTGCAGTGAGTCTAATCAGGCTGTGGCTGCTTCCAACCATCTTAAAAACCTAAAAAACAAGGCAAAAATAACAGTTTTATGAAAAAAATCCCTAAATAAGATCATGGATCCCATTTTGAATTCTACTCCATTAAAGACGGGTAGTCCCAAATATGGAAACAGTTAAACTACCTGTTAGAAACTGGATGAGAAGCGATGCAGCATTTGAAAAAAAGTAGTAGCAAATGCTCATGATTAGAAATGAGCACCAGGTCAGTCATAGAGGGAGCGAAGATGAACCACTTGGACAGTTTTGGTGAAGAAAGGCTCAAATGCTAATTTGTACTCTCTGAATTATGTGAAGCATTATTGGCTCTTTTCCTCTATTGCTTTCATTTTCATTTCTAAACATGATTGAATTGTTTTTTCCTTCACTTAATGTTTGATTGAATCATGTGAAATTTATACCATTTGACAATTTTTGACTTACAAAAAACTTTAATTTTATACAGTTCGGCCTAACAATTCTTTCCCTGAAGATAATGTGTCTATTTTCTTCTGATTGACTCATCTTAGAGTCCACTATTATTTTTGTATTGTTTTCTTTCTTGTCCCCTGCTTTCAAATTTAGTCATTCTTCATATTTTAATGCCTGTTGAAATTTTAGAGAATGGTTGGTTAAATGAAAAGAAACCATTTAAAACCAGTGTTTAATGTGGGGTCAAAATGGGATTATTTTTCTTTCAGTTCTATTCTGAGGCCCTCTGTATATAGCTCAGTTTTCCAGATCATTCGCCCACTACAAATATCAGGGGCAGGATGTCATGTTTGATGGCCTCAAGGCTTTTACTTCACTTCAAGTCTTACAAAGGGAAACTTGATTTTAAAAATAATCCACGCAAAAGAAATAGGGTCAGAGCAAATATGTTCATAAGCTCTATTACAGACTTAAAGTGATCCTTTCGTAAACTCAGAAGTCCCAAGGGTGGGGAAGGGAGTTTCCACGGAGAGTGTTGTCCATATGCTGTGGGAAAGAGACAAATGGTTCTTTCCTTCCCTGCTCCTAGGAAGGGTCATGCATTCTGGAAAAAGCTGTAGACGGGAACATTCTGAAAGCAGAGTGGAAAGCAAGCATTTCTAAGATTCCCGCAAAGCCTCCCTCACTGTTATGAAGGCTGGATTGAATAAAAGGGTAACGAACATCTGAATGAGAGTCTGGAGCAGCCAATGCTATAAGAATTTAATGAGAGATTTTCAGCACCTTTTCCAGATTTTAGGGGAAGGCATGAATGGTGAAATTAAAAGCCAGATGAGTTTTAACCCAACCGTTCCAGTTGCCCAGTAGAGAAAATGCAACTTCATCGGTTTAGAAGTAACACTGAAAGGGTGATTTTAAAAACTTAATACAACTTGGCACAAGTAATGCATGAGCACAAATCTCAATTCTGTTTTACTTCCCTGGCATATAAAAGCTTCACTTTACATTAGTCCTAAATATGAGTTTTGTTCAAAAAATTTCCACAGCATCATTCACTGGGAAGTAAAACTATTAATCTTCATAAGACTCAAAATTATAATAATGTCTCTTTATACTAGTCTTCATAATTAGCAAAAGTAGAAACAATTTCAATATTTATTTTGAAACCAATAGGTGGTGCTATGAATTTCTATATTTTGCAATATGCTCTTTTATTTTCCCATTTCTCAGTGGCATTAGAAGTTTCCCTACTTATCACAGTAAAATTTTTCAGTACAAAAAGAAAAAAAGAAAATGCCTGCATTGACTTTCCCATTCACTTAGCCACAGTGATATGTCTCTTTTCCATTGGAAAATCAACTATAACTCAGTGTGTGAACTAAAATGCGAGGAATCTATATAACTTTTGGCAGAAAAGTATATTTATGGAAACAGACCCATATATAATTCTCTGTGGTCTCTTTTCTTTTCCTAGTCTTTCCACTAATGGGAATGCCATAGAGGAACATAATTTTAATATTTAATCTAATATTTCACTGTATGAACTATCTTATGGTGTTAGATTTATAGAAAAAGCAGTAACGACAGCATCATGGGGTCATGATTCTGTTGTCATGGTATCATGGACTCCCAGAATCATGGAACACAGGAGGACCTTGAGATCAGGCAACTATAGATGAGACAACTGACAAAATAGAAGCTGAAAGTGCTAGAAACAGGCACTTGATATTTGTCATCATGGGAACCAACACGTTTCTGGTATAAGACAAAAAAGTTCTGAAGGATCACAGACACTGCAAAATTAAAATCCAAATTCTACTACAACTTTCAAGTATAAATAGTAACCTCAAACTGATGAGTTTCATTGATATAGACCTTGAAGATAAAAATCTAAATCCTTTTCCTTACCTTTTACAAGGGAAGGAAGTCCTTCACAAACTTCCAGGTGTGTATATGTGCATGTATATATATGTGCTTGTGTATGTGTGTGTGTAAGGGTGACACACTGGAAAAACAAGAGGTTCAATGAGGTCTTGTAGAAGTGCCAAAAAAAGGACTATGACAGTTGCAACTAGCTGCCATCTCAACTCTATCACTCCTCAAACATCTGGGTGATTTTTACCTCTCTTCTTCCAGATGTTTTGGTACCTAGTAGAAATAGCCTTAAACTCTTGTCAGTATTGAATGAGCAGCCTAGTTACAACTGGAAGATGTGTTTGTAGAAGACATCATAATTTGCATAAGATTACACTCTGTGCAGCAAAGCTTCCTCCTTCCCAGCAGGAGCCCTTCCTGGGCTGGCTAGTTCCTTCCTGCTTCCCCCAGGCTTGCCCTTCAGGGGTTAGGCTGCTTCCTCCTGGCTTAGCTGGTAGGAATTGGACTGAGCCAACTATTAAATAGTCACTTTTCTATTCACATTAAATATTTCATAATGTTTAGGATACAAGAAAGAGGAAGACATGACTTAAGAGTAGAAGCAAATGTCTCTTAGGAGGCATTAATAAAAACATGGTATCTAGAAAAGGGAGTTGAGAGTGCTATGCTATACTGTGCTGGGCACTGCATTTTAGAATGAATTTTGACCAATTAGTGTGCAACTGAAGGGGAGTAACAAGAATGAAGAGACATGATAAGCCACATGAGAAAGAGTTTAAGGAACTGAACATTTCAGGAGGAATAAGAGACTATCAGTGAGGATGCAAGAGGGTAGGGTAGGATAACTGTCTCCTAGTAGTTGATGAGCTGTCATATAGAAAAGACATGAAAGTTATTTGATGTGATTCCAGGATGCTTATCAAGGATTAATTGAAAGAAGTTGTCTTTTAGTGTCTCATTTTACTGTCAAGATATTAGCATTAGATATAGATAGTGTTCTTTCACCATTATAAAGTGAAATATAACACAAAGTGAATCCAACAATAAACTGAAGTGAAATAGACTTAAGTCATTAGGGCATGTTTTGGCTCATTAGCAAAAAGAACTTTCTTAAAATGGATCTATTCAATAAGTATTTATTGAAAACGTATTAGGTACCTGGTACTTTTCTAGGCATTGGAAGAGAAAGCAGTGGACAAAATAGAGTTCTTGCTCTCACACTCCTTTTATTCTAGGGTGAGGAGGATAGAGTCATTAACCAGAGAAATAAAAATACAATACATAATATATCTGGAGGTGATTAAGTGCTATAAAGGAAGAGGGGATAGAGTGGCGGGGTGCTCTTTTAGATAGAGAAGTCTATTAGTACTATCTGCTCATGGAAGAGACCATGTAGGAGGCATGGGATAATAAGAGCTCATCATAGAAAATGTTCCAGTAGAGACTGGATAACCAATTTGGAGAGGTATAAAGTATTTACACTTACATGTTTCTGTCCTTAGGTATCCCATTAGTTTATATATTTATTTTGAACCTGGGGAATGTCTCATTCATCTCTTCATGGCTAACACTTACTACCTACTACATGGTAGTGCTTCATCTAAGCGTGTAGAATGAAAGTTCTACAGGGAATTAGGCAACGGATACAATGTACAGCCCCCCAAATCCTGTCCCAACTCAGATGATATATGATTTATTTCCTTTGTGAGCATTCGCCCTCTTCCATCTCTTTGCCAATTCTATCTTCACCTTTCTTCTTTAAGCCCTGAACAAGTGAGTATTAGTTTGGCTTTTTAAAATTGCAGAGATGTAAGATATGATTGAAAATAGGAAGTGTCGGGAAGATAAGGTTGCACAGGAAATCACCTAATCCCTGTGGTTGCAGTCCTTTCAGTGCAGGACTCCTCCCTGAGCACATCTGGTGGAAAACAGGAATAGTAATTCAGCCTTTTGGGGTGGGGGTGAGGCACAACTTGCTTAGTTAAGATTAGATTCAGCTACATGGAATGAAAATTGAAATTAACTATGGCTTAAATACTCAAGGTTTTATTCTCTCATAAATATCCCAGACGTTGGACATTCAGAGCTGGTAAAGCAGTTGCATAAAATCTTCAGCAAATCATCATCATTTGAGGTTTCCATTACACCTAGAATGAGGTTCCCTCATATATATGATCCGAGGGGTTACTGGAGGGCCAATCAACACATTATGAACCTAAACTTATAAGAGTAAAGGTTAATATCTGAATTACTTTCATCTGTTTTATGTGTTAGAGATTACGTTTAATACATGAATTTTGGTGCTAAAGAAATTGGAAAACTGCTGATCTCTCTTCCAGATGAGGACACTGAGGCTCAGAGAAATTAAGTGTTTTGCTTGAGACCTCAGAGCTAGCTATCGGCAGGGCCAAAACGAGAACTCAAATCACCTAATGACATCTGTGCCATTTCCACTGTTAGGATAGTTGGTATCTTATTCAAATCGCGTGGAACAGTGAACATAGAAATAGAAGAGCTGAGGGCTACCCCACTGTTGAATCTATGAATCTATCCACCAGACATTACGCATTTACCGTCCACATGAGTGATGAAAAATTTTAGAAGAAAAAGGATGTTGTTTTTATGAATATCGTACTGTTTTGGGCAACAACATTACACTCTGAACAACATGAGAAAGTGCAGAAGAAACTGTTTCTTGATACATAAGAATATTACCGATGTCCCTTTAAGAAGGTGATGTTCCATTACTACACCAACCTGTTCTAAAACAGTCTTGTTTTGCCCTTCTTTTACTTTCTTGCTTCAAAGAACTTCCAAAGGTGTTTGGAGTAAATTTTGTCCATGAGCTACAGAACCATGAAGATGTAGGACAACTGATTTGGTAAGATTGGGTGGGAATTGCTTCCTTTTTACAACAAAACTAGTAGAGAAAGTCAGAGCTTTGCCTTTATGTCTAAGTAATGCAAGCCATTAACATGGAGCCTCTGTGAAAAGCGGGCAAAATTGTTTCAAACGGGGTTGGATATGTTTAAAACTGAGCAATCTGCCAGAATCAGTTCCTATATTGTGTACGGTCGAACTGATTGAATTACCGTTCTTGCCTAGAACCACAGAAGTCCAGGAGAATTCCGGGGCCAAAACCACAAACAATGGTTCTTTGTCTAAGGGGACCCCATGGTTGGGGTTTTACCCGCAACCATGTGTGATTTCAATGTAGAGCAGAATGATTAAGAATTCAGCTCCATTCCAGAACAGGTCATACATCTGTCGATTGCTGCTCAGCCCAGCCCCTCGTATATGAACAGAACATTCTACTACACATGGAGGCATGCAAAAACCTTTCCATTTTCTCAGTGATTTAGAAGTGAACATTCTTGTGCCCGTGATCTGTTCCTTCTCAGTTTAGTAACATACAAAGTGAACCAGTTTCTTCTACTTATGAGAGAATGGTGTGAAAGTAGGTGAAGCTGGCAGGAAACCCAGCATCACCACTCTGGGATCTGCTGGAGAATCAGGCAAGGGAGTTGACAGGCAGGTGACACCATTGGAGCGATGCCTTCCAGGGCTGCACATCTGGGCTGTGCTGGTGCCAGGAATGAAGCATGTGCTTCGATTAGCTGCAGCTCAGGATGAAAATGTGGAGAAGCAGAGCATGCTGTACACCATGGCCAATAACGCAGAGATGTTCAGGGCTCAGTGCTGACTCTGTGTGTGTGTGTGTGTGTGCGCGTGCACGCACACCCACACAGGCCCGCGCACCAGCAGAGTCTGCAATATCACGTGTTCGTGCTTCTGAATAACAGCACCTAGTCTCTTAGGCACAAGTTATCCATGGGCTCTGGAGGTTTAGGTATGCTTCATGGGAAAAGCCCACTTTATGTGTGTCAGGAGAATAATGAAACAGCAGTTTGTCAGAAGGTCTTTGCTTAGAATGATGATAGATCCATGGCTGGCTGATTAAATAATATGAAAAGATATTTCCTTTCTCCCTAAATCCATCAGGGCTTGGTGTTTGGAGAAGGTGAAGAAAATGTTGTAACATTTTAATAGATTCAGGTATTCTTTGAATGTAGTAGGCATTTAATATTTATGCAGTTAATGAAGACACACCATATACGCACATTTAAATGTACAATGATTGCACTGCTCAAAAATCATGCTTATTTTCCCACTCACTTTCACCTAGCAGAAGGACTACTTAAATCATATAATAGAGCCTATAGTTGATCAGGATAAGCAACTAACAAGGCCCTTGAGTTGGATTCATTTTGCTCATGACTAATGCTGTTTAGACAGCTCGTATTCAGATTCAAAGACCAGGTTCCTAACAACTGGGGAAAGCATAGGGTTGTTCAATGCTGCAATCAATTGCAGAGATTCTGTACCAACAGCCTGGATGGCCTGAGCACCCTAAATCTTATTTAGTTATTTTCATAATAGATATTTGGCCTGAATAAGGCAAAGAACCTTTTCATCTTGTCACTGAATATTGTCTTATGCCATGATTCTGACATAATAGTTCACAGCTATAGTGATTCAGTGCAGTAATAGAAACAAAACGGTTGATTTCGCAAGACTTATCTTGGCCTATTGGCTGGGCATGTAAATAGCAGATCATAGAAGTATTCTTAGAGCCTTGACCCTACCATAATATTAAGGAGTAAAGGAAAATGAGATACAACACATGTTTTCTATTCCCTTAATTATGGTTCCCATAGAAATCAGTGTAGGTGCTTTAAAATGGTAGCAAGAGAATCATAAGTTATTTAGTTGTAATTATTGAATCTGAGAGCTAGAAGGAAACCTGGAGGTTTCTAATCAACTTCCCTTATTGTAGATGAGAAACTCAGGACCTAGAAAATTTAACCTTTGTTATCTCCAGAAACAAGGGCCCAAAATACAAGCTACAATTCTAATGTCTTTTTTTCCCATTGATTCATTAAGGCCAAATGTTATTAAATAAAAATAAGGTTTAGTGTGTCCTTGCTATCCAGATCACTTTTCGGTTGAACCTCCAAACTTAACTTCCTTCTGGTTTCTGCTTCCAAACCTCCTGCTGCCACACAGTTCTCTCTGGTTAACAGAAATTTTAATTTTTGTCCATAGTTAAAAAGTTTCCAGTCTACAAACACTACGGAATTCTTGTTTTTAGCCCGGTAGTTCTCTATGAATAAGGAAAACCTAAAGAAAAGGGTATTTCTGAGGTCATTCTCAAGATTATGATTGGCTCCATGAGGATTTTGTGGCATCTAAACCAAAGCCACTTCTGAATTTTATCCCTTTATTATCCACTAGACCTGCCCATCCAGAGTCCTTTATGTTAGATAATCATCAGCCCACCAGAGGGTCCTTCCCATAATGGGCTCACAGAAAGAAGCTGCTCTGAAGCCCTCTACAGCCCTCTGGCACAGACCCACACTGCTGTGGAATCAGATGAAGATAAGGGCTCTGCAGCGCACTGTGACAAAGGGACTCATGCCATGTTGCCGTGTGTACTGACCTAGCATTACCATATGGCTTCTGAATGTGCAATGAAAATCCATCAACCATCATGCATCTAATGAGTAAATCACACACACACACACACACACACACACATTTTTTTTGATGTAGACTAGTTACGTTCTTCAAGGAAAAAAATGCATCTTAGTAGAAGTGTTCAATCTGTAATTTACTTCTTATTTATTGCCAAAATGAGCACAAAACCAACAACGTGAGATGGTAAAGCCCTGCTACCCTGCATTGAGAGTTGCTTTTTTGCATGAGAAGCATTTTCTGGAGTTGCTTTGAATAGGCCCTCAGACACCACTGCAGTGTCAATGCTGCTGCCATGTGGGGCTTTACACTGAAGTAGACTAAATGTCCGTGCATTTTGCTTAATACTGAAAAAGATCTTGTTTGTGTTTAATTACAGAGTTGCGTTGGTGCTCGGAGCCCAGGTATTAATCTTCTTCTTGGTCCAGACAAGATTGTACAGATTGCTGGGCCACATCTTTGACACTGGATCACCTTGGAAGGGCTGCCCAGTGACACTATCACATCACATCATTGTGGAAGGGACCTCTAGGAATGTCATCTTGCTGTTCCAAACCTCCTTTTGGATTTTTTTAAATGTCCCCAATTTATAAAATGCCTTTTAAACTGGAGATACTCACTCCTGAGTAGTTAACTAAGGAAGTTTGTATTTCATCATCTCCTGCTTAGAAGAGTGCGAACAGCTCAATTTCAGGTGTACAATAAGACCTTCCTGTGGCACGTCCGCAGCTAGAACTGGGGATGGGTCACAACCCACATATGCAAATTCTATTGGCAAGTCTGGGATCTTATGAAATAAAGCAATATTGTTAAGATTCTCAGGAGAATTGGGGGGCAGGAAATGTAAATGGATAGGGATAAATTAATATCTTTATAAGTCTTGTAGAATTCTAGGTTATGTTTTCTGAAATTTTGCCATATGATAAAGCCTAAGAAAGAATTCTAGAAATGATTCTAAAAGGATCATTACACAATTTTATTTGCTCTTCCCACTTATTTAAAGGGGTAATGATATTTATAAAACTTGGAGAACGAGACGTGCTTTCAAGAATTGGCAAAGATTTCAGATGACTTGCAAAGGCTATTTGTAAAGATTCAAATTTGGCCCAAAGGTCATTGGTTGAGAATTTCATCATTATGCTGTAAGCATCTTTGTTTATCTACATCTATATACCTATACTTTACATATACCTGTATATATGTACCTTATTCTATAAGCATCTTCAGACTTAAAAAGTTTTAGTAAAGAACTACAATTTCAAACCCTTAGTATACAAAATGATGCATAATTCCACCAGAATTTCAGAATGCAAAAGGCTCAGATCTTTTTGGAATTAGGATAAGCTTTGAGGAAAATTCCCAAGTTTATCATAACCAATAGGAATAAAAACTGCCCCAGCTAGAGAGAAATTCAACTCTCTGGTAGATTAGCAAGTCGGTTAAATTCAGCTAGTAAATTAATTTTATATTCTCTAATAATTAGCTTTGTTAATCTCGTGCCATAAGAGACAAATGACATTTCTTGTTGAAAAATACTTATTCCAGTGAAATCTAACCCCCAAATAGGTGCTATATTAAAATACGGCCCAGTTTGTTTAGAGTGGTGGGATGGGGTGGGAGGGTGAGGCAAAGCACAAGAGGCTGAATTTTTTGGAATAGCATCTTGTGTTTCTACCACCTCCTAAATGGCCACCAAAGAAAGCAAAGGCAAAGACTCAGGATTGACACACTGTCTCCCTCTCACATCTGATTTGGTCCCCAAGTTACCCACTGAAATCAGTGCAGCTGACAGCTGGTTTTGATTGAGAACTACAGCATTAAAAGCTATAGTAGCAGCCGACCATTGCCCATAGTCAACTACCTTTTCCTGTGGAATGGAGAGCTAATTACTTGTCTTGCAATTTCTTCCCCTCTTCAAAGGAAATCAGTTTGATTCCTCCAAAGTTATCAAGCATAAAAGAACTCTGCCCCCAAATCAGGATTGCCCTTTTTCATTTTCCTCATGATTTCTGAGATTTTTACTGTCGTTACTCTGGTCTTCATATCCTGCTTCTCTGCTTCCACTTAGATGTGCCAATTAAAGAAAGATATGGTTTATTTAAAAAATATGGTCCTAGGGCTGACTGTAAAGAGAGCTCTTAAACAGGCCTGAACTCTTCATCAGGATTAGCTGAACATAGTAAGTAAATCCCATGTTGAATGGTGACCTTGTAAAGTCTCCAAGAAGCAGGACTGTACTGGGCTTTGCAGCAGCTTAAATGAAACAAGCCTCCTTCTTCTCTTGGGTCTCACCAATCCTGGGCCAGGCTATGTAATGGGCAAAGTGCCCACTTCAAGGGGCTACAAGAGCAGTCTAATAAAGTGGTTTCCCAAATGTGGTCCCAGGACCAGCAGTAACATAGGACTTATTAGAAATGCACATTCTCAGGCCCCATCCAGCCCTGGTGTAGGACACAGCATGCTGTGTTATAACAAGCCCTTCAGGTGATTCTGATATATACTAGCATTTGAGAACCACTGATCTAGAGCATCAACAGTATTTCTGTTGATGCCTGTTGGCTTAAACCTGATTTAACTTCCCTAGGGGGAATGCAGAATCCTGGATCGTAAGGAAAGTTGGATGGGCAGACAAGTCAATGGCAAAAAAACAAAACAAAACACCAACATATCTTGACTATGTAAAGACAACTTGATATTTAGATCTCTCTCTCTGTCTCAGACATATCAGTTTACAGATACAAAACCATTCATTTACTCAACAAATGTTTGTTGCTGTATATCACAAACCATTCCAGATTCAGAATACTATAGTAAACAAACTACACTAAGCTCCTGATCCTCATGCTGCTTAAAGTCTAGTAGGGAAGAATTTTAAGCCTATAAGCAAGTGAATACATGAGGTTAGTAATAAGGGGATAGGGAGTGACAGGGTAGGGGTGGAGTGCTATTGTGGATAAAGGGGTTAGGGAAGTAGAGATAACTCTTGAGCCTTATCTCATATCTTCTTAGCCATCTTTCTTATTTCATCCTTTGCTGCAGCAGCCGGATTTTCATCATCTAAGAGCATGTCAACTTAGTTGTACCTTGATCTCTATTCTCTTTTCAGAGGCTTCTCTGCCCCACTGAATTGATTCCACTTGAGCATCCTGAAATGCACGAACTCACTTGGTCAAGGGAAGTAACATTCCCTTTGGTAACCTTTGACCAATTGGAAAGGGGTGTGACAGATACATACTTGCCTCTTCCTCATCTGGGCAGACAGTTATGGGGAGCATTCTTCATGATCCACAGAGGGACCTAGCCAGACTGAGCTCTGGCTGCCCACAACATCGACCAGCTCACTAATGTACCCTTGGTTTAGCTTTCTCTCCTTCCTCCCTGACTCCCTTCCTTGGGATCCATTTTCCCCCAAACTACCTGCATCCAAACCTTTGTTTCAGGCTCTGCTTTTGGGGAAACCCAGACCAAGACAGTAGTCCTTTGTAATGAGGTGGTATTTCAGTAGAGACGTGAGAAATGTGAGGGAGGAAGTCAGGCAGGTATCTTGTGGAAGAGTGTTCCAGACAAGAGCAAATGCTGTGAGGCAGGTTGGCATATACCGGGATCAACATGAAACCCATGTAGCTTGTGTGGAGTGGGCACCGGGGAGTAAGAGTGGTAAGAGGTAGGGTACCAGAGGAGGCAGGATGCCAGATCATGTGGGGCCTTACAGGCCATCAAAAGGACTTTGCTCTGAGTGACAAAGGAAGCCAGGGGGATTTTGAACAAAGGCATGGATCTGAAAGATGTTTTTAGAGGATCACTTTGTCTCCTCTTTTCAGAATAAACTATAGGGGAGCAAGGGTAGAATCAGCAAGACCATTTAGGAGGTTTTTACCATAATTCAGGCAACTTGGACTATGATGGTAGTAGTGAAGGTGATGAACTGACAGAGGGGGTTCTTGGGTTGGATACAGAGTGAAAGAGGAATTAATGATGTCTTCAAAGTTTGTGGTCTAAATAATTGGCATCAATGGAGTTGCCAATAAAAGTATCCAAGAGAGAATTCCTGAGCAAAATAAAGGGAATATAATTTGAAGAAAAGGAAACCACAAAACAGTTAATTTATATTCTGGTTCATCAGTAACAATCTAATAGTTATGGCCATTGATGAATCACACATTATTCTTAGCCTATGAACTGCATGGACACTGTCCGGAAGAGTAGGAATTAAGTCTCCATCTTTTCGTAGGACATAGCAGACATGAGAACATTCTCAAATAATGTTGCATCAACTACTCTTCATGATTATATTAATCCTTAAATCAACCTGAATGTTAAGTGTATTTATTCTCATTTTATAGATGATGGAATTAGCTAATAGCATAGCCAAGTCACTTCTCCGAGGTCTCCCTGCCTAAAAACGACAGGTCTCAGATTCAAGCCCAGGTCTCCCTGACTCCAATTGTCTCTGCTCCTAACCAGCAGTATCTCCTCCTCTCTTTCCCATTTCTAGCACGATGACTTGTCAAACCTTAATTCCTCCACTATTGCCAACCTATGTAAGGTTGGAAATTTCTTTTTCCTCTCTTACTCTTTTTTTTTTTTTAAACAACACAGAAGTTTACTTCTCTCTCACGTATCGGTGAAATACAAGGATTCTGTAGATCAGTGGTCCCCAACCTTTTTGGCACCAGGGAGCAGTTTCATGGAAGACAGTTTTTCCAGGCACTGGGATGGGGAGGGATGATTCAGGTGGTAATGCGAGCGATGGGGAGCCGCAGATGAAGCTTCGCTCGCTCACCCACTGCTCACCTCCTGCTGTGTGGCCTGGTTCCTAACAGACCTGGTACAGGTCCACGGCCCAGGGGTTGGGGACCCCTGCCATAGACGATACACAGATTCAGAGTATTGGCCCAAGACTCTTTCTCTTTTGTTTCTCTGGTAGTTTCTTTTAAGTCTTTTTCCTTCTACCTCTTCTGCAGTAGGACTTGGACCAGACTGAATTCCAGGTAGATTCAGTATTAGGTGCAAAACTCTTCTACCTTAAATATCCCACCCTGGGTAATTATACCAAATTGTTTTTCTTTTACCTTTTTCATTCATCCCTTTATCACCTTTCTCTACACTCTTCTAAAATGTTTTTCTCTTTCCTCATTTCAATGCATCTTTCTCTTGATGACTTGATTATTAAAGGTTAGATCTTTTCTGAGATGAATGCAAATGGTTCTACAATAGAATAACATGTACCAGTTGGCATGATGTATATATTGTATTATGGTTTTGACTCTACTTTCCCCTTCTTTTTTAACATTTGCAGTACAGGTCAGTTTCCCTCAATTAGTGCTTCAGGGTCACCCCTTGTATTTGCATTCCACTCAGAAGACTGGGGTTGAGTCCGGCAAGAGCACTAACCAAAGGAGTTCTCAGAATAGGCTGGATATTAAGAGGTACCTACTCATAGAGAACCATGAACGCAAAGAGAGAATTCAAGTTATATATAATCAAGGAGAAGAACCCAGGCCATAGACAGAAAAGCAAGACCAAGTTCAGGCCTAAAGAATGACGTGAGGTTGTAAACAGGAGATTGTGTAATGAGGTCATAAGCCAGAAGGATCAGACACACATGGAGTGTAGTATATGAAGTAGGTTAGGACAAGCAGTTCAGAACTAAGATTGTGACCAATCAGAAGGTATTGGAAACCTGTTTTTATGTGATGCCAGCTGCTTGGTACAAGGATAGATTTAATGCATTAAAAGCCTGGTAACTAGATCTTATTTGTAAGTAGAGGTATTGTGGGAACTATAGGCTAATAGCTTACACGTTCATCATTTAATTAGCCAGGGTCAGCGCTGACAGCTGTTTCTGTGTAAATATCTTCACCCTGTTGATTCATTCATTCTTTCACTCTCACAACATTTTCAGACATGTTTCGAGCCTATGTTTTACATCCAGTACTGTATTTGGGAGGAGAACTGGAAACAGGAAGGTGAACCGGCATAGTCCTTGTTCTTAAGGAGTTTTTAGTTTTGCTTAGAAATAGATTTAAAACATAAATGACATGATTTGATAATGCTCTGATGGAGGTAGATATGAAGTTCAATGGAGGCACAGAGCATCACGATCCTATGTCAGAAGTTGCTTTACAGAGAAGGCTGCACTTGAGCTGATTTGGGAGCATTAGTCAGAGTTTGCTGGGCACACAGAGGGAAGGGGACAAGTGGCACGGGAGCAGGTGTTCCAAGCAGGGCGACCTGCAAATGCTGCAGAATGATCAGGTCTGGTGTGCTCAGGAAACTTCAAAGAAGTTGGTGTCACTATACATTCAAGGACATGTGCTGGTGGTCTCCGGGGGAGGGGACCGGCCAAAGATGAGACTGGAAGAGCTGGGAAGGGTGAAATCCCGGAGGCACTTGCACTCCATCTATGGAGTGCAGATTTTATTAGGTAGATGACGGTAACTCACTGGGTGATTGCAGGAGGGGACCCACATGAACTCAACATTAGAGAAAGCCTTCTGAGGGCACTCGTGGCCATTTGAGCTGTCCTTTGGAGTATATAAGCAAGCAGTTACTAGGTGGAGCTGTAGTGATCAGAGACCCTTGAAGAGGCATTATAAGCAAAAACAGAAGGCCCCCTTTCCCCAGAAATTTAGAACATTATACGACAAGAAGTTTGGAGCTACTTTGGCAACAGCCTTTCTTTTCCCAGGCTTTCTTTGAGCCAGTAGTCTTTGAGAAGTACCACTGATACATTTTTTTCTTCTTCCTTCTTTTTTCTTTAAAGAAATGATTTTCAGATAATTTAAATCAATTCATTTCTTTTCTGCAAAGCCCTAGCATTTTGAATGGAAAGAGCTGTCTTAAAGGAAACCCATGTATTTTTTTCAGTACTAATATTTGACTAGTGAGCAAAAGCACTTCTTTGTCTGAAGAAGACATTCTCTAAAGAAAGTTTTTTTCTGGACGTGGGTCATGGAGTCTCTTGCCCCAAGTACCAGGGGTGTACTGTAATTCCTGGCCCTATTAGTTAAGTGTTTTTCTTAAGGAGAAAGTGTTAGGTGTGTTTACCCCCAGTTTCCTTAGGGGAGTGTAAATATCACCCCCAATTCTTTCTAGACTGGCTTTAATTGAAGAAGAAAGTAAAGCAACATTCACTGGGGAGGAAGTTGAGTGACTATGTTTCTATAAATAATATGTGTTTAAAGGTATGATCCTTTGAATGCATTAAGGGAAAGTACTGCCTCTAACCCCGATGCCTTAAACCAAAGATCCTTTAGGCCAGAGACAGCATCTTATATCTCCTTTTGTTGCCTTGCACTGCACTGTATTCATAGCAGGATCTCAATAATGTTATGCACTCCCGAGAGTGATGGAAAATTGTGGGAGAATTGTGTGGAGAATTGGGCACTGCTTCTGTGTTCCCAGTGCTTCCCAAGCTTGCTTGATCATAACAGTCCTCTGGGGCTTTTAGAGCACAGACTCTGGAGCCCCGTCCCAGACTCCTAGATGGATTAGGATCTCCAGGGAGAGGTGCCTGAGAATCTGTATACATAGCAAGTATTCCAAGTGACTCTTAAATTCAGGCAAGTTTGGGGAATGCAGGTTTAAAGTGTCTACACCCTAAATGAGGTATAAATTCCTAGGGGTAAGTGGGAGAAGATACACCAAGAGTCAAATACAGAAATAACATTTTTAGTTGAAAATTTGATATAATACCCCCGGGACTCAAAGTGTGGTCCAAGGACCAGCAGCATCAGCATTACCCAGGAACTAGTCAGAAATGCAAACATCCACCTCTGACCTACTGCATCAGAATCTTCATTTTAACAAATCCCCAGTGATTTTTGCATATGAAAATTGGAGGAACATTGATCTAGAGCAGGGGTCAGCAAATTATGGCCAGTGGGTCAAATCTGGCCTGTTTTTGTAAATAAGGTTTCACTGGAACAAAGTCACATCTACTTAGTTATATACTGTCTCTGGCTGCTTCAGTTCTTCAGCAGAAGAGATGAGTAACTGCAACAGAGACCACATGACTTACAAAGCCTAAAATATTCACTGTCTGATCATTTACAGAAAGTTCATTGACCTCTGATCTGGAGCACATGGTATGCTTAGGAGTTTGCCAATAATAGTGCATAATATATAATAATAATTGCAATAGCAATTCACTTCAAACAGAATTTTAAAAAACCTTAAAGATCCCATTTTCCCTCCTGTTCATTTTAAGTGTGAGATGTAAATGTTCATTGGGATATTATTTATTTTATAATCTATGACTATGTCACATCTATCTCAAACACCTTAATTAATCTCCCGCTGCCAATGAAATCTAATTCATCACATGGCACTTAAAAGCTTTCCAGTACCTAGACCGAGCCATCAACCTCCTCTCTTATAAACCTCTCTGGCACACGATGCCTCTTGTCAAACCAAATCTCTGAAATGGCTGTTTCTAGCATCTAAACATTACCTTTTTGCAGTTAAAAATCCAGACAAATTGTTTTTATGCAGAAAGCTTTCCCATTTCTCTCCCATGATATTTAATGTACACCACTAGTATTTAACTTTCTTATGTAATGCCCAATTTGTACCTACTTTGTCTTGTCCAGCAGACACATCTTAAGAGCTGAGATTGTATTTTGATCCATTTTATAATTTCAAATGGATCAAATATATACAGGTGATCTGTTGTGGATATTTATGAGTTGGATATTAATTCTTTGTATTCAAAAGTGACTGGATCTCAACCAGACTCTTGTGAGTGGGGTGTGAGTATCAAGGAGGAAAAGTCCCCGGAGCCAGGTCAAATAGACAGGGGTAGTTCCTAGGGTCACTGTAGCAGGTGTTGCTGGTGTTCTCCCATATCCCTGCAGACAGTTGCAGGTAACCTTGAAGGAAAGTGAGACAGGAATTGATGAATACATTTCCCAGCTTCCTTACTCCTTGTTGGGAGAGTTCTGAGCAGTGTTCCACTCAGTCTCTTGGGATCCCAAAGGCATGGACCCCAGTGGCACAGAGGTATAATCCACTCCTTAGAGACCATTATCTTAGTCCTTTTGGGCTGCTATAGTAGATTGCCATCGACTGGTTGAGGGGGGTTATACATAATACATATGTATTGCTCATAGTTCGAGAGGCTAGGAAATTTGAGATCAAAGGGCTAGCGGATTAGTGTCTGGTAAAGACCTGCTTCCTGGTTCATAGATGGCCTTCTAATCACTGCTTTCTCACATGGCAGACGGGTGAGGGATCTCTCCGGAAGCTCTTTTACAAAGCCGCTAATCTTATTCATGAGGACAGAGCCCTCACGTCCTGATCAGTTCCCCAAGGCCCCCACCTCCAAATACCATCACATCAGGGATCAGGTTTCAACAAATGCGTTTCGGAGAGACACAAACCTTCAGTCAATGGCAACCATTTACTGGTTGCCCTCCCTTTCCTGTCTTATTCCCTTGTTTCCTCACAATACTTCTTGGGATCAATTTTCCATAAAATCTTTGCACCTAAGTCCTTGTCTCAGGACCTGCTTTTAGGAGAACCCAAACTATAGTAGACAATCTCTAATATGGCCCCCAGTGATTCCTGCTTCCTGGTACTCATGTTCTTGTGTAATCCCTTCCCTTCAAGTGTAAATGTGATTTAGTAGCTTGCTTCTAATGAGCAGAATATGGCAGGAGTGAAGGTATGTCAGTTCTGAGGTTAGGTTATTGAAAGAATGTGGCTCTGTCTTGGGAGCTCTCTCTCGCTCTCTTTTGGATTATCCACACTAGGGGAACCCAGGTGCTGTGCTGCAAGGCCGCTCTGTGAGGAAGTTTAGCTGAGTTGAGTTTGTAAGCAAATCTTCTGAAGCTGTTTGCAAACAGACTCTTCCCCAGTTGAGCTGTGAGATGACTGCACCCTTGATTGTGGCCTCATGGGAGAACCTCATCCAGGACCAGGCAGCTAAGTTGCCCGTGGGTTTCTGACCAACAGTAACTATGAGGTTAAAAAAAATATCTGTGGTTTTCAGCTGTTAAGTTTTAGGATAATTTGCTATAGAGCAATAGATAACTAGTACACAATCTGAGAATGCATGTCAGTGTAATTGGGGATTTAGTTGAGAGATTCTCCCTGAATCTTTTAACCAGATCAAGCCCTCATGCTTCATGAATCCAGGTGCCCTGTACATATTCCTTAGTACTTACTACTCTTGTGTTCTCTTGTTTAAAATTTGCCTTCCTAACTAGACTGCCAGTTCCATGAGGACCACTTCCATCCTTTTTACCCTCCATTTCCAGTGCCTCTAAGAATTACTGATTAAATAGGTAAAGCAGTTAGTCTGGCTGGTTTTGTATGCCATTAATAGAAACTCAACTATTTGTGTTGCAATAAAAAGTGTGGAGATGGATTCTCAGGTCCAGGTGGACTGGGAGCTCAAATGATGTTCTAGGAATTCTATATGACTCATTTTTTCTGTCATTTTGTCTTTGTCTCTTTTGCTCCTTTTCTGTCACTTCCCCTCCCTCTCTCTTCTCTCTTTCCCTCCATCTTATGGATCTGCTCTTCTTTGTCAGCCTCATTTCCAAACAGACTCTTCTCAGAAAACTGGCTGCTGAAATACTCAGACTGAAATCCTCAGAGCTGAATAAAAGAGCAGAAAGAAAAGCATCTCCTCAGAAGTTTAGAAAATGCCCTGGGATTGAATCTTTCTGAGCTAACCTGTGGCACAAGATCATCCAGGAACCAGTCACTCAGTCTGACTAAGGGAATAGAATGCACAAACTAGCTAGGCCTAGGTCCAAGATTCACCTCTAGACTCTGTAGGATGGGATACCCCACCAAAACCATATGTATTGAGCAGCTTATTCCCCAAAAGAAAATCAAGGTGGTGTTGCCAGAAGAAGAGGTAATGGATACTGAGAAGAAAATATAACCAACCAACCAACCAAACAACAAAACATTAAAAAAAACCCAAACCTTAGATATCCTCAGACAGTAGGGAATCAGAAATATGGGTGGCAAAGTCCAAGATCACAATTAAAAGAAAGATAATGGTATGAGTCAAATATGGAAGACAAGGTGCTAACAAGCTAATTGGAGCAATAGCAGAGAAGAAGGGAGAGTTGAAAGAAGTGTAAGGTTATGATCATTACTAAGAATATGTACAGAGAGAATGTGTCAGGATTCCCTTCCCACCTCCCCACCCCCACCTTCCTCCTACCCCATACTTGCATTCTTGGGTAATGCTTAATGCAGACCACTGGAGGTTTAAAGAAACTGCTCACGGATAGACAAAAAAGGATATCTGATGCTGGTATTTTTGTGTGAGTACAAGTATCTTTTCCCAGAAATTAACCACCACAAAGTCACATGAATAGTCACTGCCAATATCTGTGCAAATTAGCACAGCGATAATTTATTTTCAGTTTCTCTTTATCTAAACAACTAACATAAACCATAAGTGTCATGGTGTAATATCCATCCAGACACACCCTAACACTAGATGCAAAACAAAACTTGCAGAATAGACATTTGGAACCAGGGCCCATGAAAAGGCATTAACTTGAAGAGTTATTCAGTTTGGGATTAGCAGGTGTTGAGCATCTGCATGCTATTCACACCCTTATTATCCTGGACATAATTAAGTTGCATTACTTCATCTGAGAATCATCACCCTGATGAGACAGTTGCAGAGGGAAGATGGTGGATGCCACTGACAGGAAAGTGTGGTGGACTATTTTGGGGTGACCTAAAAAAGGTGAATAATCAAAGGCATTTTGTACTTCCTGTATTTCTGTATAGCCTCTTCAGAATGCATTCTGTCCCTCTCTGCCTGCAGAAACCCTGGTTCTCCTCATCCCTTTCTCGACAATGTTTCCTTCAGTCTCCGCTTTGGTCCAACCCCTTGGCCTTCATCTAACGTAGGCTTTTTCAATCTCCACACTATTGACATTTTTGGCCAGGTAATTCTTTGTCATGGAGGACTATCCTTTTCATTGTAGGATGTTTAGTAACATCTCTGTCTGCTACCCACTAGATGCCAGGAGCATCCCCAGGTACCTGGGGGGCAAATTTTCCTCTAGCTGAGAACCATTGACCTAATGCTACATATGTTCCTGAGGTAGCATTGAGGTGATAGAATTCATAACTGTGGCTTTAACTATCATCCTTACTAATGGTTCCCATATTTATACCTTTGTTCTGTCACCCCTATAAAAGGACATCTCTCTCTGACTGTTCCTCTCACACCCATAACTGAACAGATCTAAAACTAAACTCTATTCTTTCCCTAAATCTTCTCTTTCCCTTCTCCAGTTCCACCTCCCCCCTCCTTTCTCCTCTCTTCTTCCTCCTCCTCTCCCTCCTTTTTCTTCTTCCTCTCCATCATCATCGTCATCATCACCACTGCCATCATCTTAGTTGTAGATGATGCCCCACCTTTACTTTTTCAAATGAGAAATCTCTGGGTTATCCTCTAGTTCTCTTTATAATACATATTCAGGATCAGACCAACCTTTTGTTGGAATCCAAAGCTTATACAATTTGATGGAACTTCTTTAAAAAATTTGTAAGTTTACAAGTCAGACAGTGTAAGGAGCTAGTGTAAGTGAGGGAACATGAAGCCTACATTTTGTTGGTTTCATTATTAATTTACCTCTATATTCATTATCTTGACACAAATAAAGACAATCTACTCATTTATATTCAATAAAAAGATAAACAGTCTTCCATCATTAATTGGGAAAAATTTTATCTAATAAAGAACAGCTTTTATACAATGCCTATCATGTGTCAGGGATATTATGCCTTTTTTTCTTATTTAATTTCCTTTGCTACCAATGAGGAAGGAATTAATATGCTACTGTGGTTAACAGAATGGCCACAGAGGCCAAACTGCCTGTCTGATTCATGGTTGTACCATCTACAATGTGACTGCACAGATAACTCAGCCAATTGGAGAGTAAGTGTCCTCATCTATGAAATATAAGTTTTAGTACCTACTTCACTGAGTTGTTGTGAGGAATTAAATTATTTACTATGTGTAAAACACTCAGAAGAATGCTTAGAATATAATAAAGATATTAAAAACATTAGCTATTATTATTTTCACTGATAAAAAAATGAGGCTCAGAAATTAAATAACTAATCCAAGGTGATACAGTTAAGAATGGGAGAAAAGAAGAAAACTGAACTTGAAAGCTCAGGCTTTTTCTACTACCACACCAATTCTGCAGTGCAGCCTTCATGGGTTCTGAAGAGGATTAAATATGTTACTACTGGTTTAACTGCTTTGCATATTGCCATACCAAAATGCAGAGATTAGACTGAGAGAGATAAAAAACAAAAACAAACTAAAAAGTAGATGTTAGGAAGTTTGTTATTAATGAAAAGAGTTTGGAATCAGGAATAAATTTAACAAGAGAAATGTAAAACTCATAATCTGAAAACTACAGAGTCTTCCTTAAAAATTTAAGAAGATGTAAACAAATGGAAAGACATCCCACGTTCATGGATTGGAAGATTTAAATTGTTAAGATGATAATACTCCCCAAATTGGTCCACAAATTCAGTGCAATCCCTATCAAAATCCTTGTTGTCTTCCCTGCAGAAGTTGACAAGCTGATTCTAAAGTTCATATGAACATGAAAAGAATCCAGAATAGCCAAAACAATCTTGAAAAAGAAGAATACAGTTGGAGCACTCACACTTCCCAATTTCAAAACTTACTTTAAGTCTACAGGAATCTTGACTGTGTGACACCAGCAGAAAGAAAAATATTATGGATTAATGAAAGAGAATTAGGAGTCCAGAAAGTATCTCTAACATTTATGGTTATTTAATTTTTGATTAGAGTGCTAATACAATTCAATAGGGAAAGAACAGTCTTTTCAACAAATGGTAACTTGAGATAACTGGATATCCACATGTAAAAGAATGAAGTTGGACTCCTACCTCAAATTATATACAAAAATCTACTCAAAATGAATCAAAGGCCTAAATGTAAGAGTTAAAACTATACAATTCTTAGAAGAAAGCATAGGCATAAATTTTGGATCAGGCAATGTTTTCCTAGATATGACACCAAAAGTACAAGCAACAACAACGAAAAATAAATTTGACTTTATCAAAATTCAAAAACTTGCGCTTCAAAGGACATCATCAAGAAAGTGAAAAGAATGGGAGAAAATATTTGCAAATCATGTATCTGATAAGACACTTGTATCTAGAATATATAACAAACTCTTACTGAATTGAAAACTGGGCAAAGGATCTGAATAGACATTTCTCCAAAGAAGATATTCAAACAGCCAATACACTCATGAAAAGATACTTAACATCTTTAGTAATCAGGGAAATGTAAATCAAAACCACACTGAGATTTCAATTTATAAAACTCACTAGACCAGCTATAATAAAAAAGACAGATAATAACAAGTAGTACTGAGGATATGGAGAATTTGGAACACCTATACATTGCTGTTGGAATGTAAAATGGTGTAGCAGCTTTGGAAAACAGCCTGGCAGTACCTCAAAAAATTAAATTACCAGATGACCAAGCAATTCTACTGCTAAGTGTATACATATGCAAATATATGTTAACACAAATACTTGTACATGGATGTTCATAGCAGTGTTATTTGTAATGGCCAAAAAGTGGAAACTACTCAATATCAACAAACTGATGAATGGATAAATAAAATATCATATATTGATACAATGGGGTATTATTCAGCAATAAAGAGAAATGAAATACTAACATATACTACAACATGAATGAACCTTGAAAACATTATGCTCAGTAAAATGTACCATTCACCAAAGACACATACTGCATGATTCTATTTATGTGATATGTCTGGAATAGGCAAGTTTATATAACCAGAAAATAGAGTAATAGTTGCCTGGGTCTGGAAGAAGGGTTGGGGGAATTTGCCGAAGTTGATCTTAATTCAGTACCATCCCCAACTCAGTCTTGACTGACTCATCAGAGAGACTGCTAGTATTCTTACCACGACTAGAAACTTCTGCGAAATTCTGACTGCTAGAAATGAGGACTGAACCCCTACACTTTCCCCACACTTAGGCCTTTCACCTGTGTTCTCTGGTGTAGGAGGAGTTGCTCATCTGATTGGTCAAACTGAAGAGACCATGGAACCATGTGTTACTACCAGGAAGGATCATAATATTTTAAATATTAGCTCACCTTACCACTTCTAGACTCAAATGAAGAACCACAGCTCCATAAGGTATGGAATATGGCTTCCCCCAAAGCTGTGGAAGTAGCCAGGTGACATAACCTGGGGCAAAGTTTGCCCAGTGGGAACAGTATATGAGAAGAAAGAGGCAGAACAATTCCCTTTCCATCCCCACCCTAGGTACTGTTCCTAAGCTCTGTAGCACATCCAGAGGTGTCCAAGTAGCCACGTGACTCTGCGTGGAGCAGGGTCATCTTGTATTTACCTCTCATGCATCTCTGCCTCACTTTTTTCTCACTTTGGCTGCTTTGCTCCAAATAATTTAATTCTCAGTAAAGCACTAGCACTTAAGTCTTGCGTCAGCTTCTGTTTTCTAGAGAAACTGGGCTAAGACAAAGAATATCTGTGCTTATCCAGCTATTCATAAGGGAGCATTCCAGTGCCAGTTCTGTTCCAGTTATTGTAGGTGAGGCTTCTTTGAGAGGTGAGAATTTCAGGATTTAAGAACCAAACCTCATCCTGAACCTCTAAACTCATCATGTATGCTTTCTCCCTCCTCTGGTGATTAGATCATCTCACAAGGATTTCTGCTCTACTATTTCTTTCAAAATGACCATTCTGAATTCTGTGATCTTTTTGCCTGCATTTCTACTTTGGGTGATAGATTTAGTTACTCTCTGGAGTCCAAACATCACTGTACTTAACTCAGCAAAAATTTTGTGCCACATGTATGTAACCAGTTGCCATAACCATGAAAGTTAGAGAAAATATGGTTTCTGTCTTCCTGGAAATCTCAGTGCAGTGGCAAACCTGGATAAATATACTTTAGTCCAAAGTGACTGAGGCATTGACTACTAGTGGAACAAGTACAGAGGAATAGGAATGTAGGAGATTGATTCATCCCAACTGGTAATAATGGGTAATGATTTATAGAATAGTTGGTGATTGGTCAATCACTGCGATATACATGTGAAAAAAAAAGATAAAAGTGGGAGCGATGGGACTATAGGTACAGAATGAATAAACTTAAGTAGGAAAGGACCTTCAGAGTGGATTCAATGAAAGGGAACGCCTGGAGCCTAGGGTTTATGTGTGAATGTGTTGTAAGGGTGTCAGATTTAATACAGTGAGTAATGATTAGAAATATCCACCGTCTAGCTCATAGCAAGCTATGACTACCACACTGAGGGTGTAAGAATTAATGTGGATGAATCTGGAAGACACTGGGGTGTTTAAGTAAGGAGGTGGTATAATAAGGTCTGTGCTTTTAAACATGACTTTGCGCATGAAGAATTGGTGAGGGAAGAGTCTGCAAGCAAGATCACTGGGGGGCAATTCAGATGTTGCTGACTGACTGCTGTGGTGGTGATAGTGCCAAGATATGCATTTACACAAGGACAAAAAAAGAAAACTTAAGAATTATCTTGTGAATTTGTAGAGCAGAGATGGAAATTTGATTAGAAAAACTTTTAGCTGAATTAATTAAATAATGGTTTTAACATTGTGAGAAAGTTAAAATATGTTTGGCCCTAAGGACTATCTGGTTAAACGAGTTTACAATATTTGATATTTTTGCAGGTGTTCCCCCATGCAAGAGGGGTCATTACAGTACAATGAAGGCATTTCCCACCCACTTTAAAAAAAACTGGTCTTAAAGATTAAAAAAAAACATTTTCAGAGCTGTTTTTTCCTCTAAGGGTTATGAATATTACACAGATATATTTTTTCTTGTTCTTATAAATGTTCTGTACAGTTCTTTCTCTAAAGAAACCACCCTTCCTAGAAATAATTCACTTTATTTTGTACTTTTGTCATGGAGTTTTTTAGATTTTTACTAATATAAGCAGGATTGTCTCAATATCACTCAAGTATCC
The DNA here is from genome assembly GCF_964165515.1 of Mesoplodon bidens. NCBI lineage: Eukaryota > Metazoa > Chordata > Mammalia > Artiodactyla > Ziphiidae > Mesoplodon > Mesoplodon bidens. Next base: position 65,328,360 of record NC_138162.1, on the reverse strand, counting down.
ATCACCCATATTTTAAAATTATCTACTCATGGTCAATCTGTGTGGCTACATTGATTCTCCCACCTGCCACTTTATCCCACTCCTAGACTATTTTGAAGCAAACCCTAGGTATCATCTCACTGTATCTCTGAATATTTCTACATGTATCTTTAAGAGATAAACACTCTTTTTTTAAAAAACATAACTGCAGCATCTGAACAGTTAAATATTAACAATGATTCTTTAAAATACCCAAAGTCAGTCAGTATTCAAATGACTTATTATTTTTACTGTAAAGTCTGTTTTAATCAAGATCCAAATAAGGTCCACTTTGCGATTAGTTTATATATCTCTTAAATCAATTTTAAATCTAGGGATTTCCCTTCCATTTTTTTCCCTTGCAAGCAAGCAGAAAAGCTATTTGTCCTTAATAATTACTCAGTGTCTGGTTATCCTATATATTTCTTGTAAATTGGTAGTTGAATCTAGAGCAGTGACCCTAAACAGAGGGTGATTTCCTCCCTCTCCTGCCCTGCCACACACTCCATTCTAGGAGACATGTGGCAATGTCTTGAGACATTTCTGGTTTTCATAACACAGGGATGATACTGGCGTCTGGTAAGTAGAAGCCAGAGAGGCTGCTAAAGATCTGAGAATTGCAGGAGAATGTCGTGGAGACGTCTCCCACACAACAAAGAGTGATCTGGCCCAAACTGAGTGGTGAGACTGAGAAACCCTGCTCTAGAGGCTTGATCAGATTCAGGCTCACATTTTTTAGCAAGACTACTACAGTGGTGTTGAGCGCTTCCTTCCGGTTGCTAGTGATGCAACGAGCTATTGATAATCAAAGTCTACAAGCACGAATTCATGAGGGGTTACGGTATGGTAATATTCTAGTTATGTCATTTCTTCCTCATTTATTAGCTGGAAGGATTCTCTGACGAGGAATTTCCCCTCATCTACTGTTTGGTTACCCAGAGAGATGATTTAGTTTAAAATATTAAAGTCTGCTGAATATCTAGCAAGTAAGTAGAATTCAACTAGCAGGCCTGCATATGCTTTCTTCTCAAAGTACTTAGACTGAGATCCAAAGTCAGTGAAATGGTGGAAACAACGTCAAGATTAATTGGTTTAGAATATACAAACCTTTCCCTTTTAGTTTACTAGACAATCCAATAGAGGATTTCTATTGAGATTTTTTTTTCCCTCAATAACTTTAGCTGTATTTAAAGTTAATGAGCTTTTTCAATTAAAACCACAGATATTTAGCCTTTGGATAGCATTTGGATGAATCAGGGTGTATCTAATTATGCTGTACAAATTCTTAAGAGGTTAAGAAGATTCTTTATTCAGAACAAGCACATCTTAAGTGGGAATCATGTAGTCCTTCAACCGGTATGCAAACCACCTGTGTAAAAGGAACCTTCAGATGTGGTTGAGAGTTTGAAAAATGCATGAAATAGAAAGCATAGAAATTATTCTTTTAGATGGTAATCAATTCTAGAAGGCAAAAGAAGCAAAATTTACAGCATGAGTGTCCAGAAAGCAATCGTGGTATAGTCGTCAGGAGGACCCTTGTTTACTAATTATCATTGGCCTAACTTCAGGCACAGCTAGACTCAGATGACAAAGAAAATCAGGAATTTGTTCCAGAATAAGTTTACAATGGTCTGTCTAGGGTCAAGTGCCCATCCTTGAGCCTGTTGCTATTTATTATTTATGCATGCATGAGTAGTCATTAGGACTTACTCCTCTATGTTTTTCTTTTTTGAATTTTATTTATTTTTTTATACATCAGGTTCTTATCAGTTATCCATTTTATACATATTAGTGTATATATGTCAGTCTCAATCTCCCAATTCATCACACACACACACACCCCTGCCACTTTCCCCCCTTGCTGTCCATATGTTTGTTCTCTACATCCGTATCTCTATTTCTGCCCTGCAAAACGGTTCATGTGTACCATTTTTCTAGGTTCCACATATATGCGTTAATATACAATATTTGTTTTTCTCTTTCTGACTTACTTCACTCTGTATGACAGTCTCTAGATCCATCTACGTCTCTACAAATGACCCAATCTTGTTCCTTTGTATGGCTGAGTAATATTCCATTGTATATATATATCACATCTTCTTTATCCATTTGTCTGTCCATCATTTAGGTTGCTTCTATGACCTGGCTATTGTAAATAGAGCTGCAATGAACATTGTGGTACATGACTCTTTTTGAATTATCGTTTTCTCCAGATATGTGCCCAGGAGTGGGATTGCTGGATCATACGGTAGTTCTATTTTTAGCTTTTTAAAGATCCTCCATACTGTATTCCATAGTGGCTGTATCAATTTACATTCCCACTAACAGTGCAAGAGGGTTGCCTTTCCTCCACACCCTCTCCAGCATTTGTTGTTTGTAGACTTTTTAATGATGGCCATTCTAACTGGTGTGAGGTGATACCTCATGGTATTTTGATTTGCATTTCTCTAATAATTAGTGATGTTGAGCAGCTTTTCATGTGCTTCTTGGCCATCTGTATGTCTTCTTTGGAGAAATGTCTATTTAGGTCTTCTGCCCAGTTTTTGACTGGGTTGTCTGTTTTTTTAATATTGAGCTGCATGAGTTGTTTATATATTTTGGAGATTAATCCTTTGTATGTTGATTCATTTGCAAATATTTTCTCCCATTCTGAGGGCTGTCTTTTCATCTAATTTTCATTTTAATTTTTGGCTGCATTGGGTCTTCACTGCTGTGCATGGGGTCTCTCTAGCTGCGGTGAGTGGGGGCCACTCTTTGCTGCGGTGCGTGGGCTTCTCATTGCGGTGGCCTCTCCTGTTGCAGAGCACAGGCTACAGGTGCATGGGCTTCAGCAGTTGTGGCACACGGGCTCAGTAGTTGTGGCTTGTGGGCTCTAGAGCGCAGGCTCAGCAGTTGTGGCACACAGGCTTAGTTGCTCCACGGCATGTGGGATCCTCCCGGACCAGGGCTTGAACCCATGTCCCCTGAATTAGCAGGTGGATTCTTAACCACTGCTCCACCAGGGAAGCCTCAAAGCTTTTTATTTTTACTTAATTCTATAATATGCTCCTATATCCAACAGAAGAAGTGTTTTAATACATATCTTAGAGTGTGTGGTAATTAAATTACATGTGCAAAATGCAGGAAGAGCATATAAATTAAAATGGTATAATTAAATGCCTAGGCTAATATCTCATTCAATTTACTGAGTAGACACTCAGTAGATGGTAGCTATTATGTAATAGTACAAACACACAAATGAAAATAGACTTAATTTTTCAATATCTCCAAAATATTCAATAATCTCTCCTAGTATTAAGTGTGACGTTATCCAATCTTCATTATTTGTAACTTTTCCTACTTCTTGGGTTGAAATTCCTGATAATTCAGTATCTTTTGTGTTCTTAGGGTGATGATGAGCAGCTGGTTACTAATTTTAGTGGTAGAACCCTTCAAGGCTCTAGTGACCACTAACTCCTCTTAGAGTGCTGGAATAAGCATTCTTCATAAATTTGATTTTTGAGTCTTGTTTTCTGAAACTTCTCTATCTTCATGTGACTATTTGACTGAGTGTTTTCTTCACTAGACTACCATCTCTCTGTCCATTTATTTATTTAGTTATGTAAGGTCCTTGCTGGTTATCTATTTTAAATATAGCAGTGTGTACATGTCAATCCCAAACTCCCAATCTCCATCCTTTTAAGTGGAGATCACCAGTGATTTCAGTCACTGATGACATCCTTGTAGAAAAGTGCAAGAATGAGATGGATGCTATAGTAGATACTGTTATATACCACTGGAATCCCCCCAACAAGAATGAAGCCCCTCATTTCACCAGCTTCTGGGAGGAATGGCTAATGTCTCACAGCTGAGAAGTTCCCTAAGCTTTGCTCTATGCTGAAGGGGGCTGTTAACAGTTATGCTTGCTCTCTTCAGGGCAGCCCACATCCAATGACTGCTCATGTGGGGGTACAGTTGCCTCAGTTTGGGACCTCTCTGAAGGACCATCCCCACTTCAGCATTCCCTGTTGGAATTGCATCATGGTTCAACTTGTTCCTATGCCCAGCCCTGCTTCCCTGACTTCCTGACAGCTGTTATTACCAAGAGCATTCCTCAATTAACTTCTTGCATATAAATCTCCATCTTAGAGTCTATTTCCTAGGGCTCCCAAGCTTCAGCAGTGCCAGGAGTAGTCCTTAAAAGCAGACGCCGAATGTGATTTTGAAGTTGTATCTATGTCTGTCTGGTTAGCAATGAGGACCTGACCACTGGCCATAAGTGCAATATTGATAGCTCCAGGGATATGGTAGCAGTAGAATCTTTAAAACGTTCACCAGTACTGAACTGGGAGGGGAGGAAATACATAGGCTGGTGCAACATCACTGGCATTTAACCTTAAGTATGTGAGGACAGCAGAGGGTAGTTCTTATAACAACTAAGAAATTAGATAGCTCTCGCATGGAACAATCAATGCATTGGAAAAAGTATGATAAATGTTTATGAGTACTTTACCATCAATTTAAGGCTAATTGTGAAAACCAGAGCACTTTGGTAGCATGTAAAGAGGCTCTCATCTCCTGTAGCTGGAGGACAGAAAAAGCTGAGGATCAGGCCCAGTTAGTTCACTCTCCTTTTCCTGTAAGTTTCCCCAGTAAAAGAGACCAACTAGAATCCTGGAAGAGCTGGTCCCAGATGGAGCAAATTTATTTTATGAAACTAAGGGACCTAAGGGCTGCGAGGTGTCAACTATAGGACATGCTGTGTTTCAAGGCCCCTTCCGGGATTAAGACTCCCATTTTCCAGCCACTATGAGCATTCCTGCTGAAGGTTCACAGCTGAGGCCCTTCTGAGGTGCGCTCTAAGCTAAAAGGCACTGCTTCACACACATTTACACCTCTTCCCAGGGGGCAGTTTCATTCAATAACTGTTCCATACAGGGGTAGGAAGACAAGTTTTGTGGCTGCAAACAAATGACAAACTAACAAGAAGAAAAAAACAAAGCAAAAAACTCCCTCTGAGTCAAGTATTGAGGGTATTATCCATAGGGCCACTATTTCTTTTTAATGGGTCACGTTGTGGTGTCGTTCTGTTTTGGATGCCATAATTTAATACACACATAAATACGTAATGATGATGTACGAGCATACTACAGACCAGAGGTTTTCAGAATTATTTTAAAGTAATAAAACTCTTTTTCTCAGAATTTTTTCTGGGGGGTGTGGAGGAGGCAGAATTCCTACCCACTAAGGCTGACAATGGAGTTGCTCCAGTTGGAGAATTTCTTTTTTCCTTCCATGGAGTCGCTCATAATTTGCATAGCAGAGACCCCCTTCTCATTTCCTTCTTCTTCTTCTTCTCCTTCTTTTTCCCTTTTGCTCCCTTGAAGTGGCTTCTGGATCAAGTTGGAGGATTTAAACATTGGGTGAGGTGTAAAATTGGTGATTTCTTGGTTTTTCTAGACTTTAATTCTGTGCTATACATCTGTCTCCAGGGATCTGGAGAAAGGGAGCTCTATCAGGTGGGTTAAGTTAGCTACAACCAAGGCCTAAAGACTGTAAGTTCCTAAAATCTTGTTTCCACGAGGGTAGAGATAGATGAAAAGTATATGAGAGCTGAAACCAAAAGATTCTTCCTGGTCTGAGCAAAGATGGAGAGCGGAAGGGGTACATTGGTTCTACATTAGGGAGGAACTAGTCCTGTTTCAGTCTTGTTCCACAGGAAGGGACTGCCTGTGTATGTGAACAAAGAGCTGAATGTGCAATGGACTTGTATACTTGGGGCTCAGGCTCCTAATGATGACTTCTCCTAGGTGAGCATTTCATAGGGATTAGACTTCCACTGAAGAACGTGTTATGATTAGAAGAGGGCTCCAATGGGGATTTCATGGTCAGAACCAGAGCAGGGGAATGAAGCTATATCCTGAGAACAGTATTTACCTCCCTGCCACCTGGATGTCTCAGAGTTTCCAGAAATTCTCAATCATCTCTGCTTTAGAAACAGCACTGGTTCCCATAGCCTCCATTTTCTCCTGGAGACAGTTTGGCTCCAATGGTTTCCAGGAGGCTTTTCTCCAAGTCTGCCACAATTGCACTATAGCCCCTTTCTCCATCAACACTGGATTATGAAGGAACTGACACCAGAAACCTTCCTGAATCCACTACTCTGGGGCATCTTCATGTCCTGTGCGCATGGGTGGGTGGGATAATGAACAGCATTTGGAGCCCAAGGGCTCTGTTCATTTTGATGGGGAGTTCCCACTGTCACATGTGATGGAAGAGTAAACATCATCTTGGTGCCTCTGACATCTACTGGAGCAGGATGCTTCCCCTCAGCTACTTTCATTTGGACATGGCCAGAAAAGACTGTGTTATATTCAGAAAGCAGCCACCTTCAGCTTCGGGAGCACAAGGAGGGATGACTGAAGTAGAACAGACTTCTCCCATATCTTAGTCACTGGAATACTTTTGGGAATCTCTGGTTATCCTATGAGGAGAGAGCTGAGGACTTGGTGGCCGAGCCTGGACTTTATGACATTACTGGCCAGAGGCACCTGACAAAGGTATGTGAATTGCATCCCAAACCATAAAATGAGACACCTTGGCTAAACTTGCAATCTAGCTCTTCACTGACTTGTGCATCATCAGCATTTCCCATATTGCTACACGGTTTTGTAAATTGAATAACCTTCATAATTATGATTTGATTGCAGCATAATGATTCCCTTAAGAGGATGTGCCATAATTTGTTAGTCATTCATTGATTGCTGGACATTTAGGTTTTTTCCAGTGTTTCATGATTACAAATAACATTGCAAAAATAGGCCTAGTGCTTCTTTTCTTATGTTAAAACATTTCCTTCGTGTACATTCCCAGGAATGAGATTACTGAGTCAAAGTGTGAACATTTCAGTTAAATAGGTCCCAAGGAAAGAATACATTCTATATGGTTGAAAAGTATACTATGAATCTGAAAAATATGAATTGACTGGGTCTGAACCTTTACCCCATTGGATTTAATTTAAAATGTAAACTTTTTTTTTCTATAACTTTATCCTGTGAATTAGCATCAAACACATAGGCTCTACCAATAGGCTGACCAAACAGACTCTAACTGCAATCCTGTGAAACAGTACAACAGAAATGATCTTCCCCTTGGGTTCAGTACAACATCCACTTGCATTATCATTTTCCCAGTAAATAGCTCTCACCATCCCTAACTACAGCTGTGTGAAAACAACGGCGTCCACTTGGCAGTGAATCACATACCAAAGTGTTACTCAATTGTCCAGAAATAAAACTGAAATCATTTCTCCTGGCTAACTGAGTGTAAGGTACTTTTTATGTACCAAAGGGTAAAAAATCATGCCTCTTAAGCAAGCTTTGGCTTCAAATGTCAGTTTTCTGATAGGGGAGGATATTTCGATGGCCTCAGAATATAAGGTGGACTCACAAAGTTCTCCTTCTTCCCGTGGTTTTTGGCATTCAGAAAGTATTCCTGGAACTTCATCTTAAGGCATATTCCACATTTACCTTACTATTTCCCTGAGGGAAAGATATTTCACAATAGTTACACTATAGTGATATTTGTTTCCCTTCAACAAAAATGTATTGAGTGTGTATGCAGCAGGGTACATGGAGAGAATGTGTGCTTGAGAATCATGCCGAGCTGCTGTGCATCAGTGAGAAATTTATGAAATTTTTCTAACTTCCAATGCCCTAATTTATTAAATGAAAATAATAACACTGCTTTCACAAAGTAATTGTGAGGTATAAATAATATAAAAAAGTGAAAAGTGCTTGGTATACAATAAGCACTCAAGAAATGCTAGTTCTTTTTCTTGGAGTCTAAATGGAATACAAAACTGAAAGACATGGCTCCTGCTCTCAGAGCCTACAGAATGGCAGAAATGAGCAGACAAGTACAAACAACTGTGATACCAAACAGTCTGCAGCAAATATCATGACAAAGAAACAAAGTTTGAAGGAAAAGATCAAGGAGAGAGATGGCTTCAGAGGTCCCAGGTTTCACCAAGCAATCTAACTTCTTTGAGACTAAGATTCTTCATCTGGCACTGAAGTAAATTAATCTTAAGAGGCTTTGAAAACAAATGACATCATGCATATGAAATCTCTTTGTCACTGAAACAACCTTTGGATTTCTTATTTTAATAATGATCATTCCAAATTTAGCTATATCTGGAAACACTTTATGGAGGTTGATGGGATACAAAATAGTTCTTGTAGAATGGGTTGCATGTTGATCACATAGTGGAAGACTTGGCTGAGGGAGTAGCTTAGGGTTCACGGGGAAGAAAATGCACTACAGGGTGAGTAAGCAGTTTAAGTGGAAATAATAGCATGGAGTTGGGACCATATGGGAAAAACTTTGGATGAATGGTTTGCTAAGCACATATCTGCATTTTACTTTACATTATGGGAAGCTCTTAAAGCTTTTTGAACTGGTAGCAAAACCACTCTCATCTCAGAACTGAGTTTTAGAAAAGAATTCTCACAGTGGTATAGAGACAGCACACACCCCATCCCTTGTTGAAAAGGAATTTATATCACACATCCCAGAATCAGCAATTTAATTTGAAATTTAGCTTAAAACATCCTGTGGTAGCTGAATAATGGCCCTCAGAGATGTCTGCATTCTAATTCCGAGAACTTGCAAATATGTTACCTCATATGGAAAAAAAGGGGGGGGATTTTGGTGGTGTGATTAAGGATCTTGAGATGGGAATAGTGTGCTTGATTATCCAGGTGGCCCCAATGTAATCACAAGGGTCCATATAAGATAAAGGCAGGAGTGTCAAAATCAGAGGGAAAGAAGGTGTGAGCAGAAGTCAGAGTGATGTGCTTTGAAGATGAAGGAAGGGGTCATGAGTCAAGGAATACAGCCTCTAGAAGCTGGGAAAGGCAAGGGCATGGAGCCTCCAGAAGAAATGCAACCCTGCCAACACCTTGACTTTAGGACTTCTGACCTCCAGAACTGTCAGATAATACCTTTGTGTCATTGTAAGCCACTCAGTGTGTGGTAATTTGTTACATCAATAATAGGAAATGAATACATATCCACATCCTCTATCTCTGTTGTTTTTGGATTGTTATTTTCAATCTCTGTCCCTAACCCACTACCCACACCCATTATAAACAAATTAAAATACCAAGACTTTTCTCGGGGGATTTCTTTGGGAACACAAGCACATAGCATCAAACCAAACATTTTACTGTCTGTAAAAAAGATTCAGATTTGACTTAGAAAAAAATCCAAGATCTGTTTGCAAGTGGTATTTTTGCCTATTTGGTTTTTCTCATCAACTTGAGAATATGTGGAATCATGAATCACTGGTTTGTCCATTGCAAAGGAATCTCAGCCTAGGACCAGAGGGGCTCCACAGACACAGTTAAATTCCAAATGCTGCTCTCCAAAAGAGTCCCTTCATATATACAACTATTCAGAAGATTTATTTTATTTTTTTGTTATTCAGTGTTCAATTTGGCCTTTGTACAGCCTGGAATTTGGAGGGAAAAAATATCACTGTTTTTTAAGCACAGTTAAGGTAACAAGAAACTGGAAAGGGGAAAAACATACCACAAACTAAGGGGCTTTCAGCACCTCCCAGGATTCCATCGTGGCCATTCTTTGTATTCCTATCCCCTATGACTTCAGCCAAAAACCATTAAAATGAGTTCCTTATATACTGTGCATGGTTTGCAGGTGAGGGTTGTCTGAGCATTAACTTGCTGCTTGACTCACCCCAGGATTTTCAGGTGTTGCACGAGGGAGTAAAGTACAGAGTGCACCTTAGTTCTTGGTTGTCAGCCATTGGACGGTGGCCATCGTATTATGAAACCATCCAAGTATGCTGGGTCTCAACCACAAAATTTAATTTTCCCTACTTCAGGGACTAATCAACTACTATAGGCTTGAAGACCTAAAGAGACTTTTCACCTGCAAAAAAAAAAATTCCCCCTTCAGACTGAAGTGAAGCTAAGTTGAGTTTTGTCTATCCTTAGAGTTACAAACATTGACAGAAATTCAGCTTGATGAGAAACAGATAAGATATGGAATTTCTATGAATACAATCTGTGATATAGATTAAAGAAAGATGAAAGCTCCAAGGTTCTCGGTAATACCTCAGTAAATAATGTTTGAGGACTCCACGATGGGCAGGCCCCACCCTACTTGTTAACAATATAATTTTACAACCTCTAGCTACCAGGGAATGCCACCCTATCCTTCCTTCTGTCCCCATGAGGATTCCCCTCTTCTCTGACCCCTTTCCTTTTCCTTGGCGACTCCTCATCCTCCACTTTCATCATACTCCACTTCTTTACTGTGAACCGGAGGACAGAACTGGTGAAACTGAAGCAGAAATAGAGAAGAAATTCACATGCACTGAATGCTCCTGATATTAGTTCTGGGCTTTCTTTAGAGCTCTTTTATGATAGGGAACGATAACCCCGAAGATGTTGGGGCCACTTTTTCAGATGCCTATTAACTGGTAGCCAAGGCTTTCTAACAGATTCTCAAAGCATTCCATTATACAATCAGGATTTTGTTCATGAAAAAAAGGAATGTGTAAATATCCTTAAAACTTTCAACCTTTATTTTAAAACTATGTAAAATAAAGAAGGCCCCCAAAGAAACAAATAAAACTCATATTTTTGACCACCAAAAGAGTGCTACCAAAGCAAGGGGTGCCACATGGCATCCATTGTTCCTAGGCTGATGCAATCAACATGGAATAATAAAATGGAACAGGCTGACTCTTGAGGTGGAAAAACTTTTGATTATGTGGATTACACGATCAGAAGCAGCAAATCCACATGGCTCTGAGCCAAGTGACAATTGCAGGAAGGGCACTGCATCTCTTTCAAATACTTAAGGATGAGCTCACTGAGACATCAAAGAAATACGTTTTAACTATAGCAAAGGATTGATTTGATTGCTTTAGGACATAAATTGTTTGGCATAGCACCAGAATTTGGGGGTAAATTCCAAGCACTTTTTACAGGTGACCCAAGACTTATAGCTGCTTAACATGTAACTGTCGTTCAGGAAACAATTAAGAGGTAAGTGCAGGGGTAGAGTCAGCAGTATACCCCAGGGATCTCCTGGGAGGTATAGAGTTTGGGGGGGCTGGCTAGAAGACCAATCATAATTTTTGATAATTTCTATTGAAACATATAATCAAAGTTCTATACAACCAACTTTAACTAGTTTTCCAAAGCAATTTGTGATTTGCAATGCCAAACAGGTCCAGAGAAAACAAACCAGTGTCTTACTTAATGCAAGTATTTTATAGATTTTTTTTCCCCCCAATGGAGCAGAAAGTTGATTCTGACTGAAGATTGAAATGCCTGTTAACCAGATTGCATTCTCAAGGTTTTTTTCAATCTGATTAAAGAGTCTCTGCATTTACCTGAAAGGGCAGTGAATTTAACAGTAAGAATCAAAATGGCTAATTGGAAGAAGACATAGTACTTTACTCCTTTTGTCCCTTAATGCGACAGGTATTATGAGGTGTCTACCATTCCACCTTTCTTTCTTATTAAAGGAAGAAAAAAAAAAAACAGTTTTGTTTCATAGCAAGGTGCTGTGTCCCAGGAGGCTCCTCCTGTTGTCACACGTAAATCATAGGTAACTCTTTCCCCTCTGCCAGTTATTGCTATGGATGTGGATATAGGAGCCAGTTTTGGCCAATGGGGTGATATTAGAAGTATGAAGAAGAAAGGCTTTTTTTTTTCAGTCATCACTCCTTATTCCCATTCCCCTCTTCTGTTCGGAATGTGGTTCCAAAAAACTTTGATGATTCGTACATCGGCAACCATCAAGGGAGATCTCATCACCTAATGGTGGAAGTGCAGAGCAGAAGCTTGGGAAAAGCAGAGCCCTTAGGGATATCATTAAATCCCAACACAACTCAGGAATCACCTTCTCTGGGCTTCTTGTTCTGGAAGCAATAAGTGTCTTCTATTTTAAGCAACTTTTGGTTGAGTATTTTGTTACATGTAGCAAAAAGCATTCAAAATGATAAACTTAATAGACTCTTTCTGCCAGAGGGTGACACACTTCATCATGCAACTCAGGGACTCAAAGAATAGAAAACAGATTTGAAAACTTTGGGCCAAAGAACCACAGGGATCACCCAAAAGTGTTTTCCTGTAGGAAATCATGGGAAGAATTTGGACCACAGTGATCTTCCCCTTGTAAAAATTAACCCACAGGTAAAGGAACAGTTGAGTTCAAGAGCTTTTTAAGATTAAAAAATCATATTTCACTGATCTTTTGAAAGTTAAAAGGAATTGAGAAGTCAGAATTCCTACAAACGTGCAGGATACACTGAATAACATTCCATTTCATTTTCTAAAATGGTCCCACTTGCTATTTTTGGGAATCTTTCTGGTAAGTTTCACACCTGTGTTCCAGGAAGTCAAGGCATCTTAATTTTACTTATTAAAATGAGAAGTGGTCTCAATTACCTTGTAAAGAGAGAAGAACATTAGGAAGATCACTATGAGTCTCCCAGCTGTAAAATTAACTTCTGTTACCTTTAACCATATAAGAAGTATTTTTCTGACAATTCCTGAGAAAAGGAGATGGTGGGAAGTCGGTGGAAAGGGTAGAGAGGAGGGCAGTCAAATGAAATAATGGTCTCTAAATCCACCGGTTCTGGTGATAAAGGTTGTACTACACACATGTTAAATTTATCAAGAGGAGGCAAGACAGCTCCCATGACTAAGAAAGAAAGCCATTCTGAAGGGTTCTTTCAAAGTGATTGCTGTTGAGGCTTTACAGGAAACATTAGCTTTAAAGGAAAATTGGAAATTGAAGGAAGTTCCTACCAAAGAAAACAATTATAAGTATTCTTAATTGCCTGGAAATGATTTGTCATGCAAAATTGGACCATGCACAATACATTTATATAAATGGTTTAGAGGCACCAGTGTTGTAATGCGGCATATTTTCTTTGCACATAGTGTTCAAGGCAAGGGACCTGACTTCCACTTTTCTCTCTCCTGCCCTTCCTTCTCCACAACTTCTGCTTGCTTCTTGAGGCTGGGGAGGGACAGCGGGAGGAAGAGCAGGCATAAAATAACTGCGAGAGTCAGTGACTGCTACTCAATGTATTTTATTATTTCAGGAATTCATTCAAAACTGGGCTGCAATTACATTTAAAACAGGAGAATAATGGGCTATTGACATGTATATGGTTTTAGAAATATAAGGCCTCATTTTCTCAGCTGGAATTTCCCCTACAATGTGCATTTGCATTACATTAGGGATGCTCTTGTGGAACAAGAGGATCACAGGCATTCAGACATTTTGACATTATCTGGGTCAGAGGCAAGGTTTAAAAGCAATAGCTCTACCAGTATCAAAGCTCTCTTACAGGCCAGCATTGCAGTGCATTAGAGGAGGCAAGCCTGGTGTGTCTCCCTGCATTGGCCATGTTTTATGACATACCTGCCTAACCCAGACATTAATCTACTGAAGATGAATTGGCCTGGTCATGGTCCTCTGCTAACCTTCAACGGCATGTACATTACCTAAATTGAAATCTGCACTTTTTCATGCCACGTGTGGTTTGATGTGATGGTCCAAGAAATGTAGGGTGCATTAGAATCTCCTCTCCTCTTTACCTTTCAGCAAGGCAGCTGCAGGCTTGACAATGGAGGCATTCTTCTCTACCGCTTTGCCCAAGAGCAGCTATCCTGGCCGGCTCAAAATTGCATGGCACTGGTCAGGTATGTAAGCAACTCAGCGCCTTTCCTGTTCCCAGAAGTGCCAAAGACATAATGAAAAAGGAATGCAGTTTTCACCTGTTGTAATTGTCTAATAAAGCCCTGCACAATGAATTCTTTGTCATCTTCCAAGAAGAGGTCAGTTGTAAGAGTCAGTGATTACATGAGCCCTTTATGTGAATAGAAAGACCTGTATAATTGGTGTGGTACTACAAATAAAATCTCCCCAAAGTTGCACAAGATGTCTATGATTTTCTAATCCCTCACGTCCTAGTTTCCCAGACATGACATTCTTTATTTACCCTGCACTTAGGTTTATTTCCTGAATGGGCAAGGGAACGAGATTTATACTGGCCCCTCTATAATTAGTGGAATAAGGTGGGGAAACCTAGGAATCAGTGAATCCTTATGAAGTTGCCTTTCCTGAATTTTCTATGTTCTTCTGCAGGTTAAAATTGAAAGGTTAGATGGACACCATATAGGGGTCAAGAGCATAGGCTTTATGGATGGACAACCTGCATTCCAATCATACTCCTACAACAATTGCAGAGGTGTGACCTTTGAGCCTAATTTCCTTATAGGTAAATTGGTGATAGAATGAGGCTAAATGGGATTCTGTAGTAATTTATTCATTCAACAAGTACTTATGAAACACTTCCAAGTACCAAGCACAATGTGTCTGCAGCTATTGGGGACAGGGTGCTATGTCTTGCTTTCATGGAGCCCATCACGGTTAATCCAGGAAAACATTTAGCATACGGTGCTTGGCACACAGTAAGCACGCCATAAATTTGCTATTATCATCATAATTACTGTAATAAAAGTATGCCCGGTCACATTTCCACACTTCCTACTGAAGATATTCCATGCCGTCATTTCAAAGAGCAACAGAAGGCTTATTTTAAATAATGGTATGAAACACTCCAGAAAAGCATATTTGGAGCTTTGACTACTCACTTTCTCAGTACAGATACTTTTGTAAACCACCAAGTCTCTGTTTTGGCCATCAAAGATGTTGGCGCGAGCTGGGTGTTTCACTTGAAGGTTACTGAGAGCCAGCTATGGGCCAAGCACTTTTGCGTTGGGGCAGTCCGGAAAGACTGCTTTTTGACTCTTTCCTGTTATTAAATCATTTTTGTTGTCCATAACACTCAAGGAACAACTTCAAAGAAGTTACCTTGCTCCTGGGTATAAGTACTCCCAATGTTTTGATCCATGAAGAACCTATTCAATATTAGTGATCAAAAGCGCCAATGCTGACATTCAAGCAACTGGAATTTTAATACTATTAAGCCTTCTACAATAGAACTGAGTTCATTTGTTGACCAAAGTCATTTAAAGTGAGAATGACATTGCCTGGCAGGTTCCCTTGGAACTGGGTTGCCAATGACTGTGACATGAATAAGGAGTCTCTGGCAAATGGGTGCCAAAGAACTGAAGGGAGGTGGGTTCATGTAGCTGGACAGGAGAGCTGTACACCTGCTGGAGTTCTACCTGGCATAAGCCAATTACACTTGTTTCCACTTTCTCAGGCAATAAATTTGCGTGGTGAGTAATGGTGCACACCTACCAATTTAGAAAATTAGAGTTTCCGTTCCAAGGAACTGGCTCCAAAGGGTATGTGGAGAGCTGGAGGCTCTTTGAATAATCCAAAGTCTCCACAAAGTAATTCCTTAGACTTTGTCTCACTGGCATTGGGAATGATTTGCAGAGAATACAGAACATTTAAATATAGACACTCTAGTCTGCAAGATTTTGATGACTGTATGAAGGTCTCTGCAGAGAACATGGTGAAACACTGTAAACTCCTACCAGAAAATAACCTGAAGAGGTCATTGTACTGTTTTGTTGAATGTGATTTATCTCCTAGACTTGGAGAAAAATGGCCGTTAAGCAAGGTCTCAGATTTGATACAACGAATGACTACATCATGAAATGTTTTTAGAAGTACTGATAACAGCAAGTACTGGTAAAAGCAAGCCCCAGTTTAGACTGAATTTCAAGTCTAAATGCAGTTCTCTGTTGATTTTTTTTCCCCATGAAATTAGGAAGGCCTTTGTCTGTTTTCCTTTGACCCTGCTTTGTTTTCTTCTGAGAGTTTCCTAGGGATAAAATATTTGAAGGACCATCCAATTATATGAAGCTCCTTTGCAGAAGTGAAACCATGAAATGGATACAGGAAAACCTGTGCTTTGGCTTCTAATGGAGATTAGAATAGGACCCTCTCTCCACATCACCAGAATTTTTAGTTTCCAGTTCCTTAACTGGTATCTGGAAGTACAGACAAAGAAGAACAAAAGTTTCTGCCAACCTCACTTACCTAGACAGTTTTTTGCTCATACTTTTCCCCAGAATTGAGGCACAGAAGACACACAGAAAGAGAGACATAATTTTCTAGCTAAGTCAGGGTATAGTAGCAGCACTGTATTTCTCTTATTGCTCAGACTCTAGTACATCAGTCAGGATGGACCGAATTATGCTTGAAAACAAAAATCCAAATATCCCATTGGCTTAAAATATTAAGTTCATTTCTAGTTTACACTACAGTCAACTTGGCTTAGTAGGGGTGCTACTCAAC
The DNA here is from genome assembly GCF_964165515.1 of Mesoplodon bidens. Taxonomy (NCBI): domain Eukaryota; kingdom Metazoa; phylum Chordata; class Mammalia; order Artiodactyla; family Ziphiidae; genus Mesoplodon; species Mesoplodon bidens. The sequence continues at coordinate 65,312,034 of NC_138162.1, read as the reverse complement.
TAAGTCACTGGAAGATACACTGACATATAACACATGCTTCCAATCTCTCCATGACAGAGGAGAGAGAGAACACGGAAATGTGCACATTGGCTTTTAGGTACTTCTCCTCAATGGGGACACATATCATGTTTACTTCTATTTCATTTGCCAAGTAAATTATATATCCAAGCCTAATTTCCAGGAGACACGGAAGTGCAATTCTCCAGTGTCCCCAGAATCACCATACCCAGGAAAATCTTAATCTACAGTAGGTCCTTTAAGAGTCTTGTCCATCACATTAGTCCCTCAATTAGGCCACCGTGTCTCTCAGCTGGGGGCAAGTTTTGACCCCACTCCCCAGAAAACACTTGGTAACATCTGGAGACAGTTTTGATTGTCACATTGGGAGGAGTACGATACTGGCATCTAGTGCTCAGAGGCCAGGAATGCTTCCAAACATCTTATGGACAGGAAGGCCCCCACAGCATAGAGTTATCTGGCCCAAAATGTCAATAGTGCTGAGGCTGAGAAACCCTGCATTAGATCAGTGTTTTTTTCAAACCTAGAGGACTTAAGACACTCCATGGCCAAACAGAAATCAAGACATATAACAAAGCTACAGTAATTGAAACTGTGTGATACTGATGAAGGAACAGACAAGTAGATCAAGGGAGAAAAAAAGAGATTGAATGTGGCAAATGACAGAAGTGACAATCCCAAACAGTGGAGAATAATGTTAGGGTAATTGCCTATCTGTATGGAAAAAAATTAAGGGTTATCTTTTCTTCATGTCATATGCAAAGATAAATTCCAGATGGGTTAAACATGAAAAAGTAAAAGCAAGCCTGTCAATTTACTAGAAGAACATATAAGCATGTTTGTATGACCAAAGGGCTGAAAAAGGTCTTCTTACACAAACAAAAAGCCCCTTAAAATATGCATAATTGTGATTATATCAAAATTATATGACAAGCAAAGAACTGGGAAAAACACTTTCAAATATTTATACAGCACACATCTAAAATATATAAAGAAAAATCATCTAAAATATATAAAGGAATTTATCAAATATAAAAGCAAAAGGGGGAAAACACAAAATGAGTCTAGAGTATCTTGTAGTGTCTCAAAGATGTGCTCAGGAAGCAAATGATGATGGCTTGTCAAAGAGACAGAGGAACCAACCTAAAAGAGCTCCCAGTGGCAAAGCTGGAACAATTTGAGTAATAAAATAAATAACATAGTACTGGATTGTAACCCAGAGTATAAAATAAACATACAGGAGTCCATACTGATACAGATAAATGATGGACTAAATAAATAAGTAGAAGAGAAGACACAAACCTTCCTTCTGAACACTTTTTGTAGATGGTACCCCCTCCCCTCCAAGGGGATGGAGCTTAACTACTCCCTCCCCAACCCTTGAATGTGGCCTGGACTTAGTGAGTTGCTTCAAAAGAGTATAATATGGAAAGGGGGAAATGATGTAACTCGACAGTAGAAAAACCTAGCAAATACTCTCTTGGTCATACACATATAATATGTAAAATCAATGAAAAAGCCTGCAAGGATCCATGTTAAAGTAAAACATGGTCATTAACTTGGTTAACACACAAGGTGGAAAATGTGACATATTGGTATCTGGAGAGAAGACAAGAGTGGTACTTTGAAAACAATATACTTTCCCATTGACAGAGGAATGGATGAAGAAGATGTGGTACATATATACAATGGAATATTACTCAGCCATAAAAAAGAATGAAGTAATGCCATTCACGGCAACATGGATGGACCTAGAGATTATCATACTAAGTGAAGTAAGTCAGCCAGAGAAAGACAAAGATCATATGATATCACTTATATGTGGAATCTAATTTTAAAAATGATACAAAGGAACTTATTTACAAAACAGAAACAGACTTAACAGATATTGAAAACAAACTTATGGTTACCGAAGGGGAAACATGGGAGAGAGGGATAAATCAAGAGCTTGGGGTTAACATACACACACTACTATATACAAATTACTATATATAAGATAGATAACCAGTAAGGACCTACTGTACAGCACAGGGAACTCTATTCAATATTCTGTGATAACCTATAAGAGGAAAGAATCTAAAAAAGAATGAGTATGAGTATATGTATATGTATATGTATAACTGAATCACTTTGCTGTACACCTGAAACTAACACAACATTGTAAATCAACTATATTCCAATAAAATAAAAAAAAGTTAAAAAGAAAACAACATACTTTCTTTCCTTATATAATTAAAAAGCAATTTAAAATTAATAAGCATTTTGGGTGTTTGTTAAAGATAATCAGTTCTCTGACCCTTACTCTCAGAAATTCAGTAGGTCTGGATTGGAGCCCAGAAATAAGAATTTTTAACAAATGCTCCAGATGATTCTGTTGTGGAGGGCACAACAGACACTGCATTTGAGAAACCAGAAGGGAATAAGTAAGTTTTCAAGTTGTATTCCATATATTATTTACAACTCTGAGCTGGACAGGATTAATCTCATATATTCCCACAACCAACATTAGGATTTGAAGGGGACCAAGTTCTGATTCAAATGAGACATAAAACAAAAGGTTAAGGCAAATAGGAGATAACAATATCATCTTTATTACACATTGGACGATATGGCTTATATCTGTGGAAGGTGACCTTTGTAATATTAAATTACAGACTTAAACAGACTCACCTACCCATCATACTGGGCAGCTCTCTGCTTTTACCTCATGGCAAAGAACATGTGCTGTCTTCAGCCAGCTTCACCTACATGACTAAGAGAAAAGAGCTACCCAGTAGATTCTTCTTGAAAATGTCAAAGAGAATTCATCCCTCCTCCCACGAGGAGCAGTGAGTGAGGGGCTGTCGAGTGGCCAAGAGTGTAATCCTAGTGGAGCCCTTTCTACATGAAAACAAACATACTGGACTAGGGAATGACTGAACCCCTAACAATACAGGATGATGTGAAAAAAAACAATGGTGTTATTCAAAGAAGCTGCTCCCTTAGAGGCAGTTATATCATTCAAAGGCATTAGTACTTCAAATTGATGCTTCAAGTTTTAATTCCATTTTCTCCATAGGTTATTAACATTGAATTCACACATTTTATATATGAGAGACTAATGAAACAATGGTCCTGAAATTTTCACTTGTTCTTGTATCTATGACCTTCTATGGTCCTCACCCAAACTTGCTTTGGGCTTAACCACAAATATTTTGGTCAGTGCAATTTGAAAAAGTCCTTTCTCATACTCAGTTTTGGAACCCCTGCCAGTGCCACTATATGGGTAGGCCTGGGCTAGCCTATGGGATGATCAGAATCAGAGAGCCAAGATACCCCACTGTTCCAGCTGACACACTGCACCATAACCACCAGACCTGTGAGCAAGTTTATCTGACACCAGTCAGCCCCAGACAACCTGCCAAATGACCAAATGACTGCAGACACATGAGGGAACCCAGATGAGGTCAGGAGACTGGCCTGAACCAGAAAAAGGCCCACCCAGCAGTACTGCCAATAATAAAATGGCTAAGCCACTGAGTTTTTGGAGTGGCTCTGTAGCAAAAGCCATATGATATTCCATATACCATGAAGTATATAACCAAATAATATCCTACAAGTGTTTCATGAACTTTATGAGATAAAAGTAGATAAAATTCAAAGCTCAATCATTTTAAATCTGTAGGGTTTGGTTTTTGTAATGTCCTCTTGACACACATACACAAACTATCTAAACATTCTTTAGTTGAATTCAATGTTGACATGAGACCTCAATGTGACTAGGTCAATGGCTGTGCAGTCAACTCGTATAGGCACTTTTGTTCTCAGGACCATGCTCTTGGACAATACTGAGAAACCTGCCGAGTTCCAGTATGCCCCGAGTGATGGTTTTAAGCATTCAGTATCAAATGTGGTAATAGCAAACGTGCTTTTATCAGGTACTGGTTTGAACTGTGTATTGGTGGGAACTGTTCGAATATTCACATACAACAAATTGTTCTCATCAGTTTGCATTTGAAACAGGTAAATGTGATTTGTTTCCTCTATGGATTTGGTATAACTTTGCTGCCTGTAAACAACAGAATGTTATTTAACATCTCAGAATTCCCCATGAAAGGGGGTCATCAAAATGGAACAGTCATCTGAAACAGATCTGTAAAAAGTGAGTTCAGATACTGTCTGCCAGGAATAACCACCCACTGTCTTCCAATTCATAGGTAGCTGAAGACCAAAACCTGCCCCCTATTCCATCCTACTGGAAGCTCAGTGACTTCCCAAACATGGTGCTGGGGCACCAAGAATTCAACACCACCACCAGTCCTGTCATCCTCTCCTTGGTTCTTCTCCCCAGTTTATTCAAGCTACTTTGGAGATCTTTGGCTGAACACCATAAAGCTTGGCTAATACATACCCCTGGTTGCGATCAAAGTTATTTTTTAAAAATTTGCTATGTGGAAAAATATCCAGAAGGATAAAGTTGATGCATTTGAAATCCTTCATTAGTTTTAAGTTTTAATGTACCTCGTAAAAAAATCTTCAAAGCTAAAGGGGAATAAACACCTTTGCCAAAATCAGTCTTATGAAATGATGCATTTTGGTACATGCTGAAGAGTCACCAACAAGAACTATAACAACAAACACCTTAAACATCTGCACCTATTTAAAGCCAATATTTTTGGCACTGGCGTGAATGTAATTCTCTCTACAGATATTGGTATTGCTTAAAAATTAAGGGCCGTGGCATCCATTTTGTTTACTTGTAGCAGCATGATTGTCATTAAAGGAATACATTAGATTCTTTTAAATTTACATTCCAGCGAGCAAAGCAAACTCAAAGCAGAAGATGCTTATTATGCACAAATGTAAGCATACATGCTCACACCAGGAAATGAAACTTGAATATGTTGGAACCATTGCAAAATGCTAATTATGACTATTATACCACTTTATGTGAAATCCTGGCTTAAGGGGTGATAGAGCTTTAAAGTGTTTCTTTGTGGAAGGAAGCGGTTCCGAATATTGCTGATTTGTCCTCTCTGCCTACCTTCTGAGACGGGGGAATCATTTAGTTTGTAACTAGAAAAATTAGATATTCTTCCTCAATTCTATTTATTGTTGGTTTAAATTGCTGCGAGATCTTTCAAATTAGAATGCAGTGGTTACCTCTGTCATAGAGGTGGGGGTGGGTGGCAGGACAGATTACTGCAAAAGTACACAAGAGAGCTTTCTGCAGTGAAGGGAAGTTTTCTATATTTTAATTGGGGCAGTTTCACGGGTGTGTGCATTTGCCAAACCCACCAAACTGTACACTTAAAATCTGTACATTGTATGTTCAAAAGAGAAAGCAATAAAGATGAAGGGCCAAATCAAGTAGGGCATTACAGGCTATGGTAAAGGATTTCGATTTCACTGTGTGTGAGATGCAAATTCATTACAGGTTTTGCAGCGAGGACGAGACGTGATCTCACTTACGTTTTAAGAGGTGGACTCCGTCTGTGATGTGGCTGATGTACTGGAACAGGGCAAAACTTGAAGCCAGGAGACCATCCGGGAGCTATGGCAGGAGTCCAGGAATGACCCACGGTTGGCTTAGTGGAGATAGTCGCAGTGGCGTGGTGAGAAGTGGTGGTGCTTCTGCTCCAGACCTTGTGCTGCGTTGCTCAGCTCTCCCTGCCCACCACAGAAAGCATTTATACTCCAGCTGCTGGGAAGGTCTGATTGCCAGCAGCCAGCTGTTAACCATCTTTGGGAATGGTATCTTCTAAAAAGAGCCACCTGCTCCTTTCCCCGGGCAGTGATAGGTTGATGCATGGGTAATAAGGACCTGGCTCTCTTGACCCAATGCAGGACAACTTTGAAGGGCTGTTCCAGTCTGAGAGTTCCCTGCAGGGTTGGGAACTTCTCTCTTTGCTCATCCTGTTTCTGTTTCTTTCCCCACATAAGTGTTGATCCTAAAAGCACTTTCTAATAAATGCTCATCTCTGTCTCAATCTGCCTTGTGGAGAGCCCAATCTCTGATGCTTTGCAATGGAAGTTGATTTCTTTTTTCATTTGTCTAAAATTGAAACGTGTATTTCAGGAATGTCATCAGCTCATCCAGTGATACATGGTGGATCGTGATGGTCTGGAAATATCAGGCAAAGATGAGTCTCCTCCAGCCACTGCTCTTCAACTGGCCGTGGGACGCAGTCCTTCAACTTCTCTGGTTCTTAGCTCCATTTTCTATAAAATAAGAAGGAATTTAATCAAAGGAGATATTATGGAAAAATGTTTTTACAACTCTATGATGAAATTTATTAGAAATATTGAAAGTAACTGAAAACCAGCTTAGCATTTTTTTTTCTTTTTGCGGTATGCGGACCTCTCACTGCTGTGGCCTCTCCCGTCGCAGAGCACAGGCTCCGGACGCGCAGGCCCAGCAGCCATGGCCCACGGGCCCAGCCGCTCTGCAGCATGCGGGATCCTCCCGGACCGGGGCACGAACCCGCGTCCCCTGCATTGGCAGGCGGACTCCCAACCACTGTGCTACCAGGGAAGCCCCCAGCTTAGCATTTTGTTAATGGTACTAGGATCTTATGTTACCTTGATCCACTCCCTGGTTATTAGCTGTTTCTCCATGTTTATCTCTAAAAGTTACACAGGAGACACGAAAGAAGATGATACTAAACCTAGCCAATTCTGCAAATTGTTTGCAAATCTGGCAAGACTTAATTGGAGAATATTGTTGTGATTAATGACTAAACTAACTCAATTTCATGTGTTTTTTAAAAACTTTTTTTTATTCTTTTTGTTTTGAGTATTTCGCCCCTGCCCAAGTGATTCTTAGTGTTCCCAAGTCACTGCCTGGCTTGATTTAGCTCTCCTACGTCTTGATCTTCTCCCATGCTATTTGTTTAAGACAAGCCTGTTTTAGCCTCAAGACCTTTACACGTGTTCCCTCTGACTGAAACACGCTTAACTCTTAGCACAGTTAACTCCCATTTATCTTTTGGGTCTCAGCTGAAAAGTTACATCTGAAAAGGAATTTTTTTCCTCATCACCAGTAATGCCTGGTAATTTCTACCTACTTGGAACATCTCCAAAGGTTTATCCCATACTGGGGGAGACTTCTAGGTATTACATGTAACTCTACATGTGAATGAGAGTGACATTGAACCCAACTCTATTTTAAAAAACAAGTAAATTATTTGGAAAATTATTTTTAGTTACTATCAGCAACAAATTATTTGTAATACACTTCAAAACAAATTAACATATACCAGTGAGTCATTATATACAAAACACAATTTTGGATCTTTGCTTAGAACTCCTTACAGTATTAGTAAGGAAAAAGATTGAATCATACAAATCCTGACATTATAAGTTTAACTATCCTTTGAAGACTTTTTCACCTTGGGCAGGGCGGGGGGAAGGAAGCAATGATTACAAGTTCACTCATCCTTGATGTGAAAGAAAGAAATATTTACATGACTCTCTACAGCCATTTTCGGTGGTAGATTTAAGCTATCTGGGTGAAAATTCCTTGACACTCCTCTCCTTGAGAAGTAGGGTCTGTCCTCTGCACTTGAATTTGGGCATTCTGACTGCTGTGACCAATAGAACAGGACAGAAGTGACTGTGCCAGTTTCCAGTCTTAGGCCTTGAGAAGCAGGCAGTTTCACCTTTCTGTACAGATACCTTGAGCCTGCCATACTGCAGAGGTTATGTTGAGATATTCCAGTCCTGGCTGAGCCCAGGATTCCAGTCCTTTCCTCCAAGGAGGCAGACATGGAATGAAGCCATCCTGGACTCACGAGACCAGCCCATCCCAACCTGAATACCACCAGTAACCACCACTGATACAATGGGGAACAAAGGAATCATCCAGCAGAGCCCAACCCAAATTCCTGACCTGCACAATTGTGGGATATGATAAAGTGGTTGTGGCTTTCAGTCGCTAAGGCTGAGGTAGTTTGTTACACAGAAATTGATAACCTAAGCATGCTTCTTCTGTTTTGTTTCCCCTTTTCTCACGGTTTTAATTTATCTTGTTCCCATACCACTAAACAAACCAAATGTCTTTTCTTTGTTCCCAGAGTCCTCTTATTATACAAACAGTCCAAGAGAAGTTTAATTGACAACGAGACCATCCATCATTTATCGGTAAGGTATAATGTTTTAACAAACCACATGCTTCTATAGGATGATGGATAGGATTTATAGTAAGCAGTACCCTGTTTTAGAGGAGCATTCACTTTGAATGTAACTGCCTACACCTTGCTCTTTTTTTCTTGCTAATACTGAACTAAATTTAACCTTCTTAAAGATGCATGGTGCTCATTATATACAATGATAGTGATTTTTGGTGCCACATATCTGCAATAGTTGACGTGGGACATGAGATAGATTGCTTAACTGGTCCCTCTCTGATGCACACACCCTCCCTTCCCCTCCATCCATCCCTCCTTGCCCTCACATTTTGTCATGATAATCAAGGGATTCTCAAAATGTGGCTCACAATCTACTTGCACCAAAATCACCTGTAAAGCTTGTAAAAATGCACATTCCCTGGCCCTATAAAACTTATGAACTAAAATTCTGCGGAGGACAGCCCAGTAATCTATATTTAAAACAAGCTCCCAGGTGATCATATTGCTTGAATTACTATCTTTGGGAGCATTTTGTTGGCATTTTTTTTCTTTGAATTTTTGATTTTTTTTAATACAGCAGCTTCTTATTAGTTATCCATTTTATACATATTAGTGTATATATGTCAATCCCAATCTCCCAATTCATCCCACCACCTCCACCCGCTCCCGTCACTTCCACCCCTTGGTGTCCATACGTTTGTTCTCTACATCTGTGTCTCTATTTCTGCCCTGCAAAACGGTTCATCTGTACCATTTTTCTAGGTTCCACATATATGCGTTAATATACGATATTTGTTTTTCTCTTTCTGACTTACTTCAATCTGTATGACAGTCTCTAGATCCATCCATGTCTCTACAAATGAACCAATTTCATTCCTTTTTATAGCTAAGTAATATTATATTGTATATATGAACCACATCTTCTTTATCCATTCTTCTGTTGATGGGCATTTAGGTTGCTCCCATGACGTGGCTATTGTAAATAGTGCTGCAATGAACATTAGGGTGCATGTGTCTTTTTGAGTTATGGTTTTCTCTGAGTATATACCCAGGAGTGGGATTGCTGGGTCATATGGTAATTCTATTTTTAGTTTTTTAAGGAACCACCATACTGTTCTCCATAGTGGCCATATCAATTTACACTCTTAACCAACAGTGCAAGAGGGTTCCCTTTTCTCCACACCCTCTCCAGCATTTGTTGTTTGTAGATTTTCTGATGATGCCCATTCTAACTGGTGTGAGGCGACACCTCATTGTAGTTTTGATTTGCATTTCTCTAATAATTAGTGACGTTGAGCAGCTTTTCATGTGCTTCTTGGCCATCTGTATGTCTTCTTTGGAGAAATGTCTATTTAGGTCTTCTGCCCATTTTTTGACTGAGTTGTTGGTTTTTATTAATACTGAGCTGCATGAGCTGATTATATATTTTGGAGATTAATCCTCTGTCCATTAAATCGTTTGCACATTCTGAGGGTTGTCTTTTTGTCTTGTTTGTAGTTTCCTTTGCTTTGTGAAAGCTTTTAAGTTTCATTAAGTCCCATTTGTTTATTTTTGTTTTTATTTCCATTACTCTAGGAGGTGGATCTAAAAAGATCCTGCTGTGACTTATGTCAAAGAGTGTTCTTGCCACGTTTTCCTCTAAGAGTTTTATAGTGTCGGGTCTTACATTTAGGTTTCTAATCCATTTTGAGTTTATTTTTGTGTACGGTGTTAGGGAGTGTTCTAATTTCATTCTTTTACATGTACCTGTCCAGTTTTCCCAGCACCACTTATTAAAGAGACTGTCTTTCTCCATTGTATATCCTTGCCTCTTTTGTCATAGATCAGTTGACCATAGGTGCGTAGGTTTATCTCTGGGCTTTCTATCCTGTTCCACTGATCTATATTTCTGCTTTTGTGCCAGTACCATACTGTCTTGATTACTATAGCTTTCTAGTATAGTCTGAAGTCAGGGAGTCTGATTCCTCCAGCTCCGTATTTTTCCCTCAAGACTGCTTTGGCTATTTGGGGTATTTGTGTCTCCATACAAATTTTAAGATTTTTTGTTCTAGTTCTGTGAAAAATGCCAGTGGTAATATGATAGGGATTGCACTGAATCTGTAGATTGCTTTGGGTAGTATAGTCATTTTTTCAATATTGATTCTTCCAATCCAAGAACATGGTATATCTCTCCATCTGTTTGTGTCTTCTTTGATTTCTTTCATCAGTGTCTTATAGTTTTCTGAGTACAGGTCCTTTACCTCCCTAGGTAGGTTTATTCCTAGGTACTTTATTGTTGTTTGCAGTGGTGAATGGGATTGTTTCCTTTTGATCTTTTTGATCTTTCGTTGTTAGTGTATAGGAATGCAAGAGATTTCTGTGCATTAATTTTGTATCCTGCAACTTTACCAAATTCATTGATTAGCTCTAGTAGTTTTGTGGTGGCATCTTTAGGATTCTCTATGTATAGTATCATGTCATCTGCAAACAGTGACAGTTTTACTTCTTCTTTTCCAATTTGGATTCCTTTTATTTCTTTTTCTTCTCTGAATGCCATGGCTAGGACTTCCAAAACCATGTCAAATAATGGTAGTGGGAATGGAATCCTTGTTTTGTTCCTGATCTTAGAGGAAATGCTTTCAGTTTCTCACCATTGAGAATGATGTTTGCTGTGGGTTTGTCATATATGGCCTTCATTATGTTGAGGTAGGTTCCCTCTATGCCCACTTTCTGGAGAGTTTTTATCATAAATGGGTGTTGAATTTTGTCAAAAGCTTTTTCTGCATCTATTGAGATGATCATATGGTTTTTATTCTTCAATTTGTTAACATGGTGTATCATATTGATTGATTTGCAATATTGAAGAATCCTTGCATCCCTGGGATAAATCCCACTTGATCATGTTGTATGATCCTTTTAATGTGTTGTTGGATTCTGTTTGTTAGTATTTTGTTGAGGATTTCTGCATTTATATTCATCAGTGATACTGTTCTGTAGTTTTCTTTTTTTTGTAGTATCTTTGTCTGGTTTTGGTATCAGGGTGATGGAGGCCTTGTAGAATGAGTTTGGGTGTCTTCCTTCCTCTGCAATTTTTTGGAAGAGTTTTAGAAGGATGGGTGTTAGCTCTTCTGTAAATGTTTCATAGAGTTTACCTGTGAAGCCATCTGATCCTTAACTTTTGTTTGTTGGAAGAATTTTAATCACAGTTTCAATTTCAGTGCTTGTGGCTGGTCTGTTCATATTTTCTACTTCTTCCTGGTTCAGTCTTGGAAGGTTATACCTTTCTAAGAATTTGTCCATTTCTTCCAGGTTGTCCATTTTATTGGCATTGAGTTGTTTGTAGTAATCTCTTATGATGCTTTGTATTTCTGCGGTGTCTGTTGTAACTTCTCCTTTTTCATTTCTAATTTTATTGATTTGAGTCCTCTCCCTCTTTCTCTTGATGAGCCTGGCTAAAGGTTTATGAATTTTGTTTATCTTCTCAAAGAACCAGATTTTAGTTTTATTGATCTTTGCTATTGTTTTCTTCATTTCTGTTTCATTTATTTCTGCTCTGATCTTTATGATTTCTTTCCTTTTACTAATTATGGGTTTTGTTTGTTCTTCTTTTTCTAGTTCATTTAAGTGTAAGGTTAGATTGTTTATTTGACATTTTTCTTGTTTCTTGAGGTAGGCTTGTATTGCTACAAACTTCCCTCTTAGAACTGCTTTTGCTGCACTTCATAGGTTTTGGATTGTCGTGTTTTCATTTTCATTTGTCTCTAGGTATTTTTTGATTTCATCTTTGATTTCTTCTGTTATCTCTTGGTTATTTAGTAATGTATTGTTTAGCCTCTGTAAGTTTGTGTTTTTTACAGTTTTTTTCTTGTAATTGCTTTCTAATTTCATAGCGATGTGGTTGGATAATATGCCTGATATGCTTTCAATTTTCTTAAATGTACTGAGGATTGACTTGTGACCCAAGATGTGATCTATCCTGGACAATGTTCTGTGTGCACTTGAAAAGGATCTGCTGTGTAATCTGCTGTTTTCGGATGGAACATCCTATAAATGTCAACTAAATCTATCTGGTCTATTGTGTTATTTAACGCTTGTGTTTCCATATTAATTTTTTGTTTGGATGATCTGTCCATTGGTGTAAGTTATGTAACACTTGGTGTAACACTATTATTGGTGTTACTGTCAATTTCCTCTTTTATTGCTGTTAGCAGTTGCCTTATGTATTGACATGCTCCTATGTTGGGTGCATATATATTTAGAACTGTTATATCTTCTTCTTGGATTGATCCTCATTATGTACTGTCTTTCCCTGTCTCTTGTAACACTCTTTATTTTAAAGTGTACTTTATCTGATGAGTACTGCTACTCCAGCTTTCTTTTGATTTTCCTTTGCATGGAATATCTTTTTCCATCCCCTCACTTGCAGTCTGTATGTGTCCCTAGGTCTGAAGTCGGTCTCTTGTAGACAGCATATATATGGGTCTTGTTTTCGTATCCATTCAGTGAGCCTGTGTCTTTTGGTTGGAGCATTTAATCCATTCACATTTAAGATAATTATCGATATATTTGTTCCAATTACCATTTTCTTAATTGTTATGGGTTTGTTATTGTAGGTCTTTTCCTCCTCTTGTGTTTCCTGCCCAGAGAGGTTCCTTTATCATTTGGTGTAGAGGTGGTTTGGTGGTGCTGAATTCTCTTAGCTTTTGCTTGTCTGTAAAGCTTTTGATTTCACTGTCGAATCTGAATGAGATCCTTGCCGGGTAGAGTAATCTTGGTTGTAGGTTCTTCCCTTTCATCACTTTAAATATATCATGCCACTCCCTTCTGATTTGTAGAGTTTCTGCTGAGAAATCAGCTGTTAACCTTATGAAAATTCCCTTGTATGTTATTCCTCCTTTTTCCCTTATTGCTTTCAATAATTTTTCCTTGTCTTTAATTTTTGTCAGTTTGATTACTATGTGTCTTGGCATGCTTCTCCTTGGGTTTATCCTGCCTGGGACTCTCTGAGCTTCCTGGACTTGGGTGGCTATTACCTTTCCCATGCTTGGGAAGTTTTCAACTATAATCTCTTCAAATATTTTCTCAGGTCCTTTCTCCCTCTCTTCTCCTTCTGGGAACCCTATAATGTGAATTTTGTTGTCTTTAATGTTGTCCCAGAGGTCTCTTAGGCTGTCTTCAGTTCTTTTCATTCCTTTTTCTTTATTCTGTTCTGTGACAGTGAATTCCACCATTCTGTCTTCCAGGTCATTTATCCGTTGTTCTGCCTCAGTTATCCTGCTATTGATTCCTTCTAGTGTATTTTTCATTTCAGTTATTGTATTGTTCATCTCTGTTTTTGTGTCCTTTAATTCTACTAGGTGTTTGTTCTATAATCCTTCTACATCTTTGTTAAACATTTCTTGCATCTTCTCGATCTTTGCCTCCACTCTTTTTCCAAGGTCCTGGGTCATCTTCACTACCATTATTCTGAATTCTTTTTCTGGAAGGTTGCCTATCTCCACTTCATTGTGTTGTTTTTCTGGGGTTTTATCTTGTTCCTTCATCTGGTACATAGTCCTCTGCCTTTTCATTTTGTCTATCTTTCTGTGAATGAGGTTTTCCTTCCACAGGCTGCAGAATTGTAGTTCTTCTTGCTTCTGCTGTCTGCCCTCTGGTGGATGAGGCTATCTAAGAGGCTTGTGCAAGCTTCCTGCTGGGAAGGACTGGTGATGGGTAGAGCTAGGTGTTGCTCTGGTGGGCAGAGCTCAGTAAAGCTTTAATCTGCTTGTCTGCTAATGGGTGGGGCTGGGTTCCCTCCCTTTTGGTTGTTTTGCCTGAGGTGACCCAGCACTGGAGGCTACCTGGCTCTTTGGTGAGGCTAATCATAGACTCCAGTAGGGCTCACACCAAGGAGTACTTCCCAGAACTATTGCTACCAGTGTCCTTGTCCCAGTGGTGAGCCACAGCCACCCCCTGCCTCTGCAGGAGACCCTCCAACACTATCAGGGAGGTCTGGTTCAGTCTCCTATGGGGTCACTGCTCCTTCCCCTGGGTCCTGATGTGCACACTACTTTGTGTGTTCCCTCCTAGAGTGGAGTCTCTGATTTCCCCAGTCCTGTCAAAGTCCTGCAATCAAATTCCACTAGCCTTCAAAGTCTGATTCTCTAGGAATTCCTCCTCCTATTGCCAGGCCCCCAAATTGGGAAGCCTGACGTGGGGCTCAGAACCTTCACTCCCGTGGGTGGACTTCTGTGGTATAAGTGTTATCCAGTTTGTGAGTCACCCACCCAGCAGTTATGGGATTTGATTTTATTGTGATTGTGCCCCTCCTACCGTCTCATTTCGCATCTCCTTTGTGTTTGGATGTGGGGTGTATCTTTTTTGGTGAGTTACACTGTCTTCCTGTCAATTATTGTTCAGCAGTTAGTTGTGATTCCAGTTCTTTTTCAAGAGGTAGTGAGCGCACGTCCTTCTACTCCGCCATCTTGAACCAATCTCCTCCATTTTGCTGTCTTTTGCTCTTATCCCCCTTCTCTCCCCCACCAACTCCCCACATTATGGCATTTCAGTATGATTCTTTTTAATATTGTTTAACAGCCTTAATGTGCTGTGGTTTCTAGTTTATGTCTTCTTTCCCATCATTCTTGAGTTCTTTTCTGAGTTCTGCCACTTTAGGTCTCCTTTGTTTCTTATTATTTGACTCACTAATCAAAGAGCTCTACATATAATCTTTAAACCTACAGGTTTCTTTTTTATATATTTGTTTTCATTTCTGTTAGAGGTTTGGAGTGTTTCTCTCTCAAAGACATTATTACTACAGCGTTTTGAAAACCCTAAAGGGGGCAAGGCTCCTCTTCTGCTCTTTCGGTAACTAACTGTAGAAACATTTTCATTATACTTAGATTACCACATTATTCTTGATTCTCATTGTTTCAGTTAGCTGGAAAAAGAGTTGCCTGACACGATTTTACCCTTCCTCTGAAGATTTTGATATTTGGATTATCCATCTTTCAGAACATACCTGTGTCTTTTTCACACAATCTGGTAAATATTATAATATTTAAGCATCACAGGGGCATTGATGTATAACTGAACCCTGGACTGGCCAATCAAGACTCACAAGGAGTGGGCTTTAGGAAACCAAAATGATGTGTCTTGGGCCACCTGAAAAAATATGCAGCAACTCAGGTTACATCAGGAATTCATTGGGTGTTTTCTCTGTCCCTTCCTCATCAGTTTTCTCACCACTCTCCTCATGAAAATTAGGCGATCTGGGTGAATTCATGCACATGCCCTGGTTTAGTTTCTCAAGGAGCAGGTATTGATCACTGCCATAGTTCAAAGCAGGGCCTTCAGAAGCAAGGTGGGAGCTGGAGTCTTTCAAAGCAGTAGAGAGAGGTGGGAGGAGTGCCGTTGGCCACTGGGATTCTTGACTCCCAGGTAATGCACAGAATGCAGTGATTTATGAAGTGCACTGTACTAAGTTACAGTAAAATTGTGTGGTACCATTTAGGGCATACTGTATTTCTCCAAACATAGTGATTTCATTTTGACCTTAACAGTTAGTCTGCAGTCTATAATATATTTACATTGCCTTTTTAAACATATACATTATTTACTGTACAGTCTGTAAAATATTTATGTGAATTTCTTAAAGATATTATACATGGTACATTATTTTTATTAACTTTTTTCCCCCTTCTTGGAACAGGCATGCAGTGAATTGGGACATTTTGAAATCAAGGAAAGTGACAGGAAAGAAGGAGACACAATGCAACAGAAAGAAGAGATGGTGCCTTTGTTCTTGTTGGTCTTGTTCTCACCTTCCTAGAGACCTGTTGGTTGAGAGAACAAGACATCCCTGGAGCTGAGGACTACCTGGTATCAGGTGTTTTGGGTTCAACATGAAGGACTGAAATGGAAAGTCAATATACATCCATCCAAATTTCGAAGAAAGGAAGGACCACATGTGTGCAAAGGCACATGCTCATACACACACACACACACTTACACATATGCCCCTAAGACATAAAACAAGTCATTCATTTGGCTTGATTGCCTAGAGTATAGACTTTTTACTCTCCAACTTGGCCAAATAATTGCTATCTTCTCTTCTCACTTGGTTTAGGTCCTGAGAAGTCTCCATGAGATGAAGGAAAAATGTGAATGGGAGAACTGAGGCATTTGTTGAGAAAATGTGGGCTGATAAATACCACCACCATCCCCAAATCTTTAATAAAATCTATGTAACACTCCAAGTAAACAGAATTTGACTGAATTGTCCCAAAGATCAAGTTTCTCAAATAATTATTAAACTCTTCACATCATTTGGAATAAATACTTTGACACAGAGGCTAGGTCTATGGGTTGCCAACTATCTGGTTAAAAAGTGAAAAAAAAAATTCGTCAACCATGAGAATGTTTTGTCTTCGTGATAGTAATTTTGTTTGAAGTTATCCAGTTAGGATCCAGACTTGGTTCATTCATTGGAATGCACAGTACCACTAGTTCTCCATATTACAGAGAAAATGGGCTTCATTTGCAGAAACTCAGGATGGAGGGGGTCGTGGTGGAACTCATTAAAAACCATTTAACACTAAGCTAAATGTCAGCATACCTTGAAAGAGGCCTATTAGTTAATGTACACAAGAAGTTATCAGCACTTATGATAAGCCAAAGAAACCAAACAGTGAAGCCCATTAGATGGTGCTTGTAAGACACTTGAGCTTTAAGAAATGTTTTAGATAAATTAGATTGGAATTGACAGAAAAAAAAAAAAAGCTCTTACAGGGAAGGATTTTTATTTAGACCCCTTACCTGGAGCCAAAAATCATGAGTTTTGACTGACCCTAAATGACTAATTTGTCTACAATGAATTGGTAACCTCATAGGGGACAGATAAAACAATTACATTACAACCAGAAGTTTGTTTTTTTTTTGTCTTTTTGTGGATATAATGGATATAATAGACAAGGTCCTCACCAACACCCAAATAATGTTATTGCTTCCAAAGACCGTAATTCAAAGCCTCTCTTTCTCAGTATAGTCTGCTGGCATTACAGTGAAAAAGCAGTTCTGGTACATACTTCTGATAATCTGGCTCAATCTAAGAATAACATTTGGAACCTTCAGAGTAATATTATTTCTCTCAAAGGGGCCTGCAGAGAATGCAAGGCTGTAATCCCTGGCAAGAATATTCTATGGTGACAATTGAGAGAGGAGAACCATAAGATTTGACAGTCAGTTGAAAGGGATGTGGGTAAGGAAAATTAGTGAGTCTACCCCCAAAACAGGCCAAAGTGGATGATCACTCCACATCAGAGGAATGTCTATAGGAAGGCTCAACATTTTTATGAAAGGATAGCAATGGAGACTATATTTATATGCCATATTATGTTATCATAATACATTTTTAGATACAAAATATTAAAAATGGGTATGATTACCAGCTACCACCGATAGAGGAAAAAAATCAGTGATACATAAGCACATGTCAAATTTTAATCAATTTAGATATTTGTGAGACCTCTATTATTAACTAATTGAAAACTATGCCTTTGGGTAATTGAATAATTTGACCTCATATAAAATTTTTGGATAAAAGCCAATTAAATGCCAGAGAATATATTTGAAGCTGATAATTTTGGTTTTAGTATACTTAATCTTAAATGATTCTTTCTGCTAATAATTAGATAGTAGGACCTGTTTTGTTTAGTAAGGCCACTGCTAGTCCATAGTAACAAAAACATGTCATCGGTATCAGGAAGAATCCTAATCATTTTGCATCTCAATTAGCAGGAAGCTATTTACTTAGCTCATCTAAAAGTCAAATAAAATGATCAGGATGAGAGTTAAAGGAAGGGGAACCAAACTAAAAGTATTAAATTTGTATCTTTTTATTTTTTGTTTCAGTTTTTAGAAGACTTCTAACTAAGCTCTAGTAGCTAAATAATATAATAATAGCTGAACATATTATGAATTTCTCTTATTTGCCAAATACTGTTCTACATTGTCTCTAGGCATAAATTTATTTAATCTTCACAATATTCCTAGGAGGCAGGTACCATTGTGATCCCCATTTCACAGATACAGAAACTGAAGCTTAAAGTTTATAGCTTGCCCAATATCATATATCAAATAAATGGGAGAGTCAAGATTTGAATGTAGACACACTATACTGCATCTTGGCTTAACCCAAGTACCCTGATGAAGTAGCCTTCAGACAGCCCAATATCAAACCTTTTGTACACCCAAAATAAATAACTCTTTATTCAGAAAATGCTTTTTGATGTTGATCATTTAACAGATTATAAAGGAAAATAATTACTACATGATACGGATATTGAAACATTTAGAAGAGAATGAAGGATCAAACAGAAGTGTGTGTATGGTGAGGAAGAATGTGAAGGGAGGTGTTTAGGGACGGAGGTAAGACAGACATTTTAAAAAAACACTTAAAGAAAGAAAATGCCTCCTTCTCGTCTGTTAGAATCATACACAAAGCATATTATCCTCAGAAGATAGCTCAAAAAAGGGGAAAAGTTAAGGAGCGGGGTGATTTATGCCTTGTTTAAGTCTTAACTGGCATGGCTTCTTTTCTCCCCAGGAGCCCATTAAAACAACTACAGTGAATAAGTTCAGCTGTAACATACACACACTACTATATATAAAATAGATAACTAATAAGGACTTACTGTATAGCACAGGGAACTCTCCTCGATACTCTGTAATGGCTTATATGGGAAAAGAATCTAAAAGAGGGTGGATATATGTTTACATATAACTGATTCACTTTGCTGTACAGCAGAAACTACCACAGCATTGGAAATCAACTATACTCCAATAAAATTAAAATAATAAATAAACAAAACAAACAAACAAAACATCTACAGTGACATCACTGATATCCACAGATCAACCCTTGGCATCCTGGCATTAGATGTTGAACACTTGCCTATTAGGAGAATAGTCTGTGAGTGGCTACTTCAGGAACCACATTATAATGTAGAATAACACAATATCTCTGGACCAAGTTTGGCTTGTTTCAAAATAAAGATTGTTTTGTGGAATGTTGGAGACATTACTAGATTTATTGTAAGGACAGCTGAATTTAAATTTTGGCCTTTCCACTGATTATTTATTTGATTTCTGAAAGATTCCCAAACATTTCCCTAGCTTTCCGTCCAAGGTATTTTTAAAGGTTAGAATGATTGCTTAGTTTTTATTATTGTTGCATAGTTTTAGTGTGAGCATGGCAAATTAGTGAAATGCTCACTTGCTTCCACTTATTAAATGTTAAAAAGGCAGGTCATAATCTTTTTTCTCTCATCCAAGAATGTTATTCAATAACCATACATACGATGACTGCACAGTTTCAGTTCACAAACACTTATGACCGCATTATCTGCCTTATGTATACTAAATGTTTGTGAGACATCAAAAAAGAAGAAAAAATAAATACCATACAAAAAAGCTATGCTTCACCTAATGTGTCATTATCACTTTAAAATCTCATACTTTAAGTTATAGTATGTTTAGACAAAATGTACACATAGTTAAAATCAGCAAGAGTCCAAAATTACTCTAGTCAAAGGACAGTGGATTTTAGATCTGTTGCTATAATAACTTGAAGACCAGATCACCTATTATTGGTCCCTTAAATTAAGCCTGGTTTGACTTCAAGGAACAGAAACGTTTTAGTTCTGTGCCAAGGAAAAGGGGGAGTCTATGGTGAGGCAAGCTTCCAAACACAGGAATCAAAAAATAGTTGGCTCTCCTGTAAGCTGGAGCTGGGTAGATGTAAGAAGCAGAATCAGTTCTGGGTCTCCCAAGGGTCACATAATGTCCTTACTCCATCTCTCAGGCTCTGCATGCTTTATTTCAGCTCTAGTTATCTTGATACCGTCTGTGTACTCTTTCACTAGACTGGCTTTCATTGCTTACACATGGTCCAACATGGTGACCTCAAGTTTATTTGATCTTACGGATAGGTTATTCCCATTTGCCAACTGCAGCCCTAATCCTCAACTGAGGAAGCATGTCTACTCCAGATGGGACATGCGTATCTGAATCTTTAGCACTGGAGAAGAAGGGCATGGGCAGTTTAAATATCCATCTTTCATATTTCAATAAAAAACTTTATATTTGGAAAAGTTAAAACCTAACCAATGTCTTTATTATGGAAATTATGGAAACTAAAGCTCCATAAAATTTTCCTGGGGAATGAGAAAAAATATTAAAATTTAGAAGCACGCTTGACTGAAGTCTCTGTTTCCGTGTCTTTTGGTTCAAACTCAAGACAGAGTGAAAGTTAGTTGCCTAACTCATTCTAGGTAGCAAATGAATTGACTGGCTGGGGCAGGTTTTTCACCTCTGGTTGAGTTTACTGTGACTAGGAAAATGGATCGGGTAGAACAAACTTGAACTTCAGCAGGGGATATGGATAGTGGAGTTCCCAGAGAAGAGTATTATTATGGGTGGTTAGTTTTCCCCCCAAACCTCTTAACTATGCAGCTGCAGTGACTGAGCATCATGAAGAGATAAACCTTGGATTCAAATATGAAGGAAAGGGCATAATTTAAATAAATCAAGAATTGAGAAGAGAGCATTCTGGGTAGGAGATATTTCAAAAGCAAAAGTATCCAAAATGGAGTTTATGCAATATGTTTTGAGGGTAATGGCCATGTTAACAGTTTTACGGCAGATTAGCTTTTGAGGAATGGCCTGAAGCAGTTTTGCAACCAAAATCACAGATGCAATTGTTCTCAGGACCACATTCTCCGCTGCCAATGAACATTTCTGTTGGGAAAGGATTTTTGTCTGAAAGTTACCAAGTTTGCAAAACATATTTACCATTAGGAAGGAGTAGCTGGAGCCTGCTAGAAAGGAAGAAGCTACTGCGCTTCTCATGCTCTCAGCAGATTTTCTTCCAAATGTGGTTTTCCAGCTTGAAATGGAGAATAGATGTGTACTTATCTCTAAAAGGTTGGGATTCATGTATTCAAAATTTCAAAACAATGTGCTTAGATAGGCCTTTCCTTTCTTCCTTATGTCTAAGGAAGTAACTTTTGCTGGGAACCAAGAAGGGCAAATGGAGCCCCAAAAGGTGGTGTGTGTGTGTGTGTGTGTGTGTTTGTGTGTGTGTGTGTGTGTGTGTGTGTAGCAGAAAAAGATAGAGATGGGAGGAAGGAGGGAGGCTATGGAGGGCAATAAAGACTAGCTTTTCTTTATAATTTTACCTCCCAGGGCCATTCCATGTAACCTCTTCCTAATGTATCTTAGACACAGGATGAGGAAAGATGGGGTGAGGGGCTCCTGGATTCTAGGGAGTAGAAAGGAAATTATTAATTTCAGTAAAGTGGGATGGTTCAGGAAACCACTGAGTTCCTCTTGTAGGGGAAGAGAATACTCTGTGGAATTTTCTTTTTTTTTTTTTTTCCAATACTGACATCCACCTCTGATATGTACATGCTATGCTACGGTAGGTGACCCAGATAGGATTATGTGTAGCATTTTTATGGTTCTCATTCATTTCTCCTGTTCAATGGAGATACGGACGATCTTTAGCCAATATGAATTTGTGACGAGGCTTGATTTTTCTCTGCCCGGGCCTGCTGAGACAGCTCCTGGTATGCCGATTTTAACTTCTCTCTCGGTCCGTCTTCCTGGCCCTGTTGTCAGTTTATTTTGCCTTTGGGCTGAACGGGGCCTCTCCCTTCCTGTGAGTGCTTTGTCACTGCTCAGTCAGCAAGTTATCGCCTCCTCTGTCTCTGCAGTTTCTCCTCTGGTCTTGCTTTCAAGTACGCAGGGCTGTCCAGGAGTGTCCCATCTGCCCTCTAGGATCATCTATTCCTTATTCCAAAGGCTTGAGGAAGAGTTCTGTTTTGTTTTTTAAATTTTTCATGAGGTTGTGGCCAATCAGGCTTTCAGAGGACTCTGGGAGGCAGAAGTTCCCAGGGCTCACACAGGCCAGAAGTTAATGCCTTGGTGAAAGCTGTTACTTTGTTTTAAGAACCAGCCTGAGTCTGTTATTGCTGGGGACCCCAGAGGCTAATCACTCAGAGGGAGTTTGATCCTGTCCTGTCTGAGAGGGAACACTGCAGCGCCTTTGTCTCCTCGCTGCCTGCCCTTCCAAAACAGCCCTGCCCTCCTGCCTGGGCCTTCCTAACATCCCCGGCTCACCCTCCCTGGGGCCGAGCAAAACCGTCACACCAGAACTCCCAGAGGTGGAAGGGCTAGGGGACTTGCGATTGTCAAGTCCATTTATCAGGTGGATAAATAATATCCACAAAGCACAATGATACCAGGTGTTGACCTCAGTTTTGTTTTCTATTTTCATGAAAGTCCTGCTGTCTATGATTTTTAAAACATTTTTTTATTCCTCTATTGTGAAATACAGTATGCACTGAGAAAAAGTACATAAAACATATTGGTTCAGGTTACTGAAATATTATAAAGCTACATACCTACCAGTTTATTATTTGAAATGCTCCCTTATTCAGGCTGGAAAAAAAAAAAGTCCTCTAAAACTTGGTCCCTTTGGACTTATGGAAAATAATGAGGAATGTGTAAGTGAAAATATGGACTTGGTTTTTAATATCTCAACAGTGCAATTGTTATTTTATGTTCATATATTCTGCTGAGCAATCGACTCAATTATTTGCCTGTAAAGCAACCACTTCATGGTTATCTGAGAGGAATTTTTTATTCTAGGCCACCTCCCCTTATTAAATGGCTGTACTTTAGCACTATTTTCCATCTTCTGCAAGGCTTAACCCAAGAAAAGCAAATTGATCTGCCTATCAGGGTAGGCAAAACACAGTCCTTTGTACTTAAAAAGGAAACGACAGCAAAATTTAATCATTCTTCTCATTCCCATGAATAATTCTACATAGCTCACTAAAGTGAAATCTTTTCATATTGATAAATATTTAATGTGTGCCTACTATGTGCTAGGCATTGTTCTAGATGCCTGAGCTCTATGAGTGAAGAAACAAAGATCCTTGCTCTTATGAAGCTTACATGATAGCAGTCAAGAAAAAGGCTGTAACGATAAACATAGTATTTAGGTTAACTCATACAATACGATAGAAGGTGATGAATGCTGTTAAAATAAGGAAAACACAGAAGAGGGTCACAGAATTGGGATACAGGGTGGGGGTGGGAGGGCAGAGTGTTGTATTTAAGTAGGGCTGTCAGCACTAGTCTCTTTGAAAAGGTAAGATGTGATCAAAGTCTTGAAGAAGGTGAGGGAGTTAGCCATCCAGATCTCTGGGGCAGAACATTCCAGAATGGTAGAGGGAACTGCTGAGGAAAGGCCATTATGATGGTACCATATTAAGTATGTCTGAGAAAGAGCAAGAAGGCCAGAGCAGAGTGGCTGGAGCAGAGGGAATGAGGAATGGAGGAGTTGGAGGTAAGGACAGAGATCTGGGAGCAATTCATGCAGGGCCCCGTGGGTCACTGTTAGGCTTCTGGCTTTCACTTTTGGAAAATGGTGAGTGAGCCCTTGCAAGATTTTCAGCAAAGGAAGGCAAGATCTGATTCACTTTTTAAATGGGTGTGCCAGTTAATAAGCTATTAACTCTCAACTCCAAACTCACCCTTCTTGTATTTGGCTTTGTGATACTGGGGTTGGGAAACTATGAACCACCTTTCTGCTTTTTCCCCGTTAGACTCTGGGGTCTGCCAGAGCAGAAGGGAAAGAAGGGACTCGTTCCTTCCTATTGGCTTCCTGTGGCTTCCTGTCTGCTTCCTGTTTGCAGCAATGCTTCTGCAACCCAGCAGTCTCTTCCCTTAGAGCAGTTTGTAGCTTTTCTAGCGCTCACAGAACTAGCCTTCTCACACTCTCTCAGAGGAACCTGCTGGTCAGGGCCTCTCCTTAGAGGCCTGAGCTACTAAGTGTTAATAGTTCCAACCTCTCTCCTCTGTTCCCCCGCCACGGTTGCTGCTTCCTGCCCTTTCTACGTCCATTATACCACTTTTTGCCTTTTCAGTTACTCAGTTAACAACTTTATATCCAGTTAACAACTGTTTATATTATATTCTCTTTGTTAACTGGTGTGATTCCCGGTTTTTCCTAGATTGGGCAAGTAGAAGAATAGATTTTCCATCAGCCAAAGTGAGGAAAGTTGTAAGTAGAGCAGATTTAAGGGAAAATATCAAAAATCCAGCTTTGGACATGTTACTTAGACAAACAGAGATGTCATCTAGGCAGTTGGATATTAGCACAGAGCTGATTTTCATTCTTTTCTCTGTGGCCCCTGGGCCATGAGAACAACTTTCGCTAGACTAGAAATATTATTGAATGACTTATGTTCTTTTAGTTAAATTAATTTCAAGGATTTAAATCATTCAATTAAGAACACAGATGTTGGAATTAGAACTAGATTTGAATCTAGTTCAAATCTAGATTGCATAAGATATGTGACTTCTCTAAGTCTCAATGTCATCAACTATAAAAATAAGGGTAATAATACCAAAGCTTAACAGTAATTGAAAAGTGGAAATTAAAAGATAAACTGGCGAGTACATAGTAAACTTTGAGGGTAAAATGTCCTCCTCAGTTTCCTTCTCTTCAAAGTGGGATAATATCTATTTTATAGGCTTCTTTTGAGACCTAGATCAGAAGAAACCATGTAAATCACTGGCCAGAGAGCACTCTACACAACATGCCCTCAAAAAATCTGAGTTTCCCTCTTGGCGTACTACCTCATCTTATCCTCCTAACACCTCTCTCATTTACAAATTTAACAGCATTTTTCAAAATCCATTCTGTAAAGCATTAATTCCAGAGGACGGTAATAGGGTTAATACAATAAAATAAAGTCACAAACATGTATTTGAATATGAGTAACCAGTACGTTCAACTGTGTAGATTACAATCCATATAAAACTGTATTTTTATTCCTCACCCACCCTCTATACTTTATGTAGTGAGAGTAATCCTTTTTTGGCTGTGGACTGGCTACTTTGACAGGCTGATAACTTGTCTGCTCATTCTTAGTAACAGGCAGTGTCACAGTCATTTTAAGTCAAAAGCAGATCCCAATTTAGGTATTAGAGTGTCCAGGTCTGAAAAGATGGCAGCTGCCTGTACATCATGCTTGGTCTGTAGCTACAGGCATCTCTGCCTGCCTGATCCTTTACCTTTCTTGCTCGTTATCCTCCATCCCCATTTGGCAAAACGATCTTGAAAGGTCCCAGAAAATGACAGCATATTTTCCAAGGTATTACTCTGCCTTCCAAAATTAAATCAGAGGCACAAATTTAATAAATGTCTATGATTAAATCCAACTAAGTCTCTCTTCTTTACCAGAATCTGGATACCTGGAATCTCTACTACCAGGGAGCACTGTCTTAGGTATCAATGAGGTTTAAGTTGTTTCCAGGTAGAAATGTTTTTGAGAGAGTATAGCATTCTGCTTAGGGATATAAACCCAGTACCCAAATCCTAGCTCTACTTTTTGCCGACTGTGACTTTGAACAGGTTACTTAATCTCTCTGAGGCTGTTTTTCATTTCTAAAATGGTAATACTAATAGAGTTGTATGAGGATTAAAAGAGTTGACACATGTAAAACAGGCAAACAGTTAGCTGTTAATATTAGACAATGTACAATTCAGTTAGAAGGGAAAAAGTAGTCCAAAAGCTAGTGTTAAGCTGCATGTCACTGCTGAAATGTGAAACGAGAGTTGAAAAAATAATAGTATGGGTCACAGAAGTCAAGAGAGATATTACAGAAGAGGAAAGAATGGATCTGAGCCTTAGATAATGGAGAGGAAATTTGTGCTACTTCTGCTTTTATTACTTGGTTGTTGTTTTTGGAATGAAGACAAGGAAAGTCAGAGATTATGGCAGTATAAGAAGGGGAAATATTGAGAAAGACAGTAAATTTCTGTTTCTACTTTTGTGGAGGTCCATGTTATCTTCTGATGGAAAACTGGCTTTAGTCTACAGCTGGGTGGGTGTGATGTTATCTTCTCATGATAGTTCTTTAGATTTTTTGTTCATTGTCCTAAGTTAAATTTTTGATCTTTTTTTACAAAGAAGGTAAGCATAACTTCCCTTTCTTTAGCTAGCATTTATATCCCGAGCATTATTATATAATGTAGCTTTTAAAATAATTTCAATTTGGATCGAGTTCGTATTTTCTTTGAGCTGTTATTCTCCAAAACCAGAACTTCAGTACCAATTGGCATATAATTTTAGAAGCTGTCATAAAATGCAAAAGAAAGAATCAGGTATTTAATATGCAATATCACCCAAAGATTACTATAATTATTTCTTTTTAAAGAAAGAGATGACTAGAAACTTGGATGAGACATTTTTCAGTGCAAATGATCAATGAGATAAACAAAAGTTATTCATTGAAGAGGAACGTTGCTTATCACTCATTGGAGAAATGAGGGGAAACATTCCAGTTTTGTGGATTTACTTCTCCTGTAATTCACTGTGTTTTTAAAATGAGCAGCTTGGCAACATAGAAATTTTGACTCACATTTCTATCTATAAATCACCAGTTTGTCCCTTATGTTGACAGTTTCTGTACAAAATCAGAGGATTTCAAGGTGTTCCAGCAACAAAATGTAAGAAATTGCAGAACACATAAATTTCAAGGGTTTTCTACCTACGTCAGCAACATCACTTTAGCAAAATACAGACAGGATATTCAAGTGCCAAGATGGAACATAACATTAAATAAGGTAAAGAGCAAAACATAATTCAAAATTAGGGGTGTTCTTGGATAACCAAACTCATTATCGGGAGATGCCATTCTGGCTTAGTAAGCTGCTCTTTAGTTACCCAAGTAAAGCAAGTTAAGTTGGAAATATAAAGGAAAACGTGTCAAGTTCAAAATCAAGAATCAGACAAAAAAGGTACTATTTTGGGCAAAGGTTAAAGCTCTCATCTGTCAACTATTAAGCAGTTTTAATGATATGGGTCACTTTGTGAATCATTAGGGAGAAAAACAAGATGAATAAACTTAGGTCCTGCCCTCAAGGATCTTACAACTTAGTACTTTTGTGTTTAGAAACATTAAAACAACTTTTTAAAAATGCAAGATTCAAATGAAGATGAAGATCATATAATAGGAAATTATGGGACCAGCAGCCTAAGCATCCCCATGATCTAAGAAGAGATATTCATCATTTTCCTCACAAATTTAACAGGAGTGTCTGTTAAGTACTTGGTGACCATTAAAAGGAGCAAGCCAACTTTTTCATGAATAGCTTATTCACACGCAGGGATCTGGACCTTTATATCGACTGTTACCATTTCTAATTATTTTTTATATGTGATACAAAAGGGGGCCAGTAAGGAAGAAAAAGAACTTTTAAAAATCAACTCTTGAAAAATGACATAGATTCATTTTTCTCTTTCATGTAGTTTAAGTGCCTCAGCTATTGCCTTTTTATTGTATTTATGTGTAATGATCAGTGAAACTGATGAATAGCAGAAATAGTAAATTTAATAGATTGTGGTTCATATTTTGCTCTTGAGCTAATGTTCCTCTAAATTAGTTAGGTTTAAATGATTATGTCTTCCTTTACAACTGCTTGAAATTCTAAAAATCCTTGTACCTAGATTAAGGACGTTGAAAGGAAATGTTGCAGGAGGAACGGGCTGAGTGTTACAAAGAGTAATATCTTAATGCATTGTTATTGCTTTATTGATTGAAATCGATCTTTTCTCTTGTTCATTTTCATAGGTGCTCTCATTGTGACAGCAATTGTGAAAACTGCAAAATATCTCCTACTCACAGATTTCTGTATTTTAGCAGAAACTCAACTCTGGCTATAAAGTGTCTTAGACCAAATATGAATTGTTTTGGAGAGCTGGTCATAATTCTTTCCCCCCACCCCCCAGTTATTCTTCCTAGCTTATTGAATTTCAATGCTTATGGTTGAAAACATATGTACATATATCATATGTATATATATATGATATACATACATATATACATACACACATTCTGTGATTCATATGACTAGGGATTCCTTGTTGAAAAGTTTTGAACAAACTTGTCATCTAAAAGATCACAATAATGACGAAGGACATAAAAACCACATAGTGGGCTTCAGAGCATGGGCAAGAGGGCATCTGATACAGAGAAGGTCATTCCTAGGCATTATATTCAGGTGAAAACGGACCAGTATGAGGAGGAAGGTGGAAATTTTGGTTTGTGGGCAAAAGTAACAACAGTATTTCCACAGTCATTGTTTTCCTTTTGAATCCATGCTTTTCTTCCGACTTTCTGAAAAACACCAGGGCTTTATTCGTCTGCTGGCTCTGCCTGCGGTTTGCAGAGATGTCATTGTTCTCAACCACGTCCTGTTTTCCCTGAGATGGCCTTTTAGGTTCAGTGGGACCAGAGGGTCAACTTTGTTGTCTTTTATGAGGGAGAAAAACACTGTGTAGTTCAGGAAAACCAGAATCCAACTTTCAACTGCTCCTTTCAGTTTGCAATTTTGAAAATGAACTTTATTTCCCATTAACAGTAATTGCTGTAAAAACTCCCTCCCGGGCACTAAATTGGCAGGTGGCATTTCTCAAATCTAGAAGGCGGCAGAATTATTTGTAGTCAGTAGTAGTCAGCTTTCTGTTAAATAAATCAATTCTCAATTTACCCTTCCTCAAAAGGTGACCTGCCTTCAAAAAATATTTGGGGAAAAGAAGTTTGACTTATTTCTGCTAGACTGGTAGACTTTCTCCCTCCTTGTGTCCTGTCTCAGCCAAGGGGCACTGTGACAGGCAGTCCTGTAGAGGATTGCTGCTATACAGGACCCAGAAAAAGTGTGTGAATATGAGGTGGGTCTCTTTGCTCTTACGGATACATCCACACTCTCTCACCACTCCACAAAATTATTTTAGACATTACAATATGAGTGATGGTATTTAACATTGTACATGACATGATCATTCTCATAGTTTGAGAACCAGAACCCAGACAGTTTAAAGCCTTTGCAATCTGTTGGCATCCTCTCCTGGGTGCATCCAAATATTGACGGGCTGCCTTCAGGTCTATGACTTCCTTATTTAGCTTAAGGAAACTCCATTCTGCCCCATCGCACACTCTTGGTCTAGCCCTCCATCTGTCTCATTCCACCCATAGCACATTCCCCTGATTCTGAGTAAAGCACCCAGCGGGCTTTGCTACTCCAAGGTTCTCTAGAACAGGCCAAAGTGGCCCTTGGAAAGTTTTAGATATTTCTTTTATTCTCCTAAATATCCAACAGGAACTCTTATGTCAAACTCACACTTCTCCATTAATTCTCAGATTTTTCAATCAGTCCTTAAAGAAAAATTTTTTGACTAGCCTTATGATCTGCAAGTTACCATATTATTATAACCAATTCCCTTCTTTTGATCCCTCCCAACTCCTCAAGTCTTTCATGAACACAAAACAAAAAACAAACTAAAAATTCCAAATACCTCTTAATGAATGACTCCTCCACTGGCTGTATAAAGCCAAAGCTTTGAAATTAGTTTCTGTGTGGGTATGCTTATATGTTTTTCTTTTTCCAGATAAACTTGCAAGGAAAGCTGTGAGTTTGGGCAGTTTGCAACAGATTAATTCCTATTTGCTTCATGGTGTATGAATAGAATGTCAACCTTGAAAATGAGAAGGCCTAGTGAAAATACCAGTTTAACTCTTTACTTGGCTGTTTGATTTTACAGTTTTCTTAAATCCTTAGTGATTCAGTTTCCTTTTGTAATAAAATGTAAGGTTAAATGAGATCATTTAAATGAGAACAGTTATCATAACTCCTAGGACATGATAAGGGCTCCATAAGTGAATTTATATCTGGTTTTGCTGTATAATGATAGGTTTTAACCAACCTTATGAGTAACCAATCTTTAGATGAGATTGCTAATGATCTGCAATATTATGTTTCCGTTTTCTCACTAATTTGGTAATGCCGTGTTGCATTAGAGTTTTTACTCTTACATGCATTTCTTTTGTCCTTTAAAATTTCACTGATACTAATTGGTGGGATAATAATCAATTATAGTTTATAGGCAGGTATTAGGTTATAATCATTTTACTTGCATTTTTATGTAGGGACTATTCTAGAAACACATTATTAATTTTCCTTGTTTGCTGTTTATAAGGACAGGAACAGTTTACTGAGCCAATAAATAAATGTGGCTCTGTGACTGGGAAATTAAATACTTAATATACATTATCTCCTTGAATCCCCACTTCAACTCTATGATGTTGAGAATATTAACATCATTTTACAGACTGGGAATCTGATACTCGGAGAAATTAAATGACTTGCACAAGGTTTAGCAGCTAGAAGGTGGGAAGGCTTTATTTAAAGCCAGTTCTGAGACCTATGCTTGAGCTTTCAGTAACTACCCTATACGTACCCTATGCTATCTTGATAATTTTCTCTGACAATATTGTCTTCACATAACTAGTGATCCTGCCTGATCACAACCCAGTCCAGGGGAGTCCCGTTCTACTGTCAGGTATGCATGACACCCCCAGATGGTAATCAGCGTTGCCTCTGCACTTTCCTGAAAGATTTCTACCTAGTGCTTCCACTCTGGGTACCTAAATCTAGATCACAGTTGTCACACAGACCATGCAGGTTAGAATGCTGCCTTTCACAATATTTGAGTGAGATCTTTGATCTAGAGATATTGTAAAACAACAGAAAAACCAATTGAGGATGAATGCTATAACCTAAAGTTTAAGCTTGAGCAAAATTTTAACAAACCAGGTTGAAAGACAGCACAGCCATAACCCACTATGAGCTGGTAAAATTGCTAGCCAAATGTGGCTGCAAAATCTCTCTATCTCTTCCTTGGTCTTATAAAAAAAATTCCCCTGGTATTTGTGTCTTTCTTGCTCTGTGACTCCACTCTGATCTAAATGTTGTGTTCCTCTGTCAGGGTGTCTATAGCAAGTGAGGCAATTCCTCTGCCTTTTTAAAAGCAATTACTCAAAGCTCAGCCTTGAAATATAGTTGCTTCACCAACTTCTTATACAGCTGTAATTGCTTCTATTTGCCTTTGCATGTATGTGCAGAATTCACTTTCTACCAGCGTCTACTGAAGTGGCTTGTTCCTTGAGAAGGGATCCTATTTCTCAGATCTTATGGGCTGCCTATGAGAACAGTCATAAAGACCACTCTGACTTTCAGCTGAAAGGGATGATTTCCCCATTGCCCATAAATCTTTTACTCCATTCTATTTCCTGTATTACAGTGTCAGAAATCCCCTCTGTATACAGAAGCCTGGACATTTTGGCTATTTCACTTGACTCTGTCCCCACCGAGTGGACTGTATTATCACATAAAAATCCCTAAGCTAGTCTTATGTTGTAATTCTTTCAGCTATAATGTAATCTAAATTTAAAAGCTACAAATGAACAAGACTGAACACTTATCCAGTTGGGAATAGGATAGGCCTTTATAAACATTTAAGCATATTAATGAAAAGATTAATAGATTTGACTACGTAAAAATTTAAGCTTTCTGTATAACAGCAGAGACAACAAAATAATCACAAACAAAATAATAAGGCAAATTAAAAACTGGCAAAAATATTCACCACTTTGAATATGTGAGTCCTAACAGATTGATAAAAATACAAGTGGACTGTGAGAAAACAGTCAAAGAACATGAAAAGGCAATGAACCAAAAAAGAAAAGTATGACTCTAAGTATATGAAAAATATTTAACTGTATTAGAAATTAGGGAAATAAAGACATTTCCCTTATTAAAATGGAGGTATACATAAAACGATCTATCCACATGTATATCTGTGAGGGCAGAGACGGGCACTCACCCTGCTGGTGAGAATGATATCAGTACAACTCTGATATCAGATGCCATTTTGGAAATAGGCTTCCAAATCCCTAAATATGTTCTTGCTACCTGGTCCAGTAATTCATTCTAAAAAACTATCCTGAGGAAAGAATCTGGGATTTACACAAATAGTCATGTAGAAAAATGTAAAAAGTAAATTGCAGGCCTGAGTATAATAACAGAAAATTGAAAATAGTATGTATTCAGGTGAAAATAAAAGAGTTGTGAAAGAAAGAAATTATGTATGGACATAACAAGGAATAATCTGCAGCAATTTTAAAAAACATGCTTTAGAACAATATTTAGTGATACAGGTTAATGCTGTTCTTGACTTGTTAAGTGAGAAAAGGTGATACTGAGTAGTTTTTGCAATATGATACAAATTAGAAAAAATTAAAAATATATGTGTGAATATGCACAGAAAAGAAACAGATACTCCAAGATATCAGTAACAATGAACATTTAGTGGGTATTGGGATTTAGGAGGGATTTTTATTTTTTGGTTATACGTGTTTTCATTAATGACATATATGACTTGGAGAAAGATGAATATATTTTAAAAATAAAAGTTTAAGGACTTTACTCTCTATCAAAATGACTAGGACGTAATGTGCTTTAAATGGAGTATTTTCCTTACTTGCTGTACAGATATTTTCATTCACATTTCTAGTCATAAATCTATTCTTCTTTTGTCTCCAGAGTGAGTTTCTGAATCTGTATTTCTCATTCAGAACTCAGAGAAAAGATTAAAGGCAGTCATTACCTTCTTCTCTTTTTTTACAGGCTACAGAATCTATTTTTAATGGTGCTGCTTTAAATCCCTGTTGTTAGAAACATTTATTTAACCTCTAACTCTATTCTACTGAGATGTTTTTGTTTACATCAGGTTAGACCTTGACCTTCACAACATCACACTCAGGGGAAATTTGTTGTTGTTGTTATTGTGCTTTCAAAAAGGTTTGCTTGAAATTGTTTTGGCTGATTCTTTTAGGTTTGGAAATAGCCAAAAGCAATTTTACTTTGGAATATTTGGGGAGAATTTATTTTCCCTCCTCTGGCTTAAAAAGATTTCATTATGAAAGAGAAATTATACAGACAGTGAATAAAGAAAGTGTCAAAACTTTTTTTTATCCCCAAGCTCGAGGGGTAAAATATCATCTACTGCCATTTCTGGCAACTAGTCAGTTGTCTCCTGTTTCCTTGGGGGCACAGTGGCATGCAGAGTAGAACTTCAGACAGGGTCTTCACTGTCCTCCAGATAATTTGATAGAACCAAACTTGCTGTCTAGTTTTAGGCAACTAGCATCTGGTAGCCTCCCATAGAGACTTCTAAAGGATTTTGGAAGAGAGGTAAAAAACTTTACTTTCTAGAGAATGCAGGAGTAGGTACAGATGTCCGTTATTTATTCCAAGGAAAGTGAGACTACTGTAACTATGGGAAGAGTGTTTTGTATGTACAGGGAAAAGTGTGAGAAGGAAGGATAAGTCCAAATAATTTCCACCCACCTCTTTATCTCCCTTCAACCCACTCAGACACTGAGAAAATATTCTGAAGATTTCCACTGCATCTACAGATTTCCCATGCATCACAGATCACTCCTCAGGATACAGGGGAATAAGAGAGGCCATGACAGCCTCAGAACTCCGATCCTCACTCCCTGTTGTGGGATCTCCTGACCAGTTATTACTGAGAATGTTTCATGTACAGTCAGGTATAGAGTCCTCTCACTTCCTACACAGTGCTCATGTAGTTTTTTCCTTTCTAATTCTGGCTCCTGTGGTGATGTTGGACTAAGGCCTTTGATGACCCTGAAGCCATATTGAGGGCCAATGTCAGTTCAGCATTACTTCTGACCATGCACAGACCACTGCTACCTGCAGGAGGGTGCCAGCTCCCGCAGGACTGAGCAGTTTATCATCCTGTGAAATGCTCAAGCTTTGGACTTCGATAACCGAAGCTCCTCAGTTTACTAGCTGGGGTACCTGAGATACTCTCTTTGGAGATTGCTAGCTGCCTCCCACCATCAGTAGAATTCTTCACGGAATTCAGAGCAATGTGCTCAGCAGAAACATGACATGAACCAAGCTACTGGGTAGCTAAGTGTGACCATGTGGCAATTTGGGCCATGACAGAATGATCTTTGGGACTTCTGGGCAACACTAACTAGAAGGAAAGAAAGCAGTGCCCTTGATTTCTACTTCATTTCCTTACTCTTGCCTGGAAATGCAAATGAAACTGAAACTCTAGCAGCCAGCTTGGGTCATGAGCTGATTTTAGGTATGGAAATCACTTACTGAAGAAAGCAGAACAGAAAGAAAGAAGTGCGGGGGCGGGGGGGGGCATGACTTGCCCTGGACAGCATATCTTCAGGCGTCTTTTAGATGAGAGAAAAATAAACTTCAAATTTGTGTAAGCTATTGTCATTTTGATCTTTCCTGTAATGTGCAGCCAAACCTAATCCTAACTAATATATCTCAGTTTGTTTATCTAGGAAAGGGGGACAAAAGCAGTGACTAACCATAGGGTTATCGTAAGGCTATAATGAAATAATACAGGTAAAGCATTTTTATGTTTGATAAAAGTTAGATATTATCATTAAATAAAAGCTTAGTTTGCACTTCATAAAAGTTGGATATTATAACTTGAATGAAAGCTTGGATTCTATGAGTCCAATCTTGAAATGGAACTGCATATATAAAACATGGTCTGGCCACAAAAATAATTAGAAGCAATTTACATTTTAATTGGAGTTACTAAAAAATATCAAAGTGTACCCAATTTGAGATTCACAGACACTTTACTTTAAATGGAGAAGGTTCCTTTTATTTTTGGTTCGTTATTTCTTTGAAAAAAACTGTCAGACTTAAAAAAATTTGCTGGAATAGTACAGAAAACTTCTGTAACCACTTCACCCAGCTTCCCCAAATGTTAACATACTATTGCATTTCCATAATCAGTCACTTATCTACACATTATCATTAGTTTATTTTTAACTTTTCCGAAGTATACTGTAAGATGATACCCCATAACCCTGAAACACTCTAGGATGTGTTAACCAAACAAGGACGTTCCCCTAAATAACTAGCATACAACACTCCAAATCAGAAAATCTACATTTCTGATACAACACTACCATCCTTCCATGGGGCCATTTACATTTCCGCTATCGCCCCAGTAATACCATATTTTCCTTTCTGTTCCAGGATCTTATCCAGAAATACTTCAGGATTTAGTTATTCTGTGTCTTCAGATATTTCAGTCTGGACCACTTCCTCAGTCTTTCCCTGTTTTTCACGGCCTTGATACTTTGAAAGAGTACAGATTTTCGATTTTATATCTTCATTCTCAGCCTGCGTTTATCTGCTACTTCTCATGACCAGACCCAGATCATGCTTTCTTGACAGGAAATCATGGAAGTGATGCTGTTCTCTTCGTAGTCCCTCAAAAGAGGAGGCACACCATTCCAACATACCCATCTCTGGGGATCTTAACTGTGGTCACCTCATTATACTAGTTCTTGTCAACTTTCTCCAAATTAAATTCTAGATTTTGTGCTTTACAAATGGACTACTAATATATGATAAGGAAGTATCATGAGATTATGCCAACATTCTGTGCCTCATCAAATCTCCACCCATCAGCTTTAGCATATTCTGAAGACTCCTGTCTGAATCAACCCCTGCTGTGATATTTCTCGAGGTGATTCTCTAATTACATCCTTCCTTTTACATTTATTTACTGGCATTCACAGTAAGGAAGAGCTTACTCTCCCCACTCAACCCCCCATTGATTTATTTATGTATTTACACTTTTTAGGTCCTTATTTGAACTTCTATGTCCTTTTGATATGTTCCCATCATTTATTGAACATTTCCCAATTTTCTGGAGAAACCACATCATGTTCCAGGCTTATTTTATGTTTTCCTATCCCAATCCTGGAAATTACAATTTCTTAAAGGAGCCCTACTCCTTTTTAGTAGAGGTAGGTATAGGAAAGCTAAGATCTAGATGCTTAGTATACGCACTGTATTTTATATTGGGATGCCACTGTTTCTATGCCCTCTCAGTGGACAGAATTAAGAAATGTATGTATAAATATATACATTTAATATAAATATATATGTATACATATTATGTAAATACGTCCCCTCATTCATCTTTGTTTCTATATCTATGTGTGTATGTATTTGTCACAGACATACATCTATGTGTGTATCACTATCCTCAATATATTGAATTATTTGCTCAATTTTGCTTATTTACTCAATGTAATCAGTCTTCCAACCACAATGGCCATTTCTGCTCCTCTGTGTCACAGCCTGTTTCCTTGATTGACTTGCTGATCTTTGCCTCAGAGAAGAGAAGGAAAGGGAAGGGAAAATGGAGAGAGAAGGAACAACAAC
Source organism: Mesoplodon bidens (assembly GCF_964165515.1). Lineage (NCBI taxonomy): Eukaryota > Metazoa > Chordata > Mammalia > Artiodactyla > Ziphiidae > Mesoplodon > Mesoplodon bidens. Next base: position 65,275,725 of record NC_138162.1, on the reverse strand, counting down.
ACTTTTGAAATCTCTTTTCCCTCATTCTTCTTTCTCATAGTATTTCTCACACTGCACCTGTCCCAAAGGAGGGACACCAAAGCACACCAGCACTCATTAATATGCATTCTCTTGCACATGTTGTACACTTCTGAACATTCAAGATAGTAGTACTTTTCAAAAATGAAGCTTTGTGCAGCATTGGTGGTATAGTGGTGAGCATAGCTGCCTTCCAAAAATGAAGCTTAATCCCTATATGTACCCATCTCCATCCTCCATGATCCCCTAAACCTTTTGTATTTTAAATCAAAGACAGTAGCTATAAACAACTGAACAAGACTTCATTGTTTATTAAAATATATAGAAAATAATGTGGAGTTAGAAAAACTTGACCTTGGGCTTCCCCGGTGGTTCAGTGGTTAAGAATCCGCCTGCCAATGCAGGGGACACAGGTTCAAGCCCTGGTCCAGGAAGATCCCACATGCCGCGGAGCAGCTAAGCCCATGCACCACAACTACTGAGCCAGTGCTCTAGAGCCTGCGAGCAACAACTACTGAGCCTGAGTGCCACAACTACTGAAGCTTGTATGCCTAGAGCCCGTGCTCCACAACAAGAGAAGCCACCGCAATGAGAAGCCCGCGCACCACAACGAAGAGTAGCCCCCGCTCGCGCAAATAGAGAAAGCCTGAGTGCAGCAATGAAGACCCAATGCAGCCAAAAATAATAATAATAATAATAATTAATTAAAAAAGAAAAAGAAAAACTTGACCTTGCCTTCAAAGCTCTTCAAATGCCAGTAAAAGTTAAATGTATGAAGGTAAATGCAGGCTTTTGGGTTTATACTTCAGGCAAGGTCATAGGATGGGTGTGTGTGTGTATGCGTGTGCGTGTGTGTATGTGTATGATTGCTCAGTTTTTCTTCTACCTGCAACTTCTACCATATGAAATTTTGAAAACAAATCAATGCTGAAAAACCATATTGTCAAGAAAAGGCTGTATGCTGCATTTTGTAAACTAGAATAGACAGACCTTTTTCTTGAAAATGAAAAGGCTCCCTTCTTTCATTGCGCAAATTCTTACCACAAATTTTGACCCACAGTAAGATTTAATTGTGTAGCAACTGTTAACCTGTAATGTTTCTTTTTCACTAGGCACATAACTCTATTACATTTCCCAGGCTCCCTTGCAGTTACAAAGGTCAAAGCAGCCTGAGTGAAAGGGAGGTGCACCAATCTCCTCCAAGCTGAGCCCATAAAAGTGTTGGTGCAATGCTCCTGTTCTCTATCTTCCCTCATACTCTGCCAGATTCACAGCATCAGTAAAGGACTCCAAGCCTGATGGCAGAGCTACTGGAGGGAAAGAATCTGCTTCTGCTTGGAGCAGAGTCCCTCTTTGCCCATGCTCCCCAACCTGCACAGGTCTGCAAAGTGTGCAAGCAACAGACATTGGTGGGTGAGTTTTGGAATTTTTTGTTAAAATACTTCGCCAACTCTGATTAACAAAATCTCCAAAACAGAATGCAATATGGATTCCTACTTGGAATAAATCACAAACAGTATTCACTGATGGACAGATTTCCTCAGTGGCAGTGGATAGCAAATCTTGGCTGACTGAGCAGGATGTTTTTAAATTTTTTTAAACTTCTTTATTGGAGTACAATTGCTTTACAATGGTGTGTTAGTTTCTGCTTTGTAACAAAGTGAATCAGCTATATGTATACATATATCCCCATATCTCCTTGCGTCTCCCTCCCACTCTCCCTATCCCACCCCTGCAGGTGGTCACAAAGCACCGAGCTGATCTCCCTGTGCTATGCGGCTGCTTCCCACTAGCTATCTGTTTCACCGTAAAAGTTTCCTTCAGTTTCTGTGAGTAATGTTGCAATACTTTTTGAACGCTCTCGAGTTTTAGTTCCCAGTGAAGCACTCAGATATGACCAACCTGAATGGCTCATCTGGAGAATGTGAAACATGACCCTAGTAGAAAGTGGAAAGTGAAAACAGTGATGGTCCCTCACATGAGCCAGCATACTGATTTATGGAGATATTTCAGGTCTGGTCAAATATTAATACAAATTAATACTACTGTAACACATCTTTGAGTTGCGTTAAGGGTTAAGAGTCTTTCCTGTATGTCTTTAACTAGCAAGAATGATTAAATAATAGGGTGGACTAAACTCAAAATTACTAAGGCATTTCCTTTCTTCAGAGACAGCTTCTAGCCATGAGAGGTGGATTTATTTGCACTTGGACTACTGTCCAAGAACTGAGAAGAATGACCAAGACATCACCTCTCTGGATGCAGGAGTCTTTTGTGCTGCTTTGCCCTGTTGGGATGCTCCTCCTTGCTTTTTAATCCTGGGTCCCTTTACTTCTTGGAGTGGGCCCTGGGGCATTCTCTGCAGAGGGCCTTTGACACTAGAAATTCCTCCTTTTTGTTGATCAAAGGTGGTGCGGCCTGACCCCACCCCAGGAAGTGGTGGCAGACACATCTGTTCAGTCTGGCTTTCTGCCAACAGGGGATTTACTCTTGAGTGAGTGGGGGAGAGAGGACTTTTATGTTGGGAGGGGATTTATTGTTGGCTGATGGGGTGTGGCAAGTGTGAAGGGTGGGAACCACTTCAGCTCCATGGCTGGATTGTCTGACTTTTTGTGCAGCAGGGTTTAATCTTTGTATGTGGGTTCCAAGACTCTGGGAAGGGCAAGCTGCTGAATCAGTGAACTTTGACAGTAAACTGAAAAACTTTGGGGGGGAGTGAAGTATAGATTTTCAAAAAACAAGATGAAAGTGAAGGTTTGCTGAGTACATACAGTAAGATACTGTTTACCGTCAAACAATTGAAGATGCAATTCTGAATTCTGATAGTCCTCACTACTTAGCTAGCACTGCCCAACCGACCAGAGGAAGAAGGGAAATAGGAGCTGGACCACTCGGTGTTCTGAAATTCTGGCTTTCACTATGCGGAAGTCATCGGACCCTTCCCATCTCATTGCTGTCTTATCAACAATCACAACAGCACTAGAATTTTATATTGAATTGTGAAAAACACCTCTATTTTGTGAAATGATTACACGTTAAGGAAGGAGGGGCATGGAATTATATGGTACTGCTCTAGGAACACTTAATGCCTGGAGGAATAAGGTTGCGTGATAGAAGAATACCAGAATATGGTCCTGACCACAATGCTGTATCAATGATTCAGTACAGGAAGAGGAAATAAATGCCATGGGGTTTGAGTTTGATCTTAGAAATTGAGAGAAAGCCAGCATTTTGCACTCTAAAGAACCCTTTACTTTTCTTATCTCCATATTGTTTTCTAAGACTGCCAGGGCCAGAGATTTTACCTAGGTAGGAACCATCAGCCTCCTCATAGATTTTATCTAGCATATACATGTAAAGTAACTCCTATGCTCATTGCTCAGCCATATGATGATGTCTATACAAAAGAAATATAAATTATGGTCTCTGCTCTCCATATAACAGGAGTTCCTATTAGAAGCCTCAGTCTAAGAATTCAAGCAGGGCCATAGCCAATAAGTAAATTAGAAAAAGATAATATCTTAGGTAGACATAGGTTGCATAGTTTGGTGCAAACATATCTTAGGTTGCGTAGTTCGGTGAGTGGAGTGTGGGCTGCATTTCAGCCCTCACTGGCCCTTTTGTCTTTGTCCCACACAATCTTTGTGTGCTTTGGATTCCATCATATCTTATGGAGATGAAACATCATAACTTATATAGCTATAGGATATGCCTGTTGGGAATCTTAGCTGCAAAAGGGGCCAAAAATAAAACTTCTGCTAAATAAATCATCTTAAGGGAAGAGACATTAGAAGCAGACAACTTGAATCCAAGAGCAACACATCCCAGGAGATTAGTCTGGGAGATTCCAAAGGCAGCATGGTGTATGTCCCTAGAGTGTTTGCTACTCTGTCAGTAGCAAACTGAAAGAGCTGTTTCAACAAAAAATTTTCAGTTGGGAGGACACTGAGAGAACATGGAACAGAGCTAGGGGGTGGTGGGGAGTACGTGGTAGCTTTAGCACTGGGCTGGCCTTGGCAAGTTTGGTCCAGCAGACCCAGAAGTTTCAATAGAGATCAGCTACAGAAGTTGGAGTTTGGAGCCACTCAGAGGGGCTGAGTGACAACTTCTCCCAAATTAAAATGAATGAAGGAGAGTGGGTAGTATGAACTCCATATGTCACATACATGTATCATTGGAGAATTCCAGAAATACCTGGGAGAGGGGGAGATATTAAAAAAGGGCTGAAGTTCCTGAAATTGTGAGTTGAATTGAATCATAAGAATATTATTTGTTGCTGTTATTATGACACTATTATTAAGTGTCAAGTATTATTGTTCACCAGAGGTGAAGTGGGAAACCAGAATAGCACTTGTGTGTACAGTAACGATGCATACCACTCTAGGGTAACTTCCTTACCAAAGGGTATGAAATACAAGATGGCAGATGGTTGTAAGATCAAGTCAATGTAATTTGTATATATTCCACTTGAGTCGGATTTCACTACTTGGAGAAGATAGAGTGTACAGAATGGTGGCCAACTTCTAATAATTAATAATTGGAGAGATTGGTTCAAGATGGCAGAGTAGAAGGACATGTGCTCACTCCCTCTTGTGAGACCACTGGAATCACAACTAACTGCTGAATAATCATCAACAGGAAGACACTCGAACTCACCAAAAAAGATACCCCCCACATCCAAAGACAAAGGAGAAGCCACAATGAGACGGTAGGAGGGGCGCATTCACAATAAAATCAAGTCCCATAACTGCTGGGTGAGTGACTCACAAAATGGAGAACACTTATACCACAGAAGTCCACCCACTGGAGTGAAGGTTCTGAGCCCCACGTCAGGCTTCCCAAGCTGGGGGTCCAGCAATGGGAGAAGGAATTCCTGGAGAATCAGAATTTGAAGGCTAGCAGGATTTGATTGCAGGACTTCAACAGGACGGGGGGAAACAGAGACTCCACTCTCGGAGGGCACACACAAAGTAGTGTGCACATCAGGACACAGGGGAAGGAGCAGTGACCCCATAGGAGACTGAACCAAACCTCCCTGATAGTGTTGGAGGGTCTCCTGTAGAGGTGTGGTGGGGTACAAGGACATTGGCAGCAGAAGTTCTGGGAAGTACTCCTTGGCATGAGCCCTCCCAGAGTCTGCCATTAGCCTCACCAAAGAGCCAGGTAGCCTCCAGTGCTGGGTCACCTCAGGCCAAACAACCAAAAGGGAGGGAACCCAGCCCCACCCATCAGCACACAAGTGGATTAAAGATTTACTGAGCTCTGCCCACCACAGTAACACCCAACTCTACCCACCACCAGTCTCTCCCATCAGGAAGCTTGCACAAGCCTCTTAGATAGCCTCATCCACCAGAGGGCAGACAGCAGAAACAAGAAGAACTACAATTCTGCAGCCTGTGGAAGGAGAACCTCATTTACAGAAAGACAGACAAAATGAAAAGGCAGAGGACTATGTACCAGATGGAGGAACAAGATAAAGCCCCAGAAAAACAACTCAATGAAGTGGAGATAGGCAACCTTCCAGAAAAAGAATTCAGAATAATGGTAGTGAAGACGATCCACGACCTTGGAAAAACAGTGGAGGCAAAGATCAAGAAGACGCAAGAAATGTTTAACAAAGACCTAGAAGAATTAAAGAACAAACAAACAGAGATGAACAATACAATAACTGAAATGAAGACTACACTAGAAGGAATCAATAGCAGGATAACTGAGGCAGAAGAACGGATAAGTGACCTGGAAGACAGAATGGTGGAATTCACTGCTGTGGAACAGAATAAAGAAAAAAGAATGAAAAGAAATGAAGACAGCCTAAGAGACCTCTGGGACAACATTAAATGCAACAACATTCACATTATAGGGTTCCCAGAAGGAGAAGAGAGGGAGAAAGGACCCAAGAAAATATGTGAAGAGATTATAGTCGAAAACTTCCCTAACATGGGAAAGGAAATAGCCATCCAAGTCCAGGAAGCACAGAGAGTACCAGGCAGGAGAAAGACGCCGAGATACATAGTAATCAAACTGACAAAAATTAAAGACAAAGAAAAATTATTGAAAGCAATAAGGGAAAAAGGAGAAATAACATACAAGGGAACTCCCATAAGGTTAACAGCTGATTTCTCAGCAGAAACTCTACAAACCAGAAGGGAGTGGCATGGTATACTTAAAGTGATGAAAGGGAAAAACCTACAACCAAGATTACTCTACCTGGCAAGGATCTCATTCAGATTCGACAGAGAAACCAAAGCTTTACAGACAAGCAAAAGCTAAGAATTCAGCACCACCAAACCACCTCTACACCAAATGCTAAAGGAACTTCTCTGGGCAGGAAACACAAGAGGAGGAAAAGACCTACAATAACAGATCCATAACAATTAAGAAAATGGTAATTGGAACATATATATTGATAATTATCTTAAATGTGAATGGATTAAATGCTCCATCCAAAAGACACAGGCTCGCTGAATGGATACAAAAACAAGACCCTTATATATGCTGTCTACAAGAGACCCACTTCAGACCTAAGGACACATACAGACTGAAAGTGATGGGATGGAAAAAGATATTCCATGGAAATCAAAAGAAAGCTGGAATAGGAATACTCACATCAGATAAAATAGACATTAAAATAAAGACTAGTACAAGAAACAAAGATGGACACTACATAATAATCAAGGGATCAATCCAAGAAGAAGATGTAACAATTATAAATATATATGCACCCAACATAGGAGCACGTCAATACATAAAGCAACTGCTAACAGCTATAAAAGAGGAAATCAACAGTAACACAATAAAAGTGGGGGACGTTAACACCTCAATTACACCAATGGACAGATTATCCAGACAGAAAATAAATAAGGAAACACAAGCTTTAAATGACACAATAGAACAGATAGATTAAATAGATATTTATAGGACATTCCACCCAAAAACAGCAGATTACACTTTCTTCTCAAGTGCACACAGAACATTCTCTAGGATAGGTCACAACTTGGGTAACAAATCAAGCCTCGGTAAACTTAAGAAAATTGAAATCATATCAAGCATCTTTTACAACAACAGTGCTATGAGATTAGAAATCAATTACAGGGAAGAAGATGTAAAAAACACAAACACATGGAGGCTAAACAATACATTACTAAATAACCAAGAGATCACGGAAGAAGTCAAAGAGAAAATCAAAAAATACCTAGAGACAAATGACAACGAAAACATGATGATCCAAAACCTAAGAGATGCAGAAAAAGCAGTTCTAAGAGGGAAGATCATAGTAATACAAACCTACCTCAAGAAACAAGAAAAATCTCAAACAATCTAACCTTACACCTAAATGAACTAGAGAAAGAAGAAAAAACAAAACCGAAACTTAGTAGAAGGAACGAAATCATAAAGATCAGAGCAGAAATAAATGAAATACAAACAAAGAAAACAATAGCAAAGATCAATAAACCTAAAATCTGGTTCTTTAAGAACATAAACAAAATTGATAAACCATTAGCCAGACTCATCAAGAAAAAGAGGGAGAGGACTCAAATCAATAAAAGTAGAAATGAAAAAGGAGAAGTTACAACAGACACCGCAGAAATACAAAGCATCATAAGAGACTACTCAATGCCAATATAATGGACAACCTGGAAGAAATGGACAAATTCTTAGAAAGGTATAACCTTCCAAGACTGAACCAGGAAGAAGTAGAAAGTATGAACAGACCAATCACAAGTAATGAAATTGAAACTGTGATTAAAATTCTTCCAACAAACAAAAGTTCAGGACCAGATGGCTTCACAGGTGAATTCTATGAAACATTTACAGAAGAGCTAACACCCATCCTTCTCAAATTCTTCCAAAAAATTGCAGAGGAAGGAAGACTCCCAAACTCATTCTAGGAGGCCACCATCACCCTGATACCAAAACCAGAAAAAGGTACTACAAAAAAAAGAAAACTACAGACCAATATCACTGATGAATATAGATGCAAAACTCCTCAACAAAATACTAGCAAACAGAATCCAACAACACATTAAAAAGGATCATACACCATGATCAATGGGATTTATCCCAGGGATGCAAGGATTCTTCAATATATGCAAGTCAGTCCATGTGATACACCATATTAATAAATTGAAGAATAAAAACCATATGATCATCTCAATAGATGCAGAAAAAGCTTCTGACAAAATTCAACACCGATTTATGATAAAAACTCTCCAGAAAGTGGGCATAATGGGAACCTATCTCAATATAATGAAGGCCATATACAACAAACCCACAGCAAACATCATTCTCAATGGTGAAAAACTGAAACCATTTCCACTAAGATCAGGAACAGGTCAAGGATGTCCACTCTGGCCACTCTCAACATAGTTTTGGAAGTCTTAGCCATGACAATCAGAGAAGAAAAAGAAATAAAAGGAATCCAAATTGGAAAAGAAGAAGTAAAACTGTCACCGCAGATGACATGATATTATATACAGAGAATCCTAAAGATGCCACCAGAAAACCAGTAGAGCTAATCAATGAATTTGGTAAAGTTGCAGGATACAAAATTAATGCACAGGAATCTCCTGCATTCCTATACACTAACAACGAAAGATCAGAAAGAGAAATTAAGGAAACAATCCCATTCACCATTGCAGCAAAACAATAAAGTACCTAGGAATAAACCTACCTAAGGAGGTAGAGGAACTGTACTCAGAAAACTATAAGACACTGATGAAAGAAATCAAAGAACACACAAACAGATGGAGAGATATACCATGTTCTTGGATTGAAAGAATCAATATTGTGAAAATGACTATACTACCCAAAGCAATCTACAGGTTCAATGCAACCCCTATCATATTACCAGTGGCATTTCTTACAGAACTAGAACAAAAAATCTTAAAATTTGTATGGAGACACAAATACCCTCCATAGTCAAAGCAGTCTTGAGGGGAAAAAACGGAGCTGGAGGAATCAGATTCCCTGACTTTAGACTATACTAGAAAGTTACAGTAATCAAGATGATATGGTACTGGCACAAAAACAGAAATATAGATCAAGGGAACAGGATAGAAAGCCCAGAGCTAAACCCACACACCTATTGTTAACTAATGTATGACAAAGGAGGCAAGGATATACAATGGAGAAAAGACAGTCTCTTCAATAAGTGGTGCTGGGGAAACTGGACAACTACATGTAAAAGAATGAAATTAGAACACTCCCTAACACCATACACAAAAGTAAGCTCAAAATGGATTAGAGAACTAAATGTAAGACCAGATACTATAAAACTTAGAGGAAAACATAGGAAGAACACTCTTTGACATAAATCACAGCAAGATCTCTTTTGATCCACCTCCTAGAGTAATGGAAATAAAAACAAAAATAAACAAATGGGACTTAATGAAACTTAAAAGCTTTCACAAAGCAAAGGAAACTACAAACAGGACAAAACGAACCCTCAGAATGGGAGAAAATATTTACCAAAGAATCAATGGACAAACGATTAATCTCCAAAATATATAAACAGCTCATGCAGCTCAATATTAAAAAAACAATCCAATCAAAAAATGGGCAGGAGACCTAAATAGACATTTCTCCAGAGAAGATATACAGATGGCCAAGAAGCACATGAAAAGCTGCTCAACATCACTAATTATTAGAGAAATGCAAATCAAAACTAAAATGAGGTGTCACCTCACACCAGTTAGAATGGCATCATCAGAAAATCTACAAACAACAAATGCTGGAGAGGGTGTGGAGAAAAGGGAACCCTTTTGCACTGTTGGTGGGAGTGTAAATTGATACAGCCACTATGGAGAACAGTATGGAGGTTCCTTAAAAAACTAAAAATAGAATTACCGTATGACCCAGCGATCCCACTACTGGGCATATACCCTAAGAAAACCATAATTCAAAAAGACACATGCACCCCAATGTTCATTGCCACGCTATTTACAATAGTCAGGTCATGGTAGCAACCTAAATGCCCATGGACAGATGAATGGATAAAGAAGATGTGGTTCATATATACAATGGAATATTACTCAACCATAAAAAGGAACGTAATTGGGTCATTTGTAGAGACGTGGATGGATCTAGAGACTGTCATACAGAGTGAAGTAAGTCAGAAAGAGGAAAACAAATATTGTATAGTAATGCATATATGTGGAATCTAGAAAAATGGTACAGATGAACCGTTCTGCAGGGCAGAAATAGAGACACAGATGTAGAGAACAAACATATGGACACCAAGGGGGGAAAGTGGAGGGGAGGGGTGGTGGTGGTGAGATGAACTGGGAGATTGGGATTGACATGTATACACTAATATGTATAAAACAGATAATAAGAACCTGCTTTATAAAAAATAAATAAAATAAAATTCAAAAATAGAAAAAAAATAATTGGAGGTTCCTGGGAAATGCTCTTAAATCTCTATTTCAGTAAAAAGAGAGAAGGGGAAGAATGGGCGGGGAAACTAGGCGACTGGCGTGTGCAGTATGAGTGGAAGATGTGTGAAGGGGAAGCTATTCTAAAGTGAAAATGGGAATCTATTCTAAAGTGAGAACAGGAATCTGTTCTAAAGTGAGAACCAGTACTCCTGGATTCTGCACCTTGTTTGGCTCCAGCTAGCAAAGCAGGAGAGAAGGTAGCATTTACCTTCTCTGAACTTGGATTTTCTCATCTGTAAAATGAATGGATTGACCTGATTGACGTTTAGATTTCCTCCCTGAGTCTGATGCTCATGTTTGTCTTTGAACATAATCATTGTTGAAAAAGGAACTTTGCCTACAAACCCTGTGAGGAGTTTGTGGCTTATTTCAGTAGCAGAGAACTTCAACCAAATTATGATGTAAAAGAGTTAGCTTTCTGACTAGAGCGTTTTGGTCAGTGACTAATTCAAACCAAGGCTCTACAAGTCCACATAAAGCAATATTTTTCTGCACCGCTGAGTACACATGTTTTGCTACCTCTCCACCTCTCTTTTTTTCCTCTCTTGCTTCCTACATGTCAGGTTCCTATTTCCTTTGGGTCACTGTAAAAATGATAGGGACTTCTCCTAACCCTATCAGATTGGCTGGGCATTTAGTCTGTGTTTTTGCACATCCTGCCAAAATAAACTTGGTCATTTATGTCTGCTTGTTTTCCCTTCTCAACATCAGGTATTGCCTGCATTGCAGAGCCCACACGAAAGTAAGATCTCCCCAATTCAGGCTGCAGTGTCTCTGATGTTAAATTTGGTGGACCTGAAGTCAGACCAACCAGAGGCACCCATCAAACAACAGTATTGTTGTTTCCAAGAGTTTTCAGCTTCTCTGCTGCAGTAATTCAGAGACACTTCAAACAAACAATCTCATGAGAAAGAGAAGAGGTGAGGAGATAAGAGAGAGAAGAGGCAAAATTCTAAGAGAAGGAACCTGAAGAAGAAGTGGTGCCTTACCACACTTCTTTCCATCATATACATTAGAATTTTGTCCTTTTAGGATATATCAATCCACTTTTGGATCAAACTGCAATTTCTACATTAAAAAATTAATTTCAGGTTGATTCTAGCTCCTGATATTTTAGCTAGAGCTCACAATGCATCAGGCTCTGCCTGACCTGAGGAATTTTAGACTTTTTTTTTCAGAATCATTTTCTGAAAGTAGGATTCTGGTAATTTATCTCCCCAACTCAGGAATACTCATTGGCTCCTTGAGCCCAGTATATGTTTGTAGTTTTGAGTCAAGCTGATTTTCTTTTCTCTGTTTCCATTGCTTTTCTACAGCAGCTAACACCTTTCTTATAGGTGGAGATAGTCTTACACATCAGTAGTCACAAAAATACTAAAAGTACTATTCCTATAGCTAAAATTTCATTTTAATTCCTTATTGAAACTATGTTGAATTTTGAGTCCACATACTTTATAAACAAGATGGCCATCAAGTAAGTACCTGAAATTTCCACAAATACTCTGATGGCCTCTGTTTGAATGAATGAGGTGATCTCTATCATTCTCATTTGAAAGTTGTTGAAGAAAAAAACAGAGAAAGATTATATGGTTTGAGGATCTACTGACCAACATCAGTACCAATGAGAGGAGGAAAAATGTGATTAAACGAAGACAAAAGAACATCTGTCTTATAATATTGAAAATATTTGTGACAGTAAGGTAGTAGAATCCTGTGTCCAGATGATAATTGTGGAATTTGCTTTCCCAGACATCTTTTCTGTTGTGATAATTAAAGATACATGTACAACTATTATAAATGATTTAGGCATGATTTGGCTGCAAATAACGCTAGAGAAATTTAATCAAATCACTTACCAATGTATATAAATGTAAGCAACATAGGCCAGAAACAAGTACATGCTGTTGATGGTTTTCTGTTTCCATGGAAAATTAGTAAAGAGAAAGTAAAAGAAAAGATGAAACAAGAATATTTTAAGTACTTGTTATATGCCAGTCTTGTGCTTGGCAATACAACGGAATATCACTCAGCCATAAAAAAGAATGAAATAATGCCATTTGCAGCAACATGGATGGAGCTAGAGATTATCATGCTAAGTGAAATAAGTCAGACAGAGAAAGACAAATACCGTAAGATATGTGGAATCTAAAATATGATACAAATGAACTTATTTATAAAACAGAAACAGATTCACAGACACAGAAAATAAACTTATGGTTACCAAAGGGGAAAGTGGGGGAGGGATAATTTTAGACTTTGGAATTAACATATATAGACTACTATATATAAAATAGATAACCAACAAGGACCTACTGTATAGCATAGGGAACTGTACTCAGTATCTTGTAGTAACCTTTAATGGGAAAGAATCTAAAAAAGAAAACATATATATGTGTATGTCTGTGTGTGAATCACTTTGCTGTACACCTGAAACCAACACATTGTAAATCAACTATATTTCAATAAAAACTAAAAAAAAAATTAAGTTTATCAGGAAAAAAATCCTTTCTCAAACCTCCCTAAGGGAATTTACACTGTCCTTATTTTACAGATGAGGAAATAAGCCAGGAGATGTAAAGTAACTCGTCCAAAATCACCTAGCTAGCAAATGGCCAAACTTGGATTTTAGCTGAGCTCAGCCTGACTTCAGAAAGACTGTTCCTTCTACCTTGGTCTCTCGTGATTAGTTTTGTATTCAATCATTCAGTTTATTCCTTCTTGTTCTAGAGAAATTACACAGGATTCGATCACCACTACCTGTGCCATTCCAGGTAATATGGTAATTACCAATCTGAAATCATTTTAGCATTGAATATTGAACAATGCACCAGTTTCAAGATGGCATCTCCATTCTGAATGTACACACATTATTTAAAAATAATGTTCTTTTTCATTTTGACCAAGGCATGCCTAATGGCTCAGTTTCTTCCTACTGAGTTCTGACCACCTGAATATTCCTGCTCCACTCTCCTGTGAATGTGACAGCCCAATGCTTACTTAAATACTTTCTCTGAAAAGCCAATAAACCATTCTCCTCTGGCCATAAATGTACTGTTAGCCATCGTTTAAGTTTGATTGCTGCCAAATGAGTATTTGGAAACACGTTCCCTAGGTATTAGAGTCTTTCATAATTTAAATTTTCAATATCATCAAGGAGTTGTGAAATTCTCAAAGTAGTATTAATGTTGAACCAACTGAAAATATAAAATAGGCTATGCTGTCTCATGCTTTGGAAGATGAGAAGTAGTTACATCAAACACAAGAATAGAGTGTTAAATTTCCAAAGAATAAGAAATCACTGTTGAAAACAGTGTACGCCTGTGTGAGATGCCGTAAGAAAATATAGGACAATGGCTTTCTTGATAACTGTGAAAAGTTAAGGCAAGGCACCAACCAGACAGATCTCCCATTTCTCAGATGCCTTTCAGGAAAGGTATCTCTTACTAAAGCTACAAGATCAAAAGTGAGAGACAGAACAAACATTACAATTTATTACCACCATGATACTTCACCAAGAATCCCTCTAGAAGGATAGAATTTCTTGTGACTGCTGAATTTCTGAGCCAGAAGTGACCAAAATCATATATATATATACACACAAACACACATATATATGTGTGTATATATATATATATATACATATATATGTGTGTGTATATATATATACATATATATAAATAACATACCATTTAAGCCTTTTACATCTTAAGGTATCTTTGGACAAAAATTTGGGAAATATACACATGAAATATTGATGCTTATCTGTGGTGAATAATCAGGTTAAAGTTATTGATAGAATGGATTGAGATAATTAATAGGGGGATGTGTCACAATGAGTAAATGAATCCATTATAGTATGTTATGTCACGATCCTATCTTTGCTACCATCGTTTTAAAATAAAAATAGCATTTAACAAGTTCTGTGCCACAAAGTTGAAAATAGAATGTTATAGAGTTGTCATTATTTCTTTTCTGGGAAAGATTGTGACTGATAAGATAACTATTGCCTAAACTATTTTAGTATGTGGCATTGGCACAAATTCTCTGCTCTGTGTACTAATTACTGTAATTTTATCATTATAATGATTATAATTTCATATTCACTTTATATGAGATACTCTCTTAACACTGCCTGTCATATCACAGTAAATGTGCTTGTAAGATTCTTTTGGGGGGAAACTATTATATCTTATCAACAATGTCTTTAGTAGCTCAATTAGGATATGTCTTCAGGATTTTTATAACACCTCTCATAGAGCCTGTTTTCTAAATGAGAATGTTATCTTTCTAAGAGCTGTGTTGAGATACTGTTATCAGTAGGTACATTTCTAATATTTTTATAAGAAAAAATATTAAAAACCTAAAATTCTATCAAGGAGGTACTTATTAAATTAATAATGATATATGCATACAATAGAACATCAGATATTTACAAAAAGAATGAGGAAACTCCCCATGTACTGATTCAAAAAGGTTTCCAAGGTATATTATGGAATGAAAACAGCAAGTTCAGAATAGTATGTACAGAATATTTTTTGTATAAAATAGGAGATATATAAAAATCTATCCCTATTTTCCTGCATTTTCATAAAGGAAAACTCTGGTAGGATAAATAATAAAGTAATGAGTGGTTTCCTGAAGGTCAGCAGAGGGATAATATGTAGTAACTGAGTGAGCGGAAGATGCAGTTAAAGACAAACTTTCACTGTATTTCCTTCCTTAGAATCTCTGTTTATGGGTCCTGGTGCCATGAAAGGTTTTTGATATTTATACGGCCCGCTACATCAAGCTTTCTTTTATTTCTTTCAGATTTTGAGTCATACATATAAAAGCCTTTATTTAACTTTTGTCATTTTATCACCTACATAAATTTTTACAATTAAATATTTGACCCATTTGTAATTTATTATGGTGCAGATTATGAGAAATAATGGTCATCCAGTTGCCTCAACACTACTGAATGGATTAAAATTTCCCTATTGGGGCTTCCCTGGTGGTGCAGTGGTTGAGAGCCCGCCTGCCGATGCAGGGGACACGGGTTCGTGCCCCAGTCCGGGAAGATCCCACATGCCGCAGAGCGGCTAGGCCTGTGAGCCATGGCCACTGAGCCTGCGCATCCGGAGCCTGTGCTCCGCAACGGGAGAGGCCACAACAGTGAGAGGCCCACGTACTGCAAAAAAAAAAAAAAAAAAAAAATTTCCCTATTGATTAGAGATGCTATCTTCTTCACATATGAAATTCCCTCAATATTTTTGAACTTTATATTTTTTTACATTCGTCTGTCTTTGTATATGCCCCATGTTTTAATTACTAAGACTCTATGCTTTAAAATTAATAGGTCTGGTCTGCCCTTATTTTCCTTTTCTTTCAGGGGTTTGCTGCCTTTTAAAAAATTTTTTTTCAAAAAGGTAAATCATCAATAGAATCAGATTGTCTAATTGAAAAATGTTGGCATTTTACTTATTGTGCTAAATTTATCAATTAAGGAGACTTGATAACCTTATGATGTGTGTCTTCCTATCCCAAACCTGGTATGTCCTTCTATTTATTCTTCTCTTTGGTATTTCAGCATTATGTTAGTTTTCTTCATATAGGGCTGGTACATTTCTTATTACACTTATTCCTATGTATTTTACACTTCTGTTGATTTTTAAAATTTACTGATTATTCATATTCAGACTGGTGGTTGCTTGTATAATATACATGAAGGCTATCACTTTCTGATTATTTTGTACCCATCTACCTTACTGATTTTCTTATTGTTGGTAGCAGTTTTCCAGTTAGTTCTCTTGGACTTTTCAGATATATAATCATATTACCTGCAAATAGTGATAATTCTACCTTCTCCTTTCCCTTTTCCATGTTTCTACTTTCTTTTTCTCATCTAATTACAATGGTTAGTTAAATACACTCTTAAAAACTCTACGAAGACCAGCCAACGGAATGAAGTTTCTAGCAACAGAATCTGGGTGGAAAAATCTTAACCCATTTACACAATGCATTATTTTAAATAACTCTTTTGGTTATATCAACATGACCTGTAAGTTAGAGATTTTTCTTGATGCATTATTTCTAAGGAATGATAAATGATTTCACCAGTCATTAAAACCATCTTCAGTGTATTAGTCTGGAGCTGTACTTGAGGGCCAGGTTACAAATGGTCATAATTCATCTGAAGTATTTTAAGGGAAGATACATAGACAAGATAAAGATTGATTTAGCAATTGATTGGTTAATCCCTCTTTTCCCCAAGCCCAGTATATTGGAAATGGATGGAGCAAAATGTGTGGTTTACATCCCACCCCCCACCCTACTATGTTTCCATTAAATTCTTTTTCTTTTTTCTTTACAAAATTCAGTTTATTTTCTAAAAATGTGGACTGATGGTGGTTGTATAATAAGATGTGCTAGCATTGATAATTTCTTTTCATTTTATTTTTTTATAATTTTTATTGGAGTATAGTTGATTTACAATGTTGTGTTAGCTTCAGGTGTACAGCAAAGTGAATCAGTTATATATACATATGTCCACTCTTTTTAAGATTCTTTTCCCATATAGGTCATTACAGAGTAATGCTATACAGTAGGTCCTCATTAGTTATCTTATATATAGTAATGTGTATATGTCAGTCCCAATCTCCTAATTTATCCCTCCCCCTCATACCCCCTAGTAACCATAAGTTTGTTTTCTACATCTGTAACTCTATTTCTGTTTTACAGATAATTGAAGGAAAAAAACCCATATGATCATTTCAAGAGATGTAGAAAAAGCTTTTGACAAAATTCAATAAGCATTTATGATGAAAACTCTCCAGAAAGTGGGCATAGAGGGAACCTACCTCAACATAACAAAGGCCATTACGACAAACCCACAGCAAACCTCATTCTCAATGGTGAAAAACTGAAAGCATTTCCTTTAAGATCAGGAACAAGACAAGCATGTCCACTGTTGCCACTATTATTCAACATAGATTTGGAAGTTCTAGCCATGGCAATAAGAGAAGAAAAAGAAATAAAAGGAATACAAACTGGAAAAGAAGAAGTAAAACTGTCACTCTTTGCAAATGACATTATACTATACATAGAGAATCCTAAAGATGCCACCAGAAAACTACTAGAGCTAACCAATGAATTTGGTAAAGTTGCAGGATACAAAATTAATACACAGAAATCTCTTGCATTCCTGTACACTAAACAAAAGATCAGAAAGAGAAATTAAGGAAACAATCCCATTTACCATCTCAACAAAACGAATAAAATACCTAGGAATAGACCTACCTAAGGAGGCAAAAGACCTGTACTCAGAAAACTATAAGTTATTGATGAAAGAAATGAAAGATGACACAAACAGATGGAGAGATATACCATGCTCCTGGATTGGAAGAATCAATATTGTGAAAATGACTATACTACCAAAGCAATCTACAGATTCATTGCAATCCCTATCAAATCACCAATGGCAGTTTTCACAGAATTTGAACAAAAAAATTTACAGTTTGTATGGGAACACAAAAGACCACAGATAGCCAAAGCAATCTTGAGAAAGAAAAACAGACCTGGAGGAATCAGGCTCCCTGACTTCAAACTATACTACAAAGCTACAGTAATTAAGTTCAATTCTTATATTTGAACATACCCATCATGGTATGTTTAAGAATATTCTTCTTCATCTATGGTAGCAAGATTGTCTGATGAGTTGTATGAGGATATCTATATTTATATCTTTATCTAAAACTTTAATAGCCAATTCAGGGCTGAATTTGGTCCCAATATGAAGCAAAAAATATTTGACAACTAAATGGAATGAATAATAACTAACAGTTGTTAAGTTCAGAGATTCTTCATTTGAGAAGAGAAATGTTAATCAATACCTTTGAAAATCCAAGGCTGGAATTATCAGTTGCAAGACTGGATTTCCACAATCAAAAGTCACAAATAGGGCTTCCCTGGTGGTGCAGTGGTTGAGAGTCCGCCTGCTGATGCAGGGGACACGGGTTCGTGCCCCAGTTCGGGAAGATCCCACATGCCTCAGAGCGGCTGGGCCCGTGAGCCATGGCCGCTGGGCCTGCACGTCCGGAGCCTGTGCTCCGCAACGGGAGAGGCCACAGCAGTGAGAGGCCCGCGTACCACACACACACAAAAAAAAGTCACAAATGTTACTGACACAAACCTTTAGCATATGTGATAGATGAGGGAGTTCATTATGGAAGGAAAGGCACATTCGTGAATAATAAAGGAAATGCTGAAAGACTACCAAAGTTAAACAGGACACTGTATAGTATTGACACAGACAAATTAAACATAAAACACACACACATATACACAAACATCTCAAGAGAACTTCCTTACAAATCAGCAGTCACTTGATTTACAAATAAAGTGTCGTCTCAGACCACAGGGGCCACAAACTCCCATGCTCTGGTTTGAAGAGCCCTTAGCTTTTAAGAGTTGATTTACTTTGAATCCTTGAAGCTCATCTCTGGACAAAAATCAAGATCACTAAATCTGCCATGTAGCAAGAAAGCAAGATCAGGATAAAACTTCCCATTTGTGAGTTCTAACATGCTAGTCCAATCCACTGTCCTTTGCAGACTGAGAAAAAAAAACTGTCACCATCTGGAAAAGCTAATGAAAGTTGGCTCCTTATTCTAACTCCCGCATTTAGCCAAGCTACCATTACCTTACAGATCTACAGAATACAGACAGAATAGAGCATCCACTCACCCATGGAAATCCACCAGCATATGTTATTTTAGGATACCAAGATGAGTGTTTCTTACTCATTATGTCTACCAAATTGGTAACACTAAGGTTATCTTTCCATATCAGAGAGTTTACATTTTAACCTAGACTTTCAATGATGAATAGAGAGTGATTTCTACCAGGTGAAAATCTTATTTATCTATCCTAGGCTAAGAGTAAAAAACCCTGAATGAGAGCCAAAAGACACATGAACCAGATTATATGTACTCAGAGGAATTTGTAAATCAAGTGACTGCTGATTTGTAAGGCGTGTGTGTGTGTGTGTGTGTGTGGTATTTAACTTGTCTGTATCAATGCTATACAATGCCAGGTTTTGTAAATTATCCAATATATAGTCATTACCTATTGAAAAGACTGAATATTGGCTTGGAGGCATTGGCTGAACTGTACCATAGTTCTTTTTATAATTAGATTTTTTAAAAACTTAGCCCCACATGCTGCTACTTTTAGCCTGATACAGCAGGGTCTAGTTAAGCTATGCTATATGCTTTTCAATTAAACCATAACTTTCACATATGCATTTTGTTGTGCTCGCCCAACATTAAATAAATGGATAACACCTGAATAAATTCAGAGTCCCAGCCTACACCAGTTCTTGGACCTAAATTACCAGTGAGAGGTTTTTCATTTTCGTTTCATCAAGAGTTTTGCTTAATTGAGGTAAAGCAAGAGTTACTTAAGTACAACCTCTAAAAACAGGTAATAGTAAATTACATAATAGTATTTATGACTGACCCATTTTTCAACCTATTTAAATCTGGAAATATATGTAATAAACTTGAGTCTGGCTTATACACTTGGACTATTCATATATACAGTAAAGCTCTTTCATAAAGCTTCTTATCAGGGGAAATGTCTTAGAAAGGAAATGGAAAATTATGGGCATGGAGATAGGACATGAGATTTCAGCCTCCTATTTTACATTTATATCTCCTATTTGTATTAAAAGACACAGCTACGGACAATGACACTGTACATGTGTATAACATGTCAAGGAGTCTCATATCCTCAGCAATTCTTGGAACACTAAGAACTCTGTGGCCTCTCCCTACTGCTGATATCATTTTTCTAGTAGCTTTTTCTTGGTAAAGCTGAGTGACAATGACAATAAATGTGAAGTTTCTCATTTTGAAAGCTTCAGCACTTGATTTTTATTAGGTATCTGTTGTGTGGCCTTGTGCAGAGAAGGCATTTAATGGATATTGGTTAATGATGATCACTCCCTGCCAAATAAAATTAAATATTATGCATGATGTAGATGCAGATAAATTGGATGAAGAAACTGAATAATTCTGTGAAAGATCTAAATCTTCAAATTGTAGTCTGTGAACTACCTGCCTTTTGGGCTTCTTGTTAAAAGTAAAAATCCTTAGCCCATACCTAAGGCCCTGTGATTAAGAGCCTATGGTTCTGGAAATTTTAATTTTTAACAATTTCTTGGGCGATGCTCCTGCAGTATAAAATTTGACCACCATTAAATCTTGGATTCTTAAAAGACTTCTAATTACCTAGATGTTCATTTTCATTTAGACTACTAGAAAGAAAATCTACAGAGAATACGATTTTCAATACTAAATTCTGAATTTGTTTCCACATGGTAAAAATAATACTTAGTATACAAAGTCTTAAGCTATGCCTGTAAAATTTTTTAAAATACAGCATAAAACTGAAATATTCCCAATGGCAAATATCTGACTTGTGAAGAAAATCTTCGATTTTTGACAAATTTTTTATCAGTAAGTTTGGTGATAAGTCAACAAAGAAGTTTTGAATCAATTTACTAATGGAAAGGTCAGGAAGAAAAAGACAACAGTATACAACAAAACTTTTTACTTTACCATGAACAGCAGGAGAATGTGTGAAAGCCAAAGCTGGAGAATTTTTAGAATTAAGTGCAACATAAAATGATATCATAACACTACTTCTCAAATATAAAAAGCAAAGGCAAGGGACCCAGTAAGAAGATCTGGGATGAAAGAAAGGCTCCCAGAATGAGGAAGGCAACTACCACACCTGGAATTCAATTCACATCTAGAAGAAATTTACACACTGCAATGCATCCAGGAGAGAAAGCAGGGCTTATGAAAGTTAAAAGAAATTTGGGTGCTTTGTCTGAAAATGAAGAGTTTTGACCTGAGTGTAGATGACGGTTGAGGATACAAGCTGGGGCTGGTGATGTCAGATCTAAACTGATAGCTATACTCAGTGCTTAAAGGGGTATCATAAGAAGAGGGGTTAAACTAACATGGGTTTGAAAATAAAACATGAAGACCAAAAGATAGAAGTAATAGGAAAACTGAAATACGGAGAAAGTTTCTAAAGGAAATTCAATGAACACCATCCTACAGAGGAATAGGATGACCGTGGGTTAATGAGTTCCCTGTCTTGGAGGAACAATTGTCTGGGATGTTGTAAAACAGGAGTTCTCAGACTTAACGGGCATATGGACCATGTAAAGATCATGTTAAGTTGCAGATTCTGGCTCAGGAGGTCTGGGTGAGACTTGAGTTTTTTTATGTCTAACATAACTCCCAGGTGAAGCCAGTGCTGCTGGCCTGAGTAAAACATTTTGACTAGCAAGATTCTAAGGGACTTTTCAAATCTAAGATTACAGAATAGATTTTGTGGCTCTCCCTTTCTGCGTGATCACTGAACTATTTCCTTATCTTTTCTTTGTCTCAGATGTCCTCCATTGTAAATTGGAAATAATAAGGGTTTTGCTTTGTGGGGATGTTTGGGGGATTCAGTGAATTAATGCAGGCAAAATGCACGCAAAAGAGAGCCTTACGTATAGTAAATACCCAATAAATGTCAGCCTTTATCATCACCATCATTATTATAAAACGAAAAATTTTTTAAATGCAGAGTGCTTTGGCTTTTTCTGACTTCCATCTTAGTTGATATAATCAGATTGTGTTTATTATCTCAACGGAGCAGTGATGTCATAGAGTTTATCCTCCTTACTGCCAGACAGAACTCCAACTGCAGCCTAAAGTCACTTCTAGGTTTTGCTAAATTCCAAAGGAAATGAAATCTGCAATGATTCTATTATGCAAATAACAGTAATGTTGAAGAAACATGGGAATGAATTTCTAGAGGCACAGTTTTCAGTCCTGTCTCTAATTAGCCACGTAAACAACAAGTATTCGCCTAAGCCTGACAATCCCACAATGCAGAAGAACATGTGTTCTTTTTACACATGACCCAAACCTCCAGGACATCTTTAATGGATTGATGATTTAGCCATAGGCTTCCAAGAAACAGAGGCTCTCATCGTCATTCTTTGGGCTCCATCGTCTCCATCATTTCCTCTGACTTCTGGCTAATGCCCTGCTTCTAGTTACCAAGAATTTTTGGCACTTAAGCTCATATCAAAGTAAAAGGCTATGAAACCTACCTAATCGGTGACTGTAGCTTAATGAAAATATCTGACCTTTTAAATCTTGGTACCCAATAAAGAGCTGAACCTTACTCCCCAAATGCTTTAGCTAACTAAGAAAAAAATCTAAACTTTAAAATGAACATTTAAAGTTCACTTAATGTGTCACTTCCAAAGGCCAATTATAATCTGAAAATAGTTTTAAGTGAAGGATATCTGTTAAGTAAATAAGCATGTGGTAAATCATCAAATATCTATTGAACTCTTACCATGAGGTCAGCTCTGTGCTAAGTGTTATGGAGACTATAATAAAATGCCTAAGACAGAGGAGTTTAACATAGTAGCTAAGAGGATAATATTTACATCCATGGAAAAGTTAGAGACAATTCAAAACTGACATAAGCAGAACGAGCTTTGGGTACCACAAACTCTACAGCACCTCCGCCTGCTTCTCTCTCTCTCTTTTTTCATTTCCATTCGGTTTCCTCTACTTAGCTTTTTCTTTTTTTTTTCACGACATTTCTGAAATTCTATAAAAGTTACTTACATATTACACTTATTGTCTATTCTTGTTTTCCCCTGTGAGAATGTAAATTCCACCGGGATGGAATTTTTGTCCTTGCTTATTGATGTATCTCGAGTCCCTAGAAGAGCGCTCGGGACCACAGTAGTACACAATAACTATGGCTTGAGTGAGGGAATGACTCATTCAAGAGACTGATGCCAAGTTTAATCCTGCATTTTACAGTTCATAGCCCTCTTTTGTTCCTCATATGAAGAGGTGAGCAGAAAATATTATATTATTTTATTTTTTTGGCTGCCACCACACGGCATGCAGTATCCTTAGTACCCCATCCAGGGGTGGAACCCTTGCCCCCTGCAGCGGAAGCATGGAGTCTTAACCACTGGACCGCCAGGGAAGTCCCAGAAAATATTTTATAACTGACTAGTTTATATGAGTTGTATTTGTCTTCCGTACTCTACAATTCCTGTTGACAGCTAAAAACTAGACTGATCTAAAGATGTAAAATAATGAGAATAAATTACAGATCACTATTGCCATTCCAAAAGGAAATGAAATCTGCAATGATTCCGTTATGCAAATAATAGTAACACTGAACAAACGTGGGAATGGATTTTTAGAGTTCTCGTTCTGCAGCCCGCCTCCAATTAGCCATGTAAACTAATAGTATCTCTTGATCTCAAAGTTCCAATGTCGTCAACTGAAATACGAAATTATATCGTAATGATAACTAATCATATTTAACTTTAACATCTAACTTTTTATAGCACCAACTCCATTTTGCCCACTCCATCCCAGTAGCCCCCCAATTCTATTCATATTTCAAGTTCAACGAATTAGAAAAGACACAGAAATGAACAAAGAAGAAGGAGAATAATGTCTGATAGGAAACATTTACTGCTATTATCATTATAAGCAGGATGATAAATATAAATCAGATAAAAAAAATACTCCACTGACCAAGAATCAGGTTTCTTGGAATTCTAACCTAGTCCTGCTTCCCCTCTGCAAACCAAGAAACTAACAAACAAAAAACCTGAAAGTAAATTTAAAAGGCCCTTGAATGGTGAAAATTGTGTCATTACATTTATCCTCTAGACCTGTTTGGTAACCTCAGACTCTCACTCAGAGTCTATTTACTTCACACATAATTCTTTTGGGCTTGAATCTGTTTTTCCCAATACAAAGAGAACAGAAGCAGCAAATTTTATAATGTTACTGAGGAAGCCCATGTATTGTCAGAATAAATAAGCTAAAGCTGTTGAGAGTTAAAGACTTACATTCAAAGATAAGCTATTGAAAAAACTTATTGTAAACATTTTATTAGCATCATTATATTACAGCAAATTAAAAAATGTTTTCTTGACAGTGATCCTGACTTAAGAGTAAATTAAATTATATTGATTACCTGGTATAAGAAGGCAGGCTACAGTTTTTGCTAGAAGTGTTCCCATTAAAAATAGTTGACCTGTAAAAAATTTTATTTGAGGTATCTGGAAAGATGACCTCATATCAAACTTTTAAGCCTAAGTGATGTTGTATAATGTGATACTGCATTCTCTCTCCCTGGATTTCCCTGGTTATGATTAATAAGGATATTTTGGCACTCCTCTTGTATCAATACATTTTCTCATTATATCAATATTTAGTATGCATTGGGCAATGTGGGGACCTGCAATGTAAAGCACAGGTCTGGATCTTGATAGTATAGGAGTAGATGGACAAGTCAGATTAAGAAGGAACGGTTTAGAGCATGTGCTTTGGAGAAGGTCAGAAATGCATTATAAGCTCATGCTTACTAGATGTGTAACAATGGGCAAGCTACTTAATAACTCTGTTACAAAGGTTCCACAGCTGTAAAACGGTGATCATGATACCTATTTCCAGAGATGTGAAGATTAAATAAAATACATATGCCAAGCACTTATATTTAGAGCCTGAAATAAGGATGCGAGACAAATACTTGCTGGTGAATGAATCAACTGGGTTATCTGGGGCAAGTTACTCAAGAACTTCTGTTGTTTCATCTGTAAAATAGGGAAAATGGTTCTTAACTTCATACAGTGGTTGTAAAAAATAAATGAAACTACACATATAATGTACTTTTGTACCTGGAACATAATGTAACCCCAGAGTCCAATAAAAACCCAATAAATTGTATTCTTTAGAAATATTATGTTTTAATAATTTAGAAAACAAATGCCAAGGTACATGGTATAAGTTCAGAAAAAGAGCAGACCAGGTCCCCGGAGGAAGATGGCGGAAGAGTAAGACGCGGAGATCACCTTCCTCCCCACAGATACATCAGAAATTCATCTACACGTGGAGCAACTCCTACAGAACACCTACTGAAGGCTGACAGAAGACCTCAGACCCCCCAAAAGGCAAGAAACTCCCCACATACCTGGGTAGGGCAAAAGAAAAAAAGAATAAACAGAGACAATAGGATAGGGACGGGACCTGCACCAGTGGGAGGGAGCCGTGAAGGAGGAAAGGTTTCCACACACTACAAGCCCCTTCGCGGGCGGAGACTGCAGGTGGCGGAGGGGGAAAGCTTCGGAGTAGCGGAGGAGAGCACAGCAACAGGGGTGTGGAGGGCAAAGCAGAGAGATTCCGGCACAGAGAATCGGTGCCCTCAGGCACACACCAGCCCAAGAGGCTTGTTTGCTCGGCTGCCGGGGCGGGCGGGGCTGGGAGCTGAGGCTCAGGTATCGGCTTTCGGTCGGAGCGCAGGGAGAGGACTGGGGCTGGTGGCAGCAAGAGAGCCTGAAGGGGTTAGTGCACCACGGCTAGCCCGGAGGGAGCCCGGGGAAAGGGTCTGGAGCTGCCGAAGAGGCAAGAGACTTTTTTCCCTTTTGTTTCCTGGTGCGCGAGGAGAGGGCATTAAGAGGGCTGCTTGGGGAAGCGACGGAGATAGGCGCGAGCCGCGGCTAAAGGCGCGGACCTCTCGGAGACGGGCGTGGGACGCTGGGGCTGCTGCTGCCGCCGCCGCCGCGGGGCCTGTGTGCGAGCGCGGGTCACTGTCCGCCCCGCCTTCCGGGGGGCCTGAGCACCCCGCCACTGCCGGGGTCCCGGGACCCGGGGACGACTTTTCTGGGAAATCGCACGGAGCGCCTCGGGCTGCTGCAACGTCACGCCGGCCTCTGCCGCCGCAGGCCCGCCCCACACTGCGCGCCCCTCCCTCCCCTCTGCCTGAGGGAGCCAGAGCCCCCGAATCAGCGGCTCCTTTAAACCCGTCCTGTCTGAGCGAAGAACGGACGCCCTCCGGCAACCTACGCGCAGAGGCGGGGCCAGGTCCAAGGCTGAGACCCGGGAGCTGTGAGAGCAGAGACAGGGAAATCTCTCTGTGCAGCCTCGGAGGCAGCGGATTCAAGCTCCACGGTCCATTTGATGTGCCCTGCGTCTGTGGAGTGCATAAATGGACAGCGAATCATCCCAAATTGAGGAAGTGGACTTTGAGGACAAGATTTAAGACTTTCCCCCCTTTTCCTCTTTTTACAACGAATTGTCCCAAATTGAGGAGGTGGACTTGGAGAGCAAGATTTTTGATTTTTCCCCCTGCTCTCTTTTTGTGAATGTGTATGTGTAATCTTCTGTGTAAGATTCTCTCTGTATAGCTTTGCTTCCACCATATGTCCCAGGGTTCTATCGGGCCGTTTTATTTTCAATAATTACTTTTTAATTTTAATAACGCTACTATATTTCATACTTTATTCTATTTTACTTTACCTGCTCTTTCTTTTTTTCCTACCTTCCCTTCCTCCCTCCCTCCCTCCGCTCCTCCTTTCCTTCTTTCTTTTTCTTTCCTCCCTCCGTCCCTCCCACCCTTCTTCTTTCCACTTTCTTTTTCTTTCCTTCCTCCCTCCCTCCCTCCCTTCTTCCATTCACTCTTCCTTTTGCTTTCATTCCTCCCTCCCTCCCTCCTTTCTCTCTTTCTTTCTTTCCATCCTTCCTCCCTCCCTCCCTCCTTTCTTTCTTTCTTCCTTCCTTTCTTCCTTTCTTCCTTTCTTTCCCTCTCTCTTTCTTTCTTCTACTAATTCTTTTTTTCTACTTTTTCTCCCTGTTATTCAGAGCCGGCTGGATGAAAGGCTCTTGGTGCTGCAGCCAGGAGTCAGTGCTGTGCCTCTGAAGTGGGAGAGCCAACTTCAGGACACGGGTCCACAAGAGACCTCCCAGCTCCACATAATATCAAGCAGCGAAAATCTCCCAGAGATCTCCATCTCAACACCAGCACCCAGCTTCACTCAACGACCAGCAAGCTACAGTGCTGGTCACCCTATGCCAAGCAACTAGCAAGGCAGGAACACAACCCCACCCATTAGCAGAGAGGCTACCTAAAAACATAATAAGGCCACAGGCACCCCAAAACACACCACCAGACGTGGACCTGTCCACCAGAAAGACAAGATCGAGCCTCAACCACCAGAACACAGGCATTAGTCCCCCCCACCAGGAAGCCTACATAACCTACTGAAACAACCTTAGCCACTGGGGTCAGACACCAAAAACAACGGGAACTACGAATCTGCAGCCTGCAAAAAGGAGACCCCAAACACAGTAACATAAGCAAAATGAGAAGACAGAAAAACACACAGCAGGTGAAGGAGCAAGATAAAAACCTACCAGACCTAACAAATGAAGAGGTAATAGGCAGTCTACCTGAAAAAGAATTCAGAATAATGATAGTAAAGCTGATCCAAGATTCTATTTCCAAGATCCAAAATCTTGGAAATAGAGTAGACAAAATGCAAGAAAACAGTTAACAAGGACCTAGAAGAACTAAAGATGAATCAAGCATTGATTAAAAACACAATAAATGAAATGAAAAATACTCTAGGTGGGATCAATAGCAGAATAACTGAGGCAGAAGAACGGATAAGTGAGGTGGAAGATAAAATAGTGGAAATAACTGATGCAGAGCAAAATAAAGAAAAAAGAATGAAAAGAACAGAGGACAGTCTCAGAGACCTCTGGGACAACATTACACGCACCAACATTCGAATTATAGGGGTTCCAGAAGAAGAAGAGAAAAAGAAAGGGACTGAGAAAATATTTGAAGAGATTATAGTTGAACACTTCCCTAATATGGGAAAGGAAATAGTTAATCAACTCCAGGAGGCACAGAGAGTCCCATACAGAATAAATCCAAGGAGAAATAGGCCAAGACACATATTGATCAAACTGTCAAAAATTAAACACAAAGAAATCATATTAAAAGCAGCAAGGCAAAAACAACAAATAACACACAAGGGAATCCCCATCAGGTTAACAGCTGATCTCTCAGTAGAAACTCTACAAGCCAGAAGGGAGTGGCAGGACATAATTAAAGTGATGAAGGAGAGAAACCTGCAACCAAGATTACTCTACCCAGCAAGGATCTCATTCAGATTTGATGGAGAAATTAAAACGTTTACAGACAAGCAAAAGCTGAGAGAGTTCAGCACCACCAAACCAGCTTTACACCAAATGCTAAAGGAACTTCTCTAGGCAAGAAACACAACAGAAGGAAAAGACCTACAATAACGAACCCAAAGCAATTAAGGAAATGGGAATAGGAACATACATATTGCTAACTACCTTAAATGTAAATGGACTAAATGCTCCCACCAAAAGACACAGAGTGGCTGAATGGATACAAAAACAAGACCCATATATATGCTGTCTACAAGAGACCCATATCAGACATAGAGACACATACAGATTGAAAGTAAGGGGATGGAAAAAGATATTCCATGCAAATGGAAACCAAAAGAAAGCTGGAGTAGCAATTCTTGTATCAGACAAAATAGACTTTAAAATAAAGACTAGGGGCTTCCCTGGTGGCGCAGTGGTTGAGAGTCCGCCTGCCGATGCAGGGGACACGGGTTCGTGCCCCAGTCCGGGAGGATCCCACATGCCTCAGAGCGGCTGTGCCCGTGAGCCATGGCCGCTGAGCCTGCGCGTCCGGAGCCTGTGCTCCGCTGCGGGAGAGGCCACAACAGTGAGAGGCCCGCGTACCACAAAAAAATAAATAAATAAATAAAAATAAATAAATAAATAAATAAAGACTATTAGAAGAGACAAAGAAGGACACTACATAATGATCAAGGGATCGATCCAAGAAGAAGATATAACAATTGTAAATATTTATGCACCCAACATAGGAGCACCTCAATACATAAGTCAAATACTAACAGCCATAAAAGGGGAAATCGACAGTAACACAATCATAGTAGGGAACTTTAACACCCCACTTTCACCAATGGACAGATCATCCAAAATGAAAATAAATAAGGAAACACAAGCTTTAAATGATACATTAAACAAGATGGTCTTAATTGATATTTAGAGGACATTCCATCCAAAAACAACAGAATACACATTTTTCTCAAGTGCTCATGGAACATTCTCCAGGATAGATCATATCTTGGGTCACAAATCAAGCCTTGATAAATTTAAGAAAATTGAAATTGTATCAAGTATCTTTTCCGACCACAATGCTATGAGACTAGACATCAATTACAGGAAAAGAGCTGTAAAAAATACAAACAAATGGAGGCTAAACAATACACTACTCAATAACGAAGTGATCACTGAAGAAATCAAAGAGGAAATTAAAAAATACCTAGAAACAAATGACAATGGAGACACGACGACCCAAAACCTATGGGACGCAGCAAAAGCAGTTCTAAGGGGGAAGTTTATAGCAATACAATCCCACCTTAAGAAACAGGAAACATCTTGAGTAAACAACCTGACCCTGCACCTACATCAATTAGAGAAAGAAGAACAGAAAAACCCCAAAATTAGCAGAAGAAAAGAAATCATAAAGATCAGATCAGAAATAAATGAAAAAGAAATGAAGGAAACGATAGCAAAGATCAATAAAACTAAAAGCTGGTTCTTTGAGAAGATAAACAAAATTGACAAACCATTAGCCAGACTCATCAAGAAAAGAAGGGAGAAGACTCAAATCAATAGAATTAGAAATGAAAAAGGAGAAGTAACAACTGACACTGCAGAAATACAAAAGATCATGAGAGATTACTACAAGCAACTCTATGCCAATAAAATGGACAACCTGGAATAAATGGACACATTCTTAGAAATGCACAACCTGCCAAGACTGAATCAGGAAGAAATAGAAAATATGAATAGACCAATCACAAGCACTGAAATTGAAACTGTGATTAAAAATCTCCCAACAAACAAAAGCCCAGGACCAGATGGCTTCACAGGCGAATTCTATCAAACATTTAGAGAAGAGCTAACACCCATCCTACTCAAACTCTTCCAAACAATATCAGAGGAAGGAACACTCCCAAACTCATTCTACGAGGCCACCATCACCTTGATACCAAAACCAGGCAAGGATGTCACAAAGAAAGAAAACTACAGGCCAATATCACTGATGAACATAGATGCAAAAATCCTCAACAAAATACTAGCAAACAGAATCCAACAGCACATTAAAAGGATCATACACCATGATCAAGTGGGGTTTATTCCAGGAATGCAAGGATTCTCCAATATACGCAAATCAATCAATGTGATACACCATATTAACAAGTTGAAGGAGAAAAACCATATGATCATCTCAATAGATGCAGAGAAAGCTTTCGACAAAATTCAACACCCATTTATGATAAAAACCCTGCAGAAAGTAGGCATAGAGGGAACTTTCCTCAACATAATAAAGGCCATATATGACAAACCCACAGCCAGCATCGTCCTCAATGGTGAAAAACTGAAACCATTTCCACTAAGATCAGGAACAAGACAAGGTTGCCCACTCTCACCACTCTTATTCAACATAGTTTTGGAAGTTTTAGCCACAGCAATCAGAGAAGAAAAGGAAATAAAAGGAATCCAAATTGGAAAAGAAGTAAAGCTGTCACTGTTTGCAGATGACATGATACTATACATAGAGAATCCTAAAGATGCTACCAGAAAACTACTAGAGTTAATCAATGAATTTGGTAAAGTTGCAGGATACAAAATTAATGCACAGAAATCTCTTGCATTCCTATATACTAATGATGAAAAATCTGAAAGTGAAATCAAGGAAACACTCCCATTTACCATCGCAACAAAAAGAATAAAATATCTAGGAATAAACCTACCTAAGGAGACAAAAGACCTGTATGCAGAAAATTATAAGACACTGATGAAAGAAATTAAAGATGATACAAATAGATGGAGAGATGTACCATGCTCCTGGATTGGAAGAATCAACATTGTGAAAATGACTCTACTACCCAAAGCAATCTACAGATTCAATGCAATCCCTATCAAACTACCACTGGCATTTTTCACAGAACTAGAACAAAAAATTTCACAATTTGTATGGAAACACAAAAGACCCCGAATAGCCAAAGCAATCTTGAGAACGAAAAATGGAGCTGGAGGAATCAGGCTCCCTGACTTCCGACTATACTACAAAGCTACAGTAATCAAGACAGTATGGTACTGGCACAAAAACAGAAAGATAGATCAATGGAACAGGATAGAAAGCCCAGAGATAAACCCACGGACATATGGTCACCTTATCTTTGATAAAGGAGGCAGGAATATACAGTGGAGAAAGGACAGTCTCTTCAATAAGTGGTGCTGGGAAAACTGGATAGGTACATGTAAAAGTATGAGACTCGATCACTCCCTAACACCAGACACAAAAATATGCTCAAAATGGATTAAAGACCTAAATGTAAGGCCAGACACTATCCAACTCTTAGAGGAAAACATAGGCAGAACACTCTATGACATAAATCACAGCAAGATCCTTTTTGACCCACCTCCTAGAGAAATGGAAATAAAGACAAAAATAAACACATGGGACCTAATGAAACTTAAAAGCTTTTGCACAGCAAAGGAAACCATAAACAAGACCAAAAGACAACCCTCAGAATGGGAGAAAATATTTGCAAATGAAGCAACTGACAAAGGATTAATCTCCAAAATTTATAAGCAGCTCATGCAGCTCAATAACAAAAAAACAAACAACCCAATTGAAAAATGGGCAGAAGACTTAAATAGACATTTCTCCACAGAAGATATACAGACTGCCAACAAACACATGAAAGGATGCTCAACATCTTTACTCATTAGAGAAATGCAAATCAAAACTACAATGAGATATCATCTCACACCAGTCAGAATGGCCATCATCAAAAAATCTAGAAACAATAAATGCTGGAGAGGGTGTGGAAAAAAGGGAACATTCTTGCACTGCTGGTGGGAATGTGAATTGGTACAGCCGCTATGGAGAACGGTATGGAGGTTCCTTAAAAAACTACAAATAGAACTACCATATGACCCAGCAATCCCACTACTGGGCATATACCCTGAGAAAACCATAATTCAAAAAGAGACATGTACCAAAATGTTCATAGCAGCCCTATTTACAATAGCCCGGAGATGGAAACAACCTAAGTGTCCATCATCGGATGAATGGATAAAGAAAATGTGGCACATATATACAATGGAATATTACTCAGCCATAAAAAGAAATGAAATTGAGCTATTTGTAATGAGGTGGATAGACCTAGAGTCTGTCATACAGAGTGAAGTAAGTCAGAAAGAGAAAGACAAATACTGTATGCTAACACATATATATGGAATTTAAGAAAAAAAAATGTCATGAAGAACATAGGGGTAAGACAGGAATAAAGACACAGACCTACTAGAGAATGGACTTGAGGATATGGGGAGGGGGAAGGGTAAGCTGTGACAAAGTGAAAGAGCGGCATGGACATATATACACTACCAAACGTAAGGTAGATAGCTAGTGGGAAGCAGCCGCATAGCACAGGGAGATCAGCTCGGTGCTTTGTGACCGCCTGGAGGGGTGGGATAGGGAGGGTGGGAGGGAGACGCAAAAGGGAGGGGTTATGGAAACATATGTATATGTATAACTGATTAAATTTGTTATAAAGCAAAAAATTAAAAAAAATTTAAAATAAAAATATAAAAAATACAAGGACTAGAAAACACAGGCACACTTCCATATATAAAATATTGTGGTTCCACTACTCTTCAGTTTTTCTAAAAGTCTGCACAGGATATATGATGAATATAAATGCATAAAATAATTAATTTTAATCTATTTTCCCTGTCTCTCCTCAACAGGCAAAAATTCTTCCTGTCAGCTATCAACGTAACACCAAACACATAAAAGAGCTTTTTTTTTTTTTTTTGCGGTACGCGGGCCTCTCACTGTTGCGGCCTCTCCCCTTGCGGAGCACAGGCTCCAGACACGCAGGCTCAGTGGCCATGGCTCACGGGCCCAGCCACTCCGTGGCATGTGGGATTCTCCCGGACCGGGGCACGAACCAGTGTCCCCTGCATCGGCAGGCGGACTCGCAACCACTGCGCCACCAGGGAAGCCCCCAAAAGAGCATTTTTAAAAAGCCAAAGTTTGTTGTGCCATGTTGAATATATGCTTGAGTCTTTCCACTCCCTTTTTTATCTTTGGTATTATTCACGTAAAGTCAGGGGGTAAAGTAGAAAAAGAAACATGCTCTTGCCAAACACTAAACTTCTATAAAAGGATTTAAAAGCAAAACCCAAACAAAAGAGGGGGCATATTCACCAAGGAATGTGATACAGTTCTGATACATTGACAGCAGGATGTGAACACTTTTGGTTGGAAGATTGCAATAAGTAGAGTATTTCCCTTCTTGCTCCCTTTCACAGAATTTCAGCAGCGGATTAGTATTTTTGGATAATGTTCAAATTGTACAAAATTTAAAAACTGATGATGTAAGTTCCATCATCTACAGTTTCATTCCATTAAGCCTTGCCTGAACCAATAATTTTGGAAATGTACTTTTGCTGACTTATTACTGCTTTTGCTCATCAGTTCAGTTTACAAGTAACGTACGAATAGTGTATTTTTATTTGGAGTAGTAAATTTTACATTTCTTTCAGAGGTTAATCTTATTCATGTTTTAGACTTCTTAATGCTTAAGGGTTTAAATCATTCTCCAAATCCCATGAAATGTACATAATTTCAGATCTTTTTAATGTTCTGAATAAAGGACCATACTATTTCCTACCATTTTGTCATCCAGGGCGTGGCATTCCTCTGCTGTACTTGGCATACAGATCAAAAACCAGGAGGAAGAGGCCATAGCTCTGCCCTCAGCGGCTGACAGTTGTGCTCTTTTGTTTATTGGTTTATTTTTCACCATATTCCTCCCCACTTCCTCCTAGGCTTCTTTAAACTTTTTTCTAATTTTCTTACATGTTTTGCAGCATACAACAGTCTGAAGAAGTCACTGGGCAATTGTTTTAAAAAACTACTCTGCCCAATTCAAGTTGGCTTTTAAAAGGGTTTTTGTCCCCTTAAAAAAAAGTTGACCTAATTCAAATTGTAAAGAGCAGAATCTGGTTTAGATCGTTGAACAAATCATTTTAGTATAAATGGAGCATTGATGATGGGATTATGCAGGACACAGACTTGTGGATTCTGGTATTTTCCTTACTTTTCTGTTCTAGCCACAGAAGTAACACAGAGACCTAGAGAGGGTTTCTCTCTGGGTGTAATACAAGGACTCCAAGTCCTTTGCTCTAGAAGGACACATGAACAGATAAGTTTCTATTTAGAGTAATTAGACTAAGTAGCTAATTAAAGGCTTCTTGGCACCTAGTACAGAGAACAGACTGAAATGGTTCTGCTGTCCTCAAGCTTGAAGTACTGCCAATGTGAACACATCAGACAATTTTTGATGCTAGGAAGGTGGCCATATTGGATTCTATTTACGTCTGGGAAATCAAACCACCTTGTTTAGTAAACTAAGCAAGAATATAGAGCAATGCTTCATTTATCTTGAGTGAATGCAGTGTGTAACTAGGTATTTGACTTTCTTCCAATTTTGCTCTAAATTGCGTTTTTCTTAAGTAACATTAAAGTTGGTAATTCAATAGTAATTTTAATTTATACATGATATTTATACCACAGATGGATAAGAGCAATCTCCTTAGCTTTAAATTCTTCAGGACCCTTGATATTTGATTAGCCTTTTAGGGACACTAAGGAGGCTTTGCTGGAAACTAGTCATTGGGCTATTTAGGGTGGCTGATGATTTACACAAGGTATGGGGAAGTTGGAGGAGCCATAGAACTATTCCAAACAAAAGTCTTGGTGGGGAATGTGTAACTCGACTCTGATTCTGAATGTAAACACCATGTGCAAATGGAGAGTAATACCAAAATTGGCAGGTCCTTTCTCTCTTTGGTTGATGTCCCTTTTGTAATTGTTTGCTGATTCTTTTGCACTCACTTCTGCCAACTCTGTGCTGCCTTGTATCATTCCCACTTATTCTATCCTTTGCTCCAGTGTCAGTTCATGTCTGGTCCAGAGCTAGCTCTACAGAGGAGGGCTGGATAGAGGGCAAGGAAAAGAAGATGGAGGAAAACAACATCTTCCTCCTCTACCATTGTACTTGGCTCAACTTTAATATTTCTAGGTAACAGGTAAAGTTAGGGTTTTGCACAAAGGATGACAAGTCCCCTGAGTGAATAGGATCTTTCTAGAAGAAACCCAGCACTGAAATGGAAATGGCCCCTAGAGATCACACACGGGAAGAAGACATAGCTCCTGCACCCTGGGGAAGCAGACTTCCGCTTGCTCTTGGAAAAAAGGAAAAATGGTGAATTGTCCTCAGTTCAACCTGGCACACAGTACTGAAGGGATATCCATCTCAGAGCAGAAATCCATAATTTTGGTGTGAAGTAGTTTTGTACCATTTAGTAAAGGAGGTATATATGTCTATCAGGCACTATAGCCAGAGATGGTTCTAATGGAAGAATGCCTAGCACTGATTATATTTATTGAATGAATGTCAAGTTAGTGACACAGAAGTTAAAGGGCCAGGCCAAAAGCTGGCAGTAATATCAGCAACAATATGGCAGAAGGTATTATTACTGCTTGGGACCAAAGACACCATGTGAGTGGTACCAGCTGTAGTGAGGAAAGGTTGCTAAGGCAACAGTGAAGTAACAGCACCATTATTTTGATGAGGACAGACTGGTTGTTAACCAGGTTCATGGCTGCAGTGACAAGAGTTTGTGGGGTCCTCTAGCCCCACCCCAACCTTCTCTGCTGCCCTTCTCATCCTTCCACCAAATTAGATGCCAGGGAACAAAAGATACTAAGGAGAACTAGGGGTCCAGTATGTATTCTTATGGGGATCTGTCTGCAGGAAATTCTTTGTTTCCCTTACCTTTGTTTTGTTACTCAATTTGTTATCTGATTGTTCTACTTAGCACTGGTGGCATCATCAACATATCAGTTCCCTACCTCTCTTAGAAGGAACAGTTTATTGTTGTGGATATGTGCAAGGGCTCATGAGTCTGAGAAGTCTAGCTGTGAGTTCAAATCAAAAATTCTTGCTAACCCTCTCAAGCTTTGGTTCTGTTAAATGACAAATAATAATAAATGATCATAATAATAGTACTAACCTCTTGGAAATGTGAAAAATGTTTATTATATTATATATAATATAAATACATATTTATATTTTTATATATTACATAAAAATATATATTAATAATATACATTGAAGGCTCAACACAGCAGATACTAGCTAACAAAATTAATTAGATCTTTTGTGTGTTATTAAACTCATGTTATTTCATGTGGTTACAAGTGGAAAAAACAAGAGTAAGAAGAGTGTGCTGAGCAGTGATGGGAATGATGATTTATTGATTACCTACTCTGTGCTGGGCACTGCCTGAGATGCAGGAGTAATAGCAGGAAATAAGAACTAGTTCCTAACTGATCGTCAGAGTTCTCATTTAAAAATAAGAAAACTCGGGCTTCTCTGGTGGCGCAGTGGTTGAGAGTCCGCCTGCCGATGCAGGGGACGCAGGTTCGTGCCCCGGTTCGGGAATATCCCACATGCCGTGGAGCGGCTGGTCCCGTGAGCCATGGCCGCTGGGCCTGCACGTCCGGAGCCTGTGCTCCGCAACGGGAGAGGCCACAACAGTGAGAGGCCCGCGTACTGCAAAAAAAAAAACCCAAAAAACTCAACAACTCAAAAAGTTTACAAATAACAAATGTAGGAGAGGGTGTGGAGAATGGAACCCTAGTACACTGTTCCTGGGAATGTAAATTGGTGCAGCCACTATGGAAATACTACGGAGGATCCTTTAAAAACTAAAAATAGAACTACCATATGATCCAGCAATTCCATTCATGGGCGTATATCCAGAAAAAAAGGAAGCACTAATTTGAAAAGATACATGCACCCCAATGTTTAGAGCAGTACTATTTACAATAGCCAAGACATAAAAGCAACCCAATGGCCCATCAACGGATGATTGGATTAAAAAGATGCGGTATATATACACAATGGAATATTAGACATAAAAAGAATGAAATATTGCCATTTGCAGCAACATGGGTGGACTCAGAGATTACACTTAGTGAAATAAGTCAGAGAAAGACAAATACTATATGATATCACTTATATGTGGTTATACATTATTAAAAAATAGGGCTTCCCTTGTAGCGCAGTGGTTAAGAATCCTCCTGCAAGTGCAGGGGACACGGGTTTGAGCCCTGGTCCGGGAAGATCCCACATGCCGTGGAGCAACTAAGCCCATGTGCCACAACTACTGAGCCTGCGCTCTAGAGCCCGCGAGCCACAACTACTGAGCCCACGTGCGTAGAGCCTCTGCTCCACCAGAAGAGAAACCACCACAATGAGGAGCCTGTGAACCCCAACAAAGAGTAGCCCCCGCTCGCCACAACTAGAAAAAGCTGGCACGCAGCAACAAAGACCCAACGCAGCAAAAATAAATAAATAAAATAAATAAATAAAATAATACAAATGAACGTATATGCAAAATAAATGGACTCACAGATATAGAAAACAAACTTGTGGTTACCAAAGGGGAGAAGGAAAGGGGGAGGGACAAATTAGGGGTATGGGATTCACAGATACGAACTACTATGTGTAAAATAGATAAGCAACAAGGATATACTGTATCGCACAGAGAATTATACCCATTACCTTATAATAACCTGTAATGGAATATAATCTGAATCACTATGCTGTATACCTGAAACTAACACAATATTGTAAATCAACTATACTTCAAAAAATATAAAGAAGTCCACCACTAAGAATATAGCTTTTCATATGCTCCTTACAAACCAATAATCAGTTAAAAGTATAACAGAGTGGAATTACATTTGGCAAATAAAAATGACTTATGTAAAACCAAATTAGAATCATATTTACAAAATAATAAAATAAATTTATGTTTTAGAAATGTACAGTATGACAATTCCAAGTATTATGTTAAGCATTAAGTAAAGGAAACATATGAAAAGAGTAATGGTAGAAGCTGTGACCAAAATTGTCTTACTTCCTATCAGGTATACACAAGGTATTAACAAAACTACTGACAACTAGAGAACAGTTTCAATTTGACTGAAGATACTAAGTAAAAGGTGGAGGAATAGATGACTCTTCTGCTGGATAAACACATTACCGTATTCTTTTTGTTGTTTTTTTTGCGGTACGCGGGCCTCTCACTGTTGTGGCCTCTCCCGTTGCGGAGCACAGGCTCCGGACACGCAGGCTCAGTGGCCATGACTCACGGGCCCAGCCGCTCCGCGGCATGTGGGATCCTCCTGGACCGGGGCACGAACTGGTGTCCCCTGCATCGGCAGGTGGACTCTCAACCACTGTGCCACCAGGGAAGCCCCATTACCATATTCTTTATGTGTACATAGTGATGTAAATGAAAGAGTATGGCCTTTGGAGTCAAGACAAACCTGGGTTTGTAGCCTCTATGACTGATACTTACTCAACACCTCTGAAACTGTTACACAATCTGAAAAACGGGATAATAATAACTAACAGGAAAATTGCCAAGAGTATTAAATATGTGTAGGCAGGTATAAGTGCAGAATAGTGGTAGAGTCCATTAATATTAGCTTTCCCTCTCTCTCTCACTTTCTTTCTCTATCTGCTTCCCTTCAAAATCACCCCTCTTTTGCAATACCCCAGAGAAGATGGAACAGCTGCTTCCTTACTAAATAGGAACTAAGATAAAATCCCACTAAGATCTGATCAATGTAACATTTCCAGTAATATTCATACTTTAGGATAATTTTTACAATCCATTTGTTGAAAAATACCCATGGGCTGATAAGACCAGCTCAAGTTCAGGAAAAAAAAAATCATTTTGCATTTAGCATGCTGATCTGTGAATTTATAAAAGTGAGCATTCTGAAAGACGTATTGTTCTATTTCCTTAACATTAGCTTCACTACGTAAAATTAAATCAATTTAAAGTTTAATACAAATAGCAAAGTTTTATAAACTGCTCAAGGGACTTTCAAATTCTAAAAATTATTATGGTGTTGATTAAGCTTTCTCTTAACTGACAAATACAGAGGCTGAAATGGGGAGTATTTACTATTGGGACAGACATTTCTTCAAGAGTACAGATGGAATTACAAGGAAAAGTGTAGAGGGGTGTGTGTGTGTGTGTGTGTGTGTGCGTTTTAATTCTTCAGCTTTTAATGCAGATGAAATGAAGGGTGTAGATAGGCATGCTGGATTGGAAACAGTGTATATAACGCCTGTCTCAAAGGGGTCATTTATTCATCTCTTGACACATATTTGGGAATTGCTTCCACACATATGAAAAGAAGAAAGAGAACTGTTTATAAGGAACAAAATTCATGCATGGATGTGAGCATGTGTGCATGTGGTATGTGGTTTGTATGTGTCTGTGTGTGCACATGTGTGTAGAGTGAGCCATAGACAGATAGCAAGTTTCTTGTTCCTTCTCCCAGCAGGTGTGGGCCTTTCATTTTTTCCTTTCTTCATATTCCTTGGGTAATCACATCCATTTCTATATTTGGACTATTCTGTTAACAAATTCCTGGCTGTAACATAAACTGAATCCCATCATTTCTAACTATTTACCAGCCACATTTTTACCTCAAACTCCACATGCCTAAAGTAGAACTCCTCGTCTTTTGCCACCAAACAAACTGTTCCTGACATTAAAAATTTAGACTTGGGATTGGAAGGAAAATGCAATTTATACAGTCTACCCTCCCACAAATCGCAATGTAATGCCACCCATAGCAATCTTGGACTTGGTCGTCTATTTACATTTACTTCACCAGGTGACTTGTTACATTATTAAAAAAAAACAAAAAGAAAGACATTACCTCACAAGACAACCCTTTCCATTTTTAAGAGAATAGTACACCACAGACTACTGCCTGGCTTCAAATCTCAGCACTGCTCCTTACTAATTAGATGCAATCTTAGACTTGTTACCTAACTTCCTTGTGTTTGGTGTGCTTATTTGTAAAACTAGGTTAATAACAGTGCCTGTCTGACAAGGCTTTTGTGAGGAAGAAACAAGTTAATACATACTAAATCCTTAGCATAGTGGCTGACCCATAGTAAGTGCTAAGTAAGTTATTATTATTGATATCATTATGATTATTATTATGACACATTTCACACATAAACTTATAAAATTTGTGTGATTATTATCAAGTACCCACCAACGAGCATAAGAGGCAAAGCAAAACTGATATAATTCAAGCTCCCAGGTATCCTTCTCTAACCCCACTTCTCCTTGCTCCTGAAGGCTAAACTCTAGCCTAAATTTGGTACTCACCATTCCTATGCATCGCTTAATAATTTTGTTGTATAAATACCTATCCATAAACAATGCAGAGTATTGGGTGACACGTTTCCTAACTTCCTATCAATGTTGTCGTATTGTGTGTATTCTTTTGCAACCTGCTCTTATGGCTCAGCAATGTATTTATGAGACTTATGAATGTGGATAAAGCTAGCTCTGGGTCACTCATTATCACAGCTATACTTTATTCCACTGTATGGATACACCCCACTTCATTTATTCAGTTTTCTGTTAAAGATACTTAGGTTGATTTTAACATTTTATGGTTTTTTTGGCAATATAAACAATGCTGCTAGGCTATTTAATCATTAGATGGCAAAGAACTTATCTTTCCTACCGATCCCAAAATTTGCCTCCGTACAATGTCCACACAGTGTTTCTAGCTCTTCCCTGTAAATACATACAGGATTCTCTTATAACCTGTATATTCAGGTCTTGCTACTCTGATTTTAATAGTAGCTCATATTATATTATATAAAAACTCAAACTTATTGATCTCATTTTTATTTATTATCTTTTGAAATTGTATAAGTAATGCATGCATGCCATAAAAATCATCTCAACAATATAAAATGGCATAAGTGTAATATGGAAATCACCATTCTCTTCTTGCTAGTGATGACTGCCCAATAGAGTTTGGTGAGCATTTTTCCAGTCTTTTCCTATGCCTGTAACAGTACATTCAAACATACACGTGTTTGCCTAGTTTTCCTTCTGGGTCTGTTTGTGTCCTAATCTCCTCTTCTTGTAACGACATCAGTCGTATTGGATAAGGGTCTACCCTAAAAACCTCATTTTAATTTAATTACCTTTTTAAAGACCCATATACAGTCATATTCTGAGATAAGGTTTAAATTAGCACATATTCATAAACTATTCCTTTGTAAATACTGTATTCAACACGGAAATTAATTCAAGACTCCCAGTTACACAGTGGGGTCATGGCACCATGTGACTCAAGTTTGTTAATAGTTTGGACTCATTAGAGTTCGCTTTCACAGAGTTCATTTCTCCAACCCCTACGATACCATATTTTCCCGCATTAAAAAAAAAAAAAAAGTGACTAGAGAATGAAAACCCAGTGACTCGAAACATGAAGTTACAAAACTTAAGTTCCTTTAATACTAGTAGGAAAAATTTTAAACAGAGGGATAAGAATGTGTATTTAAAATTATTTGACATATTTGAAAGCTACTAGAATTGATCCTAAAGACATAAACAGTACTGTAATATCTGGAATTGCAGGTGTTACTTCATGCTAATCTGAAAGAAACTTGTTGAAATTAAAATGTAATAAAAAGTGTTCTTTCATCAAACTATACACAAAAATAGACTGACAGACTTCTGGGGAAGATGGCGGAAGAGTAAGATGCGGAGATCAACTTCCTCCCCACAGATACACCAGAAATACATCTACACGTGGAACAACTCCTACAGAACACCTACTGAACGCTGGCAGAAGACCTCAGACCTCCCAAAAGTCAAGAAACTCCCCACGTACCTGGGTAGGGAAAAGCGGAGAGATTCCCGCACAGAGGATCGGTGCCGGCCGGCACTCACCAGCCCGAGAGGCTTGTCTGCCCGCCCGCCGGGGCGGGCGGGGCTGGGAGCTGAGGCTCGGGCTTCGGTCGGAGCGCAGGGAGAGGACTGGGGTTGGCGGCGTGAACACAGCCTGCAGGGGGTTAGTGTGCCACGGCTGGCCGGGAGGGAGTCCGGGGGAAAGTCTGGACCTGCCGAAGAGGCAAGAGACTTTTTCTTCCCTCTTTGTTTCCTGGTGCATGAGGAGAGGGGATTAAGAGCACTGCTTAAAGGAGCTTCAGAGACGGGACCGAGCCGTGGCTAAAAGCACGGACGCCAGAGACGGGTGTGGGACGCT
Source organism: Mesoplodon bidens (assembly GCF_964165515.1). Classification (NCBI taxonomy): domain Eukaryota; kingdom Metazoa; phylum Chordata; class Mammalia; order Artiodactyla; family Ziphiidae; genus Mesoplodon; species Mesoplodon bidens. The sequence continues at coordinate 65,233,060 of NC_138162.1, read as the reverse complement.
GGGGCTGCTGCTGCCGCCGCCAAGAGGCCTGTGTGCGAGCGCAGGTCACTGTCCAGGCCCCCCTTCCGGGGAGCCTCTGCAGCCCGCCACTGCCGGGGTCCAGGGATCCAGGGACGGCTTCCCCGGGAGAACGCACGGCGCGCCTCGGGCTGGTGCAACGTCACGCCGGCCTCTGACACCGAAGGCTCGCCCCGCCTCCGTGCCCCTCCCTCCCCCCCCCCACGGCCTGAGTGAGACAGAGTCCCCTAAGCAGCTGCTCCTTTAACTTTGTCCTGTCTGAGTGAGGAACAGACGCCCTCCGGTGACCTACACGCAGAGGCGGGGCCAAATCCAAAGCTGAGACATGGGAGCAGTGAGAACAAAGAAGAGAAAGGGAAAGCTCTCCCAGTAGCCTCAGAAGCAGTGGATTAAAGCTCCACAATCAACTTGATGTACCCTGCATCTGTGGAATACATGAATAGACAACGAATCATCCCAAATTGATGAGGTGGACTTGGAGAGCAAGATTTATGATGTTTTCCCCTTTTCCTCTTTTTGTGAGTGTGTATGTGTATGCTTCTGTGTGAGATATTGTCTGTACAGCTTTGCTTCCACCATTTGTCCTAGGGTTCTATCCGTCCGTTCTACTTCTACTAATTCTTTCTTTCTACTTTTTCTCCCTTTTCTGAGCCGTGTGGATGAAAGGCTCTTGGTGCTTAAGCCAGGAGTCAGTGCTGTGCCTCCGAGGTGGGAGAGCCAACTTCAGGACACTGGTCCACAAGAGACCTCCCAGCTCCACATAATATCAAATGGCAAAACTCTCCCAGACATCTCCATCTCAACACCAGCACACCCAGCTTCACTCAACGACCAGCAAGCTACAGTGCTGGACACTCTATGCCAAACAACTAGGAAGACAGGAACACAACCCCACCTATTAGCAGAGAGGATGCCTAAAATCATAATAAGTCCACAGACACCCCAAAACACACCACCAGACGTGGACCTGCCCACCAGAAAGACAAGATCCAGCCTCATCCACCAGAACACAGGCACTAGTCCCCTCCACCAGGAAGCCTACACAACCCACTGAACCAACCTTAGCCACTGGGGACAGACACCAAAAAAAACGGGAACTACGAACCTGCAGCCTGCAAAAAGGAGACCCCAAACACAGTAAGATAAGCAAAATGAGAAGACAGAAAAATACACAGCAGGTGAAGGAGCAAGATAAAAACCCACCAGACCTAACAAATGAAGAGGAAATAGGCAGTCTACCTGAAAAAGAATTCAGAATAATGATAGTAAAGATGATCCAAAATCTTGGAAATAGAATAGACAAAATGCAAGAAACATTTAACAAGGACCTAGAAGAACTAAAGATGAAACAAGCAACGATGAACAACACAATAAATGAAATGAAAAATACTCTAGATGGAATCAATAGCAGAATAACTGAGGCAGAAAAACGGATCAGTGACGTAGAAGATAAAATAGTGGAAATAACTACTGCAGAGCACAATAAAGAAAAAAGAATGAAAAGAACAGAGGACAGTCTCAGAGACCTGTGGGACAACATTAAACGCACCAACATTCGAATTAATAGGGGTTCCAGAAGAAGAAGAGAAAAAGAAAGGGTCTGAGAAAATATTTGAAGAGATTATAGTTGAAAACTTCCCTAATATGTGAAAGGAAATAGTTAATCAAGTCCAGGAGGCACAGAGAGTCCCATATAGAATAAATCCAAGGAGAAATACGCCAAGACACATATTAATCAAACTGTCAAAAATTAAATACAAAGAAAACATATTAAAAGCAGCAAGGGAAAAACAACAAATAACACACAAGGGAATCCCCATAAGGTTAACATCGGATCTTTCAGCAGAAACTCTGCAAGCCAGAAGGAACTGGCAGGACATATTTAAAGTGATGAAGGAGAAAAACCTGCAACCAAGATTACTCTACCCAGCAAGGATCTCATTCAGATTTGATGGAGAAATTAAAACGTTTACAGACAAGCAAAAGTTGAGAGAGTTCAGCACCACCAAACCAGCTTTACACCAAATGCTAAAGGAAATTCTCTAGGCAAGAAACACAACAGAAGGAAAAGACCTACAATAACGAACCCAAAACAATTAAGAAAATGGGAATAGGAACATACATATTGCTAACTACCTTAAATGTAAATGGACTAAATGCTCCCACCAAAAGACACAGATTGGCTGAATGGATACAAAAACAAGACCCATATATATGTAGTCTACAAGAGACCCACTTCAGACCTAGAGACACATACAGACTGAAAGTAAGGGGATGGAAAAAGATATTCCATGTAAATGGAAACCAAAAGAAAGCTGGAGTAGCAATTCTCATATCAGACAAAATAGACTTTAAAATAAAGATTATTAAAAGAGACAAAGAAGGACACTACATAATGATCAAGGGATTGATCCAAGAAGAAGATATAACAATTGTAAATATTTATGCACCCAACATAGGAGCACCTCAATACATAAGGCAAATACTAAGAGCCATAAAAGGGGAAATTGACAGTAACACAATCATAGTAGGGGACTTTAACACCCCACTTTCACCAATGGACAGATCATCCAAAATGAAAATAAATAAGGAAACACAAGCTTTAAATGATACATTAAACAGATGGACTTAATTGATATTTAGAGGACAACAGAATACACATTTTTCTCAAGTGCTCATGGAACATTCTCCAGGATAGATCATATCTTGGGTCACAGATCAAGCCTTGGTAAATTTAAGAAAATTGAAATTGTATCAAGTATCTTTTCCGACCACAACGCTATGAGACTAGATATCAATTACAGGAAAAGATCTGTAAAAAACACAAACACATGGAGGCTAAAGAATACACTACTTAATAATGAAGTGATCACTAAAGAAATCAAAGAGGAAATCAAAAAATACCTAGAAACAAATGGCAATGGAGACACGACGACCCAAAAAATATGGGATGCAGCAAAAGCAGTTCTAACAGGGAAGTTTATAGCAATACAATCCCACCTTAAGAAACAGGAAACATCTCGAATAAACAACCTAACCTTGCACCTAAAGCAATTAGAGAAAGAAGAACAAAAACATCCCAAAGTTAGCAGAAGGAAAGAAATCATAAAAATCAGATCAGAAATAAATGAAAAAGAAATGAAGGAAACAATAGCAAAGATCAATAAAACAAAACGCTGGTTCTTTGAGAAGATAAACAAAATTGATAAACCATTAGCAAGACTCATCAAGAAAAAAAGGGAGAAGACTCAAATCAATAGAATTAGAAATGAAAAAGGAGAAGTAACAACTGACACTGCAGAAATACAAAAGATCATGAGAGATTACTACAAGCAACTCTATGCCAATAAAATGGACAACCTGGAATAAATGGACACATTCTTAGAAATGCACAACCTGCCAAGACTGACTCAGGAAGAAATAGAAAATATGAACAGACCAATCACAAGCACTGAAATTGAAACTGTGATAAAAAAATCTTCCAACAAACAAAAGCCCAGGACCAGATGGCTTCACAGGTGAATTCTATCAAGCATTCAGAGAAGAGCTAACACCTATCCTTCTCAAACTCTTCCAAAATACAGCAGAGAGAGGAACACTCCTAAACTCATTCTACGAGGCCACCATCACCTTGATACCAAAACCAGGCAAGGATGTCACAAAGAAAGAAAACTACAGGCCAATATCACTGATGAACATAGATGCAAAAATCCTCAACAAAATACTAGCAAACAGAATCCAACAGCACATTAAAAGGATCATACACCATGATCAAGTGGGGTTTATCCCAGGAATGCAAGGATTCTTCAATATACGCAAATCAATCAATGTGATAAACCATATTAACAAATTGAAGGAGAAAAACCATATGATCATCTCAATAGATGCAGAGAAAGCTTTCAACAAAATTCAACACCCACTTATGATAAAACCCTGCAGAAAGTAGGCATAGAGGGAACTTTCCTCAACATAGTAAAGGCCGTATATGACAAACTCACAGCCAACATCGTCCTCAATGGTCAAAAGCTGAAACCATTTCCACTAAGATCAGGAACAAGACAAGGTTGCCCACTCTCACCACTCTTATTCAACATAGTTTTGGAAATTTTAGCCACAGCACACAGAGAAGAAAAGTAATTAAAAGGAATCCAAATCGGAAAAGAAGAAGTAAAGCTGTCACTGTTTGCAGATGACATGATACTATACATAGAGAATCCTAAAGATGCTACCAGAAAACTACTAGAGCTAATCAATGAATTTGGTAAAGTAGCAGGATACAAAATTAAACCTCAGAAATCTCTGGCATTCCTATACACTAATCATGAAAAATCTGAAAGTGAAATCAAGGAAACACTCCCATTTACCATTGCAACAAAAAGAATAAAATATCTAGGAATAAACCTACCTAAGGAGACAAAAGACCTGTATGCAGAAAATTATAAGACACTGATGAAAGAAATTAAAGATGATACAAACAGATGGGGAGATATACCATGTTCTTGGATTGGAAAAATCAACATTGTGAAAATGACTCTACTACCCAAAGCAATCTACAGATTCAATGCAATCCCTATCAAACTACCACTGGCATTTTTCACAGAACTAGAACAAAAAATTTCACAATTTGTATGGAAACACAAAAGACCCCGAATAGCCAAAGCAATCTTGAGAACGAAAAACAGAGCAGTAGGAATCAGGCTCCCTGACTTCAGACTATACTATAAAGCTACATTAATCAAGACAGTATGGTACTGGCACAGAAACAGGAAGATAGATCAATTGAACAGGATAGAAAGCCCAGAGATAAACCCATGCACATATGGTCACCTTATCTTTGATAAAGGAGGCAGGAATGTACAGTGGAGAAAGGACAGCCTCTTCAATAAGTGGTGCTGGGAAAACTGGACAGGTGTATGTAAAAGTATGAGATTAGATCACTCCCTAACACCATACACAAAAATAAGCTCAAAATGGATTAAAGACCTAAATGTAAGGCCAGACACTATCAAACTCTTAAAGGAAAGCATAGGCAGAACACTCTATGACATAAATTACAGCAAGATCCTTTTTGACCCACCTCCTAGAGAAATGGAAATAAAAACAAAAATAAACACATGGGACCTAATGAAACTTCAAAGCTTTTGCACAGCAAAGGAAACAATAAACAAGACCAAAAGACAACCCTCAGAATGGGAGAAAATATTTGCAAATGAAGCAACTGACAAAGGATTAATCTCCAAAATTTATAAGCAGCTCATGCAGCTCAATAACCAAAAAACAAACAACCCAATCGAAAAATGGGCAGAAGACCTAAATAGACATTTCTCCAAAGAAGATATACTGACTGCCAACAAACACATGAAAGAATGCTCAACATCATTAATCATTAGAGAAATGCAAATCAAAACTACAATGAGATATCATCTCACACCAATCAGAATGGCCATCATCAAAAAATCTAGAAAAAATAAATGCTGCAGAGAGTGTGGAGAAAAGGGAACACTCTTGCACTGCTGGTGGGAATGTGAATTGGTACAGCCACTATGGAGAACAGTATGGAGGTTCCTTAAAAAACTACAAATAGAACTACCATATGACCCAGCATTCCCTCTACTGGGCATATACCCTGAGAAAACTATAATTCAAAGAGTCATGTACCAAATTGTTCATTGTAGCTCTATTTACAATAGCCCGGAGATAGAAACAACCTAAGTGTCCATCGACAGATGAATGGATAAAGAAGATGTGGCACATATATACAATGGAATATTACTCAGCCATAAAAAGAAACAAAATTGAGCTTTTTGTAATGAGGTGGATAGACCTAGAGTCTGTCATTCGGAGTGAAATAAGTCAGAAGGAGAAAGACAAATACCATATGCTAACACATATATATGGAATTTAAGAAAAAAATAATGTCATGAAGAACCTAGGGGTAAAACAGGAATAAAGACACAGACCTACTTGAGAATGGACTTGAGGATATGGGGAGAGGGAAGGGTAAGCTGTGACAAAGCGAGAGAGAGGCATGGACATATATACACTACTAAACGTAAGGTAGATAGCTAGTGGGAAGCAGCCGCATAGCACAGGGAGATCAGATAGGTGCTTTGTGACCGCCTGGAGGGGTGGGACAGGGAGGTTGGGAGGGAGGGAGATGCAAGAGGGAAGGGATATAGGAACAGATGTATATGTATAACTGATTCACTTTGTTATAAAGCAGAAACTAATACACCATTGTGAAGCAATTGTACTCCAATAAAGTTGTAAAAAAAGAAAAAAAGAATCCAAAAAAAACAAAAAAAGAATAGACTGACAAATTTTCCTGTTCTGTATATTGAACATAAACATGTGAAGATGAATTTTGACAATGTCATCAATGAATTTGCACAATTTAAAGCATGAGAAAAAACCTGTAATATTATTATTCATTCCTACATCAGACCAACACATAGGTATAAATTTTTATCTTTTCTTCTAAAAAATTTGTTAATGTTATAGAAAAGATTTAAATCACTACTTATTCTTATTTTGTACTGAAATATTTTGTTTTTTAATCTTATTTTTTTCTACAGGTATGTTCTGATCATTACTTTAATTCATTTTATAACATAATTATTAATAAAATATTTTTTTCTTATGAAGGAGGATGATGTTTAGAAGATGATACATTCTTTATTTCAGATACACTAGTTACACTGTTGCCCCCAGTTCACCTTATCCACTTTGCTACTTCGATTTGTTGGCCATGCCAGTTATAAAACTCATTTTCTCCACAGAATGACTGGAATCAGAATCCCAGGCCTTGCTGGTGGACAATACTATAGAGCATTATGATACAGTTTAATCAAAGAAAAAGATTTATAAAGAGTGCTGTGCTACTAGAAAAATCAAGTAAAAATCATCTCTCTTATGCTCAGTAAACAAACACTATCAAGCACCATGCTAGGAGGGGAAATCCAAAAAAAGGGAAATATATTTTTTATTCTCCAGGACCTTCAAATCCAGTGAGGATATAAAATATGTGCAAAGGGGAGAATGTAGTACAGTAGAGAGACCATTCAATAGAGCATCCAAGGACCTTGGCAGAGACGGGTATTTTGTCACCTTCTAGATTTATGACCTAGGGGAAATCACTTACCCTCTCTGTAAAATGGGGATAGTATTATCTTACAGACATAGTGTATCTGGCACATGTTACGCATCCGACAACCAGTAGTTAAATATGAATAAGACATGATGAATTAAACATAGAGGAAATGATTAAAAGTTTGGTGCAACAGTAAATAATAACCGATTAATTTCCCAATAGAAGATGCACATAGTATAAAAGTTCAGAAAAGGAAAAAACACTTGCAACTGAGAGATCTCAATAGATTTAGGCCCAATACTGGCTTCAGAGCACACACTGGGGAGGTGGATAGGGATGGGGCCTGGAACCCTCCTAAGAAGCCCTGATAAAACCAACTGCCGTGCACAAATGGTCTCAACTTCCCATTAGTTCCTCCTGGCTTAAAACAAGATATATTTCAGTGTTGAATGAAAGAAGCTGGACACAAAAGATCCTATACTGCAAGCTTCTTTTATTTAAAGTACACAAAAGACAAACTCATCTATGGTGTTACACGCGGGGATAGAGTCTACCTTGTGGGAGTGGTAGAGAACAGGAAGGGGCAAGAGGAAAATTCCAGGAAATAGGAATCTTCTGTTTTCTCATGAGGGTGCTGGTTACAAGGCTGTCTTCAATTTCTTAGAATTCATTGAGCTGTATTTTTATTTGTGTACTTTTCCATATACAGAGCACTCTTCAATAAAAAATTCAAAATATATAAATTTTCACTTGAAAGAAAAAATATGGGAAGAAAATTAAGAAGAAAAATCACCTATAATCCTGGAACTCAGAATAACTACTTATAACATTTCCAAGTAGATGCTTCACACAGAATTAAGATCATCCTGGATAAACTATTTTACAACTCTTTTATCCCTAAGCAAATATATTCGCAAGAAGATTCCCATGTCAGAGAGTATTTTTCTAAAACGTGATTTATGGATATACCAAATTTTCTTAGCCAATCTCTTATATTTTTACAATTAGCATATTTCTATATTTTAAATATTTAAAAATTACCACAATGAACTCTTTGGTACATAAATATATCTCCTAATACTTGAGCAAGACAAATTCCTATCAGTGAAAAAGTTTAAAGTTTCTGATACACATTTTTTCAATTTCCCTTCAAGATTTGAGCTTTTTTGCTCAAATTCTCAATAGTATTGAGTACATTTTTTTAATCTGCACATTTTGCAGTTGAACAAGACTTTTTCTTTCAAATGTTGCTTTTTTTAGTCCGGAGCTTGAACCTTGTTTTATGTTATTAGCTATCTCTGTTTCTTTTTTTGGAATGCCTCTTCCTAGCCTTGGCCAATTTTTTGTTTTTTTGTGTTAGAGCATTTCATTCTCTCAGACTTCTCAGCTTTGCAGTCTCCTATTGTCTCAACTCAGTATATTTCATTCCAACTAAAACCCAGACTCTACTTGCTTTATGAACTAAGTTCCTTTTCATCCACGGACTCTTTCGGCATGTGACCTCGTTTATGTTTCTGGTTTAACTTGCTAAGCTTTTTTTCTGGGTTTTAAAAGCTTTTAATAACCAAACCTACATGTGGACAAGACAGTAGCACTTGGTGGTAGAAGCAAAAGAGATTGAATATAAACGCTCCCCAAGCGTGAGGTCACAGAACAAACCTAATTCTCACTACCATTCCCCAAGAGTCACTATATTTATTCATCTTAAATTATAGTTAAAATTGCTGGCCCCAAAGTTGTGGCATCATAGTTTTAATAGATGGAGCTTTTTCTAGTTTGTGCAGAACATCTGACTTGTAGAATGAACTTTGCTATGTCTGTTTTTTCTAAAAAGCCTGTAAAAGCAAGCAAACATATTTTTATTTCCCTTACTGCACTAATGTCCATTAGGGGAAAAAATCCCAGTATTTTCCAACAAGCGCAGATTGCCTGCAGTTTCCTCTTGTTGCGGTTTGCTCTCTCTCCATCCCAGTTGTGAGAAGGCTGCATGTGATCTGTAGTTTTGTGCCATCTCCTTGAAGGATGACTTTCACATTCTGCAGTGACCAAGTCCCTGCTGGGAATGGCTCAGCCAGGCAGGCCAGCAGAGCAGGCAGCAGGCATTTTTCTGTTTTATTCTCGATTTGTAGTGTGCCCTTAGTTTTAAGGGCACACTGCTAAGTGGCAAGCCTTAGTTCTTTTCCTCAGTTGGTCCTGAACCCTTACTTTTATTCCTTTTTTTTTTTTTCTGGCTTATCCCTATCATTTCTTTTCCTCCTGTCTTTTGCAGTGGGCTTGGGGAACAATGTTTCAGGAACACAGAGCTTTTGAGGGAAATGTAAATTGCAGGCGGCCCTGAGTCCCGTCTGTTTTCTCATAGGAAAGCAGCATTTCAGAGAGCTGAACTGGCGGCAGGGCTCTGCGAAGACATGCCGAGTTCAGGAATATTCCCTGTTCCCAGGCCCTGGTTGTGTAGAAGTGGGACTTTCTGAAGAGGGGGCACTCTGGGAGGGAGGGGAGGTAAAGGGCACTTTCAGAAGCAGATGCTCCCGGCTTCGGAAGGAAAGCCGCTCTAATCAGAGTTCAGCAGTCTTGCAGACAATCCGCAGCTTTGGAGGGAGAGAGACAAAACAGTCTCTTCGCCCAGTGCATAAATGTAAGAGACTTGCCTTAAGTGTGTGTGCAGGACTCTAGCTGGCTAAAAATGTTATGCAGAGTTAAAGTGAGGCATTGTTTAGGTTTTAATGAAGGCAACCAATTTTTAACAACAGAAGTTCTGTTGCTGAATCCCTCCCCCCACCGCCCCCAACATTCAGTTCCTCTGCCCCTGCACCTGCTTTCATTTTTGGCTTCTTGGCACTGATGTTCACAGAGACATCAGCTGGCAGTGGCGAAATGCTAAAAGCTCCCCTGCAATGCAGCTCTGCAAATGCCAGCCATTTATACACTGGTGCATGCCAGCTGAACGTCAGGTCTCCCTTTCTCCCTCAAACCCGGATCCCCTCAGCCCCCCAATTTTCCTTGCAAATGACAGTAAACGATCCCAGTCAAGCAGTGGTCTGGCCCTTTGAGTATCCATTAAGTGTGGCTGCATCTATTTGCTGCATCTATTTGCTGTGATTATAATATTTTGATCCAAAGAGTCTTGCAGAAAATTTAGACGACAATACTATTTCTTCTATTCAATCAAAGCTCTCGGCCCACAGGCTCATTTCTCTCTCCTCAGCAGATGGTGGGAGAGTTTCTTGAGGTTTCTTTGATTTGAAACAGCCTTTTAGTTTTTGTTGCTTATTGAGAGCCAGTTGCCCCAAATTCATTGAATAAAGACATCCACGTCTCAGTTTAGGCTAAGCCCCAATAGATAAATACTGACTTAGAGTTGGGGGCTGACGGACAAGCTGCAAAGGCAAAGGGGCTGTTGGAAGTTAAGTATTCAGCACAAAGCTTTGCAGTTTCAAAAACGATGGCTTTATGTTCTCCATTCAGCACAGCGATTTAGGCTGGATAGTGAGAAAGTGTGAGAAATCTGTGAGAAATTCGACATATATTTATTTTTCTTGGAAATTAGAGAATATCTTCACAGTGTACACTCTGAAGGGCTTTTGTTTTGTTTTGTTGTGTTTTTAATGATCTAAACCATCTGGGGAGTTGATAAAGAATGTGATTTTCACAAGCTGAGCTAGCAAAGCCTATTGCTAAATCCCAAACCTTTATCCAGCCTACAGATAAAACCAGGGTGGGAGAACTTCCCTTCCAGCTCTAAAATACTAGGATCCCACGTAAGCCAAATGCTTCAGTCTCTGTGTGGTAAGAAAAATACAAAACTGACTAAGGGAGCCTGGCCCAAGCATCCAGAAATGTACAGTACTTTAATTAATTTTCTTAAGATTGGGTGGAGGTCACACATTTCCAGAAAATCTGTCTGAAAGCCAAGTCAGCATCATATTTTATCTGATGCCTCCATGGTCTTTTTTGATTCAGGGACAAGAATTAGCACATGCAGATGTTTCTTAATCATCAGTTTCTCAAATCTGGAGTTCAAAATCTATCTAAAAAGAGCACATAGAAAACAATACAGGGACACTTTGATTGTGGTGGCCATCTTACAATAATCATAATCTTATATCAGAAGGTGTGTGAACTTGGGGTTTTTGACAAATGAGTTTGTGCTCAGTATTTGATCTGGCAATATGGATAAGATAGAGAAATCAGGAAATGTCCTTCCCAAGAATAGGCCATACAATGAAAGTATAATCATGTCACAGTGTTTGACTTCCCCCTCTTTCCCCGGGGTTCCATTTCTTTTCTGGCCGTCTACTATAGAGGTACCAAGATCAAACTGGAAAGTTATCCCTTTGTGTCAAACACACGCACACTAGCAGTTATAATTTGCTCATGGTGTGCACAAACATCCCTAAGCAGAAGTTTGACAATATTTCCAAGGCTTGGCCATCAATTAGTTTTCTCTATGAAACCTACAGGTTAATCAATCAGTATTTAATGCTTATCACAGCCTGCTCATAATTTATTCAAAAGCAGGAAACTTGTGTCAGAAATGTCATTTTATTACTTTTGTTTAAGATGCCTTTAGAGTTAAGGATGCAGTTAAGCGTTCAGGTGTGTCACACTTCTACTGAATGGGGCTCCTACCCAGGAGACTCAGGAACCGTCACACTGAACAGCTCACTGTTGCAGGCAGTTCAAAGGAAATCACCACTGGGTCATAAAATTTTAAGTAACGAGGATAACTTTTAGTAATAATGCTTGCTTTATGAGTTTTCTTCTTTTACAAAGCCTGAGAGCTATATTACCCCTGCACTCCTCACTCTAGCTATGATGTGTTTCCGATTCTAGAAGCAGAAAAACAAGGGGTAGATCATGGGACAGCAAATCATATCCCCTAAGACCTCCTTCCAACATTTCCTTCTAATTGTTTAGCTCCTCCGAAACTTAGGTTCCTCATCTGCAAAATGTGAAAGACATTACATCGGTCCTTGTCAAATCATAGGCTTGTAAGAAACAAACTAAATAATCTTAATGAGCTTTAGATCACTATACAATGGCTTATTCTTGTAACTATTTCTTGTCTTAGAATGCTTTGTGAACCACACAGGAGTATATGGCTGTTATAATAATTATTATTCACATTACAATTCTTTTGACAAAGCCTTCTCAAATCTGGCCTTCTTCCTCACTCCCCTAATTCAGAGAATGGCACCATTCAAATACTTGCATGAATTTTTTTTTTTTTTTTTTTTTTTTGCGGTACGCAGGCCTCTCACTGTTGTGGCCTCTCCTACTGTGGAGCACAGGCTCTGGACACGCAGGCTCAGCGGCCGTGGCTCACGGGCCCAGCCGCTCCGTGGCATGTGGTATCTTCCCGGACCAGGGCACGAACCCGTGTCCCCTGCATCGGCAGGCGGACTCTCAACCACTGCGCCACCAGGGAAGCCCCCCTTGCGTGAATTTTGACACCTCCTAATCCCTCACTCTCATATTCAATCTATCCCAAATTTCACTGATTTTAACTTTTCCAAGTCAGAAGAATTTAGGGCAGTGTATTATATTTGGTTCTGATTTATTAGTGGTTCCTAGCTCCATTTTGTTGAATGAACAAGTAAATTTAATTGACACATATTTTATAGGTGATTACTTTTACTCCACCTATTCTGAAAGAAGGATTTTAGAATATATATAAGGAAGGTTATATGATACATAAATACGACAAAATAGCATATATCAGAAGGAGGTGGAAAATACAAAGGAAAACTAATTGTAGGTACCTGATTTAGACCTGGAAGTAAGGCTAATACAAAAGCATTCGCCATTGAGTTCTTACCATGGATGAGTCCAAATATAACTGGAAAGACACAAAATACAGTGTTCAAGGAATGAAAGCAAATATCTTGACTAAGAGAAACACATGTATTCTGGATAGAATTACAGAGAGATATTTCTGGATAAATCTTCTAAAAAGGATGCTGTGAATACAACTCCTGGACATGTATCTGGAGAAAACTATAGTTTGAAAATATACATGCACCCCAATGTTCATAGCAGCACTATTTACAACAGCCAGGACATGGAAGCAACCTAAATGTCCATCGAAAGACAAATGGTTAAAGAAGATGTAGTACACATATACAATGGAATATTACTCAGCCATAAAAAAGAATGAAACAATGCCATTTGTAGCAATATGGATGGACCTAGAGATTATCGTACTGAGTGAAATAAATCAGAAAGAGAAAGACAAATATACCATATTATATATATGTGTGTGGGTGTATATATATATATATACACACACAAACATATATATGAACTTATTTACAAAACAGAAACAGACTCACAGACATAGAAGACAAACTTTTGGTTACCAAAGGGGAAAGAGGGTGGGGAAGGGCTAAATCAGAATTTGGGATTAACAAATATGAACTACTATATATAAAATAGATAAACAACTAGGGCCTACTGTATAGCACAGGGAACTATATTCAATATCCTGTAATAAACCATAAAGGAAAAGGATATGGAAAAGAATATATATCTGAATCACCTTGCTGTACACCAGAAACTAACACAACTTTGTAAATCAACTATACTTCAATTAAAAGAAAAAGAAAAAGGATGCTGTGAAACGTAATGAATAAGGTTTCTAGTGATACCTCTACAGAAGATACATAGTAGTTTCACAGGGCTGTTTCTTTAAGCATTGTGCCTACTTTGTATTGGAGATACTAAAATACAAAGTCAGGCCTTGCTGTCAAGGAATCACTGAGAAAGACAAATCTATAGTATACAAATCAGTACCATTCACTAAGATAAATCCAATAACAGGAGGAGGGTGCATGGTGCCGTGGGCACAGAGGAGGAACTGATCAGTCCTACTCGGTAGACCAAGGAAGCCTTCTTGGAAGAGATAGCATCTGAGCTCCTGGGTTTATTCAACAAGTACTACCTGTCAGTTGCCAACTGCATGGTATGCAAAAGGATGGGTGCTAAGGTTACAGTGCTGAGGAGAACAATGGCTTTGTCTCTATAAGCAGATAAGGCCTTGAACAGAGTTTCAGTGAGAAAGACTCTCACTTGCTAGTGAGTCCTTGCTACCCACACCCCCAAACGCAGCAACTGTGAACCTTTAAATAACAGATCCCTTGCTTTCCCTTGCCTACTGAAAAGGAAAAAGAAACAATATCAGGAACTGCAAGAGAAGCTCTGGCCACTGTGCAAAGCTGCCAGAGGCCTTGGGAAAGGAAGTAGATAAGAAATACACTTCTAGGAATGTATGGGGAAGCCTCAGCTTCGGACAGAGGGAGCAGTGACCAAACCAGGACAAAAGAAGGACCTAGGTGTTTAGCATTTAGGAAGGGCAGTGTTATTGAACTCCGATTGAAATAACAGGCTGGGAACTAGACCTGAAAGTCATTTTTTTTTTTTTTTTTTTTTTTTTACAGGAAAGGAAAGAAGACACAACGTGGGTCTCTTATTTCTGACTAAGTGAGGTGAGCCAAGTTAATCCTAATGTCAAGGGTAGATAATCTTGACTTTTCTCGTGATCAGGCTTGTGTGGTACTTCTCACTGGTACCAGAATGTTAGGCCAAAAGAGTCAACACTAGGAGGAAGGGATCCTTTGTTTCTGCCTAAATAAATAACGCTCTATTTTCTTGAATATTACCTTGTATGATTACTTACTACATAGAAGAACAATACTCCTTCATCAGCATTCCTCAGAGGATAATATCACATGCTATTTGCAAGGCACTGACTGGCACTGAGGAAGAGACACAGAAATATTCCAGAGAGACTCCATTAGTATAATGCTTAAAAGAATTAGGAAGAATTCCTAAATTATTCCCAAAGCAATGAAGCAATATATTAAACTATGACACAGCATTAGTGTTAAAGGCCTAGTAGGGAAAATAACTCATAGACAAAATTGAAGAAAGGCTTCCTGGAGCAGAATGGATCAGGGAAGATTTTATCAAAAATGGGACCTGAAGAATAGGAAAAATTTAGATAGAAAGAGCATCAGGCAGGAGTACTCTAGGTCAGAAGAGGAAAGCTTATAAAGAGATGGAAAAATTTTTTTTTAAAATAACATGTTCAAATCGGGGAATCAGAGGATTAACTATTAACACAATTGCCAGAAGAGATCTCTTGTTATACACACACACACACACACACAAACATACACACACATGCTAAAAAGAGTATTCCTGGGAAGAGTGAAACACTTGAGAAAGTAAATGGAAGTGGATTCAGAAAGAGAAGTATTATCCCTTGTAAAGAACCATCAACCTGTACACATTCTTTCAAAGTCACAAATATTACAGAATGAGAGTTCTTACAAGCAACTCTCCAGGGGAAAAAAAACCCCAACTTATTGCCAAGTATATTGTTGCTGGTGGGTTAACTCTAGGTAGATATGATGTAAAACAGTGATTGCCAGGGAGGTAAACCTGAACAAACCACGTTACTTCATTAAATCCAAAACTGATTATTGGTGTTGTATATCAGACCAAATCACATTTTGGTTATAAATAAAATCTAGTTGTATGACCATAAAATCTCAATAAACCTGGAAACAACAATGACAACAACAAAACTTTAGCACTTGTTTTCAAATGTTTGCTTTAAGAACAAACTGGAGGGCTTCCCTGGTGGTGCAGTGGTTGAGAGTCCGCCTGCTGATGCAGGGGATGCGGGTTCGTGCCCCGGTCCGGGAAGATCCCACATGCCGCAGAGCGGCTGGGCCCGTGAGCCATGGCCGCTGAGCCTGCGCGTCCGGAGCCTTGCTCTGCAGCGGGAGAGGCCACAGCAGTGAGAGGCCCCCATACCACACACACACACAAAAAAGAACAAACTGGAATATGTTTTCTGAAACAAACTGTTATTTTCATCTATTCTAATCCTCTCAGATGAAAATTTTAGCACAATTAAAAAAAATATAAACAGATATATGCATACACCAAATATCAATTTTGATATATATCAATATATATATCAAATATATTAAAATGACTATAAATATCAAATTATATATATATATGCATATATATAATCTTCAGAGAAGGTAAATAACTCACCCAAGGTCACACTCACGCCTGTGGCTCCAGAGCCCTTAGCTCTGAGTTATAAGAAGTTCTCACCTAATATTGTGCTGTGCATCAGCTCCATGGGGAGCTTTCAATATGTTGATGTAGATCAGCACTAGCCCTGATCTCCTGAGTCAGAATCTCCAGCATTGGGCCCAGGTATGTAGATTTTAAAAACTACTTGACAATTTCACATAAATCCCTGGTTAAGATGCCTCCTACCAAAACTACCAAAAAAACCCCAAAAAACCAAAAAACCAAAACAATAAGAGGCTAGGAGCCCAATTTGGTCACAGAAATGTAGCAAGATAAGATGGAGAAATATTCGTCTTTGTACAGTTCTTACTTACCTTCACTTCCCAACTTTCCCTTAATTAGTTAGAACTATTTACATTGCCTGAAGGTGAGATTGGATTGTAATAGCAAGAATGTAGAGGAAAAGAGAAAATTCATGTTCATTTTTGGCTTTCTCAATGAGTCTCTAGAGAATCAAAAGGCAAGCCTGGCGGGGAGGAGAGCACTGATTGGAAAGAATCAGAGAGAGAAGACGGGGTTGCTGCCCTTCTCAAGGTGTTCACATAGATGGCAGGCAGGGGTGGGGAAGGCAAGAGTGAGACAGGTACCCCAACTGCACCGGCTAATGTGGAGCAGAATGAAAGAAAACCCTGAGAAATGGTAGTAACATGCTGTCAGCATGTGGAGGAAGAGGAGGGTAACTCTGCCTGGTGACATTTGAGCAAAGACCTGAAGAAATTAGCCTTGGAGTTGAGCATTAATGATGGATACAGTTTTCTGCTGAGAGAGAAGAAAGTGGGAAGAAAGAAATGCTTCTTTCTGCTGTGGGAAGAAGCATTCTGGGTATCTTAGTTTGGCAGTATAGGATTAGTCATAGACAGCTTTTATTGGACAGAGCAAAGCAGACTCAAGAGAAAAATACTCTAGTACTTTTTTTTTTTTTTTTTTTTGCGGTATGCGGGCCTCTCACTGTTGTGGCCTCTCCCGTTGCGGAGCACAGGCTCCGGACGCGCAGGCTCAACAGCCATGGCTCACGGGCCCAGCCGCTCCGCGGCATGTGGGATCCTCCCAGACCGGGGCACGAACCCGTGTCCCCTGCATCGGCAGGCGGACTCTCAACCACTGCGCCACCAGGGAAGCCCTACTCTAGTACTTTTAAATTCCATTTGCTACCATAATGAAAGACAAAAATGAATAATATTATCACAGTGACTATTGATTATCTCAGTCATATTGATTTAGGAACCTCACAGCTTGCCAAAGACTGCCAAATCACCTGCACCAAGAAGGTCCCTAGCCAAGATGTCTTTGGTGGCTCTTCATTTTCCTCTGACATTCTCATCTTTACTCCCTTTGCCCACTGTCTCTGATTCGAGGCTCTCAAGCTGCTGGGTTCTCAGCTCTCTGCTTCCAGTGACTCAAGTCATTAAACTGAAAATACAGTCGCCTCTCGGTATCCACGGGGGATTGGTTCCTGGACCAGCGTGGATACCAAAGTCTGCGGATGCCCAAATCTCTTACATAAAGTGTCCCCGCGTACAGCCGACCCTCTGCAGCCACAGGTTCAGTATCTGTGGACTCAACCAACCACAGATGGAAATTCAAATTTTAACCAAGATCGAAATTCAGTTAAAATGCTCTGTGCATTTTAACTGTGGAAGTAGAAAGATAATGCTCCAATCTTTGTGGACCAACCTATCAGCGACTCATTAGTAATTAATGGGGAACAAATTCAGACCTGGTAGAACAGCTGAGGAATAGATTATAAAAGTTAAAAGTGACCTTCAAGATAATCTAATTTCTATTTTATAATCTATCGATATTGAGACCCCAAGAGGTTAGATAATTTGTCCTAATCTGGAAACTTCTATAGATCAGAAATAAAATGTGGACGCAGATCTAAGACTAGTAATCTTCCTCTGATACTTCCTAAGGAGGGGAGGGGAGGGGTCAGCAGCCACACTTAGGTAAGACTTCGTTGGTTTCACTTCTTCTACCTACTTTACCTAAGGGCCGACCCTCAATCTGAACTTGGTGCCTTAGTTCACTTAATTTCCTTTTCCAAACCAAGACCAAAATCCCATACACTAACTCTATACCATTGAACAACAATAATTTATCTTCCTTGAGTTCATTTTAGACTACACCAGGGAGTGATGGAGGAGCTGGGTAGGCTCGAATTTAATGAGACTAGATTGTAATTAGCAATAAGGGTCTTATCCAATATCACATTTAAAATCATTGATAAAATGAGGAATCATTTCCTTCCCATTTTAATGCACTTGGTAAGGAGCATGAGTTTGCCAAACAAAGAATTAATGAAATTTGCAGAAGATCCATCTTTAGAAATCAGAGCTACAGAGTGGGGATTCAACACTAATAAACAACTTGGAAGAACCTATTTAAAATTTTGAATAACATGTCTCAAATTACAGATGACTATATCTAGAAGTAGAGAACTTTAATACTGTTAATACAAAAAGTTATGTCTGGAAAAAAGAGGAATAAAGTCAAGCTAATCTTTGGTTGATTTACAAGGTAATATTGGAGAAAAGGATATAACATGCAATTTGAAACTGGGACAAGAAAAGTCAGTGCTGGGAATTAAGACTAGATTTTTTTTAAATGCAGAGAAAGAAGAGGTAATTCTCCATAGAAAAGCCAGAGAGATATTTTATATATGAAAGTATCTCATAGAATAATTTGCCTCTTTTTAAAACTGTTCAATTCTTTGCGTCACCCAGAAAGCAAAATGCACACTCCTCCTGCTGGCTTACCAGGGCCGTCACCACTGGCCCCTCTGGACTCATACTGCCAGCCTCCAGCTGATGCACTAGGCGGCAACGGCTATGGCCTGCTTCGTGTCATGCAGCCATCAAGAAAGGCCCACTCTGACTTTGGGCCCTGTGTTAACTCTTCCTTCTAGGATGCTCTTCTGGGATGGAGGATTGTGGGAGACTCCTGCTTGATATACAAATCAGAGTTCAAGGTCACCTTCTTTCATTGTACCATTAAATTTTATGCCATCAAAAAAAAAAAAAAAAGAAGAGGTAATTCAAAACAAGGGTGATGGAGGGATTGTATCATTTGGGGACTAATGTACCTGAAGACAATACGAACACAATGATCAAAGATTTGGTTAGATAAAGACTGAAGTCATAAAGTATCAACAGCCACGATAAACAGAAAGGGGAAAGTATTGTACTATGAAATAAGCCTAAAAAGAGAATCTTGGAAGAAATTTAGAGAAATTTCTATGCCAGTTACTATGAAAAAAATGTAGAAGGCTCACAGTTATGTTTCTAAAAATGACCTGGAATCCTAAAGTTTCTAGTTTAAAGAAAAAAATCGCCTGATGATTGGGATTGTTACATTTATTTTATCAAAAACTGAGTTACCAAACCAGTCAGTGGCTACATATCTTTATAAATTTGGGTTTGAGGGTCAGTATAAAGTTGAGGAATACTAATCTAACAAAACTCAACCTGAAATAGAGTCTTTTGATAAGTGAGGAACTGTATAATATTAGTCCATTTTTAATACCTGGCTTGTCAATACTGCCCTCAGACCCCAGCAAGAGTGCCCCTATCCTGGGCCCCATGCTGGGAATGCCCAACTCTGGCCTTCCTCAGGCCATGCCCCTCCACCAAGGTAGGCGAATGAGCCTCCAGGGCTCCTTCTCACCTGTCACCTATGCCTCCCCTTCTAGACCATACTCCAGGTACCCAAGACTCCAGAATTTCTTTCCCAGAGTTCCCTGAGCCCACTGGCAGGCCTGTGCTGGCCTCTTCTTCTGGTCCTTCCCTCAGGAGTATGGAATGTACTTGGCCCTAGGCCTGAGGGAGTATACATGGAGGAAAGCAGTGGACAGAGCTTGTGAGAATAGGCCAGATTGTCTGCTGCTGCGTGAGGCCCCTCATGGGGCAGGAAGGAGCCCTGAATGGACTGGAGGCCCATTTCACACTCTCTGAAAGCCACCATGTTCCTTGCAGTAACTCTAACGAATCTCAAACTTGTAAATACGTATCTGCCCTTCCAGATCATTATAAAGATATTTTTCAAGGTTGGAAGATACAACATATTTAATTTAAAAGTCATTAGCTTGACTTCCATATTTGAAATATTTAGGTTTGTGGTATTGCCCTGGGCCTGCAAACTTTTAGAGGCAGGCCTGTTACTTGCCCCCTTCCAGGCTCTTTGAGATCCCTGATAACAGAGACTATTCCCTATCAATCCAGTGCTTTTGAATCGTACCTGACAAGAAGCTTCACCCATGTCTGAGGATTCAAATTGAATTGAAGAAGGAAAATGCAGGGATACACAACCGGAAGGTAAGAGAAGTGAGGCAAGTACTTCCAGTAGTTAGTCTTTTCATCAGTCTGCTCCATTTCCCTGACTTTCCCACTACAGAGAGGAATATTCAGGAATTTTACTCCAAACTCAGAACCCGTAGCCACTGATGAACAAGGTCACCAGGGCTGTACGCAACATTTTACCACCTTGCAGCCTGTGTTTCCTATACTACCAAGGTCCCTGGAAACTTCACTTAGCCCGTGGTTAGAATCTCAAGGACAAGGCAGTTTGAATTCCCCTTGGCTGTTTTTTTCTCCCTCAAAGAAATCAACAGAGGCTCCAGAACTTTTAACTTCATATTTTTGGACATTGCATATTTCAAGAAATATTTGTCAGTCCTTTTATTGAGGTTTTAAAGTACCATTGATAATATCCTTTCAATGCACAGTTTTTACACCTTACTAAGGAAAATGGACTTTTTTCCAATGGCTCCTATATGATCCATTGAGTTATTCTTTTTTAACAGAAATTACAATCATTTAAATTCAGTTGTCATTATTTTTCGTAGAACCACAGTTAATTCTAAGCCCCTTGTAAGGGCATTTGTAACATGCCCTACATCATAGTATTTTGCATGTGTTACACAATTTCAAAAAAGTGTGCTCTTCATCTTGAATTCACCCTGGAAAGCAATGATATATTTTTCTCTCTGTTGCTATTTATGTATGTCACCCTGTCTCAGCAAGTGGTGAACTTGGATTAGGGTCATTAATGCAGTAACAATTATTAACAAATTAATGAACCAGGAACATATTTATATTTTGTTGTTGTCAGTTGTAATCCTGTATTTATGAAGCTGCGACTTCTTTGTCTCTTATGATAGTTCTGGGTGGCTGACAGAGATGATGTTTTTTAAATTCCTTTGCAAATAATTACATTCCTACAAGATTTACCAAAGCTAGGAAATTATTACTCTTGTTGACAGACTGTCCCAAAGACCTCCAATTCACAAATTTTCCTTGAATCCCTGTTTGCTAACTATAGGTCTGGGCAAATTTTGTAAGCTCTCTGAGCCTCAGTTTCTATGTCTGTATACAGTAGTCTCACCTATTTTTATAGGGTTACTATAGGCATTAGAGAGAGATGTTATTAAAAGTACCTGGCATGTAGTTGGTAAACAGTGTGGTTTTCTTCGCCTTTCCCTTTCTATTTTTCCCCAGCAAAACATTCTCCGTTAGACATTACTCCCAATTTCGTTTTAGCCCTTAAATTGAAGAATCCAACTTCAGTTGCTAAAAGCCATTTCTTAGTTCTGAATTGACTCCCTTGCATGTGGTCTGACTATTGGTATTAGGACTGATAGAGAAGTGGGTTTTCTTTTGGCACATTGTTTATTATTTTTTCTGCTTTTATCAAAAAGAAGGAACATTTCTTTCTTTTTTACAACAGGTAGGAATAGCAATTAGAGGCAGTTAGAGTCCTGATCCTCAGGACCAGTTCAGTCCACTGTGTGACAGAACTGGATGGGGATTGCAACCAGTGTCCGCTTGCCAAAAGCAATCCCTCCTATCAGACAATGATTCACCAAGTATCTGCCCCAAAGTTAACCTGGAGCAACACAGAAAAAGAAACACTAACACTGTATTTTCTTTGATAATCTATTTCCATAAATGATAACTTTTAGATGCAATCCTCCCTACCCCACACACAATTTAAAATTTTCTCAGAAAAGCACTAAAACTGCACCATGATCATCACTTTCCAAATCAGTCTTAACTATTGAAAAGGAATGCCAAGTCTCTGGAAGGCCCACAATATTTCCATGAGTAAGACTTTACTGATACATGACTTTATCAATGACATCAAAAGTGTCTGTCCAAAGCCCTCGCCATTATAAGTTCATCTGGAAAATGGCTTCTTGGAATGGGTCCTATTTCAAAATTCCTCATCATTTTAGTATAAAATTATAGGCATTATCTAGGTCTAATCGTAATCTTAATCCCAAATTATTTTGGGTTGATCACAAATCAAAAATGAGAGCATCATATTGTTTCTGGTTTTTATGCATAATATTCTGGTTAACTTAGTTCAATCTTACATTTAATACTGATTGACTAGAAGAGTAGGATTGAGCTCTTACATCTTTCCACCTCTTTACAAGCTGTCAGTTGGGGGAGGGGAAGCTCCCATTCTGAACCTTTTGTACACTTACTATTTTCAGAAAACGGAACCCCATCCTTTCTCCTATATAATCCTCATCTTCACATGTCTTATTGACTGGATGGCTACTTTGTCTATATTGATGTCCCAGATGAAGCAGTCCTGGGTCTTTGTGTGGCAACAAGGGAATACATTTAAGTTGGTTCATCTTAAGGAAGGACCATAATAAGTAATATAACTCGATGTCCCTGGATTTACGAGGTTGGGAAGAATCGCCATAATTTGAATCCCAAACTGGCTAAAAAATAAAAATAAAAAACAACCCCAGGGCTTCCCTGGTGGCGCAGTGGTTGAGAGTCTGCCTGCCGGTGCAGGGGCTACGGGTTCGTGCCCCGGTCCGGGAAAATCCCACATGCCGTGGAGCGGCTGGGCCCGTGAGCCATGGCCGCTGAGCCTGCGTGTCCGGAGCCTGTGCTCCGCAACGGGAGAGGCCACAACAGTGAGAGGCCCGCCTACCACAAAAAAAAAAAAAAAAAAAAACAACCCTAGATTTTCCTCAAGTTTCTACCCCAGGTATTACTGGGATGTTTCTCAAGAAATTTAAATCCATTCTTCCAATCTTTATTTGTTGTTTCTTACCACCAAGTCTTGTGGGAATGCTGTGGATCATAACTATTCTGCTTGGGATTCAGCCTTCCCAATCCTTATTTATTGCCCAGTAATAGGCAGTAGAAATGTTTCTCTGGACAAATGCCATCCCTATGGACAAAGGTAACTGTTCTCCAGGTTTCCACAGGGCAAATTTTCAAAACTCCATAGTCAGATATCAATGTAATTTCCAAAGAATGGGCTCTTTAGTCTTGAATAACACCACATATGGGGTCTCAACATTATAATCCACATTGGAATTCATACATTGGAATGAGGTGAACATATGTCCCCACTTCCTTTTGCTGTCTCTGTGCAAAATTATAGCAAACATAACATATACAACTCTTAAAAATAAAGGATAAATTTCAGAGATAGTAATAATGAAAATCCTTATTTAGGAAAGAAATCATTTTCAGAATGAAATGTAGAATCACACAGGTAAGCCCTTACCTGCTAACTTCTCTAACATGAGTTGCACTGCAAGATGATTGAATCTTTGGAGACCCATCCTCCCCTTTGAAAGAGAACTGGCAAGGAGTCCTGGCCATCAATTTTACATATGGTGCCCAGTCGACAAAACATGTTTAAATGCACTGCTTGCCTCCCTGTTATAATAGACATTTTGGCATAAGACTCTGTAGAAAATCGGGCCCCAAATAGGCCTTTGAAATCCATGACCATCAAGAAGGGCAAATTCTACTCTTTTAAAATGTACTCTACATAGTCATTTATATACCGAGTGATCAGGCATTATAAGACTAGACAATCATATACTGCAACAGTTCAAATGTGTTCTGTCCTTTTACACTGTATTCTTATTTGATTTTTTTTCTTTTTTTAACCTTTATTGGAGTATAATTGCTTTACAATGTTGTGTTAGTTTCTGCTGTATAACACAGTGAATCAGCTATATGCATACGTATATCCCCATATCTCCTCCCTCTTGCGTCTCCCTCGCACCCTCCCTATCCCACCCCTCTAGGTGGTCACAAAGCACCGAGTTGAGCTCCCTGTGCTATGAGGTTGCTTCCCACTAGCTGTCTATTTTACATTTGGTGGTGTATGTATGTCAGTGCCACTCTCTCACGTCGTCTTAGCTTACCCTTCCCCCTCCCTGTGTCCTCAAGTCCATTCTTTATGTCTGTGTCTTTATTCCTGTCCTCCCCCTAGATTCTAGTCCCTGGGCAGGTTGGATACTTACCTCAGTTGGACAAGTGTTCTGCTTATTTGTTCTTGGTTACTGAATATCAGTATAAGATTAGGAACTGAAAAGAATGGTACTGGAATAGTGAAATTTTCTGAGAGAGCTACAGAGGATTCTAACCTAATCAGTATCTTACACCTAGAAGAGGACCTAGTGCTAGGGGTTGGCAAACAATAGCACACAGGCCAAATGGACCTGCTGCCTATTTTTGTAAATAAAACTTTATTGAAATATCGCCATGCCATTCATTAACATGTTGTCAATAACAGAGTTTTGTTGCTACAGACCTCATGGACCACAAAGCTTAAAATATTTAGCCCTTTACAGAGAACATTTGCCAAGCCCTGATCTAATATGTAGCTATCTTTCTTGTGAAAATATTTTATAAACTCTCTATTAAAGAAATGGACAAACATATACTTCCATGAAAACAAGCTGTACTCTGAGATTAGATCATCTTTCTACATTCATTCAGCTGGAGTCAATACGAGGATATGTAAAAACTTCAATAACAAGAGTACAGTGTCATTTGTGTATGTGCTGACGGGACAGTCAATTGTCTCATCTCCATCTGCTGTGACACAGTTTCCCAAGAAAATGCTCTTGGTTTTAGCCAGACAGAAAGTGGAAGACATAAGGTCCACTGCCTGCTAATCATGTTGCTGGAAAAGAGAATAAAAAATTAAAAGAATGTTTCTCTCTAATCATCTCTTCCTGTAAGTGGATTGTTTAAGAGATATTAAAATAGCTGAAGCTGCCTGGAGAATTGAGCTTAAAAAACAAACAAAGCCAGCAGGCTCTAAGTTCAAAAGGTCTATGGCATATTCGCTATCAATCACTCTATCCATATTTTATTTAACCTTCTGTAAATATTGTCATTGTAGAGCGCTTTGGACGGGCTAAAGTGTTGTGATGTTTTGTTAATGGAAACAGAGACAATAATGCAGAAGGCCATCACCAGACAGGAAGAGGAGGAGACAGATGAGGAAGCGCAGGCTGAAGGCAGAGCCCAGGGTACAGGAGGGAGGTGAGGCCGGGACACTGTGTGGAGCTGACTTCTTTATTAGCAGAACCTGGAGCCATGCCAGAACACTGCAGGGGACTACACTGGAGACTTCGGGAGCCCATCAGTCCCTCCCTCCCCAGCACCCACTTCCCCTCTTCTCTCTCTCTCAACTTAAAAAAAGCACATAATATTATTTTTTTCCACATTAGAAAGCACTCCTTTCCATGAGAAAGTCGATCTGCAGAAATGGTGAATCTCTTTTAGTTCTGGATAGTCATGGAGTAACTTTCCAATTAGCCCTCTATTCCTTTACTCTTAGATAAAAGTGAAGTAAACTCTTAACTCAGTTGTAGCTTTCAAGCTCTCCGTGCTTTTAGGATTTCATTC
The DNA here is from genome assembly GCF_964165515.1 of Mesoplodon bidens. Classification (NCBI taxonomy): domain Eukaryota; kingdom Metazoa; phylum Chordata; class Mammalia; order Artiodactyla; family Ziphiidae; genus Mesoplodon; species Mesoplodon bidens. The sequence continues at coordinate 65,207,158 of NC_138162.1, read as the reverse complement.
CTCCATGCTGTATGCAGTTGGTGGTTCTAGGATGTGGGTGTCTGTCTCCCTACTTACTGTCATCCCTAAACAGTCCCACAAGGCTACTTGGGCAGGGGTTCTGGGGTACCATCTCTTCATCTCATGGATTCCTATCCTGTTTCATGAAAGAGCATGAGTGCCATTGCTTGAACCGGTAGTGTGTTTTCTTCCTTCTCTCCCTCCCTTTTTTCCGTTCCCTCCTCCATCTCCCTCTCTCTCCCTTACTCTTTTTGCCGTTGTTGTTGTGTTTCCCACAGCAAAAAACCTGCCCCCCGGGAGAGCCTAAGTCCACGTTGGCGGGCTCCCGTTGGTGGTGCAGGTGTGCGGGGAGCCCTCCTCCGTGTCGTCGCCACAGCAACCCGCCGCTCTAATCTGCTGAATATGAAAGGAAGAAACAGAAAGAGAAAAGCCATCCACCCCCTTCTGCTCCATCCATGAGTCCAAAAGAAGGATACCGGCTCCAAGCATTCTTGATAATCCCCCAGCCATCGCCCAGGCAACAGTCACAGGGAGCTGGCGCGCCTGTGGAGAGAGAGTGGTCCCCTCCCAAGTTCAGACCTCCTTGCGGTCCTCCTCCACTTCTCCCATCCTGGCTCTCCTAATGGCCTCTTACAAACCCATGTCCTACTTCTGGCCTCCCTGCTCCACACCGTCCAGCCAGCAGGTCCCCAACTCACAGACGGGATTGATTTCATCATATTCTTCTAATGGAGCTGAAACAACAGTGTATGTGTGTGTATGTATGTGCGTGTGCATGTGTGTGTATTTATATGTGTGAGTGTAGGAGATTTTCATCTCTAGTCCTTTCTGATGAGCTGTGTTTATGTACTAGAGAGATGGCAATGGACGGAGGATTTTCCTTCTCAGAGCTAGTAGTTTGAAAAAGCAATCCCTTGCTACTTGCATTAATTCAGCTGTTCCTGGGCTTGCAGAGGGTTTACAGGCTGGTTGTCCTCTAGTCCCATATCCAGCAGTGAAAGCTCACATTTGTCTTACCACCATCATGTTGATGCAGCTGGGCTTGACACTGCTTACCTCAGCAGTTTTTTTTTTTTTTTTTTCGGTTGAAAGACAGAAAGCTTCCTTGTGATCCCAGCCTTTTCCTATCAAATGACACTCAGCCATGGTTTGGGTGACTTATTTACTGGCACTGGACCAGAAAAAACAAAAATGAACGTTCACAACTAATAAATCCTCCAGCTTAGATAGCTATAGCAACAGTGGTGGGATTACATCAAAATGTTCGGCCTGATACCACAGGGCTCCCTGGCAGCGTGGAACCTAATAAGTCAAGGGTAGGGAAAGGGGGTCAAACAAGACAGGAACAATGAAATATTTTATACTCTGAGTCTCAGACACCCTCAAAAACTTTGAGCTTGAATCATATGATGTGCTTTCTTGGTTGAGGATTCTAAATGGGGGCAGGAAGAAACAGTGTATTTGAGTCATTAGAATAGGAGATGGCTAAACTTGCCAACTTTTTCTTTTATAAAATCACACCCATCTTCACCATGATGAAGGGGGCCAGCCTAGACTGACGAGACAGAAAAATCACAGCTTTCTCAGCTGCAATGAAAGAAACTATTTTTATAGAGGGCGTAAGGTCAAGAATGTTTAGCAAACAAAATTTTTTTGTTTGTATATTTTTGTATGTCATATTTTTTGTATGTCATCCACTCCTAGATAATTCTCCAAGGACCTTCCTCCTCCCAGGCCCTTATTGAAAGTGAGGGCATCTCTTTAAGGCTAGTGTGACAGTGTTTTTATTTGTTTTGGAATTGATCTTCTGGACAGAAGCACATTTTTTTTTCATTCGTATAAATCCAGAAAAATCCAACCACAAGACCATTGACTTTGGCTAAGGTTTCCTCATTTTCTCCCCCATGACCACCTCTAATTCAATAAGTAACTATACTTTCTGCGATGATTAACTCTGTTGATTCAGCTTTTGTAGGCTAATGGTTGAGCTTTTCCATACAGGGTTCAATCTTTGGGTAGAAATGTAGATAAAAAGTGGGGAAAAATTTAACCATCACCTAGATGTTTAGTCTATATATTACCAATATTTGACTATTTGGAAAGATAACTATGATTGATTTCACTTTTCCTTTTTAATTTTGGTTTTGTTTTCATGACCTTTAGAGAAACAGTAATGGAGGACACTTATGACAAATTAAACCATACCCAACCAGCAGTTCTGTTTGTTTGTTAGGATGCAGTGGGAAAAAAAAAAAACAACCCTACTTTTTGTTTTGTTTTTCTGTTGTGATACAGCTGGGCTCTGATGCCATCTGAGTACCTGGAAAATGCCTATGGGAAGTAGGTAACATGATCTACTTGCTTTCCAAAGCACCTGATAAAAAAGCCTGCAGAGCTCAGTGCAATTATTATCTTTAAAGTCTATTCCATTGCCACTCTTTAAAAAAATGTCTGGGATAAACCAGTAAAGGAAATATACAAAGGCTAATTCTGCCATCTTAAACTATTAAGAATTCTCACTGTCTACCAGTGAAGTAGCTGTTTCAAATTCTTCCATTAGTCCCAGGAAGTTTAATCTCTCTGTGATTGAATCTAGCTATATTACACCCTCTGTTATGGAGATATTGGCTATAGTCATTGTCTCCTAAGAGAATCAAGTATTGTCTGAATGCATTTTGAAATCCTCAGGGTAAAAGGCATTATGTGTTCAAATCAACTTCAGTTCTGTTTAATTCCTAGAATCCTTATTTTGATGACTTTTTATCCATTATTATACCAATATTTTGGAGACACCTAATATGTGCCAGACGCTATCTAAGCTCTTGGGAGTCAAAGAGCTTGTGGTCTAGAGAAGGAAACAGGAGCATAAAAGTTATGGCCAACTTTTATTGAGTGCTTACTATGTGCCAGGTACTGCTTTAGACATTTTATATGTATTAACACATTCGAGCTGTAAAACAACTCTATGAGGTAGGTAACATGATTTGTTCTGTCTTTCAGAAGGGAAACCAAGGCACAGAGAAGTTAAATTACATGCCCCAAATCACATGCCACCAAATGTTCAGAAAATATATGACCAATTTATGTTTATAATCCATTGAGCTCAGTAGCCTCGATACACAGTTAATAAGCAAAAGCCTGCTAGATGGGAAAAGGGAAGGACAGTACATTAATAGAAGGAATTTCAAATCCCAAGATTAAGTCCTGACATCATCCCAACCTCTCAGGGCTTCTAAGAACTCTTGCTTAGGTGATGAATAATATCTGGTAGTAAAAAATGTTTTTGTGGGTATCTCTGTGTAGTGCCATTCATACATATTTCAACTTAGTTTCAGGAACATTTGTTTTACGTTGTTTCAGACTTAATGAGTTAGTATTTCTAAAGTGCTTAGGAGAGCACATGGTATATGGTAAATTTTTCTTAAATAAATAAAATAAATGAAGGTTAGGTGATAATGTAAAAAAAAATTAAAAGAAGCGTTGTAATGTTGATGGCAATACAGAGAAGAGAGAGGGAAACCACCCTGTGTGTGTCAAGATGCAATACTGATGGCAAGAGAATTGCCCCTTAAGTCAGTAAAAGCTTTGTCAACAATAAATACATGGGTGCCAAGGACTAGACTGGCAGTCAAAGGAAACATAAAATATTAAAGCAGGGCAAGGACACAATCAGATCGGGTTTCACTTAGAAAGGTAATTTCTGCAGCAATGCAAAGGATGAAAAAAGAGATTAGACAGTTGTGGCAGAAAGGCCAATTTAGATTCCATAATCCAGGCAACGGATGTTGCTGCGGCTGAGGTGGCAGTGGGATGGAGATGGAAATTTTGGAAAGATATTTAGGAAATAGAATCCACAGAACACTGTCCCTGATTGGATAATGAACTACATCCCTGGCAACATGAGGAAATATGGTTCCTGATAGAGTAAGGAAAAGGGGGGTGAGTCCTTGGCTTGGGGCATGGATGAGCAGTATATGATGACCTTGACAGAAAGGAAGATATTTGGAAGGCAAGGCATTCAGTTAGCTTTAGGCATGTTGAGTTTCAAGTACCTAACACCTGAAGGAGCATACAGTAGGCAGTTAAAGGCACAGTCTGGTTTCCAAAGAGACAGATTTTGGAGTCATGCATATAAGGGTTTAGTATTTTAAGAGATGGGAATATATGGGAACACTAAGGGAAAAGACAGATGGAGAGAAAAGATGTGGGGTCGAGGACAGAACTTGGGAAACTCAGGGAAAATCCAATGGGGCCACTTTAAAGAAGATTTCAGACAACGAAAGAAGCTTGGTTGCTTTTTTCTTAAAACAGAATCAAAAGCCTTTTCTTAACTCAGAACTACTGTTCTCCCATAATTTCTTCCTATAGCTTCCAATCCATCATCAGAGCTACTCTGCATTTTGAAACCATCAACCAATTCATGGTAATGTTGATCTTGAAACTTCCCAAGCTTAGACATCTTAGCACTGCCATGCTTTTGAAACATAACTCAATACCTCAAGTCGGCAGAGGTCACTAAGAACATTCTCCTGCCTGAAAGCTGTGGATGCTATCAATCACTGATTAAAAATGCCATCTCTCACAAATGCTTGCTCAGCAGAGGGTCTTGATGAGGAGAGAAAATGAATCCTAATTACTACCTTTGTTCTCTCAAAGTTCCTTTCAAGAAACACAGGAAGACTACCTTCTGTTTACTTACCTCCCCTTACTCAACTCCTACAGGAGATATTGGGCAATCTATTTGTAGAATCACTGCAGGGGCCAGCATACTTCCCTCACCAGTGATTATCATTGAAAAGTGTATTCAACCTCTCAAGGCATGATATTTAAACATAAAAAATAAAAATACAGCCTCTATGTGATTCATTTATAATGGGCTGAATAAGAAAAATGCTAAGTGGAATATGATATTCAATTAAATTGTAATGAAATGAGATGCCCTACCAGAGTTTCTTTTCTTTTTCTTTTTATCCTACAAGAAGCAACCATGTGTTCTAGCTTAAGGTCATCAATTTGGAGGCGATATTAACTGACCCTTCTTAGTTTTGTAAATGTAAGAGAAGCAGGTTGCTGGCCCTGGGAAAAAGATGTATATGATCTTTTGTTTGACTTAGTAAATAAGCCCTTTGTTCTGTTACACAACCTGCTGGGGAGTAAACAGGCAAACCTGAATAAGGAGAGAGGCCCAATAAAATCTCAATCTTGTCTCCTTGAGATTGTGATTATAAAAATCTATGGAACAGACGAGTGTGGCTCTTACTCAGGGCCCTGAAATAAGGTTACCTTAATGAAGTGGTTCTGAACTGGGTCTGATTTTGTCCCCTTGGAGACATGTGGCAGTGTCTGGAAACAATTTGGTTGCCACAACTAGGGGGTAGTGCTACTGGAATCTAGTGGGTAGAGGCCAGGAGTTTTGCTAAACATTCTACAATTCACAGGATGGTCCCCCAAAGAAAGAATCATCTGGCCCAAAATGTCCACAGTGCTGAGGCTGGAAACCCTGTCTTAAAAGTAGAGAGATACAGAACTGATGGCCTATTATTCCTTATATTGTCAGGAGAAAGAAAGGAGCACACTGGCTTTGGTCCATGAGTGGCATTCTCTGAAGCTAGTTTTGTAAACAAGTGGTGGTTAAGTGCTCTTAAGGTTGTAGGGATGTATGTTGCTAACTGAGTACATCCAAGAAACATTATACTTCCTCTGTGCTCTGCACACAACCTTTGAGGATAACTTTGATCTTCACCATGAGACCCAAACCTTCTACTTTTGAATTACCTTGCCCCTATGAAAGTTGCTGGGTGACAGTATATTATATACTAAATAATATATAAAGTTTTATTCCATATATGGTATAATTGAAATCTATCTTTGATAAGCATTCATATTTGCTATCTGCTTTGGCACCATCTTTTTAATGCAAGCTATATTATTTCTATTTTGGTAATATGCATGATTTTCTTTTATGCCTTAAAGTTAGAGCTTGAGGAGTAGTACTTTGAGACAATAAAAGCTTCTAATTTTTGCCTGGTAGGAAAAACAAAAACAAGACAGAACTGTAAAAGCACCTGGCACAGAGTTAAAAGGGAATCCCTCCCTTCTGCTCTCTTGGCTCCAGCAAACATGGGGGTATAGACGGGAGGCTGTCCAGCAATAGCTGGCCCTAAGGTGCTGGCAAAGAAGCCCTTAACAAGAGAATGGGCTCCCTGTTCCAACAAGACTCGGGGATATGAGCGAAACTGAAAGGAGGCACTCAAATAATTCCCTCTGCAACCTCAAAGGGTCACCACAATTCCCCTGTGTTTAAGGGGACCTCCACAACCAGGAAAATAGATTCCAGCCTGTGGAAACAGCCCCTAGCCAAAGGCCCAAGCCTCCCATGGGAGGGCGCAGCAGGAAGTGCCTCTTTGCCAGGCAGTGGAGTTCAACACTTTAAGTTCCCAGAGATATGTGTTTGTGGTTTACATAAAGGTGGGGAAATTCTACTTTGGACCCACACCTTAAGTAATTAGCTTTTCCAGTGGTAAGTTTTGCAATTAGACCAATATGTTTACAGTCAAGTATATGGCATATATATTTGACAAGAGAAATTTTCCATAGTTCAGGTCTAGAAAAATTATTCTTAATCCAGATGTGAGAGAAAATAAATTGAGAACATAAAATATTTTAAGTCTAGTCCCATGATAGGCCAAACCCAATATTATGGTGAGCCAGGGCCCCTCTTTGGACCAAAGTACTTTCCTGCACGAAGTAAATAACTTCTTCCTATGCATGAAATGTTACTCTCCAGAGGGTATTTTAGTTGCCTGGAGTTCCTGTACTATTGAGATTGTTTAGTAAGTTTGAGCTGAACCTTGTTTCTTTTTCCATCTCTCTGACTCTAGTCTAATAGTTAGCCAATGCTTATATTTTTTTAAAATAACAAATCCTATTCAATGTGATTCTTCATAAATGATAAAAATTATCTCACTGAAACAAACAAACAAACAAACAAACAGATGGTAATGTTTTAAAATATAGTCCAAAATTGGGGGGGGGGACACTCAAATTTTAAAGGAGATATTATAAACAGGAATCGTTGCAACACCTTGCTAACACTTAGGAAGTTTGGGTTTATTTCCACCTGCTGTGTCTCAGTAGGAGACAGTTTAAAGAAATAGCTGCCCAGAGGGTTAAAAAAAAGCTGTGCTAGAAATTTCCCAGTGGAGAGAACATTCATCAGCATCCAAAGAAAGCATTATCCACTCATTTGCTCGTGCTGTTTTGCTAAGGGATATACAGAGTGAGTCAAAGAATTTGCAACCAGAACATCATATTTATGTGATAAATAAATCATGAGATTAATGATTTATGTCAAATTAAAATATATATTTTATATATTTAGTGTGTGAACGTAATGGAAGGAAATGAAAAAGTAGAGCATAGAGATGTTTCACCCACCATGATTACTCAAATATAAGTAACATGGTAAACCTAACGAAATAGCATTCTCCTTTTCCCAATAATAAAAATCATTCAAACTGATATGTTTTCATATTTGTAAGAGTTTTCAGGAAGCTCAGATTCAAATGTGAGGATTACCAAGTTTGAAGCTTATCCAAGGCATGTTAATCACATTCATTTATTCAAATCTTTTTCATTTTTTGGTCTGCTCCATTTGTCAGTTATAGGGAAATGTGTCAAACTCTTGAACTAGAATTGTAGATTTATCCACCACCCTGTAAAATTTTGTCAATTTTGCTTTATATAGTTGGAGCTTACACTCAGGTGCATACAAGTTAAGAATCATTTTATTTTCCTAATGAATAACAGCTGAGTCTGAACTTACTACATGTTACACATAATCTAAGTATGTTACATATATTAACTTTTTTAGTCCTTACAATAACTTTAGGAGAAATATACTATTACCTCCATTATATAGTTAAGGCAAGAGTTTAACTTTGGAGAGCTTAAATAACTTACCCATCAGTACATGGCGACGTCAGGATCTGCACCTAGATATATGCTCCCAAAATTGTACTTGTATCTAATATACTATACTGTCTTCTATATTCTGTTATTATCTAGTGGCCCTTTTTATCATTAAGAATAACTTTTACCATGGTTTATATTGTCTGATATTACTGTAGCCATGTAAAAGTAGTCCAGAATTTGGCAGCCCATGGCTGGTAAGGGAATTGCAAAGGATCCAAAGCCAGATTTCTTTTATCTTTCTGTTCCATAGTTTGCAACCTTAGGAAGATTCATAATGTAGGAGAGCTGGTGAAATTCCAGCCAACACAGATACATTGCATATCAGTACAAGGAAGAGAAGCAGGACAAAAAATGCTTATTTATCTAAAACTGTGCTAATATAGAAATCACCAGCTACATGTGGCTACTGAGCATTTGATATGTGGCTAGTCTGCACCAAGATGTTCTGAAAGTACAAAATATGCACCAGAATTTGAAGACTTCCCACCAAAAAAAAAAAAAAAGCATGTAAATTATCTCATTGATAATTTGTTATGTTGGTTTTGTGTTGAAATGATATTTTGGCTATAGTGGGTTGAAGTATATTATTAATTTCATCTGTTTCTTTTTTTTTAAGAAAATGGAAAAATGTAAATAACATATGTAGCTCTCATTGATGGCTTGCCTTCTATTTCTGTTGAACACTATGATTTAAACAGCTTCCTTGGAATTCCCAACCAACAACTTCTGCTTACATTTCACTGACAAGAAGTCAGCTCCATGGCTAACTAGTAAGGGAGATTGCAGAATGTGGTCTTCTGACCAAGCCTATTGCCGCTTCCAACTATTACTATGGGAGCATTGGAGAGTGGAGACCTGGGGAGACACTGGTAGCCTCTCCCCACTTTTAAGAAACTGTCTCCTTTTTAAGAAACTACAAACTGTTCCCAGAGTGGCTGTACCATTGTGCATTCCCAACATGCTCACAGCACTTGATATAGCCTGTCACTGATTTTAGCCACTCTTAAAAGTGGTATCTCATTGTGGTTTTAAGGTTGATTTTCCTAATGACTAATGATGTTGGGCTTCTTTTTATATGCTTATTTGACATCTGTATCACTTCTTTGGTAAATTTTCTTTTCAAATCTTTCATTTTTTAAATTATTTTTTTCTTATTTAGTTGTAATAATTCTCTATATATTTAGGATACAGGTCTTCATAAGTGTTTTGTATATATTATCTTCCCTATGACTTGTCTATTTATGTTTCTAATTGTCTTTTGTAGAGTTTTGTATTTTTGATAAAATTTAATATATCAATATTTCTATTTAATAGTTTCTGCATTTTATGTCTTTTCTAAGAAATCTCTGCCTAACCCTAAAGCACAAAGATTTTCTCCTATGTTTTCAGTAGGTTTTCTTTTCAGTTTAGGCACTTACATTCTGGGACTGTTTTTTGAGTTAATTTTTTATATGACATGAGGTAAAGAATCACAGACCAGTGGTGCAAGCTCATCCCCTTACGTCTAAGAAGTTAAGGAGATTTCCTCTGTGCCCAGACATTGCCCAGAGAGAAAGGAAAAGATGGAGAGAAAAGCTGAACTGAGTATTCACCTTAAAAGGCTGACTTAAATTGGAAAAGTCTCAATCAAAACTTAAACCAAAAGTGACTAATTAATTGATTGGGAAAATTTAAAATTCTTTCCATAACTAGGCAATAGGAGCTTATGAACAGATATTGTTATAGAAAATGAAAATATCTCTCTATATGTCTGTATTATATGTCAGAGATTTTAAACTTGGTACATGTGAACAAGTATGTGAATAATAATAATGTCTGTTTATAAGTCACCAATATTACACATCTTTTTTTGTTGTTGTTGTTGTTGTTTTTTTGCGATACACGGGCCTCACACTGTTGTGGCCTTTCCCATTGCGGAGCACAGGATGCAGATGCACAGGCTCAGCGGCCATGGCTCACGGGCCCAGCCGCTCCGCAGCATGTGGGATCTTCCCGGACTGGGGCACGAACCCGTGTCCCCTGCATCGGCAGGCGGATTCTCAACCACTGTGCCACCAGGGAAGCCCTACACATCTTTTAATAAGAATTTAAAAAGAAAATGTTACTCTTCTTAATAAAATTAAAAATAATGTAAATCCCAAAACTCCTAATGTTGATGCCTCCCAGTGAGGAGGAGATCTGGACACCATACTTCTCAGATTGATCTATCTCTCCATTCACTGTTGCCACCATCACATCGGCCACAAATGGGAAAAACTCTCCCTTTAACAGATGGACAGATGACCCTTCCTTTAATTTCCCATAGCTTATCTAACACACGGCTGTGACACTCAACGTACTGACAACTTTACTAAAGACTTGAAGATAGCAAAAGGAAACTAATAGTAGAATCTAGACAATCTGCAATATATAATTGGGCTAATTTGTTGAAGCCAGCTGTTGACTATACAGGTTCTTTCCTTGTTGGGTTCTTCATGTGACAGATATCCTAAGTAAGAATTCCTTCTTGGATAAAAGGACTCTTTAGAGTGGAGAACACTAGAAAATGGACAAGCTTTTTTCCTGCCATTTCCACAGATTTTGTCCTACAAATACTTCCTGTTGGAAAGCCCATCCCTTCCATGAGTTATTGAAGCTAAGAATGACCTTGTTCTTTAGGAAACTGAAACTATCTCAACAAAAGAGTGTTCTTCTTGATAACCCTATATTAATAAAGTAGTTCAAACATTCCTAAAGTAAGAATTGTTTCTTCATGCTAACTGTGGACAAACACTACTTGAGGAATAAAAAGATTTTGCAAGACCCAGTTCTTGTTCTCAGGAAATTTACAATCCTGTTAGGGTTATGAGGTACATAAGCAAAATAACCCAATAATCCAAAGTAAGTGGTTATTATTTCACAGCACATCAAAAAAAGTAGAGAGCATTGTGGAAGAAGGTCAGGCTTAAATTAGACCTTGAGACGTCAAATTGAAGAAGGGACATTCTGAGCAGGGACATCATGTAAATAAAAGCAAAGGCAATGGAACATGAAAGATTTTAAAGGATGGCTCATATCGAGTTTGGTTAGAGAAGTAAGTAGGCATGAAATTAGAATGACAGAGGAAAGTTAGTTGTAACTTTCTCCTTTAGGAAATGGGGTGCCAACACAAATTCTGAGCAGGGTGAATTCATGATGTAAAGCATGGTCTTAAGATAACTGATCCAGAGGTGGAGATGGGGATATAGTGGTGGGGAGAGCTTGAAGGCAGTCAAGCCAGTTCAAGGCTATTTTAACGATACATTTCTGAAATGGTAAGAATGTGACCTAGGGTGGTGATAATAAAAAATGAAAGACAGAAACCAACGAAATGAGAAGGAAAATTGCTAAAATTCATGAGAATCCAAGTATTTGACTACTGAAAAGCTAGGAGGTAATTGTTAATATAAAAGTTGCACTTACTAATTGACTCCTGAGGGGGGGGGTCTTTGAAGTTCATGCTATTTTTATAAACCCTCTGAATTTGGCTAAGTATATATACATAAGGCATTCAAATATATAAATTGGATCACTTCTTTAGGTGCTAAAAGTGAAACTGAACTAAATGACAATGCTCAAAGTGAATAAAGTATATGGTCCAGATTCACCTGACACTTTCCCACCATTCCGTCCCTTTGCTTTAATCCATCTCACTAAAATGCAGATTGAAGTCCCCAAACAACATTTTAAATTAGTAAATTTCTTCCAGATTATCCAAAAGAAACTCAAGCTACCTCACAGTACTGATGGGTCAGTTTTATCTTGGCCAAATGTTAAGTCTTGAAGCATGTGTCATTACTGACAACAGTTAGATGTGCCTCTAGAAGTAGCCTACACAGCCTAGACTTCAGGAAGAGGCTATGAATATCCAGACTCGGCATGGAACTCCCTCCATGTCCTTTTCCTTTTCTCACTCCTCTTTAGTCATTAGAATGTCAGGTAAGCTGGTTTTCTCTTGACATTTCAAAGGGGACAGTCAGTTTTCTTTCAGGTGGGACTTTCTTTTTTCCCTTGGTTTTGTTTTAACTGCATGTTTTTCTGAAAGTGCTTTTATGCTGGTACAGATCTAGACAAAGAAAACTTTTATGCAATATAAACAAAATAGAATGTACTGAGCCAGGATTTCTTTGCAGGACATGTTCCTTAGGCTATTTCTGAGAGGTTATTTATGGACGGCTGTTTATCCCCTGGAGCCTGACTTCATCTCTCGGTGAAGTGAATGACTTTGTGTTTGGTACATTGGTCTGCCCCCCTGGGAATGGCTGCATGTCAAATATTTACCCCTGTGGGATCGAACAGAAATCAGAGATGACAGAGAAAACAGAGATCAAATCTAGTGTCCTTGGGAATTAGTAAAATTTCAAAGTAAATGAATTTTTAAAGAAACAACATTTGAAATAAAATGATAGCACAGTGTAACTTCCTTTATTGAAATGGGGCGGGGGGACCCTCTGAAATATAAAGTTACTCGAAGCAGAGGGTATTTTCATCTTATTACTTTCTTAGTGACCACACCCATTCCATTCCCTCACCTGGCTCAGCACCAGGCCCGGAGGGAGAGGTTTTACATTTTCATTTTTTAAAATTGAAAACGGATGCTGCACCTTGTTTTTCATGCCTGCATTTTTCATCAGAAAAAAAAAAAAAAGAACACCTAGCCAAGGATTAGTTTTGTACCTCTGAAACCTCATAAAACCTAGGAATCAAAACTTGGCATTCAGCTTTATAGATAGTCACATTGGAAAAACTGAGAAACTACCAAATAAGTTGACTGTCTTCCCAAGACACCTTATTTCAAATCATGTGCCTGCCTCCTGCATCAATCCCTCATGCAGAGTCTTCCTTTGGCATTATACTTCTGGTACTGTCAAAAGCAAAGCTACACTGAAAAGTTTAAGTCAAATAAGCCAAGCTACAAAAGGGCTTATAAAATAATCATAGTCATGAACAGCAAGGAAAGAGGACAGCCACTAAAACCATAAAGTGAATACTTTGTGGATGGCTGTGCTTTAAATAAGGTTCACATGAGCTCTGAAACATTAGATGCTTTTAAAATTCAGGGGACAAAGCACAGACATGTCTGTGCATTTCTCTTTCATTTGACAAGTCTTTTTGGATCGGGGCTGAACTACATGCTCTCTGCTGTTTGCACACACAGGGCCGGGAAGTTGGCTTTGTTGTTTTCTACTTTCAATCTTGTGCGCTATTAAGAGGTGAGAACAATTCTATCTCCCTCCTAAAGAGGAAAGAGGCACCAGATTGCGGGCGTGATACGTTCAGGCACAGAACCAGCATCCGTTCGAAATACTGTCCGGGCAATTTACTAGAATCACGGTAGGCTGGTAATAACAGGTTGCCCTGCCCTCTGTGAGGCCAACAGCATTTGGAAGGTGGCTTAGCGCACAAAATTTAAAAGTAAATGGCAAGGCGAGTATCCTCCACAAAGAGGCATTACTTTTCGTAGTATTTTAAAATCTCAGTTCCTGCTGACTCCAGAACTGTGTGCCCCTTTGCACCAAGCCAGGGGACACAGCTTACACAAGCAGACTTTGTTTAATGAGTGCAGCAAGCAGCCATCCCAGTCCTCCTTCGTCTACAATCTTTGGTAACCCTCTCAGCTAAAAATTGTTACTAAGAAAAATTCCACAGAAACCAAAAGAAAAGGGCCAGGCAGACTGTGTTTTTAAAGAGCTTTTCCAGACTGGCTCCGCAGAGCCAGTCTGCAGGAATGAGTTGCTGAGCTATTATTACTCAAATGGGTTTCAGCTCCAGGGATGTCCCCTAAGGTTAACAAGATAGTTCAGTTAAAAATAACATTAAATTCTTTACCCTACCCCTTACCCCAAAGTGGGAGGGGGGCTTACATCTAAATAACATGAAGGATCTGGTTGAAAGTGACAAAAGCCAGGAAATTCAAAGTTAAGGAAGGTTAGAAGGGCTCAGTGAAGTGAGTTACGGATGAAGTGCCAACTCTAACCCAGCATTAAGGTGCTTCTGTACATTCTGAGGCAGGCTTTTCCTAACTCTTGAAGAGGTGGATGTGGAGAAATGTTGTTTAAAGGAAAAAAAATTACATTAAGGTGGGGATGAGAAGTACGATGTCTGAAATAATAGCCTCTGACAAATGTCAATTTAGATTTAGCAAAGAAAAGCTTTGGGTTCTCATGCACTTGGCAAAAACTTTGTCATCTGATGAAATGTGCTTCGAGTTTTCTGTGCTTAATCCTTTTCCTTTTTATTTTCAACATTGCGAACACACACAAAAATCCATTCTTCATTTTCATTGAAACCTTTTAATTAAAAAAGAGATGCTCAAATAGAATGGCAATTTGGGTAAAGTATTTGAAAGTCATGGCTTGTTGGACCACTAGATTACAACAGCTGCAAAGACGTCATTAGAGGCTGTGCATGGCCAATGGCTGAGTGGAAATCAATATCACTCACTAAATTCAAGAAGGAAAGAGGCTGGTTCTGAACTTATGTCCGTGTTTTCCCTTCAAGGTGTACCATTATTTCAACTAAGTACATTGCAAACTAAGTATTTTCAAGTGAAAACCCACAAAATGTTTACGATGTCAAGCTACTTTGATTCCATTATGTTTGTGCAGATTCTTACAACCAAATATAAAATTTTTAAAAGTTTGAGAAGAAATATTATGTACTATATGATTAGTGTCAACTACATTTCATGTAGTATCAGGAGAGCCTAATTTTTTTCATTTTGAAAACAAGTGTAATTTTCAGGCAATTTCCAATTTACTTTTTATCTCTATATGAATAAAAAGAGAACATTTCTATTTCTTGTTTGCCTCATTTTGACTCCAAAACACCTCATATGAACCTTTTACAGTCTTAGGCTGAAAACAAATATATCCTTATTCCCAACACTGATTTAATATTCATGGAACTAAGGGGGAAAAAGCCCATTTCCTATGCATTTGTTAGTGGAAATTTTAAGAAATCATCCCATTTCCATCAGTGGGTGAGTCAGCATCTCCTTACAGTATGCTTGGTGCCTGTAATCACATTTGGTAAAATGCAACAATCAGAGTTTTCCCAAACTGGACAGATAATCACAAGAAACAAACTATTCCACTAAGGCCACACCATAAACAAATAGAGCTTTGTGCTTGGCCAGTGGAGTTCCTTAGTGATAGACTTAACTTCAAGTTTTTATATAACCCTGTCCTTCTTATGCAAAGATGATGGCATTGACCAACAATAGCAGTATTTTCACCTTAGGTAGTTTTTCTGTGTAGTTTTGGTGGATTTCACAAAGCCCGCTACAGTGTTTTGCTATCTAATCTCTTAACAGCACATTTTAAATGGTGGCCAAATGACTAAGATTAGAGACTCAATCTTGGCCAGAGGAGAAAAATCAACAGGCCTACACATGTACTAGACCTCTGATATCTGGCTCCATTGATGCCATTAATTTAAGAACTAACCAATTTTATTGATACAAAACATACTGCCACGTTACCTTTTGAGGAGAGGGTCCCATTCTGAAGTTCTGGAAGTGAGTAATGCAGATAATAGGTGTGTGAGCTTAGGAGAGAGAAAGTATGTGGGCACTGCCATTTCACTAGCTGGGTGATTTAGGTAGGGCTAGACATTTATTACTCCTTTAAGCCTCATTTTTGTCATCTATAACATCTACCTCATAAGGTAGGCTTACATAAAATAGTGAAAAAGTGTTTATCAAGGTGACTGACAAAAGGCTCTCAGTACAGGGTAGGTATAATTACTGTTATTGTCATTATTATTTTGTTTTGAATATTCCCCCTATATTTTTCCTCTCCCCAATTTTAAGTGGTACTTGGCCTTTTATATTTTCTCCCTTAGGAATTTTTGGAAGCTTTGAGAGGAGAAGTAGCCTGAAGACAATGGCTCTTCCTGTTTGGGGTAGAGTCTAAACCCATTGTAAAAATTATAAAACAAATCTCAACTAAAATAGAGTCCAGAGGCCAGAAGGGGGAGCTCTCATGCCCTAGCAGAGAGCAGAGCCCAACAGGGAAAAGAAAAACTTTCTCTTCTTGACTGCCAAGAGCTTAGCCAATGAGAGACTGCTGCAATTCAGCCAATGAAAAACCAATATTCTTCTAACTCACTTCCTCCAATGGACTCTCTTTACTAGAGGTCTCCCAACTTCCTTTTTCCCTCTTTAAAAGTGTTCTCTTCAAGGATCATGAGAGATTACTACAAGCAAGTATTTGCCAATAAAATGGACAACATGGAAGAAATGGACAAATTTTCAGAAAAGCACAACCTTCCGAGGCTGAACCAGGAAGAAAGAGAAAATATAAACAGACCAATCACAAGCACTGAAATTGAGACTGTGATAAAAAATCTTCCAACAAACAAAAGCCCAGGACCAGATGACTTCACAGGCGAATTCTATAAAACACTTAGAGAAGAGCTAACACCTATCCTTCTCAAACTCTTCCAAAATATAGCAGAGGGAGGAACACTCCCAAACTCATTCTACGAGGCCACCATCACCCTGATACCAAAACCAGACAGAGACGTCACAAAGAAAGAAAACTACAGGCCAATATCACTGATGAACATAGATGCAAAAATCCTCAACAAAATACTAGCAAACAGAATCCAACAGCATATTAAAAGGATCACACACCATGATCAAGTGGGGTTTATCCCAGGAATGCAAGGATTCTTCAATACACACAAATCAATCAATGTGATAAACCATATTAACAAATTGAAGGAGAAAAACCATATGATTTTAATCTCAATAGATGCAGAAAAAGCTTTCGACAAAATTCAACACCCATTTAGGGTAAAAACCCTCCAGAAAGTAGGCATAGAGGGAACTTACCTCAACATAATAAAGGCCATATATGACAAACCCACAGCCAACATCGTTCTTAATGGTGAAAAACTGAAACCATTTCCTCTAAGATCAGGAATAAGACAAGGTTGTCCACTCTCACCACTATTATTCAACACAGTTTTGGAAATACTAGCCACAGCAATCAGAGAAGAAAAAGAAATAAAAGGAATCCAAATCCGAAAAGAAGAAGTAAAACTGTCACTGTTCGCAGATGACATGATATTATACACAGAGAATCCTAAAGATGCTACCAGAAAACTACTAGGGTTAATCAATGAATTTGGTAAAGTAGCAGGATACAAAATTAATGCACAGAAATCTCTGGCATTCCTATACACGAATGATGAAAAATCTGAAAGAGAAATTAAGGAAACACTCCCATTGACCACTGCAACAAAAAGAATAAAATACCTAGGAATAAACCTACCTGGGGAGAAAAAAGACCTGTATTCAGAAAAGTATAAGACACTAGTGAAAGAAATTAAAGATGATACAAATAGATGGAGAGATATACCATGTTCTTGGATTGGAAGAATCAACATTATGAAAATGACTCTAATACCCAAAGCAATCTACAGATTCACTGCAATCCCTATCAAACTACCAAGGGCATTTTTCACAGAACTAGAACAAAAAAATTCACAATTTGTATGGAAACACAAAAGACCCCAAACAGCAAAGCAATCTTGAGAAAGAAAAACAGAGCTGGAGGAATCAGGCTCCCGGACTTCAGAGTATACTACAGAGCTACAGTAATCAAGACAGTGTGGTACTGGCACAAAAACAGAAAGATAGATCAATGGAACAGGATAGAAAGCCCAGAGATAAACCCACGCACATATGGTCACCTTATTTTTGATAAAGGAGGGAAGAATATACAATAAAGACAGCCTCTTTAATAAGTGTTGCTGGGAAAACTGGACAGCTACATGTAAAAGAATGAAATTAGAACACTCCCTAACACCATACACAAAAATAAACTCAAAATGGATTAAAGACCTAAATGTAAGGCCAGACACTATAAAACTCTTCGAGGAAAACATACGCAGAACACTCTATGACATCAATCATTGCAAGATCCTTTTTGACAGACCTCTTAGAGAAATGGATATAAAAACAGAAATAAACAAATAGACCTAATGAAACTTAAAAGCTTTTGCACAGCAAAGGAAACCATAAACAAGATTAAAAGACAACCCCCAGAATGGGAGAAAATATTTGCAAATGAAGCAACTGACAAAGGATTAATCTCCAAAATTTATAAGCAGCTCATGCATCTCAAGATCAAAAAAACAAACAACCCAATTGAAAAATGGGCAGAAGACCTAGACAGACATTTCTGCAAAGAAGATATACAGATTGCCAACAAACACATGAAAGGATGCTCAACATCATTAATCATTAGAGAAATGCAAATCAAAACTACAATGAGGTATCACCTCATACCAATCAGAATGGCCATCATCAAAAAATCTACACACAATAAATGCTGGAGAGGGTGTGGAGAAAAGGGAACACTCTTGCACTGTTGGTGGGAATGTAAATTGATACAGCCACTATGGAGAACAGTATGCAGGTTCCTTAAAACACTAAAAATAGAACTACCATACGACCCAGCAATCCCACTACTGGGCATATACCCTGAGAAAACCATAATTCAAAAAGAGTCATGTACCACAATGTTCATTGCAGCTCTATTTACAATAGCCAGGACATGGAAGCAACCTAAGTGTCCACTGACAGATGAATGGATAAAGAAGATGTGGCACATATATACAATGGAATATTACTCAGCCATAAAAGGAAACGAAATTGAGTTATTTGTAGTGAGGTGGATGGACCTAGAGTCTGTCCTACAGAGTGAAGTAAGTCAGCAAGAGAAAGACAAATACCCTATGCTAACACATATATATGGAATCAAAAAAAAAAAAGCTTCTAAAGAACCTAGGGGCAGGACACGAATAAAGACACAGACATAAAGAATGGACTTGAGAACACGGGAGGGGGAAGGGTAAGCTGGGACAAAGTGATAGAGTGGCATGGACTTATAAATACTACCAAATGTAAAATAGATAGCTAGTGAGAAGCAGCTGCATAGCACAGGGAGATCAGCTGGATGCTTTGTGACCATCTAGAGGGGTGGGATAGGGAGGGTGGGAGGGAGACGCAAGAGGGAGGAGACATGGGGATATATGTATATGTATAGCTGATTCACTTTGTTATACAGCAGAAACTGACACACCATTGTAAAGCAATTATAGTCCAATAAAGATGTTAAAAAAAAAAAAAGTGTTCTCTTCTCCTAGCTGTTGGGGAACTTTGCCCAAGGCTGGCCATGGTTGCAGACCCTGAGTTGCAATTCTTTATTGATCCCTACTAAACCCATTTTTGCTGGAGCAATAACTGGCAGTCTCTTTGTTTTAGGTCAACACCATTCAAGATATCATTGAGGTATCCTGACGAAGAAGGCGGGAGGGAGATCTCTGGTTAGAAGCCATAAGTTGCCAAAAAAGGAGGGTCTGAGGAGTCCTGAGAGCTGTGTTTCCTGCTCCAGTGTGACTCTGACCCAAGAAGGAGGGAGAGTTGTAACTTCCAAATGGGGAGGGGAGATCCTGGCTGTGCTCAAGTTCACCCTCAGATTGCACCTTTTTTTTTTTTTTTTTTTTTTTTGCTTTATTTAGGACAGAATAAATCTTGATTTCAAAATCTGAACATTTTTGAAATATTAGTTTTAAGGACAGCAGAGCAGAAGGGGGTGTTGGAGAAATGGGTTTGAATTCTGCATCTTCAGTGGCTGGCTTAGTAACTGTCAGGGTGATGGAAAACGAGATGTTTTCCATGGGCCAGCGGCTGGCTATTCTCACAGTCATATCACCTCCGATAGCCACCTCCATTTCTTCCTTTTCAGAAGTGAAGAGCCAAGAAATCTTAGATGAAGACTAAGCATAGCTATGTGATCTTGAGCACATCACTTAACCTCCTTGGTTTACACTGGAAAATGAGGTTAACGAAAAACACTCTGGGGGCTTCCCTGGTGGCGCAGTGGTTGAGAGTCCGCCTGCTGATGCAGGGGACACGGGTTCGTGCCCTGGTTGGGAAAGATCCCACATGCCGCGGAGCGGCTGGGCCCGTGAGCCATGGCCGCTGAGCCTGCACGTCCGGAGCCTGTGCTCCGCAACGGGAGAGGCCACAACAGTGAGAGGCCCGCGTACGGCAAAAAAAACAAAAAAAACAAAACAAAAAAACCCACTCTGCTCACTGAGGAGAAAACAGTTGTAGTAGACCACTTCAAGATTTTTCCAGTGATAAAATCATAACAAAAATGAAATGAGGTTTGTGTTCTTCTTGGTGTATTCAAGGTGATGGATAAGAATAACATATTTTTAAATTCATTCATTCTATGGACAAATGTTAAATTATTACTCTGCTGCTCCTTCACTATATTTAGGCACATAGAGAAAGGGGGTCTATAACTAAATTGTGTTTCCTTTCTCCAAGACAGTGCAATCAAATTCACTGAAATAAACGGAATCATTCTCAGTCTATATGTCAGGCCTATGAGGAAACAGGCAATATGGTTTGATCCTGCTGAGAATCGGATTTCTAATAGAAGCACAATGGAAACACTGAATTGACCCATATTTGTACATTTTACCATCAGCTTGAAAGGCTTTTGTCTTAATAATTCTGCAAACCTTTCCCCGAAGTGCTCTGTCTTCTAAAACAGTCTATTACCCATTTGCCTGTCTCAAAATTATCTAATGCTGTACTTCATAGAGAGTTTTCCATGGAACTCTAGTTCTGAAAAAGGTTAGAAGAAAGTGTGTGAGGAAAAACAAACAAAAAACCTTTTTCTCATCAAATTTGTTATATGTTGGGTAAACAAGTTCAGTCAGTTTTCTATATTATAGTACATCCTGGAAACTCTAACACCTTAATATGCATCATGACTTTTAAGAGGAGAACAAACTGCATAGCATTTCCCAAATTTATTTTACCAAGGAAGTATTTGTTTCAAAGAGCATCTCCTAGAAACACAATGGGACAAACTGTGGAAAACTCTAGCTGGAATGTAGGCATTTTAAAAAATCTATAAATT
Source organism: Mesoplodon bidens (assembly GCF_964165515.1). Lineage (NCBI taxonomy): Eukaryota > Metazoa > Chordata > Mammalia > Artiodactyla > Ziphiidae > Mesoplodon > Mesoplodon bidens. Next base: position 65,186,213 of record NC_138162.1, on the reverse strand, counting down.
CTTAGCTTCAAGACAAGTACAACTTCTGGACACACACATCAGCAAGACAAATGTGCCAGGATATCTTCTATAGAAAACTTGGAGACTTAAAAGAAGTAGTCAATTTCCCCCCACCAAAGGGGAGCTGTCCAAGGATAGCCAGATCTTCACATACTTTTTAAAACATTTTTTCCATATATAGAAATGATAGATTCTCATTGTGGGAAATTTAAAAAACAAGTAGAACAAGGGAAATAAAAATTATCCATCCTTCCACTTCTAAGCTATTTGGTATAAATTCTTTCAGTCTTTTCTCCATGGTATGTATGGACACGTACATCTTTTGTGTATTTGTATATATAACTTTTCAACTGCTTTCTCATTTTATTTTTGCTCATTAGAATTCTCTCTTCTTATTAAAAATCTTTAAAATCAGAGCTTACAATGGTTGCAAAATATGCCATCACATGGATGTACAGTAACTTCTGTTGTTGGACATTTAGGCTGTTTCTAATTTTTTTCTTATTGTGAATATCCCTGCCCATGAATCTTTGTCTGTATTTGTTTATTTCCTTAGGATGGATTCCTAGAAGTGGAATTATTGTTTCTAATGGCATAAATTTTTTCAAGGCTCTTTATACACTAAGGTCTAATAGCTTGCCAGAATATTTATATCAATCTACACTCCAACTGCATATGAAAGTAGGTAGTGGAACAATGGCTGTGGTAGTTTAGGAATCACCAAATAAAAGTATCTAAAGGAATTCTTTACCCTGAATTTTGTGAAGATCAAGAATTGGTCAAGAATTATTATACTCATACTCCGTATTAAAATTCTATACATTTTTTATCATATATGGGTATGTATGTGATAGCAACTTCCAATTCTTGCTACATAAAGAAATCATTAATAATCTGCAAGTAATAACAATGAATAACTAGTTCTAATTCTGGCACTTCTTATTTTTGCTCCATGAAACTTGTTTCTCCATAAACTGCTCTAATCTGGGGTTTCAATCCTGCTTTGAGGATATTATTATTAACTTCTGAGTTTTTTTATACATTTGTTAAAAATACAGTCTTATCTATCAGTTTTCAAGTGTTAGTACTCTCTCTTTTGCTCACTTCCCCAATCTCCTTGCTGTTCCTAGAATATACTTTTTTTTTTTTTTTTGGTGCTATGCAGGCCTCTCACTGTTGTGGCCTCTCCCGTTGTGGAGCACAGGCTCCGGACGCGCAGGCTCAGCAGCCATGGCTCACGGGCCCAGCTGCTCCGTGGCATGTGGGATCCTCCTCGACCAGGGCATGAACCCACATCCCCTGCATCGTCAGGCGGACTCTCAACTGCGCCACCAGGGAAGCCCTAGAATATACCTTTGTAATCACTGTTTTCTCTTTCTAGAAATTCTTTCTCCTTTTATTTGTTCATTGACTCTCTTATGTTGTTTAGATCTCTGATCAAATATCACCTCTGAAAGTGCATACTTCGTGCTTCACATTTTTTACATAATTTTTCTCTAACAATTATTATTACTTGACTTCGTATTATTTATTTTTCTATTTGTGTATGGTCCTTTCCTCCCTCCCAACAAGAATTAAAACTACATGAGAACAGGAACTATTTCTGCTTTATCCACTATGGTAGCTCTAACATGCCCTGAGTGTCTGGCACATAGTAGCAGCTCAATAAATATTTAATGAATGAGCAAATAAATTTCCCTACCTCCCAACATCTTGACAAAAGCTGTGTACCTGTTGAATTTGCTAATGAACATATCTGTGTGATCGTACATCTATACCTTTTCCTACCTTCACATTCTACGTCTGTTTTCTTTCTGCACTACATATTTTCTCCTGTGAGATCGGAGGTTTTAGTCACAGGAAATGCTAAAAGGAAGAGCACTTAAACACCATTTAATGAGAAGACTCATTTCCTGCTTAGCATCTAATCCGTAAATTGATCTCCCACTGAGAAGAAATATGACTACTACAATGTTTTCTGTTCAGCATTTTTACATCTTCCTGAGCTCAGGAGTGCTATTATTTACTTACGTTATATCTGATATCAGGAGGCTGGACAAGAAGCCTCTTGAACAGATCTGTGGTGACAGGTGTCCTGGGTGGACGAGCATGGCGACCTGGTCAGTATGAATTAATGCTCTCATTAATTAGTGTTCTTGGTGCTTTTGCCATCTTATACTATACTCTGTGTCTCTCTTTCTTCATCTCAAGAAGTGGCCTCCTACTACTATATTGATTTGAAGTTGACATTCAGCTGGCTCCCTAGTTGATGATTAAAGACTGAGGAAATATGGCATCAAGTAATGGCGTAGTGTTGAATTTGTGCATTCTAGTTTCCTTGCCTCTACCTGGGAAGCAAGTAAAAAATCACTTAATTCTACAGAGCTCTTCATTAGAGAGAAATTGGACTAGATGATCTCTGAGTTCCTATAATCCAAATACTCTAAGATTATGATCTATGGCAGAGCATCCCAAGTGTTTTCCATGGAATTACAAATTCCACAAATGTCACTAAAGAGCATAGGGGTAGGAGGAGCCAATGGACAAGGGCAAATAAGTCAGGGCAATGGAAAGCATCATAACCCCTTAAGAAATGCAGACTGCATGTGAGCATATTAAGTGTTGATTATTAATTATGTACCCTCTACTTCTTATTTACAGACGAAAAGTTCTTTACCTTTTATGTTTGTTCTTTGAAAGGAGTAGCACCCTTTCCTTGATCATTGTATTTTATTCTTCTCTTTTCCTTCTTCAGATAAATTACAAATTCTTTTGTATTTCAGCAGTTGATGGTCTATACTTATTTGAGAAGGTCCATCATGATTTTGACATGCACAAGACAATGTTCCTGTGGTTTCATAGGTCTTTCCTGATCATCACCAAAATTGCATTATCTCTTTCAGTAGCAGCAGTAACAGCAGTTCACTGAAGCAACACCTTTGGGGAACATCTTCAGACATCTCTTTTAGAAGGTTCTGGCTTAGATACCTCCCTTAAATGTTAATTTTCACTTGCATATAGAAAGAGTAATTGATTCTCTTTTTCACCTAATATCCCTTTTTAAAAATGGAGGTTGCCATTAGAATTTTCTCCCTCAGTCCTTTACTTCAGAGGTAGCAAATTGTTGGCTTGTGGGCTTGATCAAGTTTGGAGACAGTTTATTCATTTCACACAGTGATTTTTGTTGTTCTTGTTGGCAGTGTGTTTTATTAACTGGACTAATACAAAAGAATTGGGTGATTTTGCATAAGTATTCAAAATTCAGTTTTCATTTTAAAATATCAGGAGTTCTGGTACCACTGGGCCAGCATTCCTAAATGGCAATGATTAGCTAGAGGTGGGTGGTGCTTGTCTTCCTTAGAACAGGCCTAAGTTGTCTAGTGCACCACGGTCCCCAATATTCTCCACTGTCTGGTATATCCCGAGGCAGGCTGCTAGTTTCTTTCACTATCAGGCTTATGCTGATTCTTCCCCTAGAGTAGAAAAAGATATCCCTGCTTCTACTCCATTTCAGTTATTTATATTATTGACCTGGCTACTGTAAGTGCCTGAATGGTTAACTCATGCTTTAAAACTTGCACAGATGATGTGGTTTCAAATCTTAATACTGGTCTCTCTTCTGAATGAGGTTCGTAGCCTCTCTTTGCTTTAAATGTAACCCACAAATGAATACAGTGTTCCCGAAGTTGACTAGCCAAAGTCCAGTAGGAGAAGTATAGTCAAGGACTATTTACATGATATTAAGCTGAGTGTGGAATAAAATAGAAAGTCTGCTATAAAAGCTATTTTCAAATATTCTTCTCTGAAGCCAGGTTTCCCTTATCCAGTACTTATCTAGTTGGTTTATAGTCCTAAGAACAGCCCCTTATATACTGCAGGTCACCTGTGAGATGATCATATTTCAGCAGTGAGGAGGGCACAGGATGCACATTCACAAGAACTGGGGTTATACTCACTAGTTTGTTGTATTTTTTATATTCTGCATATAAATTATATCATACAGTATTTGTCTTTCTCTGACTTATTTCATTTAGTGTAATACCCTCCAAGTCCATCCATGTTGTTGCAAATAGCAAAGTTTCATTCTTTTCTATAGTTGAATAGTATTCCATTGTATATATGTACCACATCTTCTTCATCCATTAAACTGTTAATGGACACTTAGGTTGCTCCCATATCTTGGCAACTGTAAATAATGCTGCTGTGAACATTGGAATGCACATATTTTTAGAATTAGTGTTTTTGTTTTTTTCTACTATATACTCAGGAGTGTAACTGCTGCATCATATAGTAGTTCTATTTTTAGTTTTTTTGAGAAATTGCCATACTATTTTCCACAGTGGCTGCACCAATTTATATTCACACCAACAGTGTATGATGGTTCAATTTTTTCCATCTTGCCAACACTTGTTATTTGTGTTCTTTTTGATGATAGCCATTCTGACAGGTGTGGGTCAATACCTTGTTGCGGTTTTGATTTGCATTTGCTGATAATTAGCTATGTTGACAGCATTTTTATGTGACTGTTGGCCATATGCATGTCCTCTTTGGGAAAATGTCTATTCAGGTCTTCTGCCCATTTTTAAATCTGGTTGTTTGTTTTTTGATATTGAGTTGTATGAGCTGTTTATATGTTTTGTATATTAACCCCTTATTGGTCATATTATTTTAAATATGTTCTCCCATTCAGTAGGCTGTCTTTTATTTTTTCTGCTGTATTGCTTTTTATTTCTTTAGGACTCCAACTTTATGGAAACATTTCAATAAGATGAATTACAGGTTGAAGCATATGAACATTTTCATGATTCTTGCAAAAGGAACATATTTTTGAAAATTTTTTTTTACCAATTTATTCTATCTTCTTTTTTTTTTTAGTTTCTGCTTTATAACAAATTTAATCAGTTATACATATACATATGTTCCCATATCCCCTCCCTTTTGCATCTCCCTCCCACCCTCCCTATCCCACTCCTCTAGGTGGTCACAAAGCACCGAGCTGATCTCCCTGTGCTATGCAGCTGCTTCCCACTAGCTATCTACCTTACGTTTGGTAGTGTATATATGTCCATGCCGCTCTTTCACTTTGTCACAGCTTACCCTTCCCCCTCCCCATATCCTCAAGTCCATTCTCTACTAGATCTGTGTCTTTATTCCTGTCTTACCCCTATGTTCTTGATGACATTTTTTTTCTTTTTTTTTATTAGTCTCTGCTTTACAACAAAGTGAATCAGTCATACATATACATCTGTTCCCACATCCCCTCCCTCTTGCGTCTCCCTCCCTCCCACCCTCCCCATTCCATCCCTCCAGGCGGCCACAAAGCAACGAGCCGATCCCCCCACACCACGCGGCAACCCCCCACCATCCATCCAACCCACTCCCGGCAGTGTATACACGTCCATGCCTCTCCCCGGCCCCGTCACAGCCCCCCACCCCCCATATCCCCAAGCCCACCCCCAGTAGATCTGTGTCTCTATTCCTGTTTTACCCCTAAGTTCTTCATGACATTTTTTCCCTTAAATTCCATATATATGTGTTAGCATACGGTATTTGTCTTTCTCTTTCTGACTTACTTCACTCTGTAGGACAGACTCTAGGTCTATCCACCTCATTACAAATAGCTCAGTTTCATTTCTTTTTATGGCTGAGTAATATTCTATTGTATATATGTGCCACATCTTCTTTATCCATTCATCCGATGATGGACACTTAGGTTGTTTCCATCTCCGGGCTATTGCGAATAGAGGTGCAATGAACATTTTGGTACATGTCTCTTTTTGAATTATGGTTTTCACAGGGTATATGCCCAGTAGTGGGATTGCTGGGTCATATGGTAGTTCTATTTGTAGTTTTTTAAGGAACCTTCATACCGTTCTCCATAGTGGCTGTACCAATTCACATTCCCACCAGCAGTGCAAGAGTGTTCCCTTTTTTTGACACCCTCTCCAGCATTTATTGTTTCTAGATTTTTTGATGATGGCCATTCTGACTGGTGGGAGATGATATCTCATTGTAGTTTTGATTTGCATTTCTCTAATGAGTAAAGATGTTGAGCAACCTTTCATGTGTTTATTGGCACTCTGTATATCTTCTGTGGAGAAATGTCTATTTAGGTCTTCTGCCCATTTTTCGATTGGGTTGTTTGTTTTTTTGTTATTGAGCTGCATGAGCTGCTTATAAATTTTGGAGATTAATCCTTTGTCAGTTGCTTCATTTGCAAATATTTTCTCCCATTCTGAGGGTTGTCTTTTGGTCTTGTTTATGGTTTCCTTTGCTGTGCAAAAGCTTTGAAGTTTCATTAGGTCCCATGTGCTTATTTTTGTCTTTATTTCCATTTCTCTAGGAGGTAGGTGAAAAAGGATCTTGCTGTGATTTATGTCATAGAGTGTTCTGCCTATGTTTTCCTCTAAGAGTTTGATAGTGTCTGGCCTTACATTTAGGTCTTTAATCCATTTTGAGCTTATTTTTGTGTATGGGAGTGATCTAATCTCATACTTTTACATGTCCCTGCCCAGTTTTCCCAGCACCACTTATTGAAGAGACTGTCCTTTCTCCACTGTACATTCCTGCCTCCTTTATCAAAGATAAGGTGACCATATGTCCGTGGGTTTATCTCTGGGCTTTCTATCCTGTTCCATTGATCTATCTTTCTGTTTTTGTGCCAGTACCATACTGTCTTGATTACTGTAGCTTTGTAGTATAGTCTGAAGTCAGGGAGCCTGATTCCTCCAGCTCCATTTTTCGTGCCCAAGATTGCTTTGGCTATTCGGGGTCTTTTGTGTTTCCATACAAATTGTGAAATTTTTTGTTCTAGTTCTGTGAAAAATGCCAGTGGTAGTTTGATAGGGATTGCATTGAATCTGTAGATTGCTTTGGGTAGTAGAGTCATTTTCACAATGTTGATTCTTCCAATCCAAGAACATGGTACATCTCTCCATCTATTTGTATCATCTTTAATTTCTTTCATCAGTGTCTTATAATTTTCTGCATACAGGTCTTTTGTCTCCTAGGGTAGGTTTATTCCTAGATATTTTATCTTTTTGTTGCAATGGTAAATGGGAGTGTTTCCTTGATTTCACTTTCAGATTTTTCATCATTAGTATATAGGAATGCAAGAGATTTCTGTGCATTAATTTTGTATCCTGCTACTTTACCAAATTCATTGATTAGCTCTAGTACTTTTCTGGTAGCATATTTAGGATTCTCTATGTATAGTATCATGTCATCTGCAAACAATGACAGCTTTACTTCTTCTTTTCCAATTTGGATTCCTTTTATTTCCTTTTCTTCTCTGTGTGCTGTGGCTAAAACTTCCAAAACTATGTTGAATAAGAGTGGTGAGAGTGGGCAACCTTGTCTTGTTCCTGATCTTAGTTGAAATGGTTTCAGTTTTTCACCATTGAGGACGATGCTGGCTGTGGGTTTGTCATATATGGCCTTTATTATGTTGAGGAAAGTTCCCTCTATGCCTACTTTCTGCAGGGTTTTTACCATAAATGGGTGTTGAATTTTGTCGAAAGCTTTCTCTGCATCTATTGAGATGATCATACGGTTTTGCTCCTTCAATTTGTTAATATGGTGTATCACGTTGATTGATTTGCATATATTGAAGAATCCTTGCATTCCTGGAATAAACCCCACTTGATCATGGTGTATGATCCTTTAATGTGCTGTTGGATTCTGTTTGCTAGTATTTTGTTGAGGATTTTTGCATCTATGTTCATCAGTGATATTGGCCTCTAGTTTTCTTTCTTTGTGACATCCTTGTCTGGTTTTGGTATCAAGGTGATGGTGCCCTCGTAGGGTGTTCCTCCCTCTGCTATATTTTGGAAGAGTTTGAGAAGGATAGGTGTTAGCTCTTCTCTACATGCTTGATAGAATTCGCCTGTGAAGCCATCTGGTCCTGGGCTTTTGTTTGTTGGAAGATTTTTTATCACAGTTTCAATTTCAGTGCTTGTGATTGGTCTGTTCATATTTTCTATTTCTTCCTGATTCAGTCTTGGCAGGTTGTGCATTTCTAAGAATGTGTCCATTTCTTCCAGGTTGTCCATTTTATTGGCATAGAGTTGCTTGTAGTAATCTCTCATGATCTTTTGTATTTCTGCAGTGTCAGTTACTTCTCCTTTTTCATTTCTAATTCTATTGATTTGAGTCTTCTCTCTTTTTTTCTTGATGAGTCTGGCTAATGGTTTATCAATTCTTTTTATCTTCTCAAAGAACCAGCTTTTAGTTTTATTGATCTTTGCTATCGTTTCCTTCATTTCTTTTTCATTTATTTCTGATCTGATTTTTATGATTTCTTTCCTTCTGCTAACTTTGGGATGTTTTTGTTCTTCTTTCTCTAATTGCTTTAGGTGCGAGGTTAGGTTGTTTATTCGAGATGTTTCCTGTTCCTTAAGGTAGGATTGTATTGCTATAAACTTCCCTCTTAGAACTGCTTTTGCTGCATCCCATAGGTTTTGGGTCGTCGTGTCACCATTGTCATTTGTTTCTAGGTATTTTTTAATGTCCTTTTTGATTTCTTCAGTGATCACTTCGTTATTAAGTAGTGTATTGTTTAGCCTCCATGCGTTTGTATTTTTTACAGCTCTTTTCCTGTAATTGATATCTAGTCTCATAGCACTGTGGTCAGAAAAGATACTTGATACAATTTCAATTTTCTTAAATTTGCCAAGGCTTGATTTGTGACCCAAGATATGATCTATCCTGGAGAATGTTCCATGAGCACTTGAGAAAAATGTGTATTCTGTTGTTTTTGGATGGAATGTCCTATAAATATCAATGAAGTCCATCTTGTTTAATGTATCATTTAAAGCTTGTGTTTCCTTATTTATTTTCATTTTGGATGATCTGTCCATTGGTGAAAGTGGGGTGTTAAAGTCCCCTACTATGATTGTGTTACTGTCGATTTCCCCTTTTATGGCTGTTAGTATTTGCCTTATGTATTGAGGTGCTCCTATGTTGGGTGCATAAATATTTACAATTGTTATATCTTCTTGGATCGATCCCTTGAACATTATGTAGTGTCCTTCTTTGTCTCTTTTAATAATCTTTATTTTAAAGTCTATTTTGTCTGATATGAGAATTGCTACTCCAGCTTTCTTTTGGTTTCCATTTACATGGAATATCTTTTTCCATCCCCTTACTTTCAGTCTTTATGTGTCTCTAGGTCTGAAGTGGGTCTCTTGTAGACAGCATATATATGGGTCTTGTTTTTGTATCCATTCAGCCAATCTGTGTCTTTTGGTGGGAGCATTTAGTCCATTTACATTTAAGGTAATTATCGATATGTATGTTCCTATTCCCATTTTCTTAATTGTTTTGGGTTCGTTATTGTAGGTCTTTTACTTCTGTTGTGTTTCTTGCCTAGAGAAGTTCCTATAGCATTTGTTGTAAAGCTGGTTTGGTGGTGCTGAACTCTCTCAACTTTTGCTTGTCTGTAAACGTTTTAATTTCTCCATCAAATCTGAATGAGATCCTTGCTGGGTAGAGTAATCTTGGTTGCAGGTTTTTCTCCTTCATCACTTTAATTATGTCCTGCCACTCCCTTCTGGCTTGTAGAGTTTCTGCTGAGAGATCAGTTGTTATCCTGATGGGGATTCCCTTGTGTGTTATTTGTTGTTTTTCCCTTGCTGCTTTTAATATGATTTCTTTGTGTTTAATTTTTGACAGTTTGACTAATATGTGTCTTGGTGTATTTCTCCTTGGATTTATTCTGCATGGCACTCTCTGTGCCTCCTGGAGTTGATTAACTATTTCCTTTCCCATATTAGGGAAGTTTTCAACTATAATCTCTTCAAATATTTTCTCAGTCCCTTTCTTTTTCTCTTCTTCTTCTGGAATCCCTATAATTCGAATGTTGGTGCGTTTAATGTTGTCCCAGAGGTCTCCGAGACTGTACTCTGTTCTTTTCATTCTTTTTTCTTTATTTTGCTCTGCATCAGTTATTTCCACTATTTTATCTTCCACCTCACTTATCCATTCTTCTGCCTCAGTTATTCTGCTATTGATCCCATCTAGAGTATTTTTCATTGCATTTATTGTGTTTTTAATCGATGCTTGATTCATCTTTAGTCCTTCTAGGTCCTTGTTAACTGTTTCTTCCATTTTGTCTATTCTATTTCCAAGATTTTGGATCTTGGAAATAGAATCTTGGATCATCTTTACTATCATTATTCTGAATTCTTTTTCAGGTAGACTGCCTATTACCTCTTCATTTGTTAGGTCTGGTGGGTTTTTATCTTGCTCCTTCTCCTGCTGTGTGTTTTTCTGTCTTCTCATTTTGCTTATGTTACTGTGTTTGGGGTCTCCTTTTTGCAGGCTGCAGGTTCGTACTTCCCATTGTTTTTGGTGTCTGTCCCCAGTGGCTAAGATTGGTTTAGTGGGTTGTGTAGGCTTCCTGGTGGAGGGGACTAGTGCCTGTGTTCTGGTGGATGAGGCTGTATCTTGTCTTTCTGGTGGGCAAGTCCACGTCTGGTGGTGTGTTTTGGGGTGTCTGCGGACCTTTTATGATTTTAGGCAGCCTCTCTGCTAATGGGTGGCATTGTGTTCCTGTCTTGCTAGTTGTTTGGCATGGGGTGTCCAGCACTGTAGCTTGCTGGTCGTTGAGAGAAGCTGGGTGCTGGTGTTGAGATGGAGATCTCTGGAAGATTTTCGCCGTTTGATATTATGTGGAGCTGGGAGGTCTCTTGTGGACCCGTGTCCTGAAGTTGGCTCTCCCACCTCAGAGGCACAGCACTGACTCCTGGCTCCTCAATTTGGGATGATGTGTTGTCTATTCATGTATTCCACAGATGCAGGGTACATCAAGTTGACTGTGGAGCTTTAATCCGCTGCTTCTGAGGCTGCTGGGAGAGCTTTCCCTTTCTCTTCTTTGTTCTCACAGCTCCCAGGTCTCAGCTTTGGATTTGGCCCCGCCTCTGCATGTAGGTCACCGGAGGGCATCTGTTCCTCGCTCAGACAGGACAGGGTTAAAGGAGCAGCCGCTTCAGGGTCTCTGGCTCACTCAGGCCGGGGGGGAGCGAGGGGCACGGAGCGTGGGGCAAGCCTGCAGCGCAGAGGCCAGCGTGATGTTGCACCAGCCCGAGGCATGCCGTGCGTTCTCCCAGGGAAGCCGTCCCTGGATCCCGGGACCCCGGCAGTGACGGGTTGCACAGGCTCCTGGAAGGGTGGCGTGGACAGTGACCTGCGCTCGCACACAGGCCTCTTGGTGGTGGCAGCAGCAGCCCCAGCATCCCACGCCCGTCTCTGGGCTCCACGCTTTCAGCTGCGGCTCGCGCCCGTCTGTGGAGCTCCTTTAAGCAGCGCTCTTAATCCCCTCTCCTCGTGCACCAGGAAACCAATAGGGAAGAAAAAGTCTCTTTCCTCTTCGGCAGGTCCAGACTTTCCCCCGGACTCCCTCCCGGCTAGCTGTGGCGCATTAGCCCCCTTCAGGCTGAGTTCTCGCCGCCAGCCCCAGTTCTCTCCCTGCGCTCTGACTGAAGCCTGAGCCTCAGCTTCCAGAGCCACCTGCCCTGGCGGGCGGGCAGACAAGCCTCTCGGGCTGGTGAGTGCCGGTCGGCACCAATTCTCTGTGCGGGAATCTCTCCGCTTTTCCCTACCCAGGTACGTGGGGAGTTTCTTGCCTTTTGGGAGGTCTGAGGTCTTCTGCCAGCGTTCAGTAGGTGTTCTGTAGGAGTTGTTCCACGTGTAGCTGTATTTCTGGTGTATCTGTGGGGAGGAAGGTAATCTCCGCGTCTTACTCTTCCGCCATCTTCCCCGGAAGTTGTGTCTTTTTGTTTTGTCCATGGTTTCTTTTGCTTTGCAAAAGCTTTTGTTTAGTTAGGTCTCATTTGTTTCATTTTGCTTTTATTTCCTTTGCTTTAGGAGACATATCCAAAACAGTATTGCTACAGCTTATGTTGGAGTGTTCTGCATGTTTTCCCATACAATAAACTAGTGAATATAACAAAAAAGAAGCAGACTCACAGATATGGAGAACAAACTAGTGGTTACCAGTATGGGGAGGGACAATAGAAGGGTAGGGGATTAAGAGGTACACACTATGTATAAGGTAAGTTACAAGGATATAGTATACAACACAGGGAACATAGCCAATATTTTATAATAACTATAAATGGAGTATAAACTTTAAAAATAGTGGATCACTATATTACACACCTGCAACTTATATAACATTGTACATCAACTGTACTTCAATAAAAAAAGAGAAAAGAAGAACTGTGGTATGGCCTGGATTCTTCCACATATCAGCTGTGTGCTGTTGGTTATAGTTTTGTTTCCTGGGTCTCAATTTCCACATCTATAAAAAAAAAGTGATTGCACTATATTCCTATGATCAAAAATAAAATAGCTTTGTCCTCTAAAGTTTTTTCTAACTCTGAAAATGATTTTACTGGTTTAAAAGCATTCTTCTATGTGTTTCCCCTAATTTTCCAATGCTTTAGCACATGCCAAAATCTAGCCTATTCTGACACTCTCTTAAAGGTATATGCAATTTCTAAAGTCTTCCTGGTTAGAAGCCTTCCTGGTCACCTTTCACACACACTCTTCTAGTTTGGACTTACTGGAGAAATCCTCCTGCTTTTTATGCATCTACTTTCCTTCCTCATTGTGATCAGGTTTAATAGGATAATTAGGATTTAAATGTTGACATCTTTCTACTATTATAGCCAGTTTTATTTTTGAGATTTTTTAGGCCATGGAAGTAGCCCTTTTCTGTATTTATTGTGTGTTTGTTTTGACTTTTTCATTCCTACCTTCCTAATATCATCTAAAGGGCCCATTTAATATGCTTAGTCTTTCCCTTCCCTAATTATCAAGCTACTAAAGACTGCTTGGACACATTATCCCAATCCACCAAAAAGAGGATCTAAATATTCAGATCATTATACTTTCTCTGCCTTTTGGGTCTAGAAATCTTATGCTAAGGAAGTCAGGAACTTGCCAGATGCTTTGCTTTTAGTCAAATTAGTTTTCCAGTAAATACTTCTAATCTTTCCTAGATACACCGATTTTAGTGAAATGCTATTACATACTCAACGGCCGATCAATATATGCTTTCATAATAGTTAAGAGAGAGGGGAATTAGAGTCAGAAATAGTAAGCCAAAGGTCTCACTTTAAAGAAGAGACTTAAAATGCAGAATAATGGAATGTCCACTTTCATTATTCTCATTCATTCTAAGCCCTTGTCAGAGCAATAGCTATTTAAATTTTGCCTATGGACACAAGAGCTGGTTTCATGAAACCCTGAGATGACCACTTACCAAATGTTTTGACCATTTCTTCTTGGGTTCCTTCCTATGCCTGCCTACCAAATGATCTTTTTATGACAGCTGAGAAGTCAGGAGTGGGAGCTTCCTGGAAGGTGACCGACAGTGACGTCTGCATCTGAGCAGAAAGGGAGCGGAGCATCACACGAGAACTCACAGAATCACACATCTACATCTTTTATTACTCAGATGACTTAGACTTGGGAATTTGGGTCATGCTTGGAAATGAACTTTCTAAACTTTGCTCCTTTCCATCTCTCTGTGTGTAGTGAGCCTCCTGTAAGGCAGGGAAAGAGACTGCAGCCAGGAGAAAGAATCCCGAAGACAAAGGTCCTTCCTGGAAATGTCACTTTCTTGAATTTTAAAGCCAAAGACATGGTAGGAGAGAGCAAACCTCTGACTCTCTTACTTCTTACCTTCTCTTGTTTCATGATATTTTCTTACCATGACTAATCTTGCTTCCCTTACCATGCTTCTCTAAGTTTCCAAGGTGACATTAGCTCTTGTTGCAAGGCCCAAATGTCTGCTCTGGTCAGCAGGACACACTTTTGCCTGCAGGTCTCCTGGTCCTTGTTCTTCATTCCCCAGGGCAACTATGTTTAACATTGCTGATTAGGGAGACTTTCCAGTGACTAGTGGACAATAGTAGTTCATGTAGTAAAGCTGCCTCACACAATAAGCACAAACTAGTAAACAAAGCTAATGTCTCTCTTCTCCAAAGAGATCTGAGTGGCCCCATGGCCTTGACCTAGTGTCAAGTTAAATCACTGACCAAAGTAGTAAAACTCATATCACAGTTGGCCACCCCACATTAGGGACCTCAAGAGTAAAAGCAGAGGACTCCATTGTTTCTACCTTGAATATAAAAGCAACAGGCACCTACACTGCACAGCATATTAAAATGTTAATTATTTGCTCTCTTTAGTCTTAGCATATGAAACAAATTGCCTAGAATTTAAATATACTTTATATGTTAAGTATCGAGAGACCTAACATTTTATTGCTTGTCAGCATTGCTCTATTAAATTTCAAAGCTAGCTTTTCTTTCCTGTAAGCACAAACATGGAAGATGGTACATGTGTGTCTACCAGAAAAAAAAAAGACGTGCATGTACGTTACCTTGACCACACTGCTATTTAAAGTTAAAACTAATCACTGATCCCATATTCATTTTCTCTTCAAGTATATTTTACTTTTATCATGAATTAATGGAAATTAGCATCTTTGTAAAATTTACATTAAATCTGCCAGTTTATACTATAGTTTCCTACAATCTAAGCTTTTGAGTTTGTTTAGAAAAAAATTGAATCTGAAAACCATTTTAACACAGGCACTGATTAAAACATGATCAGTGTAATGGCTTTGTAGATATTTTTCATTAGGTTTTCATGCAAGATCCCTTTAGAATAGAGATTTCAGAGTTTGTACCTTTAACTCAAAATGGGACTAAATTTAATGTTGAATTAACAGGTCATTTGTTGTTTAATGATGTAAAGTTCCAGTAAAAATCATGGCTCATGGAAGCTTAAAATATACTTAACACAACATTTTGAAAGGTAGAAATCTTATTTTCCTTCATGGGCACTTAGAATTATAGTTGAATAAGTTTGTGAATATAAATAGGACTTTTTCTCCTGACTAGAGGTGTTACCCTCCATCTGGCTACCTTCCCACTCAGGTAATTACACAAGGCTTTTTGAAATCACCCCTGAAGTTCTAATTAGACACAATCTTCTTTGCTTCCTGTTGTAAACTGCTGCTTTGAGTCTCACTCTGAAGTGTGTTTCAAATCCATGCCCACTCCCCATCTTCCTATTCCTGTGACTTTGCTAATCAATGCTCTAAAGGACACTAGTGATCTGAAGGGGGCTATGGGACTTGCAATATCTTATCATCAGCTTCACCACTGACATTTCACAAGGGCCTCTGCAGTTAAACAAAGTGGAGATGGAAACAGTAAACATTCAATGACAACTGTGGCACATACCATTAGTAATATTACTTATTTTTCCCTTGAATAATTCTCTAGCACCTATCAGGCCCTCTAGAAGAAGGAGCTTTGAACGAGATGCTGAATCACTTTGCAAGTGTGAATGATTATATTATTAACAGTTGACTGTATAAGGGTAACACCTGCAGCAATGAATCATCTTCATCAGTTTAATAGAATATTTTAAAAATCGCCTCAATGAAGCATCAAAACTAAAAATTTTCCTTGAAAAGTGAAAGCAAAATCATGAAATGTGCATGTTCTCAAATCTAAAATAATTTTACTGCAATTTTTTTTTCATGAATGCTATTCAGCTACAGACCACGTTATCCTGGAAGCTCACATAAAACTTTCTGGGAATATATAAAATCAGTTTGTAATCCCTTTGTTGAAGCTGTTTTAAAATCATTTCTAAGATATATACATATATCTTATATGCATATTGGCATATATCTTAGGTAATGACTTTAAAGCAGCCCCAATGAAGAATATATATATGTACATAAATAATTGAGAATTTTCATTTTTTCTAATTAAAATAGCAAAATGTTATGCAAATAGAGTAATGCCTTATGTATCTGACAGTCTAAAGAAATATGTTATTCTCCAAAATTCCATGTGTCAGATAAGAAAAATTGAGGGAAACTGCATCAGAATAAGCTCTTACTAAAGCTGAATCTTTTTGAGATTTTTAGAAATGGTTTAAATTATAGGGCTGAGCTAGGTCAGAACAAGAATTTTTTTTTTCTTCTCTATTTTTGGTAATTGGCTAGGATTTGCATTGTTTTCAACTACTTTTTAATAAATTCCAAGCTTTGGACACTGAGCGTTTCTATATAACATCACTGACAGAATTAAACAGACTCACCACAGAAGGAGGTACTTCAACAATTTAAACTCTTTTACAGGGATAATGAAGTGAGAGTTTATGGAAAAAATATCTGGTGGATTATTTCTTTTCCAGAAATCTCTTCTTGCTTGGAGAAAGATTTAAATTGTTAGAGGTTTTGATTTTTCATTCAAGTATGTGATTATTTTTCTTATTTTCTGTGGGGAAACACTGATGGGCTATTCCTTTGTCTCCAAAGGTGGTCAGTGTACGGTTAAAGTGAGACAAGGTCAAAGGTGGTCATGTGACAAGAAGAAAGTTGTAAATTACAGGTGTAGGTTCTGAGAGGCTGGTGTTGGGTATCACAGTGTTGTTACCAACTGCATTCTGGTCAAGAAAATAAGCCCTTGGACAGTAAGAGGGGCAAAAACTTCCTAGCCATGTTATGCTGTCATCAAACAGTGAAAGTTTATTCTACTTTCTTCCTTTGCCTTCAGAGCCCAAGATTCTAAAACCAGGACAAGACCTGGATGGTTACTCTGGTTATATGGCAAATATTTTCATCGTAAAATTTAGAACCTAGAATTTAGCTATGATGTTGACACTCCAGCATGACACTTTCCAAAGGTCCTTCACATGGGATCAAGGAAAGTAATCAGAAAAATAGAAAAATATTTGAAGAAGAAAGACATGATTGTAATAGATTAAATGCTTCCCAGTACCTACATCAAGCAGGCTTTCAATTCACAATATTAAAATATCTGGGCAGTTAAAAATCCCTTATTTCCATGGAGAAAGCACTCATCTACTTGGGAGGCCGCATGATGTAGTGGAAAGAACACAATTTAGAGGCTTATACACCTGAATTCCCATCCTACCTCATACAGTAAATAGCTCCATAAACTTGGGCAGTTACTCCTTTCAGTTAGAGTTTTCTCATTTTAAAAACACCTACTTTGCCGTGTCTTTTGAGGACTGGACATGTAGGCCCTAGCAGAGTGCCTACAGTATTGGGGCAATCAAGAAGGACACCAACATGGAAGTCTTCTCTTTATTAAAACTGCACTATTCTACCTCATTGCTTGAATTGACTTCACTGAGTAATGCCAGCAAGACATTCATACTTCTACATAACTCATCGTTTTTTTTTTTTCGTAAATATTATTATTTTTTATTAGTTTCTGCTTTATAACAAAGTGAATCAGTCATACATATACATCTGTTCCCACATCCCTTCCCTCATGCATCTCCCTCCCTCCCACCCTCCCCATCCCACCCCTCCAGGCGGTCACAAAGCACCGAGCTGATCTCCCTGTGCTCTGCGGCTGCTTCCCACTATCTATCTACCTTACGTTTGGTAGTGTATATATGTCCATGCCTCTCTTTCGCTTTGTCACAGCTTACCCTTCCCCCTCCCCATATCCACAAGTCCATTCTCAAGTAGGTCTGGGTCTTTATTCCCGTTTTACCCCTAGGTTCTTCATGACATTTTTTTTTTAAATTCCGTATACATGTGTTAGCATACGGTATTTGTCTTTCTCTTTCTGACTTACTTCACTCTGTATGACAGACTCTAGGTCTATCCATCTCATTACAAATAGCTCAGTTTCGTTTCTTTTTATGGCTGAGTAATATTCCATTGTATATATGTGCCACATCTTCTTTATCCATTCATCCGATGATGGACACTTAGGTTGTTTCCAGCTCCGGGCTACTGTGAATAGAGCTGCAATGAACATTTTGGTACATGTCTCTTTTTGAATTATGGTTTTCTCAGGGTATATGCCTAGTAGTGGGATTGCTGGGTCATATGGTAGCTCTATTTTTAGTTTTTTAAGGAACCTCCATACTGTTCTCCATAGTGACTGTACCAATTCACATTCCCACCAGCAGTGCAAGAGTGTTCCCTTTTCTCCACACCCTCTCCAGCATTTATTGTTTCTAGATTTCTTGATGATGGCCATTCTGACTGGTGTGAGATGACATCTCATTGTAGTTTTGATTTGCATTTCTCTAATGATTAATGATGTTGAGCATTCTTTCATGTGTTTGTTGGCAGTCTGTATATCTTCTTTGGAGAAATGCCTATTTAAGTCTTCGGCCCATTTTTGGATTGGGTTGTTTGTTTTTTTGCTATTGAGCTGCATGAGCTGCTTATAAATTTTGGAGATTAATCCTTTGTCAGTTGCTTCATTTGCAAATATTTTCTCCCATTCTGAGGTTTGTCTTTTGGTCTTGTTTATGGTTTCCTTTGCTGTGCAAAAGCTTTGAAGTTTCATTAGGTCCCATTTGTTTATCTTTGTTTTTATTTCCATTTCTCTAGGAGGTGGGTCCAAAAGGATCTTGCTGTGATTTATGTCATAGAGTGTTCTACCTATGTTTTCCTCTAAGAGTTTGATAGTTTCTGGCCTTACATTTAGGTCTTTAATCCATTTTGAGCTTATTTTTGTGTATGGTGTTAGGGAATGATCTAATCTCAAACTTTTACATGTCCCTGTCCAGTTTTCCCAGCACCACTTATTGAAGAGGCTGTCCTTTCTCCACTGTATATTCCTGCCTCCTTTATCAAAGATAAGTTGGCCATATGTGCGTGGGTTTATCTCTGGGCTTTCTATCCTGATCCACTGATCTATCTTTCTGTTTTTATGCCAGTACCACACTGTCTTGATTACTGTAGCTTTGTAGTATAGTCTGAAGTCAGGGAGCCTGATTCCTCCAGCTCCGTTTTTCGTTCTCAAGATTGCTTTGGCTATTCAGGGTCTTTTGTGTTTCCAAACAAATTTTGAAATTTTTTGTTCTAGTTCTGTGAAAAATGCCAGTGGTAGTTTGATAGGGATTGCATTGAATCTGTAGATTGCTTTGGGTAGTAGAGTCATTTTCACAATACTGATTCTTCCAATCCAGGAGCATGGTATATCTCTCCATCTATTTGTATCATCTTTAATTTCTTTCATCAGTGTCTTATAATTTTCTGAATACAGGTCTTTTGTCTCCTTAGGTAGGTTTATTCCTAGATATTTTATTCTTTTTGTTGCAGTGGTAAATGGGAGTGTTTTCTTGATTTCATTTTCAGATTTTTCATCATTAGTGTACAGGAATGCCAGAGATTTCTGTACATTAATTTTGTATCCTGCTACTTTACCAAATTCATTGATTAGCTCTAGTAGTTTTTCGGTAGCATCTTTAGGATTCTCTATGTATAGTATCATGTCATCTGCAAACAGTGACAGCTTTACTTCTTCTTTTCCAATTTGGATTCCTTTTATTTCCTTTTCTTCTCTGATTGCTGTGGCTAAAACTTCCAAAATTATGTTGAATAAGAGTGGTGAGAGTGGGCAGCCTTGTCTTGTTCCTGATCTTAGTGGAAATGGTTTCAGTTTTTCACCATTGAGGACAATGTTGGCTGTGGGTTTGTCATATATGGCCTTTATTATGTTGAGGAAAGTTCCCTCTATGCCTACTTTCTGCAGGGTTTTTACCATAAATGGGTGTTGAATTTTGTCGAAAGCTTTCTCTGCATCTATTGAGATGATCATATGGTTTTTCTCCTTCAACTTGTTAATATGGTGTATCACATTGATTGGTTTGCGTATATTGAAGAATCCTTGCATTCCTGGAATAAACCCCACTTGATCATGGTGTATGATCCTTTTAATGTGCTGTTGGATTCTGTTTGCTAGTATTTTGTTGAGGATTTTTGCATCTATGTTCATCAGTGATATTGGCCTGTAGTTTTCTTTCTTTGTGCCATCCTTGCCTGGTTTTGGTATCAAGGTGATGGTGGCCTCGTAGAATGAGTTTGGGAGTGTTCCTTCCTCTGATATTGTTTGGAAGAGTTTGAGAAGGATAGGTGTTAGCTCTTCTCTGAATGTTTGATAGAATTCGCCTGTGAAGCCATCTGGTCCTGGGCTTTTGTTTGATGGAAGATTTTTAATCACAGTTTCAATTTCAGTGCTTGTGATAGGTCTATTCATATTTTCTATTTCTTCCTGAGTCAGTCTTGGCAGGTTGTGCATTTCTAAGAATTTGTCCATCTCTTCCAGGTTGTCCATTTTATGGGCATAGAGTTGCTTATAGTAATCTCTCATGATCTTTTGTATTTCTGCAGTGTCAGTTGTTACTTCTCCTTTTTCATTTCTAATTCTATTGATTTGAGTCTTCTCCCTTTTTTTCTTGATGAGTCTTGCTAATGGTTTATCAATTTTGTTTATCTTCTCAAAGAACCAGCGTTTAGTTTTATTGATCTTTGCTATTGTTTCCTTCATTTCTTTTTCATTTATTTATGATCTGATTTTTATGATTTCTTTCCTTCTGCTAACTTTGGGATGTTTTTGTTCTTCTTTCTCTAATTGCTTTAGGTGCAAGGTTAGGTTGTTTATTCGAGATGTTTCCTGTTTCTTAAGGTGGGATTGTATTGCTATAAACTTCCCTCTTAGAACTGCTTTTGCTGCATCCCATAGGTTTTGGGTCGTCGTGTCTCCATTGTCATTTGTTTCTAGGTATTTTTTAATTTCCTCTTTGATTTCTTCAGTTATCACTTCGTTATTAAGTAGTGTATTGTTTAGCCTCCATGTGTTTGTATTTTTTACAGCTCTTTTCCTGTAATTGGTATCTAGTCTCATAGCATTGTGGTCAGAAAAGATACTTGATACAATTTCAATTTTCTTAAATTCACCAAGGCTTGATTTGTGACCCAAGATATGATCTATCCTGGAGAATGTTCCATGAGCACTTGAGAGAAATGTGTATTCTGTTGTTTTTGGATGGAATGTCCTATAAATTACATAACTCATCTTAATGACAGTATCTTACAAGGTATTTAAAACATAAGAGTCTCTCAATTAATATTCCCTTTCAATCGATAACTGAGTTTCCCTGACTTGCTGCTTTATATTGCAGCTTTCTTCCTCTGTCCCCGGTATATAATCTTTAATGACTGTAATCTAATGACCTTCTTAGATGATAAGCTTTACAAAGGGAGGAACTGTGCTGATGTTGCTCACACTTAGCATGATGCAGTTAATGAGCACTTACTGAATGAACGTATAAGTGAAGGAAGGCATAAAAAGTTCTTATTATTACCATACAGTATATTAGCCTAAGAATGTGACTCATTGATATATATTAGGCAAAAACTACCTAGTAGATAAAAATTAATTTCCATGGCAGTAGGAAGAAGTGAACTAGCTAACTAAATTACTTTATCTTAATATCATTAAAAAATTTTAAATATATATGAAAGTAGAGAGAATAGTATAATAACCTTTAAATACCCACCATCCAGTCTCAAGAGCCATTATCTTCCAACAGATTTTGTTTTATTTATTCATACTTCAAAACATGAAACACAAAACCTCTCTAGTGGGGGCACTCTCTCCACCCAGGTTGTATAGGTTTAAGCTTCATTCTTAAATTGCACACAAGGGCCCAGTCAACTTGAATGTGAATTGACAGATTCAAAGAAATGAAATTCAGATGACCAAGAACTATAGTTAATAGAAATATATTGTAAAAATGACAGTAAAACCATATTAAAATTATTAATGATATAAATTAAGGAACTGAGAAAAGCAGCTTGCAGGAATCAGCCATTCTAAGATACAGAATAAAATCAAGAAAGGCAATAAGTGGCTGTGAGAGAAAAGGAGCAAGTAAGAGAAGTAAGGAGTAAGAGAAAAGAAGTACAGTAAGTTATATAGAATAAGTAAAAATAAATCCACATCTATTTTATTAAAATTTCTGAACCTGAATGACAAAGAGAAAATTGTAAATGTAATGAGTGTAAAAAGATAATTTTCAAAGGAACGTAAATTATAGAGATTTCTCAACAACAAGAATAGAAGCCAAATAACAATAGAATCATTTCTTTTTTGAGCTGAGAGGAAATAATTGCCAGCCTGGAATGCCCAGCTAAACCATCGTTTAAGAGAGAGGGTGAAATAAAGATATTTTCATATAAGGAATGAGAGGAGTGCTCTCAAATCCTTGCTGAAAGAACTACTACTATACCATATAATTCAGAAAGGAGAAATGTAAACTCAGTTAAGGTGTGTGATACAAGAAACAATAGTAACATAGCAAAGAATGATAAGCATATGGATAAACCTAAATGAGAAGTGACTATATAAAATACTACTACTACTACTAATTTGGGGGAATAAAATAAAGCTGAAAATAATGAAAAGCAATAATCTAGATGTCAGGAGGCAGGTAATTAGTATTGAAGCACTTAAGATATCATTGTGCTGAGAAGGGGTTGTGCTGGTATCTTCTGTTTGCTCCACCTGATACAGTTTTCACACTTCTTTACCTACCCTCTGCCCTAAAGCCTGACTTGAATGTATTACATCATCATGACCCTAAGTCCTCTGGTTCTGGCTGAGTTCAGCCAATTGGTAATCTTGGCAAAAGATCAGAGGGAGGGGAAAAGGGAGGTCAAGTGTATTTATTTCCCTTGTTCTCTTCCTGTGGGTTCACCTAGGACTGTCTGTATCTTTCAATAAGGTCACTGCTGGACTCAAGGAAAGAGATGCTTCCAGGTTCCTAACAATTTTCCCTCTTTGTTCTGAGACTAGAAATAGTGACCTTTCCACTGCTGCTTGACCCAGGTTCTTTCACTCTCTAATATAAAACCCATAACCCCTCTCATCTTTGTAAATAACCCCATGGTGAATCGATCTTCTTCATATGAACTTAGTTTGAAAGTTGTTGCTTTCCTTTTGACATTTGACTGATACAGAAGGCAAACGTATTGATTAAATTTACACTTTGAAAAACTTAATGGCAGTCGCAAAAAGAATAGAAAGAGAATGATCAACTTGCAAAGAAAAGGAAAATAAAGGAGATGAAAAGATAAAACTCAATCCAACAAAATGCAGGAAAAGAGAGGGGAAAAAATGGTAAACAAAAAGTACAAAACAACATTGTAGAAAATAATTAAGCAAGAGTCCCAGTGCTGGTCATGGTGGAGTAGCCTATAATAGACTCATCATTTACAGATAAAAATTATAAAAGTTGAACCAAAAAAAAAAAAAACCATGGGAAAAAACCTCCACAACACAATACAACAAATAAAATCCTCGATCTTTTGAAGGCATTAGAGAACATCCAAAGTAGGCAGAAACTGTAGGAAATACAGCTCTTGAAGGAAGGGAAGTTTACTAGGTAAGCTCCACATTCACCTGGCGTTTCCTCTAAGGGTACTTCCCAGTTCTCTGTGGGCCAGGAAGGCATCTAACCACACTGAAAAGACCAGGGATTTGGGGCTGCCATAGAGACTTGAAATAAGCGGGGAGAAACTTATACACAGCCATTGCTTATACATTGTCTATGGCTGCTTTCATGCTACAGCAGCAGAGTTGAGTACCTGTAACTTCTACCTCCCTAAAAACCTGCAAGATTTGCTATCTGACCCTTTTATTGACCACTTCTGGCACAGGAGCTAATAGATCCACTGGTGTTACATTTGCCTGCAAAAACATTGACCTACACTGGAAGAAAATAACATCTGCTAGAATCTTAACGATTTTTCATGCACATTGACACTACATCAAAAATCAAGAGGCATGCTAAAACAGTGCACATTGACTGGAAATCAAGAAAAACAATTTACAACAGAAACAAATCTTGTTTCTGTCATGATTTAGATATTTTAAGTAAAAGTATTTAATTCTTAAAAATTTTTTTATTTTGCAATATTATAGACTTACAAAATTTTGCAGAAATAGTATATCAAAGTTGTCTTCTACTCTTCACTCCTTTTTCCTCAATGTTACCATCTCATCTTATATAATCACCGTATAATTTTCTAAATCAAAAAATTAACATTGACGTAATATTATTAAACTCAGACCTTATGTGAATTTCATTAACTGTCCCACTAATTTTCTTTTTCTGATTCAGGATCCAATCCAGGATCCCACATTGCATTTACTTTTCACATCTCTTAGCTTCTTCTAATCAAAAGCAAGTTTTCAGTATTTTTTGTCTTTTATGAACTTGACACTTTTGAAGTATACTGGCCAGTTGTTCTGTAAAATGTTCCCCAGTTTGTGTTCATCTGATGCTTTGTCATGATTGGATTGAGGTTATACTTTTTATGGCCAAAACATCACTGAAGTTGTTTTTTACCCTGTGCTTTGCATAATATCAGTAGGGACATGATGTCAATATGCCTTATTAATGCTGATGTAAATTTTGCTTGATTAAAGGAGTGTCTACCAGGTTTCTCCACTGTAAAGTTATTATTTTCCCTTTGTAATTAATAAGTATCATATGGGGAAATACTTTGAGACCATGCAAACATTCTGATTCTCATCAGTCTTTCACCTATGAATTTCATCAGCCATTGATGATTTCATCTACAAAAATTATTACCGTGTTGTTTGCCAAATGAGGATTTTATTTCTATTGCAATCATTCCTTCTGCACTAATTAACCGGAACTTTGCTGCCTGGAACAGTTATCTATTTCATCATTTATTTATTGATTTAGCCATTTATGTATATCAGTATGAACTCAAGGTTATGTATTTTATTTTATGAGTTATAATTCATCACTATCACTACTTATTTTCTTACTCAAATTGACTCATATTTGGCCACTGACAGCTACAGTATCCTTCAGACATGCCTGAAAAATTTTTGAGTACTTTCATACTTTCTGGCCCATAAGCTTTTCCAAGCTCATCTGAATCCAGGAAAAGAGAAAATATCCAATTGAGAGACAACAATATTAAAAACCAGAACAGAGCTTAAAAGACATGTAGAATATGGACAAATGCCTTAACACTTATGGAACTAGAATCCCAGAAGGAGAGCATAAAAAATGCAGAAGAAATATTTGAAGCAATAATGGTTGAGAATTTCCTAAAACAGATTACAGAAATCAACACACAAATTCAAAAAAGTCAGGGACACCTAAGCAGGATAATTAGAAAGAGAATTACACTTAGACACCTCATAGACAAATTACTAAAAACCAAATAAAACAGGGACTCCCCTGGTGGTGCAGTGGTTAGGAATCCGCCTGCCAATGCAGGGGACATGGGTTCAATCCCTGGTCTGGGAAGATCCCAAATGCCACAGAGCAACTAAGCTCATGTACCACAACTACTGAGCCTACACTCTAGAGCCCATGAGCCACAACTACTGAGCCCATGTGCCTAGAGCCCGTGATCCACAACAAGAGAAGCCACCACAATGAGAAGCCTGCACACCGCAACAAAGAGTAGCCCCTGCTCGCCGCAACTAAAGAAAGCCCGCATGCAGCAACAAAGCCCCAACACGGCCAAAATAAATAAATAAATAAAACCCAAATAAAAAAATAAAAATATAAAAGCATCCAAAGAATAAAGATACATTACCTTCCAATCAACAAAAATTATTATAAGTCCAAATTCACAACAGAAACTATAAAAGTCATAACTCAATGGGATGACATTTAAAGCAAGCCTCAACAAATTTCAAAAAATTGACATATTTGAGTATGACATCCATTGAAACAAATTAGAAATAATTTATAAAAAAGATAACTAAAAACTCCACAAATGTTTTGAATTAAAACAACACACTAAAAATAATCCAAGGGTCAGAAAACAAATAACAATGGAAAGTAGAAAATATTTTGATCTGAACAATAATAAAAATAGAAAATATCAAAATATGAAGCTTATAAATGAGTGCTTATGAAAAATGTATTATTAAATGTAGATATTAGAATAAAGAAATTCAATGATATGAATTCCCACCTTAAATTAAGGAAATAACATCAGATTAAACTCAAAAGAACTAGAAGGAAGTAAATATAAGAGCAGAAATAACTGGCTTTAGAGAACACTTATAAGATCAACAAATCAAAAGTTGGTCTGGTGAAAATGTGACATAAATTCATTAATATAAATAATGTAAAAATAAACCCATAGTAAAAGATATCTTACTGCAAGGAATAGGGAAAATATAAAGTTGTTAATCTCTGCAATGAAATAGGAGACATCACTATAGATTCTGTAGATATTAAAAGTGATAATAAATAAATTCAACAATTTACATGAAATAAACTAACAATTTGAAAAGCACACCTTCCTAAACTAACACAAGTAAAAAGGAAAAAATTGAGTGGTGCCATATCTGTTAAAGAAATTAAGTGTATAATTAAAAACCTCCCCACAAAGAAAACTCCAGGCCAAGATGCTTTATTAATGAATTCTCCCAAACATTTAAGTTAGGAATAATATCAATGTTATCAAACTCCTTTCAGGAAAGAGAAAAAGAAGGAACACTTCCCAATTGATTTTATGAAGGCTTGATGCTGATGACTGTCATGGATTAATAAAAAAGAAAATTACAGATCAATATTCCTTGTAAAGATATATGCAAAAATGTCTCAACAAAATATTGGAAAATAGACCACAGCGATATATACATCATAATCAAGGAGGTTTATTCCAGATATGAAAGGTTGATTTAACATTCAAAAATCAATCATGTAATTTATCATATTAAAATAATGAAGGAGAAAAAATTTTATATATAGAAATTATTGTTCCTATAGATGCAGAAAAAAAACTTGATGAAATTTAGTACCTGTTCATGACAAATTTATCAGCAAACTAAGAGCAAAAGAAACTTTCTTTAATCTGATAGTTTCTATTTTTTTGATAGTTTCTACTTTTAAAATTACAGCTAACATTATACTTAATGGTGAGATACTGAATTTCACCCTAAGGTTGGAAACAAGGCAAGGATTTCTTCTTTTTCTTACTCCTGTTTAATACAGCTGTAGAAGTCCTAGTCAAATAATATGGCATGAAATAAAAGGCATAAAGATTGGAAGGAGGACACAAAACTGTGTTTTTACTTTTAAAAGAAAATGCAAAACAATCTATAAACTATTAGAATAGATAAAAATTAAATTATATTTCTATATACTATAACAAAAACAATAGAAAATAAAATTTTAAATAAGTCCATTTATGATAGCATTGAAAAAATTAGATATTTAGAAATAAGTTTAACTATTTAAATTTTAAATATTTAAATTTTAAAGAAAACAACAGAACGTAATTGAAGAAAATATAAAAGCTCTAATTAAATGGAGCAATACCCCATGTTCATGGATTGGTAGACTTAATATCATCAAGTCTAGAACTTTAATAAGGTCAAATCGGAATGCCAGAAGTTTTGAGTGTGTATGTAAATTGATGAGTTGATTCTAAAATTTACGTGGGGGTGCAGAGGATCTAGAATAATGGCTAAAACAATCTTGGCATATCAAAGTGAATTTCTAGATCTTAGATACCATTTCAAGATTTACTACAAAGATTGACTATATTACTATGACAAACCGGTAGTGTGAGAAAGTGAACAAATATTTTAATGGAACAAAATAGAAAGCGCAGAAACAGACCCACACTTAAATGGCCACTTAATATATGAGAAAAACACTAATAAAATTTATTGATGAAAGATTGGTCTTTTCAATAAATGATGCTGAAGTATAGAAGCCATATGGAAAAAAATAAATCCTGACTCCTTCTTCACACTAGTCACAAAAGTCAATTCAAGATGGACCATACACATAAATGTAAAAGCAAAAATTATAAAGCTCTGGAAGAAAACATAAGAAAATATTTTCAGAAACTTGGGTGACCAAAGATTTTTAAATGCCACACAAATAAAGCACAAATTATAAAAATTAAAAAAGATAAATTAGATTTTATAAATGTCAAAAAATTCTGTCATCAAAAGACTCCCGTGAGAAAGTGAAAAGGGAAGCCAGACACTAAAACAAGGTATTAGAAACACATATATCTAATAAAGGACTAGTCTTTAGAATATACAACTTCAGTAAGAAAAAGACTGAATTTTTAAAAGGAAAAGTACTTAAACAGGCACTTTGCAACAGTCACTAAGAGGATACTATACAAATGGCCAAGAAGCATACAAAGATATACTTTACATCATTACTCCTCAGAAAGAGAGAGGGATGGACTGGGACTTTGGGATTGGTAGATGGAAACTAGTATATTTAGAATGGATAAACAACAAGGTCCTACTGTATAGCATAAGGAACTATATCCAATCTCCTGGGATAAACTATAATGGAAAAGAATATTAAAAAAAGAATGTATATATGTGTAAAACTGAGTCACTTTGCTATACAGCAGAGGTTGGCATAACATTGTAAATCAACTATACTTCAATAAAAAAATTCACAATGAGACAACACTACATATTCATCAGAATAACTAAAATGTGAAAGTGCTGGCAAGATGTGAATCAACTGAAGCTCTCCTACATCACTGCTGGGAGTGTAAAATGGTAAAATATTTTGGAAAATAGGCATTTTCTACTCAGTGTAATTATATGCTTTCATAAGGCTCAGCAACTCCACTCGTAGGTATATTAAGAAATAAGAAATGCCCATCAGAATACATGAAGAAGGATGTCCATGGCAGTTTGATTCAAAATGGCCTCAAATAGAAACATCCCAAATTCCCATCAATAGGAGAATGAATAAACTGTGATACAGTCACACAATAAAATACAAAAAAGCATTAAAAAAACAAACAAAAATAAATAATGAAAAAACTACTAGTACATGTCACAGCGTGGATAAATCTGACAGGTATTATAATGAACAAAAGAAACCAGGCACAGAAGAGTATCTATCGAATACTTTATGATTCCATTTATTAAAAAACTATGAGCAGCCAAAACTCATTGATAATCATAAAATCAGATTAGTGGTTAGCACTACAAGGAATTATAGGCTTAGATAAGACAAGAAGGAGTCTTCTGGGGTTCTGCATATGTGCCATATCTTGTGATTAACTACAACTCATAAGATGTATTTTAAAAATCATCAAACTTAAGAGGGAGGAGATATGGGGATATATGTGTATGTATAGCTGATTCACTTTGTTATAAAGCAGAAACTAACACACCATTGTAAAGCAATTATACTACAATAAAGATGTTAAAAAAATCAACAAACTTTATACTGAAAATTACATGTTATATCTCAATTTTAAAATGAAAACAATCAAGATAGTCACAATAAATATACATGGACAAAATTCATCACTAACAATATGTTCTTAAATTGGAATATAAAATAATACATCTATGTGCTGTTTATAAGAAAGTCTGAAGCATAAAATCGTTAAAAGATTGAAAGCAAACATTCAAAATTCACAGTAAAGAGAGTCCAAGTAAAGCAAAAGCAATCGTGAAGAAAAATGGAGAAGATAAGCAAGGTCAAAGGAGGATTTGATTTACTACATATCACTATAAAGATCACTATAAAGCTATAGTAATTAAGATACTACAGTATTGGTAATGAAAAAAATCATCCAGTTGAATAGAGTCAACAGTTCATGTATATACAGGATTAATGTATTTATGAGTGCTTGTTATATTGACAGAGAGGTAAAGTATTCTGTATACAAATTATCCTTACTGAAGAACCATAAACATGCTATTTCTAGTTCACATCATATTAAAATATTTCTAAATAGATAAAACAGCAAAATATATGAAAAACAAAATTTTAAATATATTAGAATAATATGTGGAAAATACCCTGAACATTTATTAAGCAAGAGAAAAACAGAAATCACAAGCAAAAAATTATGAGTACCTTAAAATGTGGTATGATTAAATGTACAGTATAAGTGAAAATCAGCATCACTTATCATCATTGTGGCTGACAGCCACAATGGGGAAGAAATATTTTCAAGTATTATAACAAGGGACTCATTTCTAAATTATATTTTTAAAAGCTTCTAAAACCTATATCAAAAGGGACAGATTACTTAGACCAAAAGGACGAGGCAAAGGATATGAAAGGAAATAAAGGAAAGTTACATGTGTGTGCCTAATCAAAACATAAAAAAGAGGGGGGACCTTCAAGATGGTGGAGTAGTAAGACGTAGAGATCACCTTCCTCACCACAAATACATCAGAACTACATCTACATGTGGAACAACTCCTACAGAACACCTACTGAATGCTGACAGAAGACCTCAGACTTCCCAAAAGGCAAGAAACTCCCCACATACCTGGGTAGTGCAAAAGAAAACAGAAAAAAACAGACAAAAGAATAGGGATAGGACCTGGGAGGGAGCTGTGAAAGAGGAAAAGTTTCCACACACTATGAAGACCCTTCACTGGCAGAGACAGCGGTGGGCGGAGGGGAAGCTTTGGAGCCATGGAGGAGAGCGCGGCAACAGGGGTGCAGAGGGAAAAGTGGAGAGGTTCCCACAAAGAGGGTTGGTGCCAACCAGCTCTCACCAGCCTGAGAGGCTTGTCTGCTCACCGGCTGGGGTGGGTGGGGGTTGGGAGCTGAGGCTCAGGCTTTGGAGTTCAGATCCCAGGGAGAGGACTGGGGTTGGCTGTGTGAACACAGCCTGAAGGGGGCTAGTCCACCACAGCTAGCCAGGAGGGAGTCTGGGAAAAACTCTGCACCTCCCTAAGAGGCAAGAGACCATTGTTTCAGGGTGTGTGGGGAGAGGAGATTCAGACCACAGCCTAAAAGAGCTCCAGAGATGGGCATGAGCCACAGCTATCAGCATGGACACCAGAGACGGGCATGAGAGGCCAAGACTGCTGCTGCAGCCACCAAGAAGCCTGTGTGCAAGCACAGGTCACTATCCACACCTCCCCTCCCAGGAGCCTGTGCAGCCCGCCACTGCCAGGGTCCCGTGATCCAGGGACAACTTCCCCGGAAGAATACACGGCATGCCTCAGGCTGTTGCAACATCACGCCGGCCTCTGCTGCCACAGACTAGCCCCGCATTCCGTACCCCTCCCTCCCCCCGGCCTGAGTGAGCCAGAGCCCCCTAATCAGCTGCTACTTTAATCCCCTCCTATCTGGGCAGGGAAGAGACACCCTCAGGCGACCTACATGAAGAGGCAGGGCCAAATCCAAAGCTGAACCCCAGGAGCTGTGTGAGCAAAGAAGAGAAAGGGAAATCTATACCAGCAGCCTCAGGAGCAGCAGATTAAATCTTCACAATCAACTTGATGTACCCTGCATCTGTGGAATACCTAATAGACAATGAATTATCCAAAAACTGAGGTGGTGGACTTTGGGAAAAACTGTAGACTTGGGGATTGCTTTCTGTGTCTAATTTGTTTCTAGTTTTATGTTTATCTGAGTTTAGTATTTAGACCTTATTATCACTGGTAGAATTGCTTATTGATTTGGTAGCTCTCTTCCTTTTTGTTTTCTTTTTTATTATTTTTTCTCTTTTTATTTTATTTTTTATTTTAATAACTTTAATTTATTTTATTTTATTTTTATCTTTCTTTTTTTTCCCCCTTTTCCTTCTGAGCCGTGTGGCTGACAGGGTCTTGGTGCTCCAGCCAGGGGTCAGGCCTGAGCCTCTGAGGTGGGAGAGCCAAGTTTAGGACATTGGTCCACCAGAGACCTCACAGCCCCACATAATATCAAACAGCAAAAGCTCTCCCAGAGATCTCCATCTCAACACTAAGACCCAGCTCCACTCAATGACAAGCAAGCTACAGTGCTGGACACCCTATGCCAAACTACTAGCAAGACAGGAACACAACACCACCTATTAGCAGAGAGGCTGCCTAAAATCATAATAAGGTCACAGACACACCAAAACACACCACCGGATGTAGTCCTGCACACCAGAAAGACAAGATCCAGCGTCATCCACCAGAACACAGGCACCAGTCCCCTCCACCAGGAAGCCTACACAATGCATTGAACCAACATTATCCACTGGGGGCAGACACCAAAACAACAGGAACTAGGAACCTGCAGCCTGAGAAAAGGAGGCCCCAAAAACAGTAAGTTAAGCAAAATGAGAAGACAGAGAAACACACAGCAGATGAAGCAGCAAGGTAAAAACCCAACAGACAAAACAAATGAAGAGGAAATAGGCAGTCTACCTGAAAAAGAAGTCAAAATAATGATAGTAAAGATGACCCAAAATCTTGGAAATCGAATGGAGAAAATAAAACAAACGTTTAACAAGGACCTAGAAGAAATAAAGAGCAAACAAACGATGATGAACAACACAATAAATAAAATTTAAAATTCTGTAGAAGGAATCAATAGCAGAATAACTGAGGCAGAAGAACGGATAAGTGACCTGGAAGATAAAATAGTGGAAATAACTACCACAGAGCAGAGTAAAGAAAAAAGAATGAAAAGAATTGAGGACAGTTTCAGAGACCTCTGGGACTATATTACATGCACCAACATTTGAATTATAGGGGTCCCAGAAGAAGAAGAGAAAAAGAAAGGGTCTGAGAAAATATTTGAAGAGATTATAGTTGAAAACTTCCCTAATATAGGAAAGGAAATAGTCAAGTCCAAGAAGCGCAGAGAGCCCCATACAGGATAAATCCAAGGAGAAACACGCCAAGACATATATTAATCAAATTATTAAAAATTAAATACAAAGAAAAAACATTCAAAGCAGTGAGAGAAAAGTAACAAATAACATACAAGGGAATCCCCACAAGGTTAACAGCTGATCTTTCAGCAGAAACGCTGCAAGCCAGGAGGGAGTGGCAGAACATATTGAAAGGGATGAAAGGGAAAAACCTACAACCAAGATTACTCTACCCAGCAAGGACCTCACTCAGATTTGACAGAGTAATTAAAAGCTTTACAGACAAGCAAAAGCTAGGAGAATTCAGCACCACCAAGCCACCTCTACAACAAATGCTAAAGGAACTTCTTTAGGCAGGAAGTACAAGAGAAGGAAAAGACCTACAATAACAAATCCAAAACAATTAAGAAAGTGGTAATAGGAACATACATATGGATAATTACCTTAAATATAAAAGGATTAAATGCTCCAATCAAAAGACATAGCCTGGCTGAATGGATACAAGACTCATATATATGCTGTCTACAAGAGACCTACTTCAGACCTAAGGACACATACAGATGGAAAGTGAGGGGATGGAAAAAGATATTCCATGCAAAGGAAAATCAAAAGAAATCTGGAATAGCAATTCTCATATCAGACAAAATAGACTTTAAAATAAAGACTATTACAAGAGACAGAGAAGGACACTACATAATGATCAAGGGATCAATCCAAGAAGAAGATATAACAATTGTAAATATTTATGCACCCAACATAGGAGCACCTCAATACATAAGGAAAGTGCTAACAGCTATAAAAGAGGAAATCGACAGTAACACAATCATAGTAGGGGACTTTAACACCCCACTTTCACCAATGGACAGATCATCCAAAAGGAAAATAAATAAGGAAACATAAGCTTTAAATAATACATTAAACAAGATGGACTTAATTGATATTTATAGGACATTCCATCCAGAAACAACAAATACACTTTCTTCTCAAGTGCTCATGGAACATTCTCCAGGATAGATCATATCTTGGGTCACATATCAAGCCTTGGCAAATTTAAGAAAATTGAAACTGTATCATGTACCTTTTCTGACCACAAAGCTATGAAACTATATATCAATTACAGAAAAAAATCTGTAAAAATTACAAACACATACAGGCTAAAAAATAAACTACTGGGCTTCCCTGGTGGTGCAGTGGTTGAGAATCTGCCTGCTAATGCAGGGGACATGGGTTCGAGCCCTGGTCTGGGAGAATCCCACATGCCGCAGAGCAACTAGGCCCGTGAGCCACAACTACTCAGCCAGCGTGTCTGGAGCCTGTGCTCTGCAACAAGAGAGGCTGCGATAGTGAGAGGCCCGCGCACCGCGATGAAGAGTGGCCCCCACTTGCCACAATTACAGAAAGCCCTCACACAGAAATGAAGACCCAATGCAGCCAAAAACAAACAAACAAACAAATAAATAAATAAATAAAAGCCAAGCATTTGAAGCCCTTTAAAAAAAAAAAAACTACTAAATAACCAAGAGATGAGTGAAGAAATCAGAGGAATTCAAAAAATACCTAGAAACAAATGACAATGAAAACACAACGATCCAAAACCTATGGGATGCAGCAAAAGCAGTTCTAACAGGGAAGTTTATAGCAATACAATACTACCTCAAGAAACAAGAAACATCTCAAATAAACAACCTAACATTACATCTAAAGCAATTAGAGAAAGAAGAACAAAAAACCCCCAAAGTTAGCAGAAGGAAAGAAATCATAAAGATCAGATCAGAAATAAATGAAAAAGAAATGAAGGAAATGATGGCACAGATCAATAAAACTAAAAGCTGGTTCTTTGAGAAGATAAACAAAATTGATAAACCATTAGTCAGACTCATCGAGAGAAAAAGGGAGAAGATTCAAACCAACAGAATTAGAAATGAAAAAAAAAAGTAACAACTGACACTGTAGAAATACAAAGGATCATGAGAGATTACTACAAGCAACTACATGCCAATAAAATGGACAACCTAGAAGAAATGGACAAATTCTTAGAAAAGCACAACCTTCTGAGACTGAACCAGGAAGAAATAGGAAATATAAACAGACCAATCACAAGCAGTGAAATTGAAACTGTGATTAGAAATCTCCCAATAAACAAAAGCCCAGGACCAGATGGCTTCACAGGAGAATTCCATCAAAAAAAGACAAGAGCTAACACCTATCCTTCTCAAACTCTTCCAAAATATAGCAGAGGGAGGAACACTCCAAACTCATTCTATGAGGCCACCATCACCCTGATACCAAAACCAGACAAAGGTTTCACAAAGAAAGAAAAACTATAGGCCAATATCACTGATGAACATAGACGTAAAAATCCTCAACAAAATACTAGCAAACAGAATCCAAGAGCACAGTAAAAGGATCATACACCATGATCAGGTGGGGTTTATCCCAGGAATGCAAGGATTCTTTAATATATGCAAATCAATCAATGTGATACACCATATTAACAAATTGAAAGAGAAAAACCATATGATCCTCTCAGTAGGGGCAGAAAAAGCTTTCAATAAAATTCAACACCCATTTATGATAAAAAAACCTTCAGAAAGTAGGCATACAGGGAACTTACCTCAATATAATAAGGCCATAAATGACAAACCCACAGCCAACATCATTCTTTTTTTTTTTTTTTTTTGCAGTACGTGGGCCTCTCACTGTTGTGGCCTCTCCCGTTGCGGAGCACAGGCTCCGGATGTGCAGGCTCAGCGGCCATGGCTCACGGGCCCAGCCGCTCCGCGGCATATGGGATCCTCCCGGACCGGGGCACGAACCCGTATCCCCTGCATCAGCAGGCGGACTCTCAACCACTGCGCCACCAGGGAGGCCCCAACATCATTCTTAATGGTGAAAAACTGAAACCATTTCCTCTAAGATCAGGAAGAAAACAAGGTTGCCCATTATTCAACATAGTTTTGGAAGTTTTAGTCACAGCAATCAGAGAAGAAAAAGAAATAAAAGGAATCCAATATGGAAAAGAAGAAGTAAAACTGTCACTGTTTGCAGATGACATGATACTATACATAGAGAATCCTAAAGATGCTACCAGAAAACTACTAGAGCTAATCAATGAATTTGGTAAAGTAGCAGGATACAAAATTAATGCACAGAAATCTCTGGCATTCCTATACTCGAATGATGAAAAATCTGAAAGAGAAATTAAGGAAACACTCCCATTGACCACTGCAACAAAAAGAATAAAATATCTAGGCATAAACCTATGTAAGGAGACAAAAGACCTGTATGCAGCAAACTGTAAGACACTGATGAAAGAAATTAAAGATGGTACAAACAGATGGAGAGATATACCATGTTCTTGGATTGAAAGAATCAACAATGTGAAAATGACCATACTACCCAGAGCAATCTACAGATTCAATGCAATCCCTATCAAACTACCAAGGGCATTTTTCACAGAACTAGAACAAGAAATTTCACAATTTGTATGGAAACACAAAAGACCCCGAATGGCCAAAGCAATCCTGAGAAAGAAAAAAGGAGCTGGAGGAATCAGGCTCCCTGACTTCAGACTATACTACAAAGCTACAGCATTCAAGACAGTATGGTACTGGTACAAAAACAAAAATATAGAACAATGGAACAGGATAGAAAGCCCAGAGATAAACCTATGCACGTATGGTCACCTTATCTTTGATAAAGGAGGCAAGAACGTACAATGGAGAAAAGACAGCCTCTTCAATAAGTGATGCTGGGAAAACTGGACAGCTACATGTAAAAGAATGAAATTAGAACACTTCCTAACACCGTACACAAATATAAACTCAAAATGGATTAAAGACCTAAATGTAAGGCCAGACACTATAAATCTCTTCGAGGAAAACATACGCAGAACACTCTATGACATAAATCACAGCAAGATCCTTTTTGACCCATGTGCTAGAGAAAGGGAAATAAAAACAAAAATAAACAAATGGAACATAATGAAACTTAAAAGCTTTTGCCCAGCCAAGGAAACTGTAAAGAAGATGTAAAGACAACCCTCAGAATGGGAGAAAATATCTGCAAATGAAGCAACTGACAAAGGATTAATCTCCAAAATATACAAGCAGCTCATGCAGCTCAATATCAAAAAACAAACAACCCAATCGAAAAATGGGCAGAAGACCTAAATAGACATTTCTCCAAAGAAGATATACAGATTGCCAACAAACACATGAAAGGATGTTCAACATCACTAATCATTAGAGAAATTCAAATCAAAACTACAATGAGGTATCTCTTCATACCAATCAGAATGGCCATCATCAAAAAATCTACACACAATAAATGCTGGAGAGGGTGTGGAGAAAAGGGAACCAACCCTCCTGCACTGTTGGTGGGAATGTAAATTGATACAGCCACTATGGGGAAGAGTATGGAGATTCCTTAAAAAACTAAAAATAGAACTACCGTATTACCCAGCAATCCCACTACTGAGCATATACCCACAGAAAACCATAATTCAAAAAGAGTCATATTCCACAACGTTCATTGTAGCTCTATTTACAATAGCCAGGACATGGAAGCAGCCCAAGTGTCCATCGACAGATGAATGGATAAAGAAGATGTGGCACATATATACAATGGAATATTACTCAGCCATAGAAATTGAGTTATTTGTAGTGAGGTGGATGGACCTAGAGTCTGTCATACAGAATGAAGTAAGTCAGAAAGAGAAAAACAAATACCATATGCTAACACATATATATGGAATCTTAAAAAAAAAGGTTCTTAAGAACCTAAGGGCAAGACAGGAATAAAGATGCAGAGGTAGAGAATGGACTTGAGGACATGGGGAGGGGGAAGTGTAAGGTGGGACAAAGTTAGAGAGTGGCATGAACATACATACACTCCGAAATGTAAAATAGATAGGTAGTGGGAAGCAGCCCTATAGCACAGGGAGATCAGCTTGGTGCTTTGTGCCCACCTAGAGGGGTGGGATAGACAGGGCAGGAGAGAGGGAGATGCAAGAGGGAGGAGATATGGGGATATATGTATACATATAGCTGATTCACTTTGTTATACAGCAGAAACTAACACACTATTGTAAAGCAATTATACTCCAATAAAGTTGTTAAATATATATATATATATATATATATATATATATATATATGGCGATGAGAAACCTCACTAGTAGTCAGAAAGCATCCAAATTAAAATAATGAGAATTCATTTATATGTATTAGCTGGGCAAAATTATACACCCTGTTAACACAAAATCTGTGGATAGAGTAAAATTCATCTAATTTTAGGGTGAGAATATTTAGAACAACCAATTTGTAAAGAAAGTTGGCAATAACTAGTAAAATTGTACATGTACATAAGTAATTGACTATGTGTGAGGCATGATAATCATACACCAAAGATATCCACATCCTAATTTTTGGAACCTGTGAATATGTTACTTTACATGGCAAGAGACTTTGCAGATATGGTTAAGGATTTTGTCATAGGAAGAGCTTCCTGGATTATCCAGGTGGACTCAATGTAATCACAAAGGTCCTTGTAGGTGAAAGAAGGGAGCAGGAGAAATAGGATATGTGATGACAGAAGCAGAGTTCAGACTGATTCAATTGCTATCTTTAAAGATGAAAGGGGGCCACAAGCCAAGGAATGTGGGCTGCCTCCAAAAGCTGGAAAAGGTCAGAAAATACATTTTTCCCTGAAGTCTCGCCTCTAAAAGGAATACGGCCCTACAATACCTTGATTTTAGCCCAGTGAGACCCATTTCAGTCTTCTGACCTTTAGAATCGGAAGATAAAAATTTTGTGTAGCTTTGAACCACAAAGTTTGTGGTACTTTGTTTACAGCAATTGAAAAGTAATATTCAATACATTCTAGTATTTCCATTTCTATATATCTACCTTCAAGTATCTGAAGATATATGCAAAATATCCTTGGAACAAAACTAACTGTCTCTAAGTAGGAAAACAAACTGCAGTTCATTTATATTTGCAATATTAGATGACAGTTCAAAAGAATTAATTAGGTGCACATAGTCAACCTGGAAACATTTCAAAAGTATATTCGAGTAAAAAAGGAAGTATAGAAGGCAAAGGCAATATACTTACCTTTGCAACAATTTACTACAAGTATAGTGGATGAAATTGACATAACTTATTCTCATGTAGTTTTGGAGGTCAGGGGCCCAAAACGAGTCTCACAAGGCTAACATCAAGATGTAGTCAGGCTGGTTTCTCTGGAATCTCTAGGGCAGAATCCATTCCCTTGCCTTTTCTATCTTCTGGTTCATGTTCCATTCATCACATCACTTCACCTTTTCTCCCTCTGCTTCCACTGTCACACT
The DNA here is from genome assembly GCF_964165515.1 of Mesoplodon bidens. Classification (NCBI taxonomy): domain Eukaryota; kingdom Metazoa; phylum Chordata; class Mammalia; order Artiodactyla; family Ziphiidae; genus Mesoplodon; species Mesoplodon bidens. Next base: position 65,147,397 of record NC_138162.1, on the reverse strand, counting down.
GCCTTCTTCTGGAGTCAAATTTCTCACTGCTTCCCTTTTATAAGGACACCTGTGATTACCTTTAGGGTCCACCTGGATAATCCAAGATAATCTCCCATCTCAAGTTCCATTACTTGATCACACTTGCAAAGTCTCTTTTGCCATGTAGGTTAATTTTCACAAATACTAGGGATTAGGACTAAAATATATTTGTGTTCCATTATTTAGTCTACCAAAGTAAGATTTAAGTTAGCTATTTTATAAGGCACAAAAATTCAAGATATTTACATTTAACAGATGTGGATATATTCAGTGAAAATAGTGAAATAAAGGACTTTCTGAAATAGCACAAAAACGTCAACTGCAATTTTCTGAAAATGTTTTTCAAATTTCCTAATGTTTTAATATCAGTGAGCAAAAAATAAGTGACAACTGAACCAGCTGCTTCACTACTATGTTAGAAGAACCACCAACTCTCCAGTCTAGAATACTAGAGCCTTCACTCTAACTCCTTCTCGGTCAATTCTACACATGTCACTTATACCTATGTGTAGTTATAATTTTCCATATTGGAGTTCATGGATTAAACAGAAACTGATTAATTTTTTTCCAAAATGCACCGTATTAACTTGACACATGAAGAATCAGATGTAGAAGAGAACAGAAACCAGAGCAATTTCAGAGAACTAAGTGGAAGGACTAACGGGCTGTTTTAGGGGAGCTACCATCTGTACGAGTGAGAAGTTTACAGAGGTTTGAGGAAAGTGAAAAGGTACAAGAATGGAAATATGATCAAACCAAAGAAAAGTTGCAACATCACCTAGTAATACTGAGTATCCAGTTCGGGTTAGCAGCCATGAATTTGTGAGTGATATCAATTTGCCATATTGTATTTTTTTTTCTAACAATACTCACTCTTAAGATGAAGATATATAGGAACCTAATAGCTTTGTTCATCCAGGGCTAAGTTTTTTCCAAGGGGTACAACAAAAAGAAGAAGGGACAAAAGCATGGAAAACATATGCATGAGTGGTTTTACTAATGTTTGATGGGAATTAAGTCCAATAACGTGGGTTGTGAGAAGAGGGGACAGACAGGATGAAAGTAATTAAGATGATAAACTGGAGGCCACGATGACATAAAATTTAGCAGTAAATAAGACAGAAGGATAGGACAATGGCATGTTTGGATGATGATTTTCAGAGATGGAACAGTTTCAGTTGATGACAATGTCAGAATATGATCATGGAAGTAGGTGGGTTCTCTGAATTGGAGGAAAAGCCCATGGAAGATGAGAAAGCAAGAACTCATGCAAGTATATAGTACTAACAGGTCATCAGCACAGGCATTTGGTTAATTCTGAGAGTGTCAAGAATTTGGATGGAGAATTAAAATATTACCCCAGTGTTACAATCTTCAGCTAATCAAGCTAAGTAACCAGGCAATACCTTGAGCAATTAATTAGACTGTGGTGTATTCACTGAGGAAGGAATTACAAGACAGGAAGGGGTAGCTTTGGAGGGTAAGACAACCAGTCCAGTTTTGAACACACACTGACTTTGAGTTTTCTATGTGGTAGCAAAATAGATCTGTCCAGTAGGCAGCTGGCCATATAGATTAGAAAGTTATGAGAAAAAACTGGACATTCCTAATTTATAGCTAGTAATTTAATTAAGGAAACTAGAATGAGATGAACCAAGTTTTTATAGACTGTTTAAATTCTATCAGAAAACTTATGAGTTATGTGTCACTGATTGTACTTTTATAATACCTGAAATTATTGCTTATAATTGTATGTGGGCTTATAATTTATATATCCCTTATACTTTATACACTCACAGTTCCATCAACTTGATCATTAGGTTTTTAATTTCCAGACCATGTTTTATAACTGCTTTTGTTTCTACAGTGCTTAGTAGAAGATTGTGGATGCAATAGATAATATATATTTGTCCTTCATTTATTAAATATGCAAACATTCAGTCTAGCTTTAAACAAGCTTCTGAGATTATTTAATGTAGATAACACAGTTCACTATGCTATATTTTGATGATATTAATAACTTTCATCTCTGTTCACTCACTTTAGGAAGTAGACTCCAATGAAGTTAACATTCTCTTCTAGAAATATCCTATCTTTTCACCTCTTGCTAGGGTAACATAGGTGTATTCTGTTTGGGATGGATTGCATACCGGTAGAAGAATAGCATTAAGAAGTCAGGCAATGTCAATAACAAGGATATACAACAAATTGATTCAGTTTCTGTTTAGAAATTTATTCTCAAACTAATTGATTTTTTTATGCATGTGACTAAGCCCTGACCACAGACTGAGAACAAGTTTGAATCTCTACAAACATGATGGAATTAATATAATCAATTTTCACACTGTATCCCAAAGCCATGTACATGGAAAGAGCAATGGACTTAAAATCAGAAAAGTCTGCCTTCAAGTTTTACTACTTCTTAGTTACATGACTTTTGGCAAATTCCTGTTTCTCTGAACTTCAGTTTTTTTTCATCTGAAAAAATGAAGATAATAAATTGAAAGATATTAAATTATGGTGTTCCTAAAGGCTTTCTATAAGAATGTTAAATATAATTAGATCTAGCATAGAACTATAACCAAGAGGAAAATAAGCTAGATATAAAAACTGGAGGAGTCAAATAATATGAGAAAAAGTATGATTCATGGTGTTGCTCTTTGGGGTTATAGTGATAAGCTTGCATTTGGTCTTTGGTTACCAAATTTCTCAAAAGCTTCCAGGACTTGCACAGGTTTCAGTGAAAACCCTCAAATCCTTAATAAGAAAGTTCAGGTATAAGAAAAATTTCCAGCTCACTCAAGAAGAGGAAGAAGAAGAGAGGTCAGTAAACCTCACCCTTGATTACAGGTGTTTTAAATAAGGCCAGTCAGTGCTGCTCAGTCTGGGGCACTGAATGGTTGCTGCCAGTGACAGAGTTAATTGTTGACTTGGTTGTTCTTACAAAATACTGCTTTTCCATCTGCCCTAATTATTAGTCCTGTTCTTTCTACATTGTTAGGCCAAGACTTGGTCTGTTCTTAATTTGGGGTCTGCTGCATGGGAGTACTTTGCATTGCTAATTTTGGAACGAATTACCAAAAGTGGAACCTTTGACAGAAACTAAATACCAAAACCTGAATTCCTGGGTCAGTTGTCTAAAGTCTGCTACATTATATTTTTCAGAATGAAGAGGTTTTCGTGGGCATGTTGGGATCCTGGATTCTGTGTCAGAAGAGATGCACAGGTATGCTTCACACAATTTCAGTGGCAACTGGTAAACATAAAAGTGATGACACTTAATATGACATTAATAGTTAGCAAAAGAATACTAAAGTGGGACTGAAACTGAAATTCAAGCAATTCGGCCTTCAGAATATGAGTCTGCAATGGAAAACATGTGATTTTATTAGAGTTTTGACCTATTAGGACTCCCGTAGCAGGCAGAGGTTTTAGTCTTCCTGTTTGGGTGATGGGAAGAAAATCTGCTTTTTCCCTGGTTGATGTACTCTGCCTACAGTAGGTGTTCTGTGTTCTGAAGGTGGGTGAGGGCAGGGTAGAGGAAGCCCAGCTGAGCCTTTTGACTGCATGCATTTAATTAGGCTATGCATTGTATAATGGTTGTAGCAGTACAAATAGTTTATTCGCTAACCTTTAATTACAGGATGCTGGTGTCCAAACAGAGGAAGAAAAAAATATCTTTTTCCATTTAAAAATCAATGTTATTCATTAAATTGGAAAAGAAAATGTACAGAGTCCTATAGATCAGCCACTTGATAAAAGGTTATTCTCTGATTGACTTTGAGAATCGTCTGCATTGTAGTTTATAACCCAGTTTCTGGGTTACTGAAAGATTTATGAGTTGAGACCTCAGATTCCAGAATTTTCACCTTTTGCATCCAGTTCAGCTGTAGGGACCATTTACTTTTTCGGCTAGAGTAGAACTGTGGATTGGCAAGGTGTGAACAACTAGAAGCAGCACTGGGTAGAAACTCAAAAGGGCCAGGATGCTATTCCTAGTCCTTCTGCTGACTAATCATGTGAGCAGAGGCCACACTCATAACCTTGTGGGATTGAATTTCTTGCTTATAGAATTCCAAGTGCAGGGTGGGAGCTCTGCCAATGACCAGATGTGGGCCTTTGGACAAGTCACTTGACCTTCCTGAGCTTGTACTCATATTTATAAAATGAAAATCATCAATACCACCTTCAAGAGTTGCGTGGGGCTTAAATGAGAACATCCACACAAAAGATCTCTCAGAAAAACCTGCAACAGAGTAGCTACCATTAAGAAGGTGATTAATCATAAAGATAAATAATGCAATTAAGTTTAATCTTCATAAGGTTCATGTGTTTATAGCTATTTCATATTTGCATTAAAGTATTTGCAGTTCCCAGAAACATTTACATTAAAATGTTACTTCAGGATGGGTCTGCCTAAGTTAACTCTCTACTGGATCAGACTTTTCTTTCTCAAATTAAAGTTGCTGGAGTCAGCTGGATGGGGAGATAGAAAACATAAATACTAAGTGATTATGGCCTCTCTATTAACGCACTTCCTTTTCAGCACAAATTCTAGGTAAAGCAGGGAACCAAGGAATGTGTTATCAGCAGGATTTAATTAAATGATTCATCAGGCGTCTACACACAGGTTTTTTCACTTTTCCTGTTGTATTTTGAGAAAGAAAATCCAGTATTTAAGAGAACATGCTCTTTGGGGGATATACTAAAAATGTGGGCATTCTTGTTTTTAAGTTAAAAACACACATCAGTCAGTGGAAGAGATAATTTTGGATCCCTGCCCCACCCCTCCCATTTCTTGGCCTGAAGTATTTTATTTTTTAGGTAGTTAGTTTCTTTCTTTTTTCTTTTATCAGCTGTGTTTTGGAACTTGAAAGGGAAGGATACAGATAGAAAAGCATTTACATTTTCTAAAGCTGAGAAGCTATATGTCTTTAGGGTAATTATGATTTTGTGACTCTTTCAATATGCAACATCAAACCTGGTGCCTTTAGAGCCTGCAGGAAATCCTTTGAAAGCCATGACTAACGTTTCACTATTTTCCCACCTGGAGACCTACCTATCTCAAAAGAGAAAAATATGCTTTTCTACTTCAATTGTTGAATAGCACCTTCATGTGTTATATCCGGAAAACAAAACATACACATTGTGGGAAGGACAAAACATGCAGTGTGAAAAGGAACCATGTAGCTTACATAGGCACATATTTTTACATATTTGTTTCTAAATGTACAAACAGGATCTGCTCTACAAAATGCTCCAGGATAGTATTTGTTTCAAATTTATGTAATCAGCCATGTTGCAAGATGGTATTCAAAAAGAAGCTGAAAGATGTGTTATCCTTGTTTCATATCTAACATCCTCTCTCTCTCCCTATGGACCCATAAGTAGCAGAGACGAAAAAATACTTAACATCAAACAACACAATAAAATACAGAAATGTCTTGTGTTTAAAGAGCATAATTATAACTAAAAGATAAGCTGTAGCTGGTAGAAAACCTTTTGTGTAAGAGGAGAGCTCAGTTAAAGTTCAGGGGTTTCTGGCTAGTTTGTAGATCTTAAAGTTTATAAGCAGATTTCCAGATGTTATATTATCAAATGATAACTTGAGTTCAGTTCATTAAAATGTACCTGCTGATCAGGACCTCAATAGAATTCCCAACATTATCTCTCTCTTGTATATTTGTTTGAATGGTTCTTTGGCAGGCTGGATCTTGCATTTGTGGTTTTAATGATAGGCATCACCCTTCGACACATGATTATCTGAATCCTGAACCACTGCATGTAAAATAAGACATATGTGTTTCTGGAAAACAAGGCCTCGCCAAAAGAGTGGCTGGCATAGTCTTCCAACAACAATCCAACCCAAGGATCTTTTAATTATGAAACAGAGCTGGAAAGGAAAGGAAAGAAAAAGGTATCCTGGAAAACTAGATTCTTACTATACTCCAATTCTATTGCTTTATTGCAAAGGGTTCCAGCAATGCTTACCCTAAACATATATGTGTCTCTTAAATATGATTTAGAGTTTTCCAAAGATAGAGATTATTCTAAAATAAGGCAACCCCTTGGTCTGGCTGAAGAAGACTGAATCATCATGTATTAGGAGCCTTTATTTTTTCCTGGGTTACTAAAGTTGTCACATAAAGTCACAATTAGCACATTGGCTGGCCCTAATCTCAGAGAGAGAAGATCAAACACCTGATATAGCAAGAGAGAGGGTGTATACTGATAGAGTAAATTATTCTCCAGTGAGTTTATAGCTCTGGTAGGAATGCTACCTGTGCTAACCAATGGTTTTGACAGACATAACTCTAGTTTAAATACGTTTTTGCTCAAGTTTTGGAAAAGCCTACTTGCCAGTATGTCTACCAGACAAAATTACAAATATTCCTTCAAATCAGAGTCCAAGGCAATGTGGAGGATATTTCAAAAAGACTGATAAAATAAAATAAGTAGGAGAGGGACTAGTCGACAGGATAAATAAATATCCTAATTCCTTTTCAATCAATTTCAGTGACTTCAGTGGGAATTTGGATCTATTCTTGTCCACCTTCTGATCACATCCTATTTCACAAATCTTATTAGAATATACTATATATATATATATAGTATATTAGAAGTTAAGGTACCTTTTCATGCTGGATTAGCTTATAAAATTTTCTCTGAGTTAAGTCTGCAAAGCAGGAATATACATTTATTTACTCTTCATAAACTTGTATTTGAAAAGAGAATAAAGCCCATTTTAATTGGATTAGAGAAAGAGAAAACATATAATAATCCTTCTATGGGAAAATAGGTAAATAAGAGGCATTTTAAAACTGGGGTTGGCAAAATATAGGCACAGCCTTGAGCTGAGAGTAGTATTTATATTCTTTAAATGGCTATTAGAGAGAGAAAGAACATGAAATGAAGACTATATTCTCACAAAGCCTAAAATATCTGTCCTTTACAGACAAAATTTGTCAACACCTGTTCTTCATCAAGTGGTATTCCAGGGTACATTTTTAAAATTATTTCTCATCTATAGTACATAACTGTAAATATATGAATCACAAAACTGAAAACCAAGAAAAACTAAGAATTATTTTTCAAAAGCTAAAAATAGTATCTTACATATATACTGTGTGAAGTTCAAACACAGACAAAACTAAGCTATGATGACACCAGTCAGATTCCTGGTGACCTCTGTATAGTATTGACAAGGAAGCTGTATGAGTAAACTTCTCAGGGTGATGGAAATCTATTCTATATCTTAATTGGGGTAGTGGTTACAAAAAGGTATATATATGGACTTAAAATTTCATTGAACTGTCCAGTTGAAATGTATAATTTACTGAATATGTTATAACTCAATAAAAAATAAAGCAATAAATAAAAACATACATACTTTAATACTCATTACACACCTACATATTTTGTAGTATAACATAAACCCAAATAAAAGGGGAGAAAATTTAACAATACCCACAAAAAGAAAGACAAAACAGATTATGTGAAAAGTAACATAATTAGATTGACAACAGATTTATCAACAATAACAGTAGAGGCCAGAATACAATGGAATAATATCTTTTAAACGCTGACAGAATATAAAGGTCAACCTAAAATCCTCTAACTAGCTATACTGTCATTCAAAAATAAAAGCAAAATTAAGCCCTTTCCTGGAAATATAATAAGAAAGCTTTAGACATATAGGCTCTCAATGAAATAACTACTCAAGAGTATGCTTCTGGAAGAAGATAACAGAATCTAAAAAGAAGAAATGGAATTAAAGAATCAATATAAAACTAGGAAACAGATACATAGGGGACAGATATAAATAAGAATTTATTATTAAAAAAGTAACCCTAATAAAAGTTATTAATTTTGAAAAACAAGCTGAAATACAATATAGCTCATATAGAAATTCATTGAGCTATATAATTAATATTTGCACAGTTTATACTACATTCAATTTTTTAATTGAATTCAAATAATTCAAATAACACCCTCCCATTCCACCATATTAACCCCAAAATAAGGATCATTATTGTTTGAAGGACCTCTATCCACCCTTGGTGAGGGATGGATTCCCACTCTTGGATTATGGGAAGGCCTGAACACATAACACCTGACACTGGACAGATGAGACCAACAGGTTATTAGGTGTGTACCCACAGCCCAGAAAAGGCAGATACTATGTAGGACCACAGAGGGGTTAAACTTTGGAGTAGGGAGAACAAGAAGTGATTGTAGGGAAAAGGCTTTGTAGAGACTGGGGTGCCCCCTGGTTTCCACAGGACTTTGTGATTAAGTTGTTTGAATAATTCTATGGGCTGGCAGAGAACTAAAATTCATTTCTCATGGATAAGCAGGAATTGCTCCTAGTCCTTTTGATGAAGAGGGTTGCTCTTCTAGGGGACCTCAGCTGAGGGAGCAAACTGGGGAGGGGAACCTACAGGTAGGCTATTTGATACCTTCCTGGTTTCTCTCAGATATTGAGGTAGTGCACAATATTGGGCCTTAATTTTCAGCCTTATACCACGATTACTGGCTTGCCCCAGAACTCAACGTTATCAAAGTGATAACATCCCAGTTTTAGCAGTCTTTGGGTAGTTATGAGAGGAGTATATCCCTCCATAATATGTCTAATTCTTATTTCTAGTAGGTCTAAGAGAGTAAAATTTGAAAGCAAGAAGGGGGAAGTGAAAAGACATTGTAAGGCAGCATGGTAGTTATGTTGTTGAAAATAGGGCAGCTAGAAAGAAATGGCATAGTCTGTAAGAATGATGTTTGTTCTTCAAGGAGTGTGTGTGTTCATGTGTGTGTTTGTGTGTATCTGAGAAAACCCACACTTAGTGGGTTATCTACTTCCACGCCATTGGAAAGGCCTCATGTGAAAGTGCACTGTGCATACCAAAGTCCCTAATGGATTCTCCTGCTGTAGGTCCTGGAGTCTTATTATCAATTATTCAGGCTTAAAGGGCATTTTATGCAGGGGAAGGGCAAATTCTGGAGCAAAATTAAATTCTGTAGGTGGACATGTCCAAAAACGTGAGTAGAGAATCAAGTGGTAGAGCTCTAAGGAAGAAGATGCTCTAGAGGGGAAGAGGTAGATAGACGAGAAAGGAAGTTTAGGAATTATATGTTCTAGACGCATGCTTCCAGCAAAGGAACACAATCCTGTGTATTAATATTTCACTCCCATTTCTCCCCAACCTCTAGCATATACTCATTTCTTAAAATTTGATCAGTATAAAGAAAAAAAATTCTTTCAAGCATTAGAAAATGATGTGACAAGCAGAACTCTGTTTTATGATATTATTAACAAACTCTTCTGGAAAGTATCTAGCATTTCTGATAGATTTTGATGAGTTTAATATTTTTCTGGAAAGTTAGATTTTACTCACCCAAGTTAACTATCAATACTAAAGTGAAGCAAATGACTTTTAGTTAAAAGACATTTTCTTCTTACACCTAGCTAACAATATTTCCACCTTTAGTCTCCTATAAATACTACCCAAAGATTAATCTAAGCCTTCTCCTTCGTAGGCATGTTTGAAATAAAACATTGACTCACAATTAATTCATCTGAGAAGTTGTTTTAAAAAGAGAAAAGCATCTATTTTTCATTATAAAGTATTCTATGGTAGAATTTATTTTATGACTATACCACTTTCCTATAGACAAACAGAACCCTCTAACTAGAAATGTAGCAGAGAGCTTTGGAGAAATAGGAGGGGATAAACTGTTAAGCCTAAAACTGCTAAAGACTAGATTTTAACTTGGGAAGTTGGTCATGGCAGAGTGTAATAGCATTTAAATCTTAACCTGTCCATTTGCAGGCATATGCAGAGAAATCCTGTATCCATCTTGGTTACTGGAAGCTTCATATGGACCTCAGAACATGAGAAAAACCAATAAGGGATTTGAAAAGCTGCTAGCAAACAATCCACAGCCACCTAGGACATTTTCTCTAGGTGTATCAAATGGAGCTTATCAACCACAGTGGTTTTCAACTGGAAGTAACTGCCCTCCCTCCCCAACCCTGGGGACATTTGCCAATGTCTGGAGACATTTTTGATTGTCAAGACTGGAAAGGTGAGGGGTGGGGTTGTCACTGGCATCTAGTTGTAAAGGGCAAGGATACTGCTAAATATCCCTCGATTCACAGGACAGTCCCTGACAACAAAGGATCCAGCCCCAAATGTCAATCCTGACAAGGTAGAGAAACCCAGATCTAAAACATCAGTGGTAGTGTTTAATGATGACAGTGTCAAAGGTGGCCTGGGTAGGGGGGCGAGGTAGGTGAGAGTGGCTAGAAGTGAAGGACAAAAGAAGAACTAACAGGTATTTTTCAAAACTCTACCAAGAAAAGTCTTATGGAAATCATGTTATCCAAACTCAGACTGAACTTTAAGAGAAGAATAGTAGGTCAAATGGTAAAGACTCTCCTATTTTATGGGGTTAATGGATTTCAAAGGACTAATTGGAATAGGAATGGGTCTGACTAAGGTTGAAAGAGAGGGCGGGAGGAAGGGAGAGGGAGAGATAGAAAGAGAGAAAGAGGAAAAGGAGAGTGAGTCTCCAACAATTAATAATACCCAGTAGGGAAGAGTTAGCTGGGTTAAGATTCTGGCTGCTGCTGCCTGGGGAAAAGTCCTTTCTCTCTGGGAGGAAACCAAAGACCAAGTTCAGGATAGTGTCAAATTAAGGTTTTATTCCAATAGAGGGGCTGTGAGCAGGAGCCAGGGAATTAGACTATTGGGGAAATTGGGGGAGGGGTGCCAAGATAATCCACTGAGTGCAAAAGAACTAGAAGTAAAGCCAGGATAAGCAGAAAGTCACATGGAACACAGCACAGGAACTGAGTGGTAAATTTGGCAGTTGGTTTGAGAATCCCAGGAGAAACACTCTGCGGATAAGTCTGTGGGCACAGCCATATTATGAAGCTTGTGCCCAGGCCCTCAATCGCATTCCTCTGGCTCATCAGACCCAATCTAATTTTATCCCAGTGAAAACGAAAAGATCTCATCTGACATTTCCTTGGACGTCCTTGTGGAATGTGTAATGAACCCAGACAGGAATAAACCTTGTGAAGGCTCAATTCTCAGTGGAGGCAGCTACCTGCTCTATTCATTCAAAACCCCAAAATCCTGATGTAAAAATCTGGTGGGTCCATATAATGCAGTCATTTTTCTAGAATAATATATTGAGAGTTATTTTATTCTGATAGTTATTAAGGCAACAAGAAGACTGATTGGAAATGACTGAACCATAGGATTTTACTCTTTGATGATTTTACTACCAGAAACATCTGGGTTACTCTTGCAAAAAGTAAGAGAGTCCAAGAGAGTTTAATAAAATGACTTTGCCAATAGTAAACAGGAAAAATAAACAGAATTATACAATTTGTGAGTGTAATAGACCTTGACAAATAAATAATAATAATGAATTGAACCAGTGAAATGGACATTGTGTCATGCACAATATAGACCTTTGCTATTTTATTCAATCTTCAGGAGCTGCAAGGTCAGTGTTGCTTTGTTGTTTATATGAGGAAACTGACCTACAAATCATGTAGGTGGGCCTGAGAACAGCAAAATACATGGGAGCAGTATTTGATGCACAGTGGGTTGTTTGTTTGATTTGGGTCAATAAAAGACCTACAGGTAGATTTTAGATTTTTGAAAGCATAAGTGTTTCACTGTTATAGTCAGAGAACCTGGCAGTAGAAATAAACTTCTACCTCAGGGCAAAAAGACACACTCACCAAGTAGATGCCTACTTAATACAGAAAGTGAACACATTTCTTGATTCCAAGATAAGAGACTGGTTCCACTCATGTAGGTGTGGAAAACGGTGGGTATTAAGGGCAATCTATACCCAGTGTCTATGGGCAAAAATCAGACCTAGGCAGACTTTTATTCAGTTAAAGAATAAGAAAAAGCAAAATCAAAAATGATAGGACATGGGAAATTTGAACCACACATAGAAAAGAGATGTCTGAAGACAGAGAAGATGAGAATATTTCTGAAAATTGTTGATTACACGAATCAGGATATAGAAAAAAAATCAGTCAACATAAGCTAGATTACGTGAAATAAAAAAAATCACCAAATAATGGTGGCTTATAATAAATCAGTGCAGTTCTTACTCATACTACATGTCTATCACAGGTCAGCTTGAAGGCTCTGCTTATCTTGTGTCTTGAGGGACCCAGGCTGATAGACTTTCTCTTATCCTTATGCTTCCTTGATTGCAAAATCAGGAAAAGGGAGCATGGAAAACTAAACATTGACTCTTAAAGGTTTTACCCAGAAGTGACATGAATCACTTCCACTCACACTGCACTTTCTAAAGCAAGTCACAGAGCCAGGCCTGAGAGCACGTTAGTGGAAAACAATTCTACTTTGTGCTCAAAGTGAGAGAACTGATATTTGTCAAAAATTTTCCTAACAACAATCACAATCAACTCTTCCAGTCACAAATATATGGCTGACTTTTCTTTTAAGCAGCAAATTATACCTGGCCCTTCCCACAACCCATAATCACTAGATTGGGCTAAAATTCTATAAGTATCTCCTCTTGGAAATCTATGAGCCAAAATGGCAACTTGTCTGTCCCCCATACTCCTAATATAAAACTGCAGAATGTATCAGGTTTTCCAAATAAAAATTCTAATTTAGAAAGGGGAGAGACTCTGTAGTCCCTGATCCAAAGCAGTTCTGAAATTCCACTATTTATTTGGAATTTAGGCTGTTATTGCAAGGGCAGTCTACTCTGGAGGTGGGGAGAGCTCTGTCATTAGCACTTGACTCCATTCCCTAAAATAGTTCCCACGTCCTCCACTCTCAAGACCCCTTGGTGATGTTTTTCTTTTTATATTATCATCCTTGGCCACATGTGGAGAGACTTTGGAAGCTCCTCTTTGGAGACTGATCAGTTTTCTCAGCCTGCTTCCTGGATGTAGAATTTGTGGGGGACAAAAGGATATTATTTATAGTAGCCACAAGTAATAAAATAATTAGGAATGACTAAGCAATAGATGTGCAGGATCTATCTATCTATCAATCTACCATCTGGAGATATCTAGAGATATTGATAGAGATACCTATCTCTATAAATACAGATAGATTCATTGATCTTGCACGTTTCTTATATCTATCTATAGATAAAGATATAGATCTCTTATCTTTACAGATATAGGTATATATGAAAGAATGATATATATATGTATAAAGGCAGGTAGGTAGGTAGATAGACAGATACATAGATACATAGACAGATAGATATAGATACCTAGAGAGAATGTAAGATTTTAGAGAAAGATCTCAATAAATAGACTAGATAAATCTCCATTTTGAAATTCATATATTTTGAATGTCATTACTGAATACTATAAACATATCAATTCGCTTCATAGACTTCTATGAATACAATGTACATTCAAAAATGTTTACCTTGATTTATTATGGAATTGAAAAATTTAGAACAATGTTCAAGTGGAAGGCATGAACATAAGAATATCCATGGACTTTCTGAAAACAAAATGACTCTGAAAAGAAACATCCAGATATCAACATAAGAAAAAATATCATGTACTATCATCCCAGGAGTCAATAATTACTTTTAAAAATAGAATAAATAATCCAGGAGAAGAATGATTTATATATCAAATTTTAATTTGTATTACTTTCTTTTTAATTAAGTGGAAAATGATCAACTATTCCAGCAATGTTATTGCAAATAGTCTACTCATGCAAAAAAATATTTGTACTCCCTACTAAACAACACATACAAAAATAGCTCTGGGTAGATTAAAGAGATAAAACAAAAGAAAATAACAGGGTGGGGAGCTTCAAGATGGCAGAAGAGTAAGACGTGAAGGTCACCTTCCTCCCCACAAATACCTCAGAAACACATCTACATGTGGAACAACTCCTACAGAACACCTACTGAACACTGGCAGAAGACCTCAGACCTCCCAAAAGGCAAGAAACTCCCCACGTACCTGGGTAGGGCAAAAGAAAAAAGGAAAAACAGGGACAAAAGAATAGGGACTGGACCTGCACCAGTGGGAGGGAGCTGTGAAGGAGGAAAGGTTTCCACACACTAGCAAGCCCCTTCGCGGGCGGAGACTGCAGGTGGCGGAGGGGGGAAGCTCCAGAGCCATGGAGGAGAGCATAGCAACAGGGGTGCGGAGGGCAAAGCGGAAAGATTCCCGCACAGAGGACCGGTGCCGACCAGCACTCACCAGCCCGAGAGGCTTGTCTGCTCACCCGCCGGGGCTGGGAGCTGAGGCTCAGGCTTCAGGCGGATGCAGGGAGAGGACTGGTGGCGTGAACAGAGCCTGCAGGGGGCTAGTACGCCACAGCTAGCCGGGAGGGAGTCCGGGAAAAGGTCTGGAACTGCCAAAGAGGCAAAAGACACTTGTTTCAGGGTGCGTGAAGAGAGGGGATTCAGAGCACTGCCTAAATGAGCTCCAGAGACGGGCATGAGCCGCGGCTGTCAGCACAGACCCCAGAGACAGGCACAAAATTCTAACGCTGCTGCTGCCACCACCAAGAAGCCTGTGTGCGAGCATAGGTCACTATCCACACCTCCCCTTCTGGGGAGCTTGTGCAGCCCACCACTGCCAGGGTCCCGTGATCCAGGGACAACTTCCCCGGAAAAACGCACAGCGCGCCTCAGGCTGGTGCAATGTCACGCCAGCCTCTGCCGCCACAGGCTAGCCCCGCATCCGTACCCCTCCCTCCCCCAGGCCTGAGTGAGCCAGAGCCCGCGAATCAGCTGCTCATTTAACCCAGTCCTGTCTGAGCAAAGAACAGACGCCCTCAAGCGACCTACACACAGAGGCGGGGCCAAATCCAAAGCTGAACCCAAGGAGCTGTGCGAACAAAGAAGAGAAAGGGAAATCCCTCCCAGCAGCCTCAGGAGCAGCGGATTAAATCTCCACAATCAGCTTGATGTACCCTGCATCTATGGAATACTGAATAGACAACGAATCATCCCAAACCGAGGAGGGGGACTTTGAGAACAATGATATATATATATTTTTTTCCCTTTTTCTCTTTTTGTGAGTATGTATGTGTATGCTTCTGTGTGTGATTTTGTCTGTATAGCTTTGTTTTTACCATTTGTCCTAGGGTTCTGTCTGTCCGGTTTTTTCTTTTGTTTTTTGTTTTTTAGTATAGTTTTTAGTACTTGTTTAACATTGGTGGATTTGTTTTCTGGTTTGGTTGCTCTCTTCTTTCTTTTTTTTTTAATAATTATTTTCTATTTTTTATTTTAATAAATTTATTTTATTTTACTTTATTTTATTTTATTTTATCTTCCTTCTTTCTTTCTTTATATCTTTTTATTTCTCCCTTTTATTCTTAGCCATGTGGAGGACACGCCCTTGGTGCTCCAGCCGGGCATCAGGGCTGTGCCTCTGAGGTGGGAGAGCCAAGTTCAGGACACTAGTCCACAAGACACCTCCCAGCTCCACGTAATAAATGGTGAAAATCTCCCAGAGATCTCCATCTCAACGCCAAGACCAGGCTCCACTCAACGATCAGCAAGCTACAGTGCTGGACACCCTGTGCCAAACAACTAGCAAAACAGGAACACAACGCCATCCATTAGCAGAGAGGCTGCCTCAAATCATAATAAGGCCACAGACACTGCCAAAACACACCACCAGACGTAAACCTGCCCACCAGAAAGACAAGATACAGCCTCATCCTCCAGGACACAGGCACCAGTCCCCTCCGCCAGGAAGCCTACATAACCCACTAAATCAACCTTAGATACTGGGGACAGACACCAAAAACAACGGGAACTAAGTACCTGCAGCCCGTGAAAAGGAGACCCCAAACACAGTAAGTTAAGCAAAATGAGAAGACAGAGAAACACACAGCAGATGAAGCAGCAAGGCAAAAACCCACTGGATCTAACAAATGAAGAGGAAATAGGCAGTCTACCTGAAAAAGAATTCAGAATAATGATAGTAAAGATGATCCAAAATCCTGGAAATAGAATGGAGAAAATGAAAGAAACATTTAACAAGGACCTAGAAGAACTAAAGAGCAAACAGTGATGAACAACACAATAAATGAAATTAAAAATTCTCTAGAAGGGATCAATAGCAGAATAACTGAGGCAGAAGAACGGATAACTGACCTGGAAGATAAAACAGTAGAAATAACTACTGCAGAGCAGAATACAGAAAAAAGAATGAAAAGAATTGAGGAAACTCTCAGAGACCTCTGGGAAAACATTAAATGCACCAACATTCGAATTATGAGGGTCCCAGAAGAAGAAGAGAAAAAGAAAGGGACTGAGAAAATATTTGAAGAGATTATAGTTGAAAACTTCCCTAATATGGGAAAGGAAATAGTTAATCAAGTCCAGGAAGTGCAGAGAGTCCCATACAGGGTAAATCCAAGGAGAAACATGCCAAGAAACATATTAATCAAACAATCAAAAATTAAATACAAAGAAAAAATATTAAAAGCAGCAAGGGAAAAACAACAAATAATGCACAAGGGAATCCCCATAAGGTTAAAAGCTGATCTTTCAAGCAGAAACTCTGCAAGACAGAAGGGAGTGGCAGGACATATTTAAAGTGATGAAGGAGAAAAACCTACAACCAAGATTACTCTAGCCAGCAAGGTTCTCACTCAGATTTGACGGAGAAATTAAAACCTTTACAGACAAGCAAAAGCTAAGAGAATTCAGCATCACCAAACCAGCTTTACAACAAATGCTAAAGGAACTTCTCTAGGCAGGAAACACAAGAGAAAGAAAAGACCTACAATAATAAACCCAGAACAGTTAAGAAAATGGGAATAGGAACATACATATCGATAATTATGTTAAATGTAAATGGATTAAATGCTCCAACCAAAAGACACAGACTGGCTGAATGGATTCAAAAACAAGATCCATATATATGCTGTCTACAAGAGACCCACTTCAGACCTAGGGACACATACAGACTGAAAGTGAGGGAATGAAAAAAGATATTCCATGCAAACAGAAATCAAAAGAAAGCTGAAGTAGCAATTCTCATACCAGACAAATTGACTTTGAAACAAAGACTATTATAAGAGACAAAGAAGAACACTACATAATGATCAAGGGATCAATCCACAAAGAAGATATAACAATTGTAAATATTTATGCACCCAACATAGGAGCACCTCAATACATAAGTCAAATACTAACAGCCATAAAAGGGGAAATCGACAGTAACACAATCATAGTAGGGGACTTTAACACCCCACTTTCACCAACGGACAGATCATCCAAAAGGAAAATAAATAAGGAAACACAAGCTTTAAATGACATATTAAACAAGATGGACTTAGTTGATATTTATAGGATATTCTGTCCAAAAACAACAGAATACACTTTCTTCTCAAGTACTCATGGAACACTCTCCAGGATAGATCATATCTTGGGTCACATATCAAGCCATGGTAAATTTAAGAAAATTGAAATCGTATCAAGTATCTTTTCTGACAACAACGCTATGAGACTAGATATCAATCACAGGAAAAAATCTGTAAGAAATACAAACACATGGAGGGTAAATAATACACTACTTAATAACCAAGATATCACTGAAGAAATGAAAGAGGATATCAAAAAATACCTAGAAACAAATGACAATGAAAGCATGACGACACAAAACCTATGGGATGCAGCAACAGCAGTTCTAAGAGGGAACTTTATAGCAATACAATCCTACCTTAAGAAACAAGAAACACCTCAAATAAACAACCTAACCTTACACCTAAAGCAATTAGAGAAAGAAGAACAAAAAAACCCTAAAGTTAGCAGAAGGAAAGAAATCATAAAGATCAGATCAGTAATAAATGAAAAAGAAATGGAAGAAACGATAGCAAATATCAATAAAACTAAAAGCTGGTTCTTTGAGAAGATAAACAAAATTGATAAACCATTAGCAAGACACATCAAGAAAAAAAGGGGGATGACTCAAATCAATAGAATTAGAAATGAAAAAGGAGAAGTAACAACTGACACTGCAGAAATAAAAAGGATCTTGACAGATTACTACAAGCAACTATATGCCAATAAAATGAACAACCTGGAAGAAATGGACTCATTCTTAGAAATGCACAACCTTCTGAGACTGAACCAGGAAGAAATAGAAAATATGAACAGACCAATCACAAGCATTGAAATTGAAACTGTGATTAAATATCTTCCAACAAACAAAAGCCCAGGACCAGAGGGCTTCACAGGCGAATTCTATCAAATATTCTATCAAATATTTAGAGAAGAGCTAACACCTATTGTTCTGAAACTCTTCCAAAATAAAGCAGAAGGAGGAACACTCCCAAACTCATTCTACCAAAACCACAAAGAAACAAAACTACAGGCCAATATCACTGATGAACATAGACGCAAAAGTCCTCAGCAAAATACTAGCAAACAGAATCCAACAGCACATTAAAAAGATCATAAACCATGATCAAGTGGGGTTTATCCCAGGAATCCAAGGATTCTTCAATATATGCAAATCAATCAATTTGATACACCATATTAACAACTGAAGGAGAAAAACCATATGATCATCTCAATAGATGTAGAGATCATATGATCATCTCAATAGATGTAGAGAAAACTTTTGACAAAATTCAACACCCATTTATGATAAAAACCCTCCAGAGACTAGGCAGAGAGGGAACTTCCTCAACATAATAAAGGCCATATATGACAAACCCGCAGCCAACACCATCCTCATTGGTGAAAAACTGAAACCATTTCCTCTAAGATCAGGAACAAGACAAGGTTGCCCACTCTCACCACTCTTATTCAACATAGTTTTGGAAGTTTTAGCCACAACAATCAGAGAAGAAAAATAAATAAAAGGAATCCAAATCGGAAAGAAGTTAAGCTGTCACTGTTTGCCGAAGACATGATACTATACATAGAGAATCCTAAAGATGCTACCAGAAAACTACTAGAGCTAATCAATGAATTTGGTAAAGTAGCAGGATACAAAATTAATGCACAGAAATCTCTTGCATTCCTATACACTAATCATGAAAAATCTGAAAGTGAAATTAAGAAAACACTCCCATTTACCATTGCAACAAAAAGAATAAAATATCTAGGAATAAACCTACCTAAGGAGAAAAAAGACCTGTATGCAGAAAATTATAAGACACTGATGAAAGAAATTAAAGATGATACAAACAGACGGGGAGATATACCATGTTCCTGGATTGGAAGAATCAACATTGTGAAAATGACTATACTACCCAAAGCAATCTACAGATTCAATGCAATCCCTAAAAACTACCAATGGTATTTTTAACAGACCTAGAACAAAAAATTTCTCAATTTGTATGGAAACACAAAAGACCCCGAATAGCCAAAGCAATCTTGAGAAAGAAAAATGGAGCTGGAGGAATCAGGCTCACTGACTGCAGACTGTACTGGAAAGCTACAGTAATCAAGACAGTATGGTACTGGCACAAAAAGAGAAATTTAGAATAACAGAACAGGATAGAAAGCCCAGAGATACATCCATGCACATATGGTCACCTTATCTTTGATAAAGGAGGCAAGAATATACAGTGGAGAAAGGACAGCCTCTTCAATAAGTGTTGCTAGGGAAACTGGGCAGGGACATGTAAAAGAATGAAATTAGAACACTCCCCAACACCATACACAAAAATAAGCTCAAAATGGATTAAAGACCTAAATGTAAGGCCAGACACTATAAAACTCTTAAAGGAAAGCATAGGCAGAACACTCTATGACATAAATCACAGCAAGATCTTTTTGATCCACCTCCTAGAGTAATGGAAATAAAAACAAAAATAAACAAATGGGACCTAATGAAACTTAAAAGCTTTTGCACAGCAAAGGAAACCATAAACAAGACCAAAAGACAACCCTCAGAATGGGAGAAAATATTTGCAAATGAAGCAACTGACAAAGGATTAATCTCCAAAATATATAAATAGCTCATACAGCTCAATATTAAAGAAACAAACAACCCAATCCAAAAATGGGCAGAAGACTTAAATAGACATTTCCCCAAAGAAGACATACAGATGGCCAAGAAGCACATGAGAAGCTGTGCAACATCACTAATTATTAGAGAAATGAAAATCAAAACTACAATGAGGTATCACCTCACACCAGTTAGTATGGGCATCATCAGAAAATCTACAAACAACAAATGCTGGAGGCGGTGTGGAGAAAAGGGAACCCTCTTGCACTGCTGGTGAGAATGTAAGTTGATACAGCCACTATGGAGAACAGTATGGAGGTTCCTTGAAAACCTAAAGATAGAATTACCATATGATCCAGCAATCCCACTACTGGGCATATACCCAGAGAAAACCATAATTCAAAAAGACACATGCACCCCAATGCTCATTGCAGCACTATTTACAATAGACAGGTCATGGAAGCAACCTAAATACCCATCAACAGACGAATGGATAAAGAAGTTTTGGTACATATATACAATGGAATATTACTCAGCCATAAAAAGGAATGAAATTGAGTCATTTGGTGAGACGTGGATGGATCTAGAGACTGTCTAGAAAAACAGAGAAAAACAAATACTGTATGCTAAAGCATACATATGGAATCTAAGACAACAACAACAAAAAATGGTACTGATGAACCTAGTTGCAGAGCAGTAATAAAGAGGTGGACATAGGAAATAGACTTAAGGACATAGGGTGGGAGCTTGAAGCTGGGGCAAAGTGACAGTAACATCGACATATACACTCTACCGAATGTAAAATAGTTGGCTGGTGGGAAGAAGCATAGCACAGGGAGACTGGTTCAGTGTTTTGTGATGACCTGGAGGGGTGGGATAGGGAGTCTGGGAGGCAGGCTCAAGAGGGACGGGATATGGGGACATGTGTATGAATATGGTGATTTGCTTTGTTGTGCAACAGAAACTAACACAGTATTGTGAAGCAATTATACTCCAATATTGGATGAATGGATAAAGAAGATGTGGCACATATATACAATGCAATATTACTCAGCCATAAAAAGAAACGAAATTCAGATATTTGTAGTGAGGTGGATGGACCTAGAGTCTGTCATACAGAGTGAAGTAAGTCAGAAAGAGAAAAGCAAATACCGTATGCTAACACATATATATGGAATCTAAGGAAAAAAAAAAAGGCATGAAGAACCTAGGCATAAGACAGGAATAAAGACACAGACCTACTAGAGAATGGACTTGAGGATATGGGGTGGGGGAAGGGTAAGCTATGACAAAGTGAGAGAGTGGCACGGACATATATACACTACCAAACATAAAACAGATAGCTAGTTGGAAGCAGCTGCATAGCACAGGGAGATCAGCTCAGTGGTTTGTGACCACCTAGAGGGGTGGGATAGGGAGGGTGGGAGGGAGGGAGACATGAAAGAGAAGAGATATGGGAACATATGTATATGTATAACTGATTCACTTTGTTATAAAGCAGAAACTAATACACCATTGTAAAGCAATTATACTCCAATAAAGATGTTAAGGAAGAAAAAAGATTAAAAAAATAAAAATAAAAATAGTAAGCATTTCTGGAGAAAAAAATGGTGTGTGTCTAGAAATATGTTTTAATATTAAAAGAAAACAATTTCCTGAGTGGAAAAAATTAAGGGGTAGCAAAATTAGAGGAACTGTTTGTCCAAAATTTTGCAAACCCATAAAGATGCTGTCAAAAGCTGTGGAATCTATTTTTAGTTTTTTAAGGAAACTCCATACTGTTCTCCATAGTGGCTGTATCAATTTACATTGTCATGAACAGTGCAAGAGGGTTCCCTTTTCTTCACACCCTCTCCAGCATTTATTGTTTGTAAATTTTTTGATGATGGCCATTCTGATTGGTGTAAGGTGATACCTCATTGTAGTTTTGATTTGCATTTCTCTAATGATTAGTGATGTGGAGCATCCTTTCATGTGTCTGTTGGCAATCTGTGTATCTTCTTTGGAGAAATAACTATTTAGGTCTTCTGCCCTTTTTTTTTTTTTTTTTTTGTGGTGTGCGGGCCTCTCAGTGTTGTGGCCTCTCCTGTTGCGGAGCACAGGCTCCAGACGCGCAGGCTCAGCAGCCATGGCTCACAGGCCTAGCCGCTCCGCAGCATGTGGGATCCTCCCGGGCTGGGGCACGAACCCATGTCCCTTGCATCGGTAGGCGGACTCAACCACTGCGCCACCAGGGAAGCCCATTTCGGCCCATTTTTTTACTGAGTTGTTGGTTTTTATTAATATTGAGCTGCATGAGCTGATTATGTATTTTGGAGATTAATCCTTTTGTCCATTAAATCGTTTGCAAATATTTTCTCCCATTCTGAGGTTGTCTTTTTGTCTTGTTTATAGTTTCCTTTGCTTTGTGAAAGCTTTTAAGTTTCATTAGGTCCCATTTGTTATTTTTGTTTTTATTTCCATTTCTCTAGGAGGTGGGTCAAAAAGGATCTTGCTGTGATTTATGTCAAAGACTGTTCTTCCTATATTTTCCTCTAAGAGTTTTATAGTGTCTGGCCTTACATTTAGGTCTTTAATACATTTTGACTTTATATTTGTGTATGGTGTTAGGAAACTAAAAATAGAACTACCATATGACCCAGCAATCCCACTACTGGGCATATACCCTGAGAAAACCATGATTCAAAAAGAGTCATGGGGCCTCCCTGGTGGCGCAGTGGTTGAGAGTCCGCCTGCCGATGCAGGGGATACGGGTTCGTGCCCCGGTCTGGGAGGATCCCATATGCCGCGGAGCGGCTGGGCCCGTGAGCCATGGCCGCTGGGCCTGCACGTCCGGAGCCTGTGCTCCGCAATGGGAGAGGCCACAACGGTGAGAGGCCCACGTACCGCAAAAAAAAAAAAAAAAAAAAATCATGTACCACAATGTTCATTGTAGCGCTATTTATAATAGCCAGGACATGGAATCAACCTAAGTGTCCATCGACAGATGAATGGATAAAGAAGATGTGGCACATATATACAATGGAATGTTACTCAGCCATAAAAAGAAATGAAATTGAGTTATTTATAGTGAGGTGGATGGACCTAGAGCCTGCCATATAGAGTGAAGTAAGTCAGAAAGAGAAAAACAAATACCGTATGCTAACCCATATATATGGAATCTAAAAAAAAAAAAATGGTTCTGATGAACCTAGGAGAAGGACAGGAATAAAAACGCAGAGGTAGAGAATGGACTTGAGGACATGGGGAGGGAGAAGGGTAAGCTGCGACGAAGTGAGAGAGTAGCATTGACATATATACACTACCAAATGTAAAACAGATAGCTAGTGGGAAGCAGCTTCATCCCATGGGGAGATCAGCTCGGTGCTTTGTGACCACCTTGAGGGGTAGGATAGGGAGGGTGGGAGGGAGATGCAAGGGGGAGGGAATGTGGGGATATATGTATACATATTTCTGATTCACTTTGTTATACAGCAGAAATGAACACAGCATTGTAAAGGAATTATACTCCAATAAAGATGTTAAAAATAAATAAATAAATAAAATTAAGATTATGGAGGACCTTAAAAAAAAAAGCTGTGGAATCTATTAAAATCACCTCAAATGAAATAAAGTCTGAAATGATAGCATCATGGCAAATTAATTTTATAACACAGATAGTATACACAAGTCCAGATCACCTCCCCCATGTATAGCAGAAACCTATCTATTGGAAAACTTATGTTACTACCTCTCAAAATGGAGCATGTCTTGATAGTCTCAGACATGTGAAAAAAAATTCATCACCTAAGCTGTGCGTTAAAATCTGAATGTTGTAATGTATTACATTGTTTTGAGCAAAGGATAAAAGGCCAGTTGAAAAAACACTTTTGATTAGTCTTTGGCTTTCTTAGACGATTTCAATATTGGCCTCACTTTTAAATGAAAAGAATTAATGTTAGCCTGATCTTGAGAAGAGAGTCACCTCCAACATTTTGGAAAATGCAAATAGCGTGACGGACAGAGTGCAATGTGTTTGAGTGGTGGTTTTCAATCAGGGCAATTTTGTCCTAAAGGGGACATTTGGCAATGTCTAGAGTTATTTTTGGTTGTCACAACTGGTGTGGGGGGAGTACTACTGACATCTAGTAAGTAGTAGCCAAGGATGCTACAAAGCATTCAACAACATAAAGAACTACTTCTCAAAACAGAGAATTATACACCGCCAAATGTAAATATTGCTACTGTTGAGAAGTCCTGTGCTAAGTAAAAATAAAGCACAGTCACGATACTTTCATGTGGAACTTGTTAACTGTAGAAAAATAGTTTCAACTAAATATGTTTTATAATCTAACATAGGTATTTATATTATATGTGTATGTATATTATATATATATGTGGGTGTGCAGAGATAGATAGATAGACAGATAGATAGACAGTTGTTCATTTGTTTGTTTGTTTAAATAGGGATTATGCACTTAGGGATAAAGAAGTATCACACATAGTCCAGAAAGCTAAGAGCAGACAATAAAAGTAAATAGAAAAAGGATAAATATAGAAAGCAAAAAGTAATAAGGAAAAAGTAAGAACAAACACGTTGGTTAAGAAAAAAAGACATATAAAACAAGTACATTTGTTAAGTAAACAAGAAGCTGAATACGTGAAAGCACCTGTGAAATATAAAAAAACCCAGCAGGCCTATAATAGTTTTTAAATGAAAGAAAGAAAATAGAAAGAGGAAAAAATATATATAAACAACATTAGGAATGAAAGAAGAACATAGATTCACAGACATGGAAGAAATTAAAAACCATAGGTGAATGCAATATAAAAATCTGTAACAATGATACCAAGTAGGAAAAATTTATAACACACAGAATACTATAGTTTTGTAGATTCATATATGCATAATTAAATATAAAACAGTGTTACATGACATATATACACTATTGATACTATGTATAAAATAGATAACTAATGAGAACCTACTGTATAGCACAGGGAACTCTACTCAGTGCTCTGTGGTGACCTAAATGGGAAGGAAATCCCCAAAAGACAGGATATATGTATACGTATAGCTGATTCACTTTGCTGTACAGTAGAAATTAACATAACATTGTAAAGCAACTCTACCCCAATTAAAAAAAAAAAACTGTTACACACAACTTCAGAATAGTGGGTACCCCTAGGCAACAAGAGAGGGGAAAGATGGAGTTGAGACTTTAGCTCCATGTACAATATTTTATTTTTATTTTTAAAAATAGGATCTGAAGCAAATTCAATAAAATGTTAACATCTGTTAAATCTGGGTGGTCAGTGTTTGGGTGTCTGTTATCTCAAGTTCTGACCTTTTCAGAATATATGAAATGTTTCATAATTCAAAATAGAAAAATTTTTAAATAGCTCTTGTCATAGAATTTTGGCAAAGGTCTTTTAAACAGCTAAATAAATTAAATTAGCTGATTTTTCTCAGGCCTATTTTCCCAGTCAAATAATTCAAAGGGATTAATCAGTGATGATTTCTATTTTTAAAGATAGACTCCCTTGATTTCACTTTGATAAGCTGTAGGAGTAGGTTAAGCATTTTCTGGGAATACTCATACACAACAAATGTCACATATCTAAATTCTGAATCCCACTCAAGATAGTTGAGACATTTGATCTTAATGATTATTGGACAACCAAAAACAGAGGCATGAGCCAAGCTCTTAGTCCATGGAAATTACCATTTGTGCTACTCCTCCTCTGATTTAGCTGATGCTTCTGCCAAGCCTGCCCTCGCCCTCGCTCAGGCGTGACACTCTGTGACGAACCAGAGTGGTCTGCCCCAGTGGTCCTGTTTCGCCAAGCCCAGATCTAATCGCTGAAATCTTCACAACTGTTCTCAACACCTCAGGGCTCAACAACTTACCTACATCCATACCCCGCAGACATCTCCCCTCTCTTCCCACTCCAGGCCCTGTCTGCCTTTTGTGGAAACCACCCATGCCCTCTGGCTTCCCTGGAGTCTTGTGGGGCAGACCACATTTTTTTCTCTCTACTACCTTCAGCTTTCATTTTCTTCCTCCTAGGGACTACTCAGTTTAACCCACATCCAATGATCTTAGACTCTCCCCAAAGAGAAGTTTGGGTAGGGGTCATGGTTTGATTCAACTTTTATTTTTATTTCTTACTTGCAGAAGCTGTTAATGACTGCTTAGAACAGAAAACTCAGAATTCAGAGCATAAAACTTGGCTCCCCTCTTGTGAAATCTGGGAGAAAAGAAACAACACCTTATATACACTAACCTTCTATAGCAGCTTGAACAAAACTCTCAATCAGTAATTCGACCATATTTTGCATAAATATCACATGATCCCACTCTTTTATATAGTTTCTGCCAATGTCCAGATATAAAATCAAGTGCCCTTTGAGAAGAATCCTCTATTACAGGAGAGTCCTCTGCATATTTTGGTTGGGAAGAGCTCTTCTCATTCTTCAGTTTCTTCAAAACACCAGGTTGGATGCCAGGCTGCCAATGTACAAATGATCTACCTTCAGTTTTCCAATTCATTTCAGCATACCTTGTGCTTTTAGCATTATTTGTTCTCTTACCTCTGCCCTGGTTCTGTCAAGAGACAATTTCAGAGTGGAAAACTCCCTAAGATCTTCCTCAGAAACGAATGCAGCCAAGAATTAATTGAGTCTCTGTTATCTCCTTTCTCATTTTTGCGATAGACCTTTCACACTGTATCCATCTCACTGTTTTTTGGCTGACTTCCTCCCTCTAATTTATTTAAAGAACTACATATTATGGGCTTTGCTTTTGCTTGTAGAAAGCTCTTAATTTTTTTTTGAGGGGGTCTATTTACTTTTGAGTTTGCATCTGACTGTGCATGTTTCCTGGGCTCCCTTATTGCTTCTCTTTGGCAGTCTTTCTTAGTTTTTAAAAGATGCTTTCCCTCAGAATAGCCTCTTGGATATTTATTGCCAGTAAAGCAGGAAGCATTTTGTTTGAATGTCTGAGATTTAGACACATAGCACATGTCTTTCCTGGACTTCTAACTTCTAATAGGTAATTGCTATTTTTAGAGGTCACCAAGCTTTGCAAGGTATTTGAAAAATATCTATATATAAATATATGTAGATATACATATTTATTTATTATATTCCTTTTTGTCCCCCCAAGCTAATGCCTACAGTTGTGTTAGAGTTTGCTTTTCTAAAATTGAGTAATCTAGTGATTTAAAGAAGTTTTCTCTTTGAAATGCTAAATTCCTTTTTTTGTGATCACCATTGAAAACATATCACACTGCTCCTGATCTAGCCCATATACATTGCTCAGAACCTGACGTAGTTGATATACCAGTTATTTCTTGCTGTGCTACAAGCAAACCCCAAACTTAGTGGCTTCAGACAACAAGCATGTATGACTGCTCATGAGTCTAAGGGTTGGCAGAGCAGTTATTCTGGTCTTAGCTGGACTTACCCATGGATCTGTTGTCAACTGGAGCTTACATAGTCAGCTCTAGGCTGGGCTGTTTCACATATTTGGAGGTCATTTGGCTGTAAACTGGTCCGGGATGACCTCGACTGGGACAACTGGACTTTCCTTATATGGTCTCTCACTCTCCAGCTGGCGAGTCCTAGCTTATTTAAGTGGTGGCGGCAGAGTTCCAAGGAAGTATGGAAGCAGGAAGGGCCTCTAAAAGTCAAGACTCACAAGCGGCATATCGTCACTTCAGCCTCATTCTATCAGTCAAAGCAAATCATGAGGCCAACCCAGACCCAGTGGGGAAGGATACAGGCTCTAGTTCTTGAAGGAGGAGCTGCAGAGTCATGGTATAAGTGGTATAGATACTGGGAGGAGACAAATTGGGGCCATCTTTAGACTCAGTCTACCTGCCACTGTTGATTTCCTTTCCTGCCTAATTGTAAAAATCAAAGTAAACCAAAAAAGATTTATTGGGCACCTCCTATGAACAGAACACGTTATTAGTCACTGGTAGGACCCAATTCTGAAGAAATTTTAAATCTTAGGACATAAGAAGGTGAAAGTTAAGCACTCCTAGCAGTCTTGATTTATGAATGGGCTATGATACAATTTTTTTTCTGAGTTGATTATTTAAAATCTGGAAGGCATTTTCCCATAGAAATATAAATGGTAATTTGGAATGCAGGCAAAGCCATTTTTAAGCCATAATTTATGGTATACAATATAGTACTCAATTATACCATAAATATTATAGGAAATAATTACCTGTGTGAGTGGTTTATATTTAAACATTTGTTCCTTAATTAGTGCTGAGGAAACACCAGTAAGTATCTCACCAGCATCCTTCCTACCCCTTAATTTGGTGATAAAGTCAGAAAATGACTCACTCTGAAGGGAGAAAAACTACATTGCACACCCTTATATGCTAAGCCCTTGTAGGTGCATTATCTATTTAATTTTTACAATAGCCCACTGAAGACAGCTTTAGTATATGCCTTTTTATATTTGAGAAAATTAAGAACAAATGATGCTGTATAACTTGCCCAAGATCATAAAGCAGGAAATAGTTGTTATGAGTATCCATGTAACTGCAAAGGTTTTGCTTTTCCCACAATTCCACTTTGCCCTACTGAAACAAGTATTGTGGACAAAGTAAGGTCACATACAGTATCTGAAATGAAATAAAACTCATGGGCTAAAACTGAAGATAGGTACCAAGTGCAAATATCATACATTCAGAGATGGCTTGTAAATATGCCACTAACATGGCCATTTTGCCTCCCAAGCAACTATTAGAATATGAGATGCTCTCCCAAATAGAATTAAAGGCTCAAAGTTATCTTTCATTTTAATCAATTCAAACAATGTGTAACATTATCCTCTGAGCATCAACCAGACTATAGAGCAATTGATGTAACTATAGAAGAAATGTTGTCAGTATGGAGTATTAAAAAAAAAGTTGAAGAATAAGAATCTGCCAAGGAATGATCAGTTTGAAAAACACTAAGCCTAATGAAGGTGAGTTTTCTGGTCACTGGCGTGGCATACAGTGTTGTAGAATGGAGATAACTGATCAAACTTCACATGGGAAAAATTTCTTTTTTACAACCTAATATCTTTTCTTGTTCAGAATACTTGTTCAGCTTATTTAAGAAAGCTTATTAAACCTATTTTGACCTTTAAGTACCTTGGGAAGGAGGAGCCCTATCTCGTTAGTACTAAATCTTGAAACTCTCTCTCCTGGACCTCAATATCCAGTTTCCTGTGTGTTTTATTGGCATGCCTTAAAAACCCCTGTCTAATTGACTTATGGTTGTAAAAGTTTGTTAGTAAGGTCATTTATTTGAACTTGGAATTGATTTGTTTTTGTCGCAACAATATTGTAAGTCAAGAGTCACAAATTTTAGTATTTACAGGAAAACAGGCAGGTTACATAAGTAAGTGAGGCAGGGCCAAGAGTCAGACAATAGAGACTATGGGAACAGTGGTCAACAGGAGAGTACAGATCTTCATGGAAGGCACTCTTATTCTCATTAACAACCACAACAACATTGCTAGCCAAACAAAGTAAGACTGCAGGTCAGATTTCTTACTAACACGCCATCTTGATTATTTATGTCATGTGATTTGTAGAGTAGCCCAAAAAGCCTTTCCACTCTTTAGCCACTGTAAAGTAAAACAGTACTTTACTGCATCTTTAATACCCTAGATTTAAAAGGTCTGGTCTTGCAAAGCTAAGCTTCATACTCAAAACTAAAATGATTTCAACAAAATACTTCCCCCTCAGAGCTGATGCCTGAGTAGCTCCCCAGTCTCCTATCTTAGACACATTAGGTGCATTAAATCTATATATTAATTTAGGGAGAATTTACATCTTTACTATGTTGAATCTTACAAATCATGAACACAGTATGTCTTTTCATTTATTTAGATATCTGTTTTCTTTCATAAGAATTTCGTAGTTTTTAACATATATGTCTTGAATATGTTTTGTTGAATAAGACTGTTAAGAGCTGACATCCTTGCTTAGTTCCTGATCTTATGGGGAAAGAATTCAGTCTTTCACTATTAAGTGTAAAGTTACCTGTAGGGTTTTTGTAGATGTGCTTTATGAAGTTGAATAAGTTCCTCCCTAGTACTGTTTTTTCACATTTATAACTGAGTGGATGTTGAATTTTGTCAAATGCTTTTCCTGCATCAATTGATATGATCATGTGATATTTGTTCTTTCGTCTGTTAATATAGTGGATGACATTGAATGATATTGAACCAGCCTTGTATTCCTGGAATGAACCCCACCTGGTTGAGGTGCATAAGTCTTTTCATACGTATCTGAGTTCCATTTGCTAATATTTTGTTAAAGATTTTTTGTCTATAGTCAATAGGGATACTGGTATGTAATTGTCTTTTGCTGTTTTGCTATCAGGGTAATACTAGCTTCATGAAATGCATTGGGACCTTTTTTTTTTTTTTTTGCGGTACGCGGGCCTCTCACTGTTGTGGCCTCTCCCGTTGTGGAGCACAGGCTCCAGACGCGCAGGCTCCGCGGCATGTGGGATCTTCCCGGACCGGGGTATGAACCCATGTCCCCTATA
Source organism: Mesoplodon bidens (assembly GCF_964165515.1). Taxonomy (NCBI): domain Eukaryota; kingdom Metazoa; phylum Chordata; class Mammalia; order Artiodactyla; family Ziphiidae; genus Mesoplodon; species Mesoplodon bidens. Next base: position 65,116,864 of record NC_138162.1, on the reverse strand, counting down.
TCGGCAGGCAGACTCTCAACCACTGTGCCACCAGGGAAGCCCGGGACCTATATTTTTATCTTCTGTTTTCTGTAGGACTCTTAGTTTGTTTGGGCTGCTATAACAAAATATCACAGTCTGGGTGACTGATAGACCACAGAACTTTATTTCTCACAGTTCTGGAGGCGGGAAGTCTGAGATCAGGGTGCCAGCATGGTTGGGTGAGCGCTCTCTCCTGGTTGCAGAATTCTTGTATCCTCACAGGGTGGAAGGGGCTAGGGAGCTCCATGGGATTTGTTTTTTAAGAGTATTAATCTCAACCCTCATGACCCAATCTCACCCCAAAGGCCCTGCCTCCTAACACCATCACACTGGGCATTAGGATCCCAATATGTGAAGTATGGGGGACACAAACACTGAGACCATAGCAAGGAGATTGTGTAGAATTGATGTTAATTCTTTAAAGTTTGGTGGAATTCTCCAGTAAAACCACGTGGGCCTAGGGATTTCTATTTGGGAGAATTTTTAAATTACAAGTTCAATATTCATAATAATTAAAGGACTATTCAAATGATCTATTTCATATTAGGTGAGTTTTGATAACCTGAATTTTCCAAGGAGTTGGTACATTTTATCTAAAATGTCAAATTTATATGCATAGATTTCTTTGTGGTATTCCCTTATTATCTCTGATGTCTGCAGGGTCTGTGGTGATATCTCTGCTTCATTCCTGATACTAGTAATTTGTGTCCTCTCTTTTTCTGTTGGTTAGTCTGGCTAGAGGGAGGCCAATTTTATTAATTTTTTCAAAGAATCAACTCTTCGTTTCATTGATTTTCTCTATTGCTTCTGTTTTCAATTTCATTGATTTCTGCTGTTATCTTTCTTATTCCTCTGCTTGCTTTGGTGTTATTTTGCTTTCCTTTCTTTTTCAAATTTTTAAAAAATTTTTAAGTTCTTCAGATGAAAGCTTAGATCATTGATTCGATACTTTTCCTCTTCTCTAATGTATGTGTTTAGGGCTATAAATTCCTTTCTCAGCACTGCTTTAGCTGTGCCACACAAATTTTTATTATATTCTGTACTTTCATTTTCATTCAGTTAAGTGTATTTTTAAATATTTCCTTTGAGACTCTTCTTGGACCTGTGGATTATTTAGATGTGTGTCATTCAGTTTCTAAGTGTTTAGAGATTTTCTTTTTATTATTGGTTTTTAGTTTGATTCTATCAATCCAATTGATTTCATTGTACATTCCATGTAGAGAACACATGCTATACAATTTAAATTTTAAAAAATTTGTTGAGGCTCGTTTTATGGCCCTGGTGTGGCCTATTTTGGTATATGTTCCATGAGCACTTGAAAGGAATGTATATTCTGCTCTTTTGGGGTTGCATGTTCTATAAATATCCATTTGATTCTATTGCTAAAGATCTTGTTGAGTTCTTCCATATCCTTGCTTCTTTTCTGTATATTTGTTCTGTCAATTGTTGAGAGAGGGGTTTTGATGTTCCCATCTATAATTATATATTTTTCTATTGTTCTATCAGTTCTTGTTTCACATATTTTACAGCTCTGTTATTTGGTGCATACACACTTAGGATTTCTATATTTGGGGGGGGGTTGACCCATTTATCATGTAATAACCCTCTCTTCTCCGGTAATTTTCTTTGTTCTAATGACTATTTCATTTGATATTAATATAATAACTCCTGCTTTCCTTTGTTTAGTGTTTGCAGAATATAAATTTTTTCATCTTTTTACTTTTAAGTTACCTATATTGTTGTATTAAGTATTTTGTAGATAGCATATAAATGGGTCATTTTATTATACTCTACCAATCTCTGTCTTTTAACTGGTATACTTAAGCCAAATGCATTAATGTAATTATTGATATTTTAGGGTTCAAGTCTGCATTTTATTTTTTTGTTTTCTACTTGTACCCTCTGTTTTCTGTTTTTCTGGGTCTTTTTCCTACTTTCCTGAAGGTTAAAAAATTTAGATTACCATTTTTTATATATTTATAGTGTTTTTGAGCGTATCTCTTTTTATATCATTTTTGGTGGTTGCTTGATGCATTATATAATATATATGTAACTTTCAGAGTCTACTAGTGTCATTTTACCAGCTCAACTGAAATATGGAAAATAGATCTCCCTTTACCCTCTTGTGTTTTTAGTATAATTATTGTAATTATTTAATATAATTATTGTAAATAATTGTAAATGTTGTAATTATTGTATTTAATATAATTATTATAATTATTTTAAATACATTTAGAACCACAATGAAAAAATTAATTTTTTGTTTCAACTATCAAACATAATTTAGAAAATGTAATAGGAAAAAGAAAGTTGATTGTATTCCCATATTTTGTTTATTATGTACTTTCTTCCTTCCTAATATTTAAAGGTAACGTCTTATATCATCTCCTTCCTGTTTAGAAAATTCTTTTAGGGTAGATCTGCTTATGGAAAATCCTCTTATTTTTTCTTCATCTGAGAATGTATTTTCACTCTTATTTCTGAAGGATAGTTTTACTGCATATAAAATTCTGAATTGACATTTCTTTTCTTTTAGCACATGAAAAATATCTGACCTCCAAAGGGTTGTGATAGAAATTAACCATAATCCAGGTAGTTTTTTTTTTTTCAGTAGATCAGATGTAATTTCTCTCTCAGTGCTTTCAAGACTGATCTTTGCTTTTAGTTTTCATAAGTTTGATGTTTCTTTGTGTGGAATTCTTTGCGTTTGTGATTTGGGGTTTTTACTCAGCCTCTTGAATTCATACGTTTGTGTCATTTGCTAAATTTGGGAAGTTTTCAGCTATAATTCTTCAAGTACCTTTTCAGTTCTGCTCTCTTTCTTTTCTCCATCCAGGACTCTGTTGACACAAATGTTCGATCTTTTGTCATAGTATCACAGGCTCCTGAAGCTATTTTTATTTTTTAATGTTTTCTCTGTATTGATCAGGCTGTATAAATTCTGTCATTCTATGTTCAAGCTTGCTGTTTCTTTCCTATGTTCCCTCTATTGTGCCCTTCATTCTGCTGTTGACCCCATCCACTTTTTAAAAAAAATTTAGTTATTATATTTTTCAGTTCAAAATTTCCTTTTGGTTCTGCTTTATATCTGCATATCTCCCATTTCTTTGCTGAGACTTTCTATTTTTAACTTTTTGTCAAGTGTATTTCTAACTGCTTACTGAAGCATTCTTATAGATGCTTTAAATCTTTGTCAGAGAATTCTAACATTCTGTCACCTCAAGAATTGCATGTATTGACTGTCTTTTTTCATTCACTTTAGAACTTCTTGATGCTTGGTATGATGAGGGATTTTAAATTGAAACAGACATTTTAATGTTATGTTATGATACTCTAAATCTTATTCAAGCACATTTTATCTGGCTTTCTGTGACACTCTTACATCAAGGGAAGGGAGATGTTGCCTCATTATTGACAGTTGGAAGTTCAGGTTTCCCACTTAGCCTCTACTGACACACAAGGGAGTGCTTGTTGTTATGACTGGGTGGAAATGGATGTCCAGGCTCCTCATGTCATCTCCAGCAACACTGAAGTAGGAAGGACCAGGACTTTTTTTTGCCAAGTGAAGACAAAAGTCCCAGCTCTATACTCAACCTTCTCTAATATCACCTGGGTGTGGGTTTGCATGAAGAAGGAGTATTCTCTCTACATTTTATACTCTTTTTATTTTGTTTTATATATAATACCTAAGGTTTTGAGTTGTACTTAGTGATAGGAAGAAGGAAAATCTGGTCTACTCCATCTTCCCAGAGGAAGTTGCTCTACCACGCTCTTTTAAGTCATGTTTTAGTCTATGTTTGTGGTTTTAAACCTGGTTTTCATCTTTGTAATGATTTAATTTCTTCTAAAATAAATTTATTTATCTTTGGCTGCATTGGGTCTCTGTTATTGCACACAGGCTTTCTATAGTTGTGGAGAGTGGAGCCTATTCTTCATTGTGGTGCGTGGGCTTTTCATTGTGGTGTGGAGCACGGGCTCTAGGTGTGTGGCCCTCAGCAGCTGCGGCATGCAGGCTCAGTAGTTGTGGCACACGGGCTTAGTTGCTTTATGGTATGTGAGATCTTCCCAGACCAGGCCTCAAACCCGTGTCCCCTGCACTGGCAGGCAGATTCCCAAACACTGTGCCACCTGGGAAGACCCTTAATGATTTAATTTTGCTCTTCATGTTTTCTCTGAGTTCTGCAGGCCCACTCTTCATTTTTTCTGTTGATTTGTAATCTATATGTTGACCTATTTTGGTAATTTTCCTCGAGGTATATTCTCTTCTTCTAACTTTTGATTATGCTACCAATGTACTATTAAATTTTTATTACTTAATGTTTTTATGTACAGGCTTAAAGGTCTATTATACACAACATAATTGATTTTAATACCCATAATCCAGAACTAACAACTTGGGAGAAGGAAGAGGAAACAAAAAGGCATTTCAACAGCAGCACAACTGCTCTGAATGGTAATATGCATTACCCCAAGAATAAATTACAACAGTAATAAGAATGTGAAAGAAGGTAGTGATATCAGCAAGCTGGTGGAATAGAAAGCCCCAGACACACCTTCGACCATAAGGACACTAATTCAACATGGACCAGTTTCCTCTGTGACAAATCTAGAGGTCAGTTAAGAGGTTCCTGTACCCCAGGCAAATGCAAAACTAACTGTACAGAAGCTAGTAGGAAAATTTCTCACACCATCTCACCATAGTCCCTCCCCCTGGCACAGTGGCATATGAGCATGAGGAAATTCCAAGTTGCTAGCTTCTTCTTGGGGAGAGAAAGTGAAGACTGGACTATTCACCCAATGCTCTGACTCTTTGGAGGTGAAGGGGGCTGCTTGAGGGACTAGGTTCTTTCTCAGCTCTCTCCAGAGTGTACCAGCATACAGTGGACTGGGGGCTACTATGAACAAAAAATAACTAGACAATCTGCTGCTACTTCAGAGGAAATAAAAAGATAAGTGGTTGCCAGGAGTTATGGGGAAGGGAGGGATGAATAGGCAGAACACAGAGGGGTTTTAGGGCAGTAGCTACTCTCTGTGATACTATAATGATGGATATATGTCATTATACATTTATCAAAACCCATGGAAGGTACAACACCAAGAGCAAATGTAAAGTATAGACTTTGGGTGATGTGTGTGTCAGTGTAGATTCATCAGTTGTAACAAATGTAGCCATCTGGCAGGAAATGTTGATAATGGGGTGATCTATGTTTGTGTGGGAGCAGTGAGTATATGGGATATTTCTGTACCTTCCTCTTAACTTTTCTGTGAACCTTAAACTGCTCTTAAAAATTGTCTTTAAAAAACAAAGGAGAGATACAGACTTTTTCAGATACAAAAAACCCCAAGGGAGCTCATCATAACTAGAACTGCTTATAAGAAGTGCTAAAGGGAGTCCTTCAAGTTGAAATGAAAAGATGCTAAACAGCAATGCAAAAGCATAGGAAAACATAAATCACAATGGCAAACGTAAATATATAGACCAATATATAGTGGTGGTGTATAAATCACTTTTAATTCTGATACAGAAATTAAAAGATAAAAGCATAAAAATAAATATAACTATAGAAATATGTTAATGGACATATAACATAAGAAGATGTAATTTGTGACACCAATAACATAAAGTATGGGGGTGGGAGAAGAACAAGTGTGAGTTTTCATATGCAATTGAACTTAAGAAGTTACCAGCTTAAAATAGATTGTTATAAGAGGTTTTATGTAAGCCCATGGTAACCACATAGAAAATACCTATAGAAACACACAAAAGAGAATGAGAAAAGAATCAAATCGTATCACTACAAAAAAATCAATGAAACACAAAGAAAGACAACAAGAGAAGAAAATAAGAACAAAAGAGCTACAAGACAGACAGAAAACAATTAACAAAATGGCAATAGTAAGTCTTTCTCTATAAATAATTACTTTAAATGTTAACAGATTGAACTCCCCATTCAAAAGACCTAAAGTGACTGAATGGATTAAAAAACAACAACATCCAACTATATGCTGTCTACAAGGGACTCACTTTGGATTTAAGGATACACATAGAGTAAAAGTAAAAGGATGGAAAAAATATTCCATGCAAAGAGTAACAAAAAGAGAACAAGGGTGGACAAAATTATATCAGACAAATTTACTTTCACTTAAAAACTGTCATAAAAGACAAAGAAGGACATTATATCATGATAAAAGGGTCAATTCACCAGGAAGATATACCAATTATAAATACATATGTACCCAACATCAGAACACCTATACACATGAAGCAAGCACTGACAGAGTTAAAGAGGAGTTAGACAACATAATATTAGTAGATTTCAATAGTCCACTTTCAATAGTGGTTAGAACATCCAGACAGAAGATCAATAAGAAAACAGAGTATGTGAACAACACTAGACTAAATGAACCTAAGAGACATATACAGAACATATACAGTCTTAGCTAGACAAAGAGAAAAAGAGAGAAGATTCAAATAATATGAGAAATGAAAGAGGACACATTACAACTAATGTGATAGAAAGGTAAAGGATCATAAGAGACAACTATGGGCACTTATATGTGAACAAATTATATAATATAGAAGCAATGGATAAATTCCTAAAAACATACAACCTACCAATACTGAATCATTAAAAAGTAGAAAATCTGAACCGACCTATAACTAATGGGAGATTGAATCAGTACTCAATAATCTTCCAACAAAGAAAAGCCCAGGACCTTATGGCTTCACTGGTGAATTCTACCAAACATTTTTAGAAGAATTAATGTCAATCCTTCCCAATCTCTTCCAAAAATCTGAAGAGCATGGAATATTTCCAAATTCATTTTATGAGGACTCCAACACCTTGACACCAAAACTAGAAAAAGACACTAAGAGAAAATAAAACTATAGGTCAATATCCTTAATGAATATAGATGCAAAAACCCTCAACAAAATACCAGCAAACTGAATTCAATGGCACAAAAAAAGGATTATACACCATGGCCAAATGGGTATATCCCTGGGATGCAAAGATGTTTCAACATATGAAAACAAATCAATGTAATAAAGCACACTAACAGAATGAAGAATGAAAATCGCATGATTATCTCAATAAACACAGAAAAAGCATTTGACAAAATTCAACAAACTTTCATTAAAAAAACACTCAAAAAACTAAAAATAGAAGGACGTTATCTCAATATAATGAAGACCATGTACAGTTGACCCTCGAAAAATGCAGGGGTTAGGGGGGGCTGATCACCTGGACAATCAAAAATCCATGTAAGTCATACCTTGGTAACCGAGGGTAATTGGTTACAGGAACTGCCACAGACACCAAAATCCACGGATATTCAAGTCCTATAGTCTGTTCTCCACATCTTCAGTCCTGCATCTGTGGATTCAACCAACCGCAGTTCATGTAGTACTGTATTTATTGAAAAAAATCCAAGTATATAACCCATGAAGTTCAAACCCATATGGTTCAAGGCTCATCTGTATATGAAAAGCCCACAGCTAGCATCACACTTAGTGAACAACTGAAATCTTTTCCTCTAAGCTCAGGAACAGAGCAAGGATGCCCAATTTCACCACTTCTATTCATACAGTACTGGAAATCCTAGCCAGAGCAATTAGGCAAGAAAAGGAAATAAAAGATTTCTAATCAGAAAGAAAGAAGTAAAATTATCTGTTTGCAGATGACATACTCTTATATGTAGAAAACCCTAAAGATTCCACAAAAAGCTGTTAGAACTAAATAATGAATCCAGTAAAATTGCAGGATATAAAATAAACATACAAAAATCTGTTGTGTCTTTACACAATACCAGTAAACAATCTGAAAATGAAATTAAGAAAATAATCTCATTTACAATAACATCAAAAAGAGTAAAATACTTAGGAATAAACTTAACCATTAGGCAAAGACTTGCACACAGAGAACTACAAAACATTGTCAAAAGAAATTAAAGAAGACACAGATAAATAGAAAGATAGGCTGTGTTCATGGATTGGAAGACTTAATTTTATTCAAATATCCATATTACCCAACGCAAACTAAAGATTCAGTGCAATCCCCATCAAAATTCCAAAGGCATTTTAAACAAAAATAGAAAAAACTATCTTCATATTCATATGGAACCACAAAGGATACCAAACAGCAAAGCAATCTTGAGAAAGAAAAACAAAGCTGACACCTCACACCTCTGATTTTAAAACATACTGCAACTTATAAACAGATGAAATTAGAACATTCTCTAATACCATATACAAAAATAAATTCAAAATGGATTAAAGATCTAAATGTAAGATCAGATACTATAAAACTCCTAGAGGAAAACGTAGGCAGAACATTCTTTGACATAAATCATAGCACTAATTTTTTGGATCCGTCTCCTAGAGTAATGGAAACAAAAGTAAACATAAACAAATGGAACCTAATTATACTTAAAAGCTTTTTCATAACAATGGAAACCATAAAGAAAACAAAAAGACAACCTACAAAATGGGAGAAAATATTTGCAAATGATGCAACCAACAAGGGCTCAATCTCCAAAATATAGAAACAGCTGATGCACCTCAATATCAAAAAAACAAACAACCCAATTTCAAAATGAGCAGAAGACCTAAATAGAGACTTCTTCAAAGAAGACATACTGATGGCCAAAATGCACATTAAAAGATGCTCAACATTGCTAATTATTAGAGAAATGCAAATCAAAATGAAAACAAGGTATCACCTCACACTGGTCGGAATAACCATCAACAAAAAGTCTACAAATAATAAATGCTGGAGAGGGTGTTTAGAAAAGTGAACCTTCCTACACTGTTGGTGGGAATGTGAATTAGTGCACCCACTATGGAAAACAGTATGGAGGTTCCTTAAAAAACTAAAAATAGAGTTACTTTCTGATCCAGAAACCCCACTCCTGGGCATATAACAAGAAAAGCCAAAACTCTAATTTGAAAATATACATGCACCCCAATGTTCACAGCAGCACTATTTACAATAGCCAAGACATGAAAGCAACCTAAATGTCCATCAACAGATGAATGGATAGAGAAGAGGTGGTATATGTATATATAATGGAATATTACTCAGCCATAAAAAAGATTGAAATAATGCCATTTGCGGCAACATGGATGGACCTAGAGATTATCATACTAAGTGAAGTAAGTCAGTTAAAGATAAATTCAAATGATATCACTTATATGTGGAATCTAAAATAATGATACAAATGAACTTATTTACAAAACAGAAAGAGATTCACAGACATAGAAAACAAACTTATAGTTACCAAAGGGAAGGGGATAAATTAGGAGTTTGAGATTAACAGATACACACTACTATATATAAAATAGATGAACAATAAGAGTCTACTGTATAGTACAGGGAACTATATTCAATATTTTACAATAACCTATCATGAAAAAGAATCTGAAAAACTATATATATATATATGTATATATATATATATATATATGTGTATATATATATATATATATATATATATAAAACTGAATCACTTTGCTGTATACCTGAAACTAACACATTGTAAATCAATTATATGTCAATTAAAATATAAATTTGGAAAATAATTATAATTCATTATGTGTTAACTTTTATACAGTTCAGGGTTCATTTTTTTGCATATACATATTGAACTTTCCCAGCACCAGATGTTGAAAAGCCTATTTTTTCTCCATTGAACTGTCAATTGCCTACATATGTATGAGTCTATTTCTAGATTCTATCCAGTTCTATTGACCTATTGGTCTATCATTATGCAACATACCATGGTCTTGATTATTATACATTTATAACAATATTTGGAGTTAGGAAGAAGCCCTCTAACTTTGTTTTCCTTTTCAAAGTAATTTGCCTATTCCAGATATCTTGCATTGCCCTTCCACATTAATTTTAGAATCATCAATTTCTACAGAAAAATTGTGCTGGTATTTTGATTGAGATTGCATTGACTCTACAGGTTAATTTAAGGGGGATGGACATCTGAAAAAAATTGCATCTTTTGATTCATAAACATGGTATATCTCTCAATTTGTTTCCATCTTCTTTAATTTCTCTCAGTGATGTCTTATAGTTTCCCATGCACAGATCTTGCACAACCTTTGTCAGTTTGATCCCAAAGATTTTATATTTGTTATACGATGAATGATACTTTAAAATTTTCAATTTCCAATTGTTTTTTATTTGTTCATAGAAATAGTTGACTTTTGTAAGTTGATCTTATATTCTACAACTTTGCTAAAATCACTTTTTATTTCTAGTAGCTTTTTTGTAGAATTCATATTTTCACAGATCATGTTATCTGTGAATAAAGACACTTCTCATCTTGTGGTTCAACTGGGAAATAAACTGCTTCCAAGCACACTCAGGTTGTTGGAAGAATTCATTCAGAGGTCATCCTCAGCTGCAAGAGGTCACTTCTAATTCCTTGTTACATGGGCTTCCTCAACATGGTTGCTCACTTCATCAAGCCCACAAGGAGAATATCTAGAGTGAGTCTTCATGGAAAACAGAGGCTTATATACATAAGGCTTACATAACCACAGGAGTGACAACCTGAAATCTTTGTTAAAGTCAAGTTGTTAGAAATAAGTCACAGGTCCTGCCACACTCAAGGGGAGAAGATTATACAAAAATGTAAATACTAGAGGGTGGGGATCACTGAAGATCACTTAGGGTTTGTCTACCACAGATTACGTCATGGGGTAGTAGTATCCTGGATTCTAAGTGTTTTGTGCTTAGGCATAGGAGCAGGTGTGTGTGTGCATGTGTGTGTGTGTGCATGTGTGTGTGCATGTGTGTGTGTTTCTCTTTCTTTCTTTCTTTCTTTCTTAAAGGGAAAATGATCAGTCCCTCTGGGTTGTAGTCATTTCCATTTACAATTTTCATCTCCATGCTTCATAAGTCACATTTGCAATGGCTAGTTTTAGGGTCAACTTGGCTAGGCTATCATACCCAGTTATTTAATCAAACACTAGTCTGAGTGATACTGAGAAAGTATTTTGTAGATGTGGTTGACACCTACAAATCAGCTGATATTAAACAAATGACATTACCCTCCATAATATGGGTGAACTTCATCCAATCAACTGAAGGCCTTAAGAACAAAAAGAGATTTCCCAAAGAAGAAACTCTGCCTCAAACCAGCAGTATCAACTCTTACCTGATTTTCAGCCTGCTGGTCTTCTCTACAGATTTCAAACTTGCCAGACCCCACAACTGCATAAACCAATCCCTTAAAATAAATCTCTTAATATGTAAAAAATAAATATATAAATAAAACATATTGCAAAGCTACAGTAATCAAAATAGTACAGTACTAGCATAAAGAGGGACACAGACCAATGGAACTATATGGAGAGCCCAGAAATAAACCCATACTTATACTTAAGGTCAACTAATATTTGACAAAGATGACAAGAATCCACAATGCGGAAAGAATAGTTTTTAATAAATGATGCTGGGAAAACTGAATACTCACATGCAAAAGAATGAAATTGGACTCATTACACCACACACAAAAACCAACTCAAAATGGACTAAAGACTTACTTAAGTCTTGTTAGAAGAAAACATAAGGGAAAAGCGTCATGACATTTTTCTTGGCAATGATTTCTTGGATATGGCATCAAGGCACAAGAAATAAAAGCAAAAATAAAACAAGTAGGAGTGCATCAAACTAAAAAACTTATGCATAGCAAAGGAATCAGAGAGAGAAAAGCAGGAGAGTAAAATTAGTGGAGTGAAAGGCAAACTACAGAATGGGAGAAAACATTTACAAACCATATATCTGATAAGGGGTTAATATTCAAAATACAAAAGGAAATCCTACAACTCAAGGGGGAGTTTCTTAGCAAAAAACAAGCAACCTAATTAAAAAATAAACAAAACAGTTAGACATTTCTCTGATGAAAACATACAAATGGCCAGCAGGTATATGAAAGGATACTCAACATCACTAATCGTCAGGGAAACGCAAATCAAAATTACAATGAAATATTACCTCACACCTGTTAGAATAATAATTATACAAAAATGAAAATAATATGTTGGGAAGGATGTGGACAAATTGGAACCCTGTGCACTGTTGGTGGTGCAGCTACTATGGAGAACAGTAAGGCAATTCTTCAAAATCTTAAAAATAGAACTACCAGATAATCCAGCAATCCTACTTCTGGGTATTTATCCAAAAGAATTGAAATCAGATCTCAAAAAGATATCTGCACTTCCATGTTCACTGCAGCATGGCTCACAATAGCCAAAAGGTGGAAAAAACCTAAATGTCCACTGACAGATGAATGGATAAAGAAAGTGTGGTATGTGTGTGTGTGTATATATATATATATATATATATATATACACACACACACACACACATATACATACACACACACACAATGGAATATTATTCTACCATAAAAGGAAAAAAATCCTGTCATATGGCTTAATGGTGATGATTTTGAGGACATTATGCTCAGTAAAATAATGATGCTCTATCACATGATTCTACTTATACGAGATACCTAAAGTAGTCAAATTATTTGAAGCAGAAAGTAGAATGCTGGTTGCCAGGAGCTGGCGGGGAGGGAGAAATGGGGAGCTGCTGTTCAATGGGTATATAGTTTCAGTCATGCAAGATGAGACCATTCCAGAGATCTTCTCTACAACATTGCACTTATAGTTAAAAATACTGTACTGTACAATTTAAAATGTAAGAGGGAAGATCTCACGTTACGTGTTTTTAACACAATAAGAAAAAAAAAGAATGTGTAAGTAAGTCTATGTTAATAATAGTACCCATGTTAATAGGAAAAGAACTGTATTGAGCCAAAGCTTGATATAATCCAGAAGCACAGATTTTTTTTTTTACCTCAGTGATCTTTGCTTACACATATGTTCATATAGAACTCTACAGACAATTTTATTACTACATTTTTGTAGGAAAAATATCAGAATTAATGTGAGTATGACATTACTGGCTTCCAGCTTTTCCTTCTCCCATGGAAACACTTACTTTTAGAAACATGCTGTTTGTATTCATAAATGTTTTTAGGATTTAGAACTTCCTGCCCCATTACCTATCAATTGTATGGCTCAGGGAAGTGTCTTAGTCTCTCTGTGCCTCAGAATGAAGTTTCCTCATATGTAAACTAGAGTTAATTTTCCATATTTTATGGGCAATTTTGGACAAATTTAATGAGATTAATCCACATAAATGTATTAGAGAAGTGTATGGCCCATAAAAAGCACTCAGTAAATGATATTTCTATTTACATTTCCCCAAAGTATATTGTGATGAAATCAGCTTGCTCTGAACTAGGATGGAGTTCTACCAGAAGGCAGAGTGCCTACTAAGCCAGCATTGAGGCATGAGTCAACCCTCATGCTTTTACTATGGATAACTTGACTGGCTCATGCTCTGATCAATACGTGGTTGAATCTATTGTGACTCAGTACCAAATGGTGCATCACTTAAGATGCTTTCATTTGCAAAAACTGTCTTTAAAAATCAAGATATGTATTATGTCACATAAAAAGAAATAAGAGGGCAGTTTCTGAGATTTACTTAGCAATTCAATGCAGTCAGCAAAGACACATGTCCTTCTATCTTTGCTTTTGGCTACATTTTGTATCATACATAATCCTTGGTCTTTGCCCTCATGTTGGTTCTCCTAATGATCACAAGATGACTGCAAGAAACAGAGGGAGCAACGTACTTGATAGATTTGTGATCTTCAGGAAAGAGAGAAGCTTATCTCCCAGCATGTAAATATGTCTTTCCTTTCAGTTTGATTGGGCCATTTTAGAAAAAGAGTCCACTCTTGGACAACAGGAAAGTTCAGATTTATTGATTTTACTCCAATCAGGATTCCCTCTGATACTGGAGAAAGATGAATATCTGAACAAAACTGGGATACAGTCAAGAAGGAAGAAGAGCGGATGCGTGCTGGCTAGTCTGCCAACCATGTTGGCTAAACTCAATTTCCCTAAAAATACACAGCAAACACTAAAGCAACATATGTAGGAAAGAAACAGTTCAGGTTAACACTTTAGAAGAATCAATTTATCAGGTAATTATTTGAGGTTTCATTCACTTCTGGAATTGTAGTGCATGTATCTCATGAGTGTTTTTTAAAGTTTTCTCCCCAAATTATATGCTAAGTTATGTAAATATTAAGTATAACCATAAATGTAGGTCAAAATAATTCAATTTTATTTGTTACATTTATTCCTCTCTTGTTTATTTGCTTTTTCTCAGAGCTAACAATATATCTAGAATCTAGATGTTGGCAGGAAGTATTATAAATTGTGTTTCTAGGTATTGTGTTTTAAAAATTATTAGCGAATTTCAAACTGCACTGACAATAATTTAAATTTTACAAATAATTTCTGCACTTTACAAAATACTAGAAGTATATTTAGAACTAGCTACATAGTCATTTGGAAGAAGTAGGAAGGAACAGAGTGTAGGTGGTTAACGAATGTCTTTTAGAACATGATAGGACTCAGTATATTTTAATATGTTGTGGGTGTACCAGTTAAAAGACTAATTGTCAGCATGAGAGAAGAAATGGAGACAAGTTTAAAAACAAAATGATGAGAATCATTAATTAGTTCTCTTTTTTTTTTTAATAACAGAAAGTGTGATTTAGGTATTTAAATTTTGAAGTAGTTTTCAGGGCACAGACTTGTTCAAAGTTCTCAGTAGATATTCTTTTACCTATATTTAGTATAAAAGCAGTCACTATTCTTAGCATAATTATTCCATTCTGCTCCATATAATTTCATTGCTCTTGGTCTGAACAGTGACAAACTAATTACTTCTGCCCAGATTTTCAAGGATTAACAACCCAGTGGATGACATTTTCCCACAGGCTACACCTCGGCAGCCATTGTTCAGAATATAGACTCTGCAGGACTGAAGTACAAGCAAGATTGTTTAGAACATCTCCAAGCCTCATGAACTTGTGGGTAAAAAATGGAGGCAAATTAACCTCTTGACCTCTAGAGCTAAATATCATAGGCTCATTGAGATCTATATTTATAGTAATCCCTGGACCTTGATCACCCTCTGAAGTGTGCTATATTAGTGTCCTAGGGCTGCTGTAATAAAGTACCATAAAGTGGGTGGCTTAGGAGAACAACATTTATGATCTCATAGTTCTGGAGGCAAGAAGTCCAAAATCAAGGTGTCAGCAGGGCCACGTTCCTTCTGAAAGCAGTAGGAATGGATCTGTTCCTGGGATCTCACCTAGGTTCTAGTAGCCTCAGGCATTCCTTGTTCATAGATGGCTTTCTCCCTGGGTCTCTTCACATTATCTTCCCTCCATGTCTCTCTGTGTCCAAATGTCCCTTCTTATTAGAATACTAGTCATAGTGGATAAAAATCTATCCTAATGATCTCATTTTAACTAGGGTACCCTTATAAAAGTCCATTTTTCCAAAAAAAAATCTTATTCTAAGGTACTGGTGATGAAGGTTTCAACATACCCACTTGTGGGGATGCAATTCAACTCATAACATATGCTTTCTCATTCTGGTTCAACACACTGCTTAGTGGCAGCTCTGTTCAGTCACTATTCATTGAATGACTACTGTGTGATAGCACTGGGAATGTTTTAGAAAACAAAAAAGGAATGGTTTTTGCCAACAGATGAACAAATAATAGTATTATATGAAATGACATTACCTATCTGGAAGACTATGGCAGGGCAGAGGGAAAGAGAATAATAATAAAGGTGGTGGGGGACTCACTTACATAGAGTCATGATGGAAAGCCACTCTGAGGTGACCTTTTAAACTAGACCTAAAGGTCAAGAAAATATCAGCAGAAGTTAAAAAACAGAACATTTCTTATTCGAGGCAGAGGAAATAGTATGTGCAAAGATTCCAAGGTAGGAAAGAACTTGGCCTATTTTAAGATATGAAATGCAAATAAATACTCTAGATTTTGCTATACCCATTTTACAGAGTGCTGGAATAATATTCCCTAATTTACACAACAGAGAAAAGCAGAATTAGGACTGGATCTACTTTTCCCTCATCAATGTGTCCTCCTCCCCTGCACTGATTTATTACTAACTCCTGCTGGGAATATCTGCCTTCCCCTCAATCCCTACTCCTACTTATGTTGTCCAGATTCTGGCCACTTTGCTGTGAGAATCCTGCAGCAGCCTTCCCATCTCCAGTCCTGTCATTCTAAAATCCATTCTTCATATTCTAGTGAAAGAAACAGACAACTGAGTCTCAGCTTAATGCCCTCTGCTGAATCTACACCTTTTATGGCAACAGTAGAAGGTTCCTTACTGTGATCTACGAGGACTGTAACTTCTGTTCCCAATGGCCAATTTTCTGTCACTCCCGCCATCAACTTTGAGCATCTGTGACACTTATTGAAGTCCTTTCCACTACTTTCTCATTTTGTACGTCTAGAATATGCTCATATTGGTGCCTTGGTCTTGGTTATTTTTGGTGAAGTCTTATAAATACTTTAACATCTAGCTGACATGTTTCCTCCACCAAAAAGCTCTCCCAGAACTTCTTGACTAAACTACTTGGCCTTCCTTGAGGTTTCCGTGTGCAAATCCCTATCTTTGACCTCAGGGCACTGCTGTATTATAGTCTGTTTGGGGGTTTTGTCACTGAGAACCACATCAGGGCAAGTGCTTTCTTCATCTTTGTACATTTCCAAAACAGTTTCTGCAACACAGTGTATGTTTAACAATTTTCTGCTGAGTATGTGGATAAATGGTACTACCAAAGATATGGTTAAGAAAGAAACTTCCCAAATTCGAAGCTATCCTACAACCATTTTATTTTAACTCATTCCTTTCCTCTTTGCTCAAAACATCCTTCCCGTACCAGTAACTTCTGGGACGCAGAGACCTGACCATACGGATTCATTCTGCTGGAAATAGCAACTCTAGAAGTTTTGAATTGCAGTTCTCATAGGAACTTGTTCCCACCACTTCAAACTCAACCTGAACCTGAGTACAATTTCCCACAGGGAAAGCATAACCTCTTTCTGCCTCTGGATGATGGTGTTTCTACACAATAGTACCTCTAAGATATGCCCAAAGATGTGTGAGTGCATCTTCCTGAATTGCCACTGTGAACTCCAGGTGCCTCCAGTTAGAATGTTCCAGGATTACAGTTCCTAATTCTATCTCCAATATTTAAAACAGGTGTTGTCTGTACATTGCACATCTCTGCATCTTTCTATTTGGTTCAGAGCAGGCAATAACACAGAGAATGTATAAATAGACTCAGTCAAACTTAAGGGCTCCTAGATCTATTAATGCTTGTGAAGTCTGTTAAAGAATATTTCTCTCCAGCACAGCATATGCACAAGATTATGTACTTGGAGAGGAGAAGCAGCTCCTTAAGCAAAAGTGTAAGGTCTTGCAGCTCATTCTTTTCTGAGACAGGAACCCAGCAAGGTGTGGCCATTGCTGTGCTACATTCTATGGATATTTTGGGGACAAGTGTCAGGACATGTTTCATGAGCACAGGTGTATTCTATTTGTGGCAGCATCTGCAGAATAAAGGAGGGCACTGAACGAAAAAGACCAGACTCTTCTGCTAACTTCAGTGAAGCTACCACTCAGAAAGGCTTTTCTTGGCATGTCCCTCAACACAGCCCCGTAATGGTCCCAAGAGGAATATCCTGAGAACAAGTGATCCCAAATCCAGAAAAACCCTACTCTAGCCCTTGCTTAACTTGGATTGATGTTGTGAAAGAAGTTGGTCTTAAGGCTCTTTGTTAAACGCAGATGGAACCTTGTCTACCAAGGCCAGAACAACTCGGATTAGGGGTGGTGGGAGGTTGTGGTAGCATTCAAAGGATGTGAGAGAAGACAACCATGGTGTGGACAATAGTCTTTGGCTCTGACTTTTACTCCATGGATTGCAGGAATATTTCCTTTGCCAGATAGAGCTTAGGGTAGTTCTACCTTCACATTTGTGGATGCCAGTGCTGCTGCTTCAGCAGTTCTGACACTCTCCCTTTCCTGTATCTCTTCTATCTGCATCGCCACTGCTGGGATTGTATGGCTCAACACAGTCATTCTCACTGCTGCCTGCACTGACCTCATGAGACACATGGTTGCCCACACTGGTCCAGTTCCTTGAACTGAGCTATGAGTGATGCTTTGGATGAAATGGGGAAAGCCTTTGTTCGCAGAAAAATGATAAATTTTAATTCTTCTTGGACTTAAAAAAAGAATAACCTTGATTGCCCAATTTCATAGAGTCCCTGTCCCTAGGAATCTAAGATAAATTTTCCAAGGACTAGATTGGAGGACATTTGAATGGTCCTCCAAAATGTCTTATGTGGAAAACCCTCCCAGGCCTTAGTCAACTAATGTCCAAGAGTTAAGAACAAACATCTTTTTCTTTCTGCCTTCTGGTAAGCTGCTTAACCATTTGTTATGCTTTCCGAGAAATGGGTATTCTCTCTTGTTAAAAATGTCTTAATCATGAGTCCTGAGAATATCACTTTGCAATATTTCTTTAAAATTTCTTATTTATGCTATTATTTTCCTTTCTGAAAGCCTAAGTGTACATAAGTGTCTTTATATGTAACATAAATACTAACACACATGATAAAGGAATTGGTAACAACAATTTTTAAAAGTTTTTAAAACTTTTTTTAAAAATGTGGAAATAGTTTCAAACTTAAAGAATAGCTGCAAGATAACAATAGTATAAAGAACACCCATATACCTTTAAATGTAGATTCATTTGTTATTAATATCTTATTCCATTGGCTTCATCATTGTTACATAGATAGATGGATAGACAGACGGATGGATGGATGGATGGATAGCTAGCTAGCTAGCTAGATAGATAGATAGAACATATAATATTTTGTCCTAAAACATTTGTGGTTATTACATACCCCACACTGCCCTTTACTCCTAAATACTTCAGTGTGAATTTTTCTCAGAATAATCATAATATAGTTATCAACCTCCATTAATATAAGTTATATATCTAATAAATCTAAGATAAATCTAATCTGTCTTCTGTATTTCAATTTTTCATTTGAGCCAATAATATCCTTCATAGCACTTTCCCCTTCTCCACTATAGGATCTGGTCTAGATTCTTGTGGTTTATGTAGTTGTCATGTCTCTTTAGTCTCCCTTAATCTGGAATATTTCTGCAATTTTTCTTTGTCTCTTATGACCCTAGCATTTTTGAAGAATATAATCCCCTCCTTCTTTTTCTTAAATAAAAGGATGTTTTTTCTCACTTTGGGTTTGTCTGATGTTTTCTCATGACTAGGTTTAGGTTACACATTCTCAGCTGGACTACAGCATAGGTGAGATTATATTGGGAGATACACAATGAATGGCATTCTGCTTCTCATTAGTGATATTAATTTTGATCCCCCAGTCAAAGTGTTGCCTAATTTCACCACTATATAAATTTTTTTCTCTTGAAACTCATTAGCAGTTTGTGCAGAGATGATTCAAGATGATGCAAATATCCAGCTGCTCATCAAAATTTAGCAGTCATTAATGTTTACAAAATGCTAATTTTCCAACTCCTGCACACCTTCTGCATTTACGAGTTAGCTCTTAGCAACCTACTATAAGTAGGGTTTCTCCCTTCTTTCCCACTTATTTATTTATCTATTTATTATTGGTATGGACTCAGGATTTAATGGTTCTTAATTTATTAAGGTACTAAATAATGCTCATGATCAAATTACCCCAGATTTGGCCCAAAGGAGCCTATTCATCAGGTTCTCTGTTCTTTTGGTATGCCGTTACCTCTCTCTCTCTCTCTCTCTTTTTTTTTTTTTTTTTTTTTTGAGCTCTTCCCTACTTTCCGGAACAGCAAGATATTCTAGGGTCATCATACCTACCCTGCCTTAGCCCTGGAATCAGCCAATTCTCCAAGGAGTTGGAGTCCTTTTAGTGATAAATAGTATTAGAGACCAAGGTCTGGGCACTAGGTGTGTCCAACTGGAGTGTCTTTGCTTCTTGGTGTTTTCAGAAGACAGAGCTAGGAAATATATGTATGTATATAGACAAATACATACACTAATCTACAAATACACATACATAAATACATGTATACATATACATGTGCATATATTCATGCATATAGACATGTATTCACATTTTAACAATTATGAGTTCACATCAGCATTCCAGCTCCAATTCATCAGCATAGGTACTTCACTGCCTTTCCTCATTCCATATTTTTAGGTCTCTTCTTCCTGGGTGAGAACCTGGCTTCTAACAACATCAACAAATTTATTTGCTCATTTATTGGCTCATTTATTTATCCAAAATTGCTTTAGAACTGACTTATCTGTAACAGAATGGTTTTAATTAGAAAAAAATGATACACCACTTTTCCAGGTGTAGCTCCCTGACACTTTATGTTTTATTTCCATAGTCACAGGAAGCAGAAAAAGGCTTTGATTCCATCAAGGTCCAACAGTATTGTTGTACAGTCTTGGATCTCGGAACATTTATCTTGTTACTAGGGAGGAAATTGGAAATGAATGTGATAACCGTCTCTCCTACGTCAGGTATTAGTTTCGAAGGGTAGAGGTTTGGAGTTGGTTTGAGAAAAATGGATTGTAGAGAAGGCATCCTGTACCCCTCAGAAGTCCAGAGGTGAGGTCCTGAGATGTGCAAACCAGTTTATATTTTATATCTATTTAAAGATTTCAACTTGTCCTTTGATTTTCCTTCTACCTAAATGTTTTTTGCTTAGGTTCTAGATTATTGGTGAGTGTAGCTCACACATAAACAGGGCTGGAAAATTTTACATACTAATCACCAGCCTTTGTACATAGAAGGGGCATTTAATACATTTAATAGTAGAACAAAGGAAGCTACCAGATAATAATACTTCCTAAAGCATGATTCTTAGAAGACTAACTATCTGGGAGCATTATTATGAGTACTTATGATAGTTAGTACTTGAAGACTAACTATCTGGGAGCATTATTATGAGTACATTATTATGAGTACTAACTATCTGGGAGCATCATTATGAGCATTATTATGAGTACATTATTATGAGTACTTTGACCACAGTCAAATAGATTTGGAAAATCTGTGGTCAAACACACTATTTTTTCCCTCCAAGAATTCATAGGGCCTTTACTTTGATAAGGTACACTGTGAAATGCCAAGAAGAAACAGAATTCACCAGGTCTCTATACCATATTTTAAAAGTAGTTATTTGTCTATGGATTATTTCACATAGAACTAATAGTCAAAAAATACACTTTGGCAATGCTGCCAGTACTGTGGGAAATTTTGATTAATTTTTCCTGGTGGGAAAGCAGGCTGTGGTGCTGGTTAAATTGTCCCACGTTTAAGAATTGTTGGGGCCCAGGTGACATGGGCTGGTCATCTGGAGCAGCAAAACATATGGACAGGAGATGGATCCCTTCCAAGAAGTAGGGCCAAAGCTGAAAGTCCGAGAAGCTGAATATGTCCACAGAGTGGCGACATGAAGTGAAAGGTTGAAGAGTTAGTGAAAATAGAAAGAGAATGAGAAGTAAGGCACAAAGGTATAAATTAAGTGACTAGCTCACAGGCTTCAATCATAAACAAGGAAAGAGGTACAGAGTTCCCTTATATCAGGTCACAGTCACTTGGTACATGAATTAAAAGGAACAGGGTCAAGGAAAGTATTTCTTGATGTCCTATCAAACCAGAAGCTATGTTTTACTAACACCAGACGTTGTTTTCTAGTCACTAAAGTTCAGGGTGGTGTACAAAACCCTACCCACCGCAGCCTTCGCTGAGAGCAGCAGTCACCCTGGAGGGTTGGCAGGCAGCTGCTGTCAGGTGCTGGCAAATAATCCCATCTCCTTAAATTCCAGAACACACAGGTCTGAGCTCTAGCAATTAGGAACAGAAATAGCCCAAATTACATCAACACAGACGTTTTACTTGAAAATCTGCACTTGAAGCAATGGAACTCACTGCTTCTGCTTGAGAGAGACCATGGATGACAAGAGATGGGAACCAGGACCTGGAAAGAGGGATTTCCCTTTCCTAGTCTTGGTTAAGCCCTGCACCTTCCCAAGGAAGAGGGACTGGGGTTAACGAGAGAACCATTCTCTAGTCAGATGACTTTATGCTTAATTACTTAATAAAGAGCATAGAGATTGTTCCAAACAGTGGGCTCAGTCTTTGCTAAGTAATCCTTCCATTTCATGAGATTTAAAAAAATGACTGTGCCAGGTGACTTCAAAGAAATGTCAAGCACTATCAACCACCATCAGGATTCTAGTGACCAGAATAGAGAAGCCAATCAAACCATTTCCCTTATAGAGAGATGCCTGAACAAAGTTTCCTCCTCTCTACACATGGTGCATGTTTCGCAGGCTTTTCTGAGACAGACCCTTGCCGTAGTTGCAAAGGCTGACCCACTGTTAGAAATATCCATTCATACAACAGTGAAGCACACCAGGGCATCAACAACTAAGACATCCAGGAAGCAGGCAGGTCTTAGGTTTCTAGAAGTTCTTGTTAGTCGACTGTGTCCAACCCATGGCTACACCTCCAGAAAGTTAGAGAGATTGGTGTGGAACTGGATTACAATTTTAAAGACTAAAATGTTAAAGTAGCAAAACTAACAACAACCAAAAGGAATAGTTTGAATTAGTTTTCCTATATTTATACAAGGCAAGTAAAATGGAATCATGCAGGTGACTTCCATTCTTGGCTCTGCCACTTAATTGCTGGGTGATAATGGAGATTGTATTTGACCTCTCTGAGCCTCTGATCCCTGTCAGAGCCCACTTTCTGCCTCTCACTTAGGGGACTTGCCACACAGGTCTCCTTTCAGTGACTTAAGTCCACTGTGCTCTTTCCCACCTTGTGGAATTCACATGTGCAATTTCTCCCACCAGGAATACTCTTCCGTAGCTCGTCCCATGGCTGGCCCCTTCTCGCCTTTCAGGTCCTTGCTTTTCAAAGAGGACTTCTCTGACCACTGGTCCTAGATCATCTCTTCCTATTGTTCTCTGCCATAATGCCCTTTTCTATTTTCTTTATAGGATGGATCACAATTTATAGTAGTATATTGATTATGCTGATTGACTCCTTTATAGTTTATCTTCCCTATCACCCTCTTCGTGTCCATGAAGGCAGGGACTTTATGCTGTTCACCACCACACACCTGCTGCCCTGCATATTCCCTGCCACACATGGGTCTTCAATACATGTTTGCTGAATAAATGAAGATTATAACTTACTTTGCAGGCTTGTTTTGAGAGTAAAATGAATGAGACATATGTAAAGGGTCTAGTTCAATTCTTGGCCCATAGTAGGTTATCAATAAATATCAATACCCTTCCCGAGTGCAGCACTCATAGAATGAATACTTAGATGACACTGAATGTCTAGGAATAAAATTTAAATATAGTAGCCAAAGATGACCACTAATATTTGGAAGCTTTCTGAAAGAAGAGGAATATTATTTGTAAATACTTAATGATATCACAAAACACTCCAATACCCAAAGTGAGTAGTATTACCTTTCCCCATCTGCCTTTTTATGTTTTAAAGCAGATTAGTAACAGAAAGCTAGGAATACAAGATATATTGTGCTAAGAAATATTAACCATGCTATTTGCCAGCTATAAATTGGAGCCAGACTTCTGAATCTCTGGCCTGAGCTAATTAGTTTTTTTCCAAAGAAAACATACAATTCACTTTGCAAAGATTGAGCTATATTTCATCCAGACTAAAACATGTAAATTCCACCTCCCTTGCCTCCTTTAAGGAAGCTTGCTACAAAAGGTTCTTTAACTCTCCACCAACCAAAGTTCTATCTTCAGAGAAAAGAAATCCTGATTAAGATCATCACACGAGACACAAACCTACTGGTATTCTGAAAGAATTCAGAAAGAACTGTAGGATTCACTATTAAATAGTACTTACTTTCTTGGTCACTTTCCACAAATAAAGGGAAGTCATTTTATTTTCGGACAAAAAAGAAATCAATGAAAATAAACTCTGGTATTTGTTAATCATGTGGTTTTGATACTCTCAGAGAAACAAATCCTGAACATAAAATCAGAGGTTTTTTCTTTTGTAAACTGAAAAGAGACCAAAAGGATTGTTGTACAATCCTTCAATTTACAATGGTGGAAACTTGGGCCTCAGGAAATTAGGTGAATTTCTAGGCATAAATAGGACACACTCAACATTCAAGTCACCAGGTCCACTGGTCTTCTACTTCTATGATTTCTTTTCTTCCCCTGGGCCTACTTTTCCATCAGAATCACTGTTCCCAATTTCTTTGCCATTCAGCTTTTGCTCTGGGACCAGATTCTTTACCAGATGGCCTAGAGGTTGAAGACTAAAATAAATTTAAATTATTCTTGAAAATTTTGTATTATTTCCATTATTGCTAATAATATGTACTGTTTTTTCCCCCTCCTTTCACTTGCTGTGGAAATATTCACTCCAAAATAAATTCTCAGTCAAGACTATTGTCTTCTCAGCGTCCAGGAATAAGCAGTCTTAGGTACAGAGAGGAAAAGAATCTTCTCAATCCTCTCTACAGAGTCCTCTTTGCCAAAGCATTAAAGTTAGGCAGAAAAGAAGAAGCTGGTGTCAACTGTATACTCTTCACCCAGTGCAAATGCTTTTCCCCATATATAGAAAGAGATCTTTCCATACAAGTTCAAGAATCAAGGAGCAAACCATAAGGGATTCTGGGACAGGAGGGTATGTAATTGTGGCAGAGCTTATTAACTCAAGTTGGCAGGTATTCTGTAGGGTACCCTGTTCTTTCCATTCATTTAGAAGGCAGGAAGGGAGCAGCAGTGATATGCCATCCAAGGAAAATGCCCAGTGATATCATGGGAAAGTTTGCAGCCTGATTTCCAGAAATAGCAAACTACAGCTCCTTCAAATGGACACAGTGAGAGATATGAAAAGATTTCAGTTGATAGATAGGCATTTAGGGTTTACAATATGCCAGGCCCTGTGTCAGAGACTAGAGACCCAGGGACAAACAGAACATCTCTACTGCACATTGTGTTCTGGATCTGCACTGGGCCTTAGAGACCTCCCTCATTAGAAACAAGTCCTTTATTTCAATCAATAACTATTTCTTGATTACCTACCATGCACAGGGAAATACATAGAGTCCTTATTCTCAAACACTACTCAGTATAGGTGGGGAGCCAAGACACCTAGACAGACATAAAAAGTTAAATTAGTAATAAAAGTAAGTGGTGCCTTCTGGGGTTGTAGAAGACTCTATTGGGTTGGCCAAAAAGTTCGTTCGGGTTTTCTGTAAGAGCTTATAGAAAACCTGAACGAACTTTTTGGCCAACCCAATGTATCTTGATCTGGGTGGGGATTACATAGGTGAATACATGTGTAAAACGTTATCAAGCTATATACTTAAGATGCGTGCACCATTTAAAGATAAAAAATAATGAAAGACATTACTTGTTTTACATTCATATAAATCCTCATCCATTTCCAAAAACAATTTGAACCTTTTCACAAAGATATACAAAATTACCAGATTATAGCAGAAATAAGGGAGAAAACTGAAGGAAAGAAAAATAAAGACAAGAAAGAAAAATAAGAAGCTAGAGTTAATGCTGTTACCACCTCCTCCCCCCCAAATATATGCTGTTAAGTCTTGTTACTTGTGGTGGGCTGCAATCCTGGCTCTGAGCCTGTGAAAAGAGGGAGACATGACTCATGACGACCACAAGATAAAAACAAAGCGGCAGCTCAGGAGAAGCCCAGCTCTTCTTGGTTTGGAGGACTGAGAGACATTTTTCCCATGGGCCAGCATGGAAATGACACTGTGAAATATACCAAACTATGTTCCCAACAATATCTATACCATAAATTTGACACTGCTTTCCATCGGGTGTTGTCATATGAAGTGTTTTTTGTTTTTTTTTTAATGTGGGCCAATGACATAATGAGCATGGTTCATTAAAAGCAACAACACAGGGGCTAAAATGATAAACACAAGGCTAGGAAGTGTCATATAAGTAGAAAAGATATCTCGTAGTTTCGGAACAGGGAGCAGTGATGTGGTCTGGAGAAATTCAGAAAGGCTTCGTAGAGAAGATGTTTAGCTGGACCTTGAACATAGATCAGAAGAAGTCAGATAAGTTGACAGCAATGAAGAAGCCATTCCTAGTAGTAAGGGACTAATGCAAGCCAAAGTGTAGAAGGAAGAATGTGACAGGAAAATTTAAGAAAACAAGTAGGTCAGTCAGGTTTATGATGAAAGAATGGGTAAGAAGACTAAAACGATACGTTGAGGCCAGATCTTGGATGCACCAGAAGCCAGGATAAGAGGTTAATTCTTTATGTGAGAGACAAAGGGCGGGACACTAAAATATTCCAGGTTTCTGGAAAGAGAAGTGTTATGATAAACGCTGTAATTTAGGAAGATTAATCTAGCTGTCTTTTAGCTGGATAAATGAGAACAGCACGAAGGAAAGTAAATTAGAAGGCTCTTCCTCAAGGCTCAAGATGATGCATCTGTGATGAAACACAGGGGTATCCTCATTTTACCTGTAGACAAGGTTAAAGGATTGGCTGAAGGTCACTGTCTCTAAGGCAACAATGAGGCCACACCCATAACCACCAGTTAGTTCCCACTCCTGGGCCATAGTTTAAATTTAGGCTGTGGTTTGACACGACAGCAAAAAGCAGCTAAGGACAGCAGGAAGGAAGTTTTGGATCTTTCTTAAAGCAACATGGAAAAGAAAGGAGAGATGGAAAACAAAATATTTTAGGAGGGAGTAGAAAAGATGACCCCCTCATGGCGCTTAATGCATCCAGGGAAGGAATGTTTATGCTTATAACTCAAGAGCAGGGCTGCCTCTCTGGTCTCCCCACTGGTAAGGAAAGATGTTATGCAGACCTGTATAAAGGGGGCATCACTCCCTCACATGGCTCCGGCTGCTATTTACCAGGCAAACACTCAGGGGCACCAGCTGTCTTTTCTTTAAAGAGAAAGCCTGTCTCCTGCTGTTTCTGGATCCAAGGTCTGCTGACAACAGTGTGGAGGCACATACCATCCCACGTGCTGCTCCTCCATTCCTTTCTGTTTGCAAGACTGGTATGCCTCACCGAGCATATTCACTGTTCTCTACCTTGCACAAAGCCCTCAGATTCTTTTTGAAATGGCTTTGTGTCTCTGTGTGTACTTGAACCTCCAGGTCATTGACCATGAGCCTCCCACTCAGCACCTGAGGAAAGTTTAAACAAATGCAAGGGCATAAGAACCTTGCTCTGCCCTGAGCTGGTTGACTAGTAATGTATATATTGTTTTGTTTTGTTTTGTTTCAAAGAGGGAAAAAAAAATCGCTTTCTGTCTTTGGAAATGAGCATGGCAAGAGGCTCCACCTGCTGACATAGGAGGCTTCTGAAAAGCTGAGACCCATCACCTCAGACTGGAAATTACATCCACTCCTAATCTTTCTGGGCCCCAATTCTCTCACTGGTAGCTTTGAAAGACAGAATGACAGCCATAGTGCCCATGGGCATGCCTTGGTTTCTCTAGTTCTCCACCTACTAAAACAGTCTGTAAGTCAAATACTTCCCATGCCATGGAAAGAGCACTTGACTGAGAGTCAGAAAACCTGAACTCTAATTCCAACTCTCCCACTTACTACTATTACAGTGACATTGGACAAATGCTTACTTTTCTTCAATTTTTTAGTTTTCAACTGTAAAATGGAATTACAGTTCTTTTCTTGTCCATCTTACAGGCTGACATTGAGAATTGAATGGAGATCATTCAGGACTTGATAGACTTTGTAGCCCTAAAGCCTTGTATAAACAAACTGGAAAGATTTTAGCTTAGTGTAGCTTTGTTGGAGAGAAGAGGTTTTAGAAAATCTCTTGTTGGAGAGAAGATTTTCTGTTAAGGTAATATCTGCAGGGTCTTGGGCCTTTGTTGACAAGAGGAGATTCTTCAAACTATACCCTCCATGTGATGTCACTCCCACTTCATCCTCTGATTATCATGCTACTCTGCCTATGTGAGTATGGGAGCTGGTAGGGATGAAGGAGCTGGGAAGTTTGCTGATTAAGCCAACCCTAGGGCAGTTCTCCCTCTGAACTTTACATCCTGTGTTAGGTGAATGGTGAAAAGGGCCCCTTTCTCTTACATTTATGCATTGGCTCTTTTCCATCCTACTAGCCACATAGATATGAGGACTGGAAGGGAACCTAGAGATTTCATAAAGCAACCCTCACACCTGAAAGAGGAGAAAGAGGCAGCCCTGAGTGTAAGGGACTCACTCAGAGCAACACAGCTAGCCAGTTGGGCTTATACAGTTCTCAAGCTCACAGATGGTTAGGTCTAAACTTAGCCGAACTTATGAAACTCTGTGTAGCTCTGAGATACTCACCTTCCCATGACTTTGTTTACTTATTTAAAAATAGAAATGGAAAATGATCCTACCTTAAAGACCTCTAGGGTAGTGCTGGCAAGAAGAGAACATGCTTTTCCAATTTACAGCCCTTTATAAATTATTATTTATATTATCATTTACTTAAATTTTTAAAAGCCTGAATTAAAGCCTAAGTTTTAGGATAGTTACATGAATATAATTAGCTTATTTACATTCCTTATATATACATATATACTATAATAATATAATTTTGATACATATATTACATATATCCTATACAATAATACAGCTATATATGATATATTGATGTTTCAATAATATATTGATTATATGATAAAATACTATACTCAACAGATAATTTATATATACACACATACATATTGTATAAATTTGAACTATTTACAATATGCCATAGGCACTGAAGACTATTATTAATCTTTTGGTAACAAATTCAAAATGGACTAGGTATAAATTACAAATATATTTAATTACTAAGTTTTACTTTTTAGAGCACTTTTAGGTTTACAGCAAAATTGAGTAGGAAGTTTGGAAAGTTCCCATATACCCATTGTCCTCACACACTCACAATCTCCACCACCATGGAAATCCTGCTCCATGGTGGTTCATTGGTTATAACTGATGAACCTACATTGACACATTATTATTATCCAGAGTCCAGTTTTCACTGGGGTTCACTCCTTGTGTTGTATATTCTGTGGATGTGGACAAATTTATGACACATATCCACCACTGTAGTATCATACAAAATAGTTTCACTGCCTTAGAAGTCCTCTGGGTTCTGCCTGTTCATCCCTCCCTCTGCCCTAACTCCTGGCAATCACCGATACATTTCTGTCTCTGTTTTACCTTTTCCATACTATCATATACTTATAATCATACACTGTGTATCCTTTTGAGGTTGGCTTCTTTAACTTAATAATATGCATTTGAGATTCTTCTGTGTCTTTTTTAGTGCTGAATAACATTCCATTATCTGGATGTACCACAGTTACCATTTACATAACAAAGGACATCTTGGTTGCTTTCAAGTGTTGGCAATTATGAATAAAGCTACTATAAACATTGTGTGCAGGTTTTTGTGTGGACAAAAGTTTTCAATTCATTTGGGTAAACACTAAGGAGTGTGATTACTGGATTATGTAGCAAAAAATGTTTTTATTTTGAAAGAAACTGCTAAACCATCTAAGTGGCTGTATCATTTAGCATTTTCACCATCAACATATAACCATTCCTATTACTCTATATTCTCATCAGCGTTCGGTGTTGTCAGTGTTCTGGAATTTGACAATTCTAATAGGTGTATAGTAGTGTTTCATTGTTATAATTTGTAATTCCCTAATGACATATAATGTTAAGCATCTTTTCGTACGCTACTTTCCATTTGTATATCTTCTTTGGCCACGTGTTTGTTAGGTCTTTTGCCCATTTTTAAAAGACTATTTTTAGAGTAGCTTTAGGTTCACAGCAAAATTAAGAGGAAGGTAGAGAGATTTCCCATATACTCCCTGAGTTGGCTTTTCTGGGTCTTCTGCCTCTCCATATAAACTTTAGAGATCAGTTTGCCATTATCCACAACAAACTTGCCAATATACTGATTGAGATTGTGTTGATCCATAGATCAAGTTGGGAAGAATTGATATCTTGACAATACTGAGTCTTCCCATCAATGAATATTTCCATGAATATCACTCCATATATTTAGCCCTTTATCAGAGTTTTGTCGTTTTCCTCATATTGACTTTATTCATATTTTGTTAGATTTACACCTAAGTATTTCACTTTGAGGGGTACTAATGAGTATCATAATGTGTTTTAACTTCAAATTCCACTTGTTCATTCTGGTATATAGGAAAGTGAATGGTGTTCGTATATCCTGCAACCTTGCTGTAACTGCCTGTTAGCCCCAGGAGGGGTTTTTTTGGTTTATTCTTTCAGATTTTCTGCATAAACAATCATGTCTTCTGTGAACAAAGACAGTGTTATTTCTTCTTTCTTAATCTGTATACATTTTTTGTCTTATTGTATTTTCTAGGACTTTTTTGTACAGTGTTGAAAAGAAGTGGTAAGAGAGGACATACTTGTCTCATTCCTGATAATACTGAGAAATTTTGAGTTTCTCACTATTAAGTATGATGTTAGTTATAGGTGCTTTGTAGATATTCTTTATCAAGTTGAGGAAGTTCCCCCTTTATTCCTGGTTCATTAAGAGTTTTTAATCATGAAAGACTAGTGAATTTTGTCAAATGCTTTTTCTTCATCTATTGATATGATCATGTGGTTTTGAGCCTATTGATATGATGGATTATATTAATCAATTCTCAAATACTGAACAAGACTTGAATACCTGGGATAAATCCCACTTAGTCGTGGTGTATACTACTTTTCATACATTGTTGGATTTGTTAATATTTTGTTGAGAATTTTTTGCATCTATGCTCTCGAAGGATTTGGTCTATAGTTTTCTTTTCTTGTAATGTGCTTGTCTGGTATCAGGGTAATGCTGCCCTCACACAACAAATTAGTATGTTTTCCCTCTGCTTCTGTCTTCTGGAAAAGATTGTAGAGAATTTGAATAATTCTGCCTTAAATATTTGGTAGAATTCACGAGTGAAACCATCTGGCCTGTATTTTTTTTTTCTGTTTTGGAAAGTTACTAATAATTGATTTAATTTCTTCACTAGATATTAGCCTATTTAGATAGTCTATTTCTTCTTGTGTGAGTTTTGGCAGATTGTTTCTTTCAAGGAATTGGTTCATTTCATCTAGGTTTTCAAATCTGTGGGCATAGATTTGTTCACAGTATTCCTTATCTTTTAACATCCATGGGATCTGTAGTGATGTTCCCTATTTCATTTCTGGTATTAGTAATTTGTGTCTTCTCTTTTTTTTTTCTTAGTCTGGCTAGAGGGTTATACATTTTATTAATCTTTTCAGAGAACCAGCTTTTGATTCCTCTGATTTTCTCTAGTGACTTCCTATTTACAATTTCATTGATTTTATCTCCATTTTTTATTATTTATCTTCTTCTGCTTACCTTGTATTTAATTTGCATTCTTTTTTTAGTATCTCAAAGTGGAAGCTTCAGTTATTGACTTTACAACTTTCTTCTTTTCTAATGTATGTATTAAATGCTATAAAATTCCCTCCAAGCACTGTTTTCATGGCATTCCACAAATTTTGATAAATTGTGTTTTCATTTTTATTTTTTTCAAAATATTCTTTAATTTCTCTAGAGATTTCTTTTTTGACCCATGTGCTATTGAGAAGTGTGTTGTTTAATAACCAATTATTTGGGGATTTTCCAGCTAACTTTCTGTTATTTCTAGTTTAATTCCACTGTGGTCTGAAAGCAGACATTGTATTATTTCTATTT
This sequence comes from Mesoplodon bidens, assembly GCF_964165515.1. Taxonomy (NCBI): domain Eukaryota; kingdom Metazoa; phylum Chordata; class Mammalia; order Artiodactyla; family Ziphiidae; genus Mesoplodon; species Mesoplodon bidens. The sequence continues at coordinate 65,085,044 of NC_138162.1, read as the reverse complement.
TTAAGCTTTGTTGAGATGTGTCTTATGACTCAGAATGTAGTCTATCTTGGTGAATGTTCCATGAAGTCTGAGAGAATGTGTAATCTGCTGTTTTTGGATGAAACCATCTATAGATGTGCATTATATCCAATTGATTGATGGTGCTGTTATGTTCAGCTCAGCCCTTACTGATTTTCTGCCTGCCAGGTCTATTTCTGTTAGAGGCATGCTAACGTCTCTGACTTCAGTAGTGGATTCATTTATTTTTCTTTGAAATTCTATCAGTTTCTGCCTCATGTATTCTGACATTCTGTTGTTAGGCATATATACAGTAAAGATTGTTATATGTTCTTCGAGTATTGACCCTTTATTAGTTATACATACACAAATATACACTCTTTTTAAAATTATTTTCCCATATAGGCCATTACAGAGTACTGAGTAGAGTTCCCTGTGCTATACAGTAAGTCCTTATTAGTTATCTGTTTTATAAATAGTAGTGTGTGTATGTCAATCCTAATCCCCCAATTTCTCCCTCTCCTACCCGCTGCTTACCCCCAGTAACCATAAGTTTGTTTTCTACATCTGGAACTCTATTTCTGTTTTGTAGGTAAGTTCATCTGTACCCCCCCTTTTTTTTTAGATTCCACATATAAGCGCTATCATATGATATTAATATTTGTCTTTTTCTGTCTGACTTACTTCACTTAGTATGACAACCTCTAGGTCCATCCATGTTGCTGCAAATGGCATCGTTTCATTCTCTTTTATGGCTGAGTAATATTCCATTGTATATACGTACCACATTTTCTTTATCTATTCTTCTGTTGATGGACATTTAGGTTGCTTCCATGTCCTGGCTATTGTAAATACTGCTGGATCATAAGAGAGTACTACAAGCAACTATACACCAATAAAATAGACAACCTAGAAAAAATGGACAAATTCTTAGAAAGGTACAATCTTCCAAGACTGAATCAGGGAAAAATAGAAAATATGAACAGACCAATCACAAGTACTGAAATTGAAACTGTGATTTAAAAACTTCCAACAAACAAAAGTCCAGGATCAGAAGGCTTCAGAGGTGAATTCTAACAAACATTTAGAGAAGAGTTAATACCCATCCTGATGAAACTCATCCAAAAAAATTGCAGAAGAAGGAACACTCCCCAACTCATTCTACAAAGCCACCATCACCCTGATACCAACACCAGACAAAGATATTTAAAAAAAGAAAATTACAGGCTAATATCACTGATGAACACAGACACAAAATCCTCAATAAAATACTAGCAAACCAAATCCAACAACACATTAAGAGGATCATACACCATGATCAAGTGGGATTTATCCCAGGGATGCAAGGTTTCTTCAATATATGTAAATCAATCAATGTGACACACCACATTAACAAACTGAAGAATAAAAACCATATGATCATGTCAATAGGTGTGGAGAAAGTTTTTGACAAAATTCAACACCCATTTAGGATAAAAACTCTCCAGAAATTGGGCACAGAGGGAAACTACCTCAGCATAATAAAAGCCATATATGACAAACCCACAGCAAACTTCATTCTCAATGGTGAAAAACTGAAAGCATTTCCTCAATGATCAGGAACAAGATAAGGATGTCCACTCTTGCCAGTTTTATTCACCATAGTTTTGGAAGTCCTAGTCATGGCAATCAGAGAAGAAAAAGAAATAAAAGGAATACAAGTTGGAATACAAGTTGGAAAGGAAGAAGTAAAACTGTCACTGTTTGCACATGACATAATACTATACATAGAAAATCCTAAAGATGCCACCAGAAAACTACTACAGCTCATCAATGAATTTGGTAAGGTTGCAGGATACAAAATTAATACACAGAAATCTCTTGCATTCCTATACACTGACAACAAAAATCAGAAAGAGAAATTAAGGAAACAGTCCCATTTACCATTGCATCAAAAATAATAAAATACCTAGGAATAAACCTACCTAAGGAGGTAAAGGACCTGTACTCAGAAAAGTATAAGACACTGGTGAAAGAAATCAAAGATGACACAAACAGATGGGAGATATACCATGTTCTTGGATTGGAAGACTCAATGTTGCCAAAATGACTATATTACCCAAAGCAATCCCTTAAAATTACCAATGGCATTTTTCACAGAAGTAGAACAAAAAATTTTACAATTTGTTTGGAAACACAAAAGACCACAAATAGCCAAAGCAGCCTTGAGAAAGAAAAATGGAGCTGGAGGAATCAGGCTTCCTGACTTCAGATTATACTACAAAGCTACAGTCATCAAAACAGTATGGTACTGGCACACAAAAAATACATAGATCAGTGGAATAGGACAGAAAGTGCAGAGATAAACCCAAGCACCTATGGTCACCTAATCTATGACAAAGGAGGCAATAATATACATTGGAGAAAGACAGTCTCTTCAATAAGTGGTGCTGAGAAAATTGGACAGCTACCTGTAAAAGAATGAAATTAGAACACTCAGTGACACCATACACAAAAAGAAACTCAAAATGGATCAAAGACCTAAATGTAAGGCCAGACACTATAAAACTCTTAGAGGAAAACATAGGCAGAACATTCTTTGACATAAATCACAGCAAGATCCATTCTGACCCACCTCCTACAGAAATGAGAATAAAAACAAAAATAAACAAATGGGACCTAATGAAACTTAAAAACTTTTGCACAGCTAAGGAAACCATAAACAAAACATAAAGACAACCCTCAGAATGGGAGACAATTTTTGCCAATGAAGCAAGCAACAAGGGATTAATCTCCAAAATATACAAAGAGCTGATGCAGCTCAATATCAAAAAAACAAACAGCCCAATCAAAAAATGGGCAGAAGATCTAAATAGACAGTTCCCCAAAGAAGACATGCAGATGGCTAAAAAGCACATGAAATGATGCTCAACATCACTAATTATTAGAGAAATGCAAATCAAAACTGCAATGAGGTATCACCTCACACCAGTCAGAATGGCCATCATGAAACAAAATCTACAAACAATAAATGCTGGAGAGGGTGTGGAGAAAAGGGAACCCTCCTGTACTGTTGGTGGCATAGCCACTATGGAGAACAGTATGGAGGGCCCTTAAAAAACTAAAATAGAGCTACCATATGATCCAGCAATCACACTCCTGGGCATATATCCAGAGAAAACCATAATTCGAAATAATACATGCACCCCAATGTTTATTGTAATGTTTCTCTTTATCCCTAACAACTACCTTGCACTAAAATCTGCTCTGTCTGAAGTTAATATAGTGACTATTGCTTTCTTTTGATTAGTGTTTACATGGTATATCTCTCTTTATCCCTTTATGGCTAATCTATCTGTGTCTTTTACTTAAAATGAGTAGACAACACATAATTGTATCTTTGTTTTTTGACCCATTCTGGCAATCTCTGTCTTCTAATTAGTGTATTTAGGTACTGATGTTTGAAGTGATTATTGAGGATTGATATGTACCATATTTGTCACTATTTTCTATTTGTTGTCTTTGTTCTTTTTCTTGCTTTATTCTTTTTCTTTGTTCTTTTTCTTGTTCTTGTTCTTCGTTCTTTATCTTACAAAAGTGTCTTCCACACTTTTGTTGCCTTTTGTAGTTTTGAGTATCTTATGTGATTCTGTTTCTCTCCTTTCTTACCATATCAATTTCAATTCTTTTTTAACTTTTTTCTACATATGTAGAGTTTTCTATATACAATTACAACGAATCAAAGACCGCTTTCAAATAACACTATGCTGCCTCACAGGTAGTGCAATTATTGAAAATTTACCATATTTTACAGTGCATCTTTACCTGTTCTCCTTTATATTTTTAAAATTTTCTATCTTATTCCTCAAATGGTTTATAAGTTTTCAAATAATGCTACAATGCTTTGCACAGAAACTGCGCAAAAATATTTATCATAAGACCCATAAAACATGTGGATCATACCAATGCATGCTCAAAGCCAATCTGTACTCTTAACTATCATTTACATGATTCTCTCATATTGAAATGACAAGTGCTTCACTATTACCATCATTCTTTAGCAAATACTGGGACAGACTAAGCTGGCTTTGATGTCTTTCAGTGTCCCATGCCCCTTTCCTCTCTCCTCATCCCTCACCCTAATCCCTCTCTGTTGAGGAATCCATACTATAGCAGGACCATTCCTGTGCTCATTAGGTTGTAAACGGATCCCTGCTAAAGTAGTAACTAAAATATGAAGTATGCTGTTGATCAAAAAGAACATGGGGGCTTCCCTGGTGGCGCAGTGGTTGAGAGTCCGCCTGCCGATGCAGGGGACACGGGTTCGTGCCCCTATCCCGGAAGATCCCACATGCCACGCAGCGGCTGGGCCCGCGAGCCATGGCCGTGGAGCCTGTGTGTCCGGAGCCTGTGCTCCGCAACGGGAGAGGCCACAGCAGTGAGAGGCCCGCGTACAGCGCAAAAAAAAAAAAAAAAAAAAAAAAAAAGAACATGGATTGAGACTATGTCACTTAATAGTTGGCAAAACACTAAACTTCTGGGCTTCCTTGGTGGCGCAGTGGTTGAGAGTCCGCCTGCCGATGCAGGGGACACGGGTTCGTGCCCCGGTCCGGGAGGATCCCACATGCCATGGAGCAGCTGGGCCCGTGAGCCATGGCCGCTGGGCCTGAGTGTCCAGGGCCTGTGCTCCACAATGGGAGAGGCCACAACAGTGAGAGGCCCGCGTACTGCAAAAAAACAAACCCAAAATACTAAACTTCTCTACTCTCCAATTTTCTCATTCATACAATGAGGTTCATAATAGGACCTCATAAGGTTGTCCTAATGACTAAATGTTAAGATCAAGTTAAGGTTCATGACTCAGCAGACCCGAGTTCGGATGTCAGTTCCATCTTGAGCTCATAATTTAGACTCTGAACATCAGCTTCTTCTTTAGCAGAGTGGAGAGAAAAATACCTTTTTCATGGCAGTGTTGTTGTGATAAAATAAGAGTAATGTAATCTTGAAGGACTGTTAGCTTCTGTTCCCTTTTCTGATAGTTACAGATTGCTACAATAATGTAGCAAGTTGTGAGTCTCAGAGAAACCATTGCCTTTTAGAGGGCAATTCCAGGGGAGCACAAATTCAACACCCAAAGGACTCAACTGAAATGACAGAATGACAGTCAGTAAAGACTGCATTTTGAGGTAGAGAACCATGCTCCTGGAATTATAACCCACAAATAGATAGTTCATCAACTCTAGAGTGTTGCCCTGCTTTCCACCTATTCTCAGGAATCCTGATGCTCTACCTTTGCAAATATAAAAATATCCATGATTTAGCATGTCTAGAAATGGCTGGACAAATATTCCTCACCCGTCATGAAGCACTAGTACCTCTTTTTTTTTTTTTTTTTTTTTGCGGTACATGGGCCTCTCACTGCTGTGGCCTCTCCCGTTGCACAGCACAGGCTCCGGACGTGCAGGCTCAGTGGCCATGGCTCACGGGCCCAGCCGCTCCGTGGCACGCGGGATCCTCCCAGACTGGGGCACGAACCCGCGTCCCCCGCATTGGCAGGCAGACCCCCAACCACTGCGCCACCAGGGAAGCCCCACCAGTACCTCTCTTAAAGTAATATTTACAATGATGGCTCCTTCATCTCTGCCCCAGCCTTGACCATTTGCACCTCATAGTACAGTACTTTGCAAAGTATATCGTAGTTAATATTTAATCTGTGTTCTGCATCCACTCAAGATCTTTGCCAATCCATCTATTTATCCTTGATTCTCTAGCACTAGTCATAGTTCCTAGCATAAAATATATACTCTATTAATATTTAATGAATAAATAATACATCTGATGAACACTAAATCTGGCTAAGCACACTGCCTGATTTAATTCTCACAACAGTGTAATGAAATGTGATTACCATTCCTAATTTACATATCAGGACACCAAAGTTAGAGGATTTTGCTTCTTCAAATCCCTATGTCATAAGTGGCAGAGGTAGGAATTTAAGTCAGGTTTGTTTTTCTCTATGATGTGTAGGTAAATGTTTAACAACAAGCTCTCTGAGAAACAAAAGCGTAATTAGTAGCATGTGCCAATTTCCATGGTGGAAATACTCCCACCAGAGTCAATTTTAAGCTACTAAGGTAACATCAATGGGTTCACAAAATTTAACAATTGGCCCCTGTAAGCTGCTACAGGCAAGCTTCAGTACACCATTAGTTTCACTGCAAGTTTAGGTGCTTTCAACTAAGCTAAGGCCGCTAGTCAGGCTGCTAGTCCTGTCTTGGTGACTGAGGATCTCACCAATAGCTAGAACGCAGTCACCCCCTGTAACCTTTGGCCATTGATGACCTTTATACTCCAGACTCTTTTGCAGCTGGTCATATTACTGACAAATCCACTCATTAGGAATTTTCTTCCTTCCCCAAAGGCCAGCCCCCCACTTCTGCTTTTAGGCATGAATTAAACAGAAGTAATAAGCCCCAAACATTTAAAGTAATGAGTCCCAAACACGCCAGTACTGACTTCCCGCCTTTAAAAAAAAAAGAGGGGGGGGAAAGCAGTACCCTATTGGGTATTTATCGGGGAGGCCTTCTTTGAGCTGTATAGTTGTTTTGTGACAGAAATGGCAGTTGAAAAGTTGTGTTCACATCCAAATAACAATGTTATTATTTGAAGCTGCTTATTGTTAGTGTCTTCAGGCAGAAAAAATGTTTAAGAAAACCTCACTGAGTCCCTAAAGCTTTCTTGGGATTGTCTGGGATAACTTGGAATGCTAGTGGAATCTACATGGGATGATTAGAGGGGAAGCTTTCGGCACTCCTAAAAACTCTCACATTATTTTCTCCCTCGGGAAGCTGCTTGAGAACATGTTGTATTGGGAGTGCAAAGCTGCTAGGTCAATGGAATCATTTCTTTGTGACTTGGGGATTTCTCAGAGCCAGAAATGTTATCCAAGTTTCATTCCTGTGACTGAGGAAAATTGCATCAGCTGCTCACAGGACACCAGATTTCAATATGACATCTATTTAAGCAATGCCCTGGATGGCAGATGTTGGATCTTGGTTACTGGATGCATGTGTGATTGAATGCATTGGAGCCTGGCTTGGTCTCTCTGACTTACTAGCAAAAGTTTGAAACATTATTTAGGAAAAGATAATGTCAGAGTAACATGACTGTCAGGAAGAAAAGTGGTGCTATTTATGTGTGTTTCTGTATATTTACAAGTTGGGTATATATAGTTCTGTGTGCGTATGGATAAAATTACATGACTTGGATGAAGGAAGACGGGAAATAGGTGGAGTCTACAGCTTAAGGCCAAGAGATTTTATTTTTTCCCTTCTCTGTTACTATCTTACTCTATATCCTAGAAACATTACTTAGCTTTTCTTGTCCTTAATTCTTTTGAGTAGAAACATGGTGGTTTGAAATCTATAGATTCACCTCCTCCCATTTTTTTAAATTCCCAGATTCCAGGTGATAAAATTAAATAATGCATTTGTCATTATTGTCAAAAGTGACTTGAACAAGACAAATCTCTAAAGGAAACAAAAGATATCCAAATCATAGCATTCTTGGGAAAAAAAGGTATTAATTTAAGATTTAAGAAAAGCCCCTGTGATTTTTTTTCCTTTGACCAAGGCTATATTCACATACAACTGGATAAAAGTGAAAAAAAATATGCCAATCACCCAGATGGTTCTCAGTGTTTGATATCTGTCATCATATTGGCCAAATACCTGGATGATTGCATTCATTTTCACTCTTTAGCCAGATGTTTTGAAATCATAGAGGTATGACTTAGATAAAAAGTAGATGCTTTTAATCCACAAGGCAGAATGAGGTGCAATAAGAGGTAGAACAGGAAGAAGAGCAATTTTTGAGCACCTACTCCTTGTCAGACACTTTCTCTCATACATTTAATCTCCATAAGAACACCATGAGGCATTATCCCCAACTTACAGTTAAGGAAACTGAAGCTCAGAAATTTAAATTATTTGCCAGTGTTACATATCTAAGAAGTAGTAAAGCTTGGACTTTACTTCCTCATTATGTAGAGAACTATTAGAAATGAATATAGTTAATTTATGGCTAATGAAATTAAGAGCTGAGGACAATAGAGTTGCTGCATAAATAAGATAACAGAGGGCATACATGTAGACACAGAAACAGACATAACTAGTTCTCCTACTGTTCATCTGAAGAACTTTTTAATCCAAGCCTGTAATAGGTGTAAAAAGGAGTAAAAAAAAAAAAAAAAAGAAGGAGTAAAAAAAAAAAAAAATCCAACCAGGATAATTGGTACTGTGTTGCCTAGGTCTCCTGGTTGCACCGTGTTTTCTTTGGCTCCAACAGAATGGTAAAACTGAACACAATTGCCTCATTAATTGTTTCACTTCCCTGGAGTTAGAAATTTTGCATGGTTTTGGAGAAATAATGTAGCTCATTATACAAATGTATGCAAAATAGCACGCAAATATATGAGTGATGATTTACTAGGGGAAAGATTCCAAAGATTTGGATTTTATAACTTCTGGTAAATAACCTGGGGGGTAAACTTCTGTCTGTACACAGCAGAAGCAAGTTGGCCCATCCCAAGGTTCTCAACAATGGCTTAATCTTTGGGGAAACAATGAATCAGATTCCTTCCCCTTTCTATGCCAAGGAACATAAATTCTTGAGCCCACACGGAAAGGAAATCTAATGCACCTCCTGCAAGACTGCTCTTATATAAGGTTGAATTGATGACTCACAGCCAATAGCTACTAGTTCTGATAAGAGAGACTGCAAAGAGCAGACTGACCTTGGAGAGAATCGTCAAGGACAAAGATACTTCATGTTTTCTCAGAAAGGAAAATAATCCTTGTGAGATTACTCTACTTGGCTCTCACATTGAAGAAAAGATAATTTCTCAGATATTGAAGATGATAATGCAAATCCATGAAGGCAGATCTGGTCACAAGCTTTCAATACCCAAGTTGCTAAGCTACAGGTTAGAGAACTGGGAAGAACATTCATTTTCTAAATAAATATAGGGATGAGAATTTGCAGGATAAGGAAATGAGGGTGAAGGAAGGCAAAAGAATGTATGTTATTTCCAGAATATAAGTGAATGGGTTGGAGATAATGCACCCTTTGGAAATACAAAATGTTGTTGAAAGTTTTCAGAGAGGGAAATAACTCATAAAAGAATTTGGAGTGCTTTTTGTGGGCTGAAATAGAAGGAAATGAAACATCTTCAATAAGATTTTGGATAGAAATTTTGCATGTCTGTGTTATTTAAATATCAGGAAAAAATGATCAAATCAGCTAAAATTCAGCCAGAATAATCTCTTTGGAAAACTTAACCCATACATATCTCAGATGTGTAGGCAACAATGAAAGACTGTGGAGACAAATTATGTATCTTTATACTCAGACCCTTTCTGACCTAGTCCCACCAAGAGGCAGATGCTGGGAATGTTCACTTAAGCTCAGCCCTGCCTTGAGCCAATTCAATTCAAATCTGAGCACTGTTTTAGAGGTCTCATCCTCCTTAGTTGGTGATCTGAAATTTTTCTTGCTGCCCTAATATGAGTGTCTTAGATGCCTGCCCGGAGATGTCCTAAACGAGTAATAAAAATGGCTAAAATGTCCTATGCATTGGGCTTGTTCCAGTTATTTTTTTAATACCTTGCACACATCATCTTACTTAAATCTCAAATAACCCTCTAAGATAGGTATTACTATCTATTTCTCTAACAGATGGAGAAGAGAAAGTTCCAAGTGGTAAAATTAACCTGTTCCAAGACACTCAGCTTGTAAGAAACAGAGCTAGGGAACAAAAGCTCACGCTAGTTATCTTTACACAGGACTGCCATTCAGTTTCACATGCCACCCTAACCCACACACACTCACATTTTCTCAATTATAAACTCTACTAATTCCTTCAAAGGATATAAAACTCAACTTGATCAGGGTCTCCTCCCAACAGGGTCTACACATTTGTCATTGTATCTCCTAAGACTGAAGGGGATATAAAAATCAGCCCAAACCATGAACCTACCATCTCTCTGAACATATTCTGCTCTAGCCTCAGGACTGGTCTTCTGAGATGCAGAGCCAACAGAGTCATCCCAGAGTTCCCTGCACCTCTTGGTACTGTGATTTGTATTTTTGTCATCTGACACCAATCCCAACCGTATAAGGGTATTTCTTCTTCTTCCTATATGTCCAAGCACTTCTTGATAATTAATTCCCAATTCCTCAGTGAACACAATTTATGGCCAAGCAGGTCTCAGGCAGAGAACAAAAACTTTTGGACATGTATGAACCCACGGTTCATATGACAGCTAAAATAGCAAAGTGCTATTTCATTCCGCATGTCCATGGCAAGATGCACCCACATCAACTTAAGGAAACATTTAGCCATCAGGGTGGTCGTTTTATTTATTTATTTATTTTTAAATTTTTTGGCTGAGCCATGCAGCATATGGGATCTTAGTTCCCCGACCAGGGATCAAACCCATGCCCCCTGCATCCCTGCATTGGAAGTGTGGAGTCTTAACCACTGGACTGCCAGGGAAGTCCCCAGGGTGGTCTTATTTCTTTCTAGATCAAGATCCTCAAGCCTCATGTTTCTCTGTGAAGTTTCCAGATTTCGGGGACAAATCATTAGAAGCAAAGGAGATAAAATACTTTAAAAGATAGCAGTGCAGATACAGAAATATATCAACCTCTACTTCAAAAACTCTAAAGCTAAAAACAGAAAATTCTACTGACATTACAGGAGACTGGCTGAGACACTATAAAACTCTTAGAGGAAAACATAGGCAGAACACTCCATGACATAAATCACAGCAAGATCCTTTTTGACCCACCTCCTAGAGAAATGGAAATAAAAACAAAAATAAACAAATGGGATCCAATGAAACTTAAAAGCCTTTGCACAGCAAAGGAAACCATAAACAAGACCAAAAGACAACCCTCAGAATGGGAGAAAATATTTGCAAATGAAGCAACTGACAAAGGATTAATCTCCAAAATATACAAGCAGCTCATGCAGCTCAATATCAAAAAAACAACAACCCAATCCAAAAATGGGCAGAAGACCTAAATAGACATTACTCCAAAGAAGATATACAGATTGCCAACAGACACATGAAAGGATGCTCAACATCATTAATCATTAGAGAAATGCAAATCAAAACTACAATGAGATATCATCTCACACCAGTCAGAATGGCCATCATCAAAAAATCTACAAACAATAAGTGCTGGAGAGGGTGTGGAAAAAAGGGAACCCTCCTGCACTGTTGGTGGGAATGTAAATTGATACAGCCACTATGGAGAACAGTATGGAGGTTCCTTAAAAAACTAAAAATAGAACTACCATACGACCCAGCAATCCCACTACTGGGCATATACCCTGAGAAAACCGTAATTCAAAAAGAGTCATGTACCAAAATGTTCAATGCAGCACTATTTACAATAGCCAGGACATGGAAGCAACCTAAGTGTCCATCAACAGATGAATGGATAAAGAAGATGTGGCATATATACACAACAGAATATTACTCAGCCATAAAAAGGACCAAAACTGAGTTATTTGTAGTGAGGCGAATGGACCTAGAGTCTGTCATACAGAGTGAAGTAAGTCAGAAAGAGAAAAACAAATACAGTATGCTAACACATATATATGGAATCTAAAAAAAAAAAAAGAAAATGGTCAGAAGAACATAGGGGCAAGATGGGAATTAAGACACAGACCTACTAGAGAATGGATTTGAGAATACAGGGAGGGGGAAGGGTAAGCTGTGACAAAGTGAGGGACTGGCATGGACATATATACACTACCAAATGTAAAAGAGATAGCTAGTGGGAAGCAGCCGCATAGCACAGGGAGATCAGCTTGGTGCTTTGTGTCCACCTAGAGGGGTGGGATAGGGAGCATGGGAGGGAGATGCAAGAGGGAGGGGATATGGGGATATATGTATACATATAGCTGATTCACTTTGTTATAAAGCAGAAACTAACACAACATTGTAAAGCAATTATACTCCAAAAAAGATGTTAAAAAAAACTAATTAAAAATAAAAAGGAGACTGGCTGGCAGAATGGACAAAAAGTCCTAACAGAGCTGAATTATAAATGCAGTTCAAACTCCTCTAACCCTTTGATTGTTTACATATGAGCCACATTTGCTTTCCTGATTATCTACCTATAACATGTTTTTTTCAAAAACTTCATTAAAAAAGAACATTCATACAGAAAAGTATATGTCATAAATTTACAACTCAGTAAATTTTTACGAAATGAACACACTTATATGACTGGCATCCAGAGGAAGAATCATTCCCGCCTCAGTAAAAATTCTCATGCAACTTTCCAGGCCCTTACCCACTTCTGTTCCTCCCAAGGGTAACCACTCTCCTGTGACTTCTTAAACGGAGATTTTGTCTGTCTCAGAACTTCACTGATACAGAATCATGCAGTATGTACTATTTTGTGAGTAGCTTTTTCTCACTCAGCATTACATTTTTGAGAGTCATCCATATTGTGATAGATTAATGTACTTCCATTTAGCATTTTCTGAATAGTATTCCCTATGAATACATCATGATTTATTTATGCATTCTATTGTAGACGGATGTTTGAATTGACTTTTCATTACCATGAGTGTACTTGATGCCCAATTAATGTACATGGCTTTTGATGAAAACATGTATTACATTGTCCTATTTTTTTCCAGTAAAATATGCTCACATTAGTAGTTATCAAATTTCTTCCCATTGGTTTGGATTATGTGTCTAATGCGATAAGGTGATTTTGTTTTGTATCTTAATTCTGTACTCCATAGCGCTGGCAACCCTTTTCAGTTTCTATTATCTGCAAATTTTAAAATAAATTTCTTCATTCTTCCGAAAAATCATCTAAGAACACTAAATATTTTTAAGTCTAGTATAAAACATTCTATTAGGCTGTTTATCTCCAGCCCTTGGAAGAATGTGGGAAGTACTAACATTTTTTGTTGTTGCTAAGAGGCCAGAGGGTTTTTTTTTTTTAAAACAACTCTTTCCCAATATTTAGTTCTCTGCTTTATCCTTCCCATTTCTACTTCACATCTATAGTACTCTTAAGCTAACTCAGATTTTTTTTCTTTTAGAAGAAAAATAGTATAACATATTACAGTGAATTTATTTTATATATTACCCCCTCCTTTAAAAAAAAATGCTGTACGTGAACTCTCTCCAGAGGAGTAATTCACCATCAGTAGATGTTTCAGATTCTGTGATCTAAGTTAAGTGGATACTGTGGTGTCTTACTAGACACATCAAATGCATGATTTTGGCATGTATGTTGTTTTCATAACTGAGCTGGACTAGTCCATTGAGTTTTAGTTTCAAAACAACTCCATACTTACTTGAGAATTATTTAGTCTTTATGATAAATAATTTTAAAATGTCAAGAGTTTCCATTAATACTGTTAGCCAGGGTTGGGTGGGACCAGTGCCTGAGGAATAACAGAGGAAACAGACTTTCTGACCCCATGTTTGAAATAGACTTTCTGACCTGTGTTTTCTCCCACTCTGAAGGCTGGCTCCTTGTTCTGAACATCAGATCCCTATTTACATATTCCAATTTCACATTTTCATTTGGATGGAAAAATTTAACACGAAATTAGAATTTCATTCTTATAGAAAAGTCTTTCTGACTTCTTCAGTTACTCTCTTCCCATATGTAAGGATAATTGGGTCAAGTTTCTTTCATAGACCTCTATGCTGGTAAACTATACAATGGAAAATGGTTACTAGATTTTTTTCCCATGAGACAAGAAGATAAGTTAATTGTACAAAGGAATCAAGTCAGCCACCAAGAAGTCTTTAAAAAAATTGGTTAACCTGTGATTTATTAGGTGAGTTATATTATCTTATGGTATAAGGATCTCATCTAGAGGTGGCTTTCCACATTTTCTCTCTCTTATGCCCATAACTTATCAGTCATGTAATTCTTCTCCTATGAGCCAGTTCCTTGGAATCCTTCTCAATATAGGTCTTTAGGTATCTTCTCATAATTAGTCAAAGTAGGTACATGAAATAAAAACTCTTTGCCATTCTTAATCTAGCGACTCTAAACCCAGGTGATGAAACAGTCCTGGCACCCAAAATGACCCAGTGTAGATTATAAGTTAATATGTGCATTCTCTTTATGTTTTTGAATCTACTTGAGAACAGGGAATAATAGAAAACAGTGGTAGAAGTATAGGGCTACAGAAGTCAAAGGCAATATTATAGTAGGAGAATCAGAGAAAGTAAGTAGCCATGGTGTGTTAAAATGGCTATTACAATCTACATTCTAAGCAGTAGTTGAGTATACATTGGAATAGATAAGATTAGATACCTTGGAAATGACCTAAGACGATCATAATTAAGAAAAAATGATTTAAGCCAGTACTAAAAACAACAAAATTTAAATGGCTAAATTGATTTAGTTGTGTACTTAGGGATTACTTCTTTTCTTCCTATAGAATCTTTTTCAATCACTGTATTTCAAAAATTTAAATGAAATACCCAATTAGGAATAATTTTTAAATTATAAATCATTTTTTCAAGATATAAGATATGAGACTAGTTCAGTGACTTTAGGTGACAAAATTCAACATTAGAGAATTAAGAAATTTCTAGAAGAATTGCGTTTAAAAACAGCATTCCAAAAAACTTTTGCATACACTCCATCTCAGGGAGGTAGAGCATCACTCTCCCCTCCTTAAAGATGGGCTGGCTGCGTTTAGGGACTTCCTTCCAAAGAGAACATTTTAAGGGATGGGGGGTGGGGACGAGCAATGTCACAGTGAAGAAACCTGATGAATGCTACCTTAGTCAGGTGACGAAGGTCAACATCAACAATGATAAGTCATATTGACAGTAGGTACCCTGGGTATGATGTGATGAGAACAGCACTACCTCAGTGGTCTTCTCCCAAAACCCATTATCCGATTCTAATCATAAGGAAAACATCAGACACATCCCAGCTGAGGAACATTCTACAAAATGCCTGACGAGTACTCCTCAAAACTGTCAACTCAAAGTCATCAAAAACAAAGAAAGCCTGAGAAACTGGCATAAACAAGAGGAGCCTAAGCTAACATGACAACTAAATGCAATGTAATACCCTGGAGGGGGTCCTGCAGCAGAAACAGGACATTAGGTAAAAACTAAGGAAATGTGAATAAAGTGTGGACTTTAGTTTAAAATAATGTATCAGTATTGGTTCACTAATTAAAATGTACCATACTGTGAATTGTTAATAATGGGGCAACTGGGTACAGAGTATTTGGAAACTTCCTGTACTATTCTCACAACTTTTATGTAAATCTAAAACTACTTTAAAATAAGTGTTTATTTTTAAAAAAGAAAAAAAATTAATGGCGGCCCCCTGTTTTGGAGATGTAAATATCACAGCCACATATGGGGATTACGGTATTGGAGGTATGAATCCTTGGAACAGCTTGACACAGAATCTTCTTTTCTGGAAGTCTTTAAAGATTAGTTGAGCATCTTCTAAGACTTGCTTAGGTCTAGTGATGTCTTAAGACAGGTAGATTGGAATGAATAAGCTCTGTTTCCCTCTGGATCCATTGTTTTACGATTCTATAGTTTATTTAATAACAATGAATATCAGTTACTTATGGCTAAACATAATTTCCATTCTTACTAACATTTGCAGAGGCTTAATTTCTTCCAGACTTGGGTTGAATCCTACGTTTGTGTGATAATAATATAAAAAGCATCATTCTGGGCTTCCCTGGTGGCGCAGTGGTTGAGAGTCCGCCTGCCGACGCAGGGGACACGGGTTCGTGCCCTGGTCCGGGAAGATCCCACATGCCGCGGAGAGGCTGGGCCCGTGAGCCACGGCCGCTGAGCCTGCGCGTCCGGAGCCTGTGCTCCGCAACAGGAGAGGCCACAACAGTGAGAGGCCCGCGTACCGCAAAAAAAAAAAAAAAAAAAAAAAAGCATCATTCCCCATTTAGGTATACCAAGTATTTTACCTCTTCCAATAATACAAGGGAGAAAGGCTAGTTTGGCATAAATTCCTTTCCAAATAATTTTATAACGACTGCTTCTTAGCATCTAGTTAACTTCCAAGTTCTGGCAAATTAATACCAAGTCTTAAACAAAATTCTCCTGACCCCTCTTTAAAATATACAGATACACCAATACGATGGAAGAATCCTACAAGCGTAATATTACATAAATATTTCACCTCAATAATTATATGAGGATGCCTGCTTATCTACATTTCTCTCTAGTGTAACATTCTTTTGTTTAAGTTTCTAAACAAGATTAGTGGAAGGGAAATCACAGATCTCTTTTGGAGCCGTAAATAAAAGAGTGAAACTGGGCTATAAAACACTAAGACAGCTTTTCTTTTAAAGTACCCGAGACGATAGATTTTCTTGTTCATTGTAATCTCTGCACTTACGCCTCCATACACCTACCATCCGTCAAAAAACCGTGTGTGTCTGTTTTAAAAACAATATCATGATTAGTCTACATCTTCTATGCTTTATTCTAGCAAAAGCCCTCACAGTTCTTTAAGGCAAGCTGTTCCCAGGGAAGGTCATGTTTCCTACCTTCGTTAGAGTAAGGAACATGCCTTGAATGCTTAATAAACTTCAGATAATAAGATCAGTATCATTTGCCCAAGGGGCAGGTAGATGAACCATGTAAGGATTTGGCTAACAGAGGTAGACGGGAGGTCCCCATGGGTCCCCATATTTCTTCCTCTGTTTTCTGTGACCACTGTTAAATTTCCTTTCTTAGTGGATTGGCCCGCTGTGTTGCAAAGCTGTAAATGAATCCCTTCCTTGCCCTTGAACTTGTTAAGCTCTCCAGCTTCCACGACTTTGTCTGGCAGGCTGCTCCACATCCTAATGACTTTTTGCAAGAAACAGAACCTCCTGGTATGTAACGCGCTGCCCTGCCATCTACTATTAGGCAAGCTCACTTCTGAGGCTCAGGACTTGAGCCTTCTCCTGCTATTTCTCTGTTGATCAAGTTTCAGCTCTGAATAACTGAAAAAGGAGAGGATATGGGGAAAGGAAAGAGGAAAGCGATGGGAAGAGAGAGAGAGAGAGAGAGAGAGAGAGGAGTAATGCTCTAAATATGGGCCAGTACCTAATTATAATTCAAGACACCGGCAATTTAAAAAAACAACTCCTCCAGAATGCAGCCATAAGGAAAGAGTTTCCACAATCTGTTCATCTGCATAATTAGTGATGGAGGACATGGGAACAGTTGGAACATTGCTGAGGAAGGCCCAGGTCACATTATTGATAACATAAATAACAAAGATACAGATTTCCCCAAACTACAAACATCAAAATGTAAGTAACAACAATCTAATAGGAGCACAGAAAACAAACAGAAAGCAGATAAACTCTGGAGCCGGGCAGGCAGAAGCCTGGAGTCAAGCACATCATTCATCAATCTAAATACCCTCAGGTTTCTTAGAGTCACCTGAAAACAAGCATACGGGAAACCCTCATCGGCGGTGCTCTCTGCAAGGATGTGTGACCACAGCTGTGAGGATGCATGTTCCACGAGTCAGAGGCACAGTCTTCATGCTTTTACACATGGGAACATAATTCATTTCGGGAGAAAAAAAAAACTGCCTTGTTACACTTAGTTATTTAATGGCATAGGGAGACCTGGCAAGTGAGCACTGGAGATACGGTCTGCATTTCAGAACTCAACTGAATTCTATAGAAGAGGCTGCTATGTCTATTTAATACCTTTAAAAATGAGTTACTTTCTCATCTGCAGTATAAAACTCTGTGCATTCTTATTGCCAATTTGAGAAGGGCTATAAGAACCACAAGAACCCTATGTGTCTTTTTACTCTCTGCGTTTCCAGCTCTTGCCAGAGGGCTGAGAAGTACACTGAATAGATATTTTTGAGAGGCTGCCTAGAGACAAATAAAGCAAAAATAAGATGAAGTTAAGAATCACTTAAAATTCTACTACCCAAATACTATCATTCTTTTACAAGTCTTGGGCAGAACTTCTATACAGATGGAGATAAAATTTCCAAATAATTATTTTCAAACCAAGTATCAGCCACATAGAGGTTGAAGGTACCAGATTTTGCAAGTTCTAATAGTTCCAGAGAAACCAGTGCAAGGTGTGTGTACACAGCAACTATCAACCCTGGCATATCTGAATCCTTGGCGTCTTCAGACACTGTAAGCCCTCCTTCATTGTATGAACAAAGAACTGTATTTGAGCCCAGATAGTATGAGTGACAGCATAAGGGACAAGGAGAGAATTTTCACTGCACATACCTCTGTCATGCATGACTGTCCCTGGGGTAAATACATGAATAGTTTCAGCTTTTAACAATAGAAAGGAAAACACTAATACTTTTAAAAAATATATGTGGCTTTGGGCTTTAACACTTTAAAAACCACACACATACCTGCGGTTTTGAAAAATCCTTCAGACACCAGAGGGGACAATCCTGTAGGACTGGGTGACTGAGATAAAAGGCAAACCTGTGCTTTCAGTAGGAAATTAACCTGTTCCTACAGAGTTGTAATAATTGGACACTTGGTAATAGGCTCGAAGGCCTCTAAAGCCTAAACCTAGCATTACTCAACAATTGGAAAGCAACAAGGGGAATTTGTACTTTTTAAATTACGTGTCATATCATTAGCACATGAAATACATAGATTTCATTGGTTTATTTGGCGAATATTTACTGAGCTCCTACTATGTGCCATATATTCCTCTCAGCCCTGGAGTTACCTGTTAACAAGGCAGACAAAAATTTCCCTGTTCTTATCAGACTAAAGCCCCCGTGACAAAACAGAGGCAGTTACCCCTCGCCCTGTGCTTGCCTCCATATCTTGTATTCCTAAAGAAACTTTTTGTATCTCCAACATGACCTCCATGATCTGAAAATCATGCTGTCCCTGAGCTGGTGCATTTTAGCACAATGGGCAGAAACCATTGAATGGGTACTTGCAGGCAGTGAGAAGTAAAACGTAGGAAACCTCAAAGGAATAGGGCATAAAAAAGCCATATCCATATATCCATAGACAGTGGGATAAGGGATAAGGTTAGATGTCAGGCACAGCCACAAATTATATCTGCTACAGAAGAATTTGGATCTAATGAACTAAGGAATCATTTGAATCTAATGGACTACTTTACAAAACTCTGGAATGTCTCTGTACTACTTTACTGGGTCATTGCTGATGGCTTAAAGCAGTGGTTCCAGGACTTCCGGATTTCATAGACAGGTAAAATTAAAATACAACAACAATAACAAAGAAAGGGGACTGCCATAGGGGTACCAACTTTTCATTTCAAACAAGAATATTAAAAGACATTTAAATATTTTTAAAAGTAGAAAAAAATACCAGAATAAGTTAAAGTCATTTCTAAGAAAGTACAGCTGGCATGTATACCCATGCGTATTAGCTGTTGCCTCAGGATAGGCTAACGTATGTTATAGTAACAAATCTCCCTCCCCCCAGAAGACTCAGTTGTTTAAAACAGCATGCTACATATTTTTCATGGGTAGGCGGGAATGGTCATTCCTCAGAGATCAAGAGTGACAGACAAAGCAGCCATCCCAAATGTGGCTACTGCTGTGCCAGAGGGAAAAAGAGAGCTCTGGATGTCCTTGGATCAGCAACGAACGCTCCAGAAGTAACACACATCACTTCTCTCGCAAGTCATTGGCTGGAACTAGTCACACGACCCTATCCACCCGCAAGGAGGCCAGGAAGTGTACATTTACTCCATGTCAGGTGTGCTGACAATATCTGCCAAGCTGCACACAGTTGATAAGCAACACTGATGAGACCCACAGCTCTGTGTGCCATTGTTCTTATTTTCTCAATTCAGTATGGGATAGTGAAAACCTGGCCACAGTCTTACACTGATCTAAGTCAGTATTTGAGAACAACCAGTGTGTGTGTGTGTGCGCGCGCGTGTGTGTGTAACAATGGGGGGAAGAGGGGAGAAGGGAGGTGGGGAGAGGAGAGGGCGGCAGAGGAGAGAGGAGGGGAGGGAAAAGTGATAAGCATTTGTAGGCCAAATAAAAATCTCTCTGGAAATTGAAAACTTTCTTGGGAAGGTGTGCAAATTAACACTGGATGCCCAACAATAAAGAGCGAGTGTGGTCTCTGTGACAAAAAGTGAACAACCCTGAGAATCCAGACACCAGGAGCAGCAGCACGCAGGAAGGGCACTGCCAACTCAAAGCCTGTCCCAGTAGCATAGGTTCCTGCTCTTGCACTGAAAGACAATTTGCTTTAGCTGTCAACAATGTCATGCTTTGTAAGTCATTCTTAATCCACCCCCTCAAGGATGATTATTTCAATGTTAGCTCTGCACCCCTGAACAGGTCTGACTCAGCCCAGCAAAACCCAGCCACATTATGTTGACCCTAAAGTTTGCATCAGAAATAAAAAGAAGCTTGGTTTCCTGTGCTGTGTGCTCGTTCGGTCACAGTTGTTTTGCTCTGTGTTGTTGCTTTTATCGTTATTAATACATGTGGCAAAGCCAACCCTCCAAATGAAGTTAAATCTCTTTACTCAGCCATTCTATTGAGCTATGAGGCAAAGAAGTCTTAGGCTGTTTTATGGAAATTCTGATTTTCAAAGTAATAAACAAATCTCAAAGGAACCAGAAAGGAGCTGTTGGACCCATGCCACACACTCTGTGTGGGCTCAAGAAACTGTACTTGATGATGGCAAATTTCCCTTTCAAAAACACCCTTAAACAAAGCTTAAGTTCCAGAAATGTTTTCTGGGCCAGACTTGCAGTAAATTTTCCTTGGAGGCCCTAATGCAAGATGAAGGACAAACAGAATGAAGAGAGACTTGGTACCCAAATGAGGGAATGAGGGAGTTCAAACAAATGAGGACTGCAACTAGATTTAAGCCTTTGATTCCATAATTCAAATAAATAATAGTCAATTTTGCAAGACAAAAGGGCCAGTACTGCCATATCATAAGATATATATTGCATAAGATAAATTAACTTTTAAAAATTCTTGATAAAATTCGGTCAGAGTGGTATAACATGAAATGCAAATCCCTTTTTACTCACTTTCTCCAGGAATCCTAAGTTCTTCTTTATAAAAGTAAACAGTCTTTTATGTATTCTTCAGAAAAACTGTAACTCCTCTATTAGTGTGCATATTTCTGTGTATTTTTCATCTACCCAAATGGAATCTAGTATATATAGTTTTTTTCATTTTAATTGTTGAAGTACTTATCTTAACATCATACAGACACAGCCTGGGTAGATTTCTCTTCCCTACTGGAACTTTAAAAAATATCAGTCTCCTTTCCCTTTGAATTCATTGAGAAACTGCTCATGTAGACACCGAGGATTCGTATAATACTTTGCACTGATGAAAACAAAACACAAAAATCCTCTTGCACTGAAATATTTCAGGATTAAATATTAGCTACGAATGAATGGGGCTATCATCTGCTCCTGAATTAAATTACCAAAGTACTAAATAAATGTTTTTGAACAATAAATTTGGCTTTGTGACTGGCCCAAAGGGCTGTCAGATGACCTGTTCTTATAGAACAGAAATCCCAAAGTGAGTTTATGCTATTGAAAACATCCTTGGATAACTGAGAAAAAAAAAATGAATTGAAAACCTGGAAACTGGAAGATGCCTCCACATCAGACTATTCTGAGCTTTGAGCAAAAGTAGAAAGAAAGAGTAACATGCAGAGAAGAGCACCAATACAGTGGTCCCTCGAGCACACCCAACAGCTCAGCATGGCAACTACCCGGTAAATCCAAGTTCACAGGGACACTGCAGAGCATTTAGTGATTTCACTCAGCTCTTTACGGATCAATATACTTTTCGCTGAGGCAGATTATGAGAATGCATACAGCCAGAGAGGAATGACTACAATGAGACTGACTTACAGTAATGAGAAATAGCTATTTATTGAGCACTTACTGGTCAGATACTACTTGGCTCCTTACTTAAACTTTGGCATTTAATAAATGTCCCTAGGAAATACACTTCCCTCCAAGATAAATAGATAAACAGACTACCTAACAGAAAAGAAAACAAGTCATTCATCCAAGTCACACAGTCAGCAATGGCTTGGGCAGGGCTTCAAATGTACATCTCTGGTTACAAAGACAGTCCTCTTCCCACTGCACCACAAACTCTCTCTGAAAATTATCTATTCACTAAAATATGTGCCAGGCCCAGATGGTTTTACAGCTGAATTCTATCTAACTTTCAGTGAACAGATAATCCTTATGTTATTCAAAAAATTTCTGACCATAGCAAAAGATGGAAACCTTCCCAATTCAATTTACAAAGCTAGCGTAACCTTATTTCCCAGACCTGATGAAGACAGAATTAAAAAAAAAAAACTATAAAAATTGTACTCATGAATATGGATGCAATATAGAAACTAATTTATATGTAAAAATCATCAAATTAAATCCAGGTGCATATTACAAGAAGAGCATTCCATGACCAAGGAGAGTATGTGGCAGGAATGCAGGGATAGTTCAACATTAAAAAATATGGGAACATAATTCATCATATTTACAGAATAAGTGAGAAATATAATATAATCACATTAATTAAGATAAGAAACGCCTCTTAAAATAGCTGCCATTTTAAATTTAGAAATAAAAATACTATGTTAAAAAAAGAGAATATAACAGAACTGCAAAGACTGTTTATTTAACACCAATAACATACATCATAGTAAAAAGGAAACCAGTGATCACAATTTAAATAATGTTGTTTGGGGGATAATAAGATAAAATAATAAAATAAGTGGTATTAACAGTGGAAAGAAAGAGACAAAACTATTATATGCATTTCATACCTGGTAACTCAAAAGACTGAACAAAGAAGCTAATAACATTAATAAGATAATTTATAATGTGACTGGATAGAAAATTAATAAATTGAAGGACCTATTATGTCCCAGGATCCAAACATACACCTTATAATAAAGTCATTTTCTTTCATATTAATATGTAACTTTAATGAATTCTAATGGAAAGTTCATTCATTTATTTTTCTTAGAACTAGAAAAAGTTATTTAAAGGTTCATTTGGAAAATAAATGTGATGATTGCCAAGAAATTTATGAAAAATAAGAATAATGACAGAGAGGACCTTTCCCTACCAGAGGCTTAAACTTTTTAGATATAAGATTCCAGAGGGAAGGTTTTCTGTCTCTGTTGTTTCCCAGGACCTACACAATGGTGGCAGCATAGAGTACAGTCAGTAATTCCTATTTTAATATATAAATGAAGTAAGCTAATGTGATTAAAAGAGCAAGATTCTGGCCCATGCATAAGCAGATAAATCAACAAGAGGGAAGAGTCAGCCAGCTGACTTAAGTGTCCATTTTATTACATGATAAAATGGCTTTTCATGTTGGTGGGGACTCAGTATTTAATCAATGGCTTTAAGAATACTGACTCTCCTTCTAAAAGAAATTAAGTTGGATCCCTACATTACCACAAAACAGAAAATAATGCCCAATAAAGTAA
The DNA here is from genome assembly GCF_964165515.1 of Mesoplodon bidens. Lineage (NCBI taxonomy): Eukaryota > Metazoa > Chordata > Mammalia > Artiodactyla > Ziphiidae > Mesoplodon > Mesoplodon bidens. The sequence goes on along the minus strand of NC_138162.1, from coordinate 65,061,529 downwards.
TGATTTAAAATTTAAATATAAATGTATTAGGCACGTATTACCTACAACGTTACTTAGACATCCCTGAACTTCACCTGCCTGGACCTCCCAGTGCCCAGCTTTCACTGGCCCAGTGGGACTTCCCCGTCCAAATTAAATTTGGCTTCTTTCACCCTCTCTTCACCACCCAACACCTGCCCTTTCCTTCTGGTGTACGTGACTATTCTCCAGATCCCCACTCCAATGGGATGAAATGTTCTTAGAAGGAATTTGCTTTCCAGATGTGTCTTCATGGCTGTATTATTTGTGTCCTAATTTGGTAGGTAGTATTTGACAGAATAATAAATGGGAACAAATTACCGGGATTGTAATATTAAGCTTCCATTGTATAATTCTGTGTTCTGAAATCATCTGTGCCAGGCAAATGATTATTAGAGGAAGCAAAAAAAAAAAAAAAAGACTTCCCTTTTCCGAGATGCTGCAAAAAATGCTGAAAGGTAAGCTTAAGGAGAACAGGGAGTTAGGTGATTAATCATGAAGAAGAGAAAATAGGTATAAATGGAATTGCCACCCCGTGCTGAAAACAAAAATCAAAAGATCAATGTCAAAAGTGTCTGTGGCCTTACAGGAATCTTCTCATGATTTCAGATACAACAACTGAGAACCACCCCTTCTTCTTTAACTTCTCTGGGGCTAGAAAGTGTGAAACTAACCTAGACTCTGGAAGGCTGCTTTTTCGTTCATTTATTACTTCCTGGAACAAAGCTGTGAGAAATATCTTAACCTTAAGACCAAGCAAATATTTGACCGCTATGCACTCCCTCACTCCACAATGACATAGTTTTTTAAGAACCTCATGTAAACAGAATGAGGAAATTAGATAGCAGACTGACTTAACCATACTGCACTCACCCTTCCTGAGAAGTGCCTTAATATGGTACATGGAACACAGACTTGGGTGTCATACAGTCCTGAGTTCAAATACCTGTTTCACCTTTTAGGGGAATTCTTTCACTACTCAGAACTTCAGTTTTCTCATCTCTGAAACAGGCATGCTAAGTAACCATCTCCCTTGTAAGGAAAGTGCCTAGGACAAAACTGCTCCTTCCTGCTCCCTTCATGTCCCTTCCCAACAGAATTTTTGAGGGGAGAAAAAGGACATTTTCAGGAATTCCATCTCTAATAGAGAGAAAATGCATATCCAATTTGCTATTAGATAAGGCTCATTCAAAAGAAATGTCCAAGGCCTTTTTAAGCACCAGTTTCATCAAAAGACACGTATTCCAAAAACAGCATATTGATTTTATTCTACATAGGCTCTCTGCAGATTCAAACATTTGTTTTCGTGTGGGACAAGATTTTTGGCATCCGTTGAGTAAAATGTTGGGTTCTTAGTTTGCATAACTGTTGCGCCTGTAATGAGCAGACACAAAGCCTTGGCTCATTTTGCTGCCCTCCCCTCCTTTCAGAACCTAGGGGAGGCTGTGTAAGGCCCTCCACCAAAGCCTGGAGATGGATGCTGCAAACTGCAAAGGAATCACAATAAAGTTGTCCTCCATTTTTTGGCACCCTGAGAATTAAAGTGTATTCACTGTCATCATCTTGGAACAAATATTCCCCACTTCGATTCCTGCAGCTCTTCCCAGATGCAATCAGTGTAGAAATTCCTGTGAGCCTCATGGACGTCACCAGAAATGACTCCTACATGTGGGATTCATGGTGATTACACACCTAGTTTTCTCTCTGAAAACCAGCATGCACTTTGTTCGGTATGAAAAAATGATTTTTAGATGAAACTGGTCACTTAGTGAAGCTCTGGTATGAGGTGACATCACTTAGCCTTTTATTTAGCAAAGGGTTAAGTAGCTTTTTCTTTGTTAGTAGTATTAAAAAGAAAGAGTTGGGGCTTCCCTGGTGGCGCAGTGGTTGAGAGTCTGCCTGCCGATGCAGGGGACACGGGTTCGTGCCCCGGTCTGGGAAGATCCCACATGCTGCGGAGCAGCTGGGCCCGTGAGCCATGGCCGCTGAGCCTGAGCTTCTGGAGCCTGTGCTCCGCAACGGGAGAGGCTACAACACTGAGAGGCTCGCGTACCGCAAACAAAAAAAAAAAAAGTGGGAGGGAGACGCAAAAGGGAGGGGATATGGAAACATATGTATATGTATAACTGATTAAATTTGTTATAAAGCAAAAAATTTTTTAAAAAATAAATAAATTAATTAAAAAAAAAAAAGAAAGAAAGAGTTAGTAGGAACAGTTGTATGTCACAAGCATTACTGCATTTTACAATAATACCCAGGGAGTGTACCACATTCCTAATAACATTTTCCCCTATGTCACCTCATCAATTCTAATTCATTCTCCCACTAGCTATGTGTTATATAGACCCTATGTTTCGGGTTTCCCTGGTGGCACAGTGGTTGAGAGTCCGCCTGCCAATGCAGGGGACACGGGTTCGTGCACCGGTCCGGGAGGATCCCACATGCTGCGGAGCGGCTGGGCCCATGAGCCATGGCCGCTGGGCCTGTGTGTCTGGAGCCTGTGCTTTGCAACGGGAGAGGCCACAGCAGGGAGAGGCCCGTGTACCGCAAAAAATAATAATAATAAAATAAAAATAAAATAGACCCTATGTTTCAAACACTTGTAGGTGCTGGGGATACAGGGATACGCTCGAGCCCTCAGGGGAATGAAGGTTTACAGATGAGTAAACAGGCCTTTTCAGGACAGTGGGGTAACTCCTACAACCACAGTCAGAACCAAGAGCTGCAGTGGCACCTGGAAGGGATGCTGAGCCCAGCCTTGGGAGGGAAAGGGCCAATTCTTTCCCATTCAGCCCTCCCTGATGAAGTAAATAAGCTCAGTTCTTTCTTTCTTTTTTTTTTTTTTTTTTGCGGTACGCGGGCCTCTCACTGTTGTGGCCTCTCCCGTTGCGGAGCACAGGCTCCGGACGCGCAGGCTCAGCGGCCATGGCTCACGGGCCCAGCCGCTCCGCGGCATGTGGGATCTTCCCGGACCGGGGCATGAACCCGTGTCCCCTGCATCGGCAGGCGGACTCTCAACCACTGTGCCACCAGGGAAGCCCCCTCAGTTCTTTCTTGAATATGACTTTTAAGCTGAAACCAGAAAAATGAGAGAGAAGTAGCATCCTATATGGAAGGTATATTTTTTTCAATTCTCAAGTATAGAGCAGCACTCGAGATCAGTTAAAACCAGACTATAGCTGACGAGGTTTTTGAGTAATGGCCATGGGCAAGGTATTACGTTAAGCACTATAGATAGAATATGTTTTGCATTTTTCACAGCAGAGCTCTGAAGTAAGTTCTACTGCCCCCTATTTACATATGAGGAAATCAAGGCTTCTCCGACTTTGTAACTTGCTCCACCAACATGCCACAGCCGGAAATAGTGAGGCTGGGAGTCAGCTCAGCCTGTGCTTTGATCTGTTAAGCCGTTTCAAATACTGCTTCCAAAAAGCCATTAGTCTGAGCAGGCTTTGTTTTTGGAGACTCCATACAAAAACTCCATACTATTTCATCTTATTTTACTATTTTTCTTCAATTCGACATTACCTAAATCCAAAAGAATCAACGGCTTCATTTTAAAAGACAAGCTAAGTAGCACTATACATATATATATGTATATATATACATATATATATATACATATATATATATACACACAGTTTGACCTAAAATGAACATTTTTTCATCGTTGCCAAGGACATAGGAGGAACAGTCTTGTCATAATCCAAAGCCAGAGGTAGAAAACTGGGCTCTCTGAAGATTATGCTCAGGTTTCACTGATTCCCGCCTTCTCTCTCTCCCCCCACCACAGGGAAAGGGCAAGAATGGTGCCCTGTTGCCTTAATTCACCAGCAAGAGCCTCCCAGGAGGCACCTAGGTTCTCCTGAATGTTGGATGCAGCAGAGATTCTGTGACAGGTACAGACATTCAGGTCCAGAGGAACAAGCAGAGGATACATGGGAGTGGTTTGATGGGATATCCCACACATGTGTTCACACCATCCTCTCTCTGCAGCCCTGGTTGTTCACTTATGTGATAAAAACACTATCTTTTATAACGAAGTTTGTGTAACCAGCCGGATGGACAAAAGTCTGGGCTTTGGAGGGGGAGAAACTACGGACTGAATCTTTGCTCTGTCTCTTACTCACTGTATATCTGTGGTAATTTACAACACTTCTCTGAATCTTGTTTCTCTTACCTGCAAAGTGAAGCTAACAAGCCTCACCCAGAGGTTCTGAAGGGCATGAGATGAGAACATTTGTGTGAAGTGCTGAGTACAGTCCTGGCGCATAGCAAGTGCTGTGTAAGATAAGAGCTACTGTAATTATGAGGCTTATGATTCTAAGCCGTAGGTGAAAAGTAACCATCGAGACATTTTTTAAGTATACATTTGAAAAACTAATAGCTTCATGCCCTCTCTGCAATATTCTTATTTGTTTTGGCCCTCTTCAAATGAAAAAAAAAAAGTAAAGTCTTCTCTTAGTTTTATTCTTTGAATTGAATCAACTTCCACGTGCTCTTCACAAAGGGCTGCTGATTCCTCTGTGACGTTAATATCGAAATCTAAAACAAGACTCACGGAATTTAGGGCTCCGTGAGCTAAGGGCACAGAAAAGCTAGAAAATGGCTTGTGTGACGGAGGAACAGCTACTCCTTCTCATTCGCCTCATTCAGGGGATGAATCGCTCCTTCTCTTCCTCTTCATCCCCCACATCCTAAACAGATTTCCTGAAAGACCTTCTGGTTAAGTTCTCATCCCCTTGGCAAGGCAACTTGTCTGCTGAGCCAGTCAGCTGTCTCATTGAGATTCACTGCCAGGTGGACAGCTTTGATGGCAAGGAGGTGGCGTTCCGCCCAGTTAAGCAGCTTTCAAGCCTCAAGCCATAAAGATGAGCTGCTGGCCCTCCTTCCTCCAGAAGGATGCTGCAGACATATTGCCTGCCCTTGGAAGTCTCGCTTTCCTGGGGTGCAAATGATTGAGCTGTGCAGAGCACCTTACTTACTGCTCTCTCCTCAGAGCACGTGCAGCACAGACTGTGTCCAGTTTCTTGTGTCAGCTCTTCTCTGCTCAAGGTTTTGTTCTGGTAATTGCTTGAGTTTGAAGCAAGCAGAAAGTTAGGATATACAGTATCCCCAGTGAAAGCTGATTCTTCTATTCACCAGAAGTAAAAAATAATTCTGTGCTATAAGAAATGTAGTAAATAAAGACCCCATGTTTTGGAATGAAACTTCCTCCGTTCAATAGGTCTTGCCTAAAATACACCAATAACTATTACCTCCCTAGTAATAATGCTATGCTTTCTAGCCCATTGTACAGACGTGAACACTGACAATACAAGAGGGTCAAAGATTCAAAGAACAGGATATTTAAAAACTGAAACAGAAACTTTCAAGTATTTTTCTTATCATTTATGTAATGTATGTCCATTAAAAAATACAGCTAAGAGGAAACAAAAATCACCCATTAAACTGCCAATGAGAGAGAATTGCCATGGAGGAGACTTATCTACAAGACTCACCCACAAAGAATGGCAGTTGGAGACTTTTCCAGGAGGACTGTATTGGTGCCACCATCTCACTGTCTTTCTCAAAGGGGATGAGAAGCTACCTCTCACCTTACGTATGTGAGAAAGGTTTTCAAGGAACTTTCTGGCCTTGCTATGCTTATGCAAGAGTTTGGTGAAAGAACTGTGCCAATGTCTGACATCCACCAGGAAAATCCAGAAGGCAGAGATGAGTCATCCAGCTGTTCAGGTAGTGAAGCAAAAAGAAGTATTGCTGCATTGGGGTCAGCTGTGTACCCAGAGTGTGTCAAGCTGAAACGTGCATGGATATTTACTGTGGGACACTCTGGGGATTCAGCCAAACTTGAAACATTTACAATCCTGCCCAAGAGGACAACCTAGAAAAGGCCTGGGACCCTGATAGGGACCATTTACATGGAGGACCAGGGGAAAAGCCAAGGGTGTAGAAGCCGGAGGAAAATAGGCTAGCTTACATCATGGATATACAATCAAATTTGAGCTCTGGAAAGAAACAAAACACATAAGTACCCAACAGAGAGTGAGTATGCCCCTCCCAGAGACGGTGAGGCCATCTTATAAAAGCACCAGCCATGTAAGAAGGTCTCTGTCCTTATTTTTCATCCTCCCTGTCCTCTGTACCTTTCTTTCCACCTTCTCAAGGTGAGCAAGATAGAGAAGAAAGCGTGGGAGTCAAAGTGAGGAAAGAGGGAAGAAAGGCTGGACCTCTCAATATTGGTTGCAGGCAGCCCAAGTGTAGTTGTTCCTAACTGTCTAGCTGAATGAGGGATGGAGAATTCTTGGGATTAAGATTGAAGTAGTGATTGATATATTAGATGGGATCTTCTTGGTTTTGGGTAAAGACTTGCATTGCAACCTAAAGTTACTGTACGGTTTTGTCCTAATAGTGATAAAAAATGTGATGGTAGTCCAGGGGCAGGGAAAGAACTTGAATAATATTACAAGGACAGTAAGAGACATAAAAGATAGTCTTATGGTCTCTGTCACTACTCAACTGCCGCTGTGACTCAAAATGCAGCCATTGATGACAGGAAAATGAACAGGCGTGACTGTGCTCCCACTAAACTTTATTTACAAATACAGGCAGTGGGCTAAGTTGGCCCGGGGGCTGTAGTGTGCCAACTCCTGTTTTGCATCGTCATTTTTAATGGATGCACAGAGTTCCATTCTGCGTTTCAACCAAATCTTATTTAACCACTCAACTGTTGTTGGACATTTAGGTTGTGTCTCAATTCTGCTATTAAGGATGATGCTTGGATGCATACATTCATACATAAAACTTTATGCCCATCTTAATGACTTATAGTCTGTCCCTAAAGTGCAATTCTGGGGTCAGATTTCATTTTAAAGGAATTTAAACAGTACTGCCGGGTTGCTCTCAAGGAAAGTTGTACCGGTTTTCACACTCACCAGTGGGGTGCAAGAGTGGCCATTCCCCCACCACAGGGACAGCACTGGGGAACCCTTTGCACACATACCCCACAAATTTAAAAAATCAGGAAATGGAAGTGGGGGAGATTATATGCCTAAAGTGGTTTATGAGATTTAATCTTTGGTCCAGAAGACAGTGAGGCCCAACTCTCTCTGCTACATGAAGCTACTTCTAAGAGACATACTGAGAAGAGATTAGTAGCCACCTCTGAATTCTCTGGCTACTGTCTGGCATCCTATTTTCTTGATTGTGTTTCCATGGGCTGCTACGATTACCAGCACAGTGAACCAAACTGAGAGTGGGCACACACAGTAAATGCTAACCCTACTCTCACCTTGTCGCACAGTGTGACCCTGGGCAAGCCCCTGAACCTTAGCTGTGTGATGGCTTCTCTGCAGAAAAATGTGACAGCGCCCTCCAGGAAGGAAGCTGAGACTAAGTAATTACACTCTGCCCTACAAATACAAGGTGCTAGTGAAAAGAGTTTGGGAACCCCATGGTAGTGAAGGAGGGGCAAAAACTCTTCCTTTAGAGATAGATGGTTACCGCTTTATCCAAAAGCATCAGTACAATGGAATCTACACAATGGAGAGAATCCACACAGTTGCTCAATCTGGCCATGAACTAAGAAAACCTCCCTGCAGTATGCCAGCCAACCTCCATCAATCATGGCCTCCTCATTCTGGCCTTTTTTAGGCCCCAGGAAAACACACACTGGGGGCATATAAATGAGCTGCCACAGGCATTCACTCCCTGTCCCCAGAATTATCCAGATCAGCTTCCCTCACTTTGCTTGCTGCTTCTTTGTTTCTTTCGTTTTCGGACAGACATTTGTCTCCTCGCCCTGGCTACTAGGGGGTCACTCTGGCTCCTCTCGTTCTAATATCACTTCAGCACAGGTTTATGGCTTGACTCCTCTTTCCTAATTTTGATAGCCTCACTTAGGTCCCACTGCAATCTTCCACCCAACTCCCAGGGCCCTGGGTGAGGTCATCTCCTTCACATCACCTCCCCACTAAGGTGCCCTGGCAGTGTGCATGATCCAACAACTACCTCCAAAGATAAAACTACAGCTCAGGGGCTATCATCTTCAAAACGTTTAAAACACTTTTTATATTATCTGATATTATATAATATATAATTATATATTATATAATAATATATATTATATGATATATTTTATATTATTTATTAATATAAATAATAATTTATATTATTTATTATAAATATTTTATATTATTTTATATTTATAACTATTATCTTATTCCCTTTCTTTATAACCCTCAGTGAGTCCCCATCACTACTATTTACAAAGAAAATTCCATCCCCTGTAACATAATGTTCAAAACCTTCCAAAATATATAGCTCTCCAAAATGTGACCCCAACACTTTACCAAAAAATATATCTACAGATGGCCAGTAAGCACATGAAATATTGTTCAACGTCATTAGTCATCAAATTTACATTTAAATGCAAATTAAAACCACAATGAGATACAACTACACAGCTAAGGGAATGGCTAAAAGGAAAAAGACTGACATCAATGTGACCGCAGGCTACTGTTCTATCTCTGTCACCTAATACTTCTCTTCATGTATTCTAAGCTGCAGCCAAATCAGACCACTCACCCTTCCCTGAAGAGCCCTCACCCTCTTGTGTCTCTACTTTTCTCATGACCATCTCAAATTCCTTGGTAGTAGGGAGAACAGTCCCCCCATGACCCCCATGATATCCACATCCTAAACCCCAGAACCTGTGAATGCATTATATGACAAAGGGGAATTAAGGTAGCAGATGTAATTAAGGGTGCTAACCAGCTGGCCTTAAAATAGGGAGATAATGTTAGATTATCCAGGTCAACTCAATGTAACCACAGGGGCCTTAAGATGTGGAAGAAAGAGGCAGAAGAGAAGGTCAGGGTGATGCCTGATGCCATGTGGTAAGAAAACCACCCATGAGTGCTGCTTTGAAGATAGGGAAAGGTCCACAAGTCAAGAAAAGAGACGAACTATAGAAGCTGGAAAGGGCAAGGAAACGAATTCTCCCCTAGAGACTCCAGAAAAAAAAAAAGCAGCCCTGTTGACACCTTGATTTTAGCTTGCGAGACTCTTGTGGGACTTCTGACATTCAAAAGTGTTAGAAAATATATTTCTGTTGTTTTAAGCTACTAAGCTTGTGGCAATTCATTAGAGCGGCGACAGAAAACAAATGCAACCCTCTTCCTAATGTGCTGCTCATTGAAACACTTTTGAAGAAGGTCAATCGACCCAGATTTGACCCCTCTGCTCTTGGAATCCTCCATGGTGATCATTAATCTCTCTCTCATGGCACGTAACAAATTTTGCCTTGTAGTCCTTTTTCCTCCCATGGAATCAATCACTTTATGCAGTCCGTTTTTACTAGACATATTTACGGTACCTGCCCTCCCACGGTCCTTCTGTCTGAACACCCATGCTCTGCACCATCTGACTACTTCCCTTCCCCCAGTCAGCTACACGTGAGTGGACTAGGGGAGGTGATCTCATGCAAGGAGAGCCAATCGGTAGGCTGGCTGGGGCTGGCCTAGTGTGAAAGGATGAAGTGAACTATTTGGTTAGCTCCCCTTTGGAAATGTGACAGCAACTCTTGGAGAGGATCATCAGAGCAGACAGGTCTTACAGAATTAGGGTTGGGACAACCATTCGGTATAAGGAACCTGAGTTAATGAGGGAAGTAGTCATTAAGAGGAGAGGAGACTAAGGCAGAAATGAAGAGGAGGCAGGAACACCATGAGATGGAGGGGAAGTGCGGGGGGGAGGGAGAGAGACAGAGAGAGGCTTCAGCGTCCCAGTTTCACAAGGACTAAAGCATTACCTCCGTCTTTCTCCCTCTCCATGCTATCAAGCGTGGCATATAGTTCCTCCCCTCTCTCAGCAGCCCCATGGGTCTCTCCCACTGAGACATCACCATTCTCTCTTAGAGGCCAAACATGGCCCCTCCAGCTCCAGCTCTCACCCTAATCATCTCCTGCCTGAGCTTTGTCAACATTCTCACTTCATTTTTATGGCCTTGCCCTCTTCCAACTTGTAAGCCACACTCCACACTTCCACCAGCCTCTTTTTCTAAAACATGAAGCAGAATATCTTACTTCCCAACAAGTACATTCTAGATTTTAGCTGAGAATGTTGTATTGAAATTGCCTGTGGAGTGTTTTTAAAACATATCATATTCAGGGGAGAGGGAGTGTCTGGGAACTCCCTGTAATATCTGCTCAAGTTTTTTGTAAACCTAAATTTTTTTCTGAAAGATAAAGTGTATTAAATACAGCCAGGAACCACCAAAGATACTTAGGTGGGTTGGGGGGTTGTCTTTTGCACATACAGAGATAAGACCACTGCTTGGTCCAGACTGACCACTCAGCACTTCCTCTGAGACATGGAACATTTCCACACTTCCAAGGTGTGGATCAGACTGTTATTTCTGGAGAACAATTATGCAGCCCTCAAGGATTAACTCTTAGGTCACTCCCTTGTGAAACCCTCCCCAACTTTCTAGATAGAACAGATCGCTCTTTCCACACTATTCTCCTATTTCTTTGGACATACCTCTACCATGGCACTTATCACAGAGTAAAATAGTTTTTACCTATGCATCTGTCTCTTCTGCTAGAGTATATACCCACTGCTTTCCTCATATTTGCATTCTCCACTGTCCAAGTTCAATGCCAGACATATTGTGGACCTTGCAATATTTAACAGAGCAATTTACATTATTTTATGAATAAATAAGTGGTTGAATGGGTGATAGCTAATGTTTATTGAGCATTTACTATGTGTTGGTTCTGCTCTACGAACTATACAGGTACTCTCTAGGTCAACACTTACAAATTGAAATAGGCACTTTTATCTGTCATTTTGCACAGGAGTTAAGTAACTTGTTTGCCACAGAGATGGTTTCAAATCAGAGCAGCCTGGACCCAGCAATCACTAATTTTTTGCAGTCTCCCATAAACTAAAGAGCACTAAAGCTTCTAAGTCTCTGGTGTGAGGACGTCTTTATTCACTCCTAAGTATTTCATCTATTTTGAACGTCCGGTATTCAAAACTGTCACCCATTGTCATGTACATATGAGAGGTTAGTTTCATCAAAGAATGTTATAAATAACATACTACAGTATACACAGAGCACAGAATGGCTCTGGAAACCAGACAACTTAAATTCAAATTCTCCTTCTAGTATTTCCTAACTATGCAACCTTGAGCAAATCTTTTAACCTCTCTCTGCCTCAGTCCCTCTGCTTAAAGCAGGGATATTAATAGTACCTACTTGCTGTGGTGTGTTTGTGTTCCCCCCAGAATTCACATGTTGGAATCCTCACGCCTAATGTCATGGTGTTAGGAGGTAAGGCCTTTGGGAGGTGATTAGGTCCTGAGAATGGAGCCCTCATGAATGGGATTAGCGCCCTTATAAAAGAGATCCCACAGAGCTCCCTCACTCCTTCACCAAGGACACATCAAGAAGTTGCTGGCTATGAATCAGGAAGAGGGCCTTCAGAACCTGACCATGCTGCCACCTTGATCTTGGACTTTCTATCCTCTAGAACTGTGAGAAATAAATTTCTGCTGTGGTAAATTTATAAGCTGAGGTATTTTGTTACAGTGGCCCCAACGGACTAAGACACTACTTCATTATTATGAAAATTAAATATGTAAAGCAGCCCATGTGCCTGGCACATTGAAAGTACTATGTAATAGCTTTGTGTCTGTTTGGTTTATGTAAACAAATCTAATTGGAGCTGGTTTCATCCATAACAAGGAAAGCCCCAATCATTCAGAAAGACGTCTTGGAACCATTACCCTCATGAGTTCTTTAGGTTATAAAACTTGCATCAGTAGCATGTTACATGTATTACATAACCTCTGATGATTCTTGACCACTCTCTTTTGTTTAGTTGAAAATTCACAGCACAAATAATGTAACTTTCTGGTCTACTTACTTCGAGTCATATTTGTAGGTGTGTTTGGTTAAAAACTTAAGATTCACTGCATGTTTATATAATGGCTGTAATTTATGGTTCTTTCACAGTCAGCATTGAAGTCAGCAGGAGAGAGGCTGTATCCCAAGAGCAGATGCATCCAAATCCTCTCCAGGAGACAGGCCAGGCGGCTGCCATAGCCACTACTGAATGGTTTCCATGCCTCTGCTACTTGTCAAGGATCACCACAGAACTTTATCAGAAAAATCTTATTGGTCACCTGAGTTCATGCCAAAGGTGCAGGACCAAGGATCTACCACAAAGACTGGGAGACAAAGGGGGCCCCAAGAGACCAGTCAGGAAGCATAGGACCCTTTTTTAAGTGCCAAGATAGATGACTTAATCCAACACAAAACAACAGCAGAAAGTTGCCAGACATCTTAGAAGACCCATAAAATGCTAGGCAAGTCAACAGATATTTACTGAACTCCTATGCTGAACCCCCAAGCTCCCTCTAAGCCCTGCTCCCTTAATACTACACTCCACTACCTGCTAATGCAATTGAAAGAGCTAGACAGTCTCTAGAGACACCCCATAGTTACAGCTCCCAGAAACATTTTGTTTGGTGGCTAGAGTGTTCCAAAAAAAAAAAAAATAGAAGAATTACTTTCCAAAAGTTTAAAATGGAAAGATGTCAAAGTCTATATTTCTGGCTTCTCTTAAAAAAGTCAGGTCTGACCACCCTGGGGGTACCATTGTGCATGGCAACAGTCAGCATCTGCTGGGTAGTGGCCGCCCCTTTACACAGGGCAGCAGTGTGCATGTCCATTCTGGGTCCTGCCCCTCCCCACCTTCTATTCTGTAGGTATCTGAGGATGCAACCACTGGAATTTCATGCAGAACCGTTTATATAACACCAAGTACCCAGTGATTGTTCAATCTTCCATTAAGGTTTTAAGGAAGTTTACTATCTTGTCAGGTTGAATGATGAACTAGTACCTGATAAAAAAGTTTCAAAAGTTGAGTAGTGCAATAGCAGTTTTACATACCTAACATATATGTGCTTACCTTTGTCCTCATTCTGTGAATAGGGACACAGCTTAATATAGTAGAGAAAAAAATATACTTTGGAGTCATCCAAAGTGGATTAAAATGCGGGTGCTTCCTCTCTTAGCAATATAAGTAGAGAACTCTCTCTCGGAGTCTGTTTTCTCTTTTATACCTTGGAGATAATTAAATCAGCCTCACAGAGACATCACGAGGTTTGAATGAATACTTTTGTGCTTTGCTCATGCTGCTGCTTCAGCCTGCAAATTTCTCAGAAGTCCACCCTCTGTTAAGCTAACAACCTTCTCTTATGAATCAAGACCTATAGAAAAACATCATTTATTTTCCAAAATCTTCCAGTTCTCCCTGCCTCCATACCCTTTATCACACTGTCCCAGGGACAAATGAATGCTTAACCTTCTGGGTTCCTGTGCTCATCTCTCTGATGGCATGTTTTAGCATATGTGTTTTCCATACATATATCTTTCCTACCACAACAGGAAGCATTCTCTGTGTTCATGGAATCTAGTACCATGCCTATTGTATATGTGTTTAGACAATAGTGACCCAATATTAAGTAGGCATATGTCCTTATTTTTTCTTACATTTGACTGACACTTACTAATAAAATAATAATAATAATAAATTTTATTACCTCAATTGCCTTGAATACATGCATACACAATTGTACTTATCCAAACTATCTGTTGAAAACATCCAAAATAAGCTTGTGTAGAAGGAATTTTCTACCCAAGAGGTTTTATTAAGATAGGAAAAACAGTTCTAGTGATAAATGTCCTGGGTGTGTTTAACCTTCATACTTTCCAGAAAAAGCTGATATGGACAGTTAAAGGGAAGTGTGATTAGCTCTCTTTTTCTCCCAAGATACATATGTACCTTTGGTCCAAATTATTTTCGAATTTTAGAGCTTCACTGAAATCTAGATGGTAAGCTCCCCGAAGGCAAGAATATTTATCTATTTTGTTTATTAAAGTATATCAATCTTTGGAGGAGGGTGTGGCACATTAGAAATATTCAGTAAATGTTTACTGAATAAAAACATATGAATATGTCTGGAACGCACTGGAATATTAAGCACTTGGGAGGAAGTGACGTGACTCTACGTGCCAGTCAACGTGGGAGTCTCTCGCTGTAATTAACCTCATTTATTTTCATAACTCCCCTGTGAGGTTGGTATTATTATTAGATTACAAAGGCTTTGCTTTCTCCACTCTCCATCCATGCCTATTCTTGTGGTTTGTATCTAATTTTTTTTTAAAAAGGGCAAACACAGTAAATATGCCTTTATGGTATTAAAGGCAAAGGAGGGTTATGGGCATTTTTCCTCTCCTGTGCATCTTCCTTCAAATCATACAGTTGTCAATGGACACAGGCTACAGATGGAGGGGCTGTTGTTGAACTTCCCAACCAGTATGACAGATAATGTTCTTTCTAGTCCTGATCTGGCTCCCTTACAAGTTGAATGTAATTATGCCTTAACTTTAAGTCATGTTTTACCTTATGAACTTAATTTTCATTTATTCTAAATGCCTTTCACTGCAGTCAGTCATCTTTGAAAAGGAATGTCCAAGTTTGTCTAGAACAGTGGTACTTTTCATTTTTCACCATGATGTTGTTGTTATAGGGCTCCTCTTCACTCAATCTACAGGGATCTCAATAACAGGATTGGTTACCAATTGGACAAGACAATATTTGGGCCACTGAGCACTGAGCCAATTGCTTTCTTGTAAGTTCCTACTTGCAACTACTATAATAACAAAAACAAAAATGAAGTCTTTCTCAACAATGTTATATATAGACAGACTCTAGTGTGGTATAGAAAATAATGTGTAAGCCCAGGGGAAAACTGATACATAGGGCATTCAATATAAACTTTATCATAGTACCCACCTTCCCAATTCCCCTTCCTTATCATCATTTTTGGACTGAATAATTTACACCACGTAGAGAGTGATCATTTCAGTGTCTTTACTGGGTTGAGACCCTGGCCTTAGCTACTTCACATTTTACTCACCCAAATTACAGAGGTATTAAACCTGAAACATTATGTTCCTTTCTTGCCTTATAGTTGCAAGTATGAGCTTTTCTAGGTCTACACAAAGAGCAGGTGACTTCAGGAAAGCACTTTTACTGTTGATGATTGTTGTGCTTTTTGCTTTCTTCTGGAGAAATCTATTAGGAATAATGGAGATTCTTTGCAGGTTCTAGTGACATTTCCCTGCCCTTTGAGTCCACAAATGGGAATCAATTTGAACTAGACTGTAGAGACTTGGATTACACACTGGCTATTTATTCCTCTGCATGGCATCTACAACACGAGCATTGAAGTTTGATTGCACGCTAACCATCTCTTGTTGGATCAGATAATTTCCAGTGGGATAAACCATAAGTATATTCTGTCTTCACATCTTTTTAACTTGTACCTAAGTTACTTGAAGCCATTATGAATGAGTTGAACATGTAATCTGTCTATGTAAAGATAGCCAAGACATGGAAGCAACCTAAATGTCCATCAACAGATGAATGGATAAAGAAGATGTGGTACAGGTATACAATGGAATATTACTCAGCCATAAAAAAGAATGAAATAATGCCATTTGCAGCAACATGGATGGACCTAGAGATTCTCATACTAAGTGAAGTAGGTCAGACAGAGAAAGACAAATATCAAATTATATCACTTATATGTGGAATCTGAAAAAATGATGCAGGTGGACTGTTTACAGAACAGAAGCAGATTCACAGGCTTAAAGGGTGGGCCTGTAGTTGCCAAGGGGGAAAGGTGGTGGTGGGGGGAGGGATGAACTGAGAGGTTGGGATTGGCATATTCACACTACTATATGTAAAATAGATAATCAACAAGGATCTACTGTATGGCAAAGGGAGCTATACTCAATACTCATATGGGAAAAGAATCTGAAAAAGAATAGATATAGGAATATGTATAACCAAATCACTTTGCTGTACACCTGAAACTAACAAAACATTGTAAATCAACTATATTCCAATATAAAGTAAAAAAATTAAAAATTAAAATTATCAAAAAGAATGCAAAAAAATATATATTCTCATTCTTGCTATTATCTAGGGGCTGCATAAAAGATCACTCCAAATCTTAGTGACATAAAAAAAATATGTTTTAGGACTTCCCTGGTGGTGCAGTGGTTAAGGATCCGCCTGCCAACGCAGGGGACACGGGTTCAAGCCCTGGTCCGGGAAGATCCCACATACCGTGGAGCAACTAAGCCCGTGCGCCACAACTACTGAAGCCCATGTGCCTAGAGCCCGTGCTGCAATGAGAAGCCACCACAATGAGAAGCCCGTGCACCGCAATGAAGAGTAGCCTCCTCTCACCGCAACTAGAGAAAGCCCACGTGCAGCACCGAAGACCCAATGTAGACAAAAATGAATAGATAAAATAAATAAATTAAAAAACAAACAAATAAAAAACTTTTTAGTAATCCATTCTGCATATCAGGAATTCAGGGCACTGCAGGGATGGTTCGTTTGCTCCACAGCATCTAAGGCCTCAACTTGGGGCAACTCAGACAACTGAGAACTGTCACAACTGGGACTGGAGGATTCACTTCCAAGATGGCTTCTTTACCCTCCTGTCTGGCACACTGGTAACTGTGGGTGCAAGGCTGAGCTCAGCTGGGAATGTAGGTTCCAGTGCCTATGGGTACCCTCTCCAGCAAGGTGGCTCAGGGACCACTTCCTCCATAGCAGCCCAGAGTTCTAGCAAATAAGCTGAAAGCTGCAGCCAGGTAGTCTTTGTATATTGTCACCTCAGAAGTTGCCTGGCATCATTTCCACCATCCTCTGTGAGAGGAAGCAGTCACAAGTCTACTGGGGAGAAAGGTGGAAAAAATAGACCATACTTCTTAATGAGAGGAGAATTCAAGAGTTGGTAGCCATGTTTAAGACCACCACTCATGTATACTCTGGTATCTTTTTTTTGTTTTATTTTTTACTTTTATGAACTAGGCTATTGTGAGAAAGCAATATTACATTTCAACTTTTCTAAAATAAAACAAGTTCTTTGGTAGAAATCCTTGCATTTAACCATGCTGTAGCTAATAATTTTACGCAGCATACCACCATATTCAGATATATAGAAGTAATTTTTAATTAGGCTCTCTTAATGTCACACATATGATGAAACTAGACATTGTATAGGTGATTTATTGGGATTTTTTTTAATGGTCAAGGTGGATATATGGCTATAATTGATTAGACATTTTTCCGGACTGTTTTAATGTATGTACACTTTAACACAGCAATTAAATAATCAAGGACTTAACGATATATTTATAAATATTTTCATCATAGAGTTATTGGTGCAATACTTAAAAACTAGAAAAATCTAAGTCTACCACAAAAGACTGTTTAAAAATTTTCTGGTATATTTATGTCATAGAATACTGTAAAATTTGTGTTATAATATTTAATGACGTAAGAAAATGTTCATAAATTGCTTGTTAGTGCTTAAAATATTATAAAAAGGGAAATAAAAAATAATTCCGATCGTATGAACCATACATGTGTTGCTCCACATAAAAATAAAAACTTACACTCAAAATATTGACAGAGATGATATCTTAGGTCTGAAGTTTTGCATAATTTAATTTTCTGTGTTGTGCTCTTGTGTATTTTCAAAAACTTTTTAAATGATTATATATTGATATGCTTTTTCATTTTTATAAAATGAATAAGAAATTGCATTACTTTATACAATATATACATTTTAAAAATAAATCAAATTCATCTATAATCTCTTTACCTTGGATAGTCATATTACTTTAAAAATTTTTGTTTTATATTTTGTGTTATCCATTCTTTCTAAAAATGACATAGAGTATATAAATGTTTTATTATTTGACTTTTTACCTTTACACTGGGAGATGTTAACCAAATTATCTTTTGTCCTCCATGAAAGATCCCTCCCCTAAGCCAGAAAGATAAACATACGGTTCTCTAGCCCCCAAAGTAATTTGTAGCAATGAGACCACAGAAAATAGACACCAAATTTTTGACTTCTATGTCTCAAAAAGTTTCTGTCTAGGTTTGACACTGAAATTTTTTGGAAAATGCTTGCCAAACTAGCTGTGTTTTGTGTTTTTCACCCCACACTCCCAACGCAGATTAAAAATTGGGGACTATTGGAGTAAGCAGTGTTATAGAGGAGAACAATGAAAAGAAAAGTCATAACTCCTCCCTATCACCCATAGAATTACTTCCAAGGAAGAGTATTAGAAACCCCAAATTGTTAGTATATCTGAGAATATAGGATATCGGTGTTCCAGTTTCCTGATGATTGTTCTGTAAGATGACAAGTATTAAAGTTTGGTCCCCAAGCTACCAGGGGACAACAGAGGGGAAGAGATGGCTGCAAGGTGCACCTAGGCCTACAACTGCCCTAGTAAGTCCCAGGGCTCTAAATGGGATGGGAAAGAGACAAATGCCTTGCAGGTGTCTGGTAATGGGTGGATGGGACACCAGAAGTCATTGACCTGGGAGGGAAATACAGCTGTGATAATGAAATAGCACAGCAGAGAATTTGATTTTTACAGCCCTGTGACCAGGAAGGAACAGAAGATGCCATTACCTTGGTATAACCATGCTTGATAATCATATAGAATTGTGCTTCACCTCACAGAATGAGGATGGCCACAGACTAGCAAGTGAGCCTAATACAACCATTATGGCTACCAAGACATGTCATGAAGCCACATGGAACCTGGGCAGCCTAGATTGAATAGAGGGAAAGCAATGGGAAAAGAAGATTCTGCTTGACTGTATTTACCCTAAATGACTAACTTTACCCAAGTTAGACTGTGGAATGAGGCTCCAAATGGAAATGTTTTCTGAAAAATAAAATTATACTTTTTGCATGCCTTAATACATAGACTGATGTATTCACACCTTTTATTTATCCCACTATGAACACATTTCCATGTGAAAAAGTTCACACTTAAGGAGCACTACCTCAGTGAATCATTGTGTGGTATCATGCCCAGCTCACTGTGTTAACGGGAGAGGGGGAAGATGGCGGAACAGTAAGACGCGGAGATCACCTTCCTCCCCACAGATACACCAGAAATACATCTACACGTGGAACAACTCCTACAGAGCACCCACTGAACACTGGCAGAAGACCTCAGACCTCCCAAAAGGCAAGAAACTCCCCACGTACCTGGGTAGGGCAAAAGAAAACAGAATAAAGAGAGACAAAAAAATAGGGACGGTACCTGCACCAGTGGGAGGGAGCCGTGAAGGAGGACAGGTTTCCACACACTAGAAGCCCCTTCGCGGGCGGAGACTGCAGGTGGCGGAGGAGGGAAGCTTCGGGGCCGTGGAGGACAGCACAGCAACAGGGGTGCGGAGGGCAAAGCGGAGAGTTTTCCGCACAGAGGATCGGTGCCGACCAGCACTCACCAGCCCGAGAGGCTTGTCTGCTCACCCGCCGGGACGGGCGGGGGCTGGGAGCTGAGGCTCGGGCTTGACGGCGTGAACACAGTTTGAAGGGGGCTAGTGCGCCACAGCTAGCTGGGAGGGAGTCCGGGAAAAAGTCTGGAGCTGCCGAAGAGGCAAGAGACTTTTTCTTGGCTCTTTGTTTCCTGGTTCGCGAGGAGAGGGGATTAAGCGCGCCACTTAAAGGAGCGCCAGAGAAGGGCGCGAGCCGCGACTATCAGCGCGGACCCCAGAGATGGGCATGAGACGCTTAGGCTGCCGCTGCTGCCACCAAGAAGCCTGTGTGCGAGCACAGGTTACTATCCCGACCTCCCCTCCCGGGAGCTTCTGCAGCCCGCCACCGCCAGGGTCCTGTGATCCACGGACAACTTTCCCGGGAGAACGCACGGCGCGCCTCACGCCGGTGCAACGTCACGTCAGCCTCTGACGCTGCAGGCTCGCTCCGCACTCCTTTAACCCCCTCCTGTCTGAGCGAAGAACAGACGCCCTCAGGCGACCTACACACAGAGGCGGGGCCAAATCCAAAGCTGAGCCGGGGGAGCTGTGCGAAGAGAAAGGGAAATCTCTCCCGTAGCCTCAGGAGCAGCAGATTAAATCTCCACAATCAACTTGATGTACCCTGCATCGGTGAAATACCTGAATAGACAACGAATCATCCCAAATTGAGAAAGTGGACTATGAGAGCAAGATTTATTATTTTTTCCCCTTTTCCTCTTTTTGTGAGTGTGTATGTGTATGCTTCTGTGTGAGATTTTGTCTGTATAGCTTTGCTTTCACCATTTGTCCTAGGGTTCTATCCGTCCCCTTTTTGTTTTTTTGGTTTTCTTTTACTTAAAAAATTTTTTTAATAACTTTTTTATTTTAATTATTTTATTTTATTTTACCTTACTTTATTTTATTTTATCCTCTTTCTTTCTACTTTTTCTCCCTTTTATTCTGAGCCGTGTGGATGAAAGGCTCTTGGTGCTGTAGCCAGGAGTCAGTGCTGTGCCTCTGAGGTGGGAGAGCCAACTTCAGGACACTGGTCCACAAGAGACCTCCCAGCTCCATGTAATATCAAACAGGAAAAATCTCCCAGAGATCTCCATCTCAACACCAACACTCAGCTTCACTCAACGATCAGCAAGTTCCAGTGCTGGACACCCTATGCCAAACAACTAGCAAGACAGGAACACAACCCCACCCATTAGTAGAGAGGCTGCCTAAAATCATAATAAGGCCACAGACACCCCAAAACACACCAGCAGACGTGGACTTGCCCACCAGAAAGACAAGATCCAGCCTCATCCACCAGAACACAAGCACAAGTCCCCTCTACCAGGAAGCCTACACAACCCACTGAACCAACCTTAGCCACTGGGGACAGACACCAAAAACATGGGAACTATGAACCTGTAGCCTGCGAAATGGAGACCCCACAGTAAGATAAGCAAAATGAGAAGACAGAAAAACACACAGAAGATGAAAGAGGAAGATAAAAACACAACAGACCTAACAAATGAAGAGGAAATAGGCAGTCTACCTGAAAAAGAATTCAGAACAATGATAGTAAAGATGATCCAAAATCTTGGAAACAGAACAGAGAAAATGCAAGAAACATTTAACAAGGACCTAGAAGAACTAAAGAGGAAGCAAGCAGTGATGAACAGCACAATAAATGAAATTTAAAATACGCTAGAAGGGATCAATAGCAGAATAACTGAGGCAGAAGAACGGATAAGTGACCTGGAAGATAAAATAGTGGAAATAACTGCTGCAGAGCAGAATAAAGAAAAAAGAATGAAAAGAACAGAAGACAGTCTCAGAGACCTCAGGGACAACATTAAACACACCAACATTCAAATTATAGGGTCCCAGAGGAGAAGAGAAAAAGAAAGGGACTGAAAAATATTTGAAGAGATTATAGTTGAAAACTTCCCTAATATGGGAAAGGAAATAGTTAATCAAGTCCAGGAAGCACAGAGAGTCCCATACAGGATAAATACAAGGAGAAACACACCAAGACACATATTAATCAAACTGTCAAAAATTAAATACAAAGAAAACATATTAAGAGCAGCAAGGGAAAAACAACAAATAACACACAAGGGAATTCCCATAAGGTTAACAGCTGATCTTTCAGCAGAAACTCTGCAAGGCAGAAGGGAGTGGCAGGACATATTTAAAGTGATAATGGAGAAAAACCTGCAACCAAGATTACTCTACCCAGCAAGGACCCCGTTCAAATTTGATGGAGAAATTAAAACCTTTACAGACAAGCAAAAGCTGAGAGAGTTCAGCGCCACGAAACCAGCTTTACAACAAATGCTAAAGGAACTTCTCTAGGCAAGAAACACAAGAGAAGGAAAAGACCTACAATAACAAACCCAAAACTATTAAGAAAATGGGAATAGGAACATACATATCGATAATTACCTTAAATGTTAATGGATTAAATGCTCCCAGCAAAAGAAACAGACTGGCTGAACGGATACAAAAATAAGACCCATATATATGCTGTCTACAAGAGACCCACTTCAGACCTAAGGACCCATATAGACTGAAAGTGAAAGGATGGAAAAACATGTTCCATGCAAACGGAAATCAAAATAAAGCTGGAGTAGCATTCTCATATGAGACAAAATAGACTTAAAAATAAAGACTATTGGGGCTTCCCTAATGGTGCCATAGTTGAGAGTCTGCCTCCCGATGCAGGGGACATGGTTTCGTGCCCCGGTCCGGGAAGATCCCACATGCTGCGGAGCGGCTACGCCCGTGAGCCATGGTCACTGAGCCTGCAAGTCCGGAGCCTGTGCTCTGCAAAGGGAGAGGCCACAAAAGTGAGAGGCCCGCGTACCGCGAAAAAATAAAAAATAAAATATATATATGGAAAAAAGACTATTACAAGAGACAAAGAAGGACACTACATAATGATCAAGGGATTGATCTAAGAAGAAGATATAACACTTGTAAATATTTATGCATCTAACACAGGAGCACCTCAATACATAAGGCAAATACTAACAGCCATAAAAGGGGAACTCCACAGTAACACGTTCATAGTAGGGGACTCTAACACCCCACTTTCACCAATGGACAGATCATCCAAAATGAAAATAAATAAGGAAACACAAGCTTTAAATGATACATTAAACAAGATGGACTTAATTGATATTTACAGGACATTCCATCTAAAAACAACAGAATACATTTTTCTCAAGTGCTCATGGAACATTCTCCAGGATAGATCATATCTTGGGTCACAAATCAAGACTTGGTAAATTTAAGAAAATTGAAATTGTACCAAGTATCTTTTCCGACCACAATGCTATGAGACTAGATATCAATTACAGGAACATATCTGTAAAAAATACAAACACATGGAGGCTAAACAACACACTACTAAATAACGAAGTCATCACTGAAGAAATCAAAGAGGAAATTAAAAAATACCTAGAAACAAATGACAATGGAGACATGATGACCCAAAATCTATGGGATGCAGCAAAAGCAGTTCTAAGAGGGAACTTTATAGCAATACAATCCTACCTTAAGAAACAGGAAATATCTCAAATAAACAACCTAACCTTGCACCTAAAGCAATTAGAGAAAGAAGAACAAAATAAAACCCAAAGTTAGCAGAAGGAAAGAAATCATAAAGATCAGATCAGAAATGAATGAAAAAGAAATGAAGGAAACAATAGCAAAGATCAATAAAACTAAAGCTGCTTCTTTGAGAAGATAAACAAAATTGATAAACCATTAGCCAGACTCATCAAGAAAAAAAGGGAGAAGACTCAAATCAGTAGAATTAGAAATGAAAAAGGAGAAGTAACAACTGACACTGCAGAAATACAAAAGATCATGAGAGATTACTATAAGCAACTCTATGCCAATAAAATGGACAACCTGGAAGAAATGGACACATTCTTAGAAATGCACAACCTGCCAAAACTGAACCAGGAAGAAATAGGAAATATGAACAGACCAATCACAAGCACTGAAATTGAGACTGTGGTTAAAAGTCTTCCAACGAACAAAAGCCCAGGACCAGATGGCTTCACAGGCGAATTCTATCAAACATTCAGAGAAGAGCTAACACCCATCCTTCTCAAACTCCTCCAAACAATATCAGAGGAAGGAACACTCCCAAACTCATTCTACGAGGCCACCATCACCTTGATACCAAAACCAGACAAAGATGTCACAAAGAAAGAAAACTATAGGCCAATATCACTGATGAACATAGATGCAGAAGTCCTCAGCAAAATACTAGCAAACAGAATCCAACAGAACATTAAAAGGATCATACACCATGATCAATTGGGGTTTATTCCAGGAATGCAAGGATTCTTCAATATATGCAAATCTATCAACGTGATACACCATATTAATAAATTGAAGGAGAAAAAACATATGATCATCTCAATAGATGCAGAGAAAGCTTTCAACAAAATTCAACACCCAGTTATGATAAAGACCCTGCAGAAAGTAGGCATAGAGGGAACTTTCCTCAACATAATAAAGGCCATATATGACAAACCCACAGCCAACATCATCCTCAATGGTGAAAAACTGAAACCATTTCCACTAAGATCAGGAACAAGACAAGGTTGCCCACTCTCACCACTCTTATTCAACATAGTTTTGGAAGTTTTAGCCACAGCAATCAGAGAAGAAAAAGAAATAAAAGGAAACCAATATGGAAAAGAAGAAGTAAAGCTGTCACTGTTTGCAGATGACATGATACTATACATAGAGAATCCTAAAGATGCTACCAGAAAACTACTAGAGCTAATCAATGAATTTGGTAAAGTAGCAGGATACAAAATTAATGCACAGAAATCTCTTCCATTCCTGTACACTAATGATGAAAAATCTGAAAATGAAATTAAGAAAACACTCCCATTTACCACTACAACAAAAAGAATAAAATATCTAGGAATAAACCTACCTAAGGAGACAAAAGACCTGTATGCAGAAAATTATAAGACACTGATGAAAGAAATTAAAGATGATACAAATAGATGGAGAGATATACCATGCTCTTGGATTGGAAGAATCAACATTGTGAAAATGACTCTACTACCCAAAGCAATCTACAGATTCAACGCAATCCCTATCAAACTACCACTGGCATTTTTCACAGAACTAGAACAAAAATTTCACAATTTGTATGGAAACACAAAAGACCCTGAATAGCCAAAGCAATCTTGAGAACGAAAAATGGAGCTGGAGGAATCAGGCTCTCTGACTTCAGACTATACAACAAAGCTACAGTAATCGAGACAGTATGGTACTGGCACAAAACCAGGAATATAGATCAATGGAACAGGATAGAAAGCCCAGAGATAAACCCACGCACATATGGTCACCTTATCTTTGATAAAGTTGGCAAGAATATACAGTGGAGAAAAGACAGCCTCTTCAATAAGTGGTGCTGGGAAAACTGGACAGGTACATATAAAAGTATGAGATTAGAACAGTCCCTAACACCATACACAAAATTAAGCTCAAAATGTATTAAAGATCTAAATGTAAGGCCAGAAACTATCAAACTCTTAGGGGAAAACATAGGCAGAACACTCCATGACATAAATCACAGCAAGATCCTTTTTGACCCACCTCCTAGAGAAATGGAAATAAAAACCAAAATAAACAATTGGGACCTAATGAAACTTCAAAGCTTTTGCACGGCAAAGGAAACCATAAACAAGACCAAAAGACAACCCTCAGAATGGGAGAAAATATTTGCAAAGGAAGCAACTGACAAAGGATTAATCTCCAAAATATACAAGCAGCTCATGCAGCTCAATAACAAAAAAACAAACAACCCAATCCAAAAATGGGCAGAAGACCTAAACAGACATTTCTCCAAAGAAGATATACAGTTTGCCAACAAATACATGAAAGAATGCTCAACATCATTAATCATTAGAGAAATGCAAATCAAAACTACAATGAGATATCATCTCCTACCAGTCAGAATGGCCATCATCAAAAAATCTAGAAACAATAAATGCTGGAGAGGGTGTGGAGAAAAGGGAACACTCTTGCTCTGCTGGTGGGAATGTAAATTGATACAGCCACTATGGAGAACAGTATGGAGGTTCCTTAAAAAACTACAAGTAGAACTACCATACAACCCAGCAATCCCACTACTGGGCACATACCCTCAGAAAACCATAATTCAAAAAGAGTCATGTACCAAAATATTCATTGCTGCTCTATTTACAATAGCCAGGAGATGGAAGCAACCTAAGTGTCCATCATCGGATGAATGGATAAAGAAGATGTGGCACATATATACAATGGAATATTACTCAGCCATAAAAAGAAATGAAATTGAGTTATTTCTATTGAAGTGGATGGACCTAGAGTCTTTCATACAGATTGAAGTAAGTCAGAAAGAGAAAAACAAATACCATACACTAACACATATATATGGAGTCGAAGGGAAAAAAAAAAGCGTCATGAAGAACCTAGGGGTAAGATGGGAATAAAGACACAGACCTACTAGAGAATGGACTTGAGGATATGGGGTGGGAGAAGGGTAAGCTGTGACAAAGTGAGAGAGTGGCATGGACATATATACACTACCAAACGTAAAATAGATAGCTAGTGGGAAGCAGCCGCATAGCACAGGGAGATCAGCTCAGTGGTTTGTGACCACCTAGAGGGGTGGGATAGGGAGGGTTGGAGGGAGGGAGATGCAAGAGGGTAGAGATATGGGAACATATGTATATGTATAACTGATTCACTTTGTTATAAAGCAGAAACTAACACACCATTGTAAAGCAATTATACTCCAATAAAGATGTTAAAAATAAATAAACAGGGCTTCCCTGGTGGCGCAGTGGTTGAGAGTCCGCCTGCCGATGCAGGGGAAACGGGTTCGTGCCCCGGTCCGGGAGGATCCCACATGCCGCGGAGCGGCTGGGCCCGTGAGCCATGGCCGCTGAGCCTGCGCATCCGGAGCCTGTGCTCCGCAACGGGAGAGGCCACAACAGTGAGAGGCCCGCGTACCGCAAATAAAATAAAAAATAAAATAAATAAATAAATAAATAAACAAATAAAAATAAAGGGAATCATATGATATGTCAAAAAAAGGTATTAACTAGCGATTTAACTTTACACCCCAAATATCTGTGCAGATTATAAAATAATAATATATGTGAAAATGAAAACACAAAATAAGTTGGAAAAACCTTCAATATATATCATTGTTAATCTCAGAGAAGGGAAGTACTTTCAAAATACACCAAATCACTAAGTCGGGAAAGAATAATGTCTGACTACATAAAATTAAAACATTTCTTGACATAAAAAATATACTACCAAAAAAAGACAAAAACCAGAGAGTGCCCAGGGGGAAACATTTCCAAATCCTACTGCAGGAAAAGGCTAATTTATTTCAAAATATAAAAACTACCTCAAATAAATAAGAAAAAGACCAACCCAAAAGAAAAACAAAAGGCATAAGAAGACACCTCACAGAAAACGCATATAGTTCTTAAACCATATGAAAAATAAACAAACATATTCATAATTTTCAAATGCAAATTAAAGCCATAAGAAAATATTTTTTCATCTTTTAGATTGATGAAAATTAAAATGTTTGATAACATACTGTGTTGAAGGAGGTGTGAGGAATCAGGCACTATTATGTGTTGCAGGTGGCAATATCAAAACTTAAAATCCATATGCTTTTGGATACAGGAGTTATGCTGTACATACATAGAATCTCATGAGTAATTAGTAATTAAATATACAGTAAATAGTCATTGTGGCATTGCTTTTAATAGGAAAAGAATGGAAATAGCCTACAGGCTATGTGTTTTGGTCGTTTTGGTTTTGATCATTTATTTTGTTTTTGTTTATTAGTTTTCTATAGTCCACATATGAGTGAAATCATATGGTATGTGCCTTTGTCTGACTTATTTAACTTAGCTTAATACCCTCAAGATCCATCTTTGCTATCACAAATAGCAAGATTTCATCTTTTTTATGACTGAGTAGTATTCCTACAGTGCAGTTATTTAACTGAATAAGGCAGCTCCATATGAACAGATATGGAATGAGTCGTCCAGACAGGTTTAAGGGAAAAAAGCAAGATAAAACAGTGTGTTTAAGTGATACTCATTGTGTTACAACACCAGGAAATATGCACTATATACCTGTATGTGCATAGAATCTCTCTGGAAAGAAACATAAGAAACTAGTAACAAGGAGCTGCCCACGGAGGGTAAGCAAGTGGCTTAGGAATATCGGTGGGAGAGAGACATCTTCTGGAAGTTACTTTTGGAGCTTCCTGAATTTTATACCAAAATCATATATTCCCTCCTAAAAAATAAAAGAGAGAAGAAAGAGAAAGGAAAGGAAAGGTGAAATAAAGAAAAAGAGTGTGGGGGGGAATACAATATAAATACAAAGAGACAATTCTTTGCACGACACAGAGGAACACAGCCCCACACTATCTTCAACCAGGTGTCTCACTAAGGTTCTCTTTGTCATGCCTAGAAAAATCTCAGCTGTCTCTTCCAAAACCCCAGCCTGCTTTGATTTTTTTTCATTGTCTCTGCTTCTTATGAGTTCAATGGTGGCTCCCTTCCCACCCCCTGACCCCCTGACCCCCCAGAAAAGATATTTCAGAACTCTAACTCTCAGTACCTTGGAATGTGACCTTATTTGGAAACAGGGACTTTCCAGAGGTAACCAAGTTAAAATAAGGTCATGAAGTGAGCTGTAATCCTATATGACTGGTGCCCATATAAAAGGAGAAATATGGACACAGAGACACAGAAGGAAGACAATGTAAGAGGCACAGGGAGAAGACAGACAAAGGGAGAGACCAAAGAGAGAGATCTGGAACAGATCCTTCCCTTTTGCCTTTAGAAGGAGCGCACATTATGGACACCTTGACTTGGGACTTCTGGTCTTCAGACCAATTAGACAATAAAATTCTGCTGTGCTAAGGCACCCAGTTTTTTAGAAACTCTAGGAAACTAACACAGGGCTCTATTCCACTCTTTGTCTCTCTCCAACTTTCCAGTTTCATTCCCTTCCCATTTCCTTCTTCCAGAAGCATTAACTCCATGCCCACAAGATGTAAATCAATTTTGCCTCTCTTGGTTCCATGTAATTCCATAGCTTTTCCTGATCAGCACAACGGAATCCCAAGCCTGGTAATTTCCCCACAAAACAGAGGATTTTTCCTCCTAAGAAGGTGGTGACAGTACAGGTAGGCTGAGAATGTCTTTCAATTTATTTCTGTCCTTGTTACATATATCTAGTCATCCTGTTTTATTTTGGTAACAACAACAAAAAAATGTCAGTGATACAGTGGTCATACTCTATTGTTTATAGGATAGGACAGGGTTTGGCAAACTTTTCCTATAAAGAGCCAGATAACAAATATTTTAAACTTCGTGGGTCAGGCAGGGTCTGTTGCCATTCCACCACTGTAGTAAGGAAAGCCGCCATGCACCACATGTAAATGAGTGGACATGGCTGGGTTCCAATAAAACCTTATTTATAGATACTGAAATCGAATTTCAAATCATCATTACATCTTACAAAATATTGTTCTTTTTTTTTTCAACCATTTAAAAGAGTGTCAAAACCATAGTTCACAGTCCACATAAAAGCAGGCAGCAGGATCTGACCCACAGGCTGTGGTTAGCCAGATTCTGGTAGAGAATTTAATACATGATCACCTCCTCTGCAGTACATTATAAAATTCATCCTTGAGGAGAAGCGTGTACTTTCCTGCAGGTTCTTGTTGGTTCTTTAAGAGTCACATGATATTAGGATGACCTGTCAGAGCAGCCAATGGGTAAATTCATGTTACTGCACATTAATTGCTGCCGATATTGATTCAAATCACTGTTAAGTGTATTGCCTAAAGGATTTAGAGAGTATCTGTTCCTGGGTTTTCTCTCAAAGGTATTCCTAGATTAAGCCAGACCATTAGAGCTGTGTCTGGGACCAAACCGTATTGATTACCCCTCACTGACGTTTCGGACACAGACATCCACAAGCTCCTTACTCCACAGATTTCCTCTAGAAGAGTTACGCTCTTGCAAGATTCTAGAAGCGTATGTTGAGAGATTAAGAAACCCCCAGTCATCTATCAATCTGTTTTCCTGATGAATATTGTTAAGGACATCATTGATTATGTCACAATGTATCCTCTGTATGAGGAAGGTCCTTATCTCAGTTAAGAAACATGATTAGGCTTCTCTTGTTTTTAGCATGCTTCCTGTGCCCTCATATCGCCAAGTCACCTTCTTACCTCCCTACTCTTTATCTTCCCTTTGATGAACTTTCTTTATACATATTTCAGTTATCATGCTGTATCTTACATAACTTTATAAACTGTATCTTCTCTTTCTCCACTTCATCTTTTAATAGAGGCATTTTAATTTTAAAAAGTTAAAAATGGGGGGCGTGCAGGAAGGGTTGTGCAAAGTCCGGATTTGATAGGTGGCTGGGGTGAGGAGGGTCTTTACGCCTCAGGGTACCCTTTCTGCTTTCTCATGTAATCACCTCTGAGGCTCTTTTCTCAATAATTCAGCAGAGCCATTCAAAATAAAACCTCACTTTTATTTCGCCCTTCTTTAGTCTTTCATTCCATGGTTCCATATAGAAACCACGATGACCTGGAAGCGCAGACGTGCGTCTCTCCCGATGGTCTCTGGATGCTCAGCCTGAAGTTCTCTGTGCCTCAAGGTCAGAGCTGGGGAAGGAGCTCAGGCCAGCGAGCCTGCCCTAGGGGTTTATCTGCCAGACTGTCAGGAGTGACAGCAAAGAGCCAGACTGCTTGATGAATCCAACGAGCAGAAAAATCTGTCAAAACACCCAGAACGTGCGTTGCAGGGATCGTGGAAACATTGCCTATTTGTTTGGAGCGCCTTTAATTATTTTTAAACATATGCAGTCTGTAGTTCAGTGAACATGTCATGGATAATAGAGGGAGAAAAGCAAATGAAGGGAGCAGCACTGATCCTGGAGCGGCTTCTCCCCACAGCTGGCGGATGGATGGGGAGAAGCAGTTGATTCCCTCGAAGTGTGGCTCCCTGTCTGTCACCTAATGAAATGCAGTAGGGGGATTAATGTCATTAACTGGAGGCCAGCATGCTGTGTAGTAAACAGATATACATCCTCGCTCATTTGGGGGCGTGTTTCCCAGCTCCGCCCACTGGCCTGCCAAGGTCACTCGCAGCCTTGTATTAGTTAAACGGGAAGAAATTAAGTTGGTTGAGAGAGTCTTGTGGTCTGTTTAGTGAGAGCAGCCACTGGGGATTTGGGGCACCCTAACGCCACTCCTCCCGCCCCTCACTCGCCCTAACTGGGGCTTAGATTTCTTCTTTGGGGGAAATCTGAGGTAACCAGAGAAGATAAAAGCCCTACGAGTAAATGATTTGCAGAAGAAAAGAATTTTATTGTATTTTGATAACCACATCGACTAAGGAGTGGGGAAGAACATGGGGCTTGCTGTTTAGATATCATGACCATCTCTTTCCTCTCTTGAACCAAGAGTTCTTTCCACATATTAGGGCACGAAAAGCTGAGGGCCGAGAAATACACGAGTTCACTTTTCCCTATAACCCACAGGAATGTGCACAGCAAACAGCTCCAAGGGAATCAAACTTCGGTACTTTGTATTCTTAGAAAACACAGAAATCCTGACTTTAAAGAAATAGTGGAAGATACTGAAAAAACAAGGAGAACAATGTCAGGAGGAAAAATAAATAGTTCCTGAGGATGGCTATGACCAAGATTCAGACACAAACAGAAACCATCAGCTAAACAGATGAATACCCAGCACCACCCAGATATAACCAGGAGAATCTGGGAGGGAACAGAAACAAAACAAAGAATTAACAACCAAGGGAAAGAAGAATGTCTGAGGGAAATATGGCAAGGAAAATTTAGAGTCGGGTCAGTATTACACAAATATTAGATAAAGACAAACATCAATGCTGCCTTGTAAGAATTTACCTCAATCCTTTTCTTATCAAAGCAGAATACTCAATGTTACGCTAAAAGCTTTGAACTGTGTTCTGATGTTTGTGGGCAGTACAGTATTCTGTAGCAATTGATATTATAATCAAAGAAACAATGCAAATGAAAAATAAAGGAAAAGGAAACTCAGAATCATTTATACTTGTTACGTCACAAACTCAATACCGGGCACCCCCTTCATACAACCACTACTTCCTGAGGGTCACTGGGCATCACATTTCTTGAAGGCCAGCATGGCAGAGTTCATTTTCTGCCCTAATGGCAGGCCAACAAGGGAGAAAAAAGCTAGGAAGAGAGTATATGCTATCAAAAACACACACACACACACATATACACACCAGAAAGAAACAAGGTCAAAGTTCATGAGCTTCCAGGGAGGAATGGGATCCAAGAACCAGTGTTCGGACCGTTGCTCTCGTCCATCAACACAGGGCCTCAGACCCCTCTCCTAGGCCCTGTCCCACAAATACTTGAGAAGGAGTCCATTGTGGTGTCTCTGGCTGCTCTGGAGAGCCAGAAACCTGAGAACAATCCTCCATCCCCTGCAGGTCCCACAGTGTCCCACAGTGTATGGTGACCCCAACACAGAGAGACTGCTGCCCTGGCCAACCAGTTGCTTTCTGATCCTCCCTGCATCGCTCACCAGCCTGCAGTTGACTCTGTCCTGCACACAGATAGAGAGGATCCCCACTGCCCTTGATGGGCAGAATAAGGCCCAGGGTCAAATCTAGCGGTTCTCATGAATGATAAAGTCTTCCAGCTGCAGAATGCGGGGGCTCTATTTTTATCTGTGGTGTCTGGTGACAACATAAACTATGAACAAAGCTAGAGTGATTTATATGCGTCATTAGAAATTTAAAAATTTTTAAGTGTTTCGTAAACATGTACAGTATGGGACATATTAGATATACCATTTGGATAACAAAAAACACTCACAGTTCCCTTGCCTAGTCACAAATGTGATCCAGAGAGCAAGTGGGAGAACACCCATCCCCTTCAGAGAACACCTTGTGGTTCCATCACCTCCCTTGACCTGGTGTCACACTGCCTTCAATACGAGGAAACAAGAGAGTAGTGGTCTGTGGGACCTTGGCTGTGTTTCAGAGTAGGAATGAGATCCTGTGTCTTTTCTTAGACCTTAAATTTTAATGTGCCTCAGAATCACCCAGGAAAACTTGTTTTAAAAAATGCTGCTTAGTTTTTTCCTTCAGAGATTCCGATTCTGTAAGTCTGTGTGTTGAGGTCTAAGAATCTGTATTTTAAGGAGCATTCCCCATCCCCAAACACACACCTAATGATTATACAATAAAAGGATTATATTTTTGAAATACTGATCAGATCCTACAATGATGGTAACTCTCTAAAGACTATTGCATTTGGGGGAGCAGTTTATTAGGAAAGTGTGAAGCACTGCACTTAAGATGCACCGGGAGGCCAGGCCCCATTTGCTAAATGCATATGGCATTACTTTCGGAAAACTATTCTTTTCTCAATGATATTCTTTAGTATACATTGCAGATGGATTATTTACTCTGTCCCCTCTGGAAATCTGTCTGGAGCTGGAACCAAGTGACTGCAAAATATCACAGACACTTGCAAGTTACTCCATTTCACTCTTCCTATTAGGGACCCAGGACTAGAGCAAAATGTGTGGGGCTCATGTGGCCGTATGTGTGTGATTACCCTCATGCGTGCAACTTGCAGCCATGGGGCCTTGAGCAAGAAAGGCCATCTTTCTTTTAGAAAGCAACTTAGTGGGTGGTGCTTCATAAGTAACTTAACACAAAACATGCAAGAGAGCTATACACATGCGCACACACACGTGCACACACACACATAACATGGGAGTTATACTGTTTGGTACTTAGTGGTTTGGATCCATCCCAAAGGCCAACCACAGGGAAAAAAAAAAATCTTGCCATTTCAAGGACTGCATAAGGTGGCAGAATCTACCCCATGAAACATCAACTTCACTTTCTCTGCCCAGCTGGCCAACTGTTCCAATCCAGCAAATCTCAGGCTCGGCAAAAACACTTAGGGAAAAGGAGGAGATGAGTAACACCAAGCTGTGCTGATAAGGCAGCCAGGACTAAGTCTTTGAATGAGCCCACAATGGAACAAACACCTCTTATCCATTCATCCCACCAGGCAAGCAACACCAGGAAAATCATTTTGCAATTAGTCAGCAGGTGTCGGCGTCATTACCTTTGAGATCAGATTTGCTACCATTCAAAAAGGTATCAGAGACAGTGCAGGAAGAGTTAAGGATCGCTTCTGGCATCTGAAGTCTGGGAGGAGGTGAAATTAGATTAGCTGCAGGAAAATGGGAGGGTGTACATTACCAGAGGGGCCCTACCTGGCTCCAGGCTTCACGGTGAACAACGCTTTCAACATATGGCATTACAATGGATTAGTAATCAAGTACGATTAATCCTAATAGATCGTCTTTTCAACCTCAGTGGCTTGTTAGGTGAGAAAAAAATTGTCTGTCCCCAAAGTGTCAGGTGAAACTCTCATTTGAGGTAAGACTACCATGTGGAGATGGGTCTCCATCTGGTGGCTTCCTTTTGTGAAACTCCACCAGAAGGTGTTTTAATGAGGCTTTTATAGCAGGCACCACCTGCCACTAATCTTCCCCTCTAAAAAGGTGTAATTGAGGGTTGGTTTTACAGTATGGCTCATATCCTAACCTTGGGAATTCATCAAGAAATGCAAACCTGGGTGGGATGGTGTGTAATCATGAAATGCCATTTTGGCTTTTGATTGAGACTGAAGTGGTTATAGAAATTTGTGGTTGGCTAATTACAACCAGCTATATAGTAGCATCCCTTTTCAGTTAGATTAATACGTGTGTCATCTCAGAATTAAATCACCAAGTTGATGGTGACCATATGTCTTCATTCAGTTCTTTGCACATGTAAAGATTTGCAAGGCTGCTAGTGGTTCACACAATTTAAAGGTTTCATTTACACGATTAAGGTTTAACTGGTTCAGATGTACTGCACATCCGTCCTCTCAGTAGATGTTTCAGTTCCAAGATGCATTTATTTCAATGAGACATGAACAAATTACAAAATCACCAAGACATTTTCTATCTCTGGGACTTCGGGAATAGAGTTTTTCTTCCTTTATCTCCTAATTTAAGACAGATTTTCATCAAACTGTTATCCTAGCAGATTGGTTATTGCTTACACTGATATCTCTACCCAGGACTTCATTTGAAATAAACGATGCTGAGGAAGGTAGAGTACAATAGAGTAACTTTGATTTTTTTTTTTTTTTAATTCAACAACTAGGAACTGAACCCTTACTACGTACTGGGTATGTTGCTACATTAGGAAATAATAACAATAATAACAGGAACAGTGACAACATTACACAGACTCTGCCTTCCAATAGTGTGGGGTTATTTTGCTTTTCAGTCCTTTTCTGCTCAGGATATTTCTGAAAGTCCTTTCCCTTTGCTAACGTCAACTCAGAATATTATGCTGAGAAACATTTTAACCACATATAAATCAAATCAACAAAATAGTATATATACTTAGATAAATTCCAATATTTGGCTTTTATCTAAACTCTAAAAGTCAGAGACATGTATAGCACTTAATTATTTGCCTTTCTATTACTAGTTTACTTATAGAATATAGCAAGAAAGTTAATATGCCATAATCCCAAACTGGCTTGCACTTTGAGTTTAGAATGGCATGTATAAATATGAAACATAATTTTAAAGCAGGGGTCATCAACTGGAGCCCAAGAAACTGAATCTGATCGGTAGTTTTATGTTTGGGATTTTATTGTTGTAACTGTCTTTTTTTGTTTGTCGGCCTGCACAAGGTTTTTGGTTTTTAATACCTATTCTAATCCACATGGACATGACGGGCTCTATCCTGTTTGCCAAAGGCCCCGTGACTCCTTATTCTCACACCCAACTGCACTGACAAAACTCAAGCCCAGTTCTATAATCATGAGGCTGATTTTCACATGAGCTTGTGAACACTGGTCCCATTACTTTAGAATCAATCCTTGAACACGTTTCCATGCCTAGGTGAAACCCTTGGGGATGGATCAATGCAGGAGAAGGCAGGTACCCACCCAACTGGCAGTATCTCTGGAGCCAAATCTGCCCCTCAGTAGAGCTAAATATTTTACAATCACTTTGTTCCCACATCCCTAATGTCCTTGGTGCACAGCCAAGACTCAGAAACTCAAGGAACAGGATAAGTGAGAAGAAAAAGACAAGAAACCATCGTACACCCTCTTTTTCACTTAGGAAAAATTTTTATGATCAGGGTTTAAAAACTTGTCACTTCAACTTTCATGATACTTTCCTCCAGGAAATTCAAATGTCATGGACATGAATCATTAGAACTAATCCTGCCAGAGGAAAGAAGTGCATGAATTTTGTTCTCTCCTTCAAGGTTGGGAGAATGAAGTCAATTATCTTTTCCTTTAGTGTTCGACAAATCAAAGGAATTGGTTTATCCTTTCTCTAAAATCATCCATCAGTGTTGGTTTAATGCAGAGAAAATAATAGCTGGCTAAAGGCTAAGGAGCCAGGTGACACATGTTGTGACTCCTGTTACAGGTTATGTCAGTGCCTAATACTAAATGGTACCCTACTTCTCCCTGCCTCAGCTTCTGCACCTATTTTACTCAACCCACTAAACCCATAATCAGTTCTAGCCCAGGGAATGATCATGAAGCAAGAAAATGTTGTCTTTGGTATTTCATCCCTCCCCTCAGTGCTGCCTTTAAGTTTCCTGTATTGCCTGATGCTGGCCCCCTGCCCCTACTTCGTGACATTCGTGTCAGGTCTGCCTTCTCCAACCAATCACTCCTAACTCACACCTCTCCATCCCTGTCTCTCTAATCCAAAGTCTCCTGGCCATAGCATTTTCTGGTTGAAAGCTACCTACTTTCATTAAGTAGCTTGCTGTGAAATGTTTCTTCATGCTCTGTGATGTGGGGCTTTTAAGCATAATGTCTAATCCAAAGGAACAGTTCTTCTGATAAAATTAACAGAAGCACTAGAGGCTGGGAGGGGAATAAGAGAGGACAGGAAGGGGCTTTATGGTGCTCCCAAGCGATATTATGCCTTGTCACGACTGAAGGCAAGTTCAGAGTAAAACACTTGATTCCTTGTATTTACACATACTCACGTTTACCTGAACTATGAAAAGTGAACTTCGTTTTGACATGTACTCTGTTAAAGATCTTTGTGAGAATGAGACAATTACCCAGATGTGTTCCCTGCTACTTTTAGGATTTTACCTTTAGGATTGGGAGGTAGTCAGAATGAGAGTGTATTGGCTAAAACTTTATGTGATGCCATGTTTCCGGATACAAGCAAGTGAATAATCCTTTTTTTGGCTCGATCAGAAGCCAAAACATTAAACATTTCTTTAAACTCTTGTCTTCCTCATACAATATCTTCCAGCATAGTTACATCGGGTTGTATTTTGGGTAGAATCTGCATACTTAGATATCTTCCATTCTCCACCATTTACCCTCCCTCACGAATTATGACTTTGCTTCATTCTTGAGCATTCAGCCTTCCTTCTCTCCTGTGCTCTCCCCAAGAGCCTTGCTGTGTGCCATCCTCCCCCTGGAGGACCCACCTGTAAACTAACTTCTCCCTCTCAGACTTTTGACATGAATACCCAAAATGAGGTTGGCTCACCTTGACATTTCATTGTTGTCTGGCATATTCCCCTCTATCTTCCTCAGGATGTCACATATGTTTGTAACTGAGGCCAGGAAAGTTTTAAGAGAAGAAAGGAGCGGAGGGTGGGGAAGAGGAAGTGAGGATCAGAAAAGGGGATCAAAATCCATATTTCTGTTTTAGGTAAATCATTTAGATAATCATCCACCTCTTTAGAGTCAGACAAAAAGTAGGCAGCCAAAA
This sequence comes from Mesoplodon bidens, assembly GCF_964165515.1. Taxonomy (NCBI): domain Eukaryota; kingdom Metazoa; phylum Chordata; class Mammalia; order Artiodactyla; family Ziphiidae; genus Mesoplodon; species Mesoplodon bidens. Next base: position 65,024,143 of record NC_138162.1, on the reverse strand, counting down.
ATTAGGTGAATTTCTGTAAAAGCACGGGAAATATTCACTCAAGACTCGAATAGATATAGCATGCGTCCCTGAAAAAAATCTGGTGGCACCTGGCAGAGGTCTACAAAAGTGCTTATGAAACTTGTGTGTACGAGAAGATGCCTGAACCAGCATTAGGGGTTTTGATTCAGTAGACCTGCATTGAATTCCAGGAATCCTGATTTTTAACAACCACCCACAGTGATTCTGACACTGTTCTAGAGAAGGAATATTTCAAAGTTGTGGCCTATTTCATCAAAATCTCCATGACTCTCCTTGGCCCTTTGAGAATCCAGAGTGAGAAGTTTCAGCGATAAACGTGTCCATAGCAGGCCAGTGCTGCAAAGAGAAACAGTCAATTTTACGGCAGATTTTTTTTTTAATTTAAAGAAGAGCTATCTTGGACCCTTCTTTAAATAAAGCACCCTTCAACATTAAAGTCAAAAAGGAAAGATTCCGGGGCTTCCCTGGTGGCGCAGTGGTTGAGCATCCGCCTGCCAATGCCGGACACACGAGTTTGAGCCCTGGTCTGGGAAGATCCCACATGCCACGGAGCGGCTGGCCCCGTGAGCCACAATTACTGAGCCTGCGCGTCTGGAGCCTGTGCTCCGCAACAAGAGAGGCCGCGATGGTGAGAGGCCCGCGCACCGCGATGAGGAGTGGCCCCCACCTGCCACAACTAGGGAGAGCCCTCTCACAGAAACGAAGACCCAACACAGCCATAAATTAAAAAAAAAAAAAAAAAAAAGGAAAGATTCCAACCTCTGCAACAGTTACTGTCCACTCACCAAAGGAACTAAAATGATTATAGGCAGCCCAGGCCAGATATGTAATGCGGGTGTTAAGATTTTAAAAAACCAATGTGGGAAGGCATGGAATTTCTAGGCTGAGAGCCATTCGTGTATACAGTTCCTCAATTTGCATTCTGGAGAAACCCAAAGTTTGTTTGCTGCAGGTGCAAATCTCACATTGCTGCAAAACTTGTACATTCCTTGGCCACTGGCGCCCAGGCTGCTAGGTTTCCCTGAACCTCTGTTTTTTTCCAGTCTGGCTACTTCCTTGAAGAGCATCTGATTCACATAAACTGTTACCACTGAAACCATCATTTCTTAAAGTTCCCAGGCTACCAGACAACACTGCAAAGTCTGAAACTATCATTCAGGAGTTAATTATCCTTAAATATTCATGACACAAGAAACTTGTGGCAAAAACTAGTTTTTGTTTCTAGAATACCCTCTTTGTGTTCTTTCAGGATGCGAGTGATGTTTATGGTCAGTGGACGGTCTCATACACAAAGAAATTCAAACTGGCTAAAGTAAAAGTATCTAAACATGAAGGGCAATGGTACATCACAAACTTCAGCCAATGGAATTACCTGATTTAGTCATTTGGGGCTAGGCCAACCAACATGTGAAATTTAAGGTTTTCACTCATCATGCATTTCAATCATGTGAGAAAATGTTGCGGACAGACATGAACTACTAGTATACAATATAAACTACTATTCTTTTCCATCTTTGAATCTACATCTGTATTCATTCCAGAGCTTATCTTTTATTCCTCAAGCTGGCAAACCTGATGCAGTATTAACTGTCAGCCACCCAGCCTGGTGCTTACTTAGGAGAAAGAAGTTTTCCTCCTCTACTTTCATCCACAGGACTTGCTATTCTGACAGTGTTTGACTTCATCCCTGATTGATCTTGAACTGGCGCGAATTAAAAAGGCTCTCCCAAAATGAGAAGTGCCATGAAAATAGGCACCTTTCATCTTCAGAGGCAAAGGGGCCCTGTGCCACATGGTGGGGTGGCAGTTCCTTTGATCAGAATTTCTTTGTTCGAGCCCAGAGGTTGAGTCAGCCTACCAGGCATAGCAATACAACAGGGCAGCCAGTATCCCAATGGAACCAGTGCTCAGCAATGATTGGGAATTTCCATCAGAGCATCTTAATCCACTGGCATGAGTTGTCACCAAGGGCTCCACTAGGCCCATTAAAATGACTTCAGGTCACCTCCACTGAGCCAGCCCATTCACTCCAAAACAATTATCCTAATCCCCTTAGCAGACCCAATCCCTTAACACTTACGAAGTGCCCTCCTGTGCAGGGTGCTGACATTTTCCAACAACACCAGCCTCTTTGAAATGCCAATCAAAAGTCCTTCTTGTTAAAATACACGACCCTCTCTGCAAGTATAAACAGACCTTCATACATCATCACCACCACCATCATTAAAAAGCACTTACAGAACACCCACCTGTGTGGGATGCCGTGCTGTTGGGCCCAGAACGCGCAAGGGCATGAAGTGCTGACCTCGGGAAGAAGTGGTTACGGGCCCTGCCACTTCAAGCTTCTCCTGCTGCTTATTTAGTGCAGACTATGCCTAGAGGCCCACAGCAGACCATTTCTGGTGGCTGGGTAATTGCTCCAAGAGAATTAATTAACTGCTCGACAGAGCAGATCTTAGAACAGTAGTGTGTATGTGACAAAGCTCACCATTAAAGTTTTACCAAGACACTACTTCACAAACTTTGGTTACCACTCCCTAGTATCCCACAACCTGGTTCAGCAGGGTCTGATTCAGAAGGACCTTTCATAATTTTTGTCTTTCAACTTGCTGTCACCCTTTTGACTATTTACCCCTAAGGAAAGAAAGGTGAATGGAGTCAGTGATGAGCCAACATCAGGCTGCTGGCTAGCAAGCCTGTGTCAGAGGATGCGGGTTCATCCGTCACTCACCACTTACCAGCAGGGTACCCTTGGAGAAGCCATTAGATGCTCCGCCCTTCAGGTTCCTCCAGTGTCAAATGGGAACCATACCATGCATCACACGGTGTGTGGAATGTGAAATGAAACAATATATGGAGGAAATACAATGAGTGGGACTTAGTGGTGTCAGGCTAACCTTGCTTAAATCTTAGACAAGACTATTTACTAAGACTGGAAGCCTTCTGAGAGGTGGGGCTTTGGGGAAGCCTTAGAGAAATTAACAATCATGGCACGGGGGGAGTGAGCTTGGAGTTCCAGCTAGGGAAAATAACATGAGGAAAGAGCAGACGTTTAAAGTTAGCAAGAATACTGCAGGGGAGGAAAAAGAATGAAAATGCCTGGAGCAGCGGCGTTTCATTGGAAAGTACTAAGAGAAGGTGAAAGCATGAGAGAGGGAGACAGAACCTCTGTTGGAGGGGAATCTGTTCCATTATCCTTTCCTTTTCTTGGCCAGGCTCAACATCAAGCATTCATTGTGGATGAGCCTGCGCCTGACACTGTGCTTGGCAAATTGACATGATTCTTCATGCAACAGGCAGGATGGTCAACTTGAAAGAACTGCTGTGCGGAGCCAGCATGAATCCTGGCTCTTCACCTAGGATTTTAGGTTTCTCTCTAGCACCATAATAACCCGTTATTAGCTGTATCATTCCAGAGGGCCCAGGGGAGACATATGTTTCACATAATTTTAAATCTGGGCATCATATAAGAAGACATCAAGATGCTCCTGCAAATCTAGCTCTAAACAAGTATGTTTTGACAAAGATTTCTAGGACTTAATTTCCTTCTTCCCAATACAATATTTTTCCACGATACAAGTTTAATTTCCACCCTTCATTGAAACCATGTACACAAAGACAAGTCATTAAAGGCATTAACAAGAAACGTGAAAACAAATCTGAATATGCCATCTTCTCTCCCAAATCAAAGACGTTTCTTTGAAATAGCTCCACTCAACGGTCTTAACTTTTTTATATGAGTCTTGGTTTCTTGTGGAATAGACACCCCACCTAAAATGCTAGAAGTGTCTACAGATGGAGCTGAGGGCAGATGTCTATAACATCTGTGTTCCTCCCCAGATCTCAGCAATGGCAGATAACGTAAATGCCAGAAGTGTAAGCGAGTATAGTTCACTACAGTGTGACTCGATTCACAGATGGTTATACATGTGGGCTCTAGCAAACAATATTTCACCTAAAGAAGAAAAGTGGTGGGGATATATATCAATGTGGGGTAGAAACATCCACTGATCTCAGACATCCCCTAACCGAGAAGGAAGAGTGCTCAGTGTAGCTCACCAGCTCTGACTGAAGACCCACATTTGGAAGCCTGTCCCATCAGAGCTAACCTACAGGACTTCAGTTTCTCTGTGGCTAAATGGGACAGTAGTGCCTCCCAGAGAAGGAGTGTCCTAAAAAATGAATGAGAAACAGTATGTAAATATCCTGGAAGCATTCTACCTGAAGTAGCCTTCTCAGCTCAACACCATACCACCCTTTTCAATTTTTATCATGGGCCTCCTCACAACCTGAAAATGTCTTATTCATTTACGTGTCCTGTCCTCTGTTGCTTTTCTTCACTCACTACAGTATAAGCTCCAAGAGATCAGAGACCTTGCTTGGCACGTCTAATACCATAGCTGAAGGCTTGCCCGCTCAGAGAAAGTAGTCATTAAATGTTTGGTGATTGCTTAGTAGTGGACCAACAAATGACAGATATACAGATGAATGCATATACATATATATACATTAATGTAGTCATAGCTTATTTACTCAATAATACATGTGTACACATATATTCATAATAAAGACATTTCATATGAAATGTCATAATCCTCATTTCATGTAAAGAAATGAGTTTAGAAAGGTTAGGTAACTTGCCCAGTTGTGTGGCAGCACTAGAGAGAGGGGCAGTTTTGTGAGTTGAATGTACCAAGCCCACACTCAGTCTGTTTCTTCCACTACAGCACAGCTACCTACCCACTAATGTTCTCTTCCTCTCGAGAGATGGCTCTTTCTTCCTTACCTCACCCTGTTTCAGAGCCTTTACTTAACAGCTTGTAATTCCACCCATCCTGCCCAATGTTTCCACAGCCCCCTTTCCAGCCCCCAGTAGCCAATCCCAAATGCCCAGGCCCCAGGTGACCATCCCTGGGTCTCTAGCTCTCATCTTGTTATTTTGCCATCTGGATGCTCTAATTTCTAGGAACTGGTTACTCAACATTCTTAGAGTCCCTCATTTAATTGATTAAAAAAAAAAATCAGAGACTCTTAGTCTTAATTCCCGCAAGGTTAAAGCCCCCCCAAGAAACCCCCAGGTTTTCCTACACTGCATGACAAAGAGTCTGAGGGCACACGTGCACTAGCCGCAGACAGACTCCACGCCACAGCTGTGCCACTGAAGGGTGACTGTACATGGGCAAACGCTTCCGAATCGAGCTGCTGAAACGGGGCCTCACGAGTCTTTGACAGTGTTAATTAGTGAATCCTCCTGGCCTGCCAGCCGGGCTTCTCCACGGAAGGCCCTGCCATGTGGAACTCGCTCCCGGTGGCACTCCCTCTGAGCCCACATTTGGCAGCAAGCAGGCGACATTTTAAAAGATGTTTTTATTTGCTTTAGTGTTTGGTTCATGTCCCACTCCCACCCTCCCACTGCCCCCATCACTCTGACACTTTGGGACTGAAATATGTTTTTTTGCGGTGGCAGCCAGATTCCACCAGGTTCCCAAATCTTGCTTTTAATGAGATGGTTGTCAGAGGGGAGCCCACAACTGGAAACCCTGACCTAGGTCTTATAGGCAGGGTCCTGTGCACGCGGACCTAACACACGAGATGGTACAGGTAAGGGCATGGGACAGCTCCTTTACTGCCGAAGCCACTGACTCACTTGCTTCGAGAATCGGGGACACGGTATATGCTCCACGTTTACATACAACATTTCACATTCCTTTAAGAGCTCATACAAAAGGGGGCATTGGTTAGGCCAAGAGTGCTTCTGTGAAAGGTTTCCTGAAAGAAAAGATTCCACATCACTTTTATGCCTGATTTAACTTGATCTTCCAGTAACAGGGATTTAGCCAGCCATGCTATGAAAAAATGCAAATCACAATCACAAGGTCTATAATATGCCATTCATTAAGATGATTCTCCACTGTGGGTGTCCTTTTGCTCCACCAGAAGACCTTGGGGAATAAAAAAGAGCCAAGACACTAAAATAGCTGCACTAGAAAGTTCTGTGGTCATAGGGCCAATGCCAACACCAAAGGCATGTACCAACCAAAATGCAGATGTGCAATTTGGCAATGGGACATGGCATGCGGGCCTTTCAGAGTCAGTGAACCAAACAGGATGACGAGGGTTTTCATCTTCCAGAACTTGTGCCCATAATTCTAATTGCTAGATTAAATTCCGTTTCTCCAGGAGATGAGCTGTAACCAGTTACCAAGGACTCATGCAGAGAGGACACTTTATTCTTTTCCTTCCTTTTGATGCCCTAAAGTTTTCAGATGGAGCAAAAGGATAAGTACGTGTCAGGGCACAAAGGGAGTCCAGTGTCTTCTGCTGCTTCATCTCATGCAACTAGTGGGGGAAATGCCCCAACCAGCAAGTGGGAAAAAAGTCATTGTTCTTGAGGATAGTGACTTAAGTTTCCCATTAAAAAAGAATCCCAGCAAGCCTACTGCTTCTAGACTTTGTATTACCTTTCGCTTAACCTCCCTAAGAAATACAACCCTCCCCACAAAGTTCAAATATAATTTGAATTACATCCACCTCAAATTTGTATGTTGATGTCCTAACCCTCACTACCTCAGAATGAGAACTTATTTGGAAACAGGGCTGTTGCAGATGTAATTACTTAAATTAAGATGAGGTTATACTGGAGTAGAATGGGGAACCTAAACCAATAAGATGGGTGTCCCTACTAAAAAGTAGTATTTGGAAGTAGAGACACTCACACAGGGAGAACACAATGCAAAGACAAAGACAAGAGATTGCAGTGATGCACTAGAAGCCAAGGGATGCTACAGGTGGCCAGAGAAACACCGGAAGCTAGGAGAGAGGCCTGGAACAGATTCTCCCTCTCAGCCCTCGGCAGGAACCAACCCTGCCAACACCTTGATTTCGGACTGCTAGCCTCCAGAAGGTGAGACAAAAATTTTCTGTTGTTTAAAGCCCTTCAATTTGTGGTGCTATGTGATAGCAGCCGTAGGAAACTAACACATTCAGCAACTGTTTTTGCACATGTATTCTGTACAGTATTAAAATTTATAGGCAGAATTCTCTTTGCCAGTTTTCCAGGTAAGTTTTAGACAAAGAGATCTGGCTTAAAAGTTGAAAGGGAATGGCAGAAATGAGGAAATCATAGTACATTTATTCAGGTCAACGTACATTTTGTAAGTTCATCTCTAATTGGTGTATTTATCACAGGGTCTTCAATGTCCTTCTAAGGCAAGGGGAAATGGAAGTGTTGACGCTCAGACTCCTGGGAAGTAGATGCTCATTGGATGGAGATGCGCGTGCACACTAGAGCTTGCTCTCAGAAACGACATCTGTAAGTAGGTGAAGGAGCAGGACATGGCAGAGAAGTTGTTGAACCATAGTATGGTTGCAACAAAGAATGAGATGATGAGTATTAGTCATAGCTTAGGACCAGCTACAACATGAGAAGTGTAATTTGTTCACTAATTGTCTGTAATTATTCTCAGGAAAAGAAACAAACCAGAATTCTGAGGGAGTCATTCCCAGTTGGGATGAAATTTCCACACAAGTGATAAACATCCAAGTTGTGCAAGTAACGGACTGTAGTGGTGACTGTGGTTGTCACCCAATCCCCTCTTCGGGATGGAGCCACTCATTCTCACAGATGCCAAGAGTTGCGGCTGCTAAAGTCTCAGAGCTGAGTCCCTCCCTCAGCAGCACCCTCAGTGGAAGAGGGCTACCTCACCTCAGAACACACCCCACCTAGGGGACAGCCCACATCCAAGGAGCGCAAAGGGAAAAGGTGGCTGTCCTAACTCAAAATTTAATGATACTCTTGCTGTGGCCTCTGGTGGAAATATTCCCTCCCTGGGGTTCAGGACCTCTAGACACACAATGCCCAGAGCTGTAAAGACAGAAAGCATAAATTCTCCAAGTGGATCAATGGGACTAAATTAGGGTCAATCCTAGTATCACTTGTTTCTTGGGCCTGGGTATTCTACCTACTGGGGTCATAATGCCAAAGAATGGTCATTGATTTAGAATGTATATTGTATCTTGGAGGATGGAGTGCTCTCCTTGCTGTATCCTCTCCAAGCTGGTACCTCAGCAGGTCTCTGAAAATGCTATTCCTCTGGTCCATCAGGCCAGAAGCTTCTGGGTAGTGAAGTTTTAGGATTAGTAGATCCATGGCCACAGTGGTTCCTCCTCTGCTGTAAAGTAAGTCCCTTGGTCCAATGTGATATCATTCATGATCCTGTGTTGATGGATCTAGTGCCCTGGGAACAGGAAAACCATACCCACACTTACAATGCATTGATTTCAGTCAAGGTAAAGAGCTGCTCCTTCTAAGGTGGAAAGAATATGATGGAATCAACTGGCCATGAAGTGGCCAGTTGATCTCCTCAGGGCTGTTGCCACACTGGGGGCCACTGGTACGTTGGCTATTCAGCATCAGCAGTGACTAAACCAGCTTTGGTGAGCAGAAGCCTGTAATGCTGAGCCCACATATAGCTTCCAGCCCTTCCACCATAGCTACTCTATTCGTGAGTCAACTGTACAAGCACTGGGGTACCTGATGACCCAGATCCAATTCCAACCTTACAGGACATTGCTGTTGTGTTTGTTTCAACTTATGACTCGGTGCATCTGACAGAACCCAAACAATGATGGGAAGTTCTGTTTACTAAGTCACTTCATGGCCTATCATCTTGTTACCAGAGTCGGGGCATGCCAAGAGCGATTTTTCAAATAGCCTATACTTTTCTGGTGCAGATGGTACATCTTTGTTCCAGAAACATATGGGTTTGCACTGTGGTTCTCCTACTGAGGCTTGCCATTAACTTCATAAAGTATCTTTTCCACCACGATATCTCTATTATTATACCACATACTCTACATAGTACCACAGAATCTGCCTTCTCTTGTGGCTCAAGCAAGAGGGTCATCTGCATTGCAACCTGGACCTGCCACAGAGCTTTCCTGATAGGTCCCACTCAAAGCTGGCAGCCTTCCATGTGATTTGCTAAATGGGTTAGAAAAGTTTTCCCAAAGTAGAACACACTGCTTCCTGAATACAAAGAAGTCTACCAGGCATTATGTTTTCTTCTTAGTGGTCAGAGGCTGTAATTCCTCTTTTACTTTCAGGAAGACACTCCTACATGCCCTATTGATGTTTAAAATTTTACTGATATAGCTGGCCCCTTCATAAATTCTGTCTCTCAGCCCCTGGGACAAAAACATCTAATACATTTGCTGCTTTTTCCTCCTCTGGTTCAATTAATATCATGCCTTTGATATAGTGGGCCAGTGTGATGCTCTGCAGAATGTCCAGACAGTCCATGTCCCTTTGGACTAATTATGATAGAAGATGGGGGGATTAATACAGCCCTGGGGCAAGACAGCTTATGCATATTTTGTCTATTCCATGTGAAGGCAAACTGCCCCTCATCCTCTTTCCTGATAGGGTTGAAAACGTATGCATTCATCAGCTCAACTGCTGCAGACCACATCCTAAGGCTGCATTATTCTGTGTTTGCAAAGACACCACATCTGACAAAGGCCCAGGCATTGGGGCTACCAGTGTCACCCTCCAGGATACATATGTATTTTTCAGTGACAAGACTGATGAATTGGGGCTATACCAGGGACACCAGTTTTGCACATTTTTGGTCCTTATGAGAAACACTAATCTCTACAATTCCACCAGGATGAAATATTTTTTACTTCCTACATTAGCTGGAGTCGAATGGCACTTTCACCTTAGATCTTGTGTCCACAATACTTGAAATGGTCTGGGTATTCCATTTTTCCTAGTGTATGATTATCCAAGCATACAGTTCAACTTTTTGGGGGGAAAACTGGGGAAGCTTTACTTCACACACCTGTTGTGGAGGTGTAGCATCTTTCTTCCTGGGAACCTGGCATCTTTTTCAATATGTGGGTTCTGAGTTTGAAAACCAGCTCAGTTTAGGAAACTGGGCAGGGGGTATCATTACTCTATTGGGATGGTTGTCCACTACCTTCTGATATTTTGTTTGCATAGATTGAGCCATATCCTTGGCGACTGCCCACCTATCTTGCCCCTGGGTTCTATTCAACATCTTCACAGTTTTATGCAGCCCAGGCACCCTACACTGCCACACTGACCATGTTGTCATTATATCTGCACCTATTCTGCAAAGCCATCTGGCCACCTATCATTTGGGGATTCTATCATCCACATTGCCATCCAGGAGCCCAGTTCTGGAGCAGCATCTCCGATGACCAATGCTTTTCTTCAGAGTTTCAGATGATGCAGTGCCTCCCCACCAGCATGTTCCTCATCTTCCGTTAAGTGGTGCGCACCCTGGGATTTCCCATGGAACAGAGTCAGATGGAATATTTGCTGGTCTTTTGCAGTACTTGACTTAGCATGGCCACTTCTGTCAGCCTCTTGATGCCACTGTCTGCTGCCTGATGTGGGAGTTCTGGTATCCCTACTTCATTTAGTGTGAACCTTCCTTTCTCTAAGTCAACAGCAGCGTCTTTGGTAGGACCTTAAAAAGTGGATCATTGAAAATTGCTCTTATGTTGACAAACACTCCATTAGCCAACTTTATGTCCCCGACTCTTGATCCCAGCACCCTGAGGATCCCGTTACTATCTCAGCTACATTTTGACTTGACCTGGCAGTTATTTTGTGGTCTGGTCTTGTTTCCTTTAACAGGCTCAGCACTTTTGTGCTTGGGTTAGGTTGTGACATAGAAACACTTTTTGTTTTTGTGACTAGTGGGAAAGTGAAGCTAGATTCTGAGAGGAGTTTATATGGTCTTATGAGGTGGAGACCTCTGCATCATCTTCAAACAAAAGGAGAAAGGTAGCCATTATAGGAAGAATGGACCCCTCTTACAGAGAGTTCAGGGAAATCTAGGAATTCAAGATTTTTAGATTCACTGATCCGAATTCCCCTCTCAAATCTCAGGATGCTCCTCTGCTAATCAGAGACCTTATCTGGGAATAACAGACTTGCTGGTGTTGAGAATTCAACCGCCTCTGGATCTCTTATATCCTTTTAATAAATGTCCATTCCTGATTCTCCCCTTTTTCTCCTTCTAACAGAAGTATAGTATCTCTTCATACACTATACTTGTCAATGAGGGCTCTAACTTTCATACCTTACCTGAAATTGATGATTACCCTTAAATTTTACTGTTTTCTCCAATATATCAATGGCCCCTAGGAAAAAAACATTTGATTCCATACTCCTTATGATTACTATTTCCCCAAAACTATTCAAATACTTGAAATATTGCACTGACCAAAGCATTTCCTTTTACCAGTATCCCATCTGTATCCACCTTGCTAAAAGTTTTAACAACTGTTCAGCTATTACCTACTGAGGTTATCAATAACCCACTGTCTTACTCCACCTGGGCTGCCATAGCAAAACACCATTGACTTAGTGTCTTAAACAACAATAAAGAAATTTCTTTTCTTACAGTTTTGGAGGCTGGGAATTTGAGATCAGAGAGATGACATGGTAAGGTTCTTCTGAGAGAGTTTTCTTCCTGGCTTGCAGATGACTGCTTTCTTGTGTTCTTGCATGGTAAAGACAGAGGGATATCTCTCTCTTCCTTTCCTGATAGGTCCACCAGCGCTAATGGATCAGAACCCCATTCTTATGACTTTATTAACCTTAATTATCTCCTAAAAGCCCTACCTCCAAATACAGTCACATAAGAGTTATAGCTCCAAAACATAATTTTTTTTTTTTTGGTGGGAAGGAGGAGACATAATTCAGTCCATAGTATCTACCTACCACCAGTGATGGAATCCTGTTCCAAAATCCCACTTTAGGACCCACTTCCTCAGACTATTACTGACACTAATTGTTGGTTTCCCCAGGAGATGGACTCTGAGATGCTGAGATTTTCATCCAGGTGATTTATTAGGGAATATTCTTGGAAGGATTACCCCCAGGAGGATAAGGAAAGCAGGACTGAAACTGTGATGAAGCTGCAATAGAGTTATCAGTTGATCCCACGGAGAGCTTTGGAACTACAGTGGTCATTCAGAGAAGTCCTAGATTTAGGCAAGGGAAATAATCCTTGGTGCCTCTCTGTGAGCAGTCTTTGGAACGTCCCTAACAAAAGGTGTGTAACCTTGAGTGAGGCAGATTTTTTTCAGCCAAAGGCAATCACCAGATAGGGACCTAGCTTCCAGCCTCAGCAGCCATCACTCCCAGAAACTGGGGTAATGAGTATGTTAGTTCTGGGGGAGACCTGGGAGGCACACAGTAGCATCCCCACTACTCCAGACAAACAAAAGCAATTGGTCAAAGATTACATAATATAGTGAGATTTAATTAATTATGAAAAGAGTAGGAAGGAGGGAACTGATTTTGCTTAATTAAATTACTAAATTTTCAAATGCTTTTTGAAAATATTTTTGCTTGTTGCATTTATATTACACTAAGATATAAATGGGTAGTACTAAATAAAAACACTTACAAAATATTATAAGCCACATTGATTTTAAATGATATAATATATGAAAAATAGAGCTGTTCTCAAAATTATTTTCTGAGAACAAAAGCTGAAAGCACTCGGAATGTTTTGTTATTACTTAATCCTTTGATTTTCTTTAAAAAAAAAAAGAGACTATTAATTTTACTGCTTTTAAACCAGTTCTGTCTTCTTGGTGAATACAACCTTGACAATTAAAGAGTAAATCAGCTGTCTTTCAGTTTCATTCATTATGTAACAATTTATTTATAAATATTGTCTGAATTAGCACACATTTCTAAAACATTTAGTCTGAAATAGTGAAACTTAATAAGGTGTAAATTACTGATATGGTAGAGAATTTTGCCTTGATAGCTTAAAAAGTCTTTAATCTTCAAATAGTGCTTCAAAAATTATCCCCAGAAACTACAAAACATTCTTCCTATTTGAGTGTGACAACTTGAAATTACTGTAATTCCAACATATTTAGAAAACCCTCAGCCTTAAGTATGACTTTATACTTGGGAGGAAATGTTTATGTACTATAATTCAAACACCTTTCATTACATAAACATATCTATTTAGAATTTACTTACAGACCACTGCAAGTGACAGAAAAATGTACAATTATAATATAGAGAATGAATATTAGAAATAATATTAATCATTTCTCTTGGACATTTGGACATTTTCAGTCTTACTTTAAAATGGGCCAAATTTAGAGGCATTACTCTAAAAGATCCATGTAAAGTTTTTGGAAGATTTAATACTATTTAAAACTTTATTTCTAGAAATCTACCTTTGCCAATGGAAAGAAGCACTTCAACTTTGCTTTTACGTGCTTGTGGCAACTTTAAGATGCTCTTTGAGTAGGGCATTTTACCTTTGCCCAAGTACAAGGAATATGAATATACTCTATCATAAATATAGCTTACTGCTGACTCATATACGATGACGGGGACCTTTACCAGTAGCTTTAATTATACCTATTAATCATTCCAAAATGGATCTTTGGGGGGAGAACACTTTTAATCTGTCTGAAGAAATCCCTATTATATAATAGAATCTCAGCGATAACACATTCAAAAAGAATAAGATAGTCAATAAATAATAAAAATTATGCTGGCGATTCAACCAATGGTGCCAACATTCATAATAATTATTTAACTAAAATTCATTCGTCGTATGAGTCTCTTGCAACTTTTTTTCCCAAAGCTGTTTCCATTTTGCTATCCCATGTTCTCATATTGTCTTAATAAAGTTAGAAGAACAGGTTCTGGCTTTGGACTCTTTCTTGCTGCATTTCACACCTTCTGTTTTTACCCACTTGTAGTCCCTACTACTTTTCTGAGCTCCTGATCTATCTATATATATATATCCAACTGCCCACCAAGTATGATCTAGAGTTTTCTTTGTCTCTTATCCTCCAAATCAGATAAACCTTTAACATCTATCAGCTCCTTTAGGAACAGCTTTAAGACCCAATGCAGCCAAAAATAAATAAATTAAAATAAATTTTAAAAGATCTATTCTCTATTTACTGCTTCTTCCTCAGCTTATGCCCTCAGCACCTCTTGTATGGATTATTACAGCAGTTTCCTAATTATTCTGTCTGCCTAAAGTTTTATTCACCACTCATCTTTTCTGCACATTATTTCTAGGTGATGTTACTAAAATGCTAATTAACCAGGTCAATCTTTTGGTTAAAAACTGTAGTGTGACTCTATTGTTTTTAAGAAAATGTTTAAACTCCTTGGCGTGTCAGTGAAGGCTCCCCACTGCTGGCCCCTGGTTTCTTCCTCAGCCCATAGCATCCCGCCCCTCTCCCATGCAGCACAGTCATATGACTACATGTCACTGTCCAGATCCATGCATTGCTCAGGTTACTGCACCTATTTTCTTTGCCAGTAATTTCCAACTCTGCCTCATCAAATTGGCAAAGTCCTTCCCATAATTTTGATCTCATTTCCTACATCTTCTTATAAAGTTTGTTTGACCATTCCACTGTAAGTAGGGTCACCATATACTTTTTTGTGTGTAAACTGGGAAACGTTGGAGACTGAAAGAGGGAGAGAATAACACTAAACTCTAATGGATGTCAGGACAGGAGTCATAAACCAAGACTTTCCTAAGCAAACTGGAATGGATGATCCCTTATCTAAAAGTAGAGTTGATTGCTCCCTTTTCTTTGTGCTTCCTCTTACCTTGTGGTCAAGCACTATCCCAATACTTATTAGATTGTATTGAAGTTGTTTATTTCTATGTCTGTCTTTCCTACAAGGTCCTTGAGGATTAAATACTATACTTTCATCTTTGTATACACTACAATTAACATAGCAAATCTGATCAGGTTATCAATATATGGTATGTGACAGAAGCTCTATAATTGGATTACACAAATGAAGGAATCAAGTTTACTAAAGCTGGTCTGCTAAAGCCAGACACATTACTAAATTTTAGATTCCTGTTAAACCAGTCTGATGGTAAGAAGTTTCATGTGCTCACCTCAGGATAATTCTTGGAACCAGATTTTGGAGACAGTGTGAGCAGCCAGGATCAGGAAGGTGTAGACATGTTTGACAAACAATATAAAGGGCTAGGTAGTGCCCACAAACCACAGATCAAATGGAAGCCAGATGTAGATGAATTAAGAGTTGAGGACTTCCCAGTATAAAAACAAGGTTAAGGTAAAAGAGAGGGTCAAAAATCAGGAGGAGTCAAAATAGCTCAACATGTGGCACAAATGACAAAGAATGCTGAGGCGGGGGGGTGTATGTGTGAATCAGAAGGTTTATACTTTAATAACGTCCACACATATACATGCAAATGTGTGCAACTTTTAGTACACACATCCCTTTCTGTGTGTGTTTGTCAAGTTAAATGCTATATGTAAGCGACAAATAATTTTCACTTAATCCATTTACTTAATTTCTATAGATTTAGGTTTTCTTAAATAGGCAATTTAAAAATTAGATTATTTCTAGAAATTAGCTAAGCCAAAGACATTGCATGTTCTTCCTTGTGAAATAAAAGTTTCCTAATAAGGGTCAGAATATTATTTTGATTACTCAAAGTTTTATTGCTCAACTTCTATATCCCCTCCTCAGAGAGATCTTCTCAAACCTTCACTTAAATTATCTCAGCTGAGCACAAAATGTGCCCAATATAAAAATGCATTCTAGCCTATAAAACTTTTTGTTTCGAATTAGATATATTTTAACTCTATTTCTTCATCAATCAGCAGGGAGACAGAAAGTCTGAAAAGGGCTAGGGCGGTGTGTGATGTACTTGATGAGACGGACTCTCTTTGGTAAATTATTTCCATCTTATCATTTCCATTTAAAGTTTTGTTTGTTTGTTTGTTTGTTTAATTTCAGTGGTTCATTCTCCAAGAAACATTAATGACTTTTCCCTTGGTGTTTTGCCTCTCTGAAGCTTGGTCTGATCATCTTTTCTCCACCAGTGTTATCTTCTTTGTTGTCAGTGAAGCCACCATCTGCTTGGAAAGGAGGGCCCTTTAACGGGACCTGAAGTGCTAACAGCGCCACCTGAGGCAAGAGTGTCAAAGTTAGGAGTTGGCGCTCAACCATCTTTGTTTCAGCACCGTCGATGCAGCGGCGCAGGCGCCCAGCCTTCACCGCACCTCTGCTTCTGGCCCTCCCTGGTAGCACTGTCTTTCCAAGACTGCATCCGTCCCCTCTGTCAAACTCACTCCCTTGTCCCATTCCATCTGAAGCAACTGTCTTCCAGAAGTCAACGTGGTGAACAAATCCACACTAAAGTGTTGTTAACTTATCCCCTGAGTCGACAAGACTTTTTAACCAAGGGAAAGGGATGAATCTCCATGGTGTAATTTCTGGCCAGAAAAGAATACATGTGATAATTCAACAATTCTGTTGCCCACACCCCCCAAAAAAATATCACATTGGTGACTGCCAATCCTACCTGGTTATGACTTGGGCTGTGGTGATGTCACTACTTAGTTTTAAGTTTTGTGAGTTGTTGCTTTGTGAAACTATTCTTTAAAAAGGTCCTGCCAGCTCTTCATTAAGAAAACACAGGTAGGCTTGAGGTGGCTAAAAATCTAACTTCCGAGAGGCAATTTGGGAAGATATGACAGCTGAAAATAGGTAACAACCACAGAGAAAAGCCTTTAGAGTTACAGAGGAGAGCTTCCTTTGCCTAGAAGATATGTTGCTATCACCCAAATCCAGGTTGGTCTATAAAAGCCCTCCCCTGGCAGCTGCAGCAGGCTTTGTAAATGACATCATATAGGAGGCATTTTGTAGAGGGCATTCTGCAGTGCACATTAGCAAAATGTATTTCTGTGCTTCCGTGGATTTGTGAATTAGCAGATTGCACTAATGATAGCCATAGCAATAGAACTACAGTTCATGAGAAATTCTAAATGAGGGAAAAGAGGCTGTGTACTTTAAGAAATTGCAACCACAGGGCTTCCCTGGTGGCACAGTGGTTGAGAGTCCGCCTGCCCATGCAGGGGACACGGGTTCGTGCCCCGGTCCGGGAGGACCCCACATGCCGCGGAGCGGCTGGGCCCGTGAGCCATGGCTGCTGGGCCTGTGCGTCCGGAGTCTGTGCTCCACAAGGGGAGAGGCCACAACAGTGAGAGGCCCACGTACCGGAAAAAAAAAAAAAAAAAGAAATTGTAACCACAAATACTGAGAACTTTCTTGGGTACAAGGAAATAATCAAACCAACATGGATGAAGACGGAGCAAAGTAGAAAATGAATCAGAGCAACAAACACTGCTGGACCAGCTGGACAAAAGAAAAGTAGTATTATGATAGATTACAGTTTCCTAGAGGGGAGAGAGTGGTGGTTCCAAGCCAACTCACACTCTATATTTCTACTTATATTTGACATACAAATAGATGTCTGCTTGTGCTAACTCGTAGTATAGGTTATGAAATTTACTCCTGTGTATTTATTCCTATCATCCTTTTTTTTTCTTTTATAATTAGAGTTACAAGTAAAATATTCTGTTCAAATAAATTAAGGAGAATCCTGAATTGGAATTAAGATTCTGCTGGATTCTACCATAGTATCTCTGCTTAAAGTATTTTATTGGTGGCACTTAGAATAAAATCCAACCTTATTCACCAGCCTTCAAAGCGCTCAGCATCTAGCTTATGCGTCCTCCCAAGCCTCAAGTCAGTTATTTACTCCTCACCTTGGTCATGATGCTCCAACCATGCTTATCTTTTGTGTGTGTGTGTCTATTCATAGGAGCTTTATTCATAATAAACAAAATCTGGAAATATCTCTGGTACCAACCCATAACATCCTGATCTTTCTTGACTGTCCCTAACACCCAAAGCTCATTCTTGCTTTAGGGCCCTGCCATGTACTATCTCCTCTGGCAGCTGAGAATTCTCTTCTGTCTGCTCTTACCATGTCTGGCTCCTTCTAAGTCTTCATGTCTCAATTTAAATATATCCTCCTTGGAGAGATCTTCCTAAAACTCCATCTTTAAACTCATTTCGTCTTTGTTCCCCCACCATCACTATTACCTACTAGGAGTCAATTTCTTTTTTTTATAGCACTGATTACAATTTGTACTGTTTTGTCTTTATTTTTGTTTAGTAGTGTCTTCCCTGCCTATCCCACTCTACTGAAAGCTACGTCTTCCCTGTTCACCATTTATGTACCATACCTAGTGTGGTGCTGGATTCTCATTGGCTGCTTGTCTTGACTGAGATGGGTTCCACAGAGAGATGCTCAAGGCAAACCTTACATGCCAATTCTTTATTGGGAGAACCCATCCTAGGACACTGAGACTGAAGGAAAAAGAAAGTGAAGGAAGGAAAAAGGAGAAACAAATGTAAGATCACAGTCTGGGCTCTCCACTACCAAACTGGCTTCAGCTTCACAAGACGCACAGCCAGTTGCTTAGCCATGAAAGATGTTTCCAGATGGGCTAAACACAATCACCATGCCTTGGAATGGTGGACTAGAGGGAGGAAGGAAAAGGAATTTACATCCTGTCTCTTTTCTCTCATTTACCAAAGTTCTCCAACAGGGAGTTAACTACCCAAGCTCTTATACTGCCACCCCTACTCTTCTGGGAAGCCCCTGGAGAAGCTGGATTGCTTCCGTGCCCTGTTTTGGGGCTTCATTTGAGTTGTGGAGTGGTAGGAGGAAGAAGAATCAGCATGGGTCTGGTCAGGTCAAGCCTGGGTTCCAGATTTCCGTGACTTCTATCACAAATGGCATAACAGGGGTAGTGCCAGAGCTCAGCACCACTGAGGGAGACTGAGAAAGTGGGTGTTTCCCAGAGAAGAGTAACTGCATCTGCAGCCCTGGCAATACCATTGGCAGCAAGAGCTCTCCATGACCAAGTGGCCAAGGGCCTAGGAGATGTGTGAGGCCAAGGAAATTGGAGGAGGTGAATAAATTGAAACTGATTTGGTGCACAATCTGTGTTTGTTAAATGAATAATGAAGGAATGGATAAATTTAATGCTGGTAGGAGACCATCTTAGTAAGTACGGTAGATCCACTTACAGTCTAAATAATTTGAACACTCCTTGTTTAGAAAGAAACTACACCTGAATACTGCCTTTTTAAACATGCTATATTACTCACCACCTCCAAACTGTCAATAGACCGGAGTCTATTCAATATATCCCAGTTCAGTTCTTTATTTCCTACTCAAGATGCCAACACCCTCATCATCTTCTCAACACACTTAGAGTCCTCCACCCACTCACCATCAGTCACAGTGTCATCTGCTTTGGTCTGGTCCATCTCTCTATATCTCAACAGATCAATAAACATCTATTTTTGAGGTATCTCGTGTGGACAGACAGCGTAGAAGGAGCAACTGACTAAGTGTTAGGGGAGCCGGATTCTAATCTTATCTCAGCTCCAGTCATGCCAGGAGGTCCTAGGGCAGGCTTAGCCCTTGGGCATCCTAGCATTGGATCAGTGGGAAAGGGAAGAAATCTGGGAATGTGTGTCTTTGAGGATGGATTACTAATCTGGCTGACTGTCAAAAAGGATAGGCACCAGCTCAAATCATAAGGTCTAAATAACATGAAAATTTGGGGTTCAAGTTGAGTTACCACTGGTATCTAAATGGAGTTGATAATGTGGGTGAAGAACTAGATCATTGAAGCTCAAAAGAGGGGAGGCAACTTACATTGACATGTTTTGTCATTTGGTTTAGTTTAGAAAATATTTAAGTCCTAAAGCTTGTAGTATATGAAGCTGATACCAACCGCCAAGGCCCAGCAGAGAGAAGAATGGAACCAAAGTTTATTGAGCATCTGCTATTGCTAGGCTGTATACACAGAACTACTCCAATTAAACTGATCTTCACCTTATGTGGTAGTGTTATCATTTCTGTTTTAGAGATAAGTATATTGAAGTGTTGTAAGGTTAACTTCCCTAATTGAAGGTAGTCAGATTTGTCTGATTTCAAAGTTTATGGTCTCCCTTCATAGCAAGCTAACTTATAGAAAGGTGAGTCCTGGCGAGGGAGACTTTTAGATTCCTAACCCAGCATTCTTGAGACCACGGCAGGGCTCCAGTCCCAACAGGTTTTAGGGGCTGGACTCACTCCAGTGCCCTCACTACATGTCCCCAGACAAAGCATCCCACCCTCAATGTCTCCACCTCCTCTCTATAAATGAGGTACAGTCTTTCCAGGTGTCCCTAGACTTTTTTCTTTTTGTCTGATTTACTGGTACTGCCATGTGAACTAAAAAAAAAACAAAATGAAAAACATCATGAGGTCCCTGCCCTCAAGGAAGCTGTAGTCTTCTTAAAGAAAAGAAGAATATTCATGAATTTAGGATGCAATGACTCAAGGTGTGTGTCTGTGTGTGTGAGATAGATAAGATGGAAGAAGTTTCCATGGGGTCATCATTTTAAAAGGGGAATGGGAAAGCAAGAATGAGGTCTTGGTGTAGAATGAGGGATGTCAAGAGACTGTGCAGGGCTTCCCTAGTTGCGCAGTGGTTGAGAGTCCGCCTGCCGATGCAGGGGACACGGGTTCGTGACCCGGTCCGGGAGGATCCCGCATGCCGCGGAGCGGCTGGGCCCGTGAGCCATGGCCGCTGAGCCTGCACGTCCGGAGCCTGTGCTCCGCAACGGGAGAGGCCACAACAGTGAGAGGCCCGCATACCGCAAAAAAAAAAAAAAAAAAAGAGAGACTGTGCAGAAGGGGAGGGGCAGGGGGCATCTGAGGCAATTGCTGTCTTTCCCCAATACCACTGGAATAGCTTCCACAGTCCTACTAGCACAGACCAAATGTGTGGTTATAAGAGCTTCCCCCTGCCAAGAAAAATACACACACACCTGCACACAGGAAAATAAACTATAACTTTCCCCCCAAAATCTCTGTAATCACTTTCCATTTGGCTTCCTGTCCTATTTGTTAGAATAAAAGAAATGTTACCTACTCTTCCTCATCTCAGGATTTTCTGGCCCATGCCTTAACAAAAGTTAGCTAGTCTACTTGCTTTCCACCCCCTAAGATGGTCAACGGGAAGGAAGGGAAGAAGACTACTAGGATACTGAAAATAGAAAATTTAAGCCTTTGGATTTTCTTTGAAGTTAAGAAATCACTTATTTAGGATTTTATTTTCTGTCCTATTTATTTGAAATAAAAGCAATGGAAACCAAAAACTTGTGTCAAAGAGACAGCACACACATGCAGAAACAAATAGCTTAGTCTGAAATGGAGTAATAGATAATAGCATTCACGGTTGAGCAGACAGTACCTTAAATTACATACAGACTTCCCTCATAAGCTAGTTTCTCTTTCAATCAGAACTTTCCTATGCTTTATCATTTTTGGAGTCTGAACACTTTTACGCTTGGTCTTAACCCAAAGGTAAAGATTTTAGAAGTCGAACATAGTGTCCTTAGTTACTTGTAAGCTATGCATGGATAATGAAAAAAATCACTTTCCTACTTTCACAACAATTAAAGATAACTTTTTGTGTATGGCTAACTCAAATGCAGCCAAATTATAAAGCCGAAACATTTCACGTGTCTAATCCTCAAGGAAAGTAGATCCCTACGAAAGTTTAACCCTTTTCCTTAGAGATAACAAAGTTGTAAGTGTAGCCCAAAGGCCCCAGACTTCATCAGTCTGTGTACACAAATATTTTAAAACTAACAATTAAGCCTGATTTTTTTTCTATTTGAAGAATATTTAACTATAAAACTTTTAAAATACATTAGAGAGAACAGGGAAATAGTACTCATTGCCTAAATATAACAAATTAAAATTGAGCCAGACTTGCTTCAGAACGTTTCAGGGGAAGAATGTAATGGATAAAGTTGAAGCACAGTACCTCTCCCGGCCAGGTTCTCCTCTCTCAGAGACAATCTTCTCAGAGGTAACTAGCATCCCGCATCCCAAAGCAATCTGTAACCCTCTTTATCCACGCTTTGAAAAATGTTTACCACATATATATGTATATGCATGCATAAAAATATATTCCAGTGTTTCATGTATTCTAAACATATATGAAAGTGGTGGCATATTGTACTTATCCTTTTGCAATCTGCTTTTTTCACTCAACATTTTGTTTTTGAGAATTACCCGTGTTGATGCAGATAGAAAGTTAAACATGTTTTCAGACAGTGAAAACATCCCAGCTCACTGAGGAAATCTTGCTAAGTCCACAGGGCTTTGTGGACATCCCTGGAAGTCACTTCACCCTTGGGAGCCTTGGCCACCTTTCCTTCAGCTGCTGACTCCAGATCCTTCCCACATCATGGCTGGTAAGAGCAGGACTTGTGGGTCCAGTTGTCCTCACTGCTGCCACTCACCGGCTAGCTGAGCAAACATTCTGCCCTCACCCTCTGTTCCTAAGGCACAGACCCCACCCATGTCTCCAGGCAACAGTGTCCCTACCACTTATGGCTCCCAAAGGACCAACAGTTTGCTATAAATTGAGAAAGGGCTCCCATACATTTACTTGACTACTAAGAGACCCGTACTTGGTGTACTTGGGTGTTTCTTTAGGTGTTTCACACTTTGAGTGAACTCCTTTAGAGCACACATAGAGCTGTCTACATCCTACCCCTACCTCAGCAGGAATGTCACCTCCGGACTGGGTCCAGCTGGATTGCATGCTCAAATTCCAATGGGTAGGATGGCCCCTCATTCTCTTCCAGCCCTCTGGCTGGGTTTCTGAGTGAGTCTTCTTTCTCTCAAGCACCTTCTGCTGTTTCTTAAATGCTTTCAGCTTCCCAGTCTCATCCTTGCTGAAGAAGATGTTTTGTATATTTTATTTGTATTCTCATCTTTGAGTTTCATGTAAATATGTGGATGCAATAGATGCCTGGGCAGGGTAGTTGGAGAGGGGAAGAGTGCCACTCAATTCCTTTCATCAGAAACCAAACTGAACTTCAGCTCTGGCTCAGCTTAGGACCCCAAGTAACTCAAAATATACTGGACATGAGAGGTCAACTATGCCTGGGATAGGTAAGCAAGGGAAGGCATTAAAAAATGTGTTAATAACGACCTCATCTTTTATAGCACAATTTCCCTTCATGGAAGAGGTATATGAGATCAGGGGGTAACTGGAAATACTGAGAGACGAGTTCTCCTGGACTTCCCTGGTGGTGCAGTGGTTAAGAATCCGCCTGCCAATGCAGGGGGACATGGGTGTGAGCCCTGGTCTGGGAAGATCCCACACGCCACAGAGCAACTAAGCCCATGCACCACAACTACTGAGCCTGAGCTCTAGAGCCCGTGAGCCACAACTACTGAGCCCACATGTCACAAGTACTGAGCCCGTGTGCTACAACTACTGAATCCCACACGCCTAGAGCCTGTGCTCCGCAACAAAGACAAGCCACCACAATGAGAAGCCCGCCCATTGCAATGAAGAGTACTCTCCGCTTACCGCAACTAGAGGAAGCCTGCGTGTAGCAATGAAGACCCAATGCAGCCAAAAATACATAGATAGATAGATAGATAAATAAATAAATTTATTGGGCAAAAAAAAGTTCTTATGAAGATAGCAGATTAAATTTACTCAAGTCCCTGGAAACAACCTAAGTGTCCCTCTACAGATGAATGGATAAAGAAGATGTGGTACATATATACAGTGGAATATTACTCAGCCTTCAAAAAGAATGAAATAATGCCATTTGCAGCAACATGGATGGACCTAGAGATTATCATACTAAGCGAAGTAAGTCAGAAAGAGACAAACTGAGAAATAGCGTGAATTAGCTTTAGTTAAACAGTTGGCCACAGTTGTGACCTATATACTCTGCTTACCAACAACTGTCCAGTCTTCCAATGTTGAAAGAGTCCTGGGAGCTGAGTCCTGACTCAGTGGAATGTGTGGAGTGCTGCGTGTGCAGGGTTCTGGAAGACAGGAGGTTAAAGGAGGGCTGGTAAGCATGGACTGGAAGGAGAGGGCAGCACTGAAAGATATGTGTGTGTCCAGTTCAGGGAGGAGGGCTGGGCCACACAAGGATCTGATGGATGCAGCAGAGCCAAAGGATACCTGGTTGATCTTCTGAAAGGAGGACAGGAGGTTGTGGGAGATAATCTGACCTTGGATTATCAGTGGGGGAAGCGATGATTTCCCACTTTATTACAAAAGCTGATGTACTTTCATGGCCTGTTATGAAAATGATACTTATGTTCTATGACTTTCATTTCACTCAAACCCCAGGAAGCAAACATTTATTCAGTTTATATTATTTTCAGCATAGTGATTAGTTCTGCAGGAAAATAAGAAGTCACAAAAGAAATAGATGACATTGAACCTGGGTTAGATAGTAAGATCACATGTTTGGATCAGGACAGATTGGCACTTACGTGCTTGCTTTTTGTTCCACTTAATCAAGTGACTTGAAGTAAATTGTGTATGCCTGCACAAGTTCTGAACTCTGACACATGGAGGTCACTTGAAATTAAAGAGAACTAAAACCAAATTCTGGCTCCACCTTATACTAGGGCTGTGATAGGTGGCCAATTGCTTCACTTCTCTGAGTCTCAATTTCCGCATCTATAAAATGGAGGTGGTAACAGTCACTGTGAAAGTAAATGAGGCCATTCATGTAAAGGGGCTTCTCCGTGTGTGCCAACAAGGTCATCACTCAGCAAATATGAGTGCCCCTCCCCCACCAATAAATGGCTGTTATATGGGGGAAAAAAGAGAGACAAATACCATACGATATCACTTATATGTGGAATCTAAAATATGATGCAAATCAACATATCTACAAAACAAAAACAGACTCACAGACACAGAGAACAGACTTGTGGCTGCCAAGGGGGAAGGGGGGTGGGGGAGGGAAGATTGGGAGTTTGGGATTAGCAGGTGCAAACTATTATGTATAGGATGCATAAACAACAAGGTCCTACTGTATAGCACAGGAAACTGTATGCAATATTCTGTGACAAACCATAATGGAAAAGAATATGAAAAAGAATATATATATATATATATATATATATATATATATATATGTCACTTTGCTGTTCAGAAGAACTTAACACAACATTGTAAATCAACTATACTTCAATAAAATGTTAAAAAAATAAAATAAAAATCTCAACCCCCCACCCCCGGAAAAAAATGAATAAATAAATTTATTCAAGTTCCATGCCATTCCTTTTACAGACTGTCTTATTCCTTGGGTAAATATGTGTCTGTTGACAGAGGAGCACTATTCCAGAGTTCATACTCAAGGGTGTTTTTATATTCATCAGCCAATTTCTCATGCATATTTTCTATTCATTAATACCATATACATTTATAGAATGCTTACTATGTGCAAAGCTCTAAGCTAGGCACTCATTATGACATTAATCTTGGTCTATCTTGAATTGCAATCATCTATTGATATATCACTCTCCTAGATGTTTGGGCTTTCTGAAGGCAGGGGTTGCATCTTACTCATCTGTACATGAATCTTTGATTCAAATTACAGTTCTTCCATTCACTGCGTTGGCTTTGGTGAATTATGTAACGTCTTAGAAACTTTAGTTATGTGAAATGAATATAGTGATATTTACTGTAGAAATTCAGAGTGATAATTTAAAGTATGTAGAAAAACAAAGTCAGTATTTAATGAATATCAGTGTCTTTTTCAGTCCAGAGCATGTTAATTAAGGCTTTGAAGGAGAGGAGAGGGATAATAAATATTATTTGAATAGAATTATACAATAAAATCCAAGGAACCTGGTAATAACCACATGGAAATAGATACAAAGCTTAGAAAATGCTTTTAAGCTTCACATCAGCTCCCAGTCAGTTTCTTCACTATTGCAACTATGCCTGCTTGTTTCTAAAAGACAGAGGTTGCACTGAGACCCTCAACCTTTGTATTTGCTAATCTGTACACTGTACGTACTTAGCACAGAATTGACTCAGTGTCTGCATGGGGCAGGGCAAGCCAGCTGTGAGGCTGTAGCTGAGTTTAATTTGGAATCCTGAGTGGGCCCCTTTGAGGGACACCTGAGCCCCCATCACCTGCCCTTGTCAATCATTTTGCCTTTCCCTCCAATTCTATTTCAGATAAGACCCCCAAGGAACAATGGGAAATCATGCCATCCTTAGAGGCTGGGAAAGTTCAGCCTAATCTGAAACCCAAACTGGCCTAACAGCTTCTTGTTTTAAAAATAATTTTTAGGGCTTTGATCATGGGTCTCTCAAGATGCATTTTACTATGGGGTGGCTGCCTATGCACAATTAGCTGACCTTAGAGGGGCCTTATTTTTAACAGAGTAGATTTAATTTATCCTGCAACCAGGAATGTCCAGAAAAGGAAAAGGCCTAAAGCAACAGAGAAAATGGAGCGTTGACAATGTGCAGAGTCAGCGTTTCTCTGGTTGAGCTCAGGCTGTGACAATCATCTGTCCGGCCCTTTTTTCATGACCCTTCAAGACTCAAGTGAGTGTCATGACTTTTCACAGCACACATGTCAATAACTATCAAAGTCATGGACCAATAAGGGAACGTGGCCAGGGAGGCAAGTGACATTGGGTGCAAAGTGGTCCATTTTGCTCAATGACATCCTTCCCCAGCATCCCTGAAGGCCACGCTTTTTGCTTTTTCTCCATTTTTCCTATACTTCATGTATTTTCTTCTCTTACTTGTTCATTTTTCCTACATATCACCTGATTTTACATAAAAACAAAAAGCCACCATTTATTCAACACTCTCAATTTGCCAGGCACTTTGTATGTGCTTTAGGTAGATCATATTTTCCTTACACATCAGCCCTCTGAACTGGGCGTCATTATTCCCATTTTGCACATGTGGTAACCGAGACCAAGAGAGGTAAATGATTTGGCCAGCTATACAGTAAGGTAGTGGAATAAAAATTTCACACCCTTATCTGACTCCAGAAACTGTATATTCCTAATCAGTACTCTCTCTGTTGCTCACCACTCCTGAGGTATTTGTCTTTGAACTTTCACAAGTTAAAAATGGCATTATTGGGCTTCCCTGGTGGCGCAGTGGTTGAGACTCCGCCTGCTGATGCAGGGGACGTGGGTTCGTGCCCCGGTCCGGGAAGATCCCACATGCCGCGGAGCGGCTGGGCCCGTGAGACATGGCCACTGAGCCTGCGCGTCCAGAGACTGTGCTCCGCAACGGGAGAGGCCACAACAGTGAGAGGCCGCGTACCGCAAAAAAAACAAAACAAAAAAAACAAAAAAACCCTGGCATTATCGAATGCCCGTACCAGGGAATATACTGTCTACATTTTAATTTTTCTTAGGAATTTTGTAATGTGAGATGGATAGAGGAAAGTGTCAAACTCAAGTTTCCTGAAAAAATGTTATCTTCTTATTTTCTATAAAACAAATTTTATTTAAAGGCATCGAATCCAGAGTCAATAGAATATTAAGTCTTTAGATCTTCAACACGCAGGGGGGACATATTGAGCCCAGGAATTGCTCTGTAAGCCCATCTCCCATTGAGTTGCTTGGTGAAGCAGAAACCCTCCTACTACCCAACGTGCGCCAAAAGTTCAGTCTTGAGAAATAGTATTCAGAAAGAATTTCCTGACAGATGGGTGATCCCTCATGTTATCTCTGGATGTGTCAGGGCACAGGAGAGTTGAATAATGTTGAGCCCCTCTAGAATTATTTTTCCTAATTTTATGACCTCAGTCTGATTGGCAAACTCTGTCTACAGGGCCACCAAGTGTGACATGGTACAACTCTGGGGGGCACCTGCCATAGACAATGACGTGAGCAGTGTCTTCTGGAGTTGTTCAACAGGTGGCCCTGTCTATCACAGAGCTCCATGAATGTCACCAAAAATTTACTAGAAAGATGTTATAAGCCTGTTGCTTACTCCTTCAACTCTGTAGCTACGCTAAATGAATTAAAACATAAAACAAACAAAAAACCCCTGAGGCTTCAATGCCTGGAGCAACATGCTTTCCCTGATTAACTGGCATACTTCCAATTCAAAATGAAACCTTTCTATGATATTTTTGTATAGTTCTCCAGAAGTTCAGAGTAAGATCTAGGCCCACCCTTAATAATTTCAAGACTTTATGGCATGCATTTATATTACTGTTATATATTATATATTACTGTTATTCTTTGCCATTAATTTTTTATCCTAATAACTTTGCCTCCATCTTTTAAAAAAAGTTACAGGATTGCATAGTTTTAGCCTGCTCAAATCCTTTAGGAATAAGACAAAAATAAAATAATTCATATATATATATATATGGTGCTCAATTTTTTTAACTTAAAAGCAATCTATGCTAAGAGTGTAGGTCCAAAAAATTCTCATCACAAGAAAACAACTTGTAACTATGTGTGGTGATGGATGTTAACTATTAACTAGACTTACTGTCATGATCGTTTTCACAATATATATGTGTATCAAATCATTATGTTGTACACCTGAAACTAATATGTTATATATCAATTATGTCTCAATACAAAGTAGAGTTTTAAAAAATTGAAGCAGTATATATTGTTTTTATCTTATCACAGAAGCAATATATGATCATCATGAGGGTATTAGATAATGCAGATTATCTTAAGAACATCAAAAGAGAAAACAGATGATCAAAGATAATCAGAAAGAAAATTAAAAGTACCAATAGCCCCAAACTCAGGTAAATACTATTTTGTAGCCCATTTTTTAAAGGTATCGATGTAGGGAGCACATTTTCCATATTCTTTGGATGTGTACACCTGTTGATTATTTCTGATGTGTCTATTTTATTCCATTGCATATATACATCAAAATGTAATTAACAGTCCACTAATTTGGGGCCTTTAGAACATTTCATAACTTTCACTGTTATACACAGTATTATGATGAAGATCCTTGTAGACCAATCTCTAAAAATAGTAAGGAAACAACTGAGGTTGTCTTTAAAGTATTAATTTTTAAAGTATTCAGAGTTCTGATGTAACCAAGGTCAACTCAACCAACATAGCATGTCTCTCTCTTACGTCCTTAATCTCTAATTGTACTCGACCAGGGTTTTCCAGACTTCCTTATACTTGAAGACAGAAGATATTGGCAGTCTCAATGCTTCTAAGTTAATTTTTTAATCATAGAGTTTCTTACATATTTAAAACTATAAAATCAGGAAGGACTCCACATGACATAGCTAACAATAGGTTACAGCCATTGTCTGTGAAAAGTGGTGTCTATCTCTTCAGTTTCGAGAGTAAATAAATGCTTTGCTGACTTTGGTGAGGCTTGAAAGGTAGAAGCCTGTCCAGGACGGTGATGAGTTCTCCTACAGAGTCTACTAGTCCTTGTAGCCTTCTTTTCTTTTGTTTTAAAAAAAATTTATCATTAATAAAACACTTTTAATTGTCTCCTAGCTTTGCTTCTGTTGAGATTACCTGGGGGTCAGAGCCCCCAGATTCTCCTGCGAGCTGAGTGTTAGTCTTCCAAAATGCTCACCCAAAGATGCTATCCCTTTCTCAACCTAACAACTAAAATCAACGTCAAAAGTTCAAAGCAGGGCTTCCCTGGTGGCGCAGTGGTTGAGAGTCCGCCTGCCGATGCAGGGGAAACGGGTTCGTGCCCCGGTCTGGGAGGATCCCACATGCCGCGGAGCGGCTGGGCCCGTGAGCCGTGGCCACTGGGCCTGTGTGTCCGGGGCCTGTGCTCCGCAACGGGAGAGGCCACAACAGTGAAGAGGCCCACATACTGCAAAAAAAAAAAAGTTCAAAGCAAATGTCTGATTTTGAAGAGGCTGTTGGTACTGTTAAATCCCAACAAAAAGGAGGTTGGTGCTAAGCCCTTGGGGGAATGTTCCAAGAGTGATTGCTGTCACGGTGAGTAACGGTTTTGTTGGTGCTGGTTTGTGGGGCAGTTACTGGGACTTAATCTTTTTCATAGGTAAGGATGACCACTCAAGTTCACATCTGTTGTACTATAGTCCAGGCAGAAATCAACCGAAGTTTTCTACCAGGAAAAAAATATTGGCCTGCCCCTCTTCTTCACCTACCCTGCACCCACTGAAGCCTGGTTGGCAGGGAGCACCCTCCCACCATGAAAGGGGAGCTTCCTCTGCGGGGTCTGCCTTGTATATTGTCTCCATCTGCCGCTGAGAAACCTCTTCTTGAAGTCAAGTGACAAAGTTGCACTTCTGTTTCCAATGGCACTCGTCCAGCCGGGAGTGAGACTGGCAGCTCTGTGAGAGCGCTTGCCTCTCCACTGGGTCGCCAAGTACAGTAGGGCAGCTGGAAAGCGTTTTCTCACTGTGGTGCCCCCAGACTGCGGTTAGGCTCACATTCCTGTGAATGTGACTAAAAAATGTTTGCGTTTTAGCCACAATCACGAACAAATTATGCTCAGCTCTTCAACGCACAGACCAAGAGAGAGCCTGACCCCATTATCAAAATTCCAACCCAGATGGCGAGGAGTCCCTGCCTAATGAGAGCCTCTCATTCGTTTCAAACAAACTTCTTGTCAATCATGCCACATCGCATAAGGGGGCTCCTTGCAAAGGCATCAGAGTTGGAGGATTCTGAGGCCTTCGAGAGCAAAGCAATACCTTCCTCCTAAAATTAGTTACTCAGCTTTCCAGACTCTAAAGAACATTTTCCTCCTTTTCTCCTCTTCTTCCTCATCCTTCCCCTCCCAAGAAGAAAAGATTCTCCTCTCAGTGAGAAGACTGTATCAGACTTCAATCTCAAAATGGAACAGCCAGAAAGTCTGAGTTACATCCGTGGCACTCTATGGGGGTGGGCGGAGGGGGGAACGAACTCAGAGGGGAAGGAGAATATGAAAAAGCTTTATCAAAACGGGCGGTGCTTTGGAGTACAAAACAAAATTACCAGAAACTGTAATCCCAGGATCCTGTCCTCACTTTGGTTGTGGTAAAGATTCAGAAGGAGAACCACGCCACTGTCTGGAACTTGACAAAAGTACAGAGAGCGTCCCTTGTATTTTCATCTTTCTAGAAGCGATGTGGAACTCTGCGCTTGGCCCCAAAGGCCTTGGCCACATAGACCTGTCTGGACTCTGTGTTTGCTCCTCCCAGACTCGGTTACTTCTTTCCGCTCGAAGCCTGTCCCTTCCCTCTTTGCTTTGTCTCCCCCTCTGTACACAAAGCACACTTCTCTGGCTACGAAGGGTCACCCCTGCTGTTCTCTCAGGCCTCCCTTGCAGGCCAGGCGGCCATGCTCGGTGGTAGTGGATTCCCTCCCCGGGAAAGGCAGCCACAGCTGTGCATCCCATGAAAGGACCAGGCTGCTCGCTGTGCACGAAGAGGAAGAAAACCAGTGTTAGCTCTCCGTTCTCATTGCCCATATGGGAGATGTGCAAAGAAGGGAGAGAGTAACATGGAGAGAGGGGCAGGTCCCGAGCAGAAGGCCGAGACCACAAGGCCCAGAGAAGAGGAGGTGCCCGATCAGCAAGTTCTGGAAATTGTTGCTCCTCTTACAGCTGCTGGGGATTCAAAGAGATTTTAGAGTCAAACAAAAAGTCCGATGCTGGGAAGACTGAACTCCATTTTCTGTGCGAGCTCTGAGCAAAGAGAAAGATAAACAGAACCTTTCACTGACAGGCATATTTCAGAGTTCAAGTGTGACATGATGGGTCCAAAATAGATTCCACATGATTGGAGCAGGTCCAGGATCCCAGTCGCTGAATAGCAATCAGTGTTGGAAGCTAAGAGCCGGCCTCCACTATCATCACATAAAACATGGAAGAAATAGCAAATCCTACACAGCTGTTAGTGAATAAGGACAATCCATACGTGGAGCTTTATGCTATAGGCACATTTTCTTAAATTACTCAGCTTAGTTGAAATTGAGGGTCTCTTTGACTTTCTACGTCTTTAATGAACACCCAGAACCTTGCAACAACTTTCTTTTCATGAATTTTCCTTTCAAAGAAGGAGAGTTATGTTCTTTGCAATACTCAGTTCGTGCAGAACTAATGACCCAAGGGTTTCATGCTGGTTTATTTTCATGGAAAGCGTCTAATAATTTGAAACCGCTTAGGGTCACAAGCATCTCAGAAGATGCAGCCAAAAAGTCCAGGAGCTGACAACTTCATCTTCAGGGATGTTGATAGGTCGGGGCTCAGAAGGCGGGAGTGGCTTCTCTTTCAGGACCACGGTTGGCTATTCTATTGGGGTGTAAGTGACCCTTTCTGACAATCAGCATGAAGACAGGAGGAAAGGAGAAATTGAAGAAGGGAGGGAAGCATGGAGTGAAGAAAAGAAGGGGCCACAGGAGAAAGAACAGGGGGCTTTCAGGGAGATGGAGTCCGTGGGAGCCACACATTTCCTCTTCCATTTACAGAATATTCTCCTTTAAAGCAGTCACCAGAAAGCTTGCATGATCAGGTCTTCCCCATTTGGTTCATGTTTCACACACTTAAGAAAGCTTTAAGACGTTTATCATTTGAGAGGGTCAGCTATAGGTCACCCTCCAGCCCAAAATGTACTCTAAGGGGCTCCTGTTCTAGATGCGTCTTTGTGAGAGACCATCAGTGCAGGAGTGCTCCCTCCTGCCGTTTTCTGGGAGCCAAACTATTATGAAAGTAAGCAAAGTGCGAAAACATGGAGAGCCTAACACTTACAGAGCAACGGCTGGGACAGCGTGTGTTACAACTGCACTCAAACTGCCAGGAAGTCTGCGTCCTGCCTCAGACCAAAATGACAGATGAGACAAGTAGATTTTTGCCTCTGGGTTGATAGTTTCTTCATTGTTTAGACGTCCCCATATGTATGTGAAATTCTTTGGCACACCATGGACTGTCTGTATTTCCAGATATTCCTCTTTGGTTTTATTAACAGGAATTGTTTTTCAGTAATTAAGGAATAGATCAAACCACAGATCAGCAGTTCAGAATTCCTACAGTTATCAGTCCAAAGGGGTGGAAACTACATGGGAAAAAATGACACACTTCTTTCTCTCCTCATTTTATGGTATCACTAATGCAAATCTTCACAACACACAGAAATGGTACTTCCAAAAAGATTCTGGTCACTTTGAAGCTTTGCTTTCTTTTCTCTATATTTTGCAGTGGACGCAGGCACTGTGGTCTATTTGTTTAAATGCAGGCCTGTGATGGCCTGCTGGAGTTTAATTACTAAAGTTACAAACAAAAAAAGCTTTAGTGGATTGCATAGCATTAATTCATGGTTTTCACAAAGAGCACGAAGTTACATAATCAAAGAGCTTAGAGCTTAAAGTGATATTTAAGGATCATGCCTTCATAGAAATAGGTATTATTTATATTTGATAAAACACCTGAACTTCAAAAAGGGAAACTGTCATGCCCAATTTCACCAGCTAGTTAAAAGTATTCTAGGGATTAGAACTCTTCTGCTCCTAGTATAATTCTTTGTGTAGGATGATAATCCAACCAGCCTTAAATCTATAGAGATAAAAAATAGACTAGTGGTTTCCAGGGACCAGGGGAAGGGGAATGGGGAGTGACTGATTAAATGGTACATGGTTTCCTTTTGGGGTAATGATGTT
Organism: Mesoplodon bidens; assembly: GCF_964165515.1. Classification (NCBI taxonomy): domain Eukaryota; kingdom Metazoa; phylum Chordata; class Mammalia; order Artiodactyla; family Ziphiidae; genus Mesoplodon; species Mesoplodon bidens. The sequence goes on along the minus strand of NC_138162.1, from coordinate 64,990,742 downwards.
CTGGAATGAGGTAGTGGTGATAGCTGTATAATATCATAAATGTACTAAATGCCACTGAATTCTGAACTTTAAAATAGTTAAAATGGTGAATTTTTTTAAAGTTATTTATTTATTTATTTATTCTTGGCTGTGTTGGGTCTTCGTTGCTTTCTCTAGTTGAGGCGAGCGGGGGCTACTCTTCATTGCGGTGTGCAGGCTTCTCATTGCGGTGGCTTCTCTTGTTGTGGAGCACGGGCTCTAGGCGCACTGGCTTCAGTAGTTGTAGCACGTGGGCTCATTAGTTGTGGCTCGTGGGCTCCAGAGCGCAGGGTCGGTAGTTGTGACGCATGGGCTTAGTTGCTCTGCGGCATGTGGGATCTTCCTGGACCAGGGCTCGAACCCATGTTCCCTGCATTGGCAGGCAGATTCTTAGCCACTTGCCACAGGGGAAGTCCAAAAATGGTGAATTTTATGTTGTGTGAATTTTACCCCCCACCAAAAGAAATTAATAACAACATATTGTCTTTGACAACAAGAAATAAAGAATAAGGTTTTGCTAGTAACTGTTCACCTTTCTATCTCCTCTACATCCTGTAAAGCTCTTTGAGGTCAGGGGATGTGTCTTACAACTGTTTAGTCCTCCAGTACCCAGCAAATGCCTAATAATTATATTGAAATCTCCTCCCTCCCCCCCAAAAAATCCAACCAGCCTTTGAATCATCTCAAATAGCAAAAGCTTTTTTATCGATTGAGTTTCTAACCTTACCTCAATTTTTTAGCTAACCTGCCTTACTCCACTGTTGAGCCAGGTAAGATTATTTGAATCCTAAATGGAGCCAGTTAACCTCCCAGAGGCCAAAGATGTGCCCTGGTGGTTCCTAGCACAGTGCTGTGCTCAGAGTAGATCCTCATTAAATATTTGTCCACAGAGTGAGGAATGAATCTCCTGGAATTTCCCAGGAGTTGGGAAGGGATATTCCTGCACAGGAACAGAAATTTCAACCTGTCTATACTGCTAGTAACACATCATTTTCACTACTATTTGAAGACACTAGCACTTTTAATTCATCAAGACCAGATTCAAGGGCAGCCCCCAGACATCACAACAACCCCAGGAAGCTTAACACTTACTCCTCAACCAGAGAAACAGGGTGGCCAAAGCTTAGCCCTATATAGTAATACCTTCTCAGAAAGAAGGACAAGAAATGAATCTGTTGTTTTAATATACACCTACCTCTTGCTATTGGCCTTAATCTTCTCGTGAAAGCTGTCTCTAAATGGAAAACTACTAACTGAAAACATTTACTAATTTCAGTGGAAAAAGATGTGATAAATTTCATTCCAATTTCTCAGAAGAATATATTCTTGAAGAATGAGAGGAAGTTTATGTAAGTAATAACAATTTAGAAGTTGTATACAAAATATAATGAAGTATATTATATTAATTTTTCTTTCTCCCACTTTTTTCAATTTTTTGAACTGTTAGGAGTTATGATTATGTTTAACTTCAACTGCTTAAAAATCAAAGAAATGTTATAGCAAAGATTGCTTTTAGGGCAAAGTGAAATCTAAATATAAGAGCTTCAAAACACATGCAAACAATGCACACACATAACAGTCTTAGAGGATACTAACCCTTCATCCCTATATACGCAGTGGTGTACTGGTAAATGTTTAAAAATTGGCTCTACAGAAACAAATATATACATAAATAAATTTACTACAAATTTTACTGATATAAAGACTGTGTAGCAAATAATTTACACATAAAAATTATAGACCACTCTTTATTGTAATTTCCACAGAGCTAATTGATTCTCAAAGAATGTTTTCACTGAATTTTGCCTAACTCCTGAATATGTACCTACCCTATGGTTGCAAATGACAAATAAGTATAGAACCAACATGAATATTGGCTGATATTTCTCTTATGTTTATATTAACAAGTGAGACAAAAGTGAAACAATGAAGAAACATATGAAAACTTTCCATGATTGTCAATTACAAACTCCCTTACTAAACTGAATAATAGACTTTGAATACCAGAGGAAGATTTCCTCAATTATTCTGTGCTTTCCAGCTATAATAGTAATTATGTATAGTATAATGTTTCACTTTATGGCTATAATAGGTATAAAAAAACTTAAGAGCATAGGTAATTTTAAAATGTAATAAAATAATTAGGAAGTGATAACTTTTGGTATTTATTATCTTGTTTTTGGTATGATTTGTTAAATTGTAAGTTAATACAATTTAATTTCTAATAATGGCTATATTTAACAACTAGGTAGCAAAACTAAAAATTAAAAAAATCAGTGCTTGAGAGCTGTTCTGAGCTGATGGTCACATCATCGTGTGTATGGAAAGCAAAATGTCTTAGATTCATCTGAGCATGGCACACAATTTACATTTTCCTTAGGATAGTCTGACTAGAAACTGTCAGAATCTAGTCATTGGCTTTTCTCTTCATATAAACATAATGTTATCACAATGTTATAGCACACTTATTATGTTTTTGGTTGGGGGAAAAGCCATTAAAGCAACAACAATATGTGTTTGCAAAACAGTATAACTTTTCAAAAGCTGATGGTCATTAACAGTTACTTTTTGAGGTAACTCGGCATGATGAGCAACAGTTAAACCCATGTTGATATCAGATGATGCCATAAAATTAAACAAAGAGGAATTTTCACCTTTTTACTTCATTTTCTTACTTCTTGGACCATCTCTGCCTCTTAGGAACCAATTGTGAATGGGGTAAAAGCAGGGAGATGGTCATATCATAGGATCTTATACAAAGCAGTCCCAAATGTCCACCAAACCCCTGAGAGTATTACTACTGCATTTTCATGTGGTCTACCTAGCTGAACAGTTGTAATTCAAACTTTCTGGCTCCTAAAGTTTCTCCTTACGCTGAACTCATAACTGTTACCTTCACATCTGAGGCCACAGAGTAAAGAAGCTGTGTGAACAGGGCACTGGAAATGTTGGTCATCAAACTGATAGTGGGAACAAGTCCTTTAACAAAAGGATGGGAACCACGTTCATCTGCATGGTCTTACTTTTCTCAATAATGATAGTATGATTAAATTCAAAGGAAAATAAGTATAGACAGTAAAACTCTTTTAGGGAATTCCACCGTTTCTCTCAGTGACGCTTTTTATAGTTTTCTTGCTTTTGTTTGTTTTGTTTTGATTTTCAGTTGGAATAAAGCAATGAAAAAGAAAAACATACATCTTCCTTCTCAATGCATATTATACCAAATTGGTTTTATATGATATAAAACTATTATAAATATAAGAAGAAATTGACAATAATGAAAATAAAAACAAAAATAAACAAATGGAACCTAATTAAACTTAGAAGCTTTTACAAAGCAAAGGAAACCATAAACAAAATGAAAAGACAACCCACAGAATGGGAGAAAATATTTGCAAATGAAGCAACTGCCAAGGGATTAAACTCCAAAACATACAAACAGCTCATGCAGCTCTATATCAAAAAAACAAACAACCCAATCAAAAAATGGGCAGAAGATCTAAATAGACATTTCTCTAAAGACATACAGATGGCCAAAACGCACATGGAAAGATGCTCAATGTCACTAATTATTAGAGAAATGCAAATCAAAACCACAATGAGGTATCACCTCACACCAGTCAGAATAGTCATCATCAAAAAGTCTACAAACAGTAAATGCTGGAGAGGGTGAGGAGAAAAGGAAACCCTCTTTCACTGTTGGTGGGAATGTAAATTGCTACAACTATAATGGAAAACAGTATGGAGGTTCCTTAAAAAACTAAATATAGAACTACCATATGATACAACAATCTCACTCCTAAGCATATATCCAGAGAAAACCATAATCTGAAAAGATAACATGCACCCCAATGTTCACTGCAGCACTATTTACCATAGCCAAGACATGGAAGCAATCTAAATGTCCACTGACAGAGGAATGTATCTAGAACATGTGGTGTGTATACACACACACACACACACGCGCGCGCGTGCACAATGGAATATTACTCAGCCATAAAAAATAATGAAATAATGCCATTTGCAGCAACACGAATGGCCCCAGAGATTGTCATACTGAGTGAAGTAAGTCAGACAAAGAAGGACAAACATCATATATCACTTATATGTGGAATGTAAAAAAATGGCACAAATGAACTTACTTACAAAACAGAAATAGAGTCACAGATGTAGAAAACAAACTTATAGTTACCAGGGGGGAAAGGGGAGGGGAGGGATAAATTGGGAGACTGGGATTGACATATATACACTACTATATATAAAACAGATAACTAATAAGGACCTACTGTATAGCACAGGGAACTCTACTCAATACTCTGTAATGACTTATATGGGAAAAGAATATATATATTTATCTGTATAACTGATTCACTTTGCTGTACACCTGAAAATAACACAACATTGTAAATCAACTATATTCCAATAAAAATTTTTTTAAAAGCAGAAGAAATTGACAATAAATTGTTGTGAAGTATTTTATGGCAATTTTTAAATCTTTTGATTGATCAAATAAAAGCAAACAATGTAGCTGGAGAGAAGTTGGATAATATAATTAACAAGATTTAAGTATATGAAATATAGCATATTACAAGCCTAGATCATATATATACTTTTTTTTTTTTTTTTTTGCAGTACGCGGGCCTCTCACTATTGTGGCCTCTCCCATTGCGGAGCACAGGCTCCGGAAGCACAGGCTCAGCAGCCATGGCTCACGGGCCTAGTCACTCCGCGGCACGTGGGATCTTCCCGGACCGGGGCACAAACCCGTGTCCCCTGCATCGGCAGGCGGACTCTCAACAACTGCGCCACCAGGGAAGCCCTAGGTCATATATTTTTAAGTATTCAGTTTCAAAAATTAAAGTTATTAGGTCACAAAGAAAGCATCAATATATATCAAAGGAATAAATATTACATCTTCTAAACCTAACAAATCTAAACAGTGAACACCAACATGTTAACCAATCCCAAACCCCATTATCACCCTCTTCCATCCCCCTCTCCCACTCCACCCACCTCTTCCCATGCACAATTCCAACAACTGGGACATTATAAAAGATTTCTAAATACTATTAGAGGGAAGTAAAATTAAAATTTCAGATAATAAAAAAGAATAAAACTGAAAATATTATTTATCAAAACAAACAAAATTAGCCAAACTGTGTTCAACAGTCAACTCAGAGCTATGTTTTTCAATTTTTAAAAAGCAAAATAACCAAGTTAAATTAAGATATCAATCCAGGAGCTTAAAAAGTACCAAAAAAAAAAAAAAACCTGAGAAAAAGGAAATGTAAAAGTAGAAACAAAGTAGAAAATAGAAAAATAGTAGAATAGGTAGATCAGATTTTTTTTTAAGTAACAAAATACAAAGTCCATAAAATAGCAAATCTAATGAAGGAAAAAGGAGAAAAGATAAATTTACAAAGTGAGAAGGAAGAAAATAAAAGAAGACTCAGATGTTTACAGCTATTGAAAATCATGATGAAATGGTCAATTATACGGGAAAGTGGATTTACTCAAACTAAGTCCAAATAAATATAGTGTGAACAGAACAAGTGCATGGAAGAAAATGAAAATATTCTGAAGAATTACCTCTAAAATATTTCCAAACCAGATGTGTCTTCCAATGAGACGATTCACATTTTCCAGAAAGGGGTAATTTCCATACTGAATAAACTCTACCTCAGCTCATAGAAACAGATGGGAAGTTTTAAAATTAATTTTGAAAAGCTAGTATTATCTAGAAAATAGAATCTTAGGAGAAAGAACAAAAATACAACAGAAACAATCTCCATTATGAATGTAGAAAGGAAATCCTAGATCAATAAGATAAGCAAATTGAGAGCAATGATAAAGTAAAAAAATAACTTATTGTGATTATAGACAACAACAGCAATGAAGGGATAGTTTCTTAATGAGAAATGTATTAATAGAAATGTCAAATAAATAGATAAGAGGAAAAATAATGATCTCAAAAGATAAGCAGGGCTTCCCTGGTGGCGCAGTGGTTGAGAGTCCACCTGCCGATGCAAGGGACACGGGTTCGTGCCCCGGTCCGGGAAGATCCCATGTGCCACGGAGCGGCTGGGCCCGTGAGCCATGGCTGCTGAGCCTGTGCATCCGGAGCCTGTGCTCCGCAATGGGAGAGGCCACAACAATGAGAGGCCCGTGTACCGCAAAAAAAAAAAAAAAAAAAAAAAAAAAATAGATAAGCAATAGGCAACTGATAAAACTCAACATCAATTTTGGATTAACAACAGTAACAACAATTTTTTAAAATTCCTAGTATAAAAATACGATACTAGTCTAACATGGTTTGGATTACCCATCTCAAACAAAAGTGGGTCTTGTTATTGCTTAAGCTAATACTGCTGTGGGTCTCAAAGTTTGGTTCCCATAACAGTAGCATCACCATCACCTGGGAACTTGTTAGAAATGCAGCTTCTCAGATCCCACACCAGTCTCACTGAAGCAGAAACTCTGGGGGTGGGGGGGTTGCTTTTCAATCTGTGTTTTGAAAAGCTTTTCAAGACAGTGGTGTGCTGTAACTGGTACATACTGGCTCCTGAGAGAAGTCAATTGTTAACATTTTAGGAATTTTGTGAGGCAGTTATTAAATACAGCCATTACTAAAAATTAAATATGTAAAATTATAATTATAGTATATTAAAATCAAAGATAATAAATACTCAAAATGTATTACTTACTAAATATTTTGCTACATGTTAATATTATCTATGTTTCCAAGGCTTTTGCAGCTAGTGTATCAGCATGGTGAAAATAGTACTATATAATGGTGTGCTATATATATATATACACAGCATATCTGTTCCCAACTCCATCTTTGGTAGCTTGAAATTGATTATGATGAGAGTATTTACAGTATTTGCCCCTGAGATTGGTAAATGCCAAAATTCGGGATTTGATTTGTTGTTTTGATGATTGTCTAGATCAGGGGGTTAGCAACCTTTTTCTGAAAAGGACCAAACAGTAACTATTTTAGGCTCTGTGGGCCATATGGTTTCTGTTGTACCTGCCACTGTAGGGTGAAACCCACCACAGACAGTAACAAACATATTTGTTGTACGTGGGTGTGGCTGTGCTCCAATAAAACTTTATTTTAAAAAAACATTGGGTCAGATTTTGACTATTTGACATAGTTTGCTGACTCCTGACTTAGACTTTAAAAAATAAAGGAGGAAAAGAAAGATGGAGAAAATAATAATGCAAATTAACATTAAAGGTATATTGTGAAAGCAGTTATTACATTATATTCTGAAAAACACAAAAAATTGAGGGATATTCTTCCAGAATTAGGACACTTAATTGATTCGGCAAGTAAGCCCCTCATTCTGTTGACAGCCAAGTGAAGATTCAGCATATGTCTTTATCGTTAAACTTTCATCTTTCACATTACTCTGTGTGTGTAAAGAAATATATCTACTAATATTCACATCAGAATGTTCATTCATCAGTGGCAACCATGGGTGAACTAAGGATACAAAAATTCTCCCAAAGCCAACAAAAGCATTCTGTAAAAATTAATCGTCTCTGTGGAGTTTGCAAGGAAGAATTTCAAGAACCACTGTTTTAGACAACATAACAAGATAAGAAAGGGAAATGAGAGATACACCTACTGGTAAAAGAAGTAAAAAAAACAAAAAAAATCATTATTGGGCTTCCCTGGTGGCGCAGTGGTTGAGAGTCCGCCTGCTGATGCAGGGGACACAGGTTCGTGCCTTGGTCCGGGAGGATCCCACATGCCGCGGAGGAGCTGGGCCCGTGAGCCATGGCCAACTGAGCCTGCGCTTCCGGAGCCTGTGCTCCACAACGGGAGAGGCCACAACAGTGAGAGGCCCGTGTACCACAAAAAATAAATAAATAAATAAATAAATAAAATCATTATTTGTAGATGGCTTTATTGTCTGCATAGAAAATCCAAATGAGACAACTGAAAACTATAAGAACTATTAAGAAAGCTCAACACAGTGGTCAGATTCAAAATAAATAACGACAAAAAAAATAAAGCCCTCTCTATTATGAAAAGCCAAGCAGAAAAAAGGTAATATTTACAAATCCTAAAACCATATAAAATACTTACATATAAGTTTCAAGAAATGTGTAAGACATAAAAAAGCTTACCAACAGTCCTGAAAGAAGATATATGTAGATAGAGAAGAAATTAATTTTTTAAAGATAAGTCCTTCCAAAGTTTATTGTTCTTTGAGTCAATGTATCAACAGAATTTGGGGGGAAATTTAAATAGTGTAAAAATACGTAGGAATGAGCTGAATGTGACATCAAATGTGAATTACAACAGCAAGTTGTCATTCTTTGTTTACTTTATTAGCAGAGAATTACTTTACTTTTTTACAATGAGAGTAATACCTCTCTGAAGGAAAAGTAAACCACACAGAATTCTACAAACTCCCAAAGAAACATTTCCCTCATCTCCCTACCCTACCTGCCTGCCACTGATACATACTTCCATTCCCCAGGGGTAGTCACTGGCAAATGCTCACAATCAGATGTTTTTCACACATTATATACATACCTAATATTTGAATACCTGTATGTATACACTTCTTTACGTACATGGAGTCATAGCATATAAATTATTCTGCACTCACTCTTTTAAATCACTGATAAATAGTGGACATTTTTTTTTTTTTTTTTTTTTTTGCAGTACGCAGGCCTCTCACTGTTGTGGCCTCTCCCATTGCGGAGCACAGGCTCCGGACACGCAGGCTCAGCGGCCATGGCTCACGGGCCCAGCCGCTCCATGGCATGTGGGATCCTCCCGGACCGGGGCACAAACCCGTGTCCCCTGCATCGGCAGGCGGACTCCCAACCACTGCGCCACCAGGGAAGCCCAATAGTGGACATTTTTACATACTGATACAAAGACTTACTTCATCCCTTTTAATGGTAGTGCAGCTTTCCACTATATGTTTATATCACAATTCATCTATTTAATCCCCTTTGATGAGTACTGAGGCAGTTTCCAGAACACTGCTACTGCCATCTCTGCTACAACCAACATGATATACACATATACACGTACATACACACATACACATGTACATACACACAACTATATGTATTAATATTTAATGAACAGTTCTGTAGCACAGTTTGAGTAAATCCTTAGAATTGAAATTACTGCGTCAAATGATGTGTATATTTAAAACTTCCATAGACATTTCCCAAGAGTATCACAGAAGCTTTGCACCAATTTATATTTCCACCACCAACTTATGAGAGTCCCAGATAGACAGCAAGGTCCTACTGTATATATAGCATAAGGAACTATATCCAATCTCCTGGGATAAACCAGAGTGTAAAAGAATACTAAAAAAAGAAAGAATGTATATATGTGTATAACTGAGTCACTTTGCTGTACAGCAGAGATTAGCACAGCATTGTAAATCAACTACATTTCACTAAAAAAAAGAAAAATAAAGAGAATCACTTTTTCTCCTATGAAGAAATCATCAATACATTTTGTCACTGCTAATCTGATCAGTGATTATTGATCTCTCAATTATTTTAATTTTCCATTCTTTAAAGTTAGGTTGATAACTTTAGTATATGTTAGTTAACGAACATATACTATGTTTATTAGCTATTTTTTTCGATGAATCGTTTATTCATGTTCCTAATTTTCTCTTTGATTGCTTTTTTTTTTAACACCTTTATTGGAGTATAATTGCTTTACAATGGTGTGTTAGTTTCTGCTTTATAACAAAGTGAATCAGTTATACATATACATATGTCCCCATATCTCTTCCCTCTGCATCTCCCTCCCTCCCACCCTTCCTATCCCACCCCTCTAGGTGGTCACAAAGCACCAAGCTGATCTCCCTGTGCCATGTGGCTGCTTCCCACTAGCTACCTATTTTATATTTGGTAGTGTATATATGTCCATGCCACTCTCTCACTTTGTCCCAGCTTACCCTTCCCCCCTCCCCATATCCTCAAGTCCATTCTCTAGTAGGTCTGTGTCTTTATTCCCATATTGCCCCTAGGTTCTGCATGACCTTTTTTCTTAGATTCCATATGTATGTGTTAGCATACTGTATTTGTTTTTATTTCTGACTTACTGCACTCTGTATGACAGACTCTAGGTCCATCCACCTCACTGCAAATAACTCAATTTCATTTCTTTTTATGGCTGAGTAATATTCCATTGTATGTATGTGCCACATCTTCTTTATCCATTCACCTGTTGATGGACACTTAGGTTGCTTCCATGTCCTGGCTATTGTAAATAGAGCTGCAATGAACATTGTGGTACATAACTCTTTTTGAATTATGATTTTCTCAGGGTATATGCCCAGCAGTGGGATTGCTGGGTTTTACAGTAGTTCTATTTTTAATTTTTTAAGGAACCTCCATACTGTTCTCCATAGTGGCTGTATCAGTTTACATTCCCAACAACAGTGCAAGAGGGTTCCCTTTTCTCCACACCCTCTCCAGCATTTATTGTTTGTACATTTTTTGATGATGGCCATTCTAACCGGTGTGAGATGATATCTCATTGTAGTTTTGATTTGCATTTCTCTAATGATTAATGATGTTGAGCATTCTTTCATGTGTTTGTTGGCAATCTGTATATCTTCTTTGAAGAAATGTCTATTTAGGTCTTCTGCCCAGTTATCAATTGGGTTCTTTGTTTTTTTGATATTGAGCTGCATGAGCTGCTTGTAAATTTTGGAGATTAATCGTTTGTCAGTTGCTTCATTTGCAAATATTTTCTCCCATTCTGAGGGTTGTCTTTTGGTCTTGTTTATGGTTTCCTTTGCTGTGCAAAGGCTTTTAAGTTTCATTAGGTCCCATTTGTTTATTTTTGTTTTTATTTCCATTTCTCTAGGAGGTGGGTCAAAAAGGATCTTGCTGTGATTTATGTCATGGAGTGTTCTGCCTATGTTTTCCTCTAAGAGTTTAATAGTGTCTGGCCTTACATTTAGGTCTTTAATCCATTTTGAGTTTATTTTTGTGTATGGTTTTAGGCAGTGTTTTAATTTCATTCTTTTACATGTAGCTGTCCAGTTTCCCCAGCACCACTTATTGAAGAGGCTGTCTTTCTCCAGTGTATATTCTTGCCTCCTTTATCAAAGATAAGGTGACCATATGTGCGTGGGTTTATCTCTGGGCTCTTCGATTGGTTTTTACTGATTTATCTTTTCTCTGTATTAAGTAAATCAGTTTTGAACAAAATGTGTATTGTAAATATTTCTTTCTGCCTGTGCTATGGTAGGTGTTTTTGTCATATTAGAAGTCTTGGTTTTAGATAATAAAATATAATTTTTCAGAGGGCTTCCCCAATCAAAGATTGTTTTACAATTACCCATGATTTTTGTTATTTTTTGATTCATTTTGAATTTATTTTTATACAGTGTTAGGTAGAGTTTCAAACTCCCCATGTCCAATATTTGTTCAATATGCTGGGAGCTGTTAAAAGATTTAATCATAGCAAAAATATACAGATTCCTGCTTTAAGGCATTTATAGTCTAGTTGGGCAAGACTTCCAATAATCACATATTCCCATGAAAATTGTGATCCATGCCAGAAATGAAAGGTTTATAGCACTAAATGAAAAGTTTTAACTTGAAGTCAAGAAAGACTTCATGAGGTGAAGATATTTGAGCAGAAATGACAAAGAATGGACTGTAACTAGAAGTTTGTACCTTTTAACCACCTTCATCCAATTTTCCCACCCCCCCATCCCTTGCCTCCAGCAACCACATATCTTAGCTTTGTTTCTGAGTTTGGTTTTATAGGTTCCACATATAAGTGAGATTATATAGCATTTGTCTTTCTCTCTGACTTATCTTACTTAGCATAATGTCCTCAAGGTCCATTTATGGTGTTGCAAATGGCAAGATTTCCTTCTTTTTGTGTGTGGCTGACTAGTATTCCATTCCATTAGTGGAATACTAATTCCACTAGTATTCCATGACTAGTATTCCATATTTATACTGCATTTTCTTTATCCATGCATCAATGGACACTTACGTTGTTTCTTGGCTACTGTAAATAATGTTTAAGTGAACAAGGGAGTGCAGTTATCTCTTCAAGATAGTGATTTCATTTCCTTCAGATATATATCCAGAAGCAAAATTGCTAGATCATATGGTATTTCTATTTTTAATTTTTTGAGGAAACTTCATACTGTTTTCCATAGCGGCTACACCAATTTGCATTCCCACCAACAGTGCATAAGCATTCCCTTTCTCTACATCCTTGCCAACATGTTTAACCTCTTGTCTTTTTGATGACAGCCATTCTAACAGGGGTGAAGCAATGTCTCATTGTGATTTTGATCTCCATTTCCCTAATGATTATTGATGTTGAACACCTTTTCATGTACCTGTTGGCCATTTGAATATCTTCTTTGGAAAAAACATCTATTCAGGTTAACTACCTTTTTCTTTTTTTTGGCCATGCCATGCAGTGGAATCTTAGTTCCCCGACCAGGGCTCAAATCCACGCCCCCTGCATTGGAAACATGGAGTCTTAACCACTGGACAGCCAGGGAAGTCCCCATCTACCCATTTTTAAATTGGATTTGGAGGGGTTTTTTGCTACTGAATTGTGTGAGTTTCTTACATTTTGGATACTGACCCCTTATCAGATATGTTGTTTGTGATTATTTTCTCCCATTCCATAGGCTGCCTTTTTATTTTGTCAATTATTTCTTTTACTGTGCAGAATTTTTTTAGTTTGATGTAGTCCCACTTTTTTTTTTAATTTTGTTGCTTAGTCTTTAGGTGTCATAACCCAAAAAATCACTGCCAATACCCATGTCAAGAAGCTTTTCCCCCGTGTTTTATTCTAGAAGTTTTATGGTTTCACATCTTACATTTAACTTTTAATCCACTTCAAATTAAATTTTTGAGTGATATAAGAGAGAGATCTTGTCTCATTCTTTTGCATGCGAATATCCAATTTTCCCAGCACCATTTACTGAAAACAGTATCTCTTCTCCACTGAATATTCTTGGCTCCCTTGTCAAATATAAGTTAATCATATATGCATGGGTTTATTTCTGGGTTCTTGATTCTCTTCCATGGGTCTATCAGTCTGTTTTTATGCTATTACTGAACTGTTTTATAAAATAAGTTCTAGGGGTGTAATGTGTAACACAGGACTACAGTTAAAAATACTCTATTGTTTATTTGAAAGCTGCTAATAGAATATACCTTAAAAGTTAACACAAGGAAAGAAAATTTGTAACTATATGAGATGATGCGTGGTAACTAATCTTATTGTACTGATCACTTCACAATACATACATATATCAAACCATTATGTCGTACACCCTAAACTTATACAATGTTATATGACAATTATATGTCGATAAAATTGGAGAAAAATAAGTTAACAGAAAGTCAAAAAAAAAAGAGAGAAAAGAATGAGCTGTAATTAGAGAGGTATTGTTGGGTGGAGCAGGGAGCCTTTCAGACAGAAAAGCTGAATGAGGCTTTGTTGGGAGAGATTATAGCATATTTAGATAACTGAAATCAGAATACATGGATTTAGGTGAAGGATCCAGGGAAACAAGGGAGGTGGCTGAAAGGTCAGCAAGGACCAGATTGGGAAGGGTCTCAAGGGTTGTGGCAACAATGCCAGTTTTTTTCACCAGAACGAGAAGTAGCCTTTTAAGAGTTTTAAGCTGGAGAGTGACAAAATTGGCTTTGCATTCTGCAAATATTATTCTTACAACAAAAGAATAAATACAATATGGTTAGTTATTAGGTTATTATGTTAGTTGTATCATATATCTTTGTATATAATAATCTTCATTTCTAAGGAAAAATTAGAAACAATTTTAGGAGGATGATTCCATAAATTATGATACATTCATTATACAGCCATTGAGAAAATGTTTTAAAAGAGTATGTTATGACATGGGAAGTGCTTACATTTAAGTCAGGAAACACACACACACACACACACACATATACACACACACACATATATATGGACACCCTATGACCATTTTATATCTATAATTTACAGCAACATGTTACTCTGAGTTACTTGGGATAGTGTAGTTATAAATGGTTTTAGTCTCATTTCTTTTTTTAAAATTTTATAAACTCAATTTTAATGTATTATCTATATATGTACAATCTTTCATAAAGATTGTTATATTCCATAGCCACACTTTCATCACCAAAGAAAATATATTTCAAAGAAATTTTTTGTTGAAAGATTTTCAGAAGTAAAAATAAAGAGGTATAAAAAATATTTTCCAAAAAATAGCCAAGAGCTCATCTCTGCCCTCTAAACGCACACACACAAAAACAAGGCTACGGTCCCGTTTGCGCGTGTGCGCACACACACACACACACACATCTGCACACTTATCTGTGCAGTAACCTCAGTGGAAACTTCCTCTATTTCTCTCTCCCTGCCCTCCAAGCTAAGTGGCTGATGTCCTCACCCACTTTTGCTTACCCAGCACATTCCCATGCCTCCCCAAACATGCCCCAATTAATGTAGAGTTGGTGGAATCCCAGGCTGGAGGGCAGGAACCCTCCTGCAAAATAATCAGATCACCTCTTGCCAAATACCGAATCTACATCTTAAACAACTTTTCCACTGCCCACCTGAGTAACAAAACAGGTAAAAGTTATCCCTTATTGAATGCCAGTTAAATGCCAAGTATGTTATATGAATTATTTTGTGTCTTTATAAAAATCATGCAAATTAGGTATTGTATTTTCACTTTAAGCTAAGCTTCTGAAGCGAGAACACACTAAAATGAGCACCTTCAAGAACAATGCTTCTTTTTCGCTCACAAAAAAGTGTTTCAACCCATTAGGCAGCACTGGAAGCAGCCCTTCAGGGACCAGGCTCCTTCCCTCTTGTTTCTCCATATCCTGTACTGGATTCGTTCTTGGTATATGTGCTGAAGGCTACACTCCACCACGTCCAGGGTGTAAGCCAGCAGAATGGAGTGTGGATAGAGCTGGACTAGGCTAGAACAAGCACACATGCTCTCTGTGCATTCTACTGATGAGATTTTAGCCACCAGGAAGTGCCTGTTTGCAAGGGAGGCTAGGTAACATAGTCTAGCTGTGAGCCCAGGAAGAAGGCGAGGACAGTGATATATGCAAAGCTAATAACCTTGCCCTAGATATTATGATTGCCCATTTAAGGAGGAGGAAAGGGCAGCTCAGAGAAGTTTGGTAACTTTCCCAAAGCCATACAGGAGAAAGTAGCTGGACCAAAATTCACTCAGTCATCTATGACTCCAAATTCTTTATCTTTTCACTATACCACTGTACTCCTCACGTGCTAACGCTCCTGCCTTCATAACCTCCTCTCAGCTCTTGAGAAACTGTTATCCAAAGTGAGGGAAGAAAATTGGCCCACTTCCCTTGGACTCTCTGCACCATGGGTTGGCAAACATGGCCTGCCAGCCCAACTGAGCCCACTACCTATTTTTGTAAGATTTTACTAGAACGCTTTTTTACATATTGTCTATGGCTACTTTTACACTATGATGCCACAGCTGAGCGCCTGCAAAAGGACTACAAAGCCAAAAATACTTGTTATTTGGCCCCTTACAGACAAAGTTTGCTGACCCCTGCTCTAGACCATCTCTGTTCACCAAAACCAACTTTCCCCCCCATGGAGAATTTGTTAACCAAATGCACTGTAAATTTTTCTCAGATAAATAGGAAAGTATAAGGTGACCACTTGCTCAACAAAGAGATCAAATTGCAACTCACCAAATAAAGTAAGAATTCTACAATGAAGCCTTTTAAGAGAAGAAATCAGTGTTAAAATCAGCCTTTCAAACAGGACCAAAGAGAGGCAATATCAGTGCCATGCTGAAAGGCAACAGAGTAACTGTAAGAATAACAGAAACACATTCTGAAGCTGTTCCCTTTATACAGTGTTGATAAAATTTGTTAATACCATATGTTAGTCGTATGGAGGGAGGCATGGTCTGACTATGAATTTTGGAATTTTACCAGCAAACTTGTAAGATCTGAAGTCGCAGATTTGCTGAACTGCTCATCTCTGTGCAGGCTGTGGCTGGAGGTTGAAGGAGGCGAACAAGAGGGAAACAGGAAAGCTGTTCTGTGTGCAGCTTGAGTTGAGTGGGGCTGGACAGGACACCTTCTTGTCAATCTCCATCAGCTCTACATGTCAACATTCAGAGGGAGAAAAATGCTTCTGCTTCCTTTGTAGATGTTTTCTGATAAAAATGGATTTTAACTGAGTGATCTGATTGGCTGTCAATCTATCCAGCTGTGAGATTAATACGACCATAGCCACTAACTGGGACTTGTTGGGTACATCATCATTCATTAAATCTATATACCCTTGCAAGGGAAGAAAAAAATTAGGAGAATTCATCTGTGAACTTAATTTTGTGCCCACTTTTTCACATGTGATGTTGAATGGGCTCATTCTATGTAAATCTTTACGCTATGGGTTTTGCACAGTTTCTCTTTACTTCTTCAGGTCAAACTGAAGCCTGGAGAATCAACCCTGCTCTAGTGCCTTAGTTCTGAACCAAAACCCAACCCCAATTTGATGCGGGATACAGAAAAGCAAGGGAAGTGGGTTTTTTTGATGCAGAAGACTCAGGTAACTGGATCCCTGTCTCTCATGACCCATGACTGCTGATTCTTAGGACATTTATTTCCCCCAAATCAGAAGGCAGAATATGAAACCTCAAAAGTTATAAAGAGATGACTTATTTCCCCCTTTGAGTCAGAAAGAATCCACCGCACTTGAGGAATGTCCAAGTGCCCATATTTCTGGCAAAGAATTTTCCTCAGCATGTTGTACCCAGCCCTAAGTTGAAAGTTTGTGGTGTTTTCTCAAAGCTCTGAGAAATGACAGAAAGAATCCTGGTGAATGTCACCCAAAATTCTTGTCACTAATGTCTTTCTTTAACGGGTTCATATATAAGTCTAAACAATGACCCTACTTTATCCTCTCTTGCTTGTTGGAGATCAGTTTTTGTCCTTGGTTTTCTCCCTCACCACCCAAACCTGCTTCAGTGGAAAACTCCAGAGCTTGAGTTATTACAGCATAATTCATGCCTAGATGCTGAAGGGGTAGTTGGCCTTCGGGTTTGCACGTAGCTACACCGAAGTCATGAGTTATTACATAATAATTCATGTCATGTCGTGTCTTATTGCTTAATTAACTTTCCTATCAGACAAAAGCATTTTTGCATCAGCAAATGTGGTGCTCTCATATGACTTAAAAGTGTTCCTTTATTTTATACTGGTGGGTCAGGAATACGGTGGGACAATTTATTAAAGGTGAGTTGAATCTCAGGACTAGAATAAAATCCATCAACTTTTATGTAAATAAAGTGTCAAAACTGCTCTCTGGCTTAGGGGAAACAGAAAAAGTCAGGACTGCTGGCCTTTTGTATGATAGTAACAAGAGGATTTACTCTCTGGCATTTGTACATATAAAGGAATAGTGGAATACTTTTGCTTTTTTTCCCTGTCCAATCATTTAAAACTGTTCCAATTTCAAAGCATCTGCTCTCCCGTTGTTTTTTTGTTTTGTTTTGTTTTTTAACTAGTTTTAGGTCTGCAGGTGTGATCACAAGGGATAAAACATCTGTGGTTTGCCTTAGAAAATGAAGAGGAATATATGCAAAACTGGTAGATGATATCAGCTGGCTCTAAGTAACGAACGTCACAGTACTCATTATAGAGCCTCACAAATTCACAAATCAGGAATCTGTAGTTCAGGGACTAACACATTTTCCCAGCTGCACATCCCAAGCTTATGTTCCATTCATGGGCTGGGAGAGAACTCTATGTTTACTTTTAACTTCTCTCAAGCTTGAGTCACTCTCTGCTCATCACATAAACTATTAGTCCCTTGCAATAAAAAGAAGCACAAGTGACATCTTCAATTCAGCGGGAAATGTAGGTGTAGTAACAATTGCGGCAGATAAGGCAGATTTGTCTGACTTATTGGTGACCAGGAGGAAAAAGCTGAGGGCTGAGGTGAGCCAGCTGGTGGGTTGTAACGAGGTCATGACAGTCTCAAGGGCCCTTACTTTATAATCCATGAGGAATGTTGTGAATAAGGAACAAAGTTCCCATTAGTCACTAAGATGGCCTTCAAATTTTAGGGGGGAAAACATCAAGATTTATTCATCATAACATATCATTCCTGGCCAGATAGGGTGGGTGGGAGGAACACAGAACTTGGAAATGGACAGACTTTGATCAGAACCCTAAAACAGCTACATGACGTCAGGCGAATTATTTAATGTATCTAAACCTCAGGGTCTTCAACCATAACAGAGGGCAAGTAATTGCCATCTTATGAGGTCAAGGTGACAATTAAGTGATATATATGAAGTGTGTACCAAGATAAGATAATTATCATAAGTACCTCAGATCTCCAACAAAGGAACGTGAACAATGGTTCCTTACCGTCTTTATTTACGGACTTATGCAGAAAGAAAAAGTAGCCTATGACAAATATTTCCTATGAACTTTGGTAATGTTGCTAATGGCCTTGCTCTAGGAACAAACACGGACTGTAGGAACCAGGCAGAGTGTGTTAGAGAGGAGAGTCCACCTCATCACATTTCCCAACAAATGAGTCCATTGACAAGTGACGGATATCATAGGGCAGGTTAGTGGGGGAGACCTAGAAGACCACTTCTAGGCTTAGGTTTCACCCTCAAGAAGAAGCCAAGGAGTGAGGTTATCTAGGGGATTCCAATATCAGTCATTGGAAGAATAGGTGTCCTATGGAGGGAGCAAGGGAATAAAAATGCTGATGTCAGGAGACCAGAGATGTGTCAGGGCAGAATCCTTAGAGACTGAGAACCTGGAAAAGAGTTTTCTCATTCTCAGAAAGATCAGAAAAATTGTCTCCTTCTTCTGAAATATTTCTTTCAGAGAGTAGTTAATTTAATTGGCTACCTAATAGTGGCTACTTAATAGTCATTCACATCTTAAAATGAATTCTTTCATTCAAATGGTGTTCTCCAGATACCACATTGAGAGAAGAATTTTGATAGCAGTCACTGAAGGAGAACAGTACTTTTTTCAATCCAAATACTTTTTAGGCTCTGTCGCTCACTTTCTGTCCAAGGAGGGGATCACATGGTGGGAGAATAGGATTTCCAGCTGCTGGGGGCAGATGGATTCGGCTTATGGATTTATCCACAGTGAACATGGAAGCTGAAGTCAAATTGAGAAGGCAGCTGTTGCTGAGGAGATGGCCAAGAAGGAGTGAAGTCAAAGATGTGGCCAATTCTGGTGGCTGAATCAAAGACAAGGAGCAAGTAAGCTAGAAAGCAGGACAGGATGAAGGAAAGGGTGCTAAAGGGCTCAAAATTTGGGATATATGTGCCAAAGATGAACAGTTCACCCAATAGTTGGTTTTTAATTATTTGCTAAGCCTGGGTCTTTCTATAACCACAGGTATTTCTGCAGTCACATCAGTGTTACAGATAAGAACTGGCCATTGGGAGCATTGTTCTGCACAGAGCAGCTTCATGGAGGCCTGTCAGAGAAGTGACGGAAGGACACTGGTCAGGTAGGAAAGGGGGAAGTAGGGCACTGAAAAGCTAGGATTGGGACATGAAAGTGGTAGAAACCAACAGCTGGTTGAATCTTATTAAAATAACTTTGGTGAACCTTTGCATTAAAGACCATGACCTTGGGTCTTGGGACTGCAGTTGGGGTTCAAAGAGCAAACCTGGACCTTGCTGCAGCCTTACTTAGTGGTTCCCAGACATCGAATATTTCCGAAATGACTGGGAGTCCACAGCCCCACTGGCCTGGAATAAGTCATCCGGAGCAGGAAGACAATGGTGAGTGTGGAGTGAACCAGGATCTCCGACTAAATGAGATATCTGGCTTCTCAATGATAATGGGAACCTGAGCCTCACAGGCAGGTGAGGCTATATGTGAAGGCATCTGAGGTGTTTACCTGATCTCTGCTAACTCTCAACTTTTCCTACTGGTCAGAGATCTTTAAAGTTATCCCAGGGGCAGTTGTCTCTACATACATGAGTAAACATGTGTGCATAACTCAATGTGTACTCTCACATGGATGATCACACGCTGGTTCTCACAAAGCAGCTCAGCCAACTTTGCCAGAGCCGTTTGACCAAAATCCTTCCCAAAGGGGTAGGAGAGCCAGCCACCTCCTACCATGACACACAGGCATCGGAGCAAGGTCCACACTCTGGGGAGTGATCTGGCGGCGCCCTCCAGACCACAGCAGCTGCTGCTTCTGAAGCTAAGCTCCACCATCTCATTTTCCTCGCATCAGCAGCACACAGCTGCCTTCGGTCAGCTCCCTGGGAAGGGAGCGGAGCTTCCCACCTTCTTCTTGAAGTGGCATCAGCTGCGCCCTTTCTCCTCTGGCTCCACCCACATTCCATGGCTACATTCACTAGCTGCTCACTCAGCCACCTCTCACTCTGTCTTGGCAGAGTGTCCTGGCCAGGTTTCTGACCACAGCTGTTCCACCTAGAGTGTAGCTACGGGTCAGAGAGTGACCGAAAACAGCTGTCTGATTCAGGGTAGGCTGGGAGGAGAAGGAAAGTGTGTTTGATCCCAAGGTTCGATGAAGATGTATTTGTAAATGTATGTGCCTCTGTTTGCAGGTAGAAGTGGGTGAGCAATGTGTGGTCACGTGAGGACAAGGGTGTACACATCTGATGGGGGAAGGGGTCGGCGGGAGAGGGACTCAAAGTATATGTAGCCTGTATTTATGGACCGGCTAACATATGTACATTGTTAAATCTGGCTCTTGAAAATTTGGCGAGCCAGATTAAATTTAGGTGTCAAGATGATCTTCCAAATACATTTAGAGCACCATATATGTGCACCAGTCTCATTGTTTATAGGGTCCAGGCATGTGAAGGGACCTGTTTAAAGAATATCTAAGCCTTTATTCATATAAATCTGCGATTTTCAGTTTAGCTCAAGTCTTCAAGTGTTGCTCAGAGCTTCCTGAGTGCTCTTTGAAGCACTCTGCCTAAGGCTGCCCTTGAAGATGAAGTTTATCCAGAAGCTCTGCTTTGTCAGTTCCCAGATGCTTTGATGCATGATGGCACCGGCCACATGGCTGTACGATGCAGGATGTGCAAGCTGCCAATTGACATCCATATGGACTTCATTCCCCTACCAGGATTTGGCCCTGATCACTTCATTTTCTCCTCCGTTACCACTGCACAGCTGAAACTAGTGCCCACCCCCCAGCCTAGTATGAGTCCTGGCATGTGGCATGTGCTAATTTCTGGGAGACACAGGCTAATCTTGGGGAGCCACCACACTAGATCTTCTTTCAGACTCCATGTCCTCACTTGTTGATTGTGCTTTAGATCTGGCAAACACGGTTTTAGTTTGTCCTCCAGATACCGACAAGCAGAGTGCCCTATTGGGCAGACAGTCATAATTTGTGAGTTGGATTTCTCACTATTATTTTCATGGTTTGCTTTGGGGTACATGTTCCCAAGTTATTACAATGTGAGCACTTTTTAACTAAATCGCAAAAATAAATAACCCTGGGAAAAGTGTGCCTCTTGTCCTAGCTCTTTAATGAATACCACCAACTGAACTAGTATTTAAGGTCATTTAAGGCTCTTTCCATAATCTGAGTCCCCTTACCTATCATTTCAGTCTCACTGAACTGCTGAACATTTGCTAGGTTCAAGATACCTTGCCAGGCTCGTGGTGATGATGTGATGAATAAGGTATATATCTGCTTTAAAATTTCTTCTGATCTCTCAGTATAATAAGTCAGAACCAGAGAAGTAAAGCGTAATGCAAATGGTATGGAAGGGATTAATTCCTACTGAGGAAAGGATAGAACATTATGGAGAAGAGGACACGTGAGGCTGACGTAAAGAACGAGTAGAGAGTTTTTTTCAATCAAGCTTAAATAAAGGATATCGCAGGCAGAAAGCACAACATGAGAAACAGCATGGAGATGTGATAGAATAAGACTTCTTTGATCAATGCCCATATGATTCGTGTGAGCTCATGGTAAGGGCAAAACTGCAAACGTAGATGGGATCAGAGTTGTCAAAGACCTTAGACACCAGTCTAAGGAGACTTTTCTTGACCTTGGGGAGTCACTGAAGTTAGAAATCTTAGGAACGATGTATGGGAAAGACAAGAAATTCTATCATGTGTACCAGTTAAGAAGTTAGTAACATGAAGTTGTGGTATGCACCAGGACCCCTTGCTACTGGAGTTACCGTTACCAACTGGAGACAACTTAACAGCTGAAAAACAATGATGTGTGACATCACCAACGTAGGAGTTTCTAACAAGGAGGGCTTTTAAGAATCAGTGAAGCAACCCCCTATGAAGTGGGTAGAAAGAGGAAGAGGAACCATCGTTTGGAGAGAACCAAGTTTGTGAATCAGCTTTTACCCTCTTTATCTTCCGTCCAGGTGAGGGTGGGTGGAGGGTGCAGTTTGGCTTCTTTCTTTCTGCCTAACCAAGCCAGGTGTCCCCTAGAGAGTCACTCAGGACATTTGAAAGCATTTTGGGGAAGGGAAGAATGTTATGAACTTTTGCTGTGCCTGGATGCCACCAGAACACCTTGAATGTTAGATCCTAGGACAGAGGAAGGCAGTAGTCAGAAGATATGAAGGTTGCTCTCCACTCCCTCCCAGTTTCACTCAGATTGAGGCAGATGTAGCAAGGATTCCAAGTTTCCTATAGACTAAGTTGAGCTTACCAAATGAGGAGTAGGCAGCAACTAGCTGCTCATACTGATCAATGATGGGCTGGTGTGAGGAGGATACAGAGAGCCACCCACCAAGAGTGAGGGGAGGAAGCTGCACCAGCCCCGTGAGTCTGCTGGGTGGGCATCCAAGGTCACCTAAGACATCACGCTATGTAACTGGAAGCTGGTTACCAAGACCCAGAAGTTAGGCCAGGTAAGGCATCAGCCCACGACGAGGCAAGGGTAGCCAGCTTGCTACCTCCAATATGCTGCCAGTCACATGAGTCAATTCCTTTCACTTACCCTTACCGACCTGCCACCCCCATCAGCACAATAGCTGCCTGAGATGGAAAGGAAAGAGGTAAAGAACCGATCACACCCCAATGCTCTGTGTTCAGCCTCCAGTAGCCTTGCAAGTCTAACTTTAAGGTACGATGCTTTGAATTGAAGTGAGTCTGAGATTTTAATAATATGATCAATATGATCATGAGTTGCAAAAAATCAGTAAACTAAGCTGGTGATTTTTATTTATTTTTTTAACATCTTTATTGGAGTATAATTGCTTTACAATGGTGTGTTAATTTCTGCTGTATAACAAAGTGAATCAGCTATATGTATACATATATCCCCTCCCTCTTGCATCTCCCTCCCACCCTCCCTCTCCCACCCCTCGAGGTGGTCACAAAGCACCAAGCTGATCTCCCTGTGCTATGCGGCTGCTTCCCACTAGCTATCTATTTTACATTTGGTAGTGTATATATGCCCATGCCACTTTTCACTTTGTCCCAGCTTAGCCTTCCCCCTCCACATGTCCCCAAGTCCATACTCTACGTCTGAGTCTTTATTCCTGTCCTGCCCCTAGGTTCATCAGAATCATTTTTTTTTTAGATTCCATATATATGTATTAGCATACAATATTTGTTTTTCTCTTTCTTACTTACTTCACTATGTATGACAGACTCTAGGTCCATCCACCTCACTACAAATAACTCAATTTTGTTTCTTTTATGGCTCAGTAATATTCCATTGTATATATGTGCCACATCTTCTTTATCCAGTTATCTGTCAATGTACACTTAGGTTTAAGCTGGTGATTTTTAGAAGGGACTGGCATGGATAAGGTTTCCTGCTATTCATAAGGATGGGGACTCAAGTTCATATCATTGGTAGTAGTCTAGAGGAAAAAAATATATCTAGTTATATATACTGGGAAGTTGAGACATTCCAATAAAAACAATAGTTAAAACTGTAAGTGGCAAAGATCTCAACTAGGAGACTAGCAATGAAGAAAGATGAGTGATTATAAATATCACTTCACAGATATAACTGAAGATCCTGACTCATGATTAAATATAAAGAAAGAGACAAAGAGATTCCAACTCACTGATTCTTAATCTTTTTGTGTGTTTACTGGGGAGGGAGGGGGTCAAGAAACCTTTTGAAAAACCCATGAAAAACTATGGCTTACAGTCCCAGGAAAATGGACATATTCACTCATAGTCAAAATGTTGCATATAATTTCAAAGACATTCAAGAATCCCATGAAGGTCATCTATAGTCCCCTTAGGGAAGTAAGAGTTTCTAGCCTGAGCAACTGAGAGAATGGTGATGCCACTAAACAAAGTGAGCAATTTGTAGAAACCCCATATCTATCTAATCACCGCCAAAACTCTCTTCTAACTTCCAAGCTCATTTATTCAACACCTCCATTTAAACATCCCCAGATTCTGAAGCTTAACCTGTCTGCAACTGGACAATCATTTTTCCCCCAACCTTGTTCTTCCTCTCATTTCCCCTAACTCAATTAAAACACCATCACCCCCCTCACTTGCTTCAGCTATATTCTTCAGTATTACCCTTGAGCATTCTTATTTTCTTCTCCCCAAACCAGTAAAACACCAGTTTACGTTTTTCTTAACTCCACTTCTCTCCATTCCCACCATCATTTACCATCAGTATAATGCAGCTTTTTAATGTACCCATGAGCTTTCAGTGTGGTCTCATTCAATGTATGCAAACCACTCCAGCTAGAGCAATATTTCAGAAGTAACAATATGATCATGTCATTTCAATACTTAAGTCAATCAATGGCTATCGTGGCCCTTAAGATGAAGTCCACTTAGTTTAGTTACTTGCTTAGTTACATGGAAGTTCCTGATCTAGCCTCTGTTTTTGGTCCAACTCCTGTCTCTTTATCCTCCACACACATCAGTCACACTGCAGCACAGATTTTTCCTCAAAGCACCATGTTTCCTCCCATCTCCAAATATTTTTTCCTTATACCCTTCTTTATCTGACCAACTTGTAACCATACTTTAGTTCTCCAGTTAGCTGCACTTCCTCAGGGAGCCTTTTTTTTAAACCTTCCCCCAACTCTGGATTTGTACCTCCTTTGTTCTTTCCTAGCACCCTATGCTTAACCCTTTCTGCACCATAGCATCCCAGTATTAGCAACTGCCTATTTACCAATCCATTATCTATCTGGGGAGTGTCAGTTCCTTGAGAGCAAAGATGGGCATTGTCTTCACTGTCCGATCCTGAAGACATATTGCAATTCCGGGAACAGAGTAGGCGCCCAAAACATATTTGGTAAATGAATAAGCAGTAAATAAAAATAGGAAGGTGGGATGATAACTTGACGGAGCAGCAAACTCAGGGGACATTTTCTTCAAACATTCTTTATCCTGGCAAACACTGGCATCCTCGTTACTGTCTCCACACCTTGTTCTTACCACCTCTTTCTCTTGGAATGGCCTCTTCCTCCTGCCACCACCTCCCCCAACCCCCACACACACTCCTCCCAGAAGACTTGCCTAACTCTTCAATGCCCACATTGCTTTCTGACTTCTCTAAATTCTTTTGGAACTTACTACTTTACATTTTAGCATGTGATCATATACTGTCTTGTAATTTCTCTTATTGTTCCATTTGAGTAAGTTTTCTCTCACATTGAGATAAGGAGATTTATTTTACTTGTGAGATAAAAGGCACTTTTTCTTTTTTTCACCAAATCTACCAGAGACCTGGTACTTAGTGACATGTTGAGAAAAGCTGGTGCTTAATTTATATGAATGAGTTACCATGATTAACAATCATACATTTCTATTCAGCAACAAGCCTTATGAAATTTTCCTACTCATTTCATTTCCAGTCTGGGAGTGAATCAGAGAGCCTGGAGCTACTTGAGAAATAGATCTTTCAATGATAGCTGTGCTATGTTGATCCAAGCATTGAGTCTGAAAAGCCATTCATTTAGCAAATAGACACTTATTAGGATAAATTTCGTGCTAAGCCTTCTCCTATCCCACTCTGACCCCCAGACTCCTACCTGCCTGCCCTGTTTACAATGATGGTGATTGTCAGGTTTCCTAGATGCAGAGCCTAAGACAGGGGTTCTCATGTTAGTGTTCTCACGGGAAGAGGAGTGAAGGTGGCAGGATAAGGCAGGAAAGAGAGCTAAGTATGCATGGGATCCCAGCTGGAGTCTGCCTTCAGCGTGAACCTGCAAAAAACTCTGGAGCATGAATTTAACTTCAGGATTGGCCCTACCTTGAGAGAAGTGTTGACTTTTCTAATCCTTCAGTCACTGGATGTAGGCTGGTGAGGGGGTGTATCCTCCAGAGTACAGAGGCTCCCATTTAGCCAAGTGTGATTCTACAGAGAAGGGACAGCTGTAAGCGAACAGCGATCATTCTCGGAAGCTGGAGTATGCAGGCACTGGTCTGATAAAGAGCATCTGGATGGGACACCAAGAGTATCCATAAAAGATGAGGACAAAACTGTT
Organism: Mesoplodon bidens; assembly: GCF_964165515.1. Classification (NCBI taxonomy): domain Eukaryota; kingdom Metazoa; phylum Chordata; class Mammalia; order Artiodactyla; family Ziphiidae; genus Mesoplodon; species Mesoplodon bidens. The sequence continues at coordinate 64,964,232 of NC_138162.1, read as the reverse complement.
CTTAGCAAGATTATGCTCCAGCTGGTAAATCTGGGAAAGAATCGAGAACAATCTTTAACATGAAACATAGTAATGGCCTGGTTTTAGCAGAAGATAGTTGAGGGTTGCATGAGATAAGAGATATAGTTAGGGGCTTCCCTGGTGGCGCAGTGGTTGAGAGTCCGCCTGCGGATGCAGGGGACACGGGTTCGTGCCCTGGTCCGGGGGGGATCCCACGTGCCGCAGAGCGGCTGGGCCCGTGAGCCATGGCCGCTGATGAGCCATGGCCGCTGAGCCTGTGCGTCCAGAGCCTGTGCTCCGCAACGGGAGAGGCCACGATAGTGGGAGGCCCGGAGAGCGGTTTAAAAAAAAAAAAAAAGAGATATAGTTAGAAAGGTCATACATTGCTAGGGACTAGTCCTCCTAAATAGTTTTCTGTTTAGAGAACAACTTTTTTAAATTGTAGATAATTCTACAAGAAATCTATTCTGTTTTTAATCATAAAAGAAAAGTATGGGGATTTGGAGAGATGATTTAAGATGTGATCAATGCCAAGCTAACTAAAACTATTCCAGATTTATAAATGACCTAACTTTATTTTCTGTTTTCACTAATGCTAGTCCAGTTACCCTCAGCCTTCCATGAGAATCTATATGGAGCAATGGGACCATCTGAAAAAGGGCTCGTTTTGGTTTAATGCCTGACAATTTTCCATTGCTCTATCCATCACAGAGTTCCCATTATCAGGCCAACATAAGCTACAGTCATTTTTTAAAAAACCATCTTCAAACTTTTGTTTTAGACTTCCTTGAGAATAAGCTATTTATCTCTGATACAGAAATATCTTAACTCAAAACAGACACCCCATTAGGCAGGGAAGGGTTTACTTGCTGCCATTCTGCTCCAGTGCTCGGAACAAACTCGGACAGAAGGAAAACAGAATTTTCGTGCCCATTCCCATGTGTGCCCTTGGCGGGTGGTTTTCTCCTTTGGCAGAACTGACTGGCTGTGCAGTAGCACCTTTCAGGATTCTGGCTGGTGAGTCTTCCACTCACCAGCCGCTGTGTGCACACTGGCATGACAGAGCCATCTATCTATTTCAGGGTGTGGCAGGATTATGTTTCATGGAACCAGGTTGCTGCTAAGCTTCCTCAGGTCCCTGCATGCCAGCCGAACACTTTGTAGGCTGAGAAAGAACCATTCCAGAGTACAAAGAAATGGCAGTCACTGACCCTAAATTACAACAAAGAGCATGCCATTAAAACTGTTTGTAGCAGCTTATGGGTAATGCAGAGCAATTAGCCAGAAATTGACATCTTAATGGGACAGGATACAGGGTATCCTGTAAGAGTGAACTTTACCATTTGCTGGGTTTAAAAAAAAAAGTTTTAAGCTGCTCTCTGAAACTCAAGTCTTTAATTGTCTCAGGGCTCTATGTGAAAGATCTAACTAATAACCGCATATGTATTCATACATCTACCTGGCAATGCAAAAGAAAAATGCAGGGATTAAATAAAAGCCGGGGTCCCCTGATGAGCAGAGACATGTCTTATTTGTGTCTGTGAATTCAATGCCTGTGTAGCCCAAGACTGGTGTAAAGTAGGCACTCAATAAATGCTTGCTAAATACAAATTCTTTATGAATGTCCATTTCCCTAAGTTTCCTGGGACATAATGAATTATCTCAGCCCTACTTTGGATTATTAGGTCTATAAAAACTGGGGGAAGTGCCCAGTTCAATTAATCTTTGGAAATGACTATATAATTATTTATATCAACCTTTCTAATCATTGATGTTTTCTTCAAATGTCAGGAACAAGGACCACTCTCATTTTGGGGGTTGCAGGTGAGGGCTTAAAATTAGTCTCCTAGTTGGACTACCATTTAGGATCTGGTTTACTCAGAGACATTGGGTGCTGCCAGATTTCTGAGACTTGCAAGCACTAATATACCTTAATCAAGGAAGTGGTAGTTTGTCCAATATATTACTTCCTGAGCTGTCTTCATCTATGCCAAGACTTTCCTTTATACTCAGGACATAAAAGGAAAATAGTTATACAAAAGTTTTTGGAAGGAAAGGAAATACTGTTTAGATACTTTCATAATAACCTTCAAGGCTATCTTAAAGGGGAAGGTTGTCACTTCAATGGGAAATGTTGACCTCACCATTTTGAAGCTGTAGATATTCTTTAATTTTTGTTCTTGTTTTGCCAATGATAATGACTGTTAGGACATACAAGAGGGGAATTACAATTTTCTTATGAATTAACCAAGAAATAAATTTAAAAGCTTTTTAGCTTAATTCACAATTAATAATAACCAACAAAATTTTAAGTGGCAGTGGCCAAAATTGCACTTGGTAAAATTTGCTGGAGTTTTGAAAACCACAAAACCTTACCTGAAAAAAAAAATACACTTTATAGGAAAAATAGCAGTAAAATGTAAAACTGAAATTTTACATGGAAAATCCATATTTGACTAAAAACAAAATAAATACAAGAATCTTTTTTTTTGGTTCAAATGTTATTTTTGAATTGGTAATATATGAATATGCATGTGTATAAAACTCAGAAAACAACAAATATACAAAAGAAAAAAATTTATGTTACTTATTCACTGACTCCAGTGATTTATATTTCCTTACTGGAAATAGCAATTAAAGTAAGTTCTTGTATAAGTTCCAGAGATACAGTTCTAATATAAATCAAGAAATAGAATTGCTATGTCAAAGGGTATGTTCATTTCAAATTTTGATCAATTTGGATAAATTGCCCCTGGAAGTTACCCCAAATTACGTTTCCACCAGAGCATGAGAGGGTTGATTCCTGACACTATCGCAGATGTTTTCATCTTTAGTTGGTTCACAGGCAAAAAAATATATATATATATATATTTTTTGTTATAGTTTTAATATGTAATTCTATTATAAATGAGGTTGGTCATTTTTTCTTATGTTTAAGGGCCATATGAATTTCCTTTTTTATGAATTGACTACCTCAGCACCATTTATCATTTATCCCACAACTTTAAATGCTACCTTTATTATATACTATTTTATGAGTTTGATTTTATGGATTTTGTGTTTCCTTATTGATTGATCTATATTCATATTCCAGGACTATGCTATTATAATTATTATAAATTATAATAGGTTTTAATATCTGATAAGGCTAAAACCTTTTCATTACATGTCTTATTCAGCATTTTCCTGGCTATTATTGTTGTTTTTTACTTCTAGGAACTTTAGAATCAAGTTGTTTGATTCAGGAAAAAAAATCTTATTTCTATTTCTAGGGGGTCAAATTTTCCTGATAAATTTAGACCTATAATATTAAATTAGGTAAAGATGATAGCTGTAAAAAACAAAAACAAAACAATGACAGAGGATACCTGGTAAAATTTAACATTGGCCTCATCCTTGTAAAATATACTGGAACATTATCTCAGTAAAAGTAATTTTATTAAAATAAAGATAAAATTTGGAAGTTGTTTAATGGCTTTAAGGGAAATTGATCAAGATATTTGATTAGATAAACAGAGGTTCTTTTCTTACAAAAGTTGATCATTTTATGTATAATTATCATTAAAATAAAGAGTAAAACTGTCCTTGGAGTTAAAAGGTATAAAAAAATAATTTCTTACCATTTCAAAATGATATAATTATATCTCTCCTACTAAGTTGAGGAATATATTTTGATGGAAGTTTAGAGACTAACCTAGAATAGTATCCTGTTAACAATTATTTAGGGAGTTTAGGTTTCCCTTGTTGATGTAGCAAACATTTCTAAAAATCTTAATTTGGGTAAATATAATAAAAATCTATTAATTCAATAACCAGTGACTAACTTGTGTTTTCTGAATTAAAATTGCCTATAAATTAATTAAGCCTTTTTAGTGGTGACCTCCAGCTGATTGCTAAATTATACTGGAAAGAATTCTGAAGTTAGAGTCAGATGATCTGGGTTTGAATTCCGATTTGAACTTTTATCACATACATGAAATTAGGGACTGAGGCTGAGTAAGGAAGTTGTAAGAATTATGTATCATGATATGAAACCCTACTAAACAAACAAAAAACAGATCAATATATGTTTATGGAATAAATCAATGAAGAAAGAAAGAAAGGAATGAATACGAGCTTTGATTTACAATCAGCAAGGCATGAATGAATTTCTTGCACTGACCCTGACCCATTCTCCACTTTCCCCCTGCCACGGCTGGTGTAAAAAACAAAACAAAACATGGCCAGGCTGGCTACTTCCAGAAGTTCTATCTAAGATCTTGGATGCAAGAAAAATTAATTGACCCCACACAGTTATCAAACACTTGACTTTCCTTCATTAACATAATTTTCTAATCAGCTAGGTTAATCTTGACTGTGAAACTTTTTATTAAAGTATAAATAATTCTCAGTGGTAAACTGACATCATTCACCTCTGTTGAACTCATTTGCTTTCAGGCTCACATTGAGTTTCACAACTGCAGACGGGCCGTAAAAAGTTTATGAAATACTAATAAGGTGTTTTTTTAAAGAAACCAATACAAAGTTTTATAGGTTTTTGGAATAGGTTTACTTTAACTGATTTTTAGGGGTCTTTGTGGATGTTGTGTTCTAGTGCATGAAGTGCATCTGATGCCCCTCTCGGGCTGGCAATAACAAAGCTCTCACTGGGAAATCGCTGCATTTCTTTGGCAAAATTCAGGCCCAAACAGAAGGTAACTCTCAATTGTGCCAAGGAATGAATCACGTGTAGATGCTACAAGACAGCACAGAAGCTCAGCCTTGGGCCGGAGGGAAAGAAGGACCAACCAAGAAGGCAAGACTGACAGTAGGTGGTGTAACTCAGGGATAGGATTGTTTCCCAAGAACAAGGGCCAGAGGCTAAAAGTACACTGACCCAGCAGCAGATTCAGGCATCCGTCTAAGCTGTCACTACTGTTTGGGGGAGCCCAAGCTGGTGGATGTCACGTAGAGTGGAAGTCTCCAAGCAATGCTATAAAGACTTTGGAGTCAGATATCTGGGTTCAAAATCCTAGTTCCCCACCTCCTGTGTGGCCTTGAACACGTTACCTCACCTCTCTGGGCCTCAATTTCCCCACCTATAAATAATATCTATCTTCCAGCGTTGGTGTGAAGGAGTAGAAATCATGTGCATAAAGGACCTGGGGCAGGACCTGGCCCATAATCAGTACTACAGAAACGACCAATATGGCTGTGCTGCTGTCATTAGAATTAGGAAAGTCCCAGCATCTTGGTTCCAGGGCAGGCTGTAAGTGAAAGCCAGCCAGAGCTCGGGGGAGAGGAGATGGGAGCCAGGCTGCTAGGAGAGGGGTCAATCAGAGTCAGGTTGCCAAGACTCACAACCCAGTGTTCGAGGCAGGCTCCTTCTCAGAAGAGGAATGGAGCTCAAACCAAGTCACGCAAGGGCAGTTACAAAGACTTGGGTCTCTTGGAGTTAACTGTGGGAGGAAGGATGCATCCTCAGTACTACAGAAACGACCAATATGGCTGGGGCCGAGGGTGAAAGTACAAACTGAGGTCCACATACAATAGAAATAAAACTTAAAATTCAGCTGAGAGCTAAGCATTTAATACAATATATTCTCTCCTTCTGCCTTGAAACTATACAATCAGGAGGGATAGATTAGGAGTTTGGGACTGACATGTACACATGGCTATATTTAAAATGGATAACTAACAAGGACCTGATTGTATAGCACAGGGAACTCTGCTCAATATTCTGTAATAACCTAAAAGGGAAAAGAATTTGAAATAGATACATGCGTATGTATAACTGAATCACTTTGCTGTACACCTCAAACTAACACAACATTTTTAATCAACTATATTCCAGTATAAAATAAAAATTTTAAAAACAAAAAAAATTAAAATTTTTTAAAAATTAAAAAAAAAAAAAAGAAGGACCTAGAAGTTCAGGCTTGAATGAGGAGTTCTCAGAATCCTTACAATTCCACACTGACCCTTGGCCTCTGGTTCCTGGCACACCTCCCCGTCTTCTCAGTCCAGCTCTGTCTAGCATTGCAGTGGGCCTCATGTGATCATGTGCTAACACCTAGCTCATATATCCAAGTGTTAGTCATACCCCTACAACACCCCTCCCTTGGCCACTTCTCCATCCATACCCAGAAGTGGGGAACACCTCAGGAGGGGACATCCAGGGAAGAGAACCACACACCCCAGGATGTAGTCTTGGAGCCATCCAGGCTGGAAATTTTGGGGTACAGCCTGAGGTGTAGGTGACACTGGCTACTGCTGGCCATGTCGAACCCACAGATATGGACAGGAGGACCACAGTAGAATCTGAAGTATGGACCCACGGCCAGGCGCTCTCTTGCTAGAGTCTAAGGTTGGCACTGCCCACATACATCAGGTTTGGAATTATCCAACTCATTCTAGACCCTCCTACCTGAAGGCAATGGAGCACACTGGGCACTTCCAGGCCCGCCTAGATCTGGACCAGGAACTCACCAGCTGCAGAATCTACAACTGAGTATAATGTGGGAAGGTGGGGACAGACAAGGAGGGTGTTTCTTCTCACCCAGCACTTCATCCCTGGAGCATTACTAATCTAGTGGTTACCTTCTCCCAATTTTCCCTATAGGACAAATATGTTTTTAAAGAAATAATAAAAACCAATGATTATATATTTTAGTAAAGCTCTCAGGGTCTTCCATATTATGATGGAAGGCTGAAACATGCATCTCAATTCACTTCATCTGAAACCGCACTAAAACTTCACTAAAGGAATTCTTTAAAAGACAAACCCTCAAGGACAGAGAGAATGAGAAAGCAGACATAGCAACCAAGTTTTGGATCTGGAAATCAGGTGGTCCACTGACCCCTGACTTAGCCAATACAAACGAGCCTATCCCTGAGCTGACACTGGAAAAAGCTGAGAACCAGCGTGATTTGTGACAAACCATCTTCAAAAGACAGAGGGATTAGTAGCCCTAGGGGTCACTGAATCCAGAAATGAACAGTGGAGGGCGTGAAATAAGGAGAAGCTTGCTGGAAATTGGGAATGAATAAGATGCTAGCAGCACTGGATCAGTAAGAAGTTAGCTTTCATGGAAATTCTTTAAAAGGCACCTTCTTCAGGCAGATGAACTGCCTGAAAAGACGAGTCCCTTCTAGGTAGGAGAATTTGGAAAGCAAACGCATCCACCAAGTGAAAGAATAACAAAGAAGCATCCCTTCCAGGGGCCATTTCTTAGGGAAAAAGGCATGTGCTGAATTTCAGTACCACCAGTCAACCTCCATCCTGCTGCCATCTTACCAGGCAGGTTTGTGCCGTACAGAAAATGCACAGGCTTATGCAAGAACTTGGAACCCCTGCAAACTCTCCGCAACCTACCCCCAGGCAACTGCCTCTCCTCCATCCCTGCAGGGACATATTTGGTACTTCATCAATTTCCCCAGAGTGGGGCCTTGTCAACTCTCAGGAGGGGAGATACCAGTGAAAAACTCTACTCAATTCATCTTTTCTTGGGAGCCTTCATCTTATGGAGGCAATTAGGTTTGTGCTTCATATTTCCTTTATTTAATTTTGCTATCTATGAATACTTGAGTGTATATTTCCAAAAATCAAGGACTTTCTATAACTTAATCACAGTGCATTTAAAAAACTCAGAAAACTTACTGTTGATACAATACTATTATCTCAATACCTATTCCACATTCAAAATTTCCTTGTTGTCACAAAAATGTTTTTTTTTTACAAGTTTCTTTTTCTCTACATAAGGATCGAATCCAAGATTAGCCATTACATATAATTCTAAAAATAAATATTGTCTTCTTTAGAATATCTCCACAGTTGGTAAAGCTATTCACAAATTAAAGAGACTATTTAGCACAAAAGTCTACATAGTGATTACTCCTGCTTAGTGCTGGGGGAGTCGGAAGGGAGGGACAGTCAGATATCTTCCATGAAACCAAGAATAATTTATTTCATAATCTTGGTGGTGGTTTCACAAATGTTCACTTTTACTCTTCTTTAGATAATACATATACATTTTATACACTTTTTGAATGAACAGTACAGTATATTTTTAAGAAGATAATCTGAGAGTCTGCTTTAGGGACAGAATAGCTAAGCTACTCTTAGTTAAGTCAGCTCATATTACTCAGCTTGATCTGTCTTAGAAAATATTCTTATCTTAAGAGTCAACTTGGTGTCAGGAAAGACACATGACCTTTCTGTGAAATACCCTATGGCTAAGATAAGTGGCCCAACTAGTTACTAGTTTGCAACTCTGAGCCTCCTTTCCTTAATCTGAAAAATTATGACAATACCAAATTCAAAGCTTTATTAAAGATTTTAAAAGATAAATGCATAGAGTGCTGATTCATAGTATATTACCCAAAAAGATAAATTTCCTCTTCCCATTGGCTGTCCTGTCTCAGTTCATTGATAAACTAGTTTAACACATAATAAACTGACTAGTTTTTATTGCTAGTTGTTCCTTATTTCTCAGGTCAAAAAATGACCTTTTTTGCCCTTTTGGTCGCTTAGGACATAAAACCTCTTTATACTGAGATCAAATCCTAATTACCCTTACCTTCTGCTGCATTTTATACTGTATCCACATTCAAAGGATGGAAATTTTGTTTCCATCCAAACCCTGATCAGATGAATGATTGGTATTTATGCTGTAGAGATTTGATTTTAATATTGGTTCCAGAGTCACCTTCTAGATTTTCAAGATCATATTAGGCTTAAATATCAAGCGAGTTGGGAAAGTTTCCCTATTTTTCTATTTTTTGAAGTATTTGTAAAGTATTGTAATTATCTGTTTCATGAATATCCTGTAGAACTCACTCCTAAAACTGGTCACAGTTTGTATATGTTTTCGTATGTGTCACTGTGTATATTAACTGATTCAATTACTTTAATGATTATGCATTTGTTCAGGTTTAGGGTTTTTATTATTCTGTTTTCTATGAGGCCATTTCATCTAAATTTTCAGAATATTAGCATAAAAAACTTAAGCATATTAGTATTTACTTGAAGTTTTTCTTTGTGGTAATTTTCTTCTTTGTTCCTACCATTTGTTAATCTCTCTCATTTCATTCAATCTTGCCAGTTATCTTCTAGATTTTTCAAAGAAGTGACTCTGTTGATTTATTGAGTTTAGCTATTGCATCTTTTAAAACTAATGTCTGCTTTTACTATTTCCTTCATCCTTCTTTGTGAAAATTTTGTTATTATTTATCCAGTTTATTAGGTTGCATCCATGAATCACTAATTTTCAACATTTCTTTTTTCCTAAGTGGGTTTGTTTCCTTCAGTAATTTGATGTATCCCACAAGTTGGATATGCATTTTTTTCTCATTGTCATTCCATTCTAAGAATATTCTAATTCTCATTTTCATCTGTTATTTTCTCCCAAAAGTTTTCTGAAATTTGTTGAAACTTGCCTTGTGGCCCAGTGCAGGATCAATTTTCACAAGTATTTTCTATGTGACTGAGAAAAGTATTTATTCCTCAATTGTTTTATGTGTTTATTCCATAAGTTCCTTATTTATAAGTTTTCATATTTTCTATACCTTTATCAATTTTTTTTTCTGTTTTACCTACCAACTGTTATAACACATGTCTCAAATTCTCCCAATTTGATTGCTGAATTACCTCTTTGTAATTCTCCAATTTTTTTTTTTTTTTAGATTTTGAGGATACTTTATTCATGCAGTTTCTATGCAGTATAAATATCTGTCTCATTACATTTATTATGTTTAAGAACTTTGATTTAATTTTCTCATCTTATCTTGCAGTTTCTATATGACCTGTCTGTATATGCTGGGTTTTCCCCTCATCTTGTGCCTGATTTTTAAATGACTGACATTTTACTACATATTTCGATTATGTTAGGCATTAACTTAAAATCTTAATGTGTACCTTATATAACAGAATCTTAAGTTAATCACATCTTCCTCTTCCCAAACAATATCTGTCAGAATACTTTCACTCTGATCATTCCTTTTTATCTTGCATATTAATCCAGATTTTAATTCTAACTTGTTTTTTAATTTTACAACTGGTCACAAATACAGAGGTAGTGGGGTTTGTTTTCCAGTCAATATTTTACTATGTTTATTCCTATGATTTACCTACTTGTTCATTATTCCATTTTGCATTTCTGTCCTTTCTGGTGGATTCAGTTTATTTCTTCCTGTAGTTTGCCATGTATCCTACAAATGTTCCCTTGGTGAATGTACTTCGGTAGTAAATGCTCAGTTTTTCTTTGTCCCAAATATATATACTCAACCTGTGAATGATAATTAAGCTTGTCAGAGCTTTTAAGGTCTAATTATACTGTTTTCTAGTGTCTAGTTTTGCAACTCAAATGTCTGGTTTCAGTCTAATTGTTATTTCTTCATAGGTAATTTTTTTCTCTCTAAATTATTTCAAGTAGTTCTTTGTCTCTGGTGATCTACAGTTGTATTTACCCTATTTAAGTTCATTCACCTCCCTGAATTTGAGGATTTGTATCTTTCATTAATTCTAAAAAACTTTCAACCATTATCCCTTTGAATATTACCCCTCCTGCATTCTCTCTGCTCTTTCATTCTAAATTTTGTTTGAATATATATTAGGCCTCCTCATTCTTTTCTTCATCTCTAATCCTTTGTCATTTTTCTATCCTTTTTCTCTCTCTGTATATTATTATGGGTAATTTATTCAGAACTAATTTCCAGTTCACCAATTTTCTTTACCTTTTACTATTTTACTATTTAAATTCTTCATTGAAGTTTTCATTTTGGTGTTTAATTTTTTCTTTACATCTATATTTTTTTCTTCCAAATATGCCTATTATTATTTGATGACATTTGGTTTTTATAATATCTTGATTTTTTTCTATGTTTTTAACTCTAGTTTCTATTTCTGTCAATTTTCTGCATACATATACATAATATTCTTTAATAATTCCAGTATCTGAAATCTTGAGTGTCTTTACTTATAGTTATTGTTTCTGCTGACTTTGTTCATCATGGTTTGTTTCCATTTGTGTTTTATAATGTTTGTTTGTCAATTTTGTTGATAGGGCTTTATCTGGAGTAGTATTTGCCATTCTCAGTTAAAGGTTCATATCTTCAGAAAGGATTTCTGTTTGTTTTCCCCAGATGCCTAAGGGTCAATGAAACTGAGGACCTCTTTATGTCAATGTCATGGCTTGACTTTTCCCAGATTGTACCAGTGGAGTGGGGAGCTGTTTTCCTACCATCCAGATCCCTTACCAAGACAGACTAATTGTCACCTGTCTTTGTCATGGATTTTTAAGCCAACTGCTACACTGAGTGAGCTCTTTAAGATCCCCACATTATACCAGAGGGTCTTGATTTCAACTCTTCATTGCTCAGCCTAAGGCCTACTCTCTATCCCTGAAAGCCTCTTAAAAGACAAAACTCTTGGTTACCAAGATCTGCCAATGCCCTTTGGGCACATAGATTCAGTGCCTACTTACTAGTCTAGTTTCACATTTTTTTGTGATTTGGGACCCTTAAATTTTTTTTTTACTTTCTTATAGCTTAACTATGCATTTGAGAAAATGTTTCTCCTCTCTTGTCATTTATTTATAGATATGTTCAGATGACCTCATTTGCTATATTGCAGAAAATAGAAACTTTTACTAGTTTTATTAACTCTCTATTCTAGACCCATTCTTTGTTTTGGGGGGCTTTTTTTTTCCCCCTTTCTTGCCTTATCAACCCATCTCAGCTATGGCAGTAACTACCAGAGCAGTAACAATCTCTCATTTCTCAACAAAGATCATCAAATTCCTTTTAGGGTCAAGTTTTCCAGGCCCTTACCTAAAAGTCTTCCTTTACTCAGACTAAAGTCTTGACAATAGCACAGCTAAAACTCATCTGCATTTCATTTACTGACTCTGATTCTTGTCAGCCTAAGTATGTTCTCAAATTCACAGATGAATATGGGAGAGAAAGGGGGAGGTGGTGGTGTCAACAAGTTTTAGAACAGAATTTAATAACAAGTTTGCCTTTTTCAATCCTGCCCAAAGCCAGCTAAACTACATGAGGTTGAAGAAATATACCCTAAATTTGGCTGAAATAGAACACAATATGTAATCAAACATGCAGTTAAAAAAAGAGTGCTTGAGTTATGATATAAACAGATAACATATAAAACAGGATTTATAGGTAAACAGATATGTATTCTAAAACCTTATCTCAGATCTCTAAGAGCTCTTCAAGAGAAAAAAAAAAATCAAATCATGGAGGAAAAAAATTAACATATGGTTTCCCTGACAACTTGTCTCAAAATTCACATCTAGCAGTCAAGCAAATATCCTCTCAAAGTTTTTATTTTGAAAAGTTGGGAAAGATCTGATGAATTTCCAGTATATCATTAGTTTTACAGTTGACACAGCCATACCTGAAAGCAGCCTTCTTGATGCACACAAACATGTATAAATGTCACCAACACAAGAAGAGGTGATCACCAGAGGTACCTAATTGTTCAATGAATCAAATTAATATGAATTCTTTCATATATACTGTAGTCACATCTGGACAACTTTCATACAGATTTACTCCAAATTATTAAATCTATGCCATAAATTAACAATGAATGACTAGCTAATGAACTTTCAACAAGAGGATTACAAAGTATTCATATCAGTCATTTCCAATATTTCACACCTGTCAAGAAGCACATGTCTTGCTAGAGGACAAATAGCAAAATACTTAATTCTGCACCTCCCTTGCCCCAAAATGCCTGCTTTCTACTCAAATTAGAGTAAAGGAGTATTACTGTCAAAGCTTCCAGAAAAAGTTACCTACATTTGTTCTCTGCTTCATTACTTTCCACTAAGTACTCAACCCAAATCTACAGTCTCTGCTTTCAATATTCCACAGGCACTGCCCTGGCAAAGGCCAACAACCACCTCTGCTTTTCTAAACCCAGTGAGCCTATTTCCATTCCTGTTTCTGACTGTTTGCCCAACTTCTTCTGCATAATTTCCTTAACGCTCACTTTCTTCACCTAAACTTTCATCTAGGTCCCCTTTCTGTCTCCCTGAAATGCTGCTGCTTTCCTGGGCTCTGACTTCTTTTATTCTCAAACTGCATGATCTATCGAATACATATCTATACTTTTGACTAAACTTCCATATTGACACTTTTTAAATCTCTATCACTAGCTAACATTTTTCTCTTGAGCTCAAGAGCTGCATTCTGGACACTTTCTATGTATGTCCCATAAATACCTCAGACTACCCAAGACACAAAGTGGACTCATTATTTATCCTGAACTCTCTGTCTGCAAGTGAACAGTAACATTATCATACTACCAAGCCAGGTAGACATTTAAAGGAGAAGCCTCTCTTACTCTCTAGAGGCAGTTACTTATTGTAACCTACCACTCCCAACTCCTTAACATTCTTTCTGCTCACTGTTGTTGCTGTCATGGTTTAAGGAAGTCAACAAACCTTCTATGGGCTCTTGCAGCAGCCATCTGATTCATCTCTCTGACTCTAGCTTTGTATATCTACTTTCCACCAGTCTAACCTCTATGCTGCTGCCGGGGTGGTCTTTCTAACATGTAAATCTGATCACATCATTCCTTTGCTTAAAATTCTTCGGTAGCTCCCATAACCATGTTTCCCAAACTAGTGTCTCCCTTAGAGATTCTGAGTCATTAGATCAGAGCCAGGGCTTAAGGTCCTGTATTTTAATGAGAGCCATAGGTGAGTCTTATAATTAAGCAAGGTAACATTAATCCACAGAATTAAATCTCAACTTTTTCCATAGCATGTAAGTCTACCTCATCTCTCCTGCCTTCTATCCCCAGAACACTTCAATACGCATACACACACACACACTCACACACACACTGCAGTCAACTTTTAATTACACTGAGTCACACAGAATGCCCCCAAAGTGCCATAAATGCCGTGTTCTCTTACACCTCAACACCATTGCACATGTTGCTACCACTGCCTATCATGCAGTCTCTAGGTTATGAAACTAGTCCCGCAAGTCTCAGAACTAGTCCTTACCTCATCTATGAGGATTTTTCTGATTTCCTCAATCAGATTTAAGGATACCTTCTCTTACAGCCCCATGAGTTTTGTGTATACCCCCATTATAATATTTTAGCACCCCCATCATTGCATTCTGTTTAAATGTGTATTGACTCACTAGACTGGGGGAATTGAGAGAAAAGAAACTTTTACCTTTTATCCATAACACTTTACACAGAGCCTGGTATTAAATGAATATTTAAGGAATTACCAAATAAATGACTGAAAGCCATGTTAAGTAGAAAGAACTGGCTTGGGCCCCAGCTCCATTCTGCCAATCACTAACTGTCTCATCACAGAACAAGTAACACACCCTCTCAGAATCTCAGCTTCCTCATATATAAAAAGGACAAGTTAACACATGATTTCTATTGGCCTATTTTTTTAACATTTTTTATGGAAAAGTTCAAACATATACAAAAGTAGGAAGAATGGTAAAATGAATCCCCTTGTACTCACACCTAGCTTCAATCACTGACACATAGCCAACATTTTTTCTTTATACCTCCAGCTACTTCTCCTTCTTCAGATTATAGGCAAACTCCAGATATCATATCATTAAAGCCATAAATATTTCAGTATGTATCTCTAACAATAAAAACTAAACTTTGAATATCCTTAACACCATGCCATAATCTTATGATTCATCTTGGTAGATCAAATTTATGGTCATAATTCTTCACATACACCTCCTTATTAGAATTATTCATCCATATCCTTGCCTTGGCCTCATGTATATCCCCACTCTTTGAATTTGGGTTTGGCTGTATGAATTCCTTTCATCAAAGAGATGTTAGTGGACATGACTCAAGCCAATCTTGAAGTGTTCTTGCACATTTGGGCTCATCCTCACATGTTCTTGCTTTTTGGACAAGAACATGCCTCTGATAACTACTGGTTCAAGGAGGATAAGAAACATGTGGAGCAATTTTGAACCCAACCTGAAGCTTGGAGCCACCCCAACAACCTTCTAAATTTACAACCTAAACCAAAGCTATCCCAGACAACTCGCAGACATGTCAGCAAGAAATAAATGCCTATTGCTCTGTGACACTGATATTTTGTGTTTTTTATTCAGAAAAAGCTGAAACAACAAGTTAAAATTAACAGAATTTCCTTAATATCAAATATACAGTATGTTAACCCAATTATTTATTTGTGTAGAATTCTTTATATCTTTAGAGGTAGAATTGACATACAACAAAATGCATAAATCTTAAGTATATTATTAAATGAGCTTTGACAAATAGAGTATAACTGTGCAATTCAAAACTCTGTCAAGGTAGAAACATTATGATCTCTGAAGAAAGTTCCCTCGTGCCCCATCCCAATCTACTCCCACCCATCATCTACCCCTTCAGACAACCACTGTTCTAAGTTTCTTTTTGCCTGTTCTAGAAATTCGTTGAAACAGAATCCTACAGTATGCACTCTTTTTTTAAGGCTTATTTAACTAACCATAATGTCTTTGAGATTCACCCATGTTGTTGTGTGTATCAGTAATTTGTTCCTTTTTATTGATAAGTACTATTCCAAGTTATTTATATACCACAGTTTGCTTATCCACTCTTGATGTACACTTGGCCTGTATCCATTTGGGGCTCTGACGAATAAAGCTTCTATGAACAAGTCTTGTTGTTTTTCATTTATCTTGGGAAAAGACTTAGTTGTGGAATACTTGAATCATAGGTTAGGTATATCTTTATTTTTATAAGAAACTGCAATTCCTTTTTCCAAAGTGGTTATATCATTTGACACTCCCACTAACAGTTTATAGAGTTTTGGTTTCTGCATATCCTTGCCAACATCTGATACTGCCAGTCTTTTAATTTTGACCTTTCTAATAGATTTGTAGTGGTATTTTATTGCAGTATTCATTTGCTCCTCTCATTCCCCTGATGATACTGAATGCTTTTTGAACTTTTTTTGGTCATTTATATATCTTCTTTTGTAAAGTGTCTGCTCAAATTGCCCATTTAAGGACTGTTAGAATGCACTCAAATTTAAAGATCATCAACTTAAAATAATAATGTATATATGTATATATAGGTTGTTATATATGAACTTCATGGTAACCACAACCCAAAAACCTTTAATAGATACACACACACAAAAGAAAGGAATCCAAAGATAACGCTAAAGATAGTCATCCAATCAATCACAAGGGAAGAGAGCAAAAAGAAGAAGAAACAAAAAAGAGCTATAAACACAACCAGAAAACAATTTACAAAATGGCAGTAAGTACATACCTATCAATAATTAATTGCAAATGGACTAAGTTCTTCAATCAAAAGACAGAGTAACTGAAAGAGTTAAAAAACAAGACACATCTATATGCTGCCTTTAAGAGACTCACTTCAGATCTTAAGGCACACACAGACTGAAAGTGACAGGATGGAAACAATTATTTCATCCAAATGGAAATGAAAAGCAGGCTGGGGTAGCAATACTTATATCAGACAAAATAGACTTTAAAACAAAGGCTAACAAGAGACAAAGAAGAACATAACATAATGATAAAGAGATCAATTCAACAAGAAGATATAAAAATTATAAATACACATGTACCCAACATGTGATCATCTAAATATATAATACAAATATTAACAAACATTAAGGGAGAAATTGACATAACACAATAATAGTAGAAGACTTTAACACTCGATTTACATGAGTGGAGAGATCAACAAGACAGAAAATCAATAAGGAAACAGTGGCCTTAAACAACACATTAGACCAGAGAGACTTAATAAGTATAGAAAACTTCTTTCAAAAGCAGCAGAATACACATTCTTTTCAAGTGCACATGGAACATTCTCCAGGACAGATCACATGGTAGGCTACAAAACAAGTCTCAATAAGTTTAAGAAGATTGAAATCATATCAAGCACCTTCTCCAACCACAACATTATGAGACTAGAAATCACCTATAAGAAAAAGACTGTAAAAAACACAAACATGTGGAGGTTAAACAATATGCTACTAAACAATCAATGGCTCACTAAAGAATCAAAGAAAAATTTTAAAATACCTGGACGGACTTCACTGGTGGTGCAGTCGTTAAGAATCCACCTGCCAATGCAGGGGACATGGGTTCGAGCCCTGGTCCAGGAAGATCCCACATGCCACACAGCAACTAAGACTGTGCACCACAGCTACTGAGCCTGTGCTCTAAAGCCCACGAGCCACAACTACTGAAGCCTGTGCACCTACAGCCCCTGCTCTGCCACAAGAGAAACCACCACTCGCCACAACTAGAGAAAGCCTGCGCACAGCAACAAAGACCCAATGCAGCCATAAATAAATAAATAAATAAGCAAACAAACAAGTAAAAATTTAAAATACCTGGAGACAAATGGAAATGGAAGCATAATGATCCAAAACTATATGGGCTGAAGCAAAAGCAGTCCTAAGAGGGAAGTTTCTAGCCATATAAGCCTACCTCAAGAAATAAGAAAAATCTCAAATAAACAATCTAACTTCAAACCCAAAGGAATTTAAAAAAGAAGAACAAAGCCCAAAATTAATAGAAGGAAAGAAATCATAAAGATCAGAGCAGAAATGAATGAAATAGACACACACAAAAATAGAGATCAATGAAATGAAGAGCTGGTCTTTAAAAAGAAGCAAAATTGATAAACTGATGGGCAGATTCATCAAGAAAGAAACAGAGGGCCCAAACAAATCAGAAATCAAAGAGAAATTAAACCAACACCACAGAAATGCAAAGGATCATTAAAAATTACCATGAACAATTACATAGCAATAAAATGTACACCCTAGAAAAAAGGAATATATTCCTAGAAATGTAAAATCTTCCAAGACTGAATCAGAA
Organism: Mesoplodon bidens; assembly: GCF_964165515.1. NCBI lineage: Eukaryota > Metazoa > Chordata > Mammalia > Artiodactyla > Ziphiidae > Mesoplodon > Mesoplodon bidens. Next base: position 64,946,358 of record NC_138162.1, on the reverse strand, counting down.
AGAAATAGAAAATATGAATGGACAAATTACCAGTTATGAAATTGAATCAGATTTTAAAACTCCCAACAAACAAAAGTCCAGGAACAGATGGTTTCATAGATGAAATCTACAAAACATTTGAAGAAGAGATAATACTGATTCTCCTCAAACTATTCCCCAAAAACTGAAGAGAAAGGAATGCTTCTGAACTCATTCTATGAGGACAGCACCACCCTGATACCAAAACCAGACAAAGACACCACAAAAAAAGAAAATTACAAGGCAATATCACTGATGAACACAGATGCAAAAATCCTCAAAAAAGTATTAGCAAACTGAATTCAACACTATATTTAAAAGATCATACACCACAAGCAAGTGGGACTTACTGCAGGAATGCAAGGATGTTTCAATATCTGCAAAATCAATGTGATCCATCACATTAACAAACTGAAGAATAAAAACCATATGATCATCTCAATAGACGCAGAAAAAGCTTTTGACAAAATTCAACATCCATTTATGATAGCTCTTCACAAAGTGTGTATAGAGGGAACATACCTTGACATAATAAAGGCCATATATGACAAACCCACAGCTAACATCATACTCAACAGTGAAAAGCTACAAGCTTTTCCTTATCAGGAATAAGACAAGGATGCCCACTCTCACTACTTTTATTCAACATCATATTGGAAGTCCTAGCCAGAGCAATTAGGCAAGGGGAAAAAAAAGTAAAAGGAATCCAAATTGGAAAAGAACAAGTAAAACTCTCACCGTATGCAGATGATATGATACTATATATAGAAAATCCTAAAGATCCCACCAAAAAACTATTAGGAAAAAAGAATTTAGTAAGGTTGCAGGACACAAAATTAATATACAAAAGTCTATTGTGTTTCTATACACTAACAGTGCACTGTCAGAGAAATTAAGTTAATTTCATTTACAATTGCATCAAAATAGTAAATAATAAATAAAATAAATAATAAAAAACAATTAATAAAATACCTGGGAATAAATCTAACCAAGGAGGTAAAACCCTATCAAAATAGCAATAGTATTTTTCACAGAAATGCAACAAATAATTCCAAAGTCATATGGAAACACAAGAGACCCAGAAGAGCCAAAACAATATTTAAAAAGAAGAACAAAGCTGGAGGTATCACTCTTCCCAATTTCAAGCTATACTACAAAGCTATAGTCATCAAAACAGTATGGTACTGGCCTAAAAACAGACACATAGATCAGTGAAGCAGAATACAGAACCCAAAAATGAACCCACACTTATATGGTCAATTAATCTTTGACAAAGGAGACAAGAATATATGACAGGGAGAAGACAGCCTCTTCAATAAATGGTGTAGGGAAAACTGGACAGCTATGTGCAAAAGAATCAGACTGGACTATTTTCCCATGCCATATATAAGATATGGAAGCAAACTAAGGGTCCACCAATAGATGAATGGATAAACAAGATGTGGTATCTATCTAACTATCTGTCTATCTATCTACCTACCTACCTACCTACCTATCTACCTATCTATCTATAATGGAGTATTATTCAGCCATTAAAAGAATGAAATCTTGCCATTTGTGGACAACTTGGATGGGCCTAGAGGGTTTTTTCTAAGTGAAATAAATCAGACAGAGAAAGGCAAATACTCTATGATTGTACTTACATGTGAAATCTAAAAAACAAAACAAATGAACAAACAACAGAACAGAAACAGACTCATACACACAGAGAACAAATTGGTGGTTTCCAGAGGCAGGGGTTGGGGGGATGAGTGAAACAGATGAGTAAGATCAAGAGGCACAAACTTCCAGTTATAAGTCACAGGATGTAATGTACAGCAGACGGAATACTGCCAATAATACTGTATTATAACAACTTTGCATGGTGACAGATGGTAACTAGCCTTATTGAGGTGGTCATTTTTTAATGTATAAAAATAGCGAATTGCTGTGTTGTGCACTTGAAACTAGCATAATATTGTAAGTCCATTGTATTTCTATAAACAAGGAAAAATTGTTTGCTAATTTATTATCAGGGCAATTGTCTTTTATTATACAGTTGTAGTTCTTTATAAATCTTGTATACAAGTCCTTTATGAGGTATATATTTTTAAGTATTTTATTTAATTCTGAACTATATTCAGATATTAATAGTTTAATTTTAAAATTAAAATGTTTATTGTGAGTTAATTTTCTTCTCAAATGGTAACCTTTTGAAATCTATGGCACAAAATCACAACCAGAATACTGAGGCCCATACAGTCAAAAAAAAGCTAATGAAAAAAAATAAAGAGAAATTCTCAAAAAAATATTCAAATAATCCTCCAAAAGCTGGAAAGAAGGAATAAAGGAAAAAATGGAATAGAAACTTAACATGAAAAAGGTAGACCTAAAGCCAATCACATCAATAATTACATTACATTTAATTGACTATACACATTAATTATCCTAGCAAGTTTCCTGAAGGAATTGAGAAGCTGGTTCTAAATTATATATATATATATATAAATATATATATATATATATATATATATATATATATACATATATATATATATTTAAAAGACCTAGAATGGGCAAATCTTTAAAAGAAAAACAAAATTGGAATCCTGACACTATCTGACTTTAGGACTTACTTTAAAGCTGCACTAAATGAAAGCAGTATGGTATAGATCTATCCTTAGACCAATAGGACAGAATTTCAGAAGTAGACTCAGACTTAACACAATCAACTGATTTTTTAACAAAGTTACCAAGGTAATTCAATGGGGAAGGTTGCTTTTCCCAAAAAAAGAAAAAAAAAAAGTTTTTTCCCATGAAGAAAAAAATGAAGCCCTTTTCTTTTTGCAACACATACAAGAAATAACTTGAAATGGATCAGAGACCAAATAACAAGAGCTAAAATCAAAGTTTCTAAAGGGAAAAAAAGGAGAAAATCTTTGTGATACTAGGTGAAATAAATATTTCTTAAACATGTTACAAAGAGCACAAACTATAAAATAAAGAAAATGATTAAATGAACTTCTTCCAAATTCAGAACATGTGCTCTTTGAAAAACAAGATTAAGAAAGCAAAAGCAAGACCTATACTGGGAAAAAATATTTACAAAACGTATATATGACAGAAGTTTGTACCTAGAATATACAGAGAAAACTTACAACTCAATAATAAGACAATCCTATGAAACTTATGAATTTCTTAATAGGCAAAAGATTTGAACAGACATTTTACAAAAAAAGGTAAATAACAATTAAATACATGAAAAGACACTTAACACGCATTATAGAAACACAAATTCAAACCACAATGAAATACCACTACTCACTCACTAGAAATACAAAACTAAGAAGACAGACAATTCCAAGTGTTGACAAGGATACAGAGCAACTAGGACTCTCGTAGCATGATGGTTCCATATGCACAGTGAGAGAGGGTCCTTGGAAAACAGTTTGGCAGTATCTTATACAGTTAAATATACACTTACCTTATGTCCCAGCCTCTCCTATCATGGACATTTATCCAAGACAAATGAACAAATATGTCAAGAAAATTCATGGACATGGGTGTTCATAGCAACCTTATAAATAACCAAAGACTAGAAACAGTACAAATGTCATTCAACTGGTACATAAAGAAATTATGGCATACCCTTATAATGGAACAGACTCAGCAATAAAAAGGAACAAACTACAGGTACATGCACCAATATGAATGAATTACAGAAGCATTATACGAAATGAAAGAAGACAGACATGAAGGTGATATAGTGCAGATCAGCTGTTGCCTGTAGCCAGGGTTTGAGGAAGGTAACTGACTGCAAAAGAGGTAAGAGAAAGCATTTTGAAGTCATGGAAGATACTTGATTGTGCCAATATCAAACTGTACATTGAAAGTGGGGCAATTTTATTACACATAAATTATACTTCAAAAAACTAAGAAAATACATACAGGGAAAACATTGAATCAGAAAATATCAACACTAAAATCTCCTAATTCTGAAACTATTTTGTTTTTGTATTTTAAAGGAAAAAATAATGAATGGGTGACTGAGCATGGACCCCACCCATCCCTTCTCTTTACTAGAAATAAATGAATCAGTCTGGATGGGGTATTCATCAAAAATGATGCCATGCTAAAATAGAGCATAAGAGGAGTACAAATTAAAGTTATTTATATCTAAAAATTCCTTCCAAAGCCTCAGATGATTCACAAAGAGAAAGTTGACACAAGCATGTGAAATTCAATAGCTATTTAGGCCTGGTTTTTCCATTCTAGTTCCCTTTATTTTGGAAGTGGGAAGTGGTTTCTCACATCTTTAGCCACTCTCAAACACAGTACACACTCCTTTCCCCCAAGTACCACCTTGACCGGTATTGGAAAGTCATCAATGACAATGTCATTATAACTCTTTCATCATTATTATGTCTTTGCCGCATTCATCTGAAAAAACTGACTCAGTGCTTGCGTGACAGGGATAATGTGAAGAGGAATGTTTGGGAGTTATCCACATAAACAAGAAAATATAAATTGATATAGGGGAGAGATATATATATGCTTACTTTTACATAAAATATTAACCATATATGCCAGTCTTTACTGGACACCGACTATCTGTGGAACACAGCTGAAGCTACTTCATAAAAATTATCCCATTTAATGCTCTCAATGAACCTAAAGATTTATATTATTATCCCCATTTTACAGATGAGGAAATGGAGGATCAAAAAAAGTAAGAAACTTGTGCAAGCTGTGCATAAATTCTATGTTCTCTCTACTAAGCCATGTGTTGTCTATTCTACATATTATAAGAATACCAAAAATAGATAAATGAATAAATAGTTAGATAAAATAAGCGGTATTGTTCCTGCCTTTAAGCAGCTGACAATCTTATAGTCTAAGAACTCAGAATAGGCACTATGACTGGCTTAGAGCATAAACAACACACTGGGTGTATGTGTATGAATATACATATGCATATGTAACAGGTGGGTACACGGACAGACACATCTAAAGAGACAACTAATGGCATCATTTAAAATACAATACCCACAATTCAAAATTAGATGTTCAAATTAAAAGTTTCTCCTCTCAAGGAATCTTTCTGAGTTGCCAGGCACATAGCCAAAATCTGATGGCAAATACCTTTGCTTTATTTTCCAAGTTTTTCATTTTACTTCTTCTGTTATAAACTCCTTAAAGATAGGTGCAGTGCCATATAAGTACTTTGAAGTCCCCACAACGTCTTATCGAAGCTAACGTGAAAATATTGTCTAAATGCTAATTGAGTACATGGGCAGGTTTTTAAGAAACAAAAATGGTCATTTGGGTTCTGATTCTTAGTAACCCCTATTTATTTTAATCTAATGTTGGTGTCCTCTTGTCCCTAACACCTATATTCTAATTAAATTCACACTAAAGTTTCAAATTCATAATACAGAATACAGCATGCTTGTCACACAAGTGGCTTCAGGGAGAATCATTTCAACCTGAACACTAATCGACTAGCCTGGGGTCCAGGAAAAGAAACAAAAAGTAAGGAAAAAAGTATTCCACTTCCCCAGACTGCTATTTTTAGGGAAGTACTTCCACTGAGGTTTGCTTCTTATCCACCCCTCACTTCTGTACTTTGTTTTGACTGTGAACTCTTAGTCAAATCATTAACCTCCCAGAGTCCCAATTTTCTCATCTGCAAAGTGTAGGTAATTACAGTAATCCTAGTTTTGCTGGGCTGTTGCAAGGTTTATCTGTGGCAATATGTGTGAAGAAAAAAGAAAAAAGTCTCAAATATCTTACGAACATTTACCTATTCTGAGAATGTGCATTTACATAGCATTGCTACAGCTGAGCTCATGGAGGATAAATGTAGGACTTTACCTTATGTGAAATCTAAGTCTCCCTGATTCTTCCCTTTAAGAAGCCTAAAAGTTGGGTGATCCAGCAGGAGAGGAAAGTGACACTCAACATGAGGATGGAGTGAGATGCAAAGATACGAAGAGAGTGGAAACAGGGAGAGCATGGGGAGAGAGACTGTTTAATGTTTGAAACTAGTGCCAAGCTAAATTAGAAACATGAGTCTGCATACCTGTAACTTACCTCATCGGTATATAATCTGTAACCTGAGATCCCCTCACAGAGAAGTAAAAATAGCAAGGCTCTTCGGCAGCCTGGGGCTCTGCTGAGTGGGTGAGGGCAGGCATGGGGAAGGACAGAGGGACCAGAGAGAGAATGTCAATCCTCTGGTACGGAGAAATCCTCCTCCTCTATCCCCTGGGTGATGGCAGGGGGAAAGGAGCCAAGAGAGGTAGCATCAAGGACAGAACAAGGCAACCTTCAGGGGGAGCGGAGGTCGCGCTGCTCTGGCGTCACCCGTTTTTGTCACAGGCGCTAGGACATTTCCTCAAAGTGAAGTGTCACTGAAGTCCCAAGCCTGCCTGTCCTGCCTTCATCCAGGAGAGTAAACTAGTCTCCAAGAGGCAAGTGCTGGTGCAGGCACAGAGCACACAAGGCTGCCTCTCCAGGCACGGAGCTGGCTCCTAGCAGGGTGGAACCAGCCATTGGCTCAGTGGTTGCCCCACCTTCCAGGAATACTTATTCCCTCACTGGGTGAGTGAGCTTGAGCAGCCCCCACGAAAAACGTGTTCCCGGCCTTCAGTTTAGGGTCTGGACTCTCTCACACCAACTCTATGCCACATTTTGTCATCAACTGCACAAGGATTTGAGGAAAGCTTTGTCCTTAGTTTGCTCCTATTATATGGAGAAAGTAACTGAGTAGCAGGGAGATGAAGCTAATTTTTAATTAATCACATTAAAAATTAGCACCTGGGAATGCCTTTCCACACTTTTTGGAATGATCATATATTGTATGCTGTTAAAAGAATGAAAACACACTGCAGAATTCCTAATGTTGATTCAACCTTACTTGCATTTTTTCAGAAACAGTATCACAGAAGATGTTAGATCTCAGGATGGTCCCAGAATTTCAAACCCTCTAAAAAATTAAAGCCAAACTAAAATATTAAACTACATAATCTATGCCCTTTGGCTAAGCAAATTTCACTCTGATATTTCAAATATGTTTTAGGCTTACTTTGTAAAATCTGTCTGTTCATGTAAACGGGCTTTGTTCATTCACTTTGCGAACTCAAAACATCTTCCTGTTGCCATTTAAAGAGAAGGTAGAACCTTGGTTTCAATCTTCCTCTTGTGCATAGAGTCATCAAAGCTTTATTTACTCTGAAGAATTCACACAGAAGGGCTGTGAGCTCTCCATGGCTTCCTTAGAAGAAATATCAGGGAACAGCTGGACAGAGTAAAAAGAGATCGAACCATACCCACCTGGCCTGGAATGCTGGCTCTGCCTCACAAGCTCTGTAACCCCCAGAGAGTTCAATTACATTCTGAGCTTCGTTCAGTTACTTTTCCTGTAAAAATGCAGAGAGTAGTGCCTACCTCATGTGGTGATTTTAATGATTTAGTAAAGTGGCATCTGTAAAAGGCCCTAGAGCTGCATTACACAATAGAAAGATACTACAAGTCATCTGTATGATTTTAAACTTTCTAGTAGCCACATTTTTTAAGGGTAACTGTAATGACAACACATTTTATTTAATTCAATATATTTGAAATACCATTTGAGGACCTAATCAGTAGAAAAATTTATGTCAATGAGGTATTTTACATTCATTTTCCTATTAAGTCTTTCAAAGCCAGTGTGTCTTTTATACTTACAACACATCTTAATTCAGACACTAAATTCTAATAGAAAATGCCTCATCTATATTTATATTTCTTTAAACTTACATTTGAAAAAGCAGATTCACATTCCTAAGTTGTTCCAAAAGTGATTAAAAGTTTTCCAAAATTGAATCAAGTATCAGTGTTTTAAATTTAAAACAATTAAAATTAAATGAGAAAGTCAGTTTCTCAGTCATACCAGCCCCCTTTCAAGTGCCCAATACCCACATGAAACTAGTGGCTACTGCACTGGACTATGAAGCCATAAAGTAATGTCCAGTACTTAGTAGGTAGTCAATGAATGAAATATTTTCATCTATCCACTAATATCTGATTTTGATGTTTTCTCAGCACTGAAGTTTCAACTCTGAGAGCAGTATAAGCAACATCTATAACTGGCTTCCCTAGTTTGAGAGTGGATTCCCTAGGTTGAGAAAGACTGAGGTGGCATAATTTCTATTCGTCATCCCACATATTACCAAAACGGTCTTCTGGAACTGCAGCCATTAAGTTACTCTAGTTTTTTGCTGCATTTCGGTCAGCCTTAACACTCCTACTATACCGTCCTGGTTTCCCATATCTCAAGTGGCAAATAATACCAATGTCTCCATGGCATGTAAAACATGAACACACAAGAGAGAGAATCAGCCAAACACCACCAAACACCCCTGCTTTGGAAATTCATGAACTCCGGGCTAAAAAAAAGTATCCATGTGCCACTTAAAGGAATCCATAACTCACTTTTTAAAAAAACACTCCACGTTAGAATTTCACAAAGAACTTTTTAAATGTCACAACTATTAGTCGGAAGCTGTTCATCCCATTGATACATGTCCCACTTTTAAGAAGGCAGGCTGCTAAAAAGACCAAGTCCATTCTTTATTCCTCAAGGATACAGAAATCTGAGAAACAGAAATAGAAGATTCAACAGTTTGGCCAGATCATCAGCTCACTCTGTAAGTTTGTGGTTCTTACAAGGGCTTTGTACCTCAAGTCTTAAGGACCATGACACTTTCCTCAGATCTCCTGAAAAGATACAGAGCTCTCAGATGTTCAAAACTACATGGCACCATGGTTCGTATCTTCCTAGATGCGACGAACATCTGCTGTTGCTGCCTGCCCAGCATCCCTTCCCCCATGCCTCTGGTACCATCCCCCTGATAGCACTCTGGAGGAATGAACCTTCCACTGGCTGTAGCCCTGTGGGACTCTCCACTTGTTTCATCCTCCCTGCCAACAAGTATGTGTTTAACTCAAATTAAACCAACCAGGCTCTCTATCCTTGAAATCTAAATCTCAAGCAAACTGTTACAAGGATGTTATAAAGGATGTCACGAGGATGTTCAAATGGCTAGCGCTCTTTTATTCGGACAGGCTGACATTTTGACTTTAAAGAGATTCCCCAGAAATTTTGCCACTAGATCCCGAGAGCTTTTGTGCTTCTTCTCCTTTCCAAAGACTGGTCTTAGTCTTGGGCTTTTTCTTGAATCCCACAGTCCTCTAGCCTTCAATAAATTCTTTCGTTTCTGAAGTTACCCACAGTTATTCTGTTGCTTGCACTCAATCATTCCTAACTGAAATAATAGGTAATGTTCTGTTATCAAATATGAAGTCTCTCAGGCCCAGGCTCGCTTGGCCAAAATGAACTTGCTGCTCTTTCTCCAATCATGCAGACAGGGAGATGCCCATTAATGAGCTCATGAAGTTGAGTAATAATTTCGGACAACTGCTTTTCAGTCTCCCAAAGCCCTAATTAGAATCCTTTATTTGTCTTCAACTCAGGCGAACTTTGCCATGAAGATGAGATCCTTGAAGGACGCGAGGAGAATCTTCACAGTACCCTGACCTGAGAAAAACCCTTCAGACTGATTCTAACTGATATCATTGTAAAATACAGCCACATTGCAAAGTCAAGCAAAACTAAGCTAGATCCCAAGCAAATATTTTTCCATTTTCAGGGCATATTGTCTTCATATGGAACTCCTCACTCATGTTTCACCTCCCTGCTACTGTTAATTTTTCATTATCAAGTTGTACAGCCTTTTATATTTTACCTCAGTAGTTACTTTGGGAGGTCATAGAGCTTTAAGCTGTCTATACAATCTGAAACCAACAAAAACCGTACAATAAAAGGGAATACTGTCTACCAGCAAAACATTTACTGGCTCCTTTACATAGAATACAGAGACACTGTTAATGATGGAAAGATATCTGTGTGCTCAGAGAAATACAGGCCTAATTGTTCTACGAAGCATAGCAGAAAACGACTGCCAGAAGTTATATACAGTACAGGGTACAAGCTAGATTTTGGCTGTCTACTTTACCAAAGATCATTATAAAATCAAATCTCATAATTCCATAGCTACCCACTGCTGGCATTTACATTTCTTCAGGAATGTTTATTTTTCCTCTGTAGCATTAGTACCAGCACCCATATTTCAAGCACCTATGTTGATCCTGAGATCAAGCCACAGATCCTTCTCCTTCCTCATTAACTGAAGAGTTGCTTGGGATCAACCATGTTTCACCACATTCTTCCAACTTATTATCCATGTCTTCATAATAAATATTCATTTGGAAGTTCCATAAGTTCTTTCAAGTCATTCAGGTCCCATTTGAAATCCTAATGCTATAATTTGCAGAGCTGAAGCCCAGTGGCCTATAACAGTGACTCGAATACAGCTGGACAGTAAAAGCTGCACAGACTCAACTTAGGCAAGGAAGAGTCCTGCCCAGTAAGTCTCCCATTACCTTCGTGCATCCCATGCATTAACCCCATTCTTGGGGACTGATGTGGAACGAACTTTTTATATTAGGAAAAAAAAACATTATAGAATAGTCTATCTAAAGCACTTTGCAGAAAGATAAAGTACTTAGGTATCCACCTTGGAAAAAGGAGTAGTTACTTCATTATTACTTGTTAAAAATGGTGAAGGGTTGGACTTCCCTGGTGGTATAGTGGTTAAGAATATGCCTGCAAACGCAGGGGACATGGGTTCGAGCCCTTGTCCAGGAAGATCCCACATGCTGCAGAGCAACTAAGCCTGTGCACCACAACTACTGAGCCTGAGCTCTAGAGCCCGCGAGCCACAACTACTGAGCCCACATGCCACAGCTACTGAGCCTGCACACCACACCAACAGAAGCCACCGTGATGAGAAGCCTGCGCACCTCAACGAAGAGGAGCCCCTGCTCACCGCAACTAGAGAAAGCCCGCACGCAGCAACAGAGACCCAATGCAGCCAAAAATAAATTGATTAATTTTTTTAAAATTCGTCAAGGGTCTGAGATTTTGCTCTTCTTGCAAGTTAACAAATTAGCCTGCCACTGTTTTAGGGATGCTGGCAGAAGACATAAGACTGACTCTGACTGAGTCAGAAACAAAGAATTTTATTATTTGTAGCAAACATCAAATGTCAAGAACAATATATTTGCAATGTTGCCCTTACCCCCAAGTATCACAGAATGACACAGATGGGCCCACTGGGCTGCATTACAGAAAAGGAACACTGATCTTAGGGAACTCACATGTTTTATAATGGGCAACAGGCATACTTGCCCTCCAGGCATGCTCTGAAGGTAACATCATCTTTATCATACTGAAACATGCCCTTCACTCAAGAGGGAGATACTGTGTCTTCTGAGGCTTTTCACTATATAAACATCTTTGTAAATAGGGTTCGGAGTCAAGGCAATCGGTGCCTCTGTGCATAAGACGTGCAGAAACACAAGAGACCCAAGAGAGGACTGTTTCCTCATGTTACTGACCTATATCCAATTTTCTGAAAATTTGAGAGGCTGTTTTTAAAGTGTGACCAAAATTGTCAATACCTATTTAACCTTAGTTCTCAAAGAGAGACCCATAACTCAGTCTTCCCACTCCAAGCATCACCATCTGAGATATAATTGTCAGAAGGATCCATCTGACTCAGGAATCTCTCCTTAGGGATAGCTGCAAATCTTTTTATTTCCTTTGAGATGTTAAATGTGTTCTTGTGAGTGACTGACCCTACCCTGTTGAATTAACTTTATATATGATTTACTAAAAATGTAGGTATACTTGCCATTTACTCTGAGAATAGCATGGTATTCACTGTGGTGAACACTTCATACACATTACTTTTTTAAACCTTTATAAAGATCTCGGTGTTATCTCCACTGTTGATATGCAAAAAAGCCTCAATGAGTAGATCACCCAATGTAACTAGTAAATGACAAGATTGGGATTTGAACAGAGGTCTGGCCAACCCAATTTGGGTACTTATCTACCTCTCCAAATAGCTACTTAGTGCTTAAATGTATGTGGATACATGGAAAAAAAATCATAAAAGCATCAATATAATGAGAATCTGTTATTAACTATCAATCCCATCTTTCTAAGGTATTGGTAAAACTCTTAATTGGAAGCAACTCATGTCATATCTTAGTACTGAAGCTCAAGACTGAGCTGTAATTAAAGATTCTTACTTAACCTCATTTCTATACCCTCAGGGCTGCAATGAGATTCCACCAAAAAGATTTGCCCATATCTTATACGCTGGAATAAGAATTAGGCTCCCTTAGATCACTGGCCAGAATCAACTTGCTGATTTTTCTTGAATAGTACAGATATGATAATAGTCCAGTGATAAAATTAGAGAGTTTGTGTTTTATGTCACATGTTAATCATCTTCAGCCTACAAATCTACATCCCTTCTGATCTCTACAGGTTCCTTGGAAATAATTAATTTTTTGTCTAAGGTTACATATCCAATCAAAAGTTACTGTTGCATTGGAAATTGAGAATGGAGTAGGAGACAACATCGCAGTATGATTCTTCATCAAAAAAATTTAATAGAAACTGGTTCCATACCTTGATCAAACAGGGAGAGGAGCCATTAAACTCATCTATTATTGTTACACCAAATCATGCTGACTCAAGGTCAGCAGGAACAAATACACACCCCTCCAGGCAAAAAATGAAGACTCTTGTTTCAAAGGATGAGACCTGTGCTTTGATAAGAGAAGAAATATTCTCTCATCAACACAGATGGTCTTCCCTTCCAGAAGAGAAAACGTTTACCTTTGCGAAAATATTTGATAGCTCCACTAATAAGGAAACCAGCATGTCCCTGTTGGAAAGTTTGAAAAGAAACTTGAATTTGGATCTATGTTTACCCTCACTCATCGGACTGCAGTCCGCCCTTCCATGCTCTGCTCCCACTTTGGGGGACAGCAAGAAGAACGCCCTCCTGGCTAAAGCCCGGGGTACTCACAAAGGGGAAAGATTTTGTGCTATGGAAGAAGTGGCAAATTTCTCTAGGGAACTGTTGGAGCTGTCAGTGTGAGAGACTTGCAAAGGGGGCATGTGGAGTTTGAGTACCAACCACAAGGCAGGAGAGCCTGGTGCGGAATGTAGGGAACTCTCAGAGAGCCATCTCCTTGCAGAGACCTAAGGCTTAGGGAGCTTTCCTTTCAGGTAGAAAATTGAGTCTGCTAGATGTATAACCTTTGTTTCTCCAACATTATAATGTTCCTCTGAAATTAGTCTAAACTTTCAGTAAATAATCTTGTATGTGCCTGTGAATTCTAACCAATGAGACTTTGAGATTGAAATAATAGGACTCCCCCCATTTCCTCCTACACTTAAATGTAGAAGGCGATTGTACCCCTCAGAGGGCCCAAAGTCACAGGCAACAGCTAGTAAGGACCCTGGATCCTGCAATCATGTTCTGCAGGGAACAGCACGTGATTATTCCCAAGTCTAGTGAAGGCATCTTTGGCAAGAGGGCTCACTGACCTCTAGGCTACATCCGCAAGTCTCAAAATTCAGCTTTGAAAGTGCTTTGTGTAATTGTTATTGCTGTAATCCTTTCTGTGTGTTTGCCATTGCACTTATTTCTGCTAATGTTGGACTTGCAAAGTGGTGAAACCCAGAAATGATGGGAAATAAATGCCCCTTCTTCCAAAAGAAGACACTTTATAGACCCATTTGCCCTTTGCCAGGAAGAAAATTGAGTGTGTTTTACAAAACTAGCATGAATCAATAAAGGAAATAATTAAGAAGAAGATGTCAACAAGGGACTACTATTTAAGGTCTCTTGTTAGATGCTTTATTTATGTGAATTTAATAGTTCAACCACACATTTGTGTTTCAAACTGGAGTACTAAACAAAAGAACAGAGGTTCAGCAGTTTTAGATAATGTACTCAAATTCATATAACTATTTAGGGAAAACCTAGGATTTAAACTGAGGTCTGAGTTGAAATGCCAAGCTAGTTCTATAACTGCTTGCATGTATTTTGTAAACTGTAGATGTACAATATCTCATGAAGGTGGGCTTTCATGAATTTGTCTTTGGAGAGTTTTTCAGGAAACAGAGAAGAGAGATTTGGAGCTGGCTTGACAAGGGAATAAAATGATTTCTGACAGATATATAGCTATCCCATCCTCCCTCCAGATAAGGGAGTGCTTGAAATCCATAGTAAATACCTTAAAAAAAAAAAATTCCAGATCATGGCCAGCTTTGTTCTCAAGTAAACCTTTCCTTACTAAAGGAACTCCAGGGGCTTGTCAGGTGACTTGACATTTCTAACCCAGGACAGATAAAGTCAGTAGAATATAAGGCCAGAGACAGGCGTGAGAGTGTCTCAGCAGTACTGTTCCTAGATCTTTTCACCAAGCATGGAAGGTGTCACCCAACCCTACAGTTAGCAAATATTTAATTACTAGCCACCAGGGTTCTGGGGATCATTAACGTACAAATAATTGTTCAGATGTGCATGTCAACAGCCAAGTGGTGAAAACCAGACATGATGGGAAACCAGAAGACAATGAACAAGGTTTCTAAATAAAAGCATTGAGGGAGGGTGGGAGATGGGTGGATGGCTGGCAGTCTGCGGGAGAAGCCAGGAATGCACAGTTATTTTCTCATTTTCCCAGTGTGCAACTTAAGATGTCAGCGGAACACTGCCCATTCTCCCCAGGATCTCTGCTCTATTCGCTGCGGACTTTCCAGGGGCTGAGGCCAGAGATCAGGGAGGATTTTAAGGAGACGTGATGGTTACCGGCCAAGGCTCCACTCTGGTCTGGAAAGCAGTTTCCGGAGAGGTTTTCTCCAATGGTTCCAAGGAAAAATTATGGGTCCCTAGCGTATCATGTTCTCAAAAAAATTGGTAAGGGGATTATGATATGCGCATACCATGAAATGTTTCACCTGATCTCAAGCCTTTAGTTTATTTATTGACTGGTTACTATGTGCCAGGCATTCGGCTAGGTGCTTCTTGCGCTACGTAAAAATATCTCACCTTCACACACACATACACACACACAACAAAAAACCAAAAAAAACCCTCAAGGGGCTATTACTATTCTCATTTTATGGACAAGGAAATTGAGTCTCAGAGAGATTAAGAACCAAAAAAAGAACCAGTTGGTGGTGTGACTGGGTTTCAAACCCATGTTAGTTTGATTCCAAAGCCAGTGCACGTTCCATTATACCAACAGCTTCTTGCTAGTGGGGACTTGCAGGGGGATATGGGCGTTGCTGGAATTACTTTTAAGTTTTGTATTAAAATTATTTAAACCAAAGAAATTTATAAATACATCTGTAGTTGTGTATTTTCAAGCACCAGTGATCAGAGAGTATTTTCAAAACCAGTAAGGAATATTCTCAATAGCCGCAGGGATGAAGCCAGCCAGGTCTGGGGACTGAATCGCTTGGTGTATTAGCTGCACCCAGAAGGTAACGAGCCTTGGGCCAAGTATTTGCACATAGAGAAAATATATCTTTTGACTTGAAAGTCTGACACCAGCCCTCTCTTAAAGGAGGGTGGAAAGGCCCTACTCCGGAGACCTTTGAGCCTCTTCTTCCACTTAGTTGCTGTGGGCTCCCCATGACTGAGCCAACTCCCACCCTATCTGTTTCCTCCCAGGAATGAGTGGAGGTCCTGGGTCTGGCCTCAGGGGACCCAGCTGCTCCACGTCCCTATCTAAACTGTATTCCAAGCAAATCCTAGAATTGGTGTCCCAAGGAGCACCTGCCCTTTTCTCCTTTTTGTAGTTGGTGTCACAGAAGGATCAGAAGTCCTTTCAGAGATGAACTTGGCCTTACTGTCCATTTGTTCCGGTCACACCAGCCATGTCTCCAAGTCTCAAACGTACCTCACAGCTTACTTCCTCAGCCTCTGTACACACTGTTTCTTTCCACTCAGTGCCCAAATGCTCTGTCTCCACTGAGTGAAAAGCAAACGCATCCATTTTCCTTTTAAGCATCAAACAGTCCATTTTCCCACTGCTGGATTGGTGAGCTTGGCTTGGAGCTATGACCCAAGCCTAGTGCTTGGGACCCACCACAGGGGAGAGTCAGGAACAAACTCCAGAAGACTGCAATCAAATTGGATGAAAAAAAAGGAGAAAATACCTTTCTCTCTACTGTTACACTCTGTGGTGGGGAAAAATAGGAGGATTTAATTTGGGGATTGCATTTTCTCTGATAACCAGGGACTGGGGATCCTTTTCCAGCTGGCTTCATGAACATGTATCAAACCTAGCAATGTAGCAGCTTGAGGTCTTATTAATTTACATGCAAGTTTTTACTAGGAAATTTATTACTTCAACTTACTGCTTTACAGCCTTAACATTTTTAGGAATCATATCTGGAAAAAAATGTATAAGTGTTATAATATGGGTGAATAGTACACAGGATGCTCAAAATTTAAAATAACAGCTAAAATTATTTAGCACTTACTACATGCCAGACACTGTTCTATACACTTCAAAGAGTAATTTGTTTATTCCTCCCAACAACCTATGAGGCGGGTGCTGTAAATATCCCCATGCTGTAGTTTAGGGAGCTGAGGAACAGAGAGGTTAAATGTGTGCCCCGAGGCCATGGCCAGCTGGGATCCTAAGCCTGGTGCCCAGGCCTTAGAGTTCTTATTCTTAGTATTACATACCTCAAGTCTTTAATTTTTAGATCCTCCAACATTAAACTACAATTAGTTTCACTTCTGCTAGCATGCCATACGGTCTGATAATGACAGGGTAAGTATTAAAAACAAGAAGAACAGACTGAGTAAGGTTTACTTGTTCATGCATTGGCTCTGTAAGTCAGTTAACATTTACCCACTGGCAGTTCCATGCCGAGTATGAGAGAGACAAAAATGACAAGACACAGTTCTGGTTGCAAGAAACTCAGCCAAGTGGGGGAACTATCAGAAGTCTGAAGTTTATAACCAATCGCTTCACTCCTCTTCCTCTTTTCTTGCTTCCCTCCTACCTTCAAGTCCATCTGACTTTAACATGACTCCAGTAACATAACATCGTGAGCACGGCTGGAAAAATATCACTTGATAGAAAAAGAACCCAATTGCTTTTACACTATCAACTCTAATGCAGATTCTCATCCAAACACACACTTATTTACGTGCTGGGCTCATTGGTACTGGATTTGCACTGAATATTCTATTCACAGTAACTTGCAAGACAGGCATCACCAGCTATCATTTTGCAGAGGAAGAAACTCTGGGAAGCTCAGGTGAGTTGGATGGCTTTCTGAGGCCACAATAAGTTACAGAGCCAGGAGTCACCTGACGCTAAAATCCCAGCTCTTTCGACCAGGCTGTCATGCCTCTTCTTTACACATCTGTGCGTATCCAGTCTTTTTCCCTGAATATGCTTTTGGCTTTGAACATCGGCTTCCTTTCCTTCCGTGGTCAGACTGAACAAACTCCTGCAGTACGGCATGTATAACATTGGACTCAACTGACCTGGAAGGAGACTGTAGCCTCCTTTGCCAGCCTCCTCGTGGAGGCTGGAGCCAGCCTGAAACAGCCGGATTCCTTCTTCTCTCATCTGAGACTCACCCGGGCCCGCTTCGAGATTTCCAGAGCTAAGTGTACCTCCCAAGCAGCAGGCAGCCTCAGCCAGACCTGAGTCTGCGTGAGAAGCATGTGCCTCTGCGTGTGAGAGAACGGGGAACGATCCTTCTGCCCCCAGCATGGGGTTTGGTCCCATATCCTCTTGACTCTTGAACTCAGGACCACCACACAGCTCAGGCTGGCTGCCTCAGCATCCTGTCCTCCTCCTCCACAGAATGTCCTTGCAGCCACAAGCTCCATCTCGGAGGGGCCGGGGCCAGGGAAGATGGTGTGGGCCAACCCACCACACCCCTTCCCCGCTCAGGTAGAGCAATGTAGGCTGGATTTCCTGTTTGGACTGCTCACTACAAATTCCCATGTCATTCCGTATTTCAATAGCTTTTATCTAACCCTGGAAGGCACTCAGAAAACCTTATCCTTGTTCAAGCTTCCCACTTAAGTATGAAAGGATTGGGCCGTCATCTTCTTTGGTCTGAAATTCTGCCCTTCAATCATATTCTTTATAGCATTTAGCCTAATAATCAAGCTGGAAGCATCAGAGTCTAGCTCCGAACATCCAAAATGAATGACTACCTCTACAAGGGGGAAAGGGAGGGGCCGCTCGTTGCAAGAAGAGTGAGAAATGACCCTGGTCCACTGTACCTTGAACTTGAATCCTGAAAAATGAATTCTGCTTTTCACCATGACCTGGGTCTCCCTCTGCAAGACTGAGTTTCAGAGATACGCTGATTCGTTTTTGTGAGTTTATGCTTTTACACACGCATACACAAACAACACCCTAATTCCTCTCAAAGAGTGGAAAAACATGACATTTCTTAAGTGCACGTGATTGTCATAGGTACTTCAAATACACTGTCTCAATAAACCTTCAGAATGACACAATTATCCCCATATTAAAAATGAAGAATCTGCATCTAAGCAAGGTCAACTAACTCACCAATGTAATAAACACATACACCCAAAATAAGAGTTGGGACTGGGGATTTAAATAGAAGCACGTGCTTTTGACCACCATGGAGTTTTGCCACTCCAGCTACGAAACAGAATGACTTGCTCAAAGTGGCAAGTAGAGTGGAAAAGTACAAGGGAATTGACATTTGCTAAGGACCTACTATGCATCTGGCACTGTCTTCAACATTCGATTGGCTTCAAATAATCCATGCTTGCAGGATAAGGTGTTACTGTATCCAGGTGGCAGCTGCCCCTAAGGTTTTGTGACATGCTAGGAAAGGGAAGATTTAGGGTGCAAACCAGGTCTGTCTGATTCCCAAGTTAGTTCCTCGTGATGAAGGATGCTGTGACTAATTTCAAAGCTGACTTTAGGCTGAGGTAGTTTATTAGTTGGAAGGCTCTCTCTGCTTCCATATTTCTTCCACACTGACCTCAGGGATGCAGTCATGGGAGACAGGCTCTGCCTTATTGTTTCTATGACAAATGACTAAATTATGAATTTCCTGAGAGTATGCATCATCTCCTCCACAACTCCTAGTATACTATCTGAAGCTAAAATGAGCCCAAATATTGGATGGATGAATAAATGAATATGTATTTCTGGAAGTATTAACATTTTCTATCCCAATACCTGTATGCAAATTTTCATTAAGTGGTCCCCTCAATTACCTGTATCAAATTCATCTCATGTACTAGTATAATTGATTTATCAACACATCCCAGACCTCTTGAATCAGAATCTCAACTGAATCTCACGAATGTCTGCATTTTAAGAGATGATGATTCCAAAGCATATGAAGTTTGTAACCTTTGTTGTGGAACAAATTAGCTTAGCAAACATCCCCTTTGGAAAACAGGAGGCTGGAGTAAACCTCAGGCCTCTATACCTTGGACTGGTCTTACAAAGGTGTAAAGGAGAGCAGAAAGGGGAACTTCTATGTCAACATCTAACCTGTGCCCAAGCTGATCAGCAGGTTGGACACTGGTAAATTGCCCTGATGTAGTTTTAAATCGTTTTTGACCTTAATTGATACATTGTTTTTAAGTAAATCATGATTCTTATGAAAAGAGTACATATATATAATTTTTAAAGTCAGATTGTGCTAATAGTCTTATAAAAAGACACTTAGTCCCCTCTACTTTGTGTCTTCCACATCCTTCTCCCAGAGGTGACTACTAAAGTTTTAAACTTTTTTTTAAAATGTATCCCTATTTCTCTAGAACCACACGTATTAACTCACATATCTCAATTCATCATATTTAGACTTTGTTAGTCCTATTTTAATAACTGAGGAGTTTATACTGTCTCTTCCCCTCCCCCTTATAGCTGTATCACAGTATTTTCATTAATAGATAATGTGAATATTGTTCAGTGCTCAATCATGTAGCAGACTACGGTTATACATCTTTTCTTCTATAGCTCTTTGTTTTTCCTGGGATTAGCAATTCCCTCATTTGAAAAAAATTCTATGTGTCCATTCAACTCTCTAGTTAAATCTCCCCTTACCTGCTAAGATCTTTGAAATATGTCATTTAATTTTTCATGTGATCAAGTCCCTTATGTAATTTATCACTTTAATTTTTTTTAATATAGATAATCCTACTTGGATTCTCCATCCACCTGCTCCAATCTATACGTTGCTCTTCAGACTTTCGCTCCTATTATTTTGTAACTTCCCTTTGCAAATTTCCTTCCCTTCTGATGACCTATATTGGATCCTACTTCTGGTATTTTTTTCTTTCCTGATTTATTCTTGTTTTAGTGGAAAACATCCTCTAGTAACTTACTGAGAAAGAGTATATTGGAATGAAAATGTTTTAGAGCTTGCACGTCTGAAAACACCTTTAATCTACCATCACATTTGATCTGCAGTTTTTATGAGCAAAACATTATAAACTGAAGATCACTTACTTCAAAATTTTGAAGGTACTATTGTCCTCTCTTCTGATAACGCTGTTGAGAAGTCAACCACCATTCTCCTAGCAATCTGATTCCTCATCCATTTTATGTGTGAATCTACTTTCTATTCTTCGGAAATTTTTAGATGCTTGTTTGGTTTGAATACGTCTTGGGATGGAAATTCAGAGGGCTCTGGCAGTTGGAAGATATTTGCTCTTTGGGTTTCTTGTTTTCCTTCTTTGGCATTGTTCTTTTTCATATTTTTGCCCTTTTTTCATAATTTATATTAGATTTATCCTCTAATTTCCTTACTCTTTCTCCTTGTGTCCGTCTGTTTTGTTTTGTTTCTGAATAACATAATTATACAAATATTTTTCAGTGCGGTTTTTATTTAAGCCATTATATTTTTAATTCCCAAGAGCTCCACATGATTCGCAGATTATCTTTTTTTTAAAACACACTGTTCCAGATTGCAGATATCGCCTATCCAGTTCTAAGATTATGGTTTTTTTTCCTTATTTTTTCTTGTTGTACTAGTAGATTTGAGGGAAAAAAAAGTTAGAAATCTTTCTACTTCAAAATTTTAAACGAATCTCTTAATACTATAGGTGTTAACAGTTAAAAAGTTACATTTTTACATGCCTATTTTTCACATGTATGATCACACAGAGTTTCACAAAATACCCTACGAGGAAAGGAGGAACCCATTTTGTTATTAGCGTGGAAAGTTGAAGTGATTCTAGTTGGGTGGAGCTGGCAGTAGACACCAGGTGTCCTGAATCCCAGTATAAGGCCTTACCTTAATTAGAAAAATGGTTCCCAAAGTTTATTCATCATTACAGTTACCTAGAGCTTAACAAAATCATAGGCCTCACATCAGATCCACACAATCAAGAATCCTTGAGTGTGAGACCCAGATATTTGTAATTTATTTTAAAGAAGTCTCCCAGAGGACTACAAGGCCAAGTTGACAAACTACTGCGTGGCTATACTGTTGTACCCTCAAACCTTCTCAGGTGATGGTGACTAAGCCTTTTCATCTGTTTCTCAGAATAATATTCCCTCAAGACTAGCTCGTTTGCAATTTGGAACAAAAGGGAAGGATTACAGCTATGCCAAAGTTCTATTGCATCATTTCTTGGATGTGCCCATAAAACTGCAGTCTCCTTTGCCTTATATTCTATGTCATAGACTGAGAATAAAGGTCTTTATCTGGTTCAACGACATTTTATTTTTCCTTATCCAGCCTCATCCAATGCCACTATTTTCCATTTTGACCCATAAGGCTCCTCCAACTCAAAGGAAGAACATGTATTCTGTATTCCAGGCTGACCGTCTTCCTGCCTTCACCCCACCATGACAGGGCCTATCACATCCCCTTGTCTTTCCACATATTCCAACAATAAATGGTGTGGTGTTCATGTCCTATTCCCTGTGCTTTATCTTTCCGAAAAAACCCATGATAATATGTGGGATAGATCAGGGCAAGGAGCTCCCACGTGACATACAGTTTGATCTCAAGTACCCCATTTTCAGCTTGTTCTATCCCCTCACCCCACACAAAGCTCCCCAGCTATTTTTACACGCCTCTAGCACGACACTCACCAAGAGTGTCTCTGCCTCCTTCATTCTTATCACAGTCACTTGGAGTCAACAGCCTTAAAACAACCGTCACACTCCAAATTCGTATTTGTTAAGGGAGACTAACCCTAATGCAGCAGCATGACACTCATTTTATTCCCTCAGCCTTGAACTGCTGGGAAAATTAAGACATTATGTTACTAGTCTAATCTTGAACTTCCATCATAAATAAAATGTGACAACAGATATCACTGTTGAGAATCAGATCCTTAGTTACTTAGAACAATACTCTACCAGGGAATTTGCCGGGGGAAAAAAAAGTGCTTTTAGGCAACAGATCTGTCCTTTCTTCTCATTGCAAACAGAGCCGATGTAACATAATGTCAGCCCCTCACCTACTCCCCAGCCACAATTCCAAGGCTGTAGAGTAAAAGTTGTCATCGTATGATAATTCACAACCGAATTACACTTTCCTTTGCCACACATAAAAAGGGGCAAGGGTGGAAAATCAGCTGGGTTTAGAAATAAAAAGGGTTACTGCCGTATTGTAGGGAGTTAGAATTAGAAAAGGGTTTTCACTAAATGACACTTTCCATGAGCAATTTAGAGTCAGTAAAAATACCAGAGAGTATCTGTAAGGCCACGGCCTCTCAAAAAGCATTCGAAAGAAATTGCCTGAAGAGTCTATACGTGCATAATTGTTTATTCTCAGAAACGCAGGCCAATCCTCTACACACATACTGGGATATCACTGTTTGCAGGCACACACAAGCCTGGGGGCAGCCAAAAATAAAACGTACAGTTCTCTGTGTAGGTCATATTCTATGGCTAAGAAACCTCCAGAACATGTCTAAACGTTCTCGCCCTGGAGAACAGAGATCTTAGGAGGACATGGGCATGTAACCTAGAGGTCACAGACAAGAATACTAAGAGCTTGGAGGAGTAATGGAGACTGCCTAAAAGTGCCTTAAAGATCAAGGTCCCCATTAGACGGCTGCCATGGGTCAACCTTTGGGCCACACACTTGAATAAAGAGGTAAAAATTATTAGGAAGTAAGCCCCAGACTCAGCTTGTCCTCTTGATTTCACCATCTCTGGTACCATGTAATTACTAAAACCTGGTTCAAGTGTGCATAATTATTAAAATCTACTTAAAGCACAGGGCAGGTGTGAATTCCTGAAGATGTGCACAGTTCATACCAACCAAGAACCAGAGGTCATGTGGGAATTTGAATGAGTATTGAGGCCTATGGAATTCGGCCGCTGTTAAGCATTTGCATACCCAAACCCCCAAAGTAATAAGTAACAGCTGATGTGTGCATAGCATTTTATAACACTACCCCACTTGATCCTCACTTCTATGTGGTCTGAACAAGGGACTATCAGTTCCATTTCACAGACGGGAAAGCTAAAGGAATTATCCACGATCACATAGCTGACAGCCGAGATTCCAAGCTAAGTTCTCTGACCTCAGAACTAAAGTGTTTGTTTGTTTTTTTTAAATCAACAAGGAAAAATTTGATTTTAAACAATTCTAAATGTTTTCATGCCTTCTCTCACATCTCCACTCCACACCCTTTCACGCTAATGTTTCACATGAGAATTTAACTGTTCAATATTTCAGGCTAGAGGAGACCATCCATTCACTTGAATCCCAGCAGCACTAACACTGCATTAAGTCATCTGCAAAAGCAGCCAGTGTTGTGCGCCGGCTGACGCCTCCCTTTTTGCTGTACGTTGGTGTGAAATTATATAAGAGGTGACATCCTACAGAATGCAGTGTGTTACAACTTTCCCCCATCATGGGTTCCAACCCCACGCTCTGACTGCTTTATACAAAAAGCAAACACAGGGGCTGGCCTCCGTTAATGTGCAATCCCCATTCTAACCACCTCTGACAGAAAGTGGCCTTGGGGTGCCCTGCCTGAAATAAATAGCGTTGGATCAACGCATTGGGCTCCTCTGGCACCCGCAAAACCAGAGACATTCCTCCCCCAGTGATTCCCTGTGCAGCATTGAAAGTATGGATCTTGGATGCTGTTTCAGAAGGAACCACGAGCCATTTATTCTCAGTCTGAAATTGGCAGCCTTTCTATTTTGGGGAATTTTTAATAGGACTAGCAGGGGAACCAACATTAGGGCTTACTCTCTCAGTGTGGGGTTAGATGTGTAATGCATATGTTTGCCCTGAGGACCCTAAACCACGTACTATAAAACTTTGCTCAAATGCCTTTCTCCTCAACTATTAACATTTTCCTGTGTACACTGTTCGTTTCGAACAGTCCCAGCCAAAAGCTCATAAAGCTATGTTCCCTCACAGACCGTTACTTTTGTGCTAATTAATTAGTGAATCCAGTATCTCTGATGTGAAATTCCAAGCTCCAGTTACTCAGTTTGGCTGAAAATCTGTTTTCTAATTATTGACTACTTTCTGCTACTTTAAGTCCACCACCTAAGTTCTTGGACAGAGCCAGCTTGGGGGGCTGGGGAGGTCTCCAGGGGCAACGCCGTCCTTGTTGAATGGGGGAGTGGGAGGAAGGCCTTGCAGCTGTCAGAGTCACTGAGGATTTGGGAGGAAGCAGGAGGGAGAAAAAAAAGATTTGCCGGACAGACTTAAGAGAAAGACTCAGACCTTCTGACAAAATTTCAGGGAGGTGTAATGCTCTGAAATTACGCACTGACGCTCTTAATGGCAAGGCAGTCTGCAAAAGGTACCTGTCAAGGGAGTAACGACTTAGACTCATCTGGAAACAAATCTGCATATGTATCGGTGTTGTGTTCTTCTGCCTTTGAGTGGTTTCGTTTTATTTCTGAATTCCTGAAGCGGACTGAATTTTTATTACTAATTTGACAGGAATTCAGGCGGATTGCTTTCTCATTACTCCCAGTATTTACAATTTACATTGCATATTTGATTGTTTACATTTGGGGATACGCATCTGCACGCGCGCACACACACACACATGTATATATTCGTATATACATATGGGAGAGATTTTGAACTCTGCCCAAGATGTAATTCAGTGAACTGTCCACAGAAGGAGATTTGACATGGCACAATGGGCAGTGATTTGTGAAAAATCAAGCTGTAGCATGTTTTTACCCCACTAAGCTGAACAATAATAAACTACTTAGCTGTCACCTAAAAAACAAATAAATACAAACAGATATGTATCAGTAAAAATATAGGGGTCTATGGGGAGATATATGTATATAATAAATATGGGAGATAAACGTTTATCTCTCCTATGTTATTTTATATATAGCCCATGTTTATTATATAAATATAGTTATAATTACAGTAGTGATGTTATATATACATATACATACATATAGCTATATATATTCTTGTATTTCTTCTCTGATTATCTTAATTTTATGAGGATAACAGAGAACAGGAAAGGTCACTAATGTTCCTTGAGCATAAACCATGCTGCAGGCACTGGACAGCATGTTCTGTATATGCTGTTTCATTGTGACTTTCTAACAACCAAAGAAGTAAAAACCATTATCCCTCAGTGACCGATGACAAGCTCAGAGGTTACATAATGTGTCTAAGGTCAGCCTCCTAGAATGTGGTAGAGTTAAGACTTGAACTCAGCTCTGTCCTGAGAAATACCCAGGCTCTCCCCCATAACAAATGTTTCTTGGAAAAAACAGTTGCACAGCACACATATGCACACAGAGTTTGTTCTTAAAATTTCACTTTTAATTCTTATTATGGATGTTGATGTATAACACCCAAAGACCAGTCCTTGAGTACACACAAAGGCATCACTGCCAGAAGGTGTTTTTACAGTGGTCAAATGGGGGAGGCCATTCCTTAGCAGCAGCCAGTTGTAAGTCAGGACTTAAAAATTAAACAGAAGGACATCCTGGAGCAATAAAGAAGGGGAATAGAGGACAGGATCGCCACAGTTGGAACAAGAACAGTTAGGGACCAAAGCCACGGAACTGCCGTGCTTCAGGCATTTTTTCTGGGCACTCCACCTCCCTTAGTGCTTGGTGCCCTCCCTGGCACACATTAACTCACCACCTGTCAGGAGGGTCTCGAGCTCCAGAGATGTCCTAAGTTCACAATACAACCCTATAGCCACCAATTCTCTAATAACCGGAGAGTGGAATCTATTAGTGACAATACCTAGCAACAAGCTAAACTCTTCTCCCTCAATTCCAGACGAGTTCTTTAGCTTTCAATAGAACTTAGAAAGCTCTAGACCACAAAGATAACTGTTAGCCGTTTTAGGCATCATGATAGAAATTCTCTCATTATTTGCATTTTAAGTGTTTCCCAAAGTTGAATGATGCTTGTACCACCAGTATGATTTTGCCACATTCTATTACAGGTTTAGTATTTTTATTTAATTTTTTAATATTGACCCCTATTTTTTGCTGATGTATATTTCTTTTGTTTTGTTGGGGTTTTTTTTTCCCCCTTTGTTAGGTGAGAGGTAAGTGGTTTACTGAATTGTCTCAGCTGAGTGGGGTAAAATCACGCTCGTTTTATTTTTCATAAATCACTGCCCATTGTGCTAAATCAAATCTCCCAATCCTGTCGACTGATGCCTGAATCACATCTTGAGCAGATTTCAGGATCTTTCTGTCTCACTTGGTTATTAAAGTTATCATTTTCCATTTGCAGTTATGAGTTATTATCTAGTTTAACACTTCCTTTTCCATCCAACCTAAACATGTTGGTTCACCCACTGCGACCCCAAGTGGGCTACTTCGGGGTCTTGAAGGGGGGACCTTGTTGGCTCTTCCACCCTCCTCACTCATCCTCAACCTTGTTGGCCAGGGGTGAGGCTGGGGTCCGTGATCTGCTCTGGGACACATCGTCCGCTTTCCATCTTCAAGGCTTAGTTCCTCTCAAGGTTGGATGTCTCTATCCTCTGGCTGTTGTCAGTCTGGATACAGGGCCAAGAAACTCCAACTCGACCTCCTCCAAATCTATGCAGCTCCAAGCTCCAACAAAACACCACACGGCAGACCCCCTTCCACTTTTTTCCCCCCAACGCTTCAGTGGTTTTAGGATATTTACTATGCTGTGCAACCATCACCACTCTATATGTTTGTCTGAAAAGAAAGCCTTATATCACAACTGAATCTTTTTTAATATACTGTCATAGTTAGAAGGCAATAGTAGACAAATGTTACAAAACCATGTTATTCGGTTCTTGCTAACTAGTGCTTCCCATCAAAGGCCTTGGGCTTCAGGTCTGCTCAGTTTGCTGAAGAGAGAAGTCATCAAGGGTTATATTGATGTTGAAGACATATCAGTAGCAGACAGATTTTCCCCTTTCTCATGAATTGTCAAAAGGGTCCAAAGTGAAATATTTTTTCCAAATATGTGATTCAATACTAGTATTATTCAATGTTCGGTCCACTTAAAAATCACGTGTTGCACACTATGGGAGACGTTGTGCCAGGTATTTCCTGCTGTGGGTAAGCCTGGTCTTCCCTTTGTCAGGATCCCTGTACCTCCCTAGTTTTCTTTAGCACTTTTCATGTTTGATTCTTTACAATTACACCATTACACCATTGTGGGCTACACAATGAAGCCCACATGGAGAGTCACTGAGGAGCCCAGCTCACAACCAGAACCAAGGCCTCTGACGTACGGCCCAGTCAGGTTATCCCAGCATCTCTAGCCATTCCAACCATGGTCCCAGTCATCATGGCACAGTGATGATCCGACCATCCGTGCTATTTCTGAATTATTGGCCCATAAAACTGTAACAAAAGAGTTACTGATTTTTGCCAATAGAATTCGGGGTAATTTGCTCCACAAAAGTAGATAACAGAATGACAGATTCATAGGGTGACCATTTGCCCCAGTTTGTTCAAGCAGTCCCAGGATACATGTGTTATCCCAACACCATTATGAATAGTGCTGGTCTTACCCTCCAAAGTATCCCCATTTGGATAATTTTATGTTCACCATTCTAAAGTGCCATGGTTTGAACTTGAACCACAGTCTTGCTAAATTCTTTTGTCTTATAATATCTTAAACTCTACACAACAGGAGGAAGAGACACAAGCAGAATGTTGCCTATAACTGAGCATACACATCACTTTTGAGCATTCATGATTCTTTAAGCAGGCATGTAAGAAGCGAAAGATTTAAAGGGAGAGGTAAAGAAAACTTCAAATGGCAGCAGTGAGAAGGCAACATACTAGAATTTTGTTTACACTCTGATATTGGAGAACAGAACAAAGAGGCATGAGGAAGAGAAGTCAGACAAGAGTTTTAAGATTCACAAGACTGAAGGATAAATCAAGAGTTCAAAGATGAAGTACAGTGTTGTTTATACTTCCTAAGAGCTGTTACTTCTTCCATGTATCTATATAGCTGGCACATACATTATTTCATTTAATCCTCACAACAACCCTATGGGGGTTGGTATTATTGTGATCCCTATTTTACATATGGGAAAACTGAGGCTTAGAAATGTTAAGTAATTGGCATAAATATCCAATGCTGATAAAGAGCTAGCTTGCCTACCCTGCAAGTCTGATTCCAGAGCCTGTTTTCTTAGCCTTTAGCATGAAGTATCTCTCTGTTAAAATATAACATAGAAAAATGAATTTGTAAGCACATAAAATATCACAAGGTACTAGAAAAAATATTTATTATTTTCTGAAGAACATGAATCCATATTTTCAGATTAATTTATTTCCTTTAGATGAATCTAGTTATTATATTCTGACAAGTTTTGCATGCATTGCAAAATCAAATGTCATTAGGTCTCTTGTCTGTGGTAACATCAATTTTGAGATGCTTGACACTTTACCAATAAGTTAAGAACATTTTATTTAGATTATATACTAATTATAGCTGTGTATTACACTACTTAGAATGTACATTATTTATAAGAGGCCACATCAGTGTCTCAAACAGTTCTTCAGGGGTTGGTTCTCAGCCTGACACTTCACAACTTTTTTTTTTAACTTGAAAAAATATTCTTCTGATATTCCCTGTGATACTGAAAGTGATACAGAAATCATATTTGAGTCTTAAAATGACACAGATGGAAGACTAAATGGCTATAAGGCAAATGCTCAGGAACTGAATATTTGAAATAAACATATTTGCACATATATGCATTGTTTTATTCAAGTATATAACTCACCTCAGAAGAAAGGGGTATGGCTACAACTACTGGAAAAAATGTTCACTAGTAATTCACGGGAAGAAACTCAGTCTTAATACCCTTCCTCCATGGGGAGAAGGAGTTCACCTTGAGCTCAAATCTAGATAACACTCTTCCCAGGAAAAAGGACCCAGTACACATCTCCTTTCATTGCTATAACATGGGGCAGGACTCTTCCTTTGGCCAGAACAAAAGAGGAGAGCACAGAGCACTTCCATTAGAGAAAGACAGACACCTTCAGGCTGTACAGATAAAAAAAAGCAGCCAGACATTCTGCAGAGGATTACAGTTGCATAATAATAGCCAATATCAAGATAGAGTGACTTCCATAGCCATGCTCACTTCTAAGTACTTGAAATATACTAACCCTTTTAATCTTCTTTACTAAGTGTTAGGGATGATTTCCATCCCCATTTTGCAGAAAAGTTAAGAAAACTGCCCAAAATCACAGAGCCGAGATTAGAACATACCCTGTCTGTGTTCACAACCGCAATAATCATGCTACTTGTCAGGAAAAAAAAAAAAAGCATCTATTTAAAGTGAACTTTGAACAAAATATGAAAGCCCAGTGGACAAAACCAGAGAACATAAACCAGGTTAAATATTTAGGGGATCAGCAGATCCTAAATGAGGAAAAAGAGAGATCTGGATGAGAAAGAACAACACCATCCTCTTACCTTGTATAAGAGTTTTGAAAAAATTTCCTAGTTCAGAGGTAAGGTGGAAGGCAGAAGGAGGGGAGAGGGAGAGACACTGAGAGAGAAGGGCTGGAGGGGGTGGAGTAGACATTAGAAATAAATATCAGGACCTCACAGAATAGAATTTACAACGGCCCCTGTAGAATTATGTTTCAGTAAACCATATTTTGTGTCATCCATAATCCCATTACTCTCAATAAATCCTTTTGTTTTCTGAGTAAAATGCTGAGTTACAATTCCATTATTTCAGATATTTATCCTGGGCAGACCCATATGGCTATTGGCAGTCAAAATTGGAGTGCTTAAGTGTTCAGCAGGGCCCATTAGGGAATGTGGCCTTCACAGGGACTAATTCTCTCTCTGCTTGTGCTCTGTATTTTACAGAGGGATTCAGAAAGATCTCCATATCACAATAGCTAAAGCTTAATACAAGCCAACAACTAAAGTCCGGGTGCCGGGGGTGGGGGAGAATAATCATTTTATTTGCAGGGATAGACATGATAATTAAGTTGTAAAGAACTCAGAGGTGCCAGGAGAGAACTCTCAACATCATCAACAATGATTCAACAGAACCCAAAAAGAAGCAAAAAGAATCAAGTTTTCTAAGCAGAACAGGAGGCTACAGAGTAACAGTCTACAAATGTGAGAGCAAACATTATGCCTTAACTTGGTGACATTCAACTTCAGGGTGAATTCCTGACTCCAGGTTTTGTAAAGCACTGAAATGTGTTCCAAAAACAGGTAAGCATCCCCAAGTCAGTGACTTTTTCTATTTCATCTTTTGAAATAAAGAATACATTGGCCCAGGGTGATTTGAAGGCAATCTTCCCTTGAGACTGGGGACTTGGCGAGCTGGTGTTTCAGAGTCCTGTGATGCTGACCAGCATGGGACCGGCTTCTCTAGAAGCACAGCAAGTGTTGGCAGGCACGGCTGCACCCTCCGTCCCTCCACGGGCCATGATTATCAGAACCCACAACAGTGCCAAGAGCAGATTTTTTTTTTTTTCTGTTGTCACTGGAGTAGGGTCCTGTATCCCACAAATGTAAACTAGGTTTAATTAGGACTTTTATTTAGAAAAGAAAAAGTTCGCTCTTAAGGGGAAAGATTTCGAAGGACCTCCCTCAATACTATATAGCAAAAACACAGAATACGCCATCTGAACCCTGCTTGGGAAATTTAAATAAGGAGCTTTAGAAACATAACGTGATTTGGCAAGAGCCTGGTTTGAATGTGGTTGTGAGGTTCCGCTAGCAACATATGCTTTTACTAAGCCGCACTGTGCCTTTCTTTCGCAGCCTGCACTTTCCAAACGTTACTTTCTTTATTTTCTACGATTATCATCCTGAACCCGAACCAGAGTACTAAACTCTGAATATAAAACGATCCTATCATGAAATTAGAGCACATCCTGAGGAAGAGAGGGGGGGAAAGACCTTTACATTTGACCCCTTTCTCTTCTCTCCACCCCTTCTAAATACACTCACAAAAACTAGAGCAGTGGAGGGGAGAAGGAAGGGGGAGAAGTCTGCTTATGATTATGAACTGAACTTTGAACCGTTCCTATTGTTCCTGCCAAGGATTTTTGAATGCTAATGTAAAAAGATATATATAAAGTTAGATCTGCTAAGGTATTTTAAGAGTCTACTGTAATGCACCAACCTTTTTTTCTTGGCCTCATTGTTAAAGATAATATGCCTTTCTAACAAAAATGCTTTCAAGATGTAACCATATTTTGAAATGAGTATCCTAATACATCCTTTGCAAGCCTGGAATCTGGAAACAAAGAACTTGCTTTAATCCATTTTTTGTTGTGTGTTTTTTTTTTTTTCTCCCTACCTGACAAGCAGGGTGACAAGGCTGCTGGAGGGCGTTTCGACATGTCCCCAGTCTCACTTGCTTCTTTTTTTCCCTCTTTCTTCATCATGTGGGCCCTGACAACTTTTCTTTCTGAAGCTACATAAGTTAACTAGGGTTAAGACTATCGGCTCTTGTCCTAGCTCCAAAACAAGCCAAGATAAGACAGGATCCTCCAGCTGACAGACTTGCAGTGTTTCTGCTGAACCGGTAATGCCATCAACTCCCTCCATGAAATAAAAGCCACAAGAGCCTAGGCTTTCTGCTCTTTTTCTCCCTTTTACTTAGTTAAAGGGGTATTTTCAAATTATGTACAAAGGAAAAATAAGCCAAATGTGTAGTCTCCTCTGTTGTTAATTCCCATTCTGTTTCTCAAATGCTTCTAGTACTGGAGTATCACCTCCCACGAAAGTCAACCACTGCATGGCAAGTCCTGACTGAAGTGACTTTGCTGGTTGAAATGGTTTTTAGACATGGGTGAGCTGATAGTTCCCCGATGAAGTCGGGTCAGCAAAAATAATTTGTGATTTTTCAAGTAGGTACACAGAGAGGGACAACCACAGAAGAAGGGAGGTGTGTCTCAGTTTGTGAAGTAAATGATACATCAGTATACCCATCTGATCAGAGGGGATAATCAGTGATGACTCACAGACAGGAGGGATGTAAAAGTTCCTGGGAAAGGACTCAGGGACACAGACATTTCCCAATATATTTTGGTTGAACCTGGATCTCAGAGCAGACTTTAAGAACCAGATTTCCATATGGGCCTTAAGAAAAACTTGGTTTGATTTTCCTAAAAGAGGTTTCGGTTAAGATTTCAGGCCTTCGGAGGACAACTTAAGGATCTAGTTTATTCACAGAGAGTATTAGTCACGCTAAAAACTTTCCATTGTCAACACCCTTCGGGCCTCTAGAAAGAAGAACACTGTTATGAATTGCAAAGCCTACCAATCTTCTCCAGCAGTGTACTACATCGCATTAGGGGAAACCTGATCTCAAATAGAATAAATCTCTCTTACTTCCAGTAGACACAGGGACTTACATAAGGGGAATTTCTAAACAAAATTATTTTAGGGTCTTGGCGTTTTTCTCCTATATTCTGCCTAATTATTGGTGGTATCTAGGTTCCAATAAAAGCCCCTGCCACGGAAAGCATATGAGCCCCTCTTCTTCTTCCAGCCAGACTCAAAACACCGGCAATATTATTCTAACATTGTGGAATTTAGCAAAACCACTGCATTACCAGACAGTTATGTATGCAACAGTGTCTAATTGGCTAACTTCAGGAATAATAGAAAACTGTGATAGTCACATTCTGATGAAATCTGGATAAATGTGGCTTGAATCAGGCTATATGATGACCCTACATTTAAAATTTAAAAACAAAAAGAGCAAAATGAGTAGTTACAGACTTTCTTCTTTCTTTTATTTTCTGTGGACATTAAAAACAAAACAAAAAGCAAAAACCCACTCAGCTTTTCACTACTCTGAAATGGTATAGATTAGAGAAGATTTTGGACGCTTTGAATTTAAGGCAAAAATAATCCTGTTAAAATATATTAAGTAATTTCCATACATTACCAAACTTCATTATCAAAATATCAAAATAACTATGGAATAAGTACAAATGGTAACTCCATGTTACACATAAGGACACCAAGGCTTAGAAAGGTTGAGTGATCAAAGACATACAACTAGTCATTGAGAGTGACCTGAAAATCGTGCGTGTGTGTGTGTGTGTGTGTGTGTTTGACAGAGAGATAGAAGAGGTTCAGGGAGAGAAGAGGTTGAGAGAGAGGCTCTTGCTCTTCTCTGCTTTGCTGTTAGTACCATCTATAAAACATTAAATCTTTGAGGGATTATAACCCTGGGCTTGCAAACCACTCCCAACATCACTTAACTAATCCCCACCCCCTAACTGATAGGGTGTTATAATTTATGATAGCATTTTCCACAGTACCTTCCTGGAGGAAAGGAACAGAGAAGAAACAACAGCAACAATGACGACAACAAAAACCAAAAACCAACTCTGAGAGCAGAGGAATCCATCACCAGAGGGAACCATCAGAGCCAAGAACAGGGTGCACTGCCTTGGTGTTCCCTCCTTAGCACTGCCTCAACTCCCACTGTGAATTCCACATTCCCCAGGGTGGAAGAGAAATGAGTTCTCTTTTTCTCTTTGAGATAGCATCATTTTCTCCAGAGAAATGAGCCTTTAGTAGACACTTGGTCAGCATTCCAGCCAACCATGATGAAGAAAAAAAATCAGCTGTAACAAAATAAAAATAGAATGTGTCAAGAGATAAGAAGGTGTCTGCTTTGAACTTCTGACTCGCTTTTTTACCTTATCGCAGTGTGATCTGTTCCAAGTACTGAGAGCAGTGTGTTGAATGTCCAACTGAAGTCACTCTTCACACATAACTGCATCTGAAAATGGCAGGGGAAGCAGTTAAAGAAGTAAGAAAAGGAATGAGATGGCACAGGCACAAGGCATAACGCTGCTGTATTTACTGAGATCCTACTCTGTGCAAGACATGGCATCTTATCAAAGAAAAGTGGGTTTGGGAGCTAGCAAGAAATAGGCGCAAATCCCAGTGTTAAGATCTAGTACATGTGTCCCATGGAGTACATTATGTCACTTTTGAATATCAGTTTCTAACTTCAAAAAAGGGGAATGAGAACCCCTAATTTGAAGAAGTGTCAGATGGGAAAAAATTTCCCTTTCTTTGTGTGGGGAAATCTGATGGTTGTCACCAACATCCGTCACCCCCTTCTTCCACAGTAACTGAGTTGGATTGTAGCTACTCAGCTAGAAACTAAATTTCCCAATGACCCTGGCAGGGAGGTGTGGCCATGTCACTGAGTTCTTGCCAGTGGAATGTGGGTGAAAATGATGTATGTTTCTTCCCAGCTTCATCCATAAAATTTGCACGCATACTCCAACCACAGCTTCATCTTCCTGCTGGGTGGCATTGCATGGCACAAAGCAACCCTGAGGATGACAAAGTTGCTGTTAGCCTAGGTCCCGGAATAAGAGCCCAACAAGGAGGGCTGCTGCTGAACTGTAACATTTTCCAAGGACAGTTTTCAGCAACAACAACAAAATGAAGAGGTTATATTCCTTAACATATTAAATTATAACTGAGTCTGTTTTTACCGTAGCTAATCCTAACTAATATACTACAGGTTGTAGTAATATAAAGCCTCATTCCTGTCTTGAGGACCTTGCAGTCTAGTTGAGCATTTAAGATGGACCCCAAAACAGTATGTGGACAACGGTAAGCTAGTGGTATGGAAAAGACAACACTGTTTGTTAAACACATGATTCCATTTTTCCTTTGGCCACCAAGCATTTCTACATTTCCTAGCTCTCTTTATACTTCCATGGGACAATGTGACTAGTTATGGTCAATAGAATGTGAGATCAAGTCATGTATGCCAGTTCCAAGCCTGACTCCTCAAATGCCCAATGAAATCCTTGCACTGACACTTCTTGCTCTACTAACTGGAGAAAGTCCATCAGAGGCCTCTGAGGTGACCTAGAGGATGTGGTAGTGGAAGGATCCTACCTCCTCAGGGAGGGATGCAACCCAACAGAGCCAAGAAAGTCGGTGCTGGACCTCACCTCAAGGAGAAATCATCTTTCCAACATGATAAGCCAGGGAGATGTGTTTGTTACAGCCATCAGCCTATCCTGACCAATACAATGATCTAAATAAGTGATGAGAAAAAGAAAATCCATTGGGTTTAGGAATGATCAGAGAAAGTTTCTTTAGGGGTTAGTATTGAAGCTCATGTAGTTAAGCAGAAATGAGGGAGGAGGATAGATGGTGAGTACAGTTACTGGGTTCAGATTTTATTGTGGTAATTGTCCCAGCTTCTCCAGGCCAAAAGCTTGCTAGGTAAAGCATTTTCC
Source organism: Mesoplodon bidens (assembly GCF_964165515.1). Taxonomy (NCBI): domain Eukaryota; kingdom Metazoa; phylum Chordata; class Mammalia; order Artiodactyla; family Ziphiidae; genus Mesoplodon; species Mesoplodon bidens. The sequence continues at coordinate 64,910,712 of NC_138162.1, read as the reverse complement.
ACTTAACTTCTCAGAAGTTTTTAAGGCAAGAAAGCCTTCTTTTCTAATGAAGTCTCATATAAGATCTTAATATTTCAACAGATACTGGTGGTGTCACTAGTACTGAAGTGAGGACAGGACTCTCTCTGGTAGTTCTGCCTTCTGTGGACACTTTCTTGGATACTTTCTTCGAATCTTTCAACTAACCACGTGCCCCTGAATCATTCCTGTGGAACCCTCAAATGCTGAGGAAGAGAGCTTGCCCACCACTGTATCAGACCACATTCAGATGTGATCTAATAGTCTTCCTCTAACTCTTCATGGGGAATTACAGCGTGAAGTGGATTATAAAGAGCACAGTGGCAAACTCTGGGGTTGACCAGGAGGCCAATCCAATTACCCAGAGGAGACCAGCCTAAGACATTCTCATCAACAGAAGTTAATCTATTTGAATTACCCAATCTTTTTATTTCTGTACTATGTGCTTTTTCTTTTTAGAGTTAAATTCTGCAAGGCTTTTCTATGAGAATAATCATTACAAAACCAAGTTGAAGTCCTCTCAAAAACAGCTGTTTTTAACAGGTCTGTTATAAAATAACCAAGTCCTGGGGGTGTAAGGTACAGCATGGCAACTGTAACTGATCAACTGTATTACATACTTGAATGTTGCTAAGAGGACAGATATTAAAAGTTTTTACTACAAGGGAAAAAATTCTATAACCATGTGTGGTGAAGGATGTTAAATAGACTTATCATGCTGGTTACTTCACAATATATACAAATATCAAATCATTACATTGTACAACTGATATGATGTTATATGTCAATTATACCACAATTTTTTAAAAGCCAGTCTAGAAATGGAATATATGAACACAGTAGGGAGAGGAATTATTTGATGTATGTTTGCCTCTTACTCTTTATTCTGAATTTTCTGAAAATGTGATTACTACAATCCCCTGTGTTTGCATAGAACATTCCAGTTAACCAGGTGGATTTTCATTTACTGGTTAAACAGATTCCACGAGGTATGTAAAACAGAGGAGGAAACCAAGGTGAAGTCAGTAAATGCTGCAGGTAGAACAGGAACCTAGAGCTCTCTGTGTTTATTCAACTCAGTGGTTCTGCTTCCACAAGAAAGGATGGGCAGCTTCCCATCTCCACAATGATGGGTTTTTTTCATTTTTGCTTTTGTTTTTCCTCATCTCACTTTTCTGTGATTTGAACGATCTAGAAGCAAATATTCCTATTATGGCAGAATACAATAATACATCATTGACGATCTCAGAAATGACACTATTATGAGAAAATGTGTCATTCCTGTATTCCCAAGGGAAAGTTACATGATAAATATTTTGGCAAGTAGCAAAAAAATTAGCATTTCAAAAGCAAAGCTTCTGTTCCCTAAAATTCACTTATAAGGACCTCTTTATTGACTATGGCATGTAAGTGAATTATATCCTTTTTCATATTAACGATAATAATAGTTGCTGTCTATTAGCTGCCTACTATTCGTGAAGCTAGACACTAACCACCAGGCCTTACAACAACTCCAGAATTAAGTATTAATATCCCTGATTTACAGGTGGAGCAATTGAGGTTTGGCGAGACTCTCTCTTTTCCAGCTCCACCCAGCCGCTAAGCAGTGAGTTGGTATTCAAACATATCTCATCTTTATTCCAAGAATTATACACCTTCCACTGAACCACAGTTGCCACATTTTTTCCACTCAGGGAGAAATAGGTTTTACAGGTGCTCACCCAGCTCATCTGCAAAACACATAGTAATATTTTCTGTAAAACAAGCAGAACGTAGACCTGTGCTGTATCTGTGAAAACTGAGTGAAATACAAGCTCTCTCATCTGTCAATGTCAGAGCGATGACCAGAGGCCCAAATGTGAATGCTGAGAAACTAAACAGTTATTTCTAGCATCCTTTGCTGATGTTCTCTTGCCATAAGTCCTTCCACTCTGCCTCTAGTAGTTTTTAATATCCTGAAGTTTCTTAAGAGTGAATCACATTTTTAGAGTGTAGAGTTCTTGGCTATACCTCCTGGAAGGACTGCACTGGGTGAATGACCCACAAATGTCCTCAAGTTGAGACTGGCTCTTCGCCTAATCAATCCATGACAAATTTGATTTGTTCCGGTTTCAACTTTTCCATTTCACCAAAATTTGGTTCCTCTCTCCTAGAGACCTTCATCATAGCCCCACCCAATCTAACTCACACCAAACCCTCCCACTGGGTTTGAGGATTTAATATTTACCTATGGGCCATATTTCAAAAGCTATATATGTTGATAGAAAAATTCAGTAGCTTCTCACACCTGGAATTTAAGCATGAATGGTTGAGGGTAGACTCTCATGGATGGGGTTCTTTGGATGGCACTGGAATTAGGGGCTTTTATTTGTACCTGCCTTCAATGGGTGGTTTATAAATTTCAAAGGTAATATTTTATAGGTAGTTAGGCCCCCTAAGACTCTGATAGAAACCAATTCCTTTCCCCAGAAAAATGCACACACACCCAAATTTTTGGCAAGACTTTCAGGGGACTCACAGAACTACGGAAGTTTCGAAGCCTAGGTTAAGATTACTTGCTTTTAAAGGGTAGAGAAGACAAAACAACTCCCATTCCCCTTCTTACGTTGACATGAAGCCAATGAGTTAGAATTTTTTTAAACGAGTGACCTACAAATACGCAGTTTATATGATGTGATGCTACAGAGCAGAGAGAAATGAGAACAACCCTACTTTCAGCTACTCCAAACAGCCACATGGAGGACCTGGGCATATATCCTTCTATGCTGGAAGCCTTACAAACCAATCCAGAGGGCAATGGTCTGGCACGTTTAGAGAACTATTCATTCATTCATTCATTCGTTCGTTCCACAGATCAAGTAATGTTTATTAAGTGCTCATGCACCAGGCTAAGGCAATACACTGAGGATTAAAAGATGAGAAAGCCCCTGATAAACTCTCTTGTCAACCCATTTCCTCCTCCTCTTTGTTCCCAGCCTTACTTCCCCTCCTAGAACTTTCAGAGCCAAATATTTGTCAAATGAAACAAGGACAATCTTGAAGCTTGAAGATTTTTCACATATGGATAAGATAAAAAAAAATTGTCGGGGGTGTTATTCCTTACCCTATAACCCACTGCATCTAGAAAGGTGCCACGGAGAGAGCAAAAAAAAATGGAGTTGAACCTATGAAGTCAGAGGTGGGTGTGACTATCAGGCAGGACAGTAGCTCTTATAAGCCTCGATGATTTGATGAGAAAGAGGAAGCTGACCTAGCTTATCACACCTAGATACAGATCTGATGATAGTCGGTGATTATTTCAAGTAGCTTATTCTTCAATAACAGCAGCACCAACTGTTCTACAATTTATGGGACACTTACTATATGGATGGCACTGTGCTAAGTAAGTGCTTTACATAAATCATCTAATGTACTGTCTATAACAATCCTGAGTAATAGACAAGGATTCTCTGTGTCTTAGAGCATTTAAACAGGTTTGTCAAGATAGTAAAGATACAAGATTTAGAATAGAAACCCAAACTCAGTGCTGTTGGACCCAAAGTCAATGCTCTCAACCATTGCAGTATTTTTCTGCTCTCAGCAGAGCCCAGGGGGAATACTACATCAAACAGATACATTTTAAAAAATTATGAAGAGAGTACGGAAGAAGAGTAGACACGATTATGAGTTACCTCTTCAGTGTATGAATCCATGCATGTGTGTAAGCAAGAGGGAGTAAGGGAATGATTTTGGTGATCTGAACCGAATACCACAAAAGCTGTTAACATCTATAGGTGAGGAGAGACAGAGAAGAAGTGACACAAAGGAGCACAGGGATTGCTGCACACACACACACACACACACACACATCACTTTATTAATCGCACAACTGTGCTGAATAACACCCCCTTCAAAGGATAAAAGTTGTGGGTATCCTAATAACCATGAAAAAGGCCATTTTGAGACTCCTCTGAAGTATTTGGTCAACTCTAAGGTTAAGGACACTCCATCCATGTTGTCAAGCTATAGCAGAGATAGAGTGACTATCTTCATCTTAAGGGGAAAACGTCTAGATGAGAGCACTTCTCAAATGTCCTCTAGTAACACAAATACACACATAATCAAACATACAGTTTCCCCTCACAGTTGGATAAAAGCCAATCTTTCCTGTATATTCTTTAGAAAAACATCAGTAAGTAACATTTAGAACTGGTAAGAGTCCTCTGTCAAGAAATGTTCCAGAAATCCTGGAATGTTGGAGAACAGTGTTCACAACTAGATTTGACACAAAGGGAACATTTTGCTTAAGGAAAGCAACGTGTTGTATGTCTTGAAATATACTTGTTGATAATGGGTTCTGATGCACCAAATAGAAAAGAAAATTGTCTTCAGCAGATTTTGCCCTTTCTCCCTCCAACTCCCATCCCTGGGCCCCTGCAAAGCCTTGGGAAAGGCTTAATTCCATACACACTCTTTTAACTTCATAACATATTTCTTATTTCCTTAGCCTAAAACTCAGGTCATAAATTACTGATTGTGCCTCTTTAAGTCTCTCCCCCTTCTCATTACCACTGTGCATATCACATTACTGTGGAAACTAAGGAACTAGCGAGAAGTTGGGGGAAAATATTCAGTTTATGCCAGAGTTAAAACAAAGCTACTAATCACTGGCAAACCCCTTCAGGAGTGACAATGGTAATGAAATGATTTCTTAGGGAATTCCTTAGGAAAGAGCAAGTCACAAAAAAAGAAAAAGAAAAAGAAAAAATCAAATGGTAGTCTTAGATCCTCCCTGTGCAAACCAAGGGGCCCCTGCCATGTGTGGGACTCCTCATTTGTCAGAGAGGTGGCAAAAGGTTCCAATCAAAGGCCTTGGTTTTTTCTTTCCATTTCCTAAAATAAAATATAATCAGTAACACTTAATTAACATTCTTTGTCAATGCCTTTCCTCAATCCTAAGGGTAAAGTTATAAGCTTCTCAACTCCCCTAAGCACTGTTAATGCCAAGTGTACCAAATTGGAAAGTAGTAACTCTTTGGATGTAATAAGTGAGTTATTGCACATTAAATAATGTGCTTATTAAATAATAAGCATCAAAATGCTTATTAAAGCCTTAATAAGCATTTAAATGCTTAATGCTTATAAAGCCTACTTAAGGAATAACAAGTCATATCAATTGCATCACATTTAACCCTCAGTAATTATGTCATTTGTAATCAATTGCCTTTTTCATCAGTCATATTATTATATTCTGTAGCTGGTTTCTATTACATAAATGTTTGTCCTCAATAAATATGTTTTAATATGCAGTTGTATTTATACACCATGAAATAACAGTCAATTAATCTAAGTTGAATACTCGTTTGGGAACTTAAACTCCAAGTCCTGCCAAACATTCTGTAAGCATGATTCACGTCAAGTTGAATAACAAAAGGTGTGCAATGTGCTAAAAAGTACGTATTACAGTAACTCCATTTCACAGGAAGGCTGTGGAGTAAGTTTTCTTATTTTTAAATCTGGTGACATTTCAGAGAAGGAAAATACATTGCTTAAGACTTCAAGAGGATATCCCTGTAGTTTCCCTATATGTTACTTAGCAGGAATGTATCACTAAAACAAGAATGCTTTGGCTTATTATTTTTGGTTCTTCTACAACCAAACTAGACAAAGCTACTTTATAATAGCACAAAAAGAGAATGGCTTTTTTTTTTTTTTTTGGTAGTTTTGACACAGGATATTTTTGGACAGCATCGTATTAAATAGAGTTAGAGGTAAAATATCAAATTTCATTTAACAAAAAATGTTAACCAAAGGTAAAAGTATATTGTTCATTTTTCATTTTTCAAAACTGTTAGACTAAATTGACTGGCAAAACAGATTCATCAGAAAGCAGTTTTTCTGGTAAATAGTCTGACTTTTCTCAGGCTGTCCTAGGAAATTAAAAACTAAAAGGAGCAGAAGACATTAAAAGAAAGAAAAAGAAAAGAAACAAAGAACAGTATCTAATTTTTATTTTTCATCAGATAATCAAAGCCCCCTTTGTGCTGCACTCTGAAGAAGTTCAGGACATTACGAGATGAGGAATGTTCTAGAATTACTGAACCAAAAAAAAAAGTCAGAGATATTCCTGTGGGGAACATACTTTAAGTTCATTTGATATGTATCATACATACATCGACTTAAACCAATTACATGCAACTGATGGCAAAACTGGCCTGTGGGGGACTTTGAAAGAGGGGACCATGTGACCAGGGAACATGACCTGACCACAGAAAGGTTTGCCCAGGTGGGAAAACACACAAGGACACTAAGATCTGGGAGGAGCAGAGGTTCTTGGGCAGATCATTTTACTCTTGGAAGCCCGTTTTTAATATTTGATGGCATTTCTGAAATCCCTCAGTGCATGTTAATATTGCTTTTCAACACATTTTTTAAATCTCTAGAACCATCAAATAACGTTCAGTGATTTTCGTGAGGTCATGTTAAGGTTAGCATAGAAAGAGGACCACCCACATAGCCCAACTGGCATGTCTCTCTTCAATTTTCATTGTCAAAAGGACAAAGGAACTGTTTTAATGAAGTGTTTCTCAGTTGTCTTTTGTTTCATATTTTACACAGGAAAAAGGAAAATGTTTCCTTAGTTCAGGTCATCTGAATCATATTTCCAAGGGGACAGGCATTTTCAGGACAGTAGGTACTAAATTATTAATAACTTTCAATAAATTAAACTGTAGTCGGGATTTTATTTTTCTTCCTTGGAAACATTTAGCCTTCAGAGGACTTAATTGTTCTTCAAGATAAAATGACAATTGCTTCTCAACTATATAAGGCAATTGGGCATATGTCAGTTACAAAATAGTGACAAGATAATATGGTACAACATAGTTCAGCAAGAAACTCCATTTAACCAATGAATGCAAATGTATTCTAACTTTCTGCCTCGTGTCAACTAATCCAACTTGCAAAACTGGACAAGCTCTCTATTAGTGGTTTGAAGACCATAACAACCCTTGTTATAATCCAATGCCACCTTCCCGCATATAAAGTGAAGGAGACAAATGAGGCAGTTATCCTGATAATCAGAGGCCAAAAAAATGAACTGGTACCATAATTGTCTACATGTTTTACGTGAACATGTTTAGGCTCAGTATTCTTCAGTTAAGTGTTCCTGTTCCTATTTACTTTTCATCACAGATATGACCCAGAGTCTTATCTGTGCAAAATGAATCCAATAGTCTGTACTATCCAAGTTACACGTAGTCAAATGGATGGAATTAGATCATACGTACAAAGAACACAACTCCGATTTGCCCATCTTTCTCAATTCTGTAGGGAGGCAATTTTAAGAGTTTTCTCGAGAGCTCTGGATTTCTCTTAAATCCTGCCTAGAGGAGTATCATTAAAAAAAAAAAAAAAAAAAAAAAAAAAAAGACCAAACAGGGGCAGTAATTAAGACAGAGAACTGCTAATTTTTGAGATTTCGGGAATCAAAAGAAGAAACAGTTTTGGACTGGGGCCTTTTTCTTACTCTCCAAATTCTCTCAAAACATACAATGTCAGTAGTGGTCCACCTATAAAATCAGCCATGATTAGAAGCCTCTAGGAGTAGAGAACAAAGGGAAAACTGCATTTATTCTTCCCTTCTACAACTCAACCAAATTTCATTTCTGTGCTGTTGTTTCAGAATACGCTTGCAACCAGTTTTTCCCAACTCCCCCCCTCATCTCCCTTTCATGCCTATAACCCAACACCATCAGAAAGTATCCCTTTTGGTACTGAAATTTTGAAACGCTTTCCGCTATAAGCAAAGCTGCGTACTTCGAACGAACAGCTACAAGTATGAAGCAGCAGCGTATAAAATCGTAGGGGTGGGTGTGTAGAAATAGGATAGAGGAAAGGTCAGCCTCTTCAGGCATTTCACATAGGGATTCCATTCCCTCGATCCTGTGTGAAAGTTATTCCTGGCCTTTCTCACTAGGATGATTAGAACAAGGAATCTCGCTTTATTTGTCTTACCTCCAGTACCACCTTAGTTCTAGGACTAGAAGCTTAATGTTTGATGAATGAATGAACAAAAGAATGAATAGAATATGGCAAATAACAAGAAAAAAGACGAAGACACAAGTAGAACAAGAGGAGATGAAGCAAGACAGTAGAGCTCATTGGTCCTACAAGATCAGGATCACACTCCCTGAGAACGTGACCCAATTTTCTTGACAACCGGGCCATAATGCAGAGTTTCTACAGACAAAAGATAAGCACTGCTTCCCTCTTGCTTCTTCTCCTACTTCCCTTCCCTTCTTTCCTAACTAGGGAAGTTTGTAAAAGTGTGTTACTGCACAGACCACTGGGCAAACGGCCAACTGTCCTCTGGGGAAAGCCAAACTTGACTCTTCTTTTAAATGGATACTGATTTTATGGCCCTAGGTGACAGTAATCAGAGAATACATGTTGAACTTGAACACTCTCAGACATGTCCAAAATTTTTGCACTGTATCATGTGGATCTTTTCAACCTGAAATTTTCAAGTCAGTATAATTATATGAACCCTAGTGTCAAAATATTAAGATTATAGAGACATGTACCACAGGGCCCATATCTGCAAAGTCTTCTTCGACTTCCTTCAGCTCTGTTATAATCCCCCCCTCTTCTGAATTCCAGAAGCACTGAATCCACATTCTCTGATAGCCTTACCACTTTCTGCTTGGTATTATTGTTATTTAGGTGCAAGTCTCATCTCCTCAACTAGAGCCAAGCTAATTGAGGGCAATGTCGCCCACAAATTCTTCTTAGTGACCTATTCCCTTGCTCTTTGCCATTAGAAGGCCCTCACATTTTTTTGTTTGTTTATACACAAATGAGGAAATCTCTTCTAATTGTAGTTCAGTTCAACCGTTGGTCAAAGAGCTTCACAAATACTTTACAGTTCAAGATGTATTCGAATTAACCCTAACAGTTATCTTTCCTTGAGTGCTCATTTTGCACTCCACGATATGCTACGTACTTTGTTTGCATTTCCCCATTTTACCCTCCACTGGAACCCTATCAGGTAGTGCAATCCTCTTTACAGTTGAGGATGCTCAGTCCTAAAGGATGAAGTAATTTTCGCAAGTTCACCCTGCTAGGGAATTAGCAAAACTGGGTTTGAACCCAGACCACGTGGTTCTAAATTCCATGCTCACAGTCGTTGTGGAACCCTACCTCCTCCTCAGTAGAGTCAGGTCTTGCAGGCCCTTATTCTAAGAGTCCTTTCTTAGAAAGAACCTGGGCATAGCTTACACACAAACTAGCCAGCTGCTATGATCTGAAAAAAGCAGCAAACTTGTTCCTCCCCCAAAGCAACAAGTTCTTTAAAGCCTCTCAAAGCTCCTCCTCTGCAGCAGAAGTGCCAGGACTTTTGAAGGGAGAGTGACAGTAAGTCAGGTCTAAACCCAGGGTGACCTGGAAGCCCAGATTGACTGCAGGCTCCTGTGATACCCAAAAGCCTATTGTGCTGTAAAGTTATCGTCTGGGAAGCTGAGTTTTTGTTTTTGTACAGGAAAAGGACTTCAAAGCCTCTGCTCCTACTGGAATAGATCTTTCGTAACTCAATTTACCCAGATTTATTTTTCATGAGGTATCAACTTTTTCTTCCAGGGAGATTATTTTTCACCATTTCCTTGTAAGTCATTTTCTTGAAGAAAAAATGCAATTAAACATTCAAGGCCTTGAGCTATTATGTAAAAAGAATTCATGCTTAAGTGAGGGTGATCTGCATTTAGGATCAGGGTTACTATTGAAGCACAACAGGTATGAATTATTACCCAATCTTTCATGCTCTAACATGTCTTTCTGCTTAATTGGAGCAGTAAGTCCTAGGATTCACTGGGGTTTTTTCCTGACTGACGTCACCCTTCATTCTTGAAGCAAGATACTTACAAAGAAATCCTCGAAACAACAATGGAATATTCATTCATGTGTACCAACTTATCTCCAGGTGTTACTTAGGAAATTTGCAGCCCTGGGAATCTTCTTTGTCCTGAAAATGCCCTGTGAGCTGCCATTACTTTTTCCTTCTGGCACTTTCTTGTGCTTCAGGTGAATGAAATACCTGAGGTACAGGGATTTGGTGAAATTTTGAGGTTCAGATTTGTTTTGGTACCATGGGGTGTGGTCCTTTTTTCACTCTCCCTCTTGCCTGCTGACTTTACTCTCACTCTCAGGAAACACCTAGACCCTCTGGCTTTTAGATCACAATTGTTCATTTTTTTAAAGTCCTTTCTGGACTCAGACCAGAGTCTGAAGTATTCTCTCTTTAGGCATTTGAGGAGTAAGAGGTTTTGTTCCCTGCTAAAGGTCTTTGGGATACTGGTGAGCACATGGGGTAAGTATCTGGGGTCTGGAGTTCCTTGGGACAAGGTCTACAAGAACATTACCCAAAGCAGCAACACAATCTGCCTGGATATAAAACATGACTCTCAGGAACTGTGTGAACACCAAAGGAAAGATGATCTCCTCATAAAATGAATGATGTCATAATTTTTTTAATGTTTACTATGTGCCAGTCACTAGCTCAGGGGCCTTATTTGTGTTACCTCATTTAATCCCTGGAAGAACACCTTGAGAAGAAGACTCTTGTTCTCATTTCATAGATGGCTTAAGTCATCTGCCAAGGTCACACAAGTAGGAAGTGTGGAGCAAGAATTCAAAAACCCAAGGAGAGCTGATGTTGTGTTAGAAGTATTACCTCTCTGATCCCTTCCATTCATGGTTTGGTTGGCTCGCTGAAGGAAGGAAGGAAACAGATGAAGTGGAATATGCAGCTTCCTCATTACTTACTTCCCATTTTTCCTTCTCTCTCTCTCTTTTTTTTTTTTTGCAGTACGCGGGCCTCTCACTGTTGTGGCCTCTCCCGCTGTGGAGCACAGGCTCCAGACGCGCAGGCTCAGCGTCCATGGCTCATGGGCCCAGCCACTCCGTGGCATGTGAGATCTTCCCGGACAGGGGCACAAACCCGTGTCCCCTGCATCGGCAGGTGGACCCTCAACCACTGCACCACCAGGGAAGCCCCCTTCTCTCTTTTTTAAGTTTAGAAACAGTCTCCTCCCTACTCCCTGCCCCCCAATGGCCTAGAATCCCTTCTATTGAAAGGATGTACATTTTGTTTTTATGAGGACTAGAAATTGTCTGATAGCCAAGAAATAATAGGAGGTCATCTGTGCCTCGGATCTCCCTTGATGAGGTACCAAGTGATTGTCAGACAAGACACAATGGCTCCTCGTGACATCAGTGAGAGACCAGAAGTGCTGAACAATGCTGTGCTGCCAGTCTTGCTGGGAAGGATGATCCGAGTTTGAGGCCCAGAAGGGCACTTTTTGAAAGGTTAACCAACCAGTCAGCCACTTTAAAAAAAAAAACAACTCAGGAATAAATCAACTCGCAAGTATTATCAGAATCCTAGTAAGTACCAAGTACAGTTTTAGTCTTTAGGAGATAAGTAGGGAACATATCAAGGAAGGAAGCAGAAAGGGGAGGAGAGGAAGGCAAGAAGGAAGCAAGGAATGGGAGACAAAAGGGAGGAAAAGAGGGAGGGGACCCCCAGCAGCATCCATAGGCAACTGAAATCTCTTTTCCGCTCATGACTCTTTGAGAAGAATTCTCAAGAAATCCTTCATTATCCTTAAATATTCTGTCTTGATATTACAGATTTCCATATTTCTTTGGCTTATTACTAATGAAGAGAAGTAGAAAACAAATACAGTTAGCCTTTAATCTTTAAAGGTCACTGTAGTTAGGGTCCCTGGACCCTTGTGTACTGGCTAAATGACCCCAGGCTGTTTCAAAAACCCTGTTTACTAAAGTTTTATAAAGTCTTTCTATGTTTTTTCAGTGATCTTCTTAACATATAGAGTGACTGTTTCCTTCTGTGGGGATTTTCACTATTGACCCAGATTATATCCCAGGGAATCTGACTTAGGAGGCATAAATGAAAAAACATCTCTCCTATACAAGGACATGGAATGCAATTTGAAATTCAACAATTATTTTGTGCGCTCTTGTCCTATGACAAAAAAGTCAATATTCTTCTATTTACTTTCCTTTCGCAGAAACCTTTTCTCTAAGGTTCAGTTTAAAAATACTAATCTGCTGACAGTAGTCTAAAAATGAGACTGATTGGAAAGCCATACAGTCTCATGAAACTTGGATTTCACCAAGGAGGATCCATGTTCCTGTTTGCTTAAGACGATCTCAGTTTACCTCTGTGGTCCTGGTGTACTAATTAATGGCACCTCCTCTCATTCCCAAACTTGTCCCAGTTTGGATGACAAATTTCATGGCTACCTAGAACTTAAATCTGAACATATGCATAGGAGAAACACATTTCATATTGCAGTAGAAAATATGAGTGCCTTGGACTCAGTACTTCTTGTACGATCTTACACAAGTTATTACCGCTCTGAGCCTTGGTGTCAGTGCTATAAACTGGGAGATAAAAGTATCCCTTTAAAATACTGTGTGAAGTTCCAAAAAGACAAGGTCTATGAAAGTGCTTTATAGATTGTAAAGCTCTCACAATTGTTGGCAATCATTATTGTTCTAATTTAGTTTTCCATAAATTATACGGAAGAAAGAACCAAGAAACCACAAAACCTGCAGATCTGGGGAAATATGACTTCATAAGATAGGTAAATCAGTCTTTAGACAGGAACAAGAGAAAACACTTCTATGTTCAACTTCTAGGTCACCCATCTTGGCACTCAGAAACTAACATTAATAAACACATACAAATTTGTTGAATGTTGTACAGGCTATGTATTTTGTCTTTTATAATTGATAACATCTTTATTCTTAAGAGAGTGCTTTAATTCCGTTTTACAGATTAGGGAACTAAGGCTAAATCAAGAGCTTTTATCAAGATCACATTTCTAAGAAGAAGCAGAGTTGTATCCTGATCCCCTTCATAATGCATATCTGGAGGGAGCTTATCTGACTAAACCCTGTCTCTGTGATGTGGTAACATTTGATTTATTGATTGCTCTTGTATTCAGAGACCTAAGGTATTGGTAAATTTAAATTAATCTGAAAGAATCAAGTCGAGGTGATCCCATTACTACCTTCTAGGTATTTGCATTAGGTCATATTTTTGTTGGTTTGTTTGGTTTGTTTGGTTTGTTTGTTTTTTGCGGTACGCGGGCCTCTCACTGCTGTGGCCTCTCCCGTTGCAGAGCACAGGCTCCGGACACACAGGCCCAGCGACCATGGCTCACGGGCCCAGCCACTCCGCGTTATGTGGGATCTTCCCAGACCAGGGCATGAACCCGTGTCCCCTGCATTGGCAGGCAGACTCTCAAGCACTGCGCCACCAGGGAAGCCCCACTAGGTCATATTTTGATAATAAATGTAATCAACGGTGCTGTTTAGGGTACTTGATAGAACAGATTTTTATTTCTTCTCATATGCCATGAAGATTTTAATGATATGGGATGTTTTGGCCACAGGAGTCGATTTCACTAATGCCAAAGAAATAAGCCCATCTACTTAATTTTGCATTAGGAAAGCTCAATGTGTTTTGTGTTTCTTCTCCTGTTCAAACAAGTTAGCAGATAGGTGCCCTATTGGTTTTCTGAAGGGGTCACTTCTTGTCACAATCCAATACTGCAAGTCATTGTAATCCTCTTTTATCCAGTTGGTGCTGCTAGGAACCTCTGAGCAGTAAGTGAGCCAAAACGATAAGGGTCCAACTTGCTCTATTCTGGTCAGCAGGCCAAACTTAAGTCAGCTGTTCAACTTGCTTTAAAAACAAAAGGTAAACAAACAAAACAAAATGAAAAGACTTGAAGATCATGAAAATAGCCTCCTTTTCAAGCTTTTAAAATTATTTATTTTGAACTCTAAGGGTTTTTTTTGTTATTTTATTTTGGTTATGAATTCTTTCTGCTCAAGAAGAGAGTATATTTGGCTCCCAGTCTCAGAAAAGAGCTGAATTTTTGGCACTGAATCATGACAACAACATAGTTTTCTAGTTCAGGCCTACCCATTCTCTAGATTAGAGAGACATTTATTTTTAAAGCAAATCTCGATCCTTTGTAATGAGAGGTGGTAATACTGCCTGATAAAGAATCAGTTTGAGGATTAACCCACTAAGCAAGTGGCTTATGGTGAGTAAACTGGCAACCTGGAAATATATGAGAATCTTATCATTTATATGTAGTGCTTTTCTGCCATCAGTGTTGAGTTGACAGGAATCAAAAAGTGGAAAATATACACAAATATTGGCTCTGGGGACTTAAACCAGCAATGCCACTGGGATTAATCCTAGAATCCCTTTGCCTCTTCACTCTCTAAAGCTCTTCTACAAGTTCTGTTGATTTTACCTTAGAAGTGATGTTTGAATCCATCCCTGTCTTATCCATTCTTCCCGGCACTCCTCACCGGCACTTAGAAATCACTGTTGCAACTTCCAAATGGCTCACCACACACTAGTTTCACCAACCCTTGGTCCCATGGTTTGTCAAACCATTTTTAGCTGTAGAAACCCTTGGTTAACCTAAAATTTTAGGTGAATGTTCAATATGGAAAACAGAAAAGGTGATGCTTTGTTTGAAGGAAGTTCGGGAGAACCTGTACCACAAAGTAGTTTGAAAGTCAAAGCTCTACTCCAATTCATTTTCTAATCTTAGTGTCCATCAAGAATCATCTGAGGGCTTCCCTGGCGGCGCAGTGGTTGGGAGTCCGCCTGCCAACGCAGGGGACACGGGTTCGTGCCCTGGTCCGGGAAGATCCCACATGCCGCGGAGCGGCTGGGCCCGTGAGCCATGGCCGCTGAGCCTGCGCGTCTGGAGCCTGTGCTCCACAACGGGAGAGGCCACAACAGCGAGAGGCCCGCGTACCGCAAAAAAAAAAAAAAAAAAATCATCTGAGAGGCACAACATACACATTCCCAAGGGGTTTGTTCAATAGGGCTGGGGTTACACTCAGGAATCTGAATTTTAACAAACATCCCCAGGTGATTCTGATGCCTCTGGTTCCATATACATTTTTGAGGAGTACTAGTTTTGTCCATCTTCTTATATTGATCATGTTACTTCTCTACTTAAAGAATCCCACTGGCTTCCCAAATATTAACTAGCGAGCAATATATGAGGCTAGACCCTTCAAAATCTGATCTCCACCTACCTCCAAAACTCTCTCTGAGCATAGCTCCACTGGCCCAGATTTGTCATTCTTCCTTGAGCACAGCTTGCCCTTTCATACCTTCATTCCTTTATACAGTCACTTTCTACCACCGCCTGCCCTTTTCATACCTTGTTCCTTTATATATTCACTTTCCTCTACCTCTACCTGAGATATTCCTACCTGATAATTCCTTTAAGGCCCAGTATAAATATTGTTCTGTTTATAAACCCTTTCCTGATCCTTCCATTTCCAGAGTTAATCAATCACCTCCTCTTCTGGGATATTCAACTTATGGTAGCCCTTTTCACTTTGTATCAGAAAAAAACAACCTGTTTTATTAAATAAGTTTTTCTCTCTTCCACCAGACTATGGGATCCCTGAAGCCAAAAGATATCATCTTAATCATCTGCATTTCCATGGCACAGCAAAATCCTGGTACATGGTAGGAGATCAGCAAATATTTACCAAGTTAATTAAGTGATCATTTGCATCATACAGTAGAATAGTAGATAAAGCACTGGACATGAGTTCCAAAGATCTGAGTTGCTTTGCTCTTCTGCAACTTACTAGTTTTGTGAGCACAAGAAAATGACTTTATGCCAATAGATTTGACAACTTAGATGAAATAGATAATTTTCTTTAAAATCACAACATTCCAAAACTGACAATTAAGAAACAGGAAAAATGTGTGTATATTAATTGCCTTATATCTGTCTATCTATCTCTCTATGAATGAATACACTTATATCTGGCAAGGAAATTGAATTTGTAATATTTTTTTAAACATTCTCAAGGAAAATTTCAAGTCAGGATGGTTTTGCTAGTGAATTACATCAAAGATTTGAGGAAGAAGTAATACCAATCCTACACAAATTTTTTCAGAAAATAGTTTTGGGGAATACTGCCTAACTTGTATTACCCATAGTATTACCCTGATACCAACACCTGATTAAAAAAAATATGACAACAAAACTAAAGCCTAATCAAATGAAATATACACAAAAACCCTTAGTAACATATTAGGACATCAAACCTGGCAATATATAAAAGGGGTAGTATATTATGCCCATGTACGGTTTGTCCCAAGAAAGCAAGATTCGTATACCCTCTATCAATAAAATGCACACTTTTAAAAGAGTAAAGAAAAAAACATATGATCACTCAATAGATGTACATAAAGCATTTGGCAAAATTCAATGCCAATTGACATTAAAAACTCTCAAAACTAAAATAGGAAATCTTTCTCAATTTGATATAATGATATCAGCAAAAACCTATGGCTAGTATAACTAATGATAAATATTGAACAATTTTCCGCCAAGATTAAGAAAAAGGTAAAATTGTCTCCTCTGACTACTTCTATTCAACATCGTACTAGCAGGTAAGGGAGAGAACAATGGTAGGAACAAATAGATGAATCAAGATATGCAAAATGTTTACAAACACTAAAGCTGGGTGACAACTGTTTATGACAATTATGTTATTCACTCTACTTTTACATATGGAATTTTCCATAGTCGAAAAAATGCCTCTCTGTAAAAGGACTAGCTTTCTCTGCTCTGTTCGCTACTCCACATTGCCTTCATAAAGGCTTGAGCTGGGGTTTGAATGATGGAGAAGACCAAGAAGAAAGAAAGGAAGGACAGATAGGGCTAGGAACAGAAGAGGAATGAGAACAGATTTTCCATAAGGTAAAGGTAGATGCTTTTTCTGAAGAAGAGGATATGAGTTGTGGAAGAGAGGGGAAGATGTAGAGTATGTTTGGAAAAGTTGGGTTGAAGTCAATCACTAATAACCTTGAAAGTCAAACAAAGAACAATCCAACTTCTTGATCACCTTAATCTGCCATTGAAGTCTTTAGTGAGAACCTTCAAAGGCCTAAGGAACAATTTAGCTCAAATACCACCACAACAAATATCACTAGAACAAAAACAAACACACAAACCTCTTCCCAAAAAGAGACTAGTTTTGTGGCAAAAAACAAATTAATACCTCATCTGTTACAAGCAATTCTTGATTCAACAGTATTTCAGCATAACCAAAATTTGACCTTCCTTTGGAGCTTACTGTTTTGGTGACTTGTGGAAGATATAATAATGTCAGATCCTGTAGATTCTGAATTCACCAGGATAGCGTAGGAGAGACAAACTGCTGTAGACTAGAGACTGAATTCCATGACCTCCTTGCCATAAACTTAAACAGTTATTTAATGTCTTCTTGTGTGTAAATAGAAATGATAATGCCTCCCACAAAGTTTGGCGTCTTTAAATGAAGTAAAGAAACATAGGGAAAGGTGACATAAGGGACTTAGCACAGTGCCTGGTACACAGAAATGTCTTCCTTAACTTTGACTCAGTGTCAAATAATCTGATCCATTGTCACATCTCAGAAGCTGCCTGCCATAATGAATAATATGGAAGTTTGATGGCAAAACACCCCATTGGCCCGCCCCACTTGTTTTCCCTCTTTGGAAATGTTCCCCACTGCTTAAATGCCCATTGTAGTCAACCAAGAAAGGCCAAATAAACCTGAAGCCCAATTAGAAAGTTTTCCCCACTTCCAAAATCCTACCATAGTAGAATGCTTGCCAATCAAAGACTACCTCAGTACTTCTTTTGATTCTATATAATGTTCTCTCCTTTTTAACACCTTTCTACACCTGCTGAAACAAAAGTGACTACAAATGAGTTCCCTTGATGCAAGTTTATGAGTAAATAGCCACCGTTAATTTTGTCCCAGACATAGTTTTGTCTCTGACACATTGCCTTCCCCTGGCTCCGAAAAAAAGGGGCTGATCAAACTGAGCACCGTACGGTGAAGTGTGGTCTCTAAGACATTGTTCTTCCACCCAGAGAGGTTCTGAAGCTTGTTTGACACTGTACACTAAATGTGTTCCCACACCTTAAAGCATCATAGTGGTCATTAGGATATCAAAGGCTTTTGTTTAAGCTGATATGTTCTAAGTTTCTTCCACACCAGGAAATCCTTTCTTCTCTCCCACATAATGCTGTAGTCAACTAATCACCAACCTCTTCATTCTGGGGTCACTGTCACACGGCTTAATAATGTACCCAGAGGCTACTAACTAGCTCGTTAGAGTAACATGGGTACAAACAAAGGATAATAGAGGAGAGAAAGAAGGAAAACGGTGGGGGGAGTCAATGGAATGACAGACAGCTAGGGCATATGTGGGAAGAAATAAAATATCAGAAGAAATCATGTAAGTCTTTCCAAAATCCTAGTAGGTTCAGGGATACTGCATTGGAATCACTGAAATGTCAGTTATTTTAGTCCAGCAGAAGTTGAACCCCTTCCCCTGTTCTTTGTTTTAAACTAGTTTTTGGTCATCCTTTAGGCCTATGTGAGGATAAATTTCAAATTAGGGCTTTAAAGTTGCCTGGCTTTGAAGAGCACTTAAGCTTACAAAAGAAATAAATTGCAGTGTCAAGCTAAAGAAATAAATTGCAGTGTTAAGCTAAATAGATGATTTATTGACACTTTTTCAGAACTACTTTAGGTTATTTTTTGTGGGATGTATCCAAATGGAATAGCACCAACGTATTTATATAGGCTCTGATTTCTACACAACTCCAATATCTGACATGAAGTATTTGTATGCCATATAACCTTGCCCTCTAAAGGGGTGTTTGGTTGTCCTTTAAACTGAAAGTTGATCAGCATCTGGATATTTGAGGAGTTACCCTTCTATCCAGCTTCTTGCATGGCTGGAGGCCAACAGGCAGACAATTACTTTGCATTGCTCTACTTTGGACCCCTTAAGGAGGCCGGATAGCTGCCATGCGTAGAGGTGAGTATAAGCAAGAATCTCTCCAGGCTGCTTCTGCGCTCAAGGTCTTGTCCAACAGAAATGTCCATGTTACTCCATTCAGGGTCACTGTGTCTGTGTAAGTACTTTCCTGTACAAGGCGCTAAACTGGAGGGCAAGAGGTGGGGCAATCCAGATCACCTTCTTGACAAGTCATCCGCCCGTGGGGCTGTGTAGGCCCAAATTCAATTTTTTCCCAGTTTGCACAAAAGTGTCATCCAAATGAGCAGCAACAAAGATTCCCTTCATTCATTCACTCAGTATTTTCTGAGGACACGTTGAGTATAAGGCACTGTTCTAGATACTGGAAAAGATGTAACGATGAAACAGTGCAGTCTAGGGAGACTGAGCATGTACACAAATATAAAGTAAAAGAGGACCAAAGAAGTAAAAATGAATTATTAGGAGTGGGCCTTGGACATAATATAAGTCCCTTCTCCTAATTTTGATCATCTCTTTCTCTTTTCTGTCTCTTAATTATTAACATTAGGGATCAAGAGCTGGTCTCAACCTACCTGGTCTTGCCCCCTCTTCTGCCACGTGTATAGCATGCTAGAGCTTATTTATCATACGTTTGTCCCGCAACAGAGACTCTCTCCTGTCTTGTGACCTAGACCAGTGGTCTGCAAACTTTTTCTGTAAATGACCAGACAGTAAATATTTTAGGCTCTATGGGACAACTACTACTTAACTCTGTAGTTATAGGCAGAAGTAGTCATGGACAATACATAAACAAAGGAGCACAGCTGTGTTCCAGTAAGACTTTGTTTATGGACACTAAACTTCAATTTCATGTAATTTTTAACAGGTTTTAATGTATTATTCCTCTTTGAATTTTTTTAACAATTTAAAAATGTGAAAACCATTCTTAACTCATGGGTGATACTAAAACAGGCAACAGCCCAGAGTATATGTAGGGGATAGAGTGGTCCTGAGCTATAGGGATGCAAGCAAGTAAAGCAAAGAAGAAAGGAAGAGTTATGGATAGAACTCTGTCATTTGTAAGCCTGTTGGGAAGTTAAATCTTATAACATCCTTGTACTGAACTCAGGGGATTTTTACACATGCAGAACTGGCGTGGTAGAACAGGCAAACTTCATGTGAATGCTGACAACTCTTTTCATAAAATTAGTTCTAGGTTAGTGAGAATACTAGCTATTCACCAAAACTCTGTTTCCTTTTCTTTATGGTCAAGCAGGTAGAACACATCTCCCAGCCACACCTGCAGTTAGCTGTGGCCACATAACTGGTTGTCACAAAGGAACATGAGTCAAGGTAAATTGAGTCACACTTTAAAGGAGGTTCTCGCTTCCCTCATCTACCAGCTGACTGTCACTAGGGAGATGAAAATGGGGCTTCAGTTGATGATGGAGACGTAAGTTTGAAGGAGTCTTGGTCCCTCAAGGAAGACAGAGAGAAGAGCTACTCACTGAGCAGAAGCATCCACCTGAAACCAATATAAGAGCTGGCAATAAACTTTTGCATTTGATCAATTATGTATGCAAATTTAGTCTGTTACAGCAGCCAGTGCTACCCTAATTTAGTGTCAAGTATAGGGCCACGTCTTATTAACCTTTGCGCTTTCAGCATCTGTCTCAGGGCTTGGTACGTAATTATTGTTGACTAAATGACTGAGAAACCATGAGAAAGCATCATTGCCATGTTGTATTCTCCTATCCCCCACCGAGCTCCCTTTATCTCCTCTCCTGAATGGTACCATTGCCCTCATGATGTCACTTAGCCGCCCAAGTTTTCTGTATTGTACTAACCCCTCCAGTCTTACCATAGTAATGTTCTCAGAACAACATTTTTATTTCATTTTTCTAAAAACTTATGCTTATTCAGCTAAACAGAGCTGTTAAGCTCTTTCATGCTAAGGTATAAATGACTAAAATGGTTTACCGTGTGATTAATATTCACAGAATGCAAAATATATATTCAAATTTTTAAAAAGGGAAAATTATGCATTATGAAAAACAATCACTGAATTTTTTTATATCAATGAAGGATTCAAAGAGCTGTATTTTGTGACACACAATATAGATGACTGTTTCCCACCTAAATAGACAGGATGCAATCACTGCAAGAAGTAAAGACCTGTAATATGCCTAAAGTAGCCAAAGGACAAAAAACTCATTATCAGGTTTCCACTGTCCACAGATCCTTAGGGTACTCTCCATTCTTCATTTTCATAGACATGAAATTTTAGATTTTGAAAGGACGTGGATGTCATCAGGCCCAACCTCTCACCTTGAGGGACATACATGTTGCCATGATCAATAATATAATCCTTTACATAGTCAAAGAATTCTATCCCCCATCTTCTCTTCACCGGGCTAAGTATCCCCAATTCCTATAGGAATTTTTTGCAAATATATTTTAATCCATTAATCTTTTTCATTTGTCCTCCAGTTGTTCGCTCTTTCTCAGATTACAAGGTTCAAAAAGGGACATGAGATTCTAAAGAAAGACATAAGCAAGGAGGCCAGCCAGCCAGGCCTATGTATAGACAGAGTTGAAAGCTGCCAGCCTGGTTTGATTTGAGATGCAGAAAAGCTCCCGGCTCTCCTCCCCTCCAGCCCCACTCACCCAGCCAAAAATAGCTCCCCAGTCTCGCCTGCCAAAGCTGATTTTCCCATCACCCAGGGGCCTCTGGGAAAGGGGCAGAGGAAAGGCAGCTGCTGTTTCTTAAGAAAATGTACTTGGCTCTATGCTGGAGACCTTATATACATTATTTCATTTAAACTGTACAAGTATTTTAAGATGTTATTAGCGCATATAATATAAAGAGGGCAATAAGTAGCCAGGGAAAGATAAGAACATAGCTCTCCAGTCAGGCACTGGTTTGAAGTGTAGCTCCAACATTTACTGGCTGTCAGATTGTAGCTAATTTGTTTCCCCCCTCAAAGGCTCAGTCCTGACCTACACTGACTACTAAACCTACCACATAGGATGTTATGATAAAAAAAAATGAGATAATCTATATGCATAGCCCAGTTCCCACCTCCTGACAAATACTCAGTATATCTGAGCCACTATTAGTATCATCCCTACTTTAGAGATAAGGAAATTGAGAGTCGGAGACATTAAATCATTTGTCTCAGGCCACAGAGCTAGGAAGTAGGAGAGACAGAATCTGAACTGAACTCTGCCTCCACAGCTTGTGTTCTTTCCACCAGTGTTCCCAAAAGACCTCTCGTAAGTTCATCTGAGTTTCCTGGGAGAACTCACCTAACAAGATGTTCCGCTAGCCCAAGTTTAGACTGTCCGACTTAGGAACCCAGGTATGTAACCTTGACATGATATTAGTAAGCAAGTAAACAGGTAAGCCTCCAGGATTGGAGAGAATGAGTCCGAAGACAAGTTTCCAAGAAAATGTGGCTCCAAGAGAGGGGGGAGCAAAACGGCATGGGGGAGCTGAATGGTGCAGGACCACTGGGCAGGGACACTGGGAACATTTGATAACTGAGCACCAAAGGCAGGGTCGGGCAGACAGACTTCTCTTAAGTCACAAAGGCTCAGACAGGAACTTGGGAGTTTCCCAGAATCTACACTCTGACCCTGACCTGCCTCTGAAAGCATCTCCAATTTTCAAATTGATACAGGAGAAAATTCTTAGGTCCTTAGCCCAGGAAAGTGAAGACAAAAGGGCAGCCTGAAGGTGAGGGTACCTTGTTCGCTTTCTTAGTGTTAGCTGTCAAACTAGAATCCCTACCTTGAGTTGGTATTTGTTTTAGGCCTTGTACTTACTATACAATGTCTATTCATTCAAAATATAGTGATGAAATTTTTGACTCCCAATCTGGACCTGCAGAACTCAAATCCTGGATGCTTCATTCATAGCTGTGTGATTCTGGGCAAGTTACTCTATCCTCTGTGTCCCAGTTTCCCCATCCATTAAATGGGGATAATAAGCATAACTATCCCATAGGACTGAGTGAGTTTTCAGCAAGTTCAAGTATATAAGATGCTCAACAGATTTTAGCTGTTACTATTCTCTCATTTAATCCTCACACTGAGTCAGGAAACTGAGACTGCCAGTGGTCCAGGGGCATGCTCAAGCTTTCCCCAGCTGGCAATTAGAGGGATGAGAACCTAAAGAGAGAACTTAAGATTCCAAGTATAGTCGTCTTCTATCTTACTAAGCTGCTTCTGTTACAGGAAAAGATGTAACGTGTAGCAAAACTCTCAGTCACCTATCAAATGGTGTTTTCCAAATAATCTGAAATTTCATTATGTTGTCATACAGTCAAGGCTGGGAGTTCAGGACTTGTCTTCACCCAACAGCTAAATGGCCATTCACATGTGGCCAAATGCTCTCGTTAGTGACAAAGAGTCAAAACATCAGCCTGCTTGCTCATAATACAGAAAAAAATGGATTAAAAAAATGGGGAGGGCAGAGGTACTAAGATACACTGGACACATTATTTTCTGAGTTGCAACTTCTAACAGCAGTGACTCACCAAAATGATGAAGGCATCACCATGATCTGTCTCCCTCTTCCCCACTGCTTAGGAACTGGAGTGGCAGATGGGCCCTGGCTAAGATAATAAATGGTGCCCCTTCAGATGCATCACTTTCAAGTTTCTGGAGGGGTCACTGTGTAGCCAAGGGAATGGCTATGAAAGCAAGGAGATGAATAAAAAGAGCCAGCACAGCTCTACATAAGAATGTTAGCTGCTTTGTGAAAGACGCTGCCTTACAAATTATGGGCAGTTTCTCTTCCTCCCTATTACTTAACATTTGTTCTCAAAATGTGTGTGTGTGTGTGTGTTCCAACAGCCATTGTCTGGATGTAAATAAGCATCAAGCATATCTGTAACTACACTGGTGGGGATACCTGGAGAAGGTGCATGCTTGCAGAGGGCGCGATCATCTCACCCTTTGGGAAAACGTGCAGCGCCAATGGCCACACTAAACTGTTCTGTGTGACATCTGGAGCATTACTCTGGACAGACTGGAAAGATTAGGTCAGAGTTCAGGAGGTATTAACTTTACACACACGAAAGGGACGTTTTCACTGGTCAAAACTTGACTATCAGCCATGGCATGTGGTTCAGTTACATATATTGCTAGGATAATGGAGATGAATCCTGGGGTGAGATTAATCCCATTAAATAGGAAGCAGGGTTTCCCAAATGGTAGACAGTAGTGATTAGAAAAAAAAGTGTTTCCGTTGTAGAGAAATGTGGGCCTGCACATATGAGATTTACTTTAGCCACTGGAGTGCAGCCCTGCCAGACCTTCCATTAAAGGATTTGATAACGAGAGGCTACCCTTGGACCAGAGGAAAACTCATGTTCAGTGTAACTTTGAATGTCTCTTTGTATAATCAAATTTCCTTTATTTTCTCCCAGAAAAATCATTATAAACCTCAAGATGACTATCTCTTCAGGAGATGTGGAAAGATGAGAGTGAAAGTACAGCTCAGTTTGAATGCGAGACACTGGACTCTCCCAAACATTCTAGGCTTCTAATCCCTACTGGCAAGAAGAAATAAAGTCAGGCGAGTCAAAGCACATTTCTCCTGACCAAAATAAATGGCCAAATATTTTCTCTCTTCAGTTTTCTCTGGAACTTCAGTGCTCCTCTGGGATCAGCCCATTCATTGACAACGCTGTCCCTCACTAACCTCTGGCGGGCACTGGACTTCATTAAAAAGGGAGGAGAGGGTTTCCCTGGTGGCGCAGTGGTTGAGAGTCCGCCTGCCGATGCAGGGGACACGGGTTCGTGCCCCGGTCTGGGAAGATCCCACATGCCGCGGAGCGGCTGGGCCCGTGAGCCATGGCCGCTGGGCCTGCGCGTCCGGAGCCTGTGCTCCGCAACGGGAGAGGCCACAACAGTGAGAGGCCCGCATACCGCCAAAAAAAAAAAAGGGAGGAGAGATGAAAAGCAGGGCTGGAGGTGGGGGGAGAGTTTTCTTAAAGGGTCTTCTTCACACAATGTAAAGATGAGCTCAAACTTGCCAAGTCTTATCCTTTGGCAAAATCAAGTGAATGCATTCAGTTAGAATTCAGCTTCTTAGATGAGGGGGCCAGCCATGATGGCTCTGCCTACCCAGTTATATGGCTCAGTTTTTGAAAAGCCCCAGAGAAATTTGCCTCAGAGAAATGCTCAGTGTTTCTTTGGTGCTACTTTTCTCTGAAACACAGAGGTTTAACCCAACCCACAGTTCTGTGCATCTATAAATACTCAACCCGCTTCCTAGGAGACCCTCGGTCAGAAGTTCTCACTTAGTGCAAGCCGGGACGAGGAGCAAAGAGATGCCAAGTGCAGGGGGAGTGAACCCCTTAACTAAATGGTGGCGAGAGAAATGAGCAGTATAGCCTTGGTAGTGGAGGAAAGCAGGCATCTCCAGCTACCGTACTGGCCTCTGCAGTGACACATCATCACCTATGTGATCATCTGAATCCCTGAAAATAAAGCTGACCAACTTGGGGTTTGCCTAAGGGCCACAGACCCAGAAGTCCAGCCAAAGTCAACATAGGCTGGTAACTATGGAGGCCACAGGCACGAGCAGGAATAAGGACATCCACTGTCTTCGTCACAGACCTAACGCCCAAACCTCCACATCTGTCTGGCTTGAACTGAGCTTGGAAATAAAGGATTTAAAAGATAATAAATCATCTTCCCCAGACTGGAGGTTACACAGGGCAATTCCTAGATGAGCTTATGTGTTGAGAACCCTCTGGAACATTTCACAAAAGTATGTGGCCAGAAATATGCTGCCATGACATCTTGGGTACATGATTTTGGGGACACGTTGCATTGTATTTTCACATGCCTGTCTTTCCAATTTGTCAAGAAGATTCTTTAGAGCAAGAGCCATGTCTTAAATATCTCTATATCAACATGCCTGCGATAGAGCCTGACACATTCTAGGAACCCAATATATGTTTATCAAATGGATGGATGAATGAATGTTCAATTTTACAGCAGTGCTGAAAAGATGTCCTATCTTGACGGTAAATACTACACATTGCTTTCCTTTTTCTTTAAAGATATGGAGAGTTCTGACCCCAAATAAAAGACATGATATGTACTTATTACATTCCAGCCTAAGATCCACATTTGGTACCAAGTATATTGACAGTGAAGAAAAATGCAAAAAGAAAATAAATAAAATACTCCTTGCCAGGACACACCAGCCATGAATGAAGAATATCATCCCATCTTGCTACAATAAACATTTCAGCTCCTCCTGTGAGGGCTCCTATATGGCTTCCTGTTTGGGGAAGAGTATAATAAGTGGTATGTGTATGTGGTTAAGCAATGTCCTCAAAGGATCTGAAAGAGCTCTGAGTAATACAAGCCTCAATAGGTCTTCAAGAGCTTTAAAAGAGAAAAACATTCTCTCCGACTTTCTAAACAACTGACTTTCTGAGAGTCAGTACTTTCTGAATACAGTGAACACTGATAGGTGATAAGAGGAAACACAAAAACGTAACAAGAACACTATAGAATAAGGCATGAAGGATGCTAAGGGTATGAACACAAAATCATACAGTAAGAAGAATGTGTTGCTTTCGGTTCAGATCAGGTAAAATAGGTTCATGGCAAAAATTAAAAAAAAACAACCCTAAAAACAAAGAATCCAAGAGAACGAATAAGCAGTTTGGAGATTCAGATTTTATAGTTAAGAAATTTCAGGAATGCTAGCCAAGTAGAGATAAGAGAGTGCCAGGGAAAAGTAATACCCAGTGAAAGCAAAAAGAAAAACCAGGCATGTTACTTTGCCTCCCCATACTGAAGTTTTTGTAGAACTTTAAGAAGCATATTGAAGGAAAATCATACTGATTCCTTCATTATGTAATTTTAGATAGCTACACCCACTGAAAGCAGTATCTGGAGGCATTACATTAGAAAAGTCCATAGTAGAAATTTCGAAAGAAAATTTTTAAATGACCAGTGAGTTTGGCAATGGCTACAGAAAAACATTTCAGCCCTAAAGCTGAAGTATTTATCGAACTACAATGATATCAGTGTATATCTGAGATAATAGGAACCAAATATGTTAAGGAACATGTTCACATTTCTGTGGTATTGACCCTTCGAGGATTTTGGAAAAAAAATATTGTAAGGATAATTCGAGATTGTTTTAATTTCTTCCTTAATATTTAATAGAGTCAAGCAAATGGTCCATGGTTCCTACTTTCCCAAGCATGTAATTACGTACTTCTCTGTGGACTTGAATTAGTAGAGATTGATTGCTTTACTGTTCATATCAACAATGTTAACCAAACCTGTTTCAAATTTTAACACAGCCGCTCTAATCAAGGTTGACTGCATGAATTACGCAAAATACAAAATGGAGACTAAGTTACAATATGAATACGTTTCAGGGCTCCAATCAATAACATGGTGATTATAGTTGATAATACTGTATGTATATCTGAAATTCGTTAAGAGAGTCAATTGTAAGTGTTCACGCCGCACATACAAAAAAGGTAACTGTGAGGTGATGCATGTGTTAATTAACTTGATTGTGGTAATCACTTTCCAATGTATGTGTATATTAAATCATGTCATACACCTTTTAAAAATCATGTTGTATAAATATGTACAATTTTTATTTGTCAATCGTAACTCAATATAGCTGGGGAGGGGAACAGTATAAAACTGAAAATGCTTTTATATTAAATAACTGAAGTTCACATTCTATTACCAATACTATCAACAGAGTAATCAGAAAAATAACCAGAGATATTTAATATGGTTTAAAACTAGAGATATCCAAAAGAAATTTGCATGGCTATTTTAGAATAAATGCCAATAATGTGTGGGCAAATGAGACTAGGCTCAGTTTTTCTGTAATCCTCTTTGTTCTTAGCAAAAATTAACTCAGACTAAATCTCCTGGCTTAGTGGTGGTAAAAGGTGGTTAAAACAATACCAGAAAACAAGAAGAGAGAAATAGAGTAGAATTAAGAACAAACCAAGAAAATCCCTGAAGAGAATGTGGTTTAGAAGGCTGACACTTTCTGGATAGCAAATAGGTTATAATCTTGACTAAATGTTGTGTTGTGTTTTTAGCATCTTTTATCAGAACATCCAAAAGAAAGGACTGAAGTTTATGCATTCATACATTATTCGCATGAGAAAACTATTTGAGTATTGTCATCCCTCTTTTATAATTGAAAAAACTTACATATGGAGATTATTATGAGGATTACCTATGTCATAAAAAAAGTGGTCTCAGTCTTGAGACAATTTTTGAGTCAATGATTGTATAAACATGTTTTATTTACCTTTCTAATTGATACTATCAGGCAAATGCCCTATACATCTTTTATTTAAAATATTCTCCACCTAAGAACAAATCTAGATAGCATTTGAAGCTAGTATTATTAGAGGTATTAGACACTCTTCCTGGGCTTCTTCAATTCCTTTTAGCATTACCAAACACCAGTAATGTCTCTGTCTTGAGGAGGCTGAATTTGAATAGAAAATTACTAGCTTTATTATAATCACTTAGAGACTTTTAAATTAAGCTGTCAATATTTTCAATAATGTATTTCACTCTTATTTTAAAATTTTAGTTAGATAAGCACTTCCTTTCTCCACTTGCTCAGCTATTGCTAATTCAACATAGTCATTGAATAGGGTATCATGCTTCCCCCAAATAAGCAAGAATTAAAGACACAATCCACAGGCAAGAGCTCATTAATGATGGCTTGCTTAGTCCTTGGAATCGATCACATTTAAAGCAGCAATTTAACCTGATAACCCTCATCAGCTTAACTAGCTCCATCACTTATTCTAAAACTATTCCTATCCTCATACCACTGCAACTTGCCCCAAATTTTTTTAGAAATCTGACCCTATGACCCAGCTTTTTTCTGTAGGCTGACACCCACTGAAATTCCCATGCAAAGAAATGTCTTTGTACTTAGATTGTTCCAGGAGAAAGTTCCCATGACACAGCTTTGTCATCATAATATATCTGATATAGATTAACACCAATATAATTTAAGGAAATTACACATATTTTGGTATGTGTTTGTACTAGCTGTAATTTTTCACTTTGATTTCTCCATGTACACCTTTATGAAGGGAGGACACGAGTTTCAATTAAACTGTTTTAGGCATCATGTTGATATTAGGAGAAAGATAGTTGATATCAGAATTCTTAAGAATTCAACTTATATATTTTGGTAGGAAAAAAACCACTGGACTTAGTGTATAGAGTCTTAAATTTGAGCTCTTATCACTAGGCCCATTCTGGGTCTCAATTCCTACGTATTTTAAATGAGTGGATTGACTTACATGTCTCTGAAGTCTCCTCTAAGTCCAACATCCTGAGATCATTTACGATTTTGATGAGATGGAATGATTTCGTTTTTAAGCTGGTGATCATGAACTCTTCCCTTGAGCCCCTGCTTTCAGAGAGCTTGTTTTCCTTATATAATTAAGTTCTTTCATTTGTTGAGAAAAGAAAGAGTATATACAGGACACTTGATATTCCAAAATGCATTGCTATCTGATTTTTTTCTTGCCTATATGTATGGTTATGGTCACATAAAAAATAAGTACATAAGTGCATGCACTTAAGTTAATTGGAGTATAATTGTTTTACAATGTTGTGTTAGTCTCTGCTGTACAATGAAGTGAATCAGCTATATGTATACATACATCCCCTCCCTCTTGGACCTCCCTCCCACCCCACCCCACCCAAATCCCACCCATCTAGGTCATCACAGAGCACCAAGATGAGCTCCCTGTGCTAGACAGCAGGTTCCCACTAGCTGTCTATTTTACACACGGTAGTGTATTTATGTCAGGCATCTGGGACACAACTATTACTTAAAAGACTCAGGTTGTAAAACAAACTATCTTATAGCCTAAATGAAGCTTCTTATAAACTGGTCTCCCTCTTTCTCTGTAGACACTATTGATGCCATCTGAGACCTAGCTAAGTGCCTGGGCACATAAAAATCATAGTGTGTGTGGATTGACTCCACTGTTTTCTCAAAATCTGGGGTTCACACCTTCCTAACCAACTTCAGAAATAACTTATCACTGAGTTCTGCTAGTAAGTAACTCAATTTCCTAAAGTCAGTGGTGAGTAATTAGTCAGCTTTGGCTGGGAGAGAAGAAGGTGGGGAGGAAGGGGAGAGGAGGAGGAAGAAGAGAAAGGGAAAAGAAGAAAGAAGAATAAAAGTAATCCCAATCTTGTGCATTGCTGGTGGGAATGTAAAATGGCATGGCCTTTGTGAAAAACAGTACGCCAGTTCCTTAAAAATTTAAATCATAGAATTGCCATATGATCCAACAACTCTATTTCTTGGTATATACCCAAAAGACTTGAAAGCAGGGACTTGAACAGTATTAGTGCACCAGTGTTCATCACAGCATTATTCACAGTAGCTGAAAGATAGAAACAACCCAAATGTCCATGAACAAATAAATGGGTAGACATCCACTGCAGAGATATGGTACATCCCCATAATAGGGTATTACTCAGACTTTAAAAAGTGAAATTCTGACACATGCTAAAACATGGATGAACCTTGAAGACATACTTAGTGAAATAAGCCACTCACAAAAGGACACATTTTATATGATTCCACTTATATGAGGTACCTAGAGCAGTCAAGTTCATGGAGACTGAAAATAGAAGGGTGGTTTCCAGGGGTTGAGAGGAGGGAGGAATGGGAAGTTACTGTTTAATGGGTACAAAGCTTAGTTTGGGAAGATGGAAAAGTTCAGGAGAGGAATGTGATGGTTGCACAACAATATGAATATACCTAATGCCACAGAACTGTATACCTAAAAATGGTTAAAATGGTAAATTTTATGTTATGTGTATTTTACCACAATAGAAAATTACTCACTGCATTGTCAAAGTTTTCTTTTTATTCATTTTTATTCCCTTCATCTGGGAAAGTTGAATCCACTCTCTACTTTGGTGTTGCCCCATGCCAGGAATTGCCGAAAAATAAACTTGATGTTCCAAGCAATTCCCCCATGGTTTAAAGAGATGAAGGAAAAAAAAAACAGCTGGTTTAAAAGCAGTCATAGAATCTTCCACATGAGTCCCATGAATAGACTCAGTGCACACATTTAACATGCAATAAAAACAGGCACCAGACCAAACCAATGCTCACGATGGAATGGACATGTTCATTGTTAAGGTTGTTGCCAATTCCATAGGAGTTTGTCGACTCAGAAGACGGTTAGACCCCCCAAAAAAAAAAAAAGAGAGAGTGAGAGAGAGAACCTGTGACCAGGATTAGAAGTGAATAGAGTAGAATGACAATGAGATCATGAAGAAATTGAAATTTGAAATTCTGCTGCAAAGTGGTCCTGGATAGAATTCAATAGAATTCAAGCAATTATTCAGCCAAACCGAAAAGAAAAAGAATTTCCAACATGCTATTAAGAATAAAGGCATTGTGGAGATAAATTATCCAGATTGCCTTTCATATTGATTAAATTGCCTTATTGAGTATGAAACTCTGCTCAATTTGTCCAAAGCCAAAGACTAATAAGATGGTAGGATGTCAGAGGAGAAGGAGCCATACATCTCATCTTATTCCATCACAACATGTGGGAGATAAGAGAGCTGACAGAGTTTAAATGATCTGCTTAAAAATAGAGAGCAGAGTCCAAATAAAACCCAAAGTCTTTGAATCTCCTAGCTAGTTCATTCCACATTACACAACATTAGTTAAGTAATTGCACAGGAAGAAGATTAATATCACAAGAATAAAAATCATGTTCACAAAAGAGGAATGCAGTTGCTTCATTTAGTCAGTTATCATTTTGAAACCATAATGTTAAATAGGTTTAAACACAAAGTAGATAGTTCTAAAAAGTAGTATAATGCAGCAAAGAAGAAACGAAATGATGTTAAATATGTATCCATAAATGCTAATCTCTAAACACAGACTTTTTGAAGATTCATAGTTTTCCAGTGCTGACATTTTATACCCTTTGTTTAAAAATCAATTGGAAAGGAAGGCATAATGAAGTCTTTACTCTCTGTGATTCTGATTTTTACAGTTAGTAACATTTATTGGAAACATACCATCAAAACAAAGCATATGTTTTAAAATCTTATCTATAAGATAAGATTTTAAAGCTATAAATTAGTAGACAAGCCAAGGCACCCATTTCTAAGTCATTCTAATAACATTTCCCCATTTCCCTAAAACACATAAGCAGAGTATGGAGAAAACATTTGAGTGAACCAATGAGTGTGTGATTGTGTGTATGACCTCTCAACTCTGCATGATGTATTGTTCTGACGTTTGATAACGCCATTACAGCTATAAATTCACCTGACAAGGAAAATGAGACTACTTGAAAGAATAATCATTTTACTCCAAACACTTAAAACAGTAGAAGGTCCAAGTTGATCAGGTGATATCAAAGAGAGCAAAGCACTCTAGTGGGGTTTACTCCCAATGTTAGTATAACCGTCACATTTATCTGTGGCTCCTCACTGAGGTGGGGCAAAGGCATGGCATCTTCCACTGTCAAATCTGAAAGGTGCTTCAACACTGTCATCATCACCTTTATTTTACAAAAGGAGAGAAAATTCACAGTTTCACAGCTGATTAGTAACAGCCCAAGAACCAAAATCTAGTCCTTCTGACTCCCAAGAGAGATTCAGTATTTTCCCTATATATCTCACTTTCTTATTTTAAAAAAAATGGCTCCAACAGTCTTGCAAGTTGGATGATATTTTTTCACCATAGGCAAATTCTTTAAAATTTTGACTTCATAGAAAATTGGGAAAAAATCAGATACAGATTTGTGTGTGTGTATTAAAACCTCTTCTATGGCATGGAAAAGTATAATATCAAAAAGTCTGATAGATGAGATCTGGCTCCATCTGCCATATTGGGACTGAAGCCTTTCACCTTACATAGAAGATGGATATTTAGAAAATGTGGATGTTTGAATCAAATGTCTCTTAACCCTAAAAGATCTGCTGTTAACTAGAATTCACTGAGGACTAGCTTGAGCAGTTGAACTGGGATATATTAATTTCTGGCATTAATGCTTTCTTCTCAGAGAGGTTTCCATCTGTTTCTCTCCCTTGATTCTGCTCTGTAGTTCATTAGCTCCAGTATTGCCTCCAAGACTTTTCCTCCATCATACAATGCTCTACCTTTGTACCTTCTTCTCTTCCCATTCTACTGTTGAAAACAAGCTTACAAAGAATGTTTTTAATCTTCCAAGGACCTTCCAACAGTAGGATCTTCCTCATTTGTGAGGTTGCTGCCAAACCACTACCACTCATACTGCTCATCCAGGTTCCCGCCTAATTCCACTGATGTCCCTTCACAATTTCTCCCCTGGACACAAGCCACTGCTTCACAAACAAACCACTTTCAGCCAGGACAAGCAACAATGGGGCCAACAGACAGACCCAAACACATGTCCATTAGTAGAGCTAAGACATCAGCCATGTCAGGGTTTTCTAGCAGCAAGTTAGAAAACCCATGTAGGTTATTACTTACAGAGGCAGGGGGCAGGGCTGAAAGGAATGTTTTTGAGTGCTTAACAGGTACCACGTCCATAGTCTTGACAACAACTCTGTCAATAGATATTTTCTTTATTTTACAGTTTGGAAACTGAGGCTCAGAGGTCCTCGAGTGTCCAGTTTTGGTCAGTCTCTTTAAACAGAGCTAGCGTACCCCTGAAAATGGCAAAAGACTTGCATAGCATTTCATTTTAGGTTAAGGTTCCCACAAGCGAAATTAGAGCCACCTTCTGCCATTCATCAAGATGCCCTGCTCCTCCTCATCTCACCTCTTGCCTCTCCTGATTCTGAGCTCCCTTTTGCTTCATTCTTCCACTGAAGATGTTCATCACAGGCTCCCTTGTCTGTCAACATTTTCTGGCTAGACCATGCTGGACATTCTTTCATAGGAAAGTGATACAATGGCGAATAACGATTCACATCCCACCTTTCACAGATGTGTCATGAAACCGCCCTACCTGTTAGCTAATGCATATTGAACTGCCTTGACTTTGTTTTCTTACTTTAAATATATAAACCCCACTATGAAGGAGATGTAACTCTGAAAAAAAACTTTTTAAAAGACCACATGCAGGGTCTTCAAAAAGTGTTTTATGTACTTCTAAAATTTTAAATAACTTAGCTTGTAGACATGGGAACAAAAGATAAACAGAATTTAAAGCAATTCATTCAATTTGATAATTCTTCTGAACAATTATCTATAACACTATCTGCTATAAATGTGCAGGTAAATTGACTGAAGAAGTTGTTTTCTGCATTTATTTCTAGATGAGTTCAAATTATTTCTGTCTTCCCTAAAATCTTGGTTATTGACTAAGTTTTAAAAATAGAACAGAGACTTTATGAAAACAAAATATTCAAATAGGCAGTAAAGATATTGTTCATATTTATACATCCACAACTCACACTGCCTAAAATATAGACTAAACTGAGGGTCCATCTTGCTGCTGTTTCAAATAGGCTGAGGGAAATGTGTTATTGCAGGTAAAGAGGATGGGTAGCGATTTCTATATTGATAACCAAATTGTTGACTAAGACTGACAGTCATCAGGTGAGGGAAAAAGTGCAATAATTTTAAACTATCAATGAATATATACATGTATGTATACTCATTAAATATGCAAATATTTTTGGATATCGCAAATATAATTGGATGTGAAGATACATGCACGGCATGCCTCCAATCCTAAAAGCATAGCAATAAGATCAGGTTGAACCACATAAAACAGTCATTGCAAAGATCAAAACTTACTGAATACCATGCTTAAATTAATAAATTAATGAATAAATACATGGAGAAGGAAAACTTTTTCTTATGGTACAACATCAACCAATAAAGGAAGGCAGAATGATAAGGTTAGAAAATCATCATTGGATGGGTGAAGTCTGATGAGGACCAAGATATTTACATGGTTTTGAAGTATCTCTCCATAAATTCCTAATTATAAAAGGCAAAATGATAACTGTAGAGAAACTTAGTAAATTCCACCCTAATCAATGAGGAAAAGTAACATCACTGACACTAGGACAAACCCACATCACCTGCCAACTGATAGGATGCACTGAGAAGGGCAAAACATCACTTCTGTGGTATTTCTTAGAAAAAGCATAACCTGAATCTAATCATAAGGAAACTTCAGACACACCGAAATTGAGAGTCATTCTACAAAACAACTGGCCTGAACTCTTAAAATATGACAAGGTCAGGGAGGACAAAGAAAGGCTAAATAACCACTCCAAATTAAAGTAGACTACAGAGATATAAATAGAGCCTGACTCTGGATTGGATCCTATGCCAGGAAAAATTTGTTATAAAAGATATTAAGACAATTGATAACATATGAATTCAGACTGTGAATTAAATAAAAACATTGTATCAATGTTAAATTTTCTGATTTTATAATGGAACTGTGGTTTCATAAGAGAATGTCCTTGTTCCTAAAAAATAAAAACTATAGTATTTAGAGACAGAAGGGCAAAATGTCCCCAACTGACTCTTAAATAATTCAGAACCATGAAGATATGTGAATATATAGAGAAAATGGTAAAGGAAATAGGGCTGAATGTAAACAATTCATGATTATATGTCAAAAGAAGTTATATCGGGACGAAGTGGGAGAGTGGCATTGACATATATACACTACCAAATGTAAAATAGATAGCTAGTGGGAAGCAGCTGCATAGCACATGGAGATCAGCTCGGTGCTTTGTGACCACCTAGAGGGGTGGGATAGGGAGTTTGAGAGGGAGACGCAAGAGGGAGGGGATATGGGGATATATGTATACATACAGCTGATTCACTTTGTTGTACAACAGAAACTAACACAACATTGTAAAGCAATTATACTCCAATAAAGATATTTAAAAAAAGAAGTTACAAAGAAGTTTTAAAAAGTTGAACTACCCATAGTATCATACGGCTCAGTCCTATATAGAGATGTTTATCAACATAACCAGTCAATTAGAAACCGTAAGTTAGGAACTAGAAATGTATTAAGGTAATACAATTAAAAGTATCAAGAGGTCAGTATGTGAACCTGGATTAAATTCAAATCAATACATAATCATGCTGAATATATTGTCAATAGTTGACATTTCGCAGAAGATATTACATTCTTGAGATCATATTCTTTCAATAGCTTTTTGGCCCAAGACACAACACAGGAAATTATTTGTGTGGGTCGAGTGGGACATCCCCAAATGAGCAGTCACGTCACCGCTGATATTGCATCTCACTTCTTAATTGAGCTCATGGCATGGAAAAGTAATTCATCTCCCTGAATATGTTTCATAAGAAAAACAGAACTCTTTAAATTCTTTTCCAAGTAGTCCTGGAGCAATAGTAAATTCTGTATCCAAAATTCAAAATGAGCTTTTTACAATTTGCAGTCCCACCGTCAAAATGTACTCAGTAAATTATTGAATTATTTTCATGAAACTAGAGGTCAAATAATGTCCAAAATTTTTTTTAATAAAGCAAAAATTATAATCACCCATAAGCTCAGCTTGCAAAGATAATGTCACTGCTAAAATATTGGTATGTTTCATGCCAGCACCGATCCATCCATCTCCCCATCCTTGTTTTTATGTGCAAGATAAATGTATTGTAGACACAGTTTGTACACTGCTATTTTTCCAACTATAAGCATTTTTAAAATTTTTATATTCCTGTCATGCCCATACAAATGGAAGTTGGAGCATTATTTCCAGGACACAGAAAAACAGCTGATCAAGGGTGATGTTTAAGGACATTTCTCAAGTTTTGTGCACCAGTGGAAAGTCCTAAATTGAAAGTCAATGTTAAGACTACAAAAGAACCATGAGGTTCTTCGTCCTTTTTCTCCTCCCAGCAAGCCACACTGAGAACTGACCTGCACAGTTACGGAATGCACTGTAACTCTGTACTGGGGCTTCTACCCTCCCTGTGTGGCATCTCTTGGCTCATAATCTCAATAACCCAGAAAAGCTAAAGTTATAGTTTCTATGATACACTTTTTTTCCTCTGGATAAAGCTAGCTGACCTATATGAGCATCCCTCCCATTCCACTTGCCCTGGTTCCATTAGTACTCACCACTAAACCAACAGCCCACACCACCACTGACCTTAGCCTTCTTTCCAGCAGTCCCTTCTTTCAGTATCTCAAACACCGGGCCCTTTTCTCTAGCCACTGCTGCTTGAACATACCCACTGTTCTCCCATATCCCCCTCTTCAAGTCATCCTGTGCCCCCAGAATGTCCTTGGTCTCTTCTCTGTAACTTGGAATTAGATAAATCACTCTACTTTCATTGCCTCTCCTCATCCTCCCAACCAGAAGTATTTTCCCTCCTCTGCTCTCCCAGAGCACTGCTGTATCTCAATTAACAGGTTTATTCTTTCAAGCTATTGTTATAAGTGTTGTGGTGGTGTTGTTGTTTGGGTATTTTTTGTTTGATTTGGTTCTCGGGTTTTTGTTTTGTTTTGTTTTTTGTGGGTTTTTTTTGTTGTTGTTGTTGTTTTCTTAATGCTTCAGTCTCCCTAGAGAGAAACCTGGAGAGAAAACTTCTCATGTTCGGTCTTTGCCGTTTCCATGGAAATTTTAAAATAACATCCTCATCATATTAAATGTTTATGTAATGAATGAGCTGATGAACTAAAATAGGAAAATATTAAAAGGCTTTGGACCAAGTAAACAGAGCAAACTATAGAAAATCTGTTGCCCTATGGCTAATTACTGAGTACGAAAAATGGCTGAGTTAAGGGTGCAACTTTAGATTTTCAGAGGAAGATAAGCCTCAGTATATATTTTATTCAAAATTACAAATATTTCCAGAAATAATCTTGGCCCAGGAAATATCAACCTATTCAAAGTTTTGTATTAGCTCTACTACCATTTATATTTCTTTGCAATTCTCCTTTTCAGGAATGGCTATATAATGTGCAAAATAAAATCTTGCTGCCCTTTGTTTAGAACTATTAAGAGCTTCAGGATGGTGGGAGCAGAGTATTAAACCAAGCGGAAGGCTTCTCTAAGCAAAGGGACCGGTTGGTCTGCACATGTCACAGCCCATGTAGCCAGCACAGTCTGTATAAAATGTCTGTAGTTTTTCTTGCTTTCTATTGAGCTAAAAAAGAAGATTCTCACACAAAGTGAACACTGATTTCCTAATAAACTCACCAAAAAAATGGAACAGAAAGAAGGGTCCAGAATTTTAAAATTCTTCTAGACCTATTATCCAAATTTCTTTCCTGACCTGTGCACAGAACATCCGGATTATGTATTTAGATCTACTTTTCAGTTACTCTTTTCCAGGCTCTCAACCATGCAACAAAATACTTGCAAACTTTTTCCAAAGGGAAGATGAGGGATGCTTGATTACATTCCAGCCTCAGTTGATGAATGTTTTCCTTTTTTGTTGTGAAACCTGTCCATCTAAGTTTTTGCTAAATTCGGGGGTGGCAGGGAATGGGCTTTCTCACATCATCTCAGGCTCCAACACAAGAAAACCCCTTTTGTAAAAAATTCAAATGTAAAGAATGGACTCTGGCTTTATAAGACCCATTATTTTTCAAAGCATTTCATCTGAATGCAGCCTGCAACCTGAGCCTTTCAGTGGGGGTGGGATGAGGAGGGAAGAGATGGGGAAAGAGGGAGAGGGAACTCCAGGCCAATAGGAGAGCCCGTCCGAGGTATGCTGGGTTATAATTAATGGCATGAGGTTACAACTCGCAGCTGACATCAGTTACAGTAAAAGGTCAGCCTCCTGCAGCAATTTGCATTTACTGATTTGGAAGGGAGTCACCGCAGCCTTCCCTTCCCCCCACTCCCTCAGGTTGCCTGTCGAGCTGATCCCTTTTGCATTCCTTTCTTTATTCCACCAAAGATTCTTTTTCATCCTTTACACAAACGCACACCCACACCCATACACACACCGTCACCCGCTCTCTCCCACAGATGCATGTGGGTTCAGAGACAGAGGACACTCCCACGGTTTGTACAGTCAGGGAAATCATGGTTTTTGGAGGCTGCTGCCAAAACCAAATCCATCCTTCTGCCAAGTCCCCTTCCTCTTCCAGTGACGTTTGAAAGGACAAAGAGAGCAAGTTAGAATAGGCCTTATTTCCAGGGAATAGGACATTCGCTATGGAGAAAAGAGCAATTTGGGTGTCGAGATCATTTTCTCTGAAGTTCTCAAAGCCTCGACAAATCTCTACCTCTGGTGGAAGTGAACAGGGGCAGTGAAGGGGGAGGAGATTGTAAGGAAACAGGCAGCTGGAGAAATCCCAGAGCCTTACTCTGCCAGGGCTGGGGCACACATGTTCGGGGGGAACTGGGTCTCTAGGGTAGCAGGGGTTTCTCTCAGCACCTGAGGCTTGCCTCAGCAGGCTCCCCTCCCCTCCGAAATCAATCCTACTCCACGATAGAACAGGCTTGCAGGCCTCAGTCTCCTGTGCTGTCCTTCACCCCACTCCCCCACTGGGTGCCCTGCCACCTACAGCTCCCCAGGGCACCTTGTTAAAGCCCTGATTAGCCCCATCATCCATCCTGATGTGTCCTGAGATTCAATCATTTATGTACCATTCTTCATGACTTCTGATCAGTTATCATGGATGCCATTATTTACTTGTTATTTTTCTTTGACTGACATGCTTTTTAACTTAAATTCATGCATTTTTTAACAGAAATTTTCATCACTGTGAACTGGAAACCAGTATCACTTGCAAACAATAGAAGAGACTATTAAAATAAATACTAGATTAGAATAAAAAAAGCATTCATTCGAGGACCTGCAAAAGCCATCTTGCTTTACACCCCTCTTTGGGAAGCACTATTTTTACCTGGGCCTACTTGAGCCAACCGGCTAATCTAATCAATTAGAGATGAGGTATATCTATCACCTGGGCCTTTACCTAGCATCTTTCTCAAATAACAGCTTCATATTCCTGGATGACTTCATGGTCAGTCCAGAGGAGAAAAGTAGAAAAGTCAGAATTCTCAGAATTAAGCCATTTAGCTCCTATGACTGGTAACCCTCCTCCTCTCTTCACCAAGCTTTAAAGACTTAGAAAAGAAAGGAGGAAGGGAGGGAGGGAAGTAGGGAGGGATGGAAGGAAGGAGGGAGGGATGGATCTCAAATGCTGAGCCGGGTCAATGGGAAGTACATTTTGGATTTTATAGTTTCTGCCAAACCCACTTGTTTTTTTTTTCTTTTCTTTTCCATTATGGTTTATAATAGGATATTGAATATAGTTCTCTGTGCTATACAGTAGGATCACGTTGTTTATCCATTCTGTATATAATAGCTTACATCTGCTAACCCTAAACTCCCAATCCATCCCCTGCCCCTTGGCAACCACAAGTCTGTTCTCTATGTCTGTGGGTCTGTTTCTGTTTCATAGATATGTTCATTTGTGTCATATTTTAGATTCCACATCTAAATGAAAATCCACTTGTTAGTAAGGACCCTCTCTATACAACCTGCCCATAAATATAGGGCTTTTCATTTATTCCATATGTATTTATGGTGTTCAAGTGAGGATTTGGGCCTGGTGTCCAGGATCTCACTAGAAACTAGAACCCATAGATTAGCAGAGAAAGAACTGGACTTAAGAAATCCCAAACCCCTTTGGTTTGTCAAATCTGATGACCTTCATAGGTGAAAAAAAGACCATTTCAAAGTTCAATTCACAATTCACATGGCCATCTTTAGATCTGAAATTCAAGTCTCCAGCCCAGCACCCAGCTTCTCAGTACAATGGTGGTCAACACAGACACTGAGAACAGCCCATCCCAGCTCTGAGCATCCAGACCCTATCAGCACAGGGGGATCTGCCTGATGGATGGCTCACGGTCAGGAAAGGTGGCTACACACATGGATGGGATACACAAGGTGGCTCATAAAACTTATGAGCCATGTTCTGAGCTGTGACCTGGGTGAAGGATGGTTCAGCTTCAGTGGAGTGATAATTAAAAACAATTAAGTGTCACTGGAGAGGTGGCAGAATTCAGCTCAGACTTCAGGGGTATACAAACTCAGTCTGGGAGAGGGCTAGGAACCTAAGGCCCATGTCTTATTTACTTATGGAAAAAAAAAGATGGTTGAGCTATGGACAACTGTGCGTATTGATCCATTGATGCCACTCACTGGGCCTCATTTAATAGGGTCTGAAAAACCTTGTTGCCCTCCTGTATTTCCAAAGGTGCTGGGCTGCCTGCCTGTGAGAGGCACACCCTGGGGTTCCTTCACTGTATCCCCAGACAATCCCTAGGCAAAAGAAAAGAGAACCAGTCACATTCATTCCTGCATTACTTTCTCTGATTTCTTGGCCATCATCTTAAGGAAAAGGGCCCAAGGGTACAGGGTAAAGGACAGAAGAAAATGGTCTGGAGGAGAAAGAATGGAGAAAGACAGTATGTAAGGACAGACAGTTCTAGGTAGAAACACAAGAGGCATGGGATTCTGAGGGATAGGGTGGAACCAAGCCAGGAGAACCCTGAGAAGGCAAGGGATGGGTGCTGCTTTAGGATCAGAGCCAACATAACCATATATCACCATGATTTCTTAGGGAACTGGGAATAATAATACTCAGAAAGTGGTTGCAGCACCTAGTAGGTGGTCAATAAATGGTAGCCCCTCTGACAATCACTTATGATTACCATTTCAGTGCTCTAAATATTACAACCTACTTGACAAGTTTGAGTCCCTCTTTTAACTCTAACTATAGTCTTTCTTTGGGGGTGAAATAACAACTGTCATCACACCATCCCCTCCAGAATGAGATAAAGAAGATGAAGGCCTGACTTAAGATTAAATATGCCAAAAGTCTCTGTAGAAAGCAAGAAACTAGAGATTCTGGATACCTGGGCTCTGTACTGCTTGCACTCCCGAGGGAAAACAAGAGCAAAGATTTCACACATGGTGTTAGTTATTCTCCATCACCACCTACTTAGAGTTTAAGGCGGGTGGGGGGGGTGACGAAGTTTCTATACCACAGCCATCAGGTTATACTGTATGTTGTATTCCTTCCAAGGAAAGCAAAGGTAAGAATTTATCCAGCCCCACCCCAGACACCTCCAAGGACTTCAAAGGTTTTTTAAAACTATCAACAGAGAATAGAACCTTTGTTTTATAAGCCTAAATGAATTTCCTTCTGAAATAAATAGGAACAGTCTTACAAGGGGAAAGTATATACACTATGAATAGAATAGTATCTAATATTCACTCATTTCACTTTTGACCCATTTCCTATATGCCTGTTGGAACGATTCATCCAAAATGAAAACACAATCACCTCACAGCCTTGATGAACACTTCTGTACACTTCATAGCTCTTCAAGGCCAAAACCCTTCACCAGGCACTTCATGATCCAGGCCCTGTCCATCTCATCAGTTGCATCTCACCCCCGTCGCCCAACAGTCACTGGGCCAGATTAGGACACTGGGAGCAGGCAGGCCCATCCCACGGGACCTACATCTCTTTCCAGTTCACTGTGCCCCTGCACCTGACCTCACTGCAGTAGGTAAGCCTTCTAGAACCCCCACTCCTGGTCAGGTCCTCCTAAACCCACCTTGTACTTCTCCCTTCATAGCATGTACCCCAAGTCAAAGTAACTAATTACAAAATTAATTATTGAATGCTTATCTTCTCCTGATAAAATACCCATTAGTGCTGGGATGGTGTTTGTCTTATCACCATTTTCCCAGAGCCTGGAAGAGTGTCTGGCAGACAGTTATAGTCACTATTTATTGAGCATTTACTATGTGCTAGGCACTGTTTTAAGAGCTTACATGCATTAACTCAAGTAACCCTAGCCACAGCCTTATGAGTTAGGTGTCATTATTATCCCTATTTTATACCTGAGAAACACCAAGGCATAGGGAGATTAAGAAATTTGCCAAAGGTCATGCAGCTTTGTGTGGTGGAGGTGAAAGTGGAGCCCAGACAGACTGACTTAAGACTTCTCTTTTCTTAATTATAATTCCACATTACCACATAGTTGGCATTCCGTATTTGTTAAAATTTGTTAAATTGGTCTGTCCATTTGGCAAGCCAGGCTCCTATAGCCAGGCACTGTACATGATATGGAGCAGAGCGTAGCAAGAAAGACACGGAGAACCCACATTAGGTTTGCAATTTAGTTCTCAGGTCTCTGGATTCATACCTTCCTTCTACTTTTTCATCCCTGATGATCCTTCTTATCCTTCAAGCACAGTTCAACAGTTACCACCTCTGTGTGGTATTCATTAACTATGTCACAGATCTGTCCCAGGATTTATGCCTTTGGAGAGTTTTGTTAAATGAGTACCATATTTATTTCTGAGCTTCATCCCAACTTGCAACATTAATAATAAATAAAAAGGAGGAACAGGAGTGGAATGGTGATTTGTATAGTATTCATTTTCTGAGAAAAAGTATATTTACTCAGGAACTCTTTCTAGTGCCCTAAAACTCTAAGTGACATTGGACCACACTTGGGCAAATTTGAACAAGCACGTGCTGAAGATTAAAAAAAAAAAAAAAGTCATTTTACCTCCAATCAGCAGAAGCTGAGAAAATTCAGTTCAACACTAATTTTATGACAGCATTTCTAAGGCTGGAGTCCTGACCCAGCATAGGATGAGTACTTGCCAATCTGAAGTAGTAATTCTTTCTTTGCAAATAGTTTGCAATATTTTTAAAAGCTGAAAAATTATGAAACCTCTTCACCAAAAAGTGGATTATAGTTGTAAACACAAACACATGTGCCCCCACACAGATTCAGTTTTGCCTTCAATTGCAGGGAGTTTATAAACTTGAGGGACATTTGTGGATCGAGAGAGTCCCAAATTAAGAATTTCGGATCTAGAGTCATACATGGTTACAGTGTCTCCTAGACCAGCGCTGGTCAAAATTTAATAAGCAAATGAATTAACGAATCGACTCAACAGATGAACTTGTTAAAAATGAAGATTTTGATTCAGGAAGTCAGAGTTGGTATCTGAGATTCTGCATTTCTAACAAGCTGCCAAGTTAGATCACTGCTACTGCTCCACAGACCACACATTGATTAGCAAGGCCCGAGACAATCTCTTAAACATCTATTTGAGACTTTTGATAAAGATTGGAGGGTAGTTAGTGTGAAATTGAGCTCTATGCTGAGGAGCTATAGTCTAAGCTGTCAGTAGCATTAACTGAAAAGAGATTCATTTGCTTTAGACTAGGCTTGCTAGAAGCACCAAAAACATGACTTGATTTCTTGCTTTATGAGAAGGCTTCAACACCTCTGCACAGAAGTGGCCTTCAGGACAATCTGC
Organism: Mesoplodon bidens; assembly: GCF_964165515.1. Taxonomy (NCBI): domain Eukaryota; kingdom Metazoa; phylum Chordata; class Mammalia; order Artiodactyla; family Ziphiidae; genus Mesoplodon; species Mesoplodon bidens. The sequence goes on along the minus strand of NC_138162.1, from coordinate 64,866,466 downwards.
ATACACGGCCAACATTGTCCTCAAGAAGCATGTGGATTTGTTTGAATACTTGAGTACAGAAAACAAGGATTTTCTGTCATAAGATAGGGTTTTCAAACTATTTGTGGCAATTACCACCACCATTCTTCATACGAAATCTTTGATGGACCCCCAAATCAATAAAATAAATCGAAATGAATAAGGCAAGGACGTCCTGTCTCACAACTCCTATAAAACACTGTACTCAAAGTCTTAGCTAATGCAATAAGGAAATAAACTGAAAATACCAAACGCTGGTGAAATATGGAACTCTCAATGCTCGTGAGGATGCAAAATGGTACACCTATTTTTCTTAAATCACCTTCACGCATTTCATTACCTCCCATTCCTCTCCCATTTATTGCAACCACCAATCTGTTCTATTTATGAATTTGGTGGGGTATTTTTTAGACATTATTAACTTTTCATGTACTGCTAGAAATTGTAGGGAGCAGGCAACAGCAGCTTAAAGTGGTGAAATAAAGGAAAGGAGGAAAAACAGGAGAGGAAAAAACTTTGCAAGACAGCCAGGAAGTTTATTACAAAACTAAGCATACTCTTACAGTATAATCCAGCAATCGTGCTCCTCGGTATTTTCCCAAAGGAGCTGAAACTTATGTCCACAGAAAACCTTGGACATGGATGTTTATTGTGGGGTTGTTCATAATTGCCAAAATTTGGAGGAAACCAAGCTGTCCTTCATAGGCGATTCGGGAAGCTGTGGTACATCCACATAACACAATGGAAAAGTATTCAGTGCTAAAAAGAAATGAGCTCTCAACTCATAAAAAGACATGGAGGAGCTTTCAATTCATAATTAAAAGTGAAAGCAACCAATCTCAAAAGATGACACATGGTATAATTCCAACTATAGGACATTCTAGAGAAAGCAAACCTACAGAGACAGTAAAAAGAGCAACGGTTTCCGGGGGTTGAGGGGTGGAGGATGAATAGGCAGCGCACAGAGGATTTTTTGGATGGAAAGACTTCTCTGTATGATACTATAATGGTGGATACATGTCATTATATATCTGTTCAAACCCATAGAACGCACACAAGAGTGAACCATCACCTGAACTATGTACTTCAGATGATTACAATGAGTCAGCGTAGGTCCCTCAATTGTAACAAATGGACCACACAGGTGGGCATTGTTGATAATGGGAGAGGCTATGCATGCGGGGGCAGAGGGTACATGGGAAATCTCTGTACCTTCCTTTAGATTTTGCTGTGAACCTAAAACTGCTCTAAAAACTACATTTTACAAATAAATAAACTGGAAAATAGAACTGCTCTCGTTGTGGGCTGGGAGAATGTGAAGAGGGGAAGCCAGAGTCCTACCTTTCTGGAAACACCTCCCCACCCAGCCATACTTGTACCTCTGACGTGCTTCTTAAAAAACTCTCCAGTTCGCTATGAATGCACCTTGAAAAACATCCCAAAATCAGTTGGAAAGAATGATTTGGATCTATGTTCCTAGCAGGTCACTTCAACAGACAGCTTCTGAAGGTTTGGCCCGGATGCCAATGCATTCACTTCAGGGATTAAAGAGTTAAACAACTCCAGAATTGAGAGGTCCTTCCTGCTCCTACTCTGACAGTCTATGATTCCATTCTTCTCTAGCTTAATTAGGTCTGGGCGTTTAAATACAGCATTAAACATTTTGATATTTGTCCATCCTTCCATCTCCCAAGATAAAGAAGCTGTTTTGTTAGGGGACTCTCACCAGCCAGAAGTCACTGGTAATGAGTCATAATTATTTTCCTGCTGCTGAGAACCCAGACCTGCCCATTCTTTTCCCCACTTTCAATTCCAGTGTGCGTTTTTTTGTGTGTGTGTTTTTTTTGAGACAGTATTAACTTTTCACCTAACTGCTAGACATTACAAGGAGCAAACAACGGCAGCTAAAAGTCGTGAAACAAAGGAAAAGGAGAAAAGAAAGCAGGGAAATGCTCCGCTGCTGAGGGGTTTTTTTTGAGGGAGGGAGACAAAGATTTTGTATTTCATAACAGAGAACATTACCACGCAGTAGCCACACACAATGAAAACCTCGTGTTTTATTGAAATGAAAACGCTCACTCAAGCCCTCCATTACTCATTTCTGGATAGAATGGCAAAACTTCAAGTCTGAAAAGATTCAAGTAGCTACAATCAAACTTTCCCTGGTAGCAGCTGATAACACAGCACTTCCCAGAAATCCATTTTGTAGACTGTACAGCTCAGCTCTTTTCAGGACTCTTAGAGGCTGAACTCTGCACAAAAGGGGTGCCAGCACAGAAAGCCACAGGGTATCTCCAGCTAGAAGAGTTTGGTCCCCTATTTCAGGGTGAAAACCGGTGGGGGACGCGGTGGGTGAGTAAAGAGGGAACTACCATCACGCAAAGGTCGAAGTTGCAATACCTCCATCCTCCCGCTCAAAAACAACAACAACAAAAAAAGGACCCAGGGCCAAGCCGCCCCAAAGCCTACGCACCGTGCTCAGCTTCTCCGTCACCCAGAAAACCGGCGTTCAGAGACCGAGGTGGACGTCAGGTAGCAAACAGCAAACCTCCTGCCAGTTCCTCATTTAAGCTAGAGAACAGGCACCTGGCCTTCATTAACGTTGCTGCTGTAGTTAATGCGTTGCAGGTGTGAAAGTGTGTGGCTGAAATCTGACAAAACACCTGTCTTTTGTGGCACCATTAGATCCTCCTAGTGTGAGACATGACCCCCTTGGGTGTGCTTTCCCCTGCCTTGAAAGCCACAGTAAGCATTGTCCTGTAATTACAAAATCAGAGTCATCATTGCTGGGAAGAATTCCTTAACAAATTATACCTAATTAGTCTGAAATTACCTTTAATTCATGGTGAAACCATAGGCTCAACTGTGTTCTATAACACCTTCCTTTTTATCTTTATGCAAATATGATTATACACTATCAAACTGGCACCACCAGGCATAAAAAATAGCGGCAGCTACTTCTTTGGTTACTAAATGGGAACTGGACGGGTGCCATTGATCATGTTTTCTGGAATGCTGCATCAAAATAATAATAATAATATCAGCCAGTTCCTTCCCTGCGAACTCCAGTCTTCTCTCCCACCCACGGGCTCCTAACTGAAAGCTGTGAGATTGATCTCCCTTGCCCAACCCCCCTGCACCTCCTCACCACATTTTCTGCAGACACATGTGTGCATCTCGCTGTCGCCCAATTTTTTAGAATGTCGTTAAGTGTCAAAACGTCTCATTTTACTTCTGATCACAGCATCTTGTCATGTGGCTTCTTCAGTTCCCATTACTCCCATCTCAGAGCTTCACACACCTTTTGATTCAATGCTCTCGGGTTCATGTACTTTGGCTTCAAAGGTTACTTGCATAGGTAGCATTGATCTAAGAGCTTTACTTGTACTCCCCTATTTAATCCTTGCTACAAACCTAGACACTAGGACTACTATTATTATCCCCATTTTGCAGATGAGAAAACTGAGGCATAGAGAGCTTATGTATCTTGCATGAGGTCCGACAGCCAGAAGAACCAAAACCTGGATTCTCATCCAAGCCATCTGTCTCTAGTTTGCCCTTATCCACTATAATATGCATTCCCACTGATGCCCATGGTCTCTAATTGACCCTCATCATTTCCATCTCTCCTATAACACATCTAAACACAGCACTGTAGGGATATTTTTCCAGTTAGTTGGCATGTAAAGGTATAAAGTATCATTCTCATCAGAGGAAAAAATCATGGCTACCTTCTCATTTGGTTCCATACAATTTGTTTAGTCACTGTATTCCTTCCTCTACCTCCCATGAAAGCATTATCAGAACCAAAGTTATGTTTTCTGTTTCTATCAAAATCAAACAATGCTGGGTGGTATCACTGGTATATATACAACAGAGAGCACTACAAATTTGTAGCCCATGTGTGTATACATATATATATGCACACATCTTTTAATTGGATCATACTTGGGTAACTTTTGCTGTAGTATGAGGGTATTTGAGATGCTTTCTCAAATTAAGCCAGAGTTTAATTCTTCAGACAGCAATTAAAAATATGAAATGTTTTTTTCGATTTTAAAGTCTGCTTTTTCTTCTTCCATGCTCTGGATAAATTCCTTGGAAAGTCAGCATTGGCTTTCAAACAGTCCTTCCTATCCTACAAACAATGACAGCCCATATTATTCCTGACTTAAACCCAACCCCAGGTTCTCTGAAGACTGTTAGCTTGAAAAAAGAAACCCAGACCACATCTAGGTTACTTTCCAACAAGCTATGCTTTTGCAAGTAAAAAAGAGATTAATTTCTTGAACAATTTCAGGCGTGGTATGCAAACCCAAACACACGTCAGGTGCGGACATTGTACCAGGCACCTCTGTAGGAGGTCTTGACATTCCCCTGGAATGCAGTGGTGAACTGGTTAAAAAAATAATTACAACAGCACTAGCAATAAGGTTTTGGCTGAATACTACTTTTGTTCAGTATCAATCAATTAAAATAAAAGCATTTTCTTGATGGTTGTTCATAACAGATATCCAGACCCATCTGTGGCTATTTTATTTATGGCATTGCTGTTCTTAGCCAACAAGCTGGCTAAAAATCAGATTTTAAAATCTTAATCAGAATCCAAACATTGTCTTCTTATTTAACGCCTCCATTCGAGTTCATGTTACTGCCATGCAGAAAATGGAATCTGCTTTTTGGAGGCTGACCCTAACTCCTGCACCATGGTAATATACACAGCCGGCCCACAGCTGCGGGATGAGCTGTATTTCTTCACAGTATTTTTATTAGGCTGATTCCCACAAGTTTAAGAACACTGTAATCGGAGACACTTCAGGGTCACATTAGACTGAGCCCAATAAAATAAGAGGTGGAAACTAAACTCCTAACTCCTTTCCATGAAGTTTAGAATTTTCAACTCCTTTCAAAGCAGAGGATGTCCCTTTCCACGTCTTTCAAGTTTTGTAAACACTGCAAGTGCTACTGGCTTCCTTTTCATCAGTAAGGGCCACCAGCTTTTGTTCATTATCCCTAATTATTAGACCCTCCACAAGAGAACATTACTGCTGACAATTTATATTAGTAATGATGCAACTTGACTGTCAATGGTGTAATCTCCTCCTCCTTTCTTCCCACTCTTAATTTTTATGACCAGCTGTAACCTTCACACTTTGGTGTGCCATGTTTTTTCCTCAAATAATTTTCTGTGACACTAGGTAACAATTTGGAATTCCTATAACCATGGTTGGTTTTACTTGATGTTGAAACATCCAGTTGGAAAAGGGGGAAATTTGGTCCAACACCTGGATGTTTGAGCTGCATTAGGCCAAACATCTGGATGTTCCCAAATATTTTTTCCCCAATTTTTGGAAACTTCCACAGATTTTCCCTCATGTAGACAAAACATCCAGATGATTAACTGAGTGTTTCTCTTTTCATCTCTGTATTTGGCCACTAAATGTTCTTTGACTCCTCTAGGTAAGAATAGCCATCTAGCCACTTTACAGGCCATTACTACACCAAAATAAGGGGGAAAACATTATCCTGTTGCTCCAAGACAAATCTTAATCGCTTTTCAATAATTTTAAATAACTTTTCAAGAGTTTCACTACTCCTAAACACAAATTACCTCCAGAATGAAAATCTTTCATTAAAAAAAAAATTCTTCACAGCCCACTATATCCTAAAATCTAGGAAGAAAAGAGTTCAAGTGTTGGTCTCAAAGAAGGAAGTTTCTTATCCAGTTTTCCCACCTCACAAGTTTTTTGTTGCCATTAAAAGTAATTTTTGAGGCTCCCATCTCTGTATTCCTTTCCCAAGAATGCTCATTGGGCCCCCACCAATTGCCTTGTATCCAGAGACTGACAAAGCTAGTCTAGGAGGTGGGCATATAAAGCATTTAACACTCTGGTTAGATGAAGTTAACTCAACATTGCACCAATATGTAAACTAAAGAAAATGAAATCAAAAAAACAAACAAACCAGCCTCTAACCCAAAAGTTGGTTATGTGAACTCTCTCTGAAATTGTTTATAAACATTTACATAAATATGCATCTTGTGTGGAGGAAGAAGAGCGCCTAGAGATTTCTTCAATCCCTCAAGGACTGTTTTTCCGTGAGCACCTTCTCCTTAATGGGCATAGTTTCAGTATTTTCTAAAATTATTTGTGAGTTTGGAGAATAGATGCCACTGATTGTACAGATTTTATTCCCGCTGTTGGACTGTATTGAAAGATAACATGAAAAGAATCCAAAGATAACAAAGACACTGTATATATAGTCACCCACAGCATTCATTCCCTCTTAGCCATGGTTTGGTAGACAGCAAGAAGCTGTTATCCCCTCAGACTTGTGAAGGACAAGGAGTTTAGCTTAAGGAGTCAGAGTCATCTCTGGGAAACAGATGGCAGGAAATATAACTGGGCCCCACAAGGGATTAGAACTAGGACCTGCAGAGCCCAGAGGCCCAAGGGAGGCACTCTTTTCCTCCCTGTCTTCCTGAGACCACATGGGATCGTTCATCTCTCTGACCTCTGCATCCTTCTACATCTTATCTCTCTGTGCCTTGGTTTCTTCACATATAAAATGAGGGAAATGGTAGCATCTACCTTAAAGGTTCAACATGTCTGTGAATGACTTCATTCATATAGGGAGCTTAGAAGAACGCCTGTCACAGAATAAGCACACAATAAATGGCATACATTGTTGTTATTATCAATTATTCCCTTTGCAAACCAACTCTCCTGCTTCCTCAGTGCAAATGACTGCTGAATGGCCACACTCCAATGACAGCCCCCAGCTCCCCAGGTTTGTCTGTCTGTATGATCCTTATTCTCACAGTTAACTCACTGCTGCTTCCAAATTCCAATTTGAAATTCTCAGGAGAGAGGGTCTAATGAGCGTAGCTTGGGGCAGGTGTGTACCTTTGGCCCCATCAGCTGTTGCCTGACTAGAGATACAAAAGTGCCCACTCACTCATTCATGAGCAACATGGATGAGGTCCTAGGGAAAGGAAAGTGAAGCAGGGAGAAAACAGAGGGCATTCCTAATGCAGTTATCAAAATTTTAAACATATTCATCATGTCTTTTTAGTCTAAAGTTAGAACATATAGTTGAGCATAAAGAAAAAACAATTTAATCTCTAATCCTTACTCAGGAAAAAATAGATTTGTAATATTTTGGTATATATTTTCTCATACTTTTTAATACATATATTAATACTTTTTACAAACATAAAAATTATGCTCTGCACTTTGCAGTCATGTTTTCCACTTAATAACATGCTGTGGACATTTTCCATGTTGCTAAGTATTTCTCTACAATATTTTTATTAGTGGCAGGATAGGATTTGATTAAATAAATATAAAATATAGTATAATACAATAGCCTGTTGAACATTTTGATTATTTCCATTTTATAACTTGTAACTGCTGCTCTAATATAGCTTCTTCAGCATAAATCATTGTACATATCATTTTAATTTTTTCTTTTCTCTTTTTTATCTCATCCAATTCTCCCTCATCCAACCCAACGCCTCTAGTAACCACAAATCTGGTCTCTTTTTCTGTGAGATTGATTCTCTTTTCTTTGTTTTTGGAAGTATAATTGACCTACAACACTGTATTATTTCCTGTTATACAACATAGTGGTTTAATAATTCTATACATTACAATATGATGACCAGGATAAGTCTAGCTACCATGTGTATTCTTTATTTTTAATTAAACAAGAAATAAATGGTCATTTAAGTTTCTGTTTTTCTTTATATTGGATTGCAGGGGTCCCCAGTCCGCAGCCTCTTAGGAGCTGGGCCGCACAGCAGGAGGTGAGTGGCGAGCCAGCAAGCGAAGCTTCGTCTGCTGCTCCCCATTGTGCCCTGTCGCTCACATTACTGCCTGAACCATCCCCACCCACCCCCCCGTCTGTGGAAAAATTTTCTTCCACAAAACTGGCCCCTGGTGCCAAAAAGATTGGGGACCGCTGATCTAGGAGTCTATTTTCTTTCTTTTTTCAAAGAAACACCTCTTGGATTTATCTATCAGTCTATCAGTCATTAGGCTGGCTTCAATGAGGGTCAAGCTGAATGAGTTAAAGATAAAAGTCAAGAACATAGTAAGATTCAGGACATGAGGAGGCTGTCTGTTGAGTATTTTATTCTTTTTTTTAAATGAATTAATGGTCTGTTCTTCCGGTTCCATCAGAATTTGTGAAACTGCAGTTGCTCTGCCAGAGGGAAAATTTCAAGGCTATGTCATCTACCCACTTATAGAGTGCAAAGGTCAATATATGACCAATGAATCAGTATTGTCAATTTTATTACTTGGATATTTATTCATTTATTCATTCATTCATTTATTTATTCTGCCTGTTCCATGTCTCAGTAGAAAGGAGAGGCCTAATAGAGATTCTTACTACTACTGGACCTCATCATTTCTCCTTGTTTTTTGACATTTTCTGCATTATCTATTTCCATTAGATAGAAATAGAATCCATTATAAATTCACTGCAGATTGAAAATTCAAATACTTACACTGACTTTCCTTTTCCTATGTATTATTAGTTGCCATCAATTCTCCTCAGTCATATACCAATATTGCTAACCCTGTTTTTTCTGTCTGACTTGACCAAGATACTGTTCCATTTATACTAATCAGAAATGATCAGTTTTGCTAAAAGAAGAATTTCCAGACAAGTTCAATCCTGACTTCCATGGGAATAGAGAAAGGACCGCGAGTTAAAGATGTTATTTAACTCATGAGGGACCCAGACAGTGTCATAACCAGTTCAAAGAGGATCTGAAAAACAGATATATTTATGGATCAGGAATATTGACATAAATGTATAAATGGAGGCAAAGTGGTTTTGGGGGGGAACTAGTAAGGCAGTTAGACTGACCAGATCAGGACAGAATTTGCATGCTTATAGACAAGAATTAATTTGCATTGCTATCAGTTACCTACAGCTTACAGTTGTAAAATAACTCAAAGAAAATTCGAGGCTAGAATTAGACAAACTGGAAGGCTGTGCTGTCTGGAGACAAGGCACAGTTTTCCATTACAACACATGATTCCCTACAGGTTTTCTGCTTCTGCCACTTTTGATGCTTTCTGTTTTTCCCATCCTCCCTTGTTGTTTAATTTGCTTTCTTGTTTATTCAGGTTATGTTTCTCCCTCTCTCCACTCTAGATATTTATAAGAAATTAACCTCCCACTCGTACATTTTTCAACTGTATATATAAATTTATTTTCCTCTAATTATTAGCTTTAGATAGAAATAGATTCCTTAGATGAGAAAATGACAACTTTCACTTCTTCCTACCATTTTTTGTGGTATAATCCAGGATTTGAGGTCTAGTTTCTTGCTTTCAAATAGTCATTCTTACTTTAAAATGTTTGTATTTTAAGAATTGTTAACATTTTATTGTTTCCTTAATTTACCATTGTTAAGATCAATATTTTTATGATAATAGCCCTCATCTTTCTGCATTTCATTACTTCTCTATTCTTGAGTATGTGTCTGTTATTCATCTCTTAGTTGTTAGGAAAACTTTGTGTACATGTAATTCATGCCTTGTAAGTCACTGTATATCCAATGAAGTGTCTCTGTTACTTTTGTATGTGAATAAAACCTAGCTATGGTTTAGAAATCTTCTGTTACAATCTTTTTTCTCCTTTAAAACTCTTAAGAAATCACTTCATAGTCTTATGGTGCTTCTTACCACAGAGGAAAAATCTGAGGCTGGATGTCTTGCCTTTTTTTTCTTCTGCAGATCGCCGGTCTTTTCTGTCTAGATGCATGTCAGACTTTTTTCTTTTCATCTTGAAGTTTAAGACTTTCATCAGAATACATCTATTTATTATTGAACTATTTTCATTAATATTTCCTGGAATTTGTTGAGCTCATTCCATTTGCAAAACCAGAACTGTATTCACTAGCCCAGCCAAGTGTTATTTCGTTTTTTAAATATTTCTTCCCTTCTACTTATTCTGACTTCCCCTTTAGTAGCACTTACTCTCTATAAGTGGGATCTCAGTAACATACCCTCCAAATTATTTACCTCATCTCTGATTCTCCTTATTTCTCTGTCATGTATCTCTGAATTCTGGGAGATTTTTATCAAGTAAATATTCAATACCCTTGATTAAATTCATGATGGTTTTATTTGTACCCTTATTGCCTTTTCAAATGCTGTTCTTAAATGTCAACTTTAAAATAGTTATTTTTTCCTTGTAACTCATTTTAAATTTCTGCTTGTCTCTCAGATCAGCTCCAATTTCAGATCTGTTTATTGTATTAACATCTCATCTTACATATTTTATTTTATGGAACCCATGTTTTTCTATTATTTGCAAGATAAAAAATAGCTTATAAAACATACATCTCTTTCCTTTAATAATTTTTAAAATATGCTTTTCTGTATGAATAGTATGATATTAGCTGTATGTGTGTGTGTTGTGTGTGTGTGTGTGTGTGTGTGTGTGTGATATGTATTCAAAAAACTGAAACCTAAGATCGGAGGAAAAGAACAAAATGAACCAGCAAGATAATTTTGTATCCTACAACCCTAGAAAGTCTCATAAATTGATTATTCCCGTTACTCCAAAAAACAGAATTATAAGGGAAAGTTAAAAACAGAAGAAAGTATTGAAAATCTCTGCCACAGGTGTCTTCTGACATGCCACGTATTCAGCCGAGAACCTTATCCTACCCTAAAGGACCCTCCCAGGGGAGATTATGTCCCTGGAGAGACAAAAACCAGTGAGAATCCAGAGTCAGAGACCTCAGGCATAGCTGAGGGTGAAGATGAGATCTCATTCTGAAAGTGGGATTGAGGATCTGAACAAACAATACATGTTAAGCTATAAGACCACCAATACCCAGGCAAGAAACTGGGGCTTCCTCCTAGAAATGGTTCCCTAAAAAAGAGATTCAGATAGTGACACTTAGAGGTGACCAGCCCACAGGCCCTGCCCCTGTACACAAAAATTCCAATCTTCATTTTAAATATGAACATACAGCCAAAGTATACCACACATTTGAGAAAAGCCTCGAACAGGAAAGATCGGCCAAAATAAACAAATAAAATATACCGGGAGGAAACAAAGACAATGCAGCAAGCAGAAAAAGTTTTAAAATTAAAAAAAGAAAACAGGGCTTCCCTGGTGGCACAGTGGTTGAGAGTCCGCCTGCCAATGCGGGGGACACAGGTTCGAGCCCTGGTCTGGGAAGATCCCACGTGCCTTGGAGCAACTGGGCCCACGAGCCACAACTACTGAGCCTGCACGTCTGGAGCCCATGCTCTGCAATAAGAGAGGCCACGACAGTGAGAGGCCCGTGCACAGCGATGAAGAGTGGCCTCCGCTTGCTGCAACTAGAGAAGGCCCTCGCACAGAAATGAAGACCCAACACAGCAAGCAAGCAAGCAAGCAAGAAAGGAAGGAAGGAAGAAAAAAAAGAAAGAAAGAAAGGAAGGAAGGAAGGAAGAAACAAAGAAAGAAAGAAAGAAAACAGTATTATTAGCCTCAAAGTGATCAAGGAAGATTTTTGCATCATGAAACAAAAACATGCAGGTATTTTAGAAGGGAACTTTCAGAGAATAATTAACTAAAAATGTAAAAAAAAAAAAAAAAAAAAAAAAAAGGGAAGATAACCGAGAAAGTGTCCAGAAAGTAAATCAAACACTCAAGGAAATATGGGAAATAAGAAGGAAAAAAAATTAGTAAAATCAGAGAATGGGTCCCAGAGGTCCAACATCAAAATAATAGTAATTTCAGAAGGAGGAAAATTTTTAAATGATAAAGAACAAGAAATTAGCAAAGAAACAATACAATAAAACGTGCCATCTCTGAAGAAAACAGGTTTCTAGATTATGAAAGTCCAAGTGTCCCATAAAGAATAGACCCGCTACATGGAATATCTTTGCAAAATTCAGGATACCATGAAGAAAGAGAACAGCCCAAAGGTCCCACCCAAAAATAGCAGGTCACTTCAGAAGGATGGTAAGTAAGACTGACATTTGGCTTAACAACATCCAGAGCTAAATGATAAAGGAGCAAGGTCTTCCAAATTCTGTCAGCAATTATTTCCAAGTCAGAACCCTAATTCCAGCCAAATTATAAATCAAATGTCAAAGCCAAATAAAGATAGGTTCAGGCTGTCTGAGTCTCAAAATATGCTCTCTCATGCTCTTGAGAGAAGCCATTCATGGATGTGCACCATCAAAACACAGACGTAAACCACGAAAAAGGAAAACATGGAAATCAGGAAACTGGAGGTCCCATACAGTTAGAAACTATGGGAAATCCAGAAAAATGGTAGAGCCCAGGATGAGAACTGTGCAGGAAACCTAGATGGGGGCGGAGTGGAGTGGCCAGGAGCTCTGTGCCAGAACTATTTGACTGTAATAAGGAGATTTACTTTTAATTTGGAGAATTTAGTGATGAATTTGTTATAGATACATAGATACTAAGCAAACAAACAGAAAGGAGGCAATTATTACCTCCAGCCGAAACAAAAAGTCATGCCAGAAAGGAAGTGATACAAAAGTGGCTCAGCTGTGAACATTATTTACATACTCATAACAGTGTGCATGCTGGTTAAGAAAGGGTTGATATGATTATAATGAGAGATGTAGGGGAAAGAACTTATTTTCTATAACAGGGAATAATATCTAAACCTTAAAAATAAACAGCATAATGTGGTGGTTACATTTGGAGACAGCTACTAAGAGTTATAAGCGATTGCCTTAGAGGAATGAGAATTGGCAATGAGGAACAGAAGAGGGGATTATAAATCTTTAAACTATTACTAAATACATTACTTAGATAAAAATTTAAATTTACAATAAAGGAAAGCTAAAAGGAACACAGTCAAAATATTTAAGATTCAGATTATTCAGATTTAAGATTCAGATTATTTAAACTCTATGCTCATTTCTTTATGTTTCAGAATTATTTACAGGATCCGTTTTTTTCCTAGTTTCTCATATTTGAAATACTAAGAAGCCTATTCAGGGCTGGTATTTCGCTCAGAAATAGGGTGGGAAATTCTTCTTGGCTTCCAGTTAGAGGATACCTTTCAGACTTCAAGGTGATGGGCTTGAAGGTCGTAGGAACAGAGATGAGGTCCAGAAAGGCTGGTAGGATGCGGGAAGGGTTTCAACACAGAGGATGTCTTCGACATTCTTAGTAAAGCTGCTGTTCCAATGTTAGACCACCTGTGGGGCTACATCCTTCCAGGAACATGAATGATGTCCTTGACTGTTCAAGGGGAGTTCCTTTACCATCTTTGTCAGCCCTCTGCTTCCAGTGCCCTGAAGATCCCAGGCCCGGTTCTCACAAGCAGCTCACACCACATCAGGGAAGGAATGTGCTCTCTCCAGAAGCTGCTTCTCTAGACTACTACCCCTGCAAAAGCTGGCATTTTGATATAACTACCCACATCCACAAATCTGCAGGTCAGATTTCTCCATGAAGCTCCCTGCTACATCAGTTAAGATCATTTCAGCCTCAGGAAATGACTTTTCCAGAGCCGCTCCAGCAGTGCTTCTAGAAGCTTCTGCTCAGTTCATCCAGCCACCCAAAATTCTCACCTCAATTCTGCTGACAGTGAGTGGGAAAGAGGCTCCAATTACTTTCTTCATCATCTTACACCGTTCTCTGTCTCCAGTCAGGTTTCTCCAAGTTCTACCATTGTCCCTAAGGTCCAAGATTTCTTCTTCTTGCTTCTCACAAAGCCACAAAACTCCCTTGCACATAGTATTCTACCTTGTGGGGGGATCCTTTTTTTTTTTTGACCTCCATTAAATCCCGTAGGAATTTCTCATGGTTTCTGGCATTTGAATAGCTCTATTTCCAGCTGTCAGTGCTGAGGAACATTTTTTCATGATTTTTTAAATGTAAAATATTAAAATTTTAAAGTATTAATGTCAGCCTAAATTAGGAGACAGTAGCATCTGTTAGAATTAGATTCAATTGAGTTACAGAAAACCCAAAACAAGGTTACTTAAACAAGACAAAACAAGATCCCTCCCTCCCATGAAGTCAGGAGGTAGGCATCTGAGCTGATACAATGGCTCTTTTCATCTCATTGCTCTGCCATCATCCCTAGGAAGTTGTGCTTCTACTCATGATCCAAAATGGGTGCTAGGACTCCACACATCAAATCTGTGTTCTAGGCAGGAAAATGGAGAAAGCAGCAAGGAACTTTGTGAAAACTCCCTTTAAAGTACACCTTCTAAGCAGCATCCAATTCTACTTACATCTTATTGGCCTGGGTTTACCCATGTGGCTTCACTGAGCTTCCAGAGAAGTTGAAAACATTAGAGTCATGAAAATTCCTTAGAGATGAAATTGAAAATAGTGGTTCTAAGGAAGTTAAGTGTATTGTATAAAAATTTTTTTTTTACTAAACTACATGACCTTCTGGTATTCACAGGCTTTGATCTATTAGGAGAATAAACCACAGAATAAAATCAGATAATATAAAGAGAAGCAGAAAGAAGGGGTGGAAAATGTGTTGTTTCCACAAGAAAACTAAGCTTTCATTCTCTGGGTCTCCCTATAACTGAATTTGGGTATATTCATATAAGAACAAAATGGCAACTCCTAAGTAAGTATAATGTCAGAATAAGCAATCATAGTTTGGTCAATATATATTTAGATTAGTATATTACTTAATTTCTGTCAAACCGAATTCTCAACACTGTAATAATTTCTTACAACTTAACACCTCCCAGGTTTGAGCAAAAATCCTAGCACCAGTAAAAGACTACTAAATAAATATTAACTAAAGAATTGAGTAAATGGAAATTTTACATGTATATATGTGTATACATACACACAAAAGTATATATATAAAACTCTGTTGACATAATGACTTTAATAAAACATTTTTACCATGTGCTAGTTATCAAGTGTTTATGAAGCTTCTGTTGTATGCAGAGTACAGTTGATGGATAGAAACAAAATATAAGAAAATAGAATACACGGTTAATGCTATTCTGAATCTTAAAACCTGTGGAGTACTTAAAAAGCAATGTTAGGAGGCTAATAATGTCACCAGTCCTATCTCCTACCGCCAAATCTCTGAGATGAGTGCCAACAGGCAGGCATGAACCAACATATTATACAGTTCAATGGAAATAAAGAAGGTACAGAAAATGTAAAGTCTATTTACTAATCTCTGACCACTTTTGGTCAGAGTCCATAGATTCTGATCAACTTGAGCCTCATAGTGTAACCTATCTGCAATGGCCTTTTTATGCTGCCCACAGTGGTAGGAACTTTTCTTACTATGATTAGGCTCTCAGCATCACAAGATGTTTACAGTGGTTCCCAATGAAAGCAAACGATAAAGCTTCACAACATAAAGTTATTTCTAAAGAAAGTCTTCTCTTGCCCTTGGCTTATACTTCCTTGTACTCTTGCCACAGTGTCTAGTTCTACACTAATCCCCACAACATCCCAGAGAGCTCAGGACTTGAACTTCATCTTTGACCCCCACGACCTCAGCTCTGTGATGAACCCTATAGAGTCACAGTCTCCTTTCTGCCAATTGAAAGAGGCAGAGGACACAGTTAGGAACTGAGACACCAGGACAAATGAGCAAGGGAGCCTGAGTCATCATCCTTTTCACACATGGCCCCTATGAGCAGCACCTTTGTCTGACCCACAGGACAACCCAAGTGCAACCTATGAGTCAACCACACTCTAGAAATGGTTTCTGCCATTCCTGCAGCCTGATACTTTGATTGCATTGCGGTTGCTCTAAAAGCCCTAATGCAGACTGTGGATTCTTCTCTTTACTATGTGGTTTGAAGCTGGGCAGAGGGGAGGAGATGTTGGAAGAAAAATTGCCCAGTGCACCATGACAGCTGTATAATTAGACAAGGCAGGCCAGTGCTTATGGCATTTGTCATTCAACAATTGTTCATATTCCAGGTTCTCTAGCCAGGTGTTCTGAACAATGAGGTGATGATAATGTCTTCATGTGACCTGAGCCTGGAGAACATTCAAGTGCAAATAGACCAGGCGGAATCCCTGGTGGAGTAAGATGAGGACTGCCTTATTTTCCTAGTGTTCACCAGCTGATTTGCTATAAAAACAGAATGGGGTTTGTTAGCAACTTTTGAACATTACTAAAAAATGTATTCAACAAAAGGAGAGCTCAAGGAGAGATTTGTGATTGTCTCCAAAATTTGGAATTCAAGATGTGTGACTCTATTTGTGAAAAGAGGGATTTAATGCCACCTCATAAAGAAAGGCTGAAAGGGGGAGCTGGTTCATGAAGAGTTCATGAAGCTGTCTTAGCTTCTCCTGGCTTCCATTTACCCAGACAAAGGAGAATCTCTCCCATTTTTAAAGAGATGAGATGTTGTAACTTATGGTTATTTTGTTAAACTGTTAAATACTATCAAAAATGTTTATTTCTAACCAGTGCTTATGTCCTCTTCTAGCTGTACACAGAGGTGGCAATAAAAGGTAAAAGTCATCAGGAGGCTTTCTTAAGCCTTCTGCCTCCATCCCGCCCCTCCCCCATGACATTTCAGGCTTCTGACAATGTTCTGTGTTAGTCCGTCTTTAGCCATTATCTCCTAGGACACTCAGTGCACAGAGAAGAAATTATTCCCTCAGTTTCTCACAGCTAAAATTCGCTTAATTCATGTCTGCACTTCACCTCCTCCTTGCCCTAAACCATATTGCTTTTTGAACTTATGTTCAATTTGTTTCTTTCCATGATACTCTACCTTTCCACGGCCTACTGGTTGGAATCAAGGTTATTTTTCTCTCATGTTTCTTCTTTTACTTTCAGTATCCCTCATCATGTATTCATGCTCTGGACTTCACTGGATACCTTGTAGCAATGCCATACAGTAAGTCCCCTACACACGAACTTTCAAGTTGTAAACTTTCAAAGATGCGAACGTGCATTCACATGTCCAATCATGCAAGTGAGTTCACGTGTCTGGTGTACATTGTCACGTGCATGCATCCTCTACAAGTGGTTGTGCTTCTGTGTACTTTATAGTACTGTATAGAGTTCAGTAGTACAGTATCTTTATTTCAAGCTAGATCTGCAAAAGGACGACTTCATTGAACTCCTTGCTGTGCAACATGAGGAGATTACTAATGAAGACCTGATGGAACTGGAGGCCCACAGAAAGGACAAAGAGAGACAAGAGGAAGAAAAAGTAACTGAAGAACCAAAGAGATTCACGATGCAGGAAATGGAAAGGGGGTTTTCTTTGTTTGAGGAGGCACTGTTAGTTTTTGAGGCATGGGACCTGAATATAGAATGGTACCTGAAGGTTGCACCAGACATTCAGAATGCAATCCAGTGCTACTGTGTCATCTATGACAAGAAAAAAAGAGCTACTACCCAGACATCACTGGATCATTTTTTTAAGAGGGTGGATTGAATTGAATCCAGCAAGGAACCAGAACCTGTGCCATCAACGTCAGGCGTGAGTGAAACTGCAGCTTGCCCTCTATCTCCTATTGCTGATGATCCTTCAGCTCTACCATCTCCCACCTCCTCTCCCTCCTCCAGTCAGTAGCTCTTCTTGCCTGTTCACTCGATGCCAGCCCTTGTATGCCAGCTGTTGTACTGTACGACTGTACTTTTCAAGGTACTGTACTGTAAGATTAAAAATGTTGTCTTTATTTTTGTGCTTGTTTGTTTTTTATGTATTATTTGTGTGGAAAGCATTATAAACCTATTATAATACAGTACTATAGAGCTGATTGTGTTAGTTGGATATCTAGGCTAATTATGTTGGACTCATGAACAAATTGGACTTAAGAACATGCTCTTGGAACAGAACTCATTTGTATGTAGGGGACTTACTGTCTTTAATGATATCTACAAATCAAATACACTGTAATTTTTTAGGATTTTAACCTGCAATTAATTCCTATATTGAGAATGAACCCAGCTCACCGTCTTCTCTAAAAATTGTCTCTTCTCCACCCTCAGTGATAATCTCACACAGCCTTATTTTTACTACATGACCCCTCCCTCTCTCCTCCCCTATTCCCCCCATGGCTGATGGGCATGGGAGCCAAGGCTGTCAATCAGATTCTCTCACCAGGGAATTTGGAAGGGCACAAAGGATGGGGGAAGATCTGAGACGGTATCTGGAACTAGCTTATGTGAACTTGGGAGCTGCGGAGTAGTAATTCACATAAAGAAGCAGAAATAGGCTGTTTAAAGAGAAATGGGAAAATGTGAATAGATAATAAGAAAAAAGAGGCATGTGGCCTCAGAGAGAGCAAGGAAAGACCGGAAGACAGCTGACCTGACCACCTTCCAGTTCTTCCTCCAATTTTTCCAGGGCCACTTTTCCTACATTTATGTGCTAGGAGATTCCCCTCTGATCTAATCATCATTTCTAAGGTTTTCTTCATTCTACTTAAGCTAATTTGAGGTGGGATTCTGTTGCTTCTTTGGATATGGAGGCGAAAGTTTTATTATTTGAAAATTTCCAAAGAGGAAATTGTCTTTCTTTTGAAAAAATACATTGATGAACTGCTTGGATTAGAAGGTGAGATCCGAGGACATGGCAGGTGTTTAAGGCAACAAAGGAGAATGCTTAACTCCTCTGCACGAACAGGATTTTCTTTCTCTTCTGAAGGAGAGGAGATAAAGAGAAGGAACAAGCAGAGGAAAGAATAAAAACAGCTATTAGGATGGCTCAAGGCTGAAAGATTTCACAGAGTGCATTGAAATTCCCTGGTGGTGGAGGCGTTAGCCCATTTTCAGCATGGTCATGTCTAATGTTCAAATTGAAATTCTCTACTGCTGCAGTGCAAGGCCTCCCTTTATCCACATCCCACCCTCCTGTCTTCCACACCTACATACGCTTTGTTTGCATGTGAATTTTTGTAGACAGGGAGCAATGGGCTGAGTTCACATCTGTTTATTATGTTATGGAATTAACTATGAGATAGCAGGAGCCCAAATGTAGAGGTAAGCATGACCTCTTGGTCTAACCTTTTAATTTCTACATAGTGTAAAATAGGGATTAAAGACCATTTTATTAGAACCCACCGAACCCTGCCTCATGTGTGCAAACCCAAGGACTGTGACTCAGATATAGCCTCTCCTCTGCGTGTAAATTCATTTGACTGCAAACTTATTAAGCCTTTCTATATTTGATTTAAATCTTTATGGATATGTAAATCTAACTTGAATCATCGACATCTATACACTACCAAATGTAAAATAGATAGCTAGTGGGAAGCAGCCGCATAGCACAGGGAGATCAGCTTGGTGCTTTGTGTCCACCTAGAGGGGTGGGATAGGGAGGGTGGGAGGGAGATGCAAGAGGGAGGGAATATGGGGATGTATGTATACACATAGCTGATTCACTTTGTTATGCAGCAGAAACTAACACAACATTGTAAAGCAATTATACTCTAATAAAGATGCTAAAAAAAAAAAAAGCAACACTCAAAACTTGCAAAGTCTTTTGAGGTCTTCAGGTATAATGTGCTAGAGAAGAAAGCAAGATGAGGACAGCAGTTGAAATAATACACTCAATGGCTCTATGAATTTGGAGCCAAGATATATTAGAATTGAGATTTCATTTTAAAAACAGATTTTTTTTTGCTTTCCAAAAAGATTCATGCTAGCTTTCCTTTAAATAACAAACTTATCTAATGCACTTAAAATATGGTTTCTTTTTGCACAATTGATTTACAAGTAACTTTTCAGGAATCCATCTATTGACTAAGGAGAGGTATATGTGTCATGCAAAGCACTGTACTTAAGTACATTAAGGAATAAGCCCAGTCCATTATTTCTTAGCCTATCTAGTGGGTATTTGTATTTGTTTTGTTTTATAGCTTTTCCCCCCTCTTTGATTTACATTTACGAGACAATCGAGATGATGTGAAACGGTTTTTATTTTTATGAGCAAAAGGAACCGCACCAACCACAAGTAGCAGAACACTGCCACAACTGAATTATGCAGGTCTCCCCAGTGGAATGAAAATTAAAAGGGTATTTTGTCCCTATTTTCACTTCTTATAGTGAAGTCATGCCCTAAGGATGTCTACTGGACAACTCAATTACAAATAGAAAGTTGTGGTTGCACCTACAGTTGTTACCAACCTAACTTGAAACCAATTTAAATGTATCAAACTTCAGGTAAGCTTTGGGGAGGGGCGTTTGTAGTTATATGCTGGCAACTGACATGACCCTAATTAATCAGTCAAAATACCGAAGAATGGCCCAATTCACCTCTTTCATGACTCCATGAGAATATATCATGAGAGTGTTGAGTTGAAATTTAGATGTGCCCACTCTTCCTAAAATAAAGGTGAAGCTCAAGGCCATGTCATATTTGCTTCCAGTTACTTAAAGCTATGCACAAACATATTTAACAGATTCATTACATATACCCCATCACTAGTACTACCCTATCTTGCCTACACACACACATACACACACACAAACATACACACACACCACCTCTGTTTCTCAGAGGGTACAAATTGGCAGTCCATGAGCCAAACCCAGCCCACAGATGAGCTTCATTTGGTTTGTACATTAGTAATCAGATTATTATAAAAGCCTCAGAGTTAACATTTGAAAATTGAATGTCACATAGAAATTCACATTTCTAGCTCTCTTAAGATATATATTCCACACGGCAACAATCAGCTGGAGCTTAGATACAAAGTCCCCTGTGAGCCCCCTTGGCTTTGCCAACGTCCCTACAATACCCCATTATACTTCATTCAGCTCACATGGCACACTTGGATTCCTAGCCTCTATAAGCATTTGGGTTTGCAACTTCTGTCCCCAAAAGTTTCCCTCCTCTGTACTGTACCTTGAAAGAAACTTCTCTTTGAACACACTAAAAGCTATGCTGCTTCAGTCAGTGAACCTCAGGAAATCTGAGTCCCTGTTTTTACTTTCTACACTTCTAAAAATTCAAAAAGATATCCCCTTATGTAACTTTAAGTCTTAAAACACAGGTGTGCAGCTCTTAATGACACAGATTCTAGCCATAAACTTATTTAGGCATTTTTTCCCAGCAATACACGTTTCCATCCACCTAAATGATTTTAATCCAATTGATTAAGAAAGTAACATATTTGTTTAAAATGATTCTCTTTTGGGAACTAACATGGAAGTAGAAAAATTAAGCATTATACTTATAGCTTAGTGTCTAGTTTGAAAAGCATTGTGCTTTTCTGTATATAATAAAAGGTAAAAAAGTTGACTGAAATATGTAAGAGAAAGCCTGCATTAACAAAAGTGCTGTTTATGTTTGGGAAATGAAGGCTATTATTTTTAGGAAAAACTCAGTGTAATCAAATATTGGATACAGACAGGGGATGCTAAAGTGTTATAGCTATACACTTACTGTCATAAAACACCTTTACTATTGAAATTCCTGCATTCAGAATAATAATAGTAACTTTGTTACTGTGCCTCTGAAATGTATAACCCCCAAACATTTCTTTTCCCATCGAAGCAATTGTTCTATGATGCATGCTTTCCAGAGAGTTCTCCTATTGCTCTTTGGCAAAACACATTGTATTGGAGGATATGGTTTGCATCACAAGAATGTTATTTTTACTCCAATTAGGGGTTGTAATATTGTATACTGAGATTTCTCCGGTATTTTCAAAGTATGCCTTACTGAGGAAATTTTATTTTTATATCAATATAACTTTTCAGGTTGCTATATACTTAGTAAAATACAGCGAAATGACACCGTATTATCTGAGGTGCTCCAAGTCCCCGGGAAACCATCCCCTTTTTTCTCACCGGACATATGATGAAATGCACCATTAATGTTCTGTTTCAAATGACGGGAGTAAGATTCTAAGTTATCTGCTCAGTTCATATGGCAAATTAAAGAAGGAAACAGATTCTGTGGAATAAAGGCAAATAGTATATCTAGTTCTCTGTCTTGATTACCTATAGATCTAAAACTCTGTAAACAATTTTAAAATAAATTTATCTTTGTAGAGGGCTACAGTTGTTGGTCCCATAGACTAGTGAAGAAAAAAATTGAAGACATATTGGCTTGGAATGGAATCTAGCCATGTGAATTTTATCTCTTAGTCTCAGTACTCTCAGCTGTAAAATGGGTGTGACAATTCTTCCTCATTAGTTTTGGCAAAACTTAAGTAAGATGATATACCTGTTAAATCTCAGTAGTTAGAGTAGTTAGCTACTAGTTACCTAACTACCTCACTAATCCTCATATATAAGCATGCATCAGAATCACCTGGAAGGCTTATTAAAATGCACATTACTAGGTCCCATCCCCAGAGTTTCTGATTCAGTAGATCTGAAATAAGGCCTGAGAATTTGAATTTCTATCAAAGCAAAAATAAACAAATGGGAACTAATCAAACTTATAAGCTTTTTCACAGCAAAGGAAACTATAAACAAAATGAAAAGATAACCTACAGATAACCTACAGACTGGAAGAAAATATTTGCAAACAATGTGCCCAAAATATACAAACAATTCATACAACTCAATAACAAAAAACCAAACAACCCAAATCAAAAACTGGGCAGAAGACCTAAATAGACAGTTCTCCAAAGAAGACATACAGATGGCCATTAGGCACATGAAAAGATGCTCAACATCATTAATTGTGAGAGAAATACAAATCAAAACTACAATGAGGTATCACCTCACACTGGTCAGAATGGCCCAAATTAAAAAGTCTATAAATAGCAAATGCTGGAGAGGGTGTGGAGAAAAGCGTACCCTCCTACACTGTTGGTAGGAATGTAAATTGGTGCAGCCACTATGGAAAACAGTATGGAGCTTCCTTAAGATACTAAAAATTGAGTTGCCATATGATCCTGCAATCCCACTCCTGGGCATATCCAGACAAAACTCTAATTTGAAAAGATACATGTACCCTTATGTTCATAGTAGCACTATTTACAATAGCCAAGACATGGATGCAACCTAAATGCCCATCAACAGATGAACAGATAAAGAAGATGTGGTATATATATACAATGGAATACTACTCAGCCATAAAAAAGAATGAAATAATGCCATTTGCAACAACATGGATGGACCTAGAGATTATCACACTATGTGAAAGGCATCAGAAGGAGAAAGACAAATACCATATGATATCACTTATAAGTGGAATCTAAAATATGACACAAATGAACTTATCTATGAAACAGAAACAGACTCACAGATATAGGGAACATACTTGTGGTTGCCAAGGGGTGGGGGGCATGGGGAGGGATGAACTGGGAGTTTGGGATTAGCAAACTATTATATAAAAAATGTATAAACAATGAAGTCCTACTGTATAGCACAGGGAATTATATTCAATATCTGGTAATAAACCATAATGGAAAAGAATATGAAAAAGAATATATATATATATATAAAATGTATAACTGAATCACTTTGCCATAAGGCAGAAATTAACAATTAACACAACATTGTAAATTAACTATACTTCAATAAAAAAATTTTTTTAAATAATTTTTTAATTTGTTTGAATTTCTAACCTGTTCCCAAATGATGCTAATGCATCCAGGGCACCCACTTTGAGAACCACTGCTTTAACACTGTAGCTAAATCACACTAAATATAATGCTTGGAACAGTAGGCCCTCAAAAAGTCACCATTATTTCACTGTTTACTGAAATCCAATGGACAAATACAAAATTAGTTACAGGTCTTCAAAAGAAATTATAATAAAAGTAAGGATAAAATAGTGATATCAGATGTACTTTAATTCCTATTTTCTTCAGTAAATCATAGATTTGGCAGAATAATAGCTTATTATCTGTCCAAAGCAATATGTTGACTTCACCATTGTTTTCTGATTCTGTTTCTATAGGTAATTCTGTGATTTCCCCAATTCTGGTGATTCAATGGAACTCATAAAAGATAGGCCCACCTATTTTACTGAATATAGTTCTTAATATAGGTGATATTTGGTTGCTTTTATATTATATGAGTGCATGAATAACTCTGGCATTCAGAAATGATAATATTCTCCATTCCTAGATCAAATCAGAAAGCCATGTGCATTCAAATGAGTTTAAAAGAAAGAAAACCTGCCTGTCTCAAGTTAAAGTAAAGCATGACTAATGCATTGGAGGAACATTTTAACAACAGTTCATCCTGGTAAAAATATTACTTCTGTAGCCATGCCAAGGTGAGTGTCGGGTTAGGTTATCTGCAATTCAAGTGCCAGATGTGTGTGTGCACTCGTGTGTGCCTGCCTGTGGGTGTGTGTGCATGTACGTGAACTCGCCCCTAGAGAGCTACAGACACTCCCAGCCATGACTTCACAGAAAGTTCTCCTTACAGAGAGCGATGTTCAGTCCTCTCTGGGTAATTTTGTGCCCTCTTCATTCTTTCCCTATCTTCTCTTGACACTCTTTGTTGAACTAGCTACTGTTTTTCTCCAACCCGCTAGCTTTTCAATAAGTTTCCTGTTGTGCATTGGGATAGCAGTGTTCACGGAAAATTGCTTTGCCTAGGTGATCCAAGCCAGATTCCTCCCACCATTTTTTTAAAATAATTTAGAGACAAGTAACAAAGTGCTTACAGTGCAAGAATTTACTCCAGAAGACTCCAAACCATTCGCTGACTTTTTACAGTTTAATCCCAGCTTCAATTTCATAACTGGCACTCAAAGCAGAAGAGATGCACAGAGGTGTGCACTTGAAAAGACACTTACAGCTTTTCATTTGAAGACTTCAAAAACATTAACCAATGCACTCCAATTGCTCTAAAATTATATGGAGACCTAGTACAGTCTGCTCTACAAAGAACTTGGGGAATGAGGGCCAAGAATGACTCAATAACTAGTTGTGAAGGTAACAAAGATTGAAATCAGAATTTTCACAGGAGCCTATTATTGGTAAGAAAACCTGGCGAGTTCAACTAGTTCATTTTCCAGCCTCCAGACAGGACTCTATCAAAAAGTATCAGTTTTGAAAAATACTTATTTTGGCCTCCAGGTCAAATTTTCTGATTGATGGGGCTTCAGCAAAATGACAACAAAGTTAGGTAGCCCATGTGTGCTATTTTAAGAACTTTACATGTCTTAATTCATTAAAGCCACATAACAGACCTGTGACTTAAGTTTTATCATCCTCCCCACTTTCCATTTGAGGAAGCTGAGACTCCCAAAGATAAGCAACTTGCCCAAGGGTCACATAGCTTGTAAGTGGCAGAGCCCAGGATTTGAACACAAGCATTGTGGGTCAAGAGACTCTCACAGTGGAAGTGCCTTGGGACAGTGGAGAAACAACCCCCCAAAAATCCTTCCCAAACTGCATCATGGGGAAAATAATGAAATACATGTAACCTAAGCCCAGAGCCCTAGTTGCTTCCTTTTTTCATTTGATTGGTGGTCAAATTCCCATCTAGCCTCCTGGGGAGGTTCCTGAGAAGCAACTGACACAAACAACACCAACCACCCAGAATCACCTGTGCTACTGCCAGGTAACTAGTTAGCCTTTTCACCTCATTATCTTAGGCCCTAAATTAGGGCAAAGGCTAGAGGCCACCAGGCCTCAAGGCCACCATGCCTCCAGGCCACTGTCCTCACACCCTCCCTTCTGGATCTCACAGCTCTGGTGGCCAGGAGCACAGAGACAGCTACCAAGAAGGAAAAACGATTTTGAATTTACGTTCCTCCAACCAAAGCTCCATCTCCAGCTCCATTGTCTGACCTGAAAACCCAATTTTGACCTTACCAAACACCAGAAAACTCCTTCGTGACTTTAGAATACTGAGGAAGGTGTTGTGTCAGCAACACAACCAAGGAAAACCAGTGCTACCTTCCACCATTCATGCCCCCTGAGATCATCTGCGTAGCTCAGGGTAACCAAAGAGACTTAACACTGCTTCAGGCTCTGCCTTTGACACAGAAACCATCAGAGAAATCACTTTTACTCAGACACTTATTCCACACAGATTTATTGAAGGCCTTGGCCAGGTGGATGCTAAGACAGTTAAGATCTAAAACTCATCCTTAAGGCGTTCTGAGTTTATCCTTCTCTGTGCCTTGTTGTCTTCCAACCAGAAACAATAACTAGCCCCAACTCCTTCCCAAAAGGTGCCACTCAGATGTCTGAGACATGAAAACTGTGAGAAGGAAAGTTTCAGCAAAGCCGCGATCCCTAGAAAAGCAAATGTCGCCGCGACAGTCCACAGCACACACACTCCAGCATTGCTCTCTGCCAAGGGCCCGGCCAAGACACAGACTCAGCAGGAGCACTGGTGTCTCCAGCTAATGGCCTACTTTAATTCCTCGCTTCCCTGAACACTTTTAAACTTTTTTTCTGGAGTCAACCCAAGCTCGGCAGAATTTCCAGATCTGTGGAAGTGCAGCACGCAAGCAGCCCCATTTCCTGACAACGCTGCAAAGCTTCAGGGAACACATTTTGTTATTTCCACATTTATGAGTTGAGCTGAAGCCCTGAGCCTGACTCCGGACCAGGCCACCCCAACCTGGGAGCGCTGCAGGCGTGGGGTGTGCGGGGTAGAACAGCGCTAACGAAGGAAGGGGCACGCGCAGAAGAGTTAATGAAAAGGAATGTTCCAGTGGCTGCTTAGACGGGATCACTGGCGTCCAAGGGGGTCTCTAAAAGGGACTGAGGTGTGGAGATCATTTTCTGAGCCCTATTCAATACTCTTCCCGTGATAATGTTCTGGCATTAGTGCAAAGAAAGCAAACTTGTGAGAAATGTGTTTCATTCTCTAAATGAACTCCTTCTTTTTTAAAGCACTCTGAAAGATGAGGCAAAGGGACTATACAGTATTTCAACAATAACAAAAATGCTCAGAACTTAATATATACACAATATCATGCTAGGCCCTGGTGGATGGTACAAATAAAAATGTAACCAGGGAAAGTATTTTCGAACGTCTATAAGGTGTCAGACATTGGGTTAGCAACCAGAAATGCCAAGATAGATGAGACACGGCTCCCGCCCTTTGAGGAATTTTTAATCTAGTTTTAGAGAAATCATATGGAAAAGAAAGCTGGTCATGTCGACTGACAGTATTTAAGGGTAAGTCCTTAGATCTACTCTTTTTTTTTTCTTTTTTTTTTTTTGTTGAAGTGGCTTGTCAAAAAAATAAAATGTCTTTTTACATACAGATTGCCAATAGACACATGAAGAGATACTCAACATCTCTTATTACTAGAGAAATGAAAATCAAAACTACAATGAGGTATCATCTCACACCGGTTAGAATAGCCATCATCAAAAAGCCTACAAATAATAAATGCTGGAGAGGGTGAGGAGAAAAGGGACCCTTCTACACTGTTGGTAAGAATGTAAATTGGTGCAGCCACTATGGAGCTTCCTTAAAAAACTAAAAATAGAACTACCATATGACCCAGCAGTCCCAATTCTGGGCATATATACAGAAAACATAAAAACTTTAATTCAAAAAGATACATGCACCCCAATGTTCACAGTAGCACTATTTACAACAGCCAAGACATGGAAGCAACCGAAGTGTCCACTGGCAGATGAATGAATAAAGAAGATGTGGTACATATATACAATGGAATACTACTCATCCATAAAAAAATAATGAAATAATGCCATTTGCAGCAACATGGATAGACCTAGAGATTATCATACTAAGTGAAGTAAGTCAGACAGAGAAAGACAAATATATATCATGCATACGTGTAATCTAAAATAGGATACAAATGAACTTATTTACAAAACAAACAGAGTCACAAACATAGAAAACAAATTTATGGTTACCAAAGGGGGAGTGGATAAATTAGGAGCTTGGGATTAACAGATACATGCTACTACATATAAAATAGATAAACAATAAGGTCCTACTGTATAGCACAGAGAACTATACACCAGAAACTAACACAACATTGTAAACCAAGTATACTTCAATTTTTTTTAATTAAGTAAATAAATAACATTTTAACTTTCAAATTAAAAAAAATGTCTTTTTGTTGAAAAGACAATTAGGAAGGAAGGATCCCACACCATTTGTAAATTATAACTAAAATCTTTAAATGGAGGACAATGCAATTTTAAAAGGTGAGTCAAAAACAAAACTGGAACTAGCAGTGTACCAGTTCCCATTGAACTTCACCGTGACAGTATGGCTGGTGCTATCAATATGGCTGATGCTGCTATATGCCTGGAAGCTGGTATTTCTTATTAACATGTATCACAAGATCAAGTAGGACTTTACCTGTCACCCTAGGGTTTCAACTAAGATGCAGTCTGAGCACCTGACAGTAAAAATCCCCCACATTCTACTTTCAAGGAATTAAGGACCAGCTTCTTCCCAAGGACTTACTGAGAGGCACCAGAGCAGAGCCAGCCCCATGGGTGATACCTCTCTCTCCTTCCACTCCATTCCCTAGGAAAGGAAGACTGAGGGCTGAGAGGAGTTGAACTTCTGTGGGAGGGCAGCATTGGTGAACACAGGTTAATTCCTCACTGCTTCATTACAAAAATGTTGTACGGTGCTTCTTCCTAGTGGGAGAGGGACACTTTGCCAGAAGCTGTCATGCAGTGCATTGCCAGGAACAAAATCCGATATGATGTGGAGGAAGATAGGCTGGAGTCCGAGCTCCCAAATCAGGGAACCTGCAGTGGGAAGCTTCTGTAGGTCCTCTGAAGAGCCACATACTCAACCCACCAGTGCTGGAGCACTTGGATATCTGTAGCACAAAGAGGCCATTGATGGAAGCCTTGACCAACCGACCTTGCCAAGGAGATGTCTGTGTCCTCATCCTACCTCCACACTCTGACAACAGAGAAGAGGAAAAGCTTGGGTGGTCTTATCATTTGTCATGCAAGCCAGGGCAAGTTTGAGACGGAAGGGAGCTGCTATTAATAACTACAATAGAACAACAGGTACAAACCGGAGCTAGCCCTGGACATCTGAGATGTATGATCACCTTGGTGGGGGGCAGGGGGTGTATAAAGAGCAACTCTGGTGTCCCTCCATCTCTTCCCATCCTCATTACAACTGCATCCACTCGACCATAAATAGGCCCATCTATCCTGGGGGGGAGAGGAGAGGAAAGGATTCAAAGCAAGTCTGAGACAAAAGTTTAAAAGTGAATATGTGTTGGAATGAGATTTCTTTAATGACAGAAGTGGCTGAAATGGATAGGATCTGTCCAAGATGTCATTAAGGAAGCTGCTGCCCTTAATGTGTGATTTTCAACGCAACACAGTTGGAGAATTAGAAAAAAAATAAATCAATTTTAGGTTTATACTGAGAAGTGGAGACTTCAGTAAATTGGTTTCAAATACATGGCAAAGCACAAAAACCCTTACTGGCCAAGCAGGCCAGTAAATATAGGCTAAAGGAATATAAAATGTACACTGACAAATGAAGGACACCCATTTAATGAAAAGCAAACAGCATCATGTGAAAACATATTTCCTTAAAAATGAGCAAGAGAGTATGGATGTTCCTTATGAAGCTAAAAATAGAGCTACCATATGATCCAGCAATCCCACTCCTGGGCATATATTTGGAGAAAACCGGGTTCGAAAGGATACATGCACCCCAATGTTCATTGCAGCACTGTTTACAATAGCCAAGACATGGGTGCAACCTAAATGCCCATCGACAGAGGAATGGATAAAGAAGATGTGGTACATATATACAATGGAATATTACTCAGCCATAAGAAAAGAATGAAATAATGCCATTTGCAACAACATGGATGGACCTAGAGATTATCATACTAAGTGAAGTAAGTCAGACAGAGAAAGACAAATATCACATGATATCACTTATATGCAGAATCTAAAAAAAATGATACAAATAAACTTATTTACAAAACAGAAACAGACTCACAGAGAATGAACTTATCGTTACCAGGGGGGAGGGTGGGGGAGGGATAGCCTGGGAGTTTGGGATTGACGTGTACACACTGCTATATTTGAAATAGGTAACCAACAAGAACCTACTGTATAGCACAGGGAATGCTGCTCAATATTCTATAATAACCTAAATAGGAAAAGAATTTGAAAAAGAACATATACATGTATATATATAACTGAATCACTTTGCTGTACACCTGAAACTAACACAACATTGTTAATCAACTATGCTCCAACATAAAATAAAATTTTTTAAAATATCTATCCTGTTAGCAACGTTCAAATATCTATATTAAAACAGAAGAATATACTGGTAGATACAAAAAAAAATGAGCAAGACATAAACATGCAAAACACCCAGTAAAAGTGCACAAGCCAGCAAATGGGGTTCAAAATCTATCCCTGTCCGTTTCTCACTGGGGGATCTTGCATGAGTTTCCATTTCCACATCTGTAAAAAGACAACCATATAACTGTCTCAGAGAGTAGTGAATTTATACAAGAGAACTGATGACAAGGGCTAGTTGTGTTGTGGTCAGCAAAGGCTGGTCTTTGGCTTCCCCCTCCTCTGGTTTCTTATAATAACACCCTGGAATTCTTTGGAGAGAGAACGAGATAATGTGCTTAAAAGTACCTAGCAAAAGGCTTAGCACAATAAATATTCCCTTCCTACTGACCTAGATTGCTGAGCCACCATGCAGCTGGGCTCTTGACAGTACCCAAATTTTGTGTTCTTTCATGCCCATTCTGCGTGCTCCTACATGGTCTAAGATCTTTGAACCAATCTCATGAATGTGTGTGTGGACTTTGGGGCGTAGGGAGGAGAAAGCTGCAGGTCCTCAGAAATGACTCCTCCTCCATGTTCACCCCTGCCCTCACCCCAGAAAACAGGTGAAAATGATCTAGGCTTGGGCATGGAGAGGATCAGCCCTTACAGGGTTCAAGGAAAAGGAAATTAATATATTCTTTCTTCTTCCAACAAAACCACAGACACAGGCAAAACTGGTTCAAAATAGAGTCAGTTTTAGTGTATAAATGTAAAATAAGATCAAGCAAACAAAGATACAACATTCAACCTGAGAACTGTGTGGAAAAGTGGAAAATCTACCATCTTGGTATTGAATATGGGTGTGGGAGTTTATGGATGAGTGGTACATAAATGAGTCTGAACTCTTCCCTTGCATCCACGTGGGCATCCTTTGGACATTCCCCAGTAGAATACATTTGATATTGAGCAGTGACCATTCATCCAGTTATCCAATAACATGTGCCAGACCCTGTAAGAGATGTTTCACATACTATGGCACATTCCAGTATATACATGGCTCTGTAGGGCAAAGTAGGAAATGATTGATTCTATCCAGGTAGGACTCAAAGCAGAAGCAATTCCTAAAAGAAAGACCATGAGCTAGTTATAAAATTAAAAGGTGACAAAGCTTGGATTCATTTCTAAATGTTTTATGAGAAAAATGATACTGCCCAAATCACATGTTCATTCTCATTTTAAAGGTGTCATGGGTATTACCTGATTAAGGTATAGTACTGTAGTGAACGTTTAGTGACCTAGACTGGGTGATCTCACTTGCCTCTGCATGTATTTGTGCATCTATGGTGGGAGTGGGGAATAATGATAAGTCATTACAAGGTGCTCTAGGGAATCCCAGCTGGGCCTTCAGTAATTCTCATTCTGATGATGACACCACCCACTGGGAAGGTTTATCCAAGTGTGAGGGTCTTTTTGTCATGAAAAGTAAAACCGGGGATTTGAACTGGCATTTAGTAGGCCGGGGCCAAGGAGGTTAAAAGTCATATGACACATAGATCTATCCCAAAGTAGAGAAGGTTAGGGAGAAAAAGAAGACTTTTTAAGTATTTGCTTAAATACCAATAATATGCCAGATGCTACAGTAGGATGTATATACATATATAAACTAGTATAATCTAATTTAATCTTTAATTTTTTTTCTTTAATTTTTTAAAAGTGAAGTATAGTTGATGTACAGTATTGGGTTAGTTTCAGGTATACAGCAAAGTGATTTAGTTATATATGTATATTTTTTCAGATTCTTTCCGTTATAGGCTATTACAAGATACTGAAAATAGCTCTCTGTGCTGTACAGTAAATCCCTGTTGCTTATCTATTTTATGTATAGTAGTTTGTAACTATTAATTTAATCTCTAAAACAACCTATGAACTCTTCCATCAAATATATCAATCTCTCCCAAGATATTTTTCTGAGTCTTAATCAGTTTCCATCACCAGACCCTTTCCAATGGACCAGGCATGCCTCTCAAATTGGTGCCTGAAATTGACTATGAAAGGATTTCACAACCCATTGATATATATTTTTTAAGTATGTAAGGGGAATCATCTGCTCTCACCACCATTTCTTAAAAAAAGAAACACCGAAACATCAGACAAGGAAGGAGAACATAATCTCAGAATAAAAGATGGTTGGTATTGAATGCGTTTAGTTGTAAAAAGCTCACTGGGCCATCCCAGTTTTTCTCACTCCCCCACAGAGCACTGACAACCTCATCAAGGTCCATGTCCCAGCTCTAGATCAATATTCCGAGACCGCTGACCTAAATATCTTGGGCAATTTGATCTTGGCAAGACCACTTCTTAAAGGGTGGGGCAAAAACTCAGACCAATTCATGGTTCAGGGAAAACAGAAAGGCCCCAAACCAGTGACCCTGAGCAAAAGAAAGGGAGCTGGGGGGAAGGCCAAAAAAGAAAGAGCAAGTAGCCATCTTTGGAAAAAGGGGTATCCAGGGTTTCCTAGAGCTTTCCTCTGCTTTTTAATAGGATTATTAGAATCAGAAACTATGCTCTGGAAAATTCATGCCTTAGGAGTACTGTTTTCTTCTTTCTACACTTTGTCAAAAGCTTAAAAGCTTTTCTCTGATTCACCGTCTTTTACGATTTCCGTTGGTCTTTCCTTCTTTCTTTCAGCCCCTTTGTTCTCTTTCCTCTCCCCACCCCCCAACATGATAGCAACATTTTCTTGGCACTTTTGTAATCGTCTTCTGACTCCCAGTAGCTCCTTTCAACTAGCTCTACAGTTTAGTAAAAACAGTCAGGCAAGGCTACCAGCAGAAGAGGTAGACTATATCAGCAGCAGAATGGAAGATCCATGGACTTTGGAGGAGGTAGGCGCAGCCTGGTTTTGAATCTCAGCTAAGAGTCCTCTTGGCAGCATTATTTAACCTCTTTGAGATTCAGCTTCCTTATCGGCAAGACGTGTTTAGCACAACCTAACCCACTGGGATGAAGCTTAAATAAGTGTATGGAAATTAAGCAGAAGTTCCTTTCAAGAAATGCCGGTTTGTTCTTCATCTCCCTTTTCCCCCTCTTCTGGATTTTTCAGGAATGTTCTGCAGTTGCCTGTTTTGTAGGTCTTTCCTAGTCTTTTAATTTACTCATTTCCTGTCATATAGGCTCACTGTGACAGAATTTAGGCAAACTACAGCCAAGAGATTCAACCAACACCCACTGGCTTGCATAAATAATTTTCAAGCACAGCTAACAACTCACAACTTGCTTCTTCTTGCATTTCAGATATTCCCCCAGACAAAGAGCACTCAGTTTCACCTCAGCATCCTACATGACCAATTGTCAAGGGCTCATCCAACTGAAAGAAAGACTGAAGAGGATTCAGTATGATTTTATCTGGATTGATGTGATTTTGGGGGTTTGGGGGGTTTATTGGGGGGTGCTTTTGTTTGATTTGGATAAAAGCTCATTTAAAAGAAGTACCCATTTCAACATAAGAACTAGTTATTTTCTTTCTGCCTGTATTTCTCCTAATGAGAAGCAGTAAATCAATACAAAGTTCTTATATAGAGGCAGTAAATCTTGGCAATTAGCCAGTCAGTGTGGGTTTAAATTCCAGCTCTGCCACTTACTATGTGACTGTACAAATTATTCAATTGCTCTGTGCCTCAGTTTCCTCACCTGTATAATAGGGTAATAGTATTTACCTTATGGAGTCACTATGAGAAATCAAAAGTCAAAGTGAAGTGTTTAGGACAATGTCAGGTACATGGTAGGTAGTCAGAGATTATCACTATTATTAAGTAGTAGCTTTTCAGCAATAACTAGTGAGTACCTACTAAGTGTTAGGTGCAGTCC
The DNA here is from genome assembly GCF_964165515.1 of Mesoplodon bidens. Classification (NCBI taxonomy): domain Eukaryota; kingdom Metazoa; phylum Chordata; class Mammalia; order Artiodactyla; family Ziphiidae; genus Mesoplodon; species Mesoplodon bidens. The sequence goes on along the minus strand of NC_138162.1, from coordinate 64,832,467 downwards.
TACAGCTATGAAAGGTTAAAAAAGGATCACCAGCTCTTCTTTGCTTTCAGGAATCCCATAAATAGGGAATAAGGGAACTGGTGAAGATTCTTTTGTAGCTTATGAAGCACTTCCCAGAGGCAGGTAGTATAATTATTATTATGCTCCTTATTGTGCACATAAATAATAGGTGGTTTAACATTAAGTGTCTTGCCCAATGTCACTTAACTAGAGAACATCAAAACAATGGTGTTTCAGGGATTTTGGACTCTAGATATCCATGCTATCAATATTTCACCTCCAGCACATTGTGACTCACAAAATGTGTCAGGGGGTGTTTCACCTTCCTTATTCTTTTTAAGAATTTATTTGGTGCCTAACAATTCCAGTGAAGTCATAGCAGTTAGGCAGAGCATTCTTTATCCCCAGTTATGTGGGCAGCAGGAGCCCAGGGCATCCTCCCACCTCAGGGAGGAGAACCTGGAATCGTGGACCCTGCCTTGTCTGGACCACTGTCAAAAGCCTTCCTTGCCCACACTGAGTCTAGAACTACAATCCACACTCTAAAGGAGCATTAAAAGCTTTGGATCCATACTGAAAATGATAAATTGAGTCTTTCAATGATTTCTGTCTATGGGAACAAATTTATCTATTGATGTTAACATAAGAAAACACCATCGGTAAAGGAACAGTTCATGTGCCACTGCTTCTGGAATCTACAACAAATGCTTTTGCCACCATAACAACTCCAGCATCGAGCAGAGCACATGGCACATAGTAGGTGCTCAATAAAAAGTTCTTGGATGAATAATGACTATATTGTATACAAACTGTTGAAAAGGCTTTAACGTCTGTTTTAGGCTTTTATTAAAATGAGAAACCTGGTTGGCTTTTAAGAATATTTTGTAGAATTGCAATGGCTAATCCTAAATGTCTTTCCTTTCCTTCTTTGACTGTGAAGGAAGCAGCATGGCACAACTGTAAGGGCACTGGACTAGGTGTGGCAAGCCTGAGTTTCCCTTCAAGCCTTATAATGGAATTTATTTCGTGACATAGAATGAAACACATTAAGACCTCCTCTCCAGATCTTGGTTTTCAATTCTGTCAAGTGCAAAAGCTAGACTGCGTTAGTTCAACTCTCACTGTCTGTCCATTCAAATATAACTTTTATATTTGTATAACCTGAAAATACAGGATGAAAAATATCTGATGAAAGTAAAAAATAGACAAACATTGTCCTGTGTGCACCTCTTCCCCCTTTAAGACAACTTCCTCTCTGGAGCTTGCCCTGCCCTGCCTGAGGTCTTTGCCCTCAAAATAGGTTTTCGTTTTATCAACTACGGCATAACAAATTACCCCTAAGCTTAGAGGCTTAAAACAACAAACACTTAGTCTCATAGTGCCTGTGAGGCAAGAATCTGGACACAACTTAGCTGAGTGCCTCTGGTTCAAGGTCTCTCATGAGTTTGTAATCAAGCTGTTGTCTAGGGCTCCAGTTACATCAGGCTCAACTGAGGCTGAAGGATCTGTCTCCAAACTCACTTATGTGACTGTGGCCAGGCTGTGGTTTCTTGTTATGTGGGCCTCTCCATAGGCTATCTGAGGGTCCTCATGACATGGCAGCTGGTGATCTGAGAGGGGAGAGAAATAGGCTGCCCAAGGCAGAAGCCAAGGTCTTTTGAGAACTATTCTTGAAAATGACATTCCATCACTTCTGTCATATTCTTGTGTTGGAATCAAGTCAGCAAATCCAACTCACACACAAGGGTGTGAGTACCAGGAGGGACCACTGGGCCCATCTTAGAGACTGCCTACCACAGCTATCATTTACACACTCATATGAACTTCAGATGTTAGTGGTAATCAGGGCATCTTAGTCCATTCAGGCTGCTGTGAGAAAATACCACAGGCTGGGTAGCTTATGAACAACAGAGATTTATTTCTCATAATTTTGGAGGCGGGACGTCTAAGATCAGGGTTGGCAGCATGGTTGGGTAAGGCCCACTTCTGGGTTGCAGACTTGTCGTTGTATCCTTACTTGGTAGAAAGGCAAGGAAGTTATCTCAGGCCTCTTTATGAAGGCATTAGTCTCATTCATTAATCACCTCTCAAAAGACTCCACCTTCTAATACCATCGTATTGGTCATTAAGATTTCAATAATTGAATTTGAGGGGAATACAACCATTCAGATAATAGCCCAGGGGGTATTCATTTTCATTGTGGGATACCAGTCTCTGTCCACTCTACGAGGAATTTTATACACGCTTGATGCAGGGCAGAAGTTAAGTGGTGAGGTAGGGAATACCATGGGGAGGAAAAGTATATAGCTCCCATTAAAAGGGAAACCATAGCCATATTTACTGTGTCCATTTATATATGGTGTCCAACCATAGACTAAGCATTATATGGTGGACACACAGCAGATAGGGTTATATCAAATGTATTCACCTACCCCAAGGAGCAATATATTTGCTCTTGGCTTTGTCCCCCAAACCTCCACCACCCCACAAAGAGAATTAACTGAAAAAAATTTCTCAACCTACTTGAAAACCAGAGGCAGAATACTATAGTGAATGGAAAATACAGATCTCTTGCACCTTCCTAGTTGTAAGTGTGCCATTTAAATTCTCGAAATCTAAGTTTCCTCATCTGAAAAAAATGATGTTATCACCCAACCTAAGTATCTCACAGATGTATGATGAAGAGTTATTGCTGAGAAAGTGCTTTAAATATTAAAGCACCATCCAAACGGAAGAAGGTATTATGATTATGCAATTTTCTTGGGCATAGTGACGGAACCAACCCTTGACCTCTCCCCATTTTTCAGCAGATGTGTGCAAGCCTCCATTGGTCATTAGACATTTGCAGAAAACATGTTACTATTATCGAAAAGTGTGAGCCTATCGGTCAACAATGCTCCACTAGTCAAAACTGCCTGAACTGTGCTATGGTGACAAATAACCCCCAAATCTGCATGGTGTAAAACCACAAAGCATTACTTCGTGCACATACTCTTATGTCTATCCCAGGTTGACTGATGCTCTGCTCTGTGCCATATCAATTTGATGGGTCTTGGGCTAATTAAGCAGCCACTGGTCCATGCATCAGGAAGGGGGAAGGACAGCAACTCACACACTGGCTCTTAAGTGGCCCAGTAGTGACACACACCGTTCTCTCTCACTGCATTGTCCAAAGAAAGTCCTATGATGGCCAAGACTAACTTCAGAGGGTAGAGAGGCCATCCTCCCATGTACCCAGGAAGAGCGCAGCACTGTGGGAATCAGGAGGCAACACTGCCTTATGAGAAGATAAAGGTTTGTATTTCTAAGCTCCAGGGGACAATCAACCTGTGATGGAGTTCTAATTTGTAGGCAAAGCCTCTTATTTATGAATCATTTAAGATGATTTTTTCTGCAAAATGACTGATTACATCAAATTATTTTTTATTCTAAAAAATGCAGTGTTTATTAGGAAACCTTATCAACACTTCCTGCAGTGTGTCTCTAGGTCAGCTTTTCACAGAGAGGAGTCTGAAGTGGCTCTGTGTGTGCCTGTGTGTGTGCATGTGTGAGCATGTTCTCGGGACGCTGGGAAATGGAAAGGCACGACTGGCTTAAGGTCAAGTTTAGTCTGCTTATAAATTTCTATTTGCAAGGTTAATGACTTCGCCCCTTCTAATTTAGTGGCACTGAAACTTGTTAAAAACTTGTTAGTTCGGTTGCATCTGTTTTAGATAGGCCTTCAAATAACAGGCTACTCGCACTCCCCAACCAAGCCTCCTCTCCCTGGGATTCCTAGCACCATGCTCATCCAAAAGCACCATGAACCGAGCCTTCATTAGTTCTGGCCTCTCGTCCCAGCTCTTCCATTAACTAACGCTATAGCTTTGGGAAAGTTGCTTTACCTCTCCAGGCCTTATCTCTAACATGAGGGAGTTGGCTGGGAGAATTCCTTCCAGCTAAAAGTGCTTATGGTTCTAAGTAAGGCTGTGAAGCCAGAGAGAGAGTACGTGTGTTTCTTCCTCTTTCCTGCGTTTATCAGCAATGGAAGAGTCTATCTCAGCAAAAGCATAGCCTCCCAGCAGACTGCAGAATGCCTTTGAAGCTCATTCACAGTTCAGTACCTCTCAATCTGTTATTTCCTCAGATCCCTTCTTGTCAGCCTTGGGGTACAGAACCTCAGCGGGAAAGTGCAATTTACATGCACAGTACTTTAAATACCTGGTTCCTTACTTAAAACAGAAAGAATACGCACAAATGTTGCAAACTATTCCTCTTATGATTCTAACTCCAGTTTTGAGAGGTTTTGTGGTGGTGGCGAGGTTGCTGATTTGAACCACAGGTTAAGGTTTTAACCATAGGTTAAAGCCATGAGTTTTGTTTCCTCTTCCATATATTTTATGGCCACATATGTAATAACTGATGGATTCAAAACATCTTGGAGCACAAGTCTAAGAGAATAGGGTCATATCCATTTGTATGGTTTTGTTGATATGAGCCCACTGAAGAAATGATTTTAGAGAAGAAAAATGTCTCTTGGGTGCCCAACTATAAACAGTTTCCCAAAAAGTGGCTCCAGAGACAAGTTAATGTTTTACTAGGAAATGTCTTCAACACCTTGAAAATGGTTGATTTCAGATTCACAGTCTTTCCTGAAGTTTCTGAGTTTCAATGAATAATTTGGAAAGTCTAAATATTTTGGTGTCATGTACATTTCAATCCAAACCCTAGTGACTAACCTCAAGCAAGTTACATTAATTCTCTGAACCTCAGTTTCTTCATCAACAAAACGGAAAGGATGCTTATCTAACATAAGTAAAGCTCAGAGTATAGAGACTATACATGACAGATGACCAACATCTTCATTCATGCAAAATTATTGGGATAAGATTTGGATGGAGTGAGGTTTGCAGTGTTACACATGTCAGCCTATTCCAAGCTTATATCAAAATATTAGGTCAAACGTGTAAAGAGTGGGAGGAAAAAGGATAAACTGCTTTTGGCAAATCTGTCTCATGAGTAAAGACAACCTTGTATTTGGGTTTTGTCACAATTTAACTGGAGTGTTTTGAGCTTCCTTTCTATTGATCACTGTGTTAGTAATATTCACCCCTGTTTTATTGTACTCTCTGACTTTATTGGTTCCATAGTATACACAGAGCCATTGTGTGTGACTAGACTTGGGAGGAAATAGATGTAAGGCATCTATTTTCCTATATACCTCAATCTTAGGCGGGCCACCATGAAAAATAATGCGCACATAACTCTTTTTATAAACTTTATAAACAACTTGAGCAATTTATTCTCAAGGATCAAACATTTCATCATCATTCAAGTAACTCCTCTAAGAAATGCCCTCCTAGTCACCTATTATATATGAATTGGGCCGTAAATCATCTTGTACTATCAATATTTTCAAATAGAAATCCTGAGAAGACATTGAACAAAGTAAAATTTCGCCCTAGCAAAGTTCTATCTATACTTCTACTTTGGATCTAAAAAATATTCTTTCTTAATCTCCATTGGTCAAGTTTATAATTCAATCTTTATTCCATGTCTTCAGTTCGTTCTATAAACATCTTTATAACTTCCCCCACCATTTTCTGAGGAAAAGAACAAATGCTACTTAACTCTTGAGTTTCATATCTTTTTGAAAAGCTTAACTCAGGGCTCTGTTTCCAGGTATCTGCTCATTTCCATCTATTAAGATTTCTTATTTTTATCCCTCTTGCTTGCATTGTTTTGCTCCTCTTGACAAATTCAGCTTGGTTTTCCAAGCCCCAACCAAAGCACTACAGAATCTTAGTGCTAAAAGATTTTCTCTAGTCTTCTTTCTATATGTGAGGAAGACAACACCTTGAGAAGTTACCTGTTTGTTACTTCTAGCTCCCTATTCTTTTTCATATGAACCAAGCTTGACCTCTCTTCTTTCTGGCAAGATAGAAAAAAAATTAAAAACTACTTGCTCTAACTTGAGCTCATATATATATATATATATATATATATATATATATATATATATATATGTGTGTGTATATATATATATATATATTTTTTTTTTTTTTGCGGTATGTGGGCCTCTCACTGTTGTGGCCCCTCCCGTTGCGGAGTACAGGCTCCAGACGTGCAGGCTCAGCGGCCATGGCTCACGGGCCTAGCCACTCCGCGGCATGTGGGATCTTCGCAGACCAAGGCACGAACCCGTGTCCCCTGAACCGGCAGGCGGACTCTCAACCACTGCACCACCAGGGAAGCCCTGAGCTTATAATTTTGATTCTGTGAATTATTTCCTCATTCATGACATTTGGGTATTTTGGTTAATGAGCAGTATGGAGGGAAATCAAGGGAAATAAGATTCATGGTATCTAATTCTTCTGCAAGTTCAAAATCTATGGTTAATACAGAGTGTAATCATTTAATCTATCTAACGGGAAGGGGAGTTGTCTGACAGACTTCTTTCTTTTTGTCCATGTGCCACCTTACAGCTGTGGTCTTGTGGTAACATGGCTGGTACAATTAGAAACCAAAATTAGAAACCAAGCAACCACAAGAGGAAAAGACTCGGGAACAACTCTAGGCCCTGACCCAGAATCTCCAGCCAAGGACACTGCAGGAGCTCATGCTTTGCTGCACACATGGGCTCCAGTCTGTGGCTCTCTGCAGAGGGCAATCTTCACATACCTCACATGCATACCTGAAAACCTTCATGCTCATTTAACTGAGATTTTTCAACAAATGTCAGAGCAAAAGAAAACTAGGTAACCAGTTACTTAACTAAGGGCCATAACTCAACTCATCTTCAGGTGTCATCAGCAGTTTTGCTGCCATGATACACCATCTGAGAAATACCCAAGTGTTTTTCATCAGAACCACTGATATGAGCTTCCCTGACATTGAGCTATGGGCTTTATTGTTATTTTAAAGAAAAATTATTGTCAAACACATGAATTTTTAAACATCTGTTTTCATTCTGAATTCCTCTTTCCCAAAGAAGTTTCATCAGTGAGAATTACCATCAAAGACTCAGGAATTTGAAAATATTCACTAACTCATACACAAAAATTAAACAAGTTGTCAAAGTCATGGATTTGGGAGTGAAGGGGAAGAGATTACAAACCATTTGTACATGATGATATGGCCTCAGGAGCACCAAAGATAAAAAGCACCAGTTGGATTTTTCTCTTTCTATCCAATTGTGTAGTGACATAAGGATAAATTCCAAGATTCACCACCAGTTTAAAATTATTTCATTATGGCTCTCGGGTTGTCTGAGATATACATCATATGTTCATCCCCCAGAGAGCCACAGTGAATTAGAGAAATACTTCAGAACACTGCAGTCCAGAACTCCAGCCCCTTACCCACCAATGACACTCAGCTGGGTCAATAATACTTGCTTTCTAAAAAAATAGAGGGATATGATATTACTCCTTTATTAAAACAGCCTTTTGAGCTGGTCTGTTTATGTGAATTTTAGAAAAACATTGTGTTGGTGAATTATGTTACAATTAGTGAAATTTCAGGAAGGAAAGCATTCAGGACACGTATTTTATGGCCATGTCACCCGAAATATTATTGCTAGTGTCTGATTTATCAACAATCTGCTAGTGGGATGATGTTCTTCTTCTGTATTTTTAGGAGAGCAGGAGGAAGACTTGAGTAGTTATGATGTGGTCAGAGACTGATTTATATTTTTATTATATTGCTTCCCATAGCAGTCAAATAATTCTGAGCAAAAAAGGGAAAAGGGGTAATTGTAATAGTATAAACTTGCTGTAAGACATAGAGTGTTCTCTTTACACTGTTTCTCAGTGTGAAGTTCTACATGATGTTTAATACTGTGGCTGGACTTTCAAGTCTGCTGAAATCACAATTCTCACGTAATTACACAAGGCACATCCTGTGGATTTGCAACCACTAACTAATGGCATAGAACAGAAGAAAAGATACCTGGGGGATGCAAGCATGTGAAATCCTTGTGTTTTTTTCCATCATAGCCAATAAGCAAATTAAATGCCATCCTGACACCCGTGGTTTTGACTCAAACACGAGTACCTGTGGGTTCTAAGAATGCCACTGAAATCCAGCTCGGGCCTGTTACTGACCATGTGTGTCTCGGATGATGTGTTTTAGGCATAGGGCTCCATGACCAGGGACAAGCTTAACTCAAACTACGCTGTGGTTTGGAAGAGTGTGCCTGCCAGTATCCTAATGCACTTATACCAGCAAGGGCTGGGTCGAGAGAGTGTCATTTGGTCCAAGGATAGGAGGCAAAGGCTATTTTAAGAACAATATGGTTTTGGGGGATCTCTGTGAAGTTTATGAGTCTTCAGAGAGGAGAACATAAAATTTGCTCTACACATGTAATTAAAATACAGGGTAACTGAACTCAAGTGTAAGTCAGAGGAGAGCAGAGTGGAGCCAGGGGATCATAATAAGCATCCTGGTTGAAGTGAAAAGCAATTTGTGGTGGGGCTTTCAAATTCCTACTTTAGTGGACCGATTTGGAAAGTTCACAGAGAATCTTCCTGGCTGGGTAGGTTTACTTTCAGAGCCCTTTCATTTCCAAAAAAAAAAAAAAAGTCTCTAAAAATAGCAGTGGGGTTTGGTTTTGTTTTTTTCTGCAGGACAAATCACACAGTTTTATAAATGAACCCCTGTTTCTTGGGAGCAAACGGCTAAGTTGAACAGTAATCAGCATTCCTCTCCTCCGTCCATGATGGGGTGGGGGAGGGGACTAGGCCACAAACCCCATCTTCTCCCACACTTCCACCAGGCCGATCAAATTCCAAAGCGTATTCTAAATGCAGATTTATGAAATGGAGACAATGGAATGGGGGGGAGGAGACTTTACCTCCCCCCCCAAAAAAAAACACGTTACTAACTCTCCTGGAGTTTCCTGTTCTGTGGACCAATCATCTGCTTGATGGATGGCATTATTCACTTGGTCCCAGAAGAGTGTGGTGTCAGGAACCACCCAGCCTCCTGTGCAGAAGGGGCCGTAGGGATGGCTCCATTGTTAACCATGCTACCTGTTACCGCAAACTGGTGGGCCTCCTACATGAGCAAGACTTGGCGCCACATAGAAGAATTAGACTGTTACTTCTATTCAGCCCTATAAAACAGACCCCTCACAGCCAAAGACCAAATTTATAAAGTAGTTGGGCATGGGCGAGATAGAAGGATACAAACAGATTAGGGAAGAACAAAGGATCCTCCACATGGTTTTGTATTGTAAGTGATCTGTAAAAAGAACAATTAAGCAAAAACTCCTAGACATGGGCCACTGCCTCCAGAATCTCAATGTCTAAACATTTTGGGGAGGACAGTTTCCCTTCTTTTAAGTGGACTATTAGCTTAAAGTATAAACTATACTGAAATGCAGAACATCCGAGTGGAAAGGGCCTTAGCCTTAATCTGGACTAATATCATCGTTCCCCCTCCTGGGAAAAAGCATCCAAAGATAAAGCACAGACAACTTTCAAAACTACAGACCAAGAGGACCTTCAAGATGGCAGAGGACTAACACATGGAGATCACCTTCCTCCCCACAAATACATCAAAAATACATCTACATGTGGTTCCACTCCTACAGAACACCTACTGAACGCTGGCAGAAGACCTCAGACCTCCCAAAAGGCAAGAAACTCCCCACGTACCTGGGTAGGGCAAAAGAAAAAAGAAAAAACAGAGACAAAAGAATAGGGACAGGACCTGCACCAGTGGGAGGGAGCCGTGAAGGAGGAAAAGTTTCCACACACTAGGAAGACCCTTCACTGGTGGAGACAGGGGGTGTGGGGGGGGAAGCTTCAGAGCCATGGAGGAGAGCACAGCAACAGGGGTGCAGAGGGCAAAGAGGAGAAATTCCTGCACAGAGGATCGGTGCCAACCAGCACTCACCAGCCTGAGAGGCTTGTGGGCTCACCCGCCGGGACAGGTGGGGGCTGGGAGCTGAGGCTCGGGCTTCAGATGTCAGACCCAGGGAGAGGACTGGGGTTGGCTGCATGAACACAGCCTGAAGGGGGACAGTGTGCCACAGCTAGCTGGGAGGGAGTCCGGGAAAAACTCTGGACCAGCCTAAGTGGCAAGGGACCCTTGTTTGGGGTGCGTGAGGAGAGGAGATTCAGAGCACCACCTAAAAGAGCTCCAGAGATGGGCGTGAGCCACAGCTATCAGTGCAGACACCAGAGATGGGCATGAAATGCTAAGGCTGCTGCTGCAGCCACCAAGAAGCCTGTGTGCAAGCACAGGTCACTATCCACACCTCCCCTCCCGGGAGCCTATGCAGCCCACCACTGCCAGGGTCCCATGATCCAGGGACAACTTCCCCTGGAGAACACATGGCACGCCTCAGGATGTTGCAATGTCACACCAGCCTGCGCAACCACAGGCTCGCCCCACATTCCAAACCCCTCCCTCCCCTGGGTCTGAGTGAGCCAGAGCCCCCTAATCAATCGCTCCTTAACCCCCTCCTTTCTGGGTGAAGAACAGATGCCAGAGGGTGACCTACATGCAGAGGCAGGGCCAAATCCAAAGCTGAACCCCAGGAGCTGTGCGAACAAAGAATGGGAAATCTCTTCCAGCAGCCTTAGGAGCAGGGAATTAAATCTCCACAATTAACTTGATGCACCCTGCATCTGTGGAATACCTGAATAGACAATGAATCAGCCCAAAATTGAGGTGGTGGTCTTTGGGAGCAACTGTAGACTTGGGGTTTGCTGGATGCAACTGACCAGTTTCTGATTTTTATGTTTATCTTAGTTTAATTTTTAGCGCTTGTTATCATTGGTGGATTTCTTTATTGGTTTCATTGCTCTCTTCTTTTATTACTTTTCTTATTTTTTTATTTTAATAATATTTTTAAATTTTTTTATTTTAATAACTTTATTTAATTTAATTTTTTCTTTCTTTCTTTTTTTTTTCTCACTTTCCTTCTGAGCTGTGTGACAGACACGGTCTTGGTGCTCCAGCCAGCTGCCAGGCCTGAGCCTCTGAGGTGGGAGAGTCGAGTTCAGGACATGGGACCCCAGAGGCCTCCCATCCCCATGTAATATCAATCGGCAAGAGCTCTCCTAGAGATCTCCGTCTCAATGCTAAGGCCCACCTCCACTCAACAACCAGCAAGCTCCAGTGCTGGATGCCCCATGCCAAAAAACTAGCAAAACAGGAACACAACCCCACCCACTAGCAGGGAGGGTGCCTAAAATCATACGAAGTTCACAGACACCCCAAAACATGCCATCAGATGCGATCCTGGCCACCAGAAGGAAAAGGTCCAGCCTCATCCACCAGAACACAGGCACCAGTCCCCTCCACAAAGAAGCCTACACAACCCACTGAACCAACCTTACCCACTGGGGGCAGAGACCAAAAGCAACAGGAACTATGAACATGCAGCCTGAAAAAAGGAGACCCCAAAAACAGTAAGTTAAGCAAAATGAGAAGAAAGAGAAATACACAGCAGATGAAGGAGCTGGATAAAAACCCACCACTCCAAACAAATGAAGAGGAAATAGGCAGTCTACCCAAAAAAGAATTCAAAGTAATGATAGGAAAGATGATCCAAAGTCTTGGAAATAGGATGGAAAAAACACAAAAAATGTTTAATAAGGACCTAAAAGAGCTAAAGAGCAAACAAACAATGATGAAAAACACAATAAATGAAATACAAAATTCTCTAGAAGGAATCAATAGCAGAATAGCTGAGGCAGAAGAACAGATAAGTGACCTGGAAGATAAAATAGTGGAAATAACTACTGCAGAGCAGAATAAAGAAAAAAGAATAAAAAGAATTGAGGACAGTCTCAGAGGCTTCTGGGACAACACTAAACACACCAACATTCAAATTATATGGGTCCCAGAAGAAGAAGAGAAAAAGAAAGAGACTGAGAAAATATGTGAACAGATTATAGTTGTATAAAAAACTTCCCTAATATGGGGAAGGAAATAGTCACTCAAGGCCAGGAAACACAGAGAGTCCCACACAGGACAAATCCAAGGGGAAACACGCCAAAACACATATTAATCAAACTATCAAAAATTAAATACAAAGAAAAAATATGGAAAACAGTAAGGGAAAAGCAACAAATAACATACAAGGGAATGCCCACAAAGTTAACAGCTGATCTTTCAGGAGAAACTCTGCAAATGAGAAGGGAGTGGCAGGACACATTTAAAGTGATGAAAGGGGAAAGCCTGCAACCAACATTACTCTACCCAGCAAGGATCTCATTCAGATTTGACAGAGAAATTAAAACCTTTACAGACAAGCAAAAGCTAAGAGAACTCAGCACCACCAAACCAGCTTTATAACAAATGCTAAAGGAACTCCTCTAAGCAGGAAACACAAGAGAAGGAAAAGACCTACAAAAACAAACCCAGAACAATTAAGAAAATGGTAATAGGAACATACATATCAATAATTACCTTAAATGTAAATGGATTAAATGCTCCATCCAAAAGACACAGACTGGCTGAATGGATACAAAAACAAGACCCGTATATATGCTACCTACAAGAGACCCACTTCAGACCTAGGGACACAAACAGACTGAAAGTGAAGGGATGGAAAAAGATATTCCATGAAAATGGAAATCAAAAGAAACCTGGAGTAGCAATTCTCATATCAGACAAAATAGACTTCAAAATAAAGACTATTACAAGAGACAAAGAAGGACACTACATAATGTTCAAGGGATCAATCCAAGGAGATATAACAATTGTAAATATTTATGCACCCAACACAGGAGCACCTCAATACATAAGGCAAATGCTAACAGCTATAGAAGAGGAAATCAACAGTAACACAATCATAGTAGGGGACTTTAACACCCCACTTTCACCAATGGACACATCCACCAAAATGAAAATACATAAGGAAACACAAGCCTTACAGGACACATTAAACAAGATGGATTTTATTGATATATAAAGGACATTCCATCCAAAAGCAACAGAATACACTTTCTTCTCAAGTGCTCATGGAACATTCTCCAGGGTAGATCATACCTTGGGTCACAAATCACGTCTTGGTAAATTTAAGAAAATTCAAACCATATCAAGTATCTTTTTCAGCCACAAGGCTATGAGACTAGATATCAATTAGAGGGAAAAAACTGCAAAAAATACAAACACATGGAGGCTAAACAATATGCTACTAAATAACCAAGAGAACACTGAAGAAATCAAAAAGGAAATCAAAAAACCCCTAGAAACAAATGACAATGAAACACGATGTCCCAAAACCTATGGGAGGCAACAAAAGCAGTTCTAAGAGGGAAGTTTAGAGCAATACAATCCTACCTCAAGAAACAAGAAACATCTCAAATAAACAACCTAAACTTACACTTAAAGCAATTAGAGAAAGAAGAACAAAAAACCCCCAAAGTTAGCAGAAGGAAAGAAATCATAAAAATCAGATCAGAAATAAATGAAAAGGAAATGAAGGAAAAGATAGCAAAGATCAATAAATCTAAAAGCTGGTTCTTTGAGAAGATAAAATTTATAAATGATTAGCCAGACTCATCAAGAAAAAAAAAGGGAGAAGACTCAAAACAACAGAATTAGAAATGAAAAAGGAGAAGTAACAACTGACACTGCAGAAATACAAAGAATAATGAGAGATTACTACAAGCAACTATAGACCAATAAAATGGACAACCTGGAAGAAACGCACAAATTCTTAGAAAAGCACAACCTTCCAAGACTGAACCAGGAAGAAATAGAAAATATAAACAGACCAATCACAAGCACTGAAATTGAAACTGTGATTAGAAATCTACCAACAAACAAAAGCCTAGGACCAAACGACTTCACAGGTGAACTCTATCAAACATTTAGAGAAGAGCTAACACCTATCCTTCTCAAACTCTTCCAAAATATAGCAGAGGGAGGAACACTCCCAAACTCATTCTACGAGGCCACCATCACCCTGATACCAAAACCAGACAAAGATATCACAAAAAGAGAAAACTACAGGCCAATATCACTGATGAATATAGATGTAAAATCCTCAACAAAATACTAGCAAACAGAATCCAACAGCACATTAAAAGGATCATACACCATGATCAAGTGGGGTTTATCTCAGGAATGCAAGGATTCTTCAATATATGCAAATCAATCAACGTGATAAACCATATTAACAAATTGAAGGAGAAAAACCACATGATAATCTCAATAAATGCAGAAAAAGATTTTGACAAAATTCAACACCCATTCATGATAAACACTCTCCAGATGCTGGGCATAGAGGGAAGCTACCTCAACATAATAAAGGCCATATATGACAAACCCACAGCCAACATCATTCTCAATGATGAAAAAGTGAAACCATTTCCACTAAGATCAGGAACAAGACAAGGTTGCCCACTCTCACCACTATTATTCAACATAGTTTTGGAAGTTTTACCACAGCAATCAGAGAAGAAAAAGAAATAAAAGAAATCCAAATCGGAAAAGAAGAAGTAAAACTGTTCACTGTTTACAGATGACATGATACTATACTTAGAGAATCCTGAAGATGCTACCAGAAAACTACTAGAGCTAATCAATGAATTTGGTAAAGTAGCAGGATACAAAATTAAGGCACAGACATCTCTGGCATTCCTATACACTAATGATGAAAAATCTGAAAGAGAAATTAAGGAAACACTCCCATTTACCATCACAACAAAAAGAATAAAATACCTAGGGATAAACCTGCCTACGGAGACAAAAGACCTGTATGCAGAAAACTATAAGACACTGATGAAAGAAATTAAAGATGATACAAACAGATGGAGAGACATACCATGTTCTTGGATTGGAAGAATCAACATTGTAAGTATGACTATACTACCCAAAGGTATCTACAGATTCAATGCAATCCCTATCAAACTGACAATGGCATTTTTCACAGAACTAGAACAAAAAATTTTACAATTTGTATGGAAACACAAAGGACCCCGAATAGCCAAAGCAATACTGAGAAAGAAAAACGGAGCTGGAGGAATCAGGATCCCTCACTTCAGACTATACTACAAAGCTACAATAATCAAGACAGTATGGTACTGGCACAAAAACAGAAATAGAGATCAATGGAACAGGATAGAAAGCCCAGAGATCAACCCATGCACAAATGGTCACCTTATCTTTGATAAAGGAGGCAAGAATATACAATGGAGAAAAGACAGCCTCTTCAATAAGTGTTGCTGGGAAAATTGGACAGCTACATGTAAAAGAATGAAATTAGAACACTCTCTAACACCATATACAGAAATAAACTCAATGGATTAAAGACCTAAATGTAAGGCCAGACACTATAAAACTCTTAGAAGAAAACATAGGTAGAACACACTATGACATAAATCACAGCAAGATCCTTTTTGACCCACCTCCTAGAGAAATGGAAATAAAAACAAAAATAAACAAATGGGATCCAATGAAACTTAAAAGCTTTTGCATAGCAAAGGAAACCATAAACAAGATGAAAAGACAACCCTCAGAATGGGAGAAAATATTTACAAATGAAGCAATTGACAAAGGATAAATCTCCAAAATATATAAGCAGCTCATTCAGCTCAATATCAAAAAAACGAACAACCCAATCCAAAAATGGGCAGAGACCGAAACAGACATTGCTCCGAAGAAGATATACAGATTGCCAACAAATACATGAAAGGATGCTCAACATAACTAATCATTAGAGAAATGCAAATCAAAACTACAATGAGGTATCACCTCACAGCAGTCAGAATGGCCATCATCAAAAAATCTA
The DNA here is from genome assembly GCF_964165515.1 of Mesoplodon bidens. Lineage (NCBI taxonomy): Eukaryota > Metazoa > Chordata > Mammalia > Artiodactyla > Ziphiidae > Mesoplodon > Mesoplodon bidens. Next base: position 64,816,731 of record NC_138162.1, on the reverse strand, counting down.
CAAATAATAAATGCTGGAGAGGGTGCTGGGAGGGAACTCTCCTACACTGCTGATGGGAATGTAAATTGATACAGCCACTATGGAGAACAGTATGGAGGTTCCTTAAAAACCTAAAAATAGAACTACCATATGACCCAGCAATCCCACTACTGGGCATATACCCTGAGAAAACCATAACTCAAAAAGAGTCATGTACCACATTGTTCACTGCACTATTTACAACAGCCAGGACATGGAAATAAAGCAACCTAAGTGTCCATTGACAGATGAATGGATAAAGAAGATGCAGCACATATATGCAATGGAATATTACTCAGCCATAAAAAGAAATGAAATTGAGTTATTTTTAGTGAGGTGGATGGACCTAGAGTCTGTCATACAGAGTGAAGTAAGTAGGAACAGAAAAACAAATACCGTATGCTAACACATATATATGGAATCTAAAAAAAAGAAAGCTCTGAAGAACCTAGGGGCAGGACAGGAATAAAGACGCATAGAGAGTGGACTTAAGGACATGGCGAGGGGGAAGGGTAAGCTGGGATGAAGTGAGAGAGTGGCATGGATATATATACACTACCACATGTAAAATAGCTAGTGAGAAGCAACCGAATAGCACAGGGAGATTAGCTTGGTGCTTTGTGACCAACTAGAGGGGTGGGATAGGGAGGGTGGGAGGGAGAGGCAAGAGGGAAGGGATATGGGGATATATGTATACGTATAGCTGATTCACTTTGTTTTACAGCAGAAACTAACACAACAATGTAAAGCAATTATACTCCAATAAAGATGTTAAGAAAAAAAAAAAAAAACTACAGACCAACCTTCTGTTTTGGAAGCAGAGTAGCACGATTAAGAGAAGAGCACGGGTTCTGGATCAGATAGATCTGGTGTCAGATTCCAGCTCAGTCACGCCCTGGCTGTCACTTAACCTCTCAACCTCTCCATTTCTGTACCTGTCAGGTCAGGATAACAAGATCAAGGTCAGCAAAGGCTGTTCAGCCATAACTGTGGCACAAGCCCCTGCAAAGGCAGCATTAATAATGGGAAAAGTGGTTGAATTGAATGAGAAGACTCAGGGAAAAATTAAATAAATATCTTTTAGTGGATTGGCAGAAAAAAAAAAAATCGAATATTCTGGTGCCGAAGTTTTCCCCAGAGCCCTGGGGTTTCTAAAGCCTGTTTTCCAAGACCAGAGGGGCAAAGAGAAGCTGGGAGGGTTGGATTCCAGGACCCCCCCACCCATTCCTACTTGCTCCTTCAACCAAAGAAGCTTTGTAACTTTCTCTGTGACATATTGGGCTTCTGAGCTACATCCCAATGGAGAAGATATACAGATATCATCCTCCTACCCCCAACCAAAATGCTTGTGGAGGAAACAACACAGCACAGAACTGAAAAGGAAAAGCTGGGCAGCCTCAGGCAACCCACCTACCACCTCTGTACCTCACATCTCACATGAGAGGTTTGGACCAGCAGCACCTCGGGTCTCCTTTTGGAGCCTCATCTCTTTCTCTTTAATGCGTAGCCCCTCTCCTCCCCTCCCGCCCCATAAAGAGAATAGCACTTTCCTTTCCCTTCCTGATGGAGAGAAGCCATGCCATTCTCCCTCCTGGTGAAGCCAGCAGACTGAGACCCAAACTCCTCATCACTCACTCCTCTGTGCCAGGGTGAGGTTTATCCTTGTCCATCTCTCCTTCCGCTGATGGCTGGGAAGAAGGAGAAGAGGAGGGAAGTCAAAATGAGCTAGGTATTTCTTTCTGTTTCTAACTTGCACTAGCCCCCCAAATATTGTCCTGGAGAGGAGAAGAAGTCGGGATGATTCAGCCCTGAGGGAGGCAAAGCGGCTTTGAGCCATCCCGAGGATGCTCATCATCAAGAGCTGGCTGCCCGTGTCTGTTGAACTCGGAGACTTGAATAATATTGTGCACTTTATCTTTATAGCCTCTTTTATGCTAACAGGCCTGGGGTAACAAAAAAGGGCAATGTACTACAGTCAGCTAAAAGCTTTGCCATTTGATTGCTTCATAATTTTACCATTCATCTAATTTGGAGTGCACATTCGTGCCACAAACCTGTCTGTCACCCTTAACAAGCTCTTTGGTACAGACCGGAACAATCCTCCATAATGTAAACAGCCTTCTCCTTCAGCAGAGAAAGAAAGCACACAACACATTTTTAACACTCACAGATGTAATTGCTTTGGACTTCCCCACCCATGGTATAGGATTTCTCAATTCCCAGGACTTTTCATCAACGGATAGCTTTTAAAACCTTTTCCCTATTCTTTCTTCAAAACTATTTCACGCACATTTTCTTAACACCTTCTGTGCACAAGCCACCATAGCAGACAATGAAAGTGATGGGACACCTGTAAGATCTGGACTTTGCTCCTTGGAGAAGAAGCCAATGTCTTAAGGACTAAGACACACATGGTTTAGCCTTTGGTTCTTCCACTCAGAAACTGTGTCACCCTGCCAAGTTAATCATCCTCTTCCATCTAAGTTTTCTCATTTGCAAAGTGGGGTGCAGATATTATTTGTTAAAATTGGTAGAGATCAAATAGGGTAATATATGTGTGTATGTGTATAAACAAATTATACATGTATATATATATATATAAAATCCCATCCCACGACTCCCCACACCACTCCCCTTCCCTGCCACTCTTTACTTCATAAACATACAATCAAAGACACACCCCAAGGGAAAGAGAGAGTGAGGGAGATTAAGAGTGAGAGAAAGAAGCCTTTACCATCAAGTACATGTGGATTTCATTTCAGTTCCTCAACTGCTTCCCTAAAGATCAAGACCCTTCTTCCATTAATGGAATTTCCTAATTTGCACTATGTGATAGCTGACAAAATTCAATAGGAGGAAGGATGGAGAGTAGATCATTCCACTTTTCCATCAATCTGTGTAAATTTTCAAATGTCTATAAGAATAGAAATTGTTTAAAATGAAGAAAATTCTCGAAAGAGAGCTACCAAGTCACATGGGAAAAATTGGGGGGATGTCAAATCAAAAATGACAATGCAAATTATGTCTCAAAGTTAGCAACCAGCTTGATTGATTTATTTCACGCTTTGACTAGGTTAACTATTGGTTTTGATATCATCAAAAAGCAAATGCTATATTGCAAATGCCATGCGCGTCATGGGACCTTTTCTTAATTATAGCCATCAAAAGTGGGTCAACAGGGAAGAACCTCCTTCTTGAATGAGTGAGTGAAAAAGTTGATAACAGATGACATTAAAAAACAGGGCCCCGGGACTTCCCTAGTGGCGCAGTGGTTAAGAATCCGTCTGCAATTGCAGGGAACATGGATTCGAGCCCTGGTCCGGGAAGATCCCACATGCCGCGGAACAACTAAGCCCGTGCATCAAAACTACTGAGCCTACACTCTACAGCCCACATGCTACAACTACCTGCACCTGTAGCCCATGCACCGCAACAAAGAGAAGCCACTGCAATGAGAAGCCTGCGTACCGCAACGAAGAGTAGCCTCCGCTCACCGCAACTAGAGAAAGCCCACGCGCAGCAACGAAGACCCAACACAGCCAAAAAATAAATTAATTAATTATTTAAAATATTTAACTTAAAAAAAAAACAGGGCCCTGAATAGCTTCTCTATTTTATGTAAATATTCAATGGTGACAAAATACTGAGTGAGATAATGAAACATGAGGTGGATAAATTACTGTAGGAGGGCAGAGAATGACTAAAGTGTAGTTTAAAAACTTGATGTGGTCTACGTAGATGAGCCTGGAACTAGGTATTTTAGGGAAGCTAAGGTACTAATAGAGGTCAAAGGGTTGTTTGCTTGGGTGTTTTGCTTTGTTCTGGTTTAGATCTGCTGGAGGCTACAATTATAAATCTCATATCTGCCACTCCTACCAAACCAAGAGCTCCTGGAGATAGTGTCCCAGGGTCTAGAGACAGGCCTAGCTTATAGGAAGCATTTAATCATGATGATGACAAAGACTACAATGACAGCAGTAAGAAGAACAATAGCTATTGCAACTGAAATAATAATAGTTAACATTTATTCAGCTCTTACTATGTTCCAGACACATTTCTAAAATTTATATGCATGTGTGTATATATATATATATATTCCTTTAATATTTATGAGATCCCTCAGTAAATATAATATTAGTTTTTTACCATTTGTAGAATTAATTTAATGTCTTTTTGTTCTCGTTAATACCCAATTCCTTGTCAATCCACTCTTCCACTGCCAAGGGCCATGGCTGTCTAACTTGGATCATAGTGAGTCTGCTACGGCTAGAGAAAGGACCCTGGCAGAAAGAGGGCAAACCTGCCAGAGAGAAATGAGAAAGCCAACCTTTTCTGTCCTGAAGGTGATGAAGCCAAAATCTTAATTGGGGGTTATCCCTAAATAGAGGGATTGTGTGTAATTTTTATTTTTTTCTTATGTGCTTATTTATAAATGCCAAATACCAAACAGTGAATGTGTAAGACTTTTTAAATATGTAAAGAAAAACATTGAAGAACCATTTTTCAAAGAAAGAAATATGCTACAGTCTATGACATGAATTTGAATCAACAATAAATTATATGATGCCCAGACATATTACAACCAGTGTCACACACACACACAAAAAGAAGTAATGTCATTACAAACACTGGCCAGGAATTCAGGACTTACTTGATTTTTCTGTCCAGTTTGAGCCCTGAATTCTCCGAGTCCTGAAAATAGTAATAAAAATGATTTTTGGAAAGAAAAACAAAACCTCTCTAGGAGGGTTAAGAAAGCTGGGATGAAGGAAAAAAGAGAGACAACTTATCAACTGAATTCAAGTATATGAAAATTGTCATAAAAATGACATGGGGGCTTCCTGGTGGCACAGTGGTTGAGAGTCCGCCTGCCGATGCAGGGGTCATGGGTTCGTGTCCCGGTCTGGGCAGAATCCACATGCCGCGGAGCAGCTAGGCCCGTGAGCCATGGCCGCAGGGCCTGCGCGTCCGGAGCCTGTGCTCCGCAACGGGAGAGGCCACAACAGTGAGAGGCCCGCGTACCGCAAAAAAAAAAAAAAAAAAAAAAAAAAATGACATGGACCAGCTGTTCACCATCCCCATTTAGGACAAAACAAAACAAAGAAAGTCTCCCATGGCAGTGAGAGTTTGGTGTGCAACATGAAGATTTTCTTGAAGATAAATGTGATGGACATGGAAAGTTCACAGCTCTCTATCCCTGGAAATACTTGAAGCTAATATAAACAGGTGACTCTTCTGGGGTCTGCATGGAATAGTTTTGCATGGAGCCTGACAAGTTACAATCTTGCAATTCTTACCATACTCTGATGGACTTAATCTATTGGCATTAGAGCTGGGATTTGACACCTTCATGTAGGGAGTGAGCAAAACAAAGTTTCTCCATGATGTGTTTAAGTGTTAACTCAGTTGCAACTACATTAATATTCCATATCTGAAACAGCTGACCAAAATGTAGACTCCTCCAAAATGTTCCCTCTGAAAGAAACTTGGTAACAGAAGCTATTTTAGAATAATATTGGACCACCACTTGTGTCTTTTCTCTTGCTAAACTATATTAAAAACTGGAATTATAATTGGACATGGTAGAGTCATTCAACTGGAACCCATCAAACTGATGTTGCCAAAACCCTGATATGTTAGCTTCCTTTCTGGGGGGTAGATTAAAAGAATATCCGTGTTCCTGCACAAATAAACTCAATAGATCTAGATTCTTATATTTCCTATGTATGTAGTATTTATTTAATGACTACTCATTAAACATATCACAACAGGCCAAATATTTATGTGATACTTTACAATACTTAAAGAATGTTCCTATATAAATCTTATCTGATCTTTATAACAACAATGCTAAACAGGGCCAGTATGTTATCATTTTAATGATTCTGAAATGAAGGTTCAGAAAAGTTAAATGACTTGCTCATCTCCACTCGTCTAATAAGCATCAAGGACTAAAACTGCTGGGACCGTGTGGTTAATCTTTCAAGTCTTTTTTTATTTCACTTCACCATTCTATCCTGTCTCCATCCTTTAAGGGTTTATGGTATAGTTGGAGACATGCAGGTCAAAAATTTAGAAGTATTAATATCAAATAATTCCATAAGGCAATGCAAAAGTCACAGGAACCTATAAAATCAAATGGCTAAATAATGACATAAATCATAAGGGCTGCCAGAATTTAGAAAACAAAGAAGTCAAGATGGCTAGAGGAGTCCAGACTTGATGAAGGAAATAGACATGATATCCTGAAATATGGATAAAGTTTTGTAGACTAAGCAATGAAGAAAAAAACGTTTCAGATAAAGGAAAGGGCAGAAGCACTGAGTGGGAACTTCAGTGAGGGTTTCCGAGGACCACAAAGAGATCTGCAGGAGTGCCAAGTTTACACAGTCAAAGGGATGTATGTTAGGATTGGGGAGAACTGTAAAGAGAGGTAGAATTAATATTGACTAAATGTCATTGTTCTAAGCACTTTATAAGCCTAATACTACTTATTTCTCATACCCTAGAGGTGGTTATTATCCCTATTTTCCAGATGGGGAAGCTGAGATTTCAGCCATGTTAAGTGGTTTGTCCAAGATAGTTTGGCTGCTTTGGTGAATTGCAAAAAAAAAAAAAAAAAAAAAAAAATGGCCACAATTTCTCCTGTCTGGAAAGCATCCCCCTTTTCAATATGCCTTTACCTCTCCTTCCAGAAAGAAGTGTAGTCGTTGGTGGGAATGTAAATTGGTGCAGCCACTATAGAGAACAGTAAGGAAGTCCCTTAAAAAACTAAAAATTGAGTTACCATATGATCCTGCAATCCCACTCCTGGGCATATATCCAGACAAAACTCTAATTCAAAAAGATACATGCACCCCAATGTTCACAGCAGCACTATTTACAGTAGCCAAGATATGGATGCAACCTAAATGTCCATTGACAGATGAAAGGCTAAAGAAGTTGTGATATATGTATATTTTTTTTTCTGATCACATGGCCATCCAGAATAAAGGCTACATTTTCAGAACACCTTTGTAGACAGTTATGACCATGAGACTAAGTTCTGGTCATTAAATTAGAGCAAACGTGTCATATGGGAGCTTCTTTTGCCCCTCTTTTCCTTGCCCTTTCACACTACTTCCAACCTGCAGCACAGGTATGAATCTCACACTTAGCCACCATCTTGGATCATGAAGACAAGGATCACACATTAGACTGAGTAGAACTGACAGATGCCTGCACCTCTGATGTCCCCGTGGTGCCACCATACCAACGCTCCTACCTTTGCATTATTTTTATGTCAGAAAAAGTGACATAAAATATTATCTTGATTAAGCTACCAGTATTTTGGAATTTTGTCACATACAAGTCAGCTGCTACACTAATACATTAGTGGAGAGAAGGAAGCATCAGAGGACTGCGGTGTCTGTCCAGGTAGAGGAGATGAAGATGGTGTCTGCAAATGAAAGAAGGTTTGAGCCTGGGTGATTAAGGACCCTACAGCATTTTCCCTCTTTTATCTATTCAGTTCCCACTACACAACCAACCCACACCAATGAGTTTTTAAATTGTGGGAATTTGTGCAGTCAGTCTTCTCCCTGCATACTTTTTTCATTGAAGTATAGCTGATTTACACTGTTCTGTCAGTTTCAGGTGTACAGCAAAGTGATTCAGATATATATACATACATACATACATACATACATACATACATATATATATATATATATCTTTTTCAGAACGTTTTCCATTATAGGTTATTACAAGATACAGAATATAGTTCCCTGTGTGATATAGTAAGTAAGTCCTTGTTGTTTATCTACTTTATATATAGTAGTGTGTGTCTGTTAATCCCAAACTCCTAATTTGAACCCCACAAGTACCAGGTCAGAACAGTTGCCCATTCCCAAAGGCAGCAAGATGAGAAAGGGTTCATAATATGCATAGGATGGTGATACGGAAGGTTGGCAAGGTCAACATTAGTGCCTTTCTTACGTGAAATAGAGTTGTTCATATCCCAGAAACACTATAAATCTGCACCATTTCATCAAAAAAAAAAAGGGGGGGGATGTCATTCAGGATAGAAGGAAATGGTATTCAAGGTGCCAGGGACACATCAGTTGACACAATGGACAAAGACCTGCCTTCATGGACCTTCCATCCTGGAAGGGAGAGGCCAACAAAGAACCATAAACATGACCAATAAAGTCCACGATATGGTATGTCAGTGATACCTCCTCTGTTAAAGAGGAAAGAAGGGTAGGTAGCTGGGCTGGGGAGGGAGAAATATCCATTTGGCAAGATCCCATACTTTTCTAGAAGGCACATTAGCTGAAGTATATGGAACTCTCTGGGGAAGAAGTTTGTACACATCCACAAAAGATATGGATTTACTTTCAATTAATTTGCAGGAATAATAATAAATGTATTCACTCTCTTTGTGTCAATGAGGTCACCTGAGAGGTTAATCTAAGCATGGGTAAGACCCATATATTTCCCCATTTAGAAATATAAAAAGCCCAATAGAATTAACATTACCAAAGATACTGCTTGATAGTTAAAATCGTATAATAACTATAGTCATTTTAATACAGCTCACATTTTGAGCTCTTACTACGTGACAGGCACCGTGCTAATGGCTTAACAGAGATGAACTCTCAGAGAAGATTGTACCTGGGGCAGAGGTCTGCCTATGGAAGCCCTTTTTCAAGAATAGAATCAAAAATGTGTTCCTAATTGCCACAAAAGTGTGTATGCAAGACTTCCCGTGTATGAGTATATGTGTGTGTGTGTACCAGCCTTGTAAATACTGAGGCACGTTTGCCTTGGGCACCTAAAGAGTTTGGTAAATATTTAGATGTCAGATGGTTAAAATAGCATTAATTGAAACCTTTTTAAATACCCTTTGGGATGGGGGATGGATTATGGTATAAATTTATTGGCTGCTATTTAAATGAAAAAAATTACAATGCACCATAATGTTCATTCTAATCAAGTGATGCTTGAAGATTGAATTTCAGACTGTAAATGTGGTGCACACATTTGTCTCTGAATGAGACTTCGTGTCCCAGCTGTTGAAACGTTTGTGGGAATGGGAAAGTTTTGTGGACTAATAGATTCCTGCGGCAGGGCATAAGCTTAATGCAGCAAAAGATGTTTTCACTGAAAAGACAAATCATCTTATTTTTCATATATACACGGTCATTCTGGGTACACTTATGCAAAACATTCTCCCAAGAAGGGTCTTTGACAGTGGAAAAGAGATATCTGGGAACGAAAAGCAATTTCTCCTCCTGAAATACAGGGGGTAACTTAGAAAAGTAGAATTTTGGACAACTCTGAAGATACTAGCTGAGAGTATCAAATGTTTTCAAGAAATTATTCAGTTATCATGAAATACTATTTTTATTTGTGGCACAAATAAGCCAGAATAGACAAATGAGGCTGTTAACAAGGTATTTACTTATTTCTTTCGAAATTATGCTGAGTTAACCCAACCACAAATCTTTGCAGCATAAATCTAAAGCAACCCCAAATTTTAAGTAACTCGTCCAAATGTCCATGAATTAGTTATTGCTGGAATTAGGATTGGAGCCCAGGACATCTGATTTCAAAATCAGTGTGTTTGACCAGTGTCCTTACAAGGAGGACATATACACACGAGAGAGGGAGAGAGGGAGAGAGGGAGAGAGGGAGAGAGGGAGAAAGGGAGAGAGGGAGAGAGGGAGAGGGAGAGGGAGAGAGAGAGAGAGAGAGAGAGAAAGAGAGGAAGGATACATACAGACATACATAATGAAGTTGATAGATCAAATTACGTTTTTGTCCTTTAAACTTCTACGACTCTTGCAATAGATAATTTTTGGACTGTTGTTTAGACAGGCAGCCTCTGCTCCCTCTTCCTTTGATAACAGTACCCAGATTTTTCTCTTAGAAACAACCTTCTCCCAAATGAACTTCAGGCTGACTTCTCCTCCAGCTCCAAGAACATGATAGCTTCAGTCTTGGCCAAAGAACTGCATTCCCCCCCAGCCACAGGGTTGGTTCACGGTTGTGCATGTGAACTAATCTAAGCCAGACCCGGTGAGACATTTTCTGGGGCTACTAGAAGAAAGACAGGTTCTCTTTCCACCTGGACATGAAATTGGAAGACGCTAATGCAGTCATCACACCAACACATGGAGTCTGACAAGGAAGCAAGACTTAGGAAAAGCAGAGACAGTTCAAAGATAGAAATGCACCAGCCCCCGAGGAGTTTTGAGTCCCCCAATTCAGCCATGCCCACAGCCAGCCCCACCCCTACCCCACATGTTATGTGAACCTGTACATGCCTTTCTAATGTAAGCCAATTTGGACTGTGTTTTCTACCGCCTCTTACAGCAAGAGTCCCAAGGGATACAGTTCTCCTTTCCAGGGAAGACAGGACAGGAGAGGGACAGACAGATCTACTTAAATCAGCACAATAGGGCTCAGAATCTTAGCCCGGGGCAGAGGGCAGAATATGAGATTTCAGGGGTTGACAAGAAAGCTGTACTAAGTCATTCCTAAACCTGAGATTCTCCACTGTATAGTGAGACAGGGCTCACCCCTCCCGCCAAGGTCTCCATCTTTATGTTTCTGGAGTTTCAGTAAACAGTAGAGAGCTCAAATATCCTTACTGAGAAGTTCAGGAGCATGATCAAGGGGCAAAAGCTTTGTTTGCTGTGCAATACTTTTTTCCTTTTCTCCCTCTCCCCTCACACTCACACACACACACACACACCCCACACACGTATCAACACACACATATCCATGCAACCTCCAGACCCCAGGATAAAGGAACATTGAGAGGAGACACCACACCCTTCCTGTTTTTCTCTTCTATCTCCCAGTTGTACATAGAAAAATATCCCAGCATCGTGATGGCTGTAACATAATCCAGGCTAAATGTAGAAATTGCAAAGCTAAGGCTGAAATAGACACCACGTCCTTAACTCAATCTCATTGAATCTCTTTAAAACAAAGTAAGAAAGGAAAGGACAAAGACAAATCATACTGGGGAGAATGGTCACCTAAGTAAACCACCAAGTCGGGTTGGTCTGTCTTTTGTCAGTGTGGGCACAGAATCTGCCGGCGCTGTCAATGTACTTTTGTGGAGAGTTATCACTGGCTACATAAACAAGGCATATCTTTTCATGGCAGCAGTCACACACACACACACACACACACACACACACACACACACACACACACACACACACACACACACACACACACACACACACACACACACACACACACACACACACACACACACACACACACACACACACACACACACACACACACACACACACACACACACACACACACACACACACCCCTACATGAATGCTTTCTGGCTTTTCTATTGCTCTGTCCCAGACAGAGACAGAAAGATTTTGAGGACCAAATGACTTAAAGGGGAAATGCTGTCTTTTCTAAAACACAGGCCTCAGACTGCCTTTTTTTCTTTTTTACCTTTAGCATCTGAGACTTCAAACAGAAACTGAGGCCAACAAAAGCCAAGAAGCCAGAGCCACCACCTTGCAAGGGTTAAAACTAGATCAAAATCAAATGGCACTCTGCACCACGTCTTCTGCATGACTGATACTGCAATCGATCTGCAGCGGTTCATTTTCTCTCTGGAATCTCTGCCTACTGAGAACAAATACAAACACATGTGGAACCAATAGGAAGCAGACCAAGGGCTTTAAGAGTGCTGCACCAACCTGTGTCAGAGAGTGCTCACTTAGCAGATGGGGGAAAATAAAGAGTCAAGGTACCTGGAAGTGCTAACAATCCTCTTTTGTCTGCCCACTGGAGAGTACAGATGGATTCCGATTCAGAATAAGAACTGTATTGTGCCCTGCTTGACTCTTGTACCGTGTCCCAGGATGAACGCAGGCCCAGGTGTCCAACATCTTCCATGTTCAAGACAAACATGATACGGATTCTTTCCCGCTGCTAGCATTTGAAGTGCTGATGTGATCACCAATCTGGGGGAAATTCTACTTAATAAATCAGCCTTTCAAAAATATCTGAAAAAGAAGGATTTGCCATCAAAGCATTGCCAGTTTGTGGGCACACCTTACTACACGTTGATTCTAATTGCAAATACAGGATTCTTGCCCTTCAGTTGATAGCTAGGGGTGATTAAAGTCACTTAAGACTGAAGCTCTAGCAGGTGCTCCTTTATTTTTTTAAGATGTAACAATGAGAGTGTAGGGGTCACCCGTGGTCAGAGGAGGTCAAGTGGTTCTTTTGGCCAATGGGAGTCCCAGTGTTCTAGTGAGTTTCCAGCTTAGTTCACTGCATTCCGCCTGAGTCCCTCACCCTTGTCCTTGCTGGCTCCTTGAGCCACTGCCATCACAGACCGTAACCAGTTCCTCTCTGAACCAGGCCCAGAACAGTGGAAAAGTGTCTGTCACTCCCAAGGCAGCTGCATGGAGCTGAGAGTGTGTCCTGCTGCCCAAACTCAAGGCCAACCCAGAGGTTGGTCTGGTAGGCTCCTAAGTTAAATGCCAGCCTCTCATAATTCCTTTCCCACAGCCATCAGAACATCATTTTAGATGTTCTGCTGTGAACTCCTTCTCACTAAATCTTTGTGATACGAGATGCCCTGTTGCCATTAGCCTTCCAGAGGCCTTCTCTTGGAATTTCTCCTTCGCTCACTAACCGGTGGAATCAGAATCTGGAATTGGCGGGAAAAAAAATAAAACTCCTCTCCTCAGACATTTTATGAGAGATCACAGAATGTTCACTTGGCTGTTTGTTGTCGTTGCTGCCTTGTGACATTAGGGGGTGGGCTCCCGTGTGGACTGAGGGTCAAGCAATGATAGACTTTGCTAAAATTAAAATCGAAAATTTAATTAAATTCCACACATATTTCTTGAGCTCCAGTGCAAGCTGGTTCCAAACTTCAGGTTTAAGGCCTATCAAAGTGTAGTGATTTTAAGCTGAAGGGGAACTTCGAACTTCTTCTGTCAAACCACCTAATTTAGAGGTGAGCACCGGAGAATCCAAGTGACACGGGAAAAGTCATAAAACTGGAGATACAGCCAGCGAGAGACCAAGCCCACGTCTCTTGACTACACCCGAAAGACTAGGGCTCTTTCTTCCATGTTATCCCATCTGCACCTCTTAGTAGATGATGATATTCTATTTTTTTTTAACTAGCTGAATCTCACCCTTAGGCCCTGCACATGTGCTTTTGGGGAGAAGGAAGGAGGAAACTGCTTTGTCAATTCTTCTTTCAAAGAAAGGTTGAGAAAAGTTCAGCCACAGTTGTCCTGACAGAGCAATATCCATTTTTTCCTCAGGTAACAAGAAAGTAGGGAACAGAAACATCAACTAGGTTCAGACAAACAATCACAACCATTGCTAAAGACACCATGACAACACAGTATTTCCACAGGAAGAGTAGTGTAGTTGTTTGGCTCACCTAACGATAAAATTCTCTCTGGCAAATTATTCACTATCCGATCCCTGCCCTACGCACTGGCTCCCCACAATTTTCAGAAGCAAGTTCTAACACCTTGGCTTAGCACTCTGTTTATACCTGAAATGATTTCTGGGGCTTCCCACCCTAGGCCCCTCGTCTGTACTGGAGGCCTCACACACCAAACCTTGTTTCCTCTCTCTCCTATAATAGAGTTGAGACTACACACATAAGCAAGAAACTACATTTTCCAGCATCTTCAGTAGCTAAGTATGACCTGGGATTAAATCCTCCTGATGTGAGCAGAAAGGATGTGTCACGTCCAGGTCTGAGCTTTTTGATCCCCTCTTGTACCATTTGCCAGAGGACACCGGCTGTGAGAGGTGTGGTCAGCAAGATCACAGGGAGAAGTTGAACTGTGATACAGTTGCAGCAGAGGCTTCAGAAGATCTTACTGGGAACCCTCGAAATGGGATGGATCGTCAGAATCATCTACCTTGAAGTTAGTAGAACTGGCCTTTCTTCATCTGTGTCTTAGACACATACTGCCACAGGGGAAGAAGCAAGGCAGCTCCCTTTAGTTGAGGGCAATTCCCAAAAGGGGTTCAGCTGAGATCTTGTAGCCATCAACACCCCCAGCAGCTGGGAGAATGTGTGTCTCCATCCCGAAGTGGGTGTCTGGGCTGTGCACCAGAACACCCACTACACCAATATTCACTACGCTGCACACAAATCTGGTCTCTCACATCATGCCAAAACCATCCTCTCCTGATTTTGCACAGGTTGCTTTCCCATCTCAGCTCTTATCCATATAGCTAAGTCCTATTTATTCTTCAAAACAGCACAGGTACCTTCTCTTCAGTCTTCCCTGACCTCCCTGAGTCGACTCTGCTTTATTGCCTCTCCTTTTTTGCTCCCATTGTAACTTTAGCCATCATTTTATCACATGACGCTGGAATAAGGATTTAAACACAAATTAAAGAGTAAACTCCTTGAGGGAAGGGACAATGTCTTATTCTCCCATATACCCCCGATGTTGACATGTTCCCTGGCCTATAACAGGCACTCATCCAATGTGACTTACTAAAAGTGTGAGTAAATGAATGAGTTAATACCTTAATGAATGTTCACATACGCTCTCATTTATTTCCAAGAAGAATTTGAGGCAGCCAAGTTCCAAAAAACGCAACATACTGCAGCTTATAGAGTAGCAGCTCAAAACATGCAAAACCTGGCAGAAATGCATGTCTCACTCCATGGAATGGCGCACTACTGGAGTATAAATATGAGTCTTGGAAAAACCCTCATTTCAATGCTACAGATACCCAGATTGGTGACAGCAGGGTATCTTATCACGAGGACAAGAGATCCTAGCCAATAGCACTTTCAAGAATGTGTAAGCAAAGAGTTAACAGTCTCACAGCTGCCTTTCATTGGAGGTGTTAATGAGGTGACTGGGGGAAAGGATTCTTAAATGAAATTGTCTTCACCCATTCCAGTTAAATTCCAGTACAATGGAAAGACATGAACCTCTCTCCACATAGCCTCTTTCCCCACCCTCTTCTAATGGGCCCTGACCTTAGCTCTGTGGTTGCATGCCTTGGAACGGTCCACTAAGAACTTGGAACTGCCCACTTGCTTTCCAAACCTCAGGTTGCCTTGGGGAAGTTACTATAATTTGGTTACCAGAGATACTTAGGTTAAGGGAAATGATTCAAAAAATAATGTGTGGTGAGACAGAGCTGGGATGTCCTCTGTCCAAGCAATCAGAAACCCAGGCATGAGGTCATTCCAATGTACTTTCTGCTTGTTTATTTATAAATGCTCTGTTTCTGTGGCATGAATCAGAAGGGCAATATTTTAGAAGAAAACGATCCTGAAGATACTGACCAGACAGAGTCTTTGAAAAAGGTCTCAAACATGACCAAAAAAACAAGAGAATCATTCCAGCTGCAAGTTGTTAACAGCCCACAGTACCCCCATCATAGAAAAGTTAGGGACAAAAGGATGCTGTAGTGGGTAGATAGTGCTTGGGGCACCAGTGATGTAAATTTCTGAGATTAGTCCTTCAGGAAAGAGGTGGGTTAACATCACTATGATATAGAGAGAAGGGCCACAGTCTAGGGAGTCAGAGAGACATGCTTATTTGAGTTGGGCAAGCAGCTCACCTCACTGACTCTGAGTTTCTCATCTCTAAAGTAGGGCTGATGATCCTACCTCAGTGGATTATTGCGAGGCTTAAATGTGATAAGACGTAGGAAATATTTAGCACAAGACATAAGAATATTGTTGTTGTTGTTGTCATTGTTGATGAGGAAGATCATTTGGCTAGGAATTCTCTACTCAAGATAGAATGCCATTTGTATGGCATGTGTATAATATTAATGTGTATAATACTAAGCATCTCATTGTACTATGGGTAGAAGAAGAGGCTGCTTTTCTCAGGACTAGCTAAAGCAAATATGAGGAGAAATCCTAGTTGTTCAACCAGGATGCTTCTCTCTGTTGAGAAATTACTTAATCTCTCTGAACCTTAGTTTCCTTATCAATTAAATGAGTCTCATAAGATCTACCTCATAGGGTTTCCATGATGTTTAAATGAGTTAGCAGCTGTAAAGCAAAGAGTACAGTCTCTCGCTCATAGTAAAGAGCTTTATTGTGACTGTCCTTGACTTTTTAAATCACTCTCTAGTTATCTTGTTGGTCTTTATATCAGGATGCTATTGAAGAATCCTCTATTTAGGGGAAAGGAAAAAAAAAGAATGCTCTAGCCACTTAATGACTATTTGTTCCAATGACAAATAACCTTCAATTTGACCCTACTTTCTAGTGAATAGATTCACATTTCTTGAACAATGTCTATTCCGGCTCCTTACCAACATATGACAAATAAAATTTTCTCATGGTCATCAAAAATGTTGTAGAGGTTAGGAATAGGCCAGGGCAGCAGCTATGCAAATAACACTTAAGCACACTTTACATAGTTGACAGGGAAAAGTAAGAGGCCTCTAGGCCAGCTCTTTTCCACTTACACTAAGCAAACAGACCCCAAAAAAATTCAATAAAAGCTTAGCCTAGCAAAGGAAGAACATTTTTTAAAAGGATCAATAACTCAGCAAAACTTTTGTCACATTTTAGTTTAATATTAAAAATAGAAGAAGCAGCTCTGTTCCTTCTGTTAAGTGTTTCTGTGAACATAAAACTCTTGTAAAATATAAAGTTTGAAAAAAAAAATAAAAGAAAGAGAACCAGATCAGCCTAGGCATATTTCACAGGGAAAATGTAACTTCAAATTTGCCTTAAGTATTTTTTCTATTTTTGCAGCAAAATATTATATGAATGCACTTAATAATAAACAGTAACCTCAAAAATAATATGCGTATTTGAAAAGCACTTGCACACCCACTATTTTACTTTATCCTCACTACAATCTTGTAAAACAGGTGACCTGAGCTTATTATTCCCCCATCTTTATGCAACTGGGACTCAGGGAGGCTACTAATAAGACCCAGGTAACAGCAAATTATCAGACGATTCAAAATTCTCATCCAAATCTCCTTACTTCTTACTCCAGCATTCACCTGTTGCATTTCAAACAGAAGGAATATAATACAAGGGATTGGATACAAACATGTTGGAAAAGCAAAATCAGAGAGAAGCAACATAAGTAGACAGTGATGACTACACTTGTGGTTAGAGTTATTGGAAGGAGAAGAGAAGGATGGGGCTGGAAGAGAGGATGCAACATTCTCAGAATCTGGTGTGAGGTCTTGGTGCCAATTCACCATCCAAATATATTTCTCAAGGAAACTCAATATCCATGTCTTGTGACATGTAACCCAGCCTCTTTATTGATTTGCACATTAAAATAAAAATATAGAAAAAGAAAAAATATTTTAAAACACTGTAACAGAGCAACAGAGCATATACAAGATTTAAAGGCATTCCTGAGAAATAGAATCATCCATGGCTCTTGCCCCAGCCCGGTGCTGCAATCCCATTTGCTCTCCCAAGGGGGCGGTGGCAGGCCCCAGTTGGGAAGGAGGACTAGGGTCCACCAAAGCACTTTGGGAAAGTGGGGCTCTCTGGATGTACCTCGTTTCAGGAGCTCCCTGACCTAGGAATAATGCAATGTTGGAGGCCTGAATGAACTTAGTGAACCATAAAACTTAAGTACAAATATTCCTGGGTGTTAACCATATATTCAAGCACAACCTGAATTTTTTTTAATGTTTTGAACAATTATAATCGACATTTATTGAGCTTACTATCTGTCAAATACTTTACTAAGTGCTTTTCTGTATCGTCTCATTGAATCCTCACCAAAACCGTATGTGGTAGTTACTTTTACTATTCCTATTTTAAAGACAGGGAAATTGAAACTAAGAGGTTAAGTGCCTTACCCAAAGTCACACAACTAATGCATGGACCTGTTATATGAACCTAGGCTGTTTAATTCTAGAAACACATTTATAACCAGTGCTGTTTTCTTCTATGTCACTGGAAGCGTGACTTTGTTTTTTTTCCAATTCCTGCTCTACACCCCTTAGTTCTCTGGGACATATGAAAGACCTGTTATTGTTTGGCCAAGGGTATAAAAAGTCAGAGAGGATATAAGCCACAATTTGCTTCCTGATTATATTATGCTCATATACATCCTGCCAATTACACCAAGCAGTGAGTCACGCTTTTTTGCTACACAATGTAGTTTTTCCCAAAAAATACATTGTGCATATTATATCTGGTGTGATTGACTTGTATAGCAACTACTATTTCATATATTTCGTTTTGTTTTGCTGTTGGTTTTTATTTCTTCTGGAGGAACCCAGTCCTAAAGCATCATTACACTGTTGACCTAGAAGTGTGAGTTAGGGAATTATGAATACCATTTACAAATGCACCTGGTGGCAACTCAGGACTTTATGAAAAGACACTAATAAAAAACTAGAAAAAGAATAAGATGAGATAGGAAGGTGAAATTCCAAGGTTTGATTGATTTCAACCAGCTTTACAGGGGTTTGTTTTGTTTTGTTTTTTGTTTTCCTCCCTCCATGTATGTTTGTTTCTGTGGTATACTTAAAAAGAAAATCCATTCCCTACTCTTCTGTTAATACAAAAGGATTCCCGTTTGTTTCTGTGGTATACTTAAAAAGAAAATCCATTCCCTACTCTTCTGTTAATACAAAAGGATTCCCCATGGGCTTCCCTGGTGGCGCAGTGGTTGAGAGTCCGCCTGTCGATGCAGGGGACACGGGTTCGTGCCCCGGTCCAGGAAGATCCCACACGCCACGGAGCGGCTGGGCCTGTGAGCCATGGCCTCTGAGCCTGTGCATCCGGAGCCTGTGCTCCACAACGGGAGAGGCCACAACAGTGAGAGGCCCGCGTACCGCAAAAAAAAAAAAAAAAAAAAAAAGGATTCCTCATACCAACCCAAGGTCATTACAGTGCAATTACTATTGTATTCTGCCAATAAAGTTGTTAGTTATGAATTATTACATTCTCCAGGCATAGATGATGGACATAAATTTGGAGAAATTCTATCAGGAAAAAAAAGAGAAATGTAGTAATGGGAACATGCCATCTTCCATTTGAAACAGGACATTTGCCAAAACAAGAAAGTAAGCTAACCAGAATTTCAACACCTCCTCGGTGTTAGGAATTTTCACCTTTATTACTAACATGCAAGTCGGCCTCTTTCACCTCCTAAACACTTGCCAGCGCAGAGACCTACACTGCAGCAATTGGGAAGCTACTATCCTACTCTCCAAAGATAATCACCCTCCGCAGTTAAGTGTTTGCCAAAACCATGGATTCAGGAGCACTAAAGGGCTCTGAAAACATAATATTTTAATCATTGCATTTTAAAACATATGCTTAAACTGCATTTTCCAGCTAAGGAGTGGTCTTGGCTATCATTCATATCTCCCTCACAAAGGGAAGTTCTCAGGCCAACTTGGCAGCTTTGAACAATTCGGTTGATCTGGAAATTTTTCATCTCCCCAGTTAGCATTCTTCATGTCCAAATCCAGGTGCCAAAACTTTTACTGAGCGATAGAACTACTGCTTAACTGCCTCTCTCACCTGCTACTGTCACTGCGATAGAACTACTACTATGTTTAGAGCTACTTCAGGAAAAGAATTGTCAAACCATATGTTGCAAAGTGACTGTTCCACGTCCCTTAGCTGTTTCAGTTAGTGCCACTATGCAATCTCTCACCCAGCAGTAGCTTTGAGCCTATTACGTGGCTCAGTTGAACCAGAAATTGAGCTCAGGACAAACAGCACATTGGGGTAATCCATACACCTAGAGTGACCATACACTCAATTTGCCTCAGATGGTCCTGGTTTATGCTGATTGTCAACAGCCCATTTCCACTCACAAAGTTGTACCAGTTGGGACAACTTATGCGGTCACCCTGATTACACCTATAAAAGACCAAGGGACCAGGGTGAGATGTATCTTAAGCCAGAACTTCCTCACTGGTAAAGTTCATCATTCCCCTCCTCTTCCTCTTGGTAGTTGCCAGCAATTTCACCATTAAAGCTTCAAACCATAACCTATTGTACCTCCGGCATTTATTCCAGAGTCTGACATAAAGGGTAGTAACCTTAGAATTCTGCGTGATGGAACATGTCAAATCACAAGGCATATTGTTCATTCATACCATCCAAACATATTTATTGTATCCCTACTATTTGCAGGAACTATGCCAGGAACTGGGGACCTACAATGAAGCAGGTAAATTACTGCCCTCAAGGGGATTACAATCTCAGGGAAAAGATGGATTTAAGACAATCTTAGTGATATAAGTGGTACCAACATCATGTACAATAGGGGTGTACAGAAGGGCTAACTAACACAGCCTTGAGAAATGTAGGGAGACTTCTTGAAAAATGTGACATGTAACTAAAGGAAAAGACATGAGATAGAAGGTTCTTTTCTACATGTTACAGACAAAGGCACATTATGAGAGGGAAAGTCTGCAGGATGACTAAAGTGAAAATGAGAGGATGAGTAACCAGACTGGCAACAGGGATGTAGAAGGGCACAAAGTAGGCCACGTATGTCGTTAAGGAGATTGGACTTTATCCCGGGGCAATGGAGAACCAGAACCAGGCTTTCATAGAAGCGTGACTTGATCAGGTTCAATTTTATTTTATTTTATTTTTTTTTTGCGGTATGTGGGCCTCTCATTGTTGTGGCCTCTCCCGTTGTGAAGCACAGGCTCCGGATGCGCAGGCTCAGCAGCCATGGCTCACGGGCCCAGATGCTCCGCAGCATGTGGGATCTTCCCAGACCGGGGCACGAACCCGTGTCCCCTGCATCGGCAGGCAGACTCTCAACCACTGCGCCACCAGGGAAGCCCAAGGTTCAATTTTAGAATGATCAATCTGGCTATAGTATTATGACTATGAAATCATGAAACTCTTTTTGTTCTTAGGGAGAGGAGGGGCATTATTTTTGTGTTTTATTTGAATGTGTTGAATTGAATCATCTATGGAGAAAAGTCTCCTTGATAAAGTCAACCATGACTCGACAGTGAGGCACTCTGGGCTCAGTTGCTAATTCCAGGGCTTAATTTTCTGGTGTCCTTGGCCAAACCACACTAGGCTTACTTGGACCTCCATTTCCTTGTCTATAATACATGGACTGTTGTATTCACCTTTTACACAGGGTGATGTGAGGAACTGCTAATGAAATGCAGCCAACTTAGAAAAAAACAATGTTACAGAAATGCTTAATAAGTCCAAATAACAGCCAAGAGAGATGAAATGTGTGTGTCAAATGTTCAAGTGTACAGTGGAAGGGTTTCAACTACAAGATTTAATGATCTGGAGGCTCATTCTCACTACAGCTGTGTCCCAGCTAAATCTGAGCCTGGGGAAGCAGTCCTGCTCACCAATTAAGAGATAATCATCTCAGATCACCTCTGCTCAAAGCATGTCTCTGTACCTGGACTGGGGCTCACTTTCATTAAGAAGCCTTCCCAGAATCTGATGAGTCCAAGCCACAACTTAGGAAATCATACTCTGAAACTAAGCTCTGGAGGAAAATCATGTGCTAATTAAATGATGTTTAAAAATAAAATAATTGGGTGTAAAACGGTAAGATCTATGAGCCTCTCCATTACCCTTTTCAGGTGTTGCAGAAGACCAAACTCTTTGGATTTAAATGTAAGAGTTATTGATACGAATAACCGTTACTCATTGAGTGCTATCTATATGCTCTTTTAAGTATTTTGGCAAACATTAGATCATTAGTTCCTCTCACTAGAGAGTTATAAGTATTCCCTATTATATCTTATTTCTCAGCACTTGAGTTTGGAGACGTTACGTCCTTCCCATCTGTAAAGTGACAGAGCTTGAATCACAACCCAGGCTGGTACAAATCTCGGCTTATGCTCAATGTCTCCACACTGCTCTGCGAAAAACTATTAAAAGGCCTATCGCTGCCTTCCTTCTTGCTGGGCTCTTACTTTCTCACCCTGACCCAGTCCTACTGCTCATACCATCTCTGGCATGAGAAGTTGCTGTTTCCAAAATGTGAGTCAGTCAAGATAGGAAGGTTAATTTATTTTCGTGGATTCATGTCAGTGAAACTTTTTTTTTTTTTTGCGGTGCGCGGGCCTCTCACTGCTGCGGCCGCTCCAGTTGCAGAGCACAGGCTCCGGACGCACAGGCTCCGGACGCGTAGGCTCAGCGGCCATGGCTCATGGGCCCAGCCGCTCCGCGGCATGCAGGATCCTCCCGGACCGGGGGCACGAACCCGCATCCCCTGCATCGGCAGGCGGACTCTCAACCACTGCGCCACCAGGGAAGCCCTGTCTGTCTCCTTAACCAGAATGTTAGCTCCATGAGACAGGAGCACAGATTTCTCTTGTTCTATTGTACTACTGCCCAGGAGAGTGTGTGGCACATATGGGGATTCAATAACTATTTGTGGAAAGAAGGTATGAAAGAAAACAGGATGAAGAGATAGCGGAACAGCAGTGGGGACATGAGCATGAGACTATTTAAATGGGGTGATCAGAAAAGGCTCTTTGAGGAAATAGCACTTGAACCTGAATGTTGAAAAGCGTCCAGTTATGCAATGATCAGGAAACAAAATATTCCTTGTGGATAGACCAATTAAGGATGAGTTTGACAAGTTCAAAAAGCAAAAAGGACTATGTAGGTGGATTATGGTGAAAAATGTGGATGCATCTATTTGACAAACCTGAGCAGTTACTATCTACTGCTAAAGTTTCCACTACAGATGCTAGAAAAAAGTGTCCTCACATTTCTGTCTGTCTGATTGTGGCAGCCAAGACTGAGTAGAGGAAAAGAAGAGAAAACCATGGTAATACAGGTAAAACATGGAGACACAATTTTTACAATTCAGAAATAAACTTAACAGTGAAGATCCTGTTTTAC
Source organism: Mesoplodon bidens (assembly GCF_964165515.1). Taxonomy (NCBI): domain Eukaryota; kingdom Metazoa; phylum Chordata; class Mammalia; order Artiodactyla; family Ziphiidae; genus Mesoplodon; species Mesoplodon bidens. Next base: position 64,793,861 of record NC_138162.1, on the reverse strand, counting down.
TCCAAAAAAAAAAAAATTTCTAAAACAGTCAATTGCTTTCCTATATATCAGTAATGAACAAGTGGGATTTGAATTTAAAAACACAATATCATTTTCACTAGCACCAAAAATATACAAATAGGTATGTAAAAATCTAACCAAAAATGTATGAAATTTATATGAGGAAAAATAAAAAACTTTGATCAAAACTCTGAACAAAATCAAAGAAGAATAAAATACATGGAGAGATGTTCTCTGTTCATAGATTGGCAGAATTGATATTGTCAATATGTCAATTCTTCCCAACTTGATCTACAGATTCAATGCAATCCCAATCAAAATCCCAGCATTATTTTGTGAATATCAACAATTTAATTCCAAAGTTTGTATGGATAAGGAAAAGATGCAGAATAGCCAACACAATATTAAAGAATTAAGTTGGAGGACTGACATTACCCAACTTACAGATTTGCTGTAAAGCTACAGTAATCAAGACAATATGGGATTGGTGAAAGAACAGACACATAGATCAATGAAAAGAAGAGAGAACCCAAAAATACACCCACATAAACATAGTCAACTGATCTTTGACAAAAGAGCAAGGGGAATACAATGGACAAAAGATAGTCTTTTCAGCAAAGGGTGCTGGAACCACTGGAAATCACATGTCAAACAAGAAATGAATTTAGGCATAGACCTTATACCCTTTACAAAAATTAACTCAAAATGGATCATAGACCTAAATATAAAACACAAAACTGTAAAACTCCTAGAAGATAACACAGGAGAAAATCTAGATGACCTTGGATTTGGCAATGACTTTTTAAATACAACACCAAAAGCAGAATCCATGAAATGAAAAATTGATGTTAGGCTTCATTAAAATTAAAAATGTCTGCTTTGCTTCACTGTTAAGTGAATGAGAAGACAAATCACAGACTGGGAGAAAATATTTGCAAAAGAAAAATCTGATAAAAGACTGCTTTAAGAAATATACAAAGAACCCTTAAAAATCAACAATAAGAAAATGAAAAATCTGATTCAAAAATGGGCCAAAGACCTTAACAGACACCTCATCAAAGAAGATACACAGATGGCAAATAAGCATACGAAAAGATGATCCACATCAGAGTCACCAGGGAAATGTAAATTAAAACAATAATGAGATATCACTATACACCTATTAGAATGGCCAAAATTCAGAACACTGACAATACCAAGTGTTAACGAGGATATAGAACCACAGGAACTCTCATTCATTTCCAGTGGGAATGCAAAATGGTAGAGCTACTTTGGAAGACAGTTTGGAGGGTTCTCATAAATCTAAGCATATTCTTACCATAAAATCCAGTAATTGTGCTCTTTGGTATTTACCCAAAGAAGTTGAAACTTACATCTACACAAAAACCTGCATACTAATGCTTGTAGTAGCTCTATTTATAATTACCAAAACTTGGAATCAACCAAGATGACCCTCAGTAGGTGTGTGGTAACTAAACTATGGTATACGCAAACAATGGAATATTATTCAGAACTAAAAAGAAATGATCCATCAAGCTATGAGAAGACATGGAGGAACCATAAATGCATATTTCTAAGTGAAAGAAGCCCATCTGAAAAGACTACATACTGTTTGATTCCAACTATATGGAATTTTAGAAAAGGCAAAGCTGTGGAGATAATAAAAAGATCAGTGGTTGCAAGGGGTTAGTCGGGAGGGAGGGATGAATAGTGAGAGCACAGAGGATTTTTACGGCAATAAAACTACCCTGTGTGATTCCATAATGGTGGATATATTTTTATATGTCATATATATATTTATATGTCATTATAAATTTATCAAAACTCATAGAATGTACAAAGTTCAATGAACCCTAATGGAATTTATGGACTCTGGTTGGTAATGATATGTTAGTATAGGTTCATTGGTGGTAATAAACATACCACTCTGTGAGGGATGTGACTAAGGGGGTGTACAAGGGGTATATGGAAACATTTGTACCTTCTGCTCAACTTTGCTGTGAACCTAAAACTTTTATAAAAAATGAAATCTATCTTTTAAAATGAGGAACAGAGAGAAGGTAAAAATAACACCTAGATTTTTGGCCTAAGCAACTGGGAGAATTGTGGTGACAATACTGTGCTGGGGACACTGGAGGAGAGGAAGGTATTTGGGGCTCGGACAAAAGTTCCACTTTGTAAACTACTCTACAAATTTTAACCCTTTGAAAACCAAGAACACATGTCATAACATGTGATACCAAATTTACTGCTTCTGTGTGTCTGGACTTGGAAATAACATTTCTCCTTCTATCTTTGTGCATATACTTGAACTTGAAATAACAGTTCTCCTTTTATCATTGGGCGTATACTTGAATTGCTCTAAATTTTTCTTCATATCTACTCATAAAGATAAGTACACTCAGATAGAGATTACTTAACTGCCCAAGGTGGGTTCACATTAAGAAAGAAACCCAGGCTAGTGAAAGAAGAGGAATGTCAGAGGTGAGGCTGTGAGTTCCATGCTGGTGTGAGTGGCTGTGATCCCTGCATCAAATCCCAGACTAAATCTTGGAAGAGGATATGTCCATAGAAGTTTCCAGATAGACTGAAGGGCTTAAAAGCAGAGGACACTGGCTGTCCCTTTCCTGACTGGGACCCAGAGAGTTGAAGGGCCCAACTGTCTCTATCACCCAGCAGGGGCAGGACCAGGAAGGTAAGCTACTAATAACCTAGCAGAAGGGCATGGGATTCCCCCCAACATTTATCATCATGCTGAAGTGGTTAGTTTAACAAAATGTTTCCCATGAGCCAGAGAAGGACACAGTGACCGGGCAAAGGAGGGAGGAAGGGGAGGAGAGGGTAAGGGAGGGGAGGGGAGAAAGAAGGGAATGAGAACTCAGCCTAAAGAGACCTTATAGTCAGGACTAGAAGTAGGTGACCTAGGTGAGCAGCCACTGGCCAGATAAGGACACCCGTATCTCAGGGGAAACCAGCATGAATAGTTGACAGTGAAGGACCAGATGTCCCTCTCCCTACCCTGCCTGGGCACTATATAAGCACACAGGAGAAAGAGCTACAGCTTCATAAAGAGAAGACAAAACCTTGAATTACCTGAAATTTACATCAAGCCTCCTGGACTAATAGGAGGCATGAAATAACAAAATAAGTCCAGTTGGAGAAAACCAAAGTTATAATACAGTTTTTCACCCCTGATTATAGGGAAAGCCTTGTATATGCTATGTATAAATGCTTTCAGTGTTCACCAAAAGACTTGGGTCTGTTTGATTGACAAGGAGTGTAACCAGTTCCTCTGCTCAAATTATTCATGATTCAACTTCAAAACAAAATGTTCCTATTGTTCTTCTTTCAGGCTTCTAGCTCAGTTTATTTGAAGCATATCTGGAGAATCGCAAGGTAATTTTTTTTTAAAGTTATCATCTGAACTATGTATGTTCCTAGATGAATCAAGATTTCCTTGATATGCTGCAATCAAAATAAAATGTAGCTATCAGCTGGATGCTGAAGTGGGTATGACTGGCACTGTCATCCAACTACTGGTTTAAGTATTTATATTCATCAAAACAAGTTCATATTTTTCATCAACTGACTTTTTAATAATCAATATGCATTCAAACTTTAAAATGCTTTTCACTTTGAAAAGCACTTTTAACATCATTTATATATTTTATAAATTGGAATGGCTTGAAAATGTCATTTAATAAAAAAAGGCTGTTACTGAAAATATTTACAAGCTACTGTTCTATATGACATAAAAGTTTTCATTTTAAGGACAGTATTTTGGCAAATATCACTCATTGTATAAACGGTCTATATCTATCTTATCATTAATAAACACTAGCTTAATACTACTAATAATAACTGTTTCCTTTTTTATTGTGGAAAGAACACTTAACATGACCTCTACCCTCCTAATAAATTTTACGGGTACAATACATTATTGTTGACTATATGTATGATGTTGTAAAGTAGATCTCTAGAGCTTATTCATCTTATGTAACTGACACTTTATGCCTACTGATTAATAATCTACCATTTCCCCCTTCCCCTAGCCCCTGGTAACCACCATCCCAGTCTATGATTTTATGAATTTGACTTTTAGGTACCTCATATCAGTGGAATCATGCAGTACTTGTCTTTCTGTGTCTTGTTTCTTTCACTTAACATCATGTCCTCAAGGTCCATCCATGATGTTGCAGGTTAAAGAATTTCCTTTTTTTCTAAGGCTAAATAGTATTCCATTCTATGTATATATCGCATTGTCCTTTTCCATTCATCTATCATGGACATTTAGGTTGTTTCCACGTATTAGGTATTGTGACTAGGGCTGGAATGAGTGTGGAAGTGCCAACATCTCTTCAAGGTCCTGATTTCAATTCTTTTGGGTAAATACACAGAAGTGGGATTGATAGATCATATGGTACTTCTATGTTTAATTTTTTGAGGGACTTCCATACCGAATAACTATTTATTTCTTGGTTGCTGTTCTATGTAACAAGCAGTGTTAAGAATTTACATTTATTGTCTCTTTTAATCTTTCTCTCAACTCTTTGAAGCAGATATCATGGCTACCTCCATTATCACATTTGAGGAACTGAGACTTAGTAACTTGCCCCAAGTCAGACAGGTAAAAATCGGTGGACATACCTGACTTCAAAGCCTGAACCCTTAACCGCCAGAGAGTTTTCTCAATGGTTTCTAAAAACCCAATTCATGAGCGATAAATGGAAAAGTCAAGAATAGAGAAGTATAAATCCCTTGTGATATTGGGTCACTTTAGAAAACACTGGAACTTTACTGAGAGCTGTGAGTTACATTTTAAGAACACAGTTCCTTTCTCTCTAGTCTCCCTGGCAGCAGCGATCTGACAGAGGTCGCTGTAGAACAAAATCTTCCCTGAACATCAGGGGGAATTAAGTTTTTCTATGAAATAATTATGTAAACACTAGAGTGATAAGGGATCTTGAGATACCAGAAATAAACTGAGAATCCCCCGTTATGGCATTAGTGAGGCCAAGAGAGCACCGTTGGAGGAGAAAAACTCGATATCACCAGAAACAGGCCAGCTCAGGGGAAATCAGTTGTGCACCAAACTCCAGATTCCTCATGTGGGACCACCACCTAGTAGGCTCCACAAACCTTGGGGGCCTCAAATCCATGGCATACACTCTGTCAGTGCCCTCACCAACAGCTGTGTGTCTCCACATGTAACCAACAGGTCTCAACTTCTTCATGATAAGGAGCCTTGAACGAATCCTGGCACATGGAGGCTGTGTGGCAAATTCCAGAGAACAAGGCAGATAACAAGGCAGATCTATATGTACAGACATGGAATGGTATCCCAGTGAAAAAAATGGAGCACAAAGCACTATGCATCGCAAGCTACCATTTGTATGTAAAAGATAGATATACATAGAATATTTCTGAAGAAATAAATAAAAATACTGATAACAACTGTTACCCCGGGGGAGGAATCTGGGTTCTGGAAAGAAGTATGGTAGTGGAGACCTTTGCTCTATGTGCCCTCCTGCATATTTGCATCTTTTGTTGAATGGAAATGCCACTTCTTCACATTAATAACTAAAAAATCATAACCCCCTTGAATACAAATCATTTTGGAGAATCACTAATCCCTGAAGGAATCTTTAGGTCAATATGTGTTTTTTCAAATTTATCCTCTCCATTTCTGTAAAACTAGTCCTGTTATGGTTTATTCCTATTACCATGAACTACATGTTATTGGAATGAAAATGATTTATTCTTTTCACCTTCACTATTTTTAGGGTGCAAATGTGATGACTGCCCCAGATGTTTCTGGTACTAATAATAAATTTGACCCTCAGGATCTAGTCTAGGGTATGCTGGACAGGTCAGGAGTCCCTCTGGGCCAGCAATGCCAACTCCTTTTCTAGTCACTCTTCCCAGTCTTGTGAAAAAAAGAAAAAAAAAATCAAAACACAAACATGTCAAGACAGCATGCTTCAGAGGCTTGGGAGTTGAGATATCGTAGATTCTAATCTTTATATCCGGGCCTCTGGTGATCTCACTCATAACTCGCCTGACCCTGCCTGGCCCTCTGTTTTCCTGTTTGCAAAGTAAAAAGTCTACACCTCCTAAGCTCACACAAACACTGTAAGGTAATGAGCATAAATGCCAAATATAATACACACTACTCTTTCTCAATCTCAACAATAAATGTGCCAAAACAGTGGCAGGAAACCACATGTCTCAGAAAACAAAACTAAAAAAAAAAAAACCTTTAAAGGTCAAGAATTACAGTATTGATTCCCACTCACTTTAGCCTTCACTTTCTCAGTGGTTGATGTCAGTGAAAAACTGTGGACTTTGGAATCTGACAAGTCCAAGCATGGACCACTAAACTGAGTCCCTTTAAATCAGGAACTGAGTATCATCTTCGTTGTGTCCTCAATGTCTCCCACTGTATCCAAATCGAGCATCACTCAGGCAATTCTCCTCCAGCTACCTCATCCATGCCCATGGCTTTCATAACCACCTCTGCCTAGATCCTCATACTTTTAAATCTCCAGGACAGACCTCTCATTTAACCTCCAGATATGTTTATCCAAATTAGCATTTCATTTTAGATGTCTAAAAGATATCTTACAACACTTCCAAATCCAATGTTATAAATGTTCGCTTTAAATCTGACCATGATTCACAGTTTCCTATACAATAAAGACCCTCCCATCCAGCAAGCTTTGTGGGCAAAACTTCTAGAGTCCTCTGTATCACTTTCCTCTTCTTCACCTTCACATCCAGTCCATCAACAAGTCCTTTCAGTTGAACCACCTAAATAGTTTTCTAACCCAGCCTCTTTTCTCCATCACATTCCCACCACTATTCCTGCACTAGGCCAACTAGTTTGTCTATGTCTGGGGCTATTACAATAGTCTCCTGCCTGCTTTACCCTCACCCACTCTTGCCCCTCTCCTGTCCGCTCTCCACATTGAAACCACAGTGATCCTGTCATTCAATGCTGAAAAGTCTCGAATGGATTCAATGTTTTTAAGACAAAGATAAAAACAAACAGAAAGGCTTATATCTCCAGCTTCACACCTACACACACACACACATACACCAGCCACGCTGGAACCTTCCAGTCTTCCTTACTTGCCATGCTCCTCTCTGACACAGGCCGCGTACTTACTGTTCCCTCTCTGGTTATGTTAACTCTTACTCATCCTACGCTTCCAGCCCAAGCATTTCAACAACATTTCCTTCCTTCCCAGAGCAGAACAAACATCCTATGATACACTCTTTTAACAGCATGGATCTCTCCAACTTGACATTTAAGATAGTTGCAGTTTTACATTTATTTAGGACATTGCGGTTGGCATGTATTTTTCCATTCAGGGAAGTGCCATGAAAATAGGGGCTGGGTAGATTTTTGGTCATCATTGCATCTCTACTGCCTGACTCATGAAGGTACTTAATGAACATCTGTTTCATGAGTGTTTCAATGAATACATTTTTGTGGGGAAGAAAAACATAACCAAGCTTTGATACACTCTCTGTATGATCCTAAGCAAACAGCTCAAAATTTCTAAGTGAAATGTCTTGATCTGTAAAATGAATATTAAAAATAATTGACTTACCAGGTTTGGAGAAGGATTAAAAAAGGTGGTATCATGAAACTTTTAGCCGTGTGCCCAACAGTATCTTTTTTTTGAAATTCAAATCTAATTTATGGTTTACTAATTAAAGTATAATTGATTTATAATATTGTGTTAGTTTCAGGTATACAGCAAAGTGATACAGTTATAAATATATACATATTCTTTTTAAAATTCTTTTCCATTATAGTTTATTACAAGGTACTGAATTTAGTTCCCTGTGCTATATAGTAATCCTTGTTTTTTATCTATTTTATATATAGTTGTGTGCATCTGTCAATCCCATACTCCCAATTTATACCTGTCCCATCCCTTCCCCTTTGGTAACCATAAGTTTGTTTTCTATGTCTGTGAGTCTGTTTGTGTTTTGTAAATAAGTTCATTTGTAGTATTTTTTAGATTCCACATATAAGCTATATCATACAATATTTGTCTTTGTCTCACTTACTTCACTTATTATGATAATCTCTAGGTCCATCCTTGTTGCTGCAAATGGCATTTCATTCTTTTTTATGGCTGAGTAGTATTCCATTGTGTGTGTGTGTGTGTGTGTGTGTGTGTATCACATCTTCTTTATCTGTTGATGGACACTTAGGTTGCTTCCATGTCTTTGCTATTGTAAACAGTGCCACTATGATCATTGGAGTGCACGTATCTTTTCAAATGAGAACTTTCATCTTTTTCAGGTATATGCCAAGGAGTGGGATTGCTGGATCATATGGTAACTCTATTTTTTTTTTTTACAGAAACTCCATACTGTTTTCCATAATGGCTACAACAATTTACATTCCCACCAACAGTGTAGGAGGGTTCCCTTTTCTCCACATCCTCTCCAGCATTCTAAAAAACAGTAGTTTAATAAAGATAAGTTTTCTCCTCCTTGATGCCTCATTTGGTAGTTTGAACAATGAAAGTGGTCTCTTAATAAATATACAAGTGATTTAGTAAAGACATAAGATTTGCACTGACAATGCAGTGTTTCAAACAACTAGAGGGACAAAAATAGAAAGACAAGGTCCAGGGTTCCAGGTCCCAAGTTCCAGGTTACAAGGCAGTAGAAAATACAAAGTAGAAAGATAAAATAATAATCTGAACTCAACATTCAAAAACAACAATCTCATCCAACAAAACAAGCTTTTCAACAAACCCACATAGGATTCATTGACAAAGTAGCTAGAAGTGCTGTGAGTTCAGGGAAGAGGAAGATCATTCTAGCTGGAGGCAGGTAGGACTCAGGTAGTGACTTTTAGGGTGGGTAGACGAGTGACAGGTAAAGAATTGGGAGTGTGTGTGAGCGGGGGAGGAGGTGGTCAGTTCTGGTAAGATGTAAGAACAAAACAAAGGGAGCATGACTGTTCCGAGAATGATGAGGAGACCAGTTGCCTGGGTCAGAGCAGATAAGGCTGGGAGCGTGGTTAATAGCCAGGTGTATGAAGTTTTGAATGCTAAGGTGTGGAATTTTTTTTTAATTAATTTGTTTATTTTTGCTGTGTTGCGTCTTCGTTTCTGTGTGAGGGCTTTCTCTAGTTGTGGCAAGCGGGGGCCACTCTTCATTGCGGTGCACGGGCCTCTCACTATGGTGGCCTCTCTTGTTGTAGAGCACAGGCTCCAGACGTGCAAGCTCAGTAGTTGTGGCTCACGGGCCCAGCCGCTCCGCGGCATGTGGGATCCTCCCAGACCAGGGCTCGAACCCGTGTCCCCTGCATTAGCAGGCAGATTCTCAACCACTGCGCCACCAGGGAAGCCCCCTAAGGTGTGGAATTTTGACTGTTCTCTGAACAGGAATATTGACAATATAAACTCTTACAAATCTAGATGTATCACAATCATTTCAAATACAAATAAAATACAACAGAGCTTCCCTAATTTGGATTCTAAGTTTCTCCAAGACAGCACTTCAGAGGAAGGAAGGAAGAAAGGATGGAAGGATGGAAGGATGGAAGGAAGGAAGGAAGGAAGGAAGGAAAGGAGGGAGGAAGGGAGGGAGGAAGGAGGGAGGGAGGGAGGGAGGAAGGAAGGGAGGAAAGGAAAGGAGATGGACAAATGGACATCTGGCAAACAGCTTATGCCTCCTAAGTTTCACATTGCATATAAATCCGTGGTTGAAGCCTGTCTCCATGACTCCCCAAAGCATGCAGGTAAAGAGCATGTTGGCTTTTAGTGTCTTGGGGGGATGTCATCTCTGCTCCAGTGTCTGCCTCTGACACTTTATCTGCACGCCTCCCCAAATCAAAAGTTACTTGCAAGGCCCACACACAGAGCAAAGGGGCATGGAGCCCCAGATGGGGTGTTCATGGGCATGACTATGACCCATGAAATCTTTTGTGAATTACCTTAAGGATTTGGACTCATGAGATGATTCTGGGTGGCCTATCCTGCCACGCCTGCTATCTCCTCCACCATCCCCACCACCCTCCATTTCCCCTTATTTCTCAGCAATCCTAGGAATATATGAAACAAAGGACAATTCGTCTTCTACAAAGTTAAGGGGAGAAGTTCAGTACAAAGCAAATGACATATGTGTGTGTGCATGTATGTATACATAGATATGTGTGGGTGTATCAAAAGAGCAGACTTCTGGGCTTCCCTGGTGGCACAGTAGTTGAGAGTCCGCCTGCCGATGCAGGGGACACAGGTTCGTACCCAGGTCCGGGAGAATCCCACATGCTGCGGGGCAGCTGGGCCTGTGAGCCATGGCCGCTGAGCCTGCACATCCGGAGGCTGTGCGTCTGGAGCCTGTGCTCCACAACGGGAGAGGCCACAACAGTGAGAGGCCCGCGTACCACAAAAAAAAAAAAAAAAAAAAAGAGCAGACTTCTTCATATAGACATGGGGAACTCAAATGCAACTGGGAAAAAAATCTATGAATTTCATCAGCAGCCTTCTGCTTTTCTTTTTTTTTAAATAAATTTATTTTATTTCTTTATTTTTGGCTGTGTTGGGTCTTCATTCTTCATTGCTGCACGCGGGCTTTCCCTAGTTGTGGCAAGCGGGGGCTACTCTTCATTGCAGTGCACGGGCTTCTCACTGTGGTGGCTTCTCTTGTTGTGGAGCACGGGCTCTAGGTGCGCAGGCTTCAGTATTTGCAGCATGCAGGCTCAGAAGTTGTGGCTCACAGGCTCTAGATAGTAGGCTCAGTAGTTGTGGCACACGGGCTTAGTTGCTCCGCAGCATGTGGGATCTGCCCAGACCAGGGATCGAACCCATGTCCCCTGCATTGGCCGATGAATTCTCAACCACTGTGCCACCAAGGAAGGCCTCTACTGCTTTTCTGACTGAGCAGACAAGGATACCAGCTATATCCCTTTCTATGTTTAGTCACTTGGCTTTTCTGAGATTCCACCACATGAGCAAAATTGAGCACTGTCTCGTGAGACTGCCATCCCTCTCCTCCCTGGCAGAAGAGGAGTTCCCTTCACCCTTTGCCTTCTATGAAAAACAGCAATAGCACTTGCCTCTAGGGGTCTAGTGGCCACTTGACCACGGGAACCCTTTCAGATTGATCTAACTCCTTCCCTGAAAGCACACATTAGACTGCCAAGCACCACTCACTAGCCCCCCAGACTACCTCAGGCCCACCTGAATTATGTTTACATAGTCACCTAGACTTTTTTTTTCATAGAGTTCATCACAGTTCACAATTGCATTTTTTGCGTATTGTATTTGTAACATTTATCTCCAAATGGACTGTAGCTCCATAGGGGCAGAAGAAGTATGGGTTCTGCTCACCCTTGTATTCTCAGTGTCTAACCCAGCACCCAACATATAAGTGATATTCAATAAATATTTAAGGAAGGGAGGAAAGGAGGAAAGAAGAAAAGAAGGAGGGAGGGAGGGAGGGAAGGAGGGATTGGCCGGGAACTTTCTTCCCATCTGGTTCCTTTAAGGTCTCTGCCCAGTTTTTCTTCTTAGATTAATTTATAAAATTCTTAGATTAATTAATTAATTCTTAGATTAATTTATAGAATCCCATAAGGACAACTACTGGCTATAAATAGACTATAGCCTCTCAGGAATTCTCAGACAAAAAGGGAGAGACAGATGAAAGGAAATGAAGATTAAAGCCTAATATTTACCTAAATGGGACATCATAAAACTATCAAAAGACGAGACTCAATTTTAAGGTTTTGTTTTGTGGGTTACTCATGGATTAGTAAGAAATAGGAATATTTAGATTCAAAATAAGATATGATAATTATACAAGAAATAGACACAAATTGCTGTGAGACTATGGTGTTGAAAAGGTACTGATCCCACCTTGGGGAGTAAGGGAAAGTGCGTTACATGAGCTCTTTAAAGAAGCTGACATTTGACCTGGACTTTGAGGAGTGAACTGGAGATTGTGTCAGGGAAAAGGAAGAGAGCATCACTGTAGCAGAGGAAATAACATGGTAAAGACCCAGAGATATGAAAGGGCCTGATGATTCAGACACTGGGGAAAGGTTTGGGAAAACTGGAAAAGAAGATATAAATTGAAAGTGGTGGGAGACTGAGCTAGAGAGAGAGATTTTCTTCTATACATTCCCCACTGGAACTGAAGCAGAGAAGGAAGCAGGCAGAACCTGGACAAATTTAAGGAGGAAAAGTGATAGAGGAAAATGCAATAGAGGGTTTTGTGTGTCCAAAGGACAGAACATAAATACCACTGTTCCACAGTCTGACTTTGCCCCACTGAACAACTTTATTTAACCTCTCTAAGCCTCACTTTCATCACCTGGAAAAATTAATATAATACTTGCCTCAAAAACCCAGCATGCAGCCAGGCTTTTAAAAATATTAGTTTCTGCTCCTCTTTTCTCCCAAAGTGCCTTGCACAAGGTTGGGGTGGGGGGAGGGAGGGAGGTGGAAAATAGAAAATAATTTTTAATGTTTGTTTTCTTTTCCTTACGAGTTTTGCTTCACTTCCTTTAACCATCCTTGATCTCTCTCTACCACCACCTGCCTCAAGCCTAGTTCCCACAAGCAACCAGTGCTGGTTTTGACAGGTCATGATTTCTTTGGATGGATCCTTTTTTTGCCATTGTTTGCTTCAGCTGTCATCCCAGGTCTTGGCATCTCTACAGGTTCCTATCCCTCAAACAGAAGCATTATCAAAAGGTTTCGGTTTTCAGTTTGTAATTACTGGGCTGAGTACCAGAGCTCTTTTCACCTCCTGCCCAACCCACATCCTCCCTAATTCCCACGACCACCAACCAGTCAAGTTTCCACACCTGCACACAGAAAAGGAGTGTGTGAGGCTCCCTGGGAGCCTGGCTATTGTTTGGAAGAACTGGAAGCCACCGTGCTCAGAGGGTCCCTCCTCGCTCCACACCACACACCCTGCTTCCTGTCAATCATCCTGGAACACCGAGCGCTGGGCAGACAATTTTGTCCACAGGATGTTTGTTTGCAGACACTGCCTTCCAAGTCTCAAAGCTCAAGACTTCTCCTGACAATCCAAACACTAGAATGAAAAAGGGGGGGAAACCCTTGGACAGTTCTTTTAAAGCCTAAGAAAGTCTACTTATATTCAAAAGTAGCAACAGGTTATCTCAGCTTGCAGAGGTTGAAGAAGCTAGGAAGCCTGATCTTTAAAATCCTGAGCCCCTGGGAAGTGGAGATACAGGTTTCCAAGAGAGGGTACCAAAAACATGTCCTTAAAGCACCTTCAGCATATTCCAGAGACAATTTCCATAAAGGATCAACCCTTGTTTCTTTGGGCACACTGGACTGCTCTGAGGGTAAGTACCTTGCAACTAAGCCACAAAGCAAAAGAATGTGCAAGACATATGTGCATAGACATTCAAAATTCTCAACCAAATCTGTGGGATAAATTCAATTGCCTGAGGTCACTGGGTAATTTCTGCAATCTAAATGTTTGAGACTCTAATGATTACATATGAAGCGATTGTGTGAAAAATGATTTTAAAACAATATATGCTCTTCAGGGAGCAGGTAAAAGAGTTTTCCTGCATGTTAATAGTGAAAAGATCCCCCAGTTGTCTTCTTAAGTCACTCAATAGTTTACTTGATATCCCTTGGCCTGTCTACTCCTACAGCTTCTATATAATTATACAGGAATTTTGAACCTTTGTATATTTACCGGCTACAACTTACAATCTTTGTATCTCTAGGAAATTGACCTAAGCTCTCTGAGATGATTTTTGACTGTGAAAAAGGATCATCATAGGGCTTCCCTGGTGGCGCAGTGGTTGAGAGTCCGCCTGCCGATGCAGGGGACATGGGTTCGTGCCCCCGTCCGGGAGGATCCCACATGCCGCGGAGCGGCTGGGCCCGTGAGCCATGGCCGCTGAGCCTGCGCGTCCGGAGCCTGTGCTCCGCAACGGGAGAGGCCACAACAGTGAGAGGCCCGCGTACTGCGAAAAAAAAAAAAAAAAAAAAAAAAAAAAAAAAAAAAGGATCATCATACAAACTCCACTGGATGGTACTGAAGCTCAATTGAGATCAAGTGTGAAAGGTGACTGGCATGCAATAGATGCTCAATAAACGGTAATAGAAAAGCAAGGGAAATTTGAAAGACAATCCCAGGACTGGCTTTAAAGTGGCTCTGACTACCACTTTCACTCTCTCAACCAAGTATTAAGGACAACCCACCAATAATCCTGGTACATCAAAGAAAGTCACAGAGGTCTTAAATAAGAACCATTTTGAGATAAGACATGGAAAGATGATCCAAAATACATTATCTAAAGCATCCTAAATCCAAAGAATTTGTCACATGGGTTACAGGTTCATGAGCAGAATCAAGAACAAAAAGCAGTATGTTCCAGTTCATCTCTGGAACATTAACACACATCTATCAAGGAATGCTACCACCAAAGCAGGACTCTCACAGTTCTTGCAGAAGGCCAGCTTATACTAGATACACCTGGGGTAGATCATTAATTACACTGACTTAGGAGCTTTTGGAAACACTTGTTCAAGTTCTGGCCAGATTTCCATACAGTACTCAACTGCTCTAATAGAAAATTAATTCCCAGGATATTACAAGGATATGTATAGTCTGAGAGTTTTCAAAAGAAATCTCTAATGTACCAAATGTGGGTTTTGGGAAAGCTCACTAAACCAGGTCACCAAATGCTCAAAATGTGTGGACTATATACAAGAGAAAATTATATGTTGTTTTAATAATTTAAATAATGCTGACTAAAATTAATATTATCATTTTATATGTATTGAACTGGCAAAGATTTAAGAAAACAACCATCATCAAGAGGCAGGATCAAGATGGCAAAGTAAGAAGATATTGAACTCACCTTCCACCATGGACACACCAAAACTACAACTAAACATAGAATGCCTCCCTCTGAGAATGACCTGAAGACTAGCTGAACATCATGTCTACAGCTAAGGGTATTCAAAATAAACCACTGAGACAGGTAGGAGGGGCCAGAGACAGTCTAGTCAGGACCCACATCCCCAGTGTAGTGACCCACAAGTGGGAGGGGATATCATAAACACATAGGTCCTCCCTAAGGAGTGAGGGGTTTGAACCTCACATTGAGCACCCCAGTCCCAGATAACGGCATCAAGAAGACAAGCCCCTGTAACCATAACATTTGGCTATGAAAATCAGTGGGATTTACATCCAGGAGAGCCAGAGGGCTGTGGGAAACCAAGATTCCTCTCTTAATGAGCATGTGCACAAACCCACTCACTCCAAGTCCCAGGGCAGAGGCAACAATTTGAGAAGCTTCAGGGCCATATGTGAAGAAGATTCATTGGCTAGCTTTAGGATGAGTGCTGAAGGGGCAGAGATCTGCATAGGCACCATTTCCAACATTCACCATCTACCTTGCTAGTACCACTCACACTGCTCCAGGAACCCCCTGAGGACCTACTCCACCCCACATGTCCACCACAGCCAGCACCCCTCCAAAGCAGGTTCCAACCCACCATAGCCAGCAGGCAGCTTCAGCCAGGATCAGCAGCCCCCCACAGCACCTTCAGCCCTGGGGAGCCTACCTTACCCATCAGTGCACCCAGAATTGTTGGGCTGGGTCCCACAGGCAGCTACACTGGGGCCAGTCCCCCCCCACTAGCAGACCCACAGCAACTACAGCAACACCACAATAAGATGGAACGTGCAGCCCACACAGGAGACACATCTGGAGTATATGGCTCTGGTGACCAGGGAGGATTGCTCTTCTGAACCCCACAGAAAACCTTCATAAGGCCACTCTCTCAGGAATGGGAGACAAAGCTGACCTACATAATATATAGAAATGAACAAAGAGTTATGCCAAATGAGGAGACAAAGGAATATGTTCCAAACAAAGGAACAAGACAAAACCCCATAAAAAGACCTAAATGAAATGGAGATAAGAAATCTACTTCATAAAGAGTTCAAACTAACAATAATAAAGATGCTCAGTGAACACAGGTGAACAGATGAACATAGTGAGAACTTCAATAAAAAGATAGAAAATATAAAAAAGAACCAATCAGAGGTGAAGAATACAATAACTGAAATGAAAAATACACTAGGTGGCATCAACAGCAGATTAGATGATGCAGAAGAACAGATCAGCAATCTGGAAAACAGGGTAATAGAAAGAACCCAATCAGAACAGAATTTTAAAATGTTTTTAAATGAGGATATGGGAATTCCTTGGCAGTCCAGTGGTTAGGACTTGGTGTTTTCACTGCACGAGTTCAACTCCTGGTCAGGGAATGAGGATCCCACAGGCTGTGTGGCAGGGGGAAAAAAAAAAAAAGAGGATAGTTTAAGGTATCTCTGGGACAATATCAAGCATATTAACCTTTGCATTATAGGGATCTCAGAAGGAGAAGAGAGAGAAATGTGTCAGAAAATTTATTTGAAGAAATAGTGGCTGAAAACTTCCCTAAGCTGGCAAAGGAAACAGACCTCCAAGTCCAGTGAGCCCAGAGAGTTCAAACAAGATGGAACAAAAAGAGAACCACACCACAACACATTATAATTAAAATGCTGGAAGTTAAAGATAAAGAGAATCTGAAAGGCAGCAAGAGAAAAACAACTAGTTACGAATAAGGGAATGCATATAGATTATCAGTTGACTTTTGAACAAAAGCATTATGGGCTAGAAGAGAGTGGCATGATATATTCAAAGTTTTGAAAGGAAAAAACTTACACTCAAGAACACTCTACCTGGCAAGATTATCATTCAGAATTAAAGGAGAGATAAAGAGTTTCCCAGGCAAGGCGACCTTCAAGATGGCAGAGGAGTAAGACGTGGAGATCACCTTCCTCCCCACAAATACACCAGAAATACATCTACCTGTGGAACAACTCCTACAGAACACCTACTGAACGCTGGCAGAAGACCTCAGGCTTCCCAAAAGGCAAGAAACTCCCCATGTACCTGGGTAGGGCAAAAGAAAAAAGAAAAAACAGAGACAAAAGAATAGGGACAGGACCTGCAGCCGTGGAGGGAGCTGTGAAGGAGGAAAAGTTTCCACACACTAGGAAGCCCCTTCACTGGCGGAGATGGGGGTGGGCAGGAGGGGAAGTTTCGGAGCCACAAAAGAGAGCACAGCAAAAGGGGCACAGAGGGCAAAGCAGAGAGATTCCTGCATAGAGGATCGGTGCCGACCAGCACTCACCAGCCCAAGAGGCTTGTCTGCTCCCCCACCGGGGCAGGTGGGGGCTGGGAGCTGAGGCTCGGGCTTCGGATGTCAGACCCCAGGGAGAGGACTGGGGTTGGCTGCGTGAACACAGCCTGAGGGTGTTAGTGTGCCACAGCTAGCCAGGAGGCAGTCCAGGAAAAAGTCTGGACCTGCCCGAACAGGCAAGAGACCATTGTTTCAGGGTGTGTGAGAAGAGGGGTTTCCTTCCCTGTCCATCCACAGAAGGCAGAGCACCACCTACATGAGCTCCAGAGATGGGCACAAGCCACAGCTATCAGCTCAGACCCCAGAGAAGGGCATGAAGTGCTAATGCTGCTACTGCAGCCACCAAGAATCCTGTGCGCAAGTGCAGGTCACTATCCACATATCTCCTGCCCCCGGAGCCTGTGCAGCCCACCACTGCCTGCGCCCTGTGATCTGAGGACAACTTCCCCGGGAGAACACACGGTGCATCTCCGTCCGTTGCAAAGTCATGGCAGCCTCTGCTGCCACAGCGTCATCTGGCATTCCAATTATGACTACTGTACCCCTCTCTCCCCCGGCCCTGAGTGAGCCAGAGGCCCCTAATCAGCCACTGCTTTAACCCCCTCCTGTCTAGGCAAGGAACAGATGCCTGAGGGCGATCTACACTCAGAGGCGGGGCCAAATCCAAAGCTGAACCCCGGGAGCTGTGTGAACAAAGAAGAGAAAGGGAAATTTCTCTGTGCAGACTCAGGAGCAGTGGATTAAATCCCCACAATCCACTTGATGTACCCTGCATCTGTGGAATACCTGAATAGATAATGAATCGTCCCAAAATTGAGGCAGTGGTCTGTGGGAGCAACTGTAGCCTTGGGGTTTACTGTCTGTGACTGATTTGTTTCTAATATTTATATTTATCTTATTTTATAGTGCTTGTTATCATTGGTGGATTTGTTTACTGGTTTTCTTGCTCTCTTTTTTTATTACTTTTCTTATTTTTTTATTTTAATATTTTTTTAATTTTTTATTTTAATAACATTATTATTTTTTCTTTCTTTCTTTCTTTTTCTCCCTTTTCTTTTGAGCCGTGGGGCTGACTCAGGCTTGGTGCTCTGGACAGCTGTCAGGCCTGAGCCTCTGAGGTGGGAGAGCCGAGTTCAGGATATTGGACCAAAAGAAACTTGCCAGTCCCACGTAATATCAATCGGTGACAGCTCTCCCAGAGATCTCTGTCTCATCGCTAAGACCCAGCTCCACCCAACGGCCAGCAAGCACCAGTACTGGACGCCCCATACCAAACAACTAGCAAAACAGGAACACAACCCCACCCATTAGCAGAGAGGCTACCTAAAATCATGCTAAGTTCACACACACCCCAAAACACACCACGGGACACAACCCTGCCCATGAGAAAGACAAGATCCAGCCCCAACCACCAGAACACAGGCACCAGTCCCCTTAACCAGGAGGCCTGCACAAGCCACAGAACCAACCTTACCCACTGGGGGCAGAGACCAAAAACACTGGTAACTATGAGCTGGAAGCATGCAAAAAGGAGACCCTCAAAACAGTAAGTTAAGCAAAATGAGAAGACAGAGAAATATGCAGCAGATGAAGGAGCTAGGAAAAACCCACCAGACCAAACAAATGAAGAGGAAATAGGCAGTCTACCTGAAAAAGAATTCAGAGTAATCATAGCAAGGATGATCCAAAATCTTGGAAATAGAATGGAAAAAATACAAAAAAAATTTAAAAAGACTTAGAAGAACTAGAAAACAAACAAAAAATGATGAATAATACAATAAATGAAATTAAAAGTTCTCTAGAAGGAATCAACAGCAGAATAGCTAAGGCAGAAGAATGGATAAATGACCTGGAAGGTAAAATAGTGGAAATAACTACCACAGAGCAGAATAAAGAAAAAAGAATGAAAATAATTGAGGACAGCTGCAGAGACCTCTGGGACAATATTAAATATACCAACATTCAAATTATAGGAGTCCCAGAAGAAGACAAAAAGAAAGGGACTGAGAAAATATTTGAAGACATTATAGGTAAAAACTTCCCTAACATGGGAAAGGAAATAGTCATTCAAGTCCAGGAAGCACAGAGAGTCCCATGAAGATAAATCCAAGGAGAAACACTCCAAGACACATATTAATTAAACAATCAAAAATTAAATACAAAGAAAAAATATTAAAAGCAGCAAGGGAAAAGCAACAAATAATATACAAGGGAATGCCCATAAGGTTAACAGCTGATCTTTCATCAGAAACTCTGCAAGCCAGAAGGGAGTGGCAGGACATATTTAAAGTGATGAAATAGGAAAACCTATGACCAAGATTACTCTACCAAGCAAGGATCTCATTCAGATTCGACAGAAAAATTAAAACCTTTACAGACAAGCAAAAGCTAAGAGAATTCAGCACCATCAAACGAGCTTTACAACAAATGCCAAAGGAACTTCTTTAGGCAGGAAACACAAGAGAAGGAAAAGACCTACAAAAACAAACCCAAAACAATTAAGAAAATGATAATAGGAACACACATATCGATAACTACCTTAAATGTAAATGAATTAAGTGCTCCAACCAAAGGATATAGACTGGCTGAATGGATACAAAAACAAGACCCATACATATGCTGTCTACAAGAGACCCACTTCAGACCTAGGGACATGTACAGACTGAAAGTGCAGGGATAGAAAAAGATGTTCCATGCAAATAGAAATCGAAAGAAACCTGGAGTAGCAATTCTCATATCAGACAAAACAGACTTTAAAATAGAGACTATTACAAGAGACAAAGAAGGACACTACATAATGATCAAGGGATCAACCCAAGAATAAGATATAACAATTGCAAATATTTATGCACCCAACATAGGAGCACCTCAATACATCAGGCAAATACTAACAGCCATAAAAGGGGAAATCGACAGTAACACAATAATTGTAGGGGACTTTAATACCCCACTTTCACCAATGGACAAATCATCCAAAATGAAAATAAATAGGGAAACAGAAGCTTTAAATGACACATTAGACAACATGGACTTAGTTGATATTTATGGGACATTCCATCCAAAAACAACAGAATACACTTTCTTCTCAAGTGCTCATGGAACATTCTCCAGGATAGATCATATCTTGGGTCACAAATCAAGCCATGGTAAATTTAAGCAAACTGAAACCATATCAAGTATCTTTTCCAGCCACAAGGCTATGAGACTAGATATCAATTACAGGAAAAAAACTGAAAAACTACAAACACATGGAGGCTAAACAATACACTACTATATAACCAAGAGATCATTGAAGAAGTCAAAGAGGAAATCAGGAAATACCTAGAAACAAATGACAATGAAAACACGACAACCAAAAACCTATGGGACACAGCAAGAGCAGTTCTAAGAAGGAAGTTTATAGCAATACAATCCTACCTCAAGAAATAAGAAACATCTCAAATAAACAACCTAAACTTAAACCTAAAGCGATTAGAGAAAGAAGAATTTAAAAAACACCCAAAGTTAGCAGAAGGAAAGAAATCATAAAGATCAGAGCAGAAAGAAATGAAAAAGAAATGAAGAAAATGATACCAAAGATCAATAAAACTAAAAGCTGGTTCTTTGAGAAGATAAAAAAAATTGGTAAACCATTAGCCAGACTCATCAAGAAAAAAAGGGAGAAGACTCAACTCAACAGAATTAGAAATGAAAAAGGAGAAGTAACAACTGACACTGCAGAAATACAAAAGATCATGAGAGATTACTACAAGCAACTATATGCCAATAAAATGGACCTGGAAGAAACGGACAAATTCTTAGAAATGCACAACCTGCCAAGACTGAATCAGGAAGAAATAGAAAATATAAACAGACCAATCATAAGTACTGAAATTGAAACTGTGATTAAAAATCGTCCAACAAACAAAAGCCCAGCACCACGTCTTCACAGGTGAATTCTATCAAACACTTAAAGAAGAGCTAACACCTATCCTTCTCAAACTCTTCTAAAATATAGCAGAGGGAGGAAAACTCCCAGACTCATTCTACAAGGCCACCACAACCATGATACCAAAGCCAGACAGAGATGTCACAAAAAAAGAAAACTACAGGCCAATATCCCTGATGAACATAGATGCAACATGCTCAACAAAATACTAGGAAACAGAACCCAACAACACATGAAAAGGATCACACACCATGATCAAGTGGGGTTTATCCCAGGAATGCAAGGATTCTTCACTATGTGCAAATCAATCAATGTGATACACCATATTAACAAATTGAAGGAGAAAAACCATATGATAATCTCAGTAGATGTAGAAAAAGTTTTGACAATATTCCACACCCAGTTATGATAAATACTGTCCAGAACGTAGGCATAGAGGGAACCTACTTCAACATAATAAAGGCCATATATGACAAAACCATAGCAAATAACATTCTCAATGGTGAAAAACTGAAACCATTTCCGCTAAGATCAGGAACAAGACAAGGTTGCCCACTCTCACCACTATTGTTCAACATAGTTCTGGAAGTTTTAGCCACAGCAATCAAAGAAGAAAAAGAAATAAAAAGAATCCAAATCAGAAAATAAGAAGTAAAACTATCACTGTTGCAGATGACATGATACCATGCATAGTGAACCCTAAAGATGCTACCAGAAAACGACTAGAACTAATCAATGAATTTGGTAAAGTAGCAGGGTACAAAATTAATGCACAGAAATCTCTTGCATACCTATACACTACAGATGAAAAATCTGAAAGAGAAGTTAAGGAAACACTCCCATTTACCATTGCAACAAAAAGAAAAAACTACCTAGGCATAAACCTACCTAAGGAGACAAAAGAGCTGTATGCAGAAAACTATAAGACACCGGTGAAAGAAATTAAAGATGATACAAACAGATGGAGAGATATACCATATTCTTGGATTGGAAAAATCAACATTGTGAAAATGACTATACTACCCAGAGCCACCTACAAATTCAATGCAATCCCTATTAAACTACCAATGGCGTTTTTCACAGAACTAGAACAAAAAATTTCACAATTTGTATGGAAACACAAAAGAACCCAAATAGCCAAAACAATCTTGAGAAAGAAAAACAGAGCTGGAGGCATCAGGTTCATGGACTTCAGACTATATTACAAAGCTACAGTAACCAAGACAGTATGGTACTGGCAAAAAACAGAAATATACATCAATGGAACAAGATAGAAAGCCCAGAGATAAATCCATGCACATATTGTCAACTTATCTTTAATAAAGGAGGCAAGAATATACAATGGAAAAAAGACAGCCTTTTCAGTAAGTGGTGCTGGGAAAACTGGACAGCTACATGTAAAAGAATGAAATTAGAACACTTCCTAACACCATAAACAAAAATAAACTCAAAATGGATTAAAGACCTAAATGTAAGGCCAGACACTATAAAACTCTTAGAGGAAAACATAGGCAGAACATTCTATGACATAAATCACAGCAAGATCCTTTTTGACCCACTTCCTAGACAAATGGAAATAAAACAAAAAAAAACACAAATGGGACCTAATGAAACTTAAAAGCTTTTTCATAGCAAAGGAAACCATAAACAAGACCAAAACACAACCCTCAGAATAGGAGAAAATATTTGCAAAGAAAGCAACTGACAGAGGATTAATGTCCAAAATATACAAGCAGCTCATGCAGTCAAAAAACCAAACAACCCAATCCAAAAATGGGTGGAAGACCTAAACAGACATTTCTCTAAGGAAGACATACAGATGTCCAAGAGGCACATGAAAAGATGCTCAACATCACTAATCATTAGAGAACTGCAAATCAAAACCACAATAAGGTACCACCTCACACCAGTCAGAATGGCCATCATCAAAAAGTCTACAAACAATAAATGCTGGAGAGGGTGTTGAGAAAAGGGAACCCTCCTGCACTGTTGGTAGGAATGTAAATTGATACACCCTCTATGGAGAACAGTATGGAGCTTCCTTAAAAAACTAAAAATAGAATTACCATACGACCCAGCAATCCCACTACTGGGCATATACCCTGAGAAAACCATAATTCAAAAAGATACGTGTACTACAATGTTCATTGCGGAACTATTTACAATAGCCAGGACATGGAAGCAACCTAAGTGTCCATCGACAGATGAATGGATAAAGAAGATGTGGCACATATATTCAATGGAATATTACTCTGCCATAAAAAGAAACGAAATTGAGTTATTTGTAGTGAGGTGGATGGACCTAGAGTCTGTCATACAGAGTGAGGTAAGTCAGAAAGAGAAAAACAAATACCGTATGCTAACACATATATATGGAATCTAAGAAAGAAAAAAAAAGTGTTTCTGATGAACCTAGGGGCAGGACAGGAATAAAGATGCAGATGTAGAGAATGGACTTGAGGACACAGGGAGGGGGAAGGGTAAGCTGGGACGAAGTGAGAGAGTGGCATGGACATATATACACTACCAAATGTAAAACAGAGAGCTAGCTGGAAGCAGCCACATAGCACAGGGAGATCAGCTCGGTGCTTTGTGACCACCTAGAGGGGTGGGATAGGGAGGTGGGAGGGAGACACAAGAGGGAGGGGATATGGGGTTATATGTATACATATAGCTGATTCACTTTGTCATACAGCAGAAACTAACAACATTGTAAAGCAATTATACTCCAATAAAGATGTGAAAAAAGAAAAAAGAGTTTCCCTGGCAAATAACAGCTAAAGGAATTCATCACCACTAAACCAGCCATACAAGAAATATTAAAGGGATTTCTTTAAATGGAAAAGAAAAGGCCACAACTAAAAATAAGAAATTATATTAAAGGAGACATATCACTGGTAAAAGCAAACATATATTAAAGGATCAATAATTTACAAAGCTAGTGTGAATTTTAAAAGACAAATGTAGTAAAATCAACTATAAATACAATAATTAATTAAGGGATACACAATTTAAAAGACAGAAAATCTGATGTCAAAAAAGTAAAACAGCAAGTGGAGGGAGTTATAATATAGTGTTTTTAGTATGCGTTTGAACTTAAAATAGACTGCTCTATATAGACTGGTTGTCATACATGAACCTCATGGTAACCACATATCAAAAACTTATAATAGGCACACAATAACTTAAAAGAAAGGAATCCAAACATAAAACTAAAGAAACTCATCAAATCACAAAGGAAGAGAGCAAGAGAAGAAGAAAGGAACACAGAAGAACTACAGAAACAACCAGAAAACAATTAACAAAACAGTGATAAGTACACACCTGCCAATAATTACTTTAAATGTAAATGAACGAAATGCTCCAATCAAAAGACTGAGTGGCTGAAAGGATTTTTAAAAAAAGTCCCATATACATGCTGTCTACAAGAGATTCACTTCAGATCTAAAGACATACACAGACTGAAAGTGAAAGGATGGAAAATGATATTTCATGCAAATAGAACCAAAAAGAAAGTTAGGGTAGAAATATTTGTATCAGACAAGACAAAGTCTGTAACAAGAGTGAAAGATGAACATTTCATAATGATGAAGAGATCAATTCAACAAGAGGATATAACACTTGTAAATATTTATGCCCCCAACATAGAAGCACCTAAATACATAAAGCAAATATTATAACTGGATAACCACATGCAAAAGAATGACCCAGACCACTCTCTTACACCAAATACAAAATTAAACTCAAAATGGATTAAAGACTTGACTGTAACACCTGAAACCATAAAACTCCTAAAAGAAATCACAGACAGCTCTTTGCCATCATTCTTAGCAATATTTTTTTGGATCTGTCTCCTCAGGCAAGGGCATGAAAAGCATAACAAACAAGTGGGACTACATCAAATAAAAAAGCTTTTTCACAATGAAGAAAACCAGCAACAACACAAAAAGACAACCTACTAAATGGGAGAAGATAATTGCAAGTTATATATTTGATAAGGGGTTAATATCCAGTATATATAAAGAACTCAGACAACTTAATATTTAAAAATCCAATTATCAAAGGGCAGAGGACCTAAATAGACATTTTTCCAAAGAAGACATACAGATGGCTAACAGACACATGAAAAAAAAATGCTCAACATCACTAATCATCAAGGAAATGCAAATCGAAACCACGAGATATAAGTCCACACCCGTAAGAATGGCTATTATCAAAAAGGCAACAAATAACTAGTATAGGTAAGAATGTGAAGGAAAAGGAATACTTGTTCACTTTGGGTGGGACTATAGATTGGTGCAGCCACTGTGGAAAATAGTATGGAAGTTCTTCAAAAAGTTAAAAACAGAACTACCATTGGATCCAACAATTCCACTTCTGGGTATTTTCCTGAAGAAAATGAAAATGCTAATTCAAAAAGATATATGCACCCCTATGTTCATTGCAGCATTATTTATAACAGCCAATATACAGAAACAATCAAAATGAACAGATGAACAGATAAAGAAGATGCATATATTGGGTTGACCAAAAAGATCGTTCGGGTTTTCCATAGCATCTTATGGAAAAACCCGAACAAACTTTTTGGCCAACCCAATATATAATGGAATATTGCTCAGCCATAAAAAAGAATGAAATTTTGCCAAGTGCAACAACATGACCTAGAGGATATTACACTAAGTGACATGTCAGACAGAGAAAAGATAAACACCATATGATTTCACTTATATATGGAATATAAAAGACAAAACAAACAAACAAAACAGAACAGAAACAGATTCATAGATACGGAGGAGGAGCACAGGGAGTTGGGCAAAATAGGTGAAGGGGACTAAGAGGCACAAACTTCCAGTTCCAAAATAAATAAGTCACGGGGATGTACTACACAGAATAGGGAATATAGTCAATAATATCATAATAACTTTAAATGGTGACAGAGGGTAAACAGATTATGGTGATCATCTCATAGCATATATAAATGTCTAATCACTATGTTGTACCCCTGAAACTAATATAGCATTGTATGTCAAATACTCAATTAAAAAAATATCAACCACCAGAGTACTGAAGAATGGAAGGTTGAGACTGACACAGTCAATTTTGAATGATGGTTGTAAAGTACAATAATATGAAACCAATATGAAAATATGTAGCAAATTATTTTTTAATAATTTATTAAAATAGGTTCATATTTTGTGACTATAGCTTTCTTTTATGATTAGAAAAAAAGCAATACACATTTTACCAACAAAAAAAGCTCAGCATTCACAGATGGGTTATTTATACAACCTGTAGCAATATCCCTACTAACAGTATTTTTGAAAGTCAATCACACTGTCCTTTAAATGCAGTTAATTAAAATATCGACTTAGAAACCCAAAAGAGTTTGATATAAAGGAAAAACGGTTGCTATTTCATTTTTCTTGGTCCATATTGCTTTATCTAAGCAAACTGCAAAGTGTCCTAAAAGCCATATGGGAGATGTACTTCCTCACAGCTGCAAAGGAAACATTTGCAGAACAGAAAACACCAGAAATCACAATATATTCTTAGAGTAGAATGGAAAGCACATGAAATATTTAAAACATGGAGTTGAGATTTCATATTAAAATATTTTAATTGCCGGTAGTGAGCCATTCCTTTTTATTTCAGGGCTCAGTTAGAGTAGCAACAACCGAGCGGGGAGGCGAGGAGGGAAGGAATAAAGGAGCAAAAAAACAACAGTCACTCTAAGTGAAAACAATCCCGACCAAACCACAGAAAAATTAAGTTTTTCTTTTTTTTGAATGGAATTGTGTTTTGTTTCTTACATAAGTTTTGGTGCTGTAAAATGTGGCACGTTTTATTCTATCCATTCCCTCCGAAAAGCCGAACAGAAACCAGTCCTCATGGTTTCGAGAGAGCAAACTTCCCCTCTCTCATGTTTCAACGACACAGTCTCCACTTGGGCCGGGGAGCGTATCATATATCATAAATCACTCTCTGATAGATATTTGGCAGGCACTCAGCACCCCAGGCTATGCAACCATGTACAGTATGGAAAATTTTTAAGGTGGAATCTTGATTCTGTAACTTAAAGACTTAATAGCACCTCAAAACATTTTACTACTTCCTGGTACACACACACACAAAGCCAAGAAAGCGGAATGCTCCATATGGTTTTCGGCTTTATAGGATATATACACAATAAGCCATACAACTGTAAACCTGGAGGCGTTCTCTTGCTGTTGTTAATTCAACCTCAGTGAAAATGAAAAAAAAAAGAAAACCAAAAACTTACAGAGTTTGATCCCAGCCTAGATCCTGAAAGAATCAAGTCACTAGGAACTTCTAGAATCTGCTTTTTAACTCTCCAATCCCCCACAGGTAACCATTCCACACCTTCTTAGAAACTGGGGGAGCAGCAGGACTAAGGGGCTGGGGACAGATTTTATGGTAAGATAATAACATGCTGTCAAAGGTGCTGTCAGAGATTTCAACAGGAAGGCTTAACAGTTGATGAGAGTCATAGAAACCCCAGTAGAGTCTGTCTCCTGATTCCGGGCCCAAGTCTGACATTTCGAGGGCCTCTGTGCATGCCCTCCCACCTTCTCAGATGTTGCAAACCTTTTCAGACTTACATATTCTTCCTCAGGAGCCTCCTTCAACAAATCAAGCAGTTTTTGAAATTGCAAACTGCCTTTAACCCCTACATCACATCACGTCACGTCAGCAGGCACTGGGGCCCGTTGGAAGACAGAATTCTCTCCCAGCAAAGCCCTTGTTGTGAAGCCATGAGAGCCCTTCTGTGCAAGAAGGGGTTAACTCCGCAGTATTTGGATGTGCCTGAATGTTCTGGGGCTGAGTAATTCTTAGAAGGACTAAGTGGAAACGGGGGAAATGCAGACTGGGCAGTAGGGCACTGAGTTCTCTGTGGAAAGAAATTCAATGAACACTTTTTCAAGTTTAAAATAAACGTGAAAAAGGAAGCGTTTAAAATAAATACTTCTTTTTTGCTGTTGTTGTTCACAAATTAGCTGTAGTTTGGACAGGCTAAATAGAAAACTTTCAGTGCAGTTGATGGAGAGTTTTCCTGTCCAGTCCCAATCAATTTGAGAAGAAAATTGAAGTGAAATTCAGACAGAATGGCGGGGTGCGAGGGATGTTAAATGGTTATACTGGTTACACGTGTATGCCTATTTACTTATACTATTACTGATAAGTAACTCACAAAATAACTTATACTCTAAGTAAATTATATCATTTCCACCCACCTGGCCTGTTTTTACCAATTTATTCTTGAGATGCTGACACTTCCCATCAATGAACGTCTTAGCCTTGATAAGCCTGATAAACTCTGAGGCTCACTGCTCCTCTCCCAGTCACTTGAGAGCCCACCTATAGCTGACCATCAAGTTCAAGACTGACCTACTAACCACTTCTAGAAGAAAAAAATATATATATGGTTGTTTTTCAGGAAGCACTGAGCAATGGCCCTGCCCAAGCCGGACACGTGTAACAGCCCTTCAGTCCTCTCCAACTCCCCACCTCTTAAATCAGTGGTTCTCAGCCTGGGCTGCAAATCAGAATCCCCTGGGAAGCTTTTAAAACTTTCCAAGGCCCAGGCTACATCCCAGACGCATTATATCAGAGTCTTTGTGGGTGAAACTGAGGTATCATTATTTTTTAAAAGGCCTCAGGCGCTTCCAAGCAGCCAGAGTGAAAACCAGCATCCTGATTGTTGTCCCTGTGTCCATCTTGCTCTCCTTCAATCAATAATTCCTCTGAAGTTAGCTGTGAGGTTTCTAAAGTAACATATGCAGTCACGTTTTCTCCCTATTTACCAGTCGTAAGGGTTCCTTAAGGCCTTCAGGAAAGCATCTGAATACCGTAGCGTGACAGTCAGTCTTCTGGCCTCCATTTCCTTCTCTGGCTGTACCTCCTGCTCATCCCTGCCTCCACACTCAGCAGCCCAGCCCAGCGGGACTACTGGAACCCCACATACACACACACTAGCCATGGAACAGGCTACTCTTTCAGGCTGGAAAATTCTCTCTCCCCTTGCCCAACACATTCTTATGTCTATCTTCTCATTCACCTTTGGATTCAAGTCTGGTGTTTCTCCTTGGGAAGTCCATCCCCCACAATAGCCCCAGGCTGGGTAGCTGTTCACCACCACTAGTGTGCCCCCCAAACCCTAGATGTATGTGGAGTACAGGCAGAGAAGCTGCCCATCACCACCAGTATTCCCCCCATATCCTGGAGCTCCCTCTAGTACAAGTGGAAAGACTGTGCCCATCTATTTGTTTTCTCTCCCACTAGATCATGAACAGTTGGAAACAAAGATCTTGCTGCCACGTGCCCAGTTCAGCACCTGGCCCGTGGTGGAGGCACAGAATGAACAAGGGCTAACAAGTGTTCCATGCCAGTTCTACCCAGGAAACTCCACTTTCAAATGCAACATTATGCTGTTCCTGGTGGAGAATACCTCCCAGATTATTTGAATCCTCTCCATGAAACCCAACATTTTCCTGGGGTAGACACAAATTGTCAACATTCTATAGGTTCAATGAGATGCAGCTGAGAGGTACCTGTGAGGGGGCAGCAGTTAGATTTGGTGTCAAAGGTCAAAGTGCCTTCAGGCTACATTCTCAGAAGGGAAAGACCTCTGCTGCATATGTCAAGAATCAAAATATTTTTGTGGCTTCAAGACTTCGACCCACCTCCCAGTTGATTAATTCTCATTAAGAAAGAGATAGAAAAATGCCAGGAGAAATAATTCAGCATGGGAAGAGATTTAGACCATCAACTCATACTCTGCAATTGTGATAGCCTGGGGTTCGGTGCCAGAGGGATGAGAGTAAAGGGAAACAATGGCCTATCATTGCTTCTGGAAGCCCTGTTGGCCACAGCCATGCTGCCTGCCCCAGGAGCTGAGGAGAAATGGTTAGTCAACAAAATGGAATGTCCCACGGTGACCTACTGAAAGCATAAAGTTAAGCTAGTGGGAGATTGCTTTGCATGCCAGGGAAGAGAGGGAGAGTAAGAGATGCAAAGAAAGAAGGGAAAAGGTAAAGGACACTAGGAGAAAAAGGAAAGAGACTTTAAAGATGAAGAGAAGAAAAGCGTGAGAAGAGGGCCAACAGGTATAGAATCTCCTGCAACCATCTAGAAAATGAATATTCTATTCTCATTTTACAGATGAGGAAAATGCAACAGAAAGGAGTTAACTGACTCAAAGTTATGGATCTACTAAGTAACAAAAGTAAAAAGAGGAAAGAAAAGGAGTGAGATTCTGAAGAGCAAAAATGTGGGGGAAAAGGGACGTGTGAGAGGCAGGAAGAGGAAGACAGGCAGGCAGAATAGGGCAAGAATGTAATTTAAAAGCAAATACAGCAGTGCTGATGTGAAGCCCATGCAGCATGAAGCCCATGCCGCCCTGGGACCATACCAGTCTCTCCCTTCTCTGAGTGTATGGACCTTTCCTGGGCCTGAGCCCACGTGCTCATCTGCTGCCTGGCCAGGCTGTAGTCTTACTCTGTGGAATTTCAGAAACAGCTTCAGGGAACAAAGTCGGCTTCAAGTGTTTCTGGCTAACCCTTCAGTAGACTGTGGAGAGCATGGAAGAATACAGAACATGCCCCAGGCCTAAGAACCTGTGCTTCTGCTTGTGCCCTGGACCTCAACCTAGAGAAAGGGTGGCCAGGCCAACTTCTCCAGGTCCATTTACTGTGACAAGAGGCCCTTCTAAACCCGACATCCACACCCCAGACACATCCTACTAGGCTAACTGCCGCATTCTGGTTCTCTGGAAATTGCAGGCCAACTGCAACGAGCTTTGTCCTTATTGTCACTTCGCATTATTTTTGGTGTACGTTTGTCAGTCTTGAATGCTAATCTGAGTTTCTGAGTTGGAGGAACCCTCTTTCTGTCCTTTTTTTCTTACATGTTGACACATAAGGGTCACTGCTTCAGAGAGGAGTCTGGCCAGCTGGGTGGGAACAATAATTTCAGGATGGAGGTAAGCAGCCCCCGAATTGCTCACATTCCTTTCTTCGGTTATCAACCATCATTTTTCAACAGGTTCACATAACATGCCAGCCTGAACGCACAGAGCTCCAAAACTACAGCTCTTTGCTATGGGAATGTTACTAAAACAACAAAAAAGTTGTAACCAAGTACCCAGTTATATCAGGCATTGTGAGGCTAATGATATCAACTCTAACAACAATAGCACATTTTATGGAGCACTCAACATTTCACAGATAGCTTCCACACGCATTATTTCATTTCATTGTCATTAGCAATCCTAAGTGGTAGGTGGGGCAAATATTTTGCCCTGTGCCTGGGTAAACGACCTTATTTTTGTTACAGCTTGTTTAAAGTAGTGAAATATAAGAAACAGTGTAAATGTCCAATAGTAGGAGCATGACTATATAAATTGTAATGACTCACACAACAGAATATTGTGTAGCCAGTGTGAAGCAGGTCTGTATTTACTGATGTGGAAAAATGTTTATAATGGTAAATGAACAATGCAGGTTACAAATATCCATACATATATAAAGAACACTTTTTTTGGTATATTTATGGGCAAATTTGCACAAAATTTCTGGCAGATTATATAACAAATACTTTTCCTCTGGGTGGTGGTTTTAGGGTGAATTAACTTATTTTTTTCAATTTTTATTTCTTAGTATTTTCTACTTTGTCACTACTATTTATTGCTTCTGTGATTTAAAAAAGGAAGGATGAGGCACACAGTTATTTTTAAGTAATTAAGTATTCCTCTATAGCTTCTCACTCCTGATTGTCACTGCTTTGAGATAAGGCAGTCTAAACTGAATGATGTGAAGGACTCAATTTGGGTCAGCAGTATTTCAGTCTCTGTCTTAAATATACATTTAAAAATATATATTAGATATCGTAAGAGGAAAAATAAACAGCTCCTGCCAAACATAAAACTGAGTCAAAAGTTTGA
This sequence comes from Mesoplodon bidens, assembly GCF_964165515.1. Taxonomy (NCBI): domain Eukaryota; kingdom Metazoa; phylum Chordata; class Mammalia; order Artiodactyla; family Ziphiidae; genus Mesoplodon; species Mesoplodon bidens. Next base: position 64,761,745 of record NC_138162.1, on the reverse strand, counting down.
GGTTTTAATTGTAGTTATTTGCAGTGAGTCTGTTTTTTGTGACATAATTGATGGAGTAGGTGCCAAGGTCATAGTGTGCTATTTGCAGAGATATACTAGCTAGTGAAGCAATAAAAGCAACAAACCTTAAGAAGTATTTACATATAAAGCATAAAAAAGTTTAAAACCAAGCAAATATCTTTAAATATAGTGGCTAAAAACGTAATCATAATCACTACAGAAATAAAATCAGTCTCTAAAATTAGAGTTAGCTCAGGCAAAGTAATGGGTAAGGTCTATTTAACTTTCAAAGGAGAGATAATTCCTATATACTATAAATGTTTCAAGAGCATAGAAGAAGATGGAAAGCTTCCCAGCTCAATACAAATAACTAGTATAAATCTTATATTAAATGTGTAAGGACATTTATGGGAATGTATAGAGAACGACTTGGAAGAATATACCTCAACTAGAGGTCAATCTCATTTAGGTACATAGAGGAAAAAATTTTTAAGTATAAGAAAATTTAATCCTTCATTGTATGAAAACAATCAAAATGAAATAGGATTTTCTCAGAAATGCAGGGATAGTTCAACATCAGGAAATCCATTGTATTTTCACAAAATTGATAGATTAAAGGAAAAAAATTTTTAATTACCCAAGGAAATGGATAAAATATTTAACTTAGAAAAAGATATTTTTCTGAAGTCTCAAGAGGAAAAGATACATAATTAAAACTGCATTATAATGCAAGATTGCACAATTAATGAAATAGAATAGAGTTCTGATAGATCCATGTCGATTTCCATATATCAGTGAAAATTAATATACAAAATGCTATATTCCACAATAATGGAAAAAACTAAATCATTAAAGAAAATCATGCTGAAATGATTTGGTATTTACTGGCCATTTATTTAGGGAAAAATTAATGTATACTCCTAATTCCTATTATACCCCAAAATAAATTCCAGATGACCAAAAGAAAAAAAAAAAACTTGACATAACAATAAAAGCATTAGAAAAGCACATGGGAAAACATTTTATAGACGTCATAAAGAACAAAAATAGTGAAAAATTAAAACTTGTAATGGCAAATAATATCTTTAACAAATTAAAATATTATAACAGATTGTTAAAATATTTGTAGCATATATAAAGGACAAGGGATAAAGATCCAGAAAATACAGAAACATGTTACAAATCAATGAGACAAATAAGCCAATAGAAAATGGATGAAGAATATAAACAGACAATTCACAGAAGAAATGCAAGGATATATACAAAGTATATGTAAAAATATGCTCCACCTCGCTATTAACCAATGGGTTATTTTCTCATCCATCAGATTAGCCAAAAGTTAAATATTGATAATATGCAGTGTTGATGAGGGTGTGGGGGAAAAGGCATTTCATGCTTTGTTGATGGGAGTGCAATTTGGAAAACCTAAACTCTGCCTTTGGAAGGTACTTTGGCAATATTGACCAAATTATCTGTAAGAATACTTGCTTGATTGGTTGCATACTTAGAAATCTTTCCTACACAAATACTCTCACTTAATTATGCAGAACCTAAAACAATTTAACTGTAAATTAGTTGAAGTATCTTTAATAATATTAATGGCATTTCTATTCTATGGAATAATATGCAACAATTAAAAAGAATAAAGTAAGTTTTCATTTACTGCTCTTTAGTGATCTGTAAGACACGTTGCTATGTTTTTTTAAAAAGCAAGTTGCAGAGCACAAAGAGCAATATAATTTGGGAGGGAGCCCCAAATAGTTGTGGAGAAAAATGAAGAAAGATGTGCTCCAGACTCTTAAAGATGGCAATAATGGAGGTGGAAGAGTAAAGGAAACTTCAGCCACTATCTTGACCCTGTCACAGATCTAACTGGCAGAATCAAGATACTGAAACACAGTAACTGATTAACAAAAATCATTATTTCATTCTTGCCTCTAGTTCCCTGTTATTCACTCAAATCACATTTTTAGACTTCTTTAGAGTTTACTTATAAAAGACTTTAATAACAATTCATGTCTATAAAATGCTTTACAATTTACATAGTACTTTCTTATTCATTATTGTCCTTGGTCAGGAAAACAGAGCAAGTATTATTACCTTCATTTTCCAGGTGAGGCAGAATCAAATAAATTGTCTAAAATTACAGAGCTAGGAGAGTATTGAATCTGTGCCTTCCTATCCCACTTCCATTGCCTATCACATGACCTCAGAGACAAGCTCACCGAATGAAAAAATGTTATATACTATGAGTCAATCTGAGACCAGCTGAAGGAACAGTTATTGAAGAACACAAAGTCTCCACTGAGCATTTCTACATGTAACATTGTCCCAAAGTATGAACGTAGCAGTAGTGTGCACTCCAGTTTTACATAAGAGCCCAAGAACTTAAGTGACTTTTCCGAACACATGGCTAATTAATAGCAGAGTCAGATCTAGAACCTACCTCCTCAGCACCTAATCCACTGATCCCTCCACCACTCTACTCTCACTTTTCTACCATGTTCCTGCCATACCGTTCATCTTTATTTTTTGTATGTGAGGCATTGCAGATGCAGAATATATGATCAGAGATGGCTGGTGTACAAATTAAGATTTCCCAACCCTTTTTCCCAACTGCACTCATACTGCATTCAAAATATGAGAGATCGTGATAAACCTTAGCCCCATGGTATAGATACAGAGCCAATTAGAAGGAGTCTAGGACTGAAAAAGTCTGGAAGAAAATTGATTCCAGCAGGTTTATTTTCAGATGAAGGAATGAATGGAAGCCTAAGGAGGTAAAGTGACTTTTTCCATGTTCGTTCAGGAAGTGTCATAGACAGTTCCAAATGCTGTCCTCCTCCCATTTCCCTGCCCTGTCTCATAGATTAGAAGATTTCACCAAGCATTGGAAATTCCAGAAAGAGCAAAGTGATGAGAGGGTGTTCTCTTGAAAATTAGGAAGAAAGGAAAATCCAAGTTTGAAAACCTATGTTAAAAGAATTAAAAAGCAGAACTAATGAGATGAAATTGGTGTTTTTATATGTAGTCACACAATTTTTATTTTATCATTAGAGTTGTCCATTTATTTATTTATTTATTTATTTTGACTCTGTCATCTAACTTTTCACTTTCTTTTTTCTACCCATTCTATATTTCTTTTTCACTCCTTCTTGCCTTCTTTTGGATTAAATATTTTACTATTCCATTTCACTCTTTATTAGCTTTTTGGTTATGTATTATTCTTTTTAAAGCAATTTTCTTACAGATTACATTATGGGCCTTAGATGTATAGCAAACTAGAATAAATTAGTATTTATATTCCATGCCAAGCAATGGGTGTCTAGACACTTTAATTACGTTTACCCTTCTCACTCCTTTTTTGTTATTTTCATGTATTTTTATTCTTCTCACACTTAAAATCCCAAAGACATTTTTGTTTATTTCATACAATTAACATATTTTTTAAAATTTTACTCAACTGCTTACTCTTCCTGTTGCTCTTCTTTATTTTCTGTGTTTCACTTTTCCATATGGGAATATATGTCTTCTCTCTGAAAGTATTTCTCTCAGTATGGGACTACCAGCAAGAGTTTTTGAAAGTTTTTCTTTGTCTGGAGATTTCTTTATTTTACCTTCTCTGAAAGAAAATTTTTCTTCTGAAAGAAAGAAATTTTTGCTAGATGTAGAATTCTAGGTAGAGAGATTTTTTTCTTCCAGCACTTTAAAGATGTACTATCTTTTGGCTTCCATCTTTGCTGTTAAAATGTAACACTTATTGTTGTTGTTTCTATGCAGATAATGTATTTTTTATTGGCTGCTTTCAAGATTTTTCCCTTTGTCTTTGGTTTTCATCAATTTCACAAGATTGTATCTAAACGCATTTTTCTTTCCATTTATCCTACTTGAGGTATAATATGCTTCTTGAATCTAAGGTTTGCTATCTTTCATCAGTTTTGGAAAATTCTCAGACATTATCTCTTCAGATGTCTTATACGTCTCTGTATCAGTCATTGTTTTTTTCCTAGTGCTTAAGTTTGGATACATTTTAATAAAGAGGGGCTGTATCCAATCTGCTGTTAAACCTATCTTCTGAGTTCTTCATTTGTTACTGAGGTTTCACTTCAGGAACTTCTATTTGATTTCTTTTACAGATTTCACTGTTGAAATTATCCATATTGTGTTCTATTTTTTGGAATATATTAGTCATAGTTATTTTAAACTCTGTCTGCTAACTCAAATATTAGGATCATCTGTGGGTCCATTTTTATTGGTTGTTTTTACTCTTAGCTTCATTTGGTCTTGTTTCATGGCATATCTGTTTATTTTTGTTCAAATGTCAAACAATGAATATCAAAAATTGTAGAGGACCTGGAGGCATCTTTAACCTCTGTCAAGAAGGTAGAATAGGACATATCACCTTTGTCTGATCAAAAGAGTTAGCTATTTCAAGACTGGATTTCAGTCTTTTCAGTCTTTCGGTCTTGGCTTATTTCAATTTTGACCTTACTGCTAAAGGAATGAAACTTTGTTGTCCCAACTGAAAGCCCAGGCTATTCACCAGTGACCTCTCTCCCTTGGCAGAACCTGAACTGAAATTTTTGTCTCTGCATCACCTTCAGACTAGTGAAAGCTCCATTTGATTCCCTGGTACTTCTGTTTCTGAAACCTCAATTCCTGGCTATCTTAATAGCCTTGAATTTCAAATTTTGTCTTCCAGACTCGGAGAGAGAACTGAACCCTCTGATCAATATCTCTGACTCCTAAGAGATGTTCTGTGTTTGGTTTCTTTGCCTCTCAGCCTTATAAGTCAAGGAAGAAAATTTGCCTAAAATACCAACCCTGTCTCAATGTGTTTCCCTTCTATACAGGACCTTGGACCCTCAAATCCTGGCTGCTTTGGTAGTTTTTTGATGTCTTAAAACAGATTTACTTTAAATTTCATATAGTTTCTCTAGTTGTTCTCACTTGAAAGTTTGATCTGCTTTGAGATACTTAGTTATTATTGGAAGCAGAACTCTTATAGAAGAAATTGATGTGACAGAAATGATATATTAATTTTTGTGCAAACCTCAAATACAAATTTGGTTAATTTTTTAATTAAAAAATACATTTTCATGAAGTCATGCATATAATTACCTCAAACACACACACAAATAAGTCCATGTATAACTAACTAATGAACTCCAAATAGGGTCTGTAGGTTGGACTGATATCAATCTCCTTGGTTTGCACAATGTACTACAGTTATACAAGATGTCAACTTTGGGGAAGGCAGGGTGAAGGGTCATTCATCTAAGATACAAAGTTAGTAAAGCAGAAAAGTTAGAATTCTTCATTAAATTCTTTTTTGCTTTGATAACAGAGTAATATTGCTTTTTTGTAATAAAATTAGAGTGATGCAAAGATGCATAACATAGGAAGTTAGACTCAGTCAAATACTATCATAAAGAGGAAACCACTGTTAACAATGTGATGCATCTTTATTGGACTTTATGTGAGTAGCCACTGTGGTTTATTGGATAATTTTAAAGTAACAGTTCTTTTTCTTATGACTTTTTAATGATGGCTTTTCCCCCCCCATTGCTTTATAATAGACTCAGGATGTATTTTAAATTCTCAGGGACATAACTCTGTTTCATACATTTTCTTTCTGACATTTCTGAATCCTGAAGTACTCAAATTATTTCTTATTCATTTAGTTAACTTTCATCAATCATTTATTCTTAAGACAGTTTTCAATTACTATGTGCAGTGATTTGATGCTAACACTTGTATTGTTCATCTAACACAATTAAATGCATATCACATGTTACATTTTTATACTCCCTATTCTTGTGTGTATTTATACCTTCTCTTTTGTTATGTCCATTATAAACCTGCTAGACAGTCTCTGGGAAACTCATGTGAAAAGTCTGTTTCTCCCTGGACATTTCTCAGCAACTTCCAGTGAATATACACTTATTTTAAAATTTAAAAAATACATTTTCCAAAACTTATCAAAAGAAACTTCATCTTTGAGAATTGCCCAGTTTTGGCCAAAATGCACCCTTTGTCACATTATAGGATAAACTTTTAAGCAATTCACCTAGAACACATTCACTTTATGACATTTAAGGTGTTCTCCATCTCGACTTAAGGAAGAAGCAATTTTCCTTTGCCATATAAACAAGTGAAATTATGCCAAGGGGGAAAGTGGGCTCTGGGCTCCTTAAACTATACTTTTAAAAGAAAATAGGCTGTGTGAAGTCCACTGATTTCACAGATTGGTTGTTCGCAAGCATGCCAATTCAATTGGAGTAATTTCCTTTAGCCCATTAGAGAAAGGTTACAGAGAAGCCCAGTGTAATCTTCTGAATTTATGGTATCATCTGAGAAGGGATATTCTGTGACTATGAAAAGTTATAGTAGTTTGAGGCTAAAAGGAGTGGAGGCAAATGGTATGATTACGCTTTCCTTCATGAATCAATTCCAGATGTTGCCGTTAGACTCCCTGAGTGTTGAAGAAAAAAAAAATATTGGTGCTGGAGAGACCTTAGAGATAATCTAGTGGAGATGTCTCCTTTTACAGAGGAGGAAACTGAGGCCTAGAAAGACTGTGTGTGCAAGTCATACAGTCAGGTAGGAACAGGGGTGAGTCTAGAACACAGATCTCTTGTCTAACCCAATAATATTCCAATGGTTGGGTTCCCATAGACAAGAGTAATCAGAAATCTCAAAGACAGCTTTGAGATAAATAGATCTTTTTACCCCTCTACAACCAGTACATAATATTAATACTTCTTTTTGACATTTCAAAGTCCACATTATATAGATGCCTGAATAACAGAAAGTTTGGGAGGCATAGTAGTAGAAAAACTGGAAAAGATCTAGGGTCTTTGATGAGAAAACAACCAGAAATATACTGATGACTTATATTGTAATTAGTTTCCTTTTAAGTGAGATATCCTCTAAATTTTCACTTTTAATAAATGTCTCTAATTGAGGAAGGCGTATCAAGTACATCTGACATAGATCTGCTACTCACTTAAATTGTTTCAAAAACAAAAATATCACCTAAACCACTGCATCATTCTTCATATTTCAAATTAAATGATTTTGCCTTCTCTCTTCTAGAACACTAATATCATGATATATTGATTCAATGTTTGTTTGTTTGGGGACACTTGAGATGGCTCTTCAATCTGACTCTTTTAGAACGGTCACTTTACAAGTGGTCATCCCTTATTCCTCCCTCCCAGAGGGGCTAGAGTCCAATCAGAAGTCCTCACACAGCATGGAAGGCACAATGTGCACTTCATGAAAGACAGTGCTGGGGTTCTCCATTTTGGCAGGATGAACACATGTGAGGGCTGGGGATTGTGGAGGAGAGAGATGAGGAGGCAAAATCTCAACATGCAGGGCTGTAATTCATTTCCATTCGGTTACAACTTGCCAAATGATCCCAACACAGAAGTGCACGTTCAATTTGAAAAATTCTATTCTCATCCTCTTGCTCACCTCCAAAGAAGTAACTTGTTAAAGTATTAATACAAAAAGCAAATATAGGGACAACTCAATCCAAAGACATATTTTACAATCCCACTTTGCTGAAAGGAAACTGCTTCTAACTTCCAAGCCTCAATTGCCTCATCTATTAAATGGTGATAGTAATAACCTAGATAGTTTTAACTTGCATTCAGTCAAAATAATGTATGTAAAAGAGCTATTGGACAACGAGTGAATTATTATGAGTTTGTTGTGTTGTTAACAGTAGTCTCTCATCATGTAATCACGAAGTATCTGTTTTAAAACAATGGTGCTCATTAACATTTTCTCGTTAATGTTAATAGTTAGAATCTTCATTTCTGAACATAGCATGGCAGAGAGAGAGGACAATGTAAGGTAAGAGTCACAACCGTTTACTAGAACAGGTGATGCACATACACAAATTTTTAAGCACTCAGAATGCCCAAGGAGAAATGGAATATCTGAATATCAGTCTTTAAAAAAGTGTGGGAGACTGATAGTTCATAACTTAGTATTAATCTAGAATGATCCTATTACCACAAAGAAAACAAAACTTTGAAGCTCACATGACATCAAGCATGAGGGGTTTTAATAACAATACCCAAGTTAGTATACCTCTAGGAAATGTTGAATGGTATTACCCAGGAAGTACCATGGGGATTAACTGAAAAAAATTTGTATTTATAGCAGGATTTCTAAAGAGAAATTCCCTACTTTTGAACAAGTCTCTTAATCTGCCCCACACCCAGGAACGTAAATTGAATCCGAATATGACTGAAAGCAAGCAGTATCCCTAGAGAGAGCCCAGACAAAGAGCTCTCAGATCAGAGAGATAATTTTAGCAAACTGGTAAAATGGTCACCATTTTGCAGAGTAAGTTAGAGAGAAGCTGTATCAGTCAGGACAAGCAAAGTTATTCTGTGGTAACAAACAGCCCACAAGAATCTCAGTATCTTGAACCAAAGGTCTATTTCTTATTTTTGCAGAGCTTGCTACAGATCTGGGAGTCTCCCCAAGTCAGCCGCACTCCATGTGTCAGCTCAGCACCCCACTCAGTTTCAGTCTTTCGGCTCCTCCATGTCAACACATGCCCCCATGGTCACCACAGCAAAAGAGCAAGCCGACGGGCCTAAGGATGCAATTCAGTGCTCTGGCATTTCAGTGACACATGAGTTTTCCACTCACTCCTAACTGGCTAGAATTAGCCATGTTGCCCATGAAAATGCAAGGGGGCAAGCAGGGAAGTATAATTCTCCCATGTACTGTTGCATATCATTAAGCCTTTGCCAGAGAGGCTCACTTTCTGTAGAAAATAATTGAAAATGATTATACATAAAGTCTAAGCCTCGAGCAAATGCAGAAATAAAAATTACAAATTTTTAGTGAGGGCCAGAATGTGAGGACACATTCCAACACATACAATATGGCGAGAGGACATCAAGGGACATGCAGATGTTAAAGGTAATCATTCAAACTAGAGAAAGCACTGGAAATTATCCATAGAATCTGCCATATATCTTACTCATTTGGTGGTACTTGTACGTGTTCAACAAATTTTACCTGAGGGACATGGCAGAGCACAGGTTCTGTCTTCTCTAAATGTATCCTTTTATTGCCCTCAAAAAGTGCAAATTTAAAAGACTATCTAGATGGTGATATAATAGATGGTTGGACTGGTATGATAACCAAGATGTTAGTATCGAGAAACAGCAAAACAAAGTACACAGCAGCCCTTACAGCATTATACCTATTTCATGCCATCAAATCCAGCCCTTAAAATTTCAAAATGAATCATACTTGAGTGGGAAATGTGAGAGTAGACACTTCTAAGCACTGGCCAAGGAAAGCTTTGTCTGATATATTTTCTTTCTTTAGGGAGGTCCCCTGAAATAGGTGGCGATGTCATTTGCATTCTGAATACTATGGAAAATTTCCCTTCTTGAGTTTCTCTCCTAAGGCCACACTCCAGCAAAAGCTTAAGGCAGGTCAAGTCTATAATCTATCTGTGCTCTTGTGAATGAACAAAGGACCAATGGATCCTTATCTGTTAGGAAGAAGTGGTGACATAAATTGCCCAATAGTCAAGGGCCACCTGGTTCTCATTTCCATTTGCAGCCATTTTAGGACCTAGCAATTCCACTGTCATTTACTCTTGCTACTTTTCCTGATAATCAAAGGAGCTTTTACCCAAACTAAGTTAACCAGGACCCAAAGAGTGTAGTTTTGGCAAACATGGTATCAGAATCTTTAACCTAGGGAGAGAAACTCCTAAAGCCCCTTTGAATAAAGGGCTTCTGGAGGGAGAGTTTACTGGGAAAGCATGTCTTTCTTTGTCTTTTTTTTTTTTTTTTTTTTGCATAGTACAAATTTACAAGAACACCCAAAATTCGACTTTGGCAAATTAAATCAACTGGGAATGTACGTTTTAGGTATACTGGGGGGGATGGGACAGGAAAGCATGCTTTGCAGAAAAGATCGTAGAAAGGGAAGCATGGAATCAGCATATTTTTAGAAAAGAGCATTGCCTTTACCACCCAAATCTTAAATCTGACAACTTCCTTAGCAATCTAGAATAAAGTATTTATCCAAACATGTCCTTTCGCACTCAACTTTGTTACCCCTAAGAAAAATGTAACATTAACATTATTTTGGGAAAGGCATTAAGAGATTTTTAGAGAAGTCTCACAGATGGCTGCTGATTGTGCTCAATGACTTAAGCATAAAAGAATCAGCAGCACAATTTATAGATTAAATTGTTTGCATCCTAGCATTAACCTGGACTTCATTAGTTGTCAGTTAAGGAATTGTTGAGAAAAGCAACAGGTAGGATGTAGTTGAGCGTTTGCTGATTCTTCTGTTAACTAAATGTTTGTTTGAGGTAGTTGACCAGTGTGAACTGGAGTTGGGTTAATCTCTGACCTGAATGTTCCTCTCAGCAGACAGAGGCCTGGAGTATTCTTAAATGTCCTCATGCACAAGATAGTGGTTCTCAATAGAAGAGAGATTGGACCATCTGTTAACATTATTTCAAACATACATAGTGAAATAAAAATCAAAGGAACTACAGATCATCAGATTAAATACTTCCTCACCACATGAGATATTAATTGCTAATAGAGTACTCTAAGATAAACAGAAGAGAACATTAAAATGGTTAAGAAGTTGGGACACTTTTTACAACAGTGTATTTGCATTTTAGGCAATATCAATTAACTCTGCTTTAAAACCTGAAGTGATTTTTATCACTTTTTACTTCCTCTCACTTCCCATACTTCTACTGTCCAATTTTTGTTGCATTTGTTCTTTTTCTAGGTTAGTATTTATGACTTTCGTACTCCTTTCTGCAATTGCTGTTCTCTTGGTTGTCTCATCTTAGTTTCATATTTAAATGAATGCGGTGTTTATCACCAGTTTTTTACTGCAGTCTGTCTATTCCTAAATTCTTTATTTTGACTCAACTTGTTTGGAGTAATTTTTTTATCAGTTACTTTTTTCAAGAAAGACTTATGGGTGCCATGTCTGTTGCATTTGTTCCTATTTCAGGATGTCTGAAGTAATCTTTATTTCTGAAAAACAGTGTCTAGTTTAATAAGATTCTTTTCCTCTGAATTTGATAGACATTTGTCCATTGTTTTTACAGTGACTGTTATACATAACATCAAATTTCTCTTGATGAACAGTATGTCCTTTTGAGGAAATTTTCTTTTATTACATTTGTAAATATTTTCCTTTTCCATTCCTCAGCTTTAGAAAGAGACAGCCCTTTTGCTGATCGTTTTAGACGTCTTTATATCTTTCATCTCTGCTTTGTCTTAATCTCCTTATCTTTTGTCCTCTGAATTCCCTGAAAATAGCTCAAGCCTTCTCTACAAGTGGTCAATTTAATTTCTTGTTCAGCTGCTTCTTAACAACATGTGAAGGAATTATTTTAACTTATGATTTCATAAAAGCCATAGAAGGGATGAATTGATAAGGGCTAATGCTACCCTAAAATATGAACCATATCTGGTTAACTAATATATATGAATGTCTCATTATGTAAGGATAATGTGTAGTGGAAAATTCACTTAAAGTGAATACACTTAAAACAAGGACTTGACTGAAATTTGAAACTATGAGGATAAGTTTGTCTCAGTTGAGGTTATACTCTGTTAATTCTTAAAACAAAGAAAGGATCAAGTGTTGGAATTTAGGGGCATCATTTTTTGACAATATTGTATCGCTGCTTATTATAATATCATTCCCTTCACATTTGACTTTAATGAAGTGATCATAAAGAGAGTAATTTATAGAAAATATTAAGCAACTTCATTAATTTTTCTCAGGGTTTCTCTAAACCTTTTGACATTTGAGTCTTTGTCTTCCAACATACCTGTCATATCACCCTTCTTGGTGATCTTCTATTCTTCAAACGTTAACTGATCTAAAGCTGCCTGATGCTCAAATGCTATGATTAGAGTGATTTTCCAACATTATTTTTATGAAATCCCACAGTGTTTACAAAGCTTTTTATATAACTTTGCAATCAAGTTATATTGTATTTTGCATTTTATTGCTGGATGCTGTAAGAGATTGAGCAATCCAGACCTTGCTGTGAAACACGCTACTGTCAAATAACTTTTGGATGGAGGCAATTTTTACATGTGTTGAGTTCTGGGAATGTTTTTTACTTTCCATATCCCTGCATATCTTATAATTCCAGATATAATAAGCTTATAATTAATAAGCTTTACGTATTAATAAAATTAATGAATTTACTATTCAGACATTTGTTAAAGACAGTAAGGAAGGCTATTCAAGAGGTACTACTACAATGGGGGTTTTGCAGTAGGGGAGAGAGATGGAGCTTAACATACAGCAAGAAGCAGGGTGGTGTCAATGGATGACAAATGGTTAAGAGGAAACATCTAGGCTGTGGGGGTTATTGCAAGACCAACTCAAAGGATTCTTGCTACAGGTAGGTCAGCATGATCAGATACCAAGTGTGAGAGATTTTTGATCAACTGACTCAACAGGATTCTTGCTAAAATTGGACTAAGTAGGTCAAGGCCGAGTCAAAAAGAGGACTCAGAGGAGCCTGACTCAAGTTTGGTCAAGGACAGTCTTTGTCAGTGGGCAGAAGGGCTTTGTCCCAGTACTGTCCTAGGTTCTCTCCTCTTTTCCATCTTATTAGGTGTGTGTAGCCTTTTGAATGCCCTTGTCTGTGTCAATGTCTCATACTGGACTCATCCTTTCTTAAAATTAGGGCTATAAACCGATTTCAAATTTCTCAGCCTCTCCAACTACAACTTCTGTGGCTTCCTCTCTTTGCTAGTTTACAAATCCACATCGTTTTGGATCCTCCAAAGGTATCACTTCTTCCAGGGTCAAGGCATTCTCTTAGTTCTCCCTGCAAAAGTTCTCTTTCCTCATGCTGCTGTGGACTTTGGAGTTTTACAAGCCTCTCTGGATTTAGGTGGGAAAAGATAACTTCCAGGCTGATGGCTACCAGGAAGACACCCCCATTCCTCAGAATTCCTTTCCCTGTGGTTGTTTCCTGACGGCCTCCCTCTATCAGATATCCCCCGGAAGCAGCTGGAATCAACCCTCCTCTGCTTACTGCCTAGCTGAGGGTTTCCTTTTTAACTCTTTCTTATCTAAGTACATGTGGTTGGCTCTGGACTACCTGTAATGGACTAAAATGTGAGATCGCATAAACCTAGCTTATAATAATTCCACTATCCACAAAGGGAAGCATAATAGCTCTATTATAAATGATTTCTCTATGCAGAAAATGTATATATCATGGCCAGGATGGCATAGCATGAGTTGTTCTTTTGGTTTATTATTTCCATTTTCAGAGTGTATTCAGTTATGTTGTATGCAAGGTATAAGACTCTCAAGGTGTAACAAGATAATGGATAGATGAAGTCTTTGTATACATTTATACATAGATTCAAATTTGAGTTCTATCGCTTGCTACCTTTGTGAATATGGCAATGGGTTATTTAACTTGTTTGTGCCTCAATTACCATATCTCCCCATTGGTGTAACAATGCCTCCTTTACAAGACCTCTGGAAGGAGCCGGGAGTACACATGTAAAGGACTTAGCATGGACCTTTGCATTGAGTAGACTCTTGATGACTGGTAAGTATCCTGAATATCAACTTACATGTTACCAAGAAAAAAACATTTTCCATAAAGGTAAAAGCCTTAAAAAATCATAACAAGAATTCCCATAATCCAAGAGTGCAAAGGGATCTCAGCCTCTGCTACAGGTAGAGTTGTTCTGAAGACATGCTGGAGAGCAGTTACTTAGTAATATCTCACCCAGCCTCTACCCACTGGGGACACAATCAAATGACCTGAAGCAACAGTGGCTCCTTGAACCTTGGACCTCTTGGGGCTTCAGGTTTCCCACCCAGATGACTCCTTCCCTTAGACCTATGGGCAAATACTTAAAAGAGATTAACATCTCACCTTAACAGCCTTATGACAACCAGCTAACAAATAACACAATGAATCTTCAATCAGCACCCAGTAACCCCTCCCACTTGACAAAATGTGAAAACAGAAAACAGAAAAAGGATTTTCCCCTCAAGGATTCCCGTTTGATATACTACCTTGACCTGCACCCAACAGTTCAAATCATGAAAATAAGAATCTTTTATGGTTACTGGGAAAATTCATAGTTTATCATATTTTGTCGGCTGGAGAGGAAGAAAAGACTTGGCCAGGTTCCTGAGGGAGAGACAGCCTGTCATATTTGCTGAGATTTATTTATGAAAAAGCACTCAGGATGATCCTTTGTGCAACATGCTCCCCTCCCGCTCAGAGCACCATTCGTGCAAAGCGAGGAGGAGAGCCTTCCAAACTGTCTGGAGCTGAAGGTAAAGAAAGGAGGGGACCAAAATAAACAGGGGGACACTCTCAACTGCCATCATTTAATCCTCTTGATTATTTAAACTTCTGCAGAATAGTGGTTGCAGATTTGAAAGTAATACATCTGTTCCTTTCTCTCCCCACCCCCATGTGGTTTTCTAATCCCGAGGTAATTACGTTTTGACAAAAATTTATTGGGACATCTGTTTTTTCCCTTAGATCTGCAGGTCACTGTGTGACTCTAACAGCAGCCCAGCAGAGAGCTGTGCAGGACAAACCCAGCACAATGGCTGGAGGGGTCCAGGGTGTGCGCTGGGCTCTGGGTATCAGTTACAGACAGAGAGGGCAGTCCCCTGGTGCCAGCAGCCCACGCTTTCTTGTGTGCCACCTCACCTGGTGCTCAGCACAGTATTCTGGCCAAGAAGGGGGAGGGGATCAATGGGGGGGGTGGGGGTGGGAGGAGGAGGACTGGCTGGTAGCAGGCTGGCAGTGTGCATCAAGATTCATGCATTTGCTAGGTTGGCATCCAATATTAAAATAATTCATGGAGGGAAGAGGATGGGGATGCAATGCACAGGCCATATGTTCAGAACCCCTGCCCATAATGGCTGGCTGTGGTTACCAGAGTCTGGTGCCGCCAACTAGATTAAATTATGGTGCCCTGTGGAGGCACAGAAATCACAAAGATTTCTCAAACTTCCGGCATTTGCTAAAACATGGAGTATCCTAAGAACTTTACCCGTACATAAAACTTCTTTTATAATTTTTTTAAAAGCACAACTTCACTTTGGTTTACTCTTTTCGGTGGATAAACCACCAAAACGTGCTAACTCCTATTTTTTCCCACAAATCTCAGCTCCCGTAGGAAATGCTTATATCAGAGTTCCACAGGGAATGCCTTTTCCCCGTGATTTTCTGTCTTGGAGCACTCATAAGGAAGTTTATTTTCCTGAAGTGTCCAACCCAATATCTTGACCTAATGTTTGAAAAAGAGTCTGGGTGCCTCTGGGCCAAATGAAACCATGGAACATTCTGAGATGTTTCTGCTACTAAGAACTTAATTAGGAATTTCAGTAACTAAATAAATTTCCATTTCCCCTTCCTCTGGTTTATTGATTAAAAAAAAAGGATTTATAACCTAGATATTTCACTTTCAAATAAACTCCAAGCTACATTCAATGACTTTCTTTCTCCTGAAGAGTATCAAACTAGCTTTAAAATGATTCCATATAAATATCCACTCCCCCAACTCAAATGTAAGAAAATAACATGCCTCTGGTTATAACAGGGCATCTTTTCTATGAATGGATAAAAGTCATGCTATTTCCTAAATTTCTTTACAAAGGGAGAGGGGAACAAATTCCCAGTTTTTAAATGGAAACACTGAGAGGTAGAGAGAAGGACTAAAGGTCATTTAAAAATGTTTTATTGCCAAGCTGGACGTGGAGCACCAGGCACTGGACCTCAGTTCTAGGCTCCGTTCTTTGGATTATCAAAGAACCCAATGATAAAAAAAAAAACATCTAGTGGCTTCTGCAGAATCCTGGTGTCCTGTGGGATACCAGGTAGTCTGTGGGGAGGACAAAACAAAAAAAAAGAGTTTTTTCTCTCGAATGAGTTTGGAAGTACTGGCTTAAAGAAGCTTAAGCAGGCTCTTTAAGTCTGGGAATCTTTCATTTTTTATGGAATTATGGAGCTTAAGAGAATGAAAAACCATGGGATATATCTTAGCTCAGGCTGCTGTTACAAAATACTATAGAATGGATGGCTTAAACAACAGAAATTTCTTTCTCATAGCTCTGGAGGCTGAGATCAGGGTGCCCGTATGGTCGGGTTCTGGGGAGGGCTCTCTTCCCAGCATGAAAATGGTTGCCTTCTGGCTGTGTCCTCACATGGGGGAGGGAGAGGCTCTGGTGTCTATTTCGCTTCTCCTAAAAGCACTAATCCCATCCTGTGGGTGGGGGTTTGGGGTGTCCATCCTCATGACCTCATCTCACTATACCTACTTACCTCCTATAACCATCTCATTTGGGTTAGGGCTTCAACAAATGGCTTTTTGGGGGGTCGCAAACCTTCAGTCCACAACAGGTTGCTGTTCAAACATTTTGACTGTAGAATTATGAGGTTTAGACTGACCTTCAGTTTTAAACTTTGATGCAATAGGAATATCCTAATTGTCCCATGGCGCACAACACAAAGTACTCAATTATTTTGAAACGAATTCGTTCACTCTTTTCACACTATCTCTATTTTTGTGCCAGTATCTGGAACATGAATCATGGCAGCAATACCAACCATGGTTGAAAAATTATAGAGGACAAGTGTGTGTGTACATGGGGTGGGGGGAGAAGTGACAATCAGTGTGTTCAATGTAGGTAGGAGAAAGGCAATCGACATACTGAGAGCTGTAACACTGGAAAAACAACCTCTGAAGCACACCAGTGAGTACACACTCTAATCTGGGAACCAGGAGTGTTACATGCAGCCCTTCCAGGTGCTAGCGTGGGGTGTGTGTGTGTGTCTGTGTGTGTGTGTGTGTGTGTGTGTGTGTGTTGGGGGTAGGGAACTCTAATCCTGTTTTTCTTTATTTGAACAAAAGCTATTAAGATTTCAGAATTAATCTCCCTAAAAACTACTAGTCTACTCTTTTCTTATTTCACTGCCCTCGCCTCACCTAATTTTTTTATACTATCTTTTCCTCATCCTAATTTTCTCACTGATTTTTATTGTTTCTTGTGTTATTGTATTGGAATTGCATAGTTTATTCATAAATATTTGCATAAAGCCTATTTTGCTGTAGTTTTTGTTTATTGGTTTTGGGAGTTTTCTTGCTTTGTTTCTCCTCCAAAGCAGAGAAATGAAGTTCAATGTACAGAACAAGAAGAAACTTCCAGGATAACAAACTTTAACTTCTTTGGGTTAGATCTTATAGAAATGCTTAGAAAGAGAATGGACTAGGACTTTTTACTTAAAATGACAAATCTTTATTAATGTTGGGTTCTAGAACCCATGATATTCCTCATGCAACTTCTCAACATGAAATGCTGCCCCACTTCTGGCTCTTCCCATCAAAATACTAGCCATTCTCTAAGAAACAACTTAAGTACCTCTTCCCTAAGCCTTCCCCAGGTCCTCAGTGGGAACCAACCTCTTCCTCTTTAGCACTCACATAGCCCTTTCAACTACCTCTCTGTGCCTCAGCTTCATCTTCCATGAAAGGAGAATAAGAAGAGGACCAGTGTGTCGTGATAAAACTTTTACATTACAATCTCCCATGCTAGATCTGTACTTGCTGGATCCTCAAGACACAGAATGGTATGGAATATGGTAGGTATTTCATAAATGACTGTTCGACTGACCTAATAGAACCTAACCAGAGAAGTTCAGGGGCCAAAAGCGACAAGGAAGACTGCTTTATCTTCATCTCGGAAGGAGCATGGAGGTCAGCAGAGCCCCTGGCTAGGATTTAGGGACACAAGGACCAAGCTCTGCCTCAGCCTTGAACTAGCTGCTTGACATTGGGAAATGCACTCTACCTCTCTGGATCTCAATGGCCTCATCCTGGAGATGGAGCAGTTGGGCTGGATGAGCTCCATGCGCGGGGGCCTGCGACACTACAGGACTCCCCGATGACCAAAATGCACAAATGGCTCCTTCATGGGAGGCAGTGAGTCCTGTCCGTCAGAAAACAGCCAGCATCCAGAGGGAGGCCGCACTTGGTGTACGGGTTCCACATCCACATTTAGGTAAATTACAGGTAAAACCCTCTCACTCCCAGATGAAAATAATTTGGTCCTTCCCGAGCCTATTTTCCTGTCACCAGCGTATTTACGATTATTGTTTCAATGTTCCCCTCTTGGAGGTCATGGGAGCATCTTTTAACAAATACGATATGCACCCAAACGTACCAGGCTGCTTGAAAGGACTCAGATGTGCTAATTAGAGCGTGGGGCGCACGTGCGTGTGTGGGTGTCGGGGGGGGCGTGTGTGTTGGGGGGGTATGGGGTGTGTGTGTGTCTGTATTCTCCCTGCACACAAAGAGTGGCAGCTGGATGGATGGCCTGCCGAGGGGTGAGCAGAGGGCCCCCTGCCAAAAGCTGTTCCTTTAATTCACCTAAATGATGACCTTGAAAAATTGCCCTTTATGGGATGTGATGAGGTGTGAATTCAGTCTCCATCCTCACTTGGGTCCTGTCATTTTCTGCGCTGTGATTGCCAGTTGTGCCAGATAACATCAACTGGACTGGCAGAGGGTGGGTGAGATTGACAAGGTCCTCTGAGGAAAGCTGACATCAAAAGACCCTGCAAACTCATTTCAGTCATGGGCCTCTCTCTCACCCTTTTCTTTTTCTGGCTGCAATCAAACCAGCAGAAGTTGGTACTGGTTCAGTGACACCACCCATGCAGCTTAACTCCACCCTCTTTGATTGCCGGGCAAACGGCGTGGCTCGTCGGAGATGAGGCCCTGGAAGGTGCTCTATGCATTCCCTTTGCTTCTTAAACTCTTGGGCTCCTAACCCAAAGCAGCTCACTGCAAACTTATCCTGCATGTTCCAAAAGGGTGAGAGAGGGGAGCACGCATTCTGTAATTTTTCTTGTGCTCGAGGAATCAAATGCAGTCCATTTAACTTCATCAAATCACTGACAACAGGCACTGATACAGAGGATGGAAAATATGCAAGGCCAGAGAACAGCCAAAATCTGACAGCTTCTATCAGTATTAAAGCCAGATGTTCCACTGGCTGTTCAAATTTGATAAAACCCTCCAATGATAAAGGCTTCTCCCTGGGATCAGTGGGTCCCAGGGTCCATTCATCAGTATGGGGTTCATGTGGCGGTGTACCAGGCCACCGGGCAACATTTAATGCAGCACCAGGGCCTCTGTGAAGGCGAAACCAGTCCTCTTTTGTCTGTGGGCTTCTATAGGTTGTTGTGGCTTGAACAGATCTGTTTACGCTACACTTGCTATGGCAACGTTTATCTGATGGGGACAAAAGACATTTTGATTCTTGAATTAATAACACTTGAGTCAAGCCGATGATTCAAGAAGATGTATTCAAACAGTTTAACTGAAGGCAGTGTTTTCTTGGAAGCTAATTAATACAGCCACAGACCTTTGGCTGAAGTGATCTAAATGTGCAGCAAGCAAGTGTTACCGTGTTCTGTAAACCATCAAGCTAGGCCTGCAGTGAGTGAATGGAGAGGAAAAAGAATAAACGCACATCCTGTTGGCATAAGCCTCGAATCAGAGCCTGGGCAATTGCGCATTTTAAGGAGGACCCACAGAAATGGCTTTTGCTCAGCCTGATAATGTATCTGAACACACTGTAAAGTGCGAGAGGGCCCTGAACACAGGACTGACTGTGAATTCACCTTCCAACCTTTCTCTTTGGTCCCCTGATGACTGTAGGCTCTAGTTGGCCCAGCCCTCCTTCTACCTGCCCCTGAGCTGTAACACCCCGCAAGGCTCAGGTGACTCGATTTCACGGCAGATCTTTTCTGGAAAGCAGGTGTAGCCCCAGGGGCTCAGGTAAATGGCTCTCCCTCTTTCCCCCCACTGCAACTCCCAAACAGAGGTTTCCTTTTCTTCCCTCTATTGAAAACTTGCCAAAACCCACTCCATACTGTACAGCCAACCCCTCAACAGGCAATGGAGAATGATATTAATTTAAACTTCTGCCTTATTAAGTAACAAAACCCAGAAATAATGTGATCAAAGCCAAAAGACACAAACTTCTGCCATCTTTCTTGAGATAAAAGGAGTAAAACACCCATTAAATGAAGGAGGCTTGGACACTTAATAAAAATAGCTAATTAAGTGTTGGAGTAACTTAGCGTTTTGCCCCATGAGCCCTGCAATACTCAAGACTAGCCTGTATTCCCTCCAATCTCACTCCTTCCTTGTGTGACTCAGGCCGTCACATAATTCTTTCTTCATTCCCTTCACTGTGTGCCAGGGACTGCTGTATGCACCGGGAGTACGGAAGTGAGCAGCAGACCAGATCCTGCCTCTGGAGTAACAGACCTGCGGTATTAGGGTTGGTGAGCAGGACAGGACAAGCTGGTGTTAAGTGTCTGGATGAAAATAAGTCAGCAGAAGAGGACTGAATGGGGGGTGGAAGGACTCAGGGGCTCCAAGTTGGCCAGCTCATCTGAATCCTGAAATGCCCATGAGAATATGTCCCTTGGAATAGAACCCTGTTCCTCTCTCCTACTTGTGCTCTTACAGTCTGTTTTTCAACGGTGTGAGTGAATTCTGTACTTCACCTCCAGAAAGGTTTTCTCTTCTCCCTTTTTTTTTTAACTTTTAATCTGCAAGTATTTTCAAACCTCTAACACAGGTCAAATATACAAAAAATGAAAAAGGCTCAGTGTCCACTCAACTAGGGCCCACCTTCTGGATAGGAAGGTAGCCATGAACATCACTAACTCCAGGAGATCTAAAGCTGTGGTTGCCTACCACTCCTGGGCCACAGAGTCATCTGAGCAGAGAGTTTAAAATGTAGATGCGTGGAATCCACCCCAGCTCTGCCAAGGGAAGATCTCTGGAGCCGGAAGGAGACCAGAACATTTGCATTTTAATGAACCCCACCTTTAGATTAACTCTGTTGGACACTTAATAAAAATAAAGAGTGAGAGCTACCGGTATCAACGAAAGAACACTGGAAGTAATGAACATCAGTCACTAAAGCTCCTTAGGGCAGGTCCAAGGCCTTATCTAGTTTGAGAGTTTGACCTTTTAATATAGGACCAGATGGGATTCAATCAGTGAAAATGTTAATGAGAGAAGATACAAGTTCAAATCCAGGACAAACTTGGTCCAGGTTCCTGTATGAGGGAGGAAATAATACCTCCTCTGATGAATGTCATGTAATTTAAATGAAAGAAAATATAGAAGAGCAACTGTCACTGTTCTTTGCAGATAACAGATGCTTTGAAATGGGCAGTTTCACTGGCCTTGGTTTCCTTCTATAGAACTCACTGCGATAAATGTTTGTGATTTAAATTCCACCATGACTTTCCTTCAGCTATTCCCCTAGGAGCAGGAAAATATTTAAGAGAAAAGCATTCTTATTTCTAGTTCTTCTTTCTAGCCAATATTAGTGATTGGATTGCTTCAGCAACCAACCATTTTGATGAAAAAAGAATAGATCAGACTTGACACTAGAAGCTGGCCCACTGGTTGCCAGGAAATCCTAGAAACATGGGGCTAGGAGGGCTTTTCAAGATCATCTGGTCCAAACACCCTGTCTTTTATTTTAAAAACCTAGGGCCCAGAAAAGGAAAGGTCACAGAGCCAGCCAGTAGCAGAACTGAGGCAAGAATTCAGTGAAAGGGAGGTTTTCAATTTTTCTCTGGAGCTCTTAGTATTCCATGGAAGGGCCTCAGCATCATGAAGGAGAGAGAGTGGGGATACTCCACTCTTGCTTCAACTAGAGGAAGCCTGTTTTTTACCTTTTTTTTTTTATAAAGCTAAACATCCTCAGTATGGTTTTATTTGAAGAAATAATTTTACTATTAACGACAACAGAATCACTCCTGGGCATATATCTGGAGAAAACCATAATTCGAAAAGATACGTGCACCCCAGTGTTCACTGCAGCACTATTTACAATAGCCAAGACATGGAAGCAACCTAAATGTCCATTGACAGAGGAATGGACAGAGGAAAGAAGATGTGGTACATATATACAATGGAGTATTACTCAGCCATAGAAAGAATGAAATTATGAAATTATGCAGCAACACGGACATACTAAGTGAAGTAAGTAAGTGAAGTAAGTCACACAGAGAGAGACAAATATGATATGTATCACTTATATGTGGAATCTTAAAAAAAATGATACAGATGAACTTATTTACAAAAGAAACAGACTCACAGACTTCGAAAACAAACTTATGGTTACCAAAGTGGGAAGGTGGGGAGGCGGGGATAAATTAGGAGTTTGGGATTAACAAATACATACTACTATACATAAAATAGGTAATCAACAAGGACCTACTGTGTAGCAAAGGGAACTATACTCAATATTCTGTAATAACCTATATGGGAAAAGAATCTGTAAAAGAATAGATATATGTATATGTATAACTGAATCACTTTGCTGTACATCTGAAACTAAACACATTGTAAATCAACTATACTCTAAAATAAAATTAAAAAATAAATAGGATATAAGGATATATTGTAAAAAAATAAAATAATAATAACAGAAAAGCACTGCACTACACTATTCTGTAGTTTTCATAACAGTTATTATTTGCTTCCTTCCCACCACCTAACTTAGTGCAACCATTATCAGAAGACAATAATACAATTTTAGAAACTGTACCTGAAGCCAAGTGTTTGCACACTACCTTCTCACCCAAATGTCCTTCTTCGTTATAATAAGATAGAAGCATCATGAAACTTCCACTGAACAATTGCAAGAGAACAAATGAATACAAAAAAACCCTATAGGTTTAAGATTACAAGTGCTCAGGGGACAGTGGAAACCAAAGAAAGTCCAAGACAAGTCTTCTCAAATGTACTGTTATAGATTGGGGTATGGTTAATTAGCTCTTCATTATAAAAACCACTTATATCTATTTGTAATTAGAAGATTAATTAACTTTTCCTCTTTCCCCTTATGACTTTTCAACCAAGAATAAGTAAAAATTCTAGCTAAGATTAAAAGAAGATGTGTCAGAGACTGCTACTTGCCTGCCAAATAACCATTCTCTCCTTATGAACAAACACCAGTTTTATTAAAGGAGTAAATGGGCCCATTCAAATATGTATCCAAACTCCCTCACAGCTAAAGAATATCAAGAGAGAGCATTACGACTGATGAGATGTGAGTACAAATGATAGAGAGGGACTCCCAGAAAATCTCTTAAAGCACGGCTTCACACACTTATTTTGCCCTTTACTCACCCAGTTTACCCTATCTGAACATGAACATGATGGCTGGCATTCCAGCAGTCATCTTGCTAACATGAAAATAAGAGTTACACAGTATGGATAGTGGAGCACAAAGCTAGAAAGCCCTAAGTCTTTGATGGCATCAGGGAGCTACCATATCACCCTGAGTACCGATCCCCAATGTATTTTACATGAGAGAAAAATAACCCCCTAAATATCTTCAAGTCACTTTTGTTGTTGTTGTCATCTCACTTTTTCATTTCTGTTACTAGCAACCAAAGAGAATTCACAGCTTAAATAGTAGGTCAGCCAAAGTACTATAAATGAAGCTAAGCTTAAGAGTATTTCCTATGTAACAGGAAGCATTATTTGCCAGAAATCTGCCCAAGAAAACTTGTTCGAGTGAGATTTCCTGCCTTTTTTATGTTTTTCCAGATCTGAAACTTTTGGAAAGCTTATATGAACAGTAGAGTACATGGGCAGTTATCCAAAGAGAATTGTTTTATGTTTGCCCAGCACTGTACAATGAACAGTGTTCGATATGATTTGTCAACAATTCTATATTTCTAAGAGTCAACTCAATGAAAGAAACTTAAATTTCAAACCATTTTCAAGAGGAGCTTATTTTATATGAACAGGCCATTTAGGGCACACTACTAACTGAGATCATTTTCAGACTTGTCATATGACTGTAACATTAAATGACATTCATACCTACCACCTCTTTGCTTGGCCTTTGTATCAGTTCTCTTAGACAATATAGACTAAAAAGCATAAAACCACCAAGTCTCCATTAGGGCTCCCCAAAGCCATGCCCAAGCATAGGAAGTGTGTATCGAACACATTTGTATATGTGTCAGGTATAGAAAACAGCAAACTGAAACAGAGTGTGTCGTTTGAAGTCCTGAAGTTGACTAATGAGCTGGGTGGGAAATGGCACTGAGAGTGTTTCCTTACAGCTTTTGCAAGACAGAGGCAAGCAGCCAGGCTCAGGAAATCCACTCAGCCAGGCACTGGGCAAAAAGAAAGAGATCAATTGGGATTTTGGAGGCACTCAGACAGAGTCATCAGTAGATGCAGTGGCAAGCTAGAGTTCCAGAGTGTGGCCATCAAACCCTGGGAGCAGTCTACCCAACAGATTAAGAGAAAGCTTTTGACAAAATTCAACACCCATTTATGATAAAAAACCCTCCAGAATGTAGGCATAGAGGGAACTTACCTCAACATAATAAAGGCCATATATGACAAACCTACAGCCAACATCCTTCTCAATGGTGAAAAACTGAAACCATTTCCTCTAAGATAAGAAAGAGACAAGGTTGTCCTCTCTCACCACTATTATTCAACATAGTTTTGGAAGTTTTAGCCATAGCAATCAGAGAAGAAAAAGAAATAAAAGGAATCCAAATTGGAAACGAAGAAGTAAAGCTGTCACTGTTTGCAGATGACATGATACTATACATAGAGAATCCTAAAGATGCTACTGGAAAACTACTAGAGCTAATCAATGAATTTGGTAAAGTAGCAGGATACAAAATTAATGCACAGGAATCTCTTGCATTCCTATACACTAATGATGAAAAATCTGAAACAGAAATTATGCAAACACTCCCATTTACCATTGCAACAAAAAGAATAAAATACCTAGGAATAAACCTACCTAAGGAGACAAAAGACGTGTATGCAGAACACTTTACAACACTGATGAAAGAAATTAAAGATGATACATACAGATGGAGAGATATACCATGTTCTTGGATTGGAAGAATCAACATTGTGAAAATGACTCTACGACCCATAGCAATCTACAGATTCAATGCAATCCCTATCAAACTACCCATGGCATTTTTCACAGAACTAGAACAAATATTTCACAATTTGGATGGAAACACAAAAGAACCCAAATAGCCAAAACAATCTTGAGAAAGAAAAACGGAGCTGGAGGAATCAGGATCCCTGACTTCAGACTATACTACACAGCTACAATAATCAAGACAGTATGGTACTGGCACAAAAACAGAAATATAGATCAAGGCAACAGGACAGAAAGCCCAGAGATCAACCCATGCACATATGGTCACCTTATCTTTGATAAAGGAGGTAAGAATATACAATGGAGAAAAGACAGCCTCTTCAATAAGTGGTGCTGGGAAAACTGGACAGCTACATGTGAAAGAATGAAATTAGAACACTCCCTAACACCATACACAAAAATAAACTCAAAATGTATTAAAGACCTAAATGTAAGGCCAGACACTATAAAACTCCTAGAGGAAAACACAGGCAGAACTCTCCATGACATAAATCACAGCAAGATCCTTTTTGACCCACCTCCTAGAGAAATGGAAATAAAAACTAAAATAAACAAATAGGACCTAATGAAACTTAAAAACTTTTGCACAGCAAAGGAAACCATAAACAAGACAAAAAGAGAACCCTCAGAATGGGATAAAATATTTGCAAAGGAAGCAACGGACAAAGGATTAATCTCCAAAATATACAAGTAGCACATGCAGCTCAATAGCAAAAACAAACAACCCAATCCAAAAATGGGCAGAAGACCTAAAAAGACATTCTGCAAAGAAGATATACAGATTGCCAACAAACACATGAAAGAATGCTCAACATCACTAATCATTAGAGAAATGCAAATCAAAACTACAATGAGGTATCACCTCACACCAGTCAGAATGGCCATCCTCAAAAAATCTACAAACAGGGCTTCCCTGGTGGTGCAGTGGTTGAGAGTCCGCCTGCTGATGCAGGCGACACGGGTTCGTGCCCCGGTCCGGGAAGATCCCACATGCCATGGAGCAGCGGGGCCCATGAGCCATAGCCACTGAACCTGCACGTCTGGAGCCTGTGCTCCGCAATGGGAGAGGCCACAACAGTGAGAGGCCCACGTAAAGCAAAAAAAAAAAAAAAAAATTCTACAAACAATAAATGCTGGAGAGGGTGCGGGGAAATTGGAAACCTCTTGCACTGTTGGTGGGAATGTAAATTGATACAGCCACTATGGAGAACAGTATGGAGGTTCCTTAAAAAACTAAAAATAGAACTACCATATGAACCAGCAATCCCACTACTGGGCATATACCCTGAGAAAACCATAATTCAAAAAGAGTCATGTACCACAATGTTCATTGCAACTCTATTTACAATAGCCAGGACATGGAAGCAACCTAAGTGTCCATCGACAGGTGAATGGATAAAGAAGGTGTAGCACATATATACAATGGAATATTACTCAGCCATAAAGAGAAACAAAATTGAGTTATTTGCAGTGAGGTGGATGGACCTAGAGACTGTCATACAGAGTGAAATAAGTGAGAAAGAGAAAAGCAAATACCATATGCTAACACATATATATGGAATCTAAAAAAACAAAAAACAAAAACAAAAAATGGTTCTGAAGAACCTAGGGTCAGGACAGTAATAAAGACGCAGACATAGAGAATGGACTTGAGGACACAGGGTGGGGAAAGGGTAAGCTGGGATGTAGTGAGAGAATGGCATGGATATATATACACTACCAAATGTAAAATAGATAGCTAGTGGGAAGCAGCCTCATAGCACAGAGAGATCAGCTCGGTGCTTTGTGTCCACCTAGAGGGGTGGGATACGGAGGGTGGGAGGGAGACGCAAGAGGGAGGAAATATGGGGATGTATGTATACGTATAGCTGATTCACTTTGTTATACAGCAGAAACTAACACACCATTGTAAAGCAATTATACTCCAATAAAGATGTTAAAAAATAATTACTGCAAAAAAAAAGACGTAGCTGAGAGTTTCAGCTCCAAGGCCCTCAAAAATTCAGCTGTAATAGTAAGATTATCTGAATTGTTTATGTATTATGTTTATCACTTATAAAGAGGTACTGAAATATTTACAATTATGATATGATAGCTGAGGTTTCTGGCAAAATAATGCAGTTGCTGGGGGATATGACAATAGAAAAGAATATCAACATGAGCAGTCATCAGTGATACTGGTTATAGCTGAGTGATGGTATACGTACAACTCTTTAGTTTTGCATATATTGAAAAATGCCATTAGAAAGAGTCTTGTTTTAAAGAAGAACTCGCTTGAACTATAATCATAACAACAATGCAATTGATAGTACCTGGCCACTCTAAGGTTGGTGCCCTACCCTGACCGTCTGTCTCTGCACCTTCTGTCTCTCCTATAGTCTTCATAAGGTGTAGTTATTTTGTTTACCTGATTTTAGTCTATTTCTCACTGAGCTTTAAGTTCAGAAAGAGAAACAGCTCTAATTTACTACTGAATATTCAGCATCTAGCCCAAGGCCTGTGCCGAGTGGGAGCTAAGTTAGTATTTGGGAAGGAAAGAAGGAAGGAAGGAAGGGAAGAAAACCATACTAGCACCACCGAAGGCACTTAATATGTCATTTACTATCTTGTTTCATTTAATTCCAACCATCCCATGAGAAAACAGCCATTAGAAAAGATATATGCAGGCCTCGCTCTAGGTCATGAGCTGAGAAGTAGCAGGACCAGGATTTGGAAATGACCTGGATCTGCTTGGCAGGAATGAGAACACAGGCATGCGCCACCACAGCACTCCAAACACACCTGTTGAGCACAAAGATGATTTCGGCTCACAGAGGGTGAGAATTGAATCTCGACTCAACAAACAGCTAATATGAAATCAGTCCTAAGTTAGTCTTTCTATTATGGAGTCTATTATTTAATGAACTCACTTGGAAAACACATCTACTGGATGGCCCTCCCTGGTATACGATATCTACCAGCAAATCTAAAATTCTGCCTGATGCCCAGACCAAATACTGGGTAAATCACTGCCCCAAATATGTACTGAATATAGATTTGACTTAATGCCAATGAGTTTTTGAAGATACAGTACAAATGTTACATAAGGAAGGAACCGAAAAAAAAAAAAAGGAGCAAAGTAGAAACCCTACAATCAGGATAGAGTTATAGTAAAATAGGGTCAGGCAGACCTTGACTTAAATGTTGCCGTTCAGTTATGTAGAAGCTCCGGGAAAGTGACTTACCTTCCCTGAGTCTGTTTCCTGAGCGTACTGGTATGGATAATAGTACTTCTAAAATTCTCATGGGTATGTAAGATACTTTTAGATGCGGATTGAATTTATCCTCTTACCTTTTTCTGCCCGCGTCGGTTTCAGCGTCTGGGGCACTTTTGCCTGGCCGGCTGAAGATCTTTGGTGTAAACAAAAATCTAGCTACTCCTCTTCAAATACAACTCTGACCTTCAGGTGTTTGAACTGATTGGTCAAGAGATACTCTGGTGTGAGGCCCATTTATTCCATCAAAAGGGTCTCCATCGGGGCTCCCCTGGCGGCGCAGTGGTTGGGGGTCCGCCTGCCGAGGCTGGGGACGTGGGTTTATGCCCCGGTCCGGGAGGATCCCGCGTGCCGCGGAGCGGCTAGGCCCGTGAGCCATGGCCGCTGAGTCTGCGCGTCCGGAGCCTGTGCTCCGCAGTGGGAGGGGCCACGACGGTGAGAGGCCCGCGTACCGCAAAAAAAAAAAAAAAGAAGCTAGGGCTTCCCTGGTGGCGCAGTGGTTGAGAGTCCGCCTGCCGATGCAGGGGACACGGGTTCGTTCCCCCGGTCCAGGAGGATCCCGCGTGCCGCGGAGCGGCTGGGCCCGTGAGCCACGGCCGCTGAGTCTTCGCGTCCGGAGCCTGCGCTCCGCAATGGGCGGGGCCGCGGCAGTGAGAGGCCCGCGTACCGCAAAAAAAAAGGGTCTCCGTCATCGTTAGTACAAATGTGTCTCCTTGTAACTTCTAACTTTTAGTCCTAGTTGTGCTCATCTGAACCTAACATAAGTGGTCATGTCACTCTTCCACGTGACTGAACATCAATATTTGACAGTGGAGAGTGACCCGGTGCTTCCAGGTAATACTTCCAGATAAAATATCAGCAGTGCCATCAACCTCAGTTTTCCTTGATGATTATTGTGCCTACACTAAGTTTCATAGTAACTCTTTATAATAAAGTATGGTTTTCTAAAAACTCAAGGATGTCACAGCTACATCTCAGCAATGAGTGTAGAAACTTGGTCAACCACTAGTGTGCAGGCTTCTTGTAACACGTGTGCAATTTTGCCTTTTCAAAAAAAAAAAAAGCAGCTCAGATGATGGAGGAAGCTTCCTGGGAGATGAGGTGTCCATCAGTATGTGTGAGGCTTTTTGTTTGAGCTAGTCAACCAGTTCAGAGAAATGAAGGAGTCACCCCAGAAATTTTCCTCAACCTATCCTGATAAGGATAAGCTTAATGTCCCCTAAATGACTCTTGATGTTACTCCAGAAAGGAACCTAAGTAATGATTCTCCCTTCCTTGCTTGTGTTTTTTAATTGGAAGACTGGGATCTATTGCTTGAGCAAGATAACCATACCAAATTAGACTATGCTTGCTGGAATAAGGAGTACATACATTTTAAAGTAAATAAATGGTTTTAAAGCATGACACAAATTAAGCAATGTGAATAATTACCATCAAGCTTTCATCATCATTTGGGATCCATCTGGGGAAAATGACATAGGAAAGGAGCTTCCCTCCACAGAAGAAGCCCTCACAGGCTCAGCCTGAGCCTGGAACAGTGATTCTCAACTCTGATTACAGTGGATTCACCTGAGGAGCTTTTAAAACTAGCCAGGCCCACTCCCACACGAGATTCTAATATGCGGCTAGGGTGGAAAATCACTGGCCTAAAAAGAAAACAGTGGCCTGTGAATGCTGGGGTCACCAGGGGACTTGGGAACCCCTCAGAGGTAGGGTCACCCGTCTCAGCAGAGAGCAGCTAATTCTGCCCATTATCCAAGTGTCTTGGTCCCCTGAGCCTCTTGTCTCCTCAGGTGAATGAAACCCTGGTGGCTCCAGGTGACCATGCTTGTCACCATTTGGTATAGACTCCAAGCAGGGCAACATCATTCTCTCTGCTTGTTTCTCCCGCATCCTTCTTTGGCTTCTAGATTTCCTCAGAGGCAGCCATAGGACACAACGCTAATGGGGAGATAGAGGCAGCTGTGGTAATAACGCCTCCCACCATCCCAGACCTCCTTCCCAATCATCCCTCGCCTAGGACTGGTCTCAGGTGTAGATAGAGCAGCCTGATAATAGCAATCACACTGATGATTTATGAAGTATCCGCTAGGTGGCACGGAGCTAGAAGCTTTCCATCTATCATTTCTGAAAAAAGATACTATCTTCACTCTGTAGATGGGGATATTGATGTTCAGAGTGATTAGGCAACTTGATCAAAACACACATGGCTGGGACCCAAATCTAGCTGGCTCCTTCCAGGACACACTGCCCGTCTTTACATCTTGCCCCCTGCAGTTTCTTATCCGCATCCTCAAATTACATGAAGTCCAACCCATGAGAAAACGAAAAGGCCTCTGGGAAAGTGGAGAGAGTGTGGGGTAGAGAGAGCGGTGAAGACTCAGCGCCTGTGGAAAGGAGGCATTATTGACGGTGACAAGGAAAGGAGGAAGGGACAGGACGAGGGCAGAGGGAGCGATGAGCTGGGACACTTGTGAGAACCAGAGGCTGCAGGGCACCAGCCGCTGAGGAAGGGAAGGAGAGGGGAAGAGAGAGGGCCCGTCTCAAGAGGCCAGATAAGGCCGAGGTACGTTAACATGTATAAACTGCACTTTGTTTTCTCCCCTTAGGACCTGCTCCTTCTTTGGCGCCTGCCAAGCAAAACTCACTTAACTCTTATCAGATTTAGCCAAATCTTGGGAAGGCCAGTAAGTCAAAGGCAGTGAACTGATGTCTGGTTTCAGAATATCCACGTCAGAAACCTGGTCAGAACATGGTGAGAAGAAATGGGTAAGGAGGAATGTGGGAGCGCGTTTGGGGGCCAAAAGTGTTATAAGTAAGGGGAAAAAGAAAATAAACAGAAGTTAAATTTTACTCTGTGCTGACCTGGATTCCACTCTTGTGACCCTAGCTGGAGAAAAGCCCTTTGTCCCATGGCAGCCAAGTGTAGGGCCAGCTGCTACCGTTCAAATTAAGCCAAGCGGTGAAAAATCTGTTGGTTTGCGCATGCGACGTTGGTTCCTGAGATTGGGTTGGTCCTTCCCTGCTCTCCTCCTCTCTTCTCCAGGCCAGGGGAGGCGGGTGCCTGTGCTGACCCAGGACCTCCCTGGAGACACAGGCTGCACGCTGGTTGTCAGGCCCCTCCTTCGGCTTAATCAAAAGCCACCTGCAGGAAACTAGTGGTCAGATGGACTTTCCCACAATCCTCAGTTAGCATGATGTCAGGTCAGAAGGTTGCCCTGGAAGCCAATAAAAACAGAGCCAGACACATCTTCCCTGGGGGACTGATGTCCAGACGGGTTTCTCAGCTTAGCTGCTGCCCACACATCCATGCTGGTGAGCCAAGGCCGGGGGTTGGTTTTCTAATCTTCCCAAAGGTAGATAGGCTGGTTCCCTGAGCAGAGACTCAGAGTGAGGGTAACTGTGGGAATCAGGGAAGGGGAAACCTCTTCCTTGACACCCTCCCTGTCCCTGTTGGACAAATAGGGGAAAAAGAATATACTGTGAGGTGAAAACGGTGCCTGAGGAAGGAGCACTGGAGGAGTAAAGCTAGAATACGGTGCTAATCAGACAGGAGTCTGAAATTTTTAAGTAACCAAAGTCTACTTCATGCACTTTGAAATTCCACATGACAAGCCTTTTGGGAGCACTGAGGATGGCCTCAGTCCACAGGGTCGTCCATAAATTCAGCTATAGAAAGACTGAGAGAAACAAGCTCTACAAAACTGATAACAACAGTGGCTAGCACCCTTTCTGGCCCATGTGTTACGTATCAGGCGCTGTGATGGGTGATGCTCAAGCATGATCTCGTTTAATCCTCCACAGCAACCATTTAAGGTAGGGCTTCTTGTTCCCATTTTACTGAGGGTAAATTTTAAATGAGGAAACTGAGGCCTCAAGAGTCTTAGTAATCCCCCACAAAGTTTGGCTCTGTGCCAGGCACTTGTCATACCTTACCTTACCTCATCTACTTCTATTGAACTGGAGTTGCCCTCAGATTCTAGTTAAACAGGAAATGCTGCAAAGGCATTAGAAGCCCCGCCCTGTGCCAGGGAAGGAGAACCTGTAGGAAGGAGTAAGCCGGTTTTGCTTCCTCTGCAAATCATGGTGCTGGCACCTGGTTGTTGCCAATAAAGTTTTTGAAGAGAATGAAAATGATCACCTTGGCCCCAGCTTAAAGGTGCATTTTATTCCACAACTCGGAAACCAAGAAGCCTGCAGAACTGATGCCCAAGGATCAAAAGCATGTATCTAGTGCCAGGTTATATGAGATTAATAAGTGTTTCATAAATGAGTGGATGAATAAACGAATGATTTCTCACTCAAAAGTCTGGCAGGGCAAGGCTGGGCTACATTCCTATACCCATTCCTACCTGATTTTCCATGTCTGTGTTTTTCCGTGTATGTATTGCCATGTCTGTGTGCCTCTCTGCTTAGAAGCTTTTGGCTTAGAAAAATCAGACCTGAAGACAAAGCTTAGCAATGTGAAATTAAGGCTCTTAGCCATTCCTTATCGAAAAAGCACAGTAATGATTTTTTTTTAAGCCCATGATCTATTTTACCCTCTTATCTGTATTTACTTCTTCCAGTAAACAAAATTTAAACAAACCCAAGAAAGCTTCTAGGTTCTTCTTCCCCTTTTGCAGGAAAGACAGTTCTTCAGACATACTTTCTTTAAAAATAAAGTGCATATAATTTACCACATTCAAGACTTAGAGTTCTCTATTTGTGGAAGATTCCGAAAATAGAAGCATCTGCCGTAATATCAGGGCTTTAGAGCTGAAGCGTCTGTCCAAACTCACAGACTGGTATTTCAAAACATTGAGGTAGTCTCCAGCATGGCTGTGATGAATCCTGTCGGGAAAAGGAGGCCATTTTCATTCCTGAACCCTCCACCTGGCTCTGCCTCCCTGCTGACTTCCGTACCTGCCCGCAGCAATATGTGCTGGCCTGTGCAGGGCCTCGCACCATCAATGGAATCCACTGTTTCCCAGCGGGGCACCTGCATGGCAGCCTCAAACTGTGAGGCCATACCATAAGCCCCTCCTTTCTCCTCCGGGCACCCAGCGTGAAAGAAAACTTGTTGAGGCCTGGAAGCCCACTTGCATCATAATTAGACTGCTTGGCCAACAGTAAACCACCGACATCTCCAGGAGAACACAAGAAACTACTTCCCAATCTTAGGTACCTGCAAAACTATGGGCCAAGGCAGTGTTAGCATGGGACTTGAGCTCTCTCCTCTTGCCTCTGAAAGAATGTTAGGAGTGAAGACTGAGGAACACTACCAGGCGCCCTAACTCTGCTTCTGACTTCCAGTTTGGTTTGGTTTTCACAAGGGTACATGCACCTTTAAGCCATCCTCAGATCTGTGAGCTCATCAAGAGTGGGACCCCATAACACATAACCTGGACCAGATCTTAGCCGGAGCTGCAAAACACTGTAATCCACGCTACGAAAAGTCTTCTCTGAGGAGGTGATAGTGCTATTATGACAATAAATATGGTTCAGTCTAAAAATGCTTATTTATGACAAAAAAAATTATTCACTTTGAAAATGTTTCACTCTTTCAATATCTTGTATTGATTTGTTGGTTTATTTGAATTTAAAAGGCATAACGCAAAGGTAACGATCATGGCTTTTGCAGTCAGGCATACCTGGGTTCTCATCTTGTGTCCACCACATCAAGGATGCGTGAATTTGGAGTAAATTGCTTAATCTCCGAATTCCTCTTTTTTTCATCTGAAAAATGGGCATATTGACAGCTAGCATATTACTGAGAATTAAATTAAATATTGTATGTAAAATATTTAGCACAGGCCCTGAACCACAGTAATAGGTCCATAATTAATGATCACTATTACTCTATTGTTTTAATATAAGCCCAATGATAAATTAGTAAAGAATATGATGGTAGAATAACATCTTGAATGACACCGAGTTTCCAATGTCCACCTTCACCAAAACTTAATGAGGTTTATAATTTTGCAATTAAAATTGATGACAAACCATCCTCACATAAATCCTGGAAAACAGAGAAGGTCAATGATTGCTTTAATCTGATTAAAGTTGCTTTAGTTCTGATGTGAGGGTAAGAGAATTCTAAGATCTTCAAGTTCTATACTATTCAAGAAAAGATAACCAAACGATTTCATCAGACCAAATTGTAAGACACATGTTAAGCAATTTAGGGCTGCTCATTGGAGGATATTTAAATCTATCATTTCCACTGTTCGTTTGAACAAGTCACCTCACCTCTGTGCCTCAGTTTTCTCATTGGTAAAACAGGAATAGGATTAAATAAGATAGTGGAAGTAAAATACTTAGCCCAGGACCTGACTCAATAATCATTCAACAAATGTCAACTATGCCCACTCTTGTGTTACTGCCAACAAAGCTCTTTCCCTCTTATTTGAAAGTTTCCTGCACTCTGTCATCCTGTTATGTACCTTTGTCATTGTTCAGGGTACATCTTGATATTGTTGATTTGGTGATGATTTGTAACATGTGCTGTCGGACTTATTTCTCCACACAAACCTCCTTAAAACTGGATGGAGAATGTGCCCTGAGAGTTCTCACTGGAGGGGCAGCCAGTGGAAACAGGGCTCCAGAACCAGAAAATCGGAAGGGGAAATCACTGAACCTGGAGCAACCCATGTGGCTTTCATTAGCACCAGGTAACATACTCACAATTTAATAAGTACTCCCAGTGAGGACATAAGCTAGAGCAGAACCCAGTTTTGATTTCAAGCTACTCAGGCAAGAGGTCAAGGAGAAAATTAATACAATCTCTACCAGACCTAACGGGTTTCTCTTCTCATAGAGGAGGGATCATTCCAGTGCTACACCTTTTATCCCAAGCCTTAAAATAAATCTGAGTCTTTTCTGCTTAAGGAATTTATATAAAGTTTTACAAGGAGATAAAAGTTAAATGTAGCTCTATGTTTAGCTGACTAATCAAAATAAGAGTAGATAAAATCAGAACTTCTCTGAAAAACTGAAGGTACATATATGTTGTATTTATGAAGAACCCACAAATATATCAGAAAAAGTCAAGAATATTTAAGAATCCTTTCTTTCATCTCTACTGTATTCCATCTACTCTAATTAGTTAATCAGTTAAAGGCTAGCTATAACCTTGACTATCATGGAGCTGGATCTAAAATGGAACATGTACAAAAAATTTTCTGTGATCTTAATCCTTTCTTATGACCTACAAGTGATATTTACATTTTTGGGGTTTATATCTTTATTTTTTCCTTAATTTGATTCTTGCTTTTCCTAGGCTGTGCCTCATACATTAACATATTTGCATTCACTAAAAGTCATTAATTATATTCTAGTTTGTGTATGGACTTTCTTCCAAATGAAGGAAGCAAAGGACACTATGATTTCCTTTCCTTCCCTCTGCCTGTGTCAGCTATAAGATATGAAGAAAAATTAATTAGGCTTAACCCTTGACTTCTCAATATGTGTGTTTTTCTGAAAGCTTCTCTGAAATGGAAAAGAATGTTTATGTGTACAAATGGGCCAGGCTATTTTTTATCTATGTTATTTTTACTTAATCTGAACTCTAATTTGTAACTGATTACTTTGCTAGATTATGGAACAACCCAAACAATATTTCACAAATAAAAGTTCACAGTGAAATTAACGGGGAAGCCACATATATGCCCGTGTACCCCCACTTCTGCACATTCTTGAAATTCCAGTTTACATTTAGTTTTGCCTGAAATATTATTTAAGTATTCTGGATATTTTGGTTTAGTATTGCAAACATTAGGTTGTTCATGTATTTGTGTTTTTACAAATTAGACAAGGAACTGCAGTATAAATGGATTTGGGGCTGAAATTTCTTTTAAAATATTTTAATTTGAATTTCTCATCATAATAAAGTTCTGTCAGTGCCACTCCTCTTATATGTTTCTCTGGATAGGTGTAAAGCCACTTTATTTTTGTACTAACAAAGAGAATTTTGATTCTAGAATAGTAAAAATGTGAGAAACAGTAATTGGGAAAAACATATACGATCAGGACAGGGTGGATTTGACTCACCTTCTAAGTCTCTCTTTCTGAGAAAAGTGTCTTTTCCCTGTGTACCATGAAGGGTACTGGGCGGCTGCTGGAGGGTGCTGGGCATGGATCCAGGGCAGCCCTGGGCTCACTTACCTCCACAGTCACACTAATGGGGGTGGGGAAAGCGCCGAGGGGGCTTCTGGGAGACAGAACAGCCCCCAGCTGTTGTTGTTAAATGTGGACACACCCTTCAGGTTGCCAATCCCCAGGGTCCCCATTTGTTAACTCTGCCTGTTAACCCAGTTATGTTACCTGCCCTGCCCCCCTGCCCTCAAGCTGTGACCATCTGCATTTTTGACCCCCGCAGCAATAAACTGCTCGCTGCAAAGACATCTTCATATAATCCACCCAGAAAGGAATCATTTATGGTTAAAAAGTAACAGTGGTGAGAACTTCTTGGAAAATGCAAAAGTTTCCCACCTCTACTCTGCCCTCCATCTATCCTTCAGGCCCTTATGTGGACTACTTTGGTCACATTAAAATCCAGCAGCCCAGAGTACCCCAGAGGGGGGCATTTTATTGACATGGAGGAAAGGACCATTTTAGAATAAGAGACACCAATGAGGATCATTGAAGTTTCCAACCCTGAACAGAAAGAGCAATTTTGGACAACCCAAGGATGGCTTGGGGGCATTTGGGACTGGGTGAGCAGGGAGTGAAGGGAGAACCAAGAAGAGGGGATCCCACAGAGGGAGGTGGCCTGGAAGGGAAGAACAGAACATTTGCTTCCTTTCCTGTGGGAGCAGCTATGGTGTCCTGTAAAGACTTTGTGGGGCTCCTCTGTATGAAGTCTGGAAAGCTGCATATCTCAGGCTTATCCAATCTCTCCCAGTCCACTGCAGATTTCACCTCCTTATCCAGACCCCACCTTAAGAGGAAAGAATGGAGTGTCATGTGAGCGGAGCACAGATGCCAGCTGTCAGCTTGTCCAAGGAGGGAAGAGAGTCAGATGCTGCACTCTTGCCTGGGGCTTCCTCTGCCCTCAATGTCCTCCGTTCACTTCTCGTGACTTTTCTCTATTTGAGAAAACTTCTATTCCTTGCAAATTCTTGTGTCTCCTATAAAATAAAGCTACTTAGAAAATTAACACACTTAAGAAATCAGTGCTTTTCTTCCCTCACAAAGAAAGGAAAGTATTGACATCACCTGAAGGGAACTTCTAGAAGCTAAGATCAGGTCATGTACAGACGCGCAGTTTCCATTTCAAGAAATGGTCTCTTGGAAGGACTCTGTTGGAATATCTATCAGTAGAGACTTGCTGGCTGCCACGGAATTAAAACTAAAAAGGAAAGAAGTAATGTTCTCCAACAAGTAGCAATTCAATTATTTCAATAACACACACAACACAAACACAAACGCACACACACACACACACGCAAAACCAATTGCTAATGAAAATAACTCATATCTTCATGTCCTCACTCTAAAAGAAACTAATCCATTCATTTCTGACTAATGTGTCACACTGCCCAATGATGAAGCTAATAATAATAATGATAATAATAGTAATAATAAGTAACACATTCCCAGCTATGTAAGAGCTTTACACGCACAATCTCGTTTATTCTCTCAACAGCCTAATGAGACACTCTCACTAATATCTAATTTTACAGATAAGGGAACTGAGGCAAAGAAAGTTTATGTAACTGGCTATACAGCTGGCCATTTCCAGCATTTGGAATCAGCCAGTTTAACTCTAGAGCAGGGACTTGAAGTAACTTTTGTGTACACTTCCTCACTGCTGTCTCTCTTCTATCCCCAATCTTGATTGATGCCAACAAAGCCATTTTCGTAAGGGCAAAAAGTCGCTCTATACGTAAACATTTTATTTCAATTATAATATTCTTAAAACTACTTCCAGGACATTTCTTAATCTTCTAAAAAATCCAATTACCATCTCATCTCAGAGCCGTCCAGGATTCTCCATTTTTTTTTCAGTAGATAGCAGTCAACTGATTTCCATGCAACTCTACACACAGCATTGTAAACCCACTGTATCAGGGCAGTTTGGGGAGGTGAAAGGGACCCGAGTCATGAATTAGAGGTGGTGGGATCAGGCAGTTGGATCCGTTTCAGCAAGTCTTTGATTGGGATGGTCACATTCCAGGCATTTTTATCTCTTTTCAATGAAGCTTGCATTAGTTTTGCTTCATTTGTGCACATCACTCAGATGGATCGCAAAGCCCTTTAAGCTCATTCCTTTTCAATTACCTATTTTTGAACTCCAGCTGACTCCGTTCAGAATTGCAGTATTCAAGGAGTCTGGATTTGGGACCCCATCCTCAGTTTCAGCTCGCGTCCCACCTCCCTGTGCATAAGGAACATCGACCCTGCTTGCACTGAAAAGTAGCACCGCTTCTTGGAAACCTAAGATGCTGCTCCTTTTCAGGCATTGGGAGAAAGAAATGCTTCTCCTCCAGTACTCACAAAACCACTAAACCCACAGCCGCAGGGTGGCCCCAGGACTTACCTTTTCTGTTGAGTGTGTGTGTTTGAGGCCCTGTGGTTTTTCCAGTCGAGGAGACCACAGTCCAGTCATCCCGGGCACACATTACATCTTCACCTCATTGCTGAAAGGCCTTTCTCAGAGAGTGGGGGGCTGAAATTCTAGAACTGCACTTGCATTTCTACTGTCATTGTTTAGAGAGCTTGGGAGGACTGTATGTAGTAGGAATTGCAAGAAAGGTTTAAACAGATACACACGTGCCCAGTGCAATTGGAAGTTCCGAACTGAAATAGTAACCATCCCAGATGCTAAGAAATTAAACCCATGCTACAAAATTCCCAGATGGAAGGACCAAGATCCACTTCCAAGATATACTGACCCCAACGCTAACGTAGGAAGAGCGGCGGGAAGAGGTGGAGGAGGAAAATAAAACATGAGGCCAGAGTCTGTAGCATAGCTCATTTTATTGTTTAAACAGTTTTTGCATAGGAAATATATCTGCTTCCAGTAATTGACTGCAGTATGAGCAGCTGCTAGCAGTATAGGCTGGATATAACAGTAACAATCACATTAAGTCAAGCTTGATTTACACCAGTTTAAAACTTGTGGCAACTGAGTTCATTTGCAACCCACAAAAAGTACCCAAAGAACATTATCCTCCAACCGGGCACAATAAAACCTTCGCTAACATTCTGGCCCAGTCTGGGGCTGATCCCAGAGGTCTGAACGCCAGAAATTAAGTAACTGTCGTATAATACATCCTACTGCTAAAGGTTTGTTACACGGAGATTGTGCATGTGCCTCCTTTTTGAAAAAATTTAATTAAAATACAAGGTTCTGTATTTATGGCCCATGAGGACAAAAATGCCAAAAGTTTTAAAATGGATCAACCCTGGTGTGTAGCTAGCAAGCAATAACTGACTACTCGTCACCTACAGTTGTACTAAATGTATCTAAAGAAACACACAGTCCTACAAAAGTTGTTCTCAGAGAAATATCATTGAGGTGAGGGCACCTCTTCCCAGGATGCTAAAAGTTCTATGTGATATAAGCACAAATTAACAGCTTGATGAAGACATAATCTAATGCAGCTTTGAGAAGCCTATGCCTGGGATGGAGTTACCCCTCACATTCTACAATGTTGTAGAGATTTTTTTTTTTTCCAAGAAAGTGTCATTTGAAACATATTTACAACTGAACTCAACAGAGACTGTGAAATTGAACAGGCACTGCTCATTTGTTTGAGTTTTTTGGTAAACATTTTGCTGGTTTTTTTTTTTGTTTGTTTCTTTCTCGTTTTGCATCAACTTTTTTCAGTCCATGCAACTTCAATGCCCTCGATGAAGAATGCATAATAAGCCATACTTCTTAAAAAAAAAAAAAAAAAGACTTCCTTCTGCATAAAGAGATATATTTGCCACATCAGTCCCTGTAGCACAGTTTTCAAAACCATTCTGTCAAAAATACAGTAATACAAGACTGGCTTTAGTGTCACCAGCTCACACTGCCTTGTGTGTATGTAGGCCACCATTTGTTACTGGTACTGTATCATGCAATAAAAGTTATCAGAGGCTGGGGCTGGCGTGCTCATAGGCTAGTGGCACTGAAGCGTTTTCACAATCTCAACAATTTGAATTGCAACACACAGATATTTCTAAAGAGTCTTAACTAGTGAACCCTTTTATTATTTAAAAAAACAAAAAAACAAAACTACTTACAACCATTGAAGAAAGAATTGCAACAACAACAAAAAAATGTAAAAATTGACCGTCTCCAACTTGTCCCCTTTGACTATATGAACAATGTCACCAACAGATCTGTGGCACGGACACAGTACAAAGAGTTGTCATGGCAATGAGTTTGGCTGATGCAAAGGTCATTGTGCAGGGTCAAAGGGCAAAAATCAGTGGTCCATGTTACCCCCCAACTGCAGTGCTCCACCCCACCCACACAATTTTTAAGGAATTAGAAAAAAACAGGGGAACGACCAGAAAGTGCAAAATATGAAGAAGGCAGCTTTCAGCTCCTTCAGCATGGAGTAGAACATTCAATTTTGAGCTTTTACAATTGGACTTGAATAGCCTGCACATTTAAGAAAAAAAAAAGTTTTCAATAGAAACCCAATTTTTTAAAGTCCAGGAAGCATGCAGCTGGTTAATGTTAACCAAAGACCTTGACAGGAACATGTAAACTATATTGAATGTCATGCTTGGGGCCTATCTGCCAGCAATATTGTAGAGTTGTTTCATTAAAAATGAATACTGTACACTGAATATGGGATAACTTTCTGCAGCCTTCATCGTTTCACACGGTACATAGAGTTTGAATCTAGGTAAAGAACACATGTCCTGGTGTCACACCGCTGAAGATGTCCCTGTGCAATCTCTTTTGTTGAGTCCTTATGAAGCTACAAGTCACAAATCCAAGATTCTGCTCCCTGAGGACACATTATGTGAGACATAGCACGGTTTTGTCATTTTCTGCCTATCCTGAATGCTCTGTGAAACAACCTTAAATACCATCACGTAACAATCACAAAAACTTTTGCTAAAGGCCGTATATACTAATAAAAAGACAGTGGTGCTTCTGACATTCTGAAATGCTCTGAAAACCAACTTTTCCAATACTAAATACAACAAAATAACCTTCATAAAATATAACTTTTCTCCATTTACACTTTTTTAAAGGATTAGTATCCTATGCTTTTCAAGCACAGGAATCTGTGAAATAACTCCTAACATGGACAGATTTTTTTTTTTTTTAATACATAACTTAAGAGCCTGGAGAGTTTTAACTCAAGTCCAGTCTCCAAACAAGGAATATTCTTGTTTACTTTAAAAATGGAAACAACATATAGTTCCATTATAATTGTTAAAAAGTTAGCTTTACAAACATGGGAATTTTAATTTAAAAAAAAATTCTTAACTATACAGTGTACAAATTACTGTCTACAAGGTAGGCGGTTCATGAAGAAGACCTTTCGCTCTTCTTGCTACTCGCAGCTTCACAGATTCATTCACATATTTTTTTTTAATGGAGCTGCCCACCCGAACATTACCCCATAACTATATTGCTATAATTAAGATTTTTGCCATGTCTTTATGTACAGTCTCCTTCACTGCCTTTTTCTTTTTTCTCCTTAGACAAGCCTCAAACGCTCATGTCACTCCAGAGGAAACACTTCAGAGGCACTGTGAGGGGTGGGCTGCAAAGCAACGCAGGGAAAGCTGAACAGTGCCACGGAGCCGGGGCTGGAGACGCCACCCCCTACTGATGCCCTTGGGTGACCTTCACCATCCTGTAGCTCTGCAGTTCTGGGGAGGGGAGGGGCGTGCAAGACCTGCAAGAGGGGGGGCCCTTAGTCACAAGATACTTCCTGGTAAAAAGAGGAGGAGGCCGAAATGGATTTGAGATTATAGAGTAGTATCTTTTTAAGAGTTTTATCTCAAAAGGAAAGGAGAAAAAAAAATGATTAAAAAAAAAAAAAGCAACACTTGAACTAGGCCTTTGTATTCAAGAGGCAGGCAGGAATACCCACAGTGTGTAACTTATTTAGCTAGAGCTGCTCATTCACTGGCAAAAAAAAAGAGAGCGACTCTGCTCTTAAAAAAATACTGCGTGTCCTGTGAGGTTGATTTGTTCACCTACTAGGTTGAAGAGACATGAAGAGCTTGGCTGAGATGATCTGTTTTCCACCAGGGCAAGTCATCACAGAAATGACTGGACTTCCTTTTGAACTTGCGCTCCTGCTGTGCTTTTCAGCACTGGGGCTATCAAACTGAATGGGCTAATCAAACACAATTCTCAGGCCCATAAGCATTGTTCTAAAGTATTCATTATTAAATGATATGCTGTGAGAACAATAGACAGTTTATTTTATTAGGCCATGGCCTGGGGGAAGGGGGTCGGGGGCTCCTCAGGACAGCCCACCATGTGTCACTAATTCTAAAAGATTTTCCCCCTAGTAATGAATTCCCTCAATGGGACTGGGGCGGGGGGCGGGCAGTGGGGCAGAGTAAAGTAGAACCAGCCTCCATTCACCCTCTAGCCCTCCGGGGAAATTAAATCCAATATATATACTTGAGGTGCCATCCCTTTAAAAAAATCCCATCAG
The DNA here is from genome assembly GCF_964165515.1 of Mesoplodon bidens. Lineage (NCBI taxonomy): Eukaryota > Metazoa > Chordata > Mammalia > Artiodactyla > Ziphiidae > Mesoplodon > Mesoplodon bidens. Next base: position 64,718,808 of record NC_138162.1, on the reverse strand, counting down.
CATCTAATGGCTTAATTCATCCACAGGAAAATTCATTTCTAAAAATTCTCTATTTCCCTTCGAATATGGTTCTCTGTTTAAAAAGGGCAGGTAAAATGAAAACTTAACAAGACTTATTATTTTTGTTCCTTAAAAATTGAACTTTGATTTTAATCTAGAAGTCCGAATACATGCAATAATAGCCCTCTGTTCAATCTCCTGGATACTAAAAAAAATTTCCAAGCGCACTACCATCCGTTTGAAGTAGTGAGTCACAGGTAAATCACAGACTAACATTCATGAAATGAAGAAACGGGGAAGGAAAGTGGTGGGGAAGGGATGCGGGAGCACCCCCTCCAGCAGGATGGCATATTTTAGAGGAGAAAGTATGCTCAGGTGTTAAAGCCCCAAAGTTGAAACATCTGCTAGATGTACTTTTCAACGACTATCTTTGCTAACTATGAGACAGGCTCACTCTCCACTGTGGATCCGGAACTTTCAAGAAAAACGACCACCCCCCCCCCTAAAAAAGATAAGACCGTTTGTTTTAAGCCAAGTCTGCCTCCAGGTGAATTGGTTGTGTTTGCTTGCTCTTACTCTGTTGCTATGAAAAGCAGAAAGGAGTTCCGCTTGCACCCCAGGTGGGGAGTTTGAGAGGGAAACCTGTGAAGTTGAAGTTTCTCACAGTAGGCAGAACAGTCGCTGTGCAGCCCAGGCCCAACTCAGGGTGCACTGCTTCACAGCTACACTGTAAAGTGTTAAAAATCCTCCCACCCACCCCAGAATATATATATATGTATATTAAAAAAAATCCCCTGTCCATCTCTCAGTACACAAAAGGACCTCATCACACTGCAAAAATAGCAGTACCCACTTTGGTCAATTAAAACAAACAAACAAAAAAAAAGCATACATTATTTTTTTTTTAAATCTGTGTACTTACCTATAATAACCAATACAGCTAAAAGCACTACCTACATAGGCAAAACTTGGTATTGCATAATTCGTATAAATTTGAAATCCCTCCCCCCCCAAATATTAATTGGAAGATGAAAAACATGAAAGGTTAATAGAAAAAACACCAAAATACTGAAAATATTGCTGGTCGATTACAATTTTTAAGCGGCAACTATACACAGCCATGATATGCTTTATAAATGTGAGATAAAGGTATAACTGTCTAAAAAATCCATGATGTCACACATTTTTCTTCGTCTGGAGTACAAAATATTTTGTCATAAAAATGGTAAAGATTTAAAATGATAATAAATGCAGCAAAACAAGTGTAGTGATGTCACTTTTTTGTGTTTTTTTGTTTTTTGTTTTTTAGATTTCAAGGCAAGGCACGTAATGTGGACATTATATCTTCGTGCAAATTAGGATTACTGGAAAGAGTATTTTTAATTAAAATTTTAAGAGACATAGAGGCAAAAATGTGTCTGCCCATGCACACCACAGATCTGTCAATACAAGAAATTTGTTGAACAAGGCTAATGTCTGAAAGCACCATGCAAGTATTCAGCACCCTGATTACATTTGTTTTCTCAAGAGTGCATTTTTATATCCTACACCCTGGCGTTCCCAGTTTGTAAACTGTAAGCTTTACCCTTGTGACATGGATTTGCCTGCCTCTTTGTCTCTAGAATGCAGATTTTATAGAACCTTTTGTACACCCTATGGGTTCTTGATGCAACCAGTAATTTTAAATAAATAAATTCTACCTCCAAGGAGGCTGCAGCTAAACCAACATAAGTGCTGTGTTTTCATTAATTTTTTTTTCCTCAAGCACATGATTTGTCTTGATTTAATGCCTTTTTACTGCCCTCAAAAACTGAGGGGAAAATAAATTCGTTCAAAATTATTTTAAATTCTTTTTAATCCCCTCAATTTAGAGTCCAAGGGCTGAAGGACTTATAATCATGATTCCCCTTTAGATATAAATTTATAAATTGCACTTGCCTCTGTTAAGTGTTTCTTTTGTGGGGAAACTATTATATTAATTTTTACTGTTGCATGCAGAGATAACACTTCACCTACATAGAGGCATTTCTTCCATAGAGCCTTTGTGTTCAAACTGTTTTTTTTTTTTCCTTTTTTCTTTTTCTTTTTTTTTTTCTTTTTTTCTTTTTTTTTCTTTTTTTTAAGATTTCAAACTGGGTTACACACTGGAAAAGGCTGGGTTAAGGGCCAAAATTTAATAAATCTGTACTGATAACTAAAGGCTACAGAGATTTCATATATATTTTTTTTAACTTTTAGAAATCAGAGTGCTTATAAAATGGCTGGCTCATGGCTCTGTCACCCAGCACTTCTGATGCCGCCTCCTAGCCTTCGTTGGTGAGATAACCAGGAATAGTGATTCCATGCGTAAACAACAAGAATACTAAACCAATAAAACTAGCTTATCATGCAAATATTAAGGCATCTAGAAAGTCAGTTAAAATATATTGTCATAGAGACAGAACATCTATTTCCCAGCGGACTTCATGTAACAAAGGCTACTTTGCAGGGGCTGCGATCTACCATCAGTGAAATATCATCGACCCTTTTTATGTCATTACAGTTTCAACCTTAAGGGAATTAGTGATTGTAAGTGCTGTGATTGCTGGTCTATTATCTTCTTTCTTCAGTTTCTTTCCTTTCTCCCTTTTTGTTTGTTTTGTTTTGTCCAGTCTTCTCTTTTCCTTTTTTTTTTTTTAATTTCTTAAACTAGTGCTGTATTTCATTTTTCCCTCAGTTGCTTGTTTCTGCTTGAAGGAAAGGTTCTCCGATTATGTTCAAACCGTAATTTTGGACATTTGCCGGTAGGATGGGTGTCCTATTTGATACTTGGAAAGGAACCAAGCTAGCCCAGGTACCAGGACTGTTGGCAGGAGAGGGGCAGGAGGGAGGGAAGAGAAAAAGAAAAAATACAACGTTACTCTATAACAATATTAGAAATATAAATTCCATAGGCATCAAATTACTACAATAACTTTTTTCCAAATTGCAGTTTAATATGAGATACATGTGCTAAATTATAAACATTATATGTATATAAGCTACATGGTCTATTTCTTTCACGGATGGTAAGACTAATTGTGAAAAAAACTCGAGTAAGACTCATCCATAGTTATTAAACTCTGATTGAGGATACTCTTCCTAAAATACTTGGTCTACTTTGATGTAAATATAATATGATTTTTTGTCAAAAAAAAAAGAGAAAGAAAAGAGCAAATCTACAACAGTGCCAACATACTTTGCAAGCAATATTCTGATCTTGTTTTAATTCACCAGCAATTGTGATGTATTTCAATTTTTCACCTGCCTATCGGTTGAATAAAATTGAAAGCCATAATGAAAGAGATTTTTTTTTCCCTTCACAATAAGAGAAAATACATTTTGCGGAAGGCCAGTGCATAATGTGTAGTTGGAAGCTGACACCAGAAGCCAGGGCATCCCCTGTCCCTCCGCATCAGTCATGTCTCCACATCCCAGCTGCTCTGAGTTTGGGAGTCTGGAGAGCGGCCTGGGAGAAGCCCCACAGGAAGGGAGTAAGCAGAGGAGAGGCTTGCCCCTCTCCAACCAACTCTAATTTCACCCATACTGTATTTGGGGCTGTATAAAACAAAAACAGTTCAAAAAACAGTTCTCTAATTGCTACTGGCATAATCTCTCATTAAACAAGTATCATACAGAGGAAAATAACACGACACCTACATGTCACAAAACAACCCCATAACATACATTCTGGGTATACCTAATCAGATGCATTATTTGTTTCAACATTCAACTAGGAACTAATGTCAGCTAAGTAACAGCTGCATAAATAATCATGAAACAAGAAAACATCCAACTGACAATTCCATACCCAGTTTTGTCATCATCTGGCATGGAAATACAACTTCAATGTTTTAAATTTAATTTATCCTTTAAATTTAATTTATATCCTTTTCTTTACTTTTGGAGCCATGAGATGGCTCCAAAGATGGCTCCGTGAGATGGATTCTACTATGGTAGCTATCAAGCTAGACACCCTCATTTTTTCATATTTAAATTCCAAAGGTACAAAAACCTTTATGGAATATTACCTTGAAGGAACAATTTTCCTACCTACTCCCTCCACCCCCCAAAAAGAAAAATCTTGGATTAAAAAAAAAAAAAGAACTTGATATGTAACTTTTTACTCTCATGACACTTTTAAACAAATAAAGAGTCTAGGTACATATTTCTGAGTTAATATTTTAACAGAAAAATATTCACAATGACCTTTTATGCTCAAGGGATTTTGTGATTAGAGTATGAGATCCATAATAACAAAGTCCATTTCTCTTTCTGTTCTCCATCTAATATAGTACCTGGTACATGGTAGGTGCTCAGTAAATTTTTGGATTAACAGGCAAATCAATTAAATATTCCAAATCACACCCAACTATATATTTTTTAAAAGTGTTGCTCATAATCACATAATTTCATGAGTACATTGCAATTTGGCCCCTATAATAAGAAAATAGGCATCTCTGAACTTAAAATTAGAGATGTTTAGCATTAACAAAAATTAACTATGCAGGAAAAATCATATAATACTTGAAACAAAAAATTCAAATAAAAAGATATGTCATTATAGGATAAAAAAATCACAATTCTATAGAATAAAAAGTTGTTATTGAAACCTTTTCTAAGAGACTTAACTGTTTTCACATATTTCTCTCTTCCCACACACGTCTTCAACAATTATTTCTTCATTTTGCACCACTGATTGGGCCACTGATTGGGAAGAGTGTTACATGATGCATCATGAAACATTTTCCCTCCACTGTCCTCTACTGCACTTGATTACATAGTACTACTATAGCACTACCTCATATCATAATTATCTGTATCTATGATTATCTTACTTACTGAAAGGTAAGATCTCTAAAGAAAATGACCTTATCTTATCAATCCTTATTGCTGGCCATAGCTGATGCTAATTATTTCTCAACAAATAAATGACAAAAATGGATCTCCATTATTTTTAACCTAAAGCAGGAAGCATGTATGAAAAACAAAAAGACTAGCTCAAATTGATAATCCTTGACAGTAAAAAGTCAACGACAAGTAAATAACTTTGCAAAATTAACGAGTCCCAAATTAAATGGGCTCTAGGAAGTCATTTAGAAACTGCATATTTTAGGGAAATAAAGTGTATTTTAATGCTTGAAAATAGATGTGACTCCTTAAATGGAGAAGTCTACTGATTAACGGCAGAAAAGACAGGAATTCAGGGTTTATTTTGCAATAGTTTTCTTACTCAGTTCTTTAGAAGAGACATGGATTGTTAGTCTATGGAAAATCCTTGATAAAAATACATAGATGCTAGTGACTAACAGGACTCTTGCTGCAGAAGAGCTAACAAATTCAATTTAGATGTTTATTTAAACCTTTCAAACCTCCCATGCTACATTATGACCACGTCAAAATTGCAGTGTGTGATATATTTGTCAATACTGTTTATGAACCTTTGGGGGGAAGTAAATCTCAGACATCAACACTATGCAGACCCCATATATGAGTTTACAAGTCTCTTATTGCCAATGTGGAGGTTAAATACAGAACTGTAAGGCACAGACATTTTTTAGAGCTTTTTGGTAGTCCCATTGAAAAAAATCTGGTAAAATTAATTCAAAGATTATGATAACAGTGCAAAGAAAAATGTTTAACCAAACAAAATAACTTAGATCATTTAATTTCCAAAAGACAGTGCCTCAAATCTCATCGTTTTTCAGGTAAAAATTTAACAGTGCTTTTTACATATCAACTCTCTCTACATAAGTCAATGTCAATGATTGCCAGCATGGATAAAATAAACACACTTTCATATTTATGTACATGTACAACTAGTTACATGTAAAATGCTTAATCATTTTAATTTCTAATAGAATGAAAATTATATGGATAACCTTATGTTCAATCCAATAATCTGTCTCTGTCTATTAAGAGATGAGAGTCTATCAATTGAAAGATTTGAAAATATTCAAAGTCAAATTAAGCTACTTCAGCAATATATCTTCAAGCACTCATTTACTTGGTCTTCATTACATTTTCCATTGCCAAATCACCTTTTTTTTTTTTTTTAAGGCAAACAGAAGATGAGCATGACTGAAAGCACATCTTTAAAAAATATATACCTGCCATACTAGTAAAAAGAGAAAAGAATACAAGTACTTCGTGGAAAATCAGGCACAAAAAAAAGCCCCAAATATTTAGACAATACTTTAACACAAAGCAGAATTCACCTTAGTGACTTCTACTCTATGTACGCTCTAAGTATATAATGAGATATTTCATTAAAAATAAAATAAAGTTAAAAAAATTACAGGAAAAATTAATACATCTGATATCATGGATCATATTTTCATATGATTCTGATCAAATGTATGATGTGGCTGCCCCCCCCACCAAAGGAAAGAAGCAAACAAACAAATTATTTTGACCTTAAGACACATTAATGGTAGGTGATGGTACGGCTTCATTTTATACTGATCAGACTATCTCAGAAGCATTGTGTTTCTTCTAGGCATCGTTCTTCAAGAGAAACAAACTCTATGGCATTTCTTTGGTGAAGAAACTCACCAAATCATGTCATTTGAGGAACATTAAACGGAAACAGGGAGGACACGATAGTTGAGTTGAAAAGAAACATAGACTTGTTCCATATGATTCAGGTAGACAGAATTAGCGTAAAGGCAGAAACTTCCAGAAGATACCATGCTGAGGGCCTACTATGAACAAGGTACTATCTTGGGTGTTTTACATATGCTATGTCACTTAATTTTCTCAGTGAACTCTTGAAATTGCCATCATTATCTCCTTTTCACAGATGAGAAAGTTGAGGCTTAAACTCCTCCAAGGTTACCCACCTAGATCTCAGATATGAATCAGTTCTGATCCCCATGGCCATTTAACTATTTTACTGCTTCCCTGGGAAGTTAGACACTGACCAAACATTCAAAAGAACTTTTGAACAGAGTTTTCTGAAGGCAAAATGTACTTGCTCCAGGAGACAATGAATTTCCCATGCCCCACACAGCTGGCTAGTGCTGCAGCAGATTTGTGCACAGAATATGTGATCGGTCTGGGTGATCTAGCAAATCTGAAATTTGATATATCTATCTCCTTTGAAAACAAAGCTAGTTGAGACCGACGTTATGGTGAGGATTAAGGAGGAAGAAGATACCTCCTTCTTCTTTTTAAAAATGATACACTATTTATATATTTCTTATCTGGGACAAATTGGATAAAATGGCTACTCTTTGCATCTACAAGGAGTAAAGAGACTCTGTACCTTTCAAAGAAAGAAAGTGAGAAAACTCCTCTGGACAAGTCAACATTTGACTTGGTTGTGCTTTATAAAAATTATGCATTCTGTGACTGTGTATTCTAGACCAAAAAGGGTTGGGTCCTTAGCTTTTAACTTGGTACCCACGCAAGAACCATGGCGTACCAAATCAACATATATGGAGTCATAAGTTTAGTAAAGAACCAAAGTCAAAGGCTTCCTTCAACTATTCGTCCTGAAATAAAAGCTAATTTAAGAATGGCAAAATTCATTTAATACTAGTCTGTGTGCATCTGATAATGGGTTGGGCAACCCATTTGTCAAACATTTTATGAAATGTCAAAGTATCCAGTGTACTAATACTTTTCAGGGGAATAATCATATCACCCATTCAGATTTTACATACTGATTTAATCATAAGACTACCATATTTGCTTTAAAGATAGTAAGTACTCTTTTAAGAAGCTTAAAAAAATATTAAGGGAATGAAGCACCAAGAATTGTATATATTCATACATACCTCAACTGTACCAGTAGCCACATTACTTATAGATAGCAATAAAAATAAGCAATGGCCCAGAAAGCATGGAAAATAAATCAAATAAATACCTTAATTTAAAAGCAGGATTTGCCCTTAATTCCACTGTACCTATTTCAAATACCCCCAAGAAGGAAAGTTTATTATTTCCTTGGCTAAACATTTCTAATTTTGTTACTATAATATTAACACACAGGTATTAGTATCTCTCCCAAAATGCACAATAAACAATTTTCCCTATTAATAGCTAAAATCTACCTGGAAAAACCAATCAAGGGCAGGCTAATGAAGTATTAAGTTAGAAACCATGCTGTCCTGGATGTGTGCATTTGGACTGGCAGCTTATTTCAGTATAACACAAATGCTGCAGACTGTGTCTTATGAAAAAATGCTCCATCAGACCAGGGGAAGGAATATATGGGTAGTATTTAAGTACCCATATATTTAGGAATTATTACATAAATTATTATATATAAAGAATATATCTAAGAATTCATTAATGTATTAGAACAAAGAAAATGGTACTTATTAAATATACTAGTTGTTAGCACTTACCTAGTGTGTGCATTTGCCAGACACTGATCTACGTGCTAGACCTACTTTAAAGCTTTCAATCCTCATAATACACTTATGAGAAAAGTACCATTATTATTCTGACTTTACAGATGAGGAAACTGAAGCTGGGAAGTTGTGTCTTGCTCAACCCCTGCTGCTGTTAGATTGTAGAAGCCAGGATTTGAAATCTAGCAGTGTGGTTCTAAAACCTACATTCTTACCCACTACACTTCACCTAATCTCCCTCTTCTGTGAAACACACTACTTATATTACTAAGCAAGAATTCATATTATCCTTGAATTATACAAGAGATTCTATGAATTGAGGTCCAAATCATTTAGGCACACTGAAATTCCCAAAGAATATAACTTTTGAGTCCAAATTTCAACACAAATACCTGTATTTTATTTATCCAATTCCAAATTCTTTTCAGCTGAAGGCTATATTTACCTTTTTTGATGTACATACAGATGTGGCTGTATGTCAGTAACTTGCTTGTTGTGTTCCACTTCTGATGCAGCTAGACTAGAAGTGAAAGTGCTTTACACAGGTCTTGGGTTTCTTCAATTTATTTCCCCCATTTTTAAGTATCATTATTGCCATCGGAATGATCCTATTTGCATGCAAGATGATTTCTAATGATTATTACTATTTGTAATAATCTGTATTGGAAAGCTCCCTGGCCGGCTCTTACCTAACTGCAAAGTACTCTTGTGGGCTCTCTGAGAAACACCAAATATCATAAACTGCAGGTGTCTCAATGGAATTATTCTAACTGCAAGCAACAGCACTTCATAGTAATGAAAGAGAAACATATCTGTTTCTTAACTAAGTAGGTAAATAGCCTGCTTTATTGCTACTCCTTGGGGACCAACGATTTTGAAAATAACATATCAAATCGGTAGGCCATCAAAGCTCATTAATTTATATTCAGTTGTTTCAGGTGGGTTTTGTTATCAGGGCATGCTGGATTGCGTGTTAACTTTACTGTGTGAGTACTAGCATTTTCTAAATAAAATAATGGCATATGCTGGTGAAATATGTCATCCAATGAAAAGCACAGGGCAAGAAGAGCCCTTATGTATGGGGCCACTGCAGCTAATTACCTAATGTGTACATTATAATGTCTGTACTCTTTTAGTAAACAGCCCTTACAAAATCCTAGAAGACCCTTCAACAAGGCAATCTATGTACTTGAAAGTAATAAAAACTTATTTCCTTAAAATGTTTACTTTAGACATAAGTAGGAAAAATACCCTTCCCCTAAACAGGCCAAATTTTTTTTTAAAAAAACCCTAAAAACTGTGTTCCATATTTTTCATGTTTTAGAACTGAAAATGGAAGATAGAGATTTACTATGAAGATGCCTAATTGTAAATAAATTACAGTACACAGATGCATATGTATCTAACAAGCTATGTAGCTGTGGGAGGTTTTAGCCCATTAAAAATATAGAATTATGAGGCTCAAAGCAGTGATTTGATCTCCTCCCACAGACTGCACGGCAGCGGAGAATCCTACGTGTGGATTTCCATCCTCTTTCTCTAGTCTGTATTCCTTTCTATCCCCGGGCTCCTTTTCAGTGCTATTGTTACAAGTGCTACAGCTCCCCTTATTAGCATATGTGAGTCTTCAACAGCAGACAAAATTCCCTACAAAAATAGTGCTTCCAAATAGTGCCTTTCACTAGAGAAAATCACCCAAGGCATACCAAATTAAATAGAAATATAAGTTTTCTACAAAAGCAAAATGTGATTCTTTCCCAAATGATTTTCGTTGAAAAGCAAAAATCAGTGTTATTTGCACAATTTCACCTCTAAAGGACGGAACTTTTTTGTCTCAGAATTTCTAAGCATAAAATCAAAAATGATTAAGTCACTGAACATGTTTTTATGTTATGCCTGCTACTCTGTTCACATGTGCAAAAAAACCTTCCTTCTCATAAAACAAAAATTAACAAAGGAGAGAATAATTGTAGCTGTCTGCAATTTCTGAATATTCAAAATTGGTGTTCTTCAATTTCTTGAACTTTTTCTCCTTTTGTAATTTGTTGTTACGTTTATTATCATGTTTACTCATTCATATGCTTTGTTATCTCAGTAAATATGACTGAAAGTTCACTATATACCTCCTAGCAGCACTAGCAAACATGAGAATCAAAAAAGTAAGTTACTAAAGGGTGCGTTGGCCACTGACAGAGCTGATTTCTCAGGGAACTAATACATATGTAAATATGGTACTTTCCATGAAACATCTTCAAATCAAGGAGGTGTTTAATATACTTCTTTCACTGCAAAGGGTTAATCAGCAAGGTTTACATTTGGGAATTTTCGGCATCAGGTTCCTCCTTCTCCCGCAGTACAGCCAAAAATCATCTGACAGGAAACGTAAGATTAAGTTTGTCCTACCTAAGCGAACAAAGAGTGCTCTGAACAGGCCACTGGTTTACTGCAGAGCGGGAACTTTTCTAATCCTGCTGGAATCTGCAGCGCTGCTCAGAAAATATCGCGGAAAAAGTTGTTTTCTTTCCTCTAACATCTTGTCTCTGGGTCATCCCATTTTGGTCACACTGCAGATCCTGCTGCTTCTCCCATAAAGGTTAACTTAAAGCTCCAAACATAATCATGTGGAAAATGGACATTATTGATTCCTATGGTCCATTGTTCCCCTATCCTAAGTCCCTGAAGTTCAAGTTCAATCTGGAATTACATCATGTCTGGTTTCTCCTGGTTACCAGACGGCTTGAGACGTGACCACGGCTACAGAAAAAACAAACAGCCTTCTTCACGCTTCGGCTCCCCTATCGATTCAAACGTAAACTTTTTTTCTTTCTCTCAAGTATGCTTCAAGTATGGAGCATGGTTAATTTAGAGATTAAGCTCCAAATTAGATTATCTAATGGCATCTTAATGGATTGCTGACCCATTTCCTGTGGGATGGCAGCATGCAAGTCTGGCTGGAATACAATTAATTTCTTAGGAAGTCTTCTGAAGAGTTTCCTAGATAAAGAGGAAACGCTGTGTTGTGCAAATCTTTCTTTACAAACGGAGAAAGTTAGGCAAAACTGCAACAAATCCCAATGTATTTTTCAACAGCCAGATTACAGATACTGCGTGTGTGTAAGCACCAGATCAAGATCATTTTTAAGAACGATCACACTTAAATTTTTGATTTCATAACAGGTGCAAATAATTTTTATGAAAATGGAGAAGTAATTCTTTTAAATAGAATATCCAAGTACAAAGAACAACACTACTTAGCAGCCCTGGTTCCCAAACAATGGTCATGTGCAGTTTTGGCTTTTGCAACTCCCCTCCTTGAACGGGATTCTTCCATTCATCTACCTTATCAGCATTTCTATCATAGTCCCAGAGTGGTTCTAGGGGCCCAGAATGGTGTGTAAAAAGTTGAACATTTTGAACACACTTTAGAGCTGACAGCTGAAAAGGAAATTCAGCACTCTGAGAATAAAACTCCCCCCAGGAACTCCAGGAACAACCCAGCTGTTGTACTGTAGTTATGTGTCAAGATAACAAACTGAAAGCAGGAAATGCTAACCTAGTGAATTTGTAGGGATGGTCTAGGTATAATGTTGAAATACAAGTTAACTATTAGCATTACGTAAAGCCCTTTAATTACATAGTACCCTTATCATACATGTGCCACATGTATACACACATATGCACATGTGTATATGCATGTACATACATACACCATTATGCATACACAGTATGCATATACACATATACATATATTTACATACAAACATAGTTTGCACCACAATATTGAAAATTATTTTGTTTAAATATTCATTCTTGAGTCGTTGAGGACATATATTTTACAAAGAAAATTTTACGGACAAAGCAGTGAAAATGGTACATGGTTGAGGACAGGGTTATGCAAACAGGCTTAGATGTATGAAATGAATGCTATTACTCCTTCCTTTTTTGCCCTCCTTCTCCTGACCAACCAGATCCAAATAATCTTTACTGGCTGCTAAATTTCTCCTGGGAAATCAAGCAACTCTCTAGAATTGCAGTAATAAACGACAATTTCTTACAAAAACATGTGTAAAGTAACTACAGAATGAAGTATTCAACTCATAGAAAGGAACTGCTAACACATGTAACATGGAAAATAGCTGATAAAAGTCTCTTCGGTGCCATTCAATTATGGCATCAGCAGAAACACAAAAATCCCTCCAATTATTTCAGTAAAATCTTCATTTATTCATTATTTCAGAGGCTGAGCAAATGGTTTGTGTAAACATATCCTTCAGTAACACACACATGTTTATTTTAGCCATCTGAAGGCTGCTGCTATGTTTATAGAAGCCATCAGACACATACAGCCACTCACTTGTGGCTTTGCCTTTTCTTGAAAGGGTTGAAGAGGGAGAAGAGGGAACGAAACAATAAATCCAGTTTCTCTTTTGCATAAAGCACTACCTCCAACGTTTTTAAATAACTTCTGTTTATGTTATTCTTGGATTGTCCTTTGGCTTTCTTGTTCATTCAATTATATTGCTCTTTCATATTTGCTAGTACAAGCTATGTGCTGGCTATAGTTTCAAGAAAGAAAGCCAGTTAGGGAGTTAACTGCTGTATTTGTTTATACCCACATAACTCACATATGTAACAGTGTAATTTGTCCACATCAGAGGACAAAGCACAGACACAACAGTACCCTTATGAACAACATAAGCAACTCATCATCACCTATTACTCGGCTAAGAGCTGAGCCCCTCCAGCCTCAAGCAGAAGCAAGCCCTCCACCAAGGGATTTCACTCTGGGTTGACTGCAGTACCTGACCTTTGGGTTAGAAAAAAATTCACATTTTCAAGATGCAAGCAACACACACACACACACACACACACACAAATGGCTCACAAAATTCTAAGGTCAAAACAACAGAACACCTTCAGGGTTGCAACTTAATAAGTCTGTGAAAACTTTCCAACGGAGTCAGCTTTGGTTCCGAAGAGAATGTTTATACATTGTGGGTGGGGGACGCGTGGAGAGGGAGAAGGATGGAGGAAGTCTTCCAGTTTTGATTATACACACGCAGCTCCCTCAGCACTGCCATTTTCAGCCCTGAAGAAGGAGCTGCTTTGACATGGAAACACCTCTACAGAAGGATGGGCACAAAGCAGAAAAGGGGGCGACCATGGACAAGTGATTATACGAAGAAGGTAACGGCAGCAAACAACAATCCAAACAAAGCAAAACCAAAACACCTTCTTTGCTTTGTCCTTTGCCACTACAAAGTCTCCGGGGATTGCCTTTTGTTCAAAACAAAAAGCAACAACCACAACAAAAATAACGTGATATTTTCTTTATTCCATTAGGACAAAGGCAAATGATTTAATCCTCTGGTTGAATAGATAGACATTTCTCATGTATTTTTAATTTATTCAGATCATTCTAAAGTTGTAGCAGTGCCCTGAAGATTTTAGATGTCTGTTATCTGCCTTAAAAGTAGTAGTGTTACAGACATTTGTGATTTCTTTTTTCAATATCTTTTCTAGGAAAAAGAAAACTATTGAGTTTCATAAATAACTATAAGACACACACTATAAACCATGAATAAATTATGAATATGTTATGCCACAGACATGACCTATTTTATGATCAAATATGGACTCCACGTGTGCCTATTTTTGATAAGCATAACAAAGCAAAGCAAATTCCTGTCGCATTTGAGCACATTTACTCTGAACTGTATGATACTTGGATTTTAAGAACGGTGAGGGTCTGTATCAGTCACAGTGTATCTGGGACTGCCCACCACAGAGATTCAATTCAATAAATACCTGTTGAATGTATGAACGTGATGCCTGCCGTTGTCAATTATGTGCCCTCTGAATCATGATAAAAAGGGAAGAAACAAACCAAAAGCTACCTTCGTCAAGCTTTTTGAAGCACTAAGGCCATTCTACATATCATGATCTGCTAATCCAAAAAAAATATTTTTGAGAGAAAATAAAAGAAATCTTAACTACATGAATTCCAATTTTTTTTTTCTGATTATGACCTGAAACTGATGACCACACCACTTTTTCACCAAGAAGGTGATTTGTAAGATGAACAATGCTCTCCTAAGAACTGAGTTTAGTCGTCATATTAATTCACTCCAATACCTGTGTTCTGTGGTGATTCACTGTCCACTCACCTTTTCCTTTTGGGGATAACAATTTTTGAGTTGAAACATCACTACGAACTAGGTACAGTTATAGTTTAAGTCTTCAGTAATTTATATCCTTATTTCGCTTTAATGTACGTTAGCAATACTACCCAATTTTAGATAAGTAAATGTCAATCAGTAATCCACAGATTTGGAAGTTCACACAGCTATAGCCACATTTAAAAACACAAGTTCTTTCCATCTGACTCACAATTTTTTCTAAATATGTTAAGGCTTGTATGTAGAAATGGGCCATTTGGCCAACCAACAGAGCATGGAATATAAGGATAAATAAAATTAGATCCAAACATTGTGTTATCAAGTCGAATCAAATTAAATTTTAAAATACTTACTAATAAAGACTATTTAAATAAATAGTTTATCTTCTTTCATTGAGTTTATCTTCTTTTTTGTAAGTATATATTGTATTTTTTCCAAATGGAGGAATAATATAAGCTTCATGGAAAAAAATCAAAATAGGTAAAAATGTACACATTTTAAAGAGGATGTTATACTAATCTTTAAAAAGAGGAAAAGTCATATGGTATTCATTTCAGGTAGTGAATTAATAAAAAGTCAACAAGCTTTTAAAACAGAATCCAACTAATTTTCTTAATTTTTACCTGAGAAAAAAGTGGGCATTTCATTAATTTCATTCTTTGAAACTCTACTCTTCAGCAGCTTCTGTGAAGCATATGGAGATGGGCAGCACTTTTACAACTGATACCCAAGGATGTACTTTTAACACAGGGATGCTTAGTAAAGAAAGGATGACAATCATAACACAGTTGGAAAATTATGTTGGCTCTACTTTTGTTGAACTCCTTATGGGATTACCTCACTCTCTTCTGTAAATTTTTATCTCATTACATAAGATTATACCATGAATTTTAATCATGTAATTTGTCAATTTGACACAATTTATTCTTTATTGAAATAATTCATAAGAAGCTGAATTAGCACTACTTACTTTCTAAAACCCGTACATGAGACAATATCAAAACTAGTTTCGAAAATGAAGTTTTAGAATGATTTTCTCAGCCAACCAAATAAAGTCAGCTCTCAGTGATTCACATCAATGTAGAAACAGAAGTTAAAACTTGACTTAAACAAAATTCCTTCTCTAGCTATTGATTCCAACAATCCCCCCACTCCAAAATTCATGAGTGTTGCTAATAACAGTTAAATTGACTAATCTGAAATTTTTCTTTTAGTTAGCTTTTTCCCTCTGAGAGGGGAGTAAATGAAGAGTAAAATGGCTTAAAGTTAACAGTAAAGAAAAAGAACTGAAATGAGAAGAATCTATAATATGAAAACCCCATGCTTTTTCCTCAGACAGATGAAAAAAAAATCTTCCCTAAAACTGTGATTTCATTTTTCAGGTCCTAAAATCTAAGTGTCAAATCCCCTCCTCCCCATCTCCCCCGCAGTATTATAAATCGTTTACAACATTTGACAGCACTTAGGAATTCCAGTCACCAATTAGCATATGCTCTAATCTCCAATTAATTTGAAGTTGCATCTAAATGAGAAATAAAGGAAGAGGGTAGGGAGAGAAGGATGATATAGCCAAAACAACTAAAAATTTAACATATATATACTTTCTGTAAAGCTGGTTAGAAACAAACACTATAGCTCATGTAATTTTAGGTGTAAGTGTAGGGTTGGAAATAATTAAAATGTTACCTTTGCCAAGTAATTCCCAATGTATCCTCACTGGTACTGGGGTATAAATGCCTGCCGTTTTGATTCATGGTCCAGTCACAAATCCTCAGCTGTCAATTGAAACCTAGCAGTCAGATATGGATCGAGCAGTACTACAGTTTTTAGTATTTAAATGAACACATGCAAACTAGTACTGTACATGGCATTAACCTTACTTTCCCAAGAGGCAACTTAAAAAAAAAAAAAAAAGAGCAAAAGAAAACCTTACTCTGAAAAGCAAAATTCCTGGACTGTTTTTCAGGAAAAGCTATTGCAATATGCTTCTCTATTAATTAAAGCATACAAGAGAAATGAGTGCTTAGAACATAACAATTAGACATTAATTAGAGTACAAAATGTGCTGAAATAAAAGCAAACGTTAATGTTCAATAGAGAGATATATTTTAGAAAAAAAAATTTAAAAAGCTTTTAAAAATACGTAACATACCAAATAATCTGCACTGAGTAAAATAATCAATAACTTTTAAGCATGCAGTTTGCAAAACACAGAAGACATGCAGTTTAGAGAAGGGTCCCACCTTATAAACATCCTCCCTAACTTATGTTTAGAAGCATCAAGGGATTCAGCTTTAGATGTTTACTAATTTTGTTTTATTCAAAGTGGCTTATTTTTTTTCAGACAGAGTTGATAAGAGTTTCTACTTTTATTTTAAACTCAGAGTAATGGCATTGGAAATACTTTACCACATCTGAATAGAGTGAGGAATGCGCTGAATACAAGCTGAAACGAATTCTTCCCAGATCTCCAAATCATCAGCTCTGCCCTTCAGAGGTTGTTCCAGTAACCCTATCCAGCTCTGTTTGGTTAACAGCTGCCCTACAGTGCTAGCAGATTTATTGAAAAGATATATTGCTTATTTTTATCCTTAAGAAAGTAAACTTATCTGGCTTTGGGGGGAAAAAACACACTAGAAAATCATGGTTTTTAATCTGTAGAGAGCTATGCTGTAAATTAACTGAATCTTGCATTGAAAAGATGACTTATTCAAAGCAGTCCACTAAACCTTGTTTGCTGCTTTTCAGTAAGCATTTCTAGAAGATGATGATTGGAGCCAAAGTCCCTTTAAACTCATGATAAGTTATTTTAATCCTTTCTGATAACGTTATGGCTAAAAAAAAATTGGCTATTAAGAATCTTTTCCTTTTAGACTCTAGTTTCTATACACTCTAGGTAATAGTGATTCTGGAGTTTCAGAATATTTGGTTTTGCTCATTTTTCTACAGATCTATGAGGCTCCAAAAACACCACCTAAAATTCCCCAAACATGTATTTTAATTACACTGATATTTCAGGTAAAAGTAATTTTATAAATTAAAGAACTGAAAATTAATTAATCAATTAACTAATTAAAAAGCTGAAAAAATTCCCTTAATGTAGACAGATAGATTGAAAGATATGTAGATTTTGCCTAGAATATATGTCATAAATAAGACATAAATCAGTAAAGAAATTAAATTAGAATGAAAAATATTCTTAAAATGGACCTTAATGCTTGCATAAAGGAGAAAATTTTATGGCAAGATTTTTAAAAAGTGCTCAAAAAGGAGCATCTAATCAGAAATGCAATGTCATGGGGCAACTTGAAAAATTATTTCTTCAGTAACAGTAGTCAGTTGTCTCCTTCAAAGTATATTCTTTTCAAGCAATACTATGAAAACAATCTAAAAACAGTTCAAGAAGCTTGGCTTCGTATAAAGATTACCTAAGGACCACTCATAGATTCTGCTCTAGTCCTAGTTTTGAGTCAAGTAAACATTCTGAAGAAGGGAGGCATAGAGCAGAGCTCTAGGCAGAGCACATGTTAATTCTGCTACTAATTAATTTCAGGTTAGTCTCTATGAGCCTCTCAGGTTATATTGGAGAAATTTTCATAAAGAGAAGCTATTTTCACAAAGCCAGGTGACCTAAATATCACTCACTGATTGGCTTGTTGTCTCCCAGACAACTGGGGACACTATTGTCTCCTTGGAAGAATGCATATGTAAATCAGTTAGTTTTTTGTTGTTCATGTTGCTAATTTTTTGTTTGTTTCTTTGTTAATCATCCCTCCAAAATGTCAAGTGGGCTGTCTTTAGCCACCCGTTGAACACTTAAAATCAACATACTTTTGGACTTTTCTTTTGTAACAGTAGTCTCAAAGGGATGAAACCTGACATTTTCAACCATACTTAAGGTACATATGATCAAAATATCTTCTCCCAAACAGATAATTATGCTTGAATACACAAAAAATGATCACTGAGTATATTTAATAATCTACATGCCAAAGAAATGGGCAGGATATCAATTAGTATTGAATTCATTTCCTTTCAGTTACTGAAAATATAAAATAAAATTTAAATTTATTTAGCTATTTAGATTGTGGACTGGCATTATCAACATTTCCAAAAGTTTCTGAGAAGTACTTATACCTGCTTATATGTTATAACTTACTTAACCAGGTTACTTGATCAAGAGCCTGTGAATTAATAATTAACCTCTTGATTAAGCAAAATTTTAAAGGTGATCGTGTGGACAGGGGAAACAATAAACAATTAAAATAGAAACTGTAGGGCTTCCCTGGTGGCGCAGTGGTTGAGAGTCCGCCTGCCAATGCAGGGGACACGGGTTCGTGCCCCGGTCTGGGAAGATCCCACATGCCGCGGAGCGGCTGGGCCCGTGAGCCATGGCCGCTGAGCCTGCGCGTCCAGAGCCTGTGCTCCACAACGGGAGAGGCCACAACAGTGAGAAGCCCGCGTACCGCAAAAAAAAAAAAAAAAAAGAAACTGTATATTCACTGAAAATTTCCATGATACTAATGCCTAATAAAATCAATTCCTAAGAATCTTGTTTGAATAGGATAGTCCTGACTCAGCAAATTTTGAACAGATTCTCAGGTGATGAAAGGTTAAGTGTATTTAAGCTTCTTTTTGGAACATGTTAAATATTCTTGGTATTAGTATAATTCAGAAATCCTAACCAAAATGGATTTTACTTTAGACTTTAAACGTTTAAAATAATAGGTGATAATCTTATTTAAGTTTAGGGTAGTGATTCCTCAATTTCTGTCCTGTGAGAGGGTAGGTGTTATGTAATTTAGCTATCAATTCTTTTTTTAAATTAAATTTTAAATCTTTAATTTTAAGTGGTACATAAATACATGCCTTTCATTAACATAAAAATTTTCTGCAAAGCTTCAATAACGCCCTAGTGATTTTTCCAAGTATTTTTCCTCAAAAAATAGGGAGATACTTTTTCCCCCTATAGTAATCAAGTTTAAAACACCAGGGGCGGGGCTTCCCTGGTGGCGCAGTGGTTGGGAGTCCGCCTGCGGATGCAGGGGACACGGGTTTGTGCCCCGGTCCGGGAGGGTCCCGCGTGCCGCGGAGCGGCTGGGCCCGTGAGCCGTGGCCGCTGGGCCTGTGCGTCCGGAGCCTGCGCTCCGCAGGGGGAGAGGCCGCAGCAGTGAGAGGCCCGCATAACGCAAAAAAAAAAAAAAAAAAAAAAAACCACCAGGGGCAAAGTAGTTTAGAAATTTAGTCTGTTAAAGTTGTGTGTTTGTAGCAACTCGTACATTTGTAACAATACAGACTCTTTGACAGATCTGATCATATGCACATCCTCACAGAAATGCACACATATAAATAATTTTAATTCTTTAATTTATATGCATCCACAAACATAAAATAAGATTGTCTAGAAAATTAAGGTAAAGTTTGTATTAAAACAATTATGCCCAGATTTCCAAAAGCAAACAGAACGTGAGGTAAGGAAGTTTAAGATTCTCCTTCAAAAAAGCTATGAGTGAAGGGATGGGGTTGAAAAAACCCAAACTAAGAAAGAAGTGAAGGTAAAGTTTTCACTGCATATATTCTTAAGATGATGTCCCTAAAATCTCTGGAATGAGAACCTTGTTCTGAGCCCAACTCAATGAGTTTCAGAAAAACAAGCATGGGGACCATCTAGTTTCCCTCAAAAATCTGCCCAAGGGGAAACACCTAAGATCTGGATCATTATCCTTGCCTACACCACACTCAAATATTCATGCAGTTAGAATCAACATTGCCTGTGATTTCAGAATAAGAGTTTGTTTATTCACATGAGGGCCCTCCATTGTTATTAACACGGGCTTTTGTTAAATGCCTCACAATTAGCTTTGGGAACAAAAGAAAGAAGGTAAGAAAATGTTCTACTTTGCTGGACTCAGCAAAGAGTACTAACAGTCCCTTATGATGACAACAGCTTTCCCTTGAATCAATAAACCATTAAACTGTAAACAGAATAATCAACACAGGTAAATTTACCTTTTTGCTTTTCTTTTTTTTAAGCTTACAGGGACCCTCAAGGGAGTATCTTGAAAGGTGTGTTTTATGTTCTTTTAGTTTTCTTCATTTCTCCAGATAGCCCCCAGAGAAAAAGATTTTTGGGGGGTGGGGGTGCTTTTGGGGGTGGGGTGATTAAAAAGATTAATCCTTTGGGATTCATATTTTCCTCTTAACTCTTAGATTAGTTGATTTTTATTTTATTAATCACCTACCAGAGAGCAAATAAAATGGCCTCTGAATGAAAAGGATGTAGCTTTACTGAACAAACAAAATGGTCAAGATAAAATTGTGATACAGGTGGAGCGTGTAAACATATAAAAATGAAAAAGATATTCAAAGTCATCCTGGTACCTTAAAGTTACATCTAATATCAATTTCTGAAAACCGTGCTTCTTGATATTTAATAAACACGGTAGGATTAAGTTAAATGGGTATGCATAGTTCATGAACTAAATAAAAACTACTGACCATAAATTATAAGAACTAGAAAATGAAAAGGATTTTTTTTTTAATTTTTAAATGGAGGTTACTTTCATCTGTAAAATTTAAGATTTCAGGGGAACTTGGAGATCATGTAGTTCAACCTCTTCATTTTTCTTTCCAAGATAAGAACAGGACAGAAAGGTTTAAAGGCCTGTCCAAGGTTAGACATGTCCTGTCATGTCACTAAAACCACACCTCCTGACTCTTAATCCCTGTTTCTCTCCCAGGACACAAGTTTGCCTGTCATTATTCTTTTCCTACCCTACTCTTCATGTGCAGCTCAAGAATATTTAAGGCTAAAATGTCTATAATTATAACTCTTCGTAATTTCCTTTATTTCCCTGATCCTGCTTAGATCTTCTGAAGTTAAAAATTTCAGAAAAGAAAATTGTCTCCCTTGTGATTGCACTGACTGAAATTTAAGGTTACAGTAAACAATTTTATTTTTATGTTATCTAGAATAATTTATCTGGATATTAGCCTTTGATACCCAATAAAAGTAAGTGAATGAATGGATGATAAAAGACAGACTTTGTTTTTTAATTTTAAGAACTAGCCAAAAAGCTAAACATTTGCATAGCCATTATTTTGAGTGAAACTTCCTTTAAATGTGTTTCCTTTCCAGCTAGCATATGTGAAAGGTGACCTCTTATCCATTTACATACCTACCCAGAAGTCATGTGATAGGGTTTTACGTCAAGCTGTCAATTATGATAACAGACACAATAAGAACAGCCCAAGTGTTGATAGCCTGCTTCCTGACTTTATTGAAAAGTTTGTTGATAGTCTACTTGTGGCCTTTCAATTGCTTGCCTTTAATAAAAGACTACCTTGCCAGTGGTTTTAATGTACCTAGCTTTGGCTTTGCCATTTGTCAGGACAAATATTATAAAGGGATTTCAATGAATATCTTAGATAAACAAAAATAAAATCGTACAGAGGCAACATCTTAAAAAGGCCATTGGGTGTAACAGAAATTTTTAGTGTCATGAGAAGTCCTTTCAAATTCTAGTTTCAAATTTTTATCAAGAAAAGTGTTGAAAACATTTTCATGGAAAGTAGCCCAGTGATTGAAATTGAAATAAGAGCATCATACAATCATGCAAGAGATGTAACATGCAGAAGCCCGGGCACCAGTAAAATCCATGCAACTGTGAGAAGTAATGCAAGGACTTGAGTTGATCAGCCCATTGATTCATTAGCTCTAATAATAAGTAGCATATATAGTCAGGAGATTATAATTTTGAGATTATGAAAATAAGCCTCGTATCTTATAAACTAGAGCTGATTTGACTTTGTTGTCTCAGGGAAGGCAAAAGTGACCTCCCATTTGCTCCATCTCAAAGCTCAAATCTATATCAAAGGTTAATATGTACCTTAGCCCAACTCAATGAGTTTCAGAAAAACAAGCATGGGGACCATCTAGTTTCCCTCAAAACTCTGCCCAAGGGGAAACACCTAAGATCTGGATCATTATCCTTGCCTACACGACACTCAAATAGTAATAGTATTTGAATAGTAATCAATAGTAATTGATATGAATAGTAATCGAATTACTTCGAATAGTAATCTTTTATTTCCAAACAAAAAGCTTCTTAGCTACAAACTTTTTTTCCAACTTGCAATAAGGGTTTTTTTTAAATACGTTGTACTGATGTATAACAGTAAGGATTTATACTTTTATTATGGCCTTACACTCGAGTATAACGGTGATCAAATTAACCAGACCTTTTTATATTACCAAACTTTCTATGACTACAAAGAAAGAAGGCCTGCAATTTAGCAAATTCATTATGAGGCTGATCAGATATGAAATTGGTGCTAACTCAAGTAAGCTGTCTCATATTTGCCATTTATACTAAAATTGTTAAGACTGGATTATACAAAAATTTCTGTATTTTCTAAGCAATACCCAATACTCTGCTATATAATTCCCATATTCTTGGGGAGATGAAATTTAGGAAGTGTGGTTTCTTCATTGCCTATCATAATGAATGTGCACAGTGTGTTCAGGAAGTATAAGGAGGAAAGGAAACACCGCATTTTACTAAACTTCTGTGAAGTTAAGCCAGAGAGGAGGTCCTTGACACTTCTGAAAAAGTTCCAAATCATAAAAAGACATTTCTCAGCAGAGACTAAAGAGTTCGGTTTGCCAAAAACCCACAAGTTCTTCAAGCCACCACACCATCGTCCAATAGAAAAGTTAAAGAATGAAGTTCCAATTGAAGTTCTGATTTTAAGATTTCCCCCATGCCAATAGTGAATGCATTAAATAAGCCAATCATCTCAAAGACAGTCTAGTTCCAGACCTTGAAAAACACTCAAGATTGAGTTAAGAGATAAAGGGAAACTTTAAAGTTCTGATCAGCTGGCATGAGCTGATTATTATGACTAATTAGAGGACTCTTTTTAATGGAAAATAATCAGTTGTTTTAAAGAAATCTTTTTTGAAATATTCTTCAAGATTATGTGATTTTATTTTTCAAATTCAAATGAGATATCACATTTAGAATGGTAGTGGAATTCCTGTGTCAGAAAAACTATATTTCAAGGCAGTTAGCAACCAGTAATGAACAGTAATAACCATTATAAAAAGGAGCACAGTGATGTATAATTACTAGTAACAACTGCATGTATACCAAGTTAATGGTTATAAAAGCGTATGCTTTTAGTATTCAGATTTGCCAAAATGAATGTATTACTCTTACCAGTGGAGTACAGGGTTAATTTTAATATTTCCCATCTTAATTTAAGAAGTCAGTGTCCTTGTGTGTTAGAAATAATTATACTGAAAGCTCTGCTTTAGTGTCATTGTGTGGAAAGATTATTTATAAGATAGTCAAAATTATTCAACAATTTTAAATTTATTGTTATCTCTAATTTATGTAGGCTATATTAAAGTTCTTTTCTAAGAAAAAAATAGCACTCAACAATGCACATCAATACTTTTCATAACCTAAAAGGATAAATCTTTATAAAGCAGTCGCCAATAAACTGAAGAATGTACCTGGTGACAATATTTATTCTTAAGGGGTCATGTATATTAAAAGCTAAGGGGAATGTTTAAAAGAACTCTCTCAGACTAAAACCATTGCCTTTCTAATTTTGAATTTCTCCTAGCTAATATAAAATGATTGATTACCTTTATTTCATGTACCCCTTGATTTTTCTTTCCATTCATCACTGAGTACTTTAAACCAAATGCATTTAAAACCTGCTGCTAGAAGAGTGGTCTCTTTTAAATCTTTGGAAAGTAATGAAAGGACACAGTAAATCTATCTCATTTCTGCTGTACGGAAGAATAACCTTTACTCTACTGAAGTCATTTAAACTGTTTCTGTCCCTCTGTTCCTGGACAGTAAACATAAAACTTCATCTCTAGGATTCTGTTAAAATTTGAAAGGATTAAAGTAATTGAAAGCTTTTAACTAGAGCCTTAGTTTAGTAATATACATGTATAGTATGATACACATATACACTCATTTTCTGCATGCCTCAAATTGTAGCTTAGTATGAATTGGCATATAGGGCTTCTTCAATTCAAAAAGTAGCACTAATTCTTTCATTATACAGAGGACAAATTATCTGTCTGTATGGCACTTAAAACTGAACATTATATTTTTCATTATGAAGCTTATATAATTTTTCTTTCAAAGATCAATACACATTATATATTCCATAAATGTGCACCATATTTGACCCATCTAATCATACTTATATTGTAAGAGGTCTTCACTTGACATTGTCTACTTAAATAACAAGTGGTGGCCTTTGATGAAAAAAGTTTGTAGTTCTAGAACTCATATATATATATATTTTTTTTTTCAATTAAAATGCGCTCAGAACTCTATCTACGTTAAGACTAGTATTTTCCTGATGCTCGTTACGTTTTCTTGATTTATCCTTCGACATGCGAAAGGAGAAATAACTTTTATATAATCAATTTTTGTGATCATAATTACATGAGGCTCTAATGACAGTCATAAGTTATAAATTAAAAACTTAAAGCTGCCTTAGGTTAGGACAGGAGGATGGGAAGATTGCTTCTAAATACATGAAAGTGGTTATAATATTCTAAATGTGTTTGGGCTAAAGGTTTAAATAACAGAGGCACGATTCTATGAATTAAAAGTTAACTGAAAACTAGAGACATGTCATTAAGAATGCAAGTCTCATGACAAGAATATTTCTGAAAATATGGGAAATGATTTGTAAGAGAATAAGTTTCTAAACCTATGAATCCTGCATATGTTTTTTAAAAACACAAGGAACATATACATTTGTCAAATAGAACCATATTACAGTAATTATAGCACATTTCATATTATAGCAATTTTAGAGGTGAAAAAAAGCAACATTTCAGAAAATTATGTTGAAAAGCCAATGGCTGGCAAAACCACTAATTATTATTTGGTATTTTCATAACTGTGTACAGATGTTTTTAGTTAGCTCTCACTCTTGTTTTGTTTTGTTTTGCTTTTTTTTAAACCTGGCAAAACATCAAGTATCTTGAATAAGCTATCATCTTTACGATTTTCTCTGAACTCTGCATGTGGTGACCTTTAATATAAGCAGTCTGCCACCTTGGCCTGCAACTGGGCAGGATTTGAAAGTTCCACATGAGGCACAGATAGGCATGATAAGCATAAACTAGGTGGACAAGTCTAGAACAAAAGAAGCTGGCATGAGTACCTGCACAGGCTCGCTACATCTGTAAAACTCAGTTGCACATACAACTTATATTATAAATGAAGAGCAAGCTCATTAATACCAGCTCTTTCTGATTCATTATAGACATTTTTCCCTATGCAATATTTTGCACACTGTTAATTTCAAACTGCTCTGCTATCAAAACTTGAGAGCAGCAAACATATGCATCATAAAATATATTTAAATTTGGAAGTGTTTAGAATGATTTCTGTCATCCCGTAACTAGAATCGTGGGATTTCTGTATTTGTATGGTCCACGCTTTTGACTATGGCTAATTTGTTTATAAGCTACCATTAATCCTGGCTGTATATTTTCACAGTTTGGGTAAACACTTCATTTGCATTAAATTTACAGCATTAATGAGATGTGAAATTTAAAATGCTACTTGAAACATAAATGATGTAAGAAAGCAGAACCAAAAAAAGTGTTTTATCACATCTGAAATCAGTAAACCAATTTAAAGCTATTAAAATAGGAAGGATGCATCGCCTGAGATTTTAGCTTCAAAACTCATCTTCTTGGACTAAAATACCAAAATGAGGAGTAAAACATCTGGAAAATATGAAAGAGCTCAAAAAAACACAAATTGTGAATTGTGTAGTGCTCCTACTTTAATTGGCTTTTAAATCAATTGACAATTTTTGTCTTTGGAAGGTATAGGCTGGTAAGCTCTCAATAGCCAGTAAGACAGAAAAATACTCTGGCTGAAACACTGTTTATTCATGGATGTTATGAAATATGCTACAGAGAAGGAAAAGGTCTTGAGCCAATTTGAGACACCCTGTTTAGAGAGGCGAGAAACAATGGATAAATGAGAAGGTATTTTGGAAAATGAAATGATCAGTTTCTTTCTCAGAAGCCCCGTGAGCCCCGTTCTGAGTCAAGATCTGAGAGGCAGCATGGAGAAAAAGCACCAATGCAAAAGCGTGGCTACACCATCACACCTGGGTGAAACTTGCCCACCTGTTGCTGATGTAGGAAGGATGGGTCTCTTGGGCTTAGTCCCACATATCGATTGGCTTGAGATGTGCCTGAGGCTGTGTAGGCTGATTAAGGAAGAACAAAAACAAAGATAAAAATTGCGAACTATCAAATGAACACCCTGTCCACGCAAATGAAACCCAGAGAAGTGGGACTTGCAACCAAAAAAAAAAAAAAAAAAAAACCACACACAATGTCTTTCTCTTCTCTTTCGTGTGAGTGAATACCACTGATATAAATGACAGTTGACCTCAAGTTGACTGGTTTATCCCCCTCCCCAAAAACCTATCCAGTAACCATATCCCATCCTTTGGTGTGGGCATCTCACACATGCTCTGGTTACAGTCTTGCAGGAGTACCAAGAACTGGCTAAATAGAAGGGTCCCTTTCCTAGATGTACCTTTTTACAAGATACTGGTTGTCTAATAATGGGATAATCAATGATGGCCTGTGATTCTAAATGTAAAAGCAGACTGAAAGTCTGTCAGGAAAAAGTGAAAGCTTTAAATGATGGGATTTAAGCAGATGTGCTTGATGATATAGGATGAAAAATGTCTTACTGAAAAGTCTTACTAAAAAGAATATCTAATATTATTAACATAAAGGAGAAGGCTATTTTATTATATCATATAGAATGAATTAGCTCAGTATTTTATTTAATGTGAAAATGCTCTTAAGTTTGATAGAAATGTTTCTGAAAAAAATCATTTCTTTTCCAGAAGCACAAAAAGTCAATTTTTTGTGATTGGTCCAGAGAGGGAGTTGACATATGGTGAATACTCCTTCAATTATTATGGTCTCACCTTGCAAGTACTTTTTGTACAGGTACTTTTTGGTGCAGAGCGAATTTTTCAAAGAAAACATCTCCCTAGTCCTAAAGATGTTTGTTCCTTTTCACAAAGGAAAGAACTAATGTATCTTCCCAGCACTAAGCAATCCCATTGTTCCATGTCAGAATAAACAGAAAAACTAAATTTTCATCATTTATGTTACATATATAGGTCTGAAGAAAGCTACAATATTTGGTTTAAAACCATCAGATTAATGAGGAATCCAGACATTAATTCTTAAAAGGTGTTTTTAAAACGAATACATTAATTCTGCCATGTTCATTTGGCCGATTGAGGCTTTTTTAGGTCAACTTTTTAAAACAGTGAAGATGCTCACAATTCACCTTTTAGTTATTCCTGAATGAAGGGCTCACTCAAGAGCAGCCCTAAGCAGCCAGTGGCCCCTATTCAATCTCCAGACCTCTGGAATTCAACACACACCATTGAAGAAGAGCCTCACCCTTAGAGAGAGGACACCAAGTCTGTGCTATTCTTTCTTTTCAACCACGAGAAAGAGGTTTCCTTGGCCTCTGTGTTTTCCTTAATTTTTCTGATTTATGAATTCAATGGCTAATTTCTCATCAGTGGTGCCTGGGGAGGTGCAGCGACAACTTTGTTTAGAGGAAAGAAAAAAGACTCACTATATCGCTTTTGTGCAGGAGTGGAAAATGGACTGATGCAGCCATCCTTATACAACCAAAACATTCCTGTGAATATTTTATGATTTTATAAGTCAAATAAGATCTCTTTTTGATCAACCTGTATGTGGGTATAAGAACAATTCATTAACAAACAGGCTGACAGTACTCCCACAGGTGAGCTGTGATCCTTTCTGTCGGATCTTCCCTTGAATTTAATCTATTAATGTCAGTATAAGAGTAGGTACCAGAAGTTTCTGGAACTTTCAACTACTTAAAAGTCTTTGTTTTCTATTTGCTTTTATTTAAATTGTTGACTTTGTTTGCTCAAAGATGCCCAAGGCATCCACTTTTAAAATTTGGATGTAGTATTTTAGTGACTGTAATGTACATAGCTAACCTGTAGCACAAAGGATTCTTAGTCTTCCTTGACTGGGTGTCATCCATCTGTGCATTCAGGGAAGTGTTCACTAGTGTAGGACACTCTATCAACAAACTAGTTACTGAGAATTAATGATTACTGATGGGAATTACAAGCTTGTATGGTTTTATTATTTGATGGGGCCTCATGAATTTTGAGAAAGAAATGCTGAGTTCACTTTACACTCCAAGTATTGTCCGTTTTTCTTGTAGGGTTCCTTCCTAGTCTTTCAGAGGCCACAAAAAAAGAGCACTTTCCAATGGCCAAGAAAGAAAGAACCAGTGGTACTTCTAAATCTCTGCAATTTCACACAGGAATTTCCAGAGCATAGGGATTTTCTTGTTCTAAAAATGAAAATAGAAGCTCTGGATTTAAGATATAAGTATAATTGACGAGAAGCATGCTAATTCCTCCTGACGGGAATTTTATCATTCCACTTTACCAATCTGTGCACACCAGCTCCAGTTCTAAAAAGCTGGCAGTTTGGATGAAGCCAATTGAAAAACTGTGTAATAACTCCTATGTACTTATGAGTGCACTCTATACAAAGAAGCAAAGGAATCATTTGGGTTATTGGTATGTGCTATGTAAATTCACTGGCTAAATCTCTGACATTTAAAATGTTATGGCCATGCTAAAAATCATAATACCTGATGCACCACAATAGGCTAAATAATCAAAAAATTTTTTAAAGTTGCAGACAATGAAAGTGCAGGTAGCCTACATGTGCCTAATACTAAGCTCTGAAATGTTTTCTCCACCCAACATTGTGTGACTGTTTCTCACAATGACATAACCTGCAGTGATGTAAACATGCAATTATCTTACAGAGGTACTGATTCAGCCTGCCTTGTGAAAGGGCTTAATTTCTATAGGAATGCTCCAATAACTAACAATTACCTAATCTCTCTTCGGGTGATATAAAAACCTTGTACACTGTTATGTTATTCAGTGCATTTTCAATGTATACCTTGAACAAGCAGGCATGACTTATTATTTACGGTATAGCTATTTACTCAAACAAATAAGCTTCTCCCTTTTCAAATAGGATGCACTGAGTGAAATTTGATAAGAGAGAGCTTGCGAGAGCCAGGCCACATTCATGCCTGCTAGTTCCACATAAATGAGAAATCTCCATCGGGTCGGGTAGCTGGAAAAGTTGCCGTGTTTTCCACCTTGGATCAGATATCCAACGGCGCCTTTGATGGACATTTCTCATTTCCTACAGAAATACTTACTGGTTGCTGTAGGTGAAGCTGCCTCACCTTCAGTGGATGTAGTGATGGGTTTAGTATCTGTCATGGTCAGGGTCACAGGTCGCACTGCACTGGGATGGGGAGAGGGTGCCAAGACAGGAGTGAAATGGCCAGGCACTTTCCCTACTACTTGACCACTGCTGTTAGGCTACAAAACAAAAACAGAATGCCGGGTGAAACACTCCAAAAGGCAGTCGTCTCGTCCAACAACTCCACTCAGCTCACTCAGCTGAGCGGACCCCGCGTGCTGTGTGCAACCGCCACACAAGCTCTCTCAGATCTGAGTCGGAGAGGCTCGTCAGTGGTTAGTAGTCATAAGAAGCAGCAGCATTTAAAAGAAAGTCTTCAGCTTCAAAGCACTTGATATAGGTTTAGAAATCTTTACAACACCCGAGAGCCAGGTAGAACTGATCCTTCTACTGAGTTGGACAGAAAACTCAAGTGGAGACTTCAACGCTGAGCCCGAGGCTAAAATAGAAGTCCTTACTGAGCTAGTGAGAATTAGAATCAGTGCTACCTTCTTATCTGCTCTTCATGGTCACTTCTGGCTTTCAGAACACAAAATTTACCTAAATGATGATATCACTGAGACAAGGAAGACAAGAATTTCTAGGAGACCAGAGGCATCAAACTCAACAATTCCCATCATTTAGAGTCAAGGCCTATTCTTCGGCATACAAAAATGCTAGCCCTTACTCACACACAGGTGCGCTCAGAACCACACGTCAGGCAATTTCGATTCTAGAATCTCCACTGGACTTGTGACGATTTACTAATATAAGCAGGTAGAATGATATTTTAAACATTTAAAATTCCAGGGTCCACACAATGATATAAAAAGCTGAACTAGGTCCAACCCTACACCTACAAATAAAAGACTTCCAACGTAAATTAAAATGTGCTGAAGTGAAGTAGAGGGCAATCAAATATACTCTGCTTTTTGAGTTACTCTTCCATTGCTGGGCATGGAGAGTTACACAAAACATTGATTGTTGACACTTGTGAGAATTAAAGAGAAAATCTGCTAGGCAGTGATAGAAAAGATATTATTATCTGAGTTTTAGCCCCAGTACAAAAATAGTGTCCATAGTGGGAGACAAAATTCTAAGGGTACACTGTTTGAAGAAATACTGGAATGTATTTTTCTAGACAGAGAATGCTATTTTTAATTGTGCTCATGCTGGAATTCACCAGTACATAATGTACATAACAATTTGCTATGAGGGTGTTCTCCACAAATATTTAGTCTTTATAATCTGTACCACTTTTAAAGTCAAAAAAGCAATAAAACAGAATATTTATCTAAATGCCTGCACATAAATTACAAGTAGACATTTCTTTAAAGAAAAAGATAAACAGCTAAGAACACTTAACTATTAGAACTTAGAGACATGAAGTAAGTCTTAGTTGGGTGCCTCAGAGGCCACATTATTTATTCTATAAAGAAAATGAACTTTTGAATACCCTGAATATTCATCATGAGTAAATTAAGTATTTAAGTCAGGAAAACTGACCAGATTTTTTCCCCCTATGGAGACCTAGGAGAGAGTTATATCTTAGACTAATTTTATTTAAAATATTCCATTAAATAGCATGACTGTCTCACTCTAATCGGTGTAGCAACAATGCAATTAATCTCCAAACTGCTGCGGGAAGGACAAAGCATCTCAGTTGCTCGACTTAACAGTCAAAATCAGTGCAGCCCTGGAGGATACTGGAAAGGAACAGTTGACAACAGGTCAACAAGTACTCATCTTTTCCCGATTTTTAGAGCTAAAAAGGTGAATATCAAGAGCCCTATTTTGAAGTGCAAATTACCTGGTTTTGAGTTGAAGTTAAACATCAAAGCAGATATAATGTTCCTGCAAAAACAATTCTGCAGTTTATAATAAAGACCCAGTTTTCCTTTCAAAGGGAAAAAGCAATTTGTTTCTAAAGAAGACCATCAACGTTTGGTTATGCGACCACTGCAAAAGACTGCTTTATATATCTCCCCCAAGAAAAAAAGAGTGATCATGTTTTATCATTGGTGGTACATTCGATGGTAAAAAGCCTTTCTGTATATTGTGTTCACCAAAACAGTTTGACAGTACCTACCTGAGAGCGTGGAAGAGCAAAATAACAATATTGTCAAGAAAATACTGCCACCAAATATATTACCTTGCCCACCCTGCAAGCTTTGTCTACTGGAATTGAATGGACATAAACCAACAAACATGTTTCTCTCATTTAAAAAAAGTGAAAGTGACAAAGAAAGAATTCAAGCCAGTATAGACAACTTTCCTGAAACTCAGGGTCAGAAGAATGGAAGGGTTATTTCTTTTCAGTTTTCTGTTGGTTCAAAGAGATGAAGCTACACTATAAAGCTTGTCTTTTAAGGTTGTTAATAGATGAACTTTCATATTGTAGATATGAAAAGAGAGACATCTTATCTGAAGATGAACAGCATTAGGAAAGGATTATCCTATTTATAGTACATTGCTCCTATTATACAAAATCCTGAGAGGGAATTTTTTTTTTTTTTAATTGAGATGAGAGTAAGATGCTTCTCAGAAGCTGGGTCTTTACCTTGAAAATATGAAGAAAAACTGGGAACAATATAGGCAGATTATCACCTAACATGCCCTCTTAACTTATAAAGAAATTGAAATATACGTAAAACAAGCACTGAATAATTAAAGAAATGCAGAACACTAAGGCCCTGATTTTAATTTGCATAATTTTTCCCCTAACAGCGCCTAATTAAGACATCAGTTAAAAAAAAAAAATCCAATGGAACTCTAAGATTTTCCACACTGAATTAACGTTAAGGACTTTTAATGGATGTCTTAATTAGACTTTGTTATTCATGGAAATTCTACACAAATTAAAATCAGACCTTGTGTGCACTGTTCCCAGCTGAGTCTAGCAAAATGCTCTATGGAACTGAGACTTTTGAATCCATGCTCTGACAGCAAATTTTACTTCTAAATTGATATACCAAGATCCTACTGTTTCACCTAGTAATTATTATTACAGTCATTAAAAGTGCTACACCATTTGAACGTTTTCTTCTAAAATACAAATCATTTAACTTTAAATTCAAAATTCAAGAACAGTATGCTTAGTTTAGCATTACTAGTCAATGGAGCTAAAAGTACAGGTAACTTAATTTTAAGTAACCCAAATAGTGCTGGATATGTTGTTACTCACAAAAAAAAAAAAAAAAAAAAAATCAGAAGGGACCATTTTGCTCCATGTTAACAATTAAATTAAGACCAAAGGGATTTTTTTTCAGATCTTTCTTTGTTAATTCTAAATTAATATGCACATACTGTTTACTGGCATTTTAGTAAATGAACAGCATTAATGACAGAACACTTATGAAAATCCCGCAGAGCGTTAAAAATGTGATAAGAAGTGGACAGGAGTCTTGGAGGTAAAAGAGCAGAGCCAAATACCAGACCATAAGATCGAAATTACATTATAGATTTTTGATATTACGATGATTGATAGACCCAGCTTTGGCAGACTGTCTACTTGATTGTGGAAAATCCTCTTATACCAAATCCCCATGAAGTGACCTCTCCATAGGAGAAACCACATGTTTAGGGAATGAGGAAGGCACATGAGTCACTACACTTATACAAAGAATCCTTAAAGCCACTGCACAAGGTTTACCATTATAAAAATTAGAAAAAATAAAAAAGACTTCTGGTAATGTCACTCATTATGAAACATAGTCATGTCTGAGCAAAGAATATTCAGGTAGTCATCAAACACTGAAAATGTTTACATTACCAAAGCTTATTTTAATACCTAATAGTTGGTCTATAAATACAACTGTAAGGTCTTTTGTGTGTGTTTATTTTAGCTCATACTTCGCTTCTGCCTGAAATAAGCACTTTGTCTCTGTGTCAAACCAGGTATTTCAGAGGTGTGAACTCCAGCTCAGAACATTTTTGTCAGTGGACCTTCTGCATTAACTTTCTCTTCACTCAATGAAAATCCCAAAACCAAGAACATCTTCACAATTGTGCCCCTTCCTTTGGGGCAACACACTTCCTACCTGTCATTCAGCCACCTTTCAATAAAAACTTAGTGAGTCACCAAGAAACTTCCTGAAGATGGATTTCAAAAGCTTGCTGTTCTGCCAGACACACTGTCTAAGTAAGCTTCAGGGCTTACCGTTAGACCTGTGCTTTAATTATATGTTCTCTCTCATTTTTACCTGGCTGGTTTGCGGACTGGATGGGTCATAAGAAGGTACATAGTTCTTCAGAGTATCCTGAGGATTCAGGTGGGGAGGATATCTGATTGTTGGATGAGAGAAGTAGCTCGATGGGGCTGGAGGGAGAATAGCTTGTGTTGGAAATGGCAACGGTGAGGGTGGAGGTGGAGTCCGAGTTGAGATGACTGCAGGAGACAGGAAAGGAAAGAGGACTCATTAGCTGTTGGCCATACTGCTCCGTCCCAATCCTACAGAATCCTGGGAAACTATACAACCGAAGGCTCTTCATTTCCTCCTTCTGATTTAACCAAACTCTCTTAAAATAAGCTAGTCTTTTACTATTATCCTCTATGCCAGGGCTGCTAAGCCCACACAGATATCACCACCAGTCTAGGGAATGAACAATCTTGCTTTCTAGATCTATGAATGGTTTAAAAAAAAGAAGGTTCTCTTTTATAGGTTAAGCCAATAATTCATAAAATATTTCTTTCAGCAAAGTTATTTCCCATCAGAACACATTCTTTGATTAAAAAGTCTTTGTCTCCTAAGTACAGACCAAGTCACAGCATTAAGTAGAGGGCAGGGGACCCACACATTTTCTACCAAAATTCAAAACAGAAGTGTACTCCACTTTTAAGTAAATATTTTGCATTATTTAGAAGGGAAGCCAATAATTAGTAATGTCCTGAATAATTACCTGATCATTGTATAAATGCTTTGGAATATTTGAACATAAACCTGGGAACTCTTTTTTTTAATGAAAAGGTTCCTTTTAAAACCAAAAGAGTTCTATTTTCTTCCTACTCTAACTTTTACTACATGTAGCTCAAAAGACATTATTGAGATAAGACCAAGAACAAAACCCTCAGAAATGCAAATTTAAACTTTCATATAGGCATATTAACTTACCCATAAATCACATATTTTATAAAGAGAAATAATGTACAAAACATATGTGATGTACATGTTTAATTTTACTGTAATTTTTCAAAATTAGTGTGATCATAATTTATTATTTAGTTTTTAAAATATAATGCTTAAGTTTAAAAATGGGGAAAGAATACAATTGCACAATCATTATCTCCATAATGTTAAATTTGTACTTTACATAAGTACAATTTAAGAGTATCAACCAGTATATATAGAAGTGAAGATTAACTGTCTATTTCTATTTACTATTTTGATCCAGATCATAGGAAATTTATATGATAAATGTTTAGTGTTTTATGAGACAATGTAGCAAACAATATGAAAAATAAATTCCTTCCATGACCTATAAATGAAAATCATCTGGAATGACATTTCCAGCTTTGTAATTATGTACAAAAAATATTGCCCTTAAGGGATATTCCTTATCTTCCCCAAAGAAAGCTTTTTCAGAAGATACAAGAAATTTAAAATGTACATCATAGAAGAATCATAAACTCAGTTTTATGGTCACAACTCTGCTCCCTGAATGTCCAGGGAACTCAGAATCCTCTGGATTGTTGCTACAGTACAGATTCCTGGGCCTAACCACAGACCTACTAGATGAGGACCTCCAGGAGTGAGGCACCAGAAAGTGTATTTTAAACAAGTGCTCCATGTAACCTTTGCACACACTGAAGTTTGAGCATCCTCCATCAAAGGGATGCATTTCAGAGAACAATTACATATTTCTTAAAACAAAACTCCTTGTTGAAATACTACTTTATTTAAGAAGTATACACACTTGAATGTGTAATTTAAGAAAATGCCAACGCCTAAATTAAATTGCACATCTTTTGACTTAGTGTTGAAGTGCTCTTAATCTCAGCTCAATTTAACCACGGTCTTTACTTATATCTGTACACAAACCCTTGGAGGATATATACATAGCTCCATCATGGGTCCTCTGGGCTTTAAGATCATTTGGCATCAGTAGTTTTGGAAGAGATCTCTTTTGATCTGAACTGGTACATAGCAAATCAGAGCTCAAATCTCTGGGCTCCCAAGTACTTATGCTCAAATAAGCTCTGGCTGGCCTGATACAAACTAGATAGAATGCAGAATTCCCAATGAAAGTAAAAATGGCTACTTTACCAATAAAAGTCATTCTTGTCCTTTAAAGAAAGAAAAGCAAACTACAAGGCAAAAAATGTTTCCCTTCATTATGAAAGAATTCATACATACATGCATGCATACATGTACATTTATGTATTCCTTGCCTAGATATTACAAAGTCTTCCTAATTGCCTTCTTTCCTCCAGTCTTGTTCCTTCCAATATATCTTGTATAGTCTCAAATTAATAATTTTTTTAAAAAAATATCATTTAAATCATGGAACTTCTCTGCTAAGGATCTTTCAATGGCTCCCTACTGCTTCAATAATAAAATCCCAACAACTTCACAGGTTTGTACAGACCTCAAGTGCTTTAAGACCCAGTCTTGCTCCACTTCTTTGGCCTCATCTCTGGCCACTCTCTCCTATTCAGGGCACATTTCAACATTTGCGGATCCTTCAACATATGGCAGTTCCTTGCTGCAGTGACCTCTACTGCATTGATACACGCTGTCCCCTCTGCCTGAAATGACCGCCCCCCCTGGCTTGTTCCTTCCTGTGGTGAACTCATTCTTCAGACTTCAGTTGAGAACACACCTCTTCCAGGCATCTAATCCTCCTCCAAGGATGTAACCCTGTTCATATTCGATGCCTGGCTGATGATATGGTTCCTCTCTCTCCCCACTATGCCATGAGCTCTTTAAGGAGAGAAACTGTTTCTCATGATAAGGTGTCTGCCACAGGCCCTAATATATTACATATTGAACATATATATGGTAAAGGACAAAGGTGGAAGGCTTACCTAGATCTCTCATGGTTTATTATGTAAAAATGTTGAATTTTTCCAAATATTAGAAATATGAACACTTTAATCAGATATCATAATAAATGGGTGATTTGACTTCTAAGTTAATTTTGCCCAAATACTCAACATTACAAATGTATGAAATAGTTACTGATTTTTTTCATCTATCT
Source organism: Mesoplodon bidens (assembly GCF_964165515.1). NCBI lineage: Eukaryota > Metazoa > Chordata > Mammalia > Artiodactyla > Ziphiidae > Mesoplodon > Mesoplodon bidens. The sequence continues at coordinate 64,681,696 of NC_138162.1, read as the reverse complement.
TAGCAGTACAATAAATAAATGTAAAAAATTTTATATACCACAGCTGACTTGTATATTCTTCTCTTAATTTTATAATTGTCTTAATGATAGCATTGAAGGCCATGCATTTTTAAGTATAGGGACAATACATATCAATATATATTTATAGACCAAAGCTAAGAACTTTATTATAAACAGATGTCATATCCCTTGAATAAAGGTTTAAAAACTAGATTCAGTTTTTTTGAAGAATAAAGAGTTGTCTCACCATAAATTTAAAGCAATAAGAGTATCACTATAAACATATATTTTTTTATATAATAAACTTTCTCCACCTAAAATTCAGACTACTCCTCTCTAGGGTTTAAGAGCAATAGGTAAAAAGTATGGAGTACTGCTTATGAATTATATCTCATTTTTAACTTTGAAAGAGGATTTAACATTAATTGTTCCTCAAAGTATAAATGTGAAATATTGGATTCTTTTCCTATTTAAATTATGATATTAAACATAATACCAAATGTACTAGCCCACAGGAAGGATTTATGTATATGAAATAATTGTAATTATTGAATGAAATGAAATAAAAATAATTAATTTTACTCCCAAATAAGTAGCTAAAATACTGATTTCTGTAGAGGAAATAGTATCTATGGAAATAGTGTCTATATATCAATGCTGCTGGAAATACTCTAACTCAGCAGCATACTTGAAACTCCATCTTTCTCTTAGTAAAATATATAAAATTAGGACCAACCTGGAAGCTACTGTTAAGATAACTATATATTTTCTTATTTTTTGTGATTGTAATCTTTCCAATACAGGCAATTAAAAAATACATTAGGTAGATGCTATTTAATTGTATGGCTTTAAAATTTTTCCTCATATATTAATAAAAATTTTTTGGATCAGATTACGACTCTCCCTCTTTGGTTGAGAAAATAGGTCACCTTAGCTATAAGGATAGAGTCTTGATCCATCCTTGAGGGTTTAGGCTCTGCAAACAAGAGGGAGGTTTCTCTTCTACGCTTGAAACTCCTTACCACTGTGTGCAACTCCAGGTATTCCGGGATGGTGGTGCTGGGGGAAAGTGCTCAATCTTGGGGAGGAATCTTGTGGAGATGTAGAGCTGAACAATGGCTTTTCAGGCTTCTTCATAGTAGTCGGAGAAGACATATCTGCAAAGAAAGAGAGGAAAGCCCAAGCTTTACAACTTTCTTAAGCTACAAGATTCACATCAACCTAGTAAGAGATCTCATTTCCCAACATTTTACAATTTTTGTACTTTTTGCTCTTTTACAAAATACATACTGGGGTCAAAGACCCAGCTACGTTGGAGCTTTGAAATATCTGTCAGAAACAATCTCCACTGAAGCTAACCCAAGGCTTCATTAACAGTATCATCGGAATTATTCTGACCACTAAATAAATTTTGAACTTCTGAACAACTAAGCATCACGTTTCCCTCGGTCCCTTGGTTCACATCAAGGTCTTTTTTTTTTTTTTTTTTTTTTGCGGTATGCGGGCCTCTCACTGCTGTGGCCTCTCCCGTTGCGGAGCACAGGCTCCAGATGCGCAGGCTCAGCAGCCATGGCTCACGGGCCCAGCCGCTCCACGGCATGTGGGATCTTCCCGGACCGGGGCACGAACCCGTGTCCCCTGCATCGGCAGGCAGACTCTTAACCACTGCGCCACCAGGGAAGCCCCTCAAGGTCTTTTTTAACCTCAGCATTTCATTCTTAAATGTACACAGTTCAGGGGTTTGTCTTTTGACCGACTGAAAAAATAGAGAAAACCTGGTTCAAATGTGAAAAACAACCCTTGAGTATGCTGGTAAGTATAATCTATCACTGATTTAACATCTTTTATGGAAAACTCATTACTTGTTTAGCAAAAAAGACATTCCTTAATTTGTTCATTCTGCAAATATTTATTGGGTTCCTCTATTTGCCAGGTAAAGGGAGGATGTTACAAAAAATAAAAAAGTAATTGCTGCTGTAGGGATATTCACGGTCAGCGAAGAGAAAAATGGTAAGAAGAAAATGGTTGTCAACAGTTGAGAAGTAGAAAGTGTGTTGAGAGCAGAGGTGCTATGGTATTTGCTGCTACTTCTCCAGCCTCACTGCACAGGGGCAGTGATCACCTCAGCTTCCCCAGGTTAAGGATGGTGCCCCCAGTGACACCATGTTTAAAACATGGATGGGGGTGACATTCCCAGAAGGAGGAAATGTTCCAAAGGAGGGGGGCATAAAATATGTAAGTACTACACATAGTCTGTGGAGTGGTGAAGTACAAAGATGAGAGAGGGAGCGAACAGCTGGCAGTACCCACACAATGAGGGGTCTCAGATTTCATGTATAAATGTCTGAATGCTTACCCTGATAAGAAAACACTATTGATGGGCAAAATAGGATCATATTTGCTGTGTAGAGCAATCCCTCCAGAAACTGCATGGAGGATGAATTAGCTGAAATAAAGACAGTAATCCTGGATACCACTTAAGAAGATTAATTACTACATTCATTCCATAGATATTTACTGAAGGTCTAGTGTAGGCCAGACACTGCGCTAGATACTGGGGACACAACTGTGACCTAGATTTGGCTTCAGCCTCTATAAAACTTGAAATCTATACAGGGGATACAGACAAGTTAAAAAGGAATTATAAAAAGTGCTGTGACAGGAGTAGTATTCAGGGCTTCATTCATTCATTCATCCCACAAGTATTTAATACTGCCAAAAGACAGATATGAGACTTGAAATAAGAGTAGAGATAGAGCTAATGCAATAATAGATATCTCAACAGAATTAACCCAATTCAATAAATAACTAATTTAGAAAGTCATCATCTTGGGTGACCATGAGACTGTACCATACAGCTAGTTGGAATACGGAATTCAGGAGGGAACTCCAGTTGGTAAGGAGAGATGTGCCCTTTTTCCAACACCTAAAGTAATGCTGATTTTTACAGAGGTTTATAAATGTATAGTAAAATGTTCCAAAAATCACATGAGCCATGAAGTTTAGATTTCTATTATCAAAAACTTTAAATATATACATAGGTAGACAGAATAATAATGGATTCTTCTCCAGTACTCAACACTCAGCTTCTTCAATTATTCAATTATTTCATCTTTACACCATCTATAATCCCTCCCCCTGTATTACTTTGAAGCAAATCCCAGGCATCATATAATTTCACCTATAAATATTTCAGTTTAAGAAATATTTTCATATTTCTCCTCATAAAAGGAGAAAATTTTATTAAAAGAAAAATACCCCAAGACATTTTTTTTTTTTTTTGCGGTACGCGGGCCTCTCACTGTTGTGGCCTCTGCCGTTGCGGAGCACAGGCTCCGGACACGCAGGCTCAGCGGCCATGGCTCACCGGCCCAGCCGCTCCGCAGCATGTGGGATCTTCCCGTACTGGGGCACGAACCCGTGTCCCCTGCCTCGGCAGGCGGACTCTCAACCACTGCGCCACCAACGAAGCCCAACCTCAAGACTTTATCACACATAAAATATATATACACAATTTGCATTTTTAATTAAGAACTTTTTTTTGACATGAGAAAAAAACTTCATGGTGCTATTAATATAAGAAACTGGTTATCACTGTTTTACCATTTAAAAAATTACCTAAGCTCTGGTAAAGGCATCCAATAAAATTAAATATATGTTTTCAGCACACTGGCATGTAAAGAATACATATGCTACTGTAATTACAGTAGACATCATAGTCTACAAAAAAATGACAGGCGTACTTGTAGCCGTAAGCTACAATTTGTGACTAACTGTCTGTCACTAGCCTATCAGAACTTTGATGAGTCAGTGTACCATTTCCTTATATCTTTCTCAAAAAGAAAAAAAAAAAAAAAAGGAAAGAAACTTTTACTAACAAAACCACAGCAATGAATGCTGCTACATAAAAAAAAGAGAAACTTTTTAAACCATTTAAAAAATAGACAAAGGAAGTTCATTTCAGCCAAGTTACCTTAAAAATGCCAAAAATAATATTTGACTCCACTTAAGAGCTATGTGATTTTAAAAGGTAATACACAGGGCCTTCCATGGTGGCGCAGTGGTTAAGAAATCCACCTGCCAATGCAGGGCACACGGGTTCGAGCACTGGTGCGGGAAAATCCCACATGTGGCGGAGCAACTAATCCAGTGAGCCACAACTACTGAAGCCCGTGTGCCTAGAGTCCATAGCAACAAGAGAAGCCACCGCAATGAGAAGCCCGTGCAACACAACTAGAGAAAGCCCATGTGCAGCAACACATAAATAAATTAAATAAATAATTTTATTTTTTTTAAAAAAAGGTAATACACAAATATAGGTTTTGGCCTGCTGCAAGTTAATCACAGACATATAGATTGTTAGAGGTGGAAAGAACCTCTATAACATCCCTCACTTTATAGATGATGTAATAAGTTTCCATTCCAAATTTTTAATTTAAAATTAACTCTTAGAAAATGAAACTGATAAGTTTCTATCGACACTCTTATGCTTTACTTGTGCTTCAATATAAATTTTGAATTAAATTAACGTGGGTAAATGAGTTCCTAAAGACTCCACAGTATAAGTAATAAAGCATATACTATACATCATTTAAAAACAATTAAATATGACCAGAGTTTGGGAAGCAGAATGAGTGTCATTCTAGTTATGTCATTTCTGGAGAAGATCAACCAAGGCTATTGCAACTACTACAACTATTTCAGAATTTTCATTAAACCCAGGCGAATTCACATGAGCCTCTTTTCATAAAGGGCATATAAATCAGGGGTGTTTGTACAGAGAAATTCAACAATATAAGTGATTATGTAGTTTTTGAGAAACGAAGCCTTTGCAATTTCTTAGTCAAAATGATACACTTGGCTTTACTGGGTAATTATTACAGGTCCATTTATGTTCTAGTTCTCTTTAGGCATACACTGAATAATAATGGTACCTTCATGTTCAAAACACACAGGGGAATTATAGAGGCCAACACTGCAGAAACAAAATAAAATTCACTCTTCAAATTGTAAAAGGGACCATAAACTGCCTTCTTTTTAAACAACAAAATTAGCTTAAAGTAAGTAAAAATAAGAATGGGAAGGTCCACTGTCCATAGAAACAGTTTTTTTAAGAAACAGATAAAGAATGGAAGTATTAGAAAGTAGGCTTAACTGCCTTTGTTTTCCCACTACGTGAAATTAAACTTGGGCTCATTAATCAATAAAAATATACTGCTATACAGCCTGTACAAGGCACTAAGTACTTAAGGTGACACAAAATGAACCCCCTACCCCCTCACAAAGAAAAAAAAAAACTCTGGCCTGAAGAGGGAATAAAAATAAAAGGTTAATTATCTGGGAGAAATAAGGGTAGAATTCCTAGCTATTGCATTTTAAGCATGAATCAAGCTCGCATTGTTTTTATTTTAATTTTATTTTGAACGTCTGAACTCCAAGAGACCTCATGCCAAACTGAAAAATGATATTGTTGCTATTTTTAATGCTCTAGTATGTTACAGAAAAAACATGTTTGAGGAGTGGATATATAGGAAAGATGTTTTTACGTGACCTTTCTGTGGAGAAAAACAAATGTCATGCTTTTCACAATCTAATGTCCTTCAAGCAGGAAGAATCATACATAAAAGGATTACGTTGAAAATAAGTTGAATAATAATAAAGCTGAATAATATATAAATATACAATAAGTTGAATAATAATAGATACTATTAATGCATAAGTTGAGTAATACATGAAATAAAGAAGTTGAAGAGAGAAGCCAGATGATAAGAAAAGGATTAGCTGGTGTTTTTACTGGTGGGAAGGAGGCAGGAGCTGCTGGTGGTGGAGGAGAGGGAAGCAGAGGACAGTGAGGGCTTGAAACCAGGCAAAGAAATTTAAATGTGATTTGGAAAGCAGCACTATATAAATGAATTGACTGCCAAAGGGAAAACTTTCCAAAAGCTCTATTTTTTTTCCATTCCCCAACTCGGTCCATTTGATTAAATAGTTAAATCAAGAATTTCCTGTCTCTTCTCTTTCTTAAACATTCCTCATCGTGGTTCATCATAAAAACAGTAGTTGGAATCATCTCCTTCAGACGATACCTTCTTCATTCTAACATCTAGCATGGTACCACATTTTTACTTTAATCTTTCCTTATCATTCTATTTTATTTAAACTTTAAGCTCATTTGTTTATGGCCTCCTGGAGGAGAAGGGGGGCCAGAAGGGATGTGCTTCTAACTCTGTGCCTTTCCTAGCATAGGATAGTCCCTTGGGCTAGAAAATTGTTTTTCTGCCCTCTTATTCCATTTATAGAACAATATTTTAACCACTGAACCAACTTGATTTACTTTCTCTTTAAGTAATCCCTCCTAAAGAATTTTGGTGGTCTAGATTTCCTTAATGATCTTATGATTGTGTCTTATATTATTTGATTTTTTTTCATTATTATTTTGTACTTGTTATATCCATAGCATGCCTATATGTATGCTTAAAAAAGTTGACTAATGGCTTACCTCCTACAGAAGATGATTTTATCAAGGGCACAAAAAAAAATGTGGAGGACAAGATCATGCTACTCAGGAAAAGAATTTTTTAAAATCTAGGATTAAAAGAAGGTAGAAGAAGTGGAGCAGACACTGTGTCTAGGCAGTTTATTTTAGAATCTCTTGCATGTGAAAGAAGCTATCTGGGGGAATGATAACCAGTAGCGTAGGATGAGTGAAATTACCACAGTGAGTCTATCTTAAAATGTATGATGCATGAATAGATACCACCAGACGAGAAGGAACTGAATGTAAAGCAAAGAGAGAATACAAAATCAGTCACTGAGCTTCTAATAAGTGTGAGAAACTAAGGAAAGGCATCAAGTTCAAGATGTTAAACAAGACAACCTGCTCCGTGTCCTGGTGATGCTTACAGTTCAGCAGAGAGGACAGACATTAAATACAAAAATTCATTAAATAATTGCAAGTGTGATAATACTGGATTATAGAAAGGATTCTTCTTAATGGCAAAAAATTAGAGACACTGTCTTTTTAAAGGAGATTCACATTGATGGTGCTCGCCTTCAGTGTCTACATCCATGTTTAGATTTATAATTGGACAATTAGCTATGGCTTTAGAAACCAATTGCGTAGTTAAATACATAATAGAAAACTACCATGTAAGAAAAAGTTCATGTAGGTTACTTATATAAGTCAGTCCATTTAGACTTAAGCATGCCTTTAAATAAGTATTTTGCAAAAGCAAGTTATCACAGAATTTTTACTAGCCATACTGTAAGTTTTTTTGGCACTCTGACATACCTATATCCTAAGCCCTGATGCATCATTCATTTCACCGCAACACTTCAAAGAGATAAAGGCTTAAGCAAATAAAGAGTTAGATCAACTCATCTCCCAACAACGTAATTTCATCTACAAAGGAAGAGCCTTGCTGTGAAACACAGCGTATGCACTCGACTAGTCGGCAGCTTGCACAAATGGCGCTCCAGATGTATATCTGTTCAAGTCAGCCCAAGGCAACAATTTTGATCAATTCTAATGTGATAAAATGCTGCAGGGAAAGTGTGCAGAAACGTGTTTACGTCAGCCCTTAATTAAACTGTTGTTCACTTCCAAAGAACCTTAGGAAACACTAATGAGACATGAGTTTTGGCAATTTCTTCATCAAAGCAAAGACCCCTTCCTCAGTCTGTAGCAACCTGTCATCCAAGTTGCTCCCGGGATAAATGTCACATGACACTCCAATCAGTTAGCCACCTGTTAGTAGAACTTCACTGAAGTCAACTAGTGATCTAGGGCAAGCTCCAACAGTTACCTCAACACCTGCCTGTCTGGGGCACCTGCTCCTTTTTCACATATAGGAGAGCAATATGTTAGCCTTTCCAATATGCTTCAGTGGATTAAGGTTACAAATCGAATTTCTATCGCCTATGTAGAAAACACATCATTTTCTTTAAAAAAAAAATTCCTTTTCTTCTTCCCTACATGACACTTACAGTTTACAACTATTTGAAGTCAATTTTGTAAGAACACACAAGAATTCTTGAATTTCTATGAAGCTGTTCTTTTCAGCATAGCATAACACTAACTTAAAATATATTAACTGTGCCATTCCTATGATTTAGAAAAACATATTTCTATCTAGTTAACAAAGAAGCAAATTGCCTCAAAATCTTTTAAAATTCCAATCCTTTTACATCTTCCTAAGTTGTCTTTCTTATTTACATGTCATACTTGTAAACAAGTCTAAAAGAACCCTTTTGATACAAATCACCACTTGCCGACTTCTCTTATTTTCCAGTATTTAATGTTAAGGTATATTTTATTATGAGGTACTTATAAAGCTATAATCATTGTTAAAAATGTCTTCCTTATTTTTTACATTATCAAGCTGCTGAGAAGATGATACAGGATTCTTTTTTTGCAGAAGAAAACTCAAGGTGCAATGAAACTTTGGTCCTTTGGTATGAGCATGATACAGATCAAAGAAGAAAAGTGCATATGTGGGAACATTTAGCTTAGGGAGTCCAGTGCCTAGGATTTGACAAGATTTTATTATATTGACAAGTCTTACTAACTTAATACCCCTCACAGTTTTCCAAGTTTCTTTATTTTTTACAGGTTTTAGACTTCTCTAGATTTTAAAGAGCTTTATAGATTTACAAAAACTCTGGATACAGAAAAGCTCTTCAGAGACCAAACCCATTGGAAGAAGGCAAACGTGGTTAACATGCCCGTTACTCCATTGAAACTCTGTCAAGCAACACAAAACAGACTGACAAGTGAACGTTAGCTAAACTGGGGAATTTCTGCTTTCCATTAAAATGTTGGGGTGAAAGCTGGATGACAACATGAAAAAGGAATGACCCATCTGTATAAAATAATAATGCTCTTTATAATACATGAGATAATAAATGAGAGGCTACTAAAGCTGGTGTGTGGGGTGAGTTCAGGAGCTGGAAATGTGATCCTTTTACTTCAGGCCATAAATCCGGAGTCAGTCCTGAGACAGGGAAACAGCTTGGGCCCTGTGCCCAGAGGACAAGGAGAAGGCAGGGAGGATGACTCTGCCAACTGAGCACTGAAAGAGACCCAGGCTTCTCTTCCTCTGTTTTTGCCTGGGGGTAAATTGTGTGCAGGAGAGGAAAGTTTAGAGGAGAGGCTATTTATAACTGTATAAATGTAATGTAAAATACTGCAATTACCAAGCACAGAAGATCCCGGCCCAGAGCTTTGATGGATTTATTTCTATTGTTTCCCTGTGGGGAACCATACTGATCCTTACTTTCCTAAGTTTTACCTGTAGATAAAGGACCCATGTGGGGATACAGCCACTGTGGAGAACAGTATGGAGGTTCCTTAAAAAACTAAAAATAGAACTACCATATGACCCAGCAATCCCACTACTGGGCATGTACCCTGAGAAAACCATAATTCAAAAAGAGTCATGTACCACAATGTTCATTGCAGCTCTATTTACAATAGCCAGGACATGGAAGCAACCTAAGTGTCCATCGACAGATGAATGGATAAAGATGTGACACATATATACAATGGAATGTTACTCAGCCATAAAAAGAAATGAAATTGGGTCATTTGTAGTGAGGTGGATGGACCTAGAGACTGTCATACAGAGTGAAGTAAGTCAGAAAGAGAAAAACAAATACCGTATGCTAACCCATATATATGGAATCTTAAAAAAAAAAAAAAGGTTCTGAAGAGCCTAGGGGCAGGACAGGAATAAAGACGCAGACATAGAGAATGGACCTGAGGACACGGGGAGGGGGAAGGGTAAGCTGGGACGAAGTGAGAGAGTAGCATGGACATATACACACTACCAAATGTAAAATAGCTAGTGGGAAGCAGCTGCATAGCACAGATAGATCAGCTTGGTGCTTTGTGACCACCTAGAAGGGTGGGATAGGGAGGGTGGGAGGGAGACGCAAGAGGGAGGAGATATGGGGATATATGTATATGTATAGCTGATTCACTTTGTTATAAAGCAGAAACTAACACACCATTGTAAAGCAATTATACTCCAATAAAGATGTTAAAAAAAAAAAAGGGACCTATGTGGGGAAGTGCCCCAAGGGAGTGAGTCTGTAGGACAAGAAAGGAGAGAGACCAAGTAGGTGTCTTTACTTGCAAGCTTTGCATATTCCCTGAGGTACCCTCTCCATTTCCCCATTTCCTTCACAATAAAATGGGGCTCTCTCAGCTCCTGGCAAGAAAAGATGTACTGTGATGCCCAATGGTTTAAATGAAATATAAATGACAGAAATGAGGTGCATGGGTAGAGTCACAAGGCCATAGATTCACTGTTCTTTAAATATATTTCAGAGGACATGCTTCAAAATTGTTTATAGAGCCATGTGCTGTGTCTAAGTAGTATGGATATGACGGTGGAGTTAAACAAACCACTTAGGCACTGCTAGTGAGAATATAAATTGATAAGACCTTTCCAGATTTTGTGCCAATATTTATCTAACGTCTTAGAAATGGACATAATATTTAACTCAGGAAATCTACAGTAGGAATGTATTTATTCCTTTAACAAAATTTCATTGAGCATCTATGTATTCGGTGACTTAGTGCCAGACAATATGCCAGGTACGGGGGACAATGAATAGAACTAGACAGGAACAAAATGATCAGATTTAAGTACAAAGATTTGTATGCAACGATGTTCACTGCATCTTTATTAACTATACAAAAACTTGGAAACTATCTAAACATCCACAAGTAAAGCAGACCTTCAAAACTGTATAGTATAGCCAAAGGGTGGCATACTATGCAGCATTATAAAGTGGAAATTGAATGACATGGTAACATGCTATTATATTATAAATAAAAGACCAAAAAAAAAACAGAAAAGAATTTACAAAATAGCATATATTGTATAAGCCCAATTTAGTGCAAAAATTTTACTTGACATAGAATACATAGGATATGCATAGAAAAAAAATATATAGAAAATAGACTGGCATATAATATATCCAAATATTAACATGAGTTATCTCCATGTGATAGAATTACAGGTGACTTTTATTTTCTTGTTTATATTTGACAATTTGTTTTTCAAATCCCTCACAAATAAGTTTTACTTTTATAATAAAAAATGGTAAAATACATATTTGGAGAAAAAAATACTGCCTGTAGGTCCATAGAATATTATAAATAGCTCCCAGTGATGGGTGGACAACACCGGATCTTAATACTGTGCCAGACATTATGCTTTAAGAAGGAAATGCCTCACTGGTCTTAGATATTGGATGCTACAAAAATGTAAAATGAAACGCTTTAATGTAACGCTTGCAATTTAGTTGGCTAAAGGCAAAACAATATATTTTTGAGAATACAATTGAAAAGAAATATCTGAATATCTGTTTCTAAGGACTCTTCTAGATGTAAAATTTTATGATTCTGTGGCAAATGTGAATAAGTCCTTCCTACACACTCCAAGTTAACAAAAAGCTCTGAATGTTATGACAAGACATATGGACTTAATCCCACTACAGTAGTTTGATGATGATGCCAGATGATTCAAAAAATAATTAGCTGCCATGTTAAGAAAGCATCTCCATATATATATATTTATCACACTCTAAAATAACTTCAGAAAATCGGCAAGCTACATTAAGAAGAGATAAGATATCATCTTCAATTAGATTTCTCAATCTTTTTTTCTTTTAAGGAAATCAGTTCTTTTTCAAAGGAGAAAACCGAAAATATGGTAGTCTTCATGTTAAATATATGAAAACTCTTACTTTAATCTTTGAGTTATTTAATCTTAACTACACAAGCATATTACTACATCCTTGAGCAATTTGAAACCTTTTGTGAAAATTTAAGTCTCTCCATATAGTATATTCCAACCCAAGCCTGTAAGTAGCATGTTTCTACAAGTCTCTGTTTATCACAGCTCTATTTAAAAAAAAAGTCTCCAGGCTACACCAACACCCAATACCAAGTTAAAGCTCAAACCCCTTTGAAGCTCATGAACACTCTCCTGAGACATTAAAAAAAAAAAAAAAAAAAGCCTTGAATAATGAAGAACAATGCTAAAAGAGTGAATACTGAATAAATGAAAACTTATTTTTAAAAAACACTTCAAAATACTTTTGTCCATTAAGCAATTTCATTTCAACAGACAGACGATGATAAAGTATCTTGAGTAACGTCAGAAAATCTAATTTGAAAGGAGGAAAAGCACCAAACAATTATGCAAGGTTTGGAGTATCTTTTAGATGCTTATTAAATATTGGCATAGGTAAATAGCTGATATTCGCCATGCCTCTGGGGAGAACCTCTTGGCTATAGAGGCTTATTAGTGTTAAGAATCTGAGAGCCATGGACTATAAAATAAAATCAATACCGTAACCTTAACTGTAAAAGTCAGAAAGATACTGGAAGAGTTCTAATTTAACAAGATTACAGATGACTTTTTAGAGAACATTTGGGGAAAAGCCATGCATTTAGCAACATTTATGCTACAAGACATCTCAAGGTTTAGGTTGTTACTAATGCTGTTATTATACATGCTGGTAATGGTTAGGGTTGATTTTACTGATGTGTTACTTTAGTGGATTTACAGGAAAGTCCTGGAAATGATCTGGAACTTATTTCAAATAAAATCATTAAACTTAGGTAGTAAACTAATTGCTTAGGAACAATTATGATTTGATGTGGTTTAGTGTAGCAGACAAAAAAAATCATGAAAATGTTAAGGTCGTCACTTTGGCAGCTCAATGCAAATATGATTACTCTGCACAATATTCTGTTTCTTTTAATGGAAAAGTAGTCAAAACTAGTATAAGTTGTAGTTTTTAAGTTCAGTCTAAATCTATATTTCTCTTTTGACAAATGTAAATGAAGAAAAAAAGAACATCCTGTCAATGAAATTACTATGATGGCATATTTATTATCTTAATGGTTTTAGAAATCACGTGAAATTGATCAGTAACAAAACCTCTATTTGGTAATGGACCAATTACATTTGTGAGATAATGTCATTGAAACAGAATATTGTCACAGGATAATGGTCTCCTATTGCTATATCCCTAGTCATTTAGAGAAAATATAAATGTTGCCGTCTGGCTGAGTCATTTATTTTCAAAGTAGGAGACACAGATCCCATAACAATGTTCTGTTATAATAACTCAATCTCTCTCAATCATTTGTTGTACCAGAATGGTGCAGGACAGGGCTTGTATTTGTAAGAACCGCACATTCCTCAGGTATAAGGCAAAACATATGATGCCTCCAAGCACCTAAACAGCCAATTATCAAGTTATTCAACAAGAGCATTTAAAATAAACATCTAAAAAATAATTTAGGAAATGGAAAATGTTCAGAGTCTTCAAAAAGATTCATGTTAATGAAAGCTCAAAGACTCAAGTATTAAAGATCTATAAATACTCTGACTTCAATTAATTTAAAATCCAGAACATTAGAAAACAAAGGAACCTTACTATCCAACTTTATATCACAGATGAGAAAACTCAGTTTACTGACATTAAGTGTTCTGTCTAAGGCCATACCATTATTTATATTGATAGTTTCCTGATCACCATTATAGTGCTCTAGGCATATGGCAAAAAATTAGAATAGAAAAGAAAAATATATATACAGCAATAAATATATAATTTTTATATTTTGACACACATAGCTCAATTTAAACTGAATGTATATCACACACCTCAACTAAAGACATTCTAGACTTTAGGATTATTTATTAACAACATCTTATTATTAAAAGGAAAAGAGATTCTTAACCTGAGTCCAGCCCAAGAACTGCACTAATGAATTCCTGGAGCCTGTGAACCCTTTTGCTATTATATGTATTTATTTGTAGTAAAGTTTCATACGTGTTAGGAAAAAAAAACTGTCATAGAAGTTTTGTAACTAGTTTGCAAAACCATGAACACAGCATGACAATGACTTCTTTGGAAGGCAGTATATACAGTAATAATGAGCATGGATTCTGGAGCGGAAGAGACAAGGCTCCCATTCTATCGTTGCTACTTATCCGTGTATCTATGTCAAATTTCTTAACCACTGTAGTGATGAGCTTAATGAGCTGTAAAACGTTTGTTTGTTTTTAAATAGGATTGAAAAGAAAAATATATGTAAAGTCTTAGCTCAATCCTGAAAGGGAGTAAGTGCTCAATAAATGGTAGCCACAAATGGCAGAAGGGTCTGGTTTTCCTCAATTTAAATGTATTTGTTGAATGAAAAGATTTAAATTTATGTGGTTTATTCAACAAATAAATGATATACAAAAGTGAGTAAATATAAAAATAGTTAATAGAACTATTATAGGTTAAAGACAAGTTGAAAATACAAATATGGTATTGGATCTGCTTGGGACCTTCATTTAAACAAAACAAACTATACGATATTCTGGGGAATTTGCACTTGGGTTATACAGTATATATTAAGGAATTATTGTTATATTTGTTAAATTAATAATGGTATTGAGTTGTATTAAAAATAAAAATCATTGTCTATTAGAAACTTAAGTATTTATAAGTAAAATGACACATTATCTGGGATTCACTTTAAAATACTTAAAAAACTGGAAGATATTGAATGAAACAAGATGGGCAAAATATTGATAACAGTTAAAGCTAAAAAATGGTACTTGGAAGTTCACTTTATGATTCTTTCTATATTTGACATTCTCTATAAAAAAAAGCTTTTTAAAACTTTAAATATCGTGCTTAAACATTCCATCCAAACCAGCTCTTCTCCACATTTATCCATCAAAAGCACTCATATCTCCCTTCTTTTTTTAGTTCAAAAATTTAATCATGGCACAAATATTAAGAGGTTGATCTTTTAAAAAAGAAGATACACATTTTACCACCTTAAAATTTTGTTTTGACAATTCTTCCAGACCTGAAAACTCATAAATTCACCTCTACACTTACTCTAGTTCTACAAGGTCTAACAGAATCTTCCATGAAGCTCCCTAGAACTGTCCACCTGCCAAGACTTGTTAAGCAGTGTTCAAATTCTCCTAGTCCATTTCTCCCTATGTAGGTAAGTTTATATATTGCTTCCTTAGGTGGGTTGCAGGATAACAGAAAAATACACACACAAAAAAAAATCAGCCTTTGAAAAAGAAGACCTAGGCTCTGCTCTTAATTATCTGGACACTATGGATGAGACAGCCTCTCTGATACTTAGATTGCTTATCTGTCAGATAACGAGCTTGAACTATGTCTCCCCTAAGGCTTCTAATAATGTGTTCTATCCCTGAAAAATCAACTTCTTATTGTATATGATATGGTGGTATAATAACTCAAAAGAAACTGGCTTTCCAAACTACTTCAAAATAAACTTAAATAGGAAATTAATGTGTAAATGGATTTGAAATAAAACCTTTTACCACTCTAAGAAACTTTTCATGGTACACTATGATAACGAAGCACACTGTCTCCCATGGATTTTCCACTTGCCTAATTTAGACTGTGTTCTACCAATCTAGAGAGCCAGTGTCACACAGCAAGTTATTTTTTTCAAACTAATTATCCATGATGGTTTTTCTACAAAATCCTGTAGTTTCAAATCATTAAGGCTCCAGAGGACAGAAATATGAGTATCACTTTCCCCTAGTAAGTAGTATTGTCCCTTCTAGCATGTACACAGGTTGCGTCCCATCCAAAACGCTCCTCCTGATTAGAACACATGAAAAGAGCACAAACATCTGTTAATTAGTAGGCAATGTAAGGAGTTCTGATGAAAGCCTTCACCAACAACGTATTGTCTTCCTTTCTGTTTGAAAGATGTTCATAATGTGATTTTTCAACTACAGCAGTGTAGCCGAAGAGAACGAAATACACTATGATGAAGGCATCCCCAGAGTTTGCCCTCCAATGACATAATACATGGAGAGTCATTGCAAGTTCTGTAAGAACTGTAAGTTCTTGATTTTTGATATTTTTTTTAATAATAAGCTAAACAAAAAAACTTAAAAATTGTACTTAAACATTAAATTCAAGCCATCTCTTCACACGTATCCATCAAAAGCGCTTGTATCTTTGATTTTGTCTGGTTCAAAATTTGATATTTGAACATTTGATATTTAATCCTTGTGATACAAACTCTAGGAATGTAAGGAATTGCTGGTGTTCTATCTGGTCCCCAAAGGGAGCTTAAACTTTCTTCCAGGAGATTACCAAGCTGTTTCCTTGCCATTTTCTAGGACTTCATTTAATGTCAGTAGTTACTCAACTATTTGTGAAAGCTGCTCATTCACCCACCTTCTACAGCTAGAAAAACCTTGAGAGTTTATCATTTGTCAGACTGTAGTTTGGGCTAGGGCACTGTTTTCCAAAGTCTGAATGTAGGATTAAATCTCCCTATAAATTCTTAGATGGGGGATAAAAGGTTCTGAAGTCGTAAACTTAATAAACATATTCAGTCAATATCCACTCATGGATATTCACATTCACAGCACACAGTAGTATATTAAATATTCTACAAACTCATTTATGAATAAAAAAGTTTAAATTTTTGTTTAAATAAAAATTTCCAAACTTGGTTGAATGTTCTTGTATCTAGCATATCTATTAACATTTTTTTAAACTTGTGAAAGGCTGGTCTCTGATTCCGGTTCTATCAGTGTCACCACACTGTACTGACTGTAATTTATTTCCTATACTTGATTAAATGCATGATACTAAGCTGGCATTATTACTCTTTAGCTCCCAGTGTTCCCTTGAGCCCTTTGGCTTAATTCATTATTTATTTAATACCATATCCTTACAGTACTCTATAAGGTGCAAATTAAAATTGAGCACAACATATAAGACTCTATTACTAATGAGAACATTTGCAAATTTATCACAAATAAATCTCTAGGGCTTGGAAATATATTAAAACTTCAGAAAAGCTAGCTGAAGACTTATTTGTACGACAGAACTGTAAATTTTTTTTAAATAGTGCTTTTTTCTGGTACCTATAGCAACCAGAACACGATGCCTAAATATTGCCTATTTGAGAGTCCAGTATAAATTTTTAAACTACTTTTGAAATTGTAATTACATTCCAATACACCTCTAAGTAGTGCTAGTTTTTGCTAACATACCAATTTATTGATTTTTGTGTAAAGCTTTATTTCTCATAA
This sequence comes from Mesoplodon bidens, assembly GCF_964165515.1. Classification (NCBI taxonomy): domain Eukaryota; kingdom Metazoa; phylum Chordata; class Mammalia; order Artiodactyla; family Ziphiidae; genus Mesoplodon; species Mesoplodon bidens. The sequence continues at coordinate 64,664,573 of NC_138162.1, read as the reverse complement.
TGCTTAAAAGTAAGTTGGGCATGGAGACAGTCCCCTCATAAGCTGATTTACATTATTTATTCTCTGTGAAGAAACTTTTTTCATAAATAATAAAAATTTATATTTCTTTTCAGCAGGTCAAGGGCTGGAAATTTAATTTATTCATATTTATGTGCCCAATGCCTAGAAAAAGTCCTGGCAAATAATAGGCATTTGATAAATGTTAATTTAGTTCAATTATCGTAAATTCTAAATGTGTAGGAACAAATAAAATTTTACTGCATTAAAAGTCTTTCTGAATTTACATTGTATCTAAGATTACAAGTTGTTTAAATACTCATTAGACTAAGAAGCTGTTAAATTTTCCATTTAGAAAGCCCAGCTGTATATTACAGATATATTTACCATATCACTAAACGTCTATTAAATAGCGTTTTAGGAGTTTTATATTCAGGCTTAGATGGATCGGCGACTATTAGAATGGCAGAGACAAAGTGATACTACCAAAGAATTGTTTCAAATGTTCAAGCATACCAATTACTAGTCGGTTAAATTTCCAGCCACAAAAATACTACAAGCTTTAGTCCCAAGAAAGTAACCTAAATTAGAGGAAAAACCAAGACCTGCCTCTATTTTTCATCTTACATCAGAAGTTACAAAGGACTACTGTAATGATTTCAAGAGAATTATATCAATGAGGAATTTAGTCTGTGAACTGGCTCAGGTGGGAAAAAATTTAAGGTAGACAAGCTCTCAGATGGAATATTTTGTGGGGTAAGTATTAGAATAATAAAAGAAAGTTTCATCATGCAAATTGATAAGCTATCCTGGTTCTATTAATTTAACCATTAAAATGATGGAAAGCAGTATCCAAAAAACAGTTTTCAATAGAGGTAGATCCAGTCATGAGGTTTAAGACTAGGGAATTGATAAAAGAGACTAAGCAAGAAAAAAATATTCTAGAATCTAGGAAAGAATGTAACAGCTGCTATATATCCCTTTGTTACTGGCCCAGTTTTCTTTTTCTTCCTTTATGTATAAAAGAATATAAAGTTAAAACATAAACATTATGTAATGTAGATTCTAACAAATTTAATTTCTATCACTATTTATCAGAAGAAATTTAAGCAAATTATAAAGATTCCTATGAAATGTTTAACCCTATTAAGCAGTGTTCAGTTTGAAAATGTTCATGTCTATATTCTACAAAATTAAAGTTGCAACTCTTTCATGTCCAGGAAATTGTAACTTTTTTGTGCTTTGAAAAGCCATATAGATAAAATTATGTCTATAGTATGCTAAAATAAAAACACTTTTTTCATTAAATTATTAAAATACAGGAATATTTGTCACTGTATGAATTTAGATTTTGTATTAAAATTTTGCCTAATTTTTTAAATGAAATGAGTATAATCATTTAGTTACACTATACCCTTTATTTTTGCCTACTTGGAATAAATCTCAAAGGTTTAGGTTTGTGGTTCAGATTATAAGGGAAGGTGGAATGCCACATACTGTCCATAATTTTGTTATTTTTGATTCACATATTTCACTCAGTCGTGTTAAGGGTTATGGTAAAAGTAGACGTTAATGCAAAGTTAACACAAATAACTAAGGCAGACCCAGGAAATAATTAACAGTGAATTTTAAACATTTCTGCCAATTATAAGCACAAATATATTTTAAGCAACCAGTAAGTAGTTATTGCATACAATTAGCGCAGGGATTTTTAGACATGTACTAAAGCTATTACAGTATCGAGTGGTACTCAATATGCCCTTTAGAAAACTCTCTTCACGACAGGCAAGTATGTCTAAAGAACATTTGAAGATGGACAAGAACAACCAGGGCATTTTACTTTGCAAGTTTAAAAAAAGCAATTTTCATCAAACAAAAGGACTGCATTTGGCTTAGCAAATTTATAACGGTAGTACTGTCCTGCCCTCACGTTTTCATTGTAGTTGAAGTCTTCTTCCCACAAGGGCTTACTGCGTACATTACAAAATCTTCAGTCTTCAGAATTAAAGTGACAGACTTTTTTTTCTAAGCACACATGAAAATGGATCATTCTTTCTTACTCTTAATATGCCTTTACAGACTTCTCCAATAATTCCAGTCATCTTGACAAAAGAAAATCACCAAGACAATACAACAATTTTACAAAAAGAAAGAATGACAGTTTCCCTTCTACTTTTCAAAAATGTTTTATAATATGATTTGGTATTGGCTTTATTCAATAGGCTGAAAGAGGAATCAATTCTTACAGAGTGACACTCTCTATAATAAAGAACACCTACACTTCTGCACAACACATCCATTGCCACACATTCACAATGTTATTGTTATTACCATTAGAATCTTTTCCAGAACAATTTTCTGATGAGGAAAATATGGCTTTGTTTAGAAAAAGCTGACAATGTCAGTAAAACAAGCAATAAAATATAAAGGGTTGAGGGTTTTGTTTTTATTCTTACTTCTGCAAGTCTGGTTAAGTCCCTGTTATTTCCTGCCTTTGCTAATGAAACTGGTGTTCTGCCTATCAATGGTTCATGTAGCCAACAAATATTTATTTGCCCCTACTAAGCACTAAGTGTTGTGCATGGTTCCCAGGCGCTGGTTACACAGTAGCCAAACAGATAAAGTCCCTGCCCTCATAGTATAGACAGATTTAGACAATTAATCCCATAAACAAATACGGAACTACGTATTATAAGCACAATGAAGGAACAATACAAGGTGTCAAGAGGTAAAGACCTGATTTAGATTGAAATTCCTCAGTTTAGGCTGGGACCTGAAAACTGATCAAGAATTTGCCAGACGAAGAGACAGAAGAGGAGCCCTCCAGAAGGTCTTGGGTATTGCATTTCCAAATCTAAACAAAGCAGTAGGCTCAAGTGCAAGAAGGAAGCAGACGGCCCCTGCTGAGGCTGGAGCAGTGGTCAAGAGGCCAGAGGACAAGAAAAAGGTCCGTGGATCATAGGAAGGAATTCTGATCTTCTCCTAAGAGGAGCAGGACGTGACTGAAGTAGGGGAGTGATATGACATTATTATGTTTTAAAAGATGGTTCTGTCTAAAGAATAGATTGGGGAGGTGGAGTGAGATCTCAGAGCCCAACTCTCCAGCTGATTTTCAAATCCTTCCTTAAAACGATCTCCCTTTATTTCCATCCACACACACACAGCTTCCCACCACAGGGCTCATACATGGCCATTCAGAAATTTACTTCCCCGCCTCAATGCCTGCCTGTGCTTTTGTCTGTGCCCACGCTGTCCCCTTCTTCACTAGTTAAAAATCTCAGCATGCTAAAGGAGACCCACCTGACTCAATGTCAATTCCTCCATGAAGATGTTTCACCCTTCTTTAAATGCTATGGCGCTCGGTAGGAAAACATGGAGCAGCAGAAAAGGAGTCCTGAACTTTGGCTTTAACTGCTAAGCTTCAGAGCTACTTGGTCTCCTGAGATTACTGGACATGCAGCTCCTCAAGCCTCAGATACACATGCCCAAGTCATGGGCTAAAAAACATTGATAATGAGGTTTTTTTTTTTTTACATTTTTAATAAAATGGAAAATTTTATCTAAAAGAACTTTCAAATACATTTTGTGCTGCTGATATAAGTCATATTTGCACACATACCAACAAAAACTGTTAGCTAATCTTTGTTTCCATGTTTAGTAATCTTCTGTGGCAAAAAGGCATGAGTATGTCCAGTGAAATATATTTAATCCAATAGATTTTAAGAATGAAAAAGAGCAAAGTATGAATTCAGAGAGTCAAATAATACCTATTTCTTAAAGTTATACTTTTCCCTAGAGCTGCCCTAGAACTGGGTTATAGTTTTATCTAGATAGAATAACTAGATTGACTCAGACACCAAGTGTCTTACATTACACTTATTTATTGTTCATGTTGTACCTACTTCCAAAAGGAAGTATGGCTTCCTTTAAATGGGAACTTCAGTAACTAGCACCTGCGAACCGCTTAAAGCCTGGCTCCTCCTTAAAATACCCCATTAAGAGGAGCAAATTGACTTGACTGAATCAGAACTTGTGCTTCTACTACAATCCAGCCAACTAATGTAGCCAGGTCATCATCAGTCACACACACATTGAGGGTTCTAAAAGATCATTTTGTCTAAAAAAAAAGTTTAATAAACACATAAAAATATGGGAATTTTGTAACTTAATTTTAACAAGATTTGACTAGTACATGACCTTAAAAATAATTTTATTGCAATCATTTCATGAAAAAAATATAATCCATATTGATTCAATTATGAAATTTTGACTAAATGAAATTTATGAAAGGAGCTGACATTTTACCCTACTGTTCCTAGAGGCAACGTCTTATTACTCACCTTGATCTCTTTCATGCCATGTTCGACTTCCAGCAGCTGGTGAATTCGGAGAGGGATAAAAGTCTCCTGTAGGACTTGGTTCCATATTTTCATCTATGGATATAGTTTTGGGTCTTTTGCTGTTAAAATATGACAATAGTGAATGTTAATGGGATTTCTAGAAAGATGTGTAGCATCTGAAAATACATAATCTGAGAATTTTCTTACCGTGGAAATTTCCACAAACACAAGTAACAGTATCTCAGAACCATTTTGAAATAATGGTATTTAAGACATCAATAGGAGTAGCAGACATTTCTAGTTGTATGTATCATTTATTATAATATATCAGAACTGTACCTGCCTAACAAATATGTTTATTATATTTACATGTTGGAATATATTTCCAGTAGTAGAACATTATTTTCAGTACTAAAAAGTGAATTCTTAATGTGATAGGTATACTAATTTAAAAATTGTTATCGATTATACCTGACTCATAATTATTATCAATATGAGTAATGTTCATTCGTACAGCACTTGCCATTAAAAATGTAATCCCTTCATATCAATTCAAAGATAAGTAAACTCCTTAACCTTCCTAAACTCAGTTTAATCATCTGTAAAATGGAAATAATAAAAAGGGGAGTGGTTGAGAGGATTAAATGAGTTATTAAATGTAAAGCTCATGCATTTAGTGGCTGGCATTTAGAAGACACATAAAATAGTAATTATTAGTAGCAACCCTATATTTAATAATATTAAAAAATTTATAGTACTTTACTGATCATAAACTATTCCATATATCCTTTTTTTAAAAATAGATCTTTATTGGAGTATAATTGCTTCACAATACTGTGTTAGTTCCTGTTGTACAACAAAGTGAATCAGCTATATGCATACATATGTCCCCATATCCCCTCCCTTATGGGCCTCCCTCCTATCCTCCCTATCCTACCTTTCTAGGTCATTGCAAAGCAGAGGGAGATCATGCTGCTGCTTCCCGCTAGCTATTTTACATTCGGTAGTGTATATATGTCAATGCTACTCTCACTTCGCCCCAGTTTCCCCCTCCACCCTGTGTCCTCAAGTCCATTCTCTATGTCTACATCTTTATTCCTGCCCTGCAACTAGGTTCATCAGAACCTTTTTTTTTTTTTTTAGATTCCATATATATGTGTTAGCATACGGTATTTGCTTTTCTCTTTCTGACTTACTTCACTCTGTATGACAGACTCTAGGTCTGTCCACCTCACTACAAATAACTCAATTTCATTTCTTTTTATGGCTGAGTAATATTCCATTGCATATATGTGCCACATCTTCTTTATCCATTCATGTGTCGATGGGCATTTAAGTTGGTTCCATGTCCTGGCTATTGTAAATAGTGTTGCATTGAACATTGTGGTACATGTCTCTTTTTGAATTATGGTTTTCTCAGGGTATATGCCCAGTAGTGGGATTGCTGGGTCATACGGTAGTTCTATTTTTAGTTTTTTAAGGAACCTCCATACTGTTTTCCATAGTGGTTGTATCAATTTACATTCCCACCAACAGGGTAGGAGGGTCCCCTTTTCACCACACCCTTTCCAGCATTTATTGTTTTTAGATATTTTTCCTAAAAACTTAGGTTATTTTGATCCTTTATTCTTAAGATCAACCATGAAAAACAGGCCATTGCCAAATTCAAACCAAAATAACTTTCTAAGTATTATAATATATTTTAATAAAGAAAACATAGTTTTATCTCAATTACTAAGAAAAGTGAATATTTAGAGCAGAGATTAAAAAGCTATTCTATGCCACATGCCATATTGCTTGATATACTGCTTTCAAACATCTCCACCAATACCCTATTAAACAGTAAGTTATGAGTATAGAAATGGATATTTTTCCTTAAATTAAAAAAAATCTTATTCACACCTATGGAAATAAAAACTAAAAATGATATCTTCTGAATGAACTTTATACAGTGATAATAAACCTAATGTCATAGGATTTCAGAGTTGTAATTCACTTTAGAAGCCATACACATAAACCAATCCTCCGTTTTCTTACAAGGGGGAAGACAAATTTGGAGAAAATCAATTGCCCAGGGCATGTTAATGGAAGCAGTCTGACACAAAGTAAAGACTTCTGACTTCTGAGACTGTGCTCTTTCTACTATACTGTTTCCAAATCCTGGAAGCATGTGCATGTCTGGGTATATTCATAGATACATTTGTGATTAATATTTGACTCACAACTCCCGGAGTATTAACATGATGCAGAAGATGGCAATTTCTACCCATGCTAAACCCCAGTGAGAGTAAATAGCTTCTTTAGTTTCTTTGTAGGGTATCCAAAGTTAGAATGTATTTTTTAAGCCTCCTTTAATCTAATTCTCCCATCTGTAAATCAGCAGTAAATATGTATGGAAAACTTGAAATGAGGGAGAAAAGATTTTCATAAGGAAATAATAGAGAAATGTTTTTTAAACCTTTTTTATTTGAATGACGTAGTATCTGATACTGAATGATCATGAGGAAAGATCTGTGTTGACAGCATACCAATCCACCAGACAAAATAAAAAATTACTATTCACATTTTAAATTTAGAAAAACTAAAGCATTTTTAATACTTCACCATATCACAGACAGTTTTAATGATAATAAACCCTATTATCTTGCTATGCAATCTAACTATACCAAAATATAGTTTGACCATAAATGACATCAAATTGAACACAAACAAATGTGCATAGCCCCATAATTAATTCAAATGCAATTAATTTTTGTTTTTGAGAATAGCATAGGAATATAGTTATCCAGATTTTTTAATTTTTTAACAGTTGATACTGTGAAATATATGTTTTGCTCTGGAACTCATGTATGATCTTCTATCTGATCGTGGGTATATTTAATGCTATGGAAATGAGATTGCTCTTTCTATATTGAAGATCCAACTCAAAAACCCCCAATAAAGCTATACTATTTGTCTTATTCACTCATCCCTCTTCTATCATTCAACAATAGGGGAACATATCATGAAGTCCTATGTACTACAACTTGCCAAGTTAATTTTCCCTCATTTAAATAGGAGGTCTCTCTTTAAACTCCTGTGGGACTGAAAGATACAATCAGAAGGTCAAGAGAGAAATATGAGAATGTCAGCAGAGAACTAAAAGGCAAAGTCACCTCACTGTAGCTGCTCCCCAACAAAGGCTGGTTAGGCCAAATCTCAGAGCAGGTAATACTTTCACTGGTAACTGAGAGTTAACTAAATTATTCAAAGAACATCAACTAATTGAAGAACTTGGCAAACCTGTTGCCTAGAATAAGGCTTTTTAAGGTTAAGTAAATGACACATTTTATTTTTCATGTTTCATTATCCCCAGCTTGGACATGGTATTAGGGTAAAAGTTGGATGACTCAATCCTAAACCAGGGATCTTTGCTATGGCAATATCATTTTTAAAGTCACCAGAAGAATTACTTATAGAGTTATAATACTTCATATAAGGGGATAAAAATATTAATACATTTTCATAGTTCCCTTGTCTCCCCAAAAAGACTTTTTAAAATGCTTTGAACAACAATTTAACTTTCAAATTTCAAAATAAATTTAACCAGGAAAGATTAAAACTTTGTGTAAAATCAGCAAAAATCTTGAACTCTTTATTTCCCCCTTCTCTTTACCTGCGTACCTATCTATCTGCATGTCTACTTATCTACCTATTTGCATATAGACTGAGAACAAAAGCAGCTCCTCTTTCAGTTACCTGCTTGGTGGAGAAGACAGCGACCTCTGAAGATTGACCCCCGAGTTCATGTCATGATAGTATGGTTGGCTTGGGATTTCTCCAATTGGGAAGTTGACTCCAGTTCCCTGGGTTATGGGTGCTGAGGAATGAAACAACAACACCAACAAACATTGGGAATGCCATTTACTGTTGTCATCTCTATTCAAATGTAATAATCTAATCTTTTCCATGCCTCTGGGCAAGGATGAGGGGAACTCTCTTTACCTTAAGAATCTAATACCAGCCATTCACTGGTTAAGACTTGCAAACATCCTCACGATGCCAATGTTCAAGTGTGGAAACTTGAGGCACGCTGACTATCACCACTGGTTACCCCTTCTCCCACTCCCACTGCCCAAGCTTCTTCACTCAGTCCTTTGTGTTAGTCGTCACTACACCTGTCACCCCACTAGTCTCTAGATGCGCCACACGGAACAATATATGTTGCCTATTGCTCAGCACCAAGCAAGGCACTCTGTACTAAGTCAGATCTCAAAAACCAAATTATTGTTAAATAAATCGAATTAGAATAGTTTCACAAAAGGCGATTATTATTTTATAATAATGTTAACATTAATGTTAGAATGCATTAGAAATCATATTTATAATTATTTGATATAAAAATAATTCTTGTATTAGGACAGGTATATAAGTAAAATTGGCAAATATGAAATAAAAGTCAAGATTCTTTTTCCAAAATACATATTCAGGTTTCACATATGAATGGTGAGTACAGTTTTACTCAACAGCTATGTTTTGTTTTTTTAAAAGTTTGTATGCCCAATTTCGTAAATCATTTAAAATATACTCATGGAGTTTTATACTTTAAGGTATTATTTTATAAATCAAGAAGTCTTTTTGAGTTTGTTGAGGTATTAAGAACTGAAAATTTTACTGTAATATTGGTTGTTATACAATGAATTACATCTTTTCAAATTTTTAAATTGGTTTCTAGACATCTTGAATAAATCTGTCAGACAGCATGTTGTGTTAGACTGAGTAGGGTCTTGGGAAATAGACAGCCTTTTAGTTTTAACTCCCTCTGCCACTTATTGGCTATGTGCTTCAGTTTCCTGAACTGTAAAATGAAAATTAGAATAACCTATCACATATGATTATTTTGAGGATGAGACGAGGTAAGGAGTGATAAAAGTCCAGCATCATGCCTAGTGTAAAACGGATATTCAACAAATGTGAATTCCCTTCTTTCCTTGCTTTCTTCCCTGAAATTCTTCCCTGGCAACCTAGAGTGGTCAGCAAAGATGAAACAGTTCAAAAACCCACGCAAAGCTGGTGAACTGGTACAAATGAACCTATTTGCTGAAGGTCTGTTCATTCAATAAAATATTGTGCCCATTACTGGCAGGTGCTGCAAGGGACACAAAATAGTCTAAGATAGTTCCTGTGCTTAATAAGACATACTGGGCAACAAGTTGGGTACACAAAATAGCCATGAAAAACACAGAGATACAAGCATAATGCGTTTTATAATGAAACTTCCAAATGAATGACATGATCAATCAATGCTATAGGATTTCAAGGAAAGAAGAATCTGATACGAGCTTGAATGGTCCAAGAAATCTGTGGAAAAGTCACAGCTGGCCCAGGGCTTTGGAAGATGAGTAAGGTACTAAAGGGAGGTTACTCTAAACAGCAATTACTACAGGAGCAAGGTCATGGGCAGAGATGATATACAAGATGGAGGCCAGCCAGGTTGGTGTCAAAGGACAATGCTTAAGAATAGTTTCTATCTTTTCACCTGTTTTTATCAGGCCTTCAAGATCTCCAATGAGAGAAAGTGGATCCTATGTGGGGCGGGAAAATTCTGGAGCCCTTGAAATTCACGCTAAGAATACAAAGTCTACTTAACCTTCCCCTCTCTCCAAACTAACCACATGTTAAGTAAAAAATTCCAAAGAGACAGCCGATTTTCAAGGAATTTTTCTTACTCAGAATTTTTAATAAACATTTGAAATGTGTTCACTGTCAGTTGAATCGTACTTCAATTGCACTTCACTATCAGTTGAATTGTACTTCAATATCTCAGGCAGGCTGAGACTACCAAAGTATTTTTAAAGAAAATATGATTAGGAGGTGCATGCTTTATTGTAGAGAAACAATCAAGGAATATACAACGATTATCTCTCCCCATTAAAAATTAATCAATACATACGAGATTAGTCTCAGCTCTAAAACTCTGGAGTTTCTGCCTTCTGTTAGGTTGTTCATATTATATAATATGCTTTAGCCTCATTTTACACAGAAATATTAGTGTTCAACGTGCAACTATGCCTAATGGCCCGAGTTCTTTGGACAGTTAAAATGTAGCTGCTTGTTGTGGCTTGAGGTACACCAGAGGTTAAAAAAAATGCAAGGTAAGAAATCCCACAGTAACCACATGCTTTAAAGTTTATTATTAGAACCATGTTCTATGTGACATTGGAAAGCAGAGTATGTGCTGGAAGGAGGCATTTGAGGGGCTCAGTGAAGGTAAGCAATCTATTTGGCTTCCAACAGCAGTGATGGATTCAATTCAAAGAACTGAGTTACCAAAAGGAAACTTACAGGTTATATCAACTATTTGCAATTTATTAAGCTCATGCAATATTTAGGCAAAGATTTGTAGTTTCTATTTAATAAACATATGGCTTGATAGTCAACGCAGATTGCTTGACCGTAAGCGTACTAGGTATAATTTATAGGAAAATGATAATTTAAAATCTTTGGAAATTTTGTTTTTTTCTAAGTTTTGTTCCAGAAGGATTCTTCCAAAGTATCAAGGAAGCAATAGTGGAATCTAAACAAACAAATGACCAAGCTCAAAGAAAAGGTTACCAGAGGTGGGTGTTGTGGGTGGGAGGGAGAATTGGAGGAAGGTGGTCAAAACGTACAAACTTCTAGTTATAAAATAAATAGGTACTGGGGATGTAATGTACGACATGATGACTACAATTAACACCGCTGTAGGATATACAGGAAAGCTGTTAAGAGAGTAGATCCTAAGAGTTCTCATCACAAGGATATATCGTTTTCTCTCTTTTTTACATACCTGTATGAGATGATGGATGTTGATTAAACTTACTGTGGCATTTCACAACATACGTCAGTCAAGTAATTATGCTATACACCTTAAAATTATACAGTGCTACATGTCAACTAAATCTCAATAAAACTGCGGGGGTGGGGGACAAGACAGAAAATCAAGCTTTAGTCATGGCTTAAGCGAAACAAGAACAAAACCACTTTGTCTATGGATTTACACATGAGCACTGTAAAATTTAGTGTGCATTTTTACACTAAATGGGAGATTACGGAAATTAAAGTAGATTAATAGCAAACATGCCCAGATTCTAAAACAGCACACAGGCACAAAATTTATCTAATGACAAAGTGCATGAGAACAGCAAGTCCCAGGCAGATGTGCCTGTTTAAAAGCCTCTGGAAAAATTTACATCAGATGCAAAGATCAGTGTTAGCACCTCTCCCAGAGAGCAGCAAGGGGCCTGAAGGCTGCAAATCATGTTTAAGAGGCTGCCAATACCCTCTTAGAAACCAAGCTCAGAAGAACCTCGGATTCCAAGGGTTAGAGGCCAGCCCTTAATCTCTCTTATTGTTCTCCTCACTCCAAAAGCTGATCCTAAATCAACTTTTAAGATGGTGATAATATCATTCACCAGAAAGATCACTATCCTAAAACTGAATAGCTTCATTAGCTAAAGTCAACATGCACATTAGAGGGTCATATGAGAGTAAAACCCCAGAGGACAGAAACCATTAACATACCGTAAACCCTCAAGAAGTCAGAATTTGTGATATACAGCATAAGGGTTGTGCTGAAGTTGATGTTTACTTAGAAAACCCTTATTTCATAAACAATGAAGTTCAATTGTGTAAATAAGACTATAATGTGGATATATTAAAACACTTAGGAGAATAACTTCTCAAGCATTTCAGAGACACCTATTTACATATGGAGTAGAAAATAAATGTTTGCTGAATAAAGTAACTAATGAATGAATACAGATAATTAATATACTAATTACAAATTAGTAATGTTTGTTATAACAGATAACTTAAAAACCTCTAGGAGATGACAATATGAATCAAGAAAGAATGAATGGTATCTGTTAAATTTGCCTCATTTCTGAACTATTATAGAAAGGTATTTTTTTTTAAAGATTTTTTTGATGTGGACCATTTTTAAAGTCTTTATTGAATTTGTTACAATATTTCTTCTGTTTTATGTTTTGGTTTTTTGGCCACAAGGCATGTGGGATCTTAGCTCCCAAACCAGGGATTGAACCTGCACCTCCCGCTTTGGAAGGTGAATTCTCCACCACTGGACCACCAGGAAAGTCCCTAAAAAGGTATTCTTTTAATCTATTTTTATGTTTCAAATTCAGATTTCTCAAAATATTAATCTGGGCTTTTAAAGTTCTCATGTGGCTCTCCTACAGCATCTAGCATAATGTTACCTATAATGAGGAACTAGTAATATTTTCGGACAGACGACTCTACTGTCCTTCTCATAAGAAGGGTGAAAATATATCATAAAACTGAGAAAAGTACAAATTTAAACAAATAATTTCATAATGTCTCATAACTGTAGCAGCATAGCCTCTCTGTTAAAGAGCAGTATGGGGAAACACACACACACATACACACATCTTTAAATACCCTCTTCCTTACACGATGCCATAAAGTAGTCGTAAGTAAGTCAGGCATGTTCCTTTCCAAATTAAAAATAAACATAAAAAAGTTCAAATATCAGAGGCCTTTGCACAACACATATTGATCAGGAAAAACACACAAGGCTCATCGCCTTGGTGAATGAAGTAAATGAAGTAGATCATCAGAATCCTCTTGCCCAGCAAATATGAACCCTGTAAGTACAGGCATACAGGATATTAATTTGGTCTCCTACACTGCCCCCAAGTCAACAGACCCAGGGCAGAAGTCTTTGGGGCATACATTTATCCACTGCAGAATTACGTCAGAAAGGATGCTACTAAAGTCTTAAATGCTCATGTACAGAACTCTCTGAAATACAGGCTGTTTGCACTAGTCACTTCAGAAATCTGAACTATTTGAGAAACTACAGTTCCAAAGACAAAGTCACCTACTACCTTGGAGATTACTTCACTCAACACCATGCTAAAGCACTACCTATACTTACCCTTAGTAACTCATTCTTTTTTTTTTTTTTTTTTGCAGTACGCGGGCCTCTCACTGTTGTGGCCTCTCCCGTTGCGGAGCACAGGCTCCGGACGCGCGGGCTCAGCGGCCATGGCTCACGGGCCCACGAACGGGCCCGTGGCTCACGGGCCATGGCTCACCGGGGCACGAACCCGTGTCCCCTGCACCGGCAGGCGGACTCTCAACCACTGCGCCACCAGGGAAGTCCCCTTAGTAACTCATTCTTGTTTGTTCTTTTTGGATCATCATAATTCTTGTTCATGACCTCTGAATTTGACCCAAGTGAAAAACACAACTTAAACAGGCTCCAGAGTGCCCCTACATCATCTGAATAAATCATTCCAAACTGTGACACTCTCTATCAAAATGTCAGGTGAAAATACACCCTTCAAAGTTACATAAATAAGCTAAATCAGAGGAGAGCAAGTAGAGATGAGTCACTCCCTTCAGCATAATCAATGAGATAAGAACTGCATCTTACATATATTTGCACACACCAGTAATAACTAAAAGAGTTGATCAAGGAAACTTCCCCCTTGCTTAGTTAGCTGGCCAGGTGAACTTACTTGAGAAAATTCTCATCTAGCCTGCCAAGAATGGTGTCTCAGGTGAGGTGGCCAATGAAAACAATTGGACATTGTTTTGGATAACAATGCTTTCTATCTATATCCAGCTACAATCTGCAAAGTTAATTTCTGCATCCCTCTACACTCTGCATGTTAGTGTGTATATCCTGTACATCTCCAAGCCCTCACCAAAATGTTAGCAAAATGAAAAAGCACTTATCTACAGGAAACTTATGTGGGTTATCATAACAACACTGAGTACATTTAATTAATCACACTTCCTTTGATATAAATGACCATCTATGGTCACAGAGTGAACAGTGAATTAAACGAATACCAATAACACAGCAAGCAGAACAAACGCAAATTGTTTTTGTACTACAGAAAGTGTTGATTAAAATGCAAATATTTTAGAAAACCAGACAAAATATATTCACTTATGATTTCATCAAAAGGTCAGAGATTTTAAAACACAAATTCTCCTAATACACAGTTCTCCTCATACTGTATTTAAGGTTCAAATATAAAATATTTTAAATCATACTGTATAGTTAAATAATAAGAAAAGAGTTTACTTACTTCTGGATACCCTCACAAGTTCTGATACATTGAAGACTCCAGATTTTACAAAACTATCCTCAAGGTATCCTGAAAATAAACATCAAGATGAAAGAGATCAACATAAGCAGGAAGCAAATAAATGATTAAACACTAGAATTTGTTCAAGTGTTTTAAACCAAAGGTTAGAACAAAACCCAAGTATGCTTACAACAAAGAACTGTAAAAGCAAAACTCTTGTAAAATGCAAACTGGGTCTGCTTAAACAAACGTTTCACTTTTAGAAACTAAATAATCTCTCAGGAAAATTTTTTAACTTTCCAATTGTACAGGGCAATTGGTATGGTTTTATTTGCCACTGCCCACGCATAGGGAATGAAGGTTCAGGGGCCCTCAGATCGGTAGCACCTGGTAGACTAAAGTCCACCCATTAAAAAAAAAAAAGAAAGAAAGAAAGAAAAAGGAAAACCACAACCACAATTAGCACCTTGTTGGAATTACTCCAAAGATCTCTAGAAACCACTGTTCTTTCACAAATCCTTCCCTGATTAAAAAGTGAGTTGCTGTTACCAGCACTCCCACCCTTGTTCCCATCATGGATCACACAAAAGCAGAACCCGTACGTACAGCAAATACTCTACTACACAGACCTATTTCTGTGCACCATTAATATACCTCACATGATGTCACTGCTGTCTCACCCTTGCCGCCACTCCCTGGGACTCCCTTCATTTCAAGAACTGGATCCTTTTTCTGGCAAATGTGGTGGAGTCAGACCTCCAGGAATGCCTCCTGACCCTTCCGTGACCTCCAGGTCCAGGGCCCACAGTAGCCGTGGGCCACGGGTCAGGAGCCTGAGTAAGTCAGACATGCTTGCTAGCTGGTCTAATTCTATCCAGGACTGCAGATGGGGACACCAGTCCTACCCCCAGGTTCTCATCCAGAAGAAGGAAATGTAGTGAGGGTGAGGAGGGAGGGAACACCTTAGGTAGGAGGGATATGGCTACTCTCTGCTGCCCCAGGGAGAGAATAAGAGTGTGAAAATCCTCAGAATTAAAATGCTTCCAGGAAGAAACTCTAAATTCCAAGAACTGGCAATTTGATTGGATGTTACATAAAGCTTCAGGGCTGACCAAGAGATTAGATTCAGGGCAGGGATGAGAGAGGTCTGGGTGTTTTAGCAACATGGCTCACTCAAGTCAAAGAGCTGGGGTTTGACTCCTGACTACGGTTTGTCAGTGTGGCACCCTGGAGTAATTAATCATAATAATTAATAATTCTAAATTAATAATAATAATAGTCCTGGAACATTTAGACTCTTTGTACCTCAGATTCCTCATTTATATATTAGAGATAATAAAATTACCTACCTTACATCGTTGTTACAAATAATAAGTGAGATAAAAATATAAAACCCAGAGTAGGCACTGAGTAAATGTTACCAATAAGTTAGGACTGGCCTATGGAGTCAGCAATCACCCATACACTGAAATGTGCACACCGAATCCCAGACACTCTCAAGTTATTTGTAAATCATCATTTAGAAATTTTACCAGAAAGAAAGCCACCAGCCCACTTTTTAACCATACACAGCATGAAAAGACAAAGTCATTCAATTAGCACATATGCCTCACTGCTGTGAATAAACAGGGGCGCTGCATATGTCTGAACACTGTTTTATACCCATCCATCCACCTTCTTTAGAAATAGCAAAAGAATGAGAAGAAATTATGAGATCTCAGTTGGTGATAAAACTCAGGTCTCATGTTAAGTCACTGCTCTGAAAAAGATATACATTTTTAAGAGGATAATAACAAAGTGTCCCCACTTGATGCAGCTCTATTTTAAGAAACGCCTACTTCTTCAGCAATTAATTTTTCACCAGGTTGAATTCATTTCAGTGATTATTGAGAAATTTCCAGGTGGACAACATTGTACAATGTGCTAAAAAGCCACTGAGACAAAAAAAGGACAATGACTCCCTCTGTGTGGCTGGAGACAAAGATGTTTTTAATTTTGATAGGTTATCATTGTATACAAAGATTTCTATTGCTTTTGTTGTTTTAAGCATAATAGATTTTACTTTATTTTACATGTGGTAAACATAACATTTTATATATGACAAATACATTAAATACAGAGAACTTATTTATCATGACTACAGCCTGTGTGCCTAACCAATCAGACAAGATTATTTGTCCTTCCCCTACTGTACTCTGTAAACACCTGCCCTCAGATCTTTCTAACGTAGCTGCCTCTGATCAGAAGGCCCTCTTTCCACAGGCTCAACTCACAGCCTTCAATGTCCAGCTCAACCACCGTCTGCTCCATAATCTGCTTTTCTACCCTCCCCTCCCAATTCCTGTGCCACCTAGAAATAATCTCTTTCTTCTGTATTCACATAGCACCTAGTTTGTTCTTACTTTATATCACTTTGCACATTCAAGTTTACCAAGATAATTGTTTTCAAGCCTTGTGTTTCTTCTTATTTGGGGGATTGACTGGGTTTTGTTCATCTCTATATCTCCCTTAACAACTAACTCATTGCCCACATTACAGTAACTACGAAACGTTTGCAGAACAAATGTAAAGTTCAGCTTTTTGAAACATGGTCACAAGTGAACACCTTAATAATTTTATAATATTGAAGATAACGATAGCTTAAGATCGAAGGATAACTCTACTGACCCTTGTTATTTTCTGGAACTTGTTTGCCGCGGAGTTTATTTAAGCTTTTGGGCAAAATGGGAAAGCATAATGATTACAGTCAGATTATATCTCTGACTTTGTTGTGTAATTAATGTACAACTTTAGACATTTAGTACAAAATAACTACCAAGGGACTAGAAGGGTTCAAATAGTTCACAAATATTTATAAATCGATGAAGGAGTGAATGAATAGTGAACATTTCATTTATATAAATTATACCATGTGTAATACTTAATAACACTTCAATACATGGATATTATCTGAAGTTCATTTCCTTGTCACTCCAATGAGTAGTTAGGACTCCATTTGCTTCTAAGTCATGCCCATTAAGATGGAGTGATGTGTGGTCCTGTCACGAGCCGAATCCTAAGGGAGGGAAGAGCCACCTCAAGGTAATCTTACCAGCAGGAAGACAGCAAGGCAGTCGCACACAGACAAATACAATGACTATCTCATAGAAAAGGGAAGGCAACTCAGAATGCTGAGGGTGCTTCTCCACTCCCTACCCCCAATTCCCCAAGTTCTAAGGAATCTGGATCTACAAGGGAAACTGAAAGATTTTACTAAAACTATGAAAGACATTGAAAATATGTCAGAACTGCTTTGGCACCCACTAGCCAAAATGCAACACCACAGGTCCCACTGGGCTCCACTCCTGCATGGAGCACAGCGAGACCTCAGTAAAAGGAGGGCTCCCAAGGATAAGTGGTAATACCTGCTGACCATGACCTTATAGGAGGGAGGTGGGTGGGAATCAGGCGGCTGGGTAGCCTGGGAGAAGCACCTGAAGCAGATGGCTGCACCCTTCATGCATCTTTGCACGCAGCACAGCCTTTACAATGGACGGACATTACCCAAGATGAGGCGGGCTAAAGAAAAGAAACAGTGGATGACACGGTACTTGGACAGCTAATAGTGCTTGCTCACAAGCATACGAGAGAGTACTTAAGGACTCTGGCAAAATAACTGGAGAGGATCATGCAGGGGGTCAGAAGCCCTGCTATACAATACAGAGGGTAAAACTCAGCATATGCAGGTGCTTGCTGTTAATACAACCTCATGTGTAACCTCCAGGCTTCTGGGGCCTTCTAAAAACATGGTTTTCATGTGTTACATAGACCACTGTGAATCTAAATAGCTGACACAGAGGCCAAAGATCTTAAAGCAATTTGGAGACATTCATAGAGTAAATTCCCTTCATCTACCAAAGGAAATATGAGCAGCTCTGAGAAAGAGCAGCTGCTTAATGGTTACTGGGCAATATTACACGACAGCTTACACCAGGAAGCAAAGAACAACTTAGCATTTATGTGATGCTGTATTTACACTACATGTATGCTTTTTAAAAAATAAAATTGAGTAGGAAATAAAGACCTCTGCAAACTGAAAATTCTCAAAGGCAGTATCAAATTATATTATTTTACTGTTTTTATTCTTCTCTAACAAAAGCAACAATAAATCACGACTCAGAAGTTAATATAGTGTTTAACCTCCTTTACAAACAATAACAGAGGGACGCAATGGCATATCTAACTGTTAATATCTCAAATTATAATCAGCACCATTTAAATGTTAAACAACATTTACACAGAAAATCCAAAGGAAGACTGATAATGGCTCATTTTTATGGTCTACTGTGTTCTATTCTTGAAATTAAAAAAAAACACAGAAAGCAGTTATTAAATTCATGAAAGCTGTCTTCAAGTATTTGAAGGACTGTTAATGTAGATGGTGGATTAGACTTATTCTGCATAGTTCCAGGAACTGTTTTCTTGGCTCAGTAAACAGATTTGTCATCCAATAAGAAAAGTCCTAGAAAGGAATGTGAGACCTTGCAAAGGTAATAATAACCAACACATGCCAAGCTACTGCACCAAGATCTTAGAAAGCATGAATGCACATCATGCCCGCAATTATCCTCAAGTTGTTACCATTTTACAGAATGAGGAAACCTGTGTCTACAAATATAGGGGGTTTCCCAGTGGATGTAAAGACCCCTCCATTGGATTTAAGAATTCTCACTTTGGGTAGGAAGTTGGATAAGAGCACTTCAAAAGCCCATGCAACTCTCAGATTCCACTTTTTTACATGGTTGTTTTCCTGTTAGTTTTCTTGCATTGCTCAGTTTGGAGAAAGAAGAGGACACTGGGTATCTCACAGGCATGCTCCAGCCCTAGGATTCCAATTGTTCACTTCCTTCAACTGAGTGTAAAAGATGCCTAAATTGTTTTGTTTATAGATGTAAAGGGGGAGAAGATAAGATTATTTCATACTAGCTCTTTGCCAATCTTCATAAAACTTCAGCTACCAAAACTAACCCATTGGTGATTTTTCTGGTAGTGGTGTTATAAGACAGGACTCTCTTCAGTTTCTCAACTGATCTGAACTGTCCATGGTTAAGGATGGAAACTGTGATTATAAAATAGATACACTAATCACAGCAAAGATAACAATTCTCTGCACAGAGACTGAATCTCAGCCTATAGCTAACATTTTAGTATAAATTTACAATTAAGTTTGTCCTTCAACATGAAATGTAAATCCCTGATGGTGATTGAAATGACCTGGTAGAGTCAGAATTTTTCTGACTTTAACACACTCTGATAGTAGTATATTAATATATTATTTATATATATATATATATATATATATATATATATATATATATATATTTTTTTTTTTTTTTGCGGTATGCGGGCCTCTCACTGTTGTGGCCTCTCCCGTTGCGGAGCACAGGCTCCGGATGCGCAGGCTCAGCGGCCATGGCTCACGGGCCCAGCCGCTCCGCGGCATATGGGATCCTCCCGGACCGGGGCACGAACCCGTATCCCCTGCATCGGCAGGCAGACTCTCAACCACTGCGCCACCAGGGAGGCCCTATTTATATTTTTAAGTATTTCCTTTGAGTCCATTAAACTTTTCCTACATATATATAATATATATAAATATGGATTTTTATAAAATTGAGATAAAATTTAAATAAATGCATATCCTGCCTTTTTCTAATTAACACTGTATCTTTCCCTTTAGATTAAATACTTTTCCAAAAGCATGATTTTAATGCCTGCACCATATTATACTGCATGGCTGTATCATACTTTATTTGACCATTCTCCCATTGTTTGGCATTTTAGGTTATTTCCCAGTTTAAAAAATATTATAAACAGCACTGCCATTAACATCCTAGGACACAAATTTTTGTCAGCAATTCTTATGATTTCCTTAGGCTGGAGTTCCCAGAAGTGGAATTACTGGGTCAAAGGACATAAACTCTTTTAAAGCTCTTGGTAAAAACTGTCAAGCTGCTTTCCATAAAGGTTTTTGCCAATTTATACTCCCTCAGGCAGATCATGAGCGTTTCCATGTCACCACCCTGCTGCCAGAATTACATATTAGTCATATTAATGGGATTTGTTTTTAACTGTGGCAAGTTGATAGAGAAAAGATATCATTACATTAATGTTATAACTTTCATTTAATTATAATAAGGTTAGATTTTTCACATACATATGCATTATTTTTCTGAAGAGAACTTTCAAAAATATGTAAAATAGGAATAGTGCTAGCAGGAATATTTTATTCATAATGTTAATGAGAATACTTCTAGAGTTTCACAGTTAATAATTTTGGCCATTAATTGATGATTGATTTTTTCTCATCATCTGATATATTCGTTTATTCCTAGTTTTCTCAGAGTTTTTTTTAAAGTTTTCTGATCAGAATCGTTGTTGAGTATTATTAAATGTCTTTTTGGCATTGTGAGATTATCCTTTTTTTCCATTACAGCATTTTTTGTTGTTACATATTACGAATTCTTAGATTAAATTATCTTTGTTGGTCCATGGAACATAGCTTTTTAAATTTACTGTTGAACTGGTTTATTAACAGTTTTCTTCCAAATTCTCTATTTGTAGTTGGGATACTTTTGTGGGAATCTTTGTATTTTATTTGCCAAGTTTTCATACCAGGGTTATATGCATGCTTCATAAAATGGTTTGGATGACAGTCATTATTTTTCATAAAAAAAAAAAAAGTTGAAAGTTTGGAAAAACTCACTGGTAAAATCATCTTTCCAGAATGTGTTTCAGAGAAGATTCTTAGACAACTCCAAGTGTTTCACGAAATTTAATCTACTCCTATTTTCTGATCTTGAGACAATTTTATTACATATTATTCAAGAAAATCAATTCTTGCAGATTTTAAAATTTCTTAGCACAGATACTTTATGGTTTACTAAGTGGGCTATGTTTATTTTTACTATATTGAAATTATAATAAAATTAAATTAAATTTTATAATATCATCTTAAAATATACTACAATTAATATAATTATATTAAATTACATTAAACTATACTAAAAAATCAGCTCTGTCACTTACTATGTAAACTTAAGGCAAGTTAAGCAACTTTTCTACGTCCCCCCATTTCTCTTCTCTAAAATACCAGATAATCATAGTCCCTGTGAGTCAATATGAAAGCTGTGTATTATTTTCAAATAATGAGAGACATTTCATTTTAAAAGCAGGGAAAGGGAAGACAGAACTTCCAAATTAACAGCTAGGAAACAAAATACAATGAATAGGAACTTAAGACAGTCAAAATAAGGATATAAGATATAAATAAATGATTAAAGTAAAACAAGAGGAATAAAATCAAATATATCAATCATTATAACAAATGTAAGTGGACTGAATTATCCCATAAAGAAAGCATTAGATTAACTTAAGCAAACAAAATCCAGCTACTTTTAAGGAACATACTTAAGACAAAGTGAGAATAAGAACAAAAAGTTGAAAATAAAATAGTAGGCAGAGAAGTCAGGCAAATTCACACAAAAAGTAATCTGTGTCAATTAGCAATGGTTTTAAGATGGAATTTGAGATGAATTAAAATGAACAGGTTAAAGAACATTATGAATGACATGCACCAAACAATATTGTGGAGAAATGCACCAATACATGCACCAAACAATGTATTGATGCAGCGAACAATATTGTGGAGAAATACATAAAATAAAATCTAATAAAATACAAGAAACTTGATAAAAATATACCTATAGTGAGAACTCTGAATACATCTTTTAGATTTGAACATGACTATTAGACAATTAGACTTATTTTTTAGAATGTGTCTTTTAGATTTGAACATGACTATTAGGCTATTAGACTTATTTTATATCATTCAAATACCTCTTATACTCTGTTGGTATATCCATGGAAATTTTATAAAAATTGATCATGTCCTTGAC
This sequence comes from Mesoplodon bidens, assembly GCF_964165515.1. NCBI lineage: Eukaryota > Metazoa > Chordata > Mammalia > Artiodactyla > Ziphiidae > Mesoplodon > Mesoplodon bidens. The sequence continues at coordinate 64,642,199 of NC_138162.1, read as the reverse complement.
CAAAAAGAAAATGTTAACAAATTCTTAAAAGTGGAGAATTTTTCATGCCATTCTGTCTCATCTTTGGCAAATAAAACTAAAAGTTAAAGAAAAGTGACCATATCTTCTGAATTACATGAAAATTAAGAAAATAAGCCATGAATCAAACAGAAAATCAAAAGAAAAACAGCCATCTAGAAAGCAATGAAAAGAAAAAGACAAAAGAAAAAGGAAAATTGTTTACCATAAAAGAAAAACAGCAAAACAATCCAACAAAAATTCAAAAGGGAATTAAAGATAAAAGCTGAAATTAATACAATAGAAAAAAGAGGAATATTTGAAACAATGAAAGGAAAGATGATTCTTTGAAAAGACAAGCAAAACAGAAAAATCATTTGCAAGCTTCATTAAGGGAAAAAAGAGAAGGCAAAAATATATAACTACAAGAATAGAAGGGAGACATAACCATAGAAACCAAATGCATTAAAAGAATTATGAGATTAACACATACAACTTACTGACCGCAACTTTGAAAACTTAAAAGGGGCAATTACTTACTAAAATAAAAGTAACCACAATTGTGCAAAGTGGACCCTGAATAGAACATTACCTAGTGCAGTGGTCCCCAAAATTTGCTGATCATTTGAACCACCTGGGGTTCTTAAAAAGCAATTTATGCGTGGCTTCCACTCCCAGCTATTCTGATTTAACTGGTATGGATATGACCCAGACATGAGGATGTTCTAAAAGTTGCCCAGGTGATTCCAATGTGCAGCAAAGTTTGGGAACCACTACGCTAGTCTCTTGTTATTCGAAATGTGGTCCCAGAACCAACAGCACTGGCATAACCTGGGAGCTTGCTGGAAATGCAGAAGCTCAGGCTCCACCAAGACCCTCGAAATCAGAATCTGTAGCTTAATGAGTTCATATGCACTTTAAAATTTGAAAACCCTAGAACAGCATAAAAAGGTATTTTTAAAACCACTTTTAAAAATGACCTAGGTACAGATGGGTGCACAGCTGGATTTTATCTATCCTTTACCTTGCCTTCAAATCTCAATGCTATTTACACTCTCCCAGGCTGTAGAAAATGATGACAAGTTACTTTATGAAGCAGGCGCTGTCATAAGCCTTTATTAGGCCAGCAAAACTTAAATAACTAAACTTGCAATGTCACTTATCAAAACAAAGCAAGCAAGCAACCAACCAAAGATCAAGCAAACATGTAAGTGCAACTTCAGGAATCCTAAACACAGCGCTGGAACCAGCCAGAAGTCTCACCCTGGCAGGCCTCTGACTGTCTTCAGCGAATTAGGCCTCTTTCTAATACTAACTCGTTGGAACTGATGCACTTTGTTTAATGTATGCTGTCCTTTTTTTTTTTTTCTTTTTTTTTTAGCTGCTTGTTTGGAACAAAATGAAATGCATATTGCATTGTATCCTTCCTGCTTGCTGTTTTTTTCTCTTAAGTTTAAAAGTTATGCATTGAGGATAAAGTATACTTAAGGAGAAATGTGCACAAGAATACCTATTAAAATAACTCCCATCAAGTTTGATGGTGTAACTTCAAGGGATTAAAAACTAACTATTTTGGATGGGAAAAAAAAAAGAATCCTAAATAAAATTGAATATATTCAATTCATATATTCAAACAGAATATAACAATGTTACCAAAAAAAGATACACTATTATCATTAGAGTTTATTCCAGGAATGAGTGCAGTTCACTATCAGGAAATCTAGCGATGTAATAGAGAAAAAACAAACAAACAACAGTAACAAAAAACAACAACACATGATCATATCAATTGAGGCTGAAAATGTACTTGACTCCAAGAAGAGAAGCAGGCTTCCCTAATAACAAATCTAAGCAGAAATAGAGATAAAAGCAAACAATAAAGACTCTTTAGCAAAGCCAAAAAAAATTATACTAAAATGAGAAAATTAGCCTACCATTCCTAGTTACCCAACCTCTTCAAGCCTCCTCCTCCTTTCAGTCCTTAAAAATGTAACCTGTAAATAAATCAGTCACAAAAAGGCAAACATTGTATAATTTCACTTAGATGAGGTATCTAGAGAGTCAAACTCATAGAAACAAAGGAGAATGGTGGTTGCCAGGGGCTGGGGGGAAGGGGGAAGAGTGAGTTGTTATTTAACAGGTACAGAGTTTCAGTTTTACAAGATGAAAAAGTTCCAGAGATTGGTCGCATAACAAAGTGAATAAACTTAACACTACTGAACTATACACTTAAAATGGTAAATTTTATGTCATATGTATTTTACCACAATTAAAAAAAAACTGATCTGGAATTTGAGACCTAGAAAACTGTTATTAATTGCATATATATATATATATATATATATATATATATATATATACACATACATACATACATATATATATTCAAGAACTACTTTTTACATTGGAGTTTATGTCTATAATCTTATTTACAATAATTACTTAGATATAACTTTCTATTTAATTATTATTCTCATTATCAGTCTGCAGTTATTGCTATATTTATAACGATCAGTATATATCTGAGGACTTTCCTCATCCTAAATTTTTTCTTTTTTAATTTTGGTGCATCACTTTGTCAACTGCAACAGGTTTTCAAGTAAAATTTTTACAAAGAAAATGAGGGACTATTTTTCAAGACCACAAATAATAAAGAATCTATTTCTATCACCTTTGATGAGAAATAAAATTCCTTGAACATTAAAAGAAATGCAGGTAACTTTTTCCTCTAGGATAATTACAAGATTCTTCTTTTTACCCATGAAATACAAAAACTGCAACAGGATAATATTTAGATATTATTACTATTGGCTGGATATATTAGCCATATGAACCAGCATATTTAGATTATGTTGAGCTCACAAAAGTTTTCTTCATTTGTCCTTGATTCTATTTCTTTCCTAAATGCTCTGATTTCTCACTAAGAACACCTAAATAAATGCTTAATTTTCTATTCTCCCATCATAAACCTTTTTCTCACCATTTTTAACCTCTCTGTTCTTTTCCTCTGCTTTTGGAGCAAATATCTATATCAGTGATTATTTCCACAATATCAGTTCTGTTTTTTATTCTTCCAATCCAGATTTTAACTATATGAAAGCAGTTTTAGTTTTCTTGCTAGTCTTTCTTAACTCACATGGTACTCTGTTCATTGAAGCTATTATTTTATCTGTTCATTTTTCATGTAAGTCCCTTTTTCTAAGTAAACAAAATGTTTTCTCTGAAATTTCTTCTAGTTTTCATTTTCAAAGATATGTTCTTCTGGATCTTAATGACAGACCCTTTCCCTTGTTCTTCAGTATTTTCTCACCAAGGGCATAGCTGGTTGTTTTCTTTTTACTTACAGGGTAGTCTATCCAAATTTAGGGTTTTGCCTCAAAAAAGCATACTGTATTTTTAGGTTGAGATTGAGGGCTCTAGAATTGACATAATTGGATCTAGATTCTTATCATTTACTAGCTGGATAACTTTGATTAAATTACTTAATATAAATAAAGAGTAATAATAACCATAATAATGATGATAATAAAATAATAGTGGCTATCATTTGTTCAGTGTTATATGCCAGGCTCTGTGATAAGCACTTTAAACTCTATCTCAGTTCAATTTCCACACTTGCTCCTTTTTTTATTAATGACTGAATAAATACTTAAATTCTCTACCCCCTCCAATTCTCATTTGTGAAATGGAAATAATAATAGTAATACTGAACTCATAGATTTGAGGTGAACATTAAATAAGAACGTGCATATGAAGTGCTTAGGGTTCAATAAATGATTATTGGTAATGGCAGTACTTGTAGTACTAATAACAGTGTTAGTTGAAGTTCCAATTCCAACCAATCTAGTGACTGCAGGTCTTTCATCTAATGAACCTCTACTATAAAGTGGTGGGCTCTTCTCACCCCACCCTAGATATGTAAGATCCTACCAAGAAGTACATGAAAACCCTCACTTTCTGGAAAGACAGATGGGACCAACTTTACAAAGATCCTTATCTGTGGTGTTAGGAATTAAGACTCTAGCCCAGAGTGGGGAATTTTTGAAGGATTCCTGTTAGGAAATGGAATCAGACTGCTAGATGTCTTCCCATACTCCACTCCCTCTCTATAACCCATTTCCTAACCCTGCTGGTCTCTGGGTTTATAGCCTTTTAAATTGATATAGAAAAAGCTCTGAACCTAGGGGATGATAATAGGGTGTAATCAAACTTAAATGTCTACAATTTCTCAAGGAATCAACACTGATATCTTTCATGAGATAAAAGATAGGAAAACCACCATGTTTTAGATTAAACTATATGGGTCATATAGTTATGGATATCTCACCACTGAGATTCTAATTCCTTTAGTCTTAGTTTTAGTGTGCTTAGAAAAAACTTTCAAGGTTTTACATATACTCATGGAAGTTTTAGTGAAGAGTTGGGAGAATATGAATGAGAAGTTAAGCCAGAAAGGTGGACCTTATACTAGATAGCTAATGATAATTATTTTGCTGTATTGCCTAAAAAGACCTGGATTTAAATCTCACTACTCTAAGTCAAAATTCTAGCAGACTTTTTTTTTTTTTGGTAGAATTTGACAAGCTGATTCTATTTATGTGAAAATACAAAGGACCTAAAATAACTTTTTAAAGTTATTATAAACACTTATTATAAATAAATTATGGAAATCAAGAAGAAACTTGGTATTGCAAAAGACAGACATATAGATCAATGAGATGGACCAGAAATAGACACATAAATATATGGCTATGGATCTTTGGTAAGTGTTTATTCCCTTCATATATATATGTGTGTGTGTATATATATGTGTATATACATATATAATATATAATAAGTATATATTATACATAATAGGTAGAGATGCAATTTATTCTATGTCAATTATACCTTAATAAAGTAAAAATAAATAAATTACCGCCTTAACCTATAAACAGTAGTCTCGAAATTTTCAGAAATCAGTATTTCCACATCACAAAAAGAATCACAAACGAATAAGGAACAGTCAATGTAATCAGGAAAAGTTTTGAAAATAATGACTTCCATTACATGCAATTTTTGCTACTTCTAGAAAGCTACCTTACCTGTTTCCATATTCATGATCATGCAGACGCTAGGAACATTTTGGTACACTCACTAAACAAAAGCATAAAACAGCAAACAGGACTTCTCTATAATTCATTTGATTGGGAGAAGAGAACTCGATCCATCTAAGACTGGTATTCTAAATCAGTAATCATGTTAGAGCACTGCAATTCTCAGTCTGATACGTCCCTACAAAATTCATCATCAGACCACGCTACACGAGTTAGGAGTTCAGAACGTCTCCGAAACAGTCATATCTAGGGTGTAGTGTACCTACAGGGCAGAAGAAGCCCACCATAACTGTCTCTATGAAACACCCTACTTTTCCTGACTTAGGTCAGGTTCTGGGGCTGGGGATGTAACCTCAAGAACAAGTTACAATTGCTTTAGCCTACTGTAGGTCTAAGCCTCTATTTCATAAATCCTGAACACTGAGGAACACTGTCTCTGACCAGACATTGCCTTAGATACTGGGTTTACAAATGGAGTTATACAGTCCTCACCTGAAGGTGTTCAGAATCCACTAAGTGAAAAAGACAAGTAAATTGTGATATAGGTGCCATTATGGTAAAGCTGTACTACAGACAGGGTCTGGAGAAGTTTCACTGATAAGGTGTCAAGGGGGTACAGGCATTCTAGGCAGAAAAACAACACAAAGACATAAAGGCTAAGGCTGGATACAAGGTCCACGTGGGCAGTGGAAGGGCAAGGAGAGAACACACCATGAAGGGCTGTATTAGATGCCATGGAAAGATTAGGCTTAGCCTAGAGGGAACCTTTGACACAGATAAGGGAGGGGAATGAAATAATCAGACTTGCACATTCTGAAGATCACCAGATGTATCACAGGGATAAAGACCCAAGGCAAAAATACCAGTTACAGAGATTAGGAAAATTATTAAAATAATCTAGATGCTCTAGTTAAAAGGAGAGCATGTCAATATTTTTTAGAATAACACATTAAGATTCAGCACTTAAAAAAATATTTTGCCTTCCTCATCTGTTATAAGAGTAACTCCAGGGCCTCCCTGGTGGCGCAGTGGTTGAGAGTCCGCCTGCCGATGCAGGGGATACGGGTTCGTGCCCCGGTCCGGGAGGATCCCATATGCCGCAGAGCAGCTGGGCCCGTGAGCCATGGCCGCTGAGCCTGCGCATCCGGAGCCTGTGCTCCGCAACGGGAGAGGCCACAACAGTGAGAGGCCCACGTACCGCAAAAAAAAAAAAAAGAGTAACTCCATCAGTGGTCTTTCCTTGTCTCTCAACTCGTCTTTCTACATGCTCTCTCAAAAACTCATGGACACTCCATGGTTCACCAGTCAACATTATATAAAGCAATGTAATTCATGTGGGTTATTTCTAGATATCAATAAGGACATATTAAGTATAAAATAGTAGAATGCTTTAGTATGTCGTGATGTGAGAGGATCATCTTCTATTCCTTGCTTACTTATTTAGAAAACATTGCTCAGCTTGAAAGAATTCAATTCAGAAGATGACTACAATCCAAAATACTAAATTTTGAAACTAAAAATCCACTACACTTACAAAAGTGCCACAAAATAAACAATGGAGCCAGTATCTTACAATAAATCATGTCACTCGCCATTGGTATCTGTCAGTGGCCTCTGTACCTCTCCAGAAAAAGGGGCTCCACTGACACAGACTGCAGCTCGTTGAGAAATGCACAGGTAAACTCGTATCATTTGCCATGTGACTTCCTTGTGCCAGGGCTCCCTGGGGCCTCTTCCTTGATCTCCTGAGGTCTCTAAGCCCCAGACAAACCCTCCAAATCTCAATCTTAGCCCTGCATCCCAAACCCTTTTCTCCTGATGGCTCATAAGCATTTTTTAAAAACCATAAAAAAATTACAGCTTTATTGAGATATAACTCTCATACCCTTTTAAAGTGCACAATTCAGTGGTTTGCAGTATATTCAAAGAGTATTGTATCTATCTAATTCCAGATCATTTTCATCACCTTAAAAAGAAACGCCACACCCATTAGCAGTCACATATCCATTTCCCCCAACATCTCCAAACCGCTGCCTTTATGGATTTGCCTATTCCAGACATGTCATATCAATGGAACCATACAATGTATATATTTTTAAAATACATCATGTCACTGTTTGTTTCATGTCATTAACAAGTGCACATGATGATCTTAATGATGATAAGATCAAATCTGAAAGCCAAGTGGTTTTTCTGTGTTCTTCCTCCTGAATGCCTTGGGGAAATGAATACGCTCAGGTATGGAATAGGGGTGGGGAAGGGGATATCTCTATTGGCGTCAAGAATTAGAAATATTTCAGTGCAAACAGGAAAGTGTCCCTAGTTCTATTACATAAAATAAAATGAAAGAGGGCTTCCCTGGTGGTGCAGTGGTTGAGAGTCCGCCTGCCGATGCAGGGGACACGGGTTCGTGCCCCGGTCCGGAAGGATCCCACATGCCGCAGAGCGGCTGGGCCCGTGAGCCAAGGCCGCTGAGTCTGCGTGTCCGGAGCCTGTGCTCCGCAACGGGAGAGGCCACAACAGTGAGAGGCCCGCGTACCGCAAAAAAAAAAAAAAAAAAAAAAAAAAGAAAGAGTGCAAGGCCCCTGAAGACCAGCACACAAGTTAAAAGACCCCAAAAGACCCAAAGTTATAACAACTTTGAAAACCAAAACCTGATTTTTTTCTTAAATTCTCTGACCACCAATGATACTATTAGGTAAAAGCCAACATGTGTCAAATTACCACACAAAAGTACTTGCTTAAGTTACTTGACACCTTGATACTTTCTGATAGTTACAGAAAAAGAAAAAAGAAATGAGATTTTATTTTATTTTTATTATTATTTTTTTTTGCGGTACGCGGGCCTCTCACTGTTGTGGCCTCTCCCGTTGCGGAGCACAGGCTCCGGATGCGCAGGCTCAGCGGCCATGGCTCACGGGCCCAGCCACTCCGCGGCATATGGGATCCTCCCGGACCGGGGCACGAACCCGTATCCCCTGCATCGGCAGGCGGACTCTCAACCACTGCGCCACCAGGGAGGCCCCCCAAATTTTTTTTTTTTTTTTTTTTTTTTTTTTTTTTTTTTTTTTTTTTTTGGTACGTGGGCCTCTCACTGTTGTGGCCTCTCCCGTTGTGGAGCACAGGCTCCGGACGTGCAGGCTCAGCGGCCATGGCTCACGGGCCCAGCCGCTCCACGGCATGTGGGATCCTCCCGGACCGGGGCACGAACCCATGTCCCCTGCATCGGCAGGCGGACTCTCAACCACTGCGCCACCAGGGAAGCCAAGAAATGAGATTTTAGTTGATCTGCCTAGTAAGTTGAAAACGCATTTTTCAATCTTGTGAGGTAGAAACAGATTAAAATCTAAGTAGCTAGATATATATATGTATCGACTTAGCATTTTATTCTGCTTGCAATATACAGAATTGATCCCTCTTTCCAAGCATGATGCTCTCATATGCAAGGTAGGGTCCCCTGGGTGCCTTTGTATAGGACGATACTTCCAGCAAGCTTAGCTTCTGCAGAGTTCAGTGATTTTAACTAGCCTGGAGCAAGTCCACTCTCTCTGTGATATCGAACAATCCCAGCTTTCCAGCTGTGAGAAGGAAAATGCTTTGCATTATTAAATTGTAGCCATATGCTACAAAAGCCGACCCTGTAAATATGGAGAGGGAAAAGAATTTAAATTGAGAAGAAACTTCAGATGCAGGCGGTCATTGTAAAAGGAACCTGAGGTACTTTAGTGAAAGAACTACTCAGGGTAGCAGGCACAGCCATAACCTAACCTAGGCTAATTATGAGGGAGACCTCTTTTCACACGGGGACTCTAACCCTCCCTGTGGGGAACCTAGGCACTCAGCAAAAAAAGAAAAACACGTGACAGTGATGCCTTCCAAAATTTAACAAACTGCAACTTATTTAGCTGCGAGACCTCTTGAAAGTTTTCTGGAACTAGGTGCAAGTATAAATGAAGGGCCTACATCAATGTATTAAATTTTCACTTGGACTCTATGTTACCCCATGATGATGTCATTTCAGATACCACAAGATCATGCTATGCAGTTACAAAGTAAGGAAACAGGAAAAACAAAAGCTTGAATAACTAGCTATAGCCCAAGAACTAGTCATTTCTCTCACAGCTTTGTGAAAGGAGAGTATATCTTAGGTTTAAATTACACTTGTGACTGTGTACCAAGTGAGCCCCTGACCTGTGCAAATGTAAAGCACATGAACCTCAAAAAAGGTAATGGAAAACAAGATGGAGGCCACTGAACTCCAGCAACTGCAATAACCTGGCACTGAAGCCTCTTCCTTCATTACTGTCCTGATCCCACAGCCTCAGAAACTCAGCTGCCATCTCTCCCCAAGCTCATTCCCACTGAGGCAAGGGTCAGTCAAGAGTCCCCTCCATCTCCTCTCCTCACCCCCTGTCCACTGCCCCTTGTCCCGGCAGCCACAGCTATTAAAACTGCCCCCAGGGACTCAAGTGTGGTGCTCTCTGTGAATGCCAGGGGACCCAGACTCTGTCCTGCTAAGTCATCTCAACGAAAAGATTTCTCCTTTCTTTCTCTTTGTGGCATGCTCACCAACACTTAGGCCAAGCAGAGACAAGACCAAACTTTTCTCATTTTTCAGAAGGCGATGCACCACAATAAATTGTGTTATCTATCGGGGGCAGGGAAGGAGAGGCAAGGAGAAAGGTGCCAATAATGCAGTGGGATTACCACTGACTTCAGGTTTTGACCCATGAAAAAAATGAGTTTTAACCCACATTTGCCAATAACTAATTGGGACCTTGGGCAAATCACTTAACCTCTCTGCGCTGTTTTCATAAGTAAAGTAGAGAAGTTGGACTAGCCATCGATAAGCACTGACAACCTGATTTTTTTTTTTTGATTAATGTTTCCAAGCTTGTGTCAAACAAATACAGATACTGGATTACAGTAGTAAATTACTCATTTAGAAACTTTCTGTCTTGGGGGCGGAGGGGTATAAAATATAACATAAAGCAACAATCATAATACAGGTAGAGAGGCCCAACTCTGCCTGAGAGAATCCAGTAAGACAGATGGAAGAGTCTGGACATAACGGATGAACAAGAGTTTGTAGGGTGGCTACGGCAGTTCTGGCAGAGGAAAGAGCAGAGCACGTGGATGAAAGGGAAAGGAAGGAACCTAGTCTACTTGGTATCTGTTACTGAACAGCATTTAGGGCCATGACACAGAATATGGGTATATAAGGAGTGAACCATCAGTTTTCAAGAAAGTCAGATCCATGTTTTATGAAGTGTATTCCTACAGAGTCTTAGAAAAAGAAAGAGCAAGGAGAGAATAGAGATAAGGTTTTTGCACTACTGGAAGCAAGAAATCATGTTTAGGGCCCAAATAAGGGTCACGGGAACTGAGAAGTGGGGTGGATTTTAAAGAGCTTCCAAACGAAAAGATGAATGAATATGTGGAGGATCCTGAGAGAGAACTTATGAACTACTCTAGCCGAGGGTGTCTGGGGAGATTCCGGTGGCCCTGTAGAGATAAAGTCTGGTAGAAAAGAAAAGGAATTGAATTTTAGAGTTGTTACCCATGCGACCTATATGGAAACGTGTCCAAAAAGTTGGGCACGTGAAACATTAGGAGAGAGATCTGTTCCAAAGGTATGCATCTAGGAATAATAAGAGGTGAATGAACTTAAAAGTCACAGGGGGAACTGAAAACACACAGAAAACTAAAGGCAGAAATCTGGTTAATAAGTAACTGAAAGAAAACATTATGGTTCCTGGATTACCAGGAAAAGGCCCTGTTTTCAAGAGCACAGGCAACAAAAGCAAAAATAAACAAATGGGACTACATCAAACTAAAAGGTTTCTGCACAACAAAGGAAACAATCAACAGTGAAAAGGCAACCTATAGAACACGAGAAAACAGTTGCAAACCATAGGTCTGATAAAGGGCTAATCTCCAAAATATATAAGGAACTCCTACAACAATAGCAAAACAAAACAAAGACGACTAATAACCTGGTTTAAGATGGGCTAAGGACTTGAATAGCCTTTTCCTCAAAGAAGATATACAAATGGCCAACAGGTATATGAAAAAAGGCTCAACATCACTAATAATCAGGAAATGCAAATTAAAGTTAAAATAAGATGTCACTTCATACCTGTCAGGATGGCATTATCAAAAAACAAAAAAAGACAGTAAGTGCTGTGGAGAATGTAGAGAAACTGGAACCCTTGCAACACTGTTGGTAAATGCAAAATGGTGCAGCCACTATGAAACATAACATGGGTGTTCCTCAAAAAATTAAAAATAGAATTACCATATGATCCAGAAATCCCACATCTAGGTATGTATCGAAAAGAATTGAAACCAGGATCTCAAAGAGATATGTGCACTCCCATGTTCACTGCAGCGCTATTCATAATAGCGAAGATGTGGAAACAACCTGAATGTCCATCCACAGATGAATAGACAAAGAAAATATGGTATATTCATACAACAAAATACTGTTTAGCCTTTTTTTAAAGGAAATTTTGCTATATGCAACAACATGAATGAATCTTGAAGACATGATGCTAAGTGAAATAAACCAGTCACAGAAAAACAAATGCATGATTCCACCTATATGAGGTATCTAAAATAGTCAGTATCATAGAATCAGAGTAGAAGGGTGATTGCTAGGGACTGGGGCAAAGAGGAAATGGGGAATTGCTAATCAACAGGCAAAAAGTTTCCATTTGATCAAGATGAATAAGCTCTAGAGATCTGTTGTACAATACTGTAACTAGAACCACTTAAAATTTTCTTAAGAAGGCAGAGCTCATGTTAAGCGTTCTTGCCACAATCAAATTTTTTTTAAAAATTAAAGCAAGGGAAAAGTTTTCAGTAGAGCATGGTCAAGTGAACCAAATAAATGTTCAAGAATATGGAAGCAGGAATAGAATGGAAAGGAAACACTGGACTCAGGTCATAAAAAGTGAATTTAATGAGAATTATTTCAAGTGGGGACAGAAGTCCAACTGCAGGAGAAATTAAGTAGAAATTTTAGTCTTTTATATCATGTCATGAAAAAGAAAAGCAAGATGGGTCACTTGGTTGAAGGGGGTTGTTTGAATGAGGGACAAAATATGCATTACTTTTAAAGTAAGAAGTTGTCAGGACGAAGTTAATAGAATAAGGGAGATATACTGAGAGGACCAGGAAAAGTAAGGGACAGAGAACATTTTCAATGGAGAGAGACAAGTTGGTACCTTCAGAAAGAAGGAGCACTATGGAAAGGCAAGTAGGAAAAACATTTATATAATGTGAATACAAGAGACTAAGATATAAAGTGTTGCCAGGGGAAAAGCAATCTCAAAAGATACATTTGTACTCTTCCTCTTGTCATTATTAAAAACTATGTAACAAAATTTCATTCTGCATTTCCTGGCAGGCCAAATGGCTTACTTAGGAAAAAAAGGACTACCTTAAAACTAAAATTCTATTCCACCGTGAGACTTGAAAATATCTGTTTCTTTTGTCTCTTTTATATAACCTCTAACATCCTATTCCTATGCATCTTATGATCTGTAACTCTGTTTATGTCATCTAAAGTCTTTAGGGGAGTGCAGTGTAAAAATTCAACACATTTCTCTTGGGATTCACAACAAATGATACTTCCTGCAGAAAGTCTTCTTGATCAACCCATCTGGAAGAGAAAGGAGGATGAAAGAGCCCTCCCTTTTACCTTTTCCCAAGCACCTGCTACTTGCCAGGTATGCTCTCCCATCTAACGTTTACAACTGGCATGGGTATAATTGACTGTGCTGAGTTCCAGAGAAGGGGGCTGATTTGGCCACGCTCCTCATGGCCCTCATGATCATTGTAAAACTTAGAACCTTGATTCGGGGGAAATTTTTAATTCTAACGTTCATATTCGTTGCACTTCACCACACTCCTTACAATGGCTGGAAGCAGTATTTCACCACTTTGAACTCCCATGACACTGGAGTGGTAGCACTAAGTAATATTTGGTTTTCACAATATGTATAGAATATTGTATGTACTTATGGGCTGAAACTTTGGGGAGAGCAAGGTTTATGTGTAATTCACTTTTCAATCTTCCACAGCATTTAGTCTAATGCCATGCACAAAATAGATGCCCATTAAACATCTGTGGCTGAAAAATCTACCTACAGACAGCTCTTTCAGGGCTGTTTATTGTTCTTGGCGTGGAATGGTGGAGGACAAATGGCTGTCTCTACTCATATAGAGCTGAATCAATCCACGCCCTGTCTCCTGGAATGTAGTATTTAATTCTGAGCTCAGCAACCAGTTGGCACTCAATTAGTAGTATTCATGGTCTAACAGGGTGGATAATTGGGGCGATATAGATAAATCTGCTTCTTTCATGTCCTTATAAAATATTCCTAAATTGTCTTTCTTTTTCCCCCAAAACTAATATTACAAGTGATCACACTGGACCCATTCTAGAGGCTGGGCATGGTGCCAACTGCGATGTAGATCAACTTTTGAGGAGTGAGTTATACATGAGCACCCATAATGCAACCTGCAAAAATAAGTAGCTGAGGACTATTGCCTTCTGGACCTTTTAAGATTAATCTGCTAACAAAACTCATTACCTATCCTCTCCTCCTTTACTCTGAGTTCCATCCTAAATTTGAACATTTAAGAGCTTTACTAATGTGATGTCTTCAAAAAAGTTAGAGGATAAAGAAGAAAAATGTCTCTGAAACAAAATCTATTAGGAAAAAAAAAATCCTTTGATTTTTGTACTGACTCACATGGACTTCATTCTCAAATTACTTAAAAGCTTTACCTATTGTGTTGGCCCAAAAGTTTGTTTGGCTTTTTCCATAACATCTTATGAAAAACCCAAATGAACTTTTGGGCCAACACAGTATGATGTCAGGACTTACCACAGTTAACCTGTCTTTTACTGTATTTCTATTTATACTTTTATGAATAGAAAGCCTGTTTATAGTCTGTTGCATATTTTAAAGAGCCGAAGTTTAGAATCAAGTATCATGAAATAGTGCATTACCCCCCATAAAAAAAGTTGGTTCTGGTGGATATGATAAATAAGGATATGAGAATGAGTGGGCATGAACTTATTAACTGAGGAGTGAATGGACTGTTATAAAAAAAAAAAGTCAGAGTGAATTTTCCCCTTTCTTTGACCTTGAACACTATATTCTAAGATAAAACGTGCTCTATGAGGTTATGCAGGGCCTATGCAAATATATCTGCCTTCATACGCAAATAGCAAAGGAAAATGTTGTATTATTTCTGTAACTATTAGAGAGTACTGTTTGTCCCAAATGCTAAATTTTGACAAAAACAAAGTGAAAAGTCAAACAAACGTAGGCCCTAGTGATCCCTGCAGATGATAACTACAACTGCAGATGCTAGTTTCCTTGATAATTATTTGGTTGGTTTTCATTAGTTTCACGACAACCCTTTGGTAGCTTCAATCTCAGTATCTATAAAGTAGAGTAGTGGAGAAATCAACCTCAAAATTTGTTTGATTTAAAAATTTTCTTAAATGCAAGACCAGCATATTATTATAGTTAATAGATACTATTATGGGTCAAAGGAGAAATCAAAAGAGAAATAAAAAAATATCTTGAGGCTTCCCTGGTGGCGCAGTGGTTGAGAGTCCACCTGCCGATGCAGGGGACACGGGTTCGTGCCCCGGTCCGGGAAGATCCCACATGCCGCGGAGCGGCTGGGCCCGTGGGCCATGGCCGCTGAGCCTGCGCGTCCGGAGCCTGTGCTCCGCAACAGGAGAGGCCACAGCAATGAGAGGCCCGCGTACCGCAAAAAAAAAAAAAAAAAATATCTTGATACAAATGAAAATGGAAATGGAACACACCAAACCTTATGGGATGCAGCAAAAGCAGTTCTAAGAGGAAAGTTATTGTGACAAAAGTCTACCTCAAGAAATAAGAAAAATCTAAAATAAATAACCTAAATATATACTCAAGGAACTAGAAAAAACAACAACCAAAGCCCAAAGTTAGTAGAAGGAAGAAAAAACAAAGATTAGGGCAGAAATAAATGAAATAGAGACCAAAATGATAATAGAAAAGATCAATAAAATTAAGAGCTGGTTCTCTGAAAAGATAAACAAAATTGATAAACTTTTATTTAGACTCACCAAGAAAAAAAGACAGATGCCTTAAATAAATAAAATCAGAAATGGAAGAGGAGACATTACACCTGATACCACACAAAGTATCACAAGAGATTACAATGAACAATTATACACTAGCAAATTGAACAACCTAGAAGAAATGGACAAATTCCTAGAAACATACAACCTACCAAGAGTGAATTGTGGTGAAATAGAAATTCTGAACAGACCAATTACTAGTAAGGATATTTAATCAGTAATCCAAAACCTCCCAAAGAAACAAAAGTCCAGGACCAGACCGCTTCACCAGTGAAATTTTTTTGGACATATATTTCATTGTTTAGAAATTTCTAACAGAGCTTCCCTGGTGACGCAGTGGTTAAGAATCTGCCTGCCAATGCAGGAGACACGGGTTCAAGCCCTGGTGCAGGAGGATCCTACATGCCACAGAGCAACGAAGTCCGTGTGCCACAACTACTGAGCCTGCACTCTTCAGCCCGCGAGCCACAACTACTGAAGCCCACACGCCTAAAGCCCGTGCTCTGCAACAAGAGAAGCCACCGCAATGAGAAGCCCACGTGCAGCAATGAAGACCCAATGCAGCCAAAAATTAATTAATTAATTAATTAATTAAAAAAAAAGAAATTTCTAACAGAGCATCATTAAGTACCTTTGTCAGGAGATGCCTACAAGAACCTAGATTGGAAAATAGGGACAGGAAAGACTGTCAGCTCTTCTTGCAAATCCACACAACATTGGGACAATCAGCCCAGCTTTTAGGTGCAAGGTGATGGATCACCCAAGGTACAGCCCAGCATCCCCCATGTGCAGATCTAGATGAACAGCAGGAAACTTCACAGGTGTAGATTTCAAGTGCAACCCCAAATGATGAATGACTTTCTTTGGTAGTACCCAAACAAGACACCAGAATAGAATCTGTAGAAAATCAAATCTATCATGATCAGCATTCCTACCTGAATGCAGTTAAGCTACCAAACATTCAAAGAAGAATCAATACAATCCTTCTCAAACTCTTCTAAAAATATCAAAAGCATGTCCAAAGTCATGTTATGAGGTTAGCATTACCTTGGTACCAAAATCAGATAAGGATGTCACAGGAACAGCAATAACAACAAAAATTATGGGCCAATATCCCTCATGTACATAGATGCAAAAATCCTCAACAAAATATCAGCAAAGCAAATTCAACAATACATTAAGAGGATCATATATCATGATCAAGTAGGATTTATTCCAGTGGTGCAAGGATGGTTCAATAACCACAAATGATATACCACATTAAAGAATGAAGCATAAAAATTATTTGATCATCTCAATAGATGCAAAAAAAAATTGACAAACTTCAACATCCATTCATGATGAAAACTCTCAGCAAAGTGGGTACAGAGAAAATGTACCTCAACATAATAAAGACCATATATGCAATCCCACAGCTAACATCACACTCAATGGAAAAGCTGAAATCTTTTCCTCCAAGATCATGAACTAGACAAGGATTCCCACTCTCTCCAGTTTCATTCAGCATAGTATTGGAAGTCCTAGCCAGAGCAATTAGGAAAAGAAGAAAAAAAAAAGAAATAAAAGGCATCCAAACTGTAAAGGAAGAAGCAAAACTGGCACTATTTGTGGATAACATGATATTTTATATAGAAAACCCTAAAACTCCATCAGAAAACTGTTAGAACTAATAAGTTACAGGACATAAAATCAATACTCAAAACTCTGTTGCATTTCCATACATTAATAATGACCTAAAAGATAAATAAATTAAGAAATAAGAAAACAATCACATTTATAATTACATCAAAAAGAATAAAATACCTAGGAATAAATTTAACTAAGGAGTTGAAAGAACTGTATATTGAAAACTACAAGACATTAATGAAAGAAATTGAAGAAGACACAAATTAATGGCAAGATATTCTATGTTCATGGATTATGATAATTAATATTGTTAAAATGTCCATACCACCCAAAGCAATATACAGATTCAATGCAATCCTTATCAAAACTCCAATGGCATTTTCCACAGAAATAGAAGTTATAAAATTTATATGGAACAAAAAGAGATCCCTAATAGCCAAAGCAGTCTTGAGAAAGAAGAACAAAGCAGGAGGCATCTCTTCCTGATTTCAAACTATATTACAAAGCTATAGTAATTAAAAGAGTGTGGTATTAGCATAACACAGACATACAGATCAATGGAACAGAATAGAGAGCCCAGAAATAAACCCACACATATATGGTCAATTAGTTTTTAACAAAGGAGCCAAGAATATACAATGGGAAAAGGACAGTCTCTTCAATAAATGGTGTTGGAAAAATTGGAGAGCAGCCAGATGCAAAAAACTGAAACTGGACCACTATCTTATTGTACTCAAAAATTAACTCCAAATGGATTAAAGACTTGAATGTAAAATCTGAAACCATAAACCTTCTAGAAGAAACCTAGTAAGCTCCTTGACATAGACCTTGGTAATGATTTTTTAAAATCTGACACCAAAAGCAACAACAACAAAAGAAAAATAAACAAGTGGGACTACATCAAACTAAAAAGCTCTGCATAACAAAGGAAACTATCAACAGAATGAAAAGGCAACTTACTGAATGGGAGAAAATATTTGTAAATCATATATCAGATAAGGAGCTAATATCAAAAATACATAAAGAACTCATACAACTCAATAGCAAAAAGTCAAGCAATCTGATTTTAAAAATGGGCAGATCTGAATAGATGTTTTCCAAAGAAGACATACAGATGGCCAATGCAGGTATATAAAAATATGCTCTACATCATTACTCACCAGGGAAATGCAAATTGAAACCACAGTGAGCTATCACTTCACACTTGTTAGAATGGCTATTATCAAAAAGACTAGAAATAACAAATGTTGGAGAGGATACGGAGAAAAGGAAACCCTTGTGCTCTGTTGGTGGGAATGTAAATTGCTACAGCCACTATGGAAAAGAGAATGGATGTTACTCAAAAAATTAAAAATAGAACTAGCATATGATCCACAGATTCCATGTCTGAGTATTTATCCAAAGAAAATGAAAACACAAATTCGAAAAGATATATGCACCCCCATGTTCTTTACAGCATTATTTACAATAGCCAAGACATGGAAACAACCTAAGTGTTCATTGATGGGTAAATGGATAAAGGAATTGTGGTATGTATGTGGTACATACATACAATGGAATATTATTCAGCCACAAAAAAGAACAAAATCTTGGGCTTCCCTGGTGGCGCAGTGGTTGAGAGTCCGCCTGCCGATGCAGGGGACACGGGTTCGTGCCCCGGTCCGGGAAGATCCCACATGCCGCGGAGAGGCTGGGCCCGTGAGCCATGGCCGCTGAGCCTGCGCGTCCGGAGCCTGTGCTCCGCAACAGGAGAGGCCACAGCAGTGAGAGGCCCGCATACCGCAAAAAAAAAAAAAAAAAAAAAGAACAAAATCTTGCCATTTGTGACAACATGGATGGACCTTGAGGGCATTATACTAAAGTGAAATAAGTTAGAGAAAGGCAAATATTGTATGATCTCTCTTATATATGGAATATATATAAATATAAATTAAAATAATATCTTAAATGCAAGATGAGCATATTGCTATAGTTGATACACCTTATTTAACTTATTCAATTATTTATGTAATTCCATTTTTGTTCCAGGTAGGATATAAGGTGGCTTATTTGACATTTACCCAATATATGATCTTAATGGTTCCCGGAGATTTTGCCCAACTACACACAAAAGCTGCCCCACAAAACAGCACAAGCATCCTACAAATTTTGCAAAAAAGAAAAGTAGGATAAGTCCATGTCATTCTAGGTCAGAAAGCTCTAGTTAATGATACTTGGAATGCTTCAGAAGTTTTCATCACAGAATTTGCAAAAAGTGTCCTAAGATTCAATGTTTCTTTGTTATATTTCCAGCCAAGAGAGAGCTCCCCACAACCCTACAGTCTTCCTGAACTCCAAGATGAGGCATCCACTTCTAGCTGACTTAGAGGCAAAATCCAACTTCTAGATTGCCTTGTTTTCCTTGGATATCAACCACTCCAGCATTAGGCAACTGATTAAGATTGGGAAGTCTAAAAGTTTATAGCAGAAGGAATGTAGAGACACAAAATAATATAGCAAGTCAAAGTTCATTTCAAAAGATTATAATCCAATCACACACATCTTCTAAAAGCGAAAGTAGAGGTTTTAATCGTTGTAAATAAAATTAGGTCTGTGTCTAAGTTCTTAAATTAATGGTTTGCTCTCCTTTGGTCCACAACAGTTGTATGCTATAGTTGAAAGAGGACTCTTGCAGCTCTACTGCTTAGAAGGGATTAATTTACTGTTCAGAAAGAAGTATCTAGATATAAACATATAACTTTTGACCCCAACATAAATAAGAGAAATGTGCATCATACAAAAAATGAAGTAGCCTACTGCTTCTTGACCAAAATAACAATGTCATGTCCTTGGACAAAGTCAGACTTTTTGGGCACCTTAGCCCAGAAAAGAGTATGGTGCCCATCCCCACTATGTAACAAAGAATAAATACAAAAAATTAAATCACGAAATAGTATAAGGAAATACTGCAAAGACTATTTAAGTGCTTTTAAAATAGTAAAAAAAAAACCTACTTAAGCGCTTTTAAAAATAAGTAGCAAATATTCTTCCTCCCCAAAAATGTGTCTCTTTTGTTCAAATGCATGTGATTAGCTTGCTAAACTAAGTACAAATCCCAATCAGGAAACACAAATTAAAAACTAAAGGCCTATCTGTAGACTCCATACTACAGTCTGAAGAGCCTAAAGGTCACCCTTCAGAAGTTCTTCTGAATCAGATAGTCATGTCTGATGCTGGAGAAAACCCAAGCCAGAGGGATGCCCAGTTTGTGGGAGACCCATGCATCTGTACTTATAGAATGACGGGATGTGATCCCACCTTCATGTCAACAGTGGTAAACAGATTTCAAAGGGCCTTTACCTCCAAAAGGGCTTGAATTTTTGCCATCTCTTCCCAAGCTGTTATGAAATAAACACAGAAGGAGATGGTGGCAATGTCCAAGGGTTGCACATCTCCCAGTGGGAAACTACCAGTGACAAGAAAGAGCTGGAACTCAAGGCAATCTTTTTCAGAAGTTTACTTTCTCTTTGTTATAACAATACAAACAGCAAAGTGATTCGACTGTTTCATTGCTCATGGTAGTAGATTGAATTTGCCCGTAAATGTATCATGCCTTCTCGATACAATAAATTTAAACTTCAGAGATTTCACATTTCAGCCAAAGCCAGAAAACAGAGATGAAAAGAGGCTCCAAGAGATAAATTATGCTCTAAAAATATCAAACATGCTTATACTTATGAAAAGAGCTTTTAATAATAAGTATAATTTACCCCAATTGACTGCAAAACAAAAACCTTAATAAGTTATGATTTTTCACATTTCCAGTTAGATACTATTCAATATTTCTAGTGGTTTGATTTATGTCAAGGTATTACAGAACAAACTCTTACTTCCATCAAACAGAATTCCTTCATAATATCTAAGGTTAAGTCCATAATATAATGATACACAAAGCATGTTAAAACGATGGAATGCTTCTGAATCATCAAAGAAAATTCTAATTTTATTGACTTAATTTTGATATTTTATGTTTTATTATATTCTATCTCTGAAAAACTGGTAACCAATGTACAATTTACATATACATAATATTCAACTAATCATATATACATTTACCTACAACGTTCCAGTTTTCAGACATAGTTCACAAAAAGTTTGATTTCCAAGGAAAATTTAAAAGGGAAAAAAATAGAGATGCTTTATCTTGATTGTTTCTGCTAGCCATATTATATGTAAACAGATAAATTAATAGGTGCTACACTGAATGTAGTAAAGAAAATTTAACCAAGCTTCTCAACAAATATTGAAAAATCATATTCTGTCATTATATAACTATTCAGAGATTATTCATTCAGCTCAAGTAGAGAACATTTTAAGTGAGTATGGTTCTTTCTGTACATGTTCAGAAATGCATTTCAAACAATAACAGCTTTATTAATTTCAAACCAAGCTGTCATTCAAATGCAAAGAGCATATCCTTTGTTTAGTCTGACTTAACAATGCTTATCAACTCTTTTTCTAGTAAAGGTCCCCCTCCCTGCCAGTTCTTTGTAAAATGAGTGAAGAAGCTTTTAAAAAATGTTTGGATACAATTCACTTTTGGTTATCATGCTACACAGAGAAAACGTTAATAATTAAAAAGAAGAAATTTTAGTAAAGTTGAAGACATTACAAGCTAATAAATTTTCTCAACTTCAGAAAATTTCTGACAAATTTTATTATATTCTAAATAGCTCACTTTCTTGGCCCCATCCACACAAAAAATAAAATAATCAATTTAACTGGAAGTTACATTTAAAATTTTTCAGTTTTTTCAATGTTTTGCTACCAATTTGTAGTCATATTAAATGATTTTTATGAAAGTAAAGAAAAATCAATTTAGTAAACATTTTATGTCTATACTTAATTAGAATTGTTTTTATCTTTGAAGGATATACTACTTTTGTCATACCATCTGATTTTGTACAATACAGAATAAGTTAATATGCAGTTGGAAAAATTTTTTCGAAGATAAAAATTGAGAACAAAATATAGGCAAGACTCAGAAAGAAAAAAATATATTCTGTTTTGACTTTGCATTTTTACTTACATATTTACTTGTTATATCTTTCTAATATCATTTTAAAGCAAGAATGCTCTGTCATATTTTCTTGTAGTTTTGAGGGTTCTTCAGCCTCACATTAGCAAAGTATTATGACAGGAAGATCAAGCAATTAAGGACCTAAAACTAAGTCTACCTGTGGAAACTTTTATCATTACCTTTTATAAATTTGGGGGTCTATTTTCAATGAAAAGCCAAATGAGATCATTTTGGAGGTGGAGGTTATATGTGGTTAGTTTGAATTTTTTTACCTGTTTGTTTTGTTTTTGTTAGGTTATTCTTATGGCATTCTTTTACTAAAGTCACAGATATAATTAAAATTTTTATGAGATTAAAATATTAGAAATTCTTCTTTGCACTAGTTTTTATCTCATGAGAAAAGATACTACTCCTAAGTCAACGTCAAAATTCTATATCTTCAGCTTTAGGAAAAACAAAACCATGAAGACAGTATGGTTTCTTATAAAAGCCATTTTCAGATCTGGAACAACTTCTGAAAATAAAGAGAGTATTCGACATACATTACACTACAGGAAAAGTCTTACTTTCATTATTTCCTGATTCTGGGAATCCCATTAAAAACATTATGGAATAAAAACTCATTTGTAAAAATCCTGCATGAAGACATAACCACTACCACCACAACCTACTTTTTAAAGTAATGAGATTTGATAAACTATAATAAGAGCATGAAAAATTATACTTTTTCTTGTGCATTTTAAAAGAAAGATTAGGTTTTTTGGCTTTTCAAACAACAGTGACTTTTAGCACCTGAAAGATATACAACTATAAAATACATGCATATTCATTTTCAAAGAAACACCAACAAAAAGTAAAACATTAGTGATTAGGTACATACTGATGACGCCAATGTGGAAGTATGTGCCACTGTGAAGGGCCTAAAAAGAATCACATCTTGTCCTGATCATACCTGCCTGCCAGAACAAAATAGGCAGCTGACCAATTACGGGGTGTTTATCTATACAGTGGTACCTTTGTTCTCCAACAATGTCAGATTGCAAACGTCCTGGAACACATATTTACCTGGAGGATTCTTGGCAGGATCATTGTGGCTTGGACTTCCTGATTGTCCAGAATCTGTAAAGAAATCACAGAAAATGTTTTCTTTTTAATTTGTTTTGAAAGAATTTCACAATCCTCAGAAGGACTTAAAAAAAATTTTTTTAACGTAGAACAATGAAGTCGAGTGTTTGAATAAAGTATACTTTCCTAAGCCTTTCAGGAGCAATGTTTTATTTATTAAACTAGAAGAACATCTATATATATATATATATTTTTTTTTTCAAGAGGAAAAAAGTAGCGATCTCTAATATTTGTGGGGTAGGGTAAGGCTTTTTTAAAACAAAAGGTCTGGCGACGAAGCCACTGAAAGTGGTTTGAAGGTTGGGCCTGTCAGGAGCAGTAGCAAATAAAGCAGATACATTCCCTAAAAATGCAACCTGAGTGTAATTAAACATGCTTTTTTAAAAAACCTGAAAATGTTTTTATTCAATGAGTAAAAATACATAGAAACTAGAGTCCGTTTTTCCAGGATTTCAATCGCATACACACATATCCACTCCAATAATTCCCCAACCTACTGGATCCAGGCCCAGATTTGACTGCATCCCATGATAGCAATCGATTTGCAAACACCAAGAAAGGCATAAATTACTAGGTAGAAACCAACACGGCTTTGTGGAGAGCAAATTGTTGGATCAATTTAATTTCCATCTGTGATAGACGGACAGACTTGGCAGATAAGGAGGAAGAGATCAATGCAGAACATCTGAATTTCCTATCCCCCATTGTTCTTCATCGATGCTACAGAAAGGGACATGGAAGCTACAGTACTGTTAAAATGCCTTTTCTAACTAACCTGACACTGTTGTGTTTTGCTCACTCCCCTTTCCTCCATGTCCCTTCTGCATTTATCTGTGTCATTTGCGCCATATTATTATACACTTACTTGCAAGTTGCTTTGTAATCTTCTTTTATTGGTTCTAGTATTTAAGTTTTGTCTCCCCAACTGAACTGCATGCTCCTAAGCAGAGGCAGAGATTCTGTCTACTTCTTTTGTGTTTTCCTCAGTGTGCTGTTCACGGCTGTGAATGCACTGGGCTGGATGGCTCAGATTCAGCAGCTTTCTTTGCTTGCCTAGAAAAGGCAATTTTGAACTTGATAGTGAATTTCAACAAAATTTCATAGGCGGCCACAGACAAGTCTCTTTCCTGAAACCTGGCCATTATACCCAAGACAGGGATCCAGTCTTATTTAAGCAGAAAAATCTTATGCTGGTTTTTTTCAGCAGGGTTATTCTGCTCTTCCACTGAAGTTATTAACATACTGCAATTGCTGCTTCTACTATTAACTGCAAGGACATTCTGTTAACTTCTTTCTGTATAAAACTTGGTTATTTATTTCTGCCCTTTGCCTCATGCCTGCTAACTAGATTTAATACTGAGATCAGAACTGTGCCCCTTCATACCATTTCCTTGTCTTTTTTCTTTTTCTTTTCTTTCCTTTTTTTTTTTTTGCCCTAGAACAATTTTTATAAAATCTCAGTAAATATATTTAATGATTCCCACATTATCCTCCAATTTATTTCTTATTTCCCCAAATGGAAAAGAAACCAGTCAGGACTACTCCTGCAATCTGAGTTCTGGCTAGAGTCTTCTGCAGATAGTCGAAGAGAGTTAGGTACTCTCCAAAAGGTTTGTCTCATCTCCCATGAATTGTATTAGTTTTTCTGGAATTGAGGCAAGACTCAGTGACATAACTTAGGAGATCAATCTTTCTCTTGCTTTATTCCCATAAAAGATGGCCCAATACTGGCTACTTTCCAGGCATGGAGTATGACAGTTACATAAAAAGAGAAAAATTATATGATTTTGCTATAGCCTCAGCTGTTTTTGCCGTGAGTTCCTCTGACAAATGTCCCCCACAATTGACATGACATTCCAGCTTAATCTCTCAAGTGACTCTAACACTGTGAGAAGTTCCTATTTATGCAGTATGTACCCACTGACCAGAGCCTCCCCATATTTTACTTTTCCCTGTAAAGCTACTTCACATTTATGGAGGTCTAGATATTGATCCCGCATGGTGGCTAATGACACCTTCACGATGACACAACATGAGGTAAATTAGAGTTGCCATCAGGGAGTAGGAGCTGTACACTCTAGGTGAGCCTTAGTATTTTTAGTTAAATCAACTTCAAAACAGAACCACAAAATTCTTTCCCAACATCTTGTGGCTGAAATTTGGATCCAGTAAAGAAAAATGTCTCTTCCATTCCTGAGAAAGTATTCATTTAGAACAATGACACCCCATTACCACAACATCCCATTTGGAAAACCCTATTTTTTTTCTGCTTCAAATTACCCTTTTCCCCTATTCCCAACAACTGCAGACCAACTTCTTCAAATGAAAAAAAAAATGTAATTTCTGAAAAATAACCCACAAACATGTGAGGGAAAGCTAAAGGAGACCCTAAACTTGAGGCATACACTTGCTTTTAATAATAATAATTCCACTTTCTAAAATAATCCGGCATTTACTGGCACACATGACAGATTTCCCCTCATAGTCCAACGTCTGTGCCCTCTTATGCAGTAAAACAGCATAAACTGGATCCCCAAAACACAGAAGAGGCCCCCTCAAGGAACGAGCAAAAGCACACTTACTTTTCCAACTGTAAATTCTAACACTCTAATCTACTTTTAACTCTTATGTCACCTTATATCGGTCACTTAATTCCAACTGCTGGAAAAGGAAGTAACCAGGGAGTCACAGTTGGCAGAGAAACCAAGAATGAACTGTTATTGTGGTGAACTTCAGAGAAAGAATTACTTAGACCACATCTAAAACCCTTCCAATTCACCACCTAGGTCAAATTACTCTATACCCAAAGGTTTTCTTTAACTGCTTCCATCATTTGCTCAAGTCGTGTGTGTGTGTGTGTGTGTGTGTGTGTGTGTGTGTGTGTGTGTGTGTGTGTGTGTGTGTACCTCATACGTTACAGCGAATCCCGGCTCTGTCTCTCACTAGTAATGTGACCTTATACAAAATTACTTAACTCTTAGAGCCTTGGAGTCTTGATCTTTAACTGTAATACTACCTACCTTACAGAATCATTGCAAAGATTTTACTATATAAAACATCAAGTACTGGTCAGACACATCTTACACATCAATAAATGAAAGCTATTATTAAACAGAAAAGACACATTCAAAAAATGACTAATATTTTTAACGGACTAACTCTCAGGAAGAAAGGGAGAAAAGGGATATGACTAAATTTGTCCATCCCAGTGTAAGCATCTAAAATTGTCCATGGTGAATCAACTGAAGGTGGGCAAGTGTGTGCCCTCTTGAATTCCTCTGTAAGTGCTTTAGTTCCACCCTCCCCAAAAGGGAGGAAGGCATTGCTGCCATTTCGAGGCTCTCAGGGAGCTGTCATGCTCAAAAGGCAGGAGATACCAGCCAAGTGATGAAAATTACCTTCTAGAAGACTGAAGTCTTTGAAGGAGGAGGGTTGTAAGAATGGGACTGTGAGGTGCCCAGCACACACAGTCTTGAGGCTAGAAAGATTTTGATGCAGTGGAGAAAAAGGGAGGGGAAGGGGTCTTGAAGGCAGCAGACCTAAACCAGTCCTCTGTCATTCCCTCCACATTTTATTTCTTCTTCCTTGATCTCATTCTATAACTTCTACATTTCTTTGTCTGTCTCTTTCTGACCTGACTGGACGGAAAGTAGGATTGAAATACTTTGCATATTTCCCATCCTCTGTGTTTTAAAAGTGTGAATGAAACATATTATATTTCTTCTAGGAAAAAGAATAGTTAATGAGACCACTTCTAAATTAATGCTTTTTAAACTCAATCAATTCCTCCCTCCCCCAGGTTAAAGATTCTCCAGGAATAAGTAAAGGTTCTCATCCTTACATGATCCTTATTAACTTTCCTTCAATCTTTCCATCCACTCCTTTTTAAAAAGTAGCCAATCTTTCATGGCTCTTCTAATATCTAAACTTTACCTAAGGAGTAACCAAGTTTCTCTAATGACACAATTTTATGGAAGATCCTGAGATACTTAAGTGATCTAAATGGCTTGTACAAAGTTACATGGCAACTATTAAAACATGTGTTCTCTACATGGGCCACCCATTCAGACACACTGCCTCTTGAGTGGTTATGATGCAATCTTAAAATCATGCAAAGCCAAATGACCTTTCACTCAATTAAAGATTTCTGGGAACTTTATATTCCCCTAATCTCCCTCCTCCTTGCCACCATTTACCAATATATTCAAGACCTTCTTCAGAAATTAAAAAAAAAACCTTTAGCTATTCTTTTTAACTGAAGTTGGAAATAATTATTATTATCATTGAAGTCTATACACTAATTAATGCTTTAGAAAGAGGCCAACTCTAAAAAATTTAGTTTGGATTTTCATTGCTAAACCGAGGAAATTCTAATGTTCTACTGATAATCTAATGGAAGTCCAATAAAATGTTTGTTAAACATGTAAGATAATAAATAAATACTGACCTGTTAAATGTTTGTATTAAGTACTAACATTCTCGGGGGGAGGGATGTGGTGGGGGATGAACTCAATTAATTGATGTGGTTGGATCATCACAACTATGAAAGGTTTTTTGAAGGTCATTCATGTAAGTATCAATTAAATGAGAATAAGATTTATGAAGCACGTTCTGTATTCCAGTTACTAATGTTTGGAACATATTAGGTTCTCCATAAATGTGTATTAAATTTCCATTTAATTTACAATAATGAGCTTTATCATATTGTTTTAAAAAGAATATACTTTCTATGCTATCTAGAAGCTCAGAGCTTGCTCAGACAGAAATGTACAAATTTAAAAAATTACACTGTGATAGGTGCTATAAATGAGTACATAGCAAGAATAAATAATTAGTTCCTCCTATGATGGATGGGCAAGGGCATGTCATAAAAGATATCAGAGGGAGGTGACCTAAGGAACAGGGTCTTGAAAAATAAACAGATCCCACATCTTGCTAGTACATATTCCTCTTTACTAACAAGGCGATTTCTTCAAAACCTAAAACTGATTAAGCTTCTTCCCTGCTAAAACTCTTACATGAGTCCCAATACATACAGGAAAAAACTCCAAAATTTTAGGATGTCATTCAAGGCACTTTGATCTGGCCCCTACCAACACCTGGGTCATACATTAGCCTTTCAGTTCCATGTGTATCACCTCCATTTGATGCCCCTGAGTCTTTGCACGCAGTGTCCGTCTTTTTTCTCCCTTAAGTCCTCCATGTTGAGGTCATCCCTTTTAGATTCTGAACTATATGAGGGCAGGGATACTGCCCTACTTAGCCTTATGGCCATAATCTTTGGTATAGCACCTGACACACTTGTTTAAGTCAAATGAATAGAAAACAATTGGCCTATAAACTACGGAAGTGCACAAAGAAGAAAGACTAGAAAAAAAGGAAGAAAGACTAGGCATGCTGCCTCTGTGCAGAAACATCTAAAAATAAATGATACAAATGAACTTATTTATAAAACAGAAATAGACTCACAGACATAGAAAACAAACTATGGTTACCAAAGGGGAAAGGTGGGGGAGAGAGAAATTAGGAGTTTGGGATTAACAGATGCACACTACTATGTATAAAATAGATAACCAATGAGGACCTAGTGTATAGCACAGGGAACTATATTCAAAATCTTGTAATAACCTATAATGTAAAAGAATCTGAAAAAGAATATATACGTATATATATGTATAACTGAATCATTCTGCTGTATACCTGAAACACTGTAAATCAACTATACCTCAATTTTAAATAAATAAATAAATCCTTAAGAAATTATCCAGTGGAAAAGAAAATCAAGTAGACAAACTTTGGGCTTCCCTGGTGGCACAGTGGTTGAGAGTCCGCCTGCTGATGCAGGGGACATGGGTTTGTGTCCCGGTCCGGGAAGATCCCACATGCCGCAGAGCGGCTGGGCCCGTGAGCCATGGCCGCTGGGCCTGAGCGTCCGGAGCCTGTGCTCCGCAACAGGAGAGGCCACAGCAGTTTGAGGCCTGCGTACCGCAAAAAAAAAAAAAAGTAGACAAACTTGTGACAAGGAAAGGGGATAGAGACACAATTCCCAGGGTGGGTCTCCCAGCCTAATGTAAGGCTCAGTTCTGCTTCCCTTAATTTCTGAAGGACTATTTGGAAATGGGAGGGGGTAGATAAGAGGCACTATTTTGGGTCAGAAATGAAGGTTTGGCTCTCTCCTACAGAGGGAGGAGATGCTTGTCGGGGGAGGTCCAGGGAGCAGGCCACTAGTTTGCAAGCAAGAGGCCAAGAAGCTTTTGATGACCCTTATATATAAGCTGTCTTTCTACCCCAAAATTACACATTCCAGGAATTCATTTTCTTCTCTGATACCATGACTTGAGAGGCATGATTTTTATTTATATAAAAAAAAAATTTGAGAGGCATCATTTTTATTTATAATCATTCTGGTGAAAAGAAGGGATTGTACAAGGTAAACTGTCAGGTCCCTTCTGGCTCTAAAATTCTATGACTCTATAACAATATAGCTTTTATATCAAGGGATATCAGAAGAATAAATGAAACCCACACTGTAACCTGTTAACCTACAGATAGCCTCTTGCTAGAAGTAAAATTAGTCATCATGTGATAAAGGGCCCCTTTGTCATATTCCTTGGCTTTAAGCAGGTAAAGAAATAGCCCATTGTCAACTAAAGATACCATGAGAGTTTTCTAAAGGCTTAGAATAGTCCCCTTCTTTCTCTCCAAAACATTATTAACTACTGACATACTAAAATAGTATATTTTTACAAATTAAGTATATAGTATGTCAGAAAGAATCACTTAAGAAAGAGAAAAGCCAATGTAAGAAACAAAAACCTGAAGGAAGGGATACAAACCCACGCACTTTATAACAGGGAAACACAAAGTTAAGACAAAAACATCCACCTTTTTCAAGGAGAGAGGAGAAAACTATTCTTCTCAGACAAAACTCCCTCTCCGTCTGTGCAAAATCTTGCCTCCTTCTTGGCAGTTTACTTTCTACAAGGACTGATTTCCCTGGGAGTTATAGTGAGTTAGGTTTATGTAATCACAATTCTGATTACATAATTTGCCGTATTTTTTCTCCAGCACGTTAAAAATCTATATAGCTTCAGTTTTTTTTTTTTTTTTGCGTTACGTGGGCCTCTCACTGTTGTGGCCTCTCCCGTTGCGGAGCACAGGCTCCGGACGCGCAGGCTCAGCGGCCATGGCTCACGGGCCCAGCCGCTCCGCGGCATGTGGGATCTTCCCGGACCAGGACACGAACCCGCGTCCCCTGCATCGGCAGGCGGACTCTCAACCACTGCGCCACAAGGGAAGCCCAGCTTCAGTTTTAATGGAGGACTGTTTCATCAGTTGGGATGCCACAAAACTAAAGTTTTACAATACTTCCTTCTTCCGCTCTTAAATGGTTGAGAATAACAGAAAGAAAGAATCTGGGAAAACTAAGCACATTCTTATCTCTCATAAGCATGTAAGTGTGCGGGAAAATGCTCATTCTCTTCTTCTCTGCCTCGGTCTATCTGTCCCTTCTCAATAGATTACATTATATGGCATCCACTTCTCTGCAAAACTTGGGTAACTAGCTATCCATGGGAAGCGTTAACTCTGTCACTTGGTTAATGGAGTCCTTGACATATTTTTGCTGAGTCTGTATCCATTCCCCTAAACCCGGTTCTGAGCAGGAAGAGACATTAAACCTCTCTGAATACTTTTGACAGAACCAAAATAATATTTGGGAGACATGGTTTCTTACATATTTTCAATCATGCTTTTTAATCCATATTATTTTCCATCTGAAGACCCATACCTTCAGATCTCCCTTTTTATTGGTTAACATGGATTTTAAAATATATATTCTATACAGCAAAACTCAGAGATTTAAAAGAGGTTGCTATATTGAGGCTCCTTAAAGATAAAGTAACTTATTTAACCAAAGAAAAATACAGAACAAGAGAGTAGACAGGTACTATACCCTCTATTTCTTACCCCTACACATTCTACTAGTTCTATTATTAAACTTTCTTTTAAAGAGCCACCTTTTTCTGCTTAACAGGAGCATTAGGTTCAAAGCATCATATCGCAAGGGTTAAAATAAGGATTTGTCTGGGCTCAAGACCAAAATTTGTTCACAAGGAATTAGCCAAAGCCATAGGGCACTGACATTTCAGGGAAAAAAAGAAAATCACACACCCATTTGAGAGCATATCTGTTCATGCCGGGGGACTATTCACCAATGCAGATGGGAGGACCCCTGCACAAAAAGTGTGAAACCTGCCAACATGTCTGGCCAGAGGTTTGTATTGCCTCATTAACTAGCACCAAACCCCCGCAAATGAAAGCAGGGATAATCGTATCTGACCTTTCTGGCCTCAGATTAAGTTCAATGACTCTCTACTGATCCAGGGATTGAGTAAAACCAAAGGTCACAACCAGGATCGTCTAAACTTCTTGTTTTTGAAGCCGTTAGCCTATAGAATGTAAAGATACCATACTGGTCATTGTCAAGATTGCAAACTTTCTACAGTGTGTTTTCAATTAAGTAAATAAAATGTGGTAATTAAATCAAGATTGCGTAATATGTTTTTGATTTGTAATCTCATTTAAATTAATTAACTGACTCAATCCCTGTTTAGTTTTTAAACTGGCCTAGTTAGGGAAAGAGTCCCTGGAAGCAAATCCAGTTTTCTATCTTTAAAAACAAGGCAAAGCAATCTGGCATACTTTAAAAATGAAAAAAAATTTAGATGCACCAGCAAAATATAAATACAGAGGCAAGGGTGTTAGCGTAGAAGAAGGAGGAGTTTTATGGCATGATTTTGACTAAAAAAATAGATCTAGCACTAGAGAGAAATAAACCAAAACATTATTTATTCAAAACACTTCTTTTCCAATTTTATGAAGATTGCATGTTTGCTGGAAGCAAAACATTTCCAGCTGTATTTTAAGTTTCTGAGGAGAGTTGTAAGATTTATAATCTTTCCTAAATGCTGCCCATATCTTATAATATGAGATGAACACGCCACTGCGTACTTTAGAAAACAATTTGCCAATGCACTCTGCCACATGAAAACAATGAAGTCCTTTCCAAAACCCCACCAGATCCAGGAGGAAAAGATGAGATGAATGTTCTGTCTTTCCCATCTGGGAGACATTGTGGATTGCAGCCATACTATGTAATATAATTTTTTTTTCCCTTGGAAACCATGAAACCTGCATTTTATAGCAAGGTATGTAGTGCAAAGAGAATGCCGGTGAAATATGAATCTGAAAATGAAAACCAGAATGTCATCAGACTCAAGAGCATAATTGTGGAGGCAAATTGAAAAATCAATGCAAAATTTCAACATAAACGAAATGCAACATTTGTGATCCTATTGGTCTGAAATTTTCTCTTAAAAGAAAAGTAGGGGAAAATAAATGCTCTTTTACCACCGAAGTCCTGAACAGCACTAGTTACACTGCCTGGCACAGTAACTTACTTATCTGCTTTATTTTGTCCTGGGGTCTTCATGCATTATTCTAAGTCCTACACCTAGCACATTCTGGGCCCTTCTGTGCTACGTCGGTTTTTGTATTTCCCCAAAACTTGATACAATATTGCTTATCTAGATTAAAACCAGACATAAGACTTTCTAATATTTTGTTGGCAATCTTTCTTCTCAGGGAGCAGGACGTGTTTTCTCACAACTGTCTGGAGAGTCAGAACTCCTGGGTTCTATTCAGTAACTGCCAACACTTGTGCTCTGACCCTAAGCAAACCACTTCATGCCTGAATCAGTTTGTATCTTGACCAATCACTTAAAACCGAATAAGAAAAGGTAGGAGTTTTTAGCCTTAGTCATTTCCAACAGGAATAAGAGGAAAAAAATAACTTTATACAACAGTGAAAATATGCACAAATATTTGTGCGGAAAGGCTAAGATTTGTTTTAATATACTTTAAGGTTTAATTTCCCACACTCACACCCACCCACCCCCACCAAGA
Organism: Mesoplodon bidens; assembly: GCF_964165515.1. Lineage (NCBI taxonomy): Eukaryota > Metazoa > Chordata > Mammalia > Artiodactyla > Ziphiidae > Mesoplodon > Mesoplodon bidens. The sequence continues at coordinate 64,609,177 of NC_138162.1, read as the reverse complement.
AAAACCCCTCCTAGTTAGTCCTCCTCCGTTTTCACTGTATACTTCCCCTTGAAAACACTAACAACGCAGGTAATTAAAGTTCTGTATTAGTGTACAGGTCTCCTGGTGGAGTGTAAAATTCATGGGTCAAGATACATGTTAGCCTTATTCACTGCCTGGCGTTTATATCTGCTGAATAAAGGACCACTCTTTACAGTGAACAAGACCTTGATGGCTGATATCACTTAAAATACTTTTCATCTTTCTGAAATTATAATTAAATTGGCAGTAATGCCAATCATAATTTTTACTTGTTTGGTTATTACCTACATATAGTCTATTTTTAAGTGCCTGTAAACTCTCTACAAATATAAATTTAGCAACTGATTCAGTCAATGACCAAAAAGTCATATCCTTATTTTTTCCTGTGCTCATTTATTCATTGGCATGTGTTCTTAAAAAGAAATGTTTTACCTCAACAGATTTCTCCATTATTTAAGGTAAAAAGATACTTCGCCAAATCACTGAAATGTTTAAATCATTATATGAGTTTAGAGAAAAGAAATCGGTGGGTTTTTTACATACCCTACTAGTTGTATGTCATTAATAAGTTGCCCTTGCTTTATTATTAAATCATGGCTCTTAAGTCTATGATGATGTATTCATATAAAAATAAATGTATGGATTTAATCAAAGGTGTATAATACATAGCAGAGTAATAGAGTAAGATAGAGATAATATATTTCTACCATGGTAAATTAGATTTGTACGTCAGACGTTCATTACTGCTTTTGTTTATAAAATAATTTTATCATAATATTGGAGGGAAAAAAATCAGAGAAGTCACTTGATGAAACAGGAAGCTTGCTGATGTGGCAGATAATGGTATTAAATGTCCTAACAGTTCCTTGATAAGTGGTTCAAAGAACTTCTGTCCTCATGGTTTCAGGACAAAAGCTAATTTACCAGGAATAAAACTACTTGAATAATACATCATGTGAAATTTTTTTTAAAGGATAAAATGAGGAAACAAATGAGGAGATAGTAACTTCCTCCTGCAAATGAAAACTGTGCATGAGAGGAAAGTAACTCAATTTTACTGGTAAAATAAAAACCAAAAAATGGCTAACGAACATGACTTTTCCTTCTTTTTTTCAAGAGAAGGGTCAGGATTATTCTAATAAGTGGAATGATATGTTTGAAAGAACTCTGAAAAGTTTATAACTCAACAGAAATATGAAGATTTGTTATAATTTTATGGGGCAGTATTTTTTCAAATGATCATTTTAAGAGGAAAGTTAAAAATACAGGTAACTTTAAACAAGAATACTAAAAAGCCTATTATAGCAGCCTACTATGGAATCGACTGTCCATTACTATGGTTATTTGGAAAATGAGAAAAAATGATGAGAGGCATGCCCACTTGCTTAATCCACTTTAAAGAAGGGAATCGAGAGTATAAGAGCACGGAGCTGTGAACCTTGTGCTCAAAATTCCTTCCATTTTGTCATTTTACTCAGTTTATCTTTAATGGAGATTTAAATGGACTCCTTAAGATTCAAAAATCTCTACGCTATACCTAAACACTATGAAAAAGAACAAGTTTCTGCATTATGCCCCATCCATATGTCTTAACCCTGAATGGTATCAAACCTATGTAATTTTATACATCAAATGCCTTCCAGATGTGACAAAATTTTAACACAGACCAACGTCAAGTTCTTCACTGTAGACTCATCTCCCATGCTCACAAAGATTATTTCCACTGCACATAACATTACACACGGCTAATGTTCAATTTTCCAAATTGATTATTATGCTGCCATTTCAAAAATGACATTGCCTTCCAGTCAAACAACAAACTACAAGCTATGCTGCATACCCAACCTCCCCCTCAAAATCACAAAAGAACCAAGAAACCACATCATTATTTCCAAGTTGTAGACAATGCTTGATTACAAGGGCAGTTGAACTTTTCCTGGTCCATTCCTGATACCTCCAAAAGATGGAGAAGGAGAGGGTGATTATAATTTTTTGCCATTAGAACAATTGAGTCTGTCACCTGTTGTTTTGGGTTTTAAAGACTGGCTCTAATTACAGAAGATCGAATACTTCCTGAGATTTACAGTATGTTAACAATTGAAAATTAACCAACAAGATCATTCATGGAGAATTTTCAAAAGCATCTAATAATACTCTGATGAAAAAACATAAACTAAATTTTCCGGTAGGATAAAAAAAAAATTAGTAACTCAATGCCAGTAAGAAAAACTAGTATGATAAGGCTTTGGATAATATCCTGCAAACTTAATCCCTCCCACAAAATTAATGCTTTGAACCTTACCTCAATTCCATCCCCCCCACCCCATCTCCAAAATCAGAACTGTCATGTAGTGATAATTTGTCCTCCAAGACATCCCTCACTCTGTTCCTGCTAACTACATTTCCCAGCTCATTAACAACTGGCTTCAAATTAGAGCCATCCAATGGGAGGCTCTGGTGGGAGTTGTGGAACTTGGAGAGTGGGAAGATAGGAGAAAGGGAGGTGTTTCTTCTCTTCTCTCTACTTTAACAGGTATCTCCAAGCAATGGCTGTCTCCTTTGTGTTCTAGCTTCCACAGGGTGGGCCCCTCTCCCTGTGGTCTCCAACACCACCTCCTCCCCTTATCCCTCCAGCCTTAGTTGCAGTAGTGGGTTCCTACACACGCTAATGTCTGGGTTGCCTCACTGCCCGTTTGGGTTTTTACCTGTTCTAACATCATTGTAACTGGTCTCCCCTAGGTAATTCTTTCTAGTGGACTCTGGTAGGAGCTCTATTTTTCTGGATCCTGATGGATACAGGTACTTTTTGTCATATTCATCACTCTAAAATAGATGTCAGGTAATAGAGTTAGCGTTAGTGGACTAAATATAATCCATGTAGAATATTAATAAATTTCAAGTCATTGTTACGATTTTCATTAAAAAAGGTGAGTTACCGCTCAGTACACAGTACAAAATGCTATATCCCAATGTGTTTTATAATGCACGATATTGGCAAAGATAATCAACATTTAAAAAAGATCAATTTAAGGGCCTTCCCTGGTGGAGCAGTGGTTGAGAGTCTGCCTGCCGATGCAGGGGACAGGGGTTTGTGCCCCGGTCCGGGAAGATCCCACATGCCGCAGAGCGGCTGGGCCCGTGAGCCATGGCCGCTGAGCCTGCGCGTCCGGAGCCTGTGCTCCGCAACGGGAGAGGCCACAACAGTGAGAGGCCCGCGTACCGCAAAAAAAAAAAAAAAAAAAAAGATCAATTTAATTAATCAGATTTTCAATGCCAAGCTCTAAATCCATCTCTTCCAGCAGATCCTCTGCTACTCATACCCACCCATCCAGGTTTACTATTTCTTCTTTTTACCTACTCAGACTTAGTCTTTCCATCCAACTTTTAACAATTAACATGATACCTGGGTTTTTCCTTGTGCATGTGATTTTCCTACAAACATGACTGCCTGCTCCTTGACTGGATCAATTTATGAGCCTGATTATTTTTATAGAACGTTGTATATTTATTTCTATCTCATAAACAACTTTGAGTTGCTTATCAATTATCTGAATATCTAACAATATCATGTGGAGATAATAAAAAAGTTGTCTTAAATATGGACCAACAGGGCTTCCCTGGTGGCGCAGTGGTTGAGAGTCCGCCTGCCGATGCAGGGGATACGGGTTCGTGCCCCGGTCTGGGAGGATCCCACATGCCGCAGAGCGGCTGGGCCCGTGAGCCATGGCCGCTGAGCCTGCGCGTCCGGAGCCTGTGCTCCGCAATGGGAAAGGCCACAGCAGTGAGAGGCCCGCGTACTGCAAAAAAAAAATATATATATATATATATATATATAGACCAACATATATCAACATTAAGAATAATATATATTTGAAAAGAGAAATAATTTCAGCATTACTCTTTTTTCTCTAGGAAATAGTTCACTCACTTGACGTCTAGCATTTTCACATTGGAAAATTCATAAAATAAGAATAGACACAAGTATTTTCTTCAATTGGAACTGCATAATCTATGGTGCTTTACTCGAACACTTCACAAATAGGAGATAACAAAAATGTTTATGTTTGTATGTATAGGGAAGTATATGAACTCACAATACTAAAACTTTACAATCACAAATGCAAGCAGTATGGATGTGCTTGATATTTTACGGTGTGTTAGATAACACCCCACTAGAGGGAAGTGACATTGCAGAAAACATAAAGCATCAGTTCACATGGTGTCACCTTTTTCTGATGAAACTTTAACAGGATGGCACCGGTGCTTGGTGGGTGTACTCAGTTGCCAGCACTGCACTATAATACCATGACCCTGTGTTTCCTCTCAATCATTTTGAACTTTCCCAACCCCCACCCCGAAAGTTTTATTTTCATGTTTCTTAAACATTAGTGCCCTGGTTTGTGATAGTTACCACCAAACATCATATGGAGAGGGTATCAACTGAAAATTACGGTTTATTAAATTTTTTTTAAACCTGAGCCTGAAATCTATTTAGTCAATTTTTGTCACTTAAGGCAAAATTTGTAAATTTAATTCAATAAATATTTATTGAAAAAAGAAAATGAGTTATAGTCTAAATAGGCATAAAATGAGCATAAAGTAAGATGAACAATAATTTCTACTTTTTGCATTTTCCCATCCCTCCGTTTTGTTTCCAATGAGAACATTATAGTGCAATGAATAAGCTAAGAGACAACCTTCATAACATGACAGTAGACATATTGCACAGACATTGAAAACTACAGGAATAATGCTGAGACCACGAGATAGAGACAGTCCTTGAATTTCTCTGGCAACATGGACAAGAGGCAGGAAGCCTAATGCCAGATAGAAAGTGAATCTAAATGTTAACCAGGTTTTTTTTTACTACACACACAGTATTCTATACTTAAACTTTTGCTATAAGTTGCCGTCCAAAAAAAAGACAACAAGAAATAAGAAATTATCCCCAGTTCTTCCAATGTACTCTACATGTGGATTCTGTGGTTTAAGAGCCATCACATAGGAATATATAACTCAGAGACAAGATAAAACAAATGAAATTGAATTGTTTACATTATACCAAGCAGACAACTGAAATTATGACAGATGTAACTGGCCCAGAAATAGGTGTAAAGAGGCACCCTCCTACAAATGGGCTGATAGAGCAAAGAAGAAGTAATCTCCACCTTCAAACAATGTATTTGAAGATCTGGTTGGAAGCCAATAAACAGAAAATCTCCATCCACTTACAAACGTCACAGCAGATATAATGGAGCAAAATAACACTGAAACAGTTTATAAGGAAATGATTTTTTAATACTGGAGGCGGGCTGTATCACCTCAACCCAGTGGCATGAGCGTGGTCTCTCTCTTTCTCATGGAAAGAGTGAATCTTTTAGTGTGACATTCCCTGAGTTGCTTTATAATGTGCTATGCTTGACCTGGAAAGAAATTTTCAGTCTTGGCATGTTGGCTGAGAATGCCAACGCAGGTAACCAGGGAGTGCTAATTGTGGTGTCTCTCTGCCCAAGACTTGGACTGAAACCATTAATTTACTTCATAGGACCATTCAACTCCCGGAAGAGGAGAAGGACTTCTGGTACCACTGACCTAAGCAGAACTGAAACCAACTAACAAAGACAGCAAGGTTGGAATGTTACAGCTTCCGTCATGAACCTGCGAAGCTCTGTCACCTGCCTGAGGGGAGCATAGCCCTTCTCCCTCCCGTGACACTGGTTAAGAAATGAAAGAAAGAGCAACAGCTACTTAAAAGAAAATGATGCTTGCCATTTTACATCTTGTTGACAAAATATTCGATTTTCTAGCAGACTCTATATCTAAGGAACACTTTAATGAAGTAAAGATGGGGTAAAAGTCTAGCTAATTTTGCAAGGACATAAAGCAGAAATAATCTCTAAGAAAATGGTCATTTCTGGATTTTGCTGGAAAATATAAACTACAAATGAGAAGACTTTTATTGGGCTGCTGCATCATTCTCATTTATTTAGGTTTGTTTACTCAATGGCAATATTAGTGATGGCAATGAAGTCAGGGTTCCAGACCCAACTTGAATACGAAAGTTAGGTTACCCCAATCTGGACCCCAAGCCAAAGCTTCCTCCTCACATTAGGCTCCCATTCACAGTGACCTTTGTGTTTTCAAAGTGACCACACTGCTCAACTCTCTCTTCACTGAGCAGGAATCTTTTGTGCTATGATGGATGTGTATGTCACACCACGAAAACCAAAATACAACAGACAACACAAAAGAGGAAAGAGGAGCCCAGGAATCCGGTAAGGACATTTGGAAGAAAAAAGAGGGGGTGCTTAAGAAAATGGTTTTCAAACTTTCCTTTGAAAGGATAAACCAACAATAATAAAATAATTACTGAAAGTTTTCTATTAGTATCATCCAGCAATTACCGAAACTGGAATTAACTGATATAATCCAATCAACTGGTAGAGAACAGTACAGTACTTATCTCTTCAGTCCATTCGCCATGCTAAAAATGATCCTAAAAGGTGGATTTTTTTTCTACGTTATTTTACAAAGAAGCTCACATTGGCTGAACTTTATTTTCTGTTCCCCTGTTTACCTGGATTTGTTTTCAGCTTAACATTCATTAAGCAATAAGACACAACAAGAGGTGCAGTGATGATGAGAGTCTCAAGGCCATTACTCTTCCCATGAGATGAACAGGGAGGATCTATGATAAGTGGAAGACAGCTCCATTTATGTGGGTTAGAAGGAAGAAACAGGAACTTACTCTAGAACTTTCTTTGAAAAGCAAAGAGAGAGCTTTAAAACCTCATGTATTTCTATTGTGCCTAACTTCTCATTTTTCCCAATAGAAGGCAAGGTCTGATAATTTGGGGCACTTCTGATTTTTCAGCTCCTGGTTGGGAAAAGGGATTCCTGTTCAAGGGAGGGACGCTACCACTGCTGACTCCCCTCCCCCACGCCAGCACACAGGACAGTTTTAGAGCCAACCGCCTTACACCAAAACACGTCACCTTTAACCACCAAGCAAACAATAGTAATTAAGAACATTGCGTTAACTGCGTCTCTTCCCCAGAGGATGTGTCCTCCAAGGCTCTCTGAAATCAGACTAGGAGATTAGTAGCAATTTTACTCTCAATTCTCCTATTCCCACTAAAAAACAGGGCCTAAGTTCCTCACACCTACCCTCAGAATTATAGAGTCTATAAGTAAAAACCTTAAAAAAAATCAGAATACTTAGATCAGTTCTTCATTAGGTAGTTTATTTAACCATAGAAACTTTGATCATCAGCTTCTTGACTGGTTCAAAGTTTGCTGTCAATCTCGTGGAACTTTTGCAGTTAAAAAAAAAAAAAGAATTGTAAAGAGCTATAAGATGCTTAAATGTATTTTTTAAATTCAGAATTATAAATGTAAGTTTTCATTGGTCTTTCACTGATGATCAAGATGACTGATAGTTTGGGCCCCATCAATCAAGAATTTGCAAAACCCATGTCACATGAGTTGGAACAACTAGCTACTGACAGTAAGGTTCTTTCTCACCTTCCATTTGCACTAAGTGATAAAGATAGCAACAATGCCTTACAATTTTCAAAGCACTTTCACCCACATGATTTTGCAATCTGAAAAGAGGCTGGCTTTATTCTCATCCTCTCCAATGGCCAGGAAAGAATGTATGTAGCTTGATAACTTGCAGAGTAAAAGGAAACCTGGATTCTTCTTTGCAGTTCTCCTACTGACTTTCTTGGCGACCTCTGGGATGTCACTTACCCTCTCTCTGCCTCAACTGTCTATCTCAAATGAGCTATAATAAAACTTTTTTATCCCAGTCCACTGGGTATTGGAACAATGAATCTGATAGGACACACTTTGATCTCTATAGGGAACGCTGCCATAAAAATAAAGACACTGTCATGATTATTCTAATTGAGTTATTTGCAAATGGAACTTCTTGATGGAGCCCAGCCCTCAGATATAGAAAAGTAAATTCTGCCAGTCCTCTAGGGTGCAATTGCCTTATGGCAATTATACCCATAACCACATTTCCTTATTACTGTTATAAAAGACTATGGTTCAAGGGGAAGCAAAGGGGGAGTTTAAGGAAAAATATGCTGTTTCTTTTCAATGGAAGATGCTGAACTTGCAAATGTGGAGCCCAAGGCTATATGTAAACTTGGACAGAACATGTGTTCCACATTAGCGGAGCGTTTGTTAGTCATGTCAGAAAGGCAGAGGTGTCCCTGAGCCTGCAGCTTTTCAGCAAATTTTGGAAATAATTTAGGGGAAAAAAAGGTAAAATTACAGAGGTAACCTGGGCCTAACTCTAGGAATGCTATAAAACAAAGAACAAAAAAAGGTTCAAGGCTATACCATCCTTACCAACAGAGGTAGCATATCACAAGATACAAGAAAATTAAACTGAGCTTCGGACAGATATGCTATGGACAATTTTACATGAAAAGCCAAAAGAGAATATTGGGGTTATGTTGTACTTTCCTTGAATCTACAGGCAGAACATACAGTGTTTCCCCTATTAAATGACAACAGCCATGAGAATTAGTAGGTGGCTCAGTTCTCCATATTCCTCCAATGGAATCTTTTCAAAATAAAGAAAAAAACTGCCTTACATTTTGAAATATTAGCAACATGAAACTTTCTTCTGATGAGAGGTATCTCTAGGCCCATCACACTATAGAACTCCAAGGAACATCACAGTGTGGACTGCAGTGGGGAAGACAGCTAGAGTTGTTCTGTATACAACCTGTGGTGGCCCTATGTGTCACGGGGAAAAACTTTTTTAAAAATCTTAAAATTTAGGGTTCAAATAAGGGGCATGTATTTAATGTTTCTTATTAGTACTTTTTTAAATTTCAATCTTCCAAAAAGCATTTGTTGTTGTTGGTTTGCATACAATCTAAAGATTCAAGTTAAGATCTAGGTCTCCCAATAGATTGGGATTGACATATATACACTAATATGTATAAAATGGGTAACTAATAAGAACCTGCTGTATAAAAAAATAAATAAAAGAGTAGCAGTTGGAAAAAAAAAGAAAAAGATCTAGGTCTCCCAAAATATCAACTGAAGGAAACATGTGGGACCATTTGCTGTTTGGTGACAATAATGCTACTTGCTTTATCTTCATTTCACAATCAGTGACACCTTCAGTCTACAAGATTTAGTGAGCATCAGAATCATTTGAGATGCGTGTTAAAAATTCAGATTCCTGGACCTCACCCCCAGTGGCTGTGATTCCTATAGCAGTGCTGGGGCCAAGAAATGGCACTTTCAACAGGCACCCCAGGTTAACTCCTTTGTGCACTGTTCTCACACCACTTACAAGGATGCTTTCTCACAAACCCGAAAGCAAAAAGTAGCATGCGACTACAGAGTCCTAACAAAAACAAACAAAAATGCAGTCCTCAAGCCAAGACCAATTTCCATTTTAATCTCTCTCTCCCTGCCATGGGATGCACCAGCAGTTAGCTACAGCCAAAAATCACATGCGTAGAGTGAATCCTAAAAAGCAAACTAAATCCAAATCCACATTGAACCATTCTGAACTCTATCACACTTCACAGAGCTTTAAATAGAATTCTACTAGAAACATCATACCCTGACTGGCCAAGGGATTCTTTGGGTTCTGTTGCTTTATCCAAGTGATCCAAAGTGACCCCAGGTTCCACTCTCTGCATGTTCAGCTGTACACTTTTCTCCAAGTCGAGCACAGAAGGATTTAAAAGAAAACACAAATATTGGCATAGGTGACTTGAGGTTGCTTGACCTTTCCGAAGGAAGATTTTTGGCAATGGTGTCTTGGCAGCTCCCTGGAAGGCCAGGCCAGGACACAAAGAGGAAGACAGGAAGCCGAGAACTGGCCATGTGTCCTTGGCAGGCAGCAGTGCGGCAGGGTGAACCACCCTCATCCCTGCCAAACCAGAAACAGTGGGGAAAGCCCAGCTAATTGGCAAGTCACAGCCGGCTACAGTGTACATCCTCCACTTTAAATGCCTGATAAAGTTAAATGGTATGCCAGACCCTAATCTACTTAAACAGGATCCAACTTTACTTTCGGAAACTTGATTTGCTCCTGTTTGTGCTTCCTTGAGGAAGTGGTGAAGCAGCATCTTAGGATGGCTGAGGGCTGGAGAGATAAAACCAAGTAAAGATGAACTGGAGTCCAGTACATTTTGCTTTTTGAAAGGGCCATGTATGCTCATGCTTTCAATTTTAACTAACAAGCATTCTACTTGCTCATTTATTTTAATTCAGAGGAAACTCTGAAGTCGACATTGCGTACTGAGGATGGATCTCAGTACATTTGAAGGCAACAGGCATTTAAAAAAAGGAATTAACAAAACCTATTAAGATATCCCAGGAGACCACAGAGCTGCACCCAGTTTGCAGTAGGCTATTGTTTTTACTTACATGTTAGTTGGCGCAAACATATTTTCCAGTAGAATCTGTATGTACTAGTATAATATCACCATTTTTGGAGCCTTTTACTGCTCAACTGGGGAGTCACACAGGGAGAAGGGTACAGAAGGGACTGTGTAAATAACTTGCTCCTTGCTGCTGCTGTTAACATGGTGAATCCTGGGACCTGGAACTGGGAGTGTAATTTCCCCCCCAGGGGAATGTCTGAAGGCTTGATAAGAGCAATTAAAAGGATGTGCTCAGTGGTTGCGCAAATTTCCTTTTATTTTCTATGAAATTGTTCATGCCTTCCCCAAAACTCACACAAAACTTTCAAAGTAGCTTCTGCTTCTTTCAATAGAGTAGCCGATGGTGAAGTTAGATGGAAAAAATGCAAATTTCCCTCAGAATCAGAAGAAGAGATTACAAATAAACATAATCCATTGCTTTCTGCCAGATATTTCTTAAGGTCTACAGAACATTCATCCTTTAAGCAACCCAGGACCACAGTCTGACTGAATCTGTTTTGGTGAAGTTACATGCTGAGGGGTAAAAGACAAGGGCAAAACTTAATACTCCCTGATCACCATTTAAAACAAGCAAATATTAATAATAATCTTTATGCCCAATGCCAAGCTCTCAGAGTCAATAAGTCTAGATGTGTCCTAACTCCAAAATTACTATTTCTATAAGCTGCAACTTACCTTGAACTTCCCAAACTCCACCTAATTGACTTTGGACACTAAGTATCCCCAACTTTTAAAAATTCTCCTTCCCTTTTCCTTTGGGAAACCAATCCTTCCTAGTTCTAAGCCTGTCTTTCTGGGGCTCCTTTCCATTCTCTATGGCTATCTCCTCATCTGTAGACCTCTTACATGTTGGTGACACCTAAGACAACCCACCGAGTGGCCCCCCCATCTTGTCTTCATTTGTTCCCCCTGGACAAACTCAACCAGCTCCATGTTTACAAATATTACCCATTTGCAGGGGACTCTAAATCTCAATTTCTAGCCCTAACCTCTCTTTTTAACTGCAACATCTCTCCCAGTGTTGCTAGTGCACAATCCGGGCACACTCTCAGTGCCCCCATCCATACCAATTAAGGGCACCCATACCCACTCAGTGTCCCAGGCTGAAAACTCAGGCGTCTGGAAACCCCATCTCCCTAAAGCCTCACATTCAACTGTTGGCCTAGACTCTATCTCCTACGTTCACTCCCTCATCTCCTTCTGAAATGCTGCTAAAATCCCTCATTGAGCCTTCATGTGTCCTCTGACAACAGCCTCAGCCTTCTCAGGCCATTAGGATTTATCATTCACAATGAAGCCAGACTCCAACCTCTGCACTTCCACCAGGAATCACATCACTTCAAACCTTAAAACACTTTGATGGCTCCCTTATTGCCCAGAACAACCCATGACCTGCTCTTCATCATCTGGCCCCAGCCTAGCCTCATCACTCACTACAGCCATCAGACAATCTTCTTCTTTCACCCCTTCTTCCATCTATGCCCAACTTCCCAACACGTAAACTCTAGTACACTCTAGAAATTCCTAGAATACGCGGTGCAACTGCAGGTGGCTATGCCTTTGCCCATATGGTTTCTATTTCTGAAATATCCTTTCTTCACAGCTAAACAAACTCTTAATGCATCTTTCAAAGCCCTTGAATTTTGTCTTCCTTTCCTGAACCTTACTTTCTCCCTCCTAAGGAGGCCACCCCACCCCAGGGCCCACAAAAGCTTGTTCATGTCTCCAATATAGGACTTGAACACTGCATTATGGCTGGTTGCTTCTATGCTGCTTCCCTGTGTAAGACTGTGACCTCCTTATATTGCATTCACCCTGTATAATTCTGGGAGTTCACTTAAGCTGCAGAAAGGATGTTATCTTGGATATACCATCCATGAAGAAACTGAGACAAAGAGCTTTAATTCCCCAAAGAAAGACAAGCTTCACAATGACCTACCAGTTTATACAATTGATTAAAACTCAATATTTAGGATTCTGACTTGTACTTACCAGATTTACCCATTTGTTTGTTTACAAAACAAAACAAAACACAAGACTGAGCGCCTACAGTGTTCCATGTATCATCCCTGGGGCTCAGTCTACAAAGAGAACAAAACGTGATTTGTTCTTCTCTTCATGCAGCTTACAATTTAATCTGCATTGTGCTGAATTTCATCACTTACTAATAGGTAAAATGAGCTCTGTTTAAAATTTATAAATAAGCAGTATCCTCAATTATTACATTTCTAAAAAATTTTATTTACTTATTTATTTATTTTTATTTTTGGCTGTGTTGGGTCTTCATTGCTGCGTATGGGCTTTCTCTAGTTGTGGTGAGCGGGGGCTACTCTTTGTTGCGGTGCATGGGCTTCTCACTGCGGTGGTTTCTCTTGTTGCGGAGCACGGGCTCTAGGCGCGTGGGCTTCAGTAGTTGTGGCTCACAGGCTCTAGAGCGCAGCCTCAATAGCTGTGGCGCATGGGCTTAGTTACGCCACAGCATGCGGGATCTTCCCGGACCAGGGCTCGAACCCATGTCCACTGCATTGGCAGGTGGATTCTTAACCACTGCGCCACTAGGGAAGTCCCTCAATTATTACATTTTGAAAATAAAATTAACGTGATACACACAGATTTAGCTGTGAGACAAACATTTTTTTTGCTTGATTTTTGTTTTTAACGAGTAAAACATCTGAGAGAATAAGAGCTGTTCTAAATGTCTTGTTTAGCTGTGATGAGCAGAATGCATAAAGGTGATATGGCAAAATAGCTATGGGAGCATAAAATAACAAGACTATGAAACACTGAGACCACAGCTTTAAAATTCTCTGACCTCCACCGTCTCTCAGGATAGCTGAAAGGAATCTGTTGACGAGCTTTGGATGCTGAACAGTCAAATACAACTTCAGATTGAAAATTACTTTATGGTCACACCCATAGATTGAGTGATGATGGAGCCAGATTAAACGAGGGACTCAAAAGGAGTCCTGAGAGGAAAATATTACAAGAATGGTTTTCTATTATGGAAATCCATCATTACGTGAAATAAAAAGCTAATTTTGAAAAACCACAACCAAGGCAAAGTTTCTAAATAGTAAGACATGAAAATACAAGTTGAAAATCGTTTTCTGTCTTTAAAAAAAAAATTATTCATATGTATGGCGCTTATATGGTATTTTCTAAGTTATCTAAGAAATGTTGTAAGCAAATCTGTGCAAAGAGGTATCCTGAAATGTGATGTCATATTCCTTATGAAAAAATTTCCTTTTCACAATGTCAATTAAAACCAAATTTAGCTTTAAAACTGTATGACCTCTACCATTTTTTAGGTTAGCTGAAAAGAATCTATTGACTAGCTTTGCGAGCTGAACAGTTGAATGCTACTTTAGATAGAAAATTATTTCTTTCACTCTATAAGAATAATTATCACAGCGATTACACAATTATTATAATTATATCTGTAAGAACTGTTATTGGGAATTTCTCTCTGAAACAGTCTCATGCATTGCAGGGGACATTTATCTTTTTTAATGATCACCAACACAAGTGTCTTTTTGTAGCCATATAAGTGATTTTACCTCTTTCTATTAATATCCTCTCGAAGCTTTTAGAAGCCAAAGGACACACCTCCACATTTTTTCCCTTAAAGCCATTGTTTCAGTTAAGCCAGGTCTGTGGCAGTTTTTGAGACAGAAAGCTTACGCTTCCCCTTCATGGCAACACAACTTCACCATGTGCTTTCCTAAATGGATGGACCCCCCCCCCCCAAAAAAAACCCTCCAATCTGTGTTTCATAAACTGTACTCTAAGAGAAGTAGCAATAAAGTTTATTACAGACCTAAAGTATCTGCATAAACCCGGTTAATTGAAAAGTGGGTGGAGAAGGCTGCCAAATTAAATGTTTACATTAGCACAGCTGTATTGTAAAAACATTCTGCCCCCTGTGCTTTGTAATTATAAGATATTTCTGGACTGTGTATCTCTACAAAGTTTATCTCCACTGCCAAGAGTGTCTTGGCACGGAGCGGCAGCAGCTCTTGGCAGCCAGGAGCCCTGCGCGCGGGCAGGATCTAAAATGGCTGCCAAGCGGCCTCCTGAAATGTCGCCGGCCCGACCCGCCTCGCCAAGGGCAGAGGGCAGCGGCGGCCGGGCGGGCCCACAGCGGCCTCTGAGGAAGCCAAGACGCACACTTCCCACAGAAAGAAGTCCTGCTACCACAACTGTTGTTTTTTTTTTTTAAAGGGCTGCTTGAAAAACTAACTACAAAGTAATACTGCAAGGCTCCAAGTTAAAAAGTGGTGACAGGGGTCTTTTCTGAATTCCACTCGCCTCCATTTTTCAGTGACGCCTATGCCCACAACGATTGCGGCCCATGAGAGAAACTCGCGTAATTTTGTGGGGAAAAAAAGTAAAGTAAGAAGACCTCACTATAAGGAAATATACTACAGAAAAGCATGAGCAAAGGCCACATTTTCCCATTTGCAACGCATGATTTTGACCTGGATTTAGATAGAGTCTTTGGCAAAGCACATGTGTATGCAAAATGAAAACCAAAAAAATATTTAATATGCTTCCTTCTCTTTCGTTAAGGGGCTATGCTTCTCTGACATCATTAAAGGAACAAATCTGAGGGGGAAAAAATTTTATACCCTTCTACGGCAAACATACATAGCACAAAACCCACTTAATTGTAAAAATTGAGACCAAACCCATAGTGACTGCAAGTTCCAAGGGCTGACCAAAAGGAGGGAGGGCCGGGCAGAGAGGGGCTGCATGGAACTCCAGCCACCCAGTTTGCTCATGGTAGGAATGTACAAAACACTTGAATTACAAATAAAGGTAAAATGCTTCCGAAGTACAGCTAGATCTCGCAAGATATATATTGTCTCTGTCCTGTTTTTTTCTCTTAAACTTAAGTCCCAGCTAAAATGCTGTGTCCACAGCTGCCAAATATTGCGTAATGAGGTCATTGGATTTTTCTCTTTTAGGGTGTCCCACAATTTTAAGCTCAGTTTGAGAGACACAGTAGGCCTGGTGTACTATCCTATAATCATTACTGGCAGCGATTACTGTTCCGTAATTCTAAGCTTCAAATGAATCCAACATTGCCTCTGCCGAGAGATAATTCAGAGGTGAAAGATGAATTCCATGACGCTGACATAGACCGGTGGCACTCATTATACGCATAGTGCTTATTCACTAAAGGCCCAAGCTTTCTAGCTTTAATTATAAGTCCACACACTCAGTGCAGCCACACCAATAATTTCTACTTCATTTTTTAAAATCCCCATCATAACCAAAGAACCTCTAATGTCTCTTTAATGGTATATTTTGAATGCTGTCCTTTCCCCAGTACTCACCTGAAATATATATATATATATATATATATATATATATATATATATATATGCCTACATATACATAATTCTTGGACCTTTTTAAGGCAGAAGATTTTCTCACCATTATTATAACTCTGCACAGAAGACATATAGGAATTTTTAGCCATTGTTTAATTAGTTATCAGGAGAATCAAAGTCACTTAGCTGTATAACACCAGGCCACTCTTAAGTGACTGGTGAACCAAAGTTGGCATGTTCAGAAAATATCTCTAGTTCACCGTTAACTTACAAATACTTTCAAAACTTGAGCTTTTATTTTTTTATTTTATTTTTTTTTTACTTTCATGTGAGTTTATGGTTTGATGCTGCTAACTTCTTAACTTTCCTTCCTTGAGTGTTCCCAATTCTAAAATGACAAACTGTTCAACAAACAGAGGAATTCAATAATGTTGATCTATCACCTACTACATGCAGAGACTCTGCTATAGTATACAGAAATATGAGATTAAGACAACATATTTTACACAAAAAACTAAAACTAAAACTAAAAAACAGTTTCAGATTTTCAGAAGAACTGTTTTTCTTTTTTCTTATGTGGGTCATTTTGGATACATATTGCCAAGTATATAGTCTGTGTCCCCAACTAAAATATAAGTTTCTGAAAATCATACACTTTATGTCTTGTTGAGTACACAAGACACTGAAATACATATAAAGCCGATCCCTACACTGGAAAGGATCCTAGTGAGGATCAATGCAATTAGTTATGCAAAGCACCAGTGCCTCATACGGTGTATGTGCTTAAAGGTTCTCATATCCTCTCCTTCATCAGCAAATACCTTGTGGATAAAGAGTAATAAGGTAATAGTAAGGCTAACAGTCAATGGGCATTTGTTTACATATCCAGCAGTGTTCTCAATACCATATGTGGATTGCCTCCTTGCAATAAACACTGTGGGATAGGTACTATTATTATCCCCATTTTCAGATAAGAAAACTTGCCCAGAGCTACTCTTCAAACGACTAAAACAGCCAGGAATGAAGCTTAAGCAAATCTGACTCTGGAGTCCCACCTAAATCTAATGTTTTCTCAAATTAGAAGTGGCACCATCGGACCCAAAAAGAAAGAAAGTCCAGGTAGAAGTTTTTCCTCTACAGTTACAAGGTTCTTCGGGCAACTCCTAATTTTTGACACATAACGTCCCAATGTTCCCAGCGGAAGCCTCCCTTGAGTGGAGCCTGCTGACTGTGGTGAGTTTATGTTGTGGTTTGGTAATGTGCACAGGCTGGGAGAAGGATGAGACCAGAAAACCCTTTTTGCCCGTGGCAGCCCACAAATTGAGGACTAAGTCGGTGCATGCAGTTGAAAGGCAAAGGGCCAGCTCAGCATGAGTAGCTCAGCGCCTTGATAACATGTGACCACCAGACACCCTTTTCAAAGCCACTGCCCTCTTCATTCCCCACAAACCTCCTAATCTCCCACCAAAGTCCTGAGACTTCACCACAGGATCAAGTAATTCCCCCTCTAAGCCACATCTCGCAAATGACAGCCTGATTTCTCCCCCTGTGCCATTTTTCCCACGAATGTTACTGCAGTCTTAGCTGTACTTAACCAGGGTTTAGGGTCTGATCATTTGTCCACCGATACAACACAGGTGCAGAGGAGAGCCAGCTTCCCCTGCCACCTGACACAGATCCACCAACTCCACTCTCACCATGTCCCCCTCCTCCTTGGGTGAATGAGATTCAAAGAAAGAGTACAGGTCAAAATACTTCTTTGCTTCAGATTAGGTGGTTAGTTACAACACAGAGCACAGAATTATCAAACTTACAAGGTCAAGGACCACAGGATGATGCCTCCACTTGAAAATATGGCCAGCTACACCCAGTGTTCAAAATCTAAGTTGAAAGATTATTTCCCATTCCCGAAACAGCTCTATTCTCCCCCAACCCAAGTCACTTTGAATCATCTTTCACATTTTATTCTCATATTTTTAATCTTATTTTAATGACCTCAAGGTAGGTCATTTTTAAAACTCGAGGCAAAGTGCTGACTCATCTTTAAGAGAATAAACCACTAGGTGTTAAATTCAATGGCTGTTTGAATTCTCATTGCAATCGGCACCCATTCTAACATCAAGGTTAAACTGTCAAATAGAGAAATAAATTACGCGTATTTCTAAATTTGTTAACTCAAGAAAATTGAATTATTCTCATTTCCACTAGAGGCAAAACCAGAGATGACTTTATGTCTCAGAAACCTTAGTATGACTTAAGATTCATACTTTTTCATACTAACTTACTTAAATCTGTAAAAACAGACATGGCCTAAACTTTTATTCTGCTGCTTTGCAAGTGTATTATACTCACATCCTCTTGGTAGTTTCACTTACCAAAGTTTTTTTTTTTAATAACTCTTCACAACTACTTTTTATAAAATGGTGTAAAATTTCCCCATATTATGGTCACTCCGACCATAATATGAAAATCATTTTGCCAAAAAATTCCCTGGAAGTTTTCCTCATTTTAGGTTCCTGCGGTTATTTTCACAAACTGAAAAAGACCATTCAACATTCTTTTGAAGGTGCACAGTATTCTATTTGGGGGAGAAAGTACATATTTCAAAAGATGCAAAATATTCATCTTTTTTTCAAATAGCTACAGCATTAAATTTGACTAGACCTACTGATTCATTCAGTCTGTTTTAAAATTTATTTTCAATATGATATGATTTCTGCCCTCATTCCCTACTTGAAACACTCCATCTCTAAGGCGGTGGGGAGAAAATGTCAGAGGTGAAAGAACAATAAAATTGTATGAAAATAAAAATGTTTTCTGATAACTGACATGTCAGAACAGGATAGACAGAAAAAAAATATTTAATGCTGCCTATTCATATATCCCTTTCCCACATGATCTGCACAAAATTATGTTATCTCTGTCTTATGAAGAATCAATAGATCTTAGGCCAATTTTTTTTTTTTTTTTGCGGTACATGGGCCTCTCACTGTTGTGGCCTCTCCCGCTGCGGAGCACAGGCTCCGGATGCACAGGCTCAGCGGCCATGGCTCACGGGCCCAGCCGCTCCACGGCATGTGGGATCTTCCCGGACCGGGGCACGAACCCGTGTCCCCTGCATCGGCAGGCGGACTCCGAACCACTGCTCCACCAGGGAAGCCCCAATTTTTTTTTATAAATAATGAGAAAATGCGGCAGATTATGACTAGGTTTTTCACCAAGGTTTTTTTTTTTAAATAGTCATTTTTACCACTTGCTAAAGAATGTTCATCTCATCATTAAATAATTATTCACATTTCAAATACTAAGCTGGTATTTCTTTAAACAAAGTCCACGTTATTGCACTGCTGATAACTTTACGTTTGAGGAAAAAAAGAATCAAAATTGATCAGTGAATGTAATGACGAGTCCTGACAAAGACTCAACATTTATTAGAAGGCAATTGCTAGAGAACGTGGCTTTAATTGTGCATACATATTTTTATTCATTAAGATGAATAACCAAGAGAATCCCATACTATGGTCTCCCAGCCTTATAACACATTAATAAAGTTCCTTAAAGGTTTTGGCAGGGGGCCAGCACAGTCCATTAACTCTTTGCAAGTTGTAAAAAGAAGTAAAGTCATTTCAGTCTGTTTTGTGGTTATGAATGAAACAGCAGGCAGCCTGTATGGAAACGTCACTTTGGATATGGTATTGGTAATGGATGCTTTGCTGCTCAATCAGAACAGTGTGGGGAGAAGTTAATGCACCTTACACAACCCAAACCCTCATGCACTGCAAAGCTAATCTAGTTAAAAGTGGAGGGAAAAGAGCAGAGAACTCCAGGTTCAGAAGATCTGTTCATCTCACTAATACGCTGTCACACTGCATCTGAGTAATATTGCCCACTGTGAAGCCCAAAATTTTAGAATACATTTGAAGCGATGGGGACTGCTTTTCCCTGATGATTCTTTTTCCTAACAAAACCTGGGGCATCCACTTAGTCAAATCTGGACTGTAAATTAGTAAAAGGTCTTTTAGTTAACATAAGAGGCAAAATTCTACCTTGTAACTCTTTGTTTTGCACCCCTGTATTGAGTCATACAAATCACTGCAATGATTGGTAGCTTCGTGTTTGTCTCTGACTTTGCCTAACAATTTGAATTGGAGTGCGACATTCTCCCCAAAGCTTTGCAGGGCCATCTGTTCTCATTTTTCATGACACTACAAACATTTTCTTTTGGAAAAAGGATTCAGTATTTTGCTTCCTTTTCAGAATGAAGAGTGGAAAACTTGAATGAAACTAAATATATAGAAAGGCATCCAAGTTGTACAAGTAAAGTAGTAAATGTGGAGGGCATTTAAAACATTTTTCTTCTGCTCCAGTATAGAGACAAAAGTGCCTATTTTTTCTTTAAAAATGTTTTTTTCAAAAAATAACTGGAAATATTTACAAGATTGAAAAAAGAACTTAAAAAGAGATTAATGACCTTGAGTTTGAGAACACCAAAAATTCAGAATAGCTTTACAAATTGTTTTTGGCATTTCAGTGATGAAGAAAATACTAAAATATAAGCATACACAAACACACACACACACACACACACACACACACACACAGTCTCCTTTAATTCCCAACCCAAATATGAATAGCATCATTAGTCAGTTACTTCTGATTGTTAAAACCACAAATCGGCTGTAGTGACCTGTTGCTTCATATGAGGCCAAAACATAAAATTTCAAGCAGAAGAGGTAATTATAATAAGTATAAGAGAAAACATCTTCATTATTTTAATTTTGTTCTGTTCAAATTTTTAGTAAGAAAAAAACAGAAAGAATATTTTTAACTTTCAAATGTAAATGTTCTTGAATGAGTCCTAACAAAAATTCCCATTTCAAATTTCATTTATTCAGAGTCAGTTTTAATATGTATCAAGATAGCTGTATCTCTTGTACACTGCAGATTTTCCAGGAACTAATTATGTAATTTATTTCTGACTCAGTAAAACTAAAGGAAATCCTAGTTAACAGGTTGAAATTGTATTGAAATCGTACATCTGCATGTACCTGATTATTTTGTCTCTGTTTAGACTAAAAGCCAGATACTTAATAATTACTTCCTAAAATTTAGAATATTAATTACGTACATAAATTTCTACCATGTTAGGAATCACTCCAACCTGGGGAAAACCCAAGATAAAACTGCAGTCTTTCATTTAAAAATAATACTGCCCTTAGCTTCATGTCCATGATACTGTATTTTAAAAATATGTATCGTGTGTGTTTAATAGTAATACTACCTGCGCTAATGTTTTTCAATCTGGAATTAGAATTAAATTACAAAAATTGCATTCAAAAAACAACCTGAATTCAGATATTAATGGGTCTGGGAGATTTCTTAAAAGAAATACTCTTCATTTCCTACAGCAACAGTATGAAACTACATAGAAATGTACAGAAACAATATATGGGCTATACAGATTTGGTCTACAGTAGTTAATTTATAAAGTAAAATAAAATAATCTTAGTGAATTTAAAATGACATTACTATAAAAAGCAGTGCAAATGGAGAAAAGCTTTGACCACTACATTGTCTACCTCTAAAAAAATACTAGGATAGTTACTCAAGGCAAGGAACCAACAAACCGTAATTCAAGTCCAGAAGACAGAGTCCAGAGGCAGGAGCAAAGCAAGGTAAAAGGAATAGGTGATGAGGGTGAGGGCCAGAGGTTTGTTCACTTATCACAGAGATGGTAACCACCCTGCACATCTGCCCTGATGGTCTCTCCACCTCTCATACCTCCCCAGGCTAGGGGGGACCCTCCAGGTCAGGCCTCTCCTGGACCCTACAATGAAATGTGAGTTGAACCATATGGTGCCATGTTATTGGTATTAAAAATGATTAACTTTTTTTGTGACAATGATATTGTACTTAAAGGAAAGGAAGTATATACGTTGGAAAGATCGTCAACATCAATAATAGATAATTAAAAGATTAAAACATTTAAAGAATTGTCTCTCAGTTAAACAGAATATCCCCACCAAAGGAATACACCACTGGGCTTTATAGACAACTGCAATTTAGCTGGTATTAAATGGACTATTGCCTTAGTGTTAATGCAAATAAACTGCCGCTTCTTGAAGAATGAGTGCCACCTCTAGAGGTAGGTGGGCATTCCTTAAAAATGAACTGTTCTCACACCAAAGAGACAAGTTAATAAAATCCCAGAGAGAATCTAACCTACAGCTATGAAGAACTTCTATGACCTGCTTAAATGAGCAAATCAAAAGACTCATATTAATAACCAGCATACTTATATTTAATTGGTGAAAGCAAAACTACTCCAATTCATTTTAAGGTATGGATGAGTCACATAAACCACTCATTGACTTAATTTTACTTAGAAATTACTCATACACTTTTGTTGCTGTTCTGGAAGGTTATGTAAATAATGATACACTCATTTAATTTTTAAACTCAATCATTTCTTAAAGACAAAATTAAAAATATTAAAGTAGAATGCGTTGGTTAAGTATCTCTATGAAAATAAGAATGAAGAAAAAGTTATAAGGGAACTAACAACTTAAGGTAAGACTCAATACAAAATATAGGATTGGAAATTTCAAATCAAAAATTTCCTTATTAAGTCTGAGTGGTACTTAGTAATTATGTGAATAATTTAGGAAATCACCTGAAAAGTTTTATAATTCTTCCAAACAAAAACACGTTTCTAAAAAGTCTACTCTTATGATATTGCCCATCATATATGTTTAATAAATATTTGCTAGATAAATGGACTTATATTTAAACTATGTGATAAAAATAATATCACTCACATTTATAATGCTTTACAACCTACAAATCACTCACATAAGCTACCTTATCCTAACAACGGTGTTAGGTAGGTATTAGTAATCCCATTTCATAGATAAGGAAATTAAGGCTCAAAGAGACTGAATGTTTTACCCAAGGTCATAGAGCTAGTAAATTCACTGCTTAGAGAGTAATTAAAGTTTAGAGAAGTCACTTCCTTTTTCCCCATGCCAGTCTCAGAGACACACAAACATAACGTGCATCACATGTGAAATAGACAAGCAAACGTTATATGTCAATCATCGCATACTTACATTATTTGCCTATTTCCATTTGTACTTTTGTAGGCACTGTTTTGGAAAGGTAATATAACATATAATTACATCTTCCTTTAAAAAATGCTCTGATAGGGCTTCCCTGGTGGCACAGTGGTTGAGAGTCCGCCTGCCAATACAGGGGACACGGGTTCGTGCCCCGGTCCGGGAAGATCCCACATGCCGCGGAGTGGCTGGGCCCGTGAGCCATGGCCACTGAGCCTGCGCATCCAGAGCCTGCGTGTCCAGAGCCTGTGCTCTGCAACGGGAGAGGCCACAACAGTGAGAGGCCCGCGTACCGCAAAAAAAAAAAAAAAAAAAAAAAATGCTCTGATAATCATCTCACTGCCTAGGAAGTTTGAAAGAACAGAGAAAAAGAGCAGTCAGGAGACTCCTGTCTTAATTATTGCTCACCACGAAGTTCATCTTTGATAAGTTACTTATTCACTCTGGCCCACAGGTTCATCATTAATCAAATAAGTGATTTATGATAAACACTAAGTTCCTTCTGTCATCTATTCTCCACAGTAGTGGTTCTCAAGCTTTAATGTGCCTAAGAATCACCTAGAGAGCTTGTTCTAACCCAGTTTCAGGTTCATCCTCAGAGATCTGATTTCATAGGTCAGAATGGGGCCCTAGGACTCTGCCCTGCTAAGAAGCTCATGAGTGATCTGATGCTTCTGATTTGGGAACCACACTTTGAGAACCACTGCTTCACACTAACACAAAAAGCACTTTAGAAAATGTAAATCTGACCATGGTACCCTTCTGAAGCCTTCAGTGGTTCCCCAAAACCTGAACATAAAGTCTGAAGTGCTTCCCGGATAATAGGACCTGGGCATCCTGGTCTCCACCCAGGCTGGTCCCTCAGGATCCCTCTCAGGGCCACCTCATCCAGGAAGCCTTTCCCGACATCCCAGGCCACTAATCTGAGTTTCGCACCCCTCTGCTGTGTCTGGTGAGGAAGCGTGGTTCCCTCTTTCCTCTTACACGTACATAACGGGAACCATGAACTTACTTATCTCTGTTTTCCATGCACTGGTGTTGGTGTGTAAATATCCCCCCCACTCTCATCCCACAACATTTAAGGGACAGTGTCCCCCCCTTTTGTTTAATATTCCAATGCTACCTTCCATCTATACGTCAGCTATCAAACATTTCTATTGTTTCTAGCAGAGCCTCCTCTACACTTCTCCACATTACTCCCCCCTCCCCCTCCCCCAAGTCACCACATCCTAGCTTACCACCAATGCCCCTTCCTTAAGATGTGGCCAAGATCAGGAAACCCCAAAGAGGACACTCAGTGGAACACATCCCTGCATATGGCACGACCTCCCCCCTCCTCCACCAGCCCGTTCCACTCCTCAGAGGCCTCCACATGGTCAAGGACCTCCAGGTACACTGGGCTGGCTTCATGTCCCAGACCTGCAAAGCCACTTGATTGGATGCCTGCTATCACTGTCCTGAAATTCTTCATTTTTGAACAGGAGGCCCCCACGTTAAGTATGGAGCTGGGTACATCTCACATCGCCGCCTACCATTTTGACCTGTGCTACTCCAACAAGCAACCTAACAGAAAAATCCTCCATGGAAACTTGAGAAATCCAGGCTCAAAGTTTCCCTCT
The DNA here is from genome assembly GCF_964165515.1 of Mesoplodon bidens. Classification (NCBI taxonomy): domain Eukaryota; kingdom Metazoa; phylum Chordata; class Mammalia; order Artiodactyla; family Ziphiidae; genus Mesoplodon; species Mesoplodon bidens. The sequence goes on along the minus strand of NC_138162.1, from coordinate 64,584,659 downwards.
AAGAACTGGTCACATTTAAGTCTTTCAGATTAAAAAAAAAAAGTATTATCGATTATATCCCTCCTTTTTTTTTTTTTTTTTTTTTTTTTTTTTTTGCGGTACGCAGGCCTCTCACTGTTGTGGCCTCTCCCGTTGAGGAGCACAGGCTCCGGACGCGCAGGCCCAGCGGCCATGGCTCACGGGCCCAGCTGCTCCGTAGCATGTGGAATCTTCCCGGACCGGGGCACAAAACTGTGTCCGCTGCATCGGCAGGTGGACTCCCAACCACTGTGCCACCAGGGAAGCCCTATCCCTCCGTTTTATACTGACTACCAGAATACTGACTACCACTTGTGCTCATTTGATACTTGTTAATCTACCAGGCAACATTATTGAGCTTTATAGACTACACATTTGTACTCTTTTCCATATTTTCATTCTCCATTTCTATTTCCTTGGTCCTGGTTGTCTTTCCCCTTTGAAATGTATTCTTATTTTACTGAATATGGAAGTCTTGCTGAGACCTGCTTATTCAGCAGTGCAGTGAACACGTGAGGGAGGCGTGCACTGTGAAGGTGGTCGTCCTGGATAATTTAAATTTAAAAAGATGCTACTACTTCAAATATGCTTACATGTCCATTAAGAAAATCCAGAAACAGAAGAAATTTAGGAATGAGTGTAAGGCTGAGAGAGAAACAAGAGGAGGAAGGACATTTGCTTTTCATTTTTACCTATATGCAGTATTTAATGATTTTTCTACAAATGTATTACTTTTAATTTTTTAAGTAAATAGTTGGGTAAAAAATAACATGTCAAGCTCATGAATGGGGTGCTTAGTAAGGCAGGAAATAGAAGAGTAATGGCTAAAGCAGTCTTTATTTAATCTCCAAAGATACCAACTTTCACATAGGTTTCTATAGATTTTCTTGCATATTTGTAACTAAAAAAAGAACACAAAAATACTTAAACAATGAGCTTGAAAAATTTAGTCTCTGGTGTACATTTAATGGTGTCCAATGAAAAACAGAGGTGAGAGCACTGAACACCTGTACATACTAGTTGAAGGTTACTTTATGAATAAATGTGAAAAGTTAACTCATAAATAAGGAAGGATTTGGGTATTTGAGGGTAAAAAAAATGAAAGAAAGCAAATGTGTAAAAAGTTATATTGACCTGAGAACTTTTGCTTATTCTAAATTTAAAACGCATCCTGATTCAATTGTAAAGAAAGTAAAAAGTACATCATCAAAAAGTCATAAGAAAAAGAATTAGAAACTGTTGCATTAAAAATTATCAGAGAAACTCCAGGGATTATTCTCAAGAGTCAGATAAAGATGCACCATTTGTTAACAGTGGTTTTCTCTGAATGATGTACTGAGATGGAGTCTAACTTCCTATGTTATGCACTTCTACAATACTGCAATATTACTATAAAAGCAACTGTTACTCCTGTTATCAAAGCAAAGAATTCTCAACCTTCTTGTCCACTTGTTTGCTTTGTAACTTGGATAAATGTCCTTTAATCATCTTGTAAAAGGCAAATAGTAGTCTCTTCCAAGCGGGACTGTAGCGAGAATTGAGACACTTCATGTAAATTCCCAGCACAGTGCCTTGTTCATGGTGAGTATGCAATAAAAAGTAGGTATTATCATCACTCTTAGGAATGAAGATAAAGCTGGTAGAATTCAAATTTAGTCAGATATAATGGTCAATATGAAGAAATAACACAGATTTGTGTTGTTTAGAAAAGATAGTCTGGCAGAAGTTACCTGAAAAGCTAAATGCTGCTGGTCAAGAATTTTTGTTTTTGCATTTTTCTAAAATAACTTTAAATAAAAAATAAAATACCTAAATCTTTGAAATTAATAATCATTTGCAAAAAATATATAAATTGACAAGCAAGCTGGGCTTATGCCACAGGGAAGTTCTGTACTAACATGGAGACATATATTAGTTTACCCAGTCACTTTGCTGACCCCAAAAAGTCCCTGTGAAGGCGGGGCATAAACTAAAGAAGTTCTGGTATGAGAAAGGCCCAAAGCAGGATTCAGGTGGGTCCTGCCAAGGTTCATCTGTATCCACTGGTAAGAATGAAGGTTGTGTATGTGTGCACATGTGTGTGTACAAAGTTGCAGAGGAGGTAAGCTTCCACAAAAATGAGTGAACCCCAGAAGAGAGATTCTGTATCCTCCAAAGGGTTCACATCACCTGGATCATGACACCAAGGTCAGGGCCACATAACAGTCACTTCAATTCCATCATACTCATGTGACACTAAGGACTATGTTGTATTTGCCAAAATTGCTTTTAGAGTCTTGCTAAAGAAGGGAAAATAAGTATAATTTTCCAGTACAAATCTGTATCAGACAACCCCACAACTAACAGTCATTTATTTCACAAGGACTACTCTAGCCTATGTACAGGACATGGTGCTTTACACTGGACACTACAACAGCTACCCCCATCCGTCTTCTAAAATATTGCCATAGTTAGCATACATAAGTTATGAGTAATTTTTGGAAAGTGCTGTTGGGCAGAACTTAATAAAATTAAGTGGAATATACATGAAATGATTTAATATTTGAATTCATAAGCACGCTATGCCCCAAAGTCATATTCTTTGTATTGAGTTGACCACTTTGATCAATTGCCTTATGATGACCAAAGGAAAAATAGTAGTAATTTCCAAACCTTCTGGGCAATAACTTTTCCCAGGTTACATCTTTTACATATATTACACGCAACCCACACTAATTCCTATTTAAAGCAGATAGAATCTAAATTAGATTGTCTTACAAATTATTTCTGGAGTGGGCATGAGCAACCAAAAGATATCAATTATCTAATTATTTAATAATGCTGGGAGATAGAAAAAAAGATACAAACTAAGCAAACTAAATTTACATTATTTTGGAAGACTCATAAATCCTGCTCTGACTGGCCATATTACTAATTATTTCATTTAAGACCACTTCATTCCCCTCAAAGATTTTTAGAACACTTACCAAAAAACGCATACCACTGAGATCAAACAAACAGGACAGTCATTCTGAGTGAAGGGAAAGTTAGGGTAAGAAAATAAAATATCTGTGGCAGTGAGGGGCACAAAAATGTAAGCCTTTAGGTCCTGCTACTTTGCCAGTAAACTGTACTTTCTGAACCAGACTCAGCGTCTTCTGTGATTGCTGAGAATCCCTCTATTACTCTGTGGAACTAACGGCATTTTGAAGAGGCAAGGATTGCAGAGCCTAACAAGGGAATAAGAATAATGAGGTGTGAGCTACAAGGCAGCATTTGGAAGGGATACATTTTCCCAAAGGAAAACTACCGAAGGAACAGGCCAGGTGTCCAGGAAATATAGACAAACATGATCACCATATTCAAGCCAGATATAAAATAAAATGATAATTTTTAAAAAATATTTACAATTGTTTTGTTTCCATGATACATTCAAGAGTCTGACTTCAAATAACAACCTCCAAACCGTGTTTCTGTTTTCAGTGCTTTTCTTGAACTACCATAAATGCTTTTCCTCAAGTAGCACCTGATAAAACCCAGATTCTACCCACTGGCATTCTATCCAAGCCAACAGAGCTTCAATAAGGCTCTTGAAAAAGATTTTTGGTACATTAATCCAAGACTTTGAAGGTCCTGGGCAAGCAGGAGTGAGGTATTATAGAACTCTGAGTTGGACTCCTGGCCACCTGAGAGACCAGTAACTCTACCCATGTCACTCAGCTAGTCTACAGAGATCCCTTCATTTCTCTATTTGATTTTGGTATTTAGTTTACTGGAGGTTTTACCAAGGGCCAAAGAGGCTATTACTACTGCCCAGATTTGGTCAGGGGTTTGGCATCTGACATGCACGGTCCCTTTTTTCCCATGAGCTCAAAGCGGAGAAGTATTTAAATGCATTGGTCTTGATCATAGCTGATGCTTAGATTTCTATTAAGCCTGTAATCTTGTAAGTTCAGACACTTTTCAGTTATTGATCTACCATCCACCCAACCACTGTCATCATAAAAGACACTTATTAAGGACCTATTTGTTGACACTGCCCTTGGAGACACCACAGAGAGTGATTTTGAAAGAAACCCTTCCTATCCTCTAGGGAACCTAAAACCTTTCCTCTCTTAGTCTCCTACTAGCTCTGACTCTAGACCATTAAATTATCACCTCAGTCTCCAACTACAAAAACATTTCTTAAGTGCCAGTTCTTCAGTGAAGGGTGGCTAATGAAACTCATGCAGATAATCCAATCTGGTAGAAATTTTGATTGCTTTAGCCTTTTTTCTCCCCTAAGATGTTGCATCCTATGAAGTTTGGTACATCCTCTGACTATTTCCTCTCTGCCATGTTTAAAGGCTTTTTTGTTTTTTAAAATTTGGTATGTTTAGTACTACCAACATTTTCAACAAGAATAGCAAATCTAAGGTGCAAATAATGGTATTATTTACTATCTTGATAATAAATATCACTATTTATTATCTATATGTTAATTTAGGTTAATAGATAGAGCTATATTGTCTTCTGAGAAATTTTAACATAGAGTCATCTTGTGGCACTAGGTTAAAAAAAATGTTTGGGTTGAAAAGACTTTTCCAGATAAGGTGTAATTTAGGGTTACCATGTCAAAACTGTGAACGTAAAATTAAACCTACTAACTATTTTGGTTTGCAGACTCATTTACTCAAAATTAGAAACAACTCTACATTTGTTGCAAGAGAATGAATTCAAGCTAGGATATTGTTCATTCACATGTTATTCCTGTTTTATGTGCGTTTTATGGAGGAGGCATATTTGCTGGGGTTTCTTTTGTTTTGTTACCTTTACTAAATGGTGAGTAATGTTAAACTGCCTACGAACACTCCAGGGCAGAATTCAAGAAGAAAGCTTGAATAAATAACACTACATTTGATGAGATTTAAGAAATCCAGGGTTCTGCAGATGACAAGAAAATGGCATGTTCTTGTTTATACAGTGGAATTCAAGCTACGGTGAATAAAACAGTATATCAGACATTCTCGTGGAAGAGAAGAAGCCAATATCTTGACCCGTTACATGAGAACCCACCCTGTGACTCTGAAGGCCAAGGTTCCATGCCTGGGAACTAGACTAACTTCCCTGTGAGAAGATGAATCTGCACACAAGCTACTTCTCCATCTCCAGACCTGGAAGAGCATCAAAGCAGCCCTTCGTCCATGATAAACAGTCATCTCAGCATATCATGGCTTCTCCACAGTGAGCCAAGGAATCTCCTCCCAGCAGGCTGGGGTCTGATGGGCTCATCAGCCTCCTTTCCAGGTGGAGAGAAGGCAAAGTCAGGGAACAAGATCCCATGAAACCTCTCCACCAACACCTGTTCGAAATTTTTAGCATTTATTATTACTGATCATAATGACCATGTAGGTCCACTGCAAAGTCTTACGCCACAAAAAGAACACAGTCCTTTCTAATTAGTACAGGTATCATAAACAAGGTAAAGGCACCTCTCTGAAGCTGTCATAAAGCCCTTGTGATTCACAGGCTCAGAGATGCTTTGATTCTGTTTTGTGAATTGGAGTAGGGGAAAGACTTAGTATTCTCAAATATCGTAAGGGGGTGGAGGGGGGCTAAGAGGTGGATTATTCTGCACAAGGGGTCTTCCTTCCTACCAGATCTAGAGTTCTGGAGAAATCAGGAGCCCTGCCCGGGAACCCTGGTTTCCTCCTGCTGTCACTCTGGATGCTGGACCCAGTGTCCTGGCCAGTGGATCGCAGCCGCCAGCTCTCATATCTCTGCATACCCATCACCCCCACGTCCTTAACACTCACAAATTTCACCCCTCCCCACGCTTCCTCCCTTTTCTCCGGCCACTCTCCCAGCTCTTTACTCTTCCCTAAGGAACCCTCATTTCCCTTCTAAAAAACCTCCTTCAACAAAGTGTAAATTCCTCACTTCTGGCCCGTCTGGTCACTAAAACTCAGCCCTGTCCAGATGAGCTTCCACCACCCAGAGCTTCTCTTCTTCATCCAGTGAGATCTAGCCCTGCTCTTCCTCCCTCACCCCCCGGCCCACGAGCACACATCCCATCCCTGTCTTCCTTCCTGGCCCTCTCTGCCCCTCCCAAGGAGGGTTTTCTGCTCTGAACTAGGTTTTATCCTATCTACAGCCCATCTAGCTTCCTCCCAAGTCCATGAGCTTCTCTAGAACTACAATTCACAGTGAATTACTCAACTTTGTATGCCCAGGTCAAGCCAAATATTGACACATCAGAAGTCCTTCTGCCCTCCTGACCTGACCCTCTGGTTGATATTCTCACATTTCACTTGAAATCCAGAATCCTCTCCCTCACAGCCCAGCTACTGTCCTGTATCTCAAAGTGAGAGGCTCCTCTTGGCTTGAAAGGTTAATCTCTCTGCCTAAATTCCAAAGTCTGAAGTCTCCTCTTCCTTGAATAATATTACAAACAGGTGTTATACATTCAGTACCGATTATATGGTGGGTACTGCACTAAACATGCATTATCACAGCCAGGCCTCACAGCAACCCTATCAGGTATTAATAGATTAGGCTGAAACATATAAGGTTTCAGATATTCAACTGGTTTTGACCCACAGAACTGTTATTATGTATTTATGTGTGCAAAATTACTAGCCCCATTATACAGTAGGAAAAACTGACACTCAAGGAGACAAATAGTTTCCCCAACATCACACAGCTCAAATACCTAAGACCTCAAAGCTCATGCCGCCGTACCACGCTGCCTCTGGAGCACCTTTTATCCCCCAACTTTGCACAGAGCTGGCTTTGTCTGTAGACCTTTAAGGAGGCAATTCTGATTTTTCTCTCCATTAGTTCCTTCAACAGGCAGGCTAAGACCCGTTTACACAACTGAAGTTTTCCTAATGAATCCCAAACCAAGCTAATCCCAGTCTCCCTTGAATCCATGAGATAATCTCATGAGCTGCCCTTTCTTATGCCCTCTACCCCTCTACTCGTTCTTTACCAATGGGGTGTTTCTTCTCAAACTGAACTACATACTTGGCAAAGCTAAGAAACTCTAGCAGGGATGCCATTTCTCCTCTCTGCGCCTCTGTTTTCTCAGTTATAAAATGAAGGTGTTAGAAAGGTCCAGCGTCCTCAAACTGGCTTCTGGATTAAACAATAAAGAGGAAATCATGAATTTAATTTAAAAGTGAAGCGCCAGTACATAAAACAGACCAAGGCTAGCCTGATTCAGAGGGGGAGGCATAGAGAGACCATCTCCTTAGCACCACCCATTATCTTTCCCTCCAAAAACACAAAGGAATACTATCTTGGCTCCTAGCTGAAGGTAGCAAGTTGTCAAGTCCTTTGGATCCTTGGATCCCTATTTCCAGTGCCCTGAAGCCCTTCTCAAACTAAACTGTACTAAATCAGTACTAAACAGGACATAAGCAGTACTAAAGCCCTTTTGATATTGCAAAGACTTCCTCCTGTGTCAATTGCTTCCAGTCTCTCATTTTTTCCAAAACACTCTCTACGTTCCACTATTGTCAACTTTCTAGAATACTGCTTGGAACACATAACTCTCTTGCTCAGATACCTGTAGTTCTGTGGAAGGCAGAATTCTAAGAGGGTCCCTTAAATTTCCTGCCCCCTGGTCTACATGCTCTGCATAGTCCCTGCGACTGTGAATATGATGGATTTTAATCCCATGATTAGATGATGTTACGTTACACAGTTGACCTTAAATTAGGGAAGTAATCCAGGTCAACCTGATCTAATCACATGAGCTCTTTAAAAGCAGAGCATTTTCTCTAGCTCATCTCAGAAGGTAAGTCAGAGAGATTCAAAGAAGGAGAAGGAATTAATGTGCCATTGCTGGCTTGAAAATTGAGAGAGCTACATGGTAAGGAGAGGGGACAGCCCCCTGAGAGCCAGCAAAGAAATGCGGACCTCAATCCTCCAACCACAAGAAGTTAAATTCTGCCAACGAGAATGAGCCTGAAAACAGACTTTTCCCCGGAGCCTCCAGATGAGAACTCGCCCCAGCAGCCTCCTTGATTTCAGTCTTATAATAGCACAGAGACTGTACACACTGCTCTGGACTTCTGACCAACAAAGCTGCATATTAATAAATGGGTGCTGCTTTAAATTGGTGGTAATCTGTTACACAGCACAAGAAACATATACACCTACTGAATAAAGTCACTTCATATGGCATTCGGGGTCCTCAAAGGCCATTTCCTAAACTCCAGGTTCAGCTCCCCTGACAGGAAGTCATGCATTTCAAGCCCCAGGGAGCTGGACCACTGTGCCTTTGCCCATGCTACTCCCCTAGACAAGTCTGTCCTTCTCTTTATCCACTGCATTTAGGAACCCACATTCCATGCAGACCAGATCAAATGCCTTTTCTGTCCTAGAACTTTTCCTAGTCTTTGGACTCAGCATTAATCCACTCCTTCTTTCTGCTGCTCCCTTGGAATGTTACCTGCAGCTCTGTCTTCTGAGTTACACAGCTAACCAGGGGCTCAGAGAGGTTAGGCACTATGCCCAGATCATAGAGCCATAGAGCAGGGACTTGAAGACAAAAGTCTTAGTCTATCCTGACAGAAGCCAGGCTGCCCTCTGTATACTGTGAGCAGCAGAGCAGATCTCAGAGCTGATCTACTTTAACCAAGCCCTCCACTTACTGATAAGTGACTACATTAGATTCCAGTTCAAACGTCTATGTTGCCTTGTTTTTCTGAATTGCAACCCATTTGCATCAATTATAGCATGCACAATTCCCACCCACAGTTCCCAGAAGAAACACATTTAGATATGAACAGTGTTAAAAATAAGCATTCAAGAATTTTTTATTTTACGACATTTATCTATGAAAATGTAACCATTCATTATTTAATAATTACACTGGTTTCCTTTATACTTCAAGTTCTTTCCCTGTTGTGCAATTCCACGGGAGAGAGAAATCAAGAAGCAAAATTTTGAAAAATTACATTTGACCTCAATGGTTAAAAAAAAAAGGAAAAAAAGGAGGAAGCTGTGTTAAAGGAACAAGTTAGAGCCAATCTAATTTCAATGAAACACAAAAGCAGAAAAACCTTCCTATTAGTTCTAGCTCAGTTCCTCCACACCTACATCTGATAAGGAAATGGCAGTGCCTGTGATTGATAGAGAAGTGAAGCAGTAGGAACCCACCTGGTCTCACAGGCTCTGGCCATGGCTTCCTTCCCAGCCACACTGTACCCTATCAGCGCCTCAACTACACTCCAGTTGGCCAAGAAGCCCCTGATGGGCATTCTGTGTATCTTCTGGGATTTTGTCCTTCAAGTAAATAGGCTTCTACCTAACCCATAAACAATCTAAACAATACTCAAAGACATAGTTCATAATAAAATAAAAGAGTCCCTCCTTAAATCCATTCTCATCCCTTATTGTATTTCCCTGAACAATAAACAACTTTTAAGATCTTTCTGGCCTACTCAGAAGGCCATAATCAACAAGCATAAGGTGGAAAACAGTCCTAAGCTAGGACTGTTTTTTTGTAGCTTAAGTCCTAAGCTACAAAAGCTATGCCACATTGAACAGCTATATGCCAACAAACTGGACAACCTAGAAGAAATGAATAATTATTAGAAACATACAGCTTACCATGACTGAATCAAGGAAAAAATAGTAAATCTGAATAGTCCAAGGAGATTGAATCCGCAATCAAAAAATCTCCCAAGGAAGAAAAGTCCAGGACCAGATGGCTTCACTGGTGACTTTTACCAAATACTTAGAGAAGAATGAACAACAGTCCTTCTCAAACTCTTCCAAAAAACTGAAGAGGAGGGAACACTCTCAAACTCCTTTTATGAGGCCAGCATTATCCCAATACTAAAACAAGAAAAGGATGCTACTAGGAAATAAAACTATAGGCCAATATCCCTGATGACTATAGATGTAAAAATTCTAAATAAACTAGCAGACCAAATTCAGCAGCACATTAAAAGCATCATTCACCATGTTCAAGTAAGATTTATCCTTGAGATGAAAGGATGGTTCAACATATGCAAATAAATCAATATGATATATCAAATTAATAAAATGAAAGAATTATATGCTCATCTCAATAAATGCAGAAAAAGTATTTGACAAAATTCAACATCCGTTTATGATGAAAGTTCTGAACAAATTAGGCATAGCAGGAACATATCTCAACATAATAAAGGCCATATATGACAAGCCCACAGCTAATATCATACTCATTGGTGAAAGGTTAAAAGTTTTTCCTCCAAGATCTGGAACAAGACAAGGATGCCCACTCTCACCACACCTATTCAACACAGTACTAGAAGTCCCAGCTAGAGTAATCAGGCAAGAAAAAACAAGGTATCAAAATTGGAAACAAAGAGGTAAAATTGTCTCTATTTGCAGATGACATGATTTTACATATAAAAAATCCTAAAAAGTCAACAATAACAACAACAAAAAACTTAGATCCAACCAATGAATTCAGTAAAGTTGCAGGATACAAAATCAACACGCAACATCAGTAGCATTTCTATACACTAATAATGAATTTTCTGAAAAAGAACTAAAGAAATCAATCCCATTTACAATGGCATCAAAAACAATAAAATACTTAGGAATAAATTTAACTAAGGAGTTGAAAGATCTCTACTCTGAAAACTATAAGACATTGATGAAAGGAATCAAAGAAGATACAAATAAATGGAAAGGTATCTTGTGTTCATGGACAGGAAGAACTAATATGGTTAAAATGTCAATACTACCAAAATCATCTAGAGCGGGGTCCCCAACCCCTGGGCCATGGACCGGTACCAGTCTGTGGCCTGTTAGGAACCAGGCCGCACAGCAGGAGGGGAGTGGCAGGTGAGCGAGCGAAGCTTCATCTACGGCTCCCCATCGCTCTCTTTACCACCTGAACCATCCCCTCCCCACTCCCATGGAAAAATTGTCTTCTACAAAACCAGTCCCTGATGCCAAAAAGGTTGGGGACCGCTGATCTACAGGATTAATGCAATCCCTACCAAGCTTCCAAATGCATTTTTTACAGAAGTAGCAGAAACACTCCTAAAATTTATAAGGAACCACAAAAGACCCTAAATAGCAAAAGAACCCTGAGAAAGAAAAACAAAGCAGGAAGCATCACACTTCTTGATTTCCAGCTATACTGTACAACTGTAGTCATCAAAACAGGAAGGTACTGGCGTAAAAAGAGACAAATAGACCGATGGAACAGAATTGAGAACCTAGAAATAACCCCAAGCATATATGGTTAACTAATATTTGACAAGAAAGCCAAGCATACGCAACAGAAAAAAGACAGTCCCTTCAATAACTGGTACTGAGGGGTGGAGGGGGAGGGATTGATTGGGAGATTGAGATTAGCAGAGGCAAATGATTATGCATAGAATGAATAAACAACAAGGTCCTACTGTATAGCACAGGGAACTATTGGGTTGGCCAAAAAGTTTGTAAAACCCAAACAAATTTTTTTGTCAACGCAATATATTCAATATCCTGTGATAAACTATAATGGAAAAGGATATAAAAAAGGATGTACACATTTGTGTAACTGAATCACTTCTCTGTATAGCAGAAACTAACACAACATTGTAAATCAATTATACATCAGTAAAATATTTTTTTAAATATAAGTAGTGCCGAAATAATTAGCTCTTAACATGCAAAAAAATGAAACTGGTCCCATATTTTATACTAATCCCCAAAATTAACTCAAATTGAATTAAAGACTTAAATGTAAGGCCTGAAACCATGAAACTCCTAGAAGAAAATATAGAAACAAAGCTCCTTGATATGGGCCTTGATAATGATTTTTTGGATATGACATCTAAAGCACAAGCAACAAAATCAAAAATAAATAAGTGGGACTATATCAAACTAAAAAGCTGTACAGCAAAAGAAACCATCAACAAAGTGAAAACCATATATTTGATAAGGGGTTAATATCCAAAACATATAAAGAACTCATACAATTCAGTAGCAAAAAATATATATAATTAAAAATGGGCAAAGAAACTGAATGGATATTTCTTCAAAGAAGATGTATGAAAGGCCAACAGGTACATAAAAAGATACTCAACATCACTAGTCATTAGGAAAATGCAAATTAAAACCACAATGAGATATCACCTCCTGCCTGTTAGAATGGCCATCAGCAAAAAGACAAGAGATAACAAATGTTGGCATGGATGTGGAGAAAAGGGAATATATCCAAAGATAACAAAAACACTAACTCTGAAGATATCTGCACTCACATTCATAGCAACATTAATTACAATAGCCAAGACATAGAAACAATCTAAGTGTTCATCAACAGGTGAATGGATTAAAAAGTTGTGAGATCCATCCATCTATCTATCTATCTATCTATCTATCTATAATTCAGTCATAAAAAAGAAGAAATCCTACCATTTGTGACAGCATGGATAGACCTTGAAGGCCTTATGCTAAGGGAAATATGTCAGATAGAGAAGGACAAATGTTGTATGATTTCACTTACATGTAGGAGCTAAACAAACAAACAGACTCACAGAAAAAGAAATCAAACTTGTGATTACCAGAGGCAGAAGGTGGGCAGAGAGGGAACTGGAGGCTGGTGGTCAAAAGGTACAAACTTCCAGTTACAAGATAGATAAGTACTAGGGATGTAATGTACAACATGATAACTATAGCTAACACAGCTGTATGATATATAGGGAAGTCGTTGAGAGTAAATCCTAGGAGTTCTTAACACAAGGAAAAAATTTTTTTCCTTTTTTTCTTTATATGAGAAAATAGATGTTAGCTAAAGCTGTTGTGGTATTCATTTCACAATATACATCAAACCATCATGCTGTACGCCTTAAAACTTATACAGTGATGTATGTTAATTATTTCTCAATACTGGGGTTGGGGGTGAAACTACACCAGCATTTGCTGAGACCTCTGTTCCACTGATACCACAGTTTTTTTCTGGACTCCACATCATAGTTCCGTATGGAGACCCTATTTCCCTAATCATGGAAAGCTATGATCTCACCACTAAAAATAAACAGCTAAGAACCAAAGAGAATAATTGAAATGGAAAGTGTCCTGAACAAAAATCAAGCTTTATATGATCTCAGTTTAATCATCTGCCCTGTCTTGTTTTTTTCCAGAATTATATATTTTCCAGTTTCATATTTTCTTTACCACTAATGTAGGTATATAGTTTCTTCCCTTCAAGGACATTAAGTAGTTTTTGAATTGTATAAATTTTCCTCTGAAAGCATTTTTTAAATATGACCTGTAGCTTTGTTTACTTGAATGCATTTGATTTGGATATCCAAGGATTTAAAATCCTAAGGAATGCTATGAGAAAATAAATAAATATAAATGGTGTCCTTAAGAGGACAGTGATTATTTGGTACTGGATTCATCCTTACACTATATTCTTCCTCAAGTACAGGGCACTTTATATAATGTATTTGAAAGCAATAAAGTGAACTCAGGATGGAACAAAGTGATGGATTGTGTCTGGGGTTTTTGTGGTTTTATGGCTTTGGGTTTATAAGCAAATTTTGTTTTATGAAAACAACATGAAAAGGCCGTCATTTATGATATTAAAGTCTAATATAAAAAAATAGTAATGTTTTCCAGCTTAATAAGCAGGCATTAAGCTTAGAAGCAGATCTAGTTCTACCAAACTCTCAGGATTCACTCCCAAAGTTGCTGTCATTGTCTACAAAAAGATCCAAAAAGTATTTGGAAACACAGAACAAAATATTTAAAGGTCCAGGCCAATATAATTGTTTCTAATTATTTTTCTTTTACATTGGTTGTACATAATATTTGGTCATTGTGGTGAAATATGTGTTATTTCCTTTTGAATGGATCTCATTTCAACAAAATTGATTAAAATAATGACTTAGAACGTTGATCCGGTAAATTTTTTAACACTAGTTCAGAAGATTCAATTATTGTAATCTTAAATTGGCTCTCATTGTTCAACAAACATTGACAAAATAATTAATTGAGAAGGTATGTACTCTACATTTTAAAGAACGTTATTTTTTTCTAAGATCATTTAATGATGACAATTTGGCTTTGTAACAAAACTGAAAATATTAATTCATTGAGAGATGAATCATCTCTCATCCAGTAAGCCAATAAGCAGTATTTAAAGAATATTTTTCATTAAAATCTATTCAGTAAAAACACCCTCAAGAACAGCAATGAATATATAAGACTATGAGTCTCAAAACAACAAAAAACAAAAAAAAATTTAACATGACCTTTATTAACTGAAGCATATATTTTTAAAAGCATTCCAGATAATTGCTAATCACATTTTAAAAATAAACATTAGATTAATACAGCCAAGGACACCTTAGAAATGAACAATTAGAGTTATTCAGATAATTCTGTCTTTGCTATGGACTAAAAATTTTAAATGACTTTTTTGTTTACATTTCAAATGGCTTTCTAACTTATAAACTCAAGGTGTGTTTGTGTCTCTGTGTGTGTGTAGAATCCTTCCTAAGGATGCCCCCAAAATACTACAATTTTAAAACCTTATTTATCAGTTCAAAGCTTTCTGCCACTTACCACTGTCTAGTGTATTACCAGTTCCTTGGTAAAACTTTATTCTTAGACTGTGACATCCCTGTGGATCACTGTGGAAACAGCCTTCACTTTTTATTCCCAGAGGTTACTATAAGACATAAAATATTACTAGGTACTCAGAAACTGTTTACTGAATGAACAAAAAATTGATGAATTTTTTAAATCAATGAACATTGTTCTGAAATGTCCCTCTTTAAACTTGAAATGTATTATAACAGGTATTATAGAACAAAAGCAGAGCTGCTTTGGATTTTCATGAATTGGATATTTTCCCAAATCTAAGTAATAGGAATCCTGTCATGAAAACAGGAAGATAATAACAATACGTTGTGACTTACTTGTAATAATTTTTCTAAAATATCTATTTCCTCTACTGCTATATAATTGTTGATGAGAACAGTCACCGTGTGAGACGTCATTGATAAATAGGCATTTATAAGAAGCCTCACAAAAGTTGGCTTTAATTCTCAATACAGACTGTCAAGGTGGATACTATTATTATCGGCCCTATCTTACAGGTGAGGAACAAGAGAGGCCTCAAGAGGTTAAGTAATTTGCTAGAGTTAATGCTGCTGGTGAGATGCAGAGAAGAGCCTCCCAGGTTTCCAGAGCCTGTGTTCCATCCACTGAACTACCGTGTCTCTTGGTACTTTGGAAGAATCTATATCTATGAATTTAATTTTACATAATTTCTCTTTCCAAGTGTACTTTAATATAATACCTTTTAAAGACAAAATTTCATTTTTAACTCATTTTGAATCATTCCTTTACTCTTCCTTTAATCAGATTTCAAATCCAACTTTGCATTTCTATGTATCTTTTTAAAATTGTTATAGGAACAGTAGAAGTAACTGTAAATATACTGTGTTGAAGCTGACTTTAAGAGTTATTATATAGGAATAGAAACATACACATCAAAGGTTCATATTGAGTCATACTGAGTCATAAGGTTCATATTGAGTCAATATGAACCTTACTTTTCTTACTAGTGCTTCCCACATCTCAACCAAATAATCTTCTACTTGAGCCCATGCACTAAATCCTACCTACTCCCACTACACACTCAAATTTAGTGGTCAAAATAGCAAACATTTCACTCTTCACTTAATGTCTTTTTTTTCGAATTTTATTTGATTTAATTTTTTGATACAGCAGGTTCTTATCCATTATCTATTTTATACATACTAGTGTATATATGTCAATCTCAACATTTAATGTTTTTGAAATATGGCAATTACATACAAATTCAAACTGCTTGTAAATTGGTGCATGCAGTTTTGCAAATATTCCAGTGAAAAAGCTTCCTTTCTGGCCAGGCTTTACCATTACATAAGAAAGGACTTCACGGTTTGCCTCTCTCAGTCCATCTGGGGTCTCTCTCTGTGACTGTATTTTAATCTTATTAAAGTTCGTCACCAACGTGGTTTATCTCTCACTTGAACCCAAATCAAAATCAGCTTAATGTCATGTTCCTGGTGACTCAGTATGAAACAGGGACATGTCAAAATATCTTATATTTGGGGGATCTTAGAAATTATTTTTTTCCCTTGACTTCTTTTAAATTTTTTTAGGTGATAACTTTTATGACTAACATTATTAGGTATACTACCTACTTATAAAAAGGCTTTGGGCTTCCCTGGTGGCGCAGTGGTTGAGAGTCCGCCTGCCGGTGCAGGTGACACGGGTTCATGCCCCGGTCTGGGAGGATCCCACGTGCCGCGGAATGGCTGGGCCTGTGAGCCATGGCCGCTGAGCCTGTGCATCCGGAGCCTGTGCATCCGGAGCCTGTGCATCCGGAGCCTGTGCATCCGGAGCCTGTGCTCCTCAACGGGATAGGACACAACAGTGAGAGGCCCGCGAACCGCAAAAAAAAAAAAAAAAAAGGCTTTGGGGAGATTTATGAAAAAAAAAAAAAGAAAGAGAGAGAACCACTTAAACTCAATTAGAAGTATCCTAAGTATCACAAGAAAACAGAATACGTAAGATTTAATTTCATATCACTTCTGTATTCACATACGGGTAACCCCCAACTTACTAAGGAACAGAGCTCCAAAAGCTCATAGGTGAGTCAGTGGTCTGGACCTCACATTGAAATCTCCTATCAAAACAATATCATACAAGGTGACTAGGTTTTCATACCAGCCCACAAAGCCCAATTCAACCCTGAATGCACTTCAGCTACGATACCAATAGTACCAACATGAAATCTGAGTCTAGGGAAGCTGGCTTGAAGACTCATGCCAAAGTGGAGAACAAGTCTTTAGACAGTGAATTCATTCATTCAACAGACATTAATTGAGTACCCAGAGGCTACAGAGTGTCAGTTTTACATGTTCTAATTCTGGAATTAAAGAGACCTGATCTTTAAATATTAACTGGAGATAAAATAATGCCTTAAAAGAAATTTTTTAAAAAAAGAAATAAGATAGGTAAAGTCCTTGGCATGTAAAAAAATAACTAATTTTAGTTCCTTTCCTTCTTTCCCAAGGGACAAAAAAGAAAAGGGGGCCGTAGCTTTCTCTATTTAAATTCCTAAAGAAAGACAACCTTAACTTCCAAACCCTCTTCTCTCCCTGTGGGCACTCCCATCTCCCTGACACCCATCCTCCCAGGTCCTGTGCCCCATGCCAGCCACCTTGGACTTCCCACTGTTCCAGGTACTAAAAGCATCACCTCTCAACCTAACCTTGTCCTCATTCCTGCAGCCTTTACTGTCCACCAGGTGCTAAAAGAAAAGCAGATGATATGAATTTAAAACAATTGCTTTTGGTAATTGACGTTTAGTTTTTAAGAAAAAGTCTGTCAATCCCAACGAATTTCTAATTAGTGTAACGTTTCAGACAGTGTAAGAGTGATGTAAAAGAATTCAGGAAGAGTATAATTGGAAGATGTTTGGGGACAGGGAGACAGCCATTCCTTTATTCCTTCAGAGTGAAGAAAATGCAATGAAGACTCATAGGGTCTTACGGAAACACAACTTCAAGGGGGCCCACATGGATTGGAATGCCCAAGAAGACTTCTATGTTGAAGGCCTTTCCTAGGATATAAGCCCCATGAGAGCAGGGATGTCATCTGTTCAAAGTAACCCTGAATCTCAAGGACCTAGAATAACTTCTGGTACATCGTTGGCAGTGAATTGAAAAAAATGTGGAAAAAAGAAAGGACACTGGCTTAAATTTAGACCTGACGAATGAGTAAAAATTTACTGGGACACATGGGATTAGTAGAAGTGAAGTCCCTTAGGTATAAAAGAGTAGGGCTCTTTGGCAAATTTAAAGAAGAAAAAGGAGACTGTCAAGATGATGAGTCAGAAGCGCTAGGGAGAAAAGAAATGAATTTGGAGAGGTGGGCAAAGGCCAGATCTGGCTGGGCCTTTCAGGATGTATAAGAATTTGAGACATTTTTTTCAGAGACTGCCTAACTCCCTCATCTTGAGGCCCCAACTTGGACTGAATGTTCCACAACCACAACAGGTCTGATACAGTGGCAGGGAGATTCTGGTGTGGGAGGCATGGAGGAAGAGTAGAAGCAGCCTCTGTATGTTAGGAAGATGAGTAACTCGAGCTATGCCTTTAGAGCTACCATACCTGTACTAGAACACGTTGCTAATGAATAAACAGACCGTGGATATTTGAGTCCTTTGCCTAAGGCTCTTCCATGAAGAAAAATCATACTTTGAGGCATTATTTATACATTCAGACTGCTTGCTAGCTAGCCAAGCACGCTGGGATAGTTCATTGAAAGAAAAACCTGAAAAATGAAAACATTTTACTCCTGAATCTCTGTGTGTGTGTGTGTCTGTGTGTGTGTGTCTGTGAGAGAGAGAGAGAGAGGGAGAGGGAAAGGGCGAGAGAGAGGGAGGGGGGAGATAGAGAGAAGGGCAGAGAAAGAGAGACAGAGAGACAGAGAGAGGGAGAGAGAGGAAATTCTGTCAGGGGGCTGACTTTAAAAGAATGGAGGATTACACACTTCACTGTTCAAGGGTGACAGAGAGAAAACGAGGCTGGCACCAAGCAGGAAGCCCAATCCTGTCTGAATAAAACACTGCACATTTATGCAATCCCTGGTACGCGATCTTTTATCACAAACTATTTTGATTGCAAAGAGAGAAAAGCGCTAAGTAAAAATTATTTACTCTGGGTCTATTATGAAAAGAACAGATTAGCTCCCTAACACTTCGTTCTTTTTGAAGGTGTATTTTCTACCTTCCCGGTATGATTTATATTAATGAGAGGTTTAAAACAGGTTTTAACTTAAGAATGATTGCTGATGGTGAAGTGAGTAATTATACACCTTCTGACAGGACACGTGAATGGCTCATACAAGGGAACTGCATAACATGCCAAGCTAATCCTCCCTGCATAAAAAGGGAGAATACTTTGCAAGCTGGCCGATTTTAAGCTCCAGTTAACAAAAACCCTTTTTGTTGGAGCCTAAAACAAGAATGGGTTAACAAAAGCAAGGAGGAAAAAAATCTCATTTTTTTTCCCTTCTTCACAAAATATAGTATTACAGGACTTAAAAGTTTTGAAAGGCCACGATGCGGCTGAAAGACCTGAGAAAGGGGCAAGGTCTGGGCCAACAACGACAAACTGAAAAGAAGGCAAGGAAAACCAGAACCTCTTATCAGTAGGGAACGTTATGATGTGATTCTAGTTTATTGTCGTTGGTGTTTAATTTTTTATTTTTAACGAGTTAAAGGTGTAGCGAGAGGGAAGGCGCCAACACTCTCTGGCTAGGTAGAGATGAAATGGGTTCATGGATGTTATAAAGGAAAAACCTTAAGCCATGGTGGGCGAGTCAACAGTGTGTGTGCCATTTCTGCATGGCTGCATTTTTCTCATACAAGAGCCACTTCTGGACAATAACAAGACCCCTGAAGCATCTGCTTAGGGATTACGACCCGGCTACACTGAGAAATGCTCAGTTAACACAGAGCAGCCGTGGGCTTAACTCTGTGCGTGCCTGGCCTGCCCACCACCAAACACACAAAATGCACAGTGGTCCTAGATGCTCTCTGAAGAAGACGCTCAGCTGTTGGCACCACTCACCCGCTCAGGGAAAGGCAAGGAAGAAATAAAAGCCACCACATTTACTCCACATAATGGGAATTGAGAAAAGGAAGACTGGAAGACAAAGGTTAGCAGGTGAAAGGAAGGAAGCCCAGAGGTCCATTGAATTTCTTAGAGGGCTAGGGATCAAGTCTTAGTATTATATTCTTTTCTAAGATGGACATCACCTTAGAAAATTTCAAATTAGAAATCTAACAGACTCCTTATACTCTTATGTCTCGTAAATGATTCATAGAATCCTAAATTTTGACAAGTTCCTAAGATGAGTTGAACTATTTGTCCTACTTTACTTAAATATTTAGATGGATTCATTGGCCGCTGTGGTGTCTTCTGCACCTACAGGGAGCTATGATCACAGAAATCAGGAATGCCCCCACCTACTTGCAGGGTCCCCAGACTCAGAGCCCAGGGGCTGCCAGGTCTCATCTAGCAAACTGACACGCCCAGCAGGACGTGTCAAGAGGGCAGGCCTGCCTGTGGTTCCTTCCTTCTGCTAACACATGCTGCATTTGCTCTTGACAGGACAGAGCAGAAAGTCTTCACTTTTTAAGAAAGCCAAGGCAAAGAACAGGAAGCTGAAGTTGTGGCATTTCCTAAACTAACTGTATTACTACTGCTCTTCAAAAGATCCTTTATACACATGTGGTTTAACCCTAAAGATAGTAAATCATGTTGAAATTGTGATATCCACACAAATATAGCTTTAAAATACTCTTTCCAAATGCAAATAATAAGTAACTCATTTCCATTCCTTCATGGGTAACTGGAAACTGAAATTTCTAGATGTGGAGGAATTTCTCAGAAAGTGATCCCAAAATTTTCATGAAAAACATTTAACAATTTACCATAAAGAGGTTTGGTAAAGTTTGAGGTTCAGTATTCAGCTCTTTTGCTGTTATTCTTTAATATCTGTTTGCAAACTGCATATATTGCAAAGTGAGCCTATATACAAGGCAGAATTAACTAGTACTGTGAGCTGAAATATTTCAGTTTAATTAGAGTCCATCAATTTTGATCCGAAATAATGAGCAGAGGACACTTTCATCATCATTAGCACTCATTCCAATACTCAAAAGGAAAATTGTTCTGAAATGGATACATCTTCTTACATATATAAAGCATCTATTGATTATAATTACCAAAACAAAAGTCAAGGGCAATGCTTTCTTATTATGTTATACGTCAAGGAAAGATGCTTAGAGAACTTCTGTAACCCTTGGAAACACAGCACTGGAGCCTGGAGTCTTCTGACTCACTGACTCACTGTCAAACCTAGGAGGAATTATCCTGCAATAAAATGTCAGAGGATTACTCTCTAGATTGGATGGCAGAGAGATTTGAGTTCTCAGCATCAGAAACATTACAAAATGCATGTGCCAGAAAAGTACATGCAATAAAAGTACTGGGAACAAGAACCCATTAACTGCAACATGTAAGAGAGAAGCTACTGCTTGATGTAGCAGGATAAGAAGGAATGAGACTGGGGAGAAGAGGCATGCAGGGATATTATTAATCTATTTTAAAATTTTTGTTTCTTTATTCATACATTCATTTAAATTTTTTATTTAATTATTTTAAATCTTAGTCAAATAAATTTAAACAAAATTTTATTTCTTAAACTGGGTGATGCATGCAAGAGTTTGTTGAAACATTTATATTTTTGTATGTCTTAAATATTTCAAAATACATTTTTAAGAAACTGAACCAAGGGAATTAGAATAGGAATAATGAGGTGAAATCACCAGATCAAAGAACTGTAGGGAAAAAAGTAGCTGCAAGGATGTACACTTGGTCTCTTTGAACAGACCAAGAACAACCTAATATTTTCAACTTTAAATCCTTTACTATAATTGGGGTTTAGATGTGGCAGTCTTAGTATGCAGGCCTTCATAACAGGTAGGAGCTTAAGAAATATATGTCTATAGATGATAATGATAATTTTACTCAAATAGGACATTACGGAGAATGTTAGATGATTGAAAATCAATATAAAGAACAAATACTATGTCAGAAAAAACAACTTCACGTATAGTGTAAGAGCCTCCAATGGAAACTTCTAAGGAAGACTGGCAGACTGATTCTTTTGAGGAATTCCTAAAACAATGTTTTTGCAGATTTGCCTATTGAAGCTTTACCTTTACTGACCTTATTTTCAATCCTGAGCTCTCTCTGAGTCTTCATACATGCTGTTTCCTCTTCCTGGAATACCACTGCCCTTGCCCTGGTTAACTTTTGTTTTTTTTCTTTTTTTAACATCTTTATTGGAGTATAATTCCTTTATAATGGTGTGTTCGTTTCTGCTTTATAACAGAATGAATCAGCTATACATATACATATATCCCCATATCTCCTCCCTCTTGCATCTCCCTCCCAGCCTCCCCATCCCACCCCTCTAGGTGGACACAAAGCACCAAGCTGATCTCCCTGTGCTATGTGGCTGCTTCCCACTAGCTATCAATTTTACATTTGGTAGTGTATATATGTCCATGCCACTCTCACTTCATCCCAGCTTACCCTTCCCCCTCCCCATGTCCTCAAGTCCAATCTCTATGTCTCCATCTTTATTCCTGTCCTGCCCCTAGGTTCTTCAGAACCATTTTTTTTATTCCATATATATGTGTTAGCATACGGTATTTGTTCTTCTCTCTCTGACTTACTTCATTCTGTATGACAGGCTCTAGGCCCATCCTCCTCACTACAAATAACTCAATTTTGTTTCTTTTTATGGCAGAGTAATATTCCATTGTATATATGTGCCAGATCTTCTTTATCCATTCATCTGTTGATGGACACTTAGGTTGCTTCCATGTCCTGGCTATTGTAAGTAGAGCTGCTATGAACATTTTGGTACATGACTCTTTTTGAATTATGGTTTTCTCAGGGTATATGCGCAGTAGTGGGATTGCTGGGTCATATAAAAATGTGGAATGCTTTACGAATTTGCGTGTCATCCTTGCGCAGGGGCCATGCTAATCCTCTCTGTATCGTTCCAATTTTTTTAGTATATGTGCTGCTGAAGTGAGCACCCCTAGTTAACTTTTATTCTGGCCGCCTTCACTGATCTGGTGTATGCGTCTGTCTCTTTTTTGTCCCCATAAGATTCTATATTTCAACACCATAACTTTCCCCATACTTTCATCAAACTTGATTGACTGCCTCCCTATATCCATACCCTACAGTTACTTGAGGTACTAATTCCCATAAAGCCAAGAACTGTGTCAGTCTTCATCTTTGCATTTCCACTATCCATACTACTACTGAGTGGCTGGCTGAATGAACTCTGACTATTCTAAAATCTTTCCACTTTCTTCTTCAGTTTAAAGGATACACAGAATGCTCCATGTACAATATATTCATTCTCTAACACCAGGAAATATATAGGTATGTAAATCTATGTGCACATCAATATATATGATTGGCAGATGAAAAGTTACACAGAACAAATAACTTTCTTATACAGCTTGACTGATACATACTAAGGTATGTGTTGAACATTGAAAGCAGCTGTTGACACTAGTTTTTTAGGAAATAATCACTAAGTCTCTAGATTTTATTCCTTTAAATTCAAGCTCGGAAAAGTTAAAAAAAAAAAAAGATCTGGTGTCCATGGGATACTATTTAAAACTTGGGAGGCAGCCTGATAGAGTAGAATGCGTTCTGTATTTAGGAACTCAGTTCTGGACTGCTCCTTACCTAGCCTAGGTGATTCCTTTAGTGCCAAAGGCCTCAGGTTCCTTATCTGTAAATGATTAGATTAGATAACAAGGGCAACAACCAATATTTATACAGCTTTCAGTTGATGACTTTGACATATGTTATCTCATCCTAAAAGACCCCTCTGGGTTTGCATGTGCTGTGATGTCAGTTTTACTCAAAACTATTATTTGGTTATACGCCATTTACCAAACTAAATCCAAGAAGTAAATTTGTTCAGATAATTAAATTCTTATTAAAAAAAAAAGCGCACTGTTGTACTGCAATAGCTAGAATGACTTAAAATGTAATGTTGAATAACAATTAGGTGCTAAATCACCTTCAAAGAACCGACTACCTTTTGTTTTGCTGCTCACCGGAAGCATCACTGGGACCTGCCTGATAGTAAAGATCAAGGGGCTGGCTTTATTTGTCCACGGAGAAAGAAGCAGTCGTCTCTGCAGGAAGGGTTCTGTCAGAAAGAGTGCCTGTCCCTACTAGACTGCACCACTTCTCCCCAAGGCTTGAACTTGAACTACTTAACTCTACAATACTCATAGAGTTTTTAATGTAATTACTACTGAAAGCTCAATGCATTTATTTAAACTCACATTAAAGAGTAAATGACTAATTTCCCCAAAGCAGGTTTTGATAGAAGACAGAAGTCAGCTCTGTGGGTGTCTGGCCTCTAGTATGAAGACTACACTGGGTATTTTTTAAACGCAAATTTAAAGCATAAAAATAATACCGTAGTAATCACTCTACCTCCATCTTGCATCCCTATAACAAAGCTTCTTCCCAAAGATATACATATACATTATAGATAACAATTCTACATGGAACTGCTCACTAACAGCTAAAGTAAACTGGTATCCTTATGAATGTAAGGTTCTCTGTACTGCTGATTGTAGCTACTGCTTTTGAATTTATTTTCCAAAACTGACTGACCACAAAATAAAACCATCTCTTTACAACTTCTCTTTTTCCTTACGTTTGCAGTCTCCAGAGGAAGACTCCATAATTTCATCTTGAGAACTTCCTTGTCAGTAATCATTAGTGATGGAGACAGAAATTAAAATTGATTATTTGAATTCTACAAGCTGCTTAAGCTCGTAATTATCATAAAACTATGTTATACCCAAAATGCCCTCATCCTCTGGGAATGTGGGTGAGGGGCTTACATGAAATAGTGCATTTATGTTTCTCCAGGTTTAGGCCGATGTACGTAGAGTTGTATGGAAACTTAAAAACACATTCTTCTCGGCTGGACTAACCGAGGCAGGAAGTCACTATCCCCTCTTAGTAGACCAAACAATTCTCACTTCATTGCTAGAATTAAATTCCAGAGAATTTTTTGGATTCTGTTTAATGAATGAGGATATATTTTTCATGTGGTGTCATTGTTTTACTACTTCCCATGTTTATTTGGACAGATTCAAGCACTGGGTAGGAAATGTATTGGTTGGCAACTTCAGTTTTGGAAGAGAAAGTAAACACATGCTGATTAGCAAACAGTAAACTCTACTGTGTTTAATTTTGGCTTCTCTTAAAAAAAAAAAACAACACAAAAAAACCACTATTTGGTGTTGTGTTCCAAGTAGGAGCATTTGTCCCTAAGTTCTTTCCTAACCCCTTACTGGAGGGCTTCCAGAATTACTCTCATTTTTTTCCCTTCTTCCCCTAACACCAGTGGCAAACGCCAACATTATTTAAGAAAATACTTGTACATATGGTATCCTCCTAGCACAGATTTGCCATCCAGTTGAACAGTAGGGCCACTAACCCACACAAACTAAACTGCAAAATTATGAACTGCATAAACATAAACAATTATTTCCAGCTCTGATACATTCAAGGTAAAATCACACTTCAGGAAATCCCAGAAAGGCTACTGACTGAAAACGATCAGGTCTGAGAATTGAAGGTGGTAAATATGACAAAAAGCTAGAATTTCAAATGCTCTCTTTAGAGCCAACTTCTTTCATTTATCTCATTCGCTTGCTTTACTACGGCCGCCAAATTATCCTTCAAATTTAAGTTTATCCTTAAGCTTATCCTTAGCTCTCTCCTCGTCTATCCTCAGAGGCTCATTACAAGCAATATCACCGAAAAAGGGTCCAGGAACAGCACATACACGGAAAATCCTCAGTATCTAAGATATATCCCTGCCCATCGAGCACAGACCCTTTTCATTATTTCAGAGCTCCGTTTCATAAAAGAAAATTCATGTTTGATCTTTTATTCCTCATGATTAAAGCTCACTGACCATTATTCAACTTCCCATGATGCCTCTGAGGTATGCAAAATGTTGTCCCCACTCATCAAATGGGAAAGCCAAGGCATCCAGAAGCTATATAACTTGTCAAATGGCCCAGCAGAAGAGGTAAGCGCCATCTCTATCAGGTCTACATTGTTTATTCAACAGGCATTATTATGAATCTGCCAGGTTCTGCATTGCGCTAGGTACTATACCTATGTTCTATTATGTTCTAGGCCCAGGCAAAAGAGTGCTAAATGATCGAAGTTCAAACCCACATGAGGCTAACAGCTGGTGGGGGTGAGAAGCAGTAAACCAGGAAACAGGTGAATATAAAATATGCCAGGGAGAGATAGGGCGAACAGTCAAGCAGAGTAAGGGAAAAAAGGCTTGGAGGAGGGAGCAATGGGTGGAGTGGTGGGAGAAGGCCTCTCTGAGCATACCTCTGGATGAGGTGAGGGGGCAAGCCCTGCAATGATCTGGGGAGAAAGGCTTCCCAGCAGCAAGAACAGGGAGAGCAAAGTGCTGGAGGAGTGGCGAGAAGGCCAGCGCTGCGGATGCTAAGAGAGCAGGTGGAGTGTGACCTGGGCAGGAGAGGGAGGCAGGGGCCAGGGCTTACAGCCCCGGGAAGTCACCATGAGATGGGGAGACTGCAAACACAAATGAGACTAAGCTAGAGAGAAAGAACGAGGGTGATGAGTTTGATACATAAACTCGTAATTAAAATGCACTGCATGAAAAAGAGGGGATGCTTCTCTCTGCCATCAGGTGGAGACTATATAAGCACAAACACACAGAATGGCCCCGGTCTGAATTTTTTACATGCTAGGAAACATTTTCACGCTGGCTGATCCCATCAAATACAAAGAAGTGGCTCAACAGCATCCAGTACCTAAGAGAGACCAAAAGCATTTCCTTCTGTAAAGCTCTGCAGCTGAGGGCTTACATCCGCCTGGTCCAATCAGTTCATTTCCAAACAAAGGTAGGAAATGGCTGCATCCTAGGATTTCATTGTGGGCTCATGAGTCAGTGCTTTGGAACTTGGTGTCTTTGGGAGTGAGTGTCTATTCTTCACGTCTCTTGCCACAGGGGGAAAAAGGTACAGATAAACAGTAACACAACTTCACCCTACTGAGATACGAATCTGTGGGCTTTTCCACCCCTTCTCAAAAATAAATGAATGAATGACCGAAATTCAGGTCCTTCTTGTTTTTTTCTTTCTCTCTCTCTTTTGTTTCCTAATTCCCAGCTCTCCCATGTGTTTCCTAAACAACATAAAGTCAACTGGTGGTGAAAGTACACCACATGGTAATTATTTAAAGGCTGTTATGTTAGACCATGAAGTTTAAAAGAAATTTGTATTCTATAAAAGTGGCCAATAATGTATCCCATGACATAGGGATCTAAGAAATGAAAATTAAGAAATTTGTTGTAAGGAACAAAATGATTCCCCATAATTTAACCCAAAAGATTTGTGGTATTTTACTTTCAAAATGTTAGAACAGTAATTTAACTTTGAAAACTATTTTTTATAGAACAGTCGCAAAGAAAACAATATATAAATTCTAAGTGTAAAGTAAGCAAAGGAGAAAACAGTGTGTGTGTGTGTGTGTGTGTGTGTGTGTGTATTTTAGGAATATTATTCTAAATTAAAAAAGCTTCAGAGGTATACTTAACCTACAGGCTATTTTCTTCAGGAAAAAGTATATTATAGTAACAGCTGGATTGACACAGCACTCCCATTTCTGATGAAAGTTATAGAAGGAACTATGTACTGTATCTGATCTAATATTAGAAGTCACTTATTATCTATGATGGAAAAGGGAAAGAAAATAAGATGAGGAAGCAAGGTTTAAATGAGAATGAGAAAGGGGCCCCTGGTCTAACATAAATATATATAAGCATATCAATCCAAACATCAGCCAAATTAATTTATAACGATATCCTTGTGATCAATGTGACATAACGACAAGAAACTTACATGATTATGCTGAGAAAGTTCAGAAACAGGATATTTCCATCTAAGCAAAGTAAAAATTATTTTCAGAACATTGGAGAAATCTGGTGTTTTCTACTCAGGCAGAATGGATTATGAAAACAATAAAAAGAATCTCCAGAGAGACAGAGTGAAAGGGTTTCTGTGTTAAGGAGAATATTACACTTCACTTTTCCAATGTGGAAATAAACTGAGAAAAATTGAGGGGCAAAGGTGAGAATGGAGAAAAATAAAATCACCAAAAAAAAGAAAAAAAAGAAAAATGTAATAATGAATCAGGACTATAGTTTTAGCTTATATTAGTTTTTGTCCTTCCATTAAAAATTATACCTTAAAGTTCATTCCTCTTGACTATATTGCCAATTTCTCAAATAATACACCGGTAAAGTTCCAAAATCTCATTAGACATATAAATTACATGTATAAAGGTTCTTGTATAGCCTGTGGAAACATTTTAAACTTCTTGTATAATATTATTTTCTTCGGCAAAATTGGGCCTAAAGTTTGGAAAAATTCCTAGAGAGTGAAACATCCCCCCCCCCCCCGCTCTCTCTCTCTTTCTCTCTGGATAGTATTACCCTACTACATACCCAGCCATATATCTTTACACTACAATTTCCTACCTATTCCCCTATCCATACATGTATAATGCTTCCATTTTGAAGCATATGGCTGGGGAGCCAAAAGAATTTAAATTGCCTTCAAAATGTGCATCGCATTATAAATGGTGTGAAAAAAGATCTCACTATTCAGCTCTCAACTTGGAGCATAAAGCAAAGAGGAAGCAACACAAGACTGCTTCAAACTTTATCCAAAAACTCAACAGCTTCACTTGTTTATAGAGGTACAAAAAGTATGCGACACAGTTTATAAAACAAGAATGGTGTACTGTATGCAAAAGTAAAGTTAAAAGCAAAGTATAGTAACAGCCCTATCTCGTTACAAACACTTGGCAGAGTGTCTAAAGTACCATGGTCAAAAACACGATACTGTCTGAGCTGAACTTCTGCCAGAAAGCACTCCCTAAGTCCAAGTCTCTTTAGCCATCATCACTACCTCATTTGGCAATCTCTCCCACGCCTCAGTTCATCTACTCAAAATTACTCCACAGAAACACAGAAAGCAGACAACCTCTCTAGCTATACAGGCTGTAAGTATCACAATGTGGTAGCACTGGCAAGTGACAGTGCAACATGCAGTTCTAAGGTTAGAAAGCCAGGACCAACTACACTGCATCCTCAAAGCTAATTTACATATCAAGTTGAGCTGGGCTGTCTTAATTTCTGGTAATCCAGGGTTTCTTCCCTACTCTCACAGTAATTCCAAAGGGTCTTTCTGAATCACAGCAGCTGAGAAAGAAGGCACATGGTAAGAATACACTCAGGCACCAAATATATTTTAGGCAAGTAAGGAGCAAATGTATTCAGAAGTAACCTGCCATTTAACCATTCCAGGCAGAGCTTTTGAATAATTCCAGATCATCAAAGACTGCAACCCTAGCTATATATGCATGGCATACCAGGCAATACCAAGGCTAGGGAAATGTCAAGACTTAGGTAGTAAGTAGATAAACAGAATATGTCAATATGGGCATCTACATCTATACTTGGCATTTATAACGAAAAACATGGCAATGTATAAGACAAAAGTACAAATGTGGCAATGAAAAGATAAGTGATGGGAGAGAAAGAGCTGCATGAATTATTAATATTCTTTGGGCATGGTAGAACTGGCTTCCAAATTTTTCTTTAATTCACTTTTCTCCTAGCATATTAAATAATTCAAAAACACAGATATTCTGATCTTAAGTTTACAGCTTGCCATATTTCCTAGAAAATAAACAATAATTAACAAATTTCATAGTTGTCCACCCCTACCCCCTTCTCTTCAAGAAACTTTATACTTTGAAATGTAGATACATAAACTACTTTTGGATCAGGGCTCACAAATATGTGTCCAAAGGAATAATATGTACAGGTTAGTCTGGTATATACCAGATGTAAGAAAAAGCAAATTCACAACCAGAAATATCAGTATTCAGCAGAAAAATATATTTTAAATTAAATCTCATTCTTCCTCTCCTTACAGATACAGAATCTAAGAAAACCAATCACAGGTATAATTTTTTTGACTTTTACCTGAAAAAGAAAAATTCAATTTGACTCATGAATCTAGGTTCCCTATATACATAAGGTTACAAAGATAATAAGATGGTCATTTATAAACTGGCTTCTCTGAGTAGGCCTCCTACCATATGCTGATATTCAACAAAAAGCATCTGTATGAAAAGACCAGAAAATTGCAAATGTAGAACTTACAAGGTAAACTAGGCAGAAAAAGGCTGCAAAGCCCAGGTCTTCATCAGATGCTTAACATGTTAAGCCTCAGTTACCAAAAACTTTAAGAATTCTCAGTAAGCATAACTAGTGAGTCTTCACTTATTAAACCATTCTAAATGCAAAGTAAGCACATTACCTGCACATTGAAATAATTCATGTGTTCTTTTCTCAGATATCAGAACATGCATGAGAGTATTAAAAACAAACTACAAATCGCCCCTCTCTCTAGAAGTCTTAAGAGTCTAAAGTTTGCGTTGTATTTATCTTTTCCTACTCAAGCCTACAAGGATTTGGTCAGACTTATAGAAGTTATTAAGAAAAGTCCTGCAGGAAGAAATAGATCGAGGATTCAGATCACCCATGCCTAACCTTTTCAGGGCACCATGATCTCTCCCCTTGTGCTATACGTCAGAGATGTAGTGAAAGCCAAGTTTTAATTTAGAATTTAATAAAAATTGATTAAGCATCATGGAGCACAAACAAAGCTGCTCCATAAATCTTTCAGCCCTTTTTGTGCTAGGAAGAAAGCAAGCACTGTCTGCTGAAGCAGATGACAGATGCTGGCTTAAAGATAAGTATTATTTATACTTCTGTACCAGATTTCTTCTTATGCATATCTTATCATGCATGGGTATATGATCAACAAAGCAATGTTGTATCAGTCTGAGACATTCGAATGTACCCTGGCTCCATGGGAATGCGTTAAAGAGTTCAGGCTTAGGGTTCAATTAAACCAAGGTGGAGAGGGAAGAAAGTTTTGAAAGAAAACCAAATATCAAGATGGTTGTTATTTGAAATGTTCTTTCACACACAGGCTAATGAATATATATGCACTGAAAATAACTTTGTTCTGAACATATGCCTATGCATTTTAAATAAACGATGCATGTTGGAAAGATAAGAGGGTTTACCAAATCTAACCACATCAAGTTATCTCTATATTAAACTGCAGTTATTTGCACAGTATGTTGGTAAGAAGACAGCACCTTGAAAGAAATCCAGTACTTACATAAAGAGATCACGGATTTAACCAAGTTTGCGAATATTTTAGTCATCAAGTCTACAGTTTAAAAACTAAATCTCATTCTTTCTCTCTATATATACACAGAAACTATGAAAACCAATCACGTGATGAAAATTCCAGGAGGCTTTCTGACTTCTAACAGAGTGAGGATAGCCAATGATGGGAAAGAGCAGTAGAAACTATTTGCGTTACCTTTTAAAAAAAGATCATATTCTGCATTATAAGGTGCTTGAAAGTGCAGAATCTGGCATGTGACTCCAAAACAAATGTAACTCAGAAAGAGAAGCCACCAGGTGGATAAAAAACAGCAATCACAGCTGTCTTGACCTTCCTTCTCTACCCCAATTCCTGACCCCTTCCAGGATCCAGATTAAGGATAGGCTTTCATTTTGTTGCTTTTTTTTTTTTTTTTTAAGGGAAGATAAACTGGATATAAATGAGTCTTCAAGTGCAGCCAGAAAATCAATCTATGGTTAGATTCACCTAATTAAGGTTCAAAAGTCAAACAAATTAACAAACTTGTGTTCATCCATTTCTCTATATGGTATCGTATTGTCCTTCATTTCCCTTACCATATTCCTTCTAACAGTCCTTTCTGAGAAATCTCAACCTCACCTCAGATGGCCTGAAAGCTGGAGATACTCACCCACTCAAAGGCCAGGAAACCACAAGTGCTAAGGCTCGGGTGAGAGTAATTGTCTGGGTGAGCCCAGAACAGAATCCTTGCTGCTCCAAGGTGTCCTGCACAAGGACTAGATGAAGCCACAGCTACAGCTGCAAACATACACCAATGCTTTAACCTGACACCAATAGCAAAATTAAACTATCTGTTTCTTAGAAATTACTGTATAGATATCTCTTGAGAACTAGCAATGCACTAAAATAGAATACACAAATCAGTACTTTTATGTGGTAATACTAATCTATCACATGCAATTATTTTTCTTTCCTGAATTATATATGAAAATACATCAATAAGAGTGCAGCAATTATGAGCAAATATTTTCAGGAATTACTATTGTGTACGTGTCTTAAGCATACAACGCTACATGAAATCACTAAACCACATAACTGCTAAAAATATCCAGGTTTCTCTTTCCAATTAAATAATGCCCTTTACTATACAAAAAGTCAGGTTGTAGGGGAAATGGTAGATAAGGGTTATTTTTAAATGACCTTACAACAGAAAACAGAGTTAAAATATATACCACATATGTATAACTGCATCACTTCGTTGTACACCTGAAACTAACACAACATTGTAAATCAACTATACTTTAAAATATATACGTGTGTGTAGACGTATATGTGTATGTGTGTGTGTGTGTGTGTGTGTGTGTGTGTGTGTATATATATATATATATATATACACACACCATACACTAGTGCAAATTGGATGGATATATTTTCAATCAGCTGATTTAAATGATAGAAGTTCAAAAAAATGTAAATCATCCACTTATCCTCTCACCCAAGTAAGAGAGAAAGAATTACATGTCTTTTGAGTTAACGGGGATGACTACAGTTAAGTTTCTTTGTTTGTTTTTGTTTTTGTTTTAACATCTTTATTGGAGTATAATTCCTTTACAATGGCGTGTTAGTTTCTGCTTTATAACAAAGTGAATCAGTTATACATATACATATGTTCCCATATCTCTTCCCTCTTGCGTCTCCCTCCCTCCCACCCTCCCTAGGTGGTCACAAAGCACCGAGCTGATCTCCCTGTGCTATGTGGCTGCTTCCCACTAGCTATCTATTTTATATTTGGTAGTGTATATATGTCCATGCCTCTCTCTCACTTTGTCACAGCTTACCCTTCCCCCTCCCCATATCCTCAAGTCCATTCTCTAGTAGGTCTGTCTTTATTCCCGTCATGCCCCTAGGTTCTTCATGACCTTTTTTTTTTTCTTAGATTCCATATACAGTTAAGTTTTGAAAAAACTTTAATCTCTATACTATCCTGCAGAATTCCTCCCTCCCAAAAGTAAAATAAAATAACTGCTTAGTATGCTCTGCAGTATTTGTAAGTTCGCAAAGCATGCCCAGTTCCAATACTCAGCTGTTTGGCCTTGGATAAATTATCCAACCTCTCAGTTTGAATTTGCAAGTCTGCTTAAGGATAACAGGCTTAAGGTTTGAATTAAATGAGATGTAGGAAAAGCATTTAGCAAAATACCTGGAACATAGCAAGCACTGAGAAAACAGTAAGTACTGTTATTATTATTCTTGCTGCTATTGTTCTTCTTACTATTAAAGAATTCATGATAAAACTCACTGGCCAGACAGGTCTAGCATGTGCCCCTTTTTTCATCTCTTTGATTCTAAGACATTGAGCTGTCCTGATTCTCCTCCTACTTCTGGGACTTCTCACTTCCATTCTCCTTTGTTAATCCCAGTGCTTCTACCATTTCCTTAAAAGTCAGCATTCCCCAAAGCGTCATTCTTGGCCCACTTTCTCACCCTCTGCAGTGGCAATCAAACCCTTGGCTTCAAAGGTCTGAGATAACAACAAAGCTGTATTTTCATTTGTCTACCAGATATCACCACTTGGAATGTTCCTAAGTAACCAAAAAACCAAACTCATTCTCTCACCTCCAAATTTTGCACCTTTCATGCTCCTTGTCTCTGTTGAGGGAACTGACATTTACCAAGATGACCAAGTTAGAAACCTCAGAGTCATCCCCAATTCCTCTTCCTATACCCATAGCATGTCCCCCCTTTCTATTCCCACCAATGCAGCCTTTTCCATGTCCTTGCTTTTCTCCTGATTTTCACAGTAGCCCTAGTGCAGCTTGGTTGTTGTGTTCAACAAATATGAATAGAGCACCAACGATGTGCCAAGCACTGTCCAATTTGAATGCAAAATAGAACAGAACAAAACAAAACAGGAAAAAAAAACATACAAGCCCTTCTCTCAAGGTTCTTTGTGTCAAGTAGTGGGAGAGATCTGTAAACACATAATTATACTATGATGTTATACAAGCAATAATAGACCCACGTAAACTATAGAAGGAGGGCACAAGAGGGAGAGACTATTCTATTTGGATAGGTCAGGGACACCTTTAGTGTGGACACTGCTCCAGAACAATGTTTTGAGGGTGAATGGGAGTTTGGTGGGTACAGAAATAGAGGGAAAGGCATTCTACATGGCAGAAACAACATGAGCTGGACCTCCAACTTTAGGCTCTCTAGCCTCCAAATCAACCTGTATATTTTCAAACTGTGCCTGGCCAAAGCCCAGGTCTAACTATGATACTTCCCCTTTTCCATAAGACCTTCCAGGGCTTTCCACTGTTTCTAGAATAAAATCCAGATGGGCAGGTAACTGAGGGACTCCAAATTCTGACTCAGTTAGCTGGGAGACAGCTTCCACTGGTCTCCATACCCCCTTCCTTGGGTACAGCAGGTTTTGTCATATAGGACTGTGTCCCAGCCATCAGATAGCCTCTCTGCCCTATATCTTGTGAAATCCCATTTATCCTGTGATACCAAGAGTCACTTTTCTGAAGCCTTCCCTGCCCAGCTGACCCTGGAGTACTTCTTCCCCTCAGTTTTCAGACCCTTTGTTAATACCTCTATTTCTACACATCTCACATCTGGATTTGTAGAGTGAATACCCACATGCCTGTCACATCATTTTCTAGAATCTGTTGCTCTAACTAGGAACTTCAATGAGTAATTGAAAACCACTTTACCTCAAATTAATAAATAAGTAGCAGGAAATACCCTAGGGACTTCCCTGGCAGTCCAGTGGTTAAGACTCCATGCTTCCACTGTAGGGGGCCCTGCATGCTGCACGGCGTGGCCAAAAAAAAAAAGGAACTATCCCATACCAAGCCCTCTTATTCAGTGCCGTTAACAGATGTAAAGGGTTAGAGGGACACAGCAATGCAGATGTGTGGTTCATATAAAACCACTAATATCCTACTGCCGTGGACTGAACTGGGTCTCCCCCAAATTCATATGTTAAAGCCCTGAACTCTGATGTGGCTATATATCAAGACAGGGCCTTTATGGACGTAATTAAGGTTAAATGGCATCATACGGGTGGGGCCCTGATGTGACAGGATTAGTGTTCTTCCAAGAGGAGACCCTAGAGAGCTAGCTCTCACCCTCTGACACATGAGGACACAGCAAGAAGGCGGCCACCTGCAAGCCAGGCAGAGAGTTCTCACCAGAACCCGACCATACAGGCACCCTGATCTCTGACTTCCAGTCTCCAGAACTGTGAGAAAATAAGTATCTGTTGTTTAAGCCACTCAAGCTCTGGTATTTTGTTATGGCAGCAGGACCTAAGACACATACCCTAGTCAAAAGAACTTGAGCAATCCAGGATTAAACGGTGGGACTGATTTTTCAAATGTCTGGTATGATGCTCAGTATATATAACTTTTCAAGCAGACCAATTAATCTCCCAACAGTAACAGTTTTTGTCACCAATTTACAGACAGAGAAGACTAAGGGTGTGAGGCCTTCCATGAGTCATCCAATAATCCAGTGAGAGCCGGTGCCCATACTGGAACAGAATTCTAAAGTCCTGGCTTTCAAAACCTTGTCCTGGAAGAGAAGCCTACTCTACGTCCACAGAAAAATGTGCCAGTAATCTAGGCATAAGTGGCACGGCTCTGCACTGCCTCAGGCCTGGAGGGCTACCTGACACGGCCTGGGCACTGTTGCAGGGCAACATGACAATCGGGGATCTGATGCCTCCAAAGCATGGGCTTTGGAGTAGGAAAGCTGGGGGCTGAAGCCTGCCTCCACCACTGACTAGCTGTTTAGCTTCAAACCAGTTATACAGTCTCACTAGATGTCAGTTTCCTAGTTTATTAAAGGAGGATTTTAATACTTACCTCGTAGGGTTATTGTGAATATCAGAAGTAAGATACAGAAGGATACAGCCCGCTGCCTGACATACAGTCAAGACAATACTTAGCAGGTACCAAGCCTCAATGTTACCTCATCAACAATTTCACTCCCACCTCAACTAAAAGCAAGAATAGGTGATTTACCTCTTCTTATCTATAGTGGGATTCCTGCCTATTTGTTTGTTTGGTTTGGGTGTTGACTGTACACCATTTACTACTTCCTGGTAGTAATAACAATAATTTTCCTCCAGGGGCCACTCATCCCCCCAGTCTGAGATCATGTCCCTTAGGTGTCCTGCCTTCATCCCCCTAGCTCCAAGAGCATGCAGGCAAGTGGGCCTTGCCAATGACAATGCTGTACCAATTCAGTGACTGGCTCAGGGGGCTGGATGAGAGCCAGCCCAGGAACTTTTGCTGGAACTGTTGAGAAGGGATCACTTTCCTTCCCACTGGAGGTGCTCAGCTGATGGAAGGTAAACGTGCAGCTCTCCACCATGAAGGGGGAGCCTGCCCAAGAAGCAAGGTAACCAAGACAAGAGCGGCAGAAGGCAGTCAGAGAACCTTCCTTGTTACATCATCAGAGGACTTGAATCAAGCTATACCTGAGGATGCACTGAACTTTTCAGTTAACATCAGGCAGTAAATTCCCTTTCTCGCTTCAGTCTGTATGACTTCAGTTCCTGACACTTACAATTAATATACAACCTGAACGCCAGCAAGAATCTGACACTTTTCAGTGACCAAAAGGACCCCTGGAAGTAAACAGAGAGAAAAGTTAGGAAAGAGAGACAAAGCTACAGGCAGCATTTTTCAGGGAATGTCAATGGGTTATTACATACCTTAAAATGTTAGTTAAATTAGTGGATGAAACTACGGGAATGTCCATGTTAGTGTCAAGACAGCCTGAAACATTGGTTAACTTCTCATAACGTTTTAGTAGACAGGTTCTGGAAACCATGGGTATGCACTAAACTAGGCTGTCAGTGGCATTTTAATGACAGGGAAAAAAACCCATAGGATATCTTGAATTTAGTTCACTGAACTATAGCATTAATAATAATAGATAATTTTGTTAAATTCTCACTGTGTCAACCAAATGTTTCAAATTTAGTATTTCCAATCACATATAATGTCTACTCTGGGGAGTAGATATTATTATCCTCACTTTACTGATAAGGAAATTTAAGACTCAAAGAGCTTAAGTCTACTGAGCAAGTTGAAATAGTAAGTCGTGGAGCTGAGATTCAACCTCAGATCTAACTTCTTGATTTTCTTAAGTATTACCAAGAAATGGTATTACCCAGAAATTTCACTGGTATACAATAAGATCCCCTTGCTTTATGTCGTTCTGCCATCATTTGCCTCTTCATCAAACTATTGACCGTAATTCTTCATTCTGTGTTTAGTTTTGTGATCATCTGATTAGAGACATCTTTGTCTCCCACTAGACTAGCAACTCCCTGAGTGCTGGGCAAGCACTGCTTTTGCTTTTCACTGTGTATTGCCTGGTGAAAGCAGATGCTAAGGTAAGTAATGTTTAAAAAAACAAAGGAGGGCTTCCCCGGTGGCGCAGGTGGTTGAGAGTCCGCCTGCCGATGCAGGGGACACGGGTTCGTGCCCCAGTCCAGGGGGATCCCACATGCCGCGGAGCGGCTGGGCCCGTGAGCCATGGCCGCTGAGCCTGTGCGTCCGGAGCCTGTGCTCCGCAACGGGAGAGGCCACAACAGTGAGAGGCCCGCGTACCGCAAAAAAAAATAAATAAATAAAATAAATAAAATTAAAAAACAAAGGAGAGGGAAAAGAGAGGGAGGTGGGAGAAGAAAGGAAGGAGGAAGGGTAACCTACATCTCTGGACCACTCCTTCACCACCCCCAAGTCCATTCTTGGGGTAAGTGAGGGCCCGGCAACTGTGATTCTGCCCCCACGCAAAGGGCTAGACAGACGCATCCCTGGACCATGAAGGAATAGCATCAGGAATGTCAAAGTCTTGTCAAAGTCTTGTGGGTATTTCCACTGGCTCACCCCCCAAACCACACCCGGTAGGAACAAACGCACTCAAAGGTGTCACCTATTTGTAAACCCTTATTCAAAACCCCTGAGTCGCTTTCATCTTCTCTTGATAAGTCTTAGGGTGACAAGCCAAATCAAAAACTCACTAAAATGTTCCATTAACTATGCACCTGAGAGGCTATCACTCTCAATGTTTAGCTCTGCCGTGGAGGAGGGTACGCGGGCCTCTCACTGTTGTGGAGCACAGGCTCCGGACGCGCAGGCTCAGCGGCCATGGCTCACGGGCCCAGCTGCTCTGCGGCATGTGGGATCTTCCCGGACCGGGGCACGAACCCGTGTCCCCTGCATCGGCTGGCAGGCTCTCAACCACTGCGCCACCAGGGAAGCCCAGAGGAGGGTTCTTTTGAAGCTATGGCCTATGGAGCGTTATTGTGCTGGGGGAAGGGAGACAAGAGGTGTGGGGGACAGGAAGAGTTCATTGAACAATATCTGAGCACATGTTATCTTTCCATTCCCTTTATATAAATTCTCTGACGGACAATAATGTCCCCAGGTGGCTAATGTCACAAACCTCCTAAACATGAGAGAGGCATTGTACCATTCCTCAAGTATGGCTTTTTGGAAGAAAAGATCAGAGTGGAGTCAGAATGAAAGCCTGGACCCAAGAGGAAGAAAGAAGTCCAGAAGCTCAGCTTCTGCCATTAAAACCCCCAAATGTGGACCAAGATACACAATATATCACTGGAACTGCACTCCCACGATAGGGCCACCACTGCTGCCATCTGACTATGTAAGGGAGTATTGAAGTCCCGTCACAGAACTTTGGTGGCTAAGAGAGACTGTCACAGTATCTGCAGAAAACAGTGTGCCTTAGGGAAAATACCAGTATAAAGCAAGATTAAACATAGCAAATTCATCACTGGGAGTACAACATATAGAATTATTTGATCAACCTGTTTAACTATCAATTGTATTTTAATTTAACTTTGTGAGAAAAGCAATAAAAGATACTAACGCATCACCTTTCCCAGAGAAAGATAAGCAGAAAAGCACCTTGAGAAGTCAGGTTTATCCCCAAAAAGGGGTCTCTTTGGACTAGGACACACTGACTGCAAGTACTTCCTTTCTTCTAGAATACTCTAATTATCAAGTTTTATTGGAAAGAACATGCATGGATCCATCGATCATACTAAATAAATAGTAAATGTTCAGAGTTTTTCAAAGGCTTCTCTTAGGTACTATCTATTTCCAAGGGATGGCTGAGATGCAAATCTAACTTTCTGCATAATTAAAAATGATGGAATTTTGTTTTAAAAAAACAAACTAGAAACTTCAAGGAAAACTCAACCACTTGGCATTCCTTTGAAACATACACATAAAGGGCTTTACAGAGCTCCTCCTTGCCTATAGGTGTTTGTTGTGCAAGACAGGAATTCCGTGTGCAAGAACTGAACGAGGAATTGGAACCTTCCCTCCAAAGTTGTACCTAATTGCTTGCCAGGATATATGGACAGCAGCTAAAGAGTTAATCTTTAGCAACTCTGCTCAAAAATCCTAATGGCAGACTGCCCATCATTCTTTTAGACAGAGCTTGTCAGGAAAACTAGGGCAGCTTGTCCAGCTCAGCAGTCAACTGATTACTAGTGAACTCAATGGGGCTCCCAGCCAACCCCTGAGATTGCTGCCAGACCCTTGGGTATTCAAAGGCCAAGTTCCAATGTGGTTTACTTTGCCAGAATCACATGATGTCAGTGCTATTTTCTTCTGACCAGACTAACCAGTCATTCAGGTTCCTGCGAATGGTATCAGTGAGCGAGGCCGGCACTTCACTGGTAGAGGTCACAGAGACACGGAGGTGCTGGGCCTTGTCACCAGGGCCCAGGGGCCTCCGGAGCCTCCCGTGCAAGGGCAGCTGATCCGTTTGTCAGTCCCAGCGACCCAGATCCTGCACAGCGTCCTGTGCCCCAGAGTCCACTCCACGACCAGGAATGACTCAGGCTCCCTGGACAGGGGACACTTAGAGCCGAAAAACAAACAGGTCCAACTTTTATAAATAACCAGCTGGGTAGGAAAACAATAGAAAACAGGCCTTGGCTTTCACTCCTCTTACATTATTTGAGGTTTAATAGGCGAGCTGCACAAACTCTGTGGGATTTAGTCAGCTTTATCCACATGTGCCCACATTCCCTACACGGTAGTAAGGCATTAATTAATTTTTACATCTATCTGGAGATGTTTCCGTTGCTACAGGATTTGCAAGAGCGCATGCATCCAAGGGGTAGCCAGTTTTTAAAACTGTGGTTACCCTTATCTCTCAAAAAGAGAAACCATTTCACTCCCCAAAACACA
Organism: Mesoplodon bidens; assembly: GCF_964165515.1. Lineage (NCBI taxonomy): Eukaryota > Metazoa > Chordata > Mammalia > Artiodactyla > Ziphiidae > Mesoplodon > Mesoplodon bidens. The sequence goes on along the minus strand of NC_138162.1, from coordinate 64,544,492 downwards.
AGGCAGAGAAATAAAAATGAGACCCACTTTTTAACCTTTCCTTCCTCTAGGAGAAAGTATAAGTGTCAGGAAGAGTAAAAGGGCTGGTATAGCCTGTGGACTTCCCTTTCAAAGTCTGGAATTTATTTCCCAATGCTTAAAGTACCCTAAACTATTTCCAGTTTTCCTCTTCATTATTTCTTTCTTAGGGCACTGTGAGACCGATTTATGATGAATTCATTTTAAAAACTCATTTTTAAAGAGGTTAAGTCTTGAAAATATTTTAAAAGTTAAAAATATTACACAAAGATTTTCTATTTTATCATGATATTTAGCTTTTTTTTTAATTTAGCTTTTTCCATCCTTTCCCTTTCCTGTTGGTAAATAAAGCACTGAAACTGCTGAGAAAAAATATGCACTAATGTAAGAATTATGACCATTTTTAAACATCTACCATTTTTAAAACAAAACAGAAACTGCTTCAGTTTTAACATGCAAAAGAAAAATAAAGAAAGATAATAATTCCATTAACTGTACTATTAGCATTAAAGACAGTACATGTATGATGAATGAATGAGTGAACGAATTTTCTATTATTCACTAATGGGTACATTCTTACTAAAAATTACCTTGGGGAAGCCTCTGAACAAAGTGACTGAGAAGATGATTATGAAGACAAGGTGTCTTAAGGTTTACTAATGGACCCTGCCATATTCCTTTCTGCCACAGCTTTGTTGTGGAGGTGGGCGGCAGTGGACGGCCTATCCATCTCCTTGCAGCAAAAGACTGCACCCATGACAACCACCTGTATTAAATCCAGGTAAACCTTTACAATCAAACGTCAATCTGTCAAGGAAGTTGCTCAGTAAGAAAAGACTGGAGAGGGAGGGTGAGAGGGAGACGGGAAGGAAGATCCTTAGGACAGAAGGAAGGAAAAGAGACCCCCCCCAAAATTATTTTTACATCAATGCTTCATAACTTTCATTTATTCCATCCATGAAAAAAGTTTAAGGAGATTGGCAACAACTTCAAAATCAATGTGATCACCACTTATTCAATCAAAATCAGGTGCTATAGTTATCTTTCCCTGATGGTTATAGCTCATCTTTGACTATTCAACTTGTCTTTTGTCCTGGTCTTTCATTTCCTTCTCAGATGCATCATCATAGTATACCTCTAACATAACATCTTTAATGAACTAACAAATGTTTGAAAGAGAGAAGCTTGCTAGATACAAGTTCTTTGGTGCAAAGGGACTAAGCAGTCACCACCAATTAGATTATAGCTGGATAATTTGACAGTTCTCAAGATGACTGTTTCAAGGAAGGCTGGAAATGTACAAAGAGAGAACGGCCTGTATGTGTGTCACGTGTGCTTTTCTCTGACTAGGACAATACGCCCAAAAAAATCCCAGAAGGAAAACAGAAAGGGAAATTCTGATCCTTTTGACAGTGAAGAAATAACACACAAATAAAATGTTTTAAGTCAAGTTGTCTGAAATTCTCTTTTGAGAATAAGTAATATCCTGGGAGCTGCCTCCAGATCTTTTTGAGGAGTTAGTACAGTAAGTACATATAGCTCAGGCCAAAGTTCAAAGCTCCCCATGAGGTAACCACACTGTATTTTTTCCCATATGGCCCCTGCTGCCCCATGCATTAAGTTCTGTATTCCAGCCACACTGCATAACTGCTCCTGCATTTTCCTGCCCTTTGACTTCTCCTCATGCTGTTCACCTGGTCTAAATGCTGCCCACACACTTGTAAAACCCATGTCTTGAGATCAATTAAAAATACCACCTCTCTGGGTGTGGAGAAAAGGCAACCCTCCTATACTGTTGGTGGGAATGTAAATTGGTGCAGCCACTACGGAAAACAGAATGGAGGTTCCTTAAAAAACGAGAGTTACCATATGATCCAGCATTCCCACTCCAGGGCATATATCTGGAGAAAACTCTAATTCGAAAGGATACATGCACCCCAATGTTCATAACAGCATTATTTACAATAGCCAAGACACAGAAGCAACCTATATGTCCATCGACAGGTGAATGGATAAAGAAGATGTGGTATGGATATATACAATGGAATACTACTCAACCATAAAAAAGAATGAAATGATGCCATTTGCAGCAACATGGATGGACCTAGAGATTATCATACTAAGTGAAGTAAGTCAGACAGAGAAAGACAAATATCATACGATATCACATATATAGAATCTAAAAAAAATGATACAAATGAACTTATTTACAAAACAGACTCACAGACATAGAAAACAAATTTATGGTTACCAAAGGGGAAAGGGATGAGGGAGTGATAAATTAGGAGTTTGGGATTAGCAGATACAAACTACTATATACAAAACAGATAAACAACACGGACCTACTATACTGCCCAGGGAACTAGACTCAATATCTTGTAATAAACTATAATGGAAAAGAAACAAAAAAACACCACCTCTCCATAAGATGTTCCCTTCTCCCCCACAACCAGCGGAGACTCTCTACTGCATCTCAGTAGCTCCCACATTTATACTTCTCTTAAAGGCCAACACGATAGGGGTTTACATTACTTGCTGATCTACCTCTTCCACCCGACACAGCATATAAGCATGGAGACGTCCACCTTCAGGGACTTGCACTCTGATAATTGCTGATTGGAAGTGAACTGATGAGGCTCATTTATTTTACTGGACTCCAGTGCATCAGTTCTCTAATAGCAGCCCAAAGGCCATCCACTCATCCAAAAGCCAACCTGCTGAAATACCAGTGTTTATAGTAACACACAGGTATCTGAGCTAAATAACTGAGTTATCAAAAGCTTATTAATGTCTCACCAAGAACAGAATTGGAATAAGTTACGTTTTGCTTTTTTTTTTTTTTTTAATGTTGTTTGGTTGGCATTCTGTGTGCATGTGTGTGTAGGTGTGTGACATGTACGTGTATATGTGTCTGTTAACAGGCAGGGGCTAGAGGGCTAAGTGATAACATTGATCTTTTACCCCTCTTCAGTGAACTTGAGACAAAAACATTAAGTTACAACCCTCAAATCATTAGCATATGAAAGGACCGACCTTGTTTCCAAATTTGAAATGAAATAAACTTGGCTGAACCAGGAGTCAACTCCTGGGTACTTTGTGTTCTGCAGCTGCAAAAGAATCTTGCGGAATGTGGTGACCATTCTGCCCCTAACAAATTAATGGCATATCCTTAGTGTAAAACCACATGGGGACTAAATCTCAATGGTAATACGTACCAATGACTTTGAGCAACTAACCTTGCCTTGTTTTACTCTTCTCATGAAATGAACATGTGGGCAGTGACTGGGGTGGGGGTGGGAGGCGATAACCTTCATGTTAACCAAGCATGATCTAAACATGCAGGGCATACCAGGCAGAAGTGGTAAGAATCTAATATAATTAATGTGAACACGGATGTGCTCTGATTTCTTTAAAATACTTTAAGGGTAGTAACAGATTAACCCTCCTAACATCCTTTAAAAGAGAACAAAAATTATGATTCACTTTTACTGATGAAACAGTGGAGGGTAGAGAAGTTGCACAAGGTCACTAAAAATTAACTTTAAACAATTCAGTTCATTGATGAGTCTTGGCGTGCTTTGTAGAGCACTTAATAGACTATGAGGATGTCACACATGAGAAATGATCAAATGATGGTCTGACTGCCTTTCCAAAACCTCAAGTTTGACTCTATCCTGTTCAAGGTAGCTCCAGATTCCAGGGACCCTTTAGCCTCCCACCTCCACCCCAAGTCACGCTAATAAGGAAGTAGTGAACGACACAGATTCTGGAATCAAAGTACCTCGTCTACACCCACCACTCATCAGCTGTGTGATCTTGGAAAGTACCTTGACGTTTCTCTCATACGTAAATGGAAGGTAATAATGGTACCTGCAGCCATATGGCTGTTGTGAGAATAAAATGAAACGTGTTATGTAGCTTCTGTTGTACCAAAACCATTCATTTTGAACTACCTTTTCCAGAAGCCTCAAACCAACAAAAATACCCATCAAACTCCAGAGAGGTTGAATCTGAGGGTAACAAAATTCTTACTGAATTCCTGGTCTTAACGATCTGGGTTTTCATCTTTCATCTCCCACTAAAATGCAGTTACAGAGGGAAACAATGTGGTAAAAAATGTATGAACCACATACTCATTGTACATATTTAGAAATAAATACATTTCCTTCAAAATTTTAACTAGACAAGCTCCCCTCCTTAAGAAAGAAAATCTTTTCTTTAGTCCACACGCCCAATTTCATTGCTATAAATCAAGAAGAAAACATACCAGGAGAATGGGATAGAAGGAAAAGAGAAAGACTCATAGAAAGATACAGAGAAACAGAAAGAAAGAAAGGAAGATGAGTGAAATATAATATTCATATTCCTGCCTTGGGTCCACTAACTTCCAAAAAGAAAGAGTATGTGCCATACCATTAACACAGTTTAGAAGCACTAGACTGTTGGCAGCCACAGTTACAGAACCACGAGAATCAAGGTTACTTAATTGTCATGAGCTCATAAATTGGACCCAAGGTGACGAGAACAGTTGGGTGAGAGGGATCTGAGTTGAGGGTGACTTGCTCCAACATGGTACACATTACAGAGACCCTCTTCCAGTGCTGACGAGATAGACAGCCTTCTCAGGCTCACTTCCAGACCTGCCTTCTAAAGAGAACCAGGAACTAACTAAGCTCCCACGGCTTGGTCTGACCTGGCTTTGCCTCTACCCCAGTTCTGAGGAGATTCTGCTCTACCTCATCGGAACTGAGCAGAGCTGAGAGCACCTAGAGGAAGAGCCCAACTCCTAACAGAGCCTCAGTCACTTGTAGGGATGAGGCAGTTTTTCCTAATGGTTTAAGCACTCCAAAGCCAGACTGCCCTGGTTCTAAACCTGACTGGGACACCTACTAGTTGTTTGGCCTTGAGCAAGTCAGCTCTATACAAAGCCTCAGGTTCCTCACCTATACAATGGGAATCAATGCAAGGTCACTGCAAATAGTAAATGAGATGATACACGTGTATAACGGAGGCCAGTCCCAGAAGGTCGTGGACACGAGGTGACTGCTGTGCCTTATTCCAGCTACTGCACAGCTGCAAAAGCGTGTGAGACACCGGAGGTGGCTCTCTCACAAGCTGGACATGAGACTGTGAATGCCCCAGGCTGGCCAAATCCAGCATCCCCAGTGCCTCACTCGGGGTTAAATGAACAAGGAAGAAAACCTCAAAAATCTTTTAGTCATAAAGAGATAATTCCAGGGATGACGTCTACAGAGCACCGTCTATGGTGTCTTTGTCTGAATTTATTAATACACGTACGCAGAATTATTTGTCACAGTGCTAGAGAAAGATAAGATTTTTTTTAAAGGGGCAATGGCTTTTTTAGAGAATTATATCACTATCTCCTATAATTAGGTTTTGTTTAATGCAACCGAGTAAACTGTCTGAAAAGTGTGGGCTTTTTTCCCCCCTCCATTTACGTTTTTAGTGGCGGTGGCTGTTGTTGTCAAGCATCTTGAGTGCTTTTTTATTGACATAGTAAGCTGTAAAAGAACCTCTTTGATGACTCATTTTAGAATATAAATTCAATGGAAGCAAAGGTACCGCTTATCATTACTGAGAACTTTCATTCAGATCTTCTACTTTTATAACTGCTCTGATCTAACAGGGCAATTGATTCCAACATGCAATTTAACCAACAGGCTGGTTAACCTTGGATGCTTATTAGTAAAGGAACAATGCTTTCAGAATTATGCTGAATGATTCAGCCCTTCCCGTCAAAGAGCTTTGCTGGTAGGTGAGAACAGGATGGCGTTTAAGTATCTGAGGACATTCTACCCACCTGGGGTACGTGGCCCTGTTCTGCTTCCGCCACAGAGCAAGGAGCTGGCATAAAACTAGCCCATACTTCTTGGATGAACCCTGAGGAGGTCTCACGACTACACGCCTTGTGAATTCTCTTTCTGCTGCTGCTACCAGCAATATATTTTTGAGCTTGCCCCTGGACGTCTTACAGTGGAAACCGTTCTAAATGAGAGTTTGCTGAATGTTGATGCGAACTAGGAAACTACTTTGAGCAACAGCCCCACTATTCCAGCTGTTTACTTTTCTGTTATACCTTCATTTCCTAAGTACTCTTTTTGGAAAGTTTTACACAGTGGCTTCATAAATCAGGTTAGTAAGGATGTCATTCCATTTTAAAGCACATCACATGGAAACATTGTAACAATAATAGACACACATGCACCTGTCTATGTGCACATTCACACACACACTTGCCACACTTGAAATTGAACCCCAGGACTAACAAACATACCATCCCTAGCTCTTTTTACGAAACCCTCTTTCTAGGATCTGCTTTCATTCAGGGGCTGCTACAGAATACCAGTGCTTCCCCAAACCAAGTTCTAAGGTGCATGAACTATTCATAAAAGTTCTATAAGGAGAGAGGGACAATTCTATAACCAAATTTGTCACTTTGCTGAGGACAAATTCGAACCACAGGCACACAAGACTGAAGAGAATCAGTTAGGTATTGTATGAACCCGGCCAACAATTCAACAGCCATATCTCAGAGTGGTTTTGTTGTTCTCTCTCTATTCATTGTTACACAGAAAGCTCATGAAGCTATAACATTGTTTCTTTGTTTAAAAAATAAAAGGCCACTGGAAGAAAAGCCAATTACTTGTGATGGTAATAGAAGTGAAGAGAAAGTGAAAAGGCCTACAGAAGTGGTGCTTCTTGCCCAAATACAGATACCTGGGGAAGAAATTATATTCCACAGAGCTACCTTTAAGTTTAGAAACTCATGATCATCCTTGGAAAAATCTCTCATAAATGTCAAGGGTCTATTATATATCAAAATGGTCTAAGTGTTTAGTCATCATGGAAATGAACTGGACATAACTGTAGATGGCCCTGAACAAAATCCTATCTTACATATGATGGAGAAGAAATTTCTCACACAAGTGGCGGTCCATTGGCTTAGGCTCTAGAAAAAGGGGCCCAGGGGTACCCGCGTCCCCTGCATCGGCAGGTGAACTCCCAACCACTGCGCCACCAGGGAAGCCCGGAAATCAGGTATTTTGAATTTGAGAACTGAGCATCCAATATCACCTCCAGATAGGTTCACGCTGGTTGGAGTTTAGCTTTTGTAGAACAGCCTCTGATGGCAGTTTAAAGTAGGGGGCTCCAAGGGAGCGCTCTCATGAACAAGGGCAGGACTGAACTGCTGGATCCTGAGAGGACCCACGAGACACAGGGGTACGGAGCACAGGTAGGAGGAGTCAAAGTGCACCGACGTAAGTGAGGGCCCATGGACTTCAGAGACATGGATCCAGTTACTTCCAGGCAGTGAAAGCTAAAGGCAATGGAGCCTGCAAGAGAGCCTTCTGGCCTCCTGCTGAACAGCTCCCCTGGGTGGCTCAGCATCCGTGTGATTGCACCCAGGGCCCAACTGAGGGCTGAGTACAGATCACCCCAGACATTAAGACACATTAAGAAATGTGTCCAAAGTCTTCCAAACGAAAATGTTTCCTTTTAAAAATCACGTAACTGGGGCTTCCCTGGTGGCGCAGTGGTTGAGAGTCCACCTGCCGATGCAGGGGACGCGGGTTCGTGCCCCGGTCCGGGAAGATCCCACGTGCCGCGGAGCGGCTGGGCCCGTGAGCCATGGCCGCTGAGCCTGCGCGTCCAGAGCCTGTGTTCCGCAACGGGAGAGGCCACAACAGTGAGAGGCCCGCGTACCGCAAAAAAAAATCACCTAACTGTCCTTTTAATCCATGTTCTTATTTAATTTATAGAGCTTTTATAAAACTCACTAGTCGCTTTCTAAAAAAAAAATGTTATTGGGCTCCTAGAAGGAAAGGATGGTCTAACTTTTCCCCAAATCTCCCTAAATCTCAAGGTGCTTCAAATACTAGGGACTTGCCCCTCTTCTCTAGAGTTTTGATTTCCCATGGAAGACAGCCATTTAGAAAAGTCACTAGCATGCAGATACATGTTGTCAAACTTTTCCAGCCACACAGCTAAGGCCACATGTAGGTGTGTGAGCGGAGAACATCTACTACCAAGACTATAGCTGATTTCCACCTAGAGTGACCAGCAAAATATAGACTCTTGCAAGAGAGGTCAGACCCTGCCATCTGGAAGACCAATCACAGATTGATTGGCTTTAGACAGAGGTAACAGGCGGGTACATAGTATAGCCCCATGGGACCTGCTCTTTCTAAATTTGTGGACAATCAGTTCAGAGAGCTACCCAGATAGTGACAAAAGGGAGCCTGTATCACTGATCCATGTTTCTCCATCACAGTACATTTTGCCCTTTTAATGGCAAGGAACACTTGGGTATACTACACTGGTGGGATCAAGGAGAGGAAAGGAAAAAAAAAAAAAAAAAAAAGCCAAGACAGCAGAACGTAAGACTAAAAAGAAAACTTGATGAAGGGGAAGAAAGAAGGAACTCAAAAGCAGCCACATCTCAAACTTTCGTTTGAAAGTAACTGTAGACCATTCTTATCACATGTCAGCCCTTAATGAGGTGGCGTAGCTGACTTGGTCACATTCGTCTTTTTTCCCCCGTACCTACTCAGTTCACCTCCACGAATCGCACCTGCCTTCCAGGGCTCCTCCCACTTGTCGCCCTCCCCACCGCGGCCTCCTAAACACAGGCCACCGATCTGATGGCATATTTCAACCCTGGCTTTGATGAAGAGGGTCACTTTGGCACACAGGTGATTTCCTTGTAGATTAAGAACATTTACTTTCTTCCTGCTGGATCCCTCCCAGAGATACCATCAAACCTCTACCTACGCAATTAGTTTTCACAGGTGGCTGTTTTGCCTCCAGTAAAACTACTTTCTTTCTCCTTCTGCAAGTCAAAGCAGAGCGAATGCACATGAAAACATTTCAGATATGAAATAAACACTTTCAAAAAGGCAACTATGATGCAATGCACCGTTCCTGGCTGACCCAAGTCATAGAATGAAGTCCACACACCAGGATCAAAGTTGGGAGGAATCATTTCTGGGAGAAGGGGCAGGAGATTTGGAGGGGAGAGAGGGCAGGCGGAGGGGAAAGAAGGTTGGAGATAAGGAGAGGAAGAAAAGCCACAATTTATGCTGGTTCATAATCAAAAGGGGTTTGCCGAGGACTTTTCTCCTTTAGCAAACTCTTCCTGTTGGACGTCTGTACTCACCATACACAGAACTGTGTATGAGAGGGGGATAGAAAGAGGTTCATACACGTGAACAGTAGTGGCTGAGGAGCCGGTTGTGTGTTTGTTGGTTGGTTTTGTTCCTGTTGCACCAGGACACTTTCAACATGAAACTAGCAAGTTGTGAGATGTTGTTGTTTCTCTGGTCCTTTTTCTAGGAAAAAGCTCCAATTTTTGAGGCAGCCACTTCCAAAGGAAAAAAAAAAAATTCAATGTCGACATAAATCCCTTGAACTAAACATCTGTTTAAACTGTTTCTAGGTCAGGGGTCTAAAACTGTGAGACGCTAGGGGTGCAGACATGATTTCTTTCCCAAGGCCTCCAAGTGCTGCAGCCTGCACACATCCCGCAATATTGTTTAAACATCTGGTCTGCTTCCCCCTAAAGGAAAGGCCTGATAGGGTGGGTTGCTGTGGCTTTTTATTTTAACCTATAACATGATTTTGTTACTTGTGCAGCCTCTAAATAAACTGCTGTTAAACAAGGTGTTTTTTTTTTCCATTAATGTATTATTTAAATGTTTCAGTGGCATTCTGAATGGCATAGGGGGGTTTGTTTCACAAAAGCTGCAAACTCAAGGATGATCATAAAGAAATGGTTGCCATCAGTTCTTCCCTGTGCAGGAAAACTCTTCCAGGATTCTTTCCCCCATTATTCTCCCTCATTACTCTGACAAAATAGAGCAGATACCCTGATTTTAAGTCAATTTCTATACCTGTATTTGTATATGGAAAAAAGACTTTAAAATATTAAAACATAAACTCATTCCAAAAAGGTGGGGGGTAAAGAGAGAAGAGGGATGCAGCTTCCCTTGTGGCCTGGCTCAAACTCCTGATATATATGGAATTCAGCACCGGTGACATCAAAGGGAGCTGAGTGGCCATACACAGGTTTCCCACCTAGATTCCTCATATTTACAGCTCAAATCACCCAAAGAATTTGCCTTATGTATTCGTTATGGAGAACAATTATGGATCTCGGTAAAGAGCTTAGGGAAAGCAAGAGGGAAAGTGAGCCCCAGACAAGTGGAGCAGCACATTCAGTGAAAGTGAAAGTGAACGGTGCAAACTAAGCCCAAATACCAGAGTTTGTGCTCAGGCTCTGGCAGCTACTCATCCCCCAGCCCCTAGAAACTAGTATTGCTACTGTGTCATGTCTCTGCCCCTAAAACATGCTGGAGGTAAAAAGGCAATCCTAGAAAACTCCCAGTTCAGTGAGAAAGAGTGATTTTGCCGTTGTAGAGCAGAACAATAGTCCATGGCTGTCAAGTATCATAAAGGGATTAGAGCTGTGTTTTGATTTATTTTAATGTACAAAGGAAGAAGGGAGACAAACTTCAGAGGGTTTGCCTCTGGCCCAGACTTCCGGCCTTAGGGAAACAAATTTCCCAGTGAACATTATAGAAATATAGAAACGCTCATTTAAAAGCGAACAAAAAATATATATATATATACTTTCCTACTAAGACTAGATATATGTTATATTACAAAAAGTCAAATGCTTTTTTCCTCCCTCTCTGCTACTAGGGGAGGTGGTCCATCACACACCACTGCCCAGTCAACAGCCATTCTTATATCCAGGGAAGGTTATTTCTATACTTAGGTCACTTTTTCAAAATTCAAAAGTATATGTCTAATAATAATGTTTTTAGGAATAAAGAAAGTAACTACAAGAGGTTAAATAATTATCAAAATAGAGAAACCAAAGGAACCCCTAATGTCTGTGTACCTAGGAGCATTTAGGTGAGAAAAAGACATTTTACGATGGTTTCTCAGGAAAGTAAAAATAATCAGCGATGAGTTTTTATGTGTCTCAGGATTATCCAGTGTATAATAAGACAAATATTTTCATTAATTATTCGAAGGCTCTGTTCTGCTATGTCTTCTGCTACAACACTATAGAGATACTCTTTCCTGACTATGTCTTATTTTCGACAGACAATATTTCTAGGAAATGGAGAAGAAAAGAATTTCAAACAGTCCTGAAAATATGAATTTTTAAATTCCAAACAGAGGTTGTTAGAGCCAATAAGAAACTTGAAAGGAAATCTGGGCTATCCCCCCACCTAAGGCAAAGTCACACCTAGAGCAACCTAAGCAGATAATCACCTAATCTAATTTAAAAATAAATCAGGTTCCATAAATTCCCTCCCTAACGCATTCCTGTGCCTAACACCCTTCTACTCACGAAATTCCTTTTCAAGTTACAGCCTAAGCACATTCAGTCATCATCAAGTGAATAAAAAGACAGATTTAGTGGATAACATGAGAAACTCTGTAAGATCAGTCATAAAAATTACTGGATCAGAACTGATTTATTTTGGCTAGGTATATGTGGGCCATCACAACAAAGTCCTTTGGATCAGGATTCAGAGCAAAGGCAGATGCTTCCCACTGTGGACTGGACATTATATCATATTTGCAACCAGGAATATCTATCTATCTATCTATCTATCTACAAACCACAAATAGTACCCAGCTATGAGGGAGGTATTATGGACTTAATATTTGTGTACACACCCTCCCTAAATTCATATGTTGAAGCCCCAAACTCCAATGTGACTATGTTTGGAGACAAGGTCTCTACGGAGGTAATGAAGCTTAAACAAGGTCACAAGGGTGGGGCCCTGATCCAAGAGGATTAGTGTCCTTATAAGAAGAGACACCAGAGATCTTTCTTGCTCTGTCTCTCTGCCCTGTGAGGACACCATGAGAAAGCAGTCACCTACAAGCCATGAAAAGAGGCCTCAGAATGAAAACTAACTTGCTGACACCTTGATCTTAGACATCTTGGCCTCTAGACCTGTGAGAAACAAATGTGTGTTGCTCATTCACACATATTTGGTAATGGCAGCCCAGGTGACTGAGACAGGAGGCATATCATGAACACCCTTATGTTGATGACATGTCCCTCTCTTTAGACACTCATTTGTCTTCCCTGACATCTCTGAGACAGAATTCCTCTCATGTTTAGGATGACTCCTTCTAGTTTATTTTATTCATTTACCAAATGCGTATTGAGCACCAGCTATGTAGCAGGCATTGAGCTCTGTGTGAGATATCTTTGTGAATGAGTTTACAGGGCAGTGGGGAGAAAAAGAATGAATGAAGCAATTCTAATACTATGTGATAAGTCCTATGACAGGGAAGTACAAAGTGCTGTAAGAGCCCAAAGGAGAAGCTACCATCTCAGACAAGGGGGATCAACTTACTACAGTACAAAATGTTTCAGATGGGCCCTGAAGGATGAATGAGAACTACTCAGCAAAAGGATGGGGAACGGAGGTTTTGGTCTGATGACAGTGTACATACATGCTGTGGGCTGGGAGATGTGGGTTCCTCTCCCTTAGTCACTCACTGTAGACCTCCCTCAGGGGTCCATCTGCAGCCCTCAGATCTTCTCTAGGAACAATCTCTCCTTTAATAGCTCCATTTACTTCCAAGTCTTCAATTATATTCAAATCTGAATTCCTAACCAGAACCCTCCTCTTGTGCTCTAGCACTCTTTTTAATTGACTGATCATCATTTCAGCATGGCAGGTGACCAACAGCTTGTCTAAAATCTAAGTCTTTATCCCTTCCTCAGATCTGCTCTTCCTCTTGGATTGCCCATGTTTGCAAATAGCCCCAGGCTTCTCCCAGTGGTGTAGCCATCTTCTCCTCCTCCTCCTCCCTTACCCTCCATGTCCATCCATCACCATACTCCCTTTCCTCAATATCTCCAGAATGTGCAGTCAGGTCCCAAGCATCAGATTTGAAGACTAACCTATACTGATTTATTATTACAAATAATGACTTGACACTTCACTTAATCGAAAGCTGCAAAAATCCATGAATGAAAACACAAAATCCAAGAGATAAAGGCAGACAGGAAGTGGAAGTTGCTATCATAGAATCCAAACAGAGATAAACAGACAAATGAACACAAATTTTGAGCTCTGAGCTTTCTATCATACAGGGAAAAGAAGATGACGAGACTGACTACACAATTCTCATCATAGGATGAAAAGAGGCATGCCAAGAAATCTGTTGCCTGGAAGGGATTTCTCAGAGACATAGAATACTAGGGCGCTGAACAAGGGAAACAGAACATAATAGGAAAAAGCAGGTTTTGTAAAATAAGCAAAGATCTGCTACATATGGATCTTTTACATATAAAATATTTCTTAAATATTTCATTTACAGTGAAACCACCTAAAGTTAAATCATGATTCTGCAAATCCAGTCTATACAGGAGTACAGTGAAATGTTTCTTATAGAGAGCTCTCTAACAATTGTGAAAGCCTCACCTGTCCCTGAGACCATCTCTGTAAGTGCAAATGCCTCGAAGGGATTTTTAACCAAAGCTATGTTCATAACTGAGGTCACAAATTAGTACCAAACATACTAGGATACTAGACTACTTCTCATCTTTTCCTATTTCATTTCCTCAGCAAGGCTTTCCCAGAGGACCTTAGCTAACAAAGACGCCCCCCACACCCCAGTTTAATCTATATACTGACATCATATCATTCTCTGTTTCCTCAGAGCAGTTACCACAATCTGAAATGACTTGTTTATTAACTTGTTGATTTGACCTGATCATTCTTCCCCAACAGAAGGTAAGCTCCCTGAGGGCAGAGCTCATGTTTGTCTTGTTCACAATTATATCCCCAGCCCTTAGAAGTACCACTGGTTTGTAGCAGGTGTGCAATTAAAATTTTTTTAATTACTGAAATGAATAAGGATGTAGTCTATGCTTTCTGTTTTAAATCTTTGTATGCTGTACCCCATACATATGGAAAAGACAAAGATAATATTTTATATGAAAATGTTAAAGCCTGGCTTAAAAGGTCCTCTTCCCCAACTCCATTTTCTCCCTTCTCCAATCCATCTTCCATTTTGCTGTCAGAGTTGCCATCTATAAGACAATCTAATAATAACTGCTCCAAGATTTGTGAAGAGCTACCCACTGGCAACTCTTCATAGTGGCAATTGAAGCCCTCAGCAACCTGAATCTTTAAGCCTAGTCTTTTACAAGTCTCTTCACTCTTCCCACACAAGCGAAATCTACTCACTGTCCCCCTGGTCATTCATGGCGCACAATCACCAACATGCCCGTACCCATCTCCAATGACTTACCTTTCCTTGTGCTAATCCCAGCATCCAGGAGCCCCACTCCTCACATTCCTGTCTGAGGAAACTGTACTCATCTTTCTAGCTCATTTCTTAAGGCACAATTGCCTTCTCTGGATTCTTGTGAATTACTAAGTCCCTCCTCTCTTCTCCAATAGTACTTTTTACTTGTCTGTATGGCACTGTCCACCATCTGTTCTATACGATCTAGGTGGTTAGTTTTATGTTTCTGTTTCCATAACTAGATTAGATTATGAACTCCCTGAGAACAAGGACCAACACTTTATTGATCTTCAGAGTTCCCCAATCTTTAGCACACTGCTAGGCATATAGTAGGCACTCAACAAATGTTCATTGAACTTAACATCTGCATAATTAGAACAACTCAAGAGGCATTAATGGTGACTGCTCTGGATTTCAGTTTTACATAGCTGAAGGCCTGGGTGCAGCACCACCATTTACTAGATTAGCTGATGGATTTCAATTTTGAACAGTTGAAGGCCTAGGCACAGGGAAACCATTTACTATATTAGAAGTGTATGAATGTCCACTTTACTAGCTTACGGTATCATATTAGTAATTGTTGCATGTAGTTCTGTTTCAGAAAAATTATTTACATTCCAGTATACAAATACGCATTTTTTCCTAACAATGACTCATGTTACAAGGTGCTCTATTATATTAAAAACATTTTTAGAGACTCTGTCCGTAGACCGAACTTTTACTTTTTAATCTGACATCACATATAACACTATATCTCATTCTGTGCAGATTTAAAATGATTCAGGGACTTTTTCAGCCGCATTTACTGATAAAAAGACGCATTTTTCAAATTCGGCATCAAATGTAAAACTAGTTTTTTTCCCTCTCTTTTTTAAGATGACAGAATCCTGAAAACCTTATATTTGAAGAAGTTTAATAACTCTAAGTACTTGGTTGAGAACTAAAATTGTGCCACTTCTTCATTGCTTTCAGTACTGCTCCCCCACCAAGATTAAGTCTGCCAAATTACAACATCATTTCCAAAAGTACTAACAATCAACAGAGAGGGCAATGAATGAAATCGCCCATATGCATCTGTCAGGCTATTGAGCAATAAAGCATAGAGGCTGAGAGAATGGTATTGAGACATATGTGTTCTTACCATCTGCACATGGTGCAGCAATGCATTTCACACATATGACACACCTGAAGCCTAATTTTGCATATGAAGAAGAAAAGCATTCATGCCAACTCTCAGCACAACTCACATCATATCGGTTTCACAATTGGTGGCTTTACGTCACTTTATGTTCCATATGCCTGTATGTCCAAAATATTTTTCCTTGTGACAAATGATCGAGACATAGAATCAGGTATCTTTTTTAATCAGAGAGGATACTGGCTTTAATCTTATGCTAACAAAATCTCAGTCACACTAAAACAGAGTATTTGGGAACAGATTTGTTTGCCTTCTCAGAACTAGTTAATTTTTACTTTAATCATACCTCAGAAGACTAAAGAAAGGAAAGGAAATTGAACTGCATAAAAAAACAAAGTGGCAAGCTATGTATATTAATTTTACATTAGATATTTTGGAAGGGCAATTCATTATTTATACAGGTGTTACCTGACCTCCGTCCAGGGAGTTATTCATTTTAACCTATTAATAAGCACACTATAAACAACAATGAAAGTTACGTGACCTTACACAGCTGTCTCCAGCCACTGTACTTCCATCGTTAAGGAAACTGTTAGATGACCCTGTTGTCAGAACACACTAAATCTGTCTGAATAAGGGAAAACAAGACTTTTTCTCCAAAGGATAAAGCAAAAATCCTGGGAAGAGTTGCTGCTCCCACTGTACAGTCACCCTTGTTATTTATCATTTATTATTTACCTATGTTTTTCGTATAAGCATTACAGGAAGCTTTTATGCTGCCTGTGGCACATAATCAGTTGCTTATTGCCAAGGGAAAGACTTTTTCCCCAGAAAGACAATCTGTGCACACACTAATTTGAAAGACAGGATAGGAGCTGCAAGTGTTTTAATAGCCCATTATCAAAAATTATCCCTTGGCTATAAAATCCCCAGACCATTGGCTTGAGATCAGCTCAAAGAAAAATGAGATTACAGAATTTAATCTAGTGAAGGGGAGTGAGAGATGAGTTTTAAAAAGCCTTAGATCACCAAAAAAAAAAAAAAGAAAGAAAAAAAAAGAGAGCAGACAGAACCGAGATCAGCTTAGATTAAACCTTCCACATGTTTACCTCATACAAATCTGACATGTTCCAAGATAGATTTTAATTTTTAAAAGTATGCTGTTACTTTGCAACATTTTAATAAAGAGTGGGGAAGGTTCAGAAAAAAATTATATGGTGAGGTGACAGGAAACAAAACAGCATTTTGTCTTAAATTTGCACAATCTAATTTATAGCAATAAAGCAGAACCTATGAGTTCTGGTAAATGTCAGGGCTGTCATGTCCATTACATATGTGGGTAGGTATGAAGCAGAGTCTCCGTAGGCCCTTCAAAAATTGCACACAGCCGCACTAATGCAAACCAGAAGTCTCAGACTGCTGGATGAACACTCGGATTCATTCCCATGTGGATATTTAGAGAGGGTGCCCTCCAACCCCACCCCATCCTCATTTATGTACATTTCAAGAGACCAACAGGAGGCCATAACCATGGAGGTAGCTCGTGAGAAGACAACTCCCACCCCAACAAAATCTGGCCCAACCCCTGTAAAGCAAGCAAGAGCCCTGTAGAACCTCCCTCTCCCCCTCTCCAACCTCTGCTCTCTTACATCTCCTCCCCCTTCTCCTCCCCCCTCCCCTCCCCGCAAGCATCTGCCTTGCCCAATCTCGCCTGGGCCAGCTCCAATAACAACATCTGCTTGGCAGCTTTTCAAGCCCACGGATAGTTATCTAACTGAGGCTTTTGTGCTGTACTGTTTATTCTATGTGAAGAAATGCCTCCTTAGTTGAAAGAGTACTTTAGAAAAACTGTGCAGCTATTAGCAAGTGAAGCACAAGGCTAATAACCCCCACCTGCTCATCAAATTAATTATGACATCTGAGTCATTATAACTCAGAAAGAAAACACGACTGCAGATTTGTCACATGTAGGAATAAACATGTATTAGGACCAGAAAAAAAAAAATCAGACCAAGAGACTCAGCTGGACAAAACACATGCTTCCACCTTGCAGAAACTGGAAATATGGATCCTATCTTCCCAAGTGAACTGATGAAAAAGGATGAGTGGTTGGCCAGACAGCCACACTAATGTTAAATGAAGCAACATGAGATAAAGTCAGGGAATATGGAACCTCAAGGAGAACACTTAAGGAGTCAATAATAATTTCTTTAAACAAACCAAAACACAATACAAAGCCATCCCACCAAAGAAACTATGCTGTTCAAAATGAATGTGACCCCCTGTCACTTGGTCCATCTTAAGTATACTCGCAAGGACCCAGGAGAGAGAATTTTTTCCTCTAGGTACAGAAGGATATTTTAGCAATGCTAATAATAGTCTAGGAAGAAAATACATTCAATATGAAAATAAAAACTTGTCATGAAGTTATTTAGCATTTCCTAGTTTTATGAGTGCATAAAACTAGCATTGTCAAAAGGCAAATTCTGTTCAGTAGCCATAAAAAATATCAAAATTTAAAGTCAGACATTTAACACCATATCTCATAGTCAATAGTGTTTTGCTAATATTTCATAGTATTATTGAAAGTGGCAAGTTTTCAGTGTATTTTTTCAATAAACTTAAAATAGCTAGCAATCTCTTATTCGTTCTATATATTTCTGGCATTTGCAATGATAACATATCTTTTAAAATATCTTATCCCCAAATTTTGAATGTTTTTAATCGTGATTTAGAATACAATTAAATTTTAACAAAAGTAAAATTGTTTCAAATCGAACATGATTTAATAGATGATAACCCAACCAATACAGCCATGACATGTTCTTTGTCATTATTTCAAAAGAAATAAAATTCTGAAAAAACATTTGCATGAAGCACAATAAAAAGCACTCCCACTTAAATACTGTCAACTATAAATGTAAAGCCTTTTCACCTTTTTGCAGTATCTTTACTACTGAAAGAACTTTTTTTATATTTTTGGAGTCCTTGTGCTGCCTATCAGAAAACACGAATCCTTCTTTAAAAGCATATTACTATTTTGCCAAATGATATCAGCCTACTACATTTTATAGTCTACCTCTAGGAAAGTCATCCCATTATAGCAACAGCTATAACCAGTTCTGGCAAATAAAGTTCTTTTCATTCTGTTTTATAAGAAGCAAAACCCACAAAAGAGTTCATTTTAACACAGAACACATTAAATTTATAAATCCTTTGAGGTTTAATATAAAATGAAAGCAAGTCTCAGGAAGCAATACAATTCATTTTTTTCTCTCTCTCAGTAAAACAATTTTGTATCAGACTCCAGCGCTGAGTTGATTTATGTAAATGTGTTACTTAACCTCAACTTAAGATATAAACCCAGAGCAAACATAACAATGGCAATCCTGACACTCTACTTTGCCAAATCAGAAGATTTAGTCAGCCTAGACTAAAAATGAATTATGATTATATGGAGAGTGTCAGTCCTAAGTCAAGAAAACATGCACAGCCAGAGCAGGCCAGAGAGATCACTCATTAAGTAATCAGCGATGCTACAGAGCAGTTGCATGTCTGGGAAAACACATTCCCAGTTTTAAACTCCACAGCAAATCAAGGCACTCTTTTTAAATGGGTGCATTTTCTGTTTTTTTCCACATCATAAATCCTGAAAAGAACCTCAGCTCTCTGTTTATTATCCGCATAACTGTCCACATGTTGAGCTGGAATAGGACTTAAGTCCTTGAAAGTAACATGGGCCAGTGCCCCAGGTGGAGAGATGGACTCAGGGCTAGGAAGAGTTAATGCCTCCCTCCAGAAAATAATCTCCAAGTTGCTTTTTAACAACTGCTTCCCACAATTATCAAATTCCTTTACCATGACAGGTAACAGCTACATATCCCAAAGAAGTATGATTGTGGACTCTCCAGCAGCAGATTTGTCTGTGTCTCCTGAGACACACACACACACACACACACACACACACACACACACAAGTTACAGCCACGCTGGTCAGGCATGCTGTACAGAAGTCTGTCTGGCCAGGCCTGAAAAGTCAATACATTATTTTGTGAAAAATATCCTTAGCAAGTATCAGTATTTGTTGTCGGTTGGCCTTTGCAAATTCTAAAGGCACACCAGAAAGAGGGCTACAGAAACCCCAGCAGTTCCCAGATCATACACAGTACAGGGATTCTCGTAGCCACTTAATCTCAGCACGCATCTCCACCCCTACTTCCTTCCCAATGGTATGTGGTCTTGAAAACACAAATGTTCACGTTTCCTGAAGCTAAGCTGCAAAGGAAAAGTCCCCTCCCAAGAGGCTGAGCTGTAGGCCCTTAGTGCCCCTGAAATTGTTCACTCCAGTACAACATGATGTGACACTCACCACAATTAGCCACAGGGAAACAGTCTTTTTTTCACCTCTGATGTCATATAATAGATAAATCCATGATTTGAGATTGTATCAGTGAGCCATGTTATCTACAAACAAAGTATTTTAGGAAGAGTTTAAGAGGGCCACATTATTGCAAGGCTAATAACTTAAAGTGTCTAAAGGGCTGGGGCTCCTCTAAATCTCATCTTGAGATACTCTTGGTTGAAGAGGAGAAAATGATAGATGCAAATGATTTTTCAGAAATTAGACATTTTCACTGGTAGTTCTTCATTCTACGTAATCCTTTCTTCTCTCATTCTCTACCCCTTCTCTGGCTGGCATTTTTCTTCCCTGTGTGCGTACACACACGCGCGCACACACACACACACACACAGGAAGACAGCCATTAATATTAAGAACAGTCTTCTGTAATGTTTTTCAGAATTTCTCAGGGGCTTAGGAGGGCTGCAGCCTTGCCAAAATTACAAGCTTTCCTCTAGTCAGAAGGGATGTCTTTTCAAAGCCCAGCCCTCATTTTTCAGTCTGATGTAAGTAAATTTACCTCTGTGTGCTGAGCTGAGCAGCTTTTCTTTGTCGTTTTTGTTTTTCTAATAGCTGCTGCTCTGGCAGAGCTATTCATTTCAAAGGGAAGTTAGAAGCATTCTTCACTCTTCCCCTTTTAGATTATTTGCAGTTACTGACTCTTCTGAAATCTTAGATTGGAACAGAAACCTAAAGCATAGCACCATTTGAATGCAGCAAATCACCAGCATTCCTGGGATCACATTTCTCTAGAGCAAGTATCCAATATGAGGCATAAGAATTAAGTCTAAATAGGTTAAAATTCACAAAATAAACAGGGAGCAGTATCTGTTTTAAAATATGGTTCTCCTCCATTCTGATAGCATGTTGATGGATAATAATCTCTTGGAAACACTGTTGAAGCACCACACAAGAGGTGGCAGAGTTGTGTTTGTTTTTTAGCAAAATTAACTGATTTCTTGAGAAAATCAAGTCAGCTGCACAGAGACAGTTAACTTTTGGGAACATTGTTTAGGCAACCAGTAAGAGACAGTGAAGTTATGTTTTTTAGTTGATTTATTTCAAGAAAAAGTCAAATCAACTGTCCCAGACCACTAATCTGATAAAATCTATGATAAAATCCAGTGGATGAACCATCCCTTAAAGTTCTTAATCTGTCCCTGCCTCAATCTATCCAATGGACCTTAGTTCACAATGGTGGACAACACTTTTGGTCCTTTTGCTGAGGGTTTACATGGACTGGGCCAAGATGGCCTCCCCCTCCCTGAATGCACCGAGATCTGTAAATTCTCCATCTGTGTAACATATTTAAATGAGTAATCCAGAGTACATTACCTTTCTGGTTACCTCATGTTAACTTTTTCTTTGTCAATCAGCATGCACCTCCTTTAATGAACACACTTGGGTTAAGGATGGTTTTAGGGTCTTCGTGATTGTCAATCTCGAAGTCACAGTAAGAGGTAACAGTAAAGGGATATCAGTGCCCTTGGAGTGAACAGTGAGGACAACATACATGGAGTCCTGGTGGGGGGACCCTGCCAGGCCAGAAAGACTCTCATGACTACCTCCTGAGTCATCCTATTCACCAGCACTGCCTTGAAGAATAACGAACATGTATGTAAGTGAAAACCCTTTTACACACTGGGGATTAAGGCCTCAGCATCTTTGTTTCCTCGTTGTGCATATTTATCTGATAGGTCATGAGTATGGTACTCTCCTTCATTGCATGCTAAGAAACTGATGCAAAACTAAGCCTGCAGGAAAGGGGAAAGACACTACCTTCCTGGGGCAATTTTCAAATGTCACTACAAATAGATAAAGCAGTGAGAACGAACTCCTTCCTCCCCTCCTTTCCCCATGCCCCCCTTTTCTTTTGTTTTTGACTTTTGCGTGAATTCAGTCACCTTAATCTAATTCTATTATGCTTAATGAAGCCAAAAGACTAAAAGTTGTTGATGTTCACACCCCTACCAGTATACCACAAACTTCCTTGAAACTAGGAAGAAAAAAAAAAGAACTCATACTGAGAGAAGACTCTCTCAACCGTATACAATAGCTCAACCAATTACCAATTTGCATCTGTAATGTGAGAAGATGCTTACAAAGAATTACATGGTCAGGTACTTCATATTCATTTTTCTGTTGTTTTTTAATTAAGCCCAAAAGTTCTAGATTTACCATACTCAACTTCTGAGTATGAGATGGAGAGCCCAGCATTGATATTCTTTGGACTTGAGCCATTTAAAATGTAATGGAAAAAACAGCTGGGGAAGGATCCCATGCTTAAGCCCAGCTCTCGACTACCTGTTGGGTGACGACTTAATGGTTCTCAGCTGTAGAATGGGGACAATATCTATCTCACCCAATTGAGATAAATATTAAATAAGATACTGTAAATAAAAGACAAAAGTGTAAGTAATTTATAAAGTATACTTTAAGCCCTTAATAAGGAAATACATTAACAGAATCCACATGCAATTACCTTCACAGCAGTATGGCTTGCAATTCACGGGATAAAAGGAGATGAATGACTGAAAGGGATGGATCCGAGAAGGCTGAGAGGTAGTGTCCAGGGCATTATTTGTGGAGTCAGACAGGCTTCAGATTAATCCTGCCTTTGCCACCTCCTAGCTGTGTGACTTTGGGAAGCTTATTTTAAACGCTTTGGACTCTCATTCTTCTTTAAATGAGGACTAATAATGTCTATCTTGTAAAAGAAGCTGGGATGTTTAAATAAAATACTACGCATAAAAGCCCCTGACTTCAAAAAATAAAATTCATGCAAGGGGAAACGGACCACACCAAAAATTTCTTATGGACAGTTTGTCTTCCACATCTGTCTTGTTAATGCAACTTCATGTAGTTACCTTCTAAATATCTTCAAGTATTATGGATTAAGTTCAGATTATGTGCTTTTAAAAAGTGTATCTTTTCTATATCAAGCAGAAACGTGGCAAAGGAAAAATACTTTTGTAAAAGAATAATTTATCAACTCAGGAAATTTCTTTATGGTGCTATGAAGAATTTGTTTTCTTATAATGAGTTACTATTTGTGACCCATCTGTAAAAAATAAAACCTCAAAACACATTTTAAAACAAATAGGATATTTTAACCTTCCTAAAGGATAAGCCATTTTATACGTTGTGTTTTGGGGAGCTTTTTTAAGTAATATGTTTGTACTTAACCTGAAAGGAAAATAGAAAGTAACTGCCCAATAATCAGCTATATTTTTTGCCGTCTACAATTCAGAATTTTGAAACAAAGTCCTCAAACCCCTCCCCTGAAACAAGTATAATACACATGGTTTGCTAGCATAACTTATTTTAAGCATCTTTGGGCAATATGGATGTATGCGCAAGCTCACACACACGTGCACACACGCAGACATACACACACTAAAATTTTTGAATCAATAAGTCATTTGGAAGAATCTCCAGAAGTGTGCCGAGGCATGTTTTTGGTGTTTTGCCAAATTATGTGCTTCTGTTTGTGGCTTTCAAATATGGATTAGACAGACGCACAAGCATGTACTGCTTGGCAAGTAGCAACAATGGTCTAGTCTGAATTTAGTAATATAAGCTTTTCATTAGTCCTCTTAGGTGAAAGAAAGAATTAACAACAACTTGTTTGAGCTCTACCTTTATATCCCTTTGTCATCCATTCTTGTTCACTTGCCATAGATTAGAAGCCAAAGGAATTTCAGATGTCCTCTGCAGATAGACCTAAAGCAAGGGCTTCAAACAAGGGTTCAAATGTCGAGTACATTTAAACTGGAACCTGAACTTTTGTTCACTGTTAGCCTAAAGCTATAACTCTGCTTTTTCAAATTCCCCACTGTACTTGAACATCCAATGTGCCCTCTTTTTTTTCTGACAAAGAAACAAAGATAGAAATTACCTAAAGAGATAAAAGGTCACTTGAGATTTCTGTTTCTCATGTCTCCAAATTATCATATACAAAAGTAGACTTCTACATGACAAAGAGCTCACAAAGATGTGTCTGTCTCTATGACGGTTTCTGGGAGAAGTTCTGTCCTTAATGCCCTGTTTACACCACAGTCACTCCAAACTTCAGAGGTCAGCTTCTCAAGACAATGGACTTCGGTGCTAAATTCAGAAACATTTCCAAAGCAAAGCGAATCCCAAATTCTGTCACAACCATCCTCATGACAGTATGTCTTTCTAACCAGGACCAATAATCATTATGATCGTTGGCCCTTTTCCAGATCACCTTAGAGAACACCAAGGGACGTTCAATTGATTTGTAGTATTTGACGTTTTCTTCTGCTTGTGCGTAAGAATAATCCTGATATCTAATAGAAAAGTTCACAAGAACCAAGAGGTAAAAAAGATTAAATGCTGACAGTGGCCCATTGTTAACTGAGTCCCCTGTGTGAAGCTACAGAAAGATTAGTTTATACAGCTGCTGCTATTTGTCATGACACTGCTAACAAGAAAAATATGTTCAATCGAAGTCTTACATGGGACCCCCAAACCTGGACAGTTCAACGGTCTGAAACATATGTGGAAATCAACAAACAACACTATGGAGAAGGAAGACACCACTGTATCCCCTCTGGTTGTCTCAGAGGCCAAGGAAAGAAAAGATGTGAGCCTCTGTGTGAGCACAGCCTAGAACGTTCAGATTTGGGGTTTAGAGAACAAAACATGTAAAACAAAGGTGAGCTGGGGATTGGGGCAGGACTCTGTAAGGAGCATTACTAAGGTGTGATGTTGGGACTGCGCAGTAGGGAATTTAGACCTTTAAGCTCAGCGTGATTCATAAATGGTGACTTTCTCTGGAGAAAGTGAAAAACTAGGACTCAGAGAAAATAATCTCCAGTCAGGGAATGAGACGAAAACCATGTCCTGTGTCCCTTACATTTCCCAGCAGTAGAAGTCTGCTCTGCCTATCAACTATAGGCACGCTGAGAAAAAAAAGTGTGTTCATCAACTTTAGATTTTCAGTAAAACATCTAAGAGAGGCTAAAAATCCAAAACAGGCTCCATACAAAAACATTATCAGTAACACGTATTAATCAAGGTGTCAAGAATAAGTCAAAGTTCATAGTCTCAGGAATTTTTCATTTTAGTGCAGAAAGGGTAGACCAAAAAAAATATACATCCATATATATTTACACACACACACACACACACACACACAAACACACACACATATATGAGGGAGCGCCCAATTCAGTTCACAAAGCCCTTCCATACACGTTATCAAAATTTATCCTCTGAATAACTGTTAACCCTAGCACCATTTTACAGATGGTGAAACTGAAGCTTAAGTATCAGTAACATAATGGAACCAAAAAGGGAAGCCAGGTCTCCCACCATAGCTCTTACTTCTGTATTAATAGGAGAATATTATGTCTACTGATCCCCATGAATGAAAAAAGTGTATGAGGCCTGAAAACTGTGAATACTATTTTCAATATTAATAAATATATTCTCAAAGTTGTATCCCCTTTCCATTACCTTTCACACAAACATTTTACCTAAGACTCGACTGCTAAGCTTGAGAGCTTACGGAAAACCCAAATATAGGGAAGTTGAGGCTAACAGTGATCAGACTGTTTCCATAGGAATGGCAGGTCAAAGGGCTTCAAGGACACTTCAAGGTAAGAGTTCTGAGGCAGGAGGAATTGAAATACCATACGTCAGCAGACAAAACACAAATCTAGTTTGAGGTAAGTTGCTCATCTACAGCTCAGTGAACCTCAGACATTTTCCTGGATGAATATTTATGGGCCGTACCATGTGAGGCTTCTAATCTGAAATTGCTCCTTCTACACACTCCTTTCTCACTCTTCCTCTCCAGTTCATTATCCTATTAGGAGCTGGCTGAGGAGGCCATCTTGAGCCTCATGGAAGGTACAATTACCATAAAGCTCCCGACTGCAAACAATGGTCTTATAAAAATAATGCAGGGGCTTCCCTGGTGGCGCAGTGGTTGAGAGTCCGCCTGCCAATGCAGGGGACATGGGTTCGTGCCCCGGTCCGGGAAGATCCCACGTGCCGCGGAGCGGCTGGGCCCGTGAGCCATGGCCGCTGAGCCTGCGCGTCCGGAGTCTGTGCTCCGCAACGGGAGAGGTCACAACAGTGAGAGGCCCGCGTACCGCAAAAAAAAAAAAGCAAACTCAAGAGGTGAGAATGGAGTTAGATTCCTTTTGCATATTCTTCATCTAAAACAATCCTCCTGCCCCCACATCTTTTGTGCATTTGACTAAAGCATCAAAATCCACTTTCAACATAAGTAGCACAATTGCTTTGCGATCAGCTGAAGTGCCCGTTCCAACCCTATAAACGTGATCCAAGATGGTACTTCAAAACGACACACCTTGGAAATGACAGGTAGAATCCAGTATCCTATTTCTGAGGAAGAGAAATTAATCTTGAGTCCTATATGTCTAGTTTAGTACAAAGTCTGCTAAAGAGGTTATTCCTATCCTGGATTAGCTTCACTAAGCCAGTTTAGGATTTGATCTAAAATAATAGATTAACAAAATTGCCTATGTCCAAATCCTGATTCCACCACTTACTTGTTCTGTGACCTTGGACAGCTGATTTAACCTTTCTGTTCCTTGGTTTCCTTACAGGTAAAAAGAAGATAATAACAGAGCTTGCCTCACAGGCTTGATGTAAGAAACAGTTGACTATGTGTGTGTGCATACATGCATTAAACACATAAACCCACACACACACTCACAGACTCAAGTGTTTAAAAAGAATGCTGGTATCTACTCACTCCATCAAATCTTTACTCAGGTGTTGCCTCCTCAGTAAGACCTATCCCCACCAATTTTAACAATTCAATCTTCCCTACCCTTGTACCCCCATTTTATCGATTTTAAAACTAGATGCGAGTGTTTCCCACAAGATCAATGCTCCTACATTCAGTATTCAATTTACAATTTATAACATGCCTTAAAAAAATGAGGCATCTCATTGGCTAGTCTCCTCCTATAGCAACCAGTTCATAAAGAATTCCATTCCTCCATCAGCCAGTGCTAGGAAATGTAGGACCCAGAAGACAGCTCGGGGTGGGCACATAGGTAGGGTCTGTGGTTCCTTGGAGGATGCATCTCTTTTGTGACCAATGGAACACTCTCCTCAGTAAATAGCAAAACAAAAACAAAGTAACTCGAGATATGGAGAAGGCCCGGAAGGGTTACAGACCCAACTGACAACAGTGGTTTCCTCAGAGGATGAGCAGAAATAGACCAGGAAGAATTTTAGCTTTTACAATGAGAAGCTATTTAAGTATCACTGTATAACTGAAAAATGATTTTTTTTTTCAATACGCGGGCCTCTCACTACTGTGGCCTCTCCCGTTGTGGAGCACAGGCTCCGGACGCGCAGGCTCAGCGGCCATGGCTCACGGGCCCAGCCGCTCCATGGCATGTGGGATCTTCCCGGACTGGGGCAAGAACCCACGTCCCCTGCATCGGCAGGTGGACTCTCAACCACTGCGCCACCAGGGAAGCCCTGAAAAATGATATTTAAAAGCCTGGATATAGTGCTACCCAAAGTCCTACTCTGAAATTTGTGACATAGAAAGAAGTCTGATATTTCTCAGTAAACACTGTAATAAAAGTGAGTTGCAGCACTTATGTAAGGAAAAAAAAAAGAATAGTCAAATATAGTATCAGGCCCCTGTAAGTCTTTATGGTATTCATGTAAACTCTTTATGATTTTTTGGTAAATATTCATTTATTCATTCTAACTTTTCCTCTATGCACCTGTTTTCTCTATCCAGTACCAAAATACATGAACACAAAGCCTCAAAACTGTGCATTGTTAGGCCAAATATCTTAAATACCTACAGACTACTAAAGGAAAAGTAAATATTTTATTGTTCCACAAGCATACTGACATGCACTTAAAGTGAAACAGACAAAAAAATTTAAGGGTGCCTGAGAGTTTATGTTTGAATAGAATTTTCTGCTATAATTCTGATGTTCATTTCACATCATATAAGACCCACAGCTGAACACACCCATAAGTGTGTTCACTTGACCCATAAGTGAATACACACAGTTAAAAGAATGATTTTCTATAAATTAATCTCTAGTTCTATGGTTCAATACCAAATATTCTTCCAATTTATGGTGGTTCCCTTTCAATCACCTCTTCCAAACTATGGACTCAAATCAGTACTATTTTGAAAACAAAAATTCTCTTTTGTATTTTACATCATTGAGGCCACTAAAAATATAAAAAGGTTTTCTTATAGCAATTTTTCTGGAGATTTATTAGACTGCAATATCTCACATGCAAAATAAATTAGTGGTCCATAAATTGCATTGCTTCTTCTTTGCTGCAATATGTAAGGTGAGCCAAAACGGGAAATTACATATATTTTTCTAGATAAATCCTGTCAAATAATCATGAGAACAGCAACCAAAACAAAACAAAAACAAAAATCTGCATTGCAGTTGCTAACTTGAACCATGCCAATGAACATTCAAAAGATTAATCAAAGGCTTGACAGTTGTTAACAGTTCACCATGGTTCCCACAATTATCCAATTAAACATATAATGCAAATAGTAGAAGTCTTATGGGTTCCATAGAGCATGAATATCAGGCTGCTTCAGAAAACTATTAACTGTAATGTACTGTCTGCTGAGTCAGAAGAAAGTGAAAGGAGAACCAGTACGTTTATAGAGGAAGGCAAGCAGAAGAAAAATAGAGTGGAGAGACACGTAACTCAACCACCCTTTATGTGGTCATATAAACACAACAGACAGTGGTAAAATCTAGAAAACAAAACTTAAGTAACAATTATTGTAAAACCAAAAGAATGCAAAGCAATGATTTTACCCTATAATTCCTACTGGCTGCAGGATACCCACAGCATACTTCAACCACACTTCTCTAGTTTGCTGCTACGTTAGAAACATGGATGTAATTATAGTTGTTGGCTTTTGACTCTGTCTATAAACCATGCAGAGATAAACTGCTATTAGTGAACATACCAACTCCATATAATTGTGTTTTGACATTATAGGTAAAAACAGTGAGAAGAAAAACTAACCACAGCAATTATAAACAGCATGCTCAAGGTCATGTCAGGTCACTTATGACCCTGACTAAATTGCTGTAATCCCTAAGCTGCATTTTCACACGTTCAGATGCATGCACACGCATGCACACACACACACACACACACACACACGCAGGTGAATACCCCATACTTGTCTTTTTTAGGGAAACAAATTAAGTGAACATAAAAACTACTAAATTATACGTTCAGAAATACCCAAAGGAATACAAAATATGCACTGTATCGGTCAAATATCTGTACTTTTTATAAAACCATTATATTTTAAAAAGCCAAACGTAAATTTTAGAAGAAACATTTTGTGGTAGGTGTTCACTCTAAAAAAATACTCTATTTTGCAGCTGTATCTACTCAGGGGAAGAGAAGAATTGAGGCAATTTGATTCAGTATCAAAGCTTCTGCTACTGTATAAGTTGGGTTTAGGTTGCCTTTTTTGGAGAGTAATTTTTAAATGCTGAATCCATCTACTTACACTTATAACATTTCTGTAATGATTATCCAACTATTTACCTCATTTTATTGGCTACAGACAGAACTATTACATCCATTTCTTTTCTTTTTATAATTGTCAGCCTTCCCCTCCCCCAGCAAAGTGGTAGCAAAGAGCATCAAGTGGGCAATAAATATTCAATAAGCATTATTTAAGCATGATACTCGGGAATAAAATACAGTATTGTTTTCAATGACTTTTCCTCTAAAGTATAATATGGTTTGTACCATCAGCAACAACATAAGTGTGAAAATCACAATAACGTTATATTATATGTGGTGGCCCACATTGCAGAGGTCCAATTTACAAGTGAAGTGATTAATTTTCAGAGATTATTTATAGAAGTGGCAATATATATACATAATCTTTAGTATGTGTTGATGCCATTAAACTCATCTCATCTATTTGTATATTTCTTAAAAGTACACAGAGATTTGTTTTGGGTTTTTTCCGTACGCTTTTCTTATTTGATCTCCTTAATATGCTGATCAGGAATGCAAGAGGATTTGCTTTTATTACAGATCAGGAAACAGGTTCCTGAAGGTGGGCTTACTTGCCCAAAACCACAGGACAAATGAGAAGCCAGGGAGCCAGGTGTGCAGGGCTCCAGTGCCCAAATACCCAGATTCAAATCCCTGTTCTTTCTCTTACCCACTGTTGTACAAACTCGGGTCATGGCTGAATCCCTTTCTGTCTGACTATTTTTACTTCTAACAGGATGATGATGATGCTAAGAGTGATGGCTTCCATGTCAAGTACTGGTGAGGATTAAATGAGAAACACTATGCAAAGCCTTTTAACACAGTGCCTGGCATATAGTAAGAGCTTAATAAATATTAAATGTTATGACTTTGTTATGGTTACTGCCATCTTAGAGCCAGCTAAGACAACTTTGACAGGGTTAAAAAAATAAATAAATAACCCCATAAATATCAAATCCAGAGATTAAAGTTTGGCACACATCCTAAAAGAAAACTGACATAACTAAATATCCCTGTAACTCTTGACTGGGGCGGGGAGGCTGGGGGGTTGGCAGGGCCTGGTCTTAGGGAATGAACTGCATTGGCTTTTCTTAAAGGTTTTCTAACAATATACTCATTGATTGTGTCATCCCACCATTCACTGGACACAAGTTTAAGGAATTTAGATTAAAGTGAGAAAAAACTATACAAATTAAAACTGTGGTGAAACGGCAACAGTGCACTAGTGTCTGTACCCACTTTATCTTGAAGATCAAAGTTCCCCTGTCTTAACTGCCACATTCCAGCCCGGACAGAATAGTTTCTGTGTAACTAACTGGCAAGTCTAGCATCTTGACTGAAAGTTCACAGTTAAGGGCTTTAACATAATGTCTTGGAGGACAATGGACTCCTCATTCAGGGCAAGAGCAATCCCGATGGTGTTCAGGGTCTGCATGAACTCAAGCTGATTCAGCCTGGGCCTTCACTGGTCTTTTTATAAAGTATCTCTGAAAAGAAACCAAAGGAATAGGAAGAGAAAAGTATCTACATTCATGTTTGGGGGCAAATATATAAAGCCAACATGTTTAAATGTTTTGAGACAATGTCTTAAGAACATCAGAAAAATCTCTGTCACTTGTTGCTCACTGAGGGACAGAACAGCAGTGTCTGAGGAACAAACCAATGCACATCTAGGCAGCTAGAAAGAAGAAATATTTACAGTGGACAGAAAAAATATATGTAATTATTTCTTACTCTAGGTAGGAAGGACCACACTCAGATTTGGTGACAGCTCTTTAATTGACAGGTATACATGATTATAAAATGCCACTCACATCCCTTGAAAATGAAGAAAGACCCTTTAATGAAAGAAATTGTTCTACTTGGAGATGATTAAAGAACAGGCTTTTTAAATGGAGGAGTAGTAGTAGTGAAGTTGGGAATATGAGATGTGAAGGGGACAGTCATGGGTTCAAAACTTAGCTCTGTCACTCACTTGCCGTCTGACTGGAGAGTTATTCAACATATTTAACTTCAACTTCTTCATGTATTAAATGATGATAATATACCTACTTCTTTGGGTAACTATAATGATTACATTAAATAATTCATGTGATACACAGGACATTCTCAACACACTGTAGTTATTTTTGTTATTGCTACTATCAGTCCAGATTATTACTACCATAATAATAAAGCAGCAATAATAAGAGGGATCCCTGTCTTTTCTGAAGAGAAAGCAGAGTCATTTCCGGATCCTTCCATCACATTATCCTTCTCAAAGTCTCACTGTCTTATCTAAAAAGGAAATGAATCCGTTGAACCAAAAGGTCAATGAAACATATAGGAATAGGGGATGGAGGAGTGTTTGCTCTGCAAACCCTAGGATGATTTACAAATCTCATAACCTCTGACCTAAATAATCCACAAAGCAGGCACCAAAAATTCAAAAATAGTTTTGTCTCTGTTTAGAAAAATTCTACAAAGAAACTATAATGGAAATCAATTATGGTATGTGTCCTTCATTCACATACCTGTTTTCTTCAGAAAACTCTCATCACAGAAGGAACCCAGAGTAAATTTACTCAGATGTAAGCAAACGTCAATGAACCTGAGAAAAATGTCCCAGCTCTTCTAACAAATAATAATGATAGAAGAAAAAATATTCTGAGACTTGTAAGGAAAACCATTAGTTTAGCATGGCATGAGCAAAGTAGGGAGGGTTTTTATCATAAACCAATCATAAAGGCCATGATGCCTATTCTTGAAGAATTGGATTACCATGTATGGCTCTTGACTTGCTTAATCCTCTCTTTAAGGCTGTTTTATCTTCCCTATGTATCCTTTGTGGTCTACACAATAAACACATCCAATTTCAGGGTCTCATACAAAAGCACACTAGAATAAGAGGAAACAACAAATGAGAAAGACTGCTTAGCTTAGGAGAAAAGACTAGCTTGGAAATCACTATAACTTTTACTTTCTGTATCAGAATTAATTATTCAGAATTGAAAGAAACAACTTACAAGTCAAAGATAAAACAAATGATCACGTCAATCCTTTTAAAAATGTGTGAATAAGTTAAAATGAGCTTATCTTTTTAACATGCAGAGGTTATTCCTCACTCTATAACATTTTCTTTTATTCCTTCTGCCCTAATGTGAATAGAGTAACTTCACCATCTAGAAGTAGGGTTAAGAAAGAGCTCCAGAGACAAACTACACGGGTTTAAATTTGCTCTGAGTCACTAAACTAGGCCACAGAGTTCTCATTTGTGAAAGGACAGTAAAGTACCTCACATGGTTAAGGAAGAATAAACAAGTCACACAGATAAATCTCTCAGAACAATGCCTGATACATAGTAAGTGCTCACTAAGTGTTAGCTGAACAACTATATACTAAAAAGCATAGTGGAAAATCACCACAGCCTAGAAAATCCTACCTTCCTTTACTCAAACTATCTGTTGAGGCTGAAGTTGCTAGGCAAGACCTTTTCCAAGTCATTAACTCATTTAGCCCTACTGAAAGCTTTTAAGATTACTATCCCCAGTTTACACAGAAGAAATGGAGCCTCGGGAACTTTAAACACTTGCTGAGAGTCGTACAGCTAAAAATGATAAAAACAGAGTTTTAGGCTCAGTACTTCCAATTCCAAACTTATGACACTGTTTTCATGGCTCCTTCCAGCAAATTCCAACTCCCTGTGCTTCCAGTCACTTCCTCCAAAATCACAGTCACCTCTCAGGCTGCCATGTTAGCTGCAAAATCTGCAACAGATCTGCTGACATCTGAGGAGCTGGAGAAATTACTGAGTGTACCTCCAATACCACACTCTATTCTTCTGTTTCTTCTATTAGTTGCCATCATCATCGCGAAGCCTAACACGTACTCACTCTTCCTCCAAGCTTCACTACTGTTCCTGATTCTCTCACCTCTGAATGGTGCTAATGCCGCTCAGAGCCCAGTGCAATGGCTAGGGCTAGGCCAGAGTTAGGAGCAAGGCCAGAGTTCAGAAAGGCAGGCATCCTGACATGTTTTCAATTTCCTGCAAGAAAAGCTACACGCTATAAGATGTCATAGAACATGCTTGTTATTACCATATGTACCCGACAAAACTATTTTTTGTCATACAGATGAAAAACTCATGCTTGTTCATCAAAATCGTCTATTCTCATGGTCTCACTGTTTTCTCAGAAATTGTCACAAGTTTTCGTAAGTCATTTCCTTCAGATGATAAACACTAACATTACTCTTTCCACAGGTGTTTATTAAGCAGCTAATAGCAACTTCTCAGTTAAGAAAAAGAATAATAAACAGCGGATGATTCCTCTTGAGTTGTCTTTCCCTATTGAAAAGTTAGTACAATGCTCGTCTTCTCTATATTGAAATCCCCATACCCGGCACAGTGCCTGATACACAGTGGGTACTCAATGAATATTTGCTGAATGACTAAGCAACTTGTTTGTAGATAGGAGGATGGCTTTAAAATGCCATCATAAAATGGCAAATTGAGACCTTTCCTTTTAAATTTCAGTGTTTATAATCTCGTTGTATCTGCACATCATAATCAACATTCAACTATACAATCAATACTCTATATATCCCCTCATGAGGAATAAGGGGAAGATAAGTATGAAAAAAGATCACTGCCCTCTAAGAACTTATATTCACATCTTATTTGTCTGAGGAGGTGAGGAAGCATAGAGGAACTTAGCATTTCACACACTGGATTCAATTCTTTCTTCAGGGGTTAAGCCTGGTAAACTTTAAGGCTTGAAAGCTAGTTTAAAGAAGTTACCTACGTTATAGCTACAGCCAAAGGATTATCAAAGTTTTCATTTATATTTTTTCTCTAATTTTCTATGAGGAAACATTATATTCTAGAATAGGTATCATTTACAGAGAGCAAAATATATTAGGAAAATTCAATATATAAAGCTGGGGGTTATTTTATTGTTGGGTGTGTCACTGTATCAATCCATTGCTCTTAGTAAAAAAAGTATAAGTTTGCATCAGATCAGATATTTCAGCCTGACTATAAAACATACCTCATCACACTGAAACAATTCTTTTTTTCTAGTGAGTTGGAGAGCCACACTTGATTTTTAAAATAATAATAATAATAGTGATATAAACTGGACACAAAACTGAATTCAGCTAACTTTAGAGTATATTTTAAACAAAATATTTTTGCAGCATGTTCTGCTTTCCAGATTTTTTAACTGCCTATAGAATTATCTTCTCAATTCTAAAATATCTAAAACAAATTATTAGATAAATTAAAAAGATATTAAATAAAACATTTTTAAAAAATGTATACAGGATTACACTGAAATCTGAAGCTAAGCTATATATAAGAATAATGTTGTTTAATTAGAATTATTAGAATATTATTATCTACCCTAAAAAAAGAGATTAATTAATCAAAGCCATTTAGTATTGAGTATTTTAGCATCTGGATTACAACTTACTATTAGATTTTTCCCTTATTAATAAATTATTAAAAACACCAAATCTGTTAGCCTACCAAAATAATAAAATATATAATTCTCATATAGTATATGTCATTGCCAAATAGAATTCATTTATATAAGATGCAGATTCTTGGTTATCTACCTCATTTTGTTTTGGTTTTGTTATATAACCCCTGAGAAAACTCTGCTTGAGATTCACCTCCTCTCTGTGACCTTTCCAGTGCAGTCCCACAGGGTCTCCACCCAGAGAGCTAGGCAAATCCAACTATATATAGTAGTTGGTGAGACCATTAGTTAGTTGTATACTTTTTCCACTATCTTGGTCATTTTTCTGTCTCTCACTACAGGTGACCATTATCCTCTCTTTTCTACTGATAAATTATTTGGGAAAGGTCATCTATATTTTCACTATTTTTTCCTAACCCTTTAAAATATTGAAATGCTTAGTACAGAGCTCCCACTCAATAAATGCATTTCTCAACTGCTTTTCACCTGTATATCAAGTGTTTTATATTTTCCTTGAAAGATACATTTTAATAAATCCATACGTGTCCACTTTCCTGACTATATGATATATGCAGAATCATATTAATCACACACCAAATAAAAAGAATTAATGTACCATATCTACGTATACACACACACACACACACACACACACACTCTCTTCAGGAAAACCTAATAATGATTGGTCAAATGAGTAATAACAGGATAAAGATTATTACCGAATAACTATTGAGGAAAAGTTGCCAACACCAAAATTTTTTAGGCACTTAAAATATACGTTAGTGAAATGATTTTTTAAAATTATGTAATGTATTTTTAATGAATAAGACAAAGCAGTCAAAAATTATTCTTCAGAAAATAATCTTACACAAAATACTAAGATCTCTCTTCTCAGCTTTTTGCGGGACTATAATTCAGCATTATCAGAGACACAAAGGAGAAAAAATATATATCACCATTCGAGCCCGTGAAAAGGTTTGGGATTTTAAAGTCTTGGTTTCCTGCATAAAATACCAGTGCCTCAGGTATTCCCTGCTAGGCAACAGTTACAGATATGTTCTTTTTTCTTTCTGATTATGCTTATGTCTGAGATTTCCTTATAACCCAAATGAAAAGCCTTATGAAAAATGGATAATGTAAAGTATACTGGATTCTAAGCAGAAATTTAAACAGGAATCCAGCATGTCTTTATGCTCCTAGGAAAGGCTATTTCCTTCAGTCACCTACAGATACTGAAACGAGCATTACGATTCGCTGTGTTTCTATATCGTTCATTTCTTTATGGATCGATTTTGAGACATTACATAGAAACTAAAATCTTTTAATTTTTGCTATCATAATATGTTTCTTCCTACTTTGGGCAGAGTACTGTTCCTAATTTAATGCTCTGCCCCACAAAAGGGAGATCAAGTCTTCCAGAATCCTTAGTATAGGTGGTAAGCATTCACTCATTGAACAAATAAGTACTCAGTACATACTATGCGCAGGCACCATACTGGTTGCTAATTACAAGTCATAGCAATAATTGCAAACATCTTACTGAGTATCTGCAATATGACAGGCATGGTGTTAAGCACCTCACAAGCATTTTCTCATTTCACCCTCACAATGCACTGCACAGCTCAAAAAACTGAATCTTAGAAAATATAACCAATTTACCTAACCACATACTGAATAACAGTAAAACAAACATTTAAAGCTGCAACTTGATTCTAGAATATGCTCTATTGCTAATACAGATACTACACTTCATATGGTTTTATTTTACTCATTCCTGAAACTTAAAGCACATATAAGATACAGACACTTCTTATACCGTGACCAGTCACCAGTGGAGATATAAAAGAAAACAAAACAAGTCTCAGTAAAAATCAGTTCTTTCCAGTTTGAGGAACTTTTAAATTACCACAGTAACAGTTGTCTGATTTGCCCCTAATGTTCTATATTGAGTTTAAGTAAATTCATTCATTCCATAAATACTTATTATCTATTTTATAATGTGCTCCCACAACATTTCTACTGATTTTGCTGTCATGCACTTACATAATACCCGACTTTTACTCATCTATTTTTCCATCTACAATTGTGCCTTTAAAACATGCTTTCAAGCTTTCCTCATAAACTCTCAAACCAGAAGTTAGCTGCTAAAAGTAGCTGATATTAAACTTTTTCTAATACTGCTAATATCTCTGCTTTAAAAGTTATTAATCTCTGCTATATTCAGGAGCACCTTGATATACATAAGTACATTACAGGACACTCATATAATTTACAGATAAATCTTTCATGTTATAAAAGAATTCTTACCTTAGCAAAAGGATTCACTGAAAGTTTCCTTTTAAAATTGAATGCCCCTTGTGAATTT
Organism: Mesoplodon bidens; assembly: GCF_964165515.1. NCBI lineage: Eukaryota > Metazoa > Chordata > Mammalia > Artiodactyla > Ziphiidae > Mesoplodon > Mesoplodon bidens. Next base: position 64,507,257 of record NC_138162.1, on the reverse strand, counting down.
AACATGTTTTGGTTTCTAAAATTAAACTAAGAAAAAATTCTTAGAAACATCTCAAATAAAAGAAGGCATATGAATGTTTGTTTTAAACTGGAAAAAAAAAGCAGTTTTTTAAACTAAGATGAGAGATATACACCACACAAAGGAAAATGGAGACATAGTAATTATCAAGCTAATCTGAAAATTGTAGACATCCAGGAAGCAGAACTTAAATCAGCTTCTCATAACCAGCTCCCATTTTTTCTTCCAATACCTGACTTTCAAAAAAAAGTTTTTCTTACAACCAGTCTCAAACATGACCTTTAATGGTTACTGGAAATCTGGCAGTACATTTTTAATGGATCCTTTCTGTTTTCCAACTACGATCAAATCCATATTAATTGACCATAACTTAAACAGTTTTTTTCACCCACTGAAAAAGATAAAGATAGTCATTCTCATGAAGACCATAGCTATAGGGTGACTTCAGTAGAATATATCCTATGAAAAGCTATAAAAGAAAAAAACTGAACTCTTGAAGCAACTGATTTCAATAAATTACAAATGATAACACATATCTTTTAATCACAATTTTTCTCTTTGTACCTAAAAAAAACTTGCTGCTATGTTCACAAAATAACACTTTTAATTATTTATGCTTATTTATGCCCATGTAGCAGTAAAACTAATGCAAACAACCAAAGTGGCTTTGGGCCTCTCTTAGACTCAGTACCCACAGCTGTAAAGTGAGAAGGTCTCTAGGGATTCTTCCAGCTCTAAAAATCTATGAGTTAAAGACCTCTTTCTTTAAAAAGCAAGCTTTTTATCTAGATTGAACCAAATGATTTGACTATTGGACTTTGAATTGAGCAACATGAAAGTGTTACTCAAGGGTCAAGTTACACATTTTCTATTTCTCTTTAATAAATAAAACGTATTAAAATCCCAGATTTAACAAGAGTATGCTAAACTTCATTAAACATTGCTTAATGTGAAGGGGATCTTCCCCCTGACAGGGTAACCAGAAGCCAAATTCCTAAGATGCTGGAGCTAAGAGGGATAGTGGAAGTCTTCTGGCCAACTCTGTCACTTGACAGATAAAGAAACTGAGTCACTGAGAGGCCCCAAGTCTCCCAGGTACTTGCAGGAGGGAGGGCTACCAATTTTCCTCCCTTCCGCTTCAGCATGCTGCTTCAGTCACTATGTGGCATAGAGTGAAACTCTACATCAGTAAACAAAGGAATAGAAGAAGGTAATTCCATTACCAGGTCACTAAATAATTTAGAGCCTTTTTTTTTTTTTTAATGCAAAGACCTCATGTTCAGAAACTTACAGTTCAAAGTATGTTAAGTAAAACCATGTCCATATGCAGATACGTCTTCTCCCATATGCATCTTAAGAAAATAGCAAAGAAAAAAAATAATTTATCATCAGCCCCTAGGAAACAAAAACTGAAATTAAAAGCAAGAATGGAGTAAATCTAAATTGTATATTTTCATTCCTTCTAAAAGGATTAAATAACAGAATTCTAAATGGTTTGTTTGTACTTTCCATGCAATATGTAGATTAACCATGAAATTCTGTTTGGGACACTTTGACATCTGTTTTCAGTGCATTACAATGAAATCTGGGGACTTGATACATACATTTGCTGTAATAAAACTGTCACTAATCAGTGTTTTCCAAAATATTGCCCATAACTATTACTATTCAGTAGTCTCATTTGCATGATCTAATATTGTTGCTACATCATGTTTTCCCTGACAATGTGTTAGCTGGTCCCAGGCACATGCTCTAAAATGGCTGCAAACCACTCAATAATCCCAGCATTTCCATGGTACTCTGTACATATGCATGCAATCTGCCCCGGAATTGAACTAATACTACATCCTTCACAAAATTTTTTCCCTGTAACTGGAACACCCAAGGTTGAATTCACATCCCCAGGTGTGAAAAGCTCAACAAAAACAAAAGAACCCACATAGAGGAGGAAATTATGCCTCATGGGGCTTACACAACAGAAGATGTAAACACAATCCTAACTCAGAACTCTCTTTAACAAATCTGTAATAATTATTTGAATAGTGAATGCCCAGTCTGTCCTTAACTTAAACCATTTCCATGAAACACAGGACAAGATTGGACCAGACTTTGAAATTGGGTCTGCTTTATTTTCTCCAGGATTAATAAACAGCTGTATCAATGCAGGGACCAAGCAAGAAACACCAGCTCACAAGGTGTTAACACACCTCCGGGATATTAGATTGAACAAATGTTTCCATTTCATACTGCATATATCTGGTGTGTCATGTGCAAATCTTGGACCTCAGGCGGAGAGTGATTCTTTTATTTTTTTTTTGAGATTTTTTTTATGTGGACCATTTTTAAAGTCTTTATTGCATTTATAACAATATTGCTTCTGTTTTATGTTTTCGTTTTTTGGCCATGAGGCATGTGGGATCCCCGACCAGGAATCAAACCCACAACCCCTGCGATGGAAGGCAAAGTCTTAACCACTGGACCGCCAGGGAAGTCCCAAAAAGTTATTCTGAGAGCCCAAAAAAAGGTCTTCGCCAAAAAAACAAAAACTTATGAAAAACAATTTGTCTACCTATGCTAACTCGAAATGAATTCCATATTTTATCAGTACTTAGAATCATATTCATTTTCCTTAATAGTCCAACATAATTTCATTTTGTCCTCCTATGAACTCATCTTAAACCTGAAATATGTTTCTCTATACACGTTTTATATCATACAAATGTTGGATACAAAAAGCAGATTAATTGTAGGCCCTAATACTGTGTTGTTAGTACTAAGAAGTCATTCCAAATGTTCCAAAAGGGATTAATGTAGTATAACAAGTCTATTTAATTATTGTAAGACCAGTGATCCTCATATTACTATAAGCAGCTTTTCCCTTATTTGGAGACTATAAATAGAACAGATACTGTTACATGATAACTATAAGTCTTAACCAAAAATATTAATGCTTTACCATCAGGAAATTTAAAGAAATATGTCAGCTTCACCAGGAGGCTAAGAAAGGCAACCAGTATTTAAGAATCATGTATGCATCGATTTGCATACATGGTCAATGCATATTGACCATTTCAGGTCAATATCAACTTTAAATCCTAAGCGCAAACAAAGCTTTTCAAATGTATTAGAAGGACAAAATACTAAATCCTTCTGCCATCAACAGCAATCCAGTCTACACATGTCAAAAAATTTTGGATGTACTTTTTTATGTACTAAATAAAATACATGCTTCTTGATTTTGAACAGAATAGCAACTAAACACCAGGTATGTTCTCAAAAAGAAAAGACATGACACAGATTATTAAAAATTATGTGCCAGAATCAAAGCAAGCTAATCAATGTTCTGATTCTACTTTCTGCACACCCTAGTTACCCTTTAAAAGAAACAGTGAGATAACTTTTCCTATGAACTCCTGGCCAGAAACCCTAAGTATAATTATAATTAAAATGCTGCATAGAAGAATATGAAATTTTTTTGCACTGCATCAGTGTGACGTGTGATATAAGATATCTCCCTAGTAGAGATTGTGGGTATGGGCTAACGTGTCCACTTTGCAAATCTGCTGTACAAAGTAAGTGAGAGGAGCAACCCACTGTCCATGGACAAGTAGCACCATGACTGGTGCCCCAAGGAAAATCTGGCCCACAAAAGAGGCTTCAGGACCACCGGATCCAACCAACCAGAGCCACAAAACTCAAGCGCTCATCCCAAATCTAATTTGGGAAGGAGAAGAAGATGTTTTAACCACTTCCCATTTGGCTTTCAGTTGTTCTTAGAAAAAGTGACATCACTTTAAGTAAGAAATATTAACTTTTTTCCTCTAAAGATTATTTAATTAATTTTCTTAACACCATAAAAAAGAACGAGTGGGAAAGACTGACTTAAAGAGGAAGAGTCCAGTGGCAATAAAGTGAAAACAATTCATGTAACTAATGAAACATTTTGAGTTTTGACCCAACTAGGGATCATTTTTAAATAAGACACTTTCAGACTTGAGTCTAAAAACCAGCAGCTTCCTCCTCTAGAACAATCCAGTCCACATCATCACCACTTCTGTCCAACCAAATCTAAAACATAAGTGTAGCTCTCCCAAATGTTGGCAATCTCATGTTTTTATAACTAAAAGTCCTGTGTTTTCACTGGAGTACAATGAATTACAAGTACTTCCTACTACACCCTTCATTTGACACAAAGTTATTTACTCAAAGAGCCAACTAACAAAATTATTTTACTCCTTCCTTTCAGAGACTCCTAGATTGATCAAGAAATTAACTCTCTGATAAGTCTGATATAGAGGACTGCTAAAACTGTACAGTAATTCTACTTTAAGTTGATATAAAAACCATACACAACTAGGAACATGTTCCTACTAGGAAATATCTATACACATCACCGTCATCAGGACTTTCATTTTCCCTTTGGAGTGTCTTATCACCTGAGATACACATAAACTAATTGATGACCTCTTGCTGCAACACCTAATCACTCATTCTCTTCACTATTGGGCATCTTCTCCAGATGTCTATATTATGCCGTGTTCCTTTATAAAGAGCAATAATCACTCTTATTAATAACATCATTGCTTTCACTTACATGAATTATTTCATGTAATCCTAAAACAGCCCTGTGAAGTGGGCATTCTAATCCTCATTTTACAAAACAGAAAACTAAAGCACGTGGAGCTTAAGTGACGTAGCCAAGGTCACAAAGTTCATAAAGAGAAGAACCAAGATTATGAAGACATGTCAGATTCATGCACTTATTTTTCTATGTTCTACAAAAACTAAAAGGCAGGAAGAAGGGAGATGTGCTCAACTGTGAAAGAATCCAAAATGCAAAGCTGACAGAATATTTTAAATGGTATGTTATTTACTCCTCAATCTATGAATGAACCATCCTTCTTAAGTAATTCCTGAAAGATCTAGGCCTTACTTCTCTCTTTTTTTCTCTACCTTCACTTCTTTTCAACTCTGCAACACACACACACACACACACACACACACACACATCAATTACACATGATCCAGGAACTTAGGCTCTTTAACTCAGAAGCTGCGATTTGTTTTACATCATTTCAGTGGAGGAACTGAGGCAGACTTCTGGAAGAAATCACAGACATTTTAAAAATCCTTGGGGGCTGGCCGCTGTTCTTGTATCACAGTCCCACTGCATATGACCCGTTAGCCCACTAACCACATCCAAACTCGATTCTTTGTAGACTCCGCCACTGAAAACACCAATGAATGAGCAGAAAGGCATGAGAGGTGTTTTCAAGTCTAGACTGGATTTTATGGACAGGAGAGAGAAACTGAGGCTATTGACTAAAATCAGACGTTTCCTTTACCTTTCTTCCTTGGATCCTCAGGGTGCTGGATTATCAACACAATTAATGCTGAAAAGCATTTAAATTCCTTGATCTTGTGAACATTCCTGGGGAAAAAATACTTTAAAACAGCAACAACCAAAAAAAAAAAAAAAAAGAAAGAAAGAAAGACAAACTCTCTCACCTGCCATTTCAGATATTTTTTAAATGGGAATAGAAAAACTGCATGCTTTTTTCCAAGGTTCTAGTGCCTGGACCACATTGTCTCTCATCTGTCAGTGTATCCACACACATGGATAAACAGTATGGGACATACAAGTAAGGAAATGCACATTCTAACTTAAACTTCCTTTTTTCCTCTAATAATTTAAAAATAAAATGTAACAGCTTGGATTTTAAATATTTAATCTGGCAAATATAGGAAAAATCATGAACTACAATGTCATATTTGGCAAAGAAAAATTTGGTAGGATAAAAATATCTGTGTTTTAACATTTTAGAAGGCATTTCCAATATTTTAAAAATAGAATTATTTCACTGCTTCGGAAGAGAACAGAGGTAAATTTCTCTATTTTTGCATAGGAGGGTTTCATAAAGAAGGGAAAACACAATTTTTATATTTGTTAAAATAAGCATTGAATTTCACATGCTGGCAAATGTCCCCAAAGAAGTAAAAGCTTCAAATTTACCAATGGTTCACTATGTTTTGAAATTTAGCTATCTAAGCCACAAGAATAGGTTTCCTCTAAAACTATAAGATGGACTATGTAAAGTTACAACATGACTCTCATTTCTTAAAAATTTTGTTTTAATCCTACATGTTTAGTATACAGCTTTTTCCAATACCAGACAAGTTTAAGAGGTGAAGTTTAAAAGTCAGTCATTTTAGGACTTACGCATTGCTAATCCAAAACATAACTAAATTTACCAGTTTTACCCTATACAGTGACAATAAAATATTTTTATTGTAACAGCCGAAAATGTTGAAAAGTAATTATTAAGGAAACCATAAATATAAAAAGCTGAAAAGCCAACCTCAGAAGAGAGGGGAAAAGGAAATGGTGATATGAATAATCATAAAACACGGAAACTGAAAATCTAAGCAGAAGAAATCCAAATCCCTCTAAATGCCAGAATACTACCCCCCACCTCCTGGAGCAAGGAGGACTGCAAATTTGTCCCTATCACTGTCAGCAAACAAAAGAAAGTCACTTCTACGGCTAGACCATGTCAAACAGAAGACATCACTACTGCGGAGGGACGCCTGGAATCCACTGGGGTGTAAAGTCAGGGCTGGGGCTTTTTGTCAGCTATTACCATAAAAGAATAAGAGGAAACAGTGACATTACTACACAATAGAAAGGTCAAACAGCTTGCAGCCATTTCATGACCCAGACAAGTCAAGGTCAAAGGATTCAGGTAGCAAGTTAGCCAGGGCATAAGTTACAACACAAATGAATTGTTTTAACACATCAGCTTTGGTCAATTAAACCTAACAAGGCAAGTTGCATCACGTAGCAGGGTTCCTGACACTAAGGCCAGAAGCTGAGACCAACCTCATAAAACAAGGCTTTTAACATAGCATAGCAAATTTAAGGTAATCCATCCAGAAACTGCAGATGTCAGAATAATAAAATACAAGTTGTCCTAAGCAGGAACATTTTTCACACTTCAGAATTCACTAATAGAGGGGTATAGACTTCATATTGACATACTCGGGTTATTAACATGGGCACAAATGTAATCCCCTACTCACACGAATTACAAAATACACCCTATTTCAAATAACTATCTTAACATCTGTGCTTATGATCAGATTTTTGTCCTAAGTTCTACCATTCCCTGTTAACAGCAATACATTTTTCCAGGTGTATTTTTCAATGTGAGTTTTGAAAAATGAAGTTTTAAAAAAAATCTTCAGCTTCATGCTGCATCAGAATATGTATTAGTGTCACAATTATGAACTGATGCTTGTTAAATGCTTTTGTGTAGTTTTGTGGGAGATACATGTATTTTACAATTCAACTCAATACTACTGATTAAATTTTCTATTTTGAGACGGAGTTGACGCTAGCCAGAATTTTAAAACTGCAATATATTTAAAGAATTTTTTCACAAAAGCAATTCTTATTTTCTTTTTTTGCGCTTGTTTAAACAAATCCCATTTTCAACTGATTTGTGCTTCATCCATAACTTACTACATGCTCTGAACTGCCTTAAAGTGGGATTCTGAAAATAAACAACCTCCAGGCAACTCTCAGCTAGTAAAATTACTTCATCCATCACCCCATATTTTCAATTATGTAGTTCTTATTCAAAGTTCTTTAATTTGTCTGTGATTCATCAGTGCTGTCCTGTTTAAACTATCATCATAAACAGAGAGAATATGTGTATCTAAGTGTTTTATTATAAACAATATATTTATGCACAAGAAGAGTTTGCGTCCCCCTCTTAGAAGATTGCTTGATGTAATTTTGAGGATATTTTTTTCTCGTATGTGTGGCCTTCAATTCAGCCTCAAGGTCTTTCCACCTCATTGGTTAATTGGTGGCCATTTCTTCCAATTTTCTGAATAATATAACAACCAAAAAGCCCAAGCATTCAAGTCCCATTAGCCTCACATCCTATACCATCCAGTCTAATACAAACTAATCCCACAGACTCCCTCCTCCACAACACGCACTTAAAGTTCGCAAGTTCTCTGCAGTTTGGTGATTTATTCTCTATGCCAAATCCCAACAATGGAATTCAGCGAAATTAACCACATCACATAATTAGAGCTCAAGGACCCAAGAATGTACTTTAAGATGAGACGACATACCACGCTGCCACAGAAAAGTGAGCTTGAAGAGGAAGCTCCCCTCTTGCTATGCTTGGCACTGAGGCATGCTGCTGTAATAACTCCTGTTTCCCATCACATAACCACTAGTCCTTGAGATTTCTAAAATTATTCCTCTGCCACAAGGATGGAGGGGAAAAAAGGTTGTAAAACTGCTTTGAACATAACGTCGGCTGATCATTTGCTCTGTCACAGCGCATACACGGACAAACTCCTCAAGTGTCACGAGTTCAACTTTCCTCAACTTCAAACTAGGAAATGCTACCTTTTCACAGACTGAAGCGACACTTCCACCTAAAACTAGTTTCAGAGCCAGGGATCACCCTCGCCTTTGCCCATCTTTTTCAGATATTTAGTAATTCCCTATTTTAATGAGCGCCTCTTAGGCTACTTCCACTCTCTGAAACCTTAACCTTCCAACAAAGCAATAATGATTCTTTTGATTATAAAGTCAGTTATCATGTAAGCCACTGGAATGACAGACGTGAAAACCTATTTATCTCAACTTTTATGAATTCCAATTTCTATGAATTCTGGCTCAGCCTCCCACTGGGTCCCTCCCTCTTCAGGTGCTGAAATTCCAACTGATTGGCAGGGATGGCAGGAGTAAAAGTGTCATAAAACAGTTTTTTTAAGCCCACTGGTCTAGTTTTTCAGTTCAGTCAAGCAGAATGAAAGTTTATGAGACAGACTTCACTCATTAGATATGTTGGATTGTTGTTCCAAATTATAGTGCCAAACTTAAGAGTAAAAAGTTAATGGAGGGGGTTTCCCTGGTGGCGCAGTGGTTAAGAATCCGCCTGCCAATGCAGGGGTCACGGGTTCGAGCCCTGGTCCGGGAAGATCCCACATGCCGCGGAGCAACTAAGCCCGTGCGCCACAACTACTGAGCTTGTGCTCTAGAGCCCGCAAGCCACAACTACTGAAGCAAGCCCGCACGCCTAGAGCCCATGGTCCACAACAAGAGAAGCCGCCACAGTGAGAAGCCCACACGCCACAATGAAGAGTAGCCCCCGCTTGCCGCAACTAGAGAAAGCCCGCGTGCAGCAATGAAGACTCAACACAGACAAAAATAAATTAATTAATTTTTAAAAAAGTTAACGGAGGATTAAAACTTTAATTTCCTTTTGGCAGTTTCCTTGTAAATTCCAAATTTAGGGAAAAACAAGTAAGTAAATAATAAATCCTACCAAATCTATAGTACAGCTATGTGTGGATATACCTCTTAGGTACCACTTTAGAACACAGAAACTTTAAAGAATTAAAGCAGTGGCAACAGGCCTCCTCAATGGCTCCTGCCCAGCTGAGTCTGCAGGCACACACCCTGTATCTGTCAGGGAGCACCCCTTGGGAGACCTAAGCATCATCTCCTGTCATTGCACTGTTCCCCCAAATTACCATGATTCCTGAATAATGAACATCATTTTGGTCCTTTTGCATATGGAGTTATTTTCCCACACAAGAGGCATAGCGCACTAAATTTGCAAATCCAAACGTGTAATCTAGATGAATATTTTTCCTTACAAAATGTGTAGAGCAGTGTATACGGTGAGAGGGTATAATGCAGAGAGTGACACCCAATGCTGTCAGCAGGACATTTCACCAACATTTGCTGCCTCCAAAAAGTGGATCATTATATACTTTTTAAATATTTGAAAATCATAATTGATAAAACAAACGATATACCTCTCTCTCCCTCTCCTCTTCTCTCTCTGTCTCTCTCCTTTCCTTTTGAAAAGTGAGATCATATTAAGAGCAACTCAAGAGCTTAGTTTGCCATATCAGAACACAGATGCCAAGCTTTCCCAGCTGGCAACTGGGGCCTCAGAGTTTAACTCTTGAATTGTCCAGCAAAGCTATCAGGGCAGGAACATCGTGGCAGAGAGGGCAAACTTCTGGCCCCTTAGGCTGTGTTTTCTTCTTATCAGTGAGAAAATTGCTGCATATCTCATATTACAATATATGTTCCCACAAAGGTCTCATTAAGCCTAGGAGCAAGACATGCCAGTAAGAGCCCTTCTTTATCTGGTGAATTGTGCGAGAGCCAGAATGCAAACAAGTGTGCACTAGAGTTCATAAGTTCAGTCAAGGACAGGACGCTAGATGGGAAAACTTGACAGTGTTCCCCTAAATCAAACATGCATACAAATGTCATGCTTTCTGAGCATTTCACAATGTAAGCACACCAAATCATCCTGGAGAGCAGCCTCATTTTAACAGATTATGAAAGCTTCCTTTTCCCCATAATGGGAAATATCTGCAAATGAAGTGAAATTTATTAAAAGGTTAAAATACGCTGTCAACTTGCAAACAATTATCTACTTAAGCTTTTCATAAAAAAAAATAATTGTTACCCCAAAGGATTCTAAAAGTCAGTAACTGAGGGAGGAAAACAATTCTTAGCATTTGCTTCCTCCCTAATGAGATGTGACAACCAGGAAGGATTCTATTTCAAAAACAATAATAATGATTACAACTTCCCCTGTAAACAAGTCATGTTTTTCACAATGTCGAAATGCACTTTGATCATCATATCAGTTACCAATAAAACAACAGAAGTTGCCATCCACAATTTTAAGGATTCCACAAAGGCTAAAAAGGAAACTCCTCTCTCCTGAGAGCCACGAGGTTCCAGGCCTCTTTAGCACTCCAAAACATGTTTAATAAGAGTGCAAAGCACAGTCCAAAAATCAGTCAGGCTGAGTTGAAACTCGAATCTGGTAAATTCATGACAACAGTTACTCTCTCTTGAGATCTTGAAACATCTTAGTGTGTTGTGACCCATCTCTTTCTTCAAAACCCTTTCCTGCCTCAGAGAAAGCCCAGCCCCCTGCACCACGCCACCCTTCAGACAGGACACAGTGTGGCCACTCAACGCCTCCACAGGCCAGACTTCCTTCTGTGCAGCCTTTTGGGTAGCACTGCTAATCCTTCTTATTAATTAACGAGATAATGGTGGTTAACCAGAAAGCAATATGAATGCAAACCATCTAGGAAACTTCAACCAAAATTATTTCAGCCTTTTGGTTGGTCTTCCTGACGTTAGGTTTCCTCATGAAGGTTTTCTCATTTTTTTTTTAACGTTTACCCTGTTACACATTACTAACTAGAAAAAAAAAATAGAAAGGTCCTCTCAATGGGTTACTGTAAAATTTGGAAGTGTGGAAACTGAAGGAACTAAAAATTGCCTAAGAAATAAGCAGTGATGTGACTGAAAGCCACAGTCAGTCCTGGCAAGTGCATTCCATGTCACTGCAGCCAGCTAGCCCTCCATACCCTTCCCAGAGCACACGCAGAATCCTACAGCATACTTCTGTCCCGGGAAGGTGTGCTGTGCGAGGCTTGCCTGGTTTTTGTTTTGTTTTGTTTTGCTTTGCTTTCAAGAAGGCAGTAACAAAGACAATATGGGGAATAGGTACCACCTGCCCAAGAATCACTGGACATCTTTATTATCTTGGGGAAAATGGAGGCCACTTCAGAGCTGTTTTTCCTTTAATCTGTCACCATCTTAAAAAAAAAAAAAGAAACCCCACAAAAAAAAATAGATAAAAGGAAGGGTTTTCTATCAGCTAAGGTTTGCTGCAGCAAACAAGCAAGCAGCTTTCATTCAGGGATTGTCAAAAACTTTTCAGTGTGCCCACTGCAATGCGGATGCCAACCAACGAATCAAAGGCATTCAGCAACTAGACAAAGAGGGTCTGATGCCAACCTCGGTGCCACTGGCAACCATTATTGGCATCCAGCACAGTGTCTGCCTTTTTTTTCCCCCTCGCCTGGCACTTCACAAACAAAATGGCGGTTCTTGTAGCAACGAAACAGCCGAAGCGCAGCCCTCTGAATCAATACCGTCAAATGATTTTATGGATTTAAACGCAGGGACTCCCACATGATGTGTATATTTTAGGTAAAGTGGGGGGTGGTATCATTTTATAAATGACTATATTGAACATGACCCTTTCCTAAACATGGAGCAATACAAAAATGGACTAAATTGTGGTCAACCAGACTCTAGGCACAGAAGAGGCTGAATAACAAAGAGATTTAGCTTTAAAGGAAATTCTGCCTTGCGGCCATGGGATGCACAAGTCTAATGAACTATATATCAAAACTGATTTCAAAATGCATACATTCTCCCCAAAACTGTATCAGATGCAGATGTAGCACTAGAGCTTGTGTCAAAGCTCTAGTAACTCTTTCCACATTTCAAAAAAAGATGAGGCTGAGGCTGCTGGGCATGAAAAAAAAAAAAGTGTGGGTTGAACCAAAAGGGAAAGAGGGAAAAAGCATAGGAAGTTGGTCAACAATGAACTTTATTATTTGTTGGTCTTTATTTCATCCTCCAGAAGAGATGCAGTTTGTGATCTTGTATAAATAACCAAGAGGACTATTGACATTTCTAGATCTGGAAATTGTCAATATATTGTAACATCACTCCACACTGCAATGCGGATGCCAACTAACAAATCACAGGCATCCTGAGCTAAACAAAGAGGGTCTGATGCCAATCCTGGTGCCAGTGGCAACCATCTTTGGCATTCTCTCTGTTCTTTCTCATGTTTTCCTCCCAGTCGTTTAGAAGTGGGGAGAGAAAGAAAAAAGGGGGGAAAGGTAATTCTGTTGCTCATTCTGTTGCAAACATTACATTTTTCTTTTCTGATTTTTCTTTCATGTTTTTCTTTATACTTTTTCACCTGATTGATAAAACATACTTAAGTGGATTTTCATGCACTTAGAGGAGAAATAAAAAGTCACGATGGGAGATATGCAGCCCTCTGACTGACTACAGACTTATATTTTAAAATTCTTTCTTTAATCAAATGCACTGCAAAATGACATAATTAACCTACATTTGACCAAAGGAAAAAGATATAAATTTTGAAAAAAGGAAAACACAAAAGCATCCTGATGTGACTTTTTCAAAGAAAAAGCCAACAGATGTTAAGAAGATATGGTGCACTCACAGGTAGCAGAAGATATAAATTAGGTGCACAGTGTAAAATAATAAAAGGTTTTTAAAAGAGAGACTAAAAACAACAACAAAATCAATGTTTTATCTGAAAATGTGGTCTGCAAGAGTTGCTTACAACTTTATGACTATCATGACCGATGGTGCAATGCAGAAGGCATTTATGCATTTTTCTTCCTTCAATCTATCTTCACAAATCCAAAGGATATGTTCTTTATTGTCAGTTCATCAACCAAGAGAGTTGGCTGCCTGCCCCAGGAGTGAATGTACATGCGTGCACACCTCAAGGACTAGCCTTCAAGCAAGCTAAAAGGTGAGCAGCAGTGAAGTACTTGCAAACCTTCCCTCCCTGCACTAAAAAGTTACATGACCCACTTTCTAAAACTTTACTTCCAGCCTTGACTTTCACAACAGAGTTACAACACACTGACAGTCAATCCAACACATATATACAGCCCACCTTAAAATGTCACCTCCTAGACAGCTGTCAATCAAATTAAGTGTCATGTGTTAATGAGCTTTTATTTTGGGACACACAGGGGAAAAAAAAATGTTTTCCCCAAACCGTCATTACCTGGACTTTAATTTTTCAGTGTATAGAAATACTGAATGCAGTATTTCATTTAAAAAAAACCAATATTTCCAAACGTATGATATCAAGCACCATTACTGAAAATCAAACTAGAAATTTTTAAATGACTTGTAAGCATATCTCTAAAACTATACCAAGGAAATACAAAGACAAAAAGCACATAGTAAGTACCTAGATTTCTGAGTCAAAAGAGTAATTCTGGTATTTTATATTTTGGGATGATGATGAAGTTCATACCATTTACTAAATCCCACACTTATATAACACATATCAGATAACCGTCTGCCACCTGGCTATCTGCAGGCCACTTTCCCTAGCACCAGGCCAAGTTAGCAAATGACCCACCACCTATGGCAGATTAAACTACAGTCCACTTTTGGCAGGTTGTTTTTTAAAATGTTTTACTATGGACTGTGCTAATACAAGGACATCTATATACCGATATATTTATTTGAAGTATTTCTTTAAACCTCCTTAAAGAAAATATATTAAGAAAAATAAAAATAATAAACATGTTTCATGAACCCAGAAAACACTCAGCAAAATATATCACCTATTTTTGAATCATTCAGGCAACATTTATACCACTCTCTTTATCAAGGATTTTTTAAAATAGGTACGGTATGCGGTTTCTGCATTCTTTTTGAGATTTATTTTAATCCAGTGTAACCAGTCTACTTTCTGTTTTTGTTCTGTAAGGAGAGCTGCGACTTCCCTCCTCGGTAAGTTTTATGAATTTACACTCAAGTAAACGAACAATATTAAGTGTTCCCAAGTCACTCTGGGAAAATATTATAACATAAATTATTTAGACAAGAACTATGATCCCTTTAATCTACAGCGAATATTACACAATCAAAAGTAGGTGTTGATAGAAATATTTAAATTAAATAAATCTAGGTCTACGTAAGGTATACTTTCTGATACTGGCTATCTCAAGCATTCTGTAATAGGAAATGTTAATTCTATTTTTTCAAGGCAATAGCACTAGATTCGTGAACAAAGTTGATCTACCTCGTTAGTTAGGAGGTTAATACAAAGATTGTTAAAGGACGGTTTGACTATTCATAAATCAAGTTACATTTTCAAACTGGGAAAAGATGACTAGGTGCAAAGAATGTAGCCGAGGACAAAAAATGAAGTGTAATAAACTATAGTTTTCGGTCTATCCTGTGTCTTTGAAAAAGTGTATTATTTCAAAGACACTTGAAAACACATCTCTTTGTGGCCTTTAAATATCCATGCCTACCCAGGTAGGAAAGCTCCACATCTATTTCCATAGCTTGCACATGGCAGTGGACAAGCAAGTGGAGGAGGGCATGCCACTCTCCCCAGAGCAGGTGAATGAGACCCAGGCCCCTCCAGGACCATCTAACCCAAGCCAGGTGTTCCTTGTGGGGGGTTTGCGGGCAGTGTGTGCCGGGCTAGAAGAAAGAACAATCTGCTCCTACCTTGCTCCTGCACGTAGTATGCCAAAAACAAATCAAGCTCCTTAACTGATACTGTGATATGATGTGGCTGGACACAAAGTGCTGGGTTTGTGCAATGTGGGGATTTCATGAGCCGCTCTCCATCGGTACTTTCCAAGGGGATGCCTTTGAACAGGATCACCATGACTAGATCCAGACGCCAGACTTTGTCTGCCTGTCGCAGGCAGTCGATTCTCCTAATCTTACCCTTCTGGTCGGGATTGGATAAGACACAGCACGGGTGCTTCTTGCCAGTCACGGTGAGCACAAAGTCCTCTCGGTACTCCTGGCGGATATCTTTGCGCAGTTTGGCCAGGAGCCTGGATGCCCACTTCTGTTTGATTTCAGGCTTTTCGCTGAGAAGCTCATCTTTGACTGCTCTTTCTTCATCCTTTGACATTCGCTTCTCGTGCTTTTTAAAGTACTTGCGTTTCCGAGCCTGCAGGTTGAACCAAGTGTAGGCAATTGCACGGACGTGTGGAAGTAGTGCCTCGATGAATGGGTGAAATTCATCCTGTGGAAGATGAGGAGGAAAAAGAAGACATACACAGTCAGTTTAGTTTTTTAAAGGCTCCAAAACATCAGACCACAACCCATTCCCAATTCGGTACCAAGAGTTATGCATAAAAATAACATTCTTTTCTTATTTAAAATTATCAAAATAGCAGGACCAGAAGAAAATAAAGTATGCCAAGCTGCCCCCTTTCCACCAAAACTCACAGGTTGATTCTCCCTCCTAAAAAAGAAAATAAGGTTTATATTTGTTTTTCCACTCTGGCCCCATCCCCCTCATTCCAACCATGTATCCTACATTCTTTAAAACGTAAGCGACCAAGATGCTTGGCACCTAATTCAATATTTAAATATTTGATTGACCAACTAACACTAAGCAGTACCATTTTACAAAGAACACAGTGAGATTTTTTTTTTTAATCGGAGCAGAGCTGTTCAGAAGGCAGGAGCGATGCCACAGTTCATTTCTCTTCTCTGTGGCACAGAAACACAAAGCATATAGATGCTCAGTGTAATGCCACACAGTTCCCGCTTTTGGAGCATGCTCTCAGCAAGAGGCTGCTGGTGGCACAAAGAGCATGCGCCATTAAACTTGATCCATTTTCTTATCAAACGTCCAACATTCCAACACTGAAACAGCACCATTCCAAGAGTGGTAACTAGAGAAACTGGTATACAGTGAGGGAAAGTGGGCAAAGGACACAGCTTGTCGTATCAGTGTCCTGAACAGAAGGTTTCCATACTTTGAGCAGCGCATTCCCTCCCTCCACCAGCAACGCTGGCCCCCAACACACACACACACACACACACACACACACACACGCACACACACGCACGCACACATGCGCGCGCGCTGCTACTCTCTAACAGACCCACAGACACGCTCTTGCATTTTTAAATAAAAGTTTCTAAAGTTGAAACAAAATTGACTCGGATGTTCTTCCGGCAGCTTTCCTATAGAGTCTGAAGCCCCACAGAGTCAGTTAATTTGTTAACCGATCACATGAGTGTGGCAATTATTCTAAACCCCTTAAAAATCAATCTGAGGTGAACAATGAAAAATGGCAACTTGGCACCAACTTTACATTCTTTGTGTCTCTGCATGCAGTGGCAGGGTGACACCAGGAGTGCACCGCTGGTCACTCCCTGCTTTTGTGGAATCAATACAATTCATCTGCTACGCCTCTGAATTCTTGGACAGGGCTGTGGGTGCCCGTATGCATGGACTTGTGAATCTGCACGTGGAGAGATCCCGTCTTGTGAATTAAGTGGTTTACCTTAGGCTCCTGTGTTTTTCCTGCCTGTTTCATGTAAGCCTTTTATAAAGGAGGG
Source organism: Mesoplodon bidens (assembly GCF_964165515.1). Classification (NCBI taxonomy): domain Eukaryota; kingdom Metazoa; phylum Chordata; class Mammalia; order Artiodactyla; family Ziphiidae; genus Mesoplodon; species Mesoplodon bidens. Next base: position 64,490,204 of record NC_138162.1, on the reverse strand, counting down.
AGGCGGCGACGAGTGGCAGATAATTTGCACCTCCAGTTATTTCAAGTTACTTCCCAAAGCAGTCAGTATTTCATTACTTCCTGCCATAGGTAAAACCTGTCTCCTAAGCTCAGGCCTCTTACTGTTCCGAGAAAGAGCTTAACATCCAGTCGTGCACACTGTATGCGGGCAATAAGGCCAGATCTGAAACAAATGAGAACTTCCACTGCGGCCACTTTTCTGGTCACTGTATTGTCACCTCAACCACAAAATAACTTTCTCTAACTGTTATATCCCAAGTTAGCATTGACGTCTTAGTGCTGGTCACCCTGACCTATGTGGAATAAATTCTATGTAATCAGCAGACTGATGAATTCCATCAGGTAAAAATGATGAAAGTATCACAAATGACACTCTAACGAAGAAGACACCCCCAAACTCCCATAGAGTTATGAACTCATTTTTAAGATCAAATTCAAAGTTTCAACGCTAAAGACTGCAGCATGTTCGCAGTCTGCAGTTCAGATCCGGAAGAGGTGTACATCCCATCCAATCAATAGTGCAGTTTTCAAGTGTTTTAACATGTCGCTGTAAAATGTTTCTAGAGCAGAATAAACCTAAATCAAAATTTTATAACAATACAGAATGTAGATGATTACATCACAGCATGAGGCATAACCAAATGCCATAGAGGAAATCATTAAACCGATCAGTAGTTTCCAGCAGAGATTTGAACAATTCAGTTACTATGCGAGCACATTAAACTAGGCCATGGAAAGAGTTAAACCACAATCTGTTCTTTGTGTGGGAAGGCAGCCCTGCTCACAGCAACCACAGCCCATGATAAGACCTCCCTATCTCCATATACTTTCTGATGCCATGCTTTCAGCATTCACTGTAACTACAAAAACTTTGTTTATCCCCCTTAGAAATATATGCAAAAGGAAACCCTGCTCAAGGAGATGTGGACTCAAACATGCTTTGGGAACTCACTTCCTATATTCTGACTTTAACTATGATTTATTGATATGATCAAAAAACATACATATATACTCATGAACTAAAAACTTGAGATGTAAAGAGTACATGGGGGCAGGAGGAGCTTTGCCTCACTCACTTTACCCTTGCCATACTTTTAAAAATACGATATTATTTTAACAGATATTAAGCAATGTGTTAACTTCTAAGTACTTTTATCCTTAAGTACTATGTTCAGTAACATTTCATTTTCCTATAAAGACATCAAACATACTTTGATTACATTTGTTTGAGCTTCCAATCATCTATCATGTAACAGATCTCAAAATTTTAATAACTTATTTAAACAATCAAAATGCAAATTTGAGGGCTGAATTTGGAATTTCTTAGCAAATGCACACAAAACAATGTTTTTTAACGTTGCCTTGAGTTTGTTGCCAATGCTGCCAAGTAATGTTTTAAAACATACTTTTTTCCTATTGATAAATAGAAGTAGCAAACTTTCTCAGTCCACAGTTGCCTTATAAATATCTTTCAGGGCTTTACTATTATGTGAATTCCTTTCAAGCAAAACACTTACTTCTGACATGGAGACATATCCTCAAAAAAGTGATAAGTAGAGATTTTCAGCAAGTCACATATATTTCTGTGTTAACACGACTAGAATATCATCTCCCAAGTATGACTGTTTTCTAGTGCTGTTACAATATATTTTTAGTGATTTTGAATGATATGAATATGGAGCATAGTAACTTGTCTTCATCAAAAAAAAGTGATTAAGGTATTCAGATGTCCTAATTAATAGATTATCACAATAATACTTTAAACAACTATGAAAATTATTTTTTAAGAAAGCAAAGCATGTAAGTGATCTAAGATCTAATGGCTCTATGCTAAGGTAATATGCCACCTTGCTCTCTCAGAATTTTTATTAAAACACATTGGCATTCAGCAATGCCAATTCTTTCTCTTTTTAAACTTCCTTTAGTTGAATCAAATTGATAAAATAAATAACCTAGTTACAAATTTCAAATATAAAAGTAAACAGTCCTAATTCTACTGGAAATATTTCTTTTTCTTCACAGAAACAGCGGTCTCCATGAAAGGGATGGAAAATTAGCTCAATACAGAGGCAGAAGAATAAATACTAGATGTTCTTGGAGCACTGCTATATAACAGTAAACCAGTTTTTAAAATGTACCTTAAGAACTTGAGAAACAGTGAAAGAAGAAAAAAATTCAATGCAATCATTCCAAGTGAAAGTTATACTATTAAGGATTTACATTATTTTTAGAAAAAGCAAATACAAGATCATATATGATGGTTCTTAATTTTCTTTTTATATCTGATTTATACTGATACATAAATACAGATTTATATCCATGTACTGATACTTTTGAATAACACTTTGATAAATATCAACTTTAACTGTAGCTCCTTCTGAAAATTCTTTCTAAAACCTAGATATCCTTTTGTGACAACTGAAACACTTAGTAAAGTTTTCAATCAATTAAGAATGTTTCTCTCTTTTGTATCTACATATCCTAAAAAGTGTTTTGCTGCAGCTATTAGGCTCCTGTAACACAAAACTAAACTACTGGTCTGATATCAAAGTAACACCGTTAATGTTACTTTTGCAACACCTTACACTACCTATAAAGTCACACAGATATTAAAATGAGAATTCTAAAGCTAAAATTTCTTCTCTAGTCTAGACCTTAAATCCCCAAAACAGTTTCAATATGTCAACTTAGATTTACATTATTAAAACAGTAGAGAATATCAGTCATCATGAATTAGTGTTGGTAAGCATGCACCCTTGAATACTAATGTGATAGCTGAATGACTATGCTGTATATGCTCCTAATATTCCATATGTCACGATGCTACAATATTATTTTTAACTTACACAAATTTAGATAAAGCTAGTGAATTTTCAATACATATTTAGAGGAAACCGAAAATGCAATGTAATCGCTAGCAATGTTTCTGAAAAGCCGATCCTGGAAATATGAACTAATATAGAAAAGCAATCCTTTACATGAGAGTAAGTGGTACAGCACTTTGCAAGTGAAAACCTTACCTCAATTTGTTTTATTTGAACTATGCTTCAATAATGTAAAAATAATGTCTAATGGATGTGGTTTACCAGAAAGAGGGAAAAAAATCCTGCTGATGGGTAATATGAAAGGTAACTTTTGCAGCTGAAGGCAATTCGTTATACCTGAAACAGTTTCATCATCGTATTTATTGGCCATTATTCACAGCCTTAAAAATACAAATAGCTCAGCAACTCATTTTTCCAGTTTTGTTAAATTAAAGTGCACGTTTACTTGCTGAAAATAGCCATATCTAAGTTAATCATACTCAGATGCCAAACAAAATATAAACAATAAAAAATGTGTCAGCCAAAAAGCTACAGGACTGTATCCAATCACTGAATAAGCCTTATCATTGTTTTCATCTTCATTCACAATTTATGAATGCCTCAGTCCTTTTGAATCACAATGGCTTCTAATTGTCATACAATTGAAACCTTAATCATTTGTTCATCAGAAAAATGCATCATCATGATACTGGTTTTTTAAAAAATTGTAACACACCTTAGACTAGGCGACACTTCTTCAACTGTTTAGTTTTTAAGCCAATGTCAAAGAAAATGGTTCTCAATTACTAATCGTGACATATCCTCCTAAAAGCTGAAGTCAACTGCCCCATACCTTTAGAGGTTTAAAATACTGCTTCAAGTAACAACTCCGGGCTAAGATATTTAGTCAGCTCGTCAGTTGGCTAGTTAGCTGGGCAGCGATGCCCCCAGGTAAGTCTGTTTGGTCTCGCCACTTTTCCATTTGACCGACTGCTTTAAAATTATATAAATTGTGTTCCTGCAAAAGTATAAAGCCACTATTTTATTTCATAACACTGTTCCTAAAGTCTTAGGACAATTTTCAGAGTGAAAAAATTTAAATGACCTTACTTTCCAGCATTTCTTTCTGTCCTACGCCCAAATATCGTCAAATGAACAGGTCTCCACAAAATGAGCATGTTTTAAAAGTCCTTAACTTTCACCACGACCAACTAACTCGAGACCACGTACAGACCGCCTTTGTGGCGTGGTCACTGGAAACCTCAAAGTGCGGATCGCGATGGACCTGAGTTTCAGATCCCCAAATTAAGCAAAGGAATGGGTCCCCGGACCACAACCTCCGAGTCGCTTCGTCTCCCGCCCATTGCCTGCAGCGGAGTCCAGAGGCGCCCACAAGGACTCCTACTGGAGTCCCCTCGCCCAAGTTCACCGGTTGTTTATAAGGGCTCAGTCCTCCCCTAAAGCTCCTCTAAAGCCGGAGTCCGCCTCGGCGCGCAAGCGAGGCGGCGGGCACCCTGGGCAGGGGTACAGCAGGCACTAGTGGGGCCGCGCGCGGGCTAGCGCTTGCGGGGCCCGGGCCCTGCCCATCCCCTGCGGCCTCGCCCAGCCCAGCCGCCCTGGCAGGGCGCGGGCGCCCGCTCTCCGTGCCCAGGACGCTGGGCTCGGCGCGCGTGGTGGCCGTGGGCTAGGGGCCGCGCGCCGGCTCCCGCGCCGCCCTGCAAACCCCGCCGCGACTCCGGGCCACTTCTTCTGAGGGGGACCGGGGTGTGCGGAGGTTAACTAAAGCCATTAATTGTCCGCAGACGAGAGCAGCAAAACAAAACAAAGGCATTTCGGGCTAGAGAGAAAGCTCGAGAAAGTGACCGAGGCATGTACCTGAGTGAGACAGATGGGAGAATACATCATGACTTCGCCTTAAAACGCACTTTCCCGGAGATGCCCAAGAAAATCTTCGAGAAGCAAGAATTTCATCTATTCATTTTACAGTCATCTGAGCCCCGCGATGCGATCAATCAGGACGGGGCTCTGCGCTGGATCACCGCAACTTCACAACAAACCCAGTCCTCCTTAAATAGCCAAAGATTCAAGTTCACTCGGCGTGCTAGATTTCCCGGGGTGAAATCCAATCTACACTTTTAACCCTCCTGCAGTCCGAGCGCGCTGGCCGTGCTCGCCGAGGCCGCCGCCGCCGCCGGTGTTGGCTGCTTTTCGCCTGGGTTTGGGGATTTGTTTTCTGTTTTGCAGTTGTTGTTTTTGTTGGGGGCTAGGGGGTGCGCGAAGATTCGGTGTGGGTTGGATTGGGGTGGTAGTTGGTGGTGAAATGCTTTTTTAAAAAAGGCGGGGAGGGGGGCGCAGGAGAGAGGGCGGGAGGGAGAGCGAGGAGAATGTGTCACCGCGCTGGGAAAGTTCAAGGTTACAGCCCCGAGCACTGCGGCAGGATCCCGGAGTGGCGACCGCAGGCGAAACTTTGCCGCGAGCCGACCATGTGTGTGCGCGAGGGGGAGCGTGAGCGAGTGCGCGCGGGTGGAGGGGCGCGCGCGGGAGAGGGCCGGGGTGGGGGCGGGGTGGGGTGGGGGAGCCGGGAGAGGCCGGGGTGAGGGAGGGGGCGCGAGCGCAGGTCTCCCGGGCGGAAGAGGCTCGCGGCGCGCGGTCCCCGGCTGCAGCCGCCGCTGCCCGCGCCGACTCCTCCACGCCCGGCTGCCCTCCCGCGCGCCTCGCCCCGCGTCTGACCCGGCCGAGCGAGGAGGCTGCTGCTGCCGCCGCCGCCGCCCAGAGGGATCGGAACGCGCTCCTGAAAAATCCCAAACGATAAATCCCGCTCTCCCGCTCGGCTCCAAACTCCTCTCTTTTCTGCTCTGGGCTCTTTTTTTCCCCTCCCTCTCTCGCTTTCTTTCGTTGCAAAACTTGGAAGTTGAAAAATTCACCGGTTCCACCCTCTGGACCCCGGTCGAGCTCTCTCCAAATCAGACTTAAGGATTGTTTTATTATTTAATTACACAATCATCGCTTTACTCCTCCTCCTGCAAACGCGCATTCCTTTTGCACCAGCCTCTCCACACCCCCGCCCCCCACCTTTCTCCTCCTCCTCTTGCTTCTCTCTCTCTCTCTCTCTCTCTCTCATTTGTTAAAGCTCTCATACCACTGCAACAGCACCACGACTTTTTTTATTATTTTAAATAGACCTTCTTTCCACCCTTTGGGCAAATCCCGCATCCCTCCCCACCCCCACGTACACACCCCTCGAAAACCCGCCCTGGAAGAGGTATTTCGGTGCTCGCTGCGGACTCTTTAAACCGCGGGAACCTCCGAGTGGGAGAAGCACTGAGCCGGACTGGGCCGGAGAAAGGAACGAATGGAAAATTCCCTCACACCCAGGCCGTCCCGGGGCCCAGGCTGGGGCGCCGACTCTCGCACCCCGGGCGGGCGCGGTCCGCAGTGCCCGCCGGCTGAAAGGAGGAGGGGGAGGCCGGGGAGGCGGGGGCCTGAGCGAACTTGGGCTCAAGTAGTTGGGGCGCGCCGGCGCGGATGGGGGCGGGGCCCTCCGGGGTCTCCCTTGCGCAGGCCCGCGTCCCGGGGCAGCTCCGCAGAAGCAGCGCGCCTCGCCGCGGTTTGCCGCCCTCCCTGGCGGTGCCCGGTGCACGTGGCCTCGCTGGGAGCGGGAGGACCGGGCCGAGCTGCCGCCGCCGCCACCGCCTCCGGCGCCTCCTCCTCCTATTCCTCCTCCTCCCGCGGCTTGCTCCGCTCTTTTCCTCCTGCAGCCCCTCTGGCTCGCCCCCAATCCCCACCCCCCCGGGGCCCGGGGCGCCGGCGGAAAGCCGCTCCCGCCCCGCCTGGGTGCAGGCAGGGCGGGGCCGCGGCGCGCCCGGGGCTGCGGGGCGGGCGGCCGGGTGGGCGCGCGCGCGCGCGAGCGGGGTGCGTGTGCCGCTCCAGCCCTGCAAAGGCGGCCGCGCCCGCCAAGCTCCCGCGCGAAGCCCCGCCCCCACCCCGCCGCGAGCCGCGGGCCCCGAGTGAATGAACTTGATTTCGGATATTTGGAGGCCGGCGGTTTGCCTTGCACCCTTTCTGCGCGCGCGCGCGCGCACGGGCACTGGCACACACAGACACACACTCTCACACACCCCGCCCCCCAAATTCCGGTTTTCGGCCAGGGGTGGGTGGGGAAGAGGTGGAAGCAAAGGCTGTGCAGACAATGGAGAGAGGAAAAGTGAGTGCCAGGGGCTCCGCGTCTACCTAGCCGGGGGCCGCGGAGAGGACTCGACGGCCCCAGCCCCGGGGCGGGGCCGCCCCCACCTCCAGCTGTGCTCTGATTTCCCTTTCCTCTTTTCCTCGCTTCCCCCCTCTTGATTTTTCCCCTCAACTTTCTCCTCTCTCTCTGTCTCTCCGGCTCCTGCCCACCTCCCCCCACCCCTTTATCACCCCACCCCGAGGACCCGAAGGAACCAGTGACTTTTTCCTTCAGCAAGTGGGAGTTATCCACATCAAGCATTTCACAACGACACATCAAGAAAAGTAGGCAGGTTCAAGTCAACCATGAAATGGTCACTTTTTAACCCCGTCCTGTCCTCATTAGGGAAATGCTCAAACACAGTCCGTTTTCAAAGAGCACTCTTAATGAGGCGAGCCTGCCAAGTCCACCAGCTGCAGGCCCCGTAAACCAAGAGCCCAAAGAAAAAAGCACTGGGGAAAGGGGGAGTTGAGAAGGCCAGGGGTGGAGGTGGGGGGAGCGTTGGTTCTGGGAAGACAGGTAAAGTCGGGAAAATTTAGAGAACTCTCCCGGGTTAACTCTTTAGGGCACACACCACCGGGAGCGGCCTCCCTGCTCCCCCGGAGGCAAATCCTCCAGTCAGGTCTCTGACAACCTTAATTTCCTTTGTGTGGGTCATTTCTTCTTTTTTGAAAAGCCAGGATAAAGTTGATCGTCTTTATAGATGAAAGAAATGAGGTGACAGTCCGGGTTATAAATACTCATTTCTCTCTCAGAAATTTTTAGGCGATCTCATGCTAGATTAAAAAAAAAAAATCCCCAAAGCATCACTTTGTATTGCACATTATGCTGCATCCCTTTTCTCACCCTCATTCCAGAGTCTGAGGGGAGGGGGGCGGGGAAGCGCTACTGATAATACCAGCTTTAACTACTGGAGTTTCCCTTTGAACAAATATTCAATTTAACCGGAGTTAATTTACCATAAAAGACATTCCCCTTGGCACGAATGCACTTCTGTCCTTGAACACACCTCTTTGAATGCCTGAACTCGTACAGAAGCCATTATTTCGAGGTCTCTTTAAAAATCAAGCGCCCATCTCTCTCTTTCTCTCCCTCCCTCTCTACTTCCCTCCCTCCTCACCACACCACCCCCAGTGAAATCCTGGCACCCAGAGAGCGCTTCGTTCAGCCAGAGATCCTAGAACGAGCCGCTGTCCCCTAGCAAAAGAGGCCCAGTGCTGAGCCCTGGGCAAGTGTCTGCAGACAACGCTACCCCTCCTCCCTTATTAGTTTCCCTTACCAACAGAAACGGTTTCCTTTTGCCACCCAAACTAGGTCCCATCCTAAAGTTTCTCACAAGCTTAAAAAAGAAAAATGAAAAATTGACAACTCTTACACAGAAGAGCCCACAAAAGCTGCAGCAGCGCCAGGGGTGAAGAAGCAGCGACAGACCCAGGTAAGACCCCAGAGAAGTGAAGACGTCCGGGGCCTCCCAGGCCTATCCCTGAGGGGTTCAAATCTCTCCCTGTTTGTAGGGCACTTATGGTTGGGCACAGTTGGATGAGCATGGAGGATGCTTGGTAGTTGACGGTTTGGATCTGTTTCTGAGAAAAAGGAAAATAAGAAAGGAGTAATGGTGAGGAGGGGAAAACTAAAAGGGAGGAAAGAATGGGCAACACAGACATCCGGAGTAGCTTATGGGGTGCTCATTTGATATGGCTTTGACTGTCCTCTCAGGCCTTGGAGCCATGGGCGGGATGGCTGACCGACCCCCCCACCACCACCACCACCCCCAGAACACTACTTCTTGTACAGCTAATGCCCAGGCCACTGCAGGTCTTCCCAGGCTGGACTCTAAGAGAGGCTTCTGGAAAGAGGAGCTGATGGACTGGGGTGTGTGGAACATCTGTCTTCTCTCAGCAGGACCCTTCACTATCTGTGGTTTGAGAAATGCCAGTCTTTTAAATCCCAGGTAGAAGAGCAGAGAGAAGGAAGTGAGAAAGTACATAGGGTATTTTAGCCACTTTCCCTTTTACCCAGCATGTCTGTGCCACGGTATTAAGAGTGGTTTTAAAGTATCTCTGAAAAGCTTCTGATACTATCAAAGTGGGCCAAACACTTTTTAGACTGGTACTTACCTCTCCTAAACTGCCTTCTTCTCTCTCTCACTCACTGAAAGAGTTAAAGCAAGTCAATTTCATTCACCCCAAAATCTGGCTGGAAGAAAGAAGTGAAAGGCTTCTGCAGCAACAGGAAAATCTGATATTTCAGAATCCCTAAAGACCTCCTCCCTAGATCACCTATTCCCTGCCACCTTATAGAGAGAAAAGTTTCTTTTCTGACAGTTTATTAATTTCAAGAAGTGCTGGAGTGTCTGTGCTTCAGGTGACTGGATTTTTCAAAACTCAATTGTATATTTGAAAAAGTAAGCAGTATTACCCAATTGGAGCCTTTCATTGACCTCCAGAGAGGAGCTTAACATCTCAAGGGTCTTCTAATATTGATTTTCTTTTAACCTTCTCCTTTCTAAAGAAATTCAGTGACAGGTTGTGAATCCTGAGCAGTTTAAGGAAAGGTTCTTGGAGCTTAACAAAGCTGTCATTTTCAATACACGCGGGTGACTTTTCTTTTTTTTTTTTAGCTCTTGCATGTGATTAGAGGGGAGGCTCAACAATTCCACACACCCTGGCTTCATGGCCAGTATCAATATTTTAAAACTAAATACAAAAGAGACAGATGACCTCCTGACCCCAGGAAACAGGCCTGCAAGACTGCAAGTATCCACTACACCATGCCCAGGGACCTTTTCTTCTTCCAAATGAACCATAAAAATCATACACGTGTAGCCTGTAAAACACAATTTTATATCCACAAGCAAGAACATCAAAAATCCACTCAACAATGCATATATAAACAACCAACAAGTACTGAAATTGTCTGCACTTGATGGGAATTGCAGAATCATGCCCAGCTCTCTCAGCCCTTAAACTACTACTGTCAAATTAGGGGAGCGATTTTTCCCTACTAGAAAATTCACAACCGGTTAGCTTCCCCAAGCCCCATTGCCAGCACTTTGCCTTTCACTGAAATGAATAAATAACCGTGGACTTTTTTCCCATCCTCTGGGAGCTGTTTGGTGTCCCCTGAGGACAAAACTAAATGAGAAAAATGACGCTGTTAATAATGTCGCTGCTGAAATGCCTGTACTCGACTGTTTAAAAAAATACCATCCCACTAAGTGTGCCTACATTTCGGGCACATTTACAAGCCACCACTGAATCTGAACACAGACTGGCCAGCATTAAGATTAGCTGGTTTCCACTTCTGTACAGAAATGAGGCTAGTTCATCAACAGAGATTCCCAAGTTCTGAAGACATTTGCTTTCCGGGATTACAATGTCAGCAGTTGCCCTGTAATTTTTGCATGATTTATTTTCAACTTTGAAAATCATGGTAATAATTGCCTTGCTTCACTCACAATACTTCAAAAGTTATAGGCACTTTCACATACAGTCTTCTTTGCTGATCATTTGAGAGTTGTAGCTATTGTCCTTTTTCAAGATAGCTGACCTTTAAAGTAAAACTATACTGTCATTTTATTTCTACATGTAAATTGGCTTCTGTTACCCATCTACATGTGCCTCTGTGACATGAAAACAGATCAGTTTTAAAGATCTGTTTAGAAAGCTTCATCCAGAATGGCTAAGTCGTCTTTACATTCTGCATTAAGTGTAGAAAGTGCATTGCAAACCAACTCAAACTTTCTGCATCCCTTTCTCTAATTCTTTCCTTGAAAACTGCCTTTCTGTTTCAAAACCAAAACAATGCATAACAACAGGACTGTGCATTTTAACTTTCAAAATAAAATTTAGCCAACAATTGCATAATTACAAAGATAGAAGACAATTGGGCCTATACAAAATATATATTGATATTTAAGTAAACTTTATCTCTGAAATATATCTGAAAAAATTTTACAATACACAGTAAATTAATAAATTCCAAAGCAATAATATTGTCAAATTGTGTGATGTCACAAACTTTGAAAGCAAAGTTACAGATGTTCGTGACATTACATTCACCAATAATTATGCTGCTGCTCAGTCTGACCATCTTAAAATTAAATGGATGCCTCTGTCTACTAAAGAATAAAAGGAATTTATTTTGGACATCAAACAATGAAACTGTCACCATTTATTGTATGAAACACTCAGCTAATCAATTTCCTATTAAAACAGCTTTCAACAATACTCAGCTTTAAAATTCATCAGGGCCAGTAAAAACCTTTTGCCAGTGCACAAGAATGCAGTCCCAACCACGGACGATAATTACCCTTCTAATACTTTTATTGCCCAAGCACTTTTTCCTGCGCTCCCCATCAGTGAGGCAGGAATCTGCAGTATAGTGTATCAGTGAGTTGGAGTGCTTGACCTTTGCCCACATATGATTTAATAGGGACTTTTCAGCACTGGAGCTTTCTCCATCTCTCATACCATTAAATGAAAACATCAAACCTCAGATGTAAAACTGGAAACCACAACGTTTTGTGTTTCACAACTCTTTGCAGTTTTTACTGAGGCTGCTTAAAGGTCAGTTTCTTCGCCTCACAGTGCTCTCCCCCATACAGTAAATATACTCAAAAGTCACACTAATTCTCATTTTGATTAAATCTTGAACTCCCCAGTCAGATACACACATTCATCCTGCTTATTTACATTTGCATTCTTTTCTAACCACATAAGCATGTGTGTATGACTTTCTGGATTTATTCCATTTTAGGGCTGATTTAAATATCTGTTCAAGTATGGGTTCACAAGTTAACTTTTTCCCGCCCGTTGGAAAGTTAAAATTACAAAGGATGGTGTTATAGGATCCTGTCAAAGAAAGTTAGAGTTAATCTTGTGTATTTTGGCGCCTTTTCCCTGCCAGCTACTGTACTTGGTTTGGGGGAGCGGGTTGGAGATCTTGTCTGTCCCATCTCAAGTTCAATGGCAGTTCTACTAACTCCAGGAGAAGATGGCCATGTTCACAGCACTAATAATAATTCCAATCACGCCACTTCGGCATTTTGTGTCAAAGTCGAAACTGGCTTCCCCGCCCCCTTCAACCTGAAAGCTGCCAAGTCCTCACACACTCCGCATTCAACCACAACTTAATGGATGGGATATTGTGCATTAAAATGTGCTCCAGACATACTGGCGAAGAGAGGACAAGGAAAAAGGGAGACAGACACACACACACAGTTAGGCAGAAGGGAAAAAATCCTAGAGCAAAAACAGCAGGGCAGGAAAAAAAATTATTAACAGGAGCAGGAAGAAATCCATCATAATCTTTTTTTTGTTTTTAAGGGAGGTGGAGAGTGGGAGGAGGGCTAACAATTCTATCCTGCCACTTCAGGAACAAGGGGCTAGGGGTAACTAAACTTTAAAATGAAGATTGATTTTAAAAACTCCAGTACACCAGAGCTAAATAAAGACACTTTTAAGTGAGCATACATAACAAATCTGTGCATATTCACCTTAAAGAGAAGAAAAATGCTCCAAAAAGAAAGAATGGGCTACAAGGTACAACTAAAGTATCATTTGTACAGTAATTTTTTCCATCATGGGGGAGAAGGGGGGGAGTAGGGAGTTGAAGCAGGAAAAATTCTACATTTCACACTGTTTGGGACTCACAATGTTATCCACTGATTCTCGCCATAAAAGTGTGACATATACACTAAAGTTGCCAAAGCTTAAAAAAAAAAAAAAAAAAAAGCATTAAGGCTGGAAATCCAACACTATAGCCCAACTTGTAAAGAAGAAATGACATTTAGGTAAAGTCTCTTTACAATGTACAAACAGTAAAATATCTGTGTCTGGGGATAGAAGGGGATGCAAGGGACAAACAAGACAAACAAATAGAACCCGTCATTTCAAAGCCACATACCACCGCATTCTATTACGTTAAATAAAAGAGATGTTGAGTCTGTAACAGAACCCTGGGCCGCTGACTTCACGTATCTGAGGTACAGACTTGTGGACTTTCTCAAGGGTTGTTTTGGTGTCGCTTATTGTATTTATTAATAGTTTTTATTTTAAAGCGCAATCCAGGAGTTAGTCTCTTACTTTTGTTTTTAATTATTATTTCTGCAATGCCACAGTTCTTGGCCCAAAGAAGAAAAGGCGGCAAAAGTCAAGTCTAAAAGCAGGCAGCCCCTCGGCCTGTCTGGGTATCCAGTTTTGCTTCCTCTCACTTGCAGAAGACTGTTTCTCAAAGTAGACTTGAAAGCCGTCCAGAGTGCTCTGTGTGTGTGTGTGTGTGTGTGTGCGTGCGTGTGTGCGCGCGCGCGTGTGTTTGCTGGGTTTTATTGTTTTAGCAGGGCTGCTCGGGCTGGGGGCTGCCACCCCGCCCGCGTCCGGGCTCCGAGCGGGCTAGGCAGATGCAGCCGGCGCGGCCGCGGGGTCGCGCGTTCGCCCCTTCCCCGCCCTAGGATCGGCCGGGCCGGCGGCGGGGCTAACCCGGACCGCGGCCTCCCGCGCACCCTTTCCGCGCCCCGCCCGCGCTCCGCCGCCGGCGCCGCCGCAGCCTCCCCGGCTTTCTCTTTCCCCGGCCCCGCCCCGCCCCGCCCCGACCGGCCCAGCGCGCGGGAAGCGCAGCTCTTCGCTTCCGCCTGGCGGCGGGAAGGAAACCGAAAGGAGGAGCCGGGGGCGGGCGCGCGGCGATGCATATTCATCAGGGCGCCCGAGGCGGCGGAGGCGGGAGCGGGCCCGAGTGGGTGTGGCGGGCTGCCCGGCGCGGGGGCCCCTCGCGAGTGGCGGCTGAGCTCTTTGTGCCGCCCGGGCGGGGCCGGAGCGCGGCGAGGGAGTGCGGCGCCGCCTGCCTGCGGGGCTGCCGGGCTCCGCGCGCCTTTGTGCTACCGCGCTCGAGGGCCTCCCCGCGGGCGTGCGCGAGAGCGGAACCGGGCGGAGCAGCCGCGGGAGACTCATCACCAAATGATAATAACGAGCACGGGATTGGTGCTCTTCCCTACTAGCCGCCACGTTTTCGGTCCCCTTCTCCAGGCCACGTTTGTTTGGGTGTAAAAGGAGTTCTGAAATGTACCTCACTGCGTAGCGTTATCATTTATAGGCATGCATGTGAATGTCAATAATAATCAGCCCCAAAGAAATATGCAACCCCTGGGTCCCCAAAAAGTAAACACTCTAGATGAGATGTGGTAGCGGGCTCATGTTCATAAAGCGGTTTTGATTAATATTTTTTAAACTTAAATATATGTAGGTTTTTTGCTTAGTTTTCAAGTAATCCAGTCATTTGCATTTTAAGCATCTGTAGTGTGGTAACATAATGTTTAACATTTAAACCAAGTTGTTATATAGCTCTGATTTAAAACTGAAGTATTAAATGTAAAAATATAGCACTCACCCTAAATTTACTTAGTACTAACCCATATGTGTTTAGAAAAGATTTTATTACAGAGATCCTGACTAATTATGTAATTGCACAACAGGCAACAATAGCTTCAAATATCCTCTAAAAACCCTGTTCAATTATGTGATTACCAGTGGGACCGGAATAGCTCCCAATGAATTGTTCTTATCTTTCTACTAAATGTGAGCATGTCACTATTTTAATCCCAATTATATTTACCCTCAAAGTCCAAGAGAACTTAAACAACATTGTTCAGGTTCTTTGTTCCTACAATACGCATTATAAAACAAAGAAGACATTTTGGCCTCATTATCCAAAAAAAAAAAAAAGTTTTTTTCTCCTGCACCGGCGTGGGCACACACACGTGTATACATGCATACATTACATACATATAATATACATATTATGTAGATGTTTGTGAATAGTATACATATCTCATTTCAATGATAAGTGCAAAACTGAGAATTGGATTGACCCAACTGAGCTTTAGAAAATGCCGAACTTTAAAATGGGTTATTACCAGTTCCCAATTTCCCTTCAGAAAAAAAGTAACAAGTGTATATCTATATAGCTTTGGGAGGGAGTTGAAGGATGGAGACACACACACACGCGTATGTATGTATCTCCACATTTAGCTATAACTTCCCAAGGAAAATTAATTTTTAACATCTATCTTGTTCCAAGTTAGGTAATTTTAACCACTCAGCTAGTATAGCTCTAATTCAGTATACTCAGGCAGTCAATTCAAGTGGGTAACAAACAGATCTGTTTCCATTCTAGGATTTCCTAATAGTAGTTTCATGGTTCAGTAAATCACATTTAGCACTAACGAATCAAATATAAAATATGAAAATTCAATGTGGCTAAACTAAAATATATTATTTAGGGTGGTGGAGGGAGTGTTTAAGTGAGCGATGTTATCAAATTCTAAGATTTTTACAAGTGTGCCTCAGAAAGCTTCTTCTCTTATAATTATTTGAAGTCCATAGCAGAGTTACCAATCCTTCCCAACATCTATTTCATGAAAAGGAGAAATGACGTTACAGAGAGAATCCAGTTTTCTTTAGGAAATATCCTAAGACACGAAATGGGAAAAGGAACAGGAAAGGGGAAAGGGAAGGATTTCCTGTGCTTCTGGTGATGACTTGAATGAATCTAGATTTAGTGTCACCTGTCAAAGAATTTCTTCCTAAGTATATTATTTAGTAATAGAATGTAGCATTGTATGTTACGTTCAGCGTTTCATAGATTATCTGTTTTTATTTGCGTGTCAGTTGTTTCTTTTGACATGTGAAGCTTACAAGAGTACTTATTCATATGTATACCGATCACTCTTCTGTCAAATACGTACACATATTATAATTAAATGATATCCAAAGTTTATAAAATAAGGAGATTAATTTTCAACATGTCCTATAGAAATCGGTCTCACTAATTTGTAGTCACCTCAGCGGGTTGTTGCTCCTAAATCTTTTAATTGGCTAATGATCATGGTCTTCTAATCTACAACACTGGTTGATTTTCCAGCTTTCACATTTTTTGACATAAATAAATATGTAGAAATTCAATTCAGGAGTGTTTTAAAATAGATTCTTCTTTTAAAATTAAAATTATCTTGGTTAGAAGCCTTTCCTAATGTACTTAAATTTCAATATCTTTTTATATTCAACTTTTTGTAAATTATAACTAATTATTCGTTTTAAAAAATAAGGAGTATCTAACGTTACTTAGGCATTTTGGCCTTCTGATACATCTAACTGAAGGGATTCCAGTAGAAAAGCTAATTTTTTTCTGTCTTTAGTTACAGGCACAATTCATTCCTTAGAACTAGAAGATTCTCCACTACACTGAAACTTTAGATTTTCTGTTTTTTCCTAAAGCCAATGAACTGGTGAAGCAGTTTCTGTATTTTTTTTCAAATTTAGAATTTTTTAGTGTACAAGCAACATCTGCGTGTGTTTATCTTTGAGAATAATCACAATATAACTATTTCTAAAAGGCATGCATTATTACAATGCTTTATGTAATAATTAAGTAATTCCTCTACCCCATCTCAACCAGTAATTTTCAGTCATTACCCCAAAGGTTTTTATTTTGTCTTATTTCTCTATTTCTCAAAAATACAGGAGGTGTGTTTTTATTTCTATTATTTTTATGATTAAAGGGTACACACTAATTTATTAGATTATTTTATTTAGTCCACTATTGTACTAGCATTTGTGCAAATTTAGTGTATATAATAAAGATGGAATATTTAGAACTCAATACTAAATAAAACACAATACCATCTTTTAAAACAATTGAATGATTACATTTTAGAATTAAAACTATGTAAGATATAAACCTGTGTAAACATTTATATTAAATATTACCTCTGGGAAATAGTTTCAATTATTTCTTAATTATTTTAAAAATATTTAGAGAGGCTTAAATTAGGACATTTATTGTATAAAGTGCCAACTTCTGGCATTTTGTTGGCATTCCACAGCTGAGAGCTGTCTCCATACAAGTTTTATTGAGGAGAGGAGAATGGATATCTAGAATATTGTTGTGTAAGAGGGATACCCAAGTATAAATAACAACCTCTGGTGACTATTTTTATTTTTCATTGGTTACAGCCATCTTTAGCTATAATCCGTTATGCCTCTTCTTTGGACATTGACTGGGAAAATAAACAGTGTCTTTGCCACGAGACATAGTTGCTCATCATACAGAATTATATTTGTGGAAAAGACTTCAAGAGATTACCAGATAAGCCCTTGCAATGGGGTCAAAACTCCACACTGCCCAGGACAGGCACACCAGGTCACTTTCTAACCATTGAGAGTATGGGTACAAAAATAAATATACACATGCAGTGTTCCTTCTTTCACTAACTGCACGCTGCACCTGTGCACACATATATCTGATGACATCTGCTAACATAATAAATATCAAGTGGCTTGTAGTGTCATCAAAAATCTGAGGTGGTGGTATGGCTCACAGCCTCCTCAGCCCCATGCTATGGTCTTGGTAAATTTCACAGGCTAAATAGAGACAGACTCAGACTCATTCTGTACATGAACCAGAGGTTTTCAAGGGCAGGTTAAGGTGGTTTACCCAAGGGGGAAAAAAAAGCCTCTAGTTATGACTCAGTGTGTGAAAAATCTGCTCTCTGATTCAATGGTGATAAATCAAGGATATCTCCCAGCTTCAAAAAAAGATCATTTTTATCTCAATTGTTATGAATTCTCAATTTCAAGGTTAAATTCTCAACCTTTCTTAGCCAGCATATGTTTTTAAGACTTAGTTTAAAAAAAAACACAAAAAAACTATGAGCAATTAAATCTTCATAACTTGCTTACTCACTTTTATATAACCTTAGAATTTTAACCATCAAAATATCCATGAAAAGAAAACAATAAATTTGAATGAATTTAAGCTGCAATGATGATTAAATTGAGCAAAGAAAAAGCAAGTGTTTTCTCAAAAACTTTTCAGGATATTTTGTGCCATATGTAAGGTTTCTGAAACAACAGAATCACTAAGGTATTTTTTTAACCATTTTCAAAAAACAGAAGCATCTGGCAATCCAGAAATCAGTGAGGCAACAGGATGCAAGAAAGCGCTAGACAGTCTACTGATCCTTCACTACAGTGCTGGCAAAGGACCATCCTGCTTTTTGCTCAGTGGGCCATTTTCAATGAGAAAGTGAAACTCATGTCCCCTACATCCACATCCTGGGGCTGATTGTCCTCAGTGTCAAAGATTCATCTTGACATATCTAGAACATGGTGGTATTATTTTAATTTGCCCACTACTAAGGAAGATCAATAACCACATTTTTGTGGATATATTCCCCAACTAAGAAGGCCTAGATGCAGTCCAAGGAGTAGAGGAAAAATGCAATCTTTCTACAAACATGCATCACATGTTTAGTATGGGGCTGGGCACTACCCTGCAAGGATGGGTAGATTTTTAAGAATTTCTGCGTTTATGATAAAAAGGCCTTCTATTCCTTTGTGCTAATATTCTCCTCTAAATTTGTTTATAAGAAAGTAACCTTCCCAAGGTATCTTGGAAGCCTTCAGATAAACACATTAAATAACAACCTTGGGATTTCTGCTCACTTTATGGGTAGTTGATGTGGATTTATAGAATGAAAACTGTGTTGATAGAAAGCAAAGGAAAATGTAATTACAGACAATAAGTTACCCTTCCCACCCCACCACCCAGTAAAAGAAAAAAAAAAAAAAAGCCTTCTATAATATATTCAGAAGCCAAACTAACAAAGTTGGGAAACTTTTGATACCACTATATTTCATGAGGTGGGACGTATTTTTATAAATGACAGGGCGACGGGGAGAAAGAACAGTGTTAAGTGGGAAATTTCAGGCACAAAGAGTTTACCTATGTGCAACTAATACTGCCTGCTTTTTAACAAATTATTGTTTAAGCATGGTTGACAAGCAAATACAGAGGTCAGGACAGAAATAGAAGTTTCCAGAACATACCTAATATCACTCTCCCTTTTTCTCCTCATGTCTGCTACCATTCTGAGTTGCCCTTAATATTTGTTTTATCTTTTTCTTTTTTTGTTATACAAACAACAAAAAAAGAGCAGAGATATTTTAAGTGAAAATTAACAAATATAAAGGACATCCACCTACAGTCCCATCACCTATAACTTTGTTTTGTTTGCACATATTCCAATCCAGTATTTGCTTACACACACATAAACTATTTGCATGGTTATAATCTTAAGGTGGATAGAATTTTGTTTTGTACATTTCTACTTATTTACATTATTGACATTAGTGAAAGGACACAAAATTTAAAACGTTAAAACTAGAAGAGACTTTGGGACTTCTAGACAAGAGATAAAGAAACAAAACTGGAAACATCCTGTGTATTGCCCTGTCATATTTTTAATGTTGGATTTCACTGTCAACATGTTAAAATTGGGATATTTTACTTGAAAATCCAAATATCCTGCTGCTCTTGAAAAAGTGGGAGGGGAGACACTTTGGGGACGACTGTTGCACACAGGTTGGAGGAGAGCAGCTGCTGCCCCCGTTAGATGGGGCTTGGTCTCCACAGTCCCGATTACTCCCTGTCCCGTTACACCGGTTACCAGCTTCCCTCTTCTTTCCCCGAGTTTACAACCCTGATCTACGCCAAATGCTCTTCTTGTAGATGAAAACGGGAAAACAAGTTTCAGAGGGGTAAAGTGACTTACTTAGGGCTACTAAGCTAAACATTAGCATTGCCCACATTGTAAAAGAGGCTGACTCTTTTACAAGACTCTAAACAAGCACCACATGTATTCACGTTTATTTCCGAGCGTGTGGGGAAGTGAGGTTCTGGGCGCCAGTCCGATAACCTCACTAGAACTGCCTTGACCACAACCTCCTTTACAGACTGAAATGTCCCAGGTTAGCCACCCACCACCTTTTTGCTCCAGGTCATAATTAACATTTGATGTCCATAAGCCAGACACCTATACCCCCATAAATCCTGGCCGTGCTCACAGTGACTCCTGTTCTTTCTCTCTTTAAAAACAAAATATCAAAATGCAAGTGAAGGAAGCTCATCACTTTATGGAGATAACATCCATTCTGCTGTTGTTGATAAAGGAACTACCTGATTAAAAAGTAAAAAAAAAAATTTATGATATTCTTATCAGACCTACCTCATAGAGGCGTGATGACATACCAATACCCTAGCAGACAACCACTGTCCTAGAAAACATAAAACTCCCATATCTGTACAGAGACTATATTTTCGGAATGTTAAACCAGGACACATGGTGCCACCAAGAATCTTTTTTAAATGAATTTAAGATTTTTGGAAAGTTTTACAAAAGTTTAAAAAAATGATTCATTGTTAGCTGTGGTTTAATAAATGGGCTTTATGACAAATAATAAAAATGTAGATCCTCTAAGAATGCCTGGTCTCTATATCTATGTCGGCAATTCTTAGAAATTTGCCTAGAAAGTGGGACTTGATGGCAGTAACCACTGTGTTGGATTGCCATTAAGTGTCCCATGCAGTTTGCACTTGCTTGTAGTGCTTTGTTCTCCAGACAGAACACCTACTCTCTAGGTTCTGTTCCCAAATGGAGAAGGACCTGAGAACACACAGACCACGTCATGGAGTCAGCACAGTAAATAATTGAGAAGCTCCTGCATTATGTACTCGTTGAGTCTACAGTTACTCTCTTGGCAGGCACAGAAGGGGTCCATATTCAATCAGGCTCTAGGCTCATTCACAGAAGCGGTCTTTTATTTTAATTTCTATTTTTTATTGGAGTATAGTTGATTTACAATGGTGTGTTAGTTTCAGGTGTACAGCAAAGTGTCCAGTTATACATATACATATATCTATTCTTTTTCAGATTCTCATCCCATATAGGTTATTACAGAGTATTGAGTAGAGTTCCCTGTGCTATACAGTAGGTCCTTGTTGATTATCTATTTTCTGTATAGTAGTGTGTATATGTTAATCCCAACCTCCTAATTTATACCAAAGGGGAAAAGTGGAGGGGGCGGGGGATATATCAGAAGCAGCCTTAACGGCTCTCATTCTGGCCAAAGCACCATCTTAGTTGAGCAGCACTAAGGAGGCCAGACCCTCTGTGCCCCGTTTCCCTTTCCCTGAGGACCAGAGATGCATATTTCTTCTGGAGCATTTTAAATGAGTATCTACAAACTGGATCTTCTCCTCTACTATGACCAATGGCAGCACCTAAGTTAAGCAAGGTCTCCCCTAGGGTGATGGTTTTCCCCGTTAGGTTAAAATGAGTGTCATGACAAGTGCTAATTACCACATACTGAGGTCTAACTATGGCTCTGCTCTCTGCTCAGAATGTCACATATATTATCTCAGCTCTTTTTTTTTTTTTTTTTTTTTTTTTGCGGTACACGGGCCTCTCACTGTTGTGGCCTCTCCCGTTGCGGAGCACAGGCTCCGGACGCGCAGGCTCAGCGGCCATGGCTCACGGGCCCAGCTGCTCTGCGGCATGTGGGATCTTCCTGGACCGGGGCACGAACCCGTGTCCCCTGCATCGGCAGGCGGACTCTCAACCACTGCGCCACCAGGGAGGCCCTATCTCAGCTCTTTTAAAGATGCAGAGCCTGAGGCAAGGGGAGATTAAGTCACCAACAGAAGGTCACAGTGCTCCTTATCTCAGTCTTTCTAATTCCACAGCCTGTGGCTATAGCAGACAAGTACATGCAGCAAGAGCACAGGGCAAGGCTGTAACCATCTAGGTGAGTATGGCCCCGTCACAGGTGTTGCCTTGGGAGGCTTCACAAGTATTCCTTAAAGCATTTTTATCACTTGTCTTTTGAAATTGCCTTTAGAACCCCAGGTACATTCTTTTAATATTATCGACTGGGATAGATCTTCCTCCTTTGAATGTGGGATTTGAGTTTTGGATATATCCTTGATTCACTCAATACACTGTGGTGATTAAAGAACGTGTCAAGCTGGGTAAACCAGTTTGGGTTGAAAACAAGGCATGACAGAATGTAACAAGATGATTTTCATTCTCCAGAGTGTTCTGAACGTAACGGAATAGAGGCTTTAGAGTTGAACTTAGAGGCACCTGGGTTTTGGGTTCAAATCCTGACTTAGCCACCTAAAAGCTACGTGATTCTGGGCAAGGCATGTAATAATTCTTAGCCAAGGTTTCCTCACCTTCAAAAGGAGCATAAGAAAATAATACGCGCATCAGGGCTGTTGTTTGAGGATCAAAAAATATTCTGTGTCAGGATATGTAGGAGAGTGTCTGACATTTAGTCCTTTCTCAATAAGTATTTCCTGAATCTGACTATCAGATTATTATTTGTCTCTGTCCTTGTGCTTCCAATGTGGTGAGAGATGATAAACAGGAGTTAACAGAGTCTGTGACAATGACCGGACCCCAGCGCCCCTCTGAGTACCACTGGGCCTGGTGTATAGCATTTATTTGCTATTATACTTGAAAAATCAAGAGTGATGTCCCTAGTTCCCTGATGCTAGAGGAGATGGATTGAAAGGAGGCTGTGGCATGGGTTGAAGTTTATGGGAGGCAGTTTCTATCTCAAGTTTACTCCTCGGCACTCTCTAGAAATGTGCAAAACATGATAGCATCTTAAGCAAGTGCCCCTTCCTACACATTTATGGACTGCCTACCCTACAGCAGGTCCTGGCTCAACGTGGGACAAGGGGCACTGCTGTTGTCACAGTTTCCAAAGGGCTGGTTTTGTGACAGGCATAGAATGATGCTACCCAAATTATAAGAACTGAGAACACCCCAGAACCCATCCACATATACAGTGTCATTCATCAACTGAATAAGATGATGTAACTCTATAGGCAACAAATGAGCACCTGCTATGTCCAGGAGACAGAGTGTGAACAAACGATTTTCTAGCATAGAGGAAAGAGACCTGGAATGGAGAGGGGGAGGGGAGTGAACAGAGATAGAGAGTTTGTGTGGTGGTGTTCCAAATTCATACGCCTGCTAGGCTTCCCTGTAAGGTCAAAGAGGTGGTCTGAGAATTCTGGAAACCTTGAAGGAAACTTTATCAAAAGAAAGAAAGAGAAGTGTGCAAAGCTTTTCGCTACATACAGTCAATCAGGGGCATCTAGCGGAGATGGGGGATGGGAGCAGCCTCTGAGGGCTGTAGAGCTTTGGCAGCTGAACTAGAACCACCCTGGGCTGTCCTCTGCAGCATCCTACAAGTCTGAATACTTAGAGTCATGTTTTTCTTTTCAAGCTGACGTATGTTCATTTATACACTGTAGCATTTATTAAGCATCTTAACTCATTTAATCTTCTTAACCATCCTATAAGAACAGCTACAATATTGTTTCCATTTTACAGATGAGAAAATTAGGGTATAGAGAGAGTAAATAACTTACCCAAGGTCAATAACTTCCAAGTTTCAGAGGTAGGATTTGAACTTACGTAGTCTGGCTCTTAACCACCAATTTTATGCAAACTTTTTCCTCTCCTCTACATGCTCCTCCCCCCAATAGAGTGGCTTTTTGCCCAACTTTAAAATCTTTCCTCTTTTCCTGCAGGGCTCATTCTAGGTCTCTCAACTCCCAAACTGGAAGCCGTAAGTGTGGGCAACCTTAGCACAACTACAGAGTGACACTAAAGGCCATCAAGACTTAGTCACTAAGGAGAAAAGAGGCACTTCAGCAGCCTTGGCTTCATTCTTTGGATCCATAAGGGAGGAGACCTAAGTGACTACTCCCTCTGTCTCTCTTCCTGGCTTTAAAAAAATAAACTGTCGTCCACTCACATGAAGGAATGTTATACAGCAAGGAAAAGCACAAACTTCTCTACAACAGGCGTGTAGAAAAGTGCACATCATAAGTTTATAGCTAGGTGAATAACCCATGTCACCAGTGTCCATATTAAGAAATGGAAAATTACTGGCAATCCAGAAACCACATCCCATTCTCCATTCTCTGCCAATTACTACTCCCACCATCCTTCCCAAAGATAACCACTATCCTGATTTCTAACAATACAAAGCTTTATATAAAGGGAAGCATATGATATTCACTCTTTTACTTCTGAACGGTTTTGTTCAACATTTCATGTAAGAGTTCTTCCTGCTGTTGGAAAAAAACAAAGTTGTTTTGTTTTTCCACATTGCAGTATGGAATTCTATTGTATGCATACAACACGGTTTATCTATTGTATACTTGACAATCACTGGGTCGTTTCCAGTTTGGAGCCAGTACGATAAAGGGAATAGAAGCATTCTTCTACATGTCTTCCAGTGTATGTATGTATGCATTCTCTTGGACATAAACCGAGAAGAATTTCTGGGTTATGAAGTAGCCTATGAACAATTTTAGTAGATAATGCTAAATAAATTTCCAAAGTGATTGTACTAATTTACACTCCCACCAGCAGTGTAGGAGAGATTTAGTTGTTTTACATTTTCCCCAACACCTTGTATAATCGGTCTTTTTTATTTCTGGATTATAGTAATATCTCACTGTGGTTTTAATTTGTATTTTCTAGTTGACTAATGAGGTTAAGCTGCTCTTCACCTGTTTATTGGCCTTTATTATTTTTTTTTTTGGCCGTGCAGTATGCAGGATCTTAGTTCCTGGACCAGGGATCGAACCCATGTCCCCTGCAGTGAAAGCACATAGTCTTAACCACTGGACCGCTGGGGAAGTCCATTATTGGCCACTTGGATATTCTCTTTTGTGAAATGTCTGTTTGAATATTTTACCCATTTCTGTTGGGCTCTGCTGTTGTGTTTTTTTTTTTTTCCCCTTACTGATTCGTAGGAGTTCTTTACACATTCTGGATATGAGACTCTTGCCACTTCTACCTGTTGCAGATTCTCTTCCCATTTTGTGACTTGCAATTTCACTCATTTAACGTTGTAAAACTTTTGTGAGTTTTTAAAAAAAACTGTATTAAGGAATAATTTCCATATAATAAACTGAACATATTTGAAGTGTACAATTTGTTGAGTTTTACCGTATGAGTAAACTCCTGAAACTATACCTCATTCAAGATAGGAACCGTTTCAATCACCTCCAAAAGATTTTCTGTGCTTCATGGTAATCCCTCTCTCCTGCTTCCCGTCCCCTGCAAGAACTGATCTGCTTCTGTCATTATAACTTGGTCTGTATGTTCTAGAATTTTATGTAAATGAAATTATTCAGCTTGTATTCTTTTTCATCTGACTTCTGTCATTCAGTATATTTTGACATTTGTTCATGTTCTGTGTATCAATAGTTCATCTCTTTTTATCACTGAGTGGTGTTCTATTGTATGTTATATCACAATATATCCATCACCTGTTGATGGGCAATTAGAATGCTTCCAGTTTGGGGCTATTACAAATAAAGCTGCTATGTGCATTTGTGTACTAGACTTTGTATGGACATAGACTTCTATTTCTCTCAGGTAAATACCTAGGAATGAAATTTCCGGGCATATGTTAGGTATCTCTTTAAAGGGTCAACTTTTAAAGGAACTGTCAAACATTTATCCACGGTGGCTGTACCATTTACAATTCCATCAGCAATGTATGAGAGTTCCAGTTCCTCCACATCCTCACCAACTTAGTATGATCAAGTCTTTTCGCCTTAGCCATTCTAATAGGTATGTAATGTGGTCCATTATCATCTGAACATTTGTTTCTCTAATGGTAAATTGTGCTGAACATCTTTTCATGTGTGTATTAGCCACTCTTATATCTTCTTTGGTAAAGTATTCAAAATCTTTAGCCCATTTAAAAAACTGAGCTGTTTCTTTTCTTTCTTTTTTAATCAATTTATTTATTTTTGGCTTCATTGGGTCTTCGTTGCTGCACGTGGGCTTTCTCTAGTTGTGGCGAGCAGGGGCTACTCTTTGTTGTGGTGCAAGGGCTTCTCATTGCAGTGGCTTCTCTTGTTGCAGAGCACAGGCTCTAGGTGCGTGGGCTTCAGTAGTTGTGGCACACAGGCTCAGTAGTTGTGGCTCATGGGCTCTAGAGCACAGGCTCAGTAGTTGTGGTGCAGGGGCTTAGTTGCTCCACGGCATGTGGGATCTTCTTGGACCAGGGCTCGAACCCATGTCCCCTGCATTGGAAGGTGGATTCTTAACCACTGCACCACCAGGGAAGCCCTGTTTATTTTCTTATTGTTGAGTTATTAAAGTTTTTTTGTATATTGTAGATACAAGTCCTTTATCAGATATTTGATTTGCAATATTTTCTCCCAGACTGTAGCTTTGCTTTTCGGTCTCTTAACTGTGTCTTTTGAAGACTAAAATGTTAAAATTGTGAGGAAGTCAAAATTATGGATCCTGCTTTTAGTTTCATATCAAAGACATTTTGCTTAATCCAAAATCACTAAGATTTTTCTATTTCTTTTGGAATTTTTAGTTTTATGCTTTATGTTGAGGTTCATTTTGAGGAAAATTTTGTATATTGTGTAAGGTATGGGTTGAAATTCATTTTTTCCCATATGGATATACAATTGTGTCAGTACCATTTATTGAAAAGACTATTTTTTTTCTCCACTGAATTGCCTTTATACTTTTGTCGAAAGTCAGTTGTCCTTATATGTATGGGTCTATTTTCTGGACTCTCTATTCTATTTCATTGATCCATTTGTCTCTCTTGATGCCAATAACACCATGTCTTAGTTACTATTGCATTATAATAACACTTGAAATCAAGTAGTGTTAGTTCTCTAAATTTGTTCTTTGTTAATGTTGTCTTTTGATGAACTCTTCTGTTGTTCTTTTGATGTACTCTTCTGGTGTTTTGTTTTGCTTGTTTTTTAACAAGTTTTCGCTAAGGAACCTTGAATCCACTCAGACAGACACTCTTCTTACTTGGAGCAAGGGGGTGGGAAAGCCGAGGTGGAAGGTGAGCGGGAAGGGCACCTCCGATTCATAGTAATTCTTAGAAATGACCCAGCATTGCGCCAGCTGTTTTGCATACAGCCTCTCATTTTATCTAAGATCCTTGTAATTTCCCTTCTAGGCATATATTTCAGAACAGGGTCACAAAACCTTTTCTGTAAAGGACCAGATGTTTTAGAGGGGGCCAACTTCCCGGGCTTGGACCGATGCATCTGCACAGTCCCACATGCTAAGAAAGGTTCTGTGCTTGGTTGCATGCTCTGCTGTCCCCATGTTGAAACTCTCGATAGCTTTTTTCTTTAGATGAGGCCCTTAATTTTCACTATAAATGAAATACTCTATAGCCAATCCAGATTGTAGGCTCTGCGGGCCGTACAAGTCTCTGACTCACCTGCTCGTCTCTGTCCATGTTAGAGGAAAGCAGCCATAGATGATATGTAAAGAGTGAGCCCAGCTGTGCTTCAAGAAAACTGTATTTCTGAACACTGCATTTGAACGTAGTATCATTTTTACATATCATGAGATATTTTTCCTCTTTTTTTCCTCTTAATCATTTGAAAACGTGAAAACCTTTCTTAGCTCCAAGGCCATACAAGAACAAGCAGTGGGTTCTACTTAGCCTATGGGTGGTAGATTTCTGGCCCCTCCTTGGGGAAAGTCCTGCACATGTGCAGTAGGCGAGGTGGACTGGAAGCTCACATCAGAACAGTTCGTGAATGCTCCAAACTGGAAACAAACCAAAAGTCCCCACAAAGGTAGAATGGTTAAATACACTGTTGTGTATTTATCCACAACATATGATTGAAAGAAAGAAGCAAGTCACAAAAGAGTATATGCAGTATGATTTTATTTATATAAAGTTCAAAAATAGGCCCACAGGGCTTCCCTGGTGGCGCAGTGGTTGAGAGTCCGCCTGCCGATGCACAGGACATGGGTTCGTGCCCCAGTCCGGGAAGATCCCACATACCGCCAAGCGGCTGGGCCCGTGAGCCATGGCCGCTGAGCCTGCACGTCCAGAGTCTGTGCTCCGCAATGGGAGAGGCCACAACAGTGAGAGGCCCGCGTACCGCAAAAAAAAAAAAGGCCCACATAAGCATTGAAACTAAAATTAAAAAATTAAAAGCAAGGAAATGATCATAAGAAACATCTGGATATTGGTTACCTCTCAGGAGAGGGAGACGATAGGGAGGAGACTTCTGAGGTCCAGGCAATGTTGTCTTTCTTGACTTGGGTCATGTTTACGTTGTTGTTTATATTTATTCTTTGAACTATACCTTTTATGCATCTACTCTGAAATGTATATCTCATCATTTTTAAAAGTTCAGTTCCTGGCGCTAACCCTAAGTTGGCATTTGGAGCCCCATTTCATAGTGAGGTTTGTGGTGGGCCCCAGGGGGCAGCTGCATGCCCAGGCCACATGTTTCCAGCTTCCTGAAGCTCCTCTGATCTAATTTTGAAGACCTTTGGCATCCTTCTGGCCCTGGGCTTCCACATTTGCCAAGAAGAATCTTGGCTTTTATAGCATTCAAATGTTTTTCTTTTCAGTTTGCTTTCGTCTCAGACACTGATGCTCTCTGCCAAATTCCCTCAAGGTCAAATCCACGTTATTATGGGTTCCATTGTCTTGAAGCCTTTCTTGTTTGCAAATTCCATTTTTCCTAATTTCAAAATGTAATTATAAATGATTCAATCAGATTGAATTGGGCAGTGGATGTGTGTGCTGGCTACTTTCCCTTTAACCCTCTGCTCTTCAGTGTTTATTCCCCTCTTAATATTTCTACCTTCTGGCTCTCCATGTGTGGCTGTATGTTGTCATTAGCTGGGCAGGGCTAAATTGAAAGAAAGGAAAATATGTACTCATGGTTGAAAGGACATGCATTTAGGAGTAAACCAACTGGAGTGTGAACCTCACTCAACTTATCAGCTGTGTGCTCAAAGCCAGTGACCCAACCTCTCTGAGTCTTTTCTTTCGTTAATGGAAGTGAGGGCTGAAAACTATGAGAGAAAATCATTGTGAGAATCAGATGTGTGAAGGTTAAACAAGAAAGCCTGTGAAATGTACCTAGCTCTGCCCCTTCTGCTACTGCAGGACTTGTGGAAGGGATGCAATACATTTTAGTTTTCTTTCTCTCTCCCTCCTTCCTTCTTCTCTCCTCCCTCCCTCCCTCCCTTCCACCCTTTGCTTTTGCAAGATTTTTCTCCCTACCTCATCAACCACATTAATCCAGCAATTCCCTAATGAAAGAAAAGCATAATAGGCAGGTTGGGGCCAGGAAAAATTAAAGGTGAAAGATTTTGCTCTGGAGCCTGAGGAAAGAGCACAGAGCACACTTTAATTGCCTACGTCTCTTTATACTCCTCCTTTTCCCTTGAACTCATAAGTCTGCTCACACCTAGAAATCCAAGAACCACAGCAAGGCTGCAGTCAGAATCTTTAGAGAGCCTGAGAGAGATGCACCGTGATTTTAGGGATAAAAATTGCTTCCATGTAAATCACTTAGAACTTTATCTGGCATACGGTCAGCCCTCAATAAATGTTGGATATGATTACTGTTATTATTGTCGTTATGATTATTATTGTTGTTCAGGACAAGCATCCCCACTATAGGCTATCGAAGTTGTAAGGCCGTTAGTTGCCTTGTTTGCCAATTGCCTACCCAAGTTACAAATCACAGCGATGGTTGTTTCTTTTAGCGTTTCCCAGCCTCCCGTGTCATTTCCCCCCACCAAAGGTTTCATTCTGCCTTCTCCAGAACAAACATCATTATAATCACTTCTTGTTCACATCTCCGATATCCCCATGGCTCTTGTTGCTCTCACTGGTAGTAGCAACACCTCTGAATTTACTACCATCTGCAAATATCATTAGCTATTGTTTATTCCCTCTCCCACACTATTAATGAAGATGTTAATTAAGACCAGAAACTAACACTGACCCCAGCAGCAATCCACTAGACATTTATCCAACTGGATAAACTTCTGTTAGTCATTACCCACTGCTCCTAGACATTACCACCACTCCATTCCCTTCATCTTCTAATTTGTAAGAGACCAGGGGAGAGAATTAAGGGAGCCCAGTATTATTTAAAAATTAACACTCTGATACTTAGGGTTTTTGGAAAGGGATTTGGTGGAACATCAGAAGGGCAGTTGTCAGTAGTAGGCATGAGTGAAGTGAGCCAGCCTCCAAAAGGATTTGGTAACTGCCTGGTTCCACTTATGGGTGTCTGATAATTTAGCAACATACTGTGAGGCTGGAGGACACTAGGACAAATTATAGCGTTTGCTTTCAGCTTCTTCCTTTTACAGATGATAGGACTGAGACCCAAAGAGGTAAAGAGACTTGTCCAAGGTCACTTCCCTGGTTCGTGCTAGAACCTGAATTGGAACTGGGGGCTCTAATTTCCTGTCTCATGCTCTTTGCAGGAGCCAAGTTGATCATGCTTCACAGAGGTTCTGTTCAGACACCTGTGCATTAGCGTTTGCCCACTAAATCCTAGATGCACGGAGCAGTGTCCATCAACTTCATCTTGTTGTCCCCAGCAAATCATCTCCTATAGTAGGAGTTCTTTACATACTTATTAAAGAAATGAGCATTGTTCACCATACTGCACTGTTCTCTCAACATATAAATTAGTGCTTCTCAACGTTGGCTAAACATTAGAATCACCCAAGGGAGCTTTGAAAAAATACCGATGCCCACAGCACAGCCCTTGAGATCTGGATTTAATTGGATTGAGGAGTGACCAGGCACTGGTAATTTTTTAAAGCTCCCCAGGTGATTCTAATGCAGCCAGGGTTGCGAGCCACCTCCGAGGATAAAGTGTTTTTCCAAAGATTCCTAAATTGGGAAGTTTCTTGTTCTACAGAATGGGGTCAGTACAGAACTGCTGTAACTTGGCAATTAGGAGCAAACCTTTCTCTTAAACAGGAAACTGACTGCTCTGCAAACCTTTTCCTTGCAAAGAATTCAAATTACCTTGCCAACCCAGAATGATGTAGTTTGGAATCTATTAATCTGGTGGTAGTATTTACACCTGGCAATTTTTCCAGACTTTAACTGTGTAGGCAGTAGTGCCAACTTAAAGCTCTCAGGTGGTCCCAAAGTGAGTAACTGTTTTAGTATAAAAGCTGGCCCACTGGAAGCGAAGCAGAGTCAAGCAAGGAAGAGAGGACTCACCAGTGTTTAGGGGTTTGCTTATTTAGACATTAATACTCATTGTACCCGTTGCAGTAACAAATGCCTTCCTGCCGCTGGTAAGGCAATGAAGCCTTAGCAGATGAAGAATGTAGGTCAAAGACAAAATAAGGAAACATAATCTCAGGCTTCTTCCTGGACAAGAGCCCAAGAAGAATAAAAGACAAGGCTCTGGAAGGCTTCAGAGGCTGCTAGGCTCCTGGCATCATACTTCGTGGTCTTTTCCATTTTAGGGGAACATCCCTACATGACTATGTGCCCAGCAATACTCACACACCTTTCAAAGAGGGAAATTCAGAGCACTCGTGTTTGGTTGTACAGGTTGTTCACTGTCCAAGGGTGCCTGGCGCATGGGGTTGAGATCTGCAGTGGGAAGAGGTGTTTCCAGGAAGGACAGATGGTTCTATTTGTAGTTCGCAGAAAGGCCCCACATGGAAATTGGGATGCCTGAAGACGGAGAAAGACAGGCACAACAGGTTTCCACATCCTGGTCATAAGTAGCAGGGGCCTTGTGATGAAAACAGGGAAAGAGAGAGAAGAAATGATGGAAAGTGTTGGAGAGGGACTGTGAGGGACTGCCCACCCTCACAGAATATGCCCCGAATCAGTGCCTCTCAAAGGCCATGAGGCTGAGATGAGACAGGAAAATGTACAGGAAGCCAGTGAAACATGGAAATGGAGTAACTGTAGAACAGACAATAAGATGCACGGAAAAAGGAAGTCCAAGGTGGGAATATTTTTCACAGATTCACTCTCTCACCAACTGAAGTTGGGGCCCCAGCCATGCATGGCTCACAGGCTTGCCCGCTGCTCTCACAACCTGGTCCAGGGGGGAAAGAGAAAGGAAGAGAAGGCAACCTGGCAACCGTCCCTGGTGGAGGGTCAGGACAGGCGCCTCCACCAGTGAATTCTTCCAGATGCCCTGAAGTGTCCTCCTAAGACACGGCCTGAGAAACAGCTTAGCTAGAGAGTGAGTCCTCTGGAGGGGAAAAAAATCAGTCATTTCGACAAGGTCAAAATACCAAGAAAACAGCTTTCCCAAGTGAGAAGTTCTGGGTCAGGATCACAGTTCATTAGAACCTATTCTTGCCTGCTTCTCACTTCTTAGGTTTTTTGGCCAGGGTGTGATTTTTAGTATGTGCCCTCAAACAGAGGCTCTGTGGACACACAGTCTCTAATAAAAACATGTAAATGGGTTGGATTTTGGATAAGGGTTCTCTCCCTGTTAACCATTGAAAAGAAAGAACTCTAGGGGAGGGACTGCAATACTGGAGCCAAATAATGCCATCCAAGGACAAATTAGCCCAGGTGGTATTTGGGCATAGAATATGACTGGGCTATGCTGTGGTCTGCCCTGCTCCAATACTGGGACTCAGAGAGCAGTCAGGTTTCCATTAGGGTCTGAAAAGTGGGGTAATGTGGATGATTTCCCCTTTGCTTGCACCTTAGAAAGCTCAGGGAGGAAGCCAGTGGAGTGAGAAGGAAGGAAGGGAGGGAGGGAGGAAAGGAGTTAGGGAGGATTCATTTATTGAGCACAGACTGCTTGCCAGACATTGCTCTTGGCTTTTTCATACATGCAATTCCACTGAATCTTTAGAATACCACTGTGAGGTAGGTAATGAGTGCCTACCTTGCCTAGCTAATGAGTGGCCAGGTTATGTTCAAACCAGGTTTGTCAGATTTCCAAATTCCTCCCTTTCCCTCTTGTCTCCATGAACTAAATCTACATACATATACACCTGTATATATGCACGTGCATATGTGTTTTATCACATCGGTGTTTCTTAATACTGCCCTTGTCACCAAGCAACCAAACAATGAGGGTAAATTTCCTCTGTTATGTTTCTGTTTTTTATAATCTTCTCAGGCTAATTGGTTTTCCTCTCTTCAGAGTTGCCTCCAATGTTGTTTTCATCAGACTTTGCCGAGTGTTATTGAAGAAAGGAGGAAAAGAGGAAGGGATAAGGCCGAGGGAGACCATTTGTCCTGGTTCTGTTGCCTACTGGGCATGGTTTGTTTTCTTTTATTGTTGGGGGGAGGAGAATGCCACTGTTTGCCACCCTGTACCACCAACTGTGGGAATTCTCAGATCTCCTTTAGATAAACAGTTCAGCCCTCTTTAACCCACAACCTGCTGATAGCTGAAATCCTCCCTTTGCTTTCGAAATAGCCATCCTTGGAGAAGCTTCTTTTCAAGCAGCCATTCCATACTTCTCTTAAAGAGGCATTGAAGACCTTGCCCCAATTTCCAGGGGCCCCTGCGTTTTTTGGTTTTTTGGTTTTGTTTTGTTTTTTCCTGAGAGGAAGTGGAGAAGGGCTGGGGGTGGGAAGGCAGTGATGAGGCTGCACCTCCCTTCCCACTGGCCACCTGCTGCCCAGGGGAGGAGAGCTGTGACCAGGTTCTCCCCCAGTCCCCACCCCATGGCTCCTTGGAGCAGACACAGATGCTTCAGGAGGAGATGCTATCACAAAAGGGTTTATTAGGGAAAGAAAGTGTGAAAGGGATGGGGCTGTTGGCAGGGACGCCTGTTCCATGCTTCAGCCTCTGCTGTCTGCAGGTTTTGTTGATCGCTCCTTCCCTTTCTTTCTCCACTCCCTACTTTCCAAGGGTTTATATTCACTTTACAAAGAAAAGCAATTGCCAGGCAAAGATGTTTAGAGTATTGTATTAAAGTTTGGTGGAGAGGAGGGAAGAGGAAGGAAAAGGCTGGATTGTGGAGGGCACAGGGTGGGGGGATGATACTGGCTGCTGAAGACAGTGAGAGAAAGCAAAGGCAGGCAGGCAGGCATGAGAGGCCCCCGAGCAGCGGCCAAGAAGCAGAGAAAGGGCTGCCGGGGACAGGGGGACAAAGTGTGCCTGAAGCCTTATAGAAAAAGAGCAAAGACCTGAACAGGAGGAACAGTTAAAAACCAAAGTGCAAATGGACCTTGGGGTTCTCCTGGCAAAGAGTTCCACCAACAAAATACAAAATAGGCCACCACGACAACCCAGAGAAACAAGTGCTGTGGAGGCCGTTCGGAGATGCCACAGAAAAGGCCCAGCAAATAAATATATAAAGGGCAGAGTATGCTAATATGCTGAGAGCCTTTAAACGGGGGAGTGGGGCGGGGAGAGGGAGAGAGAGAGAGAGACTATGAAGGTCTGAGACAGAGCGACATCAAGTGAAAGCAAAAGCAGCACAGAGACAGACAGGGACAAAACACACACACACATAGCCAGACCCCATAGAGGGCCACAGAGAGAAAGACAGAAAAGGCTGAGGGAGGGGAGTGACAGGGGGCGAGTGGGGTGAGAGAGAAAGTCTCTAGCCAAATGCGGGAGACTTGGCAGTGGGACAGCGGCAGCCGGGGCGAGGCAATAACTGCACTTGCTGTGTCTCATCTATTGTTGTCTGGGGGGGGGGTGGAGGGGGCAGGGGGAGTTGTTTGTTTGTTTTGTTGTTTGGCCTCTTTGTCTCTTTTGTTCCAAGCAGTTAGTTTGCTTCTTTCCCAGACACTGGGCTGATGGAAGAGCTTTACGGATTTTTCTTAAAGAAACAGGATTAGCTAGTTTACCAGTATTAGTAATTTCTCAGTCCTAACCAGTTCCTGCCTAAGTGACTGTTTTATTTTTTATTTTTTCTAAAGGATCATATTAAGAATGGAGAGTCAGTGTTTACGCTGTTTTTCTGTGCCTGATTAACAGGAATGAACTGGTCAATTTCACCCTCCCCACTCAACCGCTTCCTAGGGGTTTGCCAACACAGCAGGGCGGGGGGAGGAGGAAAGACAAAAAGGAGAAGAAAATCCTACAAACAAAAGTAATGGGGAACATACATAAATAACTCCAAACACATTGGTAGATATTCTACTTTTTTTAAACCTAAGCATCAAGATTCGAAATATAAACTTGAAGCTTTAAATAATCAGAAGAGGGGCTTTGAAGGAAGAGGGATGGCTCGGTCATCCCTCCCCTGACTCTGACAAGGCACTGCCTGCTCCCTCAGAGTTACACCCGGGCTTTTCCCAGGCTCCATCCCAGAAGATAAACAGCACAGCCCCCCGGCTCTGGGAGCCTGTCCTGGGTCACTCCCCACCCCCCACCCCCCTTGGCCTTCCTGAAAGGAAATGACCATCCTGCACACTCAGGGAGCCGAGGTGCCAGTGTCACTACGCTGAGTGCGGAGTTGCTTTCTATTCATTTGAGGAGAGGTAGGGGAAAGGGGTGTACCGCAAGCCTTTCACTTCTTTGTTTCCACAGAGACTCCCTGCTTCCTGTGCTCCTAGTAATTTAACTAGATTTTGGTCTACAGCAGCTTCTGTAGGAAATGAAATTTTAAAACACTCCCAAATTCATCTCTGTTGGGTTTTCAATTTCTCTCTAATCCTCCCGCCCGAAGCACAGCCAGCCCTTTTCTTAATCTTATCTTTCTCCTCTCCTCTCCTGCCCTCCCAATGAAATCTAGGGTGCTGGAGATTAAAAATAAATACAACCCTAGGACTCTAGAAGGGTAGGTGGGGTAGGGATGGCAAAGGGAAGTGGGGGGGGGGCTCCTTTGTGAATGGATCCTTTATACTCAAAGTAAACACAGACCACAGTGGATGCTTCTGCCCTCCGAAGTGTGGCTGGGTATCGCTGGCTCTGGGGGGTTAAGGTGCTTCTCCTTCATCCCGCCCTTGAGGAGTTTGGGACTTAAGAGACTGACAA
This sequence comes from Mesoplodon bidens, assembly GCF_964165515.1. Taxonomy (NCBI): domain Eukaryota; kingdom Metazoa; phylum Chordata; class Mammalia; order Artiodactyla; family Ziphiidae; genus Mesoplodon; species Mesoplodon bidens. The sequence continues at coordinate 64,454,520 of NC_138162.1, read as the reverse complement.
TTTCGTCAGCTGCTCAGACTTGGGGATGGCAGGGTGAGGAGTTAAGAAGCAGGGCTGCTTACACTCACAACTTTAGCGCTGCCCTCCTCCTCTACGTTAATTTTTCTTCTCTCGCCTCCCCCCCTCACCCCACTCGCCACGCCTTTTAAAAAGCCGCCACAGGCATCTCGCAGATGATGGCGCCTCGTGGTTTTTCTGTTATTGCTGGGGGGCCATTTGAACGGGCGGGGGACACCTCCCGCCTTCCCAGGCTGACCTCCGCTGGGTTTTCTCCGACACAGCCTTGGTGGCAACGTGGACCAGGGCATGCAGGGACCGGCGGGGGGTGGAAGGGGGTGGGGAGATGGGGCGAGGAGGGGGAACCTCGGTCCCAGGCGGCCCAGCCCCAGTGGGGCCTGTGCGAGGCGCGGCCTGATGGAGCACCGGGCGAGTGGCGCACGTGTTCCCAAGCTCAGGGAGGTCAAAGGGAGGACATGGTGGGGCAGGTCTCGGCAGCTCTCGCGGGGAGGCATTTGTAGCCACCTTTGCTTTGGGTAGACGTTTCACGTCCGCGGGCACACGAGGTAATAGACATCCTCCTAACCTTGAGCGTCAGGCAAACTTGATTCTGTTGCCGGGGACGCTGGCGCACCCGGGCTGAACCCATTAGCCCCTACGGACGTCGTGCAGGGCAGGCGTCGTCAGCGACCGACGAGGGGAACGCATCCGGCACGTGGAAGGATCAAGGCAGAGGGCTGGCCCCCGACCCTGGTGGGGTCAAGTACGATCCCCATCCTAATCCGGTGGGATTCAGAAACACCCGGCGACCCCAGGCCCGGGAGTCCGCCCCGCGCGGGTCCGCAGCGGATTTCGTTTCACTTCCCCGCACGCGGTGCGGCGCACCCAGAGATCCAGTTTCCCCGGAACGTTCCCGTTGACTTGGTTTGAAAGTTAAAGCCCCGGGGTAGTAAGGCTGGCCGCAAAAACCTCCAACTCCGCTAATCCTAGACAAAATAAAAACAAAATAGGCCACAAACCAACCAACTCGGGGCCCTTTCTGTGGGTGTCTCTCGGCGGGGCACCCGTTGCTTCAGGACCTGGAGGGAGGGAACCTTTCTACCTCGAATTTTCCGTGTGTAGGAAGCCCTCAGGAAGGTGTTAGAACGGGGTCTCCCCCCTACTCCGGTCTCCTAAACAGGTATAAAAATATCCCCCGCACCGGCTGCATCCACAGCTCTGGCGGGGCTTGGGGGCGAGGGCCGAGGGGGAGGCACAGGAGGCTTGCCTTGAGGCTGAGCTCCAGCACGAATTTGCCCCACACCAGGACGGAGGGTCTCCTTGGGAGACGGAGGGTCTCCTTGGGAGACGAAGCCCAGGCGGAGAAATCGCGGCCTGGGGACCCCTGGCCTCACTCAGGAAACAACCCGCCCGGCGCGAAGGATGCGTCTCCCTAGCCCAGCGCCGGGAAACTGGAAGGCAGGCGGACTCTTGAGGCTCCAACAGGATGTAATCTCAAAGAAAAAAAAAAATCTAAAAAAAAAAAAACTAAATTTGCACAAAACTAAACTACAAGCTCACAGGTCCCTGCGCCGCAAACGAGGTGGGGGAGGAGGGGGCGGAACGGCCAAGGCGCAGAGAGTGGAGGATGCGGAACGAACTCCGTCCCCTGAAGAGTCGGTGCCTTCGGGGGCTCTACCACCGCGCGCTCCCACTCGCAAGGTTTGGACTCACAGGGGAGGCCGAAGGTGGGAGGGAGAGGAGAGAAAGAGAGGTGGAGGGGGCGGGGGCGGCGGGGGTTCTTTTCCTCCTCTTGCCAGCGCCAGCCGAGGCGAACTAGAGGTGGCAACGCGCTAGAAAACTTTGGAAAGTTTAGGTAGCACGGTTAGCGGAGGAGGCGCAGGGCGTGCAAGCTGAGCTAGGGTAGGCGCGGGCGAGCTGGCTGGGTGTCATTGGGAGGCCAGGTCCTGAGGCAGTTAAAGATCCAAGTCTCCCGGATCAGGTCCGCCCACGGCCCCAGAGGTTTCTAGGGGCCAGTGACCCTGGGGAGTTTGAGGGCGTTTCTCTAGGGGACAGAGCAGGCAGAGCTGGGATTCCGCAGTGTGTGTTGGTGCGGAAAACATTACCCCACGACAGCTCAGAGCAGCAGCGGGAAACGCTTGTCTGCCAAAGCGGGGATTAGATCCGCCGGCTCAAAGGCTCGGTTGCCCACCTTCTGCCACCCGGCGAGGGCCTTGCGCGCGCCAGGGATCCTTCGGGGTGATGCGCTCGGTTTCGAGTCGCGCGCCGGGTCTCCGTGCACCACGTGCGCCCACGGCGCCTGGCGGGGACATTTGGGAGAGTGTCCCTGAAGGGGACGGGGCCAGGCAGCCAGGATCAGGCTTCTGCGACGTTCCGGCCTGCGCATCCTTGCTGGAGGCAGGACGCAGTGGCCCAACCCAACTTCTCCCTGCGCCCTGGGAAGGAAGTGTAGTGCGCTCTCTGGAGCGCAAGGCCGCCGCCGCCCATTCCACATACCGCCTAGCATTCTGCTTTTCCTCACTGCGCACCAGGGAAAGGCATAATTCAATAATATCATCCAAGTGCAACACGGCCTTTTCCTCTTTTGCTCTGGAGCCTAGGGCGTTTCGAAGGGGAATCTCCCAATTCCCAAATAAATACCTATGGGTCTAAAGCCGAGCTGGGTTCTGTAGTAACTACTTGGCGGGGGGGGGGAAGAATTCAAATTGGATGTGAATTTACACCCCGAAGCGGCTTATTTAGGGTCACTGAGTGCCATTCCAAACGGCCCAGCTCGCGCTATTTCGAAAGAAGCTGGAGATTGGAGAGAAAACAGGGTTATTTAAGATGACTTCCAGAACGCGACTTTCCTTCCCCGGCTCCCTGTGCGACTGCGTCTGGGCTCCCGCTTAAGGCAGCCTGAGCGGCCCAGCCTTTGATATTTAAGCCTTGCCAGCTCCCGGGTGAAACTACCTGTTGGGAGATTCCGCAACCTAGGCATTCAGCCCTCCTTTACCCCGTGCAAAATCCTGGCAGCGATGAGGATGGTTCTGGGCTTGGCACGAGAAGGGAGAGGACAGAAGAGCCGGGAGCAGCGGACAAAGTCCCTGGCAGTGCCCAGCGAGCTGCGCCCACGCTTCTGCTTGCTCTTGGGGAGCTGGTAATAGTACGCTGAGTGGGGCCCCTGACTTCAGGGATGGGCCCAAACTCAGCACGATTCTCTAAATTCGGAAACCACGAAGCGGTGCCGTTTGTGCTGGCACCTCGGTACAAGTCTAACTTTAAAAGACAAAAAGCCTCCAGGCGGCTTCCTCGGCGCCCACTCCCACCCTGCACTCCAACACCCCGCACTTTTCCCTGTACCAAAATTCACCTTACTATTTCTTGGAATTCGGAAAACTCCTCCGACGCTTGGACTCGCTGCAACCCAGAGGCTGCTTAAAGCTCTTGCAAGAGTTGCTTGAGGGAAATCACTGTGTTCTTGCGAGCAAACAGAATCTCTGTATTTTTAAACAACCTAACTGGATGAGGGAGCGGAGCGAAGAAAGACAATTTGAGCAATCTTTGCAGTCTGTTAGAGGAAATTTCGGAGACTGGGGACAGGGGGGGCTTGTCTCTCACAGGAACCTGTGGGAAGGACAGTTCGGGCCGGGCCCTGGGGCTGTAAGTCTCACTTGGGAAGCGCACAGCCGGGTCTGGCTCGCGCGTTTAATAACATTCTTTCCGGCAAAGTCTCCAGCAGATCCTGCCCTGACATTAAATTGGGGTGGGTGTGGAGACGCAGGCTGGGCTAAACCGGAAAAATTTCCCCCAGACGCTGAAGGCACTCCGCGTTGTGTCTCCGATGCGGGTTTCTGCTTTTTGATAGCGAATTCCACTCCGTTTTGGGAGAGGTGGAATTTGGGAGAGGCCCTACGGAGGGGCGCGTTTGGGGTCGGAGGGGACGGAAAGACTTTCTCTATAGCTAGGGGTACAGAGGCGCTTTACTTCTCGGCGCACGCGCTTACATCCCCCATTGTCGCAAAGCACTCGGCTGAAAACGAAATGGGGACAAATATTAGGCAACTGCAGGAAAGGAGGGGTGGTAATCCTCTTCTTGTTTAGGATACTCGTTTTGACAGCGAAGACTGAGGGGCTACACGGAAGACCGAGAATTTATTCATGAGAATTTATTGCACAGGGATGAGAGTGGAGACTTCGAGCCTAAAAGACAGCTCAGAACGTTTCCCGCGCCGCAGTCTCTTTACGATCCTGGCAATATTGGGCTGTTCGGCCCTTAAGTCACACCTCTAGTCCCAGACCTTAGTGGTATTTCCCTTCCCCGTGTGCCTTCTTCCTGTGGCCACTCATCTCGGCATCCTCGCCCAGAACTAAGGGCGTCTGGAACAACTCCTGCAAACTTGCGCTTCGCAGGGCGCACACGCACCAGTGGGCTCTCCCCGCGCGGCCCGCTCGGCTGCCCCGGGGACCCCTCGGGGGCCTGGGAAACCCGGAGTATTTTCCAGCACTCAACCTCGGCGCTCCTGTTCTATTTCAGTTCAGTCCCAGGGGCACGGACCCAAGGGTAGTAAACAATGCTGCTTATTAGAGATACAAACGGGCACAGAAAAGAACCGCGCGGAAAAGCAAGCGCAGAAAGCATTTTAACAAGTGGCCAGACATACAGAGCTGCCTTTGAAAGTGACTTCTAACGTACAACAGAAGGCGTTTCTCTAAAAACACTGAAGTTCGAAGAATATAGATTTATCAAAGCATGATGATTGGAGCAGTTTTTATTTATTTGGCTTTGCTCTCTGGAAATCAGGCAGAGTTGCTGCTACCTGCCGAAGCCTCTCTACCAGGCACCTCCTTCCTCCTCCCTCTTCCCCCTCCCTTACATCGCTAGGCCTCATATAAAAGGGAGGGGTCTTCCAGGTGTTGGCATACTTTGGAACCGTTATTTCAGATCCCACAAGAATTGAAAACACTACTTTCCCTTCAGGCAGAGACAACACGGGCTCTGGGGGGAGATGTCATTGTAATAGGCGAGGCCAGATAATTCAGAGATACAAAAAAAAAAAAAATTACACTTTTTCTTCTGACCTCCAGAGTGGGGTCTGAAGATTCCTCCTGGGGAGCGGGTGAAACCAATTTCTGCTCTGCCTGATGGCCTTAAGAAAGGGCCTCCCATCTGCTCTGAACACCCCCCTTGCAATGTCAGGAAACCTTCCTGCCTGCAAATATTGGCAAGAGGCTGCTACGACAGGCGGTGCTGCTTTAAATAGGAAGAAGACCACAGGGCAAAAGGAGTCTCAACCTTCCTACCCACCAGACCACCTGCCTCCCATCCCCAAAGGCCCAGCACTGGCAAAGGAGACTCTAAGGAAAAATCTCTGATCCTGAGCAGGGTGGGAAATGAATCAGTGTGTGTTCCAGGAACACGCCTCTATTGGATTCTCAGGAGCTGGGCTGCCCCAAAACAGGTCTCCCCAACCCAGCTGCTGAAGTTTTAGTGTCTGAGCATCTGTACCCTCCATGACCCAGTCTCTCCGCTTCTGTTGTGGTGGCTCAGTTAATGCTGGGAGAAACTTAAGAGGTTCCTCCATCCAGTTCTACTGGGTGGCTCTGCTTCTGCTTGTGCTAAGGAGAGGGTCTAGTCTCACGAAGGCCAGCCCTGTGCCCCACACAGAACTCTCAGCCTAGGAGATTGGACTGGGGCTGGCTCTGGCCGGGCCAGGGGGCTCTGACCTTGAATTTCATCCCCTCTGCCAACCAAGGGCATCTCTTTTGTCAGGAAATAATCATGAGGCCAACTACACCCAAGGAACAGCCTAAACTGTCTTTTCCCACCTCCCCCCGCCCCACCCCAAGCTGATGACCTCACAGTGTTCAAGCATTTTTGTTTCCTAATTTAATTCCTGTATTATTTTAGAACTTGTTCCGCTGTCTCTGGCCCCTTCCGCCTACCCTAGTTGACAACTTTTAGGAAGGGTTTCTGCCTGATGAACTCAAGCTTGAGAGACCTCCTTGCAAAGCCTGTGGCTGAATTTTAGAAGGTGCCTCAGTCACTTTTGGGGGTGAGCTCTGCTCTGTCCTTCCCACAGTTTTCCAAATCAACTGGCCTGTATCTTGTAATTTTACAGATGTGGAAACCAAGGTTCAGAGAAGGATTTGACTTACTCAAGGGCATATAGTGAGCTGAGAGCAGAGTCTGCATCAGACTCCGAGTTTCTCGATTTGAAGTCCATTTGCTCAGTTTTGAGGGTGGTATGATCGCTAATAATAAACTACTGTTCGGGAAGCATCAACTCCATACCAGACTACATGCCATGCCAGACACTTTACATAAGTCATCATGACAGCAATTCTAAAGAGCATCATTAGCCCCAATAAAAATTTAAAAATAAAATTATATAAGTAATGATATGCATAAACCAAAATACTTCCAATAATACAAAGGGGCATAAAATGAAAGTAAAAGTCTCCTACTCTGCCCTTCCCCCCTGTCCAGAATACCACTGACCTTTTTTGCCCTTTAGTGACTTTCTCCGTATCTGATAGACCTTATCATTACTCTGTGAATGAGGAGAGGTTGGCTCACATCAGGCAGACTGGCTGGGGCTACCTGTCTCCAGGCTCAGCACTTCCATTCTTCTGCATTAGCTAAGGTGAGTGGGAAGAAAACGGAAGTGAAGGAAGCCAGAGATTAAAAAGAAGGGTCAGGCTAGAGTTAATCTCACCCCTTCCTTTCCTCTCCTCCTGCCCCATCCAGGCTCCCACTAATGCTACAGTTTTTCAGGGGCTCAGACCATAGGCTCTCTCAGGGCAGATAACCTGATGCTCATCTGTGATATCAACTAGACAAGCAGCTCTTCTCAGGCCCCTGTCACCTGAGGACTGTCACCCAAGTGCTGCCCACACCCTCTACTAGCTCTAGGACTGGTGCAAACCTCTTAGGCTTGAGATTTCCCTGCCTGTCTCTGTGGGTTGTTCCAAAGCTAGAATGAGAGGCAGGGAAAGGACCCCATAAAACTTGAAATCTCTCCATGTAAATAGAGCAGCTGCCTTTCAAAGGCCTGTATAGGACCCTGTGCCCTGTTTGTTCAGAACAGTGGATTTTTAGGGTTCTTTGCAAAAAGGGTGTGTTTTGGGGATTTGAGGGTTAGCATTTTGTGAGTTGTGCCTGTGGGGCAGCGCTAGAAGTACGTCTTAGAGAAGAAGGGGCTGTTCATTTATCCCTGAAAGACGGCAACACTGAGTCTTTGGAATCTGAGTGGATTTCTTTCTGCTGGAGAACAGATACAGCTAAGCTGGTGAGGGCTGAAGGAGGTAGTTACCTTGTTTGGGTTGCACAGTGGGGTGTAAGAGGTGTGGCTGAAAGGATGCTTAAGCCGGTCCCTTTGGGTAGCTGTCTACCTCCCAAGGCTGATCTGAGACTGTTTAGGGGCTGAAGCAGTGGTGAGGGTGAACACTGGCGGGCCTGAGCTTCCCAGAACCAGTCATTTCATTTGTTATTATTTTTTGAGTGGAAGGGGGGGATATTAAAGGATGGATGTGATCGTTTTTCCAGGGAGCTAGTCCTGTCATTGAGGCTCCTTCATTCTGGAAGAATCTTTAGAACCATCCTCAATTGAGGGGCCTCCAAGTGAGAGCAAATGATAAGCTGCGGCCATGGTCTCCTAAGCTTTGCAGAGGAAGAGCCGCTGGGGAGGGGGTCTGGTGTCTCTGAAAAGCCCATCTACAAACATGCCCAGAGCCCGGTGACACGCACAGATATGAGATGGGACGGAGGGAGACTGAACGTCAGGCAAGAAGAAGAAAACGGTTTTAAAGTGAATGAAGGGAGCTGGGGAGTGGGCGGGTTCCAGAGAGAAACCGTGAAAGGAGGGAATGGCAGATTTTCCTGGAGGCCTAGCCGGGCTGCAGAGCTTGCCTTCAACGCCGGTGTCAGGACAAAGGATGCTGCGCCCCCTGGTGGCACACCGGCAGCCGGCGCCCGCACGCTACGGCGGAGACCGGGCGGCCAGACCCAGGGACCAGCTGGAAAAGTCGGCGGGTCAGATGCCTTTTCTTCTGTTCGCTAAGGGAGTTGAAGTTGAAATAGCCTTTGCTTTCTCAACTCTGCAGTCTAAATAGAGACGCTGGTATAAAGAGAGCGGGTTTTGTGATCGTGGTATGCAGTTTAGGCCGACAGGACAATGCCTGTTTGGAAGTAGCCTGGTGGGGTGGGAACTGCCCTGGCTGGGAGAAAAGACCTGCGTTTTAGGTGGAGTGCTGGTCTGGAGCTAGTCTTTAAAAATGTAAGAACCTCTTTTTCCTAGTCTTAACACAAACGGGGATGCAGTAAGATGTTTTGAAGGTCTTTTCCAAGCTCCAATACTGGGATTTATGAGATAATCATTACTCTTTTCCCAGAGCCTTCCACATTTGACATGATTTTTTTCTACTGACACACAGGTGCAAATGTTACATGTTTCGGCATCATAAGTTCCCTGGTTCTGAGCAAAGATTTTTGTGGCTCCTTTCCTCTTAAAAATGCAAAATAATCCTCTTTTCACACAGAAGCCATCCCCTCCACCTTTTGTGGAGCCTCTTGCAAAAAGCAGCAGGGTGAGCACAGATCTTTAGTCTCTGCTCTATTTCTTTTAAAAATAAAGTAGGAAAGTGTTGTGCTGGAAATTATGCTGCTAAGTGTTACATGTGGTAGGTGTGAATGTATGTTTCAATAGTTCCAGGCACAAGACCAAAAACCTCCCCAGAATTAGCAGAATTTTCAGCTATAATCTGGCTAACATTTCTGCAAATAGGTACAAAGACCAATTTGGGAGTATGCTGCCTCCAAGGAGCTGTATAGTTGGGTTTCCATTGAAATTTGGGGCCATCCCTTAGATGGTCAGGTGATTTAAAGTAGGATCGCTGAGAGTTCCCTCTCTTAAAACCTGCAGATCGAGTCTGAGTAGCCAGTTATACCCCACGGCAATTTCTCCTTTCTGCTCTGCACTTGAAGTCTTATCGTTATAGAATGGGTACATTTTCGTTTCCGTTTTTAAGAAACTGATTATAGTGCTGCAAAGGATCACTTGAGTAGCAATCTTTTTTTTTTTTTTTCTGTACGCGGGCCTCTCACTGCTGTGGCCTCTCCCGTTGCGGAGCACAGGCTCCGGACGCGCAGGCTCAGCGGCCATGGCTCATGGGCCCAGCCGCTCCGCGGCATGTGGGATCTTCCCGGACTGGGGCACAAACCCGTGTCCCCTGCATCGGCAGGCGGACTCTCAACCACTGCGCCACCAGGGAAGCCCGAGTAGCAATCTTAGTTTTGCAGAGCTAGAGGGAGTGTGCAGCCATTGTCCCATGGTAGACAGTGTCACCATGCCATATGCTACCCCGGAGGAGCCAGGTCCATCTCTCTGCGAGAGGGGAAGCAGGAAGAAGAGCAGCCCATGCAACATGGCGGATGGCAGCTGCTGAGGACCGGGCTAGTGCTGTGACTTGGAGCACTGTGCCCATTCTGAAGTGAACAGCTGTGTACTGGGCTGAATTGTGTTGTGTCCCCTCCAAAATTCATACGATGAAGCCCCAACCCCTAGTACCTCAGAGTGTGACTCTATTTGGAGAGAGGACCTTTAAAGATGCTATTCAGGTAACAGGAGGTCAGTGGGGTGGGCTCCCATCCAATGTGACTGCTGTCCTTATAAGAAGAGGAGATTAGGACACAGACAGGTATACAGGAAGAGCCTGTGAAGACACAGGGAGAAGGTGGCCATCAGTGAGAAGCCAAGCTCGAGACTGAGGCCTTAGAAAAAGCAACCCTGCTGACACCTTGATCTGAGCCGTCTAGCCTCCAGAACTGTGAGAAGATAAATTTCTGTCATTTAAGTCACTCAGTCTATGGTACTTCGTTATGGTAGCCCTAGTGAACTAATACAAGCGGCAACTTGGCACCAGCCAATTCTGTGCTCCATTTAGGGCTGCAAACATAGAGTTACCAAATTTTTCTAGTTTTCAAGAGAGGTTAGGAGTCTTTTGCTTTTTAACTCTTGGCAGCAGGGCTGGTGGCTTCACAGACATGCAACCTGTGCAGTCACACAGGACCTGGTACTAGGAAGGGCCTCGGTGCTTGGTTTAATGTGAAATTCTTAAACTTTGAACAAGGGGCCTGTATTTTCACGTTTCACTGGACCCCGCAAACTATGGAGCCAGTCCTAACATGAAGTTTGAATAAAGTTTAAGGTTAAATAAAGTTTAAATAAGGCTAAGAGTATGAAACAAAATATGTCTGAGGCTGGATGCAGCATGGGACACGTGTATGAACTTTCTTTTGCTAAATGGATTACGATTTCCCATTCCCCCAGAATCCCTGGGAAGAAATTTGTAGAGCCCAGAGGCTTTCTGGGGGTTGGAAGAAAGGCACAGATATTCCCCAGGTGTGAGATTCTACATGAGCTAGTGTAACCCTAACCAAAAAAAAAAAAAAAAAAGAAACTTTTGTTTTCAGGGATGGGTAATAAGAACGTCACAATAAGAATATGCTGAACAAAGGGGAGGGATAAACTGGGAGACTGGGATTGACATATACACACTACTATATATAAAATAGATAATTAATAAGAACTTGCTGTATAGCACAGGGAACTCTACTCAAAACTATGTAGTGGCCTGTATGGGAAAAGAATCTAAAAAAAAAAAAAAAAGAGTGGCTATATGTATATGTATAATTGATTCACTTTGCTGTACACCTGAAACTAATACAACATTGTAAGTCAACTATATGCCAATAAAAATTAAAAAAAAAAAAGAATATGTTGAGAAAAGGCCCAACACGAGGAACTAAGTGTTTGGTTTGGGATGGAGAGCTGGGTTGGGCCCTGCATATGCCTGCTGCTGGAAGCTCTCCCAGAGCCATCCACCTGGGCACCGAGTTGGGCTTTGGGAAACTGGAACTGAGTATGTTCCCCAGTATGACCAGTAGGACTCTGAGGGGCAGTACAGCCCACTGTATAAGCAACATGGAGACACAGCAAGTGACAAAGTGAGAGGGACTGGCTAGACCCCAGTTTTCTGCCCACAGCTGGGGAGCAGGATTCTTTCTCCTTTGGGCTGAGCCAGTCCTGAGATTCTTGAGAGGTTTTCACAGTTGGGCTGGGTTAGGAGTGCTGAGTTGAGAGAGGGAAATCTGGACTGCCTGTTTCAAGGTGGGCCTGAGCACTCCACTGTAAGTGAATGAGATTCTTGAGGGTCATGGTGCATGCCATGTCGGTTGACTCTCATCTGGAAGGGAAAATTTTGCCCCTGGTGAAAGGAACATCAGTCATCAGTGAGCAGAGTCCCAGGGATATTATGGAGAGATCCTGTTTTTAAGGCTATGCATTGATTTATAGAAGCTCACTGAAAATATTATAGCGGAATGTTTGGTCAGGAGGTCTGCTTTTCTAGTTCTATTTCTGCCTGGTACTGGCTAACTGGAGAGTGTAAATTTAAAAAAAAAGTAATTTCTTATGCACATTTATGCAAACTCCCTCAGGGGAATGAGTGAAAGACTGTTTGAGACCCTCTGAATTTCTTGGAAGAAAGTTGCTGTATAAATTAATATAGAGCTTTTTTTTTTTTTTTTCATCCCAGGTCTGCACGACACTTGGAAGAACACTTCCCATCACGCAAGGGAGAAAATGAAGCTCTCTACTGGTCTCTATCAGAGAAGCGAAAAATTCCCCCTCTCTTTTCTGCAAGTTTCCCAAACCCTATGACTCTGATTTCCAGGCCAGAGAGTAAGGTTTAATTTTTATTACTCTTTATACTTTGCATATGGAGAGTGCCTGAACAGCACTGTGAGGTCCTAGTTATTATGAGCCTGTTGTGGGCAAGGCCAGGCCTTGGTGTGACAAGAAATTCAATCACACCTGCTTAGTGATCTGTGGGCCCCAAGTCAGCTCCTATGTTCTCCTGACAAACAGCGCCCTCCCCCGCCCTGGAGTTGGTGAGCAGACTCCTTCTTTGGGCTGAGCCAGTCCCAGGATTCTTAAGGGGTTGGGGTAGTGACCCCAAATTTAAGAGAATTGGAATTCTGTATGTGGCGTTTCTACTTCCATTCCTAAACGGTAGGGAAGGAGAACGAGCATGTGGAAAATAAGAAACCTAGCTAAAAATTGTAACTTAAAAGACCACTGGGTTAAGAGAAATGAAAATTATGTCCACATAAAAACTTGTCCACAAATGTCATAGCAACATTATTCATAATAGCTGAAAAGGAGAAACAGTTCAAGTGGCCGCCTGGCCACCAACTAATGAGTGGATAAACAACATGTGGTATATCCCTACAATGGATTACTATTTGACAATAAAAAGGAATGAAATATTGACACATGCTACAACATGGATGAACCTTAAAACATTATGCTAAGTGAAAGAAGCCAGCCACAAGGGAACACCTATTGTATGATTCCATTTATATGAAGTTCCTAGGCTAGGTATATCTATAAAGACAAAAAGTAGACCATCAGTCACCAAGGGCTATAGGTCAGGGTGGAGACACTGGAAGATGACAGTTGAGTGGGTCAGAGTTTCTTTTGGCAGGTGATGAAAATGTTCTAAAACTAATTGTGGTGAAGGTTGAACAACTCTGTGAATGTACCAAAACCATTGGATTTTGCACTTTAAATGGGTAATTTGCATGGTGTGCAAATTATGTCTCAATAAAGCTGTTAATCTTTTTTTAATGATACTCTAAAAATGACCATTGGTTTATATATTTTTCTGAAGTTGCTCACCTTGGGATAAATGTGTCTAGGCTTAAAAACAGATTGTATGAACTAAGTAAAATGAGAATGTGGAAACAGTGATTTTTCTCCTAGGTAGAGAGGCTGATTTGCAGAACCATGTGTAGCCACAATAGTTGTACCAGTAAATGTTTTGAACTTTGCTGAACATTTTTTTCCTTAGCCTGAAATCATTAATACCTGTTTGAATGATGATACGGAAGTGGCTTTGTTGTTTTTGTCTTTTCCATATTCCTTTCCCTTTCCTAACTAATAGCACCCCGATTTTCTCTTAAGGACCCACCCACCTCATTTTCAGTCCGTGTGGTTTGCATGTTGCTGAATGCCTTAGGCTGTATGACTCCAACCTGATCAATTAGCAAATTCTACCCAGTGGTGTTGGAGCTGGCTCATACCAGCTCATCTGAACCAACCAGTAAATTTTCAGGAATTTTGCGAGCCAGTTGTTAAATGTCATCACCATTAAAATTTAAAGTATATATATTTATAATTAAATAAATTATATTTAAAACAAAGTTAATAGGCACTCAAAACTCATCACTTTCTAATTATTTGAATACATTATACTCTTATCTGTGCTCTTGAGGCTACTGACATCTATTGGATCTGGATGGTGGAAGTACTATATAACGGTCTGCTACTGTGCATCCTTTCCCAACTCCAAGTTCAGTGACTTCCTGTTGATAACTTGAAATTGGACATGGTGGCAGTATTTAAACCATGGAGGTTAGGCAAATATTATATATGAGGGCTCCCCCTTTTTTTTCAAGGAAATTGTTAAACATTTACTAGCTGTAGTGGGTTGAATGGTGTCCCTCGCAAAAGATATGTCTGTACTCTAATCCCTGGAACTTGTGACTATGATCTTATTTCAAAAAAGGATCTTTGCAGGTGAAATTAAATTAAGGATCTTGAGATGAGATCATCCTGGATTATCCCAGGGGGCCATGCATACAATCACGTGTGTCCGTATAAGATCAAGGCAGAGGGAGATTAAACACAAATACACAAAGGAGACACACAGATAAGAGACAGAGGCAATATGACTAAAGAGGCAGAGATCTGAGTGAAGCGGCCACAAGCCGAGGATTGTCTGGAGCTACCAGAAGCTGTAATAGATAAGAAACAGAATCTCCCCTAGAATCTCTGGAGGGAGAATAGCCCTGCTGACATCTTGATTTTGGATTACTGAGCTCCAGAAAAGAGGAAGTAAATTCCTCTTATTTTAAGCCACCCAGTTTGTGGTAATTTGTTACGGCAGCCACAGGAAACTAATGTACACGCTGCAGCATTATACATGGTTCAGGGATGGGCATGTGACCCATGCTAGGAGAATAGGAGGTCTGCTTCTATTGTAAACGAAACACTCTGCTTCTAGCCAGGGTGGCTATGTGGGTCCATCTTTGCCACCATATTTATTTGCCAAAGAAGGAAAACAGCATAGAAAGTGGTAAAGTTGGGATGTAGAGACAGAAAAAGAGAAAGAGAGAGAGAATCCAGACAATGTTATTTGAGAAGCTAGACCTGTTCTACCATTGAATTTTTTAAATTCTTTGAACAAATTAATTTCTTTTCTTTCTAAACCAAGTTCTTATCCAATAAAGCCATGTTAATTTTCAGAGCACAGATAGGGTTGTAAATACAAACAACTGCTATCATTTCATTAGTTACTATTTAAATCAAGCATAACTAACAAAGAAAATTTTAAAAAATATATATATATATATATATCAAACAGTGAACAATCTGAGATCTACCTGAATTCAATCGTGTTCACTTGTTCCACAATTATTGAGCCAACCATGTCTAAAACATTCCATTCAGGACAGATATCCATCTATTTAAGAGCTTAACAATTTATTTGCCCATAAGGAGTTTAGTGTAGCCCACATTAATGAGGTTACCAGCAGGATTAACTTTTCATTACATAGTCCATATTTTTCCAGACAGTACTAAATTCATGTAATTTCATTATTTTTCCTAAAGAGAACTTGTTTAATGCACAACTGAAATATTTTAACTTGTTTATGAGATTACATTTAAGTACATTCACAGATCTCTGTGAATAAAAAAATCTCTCTCAGAATTTTTGGGTTGGGAAAATATTCTTATAGTGATTTCCAATAATACTGTACCTTTGGTAATTTTGTACCTTTCAGCAATTTTTATTTTCCATTATCCTAAGTAATTTCTTAGTGTGGACAAGCACATTTCGAAAGGAGCATGCCTCAGAAAATCCTAAGGACAGACATACCGTATTGAACTATTTTTAAAGTAAAAAGAAAATCTTTTTATCTTTAGCATTTCTATCTCTAACCATTTTTCCAGTTCAAGAGGTTTAAAATTAATTCTGTACCTCATAATCCTATCTCTTACCTCTATTTTCAAATACCTTTGTTTTTTGATGAGCACATTTTGGATGAATTCCCAGTCAACTTTAAAAATTTAATTAAACTCAGCTAAGTTTAACTCAGATAGCATTAACAGAGAGTTTCTTGATAGCTGATTAACTGGGAACCCATCTTTAGGAATTCTAAGAAAAAAAGGTTGCTGAGCGTTGTTTGTTGCTAAAAGTTCTAATACTGACCTCACTAGCATCAATAAACGAATGCCCACTTGTCTTGATTTAAAAAGGAAGTGAACTTTCAAATGCAAATATCCAAATATTACATTATTCTGAGTATGTTATACTTGCTAGTAGCATTACTTACCAAAAAAGAGAATTGGAGTATTTTCAAGTCAAAAAACCCACATAAACCATCAAACACATAAAGAACAAGCAAGCAGACTGCACACACACACGCACACACGCAGGCACTCACGCACACGTATGTGAAGCATAGGGAATAAAAGATTTTACTGAGGACATATATCATACATTCATCGATCAATGTTCAAGCCTACTCTCTTAGTCTAGAACAGTACTTCTCCTGTACAAAAAAGTAGCCACCTCGACTTCCCTGGTGGCGCAGTGGTTAAGAATCCACCTGCCAATGCAGGGGACACAGATTCGAGCCCTGGTCTGGGAAGATCCCACATGCCGCGGAGCAACTAAGCCCGTGCGCCACAACTACTGAGCCCGTGTGCTGCAAGTACTGAAGCCCACACGCCTAGAGCCCGTGCTCTGCAACAAGGGAAGCCACTGCAATGAGAAGCCCGTGCACCACAACGAAGAGTAGCCCCTGCTCACCGCAACTAGAGAAAGCCTGCGGACAGCAATGAAGACCCAATGCAGCCAAAAAAAAAAGTAGCCACCAATGGAGAGGGATGGACTGGGAGTTTGGGACTAGCAGATGCAAACTATTATATATAGCTAAACAACAAGATCTTACTATATAGCACAGGGAACTATATTGGAAAAGAATATGAAAAAATGTATATATATGTATAACTGAATCACTTTGCTGTACAGCAGAAATTAACACAACATTGTGAATCAACTATACTTCAATAATATAAATTTTTTTTAAAAAGGTAGCCACCAAAATTTGGGGGGAGATTAGAGTCGTTATCTATTTGGACTTGCAAGAAAACATGGGAAAATCAAAGCTTAGCTTTCAGAATCCCCATTTTTGTAGCCCCCTAGAAGCCTAACATAAAAATTGGGAACACATAAAGTTCACCAAAGACAGAGGTAAACAGACTCACAATAAGTGTTTAGAAAGCTACTTTGTTCCCATGAACAAAAGCAGCATTTAAATATTACTCATTCTTGATAACGCTGGCTATGGAGAACTCAAGCAAGTTTGCTTTTTTCCTAAAGCAAAAAAAGAAACTCACTCACCACCAAAGCTGAAATACAAGGAACCGGAAAAGATCAGTGATTTGTTCCCTGATGGCAGCTTTATGCCAGAGGTACAAGAGTTTCTTTACACTAAATTGTTTTCTTCATGTGGAAAACATTGATAGGAATCTAGGTGAGTGGATATAATTAAGTAGTTGTGTGGCTCTAACATGCTCTTTTTTCCCCATCTAAACACCTCAACATCTGCCCAGGAACCAGAGGAGAGGAACAGCCTTCGAAGAGTTTGGCCCCCGAGATATTTCCAAACTGCCGGGATGAAGGCTTGGAACAACTACAATAGGGAACCATCCTGCCTTGGACCCGAAGCTACATTGATGACCTAATACATCTTTCCATCTCTGACTGCCATAGTTTTATGAGCATCAAGAACTGGGCATCTGCCATAGTCAACAAACAGAGCTTCTCCAGAGCTTATACAGCCACAGAAACTCAAGTATCCCCCACAACATAGATCGTACAGTCTCCCAGGGCTCAGGGTGCTGCCTCTAGCTTTCACCAGGTATGAGATGGAAATGCTTCTCTGGCAGGATAATTCTTAAAAGGAAGCGTGCGTGTTACCCTCCATGTTGTCTTGGCTTAAGAACTCTAAGTCAGTGCAGACCAGATTGCTGAGAAACTAGCAAAGGATGGCTTAAGGGCCCTCTCTCTCAGGGACCCCTTCCAAAGCCCTATACCTCATTTTGTATTTGTAATTTTGCATTCTTTTGGTTGAGTCCCCTTAACTGCATAAGCTGTAGAATCCCCCCCACCTCCCGCCCCACCAAATGGGGATCTGCCCTTACCTTGAAAAGAGTGTGAAAATTAAACACAAACTCCTATTCCTCTTTTATGGATACCCTGCTCCCCTGGCAAGTCACTGTTTACGACGAGATCCCTTGGTTTGTGTCTCTGGTCCTCAGCTGTCCTCTGAACTAGAGCAGTGGTTCAAAAACTGGCTCCTTAGCTCCTAGTGGAAAGAACACTCCATTGTGGGCTAACTATTACAATGTCTCACTGCTCCACATGAGCTAAGTTTTGTTTTCTACTTAAGTTGACGGATTTGGAGTAGGCTTCTACACTTTCTTAACAGGGCTCTCGAGGGACCAAGTCACAGCATCATCTATTTTTTTTCTGATTACAAAAGTAACAGCATGTATATAGTATAGATCCATAAATAACTTGAAACATTATAATATATAGCACAGAAAGTGAAAATCTTTCATAATCCCACACAGCTGAGAAAACCAGTTAACATTTTTTTAAAGGCATATATTAAAGTATATTTATTATTTTACAAAAATGGGATTATATTCTCAACTTTGAAGTGTGCTATTTTCCACCTAGCAACATGTCTTACACATATTTCCATGCCAGTCTGTAAAAAATGATCTTCCTTTTAATCTTCTTTTCTTTTTAACGGCTCCATGGTATTGTATTCCATGGCTGAACCAAACTTTCCTTAACCAATTGCCTGTTAGTGCACATTTGGGGCCTTTCCAGTTTTCCCCGTAACACAGATTCTTGCAAACATCATTTTACACTTACATCTTTGAGCAGTTGTAGGAGTATTTCTCTATGATGAATTCCCAGGTGGATGATTATCGGGTCAAAGGGTATGAGCACTTCATTTTTAATAGCTATTGCCAAATTGCCCTCCAATAATTTTATACCGATTTATACCCCCCAACCACACTGTAAGAAGAAGGCTGTTTCCCCACCCCACCTTAGCAACACTAAAATCATGCAATTTGGGGATGTCTGATGTGAGTTAGGAGTTAAGAGATTCAGCCTGTGGAGCTTTTTCCCTTTGTGAACAGCTAACAAAGACATCAAAAGTCTCCCCCTTTCCTTGATGAACCCTCTGCTCTGAGTGAGCCAATACCCGGACAGACATCTAGCTAATGTGAGAGGTGAAAATTCTAACACCTAATGCTTGCGCCTAGCTGGATTAGAGACAATTGGCCAGTGAATGCATAAGCAAATGTGTGAGTTATAGAATACTTAATAACTTAATTATGAAAGAAATATAAAGCAGTCCTGACTTGGGCACCTCAGTTTTAACGTAAACAGCACATTTGATCTCGTAGCATCAGAATATTTACATCGGCACAATTCCTGGAATTCACCCGTATGTTTAGTGGAGGAAAGTAATTTGAAAAATCTATTCTTTAAAGGTATGTGAAAAGTGACTTTGAGTCAGGCCATTTAAGAAGAGCAACGTTTGCCAACATCCAGTCTGAAGGAGCTCATTCGGAGGATTACCATGGTTTATGTCTCCAGAATCAGGATGAATGGGCATTAGACTGAGAAGAAACTTCAGGAGTTATCCAGTCAAAAGATTTTGAACCTCTGCTCCACGAAGATTTGGGGTTGCTTTAGGGAGACAGAAGAAGTTGACAGAGGAGTAAGGCAGCAGGGGTTAAAGGCACATGGTATTCTAACCCTAATTCCACAAGAGCCCCACTGGGATCTGCTTCATATGGTGGGTTATACAGTGCCTTATCTGGAGCAAGTTGATCCCTTACTTTCCTCGTCTATAAAATAGACACGATAACAGTGCCTGTTAAGAGTAGTGAAGATTAAATTCAATAATACTGTACATGTCACTGGCTTAGCCAAATACCCTGCACGTGCCAAGGACTCAATGAATGGTTACTAATGTATTATTTACGATTTTCCTTTGAAAACGGATTCTGCCGCTAAAACATACACTTGAAAACCACCCATTTATTTTTGTCATCTTGCAAATAAGGTGGTTCTTTCAGATGGAGTGGTGTTAGATTTTATTTCCTGCTTCCCAATCCAATGATCTTACTCTGAGACCCCAGTCCACTTTCACGGAGACTGCTGGGGGCTCTGAGGATAATCGGACTCCCACACACCAGGTGGCTTCACTCGCCAACAATGTGGCCAAGATCACAGCTCCTCTGTCTGTGTTCCCATTGATTTATAGAAGAAATATCAACGTACGAAAAAAAAAAGTTTCCCTTGCCCTGTGGGAGAAAGTCCCTGCAGGTTCACCATGAGAATTGAACATGGAAGTTGCAAAATGTTAAAAAGATTACCTAGTTGCCATCTCATCCATTATTATGAGGACAATTGAAAGGAGTTCTGAAAGGGACACTTAAACCTTCTAAGACTGGCTGAATTTTCTCTTCTTGGCCAGATGTTTTTAAAAGGAAGAATTCATCCAACAAACATACACTCTTATCAAGCCTTTTCTCAGGAAAGCTTGTCTCTATGTAGGGGAAGTTTTCAAGTTTTCCTAATGAATCACAGACATAAGGCTGGAGGGGGAGAGCTTCCAGCATTTTCCTCTTTGAATGGTCCAACATGAGACCAAAATCCAGGGAGTAAGGAGCAAAACCTTCCAAACCGTCTATCTTTTCTACCCAAGAACTCCTTCCATGCCCATCACTGCTGCTGCCGGAGAGCCAGACGTGGGTTTGGGGAGGGGCTTCTCTGTGTCAGGGCCATTTGGGGTCTGTGCTAGACTTAGGAACAAGTAGACATAAAAGCTGTAGAATTAAGGGTTGAAAACAGCATTTAATGAAACCCCTCCCTCCAGACGCTCTTGATCAAAGTCTCTCCTTGCACTAAGACAACCGGTCTACAGTTGCATACATAAAACTCTGGCAACACTCTGTCCTCATGGCTTTCAACAGAGGCTTTAGACCTCTGAAACTGGGCATCGTCCCAGAATTGAGATCCAGTTGCATTACGCATACCAGAAGACACACCACCACAGCCGAAGCCCGTGCAACCACTTTCTTTTAACCTCGCGTCTGTGAAAAATTACTTTCCAAAAAAATAAGTGAAACCCGATGTCTTCTCCGGGTGGTTATTTTTGCGCCTATGAAGTCAGTAAAACTCTCCAGATTTATTAGACAGCCCTGCTGCGGAAGACAAGACCACTTCCTATTCCCCAGCAGAAATGTGTGCCATTCCTTTCTGTAACCTTCTGACCACAGCTTTTAATTTTATTTATTTCTTTTATTTTTCCCAGAAAATTTGTCAGAACCTTCTAAGATAAGTGGCTTGGCCTGCACTAAAATCCCAATCTCTGGCATCCAAAAGTGACAAAATGAACACATTTCAGGCTCCTCTAGCTTTTCTTCTTTCCTTCCTGTTTTAGAGAGACCCTAGTTCCTTTTCATCAGAAACAGCAGAGTCTGGCTGTCTCTCCTTCAACCACTCTAAACACCAAACGTAACACCTACCAACAAGTTATACCCCTGTGGGTATCCACTAACCATGGGATGATGACCATGACAATGACAACTGGAATCAGCTCTGTTTACTGCCACAGTATTTATCGAGCCCCTACTGTATATGCCAGGGTTCTCCTGCGTATGGAGATGCAAAAATGTAGAGGATAATGTACATTCTTTCCAGGAGCTCAGAGTCTACTGGGGAAATAAACATGTTAACAAGTACAAGTCATTTAGTGTGACAGGTTTACTAATAAACAGAATCTTGTGGGATACAAAGACTAGGACATGGAAAGGTAATGAAGGGCTTCTCAGAGGAGATGACTCTTGAGCTGTGTGTTTAAAGATGAGTAGGAGTTCATCAGATACACTTAGGGAAGGGCATGCCATGCAGAGGGACTACCAATTGCAAAGGATCAGAGGTGTGAACTAGCATGGTGCATCTGGGACCTAAGACGTTCTGTGCGTTGGGAATGAAGTTCAAAACGTAAGCAACCTGTGTTCATGCATGAATGTGGGTAGACTTTTTAGGCAAAGGGGAACTACCGAACAGGATAAAGACTTGGCGTAGCTGGGGTAGCGTGATCAGCAGAAAGAACACAAGTGGCGGAGTGCTATCCAGGGGAGAAATGAAGAGAACCTGAACTATGCCAGTGTGATGGGAATGGAGAGGAAGATTTAGAGTGATAGCAAAGAGGAAGACATAAAAAGGTAGTAGAATCGCAAAGATTCCCACTCCAGAAGGACTTTTAAGCAACTGTATTTCATTATTTAACAGTGAAAATTACCTCCTAAATGCTTTTAGTATTATTGACTCACTAAATTTTTTTTCTCCACCTATTTCCAAAACTGATTTGAAGTAGGAAAGAGATTCTCTAGCTGCAGCCAGGGCCACCGTGTATGACTGTGTAACCTTGGCCATCTATGAACTAATGAAGAGCTTTTGTAGTGCATTATACCTGGTTCAGTCATTCTGAACATCGTTTAAAGAAACTCATACCAGCACCATCCTGACTAGCTTGAATTTTGATTATCCTCGTGTTAATATGCCATCTATCACAACTTACTTTTTACTTCACTGGATGATAACTTCTAATTCACTTACTCATCGTTTCAGGGCATTAAGAGAGAAGGTGCTCTTGGCTACGTGAGCTCATTCGGTTTTGGCAAAGAAAAGAAGGTGAAGTGCAGCATTTTGGGAATCAGAAGACTCTTGATTTGTTCCCTGTGAAACTGGGCAAGGCACATAAGCGCAGTTTTACCAACTGTTTAATGGCCCAACATTAATGTCTACCTCATAGTTCTGGTGTGAGAATTAAACGAGCCTATGAATAGAAAGTGCTTGGCACATAGTAAGTTGACAGGTCTTAGTACTCTCTCTGCTTGAAATATAGTATCTCATTATAATCTTCTAGTTTTACAGAAAAGGAAATTTAAGCTCTTGGAGAGCCTTTGTTTATCATTATATTTCCAGTCTGCAGAATAGTGTCTGTCTCAAAACACCTAAGTGTCTTGCTAAGAGGGATTAAATAATAACTTGTCCAAAGTCAAACATCTAGTAAATAGCATGATTAGGATTCAGACCTAAGTCTGCACGATTCCAAGCCCAGTGCTCTTTTAATAATTTCCCAGTTTCACTGTATAAAAGACAAGGACGTGGAAGCTGATTCAAGTGCTGCTTTGTGCCTTCTTTTACTACCAGTTCTCAAATGATTTGATTATTATCCTTTAGGGTTCTCAGTATAAGTAGTTTCCATCCATATCATTTAAAGGTCATTTCCAGAGTATTTATACAAGGGTCAAGCTCATGGCTTATATTTTTTGCTTGAGCCCCATTTCCAGTTTTTAATGCTTTCTAGGTGAGGTTCACCTGCTAGAGGCTACAGAAGGCATTTCAGCCTTAACATCTCCAAGCCAGGGCTCATCCACCGGCCCCCACCTCTCCCTTCTTCCACATTCACCCTCCAGAAGCCCTGCTTCCCCTTATGTCCTGATAGATGACATTTTTTTCCACCCAGGCACTCAAGTGAAAGATTTTGGCTTCAATCTTTACTCCTCCCATTTTCCTTATCTGACTGGACACCAGGTTTTATTGTTTCTATCTCAGAAATGGTTTTCAGGTCTGACTTTTCCTTTTCACCTCAGCTGCTACTCTCTAATTCAGTACAGTGGTCCCTCGGTACCGGTAGGGGATTGGCTTCGGCCCCCATGGCCCCCACCAGAATACCAAACTCCAGGGGTGCTCAAGTCCCTTATATAAAATGACACAGTATTTGCATATAACCTACACACAGCCTCACACACACTTTAAATCACGTCTAGATTACTTATCATACTTAATACAATGTAAAAGTTATGTAAATAGTTGTAAACACAATGTAAAGTCTGTGTCAATAGTTGCTGGCAAATTCAAGTTTTGCCTTTTGAAACTTTCTGGAATTTTTACTTTTCAACTATAACCCATGGAGATGGAGGGCTGACTATACTTCATCATCTTTTGTCTGAAGGGTTTGGGCAGCTTCCAAGTTGACCTTCTTCCCTTCAGTCCCTTCCCTCACCAGCCTTTTTTTTTTTTTTTTTTTTTTTTTTTTTTTTTTTTTTGTGGTACGCGGGCCTCTCACTGTTGTGGCCTCTCCCGTTGCGGAGCACAGGCTCCGGACGCGCAGGCCCAGCGGCCACGGCTCACGGGCCCAGCTGCTCCGCGGCATATGGGATCCTCCCAGACCGGGGCACGAACCCGTATCCCCTGCATCGGCAGGCGGACTCTCAACCACTGCGCCACCAGGGAGGCCCCCTCACCAGCCTTTTGAAGGCAAAATGATCTTCCTCTAACATAGAACAGATCTGACACTCTCCAGCTCTATAAAACCTTTGCCAGTGCCCCTTACCTCCAGTGTAAGAGGTTATACTCACTACTATGTAATATTTTATTTAAAACCGAGCCCAGTCAGATTTTCCTGCCACTCTTCCCATGAGTCCTTAGCTTTAGCTATACTGAACCACTTGCCCTTCCCCAAATGCCCAACATACTTTGGGACTTTGGGCCTTTCTTCCAGCTGCTTCCTCTGCCTAGAATGACCTTCCCCTCCTTTTTGGCCTTGAAAATTCCTGCTCATTCCTTAAGGCTCAACCCAATTTCACATCCAGGGTGAGGCTCTTTTCACTTCCCCCAGCTGACTCGAGGAAAATTAATTTTCCTTTGCATTCATCACAGCACTTCCAACGTTTTCATTAAAATTAGTTCTTTATGTATTAATGGTCCATGGAGACTTAAGGTCAAGGACTACTTAATTCATTGATGTGACCCCTGTCCCAATATAAAGCTAGTTAAGTTTTTTTTGTATTTAAGGAAAAAGAGCACATTGGTCTTTTTTTTTTTTCTGTATCTATTTTTTTTGAATTTTATTTTATTTATATTTTTATGCAGCCGGTTCTTATTAGTTATCCATTTGCACATTGGTCTTTTAAAAAAATTAATGAATAACAGTATAAGTAGTAAAAGGAAGATAAGTCATGTGGAGGGTGGGATGATATCAGATGTTAGGGATTTTGGTCTCATTCATAGGAGGTACTCCATACATGTTAGTTAATTCATGAACAAATCTACTTTATAAATACTTGACCTCACTCCAGGCACAACTTTGCTTAATAACAAAGGTAAAGAATAGCTATGAAAAGGACAGATTGGTCTCAGGATCATATGAAACTGGAAATCCATTAAAACCATATCACTCCTAATAGTGAGGTTTCTTTAGACTTGCATGCTTTCTTACCCTGCTATGGGTCACCCTCAACATAGGATGTTTTCAATGTTTTAAAATCCTTCTTGGAGTTCTATCCATCTCTTTGTTTAAAATGTAATTTCCAACCAGCCAAAGGACCAACATTTTCTTATAGTTGTACATAGCCTGTTATCTCTGAAACTTTTGTCAACTTTTCCTCTTTATATGTCAGCTTTGAAAATGAGTTTTTACTTTTCTGTTGTAGGAGAAAACACTCACGTAAAGAACTGTTAATACTAAAAATATCTAAGTACCTACTTCTTAGGGTATGCAGTCTGCAAATCTCTCTTCAAGGCTATTCAGTGGTTTACAGGATCTGTTTTAATGAAAGATCTCACTGGATTGGGGAGTCAGAGACTCTAGGTTCTAGTTCTGACCTGCCTCTAGTCACTTGAGTGATGGTTGGGCAGGTCACTTAAACATTAGTTTGCAAATTTGGAGCACCTAGACCAGACTTGGACCACAGATGTATGTTGTTTACCCCTTACAGTGTTTGAATGAGGTGACAATTTAATTGGGAGATTTTATATAAGAACATAGGTTTTTATTTTCTCTTGAGAAATCAGCAGATCTGGCCACAGGGGTCCCACATTCCTACTCAATTTGTAGTAGCTTACCCCTTGAACCCTCTAACATGGCATGGGCTCTCCAGGGCTCCAGTGACTTCATCGTTTTCTACTGACCTTTAGTCTGCCCTACACAGAAGCAAAATACAAGTTTCTGTTTGTCTATGCACTTATACTCAAGGGTGATATTAAAAACATTTAAGTACTAAGGCATGGGAACTGACCCATCAGAATGGATACCTCTGTGCTAGAACAACATCCTGGGGATGCCCTGCTCTCCCCAGCTGCTGTATCGTGTGGAGGTCCAAGAGCTCCTAGAGAAAAGGCAGGGGCAGCATCATTTAGTGGGCTGAGAGCAGCCTCCATTTGCCAAATGCAAGGACTGTGCTGACCTCAGGTGCACACTTCCGGAACTTAAGCTCTGCTTGATCGGTTGTTTTCTCAGAGTAGAGAGCGATATTCCTGTATCCATGTCTCTTATTGAAGACAAGTAAATGAAAGAAAACTAGATTTAAAAAAGGTAGAATGGTTTTCTTGCCCTTGGTTGCCTTGTTCATCCACCAACTGGCCGCTACAGCATGTGAGTTTGATTTCCTGGTACAAACCAATCTATAAACTCTTTTCCAGCCTAAGCATAAGGAACCTCTAATTTTATCCATTTTATAAATGGAGTGAAAATTTTGCAAAACATCTTGAAGAATTTTGCAAATCATTGTACAGAATTTATATAAGGTCTAAAACACTGCTCGAAATAATAAATCACCAATAAATTATCTCCATTTTCTTACTGGGCTTTTCAATTTTAAAAGCACTCCGATATTTCTTTTTTTTTCTTTTTTAATTTAGCCATGGCTATTTTTCAAATGGAATTAATGACCAAAAGCTAGCCTCAACCTCTAATTACAGTAAGAGACACTAGACAGGAGTTGTTCCAGACACTGACCCATCTTGGCTCAGGGAAAGGCTCTGGGCAGTTTTACTATGTGCTGGCTTAGTACCTGGGGCCAGGAAACATCTGTTATAACATGCGGTCCAGTGGGTACTCTGCTTAATTATAAAATGGCATTGCAGTGTCCCTTTGAGTTGGCTGGCCTTAGCTTCTAATGCTATACGATCAAGCAAAATGCAGTTCTAGCTGTTCTGTAAACTGAATATCCAACCCAAGTGTTGAAATGCTTTGAGAAGAGTGAAAAAGTTAAACCTTTGCCCTCAGGAAAAAGGTATGGGGAAAGACAAAACAAAGAAATGATTTCTAAAAGCAATTGAGAAGCTTAGATCTGAATGGGCGTTCCTTATATAAGGAATGGGGGAGCTGATTCAGGGATGACTCACAGTTCTAGAATGAACTGTTTATATAGTGCTTCCTCCTCTTCCAGGAATCCTGTTTGGAAGCTCAGGGACAATGACAACTGAGAAGCAAAGGGAAAACTGGAGAAGAGTGAGGGAGTGCTCGGAACACTCAGAGGCTCATTCACCTTGAGTAAGAGGACACGTTTCTGTCCCGAGTCCACGCAATCAGTTATGTCCTAGGACTTAGGGTTAATTCTTGGAACACATACACTTGGGAATTCTTCCTAATGGCATGAAACTCTTATTAGCCCTTATGAGAACTTACCTTCCCCAATCCTCTAATACGCTGAGGGGAGAACAGAGCCCACTGTCAACAGTGTCTGCTGAGGAATATCTTTTGTCTCATAGCTTGTTGTAATCACTTCCAGACCAGGGGTATATTTATGATTTACATAATGTTGCAGAGGAAGAGGTCTTAAGGACTTTTTTTCTCTAAATCTTTCTGAATTATTATTTTAGACTCCTTGCCAGGTTTTTTTAAAGGGGGAAGTTGATGAACTTTTAAACATGTCATTACATGCTCTGAAATAGCAAATCTTTGTTCTTGCAAAGTTTCTTGTGGAAAGTTTACGGGCTGTGTGTGTTTGTGAGTGTGTGTGTGTATTTAGAAACAGGTAGAAAAGGAAATGGGTGAAAAGGAACACTTGAGTTTCACTGATAAAGTTAAATACATGTTGTGTGTTTCTGTTAGAACAAAAGTTGGCAGATTTGGGGGGATCTTACCCAACATTTGGGGTGGGTTTTGGAAGGGCAGCTCTATGCTCACTTTTCATCATGTTTCAATAATTAGGGGTAGGAGCTGAAGGGTTAAGCCCTAAAGCAAGAAAATAACTCTAAGTCAGAAAACAAAGGGAAACTTGCATATTTCTGAAGATGACATCGGATCAGCCTGTGGATTTCAAGCAATTATGCGATATTATGATTCCCACTGAGCATGCATTAGTTGGAATACTGTTCTTTTTATTTCTCCATGTCCCGGGGTTGTACACTGAAAGAGCCCTGTTCAACTTCGCATGTCAGAATTTTGAAGGAAAAATTATAGTAAAATATGTTTAAAACAGTGGGGCCTTATGTGAGTGAACACAACATTTTCCAAGGCTTTCAAAAATCCTTTTGTTAAAAATATGGTTTTTATTTTGTTTCTTTTTTCCTTTCTTTCTTTAAAAAATTTTTTTCTTTTCAGTCAAGCTTTTACCGCCTCTCCTTCCTGGAGAAAAGAAGACAGAAGTTTCAAAGGATATCCATAACACAGCCTACATTTAGGGCCTGGGGACTTACAAAGGCTTTGTTTTAAATGAGACACCCCACGTGGAAAATAAACAAGTGAGAAAAGTTCTTCTGTATATAGAACTTCAGTTCCAACAACTGTGGTGACAGTCACACTGTCTGAGTAAATGTCCCCCAGAGTTGTCTTGTGAACAAAATGATGATTAATTGGGGATTCTGTGAGTTGAAAGATGGGTTGTTCATAAAGGGGAGGAAGTTTTCTAGAGCACGAGGAACTGAAGACTCAGCTTCTGGGTTGTTCTAAAAGGTGAAATGTCTTTTTTAAATCGAATTAATTAAAAACAAAATAAAACAAAAAGCAGGCACAGCGAAGTGCACAGATTAGGAACGATGGTGGATGAGTGTTATATTCATTTTATTTCACCATATTCTTTCTCCCAAAGGAGAGAAGTAACTTGTTTGATCAGTTCGGAATTGCATTTAGCTGTAATTGACAGAGACTTGACTTCCATGGCTTAAACGTATAAGAGATTATTTCTAAAAGAAATCCTACCTCTGGCTCACTGGGGCTCATAGCATGGCTTCTCAAAGTCACCAGGGACCCAGGCTCTTCCTAGCTCTTTGCTCGTCCATCCTGAGGCCATGATATCCCTCTAGTCATCATATGTTCTCTCCAAGCATGAAAGAGGAAAGGCAAGGTAAAAAGGAAAGCCCTCCTAGCTTGGTTAACTCCCTTTAAGGAGCTTCCCCAGAAGGGCCTCAGAACATTTCCACTTACAATTCATTAGCCAAACCTTTGTCACATGACTGCACCTAGCTGCAAGGGAGCCTGGGAAATGTAGTCTTTTAGGAAGAAAAATTACTGCCCTGAATGAAATCAGGATTCTATCACTGTTAACAAGAGAAGAACAGGTATTAGATTCGAAACCAGAAATCTCTGTCATACTCATATAAAATATACTTAATGCCAATATATTAGCCAAGGATTATTGATTGCTTCTGTTTGAATTACGTAGTGTTTAAGGCACTAGTTTAAGAACCCAGTTTTGCATTGCATTTTATCAGTGCACATGGCCAAAATGAATTCTTTTGCACACCTCTGATCTTTTCCTCCACTACTGGTGAAGTTTAAGCTACAGAAGTTTTTGGGTGCATAACTAAAGAGCAGAAAATTCCATATACTCCTGAGCCTCCAAATTGAGCAAATACAGTTTCTTGTCTAGAAATTATACTGAGAAATGATTGCATCTTCTTCAATCTTTTTCTTCCCCACATTGTTGGAGCTTAAACTTCCTCCATCATAAAAAAGTGGACATTTTAGAAAATTTGTGGGTTTATAATTGGAGAAAAGGAAGAAATTGTAAAGACTAGCAACCAACTTAGGCAACACTATTTCCTGCACGACTGATTACGCTCCCTTGAATTTCTTCACTCCCCTGTTTTACGCTGCTTAAAATTCTACCGATTAAAGATTCACTTTGGTTCCCAGGCATCCCCTTCTAAAAATGCCAATTTTTTAAAAGAGGTAAAGTTATTAGTCATTCAAAAATCAGTGCCAATTACTTTAATCAGATTGCTTTCCTACTGGCTATGATACAACTTCACTGAATGGGAGGTATTTATTTAACTAGTTTTTCTTCTCACTTGAAAAATAAAACACACTGGTGGCAAAAAATTCAATCTGAACAAAAAGATATACTGTGTAAATAAGTCTCCCTTTCAGCCCAGATTCCAGGAGTCTTTTCCTTGCTGATGGAACAATTACTAAACATTTCTTGTGAGTATTATCTAAAGATGTATTCTGCATGCAGAAGCATACATAGATATTAACACACATATACACACAATGCAGATATATAAAAATCCTTTTGTTTTACCCAAATAATCATGTTCTGTGTACATTATTTTGTACCTTTAAATTTTTTTTAATATCATTGAAGAATATTTTTAAATCAGCATATATACCTCCTACATTTTTTTTTTTTTTTCTTTTTGCGGTATGCGGGCCTCTCACTGCTGCGGCCTCTCCCATTGCGGAGCACAGGCTCCGGACGCGCAGGCCCAGCGGCCATGGCTCACGGGCCCAGCCGCTCGGCGGCATATGGGATCCTCCCAGACCGGGGCACGAACCCGCATCCCCTGCATCGGCAGGTGGACTCTCAACCACCGCGCCACCAGGGAGGCCCCTCCTACATTTTTTAAAATCCCTGTTAAAATAGCAGTTTTTAATGAGGGAAGTAATTCTATATTTTTGGAGCATGGAGCATTTTGCTTTAATATTTTATTGTGAAGGCAACAGTGTCCTGGCACCTATGAAGGAAAACGTTAAGAGAAAGGAGAAGAATGGATTGGCCTGGGATTCTAATTCCCATGTGTGACACTTCCTACAGAAACTAATGTTCCAAGCTCCTAATAATTAAGTTGACTGCACACCTAGATTTCCCTAGGATAGCCCCCATTTATGCTTGCTGTCCTGGCATAATTTTTGACCACTTTCATACTCAAAATGGTCCCAATTTGGATGACAATTATGTAATCACCAATGTAATAACTAATCGACAAATTAAGTAGTTAGGATCAGCTGCAAAGATTAAAAAGGCAGCCTAAATTACCTGACAGTGGGGGTTTGTCTACTTGGGACCCTGCTTAGCTACTTATGAGCTTTATGATCTGGGGAAGTTATTTAACTGCTCTTTGCCTCAGTTCCCTCAGCTTTCTAAAGGGAGTAATAACTGCCTCATAGTGGAATTATAAACATTCGATTAAGTAATGCCTGTGAGGGGCTTATCACAATGTCTGGTTCATATTTGGGGCTCAATAAATGTACCCATTTATATTATCATTATATTTTCACCATTTTCCTCCCTTCCCCTGCCAGACCACTTCATTCTTACAACTGTATAAAATGCTATTGACTGAGATTCATTTAGGTGAACAGTCATCATCTTCTAACAATGGATCATGATATAGCCATTTAAGAAGAAAACTTAGGTGTGTACAGGACAGTGATTGTTAATTGGAAAGACCCATCATCCCCACCTACCCCCAGCCCTACAGAAGAGGGAAATCAGAGTGTGGTTTGAAGGTAGAGCAGCACTTTGTACTTCGGACTTGATTTGATTTGGGTTTGATATTAAATGTTTTTAATTTCAGTAGCATTAGAAAAGGATGTGCGCGTTTTCTCTAGAAAAGAGGAGATTTATTCGAAATGATGGAGAGACACCGCTGTAGCCATTTGTACTTTACCAGCAGAGCTGTATTAATCTGTTGTTAATGGAATTACTTCAAAAAGAGGGCTCAGGAGAACTGACAACCAATCACATAAGATGGTAACATCTTAACATAATAAGATGGTGTCACTTTCCATATATTATTTCCCCCAAAGCATCCCTTAATGGATCTCCCTCTGGCAGAAGCTACATATCAAACAACGAATGACAATTGTTTGTTCAGACAACCTGGAAACTCCTGAGGCCTTTTAGGGAAGGATAAAGGAACTTTGACTCAGTAGGAGTGGGAGTGGGAGGACGGAGCTATTGAAAGAGCAGGAACAGGTATTTTTCCCTTCACATTCATTTTCTTAAAATTGAATTAGGTTTCTATGAAAAGCTGTTTTGTAGAATAACAACCTCTTTCTGGTTTTACCAGCTGAGACATAAAAGGCTATTTGTGGTGTGCTGTAAGTTCTGAATGCAGGTGAAAATTCCCTACTTACTGGTTATTTTAATGATAATGAGAATAATATTTTGTACATAACCTGACCCATTTAACCAGGGATCTTAAAATCCTTATGTCACTGTGGTATGGTGTCATTTTGACTCTGGGTGAGAGGGTTGCCTGAGAGCTTGATTAATTTTCAAATTACAAAATTCCCTTCTCCTCCTTCTTAGGAAATTTTTTTTTAATTAAGGGGAAAAAAGCATCATTTGACCCTTTGAGGACAGGATATAGGAATATTTCTGGCTTCTGCCGTTACTTCTTATCCAAATAATGTACAACTTTCTAGATATATTGGAAAAAAGGGACTCAATCCAGTAACTAGACTCACCTCTGAGCCACAGGCTAATGGAAAATTTTAAATGGTGCATAGCGCCACAAAAAACAAACAAACATACAAAAAAGACAAACAAAAATACCCCTCTCTTTCACCTAGATCTAGAATGCTTCTGGGTCTTTAACCATGGCGAAGCCTGGAAGAAGTAGCCAGGGGAAACACACGACTTAAGGTGGCACAGGAGTTACAAAAGGTGAATTGAAAGCTTCGGGCTAAAGACAAGGAGCAAAAAACAAACCAGGGACCAGTTGTTGCCTAATACTTGCACCAGATTTTGACCCGATGAGCTGGTGATGTAAATAGAAAAGTCTACCCGGGCAGGTCAGAACGAAAGGGAAATATCTTCACTCACTTTGAGCCAACCTTGAATTCATCTATCCGGAAAACAAGAAAGCAGAGTAATCCTCCCAGACTTGAGACACTCTCTCTCTCTCTCACTGTACAAGGGAGATGGTTAGAGGGGGTTCTGCCTGAGAAATGCCATCTCGCTTGGACTACCCCTGCCTAGAACCTCGTACCAGAACACTGAGTCATTGCCGAGAGCAGTGGTAGAAGGGGTACCATCTCCGGGGCTCTCTGCAGGGCTTGGTGTTTTTCATCATAACCTCTAATCCACACAGCTATGCTGCAGAGAAGGCTTTTCCATCCCTGCTTCTCAGAGCAGGCATCTGAGTAAAGCACACAAAGCCACACAGCCAGGAAGGCGCAGAGCAGTGACTCAAACCCAGGTCGGGGGAAGCTGGATTCTGCCACTAGCCCACCTCATCTGTGCCCAGATCTCTGCCACACTGGGGCCCAGGTTCTCTGACCCTGGATTTTCCTGGCTGTGGTCAACTGATTTCCTGTGCTCTAGATTATCAAAGCATCTGCAGAGTGAATCCCTTCTCAACCATTTTGCATACAAACTGCAGTGGGTGGCTTAACACCCCCTAACAGGGCAAGTCTCACTGCATTTGTGGTTTGTGGCCACCTCTGACTAGCCCACAACATCCAGTTTATGTCCATTTATGTTCCTGTTCCCTTTTTGGCTAGGGAGGGGGGTGTCACATCTTGGCTCTTTGCCCTCTTTCCCCTCTCTTTTATTCCTGGTCCGCAGCTTCTCCTTCTTGTTTTTTTTTTAAACCCATGGACCTCAGCCCTCAATCCCAACATGTATTTATGACTAAAACCCACTTATGAGCAGGTGGTTGTCACACCAGCGCCAATGGGGGTGTGGAAATGGCTGTAACTAGCATCGTCCAATAGAACATTCCACAACGAAGGAAATACTCTATAATCTACACTGCCTCACACAAGTAGCCACTTGAAATGTGGCTAGTGTGACTGAGGAATTGAATTTTTGGTTGAATTTTAGTTTTAATTAAATGGCCACGTGTAACTCGTGGCTACTATAGTGAATAGCACAGGATGGGCATCCAAGGAAGGCTGAAAGACGGCTACATTTCTGGATGTCTCGGGATCTTAGGTCATGCCCAGGGCTCACATCTTACTGCTGGGAAACCCAAGGATGGGCTGCTTCATCAGTAGGAAGTCCCCAAGGATCCAGAGTCATGTTTAAAAATAAATATCCAGCTTGGTTTAGAACTGGACATGGAAATGGGAGAAGGAGAAGGTCTGGTTGGGACTAGAATAGCCAGTGGGATGGGAGATGGGGTCAAATTAGAGAGGGAAACATGCAGAACAAAACTTTGACCTTTTTTACTTGCTAGCTGTGTGATCTTGGGCAAGTTACCTACCCTCTCTGAGCCTTGGATTCCTCATTTGTGAAATAGAGAATAACATAGTAATGATAAAGATAAAAATACCTATTTGTGTATCGTCTAACTTTGTGAGTAAGCACACCATCATGGACGTAAAAAACATTTTTCTCAACTGTTACCTCTCTTTAAATAGTAATTAATTCTCATTATTTTGGGCCAATGTCTGGAAGATCTAGGGAAGTTGTAGACACACAAGGTGTGAATACATCCAGGCAGCTGGGGGGACTTTTTGACTAACAGCAAGCGAGTACTGCTGGAAAAGGGGTGTTATATAAGTGCAGGGGGGAAACATTTTATCCAGGGCTTAGGGAAGGTTGGTAATATACTTGGGGTTCGGTATGGTTAAGGTGACATCAGGCAAGGAGACAGGCAGTGACACGGCCTTGTGGAAGCGTGGGTCCACTGGAATGTAAGCTCCCAAAGGTCAAGATAGCAAAATAGTGGCTTATGTGTAGCAACCACTCAATAAATATTTGTTGAATGAATAAATAGATAAGTAAGTGTGGAGTATCTTACGCCCTCCCAGCTCAATCCACTTACAGAGGGCAGTGAAATAGTGGTGCCACGATGTTTCACACAAAGCACCGGCCTTTCACGTCTGCTTTACCTGGAAAAAGGCAAAAAAACCCTGAGCATTTGCTTTTTATCAAGGGCAGTTAAAATAGGCTCCTGTTGTTTGTTTCTGACTATGTAGTTTGTCTCCCTTATTATAATCTACAGTCTCTGAGGGCAGGGACAAATGCACCTGGCCCCTAAGAGTTACCCAGGAAGTATATGAATTATCTTCCTAAAAGAGTTACAATCTGGGAGGTACTTTTCAGAAGGCAATTCTTTTCAATGGAAAGAAGAGGCTTCCTGAGAAGTGGATGAATAACAACACCGCTTCAGAGAACACAACAGGGAATGTGGAGCTTCTGTCTGATTGTTGACCACACCAGGCAGACAAAGAGTGATCCCAGAGAGAGAGAGGAGACGGAAATCCCTTCATATGGGGTTCCTGTTTATACGGAAGGTGACTTGACAGAACCACTCTTCCCGTTGGAACGTAAGTAATCACTGTGAGGGGAGGCACAGGGCCACCACAGAGTTGGGCACACAGGAGCCCTTCAATAGGGAGTTGCTTGGGACAACCCATTTGGAAAATAGTTTGGTATTATCTAATAAGACAGGCACACACCATGGCAGAGCAATTCCACTCCTAGGTCTAAATCTTCAAGAAACTCTTATGTAAGTGTATCAGCTTACATGTGCAAGAAAGTTCACAGCAGCACTGTTTGTAAGAGCCCCCCGATGGAACCGACCTAAGTGTCTCTCGATGGGATAAAAAAGTTGTGATGTATTCCTTTAGTGGAATATTGAACCACAACAAAAATAATTGGCATAAATGAACTACAGCTGCAAGACTGGAGAAATGCATCAAAAAGGGAATGAAAGTCCAGAAAAGAAGAAGCAAGCAAGAAAAAGAAGACCTAGGAGAAGGTTCTGCAGACAGGGCAACCCTGGTGATACTAGATGTCTTGCATACTGAGGTTCTTGGGCTGGGCATCTGGAAGCTTCCCAACAGTGCACAACTTGGAAAGAAGCAACGGAGAGACATCAGCTTAGCCTTGGGCTCAATAAAACAAAGTGCAACTCTTAAGAAGAGAATTATTAGGCAAGAGGAAGATGATAAAAATTGAAAACAAAAGGTAACAGGCTCACTCTGTCCTTGAAACTCTTCCTAATAGCTTAACAAAAAAGAACTTGGTAGCAAATTCACTTAGCAATGTCTGTAATTTATCGTCTATGTGAAGTTTAACGGCTTAGTTTATCTGTGTACAGTTTTATTCATAAAACGGATATTGAGTTACTCTCAAGTAAATCTCCTTTTATTAAGGACCCGATACTGAAATAGAAGTGGATCCTAATACACCATTGATTACTCTTTTGATGCCAAAGAAGGGTGGGTCTGTTTGCCTTCTAGGGTTGAGAGGAAGGAGGTGTCCCAGAATTAATCATTCAAATAGGGCTGTTACACCAGAAGAGAAAAGAGTGTCAAGGCAGTGTTAAGAATCTGGGAAGGCTGCCAGCATGGTGTGCATGATTAGGGTGGATAAAAACATAAAGAGAAATATGGTCCAGTGAGTACTGATCTGTTCCCTTTTCATTTTTAAGGGTGGTTCACTGTTAAACAAAAATTGTGTGATTTTCAAGTCGCTATAAGAACATAGCTGACTCACACATTTCTTTTAAAATCAGAGTTTCTGCAAGCAGCACGCTGACAATAAGAGAATTTGATCTTATGCCTTTTTAAAGCATCTTTCATGATGGCAGAGAGTACACTCTGAAGATTTCCATGAGACCTTCTCATCTATGGCCATCTTAAGGAGAGCCACCTCTACTGCCATATCTAAGGCCCATTAACATTTACAAATTAAAAGGCAGTGGGAAAGAACATAATCTTGGCAACTGCCTCTTGGGAAATCTTACAACTGCAAGAGCGCCATGGAAGAGTGCTTTAAATACCATCGTGGTTCATCCAACCTCCTCACAATTGTATAGGAGGGCATGTGGCCAAAGGCCTTGCAGGGAAGAGATCGGGGTGCCCAAGCTCATGATTGGTTGGGGGAGAATGATGCTGAGCGAGCCACTTAGCCCACTCTTGCTTCATGAGGAGCACGCCACATGCTTCTTTGCACATTCTTTTAAATCCTCGTGTGGTTGGCATTTGGAAAAATATCGACTGCAACCAGACGTCGCAATCCTGATGACAGCTCTTGAAATCCCGTCTTTCTCACAGCAACATCTACTCTCAGCTCCCCACCCTTGTCACCAGAGAGCCTTCCCCACCCAAGTTGCGCTCCAAGTGAAAGAATTTCAGACGTGCTTGTCCTGCCGTCTCCCCCAAAGGCCTTGACAAATATTCAGGTGGTAAATAGCTCGAGAGAAATGCTGCCGATAAAATTAGTTCAAATATTTCACAGAAAACAAACCTGACACCATCATGATACTGGAGAGCTCAGCACTGCCGAACCTTTCCAAACCCTCTTGCCTTCAAAGCCCAAACGTGGGTTGAATTGGGAGATTGGGATTGACATATATACACTACTGATACTATGTATAGCATAGATACCTAATGAGAACCTACTGTATAGCTCAGGGATCTCTACTCAGTGCTCTGTGATGACCTACATGGGAAGGAAATCAAAAAAAAGAGGTGATATATGTATACGTATAGCTGATTCACTTTGCTGTACAGTAGAAACTAACACATTATAAAGCAACTACTCCAATAAAGATTAATTTAAAAAAATAATAATAAATTGCCTTTATTTTTTTCCCTTTCTAAAGCCAACCCTTGCCACCTCCTTCTCTCAAAAAATAAAATAAAATCAATAAAAAAGAACAAGATGGTGATAGGATTGTCCAACCAGGAATTTTACATTACAAATAGCTGTGCTGAAGGTTAATATCCAAGGTCAGATGTTATTAATATCCATGTGAAGTTTGTTCCTCTGGTCTATGATCTCGTCTGAGTCACCTCGTTGATTTATGACGTGGTAGTCCCAGACCATCATTCATATTCCTGAAATTCTATTCAGGCCTTGGTATCAAACGCTCTCTTTAATACCCTTTTTGGTTGTGTCTGACCTGTAGCTTTACAGCCCTTCCTCTTATCTCCTTCGCACAGGTACCCCTATACCTGGTGTCCAAGGTCATTTGATTGATTTTTCACCCTGCCATCTTCTCCTTTTCCTTCATTTTACTGTAGAAAGAAAAATTTTAACTCTTTTCTTGAGAAGTATTTCATGGGATTTCTCTCCCCAAAGCCAGTTCTCCACCTTGATTTTCAGGTAAATGGCCTCTTCAAGTATTGTACATAGGCCTCCTAATTTGTCTGTCTCCCATATGAGGCATTTATTTTCTCCTATGTAGCTGAAAGTCTTGGGCTCATACCCCCAGCGGGAGCTGACAATCCTCAGGACTTACTATGTGCTAGCCACACTAAGGGCTAGGGCCTTTGATGGATTCTCACCTAATCCTCACAACAATCCTATGGGGTAGCTGCCATTATTTTATTCACTCAGCAGATGAGGAAACAGAGGTTCAAGGAGGTTTCAGAAACTTACCCAAGGTCACCCAGTAGTAAGTGCCAAACTTCGGACCTAAGCTTTCAGTCTTTCTATTTCTGAAGCTTGTGCATATTATTACTTTTTAGCTGCTTTCCTCTATTATGATGATGATAACTGACAGGCAGTCATTATCCATGATACAACTGTTATACAAAAGTGGGCTTGGAGGTCTTTGCAAAACCCATATTAACACTAAAATTATATCAGCATCTGGTATACTTATATAAAAACACTTTTTCTGGTACATCTAAAAATTTTAAAATTTTAACCATTTGAAGAGTAGCACATGCTAATATAGAAAGTTCTTAATTAGAAGAAAGAAAAAAAACCCATCAATATTCTTAGCAGCTCAAAAACCACTACAGTTAACATTTTGATATATACTTCTTGCCATTTTTCTATGCATAATTTATATATTTGTAATCTTCTGTATATACAAATTTGAATCCTGTATTTCCTCCTCAGTATTATAATAATCACTTCCCCCAGGTATTTTCTACTTTTTTTTTTTTTTGGGCGGGGTACGCGGGCCTCTCACTGTTGTGGCCTCTCCCTTTGTGGAGCACAGGCTCTGGACGTGCAGGCTCAGTGGCCATGGCTCACGGGCCCAGCCGCTCCGCGGCATGTGGGATCTTCCCGGACCGGGGCACGAACTCGTGTCCCCTGCATCGGCAGGAGGACTCTCAACCACTTCACCACCAGGGAAGCCCTATTTTCTACTTTTTTGATTGTCATAGTCCCTAACTGCAGTCAGAGACACAGTAAGATCCTGATCAACACATGCTGAATCATAAGATGAAATCTAGTCACTCATTATTAACTTCATTAAGTTATAGAATAGATAATACATAGGCACCTTCAAAATTTCAAATGTGAAGAAAGACATACAGTAAAAATCTGCCTCTTACTCTTGACTTAGAAGGATACCTTCTTGTACAGAGTTCGGAAATCCAAGCTCCCAATTGTCTTAGTACCCACTTCTTGGAAACATATATCTGGATAACCCAGTTCCTTAAATTCTGGATTCAAGAAATCAAAGTCCAAAGAGACATTTTTCCTCTAGCAAAGGTCCAACTTCTTAGTTTTTGTCTTTTGTCCTAGCATTCTAGGTCTTCAGGTAAGTGACAGACCCTTCTAAAGAGCCATACATACAGAACTCAATAAACAATCATAATCCCATACACATAATAATCCTCATATTTTAAAGAGATGCATACATAAAGGACAAGGAAATAGTTTTATTATGCACCCTCACAGAGTAAAACACAGGATTCCGTTAGGAAACAAAAGGAGCCTTATTATTTCTCTTTGCTACTTACCAGTGTGTCGAGTTCAGTATAACTGATGTTGGTGCTTCCATATTCATACATTTATTAGACTGTTTAGACAAAGTACCAGTACAGGGGAAGGCTGGCTTGGAGAGCTTAGATGAATGTTTTCTAGTGTACAGATTCTCAAAGTCTGTTCTATAGAATAATAGTTTCTTGGGATGTTATTTACGTGTTCCACAGAAAAGGGGGATTCCACAGACTAATAAGTTTAGAAATTTTTAAAAGAAGGAAATGAAAAAATAAGATTGACCAAAGAATACTTTCTAAAGAGTAGGATCCCACAGAGCACACTTTGGGATTCTGGCAGCTTTGTCACTAAATAGGTATCAGGTTTGGGACTAGGTGACTAAATTATTCATCACTGTTTGTCTCAGCTTACTTAGGTAACCATTTAATTAATATGAGAAAATTATTTTTAGACCAGTTTTTGCCAATAACCGTTACAAACAGATCTCGAAGACCTCTGTAGCCTTGGGTTCAGACCTGTATTCTTTTCAACCTGGCTACACTGCTTTAGCAGCATGGCGAGCATGGTGACAACATTCAGTACTGAAATATTATTACTAGGCAACCACGAATCTCAAGTTTTTTCATTGGAAACATAAACTAGAAAACAAAAATTTTTAATGAAGAATGATCTTTAAAATAAAAGGTATAGTTTGCAAATGCATATAACCGACAAAATACTAATATCCAGGAAACAGACAATCATTGCAAATCAGTAAGAAGAAGAAACAATTCAATGGAAAAACGAGCAAAGGATAGAAACAGCCAATTCAAAAACCACAAACATATGCCAATAAACGTGTGAAAGGACTGCCTGATTTATCAAGAAAATACAAATCAAAACAAGATAGCATTTCATATCTATGAGACTGGCAAAAAATTTTTCAAGTCTGGCAACGTGGGCATGTAGATTGGTACAATTATTTTGGAGAATAACTTAGCAATAATTATAGAATAAAAAGTGCTTATTCTAAAACACAGAACTTTCATGTCTAGGTACATTTTAGGGGGCAGTGTTTTCCAACCTGTTTTGCATCATGGCACACATAGAGAATGATGATATTCACATAACACACTGGGGTAACCTGAGGAGGCTGCTCACAGCAGTAGGTGACGCATCCAGTGGTCTGTGTTTCCCTCAGGTCCCACTTGGCTTCCCTGAGGGTTTAGGGA
The DNA here is from genome assembly GCF_964165515.1 of Mesoplodon bidens. Classification (NCBI taxonomy): domain Eukaryota; kingdom Metazoa; phylum Chordata; class Mammalia; order Artiodactyla; family Ziphiidae; genus Mesoplodon; species Mesoplodon bidens. The sequence continues at coordinate 64,414,436 of NC_138162.1, read as the reverse complement.
CCCCAGATCTTCTACTCAACTGTAAGGTACTCCTGTACTGCACTGGTTGGAAAGCTCTGCCCTAGAGAAGCTTGCTCTGTACGCTCAAAGAGATGTGTACAAAAATGTCCACCACAGAATTTTTATTATACCCAAACCAAAAAAAAAAAAAAAAACCACAAAGTGACAACAACAGCTTAAATGCCCATTAGTAGGGGAATGAATAAATAAATTCTGTTATACAAGGGAACACGATATAGCAGTTAAAACTCATGAACTTGAATACAGGGGTGAGTTGCAAAACCATAATGTTGAGTAAGGAAAGCAAAATGTAAAAAGATCCATATACTATATATCATAATATATGCATGCAAAATTTTAAAACAGACAAAACTGTACATACTCACATACCTGTTAGGTAAAGGTATGAAAATATTCATGGGCGGGGTATCACCACCTTCAGGGTAGCGAATGCCTCTGGAAAAGGAGGGAAGGCAGTGGGATTTGATGGTGGGTGAGGGACTCAACGGATATCTGTGCCATCCTATTTCTTAAGAAACAAAAGCAAATGAGGCAAATGTGGCTATAAGTTATGTGTTAAATCTAGGTAGTAAATACATAGGTCTCATATATTTTCACTATATTTTTTGTGCATTTGAAATATCTCTTTTTCTTAAATTTTTTTATTAGTTTCTGCTTTATAACAAAGTGAATCAGTCATACATATACATCTGTTCCCCCATCCCTTCCCTCTTGCGTCTCCCTCCATCCCACCCTCCCTATCCCACCCCTCCAGGCGGTCACAAAGCACCGAGCTGATCTCCCTGTGCTATGCGGCTGCTTCCCACTATCTATCTACCTTACGTTTGGTACTGTATATATGTCCATGCCTCTCTTTCGCTTTGTCACAGCTTACCTCAAAATTAAAAAAAAAAAACTAGATAAATGGTTTTAAGCCTGTATACACATTAAAATTACTGAGGAGTTTAAAAAATTTCCCATGTCAGGGCTGCATCACAGATCAAGTCAGAAACTTAAGATGTTTCTTAAGATGGGGCCTGGATGTCGGTATTATTGAAAACCTTCCCCAGTTATTCTAATGTTCGGAACTGCTGAATTAGATGATCTCAAAAGTTTCTTTCGAACAATATTCTCTTTTTCTAAGTATTTTAATTTCACTGTTTCCTCATATGGTTTCAAGTGAACACAACTGTATGAAAAGCCAGGCTCTGTTAATATTCACTGAGAATTTTCCTTCTGTCAAAACCAGTTATCTTTTCCGGGTGCTTATGCGTCTTTTGTTTTCTAGAACCACATATAACTCCTCTCCCATTTAGTTCATTCATCCCTCCCCCTTTCTCCTACCACCTTTCTGAGACCATCCCAGCAGGAAAGTCATCCAAACTCCACGAACTTAGGCTCTGAGTCATTCCTATGCATTGCTTTTGAACATATTAAATAGATCCATATGCTTATCTACAGTAAGATATAGGTTTTTCCTTCAGAAAATAGAATACAAAAAAAAAAACATTCCAATATGTACACTTAAAAAATTTTAAGTAGGCATCTAAAATGAAGCAGAAATTAAAAGTAACTTGGGCCAGAATTTTGAATATTAAAACACTACAGCAAATGGGTAAAACATAAACCAAATATATGTCTATTTATATCCAAAAAAGTTACTCTTTCCCTGCCACATGCACAGAGACAGCTCTCATAATGGCTCCACTTCAATCAGAGTTGGATCACAAGTAGAACAGTAACGAAAGTGGCCGTTTCCAACATTTCTACCCCTAAAGACTCTTTATTATTCTCTCCAACTTCAGAAATTCCTATGAAGTCATCATCAGCCAATCGGAGCTTCAAATGGTTTGAAATAACTCATGTAGCCAGCCACATTGAGTTGATATAGAATCAAAGAAATGTGACATTCTCCTTAGTCTGGGCAGTTGTGTCATGGTTAAATGTATGATTTCCATTAGATTTCCCAAAATGTGGAAAAATCGCTTTCAGACCCTCGGCACTACCTCTGGGGATACTTATTTTAGATTACAACCACTAACTAAAGTGTCACTGTCTTGAATACACCCTACCAAAATCTAATCTGAGGGACAGTAAGAAAGGGAATGCTGAAATACGATATATGTCAGCAGACCAGGGAAACTTCCAATACTACTTAACTGTCATTGGAAGGCAGACTGATATCCCAAGAGGGGGAAAAAGAAAAGCAAGAAATGCCATAGTTACAAGATCAGACAGACCCGAGTTTGAATCTAGGTTTTACAATGTTCTAAGGCATGACCTTGGTCAGGTTACCTAATCTCTCTAAAGTTCAGCTTCCTCATGTATAAAGTACAGAAAATAAATATAATTATTTCCATAACCAACATCCAGATCTTGGTTTCTAATAGTATTCTCCAAGAAGAGGAACCAGGACTCCTGGTTCCCGAGAAATGCCTAATTCCAAGGCTGGGGCAAGTACTACATAAGATGAGCCTGGAAGCTAAGTGGAGCACCTTGCAGTGTCAGAAAGTAAGAAAATGCTCCAAAAATAAACAAAACAGAGGCTGGGGGTGTATGCCAAAGGGACATGAGAGCCAAATGAAAGAGTTCCCAATGACCAAAGCTGAGATAATTTAATCAACAAAATAAATAATGTGGTGTTGGATTATAACCAAAAGTATAAAATAAATACCCTTAGGTCTACAGTGATATAGATAAATGATTGAATGAATAAATGGGGGAGAATAGACAAGTCACCCATATGGGAAAATTCCAAATAATTCATGTAGATACTGCCCCCTCAAACATGGGCTGTGCACAGTGATTTCCTTCCAGAATACACTAATGCGGAAAGGAGGTAGGGGGTGAGGAGAGTAACTTTTCAGTGGAGAAACCTGACAAACACTACTTCAGCCAGGAGTTCAAGCAGCTTAACACTATCAGTGATAAATCATGTTGAGAGCAGGCACTCTTTTTTTTTTTTTTTCGCGGTACGCGGGCCTCTCACTGTTGTGGCCTCTCCCGTTGCGGAGCACAGGCTCCGGACGCACAGGCCCAGCGGCCATGGCTCACCAGCCCAGCCACTCTGCGGCATGTGGGATCCTCCCGGACAGGGGCACGAACCCGTGTCCCCTGCATCGGCAGGCGGACTCCCAACCACAGCACCACCAGGGAAGCCCCGAGAGCAGGCACTCTTGATACGATGTGACGAGAATGGCACTTTACCTCTGTGGTCTTCCTCCCAATATAATTATGAGAGAAATCCAAATTGAGGGACATGCTACCAGAAAAACCTGACCAGAGCTCTCCAAAACTGTCAGGGTCACCAAAAACAAGAAAAGGCCGAGCGAGAAACTGTCACAACCAAGAGAACTTAAGGAGACAGGATGACTAAATGCATTGTGAGATCCTGGGACAGAAAAAGGACATTAGGTAAAATCTAAGGAAATATAAATAAAGTATGGACTGTGGTTAATAGTTATGTATCAATGTTAGTTCATTCATTGTGAAACATGTACCATACTAATGTAAGATGCTAATAATAAGGGAAACTGGGTGGAGGAGTATTCAGGAAACCTCTATACTATCTTTACAACTTTTCTGTAAGTTTAAAATTATTCTAAAATTAAAAGGTTATTATGAGAAATATTAATAGTTACCTCATGGGGTGGGGGTGAGGGTCAAATTAAATGACAAATTTAAAGCATTTAGCACAGTGCCTGGCACACAGTACAAGCTAATACCTGGGAATTACTGTTGTTTAGCAGATTTAAGCAGAGTTAATTCATGAGCAGCTTACCAATTCATTCCAGAAGTAGAATACTCATATTACTTGGGGAGCATTAAGAAAGGACTAATAAATCCTACCATCTTACGTAGTTACTTGTGTTTTAAGCATCAGTAATCTTGAGAATTCTATTACTGTTATCTTTGCTGGGCGAGTCTATCCTGTCACTTTACTTTTCTAGTATTATTCTGCATGTCAGGATAGAACTCTGAGTAATGAATTGGACAACACTTCTGGATTATTACACTTTCTCTGCACAGAGCTGGGCAATGCTCCTTCTAATAACTTTCCTCCAATTCCATCTCCTTATCCAATGAATTTAACTTTAGTCATTTTATGAGAAACGTGCTGCATACACCTCCAGCACACTGGACCATCTCTGCACTGCTACAGCGCTGCATATGTCCTAAAGAGTGCATTTAACCATCTGGGGTTTGCTTCCCCCCAACAAAAAAAATCTCTGGCTCCTACTTATACATCCATCCCTTCTCCTTTGTCCATTAAGCCTCTTTGACCCTGCTTTCAACTCAAATTGGAAGTCACAGCAACCTCCTCTGAGTGTTTGAATTAGATTTGCTTTTGAGCACTGGAGCACATTACTGCAGGCGTTCTTCGTGATCTCTCCCAGTCTGTCAACTCCCTGTGGGCTGAGGCCAACTTCAGCTCCACCTGGTAACCTTCTCCACATTTAGCACCAAGTTGGGCACATCCAGTGCTCCAGTAAACATTTATTAAAGTGATGCTAATTTGGATGCCATCCAAAAAGTAACTGAAGCACTCAAATGTGGGGATTCATCTCCCTTAGCAGAGACACCAGAGAGGGATTTCCTGAGGTGTCTAGGGACGAGTCCCAAGAACTTACAATAAAATTAAAAAAAATAAAAGCCTCCAGTGACTGCCTTCTTTTCCCTAGCAGTTTTTTTTCATAGTATAATTCTCCCTCTTCATTTATCAGAATCAGTCATCTTTTCTTTTTCTTTCTTATTAATGCCAGTTACAGTATTCTTGGCTAACTAGGAAACACAGAAATGGTTAAATCCAACATGTTCCATTTCTTCAAGACCAAGGAAGGGAGTTTTGAGGTTGAACTGCTGATTGCTAAATTATACAAATAGATAAAATAAGACTTGTATCGTCTAACCATCCATCCGTTCATCCATCCATCTAACCATCCATCCTCTTTCAACAGCATTTACTGATTGATATGATATGTTAGGTGCTGTGCTGGGTACTGGAGATACAGGGATGAATAAGAAAGCCCCTGCCTTCAAAGATCTCCCAGTGCAATGGAGTGGGGGTGGCGGGGAGGGGGAGGGGGAAGGGAAACAGACAAATAAATAAGTACAAAGGCAACATGATAGGTGTCATCATAAGAGTAACGTGGACACTCTACTTGGCGGAACATATTCGTAGAAAAATGGTTGGCCAAAAAAAAAAAAAATCACTGACTGTTTCATGGCTTTTTTCAAATAACTTCCTTGTCTTGCAGAGGATTTAGAAGGCTGAGAATGAAACCTTGCCTCTGACATTTCCTAACTCTGACCATCAGCAAGCCACTGAACAACCCTGAGTCTTAGCTTCCTCCTCTGTGCAAAATAGTCTCATTGCAATTATTGCCTAAAAGTATCTTAACTTTACTGGGAAGATCAAATGGGAGATCTTGGTAAACTCTAAAGGGCTGTAAGAATATGAATAACTACTGTCACATTTATTACAAGGCAAAGGAGAACATTTTCACCTTACAACCTCCTCTGCCCAACTCAACCTCCTTAAGAACTGAAAATTTTGTATGGTCTATTTAATCGAGCTCCACTTTTCTGCTTTGACTAGACTGGTATTTGGTGGCTTCCTCAGACCTCTGGGTGCCCAAATATCAATACATACTGTGAGAGAGATCCTGACGGGCAGATTTTAGGCATCATTAGAGGCGCCGCCCCCATGGCTACTCAGCCATGGGGTTAGCAGTTTGGGTGGTCTGATTTGAGAACCCTGTTTTTCAGTCTACTCAGAGACCAGTTCATATCCTGGGGCAGCAAAGAAACAAAAATTAAAAATCAAGAGATGCCACATCTTAAAAAAGAAAGCTTGGATCCCGTTTGAAAAAGGTAGTAGTGATTAAGAAGGGGAACAAAGGCAATAGATGGTGAGTGCCGGAATACCGTCTCCCACAGGCTGGCACAGGCTTGGCATCCTGGATGGATCCAAAGCAAAAAGGCCGACAGGATGTGGAGCCACATGCTTTTCTTGTGAGCCCAACAAATGTAAAGATCCCTTAATCCGCACCAAAATAAAACTGAAATGTAAGCCGACAGGAGCCCGGACCCAGCGTGACCTCTTCCACCGCGTCACTGTCCATCCTCCAACCTACTGAGTTCCCTGGCCATGCTGGATTTCACCTAAAAAATGCTCCCTTGTCCCACCCCTCCCCCTCCCATATTCTTCTGACATTTTGTGCCACCCAGACAGCAGCCCCAAATGCCTCCTTGGGTGACATCACAGATAGCCATGGGTTGCTTCTGGTATCCCATCTGTTCCTGCAGGCCTGGCCTCCGCGAGGGCGAGATGCGAAGGGAGTGTGGAGTGGAGGCTGGGCGGGGGCGGGGTGGGGATCGGGCCTTTGAAGCTGTTTTCTATCGGGCGCTGCAGCTGTCAGCGTTGGCTGCGGAAGCCCGTGATTGTCCTTGCAGCTCCCGTTGCCCGCGGTGCACTGTGCTTTGGGATATTAATTGGGCTTTCATTATGCGAACGTACCCAGAGGCTTTTGCGGTTGATTCCTATATCTATATTGATTCATAAAAAATGCCAATAAATAACAGCTCTCTCAAAGCAGCTTTGCATGTTTTGGATAATGAGTTGGTTGATGTCCCACCTCCCCCACTCCCCCATTTTTCTTTCCTTTTTTTTCTTTTTACCCATTACCGCATAATAGATCACAGAATCTTTAGGACAATGGACAAGCACATGGGCTAAATCACCTTATTACAGTTCCATATAGTTGAAAAGAGGCTTAATGCTAAATTATCAGATCCCGGCTATTGTGGAAACCGAGAAAGAATAATGCTCCCAAATAACCCGGTGGTGCCTCTGTGGGCTCATTGTCTGGGGATCTATTGGCCGGCCTGCCACGGGAGCGCTCCATTGACTCAGCAATCCCCTGAAATGAACAGTGCGGCCCAAATTCGGGCTGGAAGTGAGTCTCTTTTACTTTTTGGTATATTGGAGGTTATAGGATATTTTCAGGCCTGGCCTTTCAAAAAAAAAAAATCTTGTTTTACATTTGTGGGTAACTGTGGGCAAAACTATGTTATTAGATTCGAAACGCCCCAAATTCGGCATGTCACAGACGACTTCGGCTCACAGAATTACCGTATATTATCCCACATAAAGTGGAGATGAAAGCAGAAATTGTACATCCGTTTCATTTCACTGAAACTTTTCAAAGGAAGGAAGGATGTTCATTAAAAGTTAACAGTGACACAGCTGTGCAGAACTCTCAGAGAAAATGTCATTGTCACGGGAGCCTGACTGTGACCAAGTATCATTCTCCATAGCAGAATGTGAGGTTCCTGTGGTCTGTTGAGCTGTTAATGGCATTGAAAAAGAAGAGCGGTGCCCCCAGGAGAGTGGCGATGCAGATGGATTTTGGAAGGCCATTGTTCTAGCCTGCGTGCCATAACTTTAGCAAGAAGTAAATATAATTTTGTTTCCAAAAACTAGGTAGACTCAGAGATCCTAAGGAAACTCTTCTCATTTCTGGGAAGATGGGTTGGACATCATTTCTTTGTAATAAATTATGTCCAATTCTCTCTCTGTCTCTGTTGCTCTCTTTCTTTCTCTTTCCCTTCCTCTTTAAATAAAAGGCCCACAGATATTAGATGGGCAACAGTGGAAATGCAAAACAAACAAACAAAAAAACCCCACTGCCTACTAAAACTGAACTTTAATAAAATTGCTCTTGCCCTGCTCCACTGCCTACTGTTTCTGCAGTATTATATTTGGTTGTCTCTCATACAATCTCTGAGAAAAACAAGAAGACAGGGTAAACAACAGAGGCTTAGGTAAATATGCAAAGATAACTGTGTACTCCTGCTATTAGATAAATTTCTCTTGAACTGCTTCATGCAAATGTTCAGCAATGACCATGGAAATTTGGGTAGTAAAGATAATAAGTGATAATTTTGGGGAAAACAATCCATATTTCTCACTTCCAAGAGATTTTAAAATATCCAATGTGATAATTTGAAAAATGGGTTAGTTAGAGAATAAACATCTATTTTTTTTTCAAGATTTGAGAAATTCTTCACAAGTCTCTATCTGACTCAAGACTAAAAAGAGATTTGGAACCAATTTAAGAAAACCATTAAATTCCTCTTCAAGACCATATTAAGTAATGATTATACCTTCGTACCAATATTGTCTTTCAATTTAATGGGGAAATAACAAGACAGTCAGCAAAATCATGCAAAACCTTTATCCAACTGAGGTGTTCTGCTGAAGTAGCTATACAAATGCACCTCTACTAATTACGGTATATTAATAAGTAGGAAGATAAGATTCCATTCAGAAGGGCACAAAGAAGATGTAATGGGCATGCACCGCCTTTCAGGGCACACAAAATAAAACAGAAAGATGACAGATATTCAAGGGATGGAGCCGTTCTGTCATTCTTATGGTTTTCTCATGTTGCTCAAATGGATCTTCACCAGTATAATGTTTCTTATAATGGCCTCCATTTATTTAGTGCTCACTGTGTTCCAGGCTCCATGCAATATGCTTATATAATATTTCCCACTCCATTATCAGAAATGGCAAAGACCAATGGCTCCTTATTTATTTTTAAAAGGACTTTGGAGTGGGGTATAACAGCAGAGATATGAAAAGGACAAAGAAAGGTATTTATCTGCATTTGGTAAATTCTTTTCCATTTTTCAGCTTAATTTCTTCTTGACTAAACTCACAGCAACTTAGGGCTTGCAGGAAGGGGATAAACCTCAGAGTATCTGTGCTATTTCTTCTCCCTGAAATATCTGCAATTTATCCTCTGGCCTCTTCTATTCTTTCCCTCACCATTTCCAAACAATCCTATGCCAGCTCTGTGAAAGCCTGGAAAACCAGCCCTGCAACTGGAGGAACCTTCCCCAAAGTGGTCATATTTTCTGAACCTCAAAGCAAGACACGTAGCCTAAGAAATAGGGGCATTTGAAAGAAAAACTGGCTAAACTTTGTGAAATTTAGGCTCTCCCAGAAAATCCAAGGCATAGCGTTGACATTCTTTTAGGAATCCCTGGGTTATAATTCAGGACTGCACACCAGACAACCCAAAATTCAGCAGAGACAGGAATCCTTTCCACGTCCTGAGCGGATCTCTGACTAGATTCCTGTAGGCTCTGCCTCTCGCAGTTGGGCCATTTGAGAATGTTTGCTCCAAGTCACCTTCTCCTGAGTGACTATCTCAACTTCATAGGCATGAACAAACAGAGGGTCCCACAGCTTGAGGGCAACTAATGTATCTTTACGGAGCAACGCAAGCTGTTAAAAACAAAATAGAACAGGAACAAAGAGTTCCTGTACATGCAAAGTCTCTGCTCTACTCACAGTCTACCTCTGACATATAAGTCTTTTAGATGGGTGTCAACTCACTCAACAGTAATATTCTAGAAAGCCATTAAGCCAATGTGTTTGAGAGGTAGGGATTTGATAACCTAGCCACTTGCCGCATGTGGCTACTGAGCACTTGAAATGGGGCTAGTGCAAATTCAGATGTGTTGGAAGTGAAAATACCTGCAGGATTTCGAAGATTTAGAACACAGAGAAAAAAATGTAAAATATTTCATGTACAATTCTAAAATATTGGTTACATGTTGAAATAATATTTTGGAAATATATTACAGGAATTAATTTCATCTGTTTCTTTTTCTTTTTTTTAATGTGGTTATTAGAAAATTTTTAAATGACATGTGTGGCTTATGTTTAAAGTTCCCATTTAAGGCTCGCATTATACATTCCCATTGAATATCACTGGTCCAGATAGTTGAACAGAGAAACAGAACATGATTGCATAGGCCAAGGCAACAGATTTTTAGAAATTACCTTTGCTTTGCTCTTAAGTTTGCAGTTGACAATAATACAAAACTCCTACATACACAATGAGAAAATATTTTACATGCATATCTTTTGTTCAGATATATTTTTTATTAGCACTGAGTCGCTTTTTGAATTAAAAAATAGGCAAAGAATTTTTAGACAATTAAAATATCAGCTTGAAATAGAGACTTGCAGATACATAGTCTTCAGTTTTAACTTTTAGCATTCTCAGAATCATAAAAAAATAATCTTTTTCATCTCCCAGCCCTCAAAAGATTATTAAAAGAAGTTTACTTGGAGAAAAAAAAAAAAAAGAAGTTTACTTGGATTCGATTTTTAAATTCTTTAAACTCAGAAGTTATGTTCAAGTCAAAAAAAGTCAATGTTATTTATGCATTTGAGGAATATAGTCGCTATTCTGAGAAGAAATAAAATATTACAGTATGCAGTGGGAGATGTTTAAAAGTTGCATACATATTCTAGGTTTTATTGTTACTCTTAATAAGTCAAGCAAGTTCTTGTTTTTTTAAATTAAGGAACTTGGTAAATAAATATTTAACATTTAAATTTAAGCAAAAGAGTTCTGCCCGAGTGTACTCTGTGCCCGGCCAAGACGCGCAGGCTTCAGATTCTTTCACTCGCATGTTGAGATCATCTTATATGACAATTTTACCTTGGTGCATATAACAGCTAATCAGCTATAACAAACAAGTGCTAGATCAAAGGCAAAAACACACATTTTTCTTCACTAGCAAGTCCTGGGATTTAAAACTTCAATATCACCTCCAAGGCATGCTTTCATAATAAATAGTATCATACAAATAGCAGAATGCATTATAAACAGTAGCTTTATACTGTTTACTTAAAATCATTTCAGTTTATACTTATAGTAAATACTTAATCTTTAGACATAAAATGTTTTCACACAAGGACAAGATTCTTGCTTGATAAATGTGCAGGGATGCTACTATTTCTTACTCAGAAAGCTTAAAAATATGTGCATTCAGAAATGTTTGCCGTAGTACTTGTAAACCCAAGCTTCTTCATGCTAAAAGAGATCAATCCAAGGCTGACACCAAAGGGATGGTGTTGCAGAATAAAAACTACATGTTTTTTTCCTTTGGAATTTTTTTGTTTAATTTTGGGGTTTTGGCCCAACTTTGGATTGTTGAGGCATCAGGTAAGAATCTGTAAAAACATACATTCTCCCCAAGTTGAGTAATATACAGACCACAGCTGTAACTGAAGTTAAGCCACCAGCTAAGAATAAAAGCACCAGAAAACAAACCAACCAAAACCTAAAGCAAACAACATGCTTATCACACAATAACTATTGAATAATGCAAATATTAACAACGCAAACCAAGCAGGGGGTCTCCATCTCAGGAAGAAGAAAAGCCAGCGAATAGAAGGCAGTGAGTGATTGGGAAATCAGGTCAGCTCTCCCTCCTCGGTAGAAAAAGTGGATCAGGACTGACATCTGCTGGCCTTGTTAATGGGATGTACCCATTGAAACAAGGGTCTTGGAGAACAAAACATTTGGTGGGGTGATACTGCATCACTGGGGTGGGAGGAGCTTGGCAAAGGCCTTCCTGATGGGCCGCCTGCAAAGTGGCCAATCAGCGGCCGCCCCTCCAGACAAGAGTAGCCTCAGTGTTTTCCTCTCTTTGATGTTTCACCTTCATAACCAGGAATGTTTTTCCAATCACCCTAAAAGGGGACAGAATACCATATAGGTGGATTTCTCGTTAGAATTACACGTTTTGAGAAGTAGTGGTCAACGAGATACTCAATAGAGATGATGATTTCAAGTCTTTACCAAAAGACTCATTGGAGATTAAATTAGTTTAAAAGGCTAAATGTGTGTCCACAGCCTGACAAGCTCGGTGGCTTTCACCCTCTTGAAACTTCATCAAGTCAATGTCCCAGATCTGACCTTTGTCATTCCCTCTTCTACTCCCATCACTTCTCCCCTGGAATCCATCTCACTGTACAGATATCAGGTTTGGGAGATTTTGTCCTCATGAGGCCTTGCTTCCAAGCTCTGCAGTCTTAGTTTTCTAAGCACAGTGTTATCCACCATTGGGAAAGGCAAGTTCCCATTGTCTTGGAAGGTATGAGAAGCCTGGGACAGGGTCTATCTTACTCAAGTCATCTTCTGGGCATCTAGCATGGTCCCTACTACATAATAGTCACTCAAAAAATATTGATTGCTCTACTTTGAAAGTTTAATATTCTATATTCCCCCATGTTGCTTTTAGGAATGCAATTTCTTTTTGGTGGATCTGAATAGAGCTGAATATTCTAATATTTAAGTAGATACACTAGTTTTAATTGCAAATAAGCAATGATGCTGAGTACTCTTTGAGTCTCTCACCAGTGCTCACTTCCCTATTATTTCAATCTCATCTCTTATGGGAGGCACAATCCTACTGTTTGTAATAGTAAAATTAGGTCATGGGTTGTAGAAATTCTTCTCCAGAACAATCCTTAACATGCTTCATCTCAACGATAAAAGTGAAACTGGTGGGCCAGAAATCTTTCCCCCTCTACCCTTTGCTTATATGACTTCTAAAGTGTGTCAAAGTATATGTGACTGTGTCATATACATGTGTGTGCCTTCTAGTATATGTGTGCATGAGTCTCTGGACATAAACAACTTACTTAAAAAAATTTTTTTATAAAGCATATAGAAAAAATGAAACCTGGAAAACTCTCCCAAAAGACAGAAGGAGGAGAAAGCCTGAAACTTTGCCAGTGAGTTTAAGAGGCATACTAATGAGGCACCATCTTTAACAACACTAGCAAAAACTATCTGGCCTAGGACAAAGCGGAGTCAAATTGCCACCTCAGACGGCATTTTGGAAGGTGGAGGCACAATAGTGCATATAAATCATTAGCTTTAAGGTGAAAATTATTAGCTTATGTCCAAAAGTGTACAAAACCCATTTTCTCTTTTCACCTTCTGTACTTTCTTCCCAACTAATGCAAAGGAAGAACAAAATAGTTTCACTTTTCTTAAATATAGTTGGAGTAAAGGTTCTGTTTTTCTGGGGTTTTTTTTTAGAAAAAACTCTGAGAAGATAATTCTGAGTATTTATTCCAATGGTTAACACTGTTATGGATTTCAAAATTTATATTTAAAATCCTCCTAAACCCCCGTATTATTTTCAGATTAAAAAATAGATCTTAAAGAAAAGAAAGGGCTTAAATTATTGGGTTGTATCATCTCAATATTTATAACTTGAATCTCAACAGTTTTGTTGAAAACATGTAAATTTACATTTTGAAAAAAATTGAAAGGGGAGATTAAAATCATCCTGCTCAAAACCTTTGCAAAGCATTTTGCTTTTTATATACCACGGTAACCTAATAAAGACACCATCACTTGACAGATGGCGTGGCATATTAGCCTCGAAATAAAACACTAGATGCCAAAATTATTAACTCCAACATGCTCAGAAATAAAAAAAATGAATTTTTGATTCTTTTTTTTAAACATTTCTCTCTTCCCTCATGTCATCCTGCAACAAAAAGTACTCAACTTGTAAAAACAAAACAACCCTTCAGTACATACTCAAAGGCCGTTTGCAAATACCAGGACGTATTTGAAATACGGAACCTGGAAAAGATCACCTTGGTTAATATTCTCAGTCCTCTTTAAGACCATTTCAGCCAACACATAGAGACTCGCCACTTTTGCATTGTTTGAGCAGAACATTTCTTTTGTCATGCTATTGCACCTTTATCCCTGCCCCCCTCCAAACATATAGTTGATGGGATAAAGACTTTCCTCAGCTCTGTACTCTTGAAATCTAAGCCTCTGTGGCTATGAAATGATGTAGTAGGGGTAGGGCTGGGTCTCCAGGCCATGATGAGCCCTGCTCAAAATAAAGTCTTGTCTCTTTAAGAGATGATGGATTTTTGCATGCGGCCTCAGCAGCCAATGCAAGGCACTCACGCCAGGTGGCAATGCTCCCATATCCCTGTTTTAGGGTGTGAAAGTAAATGTGGGGTACCCCTTTCCCTGACATTTCTCCTGCTTTTATGGAGGCCGGCATTCGTATTTTGTAATTTTTTAGAATCTTCATTCAAAGTTTAAGTGATACTGGATTTTCCCTTCCCTTCCTTTCCTCCTCATCTTTCTTCCTTTCTTTCTGAAGCTCTCATTCAGCACATCACTTTTTAACCTCATCTACATCAGGACAAAAAAGGGAGTAACACACATCACAACTTTTTTTTCACTAAAATAATACAGAAAGAAAGAAGGTTATCTTGTTTAGAGAGGAAACGATTAAATGTTTTTGCCCCCTGTTGCCCTGCTCTCTCTTAAAATATTATCATGTTAGTTCAGTGCCACCTAAAATATCTACAAATGCAAACCTTTCTCTGCCAAAGAGATGTCATAACTTGCATTCCCAGAAAGGAATTCTATGCTCAGATTCCCATTAAACAGACTCAAGGCCTCTAACCGACTAAGGAAACACCTCAAGGAGAACATTCCAAATATATGGACCAAGGACATGAAACTCTTTGGATAATTTTTTTTTAATTTCCAGATTTAAAACTTAGTAGGTCCTTTCTGAAAGGTGAAATTTAGAAAATCTTAAAAATAATCTGGCAATATTTACTGGTCTTTCCTCCCACCTCAGGGGTTCACTTTCCTTTCTATCATGTAACTAGACGAGTGCTTCCACATCCAGAAATCAGGCAGGAGACACTTCCAAGCTATGGGCTTGATATGTAATATGGAAGCTATATTACTCTTTTTGTTGTCTTTATAGGTTTCAACAGTCCCTACTGGCCATCAGAAGAGCCAGGAACAGAAGCATCAATAAGCACACTTACTGGGCCAAGGATTCTTTTAGTCAGTAAATATTTGTTGACTACCAAGTACCAGACATTATTCTAGGCATTGGGGACACAGTAGTGAACAAGAAAGGTCCAGATGAAGGCAAGACCTCAAAATTCTCATTGGACAGGAAACAAGATCATACACACACACATACACACACACACATACAGAATAAAGTAGGTCACTTCCTAATTTTTAAAATACTCTCTCCTACCAGCTTGGCATTTGGGGCTGAAATTTCCATCATGGAATTAATTCCTTTGATTTAGTTGATTCTCTGTCTTTATTTGGAGATTATCTCATCTTAGGAGCTATAATGGGGCAGGATCTGTCGCTCGCTCTATGAGCTAAAAATGCAGAGTTGTTTTCCCCATCTTCTTTGCAATAAGAGAGTAGCTGCATGACCTAAGCTCAACCAATCTGATACGTTTGTTCTTGGCTTTGACTTGGGAGCTAGCGAGTTAAAGAAACTAGGACCACAGAGAACCCATTCTGGGTGTGGACGGTATAATAGCAGCAGCAGTGTTATCCTTCAAGGGGCAGCCATGTAATGACAACATCCTGCTTTGAGGCTGGAGGCATCAGTGGTACAAGCTTCAGCGTCCAGCCTTTAGCAGCAATAGCAATGGCGCCCTCACTCATTTTTGGTTTGCCATGATTTTGGCAGGGGTTCAAGTTTATGGGAGAGACTCATTAGTTTTTCACCCTTTTTCCATTCCTCCTGGGCATACAGCTGGATTATATCTTTCAGTCTCCTTTCTGAATTAGGTGTGACCTTATTACTAAGTTCTGGCTTATTAGCCGTCAAAATAAAGATGCCACTTCCAAGGTGAATCCATAAAGACCTCCCATCAGATCCTTTATAATCTCTCTACCTCCATCTATTAATTGACTAACAATACCCAGAATAACCTGGAAATCACATGTTGAATACGGCACAGCCTCCATCAGCCTGGGTCCCCGAATGGCTGCAGGGAGTAGACCCTCCTCATCAATTAGATTTTAGTAAATGTGAAACTTCTATGCCATTGTGATATTAGGATTTATCTTTATAGGAGCTAAATTTTCCTAACTAATGTACCCATTTGTACCAGAAGTGGAATGTTTCCATAACAAAAACCTAAAATGCATGATTTTGGGTAAGCAACAGCGATGTCAGTGGCAAGGAAACTGGCTTTGGAGGCTGGAAAGACGAAGATCTATTATGCAGTGGGAAAATCTTTGATAAAACTGTCTCCTGATATAATTCAGAAGACAAGTCAGGTGTATGCTGATTCTTTAGCTCTAGGGGAAAGGGTTGGAAAACAGAATGTTAGTAGCAATTTGCAAAAGAGTGGATGAACTCAGGCAAGAATTGGCTTGCTTTCAAACAAAAGTGAAACCGAATGTCAGAAGCTAGAGCTGCTGAAAAGTTGGAAAAATTGACTGCTTCCACAACTCAAACAGTAAGAAATCAGATTGAATAAGACTTAGTCCTGCAGCTAAGATCAAATCAAGGGTGTGATCTTCCTATCTAAGCTTGATGGCCTTAGGCTGTAGATGGAGACAGTCATTGTGATTAGGAAGCAAAATCATAAATCAGGTTTGAGAATTATGACCAGGAAAGAACTTTGGGTACAGTTACTAGCACATGAAGCTGATTGGAAGCAAATAGATTAGAAGTCTATTAGGTTTTTGAGGGAATTATACTCCCAAAGAAACCATGAGCTTGGACTAAAACAAGCATTTGAGTATCAAAATAAATTTTGGGCCCCTAAATTTATCAGCAATATATGAGCTTTGAAAGCTATGCAGCCTCCAAGGAGGGCATACTTTCCTCCAAACATAACAGAGGTGACCAAAGAAGAAACTTCCAGACAGTGGAGCAAGGACCCATGAAGAACAATGGACAAGAGAGTTTCTCCCAGGAAGCAGATCTAGGGTTTATTCTAGAAGCTTTCTTCACTCCCAGGGTAGGGTTTTCAGGAAGCCTGCCCATTAGAATTTAACATCTTTACGTACCAGTGATCACTGGCTATCTTCTCTTTTCCACAGGGGTGGGTTTACTATCATTTTGTTCTTGTTCTCTCATTGTATATCAGATGCTGTTGGGAGGAGGTAGTAGGTAACTTGTCCTTCTAGGTATTGGTAGCTGGACCGTGAGGAGTGATGGACCTGAACCTGATGGAGAATACTGAGCATCTCTAGAGAATCTGAGCTTCGAGCCAAATTCAGTAACTGGACAGTATTTGGGGTTATCTTTCTCAGGGAGGAGATGATTGTGTTCTCTTTGTGGACAGAAGCATGGCATAGGTATTTGGTGACAAGAGGATGGGGTGGAACAGAGATTGCCTAGCTGTTCCTCTTTGTTCCTGGGCCCCAGCTGGACTATATTTCCTAACCTCTCTTACAGTTAAGTGTTGTCATGTGACTGAGTTCTGACCACTAATATGAGAACAGAAGTGATGGATGTTGCTTCCAGACTTGGCCTATAAAAATTTCACACATGGACCTCCACTCCCCCTTTTCTCCTATTTTCTGACAGAATGTTGAGGCTCAAGGTGATCTTGGGAGTCATATGTTGAAAATGTTAAGGCTCTCATCAGCTTGAATTCCTTAGTGATCACAGGGAGCAAGGCCTCACTTCCTTTCCTTTGAATTCCAATTGAACTTTGAGTGAGAAATACAGTATCTTGTCTTAAGTCATTGAGATTTCACAGTTTATCTGTTAATACAGATAGTATGTCAGTATTACAATGTACTGGTTGCTGCCTTATCTTTATTCCTGCCCATTTCCCAAGGCTGGTATGGTCTTGGCCACCTGGGAGCTTCTGAATATCCTTCCAGTTTATTGCTTTTCTGTTTGTCATTCAGAATTGGTTTACTTGTTTGCAACTAAAATCTCTGATTGGTAGATTAGTTGTAAAAGTTAAATAGTGTCCTTAGCACAATGCCTGACACCTAACCATTCTACACATGTTAAATTTCCCTTTGGTTTAACTGGAAGGACCAGTTTATAACTTCCATATGAGTCAATAATAGAATCTATAATAAAGTCAGATGATATCTTAATGCAAATCAAATTGTTGTCTCTAATTCACTGACCAGCTGACCATGCCTTGAGGAAAATGTTGTATGTCATTGGTAAATTGCGATGAGATGGGGAGAGGAAGTCTCCAATGTTGCTGAGCTGGGGTAGGTCTGAGGAGTAGTTAGTCAGGTGCGTGTCGCTGCTCAACTCAGGGGCTGAACTCAGGTGGGAATGAGCATTCAAAGGAATCAGATGGGAAGCAATTTTGTCCACTTAATTTTTCCAAGGGCATCATTACTATATAATAATCCAGATACTGTGGAATAAAAGCTCAGAGCCTTCTCAGTATGGGAAATGACAAGTGTTACTTGAGAATAAAACTTGATACCCAGAAACCACACGAGGATATAGAACATTTCCAAAGGAGAAGCCCTCAGTTCCTATGGTGTAATGCACAGGACAATGTTAATGAGGAAAATATACCTGTAGGTAGGTAGAATTATACCTTTACGGTTATATTTTAGACCATAAGGTTTAGTTAGTTTCACTCTTGGTTGCAAGGGATAGCCAATTACATTAGTTCAAGTAATTAAGCCTTATTATAAATATTCACATGATAATAAGGGAGATAGAATTTCCCAGAAATCTAAGAATATGAGCCACATTAGCTAAATTTCATGGATCTAGAACCATGAGATCATTCAGAATCTAAGTTTATCTCTAAAGACCTCTGAAACTTGATTCTGTATATTTTCATTCTCATTCTAAACCATGAACATATTTCAGCTACTTTTTTATATCTTTCTTGCCATCAACTATGACTGATTTATTCCATATTTCTTTGCTCTATACTTAGGTTGTAGCTTTCTTCCACCAGTAGGGTCCAATATGGTGGCTTGAGCTCCAGCCATCACATTCAAGTTTCAGAGACCAAGATAGAAGAAGGAATAGAAAAGAAAAAAAGGCAAAATGAATGTGCCTACTGTCACTGAAAATAAATCCCTGGAAGCCACCACATGATACTTTTGTTTATATTGTCTTGATCTGAATTTATTCATGGGATGCTGAGAAATCTAATCTTTATTTTAGATGGCCACAAGTCCAACAAAAATTGTTTTATTAGTGTGGAAGCAGAACATTACAGATTTTGAGAGGTGAGGAAAAAAATGAGATGGAATCAAAGAGGGAATAGCAGCCCTTAGAATTGTACTTAGTTTATTTTATTTAACAAACACTGAAGTAGTACTTATTAGGTTTCAGGCACTGTTCCAAAATGCTTTACAAATATCAACTCTTTTAATCCTCATAGCAACCTTATGAAGTAGGTGCTATATTATCTCCATTTTACAGATGATGAGACTAAGGCACAAAAGTTAAATAATGTGCCCAAGTCACATAAGCCATTAAATAGCAAAACCTGGGCTTAAACCCAGCCAGTCTGGCTCAAGTACTACCACAAAGTTGGGATTAATAGAAGGATGCTCCTAGCAATATGCTGGTAAATATTTAACAACTGGTTCTCCGGGGGAGGTGGGGGGGGGAAACGCTGATTTATAGTGTTGGCTGATATCCGTGGTATAAATACTCTCGCCATAGATAAATAACCTCAAGAACATAGTTAAGAGCAAAATGTAGCCAAATAATTAGGAAGTGATGAGTTTTGAGAATTTATTATGTTTTCTTTTTAATATAATTGATTTAATTGTAAGTTACATCACTTAGTTGTTAACACTAACTATGTTTAACCATAGGTTCGCAAATTTCATGAAAATGTAACAGTTGGGTCTTATGAGCAAGCACAAGTCACCTTCAGCACAGTTTGGCACTGGATGTTGCAGTGACAGAAAGTCAGGAGTCAGAGGATGAGGGTGATGAGCAGTGAGAGGGTGGGTATTGAGGTTATGTATTCCTGAGTCCTCAGGTAGATGTTGCTCTTGCCCCCCTAGGAGTATCCATCCACCCTCCTATTGAAGCTATTTGGGCACAGAACAGCGTCCACCTTCTCAAACTTGACATCTCTCCTCTGCTCTGGGGCCTAGAATGCTTGGCTCATCCTGATTCAGACTCAGAACACAGATGCATACAGAAAGTGATGAATTTAAAACCAAGTCTTGGGACTTTCCTGGTGGTCCAGTGGTTAAGACTTTGCCTTCCAATGCAGGGGGTGTGGGTTCGTTCCCTCATTGGAGAGCTAAGGTCTCACATGCCTCACAGCAAAAAAAAACCCCACCAAAAAACAAAACAAACAAAAAACGTAAAACAGAAGCAATATTGTAACAAATTCAATAAAGACTTTAAAAATGGCCCACATCAAAAAGAAAAAATCTTTAAAAAAATTTTTTTAATGAATAAAATGAAGTCTCATTAGTTTCCTTCTCATTTCTGTTGATATAAGGAATATCAATTTTAAAGATAAACCAGTCTCTGGAATTAGTCTTATGTTAGAGCTCTGTTTACCTTGGACACCTTGCAAATGTCAGCAATTTTTACCAGACCTATAATGGATACTTTAAAAATGTCAATTAGTGATAAGTAAAAAGTAATGAACTATGGTTCTTGGAGATGTCTGTTTCCATTTTGACAGCGTTATAAAAATGAACAAAAATATTAAGATGCTATTCATTTAGAAATCTAAACATCCCTGTCCTTCCATTACTTCTCACAAAGTTGTTATTAAATGAAGACAAAAATAAGTCTTAGTGAACACACATTACTAGATACTGGCAATTTTGGTAGATAGTTGTGGGTACTGATTCTTAGACCATCTTGGTCTCAACATTGCATTATTAATAAAGACACACATTATTACTACACATTAATACACATCCATATCTATGACCCATACAATTTATCAATTCATCTTTTTCAGAGGTCTTAGTAGAGTTTAGATAAAGCTCCTGATGCTGGGGAGTGGGGCTCACAGTGCTCAAAGAGTTTAGCATATACTGTATGCCACTTTCCTCTTGGCTCAGAAAATGATGGAACCTTAAATTGCATGAACCTAATATGGGGGCAGCTGGCCATCTTAAGCGTCCAGAGAAGGAAAAAGATTCTGGCAGGGGCTTCCCTGGTGGCACAGTGGTTGAGAGTCCGCCTGCCGATGCAGGGGACGCGGGTTCGTGCCCCGGTCCGGGAAGATCCCACATGCCGCAGAGCGGCTGGGCCCGTGAGACATGGCTGCTGAGCCTGCGCGTCCGGAGCCTGTGCTCCGCAACGGGAGAGGCCACAACAGTGAGAGGCCCGCGTACCGCAAAAAAAAAAAAAAAGATTCTGGCAGGAGAGAAACCATCCCTTCTTTCCGAATGGGAGAGCTACTGTGAATTTTCAGGAATGATAGAAGGATCCTGTGGTCCTGGGTTCTATTTCTCCATGTGGTCTTGGTTTCTGTTGGGGGCCTTCCCTGATGCCCCTAGACTGGGTATAGTGGTCAGTCTCCATGATGGCTCCCCAAAACCCCCTCCTGGTATTTATGCCTTTGTTTCGTTCCCTCCTACACTGTGTCAGAGTTGATTTGTGACCAACAGAATACAGCAGAAGTGACAGTAAGTCTCTTCTGATTGTAGGTTATAAAAACGCTGTGCCTTCTGATTCTCTCTCAGGTCACTGACTCTGTGGGAGGATGGCAGCCTGAAGAAGAGGCCCACATGGTGAGGAACTGAGGCCAACAGCCCTGTGAGTGAGCTTTCTTGGGAGAGGATCCTTCAGCCCCAGTCAAGCCTTCGGACGACTGTAGCGCTGGCTGACATCTTGACAGCAATCTCAGGATCATCTCTGAGCCAGAATTACCCAGCTAAGCCACTCCTTGACTTTGGGCTCTCAGAATCTATATGAGATAATAAATATTTGTTGTTTTAAGCTGCCAAGTTCAGGGTGATTTTTTTTTCCCCATCCCCTATGGTTGAGCATTTAGATTGTGTCCAATTTTATAAGGGCTTTGATCTTAAAGTCTTTTTTTTCCTTAAACCCCACATTTGTTTATTTTGTTTATTTATTTATTTATTTTTGGCTGTGTTGCGTCTTCGTTTCTGTGCGAGGGCTTTCTTTAGTTGTGGCAAGCGGGGGCCACTCTTCATAGCGGTGTGCGGGCCTCTCACTATCGCGGCCTCTCTTGTTGCGGAGCACAGGCTCCAGACGCACAGGCTCAGTAGTTGTGGCTCATGGGCCTAGGTGCTCCGCGGCATGTGGGATCTTCCCAGACCAGGGCTCGAATCCATGTCCCCTGCATTAGCAGGCAGATTCTCAACCACTGCACCACCAGGGAAACCCCAGGGTGATTTTTTTATGTAGCAACAAATAATACCGGGGCTTAGGTTATCTTTCCCTATGGTCCCACATAATTTATTACTCAAGACTGCAATCACTCATTCATGTGTCTGACTCCTCTGCTGAATCTTTTCTGCTTTGGGGAAAGGAATTCAGTTGACTGCTGAACCTCCATACCTAGAATAGTGCTTAGCACATAGTAGGTCTCAATAAATGTCACTGAACAAATGAATAAAGTGAAATGAGATAACGGACATGGTTTCAGACTACACCATGATTACTGCTCGCTAAAGAATGAGTCAGCACAAGTCAAGTTGGGTTATTCTCTCGAATTGTGAGAAATTCATACTGAACATTCATTTCCTCTCTTCTATTGTTACTGGCCTCCCTACCATCCTCCCAAATAACTCACAAGTCAAGTTCTATTCTTCTGTCACCACCACGGAGATCTTGGAATGGTAATCTGGGGTCTGAGGAAGGAGCAGGACTCAGAGGAGAGAATGAATGCTTCGGTGGTTTCCTCCCAACTCGAAGTGAGAAAGAAGAGTTTCTATGATTCCCCAGACACAGGAGACACTCCCCAGAGGAGACTGCTCAAGGTGTGGGATACAGAGTTAAACTAGACCAAGGGACAAAGCAAAATTAAGGGTGGGACATGGGGCTTTTAGATTTTTTTTTTTAAGGAACTTTCAAAAATGTTTGTTAAGAAGAGGCTAAAAGTTCACTTACTGCTCTAAGTGGTGTGGTGTCTGGTTACAAATGTTCTAGGACAGGCACTTCTACTTCAAGGCCCAGCCCTGCTCACCCTAGGAGAGCCACATTACAACCCCCCTCCCCCTCCCCCCAAGCCATACCTCTCTAACTGGCAGAATATACATGGGAGGTTTTCAAAGAACCCCTGGATGGCTCTGAAGTCCTATCAGGCACTAGCTCTCAGAATCTGTTGATAAAGTCTTAATGAAACACTATGAAAAGACCAAAAAGCCTTTAGTTTGAAAGGAATAAATCTCCAGTGCAGTGCATGATAACAGAGATCCCATTTTAGGGCAGGTGGAACCTTCCCAGTGTGCTGAAAAACCACATCGTTTAGGGGAACACGATCAGGCTAATTTAAATATCTTTTCCTCTTTTTTTTCCCACATGCTCAAGAATGTGGGTGGGGGGAAGCATGGTCTATCGCGTTATCACTTCCCATGCAGAACATTTTGGGGGGAAATACAAAGCACTCAGCTTGGTATTGTGCATGGAGCAGGATGGTTTGATTTCAGATCTCTCATCTGTTATTTCTAATTGCTTAACCACAGGCAGTTAGCTTTTTTGAGTCTCAGTTTTTTTAATCTGTTAAGTGAAGACACTAGTAATTACCCCGTAGCACTCACTAAAAAACATGTTAGCTGAATCTGAATAGGGTTCTCAAGGCCAAAAGAAATAAAAAAGCTGCAAGTGGAACTTGGGAATGCTTGATTAAATCTAAGGCCTGCAGAAAAAAGTAAATCATAGGATGCCTACCAGCTTGGGATGTTGTGCTGCGATTTCCAAAGGTAATTTAATATCTTCTAGGATACATAAAAACAGCATGACCCACGAGAGCCACAAAATGGTACTTCCATTGACAATGTCAAGCTCAGTCTTTGTTTCTACATTTTCAAAACTATATTAATAAAACTTAGAATATGCTGGTAAAAGCCACTAAAATGGAGACAACATTGCAAATGACTTGCCAAAGTTAATAGGCCTAGAATCCTATTTGGTTCAAGAGTCTGAGCTTCTACTATTTCCATCTTTATCAAGTTACTGAAGTGTTCACTTCGGTCTACTTGGCACTTATGGTTATCATTAGGAAAAATACCTCTTTGACGTATTCACACAGGCCCTCTCAGAAGTCTAGTGAGGCCCATGCCATGTCCAGGTTTCATAAGAGCTAGACATAATTCTAAAAATGGAGATACATGGGAGCATAATTGGACACCAAAAGGCCAAAAAACTTGTTTGCCTTTTGCCCTCCCCCACCTTTTTCTTTCAAATTCATTTAATAGTTGAGCTGATGATTTTACTTCTGGGTACCTCAGCTTCCTCATTTGTAAAATGGGGTTTTCATTTGATAGGCTACTTAAGAGGATTAAATGAATTAGTATATACAAAGCACTTCAAAGTGTGACTGGCACATAGTGTATGCTAGTAAATGAGAGCTGTTATTCTAATGATCAATATTAATTTTTAAGGGAAATGGCTTTTATGTAAATGTTTGAGAAGATTTCAAGCATGGTCCTCATCCACTAAAATCTGAAATATTTACCAGTATATAAATACTAGGTGCCCTTTGATCTTGGCCCTCCCAGGCTAAATGTTTCTCTGGAGGCCTTCTCTCATCAGCCTTGTATAGTTCCCCCTACACACTGCCAGGTAAGTCAAATCAAATAGTTGTTCTATTCATTTTTTATTGCTGAGTAATAAATTACCACAAAGTTAGTGGCTTAAAACAATACACACTTATTATCCCACAGTTTACATGGGTCTGGACTCTGAGCACAGCTTGCATTGGTCCTCTGCTTAGGAGCCCACAAGGCTGCAATCAAGTTGTCGCCCAGGCAGCATTCTCATGGGAAGGCTTGACCAGGGAACAATCTGCTTCCAAGCTCATTTAGATTGTTGACAGAATTCATTTTCTTGCAGTTGTAGGACTGAGGGCCCTAGTTCCTTGCTAGCTGTTGGCTGGAGACTGCCCTCAGCCCCCAAGTGCCACTCATGGTTGCTTGCTGCATGGGCTTTGCCCACATAGCCACTGGCTTCACTAAGCCAGCAAGCAGAGTCTATGGGGGCATGTTCGCCAGCCAGATGGAGTCTTATAAAACATGACATAATCATGTGAATGGCATCCCACCACCTTTACTATATTCTGTTGATGAGAAGACAGTCACAGGCCCTGCCCACACTCAGAGGGAGACAATTACACGAAGAATGAGTGGAGGAGGCCACCTCCGAGGCTTTCCGCCACTGCCCCAGAGGGGAAAGGTCATGCCCAACTTCCATTTAAATTCCCCAATTCATTTTCTGCTCCAACCACAGAGGTCAGACAAGGTTTTATAGTCTGTTAATTAGAGGGATGAAATGTAGGGAAGGCAAGGGAAAGTAGAAAGAATGGAGTTTAAGAGAAAGTCAAAGATGAGACAGCTACTCTCTCCATGTAAACTGTGGAAGTGGTGATGTCAATGTCCAAAAACAGCTCCTTAAATTCCCAGAGTCCCTCCAAGATGGCTTTGGGGAAGGCAATCTGAGTAGGCACCTGAGGTGTGTGAGGTACAGGCCTAATTCAGCCATCCTTGGACCTATTGGAGTCATAAGGATGGAAACTGGTCCCTGACCATGAACAAAACTGTTTGCCATGTGGATTAAAGGGAAGATACATTTGACCTTCTTTAAATCCATAAAGGATTATTATCAAGACACAATCCAATTATTCTCTATGTCTTCTGAGGGGGAAATGGGGGAAATGGGCTCCAATTTCAGCAAGAAGAATCTGTATAGATCTAAGGAGAAAAGTCTTAACAGTAATGATGATTAATCACTGAAACAGGCTATTAAAAGAAGCTATAAAATATCTGTCTACTGAGGTGGAAAAAAATAGGCTAGATACCTGTCTAGATGGTGGTCCGAAGGCAGTGAAGGAGATGGTCCAGACCTTTCCTTATGCACATAGTAACACCTTAAAAATAAACACTTAGTAATGTCTTAGTCATTTCGGGATGCTATAAACTAGACTGAGTGGCTTATAAAGAACAGAAATTTATTTCTCAGTTTTGGAGGCTTGGAAGTCCAAGGTCAAGGTGTTGGCAGATTTGGTGAGTGGTTAGAGTCTGATTCTTAGTTTTTAGATGGTTACCTTCTCTCTGTGCCCTCACAGGGCTGAAGGGGCAAGAGAGCTTTCTAGGGTTTCTTTTATAAGGGCACTAATCCCATTCATGTGGGCTCCATCTTCATGGCTCCACCTAATCATCTCCCAATGGCC
Source organism: Mesoplodon bidens (assembly GCF_964165515.1). Classification (NCBI taxonomy): domain Eukaryota; kingdom Metazoa; phylum Chordata; class Mammalia; order Artiodactyla; family Ziphiidae; genus Mesoplodon; species Mesoplodon bidens. Next base: position 64,388,449 of record NC_138162.1, on the reverse strand, counting down.
ACACCTCCTCACACCATCACTTTGGGAATTAGGTTTCAACATATGAATTTAGAGGGGGACGTTCAGACTACAGCAATTAAATAAATCGAAGTCTGTTTGTTGCTATTGATCACCAACCTGATAACAGTATTTTAAAAACTGAGATCCTGGGACCAACTGTGTCAATGTCATCCAAGGTGCTGTTTAAAATGCCAGTTCCTAGGTCCATCTAAGGATGTAATGAGTTAAAATCTCTTGTGGTGGGGCCTGGGCATTTGCTTTTTTAACAAGTGCCCCAGGAAGTGTTTATGTACAAATTAAAATTTGTGAACCACTGTAAATGAAATATAATCCATATCAGAATTTGAATTCCTTCATTCCAATATCCTTATCCCTACACCACCACCCCCAACCCTAAATTTCAAAGGCACAAATATTGTGTCCTCCTTCGAGCAGCCCAAAAGCATCCCATAGCCCCCGAACTTCCACCCCTAAATACGGTCAAGCAACCAAACTACATGGACATAGGCAATGCTGCTGCCATGCTGGTTCCCCAGGGAAGTTACATAATAGGTCTCTGGCACATAACATGCTTATTAGAGTTACAAACAAACCCTATCTCCACCTCTCCAGGAGACCTGTGTCCTGAGCAAAACCACAAGAATATGTCTGCTGCTTATAGCCCAGGGTAGGGAGTAGGGGTATGCTTGGAAAAGCGTGTGTGGTTTGTTGCACGGAAACCCGGGGTGCACCATCCTACCCAGTGTGCAGCTGTAGTCTGAACTCTGTCTCTACATACTGTACTTGAATTTTGCAGGACCCTATTAGGGTCCCCAGAAGAGCTCTCATATGAAGCCCAAGAAATCTGAGGAAAATGTGGAGCCTACATGATGGACTAATTTCATTTCAATAAAATTCCCATATTACATTCAATGCGCCTGGCTATATTAAGTTTTGTCATAAACACTGGGAATACTTCCAAATTTAGGCTTGCACAATTATTTTTATTGGTGCGTTAACTAAAAATGGTATATGCATAAGTCAGAGTGTACATTTGACTTCATCTGGGGAGCCAAAATGAGCTTTAGTTTGATTTATAGTCATTTTACCCCTGTAAATGAGATACAGGAAATCGGGGTTAGAGTTTCTGATCACAGCATTCCTAAACCCTCCGTGGGTTCCATCCCCAGCTCTGCCATGTATCTAATGAATTTAAATTCCAAATGTCTATCGGCAGCCCACAAAGTCACCAAACAAAGAGGCTGGCTTACTTTCAGACCCAGAGCCATCCAAACTGGTCAAAAAAAATAGAGGTTTGTTGCACTAAAGTGAGACTGGGGAGCTCTTGGTGCTTTGAAAGGTTTTAATTGCGATGGAAAAAATCCTTTCAAAGATTTTTTCCCTTAACATGGGCCCCTTGGAAACTTTTCATAGGGGAACTGTAAAATATTTATACAGCTAGCAGCACTGTTGAAAAAAAAAAAGCAAGCAAGAAAGAAACATAGCGCTGAATGAGAAGCAGACTTGAAGTGAGCCCTGCAGATTCAGGGGATCCAGAGAGGGAGGTTCCTGTGATTTCAACCCCTGGAAAACAGAATTAATCCCTCCCAGCCAGGCCCACAGACAGGGTCGACATTTTGAAATTCTTCATTTTGGAACAAGGGGCCCTACGTTCTCATTTTGCACCACGTCCTGCACACTATGGGGCTGGCCCTGCTCACAGAACTTTCCCAGGATTGCTGTTTTCAGACATGTCAGTGTGGTTCTCCCTTCCCTTCTCTGTTGTCTTCTCTTTTGCTTTCCCTCTTCTGCAGGAACCTACCATTCTGATGCTGCCCTTTGCCTGTCCTTAGTGGCATCAGCTACACTTCCCATCGGTTTGTTTGGCTGGCAGACATTCTGCCTGTACAGCTTTATCACCCCAGGACATAGAAGATGAACAATCCATATCAGAGTTCTAGAAAACATGGCACTGTCCTTGTGAATGGACCAAAAATTGGAGAATTTTAGAGTTGAAAGGAACCGTGGTGATCTCACTATATAGAGTAAATTTAGTCCTGGAAAGAGGCAGGAAATTTCCCAAGGCTACTTTGTTTATTAGTATCAGGTTAGGGACATGGCTAGCTCATTCTACAACATCTGTCAAAAGGAGTTAACATGGACAATTAGAGTCCCCAAACAGCCCCCAAACTCATGCGAACTCCTGCTTCAGTATTTTCTCTAAGCTTTAATCAACAGCGACATTATTAAAGAGAAGGCTGAAAAGATAATCACTTTCTCCACAACAACTTCCCAAATATTTTCATTTCCTCCCACACACACTTTATGTTTTACTGGTGAGGATACTTGGTAGTTTAAAAAACAGAAAACCAATAGATGTAAATCACATGGCCTCTTCATGGCTCCAGCCTACCATCAACGCTAACAACCCAGCAACCTATGGAAAGGAAGAGGAGAAGAATCCAAGGGCTCAAAAAAACCCACAAAGTAGATAATTAACACCAGAGAAATCAAGATTTGGCTACATTCCGGTAGCTAAAGTACTAAGGGGCAGGATGAGACAGGGTCCTGAAACTTTCTAACAGGTGACAATGGGTTACAGCATTACCACAGTCTCGCCAATCAGAAGGGACCCTCTTGTCTCAAGGCTGACTTAAATGCCATAATTCAATTAACATGCTTCCACTAATTATATAAGCTTTTAAATGACAGTTCAACAGCAGCACCACTGAGAGTAAGCCAGTTTTTTTCATTTTTAACTTAATTTTAAATTAATTATAAGTAAATTGTGTTGATTTCTTTTTCACATCCTGCCTGCAACTGTTTTGCTGCAGAACTAGCACATAATTTTAAAACTCTTGATCTTATGTAAAAGAGGCATTTAATACCACATGAAATAATGGTAGTATACATAAATATAGAGAAGTTAGCTTTTTCTTTCCTCCCTCCCTCCCTCCCTTCCTCCCTCCCTCCCTCCTTCCCTTCCTTTTTCTTCATAGATGACAGTTCTAACCAGATGTTAAATGAGATAAGTAGCAGTCACACCAACGGAAAGAACATTTACTTTCCAAATTCTTGACCTAGAAACAGTGTCTTATACATGTCAAGAAATATTTGTTAAGTTAATATCAATATTAATTATTGGATGAGATGCTTTGGGCATAATAGAAAAAAGTTGAAAAGGCATCAAAGCCCTGGTCCCTGATCTCAAGAGTATAGACACTCCTTCCGGAGATAATATGTAAGTATATGAACATAACAGGTCATTCAAAACCTAGCTGGAATTTAAGATACTAAAGGAATGCATAGCATATAGTACATAATAAAAATATAAAAGGAATGCAATGGATACTAAGAGGAATACATTGTATAGAGTATAAAAATGGTAAATCAGATTACCTCTTCCACTGAGGAAGATAAGAAGGTGGGCTATCAATATGAGTTAGCATATCTACATATGTAGATATGATATGAGATATGAGATATCTACACATGAGAGTTGACAAATGTAAATTGCCTGCTACAAACCAGCGGACAGTGGATTTATCACAACTGGAAACATTTCAGCAAAGCAAAGGATGCCATACTAGGATTGGGCAGGTGCTAATTTGCATAGCAGCACAGATTCATGTTTTAAAAAATAATTTTTACTGAAGTACTGATTTACAATGTTGTGTTAGTTTCAGGTGTACAGCAAAGTGATTCAGATTTTATATATATATATATATATATATATATTCTTTTTTAGATTCCTTTCCCTTATAGGTTATTACAAAATATTGAGTATAGTTCTAGCACATATTCATTTTGAGATACCTTTAGAGGTGACGTCCAACAAAAGTATATATTCTTTGCACCAAACCATACCCAGTTTTTGTATCTTTTCATGATTTTTGATTGAGTAAAAAAAGTATATAGATATGTCAGAATTTTTATAGCTATTTAAGACTCTAAAGTCAGTTAATCACAGAAGAATTAGAAGTAATATTTTTTTTCTTGAAGGTTATTTATTCCACTTTTCTACTTAGCACTTCATTTTATTCAGATCAAAATTTTCTCTTATGTGTTTTCAACTTAATAATGTTATAGGAATATGAAAAGTATAGGAAAACTCATATTCCCATGAATGTTATCAGATAAACTGGCTGGTGTCAGCTCAGTTAGTTGAAAAAGCAAAAGAGACATTTTAAAATTTAGGTAGCTACCATGCTATTCAGGGTTATGACAGCAAAGGAGACCTTGACCCATGAAGATGGGACTAACCCCTAACCACCTTCAGGTCAGACTAACCGTCACCTCCTTGTGGAAACTGTCACTTCCTCCCCACCCAGACATGAGGCCTCTAGGTATTGGCTACTTTTCCCTATAGAACACCAAACACTTGAAATTGATTAATTTCAAGCAATCATTGAGTGTTAGCTCTTCCCAACAGGCCATGATCTCCCTGACGGTCAGTAGAACCTGTTTGCTCACCACCGTATTTCCAGTCTGGCATGTATTCTAAAAAGTCTCCTGTAAACATTCTTAGGGAGTAAGAAAAAGAAAGTAAAGCTCCTTCTTAATTCTGCTAAGGTCCATGTATTCATTGTGCACCTTTCAATTGCACCTGATAAACATCCAGCTTGAACTACTTTAAAATTTAAAAGTCAGTGAGGCTTATAGGCCAATAGGTTCTTAAAACCGAAAAAGTATTTGCTAGAATTGAAGGGAGGGGAGGCTGGTAGGCACATTAAGCAATGATGCTCACAGAGTCTCCCAGCCTGGTCTGGAAGCAGCAGAGGCATTTCCACAGTTCTGGATTCTCAACAACAGTAGTCTTGGTATGGATGGCTTTTATTTTATTTATTTAAGAGCCACAGGGATTCATGACAGCTCAAATTACCACTCCTATCTCTAACGACTCTTTCCTGAGGAACAAATATGCCTGAAGAACAATAGCAATTTTACAAATTAATTCAAATGGTGCTACCGGTATAACTACTTTTGATTGATTGACCTAGAAAATAGCATATATCATGTTTTGTTTTGAGGAAGACTGAGAGGACAGCTACCAATATAACTACTTTTGATTGACTGACTTAGAAAATAGAAAATAACGCATATATCAACTTAGAAAATAGAAAATAACGCATATATCATGTTTTGTACTTAGAAAATAACGTAGAAGAAAATAGAAAATAATGCATGTATCATGTTTTGTTTTGAGGAGGACTGAGAGGGCAGGGAGTGGCAATAGGGTTAGGAGCAACAAGTGTTCTAATTTCATTCTTTTTTTTTTTTTTTTTTTTTTTTTGCGGTACGGGGGCCTCTCACTGTTGTGGCCTCTCCCGTTGCGGAGCACAGGCTCCGGACGCACAGGCTGAGCGGCCATGGCTCACGGGCCCAGCCGCTTCGTGGCGGGTGGGATCTTCCCGGACTGGGTCACGAACCCGTGTCTTCTCCTGCATTGGCAGGTGGGCTCTCAACCACTGCACCACCAGGCAAGCCCTGCTCTAACCTCATTCTTAAGGATGCTTTATTGCTCCTCTACATGAAAGCACAGAGTGGCCAGTAATATCTGATTCTTCTGGGGCCCTGGAACTCCCTACTGTTTTCCTGTGTGCTCACGGTGTTTTCTCACACTGAAGCTACTCGTGTAAATCAATCCTGCTTACACAGAGATGTGTATGATGAGAGGGATTTTTTTATGAGTTATACTTTCAGCCCACATGTGGCTGCACATGAAATATCAAATTTTCCCCCCTTTTTCACTTTGCGTGTCGAGTCAGGCCTCTCCTCTGTTTACACAAGGACAGAAGAAAAGTTTGAGGAAGGTAAAAGGGTCGCTGGGCCCATTATCCCAGCAGTCTATGGTTTTCTCTTGCCATCTCCTCTCATCCATCATTGTCCCCCCCAAGAAACTCATCTATATCCCTTGAGATTTGGTTATTTTTCCTACATAATGCTCCTTTTAGGGAACCTATTTTAAGATCATTATGTTCTCTGCAAAGCACATTTGCCAGAACTTTCCCGTTGATCCCAGTTTTCTGTCTACTCAGATTCTGTTTTCACTGTTGAGGCCGTGCAGGGAATATTCTTTCTGATTGTGGGGAATGGTACAGTAATCTTACACCATATATATTTTTATACTGAAAGTCATAAGATCTTTATTTTGCATTCCTTAACCATGAGCCGTCATCCATTTCCCATCCATCACAAGGGCAACTCAGGCCGGCCTGCTTCTCCACCAGAGAGTTCCTGGGAATTGAGTCCTTTTACCTCTCATTTTGGAATAAATGGGGTTATGCTTGTTTGTTTATTTTGGTATAAACGCTTATAATTTCTAGCGTCTCTGACTGTCTAATTCCAGGTATTTCATGCTTCTAACACTGACGTCACAGCTGTTTTCATTAAAAATAAGCACAGGGTTTGAGAGAGTAGAGAGAGGGCCCAGTTAGGAAACAAGAAATAGAGACACAACTGCCTTAACACTTTGCTGACTTAATCAAGATGGGATGGAGGGATAGAGGTATTCACTGATTCTGGGGACAAAGAATGTCAGCGTCTTTCATCCCTATATTCTGCAGGACACTGTTTCCAGAAGATGTGAAAAACAGTGCTCCATGGTCAAATAACTTTGGGAAACTATGTGTTCCCAGAACACGTTAGTATATTAAGGACTCTGATGGTTTCCCATTAAATAAACCTATTTAACCTTGTTTATCTCAGCATCCCCTAAATTTATTTGAGCTTGAAACACTTGCCACAGTTTACCCAGAGGTGACCTGCAGAATGACATTCCTTGGACTACCCAATTAGAAGGCAGAGAAATACAATTCTATTATCTTACAACTGATATGCTCTTGGTAGATATTAAAGACATGAATTTAATTTCCTTCTTAAATCATTGCTTCACTGCATCTCTCAGAGACTTGAGCCAAGGGGCTTACTGACTCAGAAGCCAATCTCTGAGGGTAGGTTCTTGGCATTTTGAATGAGATAATGGGCAGGAGAGACAGGCATTATAGAGAGGGAAAGGATTTTTTTAAAATTCCTTTACCTCCAAGTTGACATATCTGGGGGTTAGTTTTGACGGCCTGGGTAGAATTTTACCTAAGGTACATCTAGGTAGGAAGAAGAGGTGGAGAAGGGAAGTCCACTCTTCCAGGGCTGCCAGCATTTGGGGGATAATTAGAGAGAGAGGATGAAGGGTGAACTGACCAGGTCTGTTCCAATTTCCCCTCATGAGCCTTTGGACTAGAGATGAGGGAGAAGATTGGGTAAATAGGGAGGGCTCAAGTCCCCGATCCCTACCTAGGAGACATGGTGTTTAGTCTGAGGTGTGGACAGGCAGAGTATCTGAAATGAATTATACTGCTCGGCTCTAGGTTTTTGAATGACACAGATGACCCATCAATTCCCATAGTACTCAGATGAATTGAGACTCAGTGAGTCTTCCATGGGGCCAGATAGGTCATGTGGCAGAGGTTTAAAGGGATCCTTAGCATCTGAGAGAGCCAGGTTGTGGCTGAGTCGGCCAGGAAGGGCCACGAGAACCTGACCAAGGTGAAAGGAGCCAGAATACAAGGTTTGCCACCATTGTCTTTAGCACGTGTCCCAGCAGGAATAGAGGGCAAAACAGGGATGCTGCGTGGTCTATGACCCCCTCCCTGAACCCCCAAAGTATCACATGAGCCCTGCTACCTGCCCCAACCATGCACCTGAGGCCACTGTGTAGAGAATTTGGGGGAAAGGGGCAGAAATAATGAAGACTAAACCACTATTCAGAGAGACTGAGCATTAGCTATAGGGAATATTTACATCTGGGGACTGGACTAAAATTTAAACTGAATTGGGCAGTTAGTTATTTCCTGCCTTTCTACCCATAGGGTGGGGCTTATAAGAAAGGCCAGATTGATAATAAGCAATATAAAGAGACTACATTTTCTTTGCACATCTGGATTTTAGTGTGATTGGAATTTCAGATATTGCTACATCCTTTTTCTGTGCATATATTCACAAAAGCTTATCTCAGGCCACCTAATCCCCAGTTTTACGTCAAACTGCAGGATTGCCATGGTGCGTCAAAAGCTTTTTTTGTGGAACTGTAATATTGATTTGCTTGGCTGTCTGTCTTATTGCACCATGAGCTACTTCACTGCAGAGGCCTTATTTCATTCATTTTCCCCCAACACATAGAATAACACCTTAATAGAACAGATATTCAATAAGTGTTAGTTGAAATGAATGAATGAGTGAAAGAATGAAAGAAATATGCTCAGCCTCTGCATCTCGGTTGTTTCTCTACAGGGGGGAATCTCACCTGGGTATTCCTTTCTTTTTTTTTTTTTTCTTTTTGCGGTATGCGGGCCTCTCACTGTTGTGGCCTCTCCCGTTGCGGAGCACAGGCTCCGGACGCGCAGGCCCAGCGGCCATGGCTCACGGGCCCAGCCGCTCCGCGGCATATGGGATCCTCCCAGACCGGGGCACGAACCCGTATCCCCTGCATCGGCAGGCGGACTCTCAACCACTGCGCCACCAGGGAGGCCCTAACCTGGGTATTCCTTTCTTTTAATTGTAGTTGATTTACAATGTTGTATTAATTTCTGCTGTACAGCAAAGTGATTCAGTTATACATATATATATATATTTTTTTGATATTCTTTTCCATTATGGTTTATTACAGTATATTGAATATAGTTCCCTGTGCTATACAGTAGCCCCTATGTTCATAGCAGCACTACTCACAATAGCCAAGACATGGAAACAACCTAAATGTCCACAGACAGATAAATGGATAAAGAAGATGTGGTACGTATACACAATGGAATACTACTGAGCCATAAAAAAGAACAAAATAATGCCATTTGCAGCAACATGAATGGACTTAGATATTATCATACTAAGTGAAGTAAGACAGATAAATACCATATGATCACTTATATGTGGAATCTAAATACAACATAAATGAACCTATCTATAAAACAGAAACAGACTCACAGACATAGAGAACAGACTTGTGGTTGCAGGAGGCGGGGTGTGGGAGACGGATGGATTGGGAGTTTGGGGTTAGCAGATGCAAACTATTATATACAGAATGGGTAAACCTGGGTATCCTTTATGATTACAAGAAGAAAAATGAGCTTCCTTGGAGAGTTTGGTAGCAGCCATGTTTCTGTATAGGCACAACATCCTTTCTTCTTTTATCTCTTTCATCTGTTTTCAACGGCTTACTCTCTTTTCCCTTTGCCTTTCTTCCCTGGGAATGCTTTGGATATGAAGGTGACACTGGCTGGGAGAATAGAGGAGTGGTCTTGTCTGGGAGTGTTTCCAAATCCTCCTGAACTGTGACTCAGAAAGAATCTTAAATTTATATGACAATTTTGGGCTTAAAGGAAAAAGAGAGTCTTCTGTTCATAGTATGATAACCTTGCTAATCTCTAAATGACTTTCCTGTCGCTGCCTTCATCTTGTACCCTCCCCACCTTCTACCACTGTAATCTCTGTAAGTCAGATACAGGCTGCATGTCTGGCTTATATGGCTTCTGTACCTCCTCTGTGTTCCCACGAGGCTTTATGGTGACACGTTCTGATGGACTGTAATCAAATTTATGCCTATTTTCTCCTTTAGATTGCAAGCTCATTCAGAGCTTGCTTTGTCTTTATTATTGCATCTCCATGTTTTACAGTATGGGCATTTAGTATACGTTTGCTAAGTGATTAAACTAGATAGCTTATGATTCCTTAAAAGCAGGAAAAAGAAAAACTTACTTTCCAATGCGTATAGACCTTTCTATTTCCTGGCTGCTTCATCAAGCCTAGCAGATGTCACAGACTGTCCACCCTTGCCCTCACCACTCTCTAGCTGAAGAGATGCCTGGGTATTTCAGGGAGTGCCCAGGAGGACAATCAGAAATAAGTCAATTTTTATCTTTTTGCTCTGACTGCTTTTATATGTGCCCTGTTCTGGGAGCCTCCTAGAGTTCCTAAAGATGCAGAACTCCCAAGTTGCTAAATGGCGCTGGGCTCCCTTCAAGACTCACTGCATTAGAGCTGGGCTGCAACCCAAGAAAGATGGGAACAAGGTTCCCTCTTTTCTGCTTATGCTCTTCCCACAAAACCTGGAAGAGATGAGTGTATTGGTAGCTTTCTCTGTAAAGATGAATCCTTGACCCCTTTTGGGTCTCAGTGCCAAAGGGAAGCTTTCTCTAGACGCCCAACTAGGAACTAAAGATCTATGTGTACTGGTGTCATACCTGTGGCTTTCCTTTTCATAATCTTGTCATGCTGCATGGCAAGAGCCAGTTGACTTATCTGTTTCTTCCATTAGCCCAAAAGCTCCATGAAGACAAAGATATTGTCTATTTTGTATACTCTTACCATCTGTTTACCTATCATTATATCTGGCATATAATAATAGTAATAATTTATCAATTATGATAATAATAATAGTTACAGTGAATACTGTACTTTTTTGAACCAGACAGTCTTCTAAGTGCTTTACCTATACTAGTTCATTCGCGCCTCACAACCCTTTGAGGGAGATACATAAGGATAAGCGGAGGCACAGATAAGCTTAGTAACTTGTCGAAGGTCACCTCGCAAGTAAAGAGTAGAATTGGAATTTCAACATATGAATCTGGTTCCACAGCTCATGTGCTTCACCACCAGACCACTCCAGGACACTCACTCGATTACATGGTACTGTACTCTACGTTGAAACTCTGGGTAATGGGCTCATTTGTGGAAGCAAATGTAGTCAGACTGGCCTGAAGACACCCCTTGCAGGGCCCTGAGGGGGCTCCCAGCACGTCAGGGAGCACAGAGTTTATGAAAGAAGCAGGGAGTGTGAACAGGACGTAGGAGTAGAGTATAGAAGAGTGGATGGTTCAAGAACCTGGAGGAAAGTCAGGGGCACAAGTAGAGGCTGATATAAGTGGGGGGTTTGAAGGAGACAGAGTTAGGTCTAAAGGAGATTTTTGAATACATTTCTATGTGAGGCAGTCTCTAGAATTCCCATACCACCTCTTCTAGAAAACCTTTAGTAAGGATCCACATTATGTTTTAAATTTGGCTTTCTTTAAGTAAGACCCCTCACTAAAGCTGGGAGTCTTACTACATGGAGTTCCAGAATTGACTCAGCTTTTATAAGCAGTCTGTGAGGTGTGTGAGTTCATTGCTACAGCTTCAACCTTGACTTTGCATCTCTTGGGGGAAGAACGAGGAGGAATGGTGATGGCTGGAGCCTGAAACCAGCTGTATTTAGGATTTCTGATCAAGTTCCCTCTTGTTTTGGAGTTTGGGATACATGTATTCACGAAACTGCGAAAGGGAAAGAGGGGAGGAAAGGATGAGATGGCGCGGAAATAAGAATAAGAGAAAGTGAGGGAGGGTGTAGGAAAACCCGCGTCTTTGATTTGTGTTGTGTGATTTCTGAAACTGCTCCAGCCTCAACATAAATCTACAGGATCTATGTGGCTTCATTAATCACATTTTCTTTTGAAATGGAATTTTCTGCCTCGGAGCCTTTGAACGTTGACGTCCAAATACAATATATTCTTTTAAAATCACCTCTGGATAAAGGCAACACTGTTTGGGGTAATTCCCCCAGATTGTAGGCGGGATCTGTTTGGTCCTCAGATCTTGATGATAATATGCTGAAAATAGAACCTCCCTTCAGAGAACAGAAGAATTCTGGTATGACTAGGATCCCAGTTGCAGACACCCTGAGCCAGGAGTCCGTGGAGAGAGAAAAAAAGGAAAGAAAGAAAGAAAGAAAGAAAAAAAGAGCCCCTTGTCTTTGATGAATAACAACAAGCAGCGCCATCTAGTGGCAACTCATGTTTATCTTGGAGTCGGCTTGACCTTGACCTCCCCACCTAGCTCTTTGCTCATTGTCAAACAAGCTGGAAAACAGAAGTTCATCTTTCCAGTGGCAACGTGACCTGAAATCTGATGGCAGGGCTTAGGTGAAGACACGAGAGTGTTAAAATTGCTGCCGACCAGAGGTTGCATCCAAGGCATGTTTTTTGGTTTGTTTTTGGAGGGGTTGACTTTTGAAGGCTGGTAAGTCCACAAAAGCAACAGAGGACAAAAAGTGTGTTCCTGGGAAGGGATGGAATCCTTCCCTTCACTGTCATCATCCCCGGGAGTCACACCAGATATGCATCACCTTATCTAATCCTCATATCCCCCCTGTTTTGCTAATCAACTGAAGCACAAAGCGGTCAGGTGCAAAGTCAAGCTGTCAGAGCAGCAGAGGTGGGATTTGAATCCCCATCTGCCTAGAAAAGCTTTCGCTCTGATTCAGCTTTTGTGGGGATTTTCCTCCGCCAGTCAGTTCCCTGGAAGACCCACGTTTCCAGGCCTTTGCCACGGATCTTCAGCCTTTCAGGGTGATGTGATTGAGATAAGTCACAACACCTTAGAACAGGCAGGGGCACCAGAAAGGTGTCTCACGCTTCCTCTTGGCTGAGCTATGGAGAGCAGAAACAGCCCACATGTCATGTCTCAGGGCTTGGATCCTGTGGGTGAAGTTGCTGCAGCTGACGGTGGATAAGTGCTCTCTTGCTGCAAGTCACCACCAGCTGCCACTCCTGGGGACACTGCCGCTCCAGTGAGCTAGGCTACCTCCTGCCTCCACTGTGGGGATGGCAGCCACACCTCCATCCATCCTTTCTGCCCCACACTGCTCCCTGAAAGTGAATTCCATCCATTCGGATGTGGTTCTAAGAAACCATTTTCTATGCATTAGTGTATTTTTGTTGCACAGAAACAAACTTTACCTTCTTTATAATTAGGGACTAGATAGATGTTGATTTTGAAATAATGAAGTACTTGTTTGATTACCAATTTACTTGAGGCTGTTCAACTGATGACTTGATCAGAAAAATAAATGTTAATTTGTTTTATTTATGAAAGCTCACTAAAGTGTGGAATAGAACATAGTGGAATATAAACTCTCTTCAATTCAACAGGTTAATAATGGAGATTAAGAAAACAGGTCTGGCCTACTCTAGGCTCTCTTAGAGAGCAAGAAAGAGTCATTCAGCTAAAGCCATAAGCTTATGGTAATAAAGCAAGCATATGTAGTTCTGAATTTTTAATTTAGTTACTCCATTACAGCTACACAGGTAAAATGTTTTACTTGAGCAAACTCCGTAGGCCACTGCAGCTACACCAACATGAGGGACATAAAGTAATAGGTTATACAGAGAATTAAGACTTCCTCTTGCTATTTTAGTTGATGCCTAAGAAAAGACGACAAAGGAGGTTTCCTGACTTTTCAATAAGCAAATTATTTTACAATTTGAATAAACAAATCTAAGCGATAACAATATCATTGATGGGTGAGAGCTACAGCTGCCAAAGCCATACGATCAAAACAAGGATTCTGTTATACTCTAATGTTTCATCCATAATGTTAAAAAGTTGTCAGGGAGTCTAGTTTGTGAATGACTTACTTTGCCCTGAAATCCTTTATAGTTGACATTTTGGAGAGACATTTTCTGAAAGATTAGATCAGAGTCACTCTGATTTTCCATCAGCAGGTATTGGCTTTGGTATAAAATGCAGACAATGTGAGCATGGAAGTAACAATGGGATCTGTTGAGATATCTGAAAAATGCTTTTTAAAAAACTAAAAGCACATACAGTCTCGAAGTTAATATAATTAAAAATTAGAATTAATTTCCTCTGATAACTCAGGCTTTAACGTTTCTGAAAACCAACTTGATATGGGTTTTAGAACTAAAACTCAATTTCTTTCAACATCAGCAAGAAGGCAAGATAGGAAACCCAATGTCAACAAACTCTCTGTTGATGAAAACAACCCCTGATTTTTATGACCCTCAGTTACGGTAGCCATGTAAAGAGGGGTGAATCAGGATGGCAAACTTGAATAAAGATCTGGTCACTTAGTGGACTCTGACTTGTGTTACCCCTGGTTTACAGTCTACACCATCACTTTTTAAAATGTCTGAAACCATGGCGAGGACCCTGTTTCCTAATGGAAATCTCACTCTAGAGGTTCTACCCATGGCGGCTGGGTGGAGGAGGAGGGCACCATGTAGCCCTGAATGAATAAGAGTAAATATTATTTGTTGCAACCCTACTAGGTGCCAGTGTTGCATTTGTATTACGAGCCTCAGTACTAAGTGTTTTTTGTTTATTTGTTTGTACATTCCTCTTTTAATTCTTGCATTAACTCCCTCCTCTTTATTTATGTGACTCTGAGAGCTTAGGTAACTTGCCCAAGTTCAAGTGGATTTTTGCCTGCAGAGTCAGAAGACTTTGTGCTCTCTCCTGGCCAGGCTGGGAAAGTAGTCACCAAGGGCAAGAAAGCACCCGCACCCTTTGGGTGGACACAGAGCAGGGAGAACGTGACATGCTCGCTTGTTCAAGCAGTTCCTCCGATTATGTCCCTAAGCTCCAAGTTGAGTCCACAAAATTGTCATATTCTGACACCCTCCACTATCCGCCCCCCAACTGCTTTTCTTTTTTCACAAGGTAGTAGAGATGTTAATAGTTTGGGAACTGAACTCATGGCTTTGTGGAAATAGACAGCCACCAAATGGTGGGTCTAGGAATGCAGTGGGAAAATAGTGAGGTGTTTCCAGGACTGGCCCTAAGACAAGGCAAGGGCACTCTCTGCACTACATGACTCTGTCCCCATGGACATCACTGATTGGCCCAGTAATGGACACCTGACCCAAACCAAGCCAATCAGATCTTTCCCCGGGATTTTTTGAATAGTACCTAAGAGGCTTTCCTGCAGGCAGCAATGCTGTAAGTGTAAAGATCAGGAATTGCTGCTGGTTGCCATGTTTCCTGCCATGTAGAAGTTAGTTTGAAAATGTAAGGCCAGACACTATCAAAATCTTAGAGGAAAACATAGGCAGACCACTCTATGACATAAATCACAGCAAGATCCTTTTTGACCCACCTCCTAGAGAAATGGAAATAAAAACAAAAATAAGCAAATGGGACCTAATGAAACTTAAAAGCTTTTGCACAGCAAAGGAAACCATAAACAAGATGAAAAGACAACCCTCAGAATGGGAGAAGATACTTGCAAATGAAGCAACTGACAAAGGATTAATCGCCAGAATTTACAAGTAGCTCATGCAGCTCAATATCAAAAAAACAAACAACCCAATCCAAAAATGGGCAGAAGACGTAAATAGACATTTCTCCAAAGAAGATATACAGATTGCCAACAAACACATGAAAGGATGCTCAACATCACTAATCGTTAGAGAAATGCAAATCAAAACTACAATGAGGTATCACCTCACACCGGTCAGAATGGCCATCATCAAAAAATCTACAGGGCTTCCCTGGTGGCGCAGTGGCTGAGAGTCCACCTGCCAGTGTGGGGGACACGGGTTCGTGCCCCGGTCTGGGTGGATCCCACATGCCGCGGAGCGGCTGGGCCCGTGAGCCATGGCCGCTGAGCCTGCGCGTCCAGAGCCTGTGCTCTGCAGCGGGAGAGGCCACAGCAGTGAGAGGCCCGCATGCTGCAAAAAAAAAAAAAAAAATCTACAAACAATAAATGCTGTAGAGGGTGTGGAGTAAAGGGAACCCTCTTGCACTGTTGGTGGGAATGTAAATTGATACAACTATGGAGAACAGCATGGAGGTTCCTTAAAAAACTAAAAATAGAACTACCATATGACCCAGCAATCCCACTACTGGGTATATACCCTGAGAAAACCATAATTCAAAAAGTGTCATGTACCACAATGTTCACTGCAGCTCTATTTACAATAGCCAGGACATGGAAGCAACCTAAGTGTCCATCGACACATGAATGGATAAAGAATATGTGGTACATATATACAATGGAATATTACTCAGCCATAAAAAGAAATGAAATTGAGTTATTTGTAGTGAGGTGGATAGACCTAGAGTCTGTCATACAGAGTGAAGTAAGTCAGAAAGAGAAAAACAAATACTGCATGCTAACACATATATATGGAATCTAAAAAAAAAAAGGTTCTGAAGAACCTAGGAGCAGGACAGGAATAAAGATGCAGACGTAGAGAATGGACTTGAGGACATGGGGATGGGGAAGGGTAAGCTGTGACAAAGCAAGAGAGTAGCATGGACATATATACACTACCAAACGTAAAATAGATAGCTAGTGGGAAGCAGCCGCATAGCACAGGGAGGTCAGCTCGGTGCTTTGTGACCACCTAGAGGGGTGGGATAGGGAGGATGGGAGGGAGGGAGACGCAAGAGGGAAGAGATATGGGGGCATATGTATATGTATAACTGATTCACTTTGTTATAAAGCAGAAACTAACACTCCATTGTAAAGCAATTATACTCCAATAAAGATGTTTTAAAAAAAAAAGTAAAATGTAATACCAACCTAGCAGGTGTCCATCTCAAGTGACCCACTGTTTTCCCTACTTGCCTTTGTAATGCATTTGGTTTTAGTTTGCCTGGTGAAGCTTATATCAAAATGTGTGAAAATCGCAACATTGTCCTTTTGGGAGAAACAAAGGAAAGAAATAAAAGTAACATCGAAGGGGAAAAAAAAAGAAGTTAGTTTGAGAGAATAAAGACAACATTCAGAAAGAAATGTGGGATGAGATGGAGAGAGTGTGTCCTGATCATCTTTAATAACCTAGTTCCTATTGTTTCTGAAATCCCCTTGTACCTGTGCCTAGATCTATGCCTCTCTTTAAATCAGTACATGTTGTGTTTCTGTCACTTGCAACCACTGGATTCTGGCTGACACAATCTCCTTCCCCAAATGATTAATTCATTGCATTTTCAGTCTCCTAACAGAATACAAAAAGCCTTGGGTTGGGCTTATTTTTTAAGCTGTTTTAAATTAAAGAACAATTGCAGTTCAGCTGTCTTCTTAGAAGCATTATTAGTACCAGCCAGCTGAGGAGGTCTTGCAGACTTGAGACAGAGGCCAGGCGAGGCCCTTTGGAGATGGGAAGGCAGAATTTGTGAGAAATACGGGGCTGAGGGGTGGGATGGGGAGGTTTAGAGAATAAACCACAGGAAGAAGAGACCTCAGAGTAGAAAATGGTTTTGGAAGTGAGTCGTGGAAGAAACAATAAACAGACATATACATATATTTTACTTCATGACAGTCTGAGGCCGATCTTTCTGAGCCCCTAATCAAATAGAAATGGCTTTTTTTTTTTTTTTGGAAGAGAGGGGCGATATTCATTGCAATTTTTCCAGAATATTATTTCTAAGAATTCACTGACTCTGGCACAACTAAATAGAATCTGGTCCTACCCTCAGCATATATCTTTATTTGAAATTTTTTTAGTGTTACATAAATAACAAACATGAGTTTTTGCTCAGTCATCCATAAAATTGGGCTTACAGGCCTTAAAAAGCACCTTCTAGTGATCCTTCATTTAAAACATGGCGGAATTTTAGAGCAGTAAACCTCATTATAACATACTTATATTTGACATTTTCAGGCTGTATTGTTCATGTTTTTAAGTCCTGGAGAAAGGTCCATTAAAGCTGTGTTACTCACATTAGTTCAACATTTAGCCATTTATAACACAAACCCCAGTCTTTTGGAAAATGTCATTTAAAAAGTTCCACCATATATGGACATTATTTATTGCTTGAGCCCCATTGTCTACTTATAATATGCCCTTTATCAGACCCAAATGCCCACTTCATAGAATTTCGTTTTGAGCAACAACTGACTTCTTACATTATCCAATGAGGCAGGAAAGTTAAATTACAGCCAGTTCATATCATAGAAACAAAATGTTTCCTGCAATTACTGATAAGGGACAGTTCATTTTCTCTCTGTCATCCTGAAAAAAACCTCCTAACAACAATTCATGCCTGGCTAAACAGGATTTCCACATCTCCCGCTGACATCTTTCCAAATAATTCAGGGTTGTTATTACTGTACAGCCCTGGCAAGGCTCAAAAGCAAGCAGACTTGACGAGTCTGCTCAAAGCAGAGCTTAAGTAGTTGTAATTAATAAAAATTACATGTCCACTACACTCCAGTTTTATATTATCCGTCAAGGCAAATAAAATAACCCACATACAACATGCTTGCAACAGGATTCGGGCATTAATGAAGCCACTCTGCATATGTCATCTCTCTAAAGTTTAAAATATTTGTAGCAGTTTCTGTTTTATTGATTTTTATTATTCTATGCCTGGTTGCAAAATGTTGTTGGATGGGCTACAGCTTGGGACCTGCGCTATTCTTTTCCAAAAGTCTTCTTCTCTCCTGCCGTGACTCGGATTCGAACCGAGGTTGCTGCGGCCACAACGCAGAGTACTAACCACTATACGATCACGGCGAGCTACAAGGGAGCTGAGCGCCAGGGATCCTTTACGAGTCACTGTGATATTAAAATCTGTGGAAACACTGCCATCTATTGCCTAAAGACGTACATTTTCTTAATATTGGCAAAGAGGAGCAGTGTTTCAGTAATCTCCACTTATTTAAAGGAACAATAACAAAGTGTCTGAACATGAAACTAATATTGTCTCCTTGGCTGATGGGCGCAATTGTATTACGTAAGATTCACTGGAGTCACCGTCAGGAAACGATCATCTAAGTAACAAGGCTGAGAGAACCCAGCCTGTTCACTCAAGCTTCCTACTTTTAACCAATAATGAATATAGATTTCCCACCCCGAACTGCCACCACCAATTACGCTGCATTAAATGACACATGAACCTGAGCCTCTTTTGTGGTTTCTCCACTGCTAGCCTTATTTCCATGTGCTTAGGCAGCAGATACATAAAAAATACGGCAAGAACAAAATGGACTGAGGACTGGAGAGAATCAAGGAGGCTTGTTCTGCCCTATTAGAGGAAGCCGGGGTGAGCACACCCTGACTGAGGAAAGGCCTCCTTTCAAATCCATTGGTCCCTAAAGGTTGTTTTTCTTTCTGGAATATTTGTCTTAAGCCACAGTAATGTCAAAAAAAAAAAAAAAAAAGCTTTCTGATAACGTTAGCAACCCACCACACAAAGAAACTGGAGTGCTCCATGCTAAATAAGTTTCAAGGAGACATTTTTAAGAAATTTCCTTGTTATAAAAAAATTAAAGTTGTCTGGACAAGCTATCCCCCAAGGTTTGAAAACCTTAAAAGGAAACACACAGAAAAACCTCTTTCTAATCACTGGATTGTAATCGGGTGTCTCCTTTAAGCCTTCTGAATGGAGAGGCCCTGGGAGCAGCTGGGGCTAGCTGGCACTGTGTATGGGATGGCAAGAACCGAATCCATCTGTTGGGTGGCTGCCAAGAGCTCCAGTGCTTCTGGAAGGAGGATATTTCTGCAGATAAAAGCTTCAGACACAAATGGTCACTCCCTCCCTTACTCCCTCCCCTCTGATCATCTATGGCCCCTTCTCTATCTTCCTTCAAACTCTCACAAATCCATTTTTCTTCCATGGTCACAAAGAAAACTATTGCCCTGAGTTCCTGAGCGAGCCTTATATATTCTGGGCAGGAAGCAAGGCAGTGCCCTATGGCCTGAACAGGAATGCAGGTGGGGGAATTTGCTAAGAGGTCAGTCCGTGGCAAGAAGGCAAAGCGAATCTCCTGGCTGGCAAAGGGGAGGTTCCCGAAGCACCATCATTTGTGTACCACCGTCATAATTTTTGCTATGGGCTCATACTTATTGAACAGTAAGGGAAATCTCTCTCTTTAAAAAAAAAAAATCAACTCACAGAGTACAAATTGTGGAAACAGACTTCTAGAGTCTAATTTTGGCTCTGTCACTAAGCGGGGGAACTTGGGCTGCTTCTTGAAACTTTGTGCCTCAGTTTTCTCATCTGTAAAGTGGAGATAATAATGGTAACTACTTCACAGAATTCTTCTGAGGACTGAATAGGTGATGACATGCCAAAAAGTTTAAGTAGACCTGTCACATAGTAAGCACAGTAGAAATGACAGTTATATTATTTTGTACCATTCCATAAATTGAAAAACACCACATCATGTTCCCTAAATAGAGATCACTGTGAAATAAACTATGAAAACAAAACAATAGAATTAAATTCTAGCCAGATATTCTGAGCCAAAGTTTTGCTCTCAGTTAAAAAGGAAGGTGGGCAACATAGGAGAGATGTTAAAAAACATATTAGCCTCTGATCAAGGCTTCTCTTCGACTCATCTGAATAACTGGAAGAGATTTGAAAAGGGAATAACTTTCTCTTCACAGGATGCAATATTATGAAATGTCACAGTCATTACGACCCCTGAGATTACCTCACACATTGCATCTGTCAGGCTAGGTTATGCTACGTGACAACCCCCAAATCCCAGTGGCTTCGAATAAGGAAAGTTTTTCCCTTGCTTGTGTTCCATGTTCACTGCAGGGCCCTGCTCTGCGTCTCCTCACTCAGGGACCCAGGCTAAGGGAACAGCTACTTCCATGAACATTTTTTTCATTGCTTTACAAATGGAAAGAGAGCTCTGGAGTGTCTGGAACCAGCAACTAAAAGCTCTTCTCAAAACTCATTGGCTAGAATGGGTCACGTGACTCTGCCCTGCTACTAAAACACCAAGAAGAGCACTGGGCCATGTGCCTGGAAGGCAGAGTTAGAAATCTTAGGTGAACAGTGTTCATGACTTCCAGCCATGGCACTAGTGGAAACGCCAGCTTGGAGAAGTCTGGGAGGCTGTATGCCTAAAGGCAGACATGACTGTGGAGCAGGACCTCCGAACACGGGAGAGATTCCCAGCTTCTGGGTTCACCAGGTAGAGCTTTTCTTTGGCATCTGTATGGGCTTCCCGTTTAGTTGATGATGTCAGTCATCTTGCGGTGGACTCTGAAATATTCCTGCCTATTTAAGAGGAATGGGCTTTTTTTTTTTTTTTTTTTTTTGGTACCCGGGCCTCTCACTGTTGTGGTCTCTCCCGTTGCAGAGCACAGGCTCCGGACGCGCAGGCTCAGCGGCCATGGCTCACGGGCGCAGCCGCTCCGCGCCATGTGGGATCTTCCCGGACCGGGGCACGAACCCGTGTCCCCTGCATCGCCAGGCGGACTCTCAACCACTGCGCCACCAGGGAAGCCCAGGAATGGGCTTTTAAACAACTACCGGGCTTTTCTCCTGACCGTCACTGTCTTCTTAGGGATGTACATTAAGATTGCTTCTACAAGCACCAGTACGTACAACCCACTTCAAAGGGGTAAAATTATGGAATCAAAACATGGTTTCGGGGCCTCCCTGGTGGCGCAGTGGTTGAGAGTCCGCCTGCCAATGCAGGGGATACGGGTTCGTGCCCCGGTCTGGGAGGATCCCATATGCCGCGGAGCGGCTGGGCCCGTGAGCCATGGCCGCTGGGCCTGCGCATCCGGAGCCTGTGCTCCGGAACGGGAGAGGCCGCAACAGTGAGAGGCCCGCATACCGCAAAAAGAAAAAAAAAAAAAAAAAAACACATGGTTTCGGATGGCATTTCCAATTTCTTTGCAATTTACCAGGTGATTATTTTTTCTGACTTTACTATGTCAACACTGATGTTATTACACTCTCCCACTAATATATCATTCACAAAGACTTGTTGGGGACCAACTATAGTCCAGTCATTTTTCTGGATCTTAAGGATTCAACAGAGAATAGGAGAGACACGTATCATTATTTCATGCAGTTTTGTTTAGTGAGACAGATACAGGTGAATAACAGATGAATAACCAGATAGAATATATAAGGTGATGTCATGGAAAGGAATACATATACGCCTATATTGCTTAAAGTTAGTTTTCAAGTTAGACTGAAGTAGAGAAAGCCAGGGAAGGCATGGCATCACTTGGTGGAGAACCAGAGCGAGACAGAGAGAGAGAGAAAGCCTGCTTTGTCTCAAGTCCTTTCTCCAGTCATTCTACCTGTGTGACCTTGGGCTAGTCACTAGACCTCGCTGGATCTCTATTTCCTCATCAGTAAGGTAAGGGGAGGGCTTCCCTGGTGATGCAGTGGTTAAGAATCCACCTGCCAATGCAGGGGACATGGGTTGGAGCCCTGGTCCGGGAAGATCCCACATGCCACGGAGCAACTAAGCCTGTGTGCCACAACTACTGAGCCCACACGCTGCATCTACTGAAGCCCGCGCGCTCTAGAGCCCGTGCTCCGCAACAAGAGAAGCCACCTGCGCACCGCAAGGAAGAGTAGCCCCCGCTCACCACAACTAGAGAAAGCCCGCGCGCAACAACAAAGACCCAACACAGCCAAAAATAATAAACAGATTTTTAAAAATTAAAAAAACATAAGGTAAGGGGTATTGGACTAGAGGATCTGTCAGAATGTTTACGTTTCTGATGTGCCATCCATTTAATTTAGAGAAATACATTCACAGACAATAGCCACATGTAAAGATTTTGAAGGGAAAAAAGCAATCCAAACAGATGAGTCCTTATAGCTATGCTTTTTTTTCTTAAGTTCACAGAAGCTGTCCTTTTTGTCTGCTTCTAAATGTTGTGAACCTTATTTCCCTGCCTATGGCAACATATTTTAAATACAGAGGGGCTGGTCTCTGGATTTAAGTTGCGCGTAAAGAAGAATGTCTTGCTTGTGAGGAGCGTTTAGCTACGGAATTCATTCCCAAAGAAGAATATACTGTGGACTTCCTTTTTCAGGAAGTTTTTAAACTTAATACGATCGCTGCTTACCAGCGTCTCATTGTTAGAAGTGATGGAGCAACAGACTTTCTGCCTTTCCTCTTGCTGCCTGAGTACAAGATTTTCCCTCTGATGGAGTCATTCCTTTCCCTGAGTTTTCATAATGGATTGCAACAGGGGAGCAGGGACTGACAAGAGGGCCCTGGGAGGCCTCCACCCGCACCCCCTCCAGCTGAGTCCTTCCCGCAGTGTCGTCCCTCCTACCTTTTCCCAGACCCAGCTCTGTTTCCTCCTCCTCACCCTCTTCTTAGCTTGCCTCCCCCCTCACTGGGGGTAGGGAAATGACAGTCAGATCCATCACTGGGCTGGAGGCCAGGAGCAGCAATCCACTGGGTTGCGGCTGGCCCAGGGCCCGGTTTTCAGACAAAGACAGGTTGGGAACCCCCTGCAAAGAAGGCCCCTCTGTCCTCTCCCCCCAAGCCCTGTTTCCAGCCAGGGCCCAGACAGCTATGACCTTATAGGGACCTTAAAACCACTTCTTTGTTGGGTTCTTTCTCTAACTTCATCCCCATCCCAGGGAGCTGTGTGTGAGTGTGTGTGTGTGTGTGTGTGTGTGAGAGAGAGAGAGAGAGAGAGAGAGAGAGAGAGAGAGAGAGAGAGAGAAAGAGAGAGAAAGAGGGAGAAATGGAGGGAGGGAAAAGCTGGACGAATTTGGTACATGTAAGGGAACCAAGGATCGCTCACACACACCCCTGGGAATACTCTGAGGGGGAAAAATAAGGTGGCTGACAGCAGAGGAGGTCCAAGTAAATGGTCGCTCCCGATTTCACACTTTCAAGCATGTTACCATTACCATAAAGAAGGCTGACAGCGCCATGGTCTCAGGTTTGACCTTCTCCATAGCATTTCCTGCATGTATCAGAAAATTTTTGATCATGAGAAATCACAAAGCACGAGAGAAAATGCTTTATTTTCAGAATGCTCGTAACCACAAAATGTTTTAACAGGTTACATTTTGAAGGGTAAACTGCCTGGAGTGCTTTTCCCCCTTGCTTATTAATGAATTTGATTTAACCAAATCAGAAATCTTGCTGTGGGGAAAGCAGGAATGGTGAGGGTGGGAGTGGGGGGGTGGAGGGAAGGCTTGTTGGTTATTGGTTTAATTTTAATTTTTTTTTTGCCTGGAGGCACCATTAGAAAACTCCAGATGCAAAGCTTCCTAATAGAATTCCTCATCTGATACAGCCCGCTGGAATACGTGGGCCTAACCTTTACGATCTGGCGGGCCAGGCCTCTATTTGGAAACCTTATGAGGGGGGCCGATCCATTAGTGATAATATGAACAGCTGAAGGCCTGCGGCGGCAGAGAATTAGGAAGAGTGGTGGCAATGGGACCCCCTTAGGAAGGGGGAGGGTGGAGAATGGGATCGCCTAAAATTGGAGAGGCAGGGAATGGCCCAAGACCACATTTTTTTGTCCCATCATATTAGGAAGTTAAGGTTTTAAGAAAAAGAAGTGTTGGCAGGATGGGGACCAGTTAGCACCCTGGATTTATGGCCATGAGGATTCTAGCCAATCACCTTGGGGCTATTTTTCTTAAAGAAACTTCAGTATAGGCTGCTGGAGGTTCTGGGGCTGAGAGCCTTGGAGAAATGATTTAATCTCTCTGTGCTTAAGTTTCCTTCATAAAAAGGGGACAATGACGATGATGATACTAATATCTACTTTATAGGGCTGTTGTGAGGATTAAATAAACATGCAATGAGTCAGTGCTTAATAAATATTAGCTATGTTTTAATCAGACCAGACACGGGAGGGAGGTGCTGTGAGCTTCAGGCCAGGATGAGGAGGTGTCAGAGGGGCGGACATATGCCAGGACCCAGAGATGGCTTGAGGTTTACTGACTGGACTCTGTGATTACGATGATAAGTGGCATCCGGGCCAAGTGTCTAGTCAGAGGCCAGAAGGAAGAATGCCTCAGGGTCTGGACAGGTGGTTCCCATCCCAGAGATAGGGGCGTGACTGGGACACATAGTGAGAGTAAGGAGAGAGGCATAAACACAGCGTCAGAATCCAGAAGGCCCCCAATGTGGAGACAAGTTTCGGGCTGTCATGTGGTCCCTTCTGCTCTAAGGGAGCCAATACTGGACCCAATTTAGTCAGGAGATGTGTGGAATGGGAGTTGGAGGAAGAAGGTATGGTTAAGACATGTAAGCCAAAGTCATTCCTCAAAGCCCCTCTGTGTAGACGGATCAGGGCCCTCGGCTCAACAGCTGGGCCTCTTCTTTCTCTGGATCTTTTTTTTCAATAACGGTGAGGACAAGTTTGCCCTTAATGTGACTGAGCTCTCACACATATGAGGTACCTGGCCCGAGTTGGGGTAGGGTTGGGGGGAGATCCATGACACACCTCTGCAAAGGAGTGGACTATATCTTACTCATCTTTCTCTCTTCCCCACACTTAACCTTAGTGCCTAGGACGCAGCACAGACTAACTAGATTAAAAAATTAAATTGGCCTGGTTGTGCATCAGAACTCCAAAGTTTGGTCTCCCTTTAGAGCTGCAGAATGAGCTGCTGAATACTTAAGAGCTTTTTTTTTTTTTTTTTTGCGGTATGCGGGCCTCTCACTGTTGTGGCCTCTCCCGTTGCGGAGCACAGGCTCCGGATGCGCAGGCCCAGCGGCCATGGCTCACGGGCCCAGCCGCTCCGCGGCACATGGGATCCTCCCAGACCGGGGCACGAACCCGTATCCCCTGCATCGGCAGGCGGACTCTCAACCACTGCGCCACCAGGGAGGCCCCTTAAGAGCTTTTATATTGGCCTCTTTTCCTTAACTTTAGGTGTTTTGTTATCAATGAGCTTAATTTTGCCTTTCCTGCAATACATATCACGAGTACACTTATGTTGAATTGCACATGGGTCTTTGTCTAATTCTGACATCCTCTGTGAAGGTCAATAATCGTTGGGGCCATAATCTCCCCTGAGGTGGGGCTATGAAATAAACAAGCACCATTACAGATCTGGAAGGGACTGCTACCCAACTGATCAGACATCAGTAACATGGAGATTAGAAATATGGGAAAAATTGTGCCTACTAGCATCCCCTGATCTCTCAATTCTTCAATCACGAGAGAGACAAAGACAGACAGATAGACCGACAGACCAGGGAGCGGGATAGCCTGATGGCATGAACATTACAGTACCTGTTCATGCTTTGTTCTGCTTTATTCATGATGAAGTTTCTACTCTGAGAACATTCATTTAACCTCCTTTGCCTCACTGACTTTAAAAAGAATAATACATCTGCTCCTTGCCTACCATACAAAGGTATTAAGAGAAAGATGTGAAACATTCACAGTGGTTTGAATGACGTTACGTAGAGCATACAACTGCCATATTTTCATACTATTATCATCATTATGGTAGCCACTGTTGATTTGGAAGATAGATATTAAGTTTACAAGATGAAACCAGATTTCTACCCTAGGTAACCCTAGAACCATAAAGATATCTTGGATGAAAAACCTGGCCCCCTGACAGCTTTCCCTTAATTATCATCAATTCTTTGAGTGGGCTGAAACAAAAGAGAGAGAGAGAGAGAGAGAGAGAGAGAGAGAGAGAGAGAGAGAGAGAAAGAGAGAGAAAAAGGAGGGAAAACCAGCCTAATTGAATGTAGGATAAACTATTCATTAGCAAGCTAAATAGCTGCGACATTTAATAACCTATAGTGCCTCATGAAAAACTAAGACATTGCCAAAAGTAATTGAAGTTTGTGATTCTCTAAATTGTTATTTAAAGCAGAGTTTGGCAAGGCTCTGTGGGTCTGCACCAAGTTTAATTGCATTTTTAAAATTCCGGGTGCTGATTGAGTTCCCATACACGTTATTTGTGTGGTGAATCCCTTTAGAGTACACTTGCTTATAGTGAAACCTTATGCAAGGATTTTAAAGTTCAAAGCATGTAGGATCTATCTATATCAAAACCTGTGCTTTACTTTCTGACTTTTTAACTGCTTGATTCCCAGCTTGCATATAACTCCCAATTCTTGCCCTTCCTGTCCTGGTTTATTTCTAATAAGATGGCCTGAATTTTTATTCCTACCGCAAAGAGCTTGCTGGGGGGTTAAGATGGACTTGACCCAGGGAGAGGATGTCCCCCACTGATGACTGAATGGGCTCTGGGGCAGAATCACCACGCAGCCATGTTTGCCTGTGGAATAAGCAGCAGTTGCCGTGTATCCTAGAGACCATTAAATATACACAATGCATTTAGTACAGACCTTTCACACAGTACATTTATGAGAGGCATCTATGATTGTGTGACCCTCATAATGACTGAAGGGCTTCTCCACTCCCTGTAATTTCCCATGAATAATTATTTTAAAAGAGCTACAATTTGTTGAGCACATATTAAAGCAGCAGGCACCATGCAAAACATTTCACAGGAATTAGCTCATTTCATCTTCATGGGAGGCTTAGGTATTACCTTAGGTATTATTATTTTCTCTATCGTACCAAGGTGCAGAGTTGGTTAAGGAACTTGCTCAGGACCACACAGCCTGAGCCACCAGAGCTGGGATTCGAACCTACCAGACTGATTTGGATCCCACCTGCTTCACCAACATCCTGCACTACATACCATTTACACAGTGCTGTGCCCCACGGGTGAAATTTCCTGACCTTCTCCCCATTAAAGTTTTTATGTCCTATGTCTTATCACACAGGAACCTGGATCTCTGATAGTTTTAGTTTCCTACCCCGGAAAGGAGATCACAAATAATGGCTTCCACAAGAGGCTGTGAGCATTAAAAGTGAATGAGCAAAAAATGCATTTGGTAAAATGTCCAGCAGTACACACCATGTGTTAGTTTTCTGGGGCTTCTATAGCAGAGTCCCACAAGCTGGGTGGCTTAAACAAGAGAAATTTATTGTCTCACAGCTGTGGAGTCTAGAAGGAGTCAGCAGGGCTGGTTCCTTCTGAGGGCTGTGAGGGAGCGTCTGTCCAATGCCTGTCCTCTAGCTGCTGGTGGTTTGCTGGCAACACTTGGCATTCCTTGGCTTGCAGATGCATCACCCCTTCAATTTCACATGGCATTCTCCCTGTGTGCTTGTCTGTCTCCGTGTTCAAATTTCTTTTCTTTTTTCAAATGATGTCAGTCATATTGGATTAGGACCTATCCTAGTGACTTCATGTTAACTTGATTATTTCTTTAAAGACCCAATCTTCAAACAAGGTCACAGGCTGAGGTACTGGTGTTATCACTCCAACATATCTTCTGGAGGAAGATACAACTCACCCCCCCAAACAAAACCATGAGCTACTATTTTTATTAGTAATAATGGTATTAACAGTGTTTGTAACAACAAACATGTAACTTTTATCCAGTACAGTGTTTGCAATCTGCCAGAGACAGCCACACCCCCTGCTTTAACTCAGGGCCATGCTTGTGACTCAACCAATCCTGGGCAAGGTGGCAGGAAAACTTTTCAGAAGGCTTTAAAACAACCCCACCATCCCATGACTCTTCCGCTTACATGTAGTGTTGGCTTCCTCCATCCCAGAATAAGTAATGGGACAGTAGGAGGCAGACTTACAGAAATTTGGGAAAGGTAGATCAAGGCTACACAGCTAGTTATGGCAACAGTGGGACTAATTGGTTTGCCAATGCCTTTATTTTTTTCTTGCATGTAATGTGAGTTATCACTTTCTTGCTCCTCCTTGGCAATCTCACGCCACCCACCTCCACCCACCGTGCTCAACTATTACTTCCTATAGATGGAGTCCCAAACCAATGCCTCCATCTTCAGTTTCTTTCCTACAACACAATCCCATGTGTCTAATTAGCTACTCAGCCTCCTCACTGGAAGTCCCGTAGGCATCTCAGGTTCATGGTCCAAGCTGAAGGCAGGTGCCTCCCAGCCATCCACCTTTCCTCTCCTTCTATATCACCTTCCTCAGGTAAAGGCATTGCCATCCCCTCAATCTCCTGAACCAGAAGAAAACTTGCTGCCATCCTCAGTCCCTTTCTCTAGCCATGCTTCTCCATCCCATTTGTTCTAACCTGACACCAATTCCAATGCATTCTACTTCCTAACACTCCCAGGAATCCTTCTTGGCCGACTCTGGCTTGTACACAGATGTATCCCCCAGTGCCGAGCACAGTGCCTAGTATACAGTAGGTCATCACTTAATATTTATTGTATGAATGAACAGAAAATAAAAATTCATCTGTGACTCCTCATCATCCACAAAGTCCAAACTCTTAAACAAAACATTAAAGGTTCTTCAGTGTACATCCCCGAACTATTTCTCTAGTTACATTTTCTACAACCCTGTTCAGTCCCCCAAACTAAGACAAGCAAAGGAAAACTATTTGTCATTTTCCAAGCATGTTTATGATTTTCATGTCTCTAGTTATGCAAAATTGCATATTCAATGTGCTGGCTTGAGATGTCAGTGAAATAGCCAGATTGAGATATCAAGCAGTCAACTGGATATATGAACCTAGAACTCAGAAGAGAGACTTAGGGTTGAAATAAGATGCTTGAGAGATGCAGCATATAGGTGGTATTAAAACCAAGGCAATGAATGAATTCACCTAGAGAGAGAGTATATTAAGAAGAGTATTCACAAACTCCACATACGTTCTCAAATCAGACCTGTTTTAGGTGACAGTATGTCATTCAAGTAGCAATGCTAGAAGGCAGTGTCCAGAAGGAACTGACACATGAGTTACAAGAAGCAATGAAAATAGAGATTTGGAAGTCATCAGCATAATGGTAATTGTTGAAGCTCTGGCCAAATAAGAGTGGATTATCCCTGAAGATATTATCAACCTCATGCCAGAAAGCAAGATTTGTTTTCATGATCAGATGCTGGAAAACTCAGAAATGCAACCAGAAAAACAAAACAAAAACAAAAAACAAATGTAGATTGTATAGCTACCATTCCCTTATGCAGACATTTGACATTGACTGAATTTTTTCCTTATTCCCATTCACTCTTTGACTATTAAAAAATTGTGAAATATGTCATATGTAGATTATTAATCATTAAAAACCAGAAAATGCTCAACCAAGTCAAAAAGAGAACATTGTTGGGATGTCTAAGCCCTTATTTTACACTCTCTACGTCCTCATGGAGAAAACCAGTATCCTCACTTTTGTGATAATCATACCCTTATTTTTCTTTATTGCATTACCACCTATGTGTGTATTCCTCAACCATAAATTGTTTAATTGTGCTTGATTTTGAACTTTATGTAAATGGAACAATACAGTATGCATTCCTTTGCAGCTTGCTTCTTATTCTTCTTAATTAATTATTAAATTAATCTGTACATTTTGGGGGGGAGTTTCTATGTTCATAATCATATATATCACATGAAAACAATGATCATTTTGATAATTTCTCTTCTTTTCTATTTCTTTTCCTTGTCTTATTGTGTTGGCCCAAGAAATACAGTACAAGTTTGAATAAAAGGGATGATAGCAGACATTCTTCTATTTTTCTGATCTTGAAGAAAATGCTCTTAACATCTTAATGTATTACTACTAAATATGATATTTACTGTAAGTTTTTGTAGATAACTTTTATCAGGTTAAAGAAGTTACCGTCTACTGCCAGTTTGCCTAAGAAATGTTTATCTTTTGTAGAACTTAGATCATGTGGGGAATATTCAATTTTAGCAAATACTTTTTTGGTATCTCTTGAGATGATCATACACTTTTTCTCTTTCAGTCTGTCAGTTTGTATACTAATTTTCAAATGTGAAACCAAACTTGCATTCCTGAAATAAACCCAACTTGGTCATGATGTATTTTATTTGGGGGGCACTGCTGGTTTGGTTTTCTAAGATTTTCTGTAGGATTTATGCTATGTTCTTGATTGAGATTGGCATGACATTATTTATTGTTTTATACAGCCAATACTTATTTCTGTTTGCTTACATATTTACCACTTTCTGTGTTCTTCCTTCCTTCTTGCATCTCAGATGTTTTATCTGGGGACATTTTCTTGATGCCTGAAGAATATCCTTTAGTATTGCCATTAGAGAGTCTGCTGTTTTCTGTGTCTGAAAATGTCTTGATTTAATCTCCATTTCTGAAGTACATTTTCAGTAGGCATAGAATTCCAGATGTCAGTCCTTTTCTCTCAGCATATTGGGGATATTATTGCATTTTTTCTGGCCTTCCTGGCTGAGAAAGGAGATCCCAGACTTGCCCCTATGAAGATAGGCCTTTTCTGTCTGCATCCTTGCAAGCTTATTTCTTCATTTTGGCTTGGCTTTGTTTGTTATGCTTTCTTTCTGTTTCTGGTTTGACTATAATGTGTCCAAGTATGGATTTTTTTAAAAAAATTATACTGCTTGAGATTAGCTGGATTTCTGGAATCTGTGGGTTGGTGCATTTCATCAGTTCTGGAAAATCCTGAGATTATCTATTCAAATGCTGTCTTTGCTTAATTCTTGTTCTCCTATCTATCTAGGACTCCAGTCAAATATACATCATGCCTTCTTGTTATATTCCCCACGTCTCTGTCTCCATTTGTATTTTTTATTGTTTTGTTATTCTGTGCTGCTTTCTGGATGATTCCTACAGGTCTCTGTTTTAATTTCTATAGTTCACTTTCTTTTCAGTTTTCATTAATCTACTGTCAAACCCACCCATTTCACTTTTTTCCATATATAACATTTATTTTTTTATAACATTTGTTTATAGTTTGTATCAGCCTGTGAAAATGTGTATGTATATTATACCTGCAGTAATATGACTTGAAATTACTTAATATAATCATACATTTTAAAAAATCGTACTTTAAAAAGCTAATTTAATGGACATAATAAAAATAGCTGGGCCCACAATAGCTAAATAAATACACTCCTTGTCTCTTAAATAAGCAAACATTATTATATAATCTTTTAGATGTACACAAGAGTAGAGGGAATAATATCTAAAAAAAACTCCACATGCCCATTATTCAGCTTCAATAATTATCAATATTTTAATAATTTTATTTAATATTCCCCACAAACTTCAGACACATTTTTCTTAGAGCATTTTAAAGCAAATCCCAGACATCATATACTTTCATCTGAAATGGCGTTTGATTGGCACTCATCTCTAATTGATAAGAAGATTTATTTTTTGGTGGAGAAACATCATGCTATTATCACACCTAAGAAAACCAACAGTAATTCCTTACTTCACTGAGTTTTTTATTTAAAGAATTTTATATTTCATTTCTAGAAGTTCAATTTAATTCTTTTAAAATGTGCTGCTTCACATTTTATAGTTTATTATTTCTTGCACATATTTCCAAATTTTTCATTTCTTTAAAAACATTAAACATAGTTTTTTTCTCATCTGTATCTTAGCCTTCCATGATCTGAAGTCCTTAGGAGTCTGTGTCTGTTCTGTGTATATGGGGTTTTTTGTTTTAACTCTTGCTCATGGTGCTTTATTTCCTCGTGCATTGAGTTAATTTTTATTGCAGTCTGCTCATTATTCTTGGAATTGTTTTCATGAGAATTCTTTGGGGCTTGGAAAGAAGATGTGTTCTTCAGAGAAGATCTGCATTTGTTTCTACCTTGCTTTTCTGTGGCATGACTAGTCCGGGGTCACTTTCAATTAAATTCTTGGCTTGAGCCTTTTCAGGCCACTCAGGGAGTGTGAATTCAGGCTGTAAACTTGAGATAAGTTGTAGTTCCAAGTTCCCAGTAGTGACTATTTCTTTTTCTTTTCTCACCTTCTCTCAGCTGTCGAGGTTAAAAACAGTGTATTTTTTTTCCCTAGCAGTCCTCTGATTGAGGGTGGGAATATAGAGAAGTGGAAGAGCTGCTTCCAGGTCATTTTTACTCTGAAGGTATAGTTCCTTTGGGATAAAAGTTTGTGGACTCTTCATCTTGGTCAGCCCTGGGATTTGTCTCCCATTCCCCGTACCTTGGAAGTTGTGAAAATAGAAGTTCGGGTTCATCTGGTTCAACAAATGGCCTCAGTTACTGGGCTGAAAGTTCCTTCCTTTCTTGAGAGTTCACTGATAGATTTAAGATGGTGATATATTTTAGACAAGAATTTTAATTGTCTACAGAAGGAAGGTTGATCCAGGTACTTACCCTGGAAATGGAAGTTCTCTATTCATCCTTTGAGCCATACTGATCTGTGCTTCTGACCAATGAAATCAGAGGAAACTTGACCAAGAGTCAAAAAAAGTATACAACTTGTGGTTTGACCATACAAACGGGATTGAGAAAAAGCCTGGTTCTTGGCAAACATACAATATTTGAGTATATGGATCTCAAAAAGTTAATGGCCAATGAACCGAAATAAAGTCTTGGAAGCTAAGTTCACCAGACGTAGTTTCTTGCAGTACATAAACCTTAACTATGTCTTACAATTCTGTCTTACGTCCTCAACTAAACTAATTCTTTGAGGAAGATTTGTCATCTGTTTACGTATCTCTTAGCACCTACCATAGTAGGCATAGTTACTAGCTGAATTAAGGAACTAAATTATTGTAGCAAAAAAGCTTTTATTTAAAATCTAAACTGATTTAACTGTTTATGTATTCGAAGAAGTTGGGAAGGGACTGTCATAATTCCCATGGAAATGGTAGTAACATTTTTCCAGCCCTTTCTTTTCCTTAAAGGATCTAGGGGAGATGGGGAAGGTACTGTCCGGAGTAGGTGCTTCCTTGTTTATCAGAGGACAGTAATGAGTCCTTGGATATGCAAAGGGAATTCCAAAGCTAAGTATGGGGATAAGGCTAGAAACAACTAGAATGCTCTGCATAAGATGACGGTAAGAATTTTTATTTTGCCTTGTGAGAAGAGCAAAGAAGAAAGAGAGTGGGAGAAGAAAGAGAGTGGGAGAAGAAAGGTGGGTGGGGTGGTAATTGTGCAGGATGCAAAGTGGCCCAATGACTTTCCAGACCATCGATACCTGATATTCCACTTTAAGGTTTTCATGTTTCTGCAATGAAAAACCTCTTCTATCTTCCCAGTCTCCAGCCATGTCAGAAGTCTATACTTGCAGAAGTTTTATATGAGCATGTGTGTGGAGTCAGGAGTTGCTTGGATGGTGAGGTACATGTGCCAATCAAAGAAATGGAGTGGCTCCCAGTTTGGGTTAATGCTAGAGTAGAATAAAGGCACAGCACTATGATAAGACAGTAAAGAAAAGGAAGTTGGTGGAATGGCTGATCAAAGATGAAGGTTGCCATGAACTTTAAGTCCCTGAGAAATCTGACACAATTTGAATTCAGATTTTAAAGGACAGGATGTTCATCCATAACACCTGTGTCATTTCTAATATTTATACTAAAGTTTAAAGGCATGAGAAAGTTGCTCCAACCTTCAGCAGTCAGCAGTTAGTGTCAGGGTCTAATAATTCCCCAGCCAAGGTTTTACTTCTCCCGCTAGGTGTCCAGCAGTTGTTCTCAACCTTAGATGCATAATGGAATCACTGGGAGAGTTTAAGTTTACTGACACCCAGGTCCCACTCCAGGTATTCTCATTTAATTGGCCTGGGGTGGGACCTGGGCTTTGGGGCTTTCAAAATATCCCCAAGTGATTCTGATGTGCAGGCAAGGCTGAGGATCACTGGCATAAAGCTCTAAGAGTATTTTAAGGACAATCTGAAACATTCCAATGAGGGGACAAAAAGCGATAGGGAATGTATGAGTTGCAAGTATGATCATAAAGGAGGTTACTTTTTCTTAAATGCGTTATTATATCACGTAATCCCTGCACCTGTGGGGGCCAAAATATAAAATGCAAATGACAAAAATATTTCTTAGAGCCTCTATATAAATGAGAACAAAAATCACCTATACCCATTCAGCCTACTATTTACATTAACACAATTTACTATTTGACTGCATTTACTCTAACTTTACTTTTTCAGGAAACTCTTGTCCAGGAAGCTGAAGTTGCAGGTAATGTTGTTCATTTCAAGAACTTTCCCCAAATTCATTTATTCTTTCTCCATTCATCACCCCTTCCTCAGGACAATAAATAGCTACAAAAGATGATTTACTCCTCAAGACTCCTTTTGAAATCTTCCCAAATCTGTGTCCACCAATATTTAACCATAATATAATAAATGTTGCCCAGTTCTAATTAAGTGTCCCCTTATACTGCACTGAAAGATCAACCTTAACTGAGATCCCCCAACTCATAAATAACCTCCCCTGTCCTGCATGCTACTAAAACTCTGTCAAAGTGATGATCTCCTCTCCTTTGATTAGCAGCAAACTGGACTTTGTTTTATCAACTAGGCATAAAGTATTTATTCACTGCTTGTTCAGGGATGCTCATATATTTCAGTTGAGAAATGTCCAAATGTCTTCTTTCAAAACATCAAATAAAATAGCTACTATTTGGCCAGTGCCAACTATGTGATTTACAGACATTGACTGTAATCCTTCAAGGTTGGTATTGCTAAACATATCTTTCATATATGAGGTAATGGGAGTCACAAAGTTTGGAACTTTACCGAAGGTCACACAGCTATAGTTAGAGCAGGGATTTTGATCCAGGTGTTTTTGATTCTCACACCTGAGTTAGCTCCACGGCAGGTACCATGTTGCCTCATTGAGGACTGATCTACTCTACCTCGCTGGAGTAATCACTTGAGGTCTTATCAATTTTAATGAGTCATCACCAGCCACCTCCTTCCCAATGGGACACCACCAATGTAGCCAGACAGAAGAAGTAAAAGAGTTGCTTTGTAATTTTTTTCAACTACATTTCTATGTTTTAATTCTTTAGCTGGAGAGTGTTTACCAGATTATTCTTTATTACATCTTTGTGTACCTAATATACTTTATGTTTTCTTTCTTTTAAAAAGTTATTATGAAGCATTTTTAACATGAACAAAATAGTCAGCATAGTATACTGAAGATTTAATGTGTCCATCACCCAGCTTCAATATTGATCTACTCTTGGCCAATCTTGTTTTATCTATATTCCCATATACTCCTCCTCCCAATATTACTATGAAGCAAATCAAAGCTGAAATAGATTTTTTTCATGAATATTTTAGTATATATCTCCAAAATATTAGGACTTCTCCAATATGTACTTTTTAAAAACAAAACCACAATACCATTTCAGGTCCAAAATAAGTTGACAGTAGTTTGTGAATGTCCAATCACCCAATTGTCCCATAACTATTGTAATATTTTAGAGTTTGTTTGTACAATTTAATTAACTTCCAGTGACTCAAGATTTCTTTCATCTCCGCTTTGAGTTAGAGCATGAAAACTCATCCTAATGGGGATATTTCTCTTATAATGCAGTATCTATTACCCATCCTCAGTCCCACCAAGGTATCAGTTCTCAATGTTTTAATTTGAATTTTCATGAAAATTTGAATTTTCATGAAGTCTAATTTTTTCAAGTGTGCCCTTATTTCTTTCAAGTTCTGAACCTATGGTCCTATTTTAATTTGCATGTCTGGACCAGATAATATCTTTATGGGACTCAAAGCTCCTTGAGGATGGCAGAGGATGCAGTTAAGAGGTATTATCAATACAAATTAATCTGGGAGGTCTGCTCTAATTTTTCATGTTTAAGTCAATAAGTACTTGGACATATAAATCTGACCTTTTTCCTGTAGCAATTTACATTCCTGTTATTAGAAAGCATTTCTTTCTTATTCCTTCATGGTTATCTGTGTTTCTAATGAGCAATAAAAGAGTTGTCTACAGCTGATGTGAACCAAGAGGAAAAAACTGAGGGATTATATAGTTAGAGGCACAAGCTCCTTAAGTTCCCCAAGCAGTTTTAATCAAAGCCCACCTTTACTGGTTCATTGTATCCATGGCACTTTTACATAAAAATGTAAAAAAGAAAGAAAGGGAGAAGGAAAGATGGAGCAAGGGAAGGAGGTAGAGAGGAAAAGAGGGAGGGAGGGAGAAACCAGCTCATGCCTTTCAAGTTAGATGATGATAAATTCATCTTGTCTGTCTTTCTCAAGGAGTGGTAAAGTCAGCAGCCTTACAGGTCACCTGTCAGAACCTAATGAGGAAATCTCAATCCTGGGACTTTACAGTCTACTCTGCCTTATTCCCTAGTTGAAATGTCTATTCCTGATGAGGAGTCCCAACTTGGCAGTAGCTCTGTAAGCTAAACAAACGTCTGCCAAAACATTAGGCAGATGGTTGTCAAATGATTCTGCCATTCCCAATATGAAGATCACTGTGCCCCGCTGGCGATGGGATTACATAGGGACCAAAGCAAATTAACAGGATGAGGGGGAGAATTCTATCAGTTTGGCCCACACAAGTGGTTAAATAAAAGCAGGAACAATCAGAGCATTGGGTTTTATTTAGATCAGAATGTGCTTTCTCAGAGGGATTGGAAGTATTTGCAATATGATTTGTTCTTTGCTACTCACACTGATTGCTTTGTACCATTGTGCCTGTTAAGAAACCTCATGGGTTCAGAATCTCACCACAGTGTGGCTCTGACTTTAGAAGTCCCATGAAAGTGGGTTCCTGCTCTGAGCGCCAAATCTTGTTCAGGGTGTTTTTTGCATGGAAAAGATACTTGGTCTTCTCTGACTACCTCTGCTCAGAGACAATATCTCTGAAACTACTCTTAGCAGAGGATAAAAACTGACACCATCCAGGCTGTGTATTATATAACAAACACTTGGCAGATTTCTCGTTCTGTGCTTAACTTTGATATGAAGTTAGTCAGTTATGTTTGAAGATGAAATGAAATTCTTGCCAACCCAATACTAGATAGGGAGAATTTATCTCCAACCATACTATGATGTTCCCTTAATACCTTCAAAAACACAAGTGCTTACATCCTAATCGGTTTTTAGCTTAAGATCTAATCATCCACTCTTAAATTAAGATGCTTGAATGAAGCCAACTCATTTGGAACTAAGCACTTTAATGTCAACAGAGACATATGGTATGGAGATGGAATTACAAAGCCTCTCTTCTGAGGCATCCATTAGGAAAGGAAGACTAAGACCCCAGCATCATTATTAGTTTACTCATTTATTTCTCAGTAAATAATTGAGAGTATCATCATTTTCTGAAAGTGGAAATGGTTGAATAACTACATGTTAGGGATAGGGTACCTTCCCATTCGAAATGATTAAACCATTCCCTCACTCTATAGTTACTACCAACTTCTTTTATAAATGGCATTACATTTTTAGACTGAAGAAAATACAACATGTATTACACATACTGTGTGAATATACAGGTAGTGTAGCCACATGTGGAACGGTACATCTCAGTCTAATTATAAGTTGTCACTTAGGGTCCCTCAAAACCAATGAAAATGTCAACATAATAATGTAATTATAATGTTATATCTGACTTGTCATATGGGAAAAACATATTAATAAGGAGTTGTGGAATTCTGAGCCTTCGAGGAGATTATCTTATTGAATTTAGATGCAGAAAATCTGCAAAATAGAAGTATGCAAATTCTGCCCATCTTGGTCAAATTAGTATGTTCAAGAGTCTTGAATGACTTCAAGTTATTCAAAGCATTTGACTAGGAGGCAGCCCTTTCTCTTGCCTAATTAACTTCTATTAACTCTGAAATATCTCTTGGTAATGGTAGGAAGGGGGTCTTTTAAACCACCCAGACTGTGTTGGCTAACTCATTTTAATATCCTCTAGTTCTCTTTTGGAGCATTTGTCACAATTATGTTATTACTTGGTTAATGTCCATATTTCTTGCTGGTTTATGAGCTCTGTGAGATTGGTACTGCACCTGTCTCTTTCACGAATTTATTGCTGTAGTACATTGTACCACCTATTAAAAATATTCAATGCCTTTCATTAAAGGGCGCCTTCCTCTCAGAGCAGTCTATTTCCAGTCCTGTTGATCTCAAGCTTAGTCACGTGTCTTGTTTAGGCCAATAAAATATGAGTGGAATTGACATGTGCCACTTCTAAGGAAACGCTTTAAGAGTTTCCACATGGTTTTACCATTGCTCTTTCCCTTTGCTGTGAGACCAGCATAGCCCAAATAGGGCAGCTCCTTTAACCTGAGTCCCGAAATAAAGATTTGGAGTGGAGTCAAAGCTGAGTGGGGATGGACATGTAACAAGAGCAAAAAATGAACTTTTATGGTTATAAACAACTATGATTAGGGGTTATCTGTTGCTGTTGCTTAACTTTGCTTGATTTGATTGATGCAAATATCCAATGACTATCAGAATGTCTGGCACACGGTATGCATGCAATACCTATTTGTTGACAGATTGAATCAATCGGTAGAGATTATATGATCTAGACATACAAGAAGTTGAGGCATACGCAGGTCTAAAGTAATAGGAATCTGAGTGTGCATCATTATTTCAACCACAGAAGTTTGGGTTTAATGTAAATGTAATTCAGTGTTTAATTATTTGCTTTTGAAATCTAAGCCACTCAGGTTAAATACATGTGTGTAAAAAAAGTCATGCATAATTGAGTGCCAACTGGTGAGGTGGAACAGTGATTTCATGGAAGTGAGGGAACAGTGGAGTGTCACACTAGCCAAGCAAGATTTCAGTTGAAGATGTGAACTGGATGAACAAGGGGATTTATCAGGGCTTTTAGTTAGTGGTGGAGTGAGAAGAGGACATGGCAGATTTCTGAAGGGAAAATACATGAAAACAAGCAAAGGGCTGGATTAGGGAAACTCAGGGATGGGAATTAATGAAGTTGATGCTTGAGGCAGATTAGTCAGGTGGCAGAGTGCCGAAGGCATGGATTAGAGAACTCAGAGACTGGAAACAGTTAAGAAACCAGTTCAGAAAATGCAACATCATAAAAGTGGCAATTCACTCTCAGTCTATAAATTCAAAGTGATCTTAATAAAAGTACAAACAAGATTATTATTAGTTTTTTGGGTTTTTTTTTAGGAACTAGGGTAGAAAATTATAAATTCAGATGGAGAAATATGTAAGAAAAGACAGGAAAATTCTGAAAAACAATAATAAGGAGATATTAAAATATGTAAAATCTAAATAATTAAAAGAGCAATTTGGGCAGGCAGCTCAATGGAAGAGTTTTGAAGATCAGAAACATGTATAACTTCATTTGCAAAATTAGTATATGAGAGGTGACATTAAAAAATCAGTGGGAAAAGATGGCTTACTTAGTTGAGGTGGCATCTACAAAATCAGTAGGTTGGACTTGACCTCATATCTTGCACCAGAATAAATTCCATGCAGTTCAAAGAACTGAATGTACTAGATTGAACCATATGACCATCTCTTGTAGTAAAAATAGTCAAATTTTGATTTTATACCTCTCACTTCATAAAAACTGAAATCGTGGAAGTACTCAAAGAAACCTCAGGGTTTTTTTTTTTGGAACCTTGAGATGGGAAAGACTTTTTAAACTGTTACACAAATTTTGAAGGCCTATAAAATAATCGATGGCTAAACTCAACTACTTAACAATAAACTTTTCTGCATGGAAAAAATCACCATAAACAAAGTTCAAAACACGAATGACAAACTTGGAACAATATTTTCAATTCCTATCACGAATATGGGAGTAATTTTTCTTTGTCTTTAGGTTAATAACTTTTATAAATTAATATGCAAAAGACCAATAACCCAATAGGAAAATGAGAATGGTATATGAACAGACACTTGAAAGAACAAGAAAATCAGCTGGCTCTTATTCATATGAAAGGAGGCTCAGTCTTATTCATTATATGCAAATGCAAATCAAAATTAAAGTAAGATAGCATTTTTTACCTATCAGATTTCAGAGATCTAGGAGTTTTATAACACACTGTATTGGCAAACTCAAGCATTTCTAGTGGAGTCTAAATTGGTACAGCTTCTATGGAGGGAAATTTGGTCTCAGCAATCAAAATTACCTAAGTACATAGTCTGACCCAGCCATCCCATTTTTGGGAAATTATACTAGAGATGCACCTGCACATGTGTGAAATGACAATGGCAACATCATTAATTGCATCATTGTCTACAAAAGCAAAAGACTGGAAACAACCTGAAGGTCCATTACTGGCGGATGGCTAAATAAGTTAGAGTACAGGTTCACGACCAAACACTAAGCAGCGGTAACAACCAATGAGAAAGCTCTTAAATCCTGACGTAAGACCATGTCCAAATCCTGTTACATGAGGGAGGAAAAGAAAGGATAATGTAAATTGTACACTATCATTGATCTTAAAAAGGCTAAAAAAGAACGTATAAACAAATATATCTTATCAAGAACATCTGAACACATAGTTTTCATAAGTATAAAACTTCTAATGGGAACATATGTATATGTATAACTGATTCATTTTGTTATAAAGCAGAAACTAACACACCATTGTTAAGCAATTATACTCCAATAAAGATGTAAAATAAATAAATAAATAAATAAAATTAAAAACTAAAACAAAAAAAACTTCTAGATAAGAACATACAAGATACTAATAGCATTGGTTGTTGTGGGAAGGGGAACTGGATAGCTGGGAATAGGAGGAAGTGACACTTTTCTTGTCTATCCTTTGCACTTTTTCAGTTTTGAACCATTGTCATCTATTACCTATTCACAAAATTAAATTAAAAATGACAGATCAGTTAAAACTAATTGACGTCAACATCTTTTGAAAGAGAGCTGTTCCTACTGCAGATAAAGTAATATCTGACTTGTAGAAAGCAAAACAAAACAAACAAAAAAATCCAGACTCAACGTAATAAATGACCATAATATTCTATGTGTGGACCTATATGTAATTACAATAATTATAGTAAATGAATGTGTAGATAATCCATTTCCCCCATTGCAGTTAGAGTGAACTAACACATAAATTTGATCATGTCATTCCCTTGCTTAAAATCCTTCCACGGCTCCCCATTGACCTGAGAATAATAAAATCTGAGTTCCTTAATATAACACTCAGGCCTTCTGTTATTCTGGACGGTGCTTCATTATTCCAGCTTCATTCCTCACTCTTCTCTCTACGTTTTTTTTTTTTTTTGTGGTACTGGGGCCTCTCACTGTTGTGGCCTCTCCCGTTGCGTAACACAGGCTCTGGACGTGCAAGCTCATCGGCCATGGTTCACAGGCCCAGCCGCTCTGCGGCATGTGGGATCTTCCCGGAGCGGGGCACGAACCCGTGTCCCCTGCATCGGCAGGCAGACTCTCAACCACTGTGCCACCAGGGAAGCCCTCTTCTCTCTACTTTTATCCTGAATTTGTCTTTAGGAACCAAGCTCCACTCTCGACCTTAACATATATCTGCTCATCTGCCACATTTCCTTTTTTTTTTTTAAGCTTAGAAAAGTCTCACTTTTCCCCCTCTCCCCTCCCCCACCTTGTTTTTCAGTAATTAAATATCAAGTCACCCTGATGCCCAAAACTGTCTAGGTCTAGTCTTCTCTACAGTTACTTAACATCCCACACCATTCTCTATGGTTGTCCTTACCCCACTACAGTAGTTCCCCCCTTATCCATGGGGGATATGTTCCAAGACCCCAGTGGATGCCTGAAATTGAGGATAGTTCAGAACCATATATATACTGTGTTTTTTCCTATACTAATGGGTGGTTAGAGTATAAGTGAATAAGTTGGACAAAGGGATGATTCACCACCTGGGCAGACAGAGCAGGAGGCTGCGAGATTTTATCACTCAGAATAGTACACTATTTAAAACTTATGAATGGTTTATTTCTGGAATTTTCCATGTAATATTTTTGAACTGCAGGTTGACCATAGATAACTGAAACTGCAGGTCGGGGGCACCACTATATTGGTAATTAATACATTCATCTTCTTCAGTAGATTGTGAGTGCTTTGAGGGACCCCCATGCTTGGTCCAAAAATCAGCAGAGTTGACTCACGTTAAACGTTTCTTGAATAAGAATACAAATGAACCAGTGTTGAAGGAATCCAACCATGAGGTGGCAACGGGGATAGAGTAACACAGGCGATAGGGAGAAATCATCCAAAAGAAAAGCAGATAGTACTTGGCCACAGATGT
Organism: Mesoplodon bidens; assembly: GCF_964165515.1. Classification (NCBI taxonomy): domain Eukaryota; kingdom Metazoa; phylum Chordata; class Mammalia; order Artiodactyla; family Ziphiidae; genus Mesoplodon; species Mesoplodon bidens. Next base: position 64,345,938 of record NC_138162.1, on the reverse strand, counting down.
GCCGTAGCCAATGAATCGACTTTGTAAAATTCCACCACAGTGGATATTTTCTGCCAGGCCTAATCTTACAGATCAGAAGCCAGCAGGAGTCCTTTTCCCCCCATAGAATTACAGTGTTCCTTCCCCCATAGAAGCACAGGCAACAGTGTGTGTCTTCCTCTCCCCGTTCCATCAGTCAGCCCACCCTGGTCCGTCTTAGGTACTAACACAGAACACAGGAAGCCAAAGACCATACTCTGTGATCCAGATCTGCACTTTGCTCCCTGTAAGCCATGGAAACTTTGGCTGTGACAGTTACTCTTTCAGGTTTTAAGTGGATGCTCTAGGGCCACTGACCCCAAATGGTACAAAGGTGTACGAAAAGCATCAAGGAATCTTCCAGAAGAGTCCAATGAGCAACCAAGGGATGGCAAAACAAGGAGAGAACTGGATTCAAATGTCATGCATGTACATCCTTGCTGACACTTCCTCCCAGGGCATCCAGGCATTTGCTCCAAAGAGCACCAAAGGCAGAGGGGACTGGCTGGGGACCTCTGGGAAACCTGGGCAACATGGCCTGGCACTTTAAAAAACATATACCTGCAAATTTTGCATTCTAGCTCATAAGTTATCTGGTTATCTTAATAGAAATAGGTTTTAAATTATTTGCAAATTAAATTACTCAAAAATCTTTATGTGCAATCAGTGCTTTAGGTTGATATACAGAACACATCCTCTAGTTTCCGCTTCCCAGCCCAGTATACTGTGTGGCACATCACTGAATTCTTCCAGAATGTGCGGAACCAATAAGAAAGGCATAGCCCTGTTCGATTTTTATCCTTGGCTTTTAGATTTCTTAAAGGGACTCTCATCTGGGAAAATTTTCTCTCCTTGAAAGTGAGATTTTTCTTGTCCACCAGGACTGAGGGGCCACAGTCCTATTAGAAAGTTCTGGGGATCTCAGCACAGAGTCAGAGCCCATCAGTTTGCTGTATTAATTTTTCATTGAGCTATAATCATTAAAAATCATGCAGCGCTGCCCAAAGGCAAGAGAGCATGCTGTGTTGATTTGTTGCCAAGGCCGGCCACAGTGGTTCCTGTGCGGGGAGCGTGTGTCCAACAACTGTTCGAAAGTTGACATTCAGACAGTGGGACAATTTTACCAAAACACAAGGACGTGAAAGCTGTGAGCATAACTTAAAATACAGCCTATGGCCATAGCATGAGAAACTGCAACCACCTAGGAATAAATCTAAGAAAATATATAGACATCTTTATGGGCATAAGCACCAAAGAATATAAATGTAGACTTGAATAGAGAGCTATACTGTGTTCTCAGATGGAGAGACTCAACATGTAAAGATGTCAACTCTTTCTGAATTAGCCAATGCAAATCCCAACAGGAATAGTCCCCTGTGCATTTAATAAATACCCTAGAAAAACAGTCACTCTCTTCACCTGTCAACGTCAGGATGGTGATGCTGTTCATGACAAAGAAAATCTATAAACCCCTTTCCCGTGTCGAGTAGCATAATTAAGTGGATTTTCCTCACATTTTATTAAAATCTGTATTTTGGGGGATATAAGGGCCATTCAGATAGTTTACATTACTGAAGTCATTTGGTTTTCTCCCTTCTTTTCTAAAAACACAACATGTGTTGGCATCTGAGGCTGCAGATTACATGTTGCATTTCTGCAGCGAAAAGTTCTGGAAAACAGGAAAAAAAAGCCCACTTTCTTGCCAACCCATCACTAGTGACCTATTTCATACACAACTGAACAAAACTGGTGGAATTAGGTGGAGAATAAAAAAAAAAAAGCAAGTGGCTTCCCTGGTGGTGCAGTGGTTGAGAGTCTACCTGCCGATGCAGGGGACGCGGGTTCGTGCCCCGGTCTGGGAGGATCCTGCTTGCTGCGGAGTGGCTGGGCCCGTGAGCCATGGCCACTGGGCCTGCGCATCCGGAGCCTATGCTCCACAGTGGGAGAGGCCACAACAGTGAGAGGCCCGCGTACCACAAAAAAAAAAAGAAAAGAAAAAAGAAATGCAAGTAATAAAAATTGAAAAAGAAAGATCAGGGTGATAATCTAACAATGCCTTATAGGTGATAATCTAACAAACTCTTACAAAGGGTTTTCATTTGCATTATCTCATTTATTTCTTGCAACAATCCTATGAATTGGATTGGGTATTTTAATTCAGTCTACTTGGTTTACTTTGCAGATAAGGAAGGAGGCACAGAAACTTGTTTTGTAAAACCAGTGAATGGCAGAGATAGGTTATGTTTTCTCTCTTAGACAAAGCCGTCTGTGGAAAGAGCCAGGACCTCAGATTCAGGCAGGCTTGCATCCAAACCTAGAGAGTGTGCATTTTCATAATGGGAAAGATAAGGGAAGTCTGGTGGTGGCGGGAACTGGGATTTGAAGCAAAAACAGAATTTGAAGTGTTAGGAGGAAAAAGGAGGGCGTTTCTGGTGAGGAAAAGGAGCATGCTGACCAGAAGTTAAGGAGAAGCCAAGCTGATGTGGGCCCAGCCAGGAAATGATCTCAGAAGCAGAGGGCTTATGAAGAGAGCATCACAAGCATGGAGGCTGGATGGAAGGGGTTGAGAGCTTGGTGGAGACCCCGAGGGCCAGCTTGGAGAGCTGTTCTGATGGACCAGAGCCCTGAAAATTTCAGTGGGATAGGTAGCATGCTTTGGGGTCTGACAGACCTTGATTCTTGTCCCGATCGCTTACTTGCTGGGTCAGTGATCTGGTGAAGTTATTTATCTTCTTATGTGTCCAGTTCCTCATCTGTAAAATGCAGTAATATTACCTCATATGATCATTATGAGGGTTGGATGAGTTACTGAATGTTAGATGGTACCTGTCATGTGGGATTTACTCAATAAATATGATTGTGACTATGAACATGAGAGTGACATGGTGACAGGCTACTAGATAAATGAGAAAGGTCAGTTAGATATTAAATAATCCATTAAAAGAGTATTGCTTGTTCTCTTTTCTCCACCCCCTCTTCAATATAAAATTAAATTAAATTAAATTAGAAAAAAAACAAGAGTAGCTAAAGGCAAAAAAAAAAAAAAAGTATTGCTTGGTTGGGAAACCAGTCGGTCATAGACAAGACGTATTTTACAAACTCTTCACTGCAGATACATTGGAGTGGACTGTGCAAGATTTTCACTATTTAGGGTTCATACAGTCAGAAGTGGAATCGTACCATTACCTTCCACCCTCTATCCTCACCCCGTCAAAAATATAAGTGGAAGTATTATCTACGAGCTGTGCATTCTGGCTGCTTCGAATGTTCTTTTTCCAAAAGAAGGACTAGGAGACATGATGGAAGGTCTTGGAGATTTCATTTAGGAAGAAAACAAACAAAAAGAAAGCACACGAATTCACACTCAAGGGCTCCGCTAAATGAGAAGAACATATTTCAAAAAATAAACACTCTGACTAATCAGAAAGAAATCTGCTCTCAACTCAAAGGCCTCTGCATAGATATTAACAACATGGAGAGAAGAAAATGGCTCATTAATGATTCATGAAAATTGCTGTCACCATCAAGCAAAGCAGATTTTGCGATGGAGAAAATGACTTGTTTAAAACGCACACACACACACACACACTCACACACTCTACTGCTATCCGAACCCCCTGCCGCTTTGTGCCTTTCTCTCTGCCTGTCATAGTGTAAGTCACCACTAGAGGGAGCCCAAGTTTCTTCAGTCCTGGGCCCACTCCAGGCACCAGGATGCACTGAACCACGATGGGGGGCACATCGTTCTTCTGTTCCTCTGCTGCAGGGTGGACATTGCGGGTGAGATAATGCTTTCTGGTGGGGGCCGTACTGTACACGAGAGATGTTTAGCAGCATCCCTGGCCTCTACCCACTAGATGCCAGTAGCAACAGCAACCCCCTTCCGGTTTTGATAATCAAATATCTCCTGGCAATGCCAATGTCCCCTAGGGTGGGGATATATAAAGCTGCCCCCCCGGCCCCTGGTTTAACCACTTCTCTGATGGAGCTCATGCCGCGCCCCCCCCCGCCCCAGACTTTGGTCTCTGACAGAAGAGTGTGGCAGAACTGAAAGCAAGTCCAGACGCCAGCTCTATTTGTCTCGCTCTCCTGCCAGCAGCCCAGGGAGAAGCAGAACCCGGGAAGGAGTGATCTGGTCCCCTGGCGGCCCCGAGGCTGTTATCAGAGACCCGGCATCTCAGGCAGCCTTTATTAAGAGAGGAAACACTGTCAAGCCCTGTCTGGGGTGGCGTGAGCTGAGACGCTGCTGTTCTCTTCAGGCTTTTGGTAACAGCTCAAATGATTTGTTAATTATTCATTACTATTTGTCATAAAATCCTGAAGCACTGCCAAGTGGTAGCATGTGGGCAATACTAAGGCAGGGGACATGTCTTTTCTTATTTTCCAGTGACTATCAGACATGGAGGGGCTGGGCTGCCTGGAAGACACAGGCAGGACAGTGGGCACCTGCCCTGGAGCATGAAGATGAGGGGCCTGGAACACACTCTCCACAGCACCGTCCCCCGGGGCCCTGTATCCTACGTGCCCCTCACACTCCCTGCTCCATTTGCAGTGGAGATCATAAGGCCAGAGGAAAAAGCAATGGAGATGAGGGCTTCCTGCACAAAAACAAAATCTGAGGCACTGGGACCCTCCTGTTTCAGAACCTTCCCTCCTCCTCCCCGCAGGGGTGGACACAGTCCCACTGGCAAGGGCCCTCTCTTGCCTTTCTCTCCCTCCCTTCTCTGCCCCCCAAGGCCCCTTTTGTGATGTCTCCTCTCTCTTTATTCTCCTTTATGGTTGCCTTTGATGTTCATTTTAACCAGATAAAAATATGTGGCTTATGGCAGGGATGCTGGGGCTGAGGTGACAGGAGATACAGTGTAATTTGCCCCAGATCTTGAAAACACCCAAGGGAGGATGGCCTTGCTTTCAGCCCCGTGGAAAGAAAACCAGGAAGCTGAACTATACCTTGCCTGACAAGCAGCCAAGGCTCTGAAATTCAGTGAGTTTCTGTGAAGTTAGAAAGTTAAATTCCAGAGTTACAGAGATTCCCCATCCCAGGAGCTAGAACCAAGGCCTTGGTGTGGGAAGGAGCTGTAGGACCCCAGCGTGCCAGGCCGAGGGGGCAGGGAAACAGCAAAAGCCCATCCTCACACTAACGACTCAAGAAGTTGAGGGAAGTAGTGGCTGCTTTCTTGAGAATCTCAGTAGAGTTTATCACTTGTCAAGTTCATCCCAGCCCTAGGTCAGCAAGGACACCATGGGCTGTCCTGATTGGATGAAAAGGCTACTTCTGTACCAAAGGGCACCAGCCTCACTTTTCTTCGCGACCTGCATCCACCTGGGGTGCTGGGAAGTTGTCCTCATTCCTGACACAGCCTGTGCACAGTAGCCGAGCAGCTCACACTTGGATCCAAGCAATCATCATGGCATGAAAAAGCCTATAAAATGTGGGGATGCCTCGGTGGGAGAAACACTGCACACAGCAGCCCAAGAGAGGATGGGAGAGTATGGAACCAGTCTCGAGGCTGCATATGAGCCTGTGGCTACTGCTTCTATTAACAACACTTCCTGCGTGTCTGGGGGTGCGTGTCTCTCTTCTAGTGCAGAATTTTATAAACTATTTATTCATTCAATATTTATTATTTATTCATCCAAGAGTCATTCATTCATTTAACATATATTTATTCATTCAGTAATATTTATTTACCCATTCACTGAGTATTATTGATTCAATATTCATTCAATAAACACGTATTGAGCCCCTACTATGCTCCAGGCACTGCTTTTGTCTCTCGCGATATACCAATGAAGAAGATAAAGATCTGTGTCTGTGGAGCCCTTGTAGGATGTCAGGCACCTTCTATTTGATTCAATCCTCACAATAAATGTTTACGGGAAGCATTCTTTTTTCCATTTTACAGGTGAAGAAAATGTAGGTATTAAAGGGTAGCAATGATAATTGAGCCAGGTCTATGTGACTCCAAGTCTGTGTTCTTTTCAACCCGATGGCCAGCCTCTGGAGATGTCACTTTACCCAAGGAAGAGTAGTTAGCTTCGCAGTAAGGATTTGATAGTTTCCCCAGATCTTATGTATGGAAATTATTCTCAGAGAGGAACAAACCAACTTCCACACAAAGTGCCAAATGCAGAAAACCAGCCAATTCAGCCGACCCACTCAAACTGAGTGTGAAAGGATGGATGTTCACTACGAAGCACTCAATTATCAGATCTTAGTTACATAATAAGTATTTAGCAAGACTTTAAGATAAGTGAATGAATAAGGAGCTTTCAAGAAGAAATTTACAACAAAGGTAGCCAATGCAGATAAAATGCTTGTACTTGTTCCTCCTTGTGGAAGAGGGAATAAAGTTAATTAAAATAAACGTCTTTGCCAGTAAGATAAGATGAGAAGATATGGGTCTAAGGTATTCAGGAGTAGTGAACATTTGCAACATCCAGCATAATACAGACACAAGAAATACATACTGATCTACTGACTGGGACCCAGGTGGAGTAGAGAGGTGGGAATGGGTTTCCCATTTGGTTTGGAGAACTTTAAATTTGTTGCCCTGTTTCTGAGTGTGTGAAAGCCACTGTGCATAAAAAGACTCTCACTTTATTCCTTTACTTTGTGCTCCTCTCAGGAAGGATTTGGAACTTGAGATATAATCCACTTGAGTAAGATGCTGACAGGGACAGGACGGAAGCTGAGGTGAAGATAGAGAGGGTTGGACTTCCCTGGTGGTGCAGTGGTTAAGAAACCGCCTGCCAATGCAGGGGACACGGGTTCGAGCCCTGGTCCGGGAAGATCCCACATGCCGCAGAGCAACTAAGCCCGTGCGCCTAGAGCCCATGCTCCGCAACAAGAGAAGCCCCCCACTCGCCGCAACTAGAGAAAGCCCATGGGCAGCAACGAAGACCCAACGCAGCCAAAACTAGAATTTAAAAAAAATAATAAATAAATAAATTTTGTTAAAAAAAGAGAGGGTCTACATGAAGAAGGAGCTGATGTCCATGAGGGATTTTTACATGCTAGGTGTTTTACATACATATTTCATTAAATTTCAAGACAACTTCAAGAGGTAGATATGATCACGCTCACTTACCAGTGAATGACAGCTCTAACAAGTCAATTGCCCAAGATCTCACAGCTGGAAAAGTACAGAATCCAATCCTCCTTCTCTACTGTTTCCCCAAAGAAATCACAGGTCCTTTTCATTTTAAGGATTTTATGGCTAATCATCATGATGAAATAGGCAGGGAGGAACACCTCCAACAAGTGAGAGGAGTTACAAAGTCGAGCCTCCTAAAATCTCTTGCTGAAACCAGACGGAGAGAAGGAGCTACCATTGGAAGAAAAATAATCCCAGAGACACTGGTAGCTCCTCTCCGCCCAGCCTCTGCCCCCCCATGCCCTCCTTCCTCCCTCACCAAAACCCCGACCACAGCCCACCCCTAAGTGTGCCACACTCACCCACACAGGGGTCAGAAGTGGGCCCGGGACAGGCAAATCTCCACTTCTCGTGTTCTGCACACTCCAGGTTGAACCCCTGCTGGCCTGTGTCTGCTCTCCTTGGTTGCCTCTTTTATGTTCAAGACTATTTTGTGATGTCCAGTTTTTTCAAAGTTGGCACATGTGCAAACATTGGGATATGGAGGGGCAAACTGAGCCTGCCGGGGCCCTGAACTCCTTTAGCAATGGGTTGACTCAGAGCCCCACTATGAGAGGCCCCACCTTGACCCTTCCTACCCAGTGGGCAACATACAGGTTTGGCAAATCACACTCTCAGCCAAAGGGACCAGGGCCTCTGGAGTCATCTGGATTCTATCACCTCCCAACTGCATAGTCTATGGCGGATTTCTGGGACTCGGTTTCACCATCTGGCAAAGGGATATAGTAGCCTACTATCAACCTGAAAGACTCAGGGTGAGGATGACATAGGACGATCATCATCGGTGTGGTGCTTCACAAACTCTGATGATGAGAATCACCCAGACACTTATTGATGTACAGATTTCCAGGGCTCTTCCCTGGAAGTGTGGATTTGGTGGGAATAGGTTGTGGCTTATGGTTTGGTTTTATTTGTTTATTGATCAATAGATTGATTGATAAGCAGCTCCAAATTATATTCTAATACTCAGAATAAGGAAGGTTTGAGAAACATTGTTTTTAGTGATTGATAAATATTCATTGATCAATATTCTTATTCTCTCTCCTCCTGACCTCTGACCAACTGCCCAAATCCCAGGTATTTAAAATTCTATAGCCCTCCCAGTTTGCTGTATATTTCAAAACTCTTGAGAGGGCTGTTTCCTCAGGACCACAGCTTTGGTTGTGGCTCTCTTGAGAGTCCCATGTTCCCACTGATATTCTTTAGGAACTGAGTCACTGGGGTTACCTTTGCCCACCGTCATGCTCTGAACACTTCCAGGTTTGGGTGTGACTCAGTCTCGTGCATTTTACTGGCTTCTTTGCTTAACACGCATGCTCCTAAATCACGTAGTAGGCGCCTGAGACTAATTAGTTAGAAGCTGGGCATGGGGGCTCTTCTGCGTTTAACTAGGCTTCTACTTAACCTCTTCTTTCTACCCCTGTCTTATATTCCCTTCCAGACATTAGATCGCAAGAACCTGATTTGCAGCCCACAGCCCCCCATCTTTGTTACTGGCTGCCCACCTTGGTTCTGCCTGGCGAGATTTCCAACTCTAACTCAAGTAAAGGACTGAGAGGTAAAGACTATTAGGAATGAAATACATAAATGATTATGCTTTTCCTAGGTGAGTCTTTATCATAGGCTTGAACATTTCAAGTCAAATATTTTCCACTCTATTTTTATCGTTGTTGAGGTTAAATAACTACATTTTCAATTTTTTTTTAAAGGACTCTATCAGGGATTATCACGTGGCATACAACAGACTGGCAGGCACTACAGCAGTGAAGTGAGCTACGTGACCCTCAGCAAGTTCATTAACCTCTCTGTGCCCCAGTGTGCTTATCTGAAAATCAAGATAAATTAATATGCTCCTCCTGGGTTGTTGAGAGGGTTAACGTTAGTTCATGGAGCTAAGATGTTCAGTGCAGTGCCCAGACAGTGTTGGTGGTAGCTGTTACTGTCATTATGGCAGCCCGTGTTGCAGAGTCTGTGTGCAGCTTTGTCTGTTGACTCCGTTTTCTTCTCTTTCTACTCACTGGCTTCCCTGCTTGCTTTGGGTTCCTGCTCTCTCATGGCTCTGAACTGCATATGGTTTTCGTTTGCCACAGTTGTGATCTTTCAACTTATTCTGATTTCAATTTCATGATCTCACTTCCAAAAGGTAACCTTTCTCTCTTCCCTGATTCATCCCCCTGAAAGAGAGAATCTGATTGTCCTATCTCACCTTTTGTCCCTTCTGTGGATGAACTCTGGGGGGTGGGATGGTCATCCCCAGACAAATTAGCAATAGCGGGGTCAGAGGAGTCGCAGGTACAAAATCCGGCTGTTAAGGCAGCAGGGATTTGGGGTGGGTGATTTCCTTTAGTGAGGGTATGAGCAGGCAGGCAGGCAGGCAATGATTAGCATCTTGTAGCATAAATTCAAGACCATATGTCCTCAGCAATTATATTCAGAGTTGCTTTTATGAACTCTGATTTCTGTAAAAACCAGGAGGTAATGCCTAAAAGAACACGGGACAACAAACTGGGGGAATGGAACCCAGACTCTTTCCATAATTTGTTGTAAGACCTTTGGTAACTCTTTTTATCCCCCATCTCTTCCTCATCTGTGAAGAGAATGGAATGGGATGGATGAACTCCCACCCCATTCCATTCTCAGAGGTAGAAGTTCCTTTCTACCTCCAAGATGAAAAAGAAATGGAAATGGAGAGGCATGGTGCCTAAAATCTGATCTTGGACCAGAAATGGTTAGATAATTGAGCTTGATGCCTAGTTTGAAGCATTAATTATCTGAAGAATTCCATATGTATTGATATTCTTGGAGACAATTATCTATACGGTAAGCATATGTTGACTTAGCATAAGGTTGCTATTAAAAAATACTGTGGAAATGAAATATAAACTTCTCTCATCATAGGAAGCAACAAACTCCAAATCACTGATCCTGTCTTTCACTTAAACAGGTTTGATGATAAAGCTCCAACTTCCTTCCTCATGGCACCAACGTTGCAACGTTGCTTAGGATGAGAAGTATGCATGAAAGCTGGACTGCTTCTAAGTAGACTTGCCTCCTCCCTGAGGTCAGGTGGTGGCTAGTCTTTAACCACTGTTGTCCCGTAGCTGGGCTTATTTATAAACAAGTCGAATCATAAAATGTCAACCACAGGTGGAATGTCCCCCAGAAGTATTTTGCCAAGGCTTAGGCCAAATATTGATTTAATAGGAATAGAAATGTGCAGTCAATAACACCAGGAAAATGAAGATGAAATTTTTTTCCATCACTAAGTTAGCAGAAGACTGCAAAGCTACTAAAATTATAGCCACTGTTTAGGAAGAACAAGAAATTTGCCCATCTTTGGACAGTGGATGCCTCAAACAGACTTTATCTATGTAGTTCTTTTCACCAGTTGAAAGTAGAACTTAAGGTTTTTCTGGTTCCTGCTTAAAAAGTAGCTGACACCTACTCTCTGGCCTGTCAGAGGGCCTTCAAACTCACCCAGGAAGTTTGGTCTGCCACTTTACCAAAGCAATTAGTGATTTTCTGTCTCAGAGTGGCCTGACACACGCAATGGTTCTGTCCAGTCTGAGCTGCCTCTCTGCTGGGAAAATAGGCTTCATCACCCGAGACTCCTGAAATGACTGGTCCAGCATGTTCATCAGATGGAGTCATCGAGGTCTCCTTGCCCCTAGCTACTTGGCAAACCTATGCTCTGCCTTCAACCCAGACCCAGAGGTTACATTGTTTTTCCCTCAGTAAGTTCCCCTGCTCTTTAGACTGCCCTCATAGCTCCTGAAATAGGCATTTTCACACTTAAAAGTAGTGATGATGGAGGATCATGAACAATTTGCCGTGATCAACGGATTACTTATGGATCATGAGTTGACTGAAATCTTGAGGTGACTTTTGTGTCCCTCATGATAGAGTACTTTCCAATACAGTGTCTTTCTGGTGATACATTCATTGACATGGGCACTAACTAGGCACATACTTCTCTGTGTTCTGAAATGGTCCCAGGCCGGCTCCAAGGTGTGGAAGAAAATTTATTGTTCTCAATACTCTCTAGCCTGGTGCTACTCAAAGTGGTGGTCCATGGACTAGGGCCCATCTGCAGAATCTTCTGTTCCAGGCTCACGGTGGGATAAGTACAGAAATTGAGAGAAAGGGTTTAGAAATATTACAGCCATTTTACAGAATGACTTTTATGTATGCTGAATGCAATAATTAAAATTTGGAGCTTGTATTTGTATGACTTTTAAAATTTCATTGTCTAGGGACTTCCCTGGTGGCGCAATGGTTAAGAATCCACCTGCTAATGCAGGGGACACGGGTTTGATCCCTAGTCCAGGAAGATTCCACATGCTGTGGAGCAACTAAGCCCACGAACCAAAACTACTGAGCCCGCATGCCACAACTACTGAAGCCCGAGCACCTAGAACCCATGCTCTGCAACAAGAGAAGCCACTGCAATGAGAAGCCCATGCACTGCAACGAAAAGTAGCACCTGCTCAACGCAACTAGAGAAAGCCCACACGCAGCAATGAAGACCCCACGCAACCAAAAATAAATAAATAAGTAAAAATAAAATTTAAAACTTAAAAATAAATAAATAAAATATCATTGTCAAATACTTCATTTTCATTACAATTTATGGTCTCTAATACATTTAAAACAACCAACTAAACCAAAACTGCTTCTTCCCCACAGATAATTCTAGAGCAATGCTTCTCAAACTATTTCAGCTTTTCTTTCTAGGTTTCATGAACCATATTAAGTATCTTAATATTTAGGCTTTACAAAGAGAACCCAATGTGCAGCACCTCATGGTGTAGACTCTCCCTCACCCTACACACCACCCAAGAGTAGGGAATTTTCATAGTTCTGGAGGTGATGAAATGAACACTTCTCAGCTCTCAGAGGCCTGGGGTGTTGCAGAATCCCCTCCTCAACACTACTGGGGAAACACTGAAGGACAGGTTATGTCTCAGTAGGGATCCCTGGGAAAATCCAGTTGTATAATAAACATTATATACATCACCTGTCACTAAAGGATATAATTTTTGACCTAGTGGTAGCAGAAAATCAATGGTCATCTGACACGTGGCCAAGATTCTAAGACTAGAATTAAAGGTATTCTTTTGGATTCTGTCATTTAGTAAGTTTCAGAGAAGAAAGCCTTGAAGTGGTCCAGTTCAGTAAAGAAGTCAGTTGCTTCATTTGCAAATATTTTCTCCCATTCTGAGGGTTGTCTTTTGGTCTTGTTTATGGTTTCCTTTGCTGTACAAAAGCTTTTAAGTTTCATTAGGTCCCATTTGTTTATTTTTGGTTTTATTTCCATTTCTCCAGGAGGTGGGTCAAAAAGGATCTTGCTGTGATTTATGTCATAGAGTCGTCTGCCTATGTTTTCCTCTAAGATTTTGATAGTGTCTGGCCTTACATTTAGGTCTTTAATCCATTTTGAGTTTATTTTTAAATAACTTTTAAAAAATATTTTTTAATATTTTTTAAATATTTTTTAAATATTTTAAAATAATTTTTAGGGAGTGTTCTAATTTCATTCTTTTACATGTAGCTGTCCAGTTTTCCCAGCACCACTTATTGAAGAGGCTGTCTTTTCTCCACTGTATATTCTTGCCTCCTTTATCAAAGATAAGGTGACCATATGTGTGTGGGTGTATCTCTGGGCTTTCTCTCCTGTTCCATTGATCTATATTTCTGTTTGTGTGCCAGTACCATACTGTCTTCATTACTGTAGCTTTGTAGTATAGTCTGAAGTCAGGGACCCTGATTCCTCCAGCTCCGTTTTTGTTTCTCAAGATTGCTTTGGCTATTCAGGGTCTTTTGTGTTTCCATACAAATTGTGAAATTTTTTGTTCTAGTTCTGTGAAAAATGCCAGTGGTAGTTTGATAGGGATTGCATTGTATCTGTAGATTGCTTTGGATAGTATAGTCATTTTCACAATGTTGATTCTTCCAATCCAAGAACATGGTATATCCCTCCATCTATTTGTATCATCTTTAATTAAGGAGGTACAATTATTAACAGGGTGGTTAAGTGACTTGCCCAAGGTCACACAGCTTTAAATGGTAGAGCTGGGAGTTGAACACAGGCAGTCTGGCTCCAAAGCCTCACCTCTCAGATTCCCCAGAAGACACTTTCGAAACACAGCTTTTGACTGTGATCACAGCTTTTGACTATCAAGGTGACAAAAAAAAGAGGCTGTGGAATCTGTATTCTTAGCCTCAAGAAGTGAAGAGAAAACCTGCCATCCTGAATAGTTCAGTCAAGGAACTGAAAACCCATAGCAGTGCCAGAGGCAGCATGAGGAAGTAGAGAGAAAAGGCCAATCTTCTTTGCCCAATTAGACCATTTGGGAAAAACCCCTCAAATTTAGTTGGTAAAGAATAATAATAAATAAATTTAACCAAGGAGGTGAAAGATTTATACACTGAAAACTACAAGATATTAATGAAAGAAATTAAAGAAAACACAAACAAATGGAAAGACATCTCATGTTCATGGATTGGAAGAATTAATTTTGTTAAAATGTCCATACTACCCCAAACTATATACTGATACAATGCGATCCCTATCAAAATTCCAATGGCATTTTTCACAGCAATAGAACAAACAACCCTAAAATTTATATTGACTCACAAAAGACCATGAATAGCCAAAGAAGTCTTGAGAAAGAAGAACAAAGCTGGAGGCATTGTTCCCTGATTTCAACTTATATTACAAAGCTATAGTAATTAAAACAGTATGATATTGGCATAAAAACAGACACAGATCAATGGAAGAGAATAGAGAGCCCAGAAATAAACCCACACATATATGGTCAGTTAACTTATAACAAAAGAACCAAGATTATACAGTGAGGAAAGGACAGTCTCTTCAATATATGGTGTTGGAAAAATTGGACAGCCACATGCAAAGGAATGAAACTGGACCACTGTCTTAAACCATACAACAAAAATTAACTCAAAATGGATTAAAGACTTGAACATAAGACCTGAAACCAGGGGCTTCCCTGGTGGCGCAGTGGTTGAGAATCTGCCTGCTAATGCAGGGGACACGGGTTCGAGCCCTGGTCTGAGAAGACCCCACATGCCACGGAGCAACTGGGTCCATGAGCCACAACTACTGAGCCTGTGCGTCTGGGGCCTGTGCTCCACAACAAGAGAGGCCGTGATAGTGAGAGGCCCGCACATCGCGATGAAGAGTGGCCCCCGCTTGCCACAGTTAGAGAAAGCCCTCCCACAGAAACGAAGACCCAACACAGCAAAAATAAATAAATAAATAAATTGGAAAAAGAAAAAGAAAAAGACCTGAAACCATATAACTCCTAGAAGAAATCATAGATAGTAAACTCCTTGACATAGGTTCTGCTGATGATTTTTAAAATCTGACACCAAAAACAAAAGCAACAAAAGCAAAAATAAACAAGTGGGACTGCTTCAAACTAAAGAGCTGCAGCACAGTAAAGTAAACAAAATGAAAAGGCCACCTGCTGAGTGGGAGAAAATATTTTCAAGTCATATATCTGATAAGGGGCTAATATCCAAAATATATAAAGAACTCATACAACTCGATAGCACTTTGGTATTGTTATGTTTTACAAGATGCGGCCGTATGATATATATTGTTCTGCAATTTTCTTTTTTATCTCTCATCAGTATGAGAGAGAAAAATATATCATTGATAACATACCATGTCATTTAAATCAACTTATGGGTAGTATTCTACAGTACATTATATTTAGGAATCCCCAATACATATTTAGCTTTCCCTCCAATTTTTCACTATTTTAATGAGGCAATGAACATTCTTGTACATGACACTTTCACATGTGTATGAGTGGATTGCTATAGAAGAGTCTTAGAAAAGCCCTAGAAATAGAATTACAGATTAAGAGATAAGCATGTTTAAAATTTTGATAGACTCTCTCAAACTGTTCACAAAGTAGCATGTACATTCATTCCCATCAACAGGGTGCATGTGGACAAGGGGTATTTTTAAAGCCTCTTATAACAATTTTAGACAGTCGCTGACATATTACATCATCCTTGAAGATGCTAAGTGGTTAGGACTAGACCAGGAAGTGATTCCTAAACAATGCCACCTTAAAGCCACTGTAAATCTACATAATAGGAAAAAATGATAGAAAATAAAACTGAATAGGCATCCAAAATCCTTGACCTAATGAATGAAAAGAGAATCTAGGTCTGGTTAGTTTGAGTATGTTGCTAATCTTAGAGACATTTACACTGAATCTTGGAAGAAAGCTTCAAACAAGCACCCCATAACAGGATTACAGGAGGCCCAAGACTGTGGGTCAGTGCTTCAGCAAGTAGCGGTGGAATTGCCCTTTTCTCCTCCTTTTTATGGAAAATGCCCTCATGGTACTGAAACCCATACTAGCAGATTTCAGAAATGAAGCCACAACTGAGAAAGAGCTATGGAAGTAGCAGGAAATCTGTAGGCATGAGTATGCTGAGCCTTTGGCCACATTCCTTCTGACAAGCTGTCCATACTGCTGAGACTTACGCCTGGGAGCTGTAACCTGCTTCACCCACAGGACAGTGTTTTGTACATGTTAGCAAAGTTTCTGGGGTAAAATGTTACCTCTGAGTACTATTTTGGGAATGGAAACAGGAGATCTGATATCTGGCTCAGACGCTATCCCTCACTGGTGCTTTGTCCTTAGGTCACCTCTAAGTGTCTCATTTTCTTCACCTGTAAAACAGGCCCTGTAATGCTTCACATACCTCCCAGGCAAAGTCCACATGAGATGATAGGTATGATTACAGTTTTTAGCACAAATTGGATTTCAAATGTGAGGATTTGTTAGTACAGGAGCTTCTCCTACAGGTCTTTGTAAACACCATGGCAAAACAAACAAAGAAAACCCTAGTCAATAAGTCAAGAGAAATGATTCTGGACTTAGGTAGTGGTGGTGGTAGTTGTACAATCTTGAGAATATACTAGAAATCGCTGCTTGTAAAAAAAAAGAAGAAGAAGAAGAAGGAAAGAATGAAAAAAAGGAAAAAGAGAGACACCTTTCTAAAATGGAAAGACAACAAAAGGTGAAGGAAAATCATTTCTTTGGAGTGTATTTTATATGTCAGGCCCTCTTCAGTTCTTTAGATATGATGCTTTAATTTCATCCTCTCCATAGCCTGAGGTGTAGAAGTTATTATCCATATTTTGTAAGGAAAATGAGAGAGAGTTTCAATACCTTGCTCAACGTCACAAGGTAATTAATTACCTTGCCCAGGATTTGAATCTAACTCTCCTTGACTCCTAACCCTGAGCCCTTTCAATTGCACAATGCTGCTTCTAGACCTCGTCAGAAGCTCAAAGCAAGTCAGAATCAGCAGTGACATCAGACCCATTTTTTCAGTCTCCTTTCAAGAGACTCTACGTGGAGGAACTTGAGGGCTCACCTTGACCTTAACCCTCAAAAGTTAAGTGACGTGTCCCTGCCTGGGAAGGATAGTCTATTATGTGTCTAGTGTTTATATATTAGTTGTACCCTTCCTGGGTCTATTTGCATTTTCAATCCCAAACCCTGTTTTGGGTTAATGAGCCCCACAAGTTCCCCAGCCAAATGTTTACTGGCTTCCAGCTTAACATAAGCTGGTATCTAATCAATGTAGACGTTGAAACAAGTTCCAGGCTGGCAAATTCCCAAAGCAAAAGGAGGTAAATGAGAACAACACGAATGAGTCAAACAAGGGAACCACCATGGGGGAACAGTTTAATCAACACTTAGAGAAACATGGCTGCCTCCTGCTGAGATGGGACTATATCTGTTATGTAGATGTCCTGGTGCCTTTAACCATACCCTCTTCCTCAAGTACAAAGCCATTCTGCCTTTCACACCACTCCTGCTGGAGAAGTTGGGAAATCTCAGATCCAGGTTTTTAAATTAAGTTTAAAAAGTAAAGGATAAGAGCAGACACTGTGGGTGCCTTACCCATGACCTCAGCAATGCTCACCGTGAACCTCATGACACTAGTAAAATCTCTGAGGATTGCGTCACACCGGGGAGCATGATAGACCCGAGTGCAAGGCAAGCTGGGAATATTAGAGAGCTAATCCAATGACTGTCTTCATCCAGTGCTGACTAAGCTGATGGGTAACAAGTTTGAAGGACAAATAGCCAAAGACTGGGTTGATATATACGAATAAGTCTCTCAGCATTTAACCCCATGGTTGGGATAACTCAGAGGCATGCTCTACACAGTCCCCCAGAGTTCCAGGCAACTGTTATGATACGGCACCTTTATTGGCATCCTTCTCTTCCCACTCTCACATTGCTGTTCCCCTCCTGCTGTTTCCTGGAATTATCTTCCAAAAAGTCTACTTGCATTAGAATCTTTGTCTCAGAGTCTCCTTTAGGAAAAACCCAAACTAGACAAGAGTGACTCACACACTCTGAATGAAAAAGAGTATAGTCATTAAGTAAATAAGATATTCAGGATCATGTAAAAACCAATAATGGAAAAAAATCTGGAGAAGAATATACATATGTATATATATGTATAACTGAATCACTCTGCTATACACCTGAAACTAACACAATGTTATAAATCAACAATACATCAGTAAAAATGTAAGTAAATAAATAAATAAAAGAAAATGAGCCTTTGACCTTTCTCTTTATTCCTCCTGTTGGTTTTGGATTTCTTTCATCCCTTCAGAACTCTTCCTTCATTGACTAATCACCTAAGGCCCTAAGGTTTTGCCTGCCATCTGTAAATTGAGTGGTACCCCCCTCCATGGCCATGCCTACAGACAGATGGTAGCGTAGCACTCTCTAGGTCTCTCTTTACTTGAAAAGTTGAACATGGCAACACACAGAATGTTAGGCTTAGGCAGGCAAGAAGCTGAGACCTAGAGGGGCTCCGTATCTGCCAGAGGCTCACCCAACCCTGTTAAGCAGGGTTCCTTCCTCTGCCTCGCTGGTTCTTCCCCCTCACCTCATTCCCTGCATGGGTGTCACATGCACCTTTGGTTCCTATCCAGGTACCAGTCTGGCTAAATTACTCCCAAACCCCTTCACAGTTCTTTACCTCCAATGACCTCACCTCCACCTTCGAACCTCTATCTTTTAAGTAAGAGTTGAAATACTGGAACAAGCCCAAAAGAAAATGACCACCAGGCTCTTCCTGAAACGCCATGCTCTAGGAGGTTATTCCTTTCTCCCACAGACAAGACTTTTTTGGTCACCGAGCTGAAAAAATTCTTCTTAGTTCTTATATCTCATTTTTGCTAAGTTTCTTTGCCTATATCAGAAAGAGCTCCTCTGTCACATTCCTGTCAAACAAATCCCTGCCAAATACAGTGCCACGGCCAAGGGCATAGTTAGCCAGGAAATCACCACATCTTTGCCCCTTTCTGATGGCACTGGAGCAGGAGGGGTGATACTCATCCCCTCCCCCTCAGCTCAGTGCCCTCCCTCTGGGGTACTGCCAGCTTCCCTCACTAATTCACATTTGCAGGAACCCTCCCACAGACAATTTACTGTTCTTGGGAAGATGAATTGGGAGTGGACAGTTTGGACATTATTTAGGTTCTCTTTTGATTGTATAGAAGAACACAAAGCAAGGAATGCTTGGGAAGAGTGCTACAATGCATTACTCAAGTGTGTCAGTCTGTGCAAAGCCTTTAAGGGCCTGCATTGTTTACTAAACTGTTATGGCCACCTCCTAGTTATTACAGGGAATGCTGTTTATATCAATATTTAAATATGCTATTTCTCCCAAATGAACCACAACAGCCTCATTTAAAGTTATTTTATTATGATGAACAGATATTTGGACAATTTAAAACTCCACTTCCTATACAAACAACTCCAATAATCTCTCAGTTTAGCATGTAAATACATACTTAAACAATTTAAAAACACATTGACTGCATAATTTTTATTTGTTACTGCTCAAAAGAAAAGACTTTTTATTTAGTGTGCCAAATAATGCGAATTTAGATGCCTTCTGAAAAGGATGCATTATTCATGTGGAAGAGAAACAAAATCAATAAATGAAAATTCAAATAAAAATAAAAGCCATTACGATACTGCACGCAGACAATGATCATCTTGTGCATTATTTACTCAAGGAAAAGACACAGGAAAATGGCCCTTTTGGAACTGGGCTATGAACTGAGTCATATTCAACTTCTGCTGAGGTTGTTTGAAAATAAACAGAATTGTATGTTTCTAAAATTCTGTTCAGTTTCTTTTTGTTACTGTAAACTGATTTTAAAATTAAACAACAAAATACATTTGGGAGATTTTTTTGGGGGGAGGGTGGGGTTCATGGGCCTCTCACTGCTGTGGCCTCTCCCGTTGCGGAGCACAGGCTCCGGACGCACAGGCTCAGCGGCCATGGCTCACGGGCCCAGCCTCTCTGCGGCATGTGGGATCTTCCCGGACCGGGGCACAAACCTGTGTCCCCTGCATCGGCAGGCGGACTCTCAACCACTGCACCACCAGGGAAGCCCCATTTGGGAGATTTTTTTTTTTTTTTTTTTGCGGTACGCGGGCCTCTCACTGTTGTGGCCTCTCCCATTGCGGAGCACAGGCTCTGGACGCGCAGGCTCAGTGGCCATGGCTCACGGGCCCAGCCTCTCCGTGGCATGTGGGATCTTTCCAGACTGGGGCATGAACCCGTGTCCCCTGCATCGGCAGGCGGACTCTCAACCACTGTGCCACCAGGGAAGCCCCATTTGGGAGATTTTAAAGATGATGTTATTATTATTTTTCCTATTGTTATCACATTACTTATTTCATTGCTGCAAGGTATATAGAATACATTAAGGTCCTGAATAGGGTTCTAAGGAAAATCATATCTCTGCTTATGTGTGTTTCTGTAGTTGGTGAGAAAAGGAAGGCTATCCATACTGGCACATCTTGGGAAGCTTCCTTAATTTTCACATAGGCATCAACAGTTGTCAAGAGGTCGGATGACCTCTTGGTCAGATCTTGCCTCTGACACCACCACTACTCATTCTGTAATTTTCATCATTAACTTCTCCAAGCCTTGGTTTGTCACCTGTAAAATGGGGGTTTAATGATAGTATCTCCCTAATAATGTTGTTGGGAGAATTCAAGGAAACTCTTAGTCCAACACATGGTACGTGGAAGTTACCTGATCGATGTCAGTGATAAGAATATCTAAGAGTGACACTGCCTGTCCTCACAGTCAGATGGCTGGCAAAGTACATGGTTCACCTTCACCAGCAACAATGAGCATGTGCACTTCAGTTTCTTGCTGAAGAATATTATGTTAGACTCTGCTGCCCATTTCTTATCAAACATTATGAGAAATAACGTTCACGGAACATTGCCTGAAAATACCTTACATTTTATCCTTAGCTCAAGACAGATCAAAAAGCTACACATGATAGAATTTATAGAACTAATATTATCAAATTCACTTTGTTGCATTACATTTCACGCCAGAAAAGGAAACAGCTCTAGGGAATTAAATATTTATTTATCATGGGGATGTCTACACACGTTATTACATGGTCCCTCCTTTTTTGAAGATCCTTTAGTGCCCAAGATTAGGAAAATACTTTTCTTATTAATTCATTCAAGAACCGTATCTTGCTCACTAGTTTTTATTGGGCATTGTTCTGGGTACTAAAAATACAATAAGTGAACAAAAGAGACCAAAACCACCACCCTGAGTCATGGAGTTTCTAACTCCTTGGCAACTGGTTTATTTTTATCTTATGGATGCTGCAAATCTTATAACTGACTTGGTTCAACAATTTGTTTTGGCTTCTAGAAAGTTCAGAGCCAAATGATGCAGGTTCTTGGAGCATACAACCTTGTGTGCTATCTTTATTCCAGTTTTCTCATCTATTTCTTTATTATTCTGCTGCAAAATGTGTGTTTCCATAAGCAACCTCAACACCTTCTGGGAGAAACAAAGATAGGAATTTATAAATTCATCCAAGAGATGAATAAACAAACACAACAATGCAAACATAGGTCTGTGTGGATTCAAATGACTGTAAATCAATTTTACCTACATCTTGAACTACCATCTAAGTTTTACTTCCATTACCTCCTACCTCCAACCTCAGGGCAGTAATGCATTGAACTTCATTCATTAATTTAACAGATAATCACTGACCATCTGCAACATGCCAGACTCTATTCAAAGTGGAGGGACCCATAGTTAACAAGACAGATTAGGTTAATGCTCTCTGATCCTGTATCTGGATGGAGGCCTCAGAAAGGCTTGTCCAATATTCAAAGACCTCTAGGAAGGGGATATTACACGTTCATTTCATGGCTGGTTCTTGCATTGAAAGTCCCTCTCTGATAGAGTGGCATGGACATATATACACTCTACCAAACGTAAAAGAGATAGCTAGTGGGAATCAGCCACATAGCACAGGGAGATCAGCTCGGTGCTTTGTGACCACTTAGAGGGGTGGGATAAGGAGGGTGGGAGGGAGATGCAAGAGGGAGGAGATATGGGGATATATGTATACATGTAGCTGATTCACTTTGTTATACAGCAGAAACTAACACACCATTGCGAAGCAATTATACTCCAATAAAGATGTTAAAAAAAAAAAAAAGAAAGTCCCTCCCTATTTGTGCTTATATTTGATCTCAGCCCACAGGTTGCAAGTAAGGCCTTATTTTGTCCTCAGAGGAGATTCAAATTTTTAATCGTGTCTATCATATTGCTATGGACTGAATATATATGTTCCCCCCAAACTCTTATGTTGAAACCCTAATCCCCAATGTGATTGTGTTTGGAGGTAGTACCTTTGGGAGATAACTAGGGTTAGATTAGGTGATGAGGGTGAGGTCTTCTTGATGGGACTAAGGCTCTTAGGAAAAGAGGAAACGACACAAGATGTACGGACCTCTCTCCCTCTCCCTCTCTCTGTATGCACCAAGTTAGGCTATTTGAGGACATAACCAGGAGGAAGGCCCTCACCAAGAACCAACCATGCTGGCACCCTGATCTCAGACTCCCAGACTCCAGAACTGTGAGAAATTAATTGCTATTGTTTAAACCACCTAGTCTGTGATATTTTGTTACAGCAGCCCGAGTGGACTAAGACACTATGATGAAGGAATTCAGCTGCTAGAAGATTCCAGAGCTAGGGAAGAACTAATGGAAAGGAAGACTTGGAGGTTAGAGAGAGCATGGCTCCTTAGGAAGAGAAAAAGTAGTACAATATGTGTGGACAACAAGGAGGGAGGAGATCCTAGGACAGAACTCTCAGGACCAGCAACCTTCACAAATAGGGGAGAACAGTCAATGCCATCGGCACTGAGTGGCCCAGGGGGAGGAGAAAGCCCAGGAGGGTCCACTGTCATGAATGTCGAGGCTAGAGACTGTTCCAAAACGGGAGAGTGGTGGCCTGGGTCAAAAGCTGAGAGTAAGGAGGGAAAAGTGCCCAGGGATTAAGCACAAAGGAAAAGGAAGTGGCTGACAAATGTGAGGAGAGAAGTTTCAATGAAGTGGTGGGAAGAGGTGTCATTGCTCTCTCTCCCATCTACCATGTCGGCCTCAATGAGAGGGAATTTAACTAGACATCAGGTACCCTTGCAGGTGAGCCCTTCGCTGCATAACTGTAGCACGTATGGAGTATTTATGCATATAAGTACATACATACACACACACACACAAACACACACACACACACACACACACACACAGAGGCATGTGCAGGGTAGACCAAAACACATCAACAATGATTTCTTCTGCATGGTGGGGTATGTCTGAGTCATGGGATAACATGCCATTTTTCTTTACTTATTTATCCCTTTTATAATTTACGTTTTCTAGATGTTGAACGTCTATTATTCTTGTATCATAAAAACCATGAAGTTAATTTTCAAAATTGATTTACATACATAGGCGATGCATGGCAGGTATAAAGCTGCAAAGCTGGGCTGCTTTATCTCTGAACCAAAACGTAAATGTAGCTCTATTTTCGTGTCGGTTTTTCCAAATGCATTTTTCTGTCTTTCTTTTTTTCCCTAGCTAGCGAGGTTTCATATGCTTAGATACCAGGGAAAGTTTTGTCTAAATAAGACAAACTGGTTTTATGAGGCTGAGAGACATCTTCCAAATTTGGGTAACTATTATATTGAAAATGTGCCCTGAATTCAGACAAGCTTTGAGCACATACCAATACTGCCTTTTCATAGACCTTCTTTCCTTCATGCAGAGCAGAAATTTTAAAACAGAAATTGTTAAGGGAACATTTGTCTTGCTGAGTTTCAGCCAAAATTGGTAAAAGGGCAGGAAACTCAAAATGATCTGTTTGCCTTATAGTTACCTTTTTTTCAATTAGAATATTTAGAGCAAGTAAATATCTGGCAGAGAAAAGCACTTTTCAGATCTAATGGAAAGAAATAGGATGTTCAAATTTAAGATCCTTTAGGAAATAAACGGGTAGCACTCAGATCGCAGAAGACACACAGAACTCTGCTGACTTAAGCAGCCTCAGTGTCTAATGCCCAGCAACACACTCCCTTCCCCCTCCCCCTCCCTCAGCTCCATAGCAAACTCCCAGAGGGATGGCAACTAGGTGATTCTAAGTGGAAAACAGAAAATCAAAAAAGACCCTTTCTGGAATCCATCAGACATGTGATTAAAGAGGAAACCAGCACTGTTCCTTCCTTCCTTCCTTCTACACCCCACACACCTCCCACGGCTAACTCAGCAGCAGTACCATGGCTTTCCGAGCTCATCATTAGCTCTCACAAACCTTCCGCCAAGCAAGTAGTCTTAGACTGGATTAACAAATTTGTTCAGCTTTTCGATTTGCTTATTTTTTGTCTTCTTCAATCACAGCATACACAACATTTATGAATATTTTTTAAAGGACACAAAAAAAGCAGGATACCAACTGTATATGCCCTGTGATCACAACATTTGTATAAGATGATGGATGCCCCATGGTAGCCTCTGACTGGCGTTGCATCAGTGAAACACTATTCAGTTGCCCAAAATGATTAAAAACACTTGCAGAGCTTACAGGTGTTTCAGAAATAATGGTGAAGAGTTTGTGTACGAATGCTGTGTGTGCCACCTAGATGGCCCCATCCCAGTGGGAGATATTCATTCCTCCAGCTTCCAGGAATGTGCCTTTGGTGAGAGGGAGTTGCCCGGCCCAAGGTTATGCCACCATTCCCAGAGACAGGCTCTTTTCAATGGCTGGTCTGTGCTGCTACATGAACATTCAAACTCCTTGCCTTGAATTGGGATAATTAAGAAGGGACAGGGCTTCCCTGGTGGCGCAGTGGTTGAGAGTCCACCTGCCGATGCAGGGGACACGGGTTCGTGCCCCGGTCCGGGAAGATCCCACATGCTGCGGAGCGGCTAGGCCCGTGAGCCATGGCCACTGAGCCTGCGCGTCCGGAGCCTGTGCTCCGCAACAGGAGAGGCCACAACAGTGAGGGGCCCATGTACCACAAAAAAAAAAAAAAAGAAGGGACATTCCAGTTCTAGAGTTCCCCTGGGGATCGGCTGAGGTCTTTGTTGAAACTTTGATGAACATCACAGTTCATCTTTCCCCTCCGCCTGATACTGTTTCCCATGCTCTCCCATGGGTGCTCTTCCAAGAGCATCCCCAATAAAATTCCTGCAAGCCAATATCCATTGAAGACTGTTTCCTAAAAAGATCCAATTTACTATAGCATGGCAGACTATTATTTGCAAATATATGGCTTTCCCTCTCTGTGGGAATCTTACAACTCCATACCTGTTGATGTCAGGCTGGGCCATGTCACTTACGTTAGCATAGAAATGTGAGCAGAAGTGAGAAATGCCACTTCTGAGCAGAAGCTTTAAGAGCTATCAACTGGTTCTACCATCTTTATTTTCCTTCTGAGTGTCATGATAGGAACATATAGCACTGGTCCTTCAGCCGGAGCCCAGCAATAGAGTATATAGAGCTAAGTCAGAAGTGGCCCACCATCGACATGTAATGTAAATGAAAATTAATGTTGCTATAAGCCACTGAGATGTGGAGATTACGGAACATTGCAGCATAGCAGTCTAAGCGAGGTGAGAGAATAACCTCACCAAATTATAACCTCAAATAATATTTTTAAAAGTTCCCTCTCCCCATTCTTTTCATCCTCAATATCTCTAACATTTAGACCTGTCCTTGAAATGTCTCTTTGCAAAGCTGAATTTCAACTGCCTACCAAAATGTAACTTCATCTCTCTTGATCCCTATGAGCAAAACAAGGTCAAAATATGAGGAAGAACCCTCTGAACCTCCTTAGATGTTAGGGTGGATCGGGGAGCAGAGGGGCAAGAAAAGAGAGAGGCCTCGCACCAAAGGAGAGGCTGCCCTTAGCAGACTGAGGTGGAAGGGAGAAAGGCGTGGAAAAGTGGGCACTTACAATTTACCATCTTTCCATTTATCCTGGTTACATTCATGCGAGCGAGGGGGAACGCTACACCAAGAAATAGGACCAGGATGTTGGCATTGCTTGGCTTGCAGCTATGTAACTCCAATCTCAGCCTCCATCATCACATGGGATTCTCCCTGTGTGTCTCTCTATCTCTGTATCTCTTCTTTTCTCATAAGGACACCAGTCATATTGGATTAAGGGCCCAGCTGAATTCAGAATGACTTCATCTTAGCTAGTCACATCTGAAACAACCCTAGTTCCAAATAAGATCACATTCTGAGGTGGGGGTTAGGAGTTCGTTATATCATTTGAGAGACACAATTAAAGCCGTAACAACTGGCTTACTAATAAAGCCTTGCAAAATTGATAGCTTTTAGCCACCATAGACATCTTCAGAAAATTAACAATTCAACATGTGGAATTTCTAATTTAATATATCATTAAGAAGACAATGCATTAGTAATGATATGAAATTGCATGATGGATAGCATAAGACATGAATTACTCTTAAGAATAGTTTCTTGGGCTTCCCTAGTGGCGCAGTGGTTGAGAGTCCGCCTGCCGATGCAGAGGACACGGGTTCGTGCCCCAGTCCGGGAGGATCCCACATGCCGCGGAGCGGCTGGGCCCGTGAGCCATGGCTGCTGAGCCTGCATGTCCGGAGCCTGTGCTCCGCAACGGGAGAGGCCACAACAGTGAGAGGCCCTTGTACTGCAAAAAAAAAAAAAAAAAAAAAAAGAATAGTTTCTTTACAGCACTGTAAAGTACCCTGTACAGGTATTCAATCTTTCCATGCCCACCCAGCCTTTCCTGAACACTCCTTTTGCACAACATTATAACTAACTTTTTGAATTGCTTGTCAACAAAGAAGCCTCATGGTAGGCCTTGTATGTGTCATGTTCATAAATGAATTGAAGAGAAAATCTTTCTTAAAAGAACAACTAGATCTTATGTGGTATGAGACAGTGGATGAAAAATAATATTATTCTGAATCACTATAAGGGAAGACTATCTATAAATGACAATATTATCAATAAGGAGAATTCTCATGAGAAAGAAAATAAGTAATAAGGTCAGATTTTAAGATCATAAGCCCTAAAAGGTATATATTTAAAGATGCAGAAGTTACTGAGGATGATGAGTCTAAATAAATAAAAATAGAAGAACAAAGAAAGGAGAATCATTAAGGGAATTTTAAAAAGCTAAAATTTTGTATGAAAATGAACTTGAAGACAGGTGGAAAAGAACTTTTTTTTTTAAGAAAAGGAGATCTTCGTTTTAAAGATGCTAAATTTTACCTAATTACTTTCTAAAAAAGACTAGATGCCATACTTGTTCCAAGCTATGTGACTAAGCTTTGTGATTATATGGTACACATCAACTTCAATCAGCCATGAAAACTTTAATGAGAACCCTAGCTCAGAAACAAGTAGTTTTTCAGAGGATGATGCAAATTCAAATAGAAGAAGTGTAAACTACACAGAGCAATCATCTTAGAAACAAAGAATTTTGCAAACATCAACAGGTGCAAATCATGCATGATGGTGTGGAATCACATTGAAAAAATAAATTATCTTCTGGAAAAGAAAAAAAATAAAGAAAAGAAAAGAAATATGACCAGGATGACCAAGACCCAGGGGTTAGCAGTATTTGAGCAGAAGAATTATGGGAAGATTTCCTTCTACTTAGTTTTCTGTAATTGCAAAAGTATTTCTAACAAACACATTCTTCCGTGGCTAAAAGAAATCAAATACTTTTAAAAGAGAAAGATATCCTTCAGCAGGCAACTGCTGCTAACTGTCCCAATCCATGTCCCCATACTATGTGATGGAGGGTCCGGAGGCAAGCTCAGGTGATGGGGGACAGAGCTGGAGGGAGAAGTTCTCAATCTAGGAATAAACGCATATATCAAAACCAGGAAGAGGGACCAATGTATAAAAGTGTCAGGCAGTGTGGAAGAACACAATGTGCAGGACAGCAATACCCATGCTGGGGCACAGAATGTGAGCAAGAAGAAGAATGATGGAAGACAAGGCTAAGACAAAGTCAGGGGTCTGGCATGAAGGATTCAAGGTGATGGGCAGAGGTCTCTCAGAACCTACTGCCTGTCAATTGCACTGTGGCATTCTCAAGACAGTCACAGATTGCTGTATTAATTGCTACAGCCACTATGGAGAACAGTATGGAGGTTCCTTAAAAAACTAAAAATAAAACTACCATACAATCCAGCAATCCCACTCCTGGGCATATATCTGGAGAAAACCATACTTTGAAAAGATACATGCACCCCAATATTCACTGCAGCACTATTTACAATAGCCAGGACATGGAAGCAACCTAAATGTCCATCAACAGATGAATGGATAAAGAAGATGTGGTGTATACACACACACACACACACACACACACACACAATGGAATATTACTCAGTCATAAAAAAGAATGAAATAATGCCATTTGCAGTAACATGGATGGTCTTAGAGAATATCATGCTAAGTGAAGTAAGCCAGACATAGACAAGTATCCTACAATATCGCTTATATATGGAATCTGAAAAAAAAAGCTACAAATAAATTATTTACAAAACAGAAATAGACCCACAGACATAGAAAATATGGTTACGAAAGGGGAAGTGGGGTGGGGAGGAATAAATTAGGAGTTTGGGATTAACAGATACACACTACTATATATAAAATAGATAACCAACAAGGACCAACTGTATAGCACAGGGAACTACACTCAATATTTTGTAATAACCTATAAGGGAAAAGAATCTGAAAAGGAATATATATATATATATATATAAAAGGAATATATATACATAAGGAATATATATGTAATATATGTGTATATATGTATTATATATATATGATCTATATATATAAATAACCAAATCACTTTGCTGTACACCTGAAACTAACACAACATTGTAAACCAACTATACTTCAATAAAAAAATTTTAAAAAGCACAAAGGGACAAAATCCTGGTAGGACAATCCAGAAGTTTCTCCTTATCTTGGGAAAACTGCTCCTTAAGTTTCTTTCTGTTTTCCTCACACTGGTCAGAAGGTTACTTATTAATTCAAAGGCTCATTTTTAAAAAAAATTCCTACGATAATAATGACATGTGACTTCTATTTGCCCTACAAAATCTGCATCCATTTTTTTCATGAAGGAGACTAAAAATATCAAAATCATGATGATAAAGAGTTAATGATGACTGTTTCTGAATCCATGTTCTATGAATGGTTCATCCCATTTGATAGTGTCTCGGAATCTCATGCATCCCTATGGAACTTCATAGTTTACAAGGCTCCTTCTAGTTCACGACCACATTGAAATTATTCCTCTCAACAAAGTTGTGAGAGGGACTTCCCTGGTGGTGCAGTGGTTAAGAATCTGCCTGCCAATGCAGGGGACAATGGTTCGAGCCCTGGTCTGGGAAGATCCCACATGCTGCGAAGCAACTAAGCCCATGTACCACAACTACTGAACCTGCGCTCTAGAGCCCATGAGACACAACTACTGAGCCCGCGTGCTACAACTACTGAGCCCACGTACCACAACTACTGCAGCCCGCACGCCTAGAGCCCGTGCTCTGCAACAAAAGAAGCCACTGCAATGAGAAGCCCGCACACCACAACGAAGAGTAGCCCCGCTCGCAGCAACTAGAGAAAACCCACGCGCAGCAACGAAGACTCAATGCAGCCAAAAATAAATAATTAATTAATTTAAAAAAATGTTGTGAGAGAGGCCTTGCTGTGTCCATTTTACAGGTAAAGGGACTGAGGGCTGTGACATGAAAGGGGGTGTGTCCACTGTGGAAATGCGTTGAACCTGGTCAGTTCTGAATTTAAATTGTGACTCTGCTACTTAGCTGGGTAAACTACTTAAATCTCTTTGAACCTCATATTCTTAATGTTTGACAAGAGATGGGGAGTATGCCTCACAGGGTTTTGTAAACATTTCAATGAGGTTTTAGTGCATGATAGCAGGGCTATGGCAGCAGTGACTATTCTTACTGTTCAAGGGGCAGAGCTCAGGTTGGAACGCACTTAATTCTTAAACTAAGGCAGCGTTCTCTCTCCTTTGCTCTAACACAGATACGTCCACAAGGGTAGGGTGGAGGGCCATGCAGGACCTCATTTGTCAGGTCTCTAAGAGATTTGGCCTGGCTCCCATGCTTCAGGCTTGTGTTGTTCTACCAGGTTTCAGGAGACACTGTCATTATTTCAATAGAAATTGTCACACCACATTATATGAGGGGATAGGGTTATAGATTTTGTTGTAGATTTTGGATTACCAGGAATAAGCACTGATAATTGAGGCAGAAATATTTTTGGCTTGCTAAATGTGATTTCACAGATTTTTAGAAAGGAAAAAGCATGCTTTCATGTAAGTTTATCATTAGGTCTTTTAAAAGAGGAAAATCTCTGAATGTACTCCATTGTTAAATTCTCCCACAATAGCATAACCTTGATGCTGAAATCATCTATTTCAAGAATGTGTTAGATTATGAAATAAACATTGTAGGGACAAGGATGTCAGAACTCCTTTATGTACTCAGCACTAGGAACAGAACACTTTGGGTTCCTACCCACCTCAAAGTAGGTGTCTGTTCATTTTCCTTGGATCAGTATTGAATCTCAAATAAAAATACAGCTGAATGGACCCTTCGCAGGACGAGGTTGTACATGAGCGTGTCTAGCACAAAGTTAAAAGTATGAAAGACTTTCTTTAATCTCCATGCGAGGCTATTTTCCTTCTTCTTTCCATACTCTTCCCTTTGCAGGTAAAGGTTGTTTTATAATATGGGGAAGATCTTTTGAGGCCAAAGGATTATTATTTATTTCTCATTAATTAAAGTGGCAGAATCAGAGGACCAGCTTCTCCTTTGAAGTAAATCAACTCTTTTAAGTTAGATCAGATTTCACATCAATTAAAGCCACCATCATTGAGCAGACCTGTGGAAGTTCACCTCTTCTTTAAAACTGTTTAAGGGTTTGGCTGATACATGAGCAATTTTCTTAAGGGAGGGAATTTCCTAGTTTGTCTTTTATTTTAAGAATTCCTTGTGGGATGTTGGAGTGGAATTCGCATTTTCAGTCCTCCACTCATTAGGCAAGTACTATTTCTCCATGTTTAAATTCAGCAAAACCCCAAAACAATAAAAACAAAACAATCCCTTTCCTCATGGAAGGACTTTTTTATTCAGGGTAATAAATAGCACTGTCATATTTGACTCAACATTTTCAAAGTTCTCATTAGGAAACGCTGAATGCTTTTGGGTTAGTTGTCAGATTTCTTGTTTTCATTTTTGGCTCGTTTATCATACTACATGTCAAACCATAAACATTACATTCGAATTTTCCATCAGCATCATGGAACAATGAAGGGGTATTTGGACTGCTGCTGTGTGCAGAGGTCCTTCTGAGCCCGGACTGGCTTCCTCCATCAGGCGATTAGGTTCTTTTTACATTAAGAATATTGCTCAGATGCCGTGCTACAAAGCAGGTGAAGTAGTGGTTTCTAGAGTATATTTCCATGGTTTTTGACTCCTTCTCTTATGGCTAACAAGATATCTGCTTTTATTTCTGAAAGAGGCACTCAATACACCCACTCCTTCCTCTAGGAAAGACTACTTGGGTCCTTTCCTCTAGGCATAAACCCTACTGTAGAAGGACTGGTTACTCCCTTGTTTGTCCTGAGTGCTCAGACCTCTGAGGCCATTCAGACCTGGCCTTTCCCAGTTTTCCAGTCTCTCCTCTCCCCAAGAGATGATGCCCTGGGGCCTTTCCCACTACGGCACTCACTAACTCACAGAACCTTTGCATGATTAAAGTCATCTAACAGTGGTGCTGCTGTGCCTTATTTTCTCCTTTGAAACCATACCTGTGTCTCTTAAATTTTTGAAAAGCCATTTACTGATTCCAAACACATTCTCCTTAAACTTCAATGGGGCAAAATGTTTAAAATCTTCAGATTGTATTGATGTGGTACCTTTTAGTGTCATTTGTGATACAGACAAAATGATCTGCTACCTTGTCTTCTCTCTGTTCACAGCAGTCCTGTTAACATCCATCTTCCACTTCCTGTGAAATCAAATACTGGGGAGAAAGTCTGGTCCAAGGAAGGTTACTACTGCAAGTAGACTGTATCCACAACTTCTGGGAAGCAAAACGCAGGGCAAGTGATGCCATGTTCATGGTTCTGAGAGATTGCAGGGGAGGTATGCTGAGCTCAAGGGGAAGGAAAAGTCACGTTCGTCTCATACATCCCAAACAGATATACAGGGATTCCAGGATCAGCAGAGTTCCTCAGTGTTTTTGCCAACATCACAGCAGCAATAGACTGAGAAGTGAACTTTGTGTGAATGACAGAGAGCTAGAGGGCAATTTTAATTGCTGGACTCTTTGGACTGGTCCAATGCCTAATTTCCTGAATTCTTCACTAAAGACTGCTTGTCTTTTGAGGGCAAAACAAACCATTCCAAGCACTGACTGGGAGCGAACATAAATCTGTACATTCTTTCAGGTTTCCAGGTGCAGTATAATTATAAATAAGGACTGGCTGAACCAAGGTGACCCTAATTATCTTTATTAAAAACACAGATGGGAGGCAACAGAAGCTAGTGTATAAGAAAAGCCTATTCTTAGGTCAGAACTATGTTTAAAGATAAACTAGGGACTTAGAAAATTCCATTATTTGTATATTCTCCTGTATTTCACTTTTTTTCACAGATTATCTTAAACCTCTCCTGCTCTAATTCAGAAATTATTATGGTATAGTGGTTAAGGCTCTAGTACCAACTAGAATTTAGGTTCCATGTCCTCCACTTACTAATTGTGGAATACTGGGCAAGTTACTTAAACTTTCCAAGCCTCAATCTCTTCACCTGTATTATGGGAACAATAAAAGCTACCTGGTAGGGCTGTTGTGAGATTTCAAAAAGACAGTGCAACTGAAGTGCTTAGCTCAGCGCTTGGCAAGCAGTAAGCACTTAATAAGTACACTCTACTGTTGCTATTATTTAAGTTGGATGATTTTGTTGATTTCAGCAGAAG
This sequence comes from Mesoplodon bidens, assembly GCF_964165515.1. Taxonomy (NCBI): domain Eukaryota; kingdom Metazoa; phylum Chordata; class Mammalia; order Artiodactyla; family Ziphiidae; genus Mesoplodon; species Mesoplodon bidens. The sequence continues at coordinate 64,313,304 of NC_138162.1, read as the reverse complement.
TGAACCCACGTGAATGGCTTCACCTTCAGAATCCGTGAGCTCCCCATCTGTTTCCTTTCCACCATCTCAGTTTCTTCTTGTCGTGTCATTGGGAAACCTTGGCATGTTGTGGTTTGTAGCCCATCCAAGCCACTTCCATATCTCCTAATAGGTGAAGTACCAACACAATCCCTATGGCATTTACTGCTTCCCAGCAAAGAAAATGTCTAATTAGAAACATTGAAGACTTTCCTTGCTAGAGCCAGATTCCTCCCCAAGGATTGTCTCAGCCAATTATGGCTGCAGGGAGTTTATTAGACATCTTGGGAAATAAAGTAACAACCATTGCATTTTACTTTGTTTTCTAGGAACATAAAATGCTCTACACTTCCTGCTTAGTTTGTGACACATGTAATGAGCACTCTGTATTTCCTTTTCTACAAACTGAGGTGCTCACCAGGTCTACAAAGCTTAGTTCATTGCTGTCTTTCAAGGCCAAGCTACACAATGTTCCACACACTTAGAAGTGCTATATAATCATTCTACAAATCACAAGGTGCCCACAAAGTCACGAGAATCTGCACACAGGTTGACCTTGCCCAAGGTGCATGACTTGAATGGAATGCCAAATTTTATAGAAAAATACTTTGGGAAATGGAGCCTTAAGTTAAATGCCAGGTATCTAGGTTTCTGGGTTTTTGTTTGCTTGTTTTATGGCCGTGCTGCGGAACCTGCGGGGATCTTAGTTCCCCAGCCAGGGATTGAACCTGGGCACATGGCAGTGAAAGCGCCAAGTCCTAGCCACTGGACAGCCAGAGACTCCCTAGGTTTCTGGTTTTCATCTTGTTAGTAGGTAGGAATGCTGCCAAATGTTACTTTGTTTGGGATTATTTCATATTATATCCTATCAGTGTCACTCCATTGATTTTGGGGGAATCCCCTACGAGCTGACCATGGGGCAGGTGCTAAGGGACACACATGCATAAATAAAAATCTTTACAAGCAATGTCTTAATGTTCAAGTCATTTTGGCCAAGGCAGTCCTGCTGGCTCCTCCTAAATGGCAGTTCATCAGTTTCTGGGAGGCTGTGTTCTAGGGAATCACTCACTCATGGTACAGAGTTTGGAATCTCTAACTGAAATTCTCTGATCTTCAAAAGGAGGTAGGGAAAGGGAGGAAAAGAACTAAAGCCTATTGAATTCCACTGTGTGTCTGACATTGTTTTAGAGACTTTTCAGATGTCACCTTATAACACATGAGGCACTTTATATGCCTCATAAGAACTCCTTTGAGGGAATTCTGTAATGCACTTGTATTCATCTTCCAGCATCCCTTCCATGCAGTAACCATCCCTTCCATGTACCTTTATGCCTTTAGCCCTGGTGAGTTGTCAGTTACTAAGCCTTAAGCCTGTGGACACTGAAATGGTTATTTGGTCCAGGCTAGACTGAGCAGATTTCTTCTGTGAGTTACACCTGCTAGAGGAGCAAAGATCTCTTTCTTTAGACTGGCCCAGTAAGGGACAATTCCCTTGCCAGTGTTGACAGGAATTCTCAGGATGGAATAACATCCAGAGAGAAGTAAAACTGAGAGATTGAGAAAGTACCAGAACTTTGAAATATTATTTGAGCTCCTGGTTCTAACCTTGCCTGAAACTGAACAGACTGCCATGGGTTTCCCACTTTTTCCCCCTGAATCCAGTTTGTTTATGTCACTTGTAACGATTAAAAGAGTCCTAGACAAATAAAAGAGCTATTACATTCATTTTACGAGTGACCAAACCAAGGCTCAGATAAGAAAATTTTCTTGCCCCCGAAATGGCAGGGCTGACGTTAAATCCAGATCATTTTATCTCCAGAATTTGTGCTCTTTCGATCCTGATGCCTCCCTCGAAGGTCGAGAGGAGTTGTGGAACACTTTCCAGACATCTGAATTCTCCAAGTTTAATTATGTTTGCAAAACAGACTGAGGGTCTGCTGTGGATTTCACATTGGTTTGAGCCAAAAAGGGCCCAATCAGGAAAGCTTACTAACAGAAGGCTCTGGAATGGAACTAACCTGCTAGCACCAAGTGACTCCTACTTCCTACTGGGCACTTAGGTGAGGAGGGAGGACACGGACCGGCAGAACGCTAAATCCCAGCCGAAAGGACTACTTCACACGCTGAAAAATAGCTCAGGCAATCCCAGATGCAGACCAAGGCTGTACGGAGATGTGGGACATGGACTGCAGAGGAAATCAGGGTGTCCAATAGTTCCAAATCAGAGGAAATGTGACAGGGTTCTTGTTGGGGGCAGAGATACTGGGGAATATTAGCTGCAGTAGCTAGTCTAAGAATTGTCTGCAGCCATGGGCAGCCCTGGAAACACTTAAGGTCACACTGGTCATTTCAGTCACTCCCCCACTCATTCATTCATGCATTCATTCACTTTTTCAGCAAACATTTGTTATGCACCTATTGTGTGTCAGGCTTTCTGCTGAGCCCTGGGAATTCAGCAATTAAGATGCGGTCCCTGCCTTCACAGTTTTACAGTTGGAGGCCACGTATGCCAGTCATTGGTGATTGTGTCTGTGCATGTGTGTGTGTGTGTGTGTGTGTGTGAAAGAGGGAGAGAGGCAAAGAGAGACAGAGATCTGGAATGTTGATACTGAGGATTTCAGAACCACCATTTATGCCGGTAGAGATTATCTCCTTCTAAAATCCATCTACATAACAAATACGCCTAGAAGGAGGAAAGCCTTATTTAACTCATCTGTGTGAGTAGAAATTCTGATGGTTGGCAGAAAGCCTTGGGGATGAGGACCAGGATGGCACAGGTGGAAGGAGGAGGACTCAGCCCAAGGAGAAAAAGAGCTTCTGAAATGGGACCTGTGGAGGCTGTTAAAGACAGCTGTGCTTGTTCCTCTCCTGAGGCCCTACTTGAACGAGGCGTTCAGCTTGGGCCCAGGACAATTACTGGAACAGGGAGACAGATGTCAGCCCTTGATGGGTAACTAACTGTAAGTAACACTGTATGGAGCTTTGTGGATTATAAAAATAGTTTTCATGTACATTATCTCACCTGCTTTTTATAGCAACTTGGAGAGGCCGTTCTGATTAAAGTGTTTTTTCAGTTGAGGAAAATGGGGATCATGGAAGGGAATCGACTTGCCTAAGCTCACCCAGCAGGAAACATGGCAGGCATGGAACCTGAGCCCCAATCTTGTGGGTGCAAAGCTCATGCCTTCCAACTAACTGCACACCTTACTTCTGCTTCAACCCAGGAGTCTCTGCGCATCAGAACCGTGCAGAGGGAAAAAGAGGCTAATTAATAGTCAGAGAGCTATTCCGGTGGCACAGTTCCTATTTCAAGAATACTAGCCTGAGGGCAGTATATTCCATCAGACTTTAAAAAGCATGACTGCTTTTTACTTACTCAAGAATTTGGCTAATGAGCATTTCCTTGAAGAGAAGGGACTCAACTGAGATAACATGGAAAATTCCCAGGGCAGAGCCACTCACATAGTAGGCACTCAACTCAGTGTCGCTGAATTCAAGATCTATACCCTGTCTCTCCAGCCATATTTCACAAGACTTCTTCCAGCAGTCACACTGATCTGTTTTAAATTCCTCCAGCACATGTAGTTATTATCATGATCCCAGTATAACAGATGAGTAAACAGAGACACAGAGAGGTTAAGTAATTTGCCTGGGGTCACACAGCAAGTCAGCAGGGCAGTGAGGATTCAAACTCAGGAAGTCCACCTTCATAGTCTAGGTTTCAGCCCTGTACCTTCTTCAAGGCATAAAGTGAATGAAGAGGAAAGAACATTCCAGCATGAGGAAACAACATGCATTTATCTCCCAATGTTGTCATCAAGCTTTCATGAATTTATACATAAAAAAGCAATTAGAATAAGGCTGGCTCAATCAATGTTAGCCATCATCTCACTCGTGACATAGAGTTCACATCAAGAACCAGTTTCTCAGGGAACCTTCTCAGTTTCTGCTGTCTTGATCAGTTCCCCTCTTACAAAAGTCAGACTATCCTTTAGAGCACTGATCTCAGTCTGTAAATATATACCCATTTGTGATATGTTTCTTTCATTTTCTTCTGTTCCCCAATGCCCAACCCTTGCAAAAACAAAACAAACAAAACAAACAACAAATCCCAACATAATAAGTATTTCTTGAATGAATGAGTGAGTGAATGAAACATTCCTTGCCGCCCCAGAGCCCTACATTTTTCTCCTCTGGGTGGGAGGAGAACATTCTTCTTTGTTTCTCTTCATGCCATCTCGGACTCTCACGCGTTTCCCACAGCTCATCTACATGGTGTTTACAGGTGCCTTCTGAAAACCGCCTACTCCCTGGTTTCTAAACTCAGCTAAGCTCTGTCTCTGAAATGTCAGCCTCTCCCGTTAAATCTTTTTCTCAAAAGCAGTGAGAAATTCAGACAAGGAAAGTTTTCAGTTCCTCTCCGCCTCGTGCCAATTGTATAATGACTCTGTGGGATTGAGTTTATTTCCAAATCTAGACCCACTCTGAGCACAATGGAGGCTTCTAAACTCATCCCAGTGGATCGCAAACCCACTTCTGACTTTTAAAATTTACAGATTTTTCTGGGTTTTGATGAGGGGCGAGTGGGAACAGAAAGTTCCAGAAAACATGGTGGTGTCGTTTCTGTTCATCGTGTCCTTTTCTCCTCTTGTCTCAGTGTGGTCCTTTAGAAACTGTACTCTCTTTCTGTTCCATGATTGTACTCTTTAGAGACAAATACTTGCCTTGCCTTTCAAACAAGCTGTTTTATTTCTGGATGCTCATAAAATGAAGAGGCACAAATTCCTTCAAACACACCTTTTTGGCTTCCTTAATACAGAGGTTTTCTTAAGAGCCTTGTTGTGTTCTTTGCTCCCTTAAACTTAGCATTTAAATTTTCTTTCTTCTGAAATCACCCTACTCACCAGCATGAGTAAATGTGAGTTTTAGTCCTCACTCTGCTATATTACCTTGACTTTTTCATTTGTAAAACTGACTATACCTACATTACAGGTTAATTGTGAGCCTTGAAAATGAGATAATGAAGAATGGCTATCATCAAAAATACAAGAGATAACAAGTGCTGGAGAGGATGTGGAGAAAAGGGAACCCCTGTGCACAGTTGGTGGGAATGTAAATTGGTGCAGCCCATATAGAAAACAGTGTGGAGGTTCTTCAAAAAATTAAGACTAGAACTACCATATGATCCAACAATTCCACTTCTGGGTATGTATTTGAAGAAAATGAAAACACTTAAAAAGATATGCATCCCCATGTTCATTGATGCATTATTTACAACAGCCAAAGTATCAAAACAACCTAAGTGTCCACTGATAGACAAGTGGAAAAAGAATATGTGGTACGTATGTACATACAATGAAATATTATTCAGCCATAAAAAAAGAATGAAATCTTGCCATTTGTGATGACACAGAGGACCTTGAGAGCATTATGCTAAGGAAACTACATCAGAGAAAGACAAATACTGTATGATCTCACTTATATGTGGAATCTGAAAAAACAAAAACAATAAAACAATCTCATAGATACAGAGAATAGATTAGTGGTTGCCAGAGGTGGAGGTGGAGGGTAAAAGAAATGAGTGAGGGGGATCAAAGAGTACCAAAAAAGAGAGAGAGTGAATGTGTAGCAGAGTTGTAAACAGGGCATTTCCTGGTTTCTGCTGAAGCCCCAAAGCCAAGAACAATAGGTGGCAAGGACTCCCTCCTTCTAGAGAGAGATGTTGGACCATCTAGGCAGGATTTTCCCCCAACTCTTCTGTGTCCTGAGCCTACTTCCTCCTGCAGGGGTGCATTAAGAAGCATCCGAGGGGAGGACCCTCTCAGAAGAGCCACAGAGGAAAGAGCCACAGAGGGTACCAAACCCAGCTTACAATAACACCAGGGATGTCATGGTCCTTCCTCCTCTCTCTCCACCCTGGAGGAAACAGAGGCTGCTGGGCGAGTAGGGGAGCATGAGAGGACAAACAAGTTGGAAGCATAACTATGAAACAGGCAGGGCCGTCTCACCTATCCCATTGCTCACTACAGAATTCATTAGTCAGGCACATGCTGCCCAGGGAGAGCAGCTTTGAATGGGATGAGAAATTGACATCTGGATATTGGAACAGCCTGACAATTCAAGTACAGGTTTCTGCACTAATCTCTTATCCACAACTTTTGGGGCCAGATAGATTTCAGAATTCAGAACTTTTTTTTTAATTTTTAGAAAGGGTATATATTATTTATCCTGTTATCAGTGGGGGTAGGGCAGCATCCCATAATCAAACACGTCAATATTTCTGCAGCAAATATACTGTTATCCACACCAGGTGGCAGTACGTAATGACAGCGACTACCCTCCCATCAGTTTATGTCATGTTTTTTTGCTACCAAATGACTTTGTAGCAAACTTCAAAAATGTCTTGAGGGGCTTCCCTGGTGGCACAGTGGTTGAGAGTCCGCCTGCCGATGCAGGGGACACGGGTTCGTGCCCCGGTCCGGGAAGATCCCACATGCCGTGGAGCGGCAGGGCCAGTGAGCCATGGCCGCTGAGCCTGTGCGTCCGGAGCCTGTGCTCCGCATGGGAGAGGCCACAACAGTGAGAGGCCCGCGTACCACACACACACACACACACACACACACACACACACACAAAAGTCTTGATTTTTAGAGCTTTGAGGATTCTAAAATTGTAGAGAAGGAATTGAAGAAAGTTTCCCCAAAGTGAAATGTTTATTGATGCTTGAAAGTGACCCGAGAAGCCAAAGTATCTGCCCAAAATATCCTCCAGGGGCAGGAAATCTAACAGTGGGAGTTGAAAAGAGAGTAGTGCAACAACTTTTCTGCTGGAACCCATCAAATTCCACTCATCCAGGTAATCAGTTCCTTCTATAAATATGTATGTGCTTTGCCTCTGCATTTTTCGCACAGCAGGTGATCAATACATTTAGCTGGCCTCGTTTTTCCTTTACTTCTTCATAAATACTGGTAGATAGCCCAGATCCTTTCCCACATGGGAAGCTTAATGAAGCTTGAGCTGCAGCATCTCACTTTGAGGGGACCTTTTCCAAGGATGCTGGGATGAGGCAGTAACTGGAGCACACCCCTGTCTCAGGGTCACCATCTGGGACCTGGGGGCAGCTGGACTCCCAACACAAACCCCACAGATGCCACCCCCATCCTTCATGACTACCTGCCCCTGGGTGGGGGGCTCTTCAACAGTCTGGACTCGGAATTTGTCGCCAAGAAGAATCAGCAGGATTGGCTTGTCTGCTCCCTCTTTGGAAGTTTGCTTACCCCACCTCTAGGACTTGGTGGGGAGCAGGCTGGGGCTGAGGAGGGAGTGCTGGGCATAGCAGGGACAGACGCCATGGCGATGGACTAGCTACACTGAAGGGGGCCCTGTCCGGGGATCAAAGGGCTGGAATCCTTCTATGGCTTGGTCCCTGACACCCACCAAGAAATGCTCCCTGAGCAGGAAACCACAGAGGAAGTGGTGGACGTATCATTACTGAAAACAAGTTGTAAAGCTGAAACTTCTCTATAAGGTAAGTAATCATTTTTTCAACAACTGTGCTAGAAGCCAGGATTATCTTTCCATTATCCCCATAGAGAATTGTATTACAAAATTGCTGTATAAAATATGCAGCCAAATATGAAGAAAAAAGGACTATTGAAACATGCCAGGCAAAACTAAAACATTATGTTATTTTCCTGGATTTTGTGAAGCTTATGATATATGTGTGTGTGTGTGTGTGTGTGTGTGTATACATATACATATATAAAGTTTATAATTTGGTATGCTTTCTTTTCTTATTCAAGATAACTATTCAGGTTCATACCTAATTTTGTACTTATATTTTATTCTATTATTAACAGTTTTTTTTTTTTTTTTTACAGAGGGACCCCAAACTGTACAAGTTTCACATCCTACAAACTGAAGACACTCGACTTCCCCCCTTATACTACTATTAACCTGAATCTTGCATTTTTATTTTGAGCATTTTCTATGCTGGTTGGGGGAGGGGAGATTGCCTGAAGGGGTGCTTGGGTATAGTGGAAGATTCAGCCTCTGAAATGCATGGACCTGCTACCCATAAGGAAGATCCAGCATGAGCCATGTGAGGTGGTCTGGAAGATGGAAAGATGTGACCAAGTTCAGACCTTCGAAGAGAAGCTACTTGTCCTTGAAGAAGGATGGGACGGGGACAGGCTGCTGCATGAGGTTGAATGGGCATGTCTCTTAACTCTTTCTGGAGAGGAAATGGATAAAACTCCAGAGATGGTAAACATGAAGGCTTCATAAGGATAATATAATATGAAGCAAATAATTAGTGGGGACTATTTCTGGAGATACTGTGAAGATAAATGAAGACGGAGAGATGCTGGAAGCGCATGTTTATTGCAATTTTAGAATTAAGTACGTGATTAGATTTATTCTAGGTAGTCTCACCCTTTACCTTTTCCTCATTTTCCCTCCTCGCTCCTCCTCTTAAGTGATAAAGGTTTCCAAAAAAAAAAAAACCAGAATTTTCAATGAATTTTGTTGTAACTTGGAGAGAATGGGTAGGGGGCTTGGCTGAAAGAGAAGTGTTTTCTGGAAAGGTGGGTGTTGTATGTAGTTGTTGATAGGAGAAAACCAGCATGGGTTTGTTAGGTCTTTTGAGGAAAGAGAGAGAAGAATGAGGGTAGAGATCTAAAACTCGCTCTTTGATTGGATGGCGGAAAGAGAGGAAAAGGGGCCATTGGAACAGACGAGGGCACTCCATCTCAACGGACAAGTGCTCTGAGGGGCGGACCTGCCAGCATCACCAGGCTCCTGAGGCGTCAGCCTCCATCACACAGGCTGCTTGCATAGCAAATGGACAGATGACAAAACTTTCCTTTCTGCGTGACACAGGCGAGGCACAGCAGTCCAAACAGTTTGGCATATAAGTATAATGCTCATGGAGTAAAGCAGTGATCTATCACATGGTGTGGGCAGCAGCTGAGTACGGTGGGCACCGATGGAATTTTCTGTCCAGAACCCCTCTCTCATTTCCCCTGGAAACTCCCCACACCTGGTTCATAAATCTCCTTTGGGAAATTTTGTTGTCTTATATCACCTCATCCTTTTGGAAACTGCTGACTGGTCTAGGGGTGAGGATCTATGCCAAGCCAATCTAATCAAAGCCTTCCCAGCAACTTAAATAAAATCTAGAACTGACACTGACAGATCCCCTCAGACAGTGACAGTTGTATGACAGAAAGTCCAGGAAGTGCTGGGCCCTGTGTCTCATCTCACCGAGAAAGATTCTCTGCAGCCAGTGGGAATGAAGGAAACACTCTCACTGTACCTGGGCTGTGAACCCGAATGAGAACCAGGTGGTATTTGGCCTCTGGTTCCAGCATGGTCCAGCTCTATGCCTCTGCTTCCTACACGTTGGTTCATCCACATCTCCTTGGACTCCATGAAGCAGTTAAGTCCCCCCTTTTGCCTGTACTAGTTCAAGCTGGGTTGGGTTACTTAATACCAAAGGAGTCCTAACATGCAGCTTAATTAAAACATGTGATTAGTTGAGCGCTGGGACCTCTTTACTTCAACCCTGTTCACAAACAAAAACGTATTAGCTTGGTCTCCCACCTTAAAAAATAAAAGATACTGAACGTAATGTCTCTTTGATGATTTAATATCTCCTTGGTGCTATCAGTTATTTAGAGCAGCGAGGACGAAGGCGTGAGAAACACAGACATACTGACTTCAGGAAACAGAAGAGATATTACTTAAAATAAATGTTTGAAAGGAGTTGTTTTCTTGAAGTGAGTTGTTCCATTCAGCAGGCATTTTTCAAGGGCTTACTCTTTGCTGGGCACTGTTCTTAGCACTAGGGGTATTATCAATCAGCAAAGCAGACCAAAAGCCATTCCCTGGGAGAGCTTATATCCTAGCCTCTTTCTCCCACAGAAGTAAATCAGAAACCTTCTGGATAATGTAGAATGCCAGTTAGCTGTGTGCTAATTAATTTGGAAGCCTAGGCATCTTTGTCAATGGCCAACCACACGTTTCGCAGAAGGCGGATGATGAAGAGTCCCCTCCACCCACTTTTCCCACCCAAGATAATGCGGCAAAAAATAGTTCCTTATGTTCTATCAAGGAGGAACATACCATTGTACCATTTCTTGCCCCTGCTAAATTGGGCTCCATTTCATCAAACAATTGCACTGTTAAAACTTATTATCTCCCACCTCCTTTTGTCTCTGGTACTTTCTGAAGCATATTTTTACCCGTGTCACTGACACCACTATCATAGGCCAGTGAAAGTCTACCTGGCGAATGGCAAATATAACCTGTGCCAGGTAGGGAGTACGTGCATCAACAGTACTCTTGGCTCCCCTTTGTACAATTTCTTTCCTTGGGTCCAATCTGGAAGTCATTCCATTTGTCAAAAGGCCAGCGGGTGATGAAACAACCCTCCCACCGTTGAACCACCAGGGCAACAATAGAGGGAGAGAAAAGAGGAGACAGAAAGCCATAGGATCCAGACCATGTCGAAAATGGCCCTTCCTGGTTAAAAACTAGCAAGTTCAGGCAGTTTTCTGAACGTTTTGAGGAAGCAGCTTTTCTTCACCATGGAGTTAGAAGGACTCGTTTTAAGTGTGAAATGTGATTGGTTGGAGTTTAAGCCTTTGAATTATCTGCAATTAGCCATAAAAGCCCTGAAAGAAGAAAGCAACATCTTTGTGCAGACAGACATGCCCTGGGACAAAAACTACAGAGGAAACATGGAAAAAAGCAGGAAGAGGGCGTCCCATGGAGACCTTCTGGTCCAAAGAGACCAGAAATCCACCTGGTGCTAGAATAGACACCATTTTCTTTGACACTGTTGATTAAAGTGTATGCTTGTGTTTGGAACAAAAGTTTTGTTGATTTTAAACCAGCGTGTTAGAGAGGAAATTGGATGTTAATATCAGAACCACATGTGTAGTATTTGTAGCTTTTTGCATATAACATGTATCATAACTACGGGGGAAACTGTATGGATTCATTCCACAGAGGACATTCAACTAATCTCTATTTTGTCTCTTCATATCAGTTTTAAAGTAAGTCTTTTTTACCAGTTGAAAGATAAATACATTTCATTGTTTTCTCATTGTGTAAAATTGCAGAATTCATGAAAGCACTACAAAAGAAAAATCACATTTTAAAAAACCAGCGACTCTTATCCCATTGTGGAGGAATAACCACTATTAAATATTTGGTGTGTATTCTTTTGGTCTTTGTTTCTATGTGTTTTTGTTTCTTCTTAGTGATCACATTGCAATACTGAATTGTAACCTTTCCTTTTTCTACCTCGGTATGGTGTAATGAAGATTTCCCCCACAGCATTAATATTTCAGATGATTCCAGCTTTAACAAAGCTGCTTCAGTTCCCTGTAACTAAATTTGTGTCTCACATTCAGGGTAATTTCCTCAATGAATTGCTAAGTCAAAAGATGTGCCAGTTTTAAAGATTTTTGATAAATATTGCCTATGTGTCCTCCAAAGAGTTTGTGTTGGGCCTACCAATTTACTCTCCCAGCAGCAATGTTTGAAAGGGACTCTCTCTCCTTCCAATACTAGGAATCATCCACTTTTTACCAACTACTTAGGAGGAAAATGTTGCTCACTGGTTAAATTTAAATTTCTTTGAATACTTGTAAAGATTTTCCCATGGATTCATTGTCCTTTAGCATTTCTTTTTTGTGTGTTGTATTACCTCTTTACATTTTTTCATAATATTCTCAAATTATCTTTTATAGTCACCTTATAATTGTTTTTATTACATAAATTGTCCATTCACATTTTAATTTATATATAAATTGTAAATTAATATATATTATATATAAATGTATTGTTTATATTTATATGTATATATCATTATATTTTTTATATAATCAACTTTATTGACTTTTTCCATTGTGAATTTTGCTTTTACGATACACTTAGACAAATATTCACATTTTCCCTTGTTGTTTTATAGTTTCTTTTACTTTTTTTTCTTTAATTCTTGGTTTTTACTCTTTAGCCATTAATATTTTATTTTAGTGTATGGCATAACTCTTTGGATGCAACTACTGATTTTTTAAAAATAGTTTTCCAGTTGCCCATCTCCATCTATTATGTAGTTTATCTTTCTCCATTGATCTAAAACGCCCTATTGTCAGTGTTTCATCTAAGAATAAAGATTTAGATTGTCTATAATCAAGTCTTTAAAGAGTTTCTCAGTAAAATTTGTACTTTTCTTCACCTACACCTTGTACCTTACTAGTGTAGTTTATTCCTAATTATTTCACATATGTATTACTATTGTGAAGGAAATTTCTTCCCATCATGTTTTCTTACTCAGTATTTTTCAAGATGTCCTCTGAGGAGCAGTAGTCCTAAGAAATGATCTGGAAAAGTTTCCATAGTCTGAACAGTTAAGGAAAAACTTCTCAAAGCCTATGTATATGTGGCTGGGGAAACTTCAAGAGGAAGCCAAAGTATGAAATGTTTCCTAAATGCATTTGGTGTAGAATCTTAATTTTGAAGAGCATTTGTAGATTTCAGAGGGACAACTATTTTAGAAAACACACTCTAGGAAATTTTGCTCAACAGTGTTATTATGTATGATTTCTGCCTATTACTTTGAGCCAGATATTGATAATATTAACAAAGTGTCTTCCTATTTCTAGGTAGACCTTTGTTGGCATGTATCTAGATGATTATATGATTTTTTTCCCCTCTTTTGAACTACCGATGTAGTGGACTAAACAGTAGACGTCTTAACATTAAACTAACCCCAAATCCCTATAGGAAAAAAAAAAACCCTATTTGATTCACCAATTTATTATGCTTTTAATATAGTGCTGTACCCAACATATTAATATTTTACTTCGTTTCTTGCATCCCTATTTATAAATTAAATTGGAGTAAATTTTCTCCTATCTTCCCTCTGTTTCTCTTTCCTTCTACCTTCCTTCCCTCCTCCTCCATCCCTTCCTTCTTTCCTGCCTTCCTTCCTTTCTCTGTCTTGTTTTAGCATTAGAGCTAGGCTAGCTTTATAAAATGATTTGAATAGCTTTCCATATTTTATATGCTCCCAACATGGAGATTCTTAGAAACTTTAAAAGAATTTTTCTATAAAGTCAATTGCCAAGTGTTTTTTTTAGTTAAAAAAATCTATGTTAACTTTTAAAAGGGGGTTCCTGATGATATGACTGCTTAGGTTTTATACTTCCAGACCTAATTTTTGGTAGCTTATATATTCCTTAAAAAACATTTGTTCCATGTAGACTTTCAAACATGCCCACACAGAAATTTATAAAACATTCCTTTTATTATTAAAAATACCTCATGGGCTTCCCTGGTGGCACGGTGGTTGAGGGTCTGCCTGCTAATGCAGGGGACACGGGTACGAGCCCTGGTCTGGGAAGATCCCACATGCCGCGGAGCAACTAGGCCCGTGAGCCACAACTGCTGAGCCTGCGCATCTGGAGCCTGTGCTCCGCAACAGGAGAGGCCGCGATAGTGAGAGGCCCGCGCACCGCGATGAAGAGTGGCCCCCACTTGCCGCAACTAGGAAGGCCCTCGCACAGAAACGAAGACCCAACACAGCAAAAATAAAAATAAATAAATTTAAAAAAATACCTCTTAACCCTATCTTTATACATTTATTATTGTTTTCTCTAGTTTTCTCCCCAAAGGACCAACTCTTTTTCATTCTATAGTTTTCTTCTTTCTAAATCATTAATTTCTTCTTTAAAAAAAAAAATTCCTGTGGAAACTCTCTTTAGGTTTATTTTGTTTTCAACCCCATCTCCCTATGTAAAGGCTTAATTCATTTCTTTTAATTTTAAATAAAAATAGAAATGAAAAAGAATGAAAAGCTATAGTTTTTGTTTGACTATGATTTGACTAAACCTTGTAAGTTTTGATACTAAATGCAGGATACTGGTGAAAAATGCAAATCCTGCAGCTAGATTGTTTTATCTCAAATCCATCTCCATCACTTATTCTCTGTGTGGCCTTGAGAAAGTTACTTGACCTCTCTGTGCCTCAGTTTGTTTATATGTAAAAGGAAAATAATACTAACTTCAGGATTTTTGAAAGAATTATGAGATAATATATGCAAAATAATTATAATAGTGACTGACACATAGTAAATGTTGAATAAATATGTATTATGCTACCTTTTTATTTTTTAAACAATTTGTACTTTTACTCTGAATCCTATTTACTTCAGTTATTAGGTCTCTAATAATTTTTATTAATTGCCAGTTTTTTTGTCCTACAGCTCGAGAATTTAGCCTATAAAATTTATGGCAATGTAGCTTTTGAGGTAGATGGATGACGGAGGAAGTGAATTACATTTATTGAACATTGCCAGACATTGTGTTGATGGTGTGGTTGCTTTCAGAGCTCTAACATGGGAATGCAGAAATCTGATCTATGTTGGTCTGTTATCCAATCCTGCAATTCCTCCACTATGATACTATACTTAAGTTTCATATTATGTGTTTTATCTTTGGAGTGAAAATGCACACCCACGTGTTCACCATCTTCCTGGGTTTGCACACCTGCTTGGCTCTCTTCCAGAGACTAGTTTTCAGAAAACAGGAGAAAGACACTGTGGAATTACTCAGGTGCTAAAGAGATATTCCTAATATTCCTAGATTCATTTATGAAAGAGGAAATGGCTTTCTCACAGGGCTTTTAAGCAACTTAACAAAGAAGAGGACCTCGCCTCTAAAGCTAATTCCAGGATGAATTTCTCATGAAAAACCTAAAAAAGGGGATGAAGGACAACCGAATGAGATGTGGGTGAACACTTAGCACCCATTTCACTGAAGAGCTGGCCAAAATGGTCTGATCTGATGTGTGCTGAAAGGTCTTTCTGAGCTAAAATATCCTTTTTATTGGCTTCCTCGATTCCTTTCCTGAAGGTGTTAGTTCTCAATCTTGGCTGCTCATTTTTAACCACCTGGGGAATTTTAAAACATATATGGAGGCTGGGTCTCAGGCCAGGCAGATGAATCAGAATCTCAGTAGAGCAGGGACCTTGGGCATTTTTAAAGTGATCTTCAGATGATTCTATTGTGTAACCATGGTTGAGAGCCACTGGATAAAGACATTCTTTCCCAAGTCCAAAACAAAAATGGCAGATTTCAATCTTAGCGATTAGCTTTGAGTCATCTTCCAGTTTAGGAGAGAACAGAATAGGCTATGGGACAGATACATTTCGGAAGGATTTAGAAGAAGCTTGGAGTTTGGAGACTTGGCCAGAAGGACAGAACTGGACAGGTGAAGGTGTAAGAGACACTGGGCAGCTACTGCTAAGGTAGGAACTTGGGGGACATGGGGAAGGACATGGGGTGGGGAAATGTAAAGGGCTCAGATGGAGGAAGCCAAGCAGAGGAGAAAGGGAGCCAGCATCTCTGAAGGGCTGAAAATGCACAGGACGCCGCGCTGACACATTATGCTTCCTAAGGTCACTCACTTCTCATGACCACCCTCTAAAACAGGAGTTATTTCCCCCAAGTTAAAAATGAGGCAATTGAGACTTAGATTTTTCAAGCAACTTTCCACTAACGCATTTGGCAAGATGGCCTTGAATCCGTGCTTGTTCTTCTACCCAGAAGTTTCTCTAACATGGTGCCAGCGACCCTACCTTCCTCAGACCTCCTGAAACTGAATCTTGAGTCCAGGAATGGGAATTGTAACAAGTTCTCAGGTGTGATAGTTATGCCCCTAAATGCTTGAGGCCTGGTATCTCACACACCAGTTCTTCATAAATGTTAATGGCTCTCTCAGGGATCGTGTGAAAATGCAGATTGTGACTCAGTGGGACTAGGGAGGGGCCTGAGATTCTGCATCTCCAACAAGCTTTTGGGCAGTGCTAAAGTTGCTGATCCCTGGACCACACTTTCAGTAACGAATCCCTATACCCAACTGCCTGGAACCCCATCCATACTGAGGCCAAAGCCTGAATCCCCAGCAGTCAGGCTTCCACAAGCAGCTAGGCCAGCCTGGACATTCATAGGCATGTCTGCTGATGGCTGCTCAGCTGGCTTCTCACCAGGGGTGAGAGCTCGCCTTGCTCATCTGTCAGAGGGGAGAGCCAAAGCCATTGGCAAGCACCTGCTCCGAGCCCTCAGGAAACCAGCGCCGAATATAGCCACACAGCAGCCGAGCTGCGGAGAGACAGGCTTTACAGGCAATTGCCTGTAACCACAGTCCGGCACCGGCCCCAGCACACAGCCTGCAACCAATTCCATTCCTGCCAAATGGCTGGACCTGGGAAGTTGCAAGGAAAAGAGCTTAACCACCAGAAAGTTGGGGTTGAGATCTTTTTAGTATTGTTTTTTCTTAATCAGTACAACATTTGGGATCTATTACCATGACTTTTCGGTTTTCCCAGTGTGGGGGCTTTATGGGATTTCACCTTCATTGGGGAGTATTTCAGACTTAGGAGTTTAATTCTGTTATCTTCCTTCCTTGATCATAAAAACAAAGGCACTGACCAAGAACTTGTTACTTCATGAGGGAAAGAAATCGTATTTCTCTGTTATCTCCCCAAAAGGGCTCGGCTCTTTCTGAAAAATTAATCACCCTATCTTTTGCACCTTTAAGCTCCTTGGCATTGCATGGAAAATTGTCTGTTCCACACTTGAATGAATCAAAAGCAACTCTATACGCCTCATCCTTAATCTCTCTTAGTTTTCTTCCAATTAGATGTAATCTTTTCCCAATACTCTAATTAATACTTCCACATTAATATTAGGGCTTGTAAGAGAAAAATCAGCTGTAATATAGTTGCATCAAGCCAAACAGGATTTTCAAGCCCTTGCCCTTAATCTTTCTTTCAATTTTCTGCCATTTAGAAACAATTTTTTCCCCAACACTCTAATGAATGCAAATGATATTCGTGATTAGTTAGTATTATGCTAATCTGAGCCTGGAATTTACCTAAATCTGCATGGTGTTGTCTGAGCACCAGATTGCTTTGGGTTTCTGAGGAAAATTACATTAGCCTGCCAGATGTACAAAACATGATAGAGTAGAAATCTGAGCAAATAATCAAGATTACATTAGTTTTGGTTCTTAATGAACAACTGTTGGCATTAGGGATTACAGACAAATTATGGTTTTCCTCTCTGAGCTCAAGCAGCTAAGCAGCTGTTGTGAAGGTCCCCTCTTCCTGACTACCCCTAAATAGATTGGGAGCCCCTAGGGCAGGGGGAAAGCATCTAAAATTTCACGTAATTTAATTTGTTCCATTACAAAGTAATCATCACTCCGAGGCCCACAGCTAACCTCTAAATTTCCCCCCCACCAACCTCTCTCTGGAATGCAGGAGAAATTCAAGTGAGTATCTGGGGCAGAAATTCAATGTGTTTTTCTTCTCTCCCGGCTTGGAGGGACGTGGGTTACATGCCTCCAAGTCGTACCTGCTTTCTGTACCCTTTGGGTCACTTTCCAAAAGGGTGCCTGCCTAATTCCTGCTACTTGGGTGACACAGATGGAATGCTGCTGATAAGGATTATGTAGGTAACACAGTACATCTGGCTACAGTCTAATAGGCTGGGTAAGCCAGAAACTTGCAGAAAACAGCAGCCATCTGAGCTTAGACCCTTGTCCTGTGTCATTTGATCTATGTCTGTGAAGTTGCACTATAATGAAATCCTTGTCCTGCAGTGGATGTGTGGTGTGTGTCATCGTGGTGCGGATGGTGTATAGGTAGGGGTGTTTTCATAGCCCATGGCCCTGTTCCTGGACTTTTTTTTCGTTAAATCAATCAGCAAAATAGGGCTGTTGGTGTGGATTTTCCTGCTCAATTTAAGTGCCCTCAGTTAGAGCATGATGCCTTCTTCTATGTGCTATTTTCAGGTCAAGAGCCATGCTTTCTCTTGCCACTGGGCTTTTATACGTGCTGATCCCTCTGTAGAAATGAATCTTCTCCCCTCTCTCCTTTGCCTCTGCAGAAACTACACCACCTCCAAGATGAATTAGGTGTCTCTTTTACATAGTTTCATGACAGCCGATACCTCACCAACAAAGGACTTGTCCCACTGTACTCTACACTCGATGTAAGCTCCATGAGGAAGGGAAGGAAGTTTGCCTTGTTCATATAGCATTTTTTTTTTGCATGCTCCGTGCAAATTTGTTGACAGTGAGTAGATTTATGCAGTCATAAATGCAGTGTTAATAGGAAGACAAACGTTTGGGTCTATAAACCATTGTAAAATGGATGTTCGAAATGATAAAACGCTGGCAACAAGGTCATCACAAAGATATTTATGTTCTGTATAGAGGCTAAGGACCTGTCAACCCATGGCCTTATGTTTTGGAGCAAGATAACTAATGAAGAACAGGTGTTTGTGTTTATGGGCACAGGCAGCTCTTGACTTGCTCTAGTTGGCTGAACACAGCTGCCTTGAGAAGGGAACTTCTTTTCCTGCCTCCTGTCCCCACCTCTGTGATCATTCCCCACCCAGTGAGAGGCCCATTGCTGGTGAGAATCTCATTTTTTTTTTTAAATCAACACCACCTATTATTCAACTGGATAGCCTAGATTCCCCAGCTGTCATCATGATCCAGTATCCAGTGGTGGGATCCCAGATGGACTGATGGGATAGAAAGAATAGAGTAGAAACAAGAAAGTGGAGTAGGAAGATGTGTGTTAGGTCCACCTCCAATCTTAACCTTCAGCCCTCACTACCTCCGTCCCATAGTTTCTGAGCTCAAGAGGGGCACGGGAAGAAACCCAGAGAGAGGAAGATGGAGAGAAGGGGAAACCAAGTCATAGAGGAAGGAAAGCTTCTTCCTTCCCTTCCTTGTCGATAATAGGATAATAGGCCATCTTGCTGGTTCTCAGCTCCCCTCTCTGGATGACAGTAGTGGAGTCTACTCTCACTCCCTTAGCGATGGGGTATTCCTTCTCCCCTGAGAGAAAGGGACTGATGAAAGGAGGAAGGGCCCTTCCCCTGAAATGGAAAGGTGTTGTGCTCCTGGCCCTGGTTGCCTGGAGCCACTATTGCACCTGGTACACTGTGGGTGAAACTGTCTTTGATGGGTCCTTTGAGGACCTACTGCGCATGTTACAGAATTTCTAGTGACTGACGTCTAGTGCACTTTAGAGCACAGCTGATTTGTAAGTGGTGTATGTGTTTAGGCGCGTCTCTATGAAAAGCAGAACGGGCTTTTTAAAATACATTTATGTATTATTATTTAATACATTATTAGATATTTATAAAATGTATAAATTGTGTGTCCAAAGCACTAATGATGGGCTAAGAAACTGGCACTTAAGGCAAGCTCAAGTTCATTCAACAGGTCTTATAGATGACCCTCTGAACAAGGGTACGGGGGGTGGGAGAGAAGTCAAGAGAAGAAACATGAGGCCGCGTAAAACATGATCTCTTCTCCAGAAATTTACCATTGAGTTCAGGGAAAAAATGAAATCAGTGATACTAGTCGTACATAGACTAAAATGGACAGGAGCTCAGAATCTAGGAGAAATCACTTTGTCAGAACAAGTGATGAGCAGAGTCTTTCGGGAACTGAAGTCACTGACTTGATTGCTAAGAATCATTTCCCCAACATGTAGTTTCTGTGGCTTTTTTGGTGGGAAGGAGGGGTTGATTTTATTTTTTAACTTAATTTTTTGTTTTTCCTTATGTGTAGAATTTATTTATTGGAAAGCACTGCAGTTATATTTTATATGCAGCCAATAATCTATATTAACATGAAGACTTTCTGTATACTGGGCAGGTTTATGTATATCAACTCACTGAATCCTCACAACAAGCCTTAAGAGCAGATCCTGCTACCATCCCCATATATAATAGTCAAGGAAATTGAGGCACAGAGAGGCGAAGTCACCTAAGTGTATCCAGCTGGTCGATAGCATATTTGGGATTTGATCCCAAAGGTAAGGTAGTCTGGCCTTGGAAGTCTGGACTCTTAATGGCTTTTGCAAATGCATGCCATTCTGACTCCCAATATAATCTGAAATACCCTCTAAAAGCTATTTTTATATCCTATACTCTCCTGCATTTTAATTTGAGCTGCCCCTCAGTTCTCTACTTTATAAATATTATAAAATGCAGATTGGTGAGAATATGAAGTTTCCATATTCTAAAGAAAATATTTATACTTTCTAACTTTCATCCATTCCATATGAGGTTATGTAAAGTGCAAAAGGTATTACCTTACATAGTACCTCAGATTTCCTTCTACTAAAAATTTCAGGGGAAAGAAAATTCTTTAGGAAAACACCTGTTCTATCCGTCTTCTTTGATTTTTACCAAAACGACATTTCTTTATGTTTTCAGTGGGAAATTAAACATTAAAGTCTGTACACATTATTTTCCCCCCTCACATTCTTCCATCTCATTCCATCACCTTATTTGCAAAATGAGGGCCCATTCTGTTGTGCTAATTCTCTGATGAAGATAAGATTTCAACATGCATTATAAATATGGACCCAGCCCAGTAGCCATCACCTCCTTTGAGCCCTTCTTGTTCTTCTTCCAAGGGCTGATTCTTTTATCCTTAGAGCAGCTCAGAGGAGAAACACCCCAGTGGAATGTTCTACATTGGGACAGAGCAAGACTGCAGGCACCCAAATAATCACTCTCTTCTAATGAGTATGAAATTCCTTTAAAAGGTGGGGCTCTGATAATAAAAGACCTCTAAATACAAGAATCTGAAGCACCTCTATGCAGATAATGAATTCAGCCTCAACAGAGAACTTTCACCTTCACTCACTGTTTTTCAAACCGGGTATCATGACCCATTAGCGGGTCAAGATATCAATTTAGCTGGACAGCACCTTCATTTAAAAAAGATGAAATAGATGGGCTTCCCTGGTGGCGCAGTGGTTGAGAGTCCGCCTGCCGATGCAGGGGACACGGGTTCGTGCCCGGTCCGGGAAGATCCCACGTGCCCCGGAGCAGCTGGGCCCGTGAGCCATGGCCACTGAGCCTGCGCATCCGGAGCCTGTGCTCCGCAACGGGAGAGGCCACAGCAGTGAGAGGCCTGCGTACCGCAAAAAAAAAAAAAAAAAAAAATGAAATAGAATAAAATAAAAACCATTAAAAGTGCATTTCAGGCATTAGGAGTAAAGAGTATTTTATGAATGTTTAATTTTCATTCTATGTATTTATGTATGTGTGTGCTAGGTTATGATGGGAAGCCCATAAAAGTTGGAAACCACTGCATTTCATTTGCTTCCTACAATGGCTCAAAGAAGCAGGCAGGACTCACAGGTTAAATGGCTTCCTTATGCTTACAGACCAGTTCAGGAACATCCATCTAGTTCTTTTGATTCTCAGTGCCACTGTCATTCCACTGCCCCCATTGATTCAGGACAAGAAAATGAAGCCAAACAAAAGAAAGTAATAACACTCTGTTAACCCAGCAGTGGATGACGCTTCTAAGGTAACAGGGGACAGAGCAGGACAAAGGATTCAGAAGTCTCTCAGCCTTTTTGAAACGCTCTACACTAGATTCAAAGGAAAGTATCCAAGAACTTCCAATTAAAAGATGAATAAGTTCTGGGATCTAATATACAGCATAGTGACTATACTTAATATTGTGCTATAGACTTGAAATTTGCTAAGAAAGTAGATCATAAATGTTGTCACCATACACACACACACACACACACAAGTAACTATGAGATGGAGGTGTTAAGAAACCTTATTGTGGTAATCATTTCATAATATACAATGTATCAAATTATCACATTGTACACCTTCAATGTATATAATGTTGTCAGATATATCTCAATAAAGCCGGAAAAATAATCAATCCAAGAACTATTTTTTAATATTTCACAAGGCCTTTCAGAAGTGGAATAAGGCTTCTAACTAAAATGTCAAGTTCCTTTGCTTTGGCTAGAATTACATCAACTCAGTGTTGTAACATGGGTTGTAATGTGCTGTTCAGACGTCCTGTGATGTCCCTGGTTAGTCCCAGTGTAGTGGGAGGGGCTGATGCCCTGACTCTTCATCATGACACTGCCCATTACCAGCTGTGTAAATTTGAACAAACTATTTAAATCCTCGGAGCCTCAGTTTCTTCTGCTATAAAATGGGAGTTACATCTACTCTTCAGGGTTGTTGCAAGAATGAAATAAGATCATATATATGAAGTGCCCAGCGGAAAAGCTGGTACTTAGGGGTGCTCAGTAGATTGTCATGTCTAAAAAAATGCAGTAACTCACAGTTCAATAAAGGCAACTTGCTCAGTTAATGGAATCTTTCAAAATACAGAATAGACGGGGAAACATAATGAAAGAAGTACCTTTAGGGGCAATGTTGAAAACTGATACCGTACAAATCATGTAGCCCCTAAATGCTGCCTATTTGCTGAGAGACTGGGATGCTGTTTTCTTATTCCTTGCCTGGGGAGATGGCTTTGGCCAAAACCTTTTGGTTGCTCAATAATTACTCACTTTACCGGTTGATAGTCCTACAGCCAAGAATTTAGAGAATATTAATCAATACATCGGCAACATTTCCCTATACCCACGCTGTTGTTTGAAATTCCCTATTAAAGCTTAGAAAAAAGCCAATCTGCACAAGCCAATGTTTTCAAAGCATCTGATAAGAAAAGCACTTGCGAGGGAGATAAAGTGAAGGGAAACATCCCAAACCGACAAATGTGGCTGGTTCTGAACTGATGGATTGATTTGTTAATTAATTTATGATGGCGCAACAATAATTACAAGCTACTGTTTGTCAGCCAGATCACTTGTGATGAAGTCAAAGGTTCACATCTGTGTGCATGTCCCAAGGATCAATGCATCAAATTAGCTCGGTTGGCTTTTTTCCACTAAAAGCTAACATGTGTCATCAATATTCCAGCGTTCGTGTGTGTAAACTAATTGATTGAACATTCATGCTACATAAACATGCTGTTTGTATTATGTGGGGTACCATTTATAAACATCTTTGGTGCCAAAATAATAAATAGCCTCACATAAGGTAATTAATATCTTATTGGAAAAATAAAATGGCAATTTAAGGTTATTCCTTCTACTTATGGATAAATAAAAGCACTGTTGCCTCTTCAAAAGTCTTGGTCATTATTGTATGACATAGTATTCTATTGTACAATTCCTCCTTAGAGAAAATCTGAGGAAATTTTACAGACAAGGTGAAAGAACTTTGGTGAGGTTGTTCAGATTTATCAATAATAGCAAATGACCTGTAACTCTAGAAAGTTACAAGAGTCATTGTCCTCTGCAATGCATGCTATAACATATATGATGTTATTTTTAGTCTCATATTCTTCCATCTGTATCTACTCAAAGTCCACATTTGAGAAATCCAAGTTTACTTTCCTCTGCATAACCTCCACCAGATTAGCTGTCGGCATCAGCATTAAACCTTGACACTTGGTCGGAACAGTTGAAGACACCTGGAAGGTAGAGTGAAGACTACTTATCTTGTAGTAACAGCTCTTCCACTGCTCCTTCAAGCCAGAGGCTCTGCTTTGGAAGGGAGAACAGTGCTCCTGGTTGTAGCAGCGATCAGAGTGTTCGGGAACAAAAATAATGATCCACAATTTTTTCTACCATGTCTCTCTACCGTCATTTCACATTAAAATATCCCAAAGGAAGCATGGGAGGAGGCAAGTAAACAAAAGCAGTTGTCATGTCACTAGTTTCTATTAGACGTGGAAATGAATCTTATATATAGGGGCAGTAGCTGGCTGAGATGGCTGTAATATTTTCTAGGGGACTCCAGAATACTCTCCCAGATTCACTTTATGACAGCACAAGGAAAGGGGGTCTTAGGAGGAGGGGTGGGTAGCCTTCCAGGCTCTGAAGATTGGGCTGCAGAGTTTCTAATACTGGAGCAGCACTCCCAGTGCTGGCTTTGGCAAGCAATGTTCTCGTTTTCATTTAGACATAGACTTACAGTGTTTGAAAGGGCCCAGTCTAAATAGATGATTTTTTTTCACTTTACCTCCTTCTCAAAATCATTTAGAAACCTTTACATCTTAACAAGTGCTTGGGTACCTTCTTTCTCACTTTCCCAAAGACCCATGTCCCTCCTAATCTACTAATTCCATTTTAGGTTTTAGTTATTCTCAGTGTGTTTCCCTGAGTCCTCACTCAAACACTAGATGTTAAAATGCCAACCCACAACCGAGGCCTTTTCCAACATCACAATAAAGGTAAATGCCAACCCACAACCGAGGCCTTTTGCAACATTACAATAAAGGTAACACACATGGAAAGGTGATTGAAACAGAGTGGGAAAATAATCAATCCTCTTAAATGAAACTTATTTCATCAAAAATAAGAAATTAAACAGGACTTCCCTGGTGGCACAGTGGTTAAGAATCCCCCTGCCAATGCAGGGGACATGGGCTCGACCCTGGTCTGGGAAGCTTCCACATGCTGTGGAACAACTAAGCCTGCGAGCCACAACTACTGAAACCCGCGCGCTCTAGGGCCCGCTTGCTGCAACTACTGAAGTCTGCGTGCCTAGAGCCCGTGCTCCGCAACAAGAGAAGCCACCGCATTGAGAAGCCCGCGCACCACAATGAAGAGTAGCCCCCGCTCGCCACAACTAGAGAAAGCCCACGTGCAGGAATGAAGATCCAACGCAGTCAAAAAAAAATTTTTTTAAACAAAAAGTTCACTTATTCCAAAGTCTCCTTGCTTTGGTCATTTACCCCTCAAAATACATTATTAGCCTTTCCCAAAATCTCTAATTTTGTAGACCCCTGAAAGATCTTAGACACTATGGTAAAAGTAGAGTTGAGAAAATAGGAGATCGTGGATGTGGACAACAAAGGTTTATTCCCCTGCTGCCTTACCACTTGGTAACAACCATGAGACTGTCTGCTGGAAGGGAAATATAATTTTGCTGCTTTTAGCTTCTGGGCCTTCTTCCAACTCTCACCCTCAGCTTTAAAACTTTGCTGCTAATTTCACCATAATTCCTATATGCTTCTAGCACATTTAATTTTCATCTTGAAAAGGGCAGTGTGGTGTTCATAACTTGAGCTACAGATTAGAAGCCCATCATTGATCAACTCAGAACTTACTGTGTCTCTTAGTAAAATGGGTTAGCAATAGTCTTGAGGCAATTTAACAATTATTTATTAAGGGACTTTTATGTGCAAAATACTGTTTAGATTTGGTAAATAAGACCTGGTGCCCATCCTCTTGGGGCTTATAATTTTGGTTGTACATCTGGGCAACTAAATAAGACAAATCTTATATTCATACATAATAAATGTCATAAAAAGTAGGTTCACTTGTATTGGAATAGTCACAGGTTACACACAGCATAAAAACATATTCAGTATGCTAGGGTGTCTCAGTTTAAATAGTTGCTGATGATATTGTTACTTCTAACAATCGTGAAAATGAGAGAAAAAATCCCATTTACAGCATACTGTGTTGTCCATTACATTATGGGACAAGCTAAATCATTCCCATTATAATACATGCTAAGTGTGAGTTAAAATAATAACTTCATCAAAGAATGATTATAATCTGAGTTTTGTGGTCCAAACAACAAGCTTATATCAATGAAAAGTCTAAGAGATGAACTGCAAGATGGTACAGATGACCCCTGGGAAATTTTCCTTATTTCATGTCTTCTCATTAAATATACAAAAGGAGGTGGTGGGTATTATTATCACTGCTATTTCATGGGATGTTGGTGAACTAGTAGTGCATTGTTATGCGAAGGATTAAGCCCTCTGAGTTTAGCAGTAGAATTTGCAAAGAGCATCACATAGCATTTTAGACAGCTAGCATTTTCTCTGTACCTGGTGGAAATTTACCATTATCTCAAGCTCCAGAACACTGGCAAAATTCTGGGAAACTTTTCTTCACCTACCCATATTTAACACCACCAGATAATAATATGTGTACCTTCAATTAGTTTTGCATTTTACAGTTTAAGTCGTTTATTTTATATTATCTCATTGGAGCCTCACAAAAACCCCATGAGGTAAACAGATATCAAAACTTGAAAATGGAAATGCTTTGCTTGCCAATTTCTTTTCAAAAAATTTCCCCCAGATGGCTTATGACTAGAGCGAGTCTAATTGTCTCGAGGAAAGATGAACGGAATCACATTTCCAAAGACTTCAGCCACCTCCAATCCCAGAGCTGTAGAATTCTCAGACTCAGCTCGAGGGGGAGTGAGCTGACCCACCGGACGCACAGGGAGAGCTGAGCCTTGGAAAGAGGTCGGGCTCAAAGCTGGAGGGGCAGGCAGGTGCAGAGGAGGCAATGGCAGAATACACGACCGTGGTCACAAATCATGAGCCATAACCCAGGTCACTGGATGAGACAGTCGACTGTTGGGTTCTGGACGAGGCGGAACAGAAAAACCCCCCGATCCCGCATTAATGGCATACACTTCAGTAAGTTTCTTAACCTCAAAGTCCAGTGTGGTCCCATCTGTAAAGACGGGCTGATAATTCCTATTTCACTGTGCTATGCTGAAGACTGAATGAGATGACAGATATAAATTGCCCCCCGCCAAGTACCCAGCAAACACCTGGCAAATAGGAGGCCCTTAAGAATCATTGATGAAGTCTTTTGCCTTTAAAATCGTAGTATTTAATGTTTAAAATTACCTTAATATGTAACATTGGCCATTGAATCGCGCTAAGCCCAAGGAAATACTTCAGGAGGCTCTGCTTTTAAGAAATTTGTTACAATTTGCAATGAAAAATACTGTATTTTTAGGATTCATTTAATGTACGTGGTTCCCACTAGAAAAGTTTAGATGAATTCAAAAAATCAACGTGGTTATGAAAGCCCCATAGGAAATGCTAGAGTTACATTTACTTAATCCACCCTATGTATTTTTGGAGCACCTACTAAGTGTTCAAACTAAGAGTCTGTTTAGTCACAGCTTGTTGTAGCCCCTTGTACCGTGAACTTGGGATTTACAATGCAATCACCAGGTGCCTCACTGATGCCATCTCATTCATCCTCACGACAGGTCGGAGCAACAAGTAATGAGTATGATTATCTGCACTTCACAGCTGGCTCTACCAGCCGTGAGAGGAGCAAATTCATTTGCCAGAGGTCACCAAATCTACATTTCCCAGGATTCAACCCTGTGCTCATAAACATATCCATTATGTTATAACCTCAGAAAATGAGCACAGTAGTGAAAAGTTAAAAAAAAAACTGATTTCTGAATAAAGGTATTTTTTAGAGAGGTGCTGGGTTGAAATTTATGTTAGAGCAGTAAGAAATGAAAATTGTTATCAAAGCTGTCCATTATATGATACTCTAAATCTGCCCCATTATAAAACATGCTAAGTGTAAGTTGAAATGACAATAATGATCATAACTAACATTTACTGAATTTTATCCTGGCTCTTTGCTAAGCACTTAAAATGCAATGAGATTTTAAATGCTTAGTCAGTGAAATACACAGGATAGCTAAACAGAGACCTTAATAGAACTTGTTGTGAAAAGAACTTTTGCACTGAAGTGCATTACCCTGTGTTGCACATTGAGATGCAACAGAGGAAGGTAATTCTCTTTCACTGGCCTGGTATATTTTTACTGGTATATTTTCCTATATCTAAGTTCACTTTCTCACCCCCTCAGAATATATATTATAAACATAGTATAGAAAATGTCACAAAATAATCTCAAGGAATTAAAAAATGCCTAAAAGGTCACTACCTTGACACTACCTTGACAACATTCAGCCATGTTCCATAAATACACTGTAGTTTCAATGACGTTGTGTGCATCATATATCTCTCTTTGTTGACTAGTCTCTAAACTGGAAAATCAACACCAGCTTTCTCATAGATTGAAGAGATAACACTCCTTGAGAACATGACCCTTTGCTTCCAAAAAAGAGCAGGAAAAAAGGATAGACAGGCACTTGTGTTTCCTTACTCTCTGATTAAATTAATAAACATCTGATCACTATTTATTAAGATAGGATCCAAAGGATATTTTCCTTATCCAAAGTTTATAGGTTGAATTTGTTATGCAAGCACGTAAATGAAAAGAAATCATAGAAAATGAAATAAAAATCTTTCTGAGATAAAAGTGTCTTGGAAGAACGTTAATGTATTTGTATTTATCTAGCTACATCTTCCATACAGTTTAGTTTTATTTAAATATGCTAAAGTGGTATTTCAAATGAAAACATATCACTAAAGAATATAGGTATGGAAGATGTGTAATAAAAAAAGTGCAATCTACCTATGATAAAATTTGAAATATTGACAAAGTAAGAACATTATTTACAGATGCTGAAATCATTTTTTTTCACTCAGACATCTCCATCATCATTATTGTTGTTTTTTGACTCAGGAACTGATATTTAATAAACTATTAGTCTTTACCCACATCATTAACTGCACAGGAGATGGCTTAGGTAATGGTAATGTTAACATTTACCTACAAGACTAAGAGAGAGTACTGAAAAGATGTATTAACTACCTTGGACAATGAGTGACGAATCTGGAAGTGTAATATCTACATGTTTACCAACACTATGGAGGAAACAGAAATCATTCAGAAGCCTTTACTAATATCACGAGTATCCCCTGCTTATAACATTGGGACATGGGTTTAATTCCAACATGGAGACATACATAGCCTTGTTTGTATCTGCATCTAGAAACTATCTGGCATATAGTAAGTTCTTAACAAATATTTGTTAAATGAAACATAAGTGTCATAGCTTTTAATTCTGGAAATAGATTCAACGTATAGACATAATATCTTCAGGCAACTAGTTGACATGGTTATTATCTGTATGGTGTGTATTAGTTTCTATTCCATTTCTAAAGGAAATAAAATAAAATTCAAAATTAAATAAATATTGAATTTTGATTTTTCAGATATACCTTTGCATAGCTGGTAGGTTACAAAGGAGTGTGAATATAGTTAGTGGACTAGGCAGGAATTTTTTCATATATAATTTTAGCATATTAATCAGATTGTTTAGGAATTCTTGCTTGTGGTGAAGTAAAATAAAATACCGACTGTAACATATACTAGTTCTAGCATTTGTAAGAAGATACATTAATTTTAGGATTTTCAGTTAAAAATAATTAATAGTAAACCTAAGTTCACCTCAACTTCTCAAAGACTTTAGAGAAATATTTGCCGTGAAAACAGTCTCTTCAATGTCACTGTACCTATATTGATGTTTGTTGTCAAGTCATTTAATTGAAATTTGTATGGAGAACAGAATTTGACTTTTAAAACAGTGATAAATTTATTAGTATTGTCTTAAACCAAATGATAAAATTATATAAAAGTATCATATTTTAACACATCAACTTCTCAAAAAGAAAATTAGTTTCTTTCAAGAAAAATTAAAAGTATATTACATCCAACTAGATTCATTGGTATTCAACCAAGAACCACCCTTGTGCCTTTGATAATGTGAGAACGGGTTAAATTTTTATGTTTACCTGCCTGTTTCCTTTGATTAATATTTACGAGACCGTGAGAATTTCAAGTCTCAGACTAGCAATTAGTTTTCTGAATTAATTTTATGGATTAATATTTATATAATTGTCTTTCATGATTAAGGTAAATTTACAAATGTTCTGTCCTGGTTCTGTGGGATCAAAGGATTAGTCTTATGAAATTTAGAAAAAAAAAAAATAATGTCCGGTGCATACCCGTTACCCCGAAGTTTTAAATAGCTAATAAAGAAGTTCTAATAAGTCTCACGGAGAGCTTTAAATAAGCAGTACAAAATAGAATGGAAAGTCCAAAAATTGTTTTTTTTAATTTTCCTTTTTCAGTAATTCAAAAGGAAACATACAGCATTATCAATAACCATTAATGAAACAGTGCTATTTATAAGACACATCTTTAATACATTCCAAGTGGTATTTCCTTTTAAATAATGTGAAAGGTCATCAACAGAGCTCTAAATATAGCCAACCAACTGTAATTTAAACTGCTTACATGATTTTTCTCCTTGAAAGAACTAACAGGCAAAATAATCTAAAGAAGTAAAACATACATGGTTGCCTTATTAAAAAAACTGCATGTATGTACATACTCAACATACACACACGAATTCGCTCTTCTTGTGTTTGTTTATTTTTAGCTGTCTCAATAAAATGTTTTTCCTCCCTCTGTTTTACTAAAACATGCCTATCTAGGAAGGAAAACAGATGTAGAATTGGACAACTACGTCTTGTTTGGGTTTTTTCCCTGTCAAGTAGAATTTATGATCATTGTCACACAATAAGAGAATCTAAGTGAAACAGACAATAAGTCAGGAAGCAATTGCCGGGATACTTGAACACCGTAGCTTTGGAATTCAGGATTTGGTTACTAAAACTTCATTTGATTAAGTCAAATAAGGATACAATATCCTTTCTTACACAAAAGTCCCAGAGTAATTGTAAAAATAAAAGAAGCAATGTCATGGTGAGAGAAGAATCACAATAAACTAGTTTGTAAAGAATCTTAAAACACCTTTTAAAATCATTCCTTAAATCCAAAACAGGGGAATCATGGTATAAAGTAGCTCGCATGCACTTTCCTCCCTCTTCTATTATTAACAATAAGCAATAATTTAGTTTAATTAATTAGGTTTTCCATGAATCATGTCATTCCAAGTTTTCAATGACACATAACATATTAACTGCTTAGATATTTTTTCCCAAGTTAACCAAGCTTATTAAAACTGAATTGTCCTTAATAAGAAACTTACATATTATTCATGTAACCTAACGCAGGTAAAATATGAAAATAATTTATGAAAACATTTTTCACTTAATATTTTACCTCTGAACCTGTCCCTATACCCATTCTGCATCTTCTCAGGCAATAAAAGAACATACGTTTTAAAAAAAATGAATAATCAGCTTACACAAACCTTTAACAATAGTATTCACAACATAGTTCTCTTGGGAAGCTAAGATCTCTCTGCACAGAGCCAGAATGATGAAGCTTAAGGGCGAAATATTTACAGTGATTATCTCAGTCTACGCATGTGAATCTCAGTTTTTAAGTATATAAAAAAAGTTACAGTAAAACCTTTTACTTTTTTTTTCCCAACAGAAAAGAAATGTTTCATTTAGTAAAAACATTGATTTTAAAACTCACTTCTGGGAACATTCTAAAATGATAGTGAAGAGGCACAGTAACGATTCAAACACCACTTCCAATCCTTGGTACAGTCATGTCGAGCAAATCTTTTACATACTCATTTTGCAATATCTTTCTCCAAATATCTGCCAGTTATTTTAAGAGTTCACTGCACCCATGCACAAACCAGTGCGAAAGTCTGACAGCTACAACCATCAATGAACATTTGCCACCATAGAGCTTCTATCACTTGTAAAATGTACTCCAACTGGAGTAAAATGGTGGAGGGAGAGGGAGAGATAGAGAAATGGGGAGAGAGAGGGAGGGAGGGAGGGAGGGAGGGAGAGAGAGAAAGAGAGAGAGAGGCTTCTGTCTTTCCTTGAGGAACTGGCCTTTCTCTCTGAAACTCAAAACAGCAACAAGTAGCAGCGGCGGAAAAGTTTTCCCGCAGGCTGCCACATCTCACATTGGTGAGAAGGCGCAGGGAAGAGCTGCAGTGTACAGGGAAACTTCTGCACACTGAGCTCTCAGGAAGAGCCCAGAAGCAACAGCACAGCATCCACCTTTCGGGAAATTCAAACACATTAATAAGAAACCCTCTTGCCTAGCAGCGCCAGAAGCCCGGACTAATCGGAACGTGCTCTCTTTCATCTGGACACGGGAGATAGGCTGACCACCAGGGCTGGGCTGGCCATAGCCCTCTCTACCTAGAATAAAGTGCCCATTGTTTCACACTGTACTAATTGAGGGAAAACAGCCCTTGCAGTAAGCATAATTATCAAAGCCAGCAAGCAAAAAGCAGTCAAGATGTAAATGAAAGGGGCAGAAGGAAAGAAAGAGAGGAAGAAAAGAAGAGAAAGGAAAAGAAAGAAATGGAAGAAAGGAAGGAAAGAAAGAAAAAGAACGGCAATAAATGCTCAGATGAATTAACCCAAGAATGAATTTAATATTCATACTGGAATGCCTCCCTGCAGAAGGTTTGCCCATTCATGTCACGACTATTGCATACAAGAGACCATTGTCCACAAAACAGAAATCAGTAGATTGAAATTTTTCATGTAGCAGTTTTTTTGATCTGAAAGGTTTCCTCTCCCAAAACCAAAGCCTTGAATCCCAGCATTCTGATTAAAGAACGTTACAACTTCTCTCCTCCCAATATTATTTTTAAAGTTGAATCACCGGATTCATCAATGTCCTGAATTTTTATGCTGCTTTTTCTCTTCCCCAAATTTGCAGCTGGACAAATATGAGGATTAAAAAAAACCCCAGCAACAACAAACCCACACACATTTGCCAGAGCAAAGAAAAATAATGAACTGAATATGCATATCCTCATTAACTAAATTTAATTACACTGAGTAGCATAGTAATCAGTGGTTGCTCCAGTTACAGTATTCATTGAAAGGGAGGTGGATTCCAAATTAAGGCGAAGCGTGGGGGACAGTCGCATACTGATGAGGGAACCGCACACAACATGATACAATACACTATCTAAATCATTATTCAGAGAAGCTGCAGAAACAACTACATTACCCTGTTCTAAGACTAATGCAAGAACAATTAGGCAAGAAGGCTCCAGTCCCCCACTGACTGTCCCACCTCCATACATTTCACACCAGCCAGCCCAGGGCCAACTGTACCATTTGCATTTTTCTTTTTTTCAAGAAGTGAACAAAAACTCACACTGCCTTTTTTTTTAAAAAGCAGGTCTATGTCCCTGGCCACAATAGCGGGGAAATCCTATCTCGCACACTGGTGTGCGGAGCCACCCCAGGCTCCCACAACTTCAGCTTGAACTTTCTGCAGGCAGGGAACTTTATAACATGTGCATGGAACAATAAAGCAGGGGGGCGGAAAGTTTGGGGGCGGGCGGGTGGAAAAAAATGGGATCCCATCAAACTTACCATCCACCAGGTCCTGGCTGACATGTCATAACATAGCTGCCATTTTATGGAGCTGTCCGATGTTTTCCCAGCCATTATGCTGTCAGCAATCTTCATCAGATGCAGTTCAATGGAAGATAAGACACCTAATCAAGAAAACATCGGCGGTGGCTTTCTGGACTACATGTAGGCCAATCCTTATCACACTGCATCATGGGAAAAGCTCCTTTATTAGCAGAAGGAACTACTGCAACCTCACAGATAGAAAGACAAGGATCAGTTCTTTTGCTTTTTTTTTTTTTTTTTTTGGTCTAAAGGGATTGGTGAAAGTAGCTAGCGTTCTTTGTGTATCATGTGTACAAGAGTTAAGTATCTTGCAAGTGGGCGGCTAACTGCTTTGCTGGGCTATGCAGACTAAAGTTTATTTGCATTCTTCTCTGTTGTATATTGTTTGACATGGTCCATGGTCCTTGCTGAGCAGATGAAGGGAGGGGAAGGGGGTGGGAGGGAGGGGAGAAGGAGCAGTAATTGCTCAGAATTAATATCTCCCCCAACAAAGACATAACAGTTTCATTGACACAGTCAGAACACGGTTCAGATGTCACTGCACACACGGGTGTGCGGGTGTGTGTGTGCGAACACGAACACACACACACACACACACACAGTGGAACACACAGGTAGCAGCTGCAGCTGGATTCAGATGAGGTTGCCAAAGGCTACAAACTCCATTCTCATGCTGGACATATGGAAGTAGTTTAACTCTTTGAAATCTCTGTTCAAGAAGAGCCCTGCAGTCTGCAGAGATAAATCAGCGTTGAGAACAGTTTCTCAGTCAAGAGGCATCAGGCCCAGGGCTCTCTCCCTTCTGAAGATAGACTAGAAACACTTCCTTCATCTAGGAAGACCTGATAAAAATGAGAAGGGAAGGACAGGGTTTGCCCATAATCCCAACTCCAGACTTAATTCCTCACTTAGTCCTTCTCTGTCCTACTCTTGGAAAGGGATTCATTTATTTTCCCCTCGGCACTGATCATTTTTGCTTCATCCTGGACTTAGAATTAGCTCTTCCAGTCAGCACACACATAAAGTAGAAACTAACATTTACTAATAAAACCACTTGCTCTGAATAGTTTTTTCTATTCTAAACAGTAAAAAAATCTGAATACTTCAGGGAGAATCTTAAGGAGTCATACAATTAGAAATCCAGGCCAAGTAGATGGATTCCTGCCCTCTCTTTTGCTAAAACACAAAAAGGCAAAGATACCTCCATGAGTGGCGGGCGATACTGATTTTCAGGGCCCCTACAGCACACCACCCCTCCAAGTCACCTCTCTGAAGTCACCTTTTTCTTCAGTGTGCGCTGCTAGTGTTCCCCGAATGACTTTTAAAAGGCTTAGAATTTACATTTGCTGCAAACAGTTTAAAAGGACAAACTCCTACTTGATTCAGACACAGTGAAGGAGAAAAAAATTGCTGCATTACCGGCGTTTTCTTTTCTCTGCATGCGGTTTGTGTGAGGCTGCAAAGGCAACTTGTTTCGGCCTGTGAACTTCAAAGAGGAAAAGCGCCTGCTGTGAAGAGCCCGGTCCGTCAGGTATTTTTATATTCACTGAGGAGGCCTGTCAGCCACAGTCTCAGACAGGACAGGAGCTTACGGAGGCCTGCCTCTGGGCTGGCAGCAAAATCACCTGCCCTTCGCAGACCCGGCTGATCCTCTCCCGGCCCCAGACTCTGGCTTCTCCCTCCTCACTTTGGATGTGTTTATTCTCAGGAGGGTGGGGGGGAGCAGCAGAGGACAGGAATGCCCCACCCAGGCCTCTGCCTTTGAAGTATCCCGTGACCCCAAACCTTCCTTTTTTTCCTTTCTCTTTCCCCACCCGCTTCTTCATGTCTTATTCGTTTGGGGTTTTTTTGTTTGTTTTTTGAAAAAATTTTGAGCAATGATTGTATCATAAGCCCAGTAATGGTAATCATGATTTCCCGTTTTAATCTGCTCAGCTAACACCAGCTCCGCTGAACGCCTCCTGTGTGTCAGGCAGCCCATGGCGGACACGGGGGCTCCAGAGGTTAATGAGCTACAGCGTGCGTCCTGTTCCTCTCAGAGCCCTCTTCACCCAAAGTCCTGACAGGCAGGGCGGAGGGGAAGGGAGGGGCTCAGGCAGGTATTTCCTCGGGCTGCTCGGGCCCAGCAGCTCCTTGGCACCCAGGACCTCACTCCGCATGCATTCCAGAGCCCTCACTGGGGCCAGCTGGTGGGGCTGGAGGTGAGGCCAGCGTGGCCTCCACGCTTCCTCCCTCTCCCCTGCAGGCAGGCCCGGCCAGGGCCCACCTCTCTCAGTTGCCCTGCGTGGAAGGAGAACCCCCCTCTAACTTTTTCTGCTGCGCTGCCTTCAAGGGGCTCTTTTGGGGCAGAGCCTGACTTTGGGGTGCTGATATGAGAACACTCCTCAGCCACCAACACTTCACTGCCTGCCTCAGAATCCTTTAAGAACCTTGGCACACGGCATTTCTAACGCATAGGTCTATCTGCTGAGTGTCCGTTGTCATTGTCACTGTGGGGACACCTCCTCTGATGAGTTGACAAACAACAAGTGGGAAATGATGAGAGATGACGGGGAAGCAGAGGCCGGTGGGAGTGAGGCTGTGGCATTTCTCTACGAACGTGTGAACCGTGGGGAACAGAGACACGGGGGTAGAAATAACAAAGCTGTGCGCTTCACTCGCTCGGCTGGGGAGCACCAAGGAACAGGAGACCGGGGATCCCTGGCGGAGCTAGAAAGGGAATAAACTCAACATCTGGGGTCATATTCACAAGATGCATACCCAGGGGCTGACTACTCACCATGCGCGGGCCTGGAGGGCGTCTTTCACCGACGCGAAACTTCCTAGTGTGCCAGTCTAGTGCACGCACGGAGAGATCAGGCGAACGGACTCATGGGTAGAAGCCGGTGTGATTGGATTCATTAGCCGAACTAATTTCACCTGACTCAGGTCAAAGGTTAACTAGATGTTAAAAACACCAATTAAGCTCGCAAAGCACTAATGACTAGCAAGGAAGATTTGTGGGGAGATAAGTAGACTGTTCCATCCCACCTGTTTTAAAGCCCTAAAATGCCTCCAATCTCAGTCTTTTCCCCTCAGATCGCTCTTTTCATCATAGCATCTGTCCATGCCCAGTTCTCTCCCTGACTCCCAGGCTCCCCTCCTCTGTTTCCAGCCATGCTGCCTGTAGTCACCTCCCCCAGTTTCCACACCTCACTCCGTAGAACAAAAGCTTGGCAAAAGCCAGATCTTAGCCCAATGCAATCACCATTTTTTTTTTTTTTGGCCATACGCGGGCCTCTCACTGTTGTGGCCTCTCCC
Organism: Mesoplodon bidens; assembly: GCF_964165515.1. Lineage (NCBI taxonomy): Eukaryota > Metazoa > Chordata > Mammalia > Artiodactyla > Ziphiidae > Mesoplodon > Mesoplodon bidens. The sequence continues at coordinate 64,276,971 of NC_138162.1, read as the reverse complement.
GTTGCGGAGCACAGGCTCCTGACGCGCAGGCTCAGCGGCCATGGCTCACGGGCCCAGCCGCTCCGCGGGAGGCAGGATCTTCCCGGACCGGGACACGAACCCTTGTTCCCTGCATCGGCAGGCGGACTCTCAACCACTGCGCCACCAGGGAAACCACCAGCGACTACAACAGTGAGAGGCCCACATACCGCAAAAAAAAAAGAAAAAAAAAAAAAATATATATATATATATGTATATATAAAATAATTAAGGGGGGATGAGAAAGGAAGAAATAATTTTCTCCCTCCCAAAAAAGAGAGATATTTTAACAACATATAAAAAAAGAGACCTATAAAGATAATCAGAAAAAAGAAAGAAATAAAGAGATACAGAGATAAAAAAAAGAGAGGGACAGTCAGAGAATGAGCAGCAAAAATGAAGCCACTCTGGTGTCCCCATAGCCCCTGGTAGGGGCTCCTGAGCCCACTCTGCTCACACTGACCCTCCCCTGGGCCCCTGCTGGCTTCTGATCCAGCCCCTGCACGGCCCCTAGGCTGTGGGGTTACCTAACTCCTGTTGGGATCGGTGGCTGGGAGTGGTCACTACTTGGGGCTCTTGACCCATGGAAGACTACAAGTTTAGATGCTATTTGAAGAATCATTTTCTTAAACTATTGTGATTTATTTTATATTTAGGTTTTTGGCCCTGATATTCAATTCTAATCTAATCTAATGCTGAGTAGGTGAGCCCTGTGCTCAATAAATAGTATCATTTATAGGGTTGTTATGAGGATTGAATAAGACCATGTAAAGCTCCATCACAAGCTATAGTTATTTTTTAAATCAGTACAAATTACAGAGTTGTGTTATCTACTCCAGCTCCATTTTCAAGGTTAGGGAACTGACACTTCCCAGAAGTCACATGGATAGTGGAAGAGCTAAAATTCCGCTTTTGCTCCCTGACTTCTTCGTCTAGTGCTTCTTCCCCTCTTACCACCAGGAAGAGAGACAGGATGAAGATGTGGTTTGGGGGGTTTATTTGTTAGTTTCTTTCTTTCTTTTTTTTTTTTTTTTTTAATGTGCTGGACACTACACAGGGGATGAACTGGTTAGCAAAGCTGAGAATGAACAGAGAAACCCAGTGAGAAGGCCTGAGGAAAACTGATGAAGACTTTAATTTCCTAAGCCATATGCTCTAGGAGGGCAAGGATGGTGACGCCTGAGTTTGCACATCCCCATGCCCAGAGGCTGGCACACGAGCACTCAAATACTTGTCAACTGAATGACTGAACTCAAACAGTGGTGATGGGAGTGGAGAGTTATAATTATGGAAAAGAGAAGGGCAGGTCTTGGGTGTGTGGGCTGATGGAGAGAGGGGTGTAAAATGCCTCCTGGGGTTCAGGCTTGGGAGGCCTAGTGGATCCAAAACGTAAAAGCATGGGAGAATGGCAAGTCCAGCTAATAGTAGGAAGGGAATCTTTTCCACTAAGAAACTGTTTGGAAGAGTCAGACACATTCTCCAATCATCTACCTAGACCGGATAGAAAAAGCCAGGCTCGGGTCAGGAAAGTTCAGTAAGCCTTCCACTGGGACCACGGTCAGCTGAGGGTAACAGAGAAGGGAATTTGTGGCATGTGAGGGGCAATGAGGCAAAGGAGTATTAAATCATTCTGAGTCTCCTCTGAGGGAAGGAGTCCCACCTTCCAGCCTCTGTGAAGATTCAGGGAGAGACCTTGACCTTTTTACAAGTTATTTCCCCTCGCCCTCAGGTGCTATCATCATACGCTGCAATCCCCTCAAGTCAGAGCCCTCCTGATCTGAGCTGGGGGAGAAGAGATGAATCCAAAGGGTGAACCGAGGAAGTTTTCTGCCCCAGGGGCTGCCTCTCCAGTACCTGAGCCCATCAAAATGGCGGCTGTCCTCCACAACGCTGCACTTCACCATCCCCTCCTGGTGATGCTGTCAGAAGGGGGTCGGCGGCCCCTGGGCATCTCCTTTGGGAGGAAGCCCGGACTGAACCGATCCCGTGCCCACCCACTCGGGAGGACCCCGCTCCCCTCCACCTGCTGCCATGGCTTCTGGTCACCTTCCCACTGTGTTGTCCTGACTTAATCTTAATTGGTCTCACCCATCCTTAATGACTCCCAAAAGAATGCCCTGAGCCCTGTCCAGCAAGCTGGCCAAAAGGTCATTTTTGAAACAAGTGGCAGACTTCTTACCTGTTCAAACAAGGAGATTGAGGTTTGAATGGAAACAACTGGTTATTAAAGTTGGAGATATACCAGTAATGACCCACCTGAAGCTTTTCCTGAAGACAGGTGTTTGTTTCCAGAGAAGGATAATGTGACTGAAACCAGGAACCAGCTGAGCTTCCCTTAGAACATGCCTTTTTTTATGATAAGTGACTCTGGAATTGAAGTGTGCTCATTCTTACTAACTTTTCTCAAGTAAATTTCCAAAAAAAAAAAAAAGCCACATTTTCTGAATATAAGTGTTTGAAATATTTTCTCTTTTACATACCTGTTTACCAGAATTTGCGGCAGCTCTGGCCACTGACACAGGAAGATTTTTGACTTAGATTCTGGTAAGAAAATAAGTTTGCTGTATAGCATGATCTAATTTTTTGATAAAAAACTCCAATTGTCTTCATACATTCATTTATGCATATATAACTGCTAGTATATTGACACAATTATTAATGGGAGAAACTTGTACTTTATATACTTTTGTACTCAAATTTTATGATGCTCGTGTTACATTTATAAATAAAAACAAAAAGTATGGTGAAGGAGGCATGGGACCTTTCTGTACATTATTTTTGCGACTTCTTGCAAGTGTACAATTATTTCAAAATAAAAAATTTGGAAAAGAAAGTAAGTAAATACACTTCCAGCTAAATGTTTGAACTTCTGAACCCTAGAGCCAGGGATGGATACTCTACAGAGGACTGTGGTGCTATAAGAGTCCCCTGTCCAGGGGATTGTAAGAGTACTTTCCCTTCATGCTTCTGAAGGCAGAGAATAAGATAAAATGGCAAAAATAAACAAATGGGACCTAAAGAAACTTAAAAGCTTTTGCACAGCAAAGGAAACCATAAACAAGACCAAAAGACAACCCTCAGAATGGGAAAAAATATTTACAAATGAAGCAACTGACAAAGGATTAATCTCCAAAATTTACAAGCAGCTCATGCAGCTCAATATCAAAAAAACAAACAACCCAATCCCAAAATGGGCAGAAGACCTAAGGAGACATTTCTCCGAAGAAGATATACAGATGGCTAAGAAACACATGAAAGAATGCTCACCACCACTAATCATTAGAGAAATGCAAATCAAAACTACAATGAGGTATCACCTCACACCAGTCAGAATGGCCATCATCAAAAAATCTACAAACAATAAATGCTGGAGAGGGTGTGGAGAAAAGGGAACCCTCTTGCACTGTTGGTGGGAATGTAAATTGATACAGCCACTATGGAGAACAGTATGGAGGTTCCTTAAAAAACTAAAAATAGAACTACCATACGACCCAGCCATCCCACTACTGGGCATATATCCTGAGAAAACCATAATTCAGAAAGAGTCATGTACCACAATGTTCATTGCAGCTCTATTTACAATAGCCAGGACATGGAAGCAACCTAAGTGTCCATCGACAGATGAATGGATAAAGAAGATGTGGCACATATATACAATGGGATATTACTCAGCCATAAAAAGAAACGAAACTGAGTTATTTGTAGTGAGGTGGATGGACCTAGAGTCTGTCTTACAGAGTGAAGTAAGTCAGAAAGAGAAAAACAAATACCATATGCTAACACATATATATGGAATCTTAAAAAAAAAAAAAAGGTTCTGACGAACCTAGGGGCAGGGCAGGAATAAAGACGCAGGTATAGAGAATGGACTTGAGGACACAGGGTGGGGGAAGGGTAAGTTGGGACAAAGTGAGAGAGTGGCATGGACATATATACACTACCAAATGTAAAATAGACAGCTAGTGGAAAGCAGCCGTATAGCACAGAGAGATCAGCTCTGTGCTTTCTGACCACCTAGAGGGGTGGGCTAGGGAGGGTGGGAGGAAGACACAAGAGGGAGGAGATGTGGGGATATATGTATATGTATAACTGATTCACTTTGTTATAAAGCAGAAACTAACACACCACTGTAAAGCAATTATACTCCAATAAAGGTGTTTAAAAAAAAAAGGAAAAAAAAGATAAAGCGGCAGTGAAGGCAGAGTAACAATATATTGCCATGTTGCCCCTTTTTAACAAGGTAAGTCTTGCCAAAAGATAGGAGAGTTTCACAACTAAGGCTCCTAAGAGCAATCAGGGAGGCAGTACAAGTTCAACATATGAATAATACAGATAAGCATGAAACCCCAAGCCGGAAAGCAGTGAGAGGCGGCCTGGAGTGCCCTCCCGTGTAAAACTTCTTAGGAGGGAATACAGAGGGCTGCTGATTTCTTAATCACTGTCAAAGCCTCCTCCTGCGGGGTTCCTTAAGGGCAGGGTTATGGCTCTGAGGCTGCCATTAAGAGACAAATCTCCCTGCTGCCCCAACACCTGCCCCCTCCACTCCCCTCCTCTACACACTGTACACAAGTAAAGGCTGGTACTAACCAACTCAGGGAAAGGGCAAAGGTGAAGAGAAAGCCTCCAAAGGCAGTCTGGGGGAGGGTGGTGTATGTTTGGAATTAGAGGAGGGAGGAAGGGATGGACGCATAGTTTCACTGTTTCACTTGCTTTTGCCAGTCACCATTTCTCCAGCAAATATGTATTGTTTACCTGCCATGTGCCAGCCACTGTGCTAGGTGCTGGTGAGCAAAACTATACATGCACCTTTCCCTGGAGCCGCTAACAGTCTGGGGCTGGGGCGGGGGTCAGGGGGTGACATTAACCACACGTTCACACAAGTAAATACAAAATAACATCTATGATGGGTGCTTTGATGGAGAAGTACCATGAACACATATAATTGGGAAGGTAGTTGGTTTGCAAGAGTCCGGGAAATGGGGAAAGTCTTCCCAGAAGTGACCAAAGGAGAGAGCTGGCCACTATTTCTCACAGTAGCGTTCAAGGCAAGGATAATCGTCTTCATTTTACAAAATCGGAGTCTCAGGACAAATTAAGTCATTTGTCCCAGAGTAAGTGTTGGAGCTTGTAATCCAAAGCAGGCCTGTTGTACTCTAAAACCAATCATTGTTCCTGAAGTTCATACTGCTTTTATCTCAGAAGCTGATATTATGTCTCAGGTTCTGGTCTTCCCTAGAACCAGGGGACAGAGGGATCGTGTCCTGGGACTAGAAGCACCTTCAATTCACCATGTTCTATGGAGAGTTCTGTCTTGAGAAAATGAAGATTAGAACTGAAAAGCTCTGCTGAGGGTCCTCCCAAGCTACTCCTTTTACAATGTACCCAGGAGGACTATAAGCCATAAAGATAGGACTCCTGCTGCCATGTATATCATCTCAGTAAAGTTCCTCTGAGGTACATTTTACATACAGCGCTCTGTACAAGTCGTAAGTGATGAGTTTTTGCAAACGTATCCACCGGGACAATCCATGTTCCTATTACGACACAGAGCATTTCCAATGCCCTGAGAAACTCCCTATTGCCCCCTCCAAGGTACACCCACTTCCCCCCAGGCCATACACAGCCACTGTTCTGATTTCTATCACCATATACGTATATCTTCTCTAGAAATCCATATGCATGGAATCATACAGTATCGATTCTTCTGTGTTTGGCTTCTTCCACTCAACATAATGTTTCTGAGATTTATCTGCATTATTGTACATTACTGGCTTGTTACTGTTTACTGCTGAATCTTATTCTGTTGTATGACTATACACAATTTGCTTAGCCAGTATCCTGTTAATGGACATTTGGTTGCTTCCAGGTTTTGGCTATTATGAGAAAAGTTATGAACATTCATGGACAAATCTTCTGGGCATGTTTCTATTTTTCCTGGGTAAATAAGCAATGAAATTACTTGGCATAAGATAGGTGTATAATTAATAGCAAACTGCCATACAGCTCTCAAGAAGGGTTGTACCATTTTACACACCTTCAAGTGATAGATGAAAGTTCTTATCATTCCATATCCTCATCAATTCTTGTTGTTGTCAGACTTTTAAACTTTAGACTTCTTGGTGAGTGTGTAAAGGTAACTCATTATGGTTTAACAAGCATGTACCTAATGACTAATAATTTTGAGGCCTTTTTCACGTGGCCATTTGTATCTCTTCCTCTGTGAAGTGTGTCCTGAAGTCTAATGTCTATCTTCAACTTGAATTTTATTTTTATTACTGAGATGTAGAAGTCCTTTGTAAATTCTGGATACAAGTCCTTTGTTAAATATTTGTATTGTGAATATTTCTCACAGTCCAGAGTTTCTTTATTTTCATAATGTTTTTTATTTTGATGAAGTCCAATTTATCTTTTTTCACTTTATGGTTAGTGCTTTCTATTTCCTATTGAAGAAATTTTTACTTACCCAAAGATCACCCAAAGATCACAAAGATATTCTTCTGCTTTCTTCTAGAAGCATTATTAGTTTTGATGTTTAGGTTTATAACACAAGTTAACTTTTGTGTTTGGGGAGAGGTGGAGATCAGTGTTTTTGTCTTCCATATGAATACCCTATTGTTCCAGAACAATTTGTTGAAAATGGTTGCATTGCTTTTGTATTTTTGACAAACATTTGGTCTTATACTCGTGGATGAATGGCTGGACTTTCTATTTATTTGTTCCATTGCTAGATTTGTCTATCCTTTAACAAAAAAATACACATTGTCTTGATTACTATCACTTTTGAGAAGTGTCAGCCTATCAACTTTGTTTTTCTTTTTCAAAAATGAAAAATGGCCATTGTAGGGCCTTTGCATTTCCATATGAACTTTATAATTGGCTTGCCGATTTCTGCTTAGATTTTCACTGGGACTGCACTGACTTTTCAGATCACTTCAGAGAATATTGACATCTTAACAATTTTGAGTCTTCCTATCCATGAATATGTTACATATTTCCCTTTATTTAGATTTTCTTTAATTCTTCTCAGCAATGTTTCATAGTCTTCTGTGTAGAGGTCTCACGTGTCTTTCTTTAAATTTATCTCCAGGTGTCTTACACTTTTGGATGCCATTGCCAATGGAATTTTATATTTTACTTTCCAACTGTTCATTGCTATAGAAATACAATTGATTTTTATATATTGACTTCCACTTTCTAGCAACCTTGCTAAATTTGTTCATATTTATGTAGTTGGGGTGTGTGTGTGTGTGTGTGTTGTTTTGGTATATTCCTTAGGATTTTCTTTGAACACAATCATGTCATCTGTGAAGAGAGTTATACTTCCTTCTTTCCAAACTGTATATTTTTACTGCTTTTTCTTCTATTATTTCAATGACCATAGCCTCCATTACAATGTTGAATAACAGTGGTGAGAAAATACATTCTTGTCTTATTCCCATTCTTGGAAGGAAAGGCTTCAGTATTTCATCATTAGTACGATGTTAGCTCTAGGTTTTTCATAGTGACCTACACTGAGGAAATTCCCTTCTATTCCTAGTGGGGTGAGAGTTTTTTTTAAATCATGAATGTGAGTTGAATTTTGTCAAATGCTTTTTCTGCACCTATTGAGATGATCATAGAATTCTTCTCCTTTAATCTAATATTTTGAATTAATAATTAATTTTGTAATGTTAAACCAATCTTGCATTCTTGTGATAAATTCCAGTTGGTGAAAATATTTTTCTTTTTTTTTTTAAATTTATTTATTTATTTTTGCTGTGTTGGGTCTTCGTTTCTGCGCGAGGGCCTTCTCCAGTTGTGGCAAGCAGGGGCCACTCTCCATCGCGGTGCAGGGGCCTCTCACTATCGCGACCTCTCTTGTTGGGGAGCACAGGCTCCAGACGCACAGGCTCAGTACTTGTGGCTCACAGGCCCAGTCGCTCCGCGGCATGTGGGATCCTCCCAGACCAGGTCTTGAACCCGTGTCCCCTGCACTAGCAGGCAGATTCTCAACCACTGCGCCACCAGGGAAGACCTTTTTTTTTCCTTTTAATTTTATTTATTTATTTTTGGCTGCATTGCATCTTTGTTGCTGCGTGCGGGCTTTCTCTAGTTGTGGTGAGAGGGGGATACTCTTCTTTGTGGTGCACAGGCTTCTCATTGCGGTGGCTTCTCTTGTTGTGGAGCATGGGCTCTAGTCACGTGGGCTTTAGTAGTTGTAGCTCGCAGGGTCTAGAGCGCAGGCTCAGTAGTTGTGGCACACGGGCTTAGTTGCTCCACAGCATGTGGGATCTTCCCAGACCAGGGCTCGAACCATTGTCCCCTGCATTGGCAGGCAGATTCTTAACCACTGTGCCACCAGGGAAGCCCTATTATTCTTTTTATACATTGCTAAATTTGTTAATATTTTGATAAGGATTTTTGTGTCTGTATTCATCGGGTGTATTTTCTGTAATATTCTTGTAATCACCCTGTCTGGTGTTTTTGTTTGTTTGTTTGACTTTTTATTTTATTTTTTTCACACACACACACTGTATTTTATTTTTACAAGAGATAAATTAACTGACACCAAGCATTGTAAATGGATGACCACAACAAAAGCAACAATGATTGCAATTACCAAACACGAAACACACTCATACTATGTCATAATATTGACATTCAGTATAGTAATCCTCCACTGCAACAGTGCCTTTACTTTGCAGTGAAAACTGATTTGTATGTTTTTTGCCTCTGAGTCCTTGTGGGATTTTTTTTTTATTCAAACAGAAAGCCACAAAAATTATAATCATCCTCATCAGTTCACTCAGTCCCATGTAATTACTTTTTTTTCATCTTGATCTTTTGTTAGCACTTTTATGAATTCATCAGTTTTCCACTAGAGTTCTGAAAATGCTTATTCATTCAGTTCAGCAGTATAGTCAGTTACCAGAAACCTGTACTTGTCAGAGTCTTTTCCATGAATTCCTTGAAGATGAAACCCTTTTATAGGAACATTTTTGCGAAAGCATCAGAGTACACCCAGAACTGTCTGTAAATGACAAAAGACTTAAAAATGATCACGGTTAAATATTTGATGAAAGTTCATAATAATGCAATTGACAAGGAAATTTAGTTATTTCTGAGATATACATTTTAAAGTAATAACTAGAATTATGACTTATAACATTATACCAGAACATATAAGATTTTTAGAATTTTAGATTTTTAAATGAAATTTCTAAAAACCCTGTTTTTGATATCCATGTAATGTCAGCCTCATTAAATGAACTGGGAACTGTTCTTTTCCTCTCTATTTTCTGAAAGAGAGTGATGTTATTTCTTCCTTAAATATTCGATAGAATTCACCAGTGAAGCCATCTGAGCCTGGAGTTTTCTTTCTGGAAAAAATTTAAATTTAATTCAATGTCTTTAACAGCTATAGGCTATTCAGACTTCCTATTTCTTATTGTGTCAATTTTGATTAAATATGTTCTAAAGAAATGTATTCATCTTATCTAAGTTTCCAAATTAATTGGTATAAAATTATTTATAATATTCTCTTATTATTGTTTTCATGTCTGTGGAAAATATATTTCATTCATGAAATTGGTAATTCTTAAAATTATTTACCATATTCTCTTATTATTGTTTTCATATCTGTGAAATATATCATAACAACTCTTCTTTCATTCCTAAAATTGTTAAGTATTTTTCTCTTTTTTCCTTGATCAGTCTAGCTAAGGTTAATTTTATTGATCTTTCAAAGAACCAGCTTTGACTTTGTTTCCTCCTTGCTCATGTTTTCTATTTCATTTATTTCCACTCTTATTTTTAGAATTTCCTTTTTAAAAATTAACTTTGGGTTTAATTTTCTCTCTTCCTAATAATTACCTAAGGTTGACCATAAATCACTGATTTTATACATGTATTCCATTCTGATATAATCACTCAAACCTACAAATTACAAATTTCCCTCTAACCACTGCTTTAGCTTCATCCAACAAATTTGATATATTGCCTTTTATTATCATTTATTTCAAAATATTTTCTAATGTCTCATGATTTTATTTTAGTTCATAGATTACGTTCTAGTATATTTTTAACTTTGCAAAAATTTGGATATTTTACAGATAGTGTACTTATGTTGACTCCTAATTTAATACTGTGTGTGGCCAGAGAACATTTGCTATATATTTTAATTCGTTTAAATTTATTGAGACTTCTTTTATGGCCTAGACTAGGATACTATTATTCCTTGCTTTTACAGAGGAGCCTTTAAAAAGTGGTCCACTGAACCTCTTGCTCATGCCTTCATGTTCCCACCCTTTTCCACATTCCGATCTCTAAGCTTCTCATCCTGTCAAGGGCCAAACTCACACCCTTGTTTTCTTTACAAGCCTCTCTTTCTTTCCTGTAAACTAGACTTTTAGAGTTTCTCAAAGACTTGCAATCAGACTGATTCTCTGAAAGATAGCTTCTAGGAATATATTCCAAACCTCTAAGGAAATGGAAATCTGGGGCAAGTTTATGTTTCTAAAATATCGTGGAAGGATACATGGACAGAGAATAATAATAGTAATAAAATAATAATAATAAAATGTGAAACTCTTTAACATCTTCCTCAGTGATTTGCATCTTGAATGGTCTCTGAAAGAGCATCACGAGGGAAAGAGAGCCTAATATTAATATCTTGAGGGTGTAGATTGTATTCACCACCCCAAATATCTGTTTACAATATAGTTTAATGGGTTGTAAGGGGAAGATAATACCACTCCGTTTCTCCAGTGGAAAACAAGTGTGTTCCTGTTCCCATTCAGCACTATTGCTAGATAGCAGTGAAATGTCTGAAAGGGAAAAATCAGAATGGAAGTGTAGTGGAAATTACTAGTGTAGTGGAATTACCATCATTGGTATCCAGGTAGCCTCTCATTTCTGGGCACAAGGAAGGCTACACTTCCCAGACTTCTTGCAGCCAGGCAAGACCGCATGACTAGTTCTGGCCAATGGGATATAAGCAGAAGTTATGTGGATGGGCAGCCTTTCAACACCTTCTTTCCCCAACTTGGCAACAAATGATATTGCAGGTAGTGAGAAGACTTTGTCAGTGTAAGTTCCTGAATGGCTACTGACTGGCTATGTGGATGGCTTCACTCAAGCCCACTCTCTTTAGATACACAACAAGAAGTAAACTTTATTTTGTTAAGCCATTGTGATTTCAGGATAAAATTGTTGCTGCAACCCAACCTAACTCTTTGCTACTCAAAGCATTAGAAATGTAGTCTCAGGCTCTACCCCAGACCTCCTGAATCAGAATGCGCATTTTAAGAAGATCCCCAGATAATTCATGTATTAGTTTTCCGGGACTGCCATACCAAAATACCACAGAAAAGGTGGCATAAACCACAGAAATTTATTTCTCACAGTTCTGGAGGCTGGAAGTCCAAGATCAAGATGTCAGAATGATTGATTTCTCTTGAGGCCTCTCTTCCTGGCTTGCATGGTTGCCTTCTCATTGTGTCCTCACATGGCCTTTTCTCTCTGCATGCATTCATGGTGTTATCCTAATCTCCTCTTCTTATAAAGACACTAGCCAGATTGGATTAAGACCCTTCCTAATTGCCTCATTTTAACTTAATTACCTCTTTAAAGGCTCTATCTCCAAATACAGTCACATTCTGAGGTATTTGGGGGTTTAGGGTGTCAACATATGAATTTGGGAGGGTGACACAATTTAGTCCCTAACAATTCATATATATTAGGAACACTGACCTAATCTATCCAAAATGTATAGCAAGTCATCCTGAGACTCTAAAATGACTACTGTGGTCTGATTTGTACTGAATGCTAAGATAACTACAAGGCTCCTTCTGACTTTGGGTGTTTTATCATTATTTAGACTCACCTTTCCATCACTGTCTTTGGAACAAGTAATCCTCAGATTGCAAACATATTCTGCTTCTTAGGGTTGATAACAAACCAGTGATACATCTACTGAAATGCAGATTTAATTTTGGTGGTATGGTCTTGAAATCACTACATTAATTCAAAAGCTAAAGGATCCTTATTGGATGTTTCCAAAATAAAACAAGAAGGCATGTTATTTTCTTTTGCAGAGATCCAAGCTCTACCCAATGGCAGGCATCACACAAGGGAGTTTTCAAGGGAGTTTACTGACTATATGTTGGACATTTACACTAGACAGACATCTTCACTATGGTGCCAAAATCTGTATACTGAGGTCTAAATTTAGATTTAGAAGGGAATCATGCAAAGTTTAAAAACATATTTTGTCATTCCAAACTCACAGACTCTTGGTGATATAAGAATGCAAACCAATTATGTTCCAGTGCATGGGTTGGCTTTACAACGTGCCCACGAAGTGGCTGTTTAGACTCTGCATGAACAGCTCTAGTGCTAGGAGTCCACTGCCTTCCAAGCTGGCCTTCTCTCTCTCCCAACAGAGCTGACTGTCCTTTATCCATTGTTATCCTTGTGGTCATGTCCACTGTTCCCAGTCATGCCCCTTTGGTCACATAGAAATCTAGTCTTTTCTCATAAAATTGCCTTTCAGATACTTGTACTTTGCTTTATAATATTTCCCAGTTTTCTCTTTTTCAGGCTAACTACATCTATGTGGCTTTGGGAGGAAAAAAACAAAACAAAAACAGAAAATCAAATACTCTTTTAAATCCTAACACCATACTTCATAATAATATGAACAAAACAAAGGGCTCCTTATAAAACTATCATTTTATGACTCTGAGCATTGATTCTGCATTCCCAACTGGCAGGTCATTTGGCATTATTTTAAAATTTCACTAACTGCAAGTCCAGAGTGCCATTAAACGCAGAGAACTGACACCAGGGAGCACAGCACAATGGTCTAGAGCTGTGCTATCCAATATGGTAGCCACAACCTACACGTCTGAATAGAGTCAGGCAGACCTTGCCTTTAACTCCAATTCTGCCACTTGGAAATATTACTTAACCTTTCAGAGTCTCCACTTTTTTCTCTGTAAAATGGGAGTAACAATAAAACTCAATTACAGAACTGGCTTTACATTACCTGTTCTTATTATGACCCCATATGATAATGTGAATAAAGTGTTTAATAAAGTAAATACATATTCCTTGTCAGAAGCTGAGGGATCAAGTAACAGGACTAATGCAAAACATAAAGTTAGAGACAGTCCATTCAAAACCTATGCAATTTTGTAACCAGAGCACCAACAAAAAGGTGATCCATGGTAGCTGGGGAGATAAATTGGACTGCCCAGTAGGCAGGTCAGTATGGCTGGGGGCTGTCATCTTAGATACAAAAAATATACAAAATAGAGTGGAAATGCTGGAAATTAGAGCAAGGCTGAAAAGAGATGAAACAATGCAATCAGAAGTGGAGATGTGAGCCATGGGCTGCCATGAAGGTGGGCATGGGAAGAGTACAACCTGCTATGAACTGGAGGCCATGCAAACCTGGGGTGGGAGCCCAGGGGTAAGTCTCTATCTTGAATATTTAAAACTACAAATGATAGGGACTTCTGCTGCCAGTACAGCAGCAAGCTACGGGTTCTTTCTCTCTTCCACTGAAGATTATAATTCTACTCTCACTATTCCAGGTCCCTTTGCCAAGGATAAATTGTGTATGAACCAACACAATTTCCTCATTATACCAATGTGAACCTAAAGTCAAGTCCTGGCTCAACCCTTATAAGCTTTATCAACCGCATATATTATTCAACTTCTCTGAACTGCAAGGCCCTTGCCTTTAGGAGAAGGATAGTGTTCCACGCCTGCTAGTTGCATGGATTCTTTGGAGGTTCAGATAAGAAGCTGTGGAGTGCTGCACAAATATAAACGTCCTGGGAGGATGGAGTTTGAATGAGGTCAGTTTGGCTCATCTGTGACAGGGAGACATGGCTGCTACCAGCTGCAGTTCAGCTCTCAGAGTTTCAAGATGATTTAGGAGGCACAAGGGTCCTTCTTTGCTCCCTTCTCCTTATGTCACCAAGAAACACAACTCCAACTGCCCTCCCCCATCTTGCTGCCTCCCAGGGGACTCTGGAGCCTTGGACAGGTGCAAGGGTCTCTTATCAAAGAACTCCACAGAGTTCTTTAGATTCTCATCTAATGAGAATTTACTATGTACCAAGGATTGTGCAAAGCTTTCTACATGAATTTCCTCACTAGTATTATTTATCCTATTTCCACTGTTGGAAACTAAAGCTGAGTGCAGATGAGTAAGTGTGCCCAAGGTCATGGGGTGAGTTTTCTCTGTAGAAGAGTGTGATTTACATCCAGGGCTCTCTGTTCCAGTGCCTATGTTGGAGATCTTTGTGTGTGCAATCATTACTTCTTCTCTGAAGTCTTCTTTGGCCTTCTCCAACCGAAGGTGACCAAGTAACTGTAATGCATACTTTCCTCCACGGTTTTCACTTATCGCACTGCAGTGCAGATATGTTTACTGGCCTGTATCTCTAATTAGGCTTGGATTACATCCTCCTAAGACTCTGTCCTCGTAAAGTCTGGACACATAATAGGTAATGAGGATGTAATGAATAAGCAAATAGTCTCTGCACATCATATTTGAAGGCACTAATTTGACTTAGTAAACTGGCACACCATTCTCCCTTTGAATTTAAGTACTGCCACCTACCAACCCCCCGCACAGCGGTACTTTAGCTTCCAACCTTCACTCATGGGGAGGGGTGGGGGCCCATAAGTGGAGTTCACTAGAGCTACGAGACAAGTTCTATGTGATTAAAAATAAAATGTTTAGGGCTTCCGTGGTGGCGCAGTGGTTGAGAGTCCGCCTGCCGATGCAGGGGACACGGGTTCGTGCCCCGGTCCGGGAAGATCCCACATGCCGCAGAGCGGCTGGGCCCGTGAGCCATGGCCGCTGAGGCTGCGCGTCCGGAGCCTGTGCTCCGCAACGGGAGAGGCCACAACAGTGAGAGGCCCATGTATTGCAAAACAAATAAAATAAAATGTTTAGTTTAAACATTATTTTAGTATCACTGCTATCTGCTCCTTCAATATATTTGGACTTAAAGATAATAAGTTATAAAGAAAAGCAGCCAGAAAAATGCATAACTCAATAAGATATGAATTTCCAATAGAAAATAGAAAGTTAGGCACAGATTTTAGAGAGCACATTTAAAGGAAATGTGCTTTAGTCTGATTTTATATAGCTTGAGGAATTTATTTCCATACTTACCGCATGGTATTAAAGTATACCCAAAATAGATAAATCTTTGGTTACTTCAGGGAAGTGGTTCAACTGTAATTATGGATTAACACATACCCACAGTTCATAGTTGTTACAGTTTAGCATCAGTGCAGCCATTTACACTGATAATAGATGAAACACTCCTTTTTTCCTTCCCCCCAGGCACAGTGAATGACTCCCAGTGCAGGATTACCTTCCACTAAGCAGATTTCATAGCTCCAAGCCTCACATCATTTGTAACCATTAGGGAAAATGTGAGGCTGAACCAATTAAAAAAATAAAAACTATCCTGAAGCTCACAAAACCACATAATTACACTGCATCACTTAGCATTTTGATTGTTTGAAAAACCTGATACAAAGACTCAGAAACTGCCCCAAAATGCATCATAAACATGGTGCCTTTACTTATGTAAACTCTAGGCAAAGATAGATGCAGAGAGAAGGAGATAAGTAGAAATGAAGAGACAAATACTATTGTTATTTTCCCATTATAAGTCCATTAATTATTATTTTTGCATTCATTGGTGTTTTACATTTTTAAGAGCAAATTGCCATTTTACTTGTAAAAATACCCAGCAGTATTGCCACACTTTTCTTTTCAGAGTGTCCATTTGTAGTGAAAATACACAGACCTCTGGTAGAGATCAGATGATGAAGTTTGACACTAGATTCTCCTTTGACCTAAGATATATCACTTAGTCATTTTTGGTACTCAATATTTCCATCAGTAGAAAGGGGCTGTCTGCCTACCTCAAGATTAGTCACAATTTAAAAAAGGAAATTCAGCTTGTTAGTCAAAGCCACAGTAAAAATACTAAGCAGGTATTAGGGAGAGCCTGTGGTGCAATGTGTTATCTCTGCATTCCTTTTTGATGTTAAGCCTGAATGCATTTTCCCTATCCACTAACTCTGCCATCTCCCACCTCCCCATCAGTGCCATCCCCATGCACTTGGCAGCATTAGTCCTGTCCCCAGTCTTCTCAGGTTACTTTGCTTACTGAGAAGACAAAAGTCTGTCTGTAGCCAAGTGCTCTCAGGTTTCATCCACAAACAGAGATCCAGCATGGGAACCCAAGATAGAAAGGTGCTGTGACAGAAGCAAAGAATAAAATTATAATGAATGTTTCATGGAGGCCAACAACCGCAGGGAGGAAAGCAGAAAAAGAGAGAGACACGAAAGGGGAGCACCTGTGGTGACCTAAATGGGAAGGAAATCCAAAAAAGAGCGGATATATGTATATGTATAGCTGATTCACTTTGCTATATGGTAGAAACTAACACAACATTGTAAAGCAATTATACTCCAAAAAAAATTAATAAAAAAAAAGGGGAGCCCAAGAGTAGGGATGCAAAAGACACAAAGCAGAGGTGAGGCGAGAAAAGAAATGAGCACAGTATCGGGGACTAGGGCATAGATAGAGACAATGGCTTTTTTAAAAAGTTAATTAAAATATTACCTGTAGAAATCAAACTACATTCACTATCTCTTCTACATAAAACAAAACTCTCCTTATTATTTCTTTTAATCCAAGTAGACAAATGAGACAATAGAGATACCCAAAGAATTAATATTAAAACCTTTTGAAAATCATCAGGAACAAAACACTAAAAATAATCTAATGTTCACATTAGAGTATAAACTTCCAGACATATTCATAGCTTGTTTCCTTAGGTTTTGATTTTTTACACAAAAGGAGATATTTTACATGTCTTATAATATTCTTTTCAACTTAACAAGCACATCGAGAATAGCTTCCCATGTCGGTAAACATATATCAATGCCATTATTCTTGACAGTCATCTCACTTTTTCAATGCATGAATGAATGAGATTTCATTTAACCAGTCACCTGTTGGACATGCAAGTGGACTGGTTTTTGGCAAAAGTGCCTTATCAATTAGCTTTCAGTGGGTAAAAAAACCACCCCAAAACTTCACAGCTTAAAATAACAACTGTTTTTTGGGGGACTTAATTAAACTCAAAAGCTTTTGCACAGTAAAGGAAACCACAGACAAAACAAAAAGACAACCCACAGAATGGGAGAAAATATTTGCAAAATGATGCAACCGACAAGGGATTAGTCTCCAAAATTTACAAACAGCTCATGTGGCTCAATATCAAAAATACAAGCAGCCCAATCAGAAAATGGGCAGAAGACCTAAAGAGACATTTCTCCAAAGAAGACATACAGATGGGCAAGAGGCACATGAAAAGATGCTCCACATTGTTAATTATTAGAGAAATGCAAATCAAAACTACAACGAGATATTGCTTCACACCAGTCAGAATGGCCATCATCAAAGAATCTACAAACAATAAATGCTGGAGAGGGTGTGGAGAAAAGGGAACCCTCCTACACTGTTGGTGGGAATGTAAATTGGTACAGTCACTATGGAGAACAGTACGGAGGCTCCTTAAAAAACTAAAAATAGAGTTGCCATATCATCCAACAGTCCCACTCCTGGACACATATCTGGAGAAAAACATGGTTCAAAAGGATACATGCACCCCAATGTTCATTGCAGTGCTGTTTACAATAGCCAGGACATGGAAGCAACCTAAATGTCCATCAACAGATGAATGAATAAAGAAGATGTGGCACATATATACAATGGAATATTTACTCAGCTATTAAAAAGAATGAAATAATGCCATTTGCAGCAACATGGATAGACGTGGAGATTATCATACTAAGTGAAGTAAGTCAGACAGAGAAAGACAAATATCTTATATCACTTACATGCAGAATCTTAAAAAAAAAAGATAAGAATGAACTTATTTACAAAATGGAAACAGACTCACAGACTTAGAGAAGGAACTTATAGTTAACTGCGGGGAAGGGGGAGGAGAGATAGATTGGGAGTTTGGAACTGGCATGTACCCACTGCTATATTTAAAATAGATAACCAACAAGGACCTACTGTATAGCACAGAGAACTCTGCTAAGTATTCTGCAATAACCTAAATGGGAAAAGAATTTGAAAAAGAATAGATACATGTATAGGTGTAACTGAATCACTTTGCTGTACACCTGAAACTAACACAACATTATTAATCAATATGCTTCAATATAAAATAAAAATTTTTTACATATGAAAAAAATAAATAACTACCGTTTTTTTTTTTTTTAAGCTCACAATTCTTTGAGGAAACTGCAAGAGTTGGCACAGCTGACACAATCAGGGCCTCTCTCCACACAGCTTCTCTTCCTCTGGTGGGTTGACCTGGGCTCCTTCACATGTGTTAAGTTCAGGTGAAATCACACAGGTCTCCTCGGCCCAATGGAGAAAGCGGCTGAGCAGGAAGAGAAAGCCCAGCAAGGTGGGCAGTGCTTGGCCTCAGGACTGAGGCCAGAACAAAATGGAAGCTTAGCTTAGTGGAGTTCAAGTCTCAGGGAAGGCGGAAACTGCATACATCCCACTTCCGGTTGCCTAGTGTAATAGTTAACATATAATGATTAAAAACTGTGTGCAGTTGAGTAAACAGTATACGTGGTAGGGCCTTACCGGGTGGAGGTCTGAGGAGGAATCTGGAAGGGCTATGCTAACAGCCCCAACAGCTGGGATTCCAAGGCCCCAGAACAGGGTCTGGTACCCAGGGAGCCCTCAGCAAATATCCATCACATGAACACCTAATAGAGTGACTAGACTGACAGGTGAGGAAGTAGCCCAAGATACCGTGTGTCTTGATTTTGATAAAGAGTAGATGAGGTCTGTGAGTATATCCTGTGGACAAGGGCACTGCACAGTGTGGGTAGTAGTTCCATTATGTGTATTTCTACCTGATTGACCAAATGTACCCAAACTGTGGATTAATATCAATAGTTCAAGGTATACGTCATAGGGCTCTGTCTTTGGTTTTGTCTGGTTTACTATTTTCACAATACGAAATTTTGTTTCTCCAAAGTAATTCCTTTTTTAAAGAAAGTTTTGATGGACCTCAGTGTTTGACTTAAATTATTTTATTATAGTATTACTTAAATATAGGCACAAATAAGATTAAATGTTGCTGATGGCTTTTATATAACTCCAAAGCTAAACGTTAAAAATAAAACGCAAACCCCGTGAAAGTCAAGTGAACAGCATTAGTGTGACAGGTGATGTTCTCTGGCTGACATGAAATCACTGGCTTACCTCAAGTGGTCCTGACGGCGACAGGCAGGTGCTTTTGAGCTCCACATGGCAATCCTGGAAGGGGCTGGGGATGTCTGTGAGTCAGCCTTCTGCAGCCTGATACAGTGTCATTGGCCTCAGCTCAGCACACGTGCATCATTTACATGTCCAGTTGCCTAGTTTTCTTTTCTCATCAGCCTGGACCACTTGTTACAAGCACAGTCTTAAACACTAAAGCAAACCCATTCACCAAAATACCATGTTGATCTCAAGACAACTAGAGCTTTTCATTTTTTATATGGTCATTGAAAGGAAACAGAAAATATAAGATTCCTGTAGAGAACTCATTCAACTCATTCAACCAAGAATGGCTGGACTTCTCTGGTAGTGCAGTGGTTAAGAATCAGCCTGCCAATGCAGGGGACACGGGTTCAATCTCTGGTCCGGGAAGATCCCACATGCTGCAGAGCAACTAAGCCCGTGTGCCACAACTACTGAGCCTGCGCTCTAGAGCCCATGAGCCACAACTACTGAGGCCACGGGCCACAACTACTGAAGCCTGCGAGCCTAGAGCCTGTGCTCTGCAACAAGGGAAGCCACCACAATGAGAAGCCTGCGCACCACAACAAAGAGTAGCACCCGCTCGCTGTGACTAGAGAAAGCCCGTGTGCAGTAGTGAAGACCCAACACAGCCAAAAATAAATAAATTAAGTTTTAAAAAAATTAAAAAAAAGAATGGCTGAGCACTGACTAGGCACCAGGCATTTGCTAGATGCTGTAGGTACAGTGATCAACTATACAGAGCATGGTCCTGCCCACAGGATGAACTGAACTAGGGATACTAGGATTTGCAGGTGACACCGGATTGGGACAGAGAAGCAACACGTGAAAACAGGACCTGGATTATAAAGAATCTTTATATTTTTTCTCATTATAATACTTTAAAATTCCTAAATCAACTACATGTTTATTGTTTAAAAAATTGCAAGTGATACAGAAGTCTACAAACTAATAACTGAAAGCTACCCCCTCTCAATACCCTCTAGTCCCACTCCTCAGGAGTCACAACTGTGCTGACCTGAATCTTCCATGAGATCAGAAAGCTCTGAATAAGTTCATTCTCTGAGCAGAATTCCTTTAGTCTCTTGCCTTCTTCTCTCCTCGATGGCATCTTCTAAAAGGTGTCCTTCTTATGTGAGAGAACCTTCCTAGATTGAAGTTACAAGGAATCACAGAGACTGGGCAAAACTCTTCAATTTTGTAGAATCATTACCTTGTTCTAAGTTTTGTGAAAAGGATTAAAAGTACTGCATGCAAAACACCTGGCATACAGTAGGCAATAAATAGTGATGGCTATTACAATTTAAAATATTGGTTGTTCTTAAAATGCACTGGCTCTTCCAAGTGTAGTGTTCTGTGTCTTGATTATGCAGTGATGGCAGTTCTTTTTCCAACAACCTTGGGAAAAAAAGTGTCCTTTAATATGGCTGCCCATCAGGGATTATAGCTTTCCATAATCTTTGGAACGCCACTTCTCAGTTGCGCTTGCATTTAATATAATATCCCCTTGTTCTCACGGAGGAGATGCTAGAGGAAGGTGGAGGTTTGGTCATTTGAATTGAGATAGGCGTTAGTGTCAGGACCATATTTCTTTTCCAATTCTAAAATCTAATTTCCTCAGAACTGTGTTTAACAGTTCTACGTTTACAGCTCGAGTTCCTGGCGTCCCATCCGCTCACATCACTTAGGTAATGCTTGGAAAGTACTTCGAAGGAAATGGGCCCAGAAGTGCTAAGTAGAATTACACGATATGAGTCGACAGTTGGGAGCCACAGTGAATAGATAAAATCTCCTGTCTGCACTACATTTCATTTTCTCTGGTAGATTTTATGGAACCCTCATGTGTTACACTGGAAATAAAGCAGGAAGTCACATTTTTATGAATAATCTGTGTGTTGAATATTGAACAAAATAACAAAGTAGTGAAATGGATTACTTGCACTCAGTCGCCAGTCGGGCTTAATAAAAATAGTCAGAAATTAAGGGTCAGTCACTTTCCATTCTGTAATACTTTTAATAAATAACAAAAAATAAAGATAGGAGAAGGATCATGGAGGGGGAACAGCTTTGGAAATTTTTCTTATTCAGGGAAAGTGGTTCTGGAGAATTTGAAAGGTCCTTTGTCCATGGAGAACATTTACTTAAGAATATTCACCCATACATTCATTTGCACATTAATTAAGTCAACCTTTACTACATACCTTCAGAGAACCAAGTGCTGGGCTAGATACTGGTGTAGAAGGCATGCTCTCCTGGAGGCCAGATAAAGTGTGTCCCTGCAGAACACAGAGAAGGGAATCTTCTGGGAGGTTCATAGAAAGTGTCCCTGGACGAGGTGATATCTAAACCTTCACAGGGGTGAATAAGTGTTTTCCAGGTGGAGATGGAGAGGAAGGGATTCCATGGTGGTGGAACAGCAATAACAGAAGCCCAGAGATACAAAACACAAGGAAGGGTGAGGGAATAACAAGGTTTAATGAACTGGAACACATCGTGTTGTGCATCTATGTTCCACGGAAGAGCCATGTGGCTCCTCAGAGCATCCTGTGCAGGTCCACAGGGAAGAAACCACCACTACCCAACTGTTCCTGTTCTGGGACTGCTCTCTGTACTTGCAAGATGAAATGTACATAATTTGGAGACGTTTGTTCATTATTTTCTGTAGAGCCATTGTCATTATTCCATTATATGTTGATGGAGAAATCTATGGTTTATGAGTGCTTTCCAGCTGTGTGTAAGTTTGTGTAAGTTACACAAACCAGTAACAGAGTAAACTCTAGGCCATACAGCCCAAAGAGACATGTAATACCTTGACATAGGAAATAAACTGATGACTTATTAAAATAAAGTAAGTGGGTATTTACTACTAATAATAAATAAAGAGGAAAAGTGTTTTCTCTTCTCTCCAATGCCAGAGTGATATATATATTTTGCTTCTGAGTGTCTCCCCCTAACCTCATCTCTATTCCCCCTAAATTGGAAAATCAGATGAGGAGACAGAGGGGTTCGGGAAGCTGAAGTTGAAGAATATAAATAAAACAGATGGACTACTTGACATGTGTGAATATATTCAGGGACTATTTTAACTTCTGGCAATGAGCTTAGAGCTAAATCATTGATTGGTTCATAGAAAAGTAAACAATTTTTAAAATCATGGCAATTATTAACTCCAGGGAAAATAAAAAGTTGTTCTATAAAAGAAATGTAGTCATAATATATAACATGGCTTAGTTGTGAGAAAATATTCACCTAGTTATATTAATGTAAAGACAATATGTATCTATCAAACTTATGATATAATTATAGTGAGAGGATATGGAAGGGAAAGTTTATGTGCATGAATTGGGAATGCAGGAGAGGGTATAATAAAGGTAACAGTGTTAAATCTGAAAAATCAAAACAGGGCACTTGATCATGTTATTTAGAAGTACAGAGGTAAACACATAAAAAACAGTTAAAAGTTGAAAATGGCTGCTCATGTACAAACGGTCAATAAGCACATGAAAAGCTCAATATCACTAATCATTAGGCAAATGTAAATCAAACCCACAATGAAATACCACCTCCCACCCATTAGGATGCTTCCATCAAAAGTAAAGAAAAATCACAAGTCTTGGCAAGGATGTGGAAAAATTGGAAACCTTGTGCACTGTTGGTGGGGATATAAAATGGTACAGCCCTGTGGAAAACAGTATAGCAGCTCCTCAAAAAATTAAACATAGAATTAATGTATGATAAAGCAATCCCACTTCTGGGTATATACCCAAAAGGATCAGAATCAGAAACTTAAAGAGATATTTGTACACCCTTGTTTATGGCACCATTATTCACAATAGCCAAAAGGTGGAAACAATTCAAATATCCATCGACAGATGAAAGGATAAAAAAAATGTGGTATATTCACACAGTGGAATATTATTCAGCCTTAAAAAGGAAGGAAAGTCTGACACATGCTACAACATGGTTGAATTATGCTAAGTGAAATAAGCCAGGTACAAAAAGACAAATACTGTATGACTCCACTTATGTGAGGTACTAGGGTAGGGTCAAATTCATAGAAACAGAAAGAATGGTGGTTACCAGGGATGGGGGAAGAGGAAGGGGGAATTGTTGTTCAATGGGTATAGAGTTTCAGTTTTGTAAGATGAAGAGTTCTGAAGACTGTACAACAATGTGAATGTACTTAACGCTACTGAACTGTACACTTAGAAGTGGATAAGATTATTTTATGTTATGTGGTATATTTTACCACAGTTAAAAAAAGATGTTCCTGAAACAGAGAGGTGAATGGCCAAACTTGTCCCTCGGGCCATACTTTGTCAACCCCTAGTCTGAGATTGGAGGTAATGACATCAAAGAGTAGAAAGAAATTTTTTTTGCCTTAAGAGCTGGTGAATGCTGGGGAGGCAAGCCATTTCCGGGGCCTCTCTGCATCTCTGGGATTTAGTCTTGGGGCGGTAAGTCACAGATGCACAGCACATGTTCCCTGAATGGAACTGCAGCTCCTTGACGGCGACTCCTAGAGAGGGTTGAGTCTGGAGTGAATCAAACAGGGAAGGCAAGGAGTAAGAAACAACGTTTACGCTGGAGGAAAACGGGTTTCGGTAACACCAAGTCTCTCCCTCAAAAGTAAAAGTTCCAATCACCTACATTAAAAGTATCCTATGTTCGGGGACCCTGTGATAAGCCTCTGGAAAGTTCTCGTGTGTATCTCCTCCACAGAGCTGCTTTGTTTTCAGTGTTGACTGTTTTTAAGGTATACTTAAGACAATGTCAGAAGATCTTTTGAGAGGGTTTCCAAGTGTCCTGCTGTACTGTAAATGTAAGGTGTCTAGGTTTAAAATAAGAGAACAATATCACCAGTGACCTGGAGACCCACACTATAGGCATCCTCTTGGGGCCACGTTACCTGAAGGGGTGGGTGAGGCGAGGGGGTGGCTCGGCTTTCTAATGCACAAACCCTGGCAGCTGTCACCCTCAGTGAGTGACAGCACTTACGTCCTTCCACTCATGCCCACATTTCCATATTCTCTCTGAACTACCTCACTGCACAGTGCTTTTATCAAACCCATTTCTTTAAAGGACACCTCCCCTGAAGTTCAGAAAATATTTTACTAAGAAACGGAGATGACACAGAATCACTGAAGAACGTATTTATGGTCCTAAGTCCTGTAGCTCCTGATTTGAGTTAGCTTATTCCTACAGCACCAATGCATCCTGTCTCCCTCTTTGCCACTGTGCCCCGTGTGGTGTCTGATTCACACTGTGGTCCCGGCACCCAGCCTGGCATGGAGAGACCCCTGAGTTTGTCCTAGGAAGGGGTGTTTTTTTCTGGTCTCAGTTAAGATCCTTGTGTGTCGGTCCTTCTGGGGACCAACTGGCTATTGGCTGGGGGGACGGAGAAGACTGGGTCGCATGTCACTCATTCTCCAGAAGGCTAGCTGAGCTCATGGCACATGGGCTTGTTCCAAAATGGTGAGTAGAAGATGCAAGGCCTCTTGTGGCCTAGTCAGAGCTGTACATTGTCCCTCTGCCACTTTCTATTGACCAGAGCCATCACCAGGCCAGCCCAAATTCCAGGGGCTGAGGAAAAGACTCTTCCTCTTGATGGAGGAAGCTTCAAAGTCACGTTGCAAGAACTGTGCATCAAGGGAGGAAAATAATTTGGTCCACTTTTACAACCCATCTATCATGGGAGCCATCTACTCCCTTATTTACCCCCTGTCCATTATACCCTATACTCCAGCCAAACTCCAATCCTCACTTCCCAAACACGATGCCAGATACTTTCAGACATACATGTTTCTGGACTTGCTATTTCCTTGACCTAAAATGCCTTTTTCACCCCCCCATGCCTTAACCCTTACTTAAATTGTCCTTGAAAGAGTGACTTACAACTCCAAGTTAAAAGAGACCGATTGAAGATGCATTCCCCTTTGCTCCCAAATCCACAAGGGCAGAGAGAAGAGAAAATGACAGGTGACAAAGTATTTCAACAAAACGGGATATGGAAAGCAGATGCACGGTGCCTAACTTAGCAGACCAGAAAGAGATGTGTGCCCAAAGGTGTGGCAACCAAGCAACAAAGTGAATCTCCTGCAGAACCCAGAGGACTCAGGAACGAGGGGCTGGTTGCCTAGTAAGGTAGAGTGGGAGGGGCTGAACGCTGGATTTGTTGAATGTACAGGAAGCCGTCAATCCCTGGATCTTCCCACTCTCCCCACACAGCCAGGTGAATACCCTTCTTCACCCAGAGGCCTAGAGGTTTAATCCTGAAGAGGCTTAGCCTGAGGAACTCTGGAGTTAGAAAGAGCAGGCATAGCTCATGGCAGGGGTGCCATTCTGAAAGGAGGGCTTAAGGGGATGTCTACACACTAGAAGGTGAAACTTCCAGCGGCATGCCCAATCTGGCTCTGAGAAAGCGGGCAATCAGCTTTATACACCCCAAGCAAGAGACTGTAAGATTCCTCTTTAGGGAAATGGACCAACTCAAAAAGAAGATGTAAAAATATTGACATTTGTGAGCTGCTCAGTAAAATGTCAAGATACCTGCCTGACTGCCCTCATAGGGAAGCCTCCAGCCACAGGCTTAGCTCTTCTGTACAGATTGTTCCAGGAAGCTTGAAGCAGGAACAATCTGCCAAGGTCAAGAGACATTTGAACAAAGCCTCTACTATGAGAGACAGCAACAAAACCAACATCAACCAAAGAGATGGGGAGGTGGGCGGCAGAACTTGGGTAATAAGAAAGGCAAGTCCACGTTTCCAATAAACAAAAGTCAACACACAATACTTACCTCTGAAAATATTAAACAATAGTATGATAGGCATATTGGTTAGAAATATATTGGTAGCAGAACTAAAAGTGAAAAGTGCTGGAAATAATTGTCTCTAAGAAGGAAAGAGAGGGCTTGGCTGATTTCACAAAAAGGCTTATAAAACTATTAGATGGACTAAACTGTGTACATGCACTACTTTGTCAGAATAAAAATTTATTATTTTTTTAAATAAACAAAACCTACTTAAACATCCTCTCTTCTTGAAAGACTTCTCCATCTCCCAAGTCCATGGCTCTACTTTATGTGTCTTCCTGTGACTATGTTCATAGGACTAGTTTATTGACACATTCATGAATGAATACGTTGGTGAGAACACAGTCAAACATTTAACCACGTTTTACCTGTAATGTATCTGTTCGATTGCCTACCTTTCTACTAGGCTTTAGGCTTTTTGAGGTCAGAGCTAAATCTTAATTTAATGCTGGGCATTCAGAAGACATTCATTCCCAACATGCAGAGAGGTGGGGAGTGGAGATTAAATTACAGCCACTTCATAAGGCAAACATTTTCTCCCTTTATTTATTTTTAATTTATCGATTTGTAATTAGTCTTGTTGCTAAAAAAGAATCTAAGCTGACTTGTAAAACATATCCAGTCAGAAGTAAGTGCAGAAATCAGGGCAGATGGGAAGCCCGTGTTTAAAAAGTCACACCAAAATATTATTTAAAACAAAAGAAAGAAGGGTGGGGGAGAGAGGGATGAGAAACACAAGCAGGACAGAAGGAAGGGAGGGCATTTAAGTCATTCAAATGGCCAAGAAGTTGCCACATGCTTGCGCTTCATCTCCAGCCCTACCATCCACTTCGGAAATCTCACAGCCAGCTTTTCACTCAGTCTGTCCTCCCCGCTAACCAGTTCCTTCCCTTAGCCGATGGCCGATGCCAACTCATCCTATAAGACCAGGCCACTCAAAGTGTGCTCCGAGGATGTGTGCCAGCCTAGGAACAGTTTTCTGTTTGTTTTTTAAACCAGTGAATTGAGGTAAGTCTGCAAGTTGAAAGACAGCACTTAGAAATGTTTTGTAGTAATATGTTAGAGTAATTTCATATCTTTGTGCTCTAATCACAAAGTTGGGCTTGAGTTTTTTTGTTTTTTGTTTTTGCTTTCCTAGTCAATCATTTTTATTGTATTTGCATGGCAGACTGAAAATTAAAAAGAGAAAAGGATTAGCCCTTTAGTATAGATAGTTTGAAAAGCTACATTAAGACTCCTTTCCAATATCACCTCCTCCAGGAAACCTCACCATTTTCTCCCAGGTGGGGTGGGTGCTTTTCCTCCCTACTTCCACATAGCCAAGCTGACCTTGTGCAGTTGTTTTAATTATCTGTTTATAACTGTTTCCTCCAATAAACTGCGAGCTTCTTGAAGGGCAAGCACTATATCACTATATCTTAGTTATGTTTGCATGCCCTGCACTGAGGACAATGCATGGCCCACAGTAGATGTTTAATAAATGTTTGCTGAATATAAGAAACTGAACGGTCTCACTTGGGAATATACAGCCAACATGGGATTCAGCGGTTCCTGCTTATCTAAGTTTCCATTATTAATCAAATCACCTTCTGATAGACAATCATTCTTTATAAATATGCTCAATCATTAGATACAGTTATTGGCAAATAATCATATTGTTATCCTGGGACCCTTTCTCACAAGTTTCTTTAGCATAAAGTTGTAAATACTTTCTCTGTATTTCACGTTGTGTTGATTTCACAGCTTAACCCTCTGAGGTAATTTTCCTAATTTTTGCATTCAAATGAACACCTCACTTTTGCTCTCCTGCACTTCAAATACTCCAATGTCAACTGGGTGTTTTTTGAAAGGGCCTGTTTTAATCTGACCATCACTGTAACATGTTACAGAGACAGCAGCTTGCAAAAAAAATAATAAAGGAAAACAAAAGAATGTTGTCCTTTTGTTGTAATCTGTTGGAAGAGATGAGATGAATGCTTTGAAATGAAGCATTTAATATGAGAACACTGAATACTGTGCCGCTATGAGGAAGCCGTCTTGTTTATCTACAAGATAAGGGCCATGTGTAGCCAGGTGCATTACGAGCTGTTTCCAGAAACTTGGAGTCTGAGTTGGAAATGACTTGAGTATTTTTTTCCCCCAGAAGCTATAGTTTTCTCTCCTCTAATATTAGTGGAATGTGGTATAAAATCCAAAGTTGTGATCTTTTCTTAAGCTGCAAGTTCATTGCCATCCTGCGGTATTGTAGTTTTCATCCATCCTCTTTAGCATAATTGCCTTAGAAGTCTCCTTCATGTTGATTCCTAACACTTAAAATTTTTTTTTCTCCAAATCTCCTGAAACCTAGACCAACTTACCACACACCCATGTCCTCTAGGGTGCAACTGTAAGGGGCTCTGTAGCATGTGTGAGAGGCTGAAATGACAGCGCACAGACTGAGAGGCCACGCTGGGCACTCACTGCACCCATGGGAACCTCCCATTAGCTCTTACACCAGCCCCAAGGTAATGCCCAGTCCCTGTGAAATTCCCAGAATTCAGACACTAACTGTAGATACTGTAAGATGGGCTGCTAGGAAGGGCTACTGCCATGTGAATCTCCTTCTCCTTGACTGTCTTTTCATCTTTTCAGCTTGATAGTCATGAGTGCTTTTCTGTTGGTTGTTTTTTTTTTTTTAGGGAGTGGGGAGCTGTATGGGAAAAGGTACTCATTTCTATATTGCTGTTGCTGCTACTAAGAGGTAAAGTTGAGGGTAACTGCCAACAGCTTCCCCTTTCTCTTCTTTTTGTTCACTCGATCTGTCTGGACCAATGCACAAGGAAAACAGGCAGACAGAGTGGCTCTGCATAGTTGCACTGTTTTTTAAAACTGATAAAGAATGTGTTTCCCACAGCTTAGGATAAAAATATATTATAAAGTGCCTGAGCAATTAAACAAGTTGTATTTGCAAACATCTGCTGTCCAGTACTGTTGCCTGTGTTCAAACAGAGCCTCACAGTGCCTTTGGCAAACCAGGGTGAGAAAAGCTGGGTGCCATTTGCTAAATGAACTCTTCCAGATTACAGATCTGTGGCCTGAGGGAATTCATTCAAATACACATGGGAAAATTAATTCCCAGAGAGGTAGTTATTCCCTAAAAAAAAAAACAAAAAAAAAAAAAAAAAAAAACAACCCTGGGACTTAGAGTGAAGTTGGCAGTAAGTCAATGAGTGTTTTGTTAACCTCTGCTAAACCATATTTATATTTACGTCTGAGTCACAGAATCCTAAAGTTAAAAAGGGGAAAATGAGACTTCTGGTTGAGAATGGCTTCTAACAGTACCAGAGCTTCCCCTGCAATTTTTTTTTTTTTTTTTTTTTTTTTTTTTTGCGGTACACGGGCCTCTCACTGTTGTGGCCTCTCCCATTGCGGAGTACAGGCTCCGGACACGCAGGCCCAGCGGCCATGGCTCACGGGCCCAGCCGCTTCACGGTATATGGGATCTTCCCGGACCGGGGCACGAACCCGTGTCCCCTGCATCGGCAGGCAGACTCTCAACCACTGCGCCACCAGGGAAGCCCTTCCCCTGCAATTTTCCAATCGATACCTATAAAGATAAACCCAAAAATAGAAACTCTCAATAGCATCACAAAGACTGCCAGCCCAATGCCCAATATGGGGGAAATGGTTAAAAATGCAGATTCAAGTTCTGAATTTTGAATCTACTATTTAATAGTTGAGTAACCTTAATTTTCTCACCTGCAGAGTAGAGATAATGGGGACAATCTCATAGGCTTGTTCTGAGGATTAGAGAAGATATGCCTGTAAAGCCCTCAGCACCCTGCACTGGCAGCAAGTAAATACTTAGCAAATGTTAGCATGAGTAGCATAGTTTCATGGTTATTAATGTTGTCATTGTAACACAAGATTTCCTCTATTGTCCTGGAATTGTAGCAAATGCAGAAGCAATGGTACAGAATGTTCTACGTTTACTGTGAGGTGCTCATTTTAGTCTTCCCCACCCCTAGCCCCAACCCACCTCCACTACTAATACAAAGGAAGAACTGGCAGACAAGTGTGATATCTGGGTGAATATTCAGAAGAAGTGTCTATAATAACCTCCCCTTCCCCATGGGGGAGGATACCTGATGTTTCTTCTCTAAGAGCCTAAGGGAGGGGGATCCTAAGAAAAATTCTAACTAAGTTCGGGGGTTTCCAACACCCCCATTTTGCATTAACCAAGAGATTTAATGATCATCCTTACTCTGAAGTTTGGTGAGGCGACAGGTCAGCTGAGGATCTAATGTGTTCCTTGGGCTTGGAGAAATGAATGTGAAAGAGATGGAGGAATTGAGGGAAGAAGTGGCTGAGAAGCTGGTTACACTTCCACTACATTCATAGCAAGGATACAAGAACGTTCCATGGTTGGATGGATACCACTTAGAGGTGGCTGGACTTTTTTCATTTCACCTATATCTCAACAAGGAGCCCCATCTACCATGTAAAAGCATGCCAGCTACAGAGGCTACTGGAATCAAAAGGGAGGATAGAGGCCAAAACCTGATCCCACAAATCAAGGGCTCTGCATAGGAGAGTGTCCTTTGTTTCTCCCAGGGTCCTCCAAAGAGACCATCAGAGAGCCGGCAAGGGGAAACTGGCCACACGGAAGTGTCGATAACCCGCTAGTGGTAGCCAGAGAAGCAGGAACAACCAAAAGTGAAAGGACCTGCCTCTTGTCCTCTCCCACTCAAACCCCTGAAGAGGAAGCAGCTCTGAAGTCCCATCTCCAGCCTGATCTGTGGTAGGGATGGGGATAGAAAGAGCTTTGAATTGAATGTAAGACTGACATTTTAAACTGATTATGAGCAAGGCTTATTAATCTGTTTTGATAACCAAAAGTGACTGAAAATGTTGCAGAATATGGGTAAAATATCATCAAGGGACCCAACACCCGTGATGGAAATGGCAGTTAACAGAGCATAATTATTTAGAAAAAAAAGTGTCATGTTTTTGCTTCATTATGTTGAGATTCCTCAATAAAGTATATGTTATTATTATTAGTTATAAGGCTGTTGGGGCAAGATTTAAAAAGAGAACCACATATAAAGGCTTCAAGTCACAACCAACTCTAGCTTTAAATCATGAAACAGAAATAGCCTGAGAAAAGGTGTACAAGAGTCCCCATCTTTCCACTATGAGCCCACTGACTCAGTTGATTGAGCCTGTACAAACCAGGAAACCAGGCTACTATCCCTCTCTATGCATTAGGAATGCTCTATGAAAACAATTTTTCCTGCAGTAGTCCTCATCAGCATCTTCTTGCAACCAAGTAGGTAACACAAACACACGCATACACACACACACACAAAGAACTGGCTCAGAAACTAAAGGGCAAACTGTGGTGCTGTCTGAAATCTACAGCCCATGTCACAAAGCACTGGCAATGGTTAATGGAGAGAGCCTCAAAAGAAGTGCACCCTGATCACTGTATTTCTCCATGCCTTTTCTTGGCTCAGAACACCAGAGAATCACACAGTAAAGAAGGAGCATCTGCTGAGAGCAGAGGTTCACTAGGTCAAAGTCTCCTGGAAAAGAGAACTGGAAGGGGAACAATATACACTAATTTGTTTTTTAGCTGAAGGAAGATCAAGTGAGTCAAGTGAAACCTGTGACCAGTTGAAATAGAGATATACCTAGGGAATGCATTCAAAAGTCCAAAGCACCCTTAAAATAAAAGATTTTTAATGTTTTTAAAAACCTCTTTATTGAGGTATGATTGGCAGGTTAAAAAATGGTACATATATAATGTATACAATTCAATGAATTTGAGGATAAGTATACAGCTGTGAAACCAGCACCGCCATCAAGGCCATAAACAAGAAAGAAATATTAGCATTTATAACAATATGGATGGCCCTGGAGGCTATTTTGCTAGGTGAAATAAGCCAGATACAAAAAGACAAATATTATATGAGCTCACTTACATGTGGAATCTAAGATAGTCAAATTCATAAAAGCAGAGTAGAATGGTGGTTGTCAGGAACTGTGGGGATGGGAAAATGGGGAAGTGATGGTCAAATGGTACAAAGGTTTAGACATGCAAGATAAGTTCTGGAGATGCACTAAACAGCTTAGTGCCTACAGCTAACAATACCGCATTGTATACTTAAAATTTGCTAAGAGGGTAGATCTCACGTTAAGTGTTTTTAGCACACACATACAAAATGATAAAGCAAGTGGCAGGAAACTTTGCATAGTGATGGGTATGTTTATAGCCTTGATGGTGAAGATTTTAAATGTTTTTAATGTTAAAAAAGTAATGTAACCACCCCCCCATAAAACTAAAAAAGTGGACAAAAATGTATGAATCAACCATTTTGAGACATTGGTTGACAGGCAGTACAAGACTATGACCCCTAAAAAAGGGAAAACAAATGAGGTAAATCCTAAAATCCCCTTGGATTTCTGCCTGTAGTCACTCTGTAGGCTGCTAGATAAGGAAGGGAATCCTACACAGAGCATGGTACTCTCACTGAATTCAGACAGGCAGAGGAGGCTGGGATTTGCAGGGCAGAGTACCACAGGAAGGGTACCACACAGAACAAGAACTCCAGAAGTCTTTGTGAGGATCTCTGAGACTGCTGCTGAATACTG
Source organism: Mesoplodon bidens (assembly GCF_964165515.1). Classification (NCBI taxonomy): domain Eukaryota; kingdom Metazoa; phylum Chordata; class Mammalia; order Artiodactyla; family Ziphiidae; genus Mesoplodon; species Mesoplodon bidens. Next base: position 64,244,148 of record NC_138162.1, on the reverse strand, counting down.
AGCCATACTTGCATAAGGTGAGACTCCACAAGGTTGAGCAAAAGATGACTGAGAAATTGTGAGCTGAACAATATTCAGAGCTCACACAGGATTGGAGAAGTTCAAGCTGAACACTCATGCCTCAGTACTAGGATCAAACTAGTGTTTTTAAACAAAGCCTCCAAAGGATCAAGCTGATCAGAAGTAACTTTGCTTGTCATAACAAAGTCCAACACTCTTAAAGAAAGAATATTCGTTGCTCAAAAATATCAATTTCAAAAAGTCCAGCATTCAACCAAGCATCACTAGACACAGAAAGAAGTATGGACATATAACTAATAATTAGGAGAAAAGTTAGTCAATCTAAACAGATGCAAAAATGACAGAAATGAATGGAATTAACAGACAAGGGGCCTAAAACACAACTGTTATAATCATGTTTAAGTATTTAAAGGAAAACATGTACATAATAAAAAGAGAAATGAATGACATAAAGAAATAAATATAACTTCTATAAATAAAAAGTACAATATCTAAAATGAAAAATTTACTACATGGGATTAACAGTATATTAGACATTGCAGAAGAAAAGACAGTGAACTTGAAACATCAAAATAGAAACTATTCAAACAGAAGGACAGAGGCAGATTAAAAAAAAGACTGAAAAAAAAAAAGCCCCACAGTCTCAGTCACCTATGGAACAACACAAACTGTTACAGCATATGTTTAAAAGTGATGAGGTGGACAAAATATTTGAAGATATAATGGCCAAAGTTTTCAAAATTTGATGAATATAATAAACCCATAGATTTAATAAGGTATTTAATAAACCCAAGCAGCATAAACACAAAGAAAACTACACCAAGCTACATTATAATTAAACTGCTGAAAACTACAGATAAAGGGGGAAAAATTATAACACAATTCTCTCCAGAAAATATGTATGCCAGAAAACAATGAAACGGAAGGGGCTGAATGTGTGTGTTGGGGGGCATAGAAACCCCACCAACTTAGAATTCTATGTTCAACAAAAATATCCTTCAAGGGCTTCCCTGGTGGCACAGTGGTTGAGAGTCCGCCTGCCGATGCAGGGGACACGGGTTCATGCCCCAGTCCGGGAGGCTCCCACATGCCGCGGAGCGGCTGGGCCCGTGAGCCATGGCTACTGAGCCTGCGTGTCCGGAGCCTGTGCTCCGCAACGGGAGAGGCCACAACAGTGACAGGCCCTCGTACTGGAAAAAAAAAAAAAAAAAATCCTTCAAAAATTAAAGTGAAATAAAACTTGTCCAGACAAAGAAAAGTTCAGTGAATTCATTATCAGTAGGCCTGCATCATAAGAAATGTGAAAGGAAATTCTCAGGTAGAAGGAAAAAGATTTACAGGGAAAGCAAGATCTACAAAAGAAATGAAAAGCACCAGAAATGGTAAAGAGATGGGCAAATCTTTAAAATATTTTTCTTACTTTAAAATTTCTTTAAAAGATCATTGACTGGTACAAGAAAAGTAGTAACAATGTATTGTGAGGTTTATAACACATGGATCAACAAAATATATGACAACAATATCCAAAAGGGAAAAAAAGGGAAACAGAAGCAAAATATTATATAATTTTTATATTACACATGAAGTAGAATAATATTTAAAAGTAAAATGATAAAGAGGCATATTACAGTTTTGAGGGGAACCACTAAAACTCAAAAGAGGTAGAGTTAATAAACCAATAGTGGGGATAAAATGAAGTATTAAGAAAATACTAAATTAATCCCCAAAAGATACGAAAACAGAACAAAGAACAGATAGGACAAACAATAAATAAATAGCAAGATGACAGATTTAAACACAACTATAAAAATAATTACGTTAAGTGTAAATGGCCTGAGCAGTTCTAAAACTGCGGTTTATGGTCCCTTAGCAGAAATCAACATATTACATCAAACTGTACTGGCAACCACTGTATTGTTCATTATCATTAAATCTGCACAGAAAAGAGTCAGTCTCACTTAAGAAAATTCTTCATGAAGCAGTAAAAATTACTGATATTATTAAATCATGACCCTTAAGTACCTCTTTTATAAAATATCCCTCTTTGTCTCTTGTAATATTTCTTGGCATAAAATCTGTTTTGTCTGATATCATTATAGCTATTCTATCCCTCTTATGATTACTGCCTCCATGGTATATCTTTTGTAACCCTTTTATTTTTAATCTATTTATGTCTTTGAATATAAATTTTGTCTCTTGTAGACAGCAAATAGCTGGCTCTTGCTTTTCTATCCAATCTGACCATCTGTGCCTTTTGATTGGAGCTGTTATTCAATTTATAATAGTAATTATTGATACGGTTATATTTACAGGTACCATTGTAATAGTAATTATTGATATGGTTATATTTACAGGTACCATTTCACTATTTGTTTCCTATGTCTTACACCTTTTTTCCCCTCTGTTCCTCTGCTACTGCCTCCTTTTGTCTTAAATATATATTTTTAGTATATCATTTTAATTATTCTACTGATTTTAAACTGTATTTTGGGGAACTGTTTTCTCAGTGGTTACTTCAGCTACTAGAATGTCCATTGTAACTCATCACAATCTACTAGGGAATGACACTTAACTCCAGTAAAATACAGAAACTTTGTTTCAGTATGGTCCATTTCCTCTCCTCCTTTGCATTATTGTGTTATATACATTTTATAAAATATCTATGTTATAAACCAAACAGTTATACAACAAGGAAGATGTAGCAATTATAAATTCACTTTCATCTAACAACAGAGCCTTAAAATAAATGGTACAAAAACTGAAAGAGTTAAAAGGAGAAATAAACAATTCAACAATATATTTGAATATTTCAATAGCTTAATCTCAATAACTGGCAGAAGAACTAGACAAAAAACCACCAAGGAGAGAGACTTGAACAAACATATTAACTAACTTTCCATAACTGACATTTACAGAATATTGTACCCCAAACCAACACAATGTACATTCTTTTCAAACATAATTGGAACATTCTTCAAGATGCATGATATCCTAGGCCATAAAATAAGTCTCAAAAAATTAAAAGAATTGAAAAAAGTGTACTTTCCAACAATAATGAAATTAAGTTAGAAATCAACAGCAGAAATAAATTTGAGAAATTCCTAAATTCTTGCAAATTAAACATACTTCCAAATAATCTATGATCAAAAAATAAATCACAAGGGAAATTAAAGTATTTAAAATGGAATGAAAAAACTACACTGTATCAAAATTATGGGATACAGCTAAAGCAGTGCTAAGATGGCAATTTATAGCTTTGAAAAACCTATGTTAAAAAAAGTCATGGTTTCAAAAAAAAAAAAAAGTCATGGTTTCAAATCAGTAATTTAAACTTTCACCTTAAGAAACTAGAAAAAGAAAAGCAAACTAAACTCAAAACAAGCAGAAGAAAAGAAATTAGAGTGGAAATAAAAATTATAGTGCAAATCAATGAAATAGAAAAAATAAAGAATATCTGTGAAAACAAATGTGTCTTTTACAAAGATCACAAAACTGACAAAAAAGGAAGACAGGTTACCAACATTAGAAATAAAAGAGGGGACATCACTACTTACACTACAGAAATTAAAAGGTGGAACTTCCCTGGTGGTGCAGTGGTTAAGAATCTGCCTGCCAAAGCCAGGGACACGGGTTCGATCCCTGGTCCGGGAAGATCCCACATGCCATGGAGCAACTAAGCCCATGCACCACAACTACTGAGCCCACATGCCACAACTGCTGAAGCTCAGGCACCTAGAGCCCATGCTTCGCAACAAGAGAAGCCACCGCAATGACAGGCCCATGCACCACAATGAAGAGCAGCCCCCACTTGCCACAACTAGAGAAAGCCTGCGCGCAGCAATGAAGATCCAACACAGCCACAAATTAATTAATTAATTAAAAAAAATTAAAAGGTATCTAAGGGAATACTACGAACTTGTGTCAACAAATTAGACAACTTGGATGAAATAGACAAATTCCTAGAAAGACATAAATTCCCAAAACAGACTTAAGAAGCAATAGATCCCATTTATTTGTTTTTGTTTCCATCACCCTAGGAGGTGGATCCAAAAAAATATTGCTTCGATTTATGTCAGAGTGTTCTGCCTATGTTTTCCTCTAAGAGTTTTATAGTATTTAGCTTTACATTTAGGTCTTTAATCCATTTGAGTTTATTTTTGTATATGGTGCTAGAGAATGTTCTAATTTTATTTTTTTACATGTAGCTGTCCAGGTTTCCCAGCACCACTTATTGAAGAGACTGTCTTTTCTCCACTGTATATCCTTGCCTCCTTTGTTGTAGATTAATTGACCATAAGTGTGTGGGTTTATTTCTGGGCTTTCTATGCTGTTCCATTAATCTATATGTCTGTTTTTGTGCCAGTACCATACTGTTTTCATTACTGTAGCTTTGTAGTATAGTCTGAAGTCAGGGAGTGTGAGTACTCCAGCTCTGTTCTTCTTTCTCAAGATCATTTTGGCTATTCAGGGTCTTTTGTGTTTCCATATAAATTTTAGAATTTTTTGTTCCAGTTCATGAAAAATGCCACTGGTAATTTGATAGGGATTGCACTGATTCTGTAGATTGCCTTGGGTAGTATGGTCATTTTAACAATATTGATTCTTCCAATCCAAGAACACAGTATATCTTTCCATCTGTTTATGTCATCTTCAATTTCTTTCATCAGTGTCTTATAGTTTTCAGACTACAGGTCTTTTGCCTCCTTAGGTAGGTTTATTCCTAGGTATTTTATTATTTTTGATGAGATGGTAAGTGAAATTGTTTCCTTAATTTCTCTTTAAGATATTTCATTGTTAGTGTATAGAAATGCAACAGATTTCTATATATTAATTCTGTATCCAAAAATTTTATGTAATTAATTGATGAGCTCTAGTAGTTTTCTGGAAGCATCCTTAGGATTTTCTATGTATATTATCATGTCATCTGCAAACAGTGACAGTTTTACCTCTTCTTTTCCAATTTGGATTCCTTTTATTTTTCTTCTCTGATTGCTGTGGCTAGTACTTCCAAAACTATGTTGAATAAAAGTGGTAAGAGTGGGCATCCTTGTCTTGTTCCTAATCTTAGAAGAAATGCTTTCAGCTTTTCACCATTGAGCTCATGATGTTAGCAGTGGGTTTGTCATATATGGCCTTTATTATGTTGTGGTATGTTTCCTCTATGTTCACTTTCTGAAGAGTTTTTATCATAAATGAATGTTGAATTTTATCAAAAGCTTTTCCTGCATCTATTGAGTGATCATATGGTTTTTATTCTTCAATTATTTAATGCGGTATATCACATTGATTTACAGATACTGAAAAATCCTTTATCCCTGGAATAAATCCCACTTGCTCATGGTGCATGATCTTTTTAATATATTGTTAAAGTCGGTTTGCTAGTATTTTGTTGAGGATTTCTGCATCTATGTTAATCAGTGATATTGGCCTGTAATTTTCTTTTTTTTTTTTTTGTGGTATTTTTGGTTTTGGTATTAGGGTGAAGCTGGCCTCATAGAATGAGTTCGGAAGTGTTCCTTCCTCTGAAATTTTTTTGCAATAGTTTCAGAAGGATAGGTGTTAACTCGTTTCTAAATGTTTGGTAGAATTCATCTGTGAAGCTATCTGGCCTTGGACTTTTGTCTGTTGGCAGTTTTAAAATTACTGATTAAATTTCAGTACTGGTAATTGGTCAGTTCCTATTTTCTATTTCTTCCTAATTTTGCACAGCAAAGGAAGCTATAAACAAAATGAAAAGACAACCTATGGACTGGGAGAAAATACTTGCAAATGATGCTACCGACAAGGGATTAATTTCCAAAATATACAAACAGCTCATACAGCTTAATTTTAAAAACAAACAACACAATCAAAAAATGGGCAGAAGAGCTAAATAGATCTCTCTCCAAAGAAGACATACAGATGGTCAACAGTCACATGAAAAGATGCTTAATATTACTCATTATTAGAGAAACGCAAATCAAAACTACAATGAGGTGTCACCTCACACCAGTCAGAATGGCCATCATTAAAAAGTCTCCAAATAATAAATTCTGGAGAGGGTGTGTAGAAAAAGGAACCCTCTTACATTGTTAGTGGGAATGACTGGTGCATCCACTACGAAGAACAGTGTGGAAGTTCCTTAAAAAACTAAAAATAGAGTCATCATATGATGCTGCAATTCCACTCCTGGGCATATATCTGGAGAAAACTCTAATTCGAAAGGATACATGCACGGCAATGTTCATAGAAGCACTGTTTACAACAGCCAAGACATGGAAGCAACCTAAATGTCCATCGACAGATAAATGGATAAAGAAGATGTGGTGTATATATGTATAAACACACACACACACACACACACACACACACTGGAATGTTACTCGGCCATAAAAAAGAATGAAATAATGCCATTTGCAGCAACATGGATGGACCTAGAAATTATCATATTAAGTGAAGTAAGTCAGGAAGAGAAAGGAAAATATCATGTGATATCACATGTGGAATCTAAAAAAAAAAAGATAGACATGAACTTATTTACAAAACAAAAATAGACACACAGACATAGAAAACAAACATAATTACCAAAGGGGATAGCGGGGGGTGGGGGGGAGAAATAAATTAGGAGTTTGGGATTAATGTATACACACTACTATATATAAAATAAACAACAAGGACCTACTGTATAGCACTGGGAACTATATTCAATATCTTGTAATAGCCTATAATGGAAAAGAATCTAAAAAAGAGTATATATATAAATGAATCACTTTGCTGTACACCTGAAACTAATACAACATTGTAAATTAACTATACTTCAATTAAAAAATGGTTAAAAAAATAAAAAAAGAAGAAATAGAAAACCTGAGTAGACCTATAACAGGTTAACAAAGTGAATAAGTACTAAAAATTTTCTAGCAAAGAAAAGCCAAGGTCCAGTTAGCTTCACTGGTAAAATCTAACCAACATTTAAATAAATAATACCAATCCTTCATAACTGCTTCAGGAAGCAGTGGAACAGATTAAAAAACTGAGGTTTATGTATATAACAGAATACCACTCAGTAAGAAAAGGAAACAAACTGATACTCACAACATGAATGAATCTCAAAAACACAATGCTGAGAAGCCTGTCAAAAAAAGAGGACATATTATATAAGTCCAGCTATGTGAAGTTTTGGAAAAGGCAAATCTAATCTAGAGTGAGAGAAAGCAGATCAGTGTTTCCTAGAGTTGGGAGTGAGCGGCCCCAGGGAATTTTTTGTGGTGACTGAATGAATATTCTATATCTTGATTGTGCTGGTAGTCATAGGGTGTATATATTTGTTAAGAACTAATTGAAATGTACACTTAAAATGGGTACCTTTTGTTGTATATAAACTATACCTTAATAAAATTGATTTTTAAATGGATGATATAAAATAATCTATAAAATTCCAAATTATATTCACTAAAAAATAAGTGGAAATAGGGAATTAAAACATAGAAAAATTATTGTTTCAAATGGGTAGAGGAATTAAAAAATACTATTTTTACATGAAGGTTACAATTAGAAAAATATAGGTGAATGCTTTTGAAATTTTTACCAATAATTATTAGAAGAATAAAATGCATGCTACTTACCGTTAAGAACACAAATGACATTATAAATCATATATGCAAAAATGAACTTTGCAAAAAATTGTGTTGGTGATATTTTGTATATCTAAAAAAATTTAAAGTTAGTCTCCCACTATACACTTATTACAAAAATAAAAGTTTACAGAAATACACAAAAACACTGAAGTTTACTAAAATTAAAGTTACACTGGAGTTTATAAAAGTATCTAAATGGATTCAGCAGCATAATACAAAAAAGCAAAACTATCAAAGTTTTTTGAAAAATAAAGGAAAATATATAATCTTGATTGAGGAAAGGCTTTTTAAAACAAGATAAAATCCCAGACATCTTAAAATGTTTAAATTTCAAGATAACTTAATTCTTCCATAAAATATGATAGTGGCAGATTTATTTTCCATATATGTCCTCAACAATACCTCCCTTCCAAGATGATTTTCTTGTTAAATGTGTATTGACACTCTTCCCAAGAAGTGGAGTCCACATCCTCTTTCAGGCAGGGTTGAGACTACAGCAGGCTTGTGACTTCTGAAACTAGGTCACAAAAGGTGATATAGCTCCTACCTGGTTCTCTTGGGCTACTCTCCTGGAACCCAGCCATCATACTGTGAGGAAGCTCAGATACATGGAAAGACCCAGGCAGGTGTTCTCAATGACAGCCCCAGCTGAGGTCCCAGCTGACAGCCAGCATCAACCATCAGACATGTGAGTAAATGAGGCTTTGGCTGATTGCAGTTCCCAGTAATAGATTTCTTCACAGTCTTCAAAACTTTCTAGCTGAGGCCTCAGACACTATGGAACAGAGAAAAACTGCTGTGCCCTTTCTGAATTCCTGACCCACAGAATCTGTGACCATAAGAAAATGGTTGGTTGTTTTGTGCCACTAAGTTTGGGGTTATTTGTTACACAGCAGTAAAGAAAAACCATAAAGAAAAACAAGAGACTGGGCTAAAATTTAGAAACATATTGAATAAATTAAAAAACAATATCCAGAAAATATAAAGAGTTAATAACACTCAATAAGGAAAGAGTCAAATGCCATAAACAAGGAATTTGAAGAAGAAAAAAAATGAACAGATGCCCACCTCTATTAGACTGACACAAATTTGAAAGATTAATGGTACCAAGTGAGGCTGTGTGTAAATTAAAGAATTTTGGGAGACAATTTGGTATTTCCTATCAAAATTAAAAATATGCACATCCTTTGACTTATTTCACTTCTAGAAATCTACTTACAGAAATACTAGCAAATGGACACAAAGATTTTTGTACAAGTATTTACTGTAACAGTTACCAATAGCAAAAAAAAGAAATATATTTGAAGTGCATCATAGAGGCATGGTTGAATATACTTATTTATTTTATATATTTATATTTATTTTATACTTATAGGATATTAATATGATTAGATCTACAGAAAAGTTAGAAAGAATGGGATAGACTATTATGTCGTGATATGGATGATCTCCAAGATATATTGTTAAAAAGGAAAATCACAGAAAAGTTAGTTGGGTCTCCCTTGAAAGCCAAATAACCATGCGTATGAGAATAGATAGATAGATAGATAGATATGAGATATGTGAAGGAAAGGAAGAGGAATGATGGATACCAGGCTATTCAGTAGCTACCTTTGGAGTGGACAGTGGAAGAGGGGATTTTTCACATTTTGTTCTAGATGGTGGTAAGTGCTAATGGAGAAGAAAAAAAATAGCAAGAACAAAAGGTAAGAACTGCTGTGAGGAGGTTTATGTAAATTTTAAAAATCATCAAATAATATTTCTCATGTTTACACACGTGAAAGTACAAAAACATGTTTGGGAATAATACATTCCAAATTTAGGATAGTGTTTACTTCCAGGGAGGGAAAAGGGGAAAATTCTACAAGAGTTTGAATACCAGGAGGCGGGGAACACCCGAGGTCCTTTTAGAGATTATCTACCACCAGGATCACCCAAATTACTGAAATTATTTTTCAAATATAAAAAATACACATGGAAAATGAATGGCAAAAATTAGAGCACTTTGTATGGATTGGTATTTTATATTGTGGATACTTTTCCATATTGAGAACATGTGAAATGCTTTCAAACACTCAAGAACTCTCTAAATCAGACATCAAGTTAAAACATGTGTAGACCACCCCAAAAATTTGATATTGGTTATTTTTAGGTGCCATTAAAATATGAACCTGTTAAATGGAATGAGGGTATTTGGTCCAACAGCTACATAGCTTATACAGTTTATAGAATAAATTTCATTAACTTGATGGTCATTCCTTATTCATCAAGATTACTCACCCACAGCTTCAAGGTGGAACTATAACAACTCCACATTGTATTAGATCCTCAATCATTCAGTTTATGCCAAGAACCATCACTCATTAGAGTGAGGGAACACTTCTAGTTATAAAAATAGTAAATTTCAGTATTAAGAAAGATAAATACCATCCAGACCATTCCACAATTTACTACCAACAACATACTTAAGCATATATGTACAGTAGCATCTGAATGTTTGGATTTGCATATTCCAAGTTCTCTATTTCCTGAATTATTCTGGCTTTTTCACATGCAAAACACATTGCTATTTGGGTGTTTGATCTTTAAACAGAGGCGCGCTTTTGTTTGGAGAAAAGGGCTAATTTGAAAAATACTAGGCGACCAGAGGACATATAAAGAATGTGTTGTGACTGATACAAATATTTTTTTAAGTAAGCTTAGATTTTTTTTTTTTTTTCAAAGCACACATCCTCTATCCTTCCTCAGTCCTGTTTGCTCAGCTGGATGTCCACAGGGTCCAATTTTCCCTCCAACTGCCCTTGCACACTAATGTAATTGCTGCTCATATGGATAATTGATCAGCCTAGAGCAGCATTTGTGCACATTTGTTCACTTACAGTATCTGGCAGCTTCTCAAATGATTTTGCAGTATTATAATACTATCATGTATTTTTAGTTTTTGTCTCTTTATAACAAGGCTAAATAGATGTGAATCTTTAAGAATGCTACATTTTAAGTACTTCAAAAGCAGGCATACAGAAATACAAATTCTCTTTTTAAGCAGCTAATGCTCCTTTTCACTTATCAAATATAGAGTAAATGAACTGGAGTCTCAAATGCATAGTGTTCTGTCCTACCTCCCCCCACCCCCTCATTGCTTTTCTCCCTAAACAGACTCAAATTAAGTAGACTCAAACAAACCTCAGCTTAAAAAAGAAAATGACAAGCCAGTTTCACTTAATATGCCCTTGATGAATCAGTAAAAATATTTTTTATTAAATCTTGTCCTTTGAGTACATTTTTGAATATTCTTGTTTGACAACATGGAAAGTAAACATGAAGCCCTTTACCTGCATTCCCAAGTATGACTGTTCATTCCTGAGGAAAAAAGCACTGGTGCTGAGTTGCAAGCTGAACTAGCCACATTTTTCATGGAACATCATTTTTTACTTGAAAGAATAACTGACAAACTTTCATTTTTCAGACATGGGTATCTGGCAAACATTTTCTCAAAATGAGTGAAGTGAACCTGTCACCTTAAGGAAAATCACTGACATTGTGGTTACCAATAATAAAGCTCAAGCTTTTACATGAAAATTAGGATTTTACAAAATGTAATGTGTCATTATCAGCTTAACAGTTTTCTAGTACTTACTTTTTTGACCAGATCAGTGGTAATATTAGTTTAAAATTTTTAATTTAATCTAATTTTATCTTATTTTTATCGAATGAAATGTGTAACACTTGGAAGATCTGTGTCACTCCAATAGTTTCCAAATGACTAATGAATGATGTCACAAAATCATGTATGGGTGAAGAGAACTTTCCAAAGTGAAAAAGAGACCAATGGCTTTTAATGTAACAGAGTAGGAAAAGTACCTTGGTATTGTGTCCGGTTCTACAATGCAACTAAACTTTAAGAAACCATAACTTGTTGAGATTTTTATATTATCAAAGAATATCCACAGGCACCTGAAAAGACTATTAAAATATTCTTCCTTTTTCCAATTCCATTATTTGCATGAGACCAGATTTTTCTAGATACTTCAGCCAAAATAACAATGCAATGGATTGAGTGTAGAAGAGTATCAGGATCCAACTTTCTTTTATAAAGGCAGATATTAGAACTTTGAAAAAAATGTAAAATCATGGATCTCTAAATAAAAATACATTATTTATGTTAACATGCAATAGGTTTATTATTGGTATGTTTAAGTGAATTAATAAATAAGCATTTTAAATACTCAGTTTTAATTTCTAATATAGTCAATATTGATAAAGACTATTTACATAAGCAAAAACTCCTTGGGGCCTGTAATAATTTTTATGAATACAACGGAGTTCTGAGACTAAAAAGTTTGAGAATTATAATTTATCATCACTGAGAAAGCACAATTATTTTAAATGCTGCTTTGAATCAGAGCAAAGGAAACTGAAAAAGGAACAAGAATAAAGTTTTATAATCCTTTAAGGTTTGTCAGCATGCAACAATTTGCTTTCATTTACCAATACAGCAAAGTTTATAGTTTTATCTGAAACTCTATCAAGTCGTTTAACTTATCTGTTAATTCAGAGTATTTATCAACATTACTTTTCTGGTAATAAAAATTTAAGAAGGGATTTTAAAAATAAAGTTAAGCCCCTATCTTTCAATCTCAGTTTCTACACCTTCATTATTTCTAAGACATACTGATTTGTCTTTTCAGATATTTTTGACCAATTTATACCCACTGATTTTGATATACACGTCTCTGTTCTCACTTCTTGCATATACAAGTAAAGCAATTAGTTGAGACTTAGGACATTTGTCAATAAAATGCTACCCAGATACTCTTAGACTATAACTCCATAACAGCAAAGGCTCTAGGTAATTTACTACCCCTAGATCTAAAACAATGCCTAGATATATACTCTCTGCATTTTATTTTATGTAAATTATCCACAAAGAAAAAATATTTCCATAAAATACTGTCTGGCACAATAAATGTTAAATAAACGGGGTGACTGAATCTAGCCAACTGGGTCATCTCTAAACAAATACGCCTAACTAGAAATACTGCATTTGTCAATTTCAACCCTACTACATATACCCAGTTTTTCTTGAATATATAAACAATTTTGAGATTATAATAGAACAAAATCCTAAGGCTACTAAGTATGAATAATTATCCAAATTGCATAAAACTAAACAAAGTGGCCTGCCACACTGATAGTGCTGAAATCTAGAATTTGGGTTGATTTTAATAAATACAGAGGTGGGGGAGAAGAACAGTCCTATGTTTTTAAAAAATATTTATTTAAAAATAAGATTTCTAAAAATACAGTACATAATACATTTCAAGAGAAGTAAAAACTCCACAGTTTAAATTAAAAACAATCTGAAAAGAAAACAGAAATATTACATGAATAAAACTAAATCGTTAAAATAAATTAAAAACAAAACAAAACACCGTTCTTAAAGTAGATACATGGTTTTTCATTTTAAGAACCAGTGTCGACTTTTCATTTAAACAAGTATATCTCAGATACATGGCTCCCACTTGTCATTTTCCTCCCTCTTCTCAATCTATTCTCATATTCCTCAACTACCATTTTCCTTATTACCTTTAGCACAAGAAATGTCAGTGAAGATTTTTCTTTAAATGCTCTTAGGGGAACTGACAAAGTAAAACAGACATGCAGTAAAACAGCACTCAGATTTAAACATACGCACTGAATGAAAAAAAATGCCTGATAAATGTAAAAACAGGATCGTCATATGGCACTTGGAACATACCACTATTAAAATAAAAGTCTTTTATTTTAGGGATATAATATTAGACACCAGTTGAGGTTGACACACAATTTTAGGAGCCTTGAAATATCACAAATTTTGCCTGTTCATTAAACTTGCCAGTCACATTTTAAAAAGACTAATTCCAGGGGCATAAAGCTCCTACAAGCAAGATCATCTACGCTCAGTTCTTCCAAAAGCCTATTCTATTCCCCCAGGTTAGACCTGCAACTTATTTGTCTGAGTATCTCCAATTGTGGAGAAACTTCTTCCTATTGTATCATTTAGTCGCTTTACTGTACCTATGCTAAAGTAGATATTTCTTTTTAATATTCATCTCTGGAGGAGAGCAGATAGTTGTGAATCTTCTACTACCCAATAACTTGAACAAATAACTGCATTCAGCCACATTAATTTAAGTAACACATAAACAAGCTGAGTAACTCAGAACTGATATTGTCCCAACAAAATCTAGAAAATATATTGTTGACAGAGACAATGTTGTCTCTTCCCATTTTGCTTTTAAATTTTGTCTTTACCCCTAAAAATATGTACATCTGTATTTCTACATATCATTCAAATGATCCTAAGTCACATCTCACACTAGTTTGACTTGATTTTTTTCCATTCAGAATTCACTGCAAAACCATATATTGTATCTACATTCAAAGACAGAATGATTTTAGTTGATTGAAAACTATGCAAAACATTCTCAAATGTGATTGTCTACTTTTCCAATACATACACAGAGTTATCTTCTTGCCAAAATTTTTAATCATTTCAGCTACGGTTTTTTTAAGGACACTAAATGAGTGTTTTAGAAGTCTGTGGAAAAATATAGGGAACCAGGATAGTACACATAGCAGTATTACATTTGGACAACTACTTCTAAAGGATGTTCTCTCCCATTTTTTGTAAAATGAATCACAAAGCAGAATTAGTTTTAAAAATACTCTTAACTCTAACTTATGTAAAATGAGTAACAACATCCAGGCTTTTTTTTGTTTTTGTTTTTGGTAAAGTTCAATTTTCGTTTTGCTTTTAAATCAAAGTTTTGCATTTCCTCTTGGGCAAGAGTGTGTGTGTGTGCGTGCGTGTGTGTGTGTGCATACATATATCACGTATGCGTATATTTTTAAAACGTTCTTTAATTTTATCTTTATTTGCAAGACAAATGGCAATTACCATTCTTTAATACCACTAAGGATTACACACACACACACACGCACGCACACACACACACATATACACACACACAGATGCAGAATTCCTCATCTGTAATCAGAATGGGCCCTTAACTTCTCCTTTTAGCATTTGCTTTAGCATTTATTAAAAGGGCCCGACAAGCTACAGAATTCATCTGTAGAAATAAGCGTTATTATTTCTCATTTATTCCTGCAGAATAAAACAAAAATATCTTGTGTAAAGTGTTTCAATTATTTTTTTAAGTTCGACCTATTAAACTACTTTTTAAAGTAGCCAATTATACGAAAATACAAAATTAAAGACCATATTAAGTAAAAAAAAAAAAAAAACAACTCTTTTTTTACTTTACTTTCTAAGTAAAAAAAAAAAAAAACAGACCAAGTGAGAGACATTTAAAGCCAATTAAATTGAGGCAGCAGTGTGCAAAAACTAAGATCTATTAATCAAAATTGTTCTTAGTGACATTAAATTCTACTTTACAAATACAAGGATGTGAGAAGAAAACTCAGTGAACCAAAAAGAAAATTAACTCTTTGGTACGGGAGTTAAAAATGTCACTCAATGCTAAAGTGAGTAGCACCAGGATGTCTTAGCTGTTGAGGCGGTGAAACACTAACTTCAGGCACCAGTAGTTCCAATGTCACCCGACACACCCTGGCAAGAACACCAAGCGTGCAATATGCAGACTAGCTGTCCCTTTACTTGACAGCCTACCCAGGTAAACCCTGTATTTAGTCAACAGACAAGCAAAATCACAAAAAGACCACCTTTCACTGCTACTGTTTTGTCCATATCTCTGTTTAGATATAAAGCTATCAATACCCAAAAGATCAGAGTGTTGAACAACTGTGGTAAGCACCACATTACATGTTACAGGGATTCACAATACCAATAGCTACAGAGACCCTCAAGATATGAAAAACTGAAATAGTCCAAATTTTAAAGTGAAAATCACCCTTTATATACAAACTGTTGATTTTCCCTCTGTTGACAGATTTTACTACAATAGTTAGTATATCCTTTCTCTGCAAGAGGAGACTTATAAAAAGGTCCCAGCTTTTTCAATCAAACCTTGGGCAACCTATTCATTTCTGCTTGGCATTAAGTAGCTGTACTTTCTTGAACTTCATGTTAGCGTACACTGTACACTTACGATATTTAAAATTCAAAATAATTTCTTAAAGGCATCTGACTAGCTGACAAGAATCAGCAATATACACTCCTTGGATAAAATAACTCAAACGAAATGCTTACACGCATCAACAACTCTTACAGTGAAACAGTGTCAACATGAGATAAGGCTAAAATGATTGTAGCAGAGGAATTCTCTGATGTCACAGATTCTGTATCCAGTAAACCCTGCTGCTGAGATGCTGATTATACATGCTCTGTCTAGCCTTCTCTCCATCTTAATACTCTCTTTATCCAATTTTGGCTACTCACTACTCATTTGTACCTGTCCTCTATGGTAGACAAGGGAAAAAGGAAATAATAATAGTAAAAAAAAAAAATAATGGAAAATACCGAAAATACCAATGATGTAAGGATAAACACCATTATTATTTCTGTTTCAAATTAGCACTAGCAGGCAGTATAATGGCATCTGAAGAACAGACAAAATGGTAGTAAATTTTGTTGTTAAAAATTGCACAATGATAATGAAAGGAGACATCAGAGAAAACACTTCCTGAAGTTAAACCATCATCATCCTAAATGCAGCTGAAATGCTAAATACTGATTGATATACAGAAGAACAACATTGGTTCAAAATACTTCAAGCAAGTTGGTTCTATTATTTTCTCACATTCTGCTGAAGAATATTCTAGAATTCAACTGAGAATGGCTAAATTCAGAGCATAATGAAATTTGTGATTTACAGAGAAATTCAGAGGATTCTCAGGATTGAAAGTAACAAATGTGGACATTAAATAATACACTCATTCATTTATTATATGGTTACTAATACTAGCAAGTAGAACATACTAAATGTACATGACTTACTAACTACATTTGCCAGTACTTATATTTTTGAAAGCAACAGTAGAATTGGGTAAAAAATCTAATACTTATATCTATTAATAAATTATTTAATGTTTGTAAGTGTAAACTGTACCAAGTAAATTCTAGATATATCTACATATATAGAGGTCATGTCAAAAACTTATTTAATGAAGCAGCAATAGTTTAGTAAACTTGAGCTAAGTAGTCTATTCATACATGAAGCACAAGGGAAGTAGACACTAGAGAAAAGTCCAGGGAAAGACTAGCAGCTCTGTTAATATTAATACCACTGTAAACTAGAGCTGGATACATTGTGATTTTATACCAACATATGTGAGAACATTCAAACTGCTCCATTATCTAACACATAGAAAGGTATGTGGTTATAATCAAAACTACTTCATACTTCCTGGGTGGAGGTGTTGTTCTAACTCAAGTTTTCTTTCTTTCTTTTTTTTTTTTTGCAGTACGCGGGCCTCTCACTGTTGTGGCCTCTCCCATTGCGGAGCACAGGCTCTGGATGCGCAGGCTCAGCGGCCATGGCTCACGGGCCCAGCCGCTCCACGGCATGTGGGATCTTCCCAGACCAGGGCACAAACCCGTGTCCCCTGCATCGGCAGGCGGACTCTCAACCACTGCGCCACCAGGGAAGCCCCCTAACTCAAGTCTTTATGATTAGCATTAATACACCCTTTTGGGTGACACACCTTCAACTAATTATTTGTAGGAAAGTGACTTGAAAAAGCCTGATGAAGAACAGTTATAATTAGCCACCATCCTTAGAGGAAAATACTTCTAAGCATTAGCAAACATTCACTGATGTTCATTCTGACAGAAGTTTTAACTTAGCTGTTACACTAAACTTTATGCTTATGTTTTCTATTTCTATTACTTAAAAGTAAACTATGCTTTCTTCTGTTCAAAGAGATTAATATATTAATATTTTAAGTATACCTATCTCTTATGTTAACCACAAATATTTTTAATACAACTCTGAAGCAAAATAGTATTTTTCTCACAATGGAACATCAGCTAACTTAATATTTTTAAAATTCTGAACTCAGTCACTTTTTGCCTACAATCTTGAGCCCATAAACATTTTTGTTTGCAGAAAAGAACAGCAACAAACATAATTGTTCAAGAGGTGCAACTTATAACAAGTACTTAACAACTACTTTCATTTCCAGAAGTCCAATTAATGACTATGCTGAATGTAAAACATCCTTTAAAATACATTTTGCTTAAAATGAAATGAAATGTTTATAAGGAAATACTTCATCCAATATAGAGATTACATCAGTAATCTCACTGCTCATAATTATTTTCTAATGCTCGACATCATTAGTTATTTTCATGGTTATCCAGAATATATAATAAATTGGCTACTAAAGCTACAGCTCTAACTCACAGTAGGAAAGTTAAAAAGAATGAAGAGAAGTATAGAAAAAATAAAAAAAATCATTCCAAAACTGGGATTAAAAAACTGAATGTATTTTTTAGATATTCAGTAAAACACATTAGATACTGGCTTGCCATTGTAACTACGATAAATTTGTTTTGTAATAAATTGGTAATTTTAAGGTAATGACTTTTTAATTCTAAGAACTTAATTTGCCAAAATAAGGTTCAAAATAAAATTCATGAAGTGGTTTATATTTATTTATCCTGATCTGATATAAATTTGTCTGATAGTAAAAAATATAATATGAATATACATAAATGAAGCAAAGTAGTCACATATGTATGAACCAGACATCAGAATCATAAATAGGAACACATTCATTTTCATAAAACCTTACATTTTTGTACATAGACTTCCCTTAAGTTTGTACCTCTGAAATGTTCAGAGTTTGGGTATACATTTCATTTGGGCAATAAATCTCGAGCCAGTATAATTACATCAATTAGCCAAAAGAGGGCGCAGAGAGCACACTAGAGTTTATGGACTCCCTAGGAAAGTGCCAGGTGTTCTCTCTCAAGTTGTCTAACAAGAATCATAAAACCCAGTTAGGTGTGCTAACTTTGAAATACTGAAAGTTACAGCATAAGTATATATAGATATACTTTATATAGATTCCTACATAAATATATTGATATGTAGCATTTCTGCCATTCAAACAAAAATAAATATATGCCTTGCCTAGTGCATTAGTTTGTATTCCAGTAATTTAGAGAAATCAGGTACAGAGAGGTCAGGATCAGGGAAGGTAAAGAAAAAGGTGGGAAGAGGTGCCCTAGAAGTGGGAAACCTAAGAAAACCAAAACCAGAAACCATTGGAGTGGGAAGAGACCACCTCTTGATTCTCATTACTGAGGCAGAGGTTGGCACTGAGTACCTCCCTGGTACCTTTCAAGGTAGCTACTGCTACCATATGAAGTATAAATACGTCCATAAAGCTCTTTAGGGGGTCTTCAGTTGGCTTTGCTGTTTTCTCAATGTCCTTATTTGAAAGGAATGTATACAGCATAAGGCATCCGACTGACATCTATCTACATTATCTATACATTACTCCTTATAACAGTTCAGTCACTAGGCCAAATTTGGTCAAAACCCAACCCATCTGCCTGGAATGAATATATGTACTAATTTTGTGGTTCATTAAGCTCTATAAATATACTTCTTATATTAAATTTACTATGAATCCTATCAGCACCAATAAATATTTCCATCTGCCACTAAGTTTTTAAATAATAAAGCATTGTAATCAGACCATGAAAGACATGGTACTTGTATCTCTGAGTAGACCTTATTCTATTATTTTAGGAGATATTTATAATTTCTAAAAAATAACCACAGTATAGTTAACTAGCTGACAATGGTAACCTTCTGTTTCATGATTTCTCAGGTATGACTCCTTGCTACCAAAACTAACCAAAAAGAAAATATTGATATGCTCCAAGAACACTAGATACCCCTTCAATCCTCTCTTCAAAGGAAAGGCTGAGCACATAATTATTTTTTAAAGATGTATGGATTTTGCAGTATTCTAATGGAAAAAAATTTTTAACTGAATTTTTTTCAAACCATGCTAAATTTTTTCTCACACAAATATTCTATGCTTTCCAAGAGACCATCACAATTAGCAATTTAAATTTGTATAAGGCTAATAATGAATATAGATTATTATATTTTCTCATTTTAAGGTCATTTCCTAACATTGGCTATTAACAAAAGGTCTCTCAATCCAGATTATAGTTGGTCAATTAAAATTTAATTTCAATCTGGGTGATTACAGGTACACAAAATTTACTTTCTTTTACTAGTAACTTCCTATAAATAAAATTTCAATATTAGTTGGCCAATATCTATTATATAAAAACCTTCAAGGTGTAATTTTAGATCTACTAGTAGGTAAACAAAAGTATACATATTTTTTTAAAAGCACAATATTCTTCTTTATACTATACATTATATATTATCTAGTTAGACTAGCATTTTAAAAACATATGCATTCTAACATAACTACACTAGAAAAGGTATCAGTGGAATTATTGCAAATTCTTTACCCTTTTTGCTAATAAAAATCTTAGGGTAAAATAGGAACACATGCCTGTTTGGTCAAAAATTTCCCCTTGGAGCAAATATTTTAACAAAAACCAATAATTACAACAGTACAGGGGAAAGAAATGGGAAAGGTAATGTGAAAAAAAACGTAATCTTTCCTTTAAAGTAAGGTAGGTAGTTGGTGTTTTACTTTAGTGGTGTTTTTATTTTGTTTTTGGTGAAGAGAAAAAAAAAACATTAGAAAGCTACTTCTAAGAAAACACTGTCCTTTTTGCTGCTGTTTTTGTTTTTTTTGTTGTTCAATCCTATATGCTAAATTTTAAAAAATCTTGCAGCACATATAAAAGGAAGTATAACATAAAATTGTGTTTGAAAAAGAAAATTTACATATAAGGTGTATCAACTTTTGTAAAACCTAAAGAATGAAATTCAGATTTGGTTAGTACTGCTTAAGGGTGAAAAATTTAAATAAACATCTGAAGTTTCCCATAAAGTAAAATCTGTAACACTGTCAGTACTAAAAGAAATTATGTACAATTATTTCATCCCAATCACTGCCTTTTGAGTTTAATAACAAAAGCATTTAAAGAAATCCCTGTGGAAGGCTAATCTGAAAGTAAACATGCTTTAAAACTTAAATATAGATCATGTATTAGTCCCACAACAGGATCAAGATCACTATTAAAATAAAGCCTGGAGCACATTATGATGCTTAAGATTGGTGGGTGGATTTTAATTGACTTGAAGACTGTCATAGTTCTATTATCAGAAAACCTGTAACGCATTTCCAGCATGGAGGACCCATCTGTGCCCACCATCCATCTGTTTAGACGTGATTGGCAAAGTGGTAGGGAACTCGCAGTGGTTGCCTCTGCCTGAAAGGAATAAACCACAGGATCTTCCAACGAGTGCCAAAAACTTCTGAGAAGGTCTGCTGCCATGGCTTTCGGGGCCTCGATCTACAGAAGACAGCATTATTAGTGAAAGACAGCACTCCCATGGTGCACTTCAGTCAGCTAAAACAATACAGGTTGGCTGGGGATCCATTACTGGACTCTGATGAATTGTGTCCCAGCATCACAAATACAGCTTTTCTTTCATTATGGCATGCAGCTGAGTTTTAACTCTGGATAGCAGATACTGTATCTGTGTCGTCAATCAACCTAGGGCAACTTTTGAAGCAGAGGAGAATCTCAGGATTAACAGAATGTGTGTCAACAACACAGTAGCAAATCTCTTTTGATGTATTTTCAGGACAAATAATTTAACTTACTTTGGTAGGACAAGGAACAAGAATGATCGGTACTTATTTTGTTTGAAAACTATCACGGCTACAAGACCCCTACCCCTACTGTAAGACTGGATTATGCTTGCTAGCTCAGGTCTTAGAAAAGGCACCAAGAAAAAGCCATCATTATATTATCTTTCCACTACATGCACACATTTTTCAAATGTAACCAGTTGTTTGCATTTTTAAATAACACTACAGACTTCACTTTTATACTTACATTTCTTCACAACAGTTTGACATCTTTTCAATAGATGTTGTATCCTATTAAAAATCAAAAAAAATACTCAGATATAACAGTTATCAAGGCTTGATTCTATATCTATTTCATGATGTTTTTAATCATATTCGGAGAATATTCTAAAGATATAAAAAGTTTATATATGGGTACTAAGCTGGGACAAAGTGAGAGTGGTAGTGTATATAAGGACAGATATACACTACCAAATGTAAAATAGCTAGCTAGTGGGAAGCAGTCGCATAGCACAGGGAGATCAGCTCGGTGCTTTGTGACCACCTAGAGGGGTAGGATAGGGAGGGTGGGAGGGAGACGCAAGAGGGGATATGGGGATATATGTATACATACAGCTGATTCACTTTGTTATAAAGCAGAAACTAACACGCCATTGTAAAGCAATTATACTTCAATAAAGATGTTAAAAAAAAGAATTTTAAATTATCTATGTACATTGCTGAAATTCCCTTGGAAAAACAGAATCAACATTATGTTGTGCTAAAAAAAACCAATTTATTCAATTACACCCCCCCCAAATTGTAGGAGTCTCACTTCATTAAAAAATAACCTTTTATTACACTTGCCTTCTTGATAATTCTTTTAAAAGTCTATACTTAATTCAACTGTCATTAAATATGCATTAAAAAATAAATACCAAAATGATAAATGAAAGACACTATTGAACAGAAAACTGTCAAGAGCCAAAGAGTGCTACTGGTTATGGATTTCTGTAAACAAAGCCAAATTCAACAAGGCAATGTATGCCTTTGCCATACTACAACATTTATTACTCTGAAAAGGAAAGCTAACTGATTACTGTTATTTGGTAAAAAACTGTTTTCTTTTTTTTTTTCAAGAGAAAAACCAGTCCCTTCATAATAATGCAATTTCTCATTATGTGTTTTCTATAAAGCTGTTAACACAAATATATAAGAAAAACAACTCAATAAAGAGAAGAAAGCTTCTAGACATGCTGGTCTAATTCATGTTAATGGAAAACTTATCATTAGACTGAGAAACAGTGATGATGAGGAATATCCAAATAATCAAAACACAAATTATATAATCTTATTTTAGATATATATTTACATTTTAAATATACTTTTAAGTTGTACAAAAGAAAATACATTCTTTTAAATATACAAAAAAGTCTTCCTCCTTTTATCCTTTCCGTTATTAGCTTCCTCAGATATAGCAGGTGGACTGCAGTTATTAAGCAGTACTATTCATGCAAATATTTGTGGCTGCAACTCCAATTGCAAGAACTTCTTTAGCTATAGAACTCTCTTCCAATAATACTACTGAAAAGCACCTTTATTTCAAAAAATTCTTTAAAGAAGTTACACGAATGGCTCAGAACATTAAATTCTTATGTATGAACAGCTGTCTAACTACAGTTGGCCCACATACAGGAAAACAAATCTATCATTTTTTAGGTGACTAGTAACTAATAACAGAGTTTCATTTCCAGATTTCCCAGGTTTCTGTGAGGAGGCTATAGATTAGTCACTCTATATTCACTAATTTCCTAGCATTTTCTGAAATTCATGGTTTCCAATGACAATTCTATTTATAATTAACCTTTCCCGGTTCTGTTGCATAATTTCCTCAAAATAATGTTTTACTTTGTGAAAACACAGTCTGCAAATACATAAAAAATTTATTAAAGACTTAGAGGAAAGCTGGGGTTCTGGTTCCATGTCAGAAAAAAAAAGTGAAGGAAGTAATTTAAATGGTGTATTAGAACTGATGGTGACAGGTTATTCCAAAACAATTAAGAAAGCTTGCACAAAAATACAAAGGAAAAGACAGGAAAGAAATTTAAAAGTGTTATCAGTAAAGGTATATAAATGGCCCCAAATTGCAGGTGTAGATAACACTTAAAAGTGGAAACTATTTCAGGATAAGGAAGGCAATTACAAGGTTAGACTACTAGAACTAGCCAATGTTACAGGATATTTTTACTGTGCAGAAACTTACAACTCGATTATAACTTTGAGGAATATATTTGTGACAATAAAATAATCAATTTTAAGGACTTTGAATTTAGACTTCATATGGGAAAAGCTCTTATTTTCAAGTGCTTTTGACATCCTTCTAGAATCTGGTTCAAGAAATACGAGGAACACTACCTTTCAAGTCATCATAAACAGATTGTCATTCAATCAAAGGATGTGATGTTTACCATGACTTTATGAACAGGATTTGTGAGGCCAGCCAAAAAAGACTATTTTTTTCCTCTAGAAATGGCAAATGCTTATCTCTCAGCTATCCAGAGTACTATTATAAGAAAAAAGAACAGCCAAACATGTCACAAAGTTTTTGCACTGGCATTTATACAGCATACTCAGGGCAACACAAGTTATCATGCTATCATATTTATATGCACAATAGAAACAGCAAACTAGAAGAGAAGAGAGGTTACTACTGGCAGGAATATTGACAACCATAAGTTATTTCCAAGTGCCAAACTAGGTTTAATAAACTTTTTGTTTTGTTTTATTAAGCAGGGAATTGTGGAATATTTCACACATGAAAAAAAAACTAAAAATATTTAAAATAGATTTTAGTGCAGTTAATTCCATTCAACATAAAAGACTCAATACCTTTAGTGACTATCACAAAAATGACCAAAAAGGTAATTGCTATCTTCATGGAGTATATTTTATAAATTCTTAGTTATATGTAAAACAGCTATCTAGAAAAACTCACTCTTCAAGGAATGATAAGAGAGACATTTTTATTGTATTATCTACAATCAAAGATTGTATTTCCAAAAGAAATATTTTTTTTATTTCCAAAGAAATATTTATGTCTTGATTATGGTCTAATGATCAAAATATCCAAGACTTCTGCCAGTCTGCATAACTGAGATAAATGAGAATGCTTTCCTATTTTAAAAACCGGAAGTTTATCTTCTAAAAAAAAGAATAAACTAGAAACAAGAAAGACTTACAGAAATATAGGGCTCAAGTATTTTATCAACTATACTTTATCTTCTCCGGACGGCTCATCTTACTCTAAGAAATGATCTTTCAGGTTCAGTCTAAGGAAATATGTTTGACTTAAAAGAAAACTGTATCTCAACTAATAAGATTATAACTGGAATGGAAAAAAAAGTTTCTAATAGGAAGGGAGAGGGAGGTATTCATTGCCTATTGGAAAAATTGAGGGGGGGAAGTGAGAGGCAAAGAGCAAGAATTTATCACCAGACGTTTCCTGGTTAACAGACCTGAGAATCTAGTCCTCTTGGAATAGACAGCTTGATGATACAAATCCATCCAACTAACTCATTCTGCTTTGAGTTCATTCTCACAAAGCAACACTTTGCCATATATGTTGTTGTACAGGAGAAAGAATGTACTGCAGAGTCCTTTGGTACCTGACAATCATACATAAGGGAATAAATAGTCAACCTGGTTTATATGACTATCACTTTTGAGTCTAGAAGTAGAGTCACTGCTTCTGGGCCTGATTAACCCTGGAAACATTTTCAAAATGGAGTTTCCAGATCTGTCAAACTGAAGATCTGAGGAAAGTAAGAACATTCTATCAGAAAGTCTCCTTGAAGACAGTTCAATCTAACCTCAAGGATCGCCTGCACTCTTTAGTCTTATCATAGGTCTTGTTGATGCTTTTAACTCTACTGCACATACCTGATTCAATGACTCTGCTGATTTAACCTGGAGTAAAAAACACTATTAAGGAAAGTTTATCACAACTAGAGATTATATACCTGTTTTGTCTACTACTGATTTCTGCTAATTCTAAAATAGACTTTTGGTTGACTTCCTAGAATTTCTGCTCAACATACAGAGAGCAACTCATTTAACTTTGTATCTTTCATAGCACCGAACAGCACAAATTATTCAAAGTGGGTACTCAATATATGTTTGCAGCACTAAACTAATTGAACATGGACAGAAATAACATGATTCCTTATCTTTAATTTTTTTCAATCCAAAGAGAGAAAACTTTCTGTTAACCTTAGCTCTCTCTCCTCCTTTGAAGCCAGAACTCACTACTTTATTACTCACTTGAAAGAAATGGTTCATAAGCATCCATCTCCAACAAAGGACCAGCTACATCTTTTATTAGAGATCTTAAGTTAACATAGACATTTAATCAATCATGAAACCAAACTGAGAAGGTAGTAGATGTTACTTTTATAGCCACTTAAAACATTTCTTTCCAACATAATTCCCATACTCCTCTTCATCAAGCCATTTTCTGGCTGTATAAAACCTTAAGAAAGTTACTAAAATTCTGTATCTCAATTTTCAAATACTACTATTTACCTCATAGGTTTTTGTAGAAATTAAATGAGTTAATATGTTAGAGCCCTTAATAACTCCTCAATAAATGACAGGCCTAAGTTTTTATTGTAGGGTTTGGAGCTATCTTAATTACCTTAGAATGTAACTAGAAAAATTTATGTTTAAACAAAAAAGTGGTTTTTATAATCAAAGATAAAATGACATGGACTGTAGGAGACTACACAGATAAAATCCAATGTCCACAAAGGGCTTATAATCTAGTTGAAAAAATAAGTACTAAGTACATAAAACATGATTCATTTACTCATTTATTGTCTATCAAAAATTTACTAAGTACATATTATGACACAGTCCTTAGCAACAAGGAGCTTACAGTCTAGTGAAAGTAGTTAAACATACAAGAAATAATTATACAGAAATATACCGAGGATGCCAGAGAGGAGGATTATATACAATAACATATATAAATAAGCCATACACTATTTAGAAACAGCTGAAAACTTACGTTTGCAATCAACAATCAAATCAAGGTCAACTACTCTTACATTTTTAGTACAAAACTATACTTTCATAAGATTTTTCGTTATCAGTAGAAGTAAGATGGGCTAATGTGCCCCTTTGGCTGGAATTTGAGAAGTAATTAATATAGTGATAGACTGTGACAGAGAGAAGCATATGAATCACTGTGGAAAAAGATCTAAAAGTTAACTATAAATATAAAATTCACTGTTTTCTCCAATCCTATAAAGTTGTAAATTCAGATTAAAAATTCACGTGGATTCAGAACACGAACAATAAAATGGGAAAAACAGCAAGTACAACTCATAAATGTTTAGCTTCCTTACCAAAAAAAAAGCATCTATTTAATCACTCAAGCTGTTCATCATGTTTTAAGAAAATTAAAATGCACTATTTCTATTGAAAAAAATCTATAGAAATAGATTTAAGTTGTTTTAAATTACTTTCAAGAAGTTTATTACATTGAGTAAAGAGAGAGGATGCAAAATAAATACATTTTCACATAGGAACATGTTTATGCTAAAGAGCAATCCACTTCCACATGTAATAATTACGATGCGAGCAGGAATTTTTAGAAAGAAAGCTTTCCTATTACTATACAATGTAACACAGTATGTATTTAAACTAATTCCTTGGCGAGGAGGAACCTAGTTTCTATAAAGTTCTCTACTGTATCCAAAATTCAAAGAAATATTATAACCAATATTAGAATATGACATTAAAATCATATAAGAAGTAACAATTTAAATTTTAATGATTTTTCTAGGTTTTAAAAAAGCTACAAGAGGAGATATTTCCCGTAATATTATAATTAGAAATACTGTATTAAAAATATATTTTGTTTTTATTAAATGAAAACATAATTCAGAAAGGAAAACAAAATGTTGTACAGAGCTCCCTTTACAGAAATGTAAGTGAGCTGGGTTCAGCATAATTAGCAATGATTTCCATATTTGCAATGCTGATTTGGAGTTGAGTAAACCAAACATAATTTGTACAGAGACTATACCGAATGCTGTTAATTCACCACACTGATTCAGGGGATACTTAGCAAAATTTCATTATAAGGATTAATAATCTCAGGACTACATTTCTAGGTACATGTTAAAAGGCAGGTAAGTCCACTAATCATCTGATTAATAAGAATGTTATTTAATAGATAATCCCACTTAAACTAATTTAACATTTTGAACACAAGATACTTTTCATTGTATAACATAATCAAGTTAAAATTAAGTCACTCCTGCATCTGTGATTCTGTCTATATTTATTTAGGTAATCACGAGCCAGTATTTAGGGGGGAAAACATTTTCTCCGTTTATTTTGAAAAGCTTTGCTTTAAGCTATCTTTAGTAATTCAAGTAGCGTCCAACAATAGTTACCTGTGAGACCAAATATAAAAAGCTCAATTTCTTTCTTTGAGAATTTAAAGCCTTTTACAAAATTTCAACTAAATATATCTTTCCCACCCCACCCTCAATCTCACCACAGCTGAGAAAAGCACTAAGCTCCAGAGACGCCATCAAAAGCTTAAGCTTTTACACAAACTCCACGGTGCCCTGAAAACAAAAATGCTTGTATACAAAAGTTAGATAAACTGTCAGAGCAGTGTCATGGTATACAATAGCTCACTGTCAGACCCTCACCAGAAGGCGCTGTACCAGCTGTTACAGAGCTTCTTGATTAACTCTCTGCAAGCCCAGCAACTCAAAACATGACTAATACAATCACCCAGCACTCTCAGTGTTGGTGCTCATCAGAATGGACATTATTCTTGGCTGTGTGTGAACTACTGCTCAATAAGAAATTCTGACATCAGTTACAATAATGACAACATCACTATCCATTTCATTCAGAAACAAACAAAAAGGCTAAACGGTCTAAGTAAGGAATAATTAGAATAATCTGTTCCCTAACTAAATAAAGAATGCTTCAAAGCAGACTTTGAAAACACTTTAACTTCAGTATTAATTTTAGTAAAAAGGAACAAGTATATATAGTTAAATCTTGTTTAAAATTAAATCTAAAAATAATCAAAGGTAATCCTTTAAAACTGGGTTTAAGATTAGTCTGTTCCATAGAAACATCAGGTTGTGTTGAGATCTTTTAACCTTGGAAATGGGATTAGAAATCCACTGTTTTTAAATTTAAGTAATTTGTAATTATTTTATCTGCGTCACAGATAATCTGCTCTTACTAGGTCTAAAATGACATCAGATTATCATTACTATGATTATCCTGTTACCTTCTACTATCAATAAGATGGGGTTTTTCCTCTTATACAGGAGAGAAATGATTTTTGCAAGTAAGAACAAATAATGGGGAAAAATGACTGAAAATTAATACACTGCTTCCTCAAAACCTCAACCTAAACCTAAACAGAGATAGCACTTGTTTTGCTTGTTTGTTGTCTAACAGGCCTATATTCAAGCTATGTAATTACGTAATTTCTATAATGAAATGATACCCCCACCAGTGTTTTCCCAAAATGCCTCTTGGTCTTTGGGGTGCAGGAGTAGGGGAAGGAGGAAGACATCAATGAAGTAATTAAATTTACTGTGATTCTTTCTCCCCCTTTTCTTTCTTATGCTAACTGACAAATTCGTCACTTCTTTCACACTGTAAAGAGAGATCCATGGATTCAGATTATGACAAAAACATGTCCAGATGTGAAATACCCTGTAGGCAGTATTAATTTTTTCATAAAATGAAACAGCAAGCATATTTTATAAAGGAAGCAAAATCTATATTTTAAATTTGAATTTTAATGTTAAATACTATTTTTAAACACTAATAATTCATTAGATTTAAAATTAAATACTGAATGCATAACAACTTCAAATAATTAAGCCCTAAAGAACCTTAAATCAATGTGGGGAGGAGTGAATTCTGGAAACCTTTAAAAAAATGTTTTTTTCATTCAAAAAGAGTGGAACTTGAAGTTCACTATGAAAGCCCAGGTAAATGGAATTGAAATTTACTGTAATTTTTTTAAGTACTTAGATTCAAGAGGAAGTACAGTGCCTAAAGGTTGGACTAACAAATGGAATATATTCTCTCTCTTAATGCTTGCATTCCTTTTTAAATGTTTCACAAATGTATAATTTCCAAAGACATGAGACCTGTCTAGCACAGAGTGTTCTGAGAGGGTACTAAATGTATACAGAAAGAGATGAGACTTGGGGAGAGAGCATTACTTAACAAATGTGGTTTCTACTCAGTTTTAGAAATATCACAACATCAGAACCAATCTCCCTGTCTTAAAATGGTGAAATGTTGTTCAATATTATAGCAAAAGAGAAAATCATGCAATTTGAAAATTAATATTAACATACTGGTAGTACGGAATAGTCAGAAAGGAACCTGATATTATATACCCTTTAAAAACCAGCAAATACTACAAATAACTTTATGTCCAGCTCAGAAGTGAATACTAAAATTTGAGAATAGGAATTCTTAAAATATCTTGAAGCCTTTGCTGCCAAACCCCACTTTCTGCTTAGGTGAGAAGGAAACTGTTACCCTCAACTATAAACCTCTGACGGCTCTCAGAAGTAACTTGTAGTCTTAACAGCAACACTCTCAAACGTCCATTTCCAGTCATTAATCATAAGAAATTGGGGGAAATCAGAGAAACTTCATTCCAGGAAATATAAATATATACCAATGATTTGGGCAAATTCAAAAGTGGAAATTCAAAAATGCAAGCATAACCTGGCAATTTAGACTTGACTTATGAATAGGCTATAAAGTAATTATGAATGAGTATAAAAGCAGAGAAAAAAGATGTTAGGGGAAGACCTATTCTCATCCACAGGAATGTGATTAATATCATGTTATTTATCATCATCATTAGATAAATCACAAGAGATATTAGAAAATATTTCAAGCCACTGAATAATAATAAAAACATATTTAAACAGACATTATACAATCCATGAATGTCCAATAAGCACATGAAGAAGTGTTCAATATCATTAGTCATCAAGGAAATGCAAATTAAAACAACCAGATACTATTAAAACCTACTAGAACAGCTGCAATTAAAAAGACTGACAACAATAAATGTTGATGAGGATGTGGAGCAACCAGAATTCTCATACATTGTTGGTGAGAGTGCAAAATGATACAGTTACTTGGGGAAAAGGCCTGGCAGTTTCTTATGAAATAAAAGGTAAACCTGTCTTAAGTGACCAGCAATTCTTCTCCTAGGTATTTACCCAAGAAAATGAAAACGTTTCCACAAAAAGACTTGAACAAGAATGTTCACAGCATTTTTATTCATAATTATCAAAATCTGGAACCAGACCAGTTGTCTTTTAATAGAATGGATAAACAAACTGTGGTATAGTCATACAATGGAATACTACTCAGCAATAAAAAGAAATTATCAATACATGCAACATGGATGAATCAAAAAACACATTACATTGAAAGAAAGAAGACATATTAATGGGTATAGATGAAATTCTATAACCAATACTAATCTGTGATGGATGGGAAAAAAAAAACAGATCACTGCTGCCTCTGCAGAGGATATGGATTTACTGATAAGAGGCATGAGGGAACTTTCTAGGGTGATGGTAATATTCTCTATTGTGAAAGGGGTTTGGGTTGCACATGTGTGCATTTATGCCTTTCATTGTATGTAAAATTTGCCTCAAAGGCAAAAACATAAACAAGCACTGAGCTCTAGTTAATGATTTGTGTGGTGAACTATCTGATGCTGCAAATTACTTTGATATATATTACAACATATAATGGATTGATGGACAATTTGAAGTGAGATAAAACAAATACTCTAAAATGTTAATTGTGGTTGAGGATTCACTGTAAGATTCTTTAAAATTTCCTGTGTGTTTAAAATTCTTCCTATAAAATCTAGAGAGGAAAGGTTATTATGAGTACCTTGCAAAATATTAAAACAATGGTTACACAATAAATATGTTTTCCTTCCATTTCTGACTGCATTCTTCCAGTTTTCTTCAGAGGCCAGTACCATTACTAGTATCTCATGTGTCTTTCCATAGATAGTCTTTGCATATAGATAGGGATAGAGAGAGAGATACCTCCTCATTATTTCTTTTTTTTGAAAGTTAATGTTTTTATTAACATTTCTTGTTAAACCATAAGAGAAAAGAACACCTGAATAGAAAACAAAGGACATCAAGAAACCATATATAAAATGAATA
This sequence comes from Mesoplodon bidens, assembly GCF_964165515.1. NCBI lineage: Eukaryota > Metazoa > Chordata > Mammalia > Artiodactyla > Ziphiidae > Mesoplodon > Mesoplodon bidens. The sequence continues at coordinate 64,212,536 of NC_138162.1, read as the reverse complement.
AATAAATGAATGAATGTGAACAAATGAATAAAATTAACATTTAATTTATGCTAGAAATATTTTTTTGATAACAGCTTTATTGACATATAATTCATATACCATAAAATTCACCCATTTAAAGTATACAATTCAATGGTTTTTTAGTATGTTCACAGAGTCATACAACCATCACCACAATCAATTTTAGAACATGTTCATCACCCTATGAAAGAAACCGTGTACCCTTTAGCCATTATCTCCAGCCCCCACTAGCTCCCCAACCCCACACAACCACTAATCTACTTTGTCTCTATAGACTTGCCTATTCTGGACATATCATATAAATGGAATCATACAAATATGTGACCTTTTGTGACTGGTTTCTTTCACTTAGCATAATGCTCTCAAGGTTCATCCATGGTGTTGCATGCATCAGTACTTCACTTCTACTTATGGCCAAATAATATTCCATTTTATGGATATATACCACATTTTGTATTTATCCATTCACCAGCTCATAGATATCTGGATTGCTGAGAGTTTTGGTCTATTATGACTAATGCTGCTATAAATATTCATGTACAAATTTTTATGTGAACATACGTTTCATTTCTCTTAGGTACATACCTAGGCGTGGAATTGCTGAATCAAAACATAACTCATGTTTATTTACAGAACGGTCAGACTATTTTGTAAAGTATCTGCACCATTTTACATTCCCACTAGTAGTGCATGAGGGTTCTGCTTCCTCTGCATCCTCACCAAACTTTGTTATTATCTTTTTTTTTTTTTTTTTTTTTTGCATTACGCGGGCCTCTCACTGTTGTGGCCTCTCCCACTGTGGAGCACAGGCTCCGGACGCGCAGGCTCAGTGGCCATGGCTCACGGGCCCAGCTGCTCCACGGCATGTGGGATCTTCCCGGACCGGGGCATGAACCCGTGTCTCCTGCACTGGCAGGCGGACTCTCAACCACTGCACCACCAGGGAAGCCCTGTTATTATCTTTTTTTATTATAGCCTCCTAGTGTGCATGAGAAGTGATACCTAATTATGGTTTTGATTTTCATTTCCCTGATGACTAATGATGTTGAGCATCTTTTCATGTAGTATTTATTGTCCATTTGTATCTTCTTGGAAGAAATGTCCATTCAGATCCTTTCCCCATGCTTTAATTAGGTTGCCTTCTTATTACTGAGTTTAAGAATTCTTTATCTATTCTAGATACAAGTCCCTTATCAGATACACGATTAGCAAATATTTTCTCGCATTCTGTGAGCTGTCCTTTCATTTTCTTGATAGCATCCTTTGAAGTGCAAAAGTTTACAGTTTTGAGTAAGTCCAAATTATCTTTTTTTTTCTTTCTTGATTTACACTTTTGGTTTCATATCTAGGATATTATTTCCTAGTCTAAGATCTACTGTTGCCTAATGCTTACTATTGCCTAATCCTATGTTTTCTTCTAGGAGTTTTATAATTTTAGATCTTATATTTAGACCTATGATCCATTTTGAGTTAATTTACATATATGGTATGAGGTAAGGGCCCAACTTCATTCTTCTGCATGTGGATACCTAGCTGTCCCAGCAGTATTTGTTGAAAAGACTTTTCTTTCCCCTATTGAATAGTCTTGCTACTCTTGCTGAAAAACTGATTGACCATAGATATATGTGTATATTTATGGACTCTCAATTCTATTTCATCTATCCTTATGCCAGTACAACATTTTCTTGATTACTGTTGCTTTAAAGTAAGTTTTGATGCATTTTCTTACATTTTTTTCCCACTGAATATAGTCTTACAAACACTTAAGTTTTCATACACTATATACATATCAATATAACAATGAAGATCTTTTTAAATATACAGACTTATTTACACACGTGAAAAAACAGTGTCTAGAGGTTGGTCAAAAGGGCTGTGCATTTAAAATTTTGATAGACATTGACAATTTGTGCTTCAAAAAGTTTATACCAATTTATACCCCCGCCAACAACATACGAAAAAGCCTATTTACTCTGCATCTTCTGCAATGCAGTGTATTTCCAAACTTTTAAATACTTAACCAATGTTATTCTTCTCATTTTTAAAATCTTTTCTGTTGTGACAAATCCACTTTGGCTAATAAATACGTTCAAAAAAAAGTTTAATTACTAATAAAATGTTTCCACCAGCAACATTCCATTTTTTGGAATTTACCTTAAGTTAGTAATTTAAAGAGGAAAAAGAGATGTTCAAAGAGCTATTTGTAATTTAGAAAAAAAAGATTGCATAGTAGATGCTGATCAACAGAAAAATGATTAATTAAAATATGGTACGTTCACTAAATAGTATATCCAACTATTAAAAACTATAAACATTATGTCTGTAGCCATATAAAAATACTTTAATCTAATCTTTAAAAGCAGGATACAAAATTATATGTACACTCTGTACACTGATTATAACTACTTTAAAATTACACAGGCATACGGAAATGGAAATATATAAATGACTACGGATAAGTTTCCTCTTTAATTTCTAAACTTCCTATAACTTTTTAGAATTAAGTTCGTAATTAGGGAATATGTTCACAAGTACATTACTTTACATTAAAAATATACTTACTGTGATGATGCCAATTAGTTGAGTATAAAAGAGTCCAGTTATTCCAACTAACATTGTAATGCCCATAAAGGCAGCTAGTCTCATTATGGCCAATTCATGCCTAACAACAAAGAGGTCCTATAAGAAGAAAAAGAAAATCTTAAAAACAATTCAAAAGTTACTTGCAGTAATAGTTGCAATAATAAAGAACTGAGCCATAACATTTTCCCTTATTATCTTAAAAGAACTACTCTCCCCATTTTTTAGTTTATTCCACTTAATGAGCATATAAATATTTGAAAATTTCAAAAATAATTGTTTTTAATTCATAGTAGCAAGCTGAAAAATGGGATTTTACTACTCTATTGTCATAAAAACCCCTCAATCCTAAAGTTGCAAATCAGCCATGCTCATTTACTATTTGGAGCAAAAACAAAACAAAAACCCCTCCAAAAATCAAAAAACAAAAACAAAACAGATGGTGTACAATCTCTGGTTCAACAAAAGGAAATTTTATTATGGTACTGCTAAAAAGCTTGAATGCACAAGTCTCATTCATAATATTAAAGTTCAAGTGGCCAAGATACCTAGGGATTATGTATTTTAGTCAAAATGAGAGGTAACACAAATAATAGGATCACATGAACAGCTCTCTGCAAGACCAACTCATTCATTCATCCATCCACTCACTCAACTACCACTGCCAAGCACTGAGCTATGTAGTAGAAATGTAAAAAGGATAAAGAGATGGTCTGTGCCCTCAAGAAGTATGCAGTTTATTCAGAGAGAGAGCCCAACTCTGCAAAACTCCAAAACAATGTGATATATACTTTAACAGGATTGTGTGCACAGAGGACAGTAGAGACATAAAGGAATGCCTAGACAGGAGAGAGAAATGGAAACGCTGTGAGGGAAAACTGATTTTCCAGCCTAGGGCATGAAAATGAGGGTGTTGAAAGTGATCCAAAGAAACTGTGGCAGGAGCTCAGGAAAACCAGGAGAAGCCATTTCATTTACCCTCACTGTTCTTTCGCTCTCTCTCCCTTGTCTGGCCAGACCATTCCAGTCGAGGGAGAGAGAGTGAAAGAACAAAGACTTCTGGAAACCTGTAGTTACTAAGCTTTGGAATAAAATAGCCACAGTGGATAAAAAGCAACAAACGAATGGGAAGGACCCCAAAACATAACCACCCACATGCTCTTTTAATACTGATTCAGGTTAAGGCTTAAAGGTACCCTGGTAGCAATACCAGCAACAGGGGGGTCACCGAACATAATGATCTTGTTTGAAACAAAAGAACTGATGCTTTTCTGTGTGGCACAGTGATCATCCACCTGACTTAAGCAAAACTCTGAGTCCACACCCAAACCACTCAGTTTATTAGCCAGGGAAAACTTAAAATTCACCAAGACACTTAAGGTGTTATGTAACAGTTACATATTAGTTTTGACTATTTCAAAATTTCACTAAAAAGAGCCTAATGCAAAATCTTTACCAAACATGTAAAGAGGAAAAGATGGGGCTATGAATGATATTAAAAATTCAGTACAGTAAACTCTGCTATTATGCTGTATGAAAACACAAATATGTTCCAACATGACTGATACATTAAACAACAATTTGAGCATAGCAAGACTCTTGTGTTTGTTTATGTGTGATTTTATCCGCAAGAAACCCAAGATGAACAGTAAAAACTTCACCCAGCTAAACCAAGCCATACAGGAATACACAAAACACCTCCCCCCCAAACATCTACCGGCTAACTCAATTTGTCATGTGTGTTTATGAGCCACACTCATCCGTACCTGGTATCACAATTTTCCCTCCAATTTCATATGACTCTCCTTCCATCACTTCGTAATAACTCACATAACGCAACCCTTCTGATGCCCACTTCCACAAGAAAATTTCAGGTCTCTTCTAAGGTAAAGTGCAATGTTTGTTATAGTATTTACGTATTTCTTAACTAGTTAACATGTATAAAACTGTGCTGATATTTTTATTAGGAACCCTTTTAAGTGTCACTGACAAAGTTCTTGAGTGTTGTGTCTTCATTTTCCCATAAGCCCTACGGTTTTCATCGCATGATTTTGCACAGTGAGGCAAATTTTAGGAATGAACATACTGTGTCATAGTAGAGCTTACCCTAATAAAAATACACATGGTTCCCAATTTACAACGGTTCACTTGTAAATTTTGTTCACTTTACAATTTTCCGACTTTTAAGATGGTGCAACTTTGGATATTTTCAACTTAGAATGGGTTTATCAGGATGTATCCCACTGTAAGTCAAGGAAGATCTGTGCCATATATGACCAAATAAAATGCATCCTCTTTTCTCCCAGTGAAAAGATTAAAAAACTTTTTTGTCCACTAGAATTAATACATGTTAGGGATGAAGATGAGACTAAAAGATCTACTTAAAATTACATTTATTCACTTAGGTATACATTTATGTTAGAGAGTACTTGTGTAAAAGAGTAAATTAATTCAGAAATTGCTTTTTATCACTCTTATATTTCCAAAAAATGCATCCCAACTTTACATACACATAATTAACATCAGTACTAAATCCATATTTTGAGTCATTTAACATACTTCTCCAGAGCACAACATCTTTACTTCTATCTTAGATTTTTTTTTTTTTTAGATCTAGCACTTTTTGAATCCAAAAACTGGCTTGGGAAATTTTATCTAAATCACAAGCATCCATTTGCTATTCAAATCTTTATGACATAATCAGTGTTATTATGGCTGAATTGTGTCTCTCCAGAAATTCGTATGTGGAAGCCCTAACCCCACCCTCACCCCAGCACTTCAGAATGTGAGAGTATTTGGAGAGAGGGCCTTTAAAGAGGAGATCAAGAAAAATGGGGCCCTTAGGGTGGACATTAATCCAATCTGACTGGTATCCTTATAAGAAGAGGAAACTCAGAAACACAAAGCGACACCATGGATGCTCAAGCACATGCGAAGACACAGCAACAAGGTGCCATCTGCAAGCCAGGAGAGAAGCCTCCAGAGAAACCAAACCTGCCGACATCCTGATCTTAGACTTCCAGCCTCCAGAACTGTGAGAAAATGAGTTTCTGTCGTTTATGCCCCCACTCTGTGGTATTTTATGTCGCCCTAGAAAACTAATACAGTAACTGTATTTCTTTATCGTTTTCATTCCTTTCCATTTTTTGGTTAAGAAATGTGCTTATATATAGATAAATGCATAAAACATAAGTTCAGTTTAGAGAAAAGAATGCAAACATTTGAAAACATGCAGATGCTTTCCTCAGTGCATTTCTTCCCCATCACATCCTCTCCCGCATCCCTACCTTAAAGAGAAAGGTTACTGATTTGTTCTTCAGACATTTTCGATACTACTATTTTCAGTTGCATATTACAAATATCTTTTCCTACTCTGAGTCTACTTCTTCATTTTCTTTACGGCATCTTTGGATGATCCCAAATTCTTAATTTTAATGTAGTCCAATTTATCAATCTTTTCCTTTATTGCTTTTTATTTCCTGTTTAAGAAATCTTTCTCAACCCTGACGTAATGATGACATTCTCCTATATTGCCTTCTAAAGCCTTTAAAAGCTTTATAGCTTTGCCTTTCACATTTAGGTCACTAATCCACCTGGAATTGATGTTTGTGCACTGTGAAATACAGGGTTCTGAATTTACTTTTACTATATGAATACTCAATTGTCCCGGGACGGTTTATTTAAAAAGCTGTCTTTTCCTCAGGGATCAGAGGTCAAGTGTCCATACATGCCTGAGTCTGATGTGGGCTCTTTATCCTGTTCTCTTGGTTTGTTTATCCCCGTACTAGTGAGCACATCTTAGTTACTATGGCTTTGTAATAACTCTCCATACCTAGTAGGCCAACTCATCCCAACTTGTTCTTTTTCAAGAATATCTTGGTATGGGATTAAGAGACACAAACTACTAAGTATAAAACAGATAAGCAACAAAGATATATTGTACAGCACAGGGAAATACAGCCTTTGTTTTGTAATAAATTTAAATGGAGTATAATCTATAAAATATTGAATCACTATGTTTTATACCTGAAAATAACATAATATTGTAAATCAACTACACTTCAATGTAAAAAAAGGAATGTATTGGTTATTCTAGATACAGCTGACCCTTGAACAAGGCGGGTGTTAATCTGCCTATATCTTATAGCAGGCCCTCAGTATCCACGGTTCCTCAGCATCAGTGGATTCAACCAACCATCGATCCTGTACTACTGGAGTATTTACTACTGAAAATAACCGCATATAAGTGGATCTGCACAGTTCAAATGTGTATTGTTCCAAGGTCAACTGTAATTTGTATTTCCATAAAAATTTTTAAATTAGATTTCGAGTTACAACATACTCAGACATACACACACATATGATATATTCTCTCCACTAAGAGTCACAATTTTCCCCTAGAGGTCTTGTGCTTTTCAAAGTCAGATTTAATTCCTGTTTCTTGATTCTATTATAAATGGTTCTGCTGTTAATTTCATTGTCTAAAGCATTGTTTGCTAGCATATAGAAATAAAACTGACTTTTTAAAATATTGTTTTATAGTCACACTTCTTAAACTTCCTTAAAAATTCCAAAGAATCTACAGATAAGTTATTTACATGATCATACCATCTAAGAGTAATGACGGTTTTCTTCATTTCAGCAGTTATACCGTCTCTTTCTTCCCCTTGCCTCACTGCATGGACTAGAATTCCTAGGACTATATTTAATAACAATGGCAATGGGGGCGCAGCAGGCATCAACACCTTGTCCCTCAACTTGGAGGGAGAAAGGTCAACATTTCATCATTAAGCATGCTACAGCTATTGTGTTGGGTTCTGTGTGTGGTTTTTGGTTGTTTTGGAACCTTTTATCTCACTAAAAAAGTTCTCTAGTTCTAGTTTGCTAAGAGTTTATAACATGAATGGAGGCTGAATTTTATCTTTGTCTTCACACACTAATACATACAGTCTCCAGACATCTGGGTTTTTTTTCCCCTAATCTGTTAATTGATAAAGTATACTGACTGATTTTCTAGTGTAAAAGCCACCTTTCATTCCTAAGATAAACTCAACTTGATCAAGCTGGTTATATATGACCAGATTCAGTTTGCTAAAATTTTGTTTAGGGGTTGTTTCTCTATGTTCATAATCAGACTAATTTCCTTACATTCTCTTATTGTCCTTAATAGGATATACCCAACATATGCTATACACATAAAATGAGTTGGGGAGTTTCCTCTTTTTCTAGTGTTTTGAAGAGTATGCATAAGACTGGAATTACTATTTCCTTTCATATATGATAGAGCTAGGACTCACTGGTAAATGTGTGAATATTCTTTTCAGGAAAAGTTTTAACTACTCACTCATGATCATAGGACTACCCATGTTTCCAGCTTCTTCTTGCTGCTATACTATGCTTATGATCAGGAAACTCAGTAAGGTACAGATGTCAACTAACCAAACTGATGTATAGAATTAATACAATCCCAATAAAATTCCCCCACCAGTAGAGTATATACTGTTATATACTGGTAGGAGTTTTTTACTTTGTTTTGATTTGTAAATTGCTAAGTAGGCTGTTTCTAAATTTCACTGAAAAAGACAAAAGCAAAGGATAGCATACCACTCCTATATAAAAAGAACAAGGAAGAGGATCTGCTCTACTGCATGCATTATCAGTAGGGGCAGTATTGCCCCCAGGAGGGAGAAAATTGGTTCTTGGAGGAAAAAAAAATTTAGCTATTACAGTGATTTGTGGCTGTCCACAAATCAATCCTACCTGACAAAATCTTATTCCTTAGTATTTAACTTCATAGAGAAAAGAAGAGAAAGTGTCTAAAAAGGCTCCTGATGGGAGCAATAATAATGAAAAAAAAAAGGCAGAAAAACACTCTTACACTAGATAGCAAGATTTATTATAAAACTACAGTTGTAACAGTATGGTGCAACCACAAAGATAGACTAATGGACTAGAAAAAAAAAGCAGAAACAGATACACACATATATGGCTCTTGGTTTATGACAAAGATGGTATTGCAGAGCAGAGTGGAATTATCTTTTCAATAAATGGTGCTAAATCAATTGGATATCCATCTATGAAAAAAATGAAATCCTAACTCCTACCTCATAAGCATTATAAAAATCAATTCCAGGTGGAAATATAAAAAATATAATACTTGGAAGACAATATAGGAGAATTATATTGATGAATTAGGATAGAAAAATACTTCTTAAATTGAACCCCAAAAGCACTAACTAAAAAGGAAAAGACTGGTAAGTTGGAGTAAAGTTAAAACTTCTGTTCATCAAAAAATAGCATTAAGAGAGTAAAAAATTTAGCTACAGAGAAGATATTTACAACATACATAATCATAAAAGGACTCAAATCTAAAACATCCTACAATTACCAGGAAAAAAAAAGTCAAATAACCCCCCTACCAAACATGCAAAATAAACAGACACACTGCAACCTCAATGAACCTCCAATCTGTTGACTCAACCACCATTTCACTGTCCATCAATGCCTTCCTCCAGTACCTTCACTTGACTTCCTACTTGTTTACAGTCCACACTACATTGTTATAATTTCTCCTTCAATATATACCATCAACTTTCTTTTTTTTTTTTTTTCTGTACGCGGGCCTCTCACTGTTATGGACTCTCCCGCTGCGGGGCACAGGCTCCGGACACACAGGCCCAGCGGCCATGGCTCAAGCCGCTCCGCGGCATGTGGGATCTTCCCGGACCGGGGCACGAACCCGTGTCCCCTGCATCGGCAGGCGGACTCTCAACCACTGCGCCACCAGGGAAGCCCCCGTCAACTTCCTTGATGCTCTCTTTCACCAGTGCTCCCTGGTTTCACCGGGTACTCCTGCTTAGTCACCTTTCTGTTTCCTCCTCATCTTTCTGTCTTCTAAAATTTAAGAGTATTCCAGGCTTAGTCTTAAGACCTCCTTTCTTATCTAGCTATACTTACTCCCTAGAAAATCTCCTATCAGGTCCCATGGCTTTAAATACCATCTTTACACCTAAAGGTCCCACATTTATATATCTAGCTCAGACCACTCTACTGAAATCCAGATTCCCATATCTGTCTACTTAACAACATCTCTTCTTGGATATCAAATAGGCACCTCAATAGAACCAAAATCTTTTAACTTTTTCCTAAAACTTACTCTTCCTCCAAACTTCTCCATCTCAGTAAATGACATCTCTATTCTTCCAGTTGTTCATGACATAAAACCTTGCAATCATCCTCTACTTGTCACTTTGTATCTCATACCCCACATCCAAATCAACACTAAATCCTGTCAGCTCTTAAACTATAATGCACCACTTCTCAACACTTCCACTACTCTCCACATCATCTTGTTTGGACTATATTTTAACAGTCTAGTAACTGGTCTTCTTGCTGCCATGACTGTCCCTAAATTTATTCTTCCTAGCAATCAGGTTTCTTTCTCTAATGTAAATGAGTTTGTGTAATTTTGCTAAAAAACTTTCAAAAGCTTCCAAAGTCCCAACCACTAAACATCCTGACAAAACAGTCTCACCTTCAATCCCAGCCCTCACTGCTCTCAATTCATCTCTTACAACTCTCTCCCTAACTCACTCCACTCAAGATACACTGGTCTCCTTATTCTTCCTTAAAAATGTGAAGCATGCTCCCACCTCACAGTCTTGGCACTGGTTCTTTCCTCTCACTGAAATGCTCTTCCTCCCAATATCAGTGACATGCTTGAGCTCCAGGTCTCTGCTCAAGTGTCACTATGAGAAAGGCCTTCCTTGACTATATAATCAATCATTACTTTCTATCCCTTACTCACCTTTATTACACTTCATAATACTAATCTTGTATACCATATATTTGTTTATTGCCTGTCTCCCCCAATTAGAATGTAAGCTCTTTAATTCAGGAACTTCGTTTTGTTCACTGCTGCATCCTCAGAGCCTAGAATGGCTACCATGCACATCGCAGGCATTCAATAAATATTTGTTAAATGATTTACTGACTGTTCTTCATAATTTCTGAAAATAAACAACTGTTTTACAAATAAAATTTTACATATAAAATAATAATCTTATATTAATCAGTAGGAAGCAATTTTATTTATAAACTATTATTTATAAGTCACTTTGTGTTTTTATGAGACTAGCCTGAAAATTAACATGTGAGGTATTTGTTATCTTCCTCCTACTGAAGGGGTTTCTCAACCTCAACATTACTATACTTTGGGCCAGATCAGCCTTTGTTGTAGGAGGTGGTACTATGATCGTAGGATATTTAGCAGCATCCCTGGCCTCTACCCACTAAATGCCCATAGCATTCTCCCAGTTGTGACAACCAAAAAAGTCTCCAGATATCATTACCAATGTCTCCAGGGTGGAGGGGGAGAAGGGGGGCCGGAGACTCCCTCCTTCCCCCACTGTACTACTGGAAGGGATTTGTTTTCTCTGTTTTTCAAAAATGAAAATAGCTTAGATCACAACTAAGATATCTAAAGTATACAGATTTGAATTTTCAAAATGGCTAAATAACCAACTTCACATGCTAAGGTTAGGTTCATGTGGCAGTTACTCTTGCATAAAGTAAAATCCTACCATATCTGTATGGTTATCAAGCACTTTTGGGAATGGGCCTCAGCTTAAGTTTTATCATTACATTCAAAATTATAGGCAAAGAAGTTACACGATTATTCTGTATATCCTTCTCACCTCCAGCCTCCAGGTAAAATGTACTTTTTTTCAGTCTTGTTAAATCCTAATGGAAATTAATATCTAAATGAAAAAAATCACTATTCATACTTGACTCATGGCTATCACTGAGTGACCAGAATTACACATTCAATTTTGATACAGATATAACTGCAGCTTTCTTAGGGAGCAAATTTCACTGGCACCTGACTGCTAGGTTCATGGCTGAGGGTAAAATATTTCAGAAAAATCATTTTGTCTGCCTTCCCATCTTTTAGTAGTAAAAACTCTAGAAAAGTTATAGTTGTTCAATAAGAAAACAAGATACCATATTTTCTTGCTACATTTACCGTTTAATACAGGCTATAGCATTTGATAAAAGTAAAAGATGAGTGAGACAATAAAATTGCTGCCAGCGTTTAACCATTTAAACTCAAAGTGACTGAAACATTCTCACAGAGAAATAAAACTGCTAAATTTTTATGCTAAGTGCTATAATATTCATAAATAATTAGCTATATAAAATTTAATGAGGACATATATTCAGTAGACCTGGTACTGCAAGGCAAGGTCAAGATTTAGCATAAGGTTTCTTTGTTCCATCTGTCAGTAAAAGCACAGGGATATATGACATATAGAATTGACAATTGTTAGAATAATAGGGTAGTCTTATACTTTTTTTTTTACAAACGTAAACTAATTATATATCTGACACCATACCTCCCAAGCAAAAAAAAAAAAAAAAAGAAAAGAAAAAGAGAAAGGAAAGTAAAATTTACCAAGAGATCCTACTACCTCCACTAACATTTCAGGATACAGAGGCAAAAACACCAAATTACCCTTATACTTGCTAATGAAATAATTTTCATTTCATATTTATCTTAATTCCACACTATTCTTGGCTATTCGTGCCAAAAATAAACTAAATACATATTTCAGCAATTTTATTCATTCTAAAGTGCCCACAATAAATGACCCTATATAAATATTGAGTAAAGCCTAAATCATTTTTTAAAAATAGCAATAAATAACAGAAGTGCTCAGGATATTTTGAGATTGATTATATAAAAAGATTAAACTAAATTGTAAAGAGCTTTACTAATATTCAGAGCTACCTGCAACTAAGTCCTCTGGCTACTTCTATTCTTTGTTAGCCAAAAAGCTACGCAAATAACTCTGTGGCGTAGTTCTATCCGACATCAAATCCCTAGCAACACTATTAGATAGGAGTTAATCAGAATAATAATGTATCTTCCTAGCTGAAGCTGTTGGCTGGACTGCTAAACATTATTTATTTTCCTCTTCTGAATATTGGCAGTATGTCCTTTATTCAAATTCTCACCCTTCCTTCCCCACTTCTATCACTCTCCCCATAACCTTAAATGCAGTTAGTATATTAGTTTTTGCCCTTCACATAAAAATAGATACAAAGGAATCAGCTGGAAATTATCTGAATCTACTTCATCTAAAAACAATTTAAAACATATTACTTTAGAACTATGACACAAATGACTAGTAGCATAAGCTCTACACTAATAGCTACCAATTGTTTAAGAAAGAAAACAACTGGTTTTCTCACATAGAAAGAAAGTAGAGATAGTACTGCCTACAATATGTGATTATCAGCAGGTACATAATTTAAAAAGTATTTTTAACCTACTATAATGCCTTTATAAGATGTATGTTGACAGTCTTTAGATTAGATTAACTACTAAAAATGTACTGCCTCAATGAAAAATGAAAACAGCAAAGTATGAATTTACCAATCAGGAGATTCAATAAGCTTTCCCTGAAGAAGAAATTTTGTGATGCTTGAGTATTTTTTAAACTGCTAAAAAATATCCTCAGGGAAAAGTGTGAAAAAGAGAAATAGCAGCTTGATACTATAGAAAGAACACTGACTTAGGAACAGACAGAAATGGGCCCAAATCACACCTCTGCCAAGTGGGATAATTCTCTGCTTAAACAAGTTACTGGACCTCTCTGAATCTCAGTACCTTCTCTGTACAATGGGAACCATACTACTTATCCTCTCAAGGATATTTTAAATAAGTTGACATTTTCCACTAATCCAATTCTTACAAATTGAGAATATAAAAATCCTGAAACATATGACTAATGAAATATTCATGGATCAATAAATAATAATCTTTAGAAAGTATACTCCCTAACTATAATGATACCTTCCTTCATATTTAATCATTGGGTTGGCCAAAAAGTTCTTTTGGGTTTTTTTCCATAAGATGTTACAGAAAAACCCGAGCAAACTTTTTGGCCAACCCAATAAAATGCTATAATTTTCTAATAATGGTTTTGGTAAACAACTAGCATACAATAAGACGAAGTATATTTTTGTAATTTAATAATATGCCAAATGGCCAGGCATTTGCTTATAAACATTTAAAATAACTATGTGAAAAACAGTCAAATATAGACTTTGGCCAAAGAAAATTTATTTTATTTAGTATCTATCCATTTTATTCATTTAAAATGCCACATCACTCCCCACTCTACAGGTTTTGAAATCTTTAAAATGATTTTCATCCCAATAACTACTTAAAGGAAGACATTAGTTTCAAGAGGATTTTAAGTAAAAGTTAACATGATAGCAGCATGATAAATACAAATGACGGTCAAACTAATTTGACATCTAACATTTGAAAATCTTCTCCAAATATCTCCAAGCTTATAATCTTTACTAATTTTGGATTCTGTGATTTTAACTAAAAATGCTTTATTTATCCCCATTTATTTGGAAAGACACCTATTATTACATTTCTGCAATTTTCTAAATATGAATTTTTGTCTTAATATCAACTGAGAATTTAGAGATTTTTTTTAGTTACTATTTACAAAGGAGATGGTAATACTAATTCTTCTTAGGTTTGTAGGCCTTCTTTATAAGACTTAGGATATAAATCAATACTTACAGCATAAAAATAAATCCTTTTTTGGGGCACTGATTCATGATGGATAAATTCCTTATCTTCCTTACCTCTTATTAACTCCTTCTCTAACTAAAGGATATATTAAAGTATTTCCTCAAAACTTCACATAGTAAAAACACATAAATCCTTGAAAGTCCATGATAGGTGGATATTTTAAAAGTAAAGATTAAGAAGAAATCTAAAAAGCACTGAGTTACTCTCAAAAACAATGGGGTTATTGCAAAGCAATTCAAACAATCCAGCAGAGAAAGCACTCCCCTGAAAAGAGAAAGCAAGAGAAGAGAGAAATGGAAGAAAATCAGGTCCCAAACCCTTTATTTTCCAGAGTTTGTGAACAGCCTGCTTTCTCTCAACTTTCTTTCCCATGTGCTTAATCATTAATGTACCAGTTTTCTACTAAATACAGGTTAAGTGACATCACCACTAAGTTTAAAAGTCAGTCCAATGAATAAACACTTTCATGTTAAAAAAGAAAAGAAAAGAAAAAAGAAAAGAAACAAAAACCTAAGTAAGAGTTTTTGACACTTTCTTTTCCCACCCAGAGATAAGCACTCAGTTTTAGAACTTAACGAAAGATACTATGCTGCCATCTATCTACCGGAAAGGATATAAAGAAAAATGCAGACTACAGCTTTCACTTCCTCTGGCTGACAGAATATAGAGTCAAAGTCCATGGCATACTTTCATTGTACTTTTTCTCCGTAAGAAAGAAGCACAGTAATCAATAACACAATCTCCAAAGACAATTAGGGATATCTGGGGGGTCTTTATACCATATCCCATATAATGGAAAGAATAACAAAGTTTATGAACAACTTTACACACAAAATGAAGACCTGGATATACTTTGTTTGTTTTAGAGAAAAATGAAAGAGAGACAGGCAAGGACTTAGAAAAAACTGATGGGGCAGGATTGTTTGAAGAATATTCCACTACAAAACATTATTATTTTTTTAAATGCCAATAGTGACTTTTGTACTGAAATTATGGGCAATTTTCTACCTTTATAAAAAAATGTAATAAATGTCATCACCAAAAAAAAAACCCCAAAAAAACAAACAAACAAAAAAACCCTGTTATACGTAAGGGCAATTTTCTATTATTTAGCTTTAAAAATATTTGCTATAGAGTTTTTTAGTATCTTAGAAAAAATGTGACCTTAAAACCAATTTCCAATTAACTGCCTCAAGCTTTTTGTTATTCTCTTGTCCAGCAATGACTTCCTTCATCTCTCCATCTGGTTAATCTCTACCAATATTATCAAGTCCATCACCAGTCTCATTTTCTACAGCACAATAGTTCTCAAACCTTATGGCTACAGTCGTATGGTTCGGCACAACTCCACAGGATATTGTTTACATAGATTATGACATGAGTGTGGTCTCCTGGAGTTGTGTAGTTTGGGAGCAATGATTAAAATCACTTGGTAAGAAATTTTTAAACAAAATGTTACTGCCAATGACACTTAGGCAGGAAGAGATTGTATGAGACTAACCCTACCAATAAGAACATTACTAAAAGCCAGATAAAATCCAATTAATTGGTAAATAAACAGTTGACTGAAGACACTGGGAAGTAGTCAAACTAGCCAGGACTTAAAGGATAAAGATCCCAGAAAGAGCAGAAATGCACTAAGGTGAGTCCTACATTCCTCAGTGCTTTTTACTTAAAGGTACTTGCCACCTCATAAACATTACATATGAAAGGTCAAGTAGAAGTGGAGGCTCAGAGTTTTCTGCAATCCCACAGAACTGGGGAAACAACAAGGAGAAGGCACAATCCACTGTTAACACTGAAGTTTCCAGCTGAGAAACTCCTGAAGGGCTATGACATAAGAGAAAGGGCGAACTGAAACTAGTTCTTTATGAAGACAAAATCCCAAATCATAAATCCTTACAAAGTCTCAATAAACACAGTAAATGTCATCTTCAAAAGCACTGCTGTATTAAGACCAATATTCTGTTATTAGCCTTAGAAATATTTATTATACAAATCCTTGACTGAATCAAGATGAGTCTTCTCTTATTGACAGTCCACAAAAGAAGTAAATCATATCTTGAAAAAGAAAGTATCAACCAGCTCTTCTACAATTTGTCATATAAAATGCCCAGTATCTAACAAAATTTATTAGATATATCAGAAGAAAGGACAAACTATCTGGAAACTACAAGAGAGAAGAAAAAAAAGTCAACGGAAACAGACCCACAAGTAGATCTCAACACTGAAGTTATCAGACATAAACATTAAAATAACTTTCATTAAAATGTTCAAAACTTTAGATGACAAATGAAGAATTTCACCAGAGAAGTGATCTATGAAAAAAATATCAAATGGAAATTATAACTGAGAAAAATATAATAACTGAATTAATAACCTCAACAGAAGGGTTTGACAGTAGATTAAACAGAGCAAAAGAGTTGAGCAGTAAACCAGAACAGGGGTCAGTAGGAAATACCTAGTCTGAAGCACAGAGGGAAAAAAAGGAAAAATGCAGGAAAGACTGCAAAAGTTATGCAGCGCAGTGAGATGTCATGTGCATATAATCAGAATCCCAGAAATGCAGGAGATAAAGTTGGGCAGAAGTAACAGTTGAAGTGACACAGGCCAAGAAATGTCCATAACTTAAAAATGTCATCAAGCCACAGATTTAAGAAGTTATATAAACTCTCAAACAGGAAGAATGCAAAGAAAACAACAATGAAGCACATCACAGAATAACTGCTAAATACAAAAACAAAATGAAATCATAGGAGTTCTGGTCCAAGATGGCAAGAGAGAAGGCTCGTGAACTCAACTCTTCCCACAGACATAATGAATCTACTACTAAGCATGAAGCAAATCCCTTTGAATGAAATCCAGAAACTAGCTGAGTGAATCTTATATTGATAGATCAGGCACAGCACTAAAGAAAATCACCAAAAAACAAAGGAAGAAAGCAAGAGAAAAAGAAAGGAACAAAGGAATTACAGAACAGCCAGAAAACAATTTTTTAAATGGCAACAGTAAGTCCATACCTATCAATAATTACTTTAAATATAAAAGGACTAAATTCTACAATCAAAAGACAAAGAATGGCTGAATGGGTAAAAAAAACAAGATCCAATTATCTAGGGCCTATAAGAGATTCACTTCAGCTTTAGGGACACACAGACTGAAAGTGAAGGGATGGAAAAAGACATTCCATGCAAATGAAAACCAGAGAAAACCAGAAAACCAAAAGAAAGCAGAGGTAGCTATATTTATATCAGACGAAATAGACTTTAAGCCAAAGACTATAAGAAGAGACAAAGAAGGTCAATATAAAACAATAAAGAGTCACTCCAACAAGAGGATATAACATTTGTAAATATGATGCATGCAACACAGGAGCACCTAAATACATAAGGCAAATATTAACAGACCTGAGGGAGAACTAGACAGCATTATAATAATAGTAGGGGACTTCAGTACCTCAGTTTCAACAATGGATAGATCATCTAGACAGAAAATCAATATGGAAACATCAGACTTAAACTACATGTTAGACCAGATGGACTTAACAGACATTTAAAGAACATTCCATCCAACAACAGTAGAACACACATTCTTCTCAAGTGCACAGGAAACAGTCTCCAGGGCAAATCATATATTAGGCGGCAAAACAAACCTTAATAATTTTAAGAAGACTGAAATCATATCAAACATCTTTTCCAACCCCAATGGTATGAAACTGGAAATCATTTATAAGAAGAAAACTAGAAAATTCAAAAATACGTGGATATTAAACAGCATACTACTGAACAACCAATGGGCCAAAGAAGAAATCAAAACAGATACTAAAAAATATCAAGGCAAATTAAAATGGAAATACAACACACCAAAATTTACGAGATGCAGCAAAGACAGTTCTGAGGGAAGTTCATGGCTATAAATGCCTACATTAAGAAAAAAGGAAGATTTCAAACAAACTTTATATCTCAAGGATCTAGAAAAGGAGGAACAAAATAAGCCAAAAGTAGAAAGAAGGAAAAAAGAAAGATTAGAGTAGAAGTAAGTGAAATAGAGACTAAAAAGACAATAGAAAAGATCAAGGAAACTAAAACCTGGTTTTTTGAAATGATAAACAAAATACACAAACCTTTAGCTATACTCACTAAAAAAAAAAGAGAACTCAAATAAATAAAATCAGAAATGAAAGAGGAGACATTGCAACTGATACCAAATACAAAGGATCATAAGAGACTACTATGAAAAATTATATACCAACAAACTGGACAACCTAGAAGAGACTGATAAATTCCTAGAAACAAACAACCTACCAACAATGAATCATGAAGAAACAGAAACTCTGAACAGACCAATTACTAGTAAGAAGATTGAATCAGTAATCAAAACCCCCAACAGTGAAAAGTCCAGGACCAAATGGCTTCATGGATGAATTCAACCAAACATTTAAAGAATTAACACTAATCCTTCTCAAACTTTTCAAAAAAATTGAAGAGGAAGGAGGAACACTTCCAAAATATTGTACAAGGCCAGCATCAACCTGATACAAAAACCAGACAACAACACTAAAAGAAAAGAAAACCATATCTCTGATGAACAAAGATGTAAAAATCCTCAACAAAATATTAGCAAACCAAATTCAACAATACATTAAAAGGATCATACACCATGATCAAGTGGGATTTAATTCCAGGGATGCAAGATACTTCAAAATCTGCAAATCAATCAGTATGATATACCACATTAACAAACTGAATGATAAATATCATATGATCATCTCAAAAGATGTAGAAAAGCCCTTGACAAAATTCAACATCCATTCATGATTAAAAACTCTCAACAAACTGGGTGTAGGAGGAAACATACTTCAACATAATAAAGGCCATATATGACAAACCCACAGAAACATCAGACTCAGTGAAAAGCTGACAGCTTTTCCTCTAAGATCAGGAATGAGACAAAGATGCCCACTCTTATCACCAATATTCAACACTGGATATCAGAACAATTAGGCAAGCAAAAGAAATAAAAGACATCCATTTAGAAAGGAAGAAGTAAAACTGACATTATTTGCAGATAACATGGTATTACATATAGAAAACCTAAAGACTCAACCAAAAGACTGTTAGAACTAATAAACAAATTCATAAAGTTGCAGGATACAAAATTAATATACAAATATCAGTTGCATTTCCATATACTATCAGAAAGTTATTAAGAAAACAATCCCATTTACAATTGTATCAAAAAGAATAAAATACCTAGGAATAAATTTAACCAACAAGGTGAAAGATTTGTACAGTGAAGACACTGATGAAAGAAACTGAAGACAACACCAATAAATGGAAAGCTCTTCCAGGCTCATAGATTGGAAAAATTAAATATTCTTAAAATGGACATACTACCCAAGCAATCTACAGATTCAATGCAATCTCTATCACAATTTGACTGAATTTTTTTTTCACAAAAATAGAACAAACAATCCTAAAATTTGTATGGACCCACAGAAGATCTCAAAAAACCAAAGCAATCTTAAGAAAGAAGAACCAAGCTGGAGGCATCTCATGTCTTGATTTCAAAATATATTGCAAAGCTATAGTAATCAAAACAGTATGATACTGACATAAAAAGGCACTTAGATCAATGGAACAGAATAGACAGCCCAGAAAAAAACCCACTCTTATATGGTCAATTAGTCTATGACAAAGGAGCCAAGAAGAGTCAATGGGGAAAAGACAGTCCCTTCAACAAATGGTCCTGGGAAAACAGGACAGTCGCAAGCAAAAGAATGAAACTGGACCCCTATCTTACACAATACACAAAAACCACTCAAAATGAATCAAAGGTTTTAACATAAAACCTAAACCCATAAAACTTGTGGAAGAAAGCATATTGGGTAAGCTCCTTGACATTGGTCTTGGCAATGATTTTTTGGATTTGACACCAAAAGCAAAGTCACCAAAGCAAAATAAACTAGTGGGACTAAATCAAACTAAAAACCTTCACAAAGCATAGGAAACCACCAACAAAATGAAAAGGCAACCTATGTAATGCGAAAAAATATTTGCAAATCATATCTCTGATACAGGGTTAATATCCAAAATATATAAAGAACCCATACAACTCAACAGCAAAAATAATAATAATAATTGATTAAAAAATGGGCAGAGGGGCTTCCCTGGTGGCGCAGTGGTTGAGAGTCCGCCTGCCGATGCAGAGGACACGGGTTCGTGCCCCGGTCCGGGAAGATCCCACATGCCATGGAGCGGCTGGGCCCATGAGCCATGGCCGCTGAGCCTGTGCGTCCAGAGCCTGTGCTCCGCAGGGGGAGAGGCCACAACAGTGAGAGGCCTGCGTACCGCAAAAAAAAAAAAAGGCAGAGGACCTGAACAGACATTTTTCCAAAGAAGATATATTGATGGCCAATGGGTATGTGAAAAGGTACTCAACATCACTAATCATCAGGGAAATGCAAATCAAGACCACAATGGGATATCATCTCACACCTGTTAGATTAGAACGGCTATCATAAGAAAGATAAAAGGTAAGTGTTGGCAAGGATGTGGAGAAAAAGAAATCCTTTTGCACTTTTGGTGGGAATAGAAATTGGTGCAGCCACTATGGAAAGCAGTATGGAGACCCCTCAAAAAATTAAAAATAGAACTACCATATGATCCAGCAATTTTACCTCTAGGTATATATCCAAAGGAAATCAAAGAGATATCAGCACTCCCATGTTCACTGCAGCATTATTCACAATAGCCAAGATATGGAAGCAACTTAAGTGTCCATCAATAGATGAATGGATAAAAAAGATGTTGTATATATACACAGTGGAATTTTATTCAGCCATGAGAAAGGAGGAAGTCCTGCTATCTGTGATAACATGGATGAACCTTGATGGCCTCATACTAAGTGAAATAAGCCAAATGGTATCACTTATCTGTGGAATTAAGAAAAAAAAAGTTCAACTCATAGAAACTGAGAGTAGACAAGTAGTTGCCAGGGGCTGGGGTTGTGGGAAATAGGGAGAGGTTGGTAAAAGGGTGCAAATTTTAGCTATAAGATGAATAAGGTAAAGATCTTATGTAAAACATGGTGACCACTGTTTTATCACCATACTGTACAACTGAAATTCATTGAGAGAAGAACTTAAATGTTCTCATAAAAGAAAAGATTAATATGTGAAGTGTTGGATGTGTTAATTAACTAGATGGGGAAATCCTTTCAAAGTGTATACATATATCAAATTATCATAATGCGCAATTTAAGTATCTTATAAATTTATATGTTAATTATATAATTATGCCTCAAGAAAGCTGAAATAATATAAATAACTAAATCATAAAAGCAGTCAGAGAAAAGATACACTACTTCAATGGAGGAACAATAAAACTAACAACTGACTTTACAACAGAAATGATGGAAACCAGGAGACAAGGAAATAACATCTTTTAAAACCTGAAAATAACTCCAAACGTATGATTCTATGCTAAGCAAACAAATCCTTCAAAAATGAAAGAGAAATAAAGACATTTTCAGATGAACCAAAACTGGGAGCATCTGTTCCAGTACACTTCCACCAAGAGGCAGAAAAAAAATACTCCCAGAAAGAAACTTAGAAACTTACGAAGACATGAAGGACTAAAAAAAGCATCAATATGTGGGTAACTCTAAACAAATAGTGACTTCATATAACCTATGTATTATAACACATAATATATAAATGACAATAATTACTTCTTGTTGTCATGAGTTTTAGTTCAACATCTATTTTATGCGCCCAGAATACCAAAAACGATGATAGGAGGGGTTCTAAGGCCACTACATTTACTATCACAGCAATGTTTAAAGTACCAACTTATATCAAACTTCAGAAAACCAAGGAAGAATGTTTTGATCTCTGGGAAAACCACTTTAAAAAGAGTAAAAGGAGAAACACCATGAGAAGGGATAAATTGGAAATCTTTTTTTTTTTTTTTTTTTTTTTTAAGTTTATTTATTCATTTTTTTAATTAGTTTCTGCTTTATAACAAAGTGAATCAGTCATACATATACATCTGTTCCCACATCCCTTCCCTCATGCATCTCCCTCCCTCCCACCCTCCCCATCCCACCCCTCCAGGCGGTCACAAAGCACCGAGCTGATCTCCCTGTGCTCTGCGGCTGCTTCCCACTATCTATCTACCTGACGTTTGGTAGTGTATACACGTCCATGCTGTGACAAGGCGAAAGAGAGGCATGGACGTGGAAATCTTTTTTAATTGAAAATTTCCAAGCAGGTAAGAAAAGAAGAAAAATGGAAACAAAGAACAGATGGGTCAAATAAAAAATACACAGTAAGATGATAGGATTAATATGTCACAGTAAATAAAAATGGACTATTCCAATTGGAAGACAAAGATTATCAAACTAAACTTAAAAAAAGAAATATTTGGTGTCTACAAGGCACACTGACAAGACATAACTGATAAAGGTTGAAAGTAAAAAGATAGAAAAAGACATACCATGGAAATACTAACCAAAACAAAGCTGATATAGCTAAATTAATAACAAAGAAAAACACTGTAAGGCAAGAGTAATTACTACAGATAAAAAGGTATAATTTATAATGATACAAGAATTAATCTGGACTTCCCTGGTGGCACAGTGGTTAAGAATCCAACTGCCAATGTAGGGGACACAGGTTTGAGCCCCAGTCCGGGAAGATCCCATATGCCACAGAGCAAATGAGCCTGTGTACCAGAACTACTGAACCTGCACTCTAGAGCCCGCGAGCCACAACTACTGAGCCCTCTTACCACAACTACTGAAGCCTGTGTGCCTAGAGCCCATGCTCCGCAACGAGAGAAGCCACCGCAATGAGAAGCCTGCGCACCGTAACAAAGAGTAGCCCCCGCTTGCCGCAACTAGAGAAAGCCCGCGCGCAGCAACGAAGACCCAATGCAGCCAAAAATAAATAAATTAATTAATTTTTAAAAAATAAAGGAGCCAGATACTTAATATTTTAGGCTTTTAGGCCATATGCCTCTCTCACAACTATTCAACTCTGCTGTTGTAGCACAAAAGCAATCATAAACATATGTAAATAGACGAGAGCAGCTGTGTTTCAAGGAAAACTTTATTAACAAAAACAGGCAGAGGAAAAAGAAGAAAAAAAAAACAGGCAGAGGTTCAAACTTATCCCAATGCCCATAGTTTGCCAATCCCTTCACTATACTATAATGCATTCCCTCCTAGAGAAGCTCTAGTAGCTTTTCATTAATACCACTAAATTTGACCTCTCTCAGTTTTTAAAACATTCTGATCTTAATCTTACTGGTAAATTTTTATTTTAATGCTTTTCTTATTAGGCTCAATCTACTTGAAACAGGTTACTCTTGGGAGAATATGTATAACCTTTTACATATTTTAACTACAATACCAATTATATCAGAAATTAACCTATAATTGAGATTCAAACCCAGGGAGTTTGGCTTTAAAGTCACACTCATGGCTAGGTCACCTCACACAGTTGTTGTGGGAATTAAAAGAAATAACACGTGCAGAAAAAGTACCTTGTCGACCCTAAATGACTCTCTAAATATTAGCTGCTATTGCGTTAGAACTTTTGATCTGGATGTTTTGGGTGACCATTCTTTTGTACCTGGTCTTATTAGAAAGTAAAATTAAAATATGAGAAAGCATAAAAAAAGAAATTAATCTATAAATAAAACGTTTCTAAAACCATAGTACTAGCATACACTAAAGTGTGTGTGATGATGTCAAACACCTATATTTACAGTTCTCCCTTTTGAACTTTTTTCAGTTATTAGTTTTTAATTGCTCACTCTGTATTTAATAAGGAGAATTATCACAAGGCCCCACTAATATATGCAACTAAGCAACAACAGTAAATATCTTCTTTTAATTAAACACAATGACCATGTGTATAAAAAAGATCTAAATACGCAGAACTTAAAGACCTTCTCTCAATCGCTCTCTTATTACAAAATTTAATTGTATGTACCACCACCGAACTTGTTATTTTTAATAAAAAAGATTTAAACAGTATAAAATGATATAAATAGGAAAGAAAACACCCTTCTCCATCAGGGAATCTATTCCTTCTTCCTTCTCTCTTCCCTACCGGTTTCCTCACACGCACCCTTGATCATACTCTCTCTCTCTCTCTCTCTCCCACACACAACACACACACACACACACACACACACACAGGGCATTTTAAAAACACAATCTAAGTCCAAATGACACATAGGATCAGGCTCAAATACCAGTTCTACACACAAAGCACACAAGATATGATTCAGAAAACACAAAATCAGGTTCAAATCCCAGCTCTACAACTAAAACCAGTTTAATAATCACTTCCTAGCTTTTCATCTTCAGTAACTATTTATTCAACCTCTATTAGTCTGTTTCCATCTATAAAATGGGGGAAAATCATACCCACCTCATGTGGCTGTAGTGAGCATTAACGTGAGAATTAAAATCACACGCCCATAGCATAGTGTTGATATACAGTCAAGCCTTAAATTCCTAGGTGATGCTATTACCACCGCCACCACTAACACCACCATTCTGGGCAAATCTTGTTAACATCTATTGTAGTTCCTCTACAAAATGGAAAAAGCAATGCCTCAAACGGTGTATGTAATAACTTTTTAAGGCATCCTGCAAATTCGTCTTGTCCTTTCTCTCAAGAACTTAATGTTCCTTTGAGAACCTTTAAGAATTAAACTAGTCTATTTTTATTCCTGAGAAGAAATAAGAAGCTAACATTTTTCACTTTGTTTTTCATTACTGTAGATATTTTTAAACCAATATATTATTAAGAGATCTAATATGTCACTTTTTAAAGAACTCAAAACTAATAAATAATCATAAATAGATGTGGTTAAAAGGCAATGTCAGAACAGGGTCCACTTTCTCAATTCCAATATATTTTAAAATGCACCAATTTGAGAGTTTATGTTTGTTGTTTTTGTTTTCAATTTTCTGCACTTAAAAGCACCACATGTTAATAACTGTATAATATAGTTGCTCTAACATTAGTTGATATAAACATTTCTTACCAAGTTATGCTTTTTTAGTGGAAGAAAGTAATAATAGTGGCAGAAAGAAAACATCAGTGCATAGCAAGTAAGAAGTTCAGTGTAGAAACACAACTGCAGAAAAAGCCAATGATTATCTTCACCAACACAATTGTTAATCCTGAAGGAAAAAAGGAGAAAGAAAAAATATTTCAAACTTTAATGTTAATTTTAGTATGGTAAAACTAGAGATAAACGCAAACACACACAAACTTCACATAAAGCACAAACTTCATATGTGTTTTACTTCACGGAGGTAAGCTAAAGTCACTCAAACCTAAAAGCAAAGAGTACATAAGATACGACACAAATATGCCACTTCACATTTGTAAAGCACATTCTACTTTTTAAAGAAGTCCTGTATATGATTCCCCTTCAACTCAACAACAACCCAGTGAGGCAAGGAAGAACAGATGGCAGCCTCCTTGCTTCACTGATACAAAAAAGGAACAAAGGAGTTAGGACAATTGCCAGAGGATGTACAGTTAGGAGAGACAGTGGTCAAGAGAACAAGAACCCTCTTCTCTATACTGCCCTTCCACTGCAGCATTCTAGCTGTGCAGACCAATTTGAATGATGTGAAGTAAAATAACTTAAACCTGCCACTCTGATATACTGCTAAGCATTCACAATTTTTCTTACTTTTAAAATCTAACCTTGGTTCCTGAAAATAAACACATATTCAAAAGTATTTATAAATTCTTAAAGCTACATTTCCACCAATATAACAGTGAACCACAACTAGGAAAAAGGATTAATGTCATAATCCCAAAATATTCAAGATTAATGCAAGCTATTTTATTGTTCCAAGGTTATTTATTGTACCTAAATTTTCAAAATATTTTACAATTCCAGCAGAAAACCCTAGTTCAAAACTACAAATTACCTTTCACAAATGCTTTCATTTCAATATAGCATTACACTGCCACTATTTGAAAAAATAAATAAATAGGGTCAAATTCCTAACTTAAATTGTTGTTTTAAAGGTGTGCTAACTATTTTTTTAAATCAGATATATAACTGAACAGAAAACCTGGAAGAGGCATTTCTTAGACTAAAGAGTGCACGCTTCGTAAACAAGAAAACTTCCTGTGTTTTGTTATCTGCAAGCAAGGCTACCAGAGAAGGGTGCTTCTGTATGCACTCAAAAATACTCTTCAATAGCTGTTGCTTGAAAGATGACTTATACTTGCCCCATTCCTTTCTGTCCCCCCAAAATTTGAGAAATAACTGCTATGATCATGGCATTCTTCTTAAGCACAGAACTTTAAGAAACACTAAGATAATCTATATGTAAGAGTTCTTTTGGTAGCAAGTTCCTTGGAAGGAGTGATTAGAGCCAAAAATAGAGTAAACCTTGAGGTCATCAGAGAACTGACCTCCAAATCCAAAGCTGTTAAGCAGTTAAGATAATGCAATTTCTGAAAAAAATTAAAAATTCTCCTTGCTTCTAGTTTATACTGTACATTTCCCTCACTCTCTGAATATCTCAGCATTTCTCTATTAGGGAATTCAATCACATAAATCCCTAAATCTACTCAGGCCCCCTGGTCTACCCTCCCTTCCTATGCTCCAGCTCTTTGTACTTTCACTCTTCTTCCCACCAGTGTTCTGAGAAGGTGACTAAAACTATGGAGGCACAAGGCCTAGGAACAGAGAGCTCACCCCAATCTTAGAATTTTGGTTAAACAGCACCTTATTTTGTCACCAAGTCAATCTTTATTCCTTGAAAATAAATAAATAAATAAAATCACTAATCTATATAATACCAAAACAGTTCCTAGTTGATTATTTTTTAAGCTTAAGCTATTGCATTCACTTAAAAGGAGGTATCAATATCCAACCAACTATCCTGAACATTTATTAGATTTTTAATCAGAAATATTACTCTAAAAAGTGTATAAAATTGAGTTTTTAAGTGTGATTATCCCTTACCTGAATACATGTTTTATATAGCTTTAAAAAATCTACTACTATTGCAACTGTAAACAGAACACTGAGGTTTGTAAAATCACTTGAGAATTAATCTGTTTAAAGTCAACGCACATTTTTTCAACACCAACTGTATGTTATATACTAAACTATCCTGTTGATGGAATTTTCAACTTTTTTACATAGTAACAAAGTGCTTTTACTTTTTCTTAATCTCAGGAAATTACCTTGTATTTAAACAATCAGTTTATAGTGAAAACCAAATTCTTACTAAAAGCTTGCTAATAATAACTTGTGTTATCAAAAATAAGGGAAACTCTAAATTGATTAGCATTACTAGGCAAAGCTAAACTCTACGCTGAGTCAACCTTAGATAAATGCAATTATAAATTTAAGAAGATTATTACGTAGCTAACTTTGCATATATGCATGTATGTGTGTACAAACATAAATATATATGTATATAGATATATTTATAAAGTGCTACACCATACCAGTTTAAATATTTATACAGAGATCCCATGCTAGGAAAGCAGAATTAAATACAATATCTTTTTCACAGATTTTTGTGACAGCTTTGAAATGAGATACAATGAAGAACTCTCACAGCATTTGTTTTCAAAAATTCTATTTCTCAACTGAACATTTTCTTTAAATATTACAAGAGAGCCCCCTATTGACCAAAAATGTTGGCAGTTCAGCAGAATCAGCTAACTACCACTTTTTACACATCCAGCCAGCATGTAATATTAATACCTATTACCAATTCATAACACTGAAAAAGGCTGAAAGTGGGTGAAATGAGGTATAAGGGTATCTGAAATGTGTTACTCTTTAATTAAACAAATTGGAAGGGAAATACAAACAATGAGATGTATACGGTTTATTACAGTTAGAAACAATAACAGCTACTATATTTATATTTAAGTATTTTCTATGTCAGATACTATACTGAATGCTTTACATACATTGCCTCATTTAATAAAACCACCTTAGTTCTTTTGTTTATTTGGGTGCATGTTAATTCTTAGTTTTCTGCTCTAATATCTCCTTGTGAGAAAATATAGGATCTCTGGAAAAAATGACTTTGGGAGTTGACAGAACCATATGATCAAATAAAGGGATCTTCATTAAAAGGTTTTCTTAAACTGTATAACTCTAATATAACCTTTGTTTAAATCTGCTAAGTACTAAGATTTATTTTTTATTACCTTTTTTTCCAAAAAGTGAATTACTTATTTCTTACCACGGACAGTGATGATCCATTCTTCTAACACAGTGGCCACAGCGGCTGCAGTGATGGGAACGCTTTGGTCTCATCAAATTACACTTGTTACACAATTCCCAGAACTCCCTTTCTAGAGAAGGAAATTAAAATCCATTTAATAAAGGCACATGAATAATGTTGAAATTTAGCAACAAGTGTTTAGAAGAGTTTATAGGAATTCTTCGATATATATGTCTAAGTCTTCAGTGTAAATGTTTGCCAAAAATGTTGCTGCTCTATTCTATGCATATTTTATTTTGTACGTTTCTAATTTTAAACACTATAAAAATAAGACACTATTAATAGTCAAACTAAGAGATAGAAAACAACATATTTGAGTTTAAGCATATTGTTGTAAGTAAAATTTAATGACAAAATCCCGAAGTACAACCAAATTATTACATTAAAACAGAATTATATTTAAACAAATTAATTTCTAGAAATTTATTATCTAAAGGCTCTAAAGAAGAAAAAATGCTGAGTATTGGTTTAATAGATTAATAAGTCAAAATCAATCGTATGATATCGTAAGAAAAACAGAGATGGCATCCCCCCAAACTCCCCACACGAAACCATTTTTTAAAATATTAATGGATTCATTTGGGAATGAGATAGGGTTGGAAAAAGATTTCAGATGGCTTAAAGAGGTACTAGAATAGTTTCAGAAGTGAAGAAGATTACAAGAAGATTACTATTTAACAGAAATAAAGGAGTTCTTTACAAAATTCTATCCTACCACCAAGTAGCAATTTCCTCTAGTCTGTTGTGAAAGAGCACACAATTAAGCTTTGTGCTAAAAACATGAAGTTTACAGGAATAAAGGGAAAAGTCATTTGTTTTCATTAAGAACTGCTCTAATTAGATCCATAAAAACTCTATGGGACAGTCATCTACCAAGATAAGGCAATTGTTATATAGAACATATCATTTTAATATTTCTTGAAATGGAATTTTTTTATAAACATTCTTAAACTTTATATCACTTATGGAAAACTATATCCTAACCTCACTAAAAGTATGGGCATAGTAAAATTAACCTAACTCCAATACTCAGAGTGAGTATTAGTATATGCAAAGTGTGACCTAGCACACAGTAAGTAGTAACTAAATCCTTGCTAAAGCATGAAAAGTTTAAAAATTTTTTAAATGAAAGATTCTAAATATAAGTAATAGAATTGTGGGTAGTTTTCAATTTTCTAAAAAGATACCCTATTTTAATTCCATTATTTCTAGTTTAATGGCCAGAAGTAAAATCAATATACTGGAATTTTATAGTAAAGTGTTAGAAAAACATTCTGCTACAAATGTCTCTGAAGAAATCAATAAAGTATGAATAAAAGCTATATCAAATCAACTGTTCATTCCAATAATATGAAAGTTGAGAAATTATCTTTTACATTTAAAATATTTCACTTTAAAATAAAATTCTCTTCCATTTCTTACTTACAATCCTTATTTTAATGAAAACATATTACATGAGAGGGCAACAATATTAAAGCTTAATTTAGGTACAATTAAACTATGATAATTTAACTGTTAGTGAAACAGAAATATTTCATATGTAGCATAATACCAGGTCACAAGCATGTCACTTTTTTTTCCCCCTAAATGTTAGTGGATGTTAGATGCTCCCAAATATCCCAATGTTAAAACTTTGAATTCACATACTACAAGGAATATGGTCAGGAAGGAGACTCTCTTCGATGAGCCGATTTTCATTAAAAGACAACATGAAAACTTTATGTTCTTAAACCAGCCCCTTAAAAAATAAATATGGGGTATTCGCTATTGGCAATTTCAGCACATAATACTGCAAAGAATAAATTATTTATTTCATACTTAAAATGTTGTATCCTCAGAAAAGAGCGTTTGGCTAGAGTCAGAGAAAGACTGTAATTCATTCTGTAGTGTAGACTATGGTTGGCAAACTACAGTGAACAGGGAAATCCAGGCCACCACCTGTTTTTGTGTGACCCATGAGGTAAGAATGTTTTTTACAAATTTAAATGATTGAAAATGATAATGATCATAACAATAATAATTTGTGGTATATAAAAATCTTGGAATTTAAATTTCAGTGTCTATAAATAAAGCTTTATTTGAACACAGCTATGCCCGTTCATTTACATATTTCTATGGCTGCTTTTGGGCTACAATGACAGAGCTGAGGACTTGTGACAGAGACCATATGGTCCATAAAGCTCAAAATATTTGCTATCTGGCCCTTAACAGTACAGAAGAATGTGTTGACCTATGGTCTGGAACATAAATTTGTTCAAAGAAAGGGTATGAGCCATTTAAGGCTCAATTTAAGATGTAAGAATCTAAAATGAAAAATACAAATGAAAATGCACATTTTCACACACAAGTACACACACACATTTATGTTTTTAGAAAAGAAAAAAAATCACTATTTTTAAAATCCAGAAATTAAAGTAGCATCTATGTTTTTGCTTTGCAGAGCAAGAAAAAAAGCCATCCATCTTAACCTACCACCCTATGTATCTATAAACCATTTCTTAGTCTTCTCCCTTTTTTCTTCTTCAGGGTTTATTCATGTCCAAATAGGATCTTAATGACTGATACATTCTGGTGTCTGATGGTCACCTACAAGACTTTTGTACTACCCATCTAACAAAATAAAATAAAAGCCTATGGGAGACAGAATCCAACTGCTAATTTATGGTAGCTATAGAAGATAAAAAATTAACAGATACATTTTTTAAAGGAAAGAAAAATCAAAACATAAAACAAATAAAAGAAAAAAGGTAAACTCTATAAATGATAGATGCTCTTTAATGTAAGGTAAACAGCATCTCATTGTTTAACAGGGAACCTTATTAATGCTGTAAATGCATGAATGACTATAAAGCAAGATTTGGTTTGGTTTATCCCTCAAAAAGGAAGGAATCACCTTCTATTTGAGTCTTTTAAAAGACTCACATATTAGAGGGCCTTTTCTCAATTACTATATCTCAAATCACAAACTAATGTTTTGGGGAGAAAAATATAACTTGAAACTACAAAAATCAATACAAGGGTTGGGTTTTAACAGAGGTTTTCTGACAGAATCGGTTGCCAGTGTAGCTTTATAATAATAGCAAGAGACTTTGGAAACATTAAAATGTGATAAATGAATGCATGTTTTTTTGGTTGGGCAAATGGGAACTCTTCACTGAAGAAAAACAAGCCAAATGTCAATGAGACCAGATATAATGCAAATATCCAAACAGTTGGCAAGACGCCATGGTGTCCTCCATCACTGGAGTCTGTAAGCTAAAGGTAACACAGCAGTTTCAGGTGGATTCAATCTGACCCACAGGTATAATCTGTTTGGTATTTATTTTAAAACAATGCTTTAAAAATTTTGAATTAGTTACCAATATTTTTAAAAATCATGAAATGTCTCATAAAAATTGAGATTCCATATTTTCTCTTCAAAAACTGTAGTATCTAATAATACCAGGCCTGTATGACTATTTCACTGTAGCTGAACAGTGCCACTCCCTTTAGATAAGATATGAGATTTTCAACATAAAATAGTTCCTCCCTGGCCCCTTTCACTGATTTGCAGTATCTGACAGATGTAGGCATTTGAATGTTTGACCACAGCAAACTAAAGATTTCATCAGAAATGAGTCCTGAGTTAGGAAAAGCCTGCTTCTTTGATTTTCTGATAACATTGGGTTTTAGAGTTGAAGTAGAAAATACATGTATCAATATTTTAGAGAGCCTTTGGTTTAGGCTAGTAGAGAAGAGAAATTCTATACAAATTACAGAGTGCCATCCTCCCTGTCCAAACACAGGTACACGTGTGCGTGCACACACATGATAACTGCTAAATGACAGTGATACTGCTTCTATAAATTAATAAAAACTAAATATTCAAGATAATTTTCAGAAACTTCTACATAAACATCAGTGTCATATCATTCCCACTTAATCGTTAAACTTGCAAGACCAAGTAAGCCCCAAATGATGGATCTCAAAAAACAGTCGGAAACTAAAGGGAGGCTATCTAAGTGACCTAACAGTTAATCTAATTTTGGAAAGAATTACTACATTGGTTCCCAAACTTTGTGACACACTAGAATCACCTTGGATCTTTCAAAAATACGGATACCTGGCTCTCACCCCCAGATATTCTGATTTAATTAATATGGGATGTGATCTGGACATTGAGGTTTTTTAAAGCTCCCCATGTGGTTCTAATGTACAGCAAGTTCGGAAACTACTATAAAAAATTTTCTGGTTCTATAATGTATAACAAAGACATATAAATTTCTTTCTAGAAGAAAGTACAGCGAGTTCTCAAAGCTTACATAGCAAATGATGGAAAAGTGAAACTTGGGAAAGAGGGTAAAGGAGGTTTACTATATCTGGCATGTAATAAAACAAGCAATACATTTGTAATTTTTTGTGTGTTGCCTGAATGGTTACTATGCAATAAACTGACCAAAAATTACCTTCGTTGACACTAGAATAAAAGGCTTTCAAAATTTTCACTGAATTGTTCGAACTTGAAGAAATATAGGTAATAGTATTATAATACTACAAATATTTAAGCAATATTATATCAATAATATCATGAAGTGGCACCATCAAAAAATTCCTTTAGGGCTTCCCTGGTGGCGCAGTGGTTGAGAGTCCGCCTGCCGATGCAGGGGACGCGGGTTCGTGCCCCGGTCTGGGAGGATCCCACATGCCGCGGAGCGGCTGGGCCCGTGAGCCATGGCTGCTGAGCCTGCGCGTCCGGAGCCTGTGCTCCGCAACGGGAGAGGCCACAACACTGAGAGGCCCGCATACCGCAAAAAAAAAAAAAAAAAAAAAAAAAAAAAAAAATTCCTTTACTAAATAAAAATATAATTTCTCAGTAATTATATATCATTCAACAAATACTTACTTAGCAACTATTACTAAGTGACAGAGACTATTTAGGCACTAAGGATACAGTACTGAACAAATGAAGAAAACAACACAAAGAATCTACACCCTCACAGAGGTTATATAGATCTGGAGTGGGAGGAGGGAGAGACAAATAAATAAACAAGTAAAGTGAAAAGGAGAGCCAGAGAGTGGGGGATATGAGGAGTCAGCTAAGATTTGTGGTTTTAAATTGAGAAGTCTGGAAAGGAAACAATTGAGGAAAGACTTGAAAGTGGCGTTACATGACATATATAATTAATATACTAAAGGCAGTCAAATACATTAATAAAGATGATAATTCTGGCATTGTAAAACTGATAAATCTGAAGGGTACCATACCTCCATGTGGGATCTTTGGGTTCTCAGGGAGTCTTCCTGGATCAGTTATTGAGGCCCTCACTAAGGCAACCAGACAAAATATGGCAATGCCATAGAATACTTGGAAATAAACAAACAAATAAGTAAATAAATAAAATTAGTATTTACCCTTCAAAACATTTTTCAACAAGCATATCTAAAGGATAAATGTATATTTTAATTAATACCATCAGGATAAATAATTTTCAAAAATAAGATGGAAAGATGATTAATTCATTTCATTCATCAAATAATACTGCCAAGAGGATTATCTAAAATGTAGTAATTTTAAAGTTATTTTGTATAATAATAACTGATAAACTTGTTATAAACCAGATTCTTTATTAACAGAAATTCCCTACTAATATTGGTATAAATGAATCCCTTTTAATTATTACATGTACTATATTTGACAGAATCGAAGCAGCATTTTTAAACCTATGCTACAATTAAACTTTTTCATTAACTCTAAGTGGCTAGCTTCAAAATTACATTGGATTAGTGATGTTCAATTGCTCTTTTCAATAGATCTTAAGATAGTTAATTTGAAAATAAAGAATCTAGAAATTTTTGTGTTTTAAAATGAATAACCAGAAAAAATAACAGTAAAGGAAAATATATTCATTCATCATAATTCTACCTTTTAGATGAAAAAGAAATAGGCATTTTGTTGGGGGGATAAAGGTACTGCACCTGTAACAGGAAACTTAGTTCAAGTGCTAACTCCAGGACCGACTGCATGGTATTGGTCAGTTTTATCATTTGTAAAACAGATTATACTTCCCACAGCTCTTATGAGATCAAAATGACAGAATGTACATGAAAACTATAAATGTCCTGTACATGTAAAACATATCAGTTCAATCTTATTCTTTTAATCATACGCAAACCATCACCATTAAACTAAAGGAGAAAATAATTATCCAGAAGTTCAAAGTATTATCATAATCAAAATCATAATCAATAATTTTTATATCATGAAACTTTTTCAACAATGTGTATCATAATCATTCTTAAAACTCCTTCCACATTTGCAATAAGTATATAACAGAAACATTAAAAATACACACAGACCTACATAAATAGCACTATTGTGCCAGTCTTTTATTAAACAAAATGGTCTTTATATATTTTGTAGAGTTAGATATGAAGATATCACACTTATCTAACCCTGCAAAATATATAAAGGCCATTCTTTTTTAAAATGTCCATAATTTAGTAAATAACTTCATATTAATAGCACTGAATAATATTAAAAGGAAGGTTATTATAGTGGTATTTTACTCCAAAAACATTCACAATGAGAAAAATCTTTAATTATCCAAAGAAATAAATAAAGATCTAGAAACTTACTTATTATTAATATGCCTGGAATATGTCCTTCTTCATAGTGAGGAAAGAGGACAATTTTGGGAATTAAAACAAAGTTGTATAACCAGACAAAGACAATCAAACCCATGCAGCACCAACCATGTGGGTCAACAACAAAGTGAATCCGGAGACCCATTTTGCAGTCCTATGACTGCCTGCCAACCCACAAGGAAAGATGAACCTAAGGAAAGGGAAAAAGAAAAAATTACTTATATAGGAAAAATTATTTGAATAAAACAAAACTACCTTTTTGGCAACTATAAAACGACACTTAAATTTTCTTTCTATGTATGTGTGTGTGTGTATATATATATATATATATATATATATTTTTTTTTTTTTTTTTTTTTTTTTTTTGCGGTACGCGGGCCTCTCACTGTTGTGGCCTCTCCCGTTGCGGAGCACAGGCTCCAGACACGCAGGCTCAGCGGCCATGGCTCACGGGCCTAGCCGCTCCGCGGCATGTGGGATCTTCCTGCACAGGGGCACGAACCCGTGTCCCCTGCATCGGCAGGCAAACTCTCAATCACTGCACCACCAGGGAAGCCCTCTATGTATATTTTTGACAAAATAGAACACTTTGTAAAACAAAGGGAAGTTTCAGCCTATTAAAATTTCACCATAAGCTTCAAATAATTTAATTTCAATTTTCATATGAATTGCAATCATAGAGTATAAACTGGCATTACCTTCTGAAGTTAAACACAAGTCTGCCATTAACTCAGCCATTCCACGTGTAAATTCAAGAGAAATGAGTGCACATATTCACCAAAAGATATGATTTAAACTACTAAAAAGTTTTGTACATAAGACTAACTGATGGCAATACAAGTCAAAAGAGTGCTCATCTTGTGGTGGGAGGGGTGTTTATTAATTGGGAAGGGAAATGGGGGAAACTCTGAGGAGTTAGAAATGTTCTAGATGTTGACCTGTTGCCTTACAGATATCTACATATGTAAAAACTCACTGAACTATAAACACTTAAGATTTGTTCAATTTAATTTAATTTTAAACCACAACAAAATGCTTAAAAATCATTTTGAAAAATTATAATAAAAAGTGAAAAGTAATTACAAATTGCCAAAAATACTTAAATTCATGGAATGAAGCCCAACTAATATTACTATCAATTCGAGAAGACTCCTGCTTAAATGGGGCTTTTTTCAGTTCAGTATTAACAAAATGCTAATAGGCCTCACAATAAGAGGCTTAAAGTTAAGATACTTCTACATATGGTATTTAAAAAGTGACCTAAAATATATCCTTACTTTAGTAGCTATAACTTATAAACCTTAAATAATAAATTACTATATGAGATCTAGGGGGCAACAGTTTTACATAAAATACAATGGAATAATACAACAATACACTAGGACAATGTTTCTCAAACCTATAAGCAAACTGGAATCAGTTGAGGAGCTTTTTAAAAATACTTATTCCCAGGCCTCATTCCAGATGTACTGAATCATAATTCTTTACAGAGTAATGCTCAAAAACCTATAAAATGCTCTAAAATGCTCCCCAGGTGTCTCGATACAGCTGACTGGTATCCAGGAACCACGGATCCAGGAGCTTCACTAAGACTTCAACGTACAGCAATGAGCTGAACTCAGTTCAACAAATATTCATTGAGCCTCCACTATATACCTGTCAGTTGCTAGACACTGTAGATACAATG
This sequence comes from Mesoplodon bidens, assembly GCF_964165515.1. Lineage (NCBI taxonomy): Eukaryota > Metazoa > Chordata > Mammalia > Artiodactyla > Ziphiidae > Mesoplodon > Mesoplodon bidens. The sequence continues at coordinate 64,175,703 of NC_138162.1, read as the reverse complement.
ATGAATAAGACATGGTCTTTGCTTAAGGAACTAACAGTCTAATTGGGAAAAGAGCCATAAAATTACAGGGATGTGGACAAGATCTTACTATAGGCACAGAAAGATGGAGACTGATTAAATCAGGGCAAGACCCCCTGCCGGGGAGTGAGCTGAGTTCAATCTTAAAAGAGTACAAGTTATCCAAGCAAAGAAAAGTGACAACAATACTGCAAACAGAAGGAAGAGCAGGAGGTAGACAAGAGTAAAAATTGTAGTAGGTATTACAAACTGCCATGATAAATCACAAACCTTTCAGTGGAGAGCAAGTGGTAAGAAATAAAGGGCTATATCATGATGGATATAAAGATGCCATTCTTAGGCACTGGAAAGCTACTAAAGCAGGCGGGTAACATAATGAGGTTTATATTTTAAATAAAGGATTAAAAAGCTCTGGTGTGGAGGATGAAATTAAAGACAAAGATCATTTAGGCTAAGAGAAGGCAAAAGCCAAAATTAGTTTTGGAGAGATCAGCTGAAAAAACAGAATCAAACCAGTAAGCTTCTGGAGGATGACTCCCAGATTTCCAGCTTATATCCCAGACTACTTCATTCTAAGGATAATTTATCATCAGTTGAAGAGCCTCAGGGTACTACCTTTTAGAGGCCTTGCCAATGTTCTTTAAAGTTACAAAGCTACCAGGACAAAGAAAAAAAGATTAAGGATTAATTTTAAAAGAATACCCCTATCCTGTTATCCCTAGAACCTGGAAACACTGGGACAGCAGAAAAAAAGACAAGAGCTCAAACTCACCACCCAACTCTTTAAATCAGATATGGTCTCAGTTAGCACTTATGTATGAATTTTAAAATAGGAGTAGTGCCTAGGCCTTTAAAAAAGTAAAAGTTGAACTTCATCACCTTTTAATTTAAAAATTAAAAGACCTATCAGTATCATTAAAGTGAGGAAAGTCACAGAGGATTTAATTTTCTAGGTATGATTATTTTAAAAGCTAAATGAACTCAAATACAAATGACAAGCTATCAACATACCTAAAAAGAGAAACATTAAAAAGAATGTTTATTTTTATAGTCTTGCCAACCATCAAGTGCTAAAAGAATGACAGAAGGCTCTGTCTCTCAACATGTTCAATATCATTAACTTCATGTACTTTCTTTCTTTTAATGTTTCAGTTCCATTCACGACTAAAAAAACAGACAGTGAATTCTAGTAACTATACAGAACAGAGTAATTTCATTACTTATTTCTAAATGTATTAGTATTAGAAACAGAAAAGCATACAGGCCAGCAAAACAAGTAGCAAAATTATCAAACACTCATTTGTTTTTTTAAACTCTATTTTTATTCTCCTCTATCAGAGAATAACAAATTTTTCTTATCACAGCAAGAGTTCCTCACAACAGAAACTATAAATGAAAAGTATAGTTAAAAATGTGTCTGTTTTTCCTGGATATAAACATACACAGACAACAAGCTCTAAAAGAACAAGCATCCCCAAGGAAAAGTGCGCTAAGGAGAGAAAAATAAAACAATGAACAAATAAGATGTTGAATACTTTTTTAAATACCTGAGTAGTGAAAATTAATCCACATAATCCTTACAACTAGATTGTAGAGAAGAAAACAGTAGCCTTCCAAGAGCTCCAAATCAGATTACAACCAGAAAGGTGTAACTGGTAAAGTTGCAGGATCACTCCACTCAGTTATTATCTACCAGGCGTGGCTCACGGCTGAACAGAAACTATTACACATCCTGAGCAACAACCAAACTGAACACAATGCTGCTACTCAGTCTTAAGGGTGGCATCTGTAAATACTTTCATCAGCTAGAGAATCCAACATATTAATCTGTATATTAGTTGGTAAGCTCATAACTCCTTGATGTAACTAGTGGACACACTGGTATTTCAACATTTTTGAAGATTGATATCTGGTAACTATACTTGAGTGCTCTCACTTCATTAATGATGTAAATTACTACAGCACGACTTTTTTTTTTTAAAGAAATTATAACTCAACTCTAATAAACTAGACTAGTAAATATTCACAATGTTCAAACTACTCTGGTAGGAAACCACCTTTCCCTTTTTTTGCCTTTTCAGGCAACAAAATTTCACCACATATTTTCCTCAGGAAGAATACTGAAGTCACTATGAAAAGAAAGTGACAGAAAACTATAACACCAGAATGCAGATTTTTAAAAATGATAAAAGTGAGCTAAAATAATTTACAAGAAATGGAGCCAAATGAATATCTCTAAACTTGCAGTTTTATATGACTCGCCACCTCAGCCAGTGGTCTTATTATTGTTCCATGAATATGAAAAATATATTCCTTCTCTCATTCCTTCTGTCCAAAATGCCTCTACCATTTTGTCTACTCTATTTAAATTCAACTCATACTTCAAGGTCAATTTGAATCTCACTCGCCATATGAAATTTTTCCTGGCACCTTAGTTCACAGTGATTCCTCCTTCTCTTCAAAATTCCAAATAAAAAGCAAAACTAGTAGAAGAATATAGCAAGTGGTTTTATAATCTTAGAATGAGGAAGCTCTTCAACAAGACCCATAAGCCACCTTTGACCACATAAAGATTAAAATTTCTGAAGCTCAAAACACACCAGAAACAAAATTAAAAGACAAAGCATCCCTGGAAAAAAAGAATATACCATATGACTAGTAAGAGGCATACCAAGTAAATACACAGAGAGGCAATTCACAAAAGAAAAAAAAAATCCAGTGGTTAATCATTACTGATTAGGAAAATGTGAAATCACTAGGTATTCATACTGACAAAATTCTAGAAAGACAGGTGACACCCAATGTTGAAAGGGCAGAGAGAAAAGGACAATCTCATCCATTGCTGATATGCATGTAAACTGATAAAACCATCTTTGGAGGGCAATTTGGCAGTGTCTATTAAAATGTCAAACTTTTTGACCCAGCAGTTTTATTTCTAGTAATACCTACAAAAGTATTCATTAGAGTGAACAGGTATATACACATACAAGGACGTTCTATATAGCACTATTTGTAATCACAAAAATATTGCACAACCTAAATGCCCATGTAGAGGGAAGGAAATGGTCATATACTAGAAATTATAATACATCCATAGTGTAGACTATTTCCAAGCTACTGCAATTTTTAGAGAAGAAAAAAAGGAAGTAGATCTAGATTTGCATATGGCTACCCACGCATAGTGTTGAGTGAAAAGAGGCAAATTATACAGGCAAAATCTATGGTGGGGAGAAATATCCTAACAGTAGCTTCCTGGAGGGAGGGGAGGATAAAGACGAACTAGGAAAAAGCATAAGGGTACTTTCTGGGGTGCTGATAAAGATCTCTATCTTAACACGAGTTTGAGATACACAGGTCATACATTTGTTGAAACTCAGCAATACACTTAAGATTGGTGCATTTCATGGTATGTAAATTCACCTTTAAAAAAACCCTTTAAACGAATAATGAACTCCAGTTAATGATACGGATGCTGTATTATTGGGGAGAGGAGGAAGGAAGTATGCTGATGTCTGCAATTTACTTTCAAATGGATCCCCCCCAAAAATGGACTGATGTGTGGACAGAGAGATGGATGAGTATGTGATGTAGTTCAGTAAAATATTAGTTGTAGAATCTAGGTGACGGGTATTCAGATATACGTTGTATAACATGATTCTTTTTTTGTTAAAAAAAAATATATGTATAAGTAATTTCCGTATGGGTGGAGGAAAACACATCTACCAAACTGTTAACAGCGGTTACCACTTGGCTGACGAAGGAAAGAGTAGTGAGAAGGAATGCTGTCACATTTTATGTATATATTTATGTGTTCATGTAAGCTTATTAATAGACATATGTACTTCTAAATTCTTCTCGACCAACTGAAAAATAAAGATAGCCAATGAGGTGTGGCTCGACATTACAACCTCAAACAAAATTTTTACTTTTAGCCTCTCTTTATCACTATGTATTATCCTTATATGAAATGCTTTTAAAATTAATATCTTTAAAAATGCAGCACAGAAGCATCAGCTGTAAAGCCATATAAGACTTATAATTCAGGAAGATGTTTCTGAAACTGGTATTATTTACAGATTTTTTTCTCTATGGAAAAAGCCTTATTTAAGAAAATGTGTAGTTAAAAGTTAGTATGAAAAATTTTATATAGACATAAAGTAACTATCTTTTTTTTTGTAAATGAAAGATTGTTAAATTCATCTAAACATAACACTTTAAGGATACTACGCCGCACAATTCAGAAACATATTCCCATTAAAATTAAATGCACTTACCACCTGCAAATTCACTGAGATGTGTTGTAATTTTTCTGGTACTTGCATTTAGAGGTTTTATCTTGATTCATTCTTTTTTTAAATTACATCCCAACAAATGGATCTCTCCTCAAGAGCAGTTCTCCGTGTGAATCTATTAATGGTTTAACAAATAATATCTCACAATAAAGATAAAAACTGTAAGCAACTAAATATTCTAACCGTAAAAATTTCAATTACAAAAAAAAGTTTAAATTTAGAAATAAAATGATTCAACTCCACTTAATTCTATGCTTTCATATCTAATCCAGCCAGCCCCCCAAAATCTTTATTTGATTACCACTATACATGAACATTATCTCTTTTGAAACCACTCAGTTCCCATAAAATCAAATTAGTATTACATGTCCAGCATTTGGGCTTCATCAAACTTACTGACCACAAATCACAAAATGACAATAAATTCTGAGGTCACTGATGTGACAAAATCTAATGTAATATCTATCAAGATATTAGGCCTGGAATATCTAATCACAATTGATAAACATAAAATAAAGAGTTTAAAATAGAAGCACGTATTAGTTTAAATGTTTTAAGGAAAAAAAGTTATCCTCCTATAATGAAACCATTAAGAGAATCAACCATTAAAGTTAGTTTCTACAGTTCAGGCTTAAACAATAATACTGTAAAGAGTTCTAGAAAACATATACTGATTCAGTATCTCACTAATTCAATCACTATCTATATTACTACGCCTTGGCACTGGTATAGATAAAAAAGAGACCATCCCTATTCTCAATAGAGACAAACCAGTAAACAGACATGATCAATACCAAGTAAGACAAAGTAAGACAGAGGGCAAGGGGGCAATAATGCATCTCATACAGGAAGGGTATTGATTCATGGAACTTTTCAATTATGTAAATATTTGTGTGTACGAGCTTGCAATAAAAAATTTATTTCTTTTGGTAAGTTACCATCAGGAAAAGATTTCTGGAGAGAGCAAAACTTGTGGATGAAGAATGGAGGCTCTTCTGAACAAGAGAGCAGAGTATGCAAAGGTATAAGGGCAGGCAAAGAAAATCTAAGTAAACTGAAATGACTAGAGTCATTGAATATAGAAGAATGGGATAAAACGCGTTTAACCTTTCGACCACAAGCATCTTTAAGAAATATAGTTCAGGACATCTGGTAATATATACACAGAAATATATGAGATATGTGAGTATATATTTCACATATATAAAATATATAACTGAAAAAGTTTAATGAAGTGATATTCACCCTGACTATATGTGACGTACTCTGATACTGTACTATTTTATTATATTTCACTTTACTAAAAATATATAATGCTGGTCACAGCCTGCTAGACTGATTTCATGACCTACAAGAAGAGAGTGATCTAAGAATAAAAAACACTGTTAAACCATGCCAATGAGTTTGGACTTCACCCTGAAGACAGTAGTTTGGAAAGTACTGAAGGATTAAAGGCAGAAGAATGCCATGATGAAATGTGCATTTTGGAAAGAAGAGTAACACTCTGAAGAATGAACTTGGGTGGATGCATAAAGCTCCAAGACTGACTATATGGAATAAGCTAGGCTTACTGATTATTCAGGTGAGAAATGAGGGCACATGGTAAGTACCCCAAAAGCAGTAACTTCTAAAGGAAGTGGGGAGGGGAGGGGGGTGAGGAAGGAACACTTAAGATAGGAGGTATGCTGGAAAAGGGCAGAATAAGAACTTAATGAGTAAAACAGATAGGACGTGGTAATCAATCATGCAAAGGGCAGATGCTACGATGACTCCCAAGTTTTTGGCTTAGGGTCTAGGTGAATGGTGGTACCATTCTCCAAGAAAGGAAATAAAGGACAAGTTGTGAGTCTGTTATGCATATTGCTTACCATAGCAATAGGAATCTATTTTCCACATCTGAGGATGTGGAAAAAAACATCAAAATCATTATCATTACATTTCCATTCCCCTTACAGACTTTTTTTTTTAAACTGTACTTTCTCCCAGGGTCACTTTTTCTATGGTCCATGACTGTTAGATTGTGAAATATAACTTGTTTATACTCTAACTTTCTAAGCTAATTTAAAGTGGTCTCTTTGGCTGCACATTTGCTTCTTAGAGACAAAATACAGAATGATTTAGTAAAGGAGCTGCTACTCTAGTGGCAATGAATGAATTCATCTTCTTCTAGAAAAGATCTCAAGCAGAATTAAGTGTGGTACAATGAAGTGCTCTGAAACATAGCCAAAGTCAGTAATTCTGCTAAGGCTATGACTCTAGGGTGGCTTCTTACTGTTGCAGCAAAACAGTAGTTTCCATCAGTAACATTAGGTAACAGCACAAGTCAACCATCCATGAGTCAAACCCTAGTCACTCACTGGCTTAAAATCAAGGAAAAAAATCCTACTTTACATTTACAGTTATCAGAACTACATCATAGCCATAGCATCCAAAATGAGATGAACACTTTATCTAGTTCAGCATCGCCATCACTGTGGAATCAAATCTCACCCACGTGATATAAAAGCAATTCTAGTCTTAAAAACCCAAGACATTTTGTGATAACAAAGAATATCTCAAAGTTCTATAACTACAAAATGTTAAGTATTTTTAACATTGCTACATCTGAGACTGCAATCAACAATTTACAGGGCAAACCAAAAAAAAAAAAAAAAATCCCCCCCAGGGTCAAAACAAAATGGTTAATATACAAATATATAAAAATTTAAAATACATAAAATTTAAACCTTATAAATGCAGCTTAAAATGAATCTTACATATTTACACAGCTATTTAATTTCTGATTTTATCAACTCTGAAAAATTGGTCAAGTAATTCTACCTTAAAATATCAGGATACAGCTGTCTTTAATAATTAGCCAAAGAGGTAATCCAATTTTTAAAACATCAGAGGTATTCAGTTTATTTCAATAGAGTAGGAAATTAATCTTATACAGACACTTAAGAGAGCCACATTCAAATTATGAAACAGTCTCTTATTAGCTTCCAAACTTCAGTTTCTTTTCAAGCTTCGGTTTAACCATCTCTAAAATGGTAATAAAAGTATCAACACACAAGGTGGTTGTCCTACTTAAAAGGGAAATTGCCTGGCAAATGATAAACACCTCCAACAATGGCAACTTTAAAGGGGCATTTGTGGGGGGTGGAGGACAGGGGGGACTAAAGATGAGTGGTACATCTAGTCTTACAAACTCCAGGGTGAAACAGTATTTCTGGGTCACCATCATTAAATACAATTTAACTATACCCAGCTGCCTACCTTCTCTAACACTGAAGTCTGAGAACTACTTGTCAGAGATGAGAAACCTCAGATAGTACAGTACACAGCCTTTTCCCTCGCATCACACTATAAGCACGTAGGGAGGTTGTATTTCCACAAGGTTGGCGTGAGGTCTCTTCAAGCAGAAAACCAAAAATAGAGATCTGATCTAAAATAGAGTGACTGAACTAAAGCCTGTAAACTAAATTTCTTTCAGGTAAAAGTGGAAGGACTGGGAAATTAAGCAATGAAGCATGGCAGAAAATCAGGATGTGATTTCAAAAGCTAAGGAAGAATGCAGAATTAAAGTAGGGAATTCTGACCCAATTGCTGAGTTCTCCAGGAAGACTCTGTTAAAATGTGGGTAGACAAAGTGTCAAAGCATATCAAACCTGTACCATCAATGGTTTCAAGGATCCACTTCCTAGAACAAGTCTTTAAATCACTATGTTCTGGGCAGAACTGAACATAAGCTGTTGCTCTTCTGTGTACCCGCCTCGTGAGTGAAAAAAATGTAAATTAATACCTTTATTAAAAGTATTGCACTACAACGACACACTTCTTCAGAATCTCCCAACAAAAAGCAAAAATAACTGGGAAGGTGTGTGATGATATGAATTAAAGACTACCAAATACTGTTTCAATCAGTACAAAATGTCTAGGCAGGACTTCATTTAGGAAGGTATGGGTGTGGGAAAAAGGACAGGACAGGCAAGGGAAGAACTGGAGTTAAATGCAGGGTAGGAACAGGAGGCACAGGTAACCTTTGCTCCAAAAACAGCACAAGGAAAAAACTTCAGCTACAGTAAAAGCCAGAAATTAGGCTCTGGCATCATTCCTGGGTGTGAATCAGACATGTTCTTCCATGAGGAAAGGCAAGCCAGCTACTTACCTCTATCTAGTACCCACTGCACCAAGAACAGATTGAAAAAAAAAAAAAAAACCACAAATCAAAAGGCTAAATTAGATTTCCTTCACACCAGGCTTTACCAGAGCAGACATGATTTAAAACCAATAACACTAAAAGAAAAAAAATCTCTCCTTGCTTGCTGAAGTTGAAAATCCTGCAGCAGGTAAAAAAGTTATTCATTCCATAATTACAGATAAAAGGCTTAAAATCAGAAGCCTGGTTGAGATCACAGTGGAGCACATTAAGTTAAAATTGAATGAATCAGTGAGTAGTAAAATACTAATTTTTACCTAACTTGCCCTTTTGTGGAAGTGGCAGCAACAGATAGATGAAGAGAGCAGAAACCTATTCAGTCTCTTAAATGGATCAAGTCAATCTACCTGAGAGGAAAAGCACAGGGAAAGAGGAGGCCTAAAAGGCAGAAGACAAACTTTGAAAATACCACATTTTTTCCCATGGTACATCAAAAGAGGGAAATAAGTAAATAATCTACCATCACTTTAAGATATTTTGGGGAAGGTAGCTACCATGGAGAGCAGTGCTATTTCATGTTTATTAAGATATGCTTTTTAAACTAGGCTAACTCAATTTTTTTGTTTTGTTTTGTTTTGTGTTGTTTGCGGTATGCGGGCCTCTCACTGTTGTGGTCTCTCCCATTGCGGAGCACAGGCTCCGGACGCGCAGGCTCAGCGGCTATGGCTCACTGGGCCCAGCCGCTCCACGGCATGTGGGATCTTCCGGGACCGGGGCACGAACCCGTGTCCCTTGCATCGGCAGGCGGACTTTCAACCACTACGCCACCAGGGAAGTCCTAGGCTAACTCAATTTACCAAAGATTCTTAACCAAAAATAGCACTACTCTGAGAGCGGCAATGGACATATATACACTACCAAATGTAAAATAGCTAGCTAGTGGGAAGCAGCCGCATAGCACAGGGAGATCAGCGTGGTGCTTTGTGACCACCTAGAGGGGTGGGATAGGGAGGGTGGGAGGGAGACGCAAGAGGGAGGAGATATGGGGATATATGTGTAGGTATATAGCTGATTTCACTTTGTTATAAAGAAGAAACTAACACACCACTGTAAAGCAATTATACTCCAATAAAGAAAAAAAAATCACTACTCTGATAATAAGCAAGACTGGTGTTTTTCCATTTTTTCTTCATGTCATTCACCTATATTTTTTACTGATTCAAATCAATACATCTTCAACTTTAATAAGAGGTGTTAATTCATTGATTATTCTACTACATGCTACGATGCCGTTTATACTTAGTGCATTTGAAAAGTTGAAACTGAGCCCTAATGTTCTACTAAAGTAATATAAAATGTCTTCATTCCTTAATATAAAAGTAAAACTGAGCTTAGGGAACAACTTCCTGGTAATAAAAATAGCTTTTCCTCCGCCTTCCCTGTTATGCCTGGTAGTACTGATAACGCCACTATGTAGCCTCCTACACTGAAAAAGACTTTATTGACTCACATTCAATTACAATTCCTGAAAAAAAGCTCCATGGAGACATTACTAGACTTCTAAATTCATTTCTTCACTAATACACGACATTATTTTATCCATAAGCTTTTCCACAGGTTCTGAATCAGTCTCTATGAATTAGAGAAATCAGGCAGTGAGTAAATAAGAAGTAAAAAATTTTACGATTCACCAGTTACTTCTTTAGAACATACCTGTTAAGCTGATGCTTACATGTTTGCATTTTTAAATGCTTAAATTCCTTTTTATTAAGTAAAACACCCCAGAGATAGGCAATGTGACACTGTTTTATTTAAAATATGCTCCAGTTCATTTATTCCAACTACGGCTTCGAAAGTACGTTAAATTTAACAGAAGTCACAACAGTTTGAAGGGACTTAATATAATCCTATTGTTTTACCTCCAAAATGAGGAATTCTGGAATAGTACTACACCAAATATTATTCTAAAAGTATGGAATTATACATTTTTGGTTATATTTTGATATAATTTTACTAATACTTCTTCAAGTAAATGTTTTAAAAGTAACTTTAACATGTTAAAGGGTCTTAAATTATTTACAAACTTAGCATACGCCAAGTAAGGATGGGAAAGCTAAAATAAGCTTAAAGAATTTATCCTGACTTCCTGGTTGTATAGATGAAAAATGGCATGGGTCACTGACCTACCCATGACCCCACAGCTAAATAGTGACAGCAATGGAACTAAAATCTAGTTTTTCTTTCCACGACACCAAATCATTTGGTTCCTTCTTTCCAACTGATTTCTCATCTCTTCAAAAATCTTTTTTGCCATGACAACTTAGCACACCTACGGCAAAATAAAGCATCTCTCTGGATTTTATCTTTAAAATAAATAAAATCTAAAGAGTTGGAAAGATTTAACAAGATATTACACCAAAAGCCTTTTAGTTCAGGAATGGCACATACTAAGCAATCATCAGATGATAATTATTATTACTTTTTACTACAAGGAAGGCAGTGAATTTTTCAAAGTACACATATTAGGCCTTGGATCCATTTGACAAATATTTTTAACCTGCATGCTTAATTATCGTTAGTTGTCATGATTTTATACTGTAACTTTACACTATGATTTATGACCCGCTCACAACGACCTTGATTCTTTTTTCCCCTTGTACTTTTATAGACTGCTATATTGCAATATTTTCAAGTAATAAACTGGTCAGGTTCTCTTAGCCCTAGAGATACAGACATCCTCCACTGACTCACAAGGGATCTTAAAATACGCTCCAAATACAGCTTGAGAAAGACCACAACTTTAAATAGACTCTCCAGTTAAAATCTAGCGGTCTGTTACAGTGAATGGTAACAAGTGCAAACTGCTGCCATCCATAAGCCATTTTCTTAAAACCACTCTTGAATGTGGGGGAGGGAGGCAGAAGGTCAGTAAAGGAGCAAACTATTTCTCCTCCTGCAAGTCTTCTGAAGCCTCACCCAGCGATCTGGAAATGAATGAAAGGCTGTGATGGCAAGGATAAATCCCAGATCCCTACGCAGGTCGCCGGGAGCGGGTACAGAGAGGGAAACTACAGTTCATACGCGAGAAACTCAGGGCACAGGTTTTTTTAAATTCACACACACACACACACACACACACACACACACGCACGAAAAACTACCCCAAATCATCGTGACTGGAGCACGAACGCACCCACCACCAGTTATAGGAGGGGCAGTTGGTGGGCGGCTGCAGCTCTGGCTGAAGATGCTGGGAGAAAGGCCAGGCCCCAGGCGGGCAGGGCACGCAGAAGACCCGGGGTTCTGAGCGGGAACGAGGGCAGGTGCGGGCAGGGAACAGGGCGCGGAACAGGGGCGCAGCCAGGGGCGGGTGGCCGGGCGCCGGGCTGCAGGGGCCGGGGGCGGGGGGGCGGCCGTGGCGTTCTCGCGCCTGCACACACTCACCGGCGCCGGGGGCTCGCCTCTCCCCGCCGCTGTTCTCGCGGCCGCCGGCGGCTCTTCCCCCTCCACCTCCGCTTCTTCCCCCTCCGCCTCCTCCTCCTCTAGTCCCGCCGCCACCGCCCAAGCCGGGCTGCGCTCCCCTTCCGCTTCCGGGAGCCAGAGCGCCGGGGCCGGCGGGTTAGGTGTGCGCCGCCCGCGCGGTGGAGTGACCGGCTGCCTCCGCCGCCGCCGCCGCCGCCGCCGCGGTCCCAGCTGGGCGCCCGGGAGCCGCGATGGGAGCCGCCGAGGGCCTAAAGACCAGAAATCACGCCTCGAGCGCGCCGAGACGCGCCGCGGCAGCGTGCCCTGCCGGACAGCCATCACCCGAACACCCGTACCTGACGCACCTCGGCGCCGCCGCCGCCCTCCCCGGCTGCCACCTTCCCAGCTCTGCCCACGCTCTCCTCACGCTCTCCTCCTCCTTCCACACCATTGTCCCGCTCTCCTGAGTGACTGGAGAAGGGCCTTTAAGGATCGCATTTATCCTCCTTCCGTACTTCGGGAGGGATGCCCCACGGGCCTCTCTACCCCTAACGCGCTCTGAATGTCCTCTGGTACCCTGCTTCAAATTGCAGACCCCAGCATCAGCATCCTCTGGGAACTTGTTAGAAATGCACCATTTCTGGCCTGCTGAATCAGTATCTGTATTTTAACAAGATCTACAAATGATTCCTACACGTGCACCTTAACGTTTGAAAAGCACTGGCCTCTAGTGAATGGTCTTGCCCACTTCAAGAGCCAGTTGCCCAAGACATCCATGATTTTTTCCTATTCCTGTCGGCAACCAAAATCCATACTGAAACAAGCTTTACTTAGTGTTCCAGATGCCTTCCAAAAGTTGCTGGCTTTCCCATCCCTGCAACCTAGGAAAAATAAATTGACTCTACACTGCAAATAATCCACCTCCCAATCTCAATTCGTATCTTCATCAAACGTCAGAGATACGCTAAAACCTTCCCTCTCCCCCCTCACCGCAGCTGAACAATACTTTGGGAAGGTTAAAATGTTTGCAGTAACCTGGAACTAGAGCTTTGTGACTGCATACCATGGGAGGAATAATGTGGGAATGAAAGAAATATTACCTGCTACATAAAGTCTGAACTCTTTATAGAATGGCATTGAAAGCCATTCTCCACAAACTGGTCCCTACCTACCCCTCCAGTCTTACCGCTAACTAACTTGATTCTTCTGCCCATCCTAGAATGCCCTCCACCTTCCTCTCTGATGATCTTAATTCCATCTGGACTTGGAAGTCAGCTCAAATCCTGCCAAATATCACTCAAATCCAAATATCAGCTCAAATCCTCTCAATATCACACACACTGTAGCTTATTTTGGACCCTTATGTTACCTTGTATTACTAGGTAGTTTAAAACATGTTATGTCCTGGTTTCTGAATTAATTACCAATACCTCGCAACCTTAAAGTCCTACATTAGTGGTTATCAGCGTGTGGTTCCCACACCAGTAGCATCAGAATCACCTTGGAACTCATGAGAAATCCACATTCTCCAGCTCCACCCCAGATCTACTGGATCAGAAACTTTGGGGGTGAAGCCCAGCAATCTGTATTTTAACAGGCCTTTTAGATGATTCTAATGCATGCTCATTTTAAAATTACTGAGTTAAAATATCTGTTAATCCCAAAGGAACTCATTGGTAGGGGTTGATTTGACTATATGCAAGTTTTATTGCTTTTCAGATTGAGAACTAAGCTCCTTCGCTCACGAATAGCTAGGTTTGAAGGTAGTCACACTTGCTTTTGGAAGAATTATCATTGATTTTCATAATGCTTTTGCTGTTGTAGGATTTTTGTAACTGGGTTTGTTTGAAAAGAAGGAAGTAATAATGATAACTAGTCACTTTGAGGAAAAGGAAACATGGAGTTTTGCCCCCTAAACCCTGGTACTGAATAGCATATTCTTTTGCTCTCTCTTAGCATACCCTTGTGAGAGAGAATAAGCTGTGGCAAATGATCTCAACAGGTGCCAAAATGAGACTTAGTTGATGGGCATGTGAATGCACATGACTATTGGAAGTGTACATATTTTTCATGCCTTTTTCTAATGCTAACCTGTTATTAGCCAAATCAGTTCCACAGAGAATTTTCTAAGAAAGGCATGGAAGGAGAGAAGTGGCAGGAAAAACATTCTCAAAATCATGAGTCTTTTTCTCATGGGCAGTATCATCAAGGGCCTATCCCTTGCACTGAAGGTCAAGTCCTAGTTCTCTCATTCATGCTCAACACTGACTGTATTGTCTTGCAACCCATATACTTAGACACCTGTGTTAAAGTGAGAGAATAGGAAGATATGGCATCATATAATCCTTTTGAGGAGCTTTTCTATTTAGTCTAAGGATGAAGAAAAGACATATGTCATGCACTATTTTTTCCCTCCAGAATGTTAGTCTTCATGGTGCCTGTGACTGACTGAAATGTGATTATTAATCCAAGTAATATTTATCTGGGAATAGAAAAAGTAGATGAGGACAAGTAGCATTGCTGCCACTGCCAACTTGGCTTCTCAACAAAGGCACGGTCAGGGCATTTATGTGGACAAACTCAGCCAATGACTGTGCTGCTGTGCCTTGACTGGGGAGGATAGAATTTTATTGCAATTTCCTAAAGTCAGTGAGAGTACAGTCCAGAGTTTAATCAGTACTGGCAAATAGCCCTTGGCAGCTTTGGGTGGATAGAGTTCTCCACCTGCCCAGCTGGGTACCATGCCCTAAGCACCCACATTTGATGCACATTCATGATTTCTGGGTTGCTTGTAGTCCTCTCCCCCATCTGTCTGAGTGGCAGAGTGCCCATTCCACAACAGTCTAATATTCTAATAGTTATTCTTAACCTTTTTGGGGTTACACATCTCTTTGAGCATCTGCTGAAAGTTGTAGACACTCTTCCCAACAAGTTACACAATTATATAACATGTACATACAGATGTATACGTAAAGTTTCACAAGATACTTCACCTTCCCATGTCCCCAGAGATGAAGTCATGAACTTCAGGTTAAGAACGTAGAGAGTTCTATGTTCCCCAGGACGTAGAGAGTCGGTAAAATAACACTTTTCCCCCCAAATATCAAGGATAACTCTAAAGAACGCTGCATTCTTAGGAGACCGAAGAAAAGGAATGCTAACCAGAGGCATAAACAAAGTGCTATGGGAATGCTAAAGAAGCAGCTGGTAGTGCCAACAGGGTGATTCAGGAGTGGCTTCGTGGAGAAAGTTCTTGCATCAGATAAGTATGAATATAGGATTTTGATTGGGACAGAGGATCCCTCCAGGATGAGGGAAAGTGTAAGCAAAGGCGTGGAAGTGTAGAAGTACAAGGGTCGCTCTGATGTGGCTCAAATGTGAAACACATAGAAAGAGAGGAGAATGGAAAGGTAGAACAGAGCCAAATCATGGTGAGCTTCAAAGACAATGAGATTTCCAATGAGGAGCCATTAAGCTTTCGGAGTAGGGTAATAGACCTGCTCTAATCTGGAAAGACTATTTGTGAGGGCAGTGGCATCATCAAAAGGCAGAGTGGTGGGGCATTTGGGAAAGTTCTAAATATCCTAAATTGGAAACTGTGAGCGAAACAACATGGCTTTGCCTCAACTTTTTAAGGTTGCCTGATGTTTGCTCTAGAGTTTTCTATTAAGTTAAATCAAGATGAACCCAAATACTTACAATTGGTTAGGTGGGGAAATGTATTTCAGTGAGTTAAGAGTCTGGGATGCTGAAAATCTGTTTGGAATCTTGAAAGAGGGAAAACCAACTTGGACTGAAAAGAGAAAAAAAGAAAAAAGCCCTGCCACTAATCAGGCTGGGAGGACAGACACAGATGAAGGCAGCTGCAACGTTAATAGAAAACACTGTTTCTGCCAAGATCAAGCAGCAGTTAGAAATTACAATAACGACCCTCTCTTTGGGTGGTTACTGACCAGTGATGCCCCAGACCACGTGCTATTTTCATTTCTTACTAGGGATACCCAATTGCTCAGTCATCTTGACACCTTCACTTCATGACAACACCCAGTTCCCAGTTAATTGCCTCTTTTTCTAATCGTACCTCAAAACAACAACCAATGCAAAACTGATCCCTGCTTCCCTTAGACCATCTTCAAAGTCCTTCAGTGAGAGCCCAGTTCACAAAAGATGCCTACCTCTTCCTGCTTGTCTAGCAGCAGGCACTCCTCTGATGTGCCCTCCCTTTTTCCAAGGAAATAAATCTGCTTTTTTTCACGCTATAGACTTGTTCCTGGTAGTCTTTGGCTGAGGAAGTTTTAATAACCCATTTGATAATGAAAGCTACCTGTTGTCAGGACTCAAAAGTCAAGGTTCTTCAGGAAAGAGGTCTCCCTTTCTGTGTCAAAGGCACAGCAAAGTAGCTGCCATTCTCAGCAATGAGACTCAGCAGTTTCACACGTAGACTCTTCCAACATGGGAGGAAGTGATGCTTTGGGCAGATCCCCCTGATCCTTCATCCTTTAGAGAAATATGGATTGAGATAGAAGGTTTTTAAATGCTTTTAAAAACTATTTCTGTGAGTGGTATTTTCAGAAAACAGCTTATTCTAAGTAAATGGGATTAACAGAATTCCAAGACAGAAATAAAATGGGTCTAGAGAGATGATGGCAAGTTCTGCCCTGATTCGATGCAAACAACGTATTAAAAATAGGGCAATTTTGATGATGCCGACCTCTTTGCATGACAGAGAAAGATTGAGTGAGATTTTCATCGAGAGATGTTATTATAAAGAAAACAGCAAAAAGAGACGGAGAAAACCAACAAGACGAAACCATAAAAACAGAGAAGAGGAAGACAAGTTAGAATTGGGAGCTTAAACAAAGTGAAGGGCAGGAGCACCAGTAGAATCAAGAGTCCAAATAGGAGGGTTTTCTTTGGTAGAGAAGAAACAGCTGCTTAATTCTCAAAGTCAGAGCAAAGAAGAGCCAGAGGGTGACCAAGTGGGAAATCTTGAAGGGGAGAGGAGGGCGGCTAAGAGTTAAAATTCAGTGGCTTCCATCTTTGTGCAGACACAAGAACAGGAGGTGCTGGGCTCTCTGAAAGGGAAAGAAAATAGGGGAATATTCAGCACTAGGAAAGGGGATGAAGAGGCTAAAAGGGACAGCCCACGTGGCTCATGTGGAGATAATGTTGACTAGGGGGATAAAACAATTTCTGAGTCCTTCAAAGAAAACCCAGATGCCAGAGATAATAAAAATAGTACTTTCTGCTGTTCTGCATAATAGTACTTATGGCTGTAAAACACTTTAGAGGATTAACTTTTGTTGGTTTCCACATATAGTAACTCAACAGACCTGCTTTGGATTCATGGAATCTACACCTAATATAGATGAAAAAAATTGAGGCTCCGAGGCATTTCACCTTTTGACAGCCTGCAGTGCCACAGCAGGAAGCTGTAGCCTTAGGTGGTAAAAAAATGTAATTGACATGGGTGCTCCACCAAATAGAGATGCCTGGGAAACTTCCATCGGTAATGCAGGCTCAGAGCGTCACAGTGAAGAAGAGCATGAGGCCAGCAAATGCGTAATTGAGGAATTCAGTGCAAGCGATGGTGAAAGACTGATGAACTATTAGAATGCGCTGACCACATCTTGGGTTTACTAAATACCTGTGCTGCTTTGGATAGCAATACCTGCCAAACTGATAGACATGCACGCCACACACACACACACACACACACACACACACACACACACACTTCTGTGGATATCTTTGTTCTTTGCTCTCTTAGTCAAGGAGTAACTTTCACTGTATCTGCATTACAAAAACAAAAAGTCTGTCCCAAGCTGATACCTGTTCTAGCAAGTGACCCCCTTGTTCCCTTCACCTTTTCCTAGTCCACTTCTGCTGTTTGGAGAGAACCTGGAGATATGACCCCACAGAATGTAGGCAATAATGAAATGGTGCCAACCTTAGGTTTAGAAAATCCTGAACCCAGGAATCGTCCTTGGGTCTGGATGTGTGAATACCAGCATTCTGAGAGACTTCTTCCTGAAGCTGTCTGATCATGGTTGTGCTGTCATTCATTACTCGCCACAGAAATCACCAACAGTCATCATTGAAATCGTTTACGGGCATGCTGTAAATATTAAAGGAGCGTGTTAAACTTACATTGTGTGCAGCAGCAGCAGTTGATGCTGTTTTATGGAGATGATATTAGCGAGCATGCAAAAGTGTCAGGCTACCACTCCCACCATCCCTGTTCCTCACAGCTCCCCTGAAGCCTGACGCTGGACCACAATTTTAACTCTTTAATCACAGCAGAGAATCATTCAACATCATTTCCACGGAACCAATCTTATCCCTTAAACTAGGGTTGTAGTTAATGATTGTAGATACCTTTTTGTACACTCACCACCCAACTTTCTATATTAAACATAAGGGCAGGAGGATTTTCTTTGAAGTTTCCCAAGGGAGGAAACAACATTTCACCTTTCTTAGAGTTCAAGCCAGTGTGCGGGAGTGCACCCTAGGAGTTGTATGACCTGTCTGGCTTCTCTTAGGCTTTGTGTCAAGTGGAATGGGTCTTCTGGCCAGCTGGGACATTGGTCTGTCCTGATTTGTGAAATCTACTCAGAGTTAACTCAAGACTTATTTGGGTTGTCTCATAAGTCCTGCTTGCTGCCCTGGGATCTCCTCCACTAGCCCACCATAAAGTCAGAAATTTCCACCTCTATACTTGAGAGAGTGAGCTAGTTCCAGGAGACATCAGTTAAAATGCAAATAACTTGGTAACGTGTTGGAAATATTGCTAATTTCCTTAGGAGTGATAACGATATCATTATCTTTAGTTCATAGGAAAACTTCCTCATTCTGGGGAGAGGCATACTGGAGTATTAAGGGTGAAACGTCATGATATCTGTGATTTACTTTTGAATGGTTCAACACTATAAAAATATGTAGTGAGCACACATATACACACATTCATACAAACAGAGAGATAAAGCAAATATGGCAAACAACAATTGTTGAATTAAGGTGGAGGCTATGGAGGTATTCTTGGATCTGTTTTTTCCAACTTTTTGGTATGTTTGAAAACCTCCATAATGAAAAAGTGGAAAAAATGCAGGCTCCCAAACATATCTCAGACCCAGTGAATCAGATGCCCTGGGTGTGAAACGAAAAACGCATTGTTTGTGAGCACCCAAAGTAAGTTTTAGGCACACTGAAATATGAGAGTTATTGAATTACAGTGCTAAGTGCTCATGGAAGCATACATGCAGTAGGTACATGAGAAAAAGAGGAAATGATTTGGGGGAGAAAAATCAACTCAATTAAACACTTCTATTTCCTGTGGGCAAAAAAGTGCAATTTAGTTAACTGGGCGAGAGTAATGCTACTCATAAATTGCATGAAAATGAAATTTAAAGAACTTAAAAGAGAGTTTTGGTGGAGAACAACAGGAGGATCAAGAAGGTCTGGGAGAACAGCATGATGTTCTTGTTCTAGAAGAAGTCTGAGCAAGTGTTCAGAATTCCTGTGACCAGAATTCTGCAGTGGCTCCCACCTACTCATTATCTGCCCTGGTGGCAAAATCACCAGTGGAGCTTTAAAAAATATATCGACTATTACCTGCTGTACCCAGCCCCTACCTCCAACTATTAGAACAGAATTTCTGTATTTAAAATGCTCATGGATAATTCTAATACACAGCCAAGGTTAAGAACTAGTTACCTCGACAACGAAAGCCGAACTCTCTAGTCAGTAAGTTCTGTCTCCTCATGGACGGGAAGCTGTCAGAGCCATCTTGGTACCCCAGTGGGTCAGCCCAGTGCCTGATGCTTAATCCATTCTAAATAAATGTTAACTGGATGAATACACTGATGAGCTACACAGATGAATGGACATGAATTAGGAACCCTGGGCAATTGTAGATAATTTGAATATCCTAAAATCAAGGTGAGAGAGGGAAGGGAGCTCAAGGGTGAGGCAGAAAGAAGGAAAAGTAGACACCAAAGAAAATTCCACCTGCTTTGCCATTTTCCTTAGAGCTATGCCAGGACTCATGATCTCCTTTGCAAACGAACAGGAGAGTGAGGGACATAAAGCCTCTTTTTTCAATCTCTGCACATGCGGGAGCCCCTTCCATGATAGGTTCACACTGTGTTCTCATGGTCCTGAAAAGCTCCAGAATATTATTTTTTTAATGGTCAAAGATGACTAAATCCCATGGATCCCAGGGCCCCTGATGGAGGCATCCTTTTAGTGTCTTACTTGAACTGCTGTAAGATGTAAAATCTGTGTATCCATTTAAATATTTATCTATTTCTTGCCTGAGGTTTGGGCAGGATGCAGGTTTCCTTTAGTAATGGAGTTGTGACTTATAAAGAAGCATGTACTGGAAACTCCTGTTCTTTGTATATTGAACATAAATAGGTGTGTTTCCCTTAGCTGGTAGACAAGAGGAAGTTGTGATCATTCCCTTGAGAAACATTAACCCAAGTCCCCACCCAGAGATGGGTCACTGGTGATTCTTTCTTTTGGATGAAAGGAGGAGGAACAAAACAAAATAGGAGAGAGGAAGGCAATAAAATGAAAATCTGAGCTCTCTCCCAGATATGTGGGTGGATAAGTGGGGCCTGGCTTTGGAAAACTAGTATTTCAGGAAAGTCCATTCCTTTGCTCAAGGTATTATTACTCACCCACTTCACCATTGCCAACTCCTGAATGTGAACAGTAGATTAAAAAAGGTGAAGAGGACCCACTGACGTATACTTAAAACTTGTCCTCTGTTCCTGACATGGAAATTTGACTTTCTTGAGATTCAGGCAGAAGAGGTTTGTGCACATGATTTCCAAGTTTTCTTCCAGCTCTTCTGGCCTCCATGCTTTCTCCCCATTCCAACTGACCAGCCCAACTGTTAAAATTTTTGGCTCATGGAAATTTTGTAGAAGCAGAGGAAAATTCTGGAGATCTCCCCTGAAGTATGTCCATATCCACAATGTTTGTGCACACTTCAGGTGGGTCATGAGCCCCTCTGAAGCTACTGTTGTAAATCCTTACCATCTAATCTGCTCAAAAACCTTCAAAAACGCCCCATGGCCTACCAAATACATGCTTAAGACCTGTTGGCTGCCTTTCAAAGTGCCCCACGCTATATATCCTACCTATACTTTCAAGAGCATCTCCCAAAATTCATTTATTTAGCTTTACAGGTAATAAACCTCTATTCCTTACAAAACATTAAAGTTATACATTGTGGGCATAGGTGTATGTTCATGTATACATGCAAATATATCAAACTCAGAATATATAAATACATATTATAATATATACAGAAATATATATATCTAATAATACATTACAATAATGTAATATATAAAATATAAAACATATTAGAAATGGAAGAATAACAAAGATGTATAATATACAGGGCTTGCTCACTATCATTGCTTTATAATTTGCATATATTATCTCTGCTACTATATTATAAGCTACAAGGTAGAGGAAAATGTGTTTTATCTATCTTTGGTTATCTGAGGGTCCTCAGAATAGTGTCATGTATAGAATAAATGATCAGTAAAAATTCAGAGAACACATAACATTCTTAATTAGGAATTAAATTGACAGGTTAAGGAGACTATGTACACCAATAGCTTTGATGAATTATCAAAGCTAAGTTAACCACCTTCTGTAGGGAATACTTAATGCCAACTTCCTAGAATAGAGATAAAATATATGGGAAAAACAGCTCTAAAATCTTTTGTAAAAACAAACCAGAATCCTATATGGAGAGAAGAGTAACCATAGAGCAATTTATATAGAATATCATACTTGTAATTAAAAACTCGGCTTTATTGTCACCCTTTCAGAAACTATTCAGTCTAAGGTAACTAATTTCTAGCACACTCCTCTATTTTCATTCTTTGCATATCACTTACAACCATCTGATATTTTTCCTTTTCAGCTGATTGATTGATGAATTGATTGATTTTCAAATTGCTTGTCTCCTCCCACCAGAATGTGAACTGTATAGGACCAGGGACCTTGTGTGACTTGTTTCCTTGCTATAGACACAACTATACACCTAGAGCTATATATTGCACAAAGCTGGTGGACAAATAAATACCTGCCAAATAAAGGAACACATTCACAAAAATAATACTATGTATTATCTACGGATGTTTATGTACATTTGCAAAAATATAAAAGGTATTGGAAGTGTAAACAAGAATCTTTGGGGGTGGGGTAAGTATTGAGTGGTCAGAGTCTTGGAGGATAGAACTCAGCACGGTAGTTAAAGGAGACTTTAGTTACATGAGAAATGATTTATTTCTTTAAGAAAATAGACAAGAAGCACGAGATGACAAACATTAACTATTCTGGTGGTGAGAATTTGAGTGTCTGTTATATTGCTTTTTGTACTTTTCTCTATCTTTTAAATTTCTCAAAACAATTTTTTTAAAGGTCTGAATAGAGAAGAGTGAATTTATCCTAGCTTTACAGGATCTAAAGCTCTCTGATGTGCTGTTACCTATACTTGATCATCACAGTAATTCTGAAGTAATTATTACCAGCCTTATTTTATACAGGAGGAAAATGAGACCAAGCTTGATAAGGGGGCTTGCCGATAAGGGCGATGCTTGGCTGAGAACCTGACCTAGGGACGATTTCTCTTTCAAGAGATAACATCACTGCCCCATCAAACATGAGGGCTAGACCAGAGGTAAAAAAAAATTAGCTTTGAGGCCAATAGGCAAGAGACCTAGAAGAGTTAAATCTAAATTGACGAACAACAAATAGGTAAATATTTTAATACAAATAGAAAATATGCCTCACATGATCTCAGGCAAGTTGCTTAACATTTTAAGGCTTGTTTTCCTCTCCTATAAAATAGGGTATTTACTTACAGCATTTGATTCTTTTTTTTTTTTTTTTTTGCACTGGGTCTTAGTTGAGGCTCGCAGGCTCCTTAGTTGTGGTTCACCGGCTCCTTAGTTGCAGTACATGGGCTCCTTAGTTGCAGCAGGCAGGCTCCTTAGTTGTGGCTCCAGGGCTCCTTAGTTGTGGCTTGCCAGCTCCTTAGTTGTGGCATGAGAAGTCTTAGTTGCAGCATGCATGTGGGATCTAGTTCCCTGACCAGGGATCGAACCCAACCCCCTGCATTGGGAGCGTGGAGTCTTATCAACTGCCCCACCAGGGAAGTCCCATTACCTCATTTGCTTCTTGTGAGCATTGTATAATTTATGTATTTATGTATGACATAAATTATATAATATATATATAAAAGACACAGCGTAGTATCTGGCACTTAATAGATTGTTCAATATTTGTGTTTCCTCTCAGTTTCTTATGCTACCATGTATTATGTTGAACAGTTAGAAATTGCCTTTTTTTTTAATAAAAATCATTGAATATGGACAATTTTGTGAGGTTCATGCTGCTACTCTTTGAATGTGACCTCTGATAACAACCATCAGCTACTTCATCTTGAATTCACACATGAGGGAAGGGCAGAGCAGAGTTTGAATAAAACTGATGATTGTTTGGGGCTTGGGCTGGAGAGTCTATTTGCAAGGATAGGTAAAAGGGATGTGCAAGTGTGTAAGGAGGAGAAGGATAGTCCAATTGGCAGAGAAGGGTTTACATAATCAGGGTTAGGCAACTGCAAGCTAGACAGCTGCTCAATAGCTTTTGGCACCAAAATATATTGACCAGCTGGGATATCATTAATGCTTAACAGTTTTATCCTCATGACCATACCTTGGCCAATTAGGTTGTCTTTGACCACCGAAGGGTATGATATATTCTGATGTAAATGCCACATGTGTATATGTGTAGCACGTATCTTGTTGCTTTGATGTGTTGTAGAATATACACTAAATATAAATGCATTCGTTTCTTCAGAACACAAGGTTAAATGGTGTGATTAAAGAGGAATAGAATTTAAATAGGCATTAATTTCTTTTAAACAACAATTATTCTGAGAAATACTTTTTGTATATTCTGAAAGTAAAGGGATTCAAATAAAATTATTTTTAAGATGAATTTTTAGAGAATGATTTTAGAAAAAGAAATATGGGTAAGGAAAGCCAGTTCTGCACATTTTTCATACAAATAAATACAGACAGGAGAAATGTAATGACTAAAAGACAGTGATTGAAGGACCTTAACAGAAAGCTGTTTGCAGTGTTAAAAGAAACACTTGGACCAGTGTCATTAGCCTATGAAGCCATTTCAGAAATGCTCTTACTAGGTAATTTCCCAATAGTGTCTTTAAATTATGGGACAGGCAAAACAAATAAGGACAAAATATAAGACAATTGAATGCCACAACATTTCCCAGAATGCTTCATACTCTAAAATTTAATACGTTAAAATATTTGGAATATTTTCAGAATTTGCAACTGCGACATTGGCAAATAAAATTTCTAGTACGGAGTTTTTATACAGTAGCAAAAACACAGTCATCCAAACACAGAACCCTTACTAAACTACCTAATCCAAAATGCATGTGGATAAGGATTTCACCTGTAAATCGTTTTTTAAATTTTAAATCATTTGCAGTTTATTTAATTTGACATCTACTGGAATTCCTTGGTCACTTGCATTAGCATTTCTGGATTAACCTTTAAACCTGGTACTGGTCATATATTTTTCCTTCCCCATAATTTAAGTATAGTTTGGCTACTGATGATTGTTCCTTATCCCTATGTAAACCACTAAAAGTAACGTCAATGTTCCTTCTTCAAAGCTGGAGACCTGACATCAAGAATTTTATATGGGGAGTATCAAAAATAAGGAGGCAACCAAACAAGTTACTCCTTCTATCTATGGAACTACTTAATCATCTGATAGAAGTCAAATAAAACATGGCCTGAGGGCAAAGGCAGCTATAAGTATGAGGAATCCTTTCTACAAATACCATACAGATATGTATATATACATGATATATACATATATGTATAAATATATACATATAGTTTTCTGCTAATGCTTTGATAAGCTATTAAAGAAACCCATTTGTATGGTCTAGTTTCTTTTCCTTCTTCAGATGGAAGGCTTTTACCAAAACTTGTAGACAATAGATCATGTAATATTAGTAGCGGAAAGGACCTTAGCAATCATCTAGTTCAAGTCCCTCCTTTATAGATGAAAAATTTAAGGGGGAGAAAGCTTTTGCAACTTGTTAACATCCTACAGCCAGTTAGCGAGCGGCAGAGTCAAGACCAGATCCCAAATGTGCACCGATAACTAGATGAATGCCACGACCTCTAAATCGTTCTTACTTTGTAAACCACATTTCTCTTAAAATATTAC
The DNA here is from genome assembly GCF_964165515.1 of Mesoplodon bidens. Taxonomy (NCBI): domain Eukaryota; kingdom Metazoa; phylum Chordata; class Mammalia; order Artiodactyla; family Ziphiidae; genus Mesoplodon; species Mesoplodon bidens. The sequence continues at coordinate 64,150,491 of NC_138162.1, read as the reverse complement.
ATACCCACTTAACATTTCAGACTGAATAATCAGCAACTTTGCTGATAATAGTGGGATGGCTTTTTTTTATGTTGAGAATCCTGGGATAAAGGGATCCTGGACGTGAAATTCTGCCTGAAAGCCAGCCTGTTCGGGGTGGCCATGCTGTTGCTCTGTCTTCACCTTGCACTGACACTCCTCCACCAGCATCACCAGCTTGACCACGGGGGCCAGGCCAGTGCAGTTGAGCTGCAAGTGCATTGTGGTGAACTTGGCAGGCAGGCAGTGGGAGCAGAAGGGGTAGGGGTGCTGCGCAGCTTCCGGAAAACGAACAGACCTGCATTTTCCAAAGCAAAGGTTGTTCTGTACAACCACTTTCTCACAGTCTTCATGGGTGATAGTCTAAAAGGCAAACACATCTCCATTAAATTATCTTGAGTCATTTCTTTACCATACATGATGCCAAAGCTATAGACTGTAAGCGAGGATAACTTAGACTAAAATTTAAAAGTCTTTCCAGGGACTTCCCTGGCAGTCCAGTGGTTAAGACTTCGCACTCCCACTACAGGGGGCACAGGTTCGATCCCTGGTCAGGGAACTAAGATCCCACGTGCAGTGCAGTGGCCAAAAAATAAATAAAAGGATTTAAAAATCTTTCCAATGTTGGATACAGTTTGCAATAATCAAGTTATGGTATCTTAAGAGCATGGAGCTACCTTAACTAAATTATTTTATTGGATACATTAATAAATTAGCCTGTAGGAAATAACTAAGGTAATATGAAAATATTTTACTCTGCACTTAAATGCCAAACTCTAAGAAATTTTGTCTAATTGGGTGTTACCTGTCTGAAAATTCTAACGGCTAGCTTCTTATAAGTAATGTGCCTTACCCTTCTACTCTTCACAGTGCATTGTACAGAATAACTTCTCAATACATGTTTGTTCAATTGCTCATAGATCAGAACATCCAGAGTTTAATTCTGTCCTATTTTACAGTGCTTATAGTACATTCAAATCTATTAAGTTGCATGGAGCAAAGTTGCAGTACCTGTGCCTCTAAGTCATCATGCATGATATCATCTTTGCGTCTCCCATAACCCCATACACTTAGCTTTATGTGTCCTTCAAAATATATGAGCCAAACACCTTATTTTTAATTTAATTAGTGATAGAATTCAAAATAAGAGTTCAAAGGGAATTTGATTGCCCAATGCTTAGGAGCAATTTTCTAATTATACCTGGGCCAACAAAGCAGTCATTATTATTTGATCATTGACTTGTCGTTGCTGCATATCCTTGCCTTTTCAGAATACTTAACTGCCTTGCACAGTCAATTACCTTATAATACTGCCTGCTTAATTGTGTAGCTTTACTGGACTGTAAAATTTTACTCTATCCTGCATTGCTTTTGGTTCAGTATCTTTGTGTTTAAGGACCTGATGCAATTTCTCAATTTTAATTTAACGTTTGGAGTGTGGGCTTTGCCAGGACTGACTGGAGGCAGTAGATAGTAGAACGCTCCTTTGTCTTAATAGTGTGGAATCAATCATAATAACTGCAAATCAGCCAACACAACGTGAACTGGGAAACAGGCGTTTCTAAGAGGAGGAAACGTGATTTCACATCAAGATTACTTTTTGAAAGCTTACGAGAAAATACATTAAATTAAATCATTTTTGTGATAGTAATGCTAGAAGTAATATGGCAACTTCTGCCTGACAACCTCAACATATTTTATAGACCTATGAAGTAGTTAGGTGTGAAATATAGGGGTTAAGACCATCATACATGCATGTTTGGGGAGGGATCCAATGTATCCCATCTTACCTACAGATGGAATCCACCTGCTCATCCATATCCTAATAGAGTGTAGAGATGTAGCTAGAGAGAAGTTCTAGTGATTGCTCTAAATTCCCAATTTCCTAACTGGGGGTACAGTCAATTATCTCTCCAGATAAGACCACCCCGATGTAAAAATAAGTAAATAAAACCCCATAAAACAAAGCTCTATGCCATCAATATGAATGATTACTATTATTAGCAGTACCATCATACCATTCTTGTAGCATTTCCAAGGTTGGAAGGAAATTTAGGGAGTATGATCATACTTTGCAAAATCCACTGATGAAAGCCCAAGGACCAAATCTGGGAATGAGGTGAGACTCAGGCTCCTGGCACATTCGTCCCCTACTTTCCACCTGTCCCAGCTGTCCACCCCCTCCTGAAAACCTGGATCCCCTTCCCCACCCAGAGCAAATACCTGGCTGAAGGGCACTGTCCTACAGGTCTCCCGATGCACTTCATGGCTTTTGATGGGCAGGATGATCCCCTGAGAAGCTGGACTCATTCTGAACATGAAATGGTGCCAGAATTTCTTGGCTTCTTCCCGAAGAGGAGATTTCTCCATTGGCATCCCCTCCTTTGGCTGAGTGAGACCCTGGGTCCCAGGGAAGAATTGCTCACTGACTGAGCCCTGGGGTGGGTGCAGCTCTCTCTCAGGCTTCTTCCAGAATCTCCCAAACCTGGACAGCATCCTTTCTCTCTGCCTCTGGCCTTCCCCTGCAGTGCTGTCACCTATTAAGTGTGGCACTGCCACAAACAGATCTGGCTTCTCCTCAGCTTCCTCATGGTTGCCCAAGGAGAGCTCTCTGCGATGCCTTTCTAGGAGCAAGAGAGAAACAGAATTCTGACTCTGGCGGCCATCCCCATGCCTTGCAGCTTTCCCTAGAGCCAGGAGCAACAGCAGCTGAAGGAAGAGAAGATGCATGTTGTCCGGGCCGAAGCTTCTTGCAGATTCACAGATGGTGAGGCCCCAAAAGAGGTTCACTCTCTGCAGGACTGTGAACAAGGAGATGCTATATATAGATACCTGCCTTGTGGGATGGGAAGGCAGGTGGTCAGTAGCCAGGCAGAGTAAACACATTCCTTGTTTGCTTGAATTATGTAGTGCTAATGGTGTCCTGCCTTCATTTTGCTTTTGTGTATTTTAGAAGGCCTCAGTGAAAGCCAGGGACCCAGGGGGTAATTAGCTGACACTTTATCGTCTGAGATTTAAAGAGCAGTATTAGTGAAAACAACACATTCTTTGCCCGGATTTCCCATCACTGTTGTTAGAAGGACCAGAGTAAGGTGACATTTGTGGTGCATCTGCTTTGTGCTGGGATAGAACAGACATGTTTTAAAGAGAGAAGTATATCAGATAAAAATTCACGTATACATTTAGCCAAAGATCAGGCTGTTAGGCTCTACACACACACACACACACACACACACACACACACACACAGAGAGAGAGAGAGAGAGAGAGAGAGAGAAGCAGCCAAAGAAGTATATAAAAGTTGTAAGAAAGGGAAAGGAAGAAGTAGAGGGATGTTGAGTTCGTGAAGCAGAGGACACGCCCTGTTACTGAGATGTGGTTAGGGTTGTTGATTTTTTGCATGGTAACAGTAAAGGGAGTATATTCTCCTTTTCCACACATGGAAACTCACAATTCCCAAGTAATCCCCTCACCTTAAGAATCAAATACTTGGTGCTAAATTTCACAACTGGTCAATCATCAGATAAGCTTTTTCAATTGTTCACAAATTTCTCAACAGGATCCTAAGTAATAGACTGACAGCTCATTAGCCCTCACTGAGGATGGGGAAGTATCTTTCCCTCAAGTCACCGTATTGACTTTTTTTTTTTTTTTTAAATTTCTCTAAACAAAGAGCCAGACTTGAGAACGTGGATTCTAAGAACCAGGTTTGATAGCTCTGGGCATGAAGCTGGCTGGTCCATTCTTTACCTTACAGAATCCACATCATCTTTATTCTGCAGTAATTGATGACCAGGTTAAATAAAGATGAAGGCAAACATGACTCTTCAGGGATCAAAGGAAAATTTGTTAGATGACTATCATTCAAAAATATTATAAATCAGATGAGGGTATGAGAAAGGAACATATCCACAAAAGTGGAACCCCAGAATTGAGTTCAATCTACCCTCTACACTAACAGTATTTCCATTGGGAATTGACTCAGTACTTGCTTGTATTTCTCCCCTTTTAATTTAATCACCATATTGTTTGCTTTCAGTAACACACATAAGCCTGGAACATGCCCCTCTCTTTTTCAGTACCAATTAATCTTTCTTTCCAAGAAGTGATCCATTTGAATATTTTTTTCAGACACTAGTGTTCTTCTTAATAGTCAGGCATGATTTCTGTGAGACAAAGCGTCAAGTCCTTTTACCTACAATAATGAATTATTTTTAAATGAACCATCATTTTTCCAGAAATCTATCAGAAGAGATATATTTTACTTGTACCAAGTACCCATAGAACCTGTGCTAGTTTTACTTAAGGTACAGTTGATTCATACTAAATGAACATTAGTATTTGCCATTTCTCTTAAAGTGTTTTTTAAAAATTGCCTGCTGTTTGAGTTTCTTAATTTCCCTCAGCCATCCAATGCAATAGGCCTTCCAGAGCTAGCCACTCTAAATATAAATTACATAATTTATATTAGCTGACCACTTAATTATAAATATGGTGTGGGAGCTAACTATGATATGTTTCCTGATTCCTTTTAGACTTTACTTTTTCATGCCTGAAGTTCCATTGTCATCAATCACAGTTTTTCCCCCGACTGAAAACTATTCCAGAAATTCTACTCGAGGTCTCAGGTTGCTTGTCTCTGAACATAGGGTACAATTCAAATAATTTCTTTTGAATTAAAATTGGTAGAAGACTTACTTTGTGAGCCAAGCATCATATCAGATACTAGAATATGATAGAAAATGATGAAAACTTACTTCCTGCCCTCAAGTAGCCTAGTGGTATCACACATTTTATAACTTTATTAAATTAGCTGTAGGGATGTCAGTTATGCATATTTATCCTTTCCTTAGTCCTAAAACCCTCTTCTTCTGATACTAGTTTTGGTCTTTATAAATGTCATTTAAAAATTACTCATGGAGCATTTCCTTTTGCTGTTCTGTCATTCCTGTTGAGAAAATGTGCAAATATCTTGAAGGGTAAATCTAGCAAGGTAAAGCCTTCTGTGACGAGTACTATGGTACAGAAGTCTATCTTCAACCCCTGCCTTTTACAGTTAAGGGCAGACGACATTCTCCTTTCACCACTGTGTCCTTACATCAGTTCTAAAGCGGTGAATGTGGTACATTATAGTCTACTCTTAAAAACATAAACATTTTGGTGTGGGTCTTCAGTCATACAAGCATAACGTGACCTCCCAATTTGGATGAAGCCAAATGGAGATATAGGTGTGGAGGGGGTCTCCAGACACAGCAGGGAGCTGCTGTGTGGAGAGAGCACCACAAATTGCTGGTGTCCTTAGTACCAAATGCCACAGCGGAAGGCAGGCCTGAGCTTTCATGAGCCCAAGCCTGCCTAAATCTGCTTTCTGGGACCATCTCAAGCCTTCGTGCGAGCCAGAGGGTCCAATCTCATCCTTCATTCTTTCCGATTTACAACTCATGCTCGGCATGATCTGAACTCTGAGTTCAACTTGACCTGGCTTCCTAGGCACTAGGATGTCTTCAGGACTGGGTGGAGCTCCCAGTGTGCCTGTGAGAGAACAGTAACAGCTATGTTTTCCTGTCCCTCTTACAGACTCTCAGAAAGGAGCTAAAAGCAGTCCAGTGCTCTCTAAGGGGAAACGGAGAAGCTCAATTCTTTTGTAAAAACCCCAGACCTAAATCAACAAAAGGTGAGAGGCAGCGTTGGGGTAGGAGATAGGCATTAGAGTTAAAACTGAGAGACAGAAAGGGGAATTTGGGCTATGGCTTTGTGGAAGAAATCTGTCTAGGGTACATGCCATTGCCTCAAAACTCTCTCTCTTTTCAAAATAGAGAATAGCCACAGGACCATGGGAGTTTAGATTATTTAAAAAGAACTCAAAAGAAGGCAAAATCTTTCTCTTCTTTTCCAAAGGACAAGGAAGACAGCAAATTAGGGTACGTGCTTTCCCCTTAAACCCTTTATCATGATTTAGTTTAGTAATTATTTAAAACATAGTTCTCTCTCCCTCTCCACTCCCCTCCTTTCCACTTTCTATGGAAAGAAAACATTAGGAAGGCCTCCTTCCCCAAAGCTACTTAACTTATTGAACTCATGGATACACTCACTCATACAGCATATATTTGAGTGCCAACTCTGTGCTAGGTCCTGAGGATAAAATAGTGAGGGTGTCCTTGTCCAGGCCTAATGAAGTTTGCGATCTAGAGGGAGAGTATAGTTTATTCAAAATGAGTTACACAAGGAAAACCTAGGCACACAATATTCCTAGTACTAATCAGGGACTTTCAGGTAGATCCAAATATTTCCCAAAGGCACGGTGGACTGTCACACTGTGTTTCTGCTAATTTTATTCAATAAACATTTGCAAATAAATATTGCACCAGGTAGTGCAATAGATGTCATGCAAAATTTTTCTTTTATTTTTGATTAGGTAATAAATAGGTATAGCAACAAAATTGAGATTATACAAAAAAATTGTATGGTAAAAAGTAAGTCTTCCTCTGAACTCCCAGGCTTCCTGTCCTGCCGTGGAGGCCATCAGTATTGTCAACTTATTTATATTCAATCGTTTAAAATTGTTACCGCTTATGGGCTGAATTGTGTCTTCCCCCTAATTTACATGTTGAAGTCATAACCCCCAGTACCTCAGGATGTGACTGTATTTGAAGATAAGGCCTTTAGAGAGGTAATTAAATTTAAATGAGGCCGTTAGGGTGGGGCTTCATCCAATAAGGTTGATGTCCTCATAAGAAAAAGAGATTGAGGGCTTCCCTGGTGGCGCAGTGGTTGGGAGTCCGCCTGCCGGTGCAGGGGACACGAGTTCGAGCTCTGGTCCGGGAGGATCCCGCATGCCGCGGAGCGGCTGGGCCCGTGAGCCGTGTCCGGAGCCTGTGCTCCGCAGCGGGAGAGGCCACAAAGGTGGGAGCCCCGCGTACCACAAAAAAAAAAAAAAAAAAAGGAAAAGAGATTGAGACAAAGACACACACAGAGGAAAGACCATGTAAAGACATAAGGGGAAGACGGCTGTCTACATTCCCAGAAGAGAGCCCTCAGAAGGAAACAACCTTACCAACACCTTAACTTTGGACTTCCAGCCTCTAGAACTGTGAAAAAATAAATTTCTATTGTTTAAGCCACCAAGTCTGTAGTACTTTGTTATGGCAGCCGTAACAAACTAATACATCACTCGAAGAGAAAAAATATGTAGACAATAGAAAAGGACAAATACCAAATGGTGTACCATATTATAAAATTTCCCCATTTCCACTCTTCGGCACTGATCTCAGCATTACATTTTAAGGTCAGATTATTCTGTTAGCAGTTTCAGTGATCTTACTGCTCTCTGTCCAAAACACTCCCACACCGTAAAGAAGCATTTTACTTTTTGCACCTGGGGATGTATCTATTACTATGCACAAGTCATGGACAATACCTAAATTTGACAAATAAGCTACTTATCGAGGTTGCATAGGGGGCTCCTACAAATCTGAGCAGGCCAAGGCAGCCAAGGCGACTTCACTATGTGCCCCACCATCCACCATCCATCCATCCCCCACTGCCTACAGCCTCTATTTATAGCTAGTCCAGGATGCCTTCATTGATGCTAAGCATCTGTCATGCTCCTTCTTCCTAATCATTAAAATTTACCTGGATCATTTTTCATTATGCAGAAAGCTGCTCTCAGAAAGAGTAATGTAAGTGGAAGTAACTCCAGATTTGAAGCCAGAAAAACTTTATCTGGCCCGGCCTTACAGTTTATGAAGCCACATGATCTCAGGCACTTAACTTCATGTCCCTAAACCTTGCCAGAAAAAATACCACCTGCCATGCTTTCCTCGTCTGGCTCATTGCCTTTCTTTTCACCCCAGATCCTGTTATTACCCTGGGAAATTTCAGGATCCACATGGATGGGTCTGACCAATAACATGCCATCAGTATTACATGATGTCCTATTCAGTACCCTGGCTGAAATCTGATGATTCCACTCCACCTGGCCTCTCCATCACCTTTACATTCTGACCCCTGTTACTCCCAGGAATTTCTCCACCTCTAAACTGCAAATTTCACATTCCGCTCTCTCAGGACAACCTTCTGTTGTTTCCGTTCTCTCAGTTGTTTCCACAGCATCTGTTTTCTGCTTTATCCTTATAATAGTGCTACCACAATTGCAGTTAAATAATTACTTATATGAACATTTGTTTAACATTTGTCTCCACTTTAGATTTTAAAGTCCATGACAGTAGGGGCTCTGCCTTTCTTAGTCACCATCTCAGGCCCTAAAATAGTTCCTTCTGTGTAATAGATGCTCAAAATATTTGTGAATGAATGAATATAAATCCTCCGGTCTTCACTTCCTTCCCTATCCAGCTCGTATCCATGGCCCATCACTTCAAATTTTTGCAATATTCCCAACTTCCTTGTCCCTTTTTCTTTCTCTTGCATGATCTAGTAAAATTCCAACCCTGGAAACACCCAGCTGTCCCTCTTTCCTGGACCACTTCTGGGCTATGGAATGCTGGCAGAGACAATTACAAAATGGCGAAAATTGATTCCATATAAATTATCTCCCATCTTAACTGAACGCTCATTTCTGCCCAGCAGTCTTTTGTATGACTCTAGTCAACTCTCTCTTCATTTTCCAGGTAGATTATTTAAAAATCTTCTCTGATAATCACAAACCTTTGACTGCTCCGCCTCTTTCAACATTTTCAGCAAATGAACTCACCCCTTCTTCCACAGAGGATAGAAGCCATCAGATGGGAGCGTTTCCTTTGACTTGATCGTCAAACCACAACAATTCATTCCTCCTTTCCACTCTGCTTTTGAAACCCACCCTTTCCAACCTACTTTATTAATAGTCTCATCCCATATCAAACTCCCTTCACTCCACTGGCTGCCTCTTATTAGCATTTATATAGTGTGTGCTTGTTTTCAAGTTTTAAAAATGTCTCTTTGATTTCATAAAGGTTTCCAGGTTCTTTTCTTCAGTATTGTCTTCTGCCTTCCCAGGCAAACTTTGGAAAGAATTGTCCAAACCCAAACTCTACTTTCTGACGTCCACTGACGTATCAACCCACCGAAGTCTAGCTTTTTGCTGCAGCCCTTCTTTAAATCTTTCTTCCCAGGACCACCCATGCCTCTGTGTAGCTATTGGAACTCTCTGCAACATTAAACTCACTTCTCATGAATTTGGTCCTAAATACAATGGAGAAAGATAGGGAGGTCAGAGTAGGCAAAAGAGCTATGAGAAACCTGAAATTTTCACCTCCAAGAGCAGACCTGCCATCCAGCCAGCTTTCTGGGGAGTAGAGGATTTACAGGGAGTCACCTCTCCCATAACACCAGGATTTATTTGGGGCTCCAGAAGCCAAGTCCCTTCTTTACTCTGCCATTTAGCAATTCCTCAGCATTGGCTTAATTTGGATGCACGTGTGTCTTCCCAACCGGGGGAGAAGGCTCCTTGGAGGCAAGGTCTGTGTTTGCTGGAGACTGCATTGACAGCAGTCTGACACAGACTTTGAGAACAGGGATTTTGCTTAATGTATTTTTGTTTCTTTCCTGTTCCTGGCTCCTTGCTCTACACTTAAGTTAATGAATGTTTGCTTTTTTTTTTTTAATGAATGTTTGCTTTAACATACCAAATCCAGTAAAAATTTTGGACAGCAACTTCTGACATGGGTCCTTGTTGTGCTTTACTTTCTAAGAGGTATCTCTTTGTCCTGGAGAACTTATCTTTAATTCTCTGTGTTTAGACCCTATTTTAAAATCAAATTTCCACTGAATCTCGGAAGACTCAGAACAAAACTTTATTTCCCAGCCTGGCCACAGTCTCAGAGTAGGTCTTTGAACTTTGTCATACCAGCCACGGTTCCCAGGCAAATCTCTTCTGAAAGATAATTATACTTTGAAAGAAGGCAGCTCAGGCCAATGGACTCTGTGTTAGTTAACTTTATGCAGCTTGTAAATTGTTTCCCTCCAGTTGGAAGATGGAGATGGTGTATCACCAACAGAAATGAATGTAGGGGGCAACTTCTGAAAACTGTTCCCCCACTGGCCACCTTGCCAGTTTCTGCTTATACAATGCAGGCAGATTGGGGGAAACATATTGTCCCTATAAGCTCATAACACATGGACAAATGATTAAAGACACATGGAAAACAGTTCCACGGCTAAGCTAAAATTCAGATGGGAATGGAAAATCAACTTGCAAAGCTTTCAACTGTCTCGGGGCCAAATGTAGGACAGAATGTGAGGAGAAGTTGCCAAAAGAGAGGGAAGTTGGGGAAAAAAGCAAGTCGTGGATAGGAAACCTAAAACAATGGCACACTGTATTGACAACTCTTCTCTAAGCCTCTCCAAGAGTAGGCACCAAAATCAACTCTGGAAATATTAAGACCTTTATTTCACGAAAGATTTTAGACAGATTTATATTTTCTACCCTCTATAAATAAAGGTTGGCTTTGCTATCTTGGCAACACCTATGCAGAAACATAATGCTAAGTATCTGTAACATAAATATTAAAATATTACACATTTTTCCCTCCAAGGTGTGGGAATTAAGTAACAAGGTGGTATAAGACAAACTGTGAAAAATTATGACAATAAAATGCAAAAGCAAAGCAGAACCTTCCAGTAAGTCCTGCCTTCTATTGTGTACCTGACCCTGGGTCCAAGTTTGCTATAAAATTGGGCACACCTTAGTCACATTTGCAAAAGTTCAAATGTGACTCTTGATTCTAATCTGAAACTCTTAGAAGCCTGTTATTCACAGCTAGTCACCAAAATGACCTAAGGATTCTGCTGGGTGGGAAATCTGTAGGCAAGGTGATTTACTGGGAGCCAGTCTCAGCTGGCTTTCTCTGTCCTTCAGCTTCCAGTCTGAATCCTCCCTGACTCCTGTACACCCCAAACCACCTTCTTCTCCATCTAGCACCATTTACATGTTCATCTGGAGGCCTGATGAACACTCAGTATATGCAGCAAGTTTGTTACTTCTGTATGTAAAAGGGAATTTTGAAAATATGGGCGCACTGCAGAGCCATTCTTAGAAAATAACTATCATCCAAGTCCTTAGCAACAAACAATCCTTTAGCAAAATAAACAATCCTTTCTGTCAGGGGAAAAACTATCCCCTAACTTGTCTCTCTTTACAAGGAGATTTGTGTATCATAAATCCTGCCTGAAAGCAAGGCATATTGAGGTTTTAAAAATAAAGAAATCAGTCTTCTGGATTTTTCCAACAAATGGAAACATTTCTACATTCAACAAAATATCCTAATACATGGGAAAGTTCTTACCGGTAATATGCAACATTAATACCCCAACTGTCTTACTCCCCAGCTCCTCCTTCCCTGCTTACTGGTGAGGACAAAACTGCTTGAAGTTGTCACCCTCTTCCAAGTACTGTGCATTACCCCCCACACACACACACACCCTTTATAGAGATTTGTCTATGTCTCCTTACACCTCTATTTTTAAATTTTGTTATTACCTGCATGGCTATTTAGGATTATTATGTTTTGTTGATGTACTGGCTCCTTTAAATTATAAAATAACCTTATTTATCCTTGGTAAATACTCTTTGCTCTAAAATTTTCTGATAACATAGCCACTGCAGCTTCCTTTTTGACTAGTTTTAGGACAGTGTATCGTTTTCCATTTTTCTTCTGTAGGATAAGTTGGCAGTGGTTACCTGTAGGAAGCAAAAATACAGATGGGGATAGAAGTGAAAGGTGAACTCATACTTCATTGCTTGGAAAAAGTATTGCAGGTTACCATAAGGCCTTTAATGGAAGTGTTGGTTGATTTTTGTTCCTTTCTGTCTTAGGATAAACTAAATTTTATTGCCTAGCAGAATATAAGACCCATAAAAACTGTTCAAAATGAACAGTTGTATGTGTAAGTTATGAGGATAGTCTATTCATTTCCTGCACAATCCTTTCTGAAGACTTATAAAATTAATTTTAAGAAAATCATGGCATTCTGGATATTACAGACATACAGACACACTCCGCCATCAGTAACTGTTGTCCCATGATTAATAGCAGGAAAGAGGAGGAAGATCAATAAAGCAGTACCTTAAATTTTAAAATATGTCGAATCAGTATTTTCTTTCCCTTAACCAACTGTATTAACAAATAAAAAACCTGAGAGAGACTTGGGACAAAGACTGGAAAAAGTATCTTGGATGAATTACGTAAACACACAGCTATAATACATCAACACACTTATAGCTTTCTAAAATACATTTTTATGTGGTGATTTTTACTAGCGTTTTTTATTCAGAAATATTTCCTATAACATACAACTTACCGTTTTTTAAACATCTTTATTGGAGTATAACTGCTTTACAATGGTGGGTTACTTTCTGTTGTATAACAAAGTGAATCAGGTATAGGTATACATATATCCCGATATTCCCTCCCTGTTGCGTCTCCCTCCCACCCTCCGAATCCCACCCCTCTAGGTGGTCAAAAAGCACCGAGCTGATCTCCCTGTGTGATGCAGCTGCTTCCCACTAGCTATCTATTTTACATTTGGTAGTGTATATATGTCAGTGCCATTCCCTCACCTCATCCCAGCTTACCCTTCCCCCTCCCCGTGTCCTCAAGTCCATTCTCTGTGTCTGCGTCTTTATTCCTGTCCTGCTGCTAGGGTCGTCAGAACCTTTTTTTTTTTTTAGATTCCATATATATGTGTTAGCATACGGTATTTGTTTTAATCTTTCTGACTTGCTTCACTCTGTATGACAGACTCTAGGTCCATTCACCTCACTACAAATAACTCAATTTCGTTTCCTTTTATGGCTGAGTAATATTCCATTGTATATATGTGCCACATCTTCTTTACTCATTCATCTATTAATGGACACTAAGGTTGCTTCCATGTCCTGGCTATTGTAAATAGTGCTGCAATGAACATTGTGGTACATGACTCTTTCTGAATTATGGTTTTCTCAGGGTATATGCCTAGTAGTGGGATTGCTGGGTCGTATGGTAGCTCTATTTTTAGTTTTTTTTTTTTTTTTTTTTGCGGTACACGGGCCTCTCACTGTTGTGGCCTCTCCCATTGTGGAGCACAGGCTCCGGACACGCAGGCTCAGCGGCCATGGCTCACGCGCCCAGGCGCTCTGCGGCATGTGGGATCCTCCCAGACCGGGGCACGAACCCGTATCCCCTGCATCAGCAGGCAGACTCTCAACCACTGTGCCACCAGGGAAGCCCTATTTTTAGTTTTTTAAGGAACCTCCATACTGTTCTCCATAGTGGTTATATCAAATTACATTCCCACCAACAGTGCAAGAGGGTTCCCTTTTCTCCACACCCTCTCCACCATTTATTGTTTGTACATTTTTGGATCATGGCCATTCTGACTGGTGTGAGGTGATATCTCATTGTAGTTTTGATTTGCATTTCTCTAATGATTAGTGATGTTGAGCATTCTTTCATGTGTTTGTTAGTCATCTGTATATTTTCTTTGGAGAAATGTCTATTTAGATCTTCTACTCAGTTTTGGATTGGGTTGTTTGTTTTTTGATATTGAGCTGCATGAGCTGCTTGTATATTTTGGAGATTAATCCTTTGTCAGTTGCTTCATTTGCAAATATTTTCTCCCATTCTGAGGGTTGTCTTTTCGTCTTGCTTGTGGTTTTCTTTGCTATGCAAAAGCTTTGAAGTTTCATTAGGTCCCATTTGTTTATTTTTGTTTTTATTTCCATTTCTCTAGGAGGTGTGTCAAAAAGGATGTTGCTGTGATTTATGTAAAAGAGTGTTCCTCCTATGTTTCCCTCTAAGAGTCTTAGAGTGTCTGACCTTACATTTAGGTCTTTAACCCATTTTGAGTTTATTTTTGTGTATGGTGTTAGGGAGTGTTCTAATTTCATTCTTTTACGTGTAGCTGTCCAGTTTTCCCAGCACCACTTATTGAAGAGGCTGTTTTCTCTCCATTGTATATTCTTGCCTCCTTTATCAAAGATAAGGTGACCATATGTGTGTGTGGGTTTACCTCTGGGCTTTCTATCCTGTTCCATTGATCTATATTTCTGTTTCTGTGCCAGTACCATACTGTCTTGATTACTGTAGCTTTGTAGTATAGTCTGAAGTCAGGAAGCCTGATTCCTCCAGCTCCGTTTTTCTTTCTCAAGATTGCTTTGGCTATTCAGGGTCTTTTGTATTTCCATACAAATAGTTAATTTTTTTGTTCTAGTTCTGTGGAAAATGCCACTGGTAGTTTGATAGGGAATACATTGAATCTGTAGACTGCTTTGGGTTATAGTCATTTTCACAATGTTGTTTCTTCCAATCTAAGAACATGGTATATCTCTCCAACTGTTGGTATAATCTTTCTTCCACCAGTGTCTTATAGTTTTCTGCATTCAGGTCTTTTTTCTCCTTAGATAGGTTTATTCCTAGGTATTTTATTCTTTTTGTTGCAGTGGTAAAGGGGAGTGATTCCTAATTTCCCTTTCAGATTTTTCATCATTAGTTTATAGGAATGCAAGAGATTTCTGTGCATTAATTTTGTATCCTGCTACTTTACCAAATTCATTGATTAGCTCTAGTAGTTTTCTGGTAGCATCTTTAGGATCCTATATATATAGTATCATGTCATCTGCAAACAGTGACAGCTTTACTTCTTTTCCAATTTGTATTCCTTTTATTTCTTTTTCTTCTCTGATTGCTGTGGCTAAAACTTCCAAAACTGTGTTGAAAAACAGAGGTGAGAGTGGGCATCCTGGACTTGTTCCTGATTTTAGAGGAAATGGTTTCAGTTTTTCACCATTGAGAAGGATGTTGGCTGTGGGTTTGTCATATATAGCCTTTATTATGTTGAGGTAAGTTCCCTCTATGCCTACTTTCTGGAGAATTTTTTTATCATAAATTGGTGTTGAATTTTGTTGAAAGCTTTTTCTGCATCTATTGAGATGATCATATGGTTTTTATCCTTCAATTTGTTAATATGGTATATCACATTGATTGATTTGCATATGCTGAAGAATCCTTGCATTCCTGGGATAAACCCCACTTGATCATGGTGTATGATCTTTTTAATGTGCCGTTGGATTCTGTTTGCTAGTATTTTGTTGAGAAATTTTGCATCTATGTTCATCAGTGATATTGGTCTGTAGTTTTCTGTTTGTGACATCTTTGTCTAGTTTTGGTATCAGCATCATGGTGGCCTCAGAGAATGAGTTTGGGAGCGTTCCTCCCTCTGCTATATTTTGGAAGAGTTTGAGAAGGATAGGTGTTAGCTCTTCTCTAAATGTTTGATAGAATTCGCCTGTGAAGCCATCTGGTCCTGGGCTTTTGTTTGTTGGAAGATTTTTAATCACAGTTTCAATTTCAGTGCTTGTGACTGGTCTGTTTATATTTTCTATTTCTTCCTGGTTCAGTCTTGGAACATTGTGCTTTTCTAAGAATTTGTCCATTTCTTCCAGGTTGTCCATTTTATTGGCATATAGTTGCTTATAGTAATCCCTCATGATTCTTTGTACTTCTGCAGTGTCAGTTGTCACTTCTCCTTTTTCATTTCTAATTCTGTTGTCTTTTCCCTTTTTTTCCTTGATGAGTCTGGCTAGTGGTTTATCTATTTTGTTTATCTTCTCAAAGAACCAGCTTTTAGTTTTACTGTTCTTTGCTACTGTTTCTTTCATTTCTTTTTCATTTATTTCTGATCTGATCTTTATGATTTCTTTCCTTCTGCTAACTTTCAGGTTTTTTTGTTCTTCTTTCTCCAAATGCCCTAAGTGTAAGGTTAGGTTGTTTATTTGAGATGTTTCTTGTGTTTTGAGGTAGGATTGTATTGCTATAAACTTCCCTCTTAGAACTGCTGATATCATTTCAATTTTCTTAAATTTACCAAGGCTTGATTTGTGACCCAAGATATGATCTATCCTGGAGAATGTTCCATGAGCACTTGAGAAGAAAGTTTATTCTGTTGTTTTTGGATGGAATGTCCTATAAATATCAATTAAGTCCACCTTGTTTAATGTATCATTTAAAGCTTGTGTTTCCTTATTTATTTTCATTTTGGATAATCTGTCCATTGGTAAAGTGGGGTGTTAAAGTCCCCTACTATGATTTTGTTAGTGTCGATTTCCCCTTTTATGGCTATTAGCATATGCTTTATGTATTGAGGTGCTCCTATGTTGGGTGCATATTTAAAATTGTTATATCTTCTTGGATTGATCCCTTGACATTATGTAGTGTCCTTCTTTGTGTCTTGTAAGAGTCTTTAAAGTCTATTTTGTCTGATATGAAAATTGCTATTCCAGCTTTCTTTTGATTTCCATTTGAATGGGATATACTTCTCTACCCCCTCACTTTCAGTCTTTCTGTGTCCCTAGGTCTGAAGTGGGTACCTTGTAGACAGCATATATGTGGGTCTTGTTTTTGTATCCATTCAGCTAATCTATGTCTTTTGGTTGGAGCATTTAATCCATTTACATTTAAGGTATTTATCGATATGTATGTTCCTATTGTCATTTTCTTAATCGTTTTGGGTTTGTTATTGTGGGTCTTTTCCTTCTCTTGTGTTTCCTGTCTAGAGAAGTTCCTTTAGCATTTGCTGTAAAGCTGGTTTGGTGGTGCTGAATTCTCTTAGCTTTTGCTTGTCTGTAAAGGTTTTAATTTCTCTATCAAATCTGAATGAGATCCTTGCTGGGTAATCTTGGTTGTTGGTTTTTCCCTTTCATCACTTTAAATATGTCCTGTCACTCCCTTCTGGCTTGCAGAATTTCTGCTGAAAGATCAGCTGTTAACCTTATGGGGATTCCCTTGTATGTTATTTGTTGCTTCTCCCTTGCTGCTTTTAATATTTTTCCTTTGTATTTAATTTTTGATAGTTTGATTAATATGTATCTTGGCATATTTATCCTTGGATTTATGCTGTATGGGACTCTCTGTGCTTCCTGGACTTGACTATTTTCTTTCCCATATTAGGGAAGTCTTCAACTATAATCTGTTCAAATATTTTCTCAGACCCTTTCTTTTTCTATTCTTCTTCTGGGACCCCTATAATTCGAATGTTGGTGCATTTAATGTTGTCCCAGAGGTCTCTGAGACTGCCCTCAATTGTTTTCATTCTTTTTCCTTTGTTCTGCTCTGCAGTAGTTGTTTCCACTATTTTATCTTCCAGGTCACTTATCTGTTCTTCTGCCTCAGTTATTCTGCTTTTGATTCCTTCTAGAGAATTTTTAAATTCATTTATTGTGTTGTTCATCATTGTTTGTTTGCTCTTTCGTTCTTCTAGGTTCTCATTAAATGTTTCTTGTATTTTTTCCATTCTACTTCCAAGATTTTGGATCTTTACTATCATTACTCTGAATTCTTTTTCATGTAGACTGCCTATTTCCTCTTCATTTGTTTGGTCTGGTGGGTTTTTACCTTGCTCCTTCATCTGCTGTGTGTTTCTCTGTCTTCTCATTTTGCTTAACTTACTGTGTTTGGGATCTCCATTTTGTAGGCTGCACGTGCATAGTTTCCATTGTTTTTGGTGTCTGTTTCCAGTGGGTAGGGTTGCTTCAGTGGTTGTGTAGGCTTCCTGGTGGAGAGGACTGGTGCCTGTGTTCTAGTGGGTGGGGCTGGATCTTGTTTTTGTGGTGGGCAGGGCCACGTCCAATGGTGTGTTTTGAGGTATCTGTGAACTTAGTATGATTTTAGGCAGCCTCTCTGCTAATGTGTGGTGCTGTGTTCCTGTCTTGCTAGTTGTTTGGCATGGGGCATCCAACACTGGAGCTTGCTGGCTGTTGGGTGGAACTGGGTCTTAGTGTTGAGATGGAGATCTCTGGGAGAGCTTTCACTATTTGATATTATGTGGGGATGGGAGGTCTCTGGTGGTCCAACATCCTGAACTCAGCTCTCCCACCTCAGAGGGACACCAGGCCAGAGCACCAAGACCCTGTCAGCCACACGTCTTTTGGGAAGTCTGAAGTCTTCTGCCAGCATTCAGTAGGTGTTCTGTAGGAGTTGTTCCACACGTAGATGTATTTCTGATGTATTTGTGGTGAGGAAGATGATCTCCACGTCTTAGTTCTCTGCCATCTTGAAGGTCCACCTACTGTGATAATGGGCTGATAACGCGGTTTCTCCAATTCCAAGAGAGAGGCATACTGTACAGTACTGTAATTCTTTGAAAGTGACAAATAGGTGGTAGTGACGGTAGTTCCTGCAGTCGCTGTGAGCTGCGGGTGGCTCTGCGGACAGCAAGGGCATCTCTGGATGCGTGGCTCACGCAGTGGTCACCCTTTGGATACAGCCCAGCTGTGCAGTGGCCTAGACCTTGGTGTGGCTGAGGGCTCTGTGCAAGCCTTTACTATTTTAAAGTGTGCACTTCAGTGATGGTTGTGCAACCATCACCACTATTTAATTCCAGAACATTTCCATTCCCTCAAAAAGGAACCCTGTACCTATAAGCAGTTAGTTCCAATTTCCCCTTCCACCAACTGTCTGGCAACCACTAATCTACTTTCTGACTTTATATATTTGCCTAATGTGGACATTTCATATAAGCAGAATCACTCTGTATGCAGCCTTGTGTCCATCTTCTTTCACTTACAATAATGTTTTCAAGTATATGGTGAACTTCATCATAATCATCATTGAAAGATATCTTACTTGAATATAATAAAACCATTTGCTCAGAGTGGTAATAAATACATGGAAAAATTAGAAGAGATCCAGCCTACGATTTGGAAGACCGTAGCTTTAGTGCTGATCTCTTCCTACTTTAACTTCTGAGGACTTCAGTCTCCTCTGCTATACAAAAGGGATATTAGATGAGATGACATCAAAGGTCTCTCATTTTTATTCCTGTTACTCCAGGAATCTCAAAGACACACAGACACACACTGCTTGTCTTCTTGGAAAAAATAATTGTTACAAAATTAATTACCTAGATTTGAAAACTTTAGTTGCTAACTTGATCTGGAGACAGAAAATCTGAGACAGCTGCTATCAATAACACTTTGACCTGATTATATATTCAGGAAGTTAATACCAGCTTCTTAATCAGTTGAGAAATAAAACAAAAGACAGCCTGAGCTGTTTGTATCAGTGTGGCTTTCCCTCCAGTTCTGAAAAGGGATAGTGTAATCAATGATTTCCATCATGACTTCCTCCCTGATTAAGAAAAAAAGCTCCATGCTTTAAAAAACTATTAGAAATTTGCATATTTTCACTGTGCTTTTATACTTTTACCTTCCTATCTCATTCACTCCACATCTCCAGTATCTAGAACACTATCAGGTACAGGGTTAGCACTTCATATTCAATATTTGTTGAATGGATGGTGGATGGATGGATGGATGGATGGATGGAAGCTGTATAATGAAAGGCTGATCCAAACAGTAAGGATGAAAAATACATGTTGACTTTTCTTCTCTGTTTCTTCTTACAATGGGTAGAATAAATAAAAAATGTTAAACACTAAAGGGACAGTGATTCAGAACTAGAAATAAGTTTGTTTTATTAATTTTTATACAACACTAGATACAGTATATTTAGTAAGCTGCTTTGTTGCAGAAATTAATCAGCACCAGCTTATGGTTTAAATTACACAGAACCACAGTGTTAATGAAAATATGTGCATATTCTTTTTGGCTGTCTTAAAAATAAACACAAACAAAAATGTAAGTAAATGTCACCTAGTTCATTTTTACCACTCCTTGGAAGGAGATGAAGTGATTGTCATATGTTTTTTAAGTTTATGCTTAGCAAATATATACTATATATATATGTATGTTTTTGTTGAAGACCAACGGTACAAGATTCTGAAAAGCTACACGCTATTGAGCTGAGTTAATGCCCTTGGATTAACTGGGACTTTTCCTGAGTCGGTATTCAAGTCTGGGGAGAAGAGTTGGGTGGCATTCAGGTCTTTCTTTCTGATGCTCTCTTTCACAGCTACAAATCAACCCTCATCTCTTCCTCCACTCTCCCCTTTCTTCCCCTTTCCTATAACCTCCCATCGCCATTCTACCATCACTCTATTTCCTTCCTTCCCATTCCCACCAGAACCTAAAGGATGACAGTAACCAATCAAGGTGGAAAGAACCATGACCATCATTTACTTCTATTCCCCCATCAGTCAAAGCCCAATCATGAGAAGGAGATGAAGGTCATGATGAATATTGCCCAGCACCTACACTTGCCTGAATTAATGGTTTCATGATCAAGAATATTTTAAATATTCTCCTAGTATTTCTAGTTGCTATAAAAATCAAAGCAGTCTCTCTTTGTACTAACATTTGCAATTACATTTAAATATCACTGTCATGGCAGGAATGTAAAATAAAATCTACCATGCTGATCAGGTTCTACATAGTTGCCATGGTTCTGGATTTCCAGTTTTAAATAGTTAATATAGTTCTATAGTTCTAATATATTCCTCATTCCTTGAACTTTTACTTTCCCTCCTAGGATATAGCCCTTTAGGTAAACAACCCTTCATTCCTTTATTCGGCATCCCACCTTTCCACATTGCGGAAGCCAGTGGATCAGAGGGGATTTGAACTGATACAGAGAATGGGTTTTACATCTTTTGGTTAAACACCAGAAACTACTTGTGTCATACAGAAGACCTGTGTATCACAGCAGTCCAGAGCCTACTTGTGATATCTAAGGTAAGGAGCCTCCCAACTCCACAAAGATGCTGGAATTTAATAAGATGTAGAATGTCTAAATCTTATTCCAACCTCTTTTTGTAAATATTTCTATTAACCAAAATCTTGATAAATGAGCACAAAGAAAACAAGCTTGTCATGTTTTATAACCAGAAACGGGACTGAATTTCTTCAGTCACTTTTAGTTTCTCTCGGGTTATTTTTATAATAAAACCTGCACCAAAACTTTGGTCCACTTAATAACTCCATTTTGATTCTGAAGTGACCCTGGTGCTCATATAGCAAGTCACATGTGGCGTAACCATATTTTTCAGGGATTATGAAAAGAGGAAAATTTTGAGTAAATGGTTTAGAAATTAATTTTTAATTTCCTGTAATTAAACCTTGATTTCAGAAGGGAGTCCTTGAAAGGCTGCAACGTGCATCACTGCTACAAAATGTTTCACTCAGCAGCCATTATAAATTAATAAGGTACCTTTTCATTAGAGAATCAGGTTAACATGGCATTTCTACAAATATTAAATATTTAAGGGCTCAAAATTGTATCAAAATCCTTTCTGAGAAGATAGGCTTTCAAGAGCTCTGTTTTCAGTATTACTTTTCTTTGTTCATCAGCATAGTTCATTGGGACACTTTTGAGAAAGTCATATTTTTCTTCCATATGTTAATCATCATTCATATATGCTTTTTATTCCAAATGTCCTTGAGAAATGCCTGTCAGTACTATAAACATGAATGAAGAGAAAGGCTCATGTTACTTCAAATTTATCATGACCCTGTAAAGCTGGGGAAACCCAATCATTTGCTTTGGAATGGTGCACCATTCTTATTGGAAAAGGAGATCTGTCTTGTGAGTAGTGATGGGTAGACCTCTGACGGACAGGTAGACCCTGAATTCTTACCTGAACTAGAGCTTTGCAGATGAGTTTCCATCTGCCAGATTCTTCCATCTAAAGCCTTCCTTTTTCACCCCAGAGAAGTCTCCTTTTTATCCACAGCCTCTCAGCTTTCACATTTGAAAGGGCTCCAAAGGGACAAAGCAACCCTTTGCAGTTCAACCTTGATTTAATGAACTGGCAGGGTGAGCTTCCCTCAGATTGAAGTGGTAGAAGCACCTGCAATATAGATTTCAGAATGGACTCATTTGAGGTATTGGGACCAAAAACATCCAAGGACCATGAAATTCATGTTGACTGAAATATGGGGTGAGGTCTCCAGAATAATCAAATCTTGTGCCATATAATACTTGGGGTTTTATTTTGGAAGGTATTGAGATGCAAAAATTTTATCTATTCCTATAAGAAACATTCATTTATCAATCTTCCTGGAACTATTTAACTGTGTTTCTTCTTTACTAGATAGAATCCTTCAAACATTATGATTAAAAAAACGTACCAGTCAGTCATGACACCCTGTTTTCTATTGAGCCATGTGCACAAATCCTGGAAATAAATAGGTAAGAAATCCCAAGTGGGCACCTGTAGGGCCAGTTACATTTAGAGTTTCCTGGAGCACATATAATTGTGAGATTTGCCCTTCTTACAGTCCTTTGTTTGCCATTTTCCTTGTCTTTGAACCAAAACACAGTTCTTGCCAGGCTTTGAACGTTGAGGAGGCCCTCTCCTCCAGTTGGTGAAGGTCACAGGTTCACCGCTGATCCACTCCCAGTGGCCAGCATGCACTTGGTCATTCAAACCTAATGTGAACCAAAGAAGTGTGCCATAGGATTTTATTACATTTACAATTGGACATCATATCAACCTGTTATTCAAAGTTACGTAATCACATATAAATGTAGGCCTACGTTCTAAAACAAGGACTAGGACCTGGGAATCCTATAAGACACAAGTGAGAACATAAGGCTTTGGGGTCAGGCAGATTGGAATCCAAATCCTAGCTCCACCACTTGCTAGTTGAACATCCTTGGGCAGGTTATTTAACCTCTCTGAGTTCTCTGAGTTTTAGTTTTCTCATCTCAGAAGTGTATATCTAAATATATCTAAGCCTGTTTTGAGGATTAAAACAATAACACATATAAAGCTCAGACATATAAGTGTTTAATAAATGGCAATTATTATTCATAGTATCCTACAGGCAGAACTCCTATCACACTCTTGTCTATTCTTCTTCCTCACGATTTAAATGTCTCGGTTTTCATATTTGAAAGTAGCTTACTAAGTATTATTTTTAGTCTGGAGCTTAAGGTTTTTTCAATCTGCTACAGTTCTAATAAAAAGCAGCTTTTCTCAACTTGTCTCTCTACTCCCACTGGCAGTTTTTTGAAAATTACACTTCAATGTTGTAAAGCTCTTGTAATTTTTCTTAAAGAAGCATTCCTCCTCCTGTCTTTCAGAATAGAAATAAAAATAATAGAATGAGAAAAGAATCCTCTCCAATAGGATGGCCTGGTAGCTCCCAAACCAAATTTGACCATGAAAACAGTCTTTGTTACATAGCATGTAACCCTCTCCCCACTGGTTCTCATTCTATATTTTGGGGTAGAATAAAATGAAGTATTTTTGGTTGGGAATGACTGTCTCCTCTGGACTGTTTGTTTGAATTATTGATCAGATGATGCTATGCCCAAGAACTTTTTGGGGATAGAGCCTTGACATCAGTCATTGTGGACATAGAGAAAATTTATCTTCCAGCCTTAATTTAATACTCTCAGGTGATTTCAGAATTAGACACTCACTGAGTATTACAGAGATTTTGAGAAGCCAAGAGTGTATTTATTATAATTCCCTGAAATACAATACCTTTAAGGAGAGATGGTGAGAATAGTGACTTCAGTGCACCCTAAGAATTCTATTTCTAAACTGGCTTGAAAAGATTTGTATTACTGTCAAAACTGTAGAAAATATTAAAACTTCAGAAAACAAAGGATAAAATTAAGATCATCTATAATTCTTAACTGGAGATACAAAAAATTTCTAACTTTTTGGCTTATTTCTTTTTATGTCTATACATATAAGTATATATGTATGTATATCACACATATATACACTTCTTTTTTATTCTAAATTATTTCATGCTTCACATGGCTGTAGACAGTGCTTTTTCACTTAGCACCTTGCCACAAATGCAGTGCATTACATATTTTATATACAATATGCATTCAACATTGAATGAACTCATAAACATAAGGCATTTTGTCATGTCTTTAATATTTGATGCCTTACAAAAGCATTCAATATTAAATACTCTTTCATATGGCTATACTATAATTTATTTCACCATCCCCTATTTACAACTGTTGCTAATTTTTACCTTTAGAAATAACATTTTAAAAATTCTCTTACTTATAAATTGAATCACATTCCACATTATTTCTTGGAGATAGATGCCTATAAATGAAAGTATTATGTAATTAAGACGAGTTTTAAAAGACAGGCTGTCCAACTGTCTAACCATTGCTTATTATTGTAAACCACAATTATTTGGACTATGGAAGGCAGACGTTCTCTTCGCGTTCTTGCCTTCCCCCTCAGGGCAGCGCGGATACTTGCCTATCCAAAAGGGCTTTCTTCCACTGATGTCCCAAAGCCATTGCATATGCTGCCTGGAGAGGACAGTTACAAGGCTGCCCAGGTGACTAGGTGCAAACACACGAAAATGAGAGTGTCAGTGACAAGGAGTTCAACATTTCTGCTGATGTGAAATGCATAATGGAAATCAAAGATAGTTTAAAATAGAAAAAAAGCTATGTATGTAGAAAGAACTTTCTAAGATTTTAATACTCTATTTTTTTATATTAATGAGTATCTGCAGGGTGGGGTAGGTGACAGAAAAGAAAATGATATTGTATTATAATATCTGGGCTTTAAAGCACAAATTCAATGGGTTTTAAACATCTTCTGAGAAAATCAGCAACTGCTTACTTATATAGATTAATTACTTAATGCCAAAAAATGACTCTTCTCATGGGAAGTTTATCTCTAAATGGCATAAATTTGGCAATTTCCCAGTTAATTTGACCAGTAAGGTAACCCAAACTATTTGGATAAAATTACTTGAAGCCGACATTTTGAGCTTTGTGTGTCTAGTCAAATACCCCAATATTTGTGACTCTTTCTTCCCACCCAGAGAAACAGGCTCAGCCGCACTGTCAAACCTTCGTATGTTGTGCAAAAGTTAAAGCACCTGTTCTTACAAATATATATAAACATTTTCCCCAAAATATAATTCTAATTTTTAATACGTTTAAGGTATACAGCATAATGACTTGACTTACATATATAGTGAACTTTGATTACCACGATATGTTTAGTTAACACCCATCATTTCATACAGTTACAAAAAAGAAAAGAAAAGAAAAAAATGCTTTTCTCCTTGTGATGAGAACTCTTGGAATTCACTCTCTAAACAACTTTCAAATCTACCACACAGCAGTGTTAACAATAGTCATCATGTTATACATTACATCCCCTGTATTTACTTATAACTGGAAGTTTATGTCTTTTGATTACCTTCATCTAACTCTCCTACCTCACATCCCTCACCTCTGGTAACCACAAATCTGATCTCTTTTTCTATGACTTTTTGTTTTTAGATTCCACATGTAAGTGAGATCATATATTATTTGTCTTTCTCTGTCTGACTTATTTCACTTAGCATAATGCCCTCAAGGTCCACTCGTGTTGTCCCAATTGGCAGGATTTCCTTATTTTTATGGCTGAATAATATTCCTCTGTGTGTGTGTGTGTGTGTGCGCGCGCACATGCGCGCACGTGTGTACCACAACTTCTTTATCTGTTCATCTGTTGATGGACACCTGGGTCATTTCCATGTCTTGGCTGTTGTAAAAAATGCTGTTATAAACATGGGGGTGCAGATACATTTTGACATAGTATTTTCATTCCCTTCAGACATATTCCCAGAAGAGGAATTGCTGGGTCATATGGCAGTTCAATTTTTAACTTTTGAGGGGCCTCAATACTGTTTTCCATAGTGGCTGCACCATTTTACAATCCTACCAACAGTTTACACAGGTTTCCTTTTCTCCACATCCTTGCCAGTGTTTGTTATCTCTTGTCTTTTTGATGACAGACACTCTTAACAGGCATAAGAATTCCTTATGAATTGTTTTCGCAGCTAGCTGAATTATTCCTATAAGCAATATTTGATTCTATCTAATTCCCCAACAGTGTTCATTAAAAGCTCTTTAAAATGCTTTAAGTAAAAAGCCAATAAATAATTATTTTTTTTCTTTTCTTCTTTTTCTAATACAGAAAGTCTCAAAAAAAAAAAAAGAAACAAACAAAATCACCTTGATCTTCTTGCCTGGTTAATATCTACTGATATTTTAAAAAGCAGGAAACATCATTAGTAATACATACTTGTCACAAGTTTAGACTGTTTAATTTTTTTTCATTTTGCCTGTATCTTTCCAAACTTTAGATTCATTTCTCTGCTTTTCCAGATCACGTAGAGTGAACATAATCTAACCTGTCTCTTAATGATTTTTTTCCTACTAATACAGTAGTTTAGTTTTGTATGATGCAGTGGTGACTTCTGGGCCTTCTGAGATATGTAGGCTCTTTCCCACTTCTCTGAATGTCCTTGGGCTGCCGGATTTGGGTTGTGTGACTTGGTTCTGACTTTACTACTTACTGTCAGCTCCTGTCTGACAGTTACAGCAGATATGATAGCCAATTTTTCTCCCCTCTCTCTCACATCCAATATGGTAATTCTGATGTGCTGCGGGTTTAGAACATGGAATATGAAATGTGTATAAAATATAGACTGAGGGAGGGCTTGAGGGGCTGCTTCAGTCAATGTGGTGTATTAGACAGAATGTGGGACACCTGGGTTCCACTTCCTGCTCTGTCCCCAATTTCCTTATGGATGTAATTTCCGCCTCAATGTCTTTATCAGGAAGGAACAGGTTTTATTCAAGGATATTTAACATCTCCTCCTGCTTTAAGATCCTTGAAACTATCTTTAAAAGATACTTTGTAAAGTCCATTTTAGCTGGTCAAGTACAAGTTTGATTTCCTTTTTGATGCTATGAGAAGCAAAAAGTCCCAAAAGAGCAAAGAGGGGAAAACAGCTGTGTTTAGGCTAGGTAAAATGTTAGACCATAGTTATTTACAAAAAGAAATATTTAGGCATTTGTATGATGATTATTTTATAAAAATACCATTCATTTTCTTTTATACCCATATACAAATAAAATAGAGAATATTAACTATATAGATATGTATATATTATAGAGATATAAAAATAAAATATAGAGACACACACAAATAAAAATCTTTTGACAGCTCTGAAAGTTGAAGGCATTCAAAGTGTAGTATTAAGAACAGAAACCTTAATTTTTTCAGCTACAGAAATAAACATCTACTTCTTTGAAACTTTTTGATTAAATATAGATGTATTTTAGACTAAATCTTTAAGGAGAGGTCAGCAGGGGTTCCAGACACTCCTGTGGGAAAGCAAAATGGTTTCATAGATAATGATCTATAATAATAGAATTACCAAATGTACAATGACTGCCTAAGGAAATGAGCAGATGAGATTACAGTATGTAAATTCAAGAAATACCTAATCTAGGAGTCTGGCTCCTCTGGGCTAGAAAAATAATAAAACACCAATGGGGAGCAAAGGAGATTGGAGATAAAGATTGAGTTGAGTTAGCAATCTGATTAAGGACAAAGGATAGAGTAAAATTTGCTGTTCTTCTTGAAACACGGGTGTTGTAAATGACCATATGTAAAGGACCATCAGGTAGCAAGGGAGCCTGAGGAAACATAACCTAGAAATGAAAAATGGTCCCTGAGACGAAATAAAAACACTCTAGATGCATATTAATTCTAATTATAGAATCTAAAACCATCTCCTAAAAATATTCATGAGAAGGTAAATAGCCAGATTACAAAATGTTGAAACTATTAATTTTACATCACAGAAGGAATCGATAATTCCCAGAGGAATATTTATTTTTCAAGGGAAAGAGGTTGGAGAAGAGGACTAAATGAACCTGAAAAGTAATGGGTGAAGGGAAGCAGAGAGGCCCATAGAATGAATGAAAACATGTTGAATGACAGGGGAGGTCTTGGGGTTCAGAGAAAAATTATACTGAGGAGGTGGCCTTGTCATCCAAAAGTGTTTCTCTTAAAATGACTGATCCAAAAGAATGTGCAGATCTTTTATTTTTGTTTTAGTTTGCTTTTAATCTGCTGCTAGGCATTTGCTGGAATGCCTGTAACTAGTATTAACTGTACTTGGGATAATCATTCTTATTGTCCTTTTGAAATAAAATGCATATTGAAATATCATACAAAAGCCATCAGGTCAAATATTCATAGCCTTTTTTCACCTAAAATTTGAAAATTAGAAGCTTTTTATGATATTTTTAAAATCTCGGGCTTCCCTGGTGGCACAGTGGTTGAGAATCTGCCTGCCAATGCAGGGAACACGGGTTCGAGCCCTGGTCTGGGAAGATCCCACATGCCGTGGAGCAACTGGGCCCGTGAGCCACAACTACTGAGCCTGCGCGTCTGGAGCCTGTGCTCCGCAACAAGAGAGGCCGCGACAGTGAGAGGCCCGTGTACCACAATGAAGAGTAGCCCCCGCACCACGATGAAGAGTAGCCCACACTTGCCACAACTAGAGAAAGCCCTCGCACAGAAGCGAAGACCCAACACAGCCAAAAATAAATAAATAAATTTATTAAAAAAAAAAAAAAAGAACAATCTGCCTAACAATAAACTGATTAATTTAGAAAAAAAAATCTCCCACCAAATATATTTTACCTCTTAAACACCCTGGAATACCGTCAGAAATGGTGTTTGATAAATGCTTTAATTTCTGGATCAATATGGTAAATACATAACATGTAAGTCAAAATAGTTTATATTACTGATAGATACATAATATCACTCTCTAAAATATGATGGAAAAACTCCAGTTGCCCCCTGAAAACTTTCTCTTGTTCTGAAAGCTTTCTCAGTTTTACATCTAAAAAAACGTCTCAGTACTACAGTTAAAACGATTCCCTGAAACCAGAGGTTTATAAAATTAACTTCACAATGATACGAAAAAATTAGTTCTGAAGCTGCTTATAACATAATGTTTGATCTGCTATATATGATCACTAATCCTCTTGAATTAATAGGGGAGATAGAAAATTTCCATCACTATTATACTGGATTTTATAATAGTTTACTGCAGAACAAAACACCTATTTATGTATTTCTTAATAACATTATTCTGAGATTATGATCTTCTAGGTTTTTGGTGTCAAAAAACATTTCTTATGAAATAATGGCAATTTAAGGTAATATTGTTGATGTCTTCATTTTGACAACCCTGTATTAGTCGCCCAATATCTTTTTTTTTTTTTTTTTTTTTTTTGTGGTACGCGGGCCTCTCACTGTTGTGGCCTCTCCCGTTGCGGAGCGCAGGCTCAGCGGCCATGGCTCACAGACCCAGCTGCTCTGCGGCATGTGGGATCTTCCTGGACCGGGGCACGAACCCGTGTCCCCTGCATTGGCAGGCGGACTCTCAACCACTGCGCCACCAGGGAAGCCCCCAATATCTTTTTTATTTTACTGATCCATCTAATTACCCAAATCTGTTGTATTTCTATACACTAATAACAAAATAACAGAAAGAGAAACTAAGGCAATAATCCCATTTATTATTGCATCAAAAAGAATAAAATACTTAGGAATACCTAATGAGGCAAAAGACCTGTACTTAGAGAACTATGAGATGGTGATGAAAGAAACTGAAGATGACAAACAGATGGAAACTTATACTGTGTTCTTGGATTGGAAGAATCAATATTGTTAAAATGACCATACTACCCAAGACAATCTACAGATTCAGTGCAATCCCTATCAAATTACCGATGCTATCTTTCACAGAACTGGAACAACAACAACAAAATTTAATTTGTATGGAAACAAAAAACACTCTGAATAGCCAAAACAATCTTGAGAAAGAAGAATGGAGCTCGAGGAATCACGATCCCTAACTTCAGACTATACTGCAAAGCTATAGTAATCAAAAGACTATGGTACTGGCACAAAAACAGACACATAGATCAATGCAACAGGATAGAAAGCCCAGAAATAAACCCACGCACTTATGGTCAATTAATCTATGACAAATGAGACAAGAATATACAGTGGAGAAAAGACAGTCTCTTCAATAAGTGGTGCTGGGAAAAGCAGGCAGCTACCTGTAAAAGAATGAAATTAGAACATTCTCTAACACCATATACAAAAATAAACTCAAAATGGATTAAATATCTAAATGTAAGACTGGATACTATAAAACTCCTAGAGAAAAACATAGGCAGAACACTCTTTCACATAAATCGCATCAATATATTTGGATTTGTCTCCTAGAATAATGGAAACAAAAGCAAAAATAAACAAATGGGACCTAATTAAACTTAAAAGCTTTTGCATGGCAAAGGAAACCATAACAAAATGAAAAGACAACCTACAGAATGGGAGAAAATATTTTCAAATAATGCTACTGACAGGGATTAATTCCCAAAATATATAAAGAGCTTATACAGATCAGTATCAAAAAAGATCAGTATCAAAAAAAGCCAAACAACCCAATTGAAAAATGGGCAGAAACCTAAATAGACATTTCTCCGAAGAAGACATACAGATGACCAACAGACACATGAAAAGATGCTCAAGATTGCTAATTATTAGAGAAATGCAAATCAAAACTACAATAAGGTATCACCTCACACTGGTTAGAATGACCATCACCAAAAAGCTCACAAATAATAAATGCTGGAGAGGGTGGGGAAAAAAGGAACCCTCTTATACTGTTAATGGAAATGTAAATTGGTGCAGCCACTATGGAGGTTCCTTAAAAAACTGAAAATAGAGTTACCATATAACCCAGCAGTCCCATTACTGGGAATATATCTGGAAAAGACGAAAACTCTAAGGTGAAAAGATTCATGAACCATGGTGTTCATAGCAGCACTATTTACAATAGCAAAGACATGGAAGCATCCTAAATGTGCATCAATAGATGAATGGATAAAGAAGAAATGGTATATATATACAATGGAATATTACTCAGCCACATGGTATATATATACAATGGAATATTACTCAGCCATAAAAAGGAATGAAATAGTGCCATTTGTAGCAACATGGATGCAACTAGAGATTATCATACTAAGTGAAGTAAGACAAAGACAAATATCATATGATATCACTTATGTACAGAATCTGAAAAAAAATGATACAAATGAACTTATTTACAAAACAGAAATAGACTCACAGACATAGAAAACAAACTCATGGTTACCAAAGGGGAAAAGAGGGGGGGAGGGATAAATCAGGAATTTGGGATTAACAGCTACACACTATTATATATAAAACTGATAAACAATAAGAACCTACTGTATAGCACAGGGAACTATATTCAATATTTTATAATAACGGACAATGGACAAGAATCTGAAAAAAGAATATAAATATATATACATATATATATGTAACTTGCTGTATACCTGAAACATTGTAAATCAACTATACTTCCATAAAAAATAAATTTGTAAAATAATGTTTCTATATTCTAAAGAAAAAATTAATTTATCAAGAAAATTTGTCTATTCCCTTTTTGATGGAGAAAATATACACAATTCCTATAAATCAATAACAAGACAAATGACCCAAACTACTGTTATTAAAAAGGTTACTAATGAAATTCTTGTAAGTGCTTTTTTTTAAACATATATTATTATTTCTCTTGGGTAAATACCTAGGAGTAGAATTGCTAGGTCACATGGCAGATGCATGTAACTTTATAAGAAACTGCAAGACAGTTCTACAAAGGGGTTGTACCATTTTACAATTCCACCAACAATAAATGAGAATTCCATTTGCTCTACAACATAGTCTTTGTGATTTTAACTATTCTAGTGGGTGTGAAGTGGTATTTTATTGTGGTTTTAATTTGCATTTCTCTGACATCTAATGGTGGTGGGCACCTTTTCATGTCTTTATTGACCAACTGTCTCTCTTTACTTGTGAAATCTCTAAGTCAATTGCTATTTTTTTAAACATCTTTATTGGAGTATAATTGCTTTACAATGGTGTGTTAGTTTCTGCTTTATAACAAAGTGAATCAGCTATACATATACATATATCCCCATATCTCTTCCCTCTTGCGTCTCCCTCCCTTCCACCCTCCCTATCCCACCCCTCTAGGTGGTCACAAAGCACCGAGCTGATCTCCCTGTGCTATGTGGCTGCTTCCCACTAGCTATCGGTTTTACATTTGGTAGTGTATATGCTATTCTTTTAAAATCTGGTTGTCTTTTTGTCATTGATTTGTAGGAGATGTTTATATTTTCTGGATTTGACACCTTTATCAGATACATGATTTGAGATGAGCTTTTCCCAAATGTGGTCTAACCTTTCATTTTCTTAATAGTGTCTTTAGGTGAACATAACTTTTAAAATTTGATGAAGTGCAAAATCTGACTGATATCCACCAGCGATTTACCTAGTCTCAATTTCTAGCCATGGAACATATTAGTCTAATTGCATTGCTTTGGATAATATCCAGGGAGGCAAAAAGGAGGGTCAGGGATAGTTACATACGCATTTTTAAAGTCCGCCTCAGCTAGATAAATTTTGTTGTCATTATCTGACCACGAGTCATCTTTCATTGAGTGTTCTGTTATCCAATCACCCTTTGTCCAACTCGTCTGGTTTCATAATCATCAATGCCTCTTACATTGTTATAGGCCTGATGCTGTAAGACTTTTCATTGCTATGTATTTTCAAATCAGTGGGCAGGAATTACTATTTAATAAATATAGAATCTGCAACACTGCTGACTCAGAGAATCTCCTTCTGACTTTCCCCAAAAGTTTAAGATAGAGTCTAAAAAATAGAACTGGTATGCGGATATATGTATACATATAGCTGATTCATTTTGTTATACAGCAGAAACTAACACAACATTGTAAAGCAATTATACTCCAATAAAGATGTTAAAAAATATAGAACTGTGGCAATGGCACAGTTTTATCATAAAAGAGCTAAGTCGAAATACATTATTAAGGTCAGCCCAAATCCATTCTGAACTACAGAGCTCCCTCCAAGCTCCTAAAACAAAGCCAGGTAGACATCAGACACTCAACACTTGAATGAATGAAGCAACATTACAGTTCCATGAGAAAACAGAGAAACATCAGCAAAGAAACATCAATCAAATGTGAAACAGGGTTTCTTACTGTTCCCTGCAAGCTTGGGCGGCTATGATCCAGGTGCCCTTCTGCTCTGTGATCAAGGAGTGGCAGTAGCCTAAGTGATGGTGCCACCCAGCTGGGCATGATTTATCTTCCACCTGAAAAATAGTTGTCCATGTTCACATTATAATGGTCTTTACAATCTAGAGTCTGTTCTCAGCATAGAGAGTCCTATGAGTCCCCTAATGTGAGTAATTTTGTCACCAGAAAGGAGGTCAGCCTTAATCCCAATCCTCCACTTTGAGAAATGCAATGGCTTTTTATGGAACACACTGGTAAAGTCAGCAGTGTTTTAATTTTACACTTTGACATTATGATAATTGAATAAAATAAGTAAACATCTTTTCAAATTGTATTGCTTAACTAATGTGTTTTGTGATTTTTAAAACACCAACTGGCCATCTTTTCCTCTTCACCTTCGAAGTGTAACAGAGCAGGCCGAGGTAGCAGGAGTGGACAGGGCACTCCCTCTCTCTCAGCTTATCATGGGACATGCTGCAAGTAAAGGTACTTGGCTGCTCGGCCTGTGTCCCACCTTGGTGTGAGGGCTCCAAGATTTCCAGGCAATTCCATTGCACTTATACAGCTTTTGGAGGCTTTCTTCAAAGTGGAAGAGTCCCTTTAATTCCAGTGTACAGTTCTTTGGAAATGAGGGCAAACGGTCCTATGGCAAGGAAAGGTGATTTAGACTTGATGTAAGTTGATCACACTTGTACCTCTTTTAGGTCATCATTTGTTGAGTAGCATTTGTGTTGTGTCAACTATCCCCAAGCTTGAAGGCTGTTTTATGGCCCAGAACACAGCTTGTTGTAAAGTGAATAGGAAGTGAAGAGATTTTCATACCTGTTGGGGGAAGTGTGAGCCGGTTGTGGATTCCTCCTTATCTGCTTGAGGCAGTTCTGCCACTTTGATTGTCTTTTGTGGCTGACTAACAATGGATACTTTGGCCTTACTTTTGTGACTTGAGGAACTGTCATCCTCCAGTTTCAGGGAAATCATTCCATGATACTTGAGGAAATCAACAAACAACAATAAAGAAAAAATAAACACCAAGAGAGCAAACAGAAACATTTGTTGCAAAAATGAGCAATCCAAAAATTGGATCAAAACTAAAACATAAAAGGTGTATTTTTTTTTCTGACCACCCAAGCCTCTAAAACAAATTTCAAAACATGTTTTTAAGAGAAATACATAAATATAATAGTTATGAAAGGTAGTTTCACTAAATATTTTGTTTCCATAAATATAAGAAATTTAGCAATTCTCTCAGACTATGCTTACATTGTAGATGATGTCTGTTCCATTTCTATAAACAGAGGATGGATGGACCTGAAATCAAGAGAGAACAAAATATGAAAAAAATTGACTTGAATAATAATTAGCAGTAGGGTAAAACCCTTCCAATAAGATATTTTTAATGACTGAAAAATTTTAAAACATATGTTTTTCTTAAGATTTTCCATGCCTAAATCATTGGAATTTTTATAAAATCACTGGACCAAATGGCACTTTATCAATATTGACTCATCTATTCTTAGTCCCAGTTAGAGAGAAAAAACATCCTTATTTTCTTGGTACATCTACAGTACATAGAGGTCCAAGAAAACACACACACACACACACACGCACACCCATGAGTGTGTGCCTGGTTAGAAAACTATGCTGATAATGTCAAAGCCATTGTTTCCACACCCAAGTAGATCATTTAATCTCATTCTATTTCAGCGTCACTGGTCATTCCCTATCTGTCTTGATCACAAAAGGAACCAAAGCAGAAATCATATGGATGAGTCAAAATATCTATCACCTCAGTCAGTACAGTAAATGAAGTAGGGCAGCATTATGATATTTGTATACAAAAGGCACTTCATGATGGTATAAGGAACCGTGAAAATCACCATGGCCCTCAGTCACTGTGAGAACCAGAACAGCTTCCACAGTGTTTCAGAATACTTATTAAGATCTTTTGATCCTTTCAGTATGCACTCCACACATCAAAACCAAAGAGGTCCCCATCCTTACTCTTTTGCCATCCGCTTGGGTCCTAAGCTTCATTAGAGAAAGATCCTCAGAATCAAAGTCCCGCAGGGTGTCTCCCCTGGCGACTGCTAGCTGCTTGGAAGATGGAAGGGGTCTTCTTTCCGGATGAAAGGAACCAGAAGTGGTGCGTGAGGAAGCCCCTGGGGAGAGCAGGCTCCAAATGCCCTTCTCCCATGCATTGGGCATGTTTGCATTGAAGGCATATGAAGGATGGCACTGTCCTGGAGGCACACAACATGGCAGGTCAGTTCATTTTACACAAACAGATAACTGATCACATGGAGAAAGTCCCTGGAGCAGCTTGTCATTAAACTCAGATGGATGATTTTCCCACCAGATGTTGCCTTTCTGCCATTTGCCAGAAACCCCTTTACTCTTCATCAGTGTCCATCCAAAAAAGCTGTGCCCTTCTGCACATCTACAGGGTGACTATAAGTCATGAAATTGATTTCACGAACCACAGATGAAAATCACTGTCATGATTTTATAATCATCCCATCTACTTGGGCAATAGCCTCCCTTCATATTATACAACTCCTCCATATTATCAGGTTTACTCCCTGATCAAGTTATCATTGTACAAACACTTTAAAGTGTTCATCCTTTCCCCAATTTCCCAGAGGTAGAAACTGGAATTGTTTGAAGATGTCAGCGAAATCAAGTAACAGTTATAAAAATGAGCATTTAACTGTTACAGAACAAAGATCCAGTAAATCTTAATGGAGCTCCTTTGATTAGAAATATTGCCAATTAGTATGAAAAAATTCTAAACCTAGCAGCCTCGTCTGGATACTTTACACTTCATGCGTAAAGTGTGTATTTTATGTATTTATGTACTTAATGTGACCAGAAAATTCTACTGAAAAAGAAATGAATTTGGTAAGGTAAGGGGGTATGGGAGAGATGCTATGGTAAAGGAAAGAGGATAGTGTCTATTTTTATTATAGGATGAGAAAGAGGAGATAATAAATTTCAGGTAAGAAAAACATGCGGCCTGTAGGGCATGACGTGTAAAAATAGGAAGGTGAGACCAAGCATAGTAACTGGACACTTGTCAACTGCTAAATAGACAAATAAGTAGAAGGTATTTGGCAGGAAAAATGTCAGAGCACCAAAGCTTTGGGCTGCTCTTCATTTTATTTAGTTCACACGTTGTTCTTTAGCATATACTATCCAGGGCCTATTTGGCTCTGCAACCCAAGGTTATTCATTATTATTCTCCAGCTGCTCCTGAATCCCCAAGCCAGCTGCAACCTTCACATCTATTTCTCTCCAATTCCTTCCTGTCAGAATTTTCGGGGTCACACTACAGTGGGGACTCAGAATTTAGGCCTTAAGAGCTCTCTTTAACAGAGGAAGATAATTACAGCCCTATAAACTCTGGGGGAAAATAATTGTGGATAGATTCTCACCAACATTGTTTCCCCCTTGGTGAGAACAACAAACGGGTGAGGAAAAAAACAACGAAGCACTGACTTGTTGCTTTTCTCAAACGGGCATTCTTAGCAGGAGGAAAACCGCAGGAAGCAGAAACCAGAATAAAGGGCCTACATCACGACTGAGGTTGCTTTCTTGACAAGAAATTAAGCATTTTGATTTGAAGGTGTTATCAAGCACGCTGGCTGTTGAAAGCAAGCAGCTACAGTGCCAGGACTGCTCCTGATTTCACGATGAGGATCAAAAGAATACCTCCTTTTGAGTCCAAAATTTTCACTGCAGTTTTTGTCTTTGTGCCAAGAACCGCATTCACGGGGGAGTTCAGAATTACTTCAAAGACCTCATCATCTTCCTCTAATCCGTCATAGGTAATTGCTAGATTCCACATCTTAGTTGACATTCCTACAAGAAGGAAACATTTTAATTACTCTTTAATTGCTATTTCAATCACCTAGGTGTCAGAGAAATATATTAATTAACATGTCTACAGCTAGACTGCAGTAGCCTGAGGGAGCTATTGTACTGCCACCAACTCGCTGAAGTCGTGCTGTTCTCCTAAATAATATTAAAAGACCACATTTGTTCCTGGACAATGATGATTCCCTTTAAATGCAAACACTGTAACGAAAAAGGCAAGCTGCACTAGGAAAGGGATGAACAAAAAATGGTGAGCAGTTGAGATCTAAGACAATGTTTTCCTGACCTGCCCCTTCTCTCCTTAAGAATAAACAAGTACTGCAATCTTTAAATCTTAATAGTTTGAAAAACCTTAAGATGTTGATGCAGACAGTCAGAAGTGATTATTGGATGGTACTTCATGCTATTCACAGAAATGATTGATTTCTAACGACAGCTGCTTCCATCGGCTGCCCTACTTCCTGAGATCCTTCTAGCCCACAAATGCTTTTTCTGATGATGTAATACTCAGGAGTTTGATAACCTCCTACAGAGAATTTATAGGCTGGGGGGTTCTTGAAATAGACGGAGCCAATTTTTTTTTTTCTCTTTCTGTCTGCCTCTGTTCATCGAGTTACAATCAAGCTTGGTTCACGGTAACTTTGCGAACTTAATGCAAAACAGTTTTGATGTTACAAACATATCCCCAGCTCTCCTGTCACCACTAAGATGGGACGCAAAGCAACCCCAGAAACACAAAATATTAAAGGTGGAAGAAACTTCTGAGATTGTCAAATCTTGACCAGTTTCCATGACGTGGATAGCGGGGCATCCCCCATGGGTTTATTTAGAAGAAAAAGAGTTGGCAGGAAAGAAAGTACTGTTTAGTGAAGAAAGATGGCTCAGTTTTAAGGGGAAAAAGATAAACTTATGGTTTAACCTTTGAGGACTAAGTTCTGAAACTTTATTCTGTGTCATTTACTCATTGGCTATTTGAGTGCTTTTATTCCCATAAACCCATCTATATAAGCAGTTAAACATTTTTTTCTAGTCTTCTCATCTGAAAATCGGATTCTTTTCTCCTTGCAGGTTGCTTTCTACAGATTTATGCCTCTCAGTTGTGCTAGCTAGATGATGGCCTCCTTCTTGAAGGTATGTTGCTTATAGAGTTCATCATGGAATCAAAGTCTCATCAATCCCCAACAGAATCCAATGGAAAGAGGAAACTGTTCACTTATCCTACTCTTGCCTGCACTTAGAGAGAAAAATTAAGGGTCTTTGAAATAATTTTATTTAAAAAAAATAGGCTGACAGGTAATTTGTTAAGCTTTCAGTATCCACTGAGTTCTTTTTTTTTTCTGAACTTTTTTTTTTAATGTTTTCAAGTCTCATCCATGTTGTAACATGTATTAGTCCTTCACTGATTTTTTTTTTGGCCGCGTTGGGTCTTTGTTGCTGTGCGCGGGCTATCTCTGGTTGCGGCGAGCAGGGGCTGCTCTTCGTTGCAGTGTGTAGGCTTCTCATTGTGGTGGCTTCTCTTATTGCGGAGCATGGGTTCTAGGCACACAGGCTTCAGTAGTTGTGGCTCGCAGGCTCTATAGCACAGGCTCAGTAGTGTGGCACACTTAGCTGCTCCGTGGCATGTGGGATCTTCCCAGACCAGGGATCGAAACCGTGTCCCCTGCATTGGCAGGCGGATTCTTAACCACTGCGCCACCAGGGAAGTCCCTCCACTGAGTTCTTAAATCAATTACTTACATAGCCTTTACAAAGACAAAATTTGAAGCATTTAATATAAACTACATAACTCCCACCTCATGGCTGGATGAATCAGTCCATCAAAATATATATTTTGTATTGATTATGTGCTTGCCTTTGGTGGATGCTAGGGAGAATACTAGAGGTATAACATAAGAAAGCCCTGACATAAAGGAATTTAAAACCTTCTTGAAGAGACAAGATGTAAATACCAGAAAAGTTAATTATTCCAGGTTGTGTATAATTAGCTGCCAAAAGATACAGAATAGATGGTAAATACTACATGTATGTGAGCTCCAGAGTTGGAAGGACCTGGGAGGAAATGGGAAAACAACAGAAGCAAAGTCAGTTAGATAGCAAAGCAGAGACCTTGATCAGGAGGGCTGAGCAGATTACCTGGCTGGAGTAGAGAGGTCATGCCAGGGAAGAGAGGTGGTAGGTAGCGCTGGCATTTTGTAGCCAGACTGCAGAGAGCCCTCGACACTAGGTGGTCAGACTCAGACTTTAAACCACAGGCAACAGGGAAGGCTCTTGAAAATGGATGTCTTAAAAACATGAACCTGAAAGTGTTATGTGGGAAGATTTAGGGGCCCAGGCAGACAAGCAGAGAGCCTAGAAGTTGGGAATCCACGTAGGCAGCTGTTGTAATAAATTGGCATGAAGAGAAAAGAGACTTGACAATGAAGAAGGCATATGAATACTAAGGTTTTAATATTCAGAGAGCTGTTTTGACTCTCAAAGCCCATAAAGTTAAGTGTTATTCAAATAAAAATCCAATACAAAAAAAATTTTTTCCCAAGCCCCAACCATTTGCCTTCTTATTTTAAGAACTGTTTAATAAATTATAGTAACCCTTCCCCCCCACTGCCCCACCCACCCCCAAAAAACCTTAAAGTTTTTGTAAAACCTTATGAAGTAGAACCAGATGGTTAGAGAAGATCTATTCCACGTTTCATTTAAGTACTTTTGATTTGTTTGCCTGCATTTCAACTTTGTTTATATGTCTACCAGGTATGCACATAGGACCTCCTTTTTTAGGTTAATGAGATTAGAAATCAGAACTTTCTTAGTTTTTCTTTTTCCTTCCTCTCCAGCCTTCAAGGTGCAAAGTATTTGTGAAATCACGGTGATTATAAACAATTTCAGAAGGCATGAACTGGCTCCCTGTTCCCATGAAACAAAAGGTGCTGAAGAGGAGAGAGAGGTGTCAGGTTATGCAGACATAGCCCACTTTACAGAGTGGATATTTTCCTGCAAAACACATTTCACTATTGAAAGACATATTCTCAATGTTTTTCAGCAAATGCCATGTGAGAGAGCTGTTCTTTGGAAAACATTTTGACTCAGGCACAATGAACTCTCAATTAAGAATGCAGCAGACCTTTGAAGAACACTTATTTTAAAGGAAAACAATCATTTTCTTAAGAATATTTGCACTTTGACTCCAGATTATTCACAATAGCAGAAGGCAAGGTAGTCAGGGTTAGCTTTTGGTTTGGTACAAAGCTGCAAGGCAAGCTTGAGTGTAGCTCACTAGACTGAAAAGTCCCCCAGTTTCTCTTCAGCTCACTCCAAGAGCTCTCAAACCCTATGATATTCCACTGTCTTTGATTTCTCACTCTCTGTTTCCTCACCAATCATGGAAGCTGCTGTTTTTAAAGAAATGAACAGATTGCTTTGGATGAAAGGGGTGGGAATGGGGATGAAGACACCAGATCTGAAAGAGGCAAAGATGAACAAGATGGGAGTAAATAAGTATTTACAGGACCTGTGGACACGGGGAATTCTAACATTCTCTAAAGGAAGACATCAGCTTATAAAACAATTTCTGGCTAATAAGTTCCAAAGCAACGAACAGCCAAGTGTTGTTTCTTTTTCATTTATAAGCTATATTTATTTATTTTCTTAAAATGTCTAAATAGGGCTCCCCTGGTGGCGCAGTGGTTGAGAGTCCGCCTGCCGATGCAGGGGACACGGGTTCGTGCCTCGGTCCGGGAAGATCCCACATGCCGCGGAGCAGCTGGGCCCGTGAGCCATGGCCGCTGAGCCTGCGCGTCCGGAGCCTGTGCTTCGCAGCAGGAGAGGCCACAACAGTGAGAGGCCCGCGTACCACCAAAAAAAAAAAAGTCTAAATAGGGACTTCCCTGGTGGTCCAGTGGTTAAGACTTTGCGCTTCCATTGCAGGGGGCACAGGTTCAATCCTTGGTCGGGGAATTAAGATCCCGCATGCCGCATGGCGTGGCCAAAAAAAAAGTCTAAATAATCTCTAAAATTATGACTATTTAGACCCTCAGAAGTCCTTAGTATCTACTGGAAGCAGCATGTAAACTCTTGAAAGCAAATGGGCATTCCCTCACCCAGTGGGGCTTGCAAGAGTTAGCTTCCCAGAGCTCCTCCAGTGTGATATCTTCTGGTCCCTATCAATCCAAACAGAGAACCTGGTGGGCTGCTCAAAATCCACCAAAAGCCGAAATCACTCCTGATCTTGTGACAAACAGACCTCAAATAATAAAGATGATATATGACAAGGACTCTTGCCTCTTGAAGAGAGGAAAGGCTGGACCTGCCTTAACATGAAGTACATAAAGAGCACAGAGCCAATGCATCAAATCCTTTCATCTTAGGGTTGATCAGAACCAGAGCCTGCAGCAACCCGAGGGTAAACTTCAAATACGTAACAGGAATAGCTCTTCTCATCAAGGGTGGTCAGTCTGAGGAACAAAATTATGCAAGTCAGAAACTTAAATATCACAGGAAGGAGGCCAATAACAATATTGGGATTGTTCCATGTCAAATGTAAGGCTCTCTGTTATAGGTTGAGTTGTGTCACTCAAAAATCCCTATGTTTAAGTCCTAACTCTCAGTACCTCAGACTGTGACCTTATTTGGAAATAAGGGCATTACAGATGTAATTCAGATGGAGTCACACTAGAGTAGAGTGGACCCCTAGTCTATTATGACTGGTGTCAGTATACAAAGGGGAAATTTGGACACAGACGCAAACAAGGAGAACATCCTATGGAGACAAAGGCAGAGATCCAGTGATGCAACAGAAGCCAAGGAAGGCCAGAGATTCCAGCAAAGCACCAGAGCATGGAAGAGAGGAATGGAACAGATTCCCTCTCAGACCTTAGAAGGAATCAACCCTGCCCACATCATGATCTTGAACTTCTAGTGTCCAGAACTATTAGAAAAATAATTCTTGTTTTTAAGCTAGCAGGTTTGTGATACTTTATTAGGGTAGCCCCAGCAAACGAATACAGTCACTAAACATCGTACAACTTGTGGTGAACTGCAGAAAGGCATTTCTTTTCTACGTTTATTTTTTTTAATTTTTTTACTTTTTGGTTGTGCTGGGTCTTAGTTGTGGCAGGTGGGCTCCTTAGTTGCGGCTCACTGGCTCCTTAGTTGTGGCATGCAGGCTACTTAGTTGTGGCATGTGAACTCTTTGTCATGGCATGCATGTAGGATCTAGTTCCCCAATGCGGGATTGAATCCAGGCCCCGCACGTTGGAAGCGTGGAGTGCTAACCACTGCGCCAGCAGGGAAGTCTCCTCTACGTTTAATATTAAGGTTGTCAGTTTTGGAGTGGTAACGGTATTCAGGCCATTTTGTTTTGCCTTTGCCCAAAACTTCATGCGTCAGTGGCAGACAATGGCTAAAGTCTTGATTGGATGGCCTGTTCTCAGAATGCAGAACACCTCCTCTGCAGGGGAGCAGAAAGCCACACGCCCTGGATGCTTCTCAAGGCCTTTTCCTTTTTTTTTTTTTCCTGCGATACGCGGGCCTGTCACTGTTATGGCCTCTCCCGTTGCGGAGCACAGGCTCCGGACGCGCAGGCTCAGCGGCCATGGCTCACGGGCCCAGCCGCTCCGCGGCATGTGGGATCTTCCCGGACCGGGGCACAAACCCGTGTCCCCTGCATCGGCAGGCGGACTCTCAACCACTGTGCCACCAGGGAAGCCCAAGGCCTTTTCCTTTTGTTCCTGGACAGGTGATCTAGGTCCATTCCATGCCAGAGGGAAAGAGAGACAACCATGCAGTGCAGTGAGGGAGAGCTACTGGTTCCCATCTACAGAAACCAGGGAAAGGGGGCATGACTCCCGCCTTGGTGCTTAAGGCACAGTTAGCCAAATGTATGTCTGTCCTGCAGTTTAAGTCCCCTTCTTCTGCTACCAAGTGCCCTAGGAAGTCTTTCAGGATTTTCCTTAGCCAGAACAATGGCACATCCTTGGGGTCACAATGTACTCTATCAGTGAGTTGTTTTCATGTCTATATTTCTCACAGGATAGAACATCCTTGAGAACAGGCCCCATGTTTTTGTATTCCCTTTTGCACCTAGCAAAATTTTTCAAAATGCTTAAAACAAAACAGGTGTTATCTAATTAAATAATAATTTCCCCTGGAATCTGTTCATATCAGCCTATTCTAAGAGAGATAATTTAGAAATGACCCTTTAGGAATCCACAAGACTATAACATTCAAAAAAATTTCCATTAAAATATGAGGCAATTACATTATTTCAGCTTTGTGTCAGACCTCTGAATAATTTTTTTAAATGGCATTTTTTCTGGATTTTTGGATGTTTGCTTTAATATTTTATATATTTTGTTATGATCTCTCTTCTCATTTTAAATAAATACTCACTAGTAATAACATAAAATATGAGGGGCAAAACCTCAAGTACAAACTCGTCTCTCTGGGAGAGGGGTGATCCCGTTCCCTGAGGAGTTCCTAGCTGGCTGAAGCTGCATAATAGTCTGTCTTTTCCACAATCTCCAGACTTTCTTACAAAAACATGAAACAGAGTGTAGACACAAAACGTACCTGGGTCAAACTGAATCAGCTTAGATGGAGTCACAGTGAAATCCTTTCCAGCTGTAGCTGACACGTGGTTGACCTTAAGAGGGAAAAAAAAATCTTTTTTTTAAATAAAAATAAATATTCTGTAATAAAAAACATCTAGTCTAATCTCATACTAGACTAAACTCATGCTCTTAAATCTGTTTTTAACATTTTTTTTTATTATAATACATCATTTTTGACCCATCTTCCTTAAAGTTAACTTTTTCCTAGACTAATATCAATGGAAGTAAACATAAAACTTTAGTTTTATTTTTTTCTTCTCCTTTATAAATGATTTGGTTATTGGAGAAAGTAATGTGAATTTTAAACACTGTATTTCTCTTTGTTACAAATATTTTATTTCATGGCCTTCCCTCTACCCCAACCAGGCCCTAAAATAATGCCTTGGAGGAAA
Source organism: Mesoplodon bidens (assembly GCF_964165515.1). NCBI lineage: Eukaryota > Metazoa > Chordata > Mammalia > Artiodactyla > Ziphiidae > Mesoplodon > Mesoplodon bidens. Next base: position 64,106,730 of record NC_138162.1, on the reverse strand, counting down.
GGGAGAAGGGCAGTGAAGCGAAGGAAAAGCGGGTACTGCTGACAGCCGGGGTGCTGATCTGTCAGCCAGCTTGGAGCTATCCTGCGAGCTCAGGGCACTGAAAGCCTTTAGACCAGATGAACTAAAACAAGTCTGGTCCATTTTCGCATCTGGATGAAACCATTCCTCTTCACAGACATGAATGAGGGCTCTGTGGGGATGACAGTCCTGGGGAACAGCCACACAAAGGCCATCCACACCCAGAACCAAGGGCTTCAGAAGCTCCTTCAAGTAAGTTGTAAAAAAAACAAAAAAAAAATTGGTCCAATCTAAAGAGACAATTGGCTGACCCCTTTTTCCCGTCCCCCAGGGCTGAAGAACAGAGGTGATTTAAGGGCTCTGACATCTTGTGCCCTTAACTTCCCCCAGAGGAGCGTAAATATGTGTGAAGAACACATGTTTAGTTTGAAATATGGTTGAAAAGGAGTTTGAAAAAGAAGCTTCAGCTGGTTAGAAAAAGAGGTCCTTGAATGAGATGTTCGGGAAAGTGAGTTACTCTATTTCTTCACTTTCTTACAAAGGGACGAAGGGTACAAGTAAAAACCTACAAATTTCTATTTCTTTGGCCTCAGACATTATCTGCATTTCTAACCAAAGGCCCTGACATCTGCCAGTGGTCTGCAGTAGAAACATTTTGCTCAAGAAGACTACTGCCTCCTAAGCTCCCATTTGTTCTTTCTCCGCAATGCCAAGGCTCCTTCCCAACAACCTTTCACTGCGGAAAGGCAGCCCATTGCACACCTGTACCCATCATATGCAGGGAGTTACATTTCCCCATGTGGTTCTTGCACGTGCAATTACCTAGTATTTACCACCACTGAGCTTACAGAATCCTACGTGGGAAAAGGAATGGGTTGAGTCAAGGTGGCTGCAGAAATCAGTCCGGTGCAGGTGTGCGATTCAAACCAGGGCAAACAACGTAGGGTAAGAGTGCTTTCTTTTCCTTCCTCCCAGCCAAGCAGCCAGTAAGCTCCAGTCTAAAGCAGCAGGCTGTGCTGTAAGCAGAGTGGTCCCTGAAGGACTCAGGCTGTTTGCGAAAGGCCTGCAGACTCAGCTGGCAGCTTCACTGTGTGCACTCAGCTTAAGCAGACAAAAGGTTCCATAACACTACGTCTGTTGTTTCTACCTGGCAAGGTGAATGGTTCTGTGGCCCAAAACTCCAGACTAGAGCATATGGTGCTTTTTATGGAGGACCAGAAGAATATTAGAAAACCATCCAGGTGGGTTCTTTCTTTTTCCATAAACTATCTACTGGGAAGGTAGAGGGGATACTCAGTTGTCTGATGATTTAACAATAATAAAACATCCCAGATCAGGGGAAAAGACCCTATGCCCACTAGAAAGATAAATACTGAGTCTGGATATAGTAGAATTTACGTGCACAAGGTTGTGAGGGTGATTTGAACTTATTATTGTAATTGAGACTTAACTGAGATGGCATTTTTTCCCAGAAGCTAGTATCACTGCTTTTTTCCTTAGATTGAGGAGGGGAGTCTTTCAGGCTCATTCACCAGCATTCGTATGTACAGGATTTTCATGCTCTCATTCACCTGAAGTGCAATTTTTATAGTGACTCCTAAAAAAATCTTTCAATTCTAGAAGCCATAGGTTGTGCTCCACGGCCCATGGCAGTGTAAAGAAATAGCAGGTGACTAGTCCAAAAATAATTATTGAAAATTCCTTATATTTCAGGGTGCCTGTATTGATACATGGTCTCTTAATTTTGCATGACTTGGGTGACGCTTACGATAGGTGTGTTCCCTGATTTTTTCATCCACTGAGACCACAGGAAATGGTCCTGGTGCATACCAAGAGAAAGCCATTTGGGGACTTACACTTGCCTACAACTTTCCTTTCCAAAGCAGAGTTTGGCCCAAGTTCACTAGGTTGGATAGATCTCCCTTGTGAAATCAAACTTCAAGAGTTAAAGACCATATTTAAAAACTAAAAATGGGTTAGAAATATCCTATCTAGGAGCTAATGCACCTAGATAAGTGATGGAGGGACAAGGAGATTTTGTACTTAGACTCTCGGGAATAGTACAACACTCGTGCAGTTTGAAATTTCCTTACTCACTCTGAATTTTTCTAAGGAAATAATCAAAGGCACCAACTAGCAACCGAGGTTTTAGCTTGAAAATTGACAGAGTTGTTACCTTTACACTCACAAAGGCCGAGTCCATGGAATATCCCTTTCTGGTAATTTCCAAGGGCAATACGCCCACATTCTCACAGACCTCATATTCAGTCTGTGACCACTCGATATGAGACCACTTCAGTTCCAAGCTATGCATGTAAGGAAAAGAAGAAAGAAAATCATGAGAAATGCATAATGGATGCCTGAGGGGCTCCTCTGCTGGGTAGGAGGCTGAACCACTGGTCCACACTGGGAGACAGAAGTGGTTCATCAACCTACACCAGTGCTATAAGCTCCTTACACTTGTTTGGGACATTTTAGTTCACAAAGAACTTTTACTATCACTGTCTCATTTATTGCTCTCAACAATGCTGTGATGTAGAGCACGGATTAGAATTCCATTTTACAAATGCAGAAATAAGGTTAAAAGTCTATCAGAGGGCTTACAATTATTAGTGATAGAAAAGGGACTCCTACTTGCATCTTCAGAAGGGAAAGGAGCAGGTGTTAAGTTCAAGGAGACGTTCATTTTTGGAAAGGACATTGATATGAAATCTTCTCTCCTATCTTTTGGCCTCCTTCATCGATACAACAAGATCATTTCCAGGCACAGGTCTTCTCTGAACTTGGGTTCAGTTTAATAACAAGATATCTTTGAGGATGTGCCTAGGAGTTAGAATGTGCATGTGTTTTAAAGCATTATCTGTCCCTTCCTCTGTGCATATAAAAGGGCTATGCTAATATGTACCTTGGATGCAGCTATACAACTGAATAAACTTGCTAAATACAGGGTGGTCTTTTTTCCCATGCTATATTTAGTAAGCCCGACATTTGATGGAAACTGACTTCTTTAATCCTCATGGCATGGAGAGGGACTTTTTTTTTTTCTTTTCTTCAGAAAAGAACACTGAGCTTAGAGAGGTTAAATAACTACCTCGAAGGCAAAAAGCTATGACAAAGCTAACAGACAGCAGAGATGGAATCCCCAGTATAAATCTGAAACCAAACGTCCTATTCCTTCTCTACCATTCTTCTTCCCAACGGAAGTTCTTCATGACTCTTGCAGTCTGAGCTCAAGCAGGGGACTACAATTTTGTCTTTACCCTGAAGTGTTTCCCTTTCTGAGGTGAGAAAACTTGAAATGTTTCACCTGAACATTTCTCTTCAAATATGTTCTTACATTCTTTACGCCCTGTAACCTTTCAGCAATAAAGACATGAGCAATCTTCACTATGATCATTTAAGCCACTTCCGTTGCTTGAGTTTTATTCATTTCCCTTTCATTCTCCATTCACAAAACCTTCAGTGGTTGCCTTGCTATATTCCCAAACTTTCACTTAGATTCAGGCTCTTTCCTCTAGACTTTTAAAGTTACTTTACAATTTTCTTTTCCTTTCAGAACTAGAAATTCTGGGTGCTACTATGTAGAGCACAGAATTCACAAATTTCACAGGGCTCTCCAGACTTTCCTGTAGATCATTCATATTAGAAAGTAAGTTTATCCTCTAATAATCACTGTATGTCCTTGTACCAGTCACGTGTCACAGTCACATCCTATAGATTAAGGTCACGAGCGAAACAAACTCAATAGCACTGTCTCCTACTCCACCAACCCTGGGCCAGTGGGACAAGGGGAGTGTGGGAGTGTGGAATGAATTTGTATGAATGTTTATTCAATCAATACATATGAAATTTATTATTATTGGCATGCTGGGCTTCACAAAATTTTGACATGAAAATAGGATCTTTATATTCAATAGTATTCAAAGACCCCTCATGGGTCTTTGATGCAACTGATTTCAAATCTGGCATGAAACAGATCAAGAAATAAAGAAATAAGTGACTATGCTTAAAGAATCACAAGATAACAAGTGACAAGGATGTTATAAATGCTAATAGAAATAACACATTGCAAAGAATTCCTAAAGGATCCAGATAAATGAGAAAGGAGAACAAAATCAGCAAGAGGGATTGGGGGAAAAGACAGAAAGATAAAAGAGGAGGAAAGGGGAACAATGGGAAGGAGTAAAGTAGATACACAGGGATGGATTTCAGCTAAGTCTCAGTAAGGTTCAAATGAGTTTCAATGTTCAACCTTCTAAGAATCCATTCATTCTAATGCTAACCATGACCAGCAAAAATTCATCAGTGTCACTCTGCAGGTCCAGGTGACCGCAAGGCCTAAAGTGAAGTGTGATTTGATTGCTGATCTAGATCCATAAGGGGACCATGCAGAGTGTTGTTCAGCTTCAAAGCATTAAGGGTCTTGGTGTTTGGGAAAGTGCATGCATAACCCTGATGCACCGTTAGAATGCTTCATAATGCTTAGAGGTTAAGATCGTCACTACACAATGTTCTACTTTATTTTCTTAAAACTACCCCCTACAAATAATAAAGATCTATTGAAGAGCCATGAAATTTAGCTGGGCTATATATTTTCCAGGAAAATACTTAAGTCAGGAAGCACTTGCATACCTAGAGGATATGTGTGACACATGTTTTGAATGTGTTTTTTGTTTTCTGCAGTATTGTATTTAAGAAGATCTTTCTACACTGAGACTGCAGTTGCTAAAACTCTACACAAACACCTGAAAGAAAAGTAAGAGATGTAGTCAATCACTTGGGAATTCTCCCTGAAAGAAGCCACACAGACGTATGCTTGGCATCATGTAGGTAACCAGGTGCAGGACCCCATGAAAGAAATGTGGGAAGCTCTGGATTGCGAGGTGTCATGCAGACAAGAGTTGGTTCAAATCTTCACATTTTAATGATCCCTCCCTTCTATTATCACAAAGTAAAGCTCCCTCTAAAGTCAGAAATTAAGTTTATAGATACACTTTCTGTGAAGCCCACAAGGCAATCATTTCAAGTCACTTAGCAGGACATGAGAACTCCTTAAGGCCCTAGGTCACGGCTTCTCAAACTTGGCACTACCGACATCTGGAACCAGATGATTCTTTGTGGTGGGAGGCTGTCCTGTGCATTGCAAGAAGTTTAGCAGCATCCCTGGCCTCTACTCATGAGATCCACCAGATTTAGCCACACCACTCCCCTCTGGTTACAACAATCAAAACTGTTTCCAGAACTTTCCAAATGTCCCTCATGGGGAAAGTCATCCCCAGGGGGAGAAACCTTCCCTAAGTGATTGTGGGGACTCAAAACAATAGAACATTTTATTTAATGTATAAGCTAAATTTTGGTTCCCAACAACTATCGTGAATGAAAGACACGGGATCGGGGAGTAGAAATTAAACGGGATGGGACTTCTGGTCCCTCTCTAACTCTAAGTCAAGCATGAGAAAATCTGTTTAATCACTCAATTTAAAATCGCAATCCATCCCCAAAATCCAGTGTCTGTGATCCCCCTTAATCTGACCAACTTTCATTTTCCAAAGTACGTATCGTGTATACCATACTATTTAATCTACTTAGGTACCAAGGAACTTAGCTAAGTGCTAAGTAAACAGGGGTCTTTGGTTCACTGATGTATCACCAAGTCCCTTCTAGAGTGACTGAGACATAGGAAGAGCTCAATAAGTATTTGTTAAAGGAAATAATAAACCTTGTTTAGCTTCCTGTTTGAAAAGCTAAGTTGACCATTGAAACTTTTTTTCTCCCCAGCCTTATTGACGTATTTCACACAGTCTGAAAAAAAATGCTAGACTAGATGATCCTCACGTTTTTTCCTAGCCCTGACTTACTCTGGATTCTTTAGCTCCTATTGGACTAGAGAGAAAGGTGGCATTGGTAAAAGAGCATTCTATCATCAAGCATGATTTCTTGTTTTCTAAAGCCTGTGCATGCCTCTCAACATTAGACAATGTCTAGAGACAGCTTTGTTTTTCACAATGGGAGGAGGGTGATACTGGTTATTTAGTGGGTAGAGGCCAGGGACGCTGCTAAGCATCTTTCAATGTACAGGACACCCAACTCACCCTCCACCACTGCCCCACAGCAAAGAATTGTCTGGACCAAGTAGTCAATAGTGTTGAAGTAGAGTCAAAAATTTATACTTTCTGATATTTTATTTTGTGGCTACTTGGTTCATTTATATGAAGGAACAATGGACCAAAAGAACCAGTTGGGATTAAAACTCTACTTTGGGATATGGGACATTAATCCAGGTTAACAAGAGTGTGTAAAAAAAGGTACTTGGCTGCTCTATGCCTCAGTTTCCTCACTTCCCAAAGTGCAATAATAATGAGTCTGTACTTCAAAGAGGTTAAATGAACCTTAATGAATACTCATTAAGTACTTTGAGCTTCTCAGTGAAAGGTTTCATAGTAGCTAAAATTGTGATTAAATTATTCTTATAACTAGATCTTCACTTATAATCAAGTAGCACATGACTTAAGAAAATCGAAATGGTAAAAAATATTTTTCCAAGTGTTCAATCTAAGACATCAACTCAAAGAGGATGCTATTAAGCTCAGTAAAAATGCTATGAACACCTGCGTTTTCATATTTGTCTTTCTCTCATGATAATGGGGAAACAGTGTTTAGCCAGGAAGCAGCACAGCTAGTACCCCAAACAAGTGCTTTGGAGTCAGACACATCTCACAACCACTTATTAGTGTGTGATTATGGTCAGTTAGTCTCTCTGGACCTCAGTTTTCATTATCTTTAAAATGAGGGGAATTATATTCACGTCAAATGATGCAAATTCAAATTTGTTAATATGTATAAAGCACCTGTACACAGTGGGTGCTTAATAAGGGCTATTTCCCTTCCCTTCCTCTTTTAACTTCTGGCTTGCAGGTAACATGAAAGCCGAATCTAACTAAGAGTTTCAAACTCTTCCCCTACAATGTGTTTCATAAAAGCTGCTAAAGCATTGCCAAGTTCACCTGCTAGAAATTCCTTTTCTTTTTTGATTTCTTTGGCTCTTCTCTTTTAAGGCCAAGGATGAATAAAAGAACAGCTAGAATGAGGGTAGTCAAAGGGAGGAGAAGAATCAAAGTGCTTAGAATCATGAAGCAGCTGGAGAAGCAGCTACTGAGTTATGCAGAACTTCAGCAAGGGTCAACTTTTTTTTTGAAGTTCACCTTTTTGCAGTGGGCACAAGAAAGGTCAACCCTGAATGCATGTTAACAAACTGGCTTGGTCAGAAGTCAGCTATATTCTGTGGTCTGCAGAGGTGTTTTTGATGAATGACGTGGTCCCGTGTAACTGAGTCTGGGCGGTATGCAGACCATCTTGAGATTCACGTCAGACTAGAGAACTGTCGTGAGCGTATGAGTGAATCACGCCAAGGCGTGAGCCGGTAAGATGAGCACTCACATTGAGGTCAGGGTGCACTGTGGCCTCTGCCATTCATTCACTTAGTGACTTCTGGCCAATTACTTAAATGCTTTGAGCCTGATTTTCTTATCACCCTCGGAGGATTGTGTTTTGTAGATTAAATTGGACAACATATGTAAAAGCGCCTAGCACAGTGCCTGAAATTTTGGCACTTAACCAAATCTAAATCTTGATGCAAATTTCCATGGATTTCAGTGTTCTAAAATAACTTCTATTTACAATAAAATGCCTCCCAAATGTATCCCATGAAAAACTTGTTTCATGAGCTATTCTGGGGCAGGGTGGTCTTGGTTCTATAGTCAAATCAGGTTGAGATATGTTGCATACTATACCCCTCTCTCGAAGATCCCCAGTGCATACAAGCATCTTCGTGACTCTGGCATTTGATGCATTAAGCAGCACGCAAGCTAGCTAGCAATAACTTGATTACATTAAGATTTGCAAACACTATTTCTAAGGGAATATCTATTGACCCTTCAGGAATGATATTCTATAGAAATGCTGCCATGGCAAAAACTTACTAGCAATCAAGATTCTGGGACAATTCCCACTGAACATGGGTCCTTCTTGTTCCTTAAAGAGCCTCCATTTTGCTCCAGATTGCACCCACCTGTCTCTTCAGCTGTGTTATAGAAGGTGCCACCCCTTTAAACATGCAGAATATTAATCTATTAATCCCGTCTAAGCCAGAAAAGAACACAAACTTCCACAGCATTTAGCTGATTGATTAACAAGCATATGGATTATTCACTTTGTGAATCAAGGCAGAGTCAATTTCTAACTAGAGACGGGCTTGAACTGGCCACCAAATGTCTCTGGGATCTTTCTTCAGTCAACTGTGGCCCCCATGTGAATGAAAAACAATAGTAATCACCACCACAGGTCACTTTTGTTAATGACTTTAAATATAGAAGATGCTTACATATGTTTTATCTCATTTGTTCCACTGAAGAAACTGTAGTACTGTCCCCACTTTACAGATGAGATAACTAAGATAAGTAAGCCTTGACCCAGGTCAGTGGGAGAGCCAAAGCTCAAACCCTGTTCTTTGGCTCTCAGTCCAGTGGTTTACTATTATCTATCCCATAACCCCCAGTGCCTTAGCCAGGGAGTACACACTCGTATTGAAATGTAATTTACATTTAAGGTCTTGAGGAGTAAGTATTCCCCCTTTCTTGCTGCTTTGGTGGCCGAAGACTGGAGAGAAAGAAAGGAGCTGAGTCTGTTGCTTCTTTTCCTATAGGTCGTTTCTGCACACTCATTAAAAGTGGGCAAAAAGTCCTTTAGCGCAGTGAGGAAACCCATGGACTCAAGAACCATACTTTCTGGACCTAAATCTTAGCTCCTTCACTAGCTAGGTGTATGAGCTTGGAAAAGTCACTTCCTATCTCCTTGCCTCAGACCTGTAAATTCTGGATTATGATAGTACCTAACTTAAAGGTGGTTTTGACGATTAAACGAAGAGCAATGAACTAGAGCAGAAACCTATATCGTAAATGCCTGTGATTTATAATGTATGTGTAAGTAGCTTCCTGCTGGCTGTCATGGGAAGACAGACCACTATTCATAACATTTGTTTCCTGCTGGGAAAAAAAAGTTCTTCTTGTTCCAAAAAACATCTACTTAAAAATGAGGTTAGGGCCAACTATATCCTTCAAAATTTATAAAGATAAGCGCTGAGTAGTTTCCACCTCCCCCCACCCACTCTAGAGGAGACAACTTAATATATGTCAGATCAAATCAAAGTTATTTGGGATTAACCAACAGTGGGCATATTTTACATTATATTCCACTGGTTCCAATCATTACAAGCTGAATTAGAAACAACTTCAGCGTTAAGTACCTGAAAAGAGGTATCCAGTACAAGTTAAGAGCCTATTTTAAAAGCCTCAATTAAGGTTATAAATTCTGTGATTCTGCAATAAATTTGAGAATTATTTAAAATCATAAATTATCTTCAAAACCAATGCCCTTGGTAACAATGAGGACTGAAAAGGGTATGTAGGTGAAGCAGTATCAATCTAGCTCTATTTTGGGAAAAAAATTCTCTGGCACCTATGCTGTGTTCTCATGTGGAAGACCAGCAGTCCGCATTTGATGAGTAGCAAGTCTGATCAATATTCTTAGGTTTTTTAGTTGAACTATTAAAAAGCAAGTGAAATCAATTTATTAATATTTTTGGAGCAGGATTTTAAAAAAACATTTCCTTGAAAATTGGAAGATGTTTGTCTGAATTGCAAGTAGGTAATATATTTTCTATAAAGATTGTAATCCCAAGGCAAGAACATTTTAATGGTAGGTGGGCAGCTGTTTTACTTTTATAGCGCCGTGATTGTATTTTAATGTCAGGGGACAGGACTTCCTTGCTTATACCTATTTCCCAGCTTCTTGTACTGCGCACCTGGCCTATAGTAGCCACTCGGTAAAAATGTGGACCAGGTACTGCAGGCAATAGAGGTGGGACCCTGGGAACATGTTTTGTTAAAGACGTGTTTTTCTAACAATGACTACAGAGACCTCTGCTGGCAGATATTGGGACTACAATTCAGGATTAGAAAGAAAAAGCAAGGATGAAGGGAGCAGAGGTGAATTTCTCAATTTTTCTTTTCTTCCTTTGTCCATATTCTGTCATAAAAGCCCCGTAAAGGAGCTGTCCTCACTTATGGTACGTAGTTTGACTAGGATAAGTTAAATACTAAAACTAGGATAAATGAACAACTTTCCTTTGAGGTGACTGGGAAGGGTATCAAACTTAAAAAGAAAGAAAAAACACTGCAGGTGGAGAACTGGGCTATGATTAACCTTTCTGTGATCATCTGACAGCTGGTAAGTTATTCAAGGTATACCTTCCAAAAAAGTTTAGAAAAGGGACCTGGTGAGTGAAATTACTATGGTCTGTTAATATTGTTAATTTTGAGGGTTTGTTACTCTGGTTATTCTGAAAGTCATACACTTTATACAAATTCTAAGTATCACTTAATATCTCCCCAAGTCTGTTTTCCTCTTTGTACTGTCTTCACCTTACCTATGGTAGGTTTACTGACTTACAAAAGCAGTCACTACCTATTGCTTGGGTTTGGGGGAAGAGAAGATGTTTTGCTAGCATTTCCCGACTTCCTCATTCTTCCCAGTTCTAGATATTTTAGAGATTTAGATTTAGGAGACTGTGGTTACTAACACGGTCCTAGAGTGACCTCTTGCTGCATGGTTTGTACATGAGCCTACAAGCTTAGTCCTGGATGCCAGTGAATTGTCAAGACAGAAACCTCTGTGGGTGTGAAAGGATATGCATTTGTAAATGCATGCATAAAATGAATGACCCAGTTAATGAACTTAACTTTTTAACGTTTCCATATTCTGTGAAGCTACTGGCTTTCCCGTTATCAAGCAGTAATAGAAGTTTCCCTCTCCAAAATCAATTCTATGAGCTTGTGAACTAATCTATCAATTTGTCCTCTTAGATTCTGATTAAAAAATAAATTTTGATTTCCTAATCAGATACATTCTGGACATTATATGCAGGACTATTGAATAAGCAAAAGAATTTACATTTGAGGAGTGGCAGAGTTCCCTGTGGGGTCCATGACTTGAAATTCCACGGTATCTGAATTTACTTCCAAAGATGGGTTTATGATGTAAAGAATGGTCTTACTGTTTAAGTCCTTTTGGCTAAATTTCTCATGGATAAATTCACCTACAAAAAAGAAGTAAATGAGTTTCACTGGTAATCAAACAAAATATTAGGTAAGAGCTGATACAATTTTATGGCTATATTGTTTCAAACTCCTCTTTAAAAATAGCCAAAGTATATTTTTTAAAGAAATTAATAAAATGTAACTATCTTAAAATTCAAATTCAATGAACTTAAATTAGGCTTCCAAATTACTTTGTCTCAGAAATATTGTACCTTAAATATGAAAATAGAGAGGGAGTAGGAAGATATAGTAATAAAATCTAAAATTCTGTGCCATCCTGTTTAGTGACATATTGTAATCATTGTCTTCATAAAGCAGAAATAAGATACAATCCAGAGAAAACTTTCACCAAAAAAGTTGTTTTTAATGAACTTAAATCACCTTGGAATTCATGATAGAAAAAAATGAGTCACAAATATGAATTTGGTCCTGACAATGTGTGTTCCTGTCAATATATTATGATCTGGTTATTGAAAAAAAATTGTAAACAATAAACAACTATGTATCAGTATTTAGTTCTCCCACTCAAGATGAATTTAGGAAAACTCAGCTTCAAACCCTCTTTAGCACCGATATTGATTTATAAACTGCATCTATCAGGAAGCCCTGGGGAGTGTTTACCAAATGGGCCTGCACTTAATTAAATTACTGTCTAGCATTGCCAGCCACTGGGTATTTTAAAATGAGCAATTACAAGGAGGAAGGAAGGCAGTACCTGTTGTTGTATTCTCCAGATGTCCATGTTGGGGGCCTCGTAAAATCTTAAAGATGATCTGATTGTCATCAGTGTCAGGGTCCGATGCCTTCAACACACGGGAAGTGATGTAAATCCCATAACAACCATTTTTCAGGAGCCCCACTTGAGAAGGGGAATGCAAATGTGTGATGTGGGGGGCTGCTTTGTCCACCTGGTCCACCTACATGATCAATAATTACACACAGTGTTATACAAAGGCTTCTCATCCCCAAGCCACACAGGGCTTTAATGGTTCAACAATGACAAATGCTTCTGAATTTCAGATTCCTTATCCTCCTTATTGGTTAATTTCTGCTGAAAACTATCTCATTCACAATATTCTCAGCAAACATCATAGTGCCAGGAAGAGAGGCCAACTTTCTACTGTAAACTTTGACCCAGCTTTATTTATTTGTCCACAGTCTGACTACCCCATTAGGACCTAAACTCCCTGAGGGCAGATACATGTCTTTTTCTCCCCAACTATTCCCTGCACCTGGCACAGTGCCCAGCTATAACAAGCTCAAGAAATACTTGTTGAATGAATACATTAAAACTGACCCAAGAATTGTACTGCAAACTTAATATTAGTTCTACAGAAGGATTTCCCCTTTTTCCCAGTGTTTGGTGACTTAACAGAAAAAAACATGTAAGGTTTTACAAATGCATTGAACATTTTTTTTTTGTCGTGTCTTTGTTAAGATAGCAAAAACGTTGAGTAGAAATAAAAATACCTCAGTAAAAAAAAGTGAAAGGTGCTTATCTATAGGCACTTGCATATTTGTTTTACTGACAGTGAGAACCGGGTAACTAAACAGGTAGACTCAATCTGTGAAGATTGTGATGGGCAACTACTCATGAGGGAAAGAGATATATAGTTTCAAACACTACAAAGGGCCTCATTCAGGTATCGTATGGAGCTCAGTCCCTCTTCAAAATGACTCTTATAGGTTAGGGAGGGAACATTTTAGGATGAATTAGCACAATCCATCACTGATACCACAAAAGAGGTACAAGGACACTTGTACTACCCTTCACTCCTAATCATTCAAATTTTAACTTTATTTACCCCAATGATCCTGTTGTAATTCTACCAAAGAGTGTCAATGATAAGACTATATATATTTTTGTGTATGATCATGTGATAAACTGCTATTCAGCTATTAGTAAGAAGAGGAGGCAGGATAAACTAGTAACGAAAAATTCCCACAATTCAACGTTAACTGGTAAAAAACAAAACCCAGCAAGTTGCGGAATAGGAGACAACTACACTACCATTTTTGATCAAAACAAATACGTATATATGTTCATACAGACATAGACAAAATTCTGGGAGCATTTGCACAAACCTGTTCATTTATCTTGGGATGAGGGAAAATTACCGCTTCTCCTTTGAGTATTTCTGTATGGAATTTTGTAACAACCAAATATTTTTTTTCCTTTTAAGTTGGCAAGCTGCTTTTTGATTAAAGAACTTAATCATACCTCATGTTGGTAAATGTTTGGAAAAACAGACATTTTTATATTTTGCTGGTAGAAATGCAAATTAGTGAAAATTTTCTGGAGATAAATTAGATGTATATGTATATTAAAAATGTGCACATACTGTGATCCAAAATTTTCAGTTTTTGAATGTATCCTACAGAAATACATATGTACACAAATATATATATATATATGGATGTTGATTAAAATATAATTTGTAATAGCAATTAACAAAAAATTCCATAAAACATAAAAGTCCAACAGGGGATTTATAAACCATCTCTGCCTGAGATTGAGTGCCATGCAGCCTTTAAAAATTGTGGTTTCAAGGAAGATTTAATGACATGAGGAAATTTTTATGAGTGGAAACAGGCAATATGCATAATAGTACATATAATATCATCCCTTTTTTATTGCAATGAAAGAATGCAAGGAAGCCACTGACAGCAATAGGATGATGAAGGGTTATTTTTTTGTTCTTTTCTGTAGTTTATGAATTCTTTACAACAATTATTTTATAAGCTGAAACAGCAACAAACATTTTCAAAAGTTAGTCATTCTCTTCTCCTAAAAAAGTGTGGATGGCACCCTCAGAGCTGTGAGGTTGGGTGGGAAGTGGAGGGTCAAACACTTATCATGGCCATTGGGGGAGAAGCTCCAAGGTGACTAGTAGGAAGGATGGTCAATGTCAAGAGAGGAAAAATACAAATACTTCAAGCCATGTAAGTAATCCTCAAAGTTGGTAAATACTTGAGTATAGGGATTTTTTTTAATGTTATATTTTCCTTAAAAATAAAAGTATTACAAAATGAATAAATGTCTGTTGTGTTCATTTGTTTTTAAAAAATTGTTAATATCTACACTCCGGTTACATGGTCCCCTGTTGTGTCTTCAGTCCTACTTTGTGTTAAAATCTATTCCAGTCTTATTAAATTTCTAGTTTCTTCAAAAGCAGGTCTTTTGGATCAGTATAACAGAAGCATTTTAAAATATTGGAGTATAAGACTTTTTTTAAAAAGGCTACATCCTTATGATCACTTGTGTTGGATTTACTAAAAATCATCTCACAGTTGCCTAAACCTTAGAAAGCAGTGATGCTGGTCCTTTCTCCCTCACCCCCACTCCCATTGTCTCCTTTTAAGAAAGATTACAGGAATCATTACACCAAGACTGCAGCATCTTAGTCAGATATCTGGACAAAACTATATTCAAAAAGAAACATGCATCACTATGTTCATAGCAGCACTATTCACAACAGCCAAGACATGGAAACAACCTAAATGTCCATTGACAGATGAATGGATAAAGAAGATGTGGTATATATACACATATACACACACAGACACACACACACACACAATGGAATACTACTCAATCACAAAGAAGGACGAAATAATGCCATTTGCAGCAACATGGATGCAACTAGAGATTATCATACTAAGTGAAGTAAGTCAGAAAGAGAAAGACAAATACCATATGACATCACTTATATGTGGAATCTAAAATACGACACAAATGAACCTATCTATGAAACAGAACGAGACTCATGGACATAGAGCACAGACTGGTGGTTCCCTAAGGGAGAGGGGTTGGGGGAAGGATGGAGTGGGAGGTTGGGATTAGCAGATGTAAGCTATTATATACAGAATGGATAAACAACAAGGTTCTACTGTATAGCACAGAGAACTATATTCAATATTCCATGATAAACTGTAATGGAAAAGAATATTTTAAAAAAGAAGGAATGTAAATATATGTATAACTGAATCACTTTGCTGTACAGCAGTAATTAATACAACATTGTAAATCAACTATACTTCAGTTAAAAAAAAAGACTGCAGAATCTTGGTCAGATAGACGTGATTTCCTACAAAATGAACGTCAGATTAGTGCCTGCTGGTATCAGTTTCGTGTTTAAATCCAGTAGCTGTGCCCTCAGTTACCCAGGTTGGGACCATAAGAGTAGTGCACCCATGCTTAGTAGACCTATTTGGACCAATTCATCACTCAGTGGTGGTTGACGTCTTATTGTCTTGCCGGAAAAAGCTCTTAAAAGCAAGAGACTGAGGAGGTCACTCTCCTGCACTGCTGGAGGGGTGAGTCATTTCCTAAATTGTTTGACTTCTTGGCTCAGAGACACCAGGAAGTTCAGGGGAATTATGGGAGAAAGTTTGAGGCCTTCCTTGTGAGGTTTTTTGTTTGCTTGCTTGCTTGCTTTTTAACACACAAGGCAAGGAAACCCTTGTACTTTTAATGACAAACCTTTACAACATGTATTGAATATTTCCCTATCAGTAAACTCTACAACTTCCAAGAGATAACTCTCCTATGATAACCATGTTCTTTAAGATATTTTTGGTGTTGGGAGAAACCTGATTTAAGTTCTGGTACTCTCTCCCAACTGTACCCCCTTTTCCCTCTCTGTTCTGGAGTGTAGTGCGGAACTCTTATGCCTGCACTCAGAATTAATAACTCCTACAAATTTGCAACCAAATAGACCAGAACATTATTCCAGGTGGGGCAGTACAGTGACATTCCTTACATTGGGTGGGGGGTCAGGGGTCAAGAAAAAGATATTAACAGACTGAAGAGTGGGATGAAACTAACAACAAGTAAAACATAATTTAAAAAGAAACAGTAATTTTACTATGTACAAAGTACTTCTTACATACTATACCAATATTATCAACACCTTCTCTTTTCTCCCAGTACATCATAATTTCATTCCACTTTCTGGACCTCCCTCATGCCAAAGATTCATCTTGTATCCACTCCATGTTATCATAACTCCCCACCTTCCTCCTCAGATCCCACCTTAAATAAAGACTGTGATGGTTAATTTGATATGTCACCTTAGCCGGGTTTGATGTCCAGTTGTTTGGTCAAACACCAGCTAGATGCTCCTGTGAAGGCATTTATTTTTTTAGATGGGACTAGTATTTCAATCAGTTGCCTTTGAGTCCAGCAGATTACCCTCTATAATGTGGGTGGGCCTCATGCAATCATTTAAAGGCCTTAAAAGAAGACTGAAGTCTCTTGAAGAGGAAGGAATTCTGCCTCCAAACTGCCTTTGGACTCAAGACTGTAACATCAACTCCTGCTGGAATTTTCAGGCTGCTGGCCTGCCTTGCAGATTTTGGATGTGTCAGACCCCACAATTGCATGAGCCAATTCCTGAACATAAATCAATTGAATCAGTCTTTCCCTTTCTCTTTTTCTCCCCCCACCCCATAATCTATATGTATATAAATTATATACATCCTCTTGGTTCTGTTTCTCTGGAGAACTCTAAGACAGAGATGAAAGAGCAAGGGAAAACTATTATTATTTTACATAATCAGAACGTATCCTGAATTAAGAGACAGATTTACATCTTTTTTTGATGTTGGTGGAAGTGTGTAGAACAGGGTGAACTATATCCAAGGAGACTGGATTCAAGGCTTTGAGAGCCAGAACAGACTTGATGTGTTTTGACTAAAAAAGAAACACACATTATGCCCTCCAAGAACCATCGTAACAGTCAACACAACTGTGGCAGCATAGTGCCATAGAAAGGACACAGCAATGGGGATCAAAAAGACTTGAGAACTTTATGTGTGTTTGACCAAATTATTTAACTTTTGAACTCCTGACCATCCATAAAATGGAGGTAATAAAACTTAGTTCATTGGATTTTTATGAAAATTAAATAAGATTTATGGAAAGAGGGTCCGACCTACAGTTAACACTCCAAAAATTGTAGCTGCTACCGTTATTATCCCCACCATAAATCATGTGTAATACTGATGTTGCTTCGTAAATTTCCATGTGTTTACTTGAAAACCATTAAAATGCCAGTAGATAACACAGACCAAAAGGCATCAACATAACAGTGTAGTTAGATGTTGTAACAGTAATCACAAGAGATAGAATATCTGATGTATTTCAGGCAATATGCTAATATTGGATACCTAATCTTATTTAATTCTCACCATAATGCATAAGGACTGTTTCTCAAAGAAGGCAAAGTAGAATCAAAAGAGTCAAAGAACTCTTTTGAGGTCACACAGCTATTAAAATGTTTAAAACAGAAATTCCAACCTAGGTGTGTCTGACTCCAAAGCCCATGTTCTGTGGTCCTTTCTGTACCACCACTGACTCCAAAGGCCAGTCATTAGCCCGTATACAGGGAGCACAACTATTTTGTTCATATTAACATGACTGGTGCCTTCCTTAGTGCCTGGCACACTGTAGACACACGCTACACATTTGAATGAATGAAGGAAGGAAATAAGACAACAGTTCTCCTGGAAGTCATTCTCTCCACATCTCTGGCCAAGGACCATGTATCTGTCATACTTGCCTGGATGGTGAACGAAACAGGTCCTTGCCACCTTCTTCCATCCACAAGAAAGCCTTGGTTTGTCCCATCCGTGGCCACAAAAGTAAAGCGGTCGGTAGGAGAGTGTCCTCCCAAGTGCCTGTAGGTCACATGCCCGCTGTCCACGTCCAGCTGAGTGAAACTGTGTGGAAGCGGCACTGTCCCCCGCAGGTAGAGCTGGCCGTGTCGTGGAAGCTGGGCCAAAAGGAAGGTGAGGTTCTCCGCTGGAGTGTCAGGGTCGGTCAGCTGAAGGAGGTCAGGGGAGAGGAGGCCCGTGGCCCCTTCAGCCAATCTCAGCCCCTTGTTCCTGGTCACCACGGGTAATGCTGTGTCCACAGTCTCCAGTGTGATCTCAAACACCCCAGGCTTGGTCTGCAGTCCATTGCTCACGATGAATCTGGCAAAGAGAGGCAAGGCAGCCTTCAACATGGATTCTTGTGTCACCATCTACTGGAATGAAATGATAACAATACACACCTTTACTAAAGGATATGTCGTGTTGGGACGCAAATGAAAACTCAAGGGCAGATCTTTCAGGAGGACACTATTCTATCCATTAAACCAATCCCTAGGTAATGCACAAATGGACCATTCTAACTCCCAAACTATTTTTTCATCAACATTGATGGTAACTCACATGATGGGGCAGAGTGTGCCAATGATATTTCTCAGGCTTGTCAGTACTTAGTGTAATTCCTTGCCCCAAATAGGAATTTCACATCCTTTCAGATCCACTGCACTAGTTTGAAGAGTACACTCATTTTATATATTTAGACTTTTGCAACTGTATTTTTTGGTGAGAATTTAATAAGCTAAACTTTTAAAAAACATCTTTATTAGAGTATAATTGCTTTACAATAGTATATTAGTTTCTGCTTTATAACAAAGTGAATCAGCTATACATATACATATACCCCATAACTCCTCCCTCTTGCGTCTCCCTCCCACCCTCCCTATCCCACCCCTCTAGGTGGTCACAAAGCACCACGCTGATCTCCCTGTGCTATAATAAGCTAAACTCTTACGACGGATCATTGGAAGCTCATCCAATAAAATGCTGAGTGGGCTAAATTTGGCTAATTCACTCAATTCATATACTTTTCTTTGAGCTTCCACATTTGCCCCTGACAAGATATGGGGGAGAGCCATTAGACAATGATGATTCCGCTGCTTTAAAGGAAAGAAAATTAGAGCACAAGGGTTCAGAAACGTGGCAGGAGATCATAAGGCAGGTAGGAGACAGAGCTGGGACCAGAACCCAGGTTTTCTGACCTCACACCTTTTGCTCTTGCAGAGTTTTTAATAAGTGCTGGTTTAGCAGTCCACTAAGAAAGAGTTGTGGTGCCTGAGTACCACTGCAGACCTACAACGAGAAAACTGAAATGATACAAATCCAAGGTGAGCAAAATCTTTCTTACAATCGCAGGTTCTGTGATACCATGATGTGCTTCTGATTATATTGATCACTAAATCACATTCCACCCAGCACTGCCAATCTCAAAATTAAACTAATTGAAATGATCTTTAGAACATTTCACCATGTAATTTCTATTTGAAGGACAATTGAGACCATCGTGAAATTAAGCCCACAGAATGCACTATTAAAACTCCAACAAGTTAGGAAATCACTACTCAAATGGAACTGACACATTCACCGTAGGCCAAAGAAGTGTACTTTGAAATAATCACAGAGTTGTGTTTAGTCGTTTTTCTCCATGTACCAGGTGCTTGAAATATTCATGGGGGAGAGAGATACTCTTATATTCTATGGATGTAAACATGTCTAAAACTGTTGCAGTGGCATATAACATTAAATTATATAATAATTTACTTTGGAGGTTCTTTTCCAAAACTAGAGAAGATATGGGGTTTATATTTACTTTACTAATCTGACAAATGTGACTACCAAGTTTTTCATTCTTTACAAAATGTGTCTTATCCTTCAGGGTTGGAGGGTTGATGCTTTGCTTTTGAACATGAGGGAACGTGAAACCAGGTTGTGTAGGCGTCATGAATCAGCCAGCCTGCCTGAGGCGAAGGACTCAGGGAAAAGAGCAGCTGGACAAAAAGTAAAAGATGAGTTTGGCTGATACAGATTTTGCTTTGAAGGCTAGGCTAAAAATTTTGAGCTTTCTAATTATCTAGTTGATAAGACTGCCTACAAGGAAAATAGGATGTGATGCATAGAATCCTTGTCTAAAAAGTTAAAACTGCTAAGTGAAATACTACAGATAAAGCACATTTTTGACATTTCACACACCTTGTCTTGTAAAGAATATAACCTGGTTTTGTCCACAGCATTATTTTTACAGTTTGGAAAAGAATACTGAATTAACTTTAGAATTGTAGATTGAGCAAAATCACATAGTTTCCTTAAAACAAAACAATACATTTGGATAAATATATTCTAAGCAAAGAGGGCAATTTCATTGCTGGATCATGAAGTGTTTGCAAAATTCATTATTTTTTAAAAAGGATAAAAAGCACACCTAGAAAAATATTTGTGTGTGTACTTCAACTTTTTACTTACTAGTCACCTTGACAGTTTCAAAGATCAAGCGATATACATTTTTTAGGTACAAAAATCATGGTGTGTTTCTCAGAGGAAGCTTTTCGTGGAATTATGCCTTTATTCCACTGTTTTCCTGTTAACTTTTTCATGTTTCCTCCCTGGAGCCTATCATCTGACCAGAGGTAAAATAAGGAGATTAGGCATTCCCTCAGGGCCTCCAATTTCTCCTTTTTTCACTTAACCCCTCCAGAAACACCCCTCCAGAAACTCTATTGCCAGGAAATTCAGAAAGCTTGAAAACACCATGGTAATGGTGAAATCATGCTTCCAACTTTGCCCTCTTTCACAATGAAGTGGCTGTCTATTCCCTACCAGATCCCTATATCAACACACGCTCTTGTGGAGAGTTTTAAATTAGCCATTTAGAGTTGAGCAAAAATTTAAGCCAGAGGACATGTATTTCTAGTATTAGCATTAATTGTGGAATTAAAGTCTTTGTGCCCCATTAAAAGCAGGTCAAATACTGGTGGAGAAGGAAGAAGGAAGGGGAGAGGCAGCCATCAGGGGCAAGGAGGTGAAGTGGGAGGCCCAGTGACTGCCAGGGGCTCATCAGAGGCAATCATTTTGAGTATCAGATTCTAACTTTCTTCTCTGGAGACTGAATTCCAAAAACGCCCAACAAGGTCCTCCAAGCTCAGTCTCGAGGCGGCCGCATTTATCCGTGTGTGTGTGACCCGTGTGGGGGGCACTGAAGTTTTCTCTTGATCCAGGCGGTCCACCGCAGACTCCTCCCTGCCTCTGACGGGCATTTGACCATGTCGGAAATCGGCAGCCTGCCATCAGACAGATGGGAATGAGGGCGAGCGGGAGAGGGACCATGTAAGGGTAAGAAATATGTTTACTGAGGCCAGCGTTCCCAGCTGGGACCCCAAGGCAGCTGTCTGCACTGACTGAAAGCTAAGAAGCCAGCGGTGAAAAGGACACAACGTCTCAACATGACTGGATCATCATTCCACCTTCAGAAGTAACAATGCAAACTACTCACAGGCAGAGAACATTATCAGAGAGAGAGAGAGACAGGGAGGATGGTCATGGTTGGCTTCCCAGTAAAAAAAAAAAAAAAGCCTAGCAGAACCAGTGAGACAAGGTCAGTGCTTCGTGTCTGCAAAGGTTGACCAGATGATCTTACAAATGCTGCACTACCACCCCCCTCAAAAGAAACCTTCCAAACATATTTTCAAGTTCTAAAACAATAGTGCCATTACTGTTATGGCATCCACTCCAAGCTTAAGAAGCTGGTGGTATCGAGGTAGCAGCTCCTTCTGTGGGTTCCATTTCCTTTATTACCCCCCCTCCCTTGAGAAAAGACATAGCCAAGATGACCACTGTCTCATGAAATTTGGGGAATGACTCTTAGATTTGTCTGGGGTGCCTGCCTGGTCTGATTTCACCATTACCATGGTGCTTTCAAGCTTTCTGCATTTCCTGGCAATAGAGTTGGCTGAAGAATCTGCCATCTGTCATGGCATTTAAAAGATAAAAATGGAATCATAAATAGAGCCAGTTCTTCAGAAAAAAAAAAAAAAAAAAAAAAAAAAAGTCCAGCCGGCATGTCAAAATGGAGGACATTAGCATGTTCTTTTAGTCCCCGGCTGCCAGCAGCTGAAGTCAGCTTGCTAATCACTTGGTGTCATCTGTCCCAGAATGCGATGCCAAATCTTTCTTCCAGGCCAGCAGCACCAAACAATACAGGAGAAATTTATGATTCACAAAATAGTTTTGCAGAAGGTAAAATCTGACCATGAAACTCCCCCGTTTAATTAATGCTGCCATAGCTTACATTAAAAAGAGAAGGGGGAAAATTCTCTGCCGCAGAATTTATCTCTTCTACCCAGCCAAATTCCTTGCCAGATTTAACAGCAAGCAACATAAATTTAGGTGATTAGATTGGTTGCATATATTTAATTTTTAAAAAGCACCATAATCACACTTTCATTAAAACAGGCTTTCAGCTTTGGTTGAGCGCCACTTGACAAACAACACAGCAGTCGATGATTGGGTTAGTGAAATGACAAGATTAAAAGGAGGGTCTTCAGCAGATGCTAGGCTCTTCCATTATAAATATGTAAAACTGCTGGCCAAACATCAGAATGACACATTGAGAAGGTTCCTTCCCACAAGCACAAATTGTCCACAAATTTTTGGTACAACCAGGTATAATGGAAAGACCTCTCCAAAATGAGATCTCTGCCCAAGTTCAGCTCTGATACTTAGTTATGTCAATTTAGGTGACTTTCTTTGTCTCTTGGAAACTCAGTTTTCTCATCCATAAAATGGGAGCAAGACATCTCTCTCAAGGTGGTGGTGTAAGGCTTAAGGGAAATGATATACACACAAAAAAGGGTCTAGAACACTGCCTGATGCATTACAGGTGTTCAAGCAATACTAGCTTGCCTACATATAAATGAAGGGATTGGATTAAATCAATGCTTTTCAACCCTTGCTGTTTGTTTACTGTCTCTCTATGGGCCTGTTCCCTAATCTTAAGTCATTCAAACACCATCATCACAATTGTTGTCATTTTCTAGTACTACCTGTACTCTTATTACCTACTGTTTTGTTTTATATCAACTCACTTTTCTGCTTAAGTAAATGTACTTGAAAAGCAACCTTTTAAATACTAAAAGCTCAAAGTTTTCACTCATAAAAACTTAATCACTACAAATACTATAAAAATAAATACAGGAAAACAAACTGTTTTTCATTCTAGCTAGATATTGTTGGCCAATGGCTTGGAGCCTGAGGCCTGTACACTCTTTGCTAAAAAGGGAAAACAGTTAATACTGAAGAGGTGTTAAGGACATATGAGCACAGGCCTGAGACTTCCTTCTAGAAACAGAAGGATTGAGAGAATTAAAAGGGAGTAGTTTCCCACTCTTCAATCCCTATTATTTATTGTCTCCTTCCTGTACCAGCCCACATCATTTTGCATCTTTGTATCATTGGTGCTACTAATCACTCATTTTAGGAAACAGAACCACAGATTTTTTGCTAAAAGAAAACCTTGCCCAGAAGCTCAGTGTGCAAAACAAACTAAAAGTCAAACCACCAAAAAACTAAACCAAACAAAGTTATCTCAGAAAATTGGGATGTGAGCTGCAGAGTCCCACCAACTCAGCCCCTTCATTTCCTGTCTCTGGGAGGCCCTCAGAAGCCTCCTGTAAATCTTCAAACTCCTCAGAACATACTTGGAACAACGGACTGGACCAGACTGGAGATGGCTAGTCCCAACAGCATCAGAATCACCTGGAGAGCTTTTAAAAATACAGATTCCTGGGCCCGAAACTGGACTTACCAAAGTCGCCTCTCTGTGGTAAGGCCCAAGAATTTGAATTTTTTAAACCTCTCAGGTAAGTCTCTTCAGAATCTAGAAAGTTAGACATTCCTGGGATGAATGATTTCTAAAACACCATCTAGTATGATTCTCTATGCATGTGAATTAGGAAGCTGTTATGGTATCACCAATCCTCACATCAGGGATTTTGTTTTTCATTTTCAGCTCATCACTAACATCTGATTAAGGCCTAATTGTTATTTCTCAACATCTTTACATGTTCATTCTTTGGCTTCACCAGTAGGATCTCTGGTTTCTCCAATACGGTCATTAATGTCTTCAACAGACTCTCCCATAGGCGTTGACGGGGGAAAGCAGGAATGGACAGGAACAAGAAGTCCCAGCAACGGGTGTCAAATGAAAAGCCCTGAATGTGATATACCTAGGTTAAGCCAAGAAGCATCCACCCTCCATTAACAAACAGGAAAAAAAGAATCATCATTGCTCTTTATACCTTCTTTCCTCCAAGATTAATCTTAGTGTTGTAAAGATTGGAGAGAAAAAAATGGGGCCGAGGAAAGAATATAGTAAACAATGATAACAACAAGAATGACAACAACAATAGTAACAGTAAAAATAGAAACCAATATTTATCTTGTTCTTCCTGTGTGCCATGTATTGTTTTCAGTACTTTATGTACGCAAGCCCATTTAAACCTCTCAGCAACTCTCTGAGGCAGCTATTATGAGTATCATTCTTTTTCATGGAAGAGTTAATGAGCGCACAGGAGAATGTGTGACTTGAGGAAAACCAGAGATGTGATGTAATGAAGGCAGGAACTGACCCCAGGCCTATGCCTTCCCAAGCCAAAGAACCAGTGGGAAAAGTATTCCCCACTTCTGATGTTTCAGTTAATACTGAGCAACACTCAAGCACTGAATCGGTTATTGAGAGAGTGACCAACCAAATGATTATCTGCTTGTTAAGAACATTTGTCAAGGGAAAAAAGAAGATATTAGTTCAAACTCCCCTGGATTTTTTTGTTTAACAGTTGAACTATCCAAATCATCTTTTCAAATCATCATTCCAAATGCCAAAAAGGCAAGCAAAATCATCTTTACTGACATTTAAATACTGTCTATCATAGCAGACATATTGAATTTAGATAGGTAAGATATATGATAGAGGAGAGTGGTATTTGGACACGGGTATATCAGTGTAATTGATAGTTTATGGGAGCCCATCAAATAACACAGGAGTCTGCGACATTTATGTTATTTTATAGCATTCTTTTGAAGGTTGTTTTCTGACATGGTAAAAATTATACTGGAGGCCAGAAGTCCTATGTGTATGGAAAATGAATCAATGCTCTCAGGGCCTCCTTCTTAATTGGTAAAATTCAGGGTTAGATGTGTACCATGGTCCCCCAAAGGCTAGTCCCAGATTTCCGGGTTCTCATCCCAGTCCTGAGGTCCCTGGGGAAACTCAAGTTCAGCCAGCTTTGAAAACTGCTAAATGATAGATCCTCTGCAGTTTTTCTTGCTTTCTGTGACTGGAAACAGATTTCAGTATTTTAAATGAATGTAGACTTTCATTAATGTTGTATCTTTGCCTTTTCAACAGATTGTTATTCCTTCCAGTGATTTATTTGATACAGAATCCTTGAACAGGTGCACAGCCCCCAATTATAACACGGTTTCTATGGGGAAATACGATCCACTTTATGGCAACATGATTTATGATGTAGTTACCAGAACACATTGTGTCAAAAGGCACTGTCTGCTTATGCCAAATGTTTACTAGCAAATTCCTTTTCCTCAGATAGAAAAACATACTCAAAAAGAGGTAAATTACTTTTCCACAGCTCTCATTAGCGGGGATCCTCAGGTCTTCACATGTCTCTTCATGGAACAGCTTGCATTGAGATCTGCTTAGGTGTTTATTTTTAAACAACGAGCCCTAATTTCTTGGCTGGCTGCTGTCATTTTAATTGTGCACCTTTCCCTTTCATCCATCGAGGGAGTGGATGAAGAGCATACTTACACCAGAGCTGGAAAAGGACCCATTTTTTTCCCTCCTTTGTCTTTCTAAGCACTAATCCAAAGAAGGAGTTCTGAAAAGTTTCCTCGGGGCTCACCTGAACGCGTCCCTGTGGGCAGCTGCCGTGCTCTTGTGTACATAGCAGACTATCTGTCCTGCTATGTCCATTTGGCTGAAGCTTGTAATGGGGACCCCAGGATAGTGCACGTATTCGACCTGGCCATATCGCGGTGGGGAGGTGATGACGTAGAGAAGTTCCTCAGGCTTGTCTGTTCCATCCACAGCAAGGAGGGTGGTGGTCATCAGGAAACCTCTGTCACCTTTAGACACCAAAAGTGGCTTTGCCCGGATGACAATATCACCTGCGTGGCAGAAGAGGTTGTGGTCAAGAACCAAATTTTTAAAAATAAAATGTCCAAGGTGAAGGTAAAAAGCAAAAGGCCAAACTGTGCAGAAGTCAAAACTAATATGACATAGCAAGATTTCTATAACAAGGATTAATAAAAGAATTCAGCCAAAGACATGAGCAGATATCACAGAGAAGGCGTAACAATATGGCCAATAAAGGCACAAAAGATGCTCAATCTCATGAATGGTCACAGAAATATAAATCAAGATCACAATAAGTTGCCATCTTGTAACCCTCTGATTGGCAAGGATGTAGGAGCCTGATGATACCAAGTGTTGAAGAGGATGTAGAATCTTGCATATGAGTCTGGTAGGAGTGTAAACTGGTACACAATCTGGAATTATTTTGTAAAGAGTTGGATACTCACCTATGCCTTGACCCAGTGATTCCACTCCAACTGCATGCTGGAGAGAAACACATACACTTGTACCCAGGAGATCTGTGCTAGAATGGTCATGGCAGCACTGTTTGTAACTGAGAACAACGGAGACAACCCAAATGCCTTCTCAAAAGGTGAATGTATAAACAAACTGTGGTCTATTCATACAACTGAATTTTGTACAGTAGCAAAACAGGTGCACTAGAGCTCTATGCAGCCACACAAGATGTAGCTTATTAACATTTATTAGCTGAGTGAGCAAGTCCCAGAAAACTATAAACAAAAGTAAGAAAATTAACACAAAATTCAGGATGGTGGTTCTCACTGGAGGTTGGAAAGAGCACATAGGTAGATGTTTGATACTGTTAACATTCCAGTCCTTGTATGTGTGATGGCTACATAGGTGTTCTTATGTGTGTTTAAAAGACTATGAATGAGTGTCTGAATGAGCAAAGGAGAAGAGGATCACACATAGACAAAGGATACAGTGTTTCACAAACTAACGATTTTAATCCAATTTTGCTCACCTGAGGTTCATTAAAAAAATGATCACAACTAAAATACTATAGAGTTTCTACTTTGTACAGTTACAGGGTTAAGGTATTGTCATATTTCTCAGGCTATAAATGAGGAAACTAAGGTGTAGAAATGTTAACCAACTTGCTAATGATTACACAATTATGAAAGGTGGAGCTTGAATATCTGACCCAAGAGCACACACTCAAACATTTTATTATTTTGCTTCCTTTCTTTAATATATAAGGAATTCTTGAAAATTAACACCAAAACAGTGAATATCCAAAAGGAAATGTGTGTAAAATAAATGCCAAGTCATTTCTAAATTAAAAATACAATCAATAAAATCTTGAAAAGATATTTAGTCCTATAAGGAAAAAAAACATCCAGGACGTATAATTTTACCCCAGTGTTTCTCAATGAGGGACAATTTTGCCCCCAGGGGACATTTAGCAATGTCTGGAGACATTTTGGTTATCCTATCTGAGAGATGCTACTGGCTTCCAGTGGGTAGAGACCAGAGATGCTGCTAAAAATCTGATAATGCACAACAAAGACGTATGCTTTCCAAAATGTCAATATTGCCAAGACAGGGAAACCCTGTTTTAGATGATCAAATTAGTCTTTTTTGTATACTATGCTTTTAAGTCAAAATGCTATGCAACTTATGTCCAACCTAAGAATCAATGACCAACTTAATTTTAAATCAAAACCTGAGCCCCAGATTCTTCAGAGGGAGTCAAGATGAATACATCAAGGAAGTAAGAAGAATGAACAAGGCTGGGGAAACAAAAATCACGCACAGGAGGCTTCACCAGGAGCAGAAGATAGAGCTGAGTGGAGGAAGAGCATCTAGGTTTTGCCTGAACCCAACTTTTCAGCACTGTAATGACAGAGTATGGATCAGGGTCAACTACAGACAATGTCCTTCTCAACTTCTCTCAAAGATGTCCATGTCATTTTTGCCACTGCACATACCAGAAGACACAGCACAATGGGAAGGCATAATGTTATTTATAATAGCTCCCAAATGGAAATAACCCAAGTGTTCAATATGCTAATATTAGTGTTGATTTAGTTTAACAATTCAGTATAGTTTCATTTAGAGATGAACAATTACGGCTATAAAGTTACACTGCAAAGTGAGAAAACTGATGCTAAGGAAGGGAGGAGGGAGCGAGAAGGGAGGGAGGGAGGAAGGAAAGAGAGAGAGAGAAAGAAAAGAAGGAAGGGAGGAAGGAAGGAAGGAAGGACAGCAACAGTGAAGGAGGAGGGGAAGGAGAGAACACTGTACAGAGATAAAACACCACTACGTTTAAAAAAAAAAAGGAAATTATGAACTTCTGAAAACGTTAACAGGTTAATGTATCTACCTGATGTAAGTTTTCACAAATACTTTTAGAAAATAATCACGTGTCAGTTGTAGCAGAGACTAGTGAGGCACTCACCAGCCTCAATGCCTTTTCTTCCTGGATGCACTGCTCCAGTTTCTACTGCCCAGACTCCTTAATTTGGCCCGTGACTGCAGTTCAGCCACAGGTACCCTACCTCCAAGCCTAGCCCATGAAATTCTCTCATTATCCTCCATATTTCACTCTCAAAGTGACTCCAAGGACTTCTGAGACAAACGATCCCCTAGCTAGAAAGAACCCCTAGGTGGCTGCTTGGAACAGAACTCTCCTCCACCATGCTAGGGAATGCATCTCGGTAAGGCAATGACAGGATAACCTGCCCTAATACATTAGGTGCATTTTACTTGTATTACGTTTCACCTGGACAAATACTTATGATGAATGCAGTCTTACTTTTGCAGAGAGAAATAAATGTGTACAGTAACATGTAGCTTATCTGAGAGTCACTTATTAGACACCTTCAAGGAAACAAGCAAATAAAATATATTATTATACAGCCCCAAAATAAACATCTGAAGATCAATCAAGCTAGCTTAAAATTTGTCTTAAAAAAATTCAGAACAACTGTAATTTTACCATACATATGAAGTAAGACTTTTACTGTACCTAAGCATCCAATTTAATTTAGCTCTGAGCTTCCTGGCAGCCAAGGCAAAAAAGAAAGCACTCTGTCAATCAAGCACATACTGAGGATCTAAGACTATGCTTGGTCCTAGGAATATATAGATCCTGGACTATACAGATGAATAAGATAGGATCTTTACCCTCCTCACATAAGTTCTAAGGAAAAGTATGGGGTAGTGAGTGACATGTTGGGAATCAAGGGCTTACACTCTCCCTTGCTGAGATTCCTTTCCAGTACTTTTTTTTCAATCTCTTTCTTCTGCCATTTATGTGCTGCTGAGTCCTATCATGCAAATGGCCTTTAATTAATTCAAGAAGATAATTATCTTACAGCATTCTCCCTTGTCCCTGAAGAGTATTGTCAGCACTTCCAAAGTGAACAAAGAAATAACTTCCAACCTTTACAATAACAAAATTCCTTTCTATTATATTTTTATTTTAAGACACATTTATTTGTATTTCCTTTATTATTGTTGTATTGAAAATATTTTTCCTTTCAAACTCTGTTTTCAAGTAATAACTCAATCCCTGAAGATAAAACTAGAGTCACCACATTGATTTGGTAAAATTTTACTTAAAGCTTAAAACCCTGACAGTTAAAGTAGCCTGTGCAGCCATATTGTGGGCAAGGCTGGATTTTTAATAGGCTTTTTGAAATACTGAAAATAACAAATGAATTGGCTACACTCATAAACGTCATAGGTCCCAGGCAAAGCAAGTGAGGAGTCAAAGGATCAAATCATAAATGATGGAATTTCAAGATAGAGGATGGAAGGAAGAAAGGAAAGGAGGGAAGGAGAAGGGGTGGGAGAGAGGGAGGGAGGGAGGGAGGGAGAGAGGAAGAGAGGGAGGGGAAAACCTTTAAGGGCTTACACCAGCTCACTTCTGGTTGTAAAAGTTGGTTCCAATAAACCCTGATAGAAATGCTTTACCTTTTCCCATATCCTTGATGGTGATCTGACAGTCAAATGCAGGGGACCTATTGTCACCGTCCCAGAGGTAGAAGGTGAAGCTGTCTCGGTTCTGGGAATCCATTGCGTCAGTGTGTGTGTATCTCAGCAAGTTCAGATCCACTTCTTCCTGAGTGCATTTCATGCCAGGATGGAGAGGGACCCAGTCCCTCCCTATCTGAAAGGTGTCAGAATTAGTCAGCTGCCCAGGGTTTTTTCCCCACCACGATGTGTCATTGGACATCTGCCATATCCTCTGAAAACTTCCAATATAAATGGTATTTCAGGAAAACTCTAGATTTAATTTTTTGCCATTCTGCATCATCTTTTCCATTTAAAGAAATTTATTAAAACAATTTTAGGCCTTGGGGAAAAAACGAGCTTTAACCAAAGGATTTTTGACAAAGTCATGTGGCAATTCAACTGCAGTGCTATTTCCAAGGTATTTAACACAAGCAATCATAGCTGATTAAATATTTCAATTATTGAGAGCAGGTGGGTAATCGAGCTGTTGGAATTGATTCTTTAAAAATTAAATGTGTCTCATTTGGGGTTTCCTTTTTTGTTCTTAGTTCTTATCATTGTACAACTAATAAAACCTATTATTTCAAACTGGTTTGCCACTGGGCTTATCTGAAGTAGATAAAACATAAATAGAATGGGTGTATTTACTGTCCGCACATTTTTAGGCTTCCTAAAGACCAAAAGTGATCAAAGTCCCTATCACTCCCTACATTTATACCCTGAGTCAGCACAAAAATAACTGCAAATATCATATATGTATTATGTATCATGCTCTTCTAATAATAAGCTGGCATTAGTTAAGCATATATTCTGTACAGAACTCGTGCAGAAATTCTGGCATTTTCAATTAAAAGAGGTCCTTATGCTGAGGGAGAGCTGAGAACTGAGACTATTAGAAAATACAATAATAATAAATCTGTCTCTGATTAATAATTCTACTGTTTTCTCCTAAAAATGCATAGCTTTCCCTAAGAAGGGCTCATAAAAGTCATTTGAAGTAATTCAAGCAAAATGTCATCTTAAAAATTTACTATATGATATTATCTTGTGCTTTTCCTGTCTGGTTTAAGAGACTATAACAGAAATTTAAACGATTTTTAAAAAATTTCCTTTGTCACATTATTCCACATGCCTTCTCTCCCCTCACTGTGTTACCACTTCCTTTTGTCATTCTATTTGATAAAGTTCCCTCCTCTTTAATGTTTGTGCCCATCTGATGTTTGCACACAGGTATGCTCTGCCCCAGTGCTCACTGGGTGTAAGTTAATTATATTATAATAATTAAGCATACTGTTTGTTTGCATCATAAGATC
This sequence comes from Mesoplodon bidens, assembly GCF_964165515.1. NCBI lineage: Eukaryota > Metazoa > Chordata > Mammalia > Artiodactyla > Ziphiidae > Mesoplodon > Mesoplodon bidens. Next base: position 64,075,465 of record NC_138162.1, on the reverse strand, counting down.
TGTTTGTAAATTTAATTTTTAAAACAGATTCTCTTTCAGGTTTTAAACGAAACAGGCTGCAATTCTATTTAATGTTTTTCTTTATAATCTTTTCCCAGAAAGTAAATACAGAAGATGATATCTTTTGCTCTCCATCATCTCCATTTAATTCCCCACTTGCATTCCCAAGTGTGAGCTCTGACTTGACAAAATCATTTGCAAGCCCCAAAAGAGGAAGAAAATAAGATTCAGTCTCAAGGTGGGGAAAACGCAGGAAAGTCAACCAGAAAACCAGGATACGTGAGAAAGTCCAGGAGGCCTGGACCCTGGTCTTGGAGAGACTTGGAAAACCCCTAGAGAGTTGGGAGAGAACTCTGTGGCGCCATATTGGGAACACGGACCCATCTGGATTTTCTCATAACCAAAACACTTCAGTTCCCATGTCACCCAAATGTGTGAGCTGTCACTGCATTTCTGCTTCATTACTCTTTGAAATGAAATAAGGACACAGCTGCACCTCAATTTAAATCAGTGATTGCTCTTCACTTTGATTCTCTATGGTGCCCACAATCTAAGACAATCAAGCTGTTCTACACATAATGAATCCTTGCTGCTTTTCTCAGGCTGTACCTACATTACATTAAAAGTTAAGCATTCAGTCAAATAATCACATTGGAGATGGCTGGTGGTTACTGTTGCTAGCCTTACTTAATCTACCATTCAAACAGACATTTTGATGGATTACTCAAGTGACCTTCTCAAGTGACTGATCTATAATTTGTATTGGGTTGATTCTTGGACATCACACACACAAAGTCTGAATCAGACTGGTGAGCACCATTTGTGAAAAGACTATCTTTTCTCCATTGTATTACCTCTGCTGCTTTGTCAAAAATCAGTTGACTACACTTGTGTGGGTCTATTTCTGGGCTCTCTATTCTGTTCCATTGATCTGTTTGTTTATTCTTGTACCAAACCAACACTCTCTGGATTACTGTAGTTGTATATTAGTCTTGAAGTCAGGTAGTGTCAGTCCTTCGATTTTATTCTTCTATGTTGTGTTAGATATTCTGGGTATTTTGCCTCTCTAGATCAACTTTAGAATCAGTTTGTTGATACCCACAACAACTGCTCTAAAAAATAAAGTCTATTTTTAAAAAATCAAAATCTAGTAGAAATAAAGATATCTCAAAGGATGCCTGGTTCTCATCAGTAACTAGACAACTTGCTTTACCCCAGTAACTCCCTATGCTCCAATTTAGGTACAATCCCAATGGGGAAGGAGCAATGATGAACCTTAATTTTGGTTGAATTTACCCTGAATTGAGGAAGTAAATTTAGAATAGTGTGAGTTCACCCCAAACTAGGAAAATTAAATTTTCTACTTCTGAGCAAAATATGGCTATTACAGAATAAATTCAGTTATAGAAATCTGTGCATTTAGAAAATTTATACCTGTTACATTCATTTTGAAAAATAAAAGTAAAAAGGTCACTAACCTTAAACTGAAGTTGCCCATTTTGGGGAAGCCTTTCAAATAAGTAGTAAATCTTCTCCCTGGGTGAGTCTTCATCTATGGCTGAGAGAACTGCACTAGAAATAATACGAGTTTCACCCATATTCACTGTAATTTCAGCTTTCCTGTAAAAAGGAAGATGTCTGGGTTGATATAAAAAATAGAAGACATCACCTTAGGAGGGGACACTCATAATGACTATTACAGCGTTCAACCTTAAAAAATTAGGAAATGATATTCAATATCCAAAGTACTGAAAATGATGAGTCAGATTTGTAAAATAAGCTTTCATTTCACCTTGCATGTGAACGTCCTAAAGACAATTAGTCAGCAACAATGAGTATGGCATGAGGTAATTACATACTTCTGTCTACTTGTACAGAACTTTATAATTTTCTGTTAAAATTTATTTTAAAACTGATTTTGTTTCCAAAATTTTATCTGATACAACAACAGCTCCATGAAGTAAGTGGGCTAGGTATTATTGTTCTAATTTTACAGACAGGAACTTAAAGAAATGAAATGACTTATTCACGGGTGTTCTGGTACCCTTTATGATAGACCATTATGAATTTGGTGATATTTAGGTAATCTGTAGCCCTCTACATTACTCTCCTCCTTGGTAATGTTCTGGGTAACTAGTGTTCTCTTCACAGTAACTCATCTTTTCCAAATGCTACAGCTGCCCGGTCAGCTCCTGGCATCTTGAAGAGAAGGCTCGGACAGAGAGCAGGTGCTGCTTCTACCATAAATGCTTCTGCTATGGGTTTTGTGTCTCCTATAAAGGGCTGCTGCTTTCACAGCCAATATGGCTGTTTTCCCTGGTCCTACCACCTGTGTTTCTAGCTCTTGGTTTTGGTCATCACACATGGCCTATGTCCAACTTGACACTTTGTTTCTGAGAAAAACTGGGAAGTTTCCTTGGGATTCAGATTAAGAACATTTGTGTAGCATCAACTGGTCATTCTCAACAGCCTTCCACTCCTCTGCTGACAAACCACAGCCCAAGTACCTGAGTTCTAACCTCTTTTACTAGGTTCTTCTTGCCTACTCATAACTGACATCTTCCCTGGCCATAGGAGGTGATTTTGCCCACCTCTTTACTAGAGAATATTAATCCTATCATTTTAGAAGGCTAGAATGATGGTTTAGGGCTTATGGAGATTAGTGGTGGGTGGTTTCTTTGCGGGGGGGGGGGGGTCATGCCACACGGCTTGTGGGATCTTAATTCCCTGAACAAGGATCGAACCCGGGCCCCTGGCAGTCAGAGCATGAAGTCCTCACCACTGGACCGCCAGGGAATTCCCAGTGGTGCTTTTTTTTTTTTTAAAACACATGACTGTGGGGAAAGGTCTCCCCTCCCTTTTTTTTTAAATATTTATTTATTTGGCTGCACCGGGTCTTAGTGGTGGCACACGGGATCTTTGTTGCCGCAGGCAGGATCTTTAGTTGCGGCACGCGGGATCTAGTTCCCTGAACAGGGATTGAACCCGGGCCCCTTGTTTTGGAAGCACAGAGTCTTAACCGCTGGACCATGAGGGAAGTCCCCCCAGTGGCACTTTTAATATAGAAACAGATGAATCAAAACAGGAAGCCAATACAATGAAGATGATAAGGAGTCTGGTAGAAAGAAAGGGTCAGAATTAAATTTCAGAGGGTCCAAGAGAGAAGAAGGTATGTCATAGTCTGAGTTACCCTGAAAGGGACAAAGACCTTGGTGCAAGTAATTTATTTGGGAAGTGATCTCAGGAACAAGTGAGAGGGAGGGAGGAGTGAGGAAGGGAAGGAGGAAAAGGCAACAAACGGTGTATTTACTGCTATAGGGCTCAATCCTGCTGGGGATCCTTTGAAGAGCCATGTAGAATATGCTTCAAATTATGCTTCAGAAGGATAGGAGGCTGGGATACTTATCTTATCCACTACCTTTCATAGGTGGAGGGTTGCCCTCAAAGTATTCTCCCCTGTGCCTGGACATGGGCTGAATGAGCCACTGCTGCTTCAGAGAAAGCCCAGAGGCAAAAAAACAGAGTACTACGGGCACTTAGATGGGGCACAGACAGCGTGCAGGGTACGTTCCATCATAGATGCAACTAGAATCAGAGGTGGGCTAAGGGGGTGTAACCCCAGGAGCCAAAAGCACAGCATCTAAAAGGAATATCAAAGAAATGGTGTCAAATGACCTAACGAGGTCCAGCAAGATAAGAAGAGCCATTAGATTTGGTGGGAAATCCAAGGGTAACTTTTAAGGGAGGTTGGAGAGTGGGCAGGAATAGAGGAAGCAAATACAAGCTATTCCTCCAAATATTTTGGCACTGAAATAAATGAGGGACTGGGTCATCGTTGTAATTTTAGAATGAGAATACCTGCTTGGAATAACGCTAATAACTGACACTTATGAGAACTTAATAGGTACTAGTCTCTGAAGTACCTTTACATATTTTAATTCCTTTAATCCTTTCAACAACCACATGAAGAGGATACTGCTATTATCGCCATTTACAAAGAAGTTGACAAAGAGGTAGTGAGAGGTTAAGTAACACGTTCAAGGCCACACCACCATTAAGTGGCTGAACCAAGGCAGTCTGGCTCCAGAATCTGCTCCCTTCACACTAACTATATCCCTGTGTCTTATTAGCAGAAGGAATGAAAAGAGAGAGATGGAAGATGCAGTAGGGAAAAAATAATGGAGCAAGTTCTGGGAGAAGGCAAGAGGTGATATGCCCACGGGCACATATGGAAGGGAAAGAAGAAAAGGAAAAAAGAAAAGAAAGAAGAAGGAGGAATTTCGAGGCAAAGTTAGAGGAGCTTTGGTGATTCTGTAGATGAAGCTATGCCAGGAAGTTTAATAGCAAGAACATAGCAAGAAATAGTAAATCAGATAGGACTGAATGAGTGCCTTGTTATTTTACCTTTCTGGTCTCAGTTCTCTCAGTGAGGATAACAATACCTACTTCACACAGTTTTGGTGAGGACTTAAGGAACAAATATACGTGAAAGGAGCCAACATACTGCCACATAGTAAGCACTTAATAAACACCAGTTTTCACCTCTCTCCCTCCTTTTTAGGTAAAATGAGGTCATCAGAAGAGAGGTTTCATAATACCACAATATCCTTCATATTTTCATTTTTATAAATCAAGATTTACCAATCCAACATTCCAGCTAGAGAATAAGGAAGTAGAAATTTCTATTGAATACTCCTTGTCAAACTGATATCTGAGATGCAATCCTCCAAAAAACTATCTTCAGTATTTCCCATAATGCTTTCCAAGGGCCTTGGTGGCCCATAGGGAACAGCAGGAGAATTGGCAGAATAAGGAAGGGATTTGTTTAAGGTCCTTTTTTCTGCAAAGTGGACGAGACTTTGGGAGTTTACACACTTCAGGAAATTGTTCACTTCCTGATAAAGACTTGGACTGTCTACTCAATGCCCCTCACTGCTACACCCTTAAAATGGTCAAAGAGGTACCAAGAAGCAGACAATTCTCTCCATCCAGCACCTCAGAAGAGTCAGACTTCCTAAAGTTCTAACCTTGGACAGTTCTGTACAGTTTCCAATAATAAGAGAAATGGCTAGAGCTACAGAAATATAATTAATGAAGACTCTGTACCCTATGACCAAACTCTGATCAGCTACAGAGGGAGACACTGAGAAAGTCTGCAATTAATAATATCAGTACAGAATTTTTGAAAAGTGATCATTTTGACAACAGGTGGCAAGGGGGCATTGATCCCTATGGAACACAGTAGAGGACTGGAGGACAATGAAATACCAAGATGATGAAAGAAGTGTCAGTGATGTATTTCCTTCAGTCACTCTTAGTTCAAAGTTTGACCAAATCCACAGTGAGGACTGTCTGCAGTTAATATTAACCACACTTTAATTGAATCTATATATTAATTACACTCTGATGTGTGTGCATACATGTGTTTAAATATTTAGTACACTGTTCTTTCTATATTGTATGTTTGGTTATTTTGAATTATTGACAACTAAATAAAACTTTTAGAGGAAAATCAAATAACTGAAAGGTGGAGAAACCATAATTTAAAAAGATACATGCATCCCAGTGTTCACTGCAGCACTATTTACAATAGCCAGGACATGGAAGCAACCTAAAAGTCCATTAACAGAGGAATGGATAAAGAAGATGTGGTACATATATACAATGGAATATTACTCAGCCATAAAAAGAAACAAAATAGTGCCATTTGCAGAGAGGTGGACAGACCTAGAAACTGTCATACAGAGTGAAGTAAGCCAGAAAGAGAAAAACAAATAACGTATAATGTCGCTTATATGTGGAATCTAGAAAAATGGTACAGATGAACTTATTTGCAAAGCAGAAATAGAGACACAGATGTAGAGAACAAACTTATGGATATCCAGGAGGGAAGGTGGAGTAGGATGAATTGAGGGATTGGGATTGACATATATACACTACTACATATAAAATAGATAACTAATGAGAACCTACTGTATAGCACAGGGAACTCTATTCAATTCTCTGTGGTGACCTAAATGGGAAGGAAATCTAAAAAAGGGGGGATATATGTATACATATAACTGATTCACCTTGCTATACAGCAGAAACTAACACAACATTGTAAAGCAACTATACTCCAATAAAAATTAATTTTAAAAAGGCTAATTTGAGAATTGTTAAGGAGAAGTTATATTAACTAATATTTGCACCAAAGGTTCTAGGTGCCTGACTAGGTGGGGCAAGCTGTAACAGGCAGGAGCTGTCAAAGATTTGTTTCTCTCTTGAGGACACACATTCCATTTGCATCTGGTCTTCCAGACCTCAGAATTTTATACAGAATTTGAAAGGGACTCTTTTCAGGTAGCTTACTTGCTCAGCACTGGTTTCTCATCATTAACTGGGGTGATCTCTACAGAAATGGTTTTAAGTATCTTATGTTTCCCATCCGACAACTGGATTGTAAAGTCATCAGCAAGGCTCTCTGAGTCATCATGCAAATACATCAACCTCATTCCTGGAAAAAGGGAAAAAAGAGAGAAAGTAAATCTTTTTTATGATCAAACCACTTCAAAGCATGTCACAGATAATTTGTTTTAACCTCCAAGGCATTGGTATTAGCATTAGCTCATTAATCAATACAATAAGGTTGCATTGATAAATGCATAAATCAAACTGTTTTATGAAGTAAGAGCACCCCTCCTCATTCAATAAAAGTTCCTATTTAAATAAGTTAGTATTTGATAAGGGTCTTATTTACAATCAGTGAGAAAGTAATATATTATTTAATAAACTGCAGGAGAAAAATGGTGACAGAGTGTTTAAATGAAACAAAATTAGTTCATTACATAGAGAAATTTATAGTTAGATCCCTACCTCAAGCCAACAACCAAAATAAACTCTAGATGAATCAAAACTTAATTATAAAACTATTTTTAAAAACCTATATAACATTTATATGGAAATGCAAGAGACCCAGAATAGCTAAAACAGTCTTGGAGTACTGACTCATGCTACAATATGGGTGAATGTTGAAAACATTATGCTAAATAAAATAAACCAGTTACAAAAGATCACATATTCCATTTATATGGTTTCACCTATGTAAAATGTTCAGAACAAACAAATCTATAGAGGCAAAAATAGGTTAGTGGTTGCCCAGGGTTTTGGGGAGGGAGGGATGAGAGTGACTGCTAATATGTATGGTATTACTTTTTTGGGGTAACGAAAATGTTCTAAAATCAATTGTGATGATGAATACACTAAAACCCACTGAATTATACACTTTAAATTGGTGAATATTATGGCCCATGAGTTATATTTCAATAAAGCTGTTTTAAAAGATTTGGAAGAAAATACAAATAAGTATCTTATTCCTGGATGTAGAAGATCTTCCTAATATAAAAACAAAAGAAAAATGCATAAAGAAAAATAACAATAAATTTTACTACCTACAATTTTGACTTCTGTATTTAAAAACATGAATTAAAGGCAAATAAAACATGGAAAAACTTATTGTAATGTGACAAAAATACAAAGCATCAGTATTTACCAATCCCTTATTAATCAATACGAATTGATGGAAAAATGGGCAATGGACAATATCGGGCAATTCACAAAAGATGAAACACACATATCTGGTCAATAAACATGAAAATATGTTCAATCTCACTCATAATCTAAGAACTTCAAATCAAGATAACAATGAGAGACTATTAATTGACCGCCAAGTTTGCAAAGGTTTTTAAAAATAATATCCATTATTGATTAGGACAAAAGGCATACCCAGGCACATGGTAGCAATGGCATTCTTTTTCCTGAAAAGTATTATAAATGCTGACCTTTCTGTACTGAGCGATCTCATTATAAAAATTTATTCAAAAGAAATATTAAGAGATGGGCACCAAGATTTATGTTACATAAATATATGTAAAATATGTTAATTGATATGTAACTTATATCAAAATATGAAGTTATCTGCATATTTAAAAATAGGAGATAGTTGTATAAAATTACAGTGCAGTATGTCCATATAATGAAACACTGTAATTATCACAAATCATGTTCTCAGTATTTAAAAGGTAAAAAGATGCTTATAATAATTGATAAGAAAAAAACAGATTACATAATATGGTAGTTTTTAAGTTCTGTATGTTTGGTGGGGGCAGAGGTTAGAATATACTAAAGTTTTTTTTTAATGTAGCCATAAATGAACCAAAAATAAAATACAGGTGAAAATCTAATCTCTGAGAATGTCACCAAAATATTAATTTAGATGAAAATTAAAAATTTTTTCTTCAAAATGATCGTGTAGTGCAAACTTCACACAATATGCATACAATACTTATTTAACCTAATAATAAACAATGAATGTTATTTTTTAAAAACTGACTTTTAAAAAATTTATTTATTTTATTTTATTTATTTTTGGCTGCATTGGGTCTTCATTGCTGCACGCGGGCTTTCTCTAGTTGCGGCAAGCAGGGGCTACTCTTCGTTGCGGTGCACGGGCTTCTCATTGCAGTGGCTTCTCTTGTTGTGGACCACAGGCTCTAGGTGTGCAGGCTTCAGTAGCTGTTACATGCAGGCTCAGTAGTTGTGGCTCATGGGCTCTAAAGAGCAGGCTCAGTAGCTGTGGCACACAGACTTAGTTGCTCCGTGGCATGTGGGATCTTCCCAGACCAGGAATTGAACCCATGTCCTCTGCATTGGCAGGCAGATTCTTAACTAGTGTGCCACCAGGGAAGTCCCAAAAAACTGACTTTCCTGAGAGTAAAATTTGATTTATTATTTCTTTTTCCTTGGCCTTAAATTTGAAAAAAAATATTGTAACAATATATTGTATTATTTCCTACACAGGGTTATTCATTTGGTAATACCATCATTTAAGCTCTGGAATTTATTTCTTTGCAATTGATAAAACTGAGAAGTATGTTAATTAGCTTTTTCAATTCAAACATGATATGATATTGTGCAACTATTGCAAAATAAACTTTGGGGCAGAGAGCTCTAGCTGGGGAAAGGAAAAATTAAAAGACAGTAGAAAAAAATGTGGAATAAGTGCTAGATAAATCAAACACAGAGAAGGAAGAGTTTGGAGTGTGCAGGTGGGCTCCACAGGGAGGTCGATAGTGAACTGGTTCTGAAGGCTGGTACTGGGTGGCCAGGGGAAGGAGAGGGAAGGACCCCTCAGGCAGGGTAAACAGAATACATGAAGGCAGGGCAGGAAGGAGAATGCAAGTAAGCAGTGATTCTAGAGCCAACATACTTTTCTCAAATATTTAAAAGCATTTATATATATATGTTAAATGGGATAAGATCAATTTTTCAGAAAGAATAATGAAAAAATAATTCAGGCTGCTATTCCAATGTGTCATTTCCTTAAAGGGCAAATTATCGGGCTTCCCTGGTGGCGCAGTGGTTGAGAGTCCGCCTGCCGATGCAGGGGACACGGGTTCGTGCCCCAGTCCGGGAAGATCCCACATGCTGCAGAGTGGCTGGGCCCGTGAGCCATGGCCGCTGAGCCTGTGCGTCCGGAGCCTGTGCTCCGCAATGGGAGAGGCCACAGCAGTGAGAGGCCCGCGTACCGCAAAAAAAAAAAAAAAAAAAAAAGGCAAATTATCTCCTCAGAGAATAATGAGTTATTATATTTGTTCTATATTTGTTTCAAATGTTTTGGCAGACAAATCTCTTCAATTTAGTTCCACAATCTCAATAGTTTTAAAAAGAAATTTTTTTTATTATGACATTAAAAGCTTGGGGTAAACTACCAAAAATCACAAATACCATTTTTATTGATGCTCTAAAAGTGAAGGAAAACATATTATTTCCTTTTCAATTACCCACTATTTCTAGCTGGGGCTTCATGCCCTGCATTAATCCAGAGCCCAGAGAAAACCCTTGAGGGATAATGAATGTAGGTGAATGCCATTTCTTCACTTCCTCTTTCTGTGATTTATTATTATCTTTTCTGGGTTAAATTATTAAATCAACAACAAACAAATTGAAATGAAGCGTTATATACCATTCTTGAGAAGCTCCATGGAAAAGTTGTAAACAAGTTCATGCTTCTGGCCAGGGTTGGGTGATTGCTTATACTGAGGCAAGTCTTTGCTAAACACCCCATTGATGAGGAGGCCATGACGTGGCTTCTGAGTGACGCTGAACAGCAAGGGGTCCTTGGGAATGTCCTGGTCAACAGCATTAATGATGGAAGAATCCAGCTCTCTCATCTGACCCTCACACACCTAAACAAAAACAGGAAAGTCAGCTGCATGCTAAATAAAACCGGTCTTTCTTTTGGCAAACTGCTCAAAAAATAATTTTAACACATCCTATATAATTTTAAGATACCCATGCAAATTTTCCATGAGATGTGTGTGTAATGAGTCCTAAAAAGAAATTGCTGGTTCAACATGACCTTTGAAGACAAGAACAAATCTATTAATCTTTCTCACATTTTTCTTTTGAAGATTTCAAAGCACTTTATTTACATGAAGGACTAAAGGAGAGATACATAGAATCTCATATATATATTTCATAATTCAAAGATTGGGGGAAAAAGCAACCAAAAGGATGCTTGCTTTCTGGAAGTCACAGAGTTCAGTTGTAAAACCAGGTATAGACCCTGCCTTCAGATCCTAACCTGTTATTCTAATCTCCAGGACCTTGTTGCTTTCATGATTCTTACGTTTCTGTTTTAGAAATGGCACAAATATCTTCTATGCACACTGGGGGTATTAGGTGTTTTTAACTTTTGTCATTGTAGTAAAATCTTCTATATTTCAATTACAGTCAACAACAGTTGAGAAGATGCTTCTGGATGCACGATAGAATATATTTTAATTCTGGGTCCCTCATCTCTTCCCAGTCTTCACACCTCTAATTTTCCTGAACGACCCTGCACCCCACTTCAGGTCTCATAATCCTTTAAGCATAAAGAGACCTGAATGTTTTTCATTTCATGTAGGATCTAGTTATTTAAAACCATCAGTACCATGAGTACCATTGACATGGTGCTTAGTCATCTTTTATCTTCTTTTTCTCATAGCAAGGCAACAAAGAAGTATTTCTGTTTCCTATTGTGAAATATAGCAAGATCTAAATAATATGAGTGTATAAGTTTAACATGTGCTTATTGGGCATTTGCAGCTCACTGGATGCTGTGGGAATATGAATACTCTAAAGAATCAAAGTCAGATGAGAATGTGATGGCCTGTCCAACAATAAATATAACACAAGGAAGAAAATATCTAGTGCTACTAAATATGGATAAACAAGAAGTGCAAAAGAGTGGAGGAGCCCAGGAATGTCTTCGTGGCTGAGTGGACATTTTAGCTTTGAAGAAGACATATAGTTTAGATTTGTGAAAACGGCCTTTCCCTTCAGCCTCTCTTAAGGACTTTGAAGACAGCCTTTCTGCAACCACTCTTCCTTGAACGTGCATAAAAAAGAATCATAATGTCTGATATTTGGGCTAAAATTATGCTGGTTTTCTTATTAAAAACTGAGATGGCATCATAATTTAATACACAATGATAGAATTAGGGAATCATCTTTGATGATAATTTGCCTTTTTCTCCAAAAACTTTCATAAAGCAACCTAAAAAGATGTTCTAATTATCTGTCTTTATAAAGCTTGGGGCTCCTGGACTCACTGTATGGCAACCTTTCTCATTTACAAAATGGTAAATTCGTTCACAAGATGACTGGGAAATTTTATTGAAAAAATGTGGGATTCTTTTTTGCACATTCAATTGTTTATTGAAATTATAAATAATAGGTTTAGATCAAGAGACATAAAATGCAGAAACTCACTAGTAGACAGCTTTGAAATGGATTATAATAACTTAAACTAAAACCTCAATTTTTTCTTTGCAAGTTGCAGCACAACTTGATGGAAGCCCAGCTAGCTACAAAATAAATACACTTTTCACAAGAAGGCAAAATAAATATGACTATTTTAAAAAATCGCTTGAAGCTTAAAGCCAGCTCTGCCAATAACACATGGGGCTCCATATTTGTTACTCTTCAACAGCTTCTCTAAGGGATGCACAGGGAAAAAAAAAAAGCATGATTGCTTTCAGAGAAGAGCAAGAGACAAATTCCCAGTGGCCTAATTATTTCAGAAACCCCAATCCTAGATAGATACAAGACAATAGAGGTAGGTATAGAAGGAATCATCTGTAATTCTTTTCTCTCTCTCATAATAACTGAAGTGCTCTCTGGAGAAATCTATGTGCCAACAGAAGAGGAAAAGCAGGAGCTGGCTCTTAAGTCTCATCCTGAGGTGGCTTTCATATACCATTAAGATTAAGTAGAAAATTAAAATCAAATAAAGACTTTGCATTTAGAGTTTGATGATTTTTAGTGCAAAATAAGGCAAGATAATGATTTCAAAATAGATAATATGTGCTTTGGTCAATGTCTGAAAAAAGATGACAAACATAACAAGACTAATATGAATGACACCTATTTATTAAGGGTTTCCTATGTGCCTGACCATCATGATTGTCATGGCTACCCTAAATGAAGATTTGATACACATTTTGCAGATGAGTAAACAGAAACAGAGAGAAATAACTTACCCAGGACCCTACAACTAGTAAACAGCTACACCACGTCCCTCTTACTCCAAAGCCTGTGCTCATTCATTTAATCAGGATATGCTATGTGCATGTCTGTTTTAAATAACTGTATAAACATTAGAATTGTTTTAAAAGGATTATATGCTGATATGAAAATATTTACAATATATGCAATTAAGGCTTTTGAAGTAGAGAGTAGGGTATAGTATGATCCCTGATTTGTAGGTAAAAACATACAGAAAAATCATATACACACACATATCACTGGCATGTGCACAAATTATTTCTGTGGAAATTAATTACTAAAACCTCAACTGATGGGGAGTGACTATGGGTAGGGGCTGTCAAAGAGGGAGAATTTCATATTTCACTGTGTATGTTTCTCAACATTCTAACTTATTTAACCATAGATATTTATTATTATTTTTTAAGACAACAGTTGTTGTCTCAGCAGTGATATGCTGGGCCATTTTAAGTATATGTCTGAATTTTTAAATAAAACAAATATTATTATATAATATAAAGACATTTTTAAACTGCATAAAAATAATGGTCCAAATTGTATTTTTTCATTTCATATATCTTTATAAATAGCTGTATAAAAAAAGATGCCTGTGATTCATGAATTAAGAGTCCTTGCTATTACAGCACTGGTTAAGAGGGCACTCTGTGGAATCAGAGCACCTGGGTGCAAATCCCCTACTTGCTACTTACTTCCAAGCTCTGTGATCTTGGGCCACTAACTTAACCTCTTAAGCCTCATTTTTTGCAGTTATTAAATGGCAATAATAATGCCATTACTCTAAAAGCCTATTGCGAGGATTCAATATGAATACATGTAAAGGGTTTGGAATAGTACCTACAACCTAGTAAGTACTACATTCCATATATATGCAACTATAATTGTAACCATGCAATTGTTATATGTTAGCAATTATTATTATTACCAACATCACTATTATTAGAAAAATACTTTTCAAGTGATTCCATTACATAACAGGTTACTGCCTTCTCTACTTCTCATCAACTTAAAGTGTTAAGTGCACATAGACTAATGTAAATGGGTTAGGTGAAAATAAAAATTAGAAAATGATAAAAGAGAAATTGAAAATTCTGATATCTTTCTTACAGTAATATTCCGCACTATAAAATCAGGAGCTTCATCATTTGTGGGGTTGATTATAATGTAAAATGGTATCTCCAAGGAGCGTCGTTTCCCATCAGTGACATACACCATGAACCGGTCGGCTGTTGGTTCCATCCTCAGATGCCTGGACTGCACATAGTTAATGTGTAAAGCCTTCATGTCTTTCCACTGAAACGAAGCTAGAGCACACCAAGATGGAGCACATAAATAAGAAAAACGTTTTTTTCCAAGGTACTGGTCCTTAATCCTTAATCCGATAGCCTATTTCTCAGCAGAGGAAATAAGAGGTCATAGCAGTTGACCTAACAATCAGCTTCAGGGGCTGCTATAATCACTATAACCATCAACATAAAAACAGATATCCATAAATTATAAGGAACAATTAAAATTTTCATGGAGAACAGAAGGGCAATAACTGCTAACTAGGATTATAGGGACTTCATGACCATTCTTTATATACTTGGAATGAATGTCAGAGAGACTTTCCTGCCCTTGATTAAAACCAGTGTTCCTGTGTGAACAGTTCTTGTCATGCTTGAACAAGAAAGGAACCATCTCTTTCATACAAAGGCAAAACAAGAGTCCATCAATCATCTGCCTACTTGACTACGTATCTACTGGTAGGAATGAGTGGAATTAACTGACCTGTTATTTTGGTATTCTGACATTGCCTTAAATCAACAGATAAAAATGCTCTGTGTTGTGTATGAGTCACAGGAGAAACTGCATAAACTTTAATGCAATTAATCTTTCTTTCTTCCGACTTTATTGAGATATAATGCACATATCATTGTGTGAGTTTAAGGTGTATGATGTGTTGATTTGAAACATTCTATACCACAAAGTGTTTAACACAATAAGGTTAATTAACATATCATTCACCTCATATAATTACTATTTTGCTGTTGTTGATATGATAACATCAAAGCTCTACTTCTCAAAGCAACTTTCAAGTATATAATAAGTATTGTTAATTATAGTCATCATGCTATACCTTAGATACCCAGAATTTATTCATTTTATAACTGAAAGTTTGTAGCCTTCAACCAGCATCTCCTGCATCTCCTCACCCTTACCCTCAGCACCTGGCAACCACTATTGTACTCTCTGTTTCTATGAGTTCAATATTTTTAGATTCCACATATAAGTGAGACCATACAGTATTGGTCTTTATCTGTCTGATGAATTTCACTTACAATAATTCTCTCAGAGGTCCATCCATGTTGTTGCAAATGGCAGCATTTCTTTTTTTCATGGCTGAATAATATCCTAATGTATGTGTGTGTGTGTGTATATATATATATATATATATATATATATATATATATATATACACCACATTTTCTTTGTCCATTCATCCATCAATGGACATTTAGGTTGTTCCCATATATTAGCTATTATGAATAATGCTGTAGTGAACATGGGAGTGCAGATATGTCTTTGATATCCTGTTTTCATTTTCTTTGGATATATACCCAGAAGTGGAATTGCTGAATCATACGGAAGTTCTATTTTTAATTTTTTGAGGAACTTCCATAGTGATTGTACCAATTTACATTCCCAAATAACAGTGCACCAGGGTTCCCTTTTCTCCACATCCTCACCAGCATTTGTTATCTCTTACCATTTTGATAATAGCCATTCTAACAGGTGGGAGATGATATATCATTGTGGTTTTAACTGGCATTTCCCTGATGATTAGTGATGATGAACACCTTTTCATGTACCTATTCCACCATTTGTACATCTTCTCCAGAAAAATGTTTACTCAAGTCCTCTGCCCATTTTTCAATCAGATTGTTTGGGCTTTTTGTATTGAGTTGTATAAGTAATTTATATATATTAGATATTAATCTCCTATCAGATATATGGTTTGCAAATATTTTCTCCCTTTCTATAGGTAACTTTTTCATTTTGTTGATTGTTTCTCTTCCTGTGCAGAAGCATTTTAGTTTAATGTAGTCCCACTTGTTGATTTTTGCTTTTCTGCCATTGCTTTTGGTGTCAAATTCAAAAAATCATCATCAAGACCCATGTCAAGGAGCTTACTGCCTATGTTGTCTTCTAGGAGTTTTATGGTTTCATGTCTTATGTTCAAGTCTTTAATCCATCTTGAGCTAATTTTTGTAGTGTCATAAGATAGTAGTCCAGTTTTATTCTTTTGCATGTGGCTGTCCATTTTTCCCGACACCACTTCTCAAAGAGATTGTGCTTTGCCCATTGTATATTCTTGGCTCCTTCATTAAAAATTAATTGACCAGGGCTTCCCTGGTAGCCAGTGGTTGAGAGTCCACCTGCCGATGCACGGGACACGGGTTTGTGCCCCAGTCTGGGAGGATCCCACATGCCGCGGAGCGGCTGGGCCCGTGAGCCATGGCCACTGAGCCTGCGCATCCAAAGCCTGTGCTCCACAACGGGAGAGGCCACAACAGTGAGAGGCCCGCGTACCACACACACACACACAAAAATTAATTGACCATGTATGCATTGGTTTATTTCTGGGCTCTCTATTCTGTTCTATTGATCTATGTGTTTGTTTTTATGCTAATACCATACTGCTTTGATTATGATAGCTTTGTAATAATAGCTTGAAATCAGGAGGTGTGATGCCTCCAGCTTTGTTCTTCTTTCTCAAGATGGCTTTGGCTATCTGAGGTCTTTTGTGGTTCCATACAAATTTTAGGATTGTTTGTTCTATTTCTGTAAAAAATGCCATTGGGATTTTGATAGGGATTGCTCTGAATCTATAGATAGCTTTGGGAAGTATGGACATTTTAACAATATTAACTCTTTCAATCCATGAACATAGAATGTCTTTCCATTTGTGTCTTCTTCAGTGTCTTTCATCAAGACATCAATTCTATGTCTTATGGCTCTTGGCATATAAATCTTTCACTTCCTTGGTTAAAATTATTCCTAAATATTTTATTGTTTTTGATGCTATTATAAATGAGATTGTTTTCTCTATTTCTTTTTCAGATAGCTTATTGTTCATGTATAGGAATACAACTGATGTTTGTATGTTAATTTTGTACCCTGAAACTTTATTGAATTTGTTGATTAGTTCTAACAGTTTTTGGTGAAGTCATTAGGAATTTCTATATATCATATCATCAGCAAACAGAAACATTTTACTTCTTCCTTTCTGATTTGGATACCCTTTAGTTCTTTTTCTGGCCTAATTGCTCTGGCTATGACTTTAAGTACTATACTGAATAGGCATGATGAGGGTGGGCACCTCTGTCTTGTTCCTTATCTTAGAGGGAAAATTTTCAACCTTTCACTGTTGACTATGATGCCAGCTGTGGGTTCTTCATATACAGGCTTTATTATGTTGAGGTATATTCCTTCTATACACAATTTGTTGAGAGTTTTTAATCTTAAAAGGATGTAGAAATTTGTCAAATGTTTGTTTCTGCACCTATAGAGATGATCATAGGGTTTTTGTCTTTCATTCTATCAATGTGTTGTATCACATTTATTGATTTGCATATGCTGAACTACCCTTGCATCACAGATATAAATCCCACTTGATCATGGTGTGTGATCCTTTTACTGTGCTGTTGAATTCCACTTGTTTATGTTTTGTGGAGAATTTTTGCATCTATATTCATCAAAGATATTGATCTGTAGTTTTCTTTTCTTGTAGTATCTTTATCTGTCTTTGGTATCAAGGTAATGCTAGCCTTGTAAAATGAGTTTGGAAGCATTTCTTCCTCTTCTTTTTGGAAGAGTTTGAGAAAAATGAGTGTTAATTCTTCTTTAAATGTTTGGTAGAAATCACCTGTGAAGCCATCTGATCTTGGGCTTTTCTTACTTGGGAGGTTTTGGATTACTGATTAAATCTATTTACTGATTATTGGTCTGTTCAGATTTTTAATTTCTTCATGATCCAGACTTTTTAAGTGTTATGTTCCTATGTTGCCCAATTTGTTGGTGTATAATTGTTCAGAGTAGTCTCTTATGATCCTCTGTATTTCTGTATTAGATGTAATGTTTCCTCCTTCATTTCAGATTTTATTTATTTGAGTTCTCTTTTCTTCTTGTTAAGTCTAGCTGAAAGTTTGCCAATTTCATTTATCTTTTAAAAAAATCAATTCAGTTTCATTAATCTCTTCTATTTTTCTGTTCTCTGTTTCTGCTCTGGTCTTTGTTATCACCTTCTTTCTGCTAAACTTGGGCTTAGTTTGTTTTTGTTTTTCTAGTTCTAGTTGATTTACTATTTTAATGTAGCATTTATCACTATAAAACTTTCCTCTTAGCACTGCTTTTGCTGCATCCCCTACATTTTAGTGTGTTGTGTTTCCATTTTTATTTAAGATTTTTAAATTTAAACTTTGACCCATTGGTTGTTCAGAAGTGTGTTGTTTAATTTTCACATATTTGTGAATTTTCCAGTTACCTCCTGTTATTGATTTTAATTTCATATCATTGCAGTCAAAAAAGATACTTGGTACAATTTCAATCTTTTTAAATTGCTAAGACTTGTTTGTTGACTCATCACATGATCTATCCTGGAGAATGTTTCATGTGCACTTGAGAAGAATGTTTACTCTGCTTTTGTTGGATGGAATGTACGTATATGTCTGTTAAGTTCATTTGCTCTAACATATAGCTCAAGTCTAATGTTTCCTTATTGATTTTCCATCTGGATGATCTATCCATTGTTGAAATTGGGGTACTGAGGTCCCTACTATTATTGTATTGCTGTGTATTATCCTCTTCAAATCTACTGGTATTTGCTTAATATATTTAGGTGCTCCAATGTTGTGTGCATATACATTTACAGCTATTATATCCTCTTGATGAATTAAGACTTTATCATTATATAATTACCTTCTTTATCTCTTGTTACAGTTTTGACTTAAAGTCTCTTTTGTTTATTATAAGTATATCTACTTGCTCTCTTTTGGTTTCCATTTGCATAGAATATCTTTTTCCTTCCCTTCATTTTAAGCCTATGTATGTCCTTGAAGCTGAAGTGAATTTCTTGTAGGCAGCATGTAGTTGGGTCTTTTATTTTTCTATCCATTCAGTCACTCTATTAATGCAATTAATCTTAAACCCAGATTCTCTCATATTTAAGATAGATGTACCCCAAAAGGTGCTTAGGGAATAACTCTAAAGTGTTGCCTTTGGACAATTGTGTTTTTGGTGTCTGTTTTTGTTTTGGTTGTTTTCTTTTTGCCTGAAATACCAGAGATATTTCAGTATCTGAGAGGCATTTTGGTTTCAAAATTAATGTCATTACCTTCAACATTTCCATGGTATGTTTCCTAATCTTTTCTGCCCATATCTTTAAAAAGTGTTAAAAAAACTGTGAGAATGAGACCAGTGAGCTCCACCAGATTTATTCTATCACAGTATTCTGTGTTGCTATGAGAGCCTTTAAAAACATTATTTCTTCAGTATTTATTCTTATATTTTTCATAACTGAAATTTCCATTTGTTTTGAAGTAAACTCCCATACATGGGGAAATTTTAAATGAAAAATTAGAATAAAAAACAATAATACTCAAAAGTATTGGTAATAATAATAATTCCTTGAGTGTATACAGTACTTTGAACATTTCTGAAGTCCTAACCCAGTTATTAAACATGATCTAACCAATCAGTCACAAACACAGGCTAATTATTGCTGGACACAAAGCCATGACTTACCTATGCTGATGCCCATATTGCTTTTTTCAAAACCTGCAGAAGGTAGTGTGTTTTCAAGGTAGCCGAACTGGGGAGGAGAAACCAAAACAAATTCCAAGTCATCTGCTGCAGTGTCGGGGTCAGTGGCAGACAAATGGTTAATAGTAAGGGCTGCTGAGAAACCCTCATCTACAAAGAACATGGTACCTGCAAACAAATAATAACACAATTATGACTTAGCGTGAAATCCTCTAATCAGAATAGTGAGAACAAAAGGGAGTGATTGAAATTCCAATTCACAGAAGCCTCCTACATGCAAATATACTTCCACGGGAGATGTTCATTTCCTTTGGCATAATTCTCCTTACAGTGAATATATTCAGGGGTAATGGGGGGAATTTAATTCGACTTAATGGAATTATAGTTTTTTCTTGTATAAGCAAGCCAGACAACAATGGAAAGAGAGCAGAAATACTAAATGCTTCAGTACAGCCCTTTAGTCACTATCAAGGAACTCTGATTTCCCTTGTGTCTATAGAAGTGACAAATGAAACTAAGAATTGCCAAACTGTTTTAAGGATAAGTCACTAAATGTGGTTTATGTACTCTTCAAGATCAGTTGTTACCTCTGTTTGTCAGAGCATTAATTGCCTGAGAACTATTATGAATTGCTCATAATGAACATTTTTTCATGCCTTGGTGCTTAATTATTCTGCAGGGATAACGGTTCCTCCCCAGAACATTGCTTAGGAGATACTTTGCAAATTACAATAACATTCATACATATGTTTGCATTTTTTTTGAGACACAGAACATATACACAATGCCTATGAAGAGATGACTTTCTAAAAAGCAAATAAGGTCAAGTATATATAAATGGTCTCGCTAATATACTCATTCAATTCTAATACAAATTATTATGGATAAGATAAATTACTGGCTCTCCAGCAGGCAAATGATATTTTCCCATGTGATATAAAACCAGAATATCTGAGGATTGCAATGTTGTCTTCATTCCCAAGTGTGTGCACACACAGACACAGATACACACACACAGATATATACACACACTCACACTTGCATCCTCTCTCCACATGGATTTATATAAATATTTTGGTAACATCTTTATTGGAGTATAATTGCTTTACAATGGTGTGTTAGTTTCTGTGGTATAACAAAGTGAATCAGCTATACATATACATATATCCCCAGATCCCCTCCCTCTTGTGTCTCCCTCCCACCCTCCCTATCGCACCCCTCTAGGTGGTCACAAAGCACTGAGCTGATCTCCCTGTGCTATGCAGCTGCTTTCCACTAGCTATCTATTTTGTCTGATATTAGAATTGCTACACCAGCTTTCTTTTGATTTCCATTTGCATAGAATAACTTTTTCCATCCCCTCACTTTCAGTCTGTATGTGTCCCTAGGTCTGAAGTGGGTCTCTTGTAGACAGCATTTATATGGGACTTGTTTTTGTATTCATTCAGCCAGTCTACGTCTTTTTGTTGGAGCATTTAATCCATTTACATTTAAGGTAATTATCGGTATGTATGTTCCTATTGCCATTTTCTTAATTGTTTTGGGTTTGTTATAGTAGGTCTTTTCCTTCTCTTGTGCTTCCTGCCTAGAGAAGTTCCTTTAGCATTTGTTGTAAAGCTGGTTTGGTGGTGCTGAATTCTCTCAGCTTTTGCTTGTCTGTAAAGGTTTTAATTTCTCCGTCAAATCTGAATGAGATCCTCGCTGGGTAGAGTAATCTTGGTTGTAGGTTTTTCTCTTTCATCACTTTAAATATGTCCTGTCACTCCCTTCTGGCTTGCAGAGTTTCTGCTGAAAGATGAGGTGTTAACCTTATGGGGATTCCCTTGTATGTTATTTGTTGATTTACCCTTGCTGTTTTTAATATTTTTTTCTTTGTATTTAATTTTTGATAGTTTGATTAATATGTCTCTTGACATGTTTCTCCTTGGATTTATCCTGTATGGGACTCTCTGTGCTTCCTGGACTTGATTGACTATTTCCTTTCCCATATTAGGCAAGTTTTCAACTATAATCTCTTCAAATATTTTCTCAGTCTCTTTCTTTTTCTCTTCTTCTTCTGGGACCCCTATAATTCGAATGTTTGTGCATTTAATGTTGTCCCAGAGGTCTCTGAGACTGTCCTCAATTCTTTTCATTCTTTTTTCTTTATTCTGCTCTGCTGTAGTTATTTCCACTATTTTATCTTCCAGGTCACGTATCTGTTCTTCTGCCTCAGTTATTCTGCTATTGACTCCTTCCAGAGAATTTTTACTTTCATTTATTGTGTTGTTCATCATTGTTTGTTTGCTCTTTCGTTCTTCTATGTCCTTGTGAAACGTTTCTTGTATTTTCTCCATTCTATTTCCTAGATTTTGGATCATCTTTACTATCATTATTCTGAATTCTTTTTCAGGTAGATTGCCTATTTCCTCTTCATCTGTTTGGTCTGGTGGGTTTTTACCTTGCTCCTTCATCTGCTGTGTGTTCTCTGACTCCTCTCTTTACTTAACTTAGTTTGGGGTCTCCTTTTCGCAGGCTGCAGGTTCGTAATTCCCGTTGCTTTTGGTGTCTGCTCCTAGTGGCTAAGGTGGGTTCAGTGGGTTGTGTAGGCTTCCTGGTGGAGAGGACTGGTGCCTGTGTTCTGGTGGATGATAGTGGATCTTGTCTTTCTGGTGGGCAGGACCGCATCTGGTGGTGTGTTTTTGGGTGTCTGTGACCTTATTATGATTTTAGGCAGCCCCTCTGCTAATGGGTGGGGTTGTGTTCCTGTCTTGCTAGTTGTTTGGCATGGTGTGTCCAGCACTGTAGCTTGCTGGTTGTTGAGTGGAACTGGGTCTTAGCATTGAGATGGAGATGTCTGGGAGAGCTTTCACCATTTGATAGTACATGGAGCCGGGAGGTCTCTGGTGGACCAATGTCCTGAACTCAGCTCTCCCACCTCAGAGGCTCAGGCCTGACACCTGGCCAGAGCACCAAGACCCTGTCAGCCACATGGCTCAGAAGAAAAGGGACAAAAAAAAAAAAAAAAAAAGGAAGAAAGAAAATAATAAAATAAAAAATATTATTAAAAATTAAAAAAGTAGGGGCTTCCCTGGTGGCGCAGTGGTTGAGAGTCCGCCTGCCGATGCAGGGGATACGGGTTCATGCCCCGGCCCGGGAAGATCCCATGTGCTGCAAAGCGGCTGGGCCTGTGAGCCATGGCCGCTGAACCTGCACGTCCGGAGCCTGTGCTCCATAACGGGAGAGGCCACAGCAGTGAGAGGCCCGCGTACCGCAAAAAAAAAAAAAAAAAAAAAAAAAAATTAAAAAAGTAATAAAAAGAGAGAGCACCCAAATCTAAAAACAAATCCACCAATGATAACAAGTGCTAAAAACTATGCAAAAAAAAAAAAAGAAACAGACAGAGCCTAGGACAAATGGTAAAAGCAAAGCTATAGAGACAAAAGCTATAGAGACAAAATCACAGAAAGAAGCATACACATACACACTCACAGAAAGAGAAAAAGGAAAAAAAAAAAATATATATATATAAAAGGGAGAGAGCAACGAAATCAGTAAACAAATCTACCAGTGATAATAAGCTCTAAATACTTAACTAAGATAAACATAAAACCAGAAACAAATTAAATGCAGAAAGCAAACCCCGAGTCTACAGTTGCTCCCAACGTCCACCACCTCAATTTTGGGATGATTTGTTGTCTATTCAGGTATTCCACAGATGCAGGGTACATCAAATTGATTGTGGAGATTTAATCCGCTGCTCCTGAGGCTGCATGGAGAAATTTCCCTTTTTCTTCTTTGTTCGCACAGCTCCTGTAGTTCACCTTTGGATTTGGCCCCGCCTCTGCGTGTAGGTCGCCTGAGGACATCTTTTGGGAAGTCTGAGTTCTTCTGCCAGCATTCAGTAGGTTTTCTGTAGGGGTTGTTCCACATGTAGATGTATTCCCGAAGTATTTGTGGGGAGGAAGGTGATCTCCACATCTTACTCCTCCACCATCTTGAAGGTCCCTCAGATTTATCTAAATTTTTAAACAAGTAAATTCTTTGGCCCTGTAATCTTTCATAGATCTGGGGGTTTCCACAAATTTGTATTGAGGCAATTATTGGAAGCAATTCTGTATGGTGGTTTTTTATTTTGACTATATGTAAAGCACATCATTTCACTGGACCATGGGTATGACACTAGGTGAAATAATAGAACTTTAAAAGAATAAATTGTCACCTATTGCAATTGAAGGTGATTGGTTGTCCACCGGATACACTGTGATGTTGAGATCATACACTGGAAAGGACTCATGAAGAGGAACAGATGGATGAGGTCCATTCACAAAAGGGCCAGCTTCTGTGTCCGAAACTACCAACGTTATGGTGTCAAAACAGGGCACCAGGCCAATCTCACCACCTGGAAGACACAACTAGAGTTTATGCCTGACTTTTAAAAACATAGAATACCAAGATGAAACCCACTCACACTTCCTCTACAAGCATAAAATGGCAGGGAAAGGAACTTATGTGGTTAAAAGGTAAAACTCAATTTTATCTATGCAATTAAATAGAGTCATAAAAATAATGCAAAAATGCTTGCCCACCTGTTGCCTCTGGTGAACTCCCTGCCAGCCATCTATCACAATATGGAGAGGCAAAACAGGACTAACAAGGGTCTGACAGTTCATAAATGAACAAGGGATAGACATGAAGCTTGATCGTGATGGCTTTACTCTTCTCTCATAATTATTAGTGTTAGGACCAACCTCAGGGAGAACAGAAGGCACCCTTTTCCCTCTGGTAATTGTCTCCCCATTTGCATTAACCACCTTAAATGAACAACCATTCACTACAGAAGAAGCAGAACAGGTGAAATACAAATATAATCCACATTTTTGTGATTTGTTTCAGTATTTTCCTCATTACATAATAGCCAAGATGTTAGCAAAATAGCAACAGCACCTGGAAAAGAAGTGTCATTTATTTTCATTTTCTGTTTACTCTTTAGAGCTTACATCTATGGGATTCAAAATGGCCCCAACTTAGGCAATGAGAGGAAGAAGGAAGAAAATGTCAGGACTAGATAGTTTACCAGTAAACAGAACAATCTGCTCTTGGATTACTAACTAACAGCACAGAGGTGGGAATGCTTGCTGTCCAGGGGACAGGAAAGTTCTGCAGATATGCCTTTGATAATTCTCATGCATCACTCTGAAAGTGCCAAGAGGGAAGCAATTATGTTTGAAGTTTTGATGGGTCTAGGACACAAAAGATCAGGGATATCATCTCTTTTCACAAGACACATTGGTCAAATCTACAGAGCATTGTGTTTGGCATTATTCTACCTTTTTGGAAAAAATGACAAGGAAAAGCTTGAGATGATATTATTAAGCAACCAAATGATTAAAGGATGAGATAACTAGACTTATTTTTAAAAAAACAGTGAAGTTAAGAGAACTAAAATTAAACAATCAGCCTTCAACTTCAGGAAAATTAAAAAAAAAAGACACCTCTCATCTATTCATAATTATAAAAAACAAATTGGCATAAAGTTTGTTTATTCATCGTTCACTTGATAAATATATACTTAATGCCTGTTATATGAAAATTTGTGTTCTGGGTGCCTCAGCAGAGAAAAAGGCAGACGTGTTGAAAACGTCAAAAGACAGTTCAAAAGAATGTCAAATGTCCAAAGACCCACTATGTGTCAGGAGCTGACACAGTCTAATGGTAGAGAAAGAAATGC
Source organism: Mesoplodon bidens (assembly GCF_964165515.1). NCBI lineage: Eukaryota > Metazoa > Chordata > Mammalia > Artiodactyla > Ziphiidae > Mesoplodon > Mesoplodon bidens. Next base: position 64,050,363 of record NC_138162.1, on the reverse strand, counting down.
AGTTCAGTTAGAATATCACAGATATGTGTATGCATTAAGTGGAACCATATGAAATTGCTACTATTAAGCCTTTTTTTACCTATTAAGTGGAAAATTCATCTATCTCAGCCTGATTATGTACCAGGTGCTGAGGGTGAACGAGGATGAGAATATTGGCTGATGATGGCATAGGGGGCAAGGCACACACACCAGAGAAAGTCAGAGAAGTCTTTCCAGATGGCCTTGCTGGCTTTGTACTGAGCACTAAAGGATGAGTAGTTTATAAGGCAGATAAGGCAGAGAATTGGGAAATGAGGAGAGAGGACAGGTAGGGAGAGGGACCTGGAAGAGAAGTAGAAACATCTAGGAAATGAAAACAGCTTAATCAAAAAAGCAAACATAGTACATTCAATAACTGTAATTTCAATATAATGGAAGCATAGGATACATTTACAGGAAGAGCTGGAAAATTTGGCTGAGCGTTAAACCACTAAAAAGGCTACAACATTGGTGGAAGAATTCTTTACCTTGAAATGAAATACAGTCTAAAGATATAATTTATACTTAAAATAGTTAACTGTACCACCATTTGAAAGAAAATTTTTGAATGACCTCATATATAATGTTTGGAGAATAGCAAATTAATAATGTAATTTTATATCATAAAATATTATTCAATTAGTAAAACATGTTTACAATAACTTTATAATATTTACTAAATATTTCAATAAACATTTTTAGCTGATTATCTAAATGAATAAAGGAATCTACAAAACTGCACATATAACATGACTGCAACTATGTTAAAATTATAATTATAAAAAAGAAAATACTGTAACACTGAAATGTTAACAGTGATTCTCTCTGAAAGGTAAATAAGGTAATTTTTTCAAAACTTTATTATATTTTTTCAGATTCTCTGCAATGAGCGTGTACTGTTTTCATAATCATTGAAATAAGATAAAATAAATCAATCGATGACATAAAATAATGGTGACACAATTGTTCTCTGGTGATCTTTATAACCAATGTATGGAGGCAAGAGCAGGGCCACTGAAACTTTAGATCCTACAGTACTGAAGTTCTCTTTACTCATACTAGAAGAGCACTAAATTACTACCAACTGAGTAACTGAGTGAACATTACAACATAGCATTCAAATAACGAAACACCTTTCTGAATACAGTATTTCTGTTAATTAATTATTTTAACATCTTTATTGGAGTATAATTGCTTTATAATGTTGTTTCAGTTTCTGCTGTACAACACAGTGAATCAGCTATATGCATACGTATATCCCCTCCCTCTTCTGTCTCCCTCCCAACCTCCTTATCCCACCCCTCTAGGTGACCGCAAAGCACTGAGCTGATCTCCCTGTGCCATGCAGTTGCTTCTCACTAGCTATCTATTTGGTAGTGTGTATGTGTCAATGCTACCCTCTCACTTCGTCCCAGCTTACTCTTCTCCCTCCCCATGTCCTCAAGTCCATTCTCTACGTCTGCGTCTTTATTCCTGCCCTGCCCTAGGTTCATCAGAACCTTTTTTTTTTTTTAGATTCCATATATATGTGTTAGCATACGGTATTTGTTTTTTTCTTTCTGACTTGCTTCACTCTGTATGACAGACTCTAGGTCCATTCACCTCACCACAAATAACTCAATTTCATTTCTTTTTATGGCTGAGTAATATTCCATTGTATATATGTACCACATTTTCTTTATCCATTAATCTGTCAATGGACACTTAGGTTGCTTCCATGTCCTGGCTATTGTAAATAGTGCTGCAATGAACATTTTGGTACATGACTCTTTTTGAATTATGGTTTTCTCAGGGTATATGCCCAGTAGTGGGATTGCTGGGTCGTATGGTGGTTCTGTATTTAAAGGAACCTCCATACTGTTCTCCATGGCTGTATCAATTTACATTCCCACCAACAGTGCAAGAGGGTTCCCTTTTCTCCACATCCTCTCCACCATTTATCGTTTATGTATTTTTTTATAATGGCCATTCTGACTGGTGTGAGGTGATACGTCATTGTACTTTTGATTTGCATTTCTCTAATAATCAGTGATGTTGAGCAGCTTTTCATGTGCTTCTTGGCCATCTGTATGTCTTCTTTGGAGAAATGTCTATTTAGGTCTTCTGCCCATTTTTGGATTGGGTTTTTGTTTCTTTAATATTGAGCTGCATGAGCTGTTTATATATTTTGGAGATTAATCCTTTGTCTGTTGATTCGTTTGCAAATATTTTCTCCCATTCTGAGGGTTGTCTTTTCGTCTTGTTTATGGTTTCCTTTGCTGTGCAAAAGCTTTGAAGTTTCATTAGGTCCCATTTGTTTATTTTTGTTTTTATTTCCATTACTCTAGGAGGTGGATCAAAAAAGATCTTGCTGTGGTTTATGTCAAAGAGTGTTCTTCCTATGTTTTCCTCTAAGAGTTTTATAGTGTCTGGTCTTACATTTAGGTCTCTAATCCATTTTGAGTTTTTTTGTGTGTAAGGTGTTAGGGAGTGTTCTAATTTCATTCTTTTACATGTAGCTGTCCAGTTTTCCCAGCACCACTTATTGAAGAGACTGTCTTTTCTCCATTGTATATCTTTGCCTCCTTGGTCATAGATTAGTTGACCACAGGTGCGTGGGTTTACCTCTGGGCTTTCTATCCTGTTCCATTGATCTATATTTCTGTTTTTGTGCCAGTACCATACTGTCTTGATTACTGCAGCTTTGCAGTACAGTCTGGACTCAGGGAGCCTGATTCCTCCAGCTCTGTTTTTCTTTCTTAAGATTGCTTTGGCTATTCGGGGTCTTTAGTGCTTCCATACAAATTGTGAAATTTTTTGTTCTAGTTCTGTGAAAAATGTCATTGGTAGTTTGAAAGGGATTGCATTGATCCTGTAGACTGCTTTCGGTAGTAGAGTCATTTTCACAATGTTGATTCTTCCAATCCAAGAACATGGTGTATCTCTTCACCATTTGTATCATCTTTAATTTCTTTCATCAGTGTCTGATAGTTTTCTGCATACAGGTCTTCTGTCTCTTTAGGTAGCTTTATTCCTAGGTATTTTATTCTTTTTGTTGTAATGGTCAATGGGAGTGTCCTTAATTTCTCTTTCAGATTTTTCATCATTAGTGTATAGGAATGCAAGAAATTTCTGTGCAATAATTTTGTATCCTGCTACTTTACCAAATTCATTGATTAGCTCTAGTTTTCTGGTAGCATCTTTTGGATTCTCTATGTATAGTATCATGTCATCTGCAAACAGTGACAGTTTTACTTCTTCCTTTCCGATTTGGATTCCCTTTATTTCTTTTTCTTCTCTGATTGCTGTGACCAAAACTATGTTGAATAATAGTGGTGAGAGTGCGCAACCTTGTCTTTTTCCTGATCTTAGTGGAAATCTTTTCAGTTTTTCACCACTGAGAATGATGTTGGCTGTGGGCTTGTCATATATGGCCTTTATTATGTTGAGGTAGGTTCCCTCTATGACTACTTTCTGGAGAGTTTTTATCATAAATGGGTGTTGAATTTTGTCAAAAGCTTTTTCTGCATTTATTGGGATTATCATATGGTTGTTATCCTTCAATTTGTTAATATGGTGTATCACATTGATTGATTTGTGTATAATGAAGAATCCTTGCATTCCTGTGATAAACCCCACTTGATCGTGGTGTACAATCCTTTTAATGTGCTGCTGGATTCTGTTTGCTAGCATTCTGTTGCAGATTTTTGCATCTATGTTCATCAGAGATATTGGTCTGTAGTTTTCCTTTTTTGTGACATCTTTGTCTGGTTTTGGTATCAGGGTGATGGTGGCCTCGTACAATGAGTTGAGGAGTGTTCCTCTCTCTGCTATATTTTAGAAGAGTTTGAGAAGGATAGGTGTCAGCTCTTCTCTAAATGTTTGATAAAATTCGCCTGTGAAGCCACCTGGCCCTCGGCTTTTGTTTGTTGGAAGATTTTTAATCAAAGTTTTGAATTCAGTGCTTGTGACTGGTCTGTTTATATTTTCTATTTCTTCCTGGTTCAGTCTTGGAAGGTTGTGCTTTTCTATGAATTTGTCCATTTCTTCCAGGTTGCCCATTTTATTGGCATATAGATGCCTGTAGTAATCCCTCATGATTCTTTGTATTTCTGCAGTGTCAGTTGTCACTTCTCCTTTTTCATTTCTAAATCTACTCATTTGAGTCCTCTCCCTTATTTTCTTGATGAGTCTAGCTAGTGGTTTATCAATTTTATCTTCTCAAAGAACCAGCTTTTAGTTTTATTGATGTTTGATATTGTTTCCCTCATTTCTTTTTCATTTATTTCTGATGTGATCTTTATGATTTCTTTCCTTGTGCTAACTTTGGGTTTTTTTTTTTTTGTTCTTCTTCCTCTATTTGCTTTAGGTGTAAGGTTAGGTTGTTTATTTGAGATGTTTCTTGTTCCTTGAGGTAGGATTTTTTTTGCTATAAACTTCCCTCTTAGAACTGCTTTTGCTGTATCCCATAGGTTTTGGGTCTTCATGTTTTCATTGTCATTTTTTCTAGGTATTTTTTGATTTCCTCTTTTAATTCTTCAGTGGTCTCTTGGTTATTTACTCGTGTATTGTTTAGCCTCCATGCGTTTGTATTATTTACAGATTTTTTCCTGTAATTGATATCTAGTCTCAGAGCATTGTGGGCAGAAAAGATACTTGATAGTATTTCAATTTTCTTAAATTTAGCAAGGCTTGATTTGTGACCCAAGATATGGTCTATCCTGGAGAACATTCCATGAGCACTTGAGAAGAAAGTGTATTCTGTTGTTTGGGGATACAATGTCCTATAAATATCAATTAAGTCCATCTTGTTTAGTGTGTCATTTAAAGCTTGTGTTTCCTTACTTATTTTCATTTTGGATGATCTGTCCATTGGTGAAAGTGGGGTGTTAAAGTCCCCTACTATGATTGTGTTACTGTCAATTTCCCTTTCTATGGCTGTTAGCATTTGTCCTATGTATTGAGGTGTTCCTATGTTGGGTGCATAAATATTTACAATTGTTATTTCTTCTTCCTGGATTGATCCCTTGACCATTATGTAGTCTCCTTCTTTGTCTTTTTTTTTTGATGGGTGGTGCTCTATTCCTGTCTTACTGGTTGTTTGGCCTGAGATGTCCAGCAGTGGAGTTTGCAGGCAATTAGATAGAGCTTGATCTTGGTGCTGAGATGAGGTCCTCCAGGAGGCCTCACTCAGATTGATATTCCCTGGGGTGTGAGGTTCTCTGTTAGTCCAGCGGTTTGTACTTGGAGCTCCCACCACAGGAGCTCGGGCCCAACCTCTAGCCTGGGAACCAATATCTCACAAGCTTCATGGCACGGTAAAAAAAAAAAAAAAAAAAAGGAGCAGTACAATATCAAAGAATAAAAAACAAAATAAAATTAGAATGATAAAAAATATATTAGGAAAAATAAAACTATAATCAAAACACCTGCAACAAGGTAAAATAAAACCACAACAGAAAAAAGAAAAAAAAAAGGTGGGGGGGGAACAAGCCAAAAGGAGAGAACAATAACAAAATATAAAGCATAAAATAAAATTAGAATAATAAAAGATTAGGAAAAATAAAAATATAAAAGAATCAACAACAATGAATCAACATCATAAAACAGAACCCCAAGCTAAAAGAGAAAAAAAAGCCTGGGCTATGGGGGTGGAGTTTAGGTGGCAGTGGAACTTAGGCAGGGGAGTGGTTTAGGGTGGGGTGGGACCTAGGTGGGTGGGTGGGTGACATTTGAGTGTGGGGCGGGGCCTAGGCTCAGGACCCACATAGCTAGAAAAGGCCCTAGGGGCAGAGCCTAGGCAGGGAGACATTCAAGCATGGGGCAGGGCCTCTGCTTAGGACCTGCTCAGAAGGGGAGAGGCAGCACGTGGAAAGGAGGGCCTCTGGAGTGTGGAGTTCTGGAGTTTGGAGGTAAGGCCCTGGGTCAGGGTGTGTGGGTGGAGTTTAGGCCCAGGACATTGGAGGGGGTCTCCGTGTGCAGAGGTGGGGCCCTGGGGGGGGTGTCTAGGGGCGGGGCTTGGGCTCTGAGCAGCAGGAGGGAGGCTCTGAGGGCAGAGGATTAGGCCCAGGAGCCCAGTAGGCTCCCCGGTGCCTAAGTGGACAGGGAAAGCACTGGCTCCATTCCCTTCCATTCCTCCACTCCCCTCCCCCACCATCTCCCCCAGGGTCTCCCCCGTTGCTGCTGGACCCCTAACTGTGGGTGGGTCCTGCTGGGTGTAGGAACTCCTCCCCTCCCCCAGCTGCCCCTCAGGGCTGCCGGTCCCACTTTTGCTCCCCCTTCCCTCCCTCCCACTACTCCCTCAGGACCTGTGCAGCTGGAGGGGGCCTCAGGTGGGCAGAGGATCAGGCCTGGGATCTCAGCAGGTTCCTGGGGGCCCAAGTGGGCAGAGAAAACCTGGCCATGCTCCCTTTTGATCCTCTGCCCTCCCAATGGTCCCCCAATTTCCCCCTTCAGTTGTGGGATCACTTCCCCTCCCCCAGCAGCCCCTCAGCAGGGGTGCCAGTCCCATCCCGTCTCCACTTCTTCTCCCCCTTCACTTCCCCCATACCCCGCATCCTACCCAGTCACTGGGGGGTCCTCCCATCCCCTTAGGTGTCCATGGTCCCACTGGTGCCTAGTAGGTGCCCTAGTTGTGAGGAGATGCGAATTCAGCCTCCTCCTAGTATGCCATCTTGACTCTGCCCCTCTGTTAATTTATTAACATAACAGAAAAGTCTATCTGAAACAATGTGCCCCAGTGTCCCACTATGTCTTATGAAAAAAATGCGTCAACACTCTCTTCTATGGCCACCACACTAGAAGAGAGTTATACATATGTACACCTGTTGCTTAACATCTGGAACAAAGCGCAGGAAGAGAAGACAGATTCATCTCACCACTAATTTATCTATGCTGTGTGAGCCTGCCAAAGATGTTAAAATTATGTAAAAATCAACAATCACTGGTCTTTGGATTACTTTTCTGCTAGTCTGAGAACTATTAGGGAAATTAAAAAGAAGCACCTAGCTGGGAACTCTTACATTGAGAGACATCGAACAAGTGGGCTAAGCTCCTCAGGACAAGAAAAGAGCCAATGAAACCTTTCCTAAGACTTAACATAGAGAAGAAGATAAGGAGATACCATTGAAAGAAAAAAGATGTTTAGTGGAGTGATTAAGAACTGGTATCCCAATGAATCACTGTTTTTGAAAGTACACATAAAAATATTTCAAAATGTTTCCTCCCATGTCCAAATGAATCCTTAGCTATCTCAATCCCCCTCCTTGAATTCCCTCCCACCTCCCTGCTTGTATTCTCTCTCTCTCTGTCTCTTCAAATAAGAAAATGATTTGAATTCTGATATCTCTTATTTCTGTATCACTCACCTGGCCTCCCACACCCAATCATACTTCCCCCATGCAATTTCCAGGTTAGAGAGGCATATGGATGAGTAAACGTGAAATGGTAATGGAGTGTGATAAAACTTAGGTAGAGGAAGTAGATGGTATTATTACTGAGGAAGTGCCCCCAACCCAGAAATCAGATGTGGGAGGGGTGGTGATGTGATGATGGGCAGATGTGTCACACTGTCATCTTTACATGGGAATGTGTTTGTCTTACTCCTTTAAATCAAAAGTCCTTCATATTAGGGTTTGGGTTATACTCCTTTGTAAAGCCACAGTGCCTACTACTGTGCCTCGCAGACATCAAATGTTGAATTCACATCTTCTTTACATGAACATTTTACATAAGGAACAAATGCCATCCAGATAAACAATATAATGCAATGCCAGAAATGTAACTACAGTGCTAATAAACTAGCATTTACTGTATCTCTCATCTATGTCCACCACTGTCATGGGCTGTGGACAAGTTACACAAAAGTGTAAGACACGATCTTTGCTTTTCAAGAACTCAAAGGGCAGACCGGTTACTTCTTAGGAGCTAGCTGATAATCAGGAAACTTTTACAATTAATAAGATAATTATCTTAGGGAGCCTACTTCAGGCATTTCTGTTATGATTTAGGGAGCCAGAAGCTGAGGTGGTCAAATAGTCTTCTTCATATTGACCAAAATAGGAATGAGGACAAGCCAGGGTGAATTGAAGGTCTATGTGGAAGCATCAGGAGCACAGCAGCAGTAACACTTGATCTTTCTCAACTCTGTGAAATTCATTATATTACTGAGATCAAGAAATACTTCTGAATATGGTGATCATACTTGAAAATGGGAGATGGGCTGCCACTCTTTTAGTGGAAGCAAGCATTAAGACTGTTAGATTATCAGAGCCCACAGCAAGGAGTGGGCTGACCCTGTCATGTTGCTGCATCCCCACTCTCAGACTAGTCACAATACTCTCACTTACCTGTGTGTTTGTACGTCACAGCCCCTGCCATAACATCTCCCTGAGAAAACTGATGCACTGTGACCCCAGCTTTCCTCACTGTCCCATGCTGAGGTTCTCGAACAATCATGAACATCAGTTTCATATCATCACTGTCCACATCAGTAGCAAAAATGTATTCAGAGGTAATGACCACCTCTTCGCCCTCTGAGCAGTGCATCATTGGAATGAGGTCTACCTTTAGGACCGGTGGCTCATCATTTACAGGGAACACCTAAGCAGGAAAAAAAATTCATGTTTTCAAGAAAAAAGAGCAATGACAAATTGCCCAACTGGTAACTCATAGCTCGTAATTGGAATGACAGGCATTTTCAATCTTCCAGACACATGAAACAATAGCCATGGAATTTGGCCAAGCCATCTGTATCTTTTAACTTTCCCCATATGAACCAACTTGCAAGAAATGACCCACATGAGAGACATTTTAGGTAGGAATGGGAGAGTATGGTTATGGTTTGGGACTCAAAGCTCTCATTTGTTTCAAGACAGACAAAATACAAATGTGATATAAAGCATCCTTCACCCAAACCCCTATCCTCCTTCGCTAAATTTACCCATATTCCAGAGGAAATCTAGTCCTTGTGGTCTGAGCATTTACATTTACCACATCAAAGTTATTTATATTTCAAATTACTTGATGATTACAAGGCTTTCCTCTACTCTCAACTTCCTGCCACCCAGGAAGTTTCTTTGGACTTATAATAAGCAGCAGCTGCATTTCAAACATTTTGAGTTAAATCTGAAACCCCATAACCATTAAATCAATGCCAGTTTTCAACTTGATAAAACATTTTTCTCTCACTGTCATGAAAATAAATTTCCAAGTAGAAAGGGAAAAAAAGCAACATTGGATCACACTGGCTGTCCAAATTTTAAAGATTTTGTAGAAATTTGAAAAAGTATGTCTTCTAAACAGGAATGAAGGACAGTCCTCCTCTGAGTTCACGACCACAACTCAGTGTGTGCTGCACATTTATTTATCAAGTCTGGCCTGTGAATACCCTCACCCCTACATTTCCTTGCCCCACGCTTCAGCCAATGTGATCTTTTTAAAACGTGGCTTTCATCAAGTCATCACACTGTGGGAACCTTCAATGGCTTCCCAAAGCTTTTCCTAGGATGTCTTCGGCTTCATCTCATGCTATGGGGTTCCTTTGCCACTCCTGTCCATTTCTACCCCCAAGACACTGTGTTCCACACACGTCAGGCGTTTGCCCCGTCTTTGCATCCTCTCTCTGTCCCTTGCCTGGTATGTTCTCCTGTAGCTCTTTGCTTGGCTACCTCCTCCTTCACATTACATATGGATTCCTCCAGGAAAACTTCTTGACAACTCAGACTCACTTAGAAACTTCCCTTGTTTACTCTCTTTTAGTACCCCGTTTACTTGTAGAACACATCCACATTTTAACTAATTATTTCAGTGATAGTCTGTTTAAAGCCTGCCTTCATCCCTTGCCCATAACTCTAAAAGAAGAGGAAGTTTATTTATCTTGTTCATCAACATAGTCCAAGAATTTAACATAGGACCTGGCATATAGCAGGCACTTATTAAGTACTTATGGAATAAATGAATGAATGAATGTAACTATGTATATATGCCCTGGTTACCCTACTGTTTCAACAGGCTAACAACTCAACAACAAATATACATGAAATTATGAAGACACTTTCCTTTAAAAGGTAGAGAGATGGGGTGATGGAAACCCAGGTTTACTTATTTAACTAAAGATAGAAAAGTATGCAATACTCTATTCCATTTTCTACTGGCTTAGTAGGAAACAATATCTTTGTTCAAGTCCTCTACGTAGATTCAGTGAAGACCTTCTTTATTATTGTTCTTGACTCCATCTGATCAATCTCACCAATACATTCATGATCATCACCTTGCAGCAGTTCCCAAAATATCCTCAGCTTTCAAATGCATAAAAAGTCCAAAGGCAATAGAATTAAAAACATTCCTCCCGAATGAAAAAAAAATCACACATAATTGTCCAAAAATTTCCTGAAGCTCTGATTGGTTTCCAAAGGCTATGCCCTTTTGTCTCAAAAGTAATAATAAATTCTTTTCCCCAAATTCACTGCTTAGGGTCATTAATGAGAAGATGGTCATGGACAGAAGACAGAGTTGGGGTTTTCACTGGAAATTTGCTTTTCAGGAAAAAAAATTAACTCAGAAAAGCTTTCTTTATATGCAAAAGTCTGCCAATAAAGAAAACTCTCCTTTTTGAGGCTGAAATAACATACAGCTTTTCATCTCGATATAAGAACATCATCAGAACTAACTGGAAAAAATGAAAAGGAGGGGCTAGGCACTATGACTGGCATGGATAAGTGCTCAGGAAATGTTAGCAAGGATGGTAATTACAATCACCTGTTAATTTAGATCTGGGCAGTGGCAAGGAGGAAAGAACGCTGGCCTGAGTACCAGAGTGGAGATGCCAGCCCAGGTCTACATGGTCAAGTTAATGGCTTTGGACAAGTCATTCAACCTTCTCAGACCTTTGCTATAGGATGGGGATAACTCCTTTTCTGTGTACTTCTTAAAACACTAGATGGATGTGATCGTTCTATTATTAACTGTAAAATATCTTACAAACACATTATTATGACCATTAATAATAATTTCATACTACAAAGAACTGACAAAATTGAAACAGAAATAAAATTTGGTACGGTAAGAATAATTAGTGGATCTTCAGGAAGTGTGATAAGTCTTCTGCTGACCTTCCTTTGTCACTAACTATAAATACCTGCAAATCCTGTGAGTTATGCTTGTGGACGTGGATGGTCACCCAACAGAGAAACTCGGGGGTTCCCATCAGGCCTTTGAGCATGTACTCAACCTTTATGTGCAGATTTTCCTTCATTTGTCAAAAGGGGGAAAATAATCATCTCAAACAGGCCAGGAGTATATAGTACAGGAATTCACAAAGGGTCACATTGCACATATAGATATGGCTCCTTGCACACAACAGGGAAAAGCCCAGCGACGCTAGCCTAACCTGTCCAACTGCTAAATATTTCTGGGCGTTACAGCTCAAAAATATTAGGAATAATTTATACATGGAAATGACGGCTTTTTAAATTAAGTCTCTGGGTTTGAGGTCAGAGTAGTTCTACCTTTAAATCGATTGGCACAAGAAACTCATATGCCCATTTCACCAATATAAGTTTGCTCTCTATTGCCTGTCCTGACATAATCAAAGATGTAAGCAGACACCTTCTTGCTCTGAAGTCCATGTGCTTCAATTTCTATCAGAGACCCCAAGAGGCTTCCAAACTAGAAGGTTTGTTTCTATATGAACCATGGAGGAAACTTACTACGTACCTCAATGTATAGCACACATTCTGCTGCATTTATGCCATCTGTGACCTCCAGTAGTATGTCATCCTGAAGTATCTCAGATCCATCATGCTGATACCTGTGGGGATGATAGCTGTCACTAACCTCTCAAGGCCACTGTGAGAGTGCACTGAGATTCCTGTGACAAGAGCTTTTCCATGGTTTTGGCCATATGTTCAACAAATAAATAAATAACCAAAACCCCAGCATAATCATGAAGTCACATATGTAACTACTGTACTCAAGTATCCTTAAATGTAAAATTGCTCCACCCTGGAAAAATGTGTTTATGCATTCATAACTTGTCCCCAAATCAAAAAGCAGCTCTTCAAATTGTCACTGTAAAAATGGGAACCAGTGGGTGTAGCTCTGCCTACTTACTGAAAACACTGCCAGGGGCAAAGGGGACACTGAGACTGAGCAGTGACAGGTAAAAGTGGGACACTAAGTGGATTTTGGTAATTCTCCCTCCTCCCCCACTTTTAAGGTTATTCCTTCTACCTGTGCTCTGGATTGATTCAGCTCTGCCCTAAAACTTTATCTATGGATTATTCATTGCCTCTCTCTTGCCACTTCCCCCTTGCCATTTACTAACTCTTTTCCTCTCAACCTATAAAGATTCTTGAATTTCTCTAGACTTAAAAGTATTTTTTCGGGACTTCCCTGGTGGTGCAGTGGTTAAGAATCCACCTGCCATTGCAGGGGACACAGGTTCAATCCCTGGTCCAGGAAGATCCCACATGCCACAACTATTGAGCCTGTGCTCTAGAGCCTGCAAGCCACAACTACTGAGCCCATGTGCCACAACTACTGAAGCCCGTGTGCCTAGAGCCCGTGCTCCACAAGAGAAGCCACCTCTCGCTGCAACTAGAGAAAGCCCACACGCAGCAGTGAAGACCTAACGCAGCTAAAAATAAATAAATAAATTTACAAAAAATGTATATATATATTTTTTCTAGGTCTTGCCTTGACCCTATTTCCTTTTAATTCTCAGTCAAGTTTCTTAAAGGAATTGTCTAATTCTACACTTTCCATTTACTCTTCAGTCCACTGTAGTGATACACAGTAAGCTCTAAATAATTGTTGAATTGAGTCAAAATTTCAGCTTATCAATGATCCGTTCAAGACACTCAGTTATGGAAGTAAGTTCTAGGAAATGAAATTAAAAGTTGCTTTAAAAATTGTACTGTATATTGAACATATGTAAAGTTTACATATGAAAAAATTCCAGGGCTAAAACGTGTTTTACTCAGGACTAGACTCCCTCATACACTAGCTAGGGATTCGATTCCAGTGGTGGAGAAAGCCCACCTCCTACTCCCAGTTTCCCTCCCAACACTGCCTCATATGCTTTATTTTGTCATATTCCCTGATATCTTCATCAAAAATAGATTGGTATGTGATAATGTGCTAATTCAAATATACTTACCATGCTAATACCTCTAAAAGGGCCAAATAGGTCTAGGAGTACACATCCAAATGCATGGCTATGGAATCAAACAGAACTTCTTTCAAAACCAGAGTCCTGCACACACTAGCTAAGTGACCTTAACCTCTTCGTGTCTTAGTTATTTCAACTATAATATGAGAATAGAACCATCTACCTTGTCAGGTTTGACTGCTGTGAAGTTTAATGAAAAAAACCATAATTGCAAGTCTCTAGAAGAATGCTTGAAATATACGTGCTGGCAAACACTGGTACTTTTTTTTTCTATCCATCGTTCGTTCCCTACTAAGAATTACCTAAACAGAGCTGTCTTTCTAACAGGTAGGAAAGAGCTGAGATCTTGGGGGGAAAAAGGAAATTTTAATGAGGATAAGAGTAGTGAAAAGAGGTTAGGATATTGGAAACTGTAAATAAAGCAGTGTAAATAAACTGTTGGATGAAAATGATCTTCCTGTACACAAATCCTCCTTCCTCATCAATTTCTAAATGTAGAACTAAGCATTTGATGCCTAATACCTTCTACTACACTTTATCAAAAAGGCCAAAATTCCCCTTTATAACTTGAACTTGTACAAGTGAGAAATTAACCAGTATGTTTGTCTACCTGACCACTGCTTTTGAGTATCTTGCATTGTTTTACAGAGAAGGTGTTTTACTAGATTTTAAAGAAAATGTTTCTTACATAACTGCATTAGGTAGAAGAAATTAAAGTCCTCAAGGTGAGGGGAACTACTGTAGGACCATAAGACAGGGATTACTCCACCCCTGACTGTTAAGAGACCCAAGTACTATTCCATGTCCTACCTACCCAACCTACCCTACTTATCTGCCCTCAAATCTCCTCCCCAGCAGAATGGATTAAAAATTCACACTAAAGACTTCGATCAACAGAATTCTATCCCCCAGTTGCCAGGCTTAAGAAATTGGCTTTTCTTAAAACCAAGTTCAATTATGTAGATAAGCCTTATAGATTATTTCAAACTCTATTCATCTAGTTTGATTGTTACCCCCTTGTGATATGTGCAGTTGCAGCAAATTTAATATTCATGGTAATTGAATTTTTGTTGCTCAAATATTCATAATGTCATTCCTACAAGTACAGCAAGCCAGAGGGAAAGAAAATGTCTTGGGGGGGAAACTAAAGGATTGTCATTATAATTTTCAACTGACCCTGGAAAAGTATTAGGTGGCATGTTGTTACACCTGAAAGAATTGGACAAACTTCTTACACTGCCTCACAATTGATTCAGATGGGAGCCAAAGCATGTAAAACAAAGAAGCCAGGAAATGTTCTGACCTAACTTTTAAGGCCTGGAGGTCTCCCCAAGAAAATATGGCCCCTGTGTTTAGAGGAAATCCATTCAGCTCCACCCTTCCGTGCTGAGGCTGTCTCTGCAGGGAGAAGTGGATGTTGTCCAGTTTGGTGTCCACGTCAGAAACCAGGACATGATCTGTGCTGATGACACACTGACTTCCCTCAGCCACTCTCAGAGGGTTGGTAAATACCTAGAAAGAAGGAAGGAAACATTTAAAGCCTTGTTCCATGAGGTGTACCTGAAGACAGAGCTCATGAAACCAACAGAAAACTTCCAGCACCATTTTCACATGTCAATCAAACTTTCAAGAATGTGCTAAAGGGAACAAGTTCATAGCTGAACATCCTGGCTGAAAAGTATTTTTTACTAAATGCTTCCAATTCTAAACATTGATGGACACAAAGAAACAAGGCAGATCTAGAAACCTGAAAGCATCTGCATTTCATTGATCTCAGACCCTGTAGAGTAGAAGCAGCTGTCAGATTTACTATCACTGGTGCTAAATTGAGAAAATAATAACATTCCTCATCATGTCCGCACCTACCATTGCTCGGCACATATGTACCTTCATCTACAAAATGAACAAAACCTACATCAAATTCCCCTAGAGAAAGAATCCATCTCTTTTTACATCCTAAAAATTCTTAAAGACTTGGGAAATTGACTGGAGCTTTTAAGCATCAGGCTAGTGAGTGTTTTAAATATGGAAGTAGAACAGGGAAATTAAAGACTAGAAATTGAAGATTTCATAGGAAATAGATTTATTCAAGCATTAGACTTAAATATTAAAGCCATAAAGATAATTTTCTCTAACAGAAAAACTCACCGCTCAATAAAAATTTACTTGAAAGTAAAAAGTAAGTTAGAAGGGCTTGGGCTATTTTATCATCACATTGGGAGTTGGCAAAAAGTGTTCTGTGGTCAAACACATCTAGAAAATAGTCACATACGGTATCTTCACCTTGGAGATTTATAAGATTCGTAAGTGTATTCAGCATTCTGAGACCCTACAGTAGGAAAATCTGCTAACTTTGTTTAACCCATCATTTTCTCACATTTGTATTACTACACAGAAGCAAAAACAGGGAGATACAGTTGGGCTACCAAGTCATGGGCTCTGAAGGCTCCTCACACATGGTCTGGGGCGAGCACTCTGCTAACGTGAGGACACAGGGTTCTCCAAGGAAGCAGCTACTCTCTTCAGAGCAGCTGCCACTCCTAGAAAGGAGAGCACTCCCTGAGGCAAGAGCTGGTAAAGAGGAGGGGGGCCTGAGAAATGGGCAGAGGAAAGGGAAATGAGCAAGAAATCACAGCCTCCACCCAGAGCCCTGCTCCATCCTCCCACCCACCAGGGCACAGCCGCCCCAAGGGCAGCTCCTTGGATCATGGAAATGATGGGACCATGCTCCCTGGGACAGCTGCCTTGTATTCTGTAATAAACTACTTCTGCCAGCAAAGGACGACATAAAGTAAGAGCCTTTTCTCCCTACAGCCACTCACCCACACCCTTCCTAAGTGCCTTGCTCTGATTTTGCCAAAACTACATTTTCACCGTTTGTAGTAGAAAGAAATAAATGGAGCTCTTATTTAAAGAGGATTATTACCACTGAAACACGGTCCATGTCCGCCAATCTCATTTTGTCCTGAGTTGCATCGATTAATATCCCAAGATGCTAAGTTTCAAGGAATATACTTTGCCTCATTAGACGATTTTTAAACATATATGTATTTCAGGACAACTTTAAAAAACTAAAAGCTAATTTGCCCCCCCATTAATTATTCACTTTCTAGTCCCTGACTGAACCCAGTGCTTGGATTTCTGGAACTTCAGGTCAGCATGGTGTCAAGATCCCCTAATGGTTATCACTTAGCCAGCGATAACTGGATTTTCACACCAGGGAACCACTCCCATAACTAGGTTCACTGAAGCCACTCAATTAATTTTATTTCTACTATTCTCAGTTCTCTACAGTACTATTTCATTTGTCCCGTCCACTGTAGAAAAAAGACAGAAGCCACTAAGCCTCCTGAGCCCCAAGTCCTCGTAACTATTCCATTTACCTTCAAATGATGGAGGTAACTATTCACTTCACCCTTTCTCATATTTCCACAGATCATCTTTCTCTAGCAAGAGGCTGGACAGCTTGGCATAAAAACTTGTTTCTCTGTGGTTGTTCTATAACATACATTAGTTTCTTTAGATGCTGGGCTATTTCAGGGCATGTATCTCATACATAGAAAAGGATGGTCTGAATAAAATCTAATCAAATTAAGAGCCATTCTGAACTATTTTTTATACAGGGAACGTGATCTGGTCCCTGACAGGGAAGGAGGCAAAGAACATAGTTTACGTTCCTTTTTTGTGAGCTCTTGGGCCCATCTTCTACCAAATATTGCAAGCTCAGAGGCTGGTGGGGTCATGCCAGTGATGTAAATGGGTGTCTTGAGTTGGGTGGGGACTTGGGTGACTGGGGAATGTGCCCTGTTCAGCTGCTGCGGGGTGGGGGTAGGGAAGTGGACTCAGTGTTGCCAGAGCTTCCAAATTTTCAAGAGAAGCCAGAAATCCAAACTGGATACAAAACCTCCTGATGTCCAAGTGTTGGCAACTCATTATTTTCAAATATTATTTAGACTCATCAAAACAGTTGTGTGGTTTGGGTAAGCCTCTTGGTCCTGCAGGGTGAGACTGCTCCACAACTTTGGGCAGCTGTAGAGATGGTGAGGAGGGCAAAGGAAAAGGAGTATCTGTGCTTTCTTGGCTATATTCCAGGTGGCTGCCTGGGAAGGTGGCCTCTTTCCTTAGGGATGACACATGTGAGTTCTAGTCCCCTCTGGCTCCTAATGAGTGAGTAATCACACTTTCCGCTTTTGAGGGAAAAAGCAAACCTAGGAATAGCCACCCTCATTAACTCTAGTGCTCTGATGGGGAGGGAGCAGGTAGGGAACAAATTCTCACCATGAATCCCAGCCTCGCAGATAAGATGCACAAGGTAGCATCGCCTTTGTAGTTTGATTTTAATGAGAGACCCAAGTGCTTTAAAGCTTACACAAACATTGGGGAGTGGAACAGCATAGGATGCAAGGGTCCATCTTAATTCATTTTAGAAAATTAAAGAGCTTATTTAGATGACAGAACAGCATAGCTGGCCTGCGCAGAGAGCAAATAAGCCTTTCTGGTTGCTAAGAGACTCCTAATTTAATCCCCTTCACCCGATCAACACATGAAACTCAGCGGAAAGGAAAGGAAAGAGATTTTGATAAAGCTTTGAAAATAATGCCAAATTCAGCAACTAGAAAATCTCATCTTTTAGATAGAAAGTCCCATAGGAGGTGAAGGACTCCCCACTCCATGCTTTTTTTCCCTACACTGTAGCTGGAAAATAAAAAAGTTCTTTAAAAGAGCCTAAAGAGAAGTTAGCATTTTGAGTAACAAAATCTTTCTTTCCGGACTTCCCTGGTGGCGCAGTGGTTCAGAGTCCGCCTGCCGATGCAGGGGACACGGGTTCGTGCCCCGGTCCGGGAAGATCCCACATGCCGCGGAGCGGCTGGGCCCGTGAGCCATGGCTGCTGAGCCTGCGCGTCGGAGCCTGTGCTCCGCAATGGGAGAGGCCACAACAGTGAGAGGCCCGCGTACCGCAAAAAAAAAAAAAACAAAAAAATCTTTCTTTCCTTAGGTCTTCCCCCCCTTTTCATCCTTCCCATCAAGCATTATGCCTACCTCAGGGACCTGATTGTCCACCGGAAGAATCGTGATGTTAAAGCAGATCCCAAACAAAGTGCCACCGTGCTGGTTACTGACAGAAAAGGCAAACTGGACGTGTCGGGGATGGGGGCCTATATCTTCCATGGGTGGCATGTAGGCCACTTTCATATAGTTCACAGCATGCTGCAAAGCAAATCAAGACAGACATGTGGGTGCCGATTTCCCAGGATGAGAGACATTTAGAGACCTAAGTCTAAGATACCCGTCTCATTCACTGATAGGGAACATTGTAAATGCCACCATCATCAATTTGAAGATCCTAAAAAGCTCTATCTTACAAATCGCATTTTCTAAAAGCAGGAGGGAAAAGAACAAAGAAATTAAGGGGCTACATCAAGTGCTTGAAGCCAGGCAACTCTGTGAAAGACAGGAGACTTGCATTTTAACCCATCTCTGCCACAAAGTAGTTGTGTGATATTGGTCAAGCTACTTAAACTTGCGAGGTCTCTGTTTCCCTACCTATAAAATGAAAAAAATAACAGTACTTAGCACATAGGTTGACATACTCATTTAATACAACCTCTAACTACAGTGAGATTCAGCAGGTCAGCGGTAGCTGCTGCCTAAGCACTCATCATTACTGTGCCTCTAGTCAGGCCTGCAGAGCAGAAGCCACAGGAGCAGGGAGAGGGCTAATGAAGGATTTTGGAAAGCAGTAGATAGCATGCACTGACTTATGTCCCCCAC
Source organism: Mesoplodon bidens (assembly GCF_964165515.1). Taxonomy (NCBI): domain Eukaryota; kingdom Metazoa; phylum Chordata; class Mammalia; order Artiodactyla; family Ziphiidae; genus Mesoplodon; species Mesoplodon bidens. Next base: position 64,031,423 of record NC_138162.1, on the reverse strand, counting down.
AAAAAAAGATACATTGAAGTCCTAACCCCCAGTACCTCAGCATGTGACCTTACTTGGAAACAGGGTTGTTGCAGATGTAATTAGTTAAGGTAAGGCCATACTGGAGTAGGGTGGGCCCTTAATCCAATATAACTTGTTCCTTATAAGAAGAGAGAGACTCAGGGAGAACACAGCCATGGCGTGACAGAGGCAGAGAGTGGAGTGATGATCTACCAGTCAAGGAATGTCAGATTGCCAGCAAACCACTAGACGATGGAAAGAGGTAAGGTAAGACCACACTGCCCCCCGACCAAACAGGGTTTTGGAGGATGGTGGCCCTCCTGAGACCTTGGTTTCAGACTTCTAGCCTTCTAGCCTCTAGTTTCAGAACTGTAAGACAATACATCTCTGTTCTTTTAAGCCACCTAGTTTGTGGTACTGGGCTATAGTAGCCCTAGGAAACTAAGATGGTAGGATATTGGATGAACTGACTTTGACGGAGTAAAAACATATGCACCAGGTCCCTAAATCAGAGCCCTAAGCCAGGGACCTAAATTGATGCAAAAGACTGTGTTGAATTATAACAAGATTTTACAATCATATCCAGCTTGATCAAGCATTTTCAAATGTTACATGTCACTTGCTTAATGGAAATGTGCAAGCAGAAAGAATATAGACATCAAGTATTTGTTGCTTGTGACAGATGTCAAAGGCCAATACTCTCAAGTGCAATGTTAGGAGCACCGTACCTTCTCAGAGGACACTTCCATCATGTTTGTCAACATTTGAGCATAGCATCATACCTGAGTGAATGACTTCAACCCTGGAGCTGCAGGGTTTTTGGTTAGCCTTGGTATGCTGTCTACCATGAATAATTTCCCAGCATTATTCAAGTGTCTAAACAAAAATACAAGAGAACACATCAGCTAACTTTCCAAGTAAGAAAAATTAAATCAAAGAGTAGCCCACAACCAAATGTCCTGAAGCTAAAAGTACTCACTGTAGGAAAAAATCAAATGTCCCATCTTTATATTCTCTCTTTATATCAAGGCGGGGGGAGGTTATAGCCTTAAGTCTAGTATCATGAATGCCATTCTCATCATGACTGCAGAAAGTATGTACAGAATTTCTGCTCTGGCATCATGAAAGGGAATCTAACTACAATAAGATGTAGTTAGATACTCATCTTAAAAACGTTTCCTCACTATCATTTGGTAGATAATACAAACCTAAGGTATATTCATGATATTTTCTGGATTGGAATCAGAGAATATGACCACTTTTGTGGGCTGCAATATCTAAAAATAAAGCGATGAAGACTCAGTACATTTTACTAAAGAGAAAAAAGTGTTCTCTTTAGAAAAAGGGATTAAAGACTGTTTTAAGCCTACCTAAGCTGAAGACACTACAAGCTGCAGGCCACTTACCAATTAATACAGCTTTTGAAGGGAGGTATGAGACAAGTTTGAGATTAGAATAAATGCTGAATTGAATATAAGTTCATGTGTGACCAACAAAGCAAGTGAACCACAGCAGTATACATTGACACTTTCAATTCAATCCTAGAACGCAACCCTCAACTAATAGCCCAGGTGATGACTCTTCGTAGAGATACCTGAGGCTAGAGGAGAAAAATGGAGGAGTGGTTACTGTGTAGAGCAGCTCCCTGTCATATGATTCCGTATCTACAAAATGTAGATGTTTCTTAGTGATATAGGCCACCTCCGTTTCTTTAACAACCAAATGTCGAGAAACTCCAGGAACCTCTTTTGGAAGCTGGTCATCTACTGGAGTGATATGGATTGTCACCACCTGGAAAGAAATTATCTTTACCATTAACTTGAAATACCAAAAAGACACCAAAGAAAGCCACCCCACTATCATCCAGTCAAGTTATGATTTTCAAAAACTGCCATTTTGTAATACACTTCCAGTGAAAAAAATTGGGAGTTATTAGGAACGTGAAAAATGGAATATTCTCCACCCATTTTTCATCCTATCTTAAGAATATGATTATCACAATTATAGTTAATGCAGTCATGAGTGCTATAGAATAGGCATATAATACACAAAATATGTTCCTGGTTTTATTTCTACACCTCCCTTTACCAGCAACCTGGGCTTTCTCTTCCTCTTTCCACTCAGTCATAGATCCTGGAAACCTCGACATTACTTTTGGTTCCTCTTTCTCTACCCACATATAACACATCACCAAGTCCCAGAGTTTGTACTTACAAAATTTTCTAAACAGTGACCACACCCTAGTCCCACAGCTGTCATTCCCACTGTCCCTGACTTTGCTCCAATTTTCATAATTTCCTTACATCATCACAACGGCTTTCCATCAGCCCTAACTCCAATAACTCATTTTGACTTTTCATACCTCTGGTGTTATCTTTTAAAAAATACAAGTCAAATCAGGTTATTCACTTCCTCAAAAATCTAAAAAAGATACAAATGAAGTTATCAACAAAACAGAAACAGATCCACAGACATAGAAAACAAATTTATGGTTACCAAAGGGGAAAGGCAGGGGAGGGATAAATTAGGAGGCTGGGATTAACATATACACACTACTATATATAAAATAGATAACCAACAAGGACCTACTGTATCACACAGGGAGCTACACTCAATATTTTGCAAAAACCTCTAAGGGAAAAGAATCTGAAAAAGAATATATATATATATATATATATATATATATATATATATATGAATAACTGAATCACTGTGTTGTACCCCTGAAACTAACACATTGTAAATCAACCATACTTCAATAAAATTTTTTAAAAAAGAAAGTTAAAAAAAAAATTTTAACCCCCCAGGAGGGATAGAATTATTCAATCTCCTTAGCATGGTATTCAAGACCCCTCAAAATTTAAACACACTCTTTATTTCAACTTTATCTTTTACGACCTTTCAACACTAATCCAGCATCCTGATTGCACTCAGTGGACCCAGTCCTAGTCCTCAAACATGCCTCTATGCTCTGAATCCTGTTGTTCCTTCAGTCTGGAATGCTTTTCTCCTGCTCTCTCCAGCAACCTGAGTCTTTCTTACCCTTGAAGGTTCTTCTTGAAACGTTCTCCAATTTCTCAGTTGGAATTAGTTTTTCCTGAATTTTGGTTATCCCTTGATAAACACCATTATTTCATTGTCTTGTATTATTAGTTAGTAGTTTACATGTAAATCTCTCCTAGACTGAAAGTTCCACGAGGAGGATCATAGCATACCGCAAACCACATGGAATTTGGCAGTGAATAGACAGTTAAAGTCCTGGGTAAACCACTAAGTAGCTGTTACTGATCTTGAACAGGTCACTCAACTTTTTTGAGTGTCAATTTTCCTATCTGTAAATTAAGCATAATATCAACAACTTCACAGAATTTTATGAGGATCAAACATCACTATGAAGATAAAATGTCTGGCATATATTATGTGCTCAATAAATATTTTGTTCATTTCTATAACTCCACCACATCTGGCATGGTATTTTGTAGGTAGGAGGCACCTTATAAGTGTTTCCTCACTGAATGAGTCAACATGCCCTGTTTGTGATGTTAAGAATTTTCTCAAACATTCATAGATTTGGATCTTGCAAGAGGGCAAGGAGACTTTGCCAAACAGCTTTTTATCATCACATTTATTTTTCTTTACAATAATCCATGATTGGTTGGGAGAAAGCAATTACTCTCTCTCAAAATGGTACATTTGCTTGGCATCATGAGTCGTTGCACAGCCTGATGCATGAAAGTATTCTGACTCTGGTTTTGATTTATTTTAATATTGTCACTGAAGTACAGATCAGCAATGCCAATTTTTTCTAAGATAATGGTGTTCACAATAACCAATTTGAAAATGAAGAGAATTTCTTTTTTAAGTTAACATACAAAGCAAAAACTAAAACATGGTTAAGCTTTTGCTATGATACGAAAAAGACTGGAACATCAGCTCAGCCACCTACAAACCTTGCTGCCTGGGGCAAATCATTTAACCCTTTTGGGGCTCATTTTTTCTCTCTTTACACTGGGAATAATAAGGATGACTATTATAGTGAAGTGCCGTCAGATCAAATGAGATAGCTGATAGCACAGTGAGTACCTGGTATAGTAAGTGTTCAATAAATTAATTCCGTCTCCATCCTTCATTACTTTTACAAAAGCATACAGCATATTTACTATTCCATTATGAAGCATTTCAATAATTAGAAACTAAACTCAGTAATCAAAATAAAGGAACACAATGACAGTCATTTCTCCAGTTCCTGGAATCTGTGTCATGATTTTTTTTCCAGTTACGGTTTTTTGCTAATCTCTAAAGTTCAGAAATTCTCTATGGGACATCCCAGCCATGGTGTGGATCAGTGAGGCTCCACTTAATTGAAAAACTAGAGTTAATAAGGAAACAATAATTATTGTGCCTTCAACGAGACCATTTTCTATGCTAATTTATTCTCCAGTGTGTTCTTTGTGCAAAAAGAATGTACAAGCATGCTTTTCTATACCCCAGTAGTAATTCACGGTGGGCACATTTTTCAACATGCTTTATGATCGCTTAAGTTGATGTGTCTTTATATATTTATGCATGTCCAAATAATTACTGTGTCTGTGTTCTGCGGGTGAGAAAGATCCTATTTTAATAAACTCCATAGAGAAATAAAGTGTTCTCATTTTAACTGAAATTTGGTTGTAAAAAAGACCTAATTAAATACCCATTCCCACAAAGTGGAAAACTAGTGCCCATACTAGTCACTGGACTCTTGCCTTCCCCTACATGCATCCAGTCTACTTACGGCCACAAGCACCCACAGACAGATCTGCAGGGAATTGGAACATAAAGTAATAAATCAGTATATAAAATGACAACCACTAAACTTGACCCTCAGAATCCAGCTCACAATATGATACTCCACTGGCTACTATCTGCCTTCCTTATAGACCTGGGTTCTTGATCCCTTCTCTGCACTGAGCTTTGCTTTCTGCCTGATCCCTTCTTTTGCATCTTCCTTTGAGATTATCCAGTGCTATTTCTCACCCCCAGGAGTTATTTCCAATGATAGTTTTGCCCACTCCCCTTTCCGGTCTGACTTCTGATAAATGCCCACTCTGGGTGCCTGTTCTCTCCTCTGGTCATGATGCACTCCTTCTTCCCACTTTGCCCCCAGGCCTTTGTGGCATCTGCTCCTTTCTTCCTGTTTCTTAGTCCTCTTTCTCCATTTCTCTTCTATCCTTCTGTTTCGCTCTCCATTTTACTGCTAACGTTACTCTCTCCCGGGTTAAAATCTAAGGTATAAATTCTATAAAGCCCACTACTGAGAGGAATAAAGAAGAAAATATTTTTCTTTTTTTTTCCTTTTTCTGGTCAGAACTACTTTACATACAATGAACTGCATTCAGTTTAAGTATATAATTTGATGAGTTTTGACAATCTTATATACCTGTCAAGGTACCACCACAGTTAAGATACAGAATATTCTCCATGGATTTACTGGTTTTTTTGGTCGGTTTGTTTGATAGTATTTCATCATATAGATATAGTTTTTTAAACCAGTCTTCTGTTGATAAGCACTTGGGTGGTGATACAAACAATTCTGTAATAACCTAAGAAAATATTTTTCAAAAGCAAATTGAGTAGGTGAGGTTTTATTTGATGACAGTCATGGCAACCAAGGTAGAAAGAGAGGGGGGTTCTTGCTAACATCTTGTTGATGTGTAGGTAGATCTCTCAGTAGGAGTATCTAAATGGGAAAGATGAGAAGAAGTAAGAAGCATCTCCACCTGTGTGACTTCCTTCCTGTTTTAAATAGATTCTCACCTGAGATCTTTGATTTCTGCCCCTATGAAAGGAAGTGTTCTAACAGCATGGCCAAAACAATCCTGGGCCTGAGTTTAATCTTCAGTGACTGGGGAACCTTCTGATCACAAAATCTCCCATCAAGTAACCATTTCATCTGTACTTGTAGTTGAACAGCTGAAAGTTACAGATTTTGTTGAATATTTTAAATACATTTATATTTGTAAGACATGACCAGATACTCATCCAAATTGAAGATGCAGTCATCAAACAGACCACCTGATCATTTGAGTCCCTTAAAAATTGGAGCTTCAGTGATGATATCAGGGTTTTACAACACAGTAATTCTTAACAGCACGCACACATACAAAATATTTGTTTTGTTGTTATGCACACGACTAATTCCTGGAAACTCTGAAAACTAAAGATTTACACTTATTACTTCTGCATCTTACTCCTTCCCCAGTCCCTACCACATGTCTGGGTCTTCTTATTTCCCCCTCATTTCAATAAAAGTTGAAAGAACCAGAGTTTATTTTGGAACCAACACACATTTCTGGAGGTTCTACTCTGAGTCAGATACCAAGATCTGAAGACAGAGAGATGAATAAATCAGGATCCCTGTCATAAATGAGCTCACAGTTGATCCAATAAAATAAATAATGGCCTCACATTATAGTAATTTGATATCAGATTATATAAAAGGACCAGATGATCAAGCCTGGGGAAACAGGTATGGAATAGGAGCATCAGAGGATGATTCCTGGAGCAGGTGATTCTATAGCTGAGAGCCAGTCCACAGTCTGAATAAGCTAAAGCCTCCACACATCAGAAGAGGGAGAGCTGGGAAAAAATGGACACTAGATGTACTCTACTAAACATACTGCTACTGCATCAATGAGTTTTAATTATCTTCAATTAAAAGGATGTGGCTAATCTCGTCTATTCTTAAGAGACCATGTGACAGATTTGGAGAATAATCTAGTTCAAAAAAGATGAAGGCTGAGACTAAAGCAATGACGGTGGGGTGGGGAAGTAGAGACAGATGAGAGAAATTTCTCAAGTAGATTTATTAAGATTAGCTGTCCAACTGGTTATGCAGATACTCAAGAGAAAGGGGGTAGGGATGACTTCAAAGACTCTAGTTACAGTGGTTTCATGCAAATTTTCAGGGAAATATGCTAAATGTCTTGTGAACATGTTGAGTTTAAACTGAAGGCAGAGGTCTGCCAGAGCCAGAGAGACCAGCTGCCCGACTTCACTGTCACCTGGAGATGGCTGGCTGCAGCCACCCGCCAGCCAGAGAGGGCACCTTCAAGATGGCGGAGGAGTAAGACGTGCAGATCACCTTCCTCCCGACAAATACATCAAAACTACATCTACATGTGGAACAACTCCTACAGAACAGCTACTGAACACTGGGAGAAGAACTCAGACTTTCCAAAAGGCAAGAAACTCCCCACGTACCTGGCCATGTGGCTGACAGGATCTGGGTACTCTGGCCGGGTGCCACCCTTAGCATCTGAGGTGGGAGAGCCGAGTTCAGGACACTGGTCCACCAGAGACCTCCAGGTCCCACATAATATCAAACAGTGAAAGCTCTCCCAGATATCTCCATCTCAATGCTAAGACCCAGCTCCACTCAATGACCAGCAAGCTACAGTGCTGGATACCGTATGCCGAACAACTAGCAAGACAGGAACACAACCCCACCCATTAGCAGAGAGGCTGCCTAAAATCACAATAAGGTCACAGACACCCAAAAACACACCAATGGACATAGTCCTGCCTACCAGAAAGACAAGATCCAGCCTCATCAAGCAGAACACAGGGACCAGTCCCATCCACCAGGAAGCCTACACAACCCACTGAACCAACCTTACCCACTGGGAGCAGACACCAAAAACAACAGGAACTACGAACCTGCAGCCTGCAAAAAGGAGACCCCAAACACAGTAAGTTAAGCAAAATGAAAAGACAGAGAAATACGCAGCAGATGAAGGAGCAAGGTAAAAAGCCACCAGACCAAACAAATGAAGAGGAAATAGGCAGTCTACCTGAAAAAGAATTCAGAGAAAAGATAGTAAAGATGATCCAACATCTTGGAAATAGAATGGAGAAAACACAAGAAACATTTAACAACGACCTAGAATAAGTAAAGAGCAAACAAACAGTGATGAACAACAAAATAAATGAACTTAAAAATTCTCTAGAAGGAATCAATAGCAGAATAACTGAGGCAGAAGAACAGATAAGTGACCTGGAAGATAAAATAGTGGAAATAACTACTACAGAGCAGAATAAAGAAAAAAGAATGAAAAGAACTGAGGACAGTCTCAGAGACCTCTGCGACAACATTAAACAGACCAACATTCGAATGATAGGGGTCCCAGAAGAAGAGGAGAAAAAGAGAGTGTCTGAGAAAATATTTCAAGAGTTTATAGTTGAAAACTTCCCTAATATGGGAAGGAAATAGTCAATCAAGTTCAGGAAGCACTGAGAGTCCCATACAGGATAAATCCAAGGAGAAACATGTCAAGAGACATATTAATCAAACTATCAAAAATTAAATACAAAGAATAAATAATAAAAGCAGCAAGGGAAAAGCAACAAATAACATACAAGGGAATCCCCATAAGGTTAACAGCTGATCTTTCAGCAGAAACTCGGAAAGCCAGAAGGGAGTGGCAGGACATATTTAAAGTGATGAAAGAGAAGAAACTACAACCAAGATTACTCTACCCGGCAAGGACCTCATTCAGATTCGACAAAGAAATTAAAACCTTTACAGACAAGCAAAGAGAATTCAGCACCACCAAACCACCTTTACAACAAATGCTAAAGGAACTTCTCTAGGCAGGAAACACAAGAGAAGGAAAAGACTTACAATAACAAACCCAAAACAATTAAGAAAATGGTAATAGGAACATATGTATCGATAACTACTTTAAATGTAAATGGATTAAATGCTCCAACCAAAAGGCATAGACAGCTAAATGGATACAAAAAGAAGGCCTGTATATATGCTGTCTACAAGAGACCCACTTCAGACCTAGGGACACATACAGACTGACAGTGAGGGGATGGAAAAAGATATTCCATGCAAATGGAAATCAGAAGAAAGCTGGAGTAGCAATTCTCGTATCAGACAAAATAGACTTTAAAACAAAGACTATTACAAGAAGTAAAGAAGGATACTACATAATGATCAAGGGATCAATCTAGGAAGAAGATATAACAATTGTAAATATTTATGCACCCAACACATCAATACATAAGGCAAATGCTAACAGCCATAAAAGGGGAAATCGACAGTAACACAATCATAGTAGGGGACTTTAACACCCCACCTTCACCAATGGACAGATCATCCAAAATGAAAATAAAGAAACACAAGCTTTAAATGATACATTAAACAAGATAGACTTAGTTGATTTTTATTGGACATTCCATCCAGAAATAGCAGACTACACTTTCTTCTCAAGTGCTCATGGAACATTCTCCAGGATAGATATTATCTTGGGTCACACATCAAGCCTTGGTAAATTTAAGAAAATTGAAATCGTATCAAGTATCTTTTCTGACTACAACTCTATGAGACTAGATATCAACAAAAGGAAAAAAATCTGTAAAAAATACAAACACATGGAGGCTAAACAATACACTACTAGATAACCAAGAGATCACTGCAGAAATCAAAGAGGAAATCAAAAAATACCTAGAAACAAATGACAATGAAAACATGATGACCCAAAACCTACGTGATGTGCAAAAGCAGTTCTAACAGGGAAGTTTATAGCAATACAATACTACCTCAAGAAACAAGAAACATCTCAAATAAACAACCTAACCTTACACCAAAAGCAATAAAAGAAAGAAGAACAAAAAACCCCCAAAGTTAGCAGAAGGAAAGAAATCATAAAGATCAGATCAGAAATAAATGAAAAAGAAATGAAGGAAACAATAGCAAAGATCAATAAAACTAAAAGCTTGTTCTTTGAGAAGATAAACAAAATTGATAAACCATTAGCCAGAGTCATCAAGAAAAAAAGGGAGAAGACTCAAATCAATAGAATTAGAAATGAAAAAGGAGAAGTAACAACTGATACTGCAGAAATGCAAAGGATCATGAGAGATTATTACAAGCAACTATATGCCAATAAAAGGCAGCCTCTTCAATAAGTAGTGCTGGGAAAACTGGACAGCTACATGTAAAAGAATGAAATTAGAACACTTCCTAACACCATACACAAAAATAAACTCAAATGGATTAAAGATCTAAATGTAAGGCCAGACACTATAAAACTCTTAGAGGAAAACACAGGCAGAACACTCTATGACATAAATCACAGCAAGGTCCTTTTTGACCCACCTCCTAGAGAAATGCAAATAAAAACAAATAAAAACAAAAATAAACAAATGGGACCTAATGAAACTTAAAAGCTTTTGCACAGCAAAGGAAACCATAACCAGACAAAAAGACAATCCTCAGAATGGGAGAAAATATTTGCAAATGAAACAACTGACAAAGGATTAATCTCCAAAATATAGAACCAGCTCATGCAGCTCAATATCAGAAAAAACAAACAACCCAATCCAAAAATGGGCAGAAGACTTAAATAGACATTTCTCCAAAGAAGATTTACAGATTGCCAACAAATATATGAAAGGATACTCAACATCACTAATCATTAGAGAAATGCAAATCAAAACTACAATGAGGTATCACCTCACACCAGTCAGAATGGCCATCCTCAAAAAATCTACAAACAATACATGCTGGAGAGGGTGTGGAGGAAAGGGAACCCTCTTGCACTGTTGGTGGGAATGTAAATTGATATAGCCACTATGGAGAACAGTATGGAGGTTCCTCAAAATCTAAAAATAGAACTACCATATGACCCAGCAATCCCACTACTGGGCATATACCCTGAGAAAGCCATAACTCAAAAAGAGTCATGTACCACAATGTTCATTGCAGCTCTATTTACAATAGCCAGGACATGGAAGCAACCTATGTGTCCACCAACGGATGAATGGATAAAGAATATGTGGCACATATATACAATGGAATATTACTCAGCCATAAAAAGAAATGAAATTGAGTTATTTGTAGTGAGGTGGATGGACCTAGAGTCTGTCATATAGAGTGAAGTAAGTCAGAACGAGAAAAACAAATACTGTATGCTAACACATATATATGGAATGTAAAAAAAAAAATGTTTCGAAGAACTTAGGGGCGGGACAGGAATAAAGATGCAGATGTAGAGAATGGACTTGAGGACATGGGGAGGGGGAAGGGTAAGCTGGGATGAAGTGAGAGAGTGGCATGGACATATATACACTACCAAATGTAAAATAGATAGCTAGTGGGAAGCAGCCACATAGCACAGGGAGACTAGCTCGGTTCTTTGTGACCACCTAGAGGGGTGGGAGGGAGACGCAAGAGTGTGGGGATATGGGGATATATGTATACGTATAGCTGATTCACTTTGTTATAGAGCAGAAACTAACACACCATTGTAAAGCAATTATACTTCAATAAAGATGTTAAAAAATAAATAAATCTTCCAAATAGAAAAATAAATAAATAAATAAAATGAATGTAGAGATGTCAGGTAGAGATTTTCGTACACAAGTCTGAGCTGGAGAATATTTAGGAGTCAAAAAATAGGCAGTACATGAAAACAGAGCAAAAGTCTTTCTTTTTCTCTCTGTTTCTGTTTCTCTCTCTCACTCTCCCTCTCTCCCTCCCTCCTTTTCCCCTCCCTCCCTCTCCCTACCCTCGCTTTCTTTCTCTCTCTCCCCCCTTCCCTTCTTTCTTCCCTCCCTCCCTCCCCCCAACATAAATTAAGAAGATGAATAAAAGTAGAGAAAAATATGATTATGACTTCTTTAGAAGCCCATCCATCATGAGGAATAACTGGATCTGTAGAATTCAGCCTGACATATTTGCCAAGATTTAAAAATAATTTTATTTCAATAAAGTTTTCATTACTGTGGTCTTTACTGTAGAGGAAACTGACATCTGTGTTCGTGGGTATGAAAAGTATGACCTATAAAATATACAATAGCAGAAAAGGAAAAAGGAGTCCTGAATTTTCTGTTTTTAAAAAGGCCTATAGGGCTTCCCTGGTGGCGCAGTGGTTGAGAGTCCGCCTGCCGATGCAGGGGACACGGGTTCGTGCCCCGGTCTGGGAAGATCCCACATGCCGCGGAGCGGCTGGGCCCGTGAGCCATGGCCGCTGAGCCTGTGCGTCCGGAGCCTGCGCTCCACAAGGGGAGAGGCCACAACAGTGAGAGGCCCGCATAACGCAAAAAAAAAAAAAAAAAAAAAAAAAAAAAGGCCTATAGTTTGCTAAAAACGATACGGTACTCTAGTCAGAAACATAGCTCAGTTTGAATGGATACAACAAAAGATTTAGAAATAAATCCTACTAATAGTTTCCATTTTAGATTATCAAATCATCTAAGGTCTCAAGCAAAAATGTAATCTAGAAATGGCATAATTATATGCATTGATGAAAAGAGGAGGCTGTTATTTATAAAGGAATTGATTTCTTTTCAGTCAATAAGCAGGTGAATTGAGAATTTTCTGATTCATTTTCCATTCCCTCTTAATAGGAGCACCTACTTCCTTCAGTTTCTGGGGTCTAAACGTCCTTCTTCCATTTGTTAACTTTATCTTGGCAGACAGATGAATAGCTCAATCATCTATGCATTGGCTAATGTCAGTGACCATGACACTATAAGATGATATTATATAAGCAATAGGGACACTATATGTAGTGGGTACCACTTGTTTTCAGAAGCCTTTTTTTCCATCCTTACCACCAATCATCCTCTTCTTGCAAGGCATCTACTCCTTTATAGCTGCCCAGACCCTTCCTCATCTGTAATTTGTATAGGATGATGGCTCCTTAAGCCTATTTTTGTATTCTATATATTTAAATAATATCCTTGAGTGGTAGTAAAACTCTTAGTTCTTCAAAAGCAATGATAAATAATAGCTAATATATTTATTGAGTACTTACTATGTGCCAGAAAGTTCTCAATACTTACATGTATTATGCCACTTACCCTCACAATCACTTTATAAGGATGTTGTTTTACAGATAAAGAAACCGAGTCACAGGTCAGTTAATGTCAAGAACAGGACAAAAACAAAGACAGTCTAACTACAGAGCCTATGTTTTAACCACTACACACAAAATAAGTCAGTGGGTTTTGTTATTGTTATGAAGCAAGCAAATTTTGTGAGGTGCTCTTTATAGAAGGGTCTGATGGTTAAATAACCTTGGAAACACTGCATACATGGTAATTTACATAACTGTGGAAAAGTAAGAGAGCAATTATGTTGCAGAGAAACTGACTTAATTTTGCTTACTCCATTGCTTCTCAAACTTTGAGCTTTGAAATCTGTTTTCCTGTAGTTTCTAATTACATCTTCCAGAACTGATATCTGTGGACAAGACTTTGGGAAAGAGTTCAGAGATGGACTCTTACCTGTGGCTCTGAGAGATTTGGAGGTTCGTGGCTATCCCACAGCACAAATTCAAATGAATCTTCAAAGATTTCTCCACCAAAATGACGATAGTAAATGATGCCATTGAACAGATCCATCTGAAGGAAGCCAGGGACAGGATAGCCTATTGGGTCCACAAAATATCACATACCTTTGTAACAGTCTGCCAGGTGTTGGGGTATAATGATATTGGATTTATCTCCAGAAGTTTTCTCAGTCTAGTATGTTGTATGTACCCAAGGAATCCTTTTTTTAAATTGAAGTATAGTTGATTTACAATATTGTGTTAGTTTCAGGTATACAGCAAAGGAATTCAGATATATACATACATAGGTATATATAGAGGTATATCTATATATATATCCAGATTCTTTTCCACTAAAGATTATTAGAAGATACTGAATATAGTTCACTGTGTTACACAGTAAATCCTTATTGCTTATCTATTTTATGTATAGTAGTTTGTCCATGGAATCATTATTAAATGTTCTTATCAAAGCTTATAAATAATAAAGCAGAAAAATTAAAGTTACTACATCTGCCTTAATATATAGAAAAATTAGCTTTAGAAAAATATTTTCAAGAAATAGTCTTAACATCAGCCAAGATGGAAGAGGAGAAAGACCCTGAGCTCACCTCCTCTCATGGGCACACCAAAATCACAACTATCTGCAGAACAACCATCAGTGAAAAAGGCCAGAACCCACCAGAGGAGAGCTTCTACAACTAAAGATATAAGGAAGGAACAACAACAAGATAGGTAGGAGGGGCAAAGTCACAAAATAGTCAAGTCCCATACCCCAGGGTGGGCGATCCACAAACAAGAAAATAATTACAACTGCAGAGTCTCTCAAAGGAGTAAGAGGTCCAAGCCCCAGCCCTATGGTCCTACACTTGGGAAGATGAGCCTCCAGGCATATGGCTTTGAAGGCCAGTGGGGTGACTTTTGGGAGTCCCAGAGGGCTGGGGGAAATAGAGACTTCACTCTTAAAGGGTACATAAAGAATCTCTCATGCTCCAGGACCCAGGGAAGAAGCAGTAATTTGATAGAAGCCTGGGTCAGAATCACTTGCTGATCTAGAAGAATCTCTGGAGAGACAGGAGGCAACTGCAGCTCACCCTAGGGACACAGACACTGGCAACAGCCATTTTGGGAACTTGTTCTCTACCACATGGATACTGCCACTGGCAAATGCCATTGTGGAATCTTCCCTTTAGCTTATTAGGGTGAAGACCCAGTCCTGACACAGCCACAGGCCTGTAGGCTCCAATGCTGGGATGCCTCAGGCCAAGCAACTAACTGGGTGGGGACACATCTTTACTCACCAGCAGACAGGCTGTCATAAGACCTCCTGCGTGAACAGCTGTTTCTGGACATTGCCCTGTCCACCAGAGAGCTCAGGATCCAGCTCCACCCACCACTGGGCAGGCACCAGCTCCAGAATAGCCTGGGCCCCAGCCCCACTCTCCAGGGAGCCTGCTCTAGCTTCCAGACTAGTTTCATCCACCAAGGGGCAGACACTAGCTGAAAGAAAGCCACAGATATGCGGCCTGCAGACATGACCTGCCCACTAATAGGCCAGAACCTGCACGGGGACCAACTGGGCTATGATCCCGCCTACTAGTAGACCAACACAAGCTTCAGGACTCCCTGGACCCTGTACCCAACTGTGTCAGGAAGTAGTCCCACCCACCAGTGATCCAAAACCAGCTCTAGGACCCCTGGGTCCCGCAAGCAGACTCCAGGATCTGGCTCTGCCCACCAGTAGGCCAGCATTAGCCCCAGGACCTGTTTCAACACAACAGTGGGTGGGTAACAGCCCTGGAGTCTCCTGGACCTTGACTCAACCCAATAATGAGCCAGCACTAGCCCCAGGGCCCCCTGGGGTTCTGTAGTCAACACCACCTTGTGACCCGGTCCCACCAACAAGCAGTCAGCAACCTCCACACAAGGCAGGGCCTGGCAACCAACTGGACAGGGGGCAAATCAAGCCTACAAGACTGCCTACATAGTCAGCCCACCACAAGAGAAGGACACACTCAGTCCTCATTGGGGGAACCCCTAGAGCATATAGCTCAGGTGATGAGAGGGGGATGTGCTGCTGGGACACACAGGATGTCTCCTCCAAAAGGCTACTTCTCTAAGATTGGGAAATGTAACTAACCTACCAGATACATAAAAATGAAAACAGCAACCTAGGCAAAATAAGGCAACAAAGGAACAAACGTGTTTCTAACAAACAAGATAAAACCCCAGAAGAAGAACTAAGTGAAGTGGAGATAGGCAATCTACCTGAGAAAGAGATAAGGGTAGTGTGATGATAAAGATGATCAAAGAACCCAAGAAAAGAATGGATGCATAGAACAAGAAGTTAGAAGCTTTTTAACAAAGAGTTAGAAAATATGAAGAACAACCAAACAGAGATGAAGAATACAATAACTGAAATGAAAAATACAGTACAAGGAATCAACAGTAGACTAAATGATACAGAAGAAATGACCAGGAAGCTGGAAGACAGAGTAGTGGAAATCACTGATGCTGAACAGAAAAAAGAAAAAAGAATGAAAAGAAATGAGGACAGCTTAAGAGACCTCTGGGACAACCTCAAGCACACTAATATTCACATTATAAGGGTCCCATAAGGAAAAGAAACAGAGAACCTATCAACATATTTGCAGACATAACAGATGAAAACTTCCCTAACCTGGTAAAGGAAACAGATATCTAAGTGTAGGGAGTACAGAGAGTCCTATATAGGATTAATTCAAAGAGGAACACACCAAGACATATTATAATTAAAATGGCAAAATTGGGACTTCCCTGGTGGTCCAGTGGTAAAGAATCAGCCTTCCAATGCAGGGGATGCAGGTTCGATCCCTGGTCGGGGAACTAAGATCCCACATGCCATGGGGCAACCAAGCCCACACACCACAACTACAGAGCCCACGTACCCTCTAGCCCACCCGCCACAACTAGAGAGAGAAAACCCACATGCCACAACTAGAAGGAAGCCCGAGCACTGCAATGAAGAGACCGCATGCCATAATGGATCCAGAGTGCCTCAACAAGGATCCCATGTGCTGCAACTAAGAGGTGACACAGCCAAAAAAAATAATAATGATAAGGAAAATAAGTAAATAAAATAAATATTTTTAAAAATATAAAATAAAAATAAAATGGCATAATTAAAGATAAAGAGAGAATATTAAAAATGGCAAGGGAAAAGCAACAAGTAACATACAAGGGAACACCCATAAGGCTATCAGCTCAATTTCAACAGAAATTCTGCAGGCCAGAGGGAGTGGCACAATATATTTAAAGTGATGCAAAGGAAAAACCTACAACTAAGAATATTCTACCCAGCAAGGGTAGAATTCAGATTTGTTCAGATTTGTTCAGATTTGATGGAGAGATCAATAGCTTTACAGACAAGCAAAAGCTAAGAGTTCAGCTTAACAAGAAATGTTGAAGGAACTTCTCTAAGAGAAAAAGAAAATACCACAACTAGAAACATGAAAACTGCAAAAGCAAAATGCTCATTGGTAAAGGCAAACACACAGTATAAAGGTAGTAAATCATCCACACACACAGATAGGAGGAAGATTAAAAGACAAAAGTAGTAAAATCATCTACATCCACAATAAGCAGTTAAGGGATATACAAAAAATTAGATGTAATATATGACATCAAAAACAGTAGCTGTGAGGGGAGGAGAGTACAAATGCAGGGTTGTTAAAATGTATCCAAAATTAAAACACTGATGAAAGAAATTGAAGACAACACAAAGAGATGGAAAGATATGCACTGTTCATGTATTGGAAGAATTAAAATTGTTATAATGACCATACTACCCAAGACAACCTAGAGATTCAATGCAATCCCTATTAAAATATCAAGGGCACTTTTCAAATAACTAGAACAAATAATTTTAAAATTTGTATGGAAACACAAAAGACTCCGAAGTGCCAAAGCAATCTTGAGAAAGAACAGAGCTGGGAGGAACCACACTCCCTGACTTCAGACTGTACCACAAAGCTACAATAAGCAAAACAGTATGATACTGGCACACAGCAGACACACAGATCAATAGAACAAAATAGAGAACCCAGAGATAAACCCATGCATTTATGTTCAATTAATCTATGACAAAGGAGACAAGAATATACAATGGAGAAAAGACAGTCTCTACAATAAATGGTGCTGGGAAAACTGGACAGCTACATGTAAAAGAATGAAATTAGAACATTCTCTAACACCATATAAACAAAATAAACTCAAAGTGGATTAAAGACCTAAATGTAAGATCTGAAACCATAAAACTCCTAGAAGAAAACAAAGGCAGAACACACTTTGACATAAATTATAACGATTTTTTTGGATTTGTCTCCTGAAGCAAAAGAAATAAAAGCACAAATAAAATGGGACCTAGTTAAACTTAAAAGCTTTTGCACATCAGCAAAACAAAAAGACAACGTATTGAATGGGAGAAAATATTGCAAATGATATGACCAATAAGGGGTTAATATCCAAAATATACAAACAGCTCTTACAACTCAACAGCAAAAAAACAAACAACCTGAATAAAAAATGGCAGAAGAACTGAGTAAACATTTTTCCAAAGACATACAGATTGCCAAAAAGCACGTGAAAAGATGCTCAACATCACTAATCATCAGAGAATTGCAAATGAGGTATCACTTCACACCTGTCAGAATGGCTATCATCGAAAAGAACATAAATAACAAATATTGGCAAGGATGTGGAGAAAAGGGAACCTTGTACACTGTTGGTGGGAATGTAACTTGGTGAGCCATTGTGGAAAACAGTACGGGGGTTTCTTAAAAGACTAAACATAGAACTACCATATGTCCTAGCAATTCCACTCCTAGATATATGACTGAAAAAAATGAAAACACTAATTTGAAAAGATATATGCACCCCAATGTTCATTGTAGCACTATCTACAATACAATAGCCAATACACAGAAGCAACCCAAGTGTCCATCAACAAATGAATGGACAAAGAAGATGTGGTGTGTATACACACACACACACACACATATATACATACAATGGAATACTACTCAGCCATTAAAAAGAATGAAATTTTGCAACAATGTGGATGGACTTAGAGGGTATTATGCTAAATGAAATGTCAGAGAAAGACAAATAATGTATGATATCACTAACACATGGAATCTAAAAAATACAACAAACTAGTGAATATAACAAAAAAGAAACAGACTCACAGATATAGAGAACAAACTAGTGGCTACCCATGGGGAGAGTGAAGGGGGAGGAGCAATATAGGCATATAGGATTAAGAGGTTCCGACTACTATGTATAAAATAAGCTTCCAGATATGTTGTATAACACGGGGAATATAGCCAATATTTTATAATAACAATAAATGGATTATAACATTTAAAAATTGTGAATCACTATGTTATACACCTGAAACATATAATTTTGTACATCAACTATATCTCAATTTTTAAATAATTAATTAATTAAAAATAAAATTAAATATGTTTAAAAAAAGAAACAGTCTTAAGTAAAACTGCTTGATACCTATTTTGTCAAGCTCCTGACCTACTTACTTCAAAAAGTAGTTATGAAATTATTCTAACAAAATGTAAATAAACGTTATTCATGAAATTTCTTTATCAATAATCTAGAATAGGTCAAACATATCTCTTCAACCTTATTTGTTCTCTTACCTTGCATAGCAGACTTAATTTTTCATGGTGTAACAGTTATCTTGAGGCCCAGCTCTGGAACTTTCTAGATTCCATATGGATAGATCAACTTAACCTAAATCTCAGGCTTCCCATCTACGAAATGGTAATAATAATAATAGAATCTTACACCATAAACTTGATGTCCCCCTTAGCACAAATTCTGACACAAACGATCTTAAATGCCCAGAACTTACCTATCAGTCCTGGTGCTGGCTTCTTCATGATCTCTCCAGCCTGCGGGGGTTTCGTGATATTAAAGAAGATGTAGTCATCACTGGAGTCCATGTCTGAAGCTCTCAGCTTGGAACCTTGGATCAGTATGGTCTGCCCCTCCTCCAGTTCAATCACAACATTGGTTATGAGGAATGGTGGACTATCATCTTTGGGCAAGATGTTGATGGGAAACTTATGTCGGATGCTGTGTTGGCCGTCGAATATCCTGAAGACCACAAAGTCTTTGGTGGAGTCACTGTCGTCATGATGATATTGAACGACTCCAGCCTGAAGGTCAGCCACGGTGAAGAGAAACCCCTTCCCCCCTGATGGAAAGAAGAGAGGTGGAGCGGAATGAAAAAGGTGTGGAGGCAGCAGGTTAGTGAAAGCAGCACTACAGGAGAGGGTATGAAATGCAAAGTGGTGCAGCCAATGCTTCCCTCGCCTGGAAAAACCATAGATTGTTTAGTGGGTTCTGGGGCTCCAAAGACCTGGTTTTGAATACTGGCTGTAATACTTATTAGCTGGGTGGACTTGGGCAAGGTGTTTAATTTATTTGAGACTCATCTATAAAACAGAGATAATAATACCTACCTAACATTCCCTCTTAAGGATGAGAGAACTCAAACAATAGTGTACCTACAATAAGTATTAATTTTTCTTCGACTCATTATCATCATCCGACAGCACTTCTTAGAGTAGTGGTCTCGAACTAGCAGCATCAGCACCATCTGGGAAGTCATTATATATGCAAGTTCTCAGGTCCTACCCCAGACCTACTGAATTAGAAATTCTGCTGGTGGGTCCTAGCAATTTATGTTTTATCAAGCCCTTCAGGAGTCTAATGCACACTAAAGTTTGAGAATCAATAGCTTAATGAGCAAGAGCTAGAGCTCTGGTAGCAAATGGCCTGGGTTCGAATCCCAGCTCGGCCACTTTCCAGACAGACAAGTCAACTTCTCTAAGTCTCAGGTTCCCATATGCAAAGTGAGTGTAATAATAGTACCTTGCTTCATAAAGCTGATGTGAGATAAAGTATGTAGAATGCTTTGTATGATCTGGCACAAAGTAAATGCTTAATAAATGTTTACACCATTTTCTTCCTCTGAGCCAGAACATCATTGCATTATGGGCTATGACTCTCCACTTCATTTCTATAGTACTGATAAACATTGCTTCACTCTGCGAAAACTATTACAATTCTTGATGGCAGGTGTCCTATTTCTTTCCCCACTCCATATGGTTTTATGGATTAAACATGAGTATAATGAACACTATGAGTTACTTGCCCAACAGGAACTTTCTGTTTCTTCCTCAGTACAAGAATCCTAGTTTTATTTAGAATGGTAATATGACTATTTAAAAATACTCAGGTTCCCAGACTCTGCTGCACCTAGGGGGATAGTATGTAACTTGATAAGAGATATAATCAGACTTCATTGTATCAGGCTCCTAGGAAAAGTTGTAAAATAGAGCAAACTTAGATGGCCTAATTTTTTTTATTGTTCCTTCTCTTTCTTCCTTCCCCTAACACTGATTAAAAGCCTAGAGGTGTAGGCACCATCCTGTGACCACTGACAGAGCAGAAAAGAGCCGCTGGCATCATGGATACAGAATACCTACCTCTGTGCAACTTGTCACAAGGAGAGAGTGACTCCTGAATTTTTAAGCTGCTGTAGTTGGGTTTTCCTTACATGCAGCTGAACATCCATGCTAACTAATACATCCAGCTTAAGCTAAACTCCCATTGTCTTGGGATTAGGCAAGAGAACTTATCATTTTATTTTTGATTTTATTTTTTTCAGAATTTCCTAATCACAAACAATGATAAATAAGAGCTCTCTTTCTACTTAACAGTTAGGCAAACCAAGAGATAATAGAATTAAATCCTCTGAGCTCATTACAAGGAATGGACTATATTATCATTAAGTATGGATATTTTTATTAGGGCCATTACCTTGTTAACTACCATCCTTATAACTATAAATTCATTTCTTTTAAACTACAGCAACTGCTACTAATAACATAATAGCATAATTATTACTAATTAAAAAACATAAGTTTTCCTGTTTTTCACTGCATTTCTCTGAAGCAGAGAAATGAAAAGGAAATATTTTGTCTTTGAACTGGGATAAGATAATCAGTTAAGGAGTATATTTAGAAGGAGCCCTACATGGCTCCAGAAAGCAAATCTGAGATTTAAATAATGACTCAAGTACAAAAGACCACTCATAAAATGTCATCCATTGATTTGAGCATCCTAATACAAAAGCCAATGGTTTCAAGATCTCCAGATCTGGGGATTATGATAATTCATTTAGAAATGAAGCCCAAGAGATACTACACATATCCTGTTAAATATGATTTGCTTTTGGAGAAAATACTTCTTGGGCTTTTTGCTAAGTTACAAAGTTTGTTCATTCACCTCTCAGAGTAAGCTGTCCATGCTGCAGGCCATCCACAATGACTACCTGGACAGCATGAATGTCATCATTGTCAACAATCTGAAACTGTTCCCAAGTGATGGCCCGAGACTGTCCCTCTAGGAGATTCAGACCTACAAAAGAAAGCATAAAAATTGTCCTGGAAAGTTCTATGACATGCCAAGATGCCTACTTTAAGACAAGATTAAAGAATTTTCACTCACAAAACTAGGTAAAAATTGTATCTTCAAAAGCTTCTCGAGAAACTGGAATTTAGTGTTTATTTTAAGTAATATTTTTACTATTAGTACTATTAACTCCAACCTGACAACTGGTTCCTTATGACATATCCTTTAGAGGCATGATGGTGCCAAAAATAAATATTAGAAGGAAATAACAGATGTTATGTTCACAGTGGTCTCTAGTTCAAAAAGGTCCACAAGGAATTTTTCAAAGGCTGCATTCACATATTTTAAGTGGGAAAGAGTCAGAAGTACTTTTACACATAAATTATAAGAGCATAAGTATCCCATGGGATAGAGAATTAAAGTGGTCAAATACAGAGTTACTGTGCTAGGGAATATTTAATGATATTAGACAGGAAAGTTCTGACACTTTATAATGAGGGCTGTGTTTTAATCTAGACTCTAATAAGGAAGGGACGTTTGTAACTAAAGGAATTAAAAATAAAACCTTCTCCTTGGACCCAGCATGCTGGAGGGAAAATGGGGAGAGAATGAGTGCTGCTCGGAGCAAGAATACAGATTCCAGACTGAACACGGCCATTAGAGACAGGCAGCATCATCAACCATTCCCATTACCCAGTAGAGCTGGGGGCCAACAGACTGAAGAGACTCTCGAAAAGGAGCAAAGCCTTTTAAAGAAGCAAGGTGATGAAATTTAAAGACAGTGCACAGGTGGACCCAGTTAATGCTTCCCCTCAAATCTAAGCAGCTCCCCTTCCTCCTGATGTTGACCATTTGCCTGCTTTCTAGCTGCAGCAGTTCCAATAAGCTTCCCACAGTCCCCACATTGTAAAGCCCTGGCTGCCACCACTGCCTCATCTTCTGTTGCTGCCCTCAACTGCCCACCAGATGAGGTTTTGGCGTGACCTTCCCTGTGACCATGGCCAGGTCCCACACCATGGGACTCAAGGAGTTTGTACAGTGGCTGTTAAGAAGAGCCAGGTAACACAACCTAGGCATGTGGGGAGTTAATATCCAGTGAGGCAAACTGACCAGGGTGAGAGAGGAGATGGAAGGAGCTGACATGTGTTTGTTCACACTTTCTCAACCCCACCCCTGACTCTTCCCACACAGAGTGGGTTCACCTCCTACTGGAGGTATCAGCACTATCGAGCAATCAGCTTTATTTTCTTGTAAACCTATGACCAGCTCAGTCACACCACCTTTTTATTTGCTGCCCCCAAACTCCCAACTTCCCTTCCCCTTACTCTAGTTTTCAGTAAAGGGTTAGTGCATGTAATCTGCCTAAGGGGCTGTTTGCTATGGTACCTGGGCTAAGACATATGGCATATTGAAAGAAAGAGAGAAAGGAAGGAAGGAAGGGAGGGAGGGAGGGAGGGAGGAGGTAGTGGGGGAGAGAGAAATAAGGATGGTTAGAAGGAAGGGAAGCAGGGAAAGAGGGAGAGAGGGAGGACAAGCACATATAAAGAATCTCTGCGACTGGTAATAAGGGTTTTGAAGCCAAGAGTGCACAGTACAGCACAGGACAAGGCATCATGGGATGCAGGAAAGGAGCAAGTGAGAACACTAGCAATTTATATAGCAAGATAGTAATGGTGGTTATGTCTTTGTAGTGGAGTAATGAGTGATTTTATTCACCCATTATTATTTCATTCATTTATTCATTACTATTAACTCATTATTATTTATCCTACTTATTGTGCTTTCCAAGTTTTCAATGATGAACTTAAGTTCATAATAAATAAAATTTCATTTTAAAAAGAACTCTGGGGCTTCCCTGTTGGCGCAGTGGCTGGGAGTCCGCCTGCCGATGCGGGGGACGTGGGTTCGTGCCCTGGTCCGGGAGGATCCCACATGCCATGGAGCGGCTGGGCCCATGAGCCATGGCCACTGAGCCTGCGCGTCGGGAGCCTGTGCTCCGCAACGGGAGAGGCCACAGCAGTGAGAGGCCCACATACCGCAAAAAAAAAAAAAAAAAGAACTCTGGTGTCCAAACTAGTCAAAACCAGATTTGGAGCTCTTAACAAGCCTGATTTCACAGATCACGCACACACATGCAGACCATTAAGTCTCTATACTCAAGCAATAATGTAATTAATATTTGATTATTACTAAACTTTAGATCACTAATTCATTCTTTTCTCTCATTATCCCTCAAACAGAGGTAGAGTAGGACAGAGAGCCAGATTATAAATCAAGGATGCCCAACCAATGTTGTCCATCTCTACTGAAACTCACATACATACAAATACACACACATAGTATGTTACCCATGTGCAAGCACACACACATACACACACACAAGCACAAGAGGTAATAGGTTTAAGCTGCCACCTGAGTATTTAAATCAGACAGACATTTTCTGTGTTAACTGAACCTACCAACACTGTTTATAAGTATGTTTTGAATGCTCTTGATGGTATTAATGGGAAAGGAAAAAAATCTTCATTTACATTTCACATTTACATTTGATCTAGATATATACATTGCATTTTAAATCTACTCAGGAATGAGAGGCAGTGCAAAGCCTTCTTTTAAAAGAAATAAAGCAGGAGGAGGTCAAGACGGTAGAGTAGGAAGATGCAGAATTCACCTCCTGTCCTCCTCCCACTCCTGTGAATACATCAAAAATACATCTACATGTGGAGTAATTCTCACTGGAAATGGACTGGAGACAGACAGAAAGACCCTTATGCAACCAAGGCTATAAAAAAGATCCACATGGAGTTGGGTAGGAAAGGAAGAGAATCAATCAGGTTGGGACCTACACCCCTAGGAGGGGACACAGAAGAGGAGGGGGATTACAAGGGTGGAGATATCCCTGGGGAGTGGCTTGAACCACATACTGGGTCCCCCAGACCTGGGGTCCAACAGTGGGAAGACAAGCACCCTTAGATGGTTTGAAAACCAATAGGACTGACAACAGGGCTGTAAGAAATCTAGACTCTGCTCATGAAGAACACATTTTTGCTCACTCCCATAACAAGAGAGAGAAAGCAGATTGAAACTGCCCAGGACTCTGGCTGGTTTCCCACAACTGCCTCAGTGCATGCCCTGGCCCATGCCAAGCACCCTTTCCAGCCCCTCTTGCTCTGAGGCACAGTTCCCCACTAGAACCAGGGCTGCCATAGCTGAGGAGAGTGCACAGTTGCGGGGGAGGGAGCTGGCTTGAGCCCA
This sequence comes from Mesoplodon bidens, assembly GCF_964165515.1. NCBI lineage: Eukaryota > Metazoa > Chordata > Mammalia > Artiodactyla > Ziphiidae > Mesoplodon > Mesoplodon bidens. The sequence continues at coordinate 64,006,362 of NC_138162.1, read as the reverse complement.
GCCCAGGGTTTCTGCTCCAGCTCCAGGGTGGTGTTGGCCACTGAGCAGAGGAGAAGCTCCCACTCACACCTGGCTCTGGCTCTAGCTCCTCCATCTCCAGCCCCAACCCCTACAAAGTTGATAGCTGCCAGCACACTCTGGGGAAAGACATGACTTATGTTCACACCAAATCAAGCTCTCCCGTGAAATCCACTGGGAACACACAGACTGTATAGGGATGCTCTCACACAAGGACACACATTCAAGACCAGGATAGGTAACTTTTACCTAATTTTATAGAGGTAGAGAAAGTTAACCAAAACAAGAAGACAGAGGACTTTATTTCAAATGAAAGAAGAAAAAAAAACTGAAAAACCAACCAGTGAAACAGAGATGAATTAATTACCAGAAAAAGAGTTTAAAGATTAGTAATAAGAATGCTGACTGAACTAGGGAAAAGAATAGATGAACTAGAAAATATGAAAAAAACAGTCAAAACTGAATATACAATAAATGAAATGAAAAACACACTAGAAATAATTAACAATAGACTAAGTGATACAGAGGAACACACAGTGTTCCAGAAGATAGAATAATGGAAAACATCCAATCAGATCAGCAAAAAGAGAAACAAATTTTAAAAATTGAAAACAGTTTAAGGGACTGTTGGAACAACATCAAACATAATAACATTCACATTACCCAGGTCCTAGAAGGAGAAGAGAGAAAAAAAAGGGGTCAAAATTTATTTGATGAAATTATAGCTGAAAACTTCCCAAACCTGAAGAAGAAAACAGATATCCAGGTACAGGAAGCATAGAGTGTCCCAAACAAGATGAAATCAGAGAACCACACCAAAACATATCATAACTAAAATGGCAAAAGTTAAAGATAAAAGAGAATTCTAAAGGTATCAGAAGAAAAACAAAGAATCACATACAAGGGAACCCCCATAAGGCTACCAATGGATTTTTCTGCAGAAATTTTGCAGGCCAAAAGGAAGTGGCATGATATATTTAAAGTGCTGAAGGGGAAAAACCTACAACTTAGGATATTCTATCCACCAAGATTATCATTCAGAATTGAAGGAGGGATAAAGAACTTCTCACATAAGCAAAAACTAAGAGTACATCAACACAAAACCAATTCTAAAAGAAGTGTTAAAGGTTCTTTTCTAAGTGGAAAAGAATAGGCTACAACAAGAAGTAAGAATCTGTAGGAAAGGAAAAATCCCACTAGTAAATGCAAACATGTAGTAAAGGAACACAAGCATACCACTAAAGAAAATCATCAAACACAAGGGAAGAAACTAAAAGAAAAGAACAGAGAGGAACAACAAAAAGAATCAGAAAACAAGTAACAAAGTGGCAATAAGTACATACCTATCAATAATCACTTTAAATGCCAGTGGACTTAATGTTTCATTGAAAAGACATAGGATGGCTGATTGGATTAAAAAAAAACACACACAATAAAACCCAAGATCCATCCATGTGCCGCTTACAAGCGGTCCACTTCAGAGCTAAAAACACACAGACTGAAAGTGAGGTGATGGAAAAAATATCTTCATGCAAATGGAAATGACAAGAAAGCAGGGGGTAAGCATACCCATATTAGACAAAATAGACTTTGAAACAAAGTCTTACCAAAAGACAAAATGGGCATTATATAATGATAAAGGGATAAAAAGAAGAAAAGGATATAACATTTGCTAACAAATATGCCTAATATAGGGGCAACTAAGTATATAAAGCAAATATTAACAGACATCAAGAGAGAAACTGACAATGTTACAATAATATTAGGGGAATTTAACACCTTACTTACGTCAATGGACAGATCATCCAGACATAAAGTCAACAAGGAAATAATAGTCTTAAATGACACTTTAGACCAGTTGGACTTAATAGATACCTACAGGATATTTCATCCAAAAACAGCAGAATACACATTCTTTCCAAGTGTACAGAGAATGTTTTCCAGGATAGATCACATGGTAGGCTACAAAACAAGTCTCAGAACATTTAAGAGGATAGAAATGATATCAAGCATTTTTCCAATTACAGTGGTATGACCAGAAATCAATTGCAGGAAGAAAAATGAGAAAAACACATACACGTGGAGACTAAAAAACATACTACTAAAAAAACCAACGGGTCAATGAAGAAATCAAAGAGGAAATCAGGAAATACTTTTAGAGAAATGAAAAAAAAAAAAAAACCCACAACTTTCCAAGATCTATGGAACACAGAAAAAGCAGTTCTAAGAGGGAAGTTTATAGCAATACAGGCCTACCCTAAGAAACAAGAAAAATCTTAAAAAACAACCTACCCTACTACCTAAAGGAATTAGAAAGAGAAGAACAAAGGAAGCCCAAAGTCAGCAGAAGGAAGAAAATTATAAAGATCAAAGAAGAAATAAATAAAAATAGAGAACAAAAAAAAAAAATAGAAAAAAATCAATGGAACCAAAATCTTTTTTGAAAGGTTAAACAAAAACGATAAGCCTGTGTCCAGGTTCACCGAGAAAAATAGAGAGGACTGAAATAAACAAAGTAAGAAATGAAAGAGGAGAAATAATCGATATCACAGAGAAAAAAATCATAAGAGAATAATACAAACAGTTATATGCGAACAAATTGGACAACCTAGAGGAAAAGGATAAATTTCTAGAAACATACACTCTTCCAAGACTGGATCAGGAAGAAATAGACAATCTGAACAGATTGTGCACCAGTAGTGAAACTGAATTAGTAATAAAAAAAATTTTTTTAATAATAAAAAAAAACTGCCAGCAAACAAAAGCCCAGGATTGACAGCTTCACTGGGGAATTATCCCAAACATATATAAAAAAAACAGCTAATACCTATCTTTCTCAAACTATTTCTAAAAATTGAAACGGAGAGAACTCTCCCGAATTAACTCTACAAGGCCACCATTAACCTGATACCAAAACTAGACAAAATTACCAGCCAATATCCCTGACGAATATAGAGGCAAAATTCCTCAACAAAATGTTAGCAAACCCAAATCAACAATATATTAAAAGGATCATACAACATTATCAAGTAGAATTTATTCCAGGTAAGTGAGGATGGTTCAAGATCCACAAATCAATCAATATGATACACCACATTAACAAAAGGAAGGATAAAAATCCCATGATCATCTCAATAAGTGCAAAAAAAAGGATCTGATAAAATTCAACACCTTTTTATGACAAAAATTCTTAACAAAGTTGGTATAGAGGGAACATCTGCCAACATAATAAAGGCCATTTATGACACATCCACAGCTAACATACTAAACAGCGAAAAGCTGAAAGACTTCTTGCTAAACTCAGGAACAAAACTAGGATGCCCACTCTCCCTACTTTTATTTAACACAGTAATGAAAGTCCTAGCCACAGCATTCAGAAAAGAAAAAGAAATAAAAGGCATACAACTGGAAGGGAAGAAGTAAAACTGTCACTATTTACAGATGACATGATACTATATATAGAAAACCTTAAAGTCTCCACCAAAAAACTATTAGAACTAATAAGTGAACTTGGTAAAGTTGCAGGATACAAGATTAATATACAGAAATCTGTTGCTTTTCTATAAGCTAATAGTAACAATCATAAAGAGAAAACAATCCTTTTTAAAACTGCATCAAAAACAATAAGATATCTAGGAACAAACTTAACCAAGAAGGTGAAAGACCTGTACTCTGAAAACTACAGAAAGCTGAAAGAAATTGAAAATGATACAAAGAAATGGAAAGATATCCCATGTTCATGAATTGGAAAAATTAATATTGTTGAAATGTCCATACTACTCAAAGAAATCTATAGATTTAATGTAATCCCTATCAAAACACCCATGACATTTTTCACACTAGAACAAATTATCCTAAAATTAACATAAAACCATAAAAGACCCAGAATTGCCAAAGCAATCTTGAGAAAAAAGAACAAAGCTGGAGGTATCATGCCCCCTGAATTCAGACTATACTACAAACCTATATTAATCAAAACAGTATGATACTGGCACATAAACAGACACATAGATCAATGGAACAGAATAGGAAGTCCAGAAATAAACCCAAACACTTATGGTCAATTAATCCATGACAAAGGAGGTAAGAATATACAATGGAAAAAAGAAGTGATGCTGGGAAAACTGGACAGCTATATGTAAAAGAATGCAATTAGGACATTCTCTAACACCATACACAAAAATAAACTCAAAATGGATCAAAGACCTAAATGTAAGGCTGGACAATATAAAACTGTTGGAGGAAAACAAAGGCAGAACACTCTTTGACATAAATCACAGCAATATCTTCTTTGGTCCACCTTCTAGAGTAATGAGAATAAAAACAAAAACAAATGGGACCTAATTAAACTCAAAAGCTTCAGCACACTAAAGGAAACCATCAACAAAATGAAAAGACAGCCCACAGAATGGGAGGAAATATTTGCACATGATGTGACCAACAAGGGATTAATCTCCAAAATACACAAATAGCTCACACAGCTCTATATCAAAAAAACAAACAACCCAATCAAAAAATGGGTGGAAGATCTAAATAGACACCTCTCCAAAGAAGACATACAGATGGCCAATAGGCACATGAAAAGATACTCAACATCACTAATTATCAGAGAAATGCAAATCAAAACTACAATGAGGTATCACCTCACACTGGTCAGAATGGCCGTTACCAAAAACTCTACAAACAATAAATGCTGGAGAGGGTATGGAGAAAACGGAACCCTCCTACACTGTCGGTGGGAACGTAAATTGGTACAACCACTATGGAGAACAGTATGGAGGTTCCTTAAAAAACTATAAACAGAACTACCATATGATCCAGCAATCCCACACCTGGGCATATATCCAGAGAAAACCATAATCTGAAAGGATACATGCACCCCAGTGTTCATTGCAACACTACTTATAATAGCCAAGACATGGAAGTTACCTAAATGTCCACTGACAGAGGAATGGATAAAGAAGATGTGGTACATATATGCAATGGAATATCACTCAGCCAGAAAAAAAGAATGAAATGATGCCATTTGCAGCAACAAGGATGGACCTAGAGATTATCATACTAAGTGAAGTAAGTCAGACAGAGAAAGACAAATATCATATGATACCACTCATGTGGAATCTAATTTTTAAAAATGATACAAATGAACTTATTTACAAAACAGAAACAGACTTACAGATATTGAAAACAAACTTATGGTTACCAAAGGGGAAAGAAGTGGGGAAGGATTAAATCAGGAGCTTGGGATTAACATACACACACTACTATATATAAGATAGATAACCAGCAAGGACCTACTATATAGCACAGGGAACTCTTCTCAATATTATGTGTTAACCTATATGAAAAAAGAACCTGAAAAAGAATGAATATATGTATAACTGAATCATTTTGCTGTACACCTGAAACTAACACATTGTAAATCAGCTATACTGTAATAAATTTTTCTGAAAAATGAAATGTAAGTAAATAAATAAATAAAAAATGAGGATGTGGTAAGACCACACCACTCTTTTCACATCTTTGGTGGTGGTTCTGATACCTGCGGTTCCCCCAAGGAATGTAGTATTGCTTTTGATTTATTATTTTTTTAGGCAAGTGAAATACCACATGCTTCCTTTGGTCTTTTAGACCATAATAGCCTTTATTGTAAGAGTCTGGGAGCTAAAGTGAGGATTCTACTATCTGCTGAGGGTCACTATTTAAACTACCACGCAGAAACTACAAAATAAACCATGAGTGATAATCAGGGTTCCACTGAGACCGCTGACAGATATCCTGGTTAAAAATCCATTTATCTCCTAAACGCAGACTCCGTGAACTCATGCTACAATGGCATCCTGTGTCCCCGGGTACCAGTGTTGTTGCAAAGTCATTGTTTGATAATTCCTAGAAGTTGGAGGTAGTTGCCTAGTCTCAGTGTGCAGTGACCATGAAAAATGTCTACAGGTCCCACTGGGGAAGGGGAGTCCCCTTATATGTTTGTGATATTACTGAAGTTTCTTCCTCAAGTGTGCCTGCCTCCGTTTCAAAGGGCTCTGGGTCTATAAAGAAAGTCAGTCTAGAGATTGAAGGAACAGTAACAGTTCCCTGGCTCAATTCAGGCAAAGTCCTACAGTAAACCAGGCCCCTACATGTAAGAGAATGAAATTATAACATTTTCTCATGTCATATACAAAAATTAACTCAGAATGGATTAAAGACCTAAATGTAAGCCTGGAAACCATAAAGCACCTGGAAGGAAACATAGCAGAACACTCTTTGACATAAACCACAGCAATATTTTTTTGGATCTGTCTCCTAAGGCAACAGATACAAAAGCAAAAATAAACAAATGGTATCTAATCAAACTTAAAAGCTTTTGCACAGCAAAGGAAACCATCAACAAAATGAAAAGACAACTTACTAAATATCCAAATATATAAACAGCTCACACAACTCACCAGCAGAAAACCAAACAATCTGATTTAAAAATGGTCAGAAGGGGCTTCCCTGGTGGCGCAGTGGTTGAGAGTCGGCCTGCCGATGCAGGGGACACGGGTTCGTGCCCCGGTCGGGGAAGATCCCACATGCCATGGAGCAGCTAGGCCCGTGAGCCATGGCCGCTGAGCCTGCGCGTCTGGAGCCTGTGCTCCGCAACCGGAGAAGCCACAACAGTGAGAGGTCTGCTTACCGCAAAAAAAAAAAAAAGGTCAGAAGGAGGAGCTTAAAGATGGCAGAACAGTAAGACGTGGAAATCACCTTCCTCCCCACAGATACATCAGAAATACATCTACATGTGGAACAGCTCCTTCAGAAAACCCACTGAACGCTAGCAGAAGGCCTCAGACCTCCCAAAAGGCAAGAAACTCCCCCATGTATCAGGGTAGGGCAAAAGAAAAAAGAAAAAGCAGAGACAAAAGAATAGGGACGGTACCCGCAGCGAAGGAGGAAAGGTTTCCACACAAAAGGAAGCCCCTTCGCGGGCGGAGACTGCGGGTGGCGGAGCGGGGGAAGCTTCAGAGCCACGGAGGAGAGCGCAGCAACAGGGGTGCGGAGGGCAAAGCGGAGAGATTGCCGCAGAGAGGATCGGTGCCGACCAGCACTCACCAGTCCGAGAGGCTTGTCTGCTCGCCCGCCGGGGCAGGCGGGGCTGGGAGCTGAGGCTCGGGCTTCGGTTGGAGCACAGGGAGAAGACTGGGGTTGGCGGCGTGAACACAGCCTGAAGGGGTTAGTGCACCACAGCTAGCCGGGAGGGAGTCCGGGGAAAAGTCTGGACCTCCAAAGAGGCAAGAGACTTTTTCTTCCCTCTTTCTTTCCTGGTGCGCGAGGAGAGGGGATTAAGAGCGCTGCTTAAAGGAGTTCCAGAGATGGCCGTGAGCTGCGGCTAAAAGCGCGGACCCCAGAGACGGGCGTGGGACGCTGGGGCTGCTGCTGCCGCCACCAAGAAGCCTGTGTGCGAGCACAGGTCACTCTCCACACCTCCCCTCCCGGGAGCCTGTGCAGCCCGCCACTGCCAGGGTCCCGTGATCCAGGGATGGCTTCCCCGAGAGGACGCACGGCGCGCCTCAGGCTGGTGCAACGTCACGCTGGCCTCTGCCGCCGCAGGCTCGCCCCGCCCTTCGTGCCCCTCCCTCCCGCCCCCACCCCGGCCTGAGTGAGCCAGAGCCCCCGAATCAGTGGCTCCTTTAACCCCGTCCTGTCTGAGCGCAGAACAGACGCCCTCAGGCGACCTTCACACAGAGGCGGGGCCAAATCCAAAGCTGAACCCCAGGAGCTGTGCGAACAAAGAAAAGAAAGGGAAATTTCTCCCACTATCCTCAGGAGCAGCGGGTTAAATCTCCACAGTCAACTTGATGTACCTGCATCTGTGGAATACCTGAATAGACAATGAATCATCCCAAATTGAGAAAGTGGACTTTGGGAGCAACAATATATATATATATTTTTTTTTTTTTCCCTTTTCCTCTTTTTCTGAGTGTGTATGTGCATGCTTCTGTGTGTGATTTTGTCTGTATAGCTTTGCGTTTACCATTTGTCCTAGGGTTCTGTCCGTCCTTTTTTTTTTTTTTTACCATAGTTTTTAGTGCTTGTTATCATTGGTGGATTTGTTTTTTGGTTTGGTTGCTATCTACTTTCTTTTTTTATTACTTAAAAAAATTTTTTTAATAATAACTTTTTATTTTAATGACTTTATTTTATCTTCTTTTTTCTTTCTTTCTTTTATTTTCCTCCCTTTTATTCTGAGCCGTGTGGATGACAGGCTCTTGGTGCTCCAGCCAGGCATCAGGGCTGTGCCTCAGAGGTGGGAGAGCCAAGTTCAGGATATTGGTCCACAAAAGACCTCCCAGCTCCACATAATATCAAATGGCGAAAATCTCCCAGAGATCTCCATCTCAACACCAAGACCCAGCTCCACTCAACGACCCACAAGCTACAGTGCTGGACAGCCTATGCCCAACAACTAGCAAGACAGGAACACAACCACACCCATTAGCAGAGAGGCTGCCTAAAATCATAAAAAGGCCACAGACACCCCAAAACACACCACCAGACATGGACCTGCCCACCAGAAAGACAAGATCCAGCCTCATCCACCAGATCACAGGCACTAGTCCCCTACACCAGGAAGCCTACACAACCCACTAAACCAACCTTAGCTACTATGGGCAGACACCAAAAACAACGGGAACTACAAACCTGCAGCCTGGGAACAGGAGACCCCAAACACAGTAAGTTAAGAAAAATGAGAAGACAGCAGATGAAGGAGCAAGATAAAAACCCACCAGACCAAACAAATGAACAGGAAATAGGCAGTCTACCTAAAAAAGAATTCAGAATAATGATAGTAAAGATTATCCCAAATCCTGGAAAAAGAATGGAGAAAATAAAGGAAACGTTTAACAAGGACCTAGAAGAACTAAAGACCAAACAGTGATGAACAACACAATAAATGAAATTAAAAATTCCCCAGACGGTATGAATAGCAGAATAACTGAGGCAAAGAACGGATATGTGACCTGGAAGATAAAATAGTGGAAAGAACTACTGCAGAGCAGAATAAAGAAAAAGAATGGAAAGAATTGAGGACAGTCTCAGAGACCTCTGCTACAACATTAAACGCACCAACATTCGAATTATAGGGGTCCCAGAGAAGAAGAGAAGAAGAAGGGGACTGAGAAAATATTTGAAGAGATTATACTTGAAAACTTCCCTAATATGGGAACGGAAATAGTTAATCAAGTCCAGGAAGCATGGAGAGTCCCATACGTGATAAATCCAAGGAGAAACACACCAAGACTTATACTAATCAAACTATCAAAAATTAAAGACAAAGAAAAAATATTAAAAGGAGCAAGGGAAAAGCAACAGATAACATACAAGGGAATCCCCATAAGGTTAACAGCTGATCCTGCAGCAGAAACTCTGCAAGCCAGAAGGGAGTGGCAGGACATATTTAAAGTGATAAAGGGGAAAAACCTACAACCAAGATTACTCTACCCAACAAGGATCTCATTCAGATTCGATGGAGAAATTAAAACTTTTACAGACAAGCAAAAGCTAAGAGAATTCAGCACCACCAAACCAGCTTTAAAACAAATGCTAAAGGGACTTCTCTAGGCAGGAAACACAAGACAAGGAAAAGACCTACAATACCAAACCCAAAACAATTAAGAAAATGGTAATAGGAACATACACATCGATAATTACCTTAAATGTAAATGGATTAAATGCTCCAACTAAAGACACTGACTGGCTGAATGGATACACAAGTCCCATATATATGCTGTCTACAAAAGACCCACTTCAGACCTAGGGACACATACAGACTGAAAGTGAGGGGATGGAAAAAGATATTCCATGCAAATGGAAATCAAAAGCTGGAGTAGCAATTCTCATATCAGACAAAACAGACTTTAAAACCAAGACTATTACTAGAGACAAAGAAGGACACCACATAATGATCAAGGGATCAATCCAAGAAGAAGATATAACAATTGTAAATATTTATGCACCCAACATAGGAGCACCTCAATACATAAGGCAAACACTAACAGCCATAAAAGAGGAAATCGACAGTAACACAATCATAGTAGGGGACTTTAACACCCCACTTTCAGCAATAGACAGATCATCCAAAATGAAAATAAATAAGGAAATACAAGCTATAAATGATACATTAAACAAGATGGACTTAATTGATATTTATAGGACAGTCCATCCCCAAACAACAGAATACACTTTCTTCTCAAGTGCTCATGGAACATTCTCCAGGATAGATCATACCTTGGGTCACAAATCAAGCCTTGGTAAATTTAAGAAAATTGAAATGAGACTAGATATCAATTACAGGAAAAAATCTGTAAAAAATACAAAAACATGGAGGCTAAACAATACACTACTTAATAACCAAGAGATCACTGAAAAAATCAAAGAGCAAATCAAAAAATACCTAGAAACAAATGACAATGAAAACATGATGACCCAAAACCTATGGGATGCAGCAAAAGCAGTTCTAACAGGGAAGTTTAGAGCAATACAATCCTACCTCAAGAAACAAGAGAAATCTCAAATAAACAACCTAAACCTACACCTAAACCAATTAGAGAAAGAAGAACAAAAAACCCCCAAAGTTAGCAGAAGGAAAGAAATCATAAAGATCAGATCAGAAATAAATGAAAAAGAAATGAAGGAAACAATAGCAAAGATCAATAAAACTAAAAGCTTGTTCTTTGAGAAGATAAACAAAATTGATAAACCATTAGCCAGAGTCTTCAAGAAAAATAGGGAGAAGACTCAATAGAATTAGAAATGAAAAAGGAGAAGTAACAACTGACACTGCAAATGCAAAGGATCATGAGAGATTATTACAAGCAACTATATGCCAATAAAAGGCAGCCTCTTCAATAAGTAGTGCTGGGAAAACTACAGCTACATGTAAAAGAATGAAATTAGAACACTTACGCAAAAATAAGGACACCATACACAAAAATAAACTCAAAATGGATTAAAGACCTAAATGTAAGGCCAGACACTATAAAACTCTTAGAGGAAAACATAGGCAGAACACTCTATGACATAAATCACAGCAAGATCCTTTTTGACCCACCTCCTAGAGAAATGCAAATAAAAACAAATAAAAACAAAAATGAACAAACGGGACCTAATGAAACTTAAAAGCTTTTGCACGGCAAAGGAAACCATAACCAGGCAAAAAGACAATCCTCAGAATGGGAGAAAATATTTGCAAATGAAAAACTGACAAAGGATTAATCTCCAAAATATAGAAGCAGCTCATGCAGCTCAGTATCAAAAAAAAAACAAACAACCCAATCCAAAAATGGGCAGAAGACTTAAATAGACATTTCTCCAAAGAAGATTTACAGATTGCCAACAAATATATGAAAGGATACTCAACATCACTAATCATTAGAGAAATGCAAATCAAAACTACAGTGAGGTATCACCTCACACCAGTCCGAATGGCCATCCTCAAAAATCTACAAACAATACATGCTGGAGAGGGTGTGGAGGAAAGGGAACCCTCTTGCACTGTTGGTGGGAATGTAAATTGATATAGCCACTATGGAGAACAGTATGGAGGTTCCTCAAAATCTAAAAATAGAACTACCATATGACCCAGCAATCCCACTACTGGGCATATACCTTGAGAAAGCCATAACTCAAAAAGAGTCATGTACCACAATGTTCAATGCAGCTCTATTTACAATAGCCAGGACATGGAAGCAACCTAAGTGTCCATCAACAGATGAATGGATAAAGAAGATGTGGCACATATATATATTACTCAGCCATAAAAAGAAATGAAATTGAGTTATTTGTAGTGAGGTGGATGGACCTAGAGTCTGTCATACAGAGTGAAGTAAGTCAGAAAGAGAAAAACAAATACCGTATGCTAACACATATATATGGAATCTAAAAAAAAAAAAAAAAAAGGTCATGAAGAACCTAGGGGCAAGACAGGAATAAAGACACAGACCTACTAGAGAATGGACTTGAGGACACGGGGAGGGGGAAGGGTAAGCTGGGACAAAGTGAAAGAGTGGCATGGACATATATACACTACCAAATGTAAAATAGATAGCTAGTGGGAAGCAGCTGCATAGCACAGGGAAATCAGCTCGCTGCTTTGTGACCACCTAGAGGGGTGGGATTGGGAGGGTGGGAGGGAGGGAGACACAAGAGGGAAGAGATATGGGGATATATGTATATGTATAACTGATTCACTTTGTTATAAAGCAGAAACTAACACACTATTGTAAAGCAATTACATTCCAATAAAGATGTTAAAAAAAAAAAAAAGGTCAGAATACCTGAATTAACATTTTTCCCAAGAAGACAGACAGATGGCAATCAGGCACATGAAAAGATGCTCAACATTGCTAGTCATCAGAGAAATGCATATCAAAACCCCAATGATATATCACTTCACACCTGTCAGAATGACTATTATCAAAAACAATGCAAATAACAAATGTTGGCAAGGATGTGGCGAAAAGAGAGCACTCGTACACTATTGGTGGGAATGTAAATTGGTGCAGCCACTGAGGAAAACAGTATGGAGGTTTCTCAAAACACTAAAAAATAAAACTGCCATGTGACCCAGCAATTACACTACTTGGGTATACCTGAATAAAACAAAAACGCTAATTGGAAAAGATACATGTGCCCCAATGTTCATAGCAGCATTATTTACAATAGCCACGATATGAAAGCAACCCAAGTGTCCATTAACAGATGAATGGGTAAAGAAGATGTGGTTTATATATACAATGGAATATTACTCAGCCATGATAAAGAATGAGATTCTGACATTTGCCACAACGTGGATGGACTTAGAGCATATTGTGCTTAGTGAAATAAGTCAGAGAGACAAATACTCAATGTTATCACTTATATGTGGAGTCTAAAAAATAAATGAATATGAAAAAACAGAAACAGACTCACAGATATACAGAACTACAGGTTACCAGTGGGGAAAGGGAAGCAGGGAGGGGCAAGATAGGGAGAGGGGATTAAGAAGTACAAACTACTATGTGTAAAATAAATAAGATACAAGAATATATTGTACAGCCTAGGGAATACAGCCAATACTTTATAATAACTTTAAATGGAGTATAATATATAAAAATATTGAATCACTATGTTGTACACCTGAAACTAATATAAAATTGTAAGTCAGTTACACAATTTAAAAAAAATAAAAAATAAAACAAAGCAGTTTAAACTCTTATTTATGCATTTTCATTTCCATGCAACCCACTTAACAATAAGACAATGGATTACAGTCTATGCCTTCCTTCGATGCTTCTGAACAATTTTGAGTTGGAGACCTTTTCTCTCCCAGTCCAACTATGCTCAGTATCATAAATAGTCACTTTTTTGCCTCAATCAGTGGAAAGGGATCTTTTGGCTTATCTCCTCTGAAGGAAAGAACTTAGTTTCAGGACACAAGAATCCTGGATTTAAATTTCTCACCCTGACAGCAGGAAAAACAAAACCAAAAAAATAACTATCTGATACCCTTAACCTGTCTGGTTTCAGTTGCCTCATGTGTAAAATAGGAATAAAGCTACCTTTTTTTCCTGACCCATATACTTTCTTGTCTTCCCTTCAAGGCTATGTTGCTTGACTCCTATATTGCACTTCACCTGTGTTCCAGGACACTCTCGGGGCATTTGTGTCTGCTGTTCTGATGGAGATGTGGACGGTAATAGGTGCACTCCTTTCAAAGAAGAAGTCATACACTTCCAACTCCACCTGTAAACAAACAACTGCATATGAACCATACATTGACCATTTATAATATAAAATACCATTATTTCTGGGCTATACACCACAGATGGAGGCAAAACTGATTCAGGTTTCTGCTGTTGCCTGATCTCATTTATGACAACCTAATCTCACTTTTTCAGGCTGTAGGTCTTGTTCCTTAGTTTATCAGTGTTTTTAACTTTTCCTCTCTGTGAAAGAAGTTCTTAACCCAAAATAAGCAAGTATGCTAGACATGTTTCCATGCATTTGCTCAGAAGACTATGTCAGTCCAGCATCAGACCACTAGAGCCTCTCTCAAAGCAGTGGTTCTCCACTGGCGGAGCCTCTTCAATGACTCTGAATAACAAATAGGCTAGCAGCTTTGTCTCTCTTCCTTCTTACCTCGTAATGTCTCCTCTCAGAATGGCTGCTGTTTGGTGGCTGATAGGCAATTTGCATGTCACTTAGGTCTTTCCAGGTGAAGGAGGACACCGGTCTGGTGTGATCCCACAGGTGAGTCACATAGCCTTGGAGCGGGGCTTTAGTAATGTTGAACACCAGCAAGGGTTTGGGGGTCTCATCCTCTTCACAGTCCAGAACTGATGTAGTCAAAGAGGTCAGGATGAACTGATCCACTTCCAGAATAAACATGGCCATGAATGCAGCCCTTGGAATCTGATTAGGGATGCCAGCTCTCATATAGACGGGTAACCACACACTCTCTGACTTTTGAAGGAGAAAGAAAAGATGAAAGGGGAAACAATATAAATGATGCTGTAAAATCAGGGTAAATAGTATGATATTTAACACTAATTTCCTTCACGCCAGCCTAAATATGTGTCTTTTACTGGTGGAGCACACAGAGAACTAATGTTGGGCTCATACCTGAGGAAGCTCAGTGGCCAGAGGCAGAAGAATAATGGTGTCTGTGCTGGGATCAGTCTCTAGTCCTTGTTTGCGGCAGGAAGGAATATACGAGTGCTCTCAGATGTGGAGCAAGTGGGACAGAGGGTTGGTCTAGGGTCATCCTGGACCCTGACCTTTAGGGTGCATCTGTGAGAAGCCAAAGGATCTGAGCAGAAAGAACCTGGAAGTGGAAATCATATCCTAGGAGTGTCGGGAGGAATTGCAATTGACCAATAAGGCTAGAAATGTACTCTCCCAAGATGAGAGGCCTTTGCAATGGGGGATCTCCAGAGGAACCATGAAATTGCCCCGAGACTAAGAAGCAGCTTGAAACATCTGCCAGACTCAGAGAGCATGAAGTCATATTCCATCAGTGCCTGGTCAAATAAGACCTCTCTCTCCAAACTTCTCCAAACCACCCACCCCCAAGTCTGGAAGTTCAGAAACTAGTCAGCAAGGCTCAAAGAAAGAGAGAAACAGAAGAAGACAACCTCACCCCCTTCTCACTGCGTGGTTTATAAAGACAAAGGAGTGATATGCTGAGACAGCACAGAGTTTACACTATTTAGTCTTCATGAGCCATTGAAAAACATTTGAAGATTTATAATTTAAACAAGAATGGGGAAATTACAGTATGAAAGGACTGGTGCCGAACAATAAGACCAATTAAACCTAGAGTTAAGCCTAAATAAATGTTATTTGAAACATACTAACAAAATGGATACAAATATCAAAAGAGTGTACTTGAAATAAAAGATGATGCAAGCAATCATAAGGTATAAAAATGATAAACTGGAACTAAAGTTGCAGATTATATTAACCAAGCCTGTTGGTGAGTAACTGCAGTGAGAAAGGATAAATAGGATCAATCCTCATAACATATAGGAAGGAGGCAAAAGACTTCATTTTTTACTTTAAATGTTAAAAATATAGGTTAAAGAATTTTTTAAATTTAGAAATAAATTTTAAAGTGGGATAAAGATTTTTCAAATAAGTAAAGATAAAGGCTAAGGAAATATAAACTAGAGTGCAGGATAATTTCTTTTAACTAGCAAGAAAGCAGAAAACAAGATGATAGAAAAAAACCCACAGATATCCATTATTACATAATTATAGCCTATATTCTCTTGTTCAAGACAAATATTCTGAAATTTAAATATCCAATTATATCTGCCTTACCAGACAGGCACTTAAAATTATATACAAAGATTAAAAGTAAAAGAATGATCCTGACTTATCATGTAAAGTTTGCAGTTGTAACTGTAAGAATTTCAAAGAGAGATGAATTCAAGGCAAGAAACATTAAAAAGGACAGTGTGGGCAGTTGACAGTGATAAAATGTACAAGACAAAGATTCTTATAAGCATCACTATATTTAATACTATTCTGGCCAAACCAGTGGAGAAAAGAGTAGAAAAAAGAGGAATAATTATTGAAAAAGAAAGGAAAAAATTATCATCATTAGTGAAAGATGTAATTATGGTCTTTAAAAGCCCAAAGACTTGAAAAATTTTTAGAATAATTGAATTCAAGAAAGAAGCCAGACAAAAGAAGATTAGTCCAAGAAATAGCTCTCCTATCTATCATCAGTAACCAATGAGAAGAAATAGTGGAGGAAAAGAAGACTAGTCATAATAATTCTACAAAAACAAATTGTCTAGGACTGGACTTAAGTGTGCACAACTGACATGAAGAAAACTACAAACTTTACAGAAACATATCAAATATCATTTGCCTCGATGAAGTTAGATAACTTTTGTCTGGATGAGACAACTCAATGTGGTAAATGTTCCAATATTCCAATTCTTCCCAAAATAATTTATAGTTTTAATCCAATCCTGATAAAAATATTTAGGGGCTTTTTAAAAAAACTAACATAAATATTTAATTATTTACCTAGAACTAAGAATAGGTGAGAATGGATAAGAAAATTTTGAAGAGGAAGGACTCATCGCTATGAGGAAGGACTTGCCTATAAAATGTTAAAGTCTATTATAGACCTTTTATATTTAGAACAATATGGTACTGGCACAAGAATAGGTAGGCAAATCTAAGGAACAAAAGAGCTACCCTTGAAATAGACACATAATATCTTTCTATAAAATAGAAGACTCATCTAAAATCGATGGGAAACATGTCCATTATGCAACAAATAGTGTCGAAAATTTTGGCTACTTGGAAAAAACTGTTCTGTGTTTCACAATATGATAAAATTCATTTCAGGCAGAATAAAAAGGCAAATATAAACAGGAAAATGTTTTTAAATCTATAAGAAATAATGGGTGAACAGTCATTTAGTCACTTGATGAGGATGGACTATACCAGCATAAAAATAAAAAAATAACAAGATACAAAACTTCAAATATAGTATAAATTCAGTTCCATAAACTAACTCTGGTGTGCATGCCTCCCCACTCACTCTGTGTGTGTGTTTCTGTATGTGTGTGTAAGTGTGTATATATATAAAAATGGTAGAAATACCCCTAGTTTTGTTTTCTTATTTTTCTTTCTGTGCTTTTTAAAAAAAATCCTCTGCTGTTGAGCATACTACTTTTATATCTGTTTGTGACATGCCAAATTGACTATGGAATAGGTTAATTCTAAATAATACAGGAAGGTCATTTTAAAGGGGAAACTCCTAATAAAACTGATCTGAAAACATAAAACCCTATATCAATATACAGAGGAAAAAGAAGAAAAATCAATTAGGAAGAAAAATGGCTCTAATTTTTTTTCACAGATATAAAAAAGCATTAAAAGGGAAAGGACTTTCACGTCAAAACAAACAGAAGACATGTACTAGTCGTTAAGAGACAAAGTTTAGTCTTGACTCAGCCAGTCATGTATAGTCAAGGTTTGCGAGGTTCGCGAGTTCTCTGGCTACCACTATAAAATAAGGGGCTTGGGCTAAGCCATTTCCAAACCTGGCTGATGATCAGTTTTTTCACTAGCAAAATATGTATAGAGGTTATTATGTGTCCAACTTTGTGCCAAGTGCTTTGTAAGCATTATCTCATTTAATCCTCTCGATAAGAAGTAAGTACTACTATGCCCATTTTAAGATTTTTTAAATGAGGCATAAAGTACAAAGTCACACAGCTAGTTAACGTTTGAACTCAGGCAACCTGGGCCCAAAGTCATGCTCTTAACTGTTAATGTCAGACTCAAATCTATTCTTTCAAAGCTCCCCAAGTGATTTACCTGATCAGTTTGACCAGACTACCTCACGGTTTTTCCAAATCTCAATTATAAAATTCTATAATCCTGTTTACTCATTTCCTTATCATTCCATGTTTTATTAATTCCTGTGGTAATAATGTTCAATGTTTGACTGGGTCTGTTAGGAGGAATCCTAGTGAGAAGTCAGCCTGTGAAAGACGGAGGTCTTCCACAAATGTCATCTCATATCATCTTAAATCAGCACAAAATCTGAGCTGTTTCAGCAGGTATACAGTCACCCCAGCTTCCCAAATAAACACGTTACAGCGTACATGAATTAAGAGAATAGCATGTCAAATCTCTCATATAGGCTGATTTCACTTTCTGTCATCATTTCAATGGGAAGAGATCAAAGGAAAGAAAGGGCAGGAGAATGTAAAAGAGATTGGAAAATGCAGGAAGCCCTTGGGGGGCTGTCTCCTTGACAACCCAGTCCTCCATCTCAAAGTCTGAAAGAGTGAAAATGATATCATCTGCTACAGCCATAAAAGTGGGACTGAACTCCCCCTCTCTCCCAGATTCCTGTGGCCTTGCAGAGTGGGTGTGTGGACCCTCTGATTTCCTCTAACAGATGAAAAGAGGTTCTAATAAAGGAGTAAATGAAGCATCAAAGAGTAGGAGTTAAAAACGCAGAAATGGGAAGCTGAAGAATACTGAAGGGAATGGGAGAAGAAAGTTAGCATGTAACCTGACCCAGGTCCTTTCTAAGTTGCTTTAGGGATGACAGAGCTACAAGAGAGCCAGAGAAGGTAAACTACGTACTGATATTATATACAAAAGCTACTGTTTCAAGCACTTACTGGCAGAACAAGTCTGCAGTTCTCTGAGCTGTTCTACCCACAACCATACAGGAACCAGCACGAGCGCCCCCGTGGAACTGGCTTTCTTGCTGTGGATCAGCTGGGGACACAGACACATAACCCCACAGACTCTACCTTGTATATGATTTTACTCCTGCTATCTGTGAGGTCCAGTCGGATGGAGATGTAATCAATGTGTGGAGAAGGGGGACTCAGATGTTGATATCGAAGCCCCAACAGCAAGAATTCCTCACAGCTCACTTTGAGACTTCCTATTTTCTTCAGTCCCAGGGGACATCTGCCACCTGGACACTTCAGTTCTGTTCCCAGTTCTAGAATGTACAGCAGTGAATTAAGAGAGTCACTTGTACATTAATGATTGTAAAATTTAAAAACCCATCCTCCCTCCCATGGGTACTTATTCCCTCTCACTGCCCAAAGACTACTCACATGTACCCTCCAATCATTCACTGAGTAGGTTGTCATTTTCTTGAAAACCTGTCATTGCTTTTACTGAAAAGAACAGTTGACCAATTATCCAATCAGGTTCTTAACCACCAAAAGTGACCAAGAGAAAAAATATGTAAAATGCATTTTCTGGTGCTGGACCATCTCTGACTAATAGGCTCACTGTAGGCCTTCCACCGTCCTGCTCTTGTCTTCCTTTACAGCATCCACTTCCATGGTACCATCATGCCATCTCTGCTAGAATATTCTACTCACTGAAATTCACTCCCCTCAGTGCTTGTCACACACTCAAATCCTGCAAACCTTTTCAGGTCGACTTAATCTTTTACTAAACCTTTCTTCAAATATTCATTGACCACCTGAGCCATCCTGCTGTCTCCCACTGAAAACCACAGTCATCTCTCCAATACATAGTCTTTTGTCTCTGTCCAACTGCATTTTTCACTCCTGCACAGTATATGATACTCACAGGCCACTTATTTTTCTAGTGGCCTTTTGCACATTTCCCTGATGTACAAAATGGTTATCCTACTTCCTACCCTGTGAAGGCTGTGAAGACCAAATGATACGACTTATTGTGCATGTTTTCAGCTATAAATTTCTGTCCAAATTCAAGGTATTACTGTTATCATGATTTTCCCTTATATTTTTTGGTCTTCCCACAGTGCCTAGAACACTATTATGCATCTAGGAGGTGCCCAAAATGTGATAATTAAATGAATAACAGAAAGAACGTTATCCATTAACTCTTCCTGATTTAAACCATGGCTGCTGCCCACCAGCTCTACCTCAAACCTGCTCCAAGTCTAGTAATACTTAGTAAATTCACCAACTACTTTTGCTACCACTGCCATTGCTACCTACTATTAATAATAACAGCTGACAGTTACTGAGCACTTGCTATGAGCCAGACACTGTGTTAAGCGCTTTGTGTGTGTGTGTGATCTCATTCACTCCCATCTTTATACAACCCTATGGAACAGCCACTATCCTTGCCCGTTTTACAGAGACTTAAACAAGTTAAATAACTCTCCTAAAAGCACACAGGGAATAAATAGCAGAGGCAGTTTTCAAGCCTGGGTTTTTCCAATTCCAAAGTCTGCACTCTTAACCACTAACTTACATTTTTCAACCAGCTACAAATTATATTAAGTAAAACTCTTTGTCATGGTAGAAGATGACCATTTACAGATCTGTCAGTTTTAGTAACATCCAGATAAGTATTAAAACATATCATACGAGACTCAGGGAAAAAACTGTGTGGGTGATCTCCACGAGGTTCTTCCGGCCGGGGCTCCACCAGAACCAGCTGGCCATGGGCTGGCAGCCGAGTTCCCACAGGGTCCAGCCTGACTGTACACTCCAGACTAGCCGTCCTCTCATAATCAAATCTGAGCAGGTTTTTATCAATGGCTCGGGACAGGCCATAGAATTCAGACACCTCCAGTACATTGTCACTTATACGGATGACGTTACAGTCTGGTTCCAGGAGATAGACCCGCAGGATAAAGGTTTCCGTGAAGGTGTCTGTCTCAGTCAATCTGTGGACAGAACAGAGCAAAGGCAATATTATTGGTGCCCAGGTACTTCCGATATTGTGTACTAACTTGGCTGGAAGCTTAAAGACTGGCTTTCACACAGTGTATCAGGTAGAGTTTGGATTTTATTTTATACTCTACTCTCAACCTCTCTCTTCTCTTCCCTTCTTCTCCTTACCTTGGTGACAACTCCTTTTTCTGTTACTTCCCTTTCCAATGACCCTTCTTTTAACACCTTCTCTCAAATCCATCATCGATAATGGTATTTAATGACTGCTATGAGCTCAGAGTCCCTTCTCTAGCATGTGTGCAACTTAAGAGTATCCAGCATGTATAATTTATGGATTGACTTTTAATTCAGGAGTGAGGGGGTGAGGGGTTTCTGAAGCATCAAGGCCTTTTTGCTCTTCAGAAATGCCACTACATGAATAGTCATTTATAGTCTAGTTGGGGTGCGCTGCTCAGCGCTTGGCATATAAAGGGTATTCAGTGATTGTTACCTCCATTCTCTTCATTCCCTTAGTGACTATGTTTTCTGGATACTTACAGAGACTAGCAGATATGGGTTGTCATTCTTTACTGAAGGGAGAAAATTAATGGGTGATGGGTGTGTATCAATAATGCAGCTCCTAATTGATGTGCTTTCATGATGGCCCGGGCAGATACTAAACTCTTTATGAAGAGTATATCATTCAGTCTTCACAGGAATCTATCATAAATGTTGTTAATCCCATTTTACAGATAAGGAAACAGGCACAGGGTGGTCAAGTAGCTTGTCAAAAGGGCTAGAGACGAGGTAAGAGGGTAATAAACATGCTCTCTGATTTTCTGCCTCCAGCTCCTCTGAATATTCTATTTTAAATCCTCAAGACCAGGGAAATTGACAGGTCCTCTAACTCTGCCCTTCATGCGCGCTCCTCTACCCTCCCCATCCCTTAGAAACTCAAGGAAAAAAGAAGTAGGAACAGCTAGAATTCATTAGCTTTTCCAGCCCTTCCCAGCAAGCTCTTTGAAGCTAATTTGTTTTTTAACTTTAAAGTCTTAGGAAAATCAAACAGCCTTGTATGCTGATTGCATAGATTCCTAAGGAATCCTTTGGTGCCATCGCATTTCCTGAGCACAGCATTTGGTTCACCCCTCTCTTTCGGCACTTGTCATTCTGAATCACAGTTAGCGACCCATCTTTTGCATGAGACCATGAGAACCAGTCTATGTCTCCTCATGTTTTTGTTTTTGTTTTGTTTTTGTTTCCTATGTCTAGCATGGGCCTAACCTATAGCAGATGATCATAAGTGTTTATAGGATGATTCACTGTGCTACAAAACTCTCGACTCATATTAGCCTAGTACTTAAGGGAAATTCATGCTGCCATATTTTAGCCAAATACTCTTAAAAGCAACAAAAACCAAGTAAAAAACTATATAAGGCCTACTCCACCTACACTGAATTCTCAGTTGCTTCTATGAAGTGAGCAATACCATAACCATGAGCTTATATATATTTCAACATCTTTATTGGAGTATAACTGCTTTACAATGGTGTGTTAGTTTCTGCTGTATAACAAAGTGAATCAGCTATACGTATACATATATCCCCATATCCCCTCCCTCTTGAGTCTCTCTCCCATCCTCCCTACCCCACCCCTCTAGGTGGTCACAGAGCACCAAGCTGATCTCCCTGTGCTATGTAATTTTAAATTAACTTTTTATTTAGATATAATTCACATACCCTAAAATTTACCTTTTTAAAGTTTATAACTCAGTGGTTTCTAGTATATTCATAAGGTTATGCAACCATCATGCTCCCTAATTCCAGAACATTTTTATGATGCCCCCCATAAAAGTCCACACCCATGAGCATTCACTCCCCATTCACCCCTCCCTCAACAGCTGGCAACCGCTAATCCACTTTGTCTTCATGGATTTGCCTTTTCTAGGCATATCACATAAATGAAATTACACAATATGTGACCTTTTGTGTCAGACTTCTTTCACTTAGCATAATGTTTTCAAGGTTCATCCATGTTGTAGCATGTATCAGTACTTCATTCCTTTTTATGGCTGAATAATATTCCATTGTATGGATATACCACATCATGTTTACACATGCATCAGTTAGATTGTTTCAACTTTTTGGCATTTATGAAACATGCTGCAGTGAACCTTTGTGTATAAATTTTTGTGTAAACATATCTTTTATTTCTCTTATGTATATATGTATATTTAGGAGTAGAACTGCTGGGTCATATGGTCACTTTGTCCAACTCTATAATTGGTTTTTTGAACCTTTTTAAAATATAGTATGTTGAAAAATAGAAGATATTGCACTTCTAATAAATAAGCAGTTGATAATCAAAAAGAAGAATTTCATTCACTTTGGGAATATATTTTCCTCCTAATTCTCATTAAAAATTTGTAGTTTATAATCTCCATTTTTTTTTATCATAAGTGGGGAATTGAATGACCAGAGATACCCATACAAGAACTCTAAAGGGAAACAGGAGAGGGCTAATAATTTGCCACAGAAATGCCCCAAGGAAGATATAAATAAAAGTAACTGAAAGGTTGCTACAATTCTTGCCTCACCCACTAGGGTCTCCAGTTCCTACTGTGAATTACTTGTTTGAAATCTAGTAACTCCCATCATGATAATACTTATCCAAAGAAAAAGAAGTACACAGAGCGGTTATCTGCTAAGGAATGAACAATGCTTCTATGCTGCTTACCTGTAAAGTCTAAGCTTCACTGTGTCTTCATCAAGAATTGGGCAACCGTTGTGAGTATACTTTACTTCATTGGGAAGGAAATGGCAGTCAAAGACCTAGTTCACATGAAGAAATTGATACATATCTGTGAGAAAACTGGTACACTTTTTAATTTTTCCAGCTGTAAAGTACTGCCTGAAGAAATTATGGTCTCTTAGCATTGTGTGTGTGTGTGTGTGTGTGTGTGTGTTTTAACCATCACCACCTCTACCCACCCCCATGCCTATGACCATCCTGCTTATATAGCTGTGTTTTGCTTTGAGAATATCTGAATTATGAAAATCCAAGCAGATCAGGCAGATAAATTAAGCAGTGATTATCTCTAAATAATTATCTTTTCCCAGTGTATAGTACATTTAAAATATGGTTCCATTTTTCAAAATATTATTTACCAACACCATAGCAACTGAGTCAGAGAGGTCTACCTCTGTGTATGTAGAAACAGGCATGCATTACCCCACATACAAACACGCTGTATTAGCTCTGTATTTTTTTCTTCTCCTTTTATTGCTTTCTTTTCCAAATAGTGTTTTTATATTTAAAAATGAAGCCACTTACTACAGACATTATTGTTGTCGATCAGAGCCAAACACGACCCACAGATGTTTCTCATTTACTTGCAAAAGACTGCTTTTATTAGTTATGTAATAGCAGAAATGACTGATGAGACAAATAACAATGTCAAGGCAATTTTCTCTATTCAAACAAAATTATAATTAACTGTATCACCTCACTCAGAACTACTAAGGATTGCTAATTGTTAGATTCTGGGAGTCATAGTTTTTAAAAGAAGAGTTTTCTCTTCCATTCACACCATGACCCTCATTCTGCCGGATCTGACTTGGTAGAGTTCTAAGAAATACCCTCAAGGTATTCACATATCATCATTGTTGAGTTCATGCTATTTAGCCTGTACCTTGTTACAGCCTCAAACATTTACAAACAACATAATCCTCCCTGAGAAGACTTTCTCACTAATACAAATGATCTTTTCCTACAGACATCTTTGGTTCCTCTTTTTAATTGACAAGAGGGAAGGAGATAAAGGAAAGACCTTTCCCATATCATTGACAAATAGTCACTGTAATAAAAAGACAATCTGCTTTGTTAAAAGAAACATCTGTTTTATGTTTCATAATATGTGCTCCTTTTATAAAAGGCGACAACCATAATTCCATAAATTTACTAACTAAAACAAAGGAGAGCTAAATCCTTTCCTAATTACTGTCTAGCTTTGTTTTTTTCCACTTCAACTGCTTTTCAATTACAATTTATAATTAAATTCACACATTCCTAACTCATTACTCACTTTAATGACAGCAAACTGGTTCAAACTAGAGATATTTTCTTACTTCTGCATTTCCTATTCAAAAGAGCAAGCTCAGTGCTAAACGGGGGTGCTTTTCCACCCAGGAAATTTCTTGCTTTGGGTCAGGTGTGAGAAGTACTGTGAGTAGGTAAGTCTTGTCCTAAAACATGAGGAAAACATATTGCCATCGACCTTCTCTAATTGACTATCTCGAGAAGGTTATCGAGACAGAAGGTACTCGTGTGCACCAAGCAAAATCCCTTTCCAAATATCCAATAGGAAAATGAACCTGTTGGTCCTAAGACAAACTTCAGTAATGGAATGAAAACACTGGTTGAACAGATGTTAAACAAAACATTTTCTGTACAACTCACGTGAAATGGTTCATTACACAGCAGGGTGTTGTTAATACAGTCATCTAGCTAGGAATGGGCCCAAATAAGCCTGCTTTCAACTTACTAGTAAGCTCTATTAAAGAGTAATGTTTAGGCTGTGTGTGTGTGTGTCTGTGTGTGCATAATTGGCTTGGCTATGCTTGTCTGTGCTTAATTTCAAAAACTCCATAAGAAATAAATCCCTGGGGAGAACTGCATCAACCTGGATTTAGTACAGCTACATATTGCAAAAGAGCAGTTTTCACTTAGGGATTTTGTTTTTGTTGAAATTATCATAATGAAAAAATAGGAAGATCACCAGGTGGTTTGAGAAACAAAGTTTTCCGGACATACAGATTTCATGATAGTACACAGTTCTCATATTTGACCAAAAGGCAACGAAACTCCACATTTTAATGGACTCCTTTCCACAGAATAACTTTTAGCAGCTATAAATCACATATTTATTTTAGATGATATAAATCTGTTTGAGATGTCAGATGTACCTCTGGATAGACATACACTAAACATTATCTTTTAATCAGCACACTAGGGGACACTTTGGGGATGTTTGGAGCCCTGTCCCTTTGCCTTGCAATGCAGACTTCCCTAAATCAGACAGATATGTTGTTTCTGTTCCACATTGTCTTTCTAGTAATGGATTTTTGCCAGAAAATCAGAGAAAGTTTGAAAATGAGACAACTTAGAGATCTATCACAACACTTGACCCTTGTGACCAAATAAATGTTTTACCGAGTTCTAGTCACATGGATCCCTTTTTGCTCTCCAGTGCCTCAGAGCTAGCCACATGGTGAAGACCATTAAAATATCACTGAAAATGATGATATTTTTCATTACTCTCATAGAAAGTGCTATATGAAGCACTTTAGAAGTCATAAAGTTTAGAAGTCATAGGCTATTTGGGATGGGGAAAGGATATCCCCAGAGGCTGGTTTAAGTAACAGGAGATCCTCCCCAAAATGCTTTCTAAGGAGGGAGAATCTGGTGAATAATAGGCCTTTGGTTTTGCATGCTTGGGGCCAGAGCTTAATACAGCTGGACCATAGATTACCCCAGTGCGCTACAAGGAGGAATTTTTCCTCTCTTCTTACCTCACAAACTATATTCAGCCTTACTTCTAAATAAATGTTGAACACATTTTTTAATATATTGATTGGAAGGGTTACCAAATTATCAGTTCATCAGTCTTTATAAGGCATCCACCTTTTTCCATATAGCCCTGGGTCTCTGCTCTATCAGGGATCCCAGACATCTAGGATCTGGGTCCTATTTAGCTGCTCCCCAAAACCCCAGGCATTTGCTTTTGACCCCAGTGCCTGTAGTTAGGGCTCCACGGCCTGCTGCTGAGCCTATTCATGTCACCTACTCATCACATTTACTGCATTGGGGCTCCAGACGTGAGCTATCCCAGGCGTCTCCTTTTTCCCTAACTTATAGGTGCCAATCAAACACACTTTGCAGCATAAGTTATGTTGGGAGAAAGTGGGGAGATGTTGCAATTACCACACAAATGGGAGTACCAGGGTGACCTGGGGCCATGAGCATATACTAACATTTTTTAGATGCCCATCTGAAGCTCATTGACTGACAAAAGAAAAACTCACATGAAACTGGAGGGAGACATTTAGTCACAGTCACATGAACCATACTCCCAATGTGAGAGCCTGCCACAGCATTCTGATGTGTTTCAGAATCAGACTATAACTGTAACAGAAGTAAAGGAAATGTCTAGAGATGTCAATTTGTGCTAGCATCTATCTCAGTCTCTTTAGTTCATCTTTATGACATCTAATACCACTTTTGAATAAGCCGATGGAATTATTTTTTTAGCCAAATAGAGAGGAAGAACATTAATGCTCACAGTTCAGCAAACAGAAATGCTGTATTTTGCTAGGAGCAGCAGCCACACCCAGCGTTGAATATTCTGAAAACTGTTTGCCTTGAGAAGAAAGTTAAACCACAGTAGGAACAAGTAATAAGACCAGAAGCAATTTTCTATTGTGTACAGAGATAAGCTCTTTAAGCAAATGTACGATAATACAGATTTTCCTAAACCCAATGAATTAGAGGGTAACTCCACCCTACAAAAGGATTGAGCACAGAACACCCTTAAATGACAAGGTCTCCATGGTGATTAAAGGGGAAAAAAAATTTTATGAAGACATTTTTGAAGAACAATGAATATTTAAAATGAAGTGTCTTCATATATCTTTTCCAGATCTCTTCCCTTACTCAAGGGAATGTTCAAGGGATGGTAATAGATAAAAATGTCTTTGTGTTTAACTTTTGCTATTCTGCAGTCACAAATGTGTCCTAAAGATGTCCTGAAACCCTGATATCTTATCCAAAGGCACTCTGGCCATGGGTGAGATAATTTGGGGGCAGGAATAGTCCCATAAAGACTGACCATATCACACCACACAGGAGACTGCCCACTCTAACCCGTTTTCATTCTCTCTCCCTCTCATTTACTTCTCTCTCTCTCTCTCTCCCCCTCGCTCTGTTTTTTTCTCTCTCTCCCCTAAGATTCTCATAGAGTGGCCATGTACCTAAAATAAGAAGTATGTGATTTCCTTACCATTATGCGTTTTCCTGGGTGATTAGCTGTTTTATAAGGTCAAAGAGCTGGTAATATTTACACAAGTTTTCGTCAATAAGAGAGGATAAATTGGAAAGACTTGTCAATTTGGTGCATTACTAATTTAAAAAATGTATCCATCCATATCTGTTCGAACCAGCCTTCTTCCTCCAGAGGGGTTGACATAAATAGGAGTAACTCCTGTTGGTTTCAAGGCTGTAATCCACAGTCAGCCAAGAACATTCAAAAAACAGGTTTGACCAATCTCAAATCATTACCTCCTACACCCGAAACCAATGTTATATGTCATTATACTTCAAAAAAAATTTTTTAACAGGTTTCACCTTGCATAGAAAAAACAGTGCAGTATTATGCCCGCTAACTGCAACTCCACCGTTTCAAATTTGAACATCTTACAACACTCACCTCTGGTAGCTTGAAGGAAGAACGCTCTCTCTCTCTCTCTCTCTCCCTCCACCTCTCTCTCTCTCTCTCTCTCTCTCCCTCCACCTCTCTCTCTCTCTCTCTCTCCCCCTCTCTCTCTCTCCCCCTCCCTCCCTCCCTCTCTCCCTCCCTCCCTCTCTCCCTTCCTCCCTCTCTCCCTCCCTCCCTCTCTCTCCCCCCGCCCCCTTCCTAACATTCTCACACACTCTCATTCACACACACTACTAAATAGCAAATCTCGGATGTGACCTACCTGTGGAGTGAGTTTCCCAACCCTCTGGGTTATTGGTTCATTCATCACAACTTCCACTTTGCAGGCATCTTTCTCTTTGGGGATGGCGAACTTCAGGTCATCCTGAGACAGGAAGGCGGAGCTGCCCTTCATCACCCTGACCCCTCGGTTAACACGGATGAGGGTGGGGCTGGCCCAGCCTGGGAGCAGCCTCAGCAGCAGCAGCAGGGCACCGAGCCCACCCCAGCGTAGAGAGCTCATGCCGACAGGGGCCAACTCGTTTCCATCCACCAGTGAAATCCCTTCAACAAAGGAGGGCTTCTGTGCTTTCTCCGGGGGTGTCAGCTCATAGTCCAAGGGGCAGGGCAAGGGGTCCCGACAATGTGCCCCAAGATCTTAACACGTCCCTTTCATTTCAAACTCAGACAAGGAGGTCTTTCAGGCAGTCCCAGAGCTTTTAATAAAACTCGCTGATCACTCCTGACAACGCCCGGCAAGATTAATGTGCCTCCCAAGTGCTTTTTTAATCCTGCAAATGGGACGAGGAGTTGGAGGAAAGAGAGAGAAACCAAAAGGTTTATGTGGCTTATTCAAAAGACCCCCACCGACAAAGGAATCTTTCAACCAGCCTGTAATTTCAGCTAAATTAAAAACAAATAAACTAACTTGACCTCCAGGGGCATCTGAAAGGCAATGCAGCCATTTCATTCCCTGGCGGTAACTCCTGCTTCCGGACTCAACGGGTCCCAACCGGGACGTCACTTGTGTGGTCCGACAGGAGGCAGCCCGACTCACGGCCACGGGCAGTGTTTGCTCCTCTGCGTTCAGAGAAAGTTGCTGAACTCTTTGCTTTTGTCTTCTCACTTGATAAATGAGGACTGTAACCTCATTTGTGCAAGAGAGCTGATAGAATTACTTACCCACTGTTTGAAAACATGATTAATTCTAAATCAGTGCTACCCACTCAAAAAAAAAGGCTTAATAATTTGTCGTATGGGCACAATTTTGACTTTGCTGGGCAATGAAGACACCTAAGAAACGCTTGAGTGGAAACTGGAGAAAAGATATTTTTTCTAAGTGAACATTCGGCGTTTTGTTTAGGTGTAACAAGGACTAGGAATCCAGTAACATAGCTTCAACATACACAGCTAATGACACGGCGATGTACATGCATTTATACATCATCTGCAATGCTAATTACATAGAAAGTATAGAATTCACACAAGTGGAGTCTTTTTTTCTATTTTAACCACTTAGAATTTCATGATTATTTCTCTGTGTCATATAAGAACAGAAATGATTTTATCCAAAGTGCAAGGTATTGAAATATATCTTTAATTCCAAGATATGATTAGGTGAACCAATCATATCCACAATTAGTTATCCATGATAGACCATAATGGTGGTTTATTATGCCCATTGGAAGGTCTTCCATTTTCATGATTTTAATGATTTCTGCACATGGATACTGAAATGTTTGTCAGAAGGTGTAGGCAAAAATGCCACTATTGCCCACCTCTAATATATTAAGGGAAGGCTCATTCTCTTGGCCCTGTTTGAAACCTTTCACTTTTGAGACAGTGCGTGACATGTCACCTAACACCTGGAGGCGGGCGGGTGCACACTTCACAGAGCAGCCTGTTTTTTATGGTGTCGGTCCCCAAATAAAACAGTCCCATCCTCCCACTGACCATGTTGCCCACGCTCAGGCTGAATTAGGTTGGCTTGTTTGGGCAAGAATGCAAACCTGCTTGTTGAACTTTCACAACTTGTTTCCATTCACCTCTGGCATCTAAGATCATTCAAAAAAGCAGTGCTTTCACAAAGAAGAGAAGCAACAGGGTGGGTAGGCGTCACCCAAAACTGAGAGATAAGAGAAAAAACTTGGCTTTCTGAGATTTAAATGAATTAAATTAACCCATAAAGGCTGCAAGGACTCTATACTCTCAGGCCTTCTTCTCATCTCCCTTCTTCTCCTTTGCTGCTTCTTCCTAGAATCCCTGAATTTTTCATGTTGGGGAGCCTAGAGTCCAGTCCTGGGACCTGTTTTTTGTCTACACTCACTCCCTAGCGACCTCGTTCTTCCTTTTTTTTGCATGGATTTATCCTTATGCTTCTCTCCCTCTTGTTACCCAGATTGAGGAGGCTGCCCTGCACATAAAAAA
The DNA here is from genome assembly GCF_964165515.1 of Mesoplodon bidens. Taxonomy (NCBI): domain Eukaryota; kingdom Metazoa; phylum Chordata; class Mammalia; order Artiodactyla; family Ziphiidae; genus Mesoplodon; species Mesoplodon bidens. The sequence continues at coordinate 63,975,771 of NC_138162.1, read as the reverse complement.
GAGAGCCACACCTCAGGCTAGCAGAGCTGTGAGCCAGAAGGAGCCTGGGTGTTTGGGACATTTGCAAAGTGAAGTCACCACACCAGCCCACTCTGCCAGAATTTTACATGGCAGAGAATGTAAACTTCTTTCCTGTTTAACCTACTGTTAAACAGGAAAGATGGCATTTTTTTCTACACCTTCTAACAAATATTTCAGTATCCATGTGCAGAGATCATTAAAATCATGAAAATGCAAGACCTTCCAATGGGCATAATAAACCAGTATAACTTTACACTGTTAATAACCACCTTATTCTTCAAGCTTTTCTGTTAATTTTGTTTAGTCACAAATCAGGTAAATATTTTAACTTCTTATCTACAGCATATGGGGAAATAGCTCATTCTCTAATCATAGCATAGTAAGTCCTTAATGAGCAGATAAGGTCAAAGACCAAGATTCTAATGTTCATCTACCAGGAAGAGACAAGAGAGAAAGAAAAGGAAATCTATTTCTGTGGCTTCCCCATGCCACAGTGATATGGGAAGGGAAGACTCGCATCTGAAGATCTGGATTCTAACCCTGGTTTTTCTGAACATCTGTTTTCTCTTTCAAAAATGGGGCCATCCGTCTTGCCTGTTCCAGTTCCCCTGTGAGGCCAAATGAAATAGTCCATGTGGAAATATTTTCTTAACTACAAAGCCCCATATAAATGTAATGTTATTATTATAAAATATGTCAAAGGAATAAGAGAGTAAAGCTTGTCTCGAGAAAAATAGAATGGCAGGACCTGGTCCTGGATGAAGGAGGCAGAATTAGGTTCAGTAAAAGTCAAAGTGTGTTTTAATGACATTCAGAATTTCTCTTTTTCTTCCTCACAGTCTTAAAACAGGAGGTCGGGGCTTCCCTGGTGGCGCAGTGGTTGAGAGTCCGCCTGCCGATGCAGGGGACACGGGTTCGTGCCCCGGTCTGGGAAGATCCCACATGCCGCAGAGCGGCTAGGCCCGTGAGCCATGGCTGCTGAGCCTGCGCGTCCGGAGCCTGTGCTCTGCAAGGGGAGAGGCCACAACAGTGAGAGGCCCGCCTACCGAAAAAAAAAAAAAAAAAAAAACAGGAGGTCGAAGTAAGAAACTGAAGGCTAATATTTCAGAAACAACCTGAAGCAACACTGCTGGGAGGTAAAGAGTGCAAGAGTAACAATTTCTAAGTTCAAAATCAAACAAAACTCAGCCTTCAATCAACTGGGCTACCAAATTAGCTGCCATAAAGATCAAAAAGAGTATGCTTTATTTGTGTTTTATTTACATTCTAATTTTGCGCTTGCATTCTTCTGTTGGTGTTAGGAAATGCCAAGTATGTAGACATTGCATGGAAAATATTGCTCTGATTTTTCACATGAAGAAGGTGGCAGTGGAGGGGAAAGAGAAAAGGATTTGGATGAACAGAGAGGGAAAAGGGAAAACAAAAAAACAAAAACCACACAGAACAATAGCAATGGAAATCAGGATTCTAAGTCAAACAAGATTTCAGATGATGATGGATTTTTTATCTCCACCAAAGAAGATGACAGAATTGTCTTGTTTCTGGTACAAAATTACAATGTCCAGAGGCAGCCAACATTTACTTGACAACACCCTAGTGGGAAACCTAACACATCTTGAGAACTCTGTTTGCTTAATCCCAATATAGGGCCAAGTCAGATCCTCAGAATCTAGCTGTCGGTAGCTTGCTCTCATCACTGATGTGGGCAGCCACAGTGTCAGCAGAATCAGTGGGAGCTTTGGAAGGGGAAGTAGAAAGGTGGCCAGATTCTACAAGGGAGCTTGTAAACCAACTGACTTTTAGCCACATGGGACTTAATTTGATGCTGCAATAGAAACAAATCCTGTCTGCTTGCCTGTGTGATTCAGCTGCTTCTCAGCATTTCACAGTCCTCACGTCATCCTGCAAATCAGTTATGCTCTTACAGGCCATTTCCCACCCTTGCCTTTTTTCTTCATGTGGAAATCATGTATTTGAAGGATATCTCTACAAGCCAATAAAAATGTGAAAAGATGTTTTGGAAAGTGGAAAACCATCCTGCTCTGAGTTCTTCCTTATAAAAATTCAAGAAGTTTTCTTTCTTAGTAAATTTCTTTCTTTCTTAGTAAATTCCTGAACAGAAGAAAATGATTCAGTAACATTTCATCTGGTAGAGCTGAGCTGGTTTTTATTTCATAATTACACGTTCAGTTTAACCACAGGAAGATGTATTCTCCATGCTGATATAAACATGGTACTCCTGTCATTTATCTTAGGTAATCTGTGCACAACAGGAAAAGCAGGATCCCAGCTGTCCTCCCAGGCTCTCTCTGCAATGGAACTTCTTGATGGTCAATGTTAACGATGTGCCCTGAAGAGAATCATATTTACTATTGTTCCTCTGTGGAATTTTACAATGGAAGCTACATGACACAAGAGAAGCACCTTCCCCATCCTGCACGCAGCACAGATATCAATATATCAATAATCAGACTTCCCTGGTGGCGCAGTGGTTAAGAATGCACCCGCCAATGCAGGAGACACGGGTTCAAGCCCTGGTCCAGGAAGGCCCCACGTGCTGCAGAGCAACTAAGCCTGTGCACCACAACTACTGAAGCCCACGTGCCTAGAGCCCGTGAGCCACAACTACTGAAGCCCGCGCACCTAGAGCCCGTGCTCCGCAACAAGAGAAGCCACCGCCATGAGAAGCCCACGCACCGCAGCAAGAGTAGTCCCCACTCGCCGCAACTAGAGAAAGCCCACGCGCAGCAACAAAGACCCAATGCAGCCAAAAATAAATTAATTAATTAATTTAAAAAAACAAAAGATATCAATAATCTATCATAGCCTTTTGCTGGCTTGCTTTGCTATTTGCAGAACTCCTACTGGTCTGATACTCTTCTCAGCACTCCAGGTAGTTATTACCAATCAACTAAAGATGATGTAAACAATGGAACATTTTATCTTCCCTGTGCTTGAAGCACCTCATGACTCACAGCTTCAGATCTTACAAGTACCCTATAGTCTTTAAGAAAGAAAATAAACTAATAGAGAAGTGGCATTTTGAGTAAAAAAATAGCAACTCGGGATCAACCCATTCCCACCCACTCAAACAGAGAGAGATTTTGATATCCTTGACTAGACTGGTAAGAAAGCCCGTGAAGATTTTCTGACTTGTATTCTACATTAAAATCTTTAAAATACCAGTCAGAAGAAACATAGAAGCCATCGTGGAATTACTTATAATGAATTTTTTAAATCATCATGATTTTCACTCAAATTGATTTCCAAAGTAATTCATATGAATCAAATGTAAAAGTTTCAAGCATAAACTCATAGCTGAATATAATTATCCATAGAATAACTGAAATGATTCTAAATCATATGTGACATAAATTGATTCACCCAAGAGCAATGAACTGGAAATCAGGAGAACTGTCCCCCAAGGGAACAACTAACTGTCTAAACTCAGAGAAAGTGGTTCTCTTCTTTGTGTAGTAGTTGAGGAAATTAAGATTTAGATTTTACCAAGGACTTCAGATCCACTGCCTCCTCTGACTTTCCTTCCCTGAGAGAGACAGAGAAGTCTAACTGCACCTTGTTATAAGCAACAAGGAGTCAGTCTAAGGCTGGCCCAAGGTCACAGCCGGAGGCAGCACAGCCTGGGAGAAGCAGGTCTCTGGCACCCTGGGGAAGGGCTCTTTCCTCCTCTATGCCGACAGTCTCACTGCAAAAGCAGCCCTGGGAACACACAAATAGAAAGCAGGTTCTTCTCTTTCAAGAAGCTCATCACCTCTTATGGAGCTTTAATGGTTCAATGCCCACCCCCGACAGGGGTGGAGAATCCGTGGCGATCTTACCCAACACAGGATTTCTAGGGAGAATAGAATCGTGGAGAAGAAAAAAAATAACTTGTGACTTCTAAGATTGATTTTCCTTAACAGTTGATAGTACAGTTGTCCCTCAGTATCCACAGGGGTTGGTTCCAGTAACCCCCCAACCCTCCACAGATACCAAACGCCACGATGATGCTCAAGTCCTTTATATAAAGTGGCAAAGTGTTTACGTATAACCTATGAACATCTTCCCACACACTTTAAATCATCTCTAGATTACTTATAATACCTAATACAATGTAAATGCTATGTAAACAGTTGTAAATACAATGTAAATGCTGTGTAAATAGTTGCCAGGCAAATTCAAGTTTTGCTTTTTGGAACTTTCTGGAATTTTTTTTTCAAATATTTTCAATCGTAGTTGGCTGAATCCACGGATGTAGAATGCACAGATATGGAAGGCTGACTGTATCTTCCTTTTCTCATTTTTTGTCTACTAGTACTTTTTACTTACTGTATACAGGTACTGGGCTATATTCTTTATATATTTGTTTTCATTTATTTCTCACAACAAACCTATAAAGCAGTTTCTATTATTATTCTGATTTTATAAACAGTGACTTAAGGAAGTGACATCATAATCATAATAAAAACGAACATTTATTAAGTGCTTACTATGGATTAGGCGTTGTTCAAAGGACTTTACATACATTATCTTGTTTAATTCCTATAATGGTTTTAGAAAGTAGACAGTGATTTTACAGATTTGGAAAATGAGGTACAAAAAGGTTTAAGTTACTTGCCTAAAGTCATCAGCTTGACTCCAGAGTCTTATAACCCATATTTGCCGACCCCAGGACCTGTGCACTTAACTACTATATTATACCACTTTGCATTACAACAAAATCATATACTCTTTGCAATTCCTTCACTATCCCTGGAGTCTTTTTCCTACAGTATGCAAACCCTTAACAACTTCCTTTATGGTCCCAGACAGCAACTGATGGCTGTTGCAGGAGTTAAAGTTTCACTGGAGGTGGTCTTCCCTAGTGGCTCAGTGGTTAAGAATCCACCTGCCAATGCAGGGGACATGGATTCGATCCCTGGTCCGGGAAGATCCCACATGCTGCGGAGCAACAAAGCCCGTGAGCCACAAATACTGAGCCTACTCTCTAGAAACCACGAGCCACAACTACTGAAGCCCACGCGCCTAGAGCCTGTGCTCCGCAACGAGAAGCCACCACAATGAGAAGCCTGTGCACCGCAGCAAGAGTAGTCCCCGCTCGCCGCAACTACAGAAAGCCTGCACACAGCAACAAAGACCCAATACAACCAAAAATAAATAAATAAAATAAATTATAAAAAAAAATATTTCAGTGGAGGCAATGTTCTCTCAAGGAAGTAGCTGTTACTTTAAGAACATATAATTAATGCAGATACCTTGCCTACCAGCATCTGAGTGTTCCAACTCCTTACACTTCAAGCAGTTTAAGGGCCTCAAGGCAAACAGGCCACTTCAAAATTCCAGTCTATTAAATTAATAAAATACATGTTGATTTTGTTTATAACATTCTGCTTCCTCTACTCTGCAACTTTTTCTAAAATGTAATCTAAATCACAGATGTGTGGTTTACGAGAAAACTCAGAAATCAACTAGTCCATATCCTTCTTTTTATCTATCTACCTGTTTTTTTCTGAAAATAACTTCCTTTTATGTGTATAAAAGAAATGCATGCTCATTAACTAAAGGATAAAAATATAAAGACATAAAGAAAAGGAAAAAATTACACTTTCCCAACACTCAAAGAAAATGCCCTTCGGTTTTCATAAGTATGTATATGTATCTAGAGTTTTTAAACTTAATTAGAACCACACTACAAAAAGAGTAGTATACCATTCTTTTCCAGTTACATAACATTCTATTCTAACCATTTTCCATATTATTAAACATTCCTTGTGATCTTACTTTTCATCTGTGCACTACATCCTCTACATGGATTTCTAGAGTCATTTCATTGTTGTGTTGAACTAGTTACTATGTCAATAGATTGTGATGAAAAAATCCTTCATTAAATCAGCTTATTTTTCTAGTTATTTCCTTTTGATAGTTTTTTGGAAGTGGAATCATAAGATCAAAGAATATAAAACTTATTTTGAGGCTCTTGATATGCATGCTACTTGGAAAGATGGTACTAATTTACACCCTAATTTTCACTCTGTGGAGAGAAAGTGTCCCTCAGGCTGTACCTTCAAGGGCAAGATTGCAAAGATGAATCTTTGACCACCACACAAACTCATTAGAAGGTCTCCTTTCCTAGATTTTTCAACACTTCAATGTCTATCTGGCTGATAAAGGCCACATTTTGCAAACTGTGTTTTTTAAAATGCACATGTTGGAGACGTTAAAAAGTTTTCCACATAAGTCTTCTATATCCAAATATATGTGAAGCACAAAATGCCAAAATCTTCTTTTAAAGATTTACAATATAATATGAGCTTACTAAAGGCTCTAAGAATTCCTGCAGAAAGAAAACCTTTAAGCCCAAAGTTTACAAACTTATAGAAAACCATTTTTTTAAATAAAAAAACCCAGAAAGTGCAAAGGTAGTCCTGCTTGAGGAAGTTTCTCTGTCACCTCATCCTGAAGCCAAACTCTAAATCCAGAGTGCACTATAAACTGATTTTTTTAACATCTATAAAGCAGAAACTAAACTGATTTTTAAATGTGAGTTTATGTGGCTACAGGTTTTATTCTATTTTCTTTTGCTGCAGTAATGTCTAGAGAATTTGGAAGATCAGCGAACTAACGCCAGGAGGAGGCCTTGATGTGCTGGTATGGTGTTATAGGCTGAATTTTGTTCCCCCAAAATTCATATATTGAATTCCTAACCCCCAGTACCTCTGAATGTTACTATATTTAGAGATAGAGTCTGTAAGGAGGAAAATTAAAATTAAAATGAGGTCATTAGGGTGGGCACATCTAAGCACATTCTTATTGTGACTATTAACTACTAATCCTCATCAAACATTTTCTATTCCCCTTTCCCGTTATATACCTCGTCTTGACCAACTATCCTATCTCCTTAAAACGCTGTCTCTACCCACTCCTTCACCAGCCTTGTATTTCCTAAAAGGACCCTTGATTTTGATTGCCCCCAGTCCACTGAAATAGCTGTCTCAAAGGCTGCCAGTGACCTCCTAATTGTTACAGCAAATTGAACTTTTCTCCAACAATCCTCCCTGATCTCTATAGCGCCCAACAATGTGCTACACCCACACTTTCTGCACAATTTCTTCTCCCCTAGTTTATGGACTCAGTATACTCCCCACTTCTCCTTCTACCTCACCAATGCCTCTTTCTCTTTTATCTTCTCTTCCTTTTCTTTCCACCCTCTGTTTTCTCCTCTCTTGGTCACATTGTATCATAGAAAATACGACATTTTAAAAAAATCTGACCTCAACTGGCTTCTCACTACATATCCACTCCCATCGTCTTTGGCCATCACCTCTAGGCTCATGTAGCCCCAAACCACAGCCCTCCCTCTCCCATAACCTCAGTTACACATTCACGGTGACCGGCTTGACACTTCCCACCTGTAAGCCCCTGCTCATGTCTGCCCACTGCCTGGAATGTCTTTGCTTCCATCCTGATTAAAATCTTTCTCACATATCAGTGCCTTGTGAAATGCCTCCTCCAAGATACCCTAAGACCTGATCATTCCATTTGGTTTCTGCGATTGCAGAAAAGTCCCATTTTACTGAAACCCAACATGGGGCATTTATCATGTCCTACATGATGGTGTGACTCTGTGTTTTGAAGCCAGGAGGACAGAACTGTCTGTTGCATGTGATACGCATTCAACACATGTATCAATAAATGAAATCAGCAATGATAGTTGAACTGTGCTTTTAGCATTCTTGTCAAAACAAGACTATCAACACACAGTAACATCTTTGAGCTCTTCTCATTTGTACCTAGACATTTGTGTGAGTAACATCTTGAGTGGTGCCCAGAGATCCATTTTTGGCTCCTTCTGGTTAAACAATTTTCCAAATTCCTAAACAAAGATATAGAGACAAACTTATCCAATTCACAGACAGCAAAAATCCAGGAAGGTTGGGCTTCCCTGGTGGCGCAGTGGTTGAGAGTCCGCCTGCCGATGCAGGGGACACGGGTTCGTGCCCCGGTCTGGGAAGATCCCACATGCCGCGGAGCGGTTGGGCCTGTGAGCCATGGCCGTTGGGCCTGCGCGTCCGGAGCCTGTGCTCCGCAACGGGAGAGGCCACAACAGTGAGAGGCCCGCATACAGCAAAAAAAAAAAAAAAAAAAAAAAAAAAAATCCAGGAAGGTTAACTGTTACCACCGAGGGCATAATCAAGATCGACGTCCTGGATAATGGAGGTTGGAATGATGGGCTGAAGCCAGCAAGTTCACTTTCAACAAGCACAAACATATAAATTTACATCCCAAAAAATCAATTGCAAATATATGGGAAAGAGAAGATCTACTTGGGCAGTAATTTATGAAAAAAAAAATTGTCTTCAAACACCTGCAGGAGGAGTGACTTTATTCTGTGATTCCCGTGTGCAGAAACAGGGAGGATGGGTGAATCTCAGCTTCCCCTCAGAAAGAACTTTCCTTCAGAGCTGTCCAGTAATGGTGAGGGCTGAGGTATAGACACAGGAAGGGGTCTTTGTCTCAGGGAGGGAGTGTGGATTAGGTGCTTTCTGGGGTCCCTTTTAACTGTGAGACTGGATTTCCCTGTGTGGTTGTCCCCTGCCACCTCTCCAGCCTCTTCTCACATGACTCTCCTCCTTGCCACGGACAAGCTAGTCACTCAGGTCTTTGTTCCTTCCTTAAACTCGCGGCACTGCCCATTCTAGGCCTTTACATGTTTCATCCATGCTGTCCCATCTGCCATGAATGCCCTTTTCCCCTCTCCCACCTACCACTCCATTTGGCTAAATTCTACCCATCCTTCAGGTCTCAACCTCCCAGACCAGTTTTCACTGCTTGCATAGAATCCTGCAATACCCCTTATCACATGTTGCACACCTACAGGCATTTAAATGTTTATTTGCAGTCATTTATACATGTCTGCCTTTGACCTTAGTCCATAAGCTTCTTGAAGATAACAACCATGATTGTTCTGCTCACTCAAACATCTCCAGACCTGGTCACAGGGCTTGGTACAGAGAAGATCAATACTTATCAGTTGAGAGACTGACTTACCCCAGTGCAAACTTTGGACTTAAAAGAAAAACTGGTAGAAGAGTGAGAGACAGAGACAGGGAGAGCAAGAGCTCACGCCACATGCTTGAATGGCTGTGTCTTTCCACTTGGTGATAGCTCGTAAGCTGACCATGGGGCAATTACAGAGCTTCAAAATCGCACACAAATACTTTCCCCTGAGGTTAGGTCGCTTGCTACAGTGGAGAAAAATCCCAAGAGAAACAAAATGATTCTTCGCCTCAGATATTTACGTGCAATGGCTATACAAGTCTCCAGTTCTGAAGGGTCAGGAAGAAAAGGAGAGAATGATATTCACATTGCCTTTGTTTTCTCCTTAACAAATCCCTTTGGTAGTGTGTGAGCTCATGGATTGGTTTCATGCTTCCACTTAATCTGGAAGAAGGAATCAAGGGAGTACGAGGCTGCTGCCCAGAGTTATAGGCAGAGGAAGTGGTGGATGGAGACCTATCCTGCCCAGTCCATGAGGTCTGGAAGAAAGTTCTAGTTCCCATTTCCCTTTTCTTTTAGCCTATAAATTGCCAGGCTCGCCACATGTTTGATTCTTTCCAGCCTTCACACCTGTTAGTCCCCTCCTAAAGAAGAAATATTTATTGAGAACTTATCATATGCCATGCACCATGTTGGGTGCTTTCCAAATGTCTTTTAGCCCTTCCAAACACCTGGTGAGGTCAGTATCAATGTATTTGTTTTACTCCCAAGGAAACTGGTATGTAATTTGGCCAACATCACAGAACCAAAGAACATCACAGCCTAGGGTTGGAACCCAGTTGAAATTTATTCAAAGGCCATTCTTTTTTTCTACTACACCACCCTCTGATTCAATATTTGATAGGGCTCTCCTATCAACACTACCTTTTGGTTTCAAAACAATCACTAATGCCTATTTGACAAACTATTTCATCCTACCATGTTATAACAAAAGAGAAGATTTATATAAAACAGAACTAAAGCACTGGTCTTCTGTTGTTGCTGTGTTGTTTTTATGAGAAGAATCACTTTCACAGAAAAAAAAAAAAGGAAATCTAGGCAATGAACAGGATTTGATAGGAAACAACAACTCTTAAACATTTGGATGAATCCTCATCTGGGAATTCTGATCCTTTCTGAAATTATCCTAACTACTTAATGATTTTGGCTTATATCAATAATTTATAAGAATTATATCAATAATTTATTAAGAATTTTTGTGCTAACAAGAAATGTAGACTTTGGAATGAAAACACCATGGCATTGAGTGTGACCTCATGAGGCAAAGCCCTGGTTTATTTATTGTAAGAGAAGGATTCAGGGAGCATCTATAAGGACTGAGCAGCTGGTAACACTTGATAGGATGCAGAGATGGGATCCCAGGGAAGTGGACTGCGTCAATGGAAGGACTTGGAGCTTAGTGAGTCCTGGAGTGTTACCTGCCCCCGTCTCTAAGGAAGCCAGATAGGAAGGTTTCAAGGATAAAGTTGAGAGTGAAGAGTGACAATCTTAGCAGCCTTTGATGATGCACCAAAGGAGTATTTTGACACCGTATCAGCAAATCCAGAAATAGGGAGGGATAAAAGGGAAACCAAAGTCTATTTTGCCATCTCCATTAAGCTTACCAATGAGAAGCCAAGAACGTTTTGTCAAAAATATCCTAACTTTGCAAGATCCCTGTACTCTGTCCTCCAGTGAGCACTTTCCCATCCAAACACAGTATCTTCAGACAGCTGGAGGCTACGTTTGTCAGAAAAATACATAGATCACAGCTATATTTTGATATTCTTATCTTGATGGCCAAGTTTTAGAACCCTTTGAAATGTTGCCCCAGTCACTGCAGTAAGAGAAACTCGAGTACAGACAAAAGGCGAGATTTCATTAGGGAGTTGTTGTTTTTTTTTCTCTCCAGCCCCTCAAAGGTCTCTGTTTGAGCCTCTCACCTAGTTGCACAAAAGCTATTAAATCACTTGAATGAAAGGGTCAGGGAGCAAGCTGTGCAAGTATGGAAGCCAGCAAGCCCTGTTCAGACCACCCAGCTCTCCAAAGGGGGAGCAACACCAGATTCAGACAAGATAAGAGGCTGCCATCCCATGTAACCTGGCCCAGGGAAAAAGCCTTTCTAGAGAGTTACAGGATCCCATTGTGTGGAATGACTGTGTGCTCTGAAAGGTGGCATTTGTCTAACTCACTAGATCAGTGGTCTTGGTTCTTTGTGAGAGAAAAAAAACTTAAAGGGTATTTCTAAAAATTTTTAAGAAAAGCTGTAAGCCAAATCTTTGGGCCTGCTGTCAAAGCAAACAGTGAAACTGAGCTATATCCATCAATGTCAGAATGTCAGAGATAGAAAGATATCAAAACTCACTGAATTCAACCCTTTTGTTATACTAAGAGAGGAAGAGAAGGTTAGCAAGAATAGGTGATTCCAAAAGACTACGTATTACACGACTGCATTTATATGAAAAGTCAAGGATAGGCAAATCTACAGAAACAGAAAATAAATTAATTAGGCGTTGCCTAGGGGAGGGGGTGGGGAGGAATGGGGAGTGACTGTTAATATAGGGTTTCTTCCTGGAGTGACAAAAATGTTCAAAACAAACTCTGGTGATGGTTGCACAACTTTGTGAATATACAAAAACCACTGAATTGTACATTTTATAATGAATTTCATGGCATAGAAATTATATCTCAATAAAGATGTTGTAAAATGTGGAAAAAGAAAAAGAATAGGTGATTCATCCAAGATTGGTTAGCAACACCTAAGATGTGAAACACCAGGAAGACAAAGAGTCTATCCATATTATACACACTGATCTTTCTAAGTCCTTGGCACTAGCACAGAGCCTGCCATGTAGCAGGCACCTACAAATATCTGGAATGAGGAGAGGGAAAAAAAGGAAGGGGCGCTGATGACCACATCCTATTTTCTTTTTACTATAAATATACAAGCCATTCAATGTCATTGGGGATGGGGATGGAAGCTGAGTTCTTACTTTCATATGCTGTCAAATGAGGACCTCAACATGATGGAAGTATCATTTCCTATTTCTCCCGATCCTTGTGGGTTGGTCCAATCAAAACAAATTTCTAGGAATTAAACTGATCCTGAACAGTCCCCAGAAATAATCCAGCTCAGTTCAGCCTCAGCCCCAGGAGCACAGTATCCCCTGCAAGTTGATAAAGAAGAATACCCTTGGGTTTAAAGTTTCCAAGACAAACATAGCTTATCCATGCGGAGCAGGTCAGACCACATAGCCACACAGAATTGGGGTACCTTTCCCTGACTCCCTTTCTCACTCATGGGAAGGAGAGGCAGGATGGAAAGGGGGAGCAAAGGAAAAAAAAAGAAGATGAGTTTGGTGGGAGAGCTGGTTAAAAGTTCTGGTTTGCTGGCCAAGCGTGCCAAACCATGCTTCATGTAACTTATGTTCAACATCAGCTCAAACTCAAGTTTATTATTTAGGTATGAGGTTTAACATTAACCAAGGACGTGACAAGAATTTAATTGCCAAGGACGATGTAGAGCACTGCTCATCCAAGTGTGATCGCGCCTGCCTCAGAATCACCTGGGTAAGTTCTTGGCTCCACCCCAAGTCTAAACTCTTCTCGGGGTGTGGCCTAAGCACCTGCCTTACACCAAGCACCCAAGTGGTTCTTAGGTACACTGGGTTATGAGGATCTCTGATGGAGAGAAAGAGGAAAAGTAGTTAACATTTTCTTAGTGTTATGCTGAAGGCACTTGTGTCAAAGGAAGGCAGGGGACTAAGAAGCAAATCTTCAAGCTTTAACTGGAGCAGGGTATGGTGGTTATCAGTTTTGAGGAGCAGAAACCTGAAAAGCATTTGGATCTCTAGTTCTGGTCTGTGAAACAGTCCTGAAAAGGTTAATCTCTCCAGCAAGATTCCCAGGCCATAAACTCCAACCAGCCCTCGGAAATGCTCTTTTGAAGCTTTATAATTCACACCACACAACAAGACTGCACACAATAGTTTTTAAAAGAAAAAAAAAATACAGAAACAAAATTTAAATGCCTTGAAAATTATTTTGGGGAACCACATGACAACTAAAGGAAACTATTTACTACAGCACCAAAGTCTCTGGATCAAATCCGAGGAATGAGAAGAAAGAGCTTAAAAATCAGTCAGAAACTTCAGAACAATATGATTTCGTTACCTCTCCAACACCGGCTCTCATCCCCATAAAAACAGAAACCATGCTTTAAAAAATATATATCCAAATATAACTAAACTAAAGCAAAGATATCCAAAAATCACCTCCTCCAAATTTCTATATCTTTATACCATGAGAATATTATCTATTTTGTTAATTTGGGCATCTTTTCTTTTTGCCATTTCATTTAGCTGAAAAGAAACATTCTGATTTGAGGGGGACAACTACAGAATGTAAAAATGTTTATTTCACTGGTGAGTGCTACTGGGGATGGATTCAGAAGAGAGTTATAAACTTGTGTTACATAATAAAGAGCCTCCCACTTGGGGCATATGGCTTTTTAACACCGCAATTTGCCACCTTGGGAGTTTACATGAGAATTAAACTTTTGCAAGTAGACTCGAGTGAAGCTACCACACAGATAACCTCTGGGGCATTCTAGCAGAACATTCACAGTCAAGATGAGAGGAAATACATAAAGCAGATACTTACAGGTAGTGGTTTTCCTTGCCAAGCCAAAGAGCTAGAAACCATTGGCGCAGGCAGGCAGGATAAGAGTCACTGACCCGGTAATCTCTGGTTTAAAGGGCTTTGAGAGGAAGGGGGAGGAAAAACAGCCCAGGGAGGGAAAGAGAGCTGAAATTCCAGTCTTTCAGGTCAGCTGAGTTTTAGCTTTCTTTGTACTAAAAATCCATTAACCCACCCAACAAGAAAATAGAAAACTGAAGGTCACATACACACTCCACTGTCTTTGCTGGTCTTCTCCGGGGCTGCAGCTTCTGCGGCTTTGAAAACTTCCCGATTGCCAAACTCAGGGCTCCCTGGGAGAAGGGCATGATCAAGGATGCCTGCAACTGCTTGCAGGGAGCCCGACCTCCCTGGCAGAGAGCCAAGCTCTCCAGTCCCTTCTGCTGGCAGGGTCCGCAGGGACAAAACTGAGCTTTCGTTAATAAGGTTGGTTGCATCTCTTCCTAGTCTCTCCCCAGCTTCCTTTCTCACTATTAGTTCTGTACTAACTGCTCCGCCACTGGCTGAGCTGAAGCTGCCTCTCCCGCCCTCAGTGCACAGGCACACGCGCTCACAGACACACACATGGGCACACACCCACACCCCATACACACACTCACCCAAACACACCACACACAGGCATCCACACGCGTGCACGCACACACACACACATACAAATGAGTTCACAGGCATGCACACACGTGTGCACACCCTCACACCAATGTGCATGCAAACACACATACATGTAGGTGCACACACACATTGCTCATACCCACCCACACTCATACTCACACAAGTTTTTGTCCAGAAACTTCAAACTCTTCCTGAACCTTTCTTGGAACAAATTTCCATCCAGAAAGATTTTTATTCAAATTCAGACAAGATGTACAGCATTCAGAAGGGAGGAGAGAGGAGACCTGGCCCCTCTGAACTTTGGTCACAGCCTTTAAAGGAAAAGAGGAGATTCTAGGGGGCTGTTTTTAAGTACCACCTTAGTTCTTCAGTTTATAAGGCTTTTAATGTGTCTGGTTCTTTTTTAAAAATCCAGAAAAACTCTATTAATCCCAGCTCATTTGCATATAGTTTATGACCCCACTGATTCAGCTCTATCACAGGTCAAGACATGTCCTCTCAGCAGAGATTCATTCAGTTAAACTGGTCAGGATTCCGTGGGTGAGTGAAAGTCTTGTTCCTTAACAACTGCATAATAAAATGCTTTCCTGTATTTCATCTCCACCAGAAAAAACTAATAATAATGGCATAGTATCTGGGCTAACTTTTAAACTGACCATAAACAGAGGAGTAGGAGTATTATCTTGCTTTGGGGAAAATGTTTATATCGAGACACGTCTAGCTATTCTAAACCTTAGCCAGAAGTACAAGGCACTGTAAATCCAATTCAGCCTAGACTGTGGTTTCCCTTAACAAGGTCACCACATACTACACTCTCTCTTGGAAAAATGAGAGGAAGAGAAAAGAAAATGGAAAAGAAAGAGAAGTATATTACGTGAAGAAGGAATAAAGCAAAGAAAAAATGAAAAATAATTCAAAAGGAGAGAGAAAACAATTATTTCATTTTATTTTATTTATTTATTTATTTTTTTGTGGTACGCGGGCCTCTCACTGTTGTGGCCTCTCCCGTTGCAGAGCACAGGCTCCGGATGCGCAGGCTCAGCGGCCATGGCTCACGGGCCCAGCCGCTCCGCGGCATGTGGGATCCTCCCAGACCGGTGCACGAACCCACGTTCCCTGCATCAGCAGGTGGACTCTCAACCACTGTGCCACCAGGGAAGCACAATTATTTCATTTTAAAACATGCTTTATAGATACTTTAGCAAGGAAAGGTACATATGCACTTACTCAAAGTCACCAGAAATTTAAGATCTTCAAGAATCTCTTGATTCATTCCATTTGCTCGAAGAATAAATGCGTGAAACCTCTCCAAGAACCACTAGGTTCTTTATAAGTAAACAAACACTATTTACTAAACACATAAAATATAGTAACAGTGTATGATTCATGTACTGATCTTGAAAAAGAAAGAAATAAAGCCTTAATGATAACAGGAAACACCGTGTGACAGACAATCGTTTCTCAGATTAAATATAAAAATTTCCCAGCTTGTGAGAAGCAAGAAGAACTACAATCCTGCAGCCTGTGGAAGAAAAACCACATTCACAGAAAGATAGACAAGATGAAAAGGCAGAGGGCTATGTACCAGATGAAGGAACAAGATAAAACCCCAGAAAAACAACTAAATGAAACGGAGATAGGCAATCTTCCAGAAAGAGAATTCAGAATAATGATAGTGAAGATGATCCAGGACCTCAGAAAAAGAACGGAGGCAAAGATTGAGAAGATGCAAGAGATGTTTAACAAAGATCTAACAGAATTAAAGAACAAACAAGCAGAGATGAACAATACAATAACTGAAATGAAACCTACACTAGAAGGAACCAATAGCAGAATAACTGAGGCAGAAGAACAGATAAGTGACCTGGAAGACAGAATGGTGGAATTCACTGCTGTGGAACAGAATAAAGAAAAAAGAAAGAAAAGAAAGGAAGACAGCCTAAAAGACCTCTGGGACAACATTAAATACAACAACATTCGCGTTATAGGGGTCCCAGAAGGAGAAGAGAGAGAGAAAGGACCCAAGAAAATATTTGAACAGATTATAGTCGAAAACTTCCCTAACATGGGAAAGGAAATAGCCACCCAAGTCCAGGAAGTGCAGAGAGTCCCATACAGGATAAACCCGGAGAAACACACCAAGACACATAGTAATCAAAAGGGCAAAAATTAAAGACAAAGAAAAATTATTGAAAGAACCAAGGGAAAAATAACAAATAACATACAAGGGAACTCCCATAAGGTTAACAGTTGATTTCTCAGCAGAAGCTCTACAAGCCAGAAGGGAGTGGCATGGTATACTTAAAGTGATGAAAGGGAAGAATGTACAAACAAGATTATTCTACCGGCAAGGATCTCATTCAGATTTGATGGAGAAATCAAAAGCTTTACAGACAAGCAAAAGCTAAGAGAATTCAGCACCACCAAACCAGCTCTACAACAAATGCTAAAGGAACTTCTCTAAGTGGGAAAAACAAGAGAAGAAAAGGACGTACAAAAACAAACCCAAAACAATTTAGAAAATGGTCATAGGAACATACATATCAATAATTACCTTAAACGTGAATGGATTAAATGCTCCAACCAAGAGACACAGGCTTACTGAATGGATACAAAAACAAGACCCATATATATGCTGTCTACAAGAGACCCACTTCGGACCTAGGGACACATACAGACTGAAAGTGAGGGGATGGAAAAAGATATTCCATGCAAATGGAAATCAAAAGAAAGCTGGAGGGGCTTCCCTGGTGGCGCAGTGGTTGAGGGTCCGCCTGCCGATGCAGGGGACACGAGTTCGTGCCCCGGTCCGGGAAGATCCCATGTGCCGTGGAGCGGCTGGGCCCGTGAGCCATGGCCGCTGAGCCTGCGCGTCCAGAGCCTGTGCTCCGCAACAGGAGAGTCTACGACAGGGAGAGGCCCACGTACCACAAAAACAAAAACAAAAACAAACAAACAAAAAAAACAAAAGAAAGCTGGAGTAGCAATACTCAAATCAGAGAAAATAGACTTTAAAATAAAGAATGTTACAAGAGACAAGGAAGGACACTACATAATGATCAAGGGTTCAATCCAAGAAGAAGATATAACAATTATAAATATATATGCACCCAACGTAGGAGCACCTCAATACATAAGGCAACTGCTAACAGCTCTAAAAGAGGAAATTGACAGTAACACAATAATAGTGGGAGACTTTAACACCTCACTTACAACAATGGACAGATCATCCAAACAGAAAATTAATAAGGAAACACAAGCTTTAAATGACACAATAGACCAGATAGATTTAATTTATATTATAGGACATTCCATCCAAAAACAGCAGGTTATACTTTCTTCTCAGGTGCACACAGAACATTCTCCAGGATAGATCACTTCCTGGATCAAAAATCAAGCCTCAGTAAATTTAGGAAAATTGAAATCACATCAAGCATCTTTTTGAACCACAATGCTATGAGATTAGAAATCAATCACGGGGAAAAAACGTAAAAAACACAAACACGTGGAGGCTAAACAATACGTTACTAAATAACCAAGAGATCACTGAAGAAATCAAAGAGAAAATCAAAAGACACCTAGAGACAAACGAAAATGAAAACACGACAACCCAAAACCTATGGGATGCAACAAAAGCAGTTCTAAGAGGGAAGTGTATAGCTATACAAGCCTACCTCAAGAAACAAGAAAAATCTCATATAAACAATCTAACGCTACACCTAAAGGAACTAAAGAAAGAAGAACAAACAAAACCCAAAGTTAGCAGAGGAAAGAAATCATCAAGATCAGAGCAGAAATAAATGAAATAGAAACGAAGAAAACAATAGGAAATACCAATAAAAGTAAAAGCTGGTTCTTTGAGAAGATAAACAAAATTGATAACCCATTAGCCAGACAGATCAAGAAAAATAGGGAGAGGACTCAATAAAATTAGAAATGAAAAAGGAGAAGTTACAACAGACACCGCAGAAATACAAAGCATCCTAAGAGACTACTACAAGCAACTCTATGCCAATAAAATGGAAAACCTGGAAGAAATGGACAAATTTTTAGAAAGATATAACCTTCCAAGACTGAACCAGGAAGATATAGAAAATATGAACAGACCAATCACAAATAATGAAATTAAAACTGTGATTAAAAATCTTCCAACAAACAAAAGTCCGGGACCAGATGGCTTCACAGGTGAATTCTATCAAACATTTAGAGAAGAGCTGACACCCATCCTTCTCAAACTCTTCCAAAAAATTGTAGGGGAAGGAACACTCCCAAACTCATTCTATGAGGCCACCATCACCCTGATACCAAAACCAGACAAAGATACACAAAAAAAGAAAATTATAGACCAATATCACTGATGAATATACATGCAAAAATCCTTAACAGAATACTAGCAAACAGAATCCAACAACACATTAAAAGGATCATACACCATGAATAAGTGGGAGTTATCCCAGGGATGCAAGGATTCTTCAATATATGCAAGTCAATCAATGTGATACACCATATTAACAAACTGAAGAATAAAAACTATATGATCATCTCAATAGATGCAGAAAAAGCTTTTGACAAAATTCAACACCAATTTAGATAAAAACTCTCCAGAAAGTGGGCATAGAGGGAACCTACCTCAACATAATAAAGGCCATATATGACAAACCCACAGCCAACATCATTCTCAACGGTGAAAAACTGAAAGCATTTCCTCTAAGATCAGGAACAAGACAAGGATGTCCACTCTCACCACTATTATTCAACTTAGTTCTGGAAGTCCTAGCCATGGCAATCAGGGAAGAAAAAGAAATAAAAGGAATACAAATTGGAAAACAAGAAGTAAAACTGTCACTGTCTGCAGATGACATGATACTATACATAGAGAATCCTAAAGATGCCACCAGAAAACTACTAGAGCTAATCAATGAATTTGGTAAAGTAGCAGGATACAAAATTAATGCACAGAAATCTCTTGCATTCCTAAACACTAATGATGAAAAATCTGAAAGAGAATAAGGAAACACTCCCATTTACCATTGCGACAAAAAGAATAAAATACATAGGAATAAACCTACCTAAGGAGACAAAAGACCTGAATTCAGAAAACTATAAGACACTGATGAAAGAAATTAAAGATGATACCAACAGATGAAGAGATATACCATGTTCTTGGATTGGAAGAATCAATATTGTGAAAATGACAATACTACCCAAAGCAATCTACAGATTCAATGCAATCCCTATCAAAGTACCAATGGCATTTTTTACAGAACTAGAACAGAAAATTTTTAAATATGTATGGAGACACAGAAGACCCCGAATAGCCAAAGCAGTCTTGAGGGAAAAAAACAGAGCTGGAGGAATCAGACTCCCTGACTTCAGACTGTACTACAAAGCTACAGTAATCAAGACAATACGGTAGTGGCAGAAAAACAGAAATATAGATCAATGGAACAGGATAGAAATCCCAGAGATAAACCCACACACCTATGGTCAACTAATCTATGACAAAGGAGGCAAGGATATACAATGGAGAAAAGACAGTCTCTTCAATAAGTGGTGCTGGGAAAACTGGACAGCTATGTATAAAAGAATGAAATTAGAATACTCCCTAACACCATACACAAAAATAAACACAAAATGGATTAGAGACCTAAATGTAAGACCAGGCACCATAAAACTCTTAGAGGAAAACATAGGAAGAACACTCTTTGACATAAATCACAGCAAGATATTTTTTGATCCATCTCCTAGAGTAATAGAAATAAAAACAAAAATAAACAAATGGGACCTAATGAAACTTCAAAGCTTTTGCACAGCAAAGGAAACCATAAACAAGGTGAAAAGACAACCCTCAGAATGGGAGAAAATATTTGCAAACGAGTCAACGGACAAAGGATTAATCTCCAAAATATATAAACAGCTCATGCAGCTCAATATTAAAAAAAAAAACAACCCAATCCAAAAATGGGCAGAAGACGTAAATAGGCATTTCTCCAAAGAAGGCATGCTGATGGCCAACAGGCACATGAAAAGCTGCTCAACATCACTAATTGTTAGAGAAATGCAAATCAAAACTACAATGAGGTATTACCTCACACCAGTTAGAATGGGTATCAACAGAAAATCTACAAACAACAAATGCTGGAGATGGTGTGGAGAAAAGGGAACCCTCTTGCACTGTTGGTGGGAATGTAAATGGATACAGCCACTGTGGACAACAGTATGGAGGTTCCTTAAAAAACTAAAAATAGGATTACCATATGACCCAGCAATCCCACTACTGGGCATATACCCAGAGAAAACCATAATTCAAAAAGACACATGCAACCCAATGTTCATTGCAGCACTATTTACAATAGCCAAGACATGGAAGCAACCTAAATGCCCATCAACAGATGAGTGGATAAAAAAGATGGGGTACATATATACAATGGAATATTACTCAGCCATAAAAACGAATGAAATTGGGTCATTTGTAGAGACGTGGATGCATCTAGAGACTGTCAAACAGAGTGAAGTCAGAAAGAGAAAAGCAAATATCTTATATTAACGCATATATGTGGAACCTAGAAAATGGTACAGATGAACCAGTTTGCAGAGCAGAAATTGAGACACAGAAGTAGAGAAAATATGTATGGACACAAAGGGGGGAAAGCTGCGGGGGGGGGATGAATTGGGAGATTGGGATGGACATGTATACACTGATGTGTATAAAATGGATGACTAATAAGAACCTGCTGTATAAAAAAATAAATTTAATTTTAAAAAATAGAACTAACATGTCATGGGATAAGGAAGTTAATTATCTAAAGTTCAGCATAGCTTTAATTTCTTTTCTTCCAAGTAAAATTCTATTTTATTTATTTCAAAATGTTATTATAGTATGTTAATTTTTGTTCTATCTGTCCTTTTATCTGCAAATAAATATTCTATGTCTAGAATAAAGCTAAAAAAAAAATTCCCAGCTTGTGAATATCTCACCTGAAAAGAAATGAAGATGATTCTAGACGCTATTAGTCGAGACACAAAACTCTTTTGATAAAGGAATGATAGTAGGTAGTTGCGTTGATGTGCTTCTTGTAACATCTGGGCTAAATAAAGCTTATGGATGCATCTAGAAACAGAAATAAATGTTTCATGCCACTTCTATGGGGAAAAATACCTTTAGCATTCTAAGCAAAAAAACCCCCAAAATTTAAATTGCAACATATTTCAAAATATCTGCAAGAAATGTAATTTTCATTAAGTTAATTATATACATGATGCTTGGCCTAACTTTGTGCTGAACATATTCTAGAATAAACAGAGCTAGACTTAGGTTAGCCAAAATATCTTGAAATTTGAAGTACCTGCTTATATAAATACAGTCTTTCTCTTATATCTTCCACAGATGGATAGGGGCTGTTGAAATAATACAGTTATCAACTTTACTAAAATAATCTTTAAACAAGTTGAAGTGCAAAGCCAGAATATTTTTAAAGAGTTAGCCATAGAAACAACAAAGAATTCTTCCCCTAAAAGCATGTGTTGTTGAACTTAGTGCTGAAATGAAACACATTTTAAAGAAATCATTCTATTTCTAACCTTAGGGTTGACGTGATATGAAAAATATAAAATGTAATGTGTTGGAGATGACCATACCTTTTTGGATTGTAAACATGAATGATTTTTGTTGAACTGCTGTAGAATATAGCATTCTGTAAGGAGCACAGCCAACACCTTCACCGAAAACCTGTATAAAAATATTAGGAGTGTTTCTATTAAATGTTGTTGATGGCACCAAGCACAGAGGTGTTATCCAACACATTGTGAAGATGGTTTTCTACTGAATCTATAAAACCCGATGGCTATGGGAAGCAATGCTGAAACAAAAAAGACTATTGGCCAGGAGTGGAAGGGCTCACACGTTAAATAGATCAACTTAAAACAAATAAGTAAACATTGTAAATCAACTATACTCCAATAAAAAAATTTTTTAAAAAGTAAATGAAATTAAAGTATTAAAACAAATAAGTAAACAATGTAAATCAACTATACTCCAATAAAAATTTTTTTTAAAAAGTAAATGAAATTAAAGTAAGATCAACACCCCCTGTGTACCAGAAAAGAACAGAAACACAACCTAGCGAGTGTGTTTAGAGACAGAGGCTTGCAGACCTCAAAGTTCAGGGTGGCTAGGGGATAACAGGGAATGAAATAAACCCCAGCAAGGAAGGAAGAGGAGTCATGCACTCTGCCTGAAATTTGAGAAGTATAGACCAAGATCACTTTTTTAAACATAAGTGCAAAATTCTAAATAACACATTTGCAAATCTAATCTACCTATGTGTTTTTAAATATACTGTATCCAAACAGGGTTTATTTCAGGATTGCAAGGATGGTTCAAAAATAAAAACATCTAGGGTTTCCCTGGTGGCGCAGTGGTTGAGAGTCCGCCTGCCAATGCAGGGGACACGGGTTCATGCCCGGGTCCGGAAAGATCCCACATGCCACGGAGCAGCTAGGCCCGTGAGCCATGGCCGCTGAGCCTGCGCGTCCGGAGCCTGTGCTCCGCAATGGGAGAGGCCACAACAGTGAGAGGCCCGCGTACTGCAAAAAAAAATAATAATAAATAAAATAAATAAAATAAATAAATAAAAACATCTAGCAGTTTAATATATTAAAGGAGATAAAAAGCCATCTGATCATCTTAATAAATGCAGAAAAGTGGTATTCAGTAAAAGTCAACACTGATTCACTAAACACACAAACAAAAAAACACCATTAGCCAGCTAAGAATAGAATGGAAAACTTTTTACCAAATCAAAGACCCCTATCAGAAATTTCATCCTTAATGGTAAATTTTTAGTAACCACTAAAGAGGGAAGAGGACAAAAATGTCTACTATAATGCCCACAGTTCAATATTGGATAGGAGACCCTAGCCAATACAATAAGTCAAGAAAAAATAATAATAATAAGGCATGAGGATTGGAAAGGAAGAAAATAAACCTTTTATTTCTAAAATTTTTTCTTAAAAAAGACTTTATTTTTTTTTAAATCTAAAAGATATTTATAAAAGATTTCTAAAAGAATCTCCTTATAAAATATATTAAAGAAATCTTCTGAACGAGGGTACTGGAAGAGAGTGTCCTGACAGGAGAGACACTGAAGGACAGCCTTTTTCAAATACACACATGCACACACTCAGCAGTACAGCTGTTAATAACAAAGAAATCCTTCTCCTAGCAGTTTGTTTTAGGTCTGGAGCCAGGGTCCAGCTGGAGATCTGAAAGAATGAAAGATTCAGGTTCTTTCATTTTATGAGGACTAATACTCAGATTACATGTACTTCATGGAATCTATTTGAGAAAATATTTCCCATCCTCCATATTCAAGGCTATTGCTTGTGGAAGTGGAAACTTTAGACTAAAAATTTTACTCATCGCATTATCATTTCCACATTTGTCCACTAAATTGAGGCAGGAATCACAATAAACTGACTCATTTCATTCCAGTGTGCTGCATTTTTCTCATTAATAATTAACTTGAACACAGCTTCAAACGCTAGCATTAAAGTAAAAAGACATCAGGGAACTATATTCAATATCCTGTGATAAACCATAATAGAAAAGAATATTAAAAAAGAATGTATATATGTGTATAACTGAGTCACTTTGCTGTACAGCAGAGATTGGCAGAACATTGTAAATCAAATATACTTTAATAAATAAATAAGAAAAAAAGTAAACAGACATTAGGATTTCCACACATACGTTAAAAACATGAAAAAATCATCAAGAATTCTTTTTATCTCCATCTTTTACAGCAAAGGGGGAAATGCACCAAAAGCAGCATAAACAATTTAATTTTAAGATGTTTTACGTTTCACTGTCTTTGTGAGATTTGGGAGTTATTTGCTCTTTACAAGCTTAGCACCAAGAACAATTTTATATTTCCAAGCATAACTCAAGCAGTTGGGAGTCTTTGCTTACTGATTCTGAAAAAAAGTCTAACTCCAACTGTCTCAAAAGACAATGTATTTTGTAACATAAAAAGTCAAAATAAAAACAGTTATTACATTTAAAAAATTCATGGCAGCTTAGTCTAAGCAGAGTACACTGAAAGTAACAAAACACACCCACAGGCAAAAGATGATTTTCTCATTTTAGGAGTAAACGGCGCAAATCTACTAACTAAATCCAAGACTTGTTTAGAAAGATGAGGCTAAAGTCACACAAATATGTCTCACAGAAATCAGAACATGCTGATCTGTTAAATTCTCTTCAACAAGAGTTACTGTACCTTAGTGTAAGGTAGGCCCCGTGCTAATCTTGGGAGGAACAGAGATGAGTAGGACCTAGTGCCTGCTCTCAAAAACCTTACAGCGCAGTTGGAAAAACAAAACTATATAGAGATGTTATATACTGTGATATGATTAAGGATCACTAATAATTATTGAACATGTATCCCTAATGTACATTTTTACTTACATGCATTTATTAATTCATTTAATCTAGACAACTCTAATACCTTGAATGGATCTAGGGGCTCAACAGGACACGGTAGAGTGGGGAAAGATTTTCTGAATGGGAACAGGGAATAGGGATGGGGAAGCAGCTGGGCAGGACAGTCAGGCACCATGAGAGACATCCATTTCAACCTTTGAGGCAATAGGAACCCTTTCTTTTTTTTTTTTTTTTTTTTTTTTTTGCGGTATGCAGGCCTCTCACTGTTGTGGCCTCTCCCGTTGCGGAGCACAGGCTCCGGACGCACAGGCTTAGCGGCCATGGCTCACGGGCCCAGCCGCTCCGCGGCATATGGGATCCTCCCAGACCGGGGCACGAACCCGTATCCCCTGCATCGGCAGGCGGACTCTCAACCACTGCACCACCAGGGAGGCCCAGGAACCCTTTCTTATTGAAATATTTCTGACATATAACGCAGTGTAAATTGAAGGTGTACAACATGTTAATTTGTTAGACTTATATATTGTAATATGATTGCTATTGTAGTGATAATTAGCACCGCTATCACTTCATATCTTTTCCTTTTACTGGTTGGAATAATTAAGTTCTAGTCTCTTAGCAAGTTTGATGGTTATAATATAAAATTATTTTCTCTTTTGACTACATTGTGCATTAAATCTCTAGGGCTTAAAAAAGAAGTGAGTCATCAAGCCATGAAAAGACAGGGAAGAAATTTAAGTTCATGCTTCTAAGTGAAAGAAGCCATTCTGAAAGGCTACATACTGTATCATTCCAACTGCAGGACTTCTGCAAAAGGCCAAATTATGGAGACAATAAAAAAGAATAAGGGGATAGGGAAAAGGAGGGATAAATAAGTAGAACACAGAAAATTTTTAAGGCATCAAAACTACTCTGTATGGTAGATAGATGTCTTTATAAATTTGTCCAAACCCATAGAACATACAACACCAAGAGTGAACCTTGTGGGACTTCCCTGGTGGTCCAGTGGTACAGAATCCGTCTTCCAATGCAGGGGATACAGGTTCGATCCCTGGTAAGGGAACTAAGATCCCACATGCCGCGGGGCAACTAAGCCTGCACGCCGCAACTACTGAGCTTGTGTGCCTCAGTAAGAGAGCCCACGTTCTGCAAACTACAGAGCCCATGCACTCTGGAACCTACGCACCCAACTAGAGAAGTAGCCCGCGCGCCGCAACGAAAGATCCCTCATGCCTCAGCGAAGATCCCACATGACGCAGCTAAGACCTGATGCAGCCAAAATTAAATAAAATAAATAAATAAATAATAAATAAATCTTTTTTTTAAAAAAGAGTGAAACTTAACATAGACTATAGACTCTGGGTGATACTGATACCACTCTGCTGGGGGATATTTATAATGGGGGAGGCTATGCATGTGTTGCGAGAGTAGGTATAAGGAAAATCGCTGTACCTTCCATTCAATTTTGTTGTGAACCTAAAACTTCTTCAAAAAATAAAATCTAATAAGCATATTTTTAAAATTCAAAAGTGTCAAAAAAAATGGTACCTCTCTTCACAATCCCCAGAGAATCTCTCAAGGAGGAAAGACAGTCTTTAAGAATTACACATGGAGAAATTGGAACCCTTATGCACTGTTGACGGGATTGTAAAATGATGCAACCACTATAGAAAACAGCATGGAAGTTCTTCAAAAAAGTTAATCATAGAGTTAACACATGGTCCACCAATCCCACTTCTAGATATATATCCCCACCCAAAAACAATGAAAGCAGGATCTCTAAGAGATATTTGCACACATGTATTCATACCAGTACTATTCACAGTTGCCAAGAAGTGGAAACAACCAAAATGACCACCCATATATAGTAAAGTACATTCACCTTAAGTATAGAACATGATGAATTTACACACTCACATTCACTCATGTAACTACCACCCAGATCAAGTCAGAGAACATTTTCAGCACTCTCAATGGTTCCCTCATTTCCCTGTCCAGTCAACACCCTCCTCCCCAACTCAGAGGTGTCCACTGTTCTGGCCTCAATCACTATAGATGAGTTTTGCCATTTCTTGAACTTTGTATACATGGAATCATACAGTGTATGTTATCTTGTGTCTGGTTTCTTTCACTCAGCATAAGTTCTGTGACATTCATCCATGTTTTTCACCAATAGTTTCTCTTTTTTTATTATAGTATATTATAGCACTGTATGAATATTCAACAATTTATTTATTTCTCTTTTTTGGGTTGTTTCCAGGCTGGGACCATTATGAATAAAGTTGCTCTGAACATTCTTGTACCTGTTTTTAGGTGGACCTATGTACTAATTTCTCTTGGGTATATTTCAGGTCTGAAATTGCTATGTCATAAAGTAATGTATATTTTAGCTACAGTATTTTAAGCAGAATTTTAAATAATAATATTAACTTCCAAGTCCAGTCAAACCTAGCCTGACTTTAAATTCTGTGGATTCTTCACAATGCAATTCACTCCATAAAAATTTGTTCAGAGTCTGCTACATATCAGGAACATAGCAGTGAAAGAGGTGGATGTGAACCCTGCCTTCATGAAGCTCACCATCTGGTGGGTGGTGAACAGAACTAGAAATTAGAACATGATGAGTATTATGAAGGGGGAAGTGCAAGGCACTATGGGAGCATACAAACAAGGGCTCTGACTGGTCTGAAGACAGGGGGATTTCCCTGCTTCTACTAAAAGAGTTCCAACAGAGTTAAGAATGAGTTGTGATATAAGTGCTAAATCAGGTGTCAGAAGATCAGGTTCTATTGTAGTTTTCCCATCAGGCAGCTGTGTGATTTGAGGCAAATCTCTTGCCTTCCTGGGTCTCACTCACAATAATAATACCATTTTACATTTGTATCAAAGTAAATTGTTCCTCTTAAATTGTTTGGATAAATAAGTCTATAATCTAGTCACCAGTTATACAAAAAGCCACTAGAGAAATAAGTCAGAGAAGTACTGATAGTTCTCTGACAATAAAAAGATAGTTTTAATCCCTTTATATACAAGTGAAGTATAGAAAACTCACTTCCCTGAAAACAAATTAGTATGTTTAGCTACAAGAATAATTGTTAAGGGTTAGCTAACACTACGGTGGTAATCATTTCACAAAATACAAATGTACCAAGTCAACCCATTGTACACAAACTTACAGTGTTATATCTCAATTACCTCTCAATTTTTAAAAAGAATAATTGTTAAATTAATAGGAGATTATCATTAACAGGTCTTTAAACAGCAGCCTAGAAAAATGTTTTTGATTACTAAATCAGATTCAAGTATCATGCTAATAGGATTTACCCTCATCACAACACAGGATGAATGTTTTTAAGTACCTTCTAAACCAGCAGTCTCAAAAGTAGCCAGGAATACCTGGGGGTTCTCAAGATCATTTCAGGGCCTCTATGATATCAAAATTATTTTTATGATATTAAGATATTCTCTTCCTTATTCATTCACATTCTCTCATGAGTATAAAACATAGTTTTCCAGAGGCTATGTGATGTTGCAAGAGATTGAATGCAGAAGCAGCTGTGAAAATCCAGCTGTTTTGCATTGTCAGACATTAAAGTGATTTGCAAAAATGTAAAACACCACCACTTTTTCAGGGTATTTTTGCTTTCAAAAATATAGTTATTTTCCACCAAAATATTTATTTATGTTAACATATAATAAATTTATTTTTGTTCCTTTGAAATTAATAAGTATTTAAATATTTCTCAGTTTTAATTTCTAATATACTAAATATAGGTATAACTCAAATAAATGAAAGCTCTTTAGGACCTTCAATAATTTTTTTTAATATTTATTTATTTTGGCTGCCCCAGGTCACCTGGGAATCTTCGTTGCAGCATGCAGAATCTTTTAGTTGTAGTATGCGGACTCTCAGTTGCAGCATGCATGTGGGATCTAGTTCCCCGACCAGGGATCGAACCCGGGCCCCCTGCATTGGGAGTGTGGAGTCTTACCCACTGGACCACGAGGGAAGTCCCAGGACCTTCGATAATTTTTTGAGCATGTAAAGCAACCCTGAGACCAAAAAGTTTGAGAACTATTGATCTAAGCCAATGTCTTGCAAACATTCCCAATCTCCTTATGTAACGAGTCCTGGATCAACAGCCTGGCTTTAGCTGTGATTACATTAGCCAAGATTGATTCAAAGAAAATAGGGCTTCTGCAAAACAAGGAATAAATTAAAGAATATAGAGTTTATACTTTCCCCTCAAAGAATATTGGGCATATATTTTTTCCTGCCTCCATAAATAGTGTCATGGTTCATGATTCCACATTTATATTCATGATTTTATTTAATCCTCAAAACTTTGAGGTTAATAGAGAAGGCATTATCCTTCCAATTTTACTGATGATGAAACTGACCTAGAGAAATTCATGATGGATCCATGGCCGCGAGACCAACTGGCTGGACTGGGATTGGAATGTAGATGTTTATGATTCCCAATCTAGTGTGCTTTCCATGTAGCAGAAGGAAGAAACTGTATCTGAATATTCTCTAAATAATCAAGATCATCTTTTCTCTAAAACCTACTTTTACCAAACCTGAAAGTATCTTCAAAGAAGCGAATTATCTGGAAGTATCTTGATCCTTCAAGGGTAAAAATAAAAAATCAGATGTCCATTTTGTCTTTGCATTCACTAGAAGTAAGTATGGTCTAATTTGGGTTAGAAGCAAATATATATCTTCTGAGACAGACTACATGTTAAGCTTATATATTGGATAAAAAGAATGCAAGCTGTCTCTTTAACACAGCAAACTGATAGCAGTTAAATACCTTATGAAAACCAAGTGAGTTTTTAAATTTAAAAAGTCAGATTTTGCAATTATTTTCTAAAATCAGCCATTGGTTGTTTTGTGATATACTGATAATTTTTTTTTCTCTAATGCTCTGCATAGTTTGATGGATTTTCCCCTATAATATGATTAATTTCTTAAATGAATGATTAAGTGATGCCTGATGCTTCTATTTCTGCTTGAGATTAATGGCATGCCAACTTCTAATTTAAGGAATCAACAAAAAAATGGCGTATAAATAGAAAAATTTAATCCTCTTTGCTGACTAAGCTTGTCTGGCTTTAAGCAGACAAGAATCTTACTTTCAATTTGAGGCTAGGTGAACAAGAGATTCAAATCATGAAGACAAGTTCTATTATTTCTATATTCACAGGAATACCAATAAATTGAAGAGACTGAACCAGGTAGAGCCAGGATAATCTTTAACATAGGTAAATGACAAGGTTGATAGAAAGGCTTCAAATATTCTTAAATATAAAAGAATTTTAACATTTTTTCTTTCATTATTCCATATTTTTTATTTTGTAAAACTTCTTCTAATTAAGCTTCATAATCACTAAGATTTTTTTTAACTTTTTTTAAACTCTTTATTTTATATTGGAGTATAGCCGATTAACAATGTTGTGATAGTTTCAGGTGCACAGCAAAGCAACTCAGCCATACGTATACGTGTATCCATTCTCCCCCAAAATCCCATCCCATCCAGGATGCCACATAACATTGAGCAGAGTTCCCTGTGCTATACAGTAGGTCCTGGTTGGTTATCCATTTTAAATATGGCAGTGTGTACATGTCGATCCCAAACTCCCTAACTATCCTTACTCCCCACCCTTTCCCCCTGGTAACCATAAGTTCATTCTCTAAATCTGTGAGTCTGTTTCTGTTTTGTAAATAAGTTAATTTGTATCAGTTCTTTTTAGATTCTGCATATAAGGGATATCATATGATATTTCTCTTTCTCTGCCTGACTTACTTCACTCAGTATAACAATCTCTAGGTCCATCCATGTTGCTGCAAATGGCATTATTTCATTCTTTTTAATGGCTGAGTAATATTTCATCATATATATTTACCACATCAT
The DNA here is from genome assembly GCF_964165515.1 of Mesoplodon bidens. Classification (NCBI taxonomy): domain Eukaryota; kingdom Metazoa; phylum Chordata; class Mammalia; order Artiodactyla; family Ziphiidae; genus Mesoplodon; species Mesoplodon bidens. The sequence goes on along the minus strand of NC_138162.1, from coordinate 63,945,045 downwards.
CTTTATCCATTCCTCTGTCAATGGACATTTAGGTTGCTTCCATGTGTTGGCTATTGTAAACAGTGCTGCAATGAACACTGGGATGCATGTATCCTTTCGGATCATGTTTTTCTCCAGATATATGCCCAGGGGTAGGATTGCAGGGTCATATGGTAGCTCTATTTTTAGTTAAGGAACCTCCATACTGTTCTCCATAGTGGCTGTACCAAGTTACATTCCCACCAACAGTGTAGGAGGGTTCCCTTCTCTCCACACCCTCTCCAGCATTTATCCTTTGTGAATTTTTTGATGATAGCCAATTTGATTGGTGTGAGGTGATATCTCATTGTAGTTTTCATTTGCATTCTCTAATAATTAGCAATGTTGAATATCTTTTCATGTGCCTCTTGGCTATCTGTATGTCTTGTTTGGAGAAATGTCTAATTTAGGTCTCCTGCCCATTTTTTGATTGGGTTGTTTGTTTTGATGATATTAAGCCTCATGAGCTGTTTGTAAATTTTGGAGACCAATCCCCTGTCAGTCACGTCATTTGCAAATATTTTCTCCCAATCTGTGGGTTGTCTTTTTATTTTGTTTATGGTTTCCTTTGCTGTGCAAAAGCTTTTGAGTTTAATTAGGTCCCATTAGTTTATTTTTGTTTGTATTTCCATTATCCTGGGAGACAGATCGCAAAAGGTATTGCTGCGATTTATGTCGGAGAGTGTTCTGCCTATGTTTTCCTCTAGGAGTTTTATAGTGTCTGGTCTCACATTTAGGTCTTTAATCCATTTTGAGCTTATTTTTGTGTATGGTGTTAAAGAATAATCTAATTTCATTTTTTTACATGTAGCTGTCCAGTCTTCCCAGATGCTGATGAAAGAAATCGAAGAAGACACAAACAGTTAGAAAGATATACCATGTTCATGGATTGGAAGAATCAATATTGTCATAATCACTATACTACCCAAGGCAATGTACAGATTCAGTGCAATCCCAATCAAATTACCAATGGCATTTTTCACAGAACTAGAACAAAAAAATCTTAAAATTTTTATGGAGACAAAAAAGACACTGAATAGCCAAAGCAATCTTGAGAAAGAAAAACAGAGCTGGAGGAATCAGGCTCCCTGACTTCAGACTATACTACAAAGCTATAGTCATCAGAATAGTATGGTACTGGCATAAAAATATGGATCAATGGAACACGATAGAAAGCCCAGAAATAAACCCATGCAGCTATGGTCAATTAATCTATGACAAAGGAAGCAAGACTACACAATGGTGGAAAGACAGTCTCTTCAATTTTAACACTTACTAACAAATTATCAATCACTTTTAAAATATGTCAATACCTTGGACTAACAAGGATCTTTTCTGACTTCTCCAAATAAATGTCAAACGTGAAGTGTGAATTTCCAACTTTTATATTTGAAAAAATTCAGATGATATTAGTCATCTTGGTATTATAATTAAAACTGGAATTAGAGAGAAGGAGTGGGGTTTGAGGGATGGAATGGAAAGTGAGGTAATAATTTTTCTTTTGAAACTACTTTCTCAAATTTGACTAGAGTAATCCCAAACTATCCCCATCATGATTACAATGGAAGATGACGAATTTGCCAAATTTTGGTGCTTTGGAGCTGTTTTTATAACAGAATGATGCAACACTCAACTTGCCAAGAACAAAACAAGAGAGTGGGAAGGGAGAAACCCCTCAGTCTCTTAATGAAGTGCTCTTAGATTTGCAAGGGAATGGCCAGTCAACACCAAGTTGTACTCTCCCCCAAGCAAGTCACAACATTTCAGAAGTAATTTAGTTTCAGCAAAAATAATCATAAATTCCCTTCTTCGAAAGGCCAACCACCACAGTCACAGGTTGGGCCATTTGATCATTGCGGAATTTGAAGATAATGCAAGCTTTGAAATTGTGAACTACACTGCTTTTGCACACTCCCCAAACTACCACCATAATGAAATGCTCCTGGATATTTAGTGAGGGAGGCAATTCACTAGAGACTCTGATGAAAATTTCCATCTCTTTCCATAGCTTCCCACAAAAAGAGACCCTTCACCTTGGTATTTTCAGGTATCACTGAGTTTATTTTGACATTTAAAACAAGTTATCATCAGTGTAGATTAATGGCATCCTATTCCACAGATTGAAACAGGAATTCAAAAAAGAGGCACTACCCAAAGAGGGATGGAATTTCTTTTTCAAACCAAGTTCCATTTCTACGTCTATGCATCAATGCATATTTCTGCACACTGTCTTACCACCCTATCTTAGAAGTTTGTAGCATGTGTTTTCAAATTATTCACTAGTATGCATAAATATTAATCAAATAGATTATTTCCCTTAATATAAGACTTAATTTCAATGTGTAACGTAAATCTGGGCCAGGTAAATATCCTCTGACATTTGTGGCAGATTCTGCTCCACAGGCTTAGGCTTTGGGGGCATATTTTGTGGGGGGTTAGTAGCATCTGCTAATTATCAAGAAGCAAGGGAATGTATTTTATGATGACTGTTTCCTGGAAAGATAAATAGAAACTTAATTTTTCAACATCCATTCCCTTTAAACCTTAAATTAAGAGCACTTTTACAACTGATAATCCAGCTTTACAATGATAACCTAGTGGTAGGGGAAATTTTTTTTTTTCCAGCCACTTAAAAGAAGACAATTGCCTTTTGAAGACATCTTTGGTGGTGGAATATATTACACATTTTTTCAATCTAACCCCAAGGCAATGTTGATTTACAGAAACTTGAAATGGCCATATCTTTTCTAACATGTTTGATTCCTAAGCAATCTAAGTACCATTTTATAGCATTTTTAGATACAAACAAAGCCATTGGTTTTGTTACTTTCAGAATCAAATCAAATCAATGTTCTCCTATCTAAAAGTCTTAGGTCAGCATCAAATTAGCAAGAAGTTGTTTTTTGGTGGTCTCTCTCCTGGGAAAGTGCAGGAAGATAATTAAACATTTAGGATGTGGTCATCCAACCTGCAGACCTTTGGTTCAGTGCATTATTAAACTACAATTACTGGAGTCATGGATCCTAACACCAGGACAATTTTTAACCTCCCAGATAATTCACTTTCTGTGTTACACTCTGGCAATATTCTCCTCCTGACTCAGATTAAGAGACACTGCCTATAAGCTTACAGTACCCACTATTTTATTTATTATAAGATTGTAACTGAAAACATTGTCAACTGCATGATAAAATTTTAAACTAATATTTATAAAGCATTCAGTAAGTTACCAAGCATTTTTCCCACATTACTTAAACTTCCCAAAAACACTATGAGGAAGGTGGTTTTATTCTTATTTTGCCAGTAGAAAACAAAAGCTTAGAAAAGTCCAATAATTTGCCCAAACTGAGAAGCTAGTAGATGAAAGAATCAAGATTTGAATCCATGTCTATCTGATGCCAAAAACTTATTGTCCTCATGGGGAATCTATCTCAAGTCTAGTCACCTGTGAAGCTAATTTTCCTGGGTGACAGCATGATTTTCCTTGTGAATATAGAAACTATACAATCTACGTTGGTCCCATGATTACTTTGGCTTACTAAGGTCATCTTTTTTTTTTAAATTATTTCATTGGGGTTCTTTTTTGGTAATTCTTCTTAGGAAAATGTCAAGCAATAAGCAAAAGTATAAAATGGAAAGTTTTAAAAACTAACAAAATTCTACCACTCAGAAACAGTTCAATTCCTAAAAATCAGCTCCTTCTAAAGAGCAAAATAATTGATAATATGCAATGTTGGTGAGGACAGATAAAACAGACATATTTATATCCTGCTAGTGAAAGAGAAAGGGGGAAAAATCTTTCTGGAAATCCTCTGGCAGCTAACAAAAGAGTTTTTAAAATGTTTGTCCCTTTGACTTTGCAATATTACTCCCTGTCCTACACAATCAGGAAGAGGGACAGAAATTTATATTACTTTTTATAAATTATTTTATAAATTTATAAGCAAGATGTTACTTATAAAAGAATTTAAAAAGAAAAGTAGAGACAACATAAACATTCAAAATTAGAAAAGATTTTCATTGTGAAATATAAACAATAAAATATCACACATCATTAAAAAATTACTCATAATTTAAGTGAAAAAGCATAATTATTTTGTAATATTATTTTAATAAAATAAGTTACTGCAACAGTAAATATTTTATATTGATATTAATAGTAGTAATATTAATGTATCAATGCTATTATCAATATAGTAAATATATATGTTGACCAAATACTAATATAATATTGATATCAAGTGTTTTGATATATATGTTGATATTAATATATTGATAGTGACTATCAATTGCAATATTAATAAAATATTAATATGGTGATATTATATTCATTTTAGTTTAATAATATCTAGCAATTAATTGAGTTTCCCCCTCTATGCCAGGCCCTGTGTTGAAATATTTTTATAGATTATTCTATTTAATCCTTATAAAAATACTATAGGTACTCTTATTCTGTCTTTAACTTTAATAACTATTTTGAAATAACTTTGCACTTAAAGAAAACTTTCATGAATATTACAAAGAACACTTCTATACCCTTCACTTGGATTTACCAACTAACATTTTGCCATGTTTGCTTTATCTTTCTCTTTTTGTCTCTCTCTCCGCAGGCACACAAACATTTTCTGAACAACTTGAGTAAGTTGCATATATGATGCCCCCTTACTCCTAAGCACTTCACTGTGTGTTTCCTTACAACAGACATTTTGTTTCATACCCACAGTATAATGATCAAGTCAGAAAATTTCACATTCATACTATACAATATATTGTCCCCATAATGTCCTACATAGCACTTTTTTTTTTTCAGATCCAGGATCCAATCCAGGATCACTCACTCCATTCAGATGTTTGGACCAAAGAGTTAGTCTCCTTTGATCTGAAGCGGCTCCTCAACTTTTGTTTTTCATGACATGGACATGTTTTAAGTGCATGGGCCATGTATTGTGTAGATTTCCCCACAATTTGTTTTTCTTTCATGTTTGGCAAGAATGCTATATATGTGATATTGTGTCCTCAATGCATCACATCAGGAGGTACATGATGTCCATTTATCACATAATTGGAGATGTTAAATAAGGCTGAAACCATCAGGTAGTGTCAGACAGATTTCTCCACTATAGTTACCTTTCTTTTTAGGGAGATTCTTTGAGAGTATGTATATATGCATCACCTCATCAAACTTTCACCTACTATTGTAATATTTATAGATATTTGTCTGAATCAGTTTTTACTATAATGGTCATAAAATAGTGAGCTACCTCCATCATTCCTGGCTTTCTCATTTAATGAAGAGATTTGCTTTTTCTTTTACTTATTTATTTGTTTATTTACTGTCTCTATGGACTCACAATCTATATTTTATTCAATGAATTATAATCCATTGTTCTCATTATTTTCTTTTTTCATAGCTCTTATGATGGTTAATTTTCATTTTGGTTTGACTTGGCCACAGGGTGCCCACATATTTGGTTAAACATTATTCTGGGTGTTTCTGGGAGGGTGTTTTTGGATGTTATTAACAATTAAATCAGTAGACTGAGTAAAGCAGATTGCCCTCCATAATGTGAGTGGGCCACCTCCCATTACTTGAAGGCCTGAATAGGATAAAAATGCTGACCCTTTCCCAGGTAAGGAGAATAATTCCTGCCTGGTGGTCTTCAAACTGGGATATCATCTTTTTATTGCCTTTGGATTTGAACTGAAACACTGTCTATTCCTAGGTCTCAAGCCTGCCAGCCATTGGACTGGAACTACACCTCAGCTCCCCTGAATCTCCAGCTTGCTTACTCACTCTGCACATCTTGGGACTTGCCAGCCTCCATAATCACATGAGCTAATTCTTTACAATAAATATACTACCAAATATATTCTTAAATTCCTTCTAATAAATATACAAAATTTTATATTATATAAATATATAAATCCTATTGGTTCTGTTTCTCTGGGGAACTCTGAGTAATACAAGTTCCCATTATTCCTTAAGTACATCCTTACTTTTTAGACAAAAATATGTCCCAGGCCCTGTTTCTCTTCCCTGGCCCTGGAATTGGCCATTAATACAAGAAGCACTAACTATTTTTAATGTGGTATGATATTTGAAAACCAAAATCTGTTGGGGGCAGGGGTTGCTTCTAAGTCTTTTCAGTGTGTATTTAAGAAATGCTTGTGTGTGTAGACATTCACATATGTGTGTATCTACATATGCATAAATATACACTATTTATATATGTATATATAAATATACACTATTTATATATGTATATATAAATAGCATGAGTATATATAAATACACTTACATATGTATCATATGTATGTATGTATGATTACATACATTTGTATTCCCTCCAGAATTCTTATGTTGAAACCTAATGCCCAAAGTGATGTTAGGAAGTGGAGCCTTTGAGAGGTACTCAGATCATGAGGGTGAGGCTCTCATGAATGGGATTAGTGCTCTATAAAAGAGACCCCACAGAGCTCCCTAGTCCATTCTGCTATGTGAGATTAAAGTCGGATGATAGCTGTCTATGAGGATGTGGTTCTCACCAGACACTGAATATGCTGACTCCTTGATCTTGGACTTCCCAGCCTCAGAACTGTAAGAAAGAAATTTCTGATGTTTACAAGCCACCTACTCTATGGTAATTTTTTATAGCGGCCTAACAGACTTAAACAACACATATGTATATGTATAGATATATAGACATTCCTACTGATACCACTAATTGCAGTCCAACACCAATCACCACAGTGTTCTTCCTAGCCTTCCCTTATTCCATACTTGTATCCCTCTTCCCCAACTGTGAGAAGTCTGGCTGCCAGCATCATCAATATATTTACTTAACTGCTCAGTCCTACCATATACAGAAAGTAATTTCAGAATTGCTAAACCCATACAATGCAAAAAAAAAAAAAGTAACCTAATAAGTATAGTTCAAAAATGTCTTTTGGGGCTTCCCTGGTGGCGCAGTGGTTAAGAATCCGCCTGCCAATGCAGGAGACACGGGTTCGAGCCCTGGTAGGGGAAGATCCCACATGCCACGGAGCAACCAAGCCTATGTGCCACAACTACTGAGCCCATATGCCACAACTACTGAAGCCCGCGCACCTAGAGCCTGTGCTCCACAACAAGAGAAGCCACCTAAATGAGAAGCCTGTGCACTGGAATGAAGAGTAGCCCCTGCTCGCCACAACTAGAGAAAGCCCACAAGCTGCAACAAAGACCCAACACAGCCAAAAATAAATAAATTTATAAAAGAAAAAAAATGTCTTTTGACTAACAATAGCCAAAATATCATGTTCAAAGTTACTCAGTTTAGCTCTTCTTCACCCTTCTAAGCAGTTATATTAATTTATTGAAAATTGTGTTCATCTACTTCTATTTATATTCCATTTTAAGGTTTTTTCCCCTACATTCTTGTTGATTCAAATTTTTTGAGAGTGAAATAACATCAGCATGATGCTCCAAATCAAAACTACACAAGAGAATATACTCAAAGAAGTGTCACTCACTGTCCTGTACTTTCTACTCTGTTCCCATCCACCCCCGTAGGTAATCAGTCTCATTAGTTTCTGACTTATCCTTCTTGCAATGTTTTTTTTTTTTTTTTTTTTTCGGTACGCGGGCCTCTCACTGTTATGGCCTCTCCCATCGCGGAGCACAGGCTCCGGACGCGCAGGCTCAGCGGCCATGGCTCACGGACCCAGCCGCTCCACCGCATGTGGGATCCTCCCAGACAGGGACACGAACCCGTACCCCCTGCATCGGCAGGCGGACTCCCAACCACTGTGCCATCAGGGAAGCCCATCGCAATGTATATTTTATTATTACCTACGTTTCTTACACAAAGGTAGTATACTGTATATATAGTACTCCTTTGCCTTTTGCTTCTTTCACAAGACGTCACTTCATTTCTGTTTGTGGAGCTATTTATCCTTTTCTCTTAAACTTGCATGGCTCCTCTTAATTTAAATGTTTCATAGTTTATTCAATAAAAATTTTCTACATTTGAGGATTTAGCTTATTTTCAATATTTTGCAATCATGAATAATGTTGCAATGAGTAATCTTGTGCATGTATATTTCATATTGTGAAGATACATCTTCAGAGTAAATTCTTTGCAGTAGGACTATTGGATCAAAATGTAAACATATATGTAGTCTGTTTAAGAGTTGCCAAATTCCTCTCTATAAGGGTGTGCAGTATCTGAGAGTGCCTGTTTGTCCCTTACCTCACTGACAAAGTGTGTTGTCAAGCCTTAAACTTTTTGCCATTAACTTGCATTTATCTTATTGAAGATAAGAGAAATTGAATGTTTTTTCATATGTTCAGTAGCCATTTTTATCTATTTTTTGGTGAGTTATCATTCATGTCTTTTCCCATTTTTCTATCAGGTTTTTGTTATCCTCCCTCTTTAACATATGAGGCTACAGACTCAGGAAGAGAAGTAACCCAGGGCCATACATGTAGGAATTGCTGGAGCTGAAACTGGATGTTGACTATATAAGGGACAAAGTTGCACAAATTATTTTTGTTGTTGTTTTTGGATCTTTAGACTTAACTCTCCAAATTTTCTGCCACAGTAAACATACATTAATTTGACAATTAAAAGTGAAAATAAACTAAGGTTTAAATATTTTAAAAAAGAAAGAAAGAGAAGAAAAACCAGCTGCTCCTTAAGTCACAACAAATTTCAACAGTCTGCCAGGATAATCTGTACCTCCAAGGTGGGAACAGCCAGGCTTGCAGGCTGCCAGCTGCCAGAGGCTGCAGGAGTTTGCCATATTTGTGTTTATTTTAAATGAAAAGGTAAAAATATCGGGACAAATAGGAAAAAAATATTGAGAAGGTGACATCTGAGAAGACTGAGACTGCATATTGAGGCCAAGCAGCAAATGGGGAACAAAGGCACGTCTTCTAAAATCAACAGCTTGAGATTCGTAAGAGAAACAAGAGAAAAGGAGGAGAGGCAGCTTACCAATAAGACATAAATCTCAGAGATGGTTTCAGGGTCTCAGAGGTGACGAGGGTGAAGTGGTCAGCATAGAGAAGAATGTGAAAGTAACACAGTCAGTCTGCTACCTCGAAGAACTGAGGAATGGCAAAGTCTGACACAGTGAGCTATAAACTAATTCTTCTGCTAAGCAGTGGTCCTCAGCCCTGACAGCAGATTAATGCCACCAGAGGAACATCTAAAACATACATTAGACTGGGCCCCATCTTCAGAAAATTAAAGAGGAATCTCAGGGATGGGCTGCTGGCATCCTGTTAAGAACCATAGGTCTAGCCGATGTATAATGCAAGAGGGACCTTCTTGAACGTTTTCAGACTTTCTCTCAAGGTTTAGAGAAAGAGGTCAGCTCTATATTTAATTCAACAAGTCTACTCAACAGTGCCTATAAAGAGATCATATTACCACCATCTTCTTCTTCATCGTCACCACCACCACCACCACTACCACCACACAAACACCACCGTCATCATCATCATAGCTCCCATTTAGTGAATCCCTACTGTGCCCCGGGTCCTATGCCAGGTACTTTACACTCTTCACATATATTCTAATCTTCATAGCAACTCTTCAGGGAAGGTATTATCATTTTTATTTTAAAGCTGATGAAACTAAAGTTCAGAGAGATTAAAAGATTTACTCAAGTCAGGTCTTGGCATATTTTCCATTCATTCAGTACTGTGATTGCACCATGTTGTTCCATGTTTGTCAACATCACCAACTATACTTACTTTATAATACAATTACATTCCTAGATAGACTCCCAAGAGAACTGAGTGCCTGTATCTAAAAAAACATTTGTGCAAGAATGTTCATAGCAACCAGAGCAATTCTATCCATAATAGCCCCAAAGTAGAAACAACACAAAATTCCATTAGCAGAAGAAAGGATAAACAAATTGTGGGATATCCACATCCTGAAAAACTACTCAGCTATTAAAAGGAACAAACTTCCAAACTGATATACACAACATGGACAAATTTCAAAGGCATTTCAAAGAAAATAAGACAGATACAAAAGAACACATACTGTGCGATTCCATTTATATGAATTTTGAAAGACAAAATTAATTCATGGTGCCAGAAATCGAAGAGTGGTTACACTTGGGGGGAGGTGTTTATGTGGTCACATAGGTGTGTACATATGTAAAAGTTCATTGTTAGGCATTTGAGATCTGTGCATTTTATTGCATGTAAAAAGACCTCAATCAAGTGCTGTAATTACAAAAGTAAATAAAAGGAAACTCACTCAAGGCACAAAGCTAGTGGTTGAGCCAACACAAGAGAACCCAGGCTTGTCTGAGACAAAGCCTAAGATCTATAAATAGGACCACTTTCCTTCTAGCTCTGTATTAACTGCTTCCATTCAAGCCTCACAGTTATTCAAAAGAACTCATAATAGCCCAAATGCCTAATCTTAGGAGAATGATTAAGTAAATGATGGTATGCCCACATAATGAAATATAATTCAGCCACTAAATGATGATTATGAAGATTTTAAAGCAATAAAAACAAATGCTTATGATATAATATATGTGAAATAAAGCAGAATATTGAATTATATCTATCTAAATGATTATAATTATGTAAGCATTAGGAATGTTAATAACTAAGAGCTAGATGGGAGCGTTAAAAACTCTTAATCTGTTGTAATTGAGAGACTGTGGCTGATTTTTGGGTATTCGATTATCGTTATTGTTACAGTATTGTCTTGACAATGAATTATTAAGGACACAATATATATAAAATCTTTAAAATCATTATGCAACATATTTCCAATTAAATGAATCTAACAGTTTCTATCTAGAATCCACCCTATTATTATGATCCAGAATTATGCTGGAGGGTGAGTGGGGCTGTTAAATTAGTCTGATTCTTCCAGTAACTGAAGTTTCTTGGGTGGGACCAGTTTTAGAGCCAGTCTTCTCTAATTTGAAAATTAATGATGACGTAACATATAACTACATGTAACTGAAAAGTAAAAACAAACAAATAATAAAATATTTTAAAGGGGCTATTTGAAAAGCTAACTCTAGTATATTAAAGAATATGAATATGAATTTTTGATAAGGAATACCAGTATGAGTCATTATTTGTTGCTTGCAGCTGTGGTCTGTTAGAGGACAATGCCCATTCCAGGTTGTTTTGTACAAGCTCAATTTTTTATTTGTGTGTTATTCAAGAGAAGCACAATATGTCTGTATTGTTAGTTTAAAACAATGGCATACACTTTTGGTTAAATATGGCATATTGGAACACATACATTTTTCTTTGCTTCTTTCCCAAATCCTACAAAAATGTCAATAAAAGTATAAAGTGGCACAAGTCCACTCAGGCAAACAGAATAGTAAGATGACAGCAGATGAGTCTATCAACTGATGAATGGATAAACAAAATGTGCCACAGCCATATAATTGAATAGTATTCAGCCATAAAAATAATGAAATGCTAATCCATGCTACAACATGGGTGACCCTTGAAAACTTAACACTGAGCGAGAGAAGCCAGTCACAGAAGTCACATATTTTATGATTCCACTTATATGAAATATCTAAAAAGGTACATCCATAGTGACCAAAAGTAGATTAGTGGTTGACAGGGGCTGGGGTGGTTATGGGGGGAATGGGGAATGACTGCTTAATGGGTATGGAGTTTCTTTGGGGGATGATAAAAATATTTTGAACTAGATGGAGGTGGTGGTCACACAGCATTGTGAATGTACAAAATACCAATGAATTACATACTTTTAAATGGTTACTTTGATGTTACGTGAATTTTATCTCACTTCTTTAAAGATGACACCAGATGAGAGATGAATACAAAATCTAGAAGATGGCAAATAAATGGACAAATGACAACTGACTTACAGACTAAGTGAAAACTTACATGTGCAATGTAGGAGGTTTCTTCTCTAGGGAAAATTAACAGCTGAGTAAAAAATAATTACCCATGAAGTCTTAGCACCTTCTTACCTGTCAATAAACCATACACAGAAATGACCTTTAGATGCCTCACTCTTAAATATGAATGAAATTGATAGCCAAAAATCCACAAGACATTTGAGGAAATATTACACCCATGAAATAAGAACACAATGCCATACTTTAAAGAGTATTAAGAAAGCAAGAAGTAATATTGGAAACTAAATATATGACAGGAGAAATTAAAATTTCAAAAGGAGGTTTAGAAAATATAATTGAGAATAAGAAAGACAGAAGTTAGAACACAAAGACAGATGAGGAAAATAGGAGAGAGAAGGTAAGTAAAGAGTCAATCCAACTAGTTAGCGTTCAGAAAAAGAATAAAGATAGAGGTGGGGCGGGGGTAGACTGAATAAAGACCCACAAAGACATCCACGTCCTCATTCCTGGAACCTGTGAATGTTGCCTTATATGGGAACAGAGACTTTGCAAGTGTGATTAAATTCAGAATTTTGAAACAGAGAGATTATCCAGGTGAGTCCTAAATGCAATCACGAAAGCTCTTATAAGAGGGAGGCAAAGGAAGAATAGACACAGAAGAGGAGCAGGTGACATGAACACAGAGGAAGACACTGGAATCATGTGGCCACAAACCAAGGGATACCTCTTTCCCCTTTGGAGCTGGGGATGTATGGGATGATTTTTGTTTTTTCTTTGGGGGATTTTCTTGGTTTGTTTTGTTTGTGTGTTTCTTTTTTTTTTTCTTTTAATGCCATCAGTAGAAGAATCCCTGAAAAAGTTTAATACAATTTTTGTGGGTTCATCAGAGCCCTGTTGACTTGCTAAGCTTTTACCTACTCTTTATGTCATCCTCTCACTCAGTTTTGCACTAACTCTTTTCTACACTACAAATCTGTTACAACATCTACAATTTGCTAGATAGCTTCTAGTGTTATAGAGGGTATAGCAGTGCAGCCTCCAAAATTGCTCAATACACTTAGAGATCTCTAGCTTAATGATAATCCTAATTATTTTCTACTTATTGAGTTAGCACTGGCAAGTATTATCTACATGTTTTAATAATTTTTACTGGAAACACCTATAATAAAACTAGAAACCAGTCAATATTTTTCACGCAATACAAATGAAATTATTCTTCCCGTAGTTAAGTTAGTAACAATTGCCTATTTCAACAAGTATAAAGAAACTGGAGCAAAAATAACTTGTTCAGTCAGTTAGAGCCAGTTCTGCACACAAATTGAAAGAATCATTAGTGGCGCTTATTAAATATGTAGTACATGAGTTATAGACTCTAAAAACTTCTTTCGGATGGACACAACAAAAACTCGTAAGCATGTAGCCAAGGATTGTAATTCAATCTCTATATACCATAAACCCGAGTCGTGTATGTAATTACACAGAAGGAATTACACAGACAGTATCAAAGACTTTTTACCCATGATAATGGATGTGATCTGAGCTTACAGTCCTTTTCATGACATGCAGGGTTTCATTGCTTCCAGGAGCTTGTACGCTCCTGTTTTATTATTCACCGAGAAAATCTAAAAAACAAACAAACAAACAAAACAACAAACTAAGATATACCAACTGAACACCTGAATGTGAGATATCCAGAGTCTCTCCCATCCTATACAATTTCCCGTAGTAATTGGAGTTTGCGGGCACTCAGAACTGCTAGCATTTGATGGAATCTGGGTGGAAACTTTTCATTGCAAAACAGAGTCTGCAAACTGAGTTAGAAAACATATGAAAAAAGGAAATGGAGACTTGCCAGAAATCCCCACTTCACTCAATATGTATTTCTATTTGTAAATATGCATGTCCACCTTCTTCCAAGAAGAATTGAGTGAATCCTTGACATTTCTCCATCTGTACCAAGCAATTCATTCTTAGTTCTTTGCACAACCTGCAAATATTTACTCTTATCCCTAACCCAGGGAAATGCAACAATATCTAAATCTTCAAGAAGTTTAATATTTTGGAAGAAATAGTTTTGCCTTTCTAAATAAAAAAATGCAGAGAATGAAAAGGTTTGGAGAGGTGGGGAGTATCGGAGATGTTGGCTGCTATAGTGGAAAGAAAAAAACTTAGAAGAAATCAGGAAAGTAATAAGAGCCATTATTAAGATGTGTACAAGATCCTTATAAATCTAATGTGTAGGATCTATTTCCAAATAAAATATACTGTAGATTCTATACATGATTAGATCATAACTGTATTGTGTTTCCCAAGAAAATTTTTAAAACAACGATTCCTGTCAACTAAGTTAACATAACTTTAATTTCCCTATAATTGCTAATTTGGACTAATATTTTATTATGCTACTTATTTTGTTTAGTCTTTCCTTAAAATCACATATTCATATGGCTTTCTCTCCAATTAAGTTATATAAGTCTTGAGATCAGAGGCTATGTTATTCTTTCTATATTTACCATAGTCTCTGGAACAATGCCATTCATACTGCATGCACTTAATAAACAGTATTAAATAAATTTTGTAGACATAGTTGATCTTAAATAATCAACAGCAAAACCAAATCAGGACTTTCTGAATGCCTCCAATATATTAGAATATACTTCTGAGTGTATGTGTGCATGTATGTGTGTGTGTGTGTGTGTGTATATACTTTTGTGAACATTATAACATCTTTGACAAAGGTCCTTTGTTTTTTCAACTTTAAGATGAGGAAAGTAATTATAATAGTAGTTATAATATAGAATAGTTGTGAAAGCAAACCAGATAATGAGTGTAAAAATGATCAGGAAAAAAGTCACAGTACCATATAAATGTAATAATTGTATTTAAAAGATAGTGTTAATGATTGACAATATTCATTAATGAAAGGTTTTATAAAAATATTATCTTTAATTTCACGTTTCTTCATCTGTCACCTGTTATACTTTTTCAAACCCTAGAGTCTATAGTATTTTTCCCATCTAATAATGAACTTTATACAAGGAAAAACAAAAAACGGTCCCTGGGAATTAGTAAAAATTCCTGAGAGATCTTCAGACCTCCAAAGGCTGTGGAAATGGTGTTGTCCAAACCTGTATTTTGAAGGAGTAAAAGGGAACCAAGTAGTAACTGGATTATAGGTAGAGTAGAGAGAAAATTACATTAAGGTGTGATGAAATAAAATTATTTTAAAGCAGGACAAGAACATTTTTAAACATGAAATCCTCTCTCTGTCCATTTGAGCCCCTACCCCTTCCCCTTTAGTGTGCACTGTGCATCTGATTATACATTAACTAGATCCCCTTAGGAGACACAGGGATGTCTAGTCGCCAAAAACAAAAGCAGTTTCCTCCTGACACCAGCAAGGTAGCTCCTTAAGATAAAACATTCCTGTCTCAATCCTGTAAAGGGTCACAGTAACCCACTACTTGCCTTGTTGGACTATGCAAACTGTCAATATGTTACTCTGGTATATAACCCTTTGTCTCCAAAACTCATAGAACTGTGCCTTGACCTCTAACAGGAAGAACAGTCCTCAGAGTTTTCTGAAAGACTGTCTCCTGGATTATAATCCTCTGGTTGGCTCAAATAAAACTTTCCATTACTTTCTTAGGTTGACTACGATTAATTTTTTTTGTTTTCAGGTGCATACATATAAATTTACAGAATGCTGAGGAAAATAGGAAGGACCAGGGGAGGGTGGAGATATCTAGCAGCCATGAGCTGGTGGTGGGATGCGCTAGGCTGGATGGTGGCAGAGGGGCTGGCCTCTCATTTGTCCTCAGGAGCCCTTTGCGACTGTCCCATAGCCTTCTGATGGGGGCCTGGAACCTCAGACTGGAGCATGCATTCTCTGTGCCCCATCACCTGAGACAGCAATGCACATCAGATGATGAAGAACGTTGGCTGGCTTCTTCTGCCTTTTAGTGAGTCCTGGGGCTTTTGTTTTGTGTGGGGTCAGGGTCTTCCTTCTGTCTTGCTACTGAATTCAGTGGCATTCCATGTTTGAAAAAGACCATGACACCAATCAGGTAGAGGAACTCTAGGTCCATCTCACAGAAGAGACTGACTCTTGTTTCTTTTTCTCTTTCTTCACGTTTTTCTAAATCAATCATTGAAACAGAATGACATCAAGAATGGGAACTTCAGGCAAAGATGAGGACATCTAGTCAAGGAGAATAGCTGGGAATAGGCAATGGGGACCAGGGCTTCTTTCCAAAGCTCACAGACCATCCACCTGCATGTGGCAGAGGGCTCCAGAGTAACCCCAAACACTGTGATTCAGGGGCCATTGAATGGCTTATTAGGAGAGTTCAGAACACCTGAGGTGAACGGGTCCTCAAAATGGCTCATCAGCCATCTTCTCATCTTAGGTGTCTGTGAGCCAAGCCTCCCCATTTTGTTAGAGCTGATCTGTGAGCAATGCTGAGCCCCTGAGAGCAGATACTATTCCACCTGTGCTAAGGGAGCAGAATCCTATAGAAAGGAGCACACATGTTCCTGAAGACCTGAGATTCTATCTTTCTCTGGTAGAGGACCACTGTCTGAAATACCAATCAGGACCACATGCAGAAAACCCTTCTTCATTTGAATTTTCCAGGAAGGTCAGTAGAAAATATTTTTATCCACTTTAACAATGAATAGCATGGAGAGTCACAATTAAATCAATGCAGAAAGTCACATAATTCATTAATGAACATCACATCATTCATTCCATAATGAATGTCTTCTACCTGCTTAGAAAGAGGACAGTGAATAATGGGTCCCAGCCTCTCATTTTCTTTGTCTTTCAGCATCAATATAGAGGCAGGAAGAACAAAATGGGAACTTTAAAAGGTAAGGTTCTACTATTCAACCCCTGTCTCTAACAGGGTTATCTTTCATCTCTCCTTTCCATGAGGTCCCAGGGCCACCATGACTGAAGACGTCAATTCCTAGAGCTGGTCCTTAAAAAGCAGAGCCCTTCAACGAGAGGCATGTAGGAAGGAAAGCACAACCTGACACCCAGGTCCTGCCAGAGTTTCCATCAAAGAGTAAATTTTAGAATAGCACGAGGCATTTGTTTCACAGGTTTCATCCTTAGATGAAAGAGAAGGGACAAGAAGACCTACAGCTCAAAGACTAAACAATGGCCATCTCTGTGCCCAGCCCAGGCCCACTAGATATTGGAGTTGCCTCTGTGGGCAAAGGGAATATTGAAACTCACAAAGAACAAGTCCATCTATGGCCAGATCCTAAGGAAGAAAGTGGCACTTGTGTGTGTGTGTGAAGATAACTCAAGGAAAGAGAGTTCTTCCTTGAGTGAAGAACTGGAGCACCCGGCAGAGCCAAATATACAAATTCCTGCAATGACAGGGCTCCTTCCTTCCCTGAGCAAAGGTAGGGTTGAGGACCACATCCTGCAACCTAAGGGTCTGAGTGCACTAAGCATAATGCTGATCACAGAGAGAGGCAGAAAACCACACAGCATGAGCATCTATGTTTGAAACAACCCTCTTCCATGCTCCCTGGGAGCCTATGTCCCCAGCTAAGCCTTGACAGCCTAGACCAGGGATGCCCAAGCCATAATGCCACACTCACCAGAGCCCCAGACTCTGTCTCTTGGGTGAGTCAGCAAATTCTCCTCCAACCCGTACCTGTAGCAAAAGTTTCTTCAAAGAAATGCAATTAGAGAAAATGAATTCGTTCTCACATTACCACATCCTCTGTAGAGGAAGGTCTCTGTTTCTCCTAACCAGGAATATTTATTCCCAAACCTGTTTTTTCCAAATGAAAAGTGGTGTCCTCTGTGGCATGTTTTGGGGAAAGTTTAGGGAATCCTAGGAACAGGCTTAGAGAAAAACAAAGGCTCTTGCTTCAACTGTTACTAAGAGCCCACTTTAGCTTCTCAAACGTGACCAAGTTCAGGAAGGGAGTTTGACCGGGGCACTGCACACACACCACCATCCTGGCTTCCTTCCTTTGTACCCATGAAGATATCCCATTTTCAAAATTTGTAATTATAATACTGCTATTAAAAAACATACATATGCACAAACACCCTACTTTACAAACATTCAGAGGTTTAAGCAATGAGAAAATTCACTAAAGACCAAGCCCCAGGACCTGAACCAATCAGTCGTTCCTCTGTTCCCTAGTTGTCTTGAACATCACACAGCTATAGGGTGGAGTGGGTGGGGTTACACAGGCATCAAAGGACCAAGGATTACCCACTCAGCCTCCAGGAAACCTCACATACCCTAAAAATGGACTGGAAGTTTGGGAGTTGTGAGGCCCTGAGTTCAGAAGGGTAAGGAGAAATCCCAGTGACCTTGAGTCATCTGGTGGAGAAGAGCTTCCACCTGCTCCCAGGAACCCCTTCCATTCCTGATGGAGGCTGGAGAAATGAGCACTGCTCCCCAGTTCTTAGTTTAGCCTTAATGAAAGGGTATAGCTGATGCCACCTCACCTGTTCTCCAGCTTCTGGGGATTTCAGCTCAAAGGAAACACACTCAAAGTGAATTGTAAAGGGGGGAAAATGCAAAAAATAGAAAACCCAGAGAGATGTCCAACAACAATAATTAGAGGAGACAGAGGGAAGAAAACACTAAAAAAAAATAGGATTTTTTTCCCCAAGTTCATGTACAAAATAATGACAAATCTTCTGAAAAGGGGCAGAGGAGTTGACACCCCATGTTGTCGAGGTGAGGAAGGAGGAAACACAGTGAAACTATCCAGAGTGAGATAGTGAGATGTCTTCTGACCACAAATCGCTGAGGTAACAAGCCAACAGCTAATGTAATAGCAAAAGCAGTTTCTAAAGAAAGACTGACTAATAAATTAAAGAAAGGGACTGGAAAAAGTAAATGAAATATAATTACCCGTGCTCCCCCTCGTCTTTGTTGTACCATTTCTTCTAGTTCAGGGAGCTACACAAGGACTGCTATTTTAATAAAGTTCGCCTGAGTTTCCTGCCAATTAAAACCTTGTGACCTTCACCAGAGCTTAAAATATTCTCCAAAACATTTGGCCTTTATAAGGGCTTCAGATGGATTATAAAGCAAATCATGTGTCCCATTTCATACTCAATCACAACTCACACGGGCCTTTTAACAGGCATTAAATCATAGTATCAATATTTTGGGAACTTCTGATTGGAAACAGTCATTTTGACATCTTGCCTGGGGCCAGGACAGGGTACCCACACCCTGTATAGTCTGGCTACTTGCTCCTTTTAACTGCTTCAGGGGATGTGATTTCTTTATTCTCCACATGGAGATACAGCATTTCCTCTACTAGGATTCACTGCCAGAAGATTCTCTGTAATGCTTGTCTTCTGCTCTTAATATTCTAATATTTCTCATTAGTGAGTTTCTCTACCACCCTCAGAGAAGGAGTTCCCCCACCAGGAAAGAAGGAAGCTGTGAATAATCGAGATGGAGATTTTGGAAAGAACATAGAAACTGGGGACCAAAATATGTCTTAACAATTGTCTTCTTAAAAAGTCACACTCTCCTTCACTTTCTCCCACTTTCTTCTGTTCTCCTCCTACCTCTGTGTTTGTTTCTCATTCTACTGTGCTGGTCCCACCTCCTCTACCTTAACTGTATAACAGCTGGAATGGCTCAGGGCTCAGCCCTGTGCCCCCTTCTCTTGCACCATCCTGTGTAGGTGATTCCATCCAGTCTCTTGACTTTAAATAAATACACTGATGGCTCCTAAATTTCTGTCTCTAGTCCTGATTCTCTGGATTCCAGAGTCATTCACAACTGATCATTTAACATTTCCACTGGCATAAGAGAGATCTCAAACTTGAGATCTACAAAGCAGAACTCCTGATTCTCCAATTCTTTCCCCAACACTCACCTAAGCAAGTCACTCCCCAGCCTTTTCTGTCTTAGCAAATTCTCCCCAATCTCCCCAGTTTCTCAAGCCTGAAAACTGGTCTTCCCATCTTCCCATATCTAACTCAACACCATACCACATTGATTCAGTATCCAAAACATATTTCAAATCTGTCCAATTCTTTCCATCTTACAGCCTGTAAATAATCTTCCTGCATTCACTCCTGTCTCCTCCAATCCACCTTCCACACATCAGCCAGCTTAGTCTTTTTAAAAAATTATCTGACTTTGACAGTCCCCTGCTTCCCCTTGTATTCTACACAGAATACAAATTCCTTAACATAGCCCAAAGGCCTTCGTGATGTGGTCCCATCTACCCTTCCCATCACTCCTGCAGACCAGCCCCACTGGTGAGCTGGAGCCTATGGACTGACTGCCCACTGATGGGAGCCCACTCCCGTTGAGCATGCCTCCCTGCAATGCATGTTAGGAAAGCTAAGAACTGCAGTTCCTGGATCCCCCTTGCTGCTAGAAACCAGCATGTGAATTCATTGTGCCAATCACAAGCACTTGTGTGAGACTTGACTTGAGGGGAGTTAAGCAGGGGAGTTAAGCAGGGGAGAGGCAGAGGATGAGGCATCCCTTTTGCTGGTACAAACTGGGCCGGAATCAGCACAGTTCTGCAGTCACTGGCTTCCAGATTTTATTTGCTGCTGCAGCAGCAGTTTTCCTAATCACAGAAGTAACAATGTGGTTCTGGGGGTAAGAGGTTGTCTCTGCAAACTTGGCCTGGACTCTAAGCCCAGGAGCTTCCCTTTCAGCTCCTTCAGTGATATTGTAAACCACTGAGTACCTGGTAAATCTCTCTCCTTCCTCAAACTAGCTAAGGTGGTTTCTGTTGTCTGCAACTGAGCCCTAACAGATGGACTGGCCAACTTTTCATTATTTAGCTGAACCAAGATCATGGCTTACAATGTGAGCTTGTAATCATCCTGGTTCCAGGACTTACATACTATATGACCTTGGATAAGTTACTTCATCTCTTTAGCCTCAGTTTTCTCACTTGTAGAACAGGAATAAAAATAGCATCTACCCCAGAGGGCATTTAAGGTTGAAATGAGATAATACTGGGAAAGCACTTGGTATAGTAGCTGGCACACAAGTAAGATTTCACTAAATGTTAGTTTTTATAATTACTATAATTAAGTATTATTATTATTTCCTTATACTGGGCCTTCAGATTTGCCCTTTTTTATGCCTGGATTATGCTGCCTGCTCTGCATTCAATTGACTTCTACTCAACCTTCAAGTTTCAGCTTATACATCATTTATTCAAAAGTTACTTCCTGGCCCATTTTAATTATGCCTATTCTCCTGGTTTTCTCTGAAAAAAATGGCATTTTTCCCTCCTGGAGAAGTCATCAAAAATTTCATATATATATATATATATATATATATATATTTATATATATATTTATATATATATATATATGCAAATTTATGGATTTACTCCTAACCTCCCCCATAGAGCTACAAGTTCCAGGAAAGCAGGACTGCCCCATCCCATAGCAGGCAACCAGCATTTTGCTTGACACACAAATGAGCTCAGTAAATGTTTCTCAAATGTGACCAGTGACCTATTCATCTGGTGGCAAATATCACAGAAGTTGTTGAACATGTGTAGAGCTGTGTCACCAACAGATTCTAAGGGAGGGAGCCCAGGCCTGCTTTGGCATAAAACAGCTCACTTTATGAGTTTGGTAGATCATATGTAAGTTTTCTTTATAATATTAAGTTATATATTGATAGCACTCTACAGTTTTCCAAGCCCTTTTAAATGTATCAGTTCTTTTAATCTTCACAACAACCCAACTGTCTTTTTATCCCATTTACAGAAAAGGAAATGCTGTCTTCAAGGTGTCTACAACATCACACAGACAGGAAGAAACACGTTTGATGAATCACTGACTGGTAGACATGAGTTCCAACCCTGGCTTTGCCACTTTTTTGCTGTGTGGACTTGAATAAATTGCTCAATCTCTCTGAGATGACTTCCTCTTCTGTGAAAAGGTAATAATAGTACATGTGTTGTTGGGAAGATTACACATATAACAGCTGAGATGGGCACTGGGTTAGTAACAGATAACCCAGATGTTATTACCAGCAGCAGTACCATTGTTAAATCACTCAGCTTTACTGAGTAAGTTGGTGAATCAGCCTTCTCCCTCAGACCCTTGGATTCCTGACCAATGAAATCTTAGAATTACATATGAATCAAAGTTGCAGCATGAATTCCATCTTCCATTGTATTAACTGAGGGATTTAATAGCCCATACATCAGCCACAGATGGACAAATTACCATTCATACGAGCTTGCTCCATCTCTGCAATCAGATTGTACCTCCTTGATCACAGAGAATAGAGCTTCCTTTTTCTAGAGTGCTTTGGACATAGGTTTTTATTATTTATCAGTGGATGAGTAAGAAGCAAAAAAAAAAAAAAAAAAAAAAGCTATGGACAGAAAGTCCAAAGTGTTTCAAGAAACTGAAACTGATATTTCAGAACAAATTCTGCAAAGTAGATGATCCAGATCAGAGCCAAAGGTTCCTGGCCCTACTCTCAGAACTTTTTTAAACCTTAGGCCAGAAAAACCAAACAGTCCTGCATCCTATTTCTGGGAGGAAATCAACTCTGATGTGCAGACTGTTAGGCAGAGCGCCACAAACATCAGTCATGGTTTTTGCTGTTGTTCCAACTGACCTGGTTAGGCCATCATGGAGCAGGTATGACTCTGTCACAGGGAATCAATGAAGTGAGGACAGACGGTAATAATTAGGAGGCCAGGTGACAGGGGTGAGTACTGATGTTTATGTTTCCAGCATCCTTTAGATGCTATATGCTAAAACCACAACTAAGTTGCATACAACCAATGCTTTTCAAAGGGATTATGAGGGTTCCCAGTTCTTCCTCAGGGCTATGACCTCAACATCTTGAATACCCATATTAAAAAGGATCCCTGGTTTTAATCCTTTGAGAATGACCACATCATTTCCTGTTTGCAACACAACTGAGCACAGTGAATGAGATTCAGACTTCTGGCTCCCGCAGGACAGCAGATCTCATGTCTTGACTGACCCTCTCATTGAGGTCCCTGGCCACTGCATTTCCCCACTGACAAGGGAAAATCCCTTCCTTGCAGTAGAAATGCTGCTCAGATATGGTGAGGCACTAAAAAGCAGTGAATGTGTGCCCAAACCATAAATGACAAGAAGCCAAGCTTATTAGTAAGTCTCTGTGGTACTGCTTTAGAACTTCATATCTTAATCATAAAAGTAACAGCTGCTATGCCAGGAAAACAGCTAATATGTCTTGAAACAATACAGCCAATATTTATTTAACACTTAAATTTTGCCAAGCACTCTGCTAGATTTTGGGGAAATTAGCTCCTCAATCTTCACCACAGCCAGGTGAAGTAGGTACCATAATTATGCCCATTTCACAGATGATAAATAGAGGCTCAGAGAAGTTAAGTAACTTCTATGTGGTCACACAGCTAGTTAGCAGCAAAAAGAACACTCAAACTCAGTTCAACTTGACCTCAAAACCATGCTTAGTGTAGCGCTATACAAGGTCCTTACACTCCCCTGGGCCAGCTGTCCCTAAAGTCAGCTCTAAGGGGATCACATTTCTCTTTTCCTTTCATCCTTCAGGTATCAACTTAGAAGTCCCCTCCTCCAGGAGTCCCCCTTGATTCCCTACTTACTTTAGGCTTCCTCATGTACTCCTATAGTGTAACTGAGTAGGACCATATGGGGCCTTTCCAGGACAGATCCCCTCGTCCATACCCTCTGCTGTAGCTCCTCTCTGAAGTACCTAGATAATAGTATCTGAGGCACATTTCCTGAGTTGTTTTACAGATCCTAAAACCACCACCAAATGGAAGAAATTAACTACTTGATGACCATGAACATGTAGTCCCCAGACCTAAGGATTGATGTTAAGCCTATGACACCACCCTGTTACCTCACCATCAACCAATCAGAGAATTGTGCACAAGTTGATGACTTACCCTGGGACTCCCCTCTCTCACCTTGCCTTTAAAAATGCTTTCCTGAAACCCATCAGGGAGTTTGAGTGTTCTGAGCACTAGCTGCCCTGGACTCCTTGCTTGGTGCCTGCAATAAACGCTGCACTTTCCTTCACCACAACCTGGTGTCAGTAGATTGGCTTTACTGCATACAGGGGAGCGAACCCAAGTTTGGTTCAGTAACAATAGCACTCAATACCTCTTCCTCACAGCACCTCTTGTAACATCTGATCTCTCCCACTAGACTGGGAGCTTGGGGAGGGCAGGGGCCAGGTCTGTCCTGTTCATGGTTAGAACCCCAGTGGGTAAGAGAGTGTCTTGCACCTCATAGGCACCCAAAAGATATGTGTGGGATTTATGGATTCATGAATAAAGATGACACTCCACAGTGGTTCTTTTTATAAGGTGAGAGCAGGGGCTCTCACTGCTTCTCTACAGAATTTCCTCTGTCCTGGGAATCAGGAAAGCATGTGAACCTGGGGGCATGCTTTTTGAAAATGCTGTAAATCCCCTAACAATGCTGATCCTTCAATTTTAAAGGAGCTCAAATTTCTTTGTGGTATGTGAAAGCCAGTTATGTCAAACATACCACAAGGCAATTATTTTTTAGCTCCCTTGTAGTGGTCACAGAGGGAAAGGAAGTTTGGTGTGCTAACACACATTCACAAAGGTAAATCTTTAGGATATTAAGTCATTTTACTGTCAAAAACAATCATTGCGTTAAATGACAGCACTTGAGAAAAGCATGATCTTGCCTCTTTACCGCTAAGCAGAACCAGCTCCAGGATGTGTGAAATGCAGTTACAAAATGAAAATGTGGGTCTCCTTATTCAAAAATTATTAATAATTTCAAGACAGTGACAACAGGGCATCAGACTAAGTCCAGGTTTCTGGGCAAATTCACAGGACTTCCACCCACAATGTCAATCCTGTGACTGACATATTCAGAATTCTTTCTAAGTTCTTCACTTCTTATTTATTTCATTGCATTCTCATTAATGCATGAGGTAGATACTTATAAAAACTAGACACTTAGGCATCCAACAAAGAAAGGTTTTGCTCTAAGTGAATGGTGGGAAGGGACTGACAGAAGGACCAGAAGAGGAAGAGAGAGAGAAGATGGAGAAGATGAGCCAGAGGTACCTGTGCCACTGTGACCAATCCCCAAGGCGGGCGGGGGGGCAATACAGAGGCAGAGTCCAAACTATGATGTGTAAAATGAACTACAAGGATATATGGTACAGCACAGAGAATGTAGCCAATATTTTATAACAACTATAAAATGGAGTATATAACCTTTCAAAATTGTGAATCACTATAGTGTATACCTGCAACTTATATAATATTGTACCTCAACTACAATTCAATTTTAAATATATCAAAAATAAAAATAAATAAAACTCAGTTGGACCTTTCTTTTTTTGCCCTTTGATAGGGAAAGAGGGATTGAGGTAGAGTAAATGGTTTCAGAGAGTGTAACCCAAGGAAATAATTATCAGCCCAGCACGGAGGATTATAAATATTATTAATCTTCTCTCTCTGCTTCTCATGAAGCAAGACTATTGAAAGTCACAGATACTCTCCCCAGTAGTTGTACCAGTAGTTTTTTCAGCCTATGATCTGACTAAACTTCAATACCTAACAGCAGTCTGCAGCCACCCTAGCATTTGGCGTGGGTGCTTGAGGATCAGATGAGTAGAAAATGAAGGAAACCAAAAGCTATTTCTCTCTGACCACCATTTCACTCTTCTTACAGCTGCATAAGCTCTTTCTCCTCCAATGAGGCCATAAACTGTAGGTCTGAGCAGGGCCAGGGAGAGAATTCATCCTTTCCAGGGCACTGCACTTTTAATTAAAAGCTTCAGATTTGGCAGGAGAAGGCTTTAAGTACTTGAAAAAAAAAAAGAAAGGAAATATTTCAAAACAAGGCTCAGTCTCACTTGTGATGAGATTTACATAGACTCATAAAGTTTAACTAAAGAGCAGTCATTAATAAAACTCATGTGGTATTACTCAAGGTCTCTAAATGCGGGCACTGGCCTGGACTCCTATGTTAATAAGACCAAGCAGAATCAACCATCAACTAAAGTGTTGCTTCCTCACCTACAGAATGATTTCAGTAAAAGAATATGAGACTACTTTTTTCTTAGGGTTTTTTTTTTGAGACTACTTTTTAATTGCAAAGAGTTACTTTTAGCTTTTAGGTTAAAAAATTATTAGGAATGGAAAAATACCACAAAGATTAAAATCCTAGTTTCACTGCTTCTTTGCTTTATCACTTTGGGTAAGTTACTTCACCTCTCTAAGCCTCGGTTTCCTCAACAGTAAAAATGACATAATAATTAAAATAGTACAATACCCCCCAGGAGTGTCATAAGGATTACATATGACAATTATGTAAAACATATGATAATTATGTAAAACATTTTGTATGGTAGCTGGTACATAATAATTACTGAACAATAGCTATCTATTACAGACATTACTATGACACTAAGGTTTCAACTTACAATTTCAAGGTTGGTTAATGGTCACAAAGGTAATACTTTCCTAGTTGTTAACATAATCTTGTTGCCTAGAACTCAGAAAAGTACCAGTCAATAGTAGACACTTAATAAATATTTGTTGAATAAATGATTCACTGAAAATCAGTGTCTGTTTTCAACACTAGATTTCGAGCTTCACTGAGATTGGGACCAAGAATTAACCATCCATCTATTTTTTCAAAACATATTTATTAGGCTTCTCTTGTGTTCCAGGTATTTTGCCCACATAGGATCTATTTCAGACAAAGCAGAAGTTCAATAAAATTTATTTAAAAGAACTCTTGATCCTGGCCCTAAAACTCAATTGCAACACAATGGTCGGTTCAGTGAACCTTTAAAAAGCCCTGTTGTGCTCTCTTACATGTAGCCCATTGTTTCCTGGAATTCTTTATTCCAAAGAAACCAAAAGTCTGTAAAGAAGCCTATGAAACAACTAGTTTTCCCCAGGAACATGGCTCCTGGATTAAGTACTACCATGTCAAAAGTAAACAGATGCTCCTGAGGGTAGAGGTGTTTTGTTTTGGTTTTTAATTTTGTCTCTTTTTTAAAGATAAATGAATGAATGAAAATACACACATACACAGATCCCGAAGGCTATACTTAATCAGGATCCCTTCCCAAACCTCTCTGAACTCTAAAGGTCTAAGAAAAGGGCTCTTACTCTACAGAGCAAAGTGAATTTTAATAGTCGCTGTTCTCATCCTCATGCATGGAGACAACTACCCAGTAAACGAGCTAAGAGGAAAGAAGACTGCTCAACTCCACTTCTGCTACAACCCCAACTCTGCCTCCAGTGACCTCCCATGAGATGCCATTGCATCATTTGCATAAGAACCAGAAATGTGCTCAGAGGAAGCTCCCAATCACCCAAAATGCTTTCTGAACAGAGGAGGCATAAAGAAATTAATTTTGCAATGAATACACTCCTTGAGAATAAACAGCCTGCCACAGAATACAGCACATAGTACAGTCAACCCTCAATATCCATGGGTGATTTGTCCCAGGACTCCAGTGGATACCAAAATCCACAGATGCTCAATTTCCTTATATAAAATGGCATAGCATTTGCATAATAACCTAGGTACATCCTCCCATATACTTTAGATCATCTCTAGATTAGTTATAATACCTAATACAATGTAAATGTTATGTTAATAGTTGAAAATACAATGTAAATACCATGTAAATAATTACCAGCATGCAGTAAACTCAAGTTTTGCTTTTTGGAATTTTCTGTAATTTTTTTTAATGAATATTTTCTACCCATGGTTGCTTGAATCCATGGATGCAGGATCTGGGAATATGAAGGGCTCATTGTGAATACTTGATACATAATGTGTTTTTTTTTTTTTTTTTTTTGGCTGCATTGGATCTTCATTGCAGTGCACAGGCTTCTCATTGCAGTGGTTTCTCTTGTTGAGGAGCATGGGCTCTAGGCGCAAGGGCTTCAGTAGTTGCAGCATGCAGTCTCAGTAGTTGTGGCATGCAGCCTTCAGTAGTTGTGGTGCACAAGCTCAGTAGTTTTGGCTCGTAGGCTCCAGAGCATAATTGTAATTGTGGCACATGGGCTTAGCTGCTCCACAGCACATGGGACCTTTCCGGACCAGGGCTCTAACCCGTGTCCCCTTCATTGTCAGGCGGATTCTTAACCACTGCACCACCAGGGAAGTCCCAATACTTGATACATATTTATTGACTGAATGAACGACCAGTCATAATGGAGATTTTTCTGGTCTTCTGGGCAGTAGTCCAATCTTTAGTAGCTATTGAGTTATATCAAAGCCTGCAATCTCTTTCTTCATTTCTTTTTTGTTCTTTTTTTTAAACAAACTATAGTATTTTGCAGTAATCACATATACATTTTGGCCATTTCAATTAGAAGGCTTAGAATTAGAATGTCAAAATATATGCCTGACTTAACCAGGCTTAGCTCTGGTCTGGACATAACAGAGTTATCAAAGCAGTTGCTGTCTGTGAGGTATTGGTGGGCTTTCGCTTGTCAGACTCTTCGAGCTCTTTAATGAAAAATCACACAGATAAGGTAAGCCTCTCCATCTAACTGCAAATGGGGAAAGGCCATGTAACGGTCTTTCCAGACTCTTCAAATAAAATATTTTTTAAATAAACACACTAGCTATTTTTCACATTGTATTTGAAAACCTTATTATTTTTAAGAATTCCAGAAAATAACATGGTACTGTAATAAAAGGATAAGCCATAACATGTGGGTGTGTCATATTCTCTGATTTAAGGTGTTAGTAAAACATCATCAGAATGAATCCAGGGGTGCAACATTGCCCTCTTTACTTTGGTGTCAGTTTCGTTCATTTTTATAGGCCAAGTGGGTGCAAAATAAAAGGCAAACACAAAGCAGTATTTTTCTCTTCAGTTTAAACCAGCAACTTGTGCTTCCCTTTGGGAAGAAAATAAAATGATATTTTTAAACTTCTGAATAAAGAGACCAGTTTTTCTGCATATAGAGCATGTTTAGTGAGAACCCTGCAAAGGAGAAAAGTTCTAGAGGCCATGCTTTTTGTGTCTAGTGGAATTATTTTAATAGCTGCCAGGATTGGTTTAACAAATGGTTTCATGGTCTCTGAATAGCTAAGTGTGTTTGGGAGACAAATACACACACATACACACACACAAAAGAAGAGAGGAAAATTCCACAAAAGGCAGCGTAGTATGGTATAAGCAACATGGAGTTCAGAATCAGAACTCGGGCACACCTTACACACTCTTGGAATGTCCTTTCCACTATAAAAAACAAAACGTGGATACCAGTACCTAGAATGTAGGGCAGGGGTTTTCAAAATGCAATTTGCTACACATTAGCAGGTCATAACACCAGTTTGAGTTACAATCAACATTTTAACCAAATGAAATGGTATAGAATAGAAAATATCAAGGCTGCATTCCATGGCATAAGGGTCAGTATTGTTTCCTGAAATTTTTGCTTTAACTTCATATATAATTATGTTACATATGCACACACACATAATTCAAATGTATTTCTTGCTAAGGGTCACAGGCAAATGTTTAAAAATAACTCTTGTATGTATTTCACATTGATTAGAAAGAGGGTATGTGTAATGAAAATACCTAGCATGTAGTAGATGGCCTGTTATTATTGGTGATTTCCTTTCCAAGGAGAAACTACCAAATGTGGGCAAATTTGGTACAAAATCACCATTTGTTGCGGACTGAATGTTTGTGTACTCCTGCCCCCCACAAAATGCATTGTTAAAATCCTAAACTCCAGTGTGATGGTATTAGCAGATGGGGCCTTTGCAAGGTAATGAGATCATGAGAGCAACACCCTCATGAATGGAAAAGGAACCCCAGAAATCTCACTCGCCGCCTTCCATCATGGGAAGATGCAATGAGAAAATGACAGACTGCCACCCGGAAGAGGGCTCTCGCCAAAACCCAGCCATGCTGGCACCCTGATCTCAAACTTCCAGCCTCCAAAACTGTGAGAAATAAATTTCTGTTGTTTATAAACCACTCAGTTCTTGGTACTTTGTCATAACAGCCTGAACTAAGACACCATTTATTATGTACATGCCCAGTGTTTCTCATTTTCTTCCCCTTTAGCACAATATGAAACTTTTAGCATTTTCTTAAAACTAACTTCTATGACACATGACACACCAAATTTTCAGAGAGACCTCTAAGATTATTTAGGAGGGAAGTTCATAGAATAAAACTCCTTGCATTGAGAAAAGAGTCACCTGCCATTTACTGTAGATGATTATTAAGAGAAAATCAGCCCTTGGGAGTTTGTCTTCACTAATTTTCTGGATGTTAGCTTTCATTCTTTGCAAAGAAAAGCAGCATCCACAATAGAAAGGTGTTCAATGAAGCCCTTTTAGGAAGCAGGCTCTGTAACTATCCCCTTTTTACAATTCTGTGAGGTATGTACTATTTTTGCCTTCGTACTCATGAAGAAACAGAAGCTCAGAGTAGGTGTGTAACCTGCCCAAAGTCACTCAGCTAGTGTGTAATGGAGCCTGGACTGGAACCCAGGTCTGAACCCAAAGACCATGCCTTTCTCATCCACCAGGTAATGGCCATGACCCCACATTTTCCAAAGCAATTGATAATTCCCTTTCACTCCCAGAGAAAGATGGCTTTTACCCACCGGAGTGAAGCAGTGGAGGCCAGACTTCTACCTATACTGTTATTTGTACCAGTAATGGAATCACTTATTCTCCATCAGGAAAAATAACCCACCACTAATTTTATGAACAGCTATTAGGACTTCACTTATTCCTAAACATATGAAGACTCTGCTTTCCCAGGCTTCTCATCCTTCCTATGGGTAAATCAGGAAATTCCCATGTTTACTCCCAACTAAAGTATTAAACTGAGATTTAAAGAATGGAGAAACCAAAGACCTCGTGTACACACACACACACACACACACACACACACACACACACACACACATCATGCCTCCCCCATTAGTTCTTCTCAAAGTGCTACCCCCAGGGGCATAAAGAAAGTCTCCATCGTTATCTCTCATTTGGCAAGGGCTTGACTGGACTGTCTTTTCTAGACAAAAACCAGACCAGGCAATGCACAGAATGGAAATGTCTGTAAAAACCAGTGTCTGGAAAACAAAGTATTCTTATCACTGAAATGTTAGGGGATGAAAAATCCTGACTTAGCTCAAAATACCAGAAAATAAAACACAACTGGATTCTCAAACAGCTCAGCATGAAGCACTGTCCTAAATAAATATTATAAATGGATAAGGCTTGTCCCACATCTGAATCTAGGGAGGAAAACATGAATTTTACCAGTAGGGTCAGATCCATTTGGTATCTTCAGCAGGAAGTGGGTGAGTTTATCTCCCTAACCTCTCATTTGCACTTTTCTTGGTCATAGATACTTCTGACTTTAACATTTCTTTTCCCCTCCTTCTATTAAAACCAGCTCTCAAAGAAAATATCTTTGTTCATTTGTTCCCAGTAAGGTAAATACTAATGGTATGACTCAATAGGCTACCTATTCTAGGAGCTTCTGATTTATAAACAGGGACAAGTACAGCAAATATTTTTAATTGCTTCCCAATTTTTTTCCTTTATGGAGAAGCTAGTTTTTCTTCCTGATCCCGTTTTACCATAAAAGATAAACAAGCCATGAGGCTAGGAAGGAGGAGAAAATGAGAGAGGCAAAGTTCCAGCCTATCAGGGAGGAGAGGCACAAAAATATCCACCCTTCCTGGATCGAGGAGTAGATGGAATATAGAGGGAAAACTGAGGTACAGCAAGAAGGTTAAGCTACAGATAGCTTTTTCTCTTCCACCAGCTACTTCAAAGATGAGGCAACTTCAGAAACATCCAGAAAACTGGGGCTAGTGGCCCATCTTACTCAAACATTGTGTTGGGGAGGCCATAGTCCAGTGATGGACCTTAGCCTTCAACTATGCATAAAATACACTGTAGTAAGCTGGTTCTTTGAGAAGATAAATAAGACTCAAATCAATAAAATTAGAAATGAAAAAGAAGTTACAACTGACACCACAGAAATACAAAGGCTCATAAGAGACAACTACAAACAATGATATGCCAATAGAATGGACAACCTAGAAGAAATAGACAAATTCTTAGAAAGATACAACCTTCCAAGACTGAACAGGAAGAAATAGAAAATATGAACAGACCAATCACTAGTACTGAAATTGAAACAATGATTAAAAAACTTCCAACAAACAAAAGTCCAGGACCAGGTGGCTTCACAGGTGAATTCTATCAAACATTCAGAGAAGAGTTAACACCTATTCTTCTGAAACTCTTCCAAAAAATTGCAGGGTAAGGAACACTCTCATGCTCATTCTATGAGGCTCACTCATCTTAATTTTGCTTTCAGGAGGAATGGTGCTTACATCACCTTGATACCAAAAACCCAACAAAGATACCACAAAAATAGAAAATTACAAGCCAATATCACTGATGAACATGGGCAAAAAAACACTCAACAAAATGCTAGCAAACCAAATCCAACAATACATTAAAAGGATCATACACCATGATCAAGTGGGATTTATCCAAGGGATGCATGGATTCTTCAATATCAGCAAATCAATCAGTGTGATACACCACATTAACAAACTGAAGAATAAAAACCATCATATGATCATCTCAATAGATACACAAAAAGCTTTTGACAAAATTCAACACCCATTTATGATAGAAACTCTCCAGAAAGTGGGGATAGAGGGAACTTATCTCAACGTGATTAAGGCCATATATGACAAACACATTGTTGACATCATTCTCAATGGTGAAAAGCTGAAAGCATTCCCTCTAAAATCAGGAACAAGGCAAGGATGTCCATTGTCACCACCTTTATTCAACATAGTTTTGGAAATCCTAGCTATGGCAATCAGAGAAGAAAAAGAAATAAAAGGAATACAAATTGAAAAGGAAGAAGTAAAACTGTCACTGTTTGCAGATGACATGACACTATACATAGAAAATCCTAAAAATGCTACCAGGAAACTCATAGAGCTCATCAAGGAATTTGGCAAAGTTGTAGGATACAAAATTAATACATAGAAATCTCTTGCATTCCTATACACTGACAACAAAAGATCAGAAAGAGAAATTAAGGAAACAATCCCATTTACCACTGCAGCAAGAAGAATAAAGTAACTTACAGCCACCCTGACTGCAACCAGTTTGTTGAGCAGTCTCAACTGTCTAGCAGTATTCACAGGAAAGAGATCAATTTCTTCCATTAGGTACCCCCTGATTGTGTTGTGCCCCCTTTCCCACCGAGTTGTAGGTCCCTTGGTGACATCTGGGACAGATTCTATACCTTCCCAGTTGCTCTCAATTATCAGAACAACTTCTTCCCAGTATTCAAAGCCTAATCCTTTTCTCAAACTTACACCAATTGGATTGAATTCAAAAAATGTTATATGTGGCTCCTGCTGCGATGAATGCAAAGAACTCAGAGATGGCTAAGTCATGATTATGATCCTTATGGTAACTCAGGGTAACACTGAAGAAGACAGACAAGGAAACTGTGAAAATCTCAGCTGCAGAAGCTGTGTTCAAGATGCAGAGCTTGGGTAGGCAGGTGGGATGATTAGCTCCTTAGAAGGGGGACAGCAAGTAAGAGGGGACTGAGCTGAAGGAAAGGTTTAGCCAGGCATTCACAAAGAGAGAGACATTCCAGGCAGAGTTCGTCAGGACAACAAAACTGCTCTGAGCACTAAGTTCCAATAACTCTTTAGAACAGCTCAGGAAAACAGAAGGAGCAATGTCTCAAAAGCCATTTTGAGAGGAGGCAGAAAGAGTCCTCAACTAATTATTTCTTGCATAGACTCCCTCAACAGCATGGAGAAGTGAAACTCAAAGAAGAAACTTCAGCCGGGAACTAGGTGAAGGGAATTTAAGTGCATTGTTTTCAGGCAACCTCATTGGATTCAAGGAAACATGTGGGAGATCTCTCTCTTTCTCTCACTAGTCACTCATCTTAATTTTGCTTTCAGGAGGAACGGAAACACAAATGAGGTAAAATAAATAAATAAAAGTGCTCTCTGGTGAGTGCTAGAAAGGCATTTGTTCAAGCTTGTTTCAAAATATAATAAGCATTAAGCCCATGTGACTCCATGACTAATTCAAGCATGGAGACAGTTACTTCTGTCCTTTTTCAAATCCATTTCTGGAGGTTGAGATGCTCAAGGTGATCAGTGAAGAATGTTTGCCTGATGTGTTACATGGTTAAGTGCTTAAAAACTTTGAAAATTCTTTCCAGTCTGACAAGTTGATGGTAACTAAGACTACTGATGAGATAGAAGTGAATTTCCAGATTATGTATTTCCTTGGTAACCATTCTCATTAATTAACATTTATGGGCAATTCTTACATCGTCTGCTAGATATAATAACTGAGAACCTTATTAGCCCTAAACACTAATAATGTCTTATTTAGTTTTATGTGACAATAAAGATTATAAGAATGACATTTTTTTCTGAATTAGAATCTCCATTTGTCACGTGTTCTTTAATGCGGGTACTTACGTGCATTTGAGCTTTTTACTGTCTGTCTTCTCCCATTAGAATGTGGTCTGGGGGGTCTCATCTGCTCTCACTCCACCTCCATCATTTAGAACAGTGCCTGGTCTGTAGTAGAAGCTCAATAAACACCTGTATTTCACCAAAAGAACAGCTATAATAGAAACATAAGTTGAGCTATGAAGTCAGAAACCTGATCCAAATCTTACTTCCACTGTTAGCTAGTTGTGTAAACTTGGGTGAGCAAGTCACTTAATATCTGAGACCCTCAGTTTCCTCATCTTTATTGTGGAATAAAATACTTCACTGGCCAATTTATCATTACCTGAAATCATGAACATGAAAAGTCTTGGCACAAATGTAGGGGATCAATAAATACTAGTGGAACAGAAAGCTTAAGCAGTACTAAAACTATTGTTACCTAGATAACAGCCCAAGGATTTCAATAGGCTAACAATTTAACAAGAGGAAACCTTTAGCTAATACTAAGTGATTGGAACAGTAGATCTCAAACTTTGGTGTGCTTGGGAATCTGGTTAAAATGCAGATCCCTGAGCTCTACCCATGAAGGTATGGATTCGTTAGGACTGGCGTGGAGCCTGGGGCTCTGCATTTCTAATACGCTCCTTGGGTCATTTGATGCAGGGCGTCTATAGATCACACTTGGACAAAAATGATACTAAGGGCAGCAGCATAATTTAATCTGAAATTAGATTAAGAAGTTGATAGTTCTAGTTAACTTCCACCATAAAATAAGGAGGGCCAGGGGGTAGGAGGTAGATGGAAGGTGAGCAGGAAAGTTTCCAACCAATCCCCTACAATTGACTCGAGTTGTAGGATTCTGGCTGAATGGCAGGATAACTCAAAGAATGAAAACATCTGTGCTGCTGGGGTTATGACTGACCCCAAATATTTCTAAGTGTTTTGATGTTAGAAAAGGCCAGAATGTATTTTTCTCTCCCTCTGTTTGTGCTGTTACTGCCACAGACAAGCCTTAAAGCCATGTTTATTTCAAAACAAATATAATCCATATGTTTGTCTTGTTCAGACTTGAGTCAAAAATATTTTGCCTGTTAATTTATAAGCAAGAGAAACACTTCACCAAGAAAACTGCAAAGAAGAATTAATCTATCTTTGGTAAGTATATTTTAACAATAAATATTCAGAATTGAAGACAGGGGGCCTAAAATGGGGAAAACAGGAAAAAGAAGGTTGCAATTCAAAAGCAGTTAAGAAGCGTTTTTTTCTATTGCTGCTTAATGTTTAGTTCAGTTCAAAGCAAACATTCCCAAGTGTTTTGAACTCTTAATTTACTGCTCTAGTGCATCCATCCTTTCACTGGGGGCATATATAAAGGGCACATTTTAACCAAGGGTAAATTAGTTTTGATACTTCATCAGGATAGTTGGATTGCTTTAAGCTATTTTTTAAAAGATCAACTTTTTCATGCAAGACACTTGCCTTTAATCATAAACAAGCTACAGTGCTATTTATGTTTATTTCTTGAGGATGAGCTAAATGCATTAGGAAGTAGGACAGCTTTCCTGTCCTGTGGCTCCGAATTTAGTCACTGCTTTTATAAAGTCCTTTTCACAATCAAAGCTGACATTCTAAGAGCTTTATAGACCAAAGACAACCAAATTATTTTTGTCACCAGGGACAGAATGAGTACTTGCCCATTGCCCAAAGTGGTCCTCTACCCTTCATGAGGGTAAAGTGGAAGAAAGAGGCGTGGTCATCTATCAAATTCTAGACTAGAAGAAAACCTGCCCGCAGATATACTGTCCGGGCTGCCTTGAGGAGGACAGGGCAATGTACTGGGGACAGAAAATGTTTTCATGCCAAGGTGCTGGGTTGAAATCATGACTCCGCTCTTGTCTCCAATGAA
The DNA here is from genome assembly GCF_964165515.1 of Mesoplodon bidens. Lineage (NCBI taxonomy): Eukaryota > Metazoa > Chordata > Mammalia > Artiodactyla > Ziphiidae > Mesoplodon > Mesoplodon bidens. The sequence goes on along the minus strand of NC_138162.1, from coordinate 63,908,744 downwards.
GTTCTTAATCTCTTCAAGGCTCATCTATAATATGGGGTGACAATGCCTTGTAGAGTTATTCTAAGTGGTAAAACAGATAATATAGAGAGCAGTGGCATACCAAAGGGGTACTAGAAGATGTGCACCCAGGTGCAAGTCAAAAGGGGGTACATTATCTACAGAGAATTTTAAAACAATAATAAAACCGACTAAAATTTACTTTCTTTTTATTATTATAATCCACAGACAACCCTAAAGAAGCTCAGTGATCAGCTACTTCTCTCACCCAGGCAGGCAACTCCCACTGTCCTCCTCCCCCACCTTGGTACGCAACTGGCTTAGTGACTGGTGCATTGTAGGACCTCAGGAAATGCTACTCCTTTCTTGGTGGAAATGGGCCAAATCTGTGAAAATAGATATAATTTAAGGAAAGAGCCTCTGAGCAAGAATCCTACTAGAGCTCAACTGAGCCTCAGTTAAGGACAGTGAAAAATGACACAGGATTTTATAAATATGATTTCTGTAATCCAGGTGTTGACTGCCTTTTCATGTTGTCTCTATTTTCACCCTACACTTCTCCTATCTCCTTTAAAATGAAGAGACTTCCACTCACAGGTGTCAGTAAGCAATATGGAATTTATGATTTCTTGGGGGAGATGGAGATTGTTTTTATCACACACAAAGTATTTCTCTCCAAAAATCCCCATCCTACATCTCCATTTCTCCAAAATGTATCCTCAGCTACCATCCAAAGGATTGCCTCTCTCTCTAGCTTTCCCCATGTAGACTTCAAATCGCCTCAAGCTGTAGCACCTGGCTGTGATCTTTCCTCTGGGCCTCCCTGCATCTCTCTCTTGTTTTAACCAGAGCAATTTAGGTCCATACCAGATCCTTCACACTATCTTCATGTGTGAAAAGACCAGCAAACATCAGATCCTTCAGTCACCAAGCGTTAAATTGAGTTAATAGTATATAACAATAGTAACAACAACAACAACAACAAAATCTTGCTTTTTTCTTGCTCACAAAATTTTCTTGTGGAAATTTTTACATTCTACCTTTGTGGTCATTAACAACCAGAACTAACCTCCTGATAAAATGTCACACCATTAACTCTAAAATAAATCACCCAGTTGGATTTTAATTAATAAAATTATTTCAAAACGTCCAATAAAAAAAGCCTCATGAGTGTTAAGAATCATACTGATATTTATAAATTATCTGCTTTTTACACACATCTTCTCAAAAGACAACCCCAAGAAAAATTAAAAACTTAAGCCTATCAAAGCATAACTTCTAATTCTTTATTAACTATCATCAAAGTATAGTTGATTTACAACATCATATTAATTTCAGGTGCTTTTATTTCTTAAAAAAACTTCACAAAAGCATACCCATTGATGAAATGGAACAGCATAGTAATAGAGTGAAAAAAAGAAAAAGATGAGGTAATCATCATTGCAGAGGTCATTTAGTCTAACTCTCTTTACAGAGTCAGGGTTCAGGGTGGCAAACAGTAGAAACTACTTAAGCAGAAAAGTTGTTGGAAACAACAAGTACTGGATAGCTCATAGAATCAACATGAAGACTGAAAAACAAAGCTGAAACAATGGTCAGGAACCAAGGAAGGTAGCCAAGTGAGACACAGCCAAATTCATTCCACAGGAACTGTTTTGGACTCTACCACTGGGGGAGACAACACTGAACACTCATCATTACACCCAAGGACTCTTACCTCCACTACCGTATGAATAATCTCTGGCTGTCCTTGCATCTCTGTGCTACGCCTGGAAGAGTCAAAGTCCTAGGCAGGACTGGCCAACTGAATTAATCCAGGGTCACATTGCTATGGAGCCATAACTCCCTCACCCTAACAGCTTACATATGCATGAATGTCACAATGGCACCTGCAGGTATCCCAGGTAAGAGTGTGAGACAATCTCCAGTGTGAGGAGTAAGAGGCATGTGCCAGAGGCCCAGGGTGAGGCATTGTCAGGTTGTAACTGCATGATGCTGGTCACTGCCCACACACATCTGGTGATCTTATTTTACAGTGGTCAATGTGGCAGAGAGGATTTAAAGTATAAACAAGAAAGCCCTGTATATTTTAGGACTTTGTTTCCTACCCTTTGACATACAATTGTCTCACAACCAACATATAAGTGTATTACCAAAGCATCCATGGTGTTCATTACTTCCTGCACCTCAGGTCTTACCAGTATGACATCATCAGTGTAGTGGGCCAATACAACATCTTGTTGAAAAGTGGGAATGGCCAAGGTCCCAGGACCACTGTGGAGTGGCATAAAGTCATGAAGTTGGTATCAACTGATGTAATTTAGGCAAAGTTTATTGTTGTTCCAGTTGGAAGCAAACGTTTCCTGATATTTTCTACTAATTGAATACTGAAGAGAAATGCCAGTTCAATTGTTAAATCCAGTAGCCAAGACAGAATCAATTTGTTCCAGGTAAGGAAACTATATTCAGGATGCAGTTGAAGTCATCTCTTAATTAAGATTAAGGAAATCCATTGTTAGTCTCCAAAATCCTTCTGTCTGTGGCATTGGCCACTATATTCAGGATGCAGTTGAAGTCATCTCTTAATTAAGATTAAGAAAATCCACTGTTAGTCTCCAAAATCCTTCTGTCTGTGGAATTGGCCAAACAGGAGATTTAAAATGTGGATGTGGACCAAAGAAAATATACAAATTCAGTGCAATCCCTATCGAATTACCAACGGCATTTTTCACAGACTGGGAAGAAAAAATTTTTAATTTGTATGGAAACACAAAAGATGCTGAAGAGCCAAAGCAATCCTGAGGAAGGAAAATGGAGCTGGAGGAATCAGGCTCCCTGACTTCAGACTATACCACAAAGCTAAATCAATCAAAACAGTATGGTACTAAAAAAAAACAAAAAAAAACAAAAAAAAAACAGTATGGTACTGGTGCAAAAACAGAAATATGTATAATGGAACAGGAGAGAAAGCCCAGAAATAAACTCACACACCTATGGTCAATTAATATATGACAAAGGAGGCATGAATATACAATGGAGGAAAGACAGCCTCTTCAATAAGTGGTGCTGGGAAAACTGGACAGATACATGTAAAAGAATGAAATTAGAACATTCTCTAGCACCATACACAAAAATAAACTCAAAATGGATCAAAGACCTAAATGTAAGGCTGGACAATATAAAACTGTTGGAGGAAAACACAGGCAGAACATTCTTTGACATAAATCACAGCAATATCTTCTTTGATCCTAGAATAATGAGAGTAAAAACAAAGGCAAATGGGGGGCTCCCCTGGTGGCACAGTAGTTGAGAGTCTGCCTGCCGATGAAGGGGACGCGGGTTCATGCCCCGGTCCGGGAAGATCCCACATGCCGTGGAGCGGCTGGGCCCGTGAGCCATGGCCACTGAGCCTGCGCATCCGGAGCCTGTGCTCCGCAACGGGAGAGAGGCCACAGCAGTGAGAGGCCCGCATACCGCAAAAAAACCCCAAAACAAACAAACAAAAAAACGCTTATGTTGGAAATAGTCTTAGAACTTGATCATTCCAGTGTCCCAATTGAGGGATCCACTTAATACAATCCCTAGAAGATGGTACTCATGGAAGTCTCTGGCAGAAAAAGAAAAGTGTATGTAAGGATTAGCAGGCTGGAAAGAAGATCTTGAGATGGTATAAGTAGAGTTCATTTCCTATTTTCCCTGAAGAAACCAACAGAGAGAACAGTTATGGGAATGAGATTCACAGAGAAAGATTTTTAAAGAAAATTGGAACACCATTCAGCCTTGAGAAAAGACGATAACAGTGAACATCAAGAGGTTTTGTTCTGTCTTTCTCTCAGGGTCTGACCAGTTTTCTAAACACCCATAGAAGTCCACAAAAGGAAAAATTTTTAATGATAAGCCTTTTCATTCTATTTAAATTATAAAGCAGAGAAATGTCCTAAAAGGGAAAAGGGAAAATGTTACAACGGACTACTGAGGGAATGTGGCTAAACACACTCACTCTTTGGAGATGTCTGAAAATTGGACTGACTTAAGTATAGCCTGAGGGCAAGAAGGGCTGGCTGACCTCTCCAAGACCCCAGTCGCCCACTATCAAACACACGGCATCAGTGGTCTCATGGCGTCTTTCTTGTGCCTAGGGAAGAATTCAGGAAGTTCAGTGACTTTTGAGGTCAAATTTAAGGAGTCCAAGAATTCTACAGCTTTGCCAAGAAGCTCAGAGTTTATTGTTGGTCTTTAAGGATGGGTGAACAACTTCATGAAGGACAGAGAAAAAGAAAGTGCTTTGGTGAAGGCTCAAGTTTTAAGACATTTCTGTAAACTTTTGTATTCCTTTCCTGTTAGGTGAGATTTGATTTTAACCTGTCTACAAACTAACAAGTTACCCTGCTACCATTTTCGTGGATGCTAGCAAAAGACACGAGATATCTGGTTAGAGAAAAGGGACTTTACTCATGGCACAGCAAGCAGTGTGAGCATTAGTATGTTTGTATCAGTTCCACTTGGCTTCCAAATAGAGGTAACATGGAGGCCAGATGGATGCCCACACAGAGTGGGTAGCAGGCACTCCTCTACAGGAGAGGAACACTGAGCTCCAGGAACTTACCATGTCATAGGAAGCAATAACCAAGCCTGCTTCGTCCCAGAGGGAGATTTTACTTCATGCCTCAAGCCTGTTCAGTGCAAACACCGTCCTGAGCAATGGCCTGGGTATAAAGTGATGTTGGCCTTGCATTCTTGGCATGCTCAGCAAAGATGCATAGGAGTACAGGATGCCTATGGAAGACTGTCTCTCCCATTATTTCCTCTCACTATTCCAATCCTCCTGAAACTGTAGGAAAAAGAAAACTCTACTGAATAGACTCAGACCCCTTCCCCAGCCTAACTCATCACATCTTTGAAGTCTGCAGCCTGCGAAGAATCCCTCAGACTCAGAGGTTCTTATACCATTTCAGATTTGAGAAATGGGTCATCATGTCACAGGATCTCTTCTATGATCACGGAGGAGGAAAGGTGGCTGTGCTTCCTTTTCTTGGCTTCTTTAAAGACTAGCTGCCTACAGATTTAACCTGCTCCTCTTTTGGTGTCTAACTTTCATCTCTCCCCTGCTGTCCTCACAGAACTAGAAATATCTTACACCTCCATATACAGATCCTCCAAAAGATCTATTTCCTCAGACTGCCACTCATCATCAAGACACTGTATCTATAGGCATACCTGAGAAAGATGAATTTGAGTAAGCAAAACAGTGAATTATTAAAGCATTATGGTTTCACCTCAGAATCAATAGTGGCCCAATGCATCCCATTTTCTGCCAGGTTCATCTTTATACCACTGTTTACAACAGCCATGACCAATGATGTTCACATCTTGGGTCAAGAAAGATTCCCACCTGCCAGCCACAATGCCAACCTCTTTTTCTTCACCTAGGAAAGCATAATGAAAGCAAGTGAAAGTGATGTCATTATAGAGAAAATTTTGAATTCATTTTCATCTATCTGGTTAGAAATTAAATCATTTGCAAGCTTGATCACTTTAACTACTAATCATGTTACTATTAAACAGTTGGCATCCATGCAAATGGAAATCAAAAGAAAGCTGGAGTAGCAATTCTCATATCAGAAAAAATAGACTTTAAAGACTGTTACAAGAGACAAGGAAGGACACTACATAATGATCAAGGGATCAATCCAAGAAGAAGATATAACAATAGTAAATATATATACAACCAGCATAGGAGCATCTCAGTATATAAGGGAAATGCAAACAACCATGAAAGGGGAAACTGACAGTAACATAATAATAGTGGGGGACTTTAACACCCCACTATAGCAATGGACAGATCATCCAGACAGAAAATTAATAAGGAAACACAAGCCTTAAATGACACATTAGACCAGATAGACTTAATTGCTATTTATAGGACATTCCATCCAAAAGCAGCAGAATACACTTTCTTCTCAAGTGCACACAGAACAATCTCCAGGATAGATCACATGCTGGGTCACAAATCAAGCCTTGATAAATTTAAGAAAATTGAAATCATATCAAACATCTTTTCCAACCACAACACTATGAGATTAGAAATCAATTACAGGAAAAAAACTATAAAATATACAAACACATGGAGGCTAAACAACATGTTACTAAATAATCAATGGATCACTGAAGAAATCAAAGAGGAAATCAAAAAATATTCAGAGACAAATGACAGTGAAAACATGACAATCCAAACCCTGTGGGAGGCAGCAAAAGCAGTTCTAAGAGGGAGGTTTATAGCAGTACAGTCCTACCTAGAGAAACAAGATAAATCTCAAATAAACAACCTATCCTTACACCTAAAGCAACTAGAGAAAGAAGAACAAGCAAAACCCAAAGTTAAACAGATGGCAGTGCAGCTCACAGGTGACGGCAGGCAGCACAGCAGTGAACACTGACCTGCAATTAAGAACCACTGAAACCTTAAGAGTGTATCCAATGTACGTTTTTATAAAAAACATTTCCTGACTGGATCAGTTTTGGTCTCAGCATTTTTAGGTTATTTTGAGGAAAGTATCAAGAAACTGTACCTGAGATTAAGTTTTAGGGGCACTTCAAGTATTGCTAAGAGAAGGGTTTAATTCTATTACCTTGTCTCTCACACACACACGACATTGTCTTGTGTAACCCTTATGCTTGAAAAAGAGACAGTTTATCACCTTTGCTTGGTTTCTCCAACAACCAGATACTTGTGCAATGCCTGTGGGGAAATGGAGGAGGGGTAACCCCAGGAGCAGACCCTCCTCCACAAGATTTTTTGAAAGAAGTCAGTTCAGCAAATGATAGGCCCACTACTTCTCCTGGCTCTATATTGGGAAGCCCCCAAGTTTAGTCACTCAGGTGTGAAAGAGGCGGTCTCTGTGCCCAGAGGCACAAGGTACATAGGCTGATTGACTGTCTCTGTTTCTCCCTCTCTCTCCATAACTAATGATCTTTGATCTCTCTGATTTTAATATTCCCAGACCACACTCATTATTTATGGGTTATGTAGAGGTAGGAGAGAGAATTGGTAGCATTTTCATGAGAAGAATCTCCCACAGTGGGAGCTCCAGGGGTTTATGCTGCCAATTTATCAGGATCTCACCACACACAGGCACTATGCTAAGTGTTCTGTCAGCTTGGATTTCTTTAATTATCACAACAGTCCTCTGAATGTTTCCCAGCAGATGAAGAATCATATGCTGAGAGGGTTAAATGCTTTGGCCATGGACTAGAGTGTCAGGCTCCAGAGCCCATGCTCTGTCCATGGACTATGCTACAACATGTCCAAAGGTGGCCTAAGAGCGATTTTCTAGAACTTGGACTGTGACCTCATGGAGGCATTATTTATTTGTTCTTTCTGCTAAGGCTCAAACAAAAGAAAGTGAGCTTAAATTACGTGGAAAGAGTTTGGGTAGACAAGTTAATAATGATCCACTAAAACAGGGGGCTGGAAAAAGGGTGAATGCTCCATCCTTAAGTGCATCTATAAGGGCAACAGCAACAGCCCATCTTGATTTGCTTAAGGAAAACAGAGGAAATCTTTTTTCTTTCAAGGTTGACCGATCCATAGAGAAAAACTGAATCAAGGGAATACTAATCGCTGAGATTTAATGTAGTGCTTTTCCTGTGCCAGACTTTATTCAAGTGCTTTATATTAGGTAATAAAACTAAGATCAGAAAAAGTGGAGCACAATTTTTTCCTTGGAAAAATAAACACTTTCCTCAAACTATTTTTAAAATTACAAACAGTAAAATTCCTTTTCACAATTACCATCAAAACAATACTTCAGCTCCATGAAGTTAAAAAGTTGGCAGTTAAAAACCGGGCAGGCGTGGAGAAGAAAGGGGAAGTCATAAGAGAGGGAGAGAGGCAAAGGTCGGCAGCAGTGAGGGAGTGGGGGACAAGGAGGATATAGGAAAAAAGGAGAAACACATTTAAAGGTGGGAGAAGGGGAGAAAAGAGAAAGAATCGAAAGGAGAGAACAAGAGAAAAAACTGAGAAGCAGACAAAAAGAGGAAAAGATAAAGGAAAGGCAAACCTAGGAAGATTATTTTTACGTCACACTCTGCTATTCAGTTAGGTTGTGAGTGGACTTTAGGCCAAAATATCCATAAGTTATCTCCCTTTAAGATGCCTAGTGAACTGTTTAACCACTGTTCACAGGTCTCCAATGTCTCTTATTATGTTTTCAGAGTCTTGGCTCCAAGTGATGTAACTACAGTTGCAGGTAGCCAGGGACTACCACTTTCACACTGAACAAAACCAAAATGAAAGCGAAACTGACACTCAAATCCGAAGCAACTTCAATGCTATCCTACAACGCAGATTGGACTATGTCGTTTACACTTGAGCTCAAGGCCAAAGAATAAAATTAAATTAAATCTACCCAGAAGCATAATAAAACCATGACACAATCTCAACTGACAAAAAGGATATTCTTGGCCGGACTCTAGATTTGTTCCCTTTCTGGAGCAACCCTTTGCTACAGCTGTTCCTCAAGCTAGTCATTGTCTATTTATCTTCCTTCTGGTCAATACGTTCTGTTGGCCAGGCTCATCACCTCCCTAAAGAAATTCTCTGAGGTGTTTACTACATCAGAACAATACGTCAAGTGGCTCTCCTCACCTCAATTCATCTTTACTCTCCATTCATCACTATTTTCCACCCTAGGTCAAGGGATGAGGAAAAGTAGCACATTTTTCAAGTTAAATTGAAAAATGTCCAAGTTTTGTAAGTCTCTGCTGGCAACTTCCCAGATCTGTATAACACAAAATGGAATTTTGAAGGCAGAGTGAAGCTGTTTGGGAATAGTTAGAAAGTCACCACATGTTGCTGTGACAAAGAATCTAAAATGCTTTCTTCTAAATGTGCATGTGATTAGATCTTGGGGAACTACTCTATCATTATCATAATGGGGTTTTTTTTCCCTCACAAACTTGCATTTTTCCTACTCAATCTCTTTGACTAAATGAATTTCATATGTGTAATCAAAGCATTATGCATGTCACTTGGAGTTAACTGGAGCAATTTTTGTTAAAATTTACCCCATGGGAAAATAATCTTTGAAAACAATTTCATGGAAGAGACTTTTAAAAGTTATTATTTTAAACGTAACCATGCACCTTTACTTTAGCTGCAGTATTTTTTCTCTTGGACCAAATGGGTATCCTTAGACTCAACATGTCTGTACGGGACTTCCCTGGTGGCGCAGTGGTTAAGAATCCGCCTGCCAATGCAGGGGACACGGGTTCAAGCCCTGGTGCACGAAGATCCCACATGCTGCAGAGCAACTGAGCCTATGTGCCACAACTACTGAGCCTGTGCTCTAGAGCCTGCAAGCCACAACTACTGAAGCCCGTGCGCCTAGAGCCCGTGGTCTGCCACAAGAGAAGCCACCGCAATGAGAAGCCCGTGCACCGCAACGAATAGTAGCCCCTCGTCTCCAGCACTAGAGAAAGCCTGCGCACAGCAACAAAGACCCAACACAGCCAAAAATTAATTAATTAATTAATTTTAAAAAAACATGTCTTTACCTCAGTGTAAGAATTACATTTTGGTTCTTAAGCAATAATTAGAAGGTTAGGGAAATTTTAAAACTTCAAAACCTCCTGCAAAGAAAGGAATTCTTACTTACTTACTTATTTATTTATTGGCTGCGTCTGGTCTTCGTTGTTGCACGCAGGCTTTCTCTAGTTGCAGCGAGCAGGGGCCACTCCTTGCTGCAGTGTGCGGGCCTCTCACTGCAGTGGTTTCTCTTGTGTGGAGCACAGGCTCCAGGCATGCAGGCCTCAGTAGTTGTGGCACACAGGCTCAGCAGTTGTGGCTCGCTAGCTCTAGAGTGCAGGATCCACAGTTGTGACGCACGGGCTTCACCACTCTGCGGAACGTGGGATCCTTCTGGACCAGGTCTTCAACCCATTTCCCCCGCACTGGCGGGTGGATTCCCAACCACTGCGCCACCAGGGAAGCCCAGGAATTCTTAAAAATATGATTAAAAGTGAAAAATTGGAAATAACGTCAATAATATTCATTCATTCAATCATTCAACAAATATTTATTGAGGACCTACCTTTTGCTAGCCTTGCCACAGTACTCGGAACAGGACCCATCTCGTGAAGCTCATATCCTAGAGAAACAGGAAATTGGTTACATAAATTACAGTATATTCAAAGAGCTGGAATACTGTATGGTCCTATAAATGATGTGGTACAAGCATATTTATTACCTAAAATAATGTTCACAGTATAGTAAGTCAAAAGTTTACAAAGATTACAGTATGCTGATTTTTATTTAATATATATAGTAATATAAAGCTAACAATTCATATTTTACTATAGGTGGGCACTTTTCTAAGTACTTCACACAATATTTCATTTTATCCTCTTTACAACTCTGTGCAGAGTTTGGGGTTAATATCAGTATTAACCCCATTTTAAAGATGAGGGGATAGCAACTGAGGCACAGAGATATTAATTAGCTTTCCTAAAGTCACACAGCTTGTTAGTGAAGGAAATGAAGTTTAAACCCAGGTAGTTTGGCTCTGGAGATTCACACTTTGATCACCATGCTCTTCTGACTCTTGTGTGCTTGGGCTCACACTGTGTGGGCTCAAATCCAGGCTATGCTACTTGTCAGTCATGTGATCCTGAGCAAGTTATTTAACCTTCCTAAGCCTCAGTGTCTTCCATCCTGAAATGGAGAAAAGAATAGTTGCCCTCTCACACAGTGTTAACATGTGGATTGAGTGAGAAAATCCATATTGCTTAGTACAATGCCTGGCACACACAGTGAGGACTCAGTAAATATTCTTCTTCACCACCTTCTTCTTCAAATTCTGGAAGAATATATGCCATATATTAACAGTGGCAATTTCTGGGAAGTGTAGTTACAGAACACTTTACTTTTATTCTTTTTATTTAACAGTATTTTCTACTTTTTTCATAATATATATGTACTGTGTGATAAACAAACTATTGGATATAAACTAAAATTCATATTTCTCAATTGTAGCATCCTACAAATATAATTTCTGCAATGAGAGGAATAACAATACTCAACTTTTATCGAGCACATTCTATATATCAGGCATCACTGGGGGTAAAGAAAACATAAAAATGAATAAGACCCAGAGGGAGCTCCAACAGAGCTTGCAGTAGAGTAGGCAAAAAAAAAAAAAAAGTATAGAGGGAGAACTGTCAGGATGACAAGCGACTATTCTGGGAGAGACACATGCATGATGCTAGAGACTGGGAACTTGCCCAAGAAGCAAGAGAAGGCTTCACACTGAAGGGGACAGCAGTATGAGTCCCCAGGGCTCAGAAAACATGTCCTCCAACTTCTCAGAGGGAAACAATAAATTAAAAGTATAGTAGGATAAAATGTCAGAGGTAATGAAATCACCTGCATAGATTGTAAGCCATGAGTCACTTATGCTTTGGTTCATCTGGGACTTCAAACTTATATCTAAGGATTCTGTGTACTTCTCCCCTTGACAATCAACTCACCTCGCATCAGGCTTACAAGTGGCCTTCAGCTGAAGTCCTAAGAATGAGTAGGAACATCCCAAGCAGATAAGTGGGGCTGGGAGTGGAGGGGACTTTTCTGGACAAACTAACTGAAGGTGGGAGCAATGACACAGAGTTGTTAGAGAAAAGGTTCGGGGACAAGGAGAAGCCTGACTCACAGGAGATGTCTATGCATGAGCAGGACTGGTGGGAAATGAAGTGACAGGCCGTATTTGAATTCTCAGAAAACCACAAGTGAGAGAAGGTAGGGCTTCGAAAGACAGAAGAGTCCTATGTTGAATTTTGCAACGATGGGAACATCAGCTGGTAGAACACAGATTATATGTTTCATTTTCATGCCCTTACCATGCCCTGAGAGACCAGTATTAATCAGAAACTCATCTTCTGATAGGAAAGAGTTGGAGGGTTTGAGCTAAGTCTAAGGGTAAAGATTGATTACCAGTGCAGATATCAATTTTGGATGTTACTTAGATGCTGTTGCTCATATACTCTTATGCTTCCAATTCTTGGAGAAATTAAAAAAAAAAAAAACTTTCACACTCTCTTAACAAATTAAACATAAAACCTCCAAAGTTGTCAACTGAGAAAATAATCTCAACACAGGGACAAGATTGGGAACCACATGAAAGACTTGATACAAATCGCTAAGATAAATGGGAGCACTGCCAAAAGTAAAATGTGTGAAAGTCATAAGCAGGTAATTTACACACATACACAAAGTAAAAATGGGTAATAAACATGAAAAGATTGCTACTCTCCTCAGTAATAGAAGCAATGCAAAAGATACAACAACAATGAAGTATCATTGTTTTCTATCCAACTAAAAAATACTTCTAAAATTTTAACAGCCAATAGTAATGTTAAGAGAAACTTTACAGAACAGTTTGATAATATGCATCAAAAAATACGCATACACTTTGAACAAACAGGTCGTTGCCAGAGGGGAGGGGGTTGAGGGGAGAAAAGAAATAGGTGAGGGAAATTAAGAGGTACAAACTTCCAGTCGTAAAATAAATGAGTTACGGGTATGTACAGCGTGGGGAATATAGTCAATAAATATGTAGTATCTTTGTATGGTGACATACTATAACTAGACTTATAATGGTGATCATTTTGAAATTTGATCATTAGAAATATCAAATCACTATGTTATGTAACAGGAACTAACACAGTGTTGCAGGTCAATTATATTTCAAAAACAAACTATAGAAAAAGAGATCAGATTTGTGGTTACCAGAAATCAGGGGGTTGAGGGAGGAGGAATTGGATGAAGGCAGTCAAAAGGTACAAACTTCCAGTTATAAGATAAATAAGTACTAGGAATATAATGTACAACATGATAAATATAATTAAGACTGCTTTCATATATGTTGTATATGAAAATTAAGAACAAATCCTAACGGTTCTTATAATAAGAAAAAATTTTTTTTCTATTTCTTTAATTTTGTATCTGTATGAGATGACGGATGTTCACTAAACTCACTGTGATAATCATTTTATGATGTATGTAAGTCAAATCATTGTGCTGTGCGCCTTAAACTTATACAATGCTGTATGTCAATCATATTTCAATAAAACTGGAAGGGGAAAAAATATGTGCATACACTTTCACCCAACATTTGCACTTCTAGGAATGTATTATAAGGAAATAGATAGGATATACACAAAAATTTATGGCAGAGGTATTCACTACAAAGCTATTAAAAAAAAGAAAATTTAGAAACAGTCTAAAGGCCTAACGATCAATAATTAGTTGACTAAATTATATTATTTTTAACTTTTTATTTTAAAATAATTTTAGACTTATCAGAAAGTGTTTAGCAGTACAAAGAGATGTTTATAATAATTCTGGAACAAATTCAAACTGAACTCATAAAACCTAGGAAGGCATTTTGGTGGGTGCTTTCTGAGTAGCCAAAGGGGAGTTTGTCTGACAATTCTGAAAGTCTTTTGTGGGGAGGATATGGACAAAGTACACTTCTGTGCAAGCTCAGAAACCCAACAGTCATTTTGACTTGGACCAGGCTAATGTAGGACTGTAAGCTTCCATATTGCTGATGGCTTGGTTACAAAATTGCAGTATTAATTCCCCATCCCCTGTGTATGGTGCTGCCTGTAGAGGAAAGTTAGAGTAACGTAAATGATTAAAATAACATTCAGACAGAGATCTTGAAAAGTACAAACCAGTGACAATCAATTCCCAGGAAAATTCTAGAATTGACTGCTACTCAGAATTTAGAAAATTTTCGTAAAGAAAAGAGCAACACCATGAGACAATGTAGGCTAACAAAAAATGAGTCCAGCCAGATTAACCTCTTTGACTTTTTTGTCAAAGGGCCCCAAGATTCATAGAACAAGAAAACATCATAGACTAAATCTAGATCTCATCCAAGTACTTTATGTCTTTTTTGATGTCTGTGACCAGTAGCAATTCTGTCCAATGACTTACTAAAGCACTTATAATTTATTAAGTGCATTTATATAGATGTAGCATTCACTACCATCTTTTTATTCCTTCCATAATGCCTGCACATAATGGGCACTTAGTGTTTGCTGAATTGATAAATAAATGATGCTACATTTTAATTTTCTTTGGAGATTCTGGTAAACTTTTCAGTGGAAGGTTAGTTTTTAAAGAACGGGTCCTAAAGATAAATATGAACAAATGGCTCTGATTTTCTTTAGCAGAGGAGGGACGAATAGATTTTTCCTCTCAAGGTCCTAGATGAGAACAAACCATATTTCACTGGGCTCTGATTTTCTTTAGCAGAGGAGGGACGAATAGATTTTTCCTCTCAAGGTCCTAGATGAGAACAAACCATATTTCACTGGGTCAGCCGAGGGGAGGAATCCATCTGTTGATGTTTATAAAACAAACACTTGGGGTTCCATTAGATTCTATCAGTTCACAATTATTACCCTTTGCACGCCTCTTCCCAGTCCCCAAACCTGAGTGGTGGTGACCCAGCTCACTTTCCCCAATGTCCTTGGAAGTCACTTTTTCAGGATAATGAAATTTAGCATGATTTGAGCTATTAAAAAAAAAAAAGTAAGGGAGCTGAGGGAGACACATGATATGATCAGCTTGGGGCTCACGAATCCACAAAGAAATGTCCTGCCCTTACTTAGAAAACCAGCTGGGTGAGGTTTTCCTCATTTGCTTATGCTTTTATGGATTGAAATTAAGTATATGTTCACATTCTAGAATGTTACCATTTCAATAATTTCAATTCTGTTCCAGACATCAGAAGTCCTGATTTTCCAACTGCCTTCCTGGTGCTTAAAAAATTTGTAGGAGTTGAGCTTTAAAAAAAAAAAGAAAGAAAAAGAAAAGAAAGAAAGAATTCAGGTCTTTAAAGGAAACAGCTCATCTTCCCAAATGTTTAAGTTAGAACATAAATTACAGGTAACTCCCACCATAAACACAGCTGCACTCTCTCTCTCATGACATTAAAGACAAACACTCTTCCGTCAGGATCTCAGGAAGAGCAGCAGAGATCTCCCTTTGTGGGGAGCAAAGGAAAACAGTCCTGTTGGCATCCCCAAAATGCAGTGCGTTTGAAGATGTGGGCAAACAAACTCCTCCCTCCCATCCATTCTCTCTGGCTTTGAGAGAAGTAGGAACGTTTCCTTTAAAGAGCTTTGACATGAAAGGCAAGGCTTTCCAGCTGGAATGGGAGCCTGTGTGTCAATGACAAACACATGCACTGAATGTCAACAACACAACAGTTTGAAACATTACAGAAAGCGCTTCAGATGACTCTGTTCACTGTGGGCCTGACTGGCCATGCTGTTGAGACATAATTATAAGGGGCCCATAGGCACAGCTCCAGAGCTGGGCCCCATATGAGAGACTGGGCTGAGCCCCATATTAGAGACTGGGCTGAGCTAGGATAAAGAGGCAACAGACTAAGTAACTCATTTTTTTGATAACCTCACTGTCACTGAGATAGCCTCCAAGCATCTAAGAGCAATTAAAATTAAAATGAAGAGAAAATATTTTGTATTTATTCATTTTTTAAAAAGATTTTTTGATGTGGTCTATTTTTTAAAGTCTTTATTGTATTTGTTACAATATTGCTTCTGTTTTATGTTTTGGTTTTTTTGCCATGAGGCATGTGGGATCTTAGCTCCCCAACCAGGGATCAGACCCACACCCCCTGCACTGGAAGGCAAAGTCTTAACCACTGGACCACCAGGGAAGTCCCTTGTATTTATTTTTTAATAAAACTCTGGCTTCGATATCTCTCAGTGCAAGAGCTAGAAATAGAAGGAGGGAAGGGGAATAGAGGAAAGAGCAGGAGAAGAGAGAGGTAAAGAGTAGGTAAACCTCCTACCAAATCTTGGATTAGAACCACAGAATTGTAGATCTGGATGGAACGTTAATGATGGAACCCTGTGGTTCTTAAGTCTAGTTGTACCTCAGAATTACCAGGGGAGCTTAAGAAAAAATGAGTGAGATAAGATACGTGATAGGTACGTAGGTAGGTTGATGATAGATGGATGGACAGATAAATGATGATGATAGATAGATAGACAGATAGATAGGCAGTCCCTCCATTTCCCACCTTGAGATTCTGAAGGACTTGAGCTAGAGTAGAGCTAGGGCATGGGTATACTTTAAGTTCCCGAGCAGAGGATTCTCTAGTAATTTCAGGGTTGATAAACACTAATTATCAAAAAAAAAAAAAAAAGGGTGTTCAGGGCTAGGATAGCAGAGGTTTAGGGTGCTCTGGAATCACAGACAAGGAATCCCTAACCCAGTTTGACAGGCCAGAAGGAAGTTGTGACGTGCTGACTAAATTGAACCCTAGACAAGTTGTCAGTCAAAAACAGAGAGAGGCAGAAATAAAACCATACAGGTAGATGAGGCATATATAACATGCTAAGGAGTTTGGCAGTTATCCAAAGGCAGCTGGGAGTGGTAGCAAGACTTTCAATATGGAATGTCATGTACATCTGTTGTGTTCGCCTGCCAAGGCTCCCTTCTCCCCTTCAGCTGATAACAGAACACATTCATGGGGTTTGGGTGGAGCTGACTCTGTCCTCCAAGCCTAGTTCTACCCAAAGAAAGGCCTGCATGACTCAAGCTTCAGTGATTGGTTCACGTATAGACCCAAGACTCTTCTTGGGACCTGTTCTGCCAAAACCATGTGGGAAGATGTCCTGCTTTTGCTGGGCTGTGCAGCTGGTAGAGTCTGAGTCCGGGGCTCCCACTGACCAACACACCCAGCATGTATTTTGGAAACCCTACATCATGCTGGGCCTTTCATCAGACCCATCTTTTGGATTTCCGAATGATGTAGCCCAAGAAATCCCTACATCATTTGTTTAATACAGTTTGAATTGGGTTTCACTCACTTGCAAGCAAAAAAAACCGTATAATACAAGACCACTATTGTATTTTAGAAAAAACAAGCCAGCTGCAAGGTAGAGAATGATGTACAAGTTCAGAGGCTACTAGAGTCATCTAAGTGAGAAATAACGAGGGCTTGAGCTAGGTGTGGGGATGGTGAAGATGTGATGAGAGAGACAGAGAGAGGCCAAGTGAGAGACAGAGGGAGGGAGGGAGATAACTGCTTCACCACGATGTTTGGGGGTTGATTAATGGAAAGGAAACAAGATGTGATAGATTTATGCAAGTGTCCCTTTAATGCTTACTGTATATAAAATGGGCATAACACCCCATGAGGATTTAATGAGCCCGTACATATAAAGAATATGCTTCCATAGCCACTGTGTAAAAGATAACTTGAGTTATGATGGATATATTTTTAGTGTCTTTGGTTCTGCAGGCAGTTTCCCAGTCATTTTTTATTCAAGTATTGTTTGATGTATTTTTGAGGCATGCTGCAAAAAAAGCTAGTGAAATGGGAATTCAGCTAATGAACTTTTCAGGAAGAAATACTTTTTTCATATCTGCCAGTAAGATTATCTCTTCATATATTGTGAAAAGATATTAAAAATGATTTCATAATTTACAGGAAAAATTTTATATTGATGAATAATTTTTTAAATAATTGTATTAACTGAAGGTGTAAAGTAATATCCAAGGATAAAAGAATCAAGCTTGATATAAATAAATCATGCATTTCTAGAGATTCCTGTACAACTCACTTCAAAAATATGAAGAAAAAGACCATTCTTGTCTGTCCTGAGATGAATTTACTAACAGAAAATTAATGGACACCAGTACTGAAAATTATAAAAACAGGCCAGCCTGAGGTGTGAATAGTCCACTTAAATTTTTGAGGAGTTAAGAGAAGTCTATGTCAGTGAAATGCAAGCAATGAGGCATGACTGACACAATTAGAAAGACAATGACTCAGAGAGCCCCAAGAGATCCAAGACTGTGCACCAAGGCAATAACATCAGAATTGGGGCCTGGAAAATCAAATCTCCAGTTTTAAATAACAAGTTCCTACAAGCTCAATAGGCTTAACTCTGCTGTTCAAGAAAAGTGAGAAGTCACCTGAGGCTGACAGGAATAATGAAACACTGCAACATGGTACAGCAAATGTTTTCTTCAGCATAAGCCAAGACATCTCCATCGTGGTCCTTGATCATCAGCATGGAGCATTCAGTGTGATTTATGCAGGAAAATCCAGAATCTTCTCATCTATTTTGTCCCATGCATCCTCTGTTATTCAGTAAGATATTGTCAGCCACCTTCTGGATATGACTAGTAATCCCTCATAAACTGAAAGTGTGTTTACAATGTATAGATGTATTACAAACAAACAAACAAACAAAAACAACTCCAAGCCTTAGCTAGATCCACCAGGTTCGGGCCATGCCGACAATATTTCCACTTGGGGAAATTTTGTATTATCTCTTGATTGGTTTCACTATCTCTTTTTCATCATTACATGATATTCTAATTGTCATAGCCCCTCTATTAATTGTAGCTTCTATATGCAATGATCATGAATTAGAATCCTTCCGGATTCATAAAAACCCTGACCCATACAGTTGCAGGACAGCTTAGCCCAACCTTCCTCCTAGGGTAGGAATCCTTCCCCCATCACTGTCAAGTGATTTCTCTGCCTTGCTTAAATACTTGCAAAGGTAGGAAACTCTCCCACCTATGCTATAACCTGATGCCTACTTTACGTTTTCCCTTCTGTAGAATAAACTCCATCTCTTCTTCCTAGGAAGCAACTATCTCAGGTACTTCTGTCATCCTCTCCCACAAGCTGCTGCATAAAGAAGTGCTCTTCGAATCTCCCCCAGCACAGAGGTCAGCTTGTTTTGTCATAGGCATAACTTTCAGTATGAAGCCAGATGCCCTTAGATTGCTGAAGCTGATCCCTCAGAGTCTCCACTTCCTAAGGATCGAATGAGCCAGGGTTCTTTCCAGCTTTCTCTAGAAATTCCCCCTGTGAACTGCTACAAAGGTTACCTACTTTTCTTACTTCTCTCACTAGATTGAAATTTCTTCTCTCCTTACTTAGACTCAGATTCTACGAGCCAGAGTCAGTAAAGGTGCCTCTTCACTGTAGATTCTATAATTTTCATCTTAATTCATGTAGTATTCATAGAAGCACCGGTTTTTAGCCAGAGATGACTTGATAATCACCTGGTGCTTTGGCTCTTCAAACTTCTGTGGAGCCCTTTGACGTCATGTATAATTTTAGAGTTTCAGAGTCGAAGGACACTCCCTTGGGGAGATCCCTCGGTAAGAACTGCTGATCCAGACCAGGCTTTACACTTGAAAGATAAGAAAATAAGGAACATAGAAGACAAATCATTAGTCTGAGATCTTAGAGTTTAACAGTGTTAAAGCTTGCATTAAACCCCAAGTTTCCTGAATCCTGGTCTGGAGCCCTTTCTACCACCTCATGTTGTTGGTGCTAAATTATTAAAAATTGCACAGAAACTGGGATTGCAATTCAGTAGCAAGAAAGGCCTCAGCAAATCCTATGAGGATCTCAGGTGCTGGGGTGGCCATTCATAGTTGTCCTGAGTTGAGGAGGGGGATAATAGAGTGTGAGATGGGGAACCTGAACCTTTATATTCCCACACTAACCAGCCAATAGATTTGGACTGCTCAGAAGACATGTGACCTTGGGCCAGGAAGATCTCTTCAGGGCCTCTGTTGAGAGTTACCTGCCATCAACTCTCCCAGAAGGATAGTGGAATGAGTACCTTTGTCCTAGAGAGGGAGGAATCTGGATAGGGCACCATCACATCCACTACAGTGGGCATGAGAACACTTGCAACCGGCCTCCTATTCCTTCTCAAATAACCCTCAAATTTTTAAGGTAACATTTTCCTCTCTCTCTTTTGTTCTTCTTGGAAGAACTAATCAGCCCATAGATCATCAAGAGCAGAAAGAATGCACCTACGATGCCCCCAAACATATCTGTGCTAGACTAAGGACTCCTCTAAACACTGTAATGACAATTGACCTTGACAAAATGGGGAAAGTCCTTTTCCTAAAATAGTCCCTGGGGGATCCCAAAAGTAATGGGATGAAATTGATTGAGCAATACACCGTTTCGCTTTATAGGCTCTCCATTTGTCATACAAATTATAATGCATACTTATTTCTTGATTTACATTTCGGCCTTCACACAGTTTGCAGCTCCTGCCATGTTTACATGCACCATCTGGAAGAGCTAATGAGTCAAGGAGCACCAGAAATTACAACTTGCTTTGACTAAACCTGGAAGATTTTTACTGGGAATAAAATGATTTTAGTTTCTTTTCTTTCTGGATTTGCAAGGAGATTAAAACTTGAGCCTCACCGACTGTAGGGCAGGAATATGCAAAGCTAATTTTAATGGAGTGAACCTGAAGGCAGCTGGCATCCCTAATCAATTCAGAATAATTTAGCCATTATAGTAATAGTCATGATAGAACGTCTCTTCTGACATTGGAATTTTTTAAAATTACCTAGCAGATACGCAGAGGTCTCAGTGGGTCTCGGAGGGCAGAAAAGGAAACACTAAATGGCATAGAGTCTAAGAACGTGGACTCTGCCCCCCCCCCACCATGGGCTTGGACCCAGCTCTGTCACTTAGTATTGATATGACTCTAGACAAGTTACTTAACCTCCTTAGAGATCAGGTGCCTTGTATATAAAACAGGAATAATGAAAGGAACAATATGATGGGTTATTTTTAGAATTAAATGAGATAATGCAAATAAATTAAATTGAACTGTTAAGGCAAGACATTAAAGAATCACTCAGTGATTGTTGGCAGTTAAATATTTCCTGTCTTTAGATAGTTTACCAAACAAAAAAAGTATAATACAAATTCTACTTTCAAAGGCAATTTAGTCTCTCTTGGTCAAATTTGCCCAGTGTAGAGGTAAACTAGATATAGCATGGATCGATTAAATACATCCATAATTAAGTCCAACCACTCATTTTGTCCCATGCTGAGCGTGAAGTTCTTCAGGGTTAGCCCTGATCTAGGAGGCTAAGTCCAAAGGGGCTCTAGGAAATATAAATGGGTATACAGATGGGGCCAACTACTTGAAAGACATTTCACATTCTACTCTTCAAAAAAGTTAAATTTAGAAAAGGAAAGAAGTGACTGTTCTAATCATTTCTGTTGCCATAGCAAACATCTCCCCCACTGGCAAAGTGAAGGAATGAGGCAAATATTAGGACTACCCACTAAATCCAAAAAGATGTCATTATAGTCCAAGAAAGGCTCTTCTAAAAATAACATACTCAATTTGGCATTAATTAATGTAATTTTTATAGTTTATATAAAATGGTATTTTTATTTATGATTATAAAACAAAAAAATTGCATACTGTAGAAAATACATTAAAGTTTTGAGGAAGATAATAAAAATCACCCAAATGCTACAATTTAGAGATTAAATACTTAACATATTGATAGGTTTCCTTTCGGGGTTTTTTCCCCTATGTACAAATAGGAGGTTTTTTTTAGAATTGTGGTCATATTGTCTATTCAGTATTTGACTCTGCTTTTTTCATTTACTAATTCACATAAACACTTTCCAGCATTTTTACCTATTTCTTGAAGATGTGACTTTTAAAAATATGTGATAGGGCTTCCCTGGTGGTGCAGTGGTTGAGAGTCCGCCTGCCGATGCAAGGGACATGGGTTCAATCCCTGGTCTGGGAAGATCCCACATGCTGCGGAGCAATTACGCCCTGTGCGCTACAACTACTGAGCCTGTGTTCTAGAGCCCGTGAGCCACAACTACTGAGCTCGCTTGCTGCAACTACTGAAACCCGCGTGCCTAGAGCCCGTACTCTGCAACAAGAGAAGCCACCGCAATGAGAAGCCCACGCACAGCAACGAAGATGCAACACAGCCAAAGATAAATAAATAAAATAAATTTATTTTTTAAATGAAGCTGCAATAAACATTTTGCACATTAATCTTGGTCCAAATCTGATTTTTTTAAAGGATTCCTAGAAGTGGAATTACTGCAAAGACTGTATTTTTAAGTCAATTATTGCCCATCAGTTGCTTTCGACAAAGATGATACCAACTTTCATTCCCACTGGCAATGTATGAGACCCCACCTTACCAAACTTTTGCCTGTACCGAATTTCAAAACTTCTAAAATTGGAAGAGTATTAATACGAAATAATTGATTCTTGGCAATAAGACTATTTTAATTATCTAAATTAAATTTTGAAAGTTAATTCATGATGTCTGGATCAAAGTTAGTTATATTTGCTATTACGGTCAGTCTCGTGGTTGAATTATCTGCATATTCCTTTATCTTTTGCCACCATTAGTAGTTTACGAGCCTCTAGAGGGCAGCAAAGGGTTTTATGTACCTCCCACAACACAGTGTCTGTACACAGTTTATGATCAACAATGATTTGTGAAATGGAAATGATTGAGCTATCTAGCCTTTACGATGACTTCAGCCCATCTTGTGAAAGGGGGAGATACAGATTACAAAATCCAGAAATGTCTATCTCCCCATCACCACAGTCTGACTTGATCAGAGAAATATAAAACAAACTACAGAAAATCAGCCCTACAGTGATAACACTGGCACATCTTAGCTAGAAAAATAGCTTTCAAATTTTCTTTGACCACGGCTCACAATAAGAAAAACACACCATGACTCAGCACACATACATATATAGAGAGAGATAGTTAAAATAAATATTGCTTCTCTTGTTAACCTGAGATACCCACTGGTGTTTTCTATTCTATTTCCATTTTTAAAGAATGATCATCACAACTTACAAAATTATTTCACAATTATTCAGTTTGGAAAACAATTCAGCAGAGCAAGGTTAGAATTGGCTACCAGTTGCGTGGCAGCCTCGTAGGCTGTCAGCTTCCATACCTTTCAGGGGGTGGGGAGACCTTTCTTGACCCTCCACTGCTCCTTCCCACATGAGCAAGTCTGTGGAGGCTGCCTCCACCCTGTGTGGTCCCACTGGTGTACCCTTGTTTCCTTAGACCATAGATCCAGGCAACAATTGGTAATCTGCACTAGTATTGTAGTCTGGCTTGTGATTCAAAGCAGTCCAATGAGAAGCAATCCTTAATTGTTAAAGGTGAAACTTCTGTAATGAGCATGAATGACAACTTATAATCAACTGAAGTGATGAAAACCTTAGGAAAGAGGTGTAGATTTCATGCCAAAACCTCAGATTCAGTTAATTAGTTCACTCTAGAGATCAGAGCACCTCAGAAGTACGAGATCCCTGCTTTATCAGATACCAAATGTCAGTGTCTAAAGGTTGACAAAGACCATAGCACCCTTCACTGGGTTCCAGAAGCTGCCTCTTTCTTAAGAGCTCTAGCAAACATTCTCTGACTCTGAGATTCATAAGCAATTAACCACTCTTCTCATTTCCAGAAACTAGAGTTCCAAATTATGGCATTTCTGATGAAGACTGCAAATGAGGCAATTCTTGATAGGATAAAGGGAGAACTGGTAAACACTTATAAGGATGCAAGTTCCCCTTCACAAACACCTCAAATCTAGCTCTTTTACCACTAGATAAAGCTCTAAATTGATGCAAAAGGTGAAGTCGCCACTTTGCCATTGTGATACAGTGAATCTTCTTCTGGGGATAAAGCTTTAAGACAAATATAAAAGCCAAAAAAAAAAACGTTTAATAAAACTACCCTAATAAAAGGCAAGAATCCAAGTAAATCCACATGTTTTCTTTTACTCATAACTAGCTAAATAGTTATTCTGTCCCAGACACCATATTAAAAGCTTTATAAGCATCATCTAAGTCTCATAATTCTATGAGATCAATCTCACTTTCCAGATAAAGGAGATTAGACACAGTAAATGTAAATATTTTGTCATTGGAAGAGGCCATTTGTCCTCAAACACCCATTATCCTCTTCTTGTTTTAGAAATAAACATCCGAGTTTAGCCTGGCACATAGCCACGTGACTAAAGAAAACATTTCCCAACTCCTTCATATAGCCATTGTCTTAGCTTGGGTTGCTTTAACAAAATACCATGGACTTAAACAACAGAAATTTATTTCTCACAATTCTGGAGACTAAGAAGTCCAAGATCAGAGCTCTCTTCCTGGCTTGCAGACTGCTGTCTTGTATCCTTACAGAGCAGAGAGAGAGCAAGCTCTCTGGACTCTTTTTTTTTTGGGGGGGGGGGCGGTTCGCGGGCCTCTCACTGTTGTGGCCTCTCCCGTTGCGGAGCACAGGCTCCGGACGCGCAGGCTCAGCGGCCATGGCTCACGGGCCCAGCAGCTCCGCGGCATGTGGGATCTTCCCGGACCGGGGCACGAACCCGTGTCCCCTGCATCGGCAGGCGGACTCTCAACCACTGCGCCACCAGGAAAGCCCTGGTCTCTTTTTTTAAGGGCACTAATTCCATCAGGAGAACCCCACCTTCATGACCTCATTTAAACCTAATTAATTCCTAAAGGAATTAACCTAATTAACTAATTAATGGGAGTTAACTTAATTAACTCCCATTGGGAGTTCGGGCTCAACATACGAATTTTAGATGGATATAAACATAAAACAACAGCCATGCAATTAAATCCTGGGCAACAAGCTCTGAGTTAAAGTGACATGTGTAATTTCTAGGTTGTTCCCTTAAAAGAGACATGCCCTCCCACTTTTCTTCCCTTCCCACTGGCCAGGATGCAGATTTGGCAGCAGGAGCTGGATCAACCATCTTGAACCACAAAACAGAAGCTGTATCCTGAAGATGGCAGAACAACAAGAAACCAGATACCATGAAGTTGTCACATCAACTCTCAAGCATGTACTGTGTTATGTGAGACAGATAGAAGCTTCTCTCCTACTGAAGCCACTGTACTCTGTCCTTTGCTACAACAGCTGAATCCATGTTGTAACTAATTCATTATCCAGGTCACATCCTCAATACATAACAGCCTGCTATTTGAACCCAAATCTGTGTGAATTCAGTTTCTTACAGACCATGCAGTAGTGCCTGCAAAAAACAAAAGAGGAAAGTATACCAAAAGGAGGTCAAGCTGGCATCCAAAGAAGGTGCCAAATACAAACTAATTTTAGCTCTTTGATGCCTGCAGCAAGCCTGTACCACTTCACATTGGAAGGTCAGGCCTCCAGATCTTGAAAGGAAACACCAATAAACAGCTGGAAGGAAGGAAGGCCTTCCATCAACCTCGACTATGCAAGCACAAGTCTGACAGTTGCAGATAAGGGCTGGATTCAGCTTTGCTGTAGAAAGCAGCCATCATAAACAATCCATGGAGATAACACCATGTCAGTGACACTTCCCAGCTGAAGTCCCATGTGGCAGCACCAAAGTGCTTTGGTTGTGGCCACCTCTCACCCCACTCACCAAGAGTGTTTCTAACAGCCAATCCCAGTAGCATCCTGGATCCTGAAACTGAAGAGTTGTCCGTCCAAAATCTATGCTTTGAAAGAATCAGGGCTGGCCTGTCTCAAGGACATAACAAAGCAAGCCACCCTCCTCCTCAGCAGGAAAGCCTTGCTTTCCATCACAAAGCTGATTTGGGGACAGTCATTTGATTTGGCCAAAACAAACGAAAACCAAATCATCTGCTTTCAGACCTGAAAGATTTTCAAATCCAGCAACCAGGCACTCTTCCCATTTTTTTATATCAATGCCTGTGCCCTCATCCCCTCCCCACCACCTTGTAACCTGGAAACCTTGTGAGAAATCACTTTTATATAAATATGGGGATTTTGAAGAAATGGTATGCATTTCTTTTGTTTCTCTGAACCTGAAGGAATCACTAAAATCAGTTGGACCCAAATGTCAGAACTTGGGGCCACATCTCACAGTCAAGCAACAAGGCAAGCAAACCAAATCAGCCCAGCTGTTTGTCCCAGTGGAAGAATGTAGGCCAAGGATGGTTTCCAGACTGCCTGTGGGCAGAAGCAGAAATCCAACACCCCAGAGAAAGACACAATTCCCTGTAAACAAAGAAGGGAAGAACTGTTTATTGCAGCCACTGAAGTCTTTTAATAACAGGCTCCAAGTATGTCAAGCACACCAAACAAATTTAGCTTCACCACCTGTTCCGGAAAAGAAACGCCCAAGCCAAAATCCCCCCAAAAGTGCATAAATATTCTCAGTGTGGATTAGTTGGGAGTCTTTTCAAATATGTTCTATATTAGAGTTTGTAAACTGGGCACTTGACGTACACCACATGGCTGCCGTGTAAGACACGTGAAGTTTTTGCTTTGAGCCTAAAAAATCAAACTCCTTTACCCCACAGTTTTTAGACAACCTTTGACAAAATGGTAAGAAGCCCTAAAAAAGCATCAACAAACCTACCCTGGGTGTGACTCTGAGTTGGGGTCATGGGGAACAAAAAAAGGGGCCTATGTTCTTACTGGAGGGAAAAGACACAAACCTGAAAAATTCCACTGTTCAAGAGATATTCCAGGAGAGTGTGGTTAATTGCCCAAAGGGTGGGCTAGACGGCAATTGATAAAACAGAGATGTGTAAGTATGTCAGTGCCAAGAGGTATAAAATGCCACACTATGGGCAGGGAACAGGAAAAGTAATACCTCTGTTAAACCATTAATAAAATTGTCCAACTGGAAGAAAATATTTGCAGGCGATATAACCAATAAGGGCTTAATTTCCAAAATATGCAAACAGCTCATATAACTCAGTAACAAAAAATGAAACAACCCAATCAAAAAATGGTCAGAAAAATCGAAACCAAAATAAAGTGCTTCTTCTCACCCACTAGGGTGGCTATAATCAAAAGGACCAATAATAACAAGTGTTCATGAGGATGTGGAAAAATTGTAATTCTCATATATTGCTGGTGAGAATGTAAAATTGTACAGCCATTTTAGGAAACACTTTGGAAGTTTCTCAAAAATTAAACATGGAGCTACCATATGATCCACGAGTTCCACTCCTATGTAAAATCGTCCCTCTATATTCATGGGGGATTGGTTCCAGGACCCCTGCTGATACCAAAATCTTCAGATGTTCAAGTTGCTTTTACAAAAAGGTGTAGTATTTCCATATAACCTATGCATACCCCCTTGTATACTTTAAATCATCTCTAGATTACTTATAATACCTAATACAATGTGTTATATAAATAGTTCCTGGTGCGCTGCAAATTCAAGTTTTGCTTTTTGGAACTTTCTGGAATTAAAAAAAATATTTTTGATCCACAGTTGGTTGAATCCACAGGTATGGATCCCATGGATATGGAAAGCCAACTGTATATACTCAAAAGAAATAAAAACATGTCCACACAAAACCTTGTACATGAATATTTGTAGCAGTATTATTCATAATATCCCCAAAGCAGAAACAGCCCAATGTCCATCAATTGATGAATGGGTAAACAAAATGTAGTGTATCCATTAAAATGGAATATTATTCAGCAATAAAAAAAATGAAGTATGGATTCTACAACAACATTCAACAGTATACCATACTGTTGAAGTATGCTACAACATAGATGAACCTTGAAAACATTATTCTAAGCAACAGAATACTGTCACAAAATAACATATATTATTATGATTCCATTTGCATGAAGTATTCAAAATAGGCAAATCCACTGAAACAGAACATAGGTTAGTGTTTACTAGAGGTTGAGGGGGAGTGACTGCTAATGGGTTTGGGGTTTCTTTTTTGGGGTAATGAAAATATTCTCACATTAGATATCGGTGATGGTTGCACAACTGTGAATATACTAAACTCCACTGAATAGTACTCTTTAAAGGGACGAATTTTATGCAAGGTGAATTATCTCTCAATTAAGCTGATGTATATCATAATATCATATGTATGTGTACACACACACAGTTGAAGATATGAGGTGGAGGTAGCCTGTGTTTGAGTATGCAACAATAATTGAAACTAATTTATTAGTTACTAATAAATTTCTTCTATTTAAAAAAACAAAAACAAAAAATGGGCAGAAGACCTAAACAGACATTTCCCCTAAGAAGACATGCAGATGGCCAACAGGCACACGAAAAGACGCTCAACATCACTAATTATCAGAAAAATACAAATCAAAACTACAAGGTATCACCTCACTCTGGTCAGAATGGCTATCATCAAAAACTCTACAATAATAAATGCTGAAGAGGCTGTGGAGAAAAGAGAAACCTCCTACACTGTTGGTGGGACTATAAATTGGTGCAGCCACTATGGAGAAGAGAATGGAGGTTCCTTAAAAAACTTAAAATAGAGCTACCATAAGATACAGCATCCCACTCCTGGGAATAACTGGAGAAAACTCTAATTCAAAAAGATACACAACCCCAACGTACACAGCAGCACTAGTTACAATAGCCAAGACATGGAAGCAACCTAAATGTCCATCGACAGATGAATGGATAAAGAATATGTGGTACATGCATACAATGGAATATTACTCAGCCATAAAAAAGGAAATAATGGCATTTGCAGCAACATGGATGGACATAGAGATTATCACACTAAGTGAAGTAACTCAGAGAAAGCAAATATATCACCTACATGTGGAATCAAAAATACGATATTTTGAATTTATTTAAAAACAGAAGCAGATGCACAGACATAGAAAAGAAACTTATGGTTACCAAAGGGAAAATGGGGTGAGGGGGAGGGATAAATTAGGAGTTTGGGATTAACAGATACATACTAATATATATATAATAGAAAAACAACAATGTCCTACTGTAGAGCACAGGGAACTATATTCAATATCTTAAACTATAATGGAAAAGAATATGAAAAAGAATATATATATATTTAACTGAGTCACTTGGCTATACACCACAACATTGTAAATCAACTATACTTCAATTTTAAAAGTAAACAAATAAATAAAATAAAAAATAAAGGGCCCCCCATAAAAAGGGCAAACACAAAAATATAGTTCCACTCAACATTTACTTCAGAGCAGCTTCTCATCTACTGGTTCTGATTGATTGAGATAATGTCTTAAGTGTTTAGGAAAATGCCAGGCACCTGCTGAACTTTCAACACACTTGTTTTAAATTGATATATAATTGATTTACAATATGGTATTAGTTTCAGGTTGCTAATGTGTTTGTTGTTGAGAGGAAACTGTGCTCCCATGTACTTGCTCCAATCACAGACCTGCTGAACTTGGAAGCCTTCCTTGGCCACCACTCCCTTCCCCAAGCAGTGCTAGGAGCTACCCTGCTGGTGTCCCCACTGCAGAGTCTTACACACACAGAGCTCCTCCTATGATTCAGGAGTAATTTAAAGGTAAGGCACATAGACTCTTCATCTGTGCATCTAATGTCCAATTTGAAGCATGTCTGATGAACAAGTGAGCCCTAAGTGCTAGAAGAAAAGAAGGCAGGAAAGCAGACCTGTGGAAGCACCTGAGCCCCAATCTCATCAGCCTATGGACACACCCGAGGTCTCACCAACACCAACACAGTTGTCCCTTGGTATCAATGGGGGAAATGGTCCCAGGACCCCCTCAGATACCAAACTCTGCTGGATGGTCAAGTCCCTTATATAAAATGGCATAATATTTGCATATCAACTACACACATCCTCCTGTATACCCCAAATCACCTCTAGATTACTTAGAATACCTCCTACAATGTAAATGCTGTGTAAATAGTTGCCGGCACCTGCCAAACTCAAGTTTTGC
Organism: Mesoplodon bidens; assembly: GCF_964165515.1. NCBI lineage: Eukaryota > Metazoa > Chordata > Mammalia > Artiodactyla > Ziphiidae > Mesoplodon > Mesoplodon bidens. Next base: position 63,879,136 of record NC_138162.1, on the reverse strand, counting down.
TTTTTGGAACTTTATAGTTTTTTTTCCTCTAATATTTTCCATCCCCAGTTGCTTGAATCCTCAGATGCTGAACCCACAGATATGAGGGGGAGAGAGGGAGGGCCTACCGTACCTCAGCCTGGAGGGCAATACGCCTACTAGCATCGCCGCTGGGGCACAATCTAATTCCTTGCAAAGTTCCTTGGAATTCTTTCTGCAGTTCTCCAGACAGCATCTCCCGTGTGCTCGCAAGTCAGTTCTGACTACCACTTCTCTTTCTCCTCGGTCAGTCTAAGGCCACGCCTTCCCCCGTGACAGCTCAGCTGTACCACTGTATTGGGAACAGCCCCTCCTCTCAGGTTCTCCAATATGGCTGCATGGAAACAGCTAATCTCTGGAGCACTGTGAAGGCAAAGGTGGCCTCCCTCTCCACCACATGGTCATGAATTGGGGCTGAGAAGGGGGCAGGCTAAAGGGTCAGGTGAAACGGGTTTTTCAGGTAACACACAGCATCCATTTCTCAGCTTTCTCTCTGGGGTGCCCGTGGGAAGTCAGAGTAGCAGAGCTGGGATGGGTACAAGGGCCAGCTCCGAAGCCCCAGGCTGCTTGCCAAGTCTGAACTGGGGGGTCAGTCCCCTTCATCCTCCACAGAAAACTCTCTCTGAGTGGCCCTCCCTCCAGGGTTTTTTACTGATTAGGCCCTGGAGACACATTGCTCACAGCCTATCAGCTGTTCAGCCTGTGAAAATGTTGAGACCTAACACAGACCCAAAGAAAGTATTTGTTTGTCCCAAAATATTTTTTAAACCATGCAAAAATTTAACATGAATATTCAGCTAAAGTGTTTACCAAACATAACATTGCATCAACTCAAATACTATTTCCACATGAAGACATATATCATAGAATATAGGTGAGTTTTCACTTATTAGAATGATATGGGGTAGGTTCTCCAAAAGTAAGAGCTCTGACACAGTACTATATATAAAGTATATAACTAATAAGCACCTACTGTACAGCATGGGGAACTCTACTCAATACTCTATAATGGCCTATATGGGAAAAGAATCTAAAAAGAGTGGATATATGTATATGTATAACTGGTTCACTTTGCTGTACACCTGAAACTAACACAACATTGTAAATCAACTATACTCCAGTTAAACATTTTTTTTTTAAGTAAGAGCTCTGAGAGCCTCTGAAGGTCAAAACTGTCTATCTGAAGGTCAAAATAGGCATCCCTCCCTGCCATCTGATTCCTCTATCTCCAGCGTCCTCAGTCTGCCAGACTTGTCTAAAAAGACTGAAACTCAACTGTAGGTACACGTCAACCCTTTTTCATAGGAAAAAAAATTTGTGATAGAAATATCTGAATTTACACAAAAGAATACACAAGCAGAAGAGGCTTCCTCACTTTGATAAATAATTGAAGGTGATTTTTTTTTTTTTTTTTTTTGTGGTACGCAGGCCTCTCACTGTTGTGGCCTCTCCCGTTGCGGAGCACAGGCTCAGCGGCCATGGCTCACGGGCCCAGCCGCTCCGCAGCATGTGGGATCTTCCCCGACCGGGGCACGAACCCGTGTCCCCTGCATCGGCAGGCGGACTCTCAACCACTGCACCACCCAGGAAGCCCCTGAAGGTGACCTTTGATGGCACCGGCGCCTTTACTGAGACTTCAGCAACCACATGGAATAAGCTTCACAAGCCTGTTCCTCTTGAAGAAAAATATAAGTTTTTTAAGTGGATTTCCTTTCAAGGTGGGCTGGCAATTCAGCAGACACAGGCAAGTAAAAATCTGACAGAGCGAAGAGCATTTTTATTTTAATCCATGTATACGAAACAAAGTAAAGTTCTTCAAAAACATTTTTTTCCTTCGCATCATTCTCATTGAAAAAGTAAAAAATTGTTCTCCCTCTTTCTGCTGAGAAAGAACTGTAAGCACGTGGAAGCAAATGAAGAACGCTGCAACCTGTGAAATGGATTGTTAGTTAAACAATTTTATCAGTCTTTGTTCTTCACGTACAGTAATACCTGGGCGGCTCCTTCCTCTCTGTGAGGCAAAATCCAGCCTCTTCCACCTAGAACCCAATCAAAGCAACCTTTCCTAGCTGACCTCAACTGTGAGTATTCCCCAAGAAAATTCTCCTCTACCATGGATCTCACCTCCTTATTTTCTTCACCCTCATTCAACCCATTCCCACAAACCCTTTTCCTCACCTGATAAGCCCAACCTCTCCTGCTGGGGCACAGGTGAAGGTCCAGTCCCCTCACACAGGCTTTCATTCTCACTAAACCCTAACAACCTTCCCTTCTCCAAAATCCCGTAACAGAGCTTTACCCCACAATTTCATCCCTAAATTTATGCTCTTTCATATTATCTAACAATTATTTCTATTTATGTCTTATTTCACTAATAAGATTCCCAGCTTCCCCAAAGGAAAGAATTGTGACTCATGCAACGTTTCCCTCCAGCACAGTGTGAAGCACCTAGTAAACATTAAGTGCCTATTACCTTAATTTGCTTTGAAATGTTAGATCTAATGTGAGAACTGTCATTTCGGCTCTTTGTATGCTCACCAAATGGAATTTCATAACCTCATATGGAGAAATGTAGGTGGGTGAGGTTGTGACAGTACAGTACAGCGGTATCTTTTCATCATAGTCAATTTGACACATTTGCTTTAAAATAAACTATCATTGTCATTTTGACCAGTTCATTGACTGGAACCACAGAGAACTACACCAATTTATGGGCTGATATACAAGTATATCTTTGTGTTTTCCAATGAGCAAACATTGAGTTTTCCTTTTTGTTCTCCACGTCAATATTGACGAACATACTCCTAGCATTCAATTCAGTGTACTCCGAAAACAGAGAGAAAGGAAGCATTTTAAAATTTATCATTCGTGAAATTAAAGGTAACAAGGTAGGAAAAAATGTATCATTTTAGCAGTTTTACCATACCTTGGTAGGAATGGAATAGTCTCTGAGAAACTTTGGAGAGCACTTGCAGTGTTGAGACAGTAAGGATCTAGCTGTCAGAGAAGACCTCTAAACTGCTCTTAGGAAACAGAAAAGGAATTTCTTTGTTGTTTTAGAATGAGTGGGGGGAGGAGAGGAGAGAAAGAAAGGAAAAGAGAGCAGAACAAGGAGAATACCTTGTGATAAAGCACTTTCCCCCTATTCCATATGGAGCGAGCCAAAAGATGACCCAAGAGGAGGGACCCAAAAGGATTTTGGAGAATTTATTATAGACTTTTATTGTGAAATATGACCCCAAGTCCATATGTCATCCATATCTTCTACCAAACTATTCAATTAATTCTCTGCAGAACTCGATCTTTATAAAACTCAATCTCTCCACAACTCAATCTTTTCTCAACTCAATCTCTACCCAGATCAAATTCTTTTCAACTCAGTCTCCAATCAGTTAAAACAATACCCGAATCAGCTCAAACTCAATCTAATTCAAACTCTACTCAAGTAAATCTCTTCAGCTGAGTTCCCTAAACTAAATTGAATCCTGCTTACAGTTGCTTTGTATGAGGGGAGCTTTTGGAATCTGAAGCGACCTGCATTTCACATCTAGGCTGTAGCAGCGTACGTCACAAAAAACACGAATGCACTTGTCAGAGGAGATGATCAGGATGTGAGTTCCTTCTGAATTTTCAGAAATCTTGCTGAGGATGGATTTCTACAGATTCTGGTTTTGAGGCATTCAAGTAAGCTTATTAGACATAAAAGGAGAAAGGGCTCCCAGTTGATGTGAGAGTTATACGTATTTCTTAAGTCTTTGAATATGCATATGTAGGCCACATGAAAGTAGGAAAAATCCTTTAGAACTGCTCAAGTCCAAGGTGATGTTTAATGTTGTCTATATTTCTGGGAAAATCATTTCTAGCTAAGAAGGAACTCTTTACACCAAAAGAAATAGAAATCACCTGTGCAAAATCTGTTATCACCATGCAATACCATGGTGCAACACGGGAAGAACAAAGAACTCAGTACCCAGAAGCAGAGCCCTGAAGTTACCCAGAATGCACAGGTTGGAGAGCAAGACTATGACACTGAGCAAACAGAAAAATAAGTCATTATCAGGTAGTCAGTGAAAGCATTGTACAAAGCACACTGTGGATAGCAAACCTCCTTAGGAAGCCCATTCATGAAGTATTTATTATTTAAAAGGCTTGTAAAGGGTACATCTGGCATAAAAGGGTGGAATGAAGAACAGCAATTATCTGCCACCTTTTGAAATGCCACTAAAATAAATTAAAGAATTAAAAATGCATATTGCATAAGGACAAAGAAAAAACAGGGAGGAGACAACTGCCAATGAATGACATCAACAAATTTTCAAAGATGGAAAGCAGATAGGGGAGTACTAACAACTCTAGCAAAGAGAAGTAATCCAGTATAAAAGACAGAGAAAAATTATTTTTTAAAAAACAAACAAGCCAAATCACCTGCAATACCATGGAAAGGCTCATGAGTAGATGCACCAGGAATCAGAAAGTAAGACGAGACCTAGGAATGAAAACCTGTATCCAACAGTAGGAAGTGATCAAACGCTAAGGGCTCTTTCCCTTCCCTCAGTTCCTTGCAGCCAGGCCACTGGCCTTCTCCCCATTGCTTAGGAGACTGGAAATTTACCCTTTGGAAAAAATGGGCCAGAAACACTCAAAAATATTAGGTAGTGGGGAGTTGACCAGAAGCATGGAGCTCAAAATAGGGGATTAAGGGGCTTCCCTGGTGGCGCAGTGGTTGAGAGTCCGCCTGGCAATGCAGGGAACACAGATTTGAGCCCTGGTCCAGGAAGATCCCACATGTCTCAGAGCAACTAAGCCCATGCGCCACAACTACTGAGCCTGTGCTCTAGAGCCCACGAGCCACAACTACTGAGCCCGTGCACCTAGAGTCCATGCTCGCAACTAGAGAAGCCACTGCAATGCGAAGCCCGCACACCACAACAAAGAGTTGCTCGCTGCAAATAGAGAAAGCCTGTGTGCAGCAACGAAGACCCAATGCACAGGGAGATCAACTTGGTGCTTTGTGACCACCTAGAGGGGTGGGATAGGGAGGGTGGGAGGGAGGGAGACGCAAGAGGGAAGAGATATGGGAACATATGTATATGTATAACTGATTCACTTTGTTATAAAGCAGAAACTAACACACCATTGTAAAGCAATTATACTCCAATAAAGATGTAAAAAAAAAAAAGACCCAATGCAGCCAAAAATAAATTAATCAATTAATTAATTTAAAAAAACTATCCTAATATCCTAAGGTTAAAGGTAGATAGTACAGCCATGAAACAGGAATGAAAAATACAGTATTAAAAATTAAAAATCAAAGCAAAGAGCACTTTGAAATTGAAAATATCTTGGCTGAATTTTTTTAAAATTCGATAAATAAGAGTTGGAAAAGTAGAATGAAAAAGCCAAGGATAATAGTATAGAAGAAAATTAGTACTGACTCTTACTTCTAGCCAAAATTAGAATTGAGATCCCTGATCCAATTAACAGAAGTTCCAGACAGACAGAACAGAGAAAGAAATGCTAAAGAAATAAAATTAAAGAATTTTCCAAAACTGAAGGGCATGGGTCTTCGTGCCAAAAATAACCCACAAGTGCACATAAAGTGAATTATAAAAACCAACATAAAAGCACATTACCATGAAATTTTAGAATACCAAAGATAAAAAGAAAATTCTAAGGAATTATACAGATTTAACAACAACAACAACAATAATCCATTTACAAAGAAAATGGGAATTGGAATAGCATCTGATTTCTTAACAGATTAATAAAATTAGATTATCTTCCTAAGGGAATAGAGCTTTTTTCACCAAAGGAAAATAGCATGTAAATATGTGAGGTGATGGATGTGTTAATTAACTCAGTGGGGGGAAATCCAATCACAACATATACATATCAAATCATCACTTTGTACACTTTAAATATCTTACAATTTTATTTGTCAATTATACCTCAATAAAGCTAGAGGGGAAAAAAATGACTAGATTATCAAAGACAGTAAACCAGGCCTTCAAAATTCTGGCAGATGGGGACAGAATTTTAAACCAAGCCAAATTATTAATTAATCAAGGTGTGGGATAGAATAAAGACATTTTCAGACTGCCCAAGAACTCAAAAAAATCAAGGGATGGGAAAGGCAAGGGATCTGGAAAACAGGGTCCTAAAACCAGAGAAGTCTCACAGTGATTCCTGTGTTGCTGGCCCACAACAAAAACACAGAGCAAATTCTCCAGGGCTGGGGAGGAATCAGAGGGCTGGGGAAAATGGGGTGGTGGGTGAGAAGAGGGAATGGGACCCATAGATTTTTCTTTTTGCAAAACTGGTTTGAGTGTTTTAAAAAATGTTACAGGTGTTTGACAAGTCTGTTGAAGCATTTGGAAAACAAAGTATCGATGCATACATGGAAAACTAAGGCAATGAAAAAATAAGGCAATTATTAACATCAGGATTAAAAAGTCATATATGAAAGGAAATGCAATCATCAAACATTACTTGCTTCTGCACTAAACAACTGATATAGTCATAATAATGCAAACACTGAGCATTCATTTAACCCCAAATCTAGACATAACTAGATTATGAGGAAGGGGACAGGAGCAGAACAAGCAGTGGGGATGGAGGAGAAAGAAAGAGCTAAAACTTCATCCACAATAAGAGAATAATGTCTAAAATTGATTTTAAAATATACATCAGTATGAGCATATTAATTGGAAATATTATAATAAATACTAAAAGCAACAGCTAAAAGAGTTTAATGTGACCACTTTCCAAGAGGCTGGGACAGAGAGTGAGAGGAAGGGAAGAGGGGAGAGCTTTTTCTTTATAAGTTTTTAGTCCTATTTCATTATGTTTATATATGCACATGGATTATTTTGATACAATAATTAATGCTGAAGTCAAAACTAATCAAACTAAATAAAGGGCTCTGAGTGAGTATAGCTATAAAGAATTTCCCACAAATGGTCATAAGAGCTGTGACACAAAAGAGTGACACCCCTCAGTCACCTAAAGCAGGCTGGGACCACCAGAATAAGGACAGCCAGAGAAAAAGGAACACAGACATGGCAGAAGAGAGCACTTCCTCAACACATCTGGTTCAGAGTTTTTATCAATCCCTTTGTGAGAAGGAAATTGGAAAGGAATAAAACCATATATTGTTTTTCATTTTTTTGCACATCCGGTTTTTATGGCCTCTTCCACAGTGTAGGTACAATTATTCTCAACAAACGTGCTCATCACCCTCAGCAAGTCCTGAGGTCAAGGCCCCGTCACATATGTCACAGATAGAAATCTGCACTGGCTGGAACCAAGGGGCAAGTTGAAAGAAAGAGTTCCTCTGAGAGAATGCTAATAGGAACTGACTCTTTGTTTTAACTATTCAAACACCGCAGGCACGCACGCATGCATGCACGCCCCACAGTGTGTTCTTGGGAGGAAATTTTTTAAACTATTCTCTTCTGGCTTCATTTACTCAGCATTTGCTGTTCCTCTCTCCCTCCCTTCTCTTTTTAGTTGATGCACAACTTTTTAATTGGACATTCACTTCCATCTTAACTAGAACAATGAAGTGTAAATTGCCTTGTTTGAGCTGAGTAAAAGGCACAGAACACTCTACTCCATAGCATGACTTGGAGCAACAAATTATGATGATGCCAAAACTGACTACAAAAGCAATTAACCTCACCAGAAAACTGCTCTAATTTAAAAGGATCTTGCTGCATTGGAACTTCTGAATGGGAAGACCGCATATGTTACTGCTATCTAGCTACATCTTCATAAACATATTTTCCTTTTGCTTTTTAATTTTCACAAACATATTTTCATTGCTGAAACAGCCTCGCTGCCTTGAGGGTCTGTCATCTAATAGTCCCTAAAATAAACTATGAGTTTTAAAAAAACAATGTGTTGCAAAACAATGCACAGTTACTCTTTAAAAAAAATCAACTTATGCTCAAAGAGTTGCTTGTGTAACCCAGAAGCAGTGGGGATTCAGGAATTAAATGATAAACCCAGTGTGGGAGCCCAGCAAACCCTAGCTAGAAAGAAAATAGGGCGATACAAAGCTCATGAGGTAAATGCCATCTGAACAGCACAAGATTGCAAAAGACAATGCACAAAACTAACAACTCAGGACCCATGGCATGACCCCAGAACAGACCTTACCCTGTTACCACAGGCTCTGAAATAAGACCAAAAGAGGAGGTTTAAAATGCTTTAAGTCACTGAATCATCATTAAAATAAATGCATGGCCTTCCACAGTTTCTCTGAAGAGCACAATGCATATTTAGAAGTACACATTTCAGTTCACTTACTAAAATTCAGTTTCATTTCCTTATAATGCATTTGTTTTGTACATGTACATGAAGATAGTTTGAGGGAAAAGCGACACTAGAGATTGGATGATCCAAGGAAAACTTCCCACCAGAAGTAAAATTCACACTGGTGAACCAAAGTTCTGGAGGAACAGAACAAGAAAAAGGGAGTGCACTTATTTTCCAAGTAAGATGCCTTAGTAACTAGCAACAAATAAGGTATGAATGCAGAGGAGGAGTGGTCTTAAGTAAGTGCAATTGCCTGTGTCATTATTCCAGAAATGTCTAGGTACCAAATGTACCAGTGTTATGTACCAACTTCTCCACTGTTTAAAGCAACCAACTCTCAAATTTTCTTGTTAAAGAGAAAATGAATTCTGAACAATATGTCCAGTTTTTTAATGTCTTTGTTTTCAATTAGCAGTCTACCCTTGTGTTTTTTAAAACATTCTCTCCTTCTCACTGTTTTTAATGATAAAGATCCCTATACAAAATCTCAGCAGCAGCCCCATCTTGGGAAAATAAAAATTGCATACCAAAATTGAAAAACAGAATCATGATTTTTCCCTAAATCCTTGAAAAAACGTGATAAATGAGAGCTTTGTTTTGATATCTTCTGATCTTCTAAGCTCCTGAGGGCTGGAAAATGGAATCACTTAAATAACAACTCATATTTTTTCCCCTTACAAAACAGAATAATAGTGGGAATATTTTTGTGACTCCAAGGAAACAAATGTTTCTAATTAGTGAACAAGATCAGCAGAGGTAGCAGCTCGGGGCATCTGTGCCTCTCATGAGGGATACTGTCCTGTCAAGCAAAGCAACAAAATTGCCTGAATTCTGTTTGTGAAGGTTGCCACCTACCGAAGAACATGCAGTATTACATCTGGCTTCAAGGAGGAAATGATGGGGGAACAAGGAAAAAGCAGTTAGTAATCCTATAACCGGGTGACACTCCTATGCAAAAGAAGGCAAGAGGGGGGCATGGCAGTGACTTGGCAGGCTACAGCTGTAGGTACAGGATGGGTCAATCTGGAAGGCTTGTGTGGGGTAGGTGCTTACTGGACCTGCAAAGGGTCATGCATGGGAGTGAGGGGAGTATGTAAAGTGGAAAGAATAGTTTGGGGACAGAGAGATGACAAAAGCTATGATAGGACAGGGTCCAGGGAGGAGATAAGCCTACGTGTGGCAGAGTGTTTGCACTGGGAACTTGCAGGAAATGAGATTCAATACCAAAGGCCTTGGGTTGATGCCTTACAACTTTTCCCCAAAGGCAGAAAGAAACCCCTCAAGTTTTATCAAGGCCTCAGTAAATGACACTCAATTAAGAACTTTATGGATGCAACTGTCATGCCTGCCTCTGCCGCCGCAGGCTCGCCCCGCATCCATACCCTTCCCTCCCCACCGCCTGAGTGAGCCAGAGCCCCTGAATCAGCTGCTCCTTTAACCCCGTCCTGTCTGAGCAAAGAACAGACGCCCTCAGGAGGCGGCTCCAACTCCAAAGCAGAACCCCAGGAGCTGTGCGAACAAAGAAGAGAAAGGGAAATCTCTCCCAGCAGCCTCAGGAGCAGCGGATTAAATCTCCACAATCAACTTGATGTACCCTGCATCTGTGGAATACCTGAATAGAAAACGACTCATCCTAAATTGAGGAGGTGGACTTTGGGAGCAACGATATACTTTTTTTCCCCCTTTTTTTCTTTTGGTGAGTGTGTATGTGTATGTTTCTGTGTGTGATTTTGTCTGTATAGCTTTGCTTTTACCATTTGTCCTAGGGTTCTGTCTGTCAGGGTTTTTTCTGTGTTTGTTTTTGTTTTTTAGTACAGTTTTTAGCATGTGTTATCATTGGTGGATTTTTTTTTTGGTTTGGTTGTTCTCTTCCTTCTTTCTTTTTTTTATTACTTAAAAATTTTTTTAATAATTATTCTTATTTTTTATTTTAATAACTTTATTTCATTTTATCTTCTTCTTTCTTTCTTTCTTTCTTTTTTTTCTCCCTTTTATTCTGAGCCATGTGGATGACAGGCTCTTTCTTGGTGCTCCAGCCAAGAATCATGGCTGTGCCTCTGAGGTGGGAGAGCCAAATTCAGGACACTGGTCCACAAGAGACCTCCCAGCTCCATGTAATATCAAATGGCAAAAATCGCCCAGAGATCTCCATCTCAATGCCAGCACCCAGCTTCACTCAACGACCAGCAAGCTACAGTGCTGGACACCCTATGCCAAACAACTAGCAAGACAGGAACACAACCCCATCCATTATCAGAGAGGCTGCCTAAAATCATAAAAAGGCCACAGACACCCCAAAACACAGCACCAGATGTGGACCTGCCCACCAAAAAGACAAGATCCAGCCTCATCCACCAGAACACAAGCACTAGTCCCCTCCACCAGGAAGCCTACACAAGCCACTGAACCAACCTTAGCCACTGGGGACAGACACAAAAAACAATGGGAACTACGAACCTGCAGCCTGCGAAAAGGAGACCCCAAACATAGTAAGTTAAGCAAAATGAGAAGACAGAGATACTCACAGCAGATGAAGGAGCAAAGCAAAAGCCCACCAGACCTAACAAATGAAGAGGAAATAGCCAGTGTACCTGAAAAAGAGTTCAGCATAATGATAGTAATGATGATCCAAAATCGTGGAAATAGAATGGAGAAAATACAAGACACGTTTAACAAGGACCTAGAAGAACTAAAGCGCAAACAAACAGTGATGAACAACACAATAAATGAAATTAAAAATTCTCAAGAAGGGATCAATAGCAGAATAACTGAGGCGGAAGAACGGATAAGTGACCTGGAAGATAAAATAGTGGAAATAACCACTGCAGAGCAGAATAAAGAAAAAAGAATGAAAAGAATTGAAGATAGTCTCAGAGACCTCTGGGACAACATTAAACGCAACAACATTTGAACTATAGGGGTCCCAGAAGAAGAAGAGAAAAAGAAAGAGACTGAGAAAATATTTGAAGAGATTATAGTTGAAAACTTCCCTAACGTGGGAAAGGAAATAGTTAATCAAGTCCAGGAAGCACAGAGAGTCCCATACAGGATAAATCCAAGGATAAACACGCCAAGACACATATTAATCAAACTATCAAAAATTAAATACAAAGAAAAAATATTAAAAGCAGCAAGGGAAAACCAAAAAATAACACACGAGGGAATCCCCATAAGGTTAACAGCTGATCTTTCAGCAGAAACTCTGCAAGTCAGAAGGGAGTGGCAGGACATATTTAAAGTGATGAAGGAGAAAAACCTACAGCCAAGATTACTCTACCCAGCAAGGGTCTCATTCAGATTTGACAGAGAAATTAAAACCTTTACAGACAAGCAAAAGCTAAGAGAATTCAGCGCCACCAAACCAGCTTTACAACAAATGCTAAAGGGACTTCTCTAGGCAGGAAACACAAGATAAGGAAAAGACCTACAATACCAAACAATTAAGAAAATGGTAATAGGAACATACACATCGATAATTACCTTAAATGTAAATGGATTAAATGCTCCAACCGAAAGACATAGACTGGCTGAATGGATACAAAAACAAGACCCATATATATGCTGTCTACAAGAGACCCACTTCAGACCTAGGTACACATACAGACTGAAAGTGAGGGGATGGAAAAAGATATTCCATGCAAATGGAATTGAAAAGAAAGCTGGAGTAGCAATTCTCATATCAGACAAAATAGACTTTAAAACAAAGACTACTACAAGAGACAAAGAAGGACAGTCCATAATGATCAAGGGATGAATCCAATAAGAAGATATAACAATTGTAAATATTTATGCACCCAACATAGGAGCACCTCAATACATAAGGCAAATAGTAACAGCCATAAAAGGGGAAATCAACAGTAACACAATCATAGTAGGGGACTTTAACACACCACTTTCACCAATGGATCTTTCACCAGATCATTCAAAATGAAAATAAATAAGGAACCACAAGCTTTAAATGATACATTAAACAAGATGCACTTAGGAGGGAGGGAGATGCATGAGGGAAGGGATGTGGGAACAGATGTATATGTATGACTGATTCATTTTGTTATAAAGCAGAAACTAATTAAAAAATTAAAAAAAAAAAGATGCACTTAATTGATATTTATAGGACATTCCATCCAAAAACAATAGAATACACATTCTTCTCAAGTGCTCATGGAACATTCTCCAGGTTAGATCATATCTTGGGTCACACATCAAGCCTTGGTAAATTTAAGAAAATTGAAATTGTATCAAGTATCTTTTCCGACCACAATGCTATGAGACTAGATATCAATTACAGGAAAAAATATGTAAAAAATACAAACACATGGAGGCTAAACAATACACTACTTAATAACCAAGAGATCACTGAAGAAATCAAAAAGGAAATCAAAAAATACCTAGAAACAAATGACAATGAAAACACGACAACCCAAAACCTATGGGATGCAGCAAAAGCAGTTCTAACAGGGAAGTTTATAGCAATCCAATCCTACCTTAAGAAATGAGAAACATCTCAAATAAACAACTTAACCTTACACCTAAAGCAATTAGAGAAAGAAGAAAAAAAAACCCCAAAGTTAGCAGAAGGAAAGAAATCATAAAGATCAGATCAAAAATAAATGAAAAAGAAATAAATGATAGCAAAGATCAATAAAACTAAAAGCTGGTTCTTTGAGAAGATAAACAAATTGATAAACCATTAGCCAGACTGATCACAAAAAAAGGGGAGAAGGCTCAAATCAATAGAATTAGAAATGAAAAAGGAGAAGTAACAACTGACACTGCAGAAATACAAAGGATCATGAGAGATTACTACAAGCAACTATATGCCAATAAAATGGACAACCTGGAAGAAATGGACAAATACTTAGAAATGCACAACTTTCTGAGACTGAACCAGGAAGAAATAAAAAATATAAATAGACCAATCACAAGCACTGAAATTGAAACTGTGATTAAAAGTCTTCCATCAAACAAAAGCGCAGGACCACATGGCTACACAGGCGAATTCTATCAAACATTTAGAAAAGAGCTAACACTTATTCTTCTCAAACACTTCCAAAATATAGCAGAGGGAGGAACACTCCCAAACTCATTCTACCATTCTACCAGGGTGATTGTGAGGCCACCATCACCCTGATACCAAAACCAGACCAAGATGTCACAAAGAAAGAAAACTACAGGCCAATATCACTGATGAACATAGATGCTAAAATCCTCAACAAAATGCTAGCAAACAGAATCCAACAGCACATTAAAAGGATCATACACCATGATCAAGTGGGGTTCATCCAAGGAATGCAAAGATTCTTCAATATACGCAAATCAAACAATGTGATAAACCATATTAACAAACTAAAGGAGGAAAACCATATGATCATCTCAATAGATGCAGAGAAAGCTTTTGACAAAATTCAGCACCCATTTATCATAACAACCCTCCAGAAAGCAGGTATAGAAGGAACTTTCCTCAACATAATAAAGGCCATATATGACAAACCCACAGCCAGCATCATCCTCAATGGTGAAAAACTTAAACCATTTCCACTAAGATCAGGAACAAGACAAGGTTGCCCACTCTCACCACTGTTATTCAACATAGTTTTGGAAGTTTTAGCCACAGCAATCAGAGAAGAAAAAGAAATAAAAGGAATCCAAATTGGAAACGAAGAAGTAAAGCTGTCACTGTTTGCAGATGACGTGATACTATACATAGAGAATCCTAAAGATGCTACTAGAAAACTATAAGAGCTAATCAATGAATTTGGTAAAGTAGCAGAATACAAAATTAATGCACAGAAATCCCTTGCATTCCTATACACTAATGATGAAAAATCTGAAAGTGAAATTAAGAAAACACTCCCATTTACCACTGCAAGAAAAAGAATAAAATATCTAGGAATAAACCTACCTAAGGAAACAAAAGACCTGTATGCAGAAAACTATAAGACACTGATGAAAGAAATTAAAGATGATACAAACAGATGGAGAGATATACCATGTTCTTGGATTGGAAGGATCAACATTGTGAAAATGACTCTACTACCCAAAGCAATCTACAGATTCAATGCAATCCCTATCAAACTACCACTGGCATTTTTCACAGAACTAGAACAAAAAATTTCACAATTTGTATGGAAACACAAAAGACCCCGAATAGCCATAGCAATCTTGAGAAAGAAAAACAGAGCTGGAGGAATCAGGCTCCCTGACTTCAGACTGTACTGCAAAGCTACAGTAATCAAGACAGTATGGTACTGGCACAAAAACAGAAATATAGATCAGTGGAACAGGATAGAAAGCCCAGAGATAAACCCACGCACATATGGTCACCTTATCTTTGATAAAGGAGGCAAAAATATATATTGGAGAAGAGACAGCCTCTTCAATAAGTGGTGCTGGGAAAACTAGGGAGCTACATGTAAGAGAATGAAATTAGAACACTCCCTACACCATACACAAAAATAAACTCAAAATGGATTAAAGACCTAAATGTCAGGCCAGACACTATCAAACTCTTAGAGGAAAACACAGGCAGAACACTCTATGACACAAATCACAGCAAGATCCTTTTTGACCCACCTCCTTAGAGAAATGGAAATAAAAACAAAAATAAACAAATGGGACCTAATGAAACTTTAAAGCTTTTGCACAGCAAAGGAAACCATAAACAAGATGAAAAGACAACCCTCAGAATGGGAGAAAATATTTGTAAATGAAGCAACTGACAAAGGATTAATCTCCAAAATTTACAAGCAGCTCACATAGCTCAATACCAAAAAAATGAAAAACCCAATCCAAAAATGGGCAGAAGACCTAAATAGACATTTCTCCAAAGAAGATATATAGATTGCCAACAACACATGAAAGAATGCTCAACATCATTAATCATTAGAGAAATGCAAATCAAAACTACAATGAGATATCATCTCACACTGGTCAAATGGCCATCATTAAAAAATCTACAAACAATAAATGGTGGAGAGGGTGTGGAGAAAAGGGTACCCTCTTGCACTGTTAGTGGGAATGTAAATTGATACAGTCACTACGGAGAACAGTACGGAGGTTTCTTAAAAAACTAAAAATAGAACTACCATACAACCCAGCAATCCCACTACTGAGCATATATCCTGAGAAAACCATAATTCAAAAAGAGTCATGTACCAAAATGTTCATTGCAGCTCTATTTACAATAGCCAGGACATGGAAGCAACCTAAGTGTCCATCGAGAATGAATGGATAAAGAAGATGTGGCACATATATACAATGGAATATTACTCAGCCATAAAAAGAGA
Source organism: Mesoplodon bidens (assembly GCF_964165515.1). NCBI lineage: Eukaryota > Metazoa > Chordata > Mammalia > Artiodactyla > Ziphiidae > Mesoplodon > Mesoplodon bidens. The sequence goes on along the minus strand of NC_138162.1, from coordinate 63,863,513 downwards.
CGAAATTGAGTTATTTGTAGTGAGGTGGATGGACCTAGAGTCTGTCTTACAGAGTGAAGTAAGTCAGAAAGAGAAAAACAAATACCGTATGCTAACACATATATATGGAATCTAAAAAGAAAAAATGGTCATGAAGAACCTAGGGGCAAGACAGGAATAAAGACACAGATCTACTAGAGAATGGACTTGAGGATATGGGGAGGGGGAAGGGTAAGCTGGGACAAAGTGAGAGAGTGACATGGACATATATACACTATCAAATGTAAGATAGATAGCTAGTGGGAAGCAGCCACATAGCACAGGGAGATCAGCTCTGTGCTTTGTGACCACCTAGGGGGTGGGAGAGGGAGGGTGGGAGGGAGGGAGACGCAAGAGGGAAGAGATATGGGGACATATGTATATGTATAACTGATTCACTTTGCTATGAAGCAGAAACTAACACACCATTGTAAAGCAATTATATTCCAATAAAGATGTTTAAAAAATTAAAAAATAAAAAAAGAACTTTATGGAAATCATTTCACAATATGTACTTATATGAAATCATCATGCAGTACGACTTAAATTTACACAAAATTCTTTGTTAATTATACCTCAATAAAGCTGATGAAAATTAAAAAGAAGCAAAATAAACAACAAATTAAAAATTTAAAAGAACCAGTGGATTAGGGGAACAGTTCCATTAGAAATCACTGCACAAATGGTAAACCTCTTGACTCTTTGAAAATTGTCTCAGAGGAAACTATTCAAATTAAAGATTGACATAGTGATCTGAAAGGTAAAATAGTGATCCTAACACCATCCTGGGCCACCATTCTCCACCAGTATACCAAAAGCTATAGCATCTGTGGCTACCTGAGAGATCCATCAGTACTGGAGCCCCAACCCTGCCTTCCAAGACATTGAAGCCCCGATTCTGCCCACACATGCACCTCTCTCTCTGCCCCCATAAAAACAATCCTCCCACATTTCTACTTCATTCATTTATTCTAAATATATTAACTGAGCACCAACTGTGTTATTGGCATTAGCATTAGGGGAGAAAGGCAAAAAGACATAAGTGGTCTCTTCCCTCATTGTACTTACCATCTAGGCAAGCAGGAAGATGTTAATTAAACAACTACACAAATACTAGAATAAAAGTGATGAGTACTATAAACTCAAGGTTGTGAGAGCCTAGGTAGGGATAACTGAGCTAGTCTAAAGGTGGAGGGAGTTATGTAAGGAGATTCTTACCAAGGAAACAAAATTTGACCATTACAATAGTCCCCTCTTACCCACGGGAGTTATGTCCCAAGACCCCCAGGGAATGCCTGAAACCCAGTACCAAACCCATATATACCTTGTTTTTTTCCTATACACACATACCTATCATAAAGTTTAATTGATAAATTAGACACAGTAAGATTAACAACAATCACTAATAAAAAAAGAACAATTATAACAATATACGGCAATAAAAGTTATGTGAATGTGGCCTCTCTTTCAGAATATCTTATTGTATGAATTTAATGCCTTTTCCATCTTAACTAAGCACTTATCATGCACTGTGGCTACAACTTTTGCAGTTTGACGCGTGACAGCAAAACTAGCATGGATTTCTTTTTCCGTCACAATTTCACAAATAAAAGACTCATTCTTACCATAGATCTTAGCAACCTCAGCATGCAATTTTTTTAATTTCCTCTTTAAATCAAGAACTTTCAACTTTTCACTTAACAAAAGCACTCTACTGTTTCTCTTTGGCACATCCAAATTGCCAGCATCACTACTCTTGCACTTTGGGGCCATCAGTAAATAAAATAAGGACTACTTGAACATAAGCACTGTGATACCACGACAGTGCTTCTGATAATAGAGGCAGCTACTAAGTGATTAAAGGGCAGGATGGGCTGGACAAAGGGATGATTCACATCTTGGGCGGGAAGGAGCAGGATAGGGTGAGACTTCATCACGCTACTCAGAATGGCATGCAATCTAAAACTCATGAATTGTTTATTTCAGGAGTTTTCCATTTAATATTTTTGGACCACGGTGGACTGCAGGTAACTGAAACTGAGGACAAGGGGAAACTTCCGTATGCGTTATGGCTGCAGTAGAGTGTCCTTTAGTGGCACTGCCGCCACAAGGGGGCAGGCAGGAGCACAGGGTTTGGCGACCTCAGGTCTGGGTCCACATTTTAACAGCTCTGTTTCTCTGAACAAGTCACTTTAATTCTCAGTCTCAGTTTGCTCGCATGTAGAATGGGGAAAGTAGTGGGAATTAAATGACAAAGTACACATAAAGGGCTTAGCACAATAACTAGAACATAGTAGACCTGCAATAAATGTTAGCTGGTATGATTTTTGATGTTATTAATCCTCTCTGCTTTTATGTGGGGCAGGGACAATGAAGAAGGAGAGGAAAACAGATATGCATTTAAAGACTGGCATTGCTGTATGCTATTTATATGTGACATATTATTGAACATTATGATTCTAGATAGATCATAGGATCCAGTACGACACAGAAGCAAATAAAACTAATAATGCTATTAGAACTCTCTCTTAGCTACCTTGCTGGAAATTGAACCATTAATTTAACATCATTTCTGTGGGAAAAAGTGTTCCCATCCAAACTGAGTTAACAAAAAAATCCTTTTGAACACAAAGCATTTATAAACTGGTGACAGTCAATTATTTCACACAGAAGAATTTTAGAAGTCAGACCAATGTTTTACATATGATGAAAAGCAGCTGAAACATGGAGTAATGTCTTTTGATGGCTGTTAGCTATCTGACCTAGAAAGGACCGTAGTGATATCATGATGCACTCCCTCATCATACTTGGGAAACAGTCATGGAAATGACATGACTTAGCTGGTGATGGGTAAATGCACTCAGGACTAAAGCCCCTTAATCAGTATCCTTCCTACATCCTATTAAAGTGCTGCCCCTAGATAAATGGGACTTTTTTTTCCTCCTCTATGCCTTTTATTATGTTCACAGGACCAGCCTATGCTGTGAAGAAACAAAAACAAGCAATCTGGAGAGTTTCTGATGACTCAGCACTTTTGAATAACTGGGAAATTTAGGCAGATATCTGGAATGATTTTTTAAAATAAACTTAAGTGACTATTCTACATAAAATGAATTCTGGGGTATTAAAATGTTTTAACTCTGTTCAGAATGATTTACAATCATGTGAGAAAAACTTGGGCATATAAATAGATGATTGGAGGAAATTCTATTAAAAATGTATAAAAATTGGTTGGTGTCCTGTTTTAAATATTCTTTTTTTCAAACGTTCTTTGATGGGTGTATAAGTTTAAAATAAAAAGGAAAAAAATTTTTCCACATGGGGCCACAAAAAGGCATAAAGCAGACCAAAAATATGAAACTTCTCATATTTGGGGGGAAAAGGTATTCACTTCCCACAACTCTTAATAATTCCTCTTTATACTCAGGCACCATGGAAATGCCAGAGGAACTGGGGTAAATATTTTTATTTTTTAATTGTATTGCCTGGAAACAGTCCAATTCACTAAAAATCAATTCCCAGAAACTATTTCAGTAAATTGCCAAATTTACTTAGGGCAAATTGGTTTTCAGGAAAAAAAAAAAGATCTAAAGCTGCGTTGCCCAATTGTTGGATGAAATACACATAAGTTATGTTATAAATAGCGGTGCTGGCAGTGAGCAGACACAACCTCCATCTCCCTGCTTCTCCTGAGTTTAACTGCTTATTATTTACCTGAAAAGTGTTGTGATTTCTAATGCCATTTCAATAAAATGCTTAAACTCACAAGGGTGCCAAAGAAAGTGGCTCTTTTTCTTGTTTTAATACTGAAACAGTACAAAGGATTGGATTCTCAAATCAGACTCAACAGAACCAGAGATCTTACTCCCTAATAGGCTTTACAGAACAGAGAGGGAGAGCTCCAGGTCCTCCAACTCGGCTTCCCAGGTCCTTTCCTACCTTATTTGGCAATACTGAACTTGTGCAATACTCCCTTTCACAAAAGAAAGCTATTTCTGTCCTAAAACATCTCCTTTTCATAGTCCTGTAGTCATATAGCTGTTGGTTCACAAACCGGCCCCATACATGGGGAGCAAGAAGAGGCCAGAGAAAGAGGCAGATCACTCCAGATTGGTAGCTGGCAGGTTTAAAAGCAAAGGATCTTACTTACGGGGCTTGTCTTGAGTGGCCAAAAGACAAGTAGATCTCCACATCCACCCACCAGAATGTTAGAAGTTATATAGAGGTCTTACCTGGGTTCAGTCACATATTCAGTCCAGATGGACTGAACACCACCTTACTCTCTCAAGGCTGCATCTTTAAACTGGCTCCGGCTGTGGAAATGGTGGGTAGAATGTATATTTCAAGGGCAGGGGAGGGGATGAGGAGCCTCTGTTTGCCTGGGTCCAACTCTCCGGTCCAACAGCAGTCACGTCCTCTCAATGACCTCCCCCAATAATTGCTTATGTGACATTTTCAAGAGAGCCACGCCCCAGAAATCCATAGATTCCTGGCCTGTTTACCATGATCAGTTCTAGACAGACCAGGCACCTCTTGCTATGCCGAAAACACTCCACAATTGAGGACTCTTCCACCAGTGAACACCATTAGTGTGTTTGCTAAGAGGTCTGTCATTAATATGTTCATAAGGAGATTTACCTTTTTTTCCAGCAAGTCTCTTACTGAAAGGGAGAGAATGAATTGCAGGCCTGGTGCTGTCTCTTTCCTTCCCAGCCACCAAGAGAAAAATTATTCATTTTTACTTGCTTCTTTCATTAAAAGCTTTTTTCTCATTTCAAAAGAAAAAAAAAAGTTTGAGGCAAAAATTATTGATAAGCAAAGTAAGAATATTTCAATCAACATAATTCTTCATCCAGAGGTTAATATAAATAGGTGTCTGTATATTTTTCCATCTTTTTAATAAATGCATAGTATTAATGAAATGACTACAGGCTAATGGTCCTTGAGACACATAAATTATAAACAAGAAGGGGAAATAAATTTCTAGAATGGCAGTATGAGGAGTTTCACAAACCTCCCAGCAAAACAACCATAACTAGTTAAAATTATATTTTTAAATTGCTTAAGTCTCTAGAAATTTTCCTAAGGGCAAACAGCCCTGAGAGAGCCCTTAGAAAAATATTTGTTCAAGAAAATCTATTAAATCTCAGTAAGAACAACAAGAATTGGTGGCATTTCCCCCACCCCCAGCTCATGATGGAAGCACCAATCCAGGCTGGCACAGCCAAGAACATGGGCCCCACTTTCCCCAGCTCTCAGTCTGGAGCTAAAGTATCTCCCCAGGAGGACCAGGTTGCAGAAGCTCTATTCCAGGCAAGAAGAGCTGTGAGGTTCAGGGCTACCTTCCATCACCCTCAACTGATAGGGCAGAAGCTCTATTCCAGGCATGATAGGATAAGAATAATGGGGCCAAACCCCCTTGATCCCAGCTTACTTGTGGGCAGAGATTCCATGCCAGGAGAGCAAGCTGCAAAGCCCACAGGCTAGGCTACTCCCCCACTCAGCATACTGCTTGTCAAGCAAGAGTGTCATTCTGCAAGAAGTGGACCAATGTCCCTGCCCCAAGCTCTGGAGAAGTGGCACAGATGTTCTGACCAAGGGGAGAGGAAAGCCATAACAACAGAGAGCTTTGAATCCCTCAAAGGAATGATTTTATCTGGAAGAGTATGTGAGGAAGTTTAAGCCTAAGGGCACTGTTGAAAACAGTGGAGATTTTGGTGGTAAGCAATTAAGAGGAGGCTGGTAGCTTTATAAGACTGAGAAGCTAAATTGTAGACCCACGGAGGCTTAACAGGGAGAACTAGTGGGGCAGACAGCTAAGAACAGCCCTCCTGGGGTCAAAGCAAAACTCAAAGACTGGTCTCAAAGACTTTTACTCCTGCAAAAGGCCCGAATTTAATTAGATAGGACTGTAGAGCAATTTATGTCCCAGCATATTGTTAAAAGCAATAGAGCAAACAGCTGGAAATTGGTAGAGTCTAAAAGCTGGGTGTGATACCACCAGAGGTGAACAGCCTGATAGAGCAATCAGGGGAAAGACAATAAAAGCCAGCTCTGCTAAAGACACTATCATCCCAGGGGGTACTGTGGGCATGCCCAAGGCTGTACCTTCTGAGGTCTAGCATAAGAGGCTTTACCTTGAGGCAGGGCGGGTGGTACTTCCAGCCAAGTCACTGAACAAATATAAAGGAGATCACACATGAAAGTAATCTGAATCCTCAGGGGAAAAAAGGGGGGGCGGGGGGGGCAAAAAGAGTAAATAAAGAAGGTGAATAATAACAAACACTATGAGTACAGGTAAAGGGTTAAATGTCCTTCTCTATGAAAACTGGCCCTTCAGTTAACATTTTAGTTCTGTCTTCTGGAGAACTGATAAAGGTAGTCTGACTCCATGGGGAAAACAGAACCCTGGGATGCAGTCACCTCTTCTTTCTCTTATTTATTACTATCAGAGTAAGTAAACAAAGACTGGATTATTATTCTCAGTTTGGCTTGTTGTCTTAAATTGACCACCTAAACACTTGAGTGCTCAACAAGCAGATGTTAACTATGATACTGTCAGTCCATTCAAGCTGCTAATAACAAAGATACCATGGACTGAGCAGTTTACAAACAATAGAAATTTGTTTCTCACAGTCCTAAAGGCTGTGAAGTCCAAGATCAAGGCTTTGGCAGATTCAATGTTGGGCGAAACTACCATCCTAAACTACCATCTTTTCACTGTAACCTCATATGGAGGAAGGGGCAAGAAGCTTTCTCAGTCTTCTTTTATAGGAGCACAAATTCCATGCTTGAGGGCTCTGTCTTCATGACCCAATCACTTTCCAAAGGCTCCATCTCCTAATGCTTTCAACTTGGGGGCTAGGATTTCAACATATGAATTGGGGTTGGGGGGAGAAATGAATATGAAGTCTATAGCACTAAGCAAACATTGCTTAATGATTAAGATGATCTTTGGTAAATTGCATTTGAATTGGGAGAGACTATAAATGAGGTCTAAATACCTGATCAGACAGGTAGCTGTGGATCTCCCTGAGTGTGGTGACTCTTATAACTGGATTGTCCTTTGGAGACCCAGGAAGCTCACTGAGTTGTTATAAGAAAGATTTAGTTACTGTGAGGTCTGAGGCTTCCAAGCCATGGCAGCTCTTGACCTGCCCGGTGTGTTTCTCCCATCCTTGCAGCAGAGTGGTACTGCTGCAAAGACTCCCACTGAAAAAGAATGCCTGATGCTGCTGCCCTGCAGATGAGCTGTGTCCTGCTGTGACACCCTCTGCAGCAGCCCGGTCCAGATGTACACTCTGATAGTCTTGAGTTTTAATGTCTGATTGACTCTAACAAGACACCCAGGTGGACACTGCAGACACACAAACACACGTCTTTCTATTACTTTACAAAAAGCAAATCATATCGTGAAGACTGCTTGGAAACCCATTTTTATCACTTAAAAAATATGATGGCCATCTTTCTGGTATTAAGTACTCTATATTATTTGCAATAACTGCATAATATCCATTGAATGAACATACCATAACTAAACCTGGTGTTGGACATAAAGGTTTTTTCCAGTTTGTTGCTATTTCAAACCTCATTTTAAGAAACATGTGTGATATTAAATAGTTTAATCTATTCATGATTATTCCAAGGATATATTCCTAAAAATAAGAAAGTCCTCTTTATTTTGCCTGGATTCAGGCTAGTTTTGAAATTTCTACAAAAACCTTCTATGACTATTGCATTGAGATGAGTGCTTTCTCAGCTCCTCAGTTCACTAGGTAAAAGCCTTATCCATACCCATTTTTCTATTATCTAGTACTATATTTGTAATATTAAGTAGGTAGTAAATATTATTTTCCAGAAATTTTCCACAGAATAAAACCACTTAAGGCAAATATACTGCTTAATAGCTTTATAAATCTAACAGTCATGGTTTTTTGGTCAGAGTTAAGGAATAAAATGAGTTTATGGTCTATACATTTCTTTTTTCTTGCCAGTGAAATTGGAACAGGGAGAGGTTTCTTTGGTTCCTGAAGCATGTTTATAAACCTCTTCTAAAATTAGAAGTAATTTATGACTGAATGTTCTGTACAAAACAGCTGTGTATCCATCTGGCCCTGGTGGTTTATTACCTGATATGTCTTATAGGGCAATTTTTAAACATTTCTTTTCATCCACCGAGCTTATTTAATTTCCCTTTGCGTCTGGCCTGAATAATTCCAAAACTCTATTTCATCCTTGTGGCAAACACACAAAATAAATCCCATAATCCCACATGTTATCTTCCAGGGGTCATATTTATAATGTCCATAAATCAAGGAGAAGATTTGAAAAGGATTTTTCTTAAATTCTATTTAGAATTTGTTCATCCTATGCATGAGCTAAGCTTTAACTGATATTGAAGTTGGCTTTTGTCCCAAGTGGGATTATGCCTTTTTAGGCATAGAATCATAGATCTATCTAGAAGGAAGTTGCCAACATTCCACAAAAATTTATCCTCAAAGAAGAGACCATTTCTAAGGAGTTACAATATTTCAAGGGGCAACATGTATAGGTCAATTCATTAAGAATTTATCAGGCTTTCTCTGACATTAAACCTAACAGTAGTAAGAAAATAATGATTGCCTTTGGTTCCAACAGGGCTAACATGGAGAGCCGTCTCCTGGAAAGACCAGGAATCCTGAACCCTAGCTGCCAGGTGTGTGCTGCAGTTAATTATCAGAGTGGACCAGTGCGGGAGGCTTTGTACAGGCCCCTGGCGATGGTCTCTGAAGGACTCACTCTGATGTCCACTGTGTCTGCGGCTTGAGGGCACAACCAAGAGAGAGGCAAGGGGGTGAAATTATTTTGAATGGCTTGTCTAAGTCCAAATGAGGAGAACCCCACATCTGCTGTGAAGGCAAAAAGGCAGGATACTTGTGAAATGGCATAACCTGGACATTGAACTCAGTAAAAACCTAAGCAAATAGCACTGAATGCCTTGGAGAGGTGGTGGACCCAAGTGAGAGAGTGACGGAAAGCCTGTGATCTGCTTGGGTCACCCTACTGTCCATACCCAAAAAATACAACCAAACTTCCACTTAGCCTTGATACGTGGCAAATGAAGTGGTCACAGTGATCCCCCCAAAAGCAGGCACATTACCTGGGTTTCGGGAAGATGGGGTGGGGAGTTAAGGAGTGCTTCCTATAGCTCTGGTGCTCAATGTTGCACATTCAAAACAGAGCCTTGACCACAAGATTAAAAGCCACTTATTTGAGATTTGTTTTTAGTTTTCTTAAGTGACAAGGTAAAGAAGTTTGAAGGGTCTAGATGACCTATAGTGTTCTCTTTGACTCAAAACATTTAACCAAATACCTAATAATGCCTACCATTATCTACCTAAGGTTTACTCTATCCTAGGCACAGGCATCGCAGCTAGCAGAGTATAAGAATTAAAAGGTAAAAGACTATAACATTTGCTCCCAGATCTCCTATGGAAAAAGAACTATGTCTTATTTGTCTTTGCATTCTCTGGACATCACTGGGCATACAGTGGGCACTCAGATAAATATTAAACTAAATGATCTAAAGCTGTAACTAATTCAAGAAGTGAAAATGCCTCCAAAGAAAGTTTTAGAATTTTATCAGTAATGCAGTATTTATTTTTAGTCATGTAAATGACATCATAGAAAAGTGATATCCCCTATATTATTCTACTTGCTTTAAATAAAATATCTCAGAATACAAACATCAAAGCTTGATCCTGACACCTGAAACTAACACAACATTGTAAATCAACTATACTCCAATAAAAATTCAAAAAAACAAAAGCTTGATCTTGTTTTAGAAGAGGGATTCAATTTTGCTTCTTTGTTAAGACTGGATATGTAAAATTTCCTGCAGTGGGAATAGTCCCCAAAGTATACTCCGCAGAACACCTGTTCTACAGGTCGCTAGTACTCTTTAGGTTCCACTTTCCTAATGGGCCACCATTAGGCTGGGACTAATGGTTTGTGGTCAGCTGGGAGTTGATCAAGAGTCCCACAGCTGGGACTCTTCTGTTTGTGGTCAAAAATATTAGGAGAGGGCTTCCCTGGTGGCGCAGTGGTTGAGAGTCTGCCTGCCAATGCAGGGGACACAGGTTCGAGCCCTGGTCCGGGAAGATCCCACATGCCATGGAGCAACTGAGCCTATGGGCCACAACTACTGGGCCTGCGCTCTAGAGCCCGCAAGCCACAACTACTGAGCCCACATGCCACAACTACTGAAGCCCGTGCGCCTAGAGCCCGTGCTCTGCAACAAGAGAAGCCACCACAATGAGGAGCCCGCACACTGCAACAAAGAGTAGCCCGCGCTCGCCACGACTAGAGAAAGCCCGCACACAGCAAGGAAAACCCAACACAGCCAAAAATAAAAATAAATAAATTTATAAAATATATCTATATCTATATCTATATCTATATCTATATCTATATCTATATATATATTAGGAGAAGAGGACAAGGGATAAGAAACCAGGTTCCCAAATCATAACTTCTTGAGCATCCATTGCTACTGAGGGAGCTAAGAAATGCTTTCGGGGCCACTGGGAACTAAGGGCAAAGGGGAAAGGATAATTTAGGCAAGGGAACATGACGTGAGTACAGGAGAAGATGAAGGAAAGACAAAAATGAAAAGACAACAAATATAAGGTGAGAAGAGATATAAAACCACAATTAACACCCCCTTCCACATTCCACAATAATCTCAGAGTTGAGTAAAATTTAAGCCAGCAGAGAGCAGCTGACCAGTGGCCTGAAGACTGCCCTTTCCCCTAGGCCCTCAGCCTCTGAGCCTTGGCCTCCTAAGCCAAGGGAAGCCATCTAAATACACAGCCAACCTTTGTTGTCACTGTGATATTTCCTTCATGTTTCTCACTATTAGAGATTCTGCCATTTTGAATGTACAATATACCGTTCACTAAAATGATTTCATCTTGAGAAAAACAAGAGCACACAAAGGTTGGGCATCAGGCAGAGACCATGGTTATTTGGCTTTAGAATCTCAGACTCATAGATATTCGGAATGTAAGGCCCTTGGAGCCAACTTGTTTTGGTGTCTGTCCTGCAAGTGGCCGTCAGAGATGTGTGCTTTCATAAACACTGCTCTTTATCTGAGGATCATTAAAGGTAAACCACCACTGTTCACTGCAGCTTCCCATCAGGAGGGACAGTCTAGATGACTTCTTGGGGCCTGTAGACTGTTAACTAAAATATTTGCACCAACCATATCAGATGCAAGCTGGAGGGTTTGGAATGCTATCTGCAATAGTGACATCTGGTGGCTTCTAAGTCCTACTACACCTCATTATGGCAGGAAATAAAACCTGGATTTTAAGCAGTATTTGGTGACAACATAAAGATATTACATGAGTTCTGGAAAAGGGCCCCAGAAATGTTAAGATTTAACAACTTCTGCTCGAAGCTTACGTTGCTTGTTATATTAAAAATAATGACAAAAGAACTATTGTGATGTAAGTCCTTGTTTCTACAGTGGAAGTAGTTAGGGAAATAACCAATTACCTTGATTGCAAGGGGTGCAGCATGTCTTCAAGTGATGTTTTCAGTGAATTTTTTGTCCATGATCTGCTCTGAAGTACTCCTCACCCACACATCTGATAAGTGGTGGCAGCCAGGTAACCCTGCCCATACTCCCTGTACCTTTAAAATGAAATGGACAATAAGCATTTTCTCCTGAGAATCCTGATTTGGGAGAATAAAACATAATGTCATTTATCTGGAGAGCTGAAGGAGGAAGTATCCCATGACATATAGGGACAGCCAAAATGGGCCCTGTACACAGTAAAGTTTTGAGGAATCAGGGTCTATGAAGACATAGACAAAGCTGGCCAGGAGACAGAAGGATGAAATCAACGTCAGAAAGGCCAAGGAGTATAAAAGAAAGCTAGGGAAATCCAGGAGAAGGAAGAGGACAGAGGTGACTACTCTTGATTTCTGCCCTTCTGTGGGCCCAATTGTTCTTTAATTTTTCAAAAATTTCACAGAGATAATTTGAGTGATGTCTTGAGCACAAAAAGAATCTTGATATCAAGTCTTTCTTACAACTCTGAATTGCTTTTCATATTGCACCAGTTCCTAGTACTGTTGTTGCCTATTTTCCTTATTTCTCTCCAGTGCTCAACAGCCCTAATTGAGAGGGCTTCTTGCTTAGAACAACATGATATTGGACACTTTGCTTCTATACGGCTGCATTAAAGACTCAGTCATCAGAGAAAAATATAACCGAAGGATTTCTTTGTCTTTTACTCAGAAAGGCTCAATTCATTCTGCAGTGGTTCTTGAAAGTTCAGAGTCAATCTGAACACGTGCCAGCATGCTCATCCATCTTCCCCATTCCACCTTCCAAACCTGCTCTCCCCTGTATTGTCAGCTTCCCTCCAGGAACCTAACCCAGAGAGCTAGGAGTCATTCTAGATCCTTTCTCATACCCCATATCCAACCGGGTGTCACCAAATCTGCTAAACTTAGAATTGCAGAAGCATAAATCTTAGCTACTACTATAGACAGAAAGTTTGTGCCCCCCCACCAAATTCACATGTTGAAACCTAACCCCCAGTATGATGGTATTTGGAGGTGGGACCATTGGGAGGTACTTAGGTCATAAGAGTGGAGACTTCATGAAAAGGATTAGTTCCCTTATAAAAGAAACCCCAGAGAGTTCCATTGCCCCTTCCACCATGTGAGGACACAGCAAAAACACACCATCTATGAAACAGGAAGCAGGCCCTCACTGTACAATGAATTCACCAACACATTGATCTTTGACTTCCCAGCCTCCAGAACTATGAGAAATGAATTTCTGTTGTTTATAAGCCACCCGGTCTATGATAGTCTGTTATAGCAACCCAAACGGGCTAAGACAGCCACCAACTGGCTTTGTGTAGTTTTCTTACACATTGCCTCATTCCTTTGGCCTAAAATAGAAACGCTTCTTAGAGAGTTAACACATGAAACTCTGATCAGTTCTACCACCATTGTCAACAATCAAAACCAATGGACATTTTTTTCCTATTGTAAATTGATGTAGTTATAAATCAAAATTGTTTTGGTCTTAAGTAAACATTTATTTATCCAACAGATAATCTGACCAAATAATATGTGTCAGGCACTCTGCCGGGCATAAAGATAAGAAATGTGATTCAAATAACTCATGTTTTGAAGAGACATGCTTTTAAACTAACAATTAAATGGTATTCATGCTATAATAAATGTCTGGATAAAAAATATCAGGAAATAGAGAAAGAAACCCTGAATTCTGCCTAAGGAATAGAGATGAGAAAACGATATGAACCTTCAGAATCAAACAGATATCACAAAAAAAGTATTAGGAATATCATTTGTGTCTGTTGTTATGAAATAGGAAAAAAATCATCTTTATATGTGATTTACGTATAAATGATGTGACTGCGTGTAAAATGTAAATAAACATTCTTTCCTAGATTTTCAGCACCACCCCATAAAAACAGCAGCAAAATAGGGAAAAGATAAGATTTGGTTTTCCCAAGAGGAAGGTGATGAGGCAACAATTCTCAAAATTCTTCCATCGAGAGGACCAGGAAGTAGAGTGAATGGACCATGTGTCAAATTATCCTGAAGTGCTGCACCCCACTGACCTGTGCCTCACTCACAGCCAAAATGTCCTTGATGTTCCTATGCCCATCATAATAAAGGGCAGAGAACTGGAAAACTTGTATAGAGACGGAGCTGTGCAGGAAAAATCTTGCCCACTGATCAAAGTAGAACAGAACAAATCACTTGAGATTCTTTCCATGGGTCAAAGCTGCAGGGGGCAAATAGGCACTGTCACACTGCATTTTGGGCCAGGTTTGTGTCAAAATGGATACCACGGCAAAAGAACACAAATGACACAGCATCTTGCACCAAGAGCATTATCTGAGAGAAACAGAAAATAGACTGGGCTCCACATTCTCTCACCAAGTTCAAGGCCATCTCAGTAGAAGAGTGGCCATAGTGTTACCTGAATTATCCACCCTCTTCGCTAACCCGATAGTACAGGTTCTTTACTCTTTCAAAGATCGTGGTTCCCAGAACATCATAAACAGTGATTTAGAATCCTAAGAAGAAAACCCAAGAGGTGAAAAGGAAAGAGTTATCTAGGAAGCTGAATTGCAAATGAGTTGTATTAAATTAAGTGACTTTCAGCCTCACCTTTGGAGGTGTTATGTACCCCACATAGGGGAGACATCTTCCTCCTTCGGGGTGGGAATATGACAATTAACATAGTGATATGAAATTTGAATAGAAAATAAATTGTGCTGAATCTCACATATGGTGTCCTAAAAATGTACAAAATGATGTCATCCAAAGGAAGGGGGTGGGGAGGGAGATGGCAATTAGATGGATGAGGAAGAGGCAGTTGAGAAAACAGATTAATGATGCCTTTGACACAATCAGCCTGAGAGGAATACTGGTTTCCATGACAACCAAACCACTTAACCTAAATTAACAAAGCTGTTAAAAAAGAAAAACTTAAAACATGGGGAGGGGAAAACCCAGTGCATCCTCTTTGGGGAAATTAAGTAGCCTGTCCCATCAGCACCCGTGAGAGGTGTGTGTGTTAACTACATATCGGCAGGGTGTGTATTCTCTTTCACCCTCTGGTTCCCAGTAATTAGTTTTCAGAAACAGCCCAAGGACGTTGAGAAATTGCAACTAATTAGTGCAGTTTTCTGATAGAACTGCCTTATTATTCTGATGCAGCCTTAGCTAGACAGCAAGGACAAGGAATAGACAAAAGGCTGCCTCTTGCTTTTCCCCAACTTTGTGTCGATATCTATACCCAAAGATGTTCACAACATCCTCCCAGGAAAACTTTCTCAAGAGTATGCAGGTCGGACTGAATTCCGGAATTTTGTTTGTAGCAGAGAATAGCTGGTTGTGTAGTAAAGCACAGAGGCCATTCATGATGAGACAATGTTCAAATTAAATAATAAAATGTTTATGCATAATTTAATTTCCCCTATATAATAAAAGGGATCATTGGAAAATAAAAATAATTGTATATTCCTGAGTTACTTTTAATACAGTGTAGAACTAACCCTCAATTTTTCTGGTTCTGAGGTGAGCTTGTCTGAATCACAGTAGACATAACTGAAGGTGAATCTGACAGAGACAGGAGAGCAGGGAAGGAGCAGTGTAGTTCATCTTTATAAGCTTGTAAGTCTCCGTTACTAATTCCAACATTACTGTCCCACTTCTACTGAGCCTGAAGATGGCTGGGAAAAGGGGACTTCCCTTGAGCTGCCTCTTTGTTTTCTCCATTAAAAATATATCCAGTATAGATAGTCTACTGCCAACATAAGCAAGAAAGGAAAATAAAATAGGAACTCTAATAATACTGAGAGCACTGTCAAGTTTTAACATTTCTTATAGGTGATATTTTCTAATTTTATGAGAAAAAAATATATAAGTATTATATCAATGAAATTCTGTTAAATCCTGGTTAACATATATTAAATTTTATGAAAAACTAATACTACATTACAGTTTTGAAAAACAAAATTCAAGCTTCCATCAAGTTCAGTTTTAATTAAATCTAAAAGGGAAGAAATTTGCACATTGGAAATTTTCTTAAAAATAAAGAGCATGATGCATACCCACACAGCATCCACACCAGGGTATCTCCTATTTCACAATTGGGTTATAAATTTTGACTCACATTTTGCTTCCAATGCCAGGGATTCAAGAAATATCACTTTACCTGTGAGATGGAAGTGCTATTAATTTGGTAGAAGAAAAGAACACCGCATTGTTTACATTTTACCTTTCACTTTTCACGTTATTGGTGTTTTATAGCTCTTCCTTTATGAATTGCCTATGTCCTTTTCTTCTGCTAGGGTCTTCTAATTTTTCTTATAACTATTATTGAAATTATAAAACATTAAGAGTATTAATCTTATTCCTGCCACATTTATGAAAAATATCATTCCAGATTATTCCTTTTGATTTTGATGTGTCTTGGCATACAAAAGTTTTTCATTTTTATTGGTAAAATCTAGTGATATTTTCCTTTGAGGTTTCACCTTTTATTTTTACGTGTGGAAATTTTATAATTCTTAGAGCAGTCCAGTATTCATGTATATTTAATGTAATGATTTAGTTGATCTAGGATTTATTTTGATATATGGATCTAACTCAATATTATCTGTATAATCAATTTCCCCAATACTTTTTAAATTGAGATATAATTCACATAAAATCCACCATTTTCAAGTGTACAATTTGGTGGGGTTTTTTAAAATATATTTATTTAATTAGTTAGTTTTGGCTGCATTGGGTCTTTGCTGCTGCACGCGGGTTTTCCCTAGTTTTTGTGAGCGGGGTCTACTCTTTGTTGTGGTGTGTGGGCTTCTCATTGTGGTGGCTTCTCTTGCTGCAGAGCACAGGCTCTAGGCGCACAGGCTTCAGTAGTTGTGGCACATGGGCTCAGCAGTTGTGGCGCACGGGCTTAGTTGCTCCACGGCATGTGGGATCTTCCCGGACCAGGGCTCGAACCCGTGTCCCCTGCATTGGCAGGTGGATTCTTAACCACTGCCCCACCAGGGAAGTCCCGATGGTTTTTAATATATTCACAAAGTTGTGCAACCACCACCACTATCTAATTCCAAAATATTTTCATCACTCCCAAATAAATCCAATACCTATTAGGAATCACTCTTCCTCCAGCCCCTGGCAACCACTAAGCTACTGTCTGTGTATTCTGAAGATTTCATATTAATGGAATCACACAATATATGACTTTTATGTCTGGCTCCTTTCACGAAGCACAATGTTTTCAAGATTTGCCCATGTTGTAGCATGTATCAGTACCACATTCCTTTTTTGGCTGAGTAATATTCCATTGTATCCATATATACATTTTATCCATTCATCAGTTGATGGATATTTGGGTTGTTTCTACTTTTTGACTATTATGAATAATGCTGCTATAAATATTCATGTGCAGGTTTCTATGTGGACATATTTTTAATTCTCTTGGGCATATACCTAGGAGTGAGACCTTGTGATTCTTTCTTTATGATACATTAAATTCCTATTTTTATAAGAATTGGTTTCAGGGTTCTCTGATCTTTTCCACAGTCCTGTCACTTCTTTTTGCAAATACCAAACTTTTCCAATTTTAGTAGCCTTGTGTTTTATTAGCTCATAGGGCAAATCACCCTTTTTTCTTTCTTAATTTCTCAACTATTATTGCCTGATGACTCTTCACTGTCAATTCTAGAATAATTTTGTCATGCTGCTGGTATTTTGATTGGGAGTGGAAAATTAATTAGGGAAAATTAATTTGGAAAAATACTGATATCTTTTGCAATATTTCATCTTACTATCCACAAACATGGTGTATCTCTTCTTTTATTTAAATCTTCTGCTATATCTCCCACTAAAATGTTGGGACTTTCCTCACAGAGGACTCACCCATTCCCTGTTAAGGGAACTAGATACTCTAACCTTTGAGGTGATGACAGTGGGACGCAGCCTATGAGCTGAAGTTAACCAAGCAAAGACCTAAGGGAAGACTACCCTGAACAGAGCAGATGATGAGGCAAAGGCTCTGGGGTCAATACCAGTTGACCTATGAAAGTAACAGTGAGAAGGTGAGGGCAGCTGCGACACAGTGGGCGAGGAAGAGCAGGGGGAGTTAAAGTTAGACTTAGCAGGACTCAGATCACATAGAGCCTTGGTGGTCCAACAGGAACCCTTGGACTTTTGTCTCATACAAATAGGAAGCCACAGGAGATTTTAAAGCAGGCATCCGCATGATCCTGCATGAAGAAGGCAGCTCCCTCTGGTCCAGCTAGGAAGTGACTCTCTCAGTGTGATCACATAACCTCCTGCCCCATAGCCAGGGCCAAGACTTATAGCCAGGAGGGAACTTGAGGGTGCTGGGAGAAGCCAGCTGGTAAACACTCACCTTCTCTTAACAGGCTCATCAGGACCACTAACCCCCCAAAACCTCCCACAGGTGACCCACCACCATTCACACACTTATTATGCTGACACCACCAGCACCACCAGAGGAAACTGCAGGTCCCAGAGGTACCCATTCCCCATCTGCCCGCTCAAACACCTATGTTCTGCGGAATATACTTTGGGGACTATTCCCACTGCTGGCCCATGCTTCTCCCTCAAAGCTTCTGCCAGAAGGAGGATGGGGACTTTCAATACCAAGAAAGGTGCCAGAAGTCACTGAAACCACCCACCACCCTTAAGGGCTTTGTCGTTGCTTCTTACTCACCCAACTGGGACCTGCTATCTTCACGGCCGATACTCTCTCAACCTTCATCCTCACTGTGGTCCCAGCCATTCAGGTTGCATGAAGGAATTTGCCCTGGTAACATCCGGTGAGCTCACACCCTCTCAACCTGCCAGGGAAGCTGAAGCTGCTGCCAGGCTGAGGGGGCCAGCCCTCATGGGATACATATTGAATTCTAGACAACTGTTAGCATCCATTCCAACATCCTCCTAGTGGGCCTTCCTAAACTGAAGAAGTTTGAAAGCTAAAAACCACATTTCCCAGATACCCTTGCTGCTACAGATCTGGGCATGAATTTCGTTAGGTGTCGTAACAGGAGATCTGAAGGCAGAGGTAAGGCCCATCTTCCTGCAACTCTGGGCTGTTTACACTGGCAAGAAAGCTGTGGGAGACACAGATTTTTTCTGCAACAGGGTCTGCGTGCAGCACCTAGAGACCAGGTGGCTTCCTGATACCAGGATTACAGATACACGGCATGTTTTCTAGTTCAAGGTTAAATGTGGCAGCTTCGTAATGCTTCACCTTCCTGAGTATGTCCCCAGGTGAGTCACTTCTTCCATGTCTGGAGTCATTCCTGGAGGCCCAGCCTAGAATCTACTTGTCCAATCTGTCTGATGATTTTGTAAGCACCTAGTTTCCTGTTTTAAATCCTTTTCTTCTTAAAGCACCTAGAATGATTTCTACTGAATCTCAACTAATATTGAAATAACAACAAAAAAAAACAATGATCTACCATGAGAGAACCAACGTAGGTTTATCTCCTCAGCAATCTCCATACAGCTTATTCACCTTGCATAGCAAAACCATTTTTGCCTGTTCACAGTCCTAAAGAACTGCCTTCACTTGCCACTTCCCCTCTACACGCAGGTTTAGTCATCTGTCAAGCCTGAAGGAAATTTCTAGGCTTCTCTTTTCCAGCTATTCTATGTAGTCCTTCCAGAAGACAACTCAACTGAGGTCTTCCAAGAAGAGGCAAGTCTAGGAAAGGACTCCTGACACCAGTAATCATTCAATACATATTGAAGGCCCATGCTTTGCCAGGGCTGCTTGAAAGGGACTGCTCAAAATCCCGACACCCTCACATTTTTGGTATGAAGGTCATCATGCAGGGACCAAGAGGGAGGCATTTAATTGTCCCTGCACATCAATTCTCTGTGGCGTTGAAAGAAAAAGAAAGCACTGTGGTATTATGGTCCAGCTGCAGTACAGTCAAAGGCTTGACAAAGTTGATTTAGGGGCCTGCCTGAGCCTGCTGTCCCTGCAGCACTAAAACCAAAGGAAGACTTTTCAGTAGGACAGGCTCCTCCTGGAGATGAACTTCCTGCACTCCCACTTATGACTGGTGGGAAAGCCATAGGGCAGCCCATTCAATCTTGGAACATAAGAATGTTTCTGCACAAGGCAGAGACTTTCCTCCGTGTGTGTGTGTGTGTGTGTGTGTACTCATGTGCAGAGAAGAACACACGCATGTATACGCACTTTGTATTGGTAGTGATCTTAGGAAGGAAAAAAAATCTCTTGTGGAGCCTTGGAACTCCAAGCAAATGCTACCTGGAAATGTGGATTTTTCTCTTTAGCCAACAGACCGTCTTCTGAATTTAAGTCTATAGACTTTAGCATACAAAAAAAGAGACATCACAGATACCACAGGTTTGTTACAGTACAGTGAGTTAAACTTTGTTGAATTACTAGTGAAACTTGGTTTTTGAGAGGATTGGTTGGGTATTTGTGCCCCTGTGGTCTGGCCTGTGAAAACCTAGCCCCTCTAGATAAGTGCCATGACGACCACTAGTCAGTCCAGTTCAGAGGCATCCTGCCCCACTCTGAGGTGTCCTGAAACAACAGATTCACACGTTGACCCATGCCCTTCTGTAACTTGCTAAAGTCCCACTGGCAGAATTGTCACCCTGAGCAGAGGGGGCCGACAATACACACCTCTGAGTTCTGTGGTGTGAGAGCCACGCTCCCTACCACGGCTCTCTACAGGGCTTGGCCTTGAAGAGTGAGGGCTGTAACCTTTATTCCTTACTTTCCCCTTTTCCCATTGGGTCAAGGGTAAGGGGTAAATGGTGATAAAATGTGTTTACTTAACTTACCTCTATCTTATGAACTGAGTTCTCTGAGTAAGACCTGCTCAGAAAAGAAGCTTCAGAACTAAGAAGCAAACACCTATGTCCATTGGCAACTGACAGTGTTACATGAGTGCCTTTCCCCAAATCAAAGGATGTAATGAATGTCCTAGTTAAGACTTTCTACTCTTTTCTCAATCTTTCATTTTTGGTATTGTGTTTTCTTCTGTAAATTGTGATTTTCATTCTTTTGATTTTGCAGAATTGCCTACAATTTAAAATGCTTCTTAGGGAGATCAGCTCGGTGCTTTGTAACCACCCAGAGGGGTGGGATAGGGAGGGAGACGCAAGAGGGAAGAGATATGGGAACATATGTATATGTATAACTGATTCACTTTGTTATAAAGCAGAAACTAACACACCATTGTAAAGCAATTATACTCCAATAAGGATGTAAAAAATAATAATAAATAAATAAAATGCTTCTTGTCTCAGTAGGTGTCTGGTCATTCATACTCAGCATTATTTGAATGATTTGGTGCATAAAACAAAATACATCATAGAGAAGACAAGCATACATTTGCTTAACAGTAACAACAAAAATTGCAGCCACTGCAATCATCAACCATCTACATTAGACTCGAACTGAAGCCAAAGCCCAGGGACTTGATGATGGGATGAAAGGCCCTAGAAAGTTCCCAGCTTTTCTTCTATTCACAGCTTGTAAAGACCAGAAGCATGGCTTACCTTTGTAAATGTGAGTGCCAGGTCAAGGTCTACCAGAAGCTCTTCTAATTCTATGAAATCATGTTTTCAGGGCTCTTCCTAAATAAATGCCTGAACTACAGGGAAGCACAACCTCAATGACTGTTCCAGGAGACAGTTCGGAAGCCTAGCTTCAGTGCAATCGCCAGCTCTGGGAACTACCTATGTCATTCTATAGCTACCTGTCCAACAAAGATAGGAAAGGAAGCAGCCTTAGCTTAATTGTCAGGTCCTCTCCAAGGAAGGGGCTACTGTCAGAAGAGCTAAACATGGCTGGAGAGTCAGGAATTGCTCGCAACATTCATGGAGGAATCACCAAAAGGCAGTAATGCGAGGACAGTTGGTAGCTAGAGGGCTGTGAGAGCTTTCTCTCATCTGGGAGAGAAATTGCTGGCCTTGGAACAGGAGACTTTTTCCTTTGGACTAAGCTTTACAAACCCTTCCTTCAGAGGGCAGAAGATTGCTCAAGTCAATCAGAAACCAATTTTGTGACGAAGCAGGTGAGAAAGGAAAATGTGAAATCAAATCAATCATGCTTCTGAAGATTTGGGAAGACTTCCAGGGATCACTTTTAGGGAAATGAAAATTGAGCATCAAACGTTGATGGAAAAATTACTATGGGGGATATGGAAGAAGAGAGTTCATATGGAAGGAAAGATGGAACAGTTGCTGAGTTCGTGCTTCCCTTTGGCTTGGACATTTAATAAGTAAGAGCCATGAAAATGGATTCTAAGTCTATTGAATTAGACCTGGAGTTGACTTGTTTCTTGATAACCAATGGCAGACACTGGGTTTTATTTATTTATTTTTTGATGTGGACCATTTTTAAAGTCTTTATTGAATTTGTTACAATATTGCTTCTGTTTTTTTTTTTTTTTTTTTTTTTTTTTGCGGTACGTGGGCCTCTCACTGTTGTGGCCTCTCCCATTGCGGAGCACAGGCTCCGGATGCACAGGCTCAGCGGCCATGGCTCACGGGCCCAGCTGCTCCGCGGCATATGGGATCCTCCCGGACCGGGGCACGAACCCGTATCCCCTGCATCGGCAGGCGGACTCTCAACCACTGCGCCACCAGGGAGGCCCTGCTTCTGTTTTATGCTATGGTTTTTTGGCCCCAAGGCATGTGGGATCTTAGCTCCCCGACCAGCAATCGAACCTTCACTCCCTAAATTGGAAGGCAAAGTCTTAACCACTGGACCACCAGGGAAAGTCCCAAAACTGGGTTTTAATACCAATTATTGAGAATTTGTGCTGACTTGGTCCCTACTTTCTATACAATATATCCCAACAATGACAATCCAGCCATGGATTTTGTTAATCAAAATCTTGGACACTGGAACTTCCCTCGTAGTCCAGTGGTTAAGACTCTGCGCTTCCACTACCGGGGGCACAGGTTCTATCCCTGGTTGGGGAACTAAGATCCCGCTCACATGGCGATGTGGAAAAAAAAAGATCTTGGACATTTACTATTTTTTGATGTGTCTAGTAAACTAAGTGTAGGGATATAAAACTCATCTAGAAAGATGAGGAGGGCATCCTGGAGGCACAGACAGGTGCACCAATCTGAAATACCATCCTTCCCTATGGCCCTCGCCATCTCACTTTCTGCTTAGACAGGTGAGAATATTTAGAGATAGCCTTGGGGCCTTCTCCTGTGTAGAACTCAAGAGATAGAAATGTGAGAGCCACTACAACGAACCACACTGTGGCTGGCACTCCATACACAGATCGCTGAATGTCTCAGGGACAGCTTCCAGTCCTGAAAGCAAGTGAAACGAGATGTCTAAAAGAGCATGACACCAGTAACTATCTTATTTTACAGATGAGATGAACCTTCTCAGAAGTTTCCAAACATAAGGCTCCTTTTCAAGAGCCATGGTTTCATTGACAGTGAACATCTTACAGCTAGTTTTGGGGGGGAGGTGGGGTGGGGTGTGATAATGGCGCTTTTATTTTATTTTTTTAACATCTTTATTGGAGTATAATTGCTTCACAATGCTGTGCTAGTTTCTGCTGTATAACAAAGTGAATCAGCTATACATATACATATATCCTCATAGCTCCTCCCTCTTGCGTCTCCCTCCCACCCTCCCTATCCCACCCCTCTAGGTGGTCACAAAGCACCGAGCTGGTCTCCCTGTGCTATGCAGCTGCTTCCCACTAGCTATCTGTTTTACATTTGGTAGGGTATATATATAAATGCTACTCTTTCACTTCATCCCAGTTTACCCTTCCCCCTCCCAGTGTCCTCAAGTCCATTCTCTACGTCTGCATCTTTACTCCTGTCCTGCCCCTAGGTTCATCAGAACCTTTTTTTTAGATTCCATATATATGTGTTAGCATATGGTATTTGTTTTTCTCTTTCTGACTTGCTTCAGTCTGTATGACAGACTCTAGGTCCATCCACCTCACTACAAATAACTCAGTTTCGTTTTTTTATCTTATGGCTGAGTAATATTCCATTGTATATATGTGCCACATCTTCTTTATCCATTCATCTGTCAATGGACACTTAGGTTGCTTCCATGTCCTGGCTACTGTAAATAGTGCTGCAATGAACACTGTGGTACATGACTCTTTTTTGAATTATGGTTTTCTCAGGATATATGCCCAGTAGTGGGATTGCTGGATCGTATGGTAGTTCTCTTTTTAGTTTTTTAAGGAACCTCCATACTGTTCTCCATAGTGGCTGTATCAATTTACATTCCCCCCAACAGTGCAAGAGGGTCCCCTTTTCTCCACATCCTCTCTAGCATTTATTGTTTGTAGATTTTTTTGATGATGGCCATTCTGACTGGTGTGAGGTGATACCTCATTGTAGTTTTGATTTGCATTTCTCTAATGATTAGTGATGTTGAGCATCCTTTTCTGTGTTTTTTGGTAATCTGTGTATCTTCTTTGGAGAAATGTCTGTTTAGGTCTTCTGCCCATTTTTGGATTGGGTTGTTTGTTTTTTTGATATTGAGCTGCATGAGTTGCTTGTATATTTTGGAGATTAATCCTTTGTCCATTGCTTCATTTACAAATATTTTCTCCCATTCTGAGGGTTGTCTTTTCATCTTGTTTATGGTTTCCTTTGCTGTGCAAAAGCTTTTAAGTTTCATTAGGTCCCATTTGTTTACTTTTGTTTTTAATTTCCATTTCTCTAGGAGGTGGGTCAAAAAGGATCTTACTGTGATTTATGTCATAGAGTGTTCTGCCTGTTTTCCTCTGTTTTATAGTTTCTGGCCTTACATTTAGGTCTTTAATCCATTTTGAGTTTATTTTTGTGTATGGTGTTAGGAAGTTCATTCTTTTACGTGTAGCTGTCCAGTTTTCCCACACCACTTATTGAAGAGGCTGTCTTTTCTCCACTGTATATTCTTGCCTCCTTTGTCAAAGATAAGGTGACCATATGTGCATGGGTTTACCTCTGGGCTTTCTATCCTGTTCCATTGATCTATATTTCTGTTTTTGTGCCAGTACCATACTGTCTTGATTACTGTAGCTTTGTAGTATAGTCCTTACAGCTATTTTTAAAAGATGCATTTATCTTTCTGATAGCTAGTCAGTAAGTTTCCTTTCAGGGTCAAATTTAGCCTGATTTGGCCTTAGAAAGATCACCTGGTTGAGGAAGGGTGGAGGAGGAATGTGTCCTGTTCTTACTGGATAAGAGTTATGCATAAATCTCTGACAAGGATTAGAAAAATCGAATTCCCCAAGGCAAGGAAATGTCAGAATACATGTAATTCCTACTAGATTAAGGGGCACCATTAATGGTCTACTGGTGGATCTAACTTGTAAGGGGCATATGCGAACCATGGGAGAAGATAATGATGAATTCTAAGTAAAGGGAGTTTTCCTAAATAATCATTCTGTCATCATTAAAAAAAAACAAACAAAAAACCCCTACTTTTCCTGGTATAAAGGATTCCATCTCTTTTCAGAGAAGCCATTTTATGGACAAAAGAAAGACTCCTTAGTTCCATCCCTACATTGGTTCCATTATCACCATTCTTACCTCCATGTTCACCTAGCGTTTGCCAAATAGATATTTTGCCAAATTAACTTATCTGATAATGGAGGAGAAATCAGAAAAAGAGGTGATTATCTCAGGACTTTAAAAGATTATAATTTTCATTGGGGTTTGAGGAAGCTTTAGTATTCTAAACAACTTCAAACACACAAAAAAATAAAAATAAAAAGAGAAAACATTTCCTCTGGTAATAAAGAAAAATACAGTCTCCAAAATATTATTAAAATGACTTTGCTTTTAATCTCAACATAGAAGTGCTCTGTTTAAAACTATTAATGGTTTACTAACATAAACCATTAAGTGAAGGAGAAAAATAAAGTGGAATCTTTCAGGGCTAGAATGAACTCTTCTTTTTTTCCATTTAATATTTGGGTAGGAACAATTCTTGGAAATGATCACAAACGCAATAATTACTGGCTTAATTCTAACTAGATTTGCAGTCATTTCTTTTCATGTTATTTTTGGCATGCTGGCTGTAGAAGTGGCATGCTGTAATGTTGATATAACCAATTTCTCAGAAAACAAGATTTGTGACAATTTGCTGCATTCTGCTCCAGAGACAATCTGAGGCTTTCAAAGTGGGGCTAAAAATGCACACAAATCTTCCCCCACACAGCTGCTTCTTGTTTAACATTGTCAAAAATTTTTAATTAAAATTTTAGATTTTATGCTTGACTTTTTTTTTCCCTTTAAAGCTCAAATGACACTCTGCCTCTTTTAGATATTTGAGAGTCTGCAAAAAGCTAGATAAAGGTCCTAATTGTTTTATCGGAAGAGTTTGTTTTTAAGCTCTTAATATTATTCATCTATATTATATTTTATTCAATCTAAACCTCAACAGGCTCAATGTAGCTTTGAGAGTGAACAGAGTGTATAATTCACCCCAATTCATAACTATGGATGAAATGCCACGGGCACTCCCTGAGCTCTCCTTATAAAAGTCTCCAGCCACATGGTTTTCAATGCCATCTGTAGGACAAGGACTCCCAATTTTTTATCTCAACCCAAATTCCTCTCTCCCAAATTCCAGAGTCATTTATCCAACTACCCTTTCAATATCAAGACATCTATTTAATAGATATCTCAAACTCATTATGTCCAAAACTGATTTCTGAGCAGCCCCCCAAAATCTGCTCTGTCTGTCACTCTATCTCAGTTAATGGAATGCCATTCTTCCAGGTGTCCAGGACCAAACCCAAAACATCACATTCTGGTCTGAGCTACCATTTTGTCTGTATTCCTGCAATAGCCTCCTGTCTCTCTGCTCTGCCCTTGTCCACCTCACTCTATTCTCAGCATGACAGCCGGGGTAAACTTTTCAAAACATGTCACCATGTGTCACTTCTGCAAGGAAAATTCTGCAATGTCTCCTCATTTCAGTCAGGGTAAAGTTCTTAAAAGGGCCCCATTACCATACAAAGGTACCTTATAAACCTCTCATAGGGAGACAATTCTCCTGTTGCTTTCTGCACATCTTGCAAGAAGAGGCACTAACTTTGTTCTAGATCATGTTTTCAAAAATCTTTGGATAGCGAGCAGCTTTGCAAAATATAGTGTCTCCTTCCAGAGCAGAGGGCAGGTGTGCTACCTGTCCAGTGTGACAAAGATAATGTCTCCCTCCAGAGCAAAGGGCAGGCAGGTTGGCTTGTAATCCATTATAAGAGATTCGGGTTCCCTGAGCTCAGGGTTCCCAGCTGTGATGGAAACCCACTGGGGAAGCAGCAGCCACCTGGGTGCCTCACATCACCCCCATGGGTCTTGAAAAGAGAAGGGGACTGATGTAAATATACTGATGCTCGTGCTACTTGAGGTGCCATGAGTAATGAGGGGTTTTTGCCTCTGACTCAGGAATCTCATGTCTTCTGCCAGAATCCACAAAATCATGTAGGTTAAACTTGTTAGCTTGCAAAGAGAGCAAAATCTCAGAGCCTCCACAGTTCTGACACCTCTCTGACCCATCTCCTACAACGGTCCCCCTTGCTCACTTCAGGTCAGCCATGTGGTCCTCTCTCTGTTCTTTGAATGCATTGGGCACACTCCTTTCTTTTTTTTTTTTTTTCGGTACGCAGTCCTCTCACTGTTGTGGCCTCTCCCATTGCAGAGCACAGGCTCTGGACATGCAGGCTCAGCGGCCATGGCTCAGGGCCTAACCGCTCCGCGGAATGTGGCACACTCCTTTCTTAATGCCTTTGCACTGAGTTTGTTTTCTGCCTGAAATATTCTTCCCCCATATATCTAGTTAGCTCCTCCCCCTCTGTAAAGTCTTGGCTCTAGTTTCATCTTCTCAATGAGGCAGACTCTAATCATCTCACTTAAAATAGCAACAGATACTCTTCCCTGCCTCAACATTTCCAGCTCTCTTTACTTGGCTCTATTTTTTCTTTTTTCCGTTGCACACATTCACATTCTTCATATTATAGAGGGGTCAGCGAATGTTTTCCCAAAGGCCAGATAGTAGATATATAATAAATATTTTAAGTCTATAGGCCTTAAGGTCTCTGTTGCAACTACTCAAATCTGCCATTGTGGTGGGAAAGCAGCCATAGATAGTATGTAAATGAATGGGCGTGGCTATTTTCTAATAACACTTTATTTACAAAAATAGGCAGCTGGCTTGTAGGCCTTATATTGCCAACCCCTATACTATAATTTTACTTATCACACTTACTGTTTGTCTTATCCCACTGGAATATAAGCTCCATGAAGGCAGAAATCTGTTTAATTCACAAATATTTTTCAAGTGCCTAGAACAGTGTCTGAAAGAAATAGTAGAACTCAGTAAATTACTTGCTCAATAAAAGTACAATCAGGGAACATATAGACCAATTTTCAAGTAACCTAAACCAGAATTATATTGGAGCCACAGACAATATTTGATTTAAAATTAGATAAACTTAACTTTATAATGATCACTTCCCCTAACTGTCTCACTCACCAGTGCATAGGGGTAAACTGCCAGCAGCCATGGTTGTTCCAAATGATTATGCTCCCTTAGTCACAATCGTGTGAGGGGAGGGTCAGCACCTCTCCCAAGCTAGGCCAATAAAAACTCTCCCTGCAAAGACTTGGAAGCTGAATTGAAAAAAAGTCATCTGTGTGGCTGGAACCATGACATGTGAACTTAGCACTATGGAAGCATGTGGTAGAATTGTACTCATCTGTTCCCCTGAAGCTGGGTGTAACAACATGACTTGCTTAGACAAATGAAACTTGAAGAGAAATGATGTATATGAAAGTTCTGGGTAAAAGCTTTAAAAGCCAGTGTGCTTTTCAACAAATGGTGCAGGGACAACTGGATATCCACATGCAAAAGAAAGAAGTTAGACCTCTACCTCATACAATATACAAAAATTAACTCCAAATGGATCAAAGACTGAACTGTAAGAGCTAAAAACTATAAAACTCTTAGATGAAAACATAGGAGTAAATCTCTGTGACCTTGGATTAGGCAATGGTTTCTTAGCTATGACACCAAAATCATAAAGAACCAAAGGGAAAAATCCAAATAAATGGGACCTCATAAAATGTAAACTTTCGTGTGTCAAAAGACACTATCAAAAAAATGAAAAGACAACTTACAAAATGGGAGAAAATATTTGCTAATCATATGTCTGGTAAAAGTCTAGTATCCAGAATATATAAAGAACTCTTACAACTAAACAATAAAAAGGCAAATAATCAAAAATTTTAAAGAGTAAAAATTTGAATAGACATTTCCATCAAAAAGATATATAGGGCTTCCCTGGTGGCGTAGTGGTTGAGAGTCCGCCTGCCGATGCAGGGGACACGGGTTCGTGCCCCGGTCCGGGAAGATCCCACATGCTGTGGAGCGGCTGGGCCCGTGAGCCATGGCCGCTGAGCCTGCGTGTCCAGAGCCTGTGCTCCGCAAGGGGAGAGGCCACAGCAGTGAGAGGCCCGCGTATCGCAAAAAAAAAAAAAGATATATAAAGAGCCAACAAACATAAGAAAAGATGCCCAACATCATTAGTCATTTGAGAAATTCAAATCAAAGAAGTCACAATGAAATACCACTTCACCCCCACTAAGACGGCTATAACCAAAAGCTGGAAAAGAAAAGATGGTGAAGATCATATGTTGATGGTGGGAATGTAATATAATACAGCTGCTTTGGAAAATAGTTTGGCAAATCTCCAAAATTTAAATGTAGAGTTATCATATGACCCAGAAATTCCACTTCTAGATATATACCTAAGAAAATTTAAACCATTTGTTCACACAAAAATGTGTACATGCATGTTCACAGCACCATTATTCATAAAAGCCAAAAAGTGAAAACATCCCAAATGTTCCTCAACTAGTGAACAGAGGGAAAAAAATGTGGTATATCCATATAATGGAATACTATTCAGCCACAAAGACGAATGAAGTACTATTATATGCTACAACATGGATGAAACTTGAAAACATTATGCTAAGTAAAAGATCCAGACTCAGGAGGCCACATATTATATGATTTCATTTACATGAAATGACCAGAATTTACAAATCCTTGCAGATAGAAATTAGATCAGTGGTTGCCAGGAGATGGGAGGAAGAGGGCATCAGGACTGACTAATGGATTCAAGGTTTCTTTCTAGAGTGATGAAAACGTTCTAGAATTGACAGTGATGATGGGTGTATAACAGTGAATATACTAAAAAACACACTGAATTGTATACACAGAATTGTGCACTTCGAAATAATGAATTTTATATTATGTGAATTATTGCTCAATTAAAAAAACAGTACACATCAAAACCTCAGTGAGATACCACTTCACACATATGAAAATGGTTAAAATAAAGAATGACATCATCGAGGATTGTTGAGGATGTAAAGAAATGGGAACCCGCACACATTGCTGATGGCAATGAAAATGGTACAGTCCATGCCGGCAGTTTCCTAA
The DNA here is from genome assembly GCF_964165515.1 of Mesoplodon bidens. Classification (NCBI taxonomy): domain Eukaryota; kingdom Metazoa; phylum Chordata; class Mammalia; order Artiodactyla; family Ziphiidae; genus Mesoplodon; species Mesoplodon bidens. The sequence goes on along the minus strand of NC_138162.1, from coordinate 63,833,431 downwards.
AAAGTTAAGCATACACTTACATATAACCCAGGAATTCCATCCCTGGGCATCTGCCTAAGAAAATGAAAACTTATGTCCACACAAAGACTTGTAGGTGAAAGTTCATAGTGTTGTTATTCCTGAAAGCCAAAACCTAGAAACAATCCAATGTCCACCAGCTGGAGAATGGATAATTGACATGTAGTAATTTCATACAATGGAAAACAATTCAGCAATAGAAAGGAACGAGCTACAAATATATCCAACATGGATGAATCTCAAAAACATTATGCTAAGCGAAAGAAGCCAGAAACAAAAGCCTATATCTTGTTTGATTCCATTTATATAAAGTTTATACTAAAGACAAAGCTATAGAGACACACAGGGCAGTGTTTCCCTGGGGCCAGCGGGTTAGGAGAGGGGACTGACAGCAAATAGGCAAGGCGGAAATTTTGAGGTGATGGAAATGTTCTAAAACTGGCTTGTGGTGATGGTTGCACAAGAGTGTACATTTACTAAATGTAAACTTGGATATTTCAAAGGAGTAAACAGTATGGTGTTTAACTTATACCTCAATAAAAGTGTTAAAAAAAAAAAGCCAGTGTGTAATTTGCCAAACTCCCTTTCCTTTGCCATAGTGATGAGTATCATTCCAGATGATGGGGGTTCCAATGGCCTCTACAATGCAGAACAGGGTTCTCTATTGACCTAAAATGCACATACAGCATGAGCAAGAAACAAACTATTGTTATTTTAAGCTGCTGAGAATTGGGAGTTGGCTGTTAATACAGAAATCAATTCCAGAAATGGTATTAACTCAAGTCAATATTAAGTTTAGTCAATTAAGTCAAGGGAGGTTGGATATGGGAGAGAATAATGTCTTAGAAATACTTTGGTGCTGAATCAAATAGATTAAAAGCACACTAAATTTTCAGAGACTGGTACTGCTAAAGAACCACCTGCACTGAAAGAGATGTGACTTTTTGATACTTAAAATGGCTCTTTGGCCCCAATATGGGAGAGGAAAGTGTTGAGAAAGTTGCTCATTTCCTAAGGAGGGCAATTTCCCTGATGGCCACTTCATATGTGGCCAAAAAATTATGGAAAATAAAGAATCACTCAGAAGGTGGAGCCAGATGCCAGAGAGAACAACAGACAAGAGTGCTCCTCCCAGAAAATGGGATCAAGGCCTAATCAAGAAGCATCTCCATTCCCAAGGTGGGAGCCTGAAAATATAGGATTTTAGAATTGCAACAGACCATTGTTTGCTGTGTGTTTCCCATGCTTCACTTATCACTTTCAGAATGGGAGTGTTTGTAGTGATTATCCTGCCTCTGTCCAACCAGTACATAAATTGTGCATAGAGGGCAAATAACTTTTTAGTTCATGGTATCCAGGTCAATCAGATCTACATTTGGATTTGAAATAGACTACAGGGCACATCACAAAGATGCCACAACTGGATGATATCTAGGGGTGATCTCCCTTGGGGCAGAAATGAGTTTATTTTGTGTGCAGGAAGGAGAGTGAACCAAATATCTAGACCATGGTGGTCATTAACAACTATTTCTGGTACTTCTCCTTCCAAGCACATGATAGTGTCGCAATTTCCCACCCAGTTAAAGTTAGGTAAAGCTCTGTGATTTGCTTTGAACACGAAATATGTGTCACTTCCAAGTGGAGGCTTTTTTTTTTTTTTTTTTTTTTTGCGGTATGTGGGCCTCTCACTGTTGTGGCCTCTCCCGTTGTGGAGCACAGGCTCCGGACGCGCAGGCTCAACGGCCATGGCTCACGGGCCCAGCCGCTCCGTGGCATGTGGGATCCTCCCAGACCGGGACACGAACCCGTGTCCCCTGCATCGGCAGGCGGACTCTCAACCACTGCGCCACCAGGGAAGCCCCCAAGTGGAGGCTTTAAGAGCCAATTCTTTTTTTTTTGAAAAATGGTATACAACATTATATTAATGTCAAGTGTACAACATAACAATTCAATCTTTGTATACCCTACAAAATGATCCCCACCTTAAGTCCAGATACCACCTGTCCCATACAGTTGATGCCCTAGAGCCAATTCTTGTATACCATGATTCCTTCCCCTCTCATGCCAGATGGCAAAGACTCCAACAGCCTAGGGCCCTGGGCGAGGACAATGTGGAGTGGATCCTTTACTGGCCTGCAGTAGAGATGGAACACAAGAGAAAAATAATCCTTTTTGTCATAGACATCTCCCTCCCATCATGTAGCCTGTGAACCACTAGCAGAGGTTCATCTTCTGAGAAGGAAGTGGATGCCCAGGAGAGACAGAGGAAAAACAATCTGCAAAGCTTTTCTACTCTGAATTCCAATACTTCCGAGGATCTCCCACTTTTCTTCCCCTGGGTTCCACAAGACACCCTCTATCTGTTTAACATATTCCTCAAGTCTGTTTTTCATTAACTAGCTCAAGTTGATTTTTTCACTTTCAATTCATTGAGTTATAACTAATACCTCCCCAAATCCATCTAACTGCTCATTCCAAAAACCAAAAGGCAAACATAAAAGCATGGAAAACCATGGTAGATCCAGCCTAAATGGGGATGTGGCAGACACAAACTAACTGCTGCCCACACCCATTTCCTCTTCTCTGTGAGCCCACAGAGAGGCTACATTACTCTGCCTATTTTGTCATTAGGTGAAGCAAGGTGACTGAGCTCTAGCCAACAGAATGAGAACATGAAGAAGATGATATGTACCACGCCCCTCACACTACCCTCCATGCTTCTTCTCCTTTGGCAGCTTGATGCTAAGGAACAGAGTGACCTTAGCAGCCATGCCTAGAAGAGGGCAGAGCCACAAGAATGAAAGAACCTGGGTTACTGAATCATGACATGAAAAGCCATCCACTGGCAGGAACACCTGATCTGTGACAGACTTTAGCTTGCTCTAACTCATAGAAGGAAGGAGTGGAAGAAAGCATTTTATGCTGAATTAGCCCTTTGTGGTTCTTGCCTACCTCCTCCTTTGATCCTTCCTAGAGCTGAATGAAGCAGTGGAATCATCCACTTTTTACAGAGGTGCTAGGCAAAGTTCAGAGAAGTTAAGTTGCTGGGGAGGCGGTTCACATGTCACTTCCTAGATTAAGTTCAGTCTCAAATATAGACCTCCTGATGTCCAGAGACCAATTTCTTTTCTACTATGAAACATGAATGCTAAAGATTCTTCCTTAAATTGAACATACTAGCAGCTAATCTAAATCTCTGAACTACTAAATAGATTATAAAGAGATGAACATGAAGGCAATCCTCCAAGACAACTGTATCATCCATTTATCACTTCATGCTCAGTGCTCAGCCAAAAATATGGCCCAAAGAAGGGCCTTCACATGTGCCTGTAAAGGTTTTTTAAAAAGTCTTACCAAGATGCTCAACATCACTAATCATCAGGGAAATGCAAATCAAAACCACAATGAGATATCACTTCATGCCTGTCTGAATGGCTATCATCAAGAAGCCCACAAATAACAAACGTTGGAGAGGATGTAGAGAAAAAGGAATCCTTGTACACTGTTGGTGGGAATGTAAATTGATGTAGCCACTGTGGAAAACAGTATAGAGCTTCCTCAAAAAATTAAAAATAGAACTACCATATGACCCAGAAATATATACTCCTGGGTATATATCTGAAGAAAATTAAAACACTAAATCAAAAAGATATATGCACCCCAATGTTCATAACAGCATTATTTACAATAGCCAAGATATGGAAGCAATCTAAGTATCTATCAACAGATGAATGGATAAAGAAGGCGTGGGATATATACACGATGGAATACTACTCAGCCATAAAAAATAATAAAATGTTGCTATTTGAAACAACATGGATCAACTTGGAAAGTATTATGCTTAGTGAAATAAGTCAGAAAGAGAAAGACAAATACTGTATGACATTACTTAAATCTAAAAAATAATACAAACTAGTGAATATAACAAAAAAGAAACAGATTCACAGATATAGAGAACAAACTAGTGGTTACCAGTGGAGAAAGGGAAGGTCAGAGGGGCAAGATAGGGGTAGGGGAGTAAAAGATACAAACTACTATATATAAAATAAAATATAAGGATATATTTTACAGTACAAGGAATATAGCCAATATTTTATAATAACCATAAATGGAGTATAACCTTTAAATTTGTGAATCATTATGCTGTACACCTGAAACTAACATAATATTGTAAATCAACTATACCTCAATAAAAAATCTTACCGAGAGGCGGAGTCAAGATGGCAATGTGGGAAGACATCGAGTTAGCATCTCCCCACAACTAGGGCTCCTGCCAGCCGCTGGTGGGGGACTCTGACAACCAAGGAGATGGGTGGAACCCCAAAGTGAACTGGTAGGACGTAGGGGGACTGAGGAGGGAGGTGAAGTGGAGGTCAGACAGGATCAGCACCCCTGGAGCCAGGGAGACCAGGAGAAGCAGACAGGAGGTACTTTCTGGGAAGAGCAGGAGAGGAGTGGAGGGTGATCGCCTGGCCCACTCGGGCAGGGGAGCCTGCTGAGCTCCCAAGCCAGTACCTCCCTCCAAAGCCCCATCCAGCCTGCATGGGTCCTGAGGGCATAGGAGGGAGGCCGGGGAGATGATGAGAGGCAGGCAGGAGGAGCTATCTGGGAGGAGCAGGAGAGGAGAGGAGGGCGATTACCCTGCCCACTCGAGCCAGGGATTCTGCTGAGCTCCCAGCCCAGTCCCCTGACTTCCAAGGTCCCTCCCACTCCCCCCCTGGCCAAATTGGTCCTCGGGGCATAGGAGGGAGGCTGGGGAGATCAGGAGAGGCAGGCTGAGGGGCTCTCCCAGGACAAAGGAGCAGGAGAGGAGAGGAGGATGTTTGCCCCACCCACCGGAGCACAGGAAGCCTGCTGGGCTTCCAGGTGAGGTCCCCTGCCCTCTGAGGCCAGGGGTGGGGGGCACACTTGGGCCTCTTCAGCTCCTTGAGCCTAAGTCCCACCCCCAGAGCCCACAGGGCCTTTTCCAGCCCTGTGGGTCCTGAGCATAGGCCCCGCCCACCACCCAAACCTCACCCCTGCTTAGGCCCCACTCTCCACAGCCAAGACCTTTCCCCCCAACCATTTTTTTTTCTTTTCCCTCCTGTTTTTTGCTATTGTGGTACTGTTGTACCTTCCAGATGTTGATTTATCTATATTTTTATATTCTTTCTAACATATCTGTCCGTTTCCTAGTCTAATTTTATTTTTTACTTTGTTATTGTTTTTTTTTTGCCACCCCATGCTGCTTGCAGGATCTTGGTTCACAAGCCAGGGGTTACGCTGAAGCTCCTGTGGTGGGAGCTTAGAGTCTGAACCACTGGACTAACAGAGAACCTCAGACCCCAGGGAATATTCATTGGAGTGAGGTCTCAGGGAGTTCCTCAACTCAGCACCAAGACCCAGCTCTAACTGGGTCTTCAGGCCAAACAAGCAGTAAGACAGGAACACAATCCCACTCATTAAAAAAAAAAAATGAGATGGCAAAAAAATATGTCACAGATGAAGGAGCAAGGTAAAAACCTACAAGACCAAATAAATGAAGAGGAAATAGGCAATCTACCTGAAAAAGAATTCAGAGTAATGATAGTAAAGATGATCCAGAATCTCGGAAATAGAATGGAGGCACGATTGAGAAATTACAAGAAATGTTTAACAAAGGGCTTCCCTGGTGGCGCAGTGGTTGAGAGTCCGCCTGCCGATGCAGGGGACACGGGTTCATGCCCCAGTCCAGGAGGATCCCACATGCCGCGGAGCGACTGGGCCCATGAACCATGGCCGCTGAGCCTGCGCATCCAGAGTCTGTGCTCCGCAACAGGAGAGGCCACAACAGTGAGAGGCCCACATACCACAAAAAAAAAAAAAAAAAAAGAAATGTTTAACAAAGACACAGAAGAACTAAAGAACAAATGAACAGAGATGAACAGCACAGTAACTGAAATGAAAAATGCACTAGAAGGAATCAACAACAGAATAACGGAGGCAGAAGAACGAATAAGTGAGCCAGAAGACAAAATGGTGAAAATAACTGCTGAGGAGCAGAATAAAGAAAAAAGAATGAAAAGAATTTAAAATAATCTCAGAGACCTCTGGGCCAACACTAAACACAGCAACATTCGAATTATATGGGTCCAAGAAGAAGAAGAAGAAGAGAAAAAGAAAGGGTCTGAGAAAATGTTTGAAGAGATTATAGTCGAAAACGTCCCTAACATGGGAAAGGAAACAGTCACCCAAGTCAGGGAGCATAGAGAGTCCCATACAGGATAAACCCTAGGAAAAACACACCAAGACAAATATTAATCAAACGAAAAAAATTTAAATTCAAAGAAAAAATATTAAAAGCAGCAAGGGAAAAACAAAAAATAACATACAAAGGAATCCCCATAAGGTTATCAGCTGATTTTTCAGTGGAAACTCTGCAGGCCAGAGGAACTGGCAGGATATACTTAAAGTTATGAAAGAGAAAAACCTACAACCAAGATTACTCTGCCCAGCAAGGACCTCATTCAGATTCGATGGGGAAATCAAAAGCTTTACAGACAAGCAAAAGCTAAGAGAATTCAGCACCACCAAACCAGCTTTACAACACATGCTAAAGAAAATTCTCTAGGTGGGAAACAAAAGAGAAGAAAAAGACCCACAAAAACAAACCCAAAACAATTATCAATATGGTAATAGAAACATACATGTCGATAATAACCTTGAATGTAAATGGATTAAATGCCCCAACCAAAAGACATAGACTGGCTGAATGGATACAAAAACAAGACCCATATATATGCTGTCTACAAGAGACCCAGTTCAGACCTAGGGACACATACAAACTGAAAGTGAAGGGATGGAAAAAGATACTCCATGCAAATGTAAATCAAAAGAAAGCTGGAGTAGCAATACTCATATCAGGTAAAGTAGACTTTAAAATAAAGACTGTTACAAGAGATAAGGGGGGACACTGAATAATGATCAAAGGATCAACCCAAGAAGAAGATATAACAATTATAAATGTTTATGCACCCAACATAGGAGCACCTCAATACATAAGGCACATGCTAACAACCATTAATGGAGAAATAGACAGTAACACAATAATAATAGGGGACTGTAACACCCCACTTACACCAATGGACAGATCATCCTAAGAGAAAAACAAGGAAACACAAGCTTTAAGTGACACAATAGACCAGATAGACTTAATTGATATGTATAAAACATTCCACCCAAAAGTGGCAGAATACACTTTATTCTCAAGTGCACATGGAACATTCTCCAGGATACATCACATCTTGGGTCACAAATCAAGCCTTGGAAAATTTAAGAAAATTGAAATCAAATCAAACATCTTTTCTGACCACAACGCTATGAGATTGGAAATCAATTACAGAAAAGAAACTGTAAAAAACACAAATACATGGAAGCTAAACAGTGTGCTACTAAATAACCAAGAGATCACTGAAGAAATCAAAGAAGAAATTAAAAAATACATAGGGCTTCCCTGGTGGCGCAGTGGTTGAGAGTCCGCCTGCCGATGCAGGGGACGCGGGTTTGTGCCCCGGTCCGGGAGGATCCCGCGTACCGTGGAGCGGCTGGGCCCATGAGCCGTGTCCGCTGAGCCTGCGCGTCTGGAGCCTGTGCTCCGCAACGGGAGAGGCCACAGCAGTGAGAGGCCCGCATAACGCAAAAAAATAAAAAATAAAAAATAAATGAAAAATAAAAAATAAAAAATACATAGAAACAAATGACAATGAAAACAAGATGACACAAAACCTACGGGACGCAGCAAAAGCAGTTCTAAGAGGGAAGTTTATAGCGATTCAATCTCATCTCAATAAACAAGAAAAATCTCAAATAAACAATATAACCCTACACTTAAAACAAGTAAAGAAAGAACAAAGAAAACCCAAAGTCAGTAGAAAGAAAGAAATCATAAAGATCAGAGCAGAAATAAATGAAATAGAAATGAAAAAAACAAGAGCAAACATCAATAAAACTAAAAGCTGGTTCTTTGAGAAGATTGACAAACAACAAAATTGATAAACCCTTAGCCAGACTCATCCAGAAAAAAGGGAGAGGATGCAAATCAATAAAATTAGAAATGAAAAAGGATAAATCACAACTGACACTGCAAAAATAAAAAGGATTGGGGCTTCCCTGGTGGTGCAGTGGCTGAGAGTCCGCCTGCTGATTCAGGGGACACGGGTTTGTGCCCCGGTCTGGAGGATCCCACATGCCACAGAGCAGCTGGGCCCGTGAGCCATGGCCTCTGAGGTTGTGCGTCCGGAGCCTGTGCTCCGCAACGGGAGAGGCTAGAACAGTGAGAGGCCAGCATACCGCAAAAAAAAAAAAAAAAAAATACAAAGGATTATAAGAGAATACTACAAACAACTATATGCCAATAAAAAGGACAACCATGATAAAATGGACAAATTCTTGGAAAGGTACAATTTTCCAAGACTGAACCAGGGAGATTTAGAAAATATAAACAGACCTATCACAAGCAATGAAATTGAAACTGTAATTTAAAATCTTCCAATAAACAAAAGCCCAGGACCAGATGGCTTCACAGGCTAATGCTATCAAACATTTAGAGAAGAGCTAATACTGATCCTTCTCAAACTCTTCCAAAAAATTGCAGAGGGAGAAAAAGTCTCAAATTCATTCTACGAAGCCACAATCACCCTGATACCAAAACCAGAAAAAGATATCACAAAAAAAGAAAATTATAGGCCAATATCACTGATGAACATAGACACAAAAATCCTGAACAAACTACTAGCAAACAGAATCCAAGAGCACATTAAAAGGATCATACACCAGGATCAAGTGGGGTTTATCCCATGATAAATCAATCAATGTGATATACCACATTAACAAATTAAGGAATAAAAGCCATATGATCAACTCAGATGCAGAAAAAGCTTTTGACAAAATTCAACACCCATTTATGATAAAAACTCTCCAGAAAATGGGCATAGAGGGAACCTACCTCAACATAATAAAGGCCATATATGACTAACCCACAGCAAGCACCATATTCAATGGTAAAAAACTGAAAGCATTTCCACTAAGATCAGGAACAAGACAAGGATGTCCACTCTCCCCATTCTCCCCACTCTTATTCAACATAGTTTTGGAAGTCCTAGCCAGAGCAAACATAGAAGAAAAAGAAATAAAAGGAATACAAATTAGAAAAGAAGAAGTAAAACTATCACTGTTTGCAGATGACATGTACTATACATAGAAAATCCTAAAGATGCCACCAGAAAACTACTAGAGCTAATCAATGAATTTGGTAAGGTTGCAGGATACAAAATTAATGCACAGAAATCTCTGGCATTCCTATACACCAACAATGAAAAATCAGAAAGAGAAATTAAGGAAACACTCCCATTTACCATTGCAACAAAAAGAATAAAATACCTAGGAATAAACCTGCCTAAGGAGGCGAAAGACTTGTACTCAGGAAACTATAAAACACCGATGAAAGAAATCAAAGATGACATAAACAGATGGAGAAATATACCATGTTCTTGGATTGGAAGAATCAATATTGTGAAAATGACTACACTACCCAAAGCAATCTACAGATTCAATGCAATCCCTATCAAACTACCAATGGCATTCTTCCACAGAACTAGAACAAAAAACTTTACAATTCGTATGGCAACACAAAAGACCCTGAATAGCCAAAGTAATCCTGAGAAAGAAAAACGGAGTTGCAGGAATCAGGCTCCCCAGCTTCAAACTATACCACAAAGCTACAGTAATCAAGACAGTACAGTACTTGCACAAAAACAGAAATATAGATCAATGGTACAGGACAGAATGCCCAGAGATAAACCCACACATACATGGGCACCTAATTTACAATAAAGGAGGCAAGAATATACAATGGAGAAAAGACAGCCTCTTCAATAAGTGGTGCTGGGACAACTGGACAGCTACATGTAAAAGAATGTAATTAGAATACTACCTAACACCATACACAAAAATAAACTCAAAATGGATTAAAGACTTAAATGTAAGACCAGACACTATAAAACTCTTAGAGGTAAACATAGGCAAAACACTCTTTGACATAAACCACAGCAGGATCTTTTTTGACCCACCTCCTAGAGTAACGGTCATAAAAATAAAAATAAACAAATGGGACTTAATTAAACTTAAAAGCTTTTGCACAGCAAAGGAAACTATAAACAAGACAAAAAGACAGCCCTCAGAATGGGAAAATATTTGCAAATGATGCAACAGACAAAGGATTAATCTCCAAAATATACAAATAGCTCATGGAGCTCAATATAAAAAAACAAACAATCCAGTTAAAAAAATGGGTGAAAGACCTAAATAGACATTCCACCAAGGAAGACATCCAGATGGCCAAGAGGCACATGAAAAGATGCTCAACATCACTAATTATTGGAGAAATGCAAATCAAAACTACAATGAGGTATCACTGCATGCTGGTGAGAATGGCCATTATCAAAAAGTCTACAAACAATAAATGCTGGAAAGGGTGTGGTGAAAAGGGAACCCTCCTGCACTGTTGGTGGGAATGTAAATTGATACAACCACTATGGAAAACAGTATGGAGGTTCCTCAAAAAACTAAAAATAGAACTACCATATGACCCAGCATTACCACTACTGGGCATATACCCTGAGAAAACCATAATTCAAAAAGAGACATGCACCACAATGTTCACTGCAGCACTATTTACAATAGCCAGCACATGGAAGCAACCTAGGTGTCCATCGACAGATGAATGGATAAAGAAGATGTGGCACATATATACAATGGAATATTACTCAGCCATAAAAAGAAATGAAATTGAGTTCTTTGTAGTAAGGTGGATGGACCTAGAGTCTGTCATACAGAGCGAAGTAAGTCAGAAAAACAAATACCGTATGCTAACACATATATATGGAATCTAAAAGAAAAAAAATGGTACTGATGAACCTAGTTGCAGGGCAGGAATAAAGAGGTAGACATAGAGAATGGACTTGAGGACTTGGGGTGGCAGGGGGAAGCTGGGGCAAAGTGAGAGTAGCGTCGACCTATATACACTACTGAATGTAAAAATAGTTGTCTGGTGGGAAGCAGCAACATAGCACAGGGAGGTCAGCTGGGTGTTTTGCGATGACCTAGAGGGGTGGGATAGGGAGGATGGGAGGGAGGCTCAAGAGGGAGGGGATATGGGGACATATGTATGCATATGGCTGATTCACTTTGTTGTGCAACAGAAACTAACACAGTATTGTGAAGCAATTATACTCCAATAAAAATCTATTTAAAAAAAAGTCTTACCAAGAAACAAACATTCAAGTGTACATCACATTACAATTAAATATCAGCAAAACAGGCATTATGTACATCTTTCATATGTAGAACAAGAAGACTGTAATTCCATCAAGTGTGATTTATTTAAATAACAATTCAAATGCACGCTGTAGGTAAACCAGTGTAGCAATATGAAAATATAGAATTCCAAGAATATCCAGCAACCTAAACATGCATCTAATAACACAGAGTATTCTGTAATACTAAGGAATGAAGGAAAAAACATTGACTTTTAAGTTGGGATGATTTATTTGCAATTAAAAATACAATTTTTAAGATGACATCTGTTTTCAAAAATGTCTTAATGTTAAAAATAGGCTACAGGAACTGATGTCTTCATGTTGAAAATTTAGATCTCATATCAGCATGAGCTTACACATCATAGATGATAACATTTTAACACAAAATCAGCAAACGAATACTCATTTGGGAACACAGTTTTGATATTAAAAATATCAGAAGTTCACAGTTTTCTTCTTCCTTCTAGACTTATATTGATAAAATGCTTTTATAGCTACAATCTATTTCACTTTCTAGTACCAGATCCAATGCCTACTTGATCAGCAGATGGATGCTACTAAACACGTTTATCTTACTTAGAACTCACACATCTTCAATTTCTAAAAATATTTTGCTCTGTAAAACTGTGACCGCTGGCAACAGGGAAGATAGGATTTAAGTTCAAATGTAATGAGAAGAGAAAAAGTGAGATAAAATGCTGAAAACGTTTACTAATAAAACATTAAATTATAAACTATATACAGGTAGCTTTGATGATTCAACATGAAACTATACATTGATTTGCAAAACGCTATGGCCTGTAACTAAAATCCCTCTACATGTTAAGGAAACATGAAGGGTTTTTAGGTGACCAGATCACTAGACAGGTTTGTGTGTTTTAAGGCAAAGCAAAATTTACCAAGTGAAGTACCTACAAAATAAATTTGCTTTGGAAATAAATCTCAGTAATAAAATAATACTTCTCACTTATTAAATATATATTTTGCCTTTACATATGATTTAGCAACTTACATCAAAAATTTGAGAGTTCTATGAACATCTGCAAATAAATATTTTAAAACACAAGTATATAAATGAATCAGCTGGTATTCATTCAGGTGTTTGGATGGCAGGAGTTAGCAAAGGAAAAAAATAATAAACTACTTAGTTATAAAATTTTCCCCTAACATAGCATGAGAATGCAACATATTGTTGAGAATTAAGCAATTTTTCTGGACAGCATACATCAGTGAAATACATGTGTTCTCCTTCTGCAAATCTTAGTTACACAGAACCCAATGGTACTGTTTTCTTAAGCCATTAAATTAATAGCCTAAGATTTATAATGTTTGCCATAATCTCTCTTTTCATGTAAATTATTTTCTTAAAGCACTATATAGAAAGCAGTTGTCTACATGAAGAATAAAATCACTTCTGGAAAAAAATGGAGTAACTAATGAAAATTATTTAAACTCACTTACTATACCCAAAATTGCCACCTGGACACTTGGCTCCAATAAAGATAAGAATGAATTAAAACATCTGTATAACTCTAAAGCAGGGAGTGTCATCCCTTCAAACTGCGGAAGACCTTCCAGCATTTCAAAATAATATAATTCCTTTAAAACTGAAATAAGCAATATTCTTTAACACGTTCATTTTATCCAATTTCTCTGGCGTTCAGTTCTGTTACACTGAGACCAACTTTTTTTCCCCTAAATGATACTACACAGACTACCAATAATTAAAGCTAATTTACTAAAAAATATTAAGTAGCAATAAAACAAAAGCTCCCACTGAGATATACCAGCATCCCTTACATTAGTCATTTAAATTATGTGTGTCTAAGAACTATTGGATTAACATACAAGGTATATTGTATACTAATATGCAACAAAGTTTTACTTAATGAAGGTATTAAAGTACCTTGAGTTTTCCTATTAAATATCCAATCTGTAGGCACTGGTATGCATTTTTTATTAGCAAAATACAGTGAGGTGGCTGCTTTGATTTTCCCATGCAGAGTTGTGTTACAGTATTACTACACTGTAATTTACACATCTGTAAACTGGACAGAATGAGGGTTGAACTTCCTTTGAAGCTAGATCCACATAGTCCTTCAGAGATGGACCAGGCCAAGAATCCGTTCAGCCTTCTCAATCTACTAAATAGTCCCTGCATCACTTCTTTTTGTGGTTATGAAGTTATAAACAGACTGGAATGGACTTTAACATCATCACGATCAGACAGCAATTTCTCAACATAGAAGATATTTCCCCTCATGCTAAATTCTGGTGTGTACTTTTCATTACATTTCAAGTTCTACATTCTGAGGTAACTATATCTAAGGGATGTAAGGACAAAACTACTGACAATGAGAAGCAGAAACAGGGTTTCGCAACACGCAGTCTAATAACATAAAGAAAAAATATGTAAATAATTGGTCTGGGGGATGGGAAACGTGAGAAAACCCTGTGCTCCTTCTGAGAGAACAATATAAAGCATTGTCTTGTTAATATTTGTAAGCTGTTTTCTATCTACCTACCTATTGACCTATCTATGTGTCAGATTAAGAAATGTCTAGATATTTAAAATATGACAATTACATGTATGCATATCACTTAGGTTTCATATACATTAAAAATATCAATAATAGGCAGCAAAAGATAAATATATAACTTCAAATAAACTATCTGCCAAATTATTCTCTACGTGGGTAACTACTGCCTAAAAATCTTTAAAGATGAATACTGGCCTAGCTGAGTCAATGGTGAAACATTGATAATATAAAGGGATTGAAAAGGTCACCCACATTTTCAGAATAATGTTAATCTTAAAAAATATTTTAATCATAAAATCTACTAACATCTCAAAGGTGAGTCACTTCCTCTACAACTCTTAGAGTTTGTGCTGTTACATCTCAAAAAGTGAGGAATGTCTGTAAAATCAGATTTAAATAATAATCTTAAAAATAAGATCTCTCAAGTCTAGTATATAAGGAGCTGGGGGAGGGGGAGAATAATAATGTTCAAACATGCCAACGATCAATGGTATCTGCAGAATAAACATGATCAAACAAAAGTTTATGGGAACTTAAACAGAAAAAGCAAAACTCACAGATATATATTTGAACCATGATTGACAATGCAACTATGGTGATTACGTGATCACAGTAGGCAGCAAGTAAAAACCAGAACTCCAGGAAGCATGACATTGGGAGGCATATAGAAATGAATGTTCCCTGACTCTCAGCATCATTCCAACATGTGCCACTAGCCATGTTTCAAGTTCTCTATAGCCACATGTGGCCAGTGGCTACCGTACTGGACAGAGCAGGACTGAAGGAGGAACAACACTGTTTAGCAGTTGGGGAGGATGAGATAATTTTCCAAGGATTTACCCGGCTGTCCAGTGGTTAAGACTCCACCTTCCAATGCAGGGGCGTGGGTTCAATCCCTGGTCCAGGAACTTAGATCCCACAGGCTGTGTGGTGCAGCCAAAAAAAAAAAAAAAAAAAAAAAAGATTTCCAAGATCCATTCCATGCCCTATGAATCACAAAATCTTAGGGCATCAGAACAACCACTGGAGTCCTCATTGACTCATTTTAATTAAAGGCATTAGAATTTATGACTTATAAATGTGGATTAAATAACTAGGGAAAAAAGAGGAATATGAAAGAAATTAATGAAGAATTAATCAGAATGCCAGAAATTTTTCCTGTTGATCACAAAGACCTTTTCAAAATGATTAGTTTTAACGTCCAAAGGAAGAAAAATCTCTATTCGAAAACATCGATAGACTCACTTTAAAGGAATGGATGAGAAATGAAATCATAATGAGTATTAATAGCAGGGGCTATTAGTGGCTAACACAATGTAACTACCTCTAAAAGTAGTTTCAATAGAAGAAAAGCTCACTTTTCTTTGAAAGGTGGTAACTTTCTTCTTTACACATATCCCACTGATTTGGAAACCTGATCAAAGACTCACAGTGACCTCAAAGTTCAACTATAAGGCTTCCAGGCCAGGTAGGAATGAGTCACATAGCTCTGCTAAACTTACTCCTTTGCAAAAGAAATGGTTATACTCTTAGATTGTTTCAATGATTAAAAATCTTTGATGCTGATTAATCTGGAATTTACCTCCCTATAGCTTCTACTCACTTGTAGTAGAGACATAGCATCAATGAACTTCCTTTTCCTATATAACTTAGGACGTTCTTATATCCAGGAGGAGCACAGAAATATTAAGATATAAGTTCATACAAGAGCTGATATAGCTAATCTTCCATTAACTGTCAAGTGGAAATCATGCCTTCCTTGTCACCAATACTACAAAGCTTAACCTCTACTTGAGTCTTAAGTTTACACAGAACCAATCAGAACTCTGGCTCTTCATTAAAAAAAAAAAAAAAAGGTAATTATGCCAAGAACTACACAAATTGCACAAACTGTCAGATATATTGGAAGACCAACCCCCTCACATATGCCCCTCAAAACAGCAGATAAAACATAGTCACGTCAGTACTCATTCTTCACAGAACACCCTGAATCACAAAATAACTCTAAAAATGCAATATTAGCTGATGTCACAATAAACTACTGCTGCCATGGTATCTTTAACATGGCAGGAAACATGAATATTTGTAGCATTAATGATATTACAACATTTAGGAGGAGACCTTCAAGATGGCGGAGGAGGGAGACGTGGAGATCACCTTCCCACAAATACATCAGAAATACATCTACATGTGGAACAACTCCTACAGAACACCTACTGAACGCTGGCAGAAGACCTCAGACCTCCCAAAAGGCAAGAAACTCCCCACGTACCTGGGTAGGGCAAAAGAAAACAGAATAAAGAGAGACAAAAAAATAGGGACGGTACCTGCACCAGTGGGAGGGAGCTGTGAAGGAGGAAAGGTTTCCACACACTAGAAGCCCCTTCGCGGGCGGAGACTGCGGGTGGCGGAGAGGGAAGCTTCAGAGCCACGGAGGAGAGCGCAGCAACAGGGGTGCGGAGGGCAAAGCGGAGAGATTCCCGCACAGAGGACCGGTGCCGACCGGCACTCACCAGCCCGAGAGGCTTGTCTGCTCACCCGCCGGGGCGGGCGAGGCTGGGAGCTGAGGCTCGGGCTTCGGTCGGAGCGCAGGGAGAGGACTGGGGTTGGCGGCGTGAACAGAGCCTGAGGGGGTTGGGGTTAGTGCGCCACAGCTAGCCGGGAGGGAGTCCGGGAAAAAGTCTGGACCTGCCGAAGAGGCAAGAGACTTTTTCTTCCCTCTTTTTTTCCTGGTGCGTGAGGAGAGGGGATTAGGAGCGCCGCTTAAAGGAGCTCGAGACAGTCGCGAGCCACGGCTAACAGCGCCGACACCAGAGACGGGCGTGGGACACTGGGGCTGCTGCTGCCGCCACCAAGAAGCCTGTGTGCGAGCACAGGTCACTCTCCACACCTCCCCTCCCGGGAGCCTGTGCAGCCCGCCATTGCCACGGTCCCGTGATCCAGGGACAACTTCCCCGGGAGAGCGCACGGCGCGCCTCAGGCTAGTGCAACGTCACGCCGGCCTCTGACGCCGCAGGCTCGCGCCGCATTCCGTACCCCTCCCACCCCCGGCCTGAGTGAGCCAGAGCCCCCGAATCAGCTGCTCCTTTAACCCTGTCCTGTCTGAGCGGGTACAGATGTCCTCAGGCGACCTACATGGAGAGGTGGGGCCAAATCAAAAGCTGAACCCCAGGAGCCGTGCGAACAAAGAAGAGAAAGGGAAATCTCTCCCAGCAGCCTCAGGAGCAGCGGATTAAATCTCCACAATCAACTTGATGTACCCTGCACCTGTGGAATACCTGAATAGACAACGAATCATCCCAAAATTGAGGCGGTGGGCTTTCAGAGCAACGATATATATATTTTATTCCTTTTTCTCTTTTTGTGAGTGTGTATGTGTATGCTTCTTTGTGTGATTTTCTCTGTATACCTTTACTTTTACCATTTGTCCAAGGGTTCTGCCTATCCGTGGGTTGTTTTTTTTTTTTCTGGTTGCTCTCTTCATTCTTTTTTGTTACTTTTTAAATTTTTTAATAATTATTTTTTAATTTTAATAACCTTATTTTTACTTTTTCCTTTCTGTCTTTCTTTTTTTCTGCCTTTTCTTCTAAGCCATGTGGCTGACAGGGTCTTGGTGCTCCGGCCGGGAGTCAGGCCTCTGCCTCTGGGGTAGGAGAGCAGAATTCTGGACACTGGTTCACCAGAGACATACCAGCTCCATGTAATATTACAGGTGAAAGCCCTCCCAGAGATCTCCATCTCAACGCTAAGACCCAGCTCCACTCAACGACCACCAAGCTGCAGTGCTGGACACCCTATGCCAAAACAACTAGAAAGATAGGAACACAACACCACCCATTGGGAGAGAGGCTGCCTAGTATCATAATAAGGTAATAGACACCCCAAAACACACCACCGGACGCGGTCATGCCCACCAGAAAGACAAGATCCAGACTCATCCTCCAGAACACAGGCACCAGTCCCCTCCACCAGAAAGCATACACAACCCACTGAACTAAACATAGCCACTGGGGGAAGACACCAAACACAACAGGAAGTACGAACATGCAGCCTGTGAAAAGAGGACCCCCCCAAAAAGTAAGTGAAGCAAAATGAGAAGAGAGAGAAACACACAGCAGATGAAGGAACAAGGTAAAAACCCACCAGACCTAACAAATGAAGAGGAAATAGGCAGTCTACCTGAAAAAGAATTCAGAGTAATGATAGTAAAGATGATCCAAAATGTTGGAAATAGATTGGAGAAAATACAAGAAACGTTTAACAAGGACCTAGAAGAGCTAAAGAGCAAACAAACAATGATGAACAACACAATAAATGAAATTAAAAATTCTCTAGAAGGAATCAATAGCAGAATAAATGAGGCAGAAGAATGTATAAGTGACCTGGAAGATAAAATAGTGGAAATAACTACTGCAGAGCAGGATAAAGAAAAAAGAATGAAAAGAATTGAGGACAGTCTCAGAGACCTCTGGGACAACATTAAATGCACCAACATTCGAATTATAGGGGTCCCAGAAGAAGACGAGAAAAAGAAAGGGACTGAGAAAATATATGAAGAGATTATAGTTGAAAACTTCCTTAATATGGGAAAGGAAATAGTTAATCAAGTTCAAGAAGCACAGAGAGTCCCATACAAGATAAATCCAAGAAGAAACACGCCAGGTCACATATTAAACTATCAAAAATCAAATACAGGGGCTTCCCTGGTGGCGCAGTGGTTGAGAGTCCGCCTGCCAGTGCAGGAGACACGGGTTCGTGTCCCAGTCCGGGAAGATTCCACATGCCGCGGAATGGCTGGGCCCGTGAGCCATGGCTGCTGAGCCTGCATGTCCGGAGCCTGTGCTACACAACGGGAGAGGCCACAACAGTGAGAGGCCCGTGTATCGCAAAAAAAAAAAAAAAAAAATCAAATACAAAAAAAAAAATTAAAAGCAGCAAGGGAAAAACAACATAACAAAATAACATAAACATAAAAGGGAATCCCCATAAGGTTAACAGCTGATCTTTCAGCAGAAATCTTCGACCCAGAAGGAAGTGGCAGGACATATTTAAAGTGATGCAAGGCAAAAACCTACAACCAAGATTACTCTACCCAGCAAGGATCTCATTCAGATTCGACAGAGAAACTAAAACCTTTACAGACAAGCAAAAGCTACGAGGAATCAGCACGACCAAACCAACTTTACAACAAATGCTAAATGAACTTCTCTAGGCAGGAAACATAAGAGAAGGAAAAGACCAACAATAACAAACCCAAAACAATTGAGAAAATGATAATAGGAACATACATATCGATAATTACCTTAAATGGATTAAATGCTCCAACCAAAAGATACAGACTGGTTGAATGGATACAAAAACAAGACCCGTATATATGTGGTCTACATGAGACCCACTTCAGACCTAGGAATGGAAAAAGACATTCCATGCAAATGGAAATCAAAAGAAAGCTGAAGTAGCAATTCTCATATCAGAAAAAATAGACTTTAAAATAAAGACTATTACAAGAGACAAAGGACAATACATAATGATCAAGGGATCAATCCAAGAAGAAGATATAACAATTGTAAATATTTATGCACCCAACGTAGGAACATCTCAATACATAAGGCAAATGCTAACAGCCATAAAAGGGGAAATTAACAGTAACACAATCATACTAGGGGACGTTAACACCCCATTTTCACCAATGGACAGATCATCCAAAATGAAAATAAATAAGGAAACACAAGCTTTAAATGATACATTACACGAGATGGACTTAACTGATATTTATAGGACATTCCATCCCAAAACAACAGAATACACTTTCTTCTCAAGTGCTCATGGAACATTCTCCAGGATAGATCATATCTTGGGTCACACATGAAGCCTTGGTAAATTTAAGAAAACTGAAATCGTATCAAGTATCTTTTCTGACCACAACACTATGAGACTAGATATCAACAACAGGAAAAAATCTGGAAAATATACAAACACATGGAGGCTAAACAATACACTAGTAAATAAACAAGAGATCACTGAAGAAACCAAAGAGGAAATCAAAAAATACCTGGAAACAAATGACAATGAAAACACAAACACCCAAAACCTATGGGATGCAGTAAAAGCAGTTCTAAGAGGGAAGTTTATAGCAATACAGTCCTACCTCAAAGAACAAGAAACTGCTCAAATAACAACCTAACCTTACACCTAAAGCAATTAGAGAAAGAAGAACAAAAAAACCCCAAAGTTAGACAAAGGAAAGAAATCATAAAGATCAGATCAGAAATAAATGAAAAAGAAATGAAGGAAACAATAGCAAAGATCAATAAAACTAAAACCTGGTTCTTTGAGGAGATAAACAAAATTGATAAACCATTAGCTAGACTCATCAAGAAAAAAAGGGAGAAGACACAAATCAATAGAATTAGAAATGAAAAAGGAGAAATAACAACTGACACTGAAGAAATACAAAGGATCATGAGAGATTACTACAAGCAACTATATGCCAATAAAATGGACAACCATGAAGAAATGGACAAATTCTTGGAAAGGTACAATTTTGCAAGACTGAACCAGAAAGAATTAGAAAATATAAACAGACCTATCACAAGTAATGAAATTGAAACCGTAATTAAAAATCTTCCAACAAACAAAAGTCCAGGACCAGGTGGCTTCACAGTCGAATTCTATCAAACATTTAGAGAAGAGCTAACACCAATCCTTCTCAAACTCATCCAAAAACTGCAGAGGGAGAAACACTCCCAAATTCATTCTATGAAGCCATCATCACCCAGATACCAAAACAAGACAAAGATGTCACAAAGAAAGGAAACTACAGGCCAATATCACTGATGAACATAGATGCAAAAATCCTCAACAAAATACTAGCAAACAGAATCCAACAGCACATTAAAAGACCATACACCATGATCAAGTGGGGTTTATCCCAGGAATGCAAGGATTCTTCAGTATATGCAAATCAATCAATGTGATACACCATATTAACAAATTGAAGGATAAAAACCATATGATCAACTCAATAGATGAAGAAAAAGCTTTTGACAAAATTCAACACCCATTTGTGATAAAAAAAAAAAAACCCTGCAGAAAGTAGGCATAGAGGGAACTCACCTCAACGTAATAAAGACCATATACGACAAACCCACAGCCAACATTGTTCTCAATGGTGAAAAACTGAAACCATTTCCACTAAGATCAGGAACAAGACAAGGTTGCCCACTCTCACCACTATTATTTAGCATAGTATGGAAGTTTTAGCCACAGGAATCAGAGAAGAAAAGGAAATAAAAGGAATCCAAATCGGAAAAGAAGAAGTAAAGCTGTCACTGTTTGCAGATGACATGACACTGTACATAGAGAATCCTAAAGACGCTAACAGAAAACTATTTGAGCTAATCAATGAATTTGGTAAAGTAGCAGGATACAAAATTAATGCACAGAAATCTCTTCCATTCCTACACAGTAATGATGAAAAATCTGAAAGAGAAATTAAGGAAACACTCCCATTTACCACTGCAACAAAAAGAATAAAAGACCTAGGAATAAACCTACTTAAGGAGACAAAAGACCTGCATGCAGAAAACTATAAGACACTGATGAAAGAAATTAAAGATGATACAAACAGATGGAGAGGTATACCATGTTCTTGGATTGGAAGAATCAACATTGTGAAAATGACTAAACGACTCAAAGCAATCTACAGATTCAATGCAAGCCCTATCAAAGTACCAATGGAATTTTTCACAAAACTAGAACAAAATATTTCACAATTTGTATGGAAACACAAAAGACCCCGAATAGCCAAAGCAATCTTGAGAAATCTCCCTGACTTCAGACTATACTACAAAGCTACAGTAATCAAGACAGTATGGTACTGGCACAGAAACAGAAATATAGATCAATGGAACAAGATAGAAAGCCCAGAGATAAACCCATGCACATATGGTCACCTTATTTTTGATAAAGGAGGCAAGAATATACAATGGAGAAAAGGCAGCCTCTTCAGTAAGTGGTGCTGGGAAAACTAAACAGCTACATATAAAAGAATGAAATTAAAACACTCCCTAAGACCATACACAAAAATAAACTCAAAATGGATTAAAGACCTAAATGTAAGGCCAGAAACTATCAAACTCTTAGAGGAAAACATAGGCAGAACACTCTATGACATAAATCACAGCAAGACCCACCTCCTAGAGAAATGGAAATAAAAACAAAAATAAACAAATGGGACCTAATGAAACTTTAAAGCTTTTGCACAGCAAAGGAAACCATAAACAAGATGAAAAGAGAACCCCCAGAATGGGAGAAAATATTTGCAAATGAGGCAACTGACAATGGATTAATCTCCAAAATTTACAAGCAACTCAGCAGCTCAATATCAAAAAAACAAACAACCCAATCCAAAAATGGGCAGAAGACCTAAATAGACATTTCTCCAAAGAAGATATACAGATTGCCAACAGACACATGAAAGAATGCTCAGCATCACTAATCATTAGAGAAATGCAAATCAAAACTACAATGAGGTATCACCTCACACCAGTCAGAATGGCTATCATCAAAAAAACTACAAACAATAAATGCTGGAGAGGGTGTGGAGAAAAGGGAACCCTCTTGCACTCTTGGTGGGAATGTAAATTGATATAGCCACTATGGAGAACAGTATGGAGGTTCCTTTAAAAAACTAAAAATAGAACTAGCATACGACCCAGCAATCCCACTACTGGGCATATAACCTGAGAAAACCATAATTCAAAAAGAGACATGTATCACAGTGTTCATGGCAGCTCTATTTACAATAGCCAGGACATGGAAGCAACCTAGGTGTCCATCCACAGATGAATGGATAAAGAAGATGTGACACATATATATGATGGAATATTACTCAGCCATAAAAAGAAACGAAATTGAGTTATTTGTAGTGAGGTGGATGGACCTAGAGTCTGTCATATAGAGTGAAGTAAGTCAGAAAGAGAAAAACAAATACCGTATGCTAACACATATATATGGAATCTAAAAAAAATGGTTCTGAAGAACATAGGGGCAGGACAGGAATAAAGATGCAGATGTAGAGAATGGACTTGAGGACACTGGGAGGGGAAGGGTTAGCTGGGACAAAGTGAGAGAGTGGCATGGACATATATACACTACCAAATGTAAAATAGATAGCTAGTGGGAAGCAGCCGTGTAGCACAGGGAGATGCTTTGTGACGATCTAGAGGGGTAAGATAGGGAGGGTGGGAAGGAAACGCAAGCGGGAGAAGATATGGGGATATATGTATATGTATAGCTGATTCACTTTCTTATAAAGCAGAAACTAACATACCATTGTAAAGCAATTATACTCCAATAAAGATGTTTAAAAATAAATAAATAAATGATATTACAACATTTAAAAATTCATTGGATAGATTATCAGGTAACTATAAAAGAAAAGGAAATAAAAATACAAATGAAATAAGAACAAATAAAGGAAAAATCTTAATGGGAGATATGAATTTTTATATTTGTTTTGGTAATGTAGAGTTAAAATAAAACAAAAATAACTACCATTACCTTAAATCGTTTCCATTTCATACCAGAAAGTGCTACCAAAACTCTTCTAAGAGCTTTGGAGAATTTTTTTTCCAAGTAACATTCAAAGAAATTTTTGAACAGATTTTCCATTACTAATTGTATTGACAGTTATTTTCTCTTTTGTTTGGTCCTAATGTAAAGTTATATAATTCATATTAATAGCACATGATCAATCTACCACCAATATTATCTGAAGGGGTGGTACTCCGACTTGAGTTGTATTCATCATTTTCCACTGGAAAAACATCCTCAGTATTGGCCAAGAATTAGTACCTTAAAGAAAACAAGACCAAATACCTGCTGGATACAGGCTAATATAGCGGGGAATAAACAGCAAGGAGCAAGTTCACAACGTGAGCTCATGTCAGTGCCAAACACTTCAAATAAATTTAAACTTGTTTGAATCTCCACACTTTCATTTTATATCAGAGACCACAGACTCAAGCCAATACTTCTGTTTTGATACTGTAATACATACATAAAAACCATAACTATTACAACTCATATTCATGCAGCCTTTCAGTTTACAAAAAGCTATCATATGCATTATCTAATAGAGCCATCACAAGCACCAAGCTCTATGTTGCTATCCCCATCAGGGAAACTGAGTGCCAGAAAGGGTCAATGACTCACTCCATGTAGAGGAATTATTATTAACTAATAGAACTGGGCTCCTGACTGCCAATCTGGGGCTGTTTTTGTTAAACTGCAGAGGCTTCCACGACAAGTTATTCTTCAAAATAGAAATAAGACAAAACCCTGATTCATCGATTCTTGAACTGTTTTTTGTCGCTCTGGATGCAGTCTTGTCCTCAGCCACTGCACATACATATTGGAGAGCTGAGGGGCTGGGGAGGGCAGTGATGATTGTAAAATAAAACACACACTAAGTGGGAATGATCTGGATTAAACATTTTAACATTGTTTGCTGAAAATAAATATCTCAGCCTCAGACCCACAGTTATAAAACTAAAAGAGACCTTGAAATTCATCTGTTCTTTTTCCATTTCACAGATGAGGAAAATATGGTGATGGAGAGAGCACAGAATTCCCTAAACATCACCCCGGTAACTGCTGACAGCAGAGCCAGGACCACAGAGTTGGCTCTCTTCCACTCCATGCCCTGATTGTGTTTGCAAATTAAAGGACTAAGCACAGTCCAGATATTTATAAGGAACCATCACAGTGCTAGAGAAATAAACAGATTAGACCTTACACACCAACATTACGAGTGTAAAAATTATTATTTTACATATCATTGAAAGCAGCAGGAACTTTATAAGAAAAATAGTCAGCGTATATATTTTAGGTGCTCATTGTTAAGGTTAAGGAAATTTTCTAAAATATAACTTTTTTTCCCTTTAGATACATGGAATTTTTTTGAATTTTGTTATAATAATAACAGACTTAACTACATTCAAAAACAGGATAGTCTCTCAAAACCACCTGTAAGTTACATGATAAATAAAAAACAATAACATTTCATCACCTTTTCTAGACACAGGTCTTTCAACCTATTACCTACATTACCTGTCCTGTTCACACCCATTGCCTGTCTTTTTCAGGAGTTTTCGGAAAGTTATTGAGCTATTTTGAATGTAGGTGATTCTTATTTCCCCTCTGAAACTTAAATGCTAGGCAACTAAATATCTCTGAAGTTTAAATGACCAACAAAGCTAAAAATGCTTAGGTTGTAAGCCATTTGCTACTTACACAATATTCATTTCCACATTAAAAAAATAAATAATCTAATTATACTTTACTGTACCTGTGAGTCCTTTAAAAGACTTTTCACTCTCCAATTCAAATCGGATATGAAATTTTTTTTGGAGATGCAGAATATAAGAGTTTTCTAGATATTATTTAACATCATTCCATAGGAAAAAAAAAACCCACTTATGTAGACCAATAGTAAACCACACAGATGATAGAAAATATTGACAGTAAAATTAGTTTTTTGTCTCACATTCACAAGATCATTTTTCCACTTTAATACAAGGTCTAATCTACAGCAGATGCCAGTACTAATTGAGAGAAAATTCCATCCTTCATGTTCTGATCAATCTGAGGAAGATTTTTTCCAGAGGTGAAGAGCTGCCTGAATTCTGAAGTGTAGTCTGGACTCCAGTGAGTAATCTTTGTAGTTATTTCTAAAGATAAATAACAATAACGTTGTAATGTCAAAATTCCTTTATACACCAGGGCACCACCACCCTCCTCTCCCTCCTCTCATCTTCATTCCTTATTTGCTTTCAAACGTTAATATGCATAACAGTGGATTTTGTTAAAATGCAGATTCTGATCCTGGGAGGAGATGAGGATGGCAATATTCTGTATTTCTAGAAGCTTGCTGGTGGTGGTCTAAAAAGCGTGCTTTGACTAGCAAGGTTTATGTAATTACCAAACCATTCACAAACAGCAAGAAGGTTACAAGGAGGGCTTAACAAATTTTGTGAACTATTTTTAAAGAGTTGACCTCCTTTTCTAAACTGGAAATTTCAGGCAGCCTGTATAAACAAGATGAACATAATCATTCACCCCCTCCATACACACACACAAAAATTTATATAGATAGATAGATAGATAGATAGATTTAGATATAGATATAGAAACTCTCACAAAACGACAATCACAACAAAGATAGCAGGATTACTTGGTGACACCAAAATTACTTACTGCAATTCTGATGGGCAAATATCAATGGGTTGATCAATAATTATTATGTGACAATGTCAGGAGGGGCATTAGAAATCCACAGATTATTTAAAAACTTCACTTAGATCATCCATGTTGACTTCTCTTTGCTAGAATTGTTCAGAATCAGCAAAATGGAATGCT
Organism: Mesoplodon bidens; assembly: GCF_964165515.1. Taxonomy (NCBI): domain Eukaryota; kingdom Metazoa; phylum Chordata; class Mammalia; order Artiodactyla; family Ziphiidae; genus Mesoplodon; species Mesoplodon bidens. The sequence continues at coordinate 63,807,117 of NC_138162.1, read as the reverse complement.
TTGGACCTTGGGCTCTGCTTTCACACACCACCTTGGCCCATGGGAGAGCTGTACTTTCTTTCTTTGCAGTGGCATTCATTTCTTTCTATAGCCCTTTACTTTATACAAGTCTAAGGGTTACTTACTGGTAAACTTGATAAGGGTTATTATTCATAATGACGGTTATTATTCATAAGCTAAGCCAACATCTTACTAGAGTTTACCAAAGGACGTAATTGAGTATTTCCCTAATTAACTTCGGAAGCTTTGCAAAGCTCCTACTGCACAAGGAAAACTGCAGATAATCAACAGTCTTGAAATTATGAGACATCTGTTTATGTTGACATCACTGGGACTGTCCTGAGTTAGTGGTGACTTTTGATCACTGCTGGTCTTGCTTTTTCATAGTGAATTACTAGTCTTTTATTTTCATTGTTATAAATTTGCCTTATTCTGCATTGCTTAGATAACATCAAATATGTCCAAATGATATGAATACTTAGAAACCGTATTTTTAGTCCCAAATTTTCCAATGGGACTAAAAATTTTCAATAGATTTGAAGATACACGAATGTCAGTTGAAATAGGAGTCATACTCACTCTCAACAAATTAACTTTAAAAGTGACTTTCTCTCATAACCTCGGCTTTAAAAAAAAAAAAAAGATAATGAAACCTCTCTTGGCTCCACTGTGCCTCCAAAGCTTCTGCCCCATTACTATGCTTTATTCACAGCCAAATATCCTGAAGGAGTTGCCTGGAGTAGCTAACTCCACTTTCTCACCTCGCTTGTCAAAGTCACCGATGATCATGCTGCCAAGTTCAGCAGCCACTTCTCTGGTCTCACCTTGACTGACCTCTTGGCGGCCATCTTAACAACTGACCACTCTCTTCTTTTGAAACATTTTGTTCACTTGGCTTTCCTGGATATCCTCCTAACTCACTGGCCACTTCTTTTTTTTTTTTTTTTTTTGCGGTACGCGGGCCTCTCACTGTTGGGGCCTCTCCCGTTGCGGAGCACAGGCTCCGGATGCGCAGGCTCAGCGGCCATAGCTCACGGGCCTAGCCGCTCCGCGGCATGTGGGATCTTCCCGGACTGGGGCACAAACCCGTGTCCCCTGCATCGGCAGGCGGACTCTCAACCACTGCGCCACCAGGGAAGCCCCACTTCTTAATCTTATTGTTTAACCTCTAAAATGATGGCATATCCCAAGGCTCTATGCTGGATCTCCTTCTCTAGCTGTATAACTTTCCCCAAATAACCTCATCAAGCACCACAGCTTTAAATATCACTGTCTCTGTTCTGGTGACTTTGAAATATCTACATTTGGCCTTGACCTTTACACTGAACTCCATGCTGGTATATATATGACTGCCAACTCACCATCTCCACATGAATACCTATAGGCACCTCAAAATATCACAGTCCAAACAGGAGTAATTTTTTTTTCTCTCTCCTCAATCCTTATCCTCTCAGTATTCCCCATTTCATTCAAGAAGCATTATCAACCTCGAGACTCAACACCCTCCCCGCTCCACCCCCCAGCCAAGAATGCTCCCCACACAGTCCTCTGGTGACTGGTCTTCTCAGGACTGGCTTTAATTATGCTACATACCACCTGAAGGAAACCTTCCAGAATCAACTCAATCTAAAGTAGCACTCGAGTACCCTGTATCATATCGTAAATCTCAGCAAAGCACATACCATTGCTACTCTTCTTATTTGTTTATTTACCAATACCCCTCAACTTAGAAGGTAGAAACATTGCCTGTTTATGCACAGTTGTCTGTCTAGAACCTTTTCTAGTGTCTAGCACATAATAGGTACTCGGTGAATTTTCTGCTGAATTTGAGTAAATGAACAAACTAGTGAATCAGCAAGCTATTTATGGCCTACAGCTATCATGGCATTCTTTCTCCATGGCAAGTAGTGTTCAAAGCAAGCAGACCACAGGGTTTGTGCCCCCAGTAAGTGAGCCATGATCACAGGAGGTCTGAGAGCCACTGGACAGCAGAATTGATAAAGTACTTTGAAACTGCCACATAGTCAGAAAGAAAAAAGAGGAGAAGATTCAAAGGGCTTCTTCAAATCAATGGCTCTTTAAGGAAATGAGAGAGATGGTGGAACACGCCAAGGATCAGCAAACTATGACCAAAATTATGGCCAAATCTGGGCACACCCATTTATTTACATATTGTCTCCTATGGTTGCTTTTAATACAATTGAGTAGTTGCAATGGAGACCTTATACTGTAAAGCCAAAAATACTTACTAATTGGCCCTTTACAGAAAAAGTTTGCTGACCCCTGATATAGAAGAGAACAGGCCAGAAATCTGTCATGTAGGTCCCCCAAATCACAACATTTGTAAACAGCCACAGGGTCTGGCATTAAGAGGGTTGGAAACAGTACAATTCCAGCAAAAGCCATAAGCAGAAACTAAGCATAAATTAGCAAATGTAAAATTGTGACTAATTTTTCATTAATGTGTTCATTTTAAGTGTATCAAGTTACTGCTGTTGTTAAAATTGTATTGACATTCCTGACTCCATAGCAATCAAGGAGAAGCTGCCATTATCACTTACCTTGCAGTTTCTAGGACCTTTATGGCCTTGTCAATTTCCCCTTGGTTTTTATACAAAAATGCCAACTCAAACAGAGTAAATGGCACTAGGTAGTGGTCATACTTCAGTAGCTTTTCACTAAAAGAGCAAATGAAAAGCAATTAAGTCTTAACAGAACAAGGAACATATCATTCTTTTCCAACATATATGTATTTTTCCCCATTCTTAAGAAAACAGCTACAGCACTAAGACTATTATCAGAGAAAAGCTGCCATTATACAGTTAAAGAACCTAATAAACCATGGCAATAAATACTATGCTTTTAATATATTACTCTTTTTTTTCTTTTTTACTTTTTTTTTTAACTGTTTTTTTTTTTTTTTTTTGGCCAAGCTCTGGCATGCAGGATCTTAGTTCCCCGACCAGGGATTGAACCCGTGCCCCCTGCAGTGGAAGCACAGAGTCCTAATCACTGGACCGCCAGGGAATTCCCTATATTACTGTTTTATTTTATTCCTTAATATAAATCCAGCACTGAGGATTGTTTACTGCCCTTCAGGTATACAAACGCATGCAGATCTTCAAAGATTAACCCTAGAAAGGACAGGATCATCCCTCCTGAACATGAATGTATTCAGGAAATGACTCCACTCAGAAAATAATGCCACTTATTTCTCACTGAGGTTCAACTCTCTTTGCACTGCTGTCTTATAATGCTTCAAAATGTCAAGAAAGAAGTGGTCAACACTTCTGTTTTCAGCAGTATTATGAAAATTCTCTGACTACAAAACATCTAGAAGCACTCAAAAAAATAAGAGCAACACCCTTTAAAATGCAGAGCTCAGCTCACAAGGACATAAGGAAAACTCTCAAACTGAAAGCAAAACAAAACCAGAACTCTAAGTATGTGCATGATGCCAAAGCACTCCTAGGTCTGTTTCAGTCTGAATCAGCCAGAGCTTTGTGTCTCAATGTCCACACAGGAGGTGAGGCCTTGGGTCCACATAGTATGTAGAGCCTGAGCTGAGACTCTACATAAAGCTGGGGCTCTGCTCCACCAGAGAAAGGGCAGATGAGAAAAACCCACTTGCAGCATAGGAGGAAGACGGGCAGTTGGCTCCTTGGCCTGAGGTCTAGGTGAGGGGGGGCGGGAAAAAACACATCCCTTAGGAAATTAATAACCAATAGGCCTGCCCTCACATGAATTTGCAATTCAAATGTATGTGGCCCAAATGATCCAAGAACTTCTAAGCAATGAAATTAACATGAAGGTGGCCCTGGCCTGGAAAAGCCTATTGGGCATCTGGCAGAAATAAAAGCAAAATCACTTTAGAGAGAGACTCTTCCTCAATCCTAGCCTCATAGGAGCCTCAAGATAAAACCCCACTGAAGGTGAACTCACAATCCAAAACTATAAAACACACCAGCAAGCAATTCACTATGAGATTCAAAAAATACAACAAATAGCCCAAATGGGTCATCCTTTTGATCCTAATAAAAACACCAATAAAAGCGAACTCAATGGATACTTCTTTAACATGTTTACTAAAGACTGTATATTACTTATTTGGGAAATAGTTGTCTCTTTCAGCTTCTTATAAGGACACCAGTCCTCCTACATTCTCATAATATATAGTCAGAAAGAGGCAGATCAGTAGCTATGGATGGAAAGGCACATGATATTGAACAAAAAATGTCAACCGGCAGTCTATGGCTGTGATCTATTTGGCTTACACAATGGTTTCCCAAAAATTGAGCCAAGATTTAAAAATCAGGAGACGTTATGCAAAATTCAGATTCCAGGCTTTCAATGAAAAATTGTAGGGACTTCCCTGGTGGCACAGTCATTAAGAACCCGCCTGCCAATGCAGGGGACACAGGTTCGATTCCTGGCCCGGGAAGATCCCACAGGCCGCGGAGCAACTAAGCCCGTGTGTCACAACTACTGAGCCCACACGCTACAGCTACTGAAGCCCACACACCTAGAGCTCGTGCTCCACAACAAGAGAAGCCACCACAGTGAGAAGCTCGCGGACCGCCACAAAGAGTAGCCCCCACTTGCTGCAACTAGAGAAAGCCTGCGAAGACCCAACGCAGCCAAAAAAAAAAAAAAAAAAAACTGTAGGGATTATTGCTACTGGGCCCACACTGAGAGCTCAGGAGTGGCTGCATTCTTTAGAGAGAACACACAATCTCCCTAATCTGCAGTGCCCACTAATCCCTATTCCTGCCATCATTCAGTAAGGTTACTTGTCTGGCCCCTGTAATTGCATTTGTGACTCCAGATGTAGAGAAGAGGGTCAGGCATCAGAACCTTGACTCAACTCTCTAATTAGCAAAAGAGCAGGACATCATCATCAATGCTCTTGGGGGGTTAAAACTCATTCATCTACAGAAAAATGTCCCTTGCCAAACGAGAAGCAGTTTTAGTATTCATCACAGTCATTCTTTCCTGTCACATTATCATTACAATGATGGCGAGTCTTTTTACTCAACTTTGAATCCCTAGGATTCAGGATCACAGTCTCTGGCACATAGTGGGTACTCAAATATCTGTGGAATAAATGAATTGCAGACAAATGCATGAATCAAAAAAGTATCAGATGTTCTGTACACTGCTGCCAGAACTTAGACAGACACATGTCAGCCTGGCTGTAAATTTAGCTTTTGTAAGTCACCTCTGAACACCAGGTAGAAAGGCATAAAGCCATGTTCCACTTAGGTTATAATTTTTTTCTCAGAGAATAAAGAAAACATTACTGGATTCTCTTTCTGGTAACACCAAGTAAAAGGTTAGCAGCGGGAGATAAGAGCATCACTTTCTCACAGCGATTCCCCAGAAACCACAATTTGCACTCAAGTTGGTTTCATTGTCCGCTTTTACCTTTGGACAATGTGATTGAAACACAATTCTGCTTGCAAAGGCCGCTGTAAGTTCTTCAGGCAGCATCCTTTCAGCAACTTCACTAAGCATTCATCATCTACAGAGTAGTCACTGGAGTCTTAAAGCAAAACAAACATACAATTCACACACGGAAAGAAAAATACTTGTAAAAATCCTATTTAAGAGTTAGCACTAACAGCTCTTAGGTTTCAGAGGGACCATTTAAAAATAAGGAGAATATGTTTAGCATTTGTTATGCCTTACTAAATAAAATACAATGAAAATATTTCAAATGAAAAGAATACTAACTACATTAATACACCATTTTATTAAGGGGTTCACTCTAGCCACTTAAAATTTTTTTCGGGTGCTCATACTCTAAGTTATGTGACCTTAGGTATAATTATAGGAAGTTTGAACTGTAGATAAAGGAAGAGCTTTATTAGTTCTGTGAAAGGTAAAGCGGTGAGGAGGACGCACGCTGCCTCTTCCTGTGGTTCTGGTCCCTAGCTGTGCTGGCTTCCTGTAGAAGAGGGTAACACTTCCATATGGAGAAGCAGATGGCCTTCTCCCCATTAAAAATTCAGGAAGGAGCACACCCTCTCCAGATCATTATGTTTACAACTTATCAGTTCTCCCAGGTTATGTGCTTTTGGGGAAGAAATTATGTCATAAAATTAGACAAAATGGTTCTGAAGTGTGCAAGGCTTCTAAAGTCCCCACAAACTTCTAACTGCGTGAGGCTAATGCGGAGGATTTTCTTTCAGGACTTTTTCCCTTTTGAAAATGACTCGTTACCTTCTACAGCCCAAGGCTAACATATATTAACAGAAGGAACCGTATCATGTGTGACATCTATCTGACAAAGGTTGCCATTTCACATCTATCACTTTTGAATTTGGGGTGGGGTTTTTTTTTGCAAGTTAAGTGCAACTAACAAATCACTCCAAGACAGACTGATAATTTATACATTTCACGCTGTGACAACACAGGTGGGAAGGGGCAGTAAACCAAATTAATGAGGCTCTAAGAGTCCCTCATACTGAAATACTCTTGCTTTCAGTATAAACGTCAGAAATCACCATTAACACATGCTGGTGTTTTAATCAGTAAACTGCTTGTCTATGGGAGGTTAAGGATGCTACTTAACCAACTCGAAGGAGGTCACTTTACTTCTAGGTGCTGAAAATAGCTGATATTCACCTCTCACTTCCAAGATCTGACAGGTTATTCACTAAGAAAATCACAAATGTCAATGCCACATTACCTTCCCTATTAAAATCCATTCCCCCTTTTCCTCAAAAAAATCTGTTTATGCTTCTAATCATGGATGCTCATTGAAATATCCATTCAAGAAGTATTATCTTTCCAGGCCTAGAACCAAACCCTTACGGTCCATACTGGATGCTAAGTTTTAGTATCACTATTGTGCATTCTATTGAGTTCTATGTCACATTTTATGACAGTTTGTCTTATCTCACCGTTTTGGTGCTCAGTGAAGGACAATCTTGCTGAGGAACACCATGGAAAGTTGAAGTACCATTAAAACACACAACTTTTATTTAGATCATGACTTTGGGATATGGAAAATGGATTCAAAAATACCATGTTCCTCCAAAAACCTTAGAAAGCAAAACCATTATTTCCTCAGACCACTACCTGTCAGATGATTATTTTCCCTTAAAATGTGAAGGCTTTATCATGACTATCAACCTCACGGGAGAGTTCCCGGATGAACATTTCAACACATTTTACACCCCAAGAAAATTACACAATAATGCTGCCAAAGCACACTTGCATCACAAAAGATCTGCTGAACTTAAAACAGAGGGTAGGCTTAGGGAAAAGGAAATTTGAGGCCCAAGCTACAAAATATGTACAATTGAACTTTTTAGAAGCTAGTTGATATGCACCAAAGGAAAAATGTGAAAATAGATTTAGAGGTGAAGAGCCATAAAGTAACACCTTCCCTTTTATGTAACTTGTATTATGCTCGCTACATAATTGCAAATTAGTTATAACAAATAGTTAAAGTAGAACTACTGAATCAACTTCCGGCTACATGTTGAATTGAGTCAGATTTCGAATGAAGCACTATTGGAATTAATAGCAAATACTGACTCAGGGCATACTACCAAGTTCTTTTCTGTCTTTAAACAGTATTCCTCCTTTTGTATCTCTGACCAGCCTTTCATAACTGTGGCATCGTCAGAGGAGAACACCAGTTATATCCTCTATCATCTTTTACTTTAGAGACACTTAACAAAGGTATGAGAAGCCAAAATACATTCATTTCCTAATAATGTGTATGTGGCGAGGGTGGGTAGGGGGGAAGGAGGTGTTTAGTGGAGGCTGAAGTCACCTCAGCTTTGCCACTTCACTCCATTTTCCAATTGTGGATTTTTTCCCTCACTCTGAAGGATAAGAGCTTAATTACTAAAAGATCCTAAGGGGGTAGGGGTATAGAATCAGGTAGTCATCTTGTGTAAAACCGTGGACCTAGAAGAGATCATCATAAATTTCATGTGCAACATCTAGCAAAAGTGATGTTCAGAAAAGAAACCAGTTTTTTGTTTGTTTGGTTTTTTTTTTATCCAGCAAGAAGATATACAAAGACAAGTTTGTACAAAGTACAATGTGTCTGTCTGTCTGAGCTCTTCTCCCCCACCTGTTCTGCTTAAATATCTCTCAAAGTCTATCATCTCAATATGTCATTAAAAGAGAAAGGAATGGATGGAGAGAACAGCCTGATTTTCTAAACCTCTATTGCATTTTACATGCGTCGTCTGATACAAATATTACTCCTTTAATTTTTTTCCCCCACCAATGTAGGGACAAAATAAATTTAGAGGGAAGGGGTGAAGAGCCTGCTCAAAGAGAGGAAAACTCAATAGTCCCTCAGGACTTCTTAACAGCGTGGGTGCTCTGTATCTGAGGGCTTCACATCCGCAAATTCAACCAACCAGATTGGAGCTACATTTAGGACCCACGGTTGATTGAATCCACAGATGCGGAAACTGCAGATACAGAGGGTGGACTATGGAACCTGAGCATCCAAGGATTTTGGTATCCACAGCGGGTCCTGGAACCGATTCCACGCAGAAACTGAGGTACGACTGTATACAGAGCCCTTACTCCCTGGTGGTACGTAACAGTCTATACTACAAAGGACAGACATTCAAACATTAGGATTTATTCTACTGCACCAAAACCCTTATCTTTGTAGTAAAACAGAAGAAGCAAGCTAGCCTGCTTTTCTGGGGGAAAAATACCCTACAAATGTTTTAACTTAATAAAAAGAGGTTTTTCTTTACCTCCCAGTTTTCACATACCCACTTATTTTAAAACATATTCATTTTTCCATCTGATTTGTGAATATGTGGGGTTTAATCACAGATAATTCCCTTAATGACAGGAACAATGCTTTCTCTGCCTGTCACAATGCTATACCTAGTATGGAAAATCTAAGAGTGTTCAAAGGAACAAATTAATGAAGAGTGGCCAAGTTGATTCAACAAAAATAAACACTAGTAAATTTGTTCAAAAACCCAAATACATTTTACTGAAGTACATTTTGTGAAATCTCATTTTTTGAAGTAAACATTTATGGAGTTTCATCTAAGTTACATTTCAAAATGATGGGGCTCTATGTTGAGTTTCCACTCAAATCAAAGTAAGTATTTTTCCTTTTTGAAATTATTCCATATTAAAAAGAGTAAAAAAAAAAATCACCTCACACCCATTAGGATGGCTATTACCAAACAACCAACAAACAAAACAAATTTTTAAAAAAATAGAAAATTGCAAGCATTGGCAAGGATGTAGAGAAATTGAAACCCTGTGCATTGCTGGTAGGAATGTACAATGGTGCAGCCACTAGAGAAAACAGGATGACAGTTCCTCAAAAAATTAAAAATAGAAATGCCGTATGATCCAGCAATTGCACTTTAGGGCATATATCTAAAGGAACTGAAAGCAGGGTCTCAAAAAAATATTTGCATACCCATATTCATAGAAGTATTTATTATTCACAGTTGTCAAAAGTGGAAGCAACCAAATATGCATTGATGGATGAATAGATAAACAAACTGTGGTGTAAACATCCAAGGGAATATTATGCAGCCTTAAAAAGGAAGGAAATTTGGACATGTGCTACAACATGGATGTACCTGGAGGACATTAGGATAAGGGAAATAAGGCAGCCACATAAAGAAAAATACTGTGTGACTACACTTACACGAAGTCTCTAGAATAGTCAAATTCATAGTAACAAAAAGTAGAATGGTGATTGCCCACAGCTGTGGGGAGGGGGAAATGGGGAGTTATTGTTTAATGGGTATGAAAAAGTTCTCAAAACTGGTTGCACAACCAAGTGAATATACTTAGCAGTACTGTACCATACAGTTTAAAAAATGGTTAATATGGTAAATTTTATATTATATGCATTTTCCTACCATTAAAAATTTTAAAGAATTGTAAAAAATGTAAGGAGGCTTATCATAACTCTATATTAGTAGAAACTATGCAGAAAATATGTTAGTGATGGAACATCTAGGACACACAGACAAAGAAAGTCTGAAATGTCCATATAGTCTGTACTTATACATACGTTGTTTTGGTTCTTTGTTAAATAGTACAAACTTTGAGTTCCTCCTTTTGGTCCCAGTTTCTTGAGCCTTCTCATCCACTGGTTTCCCTGGTGCCCAGAAATCAAAGGGAATTATCAGTCCATGAAGATAAATACCTCAATATTTTGGCTACTCTACCTAACCTCCAGATGAAAATGAGCGGAAGTATTATAACTTTTCTGTAAAAGGGGAAGGAAAAAGAAGGGAAAGGAAACCATCATTCTTTTATTTAAAATGATACCTTTAATATGGGAAGGTGACATACTCGCCCTTCATCAACAGATGAGCTTTTCATACGACTGTTTTTCAATAGTGGAGTAGAATATTCCACTCACCTGGTATCCCTGTGATCACCTGCTTGTATGTGCAAGAAGGCTAATGGGGAGGTGGGGAGGGCGGTGGTCTGTGGCCTCAGAACAGCATTGCTCTTAGTTCCATTGCATTCTTTATCTATCCAGCCTGAAACCTTGAGCTTGTTAGCAGATAAGCCCACTGATTCAGCTTGCATTCTTTTCTATTGCTTCTCCTTACTGGTGGGAATCTAAAGCTACAATTATTTTAAGTATGGAAGGCAGCCTAAATGCTCAACAATTCTGAAAGAGTTGATTAAATTATGATATGTTATCTCCATGGAATGCCATGAAGCTTTTGAAATTATTATACGGGTTACTTAGCAACAATTAAAACATTTATGATAAACTACCATATGATCCAGCAATCCCACTTTTGCATATTTATCTGAAAAACAAATACTAACTTGAAAAGATATATACACCCTCATGTTCATTGCAGCATTATTACAACAGCCAAGCATGGAAACAACCTAAGTGTCCATCAATGAATGAATGGATAAAGAAAATGTGTTATATATATATAATAGAACATTCAGCCATAAGAAAGAATCAAATTTTGCCATTTACAACAACAGGAAGGACCTTGAGGATATTATGCTAAGTGAACAAAAGTCAGACAGAGAAAGACAAACACCATATGATCTCAATTCTATGTGAAATCTTAAAAAAAAAAGAAAAAAACCTCATAGATACAGGTAACAGATTGGTTGCCAGGGGCGAGGGGTTGAGGGGTGGGTGAAATATATGAAGAGGTCAAAAGGTACAAACTCCCAGTTATAAAATAAGTCATGGAGATGTAGTATACAGCATGGTGACTATAGTTAATACTGTATTGCATATTTGAAAACTACTGAGAGAGTAGATCTTAAAAGTGCTGAAGACAAGAAAAAAAATTTTGTAACGATGTACAGTGACAGATATTAACTAGACTTACTGTGGTGATCATTTTACAATGTATACAAATATCAAATCATTATGCTGTACACCTGAAATTAATATAGTGTTATATGTCAATTATCTCTCAATGGAAAAAAAAAGTTTACGATATAATAAATGAAAAAAACTAGGCTAGAGTATGTCCAGGTACACTATGATTGTAACTATAAAAATAAAGCTAGGATGGGGCTTCCCTGATGGCACAGTGGTTAAGAATCCGCCACCGTAACTAGAGAAAGCCTGCGCGCAGCAACGAAGATCCAACGCAGCCAAAAATAAAATAAATAAAATTTTTTTAAATAATAAAAAATAAAGCTAGCAGAAATTCTAAATTAATTCTGCATAGCAGGAAAAATATGGGTGACTTTTTTCACCCACATCTGTAACAGGGAAGAGCTAAAACGGACTCCCCATTGGATCTGTTTCTTTGACTTTAACCTTTGCTTTTCGTTGCTTTTGTTATTATAATCATACATAATGGCCTGCCTCAGGGAACCCTGCCCACCTGTGACTGGCTGCAAGAAAAAAGAAACTAACACATCCCCTCCCCAGGCTGGCCATTCCAGGAGTTTTGCAAGACTGGTGGCCCTTTTACTTTACTTCCTCACCACCTCTCCCTCTCTGATTCTATAAAAGAAACTGGCATCCAGACCCCGATAAGACGGTTTTTCAGAGACACTAGTCGCCATCTTCTCGGTCTGCCGGCTTTCCAAATAAAGTCGTATTCCTTGCCTCAGCACCTCGTCTCTGATTCACTGGCCTGTGGTGTGGCGAGCAGAGTGAGCTTCGACTCGGTAACACATCTATCAAATGTAATTACGTGTTTAATTTTTTAAAAGTAATTGTAAAGAGAAATGTCATTAAACATTTCAGCCCCATACTGTGGTTGAAGTAAAAAATGATCCACTGTGTAGCACAGGGAACTCTACTCAGTGCTCTGTGGTAACCTAAATGGGAAGGAAAACCAAAAAAGAGGGGATATATGTATATGTATAGCTGATTCACTTTGCTGTACAGCAGCAGAAACTAACACAACATTGTAAAGCAACTATACTACCAAAAAAATTAAATAAATAAATCATCCAAATGAGGTGCTCATCCCTGGAGTCAATCATTTCATCCCCCACGTGGGGAGTATACTGCATATGGAGCCGGTACTCCTTCGGTGCCCATTTTCTTCCAGCTAAGAAAAGTTAGTTACCTGTTAGAATTTTTCCTGGCTATTCTTGAATTTGTATGCCCTTTACAATGTTTATCATCCCAGCAATTTTTGCTTTACTTCTGTGATTAGAACATTCCAGAGGATAAGACCATTATCTTGGAGAAATACCTAAATGATTTGGGGGTTGATAAGGAATACAACAAAAGCTATCACTTATGGTATTGTTTAGCAAAAGTTAAAGCCTCTATTTATGACAGAGAACTAGAAAATGTCAGAGCAAGAAAACCCTGGGTATCATCTGGTCCAACACCACACCCATTTTAAAAGAAATCGGAGGCCCTCCTGGGTATGGGATGAGGTATGCTTCCCAGAGCCTCACAGCTGCAGGATTGGAACTATAAGCCCAGACCAGCTGATTTTCCTCCTACTATGCCAGCTGCTTCCAGTAAATAGAGCTTCCAGGACACTGGAAAGGGACCTCCTGTACAACCAAAGTAATGAGTAAAAAAATCAAATTGTGACAAGATTTCAACTTGAAAACAAACAATTCTCTGTGTCTGTAAAAACACAGTAGTCATTAGAGAGCAAAAATGAGGCACGGAAAGAATCACAACCAACTTAAACCAGTATACATTTCCCTTGAGCTGCTCTAAAACTCAACTCTCTTCTTCATCTTTTTATTTTGTAACAGCCTTAAGATAAAATTCCCATAACATACAATTCACCCCTTTAAAGTATGCAATTCACTGGTTGTGAGTATATTACAGAGGTGTGAACCATCACCAGAATCAATTTTAAAATATTTTCATCACCCCCAAAAACAAATGCCATAACCTTTAGCTTTCACACACCCCCAGTTCTCCATCCCTAGGCAACCACTAATCTGCTTTCTGTCTTTACAGACTCATCTATCCTCCATATTTTATGTAAATTATATCTCTCACTCGGTTTTCTTTTGCAGCTGGCTTCTTTCACTGAGCCTAACGTCCCCAAGGCTCATCCATGTTGTATCAGGTATCTTTTCTCCATCTTGATTGCAATCACCCAGTCACCTCGGCTCAAGCTCTTTTGTCCTCATCATGCACACAAATTAACACGGGCATATGTGCACAGGGAAAGGACGAGAGAGGGGCAACGGTAAAGATTTCCAGGCTCTTACTTTTCATACTTACTTTCACTTTGTAGATCTGCCTCAGCCTTTTCAACAGTTACCAACAGACTTTCAGAAAAATCTTTTCTTTTGCTCACTAGTGGAAAACCATTCCAAACATACATCATTTCCTAATGAGGAAAAATGAGAAACCATTCGCAATTATGTGAGGTTATTCAATGTTCTTCACAACAACAAAACTACATATGTGTGTTTTGCCTCAGTTGCTAGTGATCTCAAGACAATCGTTTTCCTTAGCTTTCCTCATTTGGAATTTAGTGATTTAATTTCCCCTTTTCTCACTTTATTTAATGCTTTTTGCCTTTTATACTGTGAAGTATTCTATATATATATATAGTATATTGTGTTTTTACTGAAAAATTAATTTACTCGTTCATTTAACAAGTATTTATTAAGTACCTACTGGTATCCAATCCTTTTGGAAGATAATGGATTACAGATACAGAAATAAATGTAATATTTTAAAATGATACTATGAACAATTCTATTTAATATAGATTTTTGCTGTTACTCTTAAGTAAAGGGAAACATTTTTCAATATCTGCCAATTGTTTATATAAAATGTCTCCAAGGACATCACTGAAAATGAACATAGGAAATATTTTACCTGGCTCAGGTTCTTTTATACCATTAAAAACATGTGACAGTCCGGTAATGCAATCCAATATGCAGAAAATGCATTCATTTAAAGGCCATACGGCAGAATGACAGTCCCTAAAAGTGTAAACTAATGATTTCTCATTGCAAATTACACTTAATAGGCAAACAGATGAGAATTTTTTTTTTTTGGACCAAAAGCAAATGTGCTCTTGCTTGAAAATATTTTTCTGATCTTCCTGGTAGTGCAGTTCATATTTTGAAAGGTATGAAATAACCAGGGTAATTAGAATCTTCTTGGAAATAAACGAATGTGAAAATATTACAGAGATATTGTTTGAACAGCCTCTTACAGGGAAGCAGTAGAAATGAGGAAAATACATTGGAGTGGCAGCAAAGTCATCTTTACATTATGGTACTGAAAACTAAGATAACACTACCTTTTGTTTTACATCTAGCTTCTTACTGCTAATAGAGTAAGAGTTCAATTCAATAACTAACCGAACATTTATTTTAACTGATGATGATGTTTTTAAATTTTGCTTTTATCGAAGGAATATTTGTCAGAAGAAGAAACGCTCATACCTGACCTTGCCATTTTATGACATATAGGATTTTGGTAAAATTCCTAGTCACCACAAATTCAAGCCAATTCTACACCCTTACCCCTGGAGAAATAAGTGCTCTGAGTTAACCTTCCTTAAGACCCTTAGTAATCAGAGCAAGCTATACATTGTCATGTACACACAAGCATCTAAGTTCTAGGGCAGAGAAAGGACTATGGTGCTCTAGAAAAATTTCAGGGAAGTTCTGTGACACAGAAAGAAAAAAATTTCCCAGCACAAATCACTAGATAGAAATGAAGCAGAAATGGGGCTGAAAGCTGTCATTGGTAAAACAGCAGCAGGCTCCCAGGCTGGCTGGGAAAGGGGGATGTTTGGTCATTTTTTGTGATTTGCGTGGTGTTCTTATTTTTATCTGTGCTCAGATATGATTACAGAGTGATCATATATTTTTTTATTAAATTTATCTATTTATCTATGCATTTATTTATTTATGGCTGCATTGGGTCTTCGTTGCTGCAGGTGGGCTTTCTCTAGTTGTGGCGAGCAGGGGCTACTCTTCATTGCGGTGCACGGGCTTCTCAATGCGGTGGCTTCTCTTGTGGAGCACAGGCTCTAGGCGCATGGGCTTCAGTAGTTGTGGCTCACGGGCTCTAGGCCTGCGGCCTTCAGTAGTTGTGGCGCACGGGCTTAGTTGCTCCACGGCATGTGGGATCTTCCCGGAACAGGGCTCGAACCCGTGTCCCCTGCATTGGCAGGCAGACTCTTAACCACTGCACCACCAGAGAAGTCCCCAGAGTGGTCATATTTTTATCTCACTCCATCACAGGCACAGAACAACCCAGTCTGAGGGTGGTGTTCTCCGAGACTAAGTTGGGAAACCTGGGTCAAGGTACTAGGTGCAGGCTAGCTCCCAACGGATGCCTGTGAGGGGCTGCAGTTTTCTTTCTCAGAGAATATTTAAAGAGCTTCTATATCAATGATAAAATAATAAAAAACCCGATGAAATTAGGGAAGTAAGTATATGAACAACAATTCACAAAACAAGAAATAAAAATGAAAAAGCATGTGAAAAGATGCTCAACTGCACATTTAAACAGTAAAACACTGTTGGTAGGAATTTAAATTGGTACAGCCTTTCTGGAGGGCAAACTGGCAATGTCAAAGTATTAAATACATATGCCCTTCAACCCAGAATTCCATTTCTAGACATCTCTCCAAGACAATTTTATGCCCATGTACAAAAAGAGAGATATGAAAGAATATTAATTGTAGCTTGTCTGTAGTAGTAAAAACTGGAAACTAAATAACTGTTAAAGGGGGATAATTGAATAAACTCTGGAATCAAAAAAAAAAAAAAAAATCATGGGCCTTCCCTGGTGGCACAGTGGTTGAGAGTCCGTCTACTGATGTAGGGGACACAGTTTCGTGCCCCGGTCCGGGAAGATCCCACATGCCGCAAAGCGGCCGAGCCCATAATCAGCCATGGCCGCTGGGCCTGCGCATCCGGAGCCTGTGCTCCGCAACGGGAGAGCAAAAAAAAAAAAAAAAATCATGAACCCCCAAAGGAGGACAGCAGGTGTCAGCTTGCACTAAACAGCTTTCCTGTGCTATGTGACTACCTACACAAAACTAAAGCCCCAAAGAGTCATCATAATTTGATGTATTCAGTACTTTAAAAAAAAAAGTCTTCATTAACACAATTTAAGTTGAAATTATGCTTTTCACAAGTCTAGCCTAAATGGCATACCTATCAAGAATGTGAGCTCTATGGGGCTTCCCTGGTGGCGCAATGATTGAGACTCCGCCTGCTGATGCAGAGGACATGGGTTCGTGCCCCAGTCTGGGAAGATCCCACATGCCGCGGAGCGGCTGGGCCCCTGAGCCGTGGCCGCTGAGCCTGCGCGTCCGGAGCCTGTGCTCCGCAACGGGAGAGGCCACAACAGTGAGAGGCCCGCGTACAGAAAAAAAAAAAAAAAAAAAAGAATGTGAGCTCTAGCGCTGGGCTAGAGCACAGCAGTCACCAGCCACTTATGGCTCTGGAGCAATGCAACTGGTTCAAACTGAGACACAGTCTAAGCATAGAACACACACCAGATTTCAATGGATGAGTACAATATAAAAGAATGCGAAATCTCATTAATAAGTTTTTAGAGATTACATACTCAAATGACAAAATGTTGCATAAACTGGATTGAACCAATACTCTTAAAATGATTATCATGTGTCCTTTTATTTTTCAATTTTTTACCTTTTGATTTTTAATGTGGCTACTAGAAAAGGTACAGTTACATATGTGGCTTGCATTATAATTCAACTCAATTTCAATTAAGTCAACTCACCTGTCTCTGCCTGAATTTCCTTACTTGTCAAATGAGGCTACAAAGAGAAACTCCCCTTATAGAGTTACTATAAGAATTAAATGATATATTTTGTAAATAGCCTTTATCAAAATTCCTAGAACACACCAATCAGTCAAAAAACATCTGCTATACCTTTTATTATTCATTAATAATTTATTTATAAATGTTCACCTTACAAACACAATGGTTTTTAATTGAGCAAACTTCACAACAAAAGTTAGATGTTCTCCCTGCCACTGTGAATAGACAATTTATTTCTAGGATGCAAACAGTAAATAAAATAAAGGCAGATACCAGGGCAGGCAAGACGAGCTTCACGGGTGCAGGCAACGAGGGAGAGTAACGTCGAGCCTTCCTCACAGCAAACTTCTCGGTAGGGATCGATTTCCCAGCAATTCTCTGCTTCAAGCCATCCACCTGTCTGTGAAAAGCCCCAGCCCCAGTGAAAGGTCATTAAGAACATGTACATTATTTACATCTGTCCTTGTCACGCTGTGCTCCCCAGACTGGTAGCATCAGCATCACCTGGAAACCTGTTGGAAATGTAAATTTGCAGGCTCCACCCCAGACCTATTAAATCAGCAGCTCTAGAGCTGGGGCCCAGCAATCTGGATTTCAATAAGTCCTCCAGAGGATTCTGATGCATGCACAAGTTTGAGAACCACTGATTGACACGTATTTCTTTCTAGTTAACTTAGCAAGTGTCTTAGCCTATCAAACAGAGTCAAGGAAATCTAGATATAAAATTGGCCATTTCCATAAGTAAGCAGGAAAAAGTCCAAAGTATTTACATTGTGGATACTTCTGAGAGAGGCAATAGCGTATACTGGTACATCTCCTATTCCTTTCTGCAAGTATGACACAGATCTGTAAAGTAATGTGGCTCAAAAGATGGCCGTCAATTCATGTATAATTTGAGAAAATGTTTCCAAAGCATAGGTGATTTTGAAAATAATCAACTAAGAACATATACCATGTTTACAACCTTTCTCTCCAAATTCTAAGAAATTCCAATTATAAAATTCACAAGCACATAAAATTGAGAATAGGATGATGAGACTACATGTTCCTTGGGCACTTTCTTATACGTAACTTTGCAAATGCACCAAACACATTGCCAAGAAGAAATTTAGGGAAATATCCAACTATACTGAAAGAAAAAGATGCAATAAGAGGAAAAAACATTCCAGTATGAAGACAAGCTTGTGTTACATTATTTCTGGGCACAATTTGGGAATATGGATTTTTTTAATTGAGGTATAATTGACATATGACATTATATTATTTTCAGGTGTACAAAGGGCTATGGCTTTTAAACCAGAATGCCCATCCTTACTGTGAATTAAAATCAGTGGAAGAGGCAGTGGAAATGTGAGGTGGGAGTTGAGGGAAGGGGTCAGAAGCATGCAGTGGACATGAAACCTTGTCATTTAAGGATCACAGAGTCTGTATGAAGAGAACATTCATTTGGGGGACTCTCCTCTCATTATCCCAACAAATTAGATGCTACCACACATGCAGCAGACCTCAAGCTTTCTCCTGAAAATAAGATTGGTTACATATTTCAAAGAAATTATTTTGATATGGAGAAAATTTACTTTGAAGTACAGGAAGTGTGGATGTAAAAGATCTCAATGTATCTTAATATTCCATTCCATTTGTTGTTTGTGTGAAATGAGGCAGTACCTTCTACCAGTAAGAGGTGGCATTAATCTACATGGCTTCCACTAATGTTGATTCTATTAGTATACTTGGTCCTATTGCTAAAAAGAGCTTCTCTAAAAGCATGAAAAAGTAGTCCTGGTCATACCTCCAAATTTGTTCTGACAAATTTGTCAGAGGGTTCAGCCAGGCCATTATTTCTCATAATGTGGTCACACACTATAGTATTCCACTTAAAAGTATTTGTCACTGGGCTTCCCTGGTGGCGCAGTGGTTAAGCATCTGCCTGCCAATGCAGGGGACACGGGTTCGAGCCCTGGTCCAGGAAGATCCCACAGGCCGCGGAGCAACTAAGCCCGTGTGCCACAACTACTGAGCCCACGTGCCACAACTACTGAAGCCCGCGCACCTAGAACTCGTGCTCCGCAACAAGAGAAGCCACCACAATGAGAAACCCGCGCACCACAACTAGAGAAAGCCCGTGCGCAGCAATGAAGACCCAACGCAGCCAAAAATAAATAAATAAATAAATAAATTTTTTTAGAAAAGTGTTTGTCATCAATTATGTTTGAAGAACGCAGTTGGGCTTCTCCGTTCCTTAACTTCCTCATCTCCAGCGGTCACCTCCTCCTTTCCACCACAGCCACCCACCCCTACAGTCACACCTTAGACCACTTCATCACCTGTGACTTTTCGACCTCAAAGCACAAATTCAAGCACACCACCCTTTGAACGCCACTCTCCTCATGCTACCTTGGCTGTTCTACTAAGACTTTCAGTCCTCTTGCCTTTCAACTTTCTCCCAGCTCAGCAGTCTCCTTCTTTCCCCATCCCTCCATCCTCCTGCTTAGACTGCCAGGCAGGCAATCTTTACTGCAGCATGCTCTGGCTTATGTCCTAGACTCCTTGCTAATGCCTAGTCGTTGCACTCATCTGGGTGAAGCTCAGTATCCATCCTCCCTGCAACTGCACTGAGAACAAGTTGGTATCACTGTAAATTCATCAACACCAACCTCAAACGAGCCCTGGCACCGCCTGCCATTCCCCCTCCTGTGTTTCTCTCATCACCTCACTGTCCCACCCTCTACAGCAATGATTTCCAATATTCTTCATCCTCCTCACACCTCCAGCCCACTCCTTTCTCCTTCACTCTCAACAGACAGCCCTGCCTCCTACTTCATGAAGAAAAACAGAAGCTGTGAGGGAGGAAGCCCTCCATCTCACACTACCACACACGAGCTTGCATGCCTCCACATCTGTTCTGGACTTCCTCCCTCCCATACAACAGAGGACCCGGTCCTCCCTCTAGATAAAGCCAGTCCTGCCATCAGTGCTTTGGATTCTATCTCCTCTTGCATTCTCAAGAGCCTTGCAAATATCAGTTATCCCATTTCTCGCTTATACCATTTCTCGCTTATATGTCTAACTTCTCTTTCTCCAAAGGATCCTTCCCAGTGGTTTTTGAGAATGCTCAGATCTCTCCCATTAAGATATTCTTTGATATTACATCTCCCTCCAACTCTTTCTATCTCTTCCCCTTCATAGTCAAAGTTATCCAGGGATGTTATTTATGCTCAACTCTCTTCATTTCTTTGTATCTCATTCACTCTTTAGCCAATCCCAGTCTGGTTTCTACCTCTGTTCTATTACCTTACCAACTCCCACTCGGGACACCAATGAGCTCTGTGTCCCTAAAATATTTTGTCTTTTTTTTTTTTTTTTTAAGTCTACAGCACTCGGTAGTCCCAGGTGCTCTCCCATCCAGGTACGAACCAGCACCGACCCTGCTTAGCTTCTGAAATCAGACAAGATCGGGCGCACTCAGGGTGGTACGGCTGGAGACTCTTGTCTTATTTTTAAAAGGAATTCTGTGTTCTATGAGACATATTTTGAGCAATCCTGGACGTTCATTTTCCTTTGACCTATATATAAAATGTAGCATTACGTCCTGTCCAATATCAGCTTTGTCTTAGTTCTTTTAATGTGCAGTGCTCCTTCCTGCAAGAGCATCCTTTCATATGCTGTTCCTGCAACAGCATCCTCTCATATGCTGTTCCTGCAACAGCATCCTCTCATATGCTGTTCCTGCAACAGCATCCTCTCATATGCTATTCCTGCAACAGCATCCTCTCATATGCTGTTCCTGCAAGAGCATCCTCTCATAGGCTGTTCCTGCAACAGCATCCTCTCAAATACTGTTCCCTTGGTCTGAAACTGTTATCACCACAACTCCCCACTGCCCCAGCAGCTCCCAAGCCACCTTCAGACCTCATCTCAACTGTCATTCCCTCTGTGCTCTTATCCATACCTCTCCTCCCACTGGGGAAAGGAGGGACAGTGGGTAGTGTTGGTGATGCAAGTATTATAGGTTTTTGCCTTGCTAACTGGTAGTCCCAGTCACTGAGAGAGGAAAGAACACCAGGTTTGCTAGGGAAGACTGGATGTGGTGAGTTTTAAATGCTTTGACATATCTAAGTGAAGGTGGTAAACGGGAGCTAGATATATGGGTCTGGAGCTCAGTCACAAGGTCTGTACTAGGGATTTCAATTTGGCTTGAATCAGATTTCCTAAGGTTGAGGTTCTAAGACTGACCTTTGAAATCAAAAGCATCAACTTTTAATAGATGGAAGTAGGATGAGCTTACAAAGATACCAAGAAGGAATGGTGAGACAAGTAGGAGGAGAAAAATCAGTCATGTGTTATAATTTTGCATTTACTGGGTGATTATTTCACTGATGTCTAGTTCCACTACAAGATTATGAACTGCACAAGGACAGGATCCATGCCTGTTTATTCAGCACTTAACACAGTAGTCTTCATACAGTAGGTGCTCAACATAAAGGTTAGAGATGAATGAATGGATGGATGGATGGATGGATGGACACTGGTCTAAACAAAGTTAAACAGATTACTTCACAGCAGAGCTTCTCAGAATCTTTGGCACACTAATGAAAACTAAGGGTATATTATATTGTGTTATATTCTTAAGTTTTTCTGATCACAAAATACCTTTGATTTATAACAGTAAACATCTTTAGCTAACAATATCATTTTAGGAAACTGTGTTCAAAATGCAGTAGCAAAGCCCCAGTTACAAAACAAAAAAACATGTGTTCTCAGGATTCCCAATTACACTGGCATATCTGCAAAGTCTTGCTAAAAGGATGACATTTTGACCCTTAGTTAAATATACTTTTTAAGAGTTTCTGTATCAAATCAGATAAGTTAAAGAAATATGAAGGTGAAACATGGAAGAGCACTAAGGGAAAAAGAAAGTATTTGTGTGTTCCTCTATTCATTCAGGATCTTTGTTATAGAAATAGTGTCTTGCTTACCTAAATAAAGTTACCACATCCTCTTTAGTTGCTGCTACATCTTCCTCTGGAAGCATGCTCAAAATTGCAGCTTTTAAGAACACATATGTTGCCTTGAGGAAAAGAAAAGCAGCTAGTCAGAGAGCATCCTAGATACATGACATTGCTATCTTGCACATCAGGAAAGACCTACAAATCTTCCAGATATAATATTTAAGAGGTATCAAATATAAAAAAAAAGAAATGAAGTCTTATATCACCTGTTCCAAATGAGATCAAAACTTTTCACCTAATTTTGGCCATTTTCCTACTATACAACTGTAACGTTCATGGATGAGAAAATGGACAAAATGCAAAAGAGATCATTATCTCATTCCTCCCAACTTTTCACAAATGGATCAGAATTTTTTTAGAACTCTTTTTTTTTAATTGAAGTACAGTTGATTTACAATATTACATTAGTTTCAAGTGTACAACATAGTGATTCAATATTTTTATAGATTATACACCATTTAAAGTTGTTATAAAATATTGGCTATATCCTCTGTATATTACAACTTTGTATTTTATTTATTTTATAGCTAGCAGTTTGTACCTCTTAATCTCCTTCCCCTAACTTGCCACACCTGTTGGAATGGCTATCATCAAAAAGACAACAAATAATAAACGTTAATGAGATTGTGGAGAAAAGGGAACCCTAGTATACTGTTGGTGGGAATGTAAGTTGGTACAGCCACTATGGAAAACAGAATGAAAGTTCCTCAAAAAATTAAAATAGAACTACCATATGATCCAGCAATTCCATTCCTGGGTATATATCCAAGGAAAAATGAAAACACAAATTCAAAAAGATATGTACATCATAACGTTAATAGCAGCATTATTTACAAAAGCCAAGACATGGAAGCAACCTAAGTGTGCATCAACGGATGAATGGATAAATAATTAATTTTGATTATTGTGAAAAGCCTTGTTATCAGGGTATCAAAAAGTCTACAAACAATTATCAATACTTGATATTTAATACTTTTTATATATAAGTACAGTTCATCTTCACAGATAAAGCCTCTTTGTTGAAAAAGACTATTTGGATGGCTTTTAAAGCACGTAGTGCTGAGAACAGTGGTTATAAACAGCAGGTACTTAATGTCCACTTCCTCCTTTGATGGATCTCTAAGTTGAGAAAACAGTGTCAGTATCATACTATGGAACAAACAGTCCTAAATGAAAATCATCCTGTACACTTATTAGCAAACAGATGATATTAATGAAACTGTACTTTACCTTGGACCATTTACTCTCTTTGCAAAGCAGATCTGAATAGTAATATGCCTCCCTCCAGTTTTGTTGGAATACAAAAATCCACATCAGCTCCCAATAACAGAGATGGTGAAACTGTTTCCATTCTTCTTGAACTGAAATGCATTTTCGAAATATCTCTTGTGCCTATAAGTCAATTGCATAAAGCTGATCATCCAGATATTAGACAAGGAGATAATAACCTAATGGAAAAATACATAAAACACTTTGTACAAAAAGAGCAAAATCATCACTCATTAAACCACTCAAGACAACAACACATTCCTTTCCTTACATGCAACAATACAGTTAAATTTTGCCTCTTTATTTAACTCTGTGAGAGGGCCATGGAACTTTATAATGTGGGAGTAGCAAAGTTCCTTTCTTAAGTAAGACGTAAAATGCAGAAGTCCTTTAAGAAAAGATCTGACAATAAATTTAGAACTTCCAGAGGATAAAATATACCTTAAACAAAGTTAAAGGCATGGACAGACTGGGAGAAGATATCGCTATATGCATAACGGGCAAAGGATTAACCCTTATCATACAGCAATTTTATAAAATCCTTAAAAAAAGACAAACAACTCAGTGGTAAAATTGTTTAAAGATATAAATAGGAAATTAGAGAAAAAGATATATGTGACAAATATACATATGAAGAAATTTTTACACTGGGAAAGATAAATTAAAATATTAGATTATCATTTTTCAACCATCACATTGGCAAAAATAAAACAGATAAATAACGACCAGAGTTGGCAAAGAGCACTGAAAACAAGTATTCTCATATCTTTATAGGAGTTTAAATGGACTAGCCTTGTTAGGAGGGCAATTTGTCTGAATTTATCAAAATGCAAACATCTTTGACCTAGAAATCCTCATTATCAGAATCAATCTTATATAAATACACCTTTGCACAGAAATATACACATAATAATGTTTACAACAGCATTATGTATAGTAGCCAAATGTCTATCAATAGTGGACTGCTTTAGTAAGTACAGTATATCCATTTCATTGAATGAAACCCAGCCATCAAAAAGAATGAGGAAGGGCTTCCCTGGTGGCGCAGTGATTGAGAGTCCGCCTGTCGATGCAGGGGACACGGGTTCGTGCCCCGGTCTGGAAAGATCCCACATGCCGCGGAGCGGCTGGGCCCGTGAGACATGGCTGCTGAGCCTGCGCTCCACAACGGGAGAGGCCGCAACAGTGAGAGGCCCGTGTACAGCAAAAACAAAAACAAAAACAAAACAAAACAAAACAAAAAAGAATGAGGAAGATTTAGAAATACTGACCTGGAAAGAAATCCAAGATGTATATTAAGTAGAAAAAAATCAAATCAAGGAAAAATACATGTTTGACCCCATTTGTGTAGAAGAAAATTGTTCATGAGTATATTTATATAAAAGGCTATTCACTCTTCTTCTTCAAGGGAATTAGTGAATAATTTCCTTTGATGGGGAGCACACATGTAGTACAGTGGAGTGACCTTTATGCAGGGGCAAGATTCCAAAGTCAATATGTAATACCGAGATGGATAGTAGTCAAAGATTTTTGAAAGCCCCTTAAACTGCCCAACTGTATTTCTATATCCTACCCTGAATTGCCTCAGGTACTTTATGTGCAAATGTAGAGTATATTCAGTAATCTATGACATATCATAGAGTGCATCCACACAATTAACTTTTGGCTTTTTAATTACATATCTTCCCTTTATTTCTGTCTAGTGCATATAGCTGGACTTGCTCATATGGAATGGGTGCACTACACAACTCCACCAGATAGACAGCCCCCTAAATGACCCCCTCAAATAAGTTACCTCTTCCACATTTCCTTTCAGCAGCTCTATTCGGCCATGATAAAACAACATGAGGGAGCCCTGCGGAGGGAGAAACAGACTGTTCAATGGTCAACCCTGGTTGATTGATTATGGTTGAAAAAGACACTTGAAATTCTAAGCGTACATTTGGAAACTGCTGGAGGTAGGGTTCAAGGAGACTCTCTGCTTCCACAACATTCACTTCTCCTGTACCTAGAAATTTAACAGGAAAAACCTCAGTCTTCAAGAAATGTGGTCGACATTGATAACTATTTCTCCAAATTTCATTAAAATATAGCAAAGACCTATTCATGGAAAACATGAAAACTGTTAATTTGTCATTTTAATATTTGGGGAAGGGGTTCCCTGGTGGCGCAGTGGTTGAGAGTCCGCCTGCTGATGCAGGGGACACGGGTTCGTGCCCCAGTCCGGGAAGATCCCACATGCCGCGGAGCAGATGGGCCCGTGAGCCATGGCTGCTGAGCCTGCGCGTCCGGAGCCTGTGCTCCGCAACAGGAGAGGCCACAACAGTGAGAGGCCCGTGTACCGCAAAAAAAAAAAAAAAAAAAAAAATTTGGGAAATAAAAGAAGACAAGTCTCATCTATGACTTTAGTTTAAGAAAGCTCTCGGGCAAATTCTTAGGAGCAGAGGTGGTTGCCTTCAATTCCTAATTGAAATTTCTGGTTTTAATAGCAATATTAAACTTATTTTAACCAAAAATTTAATCTTCTGCTAAAAAAAGAAATGTAATATGCTAAAAATAGATCACCTTAAACAAGCTTTATAGAATTTTTTAGCTGAGAACAGATTAAAAAGAATTTGATGGGGCTTCCCAGGCAGCGCAGTGGTTGAGAGTCTGCCTGCCGATGCAGGGGACACGGGTTCGTGCCCCGGTCCAGGAAGATCCCACATGCCGCGGAGTGGCTGGGCCCGTGAGCCATGGCCTCTGAGCCTGTGCGTCCGGAGCCTGGGCTCCACAACGGGAGGGGTCACAACAGTGAGAGGCCCGCATACCACAAAAAAAAAAAAAGAATTTGATGAAAGAAACCCTCCACCCCTCTGCCAAATGTTACTATGAGAAATGTCATAATTTTCCACTTTTACTCAAAAAAAAGGTAAATATAGACTACGTCCTCTTACTGATTTTTCTAAATTTTTACTTACTCAGATGAAAGATAATCAACTTTCAATGATGTGAAATATAATCCAGTCCTTACCAAGTATCAGGGAGATATAAGTATGAAAAGCTAGTATAGTTAAGCAGCATAGTGGAGACCTCATGCTTCTTCCTAAGGCACCTTCCCGTAACTGCAGGATGCCCAACTCCTATAGGAATTAGAGGCATTTTAGAATGAGAAGAGCATGATTGAAACATCATATTCAGAGACTTTAAAATGCTAGCTCACGGATCCCCATCCTCCATGAAGGTGGGGTTTATTTTTCAAGAGCTTAGAATAGCAGTAGTATCTAACTAGAAACAAATTTTACATTTTAAACTGGCATAAGACAATCTCCCCAATTCTTATATCATGTGATCTTAGGGAGAGAAAAAGGTAGAGCTCATTTCATAGAAAATGCTGTATTTCTCTTATATAAATATTAATTTATTAAAACATATTGAGGATCTAAGTACAAAACGCTATGGTGGGTATGAATATATACAGTTCTATGTCTTTAAAGATCTTTCCATCAAATAGCGAAGGTAGTACATGAACACATAATTTTATTGGAATATGGCGAGGGCCATAAGAAAGATAAGTAAATGATTCTGAAAGTTAAGAATACTTGAGCTTTGTTGGGAGAAGATAAGGGAAAGCTTTGTGGAATAGGTGACATTTATCTCAATCCTAATGGATGGAGAGGCTCTCAAGAGACATTATTTGGGAGGATGCCAGTTGGGGAGGACATCCAAAACAGACACCAGCAGAAGCATGGAAACAGAAAAGCACAGGGTCTATTTGGTGAACAACCATTTGCCCAGTTTAGCAGGAACACTGGGGAAGCAAAAAGGATGGGTAGTAGGCTAGCAGCATTGGCTAGAATCAGATCCGAGGGCCCTTGAATCCATGCTATAGTTCGGACTTTATTCAAGGGGCAAGGTGGAGCTACTAAAGAAATAAGGTGGAAGGTGAATAGTAGAGGGGAAGGGTAACGATGAAATACAGAGTCTGAATAGATAGACCATATCAGGAAGGGATCACCATAAATACATAATACTTATGGAGAACCTGGACAGTGGAATAAATAGGGAAAAAAATTACAGCTTCTTATACTTGTTCTCATACATTTCTCAAAACTTGCTCTCTGGACTAACAGGGACAACTTTTGCAATAAGGCAACTCTGGTAATAGCATATTGAGTGTTATGATTAATAAATGTTATACACTACAAAAACAACCACACAGAACTATAACAAACAAAACTCATGGAAAACAAATTTCCTTGCTTAGTTTTATAGTGAAACTTGTAAAAACAAGGAAAACCAAAACACTGCAACTATGCTTGATCCATACGAATCATAAAATGTTAGACAGGGAAATCTAGCCTAATTTCTTGGTTTTGCAGGAAACGTTGGGGTTGCCAAAGTGTTAGGGAAGCATATTTTAACCTCACATGAGTACTAAAGATCCAGCAAGCAGCAATATTAGTAAAACATAAATTTTAATCCCAGAATTTAAATAACAAAGATGAAAATTTTTAACTTTCAATAGAAAAACCATCTCTAACTCCTGAAAAATATAATCAAGACCCAGTGCCTCTTTATTGTTCTGAAAACAAATTGCTAGTTACGAGGACATGTTGTATTTCCCTCATATTCAATAAATAACTTTTATTTTCCTTGTCAAAATTAAGAAAAAATTAATTTTGTACCCTATTTCCAGAAAATCCTATAAATTCTAGTAGTCTGATAATCCGTGCTGGTAAAAGGGACAGCATCTGTAAGAAAAAAAATACAAGTGTACTTATGTGTTAGTACATCTAACTGTAGATAAATGTTAAACTCTAACCAACTTAAAATTTTAATGATTCAGTAATATGAAAAATTAGAACCAAGGTTAAACCACTGGACACATCTCAATCACCACATACTGCACCTAGTATAATCATTACTTGTGACTTAATTTCATTTAATTAAGACAATACATCTAAAAAATTAAAAACAAAACAAAACAGAAAACCTGGCTTTTTCAGAATGCTCTAAAGAACACTTGGTCCTTTCATGTGGGTTGATAAAGTGATGAGAAGATAACCCCCAGTGTCCACCTCCAAACAGTGTTTCTTTTAGCATCCTTTTCCAGAAAGCAAAAGTCTGTTGTATTCTTCATATATGCAGGCATGACCCAGAAGTAGACACCTACAGCACTACAGCCCCTCTGTGGGATATCCCTACAGAGTAGGATAAAGGGAAGTCCTCCCAGGGCAGAACTTTGAGCAGTGCCCTGGTTGTTCACTTTGCTTGGAAGGAGAAATGGCCATATATGCAATTATTTACTGATTCATGGGTGGTTGCCAATGGTTTGGTTGGATGGTCAGGGCTTTAGAAAGAACATGATGGGAAAATTGATGACAAGGAGCTCTGGGAAAGAGGTATACGGACAGACCTCTCAGAATGGGCAAAAAATGTGAAGATATTTGTGTCCCATGTGAATGTTCACCAAAGGCTGACCTCAGCAGAGGAAAATTTTAATATTCAAGTGGATAGGGTGATTCATTTTGTGGACACTAGCCAGCCTCTCTCTTCAGCCACCTCCATCATCAACCAATGGGCTCATGAACAAAGCAGCCACGGTAGTGTATACACTTATGTGTGGGATTCCCTTTACCACTTAATTTTCTCACCAATTCCAGTCAAAGCTTAATAAAATATCAAAATATCTAAATAATATAGCAATTGGACAGATATCTACTCAAACCCTTCACCTACCCCAGAGCTTCATCATCCCTCAAACTATATTGTTCCCTCACCTATTTTCAATTTCAGAGCCACCATTGCTATAGCAATAATATTTCTGATGTGGGAATAGAACTGAATTTCAAGCTTCTTATTACCAAAAAATGTTACTAGTCCATTCAGAGAGCTGCATGCTTCCCTTATTATACAATCAAAAACTATTCTGAGCATGTGCAGAACTTTACAGCACATTCTGGCCAAAGCCCCCACTGGTTCACAGCACAAGAAAACTGATCCCACTGTAGCCACTTGCCAACCAAACCCAGGTAGTGGTTCAGGGTGAGGTTCAAATGCAGTAGCAGAGGCACTGAAAACCTAAGGTTCTTTTACAAAAGATTCTGGTTGCTTTCTGATTACTTACCAAATTAAAGGCCCCTATTCCAAGCTTGACGCCACCTTCAAACTCATAGAATAATTGCTGCTCAACTTTGTTCTTCTGAATTACATGCAGGATAGAAAGACATTCTCTGGATTGAAGAAAACAGTTATACTGTAAGTTTACTATGACACTGAAAACTAATTTTAAGTCAAATTTTGCATTTACCTACCATAAGATAAATGTCATTAGCCAAAACACTAGAGAATTTTTAAGCGGATGATGCTGTGCTGAGTTTACTCTTTTTTTAGTTTGCCGATATTTTATTTTATTTTTTAATACATCTTTATTGGAGTATAATTGCTTCACAGTGCTGTGCTAGTTTCTGTTGTACAACAAAGTGAATCAGCCATATGTGTACATATATCCCCATATCCCCTCCCTCTTGAGCCTCCCTCCCACCCTCCCTATCCCACCCCTCTACTGGGTAATCATCATTAAGGAAGAATGACACACTCATTTCTACACTGTTTATCAGGACCAATCTTTCTGGGCTTAAAGCAAAAGAGGGTTCAAATATCAGCAAGCATGACTCAGGAGCCATAGGACCGAAGGACTGTGATCACACAGTTTCCCAGCAATGTGTTAGAGGAGACTACCTAGGAATGCTCAGTCTCTCAGCTGTTGTGCACACTTCAGCAACCTACCTTCCACTGAGTAACTGAGGTGCTACTGACAAAAAGACTTGAATTTCAGCATGATCACCATGGTCTCAAATAGACCAAAATAAAACTCACAACTAGGAAAGATTGAAAGAGGAAAGCAAGCTTGATCACAATTGCCTGCAACTGTCCTCTTATTTTTCCCTCTTCCATCCAAGCCAATCTTTCTGATTTCTCACTTTAATTAATTTTCTATGCATTTTTCCCTTTCCCTTCACATCTTCGAAAGGCAAATACTTAATAAGAGAAATGCAGATGAAAACAATGACAAAGATGTAAAAATTGGCAATAACCACAAATTGCTTATCAAACTGACAGATATATTTTTAAAGGTAATAAGAAATAGCCAGATATTATGTATCACCTGGTGTGATGCAATTATAAATCATGCAACTTCACTTATGATGTATTCTAGCCAAATGCAGCTAACCTGAATCTAATTTCCAGTTTACAGGAAATATAAGGGGCTACAGGAATGCTATGGACTGAACTATATTTCCCCCAAATTCATATGTTGAAGCTCTAATACCCCCGCCCAGTGTGACTGTATTTGAAGACAGAGATTTTAGGAAGTAATTAAGGATAAATGAGGTCATATGGGTGGGATCCTCCTCTGATAAGATTGATGGCCTTATAAGAGGAAGGTCTCTCATTGCCACGTGAGGACACAGTGAGAAGGTGGCTGTCTGCAAACCAAGAAGAGAGTCCTCACCAGAACCTGATCATGATGGTACCCAGATCTTGGACTTTCATTCTCCAGAACTGTGAAGAAATAAATTTCTGTTGCTTATGCCATCCAGTGTATGATATTTTGTTATGGCACCCTGAGCTGACTATGGCAAGGAACAAGCTAAATGAAAACTCAAGGAAGCCACCAAACAAATCTGTACATATCCTGCAGGACAAATGGGTTGGGCTTTTCAACAACTCTCATGAATATAGAGACTCTTCTAGAATAAGATGTATTTAATGAACGTAAACACTGGATGCTCAAGACAGTCTTGGGTTGGATCCTGGTGCTGACATTCCAGCAGTAAAAGAGATTTGGGGCCAACAGGCAAAATTTGAACATGGATCGAGTATTACACGAAATGAAGACTTGTTGACACGAAAAAGTAAAGATCATTAACTGAAAAAAGCAGGTTAAAAAATAGTACATACAGTGTGATCTCATTTTTGTTTAAAAAATATATATCTTTAGATACACGTAGAAAATATTCTGAAAGAATATATACTAAGGTGTTAACAGCCATAATTACTGGGTGATAAGTATATGGGGTGTGTGTGTATTTTAATATTTGCTCATCCACGTTTTCCTATTTTCCAAAATATATATGCCACTTTTGTGATAAAACCCATTACTTTAATTTGTTAAATGGAAAACCAGTGCTGGCAAAGGTAAGAACAAATAGACACATTCATTTATTTCTGGTAAAATGGTAGTTATAGTAAAGAGGTTGGCAACCTATTGGAACATAGCCACACCCATTTACTTATAGTCTATGGCTGCTTACACCTTGCGGTCATAGAGTTGAGTAGTTGGGACAGAGATCTTACATCCCACAAGCCTAAACACTTACTGTCTGGTATTTTAAGAAAAAGTTTGCCAATCCAATTATTCTTCAGAATAATTTTGCAATATATATCAGAAATCTTACACACATGCATACCTTTGAACCAACAAATCTAATTTTATTCTAAGGAAATAGCATGGATACACACAAAACTTGACCTATAAGGAAAGATACTGTATTACTACCTATAATAAAAATTTATAAACAAACTAAATAGGCAACAAACGGAAATTGGTTACGAAGACAGTTGCATGCATGCATACATTTATACATACACATGTAGTATATCCACACAGTGGAATACTATGGAGCCATTAAAAGTCATGATTAATTAAAAATACTTAATGACCTAAAATTTTTTGACATGAAGTGAAAAAGGAAATTTCAAAATGACACAAGCATATAATTTCACTGTATAAAAAGATAATTATATATGCTTATACACATGCACAAAAATTCAAATGTCAAAATATCAACAGGATGGCAGGATATGCATATTATGTTCAGAGTTATTTTCTGTGTAAATATTCTATTTGCTGATAATAGATGATTATTATAAAATGCTCAAATAATATGGAGAAAGCCTAAGTGTCCCTACACAATCATCCCACAGAGAGATGGTCACTGTTAACAGCCTGGTACATAATATTCTAGTTGTTTTTATGCTTTACTAAGAATGCAATCTTTAGAAAACACAAAAGAGATCATATAGTATATATCTTCAATAGATTATATTGACAATTTTCCATGAAAATGCATGAAAGCTACCTTATTCTTTAACAAGTGCATATTATTCCATTCTATGGAATAATTTATTTAACCAAATTCCTATTCTTAAATTTTCAAGTTGTTTCAAAATATTCCATAGTACAAACAATG
Organism: Mesoplodon bidens; assembly: GCF_964165515.1. Classification (NCBI taxonomy): domain Eukaryota; kingdom Metazoa; phylum Chordata; class Mammalia; order Artiodactyla; family Ziphiidae; genus Mesoplodon; species Mesoplodon bidens. The sequence continues at coordinate 63,774,382 of NC_138162.1, read as the reverse complement.
CTGCTAAGAGTGTCCTTAGACCTTCATCAAGTACTTTCCTATATCAAGGACTATAACTATATTTATACCATCCTAATTGTTCATAGGATAAATTCTTAGAAAAACAACTTCTGAGATCGAAGGTGATACATATTCTTAATTTTGGTATATACTGCCAGAACATCCTTCATAAAAACTCTATCAGTTTAGACCCCCACCAACTTATGAGTTTCTCACACTGTCATTTGCCTTCACATTTCTATTTGCATTTTTTATTACGGGATATTTTTGCCATGATGAAAATTTATATGTTTATTTGCTCAAGTCAGTCTTCTATGGTTTCTGATTTTATGTCACACTTTAAAAGGCTTCTGAAATTGACATCATATATCTACAGATATGACACACTGAGAAGGACACCATATCACTTCTATAGTATTCTTGCCATAGAAAAATCTGAATTTAATCATTAAGCAACATTAGATAAGTCCACCTTGAGCGATGGTCTAAAAAATACCTGCCCAGTATTCTTCAAAAATGTCAAGATCCTGAAAGACAAAGAAAGACTGAGGGACTCTTCCAGATTAAAACTGACTAAGGAGACGAAACAACTAAATGTGACATCCAGGATCCTGAAGTGAATCCTGGACCAGAATAAGGACACTGGTGGGACAACTAGAAAAATTTGAGTAAAGTCAATGAAGTAGTTAATAATATTATATCAATGTTCGTTTCCTGGTTTTAATAATTATACTGTGGTTCTATAAGACGTTAACATTTGTATATTGGAAGAATACATGAAAATTCTTTGTAAAAATTCTGGAATCATTTCAAAGTGAAAATTTTTTAAATAAATCAAAAGTTTAAAGGCCTTTGTACTTTAGGACTATAAAAAGACTTTCCTATGTTTTTGCTTGTACTCTTCTAAAAATATTTTAAGATTAAATCTATATGGAATGTATCATTTTTTTAATTTTATTTTATTTATTTTTTTATACAGCAGGTTCTTATTAGTCATCAATTTTATACACATCAGTGTATAAATGTCAATCCTAATCGCCCAATTCATCACACCACCATCCCCAACCCCCCACCGCTTTACCCCCTTGGTGTCCATACGTGTGTTCTCTACATCTGTGTCTCAATTTCTGCCCTGCAAAGTGGTTCAACTGTACCATATTTCTAGGTTCCACATATATGTGTTAATATATTTGTTTTTCTCTTTCAGATTTACTTCACTCTGTATGACAGTCTCTAGATCCATCCACATCTCAACAAATGACCCAATTTCGTTCCTTTTTATGGCTGAGTGATATTCCATAGTATATATGTACCACATCTTCTTTACCCAGTCATCTGTCGATAGGCATTTAGGTTGCTTCCATGACCTGGCTATTGTAAATAGTGCTGCAATGAACATTGGGGTGCATGTGTCTTTTTGAATTATGGTTTTCTCTGGGTATATGCCCAGTAGTGGGATTGCTGGATCATATGCTAATTCTATTTTTAGTTTTTTAAGGAACCTCCATACTGTTCTCCATAGTGGCTGTATTAATTTACATTCCCACCAACAGTGCAAGAGGGTACCCTTTTCTCCACACCCTCTCCAGCATTTGTTGTTTGTAGATTTTCTGATGATGGCCATTCTAATTGGTGTGAGGTGATACCTCATTGTAGTTTTGATTTGCATTTCTCTAATAATTAGTGATGTTGAGCAGCTTTTCATGTGCTTCTTGGCCATCTGTCTGTCTTCTTTGGAGAAATGTCTATTGACGTCTTCTGCTCATTTTTGGATTGGGTTGTTTGTTTTTTTAATATTGAGCTGCATGAGCTGTTTATATATTTTGGAGATTAATCCTTGGTCCATTGATTCATTTGCAAATATTTTCTCCCGTTCTGAGGGTTGTCTTTTCGTCTTGTTTATGGTTTCCTTTGCTGTGCAAAAGCTTTTAAGTTTCATTAGGTCCCATTTGTTTGTTTTTGTTTTTATTCCCATTACTCTAGGAGGTGGATCAAAAAAGAGCTTGCTGTGATTTATGTCAGAGAGTGTTCTTCCTATGTTTTCCACTAAGATTTTTTTATAGTATCCGGTCTTACATTTAGGTCTCTAATCCATTTTGAGTTTATTTTTGTGTATGGTGTTAGGGAGTGTTCTAATTTCATTCTTTTACATGTAGCTGTCCAGTTTTCCCAGCACCACTTATTGAAGAGACTGTCTTTTCGCCATTGTATATCCTTGCCTCCTTTGTCATAGATTAGTTGACCATAGGTGCGTGGGTTTATCTCTGGGCTTGCTATCTTGCTCCATTGATCTATGTTTCTGGTTTTGTGCCAGTACCATATTGTCTTGATTACTATAGCTTTGTAGTATAGTCTGAAGTCAGGGAGTCTGATTCCTCCAGCTCCATTTTTTTCCCTCAAGACTGCTTTGGCTATTCGGGGTCTTTTGTGTCTCCATACAAATTTTAAGATTTATTGTTCTAGTTCCACAAAAGATGTCATTGGTAATTTGAAAGGGATTGCATTGACTCTGTAGATTGCTTTGGGTAGTATAGTCATTTTCACAATATTGATTCTTCCAATCCAAGAACATGATATATCTCTCCATCTGTTGGTATCATCTTTAATTTCTTTCATTGGTGTCTTATAGTTTTCTGCATACAAGTCTTTTGTCTCCCAAGGTAAGTTTATTCCTAGGTATTTTATTCTTTTTGTTGCAATAGTAAATGGGAGTGTTTCCTTAATTTCTCTTTCAGATTTTTCATCATTAGTGTATAGGAATGAAAGATTTCTGTGCATTAATTTTGTATCCTGCAACTTTACCAAATTCATTGACTAGCTCTAGTAGTTTTCTGGTAGCATCTTTAGGATTCTCTATGTATAGCATCATGTCATCTGCAAACAGTGACAGTTTTACTTCTTCTTTTCCCATTTGTATTCCTTTTATTTCTTTTTCTTCTCTGATTGCCATGGCTAGGTCTTCAAAACTATGTTGAATAATGGTGGTGAGAGTGGACATCCTTGTCTTGTTCCTGATCTTAGAGGAAATGCTCTCAGTTTTTCACCACTGAGAATGATGTTTGCTGTGGGTTTGTCGTATATGACCTTTATTATGTTGATGTAGGTTCCCTCTATGCCCACTTTCTGGAGAGTTTTTATCATAAATGGGTGTTGAATTTTGTCAAAAGCTTCTTCTGCATCTATTGAGATGATCATATGCTTTTTATTCTTCAATTTGTTAATATGGTGTATCACATTGATTGATTGGCATATATTGAAGAATCCTTGTGTCCCTGGAATAAATCCCACTTGATCATGGTGTATGATCCTTTTAATGTGTTGTTGGATTCTGTTTGCTAGTATTCTGTTGAGGATTTTTGCATCTATATTCATCAGTGATATTGGTCTGTAATTTTTTTTGTAGTATCTTTGGTTGGTTTTGGTATCAGGGTGATGGTGACCTCATAGAATGAGTTTGGGAGTGTTCTTTCCTCTGCAATTTTTTGGAAGAGTTTGAGAAGGATGGGTGTTAGCTCTTCTCTAAATGTTTGATAGAATTCACCTGTGAAGCCATCTGGTCCTGGACTTTTGTTTGTTGGAAGATTTTTAATCACAGTTTCAATTTCATTATTTGTGATTGGTCTGTTCATATTTTCTATTTCTTCCTGGTTCAGTCTTGGAAGGTTATACCTTTCTAAAAATTTGTCCATTTCTTCCGGTTGTCCATTTTATTGGCATAGAGTTGCTTGTAGTAGTCTCTTAGGATGCTTTGTATTTTTGTGGTGTCTGTTGTAACTTCTCCTTTTTCATTGCTAATTTTATTGATTTGAGTCCTCTCCCTCTTTTTCTTGATGAGTCTGGCTAATGGTTTATCAATTTTGTTTATCTTCTCAAAGAGCCAGCTTTCAGTTTTATTGATCTTTGCTATTGTTTTCTTTGTTTCTATTTCATTTATTTCTGCTCTGATCTTGATGATTTCTTTCCTTCTGCTAACTTTGGGGGTTTTTTGTTCTTCTTTCTCTACTTCCTTTAGGTGTAAGGTTAGACTGTTTGAGATTTTTCTTGTTTCCTGAGGTAGGCCTGTATAGCTATAAACATCCCTCTTAGAATTGTTTTTGCTGCATCCCATAGGTTTTGGATTGTCATGTTTTCATTGTCATTTGTCTCTAGGTATTTTTTGATTTCCTCTTTGATTTCTTCATTCATCTCTTGGTTGTTTAGTAATGTATTGTTTAGCCTCCATGTGTTTGTGGTTTTTTTCTTTTTTTACCCTGTAATTCATTTCTAATCTCATAGTGTTGTGGTCAGAAAAGATGCTTGATATAATTTCCGTTTTCTTAAATTTACTGAGGCTTGATTTGTGGCCCAAGATGTGATCTATCCTAGAGAATGTTCTATGTGCACTTGAGAAGAAAGTGTAACCTGCTGTTTGTGGATGGAATGTCCTATAAATATCAATTAAATCTATCTGGTCTATTGTGTCATTTAAAGCTTGTGTTTCCTTATTAATTTTCTGTTTGGATGATCTGTGCATTTGTGTAAGTGAGGTGTTAAAGTCCCCCACTATTATTGTGTTACTGTCAATTTCCTCTTTTAGAGCTGTTAGCAGTTGCCTTATGTATTGAGGTGCTCCTATGTTGCGTGCATATATATTTATAATTGCTATATCTTCTTCTTGGATTGATCCCTTGATCATTATGTAGTGTCCTTCCTTGTCTCTTGTAACATTCTTTATTTTAAAGTCTATTTTATCTGATATGAGTATTGCTACTCCAGCTTTCTTTTGATTTCCATTTGCATGGAATATCTTTTTCTATTCCCTCACTTTCAGTCTGTATGTGTCCCTAGGTCTGAAGTGGGTCTCTTGTAGACAGCATATATATGGGTCTTGTTTTTGTATCCATTCAGCAAGCCTGTGTCTTTTGGTTGGAGCATTTAATCCTTTCACGTTTAAGGTAATTATTGATATGTATGTTCCAATGACCATTTACTTAATTGTTTTGGGTTTGTTTTTGTAGGTCCTTTTCTTCTCTTGTGTTTCCCACTTAGAGAAGTTCCTTTAGCATTTGTTGTAGAGCTGGTTTGGTCGTGCTGAATTCTCATAGCTTTTGCTTGTCTGTAAAGATTTTGATTTCTCCATCGAATCTGAATGAGATTCTTGCCGGGTAGAGTAATCTTGGTTGTAGGTTCTTCCCTTTCATCACTTTAAGTATACCATGCCACTCCCTTCTGGCTTGTAGAGTTCCTGCTGAGAAATCAGCTGTTAACCTTATGGGAGTTCCCTTGTATGTTATTTGTCATTTTCCCCTTGCTGCTTTCAATAATTTTTCTTTGTGTTTAATTTTTGCCAATTTGATTACTATGTGTCTCGGCGTGTTTCTCCTTGGGTTTATCCTGTATGGGACTCTCTGTGCTTCCTGGACTTGGGTAGCTATTTCCTTTTCCACGTTAGGGAAATTTTTGACTATAATCTCTTCAAATATTTTCTCTGGTCCTTTCTCTCTCTCTTCTCCTTCTGGGACTCCTATAATACGAATGTTGTTGCATTTAATGTTGTCCCAGAGGTCTCTTAGGCTGTCTTCATTTCTTTTCATTCTTTTTTCTTTATTCTGTTCCGCAGCAGTGAATTCCACCATTCTGTCTTCCAGGTCACTTATCCATTCTTCTGCCTCAGTTATTCTGCTATTGATTCCTTCTAGTGTAGTTTTCATTTCAGTTATTGTATTCTTCATCTCTGTTTGTTTGTTCTTTAATTCTTCTAGGTCTTTGTTAAACACTTCTTGCATCTTCTCAATCTTTGCCTACATTCTTTTTCCGAGGTCCTGGATCATCTTCACTATCATTATTCTGAATTCTTTTTCTGAATGGTTGCCTATCTCCACTTCATTTAGCTGTTTTTCTGGGGTTTTATCTTGTTCCTTCATCTGGTACATAGCCCTCTGCCTTTTCATCTTGTCTATCTTTCTATGAATGTAGTTTTTGTTCCACAGGCTGCAGGATTGTAGTTCTTCTTGCTTCTGCTGTCTGCCCTCTGGTGGATGAGGCTATCTAAGAGGCTTGTGCAAGCTTCCTGATGGGAAGGACTGATGGTGGGTAGAGCTGACTGTTTCTCTCTGGAATGTATCTTTTATACAGTCTTTTTTCCAAAACGAAGAGCCAATTTTTCCAAAACCATTTATTAAAGTACCCATATTTTCCCACTGATTTTAAAGAGATTTATGTATATATAGGTTTTTAGTATGCTTTGAATTCCCTGGTAAATGTATGTGTGTGTACATAGAAGTGCATGCACAATGTGCACACACGCATAATGCACACGCATGCACACGCACACACACACACACACACACACAAGCGTTTCTAAGCCCTATGTTCCATTCCACTGATATATATTTCTGTGCCATTACAAGACTATTTTAATTCCTTTGGTTTTTAAGTTTTGATGACTGAAAAAGCAATCAACTCTTTAACATTCTTTTATATCTTCTAAAAAACATTTCAAGAGGAAAAGTAAAAACAATATATCAGGTTCCCAAAATCCACTCCCTTCCAGGATTTTCAATGGAATATAATTTTATGAAATCATTTTGGGTAAAAGCATCTCTTAAAATACTAAATTTTCGTTCTGCTTCTAGTAATGGCAGGGTGGCTTATATTAGATTAACCCTCCCATGGATAACAATTATAAACTCTGGACAAAATGCAAAATACATATTTAAAATATATTGGTAGGCACTGGAAACTGAAAAAAAAAAAGTAATGGGAAACTGGAGAAGGGTTGAAATTTGAAAAAAGAGAACAACTCTTGAAGGGACCTTAAGTTTATATGGTTAGTCACCTGGAAGTACTCCCCAGTACACTTGGTGCGGGGTGCCTAGAACTTACACAGAAAGCCACAGTCTTATTGGCTTCAAAAGGAGCACAGAGTTCAAATCTGCCAGAGTATCTATAAGGTAATGGGGGAATTTTCAGATAGGAGAGAACCACATAGAAGGGAAACACCAAAATCAGTGTTAGAACTCCACTCAAATTCTTGGCTGATTCATGAACTATGTGAGCACTGGGGAAACTCCAAAGAAAAGCAGAGACAAGATAGAAGAAGTAATGGAACCAAGATTTCAGATGCTGCCCACTACCAAAGAGTAAGAGTATGGGCTCTAAGTCTAGTCAAGTCAAATACTTCCCAGAGCAAGAATCAGCACTACTCGGAGAAAGAAAACAGAACCTACAGAGTCTCTACAATGTATCACTATCTAGTGTACAATCAAAAAATTATTGACTTGAGAACAGAAAAACATGACATATAGTCAGGAGAAAAAGCAGGCAATAGAAATTGACCCCAAGACAGCCCAGATGTTGAGATAATGTCTAATCTGAAGAAAACAATTTTTTTACATGGACAGCAGCTCAGTGACCTATTGAACAAAATCAGGTAACTAACAAGTAATTAGGGTCTCAGAAGGAGAAAAGTGAGAATAGAGCAGAAAAAAATACTTGAAGAAATAATAGCTACACATTTCTCAAAGCCATACTTAAGCACATCAGTCAATGTGCAAAGAATCAAAAATACAAGTCTTCAAAGCAGCCAGAAGAAATGACAAATTACAGACAAGGGAACAATAATTAAAATAACAGCTGACTTATGATCAGAAACAACAGAGCTTATAATACAATGGATTGACAGTTTTAAAGGGGTAAAAAAAGAAAAGAAAAAGGAAACCTTGTAACTCAAGAATACTATACTGAGCAAAAACAGCCTTCAAAAATAAAGATGTGGGCTTCCCTGGTGGCGCAGTGGTTGAGAGTCCGCCTGCCGATGCAGGGGACACGGGTTCGTGCCCCGGTCCAGGAAGATCCGACATGCCGCGCAGTGGCTGGGCCCGTGAGCCATGGCCACTGAGCCTGCGAGTCCGGAGCCTGTGCTCTGCAACAGGAGAGGCCACAACAGTGAGAGGCCCACGTACCGCAAAAAAATAAATAAATAAAAAATAAAGATGTTTTCAGGTAAATGAAACAGTGAGAATTGCTGAAAGTAGACACACACTGTAAGAAATCTTAAAAGAAATGCTTCAGTCTGAAATTAGACAGGAATGAATGAAGAACACCAAAAATGGTAAATATATGGGTTAATAGTGAAGACCATGACATAAAATTGTTTAAAGCAAAAGGTGGGTACCACTCTGTGGGGTGTATAATATACATACATGTACTATTGTAAGAATAGTATAAAAGACAACAGGTGGTAAATGAAACTACACTTTTGCAAAGTTCTTATATTTGTGCAATGGTACAATATTAACTCTAAGTTGACTATGATAAGTTAAGAAGGCTATTATAATCACTAGAGCAAACATTTAAAAAAATTAAAGAGGGCTATAGCTAAGAAAACAATGGAAGGATTCCACTGGAATACATATACATATTTTTTTTAATTAAAGCAAAAGAAGGCGGAAAAATAAGGAGGGGGGGACAAATAAGGCAAAGGGAAAAAGCAAAATGGTATTCACAAGTGCAAACATATTAACTGTCACACTGAATAAAAAAGCAAGACCCAATTAAGCATGTTCACAAAAAATGCAAATTAAATATAAAAACAACGTTAGGTTTAAAGTAAAAGAATATATGCCATGCAAATACTAATTATAAAAAAGCACGAGTAGCTTTATTAATATCAGACAAAACAGATTTCAAGACAAGGAATATTATAAGGAGTTACGTAGGAACATTTTATAATGATGAAAGATTAATTCATTAGGAAGATAAAACAATTAAAATATATATAAGCCCAATAACAGAGGTTCTAAATATACAAAGCAAATACTGACAGAACTAAAGGGAGAAATGGATGACTCCAGAATCAAAGCTGAAGATTTTTAACTCTGTGAGTAAAGGATAGGACAACTAGATAAAAATCAGTAAGGATATAGAAGATGTGAATGACACTATGGTCCACTTTAATTGAACACCTGAATCACTGCAGACACTTCATTGGAGCAGTGATGTTCTAGTGTCTGGACCAAAGACATACCTGTACATACCTGTCATTTTAAATTTATAAATTGTTTTTAGGAGAGAGAAACTAAGATTATCTAATCAGAAATTATGTAAGTACTTTTCTTTACAGATATTTTTCTTTTAAAACTGCATTTAAACTTAAATTGTGTTGTCTTATGGCATTGAATACACCTCAGTAAGCCAAAAATCAAGTGCATTTTTACCAACACCAAATTTTAAAAAACATAGTCATACTGACTGAGAACTTTGAAGTACAAAATGGTACATAGTACAAGAATCACTTAGAAACCACAAGAACGTGGTCAAAAAGGTACAAACCTTGTTAAAATATTTTTTATAAATCTTAATTTTTAACTTACTTATATATTTGGTAACTTGTTCTAATTTTGAGTCCACCTTTGATGAAGTTGATCATATTTTCATCCTGAAAACAATTAAATAATTAGATCATTTAGCAAAAGATTCTTAAACTGTCCCCACAGCTGTGTAGCTGCGTGATTAGAACAAAACACTATCTTTTGAGGATATGATTTTTAAATTAAAACATTCTTCTTGCTTTATATCTGAAATGATTTTTTATCATTTTTCTTCCAAGTTAGAGGACAACAAAAAGGAAACATTTCTTAAATCCTTGCATTACTTTAAGGAAGTAAGGGAGTAGTCCTCATCAATTTGGGGCCATAAAGGTTAGTCCAAACGTACTTCAATAAACATCATCAACTACTGAGCAACTTTCTTCTGGGTTCAATGGAATTCAAAATGGCTGACTTTAAGGATATGCTCCAAGGACTTTCCTGTCTGTCTTACTCCAAGTAATGGGATTATGGTTTAGGGGGTACTTTAGCAGGCAGTCTATTTAACATTGTGGATTTCATTCATATACATTTCCAGACCACAAATAACTGATTTGGATTCTAAATTTGTTGTCACTAATATGAAATAATACTGTTTAGGGGAAAAAAGATCACTTCTCTTTGCCTGATGGTCATCAACCATAAAACTGGGGCAGCTGGCCTAAATGAATGACCTTTTTAGGGTGAGCATTCTAGGATTCCAAGAGTCTCTTATTAAAGCATATCAAATAACTGCTTGAAAGATGTTACTCTAATAGAAGGTGCTAATGGAGATAGTCCCATGCTTTTCTAGTCCGTTAATATCAGAAGGATGCTCTGGTATTGATTTCCTGTGCACTTGAGCATCCTTCCGAAACAAAAGAAGAACTAATTTTAGTTTGTTAATGTCATCAATTACTTAAATACTTAATATTTAAATTATTAAAAGAATCAATAAATGTAAAATTCACTATGCAATTTAAATGTTTGTTTTCTGATTTTAAGGAATCCTCTGGTTACACAAGTTCCAATAATGGCCAGGAAAGAATTTCTTAAATTGGATTAAAATCGGCCTCAAATAAGAATATTTCATTTCAGGATTCACCAAACATTTGCTGAATGCCTATTTTACAGCAGGCACCCAAACACAGAATCAGAAAAAAGCAACACAACTCGCTAAGGGATGGAGACATGTGGGGGATGTCATGACAGCACAAAGGTGGGCGGGGATGTGAAGAGGTCCACAAAAGCCTCCTGGAAGCATCAATGCTTAAAGCACACACACACACACACACACACACAAAGACTGGGAAGTAACCAGCTGAAGGAAAGAAGGCAAGGTAGGTATGAACTTTGCAAGCAAAAAAATAAAACAATGCTCAGGGAAGCATTAAAGATCCTGGTGTGCTTGGCTTGGCCATCTGTGCTTATATAACTCAGCACTGCTGCAGAAACCTACTGCAAAAAAGGGAATGACTAAGGAATAGAAAGCTACCTGTGTTGTACCTGTGCCACTCAAGTATGCAACATACCTGCCAGTAGCAGTTGAGGACACTGGTAAGAGGAGAGTGGGGAACTGGGGGGGAGATACCAGTTTGGTTAGAAAAAGCCTTCCCCATTTGTGATATTCTGATACAGAACCACTGCCATAGTCAATGAGGGCTACTAAATGCTGAAGCAGAGACATGACCAGGAGAAATTCTCATCTTTGAGAGGGTGCACAATTGCACAATGGAGAGTGAGCTGGAGGGAAGAGAAACTACAGACCGAAGGTCCCTGGGTTGCCATGCAGTCTAGGGAAGAGCTGACAAGCCCCCCACTAGAACAATTATAGTCAGAATAAAGAGGAAGAGACGGAGCTGATAAACCTTCAAAAGGTAAAAGCAGCATGACCACAAGCCTGGCTGGATACAGAGGCATGAGAAAGAGGGGAGCCATGGATATCTCCCAGACGTTGAACTACAAGCCCCCCAGACATAAAAAACAAAAAACTTTCAAATCAATGATTTTATTATCAAATTATCATTTGAAAAACACATCAGAAAAAACTGGGGGCCTCCGTGACTAGCCTTATGTTTACTGAGGCAGTAAGACTGTTGTTTTCAACCAGCCTTTATAATATGTGGGGTTTTAGGAAACAGGGCCCTACACCAGATTGACTTAATTTTACTTAACCAGAATCCAACCTAAGAGGTCACCCTCCAGAAAAAGAGAAAAGCAACTCTCAATTCAATGTAAATCATTGAGATTGAGGAAGATTTTCCATCTTACAGTTGAATTTCTGCCCCCTTACAATCTCCACCCCACTTCTACCCCACTTGTATCCATCACCGCCACCTGCGTGGCCACAATGTTAAAATCCATATTTTTTAGAAGAACTGGAAGCTACAATGACAGGCAAGTACTGGTGGTAACAATTCCTAGAGGTGAAATTTAAATGCCCCATGAGAAAAGGAGTCATTGTTTTGTTTAGTGACTTGGTACGTGGGCCTCTCACTGTCGTGGCCTCTCCCATTGCGGAGCACAGGCTCCGGACGCGCAGGCTCAGCGGCCATGGCTCACGGGCCCAGCCGCTCCGCGGCATGTGGGATCTTCCCAGACCGGGGCACGAACCCGTGTCCCCTGCATTGGCAGGTGGACTCTCAACCACTGCGCCACCAGGGAAGCCCTGTTTAGTGACATTTTTTTAACTGCTCTTCCAAAATAAGAAATAAAAGACAAGGGAATGAGAATACAATGAGCGGGGAAATAAAATCTGAGGTATACATGGGAAGTTTGGCTCTCGATGCATGCATAACTAAGCTTTGCTGAAGCATCTGATGCAAGAAGGGAACAGCCAAGGATGCTGAAGCCTCCTCCAGCCGGTCACTCCTGTGTGCAGCCCTCCACCATAAGCAAGCACAAAGAGGGATAACCTCACAGTCCTCGTACAGAGCAGCATCCTGAAGTTAGGTGAGGTAGTTGCAAGACAGCTTCTTCAAAAGCCAGTGGTTCCCAATAAAGCGAAGTTCGAAACAGAATTTTAAGTACATTTGCGTAGGAAAAAAAAAAAAAAACCAGGGTCTTCTTTCAGCAAAAGTTTATCAGTAATAACAAATATCTTTCACTACAACTCTAAGTCAAAAGAACTGAAGCACTGACATAGAATGAGCCACATTTCTTCTATGTCGTACTTGGCAGGCTTCCCGGGCAATGCTGATTCTAAGCCAAATGTTCATTACCTGCACAAACGTGAGGGCTGCTTTCTGTAGGAGGCACTCGGCATAACAGATTTCGGCATGCATTTCCTCTATTAAAAACAAATAAAAATATATTAAGGAAAATCCCATATCCACCGTAATTGCTCTGAGATGTTCAGAAAAAACAGGTAGATAAATGAGCCCAAGGGAGACAATAAAAACCTAGGTTGCTTTGGTGCTTCCATAAAAGTGGAATGATGACCTCAGTTCTCAGGCCCTCAGCAAGAATTTTCCAGAATGCATGAAATGTTTGGGGGGAGTTATCTTTGGCTCCATTCACATATAACTGCCAAGAGTCAGGCCCTTGGTGTCAAAGACCCAAACTCAGCTCACCAAAATGTAAAAACCAAAATGTAAAAGCACTTCTTGGAAAAAAGGAAACCACTTATCTGTTAACTTAACGGGAACAGGCAAGTTAAACACAGTTATAGATTGGAAATCTAACTTAAATATACTAATTCTAGCTTCTAAAACATGAAGGTATGATAGTCATGACAATGGTTAGGCATGCTATTAACTTGAAGAGAAAGCAGTAATTCCCTAGGGTTCTAGGAAAAAGAACTGGCCTGAGTGCCCAACTCATGACTCCTCATTCAGGGATGACTTGATGTAAAAAAGTCACACTAGCACAGTTTGGGGCTATTTGGATCACTGAGATATCTAGTGCAGGAACAAGGCACTCACAAAAGGGCTACATAAAACTACGTATGTATCCCTGGGACACGTGGAGTGCCCCAAAACACGTGGCCTATCTTCCTAAACAGTCCATGATACCTGCAGAGATTGGGGAGGGAGAAATCTTTGCATTTTCTTTTTTTTTTTTTTTGCATAAACAAAATCAGCAGATTCCCGTTTTATCCATGGGATGCAAACTGGTGTGTTATTTAAGTAAATGAGCTTTGGGGTACTTCACGGCCTAGGTGGCAGGGAAGGCCCTGCCACGTGCTAGTTGTAGAACCTCGAGCAAGTTACCCTCCCTCTCTCTGCTGGTTTCCTTGTTCCTGAAGTCCAGCTAATGACATCTCTACCTCAGAGCTGAAGAATTAAACCAGGTGCTGCCTGTGAAGCTCACTGGGCAGAGTAAGCCCTCGATGCATCAGCTACTTTCACTAAGATTACTGCCCTTGGTCCATGTCATGCTTTTTGCCAAAAGTTCAGGAAGTAGAACATCTTTATGTGATGTAAGTAACTGAAAAACGGGGTATCTCTGTGTTAATGGGAACATTGTTGAATCTAACTGGATAAGAACTAGTGCTTTATTTCTTTCACTTACACACACAGGACCCCTCCCGACCACACACACACACACACACACACACACACACACACACACTACTAGTTCTCACAAACAGGTTCACCTTCCTGCCACGCTCATGTTCCAAAGGCTGATTTACAAAGAAGCAACAATGCAACTAAGATCTTCCAACAGCACGCATAAGATGGGGCCAGACACACAACAGGCCAAACTTGAGGAGCTGTGGCCTCTGCGCAGTCTAGCAGCATCAGCAGCCAGAGTCTCCGTCCTTCGGAACACCTCACCTCAAAGAGCTCCCCTGAATTTTCTCCGTGTGTTCAGTGGGAGAAAAACTGGTAACTTTTATTTTTACAGACTCACTTGAATATCCTCTTTCCAGGGAAACTTGTAACAAAGTGGGAACTGTTAGTAATTATTCACTTTGAAAGCCTGCTCAGTAACCCAGATGGCTGGCTTGGGGCGTGTGCCAAGAAGGGGGTGAAGCGGCTGCTGGGAGAGAACCAACACGAGCAAAGGCAAGGAGCACCGAGCCCTGCGTGGCAAGTCCAGCGGTGCACCTTTGGCTGAAGCACGAGGTGTGCACAGGGAGGAGTGGGCAATGAGTCTGGAAATGTAAGTTGGGGCTGAATTATGGACGACCTTGAATATCAGAGTCTGGGCTTCCTTTGGTAGACAATGGTGAGTCCTTGCAGAGATCTGAGCAGAAGGGCAGATGGATCAGAGTTAAGCTAAAGATGGACAAGTCAAAGAGCAGCACAAATGACGTAACAAGAAGCCAGAGATAAAAGGGAAGAAAGTTTGAACTCTGTATTCTGCGTGTAAGGAATCTTCATATTAAATTCCTTGCACATCCTAAGCACTGTATATAAACGTCGGTTTTTAAAGGCAGTTTGAAAGCCATTTAGGGTAATATGCCAGCCATAAGGAAGGAAGAATGGGTGTGTCCCATGTTAAACCCACAAAAAGTTTAATTAAATATCCTCTCTCCTGCAGAAAACCAGCCATTCAAGGATGGAAATGGAAATTACCAAGAGGAAAAACAAAGTGCACCCTAAATCCACAATGTTTTGACATGTTCCCTTGAACACAAAGTCTGTTTGGGTTGCAGCAACAGCCAAACTCATTAGGAATAAATGCAATTTAATTTATAAAAGTCTTATTTCTTCACTCTGATTGATTTATATTGGGCAGCCCTTAGCTCTCGAAATTAGACATTTGGCATTTACAAATAGGTACCTACCAGAACATCTTTTAATTATAAATTCTTCAGTTCACTGAAGGAAATATCTTCATTATGCACTGAAGTGTCAGCTAAGCATGCCTTCAGACATAAAAGTCTAAATAAACCTTATTTCAGAATAGGTTAAAGTCACAGCCTGATTTATTTTCATAATTTTTCAATTAAGACCTTAGTTTTTAAGAGCAGTTTTAGGTTCACAGAAAAATTGAGGGGAAGGTACAGAGATTTCCCATATATCCCTTTCCCCCCAAATACGCATAACCTCTCCCATTATCAACATGCCCTCCAAAGTGGTACATTTGTTACAAGTGACAAACCTCCACTGACACATCATAATTACCCAAAGTCCGCAGTTTACATTAGCATTCACTCTTGGTGTTGCACATTCTATGGGTTTGGACAAACGTATAATGACATGTATCTATCATTATGGTATCAGTATTTTTCACTGCCCTAAAAATTCTCTGTGCTCCACCTATTCATCCCCTGGCAACCATTGATCTTTTTACTGTCTCCATAGTTTTGCCTTTTCCAGAATCTTATATGCTTGGAATCATACAGTAGGTTGCCTTTTCAGATTGGTGTCTTTCACTTAGGAATATGCATTTGAGGCTCCTACATGTCTTTTCATGGCTTGATAGCTCATTTCTTTTTAGCACTGAATAATATTCCACTGTCTGGATGTACCACACTTTATTATTTATCCATTCACCTATTGAAGGACAAGTTCTGAATAAAGCTGCCATAAACATTCATTTGCAGATTTTGGGGTTAACACAAGTTTTCCGCTCCTAGTTTTGTAAGAAACTACCATACTATCTTCCAAAGTGGCTGCACCATTTGCATTCCCACCAGTCATGAATGAGAGTTCCTGTTCCTCCACATCCTCACCAACATTTGGTGTTGTCAGTGTTCCAGATTTTGGACACTCTCATAGGTGTGTAGTGGTATCTCATTGCTGTTTATTTTTCAATACTTCTAAATATGCCATGCCCAAAGACAGAATAAAAAGATAAGAACAGTACCATCTATTTTCAAGATGTCTAACATAGAAATAATTCAACATTTCCTTCATCCATATGTGACACATTTCATGCCCTTTTCTACCCAACTACAGGAGAAGGTGTGGGGTATGTGGCTTAGGGAAAGGCAGATCGGGTTTGAACTCTGCTCTGCTAAGCAGGTAATCTTGGACCATTTGTCTAATCTCTCTGAACATCACTTTCTAGTCTATAAAAAGGAGGTTACACAGGTTACATTGGACAATGCTAAGGAAAGCATCAAGGACAGTGTCTCACACATACAGAGTGCCTTTAAAAAATGGGGCATTATCATTATTATGTTTTAAGTTATTATTATTATTCATATTTATACCAATAATACCATGCCATTCTTTTGTAAACTAAGGTTAAAAAAGAATCTCAAATGCCAGGCTTTATATTGCAAAGAAAAAGGGAGGCAGGGGGAAATGGGCCACGGGAGAGAAGCCATACAGAGGAAAACAGAAGAATATAAATGAGTCAAATTTCTTTGGGGCCCATTTAATTTCCCACTGACCTACTTTAGTGGACTTTAGGTCTCCTGGGGCCAATTTACATAAATGGCCCTAAGATGAAAAATATGAAAACATAGTCTATCTGAAATCAAGGGGATAAATAAACTCTTAAGGGCCCTTGGAGGTCAGTTTCTGGAGAAAAAGATGATGGGCTTCAGCTGCCTGGAGGGACCAGTGAAATCCACTCTGCCGTATGACAGCTGCAGGGCCAGCATCATACCTTTTGGAACAAGTCTTGTAATCCTCTCCTGTTATCAACACTCTAGTGAGCCCAAGTTCTCCAATGTCCATAACAAGTTGATAATACTCTTCTAACAAAGCAAACAAAACTTCATAATGAAACACACTCAAAAATGTGTCTGGCACACACTTGACCACTAGGAATGACAGACAGCAGTATCCAGAATTGCTCCTGCCTTAATCGGCTACAGCCACTTTAACGATTTTGTGTTACCTCTTCCAGAGAACAAATTTGACAATGACAACACAGGCACAAATGCTCCTTGGATGGCAGCAGCTTTACTCTACAATGGCCTCATTTGAAAGATGTTATTTTTTCTTCTACAGGTGTACTGGGATGCTCCTTTCTTATAAACCATCCTGACTAGAGAATAACACTAGTAAGACAGGGCTGATCATAGAACTTCTGCCCTAATCTCTGTGGAATATCAAGCAATTGACAGCAAAAGGAGTCATTTCCTCCCAGCCATTTGATCAAATGCTGCAGACATTTCTGGATTCTTGAATATTCTTAAATGTCCATAAACCAAACATCTTCCATACTGTGAAACATCATCATTATTTTAAAGGTATCAAAATTACTTTGACCTTGAGGAAAAAATTAATAGCTTGCGGAAAAATAGAAACTTTTGTACATGGGTGGTATAAGAATATAAACTGACCTAATTTTTTGCAGAAAAAATTGTCAATATCTATAAATGTTTTCTATTTTCAAATAGTCCCAGTAATTCCACTTCTAGCAATCTATCCTATGAAATACTTACGAAAATGCATGAAGACATTATTTGTAATAGCGAGAAAAACAATGTAACTGCCCTTCAATAGAGACAAAGTAAGTAACTGATGGCACCTGTCCTAAGGAATAGCTATTAAATAGAATGAAGTACAATTTATATGTCTTGACATGGAAAAAGTCAATTGCCAAAAATTACATTGTAGCATAACATGTATCACATGATTCTACATTAGCAAAAATGAAAAATACATGAAAAACTACAAAAATCCTATGTGTACCTTCTGTATATATTTGTACATGTACACAGAAAAGTCTGCAAGGCTTGAAAACCAACTATTAACAGTGGTTACTTCTAGAGGGTGAGTATGATGGGGCAGAGAAAAAGACATTCCATTTACTTTAAATTATACATGTAAGTGCTGAATTTTATGATCATGACCATATTTTAGTTTTTCAAAGGAAAAAACCCTTTTAAATGCTTCTTACCTTCAGTCAGCTGTTCCAATGATCCTCTAGAAAGAAGACTTGAGAAAGATTCTACGACTGTGCATTTTTTCCTGTATCTGCAGAGAATAAGTAGAAGGGGAGATGGGAAGTAGAAAGAAAAAAATAACAATAATCAAGCTCATTTTCATTTGACATTCATTTCAGTCACAATCACACCAAAGAGTCACCAAAACAGAACTCTAAACCCTAAAATCTCCGGGGCAGAGACCACCCTTTTGAACCCTGCACATCTAGCTCCCAGCACTGGCATCCTGTGGGCATTTAATCCAAGCTTACTGAACAAGTGCATGGACAAACATACACATAACAGTCAATACTAACCCTGTCATGCACCTTCCCTGATCTCTATGGCTAAAATCAGTATTTATGTTGTTAAGGGTCACCTCGCCAGGGGTTAAGAATGGAGTTAGGGTGCAGTGTTTGGAAACTCTCTTCCCTTGAGGGGCTGGAAACATAATTACAAGAGGACATAATTTCAGCAATGTTAAAATTCACCAATGCTAGTTAACAGCTTTTGCTAGGAGCTTCCTATACACACAAAGATTAAAATAAAAATGAAATCCCATGTCATTTCCACCAAGTAAAAGTGTTTAAATATATCCATTTAGACAAATAAAAGACTCCCTTCTGACTTTGCAGCATTTCCCATATAAAAGAAGAATGCTCCTTGCTTGGCCGGGCTTGGCATGTGGTACCTAAACGCTCCACCAGGGGGACCCCGAGAGATGCTTGCTGCTAATCCCACTGAAATCCTCAGCCCTTCTTGGTAAGTTCAAGTACCAACGAGAAAAGTGGAAGATATAGATGCCACGTGTTCCGCCATCCCAGCATCCTACTATAATTCTTTAGTGGAAATATTTTTATCTCCCGTACATAAAACTACTTGAGGCCAGGAACCTGTGATGCTCAAGTCCTTTTGTATAACCGTGGCCAACTTCCAACAGAGCTCTCAGTCAGGCTAAGTGCATTTTGTCACACAGACAGAAAGGTTTGTAGGCGTGTCTCAAGTATTTAATTACTCAGCTCATACTTTTGGCAGGTTTGTAAGGCGTCCTTCATGGCAGAAATGCCATCTTGGATGTCCTGTTGCTCGAAGGTCATGACGGCCTGTAGCACCACAATGGTACTGTAGCCCAAGGCATGGTACATGCTCTCCTTAGCCCTGGGGAGAACACAGAAATTACTACATTTCAATTCAACTGAAAAGCATTCAGGTCTCATCTGAAACTAATCACAAGAAATTCTAGTAAATCCATGACGTGACTTTCACAGTAACAACTTTTACTCCTTCACCATGGTCACTGAAATAATATGGACTATGAAAGACATGCCCTAAAGAACTCATACTCTGAGGACTTGCCAATTCAAGCCCAAGCAGGCAGCACGAAACTTTCCAGGTTGAAGCAGAGTGCGGCATACGCTGTTCCCTGTTTGAGCACAAGGGGGCAGCCTGCTGACTCATTTCCTAGAAAATGTTTCAAAGCAAACCCAATTTTTCCCAGTTGTACAAGAAGCAGTGTACCATCTTTTGCTCTGAAATAAGTGCTAAAATAAAGGCCACTGGAAATATAGTTTGTGACAGAGAAATTCTGATATGTTTTTTGAAAGGTAAGTCTTGTTTAAAATCATCCCCTCCCTTCTCCCAGCCAGAGGCCACGAGGAAGCAAGATTTTTGCAATAAGTTAGGTCAGCCACAAAGGGCCCAGACAAAAATTCATGGTAGATCTCTTACCAAATTTAATCCCATTATCTGGGAATCCTGATTAAAGTTCTGGATAATTCAAATTATCAAGTTATCTGTTCGATTCTTAAGGACATTCAGCCCAAATGGATGGCACATCCCAGACTCTCAGGCTATGAAAACCTCACCATCTCTTTCCTCAAAACTTCTCAAGCTATGTTAATTCGTTATTTATAAGATCTACAATATTAATGCATGGTTTTATTTTTAATTCAAATACATTTTTAAAATACTTTTTTTTTTTTTTTTTTGCTGCTCTGCAAAACAAATACAAGCCACAGTATACTTTCCCCCCAAGAAAGAGTCTAAACATCCTTTGGTAATTTGCAGTTAGTCCCAAACAGTGAGGGCACTGGCTATTCAAAAAAAGAAAAAAGAAAGAAAGAAAAAAGGAATAAGAGGAGCCAAAGTGAATCAGCAACTGTGGTTTTAAACCTCACGTTTAAAAAAAAATTTTTTTTTATTGAAGTGTAGTTGATTTACAATGTTGTATAAACCCCACATTTTAAACCAAAAGCTTCTCCAAGGGGAAAAAAGTATTCAAGTGGGAAAAACGTATGTTTAACAGTGAAACATGCATAAAGATCAGAGAATATAAAACTTGACTAAGTGTAAGACTGTCATTTATTTTCATTCCACATTATGACCAGCTGGGTGTCAGTGGTGGAGAAAAAATGGAGACTTTTTGAATAAAAAACAAAGGAGACAGGCAGGCAGATTGAGAGAGGAGAGACAAGGAGAGAACAACAGGCAGAGAGAGAAAGAGAGGGAGGGAGAGAGGAAGACAGAGGAAGACAGAGGGATATAGAGACAGAAGATGAAGAGACACAGACAGAGAGAGGTCTGAAGGACTAAGAAGGACAGAAGGAAAAAGGCAGATACAGGCAAGGTAGAGCAGTGGTCCCCAACCTTTTTGGCACCGGGGGGGGGACCAGTTTCGTGGAAGACAATTTTTCCACGAACAAGAGGGGGTGGGGTGGGGGGGTTTCTGGGTGATTCAAGAGCATTGATTTATTATGGTCTCTGGGCAGTCAAACCTCTCTGCTGATCATCATCTGTATTTGCAGCCGTTCCCCAGCGCTAGCATCACCCCTCAGCTCCACCTCAGATCATCAGGCATTAGATTCTCATAAGGAGTGTGCAACCTAGATCTCTCACATGCGCAGTTCACAGTAGGGTTCGCGCTCCTACAAGAATCTAATGCCACCACTGACCTGACAGGAAGCAGAGCTCAGGCGGTAATGTGAGCAATGGGGAGTGGCTGTAAATACAGATGAAGCTTCACTCTCTCACCCGCCACTCACCTCCTGCTGTGCGGCCCAGTTCCTAACACACCCCAGACCAGTACCCGTCTGTGGCCCGGGAGTTGGGAACCCCTGAGGTAGAGGATGCGAGACAAGCATTGGGTGGAGACAGCCCTGGGCAATTATCATAGGACTTCACCATCTATTTTATCATCTGTTCTTAACCTCTGAAATGCTAACTGATCGCAGCTCTTCTAAGTCTGAGAATTACCACAGCCTCAGTAGGCACATTAATTTCTAAGATTCAAAGGCAATGACCAGAGTCACATCACCCTGCTCACCCTACAGACTCCTCAAAGGAATGAGGAGTGCCCACGTAAATGTCTTGAAATTATTATCTGAGGTCTATGCTTCATCCAAGGAAGACACTGTGTTTGGAGGCACAAGGTAAGATTATTCCTGCCGAGCTCTAGTCACACTGTACAGGTGGACACTGGGGTCAAAGTGAGGCCGAGTAAGAAGGCTAAGCATAGGTTTTGCTGCCACATCATCAGAGTTAACAGGTACTATTAACTGAAATGAAACTGCCTAAGTGATTTATCACATAAATAGGGAGTCCCAGTAAGATTTTTATTATCTTAAATTTCTTTTTAGCATCTGAGATTACCATATTTTAGCTCTTTCCACACCCGTTTCTTTTCTTTTTTTAATTTATTTATCTTATTTATTTATTTTTGGCTGCACTGGGTCTTCGTCGCTGGGCACGGGCTTTTCTCTAGTTGTGGCGAGCAGGGGTTACTCTTTGTTGCGGTGTGCATGCCTCTCATTGTAGTGGCTTCTCTTGTTGCAGAGCACAGGCTCCAGGCACACGGACTCAGTAGTTGTGGCTCCCGGGCTCTAGAGCGCAGGCTCAGTAGTTGTGGCTCACAGGCTTATTTGCTCAGCGGCATGTGGGATCTTCCTAGACAAGGGATCAAACCCGTGTCCCCTACATTGGCAGGTGGATTCCTAACCACTGCGCCACCAGGGACATCCACCCATGCCCATTTCAAAAGAAACTTTTCTCAATGATATTTAAGTTTCAGAGGAATATCCATAAAAATATTTCACTGAAGAAAGCCAAATGAAGCTCTATGAAACTAATAAGATGACACTATTTGAACAAGTATAGAAATTAAGATAGGAGAAAGAATCAGAAATGCTCTACTAATTAAAGTTGAAACGACAGATTTCTTAACTGGATATTAAAACTAATCAACATTTAGGGGTCTCAACCAAATTAGTTCATAAATATTCAGGAGGAAGTGCAGAAAAATTAACTGACAAGAATGACATCAGAGACAGAACCATCAAAAGCATCCAAAAAATATATTTTATCTAAAAGAAATAAAGTTAATTACCATGGTCGAAGCAATTCTAAGGCATCTGTAAATTTGTTACTTAGAAATAAGTTCAGTGCCATTGCACATTCTTCCAGGCCACTCCTGAGATCCACCTTGGTTGACAGTGACCTAAAGATCAAGAAAAAAATACACAGAATTTCTACAGTTTTTACTTTATCAAGTTGTCACAGGGAGTGTGTGTGTGTGTGTGTGTGTGTGTGTGTGTACACTTTGGAGACAGAAGGACAGGCTGGAATTCTACTCTGTCACTTACTAGCTGTGTCTCTAACCTCTGGGAACTTGACTTTCTCACCTGTAAAATGGGAACACCACCAACTACTTCATGGGGCTGTTTTGAAGATGGAACAAATTGACAAATAATGATCATAGCAGGCACTCAGTAAATGATAGTCCCCCCATCACTCCGAAGACCACAAGTGTAGGAACTATATCTATTCATGAGTGGGAGCAGAGGTTATTTTGTTTTAGTTTGATTATGTAGGGGTAAGAATGTATGTCAGTGGAAAACTGCATCATCTAAAATCTAAAGAAGACCCTGCCAGGTTATTTGTTTTTGATTCCACAGGAACTATCTTACTTACAGCTCTGTAAATTATACGTAACTGATATCAATACAAAATAACTGTTGTCTATAGACCCGTGTTAAAAAAGAGACAACGGGCCCAATCATCAAAAAAATCCACAAACAATAAATGCTGGAGAGGGTGTGGAGAAAAGGGAAACCCGCTTGCACTGCTGGTGGGAATGTAAATTGATACAGCCACTATGGAGAACAGTATGGAGGTTCCTTAAAAAACTAAAAAGAGAACTACTGTACTACCAGCGATCCCACTACTGGGCATATAACCTGAGAAAACCATAATTCAAAGAGTCATGTACCACAATGTTCATTGCAGCTTTGTTTACAATAGCCAGGACATGGAAGCAACCGAAGTGTCCATCGACAGATGAATGGGTAAAGAAGATGTGGCACATATATACAATGGAATATTACTCAGCCATAGAAAGAAACGAAATTGAGTTATTTGTAGTGAGGTGGATGGACCTAGAGTCTGTCATACAGAGTGAAGTAAGTCAGAAAGAGAAAAACAAATACCATATGCTAACACATATATGGAATCTAAAAAAAAAAAAAAAAAAAGTCATGAAGATCCTAGGGGCAAGACGGGAATAAAGACACAGACCTACTAGAGAATGGACTTGAGGATACGGGGAGGGGGAAGGGTAAGCTGGGACAAAGTGAGAGAGGGGCATGGACATATATACACTACCAAATGTAAAATAGATAGCTAGTGGGAAGCAGCCACATAGCACAGGGAGATCAGCTCAATGCTTTGTGACCACCTAGAGGGGTGAGATAGGGAGGGTGGGAGGGAGATGCAAGAGGGAGGAGATATGGGGATATATGTATATGTAGAGCTGATTCACTTTGTTATACAGCAGAAAGTAACACACCATTGTAAAGTAATTATACTCCAATAAAGATGTTAAAAGAAAAGAGATAGCAGGCGCAAAATGGAGTCATTTATGCTAAGCCCCACCAGGACTTAAAGCTATAACCTAATTACAGTTCCAACCTTCTCCAAGAATGTGACCTCTAACCAGCCAACCTGGAATTTCCTGAACAGCACTTGGAAATCCACTGATAGACCCCTTCCACTCCCCTTAGGAGGGCAACCTAGCCTAAAACAATGCATTATTTACTATTAATTTCCTCTTTCCCCTGCTTCTTCCTTGCCTTGAAAAACCTTTCCTTTCCTGAAGCCTGAAGGAGCTCCCTTCTCTTGCTAGATGGGATGCTGCCCAATTCACAAAGAGTTTAATAAAGACAATTAGATCTTCAAATTTAGTCAGTTGAACTTGTTATTTAACACATGTAAATTCTGTCCTGGCCTTCAATCGACTTCCCTCCTCCACTGTGGAAGAAGCTAGTTTTGCCTGAATCTGCACATTCATTTCAACATTCCTTTACTCCATATAAATGTGTGCTGTTTTGATATCTCCTTCAAATCTGTTTTAACATCTGCCTAGTTCTCTCCCTGATTAATGAGTTAAGTAAAATTTTTAACATCTGTTCATTTTTACATCTGTATGAGTCATGATTTTACCTTTTGAAACTCATGTTAATTATTTATGATTGATAGAAATTCTGCCCTTTAAAATGAGAGCCATCTCTAAAATGTTTTGTGTAACATCTTTTAACAAGAAAATATGTCAGTAAGGAAATAAGCAGTACAATGATTCATTTCAAAGTGCTGAAAGTTGAATTTCTGTGCCACCATTCTCTCCATATTCACTTCTTAAGCAGGAAAACAAAAATGCCACTTCGGTTACTCATCTTCCAGAAGTGGGTTCTGAAGGTGCTGCAGGGAACCACCCACCCTCTGCCCCCAGGTCTTCTCATGGCTGGTTCCTTCTTGTTATTCAGATATCAGCTCAAAAAGCACCAACTCAAGACCTGCCTCATTGACCTCAGCCCAACCTCTCCCATTGTTTTGTCTGCTCTATACCACTTATTACCATCCAAAATATCTTGTGCCTATATTTGTGGACCTGTTTGTCTTTGGCTATCTTCCCTCTCTAGGATATAAATGCAAGGAGGTTGTTTTAGTCACTGCTATGCCCCCAGGGCCTTTGGTTGTATCTAGAACATACTACAACCCCGTAAGTATTGTTGAGTGGCCGGATGGGTTGGGGGGATAGAGCGCTGCTCTGCGAGACGCTCAGCAACAGAATTCCTTATGCCTGGGACCTGAAAGCCTCTCTCCTCCAGGGTGGTGCAGAAAGGAGACAAGCTCTTGGAAAAGGGGTTAGCTGGAGAGCTCATTTTGTGATGGTTAATTTTATAAGGCAACTTGAATGGGCTAAGCGATGTCTAGATAGCTGGTACAACATTATTTTTGTGTCTGTGAGGGTGTTTCTGGAAGAGATTAGCCTTTGAATTGGTGAACTGAGTAAAGCAGATGGCCTTCCCCAATGTAGGTCGGCATCAGCCAATCCGCTGGGGGCCAGGATAGAACAAAAAGGCAGAGGAAGGGGGAAAACGTGATCTCTTCTCTATTTGAGCTGGGACATTTATCTTCTCCTCTCTTGTGCTTCTGGTTACCAGGCTGTCGGGCTTCAACTGAACTGCACCACTGGCTTTCCTGGTTCTGCAGCTTGCAGACAGCAGACCGTGGAACTTCTCGGCTTTGATAATCACGTGAGCCAATTCCCATGACAAATCAATCTCTCTCTCTCTCTCTCTCAGTATATCTCCTATTGGTCTTCTTTCTCTGAAGAACCCTAATACTAACACAGAATTGCTTTGCCCTTAAGTTTCTAGTGAATGAAGAGGTCAAATACGAATGCTAGGAGTTCACAAACCTCTCTCATGAAAATTTTTCACAAGTAAACTGCTTAATACCTTCCATATTAGTCCAGCTGCAAATTTTGTCAGTGTTAGTTCCTGAACATCTCTTGGATTTATCCTGTTTCACCTCCACTGCCTGCCAAGTTAGCTGTCATTTGCTGCCTGGTGTCTACAGACACATTTCTCCCCCTACTTCCTCCCCCTACCTGTCCCTCCCAATCAAATCTCTACCTAGAATTCATTCAGCTAATATTTATGGAGCTCTAACTACACACCAGGCACTCTTCTAGGTGTTGGGAATACACACGGAGCAGACCCATAGGGTTCCCGGCTGTGGAAGAGCTGGGGAGGGAGGGCAGACTTAAAACAAGGAGACCAGTAACTAAGATCATCTCAGACTGGGATAAGTGGTCTGGGGAAGAAACTGGCTGGGGAAGGGGGTGAGGTGAGGCCCAACATTAATGAGGATGCTCATAGAAAGTTCTTGTAAAGGGTGACATCCAAGTGCTGCAGAGTGGAGGCCGCCATGAGAATATCTAGGTTGAGGGGAGAAGGGAGGTTCTAAGCTGGGAATGCGGTGAGCAAGGCAGAGAGTGGGAGGAAATGAGGACAGAAAGCCGGCAGAAAACAGAAACCACGGTGGCAGAGAAGATGGACTTTGTTTTGTTTTGTTGTTTTTGTTTTAAATAGCAATGTTATTTTATTTTTTTAATTAATTAATTTACTTTTTTTTTTTTTTTTTTTTTTTGCAGTACGCAGGCCTCTCACTGTTGTGGCCTCTCCCGTTGCAGAGCACAGGCTCCAGACGCGCAGGCTCAGCGGCCATGGCTCACGGGCCCAGCTGCTCCGTGGCATGTGGGATCTACCCGGACCGGGGCACGAACCCGTGTCCCCTGCATCAGCAGGCGGACTCTTAACCACTGCACCACCAGAGAAGCCCAATTAATTTACTTTTTTAACATCTTTATTGGAGTATAATTGCTTTACAATGGTGTGTTAGTTTCTGCT
The DNA here is from genome assembly GCF_964165515.1 of Mesoplodon bidens. Lineage (NCBI taxonomy): Eukaryota > Metazoa > Chordata > Mammalia > Artiodactyla > Ziphiidae > Mesoplodon > Mesoplodon bidens. The sequence goes on along the minus strand of NC_138162.1, from coordinate 63,747,536 downwards.
TTATAACAAAGTGAATCAGCTATTCGTATACATATATCCCCATATACACTCCCTCTTGCAGTCTCCCTCCCTCCCACCCAAGAAGATGGACTTTATTCTAAGAACAAAAGGAAATTTTTAGCTCAGCAACCCCCACTCCCTTCCTCATCACCCCTTCCCTTCAACCATTAGGTTTTCCAGTGTTACCTCTCACCTGTTCTCTTAATTTCCACTCCCACCAGTTCTCTCAGAGTACAGCTCATCTTTTGTTACCAAGAAATGGGCTGAGAACAGATACCAGTCCCCTTGCCACAGAAACAGCCACCTCTGCATCTCAGCTGGCCACACTGGCACCTGGGTGGATGCACTTGCAAGCCCAGCTCAGAGGGAGAAACAGAAGTAGGCACTCGGCACCTCCAAACACCGTGAACTCAACCTTTCTAAGCGTTTTACTAACCTGTTCACGTGAAATTAAGACCCCCTCCCCTCCAGAATACCAGTGCTACCATGTGTTCCACAAAGAATGACCAAGAGAGCAACTGGAATCTCAGCTAGGACTTCTCACACACGTCTTGGGGTCAGCTGTTCTCTCCATTCCCGCTGCCTCCACATTAACTGAGACTATCACCACTTCAAGCCTGAATTCTGAAACAGTCTCCAAGAATGCCTTCGTATTACCAGCTGTGCTTAGGCGGCTCTCAAACTTTAGCGTGCATTCAACTCACCAGAGGGCTTGTTAAAACAATACCACTAGGCCTCACCACCAGAGTTTCTGATTCAGTAGGCCTGGGGTGGGCTCAGCAAGCTCCCAGATAATACTAATTTTTCTGGACACCACCCTCAGACTATTCTGCCTAAAACAGATGTTCAATCACACTGCCCCCTTAGATCAAGGACCTAAAATGGCAGCCACACTTACCACATAAACCCTTCTGCTCAGCCTCATAACAACTGTCCAACCAGCCTAGAGTGATGAGTACGACTATTTAAAAACAGCCAAGGATCTCCAAGAGGCTCATCGTTGTGACATCATCCTCCTGAAGCCTGATGTGATAGAATGAGAATTCCTGGGCCGGCAATCCAAGTCAGCATTGCCATTCCCTAGCCTGTGACCTTCAGAAAGTCACTCCACCTCCCTGAGTCCACGGCCTCATCTTTGAAATGCCCTCCCATTTCACAATGTGTGCAGGAGAAACCAAGGCCATGGTTGCTACGAGGGTACTTGGTGAACTGTCAAGGCCTATGCAAATTAACAACCATGTATATGTAATTCTCCAGAAGCTGTGAGCGCTCAGCCCTTCTCAGAGGGACTATACACTCATGGTCTCCATCTGTGGAAACCCCACCCAGGTGCCTCTATTAATATATATCTTCAGTAAATATATATCTTTCTTCCTGTTTCTGAATTAGAAGATATGTTCATCTAAAGGCAAAATGAGTTTTTCAGTCTTCTACTTTAAAAAGGATGGGCTTCCCTGGTGGTGCAGTGGTTAAGGATCCACCTGCCAATGCAGGGGACACGGGTTTTAGCCCTGGTCCGGGAAGACCCCACATGCTGTGGAGCAACTAAGCCCGCGAGCCACAACTACTGACCCCGCGTGCCACAGCTACTGAAGCCCATGCGCCTAGAGCCTGTGCTCTGCAACAAGAGAAACCACCGCAATGAGAAGCCTGCACACCGCAATGAAGAGTAGCCCCCGCTCGCCACAACTAGAGAAAGCCCACGCGCAGCAATGAAGACCCAACGCAGCCAAAATTAAATAAATTTAAAAAATAAAATAAAATTAAGTAAATAAAAAGGAAAAATTTCTAAAATAATAACTTGTTTATGTACTGAAGCAACTGTGGAACACAAGCCAAGTTAGCAATGATGACAGGGGGGAAAGAATAAAATGTCAATATGGAAGATAAAGGAGGAATAAATTATGTTCAGAACATCTGAAGCATTATTTGTTACAAAGTTTTTCTTATTAAAACCTTACTGGTGGGCTTCCCTGGTGGCGCAGTGGTTGAGAGTCCGCCTGCCAATGCAGGGGACACGGGTTCGTGCCCCGGTCTGGGTAGATCCCACATGCCACGGAGTGGCTAGACCCGTGAGCCATGGCCGCTGAGCCTGCGCGTCCGGAGCCTGTGCTCCTCAACGGGAGACGCCACAGCAGTGAGAGGCCCACGTACCACCAAAAAAAAATCCTTTAATCCTGAGATGCTATACCTCTGTTCTTCTTCCTGCTTTCGACAAGTTTCTCAAGTAGATCAAGAAGACAAAATGTACTTTGCCTTAGAGATTTGAAAGTGGGCAACCTTGTCGTCATTCCATTTCCTACGCAAGGCCAAACAACATGTCTCTCAACTCAAAAAGATATGGTAAGAGGAGGAAATGATGGAAAGGCTCAGGGCCAGGGTGGAAAGTCTTTCCTCCTTTTTCCAAAAGTGACTTTAACACAACTGCTTCTGGGTGTCAACAAATATGAAGTGGCGAACACAGAACTTAACAAATATCTGCAACTTTGTCACTGGTGCCCTGGAAGGACACGGGCGATAACTCGAACTCAAAATATTTCAGAGTTTTGCAAGGCATTTCAGTTAGCCATGTACTGCTCTCGACATCAGGATCTTACATGGAAAGATTCTTTCCTGGCTCTTTCAAGTTGAAGTATAATCAAAAGAAACCATGGTTGTCAAAACACTTTGCAAGACTAAACAGATGAGAGGGATTACAACCAGGGAAGCAAATGGGTTCATCATTAAAGATGCTCTGGCCAGGAAATGAGGAGATGGAGCATCAAGATGCAAATCAACCACTGCCTGGCTGAGGCACCTTGGGTATGTCACCTGCCATCCAGGATTGCTCATTTGTGAAAGAGTGACTAAACTCCCCCCTTGATTGCCTCACAGCTTTGTGTAGAAGAGCAATACACCGGGTGTCAGTGGAGCAGTCACATGGGGAGTATACATTAGCTAGGGTGCCATTATCCTCTATGCGGTCTAACTACCCACATACTTGCTCAAGTTTGAAGCATTGCTCAACTTTGCAGATGTCCTTCTGGGCTGCTTCACAATAAATTTACAAGTGCTTGTTTTTACAAATGCATTAGAAGACCTGTTGACTGAAAGGCAGAGTAGGAATATTTGTTTCATTTTTTTAAAGAAAAATCTTAATTTTAATAATTTAATTTTAAAATGAAACCTACAAATGCTAATACTATACTTCTTACGTTTCCCTTCTGTTTCTTCCTTTATGTCTTTAACCTTTTCCTCTCTGCCCTCTTTCCAATTCAGAAAACGCACAAATCTCACTCATTTCTACTTAAAGTAAAACCAGCCAAAAAGATAACTTTCGATTTTGTCTTCTCTCCTGAACTTCTCCCACTCCTTCTCTTCATAGGCAAAAGCTTCAAAAAAGAGTTGACTCTCACTTTCCCTACTTCCCCTCCTCCCATTCATCTTCCACTGTAGCCTGGCAAGGAACCCTCTAAGCTAAAGGTCTATGATGACCTAACTACAAAATACAAAGGATGCTTTCCAGCCTTTATCCACGTAGACCTCTCTGCAACACCTGGCTCTGTTGACCTCATTCCAGAACTCACCCCTCCCCAACCCCTTGCCCATCTTGCAGCTACCATCTCATTTAATCATCCTGTCCCTCAAACCTCCATAGCTCTGCATGAAATCATTCCATTAGCTGCTCCTTCAATGTCTGTGTTCATGGGGCTTCCTTCCTTCACTCTCTTCTCATTTGTTTTGCTCTCTCTTGGAAAGAGCACATACAGTTCATGCCTTCAAAACTACACATCGGGCTTCCCTGGTGGCGCAGTGGTTGAGAGTCCGCCTGCCGGTGCAGGGAACACGGGTTCATGCCCCGGTCAGGGAAGATCCCACATGCCACGGAGCGGCTGGGCCCGTGAGCCATGGCCGCTGAGCCTGCGCGTCCGGAGCCTGTGCTCCGCAACGGGAGAGGCCACAACAGTGAGAGGCCGCGTACCGCAAAAGAAACAAAAAACAACAACAACAACAAAAAACTACACATATGCTGAAAATTCCCAGTCTACCGATACAGCCCAGAGCTCTCTCTGAATGCTATGCCCTTAATTTATCACTGCTTTCAGTAATATTTTTTAAATTTATTTTATCCCAGCTTTCAAACTCAGCATTATATAAATGTTGATGCAGTGGTTACCTAGGAAACCATCAGATCAGTTAGAGGACAACTATGAGGGAGGAATACATATTTCTGAAGGTAGCTCAGATTTCCATGAGCAGAGACATATGAAATTAAAAAGTAATGTGGAAAATAAACGCCTTCAGATCCTGAGAAGTTATTTTCAACTTCATCTCCATTCCTCAATCCTTATAAATATTGCACCCCTTCCTTATATTGTGAGGGTTGAGTCCTAAGACAAACCGCCAAGCCCATGAGTATTGTGAACATGCTCAAAAGTAGCTGAAATTTCAAATGCAAAATCTAAAATGCCGAAGACGTGCTGTATAAAGTTTAATAAACACGTAAGGATAAATGGAAAGCACTTATTCATGGTATAAAATAAAGCTTTAACAGAGTTGCCTTAATAACCAAGAAAGGAACAACTTACATATTCAAAAAATGACAACTGGCTAAAGTAATTCTAAAATGGGCAGAAAGGAACAGTACTTAGCAATCAAATATGATATTATAAAACATATTCAGTGGAAAGGAAAAATGTCATGATATATTATGCTTTGAAAAGTGGGTTACCAAAGAGCAAAATTAATATGATCCCAATTTAGAAAAAAAATTAATATCTCTATATATGAAGAGAAAAAGAGAGAATACACACCCAAAAAAGTTATGGTGATGGTAATACATATTTTATCTCTCCTTTGTGCTTTTGTATATTTCCTGAATTTTCTACGACAAATGCTTCTTAAATGCACTTTTAAGCCAAAGTTACAAGAAGAATACAATTAGAAAAACAATCACAATACAACGTTCAATGAATAAGGTATGGCTACATCTATATCAAGGAGCACATGCCTAGAGAAAAGACTGGAATGAAATATACCAAAATTCTAACAGTCCGTGTTAAAGTGCTCCTAATTCTTCTTTCTTCCATCTTCCCCGATGCTTGGCAATATGGTTACATTATTTCATAATAAAATAAATGGTTAAAATTTTTAAGGATAAAAATAGGCTCAAGAGGGAGTTGTACCCCAAGAGTTGAATTTGGTTTTGTTTCTGCTTTTATGTAACAGGGTCACCTACTCACTAAATCCCTTAGGAGCTCTGAGACTCCTTCCCTAATTTGTAAAATGGGCACTACACCTGCCCAGGCCTCTCTCCACCCTACCCATTAGTAAAACACAAAGCCCTATCATAACATCAACACTGCAATTTACCCAAGGGTTGGACTGCTCTCCCCAGTCCCCCAGGAATACCCGCACCGCCCCCCCACCCCGTTCCTGACCTTTTCACATTAGATGTTCGGTGCTGTCCGGATGCCTGTTTTGTATCAAATGATGAGAAGTGTTGGCTGCTTGTTGCCATATCTACACGAGAAGGCCTGTTAATAAAAAGGCAGTGAGGTTGTTACTTCTTTGTCTTACAGGAAAAGTCTACATAGATTAAAGTATACAACACAAGTCCTTCAATTATTTATATTATCTCACTTCCATCTCTTATCAGTTTTGAAAATCAAATAGCAGAATCCACTCAGTTACATGGTGAATATTCCTGAAATACAGCCCCAATAAAATAAACTTATTTTTCTTTATATTTCAGTACACAAAAAAGAAATTAATGAAATCACCCCCCAAAACTCTCCACCCAAAGATAACATTGTAGCTTGTATATATCCTTCCAAATCTTTTCCCAAGTAAATCTATCTATCTATCTGTCTATAGTTTTCTTAATTGAAATGGAATATTACTGTAGGGGAGGAAAAAGTTTTTGTCAACCCTCTTAGGGTCCCCGGCTGGGTCTGGAAATTAAACTGACAAAGACAGATCAACAAGAGAAAAGCACACAAATGTAATTGAATGGTTACATGTACGTGAGAGCCTTCATAGGAGAATGAAGACCCAAAGAAGTAAGCAGAGCAGAAATCTTTTATACCTTTCTGACAAAGAAACAATACATTTGTCAAGAATTGGCAAAACAAATGGTGAAGGCCTAGTGGTAAATGGTGAAGGAATAACTTGGAATAAGTAAGGGTTAATTTAACAAGATTTGTCTGCAGACTCTCTGAGCTGTACGAGTCTGTCTCCAGTAAAAACAGAATTTATGTCCTACCTTGAGGCAGAAAGAGGGAATTTTTCAGTGTTTACTGCTTCTTGATTGCCTTCAGCTCAAAATGATTTTTATGTCAAAGAGGCATACGTATTTTGGGATAACATATTCTGGTTTCCTTCATTATATGCTAAATTTATCCTGAATCTTTTCTTCTCAACAAATACAGAGTTGCTCTATCATAGCTAGTGTCCACATAGCAGTCTACTGAATAGAGGTAACATAATTTGTTACCTATCCCTCATTTTGAGGCATGCTAGTTGCTCCCAATGTTTGGCAATTATCAATGCAAACAATACTGCAATAAGCCCCTTTACTCACTTGCCTGATTATTTCCTAAGGATAAATTCTGGAGTGAAAGGGCAAGTATTTTGTAAAATATCTTATGTTTTAAAAACTGCCTTGTTTCCCATTATATATTTATACCACAGAATGCCGAGGTAACATAAAGGAGCTGGAGACGAATCTGGTTTGCAGAATCTTAGGCCACATTTTGACCTAGATCTACCGCAGAGACACACGCGAAGGCAAGCCTACTGCAGAGAAGGATACTTCCATAGAGCTTAAGAATAAGCCCTGCCCTGTATATAACAGAATCGTCAACCTCCCATCAACGATTCACCTTAACTGTCCACAAGCCATAGAGAAGAGAGGAAAGGGTTATTGACCATCCCTTTAGGAAAGCTTCTTTTTTTTTTTTTTTTAATTCTAAGATGTCAATGCCCTTATTGTACATTAAGTGGAGTTTGATTATATTCTACCTTCAGACTTCCCAATACCCGGTAATATTTTATATTCAACATTCATCTTTTCTTGAACATGTCAAGTTTCCTAAATTTCATACATCAGGTTAGGGGAAAATCAAGGTTCTTTTCAGAAGGGTGGTTGGGTGTGGGTGATGGGAGAAAAGAAAACGCCACGGTTAAGTGGAAATGTAGCTTGAAGGCATGTTATTTTCTATCACAAGAACTTCTTACCAGGAGAATGGAGGAAGCCCTAAGCACTTAGGTAAACGAGACTCCAGGGTACTGACTGACATCTCAGTTTACAAGCAGGGAAAGAGGAATAGATAGATTCAAAGGGCTGTCTAGCCTTTTGGACCATTCTTGCCTATCTGTTCCCTTACAGATTAATTTATAAGGGCTAGAAAAATATGTTCTCTGAAATGTATATAAAAATATCCCCATTTCTCATTTGCCTTATCTTTAATTTTAAAATTCTCCCCAATATTGAAATTTTTATATAATCAAAATTAATCATTTCCCTTTAATATTTCTGATTTTGAGGGCACACTTAGGAAAACCTCCCCTCCACAAAGATTATATAACATAATTGCTGCTTATTTTTTTAATATTTAATGTGCTGATCCATTTATAATTTGAGTATATGGTACAAGATAGTGCTGTGTATTTTTCTTAATCTTTTGCCATTTTTCCCAAGCTAATTTTTAAAAGCCTGTATCTTTACCCCAATGATTTGACATACCATATATATAAAACACTAAATTAATTAAGTTCTGCTAAGATCAAGTCTGTTGTGTCAGGTAAATGTTGCATGTTTCAAAGCTACAATTATAGCATCTTTACCAGGCAGAAAACACTTAAATTTAGCAGAACTTAATAATTATTAATAAAACAATACTAGATTTTTTTCATTTTTCTGGGGTACAAAAGTTTCGTTTTTTATGCTTTTATATACATGTACATTAAGTCCCAGAAATTCTACAGTATTTTAAAATTCATATTAGTATCACAATAAGTACATCATGCTACAAACTGATTTTTTTCCGTTTTTTTTTTATAGACCTAATTCACTCACTATCTAGTATTTTATCAAGAACCTATTTTCCCCTTTTTTATGAGAAATGCTTAAACACATGGAGAAAATAATTTAACACACAAGTATATCTAGAATCCACTTTTGTGTACAGTGTGATCTAAATTTAATTGTTTCCCCTATGGATGGGCAATTATCCCAACAGCAATGAATAACTCATCCTTCAGCTACTCAGTAGCTTTGAAATAAGATAAAAAAAAGATCGCATGCCCACTCAATGCCATCTTGGAGCATTGTCTAACAGGCCCACCCAAGGAATATTTCATTCTATAAGGGATATATCCTTGTTTGACTTGTTATTTTCTATTGATTAAGGTCTATATTCTATAAAATAATATGTTAACTTGCAGATTTTTTTTGTCTGGTACATATGCAAATAATTTGGTATGGTTATGGTTTTATTGCCTTGTAAGAGATTAACCAGTTTTGTATATAACAAATCATTCGAACATTCTTCCTTCAATTCCCCAAATGCTCTTGGAACAGTTTCACCATCTTGATTTCCTCATTGATAAGTAAATGTTTGACATGCGTTTACAGTAAAATTATCACACTCCAACATAATGAATAATGCTGTTATCTCTAACCCAGGGCAGGTTTCCGTACATGTACAGGGCAGTTTCAGGCACTCTTTTGATCCATTCACTTATTTGCCTCTGTCTGCACCATTCACACAACTTTCATTAGCTTGGCTTTATTAGATCCTATATGGCAATGGGCAAGCCCTCTACTTTATTAAATGCTCTTTGCAGGAGGGGGGGTGTCTGGGACTGCTATTGCAACTTCATTCTTCTTTACAAATTTTAGAATCAGTTATTGTAAAGTTCCAAGAAAAGTCCTGCTGAGGTTTTGAGTGGGACTTCATTACATTTTCAGAGATTTTGCAGAGAACTGTAATCTTTACAATATTATATTTTTCACATCTATACACATTTATTCAGGTCTTCTCTTACTTCCTTCAATAAAGGAAGGAAATATACATAAAACACTGCACTGAGGTACGTGTACCCTTGCAAAGATGCCATGCTAGATGTTCCTTATATTGTTTTAGTTTTAGAATGTGTACCACCAAAGCAAGTACAGTCAGTAAAATTTTAACTGAAAAAAATGACTTGTTTTTTCCACTTCTGAGCATAACCTAGACGTTAAACTCAAATGTCAGGAAAAAAATGTATTTTTAGCTAGAGAAAAATATTGCTACTGGGTTTATAGAGGCTAAGAAAAACAGTACATCATATTTCATTTACAGGTATAGGTATGCTAGGAAATGTGTCCTTATTTTGCCCTGATTTTACTGCTTTAATTTCTTTAAGTTTTTAAACAGCCTTATTGATACATTATTCACAGACCATACAATTCACTCATTTAAATTATACAGTCAATGTTTTTTGATATTCATAGATAGTATGTCACTTTCACCACAATCTAATTTTATACTTTGTCACCCAAAAGATACTCTATATCCATCCACCAGCAATTGCTTCACATGTCCCTCCACCTCTAGCCCTAAGAAACCACTAATTTACTTCCTGTATGTACAGATTTGCCTATTCTGGATGTTTTATATTAATGAAATTATATAATATGTGGTCTTTCATGATTGGTTTTTTTCACTTAGCATAATGTTTTCAAGAGTCATTTGAGCTGTTGCATGTATCAATACTTCATTGTTTTTTACTGCTAAATAATAATCCATTGCATAGATATAACACACTTCATTTGTCATTTCATTAGTTTATGGGTATATGGGTTATTTCCACTTTTTGGCTATTATGAATAATGCTGCTATTAATATTCATGTACAAGTTCTTGTGTGGACATATACTTCATTTCTCTTGGTATATAACTAGGAGTAGAATTGCCGAATCCTATGGTAGCTCTATGTTTGACATTTTGAAGAGCTGCCAGACCATTTTCCAAAGTGACTGTGTGATTTTACATTCCCACCAGTAATGTATGAAAGTTTCAGTTTCTCCACATCTTGGACAACACATGTTACTGTCCATCTTCGGGGGTGTGATGGTATCTTATTGTGGTTTTGATTTGCATTTGTCTAATGACTGGTACTGAGTATCTGCTTAGCTATATATTAACCATTTGTATGTCTTCTTTGGAAAAATGCCTGTTCAGGTTCTTTGGCCATTTTTTAATTGGGTTACTTGCCTTTTTATTATCGAGTTTCATACCACTCTAAATTTTTTTTTAATTAATTTATTTTTGCTGTGTTGGTTCTTCGTTTCTGTGCGAGGGCTTTCTCCAGTTGTGGCAAGTGGGGGCCTCTCACTATCACGACCTCTCCTGTTGCGGAGCACAGGCTCCAGACGCGCAGGCTCAGTAGTTGTGGCTCATGGGCCCAGTTGCTCCGCGGCATGTGGGATCTTCCCAGACCAGGGCTCGAACCCGTGTCCCCTGCATTAGCAGGCAGACTCTCAACCACTGCGCCACCAGGGAAGCCCACCACTCTAATTTTTAATCACTAGGTAGAACTATTCTCAGATGAAAAGCTTACAGCTTCATTTTTTATACTTTTTCTCTCATTCAAATCATAGTTAGCAGAATCAATTCAAATTTAATTTCCCCCAATAAATCTGATACAATGAGCTATGTTCCTGCACCATGAAATACAAGCTAGACTATTTAAAAAAGAAAAAAATGAAATAAAATTTCAAAAATTAATAAAAAGACACTTAATATCTTTGAGGCTTTTTCATCAAAGTTAAAATCTCTCTTTAGGGGACGAGAGAGATGCATGAAGAAAGACCAGTGGGTGTGCTCCAGGAGGCACCATTATGAAACCTACAGTCAGAATGGCGCCCACTGGAGCTATGACACAGGACTCCAGGGGCACCACCGACAGATTTCTGGGAAACCTACTGCTTCATATTATTGCCCATATGACCAACCTGTCTTTCTTACCAAAGAAAACTGCTCCTCAGACCAAATTCTGTCCCACGGATGATGTTTTCAAATAGCCATTCTCAGGGCCAGCGATGAGAGGAAAAAGGGAGGTGCTACTCCTACTGCTGGGAGAGCAGAACAGCCCAGAAATTACCAGGCACTCCCCAAATACATGTTACTGTCAACTTCACCCCCTCGCCTGCTGTGCTATCAGAATCAAAGGAAAGGGGCTTCCCGGTGGTGCAGTGGTTAAGAATCCGCCTGCCAACGCAGGGGACACGGGTTCAAGCCCTGGTCCGGGAAGATCCCACATGCCACAGAGCAACTAAGCCCGTGTGCCGCAACTACTGAGCCTGCGCTCTAGAGCCCGCAAGCCACAACTACTGAGCCCGTGCGCCACAACTACTGAGCCTGTGGGCCACAACTACTGAAGCCCGTGCGCCTAGAGCCTGTGCTCCACAGCAAGAGAAGCCACCTCAATGAGAAGCCCACGCACTGCAGCGAAGAGTAGCCCCCATTCACCACAACTAGAGAAAGCCTGTGCACAGCAACAAAGACCCAATGCAGCCATAAGTAAATAAATAAATTTATATATAAAAAAGGCGGGGGGGGAAGCAGCACACGCACAAAAGCCAGAAGAGGGTTAACAATACATTTGTCCTGTCTACCTCACAGGGATGCTCTGCGGAAGCGATGCATTCCATTTTGTAAAATCACTTTTTAAACTGGAACATGACATAAACGTGGTGCTGATGTTGTTAGAAGAGTTAAGTGATTGGGGCCAAGAACTTCCCATTAGACAGACCACTGCACTCCTGCTACTCAGCAGTTCAAGTTTCCCGCAGTCACAGCCAGAGACCACTTAGTGGCACTTTGCCACTTTCCTTAGTCCCTCAAAGGAGGGATGCAGACCCTTTTCAGGATGCAGAGCAAATGGAGGTTTTCAGCATAACACTGAATGGGGGTAACTGTTTATCATTTATTTTAAAACACCACCTAAAACAAAGATTAGCAAAAAAAGAAATTTCTAAAAAGCAATGGTGAAAACACGCTTTCCTTTCATTTGTCTCATGATCCATGAGGGAAAGAAAAATTAAGGCTACCCAAAAGTTTTCCAGGTTAGGTAATGTGTCTCTCCTTTGGGTTCCATGATCAGAATTTAAAACTCATCATAGTGGGCTTCCCTGGTGGCGCAGTGGTTGAGAGTCCGCCTGCTGATGCAGGGGACACAGGTTCGTGCCCCAGTCTGGGAAGATCCCACATGCCGTGGAGCGGCTGGGCCCGTGAGCCATGGCCGCTGAGCCTGCACGTCCGGAGCCTGTGCTCAGCAACGGGAGAGGCCACAACAGTGAGAGGCCCGCATACCGCAAAAAAAAAAAACAAAAAACAAACAAAAAAAACTTATCATAGTATGATGAATGGTCTACTTTTCAGTTGCAGTGAGTAGCTTACAAGCTTTTTAAGGACAGGGACTCTCTTAGCCCAGAGAAGCTCAATAAGTTTTGGTTGAATGAATGACATTTGTATTTATTCTATATTAGCACCCTTGTGCCAAACACAATATCAATACTTGGCATTTTATGTCACTTATCTAGATCACGGAAAGTACCCATGAATATCATGGAGTCCTCATTCACAAGCAAGCAGGTATCAGTAAATATTACGGCTTCCCCCACATATATCTATTAGAGGAGACAAGCAAAACACAAGGGGAAACGTACAAATACTCAGGTAATTAAGCATCAAAGTTTAATTTTCTTTAGGTGTTTTCATAGTGGTGTACTGTATATATTCATATTCAGCCTGTGGTACCAAGTGGGCACATAAAAAGGTTTTGTTATACAGGGATGATATTGCCTTTAAAAATAGCTAACATTAAAGATGGGTGATGGCACATAATGCTGTATATTAAGGCCCAGTTTGCTAGCTCATGGCAAGGCTCAAATTCTGCCCCACCCACTAAGCTAAGAAGATAATGACTACAGCCCCAAACCACAAGAGAAAGTCAAGTCTGGGTCCCACACTTCTCTGGTTTCTAAAATATAGTCACCTGTAATGACCTGAAATAAGATATTCTATAACCCACTAATCTAAAACGATCACCAAAGAAATCCATTCATACCACTTGAATGGTCACTAAAGACTTTCCACACCGGGTATTCCCTGGTAGCACAGTGGTTAAGAATCTGCCTGCCAATGCAAGGGGCACAGGTTCGAGCCCTGGTCCGGGAAGATCCCACAGGCCACAAAGCAACAAGGCCCGTGCACCACAACTACTGAGGCTGTGCTCTAGAGCCCGTGAGCCACAACTACTGAGCCCGCGTGCCTAGAGCCCGTGCTCTGCAACAAGAGAAGCCACTGCAGTGAGAAGCCCACGCACCGCACCAAAGAGTAGCCCCTGCTTAGGGCAACTAGAGAAAGCCTCGCACAGCAACAAAGACCCAAGGCAGCCTAAAATAAATAAATTTAAAAAAAAAGACTTTCCACACCTGTGAACTGATGAACTATCAAAAGAAAAACAAGCTATGCATGAAATTCATGTCAAACTCTTGTTCGTATAATCTGCCCATAGATGCAGTCCTGCCCTTTCTAAAATGAGCCAAAGACATAAGTGTAAATTTTGTGTTGAAAAGTAGAAAGCAAGTCAAACGACAGGAAGATCTCTGAGCATGAGGTCAAAAAACCTATAAGCATTTTTCATATGCAGAGGGCACTGCGACTTTATTAAAAGAGGGAGGGGGCTTCCCTGGTGGCGCAGTGGTTGAGAGTCCGCCTGCCAATGCAGGGGACATAGGTTCGTGCCCCGGTCCGGGAAGATCCCACATGCCACGGAGTGGCTGGGCCCGTGAGCCTGCGCGTCCGGAGCCTGTGCTCCGCAACGGGAGAGGCCACGGCATGAGAGGCTCGTGTACCGCAAAAAAAAAAAAAGAAAAAGAAAAAAAAGAATCTAATCCATTTCTTCTCCACTAAGATATGAAAACGATGACACAGCAAAAAGCTGCTAAACCTCCCTCACTGCTTTGTTCAGGAAACCACACAGAGCCTCAAAATCCCTTATCTCATGACAGGCCTCAGAGACTTCTGCTAATCAAATGAGAGATTTGATGCAAAAAATGGGAGATTAAAAACCATACAAAGTCACAAGTGGGTTATAATCTTATAAATTTGTTAATGATGTACTGGGTTGGAAATCAAAACATATTTTCCATAAAAACAATGATTGATATATATCTATACCAATATATATCTCTATGCATGCGTTGTGTGTGTGTATATATATATATATATATATATACACATGCATATATCTCTATGTACATTCATATGTATATGCACACAAATATGTTAAATTCTCTACCTAAGCCATCAAAGCCTATTTAAGCCCTAAGTTATAAATAACTGGCCATAGTCTTAAGAGCCAGGAGCGAGATGACTTCACCACTCATACTTTAGTGACACTTCAGTGGCTCATCATGGCCCTTGCCACAGTTTCTTGGCAAGGTACCCTTGGTACCTGTCTTTCTCTAACCAGACTATCCTCACTAGAACTGAAGGCCTCTCAAGCTTCTTGGCAAACCCTGAAGAGACCATGGTGAAGGGGATCAGAGTATGTCACCCCAAAATATATCATTTTCACGTAAAGATTATTTTGAGGTGAAGGCAATTAGCTCTCTGCTCTCCTCCTTTCTATCTAAAATCAGGGTATCAGTTTCCTTTTGTAATGATGTCTCCCTCTCCCCCACCGGGAAGAAAACTAGTCCAAAGATAACTCTTATCACCTGAGAGGACTCATAGCTGCATAAAAAACTTACTAAACATTTCTTCTCTAACATACATTTTCTAATCATCTTCCCATAACTTAGCTTCATCCAGAAGCCCCCCCAAACTCTTTTATTTAGCTTCTTCTCCACACTTCATCATTCTTTGTTTAGATGGTAGATAAGCCCCAAATTCTAACCACCTCCTTGAGGCACATTTCTTTGTGAACTTTCGTATGTACGTATGCAATTAAACTTGTTTTTCTCTTCCCTTGCTAATCTGTCTTTTATCCATTTAATTTGCAGGGCCCCAAGCATGAACCTAAGAGGACAGAGGAGAAACTTTTCCTCTCTTACAATGGTCTCTCATATCTCAGGGTCTTTGCCCTAATAAACTCTGCTGATACACCTGATTGCCACTAGTATCTAGCAATATCAGCCTCAATTCAGACATCTCCTCCTCCAGAAAGCCCTACAAGGTCAGCATCTCTCTGAACTCCTGCCATCACCCAGGTGTAGGTTGGTCATCCCTCATCTGTGCTCCCACAGAACCCTGACCTTCTCCATACTACAGAGTTTATCCCATTACATCCCAATAACAGTTTCTTGAATAAACTGAAGTGCCTGAATGAATATTAATAAGTCAGAGCCAAGATCAGACAAACACTTTACAGGTTCAGGTTCTTATTGCTACTGTATTGTTTTTGTTTTATTTTGTTTTGTTTTGTTAATTTGGTTGGTTGGTTTGGGTCTGTTGTTTGCTCTTGATTCTGGTTTTGATTTCTTAGTATATATCTTTCCAGATACTGCAATGGAGTGAATGGTGACTAGGAAATCTAGCTACTGGCCCCATTTTAACTACTGTATGATCTCTATGTTTGCTCTCCTCCATCTGTAAATTGAGGGGGTAGTCTAAGAATGGTCCCTAAATCTCACTGCCCATAGTCCTCAGGGCATGCCCGTAATAAACACAGTTCTCCCTCCAGAGCTCAGATAACTCTAATAAGCAGCCAGGTTTGGGGACCACTGGAAGGGGCAGAGATGTGAAGTCAAGTCACATCTGGGATCGAGTTCTAATTCCTCCACTCACTTCCTGTGTGACCTTCAGCAAATTACTTAACCTCTCTGCATCTCCATTTACTTGCTTGTTACGGCAGAGATAGTAACTAGTTTATAGGATTGAAGGGAAGATTGATGCACACAGAGAGTACCAATTAATGGCTGGCCCACCACAGATGATCAGTAAATGGTACTGAGGCCCCTTCCCCCTCATGTGTATTCTCATGGCATTGTATCATTTCTCTGCCACGGCCCCTAAGAGCTTCCAGAGGGCAGGGTATCTCTGTCTTACTCTCCACCCCACCCCCAGTGCCCAGCACAGTGCCTATGGCAATGCCCAACATTACAGCACACACACAGTATTTACTGAATAACATACTAGAATATACTAACATAACCAATTTCCCTCCCTCTCTCAATAGACTAGACTGTGACCTCCTCCAAAGCAGGGCTTATTCCTTATTTACTGATCTAAAAAACAGCACTTAATATAGCGCCTATCACATGCTTGTTGAAATAATTCAATTATTTTCAAAATCTCTTTCCAGGTCAAGCATACCAAGGATCTGTGTTTCCAGAAGATCTGGGGCAGAATTACTTGGAAGTATTTGTATGTCTTTAATATAAATATTTGGCTGCAAAGTACCAATACTTTTACAGTTGAAAAATTACAACACATATAATGAAATAATTAGGTAGTTTCTGAATGTTCCCCTCACCTGCTAATAGTATCTGCTCCATGAGGGCAGATATAATATCTTGTTCAGCATCATGTCCCCAAAGCCTGGCAAGAGCTTTGTGACAAATGTAAACGTTTGTTAATGAATGAATGAAAGGAATGAATGAATATAAGTTCTTTACCAGTCTAGGTAAGGCAGAATTTCCTATTTTTAGGACTCTTTCCTCATTGAATTCAAAGTTGCTGCATTTAGGAATGACGAAATGTTTAAAAATAAAAACAGCAGCTGTTTGATCTCTGGGTGGTAGAGTTTCTTTTTTAAAATCCTTGATTTATTTTTTATGCTGCAGGGAATCAATCAAAATACTAGCACCCAAAAAAACTCACATAATATATTCTGCATCTACAAAGACGACTGTTAATGGTTGGTATTTAAAAGTATTTTGATTATTGATCTCTGAACTTAACTTTTAGATATCACTTTATCTAATGTGATTTTAAGATAAAGGAATGAGATCAGTAACCAAATGATCTGAATCAGATCACTAAAATAATAAGACTTTCATGTAACAAAGACCAATCAAGAACATATGGGGGTTATCAAGGGAACCAAAATTTAACCTCTCTCTTTACAAAAGGTTCAAAATTGATTCAATAAAAATTCAGCAAGGATACAGTTCTAGCCTCCAGTGTATTCCAAAGGGGACACAATGACTAAGGACAGATGTTTAGACTAAAAGGTCTGCGTCACCAGAAAAAAAATGGCACCGACTCAAATGCACAATTAGAAAAGGGTGGGCATGCAAAGGTCACTCTTGGGTAACTCCCCTTTACTGTGATCTGCTACAAAGAGACTGGCTGAACCCGACACAGCACAGACAGCGGTGAAGTCTATGACTACTGACGCTATTCTGCCAGCATGCCACGGTACTTAATTTTTAGGGTTTTAATCACCTTAACAAAACAAAACGCCATAATGACGCCAACAAAGGACATAAGACAAACAGTGAATACAAAGTGAGCCGTCATCATCCTTCCATTGTTCTGCAGCCCCATGCACACCTTGTAGCAGCAGTAAACCAGCCATAGCATCCCGGGAAGACTGAATCCTTCTCAGCAAGATTCACTATTTTCTCCAATTTCAGCACTCACTCTCAGGAACTCAAGAAAAAAAGATATGGGCCGGGGGTGGGGGGGGGGTGGGGGGAGCCCTGGCAGGCTTGACATGAAGGTTTTAATGAAGACAATGTCAATTAACATAAACTGCAGGTCTCCAGTGAAATTTCACTCCAAGTTTTTTAATCAGCATAGCTTTCCTTAAATTAAATCCTCACAGATCCAAAGAGAATGCTGCAATCATACCCCCAGGAACAGCTAAATAAATGTAACATACTCACAGGTTTAGAGCAGCTGTAACTTTGAAGGAATTAATATAGCCCCACTGTGAAGATGCCCTCTCTTCTATGAGATTTTTTAAAAGCCAATGAAAAGAAGAGACAATCCTCAATTTAAAAGGCAAAAAAATCCTCAATTTCTGTTTTATTTCTTGGTCTCCGGTGAGACTCTCAATTACTGAGCTTAAGAAAAGAAGTTGCCCGGCAGCTGACAGCACCCCAGAGCTTCCCAGGGCAGAATTTAAGACATTGTCAGTTAAAGTGGCAGCTACACTCACTGCCGAAGCTGATGCTCCTGCAGGAAGGGATGCCGGGAGATTTTTTTTTCCCCCAATCTCTGTTGCAGCCTAATTCTAATCCATCACTGTTTGATTATCCTAGGGAAGCAAGCAAGAAAAATACAAATAGCCTGGATTTATAAAATCCACAGGGCCTTTTAATGATTTTTCATCTAATCCAGGGATTCACCACTATCAAAGAGGGTTAAATGAGGAATAAAATGAATTACCTCTTTTGTTTTAAGGAAAACCTAAGAGCAGTCTGATGCTCCCAAGTTAGAATTGGATTTTATATCTTACTGACTTTTTAAAAACACTAAATAAGGGAAAGTCAAGCTCTGTGAAGTTTTCGGACAAATGGGTTAAATGCACAAAAGTT
Source organism: Mesoplodon bidens (assembly GCF_964165515.1). Classification (NCBI taxonomy): domain Eukaryota; kingdom Metazoa; phylum Chordata; class Mammalia; order Artiodactyla; family Ziphiidae; genus Mesoplodon; species Mesoplodon bidens. The sequence continues at coordinate 63,729,014 of NC_138162.1, read as the reverse complement.
AAATTAGTGAAGTGAATGAAATATACGTATAACGTCACTCCACTGTAGATGGAAACTGCAATTTAAAATTAATATTAGATAAAGAATATTTGAATTGATTTTGATGAAACTCAAAAAAATAAAGTAGGCTTAGAGATGGTCAGTGACTTGACACCTTTCTTGTCTTGCCTTAAGGGCTCTTACACATATTAGAACTGGACTGTTTCTGTGATGTGGCTCACAGTTTAATCTGATTATAAAAGTATCAGGTAATGTACTCTGATATCTCCTGATTTAAAAATAATAAAGTCCTTACAGAGAACTGGAAACAAAGAAGGAAATTAAAACTGTATATGTATCCACCATGCATGATATTTTTACCTGTGGTTAGGCTAACTAATGGCCCCAAAGATATCCAAGTCTTGGGCTTCCCTGGTGGCGCAGTGGTTGAGAATCTGCCTGCCAATGCAGGGGACACGGGTTCGAGCCCTGGTCTGGGAAGATCCCACATGCCGCGGAGCAACTGGGCCTGTGAGCCACAACTATTGAGCCTGCGCGTCTGGAGCCTGTGCTCCGCAACAAGAAAGGCCGCGATAGTGAGAGGCCCGCGCAGTGGCCCCCACTCGCCGCAACTAGAGAAAGCCCTCACACAGAAACGAAGACCCAACACAGCCAAACATAAATAAATAAATTTATTTTTTTTAAAAAAAGATATCCAAGTCTCAACCCCTGGAACCTATGAATGTTACCTTATATGAGAAAAGAGGCTTGCAAGCGTAATTAAGTTAATAATCTTAAAATGGGAAGATTATCCTAGATTATTTGGTTTGGGCCCTAAATGCAATCACAAGTATCCTTATAAGAGGGAAGCAGCAGGATATTTGACACAAAAGGCACAAGATGATGTGACCGTGGAACCAGAGTGATTTGAAAAGACTATGCTGCTGGCTTTGAAGTTTGCATAAAAACAAAGTCAAGGTGCCCTCACAGAAAACTTCCTTTGCTGATAAAATAAATAGAAATTAAAAGCTTATAATTGCATTGCCTACAGGGGAGACCAAAATTATGCCTATACCTTTAAACATGCTACTTTATCAGAGCTACATGGAGCTTTAACACATTTTGAGATCATTCTGCTCACAGGTAATAAAAAAAATACTCCTTGCTGGCTTGAATACTTTCACTCTGGACAATAAACATAAAATAAATAACACAGAAATTACACAAAAATAAAAATCACGTATAAATCCCCAAATACCTCTTCAGTGTTAAGCAATTTCAGAGTCCTTTAAATTTGTTAGTGGCTAAGTCTTCAGACTATTAAATGTGTATGATACATGATAGTGAACTATACATTATTTATAAATAATGTACCTAATGCAAACATCACTTCGTCTCTGAGGAGTTCTAGCTACAATGTTCTACAAGCATGACGACACAAAGGGAAAAGGTAGGAAGAAGGGGAGAGAGGGAGAACCAGAGATACTGATTAATTTTCAAAACATAGGCAACAGAGAAGTTTGACACATTTCAAAAGGCAAAGCTCCCAAGTATCTGCTTTTGTGGTGTTTTATTACTCATTTCAGGTTGCTATTTTTATCCGGATGGATAAACATATCAGAAAACAAGGCAGATAAAAAATGGTAGAAAGTTAACAAAAGGTAGTGAAGCTCACTACAACCCCTAAGAGTATGACAGCTCATTTACATAAACTTCAGATGGAAAGTGAGTCAGCCCAGAGTTGAGTAACGGCAAAGGAGTCACTGACAATCAGCACGGTGCTTAGTACGCCCAAACAATTGGACATTACCTAATTATGTATGTACGGGTTGATTAACACAACCAGCTGTCATCATTAAAAAGAAGAATAAAAACATATCCCAAAAGATCCTTTAACTCACTCTCCCTTTGAACAATCACAGCAATATCATTGTGCCCTATACTTGCTAAGTTCTCAGTAAATGATGGCTGGATTTTTTTTAATGCACTGCAAATCCTTGCAGTTTACTTTGAATATTCATCTATAGTTTCCGATTAGTACATTAATTCAACAAATGTATTAATTCGACAAATACATATTGAGCATCTACTATATGCCAAGCATCGTGCTTGGGTACAGGGTGCACGCACGACGATGAGCAGAAGAGAACAGTCCCGGGGCTTCCCTCGTGGCGCAGTGGTTGAGAGTCCGCCTGCCGATGCAGGGGACACGGGTTCATGCCCCGGTCCGGGAAGATCCCACGTGCCGCGGAGCGGCTGGGCCCGTGAGCCATGGCCGCCGAGCCTGCGCGTCCGGAGCCTGTGCTCCGCAACGGGAGAGGCCACAACAGTGAGAGCCCCGCGTACCGCAAAAAAAAAAAAAAAAAAAAAAGAGCACGCCTTTGTTTTCAGGAAGCACATACTGAAATATGTAGAGGTAGAAATAAAGTATATTGTCTAGGATATGATTCCAAATAACCTGGGGGTGGATTATAGATGAAAAAAGATCGGCCTTGAGTTAACAGCTGTTGAGGGTAAGTGGTGAGTATACAAGAGCTCAGTTTACTATCCTCTTTACTTTTTATATATGTTTGAAATTTTTCATATTAAAATTTTAAAATAAGGTAACTTCGGCTGTTGTGTGGAGAATGCGTAGGATGCAGTTGGGAGGGTGGAAGAATAGAGAACAAAGGAAGCACGGAAACACATTGGGGGCTCTTAAAGTAATCCAGGCAATACCTGACAGCACCTCGAGCTAATGTAACAGAGAGGAGAGAGAGAGAAGTAAACAGATGGGAAATAAATGTTGGAGGTAGAAATCATCAGACTTGGTAGTAGGGAAGTTAAAGAAAAGGGAAGGAATCAAAGATGTCCACCAGGCATCTGGCTTGAGCAAGTGGGTGGAGACATTTACAAAGATGGAGAAGCCTGGGAGAGGAAACGGTTTCGGAGGGATGAGGGAGGCGGCCACCAAGAGTTCACTTTGAAACACAGAAATTAAGGCATTTGGGGGCGGGGACTTCCCTGGTGGTCCAGTGGGTAAGACTCCACGCCCCCAATGCAGGGGCCTGGATTCGATCCCTGGTCTGAGAACTAGATCCCGCATGCATGCCACAACAAAGATCCCGCATGCCACAACTAAAACCCAGGGCAGCCAAAATAAATAAATATTAATTAATTTTTTTTTAATTAAGGCATTTGTGAAATATCCAAGTGAGTGATCAAATAGGCAAGGATTGGACCTATTTCCCATTACAACTGTTAAGGTAGTCCCGGACAGAGTAGTAGTCATGCCCAGAAGGCCACTCTTGGAGGAGGTAAGGAAGTCAGTACTGGGAGCAGGGCTTCTCTGACTTGCAGGCACAACTTGGGTGTTGCTACCTGGGGTTGAGTGATGGTCAGAGAGGCTCCTGAGCCTGCAGAAAAGGGAACCACAATGACAAAGGCCCTGTCCATAAGGGTTTACGGGTCATTTTCCATTCATTTTGCCACCAGCACCACCAAGTCTTCCACCTCCCCTGGGCCTCCTTGGTCAAATGAGACAATTGGACCAAAGGGTCACTAAGAAGCTTTCCTTTGAGCTTAGGAAATACTGTCATTCCTCCTTAGAGTGAAAGGAAGCATTCATAGAATATACATACCTTAACTTAAAATGTGCATACACGCTCCCTACCCCCCCCCATAAGCTTATATAAAGAACTACTTATTGTGGAAGGTTCCAATACAATGGCGGACCATTAAAGAAGACCTAACAGTACAAAAGAAAATACACAGAAAAGCAATTCAATACAGGGAAAAGACGCTCGGGATGCTGCTCACTCTGGGCTTTTTAGCGAAATTTATTTCCATTCACTGTATTCCATGGACTCTATAACACAGATTTTTCATCATGTAGTATCACCAAAACCCAGGTGTATCTTAAAATCAAGAGCAACTTTGATTGCCCTAGATCAAAGTTAAATTCTTAGGGAAAGGATCCACATTTGCTTCTGCCAGTTACCTGAAGGCAAAACCAAGCTGATCCACTTAAAATTAAATTACCTGCTTGAAGTTGTTTGGGCCACACAGGTACCTAATATTCAGACCACAAACTAGCTTGTGACTGAAATTCTGACAGTGCTAAAAAGTTAAACACAGGATTCCCATACAGCCCATCAGTTCCACTCCTAGGTATATATGCCAGAGAATTACAAACATGTGTCCACACAAAGAACTGTGCACAGTTGTTTATAGCAGCATTATTCACAACAGTCGAAAACTGGAAAAAACCTGATTGTCTATCAACTTATGAATGGATAAACAAAATGTGGTATATCCACACAGTTGAGTATTATTCAGCCCTAAAAAAGAATGAAATACTGACACATACCACAACATGGATAAACCTCAAAAGCCAGACACAAAAGAACATATATTGAATAATCCTATTTTTATGAAATGTCTATACAGACAAATCTAGAAGCAGAAATTAGATTAGTGGTTGCCTAGGAGTAGGAGTGGGAAAGGAGAATTACTGTAAAGGGGTGCGGGGTTTCTTTTTTGGGTGATCAATTTTTTTTAATTAGATTGTAATGATGGTTGTACAATTCTGTAAATATAATAAACTCCAATGAATTGTAAATTTATTTTTTTATTTTTTTCATCTATAAATACTTCATTATATTTTTTTCACAGATAGTCTTTTAAAAAACATAATTACAACATTATCATACCTCAACAAATAAATAATAATTCTAAATTAACATTTAACAATAAGCCTACATTCAAATTTCCCAGATTGTCCCCAACATGGCTTTTTTTTTTTTAAATCAGTTATACATATACGTATGTTCCCATATCCCCTCCCTTTTGCGTCTCCCTCCCACCCTCCCTATCCCACCCCTCCAGGCGGTCACAAAGCACCCAGCTGATCTCCCTGTGCTATGCGGCTGCTTCCCACTAGCTATCTACCTTACGTTTGGTAGTGTATATATGTCCATGCCGCTCTTTCACTTTGTCACAGCTTACCCTTCCCCCTCCCCATATCCTCAAGTCCATTCTCTAGTAGGTCTGTGTCTTTATTCCTGTCTTACCCCTATGTTCTTCATGACATTTTTTTTTCTTAAATTCCATATATGTGTGTCAGCATACAGTATTTGTCTTTCTCTTTCTGACTTACTTCACTCTGTATGACAGACTCTAGGTCCATCCACCTCATTACAAATAGCTCAATTTCATTTCTTTTTATGGCTGAGTAATATTCCATTGTATATATGTGCCACATCTTCTTTACCCATTCATCCGATGATGGACACTTAGGTTGTTTCCATCTCCGGGCTATTGTAAATAGGGCTGCTATGAACATTTTGGTACATGTCTCTTTTTGAATTATGGTTTTCTCAGGGTATATGCCTAGTAGTGGGATTGCTGGGTCATATGGTAGTTCTATTTGTAGTTTTTTAAGGAACCTCCATACCATTCTCCATAGTGGCTGTACCAATTCACATTCCCACCAGCAGTGCAAGAGTGTTCCCTTTTTTCCACACCCTCTCCAGCATTTATTGTTTCTAGATTTTTTGATGATGGCCATTCTGACTGGTGTGAGATGATATCTCATTGTACTTTTTATTTGCATTTCTCTAATGAGTAAAGATGTTGAGCATCCTTTCATGTGTTTGTTGGCAGTCTGTATATCTTCTGTGGAGAAATGTCTATTTAGGTCTTCTGCCCATTTTTGGATTGGGTTGTTTGTTTTTTTGTTATTGAGCTGCCTGAGCTGCTTATAAATTTTGGAGATTAATCCTTTGTCAGTTGCTTCATTTGCAAATACTTTCTCCCATTCTGAGGGTTGTCTTTTGGTCTTGTTTATGGTTTCCTTTGCTGTGCAAAAGCTTTTAAGTTTCATTAGGTCCCATGTGTTTATTTTTGTCTTTATTTCCATTTCTCTAGGAGGTGGGTCAAAAAGGATCTTGCTGTGATTTATGTCATAGAGTGTTCTGCCTATGTTTTCCTCTAAGAGTTTGATAGTGTCTGGCCTTACATTTAGGTCTTTAATCCATTTTGAGCTTATTTTTGTGTATGGTGTTAGGGAGTGATCTAATCTCATACTTTTACATGTCCCTATCCAGTTTTCCCAGCACCACTTATTGAAGAGACTGTCCTTTCTCCACTGTACATTCCTGCCTCCTTTATCAAAGACAAGGTGACCATATGTCCGTGGGTTTATCTCTGGGCTTTCTATCCTGTTCCATTGATCTATCTTTCTGTTTTTGTGCCAGTACCATACTGTCTTGATTACTGTAGCTTTGTAGTATAGTCTGAAGTCAGGGAGCCTGATTCCTCCAGCTCCATTTTTCGTTCTCAAGATTGCTTTGGCTATTCGGGGTCTTTTGTGTTTCCATACAAATTGTGAAATTTTTTGCTCTAGTTCTGTGAAAAATGCCAGTGGTAGTTTGATAGGGATTGCATTGAATCTGTAGATTGCTTTGGGTAGTAGAGTCATTTTCAAATTTAAAACAGGGATTTTATGGGATATAAATTCATAATGTGATAGAGCTATTTTTAAAAGTTCCCAGGGCAGAGAATCTCAAGAGAAGTTTTTTTCTCCTCCCTACATAGTACCAAGATTGAAATACACACATTTCCTTACTGTGTATTCCTGCATGACAGTTTTATTTTTCTCTTCCCTTAGGCAAAGTCACCTGTAAAACTCTCCATTGTGTTTTTCTCCTTCCTCAGTGGTATATACAATGTCAGCGGCATCTTAGATCCAATGAAATAATTAAGTGCCAACCTGGTTAAGAAAAATCAGGTTGAGGTCGGGGCAGAGAGGTGCCCCTCCAGACCTGAGCAACATTTGGATTACCTAGACAGAGAAGCTGGGTCAAGGAAAAGATCACAGAAATATGAAAATTAATCTCACTCTGCCTGTAGTTACTAGTTATAATTTAACCACTATGAAGAAAAATATTAACTAGATGTTTTTCAACTGCCATTCACCAAATATCACCCTAAGTAACCTTAAAACAGACAAAACTATTGCACCATAATTAACTGATCTAAACTGATGGGGGGCGGGGGGGTTGCCTTAAAAGCTTTACCTCATTCTAACCTACAGTTTGTAGTTCAAAAGAGAAGGTGTGGGGCCTCCCTGGTGGCGCAGTGGTTGAGAGTCCGCCTGCCGATGCAGGGGATACGGGTTCGTGCCCCGGTCTGGGAGGATCCCATATGCCGCGGAGCGGCTGGGCCCGTGAGCCATGGCCGCTGGGCCTGCGCGTCCGGAGCCTGTGCTCCGCAACGGGAGAGGCCACAGCAGTGAGAGGCCCACATACCGCAAAAAGAAAAAAAAAAAAAAAAGAGAAAGTGTGAAGAAGGACGAAGTCCATGAGAAATGTTACACTACAAAATATTTTTAATTCTACTGTAAAGCTTCTTATCACCTGACTAAAAACATCTGCCTCTTTCAACTTCTAGACGTAAGAACAAATTCACCATAGTTCCTGCACGTAAACACATACATCCCATTGCCTCAGGACTTGATCAAACACCTATGAGTTTCTATATAAGGATAAATTCAAAATTTTAATAAGGTACTATGGAATATTAAGAGATCACTGCTGAAAACATATTAAACCTGAATCTGCTCTAACAGTCTTTGCACATAAATTTGATGTCTCCTCTGACTTCTCTAAACTATCATAAAAAGAAAACCTTGATTAAGTAGTACCCAACCAGGCCCCCCAGTTAATTAGATTTTTGTGCCATGGCCCACTGTGGTTTTTATGAGAAAGAGGTTAATTGAAAATACTACCAATTCACTTGATTCCAAGCAGTTAGTCTACTCTCCTCACTAAACGGAAGCCAGGAATCCATGGTGACCCAAAATCTCTTGTGTCCACAGGTGTCCCAGGTAACTCTAGTATCTCTCAAAACCCAAAACCAATGCCAGCCACTCCGATCTCCCAACCAGAAACAGCTCTTTGGAAACCCTGGAACATTTTATTTATTCTTCATATGTCATATCACTTAATTCATGAACAGACTTTATACCCACCACTACATTTTCAGATATGGTAGTTGTGTACAAACAGTGGGCAAGAAGGATACCCAGTCATCAGAGCACCAAGAAGCACATACCAGTATGGAATTGTTAAATCAGGGAGCCAGAGACTAAGGCAGAGCTAATCTTCTAGCAAATTTCTATAGGCCATGAGATGGGTCTAATGTACGGTTCCTCCCTGAGAGATTACCTCCTATGCTAAACAAGTCAGAAACTTCATAAACAATTTTTTAATTTTTAGAAAGGACATGTTCAATGTCCCACTAACTGTTTTATTAAAAAAAAAATCTCTAATTTTCCCTCCAGTTCTAAACGTTAGAGATGTTTGTATGATCTATCAGCTTGTAAATCTAGCAACTTCCCCAAACAGTTAATCACTTAAAATAACACAATTGTTACACAAAGATCCAGAACTAGGAAAATCTACATCTGTGGTGGTGAATTCATTAAGCAGAAAAGGAGAGTAGGAGATAATTTTCTTTGGTGGAAATACTTTAAGGCCTCCCTCATCTGTTCACTTGCATCTTTTCATTAGAAATTCAGGAGAAAGTATTCACAGGAAGAAATTAATCACCAGGTTGGCAAGAGGACCACATCCTGCTACAGAGAGGTGGAAGCGTTGCTACCTGCACATAAAACCAAAATATGCGGTTCAATCAGCATACGGAAAAAGAACTTGACTGATTTCAGCAGCTAATGGATCACAAGAGGAATGTCGTGGCATCGTAAATTTAATAAGAGGGAACGAGAGAGAAATTTTGGCAAACCCTGAAATTAGGACAAAATAGAAGTTCACATAAAAAACTGAAGAATTTTTTTACAATTAAAATATACTTGTAATCAGAGAGAAAACATACACAATATTTTAAAAGAAAAATCTTGAATAACAGATTACTTCAGTAATATTTTTAATTTCAGAAAGGGTCAGTAATACAGGAGACATAGTACAGTAACATCACATTCTATGTTATGGAATAGAGAAACATCCAAGAGAGCTTTCCCTGTGAATGAAGCACATCCTACTAACTTTCAAATGCTGTTTGAAAACATTTTTACTCATTTTGGAATTTTCTTAACATGTGTGATACAAGTCTCTACCCTCTTAAATAGAATATACCAGATATAATTTAAACTTTTTCCAATGTCTCAGAGACAGCAATATGAACATGCTTTTCTCAGTGGAGATTAACAGCATCCAAGGTGGGGGAGTAGTATACTACCAATATTTACAGAGCACCTACTATGTGTTTATACCCATTTTCATATTTAAATTAAATTTCATTTTATCTTCCCAATAAATCTGTGAGAGGATAAAGAAACTGAGACTTAGAAACTGTCCCAGAGGGACTTCCCTGGTGGCACAGTGATTAACAATCCTCCTGCCGGACAGGAATAAAGATGCAGACGTAGAGAATGGACTTGAGGACACAGGGAGGGGGAAGGGTAAGCTAGGACGAAGTGAGAGAGTGGCATGGACATATATACACTACCAAATGTAAAACAGATAGCTAGTGGGAAGCAGCCGCATAGCACAGGGAGATCAGCTCGGTGCTTTGTGACCACCTAGAGGGGTGGGATGAGGAGGGTGGGAGGGAGACGCAAGAGGGAGGGGATATGGGGATACACGTAGGCATATAGCTGATTCACTTTGTTATATAGCAGAAACTAACACAACATTGTACAGCAATTATACTCTAATAAAGATGTTAAAACAAATAAAAAATAAATTAAATTTTAAAAATTAAAAAAAAAACAATTCTCCTGCCAATGCAGGGGACACGGGTTTGATCCCTGGTCTGGGAAGATCCAACATGACGTGGAGCAACTAAGCCCGTGCGCCACAACTACTAAGCCTGTGCTCTAGAGCCCACGAACCACAACTACTGAGCCTGTGTGCCACAACTACTGAAGCCCATGCACCCTAGAGCTTGCACACCACAACTGCTGAGCCCACGCGCCGCAACTACTGAAGCCCGTGCGCTCTAGGGCCCGCGTGCCGCAACTACTGAGCCTGCGTGCTGCAACTACTGAAGTCCGCATGCCTAGAGCCCGCGTTCTGCAACAAGAGAAGCCACTGCAACAAGAAGTCAGCGCACCGCAACAAAGAGTAGCCCCCGCTCGCAGCAACTAGAGAAAGCCCGCGTACAGCAATGAAGACCCAAAAGCAGCCAAAAAAATTTTTTTAAAAAAAGAAAAAGAAAGAAACTGTCCCAGATCTCCCAGGCAGTAAATGGCAACTGAGACTGGTGCTCAAGTTCACCTGTCAAGTCCAAGGGCTTGACTCACCAGAAAGGTACATCTTGTTGTGTGCACCTAAACTAGGTAAAACCACACTGCTGTGCTTTGGAGTTCTATGACTGTATGTCATATTTACTTTCTTCTTTCCCTGTCATTTTTTGCTACTATCAACAAACTGGCTTCTAAAACCACCTCCTCGGGAAGGGGAAGCTGGGACGAAGTGAGAGAGTAGCATTGACATATATACTCTACCAAATGTAAAATGGATGGCTAGTGGGAAGTTGCTGCATAGCAGAGGGAGATCAGCTCAGTGCTTTGTGACTACCTAGAGGGATGGGATAGGGAGGGTGGGAGGGAGGCTCAAGAGGGAGGGGATATGGGGGTATATGTATACGTATAGCTAATTCATTTTGTTGTACAGCAGAAACTAACACAACATTGTAAAGCAATTATACTCCAATAAAGATATAAAAAATTTAAAAATAAAAATAAATAAATAAAACCACCCTCTCACCATACCTCTTAGAACTCTGGCAAAAGTATGCCAAAAAGCATAAGTGTACTTACATTCATTGTAAATAGACTCTGGATGGAATCCTCTACTACAAGTAAAGGGCAAGATTTTTAGAGCATGAGCTCTAATACCTACTTTGGCTACCCTTTCCGGCTTTGGGCTCTATTTCAAAGAGGTAAGGTTCTCAATTAGGTAAAGTATTACTATTATGTGTTGCTACAACTAAGGTGAGAGAAGCAAGTACCAGGGACATTTTGGCAACATTGAAAAGGAAACACAAAACTGTTTAAGAAACAGTCTTAGGTGTCACAAGAAATAATGCACATCAGAAAACTAAAAGAACTAAACTAAACTAAGAACTAAACTAAAAGGTTTTAGTTCTTAAAATCCTAATCACAATTAAGTTTTTTATTCACATACATAGTCAATGACATAAACACTAAAACTTTAGGACAATATAAAAATTTGCAACTCTAACATAAAAATAGCAATTAAGGGAAAGTATCTGTAGCAAATAGGACAAAATATGAAGGTGTATATATATTTTAAAGTTCATAAGTATGTAAAAGAAACATTGAGAAAAAAGTTAAATAGGCAAAAGAAAACTAGAATTCATACAAAAGGAAATGCAATGGACTAAACAATGATTATAAGAAAAAAAATTTGGGGGTGGTGTGCACCACATGGCTTGTAGGATCTCAGTTCCCTGACCAGGGAATGAACCCAGGCCACGTCAATGAAAGCCTAGAATCCTAACCACCAGGCCACTAGGGAACTCCCAGAAAAAAATTTTAAGATAAAACAATTAGGTATCATTTAAGCAGCAAAATGGTTTCAAATAATACCTAGGGATGATAATGCTACATTTTAAACCACTTCACTTCTACGCAGTTCACAGCTGTTCAAACTGGTGAAACCCTTTTGAAAGTGCTGGGGACTGAATAGCGTTCTCCCAAATTTCACATGTTGAAGCCCTGATCCCCAGTGTGATGGTATTTGGAGATGAGGACTTCGAGAGATAATCAGGTTTAGATCAGGTCCTGAGAGTGGGGCCCTCATGACTAATGCCCTTATAGGAGAAAACCCCAGAAAGCTTGTTCTCTCGCTCTCTCTCCCTCTGCCATGTGAAGACACAACGAGAAGATGACCATCTGTAAATCAGGAAGAGAGCTCTGACCAGAACCTAACCACACTGGCACCCTGATCTCCGACTTCCAGCCTCCAGAACTGTGAGAAAATAAATCTCTGTTGTTTAAGCCACCCAGTCTATGGTATTTTATTATGGCAGCCTGAGCTAACTAACACAGAAAGGCAACTTGAGAAATATCACATTAAGAATAAAAATATTCATCCCTTTTAATCCAATAATTCTACATGGGTGAAGTTAACCTTTTGGAGATATTCAAAAATATGATAAAGCTATACACATTAAAATGTTCACTACTTAGTTTTAAGTTTTTAAACCAGTGAAAAACTAAATGTCTAACAAAGGAGAAATGAATAAGTAAATTGCGATGTTCCATTTGATCTAATATGATGTCATTTAAAATCATTACAAAAATTATGTAGGCTTATAGGAAATGCTTATAATAAAACTAAGTGCAAACCAAAAGCAAAAATCTACAATATGAGGCTAACCATGTAAATAAGTATGGGCAAGATGTAAAAGGGTTAGCTATAAATAAATAAAATTTAATTTGTTGGAAAACATTTTTTCTTTCATTTTAGTTTAATTAAGGTTACAAGAAATAAGACTCAAAAATATATTTGATAGTAACTTTAGACACATCCTTTCTTAAGCTTAATCACATCCTAACTGTTAAATTATGGAGAAGTGAATTTTTCCAACAATAGCCACTACACTCAAAAAAATGAAAATGAAATATTTACATTTCTTATAAGAAAACCATCAATTTTTCTCTACTACATACATTTTATTATGTTACTACTTACATAGAGAGGGTTTCCAAGGCATCTTCAAAGATGTCCTGGGGGGGGAACAAAAAACACAATGAGTTTCTCAAGAATCAAGAAATTTAAATAGAAAAGAGAGAGAGAGAGAGAGAGTGTGTATGTGTGTGTGTACTCCCCGTGTGTGTGTATTCCCCATGTGTGTGTGTGTACTCCCCGTGTGTGTACTCCCTGCGTGTGTGTGTGTACTCCCCATGTGTGTACTCCCCGTGTGTGTACCCCCCGTGTGTGTGTACTCCCCGTGTGTGTACTCCCCGTGTGTGTACTCCCTGCGTGTGTGTGTGTGTGTGTGCACGTGCACCCCTCGAGGCCGAGTGGGGACAGTTTGGGTGGGCTGCAGTAGAACCATTCCACTTAACTCTTACTAATGGAATTCCTTTCAGAGAAACCAACACATGAATTTAAGTGAGGTTTAATTTAGGGTTGGTTTTGTCACTAATAAGACGAGTAAGCTACTCAGCCAGCAATCAGACTGGGCGAATCTGAAGAGAATGTGACTCCTTCAGTGGGGTCTTCACTCCTCAGTCTCATCCAACCCAGAAGCACAATAAAACAAAGAACAGGACCTGCCCGATTCAGTCGTCTCTTTCTCCATGGCTGGCCACGTTAGCACGTCTGGGCCATCGTGTCACGTCTAACTCCACTACCCGCCCAGCAAGTCTCCCTGTCACCAGCCTTTATCTGTAGCATACAGGGCAGCCCTTTCCTTCATGCCACTGGCCTGTTCAAAATCTGCAACAGGAGAAAAACCCAAACACACACACATACACACACACTCACATCTGCTTACAAATCCACACATGCACCCCACTCTCATACACACTGGCTCATACACTCACAAGCTCACCCCTAAACTCACAGTCATACACACACACAAACACACATACACTCACTCACTCACAAACTCACACTCACACACGAAGCTCCCTCACAGCTGTAAATCAAATCCAAGCTCCTCATCCAGGTATTTGGGACCCACCATAACCTAGTCAAACCTTCAAGGTCTCCTTCTCTCACATCCCTACCACCTTCTCCACAGCCAAGCACAAGGACCTCACTGGTCTCCCTACTCCCAAGCTTGACATCTGCCATTCAGCTCTTCACGCAGCAGCCTCAGTTATTCTTTCCTTTCCCTTCGTTTAATAAGCTCATACCATTCCACTGCTTTAGACCTCTTTAAAAGCTTTCCATTGCACTTAGAATAAACCCAAATTCCTTCCCATGATCTACAAAGCCCTAAATGACCCTGCCAGCCTCTGTCCACCTCTCCACCCACCAGACTCACTCCACTTCAGCCAAAGGTCTGTCTTTCTGGTCCAGGCACAAGCCAAATTCATCCCACACCTCTCTGCATTGTTTCTCTTTCCTAGAATGTTCTTCACTCAACTCTTCCTATGACTGACTCATTCTCATCCTTCCGTTTGCAGTTCAGAAAGCCACCTCCTCAAAGAGACCACCTCTGATAACCCTAATTAAAATTACTAAGAATAGCAGCTTACTTATAGTTTCCCATCATCTGATTTCTTTCATTCATAATACTTATCATAGTCTCTAATCACCTTATTTGTTTCCTTGGTTACAATCTATCTCCATTAGGGCAGGTTCTCATTTATCATGTTTACAGAGAAACCGCCAGGGCTTGGCACAGAGCTGTTGCTCAACGGCTACATGTTGCATAATGAATGAATGAACTGAGCCTGGACCATCAAGGCACTGATCACATCACCTCATTTACAGATAGGACACAGAAATGAGGAAGGAGGGTTACAGAGCTTTTCCCTCATGTGACCATTAATATTGAACAATGTATACAACATACTGATTCTGCATTTAGGCAGGAAAGGAAAAAAATGTGTAAATACAAAAAAGAAGAAACAACATTATAAGTAGTGGCAGAAGTGAGTTTAGAATGTGGGATCCCTGACCTATTGATCTATATTAATAGGGAGGGAGGCACAGTCAAGGGCAATTCTTTCTTACTCTTCACTCTCCAGAAATTAGTGATTGGAACAATATCAGAAGACTTTGTCATTTTGAATCACAGCTCAGTGTCCCACATGCCAGCACACAGGTTTATTATGTGAGGGGTTGTGGAGAAGGGGAGAGACGAGTACTCTCCAGGAATACAGATCTGGTAGTGATGACCTGTTACTTGTGCCAGACACCAGCTCATGGTCCCTCTGCCATCCGTTAACCCCACCTGGGCCGACCTGTACCGGGAAGGGGGAATGCAGAGAGCATGCTCCTCGGAGCTTCTACGCATCCAACCCCTTCCTCACAAACCTCAACCCAGAGCAGGGCTCACAGCAGACGCTGAGATACTGAGTGGGCTTCAGAAAGGAGAACTCGGGAAGCCAGTTTTCCTTTTAAAAGGAGACAAGGATAATATTTACACTTAAACAAGTAATACCCCCATCCCCACCTCAAAACAAGAAACACTAAGTTATATCCAGTAAGAAATCATCTTCACTTGAGGAACATCTCTCCATTTTGTCATATGCAGAGGGTTCTCTAAATAAAGCATTCTGTACAACGTGGTAACCAGAGTTAACAATACTACATTATATATTTGAAAGTAGTTAAGAGAGTAGATCTTCAAAGTTCTCATCACACACACAAAAAAATTATAACTATGTGAGGTGATGGATGTGTTAACTAACCTTATTATGGTAATCATTTCACAATATATGCTTGTATCAAATCGTCAAGTTACATACCTGAAACTCACACAATGTTATTGGTTAACTACATCTCAATAAAGCTGCTGGGAATTTTTATTTAAAAAAGAATGTTAGGGCTTCCCTGGTGGAGCAGTGGTTGAGAGTCCGCCTGCCGATGCAGGGGACGCGGGTTCGTGCCCTGGTCTGAGAGGATCCCACGTGCCGCGAAGCGGCTGGGCCCATGAGCCATGGCCGCTGAGCCTGCACGTCCGGAGCCTGTGCTCCGCAACGGGAGAGGCCACAACAGTGAGAGGCCCGTGTAACGCAAAAAAAAAAAAAAAAAAAGAATGTTAAAATCTATTTTTTTCCATTTAGATGAATAATAAAAATTTAAGAGAATGCCTCTATTAGTAATGGGAAAAATCCACCAGAGTTCTAGGATATTATTCTAATAAACTAGAGATGAGAAAGAGAGAGAGTGAGAGAGAGGAAGGAAGGAAGGGAGAGAGGGAGGGAGGGAGGGAGAGAAAAGGAGGGAGGGAGGGAGGGAGAGGGGGAGAGAGAAAGGAAGGAAGGAAGGAAGGGAGGAAGGGAGGAAGGGTATTGACTTAAAAAAATGCACAATGTAAAAGTGGCAAGTTAAGTTTGATTTGGGGCAACATGAGGACTGCAGCCCAGGAGACAGCATTTCAGATAACTGAGAAACTGCCTCAAGGAGGCGAGGGGAGGAGCCATGATATATAGGAGTTTTGCAACAACGGGCAGGTAGTCTGGAATGGCAAAAGATTATTGTTAATTAAAGAAAACCAGATATCTCAAATTAAGGAATTTAGCGCTTTCGTATGTATGGGAAGATGCAAGGGTCTGGGCTCGCTGAAATCATTCCTTTGATATGCACCTCAGATATCTGTGGCCAATATCCTGTATTTTTACACCCTGAGTTTCCTCAGGGCTCACCACAGGGAGTGGCTTCAGTCTGATGGCTGCTAGATGGCAGGTATTCTTTTCAGCCCTGAGTTTCCTCAGGGCTCACCGGCTCACACTGGAGGGCTGCAATCGTTGATGACTGTGACATCCTTTGTTTATTGATAAGGCAGGAAATACTCCATTTATAAATATTCCATTCCATTTATAAATATTCCACTTATCAAGGGGAAGAAAACTTTGTCTCTGAAGGTCAGACAAAGGGTGAACTTTTTTCACCTAAGAAAAAGGAAAGGTAAAGAGAAGAACTAAGATTTAACGAGTGCCTATCATGTGCCAGGCACTTGACAAAAGCTCCTCCCAATTTGCAGCAAGCAAATCCAGTCGCAGGTAACTACCTGCCCAATATTACACAGCTGACAAGTGAAGGAAGTGAGATTCACCCTCAGATTTCTTTAATGCCAAAGTATTTTTTTCAATGTTAATAAAAAATATCCAAAACCTAGAGCTAAGGCAGTTGGGCAGGAGTGGAGGGTGGGTGGGTGAGGAGGGGGCGGCATATCTCTGCAGGTCATACTGCATGTTGTTGCACAAATCTTCCCAAGGATTCCTGAATTCTCTAGGAGAACTTCCTTGTGTTTGAGACTTTGCTATTTACTATGAGATTAGAAACCAGATACTGTGAGATGACATGTTAGCTTGCAGATTTCGGAATGGAGAGAAAACCTCAGTGATTAGTTTTATAGCCCTGTAGGCCACTATCCAGTTTTACCTGTAGCCTAGCAATCTAAACCTAACACTGTTTTTGTTTTAAGCCTATAAATACCCAGTTCCACAAATACCCGGAGAATCAGTTTACCACTTCACTGTTTTCCTCGTTGATAGGCTAAATAAAATTTCTACACATTCACTTTATATCTTTATGAAAGTCATATTTCTAATTTTTGGAAATTATACTTTTAAAACATCTTTATTGGAGTTTAATTGCTTTACAATGTTGTGTTGGTTTCTTCTGTATAACAAAGTGAATCAGCTATACATATACATACATCCCAATATCCCCTCCCTCTTGTGTCTCCCTCTCACTCTCCCTATCCCACGCCTCTAGCTGGTCACAAAGCACCAAGCTGATCTCCCTCTGCTATGCAGCAGCTTCCCACTAGCTATCTGTTTTACATTTGGTAGTGTATATATGTCCATGCCACTCTCTCACTTTATCCAGCTTACCCTTCCCCCTTCTCAAGTCCATTCTTTACGTCTGAGTCTTTATTCCTGTCCTGCCCTAGGTTCATCAGAACCATTTTTTTTTTTTAGATTCCACATATATGTGTTAGCAGTTGGTATTTGTTTTTCTCCTTCTTACTTAACTCGGTATGACAGATTCTAGGTCCTTCCACCTCACTACAAATAACTGTTTCGTTTCTTTTTTATGGCTGAATAATATTCCATTGTATATATGTGCCACATCTTCTTTATCTGTTCATCTGTCAATGGACACTTAGGTTGCCTCCATGTCCTGGCTATTGTAAATAGTGCTGCAATGAACATTGTGGTACATGACTCTGTGAATTATGGTTTTCTCAGCGTACATGCCCAGTAGTGGGATTGCTGGGTGGTATGGTAGTTCTAGTTTTAGTTTTTTAAAGAACCTCCATATTGTTCTCCATAGTGGCCATATCAATTTACATTCCCACCAAGAGTGCAAGAGGGTTCCCTTTTCTCCACACCCTCTCCACCATTTATTGTTTGTAGATTTTTTGATGATGGCCATTCTGACCGATGTGAGGTGATACCTCATTGCAGTTTTGATTTGCATTTCTCTAATGATTAGTGATGTTGAGCATCCTTTCATGTGTTTGTTGTCAATCTGTATATCTTCTTTAGAGAAATGTCTATTTAGGTCTTCTGACCATTTTTGGATTGGATTATTTGTTTTTTTGTTATTGAGCTGCCTGAGCTGCTTGTATATTTCAGAGATTAATCCTTTGTCAGTTACATCATTTGCAAATATTTTCTCCCATTCTGAAGGTTGTCTTTTTCTCTTCTTTACGGTTTCTTTGCTGCGCAAAAGTTTTTAAGTTTCATTAAGTCCCATTTGTTTATTTTTGTTTTTATTTCCATTTCTCTAGGAGGTGGGTCAAAAAAGACCTTGCTGTGATTTATATCAAAGAGTGTTCTTCCTATGCTTTCCTCTAAGAATTTTTATACTGTCTGGCTTTACATTTAGGCTTTAATCCATTTTGAGTTTATTTTTGTGTATGGTGTTAGGAAGTGTTCTAATTTCACTCTTTTACATGTAGCTGTTCAGTTTTCCCAGCACCACTTATTGAAGAGGCTGTCTATTCCCATTGTATATTCTTGCCTCCTTTATCAAAGATAAGGTGACCATATGTACATGGGTTTATCTCTGGGCTTTCTATCCTGTTCCATTGATCTATATTTCTGTTTTTGTGCCAGCACCATATTGTCTTGATTACTGAAGCTTTGTAGCATAGTCTGAAGTCAGGGAGCCTGAATCCTCCAGCTCCGTTTTTCTTTCTTAAGATTGCTTTGGCTATTCGGGGTCTTTTGTGTTTTCATACAAACTGTGAAATTTTTTGTTCCAGTTCTGTGAAAAATGCCATTGGTAGTTTGATAGGGATTGCATTGAATCTGTGCATTGCTTTGGGTAGTATAGTCTATTCACAATGTTGATTCTTCCAATCTAAGAACATGGTATATCTCTCCATCTGTTTGTATCATCTTTAATTTCTTTCATCAGTGTCTTATAGTTTTCTGCATACAGGTCTTTTGTCTCCCTAGGTAGGTTTATTCCTAGGTATTTTATTCATTTTGTTGCACTGGTAAATGGGAGTGTTTCCTTAATTTCTCTCTCAGATTTTTCATCATTAGTGTATAGGAATGCAAGAGATTCCTGTGCATTAATTTTGTATCCTGCTACTTTACCAAATTCATGGATTAGCTCTAGCATTTTTCTGGTAGCATCCTTAGGATTCTCTATATATAGTATCATGTCATACCTCCCACACCATATACCAGTCTCTCTAAGTCCCAACCCCCAGCTCAAATTCTATCCCTTTCCTGCTGCTGCTTTGGGGAGAACATTTCCTCTGTGGATTCCTGTCAGCACCACTAGGTTTGGTACCTGATCTACAGGGAACTGCTAGTCAACAGTCTCCCACCCAGCATTAAATATCCCCACATACATTCCTCACAGAGCATAACAAGATTTTTCTACCTCTGGTCTCTTTGCTTCCCCAAACTCACCATCAACTTCCCAAAACTTCATCACTGCTAGTTTTCACTTCCCCAGTGATTACCACAGCTGGTTTCCCTTAAACCTCCCAGTACTGTGTAGGCATACCACATGAACTCCAGTTGAAACACATATAGTCAGAGAAGCATCCAGAGTCCTTCCGGTTTAAGGAAAGTAACACAGGAAAGCTCATGCTGCTGACAAAGAAGATGTGTTCAAAGGAAAGCCTCAGTGTTTAGTTCTGTCCTTGAAGGCTGCTGCATTGGCCCCCCAACTCCCATGCCGAGGCCAACCTTGAGGAGCTACTATGCTTGGGCATAAGTGTAATAAATATTTA
This sequence comes from Mesoplodon bidens, assembly GCF_964165515.1. Classification (NCBI taxonomy): domain Eukaryota; kingdom Metazoa; phylum Chordata; class Mammalia; order Artiodactyla; family Ziphiidae; genus Mesoplodon; species Mesoplodon bidens. Next base: position 63,709,118 of record NC_138162.1, on the reverse strand, counting down.
TTTGCGCCACACCTGGCTCCTAAGCATACATTGCCTCAAACGGTACCTGACTTTCTCAAGAGCCTATCTTGACTCCTGGCTGCAGTCAAGGGCCATCTGACTCCTTTTGAATCCACTTTATAACCTAACACAGTACTCTGCACTTCAAAGACTCTTAGCAGATGACTGTTGGCTGACTGGCTGACTGAGAACCCTTGCCTTGAGATAGGAGGTCCTTACCTTGACAGTTTCATTTTGCAATTCAGCAAATGGGCTAATCCTGTTAGGTGAGAGATTCCTGGGTGGGGCAGCGGGAGACACCTTCCAGATGCAAGCTAGCACTCCAGGGCTTGCTCCCTGCTAGGTGGGGAGCCTGAAACCTACCCCCTGCCCCCAGAGGGATGGAGGATCCTGGACACACAGAAACAGACACAGAAGTGAGGAAAGGGAATAGGGGTGCTGCATCAACTGCTAAGGCTTTTCTAAACAATTTTCATCTTAATTTGTTAACTTTGTAACATTCTGAGTAGCAAAAATGCATGCAAGTGCCTTTAAGTGACAGCAGGTTCTTAATAAATGTTTATTTCTTTAAGAATCTTAAATAATGGAGATACTAATGATGAAGATGTTTATATTATTTTTATCCCTAAGGGGGAGAGGCAAAGAATAAAGACAACAAATATGCAATTAACAGCAATAATTTAAGTACTCTGTATTAATTTCCAAAGAGACCAAATAGATTTACAAACTTTTCAGGCCTCCCCATCTGAATTTTAATTCACTTTGTGGTGTGAAAAGAAATATTTATGTGGCAAAGATTACTCCAAGAAGGAAGGGGGAGTAGGAAGGAACATGATAAAAATTAAAATGAGATACTGCAAATCCAAAAAGTCGAATCACTTCTCTATGACCTCTTCCTTTCTCCCCTTACCTCCTTATTCTCCTCCTCCTCATCTTCCTCCTCTGCCTCTTCCTCTATTTTTCCCTCTCTCCTATGGATGACTTGAATGGGTCTGAGAGCTGAAGTCCCCATGTTCTCATTTAACTGTTGTTCTTTATGGAGGGATGACAAGGTCTGATGGGGCTCTGTCGGCTTTTACGCAACATTCCATTTGATGACTAAGGAAGCTGTGTGTTTGGTACCATGGACTCAAAGAACCCCAGAGCTGCTGAGAACTCTGACAACTCTGACAGATTCCACGCCTGGCTCTGGGGCACATCTGGACTATTCCCAGGGAGATGAGACATGAAGAGGGTGCCCCAGCCTCGTGCAGGACTAAGGCAGGGATTAAGAGCCATGGGTATTGTGGCCCTAAGAACTGCAAACACTTCTCTGCATGGTATTCTCCCCTGGTCAATCAATGTGTCCAAAATGGAAAACAAGACTGACACCAGTTGTTACACTTTACCATTATCTTAGTGACACACCAGGAGTCTTCCTCAAATATTGGATGTAAATCTTTTCACACATAAAAGGAAAAAGCACATTGCTAGTTAAAGGAATCATATGGGAAATGCATAAACTTAAGTGACATCATTTCCTACTATAACTTCAATAAAGTGCTGATTTTTCTAAATCAGGATTAATTAATTTAAAATACACCTTTATTATATATCCATGAAGTGACCCTTAGAGCAAAATTGGGGCAAACAACTTTTTAATATATGCACCCTGAGCTCATGTGTCAAGGAGAATTTTTCATCTGCTCACATCTGCTATCCATGGCCTTTAAACTTTCTAGTTGCATTTTACAGCCTGCATTTTTTAAAAGTTCATATTGTAGGAGGGAACAGCAGTGCCCTGAGGCTCTCTGGAGCCAAATGTAAACCTCGGCTTCAGTATCCCCATTACTGCATCTAAAGGGTACAGACACCACTTATACCTCCCCTTGAAGGATTAACATCAAAACTTAACTGACCCGGGCTTCCCTGGTGGCGCAGTGGTTGAGAGTCCACCTGCCGATGCAGGGGACACGGGTTCGTGCCCTGGTCTGGGAAGATCCCACATGCCGCGGAGCGGCTGGGCCCGTGAGCCATGGCCACTGAGCCTGCGCGTCCGGAGCCTGTGCTCCGCAAAGGGAGAGGCCGCAACAGTGAGAGGCCCGCGTACCGCAAAAAAAAAAAAAAAACTTAACTGACCCACAGAGCTCCTAATGAAAGAGAAGGAAAGCGACGAGGGCCCATACACTAGAGACCCCTCACACCCCTCGTCCCCACCGGGCCCTTGCAGTGAACAAAATGTGACCTTTCCAAAGTTATGAACAGAATTCTCAAAAGTAGCAGACAAAAAAGAAAAAACATGACACAGAGTTCATCTTCCAAATCTGCCCAGAAGGTTTATAAAATCTAATTTTTTGGATACGCTTACAAAAAAACTGGAAGTTTTCTAACATTATTCAAAAATAGTTTTTAAATTTCAGATAATACAAATAGTAAAAATCAGCTGCCAGGGGCTTCCCTGGTGGCGCAGTGGTTGAGAGTCCGCCTGCCGATGCAGGGGACGCGGGTTCGTGCCCCGGTCCGGGAAGATCCCACGTGCCGCGGAGCGGCTGGGCCCGTGAGTCATGGCTGCTGAGCCTGCGCGTCCGGAGCCTGTGCTCCGCAACGGGAGAGGCCACAACAATGAGAGGCCCGCGTACCACAAAAAAAAAAAAAAAAGAAAATCAGCTGTCAGAAGAAAAAAATGTGTGCCTGAGAAATTTTTATTTTAAACATTCATCACTTGAGATTGAAAATGATTTCACACATTCTCCAAGTACAGTATTAACATAGTTCTCTAGGTTCTCTCATGCCAGAGAAGTACTCCAATATTACCCCATAAGTCCTGTCTTTTTTTTCAAAGCTTCATATTTACCAAAACTCGCAGGTCTGATAGTGAAAATAGGAGATATACAGTAGTAGCCACTCCATTAGGAAGGATTACATTGAACACAGAAATAAAACTGAGCATACTTTTACTAAGCCACTATTACGTGTTGGTGAGTTAGGTTTTATTCAAAAATTCCCTTAAGTGCATTTCCAACATAGGACAGTGGAAAACATAAATTTAGGCCAGGAAGTTAAACCTGTCTGGGTCTGAATCTCAGCTCTACCCCAACCCTGGGAAGGTCTAGCCTTCTGAATCCTCCTCCACTGACTTTCAAGAGACTATCTTAATGCTCTGGCTGAAATCAAGGGCCATGACACTCCTTTTGAATCCACTTTGTAACCCAACACAATACTTTTGCACTTTGCAGACTCTTAACAATGGGGATTCCAACCGCCTCCCCAGATTGTTGGAAGGATGCTAGTGAGTTAATGGCGTGTAAAGATCCAACTCAAAACAGGCTCAATAAATACAAAATATAATTCCTGAGGATACTAACTTCTCAGATATGGGATGAATCAGTAGATTCACAGAGACAGAGCTGGGATCCCTCCCTCACTGTACTTCCTCAATAACTCCTTCCCACTAAAGATTCTGCACCCTCTTTTGGAAGAGAGAAAAAAGGCTGAATGTGGGAATATTTATTGCAATAAATACTCAGAAATGTTAACTGTCTTTACTTCTCCCATCTTGAAATGCATTTGTCTCCTATCCTTTAATGCCCGTACTCTTCCAACTCAGTGGGTGACTCAGCACAATAAAGATAACTTATGGGCACAGAGCCCAGGACCTCAGCTCACTGGGGAACAGTGACCTTGGCCAACACAGTGTGACCTTGGTTAATATATTCAACCTCTTGGGGCTCTAGCCGCCTCATGAGTAAAGCAAAGAGGTTGGTATAGATGCCATCCCTTACTCAAAACCCTAAATTCTCTGAATTAAACACAAATCCTCCCCAATAAGGTGGCTGTTTGTCCATCACACATGCTAAAATAAAGTCCCTCAGGGAAGGCTGACATCCAGAGGGACTGCACCTAAATGCAGTGCTGCTGCTGGTGGGAACGTGAATTGGTACAGCCACTACGGAGAACAGTATGGAGCTTTCTTAAAAAACTACAAATAGAACTACCATATGACCCAGCAATCCCACTACTGGGCATATACCCTGAGAAAACCATAATTCAAAAAGAGTCATGTACCAAAATGTTCATTGAAGCTCTATTTACAATAGCCTGGAGATGGAAACAACCTAAGTGTCCATCATCTGATGAATGGATAAAGAAGATGTGGCACATATATACAATGGAATATTACTCAGCCATAAAAAGAAACGAAACTGAGCTATTTGTAATGAGGTGGATAGACCTAGAGTCTGTCATACAGAGTGAAGTTAGTCAGAAAGAGAAAGACAAATACCGTATGCTAACACATATATACGGAATTTAAAAAAAAAATGTCATGAAGAACCTAGGGGCAAAACGAGAATAAAGACACAGACCTACTTGAGAATGGACTTGAGGATATGGGGAGGGGGAAGGGTAAGCTGTGACAAAGCGAAAGAGAGGCATGGACATATATACACTACCAAACGTAAGGTAGATAGATAGTGGGAAGCAGCCGCAGAGCACAGGGAGATCAGCTCGGTGCTTTGTGACCGCCTGGAGGGGTGGGATGGGAAGGGTGGGAGGGAGGGAGATGCATGAGGGAAGGGATGTGGGAACAGATGTATATGTATGACTGATTCACTTTGTTATAAAGCAGAAACTAATTAAAAAAAAAAAAAAGAGAAATCTAGAAACAATAAATGCTGGAGAGGGTGTGGAAAAAAAAAAAAAAAAAAAAAAAGATAACTTATGGGCACAGAGCCCAGGACCTCAGCTCACTGGGGAACAGTGACCTTGGCCAACACAGTGTGACCTTGGTTAATATATTCAACCTCTTGGGGCTCTAGCCGCCTCATGAGTAAAGCAAAGAGGTTGGTATAGATGCCATCCCTTACTCAAAACCCTAAATTCTCTGAATTAAACACAAATCCTCCCCAATAAGGTGGCTGTTTGTCCATCACACATGCTAAAATAAAGTCCCTCAGGGAAGGCTGACATCCAGAGGGACTGCACCTAAATGCAGTGCTGCTGCTGGTGGGAACGTGAATTGGTACAGCCACTACGGAGAACAGTATGGAGCTTTCTTAAAAAACTACAAATAGAACTACCATATGACCCAGCAATCCCACTACTGGGCATATACCCTGAGAAAACCATAATTCAAAAAGAGTCATGTACCAAAATGTTCATTGAAGCTCTATTTACAATAGCCTGGAGATGGAAACAACCTAAGTGTCCATCATCTGATGAATGGATAAAGAAGATGTGGCACATATATACAATGGAATATTACTCAGCCATAAAAAGAAACGAAATTGAGCTATTTGTAATGAGGTGGATAGACCTAGAGTCTGTCATACAGAGTGAAGTAAGTCAGAAAGAGAAAGACAAATACCGTATGCTAACACATATACATGGAATTTAAGAAAAAAAAATGTCACGAAGAACCTAGGGGTAAAACAGGAATAAAGACACAGACTTACTTGAGAATGGACTTGAGGATATGGGGAGGGGGAAGGTTAAGCTGTGACAAAGGCGAGAGAGAGGCATGGACATATATACACTACCAAACGTAAGGTAGATAGCTAGTGGGAAGCAGCCACATAGCACAGGGAGATCAGCTCGGTGCTTTGTGACCGACTGGAGGAGTGGGATAGGGAGGGTGGGAGGGAGGGAGACGCAAGAGGGAAGGGATGTGGGAACAGATGTATATGTATAACTGATTCACTTTGTTATAAAGCAGAAACTAATACACCATTGTGAAGCAATTATACTCCAATAAAGTTGTAAAAATAAATAAATAAATAAATAAAAATAAATGCAGTGCTGGGCTTTCAAAGCCCTATCAGTTACACTAACTCAATCCTCAACAGCCAGCTAGTATGTTAAGTACCAGGCAAAGCAGTTCACACAATGACTCTGGAATTTCTAACAACTTCTAGCCAAGCACAGAGAACGTGAGAATTAAAAAGAACCACCAGATGTCACCCTCACAAATAACAAATGAACTGGACAGCATGACTTTAGTTTCTGCTAACATATAGAGAAGCATGTTTTTAAAAAATGAAACAGTTAACTTTATGAAGGGGGAAATATTTTCCTTTCTGCACCTCATTATAAATATGGAGTTGAGTTGCAGCTTATAGTAGGGGTTAAGTTCTAAGGCCAGTACTTAAAAGGAAAATCACGTAGAGTCAAAATTGACATTGACCAAATACTTTCAATTGCCATTATTATAGAGTTCACATGGTTTTGTATATAACCTCAGAGAGGAATGGGCATGTACAAACACAAAATGTGTACAGCAATGTATGGTGTGTAATAAAGAGTATATATGCAAAACAAGTCGTTTTACAATGGTGTATTGTTGAATTTGTTTAACATAAATGAGCAAATTATTTTACTCGCCTGTACATAGTCCTCAGTTACTATTTTTATGATTGTAAAATGAACCTTGGCAATCACTTAATAAGTCACGCACTCCTGTCCTCTAGTACCAGCCCTACCTAATCTACAGTAAACAGAGGAATATCTAGGGCATACTATTTTTGCAGGAGAATGATTTTACACAAAACAAACAGCAACAAAGAGAATCAAGAGACTGAGTTTTAACATTTTAAACTGCTTAATTGTGAAACCATAATGAGTAGAAGTATTTTTAAATTAAAATGAAGAGAGCTTATACTTCTTCCTATGAATAAATAACCATAAATTCCATTTATTAACACCCAGGCACTCTGTTAGACACGTAGATGCTTATTTCCAATTCACAATCATAAAAAAAAAAAAATTCACCTCTACTATTACTACTACTACTACTATATTCTGATAATAATAATAAAAACAATAATAAAAGGTAATACCATTCATTGCCAAACACTGCTCTAAATTCTTAAAGTGCCTTAACTCATTTAATCTTCATAATGACCCTATGAGATAGGGCTATTATTATATCCAAATAAGGAAACTAAGACTCATGGAGATTTAATTAACTTATCCAACATCTCATAGATGAGCCTCAGTTTTTTCATCTGTGAAATGGGAATAATGCCACTTAATTTACAGCACTGTTTTGAGGTTTAACTGCGATAATGTATTTAATGCACCCGGCTCCGTGTTGACACAACACTAACAAATCATCTCTTTTGTTATCATTAAAGTGGTTCTACAGCTGATAGTCTTCAGTGCAGCCTAAGGACAAGCAAAAAGAAACCCCTTGCATCATCTTATTTGACCCTCAAACTTTCCAACTATAACAGAAAAATGGCAGAGTTAACATTCCCTTACTTGTAGCTCGGTTCCAAAGTAAATGTCTTAAAAAGAGAATCTCATCTCTTAATATGAGTGCTGGGAAGAGGCAGTTCCTGAAGAATAAGGCTTCAAAGGCAAACTCAAGCTGAGAAAGCCCATAATGTGGGAGAGATAAGGTAAGACTTGAGCTCACATGCTCAGAATCAACCTCCCTGGGTTCAAATCCATTTCACCACCTACTAGCTCTATGACCTTGGGCAAGCCTTCTCCTTTCTTGTACCTCAGTTTCCCATCTCACTGGGTTATTCACTGATTAAATGACACAAGTGCAAAGCACACAGTACAAAGTACCCAGGACAAGACACTCATTATCACTATTATTGTTGGGACTTGACTCTCCTAAAGGCACTAGTGAGTGGTACTAAGTGATGCAGCCTGAAGAAGGTTGGGGAGTGGGCAGGGCACAACACTTTGCACTAGGAATTCTGATTCTGCCCCACCCCCGGCTGACATGTCCAGGTGTCCCCAAAGAGATCCGATCAGTCCACCACCACAGAGGTCAGCCAACTACAACTCATGAGCCAAATCCAAGCTGCTGCCTGTTTTTGTAAATAAAGTTTTATTGGAACACCGCCACTCTCAATCATTTACATATTGTCTATTTATATATTTCCTGTTACACCCGCAGAACTGAGTAGTTGCAAGTGAGACGATATGGTCTACAAAGCTCAAAATATTTACTATCTGGTCTTTTACAGAAAAAGTTTGCCCACCTTTGCATAAATGGATAAACCATCAAATTTCCTTCCCTACCCCGTTAGATATTTTGAGAATAGAGTAAGAAACAGATGTGAAAAATCTAGAAAATAGTAGGAATTATTTACCCAAAAAACTCACAGCCTTCAAGCTTCAAATTCAAGGGGGAAAAAAATAATGCTAGAACATGGGTTTAGAGTCCTACCAACAGCTCCATCACTTCTTAACTATGTGTGGCTTTCGGCAAGTTACTTGGCTTCTCTAAGATTCATACTCAACACTGTAAAATGGGAATAACAGTAATATCAAATTTGTGGGATTGAAAGAATTAAGTGAGCTGTATGTAGGTGTCTGGTCCATAGTAAGTATTTGATAATGTCAGCTCTCAATAAATGATTACTTTCATTGTAATTACTGCAGGAGAAAGTTTTATGTCCAAATACTGGACCACTCAGACAGTACTTTCCCTCCCAGGGTACATACTCTCATGAGAACTATAGGTGCTAGCAAAGCAGAGATGCTGAGAACTCTAATCTGTTCTTTTGGGGGAATCTAAGAGACAAAAGGCTAAAACTTCGATATATTCATTTCTTTCAAGACTAACTTCTCCTTCTCTCCCACCAGCACTCCCCCCTCAACATCAAGAAAATTTCAGCAAGAAGCTAAATGCATACCTACACATTTGTATTATGTAGAGAAATAAACTTTATACTGTAAGACAAAATGACTAAATCAATCCCATCATATGTGAAATGCTGACAGTTTGCTTCTAACAAGAAGCAATTAAATATAGAAACTTATTCCAAAATAGCAGAAGGGGGCTTCCCTGGTGGCACAGTGGTTAAGAATCCGCCTGCCAATGCAGGGGACATGGGTTCAATCCCTGGTCCGGGGAGATCCCACATGCCACAGAGCAACTAAGCCCGTGCACCACAACTACTGAGCCTGTGCTCTAGAGCCTGCAAGCCACAACTACTGAAGCCCATGCGCCCTAGAGCCCACACACTGCAACTACTGAGCCCACCTGCCACAACTACTGAAGCCCGTGTGCTCTAGGGCCCACGTGCCACAACTACTGAGCCCACATGCTGCAACTACTGAAGCCCACGCTCCATAACAAGAGAAGCCAACACAATGAGAAGCCCACGCACCGCAACGAAGAGTAGCCCCTGCTCGCTACAACTAGAGAAAGCCCACGGGCAGCAATGAAGACCCAATGAAGCCAAAAAAATAAATAACTAAAATAAAAAAAAAAAGAATGCAGACATGGACTCCTGTACACGTAGGAATTTATTTTGTGATTCCGTTAAAATTTAAATTGGAGAAAGAATAATGAATTATTTAATAAATGATGCTGAAGAAATTGGTTATCTATTGGGACCAAAGTGAAAATAAACCCATATGCAAATTTCTAGGTGCATTAAAGAGATAAACACAAAAACAAAAGATGAATGTATGCAGAATATTTTTCAAAGTCTTGAAAACAGGGACAATCTTTCTAAATAAGACACAAAACCGAGAAGCCATAAAGAAAAGAGTAAAAGGTTTGGCTACATAAAAATTTGAAACTTCCAAGACAAGCAAATGGCTAGGAGAAAATATTTAAGGCACCATAAACAAGCAAAAAAATTATTATCCATAATATATAAAGAACTCTTACAGATCAATAAGAAAGAGACAAACAACCAAAAGAATCATAGATAAAGGGTATGAAGAAACTGTGCACTGGAAAAGAAAACCAATAGCCAATAAACTTGGAAATGTGCGCCTAAAAAGTATTTTTTTTTTTCTTTGCTTTACGCGGGCCTCTCACTGTTGTGGCCTCTCCCGTTGTGGAGCACAGGCTCCGGACGCGCAGGCTCAGAGGCCATGGCTCACGGGCCCAGCCGCTCCACAGCATGTGGGATCTTCCCGGACCGAGGCACGAACCCGTGTCCCCTGCATCGGCAGGCGGACTCTCAACCACTGCGCCACCAGGGAAGCCCTGGCAAACATTTTTTAAATTGATAATATCCACAGTTGGTAGAGATGTTGGAAAATAGAACGTATACTGTTGCTACAGTCTATTTAGAAGTCAGTCTAGCTGTATTTATTAAAAAATTTTAATGCATACACAGCAATATTACTTCTAGGATTCTATATTATTAAAATATACACATGCACAAGGGTCCATCTATTATGGTACACACTGTATGGAAACAACCTAAATGCTCTTCAACAGGGAACTAGTTAAATAAATTATGGTACAATTATATTATCTAACTCTCTTCCGTCGTTAGATAAAAAGTAAACCAAACAGTAGAAATACCTCCCAGATATATTAAATGGAAAGCCTGTTCCTGGGAAAGGTGTATGGTATAAGATCCCACTTACGTTAGTCAAAACTCAATGCTGATTTCTGCTAAGCATGGGCAGGGAAGGAATGGTAAAGTGAAAGATCATGTTGTGGCTTCTGAATGACTTAAATCTTTTACAACAGGAATGCTTTGATGTATTGCTTGAGTAATGTAAAAAAGAATGAACAATTTGAACAATATAAAAAAAGTTGAAGCATTTATTTTGCAATAAGTAGATCCAACATACCTACAGAAAAATTCAAGCACAATAAGGTAAGATGACATTTCAACTAAACTGCTTCATAACCCAGATCCTTTTGTGCCCAGTATAAGTGAAAAGCACTTTCTGTTTCTAGGAAACCGTTTTTTTGTTTTTTGTTTTTGGTCACGCCCCGTGGCTTGCAGGATCTCAGTTCCACGACCAGGGACTGAACTTGGGTCATGGGTGTCAAATCCTAAGTGCTAAACCACCAAGGAACTCCCCCCCAAAAATTTTTTTAACTTTAAAAAAATATATTTATTGGGCTTCCCTGGTGGTGCAGTGGTTGAGAGTCCGCCTGCTGATGCAAGGGACACGGGTTCCTGCCCCGGTCCGGGAAGATCCCACATGCCGCGGAGCGGCTAGGCCCGTGAGCCATGGCCGCTGAGTCTGTGCGTCCAGAGCCTGTGCTCCACAACGGGAGAGGCCACAACAGTGAGAGGCCCGCGTAAAGCAAAAAAAAAAAAAAAAAAAATATTTATTTGGCTGCACCACGTCTCACTTGCGGTACGCAGGACCTTCACTGAAGTGTGCAGGATCTTTAGTTGTGGCATGTGGGATCTAGTTCCCTGACCAGGGATCGAACCTGGGCCCCCTGCATTGGGAGCACAGAGTCTTAATTAACCGCTGGACCACCAGGGAAGTCCCTAAAACTTCTTATTTAGAAATAACTTCAAATTTACAGAATGGTACAAAGAAAGCTTGTATGCCATTTATTCAGATTCATCTAGTGTTAACATTCTGCCCCATTTGCCTTATAATCTGCTCTTCCCTCTCCCTCTTCAACTCCATTGCCCTTCTTCTCTATCTAGATAAAAATTTTTTTCTAAACCATTTGAGAGTAAATTACATATATTGTGGCCCTATACCTCTAAATACTCCAGTTTGTATTTTTAAAAAATACAGATATTCTCTTACATAACCACAGTACAGTTATCCACATCAGTAAATTTAACTACTTTAAACTCCTGTCCATTTTCCAATTTTGTCAACTGACCCAACAATGTTCCTTGGTAGCATTTTTCCCTGCAATACAGGAGCTAGTCTCAGGTCAACTATTGCATTTAGCTGTTCCATCTCCTTTGCCTCCTTTAATCTGGGACATTTTCACAGCCTTTGTCTTCTATGACACTGACATTTTTGGAGAGTACAGCCCTCTTCTTTTTTTTTAATAGAACCTTCCTTATTTAAAGTTTCTCTGTGATCAGATTCAGGTTAGACTAGTACAGAAGGGACCCTGTGTCTTTGTCAGGTCACTTGTATCTGGAGGCACAGATGTTGTCTGCCCCCACTGGTGATATATTAATTTTGGTCACCTGGTCAAAGTAGTGTTTGATTTCTCCACTGTATAGTTACCATTTTTTTCTTGCAAGTCATGAGGAATCTGTGGTGAGATAGATCAATATCAATATCACGCTCCTCCCCCAAACTTGTCTATATCACCTGTGATGATGGCTACCTGACTCCATCTTTACTAGGAGAGCTGAACACTGCTTTCCCACCTCTAGCACTCCCTCCACTTCTACCAGTTGGTCTTTGGCATTCTGCTGAAAGTAAATTCCTCCCGTCTCCTCCATGTGTCTATCTAGTTGGTCATCATCCATATGGACTCAAGGAGACCTATTTTCAGTGGTCTATAATACATTACTGTCCTTACTTATTTTGGTGCTCAGATTGTCCCAAATTTGGTCTAGGCAAGTTTTACATTTTTCACTCTTTACCCCCTCAGAGCAAATTCTAATACCTAGAACTTGCTTATTATGAGAATTCTGTTTTTCCAAGGACTCTTATAAGGTTAGGCACATCTAAACTTTTACAATAAGACTCAATTATTTTTCCGAGTCCCCTAATGAAAACTGAGGTATGTAGCCACTGACCTACACACTTGACACGCCGATATACATTACAAAATGGACTTTGTTAAAAAAGAGAACATTAAGGGTCTGCTTGATTTGCTGCCATATGAAGCTGAGTTTCCTTACCAATTCTTAGCTGATTTAATAAATACTGGGAGAACCTAAAGGATCATCGGCGTTTGTATCAGAATAATGGTGCAGACCTCTAAAACTCAGTCTCTTTAATTGTTTCTTTTTAATTAAGAGAAAGAGCTATCTATAGTGAAAACTGGCAAGAGTGTGCAGCCAACCTGAAAATAAAGAACTGCCAAAATTAAGAAGCTGAGAAACATCTGGAGACAACAGAACAAGTCAGAACAATCAATGGAGTTTTGATCAATCACAAGAGAAATTTGAGGAACTGCAGTACAATTTACAGAGACAAGAGCTACTGAGAGCCTGAGAGATTTGTGGCTGTAGAAGAAGTAAGTTGATTCTGGGTGAGAATTAGGTTACACCCATTAAGATATACCCGTACAAGACCCAAAAGGCTGAGGTCATTTTCCTGCCCCTTTCTGACTTTTTCTGCTGTCAAGCAAGGGTGAGGGAACTGACATGGTCTCAACAGCTGGGCTCAGCATCCTTTCTCCACCTTCCAGCATATATAAGACAGTGGCAGCAGAGGTGTCTCCATTCTGTCTTCCTGATCCCTGAACCACAGCTACTGCAAAGCGCTGGGAACTCTTAGCTCTAGAACCATCAGCCACAGAATACCAGCACCTGCCCTAGTGAGTCAGTTCTGGACAGCACTGAGGGTCTTTCACAGAGGCCCAGCCTAGAACCACACCTACAGCCCCTCTGTGCACTTTGTAAACATCTGGGGATTCCCTTCTCAAACTCTTTCTTATGTAAACTACCTACACCAGTTTCTGCTTCCTGTGCTGAAACCTGATGGAGAGAGATGACAGAGAAGAAAATAAGCAAAAAAGATAACACAGATGGTGATTATATCTATGAGGAAATAGACAGGATGCGTAATAGAGGAAAGAGAAAGGCTGCTTGGAAGATGAAACCCAAGGAAAACTGCACTTGGAACCTGATCTTTAAAGTGAGGATGGAAAGTTAAGAAGGAGCTGGTCACGTGAAGAACTGGTGCAGTCTGCAAGGCTGAGGAAACTCTAACGCAGGAGCACTATGGTGGAAAAGCACTGGGCATGTTCAAGAAACCTAACGGAAGCCAGGGTGGCTACAGCAGAGGAACGAAGGGGAGAGGGGCAGGAGATGAGCTGGAGGGGGAAAGCCAAAGAAAAGAAGTGTGGATTTCATCCTAAATAAACAGTTTGAAGCACGGGCGTAATGTGATTACCATTTGTAAAAGCGCACTTGGGCTGCAGAGTGAGAGTGGATTGCAGAGCCAGAGAGGAAGCAGGGAGACCAGTGAGGATGCTCTTCCAGAGATGCAGGGGGGAGAAGACAGTGGTGTGGCCTGGGGACATAGTGGTGATGGAGAGAAGGGGCCAGTATGCAGTAAGGAGCCATGTTTTGGAGGTAGATCCAACAGGACTGGCTGATGACAGAGACGTGGGAGGCAAAAGAAGCGTAAACTGAGAGGAACAGAGAGGGAAGATCAAGGATGAGGCATGGGGAGGGCTTTTTTGGTTGAGTAATGCTGCTTTAAATTGTTCCCCCAAAGTCTTGTGTTTGCTCCTAAAATAATTATGGAAGGGGTGACTGTCACCAAATTGCCACAATTGAAATGGAATGCTTTTAGGTCTTTAACAAAGAGACAGGAGTTCATTTTAGCATGTCACATGCCTCCCCCCCTCGTTGAACCTAATCTATTGTCACGTGAAACCTGCTCCCTGAGGCATGCAGACTTAAAGTTCTGACCCTGTACATCAAAAAGGGGGACTCTTATCTAAGTTAAAATGTAACCTCCTCCACCATAAACTATAAAGGGAGGTAAAAGCAGGTAAGCCTTTAGAAGATTAAAAAAAAAAAGATTCTTTCTAAGCTAGTAGCTTTACTTTTTAAATTTCCAATATAATTAGCATTACAGTTGGACTTGTGGAACCTAACACCTTATAAAGTCATCTCTACTATTTATGAAATCGGAGTAAATTTGCTTGACGTCTCATGAAAAAGTCCACGAATCTCAATGTTTTCTATTTTGAAAAGTTGGGAGAAATACCACCTATGCACATATGCTAGTATTACTAAATAGAAAACTGTTAGAAATGTGAACACCTCAGGCTTCTAAAAGCATTAAGTGTATGAATAAATTATACTCATCCTCATTTTCTGAATGCTCCCTATTTAGCCCAGCTAGATTACATGTGTTATTTCACTTCATCCCACTGTAGGAGTGAGGAAGCTATGGCTCCAAGTGTCTTGCTCTTGGTTACCTAGCTTGGGCCGGTGTCCGCAAGGGCATTTACCACTGTTTGTATTTTAAAAGGAAAACAAAAAAAAACCCTTCTCTCTCAAAACTAGATCTTAAAATGAATATCAGCAAATGCATACTGAATATCAAGATGTTCAATATGGCTAGTTGTAGTATTTGATACAATCTTACTAGGATTCTTTCCTGCTCTGTAAAATTCTAGCCATTCTTATGTACTGATAAAAAGCAAAATCTATACATCATTGCTATTCAAATGAATGACTCTGGATGAGTTGCTAAGGCTGCTAGTAGCAACTCTCTGAGGTGGCCATTAGAATCCCCCACTGACTGATGAGGAGACTGAAGCTCACAGAGAGATTAAGTAACTTGCCCAAGGTCACAGTGCCTCTGCAAGTGACAGAACCCAATCCATGTCCACTAACCTGTAAGCCCATCCATGTTCTTTCCTCTCTCCCACATGCCTTCCTAGGAACAGATACGACAAATCTGAAATTCAGATGGGGTGCCTGAAAAGAGGCAGAAATTTTTTGACTGTTTGTCCTATTTGAGACTTGTGCTAGGGTGACAGTCCCTTTCACTCAACTGTTAATGGCTTAGAAATGCAATTGCTTGCTTGTGCTTCTGGCAACAAGCTAAACATGTTGGATAAGTAGCATCTGCCTTGGGGAATGAACTAGAAAATCAGGAAAAACCATCATCTGAATATACTGCACATCTTCTGCTTTATTGCAAATGGGACAAATTATTCATCTCGACAAGGGTAATTCACTCAGCCCTCGAGCCTGTCTTCTGATGACGTCACAGTGTCAAGAGCCAAGTCAGCGCTGACCCAAATGCACTCTGCTCTGCAGTCTTGCTTTTTGATGCCTAACATGTCTGCTTTGTCCCCATCATATATAATGGCTGCTCATTTTTACTTCTGCCTGGGAAATTCTATTTTATCCTGATGATTTTTAATTTTTCAATCAATTTAAAGGTGAAAAGTATATTGAGATGAGAGCAGACAGGCACAAGGAATCTTTATGGGGTCATGGAAATGTTCTTAAATTGGATTGTGGCGATAGCTGCACAATGTAAATTTACTAAAGATCAATGAATTGTACACTTAAAAGGAGTGAATGAATGGCATGTAAATTACACCTCAATAAAGCTTTTTTTTTTTTAAGAATACTGAGATAAAGCTAACAGATTATGGAGGTAAATTCTCCTTTCTGGTTGAAAGGCTAAAAATATCACGTTGTTAGAAAGCACTGAATGGAGTTCCTTTGCTGCTTTCTGGGGGGGTAAAAGTCCCACCCTTTCCTTCTGGAACACCAAGGCACCTACATCCTATCCCTGCTGGGTGTCATAGCCTGTATGGTGAAAGAGGAGTATTTCTCCTTGGAAGCAGCCAGGAATGCTAAATGGTCATTGAGTACCTAGAGGGGAGAAAATAAGGGAATATCTGGAAAGGCTGGAGGAGGAATGTACCTGAGGGAGGTGTTCAATGATGAAGAGGAATCAGCCAAGTGAGGGAACAGTGTATGAAAAAGCTGAGAAGTGGGAAAGGCTGCCCCTTTGGGAGATGGCGCCTGGAAGGGGAGCTACAAGCAGTTCACCACAGATGATATTAAAGGTCTTGTTAGGAGGGCAAACTCCTGGGAACCACCCCAGACCTACTGAAGAAGAATGGCTTGTGGTAGGACCTAGGAACATGCATCTTAACAAGCCACCCACTCCCCTAACCAGGTTACCTATGTACCCTAAAGCGTGAGAACCACCGAGATAGGTCCTAAGTAAGGCCTCATACACCATGCTGTTTGCATAATACCTCAAAAGCAAATGAAACACTGTGGATAGATTTTAAGCAGCAAGGCGAGGATGGACTTGAACTTTAAACACAGCAGTCTGGCACGGCACATGATTTGGGGGCAGAGAGAGAACCCTAGAGCTCCCTCCAGGGCCCAGGAGTACACACACGCTGTCACCTCCTTTACCTTTTAACCTCTTAAACTAAGTAGCGGAACACAAACATACCTCCTACAGTCTCCTATTAACACCTAGGTGCTTTACGATCTTATGGAAACGTCATAAGAATGTTATGACATTCACCAATGTTAAAGAGGGGACCATCCTGCACAGCCACACATTTGGAGAAACTAGAGGTTACCACACATACCATTTAGGTGTCAGGGGGCAAATGTCGGTTTCAAAATATTACAGACATGCGGCTTCCCTGGTGGCGCAGTGGTTGAGAATCTGCCTGCCAATGCAGGGGACACGGGTTCGAGCCCTGGTCTGGGAAGATCTCACATGCCGCAGAGCAACTAAGCCCATGAGCCACAGCTACTGAGCCTGCGCGTCTGGAGCCTGTGCTCCGCAACAAGAGAGGCCGCGATAGTGAGAGGCCTGCGCATCGGGAGGAAGAGGGGCCCCCACTTGCCGCAACTAGAGAAAGCCCTCGCACAGAAACGAAGACCCAACACAGCCATAAATGAATGAATGAATGAATGAATAAATAAATAAATAAATAAATTTTTTAAAAAAGAATTCCCTTTCCTGGAAGTGTGTGAACAGATAAGTCACATAAGAAACTAAGAGGGCCAGTAAACATATAGTGAAAAATACTAACTCACTAGTTAGCGAATAAAAGTTTAAAAAAAATATATTATGGACATGGCTAAGTCCCTTGCTGACTATTATAAACGCTGTTCTGCTGAAACAGATGCCCCTTTGAGCCCATGTTTACACTCTCTTTTTCGGTAAGTGGTTTCCCCTCTCCGCTCAGGGAGGGAGAGGTGTGAGGATTATAAACTTGCAGAATTGACATAGCTGGAGTCCTGAGATTAGCCTTAGAGGTAACTGCATCATCCTAAAGGAATCCAAGTGGAAGAGGAGTCTTGCAGGACTCTGCATGGGCCGACCTTTATGCAAGTTCAGTTCCTTATTGGATTGGGAAATCAATGTCAAGTATCCGCATCATGCAGCCTTAATAATAATGGTACTAAGGGCCAACATTTGCACCCCATATGCTAAGCACTTTATAGGGTGTTAATCCACTCAACAACCCTCTGAGGACTCTCCTGGTGGTGCAGTGGTTAAGAATCCGCCTGCCAATGCAGGGGACACGGGTTTGAGCCCTGGTCCAGGAAGATCCCTCATGCCGCGGAGCAACTAAGCCCGTGCGCCACAACTACCGAGCCTGCGCTCTAGAGCCTGCGAGCCACAACTACTGAGCCCACGTGCCACAACTACTGAAGCCTGCACACCTAGAGCCCGTGCTCCGCAACAAGAGAAGCCGCGGCAATGAGAAGCCCATGCACCGCAACGAAGAGCAGCCGCAGCTCTCCACGACTAGAGAAAGCCCGCATGCAGCAACGAAGACCCAACGCAGCCAAAAGTAAATAAATAAATAAATAAATAACTCTCTGAAGCAGGTTCTACAACATTATCCCCATTTGACTGATGAAGAAACTGAAGCTTAGAGAGATTAACTTATCCAAGGCTGTACATGGAGGAGCAGGGATTCAAACCCGTCTGACTCCAGAACTTCTGCCATAGCACTTCATGGGGTGTGTCAAATAGATTTCTACATTTTCCAAGTTTTTGATGCCTATAATAGGAGTATTAAGGAAACAAGCAAATTTAATTCATAAAGCTTACGATGCTTTATAAACAAACTCACGCATAGCCCTAGAAATCACCTAGTACAGGGGTCAGCAAACTGTTTCCACAAAGACCCTATAAATATTTAGGCCACGTGGGCCATACGGTGTGTCCTAACTACTACCTCTGACATTGTGTGTAAACAGCAACAGGCAACACCTAAACAAACGGGCATGTCTGTATTCCAATAAAACATTATTTACAAGAACAGGCAGGAGGGAGGTTACATTGTCCTTGCAGCACAGTCTGCCACTCCCTGACCCAGTGGACAGGGCCATGAATGTAGAGTTAGAGCACTTGGCTTCTAACCCTCATTCCATGCCTAAGTGAGCTGGGTGGCCTTCGGCCAGTCACTGCCTGTGTCTAGGCTGTGTACTTCTGCATTAGTTTCTCCCCTATAGGCTGCAAAAATAAGGTGAAACTACATTCGGACACACTAAAACAGATTCTCCATCAAACCCATAAATAATAAACAGTGGCAGCAATACCTTAAGGTAAAGCAGAAGGGAAGAGAGAACTAGCACGTTAAGGGTACTTCTATGTGCCAGGTGCTTTGCAAAACAGACTCGTATTTCATCCTGTTTGCCAACCTTATGGGGTAGTTATCATTATTCCTGTTTTATAAATGAAAAGCATCAGACAAGTTAAATAACGAGCCCCAGGTCACACAGCAAATGAGACGAGAAGCCTAGATCGGAATCCAAGCCAGGGGTAGCTATTCCCGAACAGCAAGCACTCGGGCGATGATTTTGCACAGACGAGGACATCTGAGTGCTTCTGGCAGAGGGTCCTGGAGCCAGGCCTCATTCCCCTCTCTTCCGGACTCTCCCACTCTGTCATCTGTGTTGCCCGCCTCCTCTCCAAAAGATCCTACCCCATTTGGTCTGAAAAAATGATGTGAGACTCTGAGGTTTGTTGCCTTTAGCTCTGAGTGGAAGGACTGTGATTCATGCATGGATTTAAATAGACCAGGAAGCCCAGAACTCTGGGGCAAAGCAGCCTAAAGAAGCAGGGCAAGAGAAAAGGAGGACAGAGGACACCCTCAGAGAACCCCTGACTGGTCCTGCTGACCGCACCAGAGTCGTGGGTCCACGGGTTCTGCGTCTGACAACTTAGCTGAGGGTAAGAGTCTATGTGACAAAACACAGCCTATGGAAGTACTCAATCGTGCCTGACTTGTCTGCCTCCTTAACTAGTGCATTGCAGGTTACAGCCATCAGTTTAAAACTAAGTACTTTGGAAATAGGGCTGGGAAAGGAGAAACCACCCAAGAAATGGGATCATCATTGCTTCCTTTATCAAAAAAACAAAAAAAGAAAGAAAAAGAAACACATTTCCCAAATGTGGGAGGATACATATGTCAAGGAAGAAAATTGAAACAACAAACAAAAACAAAAAACCCAAACTGCTTAGCTGAGCATTCAAGACCTACCAAAATCTGCTGGAACACACAGAGCACTGTCTTCCAGCCTCGACCACAGAGCCCTCACACAGTCTGCACTTCAGCCTCCACCAAGCTTCACCCATGCTCAGGCATGTTCCCCTGCTGCTCCCTCTGCCTGAAGGAATGAAGCCGTGATCTGCTCTCCATGGCTGCCTGCTAAAACTCCACCCCTCAAAGTCCAGATCACATGTCACCTTCTAGATCACAAATGTCAAAGCCGAGAACTTCAGAAACAGATCATCAAGGTCAAATCCTTCAGGTTACATAACAGGAAACCAAGGCCCAAAGGGGTTAAGTCACACAGCTGGGCAGTAAAGACTTGGTCTGGAAACCAAGTTAGCTGATCTGACTTGGGGGCGGAGGGGCAGGGAGGCACGCCTCACCAGCACCTTCAGGGTGAGTGACGACCCCAGGAAAGCCCTCTCTTCCTCCTCCTCCTAGAAGCCCCAGGCCTGCTTACAAGCTCGCCGAACTCTCCCCTCCATTCCAGGTGAGAGTGGTTTTGTGTGTCCATATTCCTGCTTGCCTGCTGCAGAGGGATCAAAACCATGTCTTTCCCATCGTGTTATCCCAGTACCTAGCTAGCGCTGCACAGAGTGGGCCTTCAGGGGGCTGTAACAGTCATTCGACAAAACAAAAACACCAGAAAACAACCTCCCTCCCCAACTCCGGTCCTGTCTTCCTCCAATCAATCGGCCTCCATGCACTGCCAGAGGGACCCACCTACAGCACGGATCTCACCACACCTCTGCTCATCTGAAACCCTTAAATGCACACCATGCACATCATGATATCCACGATTCCGCATGAAAAACTTAGAAGAGCCCTTCCTGCCCTTGAGCCTCATTTCCTGCCACCCAGAGCACCACAAGGACTTCTTCACCTCCGAACCCTATGCTTGCTGTTCCCTCTCCCCGGGATGCACTGCAAGAGTTCCCTTTGTCCCCAGCTCTCTTCTACATGGCTAACCCCTACTCATCCCACAAGATTCAGAATGTCTAAGAAATGGCCTCCTTGAGGAAACCATCCCAGATTACCCGTTCCCTCCCCCCACTCCAGATGAGATGCCCTCCTCCGTGCTGCCAAAGCACCTTGGCATCCATCCTGCGTAGTTCTCAGCACAGAGAATTGCATCTATTTGTCTACACACCTGCCCTCCACCTCCCACTAGACCATCACTTAGGGCAGGAGCACCTGGCATAAAACCCGATACATTAACTTAGACTGAATAATCTTCTCCTTCACTAGTTACAATCAGACCCAAGAAATATACATAGTGCATCATTTCATTAAAGTATTTTAAAATACAGGTCCACAGATCTCAGCAAAAAAAGCTCTTACTACACACCCAGTCTTTCAATAAAGAGCTCAAGATGCATAATGGCATTATGAACTACCAGGAAGTCAACACGTCAAGAGTGCCTTTAGAGAGGTGTGCTGACCTAGCCAGTGGCCGACTGGCCAGAGTCTGGGTATGTGACCGACTCCCACTAAGTACAGGGATGGAAGAGGAAAGTTCTGACACAGTGACCGAGGGGAGGTTTGACAAAGGGAAGCTCTTCCCAGGAAGCCTCTCAGCGCCCAGGCGAGTCCCCGGGCACTCCTCTCCTGGGAAGCGAGCACACAGTAACTTCAGAAGACCTGCCTGAGCTGGCCACCAGGGCACCTGAGACTGGGGGCCGGGGGACTGTCAACAGACTAGCCTCTCAGAATTCACAGTATCCAGTTCACACGGTGCATAATTAGTAACAGCACCCGTGCACAGGGAGCTAAGATAGGAAGAAAAGCAAACAGCTAACCCAAGGAAGAACTGATTCCTGTCTAAGAAGCATGCCTGCACCACTGAACTTGAGGGGGAGGTAGGAGGTGCGGGGCAAAGGGGACGTGAGCAGAAAATGAGGGCAAGTTTCACTGAGAAAGTAGCATTCCCAGAACAGATGGGCTTTCAAATGATTCAAAATTTAACATTTCAGGGGCTTCCCTGGTGGCGCAGTGGTTGAGAGTCCGCCTGTCGATGCTAGGGGACACGGGTTCATGCCCCGGTCCGCGAAGAATCCCAGCCCCGATCCGATCCGGGAAGAATACCACATGCCGCGGAGCGGCTGGGCCCATGAGCCATGGCCGCTGAGCCTGCGCGTCCGGAGCCTGTGCTCCGCAACGGGAGAGGCCACAGCAGCGAGAGGCCCGCGTACGGCAAAAAAAAAAAAAAAAAAAAAAAAATTGAACATTTCAGGAAAATTGCCTGTTTGTTAACCTGAGCTGGCATCCAGGCTGAGGACGGTAAACTGATGCTATTTTTTTCCTCTCGCTCACCTGCAGGATCAATTTACAAACATCCTTTCCTAACCTTGCCCAGATTCATCCACTCATAAGCAAATGGCCGTGCTCCCTCAGTAAGGAAAGTCACAGTGAACCAAGCAGGTGAGTGGATTCTGCATGAGGTCCTTCCCCACCCTCCACACCCACCAGAAGGCTGAACCTTACCCAGTTGTCTTCTTAGGTAACAGCACCACCAGCCAGCCAAGAATCATCTCTTACCGGCTCCTCCCTTCCCCCCATTCCACTGCCCCTCCAACTAGGGAACAGGCCACCAGGCCAATTCCTCCTCCAAGTCCTCCCTGAGAAGTCCCTCCTTTCTGGCCTCCTCTCTCCAACCCCATGACCTCTGCTCCACTCCAGTCCTCACCACCTCCCATTCTGAACTGTCGCAACAGCCTCTTGCCCTTCCTGCCACCACCTCCAGTCTGGCTGCACCAACTTCACCAGACTTAGCTTCCTAAAATAAATAATTGTATCATTCTTGCCTAGTTAAAAAGCCCTCTGGGTCCCCATTTTTTAGGAGATCGCAGCCCTCCGAGGCACTCCTCCCCATATGCTGAGCACCCTGCTGACCCCAGGGTGTGCTCTCATCCCCCCCATCTCAACTTTCACCCACGCCTCTGCCTTATCGCACTTGCTCCACCTAGCACACCCTTCAAGATCCACTTCAGGGAGCCGGATTCTTCCAGCTCCATTCTTCTTCCTCAAAATTGCTTTGCCAATTCGGGCTCTTTTGTGTTTCCATATGAATTTTAAAAGTTTTTGTTCTAGTTCTGTGAAACATGCCATTGGTAACTTGATAGGGATTGCACTGAATCTGTAGATGGCCTTGGGTAGTATGGTCATTTTAATAATATGTATTCTTCCAATCCAAGAACACAGTATGCATTTCCATCTGTTTGTGTAATCTTGGATTTCTTTCATCAGCGTCTTAAAGCTTTCAGAGTACAGGTCTTTTGCCTTCTTAGGTAGGTTTATTCCTAGGAATTTTATTCTTTTTGTTGCGATAGTAAATGGGATTGTTTCCTTTATATACACACTACTATATATAAAATAGATGACCAACAAGGGCCTCCTGTATAGCACAGGGAGCTATACTCAAAATCTTGCAATAACTAAAATGGAAAAGAATCTAAAAAAGAAAAAAATATATATGTATATATATATACACATACATCTGAATCACTTTGCTATGCACCTGAAACTAACACAACATTGTAAATCAACTATATTTTAATAAAAAAAAATTTTTTAAGACCCAGTTCAAATACCACCTCTTCTTTAAAGTCTTTGCCAGCCGCTAAACGAGGGCAACCAACCATTCCTGTTTGCACCTGTTGTCCTGGAGTAATTACTGAAAGCAGCACACTGACTTCCCCAGGGCCCTGCTGTGGATGATAAATTATATGGCCCTCCTACCTAAAATCTACCCTGACCCAAAGACAGCGCTCGTTACTTGTGTAACTGTGTCTTTTGCTAGAGCGTGTGTTCCTCAAGAGCAATCAAGCCATATTATCTCAGTATGGACTTCCAGCACCTGAAGACTGCCTGCACCTGGGGCAGTGCTCAATGAACACTCATGGAATCAAAGAATGAATCTGATCCGAAGAAAACTGTAGCAATCAGTTTTATCTAAACTTCATCTAAAATGCCAGTGGGGAAAATTTCTAAATCAGAATTAGATCGAAAAAATCCTGGGCCAAAAATTCAGGCCATGAAAGCATCTGTCACATAAACCATTTCTTTCCCTAATCAGTGTTTCTCAACTTTTTTTCAGTATTGTCCCCCTGCCCCAGGAACCTTTTTAGACATTTTTTTCCTAACCATATCCCCCATGAAATGTTAATAGCACAGAGATATATTTGTACTTTATACATAAAAGAGCAAGTATGAAGTTTATTCTTCTTATATAATAATGGGTTCAGAATGGCAATAAAAATGTTAAGTCATGTTTTAAAAGTTAAAGCTATTAACATTAAACTTTGTATTTGCTGAGTAACTTATAATGTAATTTTAATGTAAAAATGTGATGTATCAAATTATACATAAAAATTGCCAATTTCTACATAATAATAGCAATGTAACCAAATTTTTCAAACTTTCAAAACTGCTATTTTTCCAGAAAAGGTAAAACAATTGAAAAAAAATCTTCTTAAAAGTTATTTTTCATGAACTTAACTCTTGTTTTATATGAGAAAATAATTTTTAACTTATCCAGCTGCTACATATTCATTCAGATATCATCAATAGTTTCTCTTTTCAGTACTTGGCATAGTTATTAGTGGGTTGAATAATTCTAATAGGATTAAAGAATAAAATATAAAGTACTTTTATTTAATTTTCAAATCCCAAGTCACACACAAAGCAGTGTGGGTCAAACATAAGCACTTAACATCCACAAGGCAGCCAAAGGCAGACCTAATGGATAAGGAAGTAACCAACAGAAATATGACTTCAGGATCAAGCTATTGATGGACAGAAAGTTCTCCAGTCATAGCCATCTATTTGCCATAGGTTTGTAGTAATGACCCTGCATACATTCTGTATATCTTCCATGAACTCAATGTCAATGTTGCTTGTGTAATACCCAAGAAAAACCAATGAGAGAAATTTAAATGTTAAGAAGTAAGATTTTGCCCACCAAGCTTTGAAGGGCCACAAACCACTGGAACATCTGAGAAGTTTCTGCCTCCCTCCAGAACCAATTTTTGCTGCCCCTGAGGCTGCAAGCCCTAACCTCTGTGTTCCCACGTTTACCCTCCTAGCACCTAGAGAAAAAAACAAAAACCCCCAGCTTACCTAAGAAAACACCCCATTCCACAACTATAATAAGGGCCCCTCTACTACCATCATCTCCTTGGGTACTTTGAAAGAAAAGCGATTCCCATACTATTAGCCTTTCTCCCAAACAAAGGAGCCCCCCACCTCTAAAAGTGTAGACTTTTGGAGCTGGAAGAACACTCAGGGCTCATAGAGCCTTTCCATCTTCAGATGAGGAAACTTAAAAGAGCCCTAAGAGGTTGAGAGACTGGCTCAATCAAGGTCACTATATTGTTATAGACAGAGATCTTGTCAGCCTGGGTCACTGTTGTATCTCCAAGCTAGGCCCAGGCTTGGCACATAACACAGTCAGATGTTTGCACACTTAATGAATGAATGGCTATTGGGCAAATTAGTGACAGAGCTGAGAGCCCAGTTCACCTAATTCCTAACCTACCACTTTTCCAACTACACCAATTTGTCCCTTTTTACTTTCCTAGAATATCAAATAGTGGCCTCAAAGACTATCAAATTTATGTTAAGTGTTTGAAGAGCTTCCCAGCTCTTTTAGTTTCACACATCCAGAGTTGAAGAGCAGGGTCTTGTGCACTTGTGGTAGAGTGCTTCAGCCCACTAAAAGTGAGGGACTTTCCACAAATAAGTCAAGGTACCCGGTTGGCAATGCATCACTTCTTATTTGCTTACCCTGCCTTGATCTCTTTTCTAGAGTTCTTGTTCATGTGCCATATCTCCTTACCCAGACTGAGAACCGTAGAGAGCCGAAACTGCCTTCCGTTTCTAAGACACCTACTAAGTTTAAGCACGAAGCAAATGTTCAATAAATGTTTGCAAAACTTATTCCAATGGAAATGGTGCACCATGAGGGACAAAAGTGGATTTGGCATGAACAAAAAAATTCTGTTTGTACTTTGTTCATTTCCTAGGACCAGTAGAGTACCTAACATGTAATGGGAGCCTAACAGTTACTGGATTTTAAAAAACAAATGAAAGGTATGGCAAAAACTGAGAAGTTATTAAGCATAGTCTTCATTCATTCAATAAATTCATTGAATTTATTCATTCAATAAATATGTATTACCAAGTATCTGTGTGCCAGGCTCTCTGCTGCTCTGAAACCTAATTTCCCCCACAGAGCTAGAGCCCTCCTCCCTAGCAAACGCATGGCATTAGGTTCACCTTGCAGGCTGTGGGCACAGCTAGGGTAGCCATGTCTCAATATGCCCAAGATAGTACCAGTTTACACCTATTGTCCAAGCATTCTCTCCCAACAATGCCCTGGTCTAGACAATTATATCACCCTAAGTGTAGCAAATCTTTTTCAACAAGAAGCCCAGGGATTCAAAAATTTCACTCCACATTTACTAGCTACTCCCAGTCCCCTTTTTTTGGCTGTGCCATGCAGCATGTGGGATCTTAGTTCCCCAACGAGGGATCGAACGCATGCCCCCTGCAGTGGAAGGGCAGAGTTCTAACCACTGGACTGCCAGGGAATTCCCTACTCCCAGTCTTGTTTCCTTATTTCTAATACAGGCATAACACATTAAACTAAATGGTTATAAATAGAAAAGTGGCTGGGGACAAGGCTGGGACATCAGATTGAGACTACACTGTAGGGAGCCTTGCATGCCAAGAACACGGATACATAATTTAATATACAGCAGGGAGCGATAAAAACCTTTAAGGGAGAAAGTGAATGTATAGTCAAAGCACCAAGAAAGTGTTATGACGTTGATTACAGAAAAGATCTAAGACAGGAGGAATGAGAAAAGCCGGCTCCAGGTCGTACCAAAAAGACCCTAAAGCTGTAAATAAAGTTTGTCACAGATGAAAACGGCAACAAATATGCATTTCATCATTTGCCTTTATGTGTAATTTTAAAGTTTCAACAATACATGCAGCTATGCAAGCTCTAGTTCATTGATCTGTGGTCCTGATACCCTCCTTGGAAGGCACAGGTTGTAAGGAAGCATCTGGACAGTCCGGCTTGCCCTCCTGTCGGCCAGTCGTGTAAAGGAGCTGGAGTTCGGTTTTTGTTTTATTTTAAGGGCTACATTTCAACATAGTATTCGTTGTCAAAGGAGTTTCCCGACACTGAAAGAGATGAACAGGAAGCTTAACCCGCCAACTCCAGATCTTCCACTATTGCATCATTTGAAACTAAGCCTCCTCAGTCAGCGACTTGTAAAATTCAAGTCAGGTAAAATGGCAGCAGCAGCCGCTGCGGGTGCTGCTGCTGCGGCCGCCGCCGCTAGCCTCAACTTAAAGCGCCGGAGAGCGCGTTTCTCCGGAACTGCCAACTGCTCAAAGGAACAGTCGATAAATCAACAGGTCCTGCTCGCCCGCCCGAGGGTGCTCAGACCCGGGCGCGCCAGCCACTGGAGGAAGTGGCTAATTATTTAAAGACAGTCGAGACCACTGGAGGCCGGAGTCGGCTCTCCAAGCGCCTTCCCTCCGTCCACCACCCACACTGGGAACCTGCTGGGAAAAGGCCCGGGCCCCGTAGACGGAGGGGAAAGCACCAATTCCTGGGCTGCTGCTCCAGGTCCCTAGCCCTCCAGCCCCTGGACAGCCCTGCACTGCCCGCGGGTGCAGACACCCCGAGGGCTCCTTTTTCCTCCGGCTGTCCCCCTCCTCTCATCGACTGCAAGCCTTTCTGTTCTGCCACCGGAAACTTCCAGAGAAGGTGAGATTCCCAGGTCAAGGGACGATTCTACAAACTCTAAAGGGCCAATGTCGGGACTTCAGAGTCAGACCTCATAAAGCCTAGGCGTCCCTGGTGAGGCTCAGTACTGCTCTGTACTGCGGGTCCTGCGCTCCCGCACGTTCGCACCCATCCACCCGCTAGCCGGACGTGGTGTCCTCCGATCCGCAAGAGCCCACGGTGCCGGCGCCCGCAACTTCAGCAGCGCCTCCGCTCCGAGAGCCGCAGAGACCCTCCTCGCTCCAGCGAGGACAGACCTCCCAAGGCCTGGTGTCCCCAGCCGCAACCCCGTCCCTTCCTCCGGGAGGGAGGCTGCAGGTCCCAGACAGGGAACCAAGGGGGCGGGACCTTGGCCGTCCCTGCCGGACTCGCTCAACCCTGCCGAGCTCGCTCATTCCTCCCGGGCTCCAGGGGCAGTGCCCACACTCCCCACCGGCCAGTACCTCGTCCGCTTCCAACTCTGCTCCGTTGCCTACGAGCGCCATGTTCCTCCTCCGGCTGCCGCCGCCCAGAAACCAAACAGGGAGCTCAGAGCCAACTCAGTTTCTCGGCTCCGGGCTCAGCCCAGCGCCAGCAAAGGAGGAAGAGGATGGCCCCGCGCTCCCGCCGGGTCCCCGGCGGGGCCAGCGCGCAGCTGAGGGTGTGCTTTCCCCGCCCACGGCGCCCGCACACCAGACGAGCATCCATTTCCCGAGCCGGCGCCGGGGGGCGGGCCTCTACACAAACTCAGCCCCCTGCAGGCCTTGCCCCGCCCTCTACGCGGCTCTGACTAGAGCAGCCAATCAGATTCTCCAATGCTTTTCCGCCTCCAGACGGCATCCACTTAGGATCCTCGTGGGCGGAGTCACCTAGTGGGCGGAGTCACCTAGTGGGCGGAGTCACCTAGTGGGCGGAGTCACCTAGTGGGCGGAGTCACCTCGTGGGCGGAGTCACCTCGTGGGCGGAGTCACCTCGTGGGCGGAGTCACCTCGTGGGCGGAGTCACCTCGTGGGCGGAGTCACCTCGTGGGCGGAGTCACCTCGTGGGCGGAGTCACCTCGTGGGCGGAGTCACCTCGTGGGCGGAGTCACCTCGTGGGCGGAGTCACCTCGTGGGCGGAGTCACTGGCGAACTTCGCTGGTCTGGCCCACTCTCTGGGAAGGCACCTGAGAGTACCAGCTTCCAGTACTCTGTGAGGAGGCCTGGAGCCAAGAGAGCGCTGGGTTAACGAGGCCAACCAAGGTCAAAGCCACCTATCCCTGATGCCCCTTTGAACCGTCCACCTGGTCCCTGGGCCAGTGCCAGTCCCCTTCCCTCGCCAGGTGCGCACAGCATCTCGCAGATGGTGAGGCCAGAGAGCAGCCTTGAGTCAAGGTCACAAGTCACGCAAAGGTCTCTGTCATTCCACCTGTCCAGACACTAAGTCAGGGACATCATCTTCAGATACAGGAATGCCGTGTTTGCTTCTGTGTATGTTTGAAAAATAACAGAAAAACCACAGGACATATATTTATACAACTTAAAGCTCCTCTACCCCTCCTCCCAATATCCTGTCATGATGACCCATTTTGAAACCCCAAACATATGTGCATAATTCGTGCTTGAACTATAAGATCCATGAGGGTGGGGATGCTGTTTGTCTTCTTCAAAACTGTATCCCCAGCACCTAGAACAGTGCCTTACACGTAGTAGATGCTCAACAGATATTTGTTGGCTTCGTTTAGAAATTGATTCCTGTGTCTAACATGTAAGGTAATTGAACTATCCAACTGAAAAATTATAAGCTACATTTTTTAGGGTATTTGGGGGGGGGTTGGTCAGCTTTATTTTACATACGATAAAGTTCACCAAGTTTAAGTTTGTAATTTGATAACAGATGTTTACAAAACACCATTCCAATCATGAAAACACACCCAAAAAGTTCCCTGTGCCTCTTTGCTGTCAATTTACTTCCCCCACTCCCTGGCCTCTGGCAACCACTGATCTGCTTTCTGTCACTCTCATTTTGCCTTTTCTAGAATTTCATATAAATTCTATCACAGAGCACAGGATCTTTTGTGTCTGGCTCATGAAGGGCTATTTAATGGTCATCCAGTGACAATTATAAAAATTGCTAACATTTATTGAGTACTTATTATGTGCCAGGACTATGCTGAGCCCCTTGCATAAATTAACTCCTTTACCCTTCATAACCCCATGAAGTAGGTGCTGTTAACTTACAGATGAGTGAAATGAGGGTCAGAGAGTTTAAGTAACTTGTTTGAGGTCAGCCAGCTATTAAGGAAGTAGGGATGCCAGAATCTGAACTTCAGCAATCTGACCTTAAGGTGTGGTGTTAACCATTGTTCTGCACTGCCTCCAGCCACCACCTTCCCTTTCTTTCTCCCTATTTGTTTCAGTAGATCAGCTGCCTGCACATGTCTATTACACATACTTTCAGTGAATCACCTTAGCATTCTTGAAACTTGCTCTACAATTTTAATGAGTCACTATGTACCTTTATACTAGAAAAATAAAATGGCTTCCACCCCACAAACAACATGGGAAAAAATGGATTAGATTACGGTGATGATTGCACAACTCTATGATTTACTACAAATCCTTGAAGTATATAATTATAATGGGTGAGTTTTATGGTCATGTACATTATATTTCAATAATGCCACTTTTAAAAACAGGTTAACACATTCTTTCAGCACTCTTAGAATCAGATATGTGGAGCTAGAAAGGACCTAGGGGTCATTTAATTCCAATACACCTGAAAGTTTCCATTCCTCCCCCAACCTCCTGTTTATGCTTAGCTTTCTGAGGCTGGATTTCCTGTCTGGGTCCAGATTCCACTCTGTATTGCTCATGCATGATTCCGTTTTTTAAAGTTCTAAAATTTAGTTGGCTCCTAAATTAATATTACATTATTTGACATTAAACCATCCTGTGGTGGCTTCTTCCTCTCTTGTATGCTTTATTATTGTCTTTCAAATTTCACCTCCTCAAATTTTGAAGAGGTACAAAAGAACTTGGCACTAATTAGTGGCATGATTATGTTATAGTGAAAATCAAGTTTAATTTTTCAGAAATGATTCTTATAGATAAAAGTTGGTAATTTTTTTTAAATGAGAGATCAAATCTGAAGCCCTGTATACCTTAATAACAATTAACATTATTTATTTATTTTGGGCTGCATTGGTTCTTCGTTGCTGCACATGGTCTTTCTCTAGTTGTGGTGAGCAGGGGCTACTCTCCGTTGCGGTGCACAGGCTTCTCATTGCGGTGGCTTCTCTTTCTGCGGAGCACAGGCTCTAGGCACGCGGGCTTCAGTAGTTGTGGTGTGCGGGCTCAGTAGTTGTGGCTCACAGGCTTAGTTGCTCCATGGCATGTGGGATCTTCCCAGACCAGGGCTTGAACCCTAGTCCCCTGCATTGGCATGCGGGTTCTTAACCACTGTGCCACCAGGGAAGTCCTGCCCTGTATACTATTTTTTTTTAAACATCTTTATTGGAGTATAATTGCTTTACAATAGTGTATTAGTTTCTGCTTTAAAACAAAGTGAATCAGCTATACATATACATATATCCCCATATCTCCTCCCTCTTGCAACTCCCTCCCACCCTCCCTATCCCACCCTTCTAGGTGGTCACAAAGCACCCAGCTGAACTCCCTGTGCTACGCGGCTGCTTCCCACTAGCTATCTATTTCACATTTGGTAGTGTATATATGTCCATGCCATTCCCTCCCTCTCCATCACCTACTACCGTGTCTTCCTGCTACCTCTTAGCATTTATCACTATCTGAAAATATCTTGTTCATTTATCTGTTTACTTGCTTCTGGTCTATCTCCCTCAACAACACCCTCACATACACTGTAGTGTAAGCTCCATGAGGGAAGGAACCTTGTGTTTTGTGTATACAGCAAAACCCCAGTGCCCAACTCTAAATGGATATGTCATAAATGGTTATTGAGTGAATGAATGAAAGTATATAAAGTGCATAGTACACAGAGCATTTTGTTTAGACCTTGAAATGCCAATGCTTTAGCATAATGATTTTTTTAAAAACAGGGAAAACCAGTAATAATGAGGGAGATTAAAGAATGCAAATTACATGGAATCTAAAAAGTAAATAATGTTTTTCATAGGGTGATGTGGCATGCATGATGACTATCTTTAATGCCTACTCATTTTTTTCAAAATTATACAAGAGCTAAGTACTTAGAGGTCCCTCAGTGACCTAAAGGAGATTAATTCAGGTCCCTGAGAGAGGCTTAAATGCTAGGGGAAAAAACCTCATCATTTAGTGGAGGCTGAAATTCTCCCTTAAGAATATCCCTGCTCTAGGCATTTGGAGCTGGGTAAACACTCATTTTGCCCTGTTTATCAGTTCACTTTTTCACACACACATATACCTATAACCTTTCCAATCACCTTCCTATTTACTTTCACTCTATCTCTTTAAATTAGAATAATCTCATTTTTTTCAGATGAGGAGAGACCCACAGAAGAGAAAAGCAGAACAGAGACTAACTGCGGCAATATGAAACCTCAGAGTGCAGTGTTGAGGATTTAAAAACAAGAATAAATAAGGAATCTGTGGCAGAGGTGCTCTTTGCCACCTGCTGTTTGTTCTCCCCTTGTTCTATTGGTAAGAGAACCTGATTTTATATAAGGCAGCACGGTGTCCAGCTAAAAGATGGCATTTTCAAGAACTCCTTTACAACTAGGAATAGCCAATGTAACTAAATTCCAGTCAATGAAATATATTATATTTGACTTCCAGGAAGGCTATTTAAAGGGAAAGGACTGAACAAAGGCATATGGCACTTTTGCCCTTCTACCTCTCCTCCTTCCAACAGCCTGGAACAGACATGATGGTTGGAGCTCCTGCTGCCCTTTTGGACCATGAAGTAATACCTTGAGAATGGAAGCCATAAACTAGAATAGTGGGACAAAAAGACAGAAAGAGTCCGGATTCCTGATGACCGTGGAGCTACCACACAAGTACTTGACCAGCAACCTCCAAATTTCTATTATTCTCAATTACTATTAATTATATTAATTTCCATTACTATCTTGTTTAAGTCACCATTATACTGAGTTTTCTGTTAGATGCAAACAATCTTAAATGTATATGTGTAAGTATCTAATTCAAAGTGTTATTAGATGTTCTGGGTTCCCATATGCCTTCCCACTGATTTCGGCTGAAGCATCTGGAACTTCTAACCCAGTGTTGAATTGGAGTAGCCTACTTAGAGCAGTTTTGTAGCCCATGCACACCTTCTTTCCTGAAGACACCTCCTTCAAGTCCTCTTTCTCGGGGTTCTGTTGTGCCTTCTTTTCTGGCATGTTTCCCCTTACACTGCTAGAATCCATTATTGTCCTACAATCCAAATATTCTTCACATTCTGAATAATACTAGCATCTTTTTTATGATAAAAAAATTGTATTTCATGCACAGTTTTAGTAAACCAATAATTATCTTTAGCCATCTTTGGCAATTCTATTCTCATATCCACTTACAGGCTTAGTACTTACAACACTTCTGACTGAGCACTTTGGATTTATATTAGGCAATTCCTACACTCACCGAGAAGAGTCAGATACAAACCTCCTCCCTAAGATCTACACATAGTAACATCTATATTCTAAAATCAGTTTTGACTCAGCACTAAAATGTAGCTCTACGTGTCTCTAAAGCAATGGCTCTCAAACTTAAGCATGCATCAGAATCACTCAGAGGGCTTGTTGAAACACAGATTGCTGGTTCCAATCCCCAGAGTTTCTGATTAGACAGGTCTGGGATGGGGTCCACTTGTTGCTGCAGCTGCTACTGCTAATTCAAGAACCAGGCCTTAAGAATCGCTGCTCTAAACCGTGGTGAGCAACTTGAGCTCCCTGGGCACAAGCAGCCTACCTGGAAGATATAGCCCACCCTCTAAGGGATCAAGGTGAAAAGCTAGAAAAGTGCTTTTGTGCTGCTACTTAGCATACAAAGACTAACATTAACATTCCATCTAAACGAAACGCTGTAACCGTTTTCTCCTTGATATTCTTTCAACAATGAGGAAAACAATCTAAGTGGTGAAAATATAGCTTTATTTTCATATGATTCAATAAAACCACATTCATTTCATTTTCATCAATTTTTCCTTTTGTTCAATTGACCGACGTGAAAAAGAGGTAGGTCCTCACTGCTCCAAGTGAGCCTGATTCCCATGCAGATACTGGACCATCAGTAATTAAGCCTCATCTCTTAGCTCCTTGAGACCCTGATTTGTGATCTTTGAACAATCCACTTCAATTCTTTCAGCTTCTTTTGTGGGTGTCAAATATAGAGTGAGGGATAAAAATACATGACTTTCCATATCCACGAGACTACAACCCTGGGATTTAGTTGGAGTGAAGGAAGCTCTCCTTGATTCACAGTTACGACAGAGAGTGGAATGTGGTGACTGGAAGCAGCCACGGAGGTGATTTTACATGTTCCCAAGTTACCAGGTATCTCAAGTAATTTCCCCCAAAATGCCATACTAGCTAATATGCTGGTATAAACATTTTTAAGGGGAAATAATTTACACTATTCTCTATACTTTATACTATCTATATACTTTCATGTCATTTTGATGTTTCTAGCTGACTTGGAATTTCCCATTGATTTCTAGAAACATATATAAACATTGAAAAGTAGGCTCCAGGGTGATGGGCCTCAGGTGCAGTTTGAGAGCCTCTGACACCGCTCAGAAGTTATATGTGGGCTCAGAGGCATAGTATTATTTCTGCACATCTGAACTGTTTTATTGCCTCCTCAGCACCTTCACTGTGAGGTGGGCAGGGCTTACATCTCAACAGATGAGAAAACTGAGGTTCTGAGATGTTAGACAACCTGCCCAAAGTCATTACTGAGTGGGGATCAACCACATGTTAAGGCCCTTTTCTGTTTACATCCTTTATAAAGGATATAACTGTGGCCTGGAGGCTGTTTTTTGGAGAGGCTAGGAAAGGCTTAAATACCCCCAAATCTGCCTCAGTACAACAAACATACCCCAGAAACTGGTGAGCCCACCTACCACTCACCAACACCCCACAACCCACCCCCGACACTGCCAGCTGTTTATTTTGTCATTATCAGACAATTCCAAAGCCTTTGGAGACATAAGACACTTGGTGAACTCAAAATCTGCACTTCATGCAGAAGGGATCTATAAAAATCATAAATGTCAAACTGTGAAGAATGCTGACACAAGTCCAGAGAAGTACCTCCTGCAGGTAACAACCTTCAACCACAAAAAACCTACCTGAAGGCACTGAAGAGAGACCCAAAAAAGGTAGATTCTGAAGGCTGCTGGGGTCTCATACTCCAGAAAGAACTTACTCTGTGGCTTACTTGTTTTTTATGGCATTAGCCTGAGGAGAGCCTGTGTGATTTAATTGGTTCAAAGAACATGAGGACAGAGTTCAGGGCAAACACAGCAGCTGGAAATTGAGAGGAGATATCCAGGAAAGGGAAGGGGGGATGGGGTTTAACTCCTGGGACTATAAACTCCTGTCCAAATCTCTGGCTGACCCCTGACCCGTACACCTGTGAGGCCAACTCCAAGCAGCCCAGATAAGGTTAAAAGAACTGAGCTGAAATCTCAGCAGCCACTCACACTAGGGGAAAGAGTGTTTATTGTTTGTGTTTATCCAAATTAACTGATTTAAAAAATAATCAGTCAATACTGTTCAGAGGATCTAAAAGAATCCAACTCAAACTCTGGTGTATTTGATTCCAAAGTTATCTTTCTAGCTGCTTCCTACCTATTTAAGTAATCTCCTTTCAAGCATTGTAGGTGGGAATAGGAAAATTAGCACATCTTCCTTGAATAGTTTGGCAATGACGATCCAGAGTTTAAAAACCCCATAGCTGGAAATTTATCCTATAGATATACTCACATATATGTAAAACTGCTAATGCACAAGGTTACTCACTGTGGCAATACCTGTAATAATACAAGCTTGACATCTATCTAACTATCCATCAGCAGAGAACTGGCTAAATACCTTGTGATACTTCCAAATAATGGAGTATTCTTCAGCCTTAAAATAAAGTACATAAAAATGAGGAACCCCTTTAAGGGCTGATACTGAATCATCTCCAACATATATTATTAAGTGAAATAAACAAGGCACAAAGCAGTATTCATTGTTCCCCAATATCCTTTCACACTTCTTCCAAAATTTTTAGCCAGATACTTCCTCATCTGGAATCGACTGTCTTTTCCAGTGTCCCTTGCAGCTGGGTGTGGCCATGGGATTGAGGTCTCCTCAATGAGGTTTGAGCAAAACTCTTATGTGGCAGCTTCTAGGACCCTTCCTTAGACACAGGTATTCTGTGACCTTTGC
This sequence comes from Mesoplodon bidens, assembly GCF_964165515.1. Classification (NCBI taxonomy): domain Eukaryota; kingdom Metazoa; phylum Chordata; class Mammalia; order Artiodactyla; family Ziphiidae; genus Mesoplodon; species Mesoplodon bidens. Next base: position 63,673,085 of record NC_138162.1, on the reverse strand, counting down.
CCTTTGTCTTCATTGGACACATCCTTCATTGGATACACTCCATCCTGCTGTCTAGAATATGGATACTCTCATCTTGGTTCATGATTGAGCTGGAAGAAACCTCACTGCTTCTTGGAGATCCGGCAAGTACCAGCTCTGGATCACATACACTTGGAATTTTACATGAGAGAGAAACTTCCATCTTGTTAAAAATCACAGTTATTTTGGGTCTTGAGTTATTTGAAGTTGAATCTAATCCTAACTCTTACACAGGTATAAACACTGCAAGGATTTTGCCAGATCTGGCTAATTTGCCCTCCAGAAAGACTGTGCCAATTTGCACTGCAATGAGTACTAGATAGCCCTTTTTGCTGCACTGCGTTGCCTCTCAGATGCCAGATGCCGATGCCAGCTGCCGGATGCCTAATGGATCCAGAGACAGGTAGAAAGGACCCATAAATGTGACCTGGACACCAGGACAGGCAGAGGTACCAATGCCAACAAGAAGGAACTTCAGAAATTGAAGCTTCCCTTACTGACACTGGTTTCAACTAACCAGCCTCTCTTGTTCTTCTCACTTTCTTCAGGTTCAAGAGCTTTGTTCTCTTCTATTCTGAGTCCCCTCCAATACCAGCCCCAGACCTATTTCCTGGTGGGAAACCAAGAATTTGGATGCCTGCCTCTCAAATAGAGAAAGAAAGAGCAGCAGACTTCACCCAGTGTCCGCGTCTCCTGCCTGCTGAATGTGGCACCGGCCAGCAGAGTTGGGTGTGCTGATCCATAGCCCTGACTGATATATCAAACTGATATATCAAAGCAGGAAATAAGAAGATATGATCAGGAAGCAATTTAATTCTCTTTCCCACTGTCCCTTCTGGTCATGCTATTTTCTGCTCCTGGGTAGAATCTTAGGTAGGTGCCATAGCTTTTGACATCACTCGGGGATATTCTGGAGTCTAGCCCAGCCTAATAATCATAAAAACCCAAACATCATTCAATTTAAAATTCCCCCCATCCCATTTCAAGCTTCTGTAGAGGGAAAAGAGAAGACAGACTGTTTCTTTCCTCTTTCTCACTCTTCCTCCTCACCTCTATCACTAGCTACAATTCTGGGATCCTCATAGGATAGAGATGTTGGAGGGTACATATTTGTAATGAGTAGTAGGTCCCAGAGATCTAATGCACAGTATAATGAATAATGACAACCATACTATATTATAATCATTAGACTTGCTAAGAGACTAGAACTAATTAATTATTCCAACCACTAAAAAGGAGTGACAATTATGTACCATGATAAAGGTGCTAATTATCAATTGCTACAATGGCAATCATCTTGCAATATATAAATGTATCAAATTAACCTGTTGTACACCTTAAATTTACACAGTGTTTTATGTCAAATACGTTTCAAGTCAAAATAAAAATATATAAAAAATTTAAATGTGGTGACCCTCCAAGGTTGGAATGACAGAGATAAAGGGCACAAGAGCTCTCACTTGACTGCTACGGGTGCCCTCTTCGTGGGACAGATGACTAAAGTTGATTCTTCCTGTCACAAAGGACTTTTGAGGGTTGTTTGGAGATTTCTGCAGGTATGGATTTTAGCCTCCCTCATCCCCAGCGCTTCCCAGAGAAAAATGCTTCTTTGGCAAGGGGGGGACCCTTCACTCCCACCATGTGTTCCCAGAGAATGTCTGAAGATCCTGTTAAAGACAACGTACAGTCAGCTCTATCTGTGAGCATCTCATCTAATGGTATACAAGAAACACACATTTGTCCCCGACATCAGAGGACGTGCAACTTGCCTCTAAGGAAGCCCTTCTTTCCGGCTAAGTCCCCAACCAGGCTTTACATACACCTCCCCCAGCATAGGCAGACACCAATCCCTCTGCCCTAAAGCTCTGGTGGATGCCTATCAAGTTTTCTGAGTGGTTTTACTGAAAGCTCCTTTGCTTGAATAGAAGGGAAGGAACAGCCCCCATCCCACTCTCCTCTTCCCCCAGAGTGGGGTAGAAAGAGAATTTGCAGAGGACACCACAGTTCTCTCCCCTAGAATCAGCTTTACTCTTATTATTCCAATGACCTCTCAGGAATTCTTAGCATTCTCTTGCATCACCTTGAAGTGGATAATAATCCAAGGTCACAAAGCAGGTTCCGGAACTCACTCTCTTTGCATGTGCTACAACAGATGGCCTAGTCCCTACCTTGCCTGTAAGGGTGAAGGTGAGGGTCCTTGGCACACTTTGTTTTATTTTTAGGCCTTTGGGTCTTCAAACAGATAACACTGTTTGCCTCCAGGGAGAGAAACTGTCTGTTGGCGAACACAGAAGTGGACAGAATAATTTTCAGAATACACTAAAGAGATACGCTGCAAAAAACGTCTCTGTCGTTTCTCTGGTAGACTGCCTCTTCGTTTTAAATACCCAAACGTCCTAGAATATATACTTTTCAAGACGTTTTTCAGCCAACATTTACATAAGAAAAAAATTATATTAACATTCCCGAAATACTTTTCAGGAAAAGTCTTATGTTATAGTCCAAAAACAATTGGTAGAATATTAGAATCTTACCTAAATGGTTTTGAAAAGTGTACTGAGTGTCAGCACCAGGTTTCTGCCTCAAAGATGGTGCTGATGCAGAGACACGACTGCCTGCAAAACAAATATTGTTTATAACCATACGAGTTGTTTGGTGACACGGAGCATTTTTTATCCTAGCAAAACTGTTTAACAGTGTTTTGATTATATTTTAGGAAATTTAGGGAGCTTAGAGTCGATATTTAATGCGTTATAATTTTTCTTATTTAATATTTTACTTACTAGAGCAATGTTTCATAATCCTGCCTAAAGAGTACAAGGTTCTCTGTAATTTTTCTTTGACCCAGTTTACTAATGGCTGGTCCCAGTTAGATAACTGCTTGTAAATGACTGATAACTGCAAACAATTTCTGTCCAGCAGAAAAGTTTTCCCCAAAGTTTTATTACCCTGAATTACATTAACCAGTTTTGCATCCGCTTATCAACCTCATTTTATATTCTTTCTTTCAATGACTATAGATACATATGTTTCTCCTATGCTCCTTTGAACCAGTGTTAGGATCCTGCTGGTTTCATTATTAATGAATTAAATACGTTTTTTTTTTTTTTTTTTTTTTTTTTTTTTTTTTTTGCGGTACGCGGGCCCCTCACTGTTGTGGCCTCTCCCGTTGCGGAGCACAGGCTCCGGACGCGTAGGCTCAGCGGCCATGGCTCACGGGCCCAGCCGTTCCGCGGCATGTGGGATCCTCCCGGACCAGGGCATGAACCTGTGTCCCCTGCATCGGCAGGCGGACTCTCAACCACTGCGCCACCAGGGAAGCCCTAAATACGTTTTTAAACATGTGCTCACAGTATGTTTGTATTAGTCATGTTTTTAGCTTTCTGAAAATTCTAAAATGATAATTCAAATGTTGAAGGAAGAAATTTTAGAACCACGATCATATCATTCCATTTATATGAATGTGTATATGTATATGAAAAAGGAAATATTTGAAATAATTTTTACCAAGATAGTTAACGTTAGTGGTTTTGAAACCGAGGGTAATCATCAGTTAGACCCACTAAATCTGGAACCTGCCTTCACTGATCACGCTTGCTTTAACTGTTGCTACAAAAACTTTGATGTCCTTAAGCAGCATGTAGCCTAGACTATAAGGTGTTTGCCTGAGTTGTGGTTTTTTTTTTTTTTAGGAATTTGGAGTCAGCTGTGTCCAGTTCAAGCTCAAGCCAGTTAAGAAGGGTTAGGATGGGGCTTCCCCGGTGGCGCAGTGGTTGAGAGTCCGCCTGCCAATGCAGGGGACATGGGTTCGTTCCTCGGTCTGGGAAAATCCCACATGCCGCGGAGCGGCTGGGCCTGTGAGCCATGGCCGCTGAGCCTGCGCGCTCGGAGTCTGTGCTCCGCAGTGGGAGGCCCACATACCGCAAAAAAAAAAAAAAAAAGGTTAGGACCACCGACCCTCCAACTAGGTGTATACCAGTGATCTTTTGACATCAGAGGGCCAAAAATTTCACCCTCAGGAAGCGCGTACCCACCATTTCCTGATCACGGGTCCAGTGAGGAAGGCTGTAGCTGCTACGCCTGCGCAGAACGACAATTACCGGAACTTTTTATTTCCAATCACTCTTCCGCAGGCTCCCTACGCCTCAGACAGCCCTGCTTCTCAATCCCAAAAGTACCCCGAGCCCCTTGCCTTAGGAGAGATGAATCTGAGAATTGTGCTCCTATCTCGTCGCCTGGTTGCCTGGAGAATAAACCCTTTCTCGGCGGCAAACGTCGGCATCTCAGCGTTTGGCTTGCTGCGCCTCAGGAAAAACAGACCTGGGTTCAACAACGTTCTTCTCTGAGAGATGGGTAGAGTATTTTTCACTTTCTTTTAAATACATTCCTTTACTGTTTACATTACTTTACAGTGGACTTGCATCATTTTTAAAATTAGGGGGAAGGGCTTCCCTGGTGGCGCAGTGGTTGAGAGTCCGCCTGCCTATGCAGGGGACACGGGTTCGTGCCCCAGTCCGGGAAGATCCCACGTGCCACGGAGCGGCTGGGCCCGTGAGCCATGGCCGCTGAGTCTGCGCGTCCGGAGGCTGTGCTCCGCAACGGGAGAGGCCACAACAGTGAGAGGCCCGCGTACCGCAAAAAAAAAAAAAAAAAAAAAAAAAATTAGGGGGAAAATAATACAGTTTATTCTCATTGTTAATGGTAATAATGTTCTATAAAGTTACCACAAATACTGAATTAGCAAATACTGAGCTCTTGCTAATAGGGGAGATACAGGGTTAGTTTCCTGCAAGCTTCTGGTCACAACATTTTTGTCAGCTGATCAGTGTAGTACCCTTGTTTTGGGGTTTTGTTTTTTTTTTTGCGGTACGCGGGCCTCTCCCTGTTGTGGCCTCTCCCGTTGCGGAGCACAGGCTCCGGACGCGCAGGCTCAGCGGCCATGGCTCACGGGCCCAGCCGCTCCGTGGCATGTGGGATCCTCCCGGACCGGGGCACAAACCCGTGTCCCCTGCATCGGCAGGCGGACTCTCAACCACTGCGCCACCAGGGAAGCCCCGTACCCTTGTTTTATGTGTTTCTGTTTAAAGACATTTATATATTGTTGACTCACTAACATTGAATTCACAGACAACAGCACTATAACTTATGCCTGAACGAAGCTTATCTATACACTTAGACACATCAGCACTGTGCTTGAGGGCCAGTTTAAGCAGCAGATTCACCAACAAACAACAAGAAGCACAAAAATGAAAAAAAAAATGGCACTAAATAGACTACAAAAAGGACACTGGTTTTCAGCATGACAGTGAAATGAGAAAGCAGAGTATTGCCTCATTTAACCTCAGTTGGGAACGTGAGCATTGGATGACTCAAATTTTCCACTGCTTTGTACATTATAATTTAGAACATAAAATGTTTAAGTTCTATAAATTATAATTTTAGAATGTCAAAAAGCTAAAACACGACTCTAATACATATCATGAGCACACACTAAAAATCTATTTAATTCATTAGTAAGGGAACCAGCACAATAGTAATGTTGGTTCAAAGGAGCATAGGAAAGACCTTGAAAGTGCCACAAGTATTGACTTGGGGGTTACAAATAAATTTTAGCAAGTTGGTGAATTCAAAATACTGAATCCACAAATAATGAGGATAGACTATATAGCTATTTTTTACCATTTGAAACTATAATACAAAAGAATTTTTTAAATCGCCTATGTATGTTTTGCCTCAGCTGCTAGACTCTGACCTCTAGAAGACAGGGATGATTTCTCATTCATAACGAAATACTAAACAGCTAGCTAAGTGCCTATAGTATGTGCTTAATAAATGTCCTTTTCTCACCACCACCCACTTCTCTGAATGACAAACTACAGAGCACACACAAAAATTTGTTCTCAGTTCTGTAAAGAAGTTCTGCTGTTTAGAAATCATCTGTCATTGTTTTTAGCCACCCAGCATCTAAAACTCTGTTGTGAGAGAACTCCCACCTAAAGCAAAGTTTACCTCCCTCTTGAAAATCTGAAAATGCCAGACTTTCTTCCACAGCCTCCTTTGTAGCAAGAATGCAAGTTATGACCTAGGGTCCACCAATCACAAGAGCCCAGCTCAGGTGCTGAATTCAAGGCTTGTACGTGAACCAGCAGGTATCCTGCAGAATCCATATCAGTGTGGGTAGTGACAGTGGAAACTGCTACAAGCCATTTCCAAAAGCAGCTAGAGAAACAGTCCTAGTGAAGGTGGTCAGTGTCCAGTAGTGTCACTAGCACTGGCAACATGATCTGCAGAGTCTGTACAGTGGGGCCCACCTTGTGGCATGATAATGGACATTATTTCTGGTTGTGAAATCTCTAAGTTGGTTCTGTGAGCCCTCTGTAAAACAAGCAAGATATCCTTCTAATAGCCTTTTAATTAATTCCTTTTCTGCCTCAGTTAGCAAAAAATGGTTTCTGTTGGGGTACTTCCCTGGTGGTCCAGTGGTTAAGACTCCGCGCTTCCACTCTAAGGGGTGTGGGTTCAATCCCTGGTCAGGGAACTAAGATCCTGCATGCCACGTGGCACAGCCAAAAAATGAAAAAGATAAAAAGAAAGAAATGGTTTCTGTTGCCTGTAGCTAAGAATCCTGACTGATACATATATACATACACACATATATGGAATTATCCTCCTAGGTAACAAGTTGGTCTCAATTTGACAGCTTTAACAAAGAGCAAAATTACAACAGATTAAATAATAACATGTGTTGAGCATGCACACTGTACCAGGCACTTTACTTATATTATCTGATTTATCTTATCTGGTAGATCTTGTTTTCAGTATTTTTTTATGGAAGTATAGTTGATTCACAATGTTGTGTTAATTGCTGTACAGCAAAGTGATTCAGTTATACATATATATATATATATATATATATATACATTCTTTAAATTTTTTTCCATATGGTTTATCATATGATATTGAATATAGTTCTCTGTGCTGTACAGTAGGACCTTGTTGTTTATCCATTCGCTATATAAAAGCTTACATGGTAGATACTGTTTTGTTTCTCACTTTACAGAAAAGGAAACTGAAGCTTAAAAGTGTATGGTAGAGGATGAGGTTACCACCCCTATATCTGTTCTTCTCTTTTTCCTCAGCAATAGAAAATCCAATTTTTAGCTGGCCACAAGTAACCAAAACAGAGATTTACCTTTCTCAGACTCTTTTTTTTCCAACTGTGACAACCTTAAAAAAGAGCCAATGATATGTAAACATAAGCATTGTATGGCTACTCCTTGAAACTTACTTAAAAGATTAGTTGGCCTTTACCTTTGCCTTTTTATTCTTTCAATTTGCTGGGATGTAGATGTAATGGCTGGAATTCAAGTGACTCTCTTGTACTATGAGGATACACAATCAGAATGTTGATCTAGCAAAATAGAGAAAAACTAGGTCCTTGATGACCATGTAGCCACCATATCAGTTCTCTACTGCCTATGTCTGAATTTTCTTTATGTTAAAAATAAATAAATAAATCTCTATCTTGTTTAAACCGGTGTTAGTTTAGGATTTTCTGTTGTTTAGAGGTGAATGCTAACAAATTTAAGAGGTAATATGCCCCAAATCACTCAGCTAGTGATGAGACAGGAAATGAAGCATAGTGCCAGAGTCCTTGGCCACTGCACTTTCTCTTCTGAGCTGTGGTACCTCAGTGCCACCATATATTAAATCCAAAAAGATCTGGGAGAAGACCACACCACTCTCAGAATTTGGTAATAACAGTGTTTTCTCTATTTAGGGTCTAGAAATCTTATTTTTCTCAGGGCAGAGGAGAGGATTAATCTTTTCTCCTACTACTTTCCCAAACTTCCACCCTCTATGATTTTCTCCATTCCTTTTTTTCACCTAAAATAAAATAAAAATAACATTATCATGCACTTTTTGAGTAACCAGACTCTAAATCGACAGGCTACTTTTCACTCCAGAGCCAACAAGGATTCACTTAGAGACATTTATTTATTAGTTAATTAACTATGAACAGTGAAAAGTTGATGAAGCAATGAAGAATATATATTTAGGCTAATTTTTTTCTACTCTTCTTTTATTCTGTTGTCTTCGACAAAGTTTTGTTTCTAACTCAGGTAATACCTAGACCTGAAATGAGTTTAACCTACAGTCAAGTCAAACTTAATGTTTCTCAGTGGTTCTCACTTTATCTTCCTGGTCATTTAAAAAAATCTACATAAAAACAAAACAAAATTAGAAGACAAGAATCGTGATGCTCAATTATATAAACTAAAACTGGAGGATTTTATAAAAGCAGAAAACAGGTTTTAGTGAAATTTTATCTGCTTTTTGTACCCCATAAAATGGATAGACCCCAGCTTTCAGATCCTGTAGTATAAAATAGAACTAAAAACACCTGACCTTTGTCCTACTTCCTTAAACAGAAAACGTGAGCAAGGCTCTTATCACATAAAATTATTACAGCAAGTATCTCTCACCTGATCTTGAATGGAAGAATATAAAATTTTATACCAGAGAGACTAGGTCTACTGTAGTCTCCTTTCTATAAATTTTTAGTGCATTTTGCAGCCAGCAGAGGGAGGGTCATATGAATGATTTTTGAAGCTTCTGCTATATTCAGACATTTTAAAATGTGCTCCGCAACGGGAGAGGCCACAGCAGTGAGAGGCCTGCGTACCGCAGAAAACAAACAAACAAACAAAAAAACACAAATGAGGCTGTCTTAAGTAAAATCGGAAATTTATTAAGCAAAATAGGAAATTTATTAACCTACATAAATTAAAAGTCCAAGACTAGAGTGAGCACTGGGCATGCTGGATACAGAGGCTTAGGCTAGATATCAAGGACTTAGTATTGCTCGTTCCATGATTCAGCTGTTTTTTGTTTGTGTGTGTGTGTGTGTGTGTGTGTGTGTGTGTGTGTGACAACAGTGTTTTCTGGCAAAGTCTCTTTTATTGAAAAAAATGGCTGCCAGTACTTCCAGGATCACCCTATTTTCTCTCACAGCAACTTCAGCTCAAAGAGTTAATTTTCTCCCAATGGTTCTGGCAAAAGTCCTGGCATTCACGCTAATTGGACCAAATTTAGTCACATATCCACCCACAGAGCCAGTTACAGGGACCATAGGAATACAGTATTCTGATTAGCTGCTCCAAGTTGTGTGCTGGTTCTGGGGAGACACATGGACTGCAACAGGGAAGTAGAGATTCCCCGGGAAAAATCAAGGTACTGCTGCCAAAAGCAGGGTGAATGAACACAGGATAGGTAAAAATAACAGGTTCACAGAATATGTGACCGGATAAGGAACTTTATGAAGAAGTCCCAATGATAAGATAAAAACCTACCATATTTGCCTTACCATGAAAGGGCCATCTTTCCTCTGAGTGCATTGTAAGGTTCAAAATAGTAAGCTTTCATCTACATACCACTCCCATTACCCACCAAGCCCATGTGTAGTAGGCTTATAAAATTAGTCAAAGCTTTGTGACTTTATATTACATTTACATTATTCACGTTGTCAAATGTGAAATCTAAAAGGAAAAAAGTGTAACAATGTAAATGGTTTTCTTTCCTTTCCTGTTGTTGGGTTGTGTGTGTGTGTGCGCGCGTGCTCGTGTGTATACACACACGTGAATAAGCATATTTATATGTTGTTTTGTTTCTTTGCCTCATGTATCAAAGCCTTAGAGACTTGCTATCTTCCAAGATGAGGTGAAACTCCCCCATCAGCCATTTTACCCTCCACATCTCTTTTCCCAAGTGAGCCATTCCTGTTTCCCAAGAGTTTCTGGCTTCAGCAGCTTGAGTGAAGCAGTCAGCACAAAGTAATGTGTAGAGAGAATCAACTATTGCCGATTTAATCTGCCTCTTACTGTGAGGGGGCTTCAGAAAACATTGAAATGGGGCACTGATCTCTGGCTCCTCGGCACCTTGTGAAAGATAGAGGGATTTATTGATAAAACCATCTCTCCCACTGGGTTGTAAGAGCCTCAAGGACTTAGAATTGTTTTACCGATGTCTGTCTCCACAGCACCCAGTATGAGGGACTAGAGGATGAATGGACTCTGCCCCCAAGTCATTCATAGTCTAGTGGAAACATTAAACTGGTGTATGAATAACCAAAAATATAGCACAAGTGTAAACTACTGATGAAACGGCTTTGGAATTTCAAAGAAGGAAGCACTTTTCTCTGGCTGAATGGACAAGAATTTTTTTTTTTACTAAGGAGGTAGCTTTAAGAGTGGTAGCAGAGGGAGGGGCAGAGCTGGGGCGAGAAATGCCAGGCAGAGGAACTGCTAGAAAAGAAGACAAAAAAGGTGACTTTTTTGTCTTAATCACTAGCACCAAAATAGGAGAGAACATTCTTCGTTTGGAAAATTCTTTGGTAAGCTACTAAACTAAGGGTGAGAACTTCAAGCTCATGGGTGACTACTGGCTTCAAGCAAATATCCCAATCCCTACCCTGTACTGGGTGAGGCAAAGGAAAGACTGACGCACAACTAGATTGGGGGACCGATGCCCTGAGCCATACACTCTCCCATATGGAATGCGCTAAGCATTTGGGGAAATGGCAAGGAGCTCAGAGGGGCTGCAGTGCTTGGGTTGCTTAAGTGTGTCATGGATGACAGCCTGAAAATATAAGTTGGGGCCATAGCATAAAGTACAAAATGCTGATTATGGAATTTGGAGTTTATCCTGATACCAATCATCTTAGGCTACGGCTCTTTTCAGTAATGTCCCCACTGTCCCTCTTTTTTTTTCTTAAGAGAGATCCTGTATACACTTTACCCAGTTTCCTTCAATGGTAACATTTTGTAAAACTCATACGGGGAGTTCCCTGGTGGCCTAATGGTTAGGATTCTGGGCTTTCACTACCATGGCCCAGGTTCAGTCCCTTGCTGGGGAACTGAAATCCTGCAAGCCGTGCAGTGCGGCCAAAAAAAAAACTCATATAAAATGGCATCCAGGATATTAACATTAATATGATTTACCAACCTATTCAGATTTTCCTAGTTTTATTTGTACTCATTTGTATGTGTGTGTATATTTTGTCCTATACGATTTTATCACATGTGTAGGTTTGTGGATCCACCACCAACCACAGTCAAGAAATTAAGGAGTATTAGCATTTCAAAGATACCTCGTATTATCCTTCCGTAACTACACCCGCCTCTCTGCCATCTCACATCACCCTCAACCCTCATCCCTAACCCCTGACAACCACTAATCTGTCCTCCACTTTTAAAATTTTGTCATTTCAAAATGTTCCATAGGTGGGATAATACAGTATGTAATTTTGGAGGATTAACTTTTTCCACTACACGTGATTTCCTCATGATTCATCCAAGTTCTTACATGTGTCAATCGATTTTTTTGTTGTTGCTAAATAGTTTTCCAGGAAAGACCTGTACCACAGCATGTTTAACCGGTCGTCTTTTGAAGGACTTCTAGGTTGTTTCCAGCTTTGGCTATTACAGATAAAGGTGTTATGACCATTCATGTACAGGGTTTTGTGTGAACATAACTTATCATTTCTCTGGGTTAAATGCCCAAGAGTGCAATCTCTGGGTTGTATGGGAATTGGATGTTTAATTTGATAAGAAATGGCAATTTTACATTTCCGTTAGCAATGAGTATGAGTTATTCAGTCTCTCCACACCTTCTCCAGTGTATGAGGTTATCGTCATTATTTATTTTAGCCATTCTGAAAGGTGTTTAGTCATAACTCATTATAGTTTTTATTTGCGTTCCCATGGTGGCTAACGAGGTTGAGCATCTTTTCATGGGCCTGTTTGCCCCCTATGTATCCTATCTGGTGAAATGTCTGTTCATGCCTTTGCCCATTTTCTAATTGGGTTGGGTCTTTACTCTTGGGTTCTGAGGGTATTCTAGATATTTGTCCTTTGTTGGACATGTGGTTTGCAAACAATTTTTCCCATTCTGTAGCTTGTCTTTTCACTCTCTTCTCATGGGCTTTCACAGAACAAAATTTTTAATTTTGTTGAGTTCAGATGGATTAATTTTTCCTTTCATAGATCATCTAAGAAAACTCTGCCTAGATCCTAAAGAATTTGTTTTCTATCTTTTTTTTTCAAAGAGTTTCACAGTTTTACATTTAAGTTCATGACTCATTTTGAGTTAATTTTGGTGTTAGATTGAATTTTGTTCAGGTGGAGTTTCACTTTCTGACTATAGGTGTCCCATAACTGCAAACCTGTTTTTGAAGAGTCTATCCTTCCTCCATTGAATTGCTTGTGCACCTTTGTCAAAAATCAGTTGGGCATCTTTGTGTGGGTCCGCTTCTGGGTTCTCTCTTTTGTTCCATTGATCTGTGTGTCTAACCCTCTACCAATACGACATTGTCTTTTTTTTTTTTTTTTTTTTGGCCACACTGCGTGGCTTATGGGATTTTAGTTCCCTGACCAGGGATGGAACCCGTGGCCCTGGCAGTGAGAACGCCAAGTCCTAACCACTGGACCGCCAGGGAATTCCCCACGTTGTCTTAATTACTGCAGATATACAGTCAGCCTTAATATCAGGTAATTCCTCCTATTTTATTCTTCTTTGTCAAGAATGTTTTAGCTATTTTGGGACCCATGCCTACATTTTGGAATAACTTCATCTCTATCTCAAAAAAGCTTGCTAGGATTTTGATAGGAATTGCAATAAAACTACAGATCAGTTTGGGGAGAATTGACATCTTTACCATGTTGACTCTTCCAATCCATAGCACAGTACGTGTCTCCATTTATTTATGTCTTTGATTTTTTAAATCAGTATTTTGTAATTTTCAGCATATAGATCTTGTACATGTTTTGTTAAGTGTATACCTCAGTATTTCATTTTCTTTGGGGCAACTGTAAATGATTTTGCATTTTTAAATTTCACTTGCTGCGTGTTCATTGTTAGTATATAGAAATGTTACTTACTTGTATATTGATCCTGTGACTTTGCTGAACTCACTTATTAGTTCTAGGAGGTTTTCTTGTAGAATCCTTGGAATTTTCTGCATAGACTATCATGTCATCTGCAATTAAAGACAGATTTCTGTTTTTCTAAACTGTATCTCTTTTATTTACTTTTCTTCTTATGGCAGTGGTTAGAACTTCCAATACTATGTTGAACAAGAGAGGTGAGAGCTGACATCTTGCTTTGTTCCTGATCTTAGAGGGAAAGCATTCAGTCTTTCGTCATGAAATATGATCTTAGCTGTGGGCTGTTTATAGATGCCCTTTATGAAGTTGAGGTAATTTCCCTTCATTCCTACCTTGCTGAGACTTTTCATCATGAATTGATTTTCAATTTTATTAAATGCTTTTCCTGCATCAATTCATATGATCATATGATTTTTCTTCTTTAGCTTGTTGATATGATAGATTATATTGATTGATTTTGAACATTGAACCAGCTTTGCAAGCCTGGAATCAATTCTGCTTGGTCATGGTGTATAATTTCTCTTATACATTTTTGGTCCACACACTTTTGAAATCCAGAAACTTAGGTGTCATCCTTAACACTTCCCTCGCCTACACATTGTCTCGTTACCATGATTTTTACCTCCATTTCTACCACTGCCCTTCTAGTCAAAGCCCCTATTCTCTCACTTGTTACACTTCAACAGCCTCCTAATGGGTGTCCTTACGTTAATTTTTTTTTAAGATTTTATTTATTTATTTATTCATTTTGGCTGCGCCGGGTCTTAGTTGCGGCATGCGAACTCTCAGTTGCAGCATGCATGCAGAATCTAGTTCACTGACCAGGGATTGAACCCAGGCCCCCTGTATTGGGAGCACGGAGTCTTACCCACTGGACCACCAGGGCAGGCCCACCCTACATTAATTTTTGCTTCCTTCCAACTATTTTCTACACAGCAGTCAAGGATATTTTCATACCAAAAATCTAGTATTGGCGCTTCTCTTTTTAAAATCCTTCATTGGCTTCCCGCCACCCTTAGGCTAAAGACTCACATCCTTAACGTAGCCTACAAGGCCCAGTGTGATGTGGTCTTTCTCTTACTCTTTTTTTTTTTTTTTAATTTATTTTTGGCTGCATTGGGTCTTCGTTGCAGTGCATGGGCTTTTCTTTAGTTGCAGCGTGCGGGCTTGTCATTGTGGTGGCTTCTTTTGTAGCGGAGCACAGGCTCTAGGCACATGGGCTGCAGTAGTTGCAGCATGCAGGCTCAGTAGTTGTGGCTCGCAGGCTCTAGAGAGCAGGCTCAGTAGTTGTGGCACGCAGGCTTAGTTGCTCTGCGGCATGTGGGATCTTCCTGGACCAGGGCTCGGACCCGTGTCTCCTGCATTGGTAGGCGGATTCTTAACCACTGCGCCACCAGGGAAGCCCCTCTCTAACTCAGACATACTACATCTCACTCTCTGTGCCTCAGCATATGAGCCTTCTCTGTTTCCCCCAGATTCAACTGCCACCCACCTTGGGGCCTTTGCATATGTTATGCCCATATACTCCTTCCTTCATCCTTTGTCAGGATGACTTTTTGTCAGGATGACTTTTCAAGTGACAAATCACTTTTCAAGGAAAACCTTCCTGGCTCCTCTAGCTTGGTCAGGTCCCTGTTATACTCTTTTATAGCCTTCTTTTCCTTTATAGCATTTATCTCAGTTTGTGAGTATATATTTATTTGTATAATTATTTGATTAATATTAGTCCCTCCTGAGACTGTAAAAGCTTCATGAAAACGGGGACTATAACTATTTTACTCAACAAAGGTATTTTGAATTAATAAATGAAATCAACTGCCCTACTTAATTACTTTATCAGCATACGTTTACTGAACATCACATGTACTTATCAGGAGAACATTCATTTGAGAGAATGATGGGGAGGGGGAGAGAGAGAGAGAGAGAAATGTTTATTAGGTACATATCACATACAGCCAAAATAATCCTTATGTGCTATGTCATGTAATTAATCAGGGATGAGGATGTCTTCTGCTAATTTAATTGATAAAAAATTATCAAACAGCTATAGTGGCCAAGTCATCTCTGAGTGGTAGGATTCAAAATAGTTTTTCTTTTTTATATTTCTCTGATCTTTTCCAAATGAACACATGAACATGTATTACTATTTTAATACATTACTGTAAAGACTTTAATTCATTAACATATTAATGAATAGAGCAGTGGAAATTTAATGGAAAATGCTGTAGCTTTATTCAGCTTTCCTCAAAATATGTAATCCAAACAGATTTCAAAAGATAAAAGTAAAAATTTTATTTTAAATATATCAGTTCTTAATTGATAGAATATAAAGAATTTAAATTATACCTCTAATGATTATTATGTCAAAAATACTATACTATGCTTGATTATATTTCATGAAAACATAGCACTACATTCCCACTCAGAAACACTTTTGTAAGAATACACCAAAAAACTGTTAGCTGCAGTCTATTCTGAGGATTAAGGTGGGATTGAATGATAGAGTTGTGAGTCAGTCAAGAGACTTAACTTCCACATTATTATCTGTGTTGTATTTATATTATTTACTTAAGTTTGTATTATTTTCTTATCTTTTTTACTACTTTTTAAAAATGCATTTGAAAATTATTTTTTAAAAGAAACGGATGACCTTGATTTCTATGACCTTTCCCGTCCCTCCTCCTTATCACACACTTTCATCAACAAACATAAAAACATATACACATTGCAGCTCAAATGGAGCAGTTCTGTTATATATGCCAACCTCAAAAATAGTAAGAAAGTGATTTCTGCTTCTCAACAAGATAGAGTAAGAAGGCTTAGATTTATCCATTTGTCTGAAATGACTGAAAAATAGTGTGTGTAACAATTATGTGTGAAAACAATGGTTTTCAGACATTGTACATCAGGCAGTGCAAGACAGTGGTCCCTGAGAGATAGGAAACAAACCAAATAAGCCCTATAATTGGCCAACCTTACTATCCGGAAAGAGTTTCCAGGCTGCAGCTTAGGGTGAGGGAAACTGGAGGAAGCCCGATAGCCTCCCTGAATTGAGGAGACAGATGAAAGCACAGGGAGGCCAAAGTAGTTTAAGTTCACAGAGCAGAGGATTGGAGAGAAGAGAGTTGCAGAGAGAGAGAATTCTGGAAATCTGCAGAAGAACCCGCTTGAGTCCGCAGCTAATTAATCATCACCATATTAATGATTAGAAGGAGCAATCCTGGGAGATCATACAGTGCCAGTAATTGTTCATGTTCCACTAGACAGAGTAGAATATCTCATAATTCACAGGACATCAAGTAGAGTACTTAGAAGGGAATTGGCTCAGTTGTGGGGCAGAATTAGCCCTTGATCAAATGCTGCTCTGGTCCTGCTTAACAAAGCTTAAAAGCAAGACCCAGAAGTATACCAATGTTTCCAAGTAGCTTAACTGTGTACCAGAACAAAACTCAACAATATTTATAGGAATACTAATATATACAGCACTCGACAGATTAAATACAAAATGCCTGTGGTGTAAGTCAAATCATGATGCTGTACACCTTAAACTTACACAGTACTGTATGTCAATTATATCTCAATAAAACTAGAAGGGAAAATTGTCTGTCATGTTACCGTGGAAAATTACCAGGCATGTAAAGAAGTAGGAAAAAATAACCCATAATGCAGAGAAAAAAAGAATCAATCAATAGAAACAGATCCAGAAATGATAGATATGACAGAATTCATAGACAAGAACATTAAAACAGTTATTATGGTATTCCATATATCTAAGAAGGTAGAGGAAAGATCAAGCATGTTAAATAGACACATAGAAGACATAACAAAAGACCCGAATGAGATTCTAAAGGTGAAAAATGTAATGTTTGAGATGAAAACTACTCTAGGTGATAGTAACAGCAGATTAGATACTGCAGAAGGCAATATTAGTGAACTTTAAGACAGTGTTAAAGATGATACACGACAAACAGAGAAAGAAAAAAAAAGTAAATAGAGCAACAGTGAGCAGTAGGACAATGTCAAGCACCCTAATATATGTGTGATTGGAGTCACAGGAGGAGAGGAAGGATAGGGGAGAATAGAGAAAATACTTGAAGAAATTGCCATAATTTTTACAAATTTGGAGAAAACTATAAACCCACATATCTAAGGAGGTTAAACTTCTTAGGTTAAACAAATCACAAAAATAATAAGAAACTTCTCATAGTGTGACTAAATAATACAGGTATCCCCTACTTTCAGAAACTTAATATGTTCATTATTTATTGCTAATGAACAAATCATCCCCAAACTTCATGGCTTAAAACAATAATAATTATTTATTTTCTCTCACAATTTCTATGAGTCAGGAATTCAGAAGTATCTCCCTCAGCAGTTCTGGTTCAGTCTCCCAGGTGGTTGTAGTCAGATGAGAGCTGGAGCAATTCCCTGAAGACCTGACTGGGACTCACTCATGTGACTGGCAAGTCAGCATTGACTGTTGTTCAGGAGCATCGGTTCCTCTCCCCACTGACCTCTCCACAGGGCTGCTTGAGTGTCCTCGTGGCATGATGGCTGGCTTTCTGCTGAGCAAGTGGTCCAGGAGAGTAAGGCAAAAGCTACAATGCCTTTTATTACACAGCGTCAGAAGTCACACAGGGCCAGCCCTAATTCAGTGTGAGGGGAGACAGTATAAGATGTGAATACCAGAAGGCAAAGGTCACTAGGAGCCATCTTAGAGTTGGCTACTGGACTCAATATTTTAAAAAATTAAAATTACCGGAAAGGTAAAGCATAAAAATTATTATAATATGAGCACTCACGAAAAGTTTCCTTAAAATAACAAGGAAACTTTTTTTTAAACATGATTCAATTTGTTAAATTCAGTATCTGACTAACTTGGAAAGCATCAAGCAGAGCACACCTGTAACTGACCATGGGTTACATATAGCAAGACATGTTCAGTTATGTGAAGGAACTCCACTATAAGCATATGGTCTGAATGTGTCATCTCAAAATCCTGGTGCTCAATGTGAAGGTATTAGGAGGTAGGGTCTTTGGGAGGTGTTTGGTCACGAGGGTGGAGCCCTCATGACTGGGACTAGCGCTCTTATAAAAGAGATCCAAAAGAGCTCCCATGCTCCTTCTACCATGTGTGAGATCTGCAACCCAGGAACGTATCCCTGATGGCATCCTGATCTCAGACTTCCTGATCTCAGACAAACAAATTCCTGTTGTTTATAAACCACCTGTCTGAGGTATTTTGTTATAGCAGCCTGAAGGGACCAAGACAGCAGCCTTCGAGTGTTTTTGACTTAGTACATTCATCCTGGAAAAGCATCTCTCTGGATTTAGTCTTCCTACTTCAGCTGGCCAATGATAACTGACCATCATCTATAAGCTACTTTCACTGTGGAGCGTCAGTCTTAGGCAAGTTATCAGGGAAAGTTGCCTTCACTTGTGATCATTCAGGTCAGCATAGACACCCCTTCTTCGGGTCTTATCATGATCACGTTCCTGTAACCGAACAGGACCCTGTGGGGCCTTCCCGCATATCCTCTGCTTTAGCTCCTCTCTGAGGTACCTGGATAACAGTATTTGATGCACATTTCCTGAGTTGTTTTACTGATGTGAAAAACCCCCACCAAGTGGAAGATGTTAACTTCTTGATGACCATGAGCACATCACCCCAGGCCTCCTGGAGCTTAAGGACTAATAATGTTAACCCCTGTGACACCACCTTGTTACCTCACCATCAGCCAATCAGAGAACTGGGCATGAGCTGATCACTTACCTGGCTTTTAAAAATGCTTCGGGGAGCTCGGGGCTTTTTAGGGCATGAGCCAGCCGCGTCCTTGCCTGGCCCTGCAATAAACCTTGCTCTGCGCCAAACTCTGACTTTACGGTTTGTTTGGCCTCACTGTGTGTCAGGCACACAGACTTGCTCTAACATTCCTGTCCTTCCCTTACCTGAAGGGACCTGCACACCCTGACATCTGGAACCCTGGCGCTTATTCTCCCCACCCCTACCCCGCCGTGCTCTGAGGAGTCCATCTAGAATCACCTGACAGAGCCCAATGTCTCCCTTCCACCTTCTGCTGTCCCTCCCCTCACCCCAGGGCAAGGTGCCCCTGCATAAACTTGACATGTTTTGAGTCTCTGGGAATAGAACGCTCTTTATAACAAGTGAGTCTGACACTTTGCTTTCAGGTACTCAACTTAGAAACACATTTCCAAGAACATGTCATGTACGAAAGTAGAGACAACCTGTAGTAGAAGTGACAAAAACTGACCAAGAGTAACATAATGGACACATTGTGTTTGTTTGTCAGGAGAAACCATCCCTGAAAATATAAGAAGCAAATCCACCTGGCTTTAGAAGAAAAAAAATCCCTGAACATTATTTATAATGTTTAGTGCCAGTCGATTTATACCTCTGAGGTTTGGAAGGAAGAAGGTATGACTGGAAAAGTAGTTACACCTACTCTTTTGATCATCCCTCTGGCCAACACACTCACAAAATACCAACACATTCGTAAACTTTTAGCCAGGAAACATAGAATGTCATACACATGCACATACCACCCACAAGCATTTATATACTCAACATTCATTTTGCTGTTCTAAAATTTCCACACAGCTCTGTGAGTTTGGAATGGAGTTTGGAATGGTAGTGGAAAAAAGCATTGATCTGAGAAAAAGAAAAATAACAGCCATCACTGTGCAGGAGTAGGAGTTTGGCTGCTAACTGAAATTTAGTCATCCTCTCTAAAACTGCTTCTTGCTCATTATAAATGACAGAAGCATTTTTATTTTTATTTATTTATTTATTTATTTATATTTTAATTTAATTTATTTATTTTTTATACAGCAAGTTCTTATTAGTTATCTGTTTTATACATATTAGTGTATATATGTCAATCCCAGTCGCCCAATTCATCCCACCACCACCCTCCCTCCCCCTTTCCCCCCTTGGTGTCCATACATTTGTTCTCTACATCTGTGTCTCTATTTCTGCCTTGCAAACCGGTTCATCTGTACCATTTTTCTAGATTCCACATATATGTGTTAATATACAATATTTGTTTTTCTCTTTCTGACTTAATTCACTCTGTATGACAGTCTCTAGGCCCACCCACATCTCTGTAAATGACCCAATTTCGTTCCTTTTTATGGCTGAGTAATACTCCATTGTATATATATATACCACATCTCTTTATCCATTAGTCTGTCGATGGCCATTTAGGTTGCTTCCATGACCTGGCTATTGTAAATAGTGCTGCAATGAACATTGGGGTGTATGTGTCTTTTTGAATTATGGTTTTCTCAGGGTATATGCCCAGTAGTGGGATTGCTGGATCATATGCTAATTCTATTTTTAGTTTTTTAAGGAACCTCCATACTGTTCTCCATAGTGGCTGTATCCATTTACATTCCCACTAACAGTGCAAGAGGGTTCCCTTTTCTCCACACCCTCTCCAGCACTTACTGTTTGTAGATTTTCTGATGATGCCCATTCTAACTGGTGTGAGGTGATACCTCACTGTAGTTTTGATTTGCATTTCTCTAATAATTAGTGATGTTGAGCAGCTTTTCATGTGCCTCTTGGCCATCTGTTTGTCTTCTTTGGAGAAATGTCTGTTTAGGTCTTCTGCCCATTTTTGGATTGGGTTGTTTGTTTTTTTAATATTGAGCTGCATGAGCTGTTTATATATTTTGGAGATTAATCCTTTGTCCGTTGATTCGTTTGCAAATATTTTCTCCCATTCTGAGGGTTGTCTTTTCATCTTGTTTACAGTTCACAGAAGGGTTTTTAAAGGCAACATTAGGGGTGAGGATTGTACGGTGCCTGATCAGCTTGTGGACATTCTTGTGATTGGTTGATGATGAGGTAATAGGGTGGTATTTCAAGAATTAACATCATCATCCGGTCTGGGGTCTACATGCTTGTGGTCAGCATGCAGTTAACTTCTTCCACCTGGTGAGGGTTTTAGTTTCTGCAAAACAACTCAAGGATATGGCTCAGGATATTATCTATAGCCCTTGAGGAGGAACTAAAGGTCCTTGACTTTGTTTTATGGCTAACCTATTATTATTTTGTCTTGTTTTGATAATAATAGCCTATTATTATTTTGACTGTTTTCCTTTGTTTCTGCATTTTCTCACTTCTCTGATTAAAATTGCTCTTTGGAACTTGGGGAAGGCCTAGAAGGCTAAAGCTTTTCTACAAACAAGAGGTGGGGGATAGGGAGTGTGGTGGGGGTGGTGGTCTGTCCCTGGGAAGGCCCTACAGGGTTCTGCTCAATTTCAGCCTCAAGGCTCTTGAACACTAATGAGAATCCAAGAGGCAAAAGGGGGAAGGAAGAAAGCCCAGTGACCCCTCCCCTAAAAATGTGCTTGGGATGTAAACACAGACTATAAACCACTTGAAAATACCTGGGGTTGGATCAGTACAAATTGTGACACAAATGATTTTATTTTAAAGATAAGGACAACCAGGCCATAGTGGAAGTTTGTCACAAGTCATACTGGGTGCCCAGGTGGAGCACTGAAATTCTTCCCAATAGCTACCTTTAAATGAGCTACAATTAGTCAGATATTTTTTGCCCCATGGTAGGCACCTGAATCAGGCATCCATTAGAGTACCATGGGCTTCTGTCATTCTGGGGTGACTTGGTGATAGAGCACAGGGCTTGTCACCATCGACTGAAAACTGAAAAAAAATACACAACCTAAAAGTTGAGAGTTATGTTTTATTCAGCAAACATTCTTAGGACTTCAAGCGCAGGAGACAGCATCTCAAATAACTCTGAGTGACCGCTCCAAAGAGGCAAAGGGCTCAGGGAGCCAGGATATATAGGAGTTTTAGCAACAAAAGACCAGGTATTGGGAACATCAGAAGATTACTGTTAATAAAAGAAAACCAGACATCTCAAGTTGATGAAATTAGCACATTTCTATGTATGGGAATATGCAAAGTCTGGGCCTATTGAAATTATTCCTTTGATATGCACCTCAGCTATTGGCATGGGGTTGGGGGGCAGTATCCTGTGTTTTCTCATCCTTAGTCTCCTCAGTGTGCACCATTGGGGGTGGCTGCAGCCATTGATTGCTAGATGGTAGGCATTCTTTGTTTCCATCCTGAGTTCCCTCAGGACTCACTGTCAAGGTGGCTGTAATGTGGTGGCTTGATGACTGCAACATCCTTTGTTTATGATACAGCAGGCGGCATTCTTAGTTCACATCACCAATATGAATTCACAGAAGGAAAGTATGGCTGACAATCTGCATCATGCCCTTTAGAGGTACAAACTGTGTCTGAGGGGAGCAGTGTCCTGAACATTTTCGTTTTACTTTCTTTCCCCCTGAAGAAAACAAAGACTCCTCCTAGTGCCTTCTCTTTCCCAGCTCCTGGGCATATGTCCTTAAAATTGCTTTGGAAATACAAGGTGGTCTTACGAGTTTGTGAGAGGTGGCCATAGCCATAAACTCAGCAAACTAAGCTTCAG
Source organism: Mesoplodon bidens (assembly GCF_964165515.1). NCBI lineage: Eukaryota > Metazoa > Chordata > Mammalia > Artiodactyla > Ziphiidae > Mesoplodon > Mesoplodon bidens. The sequence continues at coordinate 63,650,635 of NC_138162.1, read as the reverse complement.
TAGTTCCACCAGATATACATTTCTCTACTCAGCCTTCAAGACCTCTGTAATCTGACCTTATTTCCCAGCACCCCACCCCCCGCCTCTCAGGTTGTCTCATCAATCACCCAAACACACCAAGTCAGAACCTGGGAACTCTGCCCAAATGGTCCCCTTCTTCTGGAAAGTCCTATCCCCCACACTCTTCTACACTTCCTTTAATTGCCCTTAATCAATATTACAGAATATCTGTGTTCTAGAGAACACAACATCCATCAGTCACCCACTGTTTTCCAAAGCCATCTTTCAAAGTGATGTTTAGGGAGAGTGATAATTGATCTATTCACCCATGTAACAATAGCTGCCATTACTGATTCTCAGCCTTGACCAGCCATGTGTTAAGTGCCTGCCTGAACTATCATGTTTCATCCTCACAATAACCCTTCAAGGTTCCCTGATCCTCATATGTTGTCCCTTTTATTGTTATGTAATATTATACATGGACTCAAATAATTTGTAGAAAAAGAAGAATAAACAAATAGTTTAAAATCAAACACAAATCATATTTTCCTCATGAGGTTAAAAATAACCAATCATCAGACCATGAATGAATCTCATAAATCATCTAGTCCATGGCTCTGAACACACACGTTCTGACTGATCAGTTTCTTTCTTCTTTTTTTAAGCTCTGAAGATTATTCTGATAACTAGCCAGGTTGTAAAGCAGTAACCCATTCCAATTATCTCATTTTATAAGAGATTGGAAGGAGAAAGATGGCGCTAACGTTTGCTGAATGCCTACCACACTGCTACCTGCTTACCAAACTTAGTTAACAAGGGGTGAACTAACTGAAAGTAAGGATGTCAGGGAATTTGCCCAAAGGACATGAGCTAGGTCATGGCAGACCTATGTTGCTTCTGTCCTAGCTTCAAATTCTTTCCTCTACCTAACTAAAACCAAACTATTTAATTAGCATAAGTCTTTTACATAGATGATCACACTTATTTTTTGCAAAAAAAGATATCACAAAATAAGTACTATTATTATTCCTATTTTATGCAAGTGAAGAAATTGAGGCCACTACAGATGTAATTCGCCTGAAGTCAGTTAGCTAGTACATGGTGAAGGTAGGGCTTGAATCCAGATTTTTTTTCCATTTTAGGGGTAAATTTTAATAGAACATGCAAGTTTTAACTCTTAGACCTTAAACAAAACTTTAAAGTTCCTGTTTGTTTCAGAATGGTTTTATGGGGAACCTAATCTGTAACAAAAAGTTGGCGTTCAGTGCAAAGGTGCCAGCGTTTTTCAGCAAAGTGTACAAAAGTTCTCAGGGGCGTGGGGCAAGGAGTGAGGTGCTCAGACATTTTCAACAGCAGGCGTTCTCTCATCCTCTTGACGGGAGATGGGAGAGACCCACTGGAAGAGCTTCATCAAACACCATGTAGCAACCTCGCTGTGTCAGAGCCCAGCATTCTTGGTGTTGCACAGCACAGATTTCCTCAACCATGGCTACACATTGAGGATACCTGACGGCAGTCAGCCTTTCCTTCAGTTTCAGTCATGTCTTTATCATCCCTAAGGTCAAGTTTAGCTGCCATTAGGACGAGGGGTGTGTTGAGACAACGGTGTCACACTTCAGGATACCACTTTGCACGGACATTTTCACAAGATGCAGGACTCAAAAGAGAAAAGCAAGTTAAGAATACGTCAGCTTGTGGACAGGATAAGGATGTGATCTGTCATCATCTTGTTGTCCAGCTGCATCCATAAGCCCAGATTCACCAGTTTTCCATCTGCCATAACATGGGAAGAATAGTTATCAAAGACAGTGGAGATCTATTCTCCAGGAAATGCATTGGTGGCATCCCACATCAGTAGGCAAGTTTTACTTACAACTCCATCTCCCACCACCACCCACTTGACGACCTCCATCTGGGCATCAGCGGTGGGGCACAGGGTGCCAGGGTCTCTGCCACCTTGCCCTATACAGCTAGAAGTTGAAGCCCAGCAGCGGCCACCACCCAAATCTCCAGATTTTTTATTTCTCAATCTTGTGCTTCACACTCACTGGCTTCCTTTGCTGATACAAATGTGCAGATCTCATGCTCTTTCCTCTACCTGCCTTTGACACTTCATTGTGTTTTGCACCTATTGCAACTTCATATTGCAGTATCATGGCGTTATTGTTAAATCCCCACCAGTGCTGCAAGGTAGAGAGGAAAGTTCATGGTTCTGGAATCAGATGGCCCTGGCTTTTAATCCCCTCTCTTGCCAGTTTTGAGATCTTGGGCAATGACAATAACTTCCAACATTCATTGAGAGCTTATATGCTCCAGTGATGCTGAGAGCTTAATATGCATTAATTCATTCACTCTTCAAGAAAGGAGGTAAATGGGAGGGAGATGCAAGAGGGAGGAGATATGGGGATATATGTGTATGTATAGCTGATTCACTTTGTTATACAGCAGAAACTAACACACCATTGTAAAGCAATTATACTCCAATAAAGATGTTTATAAAAATCAAATAAAATAAAGCTTATGGACTTACAATATGAAAAAAATAAGTGTTATCTGAACTGTCAAAAAAAAAAGGTGAAAACCATTAATATTCCCATTTTGTGGAAGAAGAAACTAAGAGAATCAGTTTTCTTATGTGTAAAGTGATGATAGTCACATCTAATGTGCCAGGTTGTCATGAGGCTTACATGCGATAACCTATAAAAAGTGCCTAGAACACACACGTAAATTTTTGTCACCATTCCTCCCCTCCCCTTCACCTTTCTCCCTTGAGCACAGAGACCTCATCTCTACTGCTTGTGCTTCCACCCAGAGTCAGTGGAAGTGGTGAGCATGTAGCAGAGATATGTAAGTATTATCAACAGTCAATTTGGTAGAATGGAAGTCTCCTAAAATTTGATCTTAACTCCTCTTTCACCAAAGATACCAAATAAACCCATGCTGACCTTTGTCATTTTCTCTGACTTTCACTAGTCATGCAATAAACACAGCTGGTGAAACAGCTACACTTCACTGATAATAACAGCGACTTGACATGTTCCACCATCATGTTCTGGACGCAGTTGACTAAGAAAAACCCACATCTGATTATGACAAGATGCAAACGATGTAACTCAGTGCTTTGCCACTCTGGCCATGAAAATCACCTGGGAAGCTCTTTAAAAATGTTGATGCCTGGCTCTGCTCTGGAGATTCTGATTTATTTGGTCTGAAGTGGGGCCCAGACTTTAAAAATGCTTAAGTTCTTTGAATGACTCTAACGGGTAGCCAGGGTGTCAAGTAACTGATTTACCTATGCACATGAATGAGAAATTCATTTTAGCCAGTCAGATTACTATTTAGGGTGAGAAATCTGTCTCCCTGCACGTGATATCATATGGACTAAAGCCAAATATTTTAGCCTTGTTCAGTAACCACAGAGGGAAACTGAAAAAAATCCAACCTAGACCAGGATCAGTAAATACACAGCTGCCCCCTTGTGCCCACAATCACAATTCTCTTCCCCACTCAGTCATAGTCTTCCATCCCTTCCCAAGAGAGCATCTTGGTTGTCACATGAGATGGAGCTTAGTCTTGCACAAGATACACATACACTTAAAAAGCTATTATAAGGACTTCCCTGGTGGTAGTGGTTAAGAATCCTCCTGCCAGTGCAGGGGACACGGGTTCAAGCCCTGGTCCAGGAAGATTCCACATGCCGCGGAGCAACTAAGCCCGTGTGCCACAACTACTGAGCCTGCGCTCTAGAGCCCACGAGCCACAACTACTGAAGCCTGCGCACCTAGAGCCCGTGCTCCACAACAAGAGAAGCCACCGCAATGAGAGGCCCGCGCACCACAATGAAGAGTAGCCCCCACTCGCAGCAACTAGAGAAAGCCCTTGTGCAGCAACAAAGACCCAATGCAGCCAAAAATAAATAAATTTATTTTTTTAAAAAAGCTATCATAAGACAGTATTTATTAATAAACCTCGATCAAGAGCTTATGCGCCAGGAGGTGGCTTCGCTGCTAGCAATATGAAGATGGGTACGATGTGGTTCCTGCCCTCGTGAATTCAGTCTACCAGAGAAGAGAGGATGTGGAAAGCACACTAATATAAACAGAGTTTTTGGAAGAAACAGAACAAAGCAACTGTCTATGCCTGGGAGAATCAGGAAAGACAAGGAGAGTTGTCAAGTGTGTTAGATCACAAAGGATTGAGTAGGAGGAATTCGTCAGGCCTTGTTCAATGGAAAGGGCCCTATTCAGTGGAAAGGAACTCACCAGGCCCTGTACAGCATGTACAAATGCAGTGACATATGAACAGCTGTTGGGTTTAGATATGTAAGTGGTACTATTAGTGTGACTTCAGCCTAGAGGGAGCATGAAGGACTGACAGAAGGTCAGGCTGGAAAGAAAAGCATTATGGCTTTTGCATGGCATTTTGGTATTTGGATGACAGCCAGCACTGTCCAATAGAACTTGGTGTTGGTGGAAATTAAGAGGGTGGTTCAAGTAAGAAAGTGGATGGTAATTCCGAGAGCAGGCCTAAACTCAAAGGGAAAATCTTAAATCTAGCAAGAGTTTGAGAAATCAAGATATGATTGTATGTTTTATTTTAAATAGAGCATTTCAATTATGCTTATGTCTTTAATCACTTGACAGTGACATTTGAAGATATTAAATCAGCAGTCAGGTTTATGTCATTAGCTTTTTGCAAATTAAAATAACCTTTTTTCTTATTACAAAAGCAATGCTCTGCATTATAAAAAAAAAATCTGAAAATGCAGATAAGGAAAGAGAAGATAAGAAAGTTACCCCTGAGGTAACTGGACTTCCTGCTAGGTCAACTGGGACTTGAGGGTTTAAATAAAAAATAGAGAAAAACATCTAGTGATGTTTTATAACTACTACTTAATCGCACAGTATATATTAGTGATTAGCACATTTTTCAAATTTCCAAAACCTTTTCTTCAAATGAACCTTATGTAGGAGATCAATATGTAAAACAGATTAAAACATAGAGGGTGGTGCCCTGAAAGCCCTCAAACAATCCCCAAGTTGAGCCCTGAAGCACCTCTTGGCACCTTAGAGTTCTTCAGAGCAGCTTAAAGTCCATTGGAATTTATCATTCCAGACCTTTTTCCAATGAATGATATTCATATGTATTAGTTTATAAAATGAGGTTCATAGGAAGTATGCATTTTTATAATCTAGTTTCATTTCACAATATTATAAATCATGAACAGCTTTCCCACATAAAGATATTTCCTTCTATAACATCATTTTAAACAGCTGCATTGTATTCCTTTGTTTTGATTTACCATATTTATTTAACAATCCCCAGATATTAGACATGTCATTTGTACCCAGTTTTTCCTATTTTTAAGCAACACTGTGACTGGCATCTTTGTAAGGAGTTAAATATGTGTGTGAATTCTTCTTTATTTCATAAAGATCCACATTTTAATGTGTTTTTCAAAATGCCTTTTAAAACATGTACATTGACAAGCATTGCTCTGGTGAACCCGTATATATGACCTGGAATAGTGGTCCATGGAGAGACAAACTGATGAGATGGGGATAGAGAAGTACTGCTGACTGGCATAGACAAGGAATGGTTGTCAAGGAACACTGGGGATAAAGATCCAGCAATGGCTGTGTGCCTGAAACGTGTTAGGAATCTAGTCCTGGCTTACATGTCAGGGTGGTTATGGGTCCCAAGACCAGTTTTGCTACATACTAGTTTTGCTACATACTAGTGGTTAAGAGACATCCAAATGAGTGTTCATCTCTTCCAGAAGAGATTATATGTGGAGTAGTAACTCCACATATAATTTTAATAATTCCTCATCAAGATAACCCCCTTCAAATTTTGTCTTTTATTTTATTTGCTAAGGATTATTATTTAAGGGTTATTCATTTTGGAAAAAGCCAGAAGTCACTCACAGCTGATTTTAGAAAAGCTTGGGAGGGTCCAAAACAATTTCAGAAAAGCCAGGCTATGAGCCTGAATGCCACTGTGGGTTTTTTTTCCCCCTCACTACTGGCTTTTACTCATAAAACCATTGGGTCGAACCATTAAGATGTTCTGACTGATTACTTTTGCTTACAGGATGTATTCTTGATTGTCATAGAAGCTTTTCAACATAGATTCTGCCTATGATGTTTTTATTCTCTGCTTTTTATTGAAGTATAGTTGATTTACAATGTTGTGCTAATTTCTGCTGTACAGCAGAATGACTCAGTTATACATGTATATATATTCTTTTTTTTATTCTTTTCCATTATGGTTTATCCCAGGAGATTGGATATAGTTCCCTGTGCTATACAGTAGGACCTTGCTGTTTGTACATTCTGAACGTAATAGTTTGCATCTACTAACCCCAGACTCCCAGTCCATCCCTCTCCCTCCCACCCTCCCCCTTGGCAACCACAAGTCTGTTCTGTGTGTGTCTGTGATTCGGTTTCTGTTTTGTAGATAGGTTCATTTGTGCCATATTTTTTTATTATTTTTTTTAATTTATTTATTTTATTTACTTTTTTGGCTGTGTTGGGTCTTTGTTGCTGAGCACGGGCTTTCTCTAGTTGTGAAGAACCGGGGCTACTCTTTGTTGTGGTGCGCAGGCTTCTCATTGCTGGGGCTTCTCATTGCTGTGGCTTCTCTTGCTGTGGAGCACGGGCTCTAGGCACGCAGGCTTCAGTATTTGCAGCACACGGGCTCAGTAGTTGTGGTTCACCGGCTGTAGAGCACAGGCTCAGTAGTTGTGGTGCATGGACTTAGTTGCTCCGCAGCATGTGGGATCTTCCCAGACCAGGGCTCGAACCCGTGTCCCCTGCATTGGCAGGCGGATTCTCAACCACTGCGCCACCAGGGAAGCCCTGTGCCATATTTTAGATTCCACATATAAGTGATATCATATGGTATTTGTCTTTCTCATTCTGACTTACTTCACTTAGTATGATAATCTCTAGTTGCATCCATGTTGCTGCAAATGATTCTGCCTATGATTTTGACAACTTGGTGGTCTGGGGCAGTGTTCTGCCACAGACTTCAATATGTTTTTTCCAGGTCATGGCAGAAAACTAAACCTACTGCCTACTGTTTAAAAAAATAATAAAAACAACCTTTTCCCAGTTTTCTTTAATAGAAGAGAAGGATATTCTTGGCTATTCTGTTCATCACTTAGCTGAATGGTCAAATCTTCACAGAATATTTTTCCACTCAAGTTTTATTTTTATTTTCCAGAACAAAAATTTCTTTAGCTAAATTTAACTCTTGTGGTTCATTTTAAAAGATAATTCTTTAGTCTTCATCTTTGTAGGGGAGGAAAAATCTTTTTCCTATACCCTCTTATGTTCAGTGAGTGGGGCCCTACAAATTAGGCTGACAAAAGACAGATTAACAAGAAAAAAAAAGGTTATTATGTATGCATATGGTGGGGGGCTTACAGAAATACAATGAAAACCCCAAAGAGGCAATCAGACTCAGAGGCTTATATATCATTTTAACAAAGGACAGTGAATTTGTGGAGAAGTGATAAGACAAAGGAAAAGGGTTTTTAGCTTCTAGGAGTAGTAAAGAGTGGGAAGGTAAATATATGGGGAAACTAATGGAAGATAAGTATTATTATTATTTTTTGGCCACATGGTATGGTTTTCAGGATCTTAGTTCCCCAACCAGGTATGGAGCTCAGGACCCCGGCAGTGAAAGCACCAAGTCCTAACCACTGGACCGCCAGGGAATTCCCAAACTGTGGAGGGGTTTTTTTGTATTATTTTAATAATGTTTGTTTGTGCAGGTCCATCTTGGTGCTCACTTTCCATCTTCTTCGTGGCCAGAAAACTCCCCCAGGAGAGGGGATTTCTGGCAGTACTCATTTCTCAGAAGTTTCTGTTTTCAGTCAGACAGGGAAGCTCTGAGAAGACTTCTTTCTGCATCTGATGATTCTCAGCTCTCTTCAGCTCAAAATAAATATGCCAGAGTGGCATATTTAGGGTGGCATACTCTGACCCACTTCACTCTCATAATTAATCATCTATTTGAACACATTAAACCTCTAGAAAAGAGCTTGCTACAGTATCATAGACATCTTTCCCACCATCCTTTTAAAAAGAAGTTCCCTGTTTTAGTCACTTATGTTGGTTATAGATATTTACTTTTCATCTTAATTATCTTCTTTAAAGTGTCAAGTGTCTCACTTGCAGTTAATTTTGCACAGAGTTCCATATTATTTAATTCAAATATCAATAACTTGTGGAACTCAATTATTCATATCAGTTATGCATGTCCATTCACCATAGGAAGTAGAACAACTCTAAGCACCCAGGATATGTCACATTTCCACTGTGCCTACACCTCCTTGGTTTCCATAAAACACATAGGAAGCTTATTTCTTTAGAGATATACCCTGAGTTGAGAAACTCCCAACTATGTCAACAACTTTCAAGAGTCTTTACTTTCAAAATATCTTCATTCAACTTTATTCCTATTAAATAACATTATGGGACAAAAATAGCTATGAAGGATAAAATAACAAGTCTATCCTGGGATAAATTTGCATATAGCAAATCAGTTTGTAAGCAAATTTTAGTAGAAGCAACAGTTCCTGATTGCAATGATCATTTGTCGGTGGACATTGTTCAGAATTGTTCAGAATAGGATGTACAGTAACTGCTCTTTTTTTTTTTAATAACAACTAATGCCACTTTTTTAAAAAAATTATTTATTTAGTTATTTATTTATGGCTGTGTTGGGTCTTCGTTTCCGTGCGAGGGCTTTCTCTAGTTGCGGCAAGCGGGGACCACTTTTCATCGTCGCGGTGCGCGGGCCTCTCACTATCGCGGCCTCTCTTGTTGCGGAGCACAGGCTCCAGATACACAGGCTCAGTAGTTGTGGCTCACGGGCCTAGTTGCTACGCAGCACGTGGGATCTTCCCAGACCAGGGCTTGAACCCATGTCCCCTGCATTGGCAGGTGGATTCTCAACCACTGCGCCACGAGGGAAGCCCAGTAACTGCTCTTTAGTTGGGAACTTTAATAGGTGTGTTCGGAGGGTGGCAAAGAGTAGAGCAAGACTTGTAAGCCAGACTTGTAAGTCAAAAGACCTGTAAAAATCTCCTAAGTTAAAAGAGAAAATCAGGATAGTGGTTACTTCTGTAGGGGTAGGAGGGCTACATAAAAGCTTCAGATGCATTATTATTATTTTTTTTTTGGTACACGGGCCTCTCACTGCTGTGGCCTTTCCCGTTGCGGAGCACAGGCTCCGGACATGCAGGCTCAGCGGCCATGGCTCACGGGCCTAGCTGCTCCGCGGCATGTGGGATCTTCCTGGAACCGGTCATGAACCCGTGTACCCTGCATGGGCAGGCGGACTCTCAACCACTGCGCCACCAGGAAAGCCCCAGATGCATTATTAACTTTTATTTATTAAACTTCATGAGAAGAAAGAGGAGGAAGAGGAAGAGGGAGGAGTTTGATATAGGGATTTTAAAGAAAGCCCAAATTGACCCTATCTCAGAGATTCTGATTTAATTTTTCTGGATTGAAGCTGGACCTGGCTTTTCCTTTTTAACTATCCAAGGGCAGCCAGCGTTGATACAGCTCACTCACAGAACAGAAGAGTTGCTAACTTAGGAGGGAAAAAAAAAATCGGTCAGTGGTGCCACCATTTAAGTCATTTTAACCATCTGTCATTTTTGCAAAACCAAGGCAGTCAACGTAATGTTTGTTTTTCTCAGTATTGTTTTAAACAAAGTGGCCCTAGAGGCCTGCATCAGGCAAAAAAAAAAAAAAAAAAGGTCTAAAAAAGGTCTAATCTTTATAGATTCAAGAATGTGATTTAGTACAATCAAAGCTAAGGTGTACCCTTTTGACAAAAAGACTTCAACTGATGACACATTAATCAGTGGGAATAGCTGTTGTTCAAGCAGTATTTTATGCTTGGGAGGCTCCCAAACTGGGAAAGGAGGAGGAATGATCATGTTGGTGGACAGTAGATTCAAAGAAGACATTTTACAAAGTTTTTAAAAATGTAGTTACCTATAATGAGGTTACCAAACATACAGAAAAAATTATGGGGAATAATGTAGGAGATATCTGTGGATCCAACTCAAAGATCTATCAGATCTTTCCCTTATGCCATATTCGCTTCAGATATTAAAAATGAAACATTACAGATACTTTTTTTTTTTTTTTTTTTTTTTTTTTTTTTTTGTGGTACGCGGGCCTCTCACTGCCGCGGCCTCTCCCGTTGCGGAGCACAGGCTCCGGACGCGCAGGCCCAGCGGCCATGGCTCACGGGCCCAGCCGCTCCGCGGCATATGGGCTCCCCCCAGACCGGGGCACGAACCCGTATCCCCTGCATCGGCAGGCGGACTCTCAACCACTGCGCCACCAGGGAGGCCCTACAGATACTTTTAAGGCCCCCTGTGCACTCCCACTAAAAATGTAACTATTATCATGAATTTGATGTTTATACTTCTCATGCAGGCTCTTATTCTTTTACTATATCTGTGTATCCATAAACAATATATAGAATTATTTTGTGAGTTTTAAACTTTATGTAAAGGGTAACATGTGCCACATGTACATGATTTTTCATAACATTGTTTTGAGATTTACCCATGTAGATACATGTAGCTATAGGCCATTCACTTTACCACTGCTCAGTATTCTTTTATATGAATGTATAAAAGAGAGCCAGCACCAGCATCAGGTCCCCCGGGCCCTGAAACCAGCCACCTGGGACCCAAACTTGCCCCCACCCACCAGCAGGCCAGCAGTTACCACATGAGGCAGGGCCTGGCAGCTAACTGAGTTGGGAGCCAGTTCCACCTACCAGCACGCCAAGAGTAGTCAGTCCTGCCACAACAGAAGGGTTCACACAGCCCTCACTGGGGATACCCCTAGAGCACATAGCTCTGGTGACCAGAGGGGAGTGCATCCCATAGGATGCCTCCTACATAAGGCTGCTTCTCCAAGACTGAGAAATGTAACTGACTTACCTATTACATGGGAATAAACACAGAGAATTAGGCAAAATGAGAAAACAGGGGAATATGTTCCAAGTGAAGGAATAAGACAAAACCTTGGAAAAAGAACAAAACAAAGTGGAGATAAGCAATCTACCTGTTAAAGAGTTCAAGGTAATGATTATAAGGATGCTCGAACTCAGGAGAAGAAGGAACAAACAGTGAGAATTTTAAACAAGAGTTGGAAAACATAAATAAGAACCAAACATAGCTGAAGAATATAATAACTGAAATTTAAAAATACTAGAAGGAATCATCAGTAGATTAGAGGATACAGAGAGATGGATCAGTGAACTGGAAGACAGTGGAAATCACCCAAGCTGAACAGAAAAAATAATTTTTTAAAAATGAGAATAGTTTAAGATACCTCTGGGTCAACATCAAGTGTACTAACATTTGCATTATAGGGGTCCCAGAATTAGAATAGAGAGAGAAAGCATCAGAGAACTTATTTGAAGAAATAGTACCCAAAAAACTCCCTAACCTGGGAAAGGAATCAGACATTGAGGTCCAGGAATCACAGAGTCCCAACCAAGATGAGCCCAAAGATGTCCACACCAAGACACATTATAATTAAAACGGCAAAAGTTAAATATAAAGAGAGAATCTTAAAGGCAGCAAGGGAAAAGCAAGTAGGGAACTGCCATAAGGCTATCAGCTGACTTTTCAGCAGAAACTCTGCAGACCAAACAGAAGTGGCATGATATATTCAAAGTGATGAAAAGAAAAAACCTACAACCAAGAATATTCCAGACGGCAAGGCTAGCATTCGGATTTAAAGGAAAGGTAAAGAGTTTTATAGGCATGCAAAAGCTAAAAGAGTTCAGCAGCACCACTAAATCAGCTTTACAAGAAAGGTTGGGACTTCCCCGGTGGTCCAGTGGTTGAGAATCTCTCTTGCAATGCAGGGGACGCAAATTCAATCTCAGGGAACTGGGATCCCGCATGCCACGGGACAACTAAGCCCACAGGCCGCAACTGCTGAGCCCACTTGCCACAACTAGAGAGCCCGCACACCCCAATAAATGAAGCCATGCACTCTGGAGCCTGCACGCCACAACTAGGGAGAAGCCCGCACATTGCAATGAAGATCCCACACGCCAAAATGAAAGATCCTGTGTGCTGCAACTAAGACCTGACACAGCCCAATAAATAAATAAATGTTGAAAAAAAAGAAATGTTAAAGGTACTTCTCTAAGTGGAAAAGAAAAGACCATTTCTTCTAAGATCAGAACAAGACAATGATGCCCACTCTTGCCACTTTTATTCAACACTATTGGTAGTCACTATTCAACACTATTCAACACTATTGGTAGTCCTAGTCACAGCAATCAGTCAAAAATAAAAAGAAATAAAAGGAATCCAAATTGGAAAGGAAGAAGTAAAACTGTCAGTATTTGCAGATGACATGATACTATATATAGAAAACCATAAAAATGCAACAAAAACTATTAGAACTAATAAATGAAATAAGTAAATTTGCAGGATACAAAATTAATATACAGAAATCTGTTGTGTTTCTATACATTAATAACAAGCTATAAGAAAGAGAAATTAAGAAAATAATCCCATTTACAATTGCATCAAAAAGAATAAAATACCTATTTTATTCTTTTTTTATTCTTTTTAACCAGAGATAAAAGACCTGTACTCTGAAAACTATAAGACGTTGATGAAAGAAGTTGAAGATGACCCAAAGAAAAAGAAGGATATTCTGTGCTCATGGATTAGAAGAATTAATGTTGTTTAAATATCCATATTACCTAAAGCAATCTACAGACTCAATGCAATCCCTACCAAAATTCCAATGATATCTTTAATGGAAATAGAACATATAATTCTAAAATTTGTTTGGAAACAGAAAAGACCCCGAATAGCAAGAAAGAAGAAGAGCACTGGAGGTATCAAGGACCCTGATTTCAAACTGTACTAAAAGGCTACAGTAATCAAAACAGTATGGTACTGGCACAAAAACAGATACATAAATCAATGGAACAGAATAGAGAGCCTAGAGATAAACCCACACTTATAAGGTCAATTAATCTATGACAGAGGAAGCAAGAATATACAATGGAGAAAAGATGGCCTCTTCAATAAGTGGGGGTAGGAAAACTGGACTATTTCTCACACCATATAAAAAATGAACTAAAGATTTGAATGTAAGACTGAAAATTATAAAATTCCTAGAAGAAAACATAGGCAGTATGCTCTTTGACATCAGTCTTAGCACTATGTTTTTGGATATGTCTCCTTAGACAAGGGGAAAAAAAGCAAAATAAACAAATGGGACTACATCAAACCAAAAAGCTTTTGCACACACAAAAACTTTTGCACAGTGAAGTAAAATTTCAACAAAAAGAAAAGGCAGACTATTGAATAAGAGAAGATATCTGCAAAAGATATATCAGATAAAAGGTTAACATCCAAGATATACAAAGAACTCATATGACTCAACATCAAAAAAAAAAAAACCCACTGACAGAATGGTCCAAGTACCCGATTAGACATTTTTCCAAAGAGGACATACAAATGGTCAACAGACACATGAAAATATGCTCAACATCACTAACCATCAGGCAAATGCAAATCAAAACCATGATGAAATGCTACTTCACACTTGTCAGAATGGCTAGCATCAAAAAGACAACAACAGAAAAAGTTTTGGCAAGGATATGAAGATTTTACTTCTGGATATTTACCCAAATAAAACAAAAACACTAATTCAAAAAGTTACTGACTCCAATGTTCACTGCTGCATTATTTACAATAGCCAAGATATGGAAGCAACCTTCCATAAGTGTTCATTGATAGATGAATGAATAAAGAATATGTGGTATACACATATATAAATACATACATATATACGTATATATACACACACACACATACATATACATTGGAATATTATTCAGCCATAAAGAAAATGAAATCTTGCCATTTGAGACAACATGAATGTCACTAGAGGGTATTATGTATGCTAAGTGAAATAAGTCAGAAGGACAGATGCTGCTTGATCTCACTTATATGTGGAATCTAAAAACCAAAACACACAAACAAACAAAACAAAGCAAAACAAAAACAGACTCATAGATACAGAGAACAATCGGGTAGTTGACAGAAGGGTAGGGGTCGGGGAATAGAGAGGGAATAGGTGAAGGGGATTAAGACATATAAACCTCCAGTTATAAATAAGGCACATGAATGTAACATACAGTATAAGGAATATGATCAATAGTACTGTAATAACCTTTTGTAGGAACAGATGGTTGCTAGACCTATAATGATGATCATTTCATAGTATTGTATATGCAGATGTCAAATCATTATGTGGTTGCTATTGTAAATGGGGTTTTCCTCATTTTGTCTGATTGTGATTTGTACATATATGTTAAGCTATTAAGCTTGTACCTAACATTTACTATATCGGGTAGTTTCTTGTTCAATTATTTTGGGTTTCCTAAGTTTTACAATAATAACATCTGCCAATAGTGATTGTTTCACTTTCTCCTCTCCAATTTTTACACCTCTAATTTCTTCTCTTATCTAATTGCATTAGCTAAAATCTCTAGCACCCTGTTAAATAATAGTAGTGACGATGGATATCATTATCTTGTTCCTGACTTTATTGGAAATATTTCGAAGTTCTGTCATTAAGCATGACATTGGTTTTAAGCTGAAATTAATTTATTTCACCATGTTATCTATATTTTATTCAGTATTTTTATCAAGCATAGTTGTTGAATTTGGTCAGATGTATTTTCAGCACCTATGGAGATAATTATATGATTTTCCTCCTCCAATCTATTAATATGATAAAAATTATTAATATATTTCCAATATTCAAATTTCTAGAATAAACTCCAGCCCATATTTCATCTCCTCCTGCTTTCTGGCCGTGTCCTCCTTTTTCTCGCCATCTCTTTCATAAGTTCTTATATTCCTGCTTTTGTGTCTTCCTTTAGAGAAGCAATGTTTTATGATTTTTGAAAACTCATAGCACAATGTTTGGTGATTTTCTTCACCACTATTTTCAACTGAATCTTCTCTGGTTAGTTTTGCTGCTCTTTCCCACTTTTTATATTTTAGGATCTTGGTATTGGTGTCATGACAGCTCTCTTGTTATTACTCATTATGGAAAGAGTTGAGTTTTCCTGTCCTTGCTATTTGCAGTATTTATTTCCAGAGAGTATATTTTTGCTAGCATTTTTCTGAGGTCACTGAGCCACTGTACTATTTTTACATATCTTTGTTGCATGACCTGAAAACTTGTACCCCTCTCCAATTTTTTCCTTCAGTCTTATATATTTCATATTTATAAAGGCTAAACTGCCTGGATTAGCTGTTTACATAAATAAAACTGTTTTTGTTTTTGCATTAACATGATGCCCATTTAATTATTTTCATGTTTTTAATGATTTGGTGATGTGTGGGGAACAGTAGACAAGTTTTGTTTCTTTTACAAAGTAGAAATAGATTTGTTTTTCTAATTATAAAGTATTTTAATTGTTTAATGCAAACAATATGGAAAGTGTTGGCTCTGTAATCCCACCATGAGTAACTAATTTATTACTGTTCATAGTCTGTTGTTCTAAGCTTCCAAACTTTTTTCTAAATACACTCACAAAATAAATATACATTCACATGCATTTTTTTTTCTTTTTTTTTTGCGGTACGTGGGCCTCTCACTGTTGTGGCTTCTCCCATCGCGGAGCACAGGCTCTGGACGCACAGGCTCAGCAGCCATGGCTCACGGGCCCAGCCGCTCCGCGGCATGTGGGATCCTCCCAGACCGGGGCACGAACCCGTGTCCCCTGCATCGGCAGGCGGACTCTCAACCACTGCGCCAGCAGGGAAACCCCACATGCATTTTTTAAAAAATGAAATCATAGCATATATTCTGCTTTGTGGCCTGTTTTTTCACTTATTATATCATACCTCTTTCTGTGTTAATAAATATAGACCTATAGCATTTTAATGGGTACAGCATTACTTATGTCACCAATCTTTTATTGATGATCATTTAGGTTATTCCTCATTTTTCACTGCTATAAACAAAACTCCATGAATGTCCCATACTCTTGTCTAATTGTCTTCTCAGAATACACTACTAAGTAGGCAATCACTAGGTCAAAGGATATAGCTATTTAAAAAGCAAATCTCTGTTTACTAAACATAACTTCAGTTAGCTTAAAATATAACCTACCAATCATGCGTTGGTTTTTTTCCACTACATTAGTTACAAAATGTTCCTATTCTAAAATAATCTATAAATAAATCTCAAATAAATGAGAATTTCTAGTTCACATAAAATTTTTGTTATCCCAGAAAAAATTGTTTTATGTTATAGTCCATCAAGTATCAATACTTCTGTCTCCCTGAAAAATGCAATGATTTATTAGAATTAATTTTTTTACTATGTCTTCCCACAGAATAAGAGATTACAAGAATGACCATAAAAGGACTGAGGTTTTTTTTTATGTCAGATTCAATAAGGTATAATTTGTGTACAGTAAAATTACCCTTCTTAGTGTATAGATTTATGTTTTGACAAGTACATATGGTCATGTAACCACAATCAAGATGTAGAACAACAACAACAAAAAAGATGTAGAACAGTTCCATCACAAAAACAAATTCCCTCATTCTTCTTTGCTGGCAGTCCCACCCCCAACTCCAGGCCCTGGCGACCACTGATCTGTTTTCTATTCATATAGTTTTGCCTTTTCCAGAATTTCATTTAAATACACTCATGCCAAAAAGAAAAAAAAATAGACTCATGCAGACTTTTGAAATTTACTTCTGTTGTTCAGCATGATGCCTTTGAGACTTATCCAAGTTGTTGTGTGTAGCAATAGTCTTTTCCTTTCTGTTGCCAAGTAATATTGCATTGCATGGATGAAACAGTTTGTTTCTTCATTCACCAGTTGGAGGATATTTGGGTTGTGTTTTCATTCTTGGCGATTATGAATGAAGCAGATAGAAACATTCACATTCAGGTCTTTATTTTACCATATTTTTTCATTTCTCATAGGTAAATACCTAGGCCTAGGATTGATGAATTGTATGGTGTATTAGGTTCTCCAGAGAAACAGAACCAATAGGAAATTCTATCTACATCTATACCTACTGATACTTTTTGAGAGAGATAAGAGTTGATGTTGCAATCCTGAGTCCAAAATCTGCAGGGCAGGTACTGGCAAATAGGAGACTCAGGGAGGGTTTCTGTGTTGCAATCTTTTTTAAAAAAAATAAATAAATTCATTTATTTATTTATTTATTTTTGGCTGTGTTGGGTCTTCATTGCTGTGCATGGGCTTTCTCTAGTTGCGGTGAGTGGGTGCTACTCTTCATTGCAGTGTGCGGGCTTCTGTTTGTTGTGGCTTCTCTTGTTGCAGAGCACGGGCTCTAGGTATGCAGGCTTCAGTAGTTGTGGCACGTGGGCTCAGTAGTTGTGGCTTGCGGGCTCTAGAGCTCAGGCTCAGTAGTTGTGGTGCATGGGCTTCATTGCTCCACGGCATGTGGGATCTTCCCGGGCCAGGGCTCGAACCCGTGTCCCCTGCATTGGCAGGCGGATTCTTAATCACTGCACCACCAGGGAAGACCTTCTGTGTTGCAATCTTGAGGCAGAATTACTTTTTCTTCAGGAAACCCCATCCTTTGCTTCTAAGGCTTTCAACTGATCAGATGAGGCCCACCCACTTTATGGAGGGTAACTGGCTTTACTCAAAGTCTACTAATTATACATATTAATCACATCTAAAAAATATCTTCATGGCAACATCTAGACTGGTGTTTGACCAAATAATTGGACCTTATTACCTAGCCAAATTACCAAACTGTTTTCCAAAGTGGCTGTACCCTTTTGTATTCCCACCATCAAGGTATGAGTGTTCATGTGAGTGATTTATTAAAAGCATTCATTTATTCAATGCTTATATGTATACTATTTGCCACAAATGAAAAGATCAGTACTATCCTCAAGACTTTGTAAATAAACGTCCAAAAGAGTGTTTTCTACTTCCAAGTATCAACCTTAGGAGGAAATACATGTATTCTCACACAAGTTTAAAAGGTAGAGTATGCTGTTCAGTGTGACATAGCTGATAACCTAGTTTACTAGCCAGTTTATCTCATCCTTCAAATTTTGGCTGACGTTTTAAAATTTAACCACTTTATACATGCCCTCAGCAGAAACCAATATCTTTTTTTTTTTGGCCGTGCCACGTTGCTTGCGGGATTAGTTCCCCGACCAGAGATTGTACCTGGTTACCCCCTACCTACAGTGGAAGCGTGGAGTCCTAACCACTGGACTGCCAGGGAATTCCCACCGATATGTTAATTAGAAGCTTAAACCAGAAAACCAAGATGGTGTTGGTTGAAGAGGCAATGCTTTCCCACCTTGACCATTGTTCTGACTTTCTTTCCCAGTAGATGTCAGCTTTTAATGAAAAACGAAGGGGTTATGTAAATCAGCTATGACTCATGGGGAGAGAGTAAGGAATGACTTCTTCCTGCCCTTCTACAGGAGGGTGCTTAGCCTTGTGCTCAGCCAGTCATCTCATCACCACGGTAACACCATCCCTTCCCACTCTGGGGAGCTCTGCCTGCCTCAGCTGGTGGAAAGGGCACTGCCACATTTGCATTAGAAATCAAATAATACTTTCCAGTAAAAACCTAAATGACTAATGCATGCACAAGGACCAAGGCACAGGTATCACGAGCAGTAGCCTTGATGGCAATGAGCAGAATTAGCCCAATGTTCATAATATTCATCTTAGCATCATTTCACCCTTTAGTAGCATGGGAAATCAGTGACTCAGAACTCAGGAAGCTCGTAGATGAGCAGAGGTTAGTACCAAATAGGAGAATTCCCTCTTGTCCAAAGAAATAACAGAGAACTGGAGCTGTCCCCAGCAAGCCTGCCAGGTTTTTAGGACTGCTCCCAGCTGACCTGGCCCCCAACACATTGCCTCAGTGCTTGTTCAGGACCTCTTTCTCTCTCTCCCCGTCTCTCTCCCTCTTCCCTCCCTCCCTCCCTCCCTCCCTCCTCTTTTCTCGCCTTCATTCTCTTCTGTTTGCTTCTGTTTCCTTTCAGGTTTGATTTTGAGTGACTGCTTGCCTGGATGACTCATACATCCTGCTGGGGAACTTGGTCCCAGGACATCCCCCCATCCCAGCTCACTGCCCCTCCCCTCCCACTGTGTCCCTGGGGGTGGGAACTGCAGTGTCTGGAAAGGGAACCTGCTTATTCCTCATCCCGGCATTTGTTTTCACAATTTATCCTTTCCTCCTGTCCTCGTCCTCATCCCCTACTCCCACACTTCCTTTCTCTTTTCTCTCTCTCGCTTTACCTTTGCTGCCCTACTTCGCACCCTAAGCCTTAGCGCCCTTACAAAGGCAGCCACAAGTTTTGCCCCACGGGGGATGCTGAGGTCTCTTGTGGATGGCTAGCCACCAACTCCATGCCATACCACACTGGCCCCAATATACAATCCTGGTAACTAGATATCCATAGTCCAAATATGTACATTCTTCACAGACACAGCCATGTGTTACAGAGCCATACGAGTCACTGAGTCAGAATAACTAGCTTCACTACCCTGGTCTGGCCAGATCATTCACATATCCATTTCCTCTTCTTTACCAACACAAACCCAAGTTTAGTAAGTGAAGCAGCCATGTGTTAAGTCATACAAAACCACATTTCCCACCTTTTCATGAAGAACGACCTGACGGGTGGGAGTGACAGGTTTTGGGTCATGGCTTCATGAAAAACCCATTAAAGGAGGGCTGCCTTCGCAAAAAAAAAAAAAAAAAAAAAGAGGGCTGCCAGCTGAGACCCACTCTTTTGCCTTTCCTCCCTTTGTTATGGGCTGAATTGTGCTCCCTTCCAAAATCATATGTGAAAGTCCTAATCCCTAGAATGTGATTGTATTTGGACATAGGGCCCTTAAAGAGGGAATTAAGTTAAAATGGGAATTAAGTTATAAAGTGGGTCCTAATCCAATATGACTGGTGTCTTTGTAAGAAGAAGAGATCAGGACACAGACAAAGAGGAACACAGAGGGAAGACCGTGTAAGGACAAGAGGAGGGGGCCATCTACAAGCCAAGGAGACAGGCCTCAGAAGAAGCTAACCTTGCCAACACCTTGATCTCTGGCTTCTAGCGTTTAGAACTGTGATACGATAAATTTCTGTTGTTTAAGCCACCCAGACTATGGTACTTTTTTATGGTAGCACTAGTAAACCAGTAATATCCGTTCCTCCATCTTTCTGCCTCAAAGTGGATGTGGTAGGAGGTGCTGCATTTCCCATCTTGAAACCACGAAAGACCTTGTGCCCCTTGTTAAGGCTGTGGAGCAGAAAGTTAAAATAAATCCAGGACAGGGGCGACACTCCAGAGCCACTCCAGCCCACCTTGTATAGGCCTCTGTTGTTTCAGTTCTCTGTGTTGGCAGCCAAATGCAATTCATAAGGAAAGTACCTGGTTAACTAATTTTGCACTTTTTACTCAACCAGGCTCTCTAACCTTCCTTGCAAAATCCTCCTTCCACCTCCTCTCAAATTTTCTGGGCAATATGCTGGCTTCCTCTCCTTGTCTTCCTCCTCGGACAGCCCCTGCCTTTTATGCCACTTGGAATATCTCCGCCAGGGCCACTGCTAATGGTATCTTTGGGAGATCTCCAAAGCCAGCCCCAAATGTGCTATCTCCCACATCTAACCCCAGTACCCAAGAAGGCTGGCATCTGCCCTGGCTCTGTGCCATCATGTGCCACCAGCTCTGAAGGACCAGGGTCCCAAGACCCTAAAGTTTCTCAACAAATCAGCTCCTCCAACTTCCAGCTTAACCCCTTCAGAGAGCTCGGCTAGAAGCACATGCCACACCATCCTCCAATATTAAAGTCCCTCTCTTCAATTACTTCAAAATCAGGTTATCGTGTATTCACTTGTCCCTTTCCCAAAATGTTTGCACCAGTAGAAGCATTCATGGAAATCAGTTGCACTTAAATCAAAATTATCTCCCCCCAAAGCCCTTAAATTCCAAATTCCGGAGCTCTACTATAATATTCAGGAGTATGCCTAATTGTGAAAAGATCTAATGAAGTTGACATCGGACTGGTATTGCTCATTAATGTAGCTGCTCCAGTGAAAAGGTTGTATCTGTGAGAGCCTGAAAGCATTTTGCAGCAATCTCAAAGTTTACACTGTCCTCTGTTACTAAGAAATGATTATATCAGAGCAAAGGTAGAAGCATTAAATGATTACCCAACCAGTTCACCTTTCTCCCTTGAATTTTGAACAATCACCTCACTGATTATTTTGCAGCAGGATTCTTTTCATCTGAAAATACCTCTTTGCCAGACTGAGGAGAAGCATACACTACAAGGTTCACAGTGGCACTTTCATGGAGGAAGAATTTTGAATTGTTATTTCTTCTTTATATTTTCCCATAATTTTTGAAGTTTCCATAATGAGACAGCATGGATGCTATATGTAGAAAAAGATGCTGTTTACCTTTCAGACTTATATATACATATATATTTTTAAATAAGTTTATTTTTTTAATTTATTTTGGCTGCGTTGGGTCTTCGTTGCTACACAAGGGCTTTCTCTAGTTGCTGCGAGCAGGGGCTACTCTTTGTTGCGGTGCGCAGTCTTCTCATTGTGGTGGCTTCTCTTGTTGCGGAGCATGGGCTCCCGGCCCGTGGGCTTCAGTAGTTGTGGCATGCGGGCTCAGTAGTTGTGGCTCGTGGGCTCTAGAGCGCAGACTCAGTAGTTGTGGCGCACAGGCTTAGTTGCTCCGCGGCATGTGGGATCTGCCCACACCAGGGCTCAAACCCGTGTTCCCTGCATTGGCAGGTGGATTCTTAACCACTGCGCCACCAGGGAAGTCCCCAGACTTATCTTAAAAAAAAAAAAAATTCAAACTGTTAGACATTTCTGTTGTTGCCTTCCTGGATGGAAAAATTGATGGGCCAGCAGCTTGCATTCATGAACCCTATTAACATGACTATTAGATTCTACCCTCTGTAGTTCAGAAGAGTTTTTCCCCCATTTTGCATCCTTGTTCAATAGGATTTTTTAGAGAATGTGAACATAACCTAAATAATCGAAATCATACAATTAAAAATAAATATTCTAGCATCAGAAGAAACAATTGGCAATTGCATAAGAAAGTCAATCTGAAAAGTAGTACTTACACAGTGTCCTGGGGAAGCTGAGTGTGTGACAACATGAAACAGAATGTGCTTTTGTGAGACTGCCCAGGCAATCATTTTTTTATTACAAGAGAATTTTTGAAATCGAGAGGAGACATGTACCGAGAGCCAGCTGTCTGTGTACTGAATGGCATTCTTAACAACTGGTGGGAAATAGCACTTGACTTAATTGGAATCATTTTTTAAAAATTGTCTAATCTCTTCTCCCCTTGGTTTCCTTCTCTATAGAGCAGGAATGGTAACACCAACAGAGGCATCACAAAAATTAAATATGTTCTCTTGCATTTATCTAATTAGTGATAATTTGATTTCAGTGTGACGAGTTGAGGAGCTGATAATAGTTTCAATATTTCGGGCTTCCCTGGTGGCGCAGTGGTTGAGAGTCCGCCTGCCAATGCAGGGGACGCGGGTTCGTGCCCCGGTCCGGGAGGATCCCACATGCCGCGGAGCGGCTGGGCCCCTGAGCTATGGCCGCTGAGCCTGCGCGTCCGGAGCCTGTGCTCCGCAACGGGAGAGGCCACAGCAGTGAGAGGCCCGCGTATCGCAAAAAAAAAAAAAAAAAAAAAAAAGTTTCAATATTTCTCCACCCTTTTGTTTCTGTTTTTTCTTCCTCCGTGTGACTTTTGAGAACTTCAGTCCCTTTCAGTTCTCCCATCTACGTGTGCACATAGGGGTGTAACAGTAGGAAAATCAGTCACTGTTGCTTCTGCTTCCACAACTTCATGTCGGGGAGGGCTACCGAACAAATAAGGACTTTTATCCACCAGTTCCCCATTCATTTTTCCATGCTCTCTTAGTCTTTTCAACACTGAGATTCTTTTTACTCAGTGCTCTGAACCAGGATATTTTGGAGGAGAAGCCCCAGGGTCTTGTTAAAGACTCAGCCCCACCCACTGGAGCCCAGTGCTGGGCTTCCTCATGCTGCCTGCCCACCTCGGGGGCTGAGTTAACTTTGGCTCCTCTAGACCAGGGCCTGCCTCAGCCTCCAGCCCAAGCCTCATGACAAAGATGAGAGTCAGTAGTTACTGATCACCTATAATGGACCTCTACTCCTCACTTAATAGCTTATCTCTTTGGCTGAGTCACATGAAATTTCCATTTCTGGCATCCAGAAGTGGTTGGACATTGGTAATTTCATATGGCTCAGCCTAATATTTGTCATTATTATTATGCCCATTTTATAGATGCGGAAACTTTTTTTTTTTCTGTAAAAGCCCTGAATCTTTCCACTCTTGCCTCCTGAGCTACTTAAAGGAAAGAGTCCAGCCTGGGAAACACCATTTTATGGAGGGAGGCTCTGTCCAGGCAGGACCCCTAACCACTGGCCCTCAGTTCCACTCCTTCCTGCACCCTGTTGGTTTCACAACTTAGTCAAAACCTGGAGATGCACGGGGAGGGGGAAGGGTAAGCTGGGAGGAAGTGAGAGAGTGGCATGGACTTATATATACTACCAAATGTAAAACAGCTAGATAGTGGGAAGCAGCCGTATAGCACAGGAAGACCAGCTCGGTGCTTTGTGACCACCTAGAGGGGTGGGATAGGGAGGGTGGGAGGGAGACGCTAGAAGGAGGGTATATGGGGATATATGCATATGTATAGTTGATTCACTTTGTTATAAAGCAGAAACTAACACACTATTGTAAAGCAATTATACTCCAATAAAGATGTTAAAAAAAAAAAAACCCTTGAGATGACACTCTTGAATTCATCATTTTCAGTCTGTACAAAGAACCACTTTAAAGCATTCTTGTTTGCCTCTGAGAGTGTTTTCTTTGGTGCCACAGCAATTAATGGTAAAATAAATAATTTTGATCAAAGTTTATTAAAGCCGTATTGCCACCATGTAGAATTAAAGTAAGTGGATGGATGTATTGCCTGTGTCCACGTACATAGATTGGTCTGATTCACAGCAGATGTATGTATTCTCTCTCCCTCTCTCTCTGTCTTTTGCAGGGTTCTGATGGCTACCTGCTCAATGAACAAATACGATTATTTTATCACTTGAGAACATTGTAAGTTTGGAAATCTGTGCCAAAGCCCACTGCTCTCTTCTCTCGACTTCCGGAAGACTTATTAGACATCTGTTTAATTTTTGCAATAAATGTGTATTGAGCACTGGGATGGTTAACTTTATGTGCTAACTTGGCGAGGTTATGGTGACAATTGTCTGGTCAAAGGCTAGTCTAGATGTTGCTGTGAAGGTATTTGTGGATATGATTAACATTTATAATCAGTTGACTTTAAGTAGATTACCTGCATGAAGCCTCATCTAATCAGCTGCTGAGAAGAAGCAATTTGGCCTGAAGACTGCTACAGAGAAACTTGGCTTGAGTTTCTAGCCTGCAGGCCTGCCCTATGGATTTCAGACTCAAGACTGCAACACCAACTGTTAGCTGAATTTCCATTCTATAAATTTCAGACTTGCCAGCCCCCACAATCACATAAGCCAATTCTTTAAAATAAATCTATGTATCTGTGTATCTGTGTATTTATGTATCTATGTATCTATGTATCTGTGTATCTGTGTATCTATGTATCTGTGTATCTGTGTATCTATGTTTCAGTGTATCTGTATCTATGTATCTATGTATCTGTGTATCTATGTATCTATCTATCTACTATCTATCCATCTCTATCTATCTATGTAATTGGTTCTATTTCTCTGGAAAACCCTGATGAAAACAAGCACCTACTGTGTGCTAGGCACTGTGCTAATCAGTGAGGACCCAGATAAACCCATCGATGAGATGGCCTTTCTTAACTGCAGAAGAAATATGTTCAGAGAGAAATTAGATCTCACGGTAAGGTCTATTAGAGTGAGAATAAAGTGCTGTGTAAATCAAAAAGGAGGCGACTCATTGTGCCTGAGGGGATGAAGAACTTGACCTCGTAGAGGTGACCTGGGTCTCAAAGGGTAAGTAGGCATCCCAGGGCTGATTAGGGCTAGAGGAGGTGTCATCCAGGGAGAGGCACTGTAGGAACCATTCACCAAGCCCAGGGGTTTGTGACTCAAGGTCCCATCCTAAAGCCTGGATACTGCAGGTGCACATTACGAAATGCTGTGATCACGAGGTAGAAGACTGAGACCAAGCTGTGGAGGCTGTATTGAAACTGAGATGCCCCAGTGCTGAACATTTCTAAGCCAAGGCTGGCAGTGAAATGAAGTTTAGGATTAAGTG
Organism: Mesoplodon bidens; assembly: GCF_964165515.1. Lineage (NCBI taxonomy): Eukaryota > Metazoa > Chordata > Mammalia > Artiodactyla > Ziphiidae > Mesoplodon > Mesoplodon bidens. Next base: position 63,625,226 of record NC_138162.1, on the reverse strand, counting down.
CTAACTGGGACTTCAAGGTAAAAGGCAAAATAAATGTCATTTCAGTATAGGAAAAAACTCTCCATTTTGCAAATAGAAAAGAATGAGTCAAGAGACTGTAGCTCTTCATTCAACAAACATTTAATGAGTACTTACCCTAGGCCAAGAAATGTTCCAGGAGCTAGAAATAAAGCCACATGTAAGATATAGTTTTTAGGCTCCGTAGTCAAGGAGGGGAGGGGGCAGAAAGTAGTTACGTATTTCCCAGCCCATCCAACCCAGAGTTGATCAAATGGCGGTCACGTTCTCAGTGTCAGCCATCTCCTTGCAAAGTCTCCCAGGTATTTTCAGGAACCTTGGTGGCATCTGTTAACTACCTTCATGTTCTACTCTGGCTCCTTTCAAAGATGTCTGCTGTCGGGGCCTCTGCTGTCAGGGAATCTGCCTCAGGTCACTTCCGTTGCTTCCACTGCACCTCTTCAAGGCACACATCTCCAACCTCTATGTTGGAGAAGGTGGTTTCACAGATGTATACTTAATGTAAAAAACAAATGATCAAGCGGTTTGTATTAGTTTTCTATAGCAGCTATTTAAAAAATTATGACAGGGGCTTCCTTGGTGGCACAGTGGTTGAGAATCCGCTTGCTGATGCAGGGGATACGGGTTCGAGCCCTGGTCTGAGAAGATCCCACATGCCGCTGAACAACTAGGCCTGTGAGCCACAACTACTGAGCCTGCGTGTCTGGAGCCTGTGCTCCGCAACAAGAGAGGCCGCGATAGTGAGAGGCCCGTGCACTGCGATGAAGAGTGGCCCCCGCTTGCCACAACTAGAGAAAGCCCTCGCACAGAAACGAAGACCCAACGCAGCAAAAATAAATAAATAATAAACTCCCACCCCCAACATTTAAAAAAAAAAAAATTATGACATACAACTGGTCATTAAGAATTAGAATGATAGATACTAAGTTTTGGTAAGGATGTGAGGAATGGGAATACAGTTGGTAGTGAAGGGGTTCAGGATACACTACCCCAAAATATGGCACCTTGGCATATCGCATCTCTTCAGGTGAAGGAATCTGAGAAAACAGCAAAAGCAAAAACGTCACTCTGACCCCCATTCTCCCTTGCTCTTCTTTCCTGAAACAAGGCCTAAAACTCCCATGTGAGAGGTACCCTCCCTGCACCAGGAAGAAATTCTTATCACCAGACAGGAAATCTGGGGCCAAGAAACGTGTACAAACAATTCTTGTTAAACTAACCCTTATCTTCCCAGTTACTGCTTCAACGTGTACTTCTCCCAGCCCCAAACCCTTTATCTTGTCAATTCTTCACAATTTTTTTGTTTCTTTGTCTAAAAGGTATAAAAGTATCCTGCTCTAGTCACTTCTTCGGGTCTTCATTTTCTTGTGACGTTTCCCATGTACATGTGAAAATTCAATAAGATGTGTATGCGCCTCTCCCGTTCATCTGTCTTTGTCCGTTTACTTCTCAGACCCAGCCAGGGACCCTAAGAGAGCCAAGGAAAACTGTTTCTTCCCCTGTAGTAGATGACTCCTGTGACCATTCTAGGAGGCAATATGACAGTACTTACATTTAATCAGTGTATTCCGTATGTCCCAGCCATCCCACTCCTCGTAAACCATACCAGAGCCATTCACACGCGGGCGAGCATGAGGCCACATGTACAAAGGGGTTCATTGCAACATTTATGTGTTAGAAGGAAGTTTTAAGCCAGAGACCTAGTGTGGAAACAGCTCCATGCATCAGTTAAATACAACACACTAGATACACAAAACAGATTTTTAAAACCTGGTGCTGAGTTTTTTTAAAGGTACAAAAGAAAAAAAGCTCCTAGCAAAATACCATTTATGTGAACTAAAAAACATGCACACAGAACATTACACGTTATATGAGAACACATTCAAGTTCAAAGATATAGTTAATACATTAGAATGGTCGCCGATCAGAGGAAGAAGGAAGTGGGAGTGGAGAATTCATCGATCAAAGGCAGTATTCAGTTCAAAAATGAAATTGCGGTGGTCAGAGCTCTTAGCTGCAAAGAGCAGAAACCACTCTGGTTGACTTAAACGTAAGGGGGAAAAGATCTAAGGCTATTGGGTAGTACATTAAATCACCTGGAAGGCCCAGAGGCTACGCAGTCAGAATCACATCCATGAATCACACCACAGAATTGGTTGGGTGCGGCCACCACCAGTCTCTGCAGACTAGACTACTTGCAGTGCCTGAATGAAAAGACACTGAATACTGCAGGCATGTTCTCCACGATCAGTGAGAAGTCTACTGTCTATTCTTTGCATCACTAGCTGGAATAAGTGTCTGAAGCAGATGCATCAGAATAGCCAAGCCTACCTCACGAGCAGTGCCCTCTATCAAGGAAGCTGGCAATGACTATTTTTAGCATCCATCGTGAGATGTAGTATCTGCCTCCGCCAAGGTTCATGGAGTGAAGAAATCATTCAGCAGAGGAGGCTTCTAAGTTGGGCAGCCGAAATAATTAGAAAAGCCCTCTAATGAAAGTGCAACCAACTTTCAACAGCAACAGTATGTATTGAGATCAAATAAGACTTCATTGACTTCTCCAAAAAGGCCACTGAGAACATTTTCCAGAACAGTTTCAATGGAATACTGCGGGCAGGAGACAGATGGTAGTAAACTGGAGAGTGAATGGGAGATGAAAACGTAGAGATAAGGAGTGTAGACCTGTAAGGAGCTTCACTGTGAATGGAAGGATAGATGGGCTCATGTGTAGAGGAAAATGTAGAATTAATGAAGGACTTTGGTTTTATTATTTTTAAGATAAAAGAGATTTGATCACAGTTTTAGGCTGAGAAGAAGGTGCCAGCAGAGAAAGGTCAGAAAGAAAACAGATGATTTTTTAAAAGCCACAGCCTAATCAGAGCCCAGGTGGAAGGATTAGCCTGAAAATGCTGTAGGGAGAAACAGCTGCTCCTGTGAGTGAGAAAAGAAGTAAGGATGCACGTGTCTGTGTATAAATGCTGATGTGGGGAAGCGCAGGTAGTAAGTAAATGTCTGTGGGACGGCCCCTATTTTATCTATGAAATAAATAAGCAGGAACAACTGAGGGAGGCAGAGCTGGGGGTGAGTTAGAAGCCTGGAGGAGAATGGTGACATTTTCTAACTGCTAGATAAGAGAGGAGCTTGTTGTTACCAGGTAAAGAAATTATTGAAACATGAGTACAGGGAATTCCCTGGCGGTCCAGTGGTTAGGGTTTGGCGCTTTCACTGCCGGGGCCCAGGTTCAATCCCTGGTGGAAGAACTAAGATCCCACAAGCCTCCGGGCCAAGAAAGAAGGAAAAAAAAAAAAAAGGTGAGTACAGTTAAAATTGAAGATTATGAACCTGAAGTGGTTCCAATCTGCTTAATGATTGTTCTTCCTTCAGCAAAACTGCTGCCTTTGTGTGGAAGCAAAGAAGGCCAAGGTCTGGTTCATGGAAGTGCAGGGCAAGTACGGAAGAGCACTAGGGTGTGAGTCTTGAGCCTCCTAGTGAGAGAGCGGTTATGTGTTACTCCATCAGGCTATGGATTAGGTGAGGGAAATATGGCCAGGAGTGGGTAGATAAAGGGATTAAGGTATTTCAAAGTTCCTTTGAGATTGAGGGTCAGGGGTTAGAGCTGGAGTGAGAGCTGGAAGGATGGGAGTTTGTGGTCAGAGCATGGACTTTTCGAGTTTTATTTTTATTTTTTATTTTTTTGCAGTACGCTGGCCTCTCACTGTTGTGGCCTCTCCCGTTGTGGCCTCTCCCGTTGTGGAGCACAGGCTCTGGACGCGCAGGCTCAGCGGCCATGGCTCACAGGCCCAGCCGCTCCGCGGCATGTGGGATCTTCCCGGAATGGGGCACGAACCTGCGTCCCCTGCATCAGCAGGCGGACTCTCAACCACTGCACCACCAGGGAAGTCCTCGAGTTTTAGATTTTAGAGATGATAGCTCATCAGGTTCAAGATGTGCCCATTAAAAAGCAATCACCTAGGGCTTCCCTGGTGGTGTAATGGTTAAGAGTCCGCCTGCCAATGCAGGGGACCCGGGTTCGAACCCTGGTCTGGGAAGATCCCACATGCCGTGGAGCAACTAAGCCCGTGCACCACAGCTACTGAGCCTGCGCTCTAGAGCCCGCGAGCCACAACTACTGAGCCCATGCGCCACAACTACTGAGCCCGTGTGCCACAACTGCTGAGCCTGTGCAGCAAAGAAGACCCAACACAGCCAAAAATTAATTAATTAAATAAAAATTTTAAAAAAACAATAACTTTTGATATGAGGTCCTGAGGGCAGAAACTATTTAGAGAAACATCTACAGACAGATAACCATCTGGCCCTCTGCTTGGAAGCCTGAAATTAAGAAGCATAGCACTCAGCGAAAACTAGTCCTACAGATCATGCATTCCCATCTGGTAGCCATAGGTGGTAGACATGGCCCAAAATGAGGATTTGATAAGGAGTTGGAGATAAAGGGGGAAAAAAACGCCCTCTGTGAGCTGGATTATATCATAAGCAAAGAAAGAATTGTATCAGAGCTTGGCAATCTTATGGTAAAGAGAAGGATGCCAAGATTTCTGTGCCAGCCAAAGTAACCATAACTTGAAGTATCTTTGTTAACACACCTAAAGAAAGAGTGTCTATCTGGTTGTGGTTGGGTTGGTAAATGAAGCATGAACGAGAGTCAGAGACACAGACACGGACTTGATGCATCTAGCACAGGGCCAGGGTGCACACTGCTGTCCCCACCCTTGGGCCAAGATAGCCTAACAGCCAGATTCCTGCCATTTATCATTCCTAGATGACATTAGCCGTTAAAGTCATCCAGTTGTTTTCCTTTCCGCTAATTCTGTGCTCCCTGAGTAATCATCTTATTGGATTCTGGCTTCCCACATAGATTTTGCAAATAGGACAAGAACATGTTGATCAGCAACATAACTCTTTGGTCGTGATCAGTATAGATCTAGTGGTTAATTAACAAATAGGCATTTGAGGTTTATACATGTGTGTTTGGTCAAAGGGAGTCAGGCCCCCAAGCCCAAACACTTTAGGATGCCCTAACTATTGCATTTCAGATGCTAAAACGCTAAGTATCATCCCTTGGAAAGTAGCACAAAATATGGCCATGATATGAAGTTGGATTCGGTGATGACAGTCCTTTCCTAGGTCGTGCTTCTGTGATCCACCGCCCTCCTGCAAGTCCACCACGGATTTCTGCATGCAATCTAAACAGGAACAACACTCATCTTCTCTTTCCGTCTAACCAGAGAGTATAGATTAATAGTTAAACTAATCAAGCCATGGTGATTTGTTATATGGTGCCATATAAGTATATAAATATTATACATCTGCATGTCAGTGTGGCATTTGCAAAAGATTATACCAGGGCAAAGAAATCGGAAGGAAATGTCCTCTGCTCATAAAATAAGGAAATGAACAGGTTGCCATGCCAGTATGAAGTTGATGATTTAGCAGCAGGTCTAGAGCTAAGTAGATAGGCAAGCAAAATCCAGGTTGGGCCCCAACTCCATGACCTGTGCTGTGTAAATAAGTCTTTCTAGAGCTGTCATTATGTAAGCATTATATTGAAAAGCATGCCCTTAGTGTATAAGAATAAACAAATTTATCTCCCACTCTCCTTTGAAATATATTCACTGGGGCTTGTTCTTCCTCTTCCCGTGCATAAAACTGGAAGCAGATCCTATGGCTTTTCTAATTATTATCAGGTGATTCAAGATCCCCTTGTCAGTTTTCAGTATTTCAAGTCTTATGTAATAGTCAAACTTTGAACTTCATGTTCAGCTGGGGCCTCTCCTCCCATTGCCCTGCTCTGGCTTATTGCCAGATGTTATCAGCTTCTTTCCTTCTCTCACTTTGGGCTTTTACTCCTTCGCCTCTCTTTTACTACCTGTGTTTCTTGTATTTCCAAGAAAATTATTACTTGCACTGTTACAGTTAACTAGTTGGCACTCTTTGAAACTGCCTGATAATCAAAGCTTTATCTTTAGAGAGTGCGTTTATGAATTTTGGGGAGACCCCTGATCTAGCAGACAATAACATTTGCCCCAGATGTTTCAAACAAAGAGACTCTAATGAAGGGCCTGCTTATAGAGGTGAGCACAGGGTTAATGGAACACAGAAGGGATGATGTCACATACAGATTTGTAACAGTGAAAGCCATTACCACTCCAGGTAGGAGAGGGCAAGGGAAGGGAACAGTAGCACCAGAGCCCAGTGAAGGCTGAGATTGCAAAAGAGGAGACGCCTCTCTGTAGTGTAGTCCTGGAAGGATGCAAACATTGCCAAAGACACAATACCTATGCAAGGAGGCAGCGGGAAGAAATGCCTAGAACTCCCTCCTCTTGCTCAGTGATTTCCTGCCAGTGCTTCGCGTTGGCCAAACCCACCTGGTAGCTAGCCAGCAAGGGAGCTCAAGTAATAGAGTTCTCAGGGGTTAGCCTCCTGGGGAGAATAATGGGTCTCGGAGGATACACAGAATAACCAAGTCACCCCCACCACTGGGGATCTCTCCGTGTCCCCTGATAAAGGCAAGTGCATCTCTATTGTGATGAGTTGCTTACTATTTCCTAACCGTCTGGGAATTTAATCCTGCAATGTTACCACTTCCCCATGTGGAGAGCCACAGAAAATGCATACATCCTTCATGTAGCACATTTATGATTTAATCTGCAACGTGTGACATTTAACATCCTGTTACATATAATATTTAGTACTCACTGAACTACTTGGAGCCAGACGTTGTGCTAAGGTGCCCTGCATGCGTTCTCTTTAAACCTCACAATTGCTCATCGAGACAGATATTATTAACCTTAAAGAGATTGGGGGAGAGAGGACAGGGAGAGAGAGGCCAACCCAGAGTGGTGAAGTGACTTAAGCCCAAAACCATCTTTCTGTACCAAGTTGCCTCTAAGAACAGCAAAACATGTATTATCCTCCTTTGTTTTGCTTTTTGCTGCCACTCCACCTCATCCTTGAAGTTGGTATCAGTATATTTAGCTTAGACTTTGCAAACAACTGAGCTTAGCTCTGAGCTCTGAGATTTCTGCTGGGGATTGCTTTGTGTCAAGCTGGTTAAAGAAACCAAATGCTGTGTGTCCTTTGCCTCCATAATTGCTGACTCCTGCTTTTTAGCTCATTGGCTCTTTTATTCGGAGTCCTTTATAGGAATGACTGCCTTTCTTGTTCTCCCTTGAGTAAAGGTTCTTTCATGCATTAAGACATAATTTAAAGGGCATCTCCCAAGGGGTATGAACAACATATGGTATAGTTATTTCGTGCTAGAAAATTCTGAAATGGTAATTTGTAGCTTTTGCCAAGAGATTGGTTTTCATCACAAGCTGTCTTCTTTCCAGATCAGACATTTAGAGGAGCTGAATGTGAGCCTATGTTCAGCCCTGCGGGAACCCTCCAGAGCCAGCCCAGGACAGAACACAGCCTGTGTTTCCATTTACAAGTATGTTCCCTTCAGGCTATTCTGAGTGTGGAGTGAAGATACCTGGCAACCCTCTTCTGATACCTGAATTTAAGCAAGGTGTGATGAGCATGAACAAGGCAGCCTTACCTTGACTGCCAGGTGTTAATAAGGAACCCTCTATTGAAAATTCAGGGAACACAGATCTATTGTGAGATGTGGTTAAACCTAGTGGATCAATTCCAAGGTAACTCTCTCTAAGCAGCCGCTTTGTCTCTTTTTTTCTAGTAAGTCTTATAGACTTTCACTCTCGGTATTATTAAACACAAATTGAAGCTTCTGAACTTGATATTCTATTCAATTGCTATACTTTAAGAAAAGCTATAAGGGCTTTATTTGATTTAATAAGTAAATAAAATTACTTCTTTCTGTAAAGGCAATATTTTTTTCCTAAAAATGAGTTTTACTGAGATGTAATTTACATGCAATAAAATTCACACATTTTAAGTGGAGTTTGATAAGTTTTGACAAATGTAGACAGTCCTATAATCATGACCCCAAACTAGATACAGAACATTCCATAGCCCCAAAAAGTGACCCATGCCAGTTTGCAGTCATTCCCCTCCCCCAACTCTCAGGCCCAGGCAACAACCAGTCAATTTTCTGTCACAGTGATTTTAGAAATAGAAATTCTTCTACTCAGCATAATCTTTTGAGATTTATCTCTGTGTTGGTGTATATCAGCAGTCTATTCCATCTTATTGATGAGTAATATTTCATTGTATGGAATCGAATTGGTTTTCGTGATTATTTTTTAACATTACAATATGTTTATCCATTCAACAGTTGCTGGACATTCGGATTATTTCCAGTTTTTGCTATTGTGAATAAAGCTGCTATGAACATCTGAGTAGAAGTTTTGAGTGGACAAACGTTTTCATATCTCTTGGGAAAATATCTAGCAAGATTGCTGGGATGTATGGTAAGTGTATTTTAACTTTTTTTTTTGAAAAGTCCAACTGTTTTTCAGAGTAGCAGTTGCTTCATATCCTTGCCAAAAATTGTCATTTATTGAATTTTATCATTCCAGTGGTTTGTAGTGTTGTCTTATTGTGTTTTTAATTTACATTTCTCTAGTGAGTAATGATGTTCATCATCTTTTCATGTGCTTATTTGCCAGTTTTTAAACTATTCTTCAGTGAATTGTCAGTTCTACTCTTTTGCCCATTTTTAATTGCATTGCTTATTATTGAATCGTAAAGTATATATTTTAGATATATGTTTTTAATAAGATACGAATTTTGCAAATATTTTCCCTACATGGCTTGCCATTAATTTTCTTAATAGTGTCTTTGGAAGAGCAAAATTTTTCATTTTGATGACGTCAAGTTTATTAGTTTTTCTTTTATGGTTATGCTTTTGTTCCCTACCTAAGAAACCATTGCCTAACCCAACACCACAAAGATTTTCTCCTTTATTTTCATGTATAAACGTTACAGTTTGGGCTCTTATGTTTATATCTATGATGAATTTCAAGATAATTCTTATAAAAGATGTGAGGTAAAGTTCTAGGTTCTTTTTCTTAATACATATGTATTTTCATGTTGATCCAACACCCTTAAGACTATGCTTTCCTGCACTGAACCTTGGCACCTTTGTTAAAAATCAGTGGCCATATATGTGTGGGTCTATTTCTGAACTTGATATTCTATTCAATTGCTACCATTTTATAAATATTACACAGCAGGTGAATTGTAAGCCTTTAAATCAGGAAGTACAAGTCCTCCAATTTTTTCCTGCTTTTTCAGGATTACTTTGGCTGTTCTAGGTCCTTTGCATTTCTCTATAAATTGGAGAATCAGCTGATTATTGTCTACAAAAAAAACTGTGGGGATTTTGATTAGGATTTCATTCAATCCACAGATAATTTGAGGGGGTGGGATTAACATTTTAATAATATTGAGTCTACCAATCCCTGAACATGTATACATCTCCTAAATAGGTGTTCTTAAATTTCTCTCAGTATTGTTTTGTAGTTTTCAGTGTACAGTTATTTCATTAAATTCATCCCTAAGTGTTTCAGTTTTTAATGACATTTTAAATCATATTGATTTTTGATTTTAACTTCCAATTGTTCTGTGCTGTAATACAGAAACACAGTTTATTTTTTATTATTCATCTTATGTCCTACAATCTTGCTAACTCATTTATTATTTATAGTAGATTTTTCACAGTTTCTGTAGGAATTCCTATGTAGACAGTCATGTTGTTTGTGACACTTTTACTTCTGTTCCACTCTTTATATTTTTTATTCCTTTTTCTTGCTTTATTAAACTAGCTGGGACCTCCAATACAGTATCAAATAAAAGTGGTAGGAGTAGACATGTCTTAGTCAGTTTGAGCTGCTATACCAAAAATACCGTAAGCTGGGTGGCTTATCAACAACAGAAGCTTATTTCTCACTGTTCTGGAGGCTAGAAGTCCAAGATCATGGTGCTAGCATGGTTGGGTTCTGGTGAAAGCCCACTTCTGTGTGGCAGATGACTGACTTTTTATGTCCTCACATGGCAGGAAGAAAGAGGAAGCAAGCTCTCTCATGACTCTTATAAGGACACTAATCCCATTCAAGGGGACTCGACCCTCATGACCTCATTGATCCTAATTACCTTCCAAAGGCCTCACCTCCTAATACCATCACATTGGAGGGTAAGGTTTCAACATATGATTTTGAGGGGAGACAAACATTCAGTCCATAACAGCATCCTTGCCTTGTTCACAGTCTTAGGGGGAAAACATTGTCTTTCATCATTAAGTATAAAGTTAGGTATAATTTTTTCTAGGTGATCTTTATCAGATTAAGGAAATTCCCTTCCTTTTGTAGTCTGCTGAAAATTTTCATACATGGATGTTGAGTTTTGTGAAATGCTTTTTCTGTATCTATTGAGATGCTATAACATTTTTTACCTTTATTCTGTTAATGCAGTGAATTATACTGATTGTTTGGAATGTTAAACCAATCAAACTTTCATTCATAGATAAATTCTGCATGGTCATGATGTGTTATCCTCATATATATATATTTCTTGATTCAATTTCCTAATATTTAGTTAAGGTTTTTTGTTTTTGTTTTTGTTTTTTGTGGTATGCGGGCCTCTCACTGCTGCGGCCCCTCCTGCTACGGAGCACAGGCTCCGGACACGCAGGCTCAGCGGCCATGGCCCATGGGCCCAGCCGCTCCGCGGCACGTGGGATCCCCCCGGACCAGGGCACGAACCCGCGTCCTCTGTATCGGCAGGCGGACTCTCAACCACTGCGCCACCAGGGAAGCCCTAGTTAAGGTTTTTGTGTCTCTGTTCATGAGAGATACTAGTCTGTGGTTTCTGTTTCTTGTGATAATCATGTCAGGTTTTGTTGGCCTCATAAAACAATCTGGAAGTGTTGTATCTTCCCTTTTCCTGAGTTTGTGTAAGATTGGTATTATTTCTTTTTAAAATTTTTGATAGAATCACAAGTAAAATCATCTGGGCCTGAGTTTTCTTCTTGAGAAGGTTTTTAAATTTGCAAATACAATTTATTTAGCAGTTATAGGGTTATACAAGTATTTTATTTCTTTGTATTGGTTTTGGTAAGTTAGGTTTTTCCAAGAATTTGTATGTTTTATCTAATTTGTCAAATTCATTGACATAAAGCTGATCATAATATTCCTTAATTATCCTTCTTTTTATAGGATTTATAGTGATAACCCTCATTTTTTATTCTTTTTTTAAAAATTGAAATATAGTTGATTTATAATGTGTTAGTTTCTGGTGTCAGCAAACTGATTCAGAGAATATATTATATATATTCATATTCATATCTTTTTCATATTCTTTTCCATTATGGTTTATTACAGGATATTGAATATATTTCCCTGTGCTATACAGTAGGACCTTACTGTTTCTCCATTCTATATACAATAGTTTGCATCTGCTAATCCCAAACTCCCAATCCATCCCTCCCCCGCCCCTCCTCCCCCTTGGCAACCACAAATCTGTTCTTTATGTCTGTGAGTCTGTTTCTGTCTTGTAGATAAGTTCATTTGTGTCATATTTTAGATTCCACATGTAACTGATGTCATATGGCATTTGTCCTTCTCTTTCTGACTTACTTCACTTAGTATGATCATCTCTATGTCCATTCATGTTGCTGCAAATGACATTATTTCATTCTTTTTATGGCTGAGTAATATTCCATTGTGTATATATACCACATTTTTTTTTTTTTTTTTTTGCGGTTTGCAGGCCTCTCACTGTTGTGGCCTCTCCCGTTGCGGAGCACAGGCTCCGGACACGCAGTCTCAGTGGCCATGGCTCACGGGCCCAGCCGCTCCGCGGCATGTGGGATCTTCCCGGACCGGTGCACGAACCCACGTCCCCTGCATCAGCAGGCGGACTCTCAACCACTGCGCCACCAGGGAAGCCAATATACCACATTTTTATCCATTCATCTGTCGATGGACATTTAGGTTGTTTCCATGTCTTGGCTATTGTAAATAGTGCTACTATGAACATAAGGGTGCATGTATCTTTTTTTTTAATACATCTTTATTGGAGTGTAATTGCTTCACAATACTGTGTTAGTTTCTGTTGCACAACAAAGCAAATCAGCCATATGCATATGCATGTCCCCATATCCCCTCCCTCTTGAGCCTCCCTCCCATCCTCCCTATCCCACCCCCTAGGTCATCGCAAAGCACAGAGCCGATCTCCCAGTGCTATGCTACTGCTTCCCACCAGCCAACTATTTTACATTCGGTAGTGTATATATGTCGATGCCACTCTCACTTCACCCCAGCTTTGGCCTCCCACCCCATGTCATCAAGTCCATTCTCTATGTCTACCTCTTTATTCCTGCCCTGAACTAGGTTCATCAGTACCATTTTTTTTTTTTAGATTCCATATATATGAGTTAGCAAACGGTATTTGTTTTTTTCTTTCTGACTTACTTCACTCTGTATGACAGTCTCTAGGTCCATCCACCTCACTACAAATAACTCAATTTCATTTCTTTTTCTGGCTGAGTAATATTCCATTGTATATATGTACCACATCTTCTTTATCCATGCATCTGTCAATGGACATTCAGATTGGCTCCATGTCCTGGCTATTGTAAATAGTGCTGCAGTGAACATTGTGGTACATGTCTCTTTTTGAATTATGGTTTTCTCAGGGTATATGCCCAGTAGTGGGATTGCTCTGTCATATAGTAGTTCTATTTTTAGTTTTTGGAGGAACCTCCATACTGTTTTCCATAGTGGTTGTATCAATTTACATTCCCACCAACAGTGTAGGAGGGTTCCCTTTTCACTACAACCTTTACAGCATTTATTGTTTCTAGCTTTTGTGATAATAGCCATTCTGACTGGTATGAGGTGATACCTCATTGTAGTTTTGATTTGCATTTCTCTAATAATTAGTGATGTTGAGCATCTTTTCATGTGCCTCTTGGCCATCTGTATGTCTTCCTTGGTGAAATGTCTATTTAGGTCTTCCGCCCATTTTTTAACTATTGTTTGTTTTTTTGATATTGAGCTCCATGAGCTGTTTGTATATTTTGGAGATTAATCCTTTGTCTGTTGTTTCATTTGCAAATATTTTCTCCCATTCTAAGAGTTATCTTTTTGTCTTGTTTATGGTTTCCTTTGCTGTGCAAAAGCTTTTAAGTTTCATTAGGTCCCATTTGTTTGTTTTTGTTTTTATTTCTGCTACTCTAGGAGGTGGGTCAAAAAAGATCTTGCTGTAGTTTATGTCAAAGAGTATTTTACCTGTGTTTTCCTCTAAAAGTTTTATAGTGTCTGGTCTTACATTTAAGTCTTTAATCCATTTTGAGTTTATTTTTGTGTATGGTGTTAGGTAGTGTTCTAATTTTATTCTTTTACATGTAGCTGTCCAGTTTTCCCAGCACCTCTTATTGAAGAGGCTGTCTTTTTTTTTTTTTTTTTTTTTGGCGGTATGCGGGCCTCTCACTGTTGTGGCCTCTCCCATTGCGGAGCACAGGCTCCTGACACGCAGGCTCAGCAGCCATGGCTCACGGGCCCAGCCGCTCTGTGGCATGTGGGATCCTCCCGGACCGGGGCCCGAACCCGTGTCCCCTGCATTGGCAGGTGGACTCTCAACCACTGCGCCACCAGGGAAGCCTGAAGAGGCTGTCTTTTCTCCATTGTACGTTCTTGCCTCCTTTGTCATAAATTAGGTGCCCATATGTGCATGGGTTTATCTCTGGACATTCTATCCTGTTCCATTGACCTATATTTCTGTTTTTGCGCCAGTACCATACTGTCCTGATTACTGTAGCTTTGTGGTATAGTTCGAAGTCAGGGAGCCTGATTACTCCAACTCCGTTTCTTTTTCTCAGGATTGCTTTGATATTCGGGGTATTTTGTGTTTCCATACAAATTGTAAGATTTTTTGTTCTAATTCTGCGAAGAATGCCATTGATAGTTTGATAGGGATTGCATTGAATCTGTAGATTGCTCTGGGCAGTATATTCATTTACACAGTATTGATTCTTCATATCCAAGAACAGGGTATATTTCTCCATCTGTTTATGTCATCTTTGATTTCTTTCATCAGTGTTTTTTAGTGTTCTGAGTACAAGTCTTTTTCCTCCTTAGGCAAGTTTATTCCTAGGTATTTTATTCTTTTTGTTGCAATGGTAAATGGGAGTGTTTCCTTAATTTCTCTTTCTGATTTTTCATTGTTGGTGTATAAGAATGCCTGAGATTTCTGTGCATTAATTTTGTATCCTGCAACCTTACCACATTCATTGATTAGTTCTAGTAGTTTTCTGGTGGCATCTTTAGGATGTTCTATGTATAGTGTCATGTCATTGGCAAACAGTGACAGTTTTACTTCTTCTTTTCCAATTTGTATTCCTTTTCTTTTTCTTCTCTGATTACTGTGGCTAGGACTTCCAAAACTATGTTGAATAAGAGTGGCGAGAGTGGACATCCTTGTCTTGTTCCTGATCTTAGTGGAAATGCTTTCAGTTTTTCACCATTGAATATGATGCTTCCTGTGGGTTTGTCATATATGGCCTTTATTACGTTGAGGGAGGTTCCCTCTATGCCCATTGTCTGGAGATTTTTTATCATAAATAGGTGTTGAATTTTGTCAAAAGCTTTTTCTGCATCTATTGAGTTTATCATATGGTTTTTATTCCTTAATTTGTTAATGTGGTGTATCAGATTGATTGATTTTCGTATATTGAAGAATCCTTGAATTCCTGGGATAAACCCTACTTGATCATGGTGTATGATCCTTTTAATGTGCTGTTGGATTCTGTTTGCTAGTATTTTGTTCAGGATTTTTGCGTCTACGTTCATCAGTGATAATGGCCTATAATTTTCTTTTTTTTTTTTTTTTAATTTTCTTTTTTTGTGATATATTTTTCTGGTTTTGTTATCAGGGTGATGGTGGCTTCATAGAATGAATTTGAGAGTGTTTCTCCCTCTGCAATTTTTTGGAAGAGTTTGAGAAGGATCAGTGTTAGTTCTTCTCTAAATGTTTGATAGAATTCGCCTGTGAAGCCATCTGGTCCTGGACTTTTGTTTGTTGGAAGATTTTTAATTACAGTTTCAATTTCATTACTTGTGATAGGTCTGTTTATATTTTCTAATTCTTCCTGGTTCAGTCTTGGAAAATTGTACCTTTCCGAGAACTGTCCATTTCTTCGTGGTTGTCCATTTTATTGGCGTATAGTTGTTTGTAGTAGTCTCTTATAATTCTTTATATTTCTGCAGTGTCAGTTGTGATTTCTCCTTTTTCATTTCTAATTTTATTGATTTGTGTCCTCTCCCCTTTTTTCCTGATGAGTCTGGCTTATCAATTTTGGATTTATCAATTTTGTTTATCTTCTCAAAGAACCAGTTTTAGTTTTATTGATCTTTGCTCTTGTTTTCTTCATTTCTATTTCATTTATTTCTGCTCTCATCTTTATGATTTCTTTCCTTCTACTGACTTTGGGTTTTCTTTCTCTAGTTGTTTTAAGTGTAGGGTTATATTGTTTATTTGAGATTTTTCTTGTTTCTTGAGGTGAAATTGAATTGCTATAAACTTCCCTCTTAGAACTGCTTTTGCTGCGTCCCATAGGTTTTGGGTTGTCGTGTTTTTGTTGTCATTTGTTTCTATGTATTTTTTAATTTCTTCTTTGATTTCTTCAGTGATCTCTTGGTTATTTAGTAGCACACTGTTTAGCCTCCATGTATTTGTGTTTTTTGTAGTTTTTTTCCTGTAATTGATTTCCAATCTCATAGCGTTGTGGTCAGAAAAGATGCTTGATATAATTTCAGTTTTCTTAAATTTTCCAAAGCTTGATTTGTGACCCACAATGTGATTTATCCTGGAGAATGTTCCATGTGCACTTGAGTAGAAAGTGTATTCTGCCACTTTTGGGTTGAATATTCTATAAATAACAGTTAGATATATCTGGCCTATTGTGTCATTTAAAGCTTGTGTTTCCTTATTTATTTTCTGTTTGGATGATCTGTCCATTGGTGTAAGTGGGGTGTTAAAGTCCCCTACTATTATTGTGTTACTGTCGATTTCTCCTTTCATGGTTGTTAGCATGTGCCTTATGTATTGAGGTGCTCCTATGTTGGGTGCATAAACATTTATAATTGTTACATCTTCTTCTTGGATTGATCCTCTGATCATTATGTAGTTTCCCTCCTTATCTCTTATAACAGTCTTTATTTTAAAGTCTATTTTATCTGATACAAATATTGCTACTCCAGCTTTTTTTTTTTTTTTTTTTTTTGCGGTATGCGGGCCTCTCACCGCCGCGGCCTCTCCCGCTGCAGAGCACAGGCTCCGGACGCGCAGGCCAGCGGCCATGGCCCACGGGCCCAGTCTAGTCTCTCCGCGGCATGTGGGATCCTCCCGGACCGGGGCTCGAACCCGCGTCCCCTGCATCGGCAAGCGGACTCCCAACCACTGCGCCACCAGGGAAGCCCTCCAGCTTTCTTTTGATTTCCATTTGCATGGAATATCTTTTTCCATTCCCTCACTCTCAGTCTGTATGTGTCCCTAGGTCTGAAGTGGTTGTCTTGTAGACAGCATATATATGGCTCTTGTTTTTGCATCCATTCAGCCAGTCTGTGTCTTTTGGTTGGGGCATTTAATCCATTTACATTCAAGGTTATTATTGATATGTATGTTCCTATTACCATTTTCTTAATTGTTTTGGGCTTGTTTTTGTGAGTCTTTTTCTTCTCTTGTGTTTCCCGCCTAGAGAAGTTTCTTTAGCATTTGTTGTAAAGCTGGTTTGATGGTGCTGAATTCTCTTAGGTCTTGCTTCTCTGAAAAGCTTTTGATTTCTCCATTGAATCTGAATGAGATCCTTGCTGGGTAGAGTAATCTTGGTTGTAGGTTTTTTTTCTTTCATCACTTTAAGTATATACTGCTACTCCCTTCTGGCCTGCAGAGTTTCCACTGAAAAATCAGCTGATAACCTTATGGGGATTCCTTTGTATGTTGTTTTTTGTTTTTCTCTTGCTGCTTTTAATATTTTTTCTTTGAATTTAATTTTTGTTAATTTGATTAATATGTGTTTTGGTGTGTTTTTCCTAGGCTTTATCCTGTATGGGACTCTGTGCTTCCTGGACTTAGATGACTATTTCCTTTCCCATGTTAGGGAAGTTTTCCACTATAATCTCTTTAAATATTTTCTCAGACCCTTTCTTTTTCTCTTCTTCTTCTGGGACCCCTATAGTTTGAATGTTGGTGTGTTTAGTGTTGTCCCAGAGGTCTCTGAGATTGTCTTTGATTCTTTTCATTCTTTTTTGTTTATTCTGCTCCTCAACAGTTATTTCCACCATTTTGTCTTACATCTCACTTATTCGTTCTTCTGCCTCCATTATTCTGTTATTGATTCCTTCTAGTGTGTTTTTCATTTCAGTTATTGTGTTGTTCATCTCTGTTTGTTCTTTAGTTCTTCTGGATCTTTGTTAAACATTTCTTGTATTTTCTCAATGCGTGCTTCCATTCTATTTCCGAGAATCTGGATCATCTTTACCATCATTACTCTGAATTCTTTTTCAGGTATATTGCCTATTTCCTCTTCATTTATTTGGTCATGTAGGTTTTTACCTTGCTCATTCATCGGTGACATATTTTTTTGCTCTTTTTTTTTTTTTTTTTTTTTTTTTTAGTGGGATTGTGTTCCTGTTTTACTGGTTGTTTGGCCTGAGGCTTCCAACACTGGAGTCTGTAGGCTATTGCGTAGAACTGGGTCTTAGTGCTGAGATGAGGAACTCTGTGAGACATCACTCTGATGAATATTCCCCAGGGTCTGAGGTTCTCAGTTAGTCCAGTGTTTTGGACTTGGAGCTCCCACTGCAGGAGCTTCTGCTCAACCCCGGGCTCATCAATGAAGATCCCGCAAGCCGTGTGGGGCAGCAAAAAAAAAAAAAAAAGAACAATGACAAAGTAAAAAATGAAATTAGACTAGGAAACTAACAGATATGTTAGAAAGAATATAAAAATAAAAATATAGATGAATCAACAACTGGAAAGTACATCAGTATCACAATAGTAAAAAAGAAGAGGAGGGAAAAGAAAAATAAAAGTTGGGTTGGGGGAACGGGGGAGGCCTTGGCTGCGGAGAGCAGGGCCTAAGCAAGGGTGAGGTTTGGGCAGTGGGTGGGGCCAATCCTCAGGACCCACAGGGCTGGAAAAGGCCCTGGGAGCTGTGGGGCATGGGGCTTAGGCTCAAGGAACAGATGGGGCCCCGGCGTGCCCTCCATCCCTGGTCTCAGAGGGCAGGGGCCTTACCTGGGCACCCAGCAGGCTTCCTGGGTTTGAATGGGCGGGGCAAATGCCCTCCTCTCCTCTCCTGCTCCTCCAGTCTGGGGTCTGGGAGGGCCGCTCCCTTCTGCATCTCCTGCCTGGTCTTCCAGGCCTCCCTCCTATGCCCCCAGGACCAATGCGGGCAGGGGAGGGCAGAGGGGGGGCATTGGAGGGCAGGGGACTGGCCTGGGAGCTCAACAGGCTCCCCGTGCCCGAGTGGGTGGGGCAGTTGCCCTCTGTTCTTCTCCCACTCCTCCCTGAGGGCCCCTCCCGCATGCCTCTCCTGATCCCCCTGGCCTCCCTCCTATGCCCCTAAGGACCCACGCAGCCTGCAGTGGCCTTGGAGTGTGGGGGATCGGCTTGAGAGCTCAGCAGGCTCCCCAGCTGAGTGGGCCAGGTGATTGCCCTCTGCTCCTCTCTGCTCTTCCTGGAGAGTCCCTCCTGCCTGCCTCTCCTGATCTCCCCAGCCTCAGGGACTCCAATCTTGTCTGGCCTCCACTTGTCCTCCCCCCTCAGTCCCCCTACATCCTACCGGTTCACTCTGGGGTGGCTTCCATCTCCTAGGGGGTCAGAGTTCCCCACCAGCAGCCGGCAGGCACCCCAGGCTAACTACGCATCTTCCCACACTGCCATATTGACTCTGTCTTTTTTAATTACAGTTTTGTCCAGATATATGCCCAGGAATGGAATTTCTGGATCATATGGCAACTCTATTTTTAATTTTTTTCAGGAACTTCCATACTGTTCTCCATAGTGGCTATACCAATTGACATTCCCACCAATAGTGTAGAAGGGTTCCCGTTTCTCCACACCCTCTCCTGCCTTTATTATTTGTAGACTTTTAATGATGGCCATTCTGACCAGTGTGAGGTGTACCGCATTGTAGTTTTGATTTGCATTTCTCTAATAATTAGTAATGTTGAACATCTTTTCATGGGCCCAGTGGCCATCTGTATGTCTTCTTTGGAGAAATGTCTATTTAGGTCTTCTGCCCATTTTTTGATTGGGTTGTTTGTTTTTTTGTTATTAAGTTGTATGAGCTGTTGTACATTTTGGAAATTAAGCCCTTGTCGGTCACATCATTTACAAATATTTTCTCCCAGGGTGTAGGTTGTCTTTTCATTTTGTTGATTTTTTTTTTTTTTTTTTGCGGTACATGGGCCTCCCACCGTTGTGGCCTCTCCCGTTGCGGAGCACAGGCTCAGGATGCACAGGCCCAGCGGCCATGGCTCACGGGCCCAGCCACTCTGCGGCATGTGGGATCTTCCCGGACCGGGGCACGAACCTGCGTCCCCTGCATCGGCAGGCAGACTCTCAACCACTGCGCCACCAGGGAAGCCCCATTTTGTTGATTTTTTCCTTTGCTGTGTAAAAGCTTATAAGTTTGATTAGGTCCCATTTGTTTATTTTTGCTTTTATTTCTATTGCCTTGGTAGATGGTTTTTTTAGGTCACTAAGAAAACAGTGGTATGATTTATGTCAGAGAATGTTTTGCCAATGTTCTGTTCTAGGAGTTTTATGGTGTCATGTCTTACATTTAAGTCTTTAAGCCATTTTGAGTTTATTTTTGTGTATGCTGTGAGAGTGTGTTCTAGCTTCATTGATTTACATGCAGCTGTCCAACTTTCCCAATACCACTTTCTAAAGAGACTCTTTTTTGTTCTTGATATTTATAATTTTGCCTCTCCTGTTTTTTTTCTTTATCATTCCTCCTCAATTCCATTAATATTTTCAAATAATCAACTGTTTGTTTTAATAATTTAATATACTACTTCTCTGACTTATCTTTCTCACTTCTCTTTTATTAGTTCTTTCCTTCTATTCACGTTTTGTTTAATTTGCTCTACCTTCAGGCTCTAGAATATTGGTTCTTTGTGTTTTAACTGGATCATGGATGGTATCTGACTGAGCCAAACCAATGAAGTCTGGGTATGAACTTAGAAACAAAGCTAGGGGTCAGTTAATTTAGGGAAACCTGAATCTGGCAATTGGTTATTATAGAAACAAGAGACAGGACTTGAATGCTGCTGGCTAATATCCAAATAGGAAGATGGTCCAGGGCATCTAAGGCTGGGGAGAGGCAGCCTATTGGCTGCCTCTACTTCCAAAAGAAGTAAGAAACATCACAGGTAGAGCTAAATAGATAGTAGACAGGGTGGGTGGGGGTGGGTGACAAAAGGAAAAAGACACCCAGCCTCTGGGAACGTTGGGTATCTGTAAGGATTTAGTTATTAGGGAAAATGAGAACCACATCTCTAAACTTGGTCAACCCTAATCTTTTGTGGTCTATTCCTACTGTGCCCGTGCTAATTACCAGGGGACTCATCTTTGGCCATCTCTCTGTGGGTGTCACACTGGGGTCTCACCTGTGCAGATCCAGATGCCCACAAGTGGAAGGTGTGTATGATTTCTTCTATTTTATAGTACTTGAGATAATGATAAAGTTATACCATCCCACTAAAAATTACCTTCATGGGAAACTCTATGCTAAATTAGATACTATTACTAGCTGTAGTTTAAAATTTCTACAATAGACTTGCTTTCAGAAGTTTGTTTATCAGTTGTTGTTTTATCTGTAATTATCCCTTTTATTTTATGAAGATTTTCATGTATTTGGGATAAGCTAAAAATCATTAGGGTCGAAGTCTGGAGAAAAAAAAATCAATGACAAAGTGGGGTGATTCAGTTTAGGTCAAAAATGAAAGTGCAGCTATATAAAGCAGTAACACTAGCCTGTAAACTCCGTTTTATAGGGGAGACAATGAAAATACAGATAAGTAATTAGCCTGGTTTCATATAGCCAGGATGTGTCTACACTAAGAAATCAGACCTGCGCTCTTAACTGCTATGTTCTACTACTTTCTAAGATTTGACTATCTGTCAACCTTATAAAGCACAATGCTGGCAGTATGTTTATTCAAGATGGATATCTTCGAAATGGATGCCTCGGCAATCAAAAGCTTAATGTCAGGCACTTACACTCAGATTTCCATCACAGAAACCTAAGAATTAAAAATTGAATATTAGACACACCCCACTCCTAGAAAAGATCCTTCCATCAGTTTCAGGGGCCTTGAGTTCCAACCTACCACTGTACGGCCGGGCCCTTTCTCTACTCTTTCGTGCAAGCCTTCCACCTCCAAATTTCCATTCACTTCTAGTGCTGAAAAGTTTGTCTCACTTTCTTTACATAGAAGTCTTTTCCAATCCAAAAACCACTTTTTCCCCAGCAGGAATTTTTTTCCTCAGCTGTTGATGCAATAACTTTTTTTTTCACATCCAGTTACATTTGCTTTACAGTTTGGAGTTCTAAATAAGAATTATATTTGAAAAACAATTTTCACCACTAAAAATGGGGGAGAAAGTTTTAAAATAACTTTTATGGGCCAATCCTGAAAGTGAAAATGGCAATGTACCTTATCCCTGAGAACTATATAGGTAAGTTCAAAGACTCCTTGGGAATGCCAGAGCACACTGCTGTGGTGTACAAGTCTGCTTCACTGAATCATATATGATATCACATGGAAAAAATTAGCAAAGGAATAAAGAAAAATGTCAAGAATACAACATATCTTTGCAGAGGCTAACAAAACGTGGCACCAGCATGGCGTATAGCTACAGACCAAATTAAAGTTCTCTAAAGCAGAAGTGATCTTTAATTGCCTCAAAGGCTATGAAACCAGAGGCATGGCATTTTTAGAGCAGTAAAAGAGCCTTGATGTCAGCTAGTTCAACCCACTCACTTTACAGATGAGAAAACTAAGCTACCACCTAATTGATAACACAGCTGAGCCCAGAGTTGAAGTTTCTTGATTCCAAGTACGTTCCATTGCCTGTGGCAGTATGGCTGTCATACTGTCACTATCAAGAAAACAGGTCCCAGTGTGCATGTGATGAGGCCCAAAAGAGTCTAGAGAGTGCTGTGAAGAAGGAAATATGAGCATTGGGGTCTGAGAGAACTTTGTTCAAGTTATTAGACCTTCTGCTCTGGTCTGAATGTTTGTGTTCCCCCAGAATTCATATGTTGAAACCTAACCTCCCAGGTGATTGTATGAGGTGACAGGGCCTCTGGGAGGTGACTAGGTCATGAAAACAGAGCCCTTAGGAGTGGGATTAGTGCTCTTTTAAGAGAAGCCTCAGAGGGAAAGCTCCCTAGCCCTTCTGCCATGTGAAATTACAACAAAAAATAGCCATCTACGAAGTGGGCCCTTACCAGACACCAAAGATGCCAGTACCATGATCTTGGACTTCCAAGCCTCTAGAACTGTAAAAAAATAAATATTTGTGGTTTATAAGCTGCCCAGTCTGTGGTGTTTCATTATAGCAGCCTGAACAGACAAAGACACATTCCTTGCCTCAGTTAATTTATCTATAAAAAGGGGCCTAATCCTTCCCTCAAAGAGCTCTTTTGAGGATATTTTTTAAATGTAATAATGCATATGAGATCTCTATCACTATGTCTAGAACATAGTAGACACAAAATGAACACTAATATCCTCCCTTTTCTCAGTCACACCAGCATATAAGTTGGATTCAAGGCCAAGTAACAACAGCTAGAAAAAAACAATAAACACCAATAACCGAGAGACAATGACATACATGAGCATTGTTGTTGGTACACTTCGTTGGGACTGAGGCATGCTGGGCCAGTCCTTCACACTGCCAGCTGGCCAACGAGTAAAGGGAAATACATATGAGTGAAGAGCTCTGCTCCAAATTCCGCGTCAAGGAATGGTCCTTGCCAAGCCCAGCCTGCGCATCCTTCCTACTGGCTCCCCAACTCATTTCCCAAGGGCAGGCTTGGCCTCTTCTAGTTCCCAGAGCCAATCTTGACCTGGGGCCAGATGTGCTCAGATGACTCCAACTCCACATTTGGCTGCCTGTCAGTCCACTTCTGACCTATTGCCCAAGTCTTGATGTCTAGGCTTCTGCTTGCTCTCCTATCCGATTCCTTACCCCACTGACCTGGTTTCTAGGTTTCCCTGGCTTCCTTGTCATTCTGACATACACACCTGACAAGAAACCCACTACCTTGTCACCTTGGTTCCTCTGTAGTCAAAAATTACAATGGCGGCCTGGCACATAATGGTTTCCCAAAAGGCTATGCCTATGTTATCCATTCTGTCCTTTAGTTATGCCTGAATGATCCAAGGGAAGAGACTCCTGACCCATCCAGTACTTTCCTGGGAACTTTGAGAACTTAAACAGAGACAGAAAGTGGTAAGAGCTGAGTCATCTCTGGCAATGTCCAGGAGAGAAACCCACAGCTCTTCTTGTTTCTAAAGGACTGACCCTGTTACCAACCCTTCCTGAGGCCTGGCTGTTACAATAGCTCTGCCTTCTATTGTAAACTTCCACAATAAATCTAATTTTTGCTTAAGTGATAGAAGATGTGTTTCTGGCTCTTGCATCCATATGAACCTTATCCAGTACAGATCTCAACTGGTTTTTTTTTTTTTTTTTTTTTGCGGTACACGGGCCTCTCACTGTTGTGGCCTCTCCCGTTGCGGAGCACAGACTCCGGACGCGCAGGCTCAGCGGCCATGGCTCACGGGCCCAGCCGCTCCGCGGCATGTGGGATCTTCCCGGACTGGGGCACGGACCCGTGTCCCCTGCATCGGCAGGCAGACTCTCAACCACTGCGCCACCAGGGAAGCCCCAGATCTCAATTGTTGACTACTTATCTGAGCTCAATGTATCCTGCTCCTGGTTCAGAACCTGTCTTTCAGTCAACTCACCTAGCCAAGCCAAATCTTAATGCATAATCATGCACACTTGTATTTAACATTGATATTTGTCCTAGGTTCTCTATAGGATAATTTTTGGAACTTTTTCCAGTAATAGTAATTTCTTTGGTCATATTCATTTATTCATCAATCTATGCATCCATCCATCTGTATTGAGCATCTACTGCACACTAGGCACTGTCCATGGTCCTAGAGTTACAAAAATGTACAGGCAGCATCCCTGCTTTTGAACATCATAGACCAGTGAAAGTAACTGCCATACCAATAGATAATCTCAGTACAAAATCTAAGAGCTATAATGAGGGTACAAATATGAGGCAGTGAGAGCACTGATGTGGAAGCAAATGACAATCTTCAGAAAGGGGATCAGAAAGTCTTTGCAGAGTAGCTAAAGTTTAAAATGAGTTTTGGAGAATAAGGATGAATTCATGAAGGGAAGAATGGTAGGACTGCTTTAGGAAAACTGCAAGAATGACAATTTGTTAACTATTCAACCTTGCAATCTTATTCCTGAGATTTGTCCTACAGATGTATTTGTACATGTAACAAATGACTTATGTATAAGGTTAATCATTGCAGCATTTTTTGTAAGAGACTGAAAAAAAACCACGTGTAAATTAATGAGCACTGATTAAATAAATATAGTGTATCCATTTGATGGAAGACTATGCAACTTTAAAAAGAGTGAGAAAGTTCTCTATTTACCAATATGAAAGAACTTTAAGATACAATGCTAATTCTGAAGAACCTAGGGGCAGGACAGGAATAAAGATGCAGATTAGAGAATGGATTTGAGGACCCGGGGAGGGGGAAGGGTAAACTGGGGTGAAGTGAGAGATTGGCGTGGACTTATATATACTACCAAATGTAAAATAGATAGCTAGTGGGAAGCAGCCACATAGCACAGGGAGATCAGCTTGGTGCTTTGTGACCACCTAGAGGGGTGGGATAGGGAGGGTGGGAGGGAGTTGCAAGAGGGAGGAGATATGGGGATATATGTATACATATAGCTGATTCACTTTTTTATAAAGCAGAAGCTAACACACCATTGTAAAGCAATTATACTCCAATAAAGATGTTAAAAGAAAAAAAAGATACAGTGCTAAGTAAAAAAGCAATGTTTAGAACAATACTGCCCTTTGTTTTAAGTGGGGTAAAATGAGAATATATATATATATATATATATATATATATATATATATATATATATATATTCATACTTGTTCACATTTGTATTAAAAAGCTGTACAAGTTATATACATTTGATAAAATTGGTTACCATTGGGTATGGGGCAGTAAAAGAGGTGAGAGTGAGACTTTTCACTGAACATTTTTTATTTTTGAACAAAGTGAAAATGTTATCTATTCAACAATGTAAACAAATTTTCAAAAAATACATTGCAAGCAAATACCAAAGTTAGACACAGGGCTCAGAAGACAACACAGTTTTTTAAAACTGCTCTATGAGTCAGCAACTGGCTGGCAAAAGAAAATAAGGGAAGGATGTTTTGCTTCACCTCCCTCTTATGTGGGTAGTAATATTCTAAAGCTAACTGTTCACAGCAATTACATAATGTGAGACTAGGCACCTTTAAAAACACAGACATTAGAGGAAATTTATGGCTTGTGTGAAACCAAAATGTCAACAGGAAAACCTACCAGATAGATTTGGAAATAGAACTTCTATGATGTGGGTGTAATTGTTCAGTTTAAACAACATTCCTTCTGCCTTATTCCTGAAAGGAGGTGAAGGATTTTCATTTAAAACACTTTTCGGGGGGAGGAAACAAAACTGCATACCCTAAAGTCACCTTCCAGTTTTAAAAAAATCCACTGATATTTTTAACTTTAGGAGCCTCCCTCATGGAGCGTATAAGGTACAAGGCTGAAAAGTTCTGACTTACCTCAGGCAATGGGCCAGTGTATGTCGTTAGACAGGCCTTGTAAAGTTTTTCCATTCTTTCAAGACTCAATGCCCTCCTCTTTAAAAGAAGGATAACAATAATCCTCCTTAGACATTCCATGCCATCTGATTATTATAAAATTTATTCAGACACTCAAAGGAAAGAAGGTATAATTAAGTAAAATCAGTGTCTCTCAAATTAAAGTGTCCTCTGATATATACCATTGCCTGAGAGTTCAGTCCTCAATGTAATAGTTGCAAAAATTTTGTTTTCAATTCACCAAAGGATGACCAGATTGGAGGGGATTGGGTCATTCTACCAAAACTTAGAAGAATCTTGGCTTTTGTAGACAGCTCTTATTTCTGTCCACCCATGATTACGTTCCTTCCTTTGGAGTACTGTTCTTCTCCCATCTGCTTGCCAACTCTGCTTTTCATTCTGGCAGAGTTGTCAATCATCATACCTAATCCCGTGGCCACAGGGTGATCTAGATCTAGCCAAACATAACAGGTCATTCCTCTAGCCGCAGCCACTGGTTGAAAGGAATGGGGCCCTATGTGGTGGGCACGTGCTGTAAGCTGGATTAATCATCCTCTTGGGTTGTTGCTATTTGGAGCTGGGTGACAGGGAGTCTTACCTCTCAGATCACAAAAGCTGAAAGATATAAATATGGGACAGCAGGCAGCCATATAAATGATATATGCATATTACAAAATTCTTAAAAAGTCATTTTAGGTTGGGATTGTTGGCATTATGGGTGCTTAAAAAGTTTTTAGTTCTGTGATTTTAATTTTCAGTTTAAAAGAAAGGAAACAAACATAGGCCAATTAAACTTCTGAGGTGATCCAGGACAATGTATAAAGTTTGGGCAGAACAGTACAGATTGGAGTGGAAAAGGCTTCACAGAACTGAGTGGTTTTAGTTGAGCCTTAAATGATCTGGATGAACAGAGGAAAATAGTGCAAGAAAAGAAGCAGGCTAGAAGGTCAACCTGATGAGGGCAAGAGTGAGTGAGTGTCAGGAGGCAGTTAAGCAGGTCAAAAAACATCGGAGTCATATCTGAGAGTCTTCAGACTAAGGGAGGAGAGGGGCCAGCACTGAGTTGAGGTTAGGGGTTCTAGAAAAGGAGCCTCTTCTGGCGTGAGGTAGAGAAGTGGGGGAGGAGGAGGGCTGGAGTGAAGGAGCCTGCTGGCAGACATAAGTGCCCTGGACATAATGACATGCCTAACTGCCTTCTACCTATGTAAACAAACTCTGTATGGGCCGTCACACCTCCCAACAGCCATGACCATGGCCACACTGATTAGACTGGAAGTGGACACAGGACAGGGCCATTTGAATGCTGATCAATGGCCTAGCATGGCCTGGTATGCAGGGCTTTTCCAAAACAGGAACTGGGCCAGTCCTGTCCTCTTTCTGCTTTTAGTTTTTGCTCTCTCCCTCAAAAGATCTAGAGGGAAGTTTCTGGCAGCTCCATGAGCTGATCTGAAAGGTTATGAAGTAGACCCAGGCATAGGGTTGCCAGATAAAATAAAGAGTAGTTGAATTTGAATTTCAGATCAACAAAAACAACAAAAAGGTTTTTCGTACAAGTATATCCCAGATAGCGCATGGGATATACTTATACTAAAAAGTTATTCATTCACTATTTATATCTGAAATTCAAATGTAAGTGGATGTGTCCCGCACTTTTCATTTGCTAAATCTGGCAACCTTATCAGGTGTCCTTATGCAGCACGCGAATATGAAGCATGTGGGGCAAAGCAGTACAGATCTCTTCTTCTCTGCCTTAAGGGAAAAGGCAGTCTGACTGTCTCTGGTGCTGCGAGACTCTGCCCCATGCTGCAGGCGTGTCTCCTGCCCTCTTATTGCTGGAGCACGACTAAGCCATCAGAGAGCACTTACTGCTCCTTCCGGAGAAACTTTGCTGCTCAGTCTCCCCTGACGAGACACACACTGTATTATGAATGAGCTACAGATGTTCATCACCCAGGATTAGGCTGTAATGGTGTTGGACTTTATTCTTTATTCTGCTAGACACCAGCAAATGCCTTCCAGACTAGGTCTTCAAAAGCAGGGAGTCTAATATAAATGTCCCCTCTCTTCAACCCCTCTCCACCTATGTAGCCTCTCTTTGAAGCCCCCAGCAAGGTGCCCCCATGCCCGCCCACTCCCTCAGTAAGCCCCTGCCCTCCTTGTGGGAAGAGGACAGTCCTCTCTGTCTTTTGCAGGGAGTTGCAAACTCGAGCACCTGAGGGGCTCTGCTTTGCTTAGTCACTGCTGACTCTGGAAGCATGAGGATAATCCCTAGTGTTTGATGTGCTTGACATCTTCCGAAATGTTCCTAAAAAGCAGGGCACACTCTCCAAGGTGAGTAGTTTTTTTCTCAGCTACAGTGTCTAATCATATACAAGGAAAGTGTATGTGAAAATGGCATTAATACGACAAGTTGCAAAAGCATAATTGTGTTGGAAGGAATTGTTTTTTTTCTTTTTCTCCCTGGGCCTAGCGTACATGACCAGAGGTGTACGTGGCTCCCTTTACCATCCTAGAAGGTGGTGCCAACTCTAATTAAATTCCTCTTTACCAGCTCCTCCCTTCTAACCTAGCTAGAAGGGGAGTTTCCCCGCACCGCAACTTAGCAGCCTACATGAGGGGCCAGTGAGAACTACCTGATAGAGAGGAAAGGAACGGAGGGGAAGTGCACAATGGAAGCCAAAAAGCCGTGGAAGAAAATGTACTGTTGATTCCTGGTGTCAGATCTCATGAACACTTCAGTTTTTGGACTTCCATAAGACCTATTCTTATAGAAATGAGCAACATAGAGAACAGACTTGTGTTTGCCAAGGGGGTAGGGGAGGGATGGATAGGGAGTTCGGGATTAGCAGATGCAAACTATTATATATAGATTGGATAAACAACAAGGCCCTACTGTATAGCACAGAGAAGTATATTCAATATCCTGTGATAAACTATAATAGAAAAGAAAACGAGAAAAGAATATACATATGTATAACTGAATCACTTTGCTGTATGGCAGAAATTAACACAACCTTGTAAAACAGCTATACTTCAGTAAAATAAATTTTAAAGAGAAAGAAAGAAGCACGTCACCTTCATCTAAAAAAGGAGTCAGCAAACATTTTTTTACTATAATTACATATTTTTTTAATTGAGGTATAATTGACATGTAACATTATGTTAGTTTCAGATGTACAACATAATGATTCAATATTTGTATATATTGTGAAATGATCACACAGTCTAGTTAACATCCGTAAAGGGCCAGATAGCAAATATTTCAGGATTTTCAGGCCATTCAGTCTCTTGTAACTACTCTGCTGTTGTAATGCAAAACCAGTCATAAACAATAAGAAATTGAATAAACATGACTGTGTTCATGTAAATAAAACTTTATTTACAAAAATCAATGGTGATACCATTCTCCAATAAAAAGAACCAGGGTTTCTTGGAGAAATGGCTGATTCTAGGCATTGGGCAGGGAGTATATGAGTCAGAAGCATCTTGTTGCACCAGAAAGTAAGGAAGCGCTCAAAAAACAAGAGGACAGGGAGGATGTGAAAGGGACACAGGAGCCGATCTGAAATAGCTCTCAATAACCAAAGCTGGAACAATGTGAGCAATAAAATAAATAAGTAGCTTTAAAACGTAGGTTTTGGGCTTCCCTGGTGGCGCAGTGGTTGAGAGTCCGGCTGCCGATGCAGGGGACACGGGTTCGTGCCCCGGTCTGGGAAGATCCCACATGCCGCAGAGCGGCTGGGCCCGTGAGCAATGGCCGCTGAGCCTGCACGTCCGGAGCCTGTGCTCCACAACGGGAGAGGCCACAGCAGTGAGAGGCCCGCTTACCGCAAAAACAAAAAAACAAAAAAACGTAGGTTTTATTATTACTCATCTATGGTGAAGGCTAGCAGATCAAGGGATGACTGCCAGCGTAAAGATGGTTTGTTACTCACCGTTCCTAAGAGGGGGCATGCCACACAGCAGGGGGCCACAGGAGGAAGCACCAGGATTGATCAGGAGGCAGAGGGAGCAAGAGGGAAATGTGGGCATCAGCCCTTATTGTAGTTTCTGCAGGAAGAAACAGGTGAGGCAAGGTAAGCAGGTTTAGGATTGGCTGATTTAAATAATTTCAGTGGTTCTGGGGCATAGGGGCTGCCTGTAGTTGGCTGGTACCTGGACCTGGCTAATTAAGGCAGAGGTATAGTAACCTTGAGAGTGAGAACCTGATAGAGGAGGTGGGGGTGTGTGTGTGCCCATTCTGGGTAGGTTGGTTTGCATTTGAAAGACACACTCAAAGGAGAATCCTTTACTATCTCTAGAAATTGGCTATCCCTGGGAGGGGCAGTCTCTCCAGGCTCAGCAAGACCCCGATGTCAAAGCATCTGAAGCGCGTGATCAATACATAGTGATGGATGATAATCCAAAACATAAAATAAATATCCATGAGTCCATACTGATATAAATAAAAGATTGAATAATTAAATAAGTGAAGGAGAAGAGACAAATCTCCTTTATAGGATTTCAAATAACTTATCAATATGTAACTACTCCCTGCTCTAGGAGATGAAACTTAATTCCCACTCCTTCCCCACTCCACACCCCCATGAGTATGAACTGTGCTTAGTGACTTGCTTCCAAGGAGTATGGAAAGAAAGAAAGAAACTCTACAGTTGAAAGATGCTTTCCTTCTGAGACAAGGGCAAAATCTAATATCAGAGAGTATTTCATTACCTGGTCCCACAGCTTCTAACCTTCAATCATTTTATACCATTTCCAGGATCTTTTCCTCTTACATCAGTGAATGTGTCTCATAGAGGTAGTAGGTGAGCTTCAACAGATTTTTAAAAAGTATGCTTGGTTGCAGAATCTTAGGATGATACCAGCCTCACATCATGGTAGTCAGACAATGTCCTGGTTCAAGCCTCCCTCCAAAAAATGACAGCTTCTTCCAAATCTCTCCATGTCCACAGTCCCTATAATCAAAAGGGACTAAAATGTTTTCTGATACTTCTTTTCTCTGATTCTATTATTTTCTACCAGTAGACTCTCTCACTCTCTTTGTTAATCCAAGATTTTAAATACCTTCCAATAAATTTGGCATTATTCTTGGAAAAAGCTAATTGCCTAATTTGTACTTATCAGTGGAACAGAGGTGGGGATGGTGGGAGAACAGCAAACAATAGAGGTATCCTAAAACAGTTAGTTGGAGACAATTTAGAGAATTAAAAAAAAAAATCATTATGCAGGGCTTCCCTAGTAGCGCAGTGGTTAAGAATCCTCCTGCCAGTGCAGGGGACACGGGTTCAATCCCTGGTCCGGGAAGATCCCACATGCCTCGGAGCAACTAAGCCCGTGCGCCACAACTACTGAGCCTGCGCTCTAGAGCCCGTGAGCCACAACTACTGAGCCCTCGTGCCACAACTACTGAAGCCTGCGCACCTAGAGCCTGTGCTCCGCAACAAGAGAAGCCACCGCCATGAGAAGCCCACGCACCGCAACGAAGAGTAGCCCCTGCTCACTGCAACTAGAGAAAGCCCGCGTGCAGCACCGAAGACCCAACGCAGCCAAAAAAAAAAAAAAATGATTATTTTAAAAAATTCATTATGCAGATATATATCTATTAACAGTTATTCAGCTTTGAAAAGGATCATTGCTTAGAATTGAAGAGGATACTCAATTCAGGTTTTCCACCTCAGTTGTTAAAATTCCTTATAATTCATATCAGGCCTCTGAAAGGTTATAAATCTTACTTCTCACTAAATTGTTATTATTATTCTACCAACTGCCTTTATGACTAAGGGTACTTCAGCTGTCTTTCCCATCACACATTCCCTTTCCGTCCTTCTGCTACTCCTTTCTTTGGCAGAGAGAAACTCCCACATGGTCCCCTGGCTTCAGGAAAGCAATCCTCCACATGAACATGTAATCTGTTGAAGCAGAGAATCCAGGAACAGCACCAAGCAAAAGATTTTCTCCTTTTGGTATCTTTAAGGTGTCCTCAACCCTGTCGTGGAAAGAGCTGGCTAGTTCTCATTTTCCTAAAGCCTCGCGATGCCTAAGGGGTGAATGAGAATTGGGCATTTGGCCCTACCCCTCTCAGTAGAAATACCAGAGATGAGGTGGCTGTAGCCAAAGCTGTTCCACAGTTGCTCTTGCAGGGCCTTTCTTTGAACCTGTTGGGAATGCCTGCCCCACAGAACCCGAAAATAAGAAAGATCCAGCACGCTGTAATTGCCACTTAAATTTAGGTATGCTCCCTGATAATCATGGGTCAAATGTAAATGACTGAAAAATCAATTGGTAAAATCAGTTGGTTTAGAATATGGCCACAGCAGTGTAGTTTTGGTAATTGATCAATAGAGATTTATGCTTAGTCAAGATGACGGTTGGATTGCAAAAGAGTATTTGTAAATTTAGAGACACCATTTCTATTTTTAGATAAAACTCATCAGTGCTTTGAAACACAAACAACGCTTAACCAAAAGAATCCTTTATATGTGTATGTGTGTGTGTGTGTGTGTATTTGACAATGGTAAAAGCAAAGGAAAGAACAGACAAAACAGGGCATAATCTTGATTATCCAGATTTTTCCCAAACAAGGTGTCAGCACCTCAAGGCAAGAATGTTCCCCAAATGGTGTCCCACAGTTGGAAATGCTATTCAACAAGATAGGATCAACAGAGAGTCAAAAGAAGATGACTAGGAGAAGGAAGTCACCATTCAATACGAAGAGCCCATTCTGACCAAGGTCAGAGTTGAAAGGTGATTTCAATTGGTGCAACAGCATTTAATACTCTCAGAATCAGTCATTTTTAGAAATATTGCTGTTCAAGTAGATGAATCTTCATGCTTTTTTTTTTTGCTTTTTTTTTTTTGCGGTATGCGGGCCTCCCACTGTTGTGGCCTCTCCCGTTGCAGAGCACAGGCTCCAGACGCACAGGCTCAGTGGCCATGGCTCACGGGCCCAGCCGCTCCGTGGCATGTGGGATCCTCCTGGACTGGGGCACAAACCCGTGTCCCCTGCATCGGCAGGCAGACTCTCAACCACTGCGCCACCAGGGAAGCCCCCTGCATTTTTATTATCGAAACCAAGTCCCCCTAAAACCAAGTTCCCTTACTGAGTTTATGATTAATCTCTCTATCCAAAACTTTATTCCCTTTCTTGTCCCCCCTGACCTCAATCCTGTGCCAACTGAACGCTAATCAACCAGAGTCAGATGACTAAAATTGCTGTTGTCAATACCATCATTAATGTACTAAAATTGCTATTATAGAATATCATCATTAATGTACAAACTCAGGTTGTTTCTCCAGGGCTGGATGAGCCCATCCTTGTCTCTTTTCATAGACCCTCCATTGCCTCTTAACTGTATTATTGCAAATGTTTCCTTAATTATTTCCCTGCTTCTTGCCTCTCTGGCAAGGTCCCCTGTATAGATCTACCCTCTTAATGCATGGCTGTGTTCACCTCACTCCCTCTATTAGTTATCTATTGCTGTGTAACAGGTTACCCCAAAATGTGGCAGCTTAAATATTTATTATCTCACACAATTTCTGTGGGCCAGGAATCTGGGAACAGATGAGCTAGTGTTGGCAGGGATGCAGTTCTCTTAGGCTTGACTGGGCTGGAGGGTCTGCTTCCAAGGTGGTTCCCTCAACTACCTGACAGGTTAGTGCTGATCAATGATAAGAGGCCTCTTCTCAGTTCCTCATCATATCAGCGTCTCCATAGTGACATCTGAGTGTCCTCATGACATGCAGCCAGCTTCCCCCAGGGTGAGTAATCCAAGAGAGTGCAAAAGAATAATTTTTAAATAGAGTTTTTAATTGGGGCCCGAGGACAGATAGTAATCAGCAAAATGACTGCCTGTAAGATTATTCATTGCTGCATTAATTGTACAAGCAGAAGACTACAAACAGCCTAAATGTACTTCAAGGGAGAACTAGTTAAAGAAATTTGACAGATACAGTGGAAGAAATAGGATGCTTTTTATATTTATATAAAAGGATGTCTAAGATATAACCTCACATGAAAAACATGAGGTATAGAATATAGAGCAGCATGTACTGTATGCAAAATATGTGTGTACATGCATACGTATGTGTGTGTGCAATATGTATACATAGATACATATATATTTATGTAAAATACATGATTTCTCTGGAAAGATACACAAGAAATTGCTAACTGGAGGTTATGGTTGCCTCCAGAAATCTAGGAAGGGGCTCTACATGACTGGGGGAAAGATAGAAAGGGAGACTTTCACTGCATGATATTTGTATCTTTTTGTTCTTCCACTTTTATTGAGATATAATTGACATACAGCACTGTATAAGTTTAAGGTGTACAGCATAATGATTACATACATCAATGAAGCGATTATCACAATAAGTTTAGGGAATATCCATCATCTTATACAGATACAAAGTAAAAGGAAAAGAAAAAAACTATTTTCTTCCTTGTGATGAGAACTCTTAGGATATACTCTCTTAACTTTCATATATAATATATAGCAGCAATAATTATGTTAATCGTATTGTATATTACATCCCTTGTACTCATTTATCTTATAACTGTAAGTTTCTACTTTTTGACCACTTTCATCCAGTCTCCCTCTCCCCACCCCTTGCCCCTGGTAACCACAGTCTGATCTCTTTTTCTACAAGTTTGTTTTTTGAAGTATCATTGACCTACAGCACTATGTTAGTTCCTGGTGCACAACATAGTGATATGATATTTCTATACATTACAAAATGATCACCGTAAGTGTAGTTACCATCTCTCACCATACAAAGATATTACATTGTTATTGACTATATTAGAATATAGTCAATAATAATGCAGCTGATATTTCTACCTTTTAAATTATGTGCTTATTCAAAAATTATTTTTAAAAATCCAGACCAATTATCCACTCAGAGGGAAAAAAGCCAAAGCCAGAGGAGAAGAATAAAATAAATGACTTAGCTATAGGAAAGATTTAGACATCAGAGAGAACTAGATGGAAATACAACTTGGACAGTTACTGTTGAAATGTGGGAAACATACGGTTTCAACCCCAAGTGAGACTCCCAGTTACCTATAGTCTGATTCTGAGAAAGGAGGCCTTGGGGCAGTGGTAGAATTACTTTGGAAACCAAGACGAAAGAAGTTCACTTTTGGAATTACATAAATTGGGAGCTGGGTGAATTTTAGAGATACAGTAGATGAGAGATCACAAACAGGTAGGCCACTGGCCAGATGCCTATGTGTGTTGTGTTTGGTTTGAATACTGTTTTTAAATGTTATATGAACTGTTAAAGGATAAACTGAGGCATGTTAAAATTTTTGACTCTCTTTGAGCAAAAATCAATTCAAATAGGGCAGCGCCAAACAGGAAGTGGTTAGGAGAACTCCACTGACTGGAGCCTGGGGAGAGAATCTTATAGAGAAAAGGCAGAAACAAAGTAATTATTGAATGGTTGTAGTTGAAGTTTAGTTGGCTGTTTGCGATTGGTTGTCCTTAGCATTTTGATTTGGTAACCTTGAGGCATTTACAGACTTAGACTTTGGTTTTCTGAGGCAGACTGCCATTGAATTGGAGCCACCTCAATCTAATGGCCTGCTTGTTTAAGTAATTTAACAAAATTAATTGCCCACATTTGAAGATCAGGAGATTTCACTTTTTTTGTTGTTGTTGTTAAAAGGCTTAATATCTGACTTCTTTAGAAATATTGGAAGCTCTGGTGGAGAAATCCTGCATTCCTACATGGCAGCCATGGTAGCTTTGTAGACAGAGGCTGGTACTCCCCAGTTTGCCACTGCTCCCCCCAGCAAGCCAGTTTTCATCACCTGATGAGCTCATGTAAGCATCTCAAGTGAGGAAACTAATGCTCAGAGGTAAACTTTGAGAGCTCATGTCTCCCTATTCCTACTCTCCAATCAAGAGTCATAATCTTGGTTTGTGCCACTACTCAGAATCTTGTCTCTAAATTAATGCCACGATCTCAACCCAGTGGTTGGTTCCAATATCCACAATTGGGAAAACTTTTTTTTTTTTCCTCCCTCAGGAATCATACAAAACTCACCTAGAATTACAAGGACTATATCTATTCTGTGATCTTAGAACCTTTCTATCTCTTTTTTGTTGTTGTCTGGTCCTAGTGCCAGGTCTAAGAATGCTCCCATTTTCTGCCAAGCTTGCAACAGGGCCAGAAGTTTCCTTTGCCATGGCTGAAGAGGAAAAACTTCCTCTACGCTCTTATATTGTCATTTGGGAACTGTGAATTAAACTGACAAAAGACAGATTAATGAGAGTTCACAGAAAAGGTTGACTCAAGGAGGCGGTTAGAATTTGGGCTTATGCACTGTCTTAATGAAACAAGGGGAAGGGGAGCGCAGCACCTACAGGAAAACAAATGACTTCTTAATAGGGGAGGGGGAGAAAGGGCACTTATTGGAAAACAAATGACTTTCAGGAAAGATAAATAGCTCCTTAGCAGAACAGATGGGAGATACAGCTTTGTGACAATGTGTAAGCCCACTTCTAGTCAGTCTTCTCTAGTTGTGGGAGGGGATTTATGACAATTGAGTTCTTTGGGGAGGCTCCACATTTAGGAAGATAATGGAGTTCAGGAAAAAAAGCCAATTCTCAAATGCCTTCAGCTCAAAATAATTTTTATGCTGCAGTGGTTATTCTGGACCTCTTTAGACTTATTCCAAGGAGTGGCTGCTGGCGCTAAGACTCAAAGGAGTTCCGTTGGTGCCGACCACTAACCCTTCTTTCCCCCCTGATCCCTGCGATCCACACATCTCAAGATGCTGTTCTGAAATGCCACACCTCATAGTGAACCACCTTCCCCTGCTGTGTTCTTTCTGGTCCTGCCCCTTCCCACTACTTCTCAGGAACCATTGTGGTCTACACTCCTGAAGACAATTTACTCAATCTCCAGATATATGTTAGAGTTCTTACATCTGAAACGTGACTTCATTCTCTGGAGTGAGAGCTCCCCTGTTAAGGGATTTAGAGCAAGGTTTACAGGCACTGGGAAGACTAATTGTCCTCAGGTTGTGAGAATTCAACTCAAACTAGCTAAAGATTAAAGAAATTACTGGCTTACATCATGGCAAGTCTAGGGGAGAAGATGGCCTCAGCCCCACTATTCCAAGTCACCGTGACTTCTCTATTTTCTGCCTTTGCTTATTTAAACTCTTGGCTTTTTTCCTTCGAACGCTTCCACTGTCTGACACAAGCTATGTCTAAGGGCACATCCTCAGGTCCTCAGATTGGAGGGAGAGTTTCTTAGTTTACAGATAAAATCCCAGAGTTCCGACCTTGCTTCTATTTCCTAGCAGTTAACTCCTTCCTCAACAGCACAACTGGGATGATAATACCTGCCTGTAAAAGCTGTTGTGATTTTTAAAAATATACGTTAGGGATAATACTGTACAGCGTCTGATACACAGTAGGCGCTCAACAAACATTATTCTGCGCGTGTACAGCAATGATACGTATATACACACTAACATGGGGCCGTAGGATATCAGAGCAAGAAGGAAACTTAAAACACTCCAAACACCTTAAAACACTCTAAACGAACCGGACCTGGAGGGCCAGTCGTGCCCCGGGTCTCAGACTTCGACCCTCAAGTCTCTCAGGCTTTGGGGCAGTGAGGCAGCAGCGCAGCTCTCGAACCCTGGAGTCAAGGAAAAGTTCCGCACCTCAGGGCCGAAAGGAAAACAACAAGGGGGACCAAGGGGCGTGCCAAAACCGCCCTATCCCGCATAGAGCGATGCTGCGTAACCGAGCGGGCTGAGAACCCACCCAGACAAGCTGCGGTGAAAAGAAAACCGCAGCCGCTCTCTTGTGAGCCAAGACCAGAGAACAATGAGTTCAAGCCCTGCACGCGGAGGCTTGTGCCGCCGCGCCCGGGGGCGGGCCCAACTCGGG
Organism: Mesoplodon bidens; assembly: GCF_964165515.1. Lineage (NCBI taxonomy): Eukaryota > Metazoa > Chordata > Mammalia > Artiodactyla > Ziphiidae > Mesoplodon > Mesoplodon bidens. Next base: position 63,587,369 of record NC_138162.1, on the reverse strand, counting down.
GCCTGACGGGAAACGTAGTGTCTAAAGCTGCGCCAGTGCAGCCCAGTTGCTCGCCGGCCCGGGCTACGCGCAACTACAAGACCCAGCAAGCCCCGCGAGGCCTTGATCAGCCGCTTTTCGCCGGGAAGGGAGAGGGGCGAACATGGCTGAAGGCAGCAGGGGCGGCTCAACATGCGGCGGCGGGGTGGGTGGCAGGCAGAACCCTGTTCCCAGCAGTGGCGGCTGCAACTTCCCAGACTACGAGCTTCCTGAGTTGAATACGCGCGTTTTCCATGTGGCCGCTTTCGGGGAGTTGTGGCTTGGCCGGCTGCGCGGTGAAGGGGACTTGTCGCTGAAGGAGCCGCCGGCACCGGCGCTGCCCGGGGGCCGAGGGGTTGCAGACCCCGGCCGGGAGGATGAGGCCGTGGCCCGGGATCTGGGCTGCAGCCTGGAAGCGGCAGCCGAGCTGAGGGCGGTGTGCGGGTGAGTGCGGGGCCGAGGGGCTCTTGCGGCTTGGAGTCAACCCGGGTGCAGCCTTGCTCCTGCGCGCCCCTGGGCCTCATCGTGGGGGCGGGTCTGTGGTTTACTCCCCGGGGTAGAAGGGCCGCCCTATCAAAGCTTTCCCGGAACAACGGGAGAAGTCCCGTGATGGGAATGCACAATTTCTGCTAGTGGAATTGAAGGGACGAGAGAGCCACATGAAAGATTAATTTTTCTATTCACTAGTTTTTAAAGTGCTTATTAATGTAGGAAAGCAATCAGTAACAGCGACGTGTATCTGTCTTTGACAAGACACTTTGACGACGGAGGAACCTTAGTTTATGATGAGGCTGGAAGGAGATTTAACCACAACAGTGTCAAAACTTTGATTATCTCTGGTCTCTTTTGGGGACCTCCTGGGTATGCTGTTATTGAGATATTCTTCAAAGTGCCTTATTTTAAATGAAAATATTAAAATAACGATCTCTTTCTCCATTTAACAGTATTGGCCTCCTTCAACCAGCCATATATCCCTTTCTTTATAGAATACTTGCACAGAATTCGCCTTTAATTCTGGTTATTTGATTGCTTAATTATTCAGTGATGTATTTAGGACACAACCCCTGCTTGCTAAGGACAGGATGCGGTGATTGCTTTGTTTGTTTGTTTTTGTTTTAGTCTTGATAAACTGCAGTGCCTTGAGGAAGGGGAGGATCCAGAAGTCATCCCAGAAAATACTGACCTAGTGACTTTGGGGTATGGAGGACTTTGCTTTTGTTACTTGCTACTTATTTAAATATTTTTTTCAACATTATATTATTCGAAAGTTGACAGTATGGTATTGTTATCCCACCTCCTAAATTCAACCATTGTTGACATGTGGCCGTATTGGCTTTAGCTGTATGTGTTTGAGATACCTCGTGTGTGTCTTTTTCTGTTGCTGAACCATTCAGTAAGTTGCAGACCTGATAAATTTACCGCTAAGTACATCAGCGTATGGCTTCTAAAAGTATGATCCTACTACTTAATCAGAGTGGTATTATTATACCTAAGAAAATTAACAGTAACAGCATTATCTCTAATATCCAGTCCATATTCAAATTGGTGTTTATTTTTAAGTGTTTACAAAGGTACAGTTAATCCGCTTAGATTTTGGGGTGGCAAGCTAAATACTCTGATAGTGTGGTAAAGGACTCGTGTTTTAAAATTTTCTGTCAGATCCATACTTTTGTAAATTAGGATAAAAATGAATTACTAGAAAAATGAAATTAAAAGGCAAACATAATAAAACTCCAAGTTTTTTATCATTAAATTCAACAGTAATATTACTGTCATATAGGTGTGAACATTTCTAAATGCTTACTCTCATTGTCTGTACTGATTGGAAAACAAATAGCTCATAGATCAATTCCGGTCTGCCAACCACATTTTGAGAAAGGCTGCTCTATGGTAATACTATTATAGAGAAACTGCATGGAATAGTGAAATTTGTAATTTCCAGTTTGTAGCCCGCTTACTTTGCACCATCTCAGCTATGTTGTCTTCCTTTATCCTACCCTTTCTATTGTCCCCCTCAAAAATTTAGGCAGGCGTTTCAACCCTACCTTGTTGTTGGGTTATTTTTGTAATTGCCAAGTCTGTTTCTCTTATCCCTGTTGCTAACACTTACATTAGCAACACTTGAAGCACTATAAAAGGTTCCTGTCTTTCCTATGTCCTGTGTTTTCTCCTGACTTATCCATCCTGCTATCACCTAAGCAGGCTCATTTGCTGAGAAATTGAGAAATCAACCTCTCCTCTATGGGCAAATTTCAGATTTTTTTACTTAGACATTTGAAACCTTCCACATAGCCCAGATCTGCCTTTCTTGACTTGTTTTCAACCATTTTCTCTTTCAGTGCCTCAGGATGCACGTGGCCCCTCTCCCAAGTGAACCCTAACCTAACCAGTCTTTGAGTCCCTAACATTCATTTCCACATCTCTACAACCCATCTATCTCCCTTTAGAAATGGATACACTTGTAATGTCTAGAATTCTTTTAACATTTCTAAAGTCCTTGAAGGCTCATTTAGAGTCCAAGCTCCTTCATCTGTGAATTGCCCTTAAGCCTGTAGGACTGCTTTACTCCATTTGGTACCTTTTAACTATTGTTGATTGATTATTTGGATTTTTTTCTAAAATGCACATCTGATTGTCTCACTCTCTTACATAAAATCTTTCAATGGTTCTTAGGCATAGTCCTGAGTTCTTAAATGGATCACAAGGTTCTCTATAGAATGGATCTTGCTGATCTTTTTGGCCCTACATCCCTGCAGTGCTCCAGCCATGTTACACTGTTTTTCAGTTCGTAGAATGTGCTCTCTCATCCTAGGCCTTTGCCTAGAACACTCACACTTCCTTATCCCCCGGTCTGGCTGACTTCTACTCATCTTTCAAGTTTTAGCTGAAGGACTAAGGACTCCATCTAGCTCCCCTTTTATGCTCATGTAGCCGCCGATACTTCTCTGTTGAAATACTCTTCACACTTATACTGTACTTATTTAATTTTTTGTTTTCTAGCTAGACTTAAAAGTTCCATAAGCTGTGTCTGTCATACCCACTGCCATGTCCCTCATTCCTAGAATTTTGGCATATAATAATAGGGAGTCAGTAGATATTTGTAGAATGAGTGGAATAAATGAAACTTGCATAACCTAAGGAAGTGATTTTTTAGAGATTGGCTAAAAGAAGAAAGTTGATGATATTTATAAAGCAGACTTTTTTTTTCTGTAGTTAATTACATGCTAATTGGCTTATAATGATGTTATTGAGCTATGTGAAATAGTAATTTTCAGACTGCTTTACACAGTGCTTCCCCTGGCTATTTTCTGTTACTAGATCAACTGGATCTCCTTGGTTGTCTTCTAGTCCCTTCCATAGGAAATGTGAGTAGAATTATATGTATAATCTAATGTAAAAGGAGTTAGTGCAGCATTCCTTAGCTGGGAATATTTTGATGTACTTTAAAACTATTATATTTAAAATAAGACGAATCTTAATCTTAACAGTACCACAAGTGAATTAGGCTTATGCCAAAAACCAAAAATCTGTATCTCTATGCTTTCTCTTTCACTAAACCTTCCTTTCTTTTCCCTACCAATAACTTAAAAACGTAAAGTAAAAACAAAACCTAAGTACATGACCCCGTTATTGTGGCATAAAATACATTTCTAGCACTTCTTCTTTTCTCCAGAGGTTAAGCAACATTGTTTTGTTTTTGTTTTTTTGCGGTACGCAGGCCTCTCACTGTTGTGGCCTCTCCCGTTGCGGAGCACAGCCTCTGGACGCACAGGCTCATGGGCCCAGCTGCTCCGCGGCATGTGCGATCCTCCCAGACCGCGGCACGAACCCGTGTCCCCCGCATCGGCAGGCGGACTCTCAACCACTGCGCCACCAGGGAAGCCCCAGCAACATTGTTTTTAATACAGTAGCTTGTAAATAGAATATTTAAGAATATAATCTAAGAAAAATTTCCAGAATGGGGAAGAAAACCCAAACAAATTAAAAGGGCTCACTGGTTACCTGGGAAAATTAACTCAGAATTATCAACTCTGAGATGTGTCCTAGTAAAACAGTTATATTTCAGAGAGAAAATGGGTAACAAGGGGCATTAAAAAATATATAAATACAAAGGTAACCACTGGAACAAAAATGCAAAGACCAAACCTCCCTCTGCAATTTCTAAAAAATAGACAAGCAGGGCTTCCCTGGTGGTGCAGTGGTTGAGAATCTGCCAGCCAATGCAGGGAACACAGGTTCAAGCCCTGGTCTGGGCAGATCCCACATGCCGCGGAGCAACTAGGCCCGTGAGCCACAACTACTGAGCCTGCGTGTCTGGAGCCTGTGCTCCGCAACAAGAGAGGCCACGATAGTGAGAGGCCCGTGGCACCATGATGAAGAGTGGCCCCTGCTTGCTGCAACTAGAGAAAGCCCTCACACAGGAACGAAGACCCAACACAGCCAAAAATAAATAAATAAATTAAAAAAAATAGACAAGCAGAAAGACACGTCTCATAATGAAAAAAAACAGCTAATATAACAAAATACATACAATTAGAAAATGTAATAGAATTGAGGCCAAAGGCATCAGTTTTTCTCCAGTCTCATAAAAGGGTTTAGATTAGGCTCACAAAACAAAAACCTTGCAGAGACAACAGACACATCTAAAATAAAGTAATTCAGAGAGGCTAAAAATAAATGGTGGGACAAAAGTATACCAGATAAATGGAAAGAAAAATTGAGCAGATGTAATGGTCCTGATAACAGACTAATAAAATTCAAGTCCCCAAACATTAAATATGACAAAGGACACATTTTAGTGCTAAAAGCCACAAACCACAGTTAAGATAGAATACTTATAAATATATATACCCCAAAGAATACAGCAACCAACTTTATAAAACAAAACTATAGGGCTTCCCTGGTGGCGCAGTGGTTGAGAATCCGCCTGCCGATGCAGGGGACATGGGTTCGTGCCCCGGTCTGGGAAGATCCCACATGCCGCGGAGCAGCTGGGCCCGTGAGCCATGGCAGCTGAGCCTGCGCGTCCGGAGCCTGTGCTCCGCAATGGGAGAGGCCACAACAGTGAGAGGCCCGCGTACCGCAAAAAAAAAACAAAAAACAAAACAAAACAAAACAAAACAAAAACAAAACTATAGGGGATACAAGGAAACATAGCTAGAAACACACTAACAATAGGGCACTTTAATACACCAATCTCAGCACAAGACAGATCAACTGGCTAAAAAAAGTGAGGAGGTAAGAGCTCTAAACAACATAATCAGTAGGATATGTCTTATGGAGATACATACATATACATAAAATTTATAACCCTGTGTTAGAGACTGCGTGACACATTCACAAAAGTTGGTTATATATTAGGAAACATCATAACATCCATTGAGTAGAAATAAAACAAACAGCACTCTCTGATCACAACATAATAAAACTAGAATTTACTAACAAAAACAAAAATCAGGCCATTCTAACATGGAACTGTTCTAACAGGGCTACTGTTACAACGTGGTAAAATATATATACCTTAGTTGTAAAGCTAGTATCTTACTTAATAGAGAAGCAGTACATGTATTTCTGCTAAGATTTGGAATAAGCAAGCATGCCTAGTATCTCACTGCTTTGCAGCATTGTATTATAGGATTAGCCATGCAGTTTGACAAGTGGAATCAATTAGAAGCATAAGAGTAGATAAAGAAGAAAAACTAGTTCTATTTGTGAATGATTTAATGGTATTACCTGGAAAAGAAATCAATGCTAAAACAGACAGAAACCAACAAAGAATTTAGTGTAAGAACAGGATACAAAATTGATAAATAAAAAAAATAGCCTTTGTAGATACAAACAGTAAACAATTAGAGGACATAATAGTGGAGGAAAATCCCATTTACAATAGTCAAAAAGGTTAAATACTTAAGAATAAATTTAACAAGAAATGTGTAAAACTGAGGTAAGGGAAAATTTTAAACCCTCCTGAAAGACTCAAAAAATCTTTAAAACATTGAAAGATAGCCTCTTTTCTTGAATAGGAATACTAAGCATTATAATGTTGTTAGTTCTTTCTAAGTTAATTTACAGATTAAGTGCAATCCCAATAAAAATACTAAAAACACTGGTTATTTTTTGGAGTTAGACAGTTGATAATAAAGTTCATATGGAATATATTCAAGAATAGCTAGGAAAAAAACTGGGTGAGGAGGAGAAAATTGTGAGTGCCTGGTAATTTTACCATATATTAAAATATACTACAAAGTCTTTATAATTAAAACAGTGGGTACTAGTTCATGAATAGACAAATAGACCAGTGGAATAGAAGAGAAAGTCCAGTTAGATTCAAATGCATATGGAAATTTAGTATGACGCTATACACAAGAATAAACTCCAGAGGGATTGGGATCAAAATGTAGAAAGTGAAACATACCTACCTTGGTGTAGTGAAAGGCTTTCTAACTATGATTTAAATCCAGAGGTAATAAAAGGAAAAGATTGATAAAATTGACTACCTATAAAAATTTTAAATTTTGCATGACAAAAAACACCATAAACAAAGTCAAAAGACAGCTGCCAGACTTGGAGAAAATATAACATATACACAAAGAGCTGGTAACCCAAATATATAATACCTTAAAAGTTGAGGGACAAAGACCAAAAACCCAAAGGGAAAATGGGGAAAAGATATGAACCAATAACTCACACACAAAAAAGATATAAAAATGACTTACAAACGTGAAAAAATGTTCATGCAGATTCATTATTAGAGAAATGCAAGTTAAAATGACAGATACCTTTTTTCTCCTATCAGACTGGCACAAATTTTAAAATATACATTCTTTTGATGAGGCTGAGGGAAGCAGGCATTTTCAGACATTCCTGATAGAAACGTAAATTGATAACAGCCCTCCTCTAGGGAAATCGGGTAATGCTCAACACAAAATTACATAGGCACTTAGCAGTCCCACTTCTGGCAATCTCTACTGAAGATATACCTCCAACAATATGAAAATTTATTATGCATAAGGTTATTCGTTGCAGCATTATTTGTAATAGCAAATATTTGAAATATCCTAAATATACATACATAGGATAGTGTTGAAGAAATTATAGGACATCCACACAGTGCAGTATTGTGTAGCTGTGCTAAAGGATTAGGAAGGATGAACCAGTAGAGAGATTTCTAGGAAATACTGTTACGTGACAAAAGCAAAGCCCAGAAGCATATGTTACCCTTCTTGGAAAAAAGAAGTTTCACTGGGTATCAATTTACTGGCTCTCATCTAAAAGTGTACCCTTTTCGCCTGCTCTGTAAAAATGAGTCTCAGCTCTTTAAAATATTTTTCCTTTCCCAACTGGCACAGTATTAAGCTTTGTCAGTAAAGGGCACAGGAGAGACTTTGCATGAGGAAGGAGTTCTGCTTCTTTGTGCCATGTGCTGGCTCAGCAGGGTCCTGCAGCGCACACAGCTTCCCCAGCATCCAGCTCCCGCAGTACCCGGCAGTCAGTAACACAGAGCTTTCCCTGCCACTCCACTCCCCTTGAAACCTCCCTGGAAAAGCTTTTCCTGACACCCTTGAGGGCAGATTTCCAGCAGTTTCCACTGATGCACCCTAGCAACTTCTCTGCCATTCAGCGAGTCACAGCCATTTCCTCTCCAACAGGGTCTGGCTCTCAGTCCTGGGGGAAGAAAAGGGACCCTTCCTTGGGTATTCGTTCTTAGCACAAGGGGTAGGGTTCCTTGTATGCTCTTCCTGTATTCTCTAGCGTTCTCTACTTCTTACTTGCCAGTCCCTCATTACTCCAGTCCTCTGTTAAAAGTTAATAATTCTTTAGATTAAGCTTTCTCTGTTCAAATTACTGTTTAGTTTTTTTCTCCTAATTGAACTCAGACTGACACAAGAAGGAATATAAGAAAATACATAGGTATCTGTGTATTTGAACAAAAGAAATGGAGAGGGTAAACCAGACTGTAGAGATTGGTGGCCTGTGGTGGGTGGGTAGGACAGAGGTGGAAAGAAAGGAGGAAATAGGTACAGGTTAGTGGTTGGGACAAAGAGGGAATGATACTTCTGTGAATATGTATACTTTTTATAACTCTTAGAATCATAGTAGTGTTTCACATATATTTTACACAACCCAAAAGTAATCAGACAATTAAAACCAGCCAAGATGTAGGGGGAGACCCAAAATAGAACATGAAAACTAACAAATGAGTCTAATTGTGTTACAAATGAATGGCATAACAACACTGAAGAGAATTAGTAAGAAAGATCTAATCTGATTCTGCATAAAAGTGTACTTGGGGGCTTCGCTGGTGGCGCAGTGGTTGAGAGTCCGCCTGCTGATGCAGGGGACACGGGTTCGTGCCCCGGTCCGGGAAGATCCCACATGCCACGGAGCGGCTGGGCCCATGAGCCATGGCTGCTGAGCCTGCGTGTCTGGAGCCTGTGCTCCGCAGCAGGAGAGGCCACAACAGTGAGAGGCCCGAGTACTGCAAAAAAAAACAAAACAAAAAAAGTGTACTTGGATTCAGTGTTGTAAGGCTGAAGACAAAAAGAACTACTAATTTTTAGTGTTTTTCACAGGGGTGTAGGTTAGCAATTCTGAAACCATGTTTTTTAAAGAACTGAACGTGTAAGTGAATAGATTATAGATAAAGGGAGCTGGGTTTCTTACTTGTGGAGAAAAGTTATAAACAAGGAAAGGTTGAAGGCTAAAATGAATCCTGATTTTAGTTTGGGATTAGAAGTATTAGTATAAACTCAATGGCTTTAAAAATATATAACAGAGTATTGGGTTAAATAAACTACATTATTGAAGTTAAAAAATATATAAACAGAAAAATACAGAAACAGATATTTGTACATGTGTGGTTTAGTATATATATGTATGTTTTGTACCTCTCTCTGCTGAGAGTCCTGGAGCAGTGACTGTGGTAACAATGAGAACACCTCATGCTCAGGTACAGGTGTCTAAACCTCTCTCCAGTGAAGGAACTAGGGCTCCTAGGAGAAGTGGTTGATTCCAGGGCTGAGACACGAAAATACAGGGTGAGCCTTGAGCATCTTCTGTGGTGCCAGAAAGTAAGGAAATGCTTAACAAGAAAAAAAAAAAAAAAAGATGACTTGTTGAAAGAACAGAGCCAAGTTGAAGGAGTTCCTAGTGGCCAAAACTAGAATAATTTGAGCAACAGAATAACAATAGTATTAGATTTTAACCCATAGAATAAAGTAAATATTTATGAGTTCATACAAATAATATAAATAACCAAATAAATAAATAAATAGGAAGAAAGAGGCAGGTCTTCCTCATAATACCAATGAATAAATGTTAAAGGAGGAAAATAGAGAATCACTGTTAGGTATAAACCACAGTAATAAGTGTTGTAGACAAAATCTACTGGTGACTGCTAAAATTCCTGGATGAGAGTTTGAGGAGAAACAAGATTTGCATAGTCTCAAAATATCTCCCCGCAAACACTTATCAGGGACAAAGGAAAAGAAAATATCTTTGTAGTGTAGGAACCTGGCAGACAGGAGCTTAACCAAGGTAGATATCTACAGGAATAAGACATACTAATATTAACATTATGAACATCAGGATGATACAGTGAGAAGGAGGAAAACATCATTTTTGTGGTATTCTTGTCAAAAGTTTATAAGCTTACTCCAATTATGAGGCAACAGCAATGAAACCCAAATTGAGGGACTTTCTATAAAAACACTGATTAGGGCTCTTTGAAAGTGTCAAGGTCATGAAAGACAGCGACTGAGGAACTGTAAAGTACTGGAGGGGAAAGGAGAAATTAGAAATGCAATGTGGTGTCTGAATAGGATCCTGGGACAAAAAAAAGAGGCACTAAAGTTAAAAATTTGTGAAATTCAAAGAAGTTCTTTAGTTAATAATACTGTATTAATGTTAATTTCCTGGTCTTGATAATTATTCTATGAACATGTAAGATGTTAACAGGGAAAGCCAGGTAAGAGATATAAAGGAATTCTTTGTACTATTTTTGCAGCCTTTCTTTAAGTCTAAAATTAGTTCAGAATAAAAAGCTAAATATTAAAGATATTTTTGAAGCCCCAGTAAAGAATGTTGAAGTTTGATTTTTCTTGTAACAGGGTTAGAAAGAGACTGCTGGAACACCGAGAAGAAACGATAACGATAGACCGGGTCTGCAGACAAGAAACATTTGCTTATGAGATGGTAAATGTCTTATCTTTTCCACCTTTTCCCATGAAACAAACTCTCATTGATGTTAGTGATGACTGTATGGTGGCTTTATATTGGATGTGCTTAATTAGAAACAAATTAGAGAAACTTCACTGGGACTGGGAACTAGTAGGAGAAAAAGATCAATAAAATTCAAGTGATGGGGAATTCCCTGGCAGTCCAATGGTTAGGACTCCACTTTCACTGCTGAGGGCACAGATTCAATCCCTGGTTGGGGAACTAAGATCCCGCAAGCCATGCAGTGCAGCCAAAAAAAAGGAAAAAAATTCAAGGGATGGCACATTTTCCTGTCAGATCTCAGCCTTTATTTTTGCTTTTACTTTGGTCTTGCCCTCTGTATTAGGCTTATTTCATGCCTTTCATCACCCTCTTTCTGATATTTTTGTTCTGCTCCTGATTTTGGTTTAACTATATTCTTTTCTAATCCATTATTTCTTAGCTAAAACCCTCAGAATAATTTAAGATGGTGAATAATGAGGAATTAAGTGTTAGTAGACATGATAGGTTCATTCAGTACATGTTCTTGACAACTTATTACGAGCCAAATGCTGTTTTAGGCACTTAATAGTGCAGAAGGACATCTGTTCTCTCTCACTTATTTTTATAATTGTAGAATTTACATAACATAAAATTTAACATTTTAACCATTTTAAATGTTCATTTAAGTGGCATTAAGTACATTCACAATGCTGTGTAAGCATCACCACTATTTTCTGAACTTTTTCATCATCCCAAACAGAAATTGTATACCCATTAACACCAACTCCCCATTCTCCCTTCCCCCAGCCCCTGGTAACCTCTGTTCTACTTTCCATTTCTGTGGATTTGCCTATTATAAATATTTCATATAAGTAGAATCATGCAGTATTTGTTCTTTTTGTATCTGGCCTATTTTACTTACTATAATGTTTTAATGGTTCTTCCATGCTGTAGCATGCATGAGAACTTCATTCCTTTTTATGGCTGAACAATATTCCATTGTATGGATATACCACATTTTGTTTATTCATCTGTTGTTGGACATTTGGGTAATAGCTGCTTTTGGCTCTTGTAAATGATGCTATAATGAACATTAGTGTACAAGTATCTGTTTGAGTCCATTTTCAGCTCTTTTCAGTATATACCAAGGAGTGGAATTGCTTGGTCGTATGGTAATTCTAGGTTTAATATTTTGAGGAACTACCAAACTGTTTTCCACAGGGGTTGAATTATTTTATATTCCCACAAGCAATGTGGGAATGTTTCAGTTTCTCCACATTCTTGTCAGCATTTATTATTTTCTAGGCTTTGATAATAGCCATCTTAATGGGTGTGAAGTGGTATTCATTATGGTTTTGATTTGCATTTCCCTAATGATTATTGATGTTGGGCATCTTTTCGTGTGCTTTTTGGCCATTTGTATATTTTCTTTGGAGAAAGGTCTATTAAAGTCCTTTGAGTCCTTTGCCAGTATTTAAATTGGCTCGTTTGTCTCTTTGTTTTTGAGTTGTGAGTTCTTTGTATGTTCTGGATACTAGACGCTTACCATATGTATAACTTTAAAATATTTTCTTCCATTCTGTGGATTGTCTTTTTACTCTCTTGATAGTGTCCTTTGATATACAAAAGTTTAAAAATTTGATAAAATACAAGTTATCTGTTTTTTTCTTTCGTTATTTGTGCTTTTGATGTCATACTTAAGAAACAATCGCCAAATCCAACGTCATGAAGATTTTATTTTACCCTGTTTTCTATAAGAGTTTTATAGTTTTAGCTCTTAAGTTGATCCATTTTTAGTTAATTTTTATGTATGGTATAAGGTAAAGGTTCAACTTCATTCTTCTGCATGTGGATATTCAGTTTTCTCAGCACAAAAGACTGTCCATTCCCTATTGAGTGGTTTTGGTACCTTTGTTAAAAGTCAGTTGACCAAATAAGGTTTATTTCTGAGTTCTCTATTCTATTTCATTGGTCTGTATGTCTGTCCATATCCTGGTACCACATTGTTTTGATTACTGTGGCTTTGTGGTCATTTTTGAAATTTGGAAATGTTAGTCTTCCAATTTTGTTCTTTTTCAAAATTGTTTTCACTATTCATGGTCCCTTGAAATTCCATACGAATTTTAGGATGAGTTTTTCTATTTCTGTAATAACAAAAAAAGCATTGAGGTTTTGATAGGGATTGCATCAAATCTTTATATTGTTTTGGGTAGCATTATACTACCAAATTGGATACTGTCTTCCAATCCATGAACAAAAGATGTCTTTCAGTTTGTTTAGGTTGTCTTTAATTTTGTTCAGCAACATTTTGTAGTTTTTTTGTGTGTACAAGTCTTTCATCTCCTTTCTTAAATTGTTTACTAAGTATTTTATTTCTTTCCTTGCTATTTTAAATGGAATTGTTTTCTTAATATTCTTTTCAAATTGTTCATTGCTATTGTATAGAAATACAACTGATTTTTGTGTTGGTTTTATATCCTGCAACTTTGCTAAATTTATTAGCTCTAACAGGATTTTTTGTGTGTGTGAGTTCTTTAGGATTTTTTACATAGAAGAGATAACTTTATTCTTTTCCAATTTGGTTGCTCACTTGACCTGTCTTCCTCCCTTCCTCCCTTCCTCCCTTCCTCCCTTCCTTCCTTCCTTCCTTCCTTCCTTCCTTCCTTCCTTCCTTCCTTCCTTCCTTCTTTCCTTCCTTTTCCCCCTAATTTCTCTGGCTAGAATTTCTCTAGTACTTTGTTGAATAGAAGTGGCAGAAGTGTACATCCTTATCAATCTTTAACTATTGGGTATTAGTTTAGCTGTGGGTTTTTCATATATGACTTTTATCATATTGAGTAAGTTCTCTTCGATTCCTATTTTATTTAATGTTTTTATCAAGAAAGGGTATTGGATTTTGTCAAATGTTTTTTCTGCATCAATTGAGATGATGTGTTTTTTTCCATCATTCTATTAGTGTGGTATATTACATTGATTTGCATTTGTTGAACTACCCTTGCATCCTGAGGATGAATCCCACTTGGTTGTGATATGTGATCCCTTTTATATGCTGTTGAACTTGTTTTGCTAGTATTTTGTTGAGAATTTTTGTATTTATATTTATAAGGGATGTTGGCCTGTAGTTTTCTCATATTGTCTTTGTCTGACTTTGGTATCAGAGTATGCTGATCTCATAGAATGAGTTAGGAAGTATTCCCTCCTCTTCAGATTTTTTGGAGGACTTCAGGAAGGATTGATAAATTCACCAGTGAAGCCATCTGGTCCTGGGCTTTTCTTTGTTAGGAGGTTTTTAATTTCTGATTTAATTTTCTTACTTGTTACAGGTCCATTCACATTTTCTATTTCTTCTTGAGTTAGTTTTGATTTATTTCCTTCCTTCTGCTAGCTTTGGGTTTAGTTTTCTTTTTCTTGTTCCTTAGGTTATTGGTTTGAGATTGTTCTTTTCTAATGTAGATGTTTAGAGCTATAAGTTTCCCTCTTTGTACTGCTTTTGCTGCATCCCATAAGTTTCTTTCTTTTTTTTTTTAATTTATTTACATATTTATTTTTGCTGTGTTTCTGTGCAAGGGCTTTCTCTAGGTGCGGCAAGCGGGGGCCACTCTTCATCATGGTGCCACGGGCCTCTCACTATCGTGGCCTCTCTTGTTGCGGAGCACAGGCTCCAGATGCGCAGGCTCAGTAGTTGTGGCTCATGGGCCCAGTTGCTCCGCGGCATGTGGGATCATCCCAGACCAGGGCTCGAACCTGTGTCTCCTGCATTGGCAGGCGGACTCCCAACCACTGCGCCACCAGGGAAGCCCCCATAAGTTTCTTATGTTGTGTTTTTGTTTTCATTTGTTTCAAAGTATTTTGTAATTTCCCTTGTGATTTCTTTTTTGACCCATTGGTTGTTTAAAAGCATGCTGTTTAATTTCTACATGGAATTTTTCAGTTTTCCTCCTGTTACTGATTTCTAGTTTCATTCCATTGTGATCAGAAATGATACTTTTTAAAAATATATATTTATTTTATTTATTTATTTTTGGCTGCGTTGGGTCTTCGTTGCTGCATGCGGGCTTTCTCTAGTTGCAGCAAGTGGGGGCTACTCTTTGTTGCGGCGTGCAGGCTTTTCATTGCAGTGGCTCTAGGCCCTTGGGCTTCAGTAGTTGTGGCACATGGGCTCAGTAGTTGTGGCTCATGGGCTCTAGAGCTCAGGCTCAGTAGTTGTGGCGCATGGGCTTCATTGCTCCACGGCATGTGGGATCTTCCTGGACCAGGGATTGAACCCATGTCCCCTGCATTGGCAGGCGGATTCTTAACCACTGCGCCACCAGGGAGGTTCCAGAAATGATACTTTTAATGATTTTAATTTTTAAAATTTATTAACACTTGGTGGTCTATCCTAGAGAATGGTCCCTGTGCCCTTGAAAAGCATGTATATTCTGCTATTGTTGGATAGAGTGTTCTATATATGTCTGTTAGTTCTAACTGGTTTCTAGTGTTGTTCAAGTCTTCTATCTCCTTATTAATTTTCCATATGGATGTTCTACTTATTGTTGAGGGTGAGGTATTGAAATCTCCAAGTATTATTGTAGAAACCATCTGTTTTCCCTTCAGTTCTGTCAGTTTTCCCTTTATATCTTGTGAAGTTCTGTTGTTAGCTGCATATAAGTATTGTATCTTGCTGGATTGTATCTTTTATCAATATATAATGCCCTTCTTTGTCTCTTGTGACCTTTCTTTGACTTAAAGTCTATTTTGTTTGACAGTAATATAGCACCCTCAGCTTTCTTTTGGTTATTATTTGTATGGAATATCTTTTTCCATCTTTTACTTTCAGTCTCTTTGTGTCTTCATATCTAAAGTCTGTCTGTTGTAGAGAGTGCATAGATGGATCTAGTTTTATCCAACCTGCCAGTCTTCTGCCTTTTTAATAGGAGAGTTTAGTCCATTTACATTTAGAGTAATTACTGATGAGGATTTACCTCTGCTATTTAGCTATTTGTATGTCATATATGTTTTTTGTTCTTCAGTTCTTCCATTCAGTTTGTATTTAACTGAATTTTTGTGGTGTATCCTTTTGACTCCATTCTGTTTTCCTTCTGTATGTGTTCTTATTTTCTTAGTGGTTACCTTGCAGATTAAAATTAACATCTTAAACATAGAACAACCTAGTTTTAGTAATACCAACTTTTTCAGTAGTGTGTGTGTATATATATATATATATATATAGTCCTATACCTCTCCGTCTCTTCCCTTTATATTGTGATTGTCACAGATAACATCTTTATATATTACGTGTCTGTTAACATAGTTTATAAATATTGTTTTAGGCATTTGCTGTTGAAATCACATAAGGAAAAAAAGAAGTTACAAACCAAAAGTACAGTAATTCTGACTTTTATATTTACTTATGTTTTTACCTTTACCAGTGTTCCTTATTTCTTATAGATTCAAGTTACTGTCTAGTGTCTTCATCTCAGGCTGAAGAATTCTCTTTAACATTTCTTATAGGGCAGGTCTACTGGTAATGAACTCCCTCAGCTTTTGTTTATCTGAAAATGGCTTAGTTTCTCCTTCATTCCTGAAGGCTAGTTTTGCAGGGTGTAGAATTCTTGGTTGACTGTTTCGTTTTTTTTCACAACTTTAAATATATCATTGCACTACCTTCTTATCTACGTGGTTACTGGTGAGAAACCATCTTTTTTAAAAAAATATGTTTGTTTGTTATTTATTTATTATTTTTGGCTGTGCCGGGTCTTAGTTGTAGCACGCGGACTCTTAGTTGCGGCATGTGGACTTCTTAGTCATGGCATGTGGACTTTTTAGTTGTGGCATCCCTGCGGGATCTAGTTCCCTGACCCAGGGATCGAACCTGGGCCCCCTGCCTTCGGAGCGTGGAGTCTTACCCACTGGACCACCAGGCAAGTCCTGAGAAATCATCTTTTAATCTTATTGAGGCACCTGATTTCCTTTAGTTCTTTGTTTATGGTTTCCTTTAGCTAACTGAGTGCGTTTAAGACAGCTGATTTAACACCTTAGACTAGTAATTTCAATGTTTGGGCTTTCTCAATGGTAGTTTCTGTCAAATTCTTTTTTTCTTGTGAATGGGCAATATTTTCCTGTTTCTTTGTGTATTTTATAAGTTTTTGTTGAGAACTAGACATTCTGAGTGTGTTCTTTACTTGTTGAGAGCTGGACCTGTTTGTGACGTTTCCAAACTGTTTTTCCAATGTGTAGTCCTTGTTGTGTACAGGCATACCGTATTTTATTGCACTTGATTATATACTTCACAGATATTGCGTTTTTTTACAAAGTGAAGGTTTGTGGTAACCCTCCATTGAGTAAGTCTATTGTACCATTTTTCCAACAGCATTTGCTCACTTGATGTCTCTGTCACATTTTGGTAATTCCCACAATATTTCAAACTTTTTCATTATTGTATTTATTTTGGTGATCTATATGATCAGTGAACATTGACATTATTACTACAACTTGTTGAGGCTCAGAAGATAGCATTTTTTAGCAAAAAGTGTTTTAAATTGCGGTCTGTACATTGTTTTTTGGGGCATAATGCTATTATTGCACACTTAACAGAGTACAGTATAGTGTAAATATAACTTATGTGCATTGGGAAACCAAAAAATTCATATGATTCACTTTATTGCCGTATTTGTTACTGCGGTGGTCTGGAGGTGAACCTGTGATATCTCCAAGGTATGCCCGTATGGTCACTGATGTTTCTGATTAATTATCACTTTGGTCAGCCAGTGACCTGACTAAGATTTCCTTAAATGTCTGACTCCACAAAGGGTCCTGTGTCTTTAAATTTTCCAGTAGATGCTGCTGGGGGAAGCCACTGCTGGTAAAACTGAAGGCAAGTATCTGCACCAGGCCCTCAGGACATTGCCAGACCAACCAAAACACACTCTTCCCAGCTCTTGGAGAACAAGATCCCACTGCTTGTCCTGGTGTTGGCCACCTTTTCCAAGACCACAGGCTGCTGTCTCCACATCTGCAACAGGGCTAAATGATGGCAGTTCTTAGCCCATCATAGTTAGTTTACACCCTCTGCTTACCTAGGAAAGATCAGCAGCTTGCTCCTTCATCAGGCACTCACCTGGTTGATACAAGTGTCTGATGAGGTTCCAGAGTGCCAAAATAGTTGATTCCAGTCTCTTTCCATCTTAATGGTTGCTTTGCTGGAGGGACTGATGCCCTAGAGCTTCCTGCTGTGCCATTTTGCACAATGTCACTACCATCTGTTTTTAAAACATCTTTTGCACCTTTACTTCTTAACCAGTCCTCCCTGCTGGCCTCTATTTTATAGTTATTAAGCACATATAAAAGAGAGTGTGATGTATTGATGGATTCAAGATGTGACAGTGTAGTAAACAACGGGATTCAGAGTCAAACAGATTTGTATTTGCAATCTAACTCTGATTTACCTTGGGTAAATTGGCGAACCTAAGCTTCATCCGTCAAATAGCTTTTATGATAATATGAGCGGAGGTATGTAAAAGTGTTAGTAACTGCCAGGATTATACCAACATTAGGTGATACTCCTGTTTTATCATCAGTTGCTAAGCACTTAGTGCCAAATGTCTTATTAGATGCTTTATTATACATTTCCAGCAACCATTCTGTAAAGTAAGTATTTTCTGTTTTTTATAGATGATGAAACTAAAGCTTAGAGAGGTTTTTAACAATTTTCTTGAAATGGAATTAGGAGTCAAACCCAGGGCTGACTCAAGCCCTTGTTTATAGCCCTTATTCTACACTGCCTCTGATCTGGGTCACAGTGTCTGATTTTAATGTCTTATTAACTTGTTTTCCTTCTTCAGGAGTCACATGCCATAGGAAAAAAGCCTGAAAATCCAGCAGACATGGTTAAAGAAGGAGAGCTTATCCTATCTGTGAATATCTTGTACCCTGTTATATTTCATAAGGTCAGTAGTAAAACCTTTTGGATTCACAGATAATGTGAGTGACTTTTGTCAAAGAATTTAATGATTTGAAGTTTAATTATTGGAACCTTATTTGAACCAAAATAAATGCAAGCATATGCTGTCTCATATGACATTCTGTCTATATTCTGGGGTTCTTTTTTGTATAAGGAATATGGTAAATAAGGTCAGAGTTCAAATTATCTGAGTAATAGGATTACAGTTACAGTGTTAGAATGTATACCTGATTTCTGTATTAGTAGCAACTGGAAATGTATGTAAATCCACAATGATTCTGAAAATATGAATTCTTAAGGATTGATTTTTGAAGAAAAACTGGCGAAGGAAGGGGGTGGGTTTTTTTTTCACTGATTCAAAATTTGGGGAATGTTATTGAACTAGCTAAAGACAGCTCTTCTTAGATGAAAATGCAGAAAGTTAACAGGTCAGGGGTATCCAGGAATTTCTTAGGAGTCTCTAATAAAGAGAACTCTATCCCAGCCCAGAGTGTATATATTCTTTTTTTTTAATACAACTTTATTGGAGTATAATTGCTTCACAATGGTGTATTAGTTTCTGCTTTATAACAAAGTGAATCAGTTATACATATACATCTGTTCACATAGCCCCAGAGTGTATATATTCTTGATTCTCCAAATACATGTATCATAAACTTTGATAAGGTTTCATTGAAATACTACTCTACATAAATTGCACTTGTGAATAAATAGACTTTTATGAATTATCTGGGAAATAGTACTAATTACCTTGTTTGATTAAGATCTCAAATTATCAATCAAAACAAAGCAAAACAAAACCAATAAAACCAAACCTCTGCATTTATAACATGCAGGTAGTGTATAGATTGCTTGACTTCAGTGAGGTAACTTCCAAGAAAATTTAAAAGACAGTGAAGTTATATTCCAAAGGCTCTTCATGTTAATGTCACTTTAGTAGCATCTTGATTATAAAATTTAGCTTAAACTAAAAAATTTTTATTGCCAGGTGTGTTAGTCCATTCTGGCTGCTATAACAAAATAGCACAGACTGGGTACCTTATAAGCAACAGAAACTTGTTTCTCACAGTTCTGGAGGCTGGAAGTCTAAGATCAGCATGCCGGCATCTGGTGAGGGTCTTCTGGGTTACATACTTCTTTCTTATAAGGGCACTAGTCCCATTCATGAGGGTTCCACCCTCATGACCTAATCACCTTCAAAGGCCCCACCTCCTAACACCATCACATTGGGTCTTCCAATGTGTGAATTTTGGACAGACATGAGCAGTCAGACCACAGCACCAAGTATCTCAATTGTACTCATAGGATTTTAATTTATGGAGGTGACTGAGTGACAGCACTAGAGGCCAGTGCCATTGAAATATTTTTATTGTTTACATTTCCTGAGGGGAAGGAGTATGCCACATCATGCAGGGCCACAGGGGGAAGCACCAGTATCAGTCAGGAGGCAAGGGAAAAGCATAGGCCACAGCCTTTATTGGGTTTCCATGGGAAAGACATGGCAGGGCAGAGTAAAAGTTTAGGGTTGGCTATCTTAAATAATTCCAGTGGCCTCTGGGCTATCAGGCTGTCCCTAGTTTCTGGTACCTGGCTCTGGATTGACTTAGGACAGCGGAAATATTGGCTTGGTATATGAGAGTTAGATAAAAGAGACGGTTTTAGAGTATGGGCTCTGGATCACAGGGAAGATGTAAACAACTTTGGCGATTAGTTTGGATCTATAATTAATCGATGCCGAGTAGACAAATGCAGAATCTAAGAAAACACAGGACACCATCTTATGGGAATAACTTAAAGTAAGAAAACTAGTAACTTAATTTAGATCTGGTCATGACAGGATTTATAGTTTAATTGCTTTGTCTCTAAGTGAACACTGATTTATTTACTATCTGACTTGTAGCACAAAGAACACAAACCATACCAGACGATGCTGGTATTGGGCAGTCAAAAGCTCACGGAACTGAGGGATTCAATTTGCTGTGTCAGTGACCTCCAGATTGGTGGGGAATTCAGCAACAGTCCTGACCAAGCCCCTGAACACATCAGCAAAGTAAGGTGATTTTTTTTTCTAACGCTCATAAAACAAGAGGAAATAATAATAATAAGCTAAGGAAATAGTGATTTTAGGTGAACAGGCTCATAAATATTCTGGTAAATGCTTTCTTCTTCTATGCCATTGCATCAAGCTTATCTCTTCCCTTCTATTTTTTTAAAAAATTTATTTACTGATTGATTGAGTTTTGGCTGTGTTGGGTCTTCATTGCTACGCGCAGGCTTTCTCCAGTTACGGCGAGCGGGCGCCACTCTTCATTGCAGTGTGCGGGCTTCTGATTGTGGTGGCTTCTCTTTTGTTGCTTTGCACGGTCTCTAGGCGCACGGACTTCAGTAGTTGTGGCACGTGGGCTCAGTAGTTGTGGCTCGTGGGCTCTAGAGTGCAGGCTCAGTAGTTCTGCTGCATGGGCTTATTTGCTCTGTGGCATGTGGGATCTTCCTGGACCAGGGCTCGAACCTGTGTCCCCTGCATTGGCAGGAGGATTCTTAACCACTGCGTCACCAGGGAAGTCCCTCTTCCCTTCTTTTTGTCATCAAGACCTTTTTAAAGATGAGGCTATATTCAGTTTTGATTTCTTCATTTCCCATTTATTTCTCAACCATTTTCTGTACAGTCTTCTTTCTAAGGTCACCCGCCACCTAATTGTCTAACCAATAGGTCTCTATTCCATGTTCATACACTTTGACCTCACTGTAGCATTGGAATTTGCTGTTCACTCTCTTCTCTTTCAGACTCTATGAGTTTGTCATAACTGCCCCCAGCAAAGCGTTGGAGTCCACCCGAGAACATCAGTGCCCATAGAAGAACCTGTTAGTTCAAGGATCGAAGCAAACAGGGATGTAATATCTGGTGATGGTCCTTGCTGGTGTTTCCCCAGGGTGCTGCTCTCAAAAGGACAGAGAAACCCTGCATACTCATTGGATCAGGATAGAAAGGACCCAAGTGGCAGACTGGCCACCTACAGTTTCCAGAAGGGATTGCTTACTCAGTAACAGTAGGGCCTTGATCCTTCTGAATTTCATCATAGAGCAAGCTTGACCTAATTCTGTTACCTGGTACAACTCTGGCAGAGGACCTCAGATTTACTGGCATACTTAAGAGGGGCAGCATCTCCTGTAGATCACTAAGATGTTTAGAACAACTATAATGGAGATAAGAGTTTGGACAAGAACCATCACAAATCTCTTCTTTTTGCTCATTCCTTTATCACCAGCCGTATAGATGTTATTATAACTTAGGTTTCATCTTAGTTCTTATTCTAAATTGATCTTCTGGGCTTTCCCCGCAGTTTTCATGGTTTTAAGTATACTCCAATCTTTGTAAATCTCTTTCTCTCTTGGTCCATTATTTGTAAGCGTCACTGGGCATTCTCACTTAGCCTCAGTGCTGCCCAGCATTTTTACCACCTCTCTATAGTCGATACACTCTGCCACTTTTCAAGGTAACTGTTTTATTCCTTCTGAAACTGCCAACATCCTTTCCTTGTGGCTTATCTTCAGCTGAAAACCTTGCTGTTAATTTCACTGAGAAAATAAGTTATCAGAAAAGAATTTTCCATTATCTTTTACCCACATTTACCCATTTGCCCATGCATTCTGCCTTCGCACCTGTTACGGCGGATGGGCTAAACCTGCTGCTATCAAAAGCCAATCTAGGTGTCTACTGGATTCCATCTGCCATTGCATAACCAAGGACTTTGTTCTTGTATTTATCCCCTCTCTTCCCTGCATCATCATTTTTTCCATTCTGTTGGCTGTCCCATCAGTACACAAGTGGGCTGTAATATCTCCCATCTCTCATTCTAAACCTCTTCTTGACCCTGTATCTTCCTCTAGCTACCATCTCATCTTTCTGCTTTCTTCTCAGTAAACTGTCTCAAGAGTTAATGAGTTAATAATAAGAATTAATAATAGTACCTCAATTCATTGTTTCTCTTTTTCTCCCCCCACTTTGTCTTACACTCACTTTTATTCATCACCACTCCACCAAAATCACTTTACTGATGCCACCATAGACTTAGTTCTCATCTTATTTGACCTCTCATCAGCATGTGACCCAATTGAATATTCCTTCTTACTTGAAACACTTTCTTCACTTGGCTTTTAAGATGTTACACCCACCGGGACTTCCCTGGTGGCACGGTGATTAAGAATCTGCCTGCCAATGCAGGGGACACGGGTTCAACCCCTGGTCTGGGAAGATCCCACATTCCGCGGAGCACCTAAACCCATGTGCCGCAACTACTGAAGCCTGCGCTCTAGGGCCCGTGGGCCACAACTACTGAGCCCGTGTGCCACAACTACTGAAGCCCACGGACTTAGAGCCCATGCTCCGCGACAAGAGAAGCCGCTGCAATGAGAAGGCTGCGCACTGCAACGAAGGGTAGCCCCCACTCGCCACAACTAGAGAAAGCCTGTGTGCAGCAAGGAAGACCCAGTGCAGCCAAAAATAAATAAATTTATTTATTAAAAAAAAAATGTTACACCCACCTAATTTTCTTCCTATCTGACTTTTAATTCTTCTGCTGGATACTTCTCATCCTCCTGACTTGTAAATGTAACTAAGCCCTTTGAATCGATCCTCAGACCTCTCCTCTGTGTATACTCCCTAGGCGATCTCATCCAGATTCCTAGCCCAGATTTTTATCTCCAATCCCAACATCTTCTCTGAACTCCAGACTTATTTTTTCCAACTGCCTCCTTGACAATTACTGAATGTCTCATAGCCATTTCAAACTTAATTTGTTCAAAAACAGACTCTAGTTCTCTCTTCTTCCTCAAATCTGTACTTTCCCCAGTGTTCCCATATCAGTAAATATACTCATTCTACACCTGGTTACTTAGCTAAAAACCTTGGAATCATCTTTGTTTCCTTTTCATCCCACATTGAAGGCATCAGCAAGTGCTTTGGCTCTACTTTCAAATTATATTTAGGATCTGCCCATGTCTCTGCTCCTTCACAGGTACCAGGCTGGTTAAATCACCATCATCTCTTGCCTGGACTTTTGCAGTAGCCTAGTGACTGTTCCTCCTGCCCCTTTCCACACTTCTGTTTATCCTTTATACCAGCCAGATGATACTGTAAAGTATCAGATCCCATTGCTTTTCAGCTTGAAGGTCTATAGTGGCTTTCTCTTATATCTAGAATAAAATACAAAGTCCTTACTGTGGTCCATTATCTGGTCCTGTCTGCCTCCCAACTTCATATCCTAACACCCTCTTTGTCACTTGTTGCCTTCAAACAACCTGCCATTCTTGCTCTTTCTCATGTATGCTAAGCAGGGTCCTGCTCAGAGCCTTTGTATCTTATGTTCCCTCACCCTAGAGTGTTCTTCACCAGGTATTCAGATGGCTCACTCCCTCATTTCTTCTTCTTTTAGATGTTGCCTCGACAGAGAGGTCTTTCCCTATATTAGTATTCTCTTCCCCTGACATGCTAATAACACTCATCACTACCTAACATCATGTTATATATTTGTCTGTCTTCCTTCCCTTGAATCATGAGGGCAGGGACTGTGTTTTGTTCAGTGATGTATTCCTGTGATGATATGTGACACAGAGGAAGTGCCCAAGTCTTTGCTGAATAAATGAACCCACATACCTCAAGCTCAGTTAGTCTTAAACTCATTATTCTACCATCTCCCTTTTTCTTCAGATGAAACTCTTCCTGTCCGTTGCTGTTTATCCTGCCATAATAGCTCCAGGCTCTTTTTTTCCACTGCCAGTATGCTTTAGTTTGGGCCCTCAGCATCTTCTCCTGGAACTATTACAGAGACCTCTTAACTGGTTTCCCCACCTTTAGACTGTCCCATACCTGCCACTCAAGATGTCTTTCAAAAACAAATCGAACACCAGGAGTGAACTGTAAAGTAAGCTGTGGACTTTGGGTGATTATGATGTGTCAGTTTAGGTTCCTCCTTGGTAGCAAATGTACCACTCTGGTGAGTGGTGTTGATAATGGGCAGGCTGTGCGTGTGGGGGGGCAGGGGGTGTGTGGGAGGCCTCTGTACCTCCCTATTTTATGATAAACGTAAAACTGCTCTAAAAGAATAAATCCGTTCTTTTTGAAAACTTTAAAAAATTGATCCTGTCATTCTCCAATCTAAAAGTCTCAGTGGTTCTCTGTTGCCTGTGGTCCAAGCTCCTTAGGCTGACATATAAGGCCTTTTGTAATGGTGATTCTCAAGTTAACTTTCTATATTGTTCACCCCCTGCTTTTACACCTTATCTTTCAGCCACAGTGAATTTATCTGGCTCAAGCGTACCATACTTTTTTATGCCTCTGAGTGTTTGAACGTGGGTGGGAAGCCCTTTCCCTCGCTTATTATTTGAGATGCTTCTTGACTGTCCTCTGTTTGCCACTCTGGCCCCATTTCGTTTGTCCATTATAGTGCTTTATAATAATATGCTGATACTATTTGATATGTTTGTCTGCCCCACAAGGCTGGCTGTATTCCAGTCTTTTGGGTGACTGGCATGGAGACCAGCATAGTTTTTGAGTTATATTGAAAGTGGTTTTAAGATCTTTGGGTTCTTCAGGTTTGACAGCTTGGTGCTTTTGAAGGTAAACATTAAAGAGAAACAAGTGGAATCTCAAGGCTGTATGCACACCAGGAAATAGAAGATTTATCTTTTCTTTTAAAGGAGAAGCAGTCTTCTGCAAAGTTTCTCTACCCTGTGGGGGAAAAAAGAATAACAAGGTGTAGCTATAAGTTTATAAGATCAATTTAAGAAGAAAAATCTGAATTCACCCTCCTTATTCTGACCATGTCATGACTGCTCACAGTGGTGAGTCAGATCTGGGAATCAGTCTTAGCTCCAGGAATCCTGGAGAGTGTTTTTAATAGACTTGTTTAGTTTATTGTGTTTGTACATCAGTGCTGATGCCTTCAGCAGCTTTCTAAGCAGGGGACTAAATGACCCATAGTCCTATTTATACATCTGCTGTTTCATTGTTTCTGCCTCTTCCATGTATTAAAATAATATCCTCTGATTATTTAGCACTTATCGTGTGCCAGTTGTATAGTACACTAGTTGATAGTACAGTATCTTTGGAAAGAATTATCACCATTTTACAGGTAAGAAAAAGATGGGTCAAAGCATCGTCATGAGTTACCCGTGTTCAGTAAGCAGTGGTAGAGACTGGATTCAGACCATTGCCAGCTTGCCTTCAAAGCCCCACGATCTTTCTTTGCCATGTTGGTACTATGCCTGGCTTCAGACATCTTTCCCTACCCTTTTATTTATTTGGTGAGCAAGCACTGAGTGAAAACTTGAGCTGTGCTGTGATTAACGGCAAGATTCTAGTACATGGGCTTTGTGGAATCTTTGTCTGTTCAGGGACCTGTTTCATTTGCCTCCTTGTTCTAAGCTATGTTTTACAAAGGTGAACTCATAGTTGTTTGGCCTGTGGAAAGATTTTTATTTCAATGATTGGCATTTGTATTTTACAGTGTTTTTTTTTTTAAGTTTTGCCTTGGAAAATTTTAAACATACACATGAAAAAGAGAATAGTATAAGGAGGCCTTATGTACCCATTACAGTTCTCAGCATTTTGCCAGAATTATTTCTTCTGTTTACCCCATGCCATTGTTACACCTAACAAACTGAAAATAGGTCCTTAAGTTATAATGGTTTTTTTGACAGGGAGATATTTGGCGTGTATTTCACTGGTGATCATGGAACAAATTAGTGACTTGCAGCTCTTGTAGCTGAGGAAATGAGAATCTTATTTCCAGCCAATAAATAAGATTTGAACAAAATACTTTCTTTGATGAATTTGGTGTGTGAGAGGACTAGGAGAATTGGGCCAGTGTATTTAAATCTCTTTTAAAAGCCATGTCTAAAATAATGTTTTGCTAATGTTTGTTTTAGACTATAGTAGTTCAAGAATGAAGTACATTGTTAAAATATATGTATAAAATCAGTGTCAGTATTTTCTGCTCAGGTTTGTTTTTGTTTGTTTGTTTTTAATAGTCCATCAGGTTTTAATGTCTGATCCATCAGTCTTTTTAACATAGCTCAGATTAGTCAATCTCTTTTTGTCAATAGTCTCTTAAGGGTCTTACTTACAGGAACTCTGAGAAAATACTTTACACACATATTATTGTTACTTATTATAAGTAAAGTCTGGGTATAGGAAAAATGGTAACATAAATGTAAGTTGTAAAAATGTTCTTACCCAGCCTTCTCTGACACTTCTTTTCCCCATTACTATTTTCCTCATAGCAAATCTTAGGAATGTAGCTGAGCTTCTAACGCAGCTGACTTGAATGATAGCAAGAGAGTACATGATTATTAGATGCTTAAAATGACATATAGATAATGACTTTGTTCAAATGATCATACTAGTTATCCATAGTTACTTTGTTTATAAATTTGAAATAGTAACAGGTAGACCTTTAGATTACATTAGATTAATAACAGAAGTAACTTCTTATACTTCTTATAGTTTTTCCATGTCAGTTGGTTATTTCCCTCCCTTGCAACTTGGTCAGCTAAACTAGCTGACAAATAGGGAAACTAGTTAGTTGAGGATCTCTGGTTACCATTGAAAATGAAAATTAACTGATAGTGAGATTACTCACATCTTCTTTTCTAGCCATTTATATAATGATATAAAGAAAAGATTTTTGTTCTTTTAGAGTCCCCCTTCTAATTAATAATTACACCAAAGGTTTTAAACTGCCTGAATCACTTAAGATAAAGTTCTATATGAACATATTTTTATATACACTAAACTTTCTTTGTTTTGTTTCCAAAATAAGGCAGTAGTGATTCTTTCAGAATCTTTATTTTGGACCCTAGCTTACCTCTTTGAAGGTTTAGAAGTATAGTAAGTGGTGTATTTTGTGTTACAGCAGCCAGGCATGGCATTATAGTACGTTATATCCTTTTATCTCTGCAACCACATGGGAAGAACGTATTGGCTTTACTCAGATTTTACACGGGGAAACAGAGGGTCAGGAGAGTCAGTTGAGTAGTCTGAGAAGAAATAGCCTAGCCAGTCTTAGAAGGGTGTCTGACGCCAGTGCCAGGTGATGTGTAAATGGGGGAATGAAGAAAAATAAGAAAGAAAAATAGAAGCTTCGAAGAAGGAGAGAAATTAGCTGTCTTAGGGTGATATTATTTTAATTCCTGAAACTTATATATCTTTTATAGTTCATAAACTGCTTTTGATTCTCACCACAATCCTATAAGATAGCATGGCAGGTACTGTACAGGTGAGGAAACTGAGGTCTGAGGAGTAAGTGTAGGAAAAAGACATAGGTCTTCTGACTCTCACCCAGGGGTCTAATTCTAAGCAAATGGTGAAGGGCGAGTCTTAACAGAGTGCTTCTCAGCGCTGGTTGCACATCTGAATCTCCTGAGGGGGTTGGGAAAATATTGGTGCCTGAGCCCACATCATCAGAGATTCTCACTTAATGGATCTGAGGTGAGACTTGGTCTGTGGTATTTTTATGATTTGGTTATAAGGTCAGGATTAAGAGACCACCCCTCTGATGGAAAGTCTGGTAGTCTGAAAGTTGAAACCTGAGGGTTCTATGGTACTTTGGGCAAGATTGCTTGAATAAGAATAGATATTCACATTCTGCCTGCCTAAGAGTTACTGAAAATATAAAGGGGGAATCTTTATAGAAGCCCATTGAAAATACAAGAAAGGACAGGACAACATAGCTCCATGATCACTGTCATTAACACTGGGGAAACATCAAAGGTAGCTCCATGATCATTGTCATTAACACTGGGGAAACATCAAAGGTGTCTCCATGATCATTGTCATTAACACTGGGGAAACATCAAAGATGTGGCTTTGTTTAAGTTTTTAGTTCTGGTATCCAAAATCACTGTCACTGCCGTGTATCATATGTAATAAAATAATATTAAAGTTTATTTTATTTCTAAAATTGGGTTCCTTTCATGAATCTCAGGACAGTATACAAATTTAAATCAAACCTAGTGATTAAAACTACAAAAGGATAAAATTGTAAATAGCAGCAAGGATTGTGCCTTTATATCTTTATCCCTGGTAACCAACATAATACTTCCCACATAGGAGGTTCCTGTTAAATAATAAATTAATGAACTGAACATATTCTGTGAAGTTGCATGACATTATTGTAAAACATATTAGCGTGATTTTATGACACACAAATGTGGAATTAATACTTTGTTAATACCATCTGTTTTCTTTCAGGACCTATATAAATCAGCCTTCTTTTATTTTGAAGGAATATTTTACAATGATAAAAGATACCCTGAATGCAGAGATTTGAGCAGGTATATCTTTCCAAAAATCCTAAAGTCTTTCCTGTTTCTCGTTGTCAAAATAGGGTTATCACCACAAATTCTATTATTGGTCTCTTAAGAATCTTTGCCAAGGAATTATTTTGTTAGATTGTTTTTTGTTTGTTTGGGGGTTAAAAAGTATCTCATAAAATATTTTTAAAATATTTTCAAAGTTATCTGGTTGGCCTGTGTTATAGTAAGTTAATCAAATTTTTACCCCAAGAAGAAAATTTTCTTACCAAAGACATACATAGACCATTTCAAGATCTTTGCCAGCTATCTAGAATTATTTTTTAAATGTATTATCTGCTGTTTCAGAAATTATAGTAAATCTTGTGTTGAGCCTTAGATACACCTGAAAAAAAGATTAAATCCCACTTAAACACTTTATTAATCTCTGTTCTTCATGTTTAGGTGATAGTAAATTAATCTTTCACTATTTTTTCTGCTTGTCCAGTGTACACTGTTTGGAGTGGATATGTGTATGTAAGGTTGCTTATGTACATAACATGAAAAATCTATGTCTGACATCATGTTATCTACATAAAAGTATTACCATACTTTTATTATTGGTATCCTGGCAAGTAGAGTATATATGTATATTTTTTCTGAGTGTTTATGTAAACTCTCATTATAGCCATTTGTATCTATATTCTAATGCAGCAGTTCTCAGACTTGGTCTCCGCACTCCTTTATACTGTAAATAATTGACTCCAAAGAGCTTTTGTTTATGTGGGTTATAACTGTAAATAGCCACTGTATTAGAAATTGAAACTAAGAAATATTTTAAAATATTAACTAATATAAATAGTCCAGTTACAGTTACCATTAATAACAATTTTGTGAAAAATAACTTTTCCAGAACAAAATAAAATAGTGAGAAGAGTGACGTTGTTATACATTTTCCGTTCAATCTGAAGTGATAACACACATCACATAGCCTCCAGAAAACTGGTGTATATGAGAGAATCAGAATTGAAAAGAGTTTTAAGATTACCATAAAGGTAATTTTGACCTCACAAACCTCTGTGGGAGTCTCAGGACCTTACTTTGAGAACTGCTGCGCTAAATGGATACAGAAAAATTCAGAGTTCCTTCCTACTTGCAACATGTATCAACCACTCTGGTTTTCATTTCAAGTTGGTAGCTGTCCAGTTAATTTGGTGAGCTGGCTTTTGTGAAATATGCAGTTGCAAACCGCTTGGAGCAGTGATACATCCTTGCCGTTTTCCTCCTCAGAACCATCATTGAGTGGTCAGAGTCCCATGATAGAGGCTATGGAAAGTTTCAGACTGCTAAGATGGAAGATTTCACCTTCAATGACTTGTGTATTAAACTGGGTTTTCCTTACTTATACTGTCACCAGGGAGACTGTGAACACGTTGTTGTCATTACTGACATAAGGTAAGTGGTAGAACTCAGAACATTTTGTTATTTGTCCTGTTTTCCTTTTCTTTATTTCACAGTATAAAAGCACAGGTAGTTTTGTTTGTTTGAAGTAAGAGGAATAAAAGTAATCATCAATGCAGCTTCGTTCAGGAGCAGCAAAAATAACTGCTTGCTGTGCAGTGACCAACTCTGCATCCATTTGCATCTTCTATTGTTTGTCTTTTGGACAATCTGTAATAATTACTTTAGTGATTAACCAGTGTGAGCCATTTGAAATGGTAGAATATGCCAAAAATCAAGAAAAATAACTGAAGCTTCTCCTTTGCCCGAGGATAGTGTATGAGTTCTATGAGTCTCCATGGGCCCCTTCCTCCATTAAAAAATAATAAAAATTATATTTTATGACAGTGCTGGTATAAGGACAAACAATACAAGCTGGATTTTTATTATTAAAAAAAAAGAAATACTTTACTGTTTATTAAAGGGTTAAAAATCTGTAAATAAAAGTAAGTATCTTTGTGTATTGGACAGCTATTATTCAGGTAATAGTCATCCACTTTGTATATCAGATAGGCCCTTTGCTTTGCAAATCTGCAGCTATATTTCTAGGTTTCTTCTCTTTTTTTTTGCCAAAATTTGAAGGAGGTAAAAGGGAACTGGGGGAAGAGAAGAGTAATTCTAATATTTGACAAATATGAAGGCTTAATGCTTTG
The DNA here is from genome assembly GCF_964165515.1 of Mesoplodon bidens. NCBI lineage: Eukaryota > Metazoa > Chordata > Mammalia > Artiodactyla > Ziphiidae > Mesoplodon > Mesoplodon bidens. The sequence continues at coordinate 63,556,766 of NC_138162.1, read as the reverse complement.
ATAAAGATTTAGAGTGGGGCTTCCCTGGTGGCGCAGTGGTTGAGAGTCCTCCTGCTGATGCAGGGGATGCAGGTTCGTGCCCTGGTCCGGGAGGATCCCACATGCCGCAGAGCAGCTGGGCCCGTGAGCCATGGCCGCTGAGCCTGCGCGTCCGGAGCCTGTGCTCCACAACGGGAGAGGCCACAACAGTGAGAGGCCCGCGTACCGCAAAAAAAAAAAAAAAAAAAAAAAAAGATTTAGAGTGGTCAGGAATGAAATAGTCTAAAATGAGATTTAGGGATTAGTTATAAATTTTGTATAGCTGGTACCTCTAATGAATAAGGCTATTCATTTCCTTATTTAGGAAATCTCAATTTATGAAGGACCACTATATAGGAATAAACCCTGCTCTGTCCTTGGTTTGATTTCTTCTGAGAGACGATTCAGATTTTTTTATGGAGCAATGATATACTCATTCTGATGGTTTTAGAAAGTCCCTGCTTCCACTTTTTTGGGGTTTTAGTGACTGGTCTCTAAAAATTTACCTCCCATGCCCTCATTCTCAGGAAGCTACCAGAAGTACTTTACACAAAGAGTAAACCTTGAAAAAGGAAAACATGGGATGCAAAGCAGAATAGATAAGACATAAAAGGAACTCTCAGAATGATGGGAAAGCGAAGTCCCAGAATGATGGCTGTAGAACAGACCTAGAGAACAGCTTAGTCCAGAGATTGGAGCAGGACAGGGGACAAAGGAAGCATGTCCTGAGACTGCTGGACCTCCCCTTGGTGTGTAGCCCATTTGGAAAGCATGTTTACTATTCTGTCAGCAAATAGGGAACTGAATTAGTGACAGGTACACTGAAACCTTAGCAAATGCAAACATGAGAGAATTAGTAGCTAGAAGACAAAAGTGTTGCACAGTAAAATGAACCTATAGTCAATTCTGTGGTTTAGGGGGATGTTTAATTCATTTGTCACAATTTAAACATTAAATATATATTTAACCAAAGTTTCGTAGTTCTGCAGAGGGATGTTGAGGAGCTAAATTAAAAAGAGGCAGTTAGGGCTTCCCTGGTGGCCCAGTGGTTGAGAGTCCGCCTGCCGATGCAGGGGACACGGGTTCGTGCCCCGGTCCAGGAAGATCCCACATGCCGCGGAGCGGCTGGACCCGTGAGCCATGGCCACTGGGCCTGCGTGTCCAGAGCCTGTGCTCCGCAACAGGAGAAAGAGGCAGTTAAAAGAATGGAAAACAGTTGCCTCTAGGGAAGAATTAATGAAGCAAGAGCCAGGAGAGCTCATAAACCTCAGATTTATATGACTTAAAATTATATAGGTTTACTTCTTTGATAAAGTGTTCTTTAAGTTTTTATAAAATGTTCTGCTTGCTCTTCACTCAAATGAGAGGGACTGTGCCTCAGTATAAGCATAAGATGGAAGACAGTCGACTTTTTTCTGGTGATCTGAGTTTCCTTACATTTCTTACAGTGTAGGCATATTGCTGTAGTGTCATTCCTTAAATTCAAGGCAACTTGGAAAAACAATTTACACTTGTTAAGCATTTGCACTGTAGGACTTTCCTAAGGAGTTTTTTAATGTAACTGACTGCAAGTAATTTTTATCTTACAGGAGGATTAATCATTCAGTGCCATTCCATAGTTTAATAGTTGGTAAACTATTAAAAGTTTATTAATCATTTTCTGATGGTGAAGTTAATGTATTGCTACCCTTTCTTTTTTTTTTTTTTTGCGGTACACGGGCCTCTCACTGTTGTGGCCTCTCCCGTTGCGGAGCACAGGCTCTGGACGTGCAGGCTCAGCGGCCATGGCTCACGGAGCTAGCCGCTTCGTGGCATGTGGGATCGTTCCCAACTGGGGCACGAACCCGTGTCCCCTGCATCGGCAGGTGAACTCCCAACCACTGCACCACCAGGGAAGCCCTGCTACCCTTTCTTACTAAAAAAAAAAGAAAAATCAAATTTTATAATTATCAGGGGCCTTTAAAATACTGCTGTGCATTCCATTCATTTTTCAGATGAAGAATCTGGGGTCCAGCATGGTTAATGGATTTATCCAAACCCACTAAGCTGATTAGTGGCATAGTGAGAACTGACTCCCACTTAAAATTTCTGAATTCTGACACCTAAAACTGAAGTCCTACCAATTCACATTATAACAGAAGCCAGATTTGGATTTTAATGAGAGCTCTTTTAATAAAAAAAAGAGCCATGTTTGTAACACAAAACCACTTAATCTAGGTAAAATAGCACTGAGCACACTTGCTCTGTGTACTACGTGTTGAGCAAAGCAAGAATTCTCTGAAGGAATACATTCAAGAAATGCTGCCTACAGTATATCCCTCTTAAGAGTCATAGTGCACATGGCCATAAAGGGATTTGGGAAGTTTCACATGAAAGAAAACATTGTTTAATCCCAAATGCTCTTTTGGAGAAAGTGTTTTGTGGAACACAATAAATTGAAAAATATACCTACTGTGTTGTTAATTTTGAGGTAAGGATATATTTCATTACGGATCACAGAAATTTGCACTACAATATCATCATTTATTTTTTCATGTACAAAAGGCTTGTGCATCATAATGACTGCCTGGATAGGACGCTCTATCCCCTTCTTATCAAGAAGCATTGGCTCTGGACCAGAAAATGTTTTGTTTGTAAAATGTACACAGCTAGGTAAGTGATTCTGTTTTTTTCCTTGAAAAGTATTGGTTTTTAATAGTCAAGTACTTTGGATTTTTGATATTTCAGTTTATTTTCTGTTTTGAATTGAGGATTTACACTCCAGAATATAAATAATATAAAGGGTTTTATCTAGTAGGAAAGCAGTACAAACAGTAGTACAAATCAGTTTAGTAGGTTAGAGCCATGTTTTAGACAATAAGGAATTATGTATAATGGAAGTCTAGGGATTAGGTCAAACTTTAGTTTGGTTGATAATTTACGCTGGATGATGCATGTCATCAGGGAGCCATATTCTTTCTGCCTCTTGTTAGCAGTTTAAAAAATTGGCTTCATTCATGGCCTCTCGATGATAAAAATAACACTGCATCTCATTTTTAATGAGGTCAAAATACGGTTTCATAAAATTTTGTGGTTTTGCATGTTTAGATTTTGTTAAACTGTGGCTCAGAGTCAAAAGCCATTTAGACGAAAAGGGAAGAATTTAGTGTCATCAGTTTGTTTTGGGTTCCCCACCACAATATGTTTTTTTTTTTTAACATCTTTATTGGAGTATAATTGCTTTACAATGGTATGTTAGTTTCTGCTGTATGACAAACTGAATCAGCTATATGTATATATATATATATATCCCCATATCTCCTCCTTCTTGCGTCTCCCTCCCACCCCTCTAGGTGGTCACAAAGCACCGAGCTGATCTCCCTGGGCTATGCAGCTGCTTCCCACTAGCTATCTGTTTTACATTTGGTAGTGTATATATGTCCATGCCACTCTCTTACTTCGTCCCAGCCTACCCTTCCCCCTTGCAGTGTCCTAAAGTCCATTCTCTACATCTGTGTCTTTATTCCTGTCCTGCCCCTTAGGTTCTTCAGAACCTTTTTTTTTTTTAGATTCCATATATGTGTTAGCCGTATGGTATTTGTTTTTCTCTTTCTGACTTAGTTCAAGCTGTATGACAGACTCTAGGTCCATCCACCTCACTACAAATAACTCAGTTTCGTTTCTTTTTATGGCTGAGTAATATTCCATGTATATATGTGCCGCATCTTCTTTATCCGTTCATCTGTCAGTGGACACTTAGGTTGCTTCCATGTCCTGGCTATTGTAAATAGAGCTGCAGTGAACATTGTGGTACGTGATGCTTTTTGAATTATGGTTTTCTCAGGGTCTGTGCCCAGTAGTGGGATTGCTTGGTCATATGGTAGTTCTGTTTTTAGTTTTTTAAGGAACCTCCATACTGTTCTCCATAGTGGCTGTATCAGTTTACATTCTCACCAAGAGTGCAAGAGGGTTCCCTTTTCTCCACACCCCCCCCAGCATTTAGTTATGTAGATTTTTTGATGATGGCCATTCTGACTGGTGTGAGGTGATACCTCATTGTAGTTTTGACTCGCAATTCTCTAGTGATTAGTGATGTTGAGCATCCTTTCATGTGTTTGTTGGCTATCTGTGTATATCTTCTTTGGAGAAATGTCTGTTTAGGTCTTCTGCCCACTTTCGGATTGGGTTGGTTTTTTTTGATATTGAGCTGCATGAGCTGCTTGTAAATTTGGAGATTAATCCTTTGTCAGTTGCTTCATTTGCAAATATTTTCTCCATTTCTGAGGGTTGTCTTTTGGTCTTGTTTATGGTTTCCTTTGCTGTGCAAAAGCTTTGAAGTTTCATTAGGTCCCATTTGTTTTTATTTCCATTTCTCTAGGAGGTGGGTCAAAAGAATCTTGCTGTGATTTATGTCATAGAATGTTCTGCCTATGTTTTCCTCTAAGAGTTTGATAGTGTCTGGCCTTACATTCAGGTCTTTAATCCATTTTGAGTTTATTTTTGTGTATGGTGTTAGGGAGTGTTCTAATTTCATTCTTTTACATGTAGCTGTCCAGTTTTCCCAGCACCACTTATTGAAGAGGCTGTCTTTTCTCCATTGTATGTTCTTGCCTCCTTTATCAAAAATAAGGTGACCATATGTGCATGGGTTTATCTCTGGGCTTTCTCTCCTGTTCCATTGATCTATATTTCTGTTTTTGTGCCAGTACTATACTGTCTTGATTACTGTAGCTTTGTAGTATAGTCTGAAGTCTGGGAGCCTGATTCCTCCAGCTCCATTTTTCTTTCTCAAGATTGCTTTGGCTATTCGGGGTCTTTTGTGTTTCCATACTAATTGTTAAATATTTTGTTCTAGTTCTGTGAAAAATGCCATTGGTAGTTTGATAGGGATTGCATTGAATCTGTAGATTGCTTTGGGTAGTATAGTCGTTTTCACAATGTTGATTCTTCCAATCCAAGAACATGGTATATCGCTCCATCTGTTGTATCATCTTTAATTTCTTTCATCATTGTCTTATAGTTTTCTGCATACAGGTCTTCTGTCTCCTTAGGTAGGTTTATTCCTAGGTATTTTATTCTTTTTGTTGCAGTGGTAAATGGGAGTGTTTCCTTAATTTCTCTTTCAGATTTTTCATCATTAGTGCATAGGAATGAAAGAGATTTCTGTGCGTTTTGTGTCCTGCAACTTTACCAAATTCATTGATTAGCTCTAGTAGTTTTCTGGTAGCATCTTTAGGATTCTCTATGTATAGTATCATGTCACCTGCAAACAGTGACAGCTTTACTTCTTCTTTTCCAATTTGGATTCCTTTTATTTCTTTTTCTTCTCTGATTGCTGTGGCTAAAACTTCCAAAACTATGTTGAATAATAGTGGTGAGAATGGGCCACCTTGTCTTGTTCCTGATTTTAGTGGAAATGGTTTCAGTTTTTCACCATTGTGGATGACGTTGGCTGTGGGTTTGTCATATATGGCCTTTATTATGTTGAGGTAAGTTCCCTCTGTGCTTACTTTCTGGAGGATTTTTTATCATAAATAGGTGTTGAATTTTGTTGAAAGCCTTTTCTGCATCTATTGAGATGATCATATGGTATTCATCCTTCAATTTGTTAACATGGTGTATCACATTGATTGATTTGCGTATATTCACAATATGCTTTTCTAAATGATCAGTAGGAAAACATGATAAATCAGTTATCAGATCAAAATGGAAATCGGGATGTCAAAACATTCCATGGGATGCAGAATTCAGATAGACTGAAAAATACCATTTTCGCTTAATGTGACATTTCAGGTCAAAAACCAAAACCTCATTTGAATAATGTTGCCCATATTCCCATTTGTATACACGTTGTAACATTTTAATCCTAAATTCTAGGTTAAAAACCTGGAGTTTTTACAATGAAGTATCACCGCACACCGGTCAGAATGGCCATCATCAAAAAATCTACAGACAATAAATGCTGGAGAGCGTGTGGAGAAAAGGGAACCCTCTTGCACTCTTGGTGGGAATGTAAATTGATACAGCCACTATGGAGAACTGTATGGAGGTTCCTTAAAAAACTAAAAACAGAACTACCATACGACCCAGCAATCCCACTACTGGGCACAGACCCTGAGAAAACCGTAATTCAAAAAGCATCACGTACCACAATGTTCACTGCAGCTCTATTTACAATAGCCAGGACATGGAAGCAACCTAAGTGTCCACTGACAGATGAACGGATAAAGAAGATGCGGCACATATATACATGGAATATTACTCAGCCATAAAAAGAAATGAAATTTATTTGTAGTGAGGTGGATGGACCTAGAGTCTGTCATACAGCTTGACTAAGTCTGAAAGAAAAACAAATACTGTGTGCTAACATATATATGGAATCTAAAAAAAAAAAATGTTTCTGAAGAACCTAGGGGCAGGACAGGAATAAAGACGCAAACGTAGAGAATGGACTTGAGGACATGGGGAGGGGGAAGGGTAAGCTGGGATGAAGTGAGAGTGGCGTTGACTTGTACCAAATGTAAAATAGCTAGTGGGAAGCAGCTGCATAGCACAGGGAGATCAGCTGGGTGCTTTGTGACCACCTAGAGGGGTGGGATAGGGAGGGTGGGAGGGAGACGCAACAGGGAGGAGATACGGGGATATATGTATATGTATAGCGGATTCACTTTGTTATACAGCAGAAACTAACACACCATTGTAAAGCAATTATAGTCCAATAAAGATGTTAGAAAAAAAAAGCTGGAGTTTTCAAGTTAACCAGTACTAATTTACCAGTTAGAAAAATTAAGCAAAAAGTTTATCAAGCCTGTAGTGTATCTAATATTATGCATTTTCAAGATGGCCTATTAGAAGGAAACATTTGTGTTTATGTTAACAGTTATTTGAAGGATAGGTATGTCATGGAAGTATGTGATGCTTTCAAGTATGGATTTACATTCTTTTCTACTTACCTTTAAGGAGAAGTCTTTCAGAGCACAGTTGTCCTTTTGCCTTGTAGAGTATTGGTAGTGATATGTCTGTATGTATACATGTGTATACAAAATTATATAAAGGACTATATAAATAAGCTAAAATAAGGAAATAGTGGGAATGTTATGTATACATATTATTACAGGTCATAACTACTGCAGCATATTAAAGCATGAAAAAGTCAATTATAATAATATATATCTTTTTAAACTACAGATGGGTGACGAACAATGACAGTTTTGCACCAGAGGACCCATGTTTCTTTTGTGATGTTTGCTTCCGAATGCTCCACTATGATTCAGAAGGCAACAAACTGGGGGAATTCCTCGCTTATCCTTATGTTGATCCTGGAACCTTTAGTTAATATCAAAATGTGTACCCTTTACTTCCAAGAAATGCCAGTGAGGAGCAGGATCTACCTGAAACCATCAGCCGAAGTTACCACCCCAGCAAAGAAAATTCAAATCACAGGTCTTCTTATTAAGCAACTTGAATATATTTAAATGTTTTGAAATATATTAAATTACTTTAATATTCCAAAGTATAGTTTTTATTCAGTGCTTTTTTGCCCATTTTTGAGTTGTCTCATTGATTTGTAGGAGTGCTTTATGTATCCTGAGTACAAATCCTTTGTCAGATACAAGTATTCTGGTTTTCTCCCAGTCTGTAGTATGCCTATTCACTCTTTGTCCAGAGGGCTTTTTGCTCATCTATCATTACATCAAGTGATGGAAGTGTTTTGAAAATTCTTTGAAGAATGTGAGCGCTACACCTTGTACCATGAGGCTTCCAAGGTAAAGATCCTCCAAATATCTGTAATAAAAATGAGGGAGAAATTAAGAATAAAAGCAGATTATTTAATAAATACAATATTAAGACTAGCTATTGTGTAATTTAATCTTACACTGAGCTCTTTTGTAATGTTAGGTTTTGTTTTGGTAGAAACTAGGCACACTTAACACTTCAGAAAGACTCACTACACAAATAACGAATGTATAAAGATCTTGAGTATACACTCATACCTTTACAGAAGTAACACTTAAGCTGAATCTTCGTTTCTTGACCAGAAGTTTTTGGAATCACAAATGCTATTAGATTAAAATGCATGTCAATTTAATATTTTTATGATTCAAAGGAATAGATTTTATCTCATATGACCAATGAATGGACATGGGAAATCAAGATCCTATGCATTGCTAGCTGTGGATCACGATTCTTAGGCAATAATACACAGCATCCTGTATGCAAAAGCACAATTGTTTTTCTGTCCCAGCTCTTCATTCTTCTGGTTATGATAGTCTAGTTATCCTATTCTCATTCTGGGCCAAAGGGCAACTTTGATAAATTCTGAGGTCTAGATCCATGAGAGAAAATTGCAGCTACCTATATTGAAACGTTTTCTGGAAATTTTTGGTGGAAAATTTAATTCTGTTTAATACTTTTAGGAATGCTGGAAAAATATTAAACAGAATTAAACATTTTAAATGTGTTGTACTTAAATTTCACGTTCTCTCTTCTAGGTTATATCTAAATTCGGCTGGATTCCACTTTCCCTGGATGGCTGAGAACATTTACCATATAAATAAAAAAAACTGATGAAGCCTAAAAGACTGTGTGTTTAAAAGGTTGACAGTGAAATGTTTTATGGACTTAAATGCCACATAAGTCAATTAAGTCGATTGGTATGTAGAAGACAAGGACCTGTTTCTAGCGGTGGTCATATTCACTGATTCAGTCAATACACCAGAAAATCAGCATAAGGAAATAAGAGGTCCCTCCATGGCTGGCTGGCTGTTATTGCCTACATGTTTACTTTCATGTGTCCAATGATGCTGAATTAGAACAGATTGAAAATCCTGCTGGAAAACCAAAGATTTATCTAATTCTTTAAAGTTCCACAGGTAAAAATGAATTTTTGCTTCCTTTATTTTTAAACTGCATTCTTTATAGGTCTTCCATTAGTATGCAAGGGTCTGTTTACTTTTATTTTCATCATTTTGTATCTCAAAACAGCAAATTCCAGAAAGTGGATTGTCACAAGCAGCATTAATCCATGCATGGTACCAATCAATTTATTTTACTGGCAAAGAAGGCTATCAGTTAAAACATTACTGCTATTGAAATTCTTATTTTGTTCTTCTCTGAGATTATTATTATGCTGGTTCTTAAGGTTAACTTCTTCACCAAAGTCACAAAGGCTCAGATATGTTTCTATTATCATTTCCTGGTGAGGTCTAAAGGCCTACCACTACTCTCAGAACTTGCTAATGTATTGCATATCAGTTATACAGGTCTCCCACTATGTTGAACTCAAAAGAAACCCCTAACTTGAAGTAGGCATATTTAAGATGTCTTGAATCAGGGATTTTGTAGCTGTAAAATTCAGTTTTAAACAAATGACAAACTACAGTCAACATTTTATCTAAAGAAGGCAAACATGAAAATGTTATGAACTTATTAATCAACATCCTCTGTAGTTAGAAATGAATGAAATTTTGATATACTAGTGGAGAGACAGGCACAAAATGATTACCTAGAAAAGCAATACCTATTTTAGGCTTCAGTATCCTTTAAGGATAATTTGACCTTTCTCCCAATCAAATTTCAGTGTCTCTGTCATCTGAGGTTGGAAAATTACACAGCATAAATATGTAAACACATTTTTGGACTATATAGCAGCTTCTCCGTTTCTTAATATGTAATTATGGGTTTGCTATTTCCAATAGATCCTTTCTCTGGATAAGTTGTATTAGTGAAGCCCTCACAGAGCCCTGTAAAAGCCTTTGCTCTTGTACAGGATTAGATGGCAGACCTGATCTTGACCTGACGTCTTTAACCAGGTAAGTGTGTATGGGTACACTACAATCAGTGTATCAGCAAAAACTGGATAAAATCTATCAATCATCCTTCTATTTGAAATCATTCCAGTCAAGCTGTTTCAGGTTCTCCGATTTAGATGATACATCTGAAATTTCTCTAGAGCAGCTGAGAAAACATGCAACAACTGATTCTGCCAAGTCATGTGGTAACTTACTCTTAAACGTTATCTGATGGTTAAAAAAAAAAAAATCACAAAAGAGATGTTGCTTATTTATATATTAAAAAAAAAAAGTTTGGGTTGGGGCTAGCGATCTCATTTAAAGTATCTCTTACTGACTTGTTCAGCTATATAGTTTTGGTCAAATACAAATTTAAATTGAGCCAGTGCTCCCGAAAATTGATACCTGTTTATATGACTTTTTCTTCAGAGCTCTGAGAATAGTAGTTATCTGTGAATCAACCTATGACAAAATTTTTTCTTGAAATGAGGGTAGAGAAGGCAATAGTGTTTTAAAGGCTACATGAATCAATTGGCTAGAGCAAGGTCAGCCCATAAAAGCAGACATAAATAATCAGAATGCTACTATATTTCTCTCCAGCATTTGAATAGTCTGTGGTTTCTTGGTAAAACTATATAGATCCGTTGGGTCACCGAAAAAAAAGGAAGGGTAAACCAAAAGATAACTTTTCCTGTAATTTTATCATTTTGAGCTTATGTTTCAGTAACCCTGTGTCCCCAAATAATACAGTTTCTATGACCAAGTATACTCTCTTGGAAGCAAATCCAGAATTCCAGCACAGTTTTATAAATGGCAAATAAGTAATTTACTAGTAGACTTTGATAGAAAAACTCTTTAATCAAAACAAGTTTACATGTTGACACTTATGGCTTAACTAGAATAAATCTGTCCAAATTTAAATTGTATTAAGGACCAAACATATAATAGCAAGAGTTCCCTCAAAACAGTGGGTCCTAGTTCCATTGTAAGACCTCTCAAAAGCAAAACTCCAATTACTGAAATGTTTCAAACTTTTCATCTATAGATGAAAACAGTTACCCGAGAGGTCAGAGCATAGGATGCATGTCACATGCAAACACTGGTAATTAAGCCTTTTCCCCATATTCAGTTTCTAAACATGAGAAGTGTCTTTTAAGCTACTGCAAACCACCAACTGACCTAGTATTCAAAATACCTTAAAAATGCTATGTTAAGTTACCCTTAAATTTTGTGTTAACCTTGGTTCACCCTGATTTAGTCCATATCCATGATAATACAGACAACTCCTTTACTTTTGTCTACTGTGTTTCCGCTTTTTGCAATCCTGTCACATGTGTGACATAGAAATAAAAATTCCCTTCTGGTATAGCCATGTTTTCAAATAGGTTTGTTTCCTTATATAGTATTTACTTTTATTTACTGCAAAAGCATTATGGATTGCATTTTTTCCAATTAAAAAAATACTTAGTGACTTCTTTAATGTGTGACTTTTTAAAAAATTCAGAAACTCGAGACATTTCTCAAAAATAAACTTTTATCATTTAGTTTTCAGTTTCAGCTGCTAGTGCCTGTAAAGGATCTTAAATGGTTGAACCCTAGAGCCAGATTCATTCCTATATATACTCCTGCTCGCTGCAGGAAACTCATGTGACTTCACTGAATTCCCAGCCACAAAACTAAATTACCTTCAAAAGTTAACATGAGTTTTGTACCCCGGAGAACAGTTCAACGTCAGTTGGATATCTAGTTGTCATACAAAAAGGCATACAGACCACACATTGTTACAAAGCAGCAGGATAATGTAGCACAATGTAGACTGAGATTAAAATTAACTTCTGATAAAAGGAGGGAGGGAGTGAATACTTGTATAGAAGTAACATTATCTATTGTAAAAATGATTAACTTCTACAAAAACCCACAAACAATGAAAAGACAGTCTGGTAAATCCAAGATTTGTAAAAACTATGCACAAAACCCACAGTATTTGGGAAAAGAGGAAAGGTTTATCCAAGTAGCAGTTTTAAAAATGTAACCTTTTTCTACTATCAATTACACATTAACACACACACACTAATTGAAAATATACTACAACCAATGTCTGGAAAAGCACTTTAACATTTCCTAAAATGGACTTTCCCTCACATTTACTGTATAATGTAGCTGTTAATACTGCACAAGTACAATTAGCAACGTTTAGTCACTTTTAAACAAAGATAAGGAGATTTCTCCCTCAAAACAAGTTTTAAACATCAAAACCTATGCTTATAAAAATTTAAAACTTTCAGCAGTCTAAATATTTTGAATGAAAACCATTACAAACTTCTCAAATGTTCTTTATATTCCAGGTATGTCAACCTAGTTATCTAGTGTAGAATCCTTCAGAGATATTTCAGTCTCTCTCTCTTCACTGGATGGCCTAAAGAAAAGGGGGAAAGAAAGGTGTGACAACTGGGATTAGGACTTTTCCCTCAGGAGGAAAAAAGATATTAAATCTGTGCATTTGTTTTTAAAATCACCAAAAGAATTTTTTCTGTGACTTATTGTTAATTGTTATCTTTTGTCCAAAATTTTATTTTACCATGTTGTGTCTTCTTCCCAAAGTACTGTGCACATCAAGCAAAATAACTCAGGAAAGCATCATGGCCCAGGCCCTCTCCCACCATTTCCAGCTTTAAAATGAATTCTCTTTAAAGAACATGAAAGTGTTGTATCTGTGATACCAACATATTATAAATCTTAAGAAGAGAGGGTAATATACACACGGACAAGGTTTCCCTGAATTTCAGAATTAGAAAGGATGCTTGATTCCAAGTCCTTCAAGTGTACGGTGGACAAACCAAGATTTGGATAACTATGGTTACAGATCTAGTTATTTTAGAGTGGGTATGATAATACAACACAGCCTATGATTCTAGATCTAATTTCTGTATCCTGTCAAAATTCAAGAAGTATGGACATGGGTCATTATTAAAGGTGTTATCAGTGGAAGAAGTCCAAGGAACAGTTATTTTTTTAAACAGGATTCTTGCCTTGCTCTATTCCCTTGAATACAGTGGCATATTAGTTTTAAGCAAAGTTTCTTTATGGCTTGGCCATTTTAATTTGCGTCTTGAATCCTGAATTCAGGAAGTGAGTGATGAAAATATAATCCTTTACACAAATAACCTTGGAACAGCAATGTGATTTAAAAATTAAAACATACATCACAACCCACTAAAACATGTCCTCACTTTTTCTTACTGCTGGCCTCGTGGTTGTCTTTGCTTTCTTCATTGCTGTCTCCATTATGTTGTGGTTGATTACTGTCTTGAGCGTCCGATCCTCCATTTAGAGTCTTTGAACCTTTATAAAGATTTCAGTGGAAAAACTGTTAGAAAGACCCCAAATCAAAAATAAAACATAGTCCCAAAGTTTCTAATACTGTATTTTATTTGAAATTACATTGTAATCCTTTGGGTAGACAAGGCACAATAAGAAATGGGGTTACTACATATATCTACCCATATAAGAAGTAGGTTACTAATCTGATTATTCCATTTGTTACTGTTATCAGGAACACGAAAGGGTGGTACAACTCTTTGGAGCATTATGATTTATTCTAGTTCTTAGAAAAAGCAATGAGAATCACAGTAAGATTTTGTGTTTAACAACAAAACATGGCAAAGTAGTTAATTAACATGATTTCGTCTCTTATGACAAAATGATGAGGGCTTCCCGGTAAGTATTATTTCATTAACAAATCTCTAAGGAGACCTATATCATTCCCTAATAAGTGAGTAACAAAATTCATCTTCTTTGGAACAGTTTTTTCCTACATTAAGCAGTTGCTGCTAAGATGTTTTAGTACTGTGGAATTGGGGAAGCTGCTAATTTTGGGGAAGTGGCTAATGGTACAGGCAGAACTCGATTTATTGCGCTTTGTAGATATTGCCTTTTTTTTTTTTTTTTTTTTTTTTTACAAATTCAACGTTTGTGGCAGTCCTGCATCAAGCATGTTTATCAGCACCATTTTCCTAACAGCATTTGATCAGTCCACTTCTCTGTGTCACATTTTGGTAATTCTCACAGTATTTCAAGCTTTTTGACTTTTCTTATAGTGATCTGTGGTCAAGTGATACTTGATGTTACTACTATGACTCACTGAAGGCTCAGATGATTTGTTAACATTTTCTTAGCAACAAAGTATTTTTTTATTAAGGTATGTATATTGTTTTCTTAGACATAATCCTACTGCACACTTAACAGATTACAGTATAGGGTAAAAAGCTTTTATACACCCTGGGAAACCAAAAAACTCATGTGACTCACTTTATTACAGTAGTCTGGAACCAAACCTGTGGGGTATGCCTGTAACTATGGATTCTGTTTTAAGCATCGGTCATATATACATCCTAAAATATTTATGATTGAAATAGTGTATTTGGAATTTGCTTCAAAATAATCTTCAGGGGTGTCACAGAGAAACTTGATGGGGATATAAAAAAGCAATACTAGGGCCTCCCTGGTGGCGCAGTGGTTGAGAGTCCGCCTGCCGATGCAGGGGATGCGGGTTCGTGCCCCGGTCTGGGAGGATCCCGTGTGCCGCGGAGCGGCTGGGCCCGTGAGCCATGGCCGCTGGGCCTGCGCATCCGGAGCCTGTGCTCCGCAACGGGAGAGGCCACAACAGTGAGAGGCCCGCATACCGCAAAAAGAAAAAAAAAAAAAAAAAAAAAAAAAAAAAAAAAAAAAAAAAAAAAAAGCAATACTCATGTATTGATAATTGCAGAAGCTGAGTGATGGGGACATGGGAAGTTCATTTCCCTCGACTTCTGTGTAGGTTAGAAATGTTTCCTAATTTAAATGGAAAGAGAATAGCAACCACTACTACTACTAATTTAAACTTGATGAAAACTTAGGGATGAAAAAGAAATCCAGAAGCTAAGGCTGATCATGTTCTGCTAAGGGCTTTATGAGACTTTCTCATCATTTAATATAGATAAGGTATTAATAGGATTAAATATTGAAGCCATTTTTGAAAAGTAGTTCCAGCGAACGGTTACCACATACCTGTTTGTTCCTTTTCTAGCTTTTTGTTTGGCCCTTTCTTTCCTTGATCTTTGGTTTTATTTGCTTCCTCATGCTGTCTTTGTTCGGCAAGAGATTTATTCAGCACTTGTGTGATCACAGAATCTCCTTCACCAACCAAAAACATGTTCTTAAACTTGTTATACAACATTGTAGACTTTTCCATGATAACCTGACTAACTTTGAATCGCCGTATCTGAGAAAACAAAACATATACTCATAATTTTCTTAATTTTTTAAATGTTACTTAATGAAGTGGTGATAATGAGGAAATTTAAAAAATCTACATGACTCAAGATCACTTACTTTTTTCAGTGTTGTAATCATCTCTGTGTGTTTTTGAGCTTGCTGCATTGTGACCTGAAGTGAAGCAAGTTCATCCAAGGCCTCAATACATCTGTTCACATCCTTCATGACAAAATAGTAATTTCATAACTGTTAATTACCACAACCCATATAATCTATTTCTAGAGATTACTTTTAAAATCTCAAATAACAAGGCAGTACAAAATAACCAGTAATAGTCTGTTATCTCAAATTTACACACTTATAAAATCATGTGAGAAAATAAAATATGAAGCTATAAAAGCAGCACTGTATTTTTAAATGAGGTATTAAACACTTACAAGGTTATCAATTTTGAGTGAATTTTTAATTTCAGCATGTATCCTTTGAAGTCGAGAATCCATTGATGTTTCTATAAATTAAAATGTGAAACACAGTAAATAGATTTTCCAAAACCAGTATTTTTGTATAATCTAAGCAAAGTATAATGGAAAGATTTGGTAAATTTTTTAAAATGTTCTTTGTAATCTGCCTACATCATTAAGAAGTTATCTGCCATTTTTAGTATTTAGGAAACCAACATTCATCATATAAGCAAAGAATCACCATCTAGCTGCATGTTGCTAAGAAAAAAGCAGTTTGCATCCAATAACTCCTCTTCTGCAATCCTTAAGGCACTGCTTCACCCTTACACATTTAACCGAAACTAAAAAATCCATCTGAAACCAGATTTGTCAGAAATGGTAAAACATCTAGCTTTAGGCAATGTTATAAAAATTTGACTTCATCATATATTGCGCAGTAAAATAACAAACATGACTCCTTAGCAAGTTCACCTGATAACACTTAAAAACAATGCAAGGTATATAGAATCCATTAGGGATTTGAAATGTGTACTTGTAGGATAAGAACATTAAAATGACCAGTTTCAAAACCTATACAGTTAAGTGTCTGTAAAACTTCCTTTCTGTGTAGAATACAATTTTATACATCTTAGAAAGTGAAATAACTAACCTCGCTTCTTCTCCACTTTCTTAACTTCTGGCTTCTTTCCTTCATCTTTATTCTGCCTATCAAATGTTAACACAAATATTTCAAAAACATTGGAACTTTGTGACTGGTTACCAAATGCCCACAATCCCTTATGTAAAAGTTAAAATTTTTCTTTAAAATAGTCAGTGGCCTAGATCACAAGGAATTGACTATAATTTTTAGAACTCGGTAATGCCACATTCGTATTAATTAGTATAAATATAAGCAAAACTCAAAATGTAAAAATTAACATGCTAAAGTGATGTAACAATCTACTTTTTCAGTGGCATTACAAATAAATTTTAATGGCTGCCTCGGTGAAATTTTGTTCCAACAATACTGTGTTAAGAGACCGACTTTAGGTCAGTGGATAAACAGGCCATAGTGGGAAGAGAATGCCTATGTTTCATGAATTCTACATCACAATTATTTTTTAAAATAACATGTCAAAATAGACTGATTTAATTGTTCCCACATCTCCCAAGGGTAGAGAATTTTAGGGGTTCAAAGTTAGTTTCAAGGTTAAATAGACTGTTTATTATACTAGATTAAAATGGAGTGGGATTTTTTTTTGCGCCAATATATCAAACTTAAATGACATTCACTAACATTTACATACCATTTCACAAATGAAAAGGTACCATTTTACTGTAAATCACAAAAATAACCATTTAAAAATGAATTCTTAATAATTTCTAGTACCTTGACTCGGAGTTCAGGCCCTATTATAATAAACCAATTGAAATAGACAAGAACAAAAAAATATCTAAAAATCAGGTATTTTTTTTAAAAAACTTTATTTTAAAATTTTGGTTACAATTTCATTTTTGTTTTCTTAACAAGTCTACTGTTTAATCTCTCAGGATTAAAAAACAATTATTAATCTTCTAAAGAACTGAACAACAAAGGAGTGTCAAGGGTAAGGGCACAACTGCCCCATTCTCTGGGGGTATAGTAGCTATTCCAGTTTAACACCTAGCTTCAAAACCAAATTAATTTTTATATTTTCTAAATGAAATAATGTACAACCACCATCTTCATCTGAGCTTATTATAACTTTCAAACACAAAAGGTTCATTTTAAGCTTGGTAAAAAACTCTTAACAGGAATGATGGCCGACATTGGTATGTAGTGTGTATCTTACAGGAAATGTTTTTTAACAATCATAACACAGTAATAATGCCATTAATGAAGTCCTCAATTTAGAATCTGGAACATTCTTCCATCAAGGGGGGGGAGGGGGAAATTCAGTCCAATGAGTCTGTCTCAAGATCTTCATCTCTTGTTTGCTCCACTTGTATTCTCTTTTCAGTAACTGGATTAATGCTTTGAGCCCAAAATGAGATATATTTTTTATTACTGTAGATTACATGTTGTTTGGCTGGGAATACAATACAATAAACTTTATTTTGCATAATGCATTTCATACAAGCTGCATCTGAAATGCTTTACAGAGCAAAACTGTCCAAGTACAAAGTTTTGTAATAACAGGAGAAGGAAAGAAAACACAAATATTAGAATTTGAGAAAGTTACATTCGGAGGACATTCAAAAAGAAATCGAAACACATAAAGATTAACTCTGAGATACTGAAGAAGGGTTGGGCTAGATTTACTAAGCAACAACTAATTTTATATCTTAATTTGGGGAGCACAATAAAGTTAAAAGCAACAAACAGTCCAACAACTTTTCAGTGAAAGGACAGGAAAGGATAGGTAACAAAAAATAACTCTAGTATTTACATAAATGGTCAAAGTCTAACATTAAAGGGAGTAACATTTCTGAGCTTTAGATCAATTTTTACATTACTCCCTCAAGTAGCTAAAACTGTTTATATATCCTCCAAAAAGACTAAGAAAGCAGATGGTCAAACGCTATACTTATCAAGAAAGACTTTCGGCTTACAGATTTATTATATATAAAAAAAGTACAAAATTACTTAAGAATAGTTTTAAGAATTTCACTATTTTTTATTGAGTTTGTCTTAGTGACCTAGAGCATGTTTTTAAAATCACCTCCTCACTAAAACAACAAAAAAACAAAGTTTAGTCAGAATAATGCAAGACGCTTCACAAAGAAAGAAAGGTTTTTCAGAGAAAGAACTCAGAAGTGACAGTCTAAAGATAACTAGGAAACAAATGTAATAAACATATGAAGCCTAATCATCATTGGCATTGCTATTTTCCCTCTTATAAAGTTATTTTATAGAATAAACTTAAAGGGGAAAGAAATTCCCCATGGTAAATACATTGTCTCCAGGTATCAAAACTTCTTAGCTTGAACTCGATTTATATTGCACACATCTAATGCAAACCCTGTCAGCCTTTAAATTTTCTTTTACTGGCTTCTTGGGTTTCCAACTGTGCTTTTGTTATTTTTGCTGGTCTTCTGGGGGAGGGCTGCTGGTGGTATGACAAATATGGGTATTTCTTTCATTCTTTCTCCACCAATTATCTTTCTCTATTTAATATTATACAAGAAAATAGTAGAGGATAAGGACATTTTCTACAAAGCCACTTAACAGTTAAGCCCTACTGCACTTTCAGTTTAAATTAAAAATATTCACAGGGTGATTATCTCAGTAAATTTCATCCTCTTTACTCAGAAAAGAATGAAGCCTGAAACATGATTATCATATACAGAGGACATTTTTCTAACACACTGGAAAAATCACTTCTTTAAAAGGCTTCAGAAAGTCTGGAAAATGAGATTCTATTGTTTAAACATTTCATGCTAGCTTAAAAAAAGAAATCGAAATTTAGAAAAAGAAAATACTTACTGCTCAGTTTCCATTTGTTCCTCTTGCTTGCGTTTTCTATCTGCTGCTTCTTTCTCATGTTGGCCTTTCAGCATATTCCTTCTATGAGCAGTCTGAAAGTTTCTTCCACCTTTTCTCTTCTGTTTTATTTGAGAATTAGGATGGTTTTAGTTAACTATCAAGTCAGTGACTGATGCTTCTATGATTACAATCTTGGAAGAAAAGAAGCAACTAGTTTTCTTAAGGGATGAATAAATTACTAATTAAAAAAGCCCCTCAGAATTACACGTTGTTGCTATCTAAATTTAACTTTCCCTTGATGATTTTGCGATTTATAATCTACTGCACTGCTATAGGAATGATATGCTTTGGTTAAGATGAGTTAAAATGAAGTACCTCAGGTTATTTGCCTCTGTACTATGATTTTGACTTCAGTACCTGTTTACTGACAAGTACCTGCTCAACCTACCGAATTTAGTTTTGGGCTCCTGAAGTACTAATAAATTAGATAAACATAAATGAAAGGCCTATACAACCTGGGTCTGTAGATTTCCAAGGCTATACACAAAACTTGTGTTTTTATACAAAAAAGAACATATAGCTTTAATGAAATTCCTAAACAACTGTTGTATTCAAATAAAGTACCACCAATAAAATGTACCCTAAATAGGCCTGAAGTGTTAAGAATTTCATTGAGGTAAATAATAAAAATCTATGTACCTTTTTACATCTGTCTTCACTGGTCACAACCTATCTGGCTTAATTCTCTATCTTTCTACCTTCTCTGTCAGTAGGTAGGTGGGGTTACTGGAAGTTTATCATGTGACATTTAATTTCCATGTAATTGTGAAAAGGTAAGATAAACTTAGGATGTACAATAAAGTTTCAAATATGCTTTTTAACACAGGTAATTCAAGTTTATTCAGAAAGGTAAAGAAATTCATTTTAACTTTTAATCACATTTATAAACTTTCATAAAGATGCTGAAACTTACCTAAAGATTAAGAACTACATAGTAAACTAAAAATAGAACAAATATTTTATTTGATATGCAAACATTCTACCTTTTCACCTTCTTGATCATCCCCTTCCTCTTCAGAATCAGAGGTTGATGTAAGCCCTGTTTTAGCTAAATTTTTCCTTTTTGATTCAACTTCTTTTTTCCCCTCTTTTTTATCTGGCTCTTTTCTTGGCTTATCTTCTTCCTTCTGGCCCTCTTCATCCTTTTTAAGCTGCTTTTTAGGCTGTTTTTCCTCTTGCCCCTTTTTCTTACTTTTGTCTTCTTCAGTTACCCTATTTCACAGGCACAACAATGAAAAATAATCTTTTATGTATCATTAGTACTTGTCATTCAACCACCTCTCTGAGTTAACTGAATAAGTACTCTGGATAACAACAAGCTACATGTAGTTTGTTTTTTATTTAAAAACAGATTTTAAATATCTTTTAAGTAAAATATAATGGAGTGTCATTATCAACCAATCATAAAAGGAAAAGAACATCCTTTTAATATGTTAGAAGACAGAAAAATTACAGTGGCATTAGGGTAATAAAAAAGTCATTTTTTCCCCTGTTTTCCATGTTTTTTGTAATGTGACTCATTCACTTAAAAATTGAGTACTAAAAATATTGAGTACTATCTCATATGCCATGGTACCATTCTTGACTTTGGGGAACAGCAGTGTATAAGGTGTGTAAGATGCCTAGATTTTATGGAGCTCGTATTCTACATATTTGTAAAAGTAGCCACGCTGGGAAAAATACAATTGCAGAATCGAACTGCGTAATGGTGAAATACGGTCATTTTAAAATTTAAAGAAATATGCTTTGCAATGTAAAAGGCTCCCAACTGACGCATATAATGGTAAAATATATGGCCAATTAACCTTAATATTAAAGTGTTCAAGGAATTTCATTGAGATTTACACATATTATATAATTACACCAATGGATTTGAAAGCTGGAAGGGACCCCCGATCATTTAGTCCAACCCATTCCATTTAACGAATGAGAAAATGATGGTACAAAAGGTCAAATAGCCCAATATCTCAATTCCAAATCCACTGACCTACCAGACAACTGCTTCCTTTGAACCCTTAAGATTATTAAATTGGAAAAGAAAAAAAAAATCACTTTATTTCTTTAGAAATTTTTTGTCACATAACTTCCATTGGCTATGTTTATTTTTAAATGTTATATAGGTTTCATCCTTTACTTTTAATCAATGGAAGAAAAAGCAGGCAAGTAAAATCACTTAACTTTCTTCAATACTTCCACAAGGGGGTAAATATTTTAATAATGATTGTTTTGTGGAGATGGGAATAGAGAATCAAATATAAAAGGCATTCCCATGGTTCTTAATAGATATTGACGAACTGCCTCCCCCAAAATGTTACCCCCTATGCAAAGAGGCAGGTATTAAAAATAAAAATATCCTTTTAACCCAGTAAATCTACTTCTAGCAATGTATTCTAACCAATACATTTGCACATGTACAAAATGACAGATGACAATGTCTAAAAAAATGTATCCATACAAGAAATAAACTTTTAAGAATTATGATACCTACATAGTGGAATACCATGCAGCTGTTTTTCTTTTTTAAAGGTAGATTTAAGTGTATCGTTAAGTTTTTAAGAAATGGGATTATTATTTCAAAGTTTTTAAAACAGTGTCAAAGCAGAGAACTCCCATAAATGTAACTGTCACTGCTTGCTGCAATTAAGTCTTTTCCCAATGGTCCTCCCTCCTTACCATCTTCCATGAAAAACAGACCTCATGGTGATAATTCCCTTTCTAATAGGTCAAGGCACAATAGGAAACATATTAAAAGACTAAAGAAAATTATAAATACATGTTAATAGCAAAAATTAATGCAAACACAACCCAAAATACCTCAGTGGCTTATAACAAGTATTTTTACTTTACATGAGGATTATGAGATGGTTTCAGCTCTTCTGGACTCTATCCACTGTCTTGTCATTTCAGGACCCACAGCAAAGAAGCTGTCACTAGCAGATACACACTGTTCTCATGGTGGAGAGCTTAAGCTTCAGAAGAGCTTATATAGTTTTGCTCTACTCTCCACTGAGTTTTTGCCCAGATACAAAGCTGAGAGTAGCTGTAACAGCCAATGCCCAGCCTACATATAGCACAAGTGAAAAATAAATATTGTAAGCTACTGGTATTTTGGGGTTGTCCATCATCAAAACCTAAAACGTTTGACACTTACTTTGCATTTGAAACCCTAATATATTATACAATGGGTAAAACTGTCATCTGTGAAAACTGGAGAGAAAACTTATTCAGTGAACTTGTGGCTCTGGGTGAAGAGGTTGCAAGATAGAATATTGGCATTTTGAGTTGATTGTTATCAACATAAATTTGATATGGTACTTCAAGAAAGAGTTAAGTTTAAAAAATAATAGGACAAAGGAAGGAGAAAAAAATTCCATGCATTTCAGTGTTGCAAGTCACTTCCATCCTGTAAAAGATTTTCAAATTCAGACAAAGACTGGAGTCAAAGATCCAATCAAGGTTGTTAAGTTGCCAGCCTTAAGAATTCAAATTGGGATACCTTGATCCTTCTGATGAACAAATGGTTCTATGAAAAAGAAACCAGGGAGTAGGTTTTCAGGAAAACCTATAAACTCAAAAGTGCTTTTATTTAAGTATAAAAAGATAAGCATGTCTGGAGAAGTCTTATGAGTGAGACCACAGCACATGAAGCTGACTAGAATTAAACAGACACATGCTAACAATAAAGTATTATTACTATCAAAAGGGACGCTAGCCTGCATTAAGAGAAACTAATGGATATTTAAAAAGGAATCTTGGGCCCAACTCCATAAAGTATGAAAGCAGAATAAGAAAGCTGCTCAGCTAATAAGGAGGGTTAATACTTTCCAGTCCAAGAATCAGCCAAAAGCCATGGAGAGAAATGGACTAGGAAGATACTCTCAGGGAAAATTGTGACGGACCTAATCAAGGAAATATTCCTTATATCTAAAACAGGGGGATCTCACAATATTTTCCCAACAGAATTTCATATTTCCTGGGGAACAATGACTGCTGTGTGCCTCTTAATCTTCTCCTTGGGAGTATTTATTATGGTTCCCTATCCCTCCCAGATCAATGTGCATATATAAAAGGGAGAGGGGAGCAGATAGATCAAGGCCTTATGTTGATCGTAAAATCCTAGACTTGATGCTTGATGCCCTTATTAGAGAAGACATCTTAGGGAGGAGATGAGTGAGATTTACTTGGTATGTTTAAAAACATAAACTGGGCTTCCCTGGTGGCGCAGTGGTTGAGAGTCCGCCTGCCAATGCAGGGGACATGGGTTCGTGCCCTGGTCCGGGAAGATCCCACATGTCGCGGAGCGGCTGGGCCCGTGAGCCATGGCCGATAGGCCTGCGCGTCCGGAGCCTGCGCTCCGCAATGGGAGAGGCCACAACAGGGAGAGGCCCGGGTACCGCAAAACAACAACAACAAAAAAACCCCATAAACTCACCTGCATGTACCTAATTTCTTAATTTCACTGTAGTAGTTAAAACCATGTTGTAATTTTTGGCCACTATTTTCGAGAATATTTAAACAGCTAGCTTGGCAGTAAAATAAAACTCTTTAAACATATATTGGCTGAAAAGTACCAACACTTCTATACCTGAAATTTCCAATAAAATATTTTCATTCAAAACACTGTAAATCCATTCTTAAATGACATACTCACTTAAGCCTTTTCTATAAAATCTTTAAACACAGTAGCTACGAAGTTTTGCCCTCTTTGTCTAAATACATATTCCTGCTGGTGAAGTTTCTACCCAAAAAATCCAACACAAACAAGATCAATAATGGAAAAGAAAGATGGCAAGAAAAAAAAAAACTGATTATTTTGTTAATAACTAATTATCATTCCAAAATACTTTAAAACTTTAAATTTACAAAAATAATGTTAAGTGTTATTATTTTTTAAATAAAGATTATTCTGGAGGAGCAAGATTTGTGGGAATTGCTTCAAAAATACTTTGTCTAAAAATCCCTTAAACAAAAGGGAACTATTATAAATTTTACCCTGCATTATCCAAGTATCTTATATCCTAATACACAAGAAAATGTCTTAGATTAATGAAATGATAATCATATCAGATTTTTCTTGACTCCCTATCAATTGTAACTTTTTATATAATGAAAACTATTTTTCAACTGTTTTGCCCATAATTCTTAGAAATACAAAATAGTAATAGCAATGAACACCCTGTAAATAAAACTGGTAAAAATGCAAAGTAATTTATACATATTGAAAGTGAAATGTCTCATTTACTGCGTAACTAATTATACTCACACGTCACTCTCCGAAGGACAGGGCTGTTTTACCATTTTGGGTCTGCCTCTTGGTTTTGGAATCTTGACTTCTGTAGCTGACATTCACAGGAAAAAAAAATTTTGTAACTACCAGCTTTCCCGTTAAGATGTAGATCTCACATATAAAAGTTACAAATGATATATACTAAGAATATTAGTTTATTACAGATAACGATTACTTTAGGTTTTAAAAATCATATCCTCCAGTGGTTCAAATGACTTAACAGCAGAAAATTTACAGAGGTGAATCAAGAGTATTTTCAATCTGTCCTTAGTATGGCTGAGGGCTTAAAAGAACATCCCTCGTTGTTTTAATAGGAATGTCACAAAATTCAACTTTATAGGAGATAGCAGCACTTATATTCAACATTCATATACATATTACAGTATTTGTATATGTATGCTCACATATTTGAAAATTTGTTATCAGAATTCACTGAATTTTCTAACAACACCATTAATGTGATCCATTACACTATTAAATTCCAAAGTAAAAATTAGGTAAATTGTTTTTTTTTTCTTTTTGGGTATTACTCATTTTATCCTGTTTCATTAAGAATCCTATGTTATGGGACTTCACTTCCCTGGTGGTCCAGTGGTAAAGAATCCGCCTGCCAATGCAGGGGATGCAGGTTCGATCCCTGGTCAGGGAACTAAGGTCCCACATGCTGCGGGGCAACTAAACCTGTGTGCCTCAACTACTGAGCTAACACACCTCAACGAGAGAGCCTGCGTGCTGCAAACTATAGAGCCCAGGAGCCCTGGAGCCTGGCGTGCCACAGCTAGAGAAAAAACCCGCACGCCACAACTAGAGAGAAGCCCGTGTGCCGCAATGAAGAGCCTGTGTGTCGAACTAAGACCAGACGCAGACAAAAAAAAAAAAAAAAACAGAATCCTATGTTATGAAGTAGAAAAAAAACTTGGCTCTATCTTGGCTAATATTCTTTGTTTTACTTTGTATTAGAGACAGATCCTTCCAAACTATTTCCTATTTGCCAAATTAGGAAAATACTTTAAATAGGCGGTGCTTAAGACATCTGCATATTGTACAGGCCCTAATAAAGAAAGAATGCAATAATTTAATAGCTTTGATTATTCAAATGCTGTTTTTCTCTTGTTTTCATTATGATTCTTTTTGGAAAGCTTAATATTTCTAAAGTAAGAGGTAAAGTAAACCCATCGTTCATGGATTTTAAATCTCACCACAGCCTCATTTGCCGCTATTAAAGGAAAATGTAATGGGGATAAAACAGAAAATGAAGTCTCAAGCAATTATTTCAAATTTAAATACTTTATTACAAAGAGCAGAAACCTTAATGTTTACCTCCTTTGAAATTTATATATTACACATAACCAAGTACCTATTCACCTATTCCAAAGGAGCTGAGGTACAACACCTTAATGGATTAGAATATTAATCACAAGCCAGCTATTTAAACATTAATAATCCTACCTGCAGGTCGTCCTCTTTTAGGACTCACTTTTAGATTAACAGATGCTGTTGCTGTAGTCACTACTCCTGTCTCCTCGGTTTCTACTTGTTTTTCTGCCTGAATCACAAAGATTTAAATTAACTTATTTAGCACACAGTAGGCATTCCAAATTTAGTTCAATGGCAAAAACGTGCCACTATAGGATAACAAGTTCAAATACAAGTGTAACATATATTGATCTTCATTATTTTTCAACAGTTGGCTCATCAGAGTGATATCCTCAAATTTAGCTTATAATTCTAGTGAGTAATTCTAGGAAACAACTCACTTTTTAGATATTCTCAACCTAAAAAAGTCATTTATAAAAATAAAATGAATATTCTTGATGCAAAATGTTAAAGTATAATGTAATTACACTGTAATATCCCACACATTGCTTATAAATGTACTTTCATTGAGTATCTCAAAATGCTAACACTTTATATTGCATACTTATGATGTACAACCTAAATTAATGTTAGAAAAGGCAAGAAATTAAGTTGCTGATATTTCCATTCTTTAACTTTGTTAATATGTACATGTTTTATTTTTGAACTGAGACATCTGCTGTTCTTCCCTAGGAGTTATTCTTATTTTCCATAAAGAAGGATTTACTACTGTAAAGAAATCCCAATGACCCTTTGCAAACTATAATGCCCCAGGTAATGAGACAATAGCCCCAAACGAGAATCAGTTTAATCAATTCAAGCATTAGAGTAGAACAAAAGTTAATAACCACCAATTAGAAAGGAAATGCAAACATATCATAATCGAAAAGAGAGAAAATAAATAGCAAAGAGAACAAAGAGAAGAATGGGAGGACTACTATGAGCTGCTCCCCCACCCCCAATTATTTAGAATTCAGCCTGAACTACCTCAATAAAAATAAAGGCAATAAAGCATCATGCCAAAACTTGCATAATCCAACCTTACTGATAAAAAAATTTTTTAATCTTTTAATCAACAATCTGATTTGCAAACACTTAAGAGGTAATGCCCAATTTTGGTAAGAATGTGGAGAATTACTCATTGATTAATGGTGATCAAATCAATAAACTGGTAATACATTTCTGATCATTATGAATATCAGCAATACAGAATATGCAAATCTGACTCAGCAATCCCACTTCTAAGAATTTATCCATTTCTTTCTTAGTTTTTAAACATTATTTTTGCCTTTGTAGTTGCAATATAATAATGTATATTCAAAGCATTATTAAAAGTCAAGAAACTCATCTAAGGTAACCCTTGAATTGTTCTCAAGGAACATTACAAAAATTGCTTCAAAAACATTAGCTCAAGTTGTATTTCTAATTTTAGGAACTTACAGACCACCTACCACCCCCCACCCCAATCCTGATTTGATGGTAGCTCTGGAGTAGGGAGCTGGGCATCTGTTTTTATACCAAAGGTTGAGAACCCAAGACTGTATGAGAGCTCTTCTATTGAGTTAGGAGGGTGAGCAGTTAAGAGGGCAAAAGTTCTCCAAAATTCAGTTCAAACTGATGAACTCTTCAGTGCAAAAAAATCCCCTCTTCAATTACACTTTCAACTTTTGGAAATAAATCATGACATCGCATAAGAATTACAGGTATGAATCTTTTTGAGATACCAATAAGAGGTAACAAGGTCATCAATAACTAATGCCATAAATAACACTATACGAAGCAAAAATACAGCCCTTCCATAGACATATATTCTTGACTATTATAGCAAAATCATGCAAGTCAAAACCATTCCTCGTGAAAATATTAAAGAATAAGAAATATTTTATCTAGAGAAAGGACTATTAAGTTATTTCAAATATATATATATACTTAAATATCTCAAATGCAAATATTGACTCTAGATTAATTTCTTCCATATTTTACTTTATCTCACTGAGACCTCTAAGCCTTTGACAAATTTTCTCCCCGTTACCCCACTTTCTAGCTCTACTCCCTTCGTGACTTTACATAAAGGCCCCCCCATCCCTCAAAAACCTCATGGAACTACTATTCATCTGCATTCTTGTTTTGCTGCACCTGTCCCGCAAATCTCCAACAGAGAGTTACTATAAAACTCTACCTTCCCTGATGCTGAGCCCTGCTGAAAAAAAATTATACAAACATGCATTCATTTTATGCAACTTCATTTGTGATCTCAAAGCCATCCATTAATCCTTTACCCTGTCTTTTGTCATGCCCTTTCCTTCTCTAGCATAAACTTTCAGTCCTTTCTTTCTGCCTTACACCACACAGGCAGTCTTGCTTTGCATTTGGTGAGGGAGAAGGGAGAGACTGAGGCCAGCAGGAAGGGATTCCCTTAATTTCCAAGTCTCCCTAGAAGTTTGTAATAGTCTTGCCCACCCTTCCCTTCAATGTGAAAAAAGATGAAATGTCCGTCTCTTCCCCATCAAGTCAATTCCCTCAAATGTGTCCTCCCTTTTCTCTCACCCAGCATTATTCTTAACTTACAGTAATTTTATACTTTCCACATCTTTGATCTTTCCTGGTTTCGCAAAGAAAAAGTGTTAAAGCCTCTATTATATTTTTTCACTTTTAACACCCTCCCTTAACCATGCAAATCCTTGTTGCGGCATTCTCTCTCCTCCCCTTCAAAGTTTTCAAAAGCACAGTGTAATTTCAACATTAAACATTTTATTCTTTAACCTACTTCATCTGTTCTTACCGTTTGACCTTAAGGTATCCTGGGGGATCCTAATTGTCAATTATTATTGGACCCCTTCTGCATCAGGACACTACTAACCACTCCCTCATTCTTAAAATTCTCTCCTCCCTTGTTTAGCTTGATATCCTCTCTTAGATTTTTCTCCTGACAGTTCATTCTCAGCCATAATTTTACAAGGCAGGCTTTCATCGCCATTATAATCTCTCAGGATTCTGGTTTTCTGCGTTCTTCTCAGTAAACGTTCTCCCTTGACTACCTATCTAAATCCTATCTTTATGTCAGAGACTGCAATTGTAACTTCTACCTTGTCCCCCTTTGGTGTCAGAGAAATATGCATCTTCAGTCTACTTCTCAACGGTGTTTCACATCCTCCTCCTCATGCCTCTACTCCCAAAACATCTCCTGCATTCTCAGTGTATAATCTAGTCATCCAAGCCAACACCCTGAGTCATCCTAGATACCTCCCCCTCACTTCACACCCACTTCCAATCAACTATTAACTTTACCTCCTAAGGTGCTCTTAAAATCCTATCTCTCATCTACACCACTAAAAATGTCATGCTAACTCTTTACAAAGGCCTTTCATAATTTAGTTACCAAGTCCCAATCATAACTCTCCATTTTAATTCTCTTGTTTTATGTATTTATTGTCTGTCTCAACAAAAATATAAGTTCAATAAGTACAGAAACCTTATCTTCCTTATTCGCTGCTGATTTTCTGTCTGGGCCAGTGAAGTGAGTACCAAATTCTGAATGAATTTATCAGTGAACTGGCCTCACTGCTCCAGTCCAATCCCCATCATTCACACTGCTTTAAAAAGAGAAGTACCTGAAATTTAAAATGATTCAATGGCTTCCCACCACTTCTTTAAGTTCAAGTTCTTCAGGGTAACACACTGGGGTTTTTGTACTTGTTTCCCTCAAACTTTATGGTCTGATAATACTGAAATGCAGTACGTGAAATGCTTGAAGCAAAATTTTCTCTATGCCTCTGTAATTGCCTCACATGCTCCTCCCTGCCTCCTTCATCTGCCTGACTAAAATTCTGCCTATCTTTTAAAATCTTGTTAAAGTTATCATACCCCTTCACACACACCCCACAGGGAATAAAAAGCCACTGTAATTATTTGTTTTCATTTTACTTCCTTATAAGACACTGAACTCAGAATACTACAAAAAAAATTTTTTTTAAAGACTGAACTCTTAAGTTTTCTTTGTAGCTTTGTCATATAATAACAGTCTGAGACATAAATAGGCCAGAAAAAGGTGTGGTGAACAAAACTTCACACAGGGAAGAAGAAACACTAATTAAAAGCATAAGAGGTACTTTGCCCTAAACTGTCACATACTTTCATTTCATGCAACAATGGGCACTTACAAAGTACTATTACCAGGATTTATTATAAATATTTTACATGTATTAACTCATTTAATTCTCTCAACAGTCTTATGAGTATATATATTATCCATTTTATAGAGAAAACTTGAGACAGCATCATTAAAAGGAATGAAAATTGGTGTGTTTTATTTTGTAGACCATTCAGCTTAAGGGTGCTGTATCACTAAGAAAAGAAACAGATAGTTTTGATAAGTGAACAACATAACCTTTAAACAACATAATCCTTTAAAAAAATTAAAGGACTTAGAGTGAAGGGCTAAGTCTAAATTAAATGGTACCGTTTCATTATCTACACTCCCTCAATCCAACTAAAATAAAAATTCTTTTAAGATCTCTGTGGTTAAGCAGTAGAATTACCTTTCTCTTTCTCCCTCTTCTGGCAGCTTTTGGAGTGGTTATGTCAACTGCTTTAGTCACATCCTTAAAAAAAAAAAAAAAACACAACAGATGAAATTGATAATTATGCCATGACTGAAAGAAAATTTCTTAAATTAAAAATCAGGGCTTCCCTGGTGGCGCGGTGGTTGAGAGTCTGCCTGCCGATGCAGGGGACACGGGTTCGTGCCCAAGTCCAGGAGGATCCCACCTGCCGCGGAGCGGCTGGGCCCTTGGGCCGTGGCCGCTGGGCCTGCGCGTCCAGAGCCTGTGCTCCGCGACAGGAGGGGCCACAGCAGTGAGAGGGCCGCGTACCGCAAAAAAAAAAGAAAAAAAAAATCACAAGCACGTTTCACTAAAAGTACTATGGAAACTTGTTTTGCTTCTCTGACCTTTGAAATTATAAACATTAAAAGTCTTAACATTAATTCATTATAAAGTGTAAGTAATCACCAGTATATTCACCTAAAAAAAAAAAAGCTTTCCTCTGTCAGATCAAATATAAAAGTCACACTTGCTCGTACACTGGGAGGTTTGTCTATTTAAATTTACAAAACACTCTTTCTACAGTAGAATCCTCAGTTTTAGGATTGTGAATATTAAGAGGTGGTCGGGACTCTGGAGATCAAGTAACAACTTCATGAAGCCTAGAAAGGCTAAATGAGTATCCCCACTCAGATAATCAAATACAGAGGTGGAAATAAATCTAGGTTTTTATTTTTATTTATTTATTTATGTATTTAATTAGTTTTTTGCGATACGCGGGCCTCTCACTGTTGTGGCCTCTCCCGTTGTGGAGCACAGGCTCCGGACGCGCAGGCTCAGCGGCCATGGCTCACGGGTCCAGCCGCTCCGCGGCATGTGGGATCTTCCCGGACCGGGACACGAACCTGTGTCCTCTGCATCGGCAGGCGGGCTCTCAACCACTGCGCCACCAGGGAAGCCCTAAATCTAGGTTTTTAAAAATTCGGTTCAATATCCTTTCCCGTACATCCATCCAACAATACCTCACTTTAAAAATATTCCTAACAAACAGTAAGCGACTCTCTCCTAGTTGTACCTCAATATTTTGCACAGCAAAGTAACTTCAAATAAAAATACCCATGCATCTTAAAGATGCAAAAATTATTTTACAATACTATATTTAATACTTACACAAGGAAATAAGCCTTTAATATTTTCCCATTCATTACTCAACTACTTTAAAGATTACTTTCTACTGTGCCACAATCAACTCATTTTACAATTCTTCCTTGCAACAAAATGGGTTTAGAATGCAAGAGAAATTAAACACACCTCGTTGCTGGCTTTTTCTTCATGGTCAGTATCTTCCTTTGAAACACTAGTTTCTTTTTCTTCAACTTCAACATCAGATGACGCATTTGATTGTTTAGTTGATGCCTATGAACAATCAAGTCCATTAGTTTCACAAAATAATATTTTACGCCAACTTTAAAATTTTGTACCCATGAAAAATCAAAGCCTGTTTTTAAGAAAGCTAGAAAAGTACCCTCATTTCTGTTGCACAGGATACTTTTAATATACACAATTTTGAAAAGTTTTTAACGCTACTATATTATTTAGGAAAGTCTTACATGGAACTATATTCCTGCAATTGATGCATACAATCTCAGCAGATAAAATGGTGAGGCAGAAATTAAAAGTACAATTACAAAGAATAACATTCTGAAGTTCTAACCAGCAAATGCCCAACAAGATACAATGTAAGGTGATTTAGAGGAGCACAAACCTACCCTGTATTCAACTATTGAAATACTCTGGATAAAGAAGCTAATCTATGTACTCTAAGACGAACAGCCTTATTAACAAAGGATATATGTCACAACTTTAAGGAATCTTATTGATCTATATCTCAAACTTAGTTTATTTAAAATGCAGATTCCTGAGACCCAAACTTAAGTGATTCTGATTTAACAGACACTGAGTGGGAGAGTCCAGTAATCATTAAATTTTAAAAGTACCCCCATATAAGAGATACTTAAGCATGTACCCTAGGGTCCCTAGATTTTCATAAAACCAACCAAAACGATGAATACCAGAGGCAACACAGTATACATTGGGAGGTGAGGGTAAAGCTCCCAATCTACAAGATGAAGGGACTGCAATCCAAACTGTGCACCTTTCTAGCTATTTCCTTTGGCAATTCTTTAAACTGTAAAGCCATTTCCTTTTCTGTAAAAAAAGGCAATGCTGATAACCCACAAATTATAAAGGTATACAAAAAATGTAAAAATGTGTCCAAAATTACTTATAGCACGATAGAAATATTTATAAATTATGATGGCCAATTTTTTTTTGTTGTTTCTTTTGTATAGGCTTGGGCATCAACGCTTGCACCAAACCACAGCAATGTGCCACTGGGGATGTCTGGGCTGGGAACACAGAGTACATCGCACCACCATAATCATTCATACTTTTGTTAAGAACAGAAAATTGTTGAGTTTCATGCACACAACCAACGAAAAATTTCACTGTGAAATGGAAAATTCCAAGTATGTACTGTGAAAACTACCTGGAGATTAAGTAGGTAGACAAGAACAAAGGATAAAGTGACTATGCTAGGCAATCTGGAGGATGAAAACGACCTTGAAAACACAACCATAGGATGTATGATCCAAGTTAAGTTACAAAATGTTATTTTCAGGGAACAATCAACTCAGTCTCCTTGGACTCCCAAGGCAATAAGGATGGGAAACCTTTCTTACATTTGTGCAACAAACATTTAGTGGATAACTAGTCCTTCAACACATGTAAGAATGCCAGCACAATGGACACATACAACTTCCTTTTTTATGGAACTAATAAGCCTGTGGCAGTTAAGACAAGTACAGAAGCAATTATGATGTGGTATGATGAATACTGTAACAAATAAGTGGATAATGAAGGCACTTAGGACCATCTAATGCAGCCCTGGAACATCAATGAAAGATTTCAATGTTCCAGACAAAACAGCATCTGAAAAGTTCTCAAACATGAGAAAAAAGCATGGTACATGCAAAGAACTAAAAATTATATAGATTTAAAGGTAGAAAGTTGCAAAATTTTCAGTGTGTTATTTCCTTCTTTAGGTTTACTCATACTCATCCTAGTTTTTTACTAATTCAAGTCTGGACACACACACACACACACACACACACACACACACACACACACACACACAGAGAGAACAGAATAAAAAGAAAGTTTAAAGGTTGCTCTTCTAGAAACCAAAAATAAGTATAATTTGCATAGTGCTATAAGTATTTTTGTCACATATTTAATTTAATCCACATGAAGTTCATATTCTAATAAATTTTATGGATTTAGAAATTAAAATGAGAAAAAAACACACCCTTCAAGTTATTAAACCTGAATTTAAGGAAACAGTACATATGACTTTAAATTCAATACATTAAATAAACCCTCAATCAGGATTTAATAACTGAGTGTTTCCCAGTTTTCTGAGATCTATTTGACCACGAAGGCAAGAATTTCATCAGTTATCTAGATACAAAAGTCCAAGGTTCAACCTCACAAATAAGAACAATTTAATCTGAAATTTATAAGGCTCTTCAATCATTTTCCTGTAGCTAGAATAGTGATTATTCTCCAAAACTGAGTAAATAATACTAAACTAAATTTTATGTAATATGACGCACCTGTTGACTTGAAAATTTCACTTTCGGATTGTTATCTATCTCCCATAAACCTTCATTAAAGCCTTTTCGTTTATTTGGTTTGCCGTACTTTTCCTTATTTTCTGAGTAAGGAAATATGTCCTTTGGGCCTAAAAAAGCACTAAAAAAGGAGGGGGGGAAATGTGAGTGTAAAGCAATCTCAAATATAAGTGATTAAATAGCACTACCCTATGAACGCAATTATCAAAAATTCTTAATCTAAAATGCATTAAAAATCATACATAAATTAAAGGTAGTCACAAATAATATTTAATTCCAAATGCTTTTATTAAATTCAGTCACAAACTCCTAGATCCATAATCCTAATTAAAAAAAACACACAAATTGCACAATGTCAATATACTGAATGCCACTAAACTGCACACTTAAAAATGGTAAATTTTGCTATAATTTTACAGATTTTACTATAAAAATGCATAAAAATGAAAAAAGATGTCACAAGACTGCATTAATCTATACATTTAAATGTATTCTAAATATAGTTTTACTACAAAGTAGTTTGGAATATTATACAACTCATAAAACATTGTCAATAAGGTATATTATGTGTATGTTTTAATATTTGTATATACATACAAGTAGATTTTTAGAAAATAAGTATGTTAAGACTTTTACTTTATTCAATGAGGGAATCAGATGTTGTAACTGGTTTGTTCATTCATATATATATACACACACAGACACATATATATTACAGTCAATTCTTGTATTCATGGTAATTATATTCTATAATGTCACCATGAACACTGAATTAAGGAATACTGTACCACTGCTCCAGGGTAAATACAGGGTAGGTTCCTCTGGTCACAACATTTTTGTCAACCAATCAGTACATAACATTGTTTTATGTGTTTCTGTTTAAAGACACCTTATTTAATATACACTGGTAATTCATTAACACTGAACTCACAGCCAACAGCTTACGTAACACGTATTTTCTCCATAAGGCAAAGCACAGGCTTCTTGCACTTACGAACACCAAATGGCACTTCAGCTACATTTGGGTACTATTATAAACGGCAAAATGACCAAGAAAAAGCACAAAAATACAAAAGCCGTGGCACTACAGACTGCAAAAAGGACACTTGTTTACAATATGAGAGCTGAAACAAGGTAAAGCATGGTCTTGGTTCAGCCTCAGCTAGGAATGTGTGCATCAAGTTACTCAAATTTTTTGCCATTTCACACACAGACATGACCGTGAAGGCGCCACAGGTATTGATTTGGGATTATAAATACATTTTAGTGAGCAGGCAAATTAATAAATATGGAACCCGTGAATGATGACAACTATTTTTTGTGTATATATACATATATATTTAAATATAATTCCCAGAACAACCCCATCATATATCTCCCTATGTCAGTCAGTTCTGTAGAAGTCTGTCAATCCTATAAAGGTAGATGCAGAGAATGTACCAGTTTTTTGCTATAATGGCTGATATATATGTATTCTCCAAAGCAAGAGGAAAATCAAATTACTACTCATTTCCTCTAAAATATGCTACAATTTAAGATTATTCATTACTAATTATCTATCACAAATTCCGTATCTGCTGAAATTCTTTAAGAATTAGGGACCTAATGACTATAGCTCACATTGCACTTTAGAATATTTTAAAAGGCTTTAAGATAAAATTTCAATAAAAAAGAGACTTAGGGCTCTACTTAAATATAATCAAATGCATATGTCAGCTTTATTATTTAAATTCTGCAATTTATAAATACTCAAAGTATCCATGTATTTTAACTGCACATCAGTTAAGGCACACTTAAATCATCACTATCTCATTTGATCTAGAAATGCAGACTTTTACTAGGCATCATTCATTCCTACCCATAATCTAAAATTAGAAAATTTAACACATTTAGTTAAAACAGTAAAGCAATTCCTCCTGCATAATTAGCTTCAAATTCCAAGTAGATGACTCTAGTTAAAACACCATCAAAAATAAAACATACTTCTAGTTAGAACAAAGCAATTCTCTCTCCTAAAACCCCATAACTCATAAGGTTAAAGATGACAAGGGACATTATCAACAGGTTTGAAAGCTGGGAAGACTTAAGAAAGTGGGATACTAAACAGCAATATAGAAGAAAGCGAGACAGTACCCTAATTTATAGTTCAAAATCCCCCAAGGGTTCAAAACTGATGGCATCAGGAACTTGAAGAAGTGGAAGGGACCTTAAATACTTAATAAAATTGCAGAAAAATGTCTTAAAACTTCAAACATGGGTCATTTTTAGATATGATTCTAAACCAAAAAGGTATTCAAAAGAGAAAACTGATTCTACCATGATGTTATTTAGCATATAAAGGTTTGACAGTTCAATTTATATAATTTTTCTTTCCCCAAAATAGGCAGTCCTCACTTTGTATGACAATGAGAGAACACAAAAATGACTGTGCAAGGCAATCTTATTGAACAATGGGAAAAATTACAATTGTTCCAAAACCTTCAAAAATTATCAAAACACTAAATGCACTGACAGTGTGTAAGGAAATTTTAAATATAGTAAAACTAATACTAATTATTTAGTACACTGTAATTTAAAACATTAGAAACATTGAGATTAAAGTGTTTCATGTCTTTGTAAAAAACTTAAGAATAGTTTGAACAGTGCTTGCCCCTTCTGATCACATAACTTATGACATGGAGTAAGCATATTTTCTATGCCTAAGGCAATGTGTCATACTCCTTTCTAAATCTGATCAGTTTCTAACATTTTGTCTTTTGTACTTTCAATGTTATGACATATCTTTAATGCTTTTTGTTGGCGTCACTTCCTCTGAGACATCTTCATCCTTTTTATTACAACCACTTTCCTCATTTATGTTGATACGCTTGCCATCCCTAAGTTGCTCTGGCTGTGTATCTAGTCTCCCCATATACAGCACATCTACATTCACAAGGTTATTATTCACAAGGCTATTTATTCTATAACTGCATTTACATTCAATTCAAATTTCACTTCTGGCATTATCAGTTTCTTTGTTGGCCGATTCCCCATCTTGTTTTTTCTTTAAATGTAACCTGGGTGGATATATCATTGAAAGACAAAGAGGCAACAACACTACTACACATTGTGCTATCTATGCTTGAATTGAGAAACAGATGCCCAATGACCAATCACCACGAAACTTCAAGAAAAGTGACATGCTATGCATCTGTTATTTACATCTTGATTTGTGGACTGAAGGACTAGCAACAAATTTTGTAGTCTACACAGTTAACAGTTAATATTCCAGAGTAAGTGAAATTTGAAACATTGTTGCGGGGACTGGCACTGTTTACCTAAACCATGGTGACCAAAATTTAAACATACTAGAACTATGCAAAGCTAAGGAATACCTGTATCCTTCTCTCCTCTTCATGCTTTGACTTTAAATTCTACTTTTATCAGACAGCAATGGCCCCACTCTTGCTTTCTTTGTGACATTATATTGTTACTTGGCCGTGACTTGTTTGAGCCTTGTCTCAGAAAATAAGACACAGGTAGTTTAATAGGATTAATCCAATCAAAAGGTCTTAAGAGAGAATTCTATTCACATAGTGTAGTCACTTATATTTGGTCTTATTCATACCACCTTGTTTTACATATACATTTTTATTACACTTGGTTAACCTTTATTCTTAATTTTGCAGAATAGGTTTTAAAAAACTTCTCTCCCTGCTCCTCCTCCAGTCAGGTTTTCAAGCACTACTTTCTATTATTTTACTATTATGTTCATATTATAAGTCATACTTAAATTTACGTTTATCAATATACCAAAAATTAAATAATTATGCCTTTCCAACTGAGAGAAGACCTTTGCAAATCTAAATAATTCATGTTAAATATACATGGTTAAAAAAATACTCACACATGAAAAGATGCTGAGTGTCATCAGCTATCAGTGAAATGTAAATCAAAACCAGAATAAGATACTACCTTCACACCCAATAGGATAGTTGTAATAAAAAAGACAATAACAAGTCTTGGCAAAGATACAGAGAAATTAGAATCCTCACACATAGCTGACAGAAATATAAAATGGTGCATAGCTGATCTGAAAAGTCTTGCAGGGACTTCCCTGGTGGTCCAGTGGCTAAGACTCCACACTCCCAATGCAGGGGGCCTGGGTTTGATCCTTGGTCAGGGAACTAGATCCCACACGCCACAACTAAAGATCCCACGTCCCGCAACTAAGAGCTAGCACAGCCAACAAAAAAAACAAAAAACAAACAAACAAAAAAGCCTGGCAATTCCTCAAAAGATTAAACTGTTACCATGTGACCCAGGAATTCCACTCCTACAGAAAAGACATGTCCACAGAAAAACTTGCTCACAAATGTTCACAGCAGCATTATTTATATTTGTCCAAAGTAGAAACAATCCAAATATCAACTGATGAATGGATACAGACCAATACAATGGAATATTTGGCAATACTGTAAAGACAAAGTACATGCTACAAAATATAGATGAACCTTGAAAACACTATGCTAGGGCTTCCCTGGTGGCGCAGTGGTTGAGGGTCCGCCTGCCGATGCAGGGGACATGGGTTCGTGCCCCAGTCCGGGAGGATCCCACATGCCGCGGAGCGGCTGGGCCCGTGAGCCATGGCCGCTGAGCCTGCGCGTCCGGAGCCTGTGCTCCACAACGGGAGAGGCCACAGCAGTGAGAGGCCCGCGTACCACAAAACAAAAACAAAAACATTATGCTAAGTTTAAAAAAAAAAGGTCATTAAAGACCTCATATTGTATAGTTCAATTTATATGAAATGCTCAGAACAGGCAAAGTGATTAGTGGTTCCCTATGGCAAGACAGGAGGGAGAAAGGAGAAATGCAAAGTATCTGCTAATGAGTACAGGGTCTGTTTTTGGGGTGATGAAGATGTTCTAAAACTGTGCTAATGTCTACACTACTCTCTGGATATACTAAGATCTATTGAATTGTACGTTTTAACTGGATTAATTGTTTGGGATATGAATTACATCTCAATAAAGCTGTTAAAATATTTTTCAGTGAATACCACATCCCATCAAAGAAAACAAAAATGATCCAGAATTTTACCAACTACAGATAGCCACTGTTTTCACCCACTTGTTTGTTGCATATATACAGATATAAACATGTCATTTTAATGGATATGATACATACTCATCCATAAATACTTTCTCAAATTATAATGAA
Source organism: Mesoplodon bidens (assembly GCF_964165515.1). Lineage (NCBI taxonomy): Eukaryota > Metazoa > Chordata > Mammalia > Artiodactyla > Ziphiidae > Mesoplodon > Mesoplodon bidens. The sequence goes on along the minus strand of NC_138162.1, from coordinate 63,517,684 downwards.
CATCTTTTCATGTCAACAATTACTTAACAGCTAAATGCTATTTCATTGAATAGCTTTCCCAAAATTTATCTACTGTTGGACCATTTTCTATATCAAATTTTCTATTATAAAATGCAGCTATAGTAAATAATGTATTGCTCAATCTTTTCACATATCTTCCTAATAAATTCTAAGTAGAACTGTTGGCTCAAATGATATGCTCAAGACTACAGAGCTCCTTAATGAGACTCAAAAAACTATGGTGGATGAAAAAAGAATCCTCCCATGTTGTCACCACAAAAAAAGAAATGACTAATTAAGGGACCTGATGGAGATGTTAGCTAATGCTATGGTGGCAGGTAATCATATTGCAATATATAAATGTATCAAATCATGGTGGTAATATTGCAATATATAAATGTATCAAAATCAACACACCTTAAACTTATACAATATATATCAATTACATTTCAATTTAAAAAAAGAAGAAAACACACACACACACACAAAGAATCCTCTCCAGGGATGCAATCCCACAGGTTTGGTGCACAGGGCTCAGACTAGTTTTTAAACAGCCAGCGCTAGTCCCCAAGGGCACAACCTTATGTGGCTGTGGCTCTGATTCATTCTTCAAAGCATTCCATTTTTAAATGACATATAAATCTCAAAGAAAGTATACTAAAACAGTAACAGGTCTAAGGGTTGTTTCTAAAAAATAGTAGTAAAAATGACTGTTTCCTTTGTAGAGAACTCTTTTAACATTGTTTTTAAAATTTTTACAATGAAAAGATATACATTAATTCAAAGTACATTACCCACCAAATTCCAGAGCTGAAAGGAACACTTAGGGATCACCAAGATCCTCCTTTTAAAGATTAGAAAACTGAAGGCCAGAAAGATTAACTGACGCAGGCAAGGTTATCTAGCTATTAAACAGCATAGCCTCCACTCTATACAACGTTCCCTTAAAAAGGTTTCAGGGTTTCCTTTAACCACTGTAATATAGTCTTTGAAATATCTACTAATAAAATATTGATGTTATATCCCTATACGTATGAACTCATTTCAAATACCAATGTCAAAGCACAAGGATCAAAGCTCATGTAAAATGTCCTAAGAAAAGAGCAAATCATTAACTACAGTACTAATGTTATAATTCTGAAGCAACTTAAAGCCTGCAAGTGTGTTTCTTACGTGGCATATGCCTGAAGACCATAAGTGTGTTCCTGTGTATCCCAATTCTCACAGAATGTAAGTAAACAGAAAAGCAGTTCTCTCTCTAAAGTCACTTTTTGGAAAAAATGTAAATACCCACGAAAACATACACATACATGTCTCACAAAAACTCAGTTATCACACACCTAGAACCTTTCCTTTAAAGCAAACCAGAGTTGCACATAAAAAATGGGATGCCAGGGGGCTTCCCTGGTGGCGCAGTGGTTGGGAGTCTGCCTGCCGATGCAAGGGACACGGGTTCGTGCCCCCCACCCCGCCCCGGTCCGGGAAGATCCCACATGCCGCAGAGCGGCTAGGCCAGTGAGCCATGGCCGCTGAGCCTGCGCGTCCGGAGCCTGTGCTCCACAACGGGAGAGGCCACAACAGTGGGAGGCCCGCGTACCACAGGAAAAAAAAAAAAAAAAAAGGGATGCGAATGCTTTTCAGAGCTAAAGACATGAAGCTCAAAACTCATTTAATGTTGCCAAGTCATATTATAATACAGAAACGTCTACCTTTTAAAACATTGATTCTAACTTGCTGCTTCATGTCTCTATTATTATTAAATCACAAAATAGGAAACATACTGTTTTAAACTAGATTTTATAACAGCACACACTATTTTATAATAGAAGATGATGCAACAGACAATTGATACATCTACTATGTGCCATGAACCTGACAGTATAGAGATGAAAAAACAGTTCCTCTCATTATATAAGGCTCATGAGAAACCATACAAGCCCCTCACCAACACATACAGCGATGTCTGTAGTACAGAAACTGTATAGAAAAACTAGTGTAGGGGAAAATAAAATCCTATCCTTATGATTCATTTCTTTATTCCTTTCTTGTGGACAGGTTATACAAAAAACCGACCAACAAGCAGTACTTCCCCCATTCACCTTCACTCCTAAAACTGTACATTAGGCAGGTTTTGAAACAGCCTGTGATGGATATTTTTATGGTTCCTAGAACTGTGCATCTAACATCTTTGAATTAAGACAAGAGCAGTAAGGAGATAAAAGCGGCAAAAACACCATCTTCATTTAAAATTTTCTGACTTTAGAGAAATAAATAGACCTTAGATGAGAGTATTCCCTCAATTAGCAATGGTAATTAGTCAGCAAAACTCAAACTGCACTGCAAACAATAAACACAAGTATTAGTCGTGAAAAAATAATATGCAACATTACCTTTAACTATTAATAGCTTAGCTGACATATACTTAGTGTTTAATACATGCCAAGCACTATTCTAAGCATCTTTCATGTAGTATCTTGTTTGCACCTCAAATTCTGAGGTCAAGTATTTTATTATTCCCATTTTACAAGTAAGGTAGAGAAGGACACAAGGCTAGGTAACCTGCCCAAGGTCATATAGCAGATATATGGCAGGATTCAAAGACAGCCTTACGATCCGTTGTCTTAAAAACTATACAAATGCCAGTTAATGGACAGCAAATTCATAATCCATAAATGATTTTATCTAGGTCATAGAGCTGTCAATCTATCACCAAACATTTATTTAACAGCTACTATGTGCCAGGCACTTAAGCAAATGATGACAAACAAGATAGACAAGGTCCCTACTCTCCAAGCTTTTCACTTGTGAGTGAAGGAAAAGAAAAAAATTTCAGTCATCAGTGCAATGGAGAAAAAGCATAAAAAGGAGGATTTGAGCTAAGATCTAAATGACTGAAAACCTGAAGACATATCTTTCCCAACAAAGAGGAAACAGTCAAGAAGGACTTGAGACAAGATGAAATATATTTGTGTAACAGTGAAAAAAACATGATGAGGTTGGAAAGGTAAACACAGACTAGTTCATATAGGGTCTCATAAATAGCATTTGTTGAAAAAACTTGGGAGTTTTGTTTGTAATAATGCAGCCACTGACAGGTTTTGGACAGAGAAATGACACGATCTGACTGGAATATCAAGTTCACTTTGACTATACATTACGAGTGAAAACCGAGACCAAGATAGGATTAGGGGGTTTCCCTGGTGGCGCAGTGGTTAAGAATCCACCTGCCAACGCAGGGGACACGGGTTCGAACCCTGGTCCGGGAAGATCCCACATGCTGCGGAGCAACTAAGCCCGTGCACCACAACTACTGACCCTGCGCGCCATAACTACTGAAGCCCGCACACCACAACTACTGAAGGCTGCACGCCTAGAGCCCATGCTCCGCAACGAGAGAAGCCACTGCAATGAGAAGCCCGCGCACCACAATGAAGAGTAGCCCCCACTCGCCGCAACTAGAGAAAGCCCGTGAACAGCAACAAAGACCCAATGCAGCCAAAAATAAATAAATAAATTTATTTTTTAAAAAAAGATAGGAGTAGGACACTATTTCTAAAACTAACTGCAGCATGAACTTAAGTGGTAGTAGAAGAGATGGAAAAAAGTAGATCAGAATGCACATTAAAGGAAAAGAACAAGACATGCTGACTGACTAGATGTGGGGAGGAAGGGAAAAGACTGTAATAGGAAATCAGGGATAACACCACGATTTTTGCCTCCGGCAAAGTCCTGCATCCTTGTCTCATTTACTAAGAATCTGTTTTGAATATATTAGTTTTAAGATACCTAGTAGGCCATCATGTTTGGTATACATAAGGGCTCATTGTTATCTAATATTCAAAACTTGGCTGGATGAATTTACTGTGAAAGGTATAAAACACCATGAAAAGTCAGATGGTTGCACGTCAGGAAAAGAGTGCAATTACAAAAGGATTCTGCTCCAAATTAACAATAAAAAAACTTAATCTATAAATAAGTTATGAATAAGTACAGTTTTCTAAATTGCCATTTCTTCTTCTATGTTCTTCCTTTCCCATCCCCCTAACTACAGGCTATTAGAACAAACTCCTATTTATACAAATTCCAAATTGAAAGGTTCATATAACTGCCCTCCCAACTTTTGAGGGGGGCGGAAAGGCAAATAATTAGTGAGATCTAGTTTCTAAAAATCAACCTTAAGTACCAAACAAAAAGTGAAGTCACCAGACCAACAGATACAACAGCACTGCCTTTCCAAAGGTAATGGTGTGCTTGTGAGATCACCAAGGCACAAAAATTACAGGTGCGTTTTGAAGTGAAAATTTATTAGCATTAGCTTAATTTTTTTAAATTTATTTATTTTTTATTTTTGGCTGCGCTGGGTCTGTTGCTGCACCTGGGTTTTTCTCTAGTTGAGGCGAGCAGGGGCTACTCTTTGCTGCAGTGCACCGGCTTCTCATTGCGGTGGCCTCCCTTGTTGCGGAGCGCTGGTTCTAGAGCGCAGGCTCAGTAGTTGTGGCACACGGACTTAGTTGTTCCGTGGCATGTAGGATCTTCCCAGACCAGGGCTCAAACCCGTGTCCCCTGCATTGGCAGGCGGATTCTTAACCACTGTGCCACCAGGGAAGCCCCATTAGCTTAATTTTAAAGTTATACTTTAATATCCTGAATATATTCTAATTCTTGAATATTAGTAATTCACTGTCTTCATTAACCACTTAATACCACTGTTTTGTTACTAACCAAACAATGCTTATGAAAATTTAATTATTTGGTGTAGTCTGTTCTGGTTTATAATTCACAGATATTTACAACATAAAAATCCTCACTTTTAAATGTTGGGGAAGGGATGATCGTTCTGCTAAATTTAGCATAAAAATTAACTATGTGTTCTATGGTACTATAAGCATACATAAAAATTCTAGGGAATGTCTACTCACTTTACTCTGATAAAGTGTTCCCAAACTTCACAGGCACCAGAAGTATCTGGAAGGCTAGTTAGAACAGACTGCTGGGCCCCACACCTCAGCTTCTGCTTCAAGTGAGGTCCAAGAATTTGCATGCGTACTATCTGAAGTTCCCATGTGCTGTTTCCATGTGGGGTGCAGCTTGACCTGGTACCACACTTTGAAAACCCCTACTCAAATAGAGAGTACACAGTTTTTCATTAAAAGATATCTTTCCCTATTAAATTTATGGAAGAGTTTTAAACAGCAGATTATCCTAGAGAATCAGAAACTCATCATTTTTTTACAAATTAAATTTTTATATTCAGAGGATATACCTGGATCCAACTCAAAGTAATTACGGTGAAGGCCAATACAATTCTGGACTCAAAACTGTATTTTAAAGCAGATAATTACATGGCACTGTATGATATCATTCATATGAAATGTCCAGAATTGGCAAAAATAGACAGACAATAAACTAGTGGGTATCCTGGGCTGGAGGGGGAGGGAATGAAGAGTGACTGCTAATGGTTATGGAAATAAATATACTAAAACCCACGGAATTATACACTTTAAGAAGTGAACTTTATGATGTAAAGTACATATTAATAAAGCTATTTCTTAAAATTATGTGAAAGTTCATACAGTAGCTAAGCAACATTAAATAAATGTTGCCACTGTACACACTCTAAGGAATATATAATTCTAATTAGAGCATCACCAGTTTTGTTTCACCTGATCCCAGGTAAACAAGTCTACTTTACCAAAATTATTGCAAATTCTAAACTTAAAGTTCAAAATCAACGAGGTTATATACAACTTGTAAGGCTATTAAAATACAGGCACATAGTATATTATTTCTCAAAACTAAGGAGATAGCCCCTGGAGTAATCCTCTGCACCCAGAAGTAACAGTTCAATATTCTATTGCAAATTTTTGTGTGTGTGTGCAATTTTTGAAAAATTAATTTGCTTCACCAAATCAGTTCTCTGCCCACAAATCCACCAGGGGCAGCCGAGCAGTAACAGTGGCTCTCAGGACCATATAAATACACACAGAAGGAACTATCCAGATTTCTTCTCACCTTTCCCACAATATACCATTTGTGTGGCTAAAATCAAAGCCTAAAATAGGGTGCCAGGTTGTCATGAAAAGCACTAATTATACTAAATATGAATACTGAATGCCTCGTTAGAACTTCCCTTATATATTTTCATCCATCAGTTATTCTTCTGATTGATGAGAGGATCAATGTACATCTTTTTTAAATTTATTATTTTTTTATTAGTTTCTGCTTTATAACAAAGTGAATCAGTTATACATATACATCTGTTCCCATATCCCTTCCCTACATCTTTCTTTTATGATTAGGACATCCATTTCAATAAAAGTTAAATCTACAGTGTCTAATTGTTCTACCATAAAAATAAATTTTAAAAGGAAACTTGAAGACTTTTTTCCAAGTTCAAAGATGATTTTAACGTCTCCTGTTACTTTATTATTTTCTCTCTGAATTAATCTCTACTTGTTTTTCGTTATATGCCCACAGAACGTGCTAAATTAACTCTGATTTGCTTTTAGAGCTAAAAGGACTTACGTCTCATGAGTTCCAAAAAAGAAAATGGGTAGTTTGTTTGTGGGTGGTTTTACAGCTCCATCAGGAACTTCATCTACCTAAAAAAAAGATCAGAAAAATTAAAATCTTTTACATCATACGCACGTAAACACATCAGAATAAACTGAAAACAAGACATCCAAAAGGGATCTGCTATAAAATGGACCAGTTCTACAGGTCCACAATCCCTTACCTCCAGTTCTGAAACCCAAGAAGCTCTGAAAACCATTATTTCTCTCAAAACTCATTTGGTAGCAAAACCTGGATTGACACTGAAGCTATTCCATCATTTCTTTTATCCACCTAGCATTTCTACTGATGCTTCTCCACAGAAATATCATGTTAGATTACCATGTGCCATCCCAGACCCCACTAGGAGCAAGATATATGGCATATGTACCATCATTACCTTTCTAAAATCCCGAAGTTCTGAATTTTTTTTTCTTTTTTTTTTGCGGTACACGGGCCTCTCACTGCTGTGGCCTCTCCCATTGCGGAGCACAGGCTCCGGACGCGCAGGCTCAGCGGCCATGGCTCACGGGCCCAACCGCTCTGCGGCATGTGGGATCTTCCCAGACCAGGGCACGAACCCGTGTCCCCTGCATCGGCAGGCGGACTCCTAACCACTGCGCCACCAGGGAAGCCCGTTCTGAATTTTTAAACACATCTGGCCCTAAGAATTCCAGATAAGGGAGTCTGAACCTATTCAAAAATTTTAAATGCTATTTCTGCAGGGAGGCTACCCAAATATAGGAGACATTAACAAGTTTAAAACAGTATTTCTCCAAGTCTGAAACACATATTCTGAAAAGATCTTAGACCTACATGGCTGAATCACATGAGGTTACCTGTTCCTTTTTCATTTCTCTTTTAATACTTTAATACTTCTAATTAAGTAAGGAAGAAAGTATCAGGTACTGTTATGTCTAACACATCTGTAATACTTGATACTTTCGCTTACCAGAGTTAAGGCCATCAGGCAGTAGTATTTAGCCAGAATTTAACATTTCTACTTCATTATTTATTTATTTAAACTTCATAATAACATTTCTATTTCAGAACTTTCATAATTTCAAAGACACTTTAATTTAAAAAATCAGCTGACTATTAAGAAGGGTACAGACCACCAGCAGACCTATGATGCTCCACATGCATTATCATGTTTAAGAAAAGACCATGAGGGTGATGTTGGCAATCTGAAGGTTTCAGACATCAATAAGAATCGTTGGCACCCAAGACCCTTGGGAACTTAACTTCCCCACCTATATGAAGATTATACTGTCTTTTCAACTTTGTGACAAATTGTTAAATTGTGAAAATCCTCAGAGGCCTTAAGATAAGGGATATATTTGTCACCTCAGCTCATATGCTTTCTGCCAGCAAACAGCTTTAAAAGTTTATGCAAATGTCCAGCACCTAAAGAGTTTAATAAATGCTAGGCAATTTTTTTAAGCTGACTTTAAAAACGATTACTACTGGTACAGGATTACAAGAATGTGCAAGACTTAAAAAGTAATGAAGCCTGGGATACACAGGCAGAAAACGTTAAAATCAAAACTGGAACAATGACTGTCACCTTCACAGCTGAGACCTTAAATACATATTTAAACTCTCTAAAGCAAAGACTTAGAATTCATAAGATTGGAGAGAAGACAGAAAAAGGAACATAATTCTTAGACACAGACAATATCAAAACTAAATTCAACTGCTTCTCAGAAAAAAAGGGGAAAAGGAAAGAGACTAAAATTTCCCATTTCAATCCAAATTAAAATGTTAAATATAGAATTTATTAAAGAAAGAAAGAAAATACTCTGGCCCTCCTAAGGCTACTCTATTTTGCTTTTATTAGCATTCTTAGTCACCTAACAGACTGAAGCATGTGGGGAAGATGATTTAGAAGAGTAGATAATTTTTTAAACATTTTCATTTGGTTTTTAACTGCACTGTCGCATGGAAATCTGAATAAAGATGTACCCCATATACCGGATTTTATAACACCTCAAAATAAATGATGCTAAAACCACAAAAAAAGTATTTTGCAGGGGCCTTAAACCTGCTCAGTTTCCCTGTGCTCTTTACTTAAACATGAAAGTAAAGAGCGGACCTGCAAAACAACATAAGGTGTTTTTTAGCGTATGATTTACGTACTAAGGATTGGGAGGGTGTGTAATAAGGAAATTCAGTTTGTATGTATTGCTCTGGAAAAGCTTACAAACTACCTGGAGGTCAAAGAATGCACATAAGAGTTAAAATTAAAGGTTATCACAAAGGAAATAAAGTGTCAAATAGACAGACGAATTATGATTAAGGATTTTTTCAATAAGACTCCACTGAAAAGGTAGACTTAACAGACTCGGGAAAAAAAAAATCTTTCCAGGCTGGGGAGGGAAACCAGTAAACCTGAGTCTGTAAAGAGCTGGATGGGAAAAATTAAGAAACAGTGAATATTTTATATTTGGATAGCACTCAGCAACTCACTCCGTGATTCTCTGTAACCAATGGTTACTTTTCCTCCCAACTGACATAATTAAAACTACAGGATTTAATTATCTTTAAGAAATACAGTCCTCAAAGAAGAGTAAATTAGTGGAAATTACAACTTTAGAATTTCTCATGTATATATTTAAGAAGGACCTTGAGCTTACTAATCTAATTGAGCTCAACATTTGCTAGGTTCTATCACTACCTTAGAACCTGAGTCCTACCATAACCTAAAAGATCTTTTCCTGAAAATGGTACTTAGATATTTTAGACAGTCTCTATTCCTAAATGTTACAAAAAACCCTCAGTCCTTAATCACCTCTCTGCACTACATGTGAACCCAGGAATATGGGTCTACTCCTCCTTTTGCCTGTGGGAAACAATCAGAGAGGTAAAACAACTTCTTCAAGGTCATAAGGCAAACTTCACCAATAAAAACGTGAAAATAAACTTTCTAGACGTTCCGTGATGCCACCTTATTGTAACATTTTCAAGAATATCCAGTCCTATATCTTATTAAACAAGTCAATCCAGAAGGTCTCATCAACCATAAATCAGGAAAGAATACCTATGTTAATTTAATCACGTAGAACTCTTTTGACCACCAATAGTTTGCATAGATTTCACTGGTATTTTGCATTTTACTCAAAGTTAAGAAAATGCCTGTTTCCTTAATTTTTAAACACAAAATCCATACTTGATTATTATCACCTACAATGGAACACTAATGGCATCACCTTGAAATATTTCATATTAAGAAAACCTGCCAAAGTCTGTCAAAAACAAACCATAGGAAAATACCTAAGTATGTATAAACACCTGAATTTTTAAATTACATGGAAGATTAGTGGGCAAAAAACTAAAATAAAAGGTCAGGTTACAAATGAGACTAAGTGAAAGCGAGGGAGAGAAAGGACACGAGAAAAAAAAATTGAGAAAAGGGTATATATAGGAAGTAGGCCTCTGAGGAAGGTAGCACCGCTAAACGCGAAGGCTAAAAATCACTTACTCGAGCTGGCCAATGAGGGTAACCTTTCATCTTGGCGAAGATGAGGTCCCCAGGTTTGAAATCGCGAGTCATGTTTCGGGGGCGAGGCCGAGGGTCCGAGCACAGGGAGGAGGTGTGGCGGTGCGGACTGCGAGGAGATGCGGGAGGGTGGACGGCAGCCGAGGCTCCCGCGGCGGCGGGAGGGGGAGGATGCCTCGGGGTGTCCCGACGCGCCTGCGAGGGAGAGCATGGAGGGCGATTAAAGCTCAGAAACCCGAAGGGAGGGGCCGTAAAGGGAGGGATGGGGGAAGGGGGGGAGGAGGGGGAGGGGGTGGGGAGGGGGGTGGTAGAGTGAGGGGAGAGCCGCCTCACGCTCCTCCCGCGCGAGTGCGCGGCCTCCGCAGCCCGAGAGCTAGCTCTCCAGGCTTCGCAAGGTCCACCGCTCGACGACCAAAAAGACGCCACCACCTGAGGCAGAGATGCTTCTCAGCCCCGAATTCCCCTTTCTCCCGCCCCATATTTCCTCTGGCTTTTTTCCCCCAAGCTTAAGCCCCGAGAGGGTGGGGGGTCGGCGGGAAGAAAAAGATGGCAAAAGGCAAGGGAACGTTCTCCTCCCATCCACACACGGCCTCTCCCCCAGCCTTCTTCCCTACGGTCGCAGCCCCGGGCCGAAGCCTCTGCTCCCGGGCGGGCCGCGGCCACTTCCCCGCTACAGCCAGGAGTGAGGCCACCGAGGGGGGGCGGGGCGAGTCCCCGCCGCCCGCTCACCTGCCGGGGCCGCGAGCGCTGAGGCTGCGGTGGCGGGCCGGCCGCCTCTGCCCGCGTCCACGCAAGCCACCTGCGCCACCAGCTGCCGCAGAGGCGTCTCAACAACTCCGAATAGCAAACGCCGCTACCGCCGCCGCCGCCGTCGCTGCGCTGCTCCCGCGCGGCTCCCGCTCGGCGCCCGCTAGCACTGGGGCGGGACCAACTGCTAGCCGACGGAGGGGGGATAACGCAACAACCGCCGAAGGTATGTGGCTTCGAAACGGGACTTCAGGAGACCCTAGATCCCCAAGTTCGCTTTTTCCTAACAGGTGCAGCCTGATGGAGAGAGATAAGAGTGAGAAGGAACAAAGAAGGGGGAGCAAACAGCTTGGCCCGCTGTGGCTCCCCCCTGCGGTTTGCGGAGTGGTCGGGCCCGGCCCGCCCCTGCTGGCTGCTCTGCGTGTGTGTATTTGTATGTGTACTGTATGTAAAAGGCGGGGAGGGAGGAAACGATTGTTGTGGACGGGGTTTGGGGGCGGGTATACGGGCCTCCAGCCCTTGGCTGTGTGTTGGAGAGAATCTGGCAGCCTAAGCTGCATGTTCTTGCATCGTTTCCCAGGGTGGAGAGGTTTTTAATGCTGCACTTGCGCGGTTTGCACCATCCAAAAAAGAACTGTACAAAAACCCATAGATGAAATCGGAGCATGAGGCGGTTGCACGGGTGTGCAGCTTGTAGGCCTCTTAAACCTTGCTGAAGGGGCCCTGCAGTCTCCTTTTCCTTGAAACTGTAATACGAGAAAGCCCCATTTATTTTCTTTTAAATTTAAAGCACCAAGAACTATTAAGAAATATGCAGTCCTAACGAATGCAAAACGTGCAGTATAGAAAACAATGATAGGAAAGCATAAGCCTTTTCGATAGGATGTGGGTTTGGGCCCACACTGTATTTTAAATGCATCTAAATTTTATTTCCCTAGTAGAATGGTAGCTTGTAGGTAGTACAGTGTAAAGTGCTGCTAAACCTCAAATGTTTCTCTCTCAAAATACTCTTCAAGGGATTTCTAAAATTATTTTTTTATCCTGTAGCCAGTACATTTTTTAATGTGTTGGTAGTTATTACTAGCCTTCTGATGTGAATTGATACTTTAATATTTTTACGGTACCAGAATTACATCACCAGAATTGTCTTACTTAACCATTAACGTTCACCCAATTTCCCAGTAAATGTAGCAAAGAAAGCATTTTGAAAAGTAATAAAAGCTGATCTTAAATTGTGTTTCATCCTTCACTGAGTCCCCTCCCAAAGTACCTAGCGTGTCAAGCACTCTCCTGGGCTAGGGATACAACCATGAACAGCAAGCACAGACACTTCTCATTTAAAACTGAACAAAAATATGAAAAAAGCAAAAAATAAATAAATAAATAATAGTATGTAGCTCATACTCCTTTAAACGAAGGACTCATAAATCAAGCAAAGCTTAACAGTAAATAGGTAAAAATTGAGAATTTTTTGAAAAAGATACACATAGGCCTTTAAAAAGAATGAAAGAAGACATTTGCAATGCAAAACGTATTGCAAGGAGACTGACTCATACCTCAGCAATATGCAAAGGGTTCCAAGTGCTGCAAAAAGAGAAACTGACTAGCAAGCAAGACGGAAGGGTTGGAGAAATGTCTTGAAGCTTTTCATCGTGAATTTGAGTTTGATATGATGTATGCTTGAGAGCTACTATAGGTTGCTGAGCAACAAAGGTAAAGATGATTCTTTAAAAAGTTATTCTTGCTTGCTACAAAGTAGATGACAGTAGAAAGAGGCTGGAGATTACTGTTGTACTCCTTAAGTGACTGGTTTCTGGATGAGACTGTTGACTATGCAAAGGGGAAGGAAGGGCACAGCTAAGTACACAAAGGAATAATTGTCAGTTAGTCATAAATAGTGCACAGGAAAAAGTGGAGAAAGATGTATTGAAGAAAATTCCAAGCACTGAGTAGGAGAGACCAAGGCATCATCCAGCAACCATTTCTTGTGTACCTCCTTTGTTCTAAACCCAGTAAGGCTTTGCAACTCCAAGTGTGGTCCAGGGGTTTCACCTGGGAGCTTGTTAGAAGAAACACAGCCCCTTCCCAGACCTGCTAAATCAGAATCTGCATTTTAACAAGATCCCCAGATGATTCTTATGCATATTCAAGTTTGAGAAACTACTGCTGTACAAGATACTACAGATCATAGGAACTCAAAATCAAGTAGGGAAGACAGATATATATTAATAGATAAATTATAATTAATAACAAAAGATAACTTTTTATTAGTGCTTAATGATGATACCAACAAGTAAAATTATTGGGAGTGGGGAGGTCCTCAGAAAAGGAATGGAAATAGAGGGAAAATGAAAAAGCATCGATGTTTTAGTGTTAGTAATTTTAAAAGAAAGAAAGAAAGAAAGTACAAACTTAGCTCTTGCTATCTTTAAGTTTCGGCAGTTTCTATTTTTGATAGTCTGTAGACAATGGGCGATACCCTTTAAACAATAAGTCAAAGCAAAACAGGTGGTAGTTTAAGCCTCTAGAGAACAAAAGCCCAGGATCCCTGGGAGCAGCAGTTCCAGAGCGGAGGGGGAGGGGAGGGGAGAGGGAGGCGCAAGTGTTGGGCTCAACAGAGCCCCTTGGAGAGCTTTTCAGAACTACTGTGAGCTTGTGCTCTTCTCCAGCCAAGCTCGATGCACCCCTCCCCCACAGTCAGCCTTCTTAGTGGGGATGCCAGGAAAAGTATAGCAAGATAGAGATTAGAAGAGCAATGAAGGGAGTTGTAAGGAGAAAATACAATTTCCAAAACAACTGAAGCAAGGGGGAGGGGGAAAGGAGATCTAAATGAATTGAGGGAGGAGCTTGACTTACAGTCTCTCATTTAATCCAGGTGTTACTATCCCCATTTTATAAGTGAGAAAACAGGCTCACAGAATTTGAGCAACTTGCCCCAAATCATACATCTACTCAAGTGGCCAAGGCAACGGTTCCCCCAGTCTGTTCTCAAGTCCCCGCCTTTGTGTGATCCCACACCACCTCTAGGTGGAGCAGGGGGCCAGCAGCACTGTGTAATTAGAAAAAGATGCTGGAAGTAAAAGCAGCCCAGCACTCTTCCACCTTCTGTATTCCCAGCTTCAAATTTCCTGACCGCCTCACTCTGCCCCACCCTATTCGCAGCGTGTCCTACCACCAGACCATTCTGTTTAACTCCTTCTAGTCCTAGAGGACTCAACCCAAAAATCTCCTCTCGAAAGACTTCTGACCTCATCTCACTGTGCCATAATTTCTTAATTACAATCTTTCTGACTAGTCTTTAAACTACTTAGAAGAAGGCACTATCTTAGTGATCAGTGCCTGGCATTCGCAGGCACTCAATAAAATTTGTCTCAATAAATATTTGTTAAATAAATTAGAGGAAGGGGCAGGTGAAAAACTCTGACAGGGTCTCCCTCATCATTTAAGCTGAGAAAGCAGATACGAAGACACTTGAGAGTACTTAATTTGTTTTGACTTTGTGAATTTTTCACGTGCTTAAAGGCTAACCCTTTAAAAGCACTGACATTTCTCATTGACTACAAATACATTCATTCTAACCATTTTAATGGAAATCATTCTAAGTAAGAGTTGATACTTATCCCCCAAATTTAGCAATGATAATCCCTTCCTTCACATCTTTTACATATAATGTGCATAATTCCCCACACTAATACACACTATTAGTAACACAACTTAAACTTACTGGTATGAGCAGCAATTACTGAAATGTTGGGTTTAACATCTTTATTGGAGTATAATTGCTTTACAACGTTGTGTTAGTTTCTGCTGTATAACAAAGTGAATCAGCTATATGTATACATATATACCCATATCCCCCCCACTTTTGCATCTCTCTCCCACCCTCCCTATCCCACCTCTCTAGGTGGTCACAAAGCACTGAGCTGATCACCCAGTGTGATGCAGCTGCTTCCCACTAGCTATCTGTTTTACATTTGGTAGTGTATATATGTCCATGCCACTCTCTCACTTCATCCCAGCTTACCCTTCCCCCTGTCCATATCCTCAAGTTCATCCTCTACATCTGCGTCTGTATTCCTGTCCTGCCCCTAGGCTCGTCAGAGCCATTTTTTCTTTCTTTTTGTTTTTTAGATTCCATGTATATGTGTTAGCATACGGTATTTGTTTTTCTCTTTCTGACTTACTTCACTCTGTATGACAGACTCTAGGTCCATCCACCTCACTACAAATAACTCAATTTCATTTCTTTCTATGGCTGAGTAATATTCCATTGTATATATGTGCCACATCTTCTTTAACCATTCATCTGTCGATGGACAGTTAGGTTGCTTCCATGTCCTGGCTATTGTAAATAGAGCTGCAATGAACATTGTGGTACATGACTCTTTTTGAATTATGGTTTTCTCAGGGTATATGCCCAGTAGTGGGATTGCTGGGTCATATGGTATGAACTGTTTCCTTACACGTGATATTTTAAGCCTTGTGGTGGGGAAGTTAGCAAGAATATGGGGAAGATAAAGAACATTAATCAAAGAGCTAGTTCAGTTAGAGATGTCATAAATCTGGTCTAAGCCTAGCTTTCTCTGGAAGTCAAAAGTATTTGGAACTTTGGTCCTTAAGAGGGGCAAAACTAAGATGTACTAGTATGTGAGGTAGCAACTAGATTTATCAATGAGGAGAGTCATTCTCAGACACAAGGGATTAGAGAAGCATCAATGAGTCTGGATGGTCATTAGAACAGCTGGAAAGAATTTTGTCATTTCATTCCATTATATACATGGAATCATACAGTACATAACCTTTTCGGATGGGCTTTTTCCACTCATCTTAATGTTTTTGAAATCCATCCAAAACACTGTTCCATGTATCAGTGGTGCATTGCTTTTTATATCTGAGTAGATTCCATGGTATAGATATACACAATTTTTTTTAGACATTCACCTATTGAAAGATATTTTGGCTGTTTCCAGATAGTGGCCATTACAAACAAAACTGTTATGAACATGCATGTGTAGTTTTTATGTAGGTATAAGTTGTTTTTTTTTTTTTTGCGGTACGCGGGCCTCTCACTGTTGTGGCCTCTCCCGTTGCGGAGCACAGGCTCCGGACGCGCAGGCTCAGCGGCCATGGCTCACGGGCCCAGCCGCTCCACGGCATGTGGGATCCTCCCTGACCGGGGCACGAACCCGTGTCCCCTGCATCAGCAGGCGGACTCGCAACCACTGCGCCACCAGGGAAGCCCTGTAGGTATAAGTTTTAATTTCCTCTGAGATAAATGCCCAGGAGTGCAATTACTGGGTCATAAGTAGTTGCATACTTAGATTTTTGGGTTTTTTAAAATATTTATTTATTTATTTATATTATTTATTTGGCTGCACCAGGTCTTAGTTGTGGCACGTGGGATCTTTAGTTGAAGCATGCAGGATCTAGTTCCCTGACCAGGGGTAGAACTGGGGCCCCCTGCATTGGGAGCACGGAGTCTTAACCACTGGACCACCAGGGAAGTCTCTGTACTTAGTTGTGTTTTTTTTGTTGTTGTTGTTGTTTGCGGTACGCGGGCCTCTCACTGTTGTGGCCTCTCCCTTTGCGGAGCACAGGCTCTGGACGCGTAGGCTCAGTGGCCATGGCTCACGGGCCCAGCCGCTCCGCGGCATGTGGGATCCTCCTGGACCGGGGCACGAACCCGTGTTCCCTGCATCAGCAGGCGGACTCTCAACCACTGTGCCACCAGGGAAGCCCCCTATACTTAGTTTTTTAAGAAACTGTTTTCCAGGGTGGCTATATCATTTTATATTCCCACCAATAATAAATGTATAAGAGATCTAGTTTTTTCACACCTTTACCACCATTTGGAATTGTCACTATTTTTTCTTTTCACTGTTCTAATAGGTCAATGGTCTTAATTTCCACTTCTCTAATAATTAGTGATATTAAGCATCTTTTCATGTGCTTATTTACCATCTGCATTATCTGTTTGGTGAAATGTCTCTTCATGTCCTTTGTCCATTTTCTAAGTGGATTGTTCTTTCACTGTTGAATTTTGAGCATTCTTTATATATTCCAGATAAGAATCCTTTGTCAGATGTGATTTGCAAATATTTTCTTCCAGTCAATAGCTTGTCTTTTCAACTTTACCAGATCTTTCACCAACTAAAAGTTGTTAATTTTGATTTATCAATTTTTTATTTATCAATTTTTTTTCTTTTGTGGATGATGCTTTTGTTGTCATGTCTTTACCAAGCCTTAGGTTCCCAAGATTTTTCTCCTGTGTTTTCTTGTAAAAGTTTTCTAATTTAACATCTTATATTTAAATCTATGATCCATTTGAGTTAATTTTTGGGTAAGGTTTGAGGCTTTTCTTTTCTTTTCTTTTCTTTTTTGTCTATGGATATCCAAATCTTCCAGCACCTTTGCTGAAACTACCCTTGTTTCATTGAGTTGCCTTTTTACCTCTGTTGAAAATCACTTTGCCATACTAGTGTGGGATTATTTCTCTATTTTGTTTAACTGATCATCATGTCTTTCTGTCTGAGCCACAATCTTGATTACTGAAATACTAACACACTCATGCTTACTGATGCTCTATAATAAATCATACAATCAGGTAGAATGATTCCTTCTACTTTATTCTGGTTTCTTAAGTTTTTTTTCTGGCAATTCTGGTTTCTTGCTTTTCCATGAGAATTTTAGAATAAGCTTGTCTATATCTATTTAAAAACCTTCCTGGTATTTGATAAGAATTATGTTAAATTTATACATCAATTTGGGGAGATTTGATATATTCAGTAAGTTGAGTCTTCTAATCCATGAACACAGTATGTCTCTCCACTAATTTAGATCATCTTTAATTTTTTCATTAGCATTTTTCATTTTCAGCCTACAAACCCCATATTTGGTTTGTTAGATTTACAATTAAGTATTTAATTTTTTGGAGCTATTGTAATTTTAATTTCATTGTTCATATGTTCATTGCCGGTATATAGGATTGATTTTTGTATGTTTATCCTATATTTTGAGACCTTCCTGAACTCACTTATTAGTTTTAGGAAAAAAAAATTGTGATAGATTTCGATGGATTTTCTACATAAACAATTATGTTACCTGTAAATAGGGACAAAGAATACACTTCATATGATTTCAGTTCTTTTACATTTTTTGAGGATTGTTTTATAGTACAGGATATGGTCTAAATTGTATATGTTCCAAGGGTGCTTGAAAAGACTGTATATTCTGCTTTTGTTAGGTAGAATATTCAATAAATGTCCATTATATCCTGCTGGTTGATGGCATTGTTGAGTTCTTGTATATACTTCATTATTTTCTGTCTAGTTGTCCTAACAATTGTTGAGAGAGAAATGAAGTCTCCAATGATAGTTGTGGCTTTCTTTCTTTCTTTTTTCAGTTCTATCAGTTTCTGCTTCATATATTTATAGCTCTGTTGTTTGGTGACTATACATTTAGCATTGCTTTGTTTTCCTGATTGATGGACCCTTTTATTATTACTTTTTAAAATATTAATTAAATTTATTTATTTATTTATTTATTTGGATGCGCTGGGTCCTAGTTGCGGCCAGCGGGCTCCTTAGTTGAAGCATACATGTGGGATCTAGTTCCCTGACCAGGGATCAAACCCAGGCCCCCTGCATTGGGAGCATGGAGTCTTTTTTTTTTTTTTTTTTAAGGGCTCTTTATTTTTTTTAGTAATTTATTTATTTATTTTTGCTGTGTTGGGTCTTCGTTTCTGTGCGAGGGCTTTCTCTAGTTGTGGCAAGCAGGGGCCACTCTTCATCGCGGTGCGCGGGCCTTTCACTATCGCGGCCTCTCTTGTTGCGGAGCACAGGCTCCAGACGCGCAGGCTCAGTAGCTGTGGCTCACGGGCCTAGTTGCTCCGTGGCATGTGGGATCCTCCCAGACCAGGGCTCGAACCCGTGTCCCCTGCATTAGCAGGCAGACTCTCAACCACTGCGCCACCAGGGAAGCCCGGAGCATGGAGTCTTAACCACTGTGCCACCAGGGAAGTCCCAGACCCTTTTATTATTGTTTAATGATTCTTCCTGTCTCTGGTATTATTATTATTATTATTTTTGCTTAGAAGTCTACTTTATCTGATATTAATATAGCTATTCCTGCTTTCTTTTAATAAATGTTTTCATGGTATGAATTTTCCAGCCTTTTGCTAACATGTTTTTATATTTGAAGCGTGTTTCTTATTGACAGCAGATAGTTGGGTCATGTCTTTTAATCCATGCTGCCAATCTCTGTCTTTTAATTACAGTATTTAAATCACTTACAGTTAATGTAACTATTGATATGTTAGGGCTTAATTCTGACATTTTACATATTTTTTGTTTTTTGTCCTCTTTGTTTCCTTTTCTATACCTTCCTGTAGTTTCTTTTAACTTTTGTTACAATTCCATTTTGATTTACTCATAGTGTTTTGGAGTATATTTCTTTGTATAAATTTTTTAGTTTTTGTTCTAGTTATTACATTATATGTAGGTAATTTATCACAGACTACTTCTGTTGACATACTACCAGTTTGAGTGAAGTATAGAAAAGTTCCTTTGCTGTCCACCATTTATTATATGATTGTGTCTGTGCCTTTCTCCACACCATTGTCTCCCTAAGAAATGTCCTTCAATAACTCTCTGCTTATTCACCATTTTCCTTCTCTTGAAAGTCCAAACCTTGTTATATCTCTTAGGTCTCGTTTTTAGCCTCATCATCTATTCTAAAATCCCATATATTCTACTTTTTGTAGTACTCACTTTTAAATTAACATATTGTCTTAGTTTAAAATGCTTTCAGACTTAGTTGACAGAAACTCTGTTATAGTAGCTTATACAAAAGAAGTTAAGATATAGATGCTGACACTGCAGCTGGATGACTTTAGGACCAATGTGTCTTCAATTCACTTGACCTTTTCCTTATATTGGCTGGTCTACTTATAAGCAGATGATTGCTCTCTGGGAACCACATCTGAATTTTATATAGGAAGAAAGGGCATAGGATGAAGGGGTAGGCTAACCAGGTCCATCTCTTTTTAGTTAGAAAACAGAAGCTCTCCCAAAAGTCACACCCAGCAGACTTATTTTGTCTTATTGGACAGAATTCATATCTACTCCTGGCTGGAAAGTACAAGTGAGAAAGGGGTCGTGAATAGGAATTCAATTAACAAAACAATGATGTCTGACGTACATATGCATAAGTATCTATGTAATCCATTTGGGTAAATCTTATGTCTCCCTAATTAGTTTGTAAGGTATTTAAGATCAGAGATCTAATCAGAGTTTGTCATTTTGTACTTCATACCAGATGACTGTAAGGGTCCTCCTAATTTCATATATCTCTGCTACAAACAACAAATAGGGTTCTTAAATGGGGGTTTTAAACAAAACATAATTATTTCAGAATTTTTCAGTGAGCTCAGTTTCTTCTGAAATTAATAGCTTCTTCAGTCAGGGAAGTAGAACTACTACGAGATATAGGACAAGAGTTTCTTTTTTCTTTTTCTTTTTTAATAGCAAGTAGAAATTCTTGTGGGAAGAACTGGAGAAGTGAAGGTCCAAGAGGTATACTGGAAGACTAGAGAGACAGTAACCAGCAAGTCAATATGAGAAACCAAGCAAGTCCAGCTGCCAAAATAGACTTGTATATGGAAGGCTTATGGGGAGATCTGTGGGAAGTTGTGCCTCTATTCACCTACCACCTCTGTGGATCATCTCTCAAGCATCTGGTGTTGAGCCTGAGACCAGTGTTGGTCAATGGGGTCAGGAGTTGGGAAGAAGATCCAGGTGTGGACTGAAGGAAAATGAGGACAAGCTAGACCCTTCTGGTCCTCTATATCTGTCTCTTCTTGCATCTAACCACAATGAACTTCAGAGTAACGGCTGCTGCTTCACTCCCATCTTCCAAATCGATCTCAAATTCTTCTTTTGGCCAACTCTAATTTGGAACCCTCCAGGGAAGGAGATTTGGGGAAATATAATCTAGCTTAATCAAATCATCATAACTAAGTTAATTTCATAAATGGAAGTTGAATCTTTAATCTCTAGTGCATTAAAATAATTGTACTGGAACTTCCCTGGTGGCACAGTGGTTAAGAATCTGCCTGCCAATGCAGGGGACATGGGTTTGAGTACTGACAAGAAGATACCACGCGCCACAGAGCAACTAAGCCTGTGTGCCACAACTACTGAAGCCTGCGTGCCTAGAGCCCGTGCTCCACAACAAGAGAGGTCACCACGACGAGAAGCCCGTGCACCACAACGAAGAGTAGCCCCTGCTTGCCACAACTGGAGAAAGCCTGCATGCAGCAATGAAAACCCAACGCAGCCAAAAATAAATAAATAAATAAATTTATTTTAAAAAATTGTGTTGCCTGGAGGGCTGGGACTGTAACTAAATTCATTTATTCTGTCCCTTTTGTCCTAGCCAATAATTTGATTCTTAAATTATATGTTGTACCATTGATCTCACTGTGCAAGATAGTTTTCTTCTGCCCTGGTACCTATCTCCTCAAGGGAAAAAGGAGTCCCTTCTTTGGAATTAGGCTGTAACAGGCTGCCCAGGCAGTCTTGTCTCTTAACTTCTACTAGTCTTTTTTCTTTTTTTTCTCTTTGTTCTTACATTTATGTTGGCATTCCTCTTCTATTTCTCTACTCTGGGTATAATTCTTGAACTTTCTCTAGTATATCCAGCTCCTCTCCTGCCTTAGCATGTTTATGAACCATTACTTCTAGCTAGTAATTTATCTTTGGGTAATGTAGTTCGCCCATTTTTATTTTAACTAACTAATATATATTCAACTGCAGATATTTATTGAACATCTAAGATATCATCCTAGCCTCCATAGGAGCTCAAAGTACAAAAATATCTATAAAACAAGAGAGGAAGTAAAAAATACCACCATAGAGCAACAAATAAACAACTCTCAGAGTTCAGAGAAGAGAATTGGGTTCTGCCTCCCCCTGGGCTCTTTTTTTTTTTTGCGGTACGTGGGCCTCTCACTGTTGTGGTCTCTCCCTTTGCAGAGCACAGGCTCCAGATGTGCAGGCTTAGCGGCCATGGCTCACGGGCCCAGCCGCTCTGCGGCACGTGGGATCATCCCCGACCGGGGCACGAACCTGTGTCCCCTGCATCGGCAGGCGGACTCTCAACCACTGTGCCACCAGGGAAGTCCCCCATGGGCTCTTTATTTACCTTTTCCAATCAAGAAGCTTTGTATAAGATTTCCAAACCTTCATAACATTGTCCCAGTGTTTATATTACAGATCTGTCTGACTTACGATGGGGTAACGTCCCAATAAACCTATTCTAAGTTGAAAATATCCTGTCAGAGATGCATTTAATACACATAACCTACTGAATATTGTAGCTTAGCCTAGTCTACCTCAAGCATGCTCAGACATTTACATCAGCCTACAGTTGTGCAAAGTCATCTAACACACAGCCTATTTTATAATAAAATGTTGAAAGTCTCATGTAATCTACTGAATACTGTAATGAAAATGAAAAATAGACTGGTTATATAGTCACAGAATGGTTGTTTACCCTGGTGATCAGAAGCTCACTACCACTGCCCAGCATCATGAGAAAATCCAAAGCACATATTACTAGCCCAGGAAAAAAAATCAAAATTCAAAATCTGAAGTACCATTTCTATTGAATTTGGATCAGTTTCACACCACCATAAAGTCAAAAATTGTAAGTGGAACCATCATAAGTTGGGGACCATCTGTATAGCTAGGAACAGTAAAATTAGTTGTTTTAGTGCACAGGATTTAAGCAATGTTAAATAAACAGTGTTGGAAAAAGCTATATAAACATATTCGTAAAGGAAGATAATAATTTTAAACTACATAAAGATAGAAGAAACTGGTTGTGAAAATATAAATGCAGAACTTAGAAAGCTAGGCTATAATGTTATTTCTACTAACTCTATTCAGAAATTGTTTTCCTTTTTGCAATGTTTCAATGACATGGACGTCTGGGATTCAGAATTATTTAGTTTTGCCTGCATTTACTTGAGCTTACTTTTCTCATAACATTTGTAGTTTAACAGCATGAGTAAGCAATACACTGGTAGAGGTTTTAGAGCATTTTAACCATATGCAACATCATCACTGTTGAATGCCAGAATAATTTTTTGAGGACTATGCAGATATATAAAATTTCATCCTTTAAATGCAGTTATACATTTCCTCTTTGTATAAAACTTAAATACCATAAACTACTTAGACTATAGTTATAATTTCACATTAGTATATATGATCGAGAAAGGAAGTATGACCATGTTCATTATAAAGTTCAAGTGTATATTTATACATACCTAAGGTACAGTTTTCCAAACAGCTGCAAGGCTGAGGAAATGGTCAAAAATGTTGCACAGGAGTGATGCCGAGAAACTGTCATTTGTTTTCTTCACTGACATTTTAGGTAAAGGGAAAATTAAGACGTAGAATTAGTTGTGAAGGAGGCAAAACTCAACTTCTCATTCAGTCTAGTCTCTTCAGTCCAGCTTAGATTGGTCAGGCCTCTCAAGTTCAATTCAGTATCTTTTTACCCGCTCCTACTTCTTGCCTCCTGGTTAGAGTAGAACAAAAAAAGGGAAAGAGATGTACTGAATTTTTATCCATATCTCCTGTTCTAACTTACTACCAATATAGTGCCATAAATCTTTCAAGGGATTTTTCTTCCTGTTTTGGGTTACCTAACAAAAGCCAGCGTAGCTACATTTAGAATAACACTTCTTGGGAACTCCTTGGCTGTCCACTGGTTAGGACTCTGCACTTCCATGGCAGGGGGCACGGGTTCAATCCCTGGTCGGGGAAAATCCTGCAAGCCCCACAGCCAAAAAAAACCTCAAAACAAACAAACAAAAATAACAGTTCTTTTTTTGTGTGTTAACATGTAACATAAAATTTACCACTTTAACCATTTTAAAGTGTACAGTTCAGTGGCATTAACTAAATTTACATTGTTGTGCAACCATCACCACTCTGCATCTCCAAAACTCTTTCCTCATCCTAAAATGAACACTTCTTATCCTAACTTACTAGTAGGAGAGTAGGGTTATTGGGGTAGAGAGGAATAAAGAAAAGAATAGTATATTCTATGTGTTAGTCATGTCCCTGACAGAAAGAGAGTGTGAACAGGAGGATCTTGACCATGGTTAACAGTCTGCCACCAGACATCCTGAAGAGACATGTGTAGAGAACAGCTCAGATAATGCACACTTTTCTTTGCTATGGCATCATGTCTTTGATCCCATAGGTGTAACCCTTGGATCTGTTGTGCTGGGTTGAATCTCAGGTGATCTTACAGTGTTTTTTTTAATCCCTATAGCCTCAAATCTCAAACTTGGCCATTCCTTGGGGCCATGAAAACTTTTCTCTACCGTTAAGAAGAGGCTCAGAAAGATGAAGCCAAGAAAAAGAGTGATAAGGAAAAGGAAGGCGTTCTCTTAAAGGCACAGAGCAATTGGTTTCAGACATCTATCTACACACTCACTGCCTTGTTGCTCTTGTGCCCCACTCTGAATTCTCCTTGGTCTTCTAGACAGGATAGATAGTGGGAGGATAAGACTCTAGGCCTTTTTACTATACCAGCTACATTGAAGGGAATAGCATCAAACAACCCAAAGTAATAGGACATTTCAAGGGAAGGAAATCGCAAAGCCGAAAGAAAACTGAAAAGTCCAAAGGGAATGAAGAAATCAAAAAAGTCCTCCCCAAAGATTCTAAAATAATGATAATGATATAATAATAATAATAATAATTACTATATGCTTATAAAAAATCCTATGAGGAAGGTGCAATTGTCCCCCCATTTTTTTATTATTATTATTTTTTTGCGGTACACGGGCCTCTCACTGCTGTGGCCTCTCCCGTTGCGGAACACAGGCTCCAGACGCGCAGGCTCAGCGGCCATGGCTCACGGGCCCAGCCGCTCCGCGGCATGTGGGATCTTACCGGACCGGGGCACGAACCCGTGTCCCCTGCATCAGCAGGCGGACTCTCAACCACTGCGCCACCAGGGAAGCCCCTGTCCCCCCCATTTGTGATGAAAATCTAAGGCATGGAGAGGTTAAGTAACTGTATTCAACTCATTCATTCCACTAATACTTACCTGTTTGAGGAGAGGTACTAGGGATACAACACTAAACATAATTGATATAGCCATTCTGCCCTCATGGAATTTACAGTCAACTGGAGGAGACAAACAAAAAGGCAAACAGGCAACTGAATAAAATAATTTCAGATTGAATCAAGTGTTATGAAGGAAATATATGAAGAAGAGGGTGAGTCTGGGAGTAATTTAGGCAGGGTAGTGAGGGATGACCTGTCCTTGGAGATGAGTTTTAAACAGTCCCTTGAAGGAAGAGAAAGAGCTAGTCATTCAAAGCATGAAGGAAGAGTTCCAGGCAAGATGAATTGCATATGCAAAGAGCTTGGAATATTCCTAAAACTGAAATAAAACCTATTTGGCTGGAGTGTGAAGAGGGGTGTGGGAATAAGGCATTAGATGACATTGAAAGAGTCTAGATCATGCAGGGCTTGTAGACCACAATAAAGAATTTGGGCTTTACTCTTTCTTTTTTATGTATACTGATATGTTAACTGCTGTTAGTTCCTGGTAGTGGGGTTACAATTGGTTTTTATATTTTTCTTCTTTTTTTAACCTGTATTTCTGAAGTTTTTAGAACAAACATATATTACTTATGTAAAAAACATACATCTTTTTTCTTTTAAAAATTGATGTGATACTATATATTTTCATTTATATGAAATGTCAATCAATGGCAAATCTACAGAAACAGAAAGAACATCAGTGGTTTCCTGGAGTTTGGGTGGGAGTGGGAAGGGACTGGAAACAGGCATGAGGGAAGCTTCTGGTGATGAAAATGCTGTAAAACTGGATTATGATGATGGTTGCCCAGATCTATAAATTTATAAAAAACAAACAAATGTAATTGTATGCATAAAATGGGTAAATTTTCTGGCATGTAAAATAGACCTCGATAAATCTGAAAAAATGGAAGTGAGTACAAACATGGGATGATTTCTAAAACTAGAGATAAAATAAACCACCCACAGAAGGCAAAAGAAAAGTTAAGTTGTTCTGGAACCTGTAAAGGACCTTAAAATTTACCCAAACTTGTACCCTTTTGCAGAACAACCTATGTCTGCTGCTTCAAGCTGCTCTTAATCTATTAGGAGTTGAAATGAGAGGTAGTAGTGGTATGGGCAAAATATGAGAAAAATGCACTATGAATTATGAGATAAAAATAATAAAATATACTACAACAGAAACAGAAATAATAGCTTCGGATATGACCATCAAACTTTAGCTTTGTAAGACAATTCTTTACAGTTAAACATTTTTTGCCTGCTTAAAATCTTTTGAACAGCTCCTTCAAAGTTTGTTAACTTTTTGTAGTAAGAATCTCCTTTCTCAAATTAGAATCCCCAAACTTATGTTTCCCAGCCTCTCTGTTCCTGGACTCGTGACCTAAGTTGCACCAGGCACAAGCATTTGCATGAACCTTTGTTTCAGAGGTGAGGACACAGATAGGGTGGAAAGCAGTTGTTTGTCTGGCAGAGGACAGGAGGCAGAATGTTTCCAAGATGGGTGGTGGTGGAAACTTTCTTACCAGGTCAATTTGGTTTTGGAAGGTTTTTTCCCTTGGGGTTTGGGAGCGTTTTCTGTTTATTTATTGCTGTGTAACAAACTACTTCAAAACTTAGGAGCTTCAAACAACAACTGTGTTATTATTTCTCATAATTCTGTGGGTCAGGAATTTGAACAGGGCACAGAGGGAAAGTTCATATCTATTCCATGTGGTGCCTGCAGGAGGCTGGTCCATCCAAGATGTAAGTGAAACGTACACGTCTGGTGCCTCACGTAGGGTAACTCAGATTGCTAGAGGCTGGCTGGAAGAGCTCAAAATAGGTCATAGAAAACAGGGGGCCTTATTTCTCAAATTTGGTTGGGTTCCTCAGGTCTTCACTATCTAGTCTTGTGCCCTCAACTCTCCATGTGGTTTCTGCATCTGGTTTCTCCCACAGGGTAGCTGGGCTTCTTATAGACAGAGCATAACAGCAAATGCTGCTAGGCCTTCCCAAAGCTTAGGCCCAGAACTGGCACAGTGTCACCCCATTGCATTCTTTTGGTTAAAATAAGTCACGATAAGATACAAGGCAATTCCAGTTTCAAGGGACGGGGTCTCCACAAGGGTTTGACAACCAAGAGGAATGGTTCATTACAGGCCACCAATGTTAACTATTTACTACACTCAACCTAAAGCCTTCTCCTCCAGTCTTTCAGATTATTCAGTAAACTCTTGCATTAAATATAACAAATACCTTTCTGCTTGGAATATCTAGAGTAAGATTCTTTTGACTGTAGCAAAGAACTCTGCCTTACGCAATTCTCAATGCAAATATTTTCTCTATGATTAAAGAAAAAAAAGATCCCAATAACAGTAGCAAGTTTATTTCTCTTCTTCTTACCCCTTCATGTGATTATTGAAATTCCAATATGGTCCCCCCAATTCTTCCACAATTATTTTTAGGGGCCCTTGTTGTTTTTTCAAGTCAAATTCTTCCTCCCTAAAAGACATCAAGCATAGAAGGTTAAAGTTGAGTTTTTCAACCTTTCAAAGAAAGGTTATTCTTATAATATTTAAAGATGAGTATGAAAAGATCCCTAATTCACTTTACAAATCCAATATGATGCTAACACTAAAACATATAAAAGGTAGCATTAAAAAAAACTTATAGTCCAATCTCATTTATGAATATAATTACAAACTTTAAAAAAATGGCAGCTCGAAATAGATTTGCCATATCATCCAGCAATCCCACTCCTGGGCATATATCCAGGCAAAACTATAATTCAAAAAGATACATACACCCTTATGTTCATAACAGTACTATTCACGATAGCCAAGACATAGAAATAACCTAAATGTTCATCCACAGATGAATGGATAAAGAAGATGTGTACATATATACAATGGAATATTACTCAGCCACAAAAAAGAATGAAATAATGCCATTTGCAGCTACATGGATGTACCTAGAGATTACCACCCTAAGTGAAGTAAGTCAGAACAAGAAAGACAAATACCATATGATATCAGTTATATGTGGGATCTAAAATATGACACAAATGAACTTCTCTACGAAACAGAAACAGACTCACAGACAGAGAACAGACTTGTGGTTGCCAAGGGGGAGGGGAAGTGGGAGAGGGATAGACTGGGAGTTTGGGACTAGCAGATGCAAACTATTATATATAGACTAGATAAACAACAAGGTCCTATTGTATAGCATAAGAACTATATTCAATATCCCATAATAAACCATAATGGAAAAGAATATGAAAAAGAATAACTGAATCACTTTGCTGTACACCAGAAACTAACACAGCATTGTAAATCAACTACACTTCAATTTAAGAAAAAATGGCAACTCAAATCCAACAGTTATTACAAATACAATAAATACAAACTTGAACGTGATGATCAAGTAGTTTCAGGATTGCAAAGATGACTCAGTGTTAGACAATATATTTTTTAAAATAAATTTATTTATTTATTTGTTTGTTTATGGCTGCGTTGGGTCTTTGTTGCTGCACCCGGGCTTTCTTTAGTTGTGGTGAGCAGGGGTTACTCTTCGTTGTGGTGAGCAGGCTTCTGATTGCAGTGGCTTCTCTTGTTGCAGAGCACGGGCTCTAGGCGCACAGGCTTCAGTAGTTGTGGCACGTGGGCTCGGTAGCTGTGGCTCATGGGCTTCAGTAGTTGTGGCATATGGGCTCTAGAGCGCAGGCTCAGTAGTTGTGGTGCACAGGCTTAGTTACTCCGGAGCATGTGGGATCTTCCCGGAGCAGGGATCAAACCCATGTCCTCTGCACTGGCAGGCAGATTCTTAACCACTGCGCCACCAAGGAAGTCCCTAGACAATATTTAAATAACATATTAATAGGGAAAAGTGGAAAAAATGATTATGTGTTAGGATATTATACTTGAACTTTTGACTGAGGTACTGAGCAATGATGGATTAATTTCAAAGTGAGTCATGAGACAGACCAATCTTCAGATTTTCAAATGAATGATAACTCATCTTGGATCCCATTCCCACTCTAAGAACATTAAAAAGAACCAGATATGGGGGGGGGATTCAAGACATTTCTGAACAGATTTTTTTTTAAGAGAAAATTTATGGTATATTTTGTGTCTCAAATGCCCCAAGCAGCAGAGGTAGAAGGTTGCTCCCGATTCCCAAGTCAGGGGCTTTAATAAGATCTCTTAGAAAATGAACATACCTCCCTCTGGTGGGGGAACAGAGAAGGTGGGGCAGACTGGAGCCTTGACTCCTGACCGAGAAGACTCACGAAAGGGCAATGAGACTCCAAAAGAGAAACCATGTGGAATACTGTTGGAAACCCAGGAGCTGAGTGGAGAGTGGCAGACCATTCTGTTGCCCATGTCATGGGAGTTGTAGATGGAGGATAGCAGCAAGGAGCCTCAGGAAGTGTTCACAAAAGTCTCAATGCAGAAAAAGATAGCTTTAAACATTTGATGGTCCCTTTGATCCAGCAATTCCAATCATAGGTATGTGCCTAATAAAATTATAGACATATGTATATCAAAGACATGTACAAGGTGTTTATAGCAGAATTATTTGTATTAGCCCAGACTGAAGGCTTCCCAAGTGTAGAATGGACAAGTAAATGTGGTATATTCAGACAATGGAATATTATCCAGTAGTAAGTGAAAGAATGACTTACTGAATCATTCAATGATATGAATGAATCTCACAGATGTTGAGTGAAAGAAATGAGATATAAAATATTACATTCTCTATAATTCCGTTTACAGAGAAGTCAAAAAAATAGGCAAAACTACCCATATTAAAATAGGTCAGCATAGTGGTTGAATTTAGAGTAAGCATGTGGCTAAAAGGTGGTACAAGGGAGAATTCTGGAGTCTGGCAATACTCTGTTTCTTGATTTGGGTCCTAGTTACATGGAAAATCTCATTTTGCAAAATTTCATTGAGCTGTGTCATGTATGCTCCTCTCTATATGTTTGTGATATTTTATTTTAAAATTTAGTCACAAGCAAATTTTCTAGGCTCAGAGAATATGAGGTCATCTTACAATAGTAGAAGTTAAGTATAAGTTGTCTGTTTCCCTTTCACTTCCTCCTCCAAGGGAGTGAGTGGAAAAGAGAGAAGAGATTGACTATATTTCCTTCCATAAAAACAGGCATCCCACCTGAAACCAGGCCCACCTAAAACTGTGTGGGTGGAGCAATCTTACCTTTGAATGCAGATTGAAGCGTTAATATATTTCAATTCATATATTGGACAAGACATTCTAATTACTGAATTAAAAATACATTTTGCCTCCTACAATGATGTCTGGACTTCCAATCACCTAAGAGTAATCAGAGTAGTCAAACTTGGGAATTCTCTGACAGTCATTGTGCACTTTCACTGCTGAGGACCCAGGTTCAATCCCTGGTCAGGGAACTAAGATCCTGCAAGCTGTGCTGCAGCCAGAAAAAAAAAAAAAAAAAAACTCGAACTTGAGTTTCATCCAAGGGGAAGCAATAAACCTTGCCCCTTGAATACATGTTAAAGGGACCATGGGAAACAACGTATAGGTGCATTTTGATTACATCCCACTGGTTTTCTTGTTCAATATACCACTTATAGTGCTCACTACAGATGCAAAAATAGGCTTTTGGTTAAAAAAAAAAGGAAATTAGTGAGAGAAAGATACTTTCTTAATATAAAAACAATTTCTAATCTAATCAGTCAGAAATATATTTAAAGGGATTAAATGTAAGAATTATTTCACATTAATGGCCTGATTTATTCAAATTGTCCTGAGAATTCTATCCAATGCAGTAAGCTAGGTAACAGAAGTAAGTTATAACTACCAAGACTGAAGAGAAAAAATTGGCACTATTTGGAGACACTATAACTATTACCAAAATATGCCAAGAAAATGTACTAAATAGATGTTAGAATTAATTCTGAACTGTTTTAACTGTCTTTAAGAGGAATATATTAAAAATTAGTAGCTTTAAAAAATATCCTAATAATTATATAAAGGTGAAAATAGGCAAAACTAACCTGTCTTGATAGAGGTCAGAATAGTAGTTGAGTTTAGAGTAACAGTAGTAACTGAGATGTGGTCCAGTTAGAGAATGTACTGGAGGGAAAACCCCAAAAGCAAAACACTAATCCAAACAAAAACAAACCTTTCACATACAGGTGGCCAAGGGGCACATGAAAGGATGCTCAACAGCACTAATTATTAGAGAAATGCAAATCAAAACTACAATGAGGGGCTTCCCTGGTGGCGCAGTGGTTGAGAGTTCGTGCCCCGGTCTGGGAGGATCCCACATGCCGCGGAGCGGCTGGGCCGGGAGCCATGGCCGTTGAGCCTGCGCGTCCGGAGCCTGTGCTCCGCAACGGGAGAGGTCACAATAGCGCGAGGCCCACATACCGCAAAAAAACAAACAAACAAAAAACTACAATGAGGTATCACCTCACACAGGTCAGAATGGCCATCATCAAAAAATCTATAAACAATAAATGCTGGAGAGGGTGTGGAGAAAAGGGAACCCTCCTGCACTGTTGGTGGGAATGTAAATTGATACAGCCACTGTGGAGAACAGTATGGAGGTTCCTTAAAAAACTAAAAATAGAACTACCATATGACCCAGCAATCCCACTATTGAGCATATACCCTGAGAAAACAATAACTCAAAAGGACACATGTACCCCAGTGTTCATTCCAGCACTATTTACAATGCCAGGACATGGAAACAACCTAAATGTCCAATAACAGATGAATGGTTAAAGAAGGTGTGGTACATATATACAATGGAATATTACTCAGCCGTAAAAAGGAAGGAAATTGGGTCATTTGTAGAGATGTGGATGGACCTAGAGTCTGTCATACAGAGTGAAGTAAGCCAGAAAGAGAAAAACAATTATCATATATTAATGTATACATGTGGAATCTAGAAAAATGGTACAGATGAACCTATTTCCAGGGCAGGAATAGACGCAGATATAGAGAATGGACATGTGGATATGGAGGGGGAAGGAGAGGGTGGGACAAATTGGGAGATTAGGATTGACATATAAACACTACCATGTGTAAGATAGATAGCTAGCAGGAACATGTTGTAAAGTGCAGGAAGCTCAGCTTGGTGTTCTGTGACGACCTAGATGGGTGGGATGGGGGGGATGGGAGGGAGGTCCAACAGGTAGGGGATATAGGTATACATATAGCTGATTCACTTCATTGTACAGCACAGACTAACACAACATTGTAAAGCAACTATACTCCAATAAAAAACAAGCAAACAAACAAAAACAAACCTTTAAAACCTAGTAATAGAGATTTCCCTGGTGATCCAGTGCATAAGACTCCGTGCTCCCAATGCAGGGTTCGATCCCTGGCCAGGGAACTAGATCCTGCATACCTCAACTAAGAGTCTGCATGCTGCAACTAAAAAAAGTATCCTGCATCCTGCAACTAAACATCCCGCATGCCACAACAAGATCCAGCGTGCGGCAACTAGGACCCGGCAAGCCAAAAAAAAAAAAAAAAAAATATATATATATATATATATTTTAAAAGCCTAGTAATAAATTTAACACAGATTTATAAGATTCATGGGGCAAAACTGTATATGGTTTACTGAAGTATATAAAAGAAACTCTAGAATAAATGGAGAGATATATTCTTGGATGGGGGGATTCAATACCATAAAAATGTCAATTATCTAAACATTTCTAGTAATTCCTTGATAAAATGATTGTAAAGTTCACCTGAATGGTTGCCCATGTCATTTAAAGAAAAGGCCCTATACAAACTATTTCCCTCCCATTAGCTTTTATTCCCCATATCCAATCTCTATGCCATTTGCTGTCTCTTCTCTAGCCATACTGGCCTCCTTGTTACTTCTTCAACATGCCAGGCAAGTTCCTGCCTCACACCCATTGCAATTGCTAGTCCCTCTTTCTGGAATGCTCTTTCTCTAAATAGCTGCATGCTTACTCCCTCAACGCCTACAGGTCTTTGCTCAAATGTTATCCACTTAGGGAGGCCTTCCCTGATTACCTGATCTAAAATTAGAACACCCGACCTACCCGCCACCACCCACATGCATTTCCTTCCCCACTTCTTTGCTTATTTTTTCACAGCACTTATCCTCATCTGGCATGCTATATATTTTTTACTTACTTGTTTATTGCTTACATCAACTGTTGACCCCTTCTAACAGAAAACTCACACATGCACATAGAAAACACATTGATCAAAAAAGCTAAATTTATTTTACTTTTGCTTAAGGGAAAGCATCACCATGACAGGGTCTAAGGGGTGCCTCAGAATGAGGAAATTAGGGAGAGGCATTTATAGAGATTTAAGACCTGGGCTGGGCAATTTAAAGGCAGGTCTTGCAAGCTGGGGAACTGGTTGAGGGTGAGCAGAGTTTATGATATAATAGCTTTGGATCAGTGGACTCAGTAAAGCAAGAATTTTGAAGCAAGTCTTGATGAGCTAGCAGTTTTGATAAACAAACTAGTTAGTTCACGTTATATTCCCCAACCAGAAGCCAGTATTTTTGCTTTGTTATTATTTAACACAGGGACTTGAGAATTATGTTGGTTTAAATTCCCAGTCCCCTCTTTTATCATTCTCTAGGCTAATGTGGAAGAGTATTATCATTTGGGGACATAATCAAACTGGATCTACACCATGTTTGATATGTGGTGGTTGAGTGTAATTTCTGATATTAGTTGTTCTAACTTCTACAAGTGTCAACTTTTCTTGTTTTGTTTTGTTTGTTTTTGGTGGGAGATCATCAGCAGGCAGAGTGACTGCTCAACTGCCTTAAGATTCTTGAGTTTTGCATTTGAGCAGGGTGACACAAACAAATGCTAACCTAATTTGGATAAAGATTAAATTAATAGAATAGTTTCCATTTCAAATATGAAGAGCTCTCAGAACCAGAGATTTGGGTATTAGCCAGATTATTTAGTCTCATGATATTTGTTTTTTCCAGATCTTTTTAGTAATATTAAAGATCCCAGAGAAATCTAAGTACAACATTATTTCCCTTAGCACATGCTCTCCTTCAAGAAGCCATTACAACATCTAGTGACTGTTTTGAACCATTGTTTGTCCAACCTCATGAAATTTTAGGTGAGTTCCATAGTCTTAGACACCTTATCTAGTTTTACTATTTTCTGAACCATAAGCATGTAGGATTACTCCTACTTTTCAGGCCTCTTGGAATGCATAAAATGAAAAGCCTTGGGTATAGAAGAAGGCAGTCCCCCAAATATTCAGTTTTTAAAGTTTTTGAACTCAAATCAAATCCAAATTTTCCTTTGTTGAATAAATTGTTTAAAGATATTTTTTTCTGTGAAGGGAATTTTGTGGGCTAAAATGAAACCTGGGTGATATTGGAATCTATCTTGAAAGCAGGCATCAATTAACCAAGATAACTTATCTCTATTCAATCTGCTAGCAGCAGTCAGTTTTTGTACCACAAATTTAATACCAGTAGCAAGAGGACAACCAATGGTATATTTTTTGTAATAATATCTCTATGGAGTTGTCAAATGGTATGGTAATGTTTTTCAACATTATATAAGTATTGTTGGTGTCAGGAAATTATATTTGTAATAAAGAGATCATTAGTTGGTTCAAGGGAAAGAGCTTGGGGTTAAGTGCACTAGTGTTCTTTTCTTATAAAAGTGATATAGTCTTTGAATATGCTCCATCTGTTTTTTTTTGTTTTTTTTTTTTTTCTTTCTTTTTGTGGTATGCAGGCCTCTCACTGTTGTGGCCTCTCCCGTTGCGGAGCACAGGCTCCGGACGCGCAGGCCCAGCGGCCACGGCTCACGGGCCTAGCCGCTCCGCGGCATATGGGATCCTCCCAGACCGGGGCACGAACCCGTATCCCCTGCATCGGCAGGCGGACTCTCAACCACTGCGCCACCAGGGAGGCCCAACTCCATCTGTTTTTAAACCCTTTCCAAGCTCTATTTCTATTGATTACAAAGGCTAGCTCCTACAAAAGTTTCCTATAATAAGTTTGTCAAGCTGAAAATTCTGAGAATAGAGTCCTCCATAAAACTACTCTCACTTCAGATACTAGCCATAATTGTGGGCGTCCCCAGGGTGACCCTCACTTTTGACCAGTTGCCTGCAAATTCAGGGTTTCCCATGACCACCCTCAGGTTTGATAACTCACTAAAAAGACTCACAGAATTTAGTAAAAGTGCTACACTTATGGTTACAGTTTTATTATAGCAAAAGGCTACAAATTAGAACCAGCCAAAAGAAGATACATAGGATGAAGTCAGGGAGAGTTTCAAACATGAAGTTCCTATCATCCTCAGGGATGTGTTACCTTTCCAGCATCAAAGTGTGAAAATACTCAATGAGTACTGCCAACCAGGGAAGCTCACCTGAGCTTTAGCATCCAGAGTTCTTATTGATGTTTCATTACTTAGGCACGATTGATTTAATCATTACGCATCTGGTTGAACTTAAACTTCAGGCTCTCTTTCTTCCCCAGAGGTCAAGCTGATATCACATGGCTCACAGTCCCAACCCTCTAATCACATGGATTGTCCTTCTGGTCTGGCCCCCATCTGAGTCACCTCATTAGCATAAACTGTCTGGTTTGGTCTGAGGAGTCCACCATGAATAACAAAGACTCCCCTATCACCCAGTAGGTTTTAAGGGTTTCGAGATTATCTCCTAAGAACTAGGGACAAAGGCCAGTCAAATGATTTATTACACAGTCCCCAAGTGTTTTTTCTTTAGAGGAGGAACATGATAGGGCATTTCTGGATGTCTAACCTGTTGTGTTACTCAAAAAAAAAAGTCACTTAGTGGTTGAATCCAGTTACCCAGGAAATCAACTGATTTATTATAGGGAACTAATATAAAAGGAAAATGAATGGCACCCCAAGGAAAGAGAATATAAACTCAAGAGTTTATTTGATTTTGTGTTTTAGCCAAATCACAACAAAATTGTAGCCAAGCATTAGACTTTTACCAAGGAGTGACTAGGGATGCAAAAAGCATTGTTAAGGTTAACGATCTTGTAAATATCATAGTTAATAATCCAAAACCTTAAGGCAACCAAGAGGAAAGAAAACAGCTTGGCAAATAAAGAGCAAAATCATGCTTATTGACACATGGCAGTCTACGACTCCATGTGACTTTAGAGCATATTTCACAAGTCTTGGTTGGAAACTATCTACTTCATGCAGTCATCTTCTTGATCTAAGAGTCCTAGGTGGAAGCTGTCTCCTCCTGATCTTGTCATTTTTGGTCAGTACAGTTTTCCAGTAATTTAAATGACTTAAATCTCTCTGCTTAAAAGAAGTGGTTCTAAGGATCAACATTCTAGAGTTTTGCTGTAGTGTCTGTTTTTTACAGTGACTGAAGCATATTATGAAAAGAAAGGAGACTCCAAGGCTTTTTGATTTGTATCACAAAGTGTATTATCATGGTCCCTGATTGACAGAGACATTGGAACTTAATAGCCTAGAAATAAAAACTTTTTGGAGATATTTATTGTACCAGTCTTTGGACATGATCAAAAGTATATTTCTAAGATATGTCAGTCAGGGACCAGACAAGAGACAGAAACTACATCAGTTTTTTGAACAGGGAAAATTTAATAAAAATAATTATTAACTAATAGGAGACAGAGATAAAAGAAGAGTCTAAGGGATCTAGAATAGCAGGTGCATAAAAGCAGCTCCTACCTCTAGGTTGAGGAGGAATAAGCAATAAAAGAACTGGAGACTAGGCGAAGAACCTCCTCTCACCAAACACTCCCCCAAGGCTGAGATTCAGACCTCTTCAAAGAGGACATACCTACCACATACACAGCCACACAGGCTGCCAGGAGTGAAGAAACTCACTAGAGTGGTCTGTAGAATTGGTTCACCATTGCTGGAGAGTGTGGGCAGCCTGGATCAGTCAGTAGAAGTGGCCAGCTGCCGCCAGAGGATGTAAGTTGGCTGGACCTGATCTAAAGTAGTGTCAAGAAGAGAAAGAATAGCCTGAGAATAAAGCTGGAGCTCCTCTGTTGGAGAATGATAATGGAGATCTACAGCCTAAAGGAAAAATGTCTTCCTGCAGCTGTGGCCATGCAGTGTCACTCCACTGAACAACCATAACATTTCATTTGCTGGCCACAGAGATATGATTGTGGGGACCAGCACTGGTATCATGAATCAGGGCAAAAAGTGTAGATTTGGAGCAGAGCAATGATATCAAATTGATGACTGGTGCATAAGTAGTTCTTGGTTACTGAAAATGTTTTATAGTTTTGTTTTTATCCAAATTTGATAAAGAGTTCTCACAACAGTTTTAAGTTGATTAAATTTGGAGAATGTCAAACAAGCCTAATTATTTTTACTATTTTTCTTTTATAAGTCTTTGGCTGTGCTGGTGGCTATTCCAGTAAACTTGAAGAAAGTTTTGATTTACAAGAAAGCTTAACAGTCTGACTATTCTGAATTTGGGACAGAAAAAATCAAGAAGAGTTGTCAGAGGAGATAAGATACAAACATGAGTTATCTTATTCAAAGTCAAGAAATAGTTACAGGTAATAAATAGGAAATACACAACAATATGTAATAATGTTATTAGAAACTTAACTTTTCTTTTTGGCCACACCGCGCAGCTTGTGGGATCTTAGTTCCCCGCAGGGATTGAACCCGTGCCCTTGGCAGTGAAAGTGTGGAGCCCTAACCACTGGACTGCCAGGGAATTCCTGAACTTAACTTCTTTTTTAACTTCTTGTCAAAATGATTCAGAAATATGCCAAAAGTCTAGAGAATTAGACTATTTGGGGAATAAAAAAGAACTTTTATTTATCTGAGCCAAAATAATCAGGTTACTTTACAGGGAAAAAATAATCAGATTCTAATTACTTTTTGTTTTCCATCCATATTAAAATTAACACTAAAGAATACATAGGCTCTCAACTTTGTCTTCTATTATTTCTCTTATTTTAAATAAACTTTTTGAATTTATCTTTGTATACCTTTTTATGCATGCATTTAGACATATACAAATATATAAATACAGTAAGTCGCCTACGCATGAACGAATTCTGCTCCGAGAGTGTGTTTGTTAAGTCCCATTTGTTCGTAAGTCCCAACAAAGTTAGCCTAGGTACCCAACTAACACAATCGGCTATACAGTACTGTACTGTAATACGTTTATCATACTTTTCACACAAATAATACATAGAAAACAAGCAAACACAAGAAATAAAGAAAACATTTTTAATCATACAGTACAGTACCTTGAAAAGTAGTACAGTACAACAGCTGGCATCCAGGGGCTGGCATCAAGTGAACAGGCAAGAAGAGTTACTGACTGGAGGAGGGAGAGGAGGTGGGAGATGGTAGAGCTGAAGGATCGTCAGCAGTAGGAGATGGAGGGCAAGCTGCAATTTCACTCATGCCTGATGTTGATGGAACGCATGTTCGCGTCTTTGAAAGTTTGCAGCTTGAAGGTTCGTATGTAGGGGACTTACTGTACACTAATAGATGATTAAATTAATGGTTTTAACTAGCTTTAAAATATAACTTTAAAATATATTTAGCATTAACAGAGCAATGTATATATGTTGTTGAATATAACATCTTTATATACTGCAACAATATCCTTAAACAACAAACAGGCATGCCATATTTACGGTTTTGATTGCAAATTCCTCTTTCTATTTAATGATTCTCATTATTACAAATTTTGGAATTTTAAAACATAAGAGAAATTATAAGGTAGGAAACCAAGAACTATCTTGCTAATTTTTTCCACTGAGCATGGATATAGGTATAGGTATATGGATTATACTACTTTAATACATTTTAAGTAGGCAGAATTATATATGTGTGTATATAATAATTTAAAAACATTTGCACATCTTGCTATTGCTATTCTATAGCCATTCCATATATAAAAATTAGGACCAAGAGTAGTTTAAAATTATTTTTAGTGGTCTATTTTTTTTTAGTGGTCTTTTTTTACATAAAAATTATTTGAGTAACCACAGTCTGTTTGTTAACAAACTTATTTTAATATAAATTTAAGGTCTTAAGATTGACTAAAAAATCTGGAAATTACAATTTGTGTTAACTCATTGAATCCTTATCACGCACAGTATTGTAAGAATCCATGAGATTATATCCTTTAAAAATATCCATTACTGGAATTTCCCTGCTGGCGCAATGGTTGGGAATCTTCCTGCCGATGCAGGGGACACAGGTTTGATTCCTGGTCTGGGAAGATCCCACGTGCCACAGAGCAGCTAAGCCTGTGTGCCGCAACTACTGAGCCTGCGCTTGAGAGCCTCCGAGCCACAACTACTGAGCCCGTGCACCACAACTACTGAAGCCTATGCACGCTAGAGCCCACGCACTGCAAATAATGAGCCCATGCACTGCAACTATGGAAGCCTGTGTGCTCTGGGGCCCGCATGCTGCAACTACTGAGCCCACATGCTGCAACTACTGAAGCCCGTGTGCCTACAGCCCATGCTCTACAACAAGAAAAGCCACCGCAATGAGAAGCCCGTGCACCACAACGAAGAGTAGCCCCACTCACTGCAACTAGAGAAAGCCTGTGCGCAGCAACAAAGACCCTGCACAGCCAAAAAGAAAAAAAGAAAAAGAAAAAAGTATCCATTACTGCAATTTCATTTAGCCAAATACAGTTTTATGTTTGTAATCTTTTTTCTTTTTTGGCTGCATGGCACAGCCTGCAGGATCCTAGTTCCCAGACCAGGGACCTACCCCCGGGCCCACAGTAGTGAAAGCGCAGAGTCCTAACCACTGGACCCCCAGGGAATTCCCTTATGTTTGTAATCTTAAACCATCCATGGAAATAATAACTTACTGGGCCCATAGAATTAATGTAGAAATTTAAAAGGTTTAAATCATGAGAAACTAAACCCAAGGCATGTATTAAAAAAATATGTAATATATATATATTTAGCTAACATTTTTATTGTGAGAAAGTCAGAGAGACGACAAAGTTGTTTTAAGCTAAAGGTGTTACGACTAATATATCCAAAGAATCATCTATTTATCAGTAATATTACATGGACTTTAAAAAATTTTAAGTAAACTTGTATATTTACATATAAAACATTTTAAAAAAAGACTTTTGAACTCATGCTAAAAGCTCTGAGTGTCTAGCTTTCCTTCTTATCTTACCTAAACTCACCTCCAAAGTAACTCACAATGAGCAAAGTAGGGAAGGCTCTTTTTTAGGGAGGTTTTAAAGGGTTTTGCTAGCAAGGAACGCCTTGGGATGGATGAATTGTTGGGCAGAGTGTGGAGGAAGGTCTTGAGGCAAGTCTTAATGAGAAAGCTTTTGGTCTTGATAAATAAACTTTTTAGTTCACAGCATTATCTTACAGGAATAGGTATTTTCTGGAGCAAATAGATTATTTTTGCTTGGTGTCAGTAGTATTTAACATAGGGACAAGAAAGCATGCTTGGTCTTATGAGGGTGTAACTCATTGATAGGGATTATGTTGGTTTCCCCTGTGTCCCCTCACTAAAATGTAAGTTCCATGAGAGCAGAGATTTTTGTGTGTACTGTTTGCGTTTATATTTTTATAACCTACAACATCTAGCAAATAGTAAGCGTTCAGTAAATATTTGTTAACAAATCTTAATTAATTAAATGCATAGAAAATTTTGAAAAATGAGATGGCCTAGAAGTTAAAAATGTACTATAAAGGTATAATAATTAAAACATGGTGATATTGGGACATAGACAGATAGATACATTGATGCGAATAAAAAATGCAGACATAAAGATATATGTGTGTATACATATCTGTATATCTATCTATAAGCATATCTATCTATAAGTATATGTATAGATAGATATCTCCCAAACTTTCAGTCCTCTTAAAGAGTCATCCTTCTCAAGTATATTTTTTTTAAAAGGGGAGGGGTTTGTCTTACAGTTGCTTCTGAGTTGGCCACTGCTTCTCTGCCAGTGAGCCCCTCAATGCTTCTGTGTTCCTTTGAGTTGCTCACAACCTGGAACTCATTAACTGCACTTTCCTCCTTCATCAATGTGGACATCTCTACAAGGGATTCTACAGAAGGCAAGAAGAGGGTAATATGGGGGTAGGCCTAGCTTTGCTTCATGAATTGGACCTTCCTTCCATCTACAACTCCAACTATAAAGCTATTCTCTGGTGAGAGTTGTAACATTTAAGACTATACATTAAATGTGCCTTTTTACAAAGCTGGAGACAAAGATGCCCACTAAGCTATAAACTTAGAGGTCCACTATGTACTCCCTCAGTTCTTCTCTCCTCATTCTTCAGACTGAGGCCAGAGTGCTTCCTTTTTCCTTTTGGGAAATCCTAACTTCTAACCAAAGAGGATAGTCTAGCAGTCCCACGCAGGTTAAGAAATCTGGACCTCTTTCAGACCTTCCCACTAGAGAGAAATGCACATAGCTTCTTTATTTTTTTTGGAAGTCTAAGTAAATATGGGACTAGAAATAGATATCATTCATATCACTTAAGTATAAATATTGGAGAATGCTAGTTTAAATTTACAAGCAGAAGAAAAACACATTCCTATTGCCCATAATTTGCAAAAACACCACTAGTCATATTGGAATAATTACTTCACATTGTTATACAAACTGACTTTGGTTCCTTTCTTTCATTATGGCCCTCACTCCCACTCCTTAACATTTCTACTTTCAAATTGTGCTTTTTAGATTGGCCAGGAATAATAATAAATAGGCTCAGTGTTTAAATTAAATATTTAATTTAAATTTATATTTCTTTAAAGGATGCTACCTTATCTACAATGACTTGGCTGCAGCTTTATAATTATTCATTATAAGGTTATGAATTAAATTCTTAGACTTGGTACAAACTTTCTAAATTCTGATGGCAGTAGTGGTGTATTAGTGATTTAATGCATCTAGTTACATTAAA
Organism: Mesoplodon bidens; assembly: GCF_964165515.1. Taxonomy (NCBI): domain Eukaryota; kingdom Metazoa; phylum Chordata; class Mammalia; order Artiodactyla; family Ziphiidae; genus Mesoplodon; species Mesoplodon bidens. The sequence continues at coordinate 63,475,830 of NC_138162.1, read as the reverse complement.
AAGTGGCATTTCTGTATGTTACTAAACTTCATCAGTGATCAGATAAATGCAAATTAAAAGAACATTAGAACAATGGCATATCACTTTTTGCTTATCAGATTGGAAACATTTCAATACCGCAAAAATATCTGCTGCTGGCAAGGGCAGAAAGAAGTAGATACTCTCATACAATGTTGATATTTCTTTAAATTGATACTCTTTCTGAAAAGTAACCTGGTACTATGTATAAAAAATTAAAGTACAGCTATCAAATGTTGACTCCTTAAAAGCTCATCATAAAAACTGTTAAGTTTATTAGATTTACTGTAGTAAGGAAGAACACTACCTTGATTGAGCCTTAGTAGTGACTCAAAATGAAAAATTAGGGCCAGTTATTTTTAGGGTTTTAGGGAGAGAAGCAAGTCAGGGAAATGTTTGGGATTAGGCAGAGTTTATGATACAACAGCCTTAGATTGGTGGGCACAGCAAGGCAATGTTTTTTTTTTTTTTTTTGCAGTACGCGGGCCTCTCACTGTTGTGGCCTCTCCCGTTGCGGAGCACAGGCTCCGGACGCGCAGGCTCAGCGGCCATGGCTCACGGGCCCAGCTGCTGCGCGGCACGTGAGATCTTCCCAGACCGGGGCACGAACCCGTGTCCCCTGCATTGGCAGGCGGACTCTCAACCACTGCGCCACCAGGGAAGCCCCAAGGCAATGGTTTTGAATAATTTCTTGGTAAATAAACTGTTAGCCTTCATAAGCAATCTGTTCAGTAAGTTCACAGCCTTATCTTCCAGGAAAAAGTGTCAACTGGAGCAAGCAACAAGGTTATTTATTTATTTCATTTTTTACATCTTTATTGGAGTATAATTGCTTTACAATGGTGTCTTAGTTTCTGCTTTATAACAAAGTGAATCAGTTATACAAGATTATCTTTGTTTGGTCCCAGAATTGTCTAAGAAAAGTACAGGAAAGTATGTCTAGTCCCACTATTATAGTAAGTCCCCTACACATGAATGAGTTCCATTCCAAGAGTGCATTTGTAAGTCCAAGTTGTTTGTAAGTTCAACAAAGTTAGCCAACTAACACAATCAGCTATATAGTACTGTACTCTAGTAGGCTTATAATACTTTTCACACGAATAATACATAAAAAAACACAAAAAATAAAGAAAACATTTAAAATAATACACTACAGTACCTTGAAAAGTACAGTAGTACAGTACAACAGCTGGCATACAGGGGCTGGCACTGAGTGAACAGTCAAGAAGAGTTACTGACTGGAGGAGGGAGAGGAGGTGGGAGATGGTAGAGCTGAAGGATCATCAGCAATAGGAGATGGAGGGCAAGCTGCAATTTCACTCATGCCTGACATTGATGGCACAGGTTCTGGTTCCTTGTTGGAACCAGATGCACATTTGCATCTTTGAAAGTTTGAAACTTGAAGGTTGGAAGGTTCGTATGTAGGGGACTTACTGTATTTAACATAGGGAAAGGTAATTATATCGGTTTTGGTTTTCAATGCTTATCCTTTTATCCATCAATTTCTATTCTAGATATTTATACTATGACTTTAAAAAGACAAATATGTGGGACTTCCCTGGCGGTCCAGTGGTTAAGACTCCACGCTTCCACTGCAGGGGGCATGGGTTTAATCCCTGGTTGGGGAACTAGGATCCCACATGCTGCATGGCGTGGCCAAAAAAAAAAAAAAAGACAAATATGCAAAGTATACCTTTGGAGACGGTGTTTTATTTTTATTTTTTAAGTAAAGAAACAAAGCAGAAACAACCTAAATGATGGGATAAATTATGGGCATTCATAAAATAGATTACAATACAGCCATATAAAGGTATATTTTTTCATATTAACATAGAAATGTATTAAAGCTGTATTGTTAAGTTAAAAAAAAATCTATCTACCTACCTACCTATCAATAGCAATGATGTGCTGGAGCTGGCTCCCACAGGACTCTTGAGAGCCAAATGTACATATTTCTTCTGAACTCTGCAGTCAAGAGACTGCATGTTGGTTGCTTGAAACTAGCCACAGTGGCAGTATCTAGTATACATCAAGGAAATCAGCACACCACTGGCTTCAAATAACAGAAAACATGACTAGCACAGACTTGAATTCTAAGACCATTCATCGTTTGCATCAGAAGGAAGTCCAGGAATGGATCAGAAACTAAGGAGTGTCATGGAGGATCAAGGCTCTTTTTATTCACCTCAGTAGGTGTGCCCTTACATTTCATTGTTCAGAACGGGTAACACAGCCAACCCTAGCTACCAGGGAGCTTTGGAGAACCAGTAGCTAGCAGGAGGAAATAGGATAGATCAGACCATTCATCTCCTGAAGTTCTACCTATTACTGCTGCAAACAAATTAAGGTTTTCAGCTAGGATGGTGTAGGAAATGGAAAAGCAGTGTCTGCTACTATTGTGTGTATGCACACTTGCGTAAATATAGAAATAAATGAATAAATGTGCCTTCTTTAAAACGTATTTATTTATGCATCAAAATGTTAAATTAGAAATATAATACATTCCTAACAGGTTTTTTTTTTTTTTTTTTTTTGTGGTACGCAGGCCTCTCTCGTTGCAGAGCACAGGCTCCGGACGCGCAAGCTCAGCGGCCATGGCTCACGGGCCCAGCCGCTCCGCGGCATGTGGGATCTTCCTGGACCGGGGCACGAACCTGTGTCCCCTGCATTGGCAGGCGGACTCTCAACCACTGTGCCACCAGGGAAGCCCCCTAACAGTTTTTAAATCTAGACTGGGAAGGTAGGACTTGGGGGAGAATTTTACTTTTAAAATTGCCCTGACTTAAGTGACCATGTATTTACTATCGGAACAAAGGATAAAGCCATATGCTTTTTTGAAAAAAATTAGAATACATGTGAAACCACTTAGCATAGTGCTTGGCACATATGTTTAATAAATAATGTTATCTTTTATATTAGCCTATATATCTTAAAACTTTTAATATAAGTCCATATCTACCTCTTATTACATTTATTTGTGTTTTCTGTTGCTGATGTGAATGAGAGGGAAGATTTATTGTGAGTTAAGAGAAGGTAAGGCTGGAAAGGCAGGTAGGGACAAGAATAAGGGCCCTTAATGGATGGAGGAAAAGTATGGGTTTTATCCAGTAAGGACTGAGAAGCCATTAAAAGAATTAATGGAGGGTAATGTAATCAGAGTTATGCTTCGGAAGGATCATTTCCGTTGTAGCACACAGTATGGGGATTGAAGGAGCAAAGAACCAGGGCCACCAAGAGCAACAATTATGGCAGGGCTCGCAGTTCTAACAATTGATACCAAAGCAGTGTAATAATCAAGCACCTGGTGTTTGAACCTTCTGGGAGAGGTTACTAGGGTCAAAAGGATGTGGCTCATCTGGTGTTAAAAAACCCTGCGGCTCACATGTACACAATCAGCTCATAACACTCCCTTAGTGTCAGAAAGGTGCATATGTGCCCTTAGGCCTGCTTTTGATTTTTTTCTATTTTTTGATCTTCTCCTCTCATATTTCCCGGTTTAAAAATGCCCTAGATGTTAGCTGTCAACTTGTAAAAATGCTGAGAATTTGCACAGGAGGAGGAGGTGGGTGACTTGCGTCAGCCACAGCAAAGGTCCTGATTACAAGTGTCTGGATATGAAACAATAAGGAAACAAATAAATGAAGATGATTAGTAGGAGGCATAGAAAGGCCACAGGAGACAAAGTAAGTAGGATTTAGTAATTCTCAGATGAAGGAATTGAGAGCCCGAGAGAGAAGAAAGATTCTCTAAGTTTTTTTTGTTTGGGTGTCTGAGATTATATGTTTTATAAATAGGTAGAGCAGTTTGTGGGGCTCCAGTGAGAAGGTGAGAAAGATCATTAAGTTTTAGATATATTGAACTCAATACTGACAGACATTAAAATGACACTGTTCAAATGAGAGTTAAAAATTCAAGATCAGAGCTCAGCTTATGATATTATGGTATGTGAGGTGGACATAAAGAATTGAAAGTTGTGGACGCAGAGTTCACACTTGCAGGAATGGATGACATCACCAAGAAAGCTACTGTGGTAAATGGTGAAGATTGAGGGCAAAACTGAGAAAGTATCCCCTTAAGGGGCAAGGTGATAATGGTTTCCTGAGCAGCAGCAAAGAGGTCAGAGAGCTGCCTAAACCCTGAGTCTCACCTATGCTGGAGAGAAATCTGAGGGTGATCAAAGTGTCAGCGAATTCAAGGAGCCTGGGATTTGGTAATGAGGTCATTATTGACTGCGAAAGCTGTTTTGGAAGAGTGGGGGTGATGGATCGAATAATATCTCAAGAGAAAGAATGAGATGAGAATTGTGACTCGAGGCTAAAAGAGAAGTGTGCTAGACAGCATCTTTCTGTACAGCTTTCCTAAGTAGTAGCATGTTAGGCAAACAAGAGACAACAAAGAATTGACCTTGTAACTACTAGAAAAACACAGAAAACCTCCAAGTATTTGATAACAGTCTGATTTATTGTTTAATTATTAGAACTTTTCTGTTCAACATCCTTCATTTAGCTCTGTTGCTTGGTAAACTAAGTATGACCTAGACGGCCCTCTGTGATCTGGGTTCTGCTTACCTCTCTAGCCTGACATCTTACTCCCCACATCCGCTACCCCAAGACCGCACACAGAGCTTTGTTCAGTTTTCCAAATGCCTCTTGCTGTTTCCTGCCCTGTTTGCAGCTTCCATGTCTTCCAATTCCTTTTAACTTGGTGAATCTATAACTACCTTCCCAGACTGAATTCAAAGTTCTCCATAAAGCCTTTCTGGTTGTTCAGGGTTGATATTATACTTCCCTCTTCTGAATCCCACTGCACCTATATCATGTATCCTGCATTTCTACCACCTAGTTCTGGGCTGGGTATATAGTCTGTATTCAATAAATGCTGAATGAACAAATAAATGAAGATTGCAAGTCTTCATGTTGCATCCATTTTTTTCATTTAAAAAAAGTGTGCAGTATAGTACATTTGGCATTTCTTGCTGTACAATATTCAATTTTGTGATTTTGCTAAAACACAAATAAAAATTTTATATTATTTAAAACTTGTGAGGTAAAAAAAGCCCTAATATCATTAGTCTGTTGTAATTGTCCATTTCGTTTCTAAATGTTAGAGTGGGCTCTTTTCTTTCCATAAATTCTTTTCTTTGAAGAAATTATCCTCTTTCTGGCTAAACTACTGAAGCGGGATGTGCCTCCTTTCCTAATCTAAATGACTAAACTCAAGCCAATTAAAGTTTCAGAGTTTCAATGTTACAGGAATCAAGGAGGTTTTAATCCCAGGGAGACAGGGGAAAGACGGCCCCTACACCTGGTTTCAGGTTGATTACAAGCCACAAGGCACTATTTTGTCATAAAAGGTTCTTTTTGTATTAAACACCTTTTCGGGAGGAGGAGGTGGTGGTGTTGAAGATTAAATCCTGAGGCAAAATCCCGCCAATTTGCATTGTTCTTTGGGGAACAGGCTTTCAAAAGCCAAGGAACAAAAGAGGATTTGGTTTTCCAAACTCCCTGAGGCGGTAGCGGCTACCAGGAGAAACCAAAGTATAAATTATCAACGAGGAAAGCGTGTGTGGGGTGCGTGTGTATGTGTGTGTGTGTCGGGGGTGGGGAAGAGGACGAGGGTAGGAAAGGGAGCTGGAGCACTTGCTAAGGCTCTGAGGACTTTTTCGTGAGGTACCTCGTTACATAATATTTATAACGAAAGGCGCTGCAGCAGCATCAGCGCGCTGGCCCACATTTTCCGTCCCCGTTTACAACCACAAGCTGGGATACAACGGGGATGGGAGGAGGGGACTAGAAGCGTCCGGCAGGCGGAGAGCGGTCTGAACAGCGGGAAACCAACCATTGGTGCAGAAGCGAGCCCAGAGAATTTCCCCCGGTTCTGGTACCAGACCACGGACCCAGAGGGGCTGTCCTGACCCTACGGATCAGCAGGGGAGCCAGCTTAAAAATGCAGCATCTGGGAGCCGACCTCTTAAGATTTTTATTCAGTAGGCGGGGAAAAGGAGCTAGGGCTTAGAAACCTGCCTTTTCAGTCGGCTCTCTGGGGATTCTGCGACGGTGACCCGGGCACCTCACACTGAGACCACCACACTGGAACGTGGGCCGAGGGATCCTCAGGCGGAGGGGTCCTCAGGCGGAGGAAGAAGGGGGGAGGGCCCGCGCCAGGCGCGGGACCGCGCGCGTTCCCGAACGCGCCGCTCCCTAGCAACAGCGCATGCGCCGGTCGCCTTCCAGCGAAGCCGCGCAGCTTCGCGGGCCCGGATCTTCCAATCAGAGCCCGGCGGTCTCCGAGTGCGTATCCTGGAGCTGCCGGCTGCTGGAGGCGGGAGGAAAGGGGCCGCCCGGGTCCGGGCGGGGCCGCGGCCAGCCAAAGTCTGCGGAGGTCTGCGAGGGAAGTCGAGTCTCCGGAAGTGGCAGTTGTAAACACCGTCTCCCTGGGGCTGGTCTCCCTCTTGTTCCCCCCTGTGCTCTTTGTTTCCCCTCCCTGGGTCTTAGAGTCCGTCGTGTCCCAACAGTTTTTGCTCTGACCCCGCGGTCTGCCTGGGCCTCTTTCTGCCTTTGAGATCCGAAGCTGCCCCAGGGGTCTTGGGTGTGCAGTCTGGATCACGGGAGACCCCTGAGGTAACCACCGGGTGTGGGGTTTTGGAGGGGAAAGATTTGAGCGGGGAGGTGTTGAGAGGAAAGGTATAGGGGGCTGCAGGGAGGGTTATGGGGACCCCGAGTTAGTTTGAGGCTGTTCTGTGGCAGTTCGTATCGTCTGTGGGGACACACCTCCAGCTCCCTGGGCTGGGCCTCTGCGCCCACCTGGAGGAAGATCTTCCTGGAGCATCCTAGCCAAAGGCCGCTGCCTCAGTACCCCGAGGACTGGGTAGGGACCAGAGGGCAGGACCCAGAGGGCCTGGACTTGGAGCTTCTTAGGTTTACAACTCCGGGCTGCTGGGCTCTTTCCCTCTCAAGAATCAATAAGTCCTTCGAGGACAAGGACCAGGTCTTTTTCATCCCTTTTTAATAAAAATGCTAGCCACGCCCTAGACATTCTATAAATGCTCGGTAAACCAAAGAAAGAGTTTATGCGAGGCTGTCTTCTGTAGCTTCTACGCCAGGACTCTTAGGAGACAGAAGAGAGGGCTGTGAGTTTTTCCCGGGCTGGGCAATTTCTGCAGAAGTGGAGCCTACTTTTGACTGTTCTTTATTTATTCCATGTGATATTTATTCTAGGCAAATACACCTTTTTTTCGTTTTAAGCAGATCTCCAATGATAACTGCGTAAGTTTACTTGAGAAGCAATTTCATTAGGTGTCCGACTCTTTTGAAGACATTACACATCGATGTTTTATAGTTGTTTTCATAATCTTGGTGAAAAGAACCTACCATTTTTTGTCACTTGTTTTATTGAACAGTTAGTGCCTAATAACAAAAGCCTAGAGTTGGAAATGCACTTGGTTTCCCTTGAAATGAAGAGAAACAAAGGCAGTGCAACCTTCTAAAAGGAAAGATGAAGGCAGTAATTTTAGTCTGGAGCTTTCTGTATTAGTCTGGTGGAGGCTTTTATTAGCTGTGTGACCTCAGGCAAATCACCTAAGCTCCCTGGGCATTAAGATGCCTTATGTGTCAGATAAGGAGGATGGACTTGGTCTCTAAAGTCGCATTTAATTCTAAAATACTTCGATTGCCTCAGCCCTTTGTCTTGATCTTGTTTTCATGAAAGAACCAAACATCTTTTTTAAAGATGAAATGTGTAAGTTTGCTGATAGACACCCACAACACAGTTGTGGTTACTGTTGAAGACAGCACTGTGTTATGAAAGAGGATGGATTTAGGAGTCAGCCAGAATATGAGCTTGAATTCTAACCCTCCCACTGGATATCTTTACACAAGTTACTCAACCTCTCCAAGCCTCAGTGTTCTTATCTGTGAAATGTGCATAATAATCTCTAGGGTTATTGGGACGATTCACTGAGATCAGGTATGCTTAATGTAGTGTCTGGCATGTAGGAAGTGCTCAATAATAGCTTTTATCTTTTCATCCTCCCCGCCCCTCCCCTTTCCCCTGATCTGTGCAGACACATTGAGAGAGATGAGTACATTCTGGAGACCCACAGGACTCAGATGTGAGGTAGGAAAACTTAGTACCAGTGGTGGCTCTGAAATCTAAAGCAGAATTGTCTTACTTACTCTCGGGATGTCCAGACCATTGATCTCTTGGCCTCAGTTGCCCGATTACCTATTTCTAAAAAGTGCTTATTGAAGAATGATATACATAACATCCCCTCATCTATTTCAGTGGGAATGGTGAGAGTAGTCCAACTTCACTACCAGGAGAAGATTAAGATATTAATACATTAACATAAAAAGCTGATTTAAACTTTGCTGTTATCCATCACTGCCCAAAGCATGCCCTGGTTTTGGCTCAGCCCTGTGGAAATTCCATCCGGATTGAGAAATCCACTGGAAGTCTGAGTCATCTCTCATTAAGAAGACCCTGACTTGTAGTTAGTTTGGAAGTGTGAAAGAATGATCTGTGTTTAAGATATCTGCAGTATCGAGCAGAGTGCTTCCCTGACAAGCAAGGGAAGCCATGGGGTGAGACATGTCTTGAAGGTCAATAGCAAGGCACACAGCAGAGCTCTGGAGTCAGGGATTTCTCAATCTAGGTGGATTGATGGGGCTTTGAATCGTGACTTTGTCACTTACTAGAGATGTGACTTTGGACAAGTGACTGAATATCTTTAAGCCCCAGTTTCCCCCTGGTATAAAATGGGGGTATTAATGGTATCTTCCCTTGGGGTTGGTGTAGAGTGAAATGAGATAATCTATAGAGTCTTGAGCATGATACCTGGAGAAGGGTTGTTTGCCACAGTAGGGATGATGACAGCAGGGAGTGGCTTTGGGGTATCAATTTGTTCATAGATAATGATGAATTTAATATTTTCAAGTGGAAAGCATTATTTAAAGAGTTACACAGATATTGAGGCTGAAGAGAAAGGCTAACATTGATTGCATATCATAAGAAATTTTTAATTACACATATAGATTAGCCAAATTATTGTTTATCTTAACTTGTAACATTTCATAGGAAAGTTTCAAGTAAAGCTAGGAACATTATGTGGGGACCCTGCATTTCTTTGGCTTAGCTAAATGAAAATATTCCACTGATATTTTCATTGCTGTACCTAGCTACTTTAGCTTCCTCATCATTTCCTCTTTCCATTCTGGTGAAAGAAAAGGGAGATTTTGCTACATCTCTGCTATATTCAATAGCATAGAAGTTCCATCATAGTTTAAATTCAACCACAGACCTACATTTGGCCCTTTGTTGATTTAGTTTTCCTAAAATACCTTGAGCCCTAGGACCTTGAGCCCTAGTGTCATCAAGAGCTGATATCAACGAGAGGAAGAAAATAAGAGTTTGCCAAAGGAAACTATAGACAGGATATATTTTTTATAATGATGAATGTAAAAAATTAGGATATAATTCACCTAACATAAAATTCACCATTTTAAAGTATACAATTTGATGGTTTTCAATATATTCACTAAACGGTACAGCAATCACCATTATCTAATTCCAGAACATTTCCATCACGCCCCCCCCCCCACCCGCCAAAAGAATCCTCATAACCTGCTAGAAGTCAGACCCAATTCCCCCTCTCTCTACTCTCTGATAACCACAAGTCTATTTTCTGTTTCTATAGATTTACCTATTCTGGAAATTTCACATAAATGGAGTTATACAATATATATGGCCTTTTGCATCCGGCTTCTTTCACTTAGCATAATGTTTTCAACGTTCATCCATGTTGTGGCATATATCGGTACTTCATTTCTTTTTATCGTTGAATAATATTTCATATTTTGTTTATATATTGGCCAATTGATGGATATTTGGGTTGTTTTCACTTTTTGGCTATTTATGAACAATGGTGCTATGAACATTTGTGTACAAGTTTTTGTTAAAGTCCAGTAATTATCTTAGAATGTGTCTTGTTGGTTGTGCTGGATCAGTATTCTGAGATATGCAGTTTGTTTGTTGAAAGTGTGGATTAAAATCTTTGTATTTCAGGACAGTTTTCTTGAATTACAGTTTTTAGTGTTTGTTCTGTTTCCCTTGCTTTGATCTTCTTATTCAGGGACTCCTGCTGTCCGCATGTTGGTTATTCTTTGCCTATTTTCAGTATTTTTTCACTTTCTCTTGAATCATTTTGATCTCTTTCTTAAATTTTTATTTAAAAATTTTACTTCCTTTTCATTTCATACGTCCTTAAAGGCATTTTTTTGATCATGTGTATTTACTCTTGTTCCCTCTAATTTAATCTTCCTTGCAGAAATGATTTTTAATTTCTAATTCTTTCTGATCTTTTTCACCTTATTTCTGAGGTTTTTTAAAATTTTATTTTAATTTATTTTAATTTTTCTGATATTTATTTATTTATTTAAGAGAAGTCAGTTCAGTATTTAAGTTTAAGTGCCTTATTCAGTCTCTAATTCTGATTCCTATTCTTTCATGCCTTATACCATTTTGTTAATGTCTTGTAGCTCATTTTGAAGTAGTAAGTTATGATTTTCATCTGTTTTGTGGGCATGTCTTTCTGTCATTCTTTCAGTTATAGGAGTCCATTCTGTTCCTTACTCTCTATTTCCTTATGTTTGTATGGGATTTGACCACCCTACTTTTCTGTTGCTTATTTTTATGAAAGGTTAGTTTACCTGAACTTTGAGCAAGGTTCAGGAAAGCTTTTCTAACTTCACAGAACCCTGTCTTTTGTTTGTTGTGAGTGTTAAAAACTATGGTGGCTTGGTTCTGAGATTTCCTGGTCCTCTTTCCTCCTACAGTTTGGTCTGGGCCATGTCTTTACTTTGTATTCATTGCCCCTATCCTGCTCAGGGTTTTTTTTTTTTTTTTTTTTTTTTTTTGCGGTACGTGGGCCTCTCACTGTTGTGGCCTCTCCCGTTGCAAAGCACAGGCTCTGGACGCGCAGGCTCAGCGGCCATGGCTCACGGGCCTAGCCGCTCCATGGCATGTGGGATCTTCCTGGACTGGGGCACGAACCCATGACCCCTGCATCGGCAGGTGGACTCTCAACCACTGCACCACCAGGGAAGCCCCTGCTCAGTTTTGATTCCAGCCTCTACTGATTCTCATTAGTGTGGGCCCCTGTCCAGGAAGTAACTTGACAGGTCAGTTATGAAGGTCTGTGAGGCTGGACTGTACCAACCCTTTCAGGACTCTCTTACCATATGCCTGTTTCATGTGCCAGTTTCAGCTGCTGCTCTCAGGTTGTACTACAGCTCTTCCCATTAACTGTCTGCTGATCCTTTGGGGGTCCTTTCAGACGCATACTTGTTATTTTCCTCTGCTTGCTTCTCTGTAGATACCTCCACTCCATACAGGTTTTGTGGCTGTTGGTGGTTTGCCCTTATTCATTTGTATTTATTTGTTTTTTGTAAATATTGCCCATGATTTTCTAGTTTCTCTATCTAGTTACTTAGATAGGATTTTTATAAACTCTGTTATGTAAATTAATTAGGAAATTAAACTATAGAAAAACAAAGAGACTTTATAAAAGACACACACAAGCAGGGCTGGTGTAAGAACCCATTTTGTAGTTTACATGTCACTCTTTTTTTTTTTCTATTTAACCCTGTAAAAGCATTTTCAAGCTTCTTATACATATTAGTTTTCTTTTGTTGTGTAACAAGTTACCAAAAACGTAGTGGCTTCAAACAGCCCTCATTTATTATTTCTCAGTCTTTGTAGGTCAGGAATCTGGGCACCGCTTAGATGTGCCCTCTGTTCAGAGTTTCACTAAGTTGCTGTCAAGGTGCTGCTGGCTGTGTTCTCATCTGGAGGCTTGACTGGAAAGAATCTGCTACCCAGTTCATTCAGGTTGTTGGCAGAATGTATTTCCTGTTGGCATCTGTATGACCGAGGGATCCGGCTTTTTACTGCCTGTGGGTTGGAGGCTGCCTGCAGTTCCCTGCCACGTGGCCCTCTCCGTAGGCAGTTCACAGCGTGACAGTGTGCTTCTTCACAATCAGCTAGAGGTTGTCTGTCACTTCACTCTGTAGGACAGAGTCTTGTATAACATAATATAATCATGGGAGTGCAGCCTGTCACCTTTGCCATATTCTGTTGGTTAGAAGCAAGTCACAGGTTCTGCCCGCGGTAAAGGGGAGGGTATTATACAAGAGAGAAACACCAGGGGGCAGAGATCATGGGGACCATCTGCCTACTACGTTATCTGTATCAGTGATCTGGAAGTTAATGAAACTTGCACCTGAGCTATAGAAGACCATTTTCTCTCTAGAAGACCATTCAGATTTGAAGATGTTACATAGCAAAATAATACACTGAAAAATGGTGGTTGCCTTCAATTTAGCTTTATTGAAACAACTATGTGAAAATTTGGTAAACCTACCTCTTCCCACACTTCTCTGCCCAAGATCAAAACAAAACAAAAAACGCAGACATTATTAAGGCCCTAAGTATATAAATTCTTTTCCTGTGAGGTAAATAGAGGTTCTGTTTATGCCTATTGTGACACATATGCATGTGTGTGTGTGTTTCATCCTTTTCACTTTAAAAATAGAAACATTATACTTTTGAGTGTTGTACATTACTCTTAAGTATGGAAGAGTCCCTTCTAACTCTTATACTTCCATTCTGAAGGCAGTTCCTCTGGAGTCTGAGCTTTGGGGGCATGGTGGTAAGATGAAAAGATTTTGGGACTCAGTATCAGAAGAGCTTGATTGAGTCCTTGGTGTCCCCTACTTAGTAGCTGACTGGCCTTAGGCAAGTCATTTAAGACTTTCTGAATTAGATGAGTTTCTGTAATTGAAATGAGGATAATGAACCTCAGGTAAGGTAATTTATAGCTTTACTGTATCAACAATGACCTTGTAGAAAGAGCTTGGGCTTTAGAGTTAGATAGACAGGTAGTAATGAGTTGGAATTTTGGTTCTGTAACTATGTGTCTTTTGACAAATTACTTCTAATCTCTTAGTTTTCTCTGTTGAAAAGGATAATCTTTACATACACAGTGCTTGACATTTTACTAGGTGCTCAATAGATTAATGATAGTGGTGTTTGTTTGTCTAGCACTATTCCCAAACTTAGTATTTAGGTCCCTGGAGAAATGGGATTTTTTCCCCCCATCTTGGTAAAAGTTCTGTCTTCTTTGTCCTAGGTCAAACTATTCTGCATCAGCTGTGTGAATCACTGACTGTTTTGAAGATCCCTTAGTGTTTGGCTGTAGGAGCCATTAGTCAGTTCTTAGTACTGTGTTTGAGTCTACATCTCAGTTGGCTTGTTTGAGGCTCTTTTCTTTCAGTGATCTCTCTCAGGGTTGTTTATTGGGAGCAGGGACAGATCAGTTTAGATTTTTTTTGAGGGGGGCATCTTCTAGCTATCCCTGTATACCTACAATTTTACTAAACAATTCTTTTTTTTTCATAATGGTGTGCCTTGGTGGGTCATTTATCACTCATTGTCCTGGCCTCTCAGGCCAGTGTCCTGGCCTTTTAATTTTTATGTTTTTACTTTTTTGGTTGCGCCACATGACTTGTGAGATCTTAGTCCCCCACCAGGGATTGAACCCAGGCCCCTGGCAGTGAGAGCTCCAAGTCCTAACCACTGGACCATTAGAGAATTCCCACTAAACAATTCTTTTATTATGTCTTTAACCAGACCAAATCACCCCAAGTGTCACCTACTACTTTCCTTTATCAGAGATCTCAGAGGGTTTGTGTTACAGTAATAGAAACTGACAGTGACTGTGTACTGTATATGTGCTGTGTATATTACTTAAATATCAAATATATGAGCTTGATATAGTTATCTCCTTATGGTTGAGGAAACAAGCTCAGAGAGTTTAAGTGACTTGCCCATGACCACATACTTGTAAGAAGCTTATTGGAATCCTAGCTCAGATCTCTCTGAGACCAAATCTCATGGTCTTTCTTAGGATATTGGACTTCTACTGGGGATACCAAGAGACCTTGTGAGATCTTCATATTTGTGTGTATTTGGAGTTAGTTAGTTATTGTTATCTCTCTGGTTGAGATGTTTACCCAGAGAGTCCTTCATACTGTAGTAAAGTAACTTACAGTTGTTGACTCTGTATAATTTTGAGTATCTCTGGTAGAAGAGTGTTCTGGAGAGAAGGCCAGGGTAAGTGACAAATACTCTCTCCTTTCCTTTTTCCTCCTCAATCCCTTGGGAGAAGGCCTTTGAAAATTACTGTAAGATCTTTTATGTGGGAGTGCCTTGGCCTCTTTGATTGTAACATTGCATTAAAAATATTTCATTTATGAAAAAGTCTTTTGGGACCCCAAAACATCCCCGGACTGCATTTTCTTTCATACTGAATTCTGTGCCCTAGAGATAGGCACTACCTATTCCTCTTCCAGTTTAAGAACAATTAGTCACTATTTTATTACTTTTTATTTGAGAAATTAAAATAATCTAATAGTATTAGCTTATTCTTATAAGAAGGAATTTCTTTCTGATGTTTTGTCATTTTTGTTTCTAATCTTATTTAAAAAGAAATAAAACACTGTGGCTTTTATTTTTATAACTTAAAAAAATGTTTATTTATTTATTTAGGCTGTGTCAGGTCTTAGTTGTGGCACGCGGGGTCTTCATTGCGGCACGTGGAATCCTTTTGTTGTGGCATGCAGACTCTTAGTTGTGGCATGTGAACTCTTAGTTGTGCCATGCATGCGGGATCTAGTTCCCTGACCAGGGATTGAATCTGGGCCCCCTGCATTGGGAGCACGGAGTCTTACCCACTGGACCACCAGGGAAGTCCCCAAACACTGTGGCTTTTAAAAATACAAGTATTTACATGTTTTTAAAAGAATAATCTTAAAAATACAGGTAAGTCAAAAAACAAAAGAAAAATCACCCCTAGTCTCAGGACTCATATAAATAACTACTGTTATATTGTTTACTATTTTAACAGGCTTCAGCCCGTGTAACCTGTAAGCCACAGACATCTTGGACAGTTTTAATCATTAATAACGAAGTATATCATTAAGCAACAGCGGGGTATTTTGAAAGAGTTGGAGGACTCATCATGAGTTTGAACACTTCAAATAATGCCCCTGGTGATATCCAAAGGTAAGCCTCCAGTCTCTTCTTCTAGTTGAGGAATGCTTTTGGTTGCAGGGAGCAGGGAGAAATAAGTGGTTGGAGAGTCTGATTGTAAGAATTCTCACGGGATGGTAAGGGAAGTGGAAATTTCATGGGACTGGAGGAGCAGGAATGATGCCTCATAGAAACCAGAACTGGGTCTGGAGACTCTGTGTGGCTCTTTATGTTCCTTTGTTAACTCTGTACAAAAGTCAGTGTCTGTACTTTCTCCAGTCCCTAGAGACTTGCTTATTCTTTTCCACTTCTCTAAATCTTTTCTTCTGCTTATTCATTATTACTTGGCTTGCCACAATCTGTGTTGCTGTGTTTCCTCTTATTTCCTCATTGCCCCAACTCTGATTCATCACTCTACTTAAGTGTTCTGTTAGTTTTAGCTCCTCTTGCTAATGCTCCTTTTCTTGGAGTTTACATTCGAAGAATTGCTGTTGCTCATCTTTTTTGTACCATTCATATATGCCTTTGGGTGAGGTGCCTACCTTTGGTTTATTCATATCTTATGTGAATAATATAAAAACTCTGAGTCCATAATACGAAATGGAATCATTTCGGAGAGTGCAACTCAAAGTGTGGTTTATGAAGAAATAAGTACAGAAATTGAAAGCAAGTGTTTAGAAACTTACAATCATGTAACAGTAATTTTCTGTTTGTTGAATCTAATAATAAAAGACTTAGAGTTGAATTTTATCTGTTTTTAAATTTTCTTTTTTAGTTATCCCTTTTAAATATATTTTACAGAAGCAGTGGGAGTGGGGTGGGGATAGTCCTTGCTCACGTTTAGTTTGAGAAGAACTGATCTTGAGCACCTTTTCAGCAAGGATGTGTGGGTGGGGTGAGTACCGTGACTAACATGTACCTTGCTTTATAAATAGGATTTGCTTTGTAAACGTTTCCCACCTGTCTTTAGGAGCTACCTGAAATCCTTTCTGGAGCAAGACAGAGAATAAATGAGTAAAATATTAATATTTTTCTTTACTAAAATTTTATCTTAAAAAGAATTTTTTGTTTTAGATGTTTCAAGGGTTAAGAGTGAGGTCTCATCAGCTGGTTCTCTACCACTATGGTGAGGAAGATGGTTCAAAACTGCTAAACAGAGTGTTTTAAGGTTCCTTCTTGCTCTGATATCCTGTCTTATATAGGTGCATATATATATATATACACACATAGATATGTATATTTTAATGCAGATAATACATGTGTTTTTCAAATAATTTAAGAAATACAGATGAATAAAACAATGAAACTGCTTATAATCCTACCACTTAGAGTTAGCTACCGACAGTATTTTGGTATTTACTTGCCCAGACCTTTTCTTTTGAACATATAAATATATATTTTAAAAATTAGAATAATATTTTACATTATTTAGTATCTTGCTTTTTCAATTTTGGGGGAAACATCTTGCCAAATTAATACACATCTGTCATAATTTTTAATGGTTAAATTACTCTTCAGACTTCTAGAATCTGGACCGATGAAGTTATTTAAACTCTGCTATTTACCACGAATGTACTTTCTGTTTCTATAGATTTGCCTTTTTTGAACAATTCATATAGCTGGGGTCATACAACATGTGGTCATTTGTGTCTGGCTTCTTTTCAGTAGGCATGTTCTTCAGATTTATTATGTTGTAACATGTGTCAGTACTTTGTTTCTTCTTATTGCTGAATATTATTCCATTTTATGGATATATACATTTTAGTTAACCATTCACCAGTTGATGGACATTTGGATTGTTTCCACATTTTGCCTATTATGAATAACTCTGCTATAAACACTTGTGTGCAAGTCTTTGTGTAGACATATTTTATTTCTCTTGGGTAGATTCTTAGGAGCACCATTACTTCATCATATAGTAAATTTATGTTAAAATTTCTAAGAAACTGCCAAATTGTATTCTAAAGTGACTGAACCATTTTACATTTCCACCAGCAGTGTATAAGGGTTTTATACATTTCCACATCCTCCCCAACACTTGTTGTTTTCTGACTTTTTGATTATAGCCATTCCAGTGAGAGTAAAGTAATATGTCATTGTGATTTTATTTTGTGTTTTCCTAGTGAGCAATGATGTTGAACATCTTTGCATGTGCTTTTTTTGGCCGTTTGTATATCTTCATTGGTGAAAAGCCTATTCAGATCTTTTGCCTGATTTTAAATTGAGTTATTCATCTTTTTGTTATCGAGCTTCAGGAGTTCTTTATATATTCTAGGGGCTTCCCTGGTGGCACAGTGGTTAAGAATCCGCCTGCCAGTGCAGGGACACGGGTTCGAGCCCTGGTCTGGGAAGATCCCACATGCCATGAAGCAACTAAGCCCATGTGCCACAACTACTGAAGCCCACGTGCCTGGAGCCCATGCTCCGCAACAAGAGAAGCCACCACAATGAGAAGCCCGCGCACTGCAACGAAGAGTAGCGCCCTCTCGCCACAACTAGAGAAAAGCCCGTGTGCAGCAATGAAGACCCAACACAGCCAAAAAAAATAATAATAATAAAATAAATTTATTTAAAAAAAAGAGTTCTTTATGTATTCTGGATACAAATCCTTTATCAGATATATAATTTTCAAATATCTTTTCCCATTTATTGGCTTGACTTCATTTTCTTAATAATGTCTTTTGAAGTGTAAAAGTTATTAATTTTTATGAAGTTCAATTCTTTTTCTTTATGCATTGTGCTTTTGGTTTCATATCTAAGAAATTTTGCCCAACTTAAGGTCATGAAGATTTTTCTTCTAAGTTTTTTTCTAGAATTTTTAAATTTTAGTTCTTACATTTAGGTCCGGGCTCCATTTTCAGTTACTTTGTAGTATATGGTGTGAAGTAAGGGTCTAAATTTATCTTTTTCCCTATGGAGATCACTTGTTTTAGCACCATTTGTTGATAAGACTATCTTTTCCCCATTGAATTGTCTTGACACCTTTGTTGAAAATTAATTGACTGTATATATATATGACTTTATTTCTGTGGTCTCAATTCTGGTACACTGATCTACGTGTTTATTCTTAATTCAAATTCTACACTGTTCTGATTACTGTAGCTTTATGGTAAGTTTTGAATTTAGCAGGTGCAAGTCCTCCCATTAGTTTTTCTTAAAGATTATTTTGGTTTTTCTGAGTCCTTTGCTTTTCCATATAATTTTTAGGGTCAGCTTGTCAATTTCTGCAAAAAAAGCCTGCTGGAATTTTGGTAGGCAATATGTTGAATCTGTAGATCAATTTGGGGAAAGTGGCCATCTTAAAATACTAGTCTTCAAATACATGAATGTGAATGTGGAATGTCTTTTCATTTACTTAGGTCTTCAGTTTAGCTCAACAATAATTTATGCTTTTCAGTGTAGAAGTCTTGCACATTTTTTGTTAAATTTAATCCTAAATCTATTTTATTTACTTGATGCTATTATAAGTGGAATTATTTTTTAAATTTCAGTTTTGGATTATTTATTACTAGTGTTTAGAAATGTGATTGGTTTTTGCATATTGATCTTATATTCTGTGACCTTGCTGAAATTGTTTTTTAGTTCTAGTCTTTTTGCTTCTTAATGGATTTCTTAGGATAATCTTACAGGATCATGTTCTTTGCAATTAAAGCTTCTTCCCTTCCAGTATATGTGCCTTTTATTTCTTTTATTTTCTTTTTTTTTTTCCTGATTGCACTGTCTAGAACCTCCAATACAGTCTTGAATAGAAGTGTTACTAGCAGACATCTTTGTTTTGTTCCCAGTCTTAGGGGAAGCTTTCAGTGTTTCACCATTAAGTTTGATGCTACTTTTTGGCAGTTTTTCACAGAGGCCCTTTATCAGATTGATGAAATTTCCTTGTATTCCTAGTTTGTTGAGTGTTACTTTTTATTTTTTTAAATCATGAATGGGTGTTGGATTTTGTCAAATACTTTTTCTGTATCTGTTGAGATGATCATATAGTTTTCATTCTTTGTTTTAGTAAAATGGTATATTACATCACTTGAGTTTCAGACATTATACCAATTTTCTATTTTGGGGATAAATCCCAATTAATCATGTTGTAATTTAATTCTTTCAAGATGTTGCTGGATTTGGTTTGCTAATGTTTTGTTGAGGATTTTTTGTATCTCTATTCATGAAAGATCTTGGTCTGTACTCTTCCTTTCTTGAGATGTCTGCCATATTTTGGTATTAGGTAATGCTGGACTCAGAATGATTTGGAGAAATGTTTCCTCCTCTAATGTGAGGATTGGTATTATTTCTTCCTTAAAGTTTGGTAGAATCTGGACTTGGACTTTCTCTATGATTAGATTTTTAAAATTATTAATTCATTGTTGTTATCTGTTATAGGTCTATTCAGATTTTCTCTTTCTTTTTGAGTTAGTTTTAGTAATTACTGTCCTTTTAGGAATTTGTCCATTTGATTTAAATTGTCTAATTTGTTAACATAAAGTTGTTGATGGTATTCATTATAATCCTTCTAGGTTGGTAGTGCCATTCCCTTTTTTATTCTTTGCTTATACTTTGAGTTTCTTCTCTTTTTTCTTTGTCTAGCTAACCAAAGGTTTATCAAGTTTATTCATCTATTTAAAGAATCAAATTTTGGTTTCATTGATTCTCTGTTGTTTTATTTTAGTCTTATTTAAAAAAAATTACATATGCATGTTATTTAAAGACTAATTGTTCTAAAAGGCTTACTGCTGTTAGGAAAAATAGCAGTACTTATTACCTTGAGACAAATAACTTTCTTTATCCCTAGAAAGAATCATTTTCAACTCTCTGAGATGGTTTTTTAAAATCCATACCTCTTCAAAAATTTTTTTTTATATTACTATTTGATTTTTCATGTTTAGCCATTATCTACTGACTTTCCACTATAGAAGTTCATAATTTAGTTTTCATTCATACTTGCCTCCCTTTTCTATTCTCTCTTCATTTAGTGATATATAATCTTGGTTAGATTAATCAATGTTTACATTATCGTATAATTATCAAAACTTCCAGTTGAGCGATGTAGTAGTATTCAGTGACATTTTTTTCTCTGGTATACATTTTGTTTTTCTTGGATTTAATTAATAGTTGTCTCATTTGTTGTTTACTTGGCTTAATTTCCATGAACTTATGAATTCAACTTCACACTCCCACCAAGTTTTATAAATCTCTCAATATGTTCATATAGTTGATGTATTCTGTTATTTTTCTCTTTTCATCTTAAAGAAATTACTCCTGGAGGCATTGGCCAGTACAGTTGGAACAGATTGCCCTTTAAGTGATTTGCTGCACAAATTTCACTGGGTGCTTCCTTTCATCACTATCTTAGACATCCCTTTGCTGTTTTCTTATCTTGAGTACCCTACTTCTGGGATCCCATTTCTTTCTCTTTCTCAGTGTGGGTCCTTATTTTGGTGAAATAAGTCTTCCAGTAGCCCCTTATAAACGTTTTGATGTCTTGTAGATCTGAAATAGTCTCTCTCATACTCTTGTCTTTGAATGGTACTTGTTGAGTATAAAATTCTAAATTGGAAATTATTTTCTCTTGGAATGCTTTTAGGCATCTGGGAGATTTTTGTTTTTACATTTATTTATTTAGTTTTTCATTTCTTAGTTTGTGTTTTTGATTTCCAAGAGCGCTTTTTTTCTATGAATACTTCATTTTTAATTACATCCAGTTTTTGTTTTATGGATTTTTTTTATCCTCTCCTATTTTTCTGAGGATTTTAATGTTAAGGTTTTTTTCTTTTTTTAAAGTTATCTTTTCCCTGCATCATCTTTGACTTCTTCCCTGCCTCTTGTAGTCTCTGTCTTTCTTATCAGATGCAGCTTAACTTGTGGTGATCCTTGGCTCTCTGTTCATATTTAAAAGTAGAGGCCTAAAAAGTTGATTGGAAGCTCAGTGTATGAGGCATTCTCTGTAGGGTGATCTGGTTAAGCTGTTTTGCTGGAGAACCCCTAACATCAGCATCTTTAGGTCTTTTTCACCTTGCTGGTTAGATTCTCCAGGGAAGATCCATCTAGTCTCTGCTTTGGCTGACATTGTTCTGTTAGACAATAAGCATTAGAAGACCAGGGATATAATTTATTATATAACTTTTTACTCGAGTCTCTTGCTTTTGGTATGGAACACTTACCCGATTAGTATCTGATGTCTCCAATCCAGAGACGTTCTGTTTTATCCTCTCCAGGGGATAAACCCCTAGTGTTCTGCCAGAGTGGGGAAAAAATCAATACCCAGTTGTGTGGTGTATAGGGCAGAGGGTCTGAGGATCTTATTATTTCTTTGGCAGACTTTCAACCAATTCTCCTGTTTTCTGCTCTGCTTTTACCCCTATTTTAAAAGGTGTTGCCAGTGAACTGAGCTTTTTGGGACTCTGGCGTAAATCAGGTTGCTTTTCCTACTGTTGGCTTTGAATTCAGCTCTCTTATATAAATCACATACCACTTATCCACCTGCGTTCCAACTTCCAGTATTTTATTGCTATTGTCTCATCTCTGGTACTAATTCTCCTTGTGAGTTTATATCTCTAAATTCTCTTTGCTGTTAAATTAGTTAAAATTTTAATTTTACTTTTGGGGCGAGAGTAGAACTTTACTCTGCCATTTAAAAGCATGAGTCTGTATTCTCTTACACTTTCTCTTTTTGTAATATGTGTTATATTTGCATTAAGTAAGATATGTTATTTAAAAAGGTTAAAAGGAAAGAACTCAGTGTTCTCCAAAACTTGCCAGCTTGTGATAGGATCAGATAACCTTTATTGCCCATCTTGAACAATATGGTGGTTTCCCAGTGGACAGTGGTTTGTTTCTAGTCATATACTGCTTTGCATTTCTGTCTAGCTTTTGCAATCAGTATCTTTTACTGGCATGTAAGTTTTTTTAGGGTAAGGACCGTAACATGTTCACGTTTTTTTTTTGAAAAATAAGTTATCAGAAATACGGGAAATGCTGGAAATATCCTTAATAATAATTATATTTTATTTTGATCTCATTTTATAGGTTGAAGAATGCCTCATCTGATATAAAACAAATGGTTAAAAATGAAACAGACTTGGATATTATTGCTGATCTCAGAAAGAAACTCCATTGGGCTAAGAAAGAAAAATTAGAAATAACAACTAAGCACAATGCAGAGGTAGAATTTATTTTCTTCTCAAATAATGTTAAAAGTAGAGTTTGATTATTTTAGATTCATTTCATATTAGAAACTACTTGTTTTAACATTTATCACTGTAACATTCGTGTGCTTAAAAAGGACATTAATAAGACAGATGGTTTTTTTAAATACAGTGGAATTGTATAGGAGTGTTAAAGTAGAAATTTAATGAAGTATTGTATTTATTGGTATGTTGCCTTACTTTTATTTTAATTGATGAATTATATTTGCTCAAAAGTGTTAATTGATGAACGTGTTTGGTGACTAAGGGATTTGTAAATTAGGCATTTTGGAAATCTTAATGTAGTTTCCTTATGGTCTCAGTCATAGAACAGTCTCTTAAATAATTAGATTTGAGTATGGAATTTTTGATCAGTGTAATTCATGAATTATCTTAGTTTCTTTTTCAATTATATCTTTATATCTTTGATTTTATTAGCATGTGTGTATATATATATAAATATCTGTATGTCATATGTATATGCATATATTCCAAGGACAGAAGTTATTTTTTACTCTAGGATAATTCATGAATTATATCTTTATGTCTCTTCTGTCTGTTGTCTTTCTTCTCTGTTTTCTTCTTTTTCTTTATTTAAATCTTACTCATTCTTAAAACTCAGCTTAGGCAGGCCGATGTAGTGGAAAGAATATCGAGTTACAGAGACCTGGACTCATTCTTGGCCCTTCCATTTACAAGATATGTGACCTTGGGCGAGTTATTTATCCTGTACATCTTTGGTTTCTCATTGTGAAATGCTGGTCCCAAAGGGTTGTTGAGATAATTAAATGAAATAGAATTTGAGAAGTGTCTGTGCACTGTAATAGTAGTTGTAATTTATTGACAGTTAAGCATAAACAGTGTATTTTCCTCCCCTTTTTGCTAAATTCTGATGCTATTCTGTCAGGAAACCTTTTAAAGCCTTGCTAGGCGAAAATGATTACTCCTTTCTTTCCTCTCCCATAACATGTTGCTGTTACAGATATTTTAGAGCTAAAACATTTATTTCACGCTTACCTGTGCTTCTTTAGTCCTTAAGCTTCGTGAGAGCTGAAAGTAGTGACCATGCTTTGTCCCTGTACCTGTCGAGTTGCTTATTGGCACGTAGTAGGCCCTCAGTAGCTGTGTGTTGAATAAACGTTCGGAAAAATGATTTTCTTCAGGTTCTCTAAGAAACAGTGGTTTATGATTAAAATAACAAGAGATCAATCTTGACTGTTTTATTTGTATTTTTAATGGCAATTGAGGTAATTTTAAAGTGATAATTGAAGTAGTAATTGCTTTTATTTATGTTGTACTATTACATACTGAATATAAAGTAGTATTTGTTAAATGGGTGCTAATTGTTCATAATCTCCAAAACTTATTTTATAAACCAAATGTACATTTTACTTCAGAATATTAGTGTCATGATAATCATTCATCCATTAAATATATTCTTTCACATATATTTATAGTTATCACATTTCTCTTAGCAGAACATACATTTATTATCTTTTATTTGATCAAAATATTTTGAATTATGTGTTCACATTTAAGAGATTGGAAATTATCTCATGGAAGAAAGAGAATTTTCTCAAAATAGGTAGTTATAGTTGGTTCAACTCCAGGTTTGTATTACTGTTCAGTTTTACTGTTTCAATAATTTGTTTAGCTGATTTTACTCATATTATGTAGTAATTTTTTTAGCCATGTAATTTCTAAATATGTCCATTATAAAGCAAGGCAGAGAGGAATGAAACTATCTAAAAACTAAGGCCAGATATTTGTCTTATCAGGTACTCCTAATGCTAACACACTGGGTGATTGCCACAAAATTTCTTTAAAATATAAGTGTCCCATCAATATATGAATGGATAAAGAAAATGTTTCAAATATATATATATATATATATATACACACACACATATACATGTGTATATATATATATATTATTTTTTATTATTTTTGGCCACATTAGGTCTTTGTTGCCGCATGCGGGCTTTCTCTAGTTGCAGCGAGTGGGGGCTACTCTTTGTTGTGGTGCATGGGCTTCTCATTGCATTGGCTTCTCTTGTTGTGGAGCACGGGCTCTAGGCATGCGGGCTTCAGTAGTTGTGGCACACAGGCTCAGTAGTTGTGGCTCGTGGGCTCTAGAGTGCAGGCTCAGTAGTTGTGGCACACAGGCTTAGTTGCTCTGCAGCAGGTGGGATCTTCCTGGACCAGGGCTCAAACCTGTGTCCCCCTCATCGGTAAGTAGATTCTTAACCACTGCACCACCAGGGAAGTCTGTGTGTGTGTGTGTGTGTGTGTGTGTGTTTGTATAAAATGGAATATTACTCACTAAAAAAAACAGTGACGTCTTGCCATTTGTGACAATATAGATGGACCTTGGGGCCATTAGGGTAAGTGAAGTAAGTCAGACAGAGAAAGAAAAATACTGGAGGGACCTTCAAGATGGCGGAGGAGTAAGATGTGGAGATTACCTTCCTTCCCACAAACACATCAGAAATACATCTACATGTGGAACAACTCCTACAGAACACCTACTGAACAGTGGCAGAAGACCTCAGACTTCCCAAAAGGCAAGAAACTCCCCACATACCTGGGCAGGGCAAAAGGAAAAAGAAAAAACAGAGACAGAAGAATAGAGACAGGACCTGCCCCTCTGGGAGGGAGCTCTGAAGGAGGAAAAGTTGCCACACACTAGGAAGCCCCTTTACTGGTGGAGACGGTGGGTGGGCGGGGGGGGTGGGAAGCTTTGGAGCCACGGAGGAGAGCACAGCAACAGGGATGCAGAGGGTAAAGCGGAGAGATTCCCACACAGAGGATCGGTTCCGACCAGCACTCACCAGCCTGAGAGGCTTGTCTGCTCACCCACCAGGATGGATATGGGCTGGGAGATGGGACTCCGGCTTCAGAGGTCATATCACAGGGAGAGGACTGGGGTTGGCTGCGTGAACACAGCCTGAAGGGGGCTAGTGCACCACAGCTATCTGGGAGGGAGTCTGAGAAAAAGTCTGGACCTGCCTAAGAGGCAAGAGACCATTGTTTTGGGGTGCATGAGGAGAGGGGATCCAGAGTACTGCCTAAACGAGCTCCAGAGATGGGCGCGAGCTGCGGCTATCAGCGCGGACCCCAGAGACGGACATGAAATGCTAAGGCTGCTGCTGCAGCCACCAAGAAGCCTGTGTACAAGCACAGGACACTATCCACACCTCCCCTCCTGGGAGCCTATGCAGCCCACCACTGCCGGGGTCCCGTGATCCAGGGACACCTTCCCTGGGAGAACACACATCGTGCCTCTGGCTGTTAAAACGTCATGCTGGCCTCTGCTGCCGCAGGCTCACCCTGCATTCTGTACCCCTCCTTCCCTCTGGCCTGAGTGAGCCAGAGCCCCCGAATCAGCTGCTCTTTTAACCCCATCCTGTCTGGGTGGGGAACAGACGCCCTCAGGCGACCTACATGCAGAGGTGGTGCCAGATCCAAAGCTGAACCCCAGGAGCTATGCGAACAAAGAAGAGAAAGGGAAATCTCTCCCAGCAGCCTCAGGAGCAGTGGATTAAATCTCCACAGTCAACCTGATGTACCCTGCATCTGTGAAATACCTGAATAGACAATGAATCATCCCAAAATTGGGGCAGTGGACTTTGGGAGCAACTGTAGACTTGGGGTTTGCTTTCTGCATCTAATTTGTTTCTGGTTTTATGTTTATTTTAGTTTAGTATTTAGAGCTTATTATCACTGGTAAATTTGTTTATTGATTTGGTTGCTCTCTTCCTTTTTTTAAAAATATTTTTTCTTTTCCTGTTTTTGTGAGTGTGTATGTGTATGCTTCTCTGTGTGATTTTGTCTGTGTGGCTTTGCTTTTACCATTTGTCCTAGGGTTCTGTCTTTCCTTTTTTCTTTTGGATAGTTTTTAGCGCTTGTTATCATTGGTGGATTTGTTTTTTGGTTTGGTTGTTCTCTTCTTTCTTTTTTTTATTGCTTTTTTATTTTTAATAATTTATTTTTTATTTTAATTATTTTGTTTTATTATTTTCTTTCTTTTTGTCTTTCTTTTCCTCCCTTTTCTACTGAGCTGAGTGGCTGACAGGGTCTTGGTGCTCCAGCCGGGTGTCAGGCCTGAACCTCTGAGGTGGGAGAGCCAAGTTCAGGACATTGGACCACCAGAAACCTCTCAGCCCCATGTAAAATCAAACGGCAAGAGCTCTCACAGAGATCTCCATCTCAACGCTAAGACCCAGCTCCACTCAACAACCAGCAAGCTACAGTGCTGGACACCCTATGCCAAACAGCTAGCAAGACAGGAACACAACCCCACCCATTAGCAGAGAGGCTGCCTAAAATCATAATCAGTTCACAGACACCCCAAAACACACCACCGGACGTGGTTCTGCCCACCAGAAAGAAAAGATCCATCCCCACCCACCAAAACACAGGCACCAGTCCCCTCCAGCAGGAAGCCTACACAACCCACTGAACCAACCTTATGCACTGGGGGAAGACACCAAAAACAATGGGAACTATGAACCTGTGGCCTGCGAAAGGAGACCCCAAGCGCAGTAAGTTAAGCAAAATGAGAAGACAGAGAAATACTCAGCAGATGAAGGAGCAAAGTAAAAACCCACCAGACCAGACAAATGAAGAGGAAATAGGCAGCCTACCTGAAAAAGAATTCAGAGTAATGATAGTAAAGATGATCCCAAATCTTGGAAATAGAACAGAGAAAATACAAGAAATGTTTAACAAGGACTTAGAAGAACTAAAGGGCAAACAACAACAATGAACAACACAATAAATGAAATTAAAAGTTCTCTAGAAGGAATCAATAGCAGAATAACTGAGGCAGAAGAACGGATAAATGACCTGGAAGATAAAATGGTGGAAATAACTACTGCAGAGCAGAATAAAGAAAAAAGAATGAAAAGAATTGAGGACAGTCTCAGAGACCTCTGGGACAACATTAAACGCACCAACATTTGAATTATAGGGTCCCAGAAGACGAAGAGAAAAAGAAAGGGACTGAGAAAATATTTGAAGAGATTATAGTTGAAAATTTCCCTAACCTGGGAAAGGAAATAATCAGTCAAGTCCAGGAAGCAGAAAGAGTCCCATACAGGATAAATCCAAGGAGAAGCACACCAAGACACATATTAATCAAACTATCAAAAATAAAATACGAAGGAAAAATATTAAAAGCAGCAAGGGAAAAGCAACAAATATCATACAAGGGAATCCCCATAAGGTTAACAGTTGATTTTTTAGCAGAAACTCTGCAAGTCAGAAGGGAGTGGCAGGACATAATTAAAGTGATGAAACGGGAAAACCTACAACCAAGATTTCTCTTCCCAGCAAGGATCTCATTCAGATTTGACGGAGAAATTAAAACCTTTACCGACAAGCAAAAACTAAGAGAATTCAGCACCACCAAACCAGCGTTACAACAAATACTAAAGGAACTTCTCTAGGCAGGAAACACAAGAGAAGGAAAAGACCTACAAAAACAAACCCAAAACAATTAAGAAAATGGTAATAGGAACATGCATATTGATAATTGCCTTAAATGTAAGTGGATTAAATGCACCAACCAAAAGACATAGACTGGCTGAATGGGTACAAAAACAAGACCCATATATATGCTGTCTACAAGAGACCCACTTCAGACCTAGGGACACATTCAGACTGAAAGTGAGGGGATGGAAAAAGATTTCCATGCAAATGGAAATCAAAAGATGGAGTAGCAGTTCTTATATCAGACAAAATAGACTTTAAAATAAAGACTATTACAAGAGACAAAGAAGGACACTACATAGTGATCAAGGGAGCAATCCAAGAAGAAGATATAACAATTATAAATATTTATGCACCCAACATAGGAGCGCCTCAATACATAAGGCAAATGCTAACAGCCATAAAAGGGGAAATCAAGAGTAACACAGTCATAGTAGGGGACTTTAACACCCCACTTTCACCAATGGACAGAACATCCAAAGTGAAAATAAATAAGGAAACACATTCTTTAAAAGACACATTACACAAGATGGACTTAATTGATACTTATAGGACATTCCATCCAAAAGCAACAGAATACACTTTCTTCTCAAGTGCTCATGGAACATTCTCCAGGATAGATCATATCATGAGTCACACATCGAGCCTTGGCAAACTTAAGAAAATTGAAATCATACCAAGTATCTTTTCTGACCACAACGCTATGAGACTACGTATCAATTACAGGGAAAAAACTGTAAAACATACAAACACATGGAGGCTAAACAATACACTACTAAATAACCAAGGGATCACTGAAGAAATCAAGAGGAAATCAAAAATACCTAGAAACAAATGACAATGAAAACACCATGACCCAAAACCTATGGGATGCAGCAAAAGCAGTTCTAAGAGGGAAGTTTATAGCAATACAATCCTACCTTAAGAAACAGGAAACATCTCGAATAAACAACCTAACCTTGTACCTAAAGCAATTAGAGAAAGAAGAACAAAAAAACCCCCAAAGTTAGTAGAAGGAAAGAAATCATAAAGATCAGGTCTGAAATAAATGAAAAAGAAATGAAGGAAACAATAGCAAAGATTAATAAAACTAAAACCTGGTTCTTTGAGAAGATAAGCATAATTGATTAAACCATTAGCCAGACTCCTCAAGATAAAAAGGGAGAAGGCTCAAATCAATAGAATTAGAAATGAAAAAGGAGAAGTAACAACTGACACTGAAGAAATACAAAGGATCATGAGAGATTACAACAAGCAACTATATGCCAATAAAATGGACAACCTGGAAGAAATGGACAAATTCTTGGAAAAGCACAACATTCCAAGACTGGACCAGGAAGAAATAGAAAATATAAACAGACCAGTCACAAGCACTGAAATTGAAACTGTGATTAAAAATCATCCAACAAACAAGAGTCCAGGACCAGATGGCTTCACAGGTGAATTCTATCAAACACTGAGAGAAGAGCTAACACCTATCCTTCTCAAACTCTTCCAAGATATAGCAGAAGGAGGAACACTCCCAAACTCATTCTGCGAGGCCACCATCACCCTGATACCAAAACCAGACAAAGATGTCACAGAAAAAGAAAACTACAGGCCAGTATCACTGATGAACATAGATGCAAAAATCCTCAAAAAACAGAATTCAGCAGCACATTAAAGGGATCATACACCATGATCAAGTTGGGTTTATCCCAGGAATGTAAGGATTCTTTAGTATACACAAAGCAATCAATGTGATGCACCATATTAACAAACTGAAGGATAAAATCCATATGATGAACTCAATAGACACAGAAAAAGCGTTTGACAAAATTCAACACCCATTTATGATGAAAACCCTCCAGAAAGTAAGCATAGAGGGAGCTTACCTCAACACAACAGGCCATATATGACAAACCCATAGGTAGCATTGTTCTCAGTGGTGAAAAACTGAAACCATTTCCACTAAGATCAGGAACAAGGCAAGGTTGCCCACTCTCACCACTATTATTCAACATAGTTTTGGAAGTTTAGCCACAGCAGTCAGAGAAGAAAAAGAGATAAAAGGAATCCAAATCAGAAAAGAAGAAGTAAAGCTGTCACCATTTGCAGATGACATGATACTATAGAGAATCCTAGACATGCTACCAGAAAAGTACTAGAGCTAATCAATAAATTTGGTAATGTAGCAGGATACAAAATTAATGCACACAAATCTCTTTCATTCCTATGCACTAATGATGAAACATCTGAAAGATAAATTAAGGAAACACTCCCATTTACCATTGCAACAAAAAGAATAAAATACCTAGGAATAAACCTACCTAAGGAGACAAAAGACCTGTATGCAGAAAACTGTAAGACACTGATGAAAGAAATTAAAGATGATACAAACAGATGGAGAGATATACCATGTTCTTGGATTGGAAGAATCAACATTGTGAAAATGACTATATTACCCAAAGCAATCTTCAGATTCAGTGCAATCCCTATCAGACTACCAATGGCAATTTTCACAGAAC
Source organism: Mesoplodon bidens (assembly GCF_964165515.1). Taxonomy (NCBI): domain Eukaryota; kingdom Metazoa; phylum Chordata; class Mammalia; order Artiodactyla; family Ziphiidae; genus Mesoplodon; species Mesoplodon bidens. The sequence goes on along the minus strand of NC_138162.1, from coordinate 63,445,550 downwards.
CAGAACAAAAAATTTCACAATTTGTATGGAAACACCAGAGACCCCGAATAGCCAAAGCAATCTTGAGAAAGAAAAATGGAGCTGGAGGAATCAGGCTCCCTGACTTCACACTATATTATAAAGCTGCAGTAATCAAGACAGTATGGTACTGGTACAAAGACAGAAATATAGATCAATGAAACAGGATAGAAAGCCCAGAGATAAACCCATGCACATATGGTCACCTTATCTTTGATAAAGGAGGCAAGAATGTACAGTGCAGAAAGGACAGCCTCTTCAATAAGTGGTGCTGGGAACACTGGACAGCTACATGTAAAAGAATGAAATTAGAACACTTCCTAACACCATACACAAAAATAAACTCAAAATGGATTAAAGGCCTAAATGTAAGGCCAGGCACTATAAATCTCTAAGAGGAAAACATAGGCAGAACACTCTTTGACATAAATCACAGGAAGATCCTTTTTGGCCCACCTCCTAGAGAAATGGAAATAAAAACAAAAAGAAACATATAGGATGTAATGAAACTTAAAAGCTTTTGCTCAACAAAGGAAACTAAACAAGATGAAAAGAACAACCCTCAGAATGGGAGAAAATATTTCCAAATGAAGCAACTGATAAAGGGTTAATCTCCAAAATATACAAGCAGCTCATGCAGGTCAATATTAATAACATAAACAACCCAATCCAAAAAAGGGCAGAAGACCCAAATAGATATTTCTCCAGAGAAGATATACAGATTGCCAATAAACACATGAAAGGATGCTCAACATCACTAATCATTAGAGAAATGCAAATCAAAAGTACAATGAGATATCACCTCACACTGGTCAGAATGGCCATCATCAAAAAATCTACAGGGCTTCCCTGGTGGCGCAGTGGTTGAGAGTCCGCCTGCCGATGCAGGGGACACGAGTTCGTGTCCTGGTCCAGGAAGATCCCACATGCCGCGGAGCACCTGGGCCCGTGAGCCATGGCTGCTGAGCCTGCGCGTCCGGAGCCTGTGCTCCGCAACGGGAGAGGCCACAACAGTGAGAGGCCCACGTACAGCAAAAAAAAAAAAAAAAAAAATCTACAAACAGTATATGCTGGAGAGGGTGTGGAAAAAGGGGAACCCTCTTGCACTGTTGGTGGGAATGTAAACTGATACAGCCACTATGGAGAACAGTATGGAGGTTCTTTAAAAAACTAAAAACAGAACTACCACATGACCCAGGAGTCCCACTACTGGGCATATACCCTGAGAAAACCATAATTCAAAAAGAGTCATGTACCCCAGTGTTCATTGCAGCACTATTTACAATAGCCAGGACATGGAAGCAACCTAAGTGTCCATCAACAGATGAATGGATAAAGAAGATGTGGTACATATATACAATGGAATATTACTCAGCCATATAAAGAAACAACATTGAGTTATTTGCAGTGAGGTGGATGGACCTAGAGACTGTCATACAGAGTGAAGTAAGTCAGAAAGAGAAAAACAAATACCGTATGCTAACGCATATATATGGAATCTAAAAAAAAAAAAAGTGGTTCTGAAGAACCTAGGGATAGGACAGGAATAAAGACGCAGATGTAGTGAATGGACTTGAGGACATGGGGAGGGGGAAGGGTAAGCTGGGACGAAGTGAGAGAGTGGCATGGACATATATACACTACCAAATGTAAAATAGATAGCTATTTGGAAGCAGCCGCATGGCACAGAGAGATCAGCTCCGTGATTTGTGACCACCTAGAGGGGTGGGTTAGGGAGGGTGGGAGGGAGACGCAAGAGGGAGGAGAAATGGGGATAAATTTATATGTATAGCTGATTTAGTTTGTTGTACAGCAGAAACTAACACAACATTGTAAAGCAATTATACTCCAATAAAGATGTTAAAAAAAGACAAATACTGTATGATACCATTTTTTTTCTTTTTTTTTATTAGTTTCTGCTTTATAACAAAGTGAATCAGTCATACATATACATCTTATGATATCATTTATAGGTAGAATTTAAAAATTAAAGAAAACCCCAAGCTCATAGATACAGAGAATAAATTGGTGGTTGTCAGAGGCAGGGGGTGGTTGGAGGTAGGGGAAATGGGTTAAGGGGGTCCAAATGTACACACTTCCTAGTTATAAAATGAGTCCTGGGGGTGTAATATACAGCATGGCAACATAGTTAATAATGTATTGTATTGCATTTTTGAAAGTTGCTAGGAGAGTAGATCTTAAAAGTTCTCATCACAAGAAAAAAATTATAACTATGTATGGTGATGGATGTTAACTAGAATTATGTGGTGATCATTTTGCAATATATATAAATATTAAATCATTATGTTGTACACCTGAAATTAATGTCAGTTATACCACAATAAAAAATAGTAAAAATCTTTAAAATGACTTCTCTAGGAATTTCATTATTGTGGGTTCTTGGGTAACTTATGTCAGTTTTCTGAGCCCCAGTTTTCTTTCCTAGGTATGGAAATAATAGGTTACTGTTGAGAATATTTATTAGTGGGCAGAGGGTATGGGGGAGAGGAGTTTCTTATAGACTCACAGCTTCTGAATGAAACTAAGTTGTACTAATGTGGGTGATTGATATGGGAAAATGCCACGAGGTTTTCACTGTTGCAGTGGTTATTAAAATTATTTGAGCACAATAATACAGATGTGCAAAGTAGGACAAGAGATCATGAAGCTATTCAGATATCTCATTGGCCCCGATAGTAACGATAGAGCAAGAAAATCTTTTAGAGCAATGAAGATGGGAGAGAATAAGGAAAAGCAATGTAACTTTCTCTAGCCAAAAGTTACTGGATACCTAGGACGAAGCAGTAGGCTTTCTAGGGTTCAAGACCTAAAGATGTTTGACTGATCCCGCCAGATTTCTTAGGAGTAGGGGTCTTAAGCAGGGGTCATTACAAACTGAGAAATCAAGGAATCCATGTAGTTTGATAGGGAGAAATTATATTTTTATTTTTATTAACCTCTAACTCATGTTAAGCATTTCCTTCAGTTATGAAGGGCTTGGCCCAGCCTGTCGTTCTTTTAACAGCAAGTATAGTAAGATTAGCAGTACTTTTGAATTTATCACCAATAGAAATTGCAGACACATACCATACTTCAGTTACTGCAAATATATTGAAATATTGTTTATACTTGTCATTACTTTGAAATGGTTATTAGACTTGTGAGTACAACTTGTTATTTAATGTGTTATTAAAGAAGTAACATAGATTACAGCATCACAAATCGGTTGTTATATCATATATTTATTTTTATACTTTGATTCTTTTTGTTATCTTGTGTATTTTATTTTATGCATGTAATTACATTATTTTGAAAAGCCTTTGCCAGATTGCCAAAGAGGGTCATGGAGTAAAAATGGTGAAAGACCATTTAGAGGCTGAGACATGCTGTAGGAGGGCATCAGGGAAGACATGGAGGATGACACAGAGAGGAGGTTCTAAGACAACTGGTTGAGCATAAGACCTAAAAGAATGAAGACTTGTCTTGAAAAGGAGGGAGATACCATTTTGTTGCTGTTGCATGTTGTAGTGCATATGTTGAAGCTTAAATGAGAAAACAGCCTCATGGTTGTTTTTCACAGCTAGAGGATATGTTTTTCACAGCTCTGTGGGTAGCTCTGGAAATCAAATAAGGCCCAGTCAGGCTAAAAGAGGGACATTAATAGACGGAATTGGTTGTACAGGTGATGAAAGACCTAGGAATTCAAACAGGGAATGATGAGGCCACCTAGAGATTAGTTACATCAGGAAGCCACCATCACCTCTAGGCCAGAGGACCAATGGGAGGAGATGATATTACCAGAGTCCAGAAGTTGGAGCTGTCTGATGGGAGGGAGAACCATGGTAGGGGCTGTTCAGTCAGGTTGGAGTGTTGGAATGAAGGATAGGCAGCTGGAACCTGAAAAGAGATGCAGCTACTGTCAGAGACACTGCCGGAAGTAGAGCCATTTAACAATGGAGCGTGGGAATTACAGTTCCTATGATATAATAGAGTAGAGCAAAAGAAGGGGGTTGAGAAATGGATCAAATGGACAAATGATTGACAGTCCACACTTTTTGCTCTTCAGCATTCATTATCACTCTTCTGCTCATGTGTAACTCCCATGCAATAATACCTTGTTCCTGCGTAATCTTGCAAGGCAACTCAAATATCCTCTATACAAAGATGCTCTCACCCACTCCACAATGGGAGACACAAAGGCTTATCAGTCCATTGTTTCTGTCTCACAGATGATATGTATTCTCACCATCAGAATCTTATAATTTTGTGTCTCATGAATTAAATTGAGACCAGTAGTACCAACATTCTTCATATAATGCCAGAGATGAGGAGCAAACAAAAAAAATCACTAATATATACATATAACAGATATGCAGAGCTGCTGCCGTTCTTATTCTTAGAACTGGTCCTAGGGCTATAAGCTGATATTTTTCACTTCACTTCTGTCACAACTGATTCCTTGTTCCCCTTACCCTCTGCCAGCATTTTCCTTGGTGGAGTGACCACATTTCATTCTTGAAAAGTTTGATTCCTTAATGGTGCCACCTCTATTGGATCTCTGTAGATATGGATATACTGAGAATCATACCATTGAATCCCCAGGTTTCCATGGTCTCCTCTGCCTCACTATCCCCTTGGTAATCAGGATCAGTCACCCCAGCCAGTCTTGGTATTCAGGACTCTGGTAACATCATCTTTCTTTGCCTCTTGTTTCACTGGCACAAGGAGCCCAAAACTAGCCTAGAGGTAGTCTCAGCTTCTGATATAATGGATTAAAAAAAATTCTTTTTACTGTGGTAAAAAATATATAACATTTACAATTTTAACCATTTTAAGTGTACAATTCAGTTATATTTATGTTCACAGCACTGTGCAACCATCACCAGTATCTATTTTCAAAAATGTTTATCATCCCAAACAGAAACTGTACCTGTTAAGCAATAACTCCCCCGTCCTCCTTCCCCCACCCCCACCCCTGATAACCTCTAATCTACTTTATATTTCTATGCATTTGCATATTCTAGATAGATACCTTATATAAGTGGCACCATAGAGTATTTGTCCTTTTGTGTTTGTTTTGTTTCATTTGGCATAATGTTTCCAGAGTTAATCCATGTTGCAGTATGTATCAAAGTGGATCATTTTTGTGTCACCTGGTGGAAGTATTCACCCTTTGTAAATTAAGATCTCTTCTAAAATATCAAAGCCCAATATTTTGGGTGTTTGCATGTTTGGGTGGGGGGGCGGAAACCGGTGAGTGTGTTGGTAGATGGTAAGGTTATTAGAGGCTATGTTAATAGAGAGAGGCCACTTCCACTTCCATCCTTTATTTCCTGGATTTGTGTATGCGAGATATAGTAAATGCTAGTCTCCAGTTCAGAACTTGTACCTTGCGCATTGGGAAAGGCTCGGGGAAGTTTACAGTATGTACTTGTGGCGGTGCCTCAAGGAGTCAGGGAGTCTGGGAACTGATGGGAGGGTATGACTTCATATTTTAGAGACTTAAGTAAGGATTCTGCTCACCAAACTTGGAGTTTTTCTGTTTTTTTGTCAGTTTGGTTTTTTTGGTTTTTTGTTTTTGTTGTTGTTGTTTAGACCAAATAATGCTTTAGAATCACTTCTCCAATATGGTGGCCATTAGCCACGTGTCTTTTGAGCACTTGAAATGTGACTAGTCTGAATTAAGATGTGATATAAATACACACTGGATTTCAAAAACTTCATACAAAAAGGTGTAAAATATCTAAAAAAAGTGAAATAGCTCACTAATAATTTTTCATGTTGATTTTATGTTGAAATAAAGAATCTTGGATATATTGGGTTAAATAAAATGTTAAAATTAGTTTCACATATTTATTTTTACTTTTCAAAATATTGCTACTAGAAAATTTAAAATTACACAAAATTTAAAATTTCTTGGATTATATATCTACTGCACCGCACTTTAGAAGGCTGCCCATCTCTTTAATTCCTGGATACACAAGGATCAATTAGATACCACCACAAATACCTGGAGGTCAGATGCTATGATTACTGTTGTACTCCAGCCGTCCATTATAGGAACTGTGCTCACCTTGTCTCTACTGGTTAATTGCTACCACTTGGCCTTTGCTGCTCTGGAATTTCACCATTTTGATTGAGGTTGGCGAGTCCATCTCAATTATGACATATCCCACCATTATCTTTACTGTCTACTATTATCTCTGGTATATAGAAGTTAGCCGCTAGAGCTTTCTAAGGGTGCTTTTGCTGGCCAGTGTATTATAGAGCACTTTAATTAGGAAAACAATGTCCTTTGGGCCCTCAAAGAGGATGCAGTTGGCGAAAGGGGAGGTTTTGGTTTGCTCATAAAAAAAGCATTCCCAGGCTTCCCTGGTGGCGCAGTGGTTGAGGGTCCACCTGCCGATGCAGGGGACATGGGTTCGTGCCCCGGTCTGGGAGGATCCCACATGCCATGGAGTGGCTGGGCCCGTGAGCCATGGCTGCTGAGCCTGCACGTCCGGAGCCTGTGCTCCGCAGCGGGGGAGGCCACAACAGTGAGAGGCCCACGTACTGCAAAAAAAAAAAAGCACTCCCATCTTCTTTTATTTTATTTTATTTTTTAAATATTTATTTATTTATTTGGCTGCACCGGGTCTTAATTGCAGCACACGGGATCTTCATTGCCGCGTGGGGGATCTTCGTTGCGGCATGCGAGATCTTTTTTTAAATAAATAAATAAATAATTAATTTTAATTTTTGGCTGTGTTGGGTCTTCATTGCTGTGCGCGGGCTTTCGCTAGTTGTGGTGAGCGGGGGCTACTCTTCGTTGCGATGCGTGGGCTTCTCATTGTCGTGGCTTCTCTTGCTGCGGAGCCGGGCTCTAGGCACGCAGGCTTCAGTAGTTGTGGCACGTGGGCTCAGTAGTTGTGGCTCGTGGGCTCTAGAGCTCAGGCTCAGTAGTTGTGGCTCACGGGCTTAGTTGCTCTGCGGCATGTGGGATCTTCCTGGGCCAGGGCTCGAACCTGTGTCCCCTGCATTGGCAGGCGGATTCTTAACCACTGCGCCACCAGGGAAACCCCCATGCGGGATCTTTAGTTGCGGCATGTGGGCTCTTTTAGTTGCAGCATGTGGGATCTAGTTCCCTGACCAGGGATCGAACCCAGGCCCCTTGCATTGGGAGTGTAGAGTCTTAGCCATCAGACCACCAGGGAAGCCGCCACTCCCATCTTCTTAAGTCTGCATATTATATCAGGAAAGTACTGGCATTTTGACTTTATTAAGTGATGCAGGCTGATGTTGAATTCAATTTACAGTCACCCATTCCAAGCAAATTGTTACAGCTAGCTTATTAAATCCAAATCAAGCCTATATATGTTCTGCGGGTTCCTTCTATTACAAGATTAGCAAGATTTTGCAGTCCTTTTGCTATAGAAGCTATCTTCTCCCAGAGAAGACTGCATTTCTCCCCCTGTGGCTTACTGAGGTCTGTGTCTATCGATGGCGACAAAGAGATGAAAGTGGGTCTTGCAAATCCTGTTGCAAGACAGCTATTTCAGTTATGGTCCTCACTAAGTCTTTAAGCAAGGGAAGGTCAAGTAGCTCAGACAGGGAGAAGAGGCTGCTGTTGTTGGGAGAACGGGTGTTTAGAGGAGATTGGAAGTGTACAGTTTTCAGGATTGTCTAATTCCAAAAGTCCTCATCCATCTCCTTCCTTTCTACCTAATGCCCAGCTGATATATACCATCTTAACGTTAGAAACTTGTTGAGGCTCTTTATTCAACTTGTATTTTAATTCTGCATTCCCCATAATTAGATTTTCCATCTGGTCTTTAGCCTTGTCTGCCATGGGGCTATGAGAAATAAGAGATTCTTTAAAGTCAACATAGAAACTCTCTGGCTTTCTGACTGTCTTGAGCCGAGATTCTAGAGCCCTGGGATTACCTTTTCATTTTTGTAAATTCTCTAGCATAGTTAGATTTAGCCTTCCCATGCCATGGGTCTTGTAGTAAACAAAACTGCCATGTTGGTCAAGTGCAGTTGCTACTTCATTTCCCAAAGGCTTGAACTCAGCTGGCACTTTATTTTAAACAATTGCACATGATAATTTAAATATTTGTGGTCCCACTGGAGGCCATGGCTCACTGCAAAAGTATCTCATTTCTACCTGCAAAAAGGTGTTCATTGTATTTATGCTCATATAGGTTTACCACAAAATATCAGAAACCCATCTTGAAGCTATTTCTGATACCAAGAGTAATATCATTTGGTGTCCAAATGGAATTGATTACACAAGTACCAGAAGAGGTAAAAAGACAAATAGGGGATGTTAAGGCAACCCAAAGGGTAACAACATTAGGAAGTTGCTTCCATTTTCAAGGTTGAAAAAAGCTAGCTATCCTGAAGGATTTGCAGCCACAGGGAAGACAGATGCTGCTCAGGGTAGATCTAGAGAGGGACAAATACCCTGGCTTCTCCTTTCCTGTCCTCACATATGCCACAAGTGCCTCTCATTGATCCAAACTCCCAAGAAGCCAGTGGGCAAGGAAGTCTGGCACATGTAGTTCCTAGAATATGGAGTAGAGCTGGAGAAGGATGGGTGTGTGTGTGTCTGAGGACAAACAGGTAAATGACTGGCACAACTGGGAGTGCCCAAATGTTAACAACTTTATTCCTGGGCAGGGAGGGATGGCGTGATTCTGAAATAAATGGAGTTATCTTGTAGATGTAATAAAGGTTTTATGTTTTTTTCCACTAACTTATTAAAAGATATTTGTAAATTCTTATTTTGTGAGTATAAGTGTGCTGAAGACATTTACTTTTCTAACATTTATAAAAATGGAAATTTTTTTTATATGTTAAAAAGAGTGTAACTCCCGCTGCACTCTACATATTAACTGCTATTTATGGTAATTTCTGATGTTGCCCTTTAGAAATCCTTTTTGTCTTTTCTTACTTGGTAATTGGACCATCTATTTCTAGCCTGATATAGTAGCTTGATGCTTTCCCATTTGATACCTTCCTAGCATTCTCTCTCATCCATCATTTCTTTCTCTCCCTCCAGCAAGAAGTAATTTTGCTTTTCTTTGAACTATCATAACATTTTTACCTCTTTTGTAAAACTAATCCCTATGACTTTCTATAGCGTTTCATTACTTGAGATCAGGGGCTCTATAATGTTTGTTTTTATATCTTTCACTGTACTTGACATGTAGCAAGTATTTAATATCATTTAATGAATCATTGATTAGATCATAGAATTTCAGAGAGGGAAGGGACTTTATAAATCATCTGGTTCTAACTCTCTGACCTGTCTCCTGTCACACTACTTCATGGAAGGATATTAGATAAATTAAATCTAGTTATTAACTATCTAGTTATCTAAATAGCAGATAAATTAGATATTTGTTCATTAAAATCCCTGTAAAACAGGCACTTTTATTACTTTATGCTCTATGAGTAATGTCATAATCCAGAGAAATAATATAGACAATATTAACTAAATTTTGATACTATTTGCTGCTTTTTTTAAGGCATTTTATTTTATTTTTATTTATTTATTTTGGCTGCACTGTGCGGCATGTGGGACCTTAGCTCTATGACCAGGGTTCGAACCTGTGCCCCCTGCATCGGCAGGCAGACCCTCAACCACTGCGCCACCAGGGAAGCCCGAGATGGAATTTTTAAGTTCTTACTATATGTCATGCACTTTTTTTCACTTCTTAGGTATGACTTTTTCTGATTAAAACCTGTGATTTCTCTTTACTTTTAATAAGAAGTGCATATAAGAATTAAATTTTTTTTCTCTAGTGGATTCTCTAAAATAAGAAAATTAATGAATGTTATTTGGTGAGTAAGGCTAGTGCTTCTTTTCCAGTCTTTTAGAAAGTATAGATGTGTAAATTCTTGTCTTATAAATATTATAGAAACAAATTTCTCTAAGAAATTTAAGTGTTTGGGTGCATGATCTCATAATCTTGGAGACATATTTTTATATTGGTTCATGATATCAGAAGTCTGTTTTTAGCTGGCAAGCTACGAGAGCCAGATTGCCAAGCTACGATCTGAGGTTGAAAAAGGAGAGGCCTTGCGACAAAGTCTGGAATATGACCTGGCTGTTGCTAGAAAGGAAGCTGGACTCAGAAGGCGGGCTGCTGAAGAAAGATTAGCTGAGGCACATAGGATCCAAGAAAAACTCTGTGGTAAAACTATTTCTATTTCTTTCCATGTTTAGGGTTGTAACGTCATTGTATATCATTGCTCCCTGTTGTGTATGCATTCCATATAGGATCAGAGGTAGGGTTTTGCTTTCTTTGACTGGCCTTTGATGGACAGTTGTGTATATCTGTGTGTGTATATCTGCTGTGTGTGTATATCTTCTGGCAATTATGTGAACATTCATTTACTTTACCTTACATTATTTTTTTTGTACAAGTATAGAAAAATGGGTTCAAAATTCTGTTAATCACTTTTTAGAGCACTTGTTCCATGAATAATCAGCAGAATCACATAGAGATTTAAAAAAATTTCATAGACCTCCTATCACATGTAATCTGAAACAGAATCTCTAGCTTGAGAAAATCTGTATGTTCAAGAAGCACTGCAGGTGATTTGTTGATTAGCTAGGTTTAGGAACCACATAGTATAATATATATAAAGAAGTGTGCCTAGATAAGTGTATGACTTATAACCAGCACCTGGGTCATGAAATGGAAAATTACCAGAAGTCCTCCACATAGTTAACTGCTATCCTGATTTTTAATAGCAATAATTAACGTTGCCTCTTTTTTGTACTTTATATGAAAGGAATCATATAGTATGTACTCTTTTGTATCTGGCTTCTTTTCTTCAACATTGTGCTTGTGAGTTAATTCCTATTGTCATATGAACTTCATATTGATGTTTAGTATTATATAGTGTGAACACACCACACTTATATTCATCCATTTCTATTGGTAGTGGGTAGTGTCTGGTTTTTGTTTATTAAGAATAATGTTGACCTGAACATTCTTTTTTTTTTTTTTTTTTTTTTTTTTTGCGGTACGCGGGCCTCTCACTGTTGTGGCCTCTCCCATTGTGGAGCACAGGCTCCGGATGCGCAGGCTCAGCGGCCATGCCTCACGGGCCCAGCCGCTCCATGGCATGTGGGATCTTCCCAGACCGGGGCACAAACCCGTGTCCCCTGCATCGGCAGGCGGACTCTCAACCACTGCGCCACCAGGGAAGCCCGCCCTGAACATTCTTATACTCAGCAGGTTTTAATGAAGAGAACACTGAACGTGAATTCTGAAGATTTAGATTTAGGTCCTGATTCTGCCACTTACTGATACTCGAACCTAGGTTGTTTTAAGAATGAAATGAGAAAATAAAAGTGCTTTGTTAACTGCATAGGGCCAAGTGAATGTCAAGTTATAATATTATAAAGGTTATGATCCCTAGTCTTGGCCTGGCCATTGGTCAAAAATACTTTTGATGGGCCTCCCTGGTGGCGCAGTGGTTGAGAGTCCGCCTGCCGATGCAGGGGACGCGGGTTCGTGCCCCGGTCTGGGAGGATCCCACATGCCGCGGAGCGGCTGGGCCCGTGAGCCATGGCCGCTGGGCCTGCGCGTCCGGAGCCTGTGCTCCGCAATGGGAGAGGCCACAGCAGTGAGAGGCCCACGTACCGCAAAAAGAAAAAAAAAAAAAAAAAATACTTTTGATTACCTTTGGCATTTAATTACTAAACTACTATCTGGAACTTAGGATTATAAGACTTGAAAGGCACTAGATGTACAAGTTAATGACTTTTATTTAATTATGAGGAAGTTGAAGTCCAGGGAAGATGGGAAGTTACTTGCCCAAAGTCAAATGATTTCAAGACACTTTACAGAGGAAGATAGAAGAATGGCCATTAATCACATGAAAAATGCTTACCCTCATTTGTTATCAGAGAAATGCAAACTAAAACCACAGTGACTGTCACTGATACCCATCCGATGGCTCTCATTGAAACGACTGTCAATACCAAATGTTAGTTAGGATGTAGAGGAACTGGAACTCTTATACTTTGTTAATGAGAAAGTGAAATGGTACAACTACTTTGGAAAAAAACTTGGCAATTTCTTTTAAAATAAGCATATATTTATCCAGTGACCCAGAAGTTTCACTCTTTGGTAGTTTCTCTGAGAAACATTTGTCCACAAAAGACTTGTATAAGAATTTCATAGCAGCTCTATTCATGGCAGCCCCAAATTGGAGAAAAACCCCAAATATCCATTGACAGAAGAATGAAGAAACAATTTTTGTATATTCATTCAATGAAATATTACTAAGCAATAAAAATGAACCAACTACTGATACATTCAGTAACATGAGTGAATCTCAAAAACATTATGCTGAGTGAAACTTTACACAGAAGAGGACTTCCTGTATGATTCCATTATATGAAATTCTAGGACAGAAAAAACTAGTCGTTGGTGAAAAAAAAAATCAGAACAGCGGTTACCTCTAGGATGGGTTGGCAGTGAGGACTAACTAGGAAAAGTAGGGGGAAACTTTTCCGATTGAAGGAAATTTTCTGTATTTTGATAGGGATTTTGGTTACATGAGTGTATGCATTTGTCAAGTCTCTTTGAATGGAGCACTTAAGATTTGTCCATTTCACTATATGTAAATTTTACCTGCAAAAAAAATTGAATTCTATGTTATTGGTATGAATGCTTAATTATTCAGCAGTGAAATGTACTTTTCTTTGCAACTTGTTTTGAAATGCATAAAAAAGTATGGTCTGAAGGATGAAAAAAATGAGTGGATGCATGGATAGATGGATGAATGTGTGGTAAAGAAAATACATATGGGAAAATGTTAACAATCATAGAGTCTAGTCTGAGGTTTACAGGTGTTCATTTTACAATACTTTAAACTTTATATATATGATAAAATATTGAGGGTAGAATAAAAAACAACCTGATGGAGTTATGGGATATTAAAAGAGATAATCTCATAGTGACTGAGAGAGGAGACAAGATAAGAGAGAAAATTTTGGAAGCTGGAGAATGAATGGATGAGGGATAACTGACTTAGCAGACCTGAGACATCAGAATCCTAAGCCAGGGGTTGGGAAAGCTGGCACACAACTTGTTAGATAATCAAAGGCTTATGAACTGGAAGCACCAGCTACCTTTGGAATTAGGAATTGGAATAGCAGAAGTAAAATAAAGAGGGTTAGATGAAATCTGTTTGCTCTAGAGGCACTTAGGTTCTTAGATCCCCTTCCCAAGAGTATGATATTCTGGGATTGCTCCCACTTCCTAGTGTAATTCGGGGGACTTAATATCTGGAGATGATAAAATACAGGGTGTCCAGACTGGCAAAAACAGGAAGATAACATACTCAATGTTAAATATTGAGGAACTGTTCCTTCCAGCTTCCTTTTTTCTATTGACTTTCCCAAAAGCTAGCACTGAGATATCTATACTTCATGTGGGAGCTTGGAAAACTCTTCCATGGGTCATCTGACCAAGCCAAGAGGAAAAACCTAATGATGCTGATGTTGGGGATTTCCTAATAAATGGCCTACTTTGATCAGACCACAGTTATCAAGTTTCACCCTGAAGCTCAGAATCTAGGTAGTGGTTATGTGGATGTATAAAAGGTATGTCACCCTTATAGTTACACTTAATTGGGAGCAGGCAGCCAAGAATTAGCAGATACTTGTGGAAAGCCTCTAAAATAGAAAGAAAAAAATAATTTGGAAGAATCAGAAACTCTGCAAGGAGAAGATTTAACAAATAAACATTATTAATATCCTCAGAGCTGAAAAACAATATCTTCCATCCATGATGCAAGAACCAGGTGGTATAAAAAAAAGAAAGCTCTTAGAAATTAAAAATGTGAAATCAGGTGCTCGCTTCGACAGCACATATACTAAAATTAGAACAATACAGAGAAGATTAGCATGGCCCCTGCGCAAGTATGATACACAAATTCGTGAAGTGTTCCATATTTTTGGAAACAACCTAAGTGTCCATCATCGGATGAATGGATAAAGAAGATGTGGCACATATATACAATGGAATATTACTCAGCCATAAAAAGAAACGAAATTGAGTTATCTGTAATGAGGTGGATGGACCTAGAGTCTGTCATACAGAGTGAAGTAAGTCAGAAAGAGAAAGACAAATACCGTATGCTAATACATATATATGGAATTTAAGAAAAAAAAATGTCATGAAGAACCTAGGGGTAAGACAGGAATAAAGACACAGACCTGCTAGAGAATGGACTTGAGGATATGGGGAGGGGGAAGGGTAAGCTGTGACAAAGTGAGAGAGTGGCATGGACATATATACACTACCAAACGTAAAATAGATAGCTAGTGGGAAGCAGCCGCATAGCACAGGGAGATCAGCTCGGTGCTTTGTGACCGCCTGGAGGGGTGGGATAGGGAGGGTGGGAGGGAGGGAGATGCAAGAGGGAAGAGAGATGGGAACATATGTATATGTATAACTGATTCACTTTGTTATAAAGCAGAAACTAACCATTGTAAAGCAATTATACTCCAATAAAGATATAAAAAATGTGAAATCAGAAATGAAAAATATCAGTAGAAGCATTGGAAGATAAAGATGGAAGAAATATCCCAAAATTAGGGTAAAAAAGGCAAAGGTGGAAAAATAGGAGAGAAAAGGCAAGAAACTTTGAGGCCCAATCTGAATAATAGGTAATATTGAAAGAAAGAGATAAGAGAGAAAACAGAGAGGGATAAATGATCAATGAAATTACTTAAAAAAAAATCTCAGAGCTGAAGGATGTGAGTTGCCAGATTGAAAGAGTCCACAGAATATTCACCATAGTGGAAAAAAATAGACCCATGTGAAGGCATAGTATTATGAAACTCCAGAAAAATAGAGACCAAAGAAAGATCCTAAAGCTTTCAAAGAGAAAAGAAAAGGAAAGGAAAGAAAAATAGGCCAGATGCAAAGGAACAGGAATCAAAATGGCCTCAAACTTTTTACCTGCAATACAGGATACTAAACCATAAAATAATGTCTTGTAGAGAGAGTAACTTGATGGGAGGGAGACTTTTTGTACCTTTGATAATAACTTTTATAGTTTGAACATATGATCCATTCAAAACACAAATATAATTTAAAAATAATACTACTAACTGGATTTTTTTGGGGGGTTTGTTTAACAAGTATGTTTGTACATATTTCCTCATTTTTATCTTTACAACAACTTTATTCCCACTGAGGCTTAGAGAGTCAGGGAGGTTTAATCAGGTGGTAGGTGATGGAGCCAGACCTGGAAGCCTTTCATCACTTCTTTCTAGGTGTTGAGGCAGAACAGCAGCCATAATGAGTTGGGAAGTGATGGTTATTGTTGAGGTAATACTAGGATGAGAGGTGAATCGAGCCTAACTTTGGGGGAGTAAAGAGCTATAGTTCTGGGGTTCCCAACCTCAATTTTGTGACAGTATCAAGTGTAAGATATGCCACAACTAACTTGTTGCCAAGTCAAAAATCAAAATTTGTAATCTATCAAGTCTTTTGAAAAAGTAGCCCTATTATATGTCACAGTTAAAAAATTTTTTGATTTATTTTCTTGAATAAGAGAAAAAGCATTTGAGTTGCAGCTGGTGCATCTAAACTTGGGCGTGCCTCTAGGAATATGTCATAACCATTTCACAGCAAAATCACCTCTGTCTGGAGGGGAAGAAGAGATTGAGAAATTGTAGAATAGATTGGTTTGGGGACAGGAACTTTTCAAGAGTTCACTGGTATGAAGTGGTTAAATGTTTTGTCTTAATATCATGTTGTAAATGAAATCAGCTCCAAAGCCTAGGTTTCTGAACTCCTACGGTTTTAATTTATGGTTGTAAATGTACCTATTATTCTTTTATATTTTTAATAGCTCAGAATGCAGAACTTCAGGGAAAGGCAAGTGGGATGGAGAAAGCATTTCAGACTTCCCAGCAGAAATGGAAAGAAGAATGCAGAAGATTTGAATGTGATTTGGAGGAAAGAGACAATATAATTCAAAACTGCGATCAAAAATATGATTTACTTATGAAAGAAAAAAGCAGGCTAGAGAAAACTGTACAGGTAAAATATTTTATGAAGGAATTTTTCTATATTTAATATTCATTATATGTATTATACATTATTTGAAGTTATTTTTGGAAAAGAAAATACCAGAAAGCAAGAAAATCTAATTTCTTCCCCCCCACCCCATAACTCCCTTCCTTTCTCCCTCTCTTCTTTCCTTTTTAGGGGCATTTTTGCAGGTCTATTTTTTATATGCTTTAGCAATATATTAATATATATATTGTTTCTTTTGTGAAAAACAGTTTGAGATCTCTGATTAAAAAAAAAAAGCTCACTTATATGTGCATACTGTAAGAAGATAAGAACCCACAACCCTTTTGGTCCAGCAACATGAAAACTTGTAATTTTAGAAATGTGGGCCCCAGATTTTGACCTGAATATGCAATAAATATAGAAAAATTTTTATGTATCTGATGTAATCTTCATTATCTGTGTAGGGTACATTCTATATAGGCACGGTATATAAATATTTGATGACCTTTTATTGAAATTATTGTGAGCTATTTATTCTCCCATTTTTTGTTCCTTTTTAGTCTCTAAAGTAAAAGTATGGTTTAATGTTGAAGTTGCCACCCACTTAAAAGATAGATTTTGAATTGTCTGTATTTGCCATTTTTTGGAAGTACCAATTTAAATTTAAAAATACATGATAGGGCTTCCCTGATCGCGCAATGGTCAAGAATCCGCCTGCCAATGCAGGGGACACAGGTTCGAGCCCTGGTCCAGGAAGATCCCACATGCTGCGGAGCAACTAAGCCCGTGCGCCACAACTACTGAGACTGTGCTCTAGAGCCCGTGAGCCACAACTACTGAAGCCCGTGCGCCTAGAGCCCGTGCTCCACAATAAGAGAAGCCACCGCAGTGAGAAGCCCGTGCACCACAACAAAGAGTAGCCCCCGCTCACTGCAACTAGAGAGAGCCCGTGTGCAGCAACAAAGAGCCAACTCAGCCAAAAACAAACAAACAAATAAATAAATTTATTTTAAAAATTACATGATAAAAATGCTCTACATGTACCACTGGTGTAAATGGCTTTTCAGAATATTGGAAATAAATCTTCACTAAAAATAATTTTACAAAAGCATTTGTTAAATGTAAAAGTTTCAGCACAAAGGTTCCCTGACGTTGTCAGCATATCTTCTTTTGATTTCCTGCATGTCAACAGTCACAGTTTTCTCTTCTCTTTATCGTAATATTCCTAGACCCTGGAACAGTGCCTGGCATATACAAGGGCTCCATTAGTATTTGAATGGGGGGAGTTTAGGTGGCACCTGGAACTACAAGTCCCTGAACTGCTTTGTATAAACTTCTCCACATGAAATGTCTAGAGCTATGGGGAAAGAGGGTAATGGTGGCAGCATTCCTTATAGTCAGTCAGCCTGCATCTCAAGATCTCTTATAGATCTTGATGTGATCTTGATCACCTATTTGGTAGGAGAACTTTGCTTTGATTTTATACAATTGGCTTTGAACTAATCTGCACAGAGACCTTTGGGGGTGAAGAGGAGTCACTGTTTTGCCCTAAGGGGAAAAAGCCTCAAGGCTCCTCCTGTTGGCTTTCCATTAGTGAAAGTTGGGAGGGCAGTCTTTATTATGCAGAACCACGCTACAGTTTATAAGGACACAGGAGGCTTTCCCTCTGTCTCATGTAAACCACAGAATCTTTCTCCTTGTGTTAATGCAGACTTAGTTTAAAACCCTATAGTTTAGAAAATTGGGCTTCTTGGGAAACCTGTATTTTATACTTCTAAGATTTTGAACCAGATTAGATCTTATAAATGTAGTACAACTGGGAAAACCCCAGAAGAAAAACCTCTTGCAAATATTGTTTATCTGTAGAACTAGAAATTAGTTAATAGTCTAAACCTAAAAACAATTTTTTTGACTTTTCAAATTTTTAACATTCTAGAGTTTCCTTATACTGATTTGTTGCACAAAACTCCTCCTTCTCCCCTTTGGTAAATACAGTGTTCTTTGTCAGATTTATATATAAATTATCAGGGATAATCCAAGTAGTCTTTCTATAGCTAATTAGAGCTTTCCATATTATCTCCTTTACATATAGATTACATATTTGCCAAACAATCTACTTTGTTTTGTCTCTATCATATGATGCATTTTGTTCAATCCCCTGCAGTTAAATTTTTGGGAAAAATTGGGTTAAATATCTATATCTATTTATATCTATCTATATCTATATCTATATATATATGAAATGTTGCTTAAATGGGTAACCATAGCTTCTTATTCACATACTTTCTGATGATCAAAATATAATTATTCTATTAATTAATGATTTGAACATAAATTATAATGAGTTTTAACAGTCTGTATAGGTAAGGAGAGCCCTTTGTATATTTAAATTGTGGATGAAGGAAGAAAGATAACTTTTATTGATCTAATACTAAAACAAGATTTTATTCACGTAAAGGAAGCGTTGGAAAAATATCAGCAGGAGAAGAATGAGATGGAGTCCCATATCAGGGAGACAGCATTGGAGGAGTTTAGATTACAAGCAGAACAATGGGAAGCAGAAAGAAGAGAGTTACAACTTA
Organism: Mesoplodon bidens; assembly: GCF_964165515.1. Classification (NCBI taxonomy): domain Eukaryota; kingdom Metazoa; phylum Chordata; class Mammalia; order Artiodactyla; family Ziphiidae; genus Mesoplodon; species Mesoplodon bidens. The sequence continues at coordinate 63,426,910 of NC_138162.1, read as the reverse complement.
TAGTACAGGTATTTTTAAAAAAATAATAAATATGTTTTTAATGCTTATGAAATTAAAGATTACATTAGTGTGATAATTGACTCGCTTACTCAAGGAAAAAATAATTCCTAGTCTTTGCTCTCTGGAAGGCCGTGTTTCATTTGTAGTTATATGACAATATGGGCAACTGTTTCCAAAAGATACTATTAGAATTAGAGTTGGGTGACTTCTACTGCATAAATTATTTGATTTTTAAAGGACACATATACATTTGGCATTTAGTTTTCCAATTTAAAATATGAGACTGTTAGTCTTTAACAACATAAAGAAATAGAATAATCAGATTTTGGATATTAGAGGATGCTTATAAATCATATAATATAGTGATTTTTTTTGGAACTCTTTTTAAGAAGTGCAAATTCTTAATCATGTTCTTTTAACCTCTTCCCCGCAAAATCACAGAATCCCCCAGGCTTCGAGTAGTCCAATTTGAAAATCACTGATTATATCTAATCCCCATTATAGATGAGCAGATGGCAATTTGTGATTTACTCACATCATAGACTGAGTGATTAGTGTGGGAAAAGACTACAAGTCTCCAGATTTTTACTCCTGTTCACTTTGCATTCTTTCAGGAGATTATATGTAAATTATTTTGAAGGAGAGGTAGGAGAAATTAAAACCAACTAATTTAAAATTTCAAATAAATTTCCATCATTTCTTCTCTTAATTATTCTGTGGTAAGACAAACATTTTTTCTACACAAAATGACAAATTGAAACATAGTCTTTATATAGATGTCAAAGATATGCATTCTTTACAGAATGAAAAATATCCATCTAAAATAAATTTTAGAGTTGCTTTGTGTTAGGAACAATTTTGTGAGATGAAGGCGGCCCAAAACCTGCAGAGAATAGAAAGCACCTTATTTCTTTAAGAGTGAAAGCTGAGTAAACAGTGGAAATTCTGAATTTGTTGTATATGTAAGCGTTCAGAATACCAACAAAATCATATCTTTCCCAAACCTTTGGTCCTTGGGCAATCCTTTTCTTCCCAGTCTCTCCCTCTGTGGAATTTGGAAAGACAGTCACTCTTTAGACCTCTTAGTATTTTTATTTTTTTATTTTATGTTATTTTATTTGTTTTTGAGATTTTATAAAGGCTTTATTTGTCATACATGTGCCAACCACTGGAAATAAATTAAGCAGAGGTAATGGTAAATATATTTTCAGATTTTCTCATGATATAAAGCTAATTATACTCTTTATTAGTAGACTTGAACTCTCTAAGGCCATGACTTCAAATTTGTCTAACATGAATAACTTATGCTTCATTAGTAACCCCATTTATTTATTTATTTGCATCTTTAACTTTTTATTTTATATTGGAGTATAGTTGATTAATAATGTTGTGTTTCAGGTATACAACAAAGTCTGTGAGTCTCTCTCTCTTCTGTAAATAAGTTCATTTCTATCTTTTTAAAAAAATTCCACACATAAGCGATATCACACACGATATTTCTCTTTCTCTGTCTGACTTACTTCACTCAGTATGACAGTCTCTAGGTCCATCCATGTTGCTGCAAATGGCATTATTTCATTCTTTTTAGTGGCTGAGTAATATTCCATTGTATATATGTACCACATCTTCTTTATGCATTCTTTTGTCGATGGACATTTATTTAGGTTGCTTCCATGTCTTGGCTATTGTAAACAGCACTGCAGTGAACACTGGGGTGCATGAATCCTTTTGGAATGTTTTTCTCCTGGTATATGCCCAGGAGTGGGATTGCAGGATCATATGATAGCTCTATTTTTAGCTCCTGTTATTTTTAGAGTCTGCTTGTAATTTGTATAGTTAGTTCTCTCATTCATTCAGTCACTCGTTCATTTATTCATTCCCTAAGTACTTTCTGAGTTCCTACTGTGGGTCCTGAAGATATAAAATTGATTAAGATATGATTTCTGTCCTAAAAGATATCTCAACATGGAGAGACATGTAAAGAGAGAAAATATATTGTAATATAATAACATTTTGAACAAAATGCTATGGGATCATAAAAGAGAAATGAATTAATTGCCTGGGAGACTGGGGAGATCACCACAGAGCAGAGGACATTTGAGCTGTTGTTGATAATTGTCTTCAGGGTTACCTAGAACAAACAAGTACACATAAGTAAATGAAAATAACCCTTTTATTATTTATTTATTATTTTTTGGCTGCGTTGGGTCTTCATTGCTGTGCGCGGGCTTTCTCTAGTTGCAGCTAGTGGGGGCTACTCTTTGCTCTGGAGTGCGGGCATCTCATTGTGGCTTCTCTTGTTGTGGAGCACGGGCTCTAGGCATGTGGGCTTCAGTAGTTGCAGCACATGGACTCAGTAGTTGCGGCATGTGGGCCCTAGAGTGCAGGCTCAGTAGTTGTGGCACGCGGGCTTAGTTGCTCCATGGCATGTGGGATCTTCCTGAACCAGGGATTGAACCCGTGACCCCTTTATTGGCAGGTGGATTCTTAACCACTGCACCACCAGGGCAGTCCCAACCCCCCCCCCCTTTTTCTTTAAATACTCAGAAATTTCCAGTGCTACCAGTCAGAAGCCTGGAACTTATATAATATGATGCAGAGACCTGTATTTAAATGTGTGGATGATGTGATTTTGATAGCAGTTTCCTGGTCAGTCCTGTAAATCTCACATGAAATGTACGTGGTTACATCAGACTTTGTATTATGAAGTATTAAGAGAATTTGAAATTCTGTATGAATCTTTAATTATTATGTGTGGGAAGAATAGGGGAATATACTCCTTAGTTACTACCACCTTCTGTGAAATAGATTTTATTGTACTCTGTAACCAAAATGTTCAGAACACTGTCTCTCAATTTCTTATCCTTTTTATTTTAACAAAAGAAAACTGCTTTTCCTTTTATAAAGCAAGCTTAGAAACCTTTTATATTTTAAAAAAGTCTTTTTTAAAACAACTTGAGGGATAGATGGAAATTCTCTCCTCTCTCTATTGGCTGTTGATGGGTTCAGGTTTCCATCCTATAATTAGGTGTTAGTATCACATAGTGTTCTTTTGTGTAGCTCTCTAAGGGAATTCAGTTTTTAAAATAAGTTTTAAATAAACCTACATGAAACCCCATCTTTAACAGACAAAGCTGGTATAATATTTCTCTCATCTGGGCTTTAGAATTCAGGCTCACTATAAAAAGCAAATCTTAATTTTATGCCATGTCTCCTTTCTTTCCCAGTAATCGAAGCGCTGAATAGAGGTGTACTTCTCTGGAATATTAATGGAGTTACCTCATTTTAAGAAAATGTTTTTCATTTTTTAAATGCCTGTCCTCTTTTGATAAACATAAAAATTCCATGTCTTTAGCATTATTTGAAATTTCAAACCAAAGCAAAGCCACGGTAATTTTAGAACGATGTGTTTATAGTGATCCTGGAAAAAATATGTTATTTTTTATCTCTATTTATTTAAAAATTTTATTTAAAATGAACATTTGTTTTGTTTTTATTTATTTCTTTGTTTTCTGCAATAGCAATGTGAACTTTGAGGATGCTTATTTTAGCCATGAGCTTTTCTGTTGTAGGCAGTGTGGGACATGCAGTGGTAAACCATCATGCTCTTTCCTTTGTCATTTTTATAGTTCATTTCAATGTATAACTCATCAGTAGGATTGAAAACATTCAAAAGATGAATGTATGTTTTTCATATTTAATTTATTTCCAAAATTCTGTAACTAAGCCACGGAACAAAGTGACCCTTTCCTCATTCACTCACTAAATTTGGTTTATATATCTAGTGATCAAGGGGTGGGAGAGTTTGTGATGGCAAAAGAGCATGGGAAATGTAGACTGAAAATAATACCGCAGACTGAAGAAGGAGGAGGAAGAGTGGGGGGGCGAGGGGGTAAAGGAAGGTATCAGACTAGGTGTGGGCATCAATCATTGGCTGTATGATAAGACAGCAGCTAGGGATTGGGGTACAACATGTCAGAGATTGACCTGGTAAGCACAGTTGTGATCTAGGGACAGCTTGGAGTAAGTTGCATGAAAAGGAAGTATTTCAGAGTTTTGCCTTAAATGATCTAGGGTAGCAAGGCGCTTTTCTTGGTAGCTTCCTGGGAAACTGTCTGCTGGTGCCCTTTGTAAGCAAATGGCATAGAAAGTGAGTCTGGCACTGGTACTGCCTGTTGTTTCCAAACAGGAAATATCTTAATATTCAGTTTATAAAATTACATAATATTGTTCTTATTGTAAAAATGTCCTGAATTTAGGGAAATTTAAAAGCACAAAGTGAAGGAATCCCCCCCTCCCCTGCAAGCCTGCCCGCTCCAGTCCTACTCCTCATCTAAGGGTGTATAAACATATATTATTATATTTACATAAATATGCCTCAGTAATATTTGGCGTCCATCTTTTGATATTCGTACACTATTCTTGTAGTGTTTCAGAGCTTTTCTGTCATGTGGAAGTTCCTAATACATTTAACAAATCCCTTATTGATAGACATTTTATTTCCTTCAAAAGTTTTTGCTTTAATTTAAAATGATTCACTAACATTCTTGTCCATATCTTTGCTCTGTTGTACATGTGATTTAGCTGTATAAATGCCTAGAAGTATAATTGCTTGGTCTTCAAGTTTATGGATTTATAATTTGTGATAGGTATTACATAAAGTTAGTACTAGTTTATACTCTACAGTAGTAAACACTATTTTTGATTGTAGAACTATGCTGGCTTTGGGGATTTAGAGAGATAACCATGTACTAGACTAAGGTTGTAACTATATCTATATTGATATATTTCATAAGTTAGGAAGGGGGAGTACTTTAGCTCTGATATGTTTCTAACTACTTTAATCCTTCAGACTTGAAACCATATTTTGGAGTTCAAGAAATAGTGTTTATATGAGTAAGTATAAAGAATTATACTTTGGGGGCTATTTTCTGGAAGGTGTGGAAAGAAAGCAAGTTTATTTTCTAAGAGCACAGTGTGGTTTACTTTGATGTTAAATGTCAGTTCCAAAACAAGCTCCATTTTAAAATATTGTAAGTTCAACACCTCCTTCTAGTGGAGAAAAGAAAAACTCACTCAATTTCCTCTATCCTTAGTGTGATTTTATTTGTTACACACACACACACACACACACACAGACATGCACACACACACTTCACTGTAAGGATCCAGGTAGCTTTGGTTTGATGAGAAAATAAATTCTGTGACAAAAATTTAAAAAATTTATTTTGGAGCAGGCAAGTTAATCTTGATGTATAACTGCATGAGGTATTTTGTAGTTCTTTTGGAATTTTCTTTTATGTTATAATGTACTGCAGACATGGATTGCATTGATTAAACCATACACCTATTATAAATATTTGAACATACAAAAAATAATAGGGATTAATATATAATATATAATTAATACTCAATATAACCAACCAATACCATTAATATAGCGAACACTTACCATCTAGATCATGTGTTTGTCATATTTGCTTAAGAATTCATAACGAATTTCATATCACTGAAGACTGAATCACTTCACCATCCCACCACCATCTCACCGCCAAAAGATAACCATCATTCTGAAGTTGGTGTTTAATTTTCTGTCTGTAAACATTTATGATATATCATTTTTTTTAGTATTTTGTATATTTTTAAAATATACATACAGTATCACACAGTATGAGTCTTTGTCCAACTTGTCTTTCTCACTTGTGTTTTTCAGATTTAGCCAAGTTAATAAACTATCTCTGGTTCATTCAATTTAACTGATCTATAGTATTTTTTCCTATGCATATGTCATAATTAGTTTAACCATTACTGGATTGATTGAGATTTAAGTTCTTTCCAAGTTTCAATTATTGCAGACAACGCTTCCATGAACATCAAATATTTTTGTTTATGTGGGATGTATTTAGTGTGTATGCAATTATTAAGAGGTAAAATATATGCTAAATTATTCTCCCAAGGGGTTGTATCGATTTGAGAGAAGAGTTTCTCTTCCCTTGCAGTCTCTTGAGCACTTGGTATTTTTCAGATTTAATTTCTATTTAAATTTATTTTTGTCTGTGTCTGGTGTTAGTTGCGGCACGCGGGATCTTTCGTTGGGGCATGCGGGCTTCTCTCTAGTTGTGGCATGCGGTTTTTTTCCTCTCTGTAGTTGCGCGCAGGCTCCAGAGAGCGTGGACTCTGTAGTTTGCCGCACGTGGGCTCTCTAGTTGAGGAGCGCGGGCTCAGTAGTGGTGCTTGGGCTTAGTTGCCCCGCGGCATAGGTGGGATCTTAGTTCCCCAACCAGTGATCGAACCTGGATCCCCTGCACTGGAAGGCGGACTCTTTACCACTGGACCACCGGGGAAGTCCCCAGATTTAATTTCTTTTGCAATAGGATGCGTGTGAAATTGTCTCTTGCTCTTGCTTAAATTTCTATTTCCCTGACGTGGAACATGTTATGTTTATTGGCCATTCATGTTTCTTCTTTTGTGAACTGCAATTTTATATTTTTTCCCCTTTTCCTTTTGGATTGTTTGTATATTCTTACTGATTTATAAGAGTTTTTAATATATTTGGTTGCTTGGTTACTTAAATCTCCATGGCAAACATCTTTTTCCTCTTTGTGGAGACATGGAGACAATCCACATTGTGTTTGATGTGCACTTTTAAATTTTAATGTAGTTGAATGTATCAGTTTTTTCCCTTATTGATAGTGCTTTTTATATCTCATATAATCTAAAGTCATAAAGAAAAATATATTTTTCTGTATAGAGCATGAGGGAGGGTCTAATTTTATTTTTTCCAAATGGATGACCAAATGTCCCTGTACTAGTTATTCACTTGTCTATTCTGTTACCACTTATTGATTTAAAATGTCATCTGTGTCATATATCAAGTTTCTTTAAGGTTTGGTTTTTGGTGCTCTGTTCTGCTTCACTTACATGTTGGTCTATTTCTGAACCAATACTAAATTGTTTTATTTACCATGGCTTTAGAGTAAATCAGATAGGGCAAGTTCCCTCCTCCATATTCTTAATATTTTTTCTGGGGGGGTGGGGAGGAGAGTTATTCTTATCCTTTTAATCTTCCATATGAGTTTGAGAATTGGCTTGTTACATTCCACCAAGAAACCTTGCTGTAATTTTGATTGGAATTGAATTGGATTTATAGGTCAGTTTGGCATAAATTGACATCCTTAATTTCTTCTGTTTTCCATCCTTTTATAATTTTGTTCTATTTTTGAGGAGATTTCTTCAATTTTATATAGCAACTTTTCTGTTGAATTCTCATTTCTGCTTTTGGGTTTTTTTGTGTGTGTGTGTGTGGTATGCGGGCCTCTCACTGTTGCGGCCTCTCCCGTTGCGGAGCACAGGCTCCGGACGCGCAGGCTCAGTGGCCATGGCTCACGGGCCTAGCCGCTCCATGGCATGTTGGATCTTCCCGGACCGGGGCACGAACCCGTGTCCCCTGCATCGGCAGGCGGACTCTCAACCACTGCGCCACCAGGGAAGCCCCTGCTTTTGGGTTTTTAATTTCCAAGAGCTGTTTCTTGTTTCTTGGCTATACCTTTTTATAGTAGAGTCTTCTTATTTCATGTTTGTAATACCTTATTTTAGCTCTCTGAGGATAGAAGTCATATTTGTTTTGAAGGTGGTTCCCCTCATTCTTCCCCCCTAGATTGTCTTTGTTTTTTCTGAGTGTTTGACCCCATTTGTCTGAGTTTCACATGAGAAGCTTTCCTCAAGTGTCTGCTGATCCTTGGCTGTATGTTCACGTTTAAGAATGAAGCACTAAAAAGCTGGGAGAAAGCTTTGTGTATGTGGAGCCATTCCATTTAATTGGGGAACCTTAGAAATGCCAGGATCTGCAGATCTTTTCCCTTGGACTGGTAGTTTCCCCACAAAGGAGCCTTCTAGGCTTCTCCTTGTGCTTATAGTACCTTAAGTGTAAGAGTCAATGTTCTGGGAGCTGAAGAGAGAAAGGGAGCCGTGAAGTCTCACTTCCCACTATTTCCCAATCTCCTGATTTTGAATAAGGTGTCTTACCCTGACCTTCAGTTTTGTCTGGTTTTCATGACCTCAGAACCTTTTTGGGGGCAACCTCTCTTGTTAGTAAATAAACTCTTTCTCTTTTTCCAGGATGGAGAGGAGACTTTGTCAGGGAGGGAGTTGGCAGAGGAGATCTGAGGATATAACTAACTGCTGCTTACAGAGGCTTCCAACTGTGTTCTGTATTCATTGCTACCCCATGGCTTGGCTTCAGGGATGATTGCTGCTTCCAATTTCTGATCTTTTATGGATATGAATTCAGCTTGCTATTAGGCTCTTCCCTTTTTGAGTATTTAACAAAGTTGAGAAAGCTGAAACCTGTCATTTATCACTTGTCCATTTACTTTCCATCTTGCAAATTTGCTTTTGACATCTCTTGTTGGCTGTCATCTTTTCTGCCACTCATTTTTATTCTATCTTCATTTAAGTGGGATTTCAGGAGCAAGCAGAGATGATTGGATAGCTTTGATCCAATCTGTTTAACTGGTGGTGCCCTGTTTTTGCTCTTGCTACATATGACCTTCTGAGACCTTAGAGTCTCACTTTTCATCTCATATTTGAGTTCTGGTTTTACTGAATGTTTTTTAGTATTAAAAGCAGCTAGGGTGCTGGGTTTCATAGCTACAGTTCTTTTTTTTTTTTCCAGTTTTTTTGAGACATACTTGACATATATACTCTATGTTTAAGGTGTACAACATGAATGATTTGATATATATATATATACTGCAAAATGATTACGAGTTTAGTTAACTTCCATTACCTCACACAGTTACAGATTTTTTTTTCTTGAGATGAGAACTTTTTTTTTTTTTTTTTTTTTTTGAGGTACGCGGGCCTCTCACCGTGGTGGCCTCTCCCGTTGCGGAGCACAGGCTCCGGACGCGCAGACTCAGCGGCCATGGCTCACGGGCCCAGCCGCTCCGTGGCATGTGGGATCTTCCCGGACTGGGGCACGAACCTGTGTCCCCTGAATCGGCAGGCGGACGCTCAACCACTGCGCCACCAGGGAAGCCCGAGATGAGAACTTTTAAGATCTACTCTCGGGCTTCCCTGGTGGCGCAGTGGTTAAGAATCCGCCTGCCAATGCAGGGGACACGGGTTCGGGCCCTGGTCCGGGAAGATCCCACATACTGCAGAGCAGCTAAGCCCATGAGCCACAACTACTGAGCCTGCGCTCTAGGGCCCGCCAGCCACAACTGCTGAGCCCACGCACCACAACTACTGAAGCCTGCGCACCTAGAGCCCGTGCTCTGCAACAAGAGAAGCCACTGCAATGAGAAGCCCGTGCACCGCGACGAAGAGTGGTCCCCGCTTGCCGCAACTAGAGAAAGCCCGCATGCAGCGACGGAGACCCAATGCAGCCAAAAATAAAATAAAAATAAATAAATAAATTTATTTAAAAAAAAAAAGATCTACTCTCTTAGCAACTTTCAAATATACAATATGGTAATGTTAACTATAGCCATCATGCTATACATCATATCTTAATATTCAGTTTATAAAGTATTTATAAAATAAAATTTTTATGGCATACAGTATTACAGTCTTTCCATAATACAGTATTGGAAACATCGTTAAATTTAAAAAACCACTTACCTGTGATCATGGGCTAATACTCAGTTTCTCCAATTATTAGAGAGAGATGTACGATATGGCAATGTGAACCTTCGAAGGCAAAGTTATAAAACAGAAAACTAACACATTATTAATTTTATATTAAATATCACTCACCTATGCCTATGTCAGGATAGACTATTTACTTCAGTACAGATCTTGCACATGATGTTCAACGCGATGAATACTTAGGTGATGATGCTGACAAAAGCATCTCATATAGTTCTTGCTGTACAGTTATTCAGTTTTCACACGAAAACACACACATACACAACAGATAAGTTTATTAACTGTATGGCATGATGATTATTTGCTATTCATTAAGTGGAAGTGGGTCATGTAAAGGTCTTCATCCTTGTCATCTTCATGTTGAGTCGGCTGAGGAAGAGCAGGAGGAGGGCTTGGTCTCGCTGTCTCAGGGGTGGCGGTGGTGGAAGAGACGCAGGAGATGGAAGGGGAGGCAGGAGAGGCAGGCACACGGGTGTAACTTTATGGAAATACATTGTCCTTTCTGTCTGCTGTTTTTGCTTTTTCATTTCTCTAAAAATGTTTCTATATGATACCAATCCTTCTTTCATTGTTTGCTTTAGTTTCAGTGCCCATGTCATAGAAGGGTCCATGTTGTAAAAGAAGTCAAAAGCAGTCTTCAAATCAGCACCCTTCTACCAGATTGTCTAATGTCAATTTGTTTTCTGGCACTGCTTCTTCTATGTCTTCTTCCTTATCATCTGACACTGGTTTAGAAACGCTCATCTCCATCAGGAAATCTTCTGTTAATTCTTCTGGTGTGCTGTCTCAGCTCTTGAACTTCTCCAAGATTCATATCTTGAAACCCTTCACCCCCCATTTTTTTTTTTTTTTCCATATCTATGATCTCTTTCACAATTTCCTTGATTGGCTCTGTCGTAAATTCTGTGAAGTCATGGACAACATCTGGCCACAGTTTTCTCTAGCAGGGATTTATTGTTTCCGGATTGATGGCTTTCACAGCTTTTTCTATAACAACAATGGCATTTTTTCAATGCTGTAATCCTTCCAGACTTTTATGATGTTCTCTCAGTCAGGGTTCTCTTCCATAGCATTGACCATCCTTTCTGTAGAGTACCATGTATAATGAGTGTTAAAGGTTCTTATGACCCCCTGATCGGGAGACTGAATTAGAGATGTTGTATTTGGGGCAAGTGGACCATTTTAGTGTCTTTGGTGTTAAACATATGGGGTTCTGGGTGGCCAGGGGCATGTCCAATAACAAAAGAACTTTAAAAGGCAGTCCCTTACTGGCAAGGTATTTCCTGACTTCAGGGACATAGCATCGATGGAACCAATGCAGAAAATGTATTCTTGTTGTTTAGGCCTTCTTGTTGTACAACCAAAGGACTGGCAGCTCAGGGGTTAGCAGCTTTGTAGATAAGGGCAGTACTGATCATAAATCCAACTGCATTTGCACAAAACAATAGAGTTAGCCTATCCCTTTCTACCTTAAACCCTGGTGCTTGCTTCTCTTCCTTATGAATAAATGTCCTTTGGGCATTTTTTCCAGAATAGGGCATTTTTTTCTGCATTAAAAACCCGTTCAGGCAGATATCATTTCTCCTCAATGATTTCCTTTTTTTTAATTGAATTATAGTTGATTTACAATGTTGTGCTATTTTCTGCTGTACAGCAGTGACTCAATTATATACAATATACATTTAAAAATATTCTTTTCCATTATAGTTTATCCCAGGAGATTGGATATAGTTCCCTGTGCTCTGCAGCAGGACCTTGTTTATCCATTCTAAATGTAATAGTTTGCATCTACTAACCCCAAACTCCAATCCATTCCTCTCCCTCCCCCGCTTCCTCTTGGTAACTACAAGTCTGTTCTCTATGTCGGTGAGTCTGTTTCTGTTTTGTAGATAGCTTCATTTGTGCCATATTTTAGCCCTCAGTGATTTTCTTAAAGGCATCTGGGAACTTGTCTGCTGCCTCTTGGTTTTCAGAAGTTGCCTCTTCTGTTACCTTGGCATTTTTAAAGCCAAACCTCTTCTTAAAATTATCAAACTATTCTTTGCTGGCATTAAATTCTCCAGCTTTAGATCCTTCACCATCCTTTTGCTTTAAGTTGTCATATAGTGATTTCGCTTTTTCTTGAATCATATTAGAGTCTATAGGTACGCCTTTCTCAGAGCACCCACATAAAAGCTGCCTTTTCAATATAAGATAAAAAAGGTATATTGCAAAAAGTGCAAAGTTTTCTCACCTGCTGTTGTAGCTGCAGCCATGGCCTCACTAATTTCCTTTTCTTGTTTTTTATAATGGTCCTTAATACTGGATTCATTTTTCTTGAAATGGCAGGCAGTCACAGCTGCAGACCTGAATCTATGGGGCCTATCAAGCAATTCGGCTTTTTCTTGTAATGTCATGATTTTTCTTTGCTTCTTGGGACCACTTCCAGCATCACTAGTGATACTTCATAGGGGTCCCATGTTGTTATTCAAGGTTTACTAAGCACAATGCACTAAACACAATGAAAAAGTGAGAACCGAGAGAGAGAGAGAGAGAGAGAGAGAGAGAGAGAGAGAGAGAGAGAGAGAGAGATTACTTTTTGTTGCGATATGAAGTTTACTGGAGAGATGAACTGCTCATGTGGAGATGAGTAGCATGTGCATTTTAAGCATATACTTGCAACACTTGAGCAATGCCATAGGAGGTGGCTACAAAATTATTACAGTAGTACACTATGGACTACAGTTAATTTTATGCAGTTATGATTTAATACTGCATCTTTATGTTTGTTTACATTTCTTTCGGCTGTGAACGAGGCCATGTAGTCTGTGTTTGTGTGCATAAGTTTTGATAAATTTTAATGTTTTATAATAGATTTATATATTTTTTATGGTAGTAAATGATAAAATAGATTAGAGTCTACATATTTTATGCATTCTTGACATACCTAACTTTTTCTTATTTTTTTGATACTTCTAGGCTATGCAGTTTGTCTGTGAGTTTTTTCAACTTGTCACAAATCTCCAAAAAATTATCGAATGTATTTATTGAAAAAAAATCTACATATAAATGGACCCATGCAGTTCAAACACATACCCATGTTGTTCAGGGGTCAACTGTGTATATAATATATATACATACACATCTGTTTACTTTCATACCATATTTTATTTATTTATCCATTGATGGACATTAAGGTTATTTCCATGTCTTGGCTGTTGTATTGAGGTTGTTGATTTTCAAGGCCACCAGGAGTTGGGGGAAGGGAGTGTGGAATTAGGGCGAGTTTAAATGCTACAGAGCTTGCTATTCTTACTGAGATTCGGCTGATTTTCTTGAATAAATGCTTCTTAGATTATTGCAAGCCTTTGGTTAGTTTTCAGTTATGAAAAATTTGATTTTGACATTTTTTGCCAGTGTTCTTGTTACTTTAATGGAGGAAAGAATTATTGGTGGTCCTTACTCTGCCTTTCTGGAACTTACTTATGTTCTCTGAAGATATTCTGAAGTTTTCTTCTCTTTGTATATACTCCTCTCAGGGAATGTTTTTGCCCTCCCCATTTGATTTAGATTCCATCTTTCATGTTGGGGAATTTTTTCAAGTACCGTGTTTTCTTATGTTTAAGAGTGAGGGACTGAAAAACTTATTAGAAGTTTTTGAGTGTTGGGTTAGCTCTTTCAACCATGATCTTCGCTGTAGGGTTATCTGGTGGATATTTGAAAGAGATAGATAAAATCCTTCTACCTTCCCCAAATAACTTAAGAAGATGTAGGAAGTAGAAAACTTGATTGAATCATTGTCAAAATTCCAGGCTTATGCTGCTTCACCAATGAACAGAAAGAAACATTCAAGGAGCAAATAATTTCAGTCTTACATAAACTCTGCCAGAGAATGAAAAGAAAACTTGATAACATACCAAACTAATAATCTTGATACTAAACTGATAAGGATACAAGGAAAGATAATTATAGCCAATCTCACTCATGAATATACGTGCAAAAATATTATACAGATTTTTAGCCAACTGAATATAGCAAAATGGAAAAAGATATAATCTAAAAAGCCTTTATACAAGAAATGCCAAGTAAGTCTAACATTAGAAAACCAATCAAGGTAATTTTAATTAATGTAATCTGTTAACTTTGTTATATAATATAAGTTTCTTGGGTATGTGAATAGAATTCCTAAAAACTACACTACACTGAGGAAAACAGTTTTTTTTAGTAAAAACTATGTAGGTGTGTTTATATCCATATCTAATAATATATAGTAATTATCACATAATATTAGTGACTACTTGACCTCTGCATTAAAACTGTGATTTTTAGGTCAGAATTTCATCTACATCTTGAAAGACTTTTATTTGAAAGCTGTTTGTTAAGTAATATTTAATATAAGTCAAGTATCACAAAGTAAAAGCCCTAACTGATCGGCCATTCATTTTCCAGTTCTTCTTTATAGGATTAAATTCAAACTCACATGGAACGATGGGCATACATTAGTGTAGTATTTGGAATGATTGTTTTCTTTCTATACTATTTATCAATAGAATGGGAATCACAAGTCATCTTTTCTTATAAATAAATCTTGTGAGACTTCCTGAATTCTTTAATTTCTTTTACTTGATTTAATAAATATTGTTTGAAATAATTGCCATCAACTAGGAGATAAGTATTTTTGGTTATAGACTTTGTTTTTATTTCAAGTTATTTGTGTTACTTTGTGATTGGCCTTGTAAATTGCTATTTATTCATTTTAATGTGTACACAGTAGTCTAAGTGAATGGTTGAAAGTTGGAGATTATGTATTTGTAAATCAAGAAGGCATGTATTTTAACAGTAGATTTGAATTAATACTATTGATTGCTTGAAGGAGGAGGTCCTATCATATAGAATAATAGTGGTATCTTATACTTGTGTAGTGCTTAATGGTCTTAAACGTGCTTTCATATATGAAGGTACTCTTATGATGTAATCAGCTTACATAAGGCTGTTCATCATACCATTTGCTTCTGAATCCAGAGTGTTATGATAAAAACGGTGAGTGCTGTCTGTTGGTTGTAGGCAATGTTGGCACACTCGTGCTATGCTACGTAGCTTTGTTCTTTTCTATGATAGTTTAAAGATTGAAAACATGTAAGTTGATGAACTTCTATTAAGGAGTTTCCATTACCTGCAGAAAATAATTCTTAAGAGTTCATGTGTACTTGGCTATAGAGTAGTAATTATAAATGAGGGGATGTGGGAGAAGGAATTAAAGTAAATTTTGTTTTTCATCCTTTGACTGTGGACTATACTGCCAGTTACTTTCCAGACTAGAATCTTTTATAGAGAATTATATTTGGTGCTTGCAACATTCTGACTCAGATTCTGATGACACCTTTTGAGTGGCTAGGAATACTTGGATGCATGTACAAGTATATGTTTGTATGTTGCTGAGTAAGATTATGCTGGTGAGGGGAAGGTGGGAAAAAGGGCTTTGTCAAAGACCTTAAGTAGGAAAGATGAATCTAGATTAGTTACTGTGGAACATATCTTTGATATGTGTATTAAGTTTATATTTGAACTTCCATAAAATTCAACTCTGATTTCTGAGTTTAGTTGGAAAAGAATATCGAGAGATTTAAGTAGAACTACCTGATGTTATTTTTCTTTCAGTAGTACAGCAAAGATTTAAAAACTTGAACACTGAAGAGAAAATGAAATACAGCCATCTAGTGGCTGCAACCTAAAAAGCTCTAAGCATAGTTAAAGTACCATGAGCTCACATAAAAATCTCTCAAGGGTCATTATTAGGCATTCAAGCTAATCATTCCTTATCACACAAAGGAGCAATACACATTTGTATTACTAAAATTTTAATCAAATTTTAATGAGAAGGGAAAACCTAATATATGTCAGTTGAACTATAACATTATGTAAATACCCTCAGAGGTCAATTGAACTAGAGTAAAATTATAGTAAGCTATCTACATTTTCAGCTGTAATATGTATTAATCAGATTTCTTTAACATCTTTATTGGAGTATAATTGCCTTACAATGTTGTGTTAGTTTCTGCTGTATAACAAAGGGAATCAGCTATATGTATACATATATCCCCATATCCCCGCCCTCTAGCATCTCCCTCCCACCCTCCCTATCCCACCCTTCTAGGGGGTCACCAAGCACTTAGCTGATCTCCCTGTGCTATGCAGCTGCTTCCCACTAGCTATTTTACATTTGGTAGTATATATATGTCCACGCCACTCTCTCACTTCGTCCCAGCTTACCCATGCCCCTCCCCGTGTCCTCAAGTCCATTCTGTACATCTGCATCTTTATTTCTGTCCTGCCCCTAGGTTTATCAGAACCGTTTTTTTTTCTTAGATTCCATATATATGTGTCAGCATACAGTATTTGTTTTTCTCTGTCTGACATACTTCACTCTGTTTGATGGACTCTGTCTGGGTCCATCCACCTCACTACAAATAACTCAATTTCATTTCTTTTTATGGCTGAGTAATATTCCATTGTATATATGTGCCACATCTTCTTTATCCATTCATCTGTCGACGGACACTTAGGTTACTTCCATGTCCTGGCTACTGTAAATAGAGCTACAGTGAACACTGGGGTGCATGACTCTTTTTGAATTATGGTTTTCTCAGGGTATATACCCAATGGTCGGATTGCTGGGTCATATGGTAGTTCTATTTGTAGTTTTTTAGGGAACCTCCATACTGTTCTCCAAAGTGGCTGTACCAATTCACATTCCCACCAGCAGTGCAAGAGTGTTCCCTTTTCTCCACACCCTCTCCAGCATTTATTGTTTGTAGATCTTTGATGATGGCTATTCTGACTGGTGTGAAATGATATCTCATTGTAGTTTTGATTTGCATTTCTCTAATGATTAATGATGTTGAGCATTCTTTCATGTGTTTGTTGGCAGTCTGTATATCTTCTTTGGAGAAATGTCTATATAGGTCTTCTGCCCATTTTTGGATTGGGTTGTTTGTTTTTTTGTTATTGAGCTGCATGAGCTGCTTGTAAATTTTGGAGATTAACCCTTTGTCAGCTGCTTCATTTGCAAATATTTTCTCCCATTCTGAGGGTTGTCTTTTGGTCTTGTTTATGGTTTCCTTTGCTATGCAAAAGCTTTTAAGTTTCATTATGTCCCAGTTGTTTCTTTTTGTATTTATTTCCATTTCTCTAGGAGGTGGGTCAAAAAGGATCTTGCTGTGATTTATGTCATAGAGTGTTCTGCCTGTGTTTTCCTCTAAGAGTTTTATAGTGTCTGGCCTTACATTTAGGTCTTTAATCCATTTTGAGTTTATTTTTGTGTATAGTATTAGGGAGTGTTCTAATTTAATTCTTTCACATGTAGCTGTCCAGTTTTCCCAGCACCACTTATTGAAGAGGCTGTCTTTTCTCCATTATATACTTTTGCGTCCTTTATCAAAATTAGGGTGACCATATGTGCATGGGTTTATCTCTGGGCATTCTATCCTGTTCCATTGGTTTATATTTCTGTTTTTGTGCCAGTACCACACTGTCTTGATTACTGTAGCTTTGTAGTATAGCCTGAAGCTAGGGAGCCTGATTCCTCCAGTTCTGTTCTTCCTTCTCAGGATTGCTTTGGCTATTCAGGGTCTTTTGTGTTTCCATACAAATTGTGAAATTTTTTGTTCTAGTTCTGTGAAAAATGCCATTGGTAGTTTGGTACGGATTGCACTGAATCTGTAGATTGCTTTGGGTACTAGAGTCATTTTCACAATGTTGATTCTTCCAATCCAGGAACATGGTATATCTCTCCATCTGTTTGTATCATCTTTAATTTCTTTCATCAGTGTCTTATAGTTTTCTGCATATAGGTGTTTTGTCTCCTTAGGTAGGTTTATTCCTATTTATTTTGTTCTTTTTGTTGCAGTGGTAAATGGGAGTGTTTCCTTAATTTCTCTTTCCGATTTTTCATCATTAGTTTATAGGAATGCCAGAGATTTCTGTGCATTAATTCTGTATCCTGCTACTCTACCACATTTGCTGGTTAGCTCTAGTAATTTTCTGGTAACATCTTTAGGATTCTCTATGTATAGTATCACGCCATCTGCAAACAGTTACAGTTTTACTTCTTCTTTTCCAATTTAGCTTCCTGTTATTTCTTTTTCTTCTCTGATTACTGTGGCTAAAACTTCCAAAACTATGTTGAATAATAGTGGTGAGAGTGGGCAACCTTATCTTATTCCTGATCTTAGAGGAAATGCTTTCAGTTTTTCACCATTGAGAACGATGTTGGCTGTGGGTTTGTTATGTTGAGGTAGGTTCCCTCTGTGCCTACTTTCTGGAGAGTTTTTATCATAAATAGGTGTTGAATTTTGTCAAAAGCTTTTTCTGCATCTATTGAGATTATCCTATGGTTTTTCTCCTTCAGTTTGTTAATATGGTGTATCACATTGAATGATTTGCATATATTGAAGAATCCTTGCATTCCTGGGATAAACCCCACTTGATCATGGTGTATGATCCTTTTAATGTGCTGTTGGATTCTGTTTCCTGGTATTTTGCTCAGGATTTTTGCATTTATGTTCATCGGTGTTACTGGCCTGTAGTTTTCTCTTTGTGACATCTTTGTCTGGTTTTGGTATCAGGGTGATGGTGGCTTCGTAGATGAGTTTGGGAGTGCTCCTCCCTCTGCTCTATTTTGGAAGAGTTTGAGAAGGATAGGTGTTAGCTCTTCTCTAAATGTTTGATAGAATTCACCTGTGAAGCCATCTGGTCCTGGACTTTTGTTTGTTGGAAGATTTTTAATCACAGTTTCAATTTCAGTGCTTGTGATCGGTCTGTTTATATTTTCTATTTCTTCCTGGTTCAATCTCGGAAGGTTGTGCCTTTGTAAGAATTTGTGCATTTTTTCCAGGTTGTCCATTTTATTGGCATAGAGTTGCTTGCAATAATCTCTCATGATCCTTTGTATTTCTGCATTGTCAGTTGTGACTTCTCTGTCTTCATTTCTAATTCTGTTCATTTGAGTGTTCTCCCTTATTTTCTTGATGAGTCTGGCTAATGGTTTATCAGTTTTGTTTATCTTCTCAACGAACTAGCTTTTAGCTTTATTGATCTTTGCTATTTGTTTCTTCATTTCTTTTTCATTTATTTCTGATCTTTATGATTTCTTTCCTTCTGCTAACTTTGGGGTTTTTTGTTCTTCTTTCTCTAATATCTTTAGGTGTAAGGTTAGGTTGTTTATTTGAGGTTTTTCTTGTTGCTTGAGGTAGGATTGTATTGCTATAAACTTCCCTCTTAAAACTACTTTTGCTGCATCCCATAAGCTTTCGGTCATCATGTTTTCATTGTCATTTGTGTCTAGGTATTTTTTGATTTCCTCTTTGATTTCTTCAGAAATCTCTTGGTTTTTTAGGAGCATATTTTTTAGCCTCCATGTGTTTGTATTTTTTATAGTTTTTTCTCCCCTAATTGATATTTAGTCTCATAGCTTTGTGGCCAGAAAAGATACTTGGTACGATTTCAGTTTTCTCAAATTTACCAAGGCTTGATTTGTCACCCAGGTTATGGTCTATCCTGGAGGATGTTCCATGAGCACTTGAGAAGAAAGTGTATTCTGTTGTTTTGGATGGAATGTTCTATAAATATCAGTTAAGTCCATCTTGTGTAATGTGTCATTTAAAGCTTGTGTTTCCTTATTTATTTTCATTTTGGATGATCTGTCCATTGGTGAAAGTGGGGTGTTAAAGTCCCCTACTATTCTTGTGTTACTGTCAATTTTCCCTTTTAAGGCTGTTAGCATTTGTCTTATGTATTGAGGTGCTCCTATGTTGGGTGCATAAATATTTACAATTGTTATATCTTTTTCTTGGATTGATTCCTTGATCATTATGTAGTGTTCTTTTTTGTCTCTTGTAATAGTCTTTATTTTAAAGTCTATTTTGTCTGATATGAGGACTGCTACTTCAGCTTTCTTTTGATTTCCATTTGCATGGAATATCTTTTTCCATCCCCTCACTTTCAGTCTGTATGTGTCCCTAGGTCTGAAGTGGGTCTCTTGTAGACAGCATATATACAGGTCTTGTTTTTGTATCCATTCAGCCAGTCTGTGTCTTTTGGTGGGAGCAGTTAATCCATTTACATTTAAGGTAATTATTGATATATGTGTTCCTATTACCATTTTCTTAATTGTTTTGGGTTTGTTTTTGTAGGTCTTTTCCTTCTCTTGTGTTTCCTGCCTAGAGAAGTTCCTTTTCCATTTGTTGTGAAGCTGGTTTGGTGGTGCTGAATTCTCTTAACTTTTGCTTGTCGGTAAAGGTTTTAATTTCTCCGTTGAATCTGAATGAGATCCTTGCTGGGTAGAGTAATCTTTGTTGTAGGTTTTTCCTTTTCATCACTTTAAATTTGTCCTGCCACTCCCTTCTGGCTTGCAGAGTTTCTGCTGAAAGATCAGCTGTTAACCTTTTGGGGACACCATTGTATGTTACTTGTTGCTTTTCCCTTGCTGCTTTTAATATTTTTTCTATGTATTTAATTTTTGATAGTTTGATTAATATGTGTCTTGATGTGTTTCTCGTTGGATTTATCTTGTATGGGACTCTCTGCGCTTCCTGGACTTGGTTAACTATTTCCTTCCTATATTAGGGAACTTTTCAACTATAATCTCTTCAAATATTTTCTCAGTCCCTTTCTTTTTCTCTTCTTCCTCTGGGATCCCTATAATTTGAATGTTGGTACGTTTAATGTTGTCCCAGAGCTCTCTGAGTCTGTCCTCAATTCTTTTCATTTTTTTCCTTTATTCTGCTCTGTGGTAGTTATTTCCACCATTTTATCTTCCAGGTCACTTATCCATTCTTCTGCCTCAGTTACTTCTGCTACTGCTTCCTTCTAGAGAATTTTTAATTTCATTTATTGTGTTATTCATCTTTGTTTGTTTGCTCTTTAGTTCTTCTAGGTCCTTGTTAAATGTTTCTTCTATTTTCTCCAATCTATTTCCAAGATTTTGAATCATCTTTACTATCATTACTCTGAATTCTCTTTCAGGTAGACTGCCTATTTCCTCTTCATTTGTTTGGTCTGGTGGGTTTTTACCTTGTTCCTTCATCTGTTGCATATTTCTCTGTTTTCTCATTTTGTTTACTTGCTGTGTTTGGAGTCTCCTTTTCGCAGGCTGCAGGTTTGTAGTTCCCTTGTTTTTGGTGTCTGCCCCCAGTGGATGGGGTTGGTTGAGTTGCTTGTGTAGGCTTACTGGTGGAGGGGACTGGTGCCTGTGTTCTGGTGGGTGGGGCTGGATCTTTTTTTTCTGGTGGGCAGGGCCGCATCTGGTGGTGTGTTTTGGGGTGTCTGTGCCCTTATTATGGTTTTAGGCAGCCTTTCTGGTAATGGGTGGGGTTGTGTTCCTGTCTTGCTAGTTGTTTGGCATAGGGCATCCAGCACTGGAGCTTGCTTGCTGTTGGGTGGAGCTGTGTCTTAGTGTTGAGACTGAGTTCTCTGGGAGAGCTGTGATCAATTTATATTACATGGGGCTGGGAGGTCTGTGGTGGTCCAGTATCCTGAACTCGGCTCTCCCACCTCAGAGGCTCAGGCCTGACACCAGGCTGGAGCACCACGACCCTGTCAGCCACACGGCTCAGAAGAAAAGGGAGAAAAAAAGAAAGAAAAGAATTTATTAACATAAAAAGAAAAATAATAAAAAAAGAAGATAGCAACCAAACCAATAAACAAATTCACCCATGATAACAAGTGCTAAAAACTAAACTAAGATAAACATGAAAATCAGTAACAA
Organism: Mesoplodon bidens; assembly: GCF_964165515.1. Taxonomy (NCBI): domain Eukaryota; kingdom Metazoa; phylum Chordata; class Mammalia; order Artiodactyla; family Ziphiidae; genus Mesoplodon; species Mesoplodon bidens. The sequence goes on along the minus strand of NC_138162.1, from coordinate 63,405,516 downwards.
ATCAGTTGCAGACAGCAAACCCCAAGTCTACAGTTGCTCTCAAAATCCGCTGCCTCAATTTTGGAATGATTCTTCTATTCAGGTATTCCACAGATTCAGGGTACATCAAGTTGATTGTGGAGATTTAATCCACTGCTCCTGAGGCTGCATGGAGAAACTTCCATTTCTCTTCTTTGTCTGCACAGCTCCTGGGGTTCTGCTTTGGTTTTGGCCCCACCTCTGCATGTAGGTCACTGTCAGTCATCTTTTTCCCACCCAGACTGGAGGGGGTTTAAGCATCAGCTGATTAGGGGGCTCTGACTCACTGAAGCCGGGGCGAGGGAGGGGACAGTAGTCAGAATTGGAATGTGGGGCGAGCCTGTGGTGGCAGAAGCCAGAGTGACATTGCAACAGCCTGAGGTGTGCTGTGTGTTCTCCCGGGGAAGTTGTCCCTGGATCACGGGACCCTGGCAGTGGCGGTCTGCATAGGCTCCATGGGCGGGTTGTGTGTGTGTGGATAGTGACCTGTGCTTGCACACAGCATTCTTCATGGCTGCGTTAGTGTTTCATGCCCATCTCTGGGGTCCGAGCTGATAGCCGTGGCTCATGCCTGTCTCTGGAGCTTGTTTAGGCAGTGCTCTGCCTCCTGTGGGCAGATGGGGATGAATCCCCTCTCCTTGCGCACCCCGAAACAAGGGTCTCTTGCCTCTTCGGCAGGTCCAGACTTTTTCCCAGACTCCCTCCTGGCTAGCTGTGGTGCACTATCACCCTCAGGCTGTCTTCATGCAGCCAACCCCAGTCCTCTCCCTCCATCCGACCGAAGCCCGAGCCTCAGCTCCCAGCCCCCACCCACCCTGGCAGGTGAGCAGACAAGCCTCTCAGGCTGGTGAGTGCTGGTCAGCACAGATCCTCTGTGCGGGAATCTCTCTGCTTTGCCCTCTGCACCCCTGTTGCTGTGCTCTCCTCCGTGACTCCGAAGCTTCTCCCCCACCCACCCCCCGTCTCCGCCAGTGAAGGGGCTTCCTAGTGTGTGGAAACTTTTCCTCCTTCTCAGCTCCCTCCCAGAGGTGCAGGTCTTGTCCCTATTCTTTTGTCTCTGTATTTTCTTTTTTCTTTTGCCCTACCCAGGTACGTGGGGATTTTCTTGCCTTTTGGGAAGTCTGAGGTCTTCTGCTAGCATTCAGTAGGTGTTCTGTAGGAGTTGTTCCACATGTAGATGTTTTTTTTTTTCTTTTAATTAATTTATTTTATTTATTTATTTTTGCCTGCACTGGGTCCTCATTATACGCATGGGCTTTCTCTAGTTGTGGTGAGCGGGGGCCGCTCCTCGTTGCTTTGCGCGGGCTTCTTATTGTGGTGGCTTCTCTTGTTGCAGAGCACGGGCTCTAGGCGCATGGGTTTCAGTAGTTGTGGCATGCAGGCTAACTAGTTGTGGCACGTGAGCTCTAGAGCGCAGGCTCAGTAGTTGTGGCGCACGGGCATAGTTGCTTCGTGGCATGTGGGATCTTCCTGGACCCAGGCTCGAACCCATGTCCCCTGCATTGGCAGGCGGATTTCCAACCACTGCACCACCAGGGAAGCCCTAGATGTATTTTTGATGTATTTGTGGGGAGGAAGGTGGTCTTCACGTCTTACTCCTCCGCCATCTTGAAGGTCCTTCCCTTATTCAGATTTTTTAAGTTGTAAAACTCCAGTAGCACTTTTTAAACACATGTATATTCTGAAACATCGCTAGAGAATATCTTGGCCTCTCTTGCTTATATAAATTAACCTATTATTATGGTTGAAGTACAGGTTTAGTTGCTCACTGTATTTTATAGAATAAATTTTAGTCATTGTTGGCTTATAAACTTTATTGATGCAAAAATGAACTATTTTCTAGGAGCAATATAATGCTTTACAAAATATGCACGAGAAAGTAGAAAAATTAGAAGCCAAACACATGGAGAGCTCTGACCTTTTACATCGACAGACAAGTGAATTCAAATTTAGCATTCAACGAGAGGAACGTCTTAGAAAAGAGTTTGAGGTATATTTTCTCATTCTTTTATAGTACATATATGATGGCTAGTTACTAATTTAAGGACAAAGTTTTACTCTGTAATAAAATATAATTTTTGACATTTATATATATTGAATATTGGCTTCCTTGAAAACTTCTGTATTTGAGTAAATTATATTTTGCTCCTAATTTAAAAAAACTATTTATTTTTAATAATTAATTGTCCTGGAATATTTGGAAAGTTTGAAGGTAATTGTTTATATTACAAGTTTGAGGAAGCAACATAAGAAAAGATATTAAATTCTAATTTTGTAGTTTGAATGCTGTGTACTAGCTGCATAGTTTTGTGGAGTGCTTTTCAGGTTAGACTTTATTTTTATTTTTTATTTTTTTATAAATTTATTTATTTATTTATTTATTTATTTTTGCATTATGTGGGCCTCTCACTGTTGTGGCCTCTCCCGTTCTGGAGCACAGGCTCTGGACGCGCAGGCTCACCAGCCATGGCTCACAGGCCCAGCTGCTCCGTGGCATGTGGGATCTTCCCAGACCGGGGCACGAACCCGTGTCCCCTGCATCGGCAGGCGGACTCTCAACCACTGCACCACCAGGGAAGCCCTATAAATTTATTTTTATTTATATTACTTATTTTTGGCTATGTTGGGTCTTCATTGCTGCATGCGGGCTTTCTCTAGTTGTGGTGAGTAGGGGCTACTCTTCGTTGCGTTGCACGGGCTTCTCATTGTGGTGACTTCTCTTGTTGTGGAGTACAGGCTCTGGGAATGTGAGCTTCAGTAGTTGTGGCACGTGGGCTCAGTAGTTGTGGCTTGCGAGCTCTAGAGTGCAGGCTCAGTAGCTGTGGTGCATGGGCTTAGTTGCTCTGCAGCAAGTGGGATCTTCCTGGACCAGGGCTTGAACCTGTGTCCCCTGCATTGGCAGGCAGATTCTTAACCACTGTGCCACGAGGGGAGTCCCCAGGTTAGACTTTAGATAGGAAAGGAGCATTAATTTACAAATGAAAAAATATGACTTTTGTGAGTAAATGATACTGATAACCACTTTAAATCTTGAGAGATTGCTAATTTATTTGTTAATTTTTTAAAAAAAATTTTCTTTTGCTTTGTGGGAAATTAAGTATTTCAATAGATAAAGAAGTTTGTCTTAAACATAATTTATAATTCTTATAAGGTAAATAAACATTTATAAGGAGTATTTAATGATAAAATGGTGGAGGTACTCTCATTAAACTCACTTCTGTCAGTTAACACTGTGCTGAGAATTTTAGCCAAAGAAATATATAAAAGCAAGAACAGTGATAAAAAATTATAATTTTGGAATGAAGGGGGTATGATTCTGATTATTTTCAGATGATATGCTAATAACCCTAAATGGTCAAGAAAATCATCTTTGAAATTATTGACACTAGTAAGAACATTCAATAAGGAGGTCAAGAAGAAAATAATATATAGCAATTATGTTTACACTCTAATATACCAGTAATAATCAGAGAATAAGATACTAAAAAAGTTTTTGTCACCATAGTGACAAAAACAGGAATACAGTTAACAACAAATACATTAAAAATTATGAAATTTAACTGAGAGTCTTAAAAGAAAATGGTGAGACATTTTGGGAACCCTTAACAGTGTAAAGTTATGAATCCTCGCTAGATTATATTATGGGTTAAAGCAGTTCCAATCAAAGATTGAGTGGAATTATCTTGGGAAGACAGATTCTAAAGTTCATCCACATGAGGATCTATAAAACATTTTGGTAAGAGTAATGAGTGGGCACTTACTATACCAGAAGTTAGTACAGATTATAAAACTTCAGTAATATATCAATTGTGTTCTTTTGGTTGTATGCAACAGAAACCGACTTTGGTTAACATAAATAGGGAATTCATTGGAAGAATATGGGAATCATATCCACAGAATCACAAGGAATGTTGGGGAATCAACTTAGAAATCATATGAGTCCCAGAGCATCTCCAGAGTTCTTGGTAGCAGAAATGATGGATGAAGCTGAGGTGAATTGGTACCAATAGTTTTTATTCTTTTTGTAACTTTATTCAGGATTCTAATCTGGAAGAGAACATTTGATTGAAAGAAGTAATTTGCCCCAAGTAAATTCCTCTAATTATGCTAAAATTAAAGCCCCCCAAATAAATTCTTATATAGAAATCAGGGTGCTGGTAAAAAAGAAGGGGAAAGATTGTTGAGTGGCCAAAAAGTACAATACCTCTAAGACCAGACTTTCAATGTCAGGTTTGAAAGGTCAGTAGTAGACTTGTAGAGTGTATCATTTTAAATCAGTAAGGATAGGAAAAATTATTCAGTGAATCGTGTTGAAATGATTGGTTAACTATTTGGGACAAAATAAAATTAGATTCCTATCTTACATTATATTGTAAAATAAATTCCAGTTGGATTAAAAAGAGTGAAATATTAAAAACAATGATAAAATAAGAAGAAAATGTAGTTTAATTTTTTCTGCTCTCTGAGTCATTATGACTTACTACTAATCATAAAAACCAAGGAATAAAATATTTAGGAATGGATTTATAGCTTTGACTAGGAAAGATTAAAGTCATATGTAAGTAAAATCCCCACTTCGAATAAAAGGACAACCAAATGAGAAAAATATTTTCAGCAAAGGGTAAATATATTTCTGTCTCTCTAAATCCCCTACTGTTAGATAAGAGAAAGGAGAAGGTCTTTATGAAAAAATCTACCAAGTAAATCAAAGAAGATATGAAAGAATAATTTCAGATGGATAACAAACATAGGAAAAATGCTCCACCTCACCATAATGTAAGAAAGACAGTAACACTCAAAATAATAAGATGAACGAAAATGATAGTACCCAGCACTGGTGAGGGTGCTGTTAAAAATTCTTGTACCATGATGGTGGGTGTGTAAATTTTTAAAACCTTGAAGGAATTCTGTTTGGCTGCTTTATAGAGTCTGTTCTCAGAAAATTATCATGTTCTTCTGGGACTCTCTCCTGTTCTATCTCCTCATTGCTTTCTAGGCATATGGCATAGCTGTCACCCGGGGACTTTTTCATTATCCTCTGTTGGATCTTCAGTTTCTTAGGTCTCTTGCCTTCTTCACTTCATTGGAGTACATAGACTAGTAGCTTCTAAAGAAAGGGTGTATGGGAGCTAAGTTTTATTTGATCTTTCGTATCTGAACATGATTTTTTTTATCAATAAAGTATTAAGGTAGATAGAATTTGGCTGAATATAGAATTTTAGGATGGAATTCTTTCTTTCAGAATTTAAAGGCCTTGCCTCCCTCGTTCCCAGTCTCTTCTGTCGCTGTTGAGAGGCCTGATGTTATTCTTGTTTGTGTTCCCTTGTGGTGACCCTTTTCTCACTCTTCCTCTCTGAAAGCTTTCCTGTTTCTCTATTTTTTTTAAGCCTTTTTTTCTTCCAGTTAGTGAGATATAATCAACATACAGCGCTGTATAAGCTTAAGGTATAGAGCATAATTATTGATTTACATACATCATGCAGTGATTATGAAAATAAGTTTGGTGAACATCTATCATCTCATATAGATAAAAAATTAAAGAAACAGAAAAAAACATTTTTTTCTTATGATGAGAACTCTTAGGAATAACTTAGCAACTTTCATATATAACATACAGCAGTATTAATTATATATAACATGTTGTACATTACATCCCTAGTACTTATTTATCTTATAACTGGGAGTTTGTACCTTTCACTGCCTTCATCCAGTTACCCCTCCCCTCACCCCCCTGCCTCTGGTAACCATAAATCTGATATCTTTTTCTATGAGGTTGATTGTTTTTGAAGTATAATTGACCTACAACACTATGTGAGTTCCTATTACACAACGTAGTGATTTGATATTTCTGCACATTTCAAAATGATCACTGTATAAGTCTGGTTATGATTTGTCACCACACAAAAAATATTACCTAGTTACTGGCTATATTCCCTACCCTATACATGTCATAACTGTGACTCATTTATTTTACAGCTGAGAGTTTGTACCTCTTAATCTCCTTCACATGTATCTTTCTTCCCCTCCCATGCCCTACCCTCTGACAATCACCTGTTTGTTCTCTGTAGCTATAACCGTTTTTGTTTTGTCATGTTTGTTCATTTGTTTTGCATTTTTAGATTCCACATGTAAGTGAAATCATATAGTATTTGTCTTTCTCTGTCTGACTTATTTCACTTAGGTTAATACCCTCTAGGTCCATCCATGTTGCAAATATCAAGATTTCATTCTTTTTATCGATGAGTAATATTGCATTATATATATATATATATATATATATATATATATATATCTCACATCTTTATCCATTCATTTGTTGGTGGGCACCTAGTTTGCTACCATAGCTTTGCTGTTGTAAATAATGCTGCAGTGAACATAGGGGTGCATATATCTTTTCTAACTAGTGTTTTTGTTTTCTTTGGATAAATACCAAAAAGCAGGATTGCTGGATCATATGGTAGTTCTATTTTTTTATTTTTCTATTTTTAATTTTTTGAGAACTCTCCATACTATTTTCCATAGTGGTTGTACCAGTTTACATTCTCACCCATTGTGCATGAGGGTTCCCTTTTCTTTTTTTTCACTTTTTTTAAATAGAAAACTTTAAATATTAAAAAAGGTAGACAGCATAGTATAATAACCTAATGGTACCCATCACCAGCTTCAAAAATTATTCATTTATGGGTTATCTTGAATCATTCATACCCCTATTCACTTTCCTTCTTCCCATATTATATTGAAACAAATCCCAGGCATCATATCATTTTAACCATAAATATTTCATTGTGATTTCTAAAAAATAAGGGGCCTTTTATTTAGAACCACATTATCAATATCAAACTTAAATTAACAGTAATTACTTAATATAATCAAATATCCAGATATTATTTAAATTTCATATTGCTACATATATGGCATAAAAATGTATGTATGATTACAGTTTGTTTGAATCAGAATCCCTAGTAGGTCTATACATTATAATTGGTTGATATGTCTCTTAAGTCTCTCAATCTATAGGTTCTCCATCTATAGCTTTCTTTTCCCCTTGTATTTGTGAAGACACCAAGCTATTTCTGCTATAGAGTTCCCACTAACTATAAAATTTCAGAACATCAAAGATAAACAATGATTCTTAGTATAGATTTTTTTGTGTTCATTGTGCAGCGCATTTGGTGGCCATTTTAGTTAGGAGACTCATGATCTTTATTTTGTGTAATTCTCTTGTGTTATTTCTTCATAATTTCCTGCTCAGGGGTTTTTTATTCTCTCTTTCTTGGGTTTTTAATTGTTCATTTGGTAGACCAACTGGTTGATGTTTTGCTTTTCTTACCTTTTGTTGTCTTTCTCTCTGTATTTTTGTTGTTGTTGCTTCGTGGGAGATTTACTTGACTTTTCTAATCTTCTAATTGAATATGTTTTCTTTTTAGTTTCTGAGGGCTCTTGTTCTCTGTACCATTTTTATAGCATCCTGATCCTATATTATGACTACTGTATTCATTTGTTTATTCAGAAAACCTCGAGAGTGTCAGGCACACTTTCGGGTGTTTGAGGCATAGCAGTGAACAAAACAAAGCCTCTTCCCTCTTGAAATTGACACTCTTGTCAGGGAGAATCACACATGAAATTAAATAGAATATGATAAGCCCTATGGAGAGGAATAAAGAAGACAAGGGGTGGGTGGGGTGGAATGGTTACCTTCTTGTGTTAGTGGTCAAGGAAGGCTGACTTGATAAGACGGCATTTGAGCAGAGACCTGAAGGAAGAAAAGGACTGAGCCATGTGGCTATCTGGAGGAAGAGATTCTAGGTAGAAGGAATAGAAAGTGTAAAGGCCATGAGATGCGAGTGTGCTTGGAAAGTTTGAGGAATAGCAAGTAGGCCATTGTGATTGAAATGGATTGAGCAAGAGAGAGACTAGTAGGGTGTAGAGAATGGTAGGCAGATGTTATAGAGTCTTGAAGGTCTTTTGGAGTTCATTGTAAGAACTTTGGCTTTCTTTCTGAGATGGAAAGCCATTGAAAGGTTTTAAGCAGAGGAGTGACATGTCCCCTCTAATTTTTTTTAAAAGCATCATTCTGTATACTCTTTGGAAGACAGATTGTAAGAGGCCATTTAGGAAACTATTAAAGTAATTAGATGAGAGATTATGGTGCTTTAGACCAAAGTAGTGGTAGAGGAGGTAGTCAGATTTGTATGTGTTTTGGAAGATAGAACCAGTAGGATTTTCAGATTTATTGGACATGGCTTGTGAGAGAAAAAGAAAGGGAGTAAAAGATAATGCCAAAGATTTTGGCTTGAGCCTTTGGGGGAATGGCACTGTCATTTACTCAACCTGGCCAAGAATGCAAGTGGAGTAAATTCGGGAGAGATGAGGAGTTTGGTTTTAAAGATGTTAAATTTGACATGCCCATTAGACATCCATGTGGAGATGTTGAGTAGGCAGTTGAATGTAAGTATTGACCTTAGGGAAACCTTACTGTAGAGTGATGAGATGTGCCAAATATTTCATTGGGAAGTGGTGAAATGTTACAGTCCATAGGACTTTTCTCTTTTTTTCTACAAGGAGTGACCTGCTAGTTTCCTCTTTGGTGGTTATTAAATGGAAGAAGGAAGTGGAGGAAAAATCTGTGTTTCACACTATTCAGTATACAGAATTTCCCCTGGCTTCAGTCTTGTACACCAACCCCCCTACCCCTGCTCTGCCCACCCCATGTATCTCTATGTCCAACCTTGGCTTCAGATTGACATTTTCCAGATAATAAACCTCCAGTTTGTGTTTGTGTAGTGGTTAGGGAGGGGTAGTTGTAGGCTAATTAGGGTGGAGGTGGATGCCTGGAGGTTAAACTCTTCATACTGATGATTTAAAAAAAAACCACACTTTATTGAGATATAATTTGCATGCTACAAATTCACCCATTTATAGGGTACAATTCAGTGGTTTTTAGTATATTCACAGAGTTGTACAGCTATCACTACAGTCGATTGGAGCATGTTTTCATCACCTCAGTAAGAAACCCCACACCCATTAGCTATCACTCTCCTCTTTCCCCATTCCTCTCATCCCTAAAAAAACATTAATTTACTTCTGCTTCTATATATTTGCGTGTTCTGAACATTTCATATTAGTGGAGTCATGCAGTATGTGGTCTTTGGTGTTTTTTTTTCACATAGTAGGATGTTTTTAGGATTCATCCATGTTGTATCATGTATCAACACTTCATTCCTCTTTATTACTAAATAATCTCCCATTGTATTATATACCACATTTTGTATATCCATTCATCAGTTGATAGACATTTATGCTGTTTTCACTTTTTGGCTATCGTGAATAATGCCTCCATGAACATTTGTGTACAAGTTTTTTTTTTTTTTTTTTTTTTGCGATATGCGAGCCTCTCACTGTTGTGGCCTCTCCTGTTGCGGAGCACAGGCTCCGGACGCGCAGGCTCAGCGGCCATGGCTCACGGGCCTAGCCGCTCTGCGGCATGTGGGATCTTCCCGGACCGGGGCACGAACCCGTGTCCCCTTCATTGGCAGGCGGACTCTTAACCACTGCACCACCAGGGAAGCCCCGTGTACAAGTTTTTGTGTGGACATGTTTTCAGTTCCACCTAGGAGTGGGCATGCTAGGTGACATGATATCTCTATGTTTAACTTTTTGAGGGGCTGTCGGTGTATAATATATATACATATATATATGTATATAATGGGTGTATAATGGTATCTTGTGGTTTTGCTTTGCATTTCTCTGATGTCTGATGATGCTGAATATCATTTCATGTGCTTATTGGCCATTTGTATATCGTTGGAGAAATAGGTGTTCAGATCCATTATATGTTTTTAATGGGTTCTTTGTGCTATATGATTGTCAGATGTTTTAATAGGGAAAACGGGATGTGGAGTGTATAGGAACTCTCAATAATAATGCCAGATTATGAACTTGAACTTGGCAAAGATAAATTACTCATACGCTTACCACACATGGTCTAATTTTATATGAGGTTAGAGAAAGAAATTTAAAAGTGAGATTATATTCCAAGTAGTATTTTTAGCTTATTTGTCATTTGTGCTGAACATTTTTTCAGGCCAGAAAATTCAGGAATGCATCATCATATTTTATATCATCATTTTTAATATCATGTAGTTTGTGGATGGCCTATTAGAAAAGGATTAGAATAAAGTTCTGAATATACTTAGAATTTAAAAAGATCATTTAGAAGACACTTTAGGATGCTCTAAAACTCTATGATCATCACTAAAAACATTTTAATTGCCTTATAGGTATGAAGAAGTGCTAGGTAACAGTGATTTTTGTTGGTAAGATTCTTGATAAGTCACTTTTGACTCAATTGAGGTAGTGTCTAATGCCTAAACTTTAGGATTTGTTTTTGGATAACTCCGTATTGATTTTTTTTTCTTGTAAAATACTTACTTGCCCCAATTTCTTTTTTTTAAATTGATTAATGTTGTAAATATAAAATTGTTTTAGACTAGTTTTATACTGAGTTTTTTCTTAGCTACTCTGTAAATACTTTTGATAATACCAGGTCTCTGCTTTGGGGGAATTTGAAGCTTTGAGGGTGTCCAGAGAGTCTATTTTTATTCTATTTATAAGAATTTTCTAAGTGGACAAGTATAGTCCTGTGACTTATCTACAATTCTTCATGTTTAGACACCTTACAAATTTTTGTTTTATATTTAAGTGAATGTATTTTGTATTGGCTCTTTGACCAGATGATGACATAATGAAGGAGAAGTTAAATTCCTAGAAAGCAGTTTATGTAGTTTTACATTCAGTTGTGGAGACATTAAGTACTAGTAATTCTAGGTACTTATAATCATCATTGGTATTTTTAAAAAAGGATTAGTATAAAATAAAATAATAATAAAGAGGAAAATTGTTAAAATTTTAATTTAGTAGAACACATTATTAAATGTCAGTAATATCAGACTAAAGCAACTAACAGACGTGTAGCCTAATAAATGTTTTAAATTTTAATGAAGCTTCCACAGTTACATTTCGTGAAGAGGTGATTTCTTTATGTGCCTGGGCCAAAGAAGTTTATATATGTGTGTGTGTGTGTGTGTGTGTGTGTGTGTGTGTGTGTGTGTATAAAAATTTTTAAAAATCTGATACGCTATAGACTATTGTGTGGCTTAATTATCTTAACATGGAGCAATGTTTTCTTAGATTAAAAAAGTAACAAATTCCCAATCCAATTTTCTAAATGTGGTGCTGGATACCAGAGAACCAAGGGAAAAGTGAACTGGAAAAAGAAATATCCGTGGCTTTTATAAACCTCTTTACAAATAGGGGAGTTTTTTTTTTTTTTTTTTTAATCATGGGAAATAAGTTTAACTCAATAAGAAAAGAGAAAAGAGAAGATGCAAACCTAATTCTGAGTGAACTGAAGACTCTCGTGAAGATTACAGTGGAGAGAGAGCAGTCTTTGCAAATAAATTCTGAATTGCTTCTGTCAGTCATATTCTATTTATGGTAACATAAAGAAGGGTAGAATGTAGTTTTTTACTTACACATATACCATACTCAAGTGAAAAAGGAAAAGAAAAATGATTCTCACCTTTTGTATTGTCTGAAGCAACCTCATATGAATCATCTTTTTAAAGCCATCATGTGTTTGTAGGAATGATTTTTAAACACCTGTTTGTGTTGATTACCAACTATAAAAGGTAAATAATGAAATCACCTGTGTTATACTATTGTGCTTATAAGTCTTATACATTTTTGTATTTATGTTCATAATGGATTTTAAAACTGAAAGTTCATTAAAAATTTTGTTAAATACTGAAGTTTTTACTGCTAGAAAAGGTAAAGATGATTTTAAAGATGCTAAATTAATTTATTACCATGCCAAACAGAATTTGTGGCTTGTAAATTCTGTTCCTTAGAGATTCTGACTCTCTAAGATATTTATTTTGGTAACAAAAAATACTTTGAGATCTTCAGTTTAAGAGCTCCAAGTATAGTAACTACTCTTGTTTTCTCCCACACAGGGAATAAGGATTGTAGTTAATTGTCATTAATTGTTAACACACACTTAATATATTATTTACAACCACTAAAATATAATACATATACTTACCACTAAAATAACCATTATAGAATTAATCAGTCCCTTAGAATCATCTTTTTGAAGATGGCTTATTACTATATTGGTTACTTGTAAGAGTTTTCATTAATGGGAAATATCAGGTGATAAAATCTGGAACAATAGTTAAATAAACAACCACCTCCTATTTATACAGCTATTGATATTCTGGGGTAAACTTTGTACAACTGTTTTGGAAACAGTACTATCTAACACACTACCGAGAAGTCTCTGATTGGTAGGTACTTGTGCGATATTTCCTCCCTTGTTTTTCTTTTTTTTTCTTTTTTCTTTTTTTTCTTTTTTTATAACAAATTTAATCAGTTACACATATACATATGTTCCCATATCCCCTCCCTTTTGCGTCTCCCTCCCACCCTCCCTATCCCACCCCTCCAGGCGGTCACAAAGCACCGAGCTGATCTCCCTGTGCTATGCGGCTGCTTCCCACTAGCTATCTCCCTTACGTTTGGTAGTGTATATATGTCCATGCCGCTCTTTCACTTTGTCACAGCTTACCCTTCCCCCTCCCCATATCCTCAAGTCCATTCTCTAGTAGGTCTGTGTCTTTATTCCTGTCTTACCCCTAGGTTCTTCATGACATTTTTTTTTCTTAAATTCCATATATATGTGTCAGCATACAGTATTTGTCTTTCTCTTTCTGACTTACTTCACTCTGTATGACAGACTCTAGGTCCATCCACCTCATTACAAATAGCTCAATTTCATTTCTTTTTATGGCTGAGTAATATTCCATTGTATATATGTGCCACATCTTCTTTACCCATTCATCCGATGATGGACACTTAGGTTGTTTCCATCTCCGGGCTATTGTAAATAGGGCTGCTATGAACATTTTGGTACATGTCTCTTTTTGAATTATGGTTTTCTCAGGGTATATGCCCAGTAGTGGGATTGCTGGGTCATATCCTTGTTTTTCTTGATGTCCATTTTAGTGGGCTAAATTTCATATATCAAGGTTTTTCTGCTTGACTAATCCCTTTAAGTTCATGTATATCCTCTGGGCTGGGCATATTCTGTTTGAGGAGGTAAGAATGTAGTAGGAGCTGTTTTTGCCCAGTGTCTCAGCAAATTCCTTGAAACATATGTTTTCACAATTTTTGTGAAACTTTGGAACAGGCCCATGGAAGCCATGGGAGCAGATGTGGTGTGGAGAACAAATGTGGTCTGGATGTGCTTTGTTAGTTCTGCTTGTGAATTGGAGTTGGCGGCTCATGCCCTGTGTTACGATAAAATAATGTTTTCTATGTTACCCTCTTCAAAGAATGAACACTCACTTTTCTTAAGTGGAGTAGACTGTCTAATTGGGCTTACTGTGATTTAGTGAGATACAAATCATAAAATAAGAAAAATTGGGTACAATGAACACAGAATTTACTGGAATAAAAATTAAAAAATTTGGGTACAATGAACACAGAATTTACTGGAATAAAAATCTCTTGGCAGTATATTGCAATCAGAAAGGACGTGACAGCCAGCTAATAAATGATAAAATATGTGACCATTTTGTGTCACATAAAGAACTCTGATGTTCATAGTATTAGGGAACAGACAGTATATAGTGTAATCCTTGTACTACAGGCAAATTTATATATAGTTAAATTGGCCGGGGGTATATATGAATTTGTGTTGGATTTTGTACTTTAATCTGAATTCTCTTATGCTTTCTGCTCTTGCTATGTTGATTATATTAGGATTGGAGATAATGATGTACTAGTTCTCTTAGTTGATATTGGAGAAAAATATTTGTGAACAGCAAGTTGATGTTCCTCTAGCACCCTCTGCTGGAGATAAGAATTAATTCAGCAGACTAGAAAATTTTTAAAAAGTATTTATTAGGAGGGCTTTAATTATGTCAACAAAACGCACTCTTGGAAGAAATTTGTTGAAATATGTGAAGATTATTTTTGCTGTCCTTACTGATTAATTTATTGTTTTAATAATAATAAACAGTTTATAGATTTGTTTTCTTCTGGACATTTCATTTAAAACAGGAAGGTATGGAAATAAAGTTGGGATCTCTGGTTTATTATTTCAACCCGTATGATTTTGATTTAGGCAGAAAAAAAAAGTCTTCGTGACTTTTGGAGTGAAATCAGATTAATTGATTAATATGACAACATGTACATGAAAAATGAAAACTTGCCTCTTTTATCATGGAACCACTGAATATTCTGTATTTTAATAAAATATAACACTTATTTTGATAAAACTATGTAAATGCCTTTTGGAATATGAAAGAATATATTAACATTATTAGACTGGTTTCTTCTATTTGCCCTTTATTATCTTTTTGCCTGTTTTGATCCTTTATTCTCAATGTCTGTGAGTTATTTCCTTGACACTGGTTAGACTTCTTCTGACTTGCAGAACCTAACACAAGGATTTTTAATATTGAGAAAGTTGACTTTAGTTCTTCAAGGACAGGAACTTCATCTTGTGGCATTACATTAAAAAAAATTTTTTTTTTTTTACTAGTATTGGACCTAGGGTAATACTCATTTTAATCTGGCTAACCATTAAGAATTTTTCTGATCTAGTATGTATCATGCTTCATACCTACAACCAGTGGGGATCCCTTGTTCTAGGATTCAAAGTCAGCATTGAGAGGAACTTTTAAACAGAAATGAAGAAGCTTGACATAGGTGGCGATCACTTCTTTGAAATGTCATTGGTTCTTACACTTAGGGATTCTTTTTATTTTTTATTGAGATATAGTTCACATATTATTGAATACACTTTTTTTTTTTTTTTTTTTGGCGGTACGTGGGCCTCTCACTGTTGTGGCCTCTCCCGTTGCGGAGCACAGGCTCCGGACGTGCAGGCTCAGCGGCAATGGCTCACGGGCCCAGCCGCTCCGCGGCATGTGGGATCTTCCTGGACCGGGGCACGAACCCGTGTCCCCTGCATTGACAGGCGGACTTTCAACCACTGCGCCACCAGGGAAGCCCTGAATACACTCTTTTAAAGTATGCAGTTCAGGGTTATGAAACCATTGCCACTATCTGATTCTGGAACATTCTTATCACCCCAATAAGAAACTTTATGCCCATTAGCAGTCAGTGCTCATTCCTTCCTTCCCCTGTCCCCAGCTATTGGAAACCACTCAGACACTTTCTGTCTCTATGGATTTGCCTATTCTGGCCATTTCGTATAAATGAAGTCATTTAATATATGGTCTTTTGTGTCTGGTATCTTTCGCTTAACATATATTTTCAAGGCTAATCTATGTTGTGGCATGTGTTGGTACTTAATTCCTTTTTATGGCTGAATAATATTCCATTGTATGGATATACCACATTTTGTTTATCCATTCATCAGTTGATGGGCACTTGGGTTTTTTTCACCTTTTTTGTGTTTATGCTCTGCACTGTAGCAGACATTATAGGAATATGTTTTGCTCAAGGAAAAGTGTAGTCATTTCTTACTTATCCACAGACCACTTGATTAGGTTTTGGATTATCCTATTTTTATTTATGCCCCTTCTGGTTGTGATACATTACCATCTCTGTCTGTATGCAAAAAAGAAATGGCAGGAGAAAAGAGGAAAAATCAACTTAATCAAGCCGAGCATTTAAAAAAACCTTTAGCTAAGGCTAAATGACAGAGTAAGTATAACGAATAGAAACATTTCTTGCCCAAATTTTATCTAAGAAAGGAAATTAAATTACTATTGTCTTTCTCTTTCACTGATGAACTATCTATATTTGACAGACAGGACTCTAGGTGTGGCGGGGCTGACTCCAGCTTGAAAAACTAATAAATTAGACTTTGTCGTAACAAAAACTTTTGCTATATGAAAGACACTAACATTAAGTGAATGAAAAGACAAGCTGTAGACAATATTTGGGAGTAAATATTTGCAAATCACATACCCAACAAATGACTTTTATCCAGATTATATAATGAATTTTCAAGATTCAATAATAAGAAAACAAACAGCCCAATTAAAAAATGAGAAAAAGATTTAAGCAGAAACTTCACCAGAAAAGATATACAGATAGTAAATAAATACCTGAAAAGATGCTCAATGTCATTAGTTATTAGGAAAATGAAAATGGAAACTAAAATGAGATACCATTACATTCCTATTTGAATGTCTAACCCTTGCCCCCAAATAACCCAAAAGATTACCATGCCAAGTGTTGGTGAAGATGTATGAAATTGGAAACAATCTGTGAAACAGTTTGTCAGTTTCATAAAACATTAAACATATGCCTACCATCTGACCCAGTCATTCTGTCCTTCACTATTTATCCTAGAGAAATGAAAGTGTATGTCCATACAAAGATTTATACACAATTGCTCATAGAAGATTCCTTTGTATAGCCCTAATATATAGCCCTATATATATTCCTTTGTATAGCATCCAATTCAAATGTCCATCAGTAGGTGAACTGATAAACCGATTGCGGTGTATCAACACAGTGGAACACTTTAACAGTAAAAAGTGAACTATTGGTATGTGCAACCACATGGATGAAACTCAAAATAATTTTGTGGGGAGAAAGAAGCCAGACAATAAATAGTATGCACTGTGTGATTCAATTTATATTGAATTCTGGAAAACAGGAAATGATCTATAGTGACAAAAAAGCAGATCAGTGTTTACTTGGGGGTTAGGGGTGGGGTGGTGAGGACTGGATGAAGGGGTTACCAAGGGACACAAGGAATCTTCTGGGGTAACGGAAATATTTGTCTGTCTTGATTATGGCAATGATTTCGTGGGTGTATATATACAAAACTTACCAAGTTATACAATTTCAATATGTGTAATTTATTAATGTAAAGTATAACTGAAAGAAAACAAGCTCTGGAGCATTCTTCCTGAGCATGATTTTTGCAACATGACTTTTATACTCTTGCAAATGAAAAAATGAGGCTATAGTAATCCAAAGTGTTAATTACAATATAGTGGCCTATATTCAATTTAAATTCCAATGTTTAAACTTAATGTTTTCAGGCAACTACTCTAAGAGTGAGGAAATTAGAAGAAGATATTGAAGCAGAGAAAGCAGCACATTTGGAATCGAAATTTAATTCTGAAATTATTCAGGTAAAATGTGAACAGCATTTTTTTTTATGGATTTTATTAAGCTGGGAGAAACAGCATTATGTTCAGAGAACTAAGGTGTGCGTTTAGAATAGGTAGCATGTTGTTAAGACACGCATTATTCTATTTACTATAATGATATAGTTGAAGATAGTCTTTACTCTATTAGAGAGGAGCTGGCACACTACACCCCACAGGCTGAATCTCACCCACTGAGCGTGCTTATGAAGTTTTATCTTGTCCGTGGTGGCTTTTGTGCTACCTTGGCAAAGTGGAGTAGATGTGACAGAGACCTCACGTTCTGCAAAGTCCAATGTGTTTGCCATCTGGCGCGTTACAGGAAGATCTGCTGATCAGAGTGTTCTTTTATCAACAACCTTGGGATGAATTTCTTTCTGAAAACATTTTAAAATATGCACCTTCATTGACTGAGTGCATATCCTGTGCATATCACCTGTCACTATATTAAGAGCTGAAGGCATAAAGGTGAATGAGTTCCTTTTGGGACTCAAACATTCCATTACCAGAGATACTGTGTACCTATATGTTGATGTATAGGTAGAAATATTAAATACTAAAGTACTATGGGAGCATAATAAAGAGAAGGCTTAAATCTGAGAGGGGAACTGAATGAAGGCATCCTAAGGAAAGCGTCCTTTTCCCTAGGGCTTAGAGAATGAGAAGGAACTTCTAAGGTTAGCAAAGGCATTTTAACTGGGGGTTGGCAAACTACTGTCGTGGACCAAGTCAGACCCTCAGCCTTTGTTGTAAATAGTTTTACCTAAAGTTCCATAAGTCTAAGTCCATAATTTAATTTGGTTTTTTAAAAGAGACTTAGACTTTTCCCCTATATTAAAAATTAATTAATAGAATTTGCAGAGTTTTATTTTATTATTTAAACAGGTCTTAATTAGGATGCAACTAACTTTGTAAGAATTTTAAAATAATTGTTTTTTACTTTTATCTTTAATGAAATGCCTTTTACCTGCAAAATTCTCAGACCCATGTATTTTTTTTAAACATCTTTATTAGAGTATAATTGCTTTACAATTGTGTGTCAATTTCTGCTTTATAACAAAGTGAATCAGTTATACATATACATATGTCCCCATATCTCTTCCCTCTTGCATCTCCCTCCCTCCCACCCTCCCTATCCCACCCCTCTAGGTGGTCAGACCCATGTATTTGAGGGCATCTATATGTAAAGCAAATTTGTGTAAGTTAAGCTTTTTTTTCTTTTAGAAAAAAATGATTGGATTACCCAAAATGGCATTAATAAGCAATAAGGCTGAAGTTTTAAATTCATGCAAGAAGTAGAATTCAAAATTAAGTTTTTCATTGTAGTTATATCACTGGGAATATATAGTTAATAGGTATAAAAATGAAAATTGTTACATGTATATTTTTTACTCGTATAATTAAAAATTAATATTTGATACCCAACTTAGTACTATAACTTAGGAAAAAAGCAGAAGTGTGTATTTGAATCATATATCTATAAATATTGACAAGTATTTTTAGTGAGGTACACCCAGTAAAATTCAGTTTCAGACTAGTTTAAAAGCAAATGAGACTACTGAGTTGTAATTAATCACCATCTTACTATAAATGGTAGTTAAAAATATGTTTGCAGTATTCTGTTATTAAATTTGTTTGGATGCTATGTCATAAAAATGAGAAAGTAGATTCAGAAGAGTGACTTGGAATTGTTTAAGTCTATTTTTCTTTCAGTTGGATTGGTTTATCATTTGTGATTGAATGTGCATAGTTTCTGAAAGAACATACCAATGTAGATAGAAGAAAATGTTTCCTAGACTTATTAATTTTTACTTGTACACCGGGTTTAGACATAATAACAACAAAGAAAAATAAACTTTAAAAGACCAAATTTGAAAATGTATGAAGTTGTATCTACATATCTATTCTACTTCCTTACTTTAGTGTAAGAGAATAAGTGTTTCAATTAATCCAAAGTAGTTTTGGATAATTAGAAATAATTCTGGTGATTACTATTTGTATGGATTAGTTTATGAAACATTTTCATATTTCCTACGCTTCATTTTTTGGTGAGTTCATTTTTCCTAACTCAGGTTATGTTTTGCCATCCCTGGGAAGCTTGTGTCACCCAGAGTTCATAGCTTTTTTCTAATTTCATGGCCTTTTGAGCCTGCTTTTGTGGCAGGAAGCACTTGCCTATATTCTCTTATGGTCTGTCCTTTCCTAACAAGAGCTGAGACTGTGTATTTTCATGATGATTGTATACACTGTGAGCACTAGCTCATTGCCTGGCACATATTAAGTGCCTAATAAATATTTATCTAAACACTTATTAAATAGTTATTATATATTTACATTTAATGTTAAATACATATTAATATTAAATAAATGTTGTCCCATTAGATCTTTGTAGCCACCCTGTAGAGTCTGTATATTATTATTATTATTGTTTTGTTAGTATTTACTGTTTACAGATGAGGAACCTCAGGCTTTTGGAGTTTAATATGCCCAAGGGCATATAAGTTGATTTGTAGAGCTGCGACTCAAACCTGAGACTTACGGTTCTAAAGCCCCATTTTCTATCTAGTGTGAAGCATTTTTTTCCTACCGCCCTCCTTTTTTGGGCTTTAGCAAGCTATTTTTTTATTCTTAACTTAATTTTCTAAACAGATAAAATATTCACATAGTTCAAAAATTAAAACAAAATTTAGCGATCAAAAACTCTTGCTTTCACTCTTGTCTCTCCTATTGTTCTCTCTTTCCTGCTGTCTATCCTTATTTTTTCCACTTGTTTACCTAAAATATAGCATACTGCATACAATAATCTGGACTCTGCTCTTCCCAATATGTATTAACATTACACAGAGACACGTAGACAACTTGCTTTTCAAAAGTTATTTTGTAGCCTTTTTATAGCTACAAATTATTCTTTTATGGATATGCACTTTGTTTATCTATTCTACTGTTGGCGTATACAGGGAATCTAGTTTTTAAAATGTCTTGTTGTGTAAAATTTCAAGTACATGCAAAGGTAGAGAGAATAGTAAAATGGACTCCCCGTGTACCCATCACTCAGCTTCAAGACTTATCTCACAGGACAATTGTGTTTTATCTATAATATTAATGCTCTTCTACTCCACCACCCCCAGATTATTTTGAAGCAAATCCTGGATATCATATTACTAGAGCCATAAATATTTTAGTCAAATAGTATTATTTGATAATAAAAATTTTGCTTTTCTACGGTAAGAAATCTCCAGGTATAAAAAGATCTGTTAACTTTGTTAGGCTTATAAAGATGTTCATATAATAATGTTTCTCAAAAGAGAGGAAGGATACTTCCCTCTAGTTTTCAAAAACCACTTAATTTATTATGTTTATTAAAAAAATGTCCAAATGGGTTAGTAGATCAAAATTAGGCACTTTGATGGGACGCATTATATTGTATCTGCCTGTCCCTTTTCATAGCACAGTTGAGTCTGTATTCTTCCACTCTTCTCTTCCATTACACATGTTGAGAAAGGGAATACACTGCCTTTTGTTTATTTTCCTTTTTTAAACCAAAAACAGAAAGAAAGACTTGTTTGGATATATGATAATCTGCTGTTTGATAAAGTATTCTAGTCAATTTGATATTGGTGCTAGTGTTTCCTTTCTTGCTTTAATTACTTTTCTGTCATCTGGTAGTTACAGATTCGAGACCTTGAAGGAGATTTGCAGGTAGAAAAGGCCAGCCAAGCAGAAGCTGTTGCTGATTTAGAAATGATCAAGAATAAATTCAAAGAAGTTGAAAGTGCATATGAACGAGAAAAGCATAATGCACAAGAGAGCTTTGCAAAACTAAATATGTAAGTGTAATACTGTAAAACTCTCTAAATTAATATTAAGAGTTTATGAAATCTACATGAGTATGAATGTGTAGTACTAGGTAAATATGGAAATGCTCTGTTGGATTTTGAAGTATCATGGCAATTTCAAGGAGTCTCAGAAATGCAGAAATACTTTCTTATACTAGAAAGTAAATATATTAATGTATTTTATATTTACTGATGTAATATAGTATCTTTAAGGCCTTGACTTCTAGGCCACCTAAAATGGGCTATGTGGGAGTTGGGTAATGTTTGAGATTTTCGTAAACTGTAGAAATAACAGTAGGAGTAATATTACTACTGGGGCTAACATGTATGTGGCTCACTTCATACCTAGCATTGCATGGTTTTATTTAATTTATAACACCCTATGAGGTAGCTACTCTTTTTTATCCCTGTTCTACAGATGTGAAAACTGAGGCCTAATGAGGGTAAGGACACACAGCTAAGTGTAGAGTCAGGATCTTTCTGACTCCTATTGATTTTAACCTCTTTCAGTTCAAATGTGTGTCATCTGAAAAGTTCTGTGAAAAATTATAAGAAGTTTATATCTATTTAATATGCTTCCAAAAATAAGTCAATAGTAGACAGTTTAAGCCATTTCCTCTCAGAGGATGAAATGTGTACCACCATTGGTACATGACATGATAATAGGTTGATATATTAGAGTTATGTATTTATTTTGAATGTTTATTTCTATTTATGACAGATAGTAGTTTTCCATTTACAGTTGTAATATAGTTTCCTTTTAAAATACTTCATTTAACTTATGATGTGAGTTAATTTAAAGAAAAGTATTATTTAGAGTTGTGACTATGGCAGAAACTATAAAGATTGGATTTGAAAGACTGAAGTTTGAAAAAATTTAAAACTCTTTAACTGTGATTACCTTTATTAGTAATGCTTATAATACATTAAATGAGTAATTCTTAACTGAATTTTCTTGCTTCTTCCAGAATGACTTAAATGACGTTCTGTGAACATTATTCTAAGGACTTATGCTCCTTTATTTCCTTTGACTCATATCTTGAATCTGCACATTTATATATAAATATTTTTGAAGGGCCTTTATGTAGCATATAGTACAGGCTTCTTTACTGTTGCTTTGAGGTAATGATTATGACCTACTAGTGAAACTGTAAGAAGTCAGACTGTACTCCCAACAATTAAAGCTTTCCAGCAGTGAAATAATAGGCTTCTTTGGGGAACTAGTGAACTCTCTGCCTTGGAAAGTTCGAAACAGGGGGTAGATGATTCTTTGTCATGGATACTGAAGAACAGAGCTCTGCAAAGGTTGGATTAGAGGAATTTTAAGATAATTGCTAACGTTTAAGCTCTAAGTTTTTAACCTATGTACTTTTAAAATTGGACTCCAGAGCAAATTTTTTCCTTAAGTTTGTTTTGCTATTATTTGTGTTTTGGTGCTTGAAAAATTTTACTCAAGTTTTGTATTCCAATAAGCACAAACTAACAGTTCTAAATATTAATTATGTATTACAACTAAGCACCAGCTAACAATCCTAAATGCTTTAATATAATGTCCCTTATCTGTTCTTCATCCCTATATAACTGTGCTATAATAAAAGTTACTAATAATATTAATAAATAAACAAGAAACAGTAAAAATTAAGTAGTAATTAAAGTCCACGACTCATTGATAGTTTCTGTGACTTCTCTTCCCCAATCCCCTCCTTCTTGTTATTGTATGTCATACGACAGCCACTTCCTTTCCATTTATCAGAGGTATGAGAAGGACTGATATGACATGAGGGATGATTGGATAAGTTATTTCATTTTCTACCTATACTTCTGATTCTTTTTCAGAATCTTCTTTAAAATCTTTAAGTCACAAACTCTCAAGTATTAATTTTTCAAAGTAGTTCTAAGTTTTGGATAATGTATTTCAAAAGGAGAATTGATATTTTAGGTCTTTAAGGTAAATAATACCTTTAATTTACAACTTTGAGAGCAGTGAGTTTTGGGGTAGGACATTGTTTTACCTTTTGGATAGATCTGATTTAGCAGTTGGTGATAACGAGGTTTTAGAGGAAATGCTGCCTGAACCTTGCAGGTGGTTAAGGGTTTTAAGCTTCTGTTTCCTTCCAGGTAGATCTAGGCAGGATCTCATTAAAAGGCAGGAGGAAAAAGCTGTGTGTGTATTTTAGAGTTTTAATTTTGGCCAACAGTTTCATAACAGTGAATATTCCTGCATGAAACTGTTTTCAATGGAATATATATATATATACATACGTAGATGGAATATACATATGTATACATATATATTAGATGGAATATATGTATATATTTTAATATATTATTATATATTAAATATTACATATAATAATATAATAAATAAAATTATTATATATTAAACGTCCTTTGAAGAACTCAGCTAAGAATTTGAACAGCAGACTATTTTAATGAATACATATAATGTATAATTTTAGAAAGAATATATGTTCTCTATATTCCTCTAATTAAATTTTCTTAGTTATAAATTTTTTTCCATTGAAAACTAAAGTAAAAAACTAAAATTTTTCAATAATTTTTTTTATACTTGAAATTTTTTTTTTAATTTTTGCCCTCACTGAGTGGCTTGTGGGATCTTAATTCCCCCACCAGGGATTGAACCTGTGCCCTTGGCAGTGAAAGCACAGAGACCTAACCACTGGACTGCCAGGGAATTCCCTTCAATATGTCAGGTCTTCATTAGCTGTGGTAACTGATTGTTGGGCAGTGGTAGAGAGAAGATCCTGATAATTCTTAAATCTAGTTTAAGTTTAAATTTAGTTTAAAATAATGCTAGTCAAGGATATGATACTGAACAGACTGAATCTAAATTTATTTTATTACATTCAGTATTTAGGGACTTCTTTATTTTTCTAAATACATCAACCAAAAGTATAAAAAGAAGTA
The DNA here is from genome assembly GCF_964165515.1 of Mesoplodon bidens. NCBI lineage: Eukaryota > Metazoa > Chordata > Mammalia > Artiodactyla > Ziphiidae > Mesoplodon > Mesoplodon bidens. The sequence goes on along the minus strand of NC_138162.1, from coordinate 63,381,533 downwards.
CAAAAATACTGGGTTGGCCAAAAAGTTCCTTTGGTTTTTAAGTAAAAATAAAAGACACATTTTTTATTTTTACCAAGAACTTTATTGAACAATGTATTCACCATTTTGTTCCACTAACTTCTGCCATTTTTCAGGCAACTTCATAATTCCATCTTCCCAAAACTTTTTATCTTTTTGAGCAGAGAACTGTTCCAGGTGCCTTTTACAGTCTTCCAGGGAATTGAACTTTTTTCCATTAAGAGAATTTTGTAAAGACCGAAATCAATGGAAATCCGAAGGTGCAATGTCTGGTGAATATGGCGGGTGAATCAGAACTTCCCAGCCAAGCTTTAAGAGTTTTTGCCTGGTCATCAAAGAAACATGCAGTCTTGTGTTATCCTGATGGATGATTATGTATTTTCTGTTGACTAATTCTGGATGCTTTTCATCGAGTGCCACTTTCAGTTGGTCTAATTGAGAGCAGTACTTGTTAGAATTAATTGTTTGTTTTTCACTCCCTTCCAATCCCACCGTATGCACAACATCACCTTTGGATGAAGACTGACCTTTGGTGTGGTTGGTGGTGGTTCATTTCGCTTGCTCCACGATCTCTTCTGTTCCACATTATTGTACACTTTTCATCATCCGTCACAATTTGTTTTAAAAACGAAACATTTTTGTTACCTTTCATTAGAGAATCGCATGCGGAAATACGGTCATAAAGGTTTTTTTCGCTTAACTTATGTGGAACTCAAACATCAAAGCGATTAACATAACCAAGCTGGTGCAAATGATTTTCAGTGCTTGATTAGGATATTTTGAGTATGTCGGTTCTCTCCCGCGTGGTATAACATTGATTGTTCTCAGTTAATGTCTCGATTTGATCACTATCAACTTCAACTGGTCTACCTGACCGTGGAGCATCATCCAGCGAGAAATCTACAGCACAAAACTTCGCAAACCACTTTTGACACGTTCGATCAGTCACAGCACCTTCTCCATACACTGCACAAATCTTTTTTTGTGTGTTTCAGTTGCGTTTTTACCTTTCTTGAAATAATAAAAGCATAATATGCCAAAAATTTGCTTTTTTATTCAATATCCAAATGGCTACACAAAAATTCACCAAATTTGATAAGTTTTTTTAAATGCACGCTGATATGACAGCTGTCACAATACAGTCTAACAAAATTATTTTGAATGAAGGTAAAGACAAGTAAGGTGTACTAGAGCCAAATTACTGAAAAAAATGAGTGAACTTTTTAGCCAACCCAGTATTATAACTTGTGGCACTATTATTGTTTATATTCTTGGTAAAAGATAGCCTGAAGGTGGCTATTTGTTAAAACAGCTGTACTGTCGTCAAATTCTTAGCTGAACTCTTAAACAACAATAACAACAACAACAAAATGGGAATCCAGTAGGAAAGAACGGCTCTTAACTACAAGTTTCCTTCTTCTCCCTTTCCTTTCTTGCCTAAAATCCTCCATCTGTCAAGTCCTGACTCTTCTCTATTGGGTTCAAAGAGACTGGGGCTCCCTTGAACCTTCAGTTTACTCCCGCCCTACTCATTCCCCTTGGGTGGGGCTGTTGGCAGAAGCATAGGAGCCAGCTTCTTTGGGTTGTGCATGAGATTACTGACAGCAAGGGATGTTCCTCATTTCAGTGGACTCAACTTGGACTTTATTTATAAAATAGCACCAAATAACAGGTGCATTTAATTTTATATTTGCTGCTTAATAATTTTTTAAATTAAAATTTGATTTTATTAAAGTTAGCACTTGTACATAATCTAAGAAGTAAAATAGTGCTTTTAAGCTCATGATAAACCACATTTTGGTACCCCATTGCTTTCTACGATCAGTTTCTGCTCTTTTGAAGAAACCAATTTTTTTTTTGCGGTACGCTGGCCTCTCACCGTTGTGGCCTCTCCCACTGTGGAGCCGAGGCTCCGGACGCGCAGGCTCAGCTGCCCTGGCTCACAGGCCTGGCCGCTCCGCGGCATGTGGGATCCTCCTGAACCGGGGCACGAACCCGTGTCCCCTGCATCGGCAGGCGGACTCTCAACCACTGCACCACCAGGGAAGCCCTGAAGCAACCAATTTTAATTCTTATAGCTGTTTCTTCTGATATTTAACTTTGTATTTCTAAATATCATGCATATTGTGCCACTTTTTCAACTTCCACCTCTACGTGTTATCTATTGGCCTCAACTTATTTATCTACATTGTACATTTCTACCACACGGCACACACTTATTTCTTCCTTCCTCCCATCCTTCAGTAGGGTTGTATTTTGGTGTATATTTCTACATTTTTTTTGGTCCGGCATCTTTATTACTCTATACAACGTTTTATTATATTCTTTGTTGTTTATTGTGTCTTCCTGTGTGGAGAGGAACTTTGTTTTGTTCATTGCTATCTCCCAAAGTCTAGACTAGTGCTTGGTACACAAGAGCTGCAAAGTAAAGATTTGCTGAATCATCAAATGAATGAGTAGTTAATAATTGTCTCATTTTATGATGGATTAGTTTGTGTGCACCAATCACTAAGTTATTCTTAAACTGTCTAACAAAATTGAAAATCTCTCATTATGTTTCTATACCTCAGAAATTCTATCATTTTGAGCTTCCTGTAAGATGTATCACTCTTGGACTCTTCTCTCCACCTCCTCCTTTCTGGACGAATTGTTTTATAGGCTCCCTGTCACAGTCATCCCAGGACTTCTCTTCACCATCATCCTTGGCATTGCCTTTACTTCTCTTATATTGGATCTCTTGTTTACTGATCTCGTGCCCATCTTCCTTGTTTGATTTACTCCCTTGTAAAGTAGCTTCTTGAGAAATTATACATTAGAGAAAAAATTTTAAAACTTGCATTCTGAAAACGTCTTTACTTGATCTTTACCCTTTTGCATAGTTTAGCTGGCTGTTTATTCAGTTCTAGTGTCAAGAAGACTGAAGTCATTTGATTCCTGATCTTTGTATGAGGCCTGTGTTTTCCTCTGGAAACTTGTATAGAGTATATATGTTACCAAGTCTGGAAACATAGACAAATATCTAGAAATGGTTTATTGGTGTTAGATTGTAACACATGATAAAATAATACTAATAATATGTATTTCTGTACTCTATGAACACAATGTGGAATCTTCTTTTTGTTCCCACTGTTCTGAAATTTCATGATGATGGGCCTGGCATAGGTTGTTTTTCCTTCATGCTGGTCACTCACTGAGCTCTTTCAATTTTAGAGATTTGAATAATTTGTTTCTGGCAAATTCTCTTATATTATTACTTTGCTGATTTCTCCCTTTCCACTTTCTTTACCTTCTGTTTCTAGAATTTCTGTTATTTATATGTTGGGATTCCTGGATTGATTTTCTTATCTTTTCTCTACTTTGATCCATTTTTGTTGTTTAGTTTTACTTTCTGGGAAGTTGATATCAATGTCTTATCTAATCTATACATGTTTAAATTTTACCCACTCTGCCGTGGAATATCCTTGATTCAAGGAAGAATATACCAAAGGGTTGGCACTAGAATTGTCTCTTTTCCATTCCTAGAGAAAGAAGTGTTGACTGTTCAGAATAAGATCATGTGTTATTCAAAAATTAGGTCTTCATTTGATTACAGCCTGAGTGTAGTGTGGATTTGATTAGACTGAGTCACCCTATCTCCCATTTTACAGCTTAAAAGTTATAGGAAACAGATCTACTACATTTATCAGGAAGATATCAGATTAAAAATAGCAGCAACACTTTAATTTGAATTAAAATTATCCACTTGGTGGATTATCTACAGCAAAATTTAAAATACTTCCGAACTGCTTGTCATCTTATATCCAAACAAGAATGTAAATACAGCTTAGTGCTAGCCTGAGCAAAATTCAAATAGACAAGGAAATCCTTTGAAATTTATGTTTTGACAGTGAATATGAATGATTTTTGATTATTCTTGCTTTTGGATTTTCCATGTCACCACACCAGTTCCACTTGCATGGACAGTCAGGAGTAAAACATTTGTGTCATTTCTAATGTTATACTTTAATTTGAAAATCATTTGATAGGACTGCTTTCTGTTTTGAGGCAGTCTCTGAGCTAATTGAACTGTGGTGGGTGGGGTTTGTTTATCATAAATAGTGGTGAATCAACACTAACCAGATCTATTTTGCTTATAACCTTGGGTATAGTACAGATATCTGCTATCAAAAAGTGGGGCTATTATTCCTTTAGAGTCTTTCATTTAAGAATGTACAATTCTTTCAATTTGAAAAAATGAGAAGTGACCTTTAAAACCTCTGGGCATGAAACCATGATATATAATACATCTGCCACTGTGTTAAAGTTGTATAATAGGACCTGATAAAAGCATATTTGAAAAACCTGCTCTGACACTTTAACTTTTCAGATTAGAAAGAGAGTATTTCTCCAACAACAAGAAACTAAATGAAGAAATCGAGGAACAGAAGAAAGTAATTATAGACCTTTCAGAGAGACTCCAGTATAATGAAAAAAGTTGCAGTGAATTACAGGAAGAACTTGTAATGGTAAGGATAGAAAAGAAAACCCTATGGCAGTTACTTTATTGGGTCAAATTGGATGTTTGACAGGTTTTTTTTTCTCACTACATGCCATGAGGTAATTGTATGAAAGTAATTTTAGTGGCATTGATATAAAATTTCAAAACTGGAGACACTGTGTACAACAAAGCTATACATAATAAAACCTCTGTTCTTTGGAATAATTGGGAAAACTAAATGAATTAGTGGAAGTCTGAATTACAGAGTGTCTTCAAATTGATTCAGGTGTTTTTCTTTCTTTTTTTTTTTTTAAGTGCATAAAACAATGTTACCTAGATGGAGGTGGAGTTAGGGTTTATAATCAGTAGATCTAATGATTTCAAAGACTCCCCCCGCTTTTTTAAAAAATAAATTTATTTTATTTTTGGCTGCGTTGGGTCTTCATTGCTGTGCGTGGGCTTTTCTCTGGTTGCGGCGAGCGGGGGCGACTCTTCGTTGTGGTGCACGGGCCTCTCACTGCGGTGGCTTCTCTTGTTGGGGAACACGGGCTCTAGGCGCACAGGCTTCAGTGGTTGTGATACGCGGGCTCAGTAGTTGTGGCTTATGGGCTTAGTTGCTCTGTGGCACGTGGGATCTTCCTGGACCAGGGCTCGAACCCGTGTCCCCTGCATTGGCAGGTGGATTCTTAACTGTTGTGCCACCGAGGAAGCCCTATTTTTATTTTTTAAATTTATTTTTTGGCTGTGTTGGGTCTTCATTGCTGTGCGCAGGCTTTCTCTAGTTGTGGCGAGTGGGGACTATTCGTTGTGGTGCGCTACCAGGGAAGCCCCAAAGACTCCCTTTTATAATCATTTTGAACCTGATCACTCTGTCTCCATTCCCCAATAATCGAGCCTTCACACCATCACCAAATTTATCTTTCTAAAGTATTGATCTGCTCTTGTCACCCTCCATTTATTAAAAAACAATCAATGTCTCCCTGTTGCTTTCAGAATAAAGTCCAGCTTCGTGTCATGTAATCTAAGGCCCTTTTGTTTGTGGCTCTATGTTAACTTTTCCAGCTTCTTGTATTGCCGTTGCCCTCTCTTTATCTTGCTTCAGCCACAGTAAAGTACTCTCAGCTTTGTAAACACATTATATATCTTCACAATGTCTTACATTTGTTCAGACTGTTTATTTTTTGACCCACGTTGACTGAAATGCTTATTCTCTTCTTTTAACAAATTCCTATATTATCCTGTGATGGTCAGCTCTGAAATTTTGCAGTCTGTGACGCTTTCTATGGTTCCATCTTTTCCTACTTTTTCATCCACCTAAATTCAGAATTCTGACCTCTCCCAACTTTGTGTTTCCTTAGTTCTTAGTTTAGCATCTTTATCATAACACCAAAATCTGATGTGTATTATCTCTGCCAAGAGATTGAGAGTGCATTGAGGCTAACTTCATTTTACATGCCAAGACTCCACAGTAGTACTTGCCTCAATAAACATTTGTTGGATGGATTTATTTGGTTGATGCACATACTCCAACTCTGCAGTTTTCTCGGAACCCCAAGAGGGAGGGCATAAAGTTTATAGTAATACCCTATTTCCTCTTTGTCTTGTTCTCCACATACATACCTTCCCCAAAGACTTGGCTACTTCACTTGCAATTATATTCCACAACTCTTAGCGATGTTAGTTACTGAGGAAAATGAATATTTTTTCCTTGTCCAAAAAGATGGAAGCTCAGGGTTATACTAAGAAGTGGTAGCCAAATCAATGCTGCCTAGTTAGAAAGGTAACAATGACAAAGAAAGTAATGATGGGATAACATTTAAACTCTTTATCATTTTCAAATGACCCAATATTACATACAGACAGGTGGCCCTCTGTCTTGCTTCAGCCACATTAGAGTACTCTTGGCTTCCTAAACAAATTATATATTTTCATAACTTTCTTGCTTCTGTTTTGGTTTTTCATATTTTTGACCACATTGACTGAAATGCTCCTTCTTTTCCTGGAACAAATGTCTGTATATCCTCTAATGTCCAACTCTGTCTCCATTTAACTCAGGATATCCAGTTTGTTCTGATAAAGGGATTGATATTATTGCTTACACTGTGTTTGAATTTGTAGTTTGAGTTCTTTGGATGTGGGATTTTAGAAAGCTTAGAGCTCTCTGTGTGGCATGCTGTAGTGCCTATTCACTGTTATGTGCTACCCTAAATTTCATGGGCTATCCCACTTCTCCCCCCTGATTCAGGAGGGTGAATCATGGTGGAGAGAAACACGTCAGAGTCATTGAGCTGAGTATTGGTCTTGCTGTAATCAAACAGTTTGGAAAGTGAGTTATAACTGAGAATGCAATGGCGAAGACATTGTCAGAAATATAAGTTGCGTGAATCCTCCTGATTCTGGTCTCCTAGCACTCCAATGACTAGATAAAAGAAGACTGGCTGAATTCACCACTGAATTCAGCATGCTTTGTGATTAAAAATAATTTACGTGGTGCCAATAGGTTTTTACTTTTTAACTTTTACAGTTTGGTGGATGGTCTGAAATAAGGCGAGTTGTAGCTCACTAGCAACCACCGTTTGCTTGTTTGGACCATTGGCACTCAGCCTATAAAGCACTATTGTTCTGACTGGTGGAAGAGCCATTGGGATGTTCAGAAACGTATTCAGGTTGCAGCCTAAGTGATCTACAGTTCACATGGTTCAGCCTAACTATTTATATGTTCCTCTCTGTTTTTTCATCTCTCTTAAAGCCGTAGCTTTATGTCTTATTTTCTTCCATCTTTCTGTTTTCTTGTCCTCCTCTTTTTATCCTTCCTTATTATTAGCTTTCTCCTTTAACTTGTTCTGTTTTATTCTTTTTAGAACAGTTGCTTTCTATCTCTTTACCCAACCATAATATGAAATTTAAAAAATATTTAATGAAAATACTATTACTTTAAATAGTAAGTACAGTGTTTTATTTTTTATTAAAAAACTCATGTAGCTTTTCTTAAATCATTTTTTGGGTACATAGTCCTTTATTTCCTTTTATTTTTTCTGTAGGTTAGTGGCCTTTGAGTTGGGAGGGGAATCTTATAAACTTCTCTCTAAAGAGATATCTGTCAAATTAAAAATTTTAAACCATAAAAAATGGAGGTTTTTTTAGTTCTGCATCCTCACAGTCTGTTATTTTTGCTTTGAATTCATAATTGTTTTTGACTGAAGAGAAAATGCCTTAAGAAGAGGCTTTTACCTTTTGTTTTTGGAAATAAAACTTTGTTTTAATGACATCCTATGATCCTACATACCCTAGTGTGTCTTTCCCACAGTTATGTTTCTATTGAACAAGATAGTGTCAGCTTTTATAGAATATAGATGGGAAGCATAAGTTAGATACAGGTAATTTTCCTCTCCCTTTGAGGTAACCACTTGTTTTCTAGTTTAGGTCACATTCATGACCATTATTCAAGTCTTGGTCTTTATTTTCTATGTTGCATTGTAAGAGAAAATTAAAGCCACTTTCCTCTATAGGTTTACTAGTGAGATCAAGGTATTATTAATATATGCAAAGGCTTCAGGAAGTTTTGAGACTTAAAAATATCAATTGTATAACCTAAGGTCTAGCCTCTCAGAATTGGAAGAAACCATAGAGATCATCCAGGTCAGGATATACACAGTGTCAATAAGCCAGTTGCAAAGTGATAGCTTCCCTGTTTCAAGAGAGAGAATAAAAATATAGAGCATAATTTTGGAAAAGTTCAAACTGGTTGTGTTGAGTCTTTTGTTGATATTTAAGGAATATAAACCCAGCCAACATTAATTGTACTTTTATATTCGTGAAATTACTCCTATTCAAGGTGTGGATTTAGAAGATATGATTAGCAAGTGAGTAGTATATTATTATTATTATTATTATTATTATTTTTTTTTTTTTTTTTTTTTTTGCTGTATGCGGGCCTCTCACTGCTGTGGCCTCTCCCGTTGCGGAGCACAGGCTCCGGACACACAGGCTCCGCGGCCATGGCTCGCGGGCCCAGCCGCTGCGCGGCATGTGGGATCTTCCGGGATAGGGGCACGAACCCGTGTCCCCTGCATCGGCAGGCGGACTCTCAACCACTGCGCCACCAGGGAAGCCCTATATTATTATTTTTAATGTCATAAAATTAATAGAATTTCAACATAGGACATCTAAGGATTTAACAAAATTAGTTTCATGTTCCATGTTATACACTACTGAATTTGACTTTAAAAAGTTTTGATTAAAGTTGAACTATTAATTTTAAATTCTATGAATTTAATAATGATTTAATCAACTACTAATTAAAACCGAATTTCAAGTTCAAGCTGCTTAATGATCATGCTTATTAAAGCCCATCAGAGGTTCAATAGATCCAGTTGGGTCTTTTAGTCATTACTGTGAGGTTTTTTTTTTTTTTACTATGAGTTTTTGTATCTGCTTCTCTTGAAGCAGGGGAGCTATCATTTTCAAATTGGTATTATTAGGATTTGCTTTGTGCTTTCCACAATGAAATTTTTTTAAGTCCATCATTTCTTGAGATTTGTTTTTCTGCCACTCGGTAATATTTAGTTACAGCTCTAGGAGAGACCACATATTGAAAAGGGAATTCTAGTTCTCATGAGGTTTTGCTCAAAGAATATTTTATTCTCTAAAGAACTTGTGATTGAAAATGGTCAAGTGTATATTTTTTCCCTATACTTTGGGGGTTTGACTGATTATATAATAATAACGATTGCTAGCAGTAGATAGGATTTTGGCAAGTGCTTTGATTGCTGTGCTTTGTGGTAAAGCAAAAGTTTCTTGATAATATTTTTGCATCAAATGATCAGTTAGGTTTGCTTTAGAAGGACATGTTTCTGATTTTGCAGGAGGCATTCAAAACTAATGGGCTAATAAAAATTCTGTTCTGAATTTTTATTCAAAATCTGTTGATTCCTGCTTTTTACCAATAATAGGAGTAGTATTTATATATGAGCATTGTTTTTGCTAATATAAACATCACTTTCTGTCTCTCGTAGTGGTCCTTAAAAATTTAATACTATTAAATAGTATTTCTCAAATGTGTGTATGTTTGTATTTGTGTATTTAAATGTGCATTATATGACTGGCTTCCTAAATTTATAATGTGGGCATAAAGCTTTTTTATTAAGCTTTTTGAAATTTATTAATATATATATTCTTAAGTTTTGAAAATTTAAATCTGGGAAAAAATAAAATGGTATTGTGTTTGTGTGTTTGTGTGTGTGTGTGCGTGTGAGTGTGAGTGTGTGTGTGTGCGCGTGTGCGTGTGTGTGTGTGTGACAGAGAGAGAGAGAGAGAGAAGGAGAGAGAGAGAGAAAGATAGAGATAGAGGGAGATATTTATATGTCAGGGCCTAAATTGAGATTGGACAGTAGCATTTTCTGAAAAATAAACTAAGTGTAAAGCTGTGTAAGGGAAGATGACAGTTCATCATATGCCATAAGCATTGGGATCATAGAATGCTCACATCCGTGGAAGCAGCATAGGTGAGCAAGGAGAGAAAAAATAGTAAACTGTTTTATGAAGAAGTAAGAAGATTAGTTATCTTCAATATGATCAAAGGAAAAGCTGCAGATGGTGATGATTATGAAAGCTAACCAGATCAAATTCAGTTTAGCTGAGCAAGCTCTCCTGGAGTCCTTACAAATGGGCTGCCTATGTGGTAACTGGGTGGAAAATAAAATAAAAAGGTGAGATGTGGAGCATAAGTATGTGATGTCGGTTGCAGGTTCTGATGCTCCTCTGTTTTTTTCAGAATTCCTTTGTAATGGCTTAAAATATATTTAAACTAATTTAAAAGCTTATGTGAGTTCAAAACTGTTCAGAAATTATAGGTGTTACGTATCACTGCTACAAAAGTTCAACCTACTTTTCTTTTATTAGTTTCTGCTTTATAACAAAGTGAATCAGTCATAAATATACATCTGTTCCCACAACCCTTCCCTCATGCATCTCCCTCCCTCCCACCCTCCCCATCCCACCCCTCCAGGCGGTCACAAAGCACCGAGCTGATCTCCCTGTGCTCTGCGGCTGCTTCCCACTATCTATCTACCTTACGTTTGGTAGTGTATATATGTCCATGCCTCTCTTTCGCTTTGTCACAGCTTACCCTTCCCCCTCCCCATATCCTCAAGTCCATTCTCAAGTAGGTCTGTGTCTTTATTCCCGTTTTACCCCTAGGTTCTTCATGACATTTTTTTTTAATTCCATATATATGTGTTAGCATACGGTATTTGTCTTTCTCTTTCTGACTTACTTCACTCTGTATGACAGACTCTAGGTCTATCCACCTCATTACAAATAGCTCAGTTTCATTTCTTTTTATGGCTGAGTAATATTCCATTGTATATATGTGCCACATCTTCTTTATCCATTCATCCGATGATGGACACTTAGGTTGTTTCCAGCTCCGGGCTATTGTGAATAGAGCTGCAATGAACATTTTGGTACATGTCTCTTTTGGAATTATGGTTTTCTCAGGGTATATGCCTAGTAGTGGGATTGCTGGGTCATATGGTAGTTCTATTTTTAGTTTTTTAAGGAACCTCCATACTGTTCTCCATAGTGGCTGTACCAATTCACATTCCCACCAGCAGTGCAAGAGTGTTCCCTTTTCTCCACACCCTCTCCAGCATTTATTGTTTCTAGATTTCTTGATGATGGCCATTCTGACTGGTGTGAGATGATATCTCATTGTAGTTTTGATTTGCATTTCTCTAATGATTAATGATGTTGAGCATTCTTTCATGTGTTTGTTGACAGTCTGTATATCTTCTTTGGAGAAATGCCTATTTAAGTCTTCTGTCCATTTTTGGATTGGGCTGTTTTTTTTTTTGCTATTGAGCTGCATGAGCTGTTTATAAATTTTGGAGATTAATCCTTTGTCAGTTGCTTCATTTGCAAATATTTTCTCCCATTCTGAGGGTTGTCTTTTGGTCTTGTTTATGGTTTCCTTTGCTGTGCAAAAGCTTTGAAGTTTCATTAGGTCCCATTTGTTTATCTTTGTTTTTATTTCCATTTCTCTAGGAGGTGGGTCCAAAAGGATCTTGCTGTGATTTATGTCATAGAGTGTTCTACCTATGTTTTCCTCTAAGAGTTTGATAGTTTCTGGCCTTACATTTAGGTCTTTAATCCATTTTGAGCTTATTTTTGTGTATGGTGTTAGGGAATGATTTAATCTCATACTTTTACATGTCCCTGTCCAGTTTTCCCAGCACCACTTATTGAAGAGGCTGTCCTTTCTCCACTGTACATTCCTGCCTCCTTTATCAAAGATAAGTTGACCATATGTGCGTGGGTTTATCTCTGGGCTTTCTATCCTGTTCCATTGATCTATCTTTCTGTTTTTATGCCAGTTCCACACTGTCTTGATTACTGTAGCTTTGTAGTATAGTCTGAAGTGAGGGAGCCTGATTCCTCCAGCTCCATTTTTCGTTCTCAAGATTGCTTTGGCTATTCGGGGTCTTTTGTTTTTCCAAACAAATTTTGAAATTTTTTGTTCTAGTTCTGTGAAAAATGCCAGTGGTAGTTTGATAGGGATTGCATTGAATCTGTAGATTGCTTTGGGTAGTAGAGTCATTTTCACAATATTGATTCTTCCAATCCAGGAGCATGGTATATCTCTCCATCTATTTGTATCATCTTTAATTTCTTTCATCAGTATCTTATAATTTTTTGCATACATGTCTTTTGTCTCCTTAGGTAGGTTTATTCCTAGATATTTTATTCTTTTTGTTGCAATGGTAAATGGGAGTGTTTTCTTGGTTTCATTTTCAGATTTTTCATCATTAGTGTACAGGAATGCCAGAGATTTCTGTGCATTAATTTTGTATCCTGCTACTTTACCAAATTCATTGATTAGCTCTAGTAGTTTTCTGGTAGCACCTTTAGGATTCTCTATGTATAGTATCATGTCATCTGCAAACAGTGACAGCTTTACTTCTTCTTTTCTGATTTGGATTCCTTTTATTTCCTTTTCTTCTCTGATTGCTGTGGCTACAACTTCCAAAACTATGTTGAATAAGAGTGGTGAGAGTGGGCAGCCTTGTCTTGTTCCTGATCTTAGTGGAAATGGTTTCAGTTTTTCACCATTGAGGATGATGTTGGCTGTGGGTTTGTCATATATGGCCTTTATTATGTTGAGGAAAGTTCCCTCTATGCCTACTTTCTGCGGGGTTTTTATCATAACTGGGTGTTGAATTTTGTCGAAAGCTTTCTCTGCATCTATTGAGATGATCATATGGTTTTTCTCCTTCAACTTGTTAATATGTCAACCTACTTTTAAAATGCTAATTTCATTAAACAAATCTAGTGACTAAGTAAAGGTATTTATTTTTTACCTGTTTGTTTTTTCTATAATTTTTAACCTTATTAACAGTTCCCCTTAATTGCTTTTATTCTTATTTATGGTTTGAGTCAACTTTTCCATTGCAGATCAGCAGGGCTCATTTGGCTAATTTCTAGATATAAAAGTTTGCATATGCTTTTTTATGTTTTTTTCACAAGTTTGTATTAGAAATTTTTATCTACATGCATATCAATTTATGATATTCATGCATGATTAGCAAAAGTGAGGGATGAGTTTTTATAGGCTCAAAGGAAGATAAGATGATAGAATGACATGTTAGATTAAGCCAGAAATTCATTTACTTTAGCAGTGTGTATAGTATACCAAGGTCGAAATACTACATAGTTCTTTGTCATCTCATTATCTTTCTGGTTAAAGATATTCTATAACCAACCTTGACTCCTCTTTACTAATACATTTTGATATTTTTAGTCCCCTTTCTACACTGGTTGTAGATTCATCATGACATCTATAAAGTAGTCCTTGGTTCATGGTGAGTGATCAATAAATGTTCGTCCAAACATCATCTGGTTAGCCAACATAGCAGTAAGGAACTTTTATTCCTAGGGTAATAAACTCTTTATGTGAATTATGTCCAAGGCAAAAAGAAGTGAGTTCTTTTATCCTACCATTTTGTCTTTTAAACTTCTGTGCATGTTTAGAATTACAGAATTTGTTGAATCAGCATTTTAACATTTAACCTAAACTTACTCTTTATGTCACGCAATAAAGCATGTTAATCAAAAATTAGAAACTTAGTATTTTATCTTGCTTTGCACTTTGTTTTTGACCCAGTAGTTTTATTTATTTAGTTAGTAGGTTCTGTTTTTATTCTAGAATTTCTTGCATACCAAAAGGCTACTAAGAGAACTAACAGCTTTGAGAACAAAATTTAAATATAAGTGCAATCCACACTTAATAAAAGTTCCAAATGTTTTCTCTATATGAATGAAGAATGGAAGCTCCATTTATAAAACAAAACAATTTATTAGGAAAAAAATTGTCAACTGTAAAAAGAAAAGGACACTTTGCTGTATACTTGAAACTAACACAGTTTTGTAAATCAACTCTACTTCAGTAAAAAACAATGAAAAGGAGTTTTTCTGGTCATAACCTGGTTCATAAACCTATTAGATGTAAGTAAAATTTGTATTGGCTGTATTATGAGACTATGACCCAGATATCTCTGTAGAAAATTATAATACTACTAATTATAAATAGAATAGCAACTTTAAGGCATAGTTAATTAATTCTTTTTAAGCCTGTCATTCATCAAATCTTTTCTTTATTGTTTGAAAAATTTTACACTAATCAGTGTTTCCTGGCTAATTTGACATTAAATTTGGTTTTAAACTGTAATGGTATTGAAATTTTAGTTCATCTTTTTAAAATTGAAATATAGCTGATGTACAATATTATGTTAGGTTATACAACATAGTGATTCAACATTTAAATACATTATGAAGTGATCACCATGGTAAGTCATCTAGTAACCATCTGTCCCCATACAAAGTTATTATGGTATAATTGAGGATATGCCTTATGGTGTATAATGCATCCCTGTGACTTATTTATTCTATAACTGGAGGTTTGTACCTCTTGATTCCCTTCACCTACTTCACCCATTCCCCCATCTCCCCTCTGGCAACCACCATTTGTTCTCTGTATCTATGAGTCTGTTTTCATTTTGTTTTGTTTATTTGTTTTGTTTTTTAGATTCCACACGTGAGATTATATGGTATTTGTCTTTTTCTGTCTGACTTATTTCACATATTTAGCTCATTGTTTAGTCAGTATTGAACCCTACACTTGAAAGAGAAGAATTATTGTTGAACTAGGAATTTAATTGAACCTTTATATTAAGCTGACTCCAAGTATGCAATTTTTCTGGAATTCTACATTTATACTTATATAAATTTCTATTCCTTGAGATTGATTGGGACTTAGCCGCAGTTGGCATTTCATAATAGAAAAACATATATTTTGGCGACAGGTTGATCTGGGTTTTAATCCACAATTCCATCTCATAATAGTTGTGTGACCTTTAGTGATATGATCCCTCTGAATCTGTTTGCTCATTGTAAAATAGTGCTAATAATATCTACTGTGCATGATTTTCAGTGAGCATTAAAGATAATATATGTATTGAAATAATAGAGTGTGTGTATATGTATGTAATTTGTGAATATGATGCTGGATTTCCTCTGGAAATACACTTCTATGATAATATTAGGAAAATGCTGAATAAGAAGTCCTAGGATACTAAACCTTTAGGACATTAAAATATATTGTAGGGAAGAACTTCTGAAATGATGGAGTAAGGAGCTTGGTGAACCTAACAAAAAAAATTTAATTGGTGAAAAATTAAAAAAACAACAACAAAAAACCAACCATATAAAGCTCTGAAAATTGTCCTAAGGGCAAAGGAGAAACTTTCATTCAAGAAAATCTACTAATCATCAAAATTAACAACCTTAGTTCTTCAAAGAACACCATCAGAAAAGTAAAAAGACAACTTATAGAACGGGAGAAAATATTTGCAGCTCATATATCTGATAATGGAGTTTTTACTGAAAGAACTCTTATAACTCAACAATAGAAAGACAGCCTAATCGAAAACTGGACAAAAGATCTGAAAAGAGACTTCTCCACAGAAAATATATAAATGGCCAGTAAACACATAAAAAGCTGCTCAGTATCACTAGTCATCAGGAAAATGCAAATCAAAACCATGATGACATATTGTATCACATACACTAGGATGACTGTAATAAAAAGGACATGTAATAGCAGTTATTGGCAAGGATGTGAAAGAATTGGAATCCTCATACACTTATGCAGGGAATGTAAAATGATGCCTCCACTTTGGAAAATAGTTTGGAAGTTCCTCAAAATAGTTTGGAAGTTAAAATTGGAGTTACCATATGACTTAGTAATTGTACTCCTAGGTATATACCCAATAGAAATGAAAATATACATCTACATATTCATAGCAGCATTTTTTTGTTTTGTTTTGTTTTGTGGTACGCGGGCCTCTCACTGTTGTGTCCTCTCCTGTTGCGGAGCACAGGCTCCGGATGTGCAGGCCCAGCGGCCACGGCCCAGCCGCTCCGTGGCATGTGGGATCTTCCCAGTCCGGGGCATGAACCCATGTCCCCTGCATCGGCAGGCGGACTCTCAACCACTGCGCCACCAGGGAAGCCCCATAGCAGCATTTTTGATAACAGCAAAGCAATTGAAACAACCCAAATGTCTATCAGCTGATGAATCGATGAACAAAAGTTGGTAAAAACATAACCTGGAATATTATTCAGGGATAAAAAGAAATAAAATACTGATCAGTGGTTCAAAATGGATAAAACTCGAAAACATTAAGCTAGGTGAAGGAAACCAGACACAAAAGCCAGACATATAATCTATAATTCAATTTATATGAAATGTCTAGAGTAGGCTATCTGTAGAGATCGAAAGTAGATTAGGGTTGCCTAGGGCTGAAGGGATTGGGAGAAAATGGGGCGTGACTGCTAATGGGAATGGGATCTCTTTTTGATGTGATGAAATTGTTCTAAAATTGATTGTGGTGATGGTTGAGCAACTCTATGAATGTACTAAAAACCATTGAATTGTGTACTTTAAATGGATGAATTATGCAAGTTGTATCTCAAGCTATTGAAAATAAGAAAATCTAGTAAACTTCAGTAAGAACAGCAAGAGTGTGGGATTTGAGTAATGGCTGGTTCCATAACCCCTTTTCTACCCCCTGCTCCTTGTTATAGAACCTCTACCCTGGGCTGTTGCAGCCAAGAGGATGATCCCTTCCTCTCTCTCTAGCTCCAAGGCTGGGGCTATGCTTTCATTGTAGGAGAGGTACACTGCTGGAATTTCTCATCTCTCAGACCCCTGTGTTATAGCAACTCTATTCCAGGCAGGCGGGGCTGAGAGGACCAGATCTCTCTTCCTCTACCCAGCTTTCACTTGGAATATAGTAGTTCTACCCCAGGCATGGCAGGCCAAGAATATTGGGGCCAACTGCCCTTGCCCCAGAAGACCACGGGTTGCACTTGGTCCCTTAGAGAGCAGGATTGTTGTTTTGGAAAAGTGGGTCCTCACTCCCAGCTCCAATGCAGCGGCACAGGAGTTCTGCCCAGGGGGATAGGCTGGCTGGCTGTAAGGGGAAAGAGCTCTGCAGCTCTATTTAAGGGGACTGACCTTATTTGACATAAGATGAGTGAAAACTGAAACAACATATCAAATCTTATAGGATGCTGCTAACACAGTGCTTAAGAGGAAAATTTATAGCTGGAGTCACTTGTATTAAAAAAAAATCCTCAAATTAATAACCTAACGTTTCACCTTAAGAAACTAGAAAAAGAAGAGCAAACTAAACCCAAAACAAGTGGAAGAAAGAAACAATAAAGACTAAAACAGAAACAAAAGAAATAATAATATGGAATAATAGAGGAAATCAATGAAACCAAAAGTTGATTCTTTGGAAAGATAACTAAATTGATTAACATTTAGTTAGACTGACCAAGGGAAAAAGAGAGGAGACTCAAATTATTAAAATCATGAATGAAAGAGGGGACACAACTATTGACTATACAGGAATAAAAGAATTATAAGAGAATACTGTGAACAACTATATGCCAACAAATTAGATAATTTAGATGAAATGGACAGATTTCTAGAAAGACACAAACTACCAAAACTAGTAAAGAAGAAATAGAAAATCTGGATAGACCTATAACAAATAAAGAGATTGACTTAGTAATCAAG
Source organism: Mesoplodon bidens (assembly GCF_964165515.1). NCBI lineage: Eukaryota > Metazoa > Chordata > Mammalia > Artiodactyla > Ziphiidae > Mesoplodon > Mesoplodon bidens. The sequence continues at coordinate 63,363,897 of NC_138162.1, read as the reverse complement.
AAACTTTTCTTAAAGGAAAGTCCAGGCCCAGAAGGCTTCACTGGTGAATTCTACTAAATGTTTAAGAAGAATTAACGCCAATTCTTCACAGATTCTTTCAAAAAAGAGAAGAGGAGGCAACACTTCCCCTCTCATTATGTGAAGTTAGTTTTATTACCCTGATAACAAACCAAAGACACAGCAAGAAAAGAAAACTCAGACCAGTCTTCCTTTTGAGTATAGATGCCAAAATCCTCAACAATGTGCTAGCAAACCAAATCCAACAATTTATAAAAAAGATTTCACACTATGATCAAGTGGGATTTATCCCATAATGTAAGACTGGTGTAACATCTGAAAATCAACTATTTAATAGACTTTATTAATAGAATGACAAAAACCAAATGATCATCTCAATAGACAGAGAAAAAATTTGATAAGATTCAACATTTTTCATGATAAAGATGCTCAACAAGCTAGGAGAAGAAAGGATCTTTCTCAACCTGGGAAAGATCATCTATGAAAAACCTAGAGCCAACATCAAAGTTAATGGTGAAAGACTGCTTTCTTTCCAAGATCAGGAACAAGACAAGGATGTATACTCTCACCATGTTTAGTCAACATGGTACTGGTGGTTCCAGCCAGGGCAATAAGGCAAGAAAAAGAAATAAAATGCATTAATTTTGGAAAGGAAGAAGTAAACTATCTATTTGCAGATCATGTAATCTTGTATATTAGAAAATTATAAGGAATTCACACACACACAACTATTAGAAATAATAAATAAGTTTAGCAGGGTTGCAGGGTACAATGCAAGATCAATACCAAAATCAATTGTATTTCTATACACCAGCAATGAACAATCCAAAGATGAAATAAAGGAAGCAATTTCATTTATGATAGTGTCAAAAGGAATAAAGTACTTAGGAGTAACAAAATAAGTACAAGAATTGTATGCTGAAAACTAGAAATCATCACTTAAAAAAATTAAACAAGACCTAAGTGAATGGAAAGACATTATGTGTTCATGGATCATAAGAACTAATATTATTACTTGTTAAGATATTAGTACTCCTCAAACTGATGTATAGATTCAGTGCAATCTCTATCAAAATCCCAGCTGGATTTTTGGAGATACTGACAAGCTGATTGTGAAATTCATTTGGAAATGCAGGAGACAGAATAGCCAAAATAATCTTGCAAAAGAAGAGTAAAGTTGGAGGAGTAACATTTCCCAATTTTAAAGCTTACTACAAGGCTATAGTAATCAAGACACTGTGGTATTGGCATAATGTTGACATATAGATCAATGGAAAAGAATTGAGAGTACTGAAATAAACCCCTACAATTATGTTTAATTGTTTTTGAAAAGGGTGCCAAGTTAATTCAAGTTAATCATATTAAAAGAGTAATATTTTTCAGCAAATGGTGCTGAAAGAACTGGGTATCCACAAGCTAGAGAATGAATTTGAACCCCTACACAAAAGTTAAATGGTTCATAGGCCCAAATAGAATAGCTGAAACTACAAAACTCTTAGGCACTGATTCTTTAGGAGCCACAGCAAAAGCACAAGTGACAAAAAAATAGTTACAATGATACAAAAATAGATACAAATAGATACAATGTATCTACAAATAGATACAATAATTCACCAAAATTAAAAACTTCTGTACTTCAAAGGATACTGTAAAGAAAGTGAAAACAATCACAAAGTGCTAGAAAATTTTTGCAAATCAAGTGACTGATAAAGAACTTGTATTCAGAATGTATAAATGCCTCTCACACCTTAATATTAGAGAAATAACAATTAAAAATATGCTAAAAGTTTAAGTGGACATTTCTTCAAAGAATATATACGAATGGCCAATAAGCATGTTAAAAGATTTTCAAAATCATTCATCAAGATTATGCAAATCAAAACCACAATGAGATGCCTCTTCACACTGATTAACATGATTATAATTTAAAAATGGACAGTAGCAAGTTTTGGTGAACATGTGGAGAAGTTGGAATCCTCACACTTTGCTGGGGGGAAGGTAAAAAATGGAAGCCCCTTTGGAAAAACAGTTGGCAGGTTTTTAAAAAGTTAAACCTAGAGTGCCCATAAGACTCAGTAGTTTCACTCCTAGGTATATACCCAGGAGAAGTGAAAACATACATCCACATAAAAACCTGTACATGGATGTTCGTAGCAGCATTATTCATAATAACCAAAAAGTGGAAACAACCCAAATGTTTTTCAACTGATGAATGGATAAATAAAGTGTGACTTATCCCTATGATGTAATATTATTTAGCAATAAAAATAAACAAAATACTTATACATACTATAACACAGCTGAACCTTGAAAATATTATTCTTTGTGAAAGAAGTCAGTCATAAAAGGCTGTATTTTATGATTGCATTTATATGAAGTGTCCAGAAGAAGCAAATCTATAGAAACAGAAGTAAGAATGGTGGTTGCTTGGGCTGGGTATGGAAATGGGAGAGTGGAGAGTGGCAGTCAATGCATATGGCATATATTTTAGTGGGGACAACAGTGTTCTAAATTTAGACTGTGGTTATGATGGCACAATTCTGTGAATATACTAAAAACATTAAATTGTACAGTTTAATTGGGTGAATTGTATGTTACATCAATTATATCTCAGTAAAAATAAAAAATAAAGTTACCATAATTAAGAATTGATACTGACAAAATAGAGAAATCAATGAAACAGAGAGTTCAAAAATAGCTATGAATATGTATGGGAATTTAATGTGTCATAAAGTTGCATGCATTCAGGAAAAAACTTCAGCTCTGAGGAACAACATACTCATGTATCTCCTCTCTCTACATGCAACGTTGCTCACACAGAACACTGGCAGTCACCAAGTGTGTGTAGATTTCCCCACACCAAGCAATTCTGCCACACCAGCTACGTGTCGTACTACTGAACTCAATTCTGACATTATGTACCTGGAGATAGTGTCAGATCCCACAAGTTAAGAATTCAGTTCCATAAGACTGCTCCCCCCTCCCCCCTTCCCTACACACACACACACACACACACACACAGAGGCCAGTTGCAAGTGTTTCTGACCACCCAGCTATAAAGCGGAGGTTTCCACAACTTCCTTCTCAGGTTCCATTAATTTGCTAAAGTGGCTCACAGAACATAGGAAAACAGTTTATTTACTAGATTGCAGGTTTGTTTTTATAAAAGTATAACTCGGGAACGGCATAGGGCAAGGTATGTGGGAAGAGTCTCTGAGCTTCCATGCTCTCTGGATATGCCATCCTACTGGCATCTCCAGGTGTTTCCCAACCCAGAAGCTCCTGGAACCCCATTCTTCTGCATTTTCATGGAGGCTTCATTATGTAGGCATGATTGATTAGATCACTGGTCATTGGTGATTTTACGTACTTGTTTATTTATTTATTTATTTATTTTTGGCTGCATTGGGTCTTCGTTGCTGTGCGCGGGCTTTCTCTAGCTGCGGTGAGCAGGGGCTACTCTTTGTGTTGGTGCACGGGCTTCTCGTTGCTATGGTTTCTCTTGTTGCAGAGCATGGGCTCTAGGCATGTGGGCTTCAGTAGTTGTGGCATGCAGGCTCAGTAGTTGTGGCTCGCGGGCTTAGTTGCTCCGTGGCATGTGGGATCTTCCTGGACCAGGGATCGAACCCATGTCCCCTGCCTTGGCAGGTGGATTCTTAACCACTGCGCCACCAGTGAAGCCAGCCATTGGTGATTGATTCAACCTCTAGCTTCTCTCTCCTCCCAGGAGGTTGGTGGGGGTGGGGGGTGTGGAACTGAAAGTTCCAACCTTCTAATCACATGGTTGGTTCCCCTGGCAACCAGCCCCCATCCTTAGGTTATCTAGGGTCTTTCCAAAAATCAACTCATTAACATAAAACTCAGATGTGGTTGAAAGGAATTTTGACAACCATTTCACCTTTATCACTCTGAAGCTATTTCGGGAACTGGGAGCAAAACTAAATAGTATAACAAAAGATGCCTTTATGGCTCTTATACAGGAAATTACAAGGGTTTTAGGAGCTATGTGCCAGGAACCATGGGTGAAGATCAAATATATATTCCTTATTATAAATCACAATGTCATACAGTATGCCAAATCAATGTATAAAGATAGATTATCTCATAGTTTTTAAGTAACTGGCTATACATAAGAGGAAACAATATAATTAAGTCCCTGCCATATTGCTTACATCAAACAAATTCTAGATTGATCAGAGTCATAAAAGAGGAAGATAAAGAGGGAGGGGATATAGGTATACATATAGCTGATTTACTTCATTGTACAGCAGAAACTAACACAACATTGTAAAGCAATTTTATTCCAATAAAAAAAAAAGCACCAGAAGAAAAAGGGAATTTAGGTGTTTTATAATCTTGGAGCAAGGAAAGTACGACACAAAATCTAGAAGTCCCAAAGCAAATTATCGATAAATTTGATTACCTAAAAAATTTTTGTTTCTAAGAATGTAGTCAGAAGGCAAATGACAAGTTAGCAATAATGATTTGCAACATGTATGACAAAGTGATTGTTTCCATAATTTGCAAAGGACTGTAATAAATCACTATGGAAAATGTGGACAATGTAATATAGAAATGGGCACATGAGAAGGCAGTTCACAGAAAGAGAAATACAGGTGGCTCATAAACATATGAAAAAATGCTTAATCTTATTTAAAATTAAAGAAATGCACAGTAAAATAAGTTGATAATGCTTACCATTGGAAAGGTATGGGGAAATAGGCACTTCTGCTGTTCATTGTAGTTTACACAAGTTGGACTCTTTAGAGAGCAATTTGATAACCCTTGTCTAAAAATAACTGTACATACCCTTTACCCATCAAATTTATTTCTAGGAGTTTATTGAGTAGATATACTTGAATGTGCATGCAAAGATATAGAAGTACATATGTAAGGATGTATATTGTAGTATTGTCACTAGTAGAAAAAATGCAAATAACCTATAAATCTTAGCAGTAGGGGACTGGTTAAATTCATTTACAATGGATAAATTAATTCATCTAAACAATGGAGTGCTATGCAACTGAAAAAATGTGATATGGAAAGGTGTTAAGAGACATACTATGAATGAAAAAATAAGTTATATACTATGATCCTATTTGAATTTAAAATTGTATATAATATATATTTATATAAATAAAATTTTTATTATATAAAATATAGTTTTATTATATATAAAATTATATATTAAGATTTCTATAATTATAAAGCAAACTCTGAATAAAATGTACCTATGAGGATTGAGTTACCTTCTCTTTTTCTCAATTGCTTGATTTTTTACTGCAAGGATAATGTAGATAAACTCAAAGAATTTAATAGAATACTTAAATGTTTAATAATTAAAAGTAATGATTGGGCTTCCCTGGTGGCACGGAGGTTGAGAGTCCACCTGCCGATGCAGGGGACACGGGTTCGTGCCCCGGTCCGGGAAGATCCCACGTGCCGCGGAGCGGCTGGGCCCGTGAGCCATGGCCGCTGGGCCTGTGCGTCTGGAGCCTGTGCTCCGCAACGGGAGAGGCCACAACAGTGAGAGGCCCGCGTACCGCAAAAAAAAAAAAAAAAGTAATGATTAAAAATAACTTTACAGTGTATTATCACATATATATAATTGGTACTTTATAAATACTGTGTTTTTTCAGATAAACTTTGGTGCCCATTGGTAATAATATATTCCATTTTGACTCTTTTACTTATTTAATTTTTTAATAACTAAAGTTTGGTGTTTCTTTTTCTATGGATATGAATCTTACGTCGGTCTGTGAGTCTGTACTTTGATAATATCCAGAAATCTTCATTTGGGCCTCTTTGCTCAATTGGTCCTCATAGTGTTTCCTAACACATTAACAATGTGTATGCTTATTTGCCATGGGAAAGTGTTTTTTGTTTGTTTGTTGGCTTGTTTTATTTGCAGTTTTTCAAAAATCTAATTGAATTTTGAATGTAATAGGTACACATAATAAACGATTTCAAAGATAAAAGGTTATACAGTGAAAAGTAAAATTTCTTTCTTCCCAACCTTTGGCCACCAAGATTCTCTTCCCAGAGACAACCCTAGTTACTACTTTCTTGTGATTCTATGTAGCGATTCTCTCTACATTTACAGATATGCACACATACACACACACATGAATTTTACACAAATAGTAAAATGGTAGCATATTAAATATACTGTTCTCTTTTTTCCCCCTGATATTAACTTGTTTAATATGATGACATTAAAAAGCATGTTACTAATGATATGCAAATGCAGAAAATTTAAAGTCTGGTTTTGTTTTGTTTTTGTTTGTTTGGTTTTACTTCCCAACTCAGAGGGCTTTCAGTTGGACATTGGATCGTTTATTTTATAGTAGAACATACCTTTTCCACCTCCTCTTTTGTTTTTAACTCCAAGATATAGCTTAGAGATCTTTCCATATTAGGATATGAAGAAGAGCTTCCTCCTTCTATTTAAAGTCATTGTAGATGAATCCTAATTGATTTAACAATCTTCTGTTGATGGCATGTTGGTAGCATGTTTAATATGATATTTAACTCTTACTTTATCTACTCAGTATTGTCTAGGTGCTGGGGATACATTGATGAGGACAAAAAATAAAAGACCATATTTTTATTGACCTTGAATTCAATGAGATAGACATTAACAAAAGACCTACTCAAATAAATGTGGAATTACAACTCTAATAAGTGCTGAGAAGATTCTAATAGAGGGAATTGATATACTCAGGGAGTAAAAGATAGCTTTTCCAAAAAAGTGATAATTGAACTGATGTCTAGAGACAGAATTATTAGTTTTGCATATTTTACAGATGAATTTTGTCCTGTAATATCTATATCCATTTCTTCTGTTTCTATAAGCATGCCTCTACCTTGTCAGCTTTTAAACATGCTTAAGTTTCTCACTCATTAAAAAAACCAAAACTCTTCTCCATCCCTACTCTTCTTTCCAACTACTGCCCTTTATCTCCCCTTCTCTTCTTACCAAAAAAGTGTTGTCTAAACTTCCCGTTTCCATTTACTTATCTCTCACTAAATTAAGACAAAAAAGTACAGGCTTACTCCTGCTTTGACCTGTTCTAGTCTGGGTTATAACAGATTTCATCATGGTCACCAGTGACTTCCATGTCCGGTGAACACTTGTTAGTCTCCATTTTGCTTGAATATTCTGTGACATTGGACATTGGACAGGTGACATTGAAATGTTTTTGTAATCTTGGTTTTCATGACATTATCCTCTTCTGTTTTTCTTCCTCCTTTTCCGGTCTTCTTTGCTGACTTTTTCTTTTCTAAGTATTAAATTCTGGAGTTCCTTAGTCTTTATCCAAGGCTCTTTTCTCTTCCCATCAAACACTCTCAAGGCAAGCTCACATATCCCTAGATGAATCCCAAGCCTATATCTGACTTCTCTTCTGAGCTTTATGCCATTATGTCCAGCTGCCTCCTGTATTTTTCTACTTTATTTGTTCTTTGTTAATTCAAATATATTTAGGGTCTGTTATTTGCCAGGTATTCTACTGGTACTGGGAGTCTCATAAAGGTATTTTAATGGAATATGATCAAAACAGAATTTATGATTTACACTCCCTGCCAAAAACAAGCAAACAAGTAAATAAACAAACAGAAATAGCCAAAATAAGACCTTTTCTACTTCCGTCTTTCTCACTGAAGTACTGAAATACGCCCAACTCTTCTAGTCCAAAACCTTGGTTGGGATCAGTCTTTTTTTTTTTTTTTTAACTTATTTATTTTTGACTGCGTTGGGTCTTCGTTGTTGCGTGCAGGCTTTCTCTAGTTGCGGTGAGCGGGGGCTACTCTTCGTTGTGGTGTGCAGGCTTCTCATTGTGGTGGCTTCTCTTGTTGTGGAGCACGGGCTCTAGGTACACGGGCTTCAGTAGTTGTGGCTTGCGGGCTGTAGAGCACAGGCTCAGTAGTTGTGGCGCACGGGCTTAGTTGCTCTGTGGCATGTGGTATCTTCCCGGACCAGGGCTCGAACCTGTGTCCCCTGCATTGGCAGGCAGATTCTTTTTTTTTTTCTTGTATCCTTAGTGTATTGTATCTATAGATCATATTGGGAAGAATTGATATCTTAACAATATTGAGTCATTTGACCGTTGAAATGGTATATCTCTCCATTTATTTAAGCCCTTTAAGATTTCAGCAATGTTTTGAAGTTTGTAGTATACAGGTCTTGCACCTTTTTTGTCAGATTTATTCCTAACTATATCATATTTACTTATAATATTATAAGTGGTATTTAAAAAATTAAGTTTCTTATTATTCACTTCTACTATATAGAAATAGAATTTCAATTTTGATGTTATATTCTACAACATTGCTAAACTCACTTATGATTCTTATAACTTCTTGTGGATTCCATCAGATTTTCTGTATAAATTTTTCTTTTTTGTTGTTGTTTTTTTTCCACACACACACACTGTATTTTATTTTTACAAGAGTATAAATAAACTGACACCAAGCATTGTAAATGGATGGCCACAACAAAAGCAACAGTGATTGCAATTACCAAACACGAAACACATTCATACTATGTCATAATATTGACATTCAGTCCAGTAGTCCTCCACTGTAACAGGTCCTTTATTTTGCAGTGAAAATTGATTTGTATATTTTTTGCCTCTGAGTCCTTGTGGGATTTTTTTTTTAATTCAAACAGAAAGTCACAAAAATTATAGTCATCCTCATAAGTTCACTCAGTCCCATGTAATTAATTTTTTTTTCTCATCTTGATCTTTTTTTTTTTTTTTGTGGTACGTGGGCCTCTCACTGCTGTGGCCTTAAAGGTTATTGAATCTGTAGATTGCCATTATATACCCCAAAAATCTGATTCCCTAACAAGAAACTTCTTGCAATACAAAAAGATAACAGATAATTAAAATATTTGCTTCATAATACAACTTATCGATATAATACATTCATTCCTCAATTGTCTAAAATGATTAGGAATTGTGGCACTTTCTTTTGCATAAAACCCTTTCCTCTTCTTAAAACCCTGAGGTGAAAGGTTATTAATGTAATAAAACTAGAACCACAATTCTTCTCATTTCTGTATTAGACTGCAGTTAGGTTTAAAAATTTTTATAAAGAAATGTGGCAACTTGTGAAGCTGCTCTATAGAGTTTTTTTAAGAAAACATTCCCAGAAACAACTTAACAAAAAAAGACCCTATGAAAACATCCTTTTAACACTTGTTAGCGTCTAGAGGAGCGCCATTTTCCATCTCTACCACTGTCTCCTCTGTTATCATAGTCATGGCTCTAGCCATTGTGATTTCTCTCTTCACAGAAGAAATCATCTCTGTGTCCTCTGTAATGATGGTCGGACCCGTGATCAGTGTAAAGCTGTTCACGGCTATAATGTCTATCCACTATGTAGGGATGAGAATTCTGTCTGACTTTTTGCCATGATAATGGTGTATCTTGGCGGCACTGGGAGGTTGAAGACTGGTTAAAAGTATGATTATGTGACTGAACTGATGGGGAAAATCCTGGTTGATCCAGATGTGGAGAACCAAATTTCCCTCCATATGACATCTGTCTCAAAACACTGTTCATCACTGCTTGTCTCTGAAAATTTTCTGAAGAAGAAAAAGATCTTTGAATTATCGGTGCTGATGGAGTCATGTTATCCACTGTCCTTTCATACCTGCTAGGAGATGTGGAAGTAGGGCTTGAACTTCCAACATGATGCTGGGGATATGACAAACGGACCTCCTGTGAGGCATGGCTACTTCCTGATCTAAACTGAATTTTGATGGGTGGGCCTTCCAAAAAGTTTGATTCCATTAAGCAGATTTATGGCATAAGGAACAGATACTTCACGTTTGAAATTCACAAATGCAAACTGCTTTGGTTTACCATCCTTATCTTTTGGAATTTTCACTTTTATTACTGGCCCAGCCTGGTGGAAAAGCTTGAAAAGCAGCTCCTCTGTCACTTTCGTTTCAAGGTTGCCCACAAAGAGAGTACGATCCGCTTCGGCTGCCACCGCCCCCATCTCAGCATCGCCGCCTCCCGAAAAAGTGGGGTCAGTCTTGACTCCTCATTTTATCTGAGCACTTCTCCAATCTCATCTAATCCAATCCAGTCCAATCCACTCCAATCCAGTCAATGTCATCTAACCCAGTGCAGTGTTACCAAGGTTGGCCATTGCACCTTCTAAGTATACACCCCCCCCCAACAACATCCTTCAGTGCATACACCCCACACCCCTTTTGCTCTGCTAAGACCCTAATCTAAGCTGCCATCACCTCTTGAGTAAACTGCTGCAGTTCCTTATAACTGGTCATACTGCATTCACTTTTGAACACCATCTGGCAATTTGCTACATGACTGCAAGTGTGATCTTTTAAAGTTTTCCTTAATTTCTCTGTGTCTCTGTTTCCTTATCTGTAGAATTGGGATAATGATAGCCCTTCCCTCATAGATTTGTTGTGAGGATAAAACGAATTACTATGTTAAAATACTGAGAATAGTGCCAGGCACTAAGACCTCAGTAAATTGTTATTGAGACCTTACACAGTGTTGCATTAAGCCAAGTAAAAGGTATGATTACGACAGAAAGAAGTTTATTAATAATAGATTTGAATGGAGTAATTATTAGCTCGTTTACACTTAATTGTGCTATATGTGTTCACATAAAAAATCTGCAACTCTTATAATGCGTGACCTTATTATGTGTAATTTTTTTCTTAATTAAAAGGCTAAGAAGCACCAGGCTTTTCTGGTAGAGACATGTGAAAATAACGTGAAAGAGTTGGAATCAATCTTGGACAGCTTTTCTGTGTCTGGCCAGTGGACATCAGGTTAGTTGAAGGTATGAAATGACAGATGCATCTGTCAATGTTCCAAAGTCACTGCATTTTGGGAATTCTGCAGATGCCTCTTATAGTCCCTCATCTCAACATGTTTTGATTTGATGACATGATAAGAGCAGTTCTCACAGCAGTCAGTTGGCCTAGCTGGCTAAGAAAGGGTGACGGACTGTGGACCTGCTGTTGTCCTCCCAGAACTTGATTTACAAGTGTTGGTGTCTGTATGATTGGACAGACAAGGGCTCACTTGCTGTGTTCTGAATCCAACTGAGAAAAAAGTCCTTACAGTATACCTGCAAGGGGAACAGATGTTTCCATCAAACTGAGCCAAATTCTGAGGCAACCTTCAGCAACTTAAAGGTCATGCATTCAAAAGGTTATGTAGGACACAGGCTGTAACACAGTGCATATTCTACACTATTGCTTTCTGAGCTGGTTTTCTCCTTGATTTCCTACTACCGTATACATACTCTCCAGATAAAAGTGCTTAGGTAAAATGTTTCGGTTTTAGTATTAGCCCACTTAATATGATAAAGAACTATAAAGATTGTATATTGGTTAGGCATATTTTGGGAACTAGGAAAAGCATTAGTTGGCTAATGAGTTCCGTCCATTCCATGATTTCTACTTCCTTAATTTTTTTGTGTGTATGCCATTATGTGTGCTATAGTAGCTTTGACTTAAATACTTTCACTTTTCTACCTGTTTTCTTTTGCCATACTGTCAGCTTCAAATTATTTAGTTGCTTTCTAACTCAGTTATATTTTTCAAAAAAGCATATAAAATTAAATTCCTTACACATTAAAATAGCTTGAAGACTCTGTTTTTCTAAAGGAATCAAACAGATATTTGGCAAATGAGTTCTTTAGGAAACACTTAAGTTCAGGAAAGTTTGTTGTCTTCAAAAAAAGCAGAAAGATATGAACAAGGCCTATTTTCACATTATGGATCTGCAGATTTCTGTTGGTGAACCATTAGAAATTTAGTGTGATTTGCTATTATCTATTTTTAACTTTGTTTTTATTTAAACTTTTTCTAAAAGCATTAGTGTTTCATGGTTCGTTACTGTGGAAAACTCAAGGTGTATACAAGTGACATAAAACTATAGATATCCACTTTTTAATTGTATTTGCTAAATAAAGCTTTGGAGTATAAAATTTTCTTTTGCAGTGGTACTGTTTTATTATTGAGATGTATCATTGTTTAATGGTTTTAGGATCTTTAAAAGTTGTTAAATTATTATCATAGCATATCTTAATGCTTCAGTATTCAGAGTTGAATTAGAAAAGCTAAGAATAATGAGGTCATGTCTCCTTTGAGGTTTAAAATTAGTTGATAATAAAGCAACTCATAAGTTATTACTAAACCTATAGAAAAAGAATTGTCTGCAGTGCAAGTGCAGAGTCTTAACCATTGGACTGCCAGGGAAGTCCTAGTAACAATTCTTTTTGAATGTCCTAGTTTCCCATGTATATATGCATATCCTATATATTACAGAGAAAGTGTTCCTGGGAAAGGGACTGTGTGCTGAATTAGTGATTTTTGTACTGTTATAGTGGTCTTTGTTTCCATATTGTGCTGGTTATTCACTTTTTACTTGCCCTAGAATCATTCTCCTATGGTCTCTGTTTTGCCTTGTAGAGGCTGACCTCTGTGGACTGCATGATCTGGGCTCCTTTGCCCTCTGGCTTTGGGGTTGGATTTGGACAGTGGGTGCACCAGCAGGAGATTAAGAGGGTGGAGGAAGAAAGGAAAGCAAAGAAAGTCAGGGTGTTTATTTCCCCTGCTCCCTCTGTTCCAGTGCATTCCTGGCAGTGGTTTCATTTTTGGCAGTTACAGCTTCTGTCAAGTTGGGTCCTCTTCTGCAGCTGTGGCTTGTGTTGGACTATGGTAACAACGTTCCTTCCAGTTGACCCCCCCTAAGCCATGGTACTGGTTTTCCAGTCTTGCTGGCTCTTCGTGCCTCATCATATCTTTTTGGTTCTCTTAACCTGTTCACATTTCTGTAAATATCTTCATTAAATTTTCTTCCAGTGAACTCTTCTGAGTATGCCATTTCTTCCTGCTGATACCCTGACTCATTCATATACCTGCTTCAGACTTGATTTTATTTTTGCTCTTGGCTTCCATGAAATAGCCCTGTATAACTATAATGGACTCCCTTTCTGCTCATACCACCTCAGGTTGGGTTTTTGTTACTTAACAAAGAGGAATGTAGTTAATAAACCTTATTGCTCAACATTTTATGGAAGCGCCTGAACAATTGAGATTGCCTTACTGCATCAGACCTGGCTTCAACTACACAAAGATGACCAAATAATTTGTTCCTCTGAAATGAAATAATTAAAAAACTTATCTTAGGATAATTCAAGGGTGTGTGTGTGTGTGTGTGTGTGATTGTTTATATAAACATGTATATATCTCATAGTATATATGTCTTTAAGAAAAACATCTATTTCAAATAGAAATATTCTTACTATGTGATGGTAGCACAGCTTTAGAATTTGTTACAAAATTAATTCTGTTATCTTGGAAAGGGTTTTCCAGAGAGATCCTCTGTTTTGTAGTTATGGCAAGTAGGCCATAGTACCTTACCCCCTTTTATTACCTCTTCATACCTTTCAGTTCAATATATACTCTACCTACCACGCCACCACCCCCCTTCCATTTCAGGAAAAATAATCCATGGTAGAAATTTAGAGGGATGGTTACAAATTTTCCTTTCTTTTTTTTTTTGACTTGCTCTTTAAGATGGTAGGAATGAAAGCTAATTTTCTGAATGAATTTTAGTCCAGAGTTGACAGCAGTTGCCAGGTGCTCTATTTCCTGTCTTCGTCAGATTTCGTGGTCTTCTACATGAAGAAATCTTTCTGAAGCAAGAGTAACTCATCAGTTTATCTTCATGTAGCAGATAAGGCGAAGTTTCAGTTAGTCTAAGACATTCAGGAAGTTATTTACTTAGAGGATTTAACTTGATCTTTACACCAGAAATCAATGTGACAGTTTACACCTTGTTTCCTAGTGCCTCCAACACCTCTTCCCTCTCGTTCCCCTTCGGTCTCTTTCTCTAAAGCCTTCAGAATGAGCATTTGAAAACCTAAATTAGAGCATGTCATTCCTTTGCTGTAAAGCTCGCTGGGCTCTGCACTTTGCTAAGAGTAGAAACTGAAGTGCGGGCAATGGCTTGCAAGACCCTACATGGTCTACCCCTATTTTTTTTTTTTTTTTTCTTTTTGTGGTATGCGGGCCTCTCACTGTTGTGGCCTCTCCCGTTGCGGAGCACAGGCTCCGGACGCGCAGGCTCAGCGGTCATGGCTCACGGGCCCAGCCGCTCCGCGGCATATGGGATCCTCCCAGACCGGGGCACGAACCTGTGTCCCCTGCATCGGCAGGCGGACTCTCAACCACTGCGCCACCAGGGAGGCCCTTGGTCTACCCCTATTTTTATCACTTCTTTGTCCTCACCTCCTACTACTCTCCCCATCCGTCTCCCTGTTTGGGCCACTCTGTCCTCTGGCTGTTTCTTGACCATACCAAGCAAGGTCCTGCCTTGGGGGCCTTTGTGTTGGCCATTGCTTTTACCTGAAAAGTTCTTCACCTAGATATATCAGCATAGCTCTCTTTCTTATCTTCCTTGAATCTATGCTCAAATCTCACCTTCTCTGTGAAGCTTACCCACTACCCAGTCCCATGCTGCTTACCTCCCTACCTCTCTCCCTTTCCTGCTCTACGTTTTATCCCATGGCACTTATTGGTGTCCAACATTTCTAACAGGCTATGTGGTGCATTTATTATTAGATCTGCGTTGTCAGGGTTCTCCAGAGAAACAGAACCAATAAGATATATATAGATACAACAAGAGGAGATACATTATAGGAGTTGTTGCACATGGTTATGGAGGCTAAGAAATCTCATGATCTGTCCTCTGCAAGCTGAAGAACCAGGAAAGCCAGTGATATAATTCAGTCTGAGTCCAAAAGCCTAAGAAACTGGGGGCCACTGGCATAACTTCTAGAATCTAAAGGCTCAAGAACCAGGAGCAGGATGTCTGAGGGCTGGAGAAATTGAAAATCCCAGCTTAAAAAAAAGAGTATTTTCCCTTCTGCCTTTTTGTTCTATTGGGGTGGGAGGAGGAGGGGATAGGAGTAGGGAGTGAATAAGGGGGGCCAATGGATTGGATATTGCCCTCCCACATTGGTGAGGGCAGATCTTCTTTACTTAGTCTACTGATTCAAATGCTAATCTGTTCCAGAAACACTCTCACAGACACACCCAGAAATAATGTTTTACTAGATATCTGGGCATATCTTTAGCCCAGTCAAGTTGGCACATAAAATTAACCATCACAATATCCAAGCTCCATGAGGGCAAGGATCTTTGTCTTTTTTATTTACTAGAGGATTTTAAGCAGGTAGAATAGTACTTGGCACAAAGGAGGCACTCGAATATTTATTGAATATGAATGAATAAAAAAGCATGAATGAATTGATAGGTTGAAATTCTATTTTAAATTATAGTTTTTGAGGTTATAAAGGTAGTCATGGAATCTCTTTCAAAATTTTAGCAGCCCTTTGGGTAGTAATCCATAAGGAGTCACCAGGAAGATTGACTTTCCGTCTTCATTGGAAAAGATGTACAGTCTTTCATGGGTTATAGAAATGTCACCTTGATTGCCTACTATTATTAGACAAGGCAGCCTCAATTTACTCAACTAGGGACATTTATTTCCTATTTCTGCATTCTACTTTCCACTAAAATTGACACACTACAGCTGCTCATATTTCTTTTGATAGAAATTCTTAGAGTGTGTATGGGGAGAAATCCTTTCCCACTTTGAACCCATGTAGTCTTTCTTCCTCAAGTGTTTCTTCTACTATAGTTTTACCTCTGCCTGAGGATGTTAGCAAACATATAGAATGTGACTTTTCCTTCATTAGGTTCATGAAAGAAAGTTTTTCTTCTGACTCAGTCTTGGATCCTCCTTAGGGTGCTTGACTTTTGTGTTGACTGAGACAGAGCCCCTCCAACCTTCTTCAACCTTTCCTTCCTTGAGGAAATCATTTGTAATACTCCAGATGTATTCTTTTTCTTTCTACTGGAGAGGCTGAAGGACCCTAGGAAATAATAGCAACAGCATTTGATGGCTTTAGGTATGTGCATATCACTCAGGAATTGGGCAGTTTCAGGGACTGTTCTTAGGAAAATCAGGACAACAAATGGTACTTTTCCTCTCCTCTCTCCTCCTTTCTATCCTTAGTAAAGGATTATTGCCTAGATCTAGTATCTTGAGAATTTTAATTGTCCTTGTGAACCCTGTGGCTGGTACCTTTTAATTAGAGGTTCATGGTTTACTGAGAAGTTGAGGATGTCTGCAGCACACAGGTCTCCTTTGGTGTCACTTGCCAGTTTCTTCTCTCTTGCTTCCCTCACCTCCCAATTCACTGAGGTTTACAAACCAAACGTGTCCCAATTCATCATGCCCATAGCTTTGGTTTGTGAAATCCAAAGAAGTGACTGCACTAAGAGGGCTCAGCATTTCTAATGAGATCATTAACTAATCACACAATTAAGGTGGCTGAGAAATCAGGAGTCCCAGGAGAGGCAGTCTGACTCTGAAGGCCTGAGAAACAGGAGACCCTGGTGTAAGTTCCAGTCTGAGGCTGAGTCCAAAGGCAGGGGAAGACTGATGTCCCAAATGAAGATAGTCAGGCAGAGAGAAAGAATCCTTTCTTACTTAGCCTTTTGTTCTATTTGGGCCTTCAGTGGGTTAGATGAGGCCCACCCACGTTGGGGAGGGCAGTCTGCTTTACTCAGTCACTGATTCAGATGTCAGCCTCATCCAAAAATAGCCTCATAGACATACCCAGAAATAATGTTTAACTGAATATCTGGGCCCCTAACCCAGTCAAGTTTACACATAAAATTAACCACCCCTTTTTCTCCCTCCTGCAAACTCCTCACAACCACCATTCTACTTTCTGTTACTATGAATTTGACTACTTTAGGTACCTCATATAATGGAATCATATATTATCTTTTTGTGATTGGCTTATTTTACTTAGTATAATGTCCTCAAGGTTAATCCATGACATGGCATATGACAGGAATTCCTTCCTTTTTAAGGCAAATAATACTCCATTGTATGTATTTATCACATTTTGTTTATTCATTCATCTGCTGATGGACTTTTGGGTTGCTTCCACCTCTTGGCTATAGTGAATAGTGCTTCTGTCAACATGGATATACAAATATCTCTTCTAGACCCTGCTTTCAGTTCTTTTGGATATACACCCAGAAATGGGATTGTTTGTCTATCAACTTTTATCACAGAACTTGAGTGTACTCAGGTGGGAGTCCTGTGGGATGTCCTGCATTCTAGATACACTCTTTCTTACCACCCACTTACCCTTGGTAAGCAAGACCAATTGTCTTTGTATAGAAGAACCTTCTTTGCTCTTTGGTTTCCTGGCATGAAGAGCTCAGAAATGACCAGGTGACAGTCTCAGCTTCCATTTTTAATGGAACCATTGCTGTGTCCCATGGTGGAAGCATTTCTTCCTTGGGAATTAAGACTTAGACCAATAGAGCCCACAATTCCTGGGATGGGAAGCAGACATTTCACTGGTAGATCATTAGGTGTAATATGAGCCACTCCCATTTCCAACATTTGATTCCTGGACCTGTGATTCCTGGCTATGGGAGAAACATACCATATACTGATTGCTGACTCAGAGCACAAACTGTATCTTTGGAGGATATTATCCTTGTCCCACAAAATGTTGCCATCCAGGGCTTCCCTGGTGGCACAGTGGTTGAGAGTCCGCCTGCCGATGCAGGGGACACGGGTTCGTGCCCTGGTCCGGGAAGATCCCACATGCCGCGGAGCGGCTGGGCCCGTGAGCCATGGCCGCTGAGCCTGCGCGTCCGGAGCCTGTGCTCCGCAACGGGAGAGGCCACAACAGTGAGAGGCCCGCGTACCGCAAAAAAAAAAAAAATGTTGCCATCCAGCCAGTGCTATGAATCTTCAAAAGGCCATTACACTATTCTGTATGCCAGCTACTTCAGAGTGTTGGGAGACATAGTAAGACCAGTGAATTCTATGAAAATGAGCCAATTTCCATATTTCATTTGCTATGAAATGAGTTCCTTGGTCAGAAGCAACGCTACATGGAATACATAATGGTGAATAAGACATTTTGTAAATTCATGGATGACAATTTCAGCAGAAATATTATGGTCAGGGAAGGAAAATGTCTTTCTAGAGTGTCTACCTTAGTAAGAATGAGCATTGATTATCCCATGATGGAAATGACTTAGTATAATCAACTTGCCACAAGGTGACTGGCTGTGCCACTAGAGAGTGGTGTCGTATCATGGATTCAGTGTTTGTCTTTGCTGTTGGTGGATTTGGCACTTAACTGGAGTTGTAATCCTATCAGCCTTGGCGAATGGAAGTCCCTGTTGCTGAACCCATGCATTACCTCTGTGCTTGCTGCCATGACTCCTGTGTTGTAGGGGCAACAAAGATGAGCAAGGACAAAGGTGGCTGGGAAAATATGCTAGCTGACATCCACAGAATGCTTCATCTTGTCCTCCTGATTGTTAAGATCCTCCTCTACTTAAGTTGATCTGGGCACAGTGACCATCTGGAGAGGTCTGTCCACACACTCTTGCCCAGACCATCTTGTTACCAGTTTTCCAATAATGTTCTTTTCGAGTCCCTGACCATTAGCCAAACTGTTAGCTACTACCTCCAAATTAGTGTATATTTGTACCTTTGGTCCTCTTTCATTCCAGACAAAATGATAGTTGGGTCCATTCCTGCATACTGGGAGGATTTTTGCTTCACCACTGTCCTTCAAGGCCACCCTTGAGTGGGGCTGTCATGCCACAGCTGTCAACTTTTGGGTAGTATCAGCACATCATACAGAAACATCTATATAACAAGCCCATCCCGCCCCCTCCACCCCATTAGTCAACTGGTTATAGGGAACTTTTCCATGGGTCCAGGGTGTAGGTTAAGAGGGAAGAAGCAATATAACAAGAATAGGGCCCATGGGAATCTGGATTACTTATTCATGCAACTTACTTGTACCTTCAGGACTTGTTTGAATCCAGTTTTGTATGTACCACTTTCACTTGATGGTAGAGTGATATTGTGCATGCCCAAGTTCATGAGCTGGTGGATCAGACATTTTATGATGGGCAACACAGGTCATGTGCTAAATTGGTGGGCATGAATGCAGTATCTGCTAAGGACTAGTAGCCAGTTGAAAGCTGATTTTCAAGAGAATAGTTATCTTTAGAGGATGGCTTCCTTTGTTCCAAAATCCTAAAAGTTTACACTATCATTCACCTGTAAGGATATGCCAAACTTGGCCTGCGTAAACTCAAGCGGTCAGAATGATATCATCAACTTGGTAGAGAATAAAGTGGAATATGGGATGTCTTCCAGAATGAAGAGTTGATCAGAATTTCTACAGACTGGATTATGCTAGAGTTGATATAGCTCTGAGGTAGGGCCATGAAGGTAGACTGCTGGCCCTGCAAGCAGAAACTAACTGTTTTGGTGATTTTTACTAAAAGGATAGAAGAAATAGCTTCCTTCTAGTTGCCAGGAAATGTATCGATTTGCTCCAACAATGAAACTACATCTTTAACTGAAGCTGCAGTTGGAGTCACATGTGATCATGCTTACAGTAATTCACTATCATTCCTTAAGACCCATCTGTATGCTGCACTAGCCGGATAGATGAGTTGAATGCTGATGTGGTTGGAATCTCCACCCCTTTATACTCTTTAACAGAGGGGCTAATCTCTTCAGTCTCTCCAGGAATGTGGCATTATTTTTGATTTACTATTTTGGTAGGTAAAAGCTTTGGTGACTTCCAATTGCTTTTTTTCTGTTTTGTTTTCCTCTGTAAATCCCTCACTCCATGGGTCAGGTAACTGCTATGGGCATTGTGCCAGTTTCTGCATTTGTAATTTATAACAATGCATTCTAAAGTGTGGGAATAACTATGTGGGTTCAGGTACCTACTGGGCCCAGTGGAGATAGACCTTAGCCAAAACTGACCTCTGTAAGCTCCTACCTAACTAGTGAACCACAGTAGCATATTAGGTCTCCAGAAATTAGTGTCAGTTCTGATCCAGTGTCCAGTTATCCATGGTATATGTGAGTAACTCCCCTTCCTCACTACATGGCCACCCGGGTAAATGGTTGCATGTTTCTTTGAGGAAGGCTAGGAGAAAGATTTACATACAGTATAAGCTTTTGGCAGTACGTCAGGATTCCTGAAGAGGATCCATCCTCTTTATTCTAGGGACACTGGGTCTGTGAACTAGCTCAAGACTGAGAATTGGTTGAGGGCCAAGACTGTCTTTTGTGTTGATTTAACTCCTAGTTCTGGTAATTAGACCCAGAGCTTTTCTACTTATACAGATCGGGTAACATTCAAGTAGAGTGCCTATTTTAGTCCTAGGAACACCATGATCAGTTAGCCAAAGCCAGTGGTCTCTGTGGGTAAAACCATTTTGTTTATTGCTTTGAATCCACTGCCCATTATGGTAACCATGTACATTTTGTCTCTGAAAATTAAGTGCTACCACTTGGCCTGTCACTTGAGATTCCAGCATCCCCACTGAATTCAGGGAACCCAGCTTTTGTGGTACCATTTCCCACTGTTATCCATGGATTTCCAGCTACCTGGCCTAGATGCTTACTACCAAGCCATACAGAGCTCATCAACGATGCTGAGGCTCCCCCCAACCAATACATTTCTCAAACCTTGGTAAAGGAAAGGTTTTTTGGACTCTTCCTGGGGACAGAGTAGGTGGGTGAGCAGGATTTACATGATAAATACTGTCCATATGTTAGAGAAGTTATGAGTCATTTTCCTTAAAAACTCTAGAATGGGTACCAGTGTTTGCAAGATAATGAAGATGTTTGTTTATGATCTCAGTGAATAAAACAAGTTAATATATGGAATGTAGTCTGAGTTTGAAAAGTATAACTGCCAACAAAATGTTTGTATTCAGTGCTTTTAGAATGAAAAAAGAATTTTCTTAGTCATCAATGTATTAAATATTTAGATTTTCTCAGGTGAAAAACCCATTTGAATGTCATTTTCTGTGTTTTATTACATGATTAAAAATCAGCATTAAACAACAGGGTTTTCTTTTCTTTTTTCCCTATTTGTTCTGAGGATGAACGTGATTACTCATGTTCTACAACAGATATCTTTTTTTTAAAAAAAAAGCTCAGTCTTTTGTTTTATAGTCTCTGTCCATTATTTCTTAATAATTGAGGTCTTGCAGGATACTGAAGTAGATAAGACAATGGTTGACAGGGTGGAGGAAATAGACTCACCTCATTCATTACAACCTACTGTTTCTCCTGTGGAACTGTGGGGTTACTGAGGTGATAACACCATCTTGAAAAACAGTGGTTTATTTGAGTCATTTAAAAATATTTAGTTTTTCAGATTGTCCAAAAGGGAACATTTAAATAGAAGGTTTGGGACCTGTTCTTCTTCCTCACTGCCTCCTATGGGCTACTAATTCAAAGAAAAGATTTGCCAAGGTATATCTTGTTGAAATGTACTTAAAAGGGAGAAAGAGACTGAGACAGGCAGCAGTGATGTGAAAGTATAGGCTGGCACCCATGTATAGAGACACACATGTATAGGGACAGGGACAGAGAAACTCAGAAGATTTTTGAGTTGGCGTAATTGAAGTGTAGATGACACATCCTGACACATTCTGTTCTTCATTTGGACTTTAACCTTTGAAAAGCTATTTATGACTACTGTTAAAATTTTATTTTTTTAATCTTTACTGTGAGGTTTTAGACCATCCACTGATAGGATAGCTTTAATAGTTTATTGTTTTGCGGGCAATAGTACAGTGATTAGGATATTATTAGGTTAAATAAAATTTTAGTCAGTAAGCTCCTGGGTCCTGAGCGACCCTTTCTTTTTTATTTGTAAATATTTTCTTCATGTTAAGGGACCAGTAAGTATTTCTTTTTATAATGAACGTGGGTGGGACATAAGGCATACTTTGTACTTCAGCTGAATTTTATTGTAAAAGCATTTTCAGGCAAAGAAACTTTTTTATGTAGAATATAAGATGTGCATGAGTCAGTAAGGAGAAGGCGTTTTGTCTCCTTATTTCTCAACACCCATATTATGATGATTTTATTCTTCTGGATTTCTAAGAGCAAGTTTTCTCCCTTATTGTATAAGCTAAGATTTCCTGGGTGTCCTCAAATGATTTATTCATGACCTACTTGTGTAGTAGCAGAAGAAAAGAATTATACATTACACTTTTTTTTATCTTGTGCAAGAGAGCAATTTTTAAAAAATATATTTGGTAAGACCTTTAATAAAAATTTTAATGAGTTGTCTCTCCAACTCGCAGTCATTACAAAGAGTACTGTCTCCTTCATTTTCACGGCTGAGAGCACTGTCTTTCCTGCTCCCCCCGCAAGCTGGGATATACGTTGTTTCCATATTACTTTTGGCTTTTTTTTTTTTTTTTTTGCGGTACGCGGGCCTCTCACTGTTGTGGCCTCTCACGTTGTGGAGCGCAGGCTCAGCGGCCATGGCTCACGGGCCCAGCCGCTCCGCGGCATGTGGGATCTTCCCTGACCGGGGCAGGAACCCACGTGCCCTGCATCAGCAGGCGGACTCTCAACCACTGCGCCACCAGGGAAGCCCTACTTTTGGTTTTTAAGTTTATTATTATTCTTCTGTTTAAGAAAATCTAAGGTGTACCCATACTTAAGATAGTGTTTAAATTATACTTTGGTGAATGTAATACGTTTATTAATAACATTTTGTCCAAAATTAAAATAATAATTATCACTAATACTCTGATATGAATAAAGTTGTTTTGTTATTAACCAAACATTTTTTTCCCCTTTATTCATTCTTTCTTTCCTGTATTACTGCCTTTGTCCCTCCTCTCCCCAAAGTTCCAGCAGCTGAATACTTGAAGAATGGATGAATGATCTTATGTAATTATTTGTTTACAATCTTACCTCCTCTTTTTAGACTGTAAATTCTATGAGAACAGAGACTACACCATTCTTATCTACCTCCATGTGCCTAATGCCTAGGATTAATACATAGTAGGAATGCATTAAATGCATTAAATTAGTTGAATGAATGAATCAATGAATAATAAAAAAGGTATTGTGAATGCTTCTTATCGATATTAATATTTAGATTGTAAAATATGATAGGGAGAAAATATAAGAAAATAAAAGTAATTTTAGTAAGTATATTTTAAAATTTGCTATTTAATTTTTAACAGTTAATGAGTAGTACAATAAGCAATCAGTTCAAAGTGGTTTTTGAAACGAAACTTTTGATTATTTTGGATTACTATTTTAAACTACATTTGAGGGACTTCCCTGGTGGTCCAGTGGTAAAGAATCTGCTTTACAGTGCAGGGGACGGGGGTTCGATCCCTGGTCAGGGAACTAAGATCCCACATGCTGAGGGGCAACTAAGCCCATGTGCACAACTACTGAGCTTGCACGCCTCACCTAGAGCCTGAGTGCTGCAAACTGCAGAGTCCACGTGCCCTGGAGCCTGTGCGCTACAACTAGCGAAGAGAAAACCCCCACGCCACAACTAGAGAGAAGCCCATGCACCACAATGAAGAGCCTGTGTTCCTTAACAAATATCCTGCATGCTGCAACTAAGACCTGATGCAGCCAAAAATGAATAAAATAAATAAATAAATAAATAATAAATCTTTTTTAAAAATTTAAAAAATAAACATTTGACCATGTGATCTTGATTAGCTCAACTAACTTATGGCCTACCTAAATTAAAATGGTTTGAGGGCATAATATGGAAATACTCATATTTTTACAATGAGTATCAGTTTTAAGGGTTTTAACTGAAACATGATGTGGCCTATGTAGATAATAGTATTTTTATTATTTATTTCAAATTGTAACTTGAGAATTTTAAGGATTGAAGAACATTATTTCCAAGCATAACAGAAAATTATGTGCTCTTGGGTTCAGAAATTGTTTAAGGAAAAAATAGGCCTGACTGATCAGAAACACAAGGACCAAAGTAAATGTATGTAACTCCCCCAAACAGAGTTTAGTATAGACTGTTTATTTAATTGTTGGATAACAGGTGTGTACAGATACTTCAGTTACCTTGGAAACAGGAAAAAAAAAAGAGCTTTACTACTAACTACAAGGTGGGCATAGTAAGGTACAAAGTAGCCATAAATTTGGACTTGATATATTATGAGCTTAATTTGATCACTTGTTTAGAAAAGCTATTAATACTAGGCTATATAGCAGTATACTTAGGAGAATAAGATTCTACTCGGTATATCATGATGTCTTTTCAGTTATATCTAATTGTAATATCTCTGTTACTGTTTGCTTAGCTGTTGTCCCTTTGTGACTTTAACGGTATATTTTCATCCTGTATTTTTCTCTAGGCATCCACAGGGACAAAGATAAACCTCCCAGCTTCTCTGTTGTCCTTGAGAGTTTGAGGCGTACCTTGACAGATTACCAGAACAAGCTGGAAGATGCATCTAATGAGGTAACACTTGCACTGTTTGGCTCCACACACATAGCCTTCGGCCTGCAGCAGTACATATTACTTGCTTGTTACAAAGGTCAAAAGTATTGGGAATGTTGATCTGACAGCTTTACAGATACAAAAAATAACAAGTTGTCTGTCACTGTTCTTTCTTTAAGTGTGGCCTAAAGTCGAGTCTCACTCTCTCTTCTGTCACACTACTATTTTCAAAGTTATAAAGACTGTCACTTCTTGGTCTTCATAATTTATCTATTTTAATTTAACAGAAGAGCTATGAAACTCATTTAGTTAATATATGTTATATTTAAATGTTAATGTGTTTTTATGAAATTTGGAATAGGTACTGGAAATTTAGGGTTTGCCAGTATTTTGGCTTAGGAGTTCTACAAATTGTAGAAGTCAATAAAAAAAGAGAGAAATTAGTGTGCATTCTCTAAAGGGAGTAAAGTGTTAGAAGGTTTTAAAAACAAATATCTGTTTGATGTAGCTTGGAGGTTTTTAGTTTCCTGATTGAAAAAGCTCATGCTTTTATTTATCTTCTCTTTTGTATTGTTTAACTTGTGGGTTGGTAATTTTCTTGGGTATTAAAATGTTTTATGAATTTGTGCTTTAAAGATTGAAGAGTTTATTTAGTTACATCTTGTTAAATTAGAGAATATGAAGTAACTGCATTAAACACAATTAGTTAGCAAAGCAACAAACAATTGTTCCAACCAAAGACAAGCCACATAGCATGGAATTTAGTGTTTATCCCTCTGTTTATCTGTTTCTTTTATGTAATACAAAGGCCTTGAAACCCTTATATTTCCCATAAGAAGAGGCATATTTTACTTTAGTTTGCTAAGGTGAATAAAGAAGGAAAAGTGAGTCTTCTTAATGCCCTCAGTAATTGTAATTGTTCAAAAGGTATAAAAGAAAGTGACCACTGAAATAATTAAATTTCTATAAAGAGCAAACATTGCTAACTCTCAGTGAGACAAGACAGCCTGTATTGTTAGTAGTTTATGAAACTCTTCTGAGGCCTAGGTCTGGAAGCTGCAGGGTAACTAGGAACATATTACCCACAGCGAATTGTTATTTGGGAGGATGAATGTCACATGATCCTCAGCACAGTTGAAAAGTCGACTCAGCAGGCTTTGGCTTAGTAATGCGCTTTGTTGTGAACCAGTGCCAGAGACAGCAGTGGGGAGACCAAGGGGTGGCTGCAAAGAAAGCAAAAAGAGCAGTCTGACAGAAAGAAGAATGAACTGTCAAAGAAAATAAATCACAAGCGGAGCAGGACCAACTGATGACCTGCCACAAGCCTTCCCAGTAGGACAGCATGTGACCGACCCTGAAGTTGTCATATGGACTGAGAGACCAGTGAATATTCTCGTCATGTAGAAAGAACAGTCTTCTGGTCTGTCCTTTTTTCTTTCTGTATAGATACCACTGCTTCTGGCATTTTGGTCCAGTAGGATTTTAAGAATAAAGTTATATTTGTTTACAGTAAGAATGAAATCCTTTATCCAGATATCTAGTAAAAACACAATAACATTACCGACATTTTAAGCTTGAATGCTTTCTTTTCTTTTTAGCCATGTGAACTTGGGACAGAAATTACATAGTTAACCAAAAGAAATAATTTTTTAAGTCTCTGGATTACTATAAAAAGTTTGTATTTAAGTAATTGCATAAAAACATTTAAAGATTAGCTTTTGAGTTACCCACCGTTGAAAAATATTTTAAAAGTTTACTTACATTTTCTTTCATCAGCTAAGCAACGTGAATCATGCTAAGGAAAAGGCATCTAATGAACTTGAGTCTACCAAACAGAAGGTAGAATCTCATGCTAAAAATATAAAGGTATTGTGATTTAGAATAACTTTTTCCTTTTTTATTAGGAAACAAATATAATTATTTAGGGAATATTTTTAAGTAGAGATATCTGAAAATATATCTTCCTATTTTTGATTAAGTATGTTTAGATACAATTAAAAACTTTTTTAAATGTTGGTCAAAGTAAGAAGAATGTTTTTTCATTAAAAAATAAAACTTGATTGGAAATTGTTTTGGTTAAAGGAAAAATTCATTTCCCAGATTTAATTATAATACCATAGATTCAAAAAATGATTTAAGATTTGATATCCAGCCTTAGATACACATTCAACATATTTTACATAGCACATCAGTATTTGGGGTCAGTTTTCATCATTTTGGGGTGGAGCCATTGTTTTTAGTACATCATGCCTAGTAGTGGGCTGTGACCACACCTGGCTAAGGTCTAGGGCAACAGTTTATTTTCTGTGCTGGTCTTATGTACTACATCTTTGCAAAATTGTACTAATCGAACGTTCAGAGTTGGAATTTTTTGATGTTGGTTCATGTCGTTTGTCATGGACATACTTGAGTAGAATTTGTTAAGGGTAAGGAGTAAATAGTTCAGCAGAATTTTATGTCACATATTTGAGATTTCTATTGGTATTTGTAAACTTTTTTTTTTTTTTTTTTTTGTGGTACGTGGGCCTCTCACTGTTGCGGCCTCTCCCGTGGCGGAGCACAGGCTCCGGACGCACAGGCCCAGTGGCCATGGCTCACGGGCCCAGCTGCTCCGCGACATGTGGGAACTTCCCGGACCGGGGCACGAACCCGCGTCCCCTGCATCGGCAGGCGGACTCTCAACCACTGCGCCACCAGGGAAGCCCTCTATTGGTATTTGGAATGTCATTGGGAAGTAAATGTTCTTATAGTAAATGTAAGAGATTTATTTTTAAAATGTTATTTACAAGTTTAAAAAAATTTGGGGGCTACCAAGTTATATTCTTATAATGAGTTGAAAGGAAAACTCAAAGAGCTTTTTGGAGTAAGTAATTAACATTTTATATTTAAATGTTATCATCTTGATACAATCTCTTTATTTGGTGTCTCCAACAGGACCTTCAGGATAAATTGGCTGATGTCAATAAAGAGTTAAGTCATTTACGCACTAAATGTGCAGACAGAGAGGCTCTAATAAGCACTTTAAAAGTGGAACTACAAAATATGCTGCACTGTTGGGAGAAAGAAAACGCGCGAGCAGCCCAATCTGAAAGTGAGCTGCAGAAGCTTTCCCAGACTTTCCATAAGGATACAGAGGTATTACCTGAGACAAGATGACTGTCAGGAAAGGCCTTGCACTAATCTCAGTTTTAGAAGTTTACATCTGTCAAGTGTCTGTTTTTATTCTTATTTGATTTAATTCAAAAAATTCTTCTGAGCTCTTTTGAAATCTTCATGCCAGCTGCAAAATCAGTCATTCCATTACTCTTGTATGATCCTATTTTGCAAGAGAAATAAAGTATTTTAACCCTTTTATCACTTATACAAGTAATTTTCGCTATTAGAACATCCTATCTCAAGTAGCTATGCTCCTAACAGTCCTGTTTGCCAATGACAAAATTATTTTTTATTTCAGTAGTTTAGTAGCCTGCCATGGTGGAAAGAATCTTTTTTGTAATCAGAAAGAATTGACATGGATAGAGGTACTTTTATTTACAAACTGTGAATATGGACAAGCCACATAGCTTGGTCTCTCCACATCTTTGTTTCCTTATTTGCAAAACAGGAATAATATCTACTGTAATAGACAGTCACCTTACTCTTTATAATTGTAGGATATTAAACAAAATTTAGAAAAATACAAGTCCCACAAAGTTAAAAGTTTATTTGGATGCCCTTGAGAGTTACCTATCTGTGTTAATTTATTAATGGCTTCTTACAATATTATGACAAACTTTTATATAACTGTATGAGCCTGTGTGAGTAGAATTGTTATCTTATATTTTCTTTTACCCATGGGAGGTAGAGCTAGTCTAGCTAGTGTGGAGCTAGTTTATCTGAGTCGTCCTGCATATTGAGTTCATTACTCCAACAAATACGAACATGAATGCCAAGAGAGTAAAAAGGAAACATTCTTTCCACTCTTCTTACAGTCTGGGATTTAAATTGTGTCCACATGAAGGGGCTGGAATTGTTCTACACATCAGATAATGATTAAAGTAAAGGAAACTAGAAGCCTGACTGTATTGTAAAGTCAGCATGTCTACAGCATTGTGGTTAGGTTCAACATGTGTGAATTGATTTTGGATCTTGAGATTCTCTTTTCATGCCAAATGGATGATTATCATGCACGGTTCATCACAGCCCAAGCAAAAAGGACATGATGGCAACACAATGAATTACCCTTTCGGAAGAACTCGATCACTTGGCAAAATGTGGGGAGGAACGATTTTCAGTGCCTGAATATTCTGTTTGGTTAGTTATATTTAACAAGATTTTTAAACATCTCAACTTAGTTGAAAATGCAAAAGACATCTTTAATTGCTTAAAAAAGAAAAAGACATAGCATATTTATGAAGACTCTTCTGATATCCTAACTCAAGTTTGTGGATATAACTATATATTCAAATTTTTTGGTTTTTAAATCGTTATATTTGGAAAAAAACTAAGGTGACATACAGGGAGAATTAAAGATGCACAATTTTATATATATTGGAAAACTTTCACGACAATTTCTAACTATAAAACCTTTACATATACTACATTCAGTTTTTCTTATCTGGAAGATTAGAATTCCTATTTTTTCCTCTTAAATTTTCTTCTTTTAAAAGTTTTCCTGCTGATCTGTTAAAAAATCTTGAGGGAACTTATTTTATCTACATAAAATACTCATTTTGCAGGTTCACAATTAACCTTGTCTTGAGTTCCATTCTTTGACTTTATAGATGAAATGCCTTATAAAGAGAGCCATTTAGCATTTTAGTAAGTAAACTCTCCTTGTGTGTTCAAGATGGGATCAGCTTTTTACTGAATTTGCAGTATAGAGTTTCTAGGTCATTAAACAATGGATGGTTTAACTATGACAATGGCAATATAATTTTAAAGGATTTTTTAAACATATTTTTAATTGGACAGTTTTGAAAGTATATCTTGGGCAGCTATGTCCATTTTTTGGACTGTTAACTTTGTAATATTTAAACACCTACAAATGCCCAGTGTGCCAAATATGGTATGAACTTCTAAGTGGGGAAGAAAAATGAGCCCATCTTCCATCTCTTTCATATCACTCTCTGCTTTGCCTAGGGGGCTTGGGATAGATTTCCTATAAGTGGTAAGTAAACTGGAATCTCTGGAGGAGGAGGAAGGCTGAACACTTGTGTGCATGTAAAGTACAGATATTGGTATAACTTTTTCTTCAACAGAGTTGGGTAACGCTCTTCTCTTTACATTAGTTTTTTGACTTAAATAACATCTTTTTTGGTAAATGTAAATATGAAATTATAGAATTACCATACTAAGTTCCAGTTAGAAGGGCTTAGAAACAACTAGTCCAGATACCTCATGTTACAGCTGGGGAAGGTGAGGTCTGAACAGACACTTACTCAGATCACGTCCTTAGCAGAACCCGGGTCTTCTGGCTTCTAGACTTGAGATTTTGGTTTTGAAAACTAAATGTAAGAAATTTCAAGTTTCTGCCTGATGCTTAATTTTGAATGTAAAAGAAGTCACCAAAATGGCAATATTCTAATACTTGAGTATCTTCATTCCTTTCCAGGATTTTTGAAATAAATTCTTCACCATGTATATGAAGTGTTTTACTTCTTACAGTGTTTATATACTGGAATTAATTTCTTTTTTTCTCGTAGGAGAAGCTAACCTTCCTTCATACCTTGTATCAGCACTTGATAGCAGGCTCTGTGCTCATAAAACAACCAGAAGGCATGCTGGATAAATTCTCTTGGTCTGAGCTTTGTGCAGTTTTGCAGGAGAATGTTGATGCCTGGATCATAGACCTCAACAGGGCTAATGAGAAGGTAACTGTCCTCAGGCACCAGATACCTCTATTAAATTCAGTGACATTTGTCCACATCACAGTATCATTAAGAGGGGCTGACATTCATCTTATTTCAAAAAGAATTTGGGTGTTAATAATTCAATACCATTAATTATGGCTTGTCTACAACTCAGTTTGATGCCATTGCTATGGGCATGTAAATGTGACTGAAGTCTGTATGAAGTCTCTGAGCTCCACTTTCTGTTCAGGACATGCTAATACTGCTAGCCAGTGTTAGCCACAGGGACCTAATTAAAAGAAAATAAATTAATCTTACTGATGAAGCAATTCAAAGAACTTAGTCATTTACATTAATAAACCAACACTTTATGTTAGCATAAAATAGAAACAAGATACAGTTATTCAAAACATGATCTTAAAATTCTTTGCTCAGGAAATAACAAGGTGTTACTTTAAAAGCACTTAAAATTTAAAAATTATGTTTATGATATTTCTTATAATATAACAAACTGTATATTGCAAAACCCATTCAGTGCTTTAGAATGTAAGAAGGATGTATTGTAGGAGAAAACAGTAGACTATTATGGTGCCTTTATCATTCACAAACCTAGGAATTCAGTCTTTCCAAAAAAAAAATGAAAAAACCTCATTTTGGTTATTGAAAATGAAAGTGGCTTAGCAGTCCAGTGTATTCCTCCATTAAAGGTATTGATTCTTATCCCAGCTCTATTGAACTAGTCAGAACTATATTTATGTGATCTAGTTTCCAGATCTTAGTTGCAGTGACATTTGCTCTTAAGGGACACAGAGAGAAAAACTGTTCCCTAAGTTTTTTTTTCATTACTTCTGTTGAAGTAATGAAATAGCATCTTGGCCCAGTTTTAGAGTAAGAGCATATTGTCTTGGTCCGATTGGCAAACAATCATAGGCACTGAGAAGTAGGATTGAGGAAATGAGGGAATAAATTGTGAGAAGTGGAGATGCTGTTCTTTTTTTTTTACATCTTTATTAGAGTATAATTTCTTAACAATGGTGTGTTAGTTTCTGCTTTATAACAAATTTAATCAGTTATACATATACATATGTTCCCATATCCCTTCCCTCTTGCGTCTCCCTCCCACCCTCGCTATCCCACCTCTCCAGGCGGTCACAAAGCACCTAGCTGATCTCCCTGTGCTATGCGGCTGCTTCCCACTAGCTATCTCCCTTACGTTTGGTAGTGTATATATGTCCATGCCTCTCTTTTGCTTTGTCACAGCTTACCCTTCCCCCTTCCTATATCCTCAAGTCCATTCTCAAGTAGGTCTGTGTCTTTATTCCTGTCTTACGCCTATGTTCTTCATGACATTTTTTTTCCTTAAATTCCATATATATGTGTCAGCATACAGTATTTGTCTTTCTCTTTCTGACTTACTTCACTCTGTATGACAGACTCTAGGTCCGTCCACCTCATTACAAATAGCTCAATTTCGTTTCTTTTTATGGCTGAGTAATATTCCATTGTATATATGTGCCACATCTTCTTTACCCATTCATCCGATGATGGACACTTAGGTTGTTTCCATCTCCGGGCTATTATAAATAGGGCTGTTATGAACATTTTGGTACATGACTCTTTCTGAATTATGGTTTTCTCAGGGTATATGCCTAGTAGTGGGATTGCTGGGTCATATGGTAGTTCTATTTGTAGTTTTTTAAGGAACCTCCATACTGTTCTCCATACTGGCTGTACCAATTCACATTCCCACCAGCAGTGCAAGAGTGTTCCCTTTTTTCCACACCCTCTCCAGCATTTATTGTTTCTAGATTTTTTGATGATGGCCATTCTGACTGGTGTGAGATGATATCTCATTGTACTTTTGATTTGCATTTCTCTAATGATTAAAGATGTTGAGCATCCTTTCATGTATTTGTTGGCAGTCTGTATATCTTCTGTGGAGAAATGTCTATTTAGGTCTTCTGCCCATTTTTGGATTGGGTTGTTTGTTTTTTTGTTATTGAGCTGCATGAGCTGCTTATAAATTTTGGAGATTAATCCTTTGTCAGTTGCTTCATTTGCAAATATTTTCTCCCATTCTAAGGGTTGTCTTTTGGTCTTATTTATGGTTTCCTTTGCTGTACAAAAGCTTTTAAGTTTCATTAGGTCCCATGTGTTTATTTTTGTCTTTATTTCCATTTCTCTAGGAGGTGGGTCAAAAAGAATCTTGCTGTGATTTATGTCATAGAGTGTTCTGCCTATGTTTTCCTCTAAGAGTTTGATAGTGTCTGGCCTTACATTTAGGTCTTTAATCCATTTTGAACTTATTTTTGTGTATGGTGTTAGGGAATGATCTAATCTCATACTTTTACATGTCCCTGTCCAGTTTTCCCAGCACCACTTATTGAAGAGACTGTCCTTTCTGCACTGTACATCCCTGCCTCCTTCATCAAAGATAAGGTGACCATATGTGTGTGGGGTTATCTCTGGGCTTTCTATCCTGTTCCATTGATCTATCTTTCTGTTTTTGTGCCAGTACCATACTCTCTTGATTACTGTAGCTTTGTAGTATAGTCTGAAGTCAGGGAGCCTGATTCCTCCAGCTCCATTTTTCATTCTCAAGATTGCTTTGGCTATTCGGGGTCTTTTGTGTTTCCATACAAATTGTGAAATTTTTTGTTCTAGTTCTGTGAAAAATGCCAGTGGTAGTTTGATAGGGATTGCATTGAATCTGTAGATTGCTTTGGGTAGTAGAGTCATTTTCACAATGTTGATTCTTCCAATCCAAGAACATGGTATATCTCTCCATCTATTTGTATCATCTTTAATTTCTTTCATCAGTGTCTTATAATTTTCTGCATACAGGTCTTTTGTCTCCTTAGGTAGGTTTATTCATAGATATTTTATCTTTTTGTTGCAGTGGTAAATGGGAGTGTGTCCTTGATTTCACTTTCAGATTTTTCACCATTAGTATATAGGAATGCCAGAGATTTCTGTGCATTAATTTTGTATCCTGCTACTTTACCAAATTCATTGATTAGCTCTAGTAGTTTTCTGGTAGCATCTTTAGGATTCTCTATGTATAGTATCATGTCATCTGCAAACAGTGACAGCTTTACTTCTTCTTTTCTGATTTGGATTCCTTTTATTTCCTTTTCTTCTCTGATTGCTGTGGCTAAAAGTTCCAAAACTATGTTGAATAAGAGTGGTGAGAGTGGGCAACCTTGTCTTGTTCCTGATCTTAGTGGAAATGGTTTAAGTTTTTCACCATTGAGGGCGATGCTGGCTGTGGGTTTGTCATATATGGCCTTTATTATGTTGAGGAAAGTTCCCTCTATGCCTACTTTCTGCAGGGTTTTTATCATAACTGGGTGTTGAATTTTGTCGAAAGCTTTCTCTGCATCTATTGAGATGATCATATGGTTTTTCTCCTTCAATTTGTTAATATGGTGTATCACGTTGATTGATTTGCATATATTGAAGAATCCTTGCATTCCTGGAATAAACCCCACTTGATCATGGTGTATGATGCTTTTAATGTGCTGTTGGATTCTGTTTGCTAGTATTTTGTTGAGGATTTTTGCATCTATGTTCATCAGTGATATTGGCCTGTAGTTTTCTTTCTTTGTGACATCCTTGTCTGGTTTTGGTATCAGGGTGATGGTGACCTCGTAGAATGAGTTTGCGAGTGTTCCTCCCTCTGCTATATTTTGGAAGAGTTTGAGAAGGATAGGTGTTAGCTCTTCTCTAAATGTTTGATAGAATTCCCCTGTGAAGCCATCTGGTCCTGGGCTTTGGAAGGAAGACTTTTAATCACAGTTTCAATTTCAGTGCTTGTGTTTGGTCTGTTCATATTTTCTATTTCTTCCTGATTCAGTCTCAGAAGGTTGTGCATTTCTAAGAATTTGTCCATTTCTTCCAGGTTGTCCATTTTATTGGCATAGAGTTGCTCGTAGTAATCTCTCATGATATTTTGTATTTCTGCAGTGTCAGTTGTTACTTCTCCTTTTTCATTTCTAATTCTATTGATTTGATTCTTCTCCCTTTTTTTCTTGATGAGTCTGGCTAATGGTTTATCAATTTTGTTTATCTTCTCAAAGAACAAGCTGTTAGTTTTATTGATCTTTGCTATCGTTTCCTTCATTTCTTTTTCATTTATTTTTGATCTGATTTTTATGATTTCTTTCCTTCTGCTAACTTTGGGATGTTTTTGTTCTTCTTTCTCTAATTGCTTTAGGTGCAAGGTTAGGTTGTTTATTCGAGATGTTTCCTGTTTCTTAAGGTGGGATTGTATTGCTATAAACTTCCCTCTTAGAACTGCTTTTGCTGCGTCCCATAGGTTTTGGGTCATCGTGTCTCCATTGTCATTTGTTTCTAGGTATTTTTTAATTTCCTCTTTGATTTCTTCAGTGATCACTTCATTATTAAGTAGTGTATTGTTTAGCCTCCATGTGTTTGTATTTTTTACAGATCTTTTCCTGTAATTGATATCTAGTCTCAGCATTGTGGTCGGAAAAGATACTTGATACAATTTCAATTTTCTTAAATTTACCAAGGCTTGATTTGTGACCCAAGATATGATCTATCCTGGAGAATGTTCCATGAGCACTTGAGAAAAATGTGTATTCTGTTGTTTTTGGATGGAATGTCCTATAAATATCAATTAAGTCCATCTTGTTTAATGTATCATTTAAAGCTTGTGTTTCCTTATTTATTTTCATTTTGGATGATGTGTCCATTGGTGAAAGTGGGGTGTTAAAGTCCCCTACTATGAATGTGTTACTGTCGATTTCCCCTTTTATGGCTGTTAGTATTTGCCTTATGTATTGTGGTGCTCCTATGTTGGGTGCATAAATATTTACAATTGTTATATCTTCTTCTTGGATCGATCCCTTGATCATTATGTAGTGTCCTTCTTTGTCTCTTGTAATAGTCTTTATTTTAGAGTCTATTTTGTCTGATATGAGAATTGCTACTCCAGCTTTCTTTTGGTTTCCATTTGCATGGAATATCTTTTTCCATCCCCTTACTTTCAGTCTGTATGTGTCTCTAGGTCTGAAGTGGGTCTCTTGTAGACAGCATATATATGGGTCTTGTTTTTGTATCCATTCAGCCAATCTGTGTCTTTTGGTGGGAGCATTTAGTCCATTTACGTTTAAGGTAATTATCGATGTATGTTCCTATTCCCATTTTCTTAATTGTTTTGGGTTTGTTATTGTAGGTCTTTTCCTTCTGTTTTGTTTCTTGCCTAGAGAAGTTCCTTTAGCATTTGTTGTAAAGCTGGTTTGGTGGTGCTGAGCTCTCTCAGCTTTTGCTTGTCTGAAAAGGTTTTAATTTCTCCATCAAATCTGAATGAGATCCTTGCTGGGTAGAGTAATCTTGGTTGCAGGTTTTTCTCCTTCAACACTTTAAATATGTCCTGCCAGTCCCTTCTGGCTTGCAGAGTTTCTGCTGACAGAGCAGCTGTTAACCTTATGGGGATTCCCTTGTGTGTTATTTGTTGTTTTTCCCTGCTGCTTTTAATGTTTCCTTTGTATTTAATTTTTGACAGTTTGATTAATATGTGTCTTGGCATATTTCTCCTTGGATTTATCCTGTATGGGACTCTCTGTGCCTCCTGGACTTGACTGACTATTTCCTTTCCCATATTAGGGAAGTTTTCAACTATAATCTATTCAAATATTTTCTCAGTCCCTTTCTTTTTCTCTTCTTCTTCTGGAACCCCTATAATTCGAATGTTGGTGTGTTTAATGTTGTCCCAGAGGTCTCTGAGACTCTCCTCAGTTCTTTTCATTCTTTTTTCTTTCTTCTGCTCTGAAGTAGTTATTTCCACTATTTTATCTTCCACGTCACTTATCCGTTCTTCTGCCTCAGTTATTCTGCTATTGATTGCATCTAGAGTATTTTTCATTTCACTTATTGTGTTTTTAATCATTGCTTGATTCATCTTTACTTCTTCTAGGTCCTTGTTAACTGTTTCTTGCATTTTGTCTATTCTATTTCCAAGATTTTGGATCATCTTTACTATCATTATTCTGAATTCTTTTTCAGGTAGACTGCCTATTTCCTCTTCATTTGTTAGGTCTGGTGGGTTTTTATCTTGCTCCTTCTCCTGCTGTGTGTTTTTCTTTCTTCTCATTTTGCTTATCTTACTGTGTTTGGGGTCTCCTTTTTGCAGGCTGCAGATTCATAGTTCCCGTTGTTTGTGGTGTCTGTCCCCAGTGGCTAAGGTTGGTTCAGTGGGTTGTGAGGCTTCCTGGTGTAGGGGACTAGTGCCTGTGTTCTGGTGGATGAGGCTGGATCTTGTCTTTCTGGTGGGCAAGTCCACGTCTGGTGGTGTGTTTTGGGGTGTCTGTGGACTTTTTATGACTTTAGGCAGCCTCTCTGCTAATGGGTGGCATTGTGTTCCTGTCTTGCTAGTTGTTTGGCATAGGGTGTCCAGCCCTGTAGCTTGCTGGTTGTTGAGTGAAGCTGGGTGCTGGTGTTGAGATGGAGATCTCTGGAAGATTTTCGCCGTTTGATATTATGTGGAGCTGGGAGGTCTCTTGTGGACCAGTGTCCTGAAGTTGGCTCTCCCACCTCAGAGGCACAGCACTGACTCCTGGCTCCTCAATTTGGGATGATTTGTTGTCTATTCATGTATTCCACAGATGCAGGGTACATCAAATTGATTGTGGAGCTTTAGTCCGCTGCTTCTGAGGCTGCTGGGAGAGCTTTCCCTTTCTCTTCTTTGTTCTCACAGCTCCCGGGTCTCAGCTTTGGATTTGGCCCCGCCTCTGCGTGTAGGTCGCCGGAGGGCGTCTGTTCTTCGCTCAGACAGGACAGGGTTAAAGGAGCAGCCGCTTCGGGGACCCTCGCTCACTCTGGCCGGGGGGGAGGGAGGGGCACGGAGGGCGGGGTGAGCCTGCGGCGGCAGAAGCCAGCGTGACGTTGCACCAGCCGGAGGCGCGCCATGCGTTCTCCCAGGGAAGCCGTCCCTGGATCCCGGGACCCCGGCAGTGACGGGCTGCACAGTCTCCCTGGAAGGGAGGCGTGGACAGTGACCTGCGCTCGCACACAGGCCTCGTGGTGGCGGCAGCAGCCCCAGCGTCCCAAGCCCGTCTCTGGGCTCCGCGCTTTCAGCCGCGGCTCGCGCCTGTCTCCGGAGCTCCTTTAAGCAGCGCTCTTAATCCCCTCTCCTCGCGCACCAGGAAACAAAGAGGGAAGAAAAAGTCTCTTGCCTCTTCGGCAGCTCCATACTTTTCCCTGGACTCCCTCCCGGCTAGCTGTGGCGCATTAGCCCCTTCAGGCTGTGTTCACGCCGCCAGCCCCAGTCCTCTCCCTGCTCTCCGACCGAAGCCCGAGCCTCAGCTCCCAACGCTGCCCGCCCCGGCGGGCGAGCAGACAAGACTCTCGGGCTGGTGAGTGCCGGTTGGCACCGATCTTCTGTGCGGGAATCTCTCCGCTTTGCCCTACCCAGGTACGTGGGGAGTTTCTTGCCTTTTGGGAGGTGTGAGGTCTTCTGCCAGCGTTCAGTAGGTGTTCTGTAGGAGTTGTTCCTAAATCACTTCTTATCTCGGAGATGCTGTTCTTGATTGTGACTATGTGTATAACGGATTTGAAAAGTACTGATAATGAAAATGAGTACATGTTTTAATCCTCTGAGATGGTATTGTGTTTTAATAGTTTTTCATAGTTTCAAACATCATTAATTGTTATACATGTTAGATGATGAGGATTTTCTCTCCATTGTTTTGAATGTGAAATAAAAAATGGTTGGAACATTCTGCTTTATTATATGTAAAATGTTTGTAGATTTGTAAATCTCATTTAAATACTTCCTTTCCCATTGAGATATCTGAACAGTTTGAGCTTTGGCTCTAGAAGTTAAAATATTCTTCTTAATTTTCTCAGTAAAATTGATTATAGAATAAGTAACATTATTAGAGAAAAAGAATAGATGTCATCTATGCATGCAATTCACACATTTTCTGCTAAAATATAATTTTGTTCTACTAATTCCTGTTTCTTAATTTTTTTTTCATTTTAACTTAAAATTTTTATATGATCTTAAGGAATAAAATGTAGTATAAAATTCTGGAATAGATTTTGGGGGGAGATGATACAAAGGACTTGTTTGTGAGCCTATCTTATTTGTTGCATTTCCTCAATTAGATACGTCATCTAGAGTATATCTGTAAAAACAAGTCTGATACAATGAGAGAGCTTCAGCAAACCCAGGAGGACACCTTTAACAAAGTGTCAGAGCAGATCAAAGCCCAGGAGAGCTGCTGGCACAAGCAAAAGAAGGAACTGGAGCTGCAGTACTCCGAACTCCTCCTGGAGGTACGGAAGAGGGCACAGGTATGCTACTTCCACAAAGAGCTTTAAAATGGAATGCTCAATCTTTTACTTCTAAGTGTTTTCTTTCAGTACCCATGCCAAGTCAGTTACAACTTTGGAGAACCACACAGAACTTGCTTGTTAGGTACACATACATGTGATCATGCAGACACACACACACACACAAATGGGCCTGTGTGCACTCCGGCGTATTACGGATTGTCTTTTATTTAAGTTTGGAAGTAGATGGGTTTCTGGTTAAAACATCCTAGAATATGTGGATCAATTAAATACTAAAATAGTATTTCCCTTATTTTAGAAATAAAGGTTAAGAAACTTTGGTAAAATATTGTCTCTTTTAGTGTAGATATCCTTTGGTCCAGCTTATTCCATTCGTGGGGGTTTTTATGTGAACCATCATTTTAATCCATGTGGGGTTGAATTTGTCATACCTCCTAACATTGTTGAAGGACTAGAGTTGTAGTTGTAGACCCAGTAGCAAACTATTGTCTGTGAGATATAATATGTCCTCTACGTTGGATTCGATTGAGAACAGAAATTATGGGTAGTTAACAGAACTATATTTTTTTCCAGTGCAAAATATTGTCAACATAATTTGTATGGTTAACCGTCATCCCTGCCCAATGAGGAATAACAAAGATAGTGTGTACTTTTTTTTGTATTGAATTTAATAATTGGTCACTTGTTCTCAAGATAAGATACCTAGAAACCAGAAGGCTGTATATTTTTCTCATACTTGATTCAGTATATATCTTCTTTATTTGATCCACTCATGCTTATCTTGGCAAGTCTAATTAAAAAAGGAAACCACATCTTATTTTACTTTATTTTTATTTATTTATTTTGTTATTCACTTTAAAATTTTTTTTCCTTTCTCTTTTTCTTTTGAATTTTATTTATTTACTTTTTATACAGCAGGTTCTTATTGGTTACCTATTTAATACATATTTATACATTTATACATACATACATATTAGTATATACATGTCAATCCCAATCTCCCAATTCATCCACCACCATCACGCCTCCCCCCACCCGCTTTACCCCCTTGGTGTCCATACGTTTGTTTTCTGCATCTGTGTCTCTATTTCTGCTTTGCAAACCAGTTCATCTTTGCTATTTTTCTAGATTCCACATATATGCATTAACATACAATATTTGTTTTTCTCTTTCGGACTTACTTCACTCTGTATGACAGTCTCTAGGTCCATCCACGTCTCTGCAAATGACCCAATTTTGTTCCTTTTTTATGGTGGAGTAATATTCCATTGTATACGTGTACCACATCTTCTTTATCCATTTGTCTGTTGATGTCATTTAGGTTGCTTCCATGACCTGGCTATTGTAAAAAGTGCTGCAATGAACACTGAGGTGCATGTGTCTTTTTGAATTATGGTTTTCTCAGGGTATATGCCCAGTAGTGGGATTGCTGGGTCATATGGTAATTCTATTTTTAGTTTTTTAAGGAACCTCCATACTGTTCTCCATAGTGGCTGTATCAATTTACATCCCCACCAACAGTGCAGGAGAGTTCCCTTTTTACCACACCCTCTCCAGCATATACTGTTTGTAGATTTTTTGATGATGTCCATTCTAACTGGTGTGAGGTGATACCTCACTGTAGCTTTGATTTGCATTTCTCTAATGATCAGTGATGTTGAGCAGCTTTTCGTGTGCTTCTCGGCCATCTGTACATCTTCTTTGGAGAAATGTCTATATAGGTCTCCTGCCCATTTTTTAATGGGGTTGTCTGTTCTTTTAATATTGAGCTGCATGAGCTGTTTATATATTTTGGAGATTAATCCTTTGTTGACTCATTTGCAAATATTTTCTCCCATTCTGAGGGTTGTCTTTTCGTCTTGTTTATAGTTTCCTTTGATGTGCAAAAGCTCGTTAAGTTTCATTAGGTCCCATTTGTTTATTTTTGTTTTTACTCCTAGGAGGTGGGTCAAAAAAGGTCTTGCTGTGATTTATGTGAACCAGTATTCTTCCTATGTTTTCCTCTAAGAGTTTTATAGTTTCCGGGCTTATATTTAGGTCTCTAATCCATTTTGAGTTTATTTTTGTGTATGGTGTTAGGGAGTGTTCTAATTTCATTCTTTTACATGTAGCTGTCCAGTTTTCCCAGCATCACTTATTGAAGAGGCTGTCTTTTCTCCATTGTATACCCTTGCCTCCTTTGTCATTGATTAATTGACCATAGGTGCATGGGTTTGTCTGTGGGATTTCTATCCTGTTCCATTGATCTGCATTTCTGTTTTTGTGCCAGTACAATATTGTCTTGATGACTGTAGCTTTGTGGTATAGTCTGAAGTCAGGGATTCTGATTACTCCAGCTCTGTTTTTTTCCCTCAAGACTGCTTTGGCTATTCTGGGTCTTTTCTGTCTCCATATAAATTTGAAGATTTTTTTGTTCTAGTTCTGTAAAAAATGCCATTGGTAATTTGATAGGGATTGCTTTGAATCTGTAGATTGCTTTGGGTAGTATAGTCATTTTCACAACGTTGATTCTTCCAATCCAAGAACATGGTATATCTCTCCATCAGATTGTGTCATCTTTGATTTCTTTCATCAGTGTCTTATAGTTTTCTGAGTACAGGTCTTTTACCTCCTTAGGTAGGTTTATTCCTAGGTATTTTATTCTTTTGTTGCGATGGTGAATGGGAGTGTTTCTTTAATTTCTCTTTCTGATCTTTCGTTGTTAGTGTATAAGAATGCAAGAGATTTCTGTGCATTAAATTTGTATCCTGGAATCTTACCAAATTCATTGATTAGTTCTAGTAGTTGTTAGTTTTCTGCTGGCAACTTTAGGGTTCTCTATGTATAGGATCATGTCATCTGAAAACTGTGACAGTTTTACTTCTTTTCTGATTTAGATTCCTTTTATTTCTTTTTCTTCTCTGAATACTGTGGCTAAAACTTCCAAAGCTATGTTGAATAATAGTGGTGAGAGTGGGCCACCTTGTCTTTTTCCTGATCTTAGAGGAAATGCTTTCAGTTTTTCACCATTGAGAATGATGTTTGCTGTGGGTTGTCATATATGGCCTTTATTATGTTGAGGTAGGTTCCCTCTATGCCCACTTTCCAGAGAGTTTTTATCATAAATGGGTGTTGAAATTTTTTCAAAAGCTTTTTCTGCATCTATTGAGATGATCATATAGCTTTTATTCTTCAATTTGTTAATATGGTTTACCACTTTGATTGATTTGAGTATATTGAAGAATACGTGCATCCCTGGGATAAATGCCACCTGATCGTGGTGTATGATCCTTTTAATGTGTTGTTGGATTCTGTTTGCTAGTATTTTGTTGAGGATTTTTGCATCTATATTCATCAGTGATATTGGTCTGTAATTTTCTTTTTTTGTGACATCTTTGTCTGGTTTTGGTATCAGGGTTATGGTGGCCTCATAGAATGAGTTTGGGAGTGTTCCTTCCTCTGCAATTTTTTTGGAAGAGTTTGAGAAGGATGGGTGTTAGCTCTTCTCTAAATGTTTGATAGAATTCACCTGTGAAGCCATCTGGTCCTGGACTTTTGTTTGTCGGGAGATTTTTAATCACAGTTTCAATTTCGTTACTTGTGATTGGTCTGTTCATATTTCCTATTTCTTCCTGGT
The DNA here is from genome assembly GCF_964165515.1 of Mesoplodon bidens. Classification (NCBI taxonomy): domain Eukaryota; kingdom Metazoa; phylum Chordata; class Mammalia; order Artiodactyla; family Ziphiidae; genus Mesoplodon; species Mesoplodon bidens. The sequence continues at coordinate 63,321,720 of NC_138162.1, read as the reverse complement.
TCAGTCTTGGAAGGTGATACCTTTCTAAGAATTTGTCCGTTTCTTCCAGGTTGTTCATTTTATTTGCATAGAGTTGCTTGTAGTAGTCTCTTAGGATGCTTTGTATTTCTGCACTCTGTTGTAACTTGTTTTTCATTTCTCATTTTATTGATTTGAGTCCTCTCCCTCGTTTTCTTGATGAGTCTGGCTAATGGTTTATCAATTTTGTTTATCTTCTCAAAGAACCAGCTTTTAGTTTTATTGATCTTTGCTATTGTTTTCTTTGTTTCTATTTCATTTCTTTCTGCTGCTCTGATCTTTACCTTCTGCTAACTTTGGGTTTTGTTTGTTCTTCTTTCTCTAGTTCCTTTAGGTGTAAGTTTAGATTGTTTACTTGAGATTTTTCTTGTTTCTTGAGGTAGGCTTGTATAGCTATAAACTTCCCTCTTAGAACTGCTTTTGCTGCATCCCATAGGTTTTGGATCGTCATGTTTTCATTGTCATTTGTCTCTAGGTAGTTTTTGATTTCCTCTTTGATTTCTTCATTCATCTCTTGGTTGTTTAATAATGTGTTGTTTAGCCTCCATGTGTTTGTGTTTTTTACGTTTTTTCCCCTGTAATTGATTTCTTCATTCATCTCTTGGTTGTTTAATAATGTATTGTTTAGCCTCCATGTGTTTGTGTTTTTTACGTTTTTTCCCCTGTAATTGATTTCTAATCTCATAGTGTTGTGGTCAAAAAAGATGCTTGATATGATTTCAGTTTTCTTAAATTTACTGAGGCTTGATTTGTGACCCAATATGTGGTCTATCCTGGAGAATGTTCCATGCGCACTTGAGAAGAAAGTGTAATCTGCTGTTTTTGTATGGAATGTCCTATAAATATCAATTTAATCTATCTGGTCTATTGTGGCATTTAAAGCTTCTGTTTCCTTGTTTATTTTCATTTTGGATGATCTGTCCATTGGTGTAAGTGAGGTGTTAACGTCCCCCACCATTATTGTGTTACTGTTTATTTCCTCTTTTATAGGTGTTAGCAGTTGCCTTATGTATTGAGGTGCTCCTTTGTTGGGTGCATATATATTTATAATCGTTATATCTTCTTCTTGGATTGATCCGTTGATCATTATGTAGTGTCCTTCCTTGTCTCTTTTTATTTATTTATTTATTTTTTATTTTTTTGCGGTACACAGGCCTCTCACTGTTGTGGCCTCTCCCGTTGCGGAGCACAGGCTTCGGACACGCAGGCCCAGCGGCCATGGCTCACGGGCCTAGCCGCTCTGCGGCATGTGGGATCTTCCCAGACCGGGGCACGAACCCGCATCCCCTGCATTGGCAGGCGGATTCTCAACCACTGCGCCACCAGGGAAGCCCCTTCCTTGTCTCTTGTAACATTCTTTATTTTAAAGTCTATTTTATCTGATATGAGTATAGCTACTCCAGCTTTTTTTTGATTTCCATTTGCATGGAATATCTTTTTCCATCCCCTCACTTTTAGTCTGTATGTGTCCCTAGGTCTGAGGTGGGTCTCTTGTAGACAGCATATATATGGGTCTTGTGTTTGTATCCATTCCGTGAGCCTGTCTTTTGGTTGGAGTATTTAATCCATTCACATTTATGGTAATTATTGGTATGTATGTTTCTATTACCATTTGCTTAATTGTTTTGCATTTGTTTTTGTAGGTGCTTTTCTCCTGTTGTGTTTCCCACTTAGAGAAGTTCCTTTAGCATTTGCTTTAGAGCTTGTTTTGTGGTGCTGAATTCTCTTAGCTTTTGCTTGTCTGTAAAGCTTTTGATTTTCCTGTTGAATCTGAGTGAGATCCTTGCCAGGTAGAGTAATCTTGGTTGTAGGTTCTTCCCTTTCATCACTTTAAATATATCATGCCACTCCCTTCTGGCTTGTAGAGTTTCTGCTGAGAAATCAGCTGTTATCTTTGTGGGAATTGCCTTGTATGTTATTTGTCGTTTTCCCCTTGTTGCTTTTAATAATTTTTCTTTGTCTTTAATTTTTGTCAGTTTGATTGCTGTGTGTCTCAGCATGTTTCTCCTTGGGTGTATCCTGCCTGGGACTCTCCCTGCTTCCTGGACTTGTTTGACTATTTCTTTTCCCATGTTAGGGAAGTTTTCAACTCTCATCTCTTCAAATATTTTCTCAGACCCTTTCTTGTTTTCTTCTTCTTCTGGGACCCCTGTGAGTTGAATGTCGGTGCAGAGGTCTCTTAATTTAATGTTGTCCCAGGGGCCTCTTAGGCTGTCTTTATTTCTTTTCATTCTTTTTTCTTCATTCTGCTTTGCAGCAGTGAATTCCACCGTTGTGTCCTCCAGGTGACTTATCCGTTCTTCTGCCTCAGTTATTCTGCTATTGATTCCTTGTAGTGTATTTTTCATTTCAGTTATTGTATTATTCACCTCTGTTTGTTTGTTCTTTTTTTTTTTTTTTTTTTTTTTGCGTTACATGGGCCTCTCACTGTTGTGGCCTCTCCCGTTGCGGAGCACAGGCTCCGGACGTGCAGGCTCAGCGGCAATGGCTCACGGGCCCAGCCGCTCCGCGGCATGTGGGATCTTCCCAGACCGGGGCACGAACCCGTGTCCCCTGCATCGGCAGGCGGACTCTCAACCACTGCGCCACCAGGGAAGCCCTGTTTGTTCTTTAATTCTAGGTGTTTGTTCTTTAATTCTTCTAGGTCTTTGTTAAACATTTCTTGCATCTTCTCGATCTTTGCCTCCATTCTTTTTCCAAGGTCCCGAATCATCTTCACTATCATTATTCTGAATTCTTTTTCTGGAAAGTTGCCAATCTCCACTTCATTTAGTTGTTTTTCTGGGGTTTTATCTTGTTCCTTCAGCTGGTACATAGTCCTCTGCCTTTTTATTTTGTCTATGTCTCTGTGAATGTGGTTTTTGTTCCACCGGCTGCAGGATTGTAGTTCTTCTTGCTTCTGCTGTCCGCCCTCTGGCGGATGAGGCTACCTAAGAGGCTTATGCATATTTCCTGATTGGAGGGGCTGGTGGTGGGTAGAGCTGGCTCTTGCTCTGGTGGGCAGAGCTCAGTAAGACTTTAATCCGCTTGTTGGCTGATTGGTGGGGCTGCCTTCCCTCCCTGTTGGTTGTTTGGCCCAAGGCGGACCCAGCACTGGAGACTACCCGGGCTCTTTGGTGGGGCTAATGGCAGTCTCTGGGAGGGCTCACACCGAGGAGTACTTCCCAGAATTTCTGCTTCCAGTGTCCTTGTCCTCACTGTGAGACACAGCCACCCCCGCCTCTGCAGGAGACCCTCCAACTCTAGAAGATAGGTCTGATTTAGGTTCCTATGGGGTCACTGCTCCTTCCCCTGGGACCCTATGTGCACACTACTTTGTGTGTGCCCTCCAAGAGTGGAGTCTCTGTTTCCCCCAGTGCTGTCGAAGTCCTGCAATCAAATCCCGCTAGCCTTCAAAGTATGATTCTCTAGGAATTCCTCCTTCCCTTGTCGGACCCCCAGGTTGGGAAGTCTAACGTGGGGCTCAGAACCTTCACTCCAGTGGGTGGACTTCTGTGGTATAAGTGTTCTCCAGTTTGTGAGTCACCCACCCAGCAGTTATGGGATTCGGTTTTATTGTGATTGCGCCCCTCCTACCATCTCACTGTGGCTTCTCCTTTGTCTTTGGATGTGGGGTATCTCTTTTGGTGAGTTCCAGTGTCTTCCTGTTGATGACTGTTCAGCAGTTAGTTGTGATTCTGGTGCTCTTGCAAGAGGGCATGAGAGCGCGTCCTTCTACTCCACAATCTTGAACCAATCTCCTTATTTCTCCAGAAACCAAATTTTAATAAGTAGCCAACAAAAAGTTTCAGATTCCTTAAAATAAGACCATTCTGTTTTCCTAAGCATTTGGACCCTATATGAAATTAAGCCTTTCTTTATGAATTTGAATGAATTCATACATTCTCTAAAAGTGGCCTTTGTTCACTACATGCACGCTGCCATGTGATACGTTCTGCACTTTCTACCACTGTAGTAAAAGACCTAAATAATTTTTTTGGAGGTAACATTGACATGCAGTGAAATGAACAGATCTTAAGTGTACCAGTCGATGATTGTTCAATGTAAGCACGCATGTACCCATCACCCCACTGAAGACTTAAACATTTACATTACCTCAGAAAGTTCTTTTGTGACCTCTTCCAGTCAGTTTCCACTCCCCATAGGCAACCATTGTTCTCATACCTATCATCACAGATTACTTTCATTTGTTCTAGAATTTCATCTCAATGGAATCATTTAGTATGTAGTCTTTGGTGGCTGGCTTATTTCACTCAACATATTTTTTGATATTCATCCTTGTTGTTGTGTTTATCAGTAGTTCATTCTTTTTTAATAGTTGAGTAGCATTCCATTTTATAATTATACCACAATTTGATAAATTGTGAATTGATGGATACTTGTCTTTTTTCCAGTTTTTGGCTATTGTAAATAAAATTGCTACAAACGTTGTATAAGTATTTTATTGACATATTTTTTCATTTTTTTAAAGTTAAGAATGTAGTTGCTAGGTCATAAGATAGGTGTATATTTAGTAAAAACTATCAAACTTTTTTCCAAAATGGTTCTATCGTTTTATATTTCTACCATCAGTGTATGAGAGTTTTCATTGTTCTACATCCTCTGCAAAATTTGGCATTGTCAGTCTTTTAAATTTTAGCCATTCTAGTTGTTTTAAAATGAGATTTCATTGTGGTTTTAATTCACATTTTCTTGGTGATTAATGATGTTGAGCACTTTTCATGTTCTTATTGCCATTTATATATCTTCTTTTGTGAAGTGTCTCTTCAGGTGTTTGTACATGAAAAAATTGGGTTGTTTGTTGATTTGTAAAACTTCTTTATAAATTCTGGATATAGTAAATTCTTTGTCATACATAAGTATCACAGATTTTTTTCAATATCTCACTTGCCTTTTCATTTTTTAATGTTTCTTTTGATGATCACAAGTTTTAAATTTTTGGCTAAGTTCAACTTATACATCTTTTACTCTTTTGAATATTTTATTTTTATGTGGTAAGCAATTTTTCTATACCCCAAGATTGTGAAGATAATGTATCATTTCTTCTAGAGGTTTTGTAGTTTTAACTTTTATGTCTAGGGCTGTGAGCCATCTCAGATTAATTTTTGTGTGTGATGTTAGATGGAGGCTAAGGTTCATTTTCTCCCTGCATTTGTTGTTCCCACACCATTTATTCAAGGTTTTACTTTCCTCATTTAGTAGCACTGGTCCCTTTGTGAAAAAACAACTGAATATATATGGGAACTGCAGGTTTGTTGCATCCCTACAGTTTTGCCTTTTCCAGAATGTCATATAAATGGAATCATACAGTATGTAGCATTTTAGGTCTTACTTCACTCAACAAAATATGTTTGGAAATTATTCACATCATTGCTTGTATCAGTCGCTCACTCATTTTTACTGCTGAGTAATATTCCATTGTATGGATGTAGCACTGTTTCTTTATCCACATACTTGCAGATGGGACTTTGGGTTGTTTTTATTTTTTACAATTATGATTAAAGATGCTTTAAATATTCATGGATAGGTTTTTGTGTGATCATAAGTTTTTATTTTTCTTGGGTGAATACTTAGGAGTCTGATTTCTGGGTTATATGGTAAGTATATATTTAACTTTATATGAAACTATCAAATTGTTTTCCCAAGTGACTGTACTGTTTTGCCTTCTCACTAACAATGTAAGAGAGTTCTCATTGCTCTGCATCTGTGCCAGCATGTGGTTTCATCATTTTTTCTTTTTCTTTTTAGCCATTCTGATAGGGATGAGTGGTATGTCATTATGGTTTTAATTTACATTTACCCTGATGAATAATAATGTTGAGCAATTTTTCATATGCTTTTTTGCCATCTGTATATCTTCTTTGGTGAGTTATATGTTCATATCTTTTGCCCACTTTGTAATTAGGTTGCTTGTGTTCTTATTGCTGAATTTCCAGTGTTGTTTATATATTCTGATACAAGTCATTTGTCACATATGTGACTTGCAAGTATTCTTTCCCATTCTCCTAAAAGTACTTTTGCAGAGCAAATATTTTAAATTTTTATGAAGTTCAGTTTATCAGTTTTTTTCTTTTGTGGATTGTGCTTTTATTATGGTATCTAAGAACTCTTTCCCTAGTGCAGGGTCACCAGGATTTCTTCCTATGTTTTCTTCTAGATGTTGTATAATTTTAGGTTTTACGTATAGATCTATGATCCATTTTGAGTTAATTTTTATAAAGGTGTTAGGTGTGGGTTAGTGTCCTTTTTTTTGCACGTGGATGTCCATGTTCCAGTACTGTTTGTTTAAAGACTATCCTTTATCTATTGAATTGCCTTTGCACCTTTCTCAGGAATCAATTGATTGTATTTGTATGTCTATTTTTAGACTTTCTCATCTATTTCATTTATTTATGTGTCTGCTCTCTTTTCAGTACCACCCTGATTTGATTTCTATAGCTTTTTGGTACATCTTGAAATCAGGTAGTGTGAGTCTTCCAGCTTTCTTCAATTCCTATCTGTTTTTTTAATTGTATAAATTTGACACATAATATGTAAATTTAACATATACATTGTATAACTTTGATACATTAACATATTGTAATATGGTTGCCATTGTAATGATATTTGTTACATCACATACTTACAGTACAATATTATTGTCTATGAGATCTCTATGTTTATTTTAGTAGTTGTTACAACTTTGTACATTTAACCTGTTTGGTTTTTTAGATTTCGCACATCAGTGATATCATATGGTACTTGTCTTTCTCTGTCTGGCTTATCTTGCTTAATGTAGTGTGTTCAGGGTTCATTCATGTTGTCACAAATGGCAGGATGTACTCCTTTTTCATGGGTGAAAAATATTACATTGTGATGTATGTATTTTTTACCCATTTATTTGTTGATGGGCATTTGGGTTGTTTCTATATTTTGGCTATTGTGACTAGTTCTGTAGTAAACATGGGAGTGTATATATCTCATTGAATTACTGTTTTTATTTCCTTTGGGTATATTTTGAGAAGTGAAACTCCTGGATTGTACAGTAGGTCTATTTTTAATTTTTGGAGGAACTTTCATATTGTTTTCCTGAGTGGTTGGACTAATTTACATTCTCCCCAATAGTGTATAAGGGTTTCTTTTTCACCACAGCCTCACCAGCACCTATTGTCTCTTGTCTTCTTGATGATAGCCATAATAACAGGTGTGAGGTGATGATATCCCATTGTGGTTTTGCATTTCCCTGATGATTAGTGATGTTGAGCATCTTCTCATGTGCCTGTTGACCATTTTGATGTCCTCTTTGGAAAAATGTCTATTTAGTCCTGCCCATTTTTATTTTATTTTATTATTTTAACATCTTTATTGGAGTAAAGTTGCTTCACAATATTGTGTTAGTTTCTGAAGTAAGTCAGCTATACGTATACATATATCCACATATCCCCTCCCTCTTGCGTCTCCCTCCCACACTGCCTATCTCACCCCTCTAGGTGGTCACAAAGCACCAAGCTGATCTCCCTGTGCTGTGCAGCTGCTTCCCACTAGCTATCTATTTTACATTTGGTAGTGTATATATGTCAGTTTAACTCTCTCACTTCATCCCAGCTTACCCTTCCCCCTCCCCGTGTCCTCAAGTCCATTCTCTACGTCTGCATCTTTATTCCTGTCCTGCCACTAGGTTCATCAGAACAATTTTTTTTTTTTAAGATTCCATATATGTGTGTTAGCATATGGTATTTTTCTCTTTCTGACTTACTTTACTCTGTATGATAGGCTCTAGGTCCGTCCACCTCACTACAAATAACTTGATTTCATTTCTTTTTATGGCTGAGTAATATTCTATTGTATATATGTGCCACATCTTCTTTATCCATTCTTCTGTTGATGGACACTTAAGTTGCTTCCATGTCCTGGCTACTGTAAATAGTGCTGCAGTGAACATTGTGGTACATGTCTCTTTTCGAATTATGGTTTTCTCAGGGTATATGCCCAATAGTAGGATATCTGGGTTGTATGGTAGTTCTATTTTTAGTTCCATACTTTTATCCATAGTGGCTGTATCAGTTTACATTCCTACCAACAGTGCAAGAGGGTTCCTGTTTTTCCATACCCTCCCAGCATTTATAGTTTGTAGATTTTTTTTTTTTTTTTTTTTTTTTTTTTTTTTTTGTGTTACGCGGGCCTCTCACTGTTGTGGCCTCTCCCGTTGTGGAACACAGGCTCCAGACGCACAGGCTCAGCGGCCATGGCCCACGGGCCCAGCCGCTCTGTGGCATGTGGGGTCGTCCCAGACCGGGGCACAAACCCATGTCCCCTGCATCGGCAGGTGGACTCTCAACCACTGCACCACCAGGGAAGCCCTATAGTTTGTAGATTTTTTGATGTTGGCCATTCTGACTGGTGTGAGATGATATCTCACTGTAGTTTTGATTTGCCTTTCTCTAATGATTAGTGATGTTGAGCATACTTTCATGTGTTTGTTGGCAATCTGTATATCTTCTTTGGAGAAATGTCTATTTAGGTATTCAACACATTTTTGGATTGGGTTGTTTGTTTCTTTGATGTTGAGCTGCATGAGCTGCTTGTATATTTTGGAGATTAATCCTCTGTCCATTGATTTGTTTGCAATTATTTTCTCCCATTCTGAGGGTTGAATTTTCGTCTTGTTTATGCTTTCCTTTGCTGTGCAAAAGCTTTTAAGTTTCCTTAGGTCCCATTTGTTTATTTCTTTTTATTTTATTATTTTATTTTTTTTGCGGTACATGGGCCTCTCACCATTCCGGCCTCTCCCACCACAGAGCCCAGGCTCCGGAAGCGCAGGCTCAGTGGCCATGGCCCACAGGCCCAGCCGCTCCATGGCATGTGGGGTCGTCCTGGACCAGGGCACAAACCTGTGTCCCCTGCATCGGCAGGCAGACTCTCAAACACTGAGCCACAGGGAAGCCCATTTATTTTTGTTTTTATTTCCATTTCTCTAGGAGGTGGGTCAAAAAGGATCTTGCTGTGATTTATGTCATAGAGTGTTCTGCCTATGCTTTCCTCTAAGAGTTTGATAGTGTCTGGCCTTACATTTACATCTTTAATCCATTTTGAGTTTATTTTTATGTATGGTGGTTAGGAAGTGTTCTAAGTTCATTCTTTTACATGTAGCTTTCCAGTTTTCCCAGCACCACTTCTTGAAGAGGCTGTCTTTTCTCCATGGTATATACTTGCCTCCTTTGTCAAAGATAAGGTAACCATATGTGCGTGGGTTTATCTCTGGGCTTCCTATCCTGTTCCAGTGATCTATATTTCTGTTTTTATGCAAATACCATACTGTCTTTATTACTGTAGCTTTGTAGTATATTGTGAAGTAAGGGAGCCTGATTCCTCCAGCTACATTTTTCTTTCTCAGAATTGCTTTGGCTATTTGGGGTCTTTTGAGTTTTCATACAAATTGTGAAATTTTTTGTTCTAGTTCTGTAAAAAATGCCATTGGTAGTTTGATAGGGATTGCATTGAATCTGTAGATTGCTTTGGGTAGCATAGTCGTTTTCACAATGTTGATTCTTCCAATCCAAGAACATGGTATATCTCTCTGTTTGTATCATGTTTAATTTCTTTCATCAGTGTCTTATAGTTTTCTGCATACATGTCTTTTGTCTCCTTAGGTGGGTTTATTCCTAGGTATTTTATTCTTTTTGTTGCAGTGGTAAATGGGAGTGTTTCCTTAATTTCTCTTTCAGATTTTTGTATAACCTCGAGGCGTTTGTGTTTTTTACAGTTTTTTTCCCCCTGTAATTGATATCTAGTCTCGTAGCATTGTGGTCAGAAAAGATACTTGATATGATTTCAATTTTCTTAAATTTACCAAGGCTTGATTTGTGACCCAAGATATGATCTATCCTGGAGAATGTTCCATGAGCACTTGAGAAGAAAGTGTATTCTGTTGATTTTGGATGGCATGTCCTATAAATATCAATTAAGTCCATCTTGTCTAATATGTCAGTTAAAGCTTGTGTTTTCTTATTTATTTTCATTTTGGATGATCTGTCCATTGGTGAAAGTGGGGTGTTAAAGTCCCCTACTAATATTGTTTTACTGTTGATTTTCCCTTTTATGGCTGTTAGCATTTGCCTTATGTATTGAGGTGCTCCTATGTTGGGTACATAAATATACACAATTGTTATATCTTCTCCTCGGATTGATCCCTTGATCATTATATAGTGTCCTTCTTTGTCTCTTGTAATAGTCTTTATTTTAAAGTGTATTTTGTCTGATATGAGAATTGCCACTCCAGCTTCCTTTTGATTTCCATTTGCATGGAATATCTTTTTCCATCCCCTCACTTTCAGTCTGTATGTATCCCTAGGTCTGAAGTGGGTCTCTTGTAGACAACATATATATGGGTCTTGTTTTTGTATCCATTCAGCCAGTCTATGTCTTTCGGTTGGAGCATTTAATCCATTTACATTTAAGGTAATTATTGATGTGTATGTTCCTTTTACCATTTTCTTAATTGTTTTGGGTTTGTTTTTGTAGGTCTTTTCCTCCTCTTGTTTTTCTTGCCTAGGGAAGTTCCCTTAGCATTTGTTTTATAGCTGGCTTGATGATGCTGAATTCTCTTAACTTTTGCTTGTCTGTAAAGGTTTTAATTCCTCTGTCGAACTGAATGAGTTCCTTGCCAGGTAGAGTAATCTTGGTTGTAGCTTTCTCCCTTTCATCACTTTGAACATTTCCTGCCACTCCCTTCTGGCTTGCAGAGTTTCTGCTGAAAGATCAGCTGTTAAGCTTATGGGAATTCCCTTGTATGTTGTTTGTTGCTTTTCCCTTACTGCTTAATTTTTTTTCTTTGTATTTAATTTTTGATAGTTTGGTTAATATGTGTCTTGGTGTGTTTCTCCTTGGATTTACCCTGTATGGGCCTCTCTGCACTTCCTGGACTTGACTGACTATTTCCTTTCCCATGTTATGGAAGTTTTCAACTATAATCTCTTTAAATATTTTCTCAGACCCTTTCTTTTTCCCTTATTCTTCTGGGACCCCTATGATTCCAATGTTGGTGTGTTTAATGTTGTCCCAGAGGTCTCTGAAGCTGTCCGCAATTCTTTTCATTCTTTTTTCTTTATTCGGCTCTGCTGGAGTTATTTCCACTATTTTATCTTCCAGATCACTTATCCATTCTTCTTCCTCAGTTATACTGCTCTTGATTCCTTCTAGAGAATTTTTAAGTTCATTTATTGTGTTGTTCATCATTGTTTGTTTGCTCTTTAGTTCTTATAGGTCCTTGTTAAACATTTCTTGTATTTTCTCCATTCTATTTCCAAGATTTTGGATCATCTTTGCTATCATAACCCTGAATTCTTTTTCAGGTAGACTGCCTATTTCCTCTTCTTTTGTTTGGTCTGGTGGCTTTTTACCTTGCTTCTTCATCTGCTGCATATTTCTGTGTCTTCTCATTTTGTTTAACTTACTGTGTTTGGGGTCTCCTTTTTGCAGGCTGCCGGCTCATAGTTCCTGTTGTTTTTGATGTCTGACCCCAGTGAATGAGGTTGTTTCAGTGGCTGTGTAGGCTTCCTGGTGGAGGGGACTGGTGCCTGTGTTTTGTTGGGTGGGGCTGGATCTTGTCTTTCTGATGGGAAAGACCATGTCTGGTGGTATGTTTTGGGGTGTCTGTGAACTTAGTATGATTTTAGGCAGCCTCTCTACTAATGGGTGTGTTCCTGTCTTGCTAGTGGTTTGGAATGGGATGTCCAGCACTGGAGCTTGCTGGCTGTTGGGTGGATCTAGGTCTTAGCGTTGAGATGGAGATGTTTGGGAGAATTCTTGCCAATTGATATTACGTGGGGCCAGGAGGTGTCTGGTGGTCCAACATTCTGCTCTTGGCTCTCCCACCTCGGAGCGTCAGGCCTGACACCAGGCCATAGCACCAACACCCTGTCAGCCACATGGCTCAGAAGACAAGGTAGAAGAAAAGAAAACAAAAATAAAAAAAAAAAGAAGAGAGCAACCAAACCAATAAGAAAATCCACCAATGATAACAAGCGCTAAAAACTAAATTATGATAAACATAAAAGTCAGAAACAAATCAGTTGCAGACAGCAAACCCCACGTCTACAGTTGCACCCAAAATCCTCCACCTCAATTTTGGGATGATTCGTCATCTAGTCAGGTATTCCACAGATGCAGGGTACATCAAGTTGATTGTGGGGATTTAATCCACTGCTCCTGAGGCTGCATGGAGAAATTTCCCTTTCTCTTCCTTTGGTCACACAGCTCCTGGGGTTCAGCTTTGGATTTGGCCCCGCCTCTGCGTGTAGTTTGCCCTCAGGCATCTGTTCCTTGCTGAGACAGGAGGGGGTTAAAGCAGTGGCTGATTAAGGTGCTCTTGCCCACTCAGGCCGGGGAGAGGGAAGGGTACGGTAGTCATAATTGGAATGCAGGGCGGTGGCAGACGCCAGCATGATGTTGCAACAGCCTGAGGTGCGCCTAGTGTTCTCCTAGGGAAGTTGTCCCTGGATCATGGGACCCTGGCAGTGGCAGGCTGCACACGCTCCCAGGGTGGGGTGGTGGTGTGGATAGTAACCTGTGCTTGCACACAGGATCCTTGGTAGCAGTAGAAGCAGCATTACCAGTTTCATACACATCTCTGGGGTCTTAGCTGATAGCTGTGGTTCGCACCCATCTCTGGAGCTTGCTTAGGCAGTGCTCTGCCTTCTGTGGGCACACCTGGAAGGAATCCCGTCTCCTTGGGCACCCCGAAACAATGGTCTCTTGCCTCTTTGGCAGGTCAAGACTTTTTCCTAGACTCCCTCCCGGCTAGCTGTGGCTCACTAGCCCCATCAGGCTGTCTTCACACAGCCAACCCCAGTCTTCTCCCTGGGGTCTGACCTCTGAAGCCTGAGCCTCAGCTCCCAGCCCCTACCTGCCCCAGCGGGTGTGCGGACAAGTCTTCGGGCTGGTGAGTGCTGGTTGGCACCGATCCTCCGTGTGGGAATCTCTCCACTTTGCCCTCTGCACCCCTGTTGCTGCACTTTCCTCTGTGGCTCCGAAGCTTCCCTACTGCCCACCCCCTGTCTCTGCCAGTGAAGAGGTTCCTAGTGTGTGGAAACATTTCCTCCTTCACAGCTCCCTCCCAGAGGTGCAGGTCCCATCCCTATTCTTTTGTCTTTGTGTTTTTTTTTTTTTTTCTTTTGCCCTATGCAGGTACGTGGGGAGTTTCTTGCCTTTTGGGAGGTCTGAGTTCTCCTGCCAGCATTCAGTAGGTGTTCCGTAGGAGTTGTTCCACAGGTAGATGTATTTTTGATGTATTTCTAGGGAGGAAGGTGATCTCCACATCTTACTTCTCTGCCATCTTGAAGGTCCTCCCTGCCCATATTAAAATCATTTTTTACTTATTAAGTTGTGTTAGTTTGGGATTGGTTCAAGGTGGTGGAGTAGAAGGATGTGTTCTCACTCCCTCTTGTGAGAGTGCCGGAATCACATTAGCTGCTGAACAGTCATCGACAGGAAGACACTGGAACTCACCAAAACAGATACCCCACATCCAAAGACGAAGGAGAAGCCACAATGAGATGGCAGGAGGGGTGCAGTCACAATAAAACCGAATCCCATAACTGCTGGGTGGGTGACTCACAAACTGGAGAACACTTATACCACAGAAGTCCACCCACTGGAGTGAAGGTTCTGAGCCCCACGTTAGACTTCCCAACCTGGGGGTCCGACAAGGGAAGGAGGAATTCCTAGAGAATCATACTTTGAAGGCTAGCGGGATTTGATTGCAGGACTTCGACAGCACTGGGGGAAACAGAGACTCCACTCTTGGAGGGCACACACAAAGTAGTGTGCACATAGGGTCCCAGGGGAAGGAGCAGTGACCCCATAGGAACCTAAATCAGACCTATCTTCTAGAGTTGGAGGGTCTCCTGCAGAGGCGGGGGTGGCTGTGTCTCACAGTGAGGACAAGGACACTGGAAGCAGAAATTCTGGGAAGTACTCCTCGGTGTGAGCCCTCCCAGAGACTGCCATTAGCCCCACCAAAGAGCCCGGGTAGTCTCCAGTGCTGGGTCCGCCTTGGGCCAAACAACCAACAGGGAGGGAAGGCAGCCCCACCAATCAGCCAACAAGCGGATTAAAGTCTTACTGAGCTCTGCCCACCAGAGCAAGAGCCAGCTCTACCCACCACCAGCCCCTCCAATCAGGAAATATGCATAAGCCTCTTAGGTAGCCTCATCCGCCAGAGGGCGGACAGCAGAAGCAAGAAGAACTACAATCCTGCAGCCGGTGGAACAAAAACCACATTCACAGAGACATAGACAAAATAAAAAGGCAGAGGACTATGTACCAGCTGAAGGAACAAGATAAAACCCCAGAAAAACAACTAAATGAAGTGGAGATAGGAAACTTTCCAGAAAAAGAATTCAGAAGAATTGTAGTGAAGATGATTCGGGACCTTGGAAAAAGAATGGAGGCAAAGATCGAGAAGATGCAAGAAATGTTTAACAAAGACCTAGGAGAATTAAAGAAAAAACAAACAGAGATGAGCAATACAATACCTGAAATGAAAAATACACTAGAAGGAATCAATAGAAGAACAACTGAGGCAGAAGAACGGATAAGTGACCTGGAAGACAGAATGGTGGAATTCACTGCTGCAGAACAGAATAAATAAAAAGGATGAAAAGGAATGAAGACAGCCTAAGAGACCTCTGGGACAACATTAAATGCAACAACATTCGCATTATAGGGGTCCCAGAAGGAGAAGAGAAAGAGAAAGGACCAGAGAAAATATTTGAAGAGATTATAGCCAAAAACTTCCCTAACATGGGAAAGGAAATAGCCACCCAAGTCCAAGAAGTGCAGAGACTCCCATACAGAATAAACCCAAGGAGAAACATGCCGAGACACATAGTAATCAAATTTTCAAAAATTAAAGACAAAGAAAAATTATTGAAAGAACCAAGGGAAAAACAACAAATAATATACAAGGGAACTCCCATAAGGTTAACAGCTGATTTCTCAGCAGAAACTCTACAAGCCAGAAAGAAGTGGCATGACATATTTAAAGTGATGAAAGGGGAAAACCTACAACCAAGATTACTCTACCCGGCAAGGATCTCATTCAGATACAATGGAGAAATCAAAAGCTTTACAGACAAGCAAAAGCTATGAGAATTCAGCACCACCAAACCAGCTCTACAACAAATGCTAAAGGAACTTCTCTAAGTGGGAAACACAACAGGAGAAAAGCACCTACAAAAACAAACCCAAAACAATTAAGAAAATGGTAATAGGAACATACATACTGATAATTACCTTAAATGTGAATGGATTAAATACTCCAACCAAAAGACAGGCTCACTGAATGGATACAAAAACAAGACCCATATATATGCTGTCTACAAAGACCCACTTCAGACCTAGGGACACATACAGACTGAAAGTGAGGGGATGGAGAAAGATATTCCATGCAAATGGAAATCAAAAGAAAGCTGGAGTAGCAATACTCATATCAGATAAAATAGACTTTAAAGTATGCTACAAGAGACAAGGGAGGACACTACATAATGATCAAGGGATGAATACAAAAAGAAGATATAACAAGTATAAATATATATGCACCCACCATAGCAGCACCTCAATACATAAGGCAACTGCTAACACCTATAAAAGAGGAAATCAACAGTAACAAAATAATAGTGGGGGACTTTAACACTGCAGTTACACCAATGGACACATCATCCAAACGGAAAATTAATAAGGAAACAGAAGCTTTAAATGACACAATTGACCAGATAGATTGAATTGATATTTGTAGGACATTCCATCTAAAAACAGCAGATTACACTTTCTTCTCAAGTGCTCATGGAACATTCTCCAGGATAGATCATATCTTGGGTCACAAATCACGCCTAAGTAAATTTAAGAAAATTGAAATCATATCAAGCATCTTTTTTGACCACAACACTATGAGATTAGAAATCAATTACAGGGAAAAAAGCGTAAAAAAACACAAACATATGGAGGCTAAGGAATACATTACTAAATAACCAAGAGATGGATGAAGAAATCAAAGAGGAAATCAAAAAATGCCTAGAGATAAATGTCAATGAAAACACGATGATCCAACACCTATGGGATGCAGCAAAAGCAGTTCTAAGAGGGAAGTTTATAGCAATACAAGCCTACCTCAAGAAACAAGAAAAATCTCAAGTACACAATCTAAACTTACACCTAAAGGAAGTAGAGAAAGAAGAAGAAACAAAACCCAAAGTTAGGGCTTCCCTGGTGGCACAGTGGTTGAGAGTCTGCATGCCGAGACAGGGGACACGAGTTCATGCTCCGGTCTGGGAAGATTCCACATGTGTGGAGTGGCTAGGCCCGTGAGCCATGGCTTCTGAGCCTGCGAGTCCGGAGCCTTGCTCCACAACGGGAGAGGCCACAACAGTGAGAGGCTCGCATACCACACACACACAAAAAAACCCCAATAAAACCCAAAGTTAGTAGAAGGAAAGAAATCATAAAGATCAGAGCAGAAAAATGAAATAGAAACAAAGAAAACAAATAGCAAAGATCAATAAAACTAAAAGCTGGTTCTTTGAGAAGATAAACAAAATTGATAAACCATTGGCCAGACTCATCAAGAAAAAGAGGGAGAGGACTCAAATCAATAAAATGAGAAATGAAAAAGAAGTTACAACAGAGTGCAGAAATACAAAGCATCCTAAGAGACTACTACAAGCAACTCTATGCAAATAAAATGGACAACCTGGAAGAAACGGACAAATTCTTAGAAAGGTATCACCTTCCAAGACTGAACCAGGAAGAAATAGGAAATATGAACAGACCAATCACAAGTAATGAAATTGAAACTGTGATTAAAAATCTTCCAACAAACAAAAGTCCAGGACCAGATGGCTTCACAGGTGAATTCTATCAAACATTTAGAGAAGAGCTAACACCCATCCTTCTCAAACTCTTCCAAAAAATTGCAGAGGAAGGAACACTCCCAAACTCATTCTATGAGGCCACCATAACCCTGATACCAAAACCAGACAAAGATGTCACAAAAAAAGAAAATTACAGACCAATACCACTGATGAATATAGATGCAAAAATCCTCAACAAAATACTAGCAAACAGAATCCAACAACACATTAAAAGGATCATACACCATGATCAAGTGGGGTTTATCCCAGGGATGCACGTATTCTTCAATATACTCAAATCTATCAAAGTGGTAAACCATATTAACAAATTGAAGAACAAAAACCATATGATCATCTCAATAGATGCAGAAAAAGCTTTTGAAAAAATTTCAACACCCATTTATGATAAAAACTCTCTGGAAATTGGGCATAGAGGGAACCTACCTCAACATAATAAAGGCCATATATACCATGTATGACAACTCACAGCAAACATCATTCTCAATGGTGAAAAACTGAAAGCATTTCCTCTAAGATCAGGAGCAAGACAAGGATGTCCACTCTCTCCACTATTATTCAACATAGTTTTGGAAGTCCTAGCCGTGGTAATCAGAGACAAAAAAGAAACAAAAGGAATCCAAATGGAAAAGAAGAAGTAGACTGTCACTGTTTGCAGATGACATGATACTATACATAGAGAATCCCAAAGATGCCACCAGAAAACTATTAGAGTTAATCAGTGAATTTGGTAAAGTTGCAAGGTACAAAATTAATGCACAGAAATCTCTTGCATTCTTATACACGAATGATGAAAAATCTGAAAGAGAAATCAAGGAAACACTCCCATTTACCACTGCAACAAAAAAGAATAAAATACCAGGAATAATCCTACATAGGGAGACAAAAGAACTTTATGCACAAAACTGTAAGACACTGCTGAAAGAAATTAAAGATGATACAAACAGATAGAGAGATACACCATGTTTTTGGATTGGAAGAATCAACATTGTGAAAATGACTATACTACCCAAAGCAATCTACAGATTCAATGCAATCACTATCAAATTACCAATGGCATTTTTTACAGAATTAGAACAAAATTCTTCAAATTTGTATGGAGACAGAAAAGACCCAGAATAGCCAAAGTAGTCTTGAGGGAAAAAACCGAGCTGGAGAAATCAGACTCCCTGACTTCAGACTATACTACAAAGCTACAGTCATCAAGACAATATGATACTGGCATAAAAACAGAAATATAGGTCAATGGAATAGGATAGAAAGCCCTGAGATAAATCCACTCACCTATGGTCAACTAATCTATGACAAAGGAGGCAAGGATATACAAAGGAGAAAAGACAGCCTCTTCAATAAGTGATGCTGGGAAAACTGGACAGCTACATGTAAAAGAATGAAATTAGAACACTCCCTAACACCATACACAAAAATAAACTCAAAATGGATTAGAGACCTAAATATAAGCCCGGAAACTATAAAACTCTTAGAGGAAAACATAGGAAGAACACTGTTTCACATAAATCACAGCAAGACCTTTTTGACCCACCTCCTAGAAGTAAAAACAAAAATAAACAAATGGGACCTAATGAAACTTAAAAGCTTTTGCAAAGCAAAGGAAACTACAAACAAGACCAAAAGACAGCCCTCAGAATGGGAGAAAATATTTGCAAATGAATCAGTGGACAAAGGATTAATCTCCAAAATATATAAACAGCTCATGCATCTCAATATTAAAAAAACAAACAACCCAATCCATAAATGGGCAGAAGACCTCAATAGACATTTCTCCAAAGAAGACAGACGGATGGCAAGAAGCACATGAAAAGCTGCTCAACATCACTAATTATTAGAGAAATGCAAATCAAAACTACAATGAGGTATCACCTCACACCAGTTAGAATGGCCATCATCAAAAAATCTACAAACAATAAATGCTGGAGAGGGTGTGTAGAAAAGGGAACCCTCTTGCACCGTTGGTGGGAATGTAAATTGATACAGCCACTATGGAGAACAGTATGGAGGTTCCTTAAAAAACTAAAAATAGAATTACCATATGACCCAGCAATCCCACTACTGAGCATATACCCAGAGAAAACCATAATTCAAAAAGACACATGCAATCCTACGTTCATTGCCGCACTATTTACAATAGCCAGGTCATGGAAGCAACCTAAATGCCCATCAACAGACGAATGGATAAAGATGTGGTACATATATACAATGGAATATTACTCAGCCATAAAAAGGAATGAAATTGGGTTATTTTTAGAGACGTGCATGGATCTAGAGACTGTCATACCGAGTGAAGTAAGTGAGAAAGAGAAAAACAAATATTGTATATTAACGCATATATGTGGAACCTAGAAAAGTGGCACAGATGAACTGGTTTGCAGGTCAGAAATTGAGACACAGACGTAGAGAACAAATGTATGGGCACCAAGGGGGGTTAATGCCAGGGTGTGGTGCTGGTGGTGTTGTGATGGATTGGGAGATTGGGATTGGCATATATACACTAATATGTATAAAATGGATAACTAGTAAGAACCTGCTGTATAAAATAATAAGTAAAATAAAATTCAAAAAAAGTTGTGTTAGTTCTTTATACATTTTGAATATTAACCCCTTATCTGACATATGGCTTGTAAAAATTTCCTCCAAGTCTGTAGGCGGCCATTGCATTTTGTTTATTATTTATTTTGCTGTGCAGAAGCTTTTGAGTTTGATGTATTCCCTGTTGTTGATTTTTATTTGTATTGATTGTGCTTTTGATGTCATATTCAAAATATCATTGGCAAGACCAATATCTTTGGGCTTCTTCTCTATGTTTTCTTTAGGAGTGTTATGGTATTAGGTCTTATGTTTAAGTTTTTGATCCATTTTGAGTTAATTTTTATGAATGGTGTGAGAAAGGGGTCTAATTTCATTGTTCTGCATGTATTTCTCCAGTTTTCCCAGCACCATTTGTTGAATAGAGTATCTTTTCCCCATTGAAGAGACTATCTTTTCCCCATTGGGTTCTTGGTTCCCTTGTTGAATATTAGCTGACCATAAAGGTCGTGTTTTAATTTTGGACTCTCTGTTCTCTTCCATTGGTCTTGTTGTCTATTTTGGTGCCAATGCCACGTTTTTTTATTACTATGGCTTGCTGATGCTATGATCTTATATATCCCAATATATAAGGAAATCCCAAGGAGTGAATCAAAACACTGTTGTAATTAATTGATGATTTTAGTAAAGTAGCAGGTTACAAAATCTACTTATAGAAATCTGTGGCATTCCTTTACATTAATGAGGAAGCATTGGAATAAGAAATAAAGAAAACTATCCCATTCACAATAGCATCAAAAACAATAAAATATTTAGGAATAAATTTACCAGAAAAGTAAAAGTTCTGGAAGATGAAAACTGCAAGACTTTGCTGAAAGCAATTGAGGAAAATACAAAGGGAAAGGCATCCCTTCTTCATGGATCAGAAGAATTAATATTGTTAAAATGACCATACCACCCAAAGCCATCTAGAGATTCAACACAATCCCCATCAAAATACCAAAGGAATTCTTCACAGAAATAAAAGAAACAATCCTAAAATTTGTGTGGAAACACAAAAGACCCCGAGTAGCAAAAGCATTCCTGAGAAAAAAGAACAAAATAGCAGGTATCACAATTCCTGATTTCAAACTATCCTATCAGTGTTTTGAACTCACTTCCTTTATTCTAAATCTGCAGAAAGGCATAGCAATTCATTTTCTCAAGTAAGGGAATCAGTTATGACAAATGCTAATGTTTTAGGAGATCTCACCGAAGACTTTTCTCTTAAGAATGTGTAACATCCTGGCTTTGATCCCTGTGTATGCAAACTAAAAGTATCATTTCATTATTCCTAAAAGTACACTAATATTATATATTGGCATATTTTCTATATTATTTATTTACAATATTTGAATTTTCATAAAATGTAATTGGATACACAACAGCAATTCATTTGGGTTTATATTTGGTAAACTGATATTATAATATATATTACAGGACCTATAAATTTTATTTTAGGAAATTTTCCTATGATTAATTCTGTTTCTCTGCTCTTTTCCCCAAAGCTGCAACGCAAATAAAGATATTTTCATTTTACCTCACTTAATTTTCAAAAATTGTGTTGATAAGGACATGAGAGGCAAAAATCCACAGTTTTTCATAGGATTGTGGGTTGTAGAGGATATTTAATGTCAGATGAACATAGTCCCTAATAGATGCCATCTGCTGGAGAACAAATGACTTATCTATAGAGCCCTGTGCTTAGTGTCTGGTTACTGTAAAGAAGTGGTTAGTAAAAGACAGGTAGTTAAATAAAAAACAATTTTTGGATTTTAATTGCTTTTATTTGAAAAAATGTAAAGTATTATAATTTGCAAGATTTTTGGATGTGTAAGCTTTTAAAACAATTCCCTGGCGGTCCAGTGGTTAAGACTTAGCCTTCCAATGTGGAGCGTGTGGGTTTGATCCCTGGTTGGGGAACTAAGATCCCACGTGCCTCAGGGCCAAAAAACCAAAACATAAAATAGAAGCAACATTGTAACAAATTCAATAAAGACTTAAAAAAATGGTCCACATCAAAAAAAAAATCTTAAAAAAACCCCAAAACAATTAGTGGAAATGCTATTAGGTAATGAAACTTGTAGAATAGGAAGCTTGGTTTTTAGCAGGTTTTTAGCATTAGTTAAAATGTGCTAGCCACATGGTTTGGTAATTCTTGAATTTAAATACTTTGGAGCCATCATATAAATATATCTCAAACATATATGCCTACTGAAGGATCGGGGCTGAGTGCCATGTTACACTGCCTTACTAACTTTGCTTTTGTAATCTTAGTACTTATGTTCTTATTTCTTTTCTATCTGAAAAAGATGAAATTACTGGAACAAGAACTTCCTCTCTAGAACTAAAGATTTTGCATTGTCAGTTAAGTATGGTTAACCCTTGATGTGATGTTTGTTGTAAACACTTTTGGTTTATGTGACATTTTAGTAAAAACAAGTGAATTTAGAATGGAGAACAAAAATCAAAGAAATTCAGGTTCATCATAATATATTGCATTTTATTCCTCTTACATCACAGTGTTAAGAGTACATTTGGCAAAAAATCTGAGTTAATCATAAAAGTGTTATTAGATGTTGAACTATTTTTCTTTTAAATTGAATTCCAAAAATATTCAGAGATAAAGTGCAGCTTGTTTATATTGTTGATGGTGATAGGGATACATGCCTGCCTGAAATGATTCACAGGGAGTTAGACACAATCCAGTACACACTGTGTTTTGATGGACTGTGAGTAGCTGTGACTGGGTGACTCTAATGAAATATAGGAAAGTCCTCTGACTACTTTTTAAATAATTGCTTTAGAAGCTGTTTTTCTTTTTAATTAAAAAAATTTTTTTAATTTATTTTATTTATTTAATTGTGGCTGTGTTGGGTCTTCGTTGCTGCGTGCTGGCTTTCTCTAGTTGCAGCGAGAGGGGGTTACTCTTTGTTGCGGTGCACGGGCTTTTCATTGCAGTGGCTTCTCTTGTTGCGGAGTACGGGCCCTAGGCGTGCGGGCTTCAGTAGTTGTGGCACGTGGGCTCAGTGGTTGCAGCTCGGGGGCTCTGGAGTGCAGGCTCAGTAGTTGTGGCGCCCGGGCTTAGTCGCTCCACTGCATGTGGGCTCTTCCCAGACCAGGGCTCAAACCCGTGTCCCCTGCATTGGCAGGTGGATTCTCAACCACTGCACCACCAGGGAAGCCCCTGTTTTTCTTAATAATAATGCTATCAATTGAATTTTTGTAATGCTTGATCGATTTTTCAACGCTTTTCATACTTTTGCTTGCCTCCTCTTACTTGATCCCCACAACAACCATGTGAGAAAGGTAACTTAAACATCATTTCTATTTTACAAATGCGGAAAATAAGGTTCAGAGAACTGGTATCACTCATTTGTGTAGCGAGGAAGTTCTAGAGTCAGAATTAGAATGGAGATAACAGATGTGAAATGTTTAGCACCTTGCTTGACGTTTAGTAATTACAAAGTGAATGTTCCGTGCTGTTTAAATATATTATCATCATCCTTATCTTCCAGTCCTTTTTGCACTATACTACAACACTGTTTCTTTTAGAAACATGCTATTTTTGTGTATAAAGTAATATCTGAAAGCAGGTATAGTGACAACTCAGTTTCATATTTCTTGAACTCATTTTTGCGAGTGAATGTTGCTTAACTGGTAATGAAACATGATAATGTATGAAAGAGCTAACCAGTGCCATGCTGTTAGTCATTCAAAAATGGTAGTTCCCTATCTCTTATTTTCCTCAGACTTCTTTTTGTCTGAGATACTGAATTTTTAGTATACTGCATTGCAAAATTACTACTGTAGGTAAGAAGAGCAAAATAACTTTTATATAATATAGTTAATATTAATTAAATAAATACATGTTATATATATATCAGATATATAGAACACTGTGTTTCATGCTGTGATACTAACACAGAGGTATAATACTTAGTTATTTTCTCAAAAAGTGTCAAATTTAGTTGGGGAGGCATTATAGAAACACATGAAAAATTAAATAATACAAGGTTTATCACAAGGCTGTATGTAATTAATTGCCAAAAGAATGCTATCAACTCAGAATTGAAGGTGGTCAAAGTTTGAAGGCTTCCTGGAGGAGACTAGAGTCTAGGAGACTAGACTGGGCCGTGTTATCAGGATCTGAAAGCCCAGAAGGAAGGGAGACATCAGACAGATCAGAACTTAGAGGTCATGCTAACTTTCCAACAGTCTGAGATAATATCTTTTAACAATCAGTAAATCAAGCCTCTTGCCTGTATTGACAATTTATTCTCAGTCTAATGATAAGGAGAACTCTTTTCTTTTGAGAGCTTGGCTTATCTCTTTGGATAACTTTATAATTTGTACTGCCTTAGAAACTAGAGTACACACAGGCATGTACCATTTTCGACACATATTGCAATATTCTTGATGTGCTAAACTTACAAAATGTGAAGATAGTGTTTTTAAGTTAAGTAATTAGCCGTTATGGGGCTTGAGTATATAATATGAAGATCAGATAATGGAGTTTCTGGGTCATATGGTAACTCTATATTTAACTTTTTGAAGAACTGCCAAACTTTTCAAAAGCCTCTGCACCATTTCAACATCTCCACAGGCAGTGTATGAAGGCTCCAATTTCTCCACAAAATGTGCTTTATTTTTTTAACAGAGAAACATTTACATTGTAGGAAAAGCTGGCGAATTTATGTTTATTATATTTTGAAATATTACCATTTGATAAAAAGACAAGATATGAAACATATAAAAGACTTTTAAAATGTAGTCCTTTTATATCTATTTGTCACTGACTGTCCAGTTTGCAGTTTGTCTTTTTGCCAACATAAAGAATAAGGAATCAGCAAGCGAAAGTGATAAAAAAGAATTTTACTCCGTAGGGAAGTTTCTAATTTCTGGCCCAAAGTCTCAAAGTTCACGGCTTGCTGAAAGCCAGTAAGGTATCCCTCAAGGCTCCTGTGTTTCAGGAAGTAAGTGCATGATTCATTAGGGAAAGAAACTGTCCTCGCCCCATCATTTTGGGTGCACTTTGAATCTAAAAGTCAAGGAAAACTAATAAAATTAGATAGTATTTTTGACATGCCAAAAAAAGTCTGTGTAAAAGGTATAAATTTTATAGTTTCAGGTTGTTAAAATTTTTTAAGAATTTTTTGGGGGGGGATTTATGAATATTATTTTTGAAATTAAACACACTAAGGAGCAGATTATACCAGTACTAGGAATACTTTTGTCCCATTTGAAAGTGATGTTCCTTATGTTTGTTTGAAAAATATTGGTCTTTAATCTTCTTTGGTAAAGAACATAGGTTTTCTTTTTTAAGGAATACTTGCTCTTATAGCTGTTTCTAGCCTTACCATCAAACAAGCTTTGTTCTTCAAGAATAATTCACAGTAAATAATGCAATGCCTCTGAAAGTCTCTCTGGAATATCAGAATTAATTTAAAACAGAATTCTGACATGTTGATAAGTTCCAAATTATATTTGGAAATCATATCTTTTTTGGATTTTATTTTTCTCCTCTTTACATTTGTAAAACTTTTTATTCATTGGGTATTTACTCAGTGCTTATTATAGGCAAAACACTGTGCTAAGCATCAGGGAACATTTTATAACGGATTATTTCATTCACTTAATATTTATAAAATACCCACAGCATATAGAGCATTGTGACAGGCACCGTGGTAAATAATTCCTGGCCTCTAGGAACTAGCACTCTATTGTATTTGAGGGAGAGTAGATATATACACATGAAATAAGTTAAGTAGCCGTGCAGGAATTAAGTGCCTGAGTGGTTTAATTATGTTCAGAGAAGGTCGAAGTCAGCATGAATGAGAATGTTAGTAATAGGTGTCATGGAAAAGATGGACCCTGAAATGGGCTCAGGAAATTGTTAGAATTTGGATAGTGTTAGGGGAGTTGAAAGGAAAGGACCTGGTGGTACTAGAGACCATGGATAAATTGTGAAAAGTCACAATGGTGGTGAGGTTCCTGTCTGGATAGCAAAGGAGCAGATCATCTCCTTTTTCTTCAAGTTGAGGATCCTAGGAGAAAGTGAAATCTTTACAGGAGAAGGCATGTGGGCGTG
The DNA here is from genome assembly GCF_964165515.1 of Mesoplodon bidens. Lineage (NCBI taxonomy): Eukaryota > Metazoa > Chordata > Mammalia > Artiodactyla > Ziphiidae > Mesoplodon > Mesoplodon bidens. The sequence continues at coordinate 63,296,124 of NC_138162.1, read as the reverse complement.
TTGTGACCTGAGGGGAGACCTTGGTTCAGTAAAGAGTTTCAGCAATAGGATTGGATTGACACAGTCTGACATGGAACTAGCATTGCTTGCTGATGGCTTTGATTTAGGGATGGAGAGGATCTGGTGAAAGAAGGAGGAATTAAGACTTACTACAAAGTTTTTGACTGGAACAATTGGGTAGATGTTGGTTCAATGTACTCGTAAAGAGGACTATTATAAACACCTTTAGGAGGAAAAACAGCAGTACTTGAGATGGTTATGAGGTATCTAGGGGGAGATGCCTAGTGGGCAGTCAGGTCTGTAATTCTGGATTTCAGTGGATCTGCCAGGAATGCAGAAATGTAATTGTTAAGAAATAATCCAAACTCTCAGTATTTATTAGCATTAATATTAGTGTGGTTTTCTTAATCTCATATTTGTCAATAAGAGCTTTAAAAATTTAAGTACTTAATTTCATTATTTTAAAATCTTTATTTCAAATATCCCACTCTGCTAATCCTAGTTATTTAATTGAATGTTGTCCTGGTTGATTTTTTTTTGATAACCGTTAATACTTGGTATCTTGATTATATAAACCAAGAATGATTTAGGACAACAGACGGTTGTTAGACAAAGTCTTTCAGAGATTGTTTATTTTTATTTATATACAGACTTCACATATATTATTTTTTAATAATTTCTTTTTTAAAAAAATCGAGCTAACTCTGATTTATAACATTACATAAATTTCATGTGTACAGCATTTTAATTCGACTTCTGAATACACTATAGCATGCCCACCACCAAAAGTCTGGTTTCCATATATCACCATACAGTTGACCCTTTTTAACCATTTTGCCCTCCCCTGACCCTTTCCCTCTGTAACCACTACTCTGTTATCTGTGTCTACATGTTTGTTTTTGTTTGGTTTTTCATTTATTTTGTTTTTGTTTGTTTGTGTTTTATATTCCACATATGAGTGAATTGATAGGGTATTTGTCTTTCTCTCTCTGACTCATTTCACTTAGCATAATACCTTCAAAGTCCACCCTTGTTGAAAATGGCAAGATTTCATCTTCTTTATGGCTTAATAGTATTCCATTGCTTGTATATACCACATCTTCTTTATCCATTCATCTGTTGATGGGCAGTGAGGTTGTTTCCATATCTCAGCTCTTGTAAATAATGCTGCAGTGAACATAGGGGTACATATATGTATGGTTAGGCTACACTCAAGATGCCTATTCTCTTGCTCTCTGTACATCCTCTGCTAGACCAGTCCCTGCTTCACTCACATGACTATCCAGTTGTCTTAATTGTAAGGCTTAATTAGCTCCTGGTAACTGATGAGCCCACCTGACATCAATTCCCCCTATAAATGGTAGCCTCCTTCTCCCCTGAGTAGCAAAGACTGTTGTCATGTCCTGCCCAGCATCTGCCCCACATGGTGAGGTGTAGCTCCAGGACCCTTTGTGTAAGATCCCCCTGTCCAATAAATCACTACTGTCTGTCACTGTCTCTGGGCTCTTTCTTCAGTGTCAAGGCTTGGCAACTCCAAGACTTGCAGGCCTGCAGAGTGCAGTGCAATAATATATATTTTCGAATTAGTGTTTTCATATTTGGATAAATTTGGAGAAGTGGAACAGCTGGATCATATGGTAGTAAATTAAGTATATACTTAATTTTTTGAGCAATCTCCATACTGTTTTCTACAGTGGCTGCACCAGTTTACATTCCCACCAATAGTGCACAAGTGTTCCCTTTTCTCCACATCCTCACCAATACTTATTTGTTGTCTTTTTGATAATTAGTCATTCTAATGCACATGAGATTGAGACTGAGGGTAGTCATCAGTTAGATCCATTAAACTGTAACTTGCTTAATAAATAATGAACTGTAACCTGCCTTCACTGATCAAGCTTGCTTTAATTGTTCTGTAAGCATCAGGTAGCCTAAAAAATGTTTGCCTGAGTTGTTTTTCAGGAACTTGGAGTCAGCTGTGTCCAGTTAGAGTTTGATCTGGTGAGGACTGGTGGGATCACCAACCCTCCAAATGGGCATGCGTGAATGTACAATCAGTGACCTTTTGACGTCAGAAGGCCCAAAACTCCACCTACAGAACGTGCATCCCGAGGAGAAGCATGTAGCTTACTTGCACCTGTGCAGAATGATGATACCTCACCTTTTTCTTGTCTCCAATTACTTTCCCCACACTCCCCATGCCTCAGCTTTACCCAGAAGTATCCCAAGCCCTTCATCTTTGGGGAGGTGGATTTGAGATTTGTTCTCCCGTCTCTTTGCTTGGCTGCCTCGTGAAGAAACCCTTTCTCTGCTGCAAATCTTTGTCTCAGCGTTTGGCTTGCTGCAGCTTAGACAAATGGACGTGGTTTGGTAACAAGATAATATTTCATTGCTGTTTTAACTTGCAGTTTTCTAATAATTGGTGATGTTGAACACCTTTTCATGTGACTGTTGGCTGTCTTTATTTCTTCTTGGGGAAAAATGTGTATTCAGATGCTCTGCCCACTTTTTAATTGAGTTGTTTGTTGTTGAGTTGTATGAGTTCTTTTATGTTTTGGATATTGGCTGCTTATAGATATATGATTTGCAAATTTCTTCTCCCATTTGGTAGGTTGTCCTTTTGTTTTGTTAATGGTTTCTTTTGCTGTACAGAAGCTTTTTAGTTTGATGTAGTCCCATTTGTATATTTTGTTCTCATTTCCCTTGCCTTAGGAGACATATCTAGAATGATATTGCTAAAGCTGATGTGAGAGAGCATACTGCTGCCTATGTTTTTTTCTAGGATTTTTATGGCTTCACTTCTTACATTCAAGTCTTTAATCCATTTTGAGTTAATTTTTGTATATGGTGTAAGATAGTGATCTAGTTTCATTCTTTTGCATGTGGCTGTCCAGTTTTCCCAACACCATTTATTGAAGAGACTGTCCTTTATCCATTGTATGTTCTTTACTCCTTTAATATAAATTAATTGTCCATATATGTGAGAGTTTATATCTGGACTTTCAGTTCTGTTCCATTGATCTGTCTGTCTGTTTTTCTGCCAATACCATGCCGTTTTGATTAGTATAGCTTTGTAGTATAATATGAAATAAGGGAATGTGATACCTTGAACTTTTTTTTTTCCCCTTGGGATTGCATTGGCTATTATTGGTTCCATACATATTTTAGCATTTTTTTGCTCTATTTTTGTGAAAAACATTATTGAGATTTTGACAGAGATTGCACTGAATCTATAGATTACTATAAGTAATATGGACATTTTAACAGTTGTAATTCTTCCAATCTGTGAACACAGAATATCTTTCTATTTTTTCATGTCTTCAGTGTTTTCAACAGTGTCTTATAGTTTTCGGTCTACAGGTCTTTCACCTCCTTGGTTGAATTTACTCCTAGGTATTTTATTCTTTTTGTTGTGATTGTAAATGTGATTTTTAAAAAAATTTCTCTTTCTGCTAGTTTGTTGTTAGTGTATAGAAACACAAAACAGATTTTTGTATACTGATTTTGTACCCTGCAACTTGACTGTATTCATTTATTATTTTTAATAGTTTTTTGGTGGCAACTTTAGGTTTTTCTATATATAAAATACTATCATCAGCAGATAGGGACAGTTTTACTTCTTCTTTTCCAATTTGGGTGTCTTTTATTTCTTTTTCATGCCTAATTGCTCTGGCTAGGACTTCTAATACCAAGTAGAATATGAGTGGTGAGAGTGGACATCCTTGTTTTGTTCCTGATCTTAGAGGGATAGCTTTTAATTTTTCACCATTGAGTATGATGCTAGTGGGTTTGTCATAAATAGCCTTTATTATGTTACAGTACCTTCCTTCTATACCCATTTTATTGGGAGCTTTTATTATAAATAGGTGTTGAATCTTGTCAAATGTTTTTTCTGCATCTGTTGAGATAATCATGTGATTTTTATCCTTTGTTTTGTTAATGTGGTATATCATGTTGATTGATTTGCAGATATTGAACAATCCTTGCATTCCTGGAATAAATCCCACTATCATGGTGTATGATCCTTTTAATGTACTGTTGTATTTGGTTTGCTAATGGTTTTTTTTTTTTTTGGCCATGCTGCGTGGCTTGTGGGATCTTAGTTCCCCAACCAGGGATTGAACCCGAGCCCTCGGCAATAAAAGCTTGGAGTCCTAACCACTGGACCACCGGGGAATTCCCAGTTTGCTAATATTTTGTTGAGGATTTTTCCGTTTATGTTCATTAAAGATATTGGCATATAATTTTATTTTTTTGTCCTGTGCTTGTCTGGTTTTGGTATCAAGATAATGTTGGCCTTATAAAATGCATTAGCAAGTGTTCTCTCCTCTTCAATTTTTTGGAAGATTTTGAGAATGATAGGTATTGAATCATCTTTGAATATTTGGTAGAATTTACCACTTCATACATATTCTTAGTCTTATTTTTATTCTTTTAGCAATTTGTGAATAGCATCTCTTTCTTACAATACAAACTATATGATGAGTCTCATGAAATCATTCATAGTGGTAGTAATTAATATTAACTAGCACTTTTAAATAAATAACCAATACAAATGATCAAAATATGGGAGCCATAAAATGACATGAGGATCTTTAAAATTGCTTTATTACATCACTACTGCTTCTACCAACCAGGTGGCCTAAAATGAAAACTGGCTGTGTAAGTCAAGAATCTCAATTCTGTTTTCCAGAAATTCCAGTGTGCTCCTGTTTTTCCTCTATATAGAGAGAAGTAGGGTATTTTTTGTAATATATTCCCGATTTTTATCCATTTCTAACCATGTTTTAATTGCTCTCTTATCCTCATCCCAGGACTATCTGTTTCTGGCTGTCTCTCTGAAATGCTTTAACTTTAACCTGATGCTCTGTGGAAATGGACCAGCTGTATAGAGTAGAGGAATCTATCATGCAGTAAAATTAAATCTTTTTGCAATACGTTTACTTTACTTTTATCTCTCCTTCCACAATCCATTTGATTTTGACCAGTGACTGATTTTTTTTGAAATATTTAAAATATCATTAGCAAATATATCTTTTAACAATTTTTTTTTGGTCAAAAAACTGATATTTGTTAAAAACCGACTTCTGCCTGAGACTTTGATATCTGTAAAAGTGTAGAACCCAAATGCTTAGATTCATGTTTTTTTCTTTTTAATGTCTTTTTTGGAGTATAACTACTTTACAATGGTGTGTTAGTTTCTGCTTTATAACAAAGTGAATCAGTTATACATATACCTATGTCCCCATATCTCTTCCCTCTTGTGTCTCCCTCCCTCCCACCCTCCCTATCCCACCCCTCTAGGTAGTCACAAAGCACCAAGCTGATCTCCCTGTGCTGTGCAACTGCTTCCCACTAGCTCTCTGTTTTACATTTGGTAGTGGATATATGTCCATGCCACTCTCTCACTTTGACCCAGCTTACCCTTCCCCCTCCCTGCATCCTCAAGTCCATTCTCTAGTAGTCTGTGTCTTTATTCCTGTCTTGCCCCTAGGTTCTTCATGACCTTTTCTTTTCTTTTTTTTTAGATTCCATACATATGTGTTAGCATATGGTATTTGTTTTTCTCCTTCTGACTTACTTCACTCTGTATGACAGACTAGGTCCATCCACCTCACTACAAATAACTCAATTTCGTTCCTTTTTATGGCTGAGTAATATTCCATTGTTTATATGTGCCACATCTTCTTTATCCATTCATCTGATGATGGACACTTAGGTTGCTTCCATGTCCTGGCTATTGTAAATAGAGCTGCAATGAACATTGTGGTACCTGACTCTTTCTGAATTATGGTTTTCTCAGGGTATATGCCCAGTAGTGGGATTCCTGGGTCGTATGGTAGTTCTATTTGTAATTTTTTAAGGAATCTCCATACTGTTCTCCTTAGTGACTGTATCAGTTTACATTCCCACCAAAAATACAAGAGGGTTCCCTTTTCTCCACACCCTCTCCAGCATTATGGTTTGTAGATTTTATGATGATGGCCATTCTGACCAGTGTGAGATGATATCTCATTGTAGTTTTGATTTGCATTTCTCTAATGATTAATGATGTTGAGCATTCTTTCATGTGTTTGTTGGCAATCTGTATATCTTCTTTGGAGAAATGTCTGTTAAGGTCTCCTGCCCATTTTGGGATTGGGTTGTTTGTTTTTTTGATATTGAGCTGCATGAGCTGCTTGTAAATTTTGGAGATTAATCCTTGTCAGTTGCTTCATTTGCAAATATTTTCTACCATTCTGAGGGTTGTCCTTTCGTCTTGTTTATGGTTTCCTTTGCTGTGCAAAAGCTTTTAAATATCCTTAGGTCCCATTTGTTTATTTTTGTTTTTATTTCCATTTCTCTAGGAGGTGGGTCAAAAAGGATCTTGCTGTGATTTATGTCAAAGAGTGTTCTGCCTATCTTTTCCTCTAAGGGTTTGGTAGTGTCTGACCTTACATTTAGGTCTTTAATCCATTTGGAGTTTATTTTTGTATATGGTGTTAGGGAGTATTCTAATTCCATTCTTTTACATGTGGCTGTCCAGTTTTCCCAGGACCACTTATTGAAGAGGCTGGCTTTTCTCCGCTGTATATTCTTGCCTCCTTTATCAAAGATAAGGTGACCATATGTGTGTGGGTTTATCTCTGGGCTTTCTATCCTATTCCATTGATCTATATTTCTGTTTCTGTGCCAGTACCATACTGTCTTGATTATTGTAGCTTTGTAGTATAGTTTGAAGTCAGGGAGCCTGATTCCTCCAGCTCCATTTTTCTTTCTCAAGATTGCTTTGGCTATTCGGGGTCTTTTGTGTTTCCATACAAATTGTGACATTTTTTGTTCTAGTTCTGTGAAAAATGCCAGTGGTAGTTTGATAGGGATTGCATTGAATCTGTAGATTGCTTTGGGTAGTAGAGTCATTTTCATAATGTTGATTGTTCCAATCCAAGAACATGGTATATCTCTCCATCTATTTGTATCATCTTTAATTTCTTTCATCAGTGTGTTATAATTTTCTGCATACAGCTCTTTTGTCTCCTTAGGTAGGTTTATTCCTAGATATTTTTTTCTTTTTGTTGCAGTGGTAAATGGGAGAATTTTCTTGATTTCACTTTCAGATTTTTCATCATTAGTGTACAGGAATGCCAGAGATTTCTGTGCATTAATTTTGTATCCTGCTACTTTACCAAATTCATTGATTAGCTCTAGTAGTTTTCTGGTAGCACCTTTAGGATTCTCTATGTATAGTGTCATGGCATCTGCAAACAGTGACAGCTTTACTTCTTCTTTTCCGATTTGGATTCCTTTTATTTCCTTTACTTCTCTGATTGCTGTGGCTAAAACTTCCAAAACTATGTTGAGTAAGAGTGGTGAGAGTGGGCAACCTTGTCTTGTTCCTGATCTTAGTGGAAATGGTTTCAGTTTTTCACCATTGAGGACGATGTTGGCTGTGGGTTTGTCATATATGGCCTTTATTATGTTGAGGAAAGTTCCCTCTATGCCTACTTTCTGCAGGGTTTTTATCATAACTGGGTGTTGAATTTTGTCGAAAGCTTTCTCTGCATCTATTGAGATGATCATATGGTTTTTCTCCTTCAATTTGTTAATATGGTGTATCACGTCGATTGATTTGCGTATATTGAAGAATCCTTGCATTCCTGGAATAAACCCCACTTGATCATGGTGTATGATGCTTTCAATGTGCTGTTGGATTCTGTTTGCTAGTATTTTGTTGAGGATTTTTGCATCTATCCTCATCAGAGATATTGGCCTGTAGTTTTCTTTCTTTGTGACATCTTTGTCTGTTTTTGGTATCAGGGTGATGGTGACCTCATAGAATGAGTTTGGGAGTGTTCCTCCCTCTGCTATATTTTGTAAGAGTTTGAGAAGCATAGGTGTTATCTCTTCCCTAAATGTTTGATAGAATTCTCCTGTGAAGCCATGCAGTCCTGGGTTTTTGTTTGTTGGAAGATTTTTAATCACAGTTTCAATTTCAGTGCTTGTGATTGGTCTGTTCATATTTTCTATTTCTTTCTGGTTCAGTCTCAGAATGTTGTGCATTTCTAAGAATTTCTCCATTTCTTCCAGGTTGTCCATTTTATTGGCATAGAGTTGCTTGTAGTAATCTCTCATGATCCTTTGTATTTCTGCAGTGTTAGTTGTTACTTCTCCTTTTTCATTTCTAATTCTATTGATTTGAGTCTTCTCCCTTTTTTTCTTGATGAGTCTGTCTAATGGTGTATCAATTTTGTTTATCTTCTCAAAGAACCAGCTTTTAGTTTTATTGATCTTTGCTGTCATTTCCTTCATTTCTTTTTCCTTTATTTCTGATCTGATATTTATGATTTCTTTCCTTCTGCTAACTTTGGGGTTTTTTTGTTCTTCTTTCTCTAATTGCTTTAGGTTTAAGGTTGGTTTGTTTATTTGAGGTGTTTCTTGTTTCTTAAGGTAGGATTGTATTGCTATAAACTTCCCTCTTAGAACTGCTTTTGCTGCATCCCATAGGTTTGGGTCATCATGTTTTCATTCTCATTTTTTTTTTTTTTTTAGAAGAAGCTGGGTTTTTTTTTTTTTTTAACCCCACATTTGTTTATTTATTTATTTTTGGCTGTGGTGGGTCTTTGTTTCTGTGCGAGGGCTTTCTCTAGTTGTGGCAAGCGGGGGCCACTCTCTTCATCGCGGTGTGCGGGCCTCTCACTGTCGCGGCCTCTCTTGTTGCGAGGCACAGGCTCCAGACGCACAGGCTCAGTAGTTGTGGCTCACAGGCCTAGTTGCTCCGCGGCATGTGGGATCTTCCCAGACCAGGGCTCGAACCCGTGTCCCCTGCATTAGCAGGCAGAGTCTCAACCACTGCGCCACCAGGGAAGCCCTCATTCTCATTTTTTTCTAGGTAGTTTTTGATTTCCTCTGTGATCTCTTGGTTATTAAGTAGTGTATTGTTTAGCCTCCATGTGTTTGTATGTTTTACAGTTTTTTTCCTGTAATTGATATCTAGTCTCATAGTGTTGTGGTCGGAAAAGATACTTGATACTATTTCAATTTTTAAAATTTACCAAGGCTTGATTTGTGACCCAAGATATGATCTATCCTGGAGAATGTTCCATGAGCACTTGAGAAGCATGTGTATTCTGTTGTTTTGGATGGAATGTCCTATAAATATCAATTAAGTCCATCTTGTTTAAAGTATCATTTAAAGCTTGTGTTTCCTTATTTATTTTCATTTGAATGATCTGTCCATTGATTAAAGTGCGGTGTTAATGTCCCCTACTATGATTGTGTTACTGTCGATTTCCCCTTTTATGGCTTTTAGTATTTGCCTTACGTATTGTGGTGCTCCTATGTTGGGTGCATAAATATTTACAATTGTTATATCTTCTTCTTGGATCGATCCCTTGATCATTCTGTAGTGTCCTTCTTTGTCTCTTGTAATAGTCTTTGTTTTAAAGTCTTTTTTTCTGATATGAGAATTGCTACTCCAGCTTTGTTTTGATTTCCATTTGCATGGAATATCTTTTTCCATCCCCTCACTTTCAGTCTGTATGTGTCCCTAGGTCTGAAGTGGGTCTCTTGTAGACAGCATATATACGGGTCTTGTTTTTGTATCCATTCAGCCACTCTGTGTCTTTTGGTTGGAGCATTTAATCCATTTACATTTAAGGTAATTATTGATATGTATGTTCCTATTACCATTTTCTTAATTGTTCTGTGTTTGGTTTTAGGTCTTTTCCTACTCTTGCGTTTCCTGCCTAGAGAAGTCCCTTTAGCATTTGTTGTAAAGCTGGTTTGGGGGTGCTGAATTCTCTTAGCTTTTGCTTGTCTGTAAAGGATTTAATTTCTCCATCAAATCTGAATGAGATCCTTGCTGGGTAGAGTAATCTTGGTTTTAGGTTTTTCTCCTTCATCACTTTAAATATGTCCTGCCACTCCCTTCTGGCTTGCAGAGTTTCTGCTGAATGTTCAGCTGTTAACCTTATGGGGATTCCCTTGTGTGTTTTTTGTTGTTTTTCCCTTACTGCTTTTAATATTTTTTCTTTGTATTTAATTTTTGAGAGTTTGATTAATATGTGTCTTGGCGTGTGTCTACTTGGATTTATCCTGTATGGGACTCTCTGTGCTTCCTAGACTTGATTCACTATTTCCTTTCCCATATTAGGGAAGTTTTCAACTATAATCTCTTCAAATATTTTCTCAGTCCCTTCTTCTCTTCTTCTTCTGGGACCCCTATAATTCGAATCTTGGTGTGTTTAATGTTGTCCCAGAGGTCTCTGAGGCGGTCCTCAATTCTTGTCATTCTTTTTTCTTTTTTCTGCTCTGCAGCAATTATTTCCACTATTTTGTCTTCCAGGTCAGTTATCCATTCTTCTGCCTCAGTTATTCTGCTATTGATCCCTTCTAGAGAGTTTTTAATTTCATTTATTGTGTTGTTCGTCACTGTTTGTTTGCCCTCTAGTTCTTCTAGTTCCTTGTTAAGTGTTTCTGGTATGCTCTCCATTCTATTTCCAAGATTTTGGATCATCTTTACTATCATTATTCTGAATTCTTTTTCAGGTAGACTGCCTATTTCTTCTTCATTTGTTAGGTTTGGTGGGTTTTTGCCTTGCTCCTTCATCTGCTGTGTGTTTGTCTTTCTTCTCATTTTGCTTAGCTTACTGTGTTCAGCGTCTCCTTTTCGCAGGCTGCAGGTTTGTAGTTCCCGTTGTTTTTGGTGTCTGTCCCCAGTGCCTAAGGCTGGTTTAGTGGGTTGTGTAGGGTTCCTGGTATAGGGGACTAGTGCCTGTGTTCTGGTGGATGAGGCTGCATCTTGTCTTTCTGGTGGGCAGGTCCACGTCTGGTGGTGTGTTTTGAGGTGCCTGTGCCCTTATGATTTTAGGCAGCCTCTCTGCTAATGGATGGGGTTGTGTTCCTGTCTTGGTAGTTGTTTGGCATAGGGTGTCCAGCACTGTAGCTTGCTGGTCGTTGAGTGGAGCTGGGTCTTGGCGTTGAGATGGAGATCTCTGGGAGATTTTTGCCATTTGATATTACGTGGAGCTGGGAGGTCTCTTGTGGACCCGTGACCTGAACTTGGCTCTCCCACCTCAGAGGCATAGCCCTGATGCCTGTCTGGAGCACCAAGAGCCTGTCATCCACATGTCTCAGAATAAAAGGGAGAAAAAAAAGAAAGAAAGAAAAAAAAAAAAAAAAACCCGGACAGAACCCTAGGACAAATGGTAAAAGCAAAGCTATACAGTCAAAATCACACACAGAAGCATACACATACACACTCACAAAAAGAGAAAAAGGGAAAATATATATATATATCGTGGCTCCCAAAGTCCAGCATCTCAATTTGGGATGATTCGTTGTCTATTCAGGTATTCCACAGATGCAGCGTACATCACGTTGATTGTGGAGATTTAATCCGCTGCTCCTGAGGCTGCTGGGAGAGCTTTCCCTTTCTCTTCTTTGTTCGCATAGGTCCTGGGGTTCAGCTTTGGATTTGGACTCGCCTCTGCGTGTAGGTCGCCTGAGGGCATCTGTTCTTCGCTCAGACAGGACGGGGTTAAAAGAGCAGCTGATTTGGGGGCTCTGGCTCACTCAGGCCGGGGGGAGGGAGGGGTATGGATGCGGGGCGAGCCTGCGGCATCAGAGGCCGGCGTGACATTGCACCAGGCTGAGGCGCACTGTGCGTTCTCTGGGGGAAGTTGTCCTTGGATCCCGGGACTCTGGCAGTGGCAGGCTGCATAGGCTCCCAGGAGGGGAGGTGTGGAGAGTGACCTGTGCTTGCTCAGGGAGGAAGGAGCTCAGAGGGACTTGACTGAATAAAGGGCTTGCGAGCCTAAGGGTGAGTTTTAAGCCGCTTTCCCCGCTGTCAGGAGGAGCGACGCTGACGCTCCATCCGGACCCTGTGCCTCCCTTTCGCCGTTTCCCCTCAGGACGCTCAGGTCCACCCCGATTAGGTTCATTTTTATTTTGATTACTTAGGTATGACCAGTGCATCTCTTTTATCCTAGATTTTCTATAATTTTCCTTTTTTTCTCTAAATGAACTGGTGGAGTTGATTTTGGAGAGAATATGGAATTAAACTTTGTAATTTCCATTTGCTCCCTCTACTCCCTGAAACTCTACTGCTATCCCAGGCAGTCTTTATTAATGTTTCCAATTTTTCCATCCATTTACTAAAGCTTAGCAACTGTCCCAAGTTTTATGGTTTCTCATAGCTTTCTGGGTAAAGTTTAAATTCTTTAGCTTAATCATTTATTATCTATATACTTCTCAAATTTCCATCATTTTCCTCTTCAAACATTCTGAATTATTTGTACTTCCTTAGAACACATTACTTTGTTTTCTGGCTCTTCCTTTGCTATATGCTAGTCTTCCTGCTTTTTCTAGCTGTAACTTTTGTCAGTTTTCCCTTTTCATAAAGGCTGTTGTACATCTGCTTCTAAGCCGTCCACTTGGCTCTCAGAGTTTCTTCCATCTTCCAGCTGCTCCCAGTGGAACACCACGACCTTTACTAGTGGTCTTTATATGGAGCTCTGGGACACAGGCCCATTGATAGACTACTGCTGCCACAACTTGGCTATCAGTAGAGGTGTGGTTGGAGCAAGCTACAATTCCCTTATTTCCCCATTCCTTTATTTCTCACAGTACCACCACAGGTACGGCTGGATCAGACTTCAGAGAATAGTTGGAGTAAATAAAGGAAATTAAAGTATAGCAGAGAAACATTTAAAACCAAGACTAAATCCAATTTCCCTCCTGCCCAAGGGAAAGCATTCAAGAAGTTGAATCCATCAGAGAGTGGCCTCTTGTATACTTCCTTTACTCGTTTGTATTCAGGACTGTACTTCTGAGTGCCTCCTTCTACTCACCGTGCACCTTTGGGAACCTCATCCCCTAGCCTCAGGACTGGTTTTGGTCCAGGGGTTACTTTCTTCAGCCATGTGTTTCGACAAGTTTGAATCCTTTTGGCTACTTCCTGTCAACATTGTCCATGGTAGGCTTTGACACCTAAATCTTGCAGAGTAGTTAAGAGTTTGTATGATTTTCTCTAAGTCTGAACACCTTTGAAGTCTTCCTGCCAGTGTAAATTTTGGAAATGCCTTTGATTGTTCTAGTTGTTTGTGGATAACTCTTGAATCAGACACTCACTGTAAACCTTTCCCAAACACCACTGTTAAATTTCAGACGGAGTGTGACCTGAACCAATAATACAAAGAGAAATATTTTCCTTAATGCTCCCCAAAGGATTCTCTCATAATGAAGATACTGCTTCACTTTATATAGAGCTGATTTTTCTTTTCTTTTTTTCTTTTTTTTCGTGGTACGTGGGCCTCTCACTGCTGTGGCCTCTCCCCGTTGCGGAGCACAGGCTCCGGACGTGCAGGCCCAGCGGCCATGGCTCACGGGCCCAGCTGCTCCGCGGCATGTGGGATCCTCCCAGACCGGGGCACGAACCCGTGTCCCCTGCATCGGCAGGTGGACTCTCAACCACTGCGCCACCAGGGAAGCCCCAAGAGCATGATTTTTCTTAGTCTCTGACTGACCCCCTTATTCAAATTGAACTCCCTTGGCCTGTTTTAAAAAGAACGAAGTCCATGGACAAGCCAGGGCGGCTTATTTGGTTAAGTAAAGATTCAGCTAAAGCTGTTAAATCACCATGGACTAGATTAGATTAAATTTTATTATAAGGGTAGCCATTGGCTAGCCTCCTTATTGGTGGAGTTGAGTTTTTTGTTGTTGTTCTTTCTATTACACATCTCACTCCCACTTGTCCTTTGCCATATTCCTCCAAAAGCCTGTCAATGTCATTTGGTATAAACATCCTTTTGTGCATCTCTGGCAATCTAGCATAGCTCCATCACAGCATTATACCATAATCATTGATTTATTTGTCTGTTTCCTAGGGTGTGGAATTTAGTAAGCAATGAATAAATGTTTATCGAATGATAAATGAATCAGTAAAAGAAATTGGCATCTGTCATCTTCTGAATTTACTCTGTTTCAACAATTCCTTAATGATTAGGTATAAGATTTCATGGAGAGCTAGTTTATTTTCTAGTGATTAAAATCCAGTGCCTGCAGTTAAAATTTCTGTATGTTGCATATTAAGTTTTGAATTATAAGTACCTTGATCAGGAAAAAAGGACCAGAGTGCTGCTGAGGCCCAGCCCACAGTTAGTAATTTACTCCCAGCACTGGAGCTGTACTTTGCACAGCCTTCTGTCTTGGGGAGGAAGAAACTGAAATGAGAGTATGCTCTCAGAATCAGTCCCCTCTCATCTAGTAAATGGCAGATAGTCAGATGCTGTGTATTGTATTATTTATTTAACCCTTTGCTATTTTGACAAAAAGTTAAGTCTTTTTACGTATAGAAAAGCCTCTAATGCTGGTGTGATTTCTGTTTAAAAGTAGGAAATACATGTTACTGAGTAATGGAAGAGAAGAAATTTTCTTTTTCTGAGTATGTGTATTTATGCATAAGTATACAGGAAATTTACAAAGTATTTTTAAATGTATGTGCTCTACTTTGTGTAAAGCTTCCATATAAGGGATTTAAAAATTACTGTGCACATTTAGATCTAAGCTGTTTGGCCCACTGTTGCTCTATCTTATGTATTTTTTGGATATTTTAGAACATAGATCTTTTGAAGAAAAAGAACTAGTTGTCAGCAAAAGTTTTTCTTTTTTAAAAGAGGAGTTAATAAAATGCCTGTTTCATGATCAAATATATTATTTGACTTTTCTTATAGAAATTTCAAGAAATTGCTGAAAAAAATATGGAAAAATTGAACCGTATTGAGAAGTCACGTGAACAATTGGTTGTTGAAAACACACATTTCAAAAACTTGTTATCACAGACTAAAAAGGAACAAACATCCTTGCTGGCGGCCTGCGCATTGATGGCTGGTGCCTTATATCCTCTGTATAGCCGATCATCTGCCTTATCCACACAGAGAGATTTTCTCCAGCAGCAGGTCAACACCTTTGAGTTGTTAAAATTGCAAGTTAGAACTCTAGCCCAGGCTTTGTCAACTGTAGAAGAAAAGAAGCAAGAGGAAGCCAAGATGAAGAAAAAAGCATTCAAAGGATTAATACGTGTATTCCGGAAAGGTGTTATTGCAATTTTGGCAGCAAACAGACTCAAGATTTTGGGCCAGTCATGTGCGTCTCTTTTTACCTGGATGGAGAGTTTCAAAGAAGGCATAGGCATGTTGGTGTGTACAGGAGAGCCCAAAGACAAGAATAAATTTCCAAGTAAGATAATTTGTGCTTTTAAAAATCAGAGTCGAATGTAAGTGACATACGAAGTGAATATGTTGGGCAAAAACATAAAAAAATCATTTACAATGTCAAATCATGTAACATATCTACATACATATGTAGATATGTATGTGTGTATGAATAAGTGTGTATCTATGTATAAATTAGGCTTTAATTTTTTGTTATAAACATTAAAATATAAAGAAAGCAAATATATATGATTTCAACTTTGTCTAGCTTTATTATATTTGAATACTCTTTTGACAGTAAGTTGAAAAGTTTGTACAGCGATTTTTCAATAAAGTCAATCCAGAAACTCTGCCCTATTTAAAATTAATTAGTAGCATAATTTACTTTCACTTTCTTTGAATTAGTATAAAATGATTAGTGTTAAAAATCTGTTGAAGAATTGAATGAAAATGAAACTAATGTAAGTTTTATAGCTAACTTTTTTTGAATGCTTGACTATTCTGAGGAAACAATTTTTTCAGTTTTTAACTTTTCAAAAGCAAGCTATTAAGTAAGTAGAGCTAAAGAAAATTTCCTTCTCCCTTTTCTTTTATGATGTCCGTTACCATTATATATAGAGAGGAGTTAATAAAATGCCTGTTTGTTTCATGATCAAATACATTATTTGACTTCTCTTCTTATATGGAAAAATTGAACCGTAAATAAAGTCAATAAAATCTCACATCTATTGTAGACTTCTCTGCACTAGGTGAAGTTCTACGTACAAATTTTGATCTACTTCTTAAATAGCTAAATATTGCCATAATTTTTAAATGGATTTTAATAAATTTTTGTAGAATTGCATAATGGATTTTTTTCTGTTTTTGCAGAACATCAAAAGGAGCAGTTACGTTGTTTGCAAGCTCTCAGTTGGCTCACCAGTTCTGACCTTCTTGCTGCAATAATCAGTTCTATGGCTGAGTTACAGGAAACTATTAGTAAAGCAGGTATGATTCCCCTTTTTATGTCCTTGCAAAATACATTTAAAAAGCAAATGTCCAGAAATTCTTTATGGTACAAATTCTAATAAACCTTCAAGGAAGAAAATGTATTTGTTTTTATCTTTCTTTTATTCAGGTACAGAGAGATTACTAAACCTATATTTAATGAAGTAGTGAATTAATGTAATTTTTGATGTTAATTTTGTCTTTATGGGGAAATTAAATGACACTTCTTGGTGAATACATTCACCTGTTTTTTCCTTTGTGACATGCTTTTCCTATGGAAAACTCATCATTAGCTTTTTTATTAAGTAATACTGGTAATATTCTTTCAAATGTTTTAACCTTTCTTCTGTTCCTGGCCATGTGCTTTAGAAATCCGAATAATAACTGAATCAGTAGAAAATTTTTCTCTCTCCTTTGGCAACATGTTTTTATTTTTTCTATTTAATTTTAAATAGAGTTAATTTAAATAGTCTGCTCCTTTCCACTAGGTGTGAAGCCACCTATAACCAGTGATTTCCAAAGGTCTAAAATGCAAGTTTATTTTTTCATGACTCAGATTGTGTGGCATGTTTATGTGAAAGGTTCAATGAAAACTAATTTCTCTACACTTAAAGAGTAACATACAGTTACCTACTGCTTAAGCTATGTCATTGGACTAATTATGGTCGTTTCAGACACATTAATAGAAAAAAATGTACAGTAGACTTGTTAATACTTGCCTGCATAATGAAATATTCTAAGTATTAATGAAATGATAATTTGGGATGTAATTTAATTCTTCAGACAATTCTGCTGTGTAAATATAGATCATTTATTGTGATTTCAAACATGTAAACTAGACTCTTATAGTACAAAACTTATGATCCAAAGATTATTTTTAGGTTGTGGCCATAAATGTTGGTAAGAAATATGCATATTTTAATGTATCGGCAAAATCTCAACATACTGGGTTTGGAGTATGAAATAAAAGTGCAAATAAATATATTTTAAGAATGTTGGGGGCTTCCCTGGTGGCGCAGTGGTTGGGAGTCTGCCTGCCAATGCAGGGGACACGGGTTCGAGCCCTGGTCTGGGAAGATCCCACATGCCGTGGAGCGACTGGCCCCGTGAGCCACAAATACTGAGCCTGCGTGCCTGGAGCCTGTGCTCCGCAATGAGAGGCCACGATAGTGAGAGGCCCGCGCACCGTGATGAGGAGTGGCCCCCACTTGCCGCAACTAGAGAAAGCCCTCACACAGAAACGAAGACCCAACACAGCCATAAATAAATGAATAAATAAATAAATAATTAAAAAAAAAAAAAAGAATGTTGGTATTATAACTTCAAAGCAAAATTGTAACATTCTTGAAAGAACTTAATAAATTTTGGGGTTTAGTTTAATAAACGGATGATTTTTGTTAGTCATATTTTTTCAGGCATGTGGACATAAAATAGATTGGTTTCTTAAGCTATAATCTTATTTATATTATTACTTTATTTAATGCATTCTTTTAATCACTGTGCTATATGCTTGAGGAGATAAAAGAAAAAGATGTGACTTGATCGATCCTCTAGAAAATATACGTAATGGTCATAAGAATAAGAGCAACAACTCATGAACAACTTAGGCAGAATGTAATCAAGGATTGGATGAGGAAGTACAGGCTTTAAATGTAAGAATACGCAGAAGGTAAAGCTCAATGTGGGCTTATGAGTATTGGGAAAGCTTCAGGGACTAGTGATTTAGTTGGGCCTAGAATGACAGTAAGTTAGAGAGGAGAGCTGGCATTCAGATGCAGGGCATAGCTTAAGCAGAGATGTAGAGGTGGGAATAAGCATAGAATGGGAAGAAGGGACATTCAAGAGGTGAGAATGTAAATCCATGCGTAGCAGGTCTGACTTATGGATAAAATATATTGTCTACTCTAACCATATTGGGAAGTAGTGGGGGAAAGGGTAGATCATTGGCTTGGGATCAGATTGTTGATTTATGAAAGTAGGCAGCGATTTCCCCTGAGCACATTTTCTAAAAGTAGCCCCTTGTAACATTTTTAAGTTAAAATATTGACAAAATTTTTATTCAGACCCTGATAAAAATATGTGTAGGTAAGACCTATGAAGTAGAAGGTAGACCAAGAGTGGTGTTTTACATGCTTGCCTATCTCTAGGGACAAGCTGTCTTTGATGTTAGAACCTGGTATGCCTCTAGCTTGAGGAAATAGCAAGTTCAGGAAAACTTATTTTTAGGCAAGCCTTTAAATGTTGTTGGATAAAGAACACTACTTGGAGAAGAGAAAATGATTGTTGCTTAGAAGGGGAAAATAATTGATGTATCAAAGTCCTGAAGAGTATTGGAAAGCATATGGTCCAGGCAGATAGATAATTGTTACTGAACAAGTACAAAAATGATCAGTGTGGATCTTCTGCAGTGGTGGCTTGACTAGCTGGGCTTATAGAATAATTCTTTCAAAACACGATGAAGGGTTTAATGTATTGTTATCTAGGTAATTGTGTTTTCATTTTTATGTGTATCCTAGTAGAAATTTTAGATATTTTAGCAGAAAAGGTGGGAAAATATTTTCAAAGTCTATGAGTGATTATCAACAGATAAGGGTAATAAATGTAAAGCCATAACAGTTTATACAGTCATGTTGAGTTTATAGTTTAAGTGTCTGAAAAATCTAAATAGGTAATCATTATTGTATAGTAGAAAGAGCATTAGCTTTGAACAAGGCAGACTTGATATTATATTCAGCATTGCTAGTTATTAGTTGTGTGAAATTGGGCAAGTTACTTAACTTTACTGGGCCTCACACTCTTTTCCCATAAATGAAGATGGTATCATCTTCCCCATTGTTATGAGGAATTAATGAGATAATGCTTGTTGAATGTTTTGTACAGTATCTGGTACATAGTGGGTGCTAAAAAAAATTGTTGTTCCCTTACCACCCATCTCACCATGAAAGTAGCATTTAGCATTAATGAACATGAATACACACACGCCTACCTGTATACATTTTTAGACTACTAATGATTAATTTTCTGTTCTAAAATTGCTAAATTGCTGTACAGTGGAGGCAACACAGTGTAAGGTTAAGCAGGTATTCTGCCTGACTTTGAATACTGACTCTGATGCTAGCCCCATGACATGGGCAAGTTATTTAAACTCTGTTTCCCAGTTTCTTTATTTGTAGAGTGGGCATAGTAAGTTTTACCTAGCTCAGAGTTTAGAGGACTAAATGAGTTAATTTGTAAAGTGCTTAGAATGCCTTTGTTTACTCTTTCACTTACTTTTCTTACTTCAGATATCGGTCTTTATTAAGATTTATTGCATTAACTGAATAATAATGAAGAAATTTCATAAAAATTTAGAGTAAATAAAATAAAAATACATTAGTTTATCTTAAAATTTCAAGACCATTTACACATCCCATACAGCTCCAACTTGTTAAAACATGGTTCTGTTATAAATTAGTATACATATAAAGATCAGGAAGAAATTTATTCCTCTGAATATAATGACATTGGATGTTTGGGGGCATCACAGGTTTGCTTTCTTTGTACCTAATAGAAGACCCCCACTTAGAGTAGCTTATTCATATAAGGTTTTTTTCCTCCCAAATAGTAAGTCTGGAGGTAGATAGAAATCCAGACTGTGTCTTTCTGCTAAGCCATTAGCATCTTCGTGTTTATGCCTCCTAGTATTAAGCTGGTCACTCTGCTTTTAGGCATCAGGATTGTATTTGTGCAGGAAGGAGAAGGGAGGGACACAGTGTGAAGACATTCATACATTGCTGGTGAGAATAAAAAATGATATAGCTGCTTTGGGAAAGAGTGGCATTTCCCCAAAATATTAAACATAGAGTTATCATTTGAACCAGCAATTCCCCTTCTAGGTATATATCCAAGAGAAATGAAAACATATATGTACAAAAACTTGTGCAATGAATGTTTACTGCAGCATAATGCATAGTCAAGAAATGGAAACAAACTCAAATGCCCATCAACTGATAAATGGGTAATGGACAGATATCCAAACAATAAAATATAATTGGGCCATAAAGAGTAATGAAGTACTGATACTTGCTACAACATGGATGAACCATGAAAGCAATATGCTACATCACAAAAGATTATATATAATATGATTCCATTTATTTGAAAACACATATCATATTATTCCATTTATTTGAAATATGCAGATTAGGCAAATCTAGAGACAGAAAGTACATTAGGGGCTGCCTAAGGCTGGGGAGGGGTTGGGGGTTATGGGAAGTGGCTACTAATAGATATGGAGTTTCTTTTGGGGGTGACTAAAATTTTGTAAAATTGCTGTGGTAATGGCTGCATAACTGTGATTATATTAAAAACCAGGGATTTGTACACTTTAAATGGGTAAGTTATATTGTGTGTGAATTATATCTCAAGAAAATTCTTAAAAATATGAAGACATGTGTTGCTGAATATATCCCTTTATATCACGAAGGCAAAAGCTTTCTCAAAAGCTTCCCCAGCAGACTTTTGCTGTTGTTTCATTGGCCTGGCCTGAGCTTGTTTCATTGGCCTGAGCTGAATCATTCACATGATTCTCCCTAGATGGCTACCTGGAGGTTGACAAAAGAGAAGGAAGAGTTTGTGGATGGAATGAATCAGCTAATCAACATGTGCAGTAGAGAGGATTGTTTTTGTTTGTTCTTTTTTTTCAAATTACCTTCACATCTACTACCTCCATTATACAAGAAAACAGGTCAATTCAGAAAACTTGGAAAAGAAATAAATCAGAGAACAATAACAAAAAAACATATTTTCCCATCATATAGGGATAGTTAATGTAAGCATTTTTATGTGTTCTTATGTGTTCTTCCAATCTGTTTTATCCCTCTTTCTCTCTCTATCCATTCACCCTTCCTTCCTCCCTTCATGCCACCTACTCATCCATCCACTAGCAGACTAACAAATGATATAAATGATATCATAGGCTACATACTCTTTAATATCTTCATTTAAAAATTATTCCGAAATACCCTCAAACTTATGGAAAAGTTGCAAGTAGTTCACAAAGAGAATTCTGTTTCCTGAATGGTCTGAGAGCAGATTGCTTACTTGATGCCCCATCACTCCCTCGTATTATAGCATGTATTTCAAAGACATTCTTCTATGTAACCATAGTGCAATGATCAACATCAGGAAACCAGCACTGATACATTACTACCATTCAGACTCCATTCAACTTCCCCTATTTGTCCCAACCACGTCATTTTTAGCAAGAGGATCTGGTTTAGAATTATGTGTTGCATTTAGTCATGTCTCTTTAGTCTTCTTCAGTATGGAAGAGTTCCTCAGTGCTTCCTTGACCATCGTGACCTTGAAGATTACAAGCCAATTATTTGTAGAATATCCCTTAATTTTGATTTGTTTGTTTCCTCATGATCAGATTTAGCTTATGCATTTTCAGCAAGAATATCACAGAAGTGATGCTGTGCTTTGCTTATGATATACTATCATAGCTATAGTTTAAAAAATATCATACTTTTTGAGGATTTTTCTCTATTTCTGTTAATAATCTTCTAGAGAATCATTGTAATGTCTGGGTAATATATATCAGTTGGGCATTCCTTCATCTATTTAACCAATTTACAGAAGGAGTTTTTCATCATAGGGCAGGTATCAAGAATATCAGTTCAGCTTTGATTTGCAATTGATTCCTTGTCCCTTGAATCATCTAATACTATGAATAGTATCTTAATTCTTTCAGCCATGTGGGAAATTGAAATGGCAAAATCTTGGGAAAGTCTATTTAGGAAATATGAAAATTCTGAAATGAAAGAGGATATTTCTTAGAACTCTGATTTTTCTTTTCTGTTCCTTCTGTCTTTTTGAAGAACTTGCTGAAAATTTAAATCATATTACATGTCAGGACTACCGATTGATGGCATCACTGTCACTTTTTTCTTTTTATTTACAATATTGTATTAGTTTCTGGTGTACAGCAAAGTGATTCATATATATGTATAAATAAAATCTTTTTCATATTCTTTTCCATCATAGTTTATTACAAGATATTGAATATACTTCCCTGTGCTATACAGTAGGACCTTGTTGCTTACCTAGTTTATCTCTAGTAATCTGTATCTGCTAATCACAAACTCCTGATTTATCTCTCCCTCCCTTCCCCTTTGGTAACCATAAGTTTGTTTTCTAAGTCTGTGAATCTGTTTCTATTTTGTAAATAAGTTCATTTGCATCATATTTTAGATTCCACATATAAGTGCTATTGTATGGTATTTATCTTTCTCTTTCTGACTTACTTCACTTAGCCTGATAATCTCTAGCTCCGTCCATGTTGCTGCAAATGGCATTATCTCATTCATTTTCACTTTTTTCTTTTTAGCTCCAGGAAAACTAGTACATGTATGGCAATAGCAAGTAGTAGCTTTTAATATATTAAATAGTAACTATTGCTTCTCCTATTATCATTGTTCAAAAAAAATCAGTAAATTACTCTTTTGAAAAGTTAGGTGCTTATCTTTTTAGAGTAAGTTCTGAATTATACTATTAACTAATTAGGAGAGAAGGTTTTAAAATTGTCTAAGAGAACATGAAGCATGTTGGATATGCAGTAGAATATGGATTAAGAACTTGGATTCTAGATTTGAATCTGGGTTCCACTGCTTACTATGTGTGTGACATTGGGAGAATCATTTCATCCTTCTTCATCCATCTGTAAAATTTGGCTAAGGGCGGTACCTAGCTCATAGAGTTATTAGGAGTAAATGTAACTTTCTCAGCCAAGTCCCTTGTATATGTAATTGTCCAATAAATGTTGTGTTATCTCTTTTTTTTTTTTTTTGTGGTATGCGGGCCTCTCACTGCTGTGGCCTCTCCTGTTGTGGAGCACAGGCTCCGGACGCGCAGGCTCAGCGGCCATGGCTTACGGGCCGAGCCGCTCCGCGGCATGTGGGATCTTCCCGGACCGGGGCACAAACCCGTGTCCCCTGCATCGGCAGGCGGACTCTCAACCACTGCGCCACCAGGGAAGCCCCTCTCTTTTTTGTGCACTGACATTTCAGTGGGACCTGTATATTAGTTTATACCTTTTTGTGAAACTGGAAGTTCAATAGTGGTAGCTTGAATTCATTGCTCAGAAAGTGAGGTGTTTGCTAAAGGTAGATGCCACTGCTGCCTTCTTAAACTTTGACGATGTATTTACAGGCAGTGGGCAAAGACCCCAGTTTCCATGTTGTCTCTGTAAATACTGGACAGGTGGCAACCTTCTTGCTTTCATTAAAGTGTTTGCCCACTTGAGATAAATTACCTCTTCCAGGTATCCAAATGGTGTGCCTGCAAGAGATCATTTACCTCAAACAGGGGAGAATGTTACTTCCACTGAAGGGCTGGGATATCAATCATTATAGGAGTGGACTAAAGAACCCTATAGATAGCTGAGCATTTTTATATGACTTGTTCAGACTGAATTTCTCAAGATAGAAACAATTGTGCTGATTTGCTTTGAAATATCTCTGAACAAATACAGGAGTAGATGATTATGAGTAGAATGTTCATCCATTTTCTTACACATTTATGCATTTCAATTATAATTGAATTTTAATTATCTAGAGGATAGATGACTCAAATATACATGCCCCTGCTATTACTACTCACAGCTTTCTTTCATCATATACTTTGAGTTAACTTTGTAGAGGTCATAGCAGCTCTTCCAGGTAAAACTCAGAAATCTAGGTTGTATTCGGCACAACACTGAGGTTTCATATTAGGAAGTTCAAAGCAGTAAGTAAAGATACTTGTATTAATAAGTAGTTATTAGTATATATTTTAAAGCTTAAAGGCTTTAGTGAATCCTAACAAAGAATAAAAAGAGATGTGTTACTCCAAGTGTGGTTGTCGACCAGCAGCATCAGCATTAACTGGGGGGTGTTAGAAATGCACAATCTCAGACTCCATTCCAGAGCTATTCAGCCAGAATCTGCATTTTAACAAGATGATTTATAACCACAGTAAAGTGTGAGAAGAAGTAATTTAGAGAATTTTGTTATACACATAATTTCACTCATATCTGAAATCGAAATAAGTACAATCTGACCGTGGATCATTTTTAGTACTTGAGCTATTAGTGTCTATTTTGAGCCACATTTAACTTACTGACTTTTATTTTGTGACTTTTAAAATTATTATTCTTGCATTTTCCCATATTTTTTCAAACATTTTATTCCGAGAATTTTCAAGCATATGGAAAATGTGAAAGAATTTTTGTTTTCTAAATTAAAATTTATTTGCCTATTATTCTTAACAATTTTTGAATGAATAATTTATCCTTGGAAGTGTTCATGACTGTGTAAAATTCTAGTGTCACAATTTTCATAGAATATATTTAATTGTTAAAATAATATACAAAATCAAAATTATTTTAAGAAACATATATGAGGCTTTTACATATTTTGCAACTTATAGGCAGTTTGTAGAAAACTTTTAAGAGCCTTTTCTTAGAAGATTTAGTTGAATATCCAGATACTGTCTTAAAAAAACAACACAATTATTTTTTTAAGATTTTTGTAAAAGAAAAAAAGAAAAAAATTTCCTCTCAGATCTATTCTAAAATAATACATGTGTATTTAAAAATATTTAAAACCTCCACCTTGTTCCAGAAAAAAAATTATGGCAGCTTACAGGTATTTGTAAAATATCACTATAAGAGAGCTCTTGTAATCTCCCTGAGAGTATGATTAATATTTGTGTATACTTCTTTCAAGTTGTTTTGTGTGTATTCCAATATGACTGGGTCATTCTATGTACCATTTTTCATTGTTCTTTTTCTCGCACTTATTTTAAATGGCTATAATAATTGTACCATCTCCTTGGCTATTGTAATGGTTTAAACGAGTTTTTGCATATCGGCAGTGCTTGGTTTGTTACATATCTTTGTATCAGCAGCAGTATTGTTCCTCATTTCCTACTTTATGAATCAACTCTTTAGCTCGGTGTACAAGACCTTTCTTGATCTGATTCTCATTTATTTGTATAGTCTCACCTCCCTGTACTCTCATTGATAAACCTACAGTTTAGCTAAACTGAGCTGCTTGTTGTTGCCCAGATATGAGATGCTCTCTTATTTCTCCAAACATACGGAGCAAACCATTAATACTTTTTTTTGCTACTAAACCCTAAGAGGAATTTATTACGTGGATTATCATATTGAAAATATTGAATAACATTCACAGTTTATGTCTTTAAAAGCTACTTCATAGAAGATACAGAAGTTTTTTTCTTGTTAGTGTTGCTTATGTTTGTCTTCAGTGAAAACTGAGAGCATATTATATTATGGTTCTCTGAGTGGAGTAGTCCAGGTATGCAGCTTTCTTATTATTTAAGTTGACACAGAAGCAGAGGCTGAAGGATATAGTTTTATGATTGTGTAGTATATTCCTTAGATAAGGGATCTCTTAATCTGGGGTTCATAGAACCCTTCTCAAAATGGTCCGTGGATAGAATTCAGAGGGGGAGCATCTGTGGACTTGGATGGAAAATAATTACATCTTGTTTCACTAACAATTAATGAACATTTCCTTCAATTATGAATGGTGATGACAGACCATGATAATATTAGCAGCATGGTGACTTATTTACTAGTAGGAATTACAGATATTTTCAAGTTGTAATACAGTTGTTGCAGCTATCTCCAGATATTGTTTATGCTCATCTTTGATGATCAGTAATCATGAGACTCATCACATACATGGTATGTAGTAACAGTCTTCTATGTACAGATGGATGCTGGTGCAATGTAGCTGGCCATGTATCAGGACAATTGTACACCTAGTAGTTGTTCATCCATCCAGTTGAGCTTCTATATTCTTCGTGTCTATGTTGCTTTCCAGTATTCCCTAAGTACAAAATTCTGTGATTTCTTTGAAAGCGCAACCTGCAAGCACCTGGAAACATTTTAGAACTCTTTCAAAAGTGCTACTTAAGTTCCTTCTATCTTCATAGCATCAAATTTGAACCATAGATTCACAATCATTTTTCTTTCTGATATAAACTTATTGAATAAGTTGACCTAGCCAAAGATGAACTCACTGACTTTTGAACAAAAAACTTTCCACAATAGGTTTTCTTTTTTTTAATTTTACTTTTTTTTTTTTTTTGCGGTACACAGGCCTCTCACTGTTGTGGCCTCTCCCGTTGCGGAGCACAGGCTCCGGACGCGCAGGCTCAGCGGCCATGGCTCATGGGCCCAGCCGCTCCGCGGCATGTGGGATTTTCCCAGACCAGGGCATGAACCCGTGTCCCTTGCATCGGCAGGCAGACTCTCAACCACTGGGCCACCAGGGAAGCCCCTAAATTTTACTTTTTTATTTAAATATAGTTGATTTACAATGCTGTGTTATTGTCAAGTGTACAGCAAATTGATTCAGTTATATATATATATATATATATATATATATATGTATATATATATATATATATATATATTCTTTTCCCTTATAGGTTATTATAAAATACTGAGTGTAGTTCCCTGTGCTATACAGTTGGTCCTTGTTGGTTGTCTATTTTATATATAGTAGTGTGTATATGTTAAGAATTTAAGAATCTTGGAGCACTCTAGTATTTTTTGAGAGATGCCTACTTATACCTTGTAAAGTGAACTATAGGAACGTTAATTACATTTGCAGCAGTATATATTTGTGGATCAGGATTCTAATCACTTCTAAATATAAAAAAATTAAGAAATAAAAACATTTGATGTCCAGCATGACATGTTAAAGATCACCTCATAGTTCAATATTCTTAGTTTGGCTAAGCAACAACTTTCACCATGCTATGTCTTTTTAAAAAATTTCAGTCTATATTTTAAATGTATTGTCTTATGCATAATATATTTATAATAAAACTTAAAATAGTTTGAAAACTACCTTTTAATAAAATTTGCTTCCTTTGTAACCCTACATATTTTGACTTAACATGTTTAAAAGTATTATGCTAAGAAAGGGATCCATAGGTTTTACTAGGCTATCGAGGGTATACACGGGACAAAAAATGAGCAAGAACCCCTGCGTTTTTTAAAAAACTGGATACTATTTATTTATTTATTTATTTATGGCTGTGTTGGTTCTTTGTTGCTGCGTGCAGGCTTTTCTCTAGTTGCAGCGAGCAGGGGCTACTCTTCCTTGTGGTGCGCGGGCTTCTCATTGTGGTGGCTTCTCTTGTTGAGGAGCATGGGCTTCAGGCACACGGGCTTCAGTAGTTGTGGCATGTGGGCTCTGTAGTTGTGGCTCGTGGCCTCTAGAGTGCAGGCTCAGTAGTTGTGGCGCATGGGCTTAGTTGCTCCGTGGCATGTGGGATCTTCTCGGACCAGGGTTCGAACCCATGTCCCCTGCATTGGCAGGTGGATTCTTAACCACTGCACCACCAGGGAAGTCCAAGAACCCCTGCTTTTGATAATCATTCCCCTAAATACCATTTGTCTAAATCAAGATATGTTTTTGAGTAGTTCTATTATTGGGCATTTGTATCTATAGTATTATTTATCAATAACGCTGATAGAAACAGGAGCTGCTGATTCTTTTTTTTTTTTTTGATGTTGGGGGTAGTAGTTTTTATTAATTAATTAATTTATTTTTGCTGTGTTGCGTCTTCGTTTCTGTGCGAGGGCTTTCTCTAGTTGTGGCAAGCGGGGGCCACTCTGCATCGCGGTGCGCGGGCCTCTCACTATCGCGGCCTCTTGTTGCGGAGCACAGGCTCCAGACGCGCAGGCTCATAGTCGTGGCTCACGGGCCTAGTTGCTCCGCGGCATGTGGGATCCTCCCAGACCAGGGCTCGAACCCGTGTCCCCTGCATTAGCAGGCAGATTCTCAACCACTGCGCCACCAGGGAAGCCCCGAGCTACTGATTCTTAATCAGTGTTATAGATCTCCTCTCCACATGCCTAACACAGTGCCTTCATGCATATGAGTTGCCCTATAGCTAGCTGTTTAATGAATGAATGAGGAAGACAGTTTACAAGTGCTGGGTTTTTTTTTTTTTTTTTTGCGGTACGCGGGCCTCTCACTGTTGTGGCCTCTCCCATTGCGGAGCACAGGCTCCGGACGCGCAGGCTCAGCGGCCGTGGCTCATGAGCCCAGCTGCTCCGCGGCATGTGGGATCCTCCCAGACCGGGGCACGAACCCGTGTTCCCTGCATCGGCAGGCGGACTCTCACCCACTGCGCCATCAGGGAAGCCTGACAGTGCTTTTTAAAATAGTTTTGTTATTTCTGGAAAAGTGTTTATGCTTGGTATAAAAACTTCACACAGTATAGAAACCTGCACAGAAGAAATAAAAATCACCCAAAAGGCCATCCCCAATCATTCTTAACACTTGAATGATTTCTACAAATCTCCCAGACATGTGTACCAACAGGTATACATACAAACACACCCAGTTTTATATGAGGGAGTCATACAATCATGCCTTATCATAATTTTTTTTCTACTCACTGGATAATAAATGTCTTTCCATGTCAATACGGTAGGTGTACATCATTAATTGTATTCGATCACATACTATTTCATTGTTTATATAGTTTACTCTGAAAATTCCCTGTTGATGGATATTGGCATTTTTTCATATTTTTTTACTATTTTAATTAATATTATAATAAACTATGCTGTAATTAACATGTTTGTACATAAAATCATTTTATACTTGTGCAGTTATTTCCTTGGCTAAACTCCTCAGAAATGAGTTTGCATATTTTACGTTTGGAAAGTATTGCCAGTCTGCCTTTTGTAAAAGTTGCTTTGCTTACACTCCTTTGAACAGTACTGAGAGTTCTGGCTTTCTCATAATGCCTTTGGTGCATGAAGTTTTAACAATCTTTTTAATTTTTATCGATTTGAAAGGCAAAAGAAACTGTATCATTCCTTATTTGTAATTTTGACTGTTCGGTTGCATATCTTTTCATTTGTTCTACACCCATTCATACTCTTTTACAAATTATCTCATTATTTCATATATGGGTGTGTGTTTGTTTCTTATAGAATTATAAGAACTCCTTGTGTATCACACATATTAGCACTTTGCCATATAGCGTAAATAATTTTTCCAGTTTGTATTTTAATTTTGTTTGTGCATTTTTATATGATTAACATTATTAATCATTTACTTTATGGTTTTCCTTTGGTGATTTATTTAGAAAGGCTAGCCTCACCTCAGGTGGTGTTGTTCATATTTTGGTCTAGTATTTTTGATTTTTACATTAGATCTTGGATTTTATCTGGAATTATTTTCAGAGAAGTAGTGAGGAAATTAATAATATTTATTTGTGTATGGATGACCAGCTAGCCCCAATACGTTTTAATTCCGTCATCTATCTTTTACCTAGTGAATTAAGATATGCCATTTAGTATATATTTATCATACGTACTTGGATCTATTTCCCGTCTCTCCAGTCAATTCCATTAGTCTTCCTGTCTCTTCTGGTATCGGTATCATACTGCCCTTTTCATGAGTATTTCTTGAAGTTTTAAAATATGGTAAGACATTCTCTTATTACTTTTTGAAAATAGTATTTTGGGCTTTTTTTCATAGTATTTTTAGTTTCATCTTTAGATAGAACACGGTTTTGAGTCTTACCTTAATGATTGGCTCCCAAGTTTGAAAACTGATTCATAATTTCAAATTACAGCTCTTTGAAGACACAGGCATTTTTTTGCTCAGAAGAGTGCTCTATGATTGTGATGTGTTGGGGCCACTTGAAAGGAGTTATACATGAAAGGGATAATAGTGAAAGATGCTCCTGGAAAAGTAAGCAGGGATCAGATCATGTAGGACCTTCTGAGCCATGTTTAAGGAGTTTGAAATTTATTCCCAGATCTGAAGAGACTCACTGAAGCTTAAGCAGGGGTCGTGACAAGATCCTATTTGTGTTTTAGAAGTCAGTTTTTCTACGGTGGAGGATGGATTGAAGAGGGGAAATGACTGGAGAAGAGTAGGGAGACCCTTGTAAGAACATAGGTGAGACAATGCCATGATCACAGAAAAAACTGAATAGATGGTAGAAATGTGATGTGATTGGATGTGAGGGAGATGGCAAGAAAGATGGAGGTGTCAAGGATGAGAAAATGTTCCCGACTGTCTAGAACTGAGTCGAATTTTAATGCAGTTAACATTACTCATGATTAACATTTCGAACATTATTACCATTAGGCATTATTATTGTTATTATATTCATGACTCACATTATTATTAAATTAAATAATGACATATTTACATACATATTAATTAAATAATTATTCATTCTTCCCTTTTTTTCATTAAAGGCGTGTTTCTCAATCTGAGTGTGAGGATTCCATTTTAATAAGAAAACACATTGTAGACTGCTCTTCCCACACGATAGTTGTATTTTTAGCAGCAGTTGACTTCTGCAATGTTTTGAAGGACTTTTAATTTTATTACTAACAACATCATAAGCATATATTTATTCATGCTACATATTTTTTTAGGGCTAAATAAAGGTCAAATGGCAATACTGCAGTTGAAAGTGGTGGAACTCTTATAATAACTTTTCAACCTCCCCTCCCCCCTGCCTCAAGGTCTGTAATTCACAGGTTTAGAACTACTGGTCGAAACAATTCTCTGTGAATTTGTTTTGAAGATTTTAACCTTAGATGTGCAATATGGCCCCTTCTATTGGAAAAGGTAGTTGCAGAACATAGAGTCCTCTTCTTTCTTGAAAGACAGGCTATTAGATAGGGGAAAAGTGATTAACAAATGTATTTAGTGTAAACAAGAATTTGTTAAATGTAACAAGTCAAACATTTTAACTAGTCTAGACAAGTTTAGACATGAGGAATTTTAGTGACATTTTTTCTCTTCTATATCATTATACAAATAATTCTACAACTATGTCACTAGAGGATTTTTTTGTTTCTTCATTTATTTAATATTGAATTAATTGTACTCTATACTGTATAATGTGAAGTATATCGTAAAAATACTTCTTATTCGTCAAAGCATAAAATTATTTAGTGCTCTCTCTCTAATTCATTGAGAGTAGCAGTCAGTAACTTAGAGTGTATGCCTCTTTCCCACTTGTTAAAAATTCAAAGGAATGCTTTATGGAATTATATTGCCACTTAATTTCACCTCTCAGAGTGGTTAGTGTCTACACAACACATTGCTGTGATATAGTAAAAAACCACTATTCATTAAAATTTAATTATAGTTGATTTTTTCTTCTAAAGGCTCTTTATCTGTGAAAACTTTATCATTTTTGTATTCCTGAAAATTTCCTAGAAAAATGAGCTTTTATCTAGCTTCCGTGAGATGGTTTTTTCTGACATAGAAAACCACTGATGGATCACCTTCTCAGTCAGTGCTGCTCTTCAGTGTCGAACCATGTGTTCTTAGAATTATGGAACATTTTTCTCTTGGATAAAACTGGCCAAATATGCTTTTTGTGCTTACGATATAAAGACAAGATTTAAACTAACTCCCAACAGCAGAGGTTCTTGAAATATAGAATGGTATACTACAGAATTTAAAGAGTCTCTCCGTGTTCGTCATTTTACACGGATAGTATCGTAACACAAGTAATGACAGATTAAGACATGCCTAGCAGAGGGAAAACTAAATTACATGACTTTTATTAAGGCATAAATAAACCTATTAACCATTATTTGGAATACCAATTAATAGAAAGAACACTGACAATTTTATTTATCAACATTAAATACAATTATTAATTACAGACCTGATGAATCTAGCAGTAAGCAGGCCATGTTGGATATGCTGGGACCTTAAGTCCATTATATGAGAGGGATGATTACCAAAATCCTATGGGGAAATTAGTAATTGTAGTTGTAAAATTTTAATTGCCTTGGAATAAGGCAAGTTATGTTTTCTTGTCTGAGAATATAAATAGTGTGACATTAAGGTAATAAGCTTCAGTAGTTGTAAATAGAAAATGAATTTGTTAGGTTTTAAAACACAGAAAGGAGTGATGATTTTTTAGTGTCATACTGTTCAGTATGAATGACATACTGTAAATACATGCAGATTTTCTTTAGATACATTATTTAGTAGGTGGGCTATTTCTTACATAGTGAAAGTTGATATAGGCGGGGACTTCTTGAATGGATTACTACAGGTGGATGGGAATGATATAACTGAGAAAATATTTTCATTGTGTTGTGACTGGCAGTGTTGTGAAATGAACAAGAGACAATTCTTATTTTTCTGTGCTTTTTTTCTTTTTCTTTGAAGATCCAAATTCCAGAATTTGTGGATATTTGCTTATAGGAGAAGCCAAGAATTCTTTTGCAAAACTCATGGGTAGAATTAAGCTGGCAATGGACAGTATACCTTTGCACAGCAACAGGAGTATTACATATGTGGAAAAAGATTCCCTGGTTCAGAGGCTGGCCCGTGGACTTCATAAAGTAAACACACTGGCCCTGAAAAACGGTCTATGTGGCCATGTGCCCATTTTGGTATGTATGCAATTTCATTAAATAGGGATTTTAGGACTTGTAAATTTAACTCCGAATCAAATTTTTTTGTAGTTTATATTAGTTGTACACAAGTATAGGTAGATTTCTTTTAGATTTCATATAATAGTTTAATATGATAAATAAAAGAACTTCCAAATAAGTGTCCATAATATCAAAATACAAAAGTTCTGAATTAACTGTTCTGTACAAGTATACTGCAACAGAATTGTGTAAGACATAAACAATTATCTTTTCTGTTTTCTAGCCATCTAGATTATTTCTTTTCTTCATTTGTTCATTTTTCATTTCATATAAGGCAAATTATTGGTCACATAAAAAAATAAAGCTTTCACTTCAAGTTTTAGTAAGAGCTGGTATTGTTTTCTGTATAACCTAAGTTACATTTAATTTGGTAAAATGACCATTGCTATGGACTTACTAGTAAATCTGAAGTGACTTTTTATAAAATTGCTCTTATTTGACAATAGGAAAGCACAGCATCATTACAGAAGCAAATATTTGGATTTACACAAAGACTGCACACAGCAGAAGTGGAGCGCCACTCACTACGCTTAGAGGTCACAGAACTGAAACGAAATGTGAATGAACTGAAGAAGGAGCTTGACAAAACCCAGGGTCTTCAGATGCAGTTAAATGAACTTAAGCAGTCAGTAAGTATATGTGATTTAAAAACTATGGCTTTGGTGAGCTCTCCTCTGATATAAAATATGTATTATATACATATAATATGTATATAAAATATCACAGGGCAAATATATATGTTTGTTTTCCTTAACTTTTTATTATGTTTCCTTTTTCAAATGATTAAATCCCATTAATAGAATTTCTTCTTCTTTAGAAAACTTCCCTTCTAAAATTCCCCAACAGTAATGTATTATACATTTCAAATTTGCTAAGAGACTAGAACTTAAATGTTCTCACCACAAAAAAGAAGTAATAATTATGTGACTTAATAGAGTTAGCTAGGGTTGCAGTGGTAATTGTTTTGCAAGTTAGAAGTGTATCAAATGAATACATTGTACATCTTAAACTTAAGCAGTGTTGTGTGTCAATTAAATAAAAAGCACAGCATCATTAAAATCATCTCAAAAAACATTGAAAAAAAAAGATTTATTCCAGATGCTTAAAGTAGTACTGATTGTGTCAGCAGAGCTTATAGCCCTGTTAAAATGTATACTGTGGGGCTTCCCTGGTGGCGCAGTGGTTGAGGGTCTGCCTGCCGATGCAGGGGACATGGGTTCGTGCCCCGGTCCGGGAGGATCCCACGTGCTGTGGAGCGGCTGGGCCAGTGAGCCATGGCCGCTGAGCCTGTTCGTCTGGAGCCTGTGCTCCGCGGAGGGAGAGGCCACAGCAGTGAGAGGCCCATGTACCGCAAAAAAAAAAAAAAAAGTATACTGTGACTGAAAGTATAGAAAATGATTAAGCTGTAGTTAGGATGGTTAACTGCTATGGCAAATAAACTTTGGTTGAGTAACTGGCTCACAGCAAGAGCAAAGAACGTGTTCCAAGAAATGTTTAGTGTGAATTTCTTCCACTGCAGTGTAGAAATAAAAATAGCATTAATTGAAATAATAATTGAAGGAATGGTGTATGTAATTTTTATATTTGACATCCAGTTATGTAGTATAAAGTTATAAAGTGATGATTTCTAACATTTAATGATCATATTGAACATGTATCAGGCACTGCCCCTAAGCACTTTAAGGTGTTGATTCATTTAGTCCTCTCATATCAATAATAATACAATAATATTATTATCCATTGTTTTTTTTTTAACAGATGAGGAAATGTAGGGCACAGAACAGCTAAGTAACTTGCCAAAAGTCACACAGTTAGTATGTGGAAATGATAGGATTTGAACCTCGGTATTCTGACTCCAAAACGCAAACTTTCAACCACTTCACTAAAGTGGTTAATGTTCATATCCAGCTATGTTAATAAAGGATCGTTTTACTAAAAACAGAATAGATGGGGAAATGATGCTATTTTCCTCTTTAAAAATCAGGGAGTGTGCCTGCAACCATCATCTTTCATTTATTTCAGGCAAAGTACACAGGAGGCAAACAAAACAGCTTCTTATAGTTAATCTAAAGTTGTAACATAAGGGGACACATCCTGCCCACCAAAAGTGATTTAGTACCTGCACTGTTTTGGAATATCATGTTCATCTACTGACAGGTGCTCTTTAACAGCTAACTCCCATGATCATCTACTGACAGTTGTTCTTTAATAGCTAACTCCCATGATCTTTTTATTGCTTTTGGTTTATTAGCTCCATACAACTGCTTTCACACACTATCTCTTTCTTATTCTGCATTGCTATACTTGTTTGACCCTATTTAGTCACAGAAGAGTGAACAGAATTGCACCAGTCTCTGGGAGGGATGTATAGACAAGAGAAAGGCTAACATTAGCTAAGTTTTTAGGTAAAGGAGAAATTTTGGAAGAGTGGGAAGAAGTCCTGCAAAGTGACGGGGATCTTCATTTATAGAGGCCAAGTGGATTGCAAAGAACAGAATGTTCTGATGGCAAGGAGTGGTAATTTAAAACAGCATAACAAGTAAAAGGTAGAAGAAGTACAAAAATACTTGTTCACAAGACCCAGAGAAGTGCTGTGCCATTAGCGAATAGAGGGATGTTAAAAAGTTGACACCTCAAATTCTTTTCAACAATGGGAAAGTTATCAGTCTTAAATAGATTTATATACACTTAGTGTGATTAAGAGACCTGCATGGTTTCCTTTAGTTTTCCACATATATTTCTCAGGTTACCTACCATTTGTTAAAGATTTCTGTTCTTTGTACCTCAAGATCAAGGTGTCTCTTGCCATTTGTTGTAACTAATTTTTGTTTGTTTAAGAGTTTTGCACAGGAGATAATACAAGTATGTCGTGTTCTGGATTACATACCCCTTAAGAGATGGCCCCTCTCTAGAACTGTCAGTTATCCCAGAGCAGATGCAGTCATGATATTGTAAAAGTTGTGCAGAGTTTTATTGGCAGGTGTTTATATATGAATAGATATTCTTTTATTCAGCAAATACCTATTGAGAAGCTACTGAATGCCAGGCACTCCTCTGTGTGATGGGTGAGCAAGCTGAAGGAGGTCTCTGCCCTGTGGAGCTCACATCCTTAAATGTGTGGTTGGTGGAAGGGTGCAGACAGGCAATAAAAAAGTGAACAACTATCTGAGGTGAATTTAGATAATGATAATGGCTGTGAAGAAAATACAAGAAGATGGCAATAGTGTGAGTGGTGGTGGGAGTGAGAGAGGTATGCTGTGGTAAGGACTCTCCAAGAAGAGGGTAGTTTGACCAGGAAAACCTGAATGGTAACATACACTGAACACAGACTTTCAGGTTATCCTTTAAAAGCATTTGAACTTGTTAAAAGCTTTAATTCCCACGTCGTTATCTTTATAAAAAGTGCTCATGTATCAAGATTTAAACCGAGCGTTATGGATTTACTTAGAACATGAATATTTCCTGAGATTTTATTTGACTAAAAATTATAACTTTGGGAGTATAGCTGTTGTGCTTTAAAAATCAGAGTGATGTGGGGCTTCCCTGGTGGTCCAGTGGTTAAAACTCCACGCTTCTACTACAGGGGGCATGGGTTCGATCCTTGGTTGGGGAACTGCATGTTGCATGGCACGGCCAAAAAAAAAAAAAAATCAGAGTGATTTTTTTTTTCTTTTTTTTGCAGTACACAGGCCTCTCACTATTGTGGCCTCTCCTGTTGTGGAGCACAGGCTCCGGATGCGCAGGCTCAGCGGCCATGGCTCACAGGCCCAGCCACTCCGTGGCATGTGGGATCCTCCCGCACCGGGGCATGAACCCGTGTCCCCTGCATCGGCAGGTGGACTCTCAACCACTGCACCACCAGGAGAGCCCCAGAGTGATGTTTTTTATCTTGACTTAGGAAATTAAGAAAAATGAATTGTACTTTTGTCATATATCAGATATTTAGAAATGTTTGTATTCTCTTTATGTTAGCCAATAGAGTTCTGAAGATTAAATGATACAACAATGCAGTTAGCTTATAATTAAAATGTTTTTGCTTTGTTCAGAAATTGATCACCCAGGAGAAGTTTGAAAGTGCATGTGAAGAATTGAATAATGCATTACTACGGGAACAGCAGGCTCAAATGCTATTGAAGGAGCAGGCACAGCAACTACAGGAGTTGAATTATAAGCTTGAATTACATTCCAGTGAGGAAGCTGACAGAAACCAAACTCTTGGAGAAGCTGTTAAGGTAGGAAAACATCCCTTGCATAAGGGTCTATTTCTTCCAGGTGTGGGTCTTTGAGGGAATCATGTACATCTCTTGAACAGGGAAGAGATCCCAAGATACGAAATTTTATTCTGTGAGAACTTAGAAGGATGGGACTTCCCTGGTGGCGCAGTGGTTAAGAATCAACCTGCCAATGCAGGGGACATAAGTTTGAGCCCTGGTCCAGGAAGATCCCACGTGCCGCAGAGCAACTAAGCCCGTGAGCCACAACTACTGAGCCCACGTGCAACAACTACGGAAGCCTGTGCACCTAGAGCCCATGCTCCACAACAAGAGAAGCCACTGCAATGAGAAGCCCGTGTACCACAACGAAGAGTAGCCCCCACTCGCTGCACCTAGAGAAAGCCCACGTACAGCAACGCAGACCCAATGCAGCCAAAAATTAAATAAATAAATAAATAAATAAATATATCTTTTTAAAAAAAGAACTTATAAGGATGCAATGAAACAAGGTTCTGGGACCTCAATTCCAAGCTTGATTCACATGTATTGAAAATGTAGAAGTAGGCTTTGTCGGATGGAAACCAAGTAGAGATTTTTCCAGTAATAATTTTATTCTTTGTTTCATTCACTTATCTTCATTTCTTCCTGTCCTTAGTTTTTTTCTTTTTCTTGTTTTATGCCCTCCAAACATTGAAAATTCACATGTCTTTTGGATGTGAAAGGTTTTGGGTCTAGGTCTCTCTGATTCTTTTTTTTTTTTTTTTTTTTTTTTTTGCGGTACGCGGGCCTCTCACTGTTGTGGCCTCTCCTGTTGTGGAGCACAGGCTCTGGACACGCAGGCTCAGCGGCCATGGCTCATGGGCCCAGCCGCTCCGCAGCATGTGGGATCTTCCTGGACTGGGGCACGAACCCGTGTCCCCTGCACCGGCAGGCGGACTCTCAACCACTGCGCCACCAGGGAAGCCCTATTTTGCACCGAGTGTAAAAAGGAACAACGAATTTCCCCCCACACAGATGTTTTTTATTCACATAATTTTATGTAAAGTTAGTTTGCTATTTGTAGTGTAGTTTTAGAAAAGAGGAAGAACTAACATTTCTGAGCATATACTTCAGTTAGACACATTGTAAGGCACTTCATATTATTTTAACAGTTATAACATGTTAGAAATAAGTATTATTGTTTATATTTATATATGAAGAAACAAAAATATCTACAGAGGACTTAGGAATATATATGATGAAGTTGCTTTATGTAAAGGAAAATACATTTGTTAATATTGCTTAAAAGGCTTCTCTTTGGGACCTTAATAGGTTTAAAGACTGTTGCTGTTGAAAAATTATAATATTAATTTGTCACAGCAGGAAATTTTCATATATTTAAGAAAAATAAAATGCTTCACACCTATTTAAAGGGAAAGTTGATAAGTGCTATGTTTTCTTTGTGTATTATAAGAATATTTCCATGAAAGAGTAAAAAAATATTTGCCTTTTCACAAATTCATTCTTAGGTTAGTTTTAGAACAGATATTATCACTTCTACACTTGAAAATATGCATATTCCTATCACCTGTCATATGTTGCCCACTTAAGGAAAACTCAATAGTGATGAATCTGATTTACCCTTATCAAGCCTTTTAATAATATTCTGAATTAAGCTACATGGGAGAGAAAATTCTTTCTTGAGCTTTACAAGAAGAAATTGTACAATTTATTTTCAAAATTCCCATTTTAGTAGATAAAAAATAACATATTGGTTTTTCCATTTTCAATAATATTCATATATATTATACCTATATACATGCATATATACATGTATATATACATATACTCAGTTATATGTATATACATACACATACTATACAATTATACTTTATAAAATAAATTACATATATTTCATGTATGTGTAAATTACATATATACTAATTATATAGTCATATATTTCATTATATATAAATTATATGTATTATACAGATATACAATTTATAACAATATAATTTTATATACAATTATATATTTCTACTTATATATTGTCTATGTAAATATATAAGCTATACATGTATGTATATCTGAATATATTTAGGAATGCATATTGTTAGAAACCTATTCTATGACATATTTTGGGTGTGGTCTTTGTCGTTTGCATGTTAAGTCTTCTGTTGGCTCTTTGCCCTTTGGTCGCTTCCAGCAGTTGATGGTATGCTGCCCCCGGGTGGTGGCAAGTGCTTTGCTTCACTTATGGTCTGAATTTACAAAGCCTGCTTTAGTAAGATCCAGATTTCACAGATTTTCTTTCTTTGCAATTAAGAAAAATTTTTTATAAAAATTGCTGAACAGAGAAAGTTCATGAAGGGAGCTGGCTGATTTCTATTGTATAAACTCTTTTAAGGAACGAATATCTGTGTACAATTAGATATCTTTCTTACTAATTCTTTACTATTTATCCCTAGACTCATCATTGCATTTGACTGAAATGGTGAATTCTAATTTACTCTGACAGCCTCTAGTGGCCAAATCATTGTCTGAGTCCTCTCATAGCTCACAGTACTATTATGAGATAGTCATTACATGCATGGCTTTGAGACTTTAGGCCAGTCTGCTGTTAAAATGTTTCCTTTCCTCCTGGGTTCTCAGACTTGGATGGTGGTAATCCATTTAGAGAAAAGTTGGAGGAATTTACTTTTTCTCTTTTTTTGTCTAACTCTCTCAAGTTTCTCCTCTCATGGCATGGAAGCAGGAAACAGAATCACCCCAGCTTTTCTTCTTCCATCTATGACTGAATCTCAGATGAGAATACTTTTCTATTTCACAGTGTTAGAAATAAAACCTATTGATCTGCCTCCCGTTTGCAGAACTCATATTGCGACAGGCTTCCGCCTTAAAAACATCAATCCCATAATTGGTAACTGGAAGTACAGACAAGGAGTAGATGAGACCAGGCAATGGGGGGGATCAGTCATCCTAGCATTAGCTCAGAGAATGTTTCTTTGATTTAGGCAAAGTGGGAATGTGGTTCTCACACCTGTGGATTCTCATGAGGATTTTGAGTCATGTTAAAAATATAACTCCTATGAATTAGGTGCTTTATACACATTTCCTGTAATCCTTGCAATTACCTGGAAAGTTAACATAAAATAGCATAATAAATTATGAATA
The DNA here is from genome assembly GCF_964165515.1 of Mesoplodon bidens. Classification (NCBI taxonomy): domain Eukaryota; kingdom Metazoa; phylum Chordata; class Mammalia; order Artiodactyla; family Ziphiidae; genus Mesoplodon; species Mesoplodon bidens. The sequence goes on along the minus strand of NC_138162.1, from coordinate 63,256,072 downwards.
TATAATGAATTAAGGATCTGAGTTATTAATAAATTTTCCCAGAGTCACATATTTGTAGATTTTGGAGTCAGAATTTGAACTCAGAATCTGCCTAACTTCATAGCCTATTCTATTTCCAGTACAGCATTTTCTTTCAGAATTTGGGGAATTTTATTTTCTCTCTATGAGAGATTTTTTTAAAAAGAAAATTGGTTAAAGTAGCTAGAAATGGAAATTGGAATAATTCTAGAAGTGTCTTAATCTGCAGCTATTTAGCTTTCAAATGCTTTTCTTCAACTGAGTGTTTATAATTTAGACTATTTGAAGTTCATCTCAGTACCAGTGGTAGGAGAGTACCAAAATGAGGTAAATGGTAAGCCTTGGAGGATTAACATTTCTACCTTGTGCAATAATACTCGATAGACGCTTCAGAATTCATTCTCATTTCCTCCTGTTTTTTTTCCTCTTTTCTCTTTCTGGAACACTTATTAGTCTGTCAGAAGTCAAAAATCCTGGCTTGATCTCTGTGGTTCTTATAATTTCTCTTCTATTTTCTGTCTTTGCATTTTAGATTCTGGTAAAGTCTATAAATTTCTCTTAATTTTTATATTTAAATATTTTGTATTGGTATCATATTTTTAATTTCTAAGAATTGATTTTAATTCTTTGGTTCTCTTTTCATAACATCCTTTTAAAAAGATAGTTTCTGTATCTTCTTAAATTGTGGTTTTTTATTGTGAGTTTTGATAGACAATAAACAATTATTTAAGTTCTCATTCTCCTGAGGTCTTTCTATATATTTTTTGTTTGTTTCTGTTGCTCCCTTTCTTTCATGTTGAAGGTATGGAAGATTGCATTTTGCCAAATGGTCACAGCAGTAATTCTGGTCCCACAAATGCTTCCAGAGCCTTGCTGCTCTCATATCAAGAAGTGAGGTCTATTTCCCTCTCTCTGAAATTAGATAGGCCTTTTGACTGCTGCTATGAGTAGAACAAGGACAAAGTGACACTGCAGGACTTGTAGGACCAGGTCATAGGAGGCAGCATGGCTTTGGCCCGTTCATTCTCTTGCTCTCACTCTCGTCTTTCTCTGGAGTCTCTCTCAGACCCAGGTCATGTGGTGAGCTACATAGGGCTGTTTTCAGCTAATGGCCCCAGCCAAGGTCTCTTGCAGCCGGGCAGCATCAACTGCCAGACATGTGTGAATGAGCCTTCAGATGATTTCACACTCCAGCCTTCTGCTGAGACCCCATTTATCAGGGAGCAGAGAGGAGCAGTCTCTGCTGTGCCATATTTTATTTCCTGATCCCAGAATGCATAAGCCTAATAAATAGTTGTTTTACACCACTGCATTATGGAGCAATTTGTTATGTAACCCTAGTAACTGGAACCTAGGCTTTCCTCAAATTTATGGTAAAGATTTGTTTTGTCATTCAAACTTACAAATGAAGAAAAAGAAAAGCTAATCAGGTGCTCTTTGTACAGAGACAAGTCTTGGTGGCTAGTTGGCTTTCCTTTAGAAGGGGCTGTGACAGTATGGAGGTTCCTTAAGAAAACAACAAATAGAACTACCATACGACCCAGGAATCCCACTACTGGGCATATACCCTGAGAAAACCATAATTCAAAAAGAGTCATGTACCACAATGTTCACTGCAGCTCTATTTACAATAGCCAGGACGTGGAAGCAACCTAAGTGTCCATCATCAGATGAATGGATAAAGAAGATGTGGGACATATACACATGGAATATTACTCAGCCATAAAAAGAAACGAAATTGAGTTATTTGTAGTGAGGTGGATGGACCTAGAGTCTGTCATACAGAGTGAAGTAAGTCAGAAAGAGAAAAATAAATACTGTATGCTAACACATATATATGGAATCTAAAAAAAAAAAAAAGAAAAGATCATGAAGAATCTGGGGCAGGACAGGAATAAAGATGCAGACCTACTAGAGAATGGACTTGAGGATATGGGGAGGGGGAAGGGTAAGCTGGGACAAAGTGAGAGAGTGGCATGGACATATATACACTACCAAACGTAAAATAGATAGCTGGTGGGAGGCAGCCGCATAGCACAGGGAAATCAGCTCAGTGCTTTGTGACCACCTAGAGGGGTGGGATAGGGAGGGTGGGAGGGAGGGAGACGCAAGAGGGAAGAGATATGGGAACATATGTATATGTATAACTGATTCACTTTGTTATAAAGCAGAAACTAACACACCATTGTAAAGCAATAAAGATGTTAAAAAAAGGGGGTCTGTGAGCTGGCTGTTAGGCTGGGTGACCCCCAAATGTCAGTACTGGTCTTTGTTCTGTGGCACTGTCACCCATACCCAGCTGCCTGTTTCTCTCTTAGAGAACTCATCCAATTTCTGTGTGGTTTTAGTTCATTTTATGGAATGCATTTCTTTTTTTTCCTTGCAGGTAGATGTCTGTTTACGGTGGATTCTGCCTGGTTGGGGGAGGGGCATGTGGGTGTGGTTGGTCATTCTGAGTGCAGTCTTTCAAATAATTTCTGTCCTCTGGCCCTGGACTTATGCCTGCCTTGTATTGTTCCTTGTGTTTTCACGTCTTGAGCTCTTCTAGGCTGTAGAGCACCACCACACCTCTTTTCTGTGCACGTCTTCCACATGGACTCTAGGCTGAAGGCTGAAGCTTCCTCTGCTGCACTTCATTTGTCAGCTATTCTTGCTTTTCATATATTCTGAAAATTTTCTTCGGTTGATAGCCCTTCTCTCTTTATTTTTGTTGTTGTTTGTTGATACTTCTTCCTAAAATGGAGTTTTTGTAGGGAGAAGAAATATCATTTTGAACTGGACTTTGGGCCTTCTTAAATCAGTTGCCTGACTATATATTTCTATAGAAATCTTGCATTTCATCCAACTTTGAAAATGTGTTTGTATATACCTAGGAGTATGCCATATTTTTCCTTATAATCATTAAAAGTTAACACGTGTCTGATATCATCACCTCTTTCTTATTCCTAATTTTGTGTATATGTTTTTAATCTGTTTAAGCTAGGTGGGTGAGAGTGTCCTAAGTTTTTTTTTTTTTTTTTTAATAGGGAAGGGGGAATGAAGTGTGAAAGTTGCTGGCAATGGGGGAGGGGATTCCCATTTTTATTTTTATTTATTTATTTATTTTCGGCTGTGTTGGGTCTTCATTTCTGTGCGAGGGCTTTCTCTAGTTGCGGCGAGCGGGGGCCACTCTTCATTGCAGTGCGTGGGCTTCTCACTGCCGCGGCCTCTCTTGTTGCGGAGCACAGGCTCCAGATGTGCAGGCTCAGTAGTTGTGGCTCACGGGCCCAGTCGCTCCGCGGCACATGGGATCCTCCCAGACCAGGGCTCGAACCCATGTCCCCTGCATTGGCAGGCGGATTCTCAACCACTGCGCCACCAGGGAAGCCCCCGTGTCCTAAGTTTTGTTTCTTGTACATTGAATAGGCCACTTGGGTTTAAAAATCTTGTGATACTTGAACCTCTAGTTTGTTGTAGCCGAATATGCTTTTCTGCTTCTAAGCTATGCCTAACCAATTAAAATTAGAATTCTCCATACATGATGTACTTTCCTCTGGGCCAGAATGAGGGAAAAGGATTAACTTTGTTATTTCTTATTACCCATTTAAAAAAATCTTAGATGAGGACCTTTCTTTCTTAGAAGTCTTTAATAGTAGAACTTCATAACAGAGTGAATATAGGGGCTATAGAATTGAGAGGAATAAAAGATGAATTAATATTTTACTTTGTAAGATTAATAGTACTTCTAACATAAAGAGATAGGGTGAGGGATCAGTTTGGGGAATGCAAGAAAGATTATGATTTCAAGTTTTGGTTTTATTTAATTTGAGATGATTGTAAATTTAAGTGAGGAAATATATAATTGGCGGTTGTAGTAAAGTGTTGTTAAAGATGTAAGGAGTAGATTAAATATCTTGAAGATTTGAAAGAAAGAGCAGACAAATGTAGGAAAGATTTAAATTTAGAAGACAATAAGAAGAGGAGGTATAGAAAAACAGGACCTAGAAAAGTCATATGTGAAGAATTTCATTGAAAGCATTTCCAATGGTGTCAAATGCCCAGAAATATTATGTAGTAAGTTTGAATCAATTTTGAAAATTTTGTTTAAAATATTTCTGCATAGGCTTAGGTTTATATATAGAAACTCTTTAAGAGAAGATACTTTTCAAAGGAAAAATTTATTCAATGAATAGCTGTTCCTGTCCCCAGGAACATCTCAGTTTACTGGGAGAGAAAAGGTAAGTGTACATGTAAGTGTAATACAGAATAAGGAGGGCCAGCACAGAGATAGAGGGTACTACAGAAGTACTACAGAAGCCCGAATGATACTATTTGTAAAAGCCGTAGGTTGTCAGAGGGTAGTTGAGGTTTTCATTAAAACCATTTTTCTCTGTAAAATTATTTCACTCTTTTCTAAAAACAGGTCAGAAAATTAGCTTCTGTTTATTTGAAAAAACAATCACCAGGTTTGTGTATCCTTAGTTCATAACTGAGCTCTCTCCTTCTTGATTGGCATATAGAAGAGGCTGGGAACTGGACACTGACACATTGAGTACTGCCTCGGCTAGAACAATGGTGGAACCAGAGGCCAGATTTCACATGGCAAAGAATAGAAAGATGTTAGTTTGTTTATTGAGTGGTAACTGCTAGACAATTTGAATATATTATCACGTTCAACCCTTACAGCAACCCATGATACAGGCAGCATAATTTCCTCCTTTACAGATTAGGGAACTAAAACTCAGAGATGTTAGTAATTTGACCAAAGTTCCGCAAAAAGTAAATATTAAAGTAGGAATTTGTATTTAGATTTGTTGGCTTTAAAATTCCTACTGTTATTACATCCAGTGTGTGGATGGGAAGTGAAAGTAGTAGATGTAGATTTTACTTTTGGGGAATTAACAATGACAAAAAGAAAAGATGATACATGATAACCTGAAGGAAGATTATGATAAAGTGAAATTTAAAGAAATGAGGACCACGTAGGTATGTCTGAATTGAAGGCCATGATTCTGGAATATATAAAGATGAGAGAGAATGAGAAGAAAGTTAAGAAGAGAGAGGTGAAAGATCTGAAGATGTGAGATTGGGTAAATAGGGTACCATGAAAGTTAGTTACTAATTTTAAGGTCTAAATCATCTAAAACTTAAATAGCTATACATCTGCTTACCGTGTGTTTTCTCTCTACTGAGAGGACTCTGCAAAACTAGCTATACAAGAGATTGATGTTATATATGTTAAAACTATGTGTAAAGTATATATAAGAACTATGTTAAAGATTTATTGACTTATGCTTTGGAAGAAAAATGGGATTATTGCATAAGCAGATTGCATGCTAAGCACATGTACTTGCATACTATTTATTCCAGTTAGTTTGAGCTGTTAACTTGTCTTTAGATTTTCTTTCAAAAATAGAGGGTTCTTGGGCTTCCCTGGTGGTGCAGTGGTTGAGAGTCCGCCTGCCGATGCAGGGGACACGGGTTTGTGCCCCGGTCTGGGAGGATCCCACATGCCGCGGAGCGGCTGGGCCCATGAGCCATGGCTGCTGAGCCTGCGCGTCCGGAGCCTGTTCTCCGCAACGGGAGAGGCCACAGCAGTGAGAAGCCCGCATACCGCAAAAAAAAAATAAAAAAAAATAAAAAAAAATAGAGGGTTCTTGTTAAATCCAGATTCCTGAGAGATCTTTGTTACATTATTGAGTAGACTACAGAGTGACTACTTTACCTTGAAATGTGCAAGAGGAATCAATAGGCCTACAAAACTGTCTTTTAAGAAAATGTTTGAAATAATATTTTTCCTGGTAGCCTAAATATCAATGTATATGATTTTTCTGGGTTTCTGTCTTTCTCTGGTTTTGTTGCAATATTAAAGTCCCTTATAGTTAGAGGGTGTTTGAGTATTTTGTTTTTAATTTCTCCTTTGTCCCCTGCCCTGCCCTGCTATTTGTTTATCTTGTTTTCTGTGAAGAAGCACTACTTACAAGGAATTTTCCTTCGGGTGCCTTTACTTTTCATCTTAATCTAATATCCCTGTGATCTCCATTTCCTTTTCACTAAAGTTTAAGTCTAAAAAGATTTTACTTTTTAAGCTTTTTGTTATACAACATCATAGAAAGGCCACGTAAATCTACAGTGGACATTCACACGCTGAAACCACTTTTCGGTGATGTACAAGTCAAATCTCTTTCCCCTCTGATATGACCTTGTTTAGTTGTGGTTGACATTTGATCTCTTGGCCCACCATCCTTAAATGAAGTTAAATTTTAGATTGACTCCGTGGAACCAGAGAGTTAGCACTGCACGCAACACCTTTCCTGTGTGGCTGACAGGGTCTTCGTGCTCCAGCCGGGAGTCAGGCCTGAGCCTCTAAGGTGGGAGAGCCTAGTTCAGGACATTGGGCCACCAGAGACCTTCCGGCCCCACGTAATATCAATCGGCGAGAGCTCTCCCAGATATTGCCATCTCAATGCCAAGACCCAGCTCCACTCAAAGACCAGCAAGCTTCAGTGCTGGACACCCCATGCCAAACAACTAGCAAGACAGGAACACAACGCCACCCATTAGCAGAGTAGCTGCTTAAAATCATACTAAGTTTGCAGACACCCCAAAACACACCACCAGACATGGTTCTGCCCACCAGAAAGACAAGATCCAACCTTATCCATCAGTGCAAAGGCACCAGTCCCCTCCACCAGAAAGCCTACACAACCCACTGAACCAACCTTACTCACTGGGGGCAGACGCCAAAAATAATGGGAACTATGAACCAACAGCCTGCGAAAAGGAGACCCCAAACACAGTAAGTTAAGCAAAATGAGAAGACAGAGAAATACTCAGCAGATGAAGGAGCAAAGTAAAAACTCACCAGGCCAAACAAATGAAGAGGACATAGGCAGTCTACCGGAAAAAGAATTCAGAGTAATGATAGTAAAGATGATCCAAGATCTTGGAACTAGAATGGAGAAAATACAATAAACGTTTAACAAGGACCTAGAAGAACTAAAGAGCAAACAAACAAGTATGAACAACACAATAAATGAAATTTAAAATTCTCTAGAAAGAATCAATAGCAGAATAACTTAGGTAGAAGAACGGATAAGTGATCTGGAAGATTAAATAGTGGAAATAACTACTGAAGCAGAATGAAAAAGAAGAATGAAAAGAATTGAGGACAGTCTCAGAGACCTCTGGGACAGCATTAAATGCACCAACAGTGGAATGATAGGGGTCCCAGAAGAAGAAGAGAAAAAGAAAGGGACTGAGAAAATATTTGAAGAGATTATAGTTGAAAACTTCCCTAATATGGGAAAGGAAATAGTCAAGGTCAAGAAGTGCAGAGAGTCCCATACAGGATAAATCCAAGGAGAAGCGTGCCAAGACACATATTAATCGAACTATCAAAAATTAGATACAGGGCTTCCCTGGTGGCGCAGTGGTTGAGAGTCCGCCTGCCGATGCAGGGGACACGGGTTCGTGCCCCGGTCTGGGAAGATCCCACATGCCGCAGAGCGGCTAGGCCCGTGAGCCATGGCTGCTGAGCCTGCGCATCCGGAGCCTGTGCTCTGCAAGGGGAGAGGCCACAACAGTGAGAGGCCCGCCTACCGAAAAAAAAAAAAAAAAAAAAAAAAAAAAAAAAAATTAGATACAAAGAAAAAATATTAAAAACAGCAAGGGAAAAACAACAAGTAATGTACAAGGGAATCCCCATAAGGTTAACAGCTGATCTTTCAGCAGAAACTCTGCAAGCCAGAAGGGAGTGGCAGGAAATGTTTAAAGAAGAACCTACAACCAAGATTACTCTACCCAGCAAGAATCTCATTCAGATTCAACAGAGAAATTAAAAACTTTACAGAGAAGCAAAAGCTAAGAGAATTCAGCACCCCCAAACCAGCTTTACAACAAATGCTAAAGGAACTTCTCTAGGCAGGAAACACAAGAGAAGGAAAAGATTTAGAACAACAAATCCAAAACAATTAAGAAAATGGTAATAGGAACATACATATGGATAATTACCTTAAATGTAAATGGATTAAATGCTCCAACTGAAAGACATAGACTGGCTGAATGGATACAAAAACAAGACCCATATATATGCTGTCTGCAGGAGACTCACTTCAGACCTAGGGACATATACAGACTGAAAGTGAGGGGATGGAAAAACATATTCCATGCAAATGGAAATCAAAAGAAAGCTGGAGTAGCAATTCCCCTTCAGACAAAATAGACATTAAAATAAAGACTATTACAAGAGACAAAGAAGGACACTACATTATGATCCAGGGACCAATCCAAGAAGAAGATATAACAACTGTAAATATTTATGCACCCAACATAGGAGCACCTCAATACATAAGGCAAATACTAACAGCCATAAAAGGGGAAAATGACAGTAACACAATAACAGTAGGGAACTTTAACAACCCACTTTCAGCAATGGACAGATCATCCAAAATGAAAATAAAAAAGGAAACACAAGCTTTAAATGACACATTAAACAAGATGGACTTAATTGATATTTATAGGACATTCCATTTAAAAACAACAGAATACACTTTCTTCTCAAGTGCTCATGGAACATTCTCCAGGTTAGATCATATCTTGGGTCACAAATCAACCCTTGGTAAATTTAAGAAAATTGAAATCATATCAACTATCATTTCCGACCACAACACTATGAGACTAGATATCAATTACAGGAAAAAAACTGTAAAAAATGCAAACACATGGAGGCTAAACAATACACTACTAAATAACCAAGAGATCACTGAAGAAATCAAAGAGGAAATCAGAAAATACCTAGACACAAATGACAATGAAAAGATAATGACCCAAAGCCTATGGGATGCAACAAAAGCAGTTCTAAGAGGTAAGTTTACAGCAATACAATCCTACCTCAAGAAACAAGAAAAATCTCAAATAAACAACCTAACTTACACATAAAGCAAGTAGAGAAAGAAGAACAAAACACCCCCAAAGTTAGTAGAAGGAAAGAAATCATAAATATCAGATCAGAAATAAATGAAAAAGAAATGAAGGAAACAATAGCAAAGATCAATAAAACTAGAAGCTGATTTTTTGAGAACATAAGGAAAATTGATAAACCATTAGACAGACTCATCAAGAAAAAAAGGGAAAAGACTCAAATCAATAGAATTAGAAATGAAGAAGGGGAAGTAACAACTGACGCTGCAGAAATACAAAGGATCATGAGAGATTACTTCAAGCAACTCTATGCCAATAAAATGGACAACCTGGAAGAAATGGACAAATTCTTACAAAAGCACAACCTTCTGAGACTGAACCAGGAAAAAATAGAAAATATAAACAGACCAATCACAAGCACTGAAATTGAAACTGTGATTAAAAATCTTCCAAGAAACAAAAGCCCAGGACCAGATGGCTTCACAGGTGAATTCTACCAAACATTTAGAGACAAGCTAACACCTATCCTTCTCAAAGTGTTCCAACATAGAGCAGAGGGAGGAACACTCCCAAACTCATTCTATGAGGCCACCATCACCCTGATACCAAAACCAGACAAAGATGTCAAAAAAAAGAAAGCTACAGGCCAATATCACTGTTGCATATCATAGATGCAAAAATCCTCAACAAAATATTAGCAAACAGAATCCAACAACACATTGAAAGGATCATAAACCATGATCAACTGGGGTTTATCCCTGAATGCAAGGATTCTTCAATATATGTAAATCAATCAATGTGATACACCATATTAACAAATTGAAGGAGCAAAACCATATGATAATCTCAATAGATACAGAAAAAGCTTTCCACAAAATTCAACACCCATTTATGATAAATACCCTCCAGAAAGTAGGCATAGAGGGAACTTACCTCAACATAATAAAGGCCACATATGAGAAACCCACAGCATCATTGTTCTCAATGGTGAAACACTGAAACCATTTCCACTAAGATCAGGAACAAGACAAGGTTGCCCACTCTCACCACTATTACTCAACAGTTTTGGAAGTTTTAGCCACAGCAATCAGAGAAGAAAAAGAAATAAAAGGAATACAAATCAGAAAAGAAGAAGTAAAACTGTCACTGTTTGTGGATGACATGATACTATAGATAGAGAGTCCTAAAGATGCCTTCAGAAACTTCTAGAGCTAATCAAGGAATTTGGTAAAGTAGCAGGATACAAAATTAATGCACAGAAATGTCTTGCATTCCTATACACTAACGATGAAAAATCTGAAAGAGGAATTAAGGAAACACTCCCATTTACCACTGCAACAAAAAGGATAAAATACCTAGGAATAAACCTACCTAAGGAGACAAAAACCTGTATGCAGAAAACTATAAGACAAGGCACTGCTGAAAGAAATTAAAGATGATACAAATAGATGGAGAGATATACCATGTTCATGGATTGGAAGAATCAACATTGTGAAAATGAGTATATGACCCAAAGCAATCTACCGATTCAGTGCAATCGTTATCTAACTACCAATGGCATTTTTCACAGGACTAGAACAAAAAATTTCACAATATGTATGGAAACACAAAAGACTCTGAATAGCCAAAGCAATCTTGAGAAAGAAAAACGGAGCTGGAGGAAACAGGCTCCCTGACTTCAGACTATACTACAGAGCTACAGTAATCAAGACAGTATGGTACTGGCACAAAAACAGAAATATAGATCAATGGTACAGGATAAAATGCCCAGAGATCAACCCACATCCTTATGGTCACCTTATCTTTGATAAAGGAGGCAAGAATATACAATGGAGAAAAGACAGCCTCTTCAATAAGTGGTGCTGGGAACACTGGACAGCTACATGTAAAAGAATGGAATTAGAACACTCCCTAACACCGTAGACAAAAATAAACTTAAAATAGATTAAAGACCTAAATGTAAGGCCAGACACTATCAAACTCTTAGAGGAAAGCATAGGCAGAACACTCTGTGGTGTAAATCACAGCAAGATCCTTTTTGACCCACCTCCTAGAGAAATGGAAATAAAACCAAAAATAAACAAATGAGACATAATGAAACTTAAAATCTTTTGCACAGCAAAGGAAACCATAAAGAAGACGAAAAGACAACCCTCAGAATGGGAGAAAATATTTTCAAATGAAGCAACTGACAAAGGATTATTCTCCAAAATATATAAGTAGCTCATGCAGCTCAATATCAACAATCAAAAAACCCAGTCAAAAATGAGCAGAAGACCTAAATAGACATTTGTCCAAAGAAGATACACAGATTGCCAACAAATACATGAAAGGATGCTCAACATCATTAATCATTAGAGAAATGCAAATGAAAACTACAATGAGGTATCACCTCACACTGGTCAGAATGGCCATCATCAAAAAATCTACAAACAGTATATGCTGGAGAGGGTGTGGAGAAAAGGGAACCCTCTTGCACTGCTGGTGTGAGTGTAAATTGATACAGCCACTATGGAGAACAGTATGGAGGTTCCTTAATAAACTAAAAATAGAACTACCATACGACCCAGCAATCCCACTACTGGGCATATACCCTGAGAAAACCATAATTCAGAAAGAGTCATGTACCACAATGTTCATTGCAGCACTATTTACAATAGCCAGGACGTGGAAGCAACCTTAGTGTCCATCGACAGATGAATGGATAAAGAAGATGTGGCACGTATATACAATGGGATATTACTCAGCCATAAATAGAAATGAAATTATTTGTAGTGAGGTAGATGGACCTAGAGTCTGTCATACAGAGTGAAGTAAATCAGAAAGAGGAAAACAAATACCATATGCTAACACATATATACGGTATCTAAAAAGAAAAAATGGTTTTGAAGAACCTAGGGGCAGGACAGGAATAATGATGCAGACATAGAGAATGGACTTGAGGACACGGGGAGGGGAAGGGTAAGCTGGGATGAAGTGAGAGAGTGGCATTGCCATATATACACTACCAAATGTAAAACAGATAGCTAGTGAGAAGCAGCCACATAGCACAGGCAGATCAGCTTGGTGCTTTGTGACCACCTAGACGGGTGGGATAGGGAGGGTGAGAGGGAGATGCAAAAGGGAGGGGATATGGGGATATATGTATACATGTAGCTGATTCACTTTGTTATATAGCAGCAACGGATACAACAGTGTAAAGCAATTATATTCCAATAAAGATGTTTAAAAAAAACAGGTAATAATGATGAAGGGGAGAATAAACAAGACTAGGGAAATTAAATGTAATTAGAAACAACATCCATGCATTATACACATGCAAGAAAATCTTAAATACTTTAAGTGAAAAAAAATTTTAGTCTGAAATATACATTTCAGTTTGAAAACCAGAATTTTCAAGTATGTATAAAGTATTTAGAATTTTGTAGATGATATTCATTTAGATTATGCCGCATAAAATACATAATGACTGAAATTGGTTTTTGCCATGTTAAATGAGAGTCTTTAGTTTCTTTAAAGTATTTCCTCTGTGATTAATTGAATTGATAATATGCTAAAATACTTTATATAAATATGCAATTTTATAATGTTATGACCTATATTTGCTCAGTGGTTTATTTTATTATTAACTATAACAGGGGTCCTCTGTAATCTTATAAACGTCCGTTGTATAATGTTGTTTCAGGAACTATGTAAATTTTGTCCTTGAAATAGTTATTATTTTCTCAGGACTCTGCTAAGTAACGTGCAGATAATATCTCACCTAATCATTAAAATAATTTTTGAGATAAGTATTATTATCCATAATTTGCAGATGAGGAAACCAAGGCACAGAGAATTTAACTTGTCCCAGATCACAGAGCTAGTAATTGGTGGAACAAGGACTGAACTTGGAGATGTTTATTGATGATAATAATAGTAAGGCTTTTTTCTATGAGAAGTATCATTTCCTTTGAATGCACTTTGACAATGATTCCAATCGTATACTTTAATTACAAGTATTTCATGGTTAACTATGAAAATACTTTTATTTGTTCTTTCAGTGGCCCCATTTTTAAATTAGTAAAGAGTACATTATAACTTAAGGGGCTAATCAAAATTTATTTACTGTCTGAATGTATTAATTTTAGTTTTCATTAATCTGAGACTTAGTTTTGTTTCAAATATATTTAACTGTGCTCAGTTATAGGAACCAACTTTAGAATATTACATTTATAATGGAATGAGTGTAACTTTAAATGTCTCAGACTTTGGAGAAAATTATCTAATTATACGTTTATATTTGTGACATGATTAGGTGACAATGTTTAATTAATTTTAGAGGCAATTTTACCCCGATGTGGGGCTATATGTTCTAAATCATTATAACTTTCTGTTTGTAAGAAACATCTAATTAAGATGCTCAAGTTTAATTTGGAAGTTTAGTGATATTTTACTGTTACATCAGTAATTTAACATGCTATTTCAGAAAACACCAGTGTTTACTAATCTTAAAATGAGCATTTTATTTTAGTGTTTTCACAATTAAAGATTACTTAATGAATGACTTTGTAGTGCTTTGATCTTATGGAAGTATTATTATGGCAAGTATTATTTTCTATATTTTAATTCCAGAAAGGTATATAGGGTAGTATTAACCTCTATAAAATTAGAGTGCCTGAAACTCTAAAGAGTAAAACATATTTGTCAGTTTTGTGTTCTGATTAAAGAAACCTCACAAAATTCCAAAATGTTGTTAAGGAAGTATATGTACTTTACAAGGATTATTGGAAAATCACTATGATAGGTGAAACAGCATGCGCATTTATAGTGGTTTTATCTTATTCAGGAGAAAAGGCAGATTATCAAAGTGGACCAGAATCATCAAGCGCACTTCTGTGGTGGAAATAGAATTCATTTGTTTTTCTGATCTAAGCCCTGTGACACAGAACAGACATAGAGTCCTTGTGGAATTCAGAAAATCATTTGTCTGTGAAGAATGTGGATTTAGGGCTTCTATGCTGTGTCATGGCTAAAAGTCTTAAAAAGAGGCAAATTTAATTATGAAGGGGGTTTGATTAAATCCCCTGAATCAGGCAGATAAGTATGATGATGTTACTGTTAGCTTAAGAAATACTAAGGCTCTTAGTGCTTATTTTCTGGAAGGGAAACAAATCATTGAAGCCTTCTTTCCCAAGGGGTTGGATAAATGATAGTGATTAGATTTAACTGAATATTACATATACCTATATATATATAGATATTTTAACCGTTCTATAAAGGGTTATATAACTTAGTAATCTCCTACCCTTTGTTTAGTAGAGCACATTAAAAAAATCAATTTCAATTACTATTGTTATGATATCCTGTATATAAATTTAAACTAAGATTTCATGATGAAAGCTGATCTTAAGAGAATTGTATCAGTTGCATTCTTTGGTTAGATAAATTTTATATATATTATGTTGAAAGTAATGGAAAAATATTAATAAGAAAAGAGTGTTTCTGTTACCATTTTGATGTATACCTTTCAAAAATTTAAATATATATTTACATCATATTAGTAATGTGTATACCATATTCGTATTTTAAAATATAGTATCATGTTTTACAGTATTATAGTACCCCTTTTTAAAATTTAGAAATATATAGTGCCATTTTAAAATGTCAGTAAATATAACTTATTTTTAAGACAGGAAAGAAAGAAAACAAAGAATTGCTTAGACATATTTTCTCCTCATTAGATCTTTTAGAATGAAAAGTATTAATTAAAATATGCATATACGTTAGGGAAGGCTTTGGAAGAAAACTTTAAATGAATTATAGCTGTATAGATAAATTTATTTTAATTTGTAGTGTGCAAAGTCAATATTTTTCTGTAAGATAGTGATATATGTTTATCATATCTTTATACTGACAAAAAATCAAATGACTTGCTCTGGTTTTTTATTTTTTGAATTATTAGAGTTTTTATTTATTTTTAATTTTTTAAATAGATCTTTATTGGAGTGTAATGGCTTCACAATAGTGTGTTAGTTTATGTTGCATAACAAAGTGAATCAGCCATATGCATACACATGTCCCCATATCCCCTCCCTCGTGAGCCTCCCTCCCACCCTCCCTATCCCACCCCTCTAGGTCATCACAAAGCACCGAGCCGATCTCCCTGTGCTATGCTGCTGCTTCCCCCCAGCCAATTATTTTACATTTGATAGTGTATATATGTCGATGTTACTCTCACTTTGCCCTGGCTTTCTCCTCCCACCCCATGTCCTCAAGTCCATTCTCTATGTCTACCTCTTTATTCCTGCCCTGAAACTAGGTTCATCAGTACCATTTTTTTTTTTGTAGATTCCATATATATGCGTTAGCATATGGTATTTGTTTTTCTCTTTCTGACTTACTTCACTCTATATGACAGACTCTGGGTCCATCCACCTCACTACAAATAACTCAATGTCGTTTCTTTTTATGGCTGGGTAATATTCCATTGTATATATGTGCCACATCTTCTTTATCCATTAATCTATGGATGGACATTTAGGTTGGTTCCATGTCCTGACTATTGTAAATAGTGCTGCAATGAACACTGTGGTACATGCCTCTTTTTGAATTATGGTTTTCTCAGGGTATATGCCCAGTAGTGGGATTGCTGGGTTGTATGGTAGTTCTATTTTTAGTTTTTTAAGGAACCTCTCTACTGTTCTCCATAGTGGCTGTATCAACTTACATTCCCACCAACAGTGCAAGAGGGTTCCCTTTACTCCACACCCTCTCCAGCATTTGTTGTTTGTAGATTTTTTGATCATGCCCATTCTAACTGGTGTGAGGTGATAACTTATTGTAGTTTTGATTTGCATTTCTCTAATAATTAGTGATGTTGAGCAGCTTTTCATGTGCTTCTTGGCCATCTGTATGTCTTCTTCGGAGAAATGTCTATTTAGGTTTCCAGCCCATTTTTTAATTGGGTTGTTTGTTTTTTTAATATTGAGTTGCATGAGCTGTTTATATATTTTGGAGATTAATCCTTTGTTCATTGACTTGTTTGCAAATTTTTTCTCCCATTCTGAGGGTTGTCTTTTCGTCTTGCTTATTGTTTCCTTTGATGTGCAAAAGCTCTTAAGTTTCAATAGGTCCCATTTGTTTATTTTTGTTTTTACTTCCATTTCTCTAGGAGGTGGATCAAAAAAGATCTTGCTGTGGTTTATGTCAAAGAGTGTTCTTCCTGTGTTTTCCTCTAAGAGTTTTATAGTGTCCGGTCTTACATTTAGGTCTTTAATCCATTTTGAGTTTATTTTTGTCTGTGGTGTAAGGGAATGTTCTAATTTCATTCTTTTACATGTAGCTGTCCAGTGTTCCCAGCACCACTTATTGAAGAGGCTGTCTTTTCTCCATTGTATGTTCTTGCCTCTTTTGTCGTAAATTACATGACTGTATGTGCATGGGTTTATCTCTGGACATTTAAAAAATTTTTTTATATTTTTTTTACAACTTTATTGGAGTATAATTGCTTCACAAAGGTGTATTAGTTTCTGCTTTATAACATAGTGAATCAGTTATACATATACATCTGTTCCCATATCCCATCCCTCTTGCATCTCCCTCCCTCCCACCCTCCCTATCCCACTCTCCAGGCGGTCACAAAGCACCGAGCTGATCTCCCTGTGCTATGCAGCTGCTTCCCACTAGCTATCTACCTTACGTTTGGTAGTGTATATATGTCCATGCCACTCTCTCGCTTTGTCACAGATTACCCTTCCCCCTCCCCATATCCTCAAGTCCATTCTCAAGTAGGTCTGTGTCTTTATTCCTGTCTTACCCCTATGTTCTTCGTGACATTTTTTTTTCTTAAATTCCATATGTATGTGTCAGCATACAGTATTTGTCTTTCTCTTTCTGACTTACTTCACTCTGTATGACAGGCTCTAGGTCCATCCACCTCATTACAAATAGCTCAATTTCGTTTCTTTTTATGGCTGAGTAATATTCCATTGTATATATGTGCCACATCTTCTTTATCCATTCATCTGATGATGGACACTTAGATTGTTTCCATCTCCGGGCTATTGTAAATAGAGCTGCAATGAACATTTTGGTACATGACTCTTTTTGAATTATGGTTTTCTCAGGGTATATGCCCAGTAGTGGGATTGCTGGGTCATATGGTAGTTCTATTTTTAGTTTTTTAAGGAACCTCCATACTGTTCTCCATAGTGGCTGTACCAATTTACATTCCCACCAGCAGTGCAAGAGTGTTCCCTTTTCTCCACACCCTCTCCAGCATTTATTGTTTCTAGATTTTTTGATGATGGCCATTCTGACTGGTGTGAGATGATATCTCATCTTCGTTTTGATGTTGAGCATTCTTTCATGTGTTTGTTGGCAGTCTGTATATCTTCTTTGGAGAAATGTCTATTTAGGTCTTCTGCCCATTTTTGGATTGGGTTGTTTGTTTTTTTGCTATTGAGCTGCATGAGCTGCTTATAAATTTTGGAGATTAATCCTTTGTCAGTTGCTTCATTTGCAAATATTTTCTCCCATTCTGAGGGTTGTCTTTTGGTCTTGTTTATAGTTTCCTTTGCTGTGCAAAAGCTTTGAAGTTTCATTAGGTCCCATTTGTTTATTTTTGTTTTTATTTCCATTTCTCTAGGAGGTGGGTCAAAAAGGACCTTGCTGGGGCCTCCCTGGTGGCGCAGTGGTTGAGAGTCCGCCTGCCGATGCAGGGGATACGGGTTCGTGCCCCGGTCTGGGAGGATCCCATATGCCGCGGAGCGGCTGGGCCCGTGAGCCATGGCCGCTGGGCCTGCGCGTCCGGAGCCTGTGCTCCGCAACGGGAGAGGCCACAACAGTGAGAGGCCCGCATACCGCAAAAAGAAAAAAAAAAAAAAAAAAAAAAAAAAGGACCTTGCTGTGATTTATGTCATAGAGTGTTCTGTCTATGTTTTCCTCTAAGAGTTTGATAGTTTCTGGCCTTACATTTAGGTCTTTAATCCATTTTGAGCTTATTTTTGTATATGGTGTTAGGGAGTGATCTGATCTCATACTTTTACATGTACCTGTCCAGTTTTCCCAGGACCACTTATTGAACAGGCTGTCCTTTCTCCGCTGTATATTCCTGCCTCCTTTATCAAAGATAAGGTGACCATATGTGCGTGGGTTTATCTCTGGGCTTTCTATCCTGTTCCATTGATCTATCTTTCTGTTTTTGTGCAAGTACCATACTGTCTGGATTACTGTAGCTTTGTGGAGTCAGGGAGCCTGATTCCTGCAGCTCCGCTTTTCTTTCTCAAGATTGCTTTGGTTATTCGGGGTCTTTTGTGTTTCCATACGAATTGTAAAATTTTTTGTTCTCATTCTGTGAAGAATGCCATTGGCAATTTGATAGGGATTGCATTGAATCTGTAGATTGCTTTGGGTAGGATAGTCATTTTCACAATGTTGATTCTTCCATTCCAAGAACATGGTGTATTTCTCCATCTGTTCCTGTCATCTTTGATTTCTTTCATCAGTGTTTTATAGTTTTCTGAGTACAAGTCTTTCGTCTCCTTCAGCAGGTTTATTCCTAGGTATTTTATTCTTTTTGTTGCAGTGGAAAATGGGAGTGTTTCCTTAATTTCTCTTTCTGATTTTTCATTGTTGTTGTATAGGAATGCCAGAGATTTCTGTGCATTAATTTTGTATCCTCCAACTTTACCAAATTCATTGAATAGTTCTAGTAGTTTTCTGGTGGCATCTTTAGCATTTTCTATGTATAGTATCATGTTATCGGCAAACAGTGACAGTTTTACTTATTTTTCAGTTTGTATTCCTTTTATTTCTTTTTCTTCTCTGATTTCTGTGACTAGGACTTCCTAAACTATGTTGAATAAGAGTGGTGAGAGTGGACATCCTTGTCTTGTTCTTGATCTTAGTGGAAATGCTTTCAGTTTTTCACCGTTGAGTATGATGCTTGCTGTCAGTTTGTTATATATGGACTTTGTTATGTTGAGGTAGTTTCCCTCTATGCCCATTTTCTCGAGTTTTTTTTTTTTTTATCATAAATAGGTGTTGGCAGGCGGACTCTCAACCACTACACCACTAGGGAAGCCCTTTGGAAGAGTTTGAGAAGGATGGGTGTTAGCTCTTCTCTAAATGTTTGTTAGAATTCACTTGTGAAGCCATTTGGTCCTGGACTTCTGTTTGTTGGAAGATTTTTTATTACGGTTTCAATTTCATTACTTGTGATAGGTCTGTTTATATTTTCTAATTCTTCCTGGTTCAGTGTTCCTTGGAAAATTGTACCTTTCCAAGAATTTGTCCATTTCTTCATGGTTGTCCATTTTATTGGTGTATAGTGTTTGTAGTAGTCTCTTATAATCCTTTTTATTTCTTCAGTGTCAGTTGTGATTTCTCCTTTTTCATTTCTAATTTTATTGATTTGCATCCTCTCCCTTTTTTTCTTGATGAGTCTGGCTAAGGGTTTATCAATTTTGTTTATCTTCTCAGAGAACCAGCTTTTAGTTTTATTGATCTTTGCTCTTGTTTTCTTCGTTTCTATTGCATTTATTTCTGCTCTGATCTTTATGATTTCTTTCCTTCTACTGACTTTGGGTTTTCTTTGTTCTTTTTCTCTAGTTGTTTATGTGTAGGGTTAGATTGTTTATTTGAGATTTTTCTTGTTTCTTGAGGTGAGATTGAATTGCTTTAAACTTTCCTCTTAGAACAGCTTTTGCTGCGTCCCATAGGTTTTGCGTTATCATGTTTTTGTTGTCTTTTGTTTCTATTTATTTTTTAATTTCTTCTTTGATTTCTTCAGTGATCTCTTGGTTATTTCGTAGTGCACTGTTTAGCCTCCATGTATTTGTGTTTTTTACAGTTTTTTTCCTGTAATTGATTTCCAATCTCATAGCATTGTGGTCAGAAAAGATGCTTGATACGATTTCAATTTTCTTAAATTTTCCAAGGCTTGATTTGTGACCCCAGATGTGATCTATCTTGGAGAATGTTCTCTGTGCACTTGAGAAGAAAGTGTATTCTGCCACTTGTGGGTGGAATGTTCTATGAATATCAATTAAATATATCTGGTCTATTGTGTCATTTAAAGCTTGTGTTTCCTTATTTATTTTCTGTTTGGATTATCTGTCCATTGGTGTAAGTGGGGTGTTAAAGTCCCCTACTATTATTGTGTTACTGTCGATTTCTCCTTTCATAGTTGTTAACCTTATGTATTGAGGTGCTCTTATTTTGGATGCATAAATGCTTATAATTGTTATATCTTCTTCTTGGATTGATCCTTTGATCGTTATATAGTGTCCCTCCTTATCTCTTGTAACGGTCTTTATTTTAAAGTCTATTTTATCTGATACGAGTCTTGCTACTCCAGCTTTCTTTTGATTTCCATTTGCATGGAATATCTTTTTCCATCCCTTCATTGCTCTGGTTTGTAATATTCAGTTATAATTAATTTCTTCTAATGATGTTCCAGTATTTAAGTCAGACTAGAAACTGACTTTTTAAAGTGTCCACAGGTGATTTCATAGCTGTATAAATTCTAGAATAAATTGCCACATGTAGGAATAGGACTATATCAGTCAGTATACTGTGTGTGATGTCGCAGTAACAAATGACTCCAAAATTTCAGTGGCGTTACAACAAGAGACTTCTCACATATCCCACATACGCATATAGTGGATTAGCTGTGCTTCTGATTCATGGGTTCCTCACTTTATAAATGAGGCTGATAGAGCAGCCCCTACCTTGGACACTGTTGGTCTCATAATAAATGTCTCTCTATAGGACATTGCTGGTCTTCTGTCTGCTAGGATGTGGCATTATGTTTTAAATTCTGCCCACATTTCACTGGCCAAAGAAAGTAGCTTCTGCACTTTTGATTTTGACAGGACAGGGAATATATAATCTTTCCAGAAGTGGCACCAAATGGTCAAGCCATATATCAGTGAGACAGGAGAGTATACTTTCCCCTCAGGGAGGTGGAACAAATACAGTCCAGTACAATAACTAATTATTTAAACTTTATAAAATACAGAAAAGATAAAGAATCTGTTTTCTAGTAAGCTATGTTTACCAAATTTTGTATAACTTTACATTTTAACATCTGCAACTGTTTTCCCCTAGTTCGTTAAGAGGGTTGAAAACAGGGGGCCATGTGTCTAGTTGGAACTTTTTTCTTTTGCTATAGAGTTCTTATTAGTGTAAAAGGATTGTTCAGGATGTTATTCTGCTTTCCTTTAAATAAACTTGAATGTTCTAGACCAGGGGTCCCCAACCCCTGGGCATGGACTGGTACCAGTCCATGTCCTGTTAGGAACCGGGCCACACAGCAGGAGGTGAGTGGTGGGCGAGCAAGCGAAGCTTCATCTGTATTTACAGCTGCTCCCCATCACTCGCATTACCGCCTGAGCTCCGCCTCCTGTCAGATCAGCAGTGGCATTAGATTTTCATAGGAGCACGAACCCTACTGTGAACTGCGCATGCAAGGGATCTAGGTTGCACACTCCTTATGAGAATCTAATGCCTGATGATCTGATGTGGAGCTGAGGCGGTGATGCTAGCACTGGGGAGCGGCTGCAAATACAGATGATCATTAGCAGAGAGGTTTGACTGCACAGAGACCGTAATAAATCAATTGCTTGCAGACTCATATCAAAACCCCATCAGTGAGTGGCAAGTGAAAACAAGCTCAGGGCTCCCACTGATTCTGCACTATGGTGAGCTGTATAATTTTTTCATTAATATTACAATATAATAATAATAGAAATAAAGTGCACAATAAATGTAATCACTTGAATCATCCCAAACCATCCCCACCCTGGTCCATGGAAAAATTGTCTTCCACCAAACCGATCCCTCATGCCAAAAAGGTTGGGGACCGCTGTTCTAGACTGTTAAGACTCTGTTAACTATGTTCCATGAAGCATTTTCTCGGCTCCAGAAGCCTTGTGCTTGGCATTTCAAGGAGTCACCACTAGATGGTGATCCTGCTCATTTAGAAGGATAGAACGGCTGTGTGTTTCTCTTCAGGTGAATGGGTTGGTTACAAAGGGACCAGAAACGTAAGCCATACTAATGTTATGGGAAGAGCCTTTATAATCAAAATGGTACTATTTATGAGTATGTATATATATATATATATATATATATATATGTGTGTGTGTGCGTGTGTGTACACAAATGCATATCCTCACACAGGAAAATTCCATTTGAAGCAAAGCTACAAAATAATGTTTTGCCATATTAAGTTACTTCCTCAGAGTATATATATTTTTTCAACCGTTATTCCCCAAACAGACAAGTTTTCCTAAGCACAGTTTCTCAAGAAATTGTACTGAGGCTTGGGTCCATCTGACTGCTTTTTCCTAATACTTTGTTTGAATTTACTAACTGTTGCTGAAACTGTGGTTGTTTTATTTATGTATTTATTTCAAAAAATTTTGGGGCCGTGCCTTGTGGCATGGAGGATCTTAGTTCCCTGAGCCGGGATCAAACTTGTGCCCCCTGCAGTGGAAGCCTGGAGTCTTAACCACTGGACCACCAGGGAAGTTCCAAACTGTGGTTGTTTTAGATATGAGCCTTCATCTTCGTTTTAGCAACCTGTTACTCAGCCTCAGTCTCTTTTTCTATAATTAATTGGAGTGAAGAGGGATTAAAATTTTTATATTTCATTTAGACATGTTAAAAATTAACTTTTGTGGTTCATTAATCACAGAATGGGAAAGCTGGTACCCACCCTTTTACTTATTTATTTAGAGACCTTACTTAATGATTATTGACAGTGGTAACTTTGTTCTAACCTTTTTTCCCCAAAATAACTCAACATAATAACCAATTTGTTATTGGTAAAAATCTAAAAAATATGTTTGAAACTATAGACCAAATAGCATAGTTCTCCTTAAAAAAATGCTAAGTTCAGTTGTTAATGCACTTTTTGGTGCTCCTAAAATAATAGATAGTTTTTATCATACATTTCTGCTGTGACTCAAAGCTTTTGGCTCTCTGTCATATGATTAAAAAAACTTATAGGATTTCATGTAGTTATTAGTAGAAATAGAAAATATATGGCTAGGATGCTGCATTTATATAAAGTAAATATTTAATATATACTCTCGGCTTGGGTCATGTAAAAATGAGTTTGAGATAATACTCTTTACCATACTAGGAAAATGATCTGTCACAAACCAGTTTTTTCTAAAATCCCTTTTTATCTAGTTTATTACTGAATCGTGATTCTCAAAGGTGAAATCTTATCAAAACTTTGTTAGAGCCTAACTGAAGATGTAAATGAGTGGTTGCATTATGGCCAGAATGATCTCTTGTATTCATTCTAATTTGGCAGTTATAGTTTGTGTATGTGATCCTTGAGACAGAGATCAGAGAAAGCTGCTGGATGGTTGGGAATCTCACAAAAACTCGTAGTGAACAGTAAAGCAAATTCTGGAAGAAGTTTGGGGGTTGGGAGTTCACTGATTCAAGCATTTCCCCCAAGATATAGTGATGCAACTCTGTGGAGTACTTATAAAAATCATATGCAAGGAAAAGTCTAGTTTTCTGACCGTATCTGGGCTATATGTACCTTTCTCATCTTTTCTCCTGTCATTCTCAATAGCTCCTTATCTTTATATGTAAGTTACCTCTTGGATTTCTCAGAGCATGACATTTTATTCTGCTGAGAATGCTCTTCACAACACTGGTCACCTGGCTTTAATACAAGTTGCTTTTTAAACTATATTTTTCTAGATAGGAAGTCATTTCCAAGAGGAGTATATTCTTTGTATTTCATTAATTTACATATCATACTGCTAGTTTTGAACTCTGGCTCTGTGTAATCTAGGCAAGTTACTTCAACTCTGCCTCAGTTACCTCATTTGTAAAATGGGAATAATAGTATTTAGCTCATAGAGTTGTTATGAGGGCTAACTGTGTTAATGTCTGGCATAAGGTAAGTATTCAAGAAGTGTTAGCTATTATTACTATTGCTACTACTACTACTATTTATGGCTGTGGCATGGATAGGCATAAAATAAATGTATCTTGAATGAACAAATGAATACAGTAGAGTCACATGCTATGTTGAGGTTAGGTTTTAGGATCAGCCTATGAGGCTAAAATCTTGTATAGTCAAAAGTATCTTTAAGAATCCCTAGGGAAATCTAACAGGATATTTGAAGTTATTAGTGGAAAAATGATTAAGCCATTTCATTTTTAAATCCCTTTCAGTTTACCCAATTTAATAAACTGTTCCTATTTGTTTTTATTTCTTTAAAAAGTCTTTTCTGGAGCGGCCAAACTAGAGATGCCATATTCTAGACAGACCTAAAACAGCCAGGTTTTCTACCATGTTGGACTATGTTACCATTCTTTCAGTTGGATACCAAATGAAGAGATTGCTTTACATTCAAGGGCCAAGGTAGATGAAGGTACTTTTTTTTATACAGGAGAATCACTCTCACTTTTACCTCCTAGTTCGAGTATTTGCAGTAGTAGAGATATTTGCGATGTGAGGGCAACCAGGTGAAACAGCTGGTTTTATTGTAGTTGCCATTTGCTTTGTTCATGTCACCTGTTACAGGCTTGCTGTGGATAAACGTTTATGGCTTGGAGCAGCATCAGAACTATGGTATTTGAATTTCTGCTCTCCATCTCTCTTTCAGTTGCCTTCCTTTCCCTCATCTTCTCTCTCTTATCCCTTTTAGAGTAAGTATAAGAATGCTTTTAAGTCAAATGCAACTCTACTTTTATATCTCAGATTAACAAATTTCAGTACTAATTACTAATTCTTCTGTTACTATAACATTATAATGTAGTCTGTATGGTGGCCGTGCTTTAAGGGTGGTATTTTTAGATTAAATTTGGCATATACATTACTTTTTACATAGGAGTTAAAATCTCCTTAACAGGAGGATTTAGGTACAAGTGCTGATATTATAGAGCTTGATATACTGTTGTGAGAGCGTAGAGTTCCTGTAAAAAATATTTTAAAAGTTGAGGCATATACTAGGCAACCAAATTTCAAGATCTGCAGGGAAAGTTCATTGCTGGTGCTAACTTATAAAGGAAAGAGACATAGAGAACTTTCTTTGCCTTTTGAAAGGTTAAAAAAAAGCAGCAGCCCAATGTGGTCCTGAGTTATATAAAATTCTGTACTGCAGTAGCATGCTGTATAATTCACCCTTACTATGCAAATATTTATTTCTTATTTCATTAGTACATAAATGATGACAGTGATCCTACTTTCACACAGGGAATCCTGAATTGTGCATGCTTTGATTTTTGATGTTAAAGCAGTGCCATTGTATAACACTTATGTCCTTATTGGAGTGTATTTCAATATAAATAGAAAGCAGCCATTTAAATAGTCTGAAATGCCTTACTGACCTTACCGAGAACTTGATACATAGGTGAAATACTAGTTTTATATTTCCATGGGGACTTCCCAGTTAGGGGATTTTATGGAAAATCTGGAGAAATGGTTACTGCTATTGTGGTGCAGGATAAAGAATAAGGTTTTAGACACATAGATACAGAGAACAGAGTACTGGTTACCAGAGGGGAAGGGAGGTAGAGGGGAGGACGAAATGGGTAATGTTGATGGATGGAAACAAAACTTTGGATGGTGAGCATGCTGAAGTGTATATGGACATCTTCATAAAATGTTGTACACATGAAACAAGTGTTACCTCAACTGAAAAAAGATTAAGTGTTTAAATTTAGAAGACTTGGGCTCACATTTTGGAGTAAACTTTTCTGATTCTTAGTTTCCTTGCATGTAAAATAGGAATGAAAATGTGATCTATCTCACTGGACTATGAAGAATCAATTGAGTTAATGTAACTATTAAATGCTTGTATGATGATGATAATATGGTTCAGTTGTCACTCAAGCTATTTTCCCCCCCAGGATTTGGGGGAAATAAGCTTTAAAAATAGCAAACATTTATTGCACGCTTACAATATGACAGGCATGGTTCAAGAACAGGCCTAGTGCCTGTTCATACAAAGGTGGAATGCTCTGGATTGAGAAATGTAGGAAATGTTTGTGGTTCAGAATTTTCCCCTGTGAATATACCTCTGAAATTAAGATAGAAATCAGTGTGAAATACTTAATACAAAAAAACTCTGATTTTGTTTTGTCTACATGTAAGTCTAAAAAAAACCTGTTTATTTTTCTAATTTAAACTTTTTTTAAAGATTTTTTTCATGTAGACCATTTTAAAACTCTTTATTGAATTTGTTACAATATTGCTTCTGTTTTTTGTTTGTTTCTTTCTTTCTTTGTTTTGCGGTATGCGGGCCTCTCACTGTTGTGGCCTCTCCCGTTGCGGGGCACAGGCTCCAGACGCGCAGACTCAGCGGCCATGGCTCACGGGCCCAGCCGCTCCGCAGCATGTGGGATCCTCCCGGACCGGGGCACGAACCCGTGTCCCCTGCATCGGCAGGCAGACTCTCAACCACTGCACCACCTGGGAAGCCCTGCTTCTCTTTTATGTTTTGGGTTTTTGGCCGCGAGGCATGTGGATCTTAGCTTCCCAGTCAGGGATCAAACCCTCACCCCCTGCATTGGAAGGTGAAGTCTTAACCACTGGACCGCCAGAGAAGTCCCTTCTAGTTTAAAACTGACCTTCAGATTCTCTTAAATAATTGATTTTTACTCAGCTGATATTGGATTTACTTTTATTAATATTATTTAATATATAACATATTCAAGAATTCAAGATAGTCATTTAAATTCTGTAGTACAATAAAAATATTAATGTAAAGGTCTTTTAATTATTGTATAGGATTATCTACCCTATTCAATTACATCACAAAAAGAATTCTTGAAATTGAAAAATTCTTCTGACAATAAGTTCTTTTTATTTAAATATCAGAAATCCAACTATATGAAGCCCTTTATAAATTATTCATATTTTCTCAATTCTTAGTAGACATTTGTTTTAGATAATTCTCAAATGATTTAAAAGCAGTATTTATATTCTAAATGATATTTTTCTGCAACCTAATTCATAGTTTGACTCATTTAAAATATTGCCAGGGAATTCTGAAGCTTTTTGGACCTCCACATAGCTAGGATTTTCAACTGGGTGAAGTTTTTAGAAGCTGCTGAGTAGTCTGTAGCTGATAAAGTCTAACAGAAGGACTTACTGTATTCCATCCGTTTATTTCTTAGCTATTCATTGAGAGAACATAGAGGTCGTATAAGAGCTGATTTTATTATAACAGCATCATGGTGGCTGTCACCTGCAGCTAGTTTCTGTCTCCTGAGGTCTGTAGTGCAGCCAAATGCAGTTTGTTTTATACTCTGAGAAAACATTACTGCCACATTACTGCTTACATGCCATGTGTCACAATAAATCTAGCTGCTGCTTGTCTGTTCTGTACTTTTCTGAGTGTATTTTCCTGTTGAGAGGGCTCTCATGATTCTCTTTATTATCCTCCTTTTTTTGTCATTTAAAATGTCCTTTTAACTATTTCTCTCCCAGTTTACCTCATTGTTATCTAACACAGTTAGTCTACCAGAGTTTTGTAGTACTATGTGAGGCTTGGAACAAACAGCATTAAATATGTTTTGAACACTTTTAT
Organism: Mesoplodon bidens; assembly: GCF_964165515.1. Classification (NCBI taxonomy): domain Eukaryota; kingdom Metazoa; phylum Chordata; class Mammalia; order Artiodactyla; family Ziphiidae; genus Mesoplodon; species Mesoplodon bidens. The sequence goes on along the minus strand of NC_138162.1, from coordinate 63,228,599 downwards.
GAGGTTCCTTTTCTTTCCACTATATTTTACTATTGATCACTTTCAGTTAGTTTCCTGGGAAGGATTAACTTTTTTCCTTTTATATTGATGGAATTTAAGAGAACATTTTCAAAGGAACATGTGAGAATGTGGTGCCAATAATCATAAAGCATACAGCAGAGTCTTACAGCATACTTTGAAAATTTTAAAGGTGCATTTTCATTGCTCATCCACTCCATTTTTTCATAATCATCTACCATATGGCCTCTTTATAAAAGTGACTTATTTTATACTTCTTTTGTTAATGTTATTTTATCTTTTTCAAGTGTGATAGAAATAGTTATTTTAAACAATTTATGTATGTTTATACATATGCATATATATAAGCGATGATGTAGAAATAATATAGAAACTCATAAGTTGCCACATATAGGTGGGGATTTAAAGAAGGCTATGTAATGACATTACGTGTAGAAGTGTAAGTATTGCATTAATTAGGCATAATAAATTTATGTAGCCTTTTATGGTTTATAGGACATTTTCATATCTGTTGTCTTACTAGACATGTGAGTCCTAACAAGGACTGTCATTTACTGAACCCCAAAGTGGGGTAAGTGGGTAAGTTATTTGATTTTTAACTTTGGTTTATTAATGACACCTATGTTTTACATAGAATTATTATAGAAAATAGTAAAAGATAATGTCCTTAAGAAAACTTAAAATTGCAGAAATTTTAATTCAGATTATCCATATAAAATATAGACTACCAAAACTGAAATTTATTCATATATTAATTTTACCACATACTAACATCTTTGACTATTGTATATTTATTGTAAATTCTCTAATTGCTCATCTCATAGATTTTCAAGCTTTATTATAAAATATGTCATTCTTTAGTTTCACCCCTAACTTGTGTACCCAATTGTAAATTTGGTGGTTGTATCATTTTAAATTTATACTTTCTGTGGCAGCCTGTGTAGTTTGACCTACCCAGCAGCTACTAATTCTTGATTAATATAATTTTCTAGTTGTCACATTATAATAGTAGGGCTGAAGACAGTGCCATTTCCTTTTCCAACATTAGTTTTAGTGCCCTGAGATGTTTTACCCAATTTATCACAATCTAGGAATGTTTATTCAAAAGTTACAGTTGGACAGTAGTAAAATTTTAGAAAAAAAATGTTACAGATTTTTTTTCTTAACCTAGGAAATGTGGCTTAGTTCTTCATAACTCTTGTGTTGTTGTCTTGTCTTACATTTTCTATGACTAACTTTTATACCAAATTGAATAAGCCATTAGCTTTTAGTCTGTAGAAATGTGGATCCATAGATATTTCCCATTAGACAAAAAGGAAATCTATAAAAGCGATATCTCTTGGGGCTTGGTCTTCCTAGCTGGCCTAATGGTCTAAAGCAGTGTAGTACTGTACTCTTATGAGAAAGAACTATGTTGGATGATTCCCTTAACATCCAGAAATAATAATTGGAGAGTTGTGTACACTCTTTCAGGGAACTTTAACTTTTCTACTAAATACCACATTTATTAAGCAAATATTCTGATTCAGGGAATTCATGTTATAAATTTTATACTTTTGAAACTATTACTGAACAAAATTATAAACCTTGTATATCTTGTGTCATTTAAAATTAGAGCTTGCTGTGCAATAATGAGATATACTACATTTAAGTTGCCATGTTGTTTTTTTTTTTTTTTTTTTTTTTTTCTTTTTGTGGTATGCGGGCCTCTCACTGTTGTGGCCTCTCCCGTTGCGGAGCACAGGCTCCGGATGCGCAGGCCCAGCGGCCATGGCTCACGGGCCCAGCCGCTCCGCGGCATATGGGATCCTCCCAGACCGGGGCACGAACCCGTATCCCCTGCATCGGCAGGCGGACTCTCAACCACTGCGCCACCAGGGAGGCCCGCCATGTTGTTTTGATAAGTTTTTTTTTAAGAACTTCTCTTCAAAAAACACCTCCACTGGTGATTGTTGCACAGCTTTGTGAATATAATAAAACCCACTGAATTGTACACTTTAAAAGAGTGAATTATGTGGTATGTGAATTATATCTCAATAAAACTGTTATTAAAAAATTCCACTGTACGAAATGTTTTCATAGGTGCAAAGCAATAGAATTTCAATTTATATTCACAATTAATTTTTAAAGATTGTTAACCTTAATAAATGTTTAAAGCTTTAGAAATATGAAATTATGTATGACTTAAGAAAATAATTTGTTCTTATTCAATAGTAACATATGTTTATTATAGAAACTTCAGAAACTCTAGATAAGAAAAGACATTTTTAAAATGTGTGGATATTTTAATATTCACATCTATCCTGTATTCTGTCCCTAAGCTTTCTCTGTACTTAACTACTTTCTTGGTATCCATACTTTTCCTGCCAGCTTTCATTACTTATTTATTTATTTATTTAAAATTTATTATTTTTGGCTGCATCAGGTCTTAGTTGTGGCACGTGGGCTCTGTAGTTGTGGCATGTGGGCTCTGTAGTTGCGGCATGCGGGCTCTGTAGTTGCAGCATGCGGACTTAGTTGCCCCGCAGCATGTGGGATCTTAGTTCCACGACCTGGGATCGAACCTGCATTCCCTGCATTGGAAGGCAGATTCTTAACCACTGGACCACCAGGGAAGTCCCATTGCCAGCTTTCATTAGTAGTACATAGCTTTTCATGACCATCTTAGGAAAACAACCAGTTGTAAAAATATCTTCTTATAAGAGTAGTTTAGTGAAAGCATTAGCTTTTTTTCCTGGACTATGAGAGGTGTACATGAGCAATGAGATAATTATCTTAAAAGAAATACAATAAATATCTTGCAGAATAGCTTCTGAAATATAGTAAGCTTGGAATTTTGCTGTAAAATTTTGCTTTAAAACATTTTGGATTTAAAGTGAAAACTCGGAATGTTTGATAAATAGTATTGTGGCATTGGTTCTTGTGTAGATGGTATATTTTCTTTTAAACTTTTGTTATCATTTTTAGCATTAACTTTCTAGCAGCTAAAATTGTTCAAAACATAGTTTAAAGATAAATGCAGTATCAGGCTTTGATTTTTTTTTTTTTTTTTGGTAAATACTAAGACCTGAGTACAAAATGAGGGCTGTATTGTGGATTAAGTGAAATATCTTAAGGCTGTGCTGTTCTGATAACTGAACCTGAAGTGACCTTTCTCAGACACAATTACAGAGCTGTATGTTTTTCCTTTAATTTCATCAGGGGTTTAATTAGTATACAAATAAAACTTCCCTTATCTTCTTTTCTACCTAATTGGCTTGTCTTCGCTTATATATGAAGTATGTGAAAGTGGGCTGTAATTAGGGTGACCGTGTTAACCTTTTTTCCTCAAATGTACTGTTGCCTAAAGGCCTCAAGGCCTAAAAACAGTGCTTTGGATTATTGCTTTGCAATCGCTATGGTTGTCCCATAGGTTTTCTCATGAGCAGAAGGGCTTTGGGTGCTGCAGGTTCCCACTGCTTAACAGGATCTTCATTCTTCTCCCCACTAAATGTTTATTGATTATCTTGCTGTTCCAGGCTCAGCCTCCAACAACTTAATATCAGGTGACAGTCAGGAGAGTTCTCCAAGTAATTAGAGTTGAGCATTGGGGGAACAATTAGGAGCAGAGTTATTAAACTTGATTTATCCTATTCTCCCCTGAACAGTTTCTTGGATATCAGGACATCACACTTTCACAGTCTGCCCTGGTTGAGAAATTAGTGGCTAACCTGCTTGCTTATCATCATTGCCTAGCTGCCCAGAGGTACACCCTCTTGGTTTCAGTCCTTCAGTTGGAAATATTAGAGTCCATAAAGTTTATCATGGGTTTTAATTAGATAAATCTGAACGGGAGAAAAGAAAAGCTGAAGTTAAAATTTTATATGTGTCTGTAATATATATTACATATGGTATAGGTACGTATGTATATACATCATATATATACACACACACCCCAATATGTTTTTCTTCTTTTAAAGCTTAGTGTTAGGATTTTTAAGGATTCTACTTTTGTCATCAAACACAAAAATGTGAACATCAGAGAAAAGACATATTACTGAATCACTTTTTATGTCTTGGTGTTTTGCTTACATCACCACAAACATTAGGACTCATTGATGTATATAGATTCCATTGTGATGTTCCTCAGCTCTTTAAAATGAGAATGCTGTGTCCATAAGTTATATAACTATGATTATTCTTCTTTCAAAAACTGTTATCTCTTTATTTTTACACTAAGGAAGTATGATTCATATCACCATATTTATACCATTTTTTTGTTTGTTGTCTGTAATTTCAGTCTTAGAGTAGGCTATTCAGCTGTACCTCTGAAACAGTGCAAGCTTTAGAAGAGTTTGGTGGCTCCCTGCCATTGTCCCTGAGAGAAAGAGATGAAAGCTGATGGAAACTGGAAGATTTAGATATATAGTGGAGATTCTAATTCTATGAGTTATATCTTCTTTGGAAGGAGATCATAGAATTGCTGAAAAGTCAAGTATGGTTTTATAGTGATTTTAAGGTCATGGGTTCTCTCAGATTGGACCAGTGAGCTTCGCTCTGGGCAAGGCTGGAATCAATATCCTGAACATCCCTCACAAACATACACCTCTAGTCATAAGAATTACTGAGCAAGAGAATTTGAATGGAGTGGCACATTCTATTATTTCTGTTGGAAAAAGAACTCAAGCTTTATGTGTAACTGGTGGTGGATCATTAATTTTATATTCACATCTGAAACATAGCATTTTTTATTACCTGAAAGATGTCAGAAATACTGCCTTTAAAAGGACTCAAATGGGTTTTATTTTTTTAAAGAAAGAAATCTCATGATACTTCAGTGCCTTTAAATATCTTAACATTGGCACAAAATAAGTAGGTTTAGCATGGCTTTTCAAATCTATTCTTTGTTGTCTTTTTAAGTTGGTTTGAATCAGTGACTACTTCCATAGTGGGATATTCTTAAAGATCTGTTAGTACTAAAGATTTAAAATAAAACATAATATCGAAAAAGTAGTCACAGTTTGCTTATTTCTAGTTTTTTGACTTGTATTTGTCTGACAGCAACTTGACTGTTTGAAAGTGAAATACTGAATTAAATTTCTTTTAGCATTTAAAAATACCTGGTTTAAGGGGAAGCTGGGACGAAGTGAGAGAGGGGCATGGACATATATACACTACCAAATGTAAAATAGATAGCTAATGGGAAGCAGCCACAGAGCACAGGGAGATCAGCTCGGTGCTTTGTGACTGCCTAGAGGGGTGGGATATGGAGGGTGGGAGGGAGGCGCAAGAGGGAGGGGATATGGGGATATATGTATATGTATAGCTGATTCACTTTGTTATACAGCAGAAACTAACACACCATTGTAAAGCAATTATACTCCAATAAAGATGTTTAAAAAAAATAAACCTGGTTTTGCTTTCAATTCATATTGTTCAGAGTGAATTAATTGTTTTAGCTCCATGCAGGCAGCTTGAGTTTTTATACTACTTATTGTGAGTGCATTAAAATAATATTAGAAAAGTTTTAAACATGAAATTATTGCATCTTGGTTGTTCTTTACTGGGTATTTGAAGTATAGTTGTGAATGTTAATGTGTGGCTACACTCTTAGAAAGAAGAAAAAATATTATGTGTATGCAATCAATTATTTAGTTCACTGTCCAACAAACTTAATTGAAAAACTGGTTGATAAGCTCATATTCTAGAAACTTCATAGGCAAAGGAATGAGCAGATTTCTAGTGCTAAGAGATCCTCTGATCCCTATATTATTTTACATCCTAGAATTTAAAATAAGAAAATATTCCTTTAACTTATGAGTTTTTGAATCTAAGACCTTTAGCCTTAAAGTTCCAAGATGAAATTGTACTCTTGTATCTTGAAATTTTTGTGCTAAGTGAATATTTCAGATTAAAGCACATAGCAAATATCAATCAACAAATTTTATACTTCTATGACTAGGAAAATATTTACAGAACATAATTTCAAGTGCAAGTAGTGTTTATAACTGTCTCTGTTGAAACATGTTGATCACATTTGTGTTTTCTCTGACATGAGAGTTTTTTATGGGAAATAAGTGAATTTTATTTTTGAGTCCATTGTGTTTGTTCACTGAGATGTGTATAGCAACATAACTGTTATAGATACATTTTAAAAGATAGGTGCTTTTAAATTTTGGGTTCCCCATTCTCTTATAGGTATCCTAATCTACCTTCCTCTCCATCATATACATACTTTGACATATGATAGTACTTGTTTTAAATAGACTCTAAATTTCATGTGCTTTTTCCATTGAAATCTTTATTTTTTATCATTAAAAGAAAACGCAACCTGAGGTTTTTAATAATCAAATATTTTTAGTAAGAATAGAATGTATTTGCCTTGCAGTATTTAAAGAAACAAAACAGAGTTGTATTTTGCAGCTAAACATTTTTCAAAATCTTATCAGTTCTATCATTTCTAATTAGTAAGTATGTAAAATTTTTTGCAGAAAATTTGTTAAACCTTGATGTGTAATGACCCAAGTCTACTTCTCAGTCAGTCTGTATCCTTCTTTGTTTAATAGCCTATGGCATAAATTGAAGTTAATTATCAGGGCTGACAGGTAACTCTGTTTTCTGTCTGCTTGCAGAATCTCTCCGAGGCAAAGATGGAGCTGAGAAGAAAAGATCAATCTCTGCGTCTGCTCAATAGACATCTTACCCAGCTGGAGCAGGACAAGAGTCGACTGGAGGAGAACATCCATGATGTGCGGAGTGCCCTCCGCATGGCAGCCAAGTGAGCATTTGGACCTTGGGGAGATCACTTAAAACAGACAAAAGATCAATTCTTGCTTTCATGCTCTGGGTTTTAGCCCTGGATAATACAGTGTTAGAAAACAAAAGTACAGCTGTCTCTCTTTGAAATTCTCTGATATATCCTCAAAAAAGAAAACTCTTAACATACTAAATGTATATTTTATTGAGAAACCTTAGAAAAGAATAAGTTTCTATATAACCTCTAATGCTGTGTATTTTAGGTTCTGTTGTAGCATTACATGTTTGAAACCAGATTTTCATTAACATGAGACATAAGACTCTTTATTTTAAAGTTTTGAATAGTTTCTCCTATCACATATTTCTCATCCCTTTCTGCCCCACTACCTCCCAAATTTTCTTCTGCATATATTATAATATACTAATATTGCAAGTAATATTTCCATAAAGAAATGTTAGTATATAATCAACATGTGTATTGTAGCATCTTTTTAAGTGCAATAAAAACATATTGATCATGGAAAATTCATTTAATTTTATAGCTGTATATTCAAATATGTTAAATAGAGAAAAATATGCAGTTTTCAGAGTGGGCAACTGGGTAAATGTGATGAGAGTGTTTTTCCTTTTACCAGGTAATCAAGTTGACATACACTGTGAAGTTCAAATTGAACAGTTCTCTTGGGTATTTTTATTTGTTCCCCACATCAAATTTCATGGAGTACTTTAAGACAGTCCTTTTTACAACAGCATGGCTTAAAGAAAATCTATTTATGGATTAAACATCTAATTTTAATAAACTCAGTGTTTTCTAAATTTGGAATTCTGGATTCCTGTACTTGCAAATACATACACACATATACATATATGTATGTATATATATATTTACAAATGTATAACTATAACTTAAAAATGTTTGGAGACAAACTCTTGTTAAGCATAACATAAGAAATATGAATGTAGTGTGTAAACTAAATAATAAAACGGGCAGTTTGCCATCCTAGGATACCCACAGCTTTGTCAGTGGGCTTGGAATACTGCTCACACATAATGAAAAAATGAGTTTACACAATGCCACAATATTGGCATGTTTGAATACTCACCAATATATTTTTGGAAAATTGTAAAGCTCTATAACAGTGCACTACCATATTAGTTATATGTAATTGTCATTTTTAAAAAATATAAGTTTGACTGCATCAGCTTTTTGCTGTCATTTTTCAGTCTCAGTTTCCTCATGTCAAATGAGAAGCTTAGCATAGGTAATTTTTAGTATGTCTCAGAGCATTGAAAGTTCTAAAATTAATGAAAACAAGATTATAAAACCTCTAGATTCATATTGTGCCTTCAGAATACTGCTGGTAATTCAGGAATTTGTCAAGTCTGAGATCTGTGACCATGGGCACATGTTCTTATAACACTAAAGAAAGCTAATTTGAAATTTGGAGAGCTAATACATTATTTACAGTTTTCAATTTATAATTCACCATTAAAATTTTGTCTTCAGCATTCTCATCCCAACTTTTAATTTCATCATAAAGGCTAAACTCAATATACAAGGCTAGAGAAGAAAATAGTAACTTTGCATATTTCTAGTCAAGGCCATAGAAGGTTTTTGTGTAATTATTATAGCACAAAAAACCCATGGAGAAGGGAAAATATTATTGTGCCCAGTATGACCATTTATATCTCCACCACTAATATTTCTAAAGTCTTTTTCATTAGAAGCCAAAAGAATGCACGTTTAGCCTTTTCAGCACATTGTAAATCAATAATGTAATCATGATTTGTTTTTTCTTTCTTTCTTTTTCACTCTCTTTTAACTTTGAAAATATCCGTAAGAAATTTTCCCCCCTCTACTTTTTGGCAGGCAGTATAACTGAAAATAAGAATTAAATGCAGAAATATACTAGTGAATATGGCTAGGTTTTACACTTTAGGAAAAACCAACCCTTATTTTTCAATAATAGTCACTTATACTAAAATGTGTAGCAATTATAGTAAGGTTTGGGTTTTACTAACACCTAATCTTTATTTTGTTTCTAGGGACAAAGAATGTGTTGCTAATCATATGAGAACAGTAGAAAATGAGCTTCATAAGGTATTATAATTTTTCTTCAATATTGTTCAAATTGTATTATGACACAGTTTTCCTAGTCATTAATTTTATTAACTGCAAAGTACTTTAATTCATTTTGTAGCTTTCTTTAAAAATAAATTAACAAAAGGATCCTTTCAAATAACTGAAAATTTGTATTGAGCTATGCTATATTGCATAACTTTTTTCAGAATTCACTTTATGTATGTGATAAAACTATGAAAATAGTGGTTTCCCCAAACTGGTATAATTGCACTTGAGTTATTTGTGGTCTTTGCTGACTGAACTAGAGGTCATTAAGGTTCATATATGTCTTATAATGATAAAATGTTTGACCACACTGTCTAACCTCTTACCACTCTTAAACCTACTATAGGATACTATATACATATATTAATATATAGAGAGAGACATAAAGTATTGTATTTGGCAGTACTCATATACCTTAACCTAGGCAGTAATGTTTTTCAAGTTGTAATTTACCTTTTTATAGGAATGTATTCTTAAAGTAGAAATTGAATATACTTAATTATAATCTGTTATTTTCAATTTGATTACTTCTGTATGATAAATTGACTTTTAGTTTGTAGTGATGAACAGCATAATAAGGATATTACAATATTACTAAAAACTTAATATTGTTAAGTATTGACTCAATACTGACTGTGTATTTTGTTAGCACTCCAGATTCAAAGATGTCTCATTATTTCATTATTTAAAAGTAGAGAAATGTTATTTGTTTCTGTTGTTGTTTAACAGACAATTTGTTGGAATAATGTAAATACCTAGTACTTTTAAGATATATGGAATTTATGAATGAATCATGTTTAGAATAATTTTGTGAATCAAGTTTTTTATACAATATAGTTATTTATTTATTTATTTATTTTTTGCGGTACACGGGCCTCTCACTGTTGTGGCCTCTCCCGTTGCGGAGCACAGGCTCCGGACACGCAGGCTCAGCAGCCACGGCTCACGGGCCCAGCCGCTCCGCGGCATGTGGGATCTTCCCAGACCGGGGCACGAACCCATGTCCCCTGCATCGGCAGGCGGACTCTCAACCACTGCGCCACCAGGGAAGCCCTACAATATAGTTTTTAAATCACTTAAAAATATCCTAAAAACTAATCCTGTTAAGGAAATACAAAGTAACATCAATAAACTAATATTTAATACATGTTAACATTTTAAAAACAATGGACCTCTGTATTCCTTGATATTGAAAGTGACTAGCAAAAAGTGACTCACAAAAAGTATTCTGAAAAAAAGAATCTAATACTCTGAGTGCTATTTTTAAGCAATATTATTTGAAATTGTGATTTCTCCTCCTTCCCACTTAAAAAAATTTAGCCTGTCGGTATAGTTTAAATATAATCACATCAAATCCATATATGCTAGAAATCTGGAATTTAGGTTTGTAGGAAAAGAGACATCTTTGGTTAGATTTTTTTTGGTATGTGGTGAGACTTTGGATAGGAAAAATAAATTATGTCATGTATATGGCATACCTTTTTATACCAGTTAATGTTGCCTTTGAAATCAATTGTTTGTCATCTCCCCAGACAGAGGAAAGTAATGTTGGTTAGCAGCTGTCTTGGGAATGGACTTTGACATCAAACAAAAACCATCATCAACGTGAAATATAAATGTTGTACCTTACCCTTTCATTATGAGATTGGCAAAATATGTATTTTAAATACAATAAAGACTGATTGCAACAGGACAGTTGTAATCATACAGTTCTTCATTTGCAGTTCTTTTGATTTTCGTGTCATATGGAAAGAAAGATGTCTGCAGAATTGGCCTACAACCACTGTAGATTTACTTTTGCTATATGGCTTTTTAATCTCCCTTCAGATGTAATAGTTAGTTATTTTGATTTAAGTCTCTGGAAATTTCTATATGTATAGTGATTTCTAAATTATCAATTACTTTTCAAGCTTGAAGTGAAAATTTAGGAAAGGCTAATTGATTATTGGGCTAATTCTCTTTTCTACGAAGTATGGATAAGAACAAATGGGTGATAAGGAAGAGACCCAGAGGGTCCCTCTGAAGCTCTCAGGAAGGTGCAGCCCACCTGTCTTCAAGCCAGAGTTTACAGGTTTATTTTTTTTGGCCACTGTGGACTGTCCAGTGGCATTTTGCTGTCTTGGAGAATCTAAGAGTAGTATAGAAGGAGGGTCCAGGCTCTTTCATGGTACAGTAAAAATGACTGTGGTTACATCCAAGTTCTTCAGCATAGTTTACTGTACTTAGTCAAATAGTATAGCTATTCATATTTCCTAACCACATACGTTTGCAAGGTATGCACCAGTTATTCTAGAATAAAACCAAATTTTAACCTGCTGAATTGAATTTTAATACTAATTTCTCACAATAATCAAATAAAAAGAACTTACTTTCATGTAGAAATTATTTTCTTGTACTTTAAAGAACTTAAACTAAACATGTTTGCTTTTAGGAAAAGTGATTACTTTTTGTATATTTGGTAATTTTTAAATTTGACGCATTAACATTCAACTTTTCAAATCCTAAAACTGTATATACACAGCTGTTGACTGTATATTATTTTTTAAATCCCATTTGGGACTGATACTAGTATTTAATAAAGAAGGCTAGTCATTTTTTATTTAAAAGCATATACTTTTTTTTTCAAAGAAACAAGTTTTTTTTAAAAAATTACATTTAAATATATTTTATTTATGGCTGTTTAAAATATAGGCCAGAAGTTAACTTTTTATTAAGAAACTTTTTGGGGGCTTATTTCAGGTTATTTGGGATTAAGAAAAGTAAGACAAAGAGAAAAACAAAATCATTACAACATTTCATGAGGTACATTTTTTTTTAATACACACACTTTTCTGTTTAGTTGAATCTGAACTACTTTTTGTATTTTGGAAAAAACATAACTATTGAACTTTAAAAAAAATCACCATTTAAACTATTTTTAAAATGTACAGTTCAGTGGCTTTCAATATTTACAATGTTGTGCAACCATTACAACTATCTAACTCCAGAATATTTTTATCACCCCCAAAAGTAACCCAGTAGCCATTAAGCAGTCACTCCTATACCCCCTCATCCCATTCTGTGGGTTGTCTTTTTACTTTTTTGTTAGTGTCCTTTGATCAACAAAAGTTTTGAACTTTGATGAAGTCCAGTTTTTTCTTTTGTTGCTCATGTGTTTGGTCTCATATCTAAGAATGCATTGCCAAATCCAAGGTCATGAAGATTTTACCCTATGTTTTCTTCAAAGAGTTTTATAGTGTTAACTCTCATATTTAGGTCTTTGGTCCATATTGAGTTAATTTTTGTATATGGTATGATGCAAGGATCCAACTTCACTCTTTTCCATGGATATCCAGTTATCCCAGCACCATTTATTAAAAAGACTGTTCTTTCCCTCCATTCAGTAATCTTAGTAGCCTTAGTGAAAATCAGTTGACTATATCAATTGACAAATCAATAGATCATATGAAAATATAACTGATTTTTGGGTGTTGATCTTGTATACTGCACCTTTACTGAATTTATTAGCTCTAATAACTTTTTTGTGGATTCTTTAAGACTTCCTGTATATAAGATTATGATATCTACAAATAAAAGATAGTTTTACCTCTTTCTAATTTGGATGCCTGCCCTCCTCCCTCCCTCCCTCTCTTCCTTTTCTTTCCCTCCCTCCCTCCCTTTATTCCTTTATTTCATCTAATTGCCTGACTAGAACTTCCAGTCCTAGCCATATGATAATATGATGACAACAGACTTTCTTGTGTGTTGTTCCTAATCTTATGGGGAAAGCTTTTTTTTTTTTTTTTTTTTTTTTTTTGCGGGACACGGGCCTCTCACTGTTGTGGCCTCTCCCATTGCGGAGCACAGGCTCTGGACACGCAGGCTCAGTGGCCATGGCTCACGGGCCCAGCCGCTCTGCGGCATGTGGGATCTTCCCGGATCGGGGCACGAACCCGTGTCCCCCGTATTGTCAGGCGGACTCTCAGCCACTGCGCCACCAGGGAAGCCCATGGGGAAAACTTTTGGTCTTGCACCATTAAATGTTATAGACGTCCTGTATCAGATTGAGGAAGTTCTTTCCTGTTTCTAGTATTTTGAAGTTTTCTTGTCATGAAAGGGTGTTGTTGGGTTTTGTCATATGCTCTTTCTGCATCAAATGATGAGATGATTTTTTTTTTAAATCTTCGTTCTGCTAATGTTGTGTACTGCATAGATTGACTTATATATGTTAAACCATCTTTGCATTTCTGGTATAAACACCACTTCATTGTGGAGTATAATCATTTGAATATGCTGCTAGATTTGGTTTGCTAGTGTTTTTTGAGGATTTTTGCATCTGTGATCGTAAGAGATATTGGTCTGCAGTTTTCCTGTTATATCTTTGTCTGGCTTTGGTTTCAGAGTAATACTGGCCTCATAGAATGAATTTAGGAGTAGCCCCTCCAGTTCAATTTTTTTTGGAGACTTTGAGAAAGATCGGTGTTAATTGTTTACATTTTTGGTAGAATTTACCAGTAAAGTTGTCTGGTCCGGCGATTTTCTTTGCTGGAAGCTTTTTGAATACTGATTCAATCTCTTTCCTTGTAATAAATCTATTTAGATTATCTGTTTCTTTTTGATTCAGCTTTGGTAGTTCATGTGTTTCTAGGAATTCATCTTTTTCATCTAGGTTATCTAATTTGTTGACATAAAGTTGTTCATTTTCTTAGAATTGTTTTATTTCTGTAAGGTCAGTAGTAAAATGTCCCCAATTTAATTCTAATTTTAGTTATTTATTAATCTTTTTTTCTTGGTGAGTCTAGTTCAGGTTTGTCAATTTTGTTGATCTTTTCAAGGAACCAAATTTGGTTTTCTTAATTTGCTCTATTATTTTTCTGTTCTCTATTCTCTGTTCCAATCTTTATTATTTCCTTCCTTTTGTTTGCTTTGGGTTTAGTTTGATCCTCTTTTTCCAGTTCCCTCAGATAGACGGTTAGGTTATTGATTTGAGATCTTTGTTCTTTTTAAATGTAAGTGTTTAAGCTATAAATTTCCATGTGAACACTGCTGTCACTGCCTCCCATAAGTTTTGGTATGTTTTTTTTTTTTTTTTTTTTTGCGGTAGGCGGGCCTCTCACTGTTGTGGCCTCTCCCCTTGCGGAGCACAGGCTCCGGACACGCAGGCTCAGCAGCCACGGCTCACAGGCCCAGCCGCTCCGCGGCATGTGGGATCTTCCCAGACCGGGGCACGAACCCGTGTCCCCTGCATCGGCAGGTGGACTCTCAACCACTGCGCCACCAGGGAAGCCCGGTATGTTGTGTTTTTGTTTTCATTTATCTCAAAGTATTTTCTACTTTCTCTGTGATTTCTTCTTTGACCTATTCATTGTTTAAGAGTGTGTTGTTTAATTTCCAAAATATTTGGGCATTTTCCAGATATCTTTTTGCTATTTAGTTCTAAGGTAATTCTGTATGGTTTGAAATAGTTTATAAGTATTGTTTTATGTAGTTGTCTTTTAAATCATATAGGAAAAAAGAGGAGTTACAAATCATAAATACATTAATACTGACTTTTATATTTATGTATTCAGTTTCCTTCACTGGAATTCTTGATTTCTTCTTGTGGATTTGAGTTACTGTCTAGTGTCCTTTCATTTCAGACCAAAGGACTCCCTTTAGCCTTTCTTCTAGGGCAGGACTAGTGGTAAAGAACACCCTCAGCTTTTTATCTTGGAATGGCTTACTTTCTCCTTCATTTTGGAAGAATATTTTTGTTGGATATAGAATTTTAGATTGACATTTTTTTTTCCCCAACACTTTGAATATGTCAACTCCGAAATTTCTATTTGGTTTCTTTCTATGCTTTTTATCTATTTATATTTCTCATTTGGAAGATGTTACTCTTGTGGTTTCCTTTGGTTCTTTGTACATGGTGTCCTTTAACTTTTGAAACACATTTGAAATAATTGATTTAAAGTCATTGTGTGATAATCTAGTATCTAAGCTTCCTCAGGAACAGTTCCTATTAATTTCTGTTTTTCTTATGTGTGGGCCATACCTTCTTATTTCTTTGCATACTTCAAAATTTTTGGTTGAAAAGTAGATATTTTGAATATATAATGTGGTAACTCTGGAAATCAGATTCTCTCCCAACCCTAGTGTTTGTTGTTGCTGTTTACTCTAGTAGTTTTTGTTTGCTCAGTGACTTCCTGAACTAATTTCATAAGGTCTGTATTCTTGGTCATGTGTGGCCACTGAAATCTCTGTTCTGTTAACTTAGTGGTCTGTTAGTATTTCGATGGAGATTTCCTTAAATACCAAGATTCAGGTGATTTTTCTTGATTAAGATTTCAGCTGGTTGCTGTAAACTTTCAGATAGTTTTCAGAGTCCTGAAAAAGTTGATTCTGATAAATTTTGCCAGTTTTTTCATTGCTTTTGTGTAGGGACTGGCTTTTGGAGTTCCTTACTCTGCCATTTTTCCTAACATCTCTCCCTAAAATTGTATACATTTATTTTCCTAATAATTTTACCAGAAGGCTTCTAATATTAGTGATCATATATCCTCTCAGGAATTGAAATTTTTAAAAAATTAAGAGCCCTCCAAACATGCTTAATTATTTCTATTGTGAGGAAAAGTGGGAAAGTACAATAATTATATCAAAATAATTTTCAGGACAGGGTAATGATTGGATGGATAGGATAATATGTGGATTATTTAGGGTTAGGTATGAGAAAATTAAGTTATGTTAGTATTTAGTGGATACTAACAGAGAGATGTCTTGTTTTACTGTAGCTGTTGGTGAAAGTAAGTTGATTTTGGTAAAGTTGGAATGTGGGGAAGAATCTGAATGTTTTTTGTAGTCTTTTTAAAATTATTTTTGAATTAGCAGAATGGCTGGATTCTTGAGGCTTTTAGAGATTGCTTGAGTTTGGAAGGATTAACTAAAGTGTTTCCTATGTATGATCATAGCATACTATGAACTTTAAAATTACCTCTGAACATTTATGAGAAGTGTCAGATGCCTTTTCAATGAGATGACTAAAAGATAAAACAGGAAGTCACGATCTTGAAACCTCAGAAGATTAGAATACCTCCATGTATAAATCCTGTAAACTTATAAGGCTGAAGTGACACTAGACCAATGACTAGGAAGTTACAGGGGTTTTTGATGACGCTCTTGGATTTGCTTGTACAATGAAGTCACTTAAAACCTCTAATCCAACATAAAACACAATATTTACTGTAAATAGTAAAGTCCTACAAATGCTTTTTGAATGTATATTATGGGCCAGAAACTTTTCCAGCCTTTGGGGAAACAAACACACAAACAACAACAACAACAACATTATATATATGTATGTATGTATGTAGGTAGGTAGGTAGGTATATATCTCATAGTCCCTTTCTTCAAGGTAGAGACACAGATAATTCCAGTATACTATGGTAAATATGCATCCATAAGATGCAGTTCCATATCCATTTAGATAGGGTTATTCATCTATGAGGCATGCTTAGAAAACCCCAGGGTTGGCTGGAAATTTCTTAGAAGAAAATTAAAGCCTAGAAGGGGTTTGAAGTATGAGGAAAGACAGGAAAGGCATTCCAGCAGAGAGTGTAGCATGTGCAAGTGCATGGAAGCATGAATAGCCAAATAGCCTCAATTCAGTATTAAGTGCAAGGAGATTGCTGAATGAGGCAGGTGGCAGCCAGGTCATGGAATAACTTTTTTTTTTTTTTTTTTTGGCTGTTTTAAGAATCTTGGATCTTTATTATGGAGGAAGTGAGACTAAACTAGGGTTTAAGCTAAGGAGTGATGTGGTCAGATTTCCGAACTGAACTGGGGCTCTAGGGGGCACATCTTCAGACTGGAAATACTGAGTAATGAAGGTGGTTTTTAAGAACTGTGATTCTGTAGGCTAGATGAGTGCTGGTGAAGGTTTGGACCAGGAGAGTGATGATTGGTGGTGTCAGAAGAAAGGATATGAAGCTTATTTAGTAAAATGGCACATGGGGATGTGAAAGGCAGGGGAGGATGACTCCCAAGATGGGCAGTGTGATTAACTGATGTTGGGAAAACAAAAGAGAGGAGCAGGCTTTTTTTTTTTTTTCTTTTCTTTTTTTTTTCCTTTTTGTTAGGGAGAAAAAGGGAGACAGTGATGAGTTTTGTTTTGGAAATACTGAGTTTAAGGTAATATGGAGTGATCAGCAGGATATGTGAGTCAGGACCTCAGGGGAAAAGTCAGGGCTAAAGGTAAAGGTTTGAGATTGATTAACATAATCCTCTCTGGCAAAGAAAGAAGGTGGTATAGCAATTGACAGGAGAAACAAGACGTTATAGATAAATGGGAGGCTAGGAAATACATTTTGAGAGATTAATTATGCACTAGAGTTTGAAGTCCTTGAGGGATGGAATTCTGTCTCCTTAATTTTTATATCCTCAGCATCTATCACAGTGCCTGGTACCCAGTAGGCACTTAATGAATGTTTGTTGAATGAGTCCAACTTTTACCATCACCCAGTCTCTAAACATAACTAAAGCCACCTCTAGATTCCAGTGGAAGTCTTGCTGATACTGTCTTTATTTTATTTTATTTTTTTGCGGTACGCGGGCCTCTCACTGTTGTGGCCTCTCCCATTGCGGAGCACAGGCTCCGGACGCGCAGGCTCAGCGGCCATGGCTCACGGGCCCAGCTGCTCCGCGGCATGTGGGATCTTCCTGGACCGGGGCACGAACCTGTGCCCCCTGCATCGGCAGGCAGACTCTCAACCACTGCGCCACCAGGGAAGCCCCTGTCTTTATTTTTTGATTGGTAAAACTAGCATATGTATTTACTTTGCCTAATCAAGATCTAGAGGAGAAAGCCTAGATTCAATTATAAGGATGTCCCTAGGAAAGAGAGGTATGCTAACAACAAATTTATAGGTAATAGCTAGTTTAACTCCTATGAAGTAGAAAGATGATTACTTCTATTGTTAGAGTGGATTCTGGAATAAATAGAGTCAAATAGAATCTGACAGGTGGAGACTCTAAATAGCCAAATCTTTAAATGTGATTTTATAATCTTACCTTAAAAAATGGTTAATGACAATATTTGGTAATACATAGTTAACTTTGATTTTTAATTTTCAATGCATTTACAAGGAATACAAAGATCACAGAATAATTTTTAATTAATGAAACTGACAGTTATTTTAAAGCTGAAACATGGTCATCTGCCTCTAATAACCCAGCTTTAAGTGACTTATTAATGACTCTCTAACTGTTACTTATGATCTTTGAGCCCCTTTCCGTTCTCAGTTTCTTGATCCTGGTTCTGAAGATCAGCTGTGCAGGACATACAGGTGTTAGCACAGCTGGCTTGCTGATGACAACTCTTCCATATAGCTGTCTTGTGTGTCATCATTCATATTGTTCAGTGTCATTCTGACCTAGCCAAGCTAAAAATGGTACTCCAGCTCAAGAGGGATTTAAAAACCTTGACAGACCAAAGATGAGACCACAGAATTTCGTGTACGTGTGCTTACCAGTTTTTAGCTTAAACACATCTAAATAACTAATTTCAGTGTGCGTCTGTCTTTACCCTTTGAAATAATTTACCCTAGGAAAGAAAATATCTTTGTGTGGAGAACTGTAGCAATTCATAAATACATTTCTCTATTCTTGAATATGGGTTTTGTGTTTGTTTAAATAACTCAAGGTCACAGTAATCTATTTATGAGGGGCATTCTATGGTATATAACCTACACCACAGATTTATCATGCTGTCTAGTGCCTTTATAAGATGTCCATGATTAAATCACTCTATTTTTCCAGCTTGATAATTTGATTTGAGGGTTGAGTTTTTCACATCCTTAATTGGGATGTAGCCAGCTTGATAATTTGATTCAAAAGATAAGTTTTTTAGTTCCATAATTGGGATGGAACTATAATGTGTGGGGTGTTTGTGGTAGTGGTGGATTTTGCCCTTTTTTCTGGTGACAGCAGCAGGCCGTCATTGGAGAGTTCTGGCTCTGCTCCAGAGTTGTAGGCTAAGTTAAATAACCTGCCAGCAAAATAAGTCTAGTTTCTCACTTCCTTCTTTTCAAGTGAGGGGTTTCTGTGCCTGCTGCAGCACCAGTGGAACGCCTGCTCCTGCTGTGAGTGCCAAGGTCTCCTTCCTGCAGGTGTGGAGCACAGCTGGAACTGTTGCACACATCTTGGAACCTCATAGTTTGGGGATCTTCTCTGTGAGCTTATGGCCATTGTATAAGGATGATTGCTGCACAGATACTTGTCTCCCAGTATGATAATTGTGTGTGTGTGTGTGTGTGTGAGAGAGAGAGAGAGAGAGAGAGAGAGAGCAGGGAAGACGGGTGGGGGAGAAAAAACATGAATGAATGAAAATGCCCACAGGTCCAATGAAACTACTGAGGAAAATAAGGATGTTTCAATAATAGTCTCCACTGCTTATCACAAAACTACTTATATGACACACATTTTTGCTAGCTTGCCAGACAAGGGACAAAGGAAAGGAAAAATAAGATAGTGCTGCTTTTTAGGTAGGGAAATGGAAGGAGTACCAAAATCTTGAGCAATTTCCTCATCTATTAACTGTTAATTGTGGATATTTAGAGGCATTATTATTTGTTGCTAGGAGCACTGGACACAGTATCCTCATACTAGGGATGGCAGTAGCTCTTTCACAAGGTGGATGACAGAATGAAGTGAGGTAGTGTGGTGAGTACCCTGAAAAGTATGAAGTACTTTTGGAAGTGCTAGTGGTATTGTCACTAATAAGAATAGTACTGTACTCTATCCATTTTATGAATTAATTAGTTAAGGAAAAGGTAAAAGAGGGAAATATCCATTTAGTTGTAACTGTCCGTTTTGTGAATGTCATTTGCATTGCGTTGACATGCTTTAATCCCTGCTTCTGTCACTGGGCACATACCAGGGTGCTGGAACTGTCTAAATATCTTTTTGTTGTCCTCTCTTTCCTATTGCCTTGTAGAATTTGCGAGTTTGGAATGATGTTCTTATTTGATCACATGCTTACTAAGAACCTCTGTATGCATAGGGTTTTTTCTGCTGCTAGTGTTATTGCAGAGTATATAGTTAACTCTGGTGGATTCCCTTCTCTCTGTATTTATAAAAGGCTCTCCAGTATGCCTATACTACTTGTTTAGCCAACTTTTCTGTTGTTTAGGTATTAGAGTGGTGATCAGTCATTGGGCCAGGAAAGTTAGACCCAGTCAAGTTGTATACTGGACTATGTAAAACTTGAAAGAAGGAGCCAGAAGTATCTGTGAGCTGGCACCCTGTGTTAGTGATACAAGGTTTACTCACTAGAAATTGTTCATACATTCTCTGATGAGATGTGGTCATTTAAAAAAAAATCTATAGATGGTGAAAAATATAGTCTTTCCTTCTATACCTCTGAGGCAGGGGATGGCCGACATTTTCTCTAAAGGGCCAGATAGTAAATATTTTAGGCTTTGTGGACCATATGGTCTCTGTCTCAACTATTCAGCTCTATCCTCATAGCAGGAAAGCAGCCAAAGACATTAGCTAAGTGAGTGGGTGTAGCTGTGTTCCAATAAAACTTTATATACAACAACAGGCGGTGGTCTGGATTTGGTCCCTGGGCTGTAGTGTGCCAACTGCACTCTGCACTCTAGTGCATAGGGTGAAAAATAATGCCTAGGCTGCTCAAGTGTATAGGGTGAAAAATAGAATAAAGAGAGAAGGGAAAGCAATAAGGAATCAATGGAAGTGGAAGGAAGTACAGAGGAGGAAGTAGGACAAAGGAAGGCAGGGAATGGAAGCATAGTAAAACCTGAACACAGGATGATAAAAGTGGAAGTTACAGGAAATATCGTTGGGATCTGTGTATGATGGAAATCTCTCTGGTAAAAAAAAGGTTTATTTTGAAATATTGGGGGCCATAATAGATTGGAATGAATAAAATTTTAGGCAGGTCAGGAGTATGATATAAAAGTCCGATTATCAGTCGCTTTTCCCAGGCATTCAAGATTCAGGCATTGTGTACATCTTACACGTGTTCTCAAATGTATCTGAGTTTTTATCAAAACCCTCACTGCTTCGTCCTGGGTATCCTATTGGTAAAAACACAACTAGTACCATATTTCATGAATTTTTTAAAAATTAATTGGAACATTGGGTGCAGAGGGCTTTATAACTGTGCATGATAAAAGATACAGGTCATATTTTGAGAGTTGAGCAGTTTTTCTAAAAATGACTAGTTTAATTTCATAGTTGATGTATCTAGCAGAAATAGTTTTTTGTGTGTTTTGGTAGCAGTACAGAAGATTAGGAGAGATTGGTGGCTTGTGAGAAAACGCTAATCAGAGGAATAGGAACAGTACAGTATGGATCTTAAGAATCACTTAAACCTGGAACTGGATTGTTAAAATAAAATAAATATTTCATAATGATGTTTTGGCTTCTTAAAAAGTTTCTTTTTTTAATTTTTGCTAGATGCCTCTGTTTTTCTTGTTTCTTATGGCATTATCTTTGAGAAATATCTGCTTTCTGAAAGTATGTAATACAAAAGGGAGAAAGTAAACTGCTCTTTCTAAAAATCAGAAATTTAGGGTGGAGTAATATAGGTATGCTTTTCTTTATTCTTTATCAAAATATGAAATTGTACAGTTTTTATAGAATGTTATAAAAATGTATACAATTTTACAGTTGAGATTTATATTGTGGAATTCTTTGAAAATTTTTATTATATGTTAAAATGAACTGTTAGCTATTTTAAAGTAGAAAAAAATATATAATTTGTTGCTCACATATATAAATAAATCAGAGTAAAAAGGGTATAGCATCTGAATGATAGGATGAATAAGGATGTACTGTAGCAGAGTTAAATGTTGGCTTTTGAAATTATAATTTCAGATTAATTTGAAATTATAATTTAATCCATAGACAGGCAATGATGGTTGTTCTAATCCTAAATTCACACTGAAATCTTTATTTTAAAAGGTGAACCTACTTTTCCCTAGGAAGAGTAGGAAGAAAAATAATTTTATTGTCCTAATATTGTTACTTCAAAATTTTTTTGACAGTAAAGAAATTTACTTTAAATTCTCATTTTTGAAGGACCATTTTTTATCCAGTGGACAGCATTTCCTAAAGAAATCCCACTTATCTCTTTTCTGCTCTTAGTCACTTTGTTCTCAGCCTGCTGTTCTATTTTTCTTATGAACTAATTTAATGAAACAAGGTGAGAGTCTTTTTACGTACTGTTCTGTGTTGAATCTCTTCCCTCTTATCCTTGTTCACACACTGATATTGAGACTTGCCTTTTGCATTCTTTCTGAACAGTCTCCCCTTTTCGCCCTTTATTTTTCCTGTTCCCTGTCACCTTTTCTTGCTGCTCTTTGCTGCATCGTTATATTTTCACTTGTCCTAGTGTCACTGTTTTATATTCTTTCAACATGATGCTTTCACTCCCTTTTTCCATTAAAATAAAAGAATTCTTGGACAGTCCTTTATCAAGACTTAAAAAAATCCTTTTCCTTGAAATATTTGGAGACTATTTTAGATGCCTATTTTCAAAGTTTTGATTTAATTTCAAAGTGGGAAAAAATTCTTAAATTTTAGTCGAAATATTTGTGATATTATATCATGGGGCACCATCTCTTGATGGCACTGCCAACATTCAACAGATAATTTATAATTTAATGATAGTTTAACACATGCATGTTATTCAAATAATGTTATAATTATGATGCCCATCATTAGGTTTAGCAATACAACTGCATTTGAGTTTTTTCCTTATCTAATACAAATACAAAGAATTATTTCATTTGTCAAATTAAATAATGTTGTAGTGAAAATGTTAATTTGACAATAAATCACAGTTTTAAATGCCAGATGCCCCGGCTTAATGTTGTTCAGAAAGTTTATTTAGAGAATATAAAATGCGGCTTAGTGTTCCTGTATGTCAGACTTCACAGATGAAGTATGGTGCCTGATATTAATCGGGTTAAAGGACCTCCAGTGCTTGGAGTGTGTTGTAGATTATACCTACATTGCTCGTAGCCTCCCCCCCGCCCCCCCCTTGCCCATATTAGCAATCTGCTTTTGTACTTTGACATCCAGGATTTCCCTAGTGAATTTTGTCACAGAAAAAAGAGAATCATCAATATCGCAGTTAAACTTGACTTTCAAAGCTAATAGTATCTCATTTGGGGGCTCAAATTTAATAAATTTTCTTTGATTCTGGGTGAGTTTTTAAACATCAAACAATGAATTGGCCAGGGTGCAGTAAAATATTTAGATCTATTGACTGTTGTTCAGAAGGGTAGAAGGCAAAACACTAGTGGTTTGATGTTGATAAATTCTCAGTACCTTAATCCACATTAATGTTTTCTTTTATCTGAGTGCACATTGGTGACAAAAAAAAAAAGGCAAGAGAAGGTGTCCATACATATAAGATATAAAACCTAAATCATATTTCACAAATGTCTTTGCTTTATTTTGTTAAGTGAGTTAAAAGCATTCTCATCTTAACTGAAGCCTGGAGAATGTTTGTTACAGATAAATATACATTCTGAATTAGGACTCCGGCGTGAATATCATACTCACACTGTTATAGAAATTGCATTATAGTGTATGTTTTACAGCATACACTTTGACATTCACTTATTGACAGAAATTCTTCAGCTCAACTTGAGAGTATAAGGATTTTTATAACTTAGATTAGCACGAATGATGAAAGATGTCATCATGTATTTGCACATGTTTGCTGATTTAAGGAAACCCTATGTAGTATGATAGTTCATTCATAAAGTAAGAAATAATTCAAACAGTTTTACAAGCTGGAATAGAAAAATGAAGGTTGGGATTTCTATCATATATTATTGCCAAGTTACATATGAAATTGCTCAGGTAAAACTAGAGATATAAATACATTTATTTGAGCAATGATAGTTCTCCCCATTCTTGACCTTTGCTACCTCATAAAAACTCATTTTGTCCTGTGGTTTTAAGCTAATTGTATACTATTTGTCAAATATATGGTGTCAAAGAAATAATTTTTTAAAACCTATTCAGGTATAAGGAAAGTTAGGAAATATGTATACATATGAAAACTGCTATCATTAAACTGTATGATTGAAGATGAGAGATCACTGGTCTTAAAAGAAAACTAAACTGTGGAATTTTTGAGGCTTTTACTAAGTTTGGAAATTAAAAATGAAAATACATGTTCCTGAGCATTTTCTTGTATCTGTTTATATTATATAGTGAGTATTTCTCATTTGTCCAGAAGGTGGCAGTGTAATATCAACTGCATGTGATGTAGAGGCTAGCTAGAGAATTGGTGTTTCTCCAATTCTCTATATCTGTGATGTGTTTGTATTGTTACCTTACTGAATACTTAAAATATGGTACAAACGCTACTAATTTTATCCATTATCTTATTTAGAAGTTGTGTGACCAAGTTGGTTTATATGTATTTAATCATTAAGCTTCAAGTTTAATTTAGAGTAAAGAGGGCAAGCAGACCTCTTGCTAGTATATTTTTAAGTCTCCTTGTGTGTTGAGCATATTTGTTTTTATTCTAGAGTACATATTGAAGTTTTCTTTTCAAAGACCTAGTACCTAATAACTATCTTGTTTAATATATATCCGTTAATACCAGTTAAATTAAACATGTTATTAAGAAAGTGAGAATAAGTAGGAGATTACTGTTTATTTTTGATTTTGTGGATGTTTTTTCCTTTCCTTTTTCTTCTGAGGGTGGAACAGTGAAAAAATAATTCAAAACCTCTTGATCAGAAGAGCTCTAGCGACTCTCCTTCCCTCCCTCATTTCAAGCAGGAGGATGCTTTTCTTCTTAACATTCTCCCCCAGTACTCTGAATTAGAGATTTATTTGCAACGAAAAATCAATTAGTCCTAAATTTATTCATGGATTTCAGGTCCAGCGATCAATGCAAGTCCACTCAGTGGGCTCAAGGGGACCCAGTTCATCCCAGTTAATGTGTCTGAAGGGGAATTACCATTGATGCTATTTTTTTCCCTTTAGGTCAGAGATCAGATCTCGCTGTCACGGACTGCGGCAAGTAGGAATGACTTCACCCTGCAGCTACCCAGACTGCACCTGGAGACCTTTGCAATGGAGGGGCTCAAGGGTGGGCCAGAGGTTGTAGCGTGCCAGGTTAGAGTCTAAATTACATTGTTTGCTACCGAGACACGTAGAAAAAGAAATTGCACTAACTGCGGAGAATGGAAGCCTCAAAGTATTGTGACTAACTTGAAGGAGATGCAAATAATTTTTCCTCATTTTTCTTCCGTCATGTAACACTATATTTCACAAATAATTGTGTTTTTTTCTTTAAAGCCTAGAACTAGCCAGTTAAATAATCCAGAAAAGTTTTTTATTTTTACCAAGGAAAAACATGCGGTTTATACTAAGTACTGTATCAAAAGAACATACTTTTTGGGCAGCAGAGGACAATAAGATGCTAGGCTGTTATCTCTTTAAGCTAGTCTGAATTTGTAGCTCTTATTGTTTTACAATAAATCACTTTAGATAAAATTATCAGGATAGATATTTGATATTTTTCAGTGTTAATTCCAAAGTATATCCAACATTTCTCAGGTGGCAATTTAATTTCAGCAAATCTAGAACCTAGCTGCACTTTGCATTGAAAAGTATCTTATACTTCAATGTTTAGTTTTAGTGAACTTTGTTATATGTGCCAGCTGGGTTATTTCATTTATAAAACTCAAAGCACCAAATCATAAAACCTCAAATAACTTTAAAATAAACTTAATAAAGATATTTATTTTCAAAAACATTTATTTTCAGATGCTGCAGCTAGCTTTCTATTCTAGGTTACTATTAGGTTATTGTGATCATTTTTCTCCTTAGGATTAAAAATATTTTTTAATCAGACAAACAAAATTTAGTATGTATTTTATTCTCCCTTTAATGCCCAATTTCTTTATTAGAAAAATCTGTCGAGATTATGTAAACTATAGGGAACCTGGTAATTCAAAAGAGGTTGTCCTTGTTCAATAGCACCCTAGATTTTTCAACATATTTAAGAGAAATATCTCTTAAAACTCAGTCCCTTTCACATTTTGAGGTTTAAGATAAACTTTTTTCATTCTTCAGTTTATGACCCTGTAAAATTTTAGCTTCGTACAAAATTAACATCAGTCCAAGTGAGGCTATGTTAATTTTTTCCTACATGCTCCATACCCTAATTTAATTTGTTATTAGTACTCAAATTAGTGCTCAACAAAGAAAAAATGCATGTTGTTTCTTTCATTAGATTGTCCACCAATATATCTAAAACATATGTAATTGTAAAATGAAGCATAAGGCATTTTTATTTTCAGTTACAGGCTAGAATACTGTACCATTATTCAGTACAAGATTAAGATGTACATTTAAAATTTGATTATATTTAAGTACAATATGATTTGAGATTTTTCTAGTGGTTATAAAGTAATCCTTTGCTTGGTTATCTTAATTTGGAATCTCACAGGGCTTAGTACTTGTCATAATTCACAAGTAAAGACTTCCCCCAAACTCTAGATTGTGGTGATTTGGAAAGAGACTGCTTCTTAGGAATGCCATTTTTTGAGGCAAAGCATGAACTCTATAGAGTTCTGACATCTGTGAATAACAGGAAGGAAATGGATGGGCTTGTATTTTAAACTACTATCTTTTCCAAGTTCTAATAAAAATAGTTATGTGGGTTGCCAGATACCTAAACACTTGGGTAAATTTTGTATTGACGTGCTGTAACATGCATTGTAGTTTAGTAATATATGTTTTGGTATAGTATCCTGTGCAGAGAAGAACACATGATTTGGGCCCTAATAGTGTTTGACACACACACACACACACACGCACAGGGACACAATTGATGACATGGAGTACTTTGAGAAGAAAGGCACTGTATTAATTGAAGACCTTAATTATAATAATAACTATAATAATAATAATAATAATTATTATTATAAGTGCCATTTTAGTGAGCACTTACTGTGTAACATGTATCATGCTTAGCTGTTTAAATAAATGATCTCAGTTAATTCTCACAATGGACCTGTCAAATAGATGGCATTATTTCCATTTTACAATTGAAAACAACAACTATAGCAGGTAACTCTCCTCAGATCAACAGCAAGTAAATGGTAAGGCCTAGAGTCTGGGTTTAAGTCTGGGTGTATTTGACTGCAAAGCCTGAACTGGTAAAATCTGACAGTAAAAATCTAGATGCCTGTGTTAAATGGTAAGAGTGAAACCTTTGAAATCTACAGTGGAGTTTTTCTTCCATTTACAAAGTATACATTATGCATCTGTGTATGATGTAGGTCATAGTTTATGCTGTATTGTGGACAAATTCACAGATACAAAATTGTGTTTCCATTTGACGGGCTAATATTATAGAACTCTACTTTTCACGTTTTTGCAGTTTGTAAATATATATATTTGTGCTAAGTGTGGCTACATATTTAGGAATTCAGTATTTGTTTAACTTTGTGCTGTGTGCTGATGAAGCAGACTACTCAAAGCGTGCACAGCTTTCGATTATGATGAGGGGAGGACCACTATGCAGGATGTGGTAGTGTCTGAATTATTTGGCCAACATATACAACCATCATTTAGAGCGGTAGGAGCTGAAGTTTTCCTAGACAGCCACTGTCTGTCTTTCCCAAAGGGGCAAGCTTTATTATAGGTATAATCCTTGATGGAAGGAAGACCAATGAGCATGACTGAAAGTTGAAGAGGATGAGTGGATTACCTTATCTCTCTGTACCCAGAAGAGCATGTGACTGATACTCTTCTACAGGAGATAATTCAGTTCATCTAGTCTCTGCGATCTGCTAGCTTTTAACCCTGATTTCCTTATCTACGACAAAGTGTAATGCTAACAATTTCTCAGGCTTGTAGTAAGTTTGAATGAGGCAATGCATGTAAAGCAGAGAGCACAGTGCCCAGCACAAAGAAAGCAGACAGCGCATGGTGGCTCTTATTACTGTGACCAGTATGGGAAACATTGTAAAGATGAAGTAAGCAACAGTAGCTTGATTTTATTACTTTTGAGGGGTGTGTGTGGGTGGTTTTGTTTTTAAAGAAATGGTTACTTAGAATCTTTTCTCTATATCTTTCCATTTGTTTTCTTCAGTCTTTCTTGTTTCTTCAAAAGCTTCAAATAATTTTGATTAAGATCAACTGTAGCTCCCTATTTACTTTTCCTTGTTACTTGATGTTCCAGTGAGGCCATGTCGCCAACGTAACCCCTGTTTAAGCTCCTATGGCAAGTTTAGAACTATTATACCTGGGCTTTTATCTCCTAAATAACAGCATATTAGTCTACTAGGATACTGGAAAAAAATAAAACACCTAGATTAGACAAGTTAGCTTTAGCTGAAAAGCCCAGTACAGTGTGAATGCAGAGGACTTTGTAAGAAAAAATATTCTGCCCATACTTTATAAAGATACCTGTTACTCATCGTCTTATACTTTGAATTGTGTTTTTTCAATAATTATGATATGTGATGCTTTTAATATCTGGAAAATATTAGCAGGCATCCAATAAATGTTTGTGCCTCCATTCCCATTCAACAATAAACAACACAGAACAATATCAATATTGATATTATTGAGTGCTTATTCTATACCAGTTTCTGTGCTAAGCACCTTACATTTACTCTCTCATTTAATCCCTGCAACATCCCTATGAATAATAGGTGCTCTGCTTTTATCTATTTTACAAAGGAAGAAGCTGAAGTTTACTGAGATGAAGTAAATTGCTAAAGGTCACATATCCAGTGAGTAGGGTGACTGGTCCATTCATTCTTTTAATCATGCCTTTCTGCCTTTTGTAAACCATGGCATAGTGTTTTGTGTGTGTGTGTGTGTGTGTGTGTGTGTGTGTGTGTGTATGTGTTTTAGGGTAGCTCAGAGGAAAAAAGAATAAAGGTAGGGTCTCTATAAAATACAATTTCGTTTGTGAGGAGATCATAGCGAGAATAGAAATCCAAAAGAGATTAATGGGGAAAGTTACTTAAACTGTGTATTTCAGCCTCTTCATCTATAAAATGAAAATAATAGAAGTTTCTAACTAAGTGTGACTATTGAGTGGGTTAATCCACCTGAAGTGCTTAGAATAGTGACAGGTACATTGTAAACACTCACTATTTATTAGCTCTCCACTAACATGGAAGGTCATGAGACCAGGAACTTGGTTTTGTTCACTACTGCATCATCAGAGCTCAGAACCCTGCCTCACATAGAAGAGGCCCTCAGTATGTATGGGTGAATTAATACTTGATTTCAGACACTGGTCAAGGTGCCTTAGGAAGCTGCTGTGCCTAAGTTGTGCACGCCTTTAAGAGACTTGGGATCAATTTTTTTTTTAACTTCTAAACCCACTTCATTTAAAAGGAAAAGTCCCCCGAACCATCTCATAAAAGTGTTTAAGGCTTAGTGCACAATAACTATACCTCTGGAAATGTAGTATATTTTATAAATATATGTTTATAAACACTTCATTAGAAAGGCTTCATTGTGAAACCATTTATTTATGAAGATTTTAAACAAGAGTCTTTACCGTAAATCCAGTAATCCTTTAATCACCCGTAACCTACCATGTTATTACAAAGTCCTTACTTGGTGTGGTTGTTTGTTATGTGTTATACCCACAACTTTTGGGATACCATGTTTTTTTACATTTAACTTATTTTCCAGGCATAGAAATTTCTTCCAGCTATTTTGTTGTATTTATAAAGTTAAATCATAAAAGGGCATCTTGAAGGGATTTTTTTTTTTTTTAATATAGAGAAGGAACAAATACCTAGTACCTAAGTACCTAAACTGTCAGGGAATAAAAATATCAAGAATCACTCTTAACAATTTTTCACATGTGTTCCCAGTTACACTGCTTAATGCAGCAGCCTTCTAATTGTTGTATAAGAAATGTCTTCATTTGGGCATAGTTAGAAGTTAAAGAAATGTTAGGCAGTTTTACTTGAAATCTTGTATTATGTAGATATTTTCTTCTTCAAGTTATTCCATCCCCATAAGTGAATTTTCAGATCTCTGATTATTTTTTAAAACATGAAAATTAGCCATTTTAAATGGAAATACTGCTAAATATGTAGAATACTAAATATGTAAAATTGCCCAGTTGTCCCTGAAAGACTAGATGACTTCTATTAGTTCTTTAGTTTCCTTTTTAAAGTATGGTTCTTTATTTTCTGATACTAAAAGAAAGTTTTACCTTCCTTTTATAGTTCAGGTCTTCCCTTATTTTCAGATGTCCATTCTCACTGGGTTCCTAATTTACAGAGTTGTCAGGGTTTAGTCTAAGAGTCTCCATGGTGAAGTAAAGAGAATATATTTTGTGACAGCTGTATGTCTCATAGATATTCCTTTTCATTTATTTCTGGGTCCATGACTGTGATTTGAATGTTTGACATTATTGGAAATCTGACCTTTTTGGTAAGTGGGGTCATTTTTGTAATAAGGGATCGAGAAGATTTGGGGATTATCTAAAGTTGTTATCAATGAGTGTGCAATTCTCTCTCTCTCTTTTTTTTTTTTTTTTGCGGTACGCGGCCTCTCACTGTTGTGGCCTCTCCCGTTGCGGAGCACAGGCTCCAGACGCGCAGGCTCAGCAGCCATGGCTCACGGGCCCAGCCGCTCTGCGGCATGTGGGATCTTCCCGTACCGGGGCACGAACCCGTGTCCCCTGCATCGGCAGGCGGACTCTCAACCACTGCGCCACCAAGGAAGCCCTGCAATTCTCCTTAAATTCATAAATCAAAATATCTTTTAAATTAAAAAACATAAAATGATTTTAGAATTCAGTTGTGGCATCAAAGAGAATGTTGAAATGCTACCTTTTTCAAAGGCTGGAAAGTGCTTCCCAGGGAAGACCTGTTTTTTAGGGGAAAACAATTAGCTGGAAAAATCATATAGTTCATCTGAGAATAAAGATATTTTGATGGAAAAATGCCATCCTTTGTCTCATCTAGCTGCTTGACAGCTGTAATCTCCAGTTCCACAGAACAAAAATTGTGCCAATGAGGAATCTAAATGTCCAGGATTTGAGGCTTACCTCAAGGATGAATATAAGAATTAGTGCATTTGTTTTTCATGTTGACACCAGGAAGAATAAATGGCACTTCCTGAAGTAATGTTGTCAGAGCAAATATTTTTGTTATTTGCTAGTTAAAACTTTAGAATTCTACTCTGAAGATTTGATAATACACAAGCATACATCAAGTTTCTTCAAAACTTGCTGGTACTAGAGCTGTGAGCAATGCTAAATAAAACAAAATATAAAGAGAAGTAAGATGTTAATGTGTACAGAAGGACTAATTTTAGGGTGTGTTGCAAATTGGGACAACAGTGATTAAATAATAGCATAACAGCATTTAAACATTGATTTATAGTCATTGTGAGTTACACCTTGTTGTCCTGAATCTGTATCTTCTCCTAAGGTTTCAGGACGTTTTAGTTTCCATTGACCAGGAAGACTTTGCTAGAAATTTAGCCTCGCCCATCAGTCGTTATTAGAGCAGTTCTGGTATTATCACCTAAGTCCTCTCACCCTCCCTGCCTCCCTTCCTCCTCCCTTCCCTTCCTCTGCCTATTTGATTTGCATTTTTTCTCTTTTTTTGGTGGTGATGATGGTGGTGGTGGAGGGCGTAGGGGGGCGCATCAAACAGAATTTTAGGGCAGAATCTTTTTTTTTTTTTTTTTTTGCGTTACGTGGGCTTCCCACTGCTGCGGCCTCCCCCGTTGCAGAGCACAGGCTCCGGACACGCAGGCTCAGCAACCAAGGCTCACGGGCCCAGCCGCTCCGCGGCACGTGGGATCCTCCCGGACCGGGGCACGAACCCGCGTCCCCTGCATCGGCAGGCGGACTCTCAACCACTGCACCACCAGGGAAGCCCTAGGGCAGAATCTTGAGAATAAAAATGTAGAATTATGCTTTTTGGTCCAGATATTTTACCAGGTGATATATGCTACCATTATTTTCTTAATCCCCATATTTTATTTCAAAAGACTTGTTGTAAAAAAAAAAAAACGTATTTTTCTTCGTATCTGTTGTTAAAACATAATCTTGGGCATTAAGTGATAGCTAAAATTTCTAAAAAAGAAAAAAATCTGTTAAGGCTAGGAGTGCTAAAAAGTTTTTTTTAAATGTTTAGCTGATAGGACATTTTACATCTTGGATCATGGGTTTTATTTCAGGTTAGTGGTGGTCTGAAACAACAGTTTTGTTCTGTTTCTTGTCCTGTTGGGACTTTAATCTCTCTTTGCCTTTTGAAAATGACAGGATGACATGAGGGCAAGGAAATGCATCTGTATAAAGCTTCTGCTACATAGAATCTTATACTGAGGAATCTAGTGACTCCCTACTCCTTAACTCAGCTGAAAATATTCACGAATTATTCCCTTTGGGAGTGACCTGGCATCAGTGATCTGAACTGACACTAAGTAAAATCTGGTAGGAATTATTTAAAATAAAATCTTGTTCTTTCTAGTTTTTACAAATCATTTCTTCCTTTGTTTATTATAAGGAAGAATAATTTGGAAGAAAATAAATTCATAGCAGAGTCACTATCACAGAAGGTTGAAGAGGTTATACAACTTTACCAGAAAGTAATAGGATTAGCCACAGAAAAGATGGAATCCTTTACCCGTAGACACAAATTACACAGGTAACAGGAATTCTCATTATTTTAACCAGTTGTTGTCTTTTTCTCATGGAAAACAACATTGTCCTTTCTTGTGAAGGATGAATATGAATTATCATCCTTGTGGTGCTGAGTGCAACTGGAGTTTTATCCTAGAATCACTGTCTGTGAGCTTTCGGCCCTTAATTCTTCTGGTGCATCACCTTGTCATCTGTAACATGAAGATGATGATACTTGCCCTGCTGCATCTTGGGGCAGTTGTGAGGATCACATGACATGGATGAAAAAACTTTGGAAATTAAACAGCACTAATAGGTAGTTTTAAAATTATTTTCCTTTAAATATTTGGCTTGTAAACATTCCTTGATCAGGTGTAGACTCGCTTAGTTTTCAATCTCAGGATGAGATTTTTGCCCTTCTAAAAGAAAAGCAAGTAAATCAGATGATGGAGGAGTTGGCAACCATGAATCTGTGCAATTTTCTGAATGTCACTGAGTTTGCTGGAAACGTTATGTTGATCAGAATGGGAATTTGGAAGAGATAAAATAACTGTGTCTGCTGGGGAAGAGGCAAGCAATGTAGTATTGGAGAAAGCCTACGTGGAGAGTCAGAATGCCTGGATTGAAGTCCCGGCTCTGTAATGTAACCATCTTGGCAGGTCACTCAACAGCCCTGAGCCCCCTATTTCCTCATCTTTAAATGGAGGTGGTGAAGCCTGTCTTGCTTTCACTCATGGGGTTGTGGGGAGATCAGGTGAGATAATGTAATGTGGGGAGATCAAGAGAGATAAGGTGCTTTTTATATTGTAAAATGCTAAATTAATATAAATTATGTTGGACTGAACGGCAAACAGGCCTGTGTTTCAGGAAAAGTAACCTAAGGACGTTGAGGAATGTTTTAGTGTTTTGACTCTTGGAGACTTTTGACTGATGACCTGTTTTTTTTTTTTTTTTTTTTTTTTTTTTTTTTTTTTGCTGTACGCAGGCCTCTCACTGCTGTGGCCTCTCCCGTTGCGGAGCACAGTCTCCGGACGCGCAGGCTCAGCGGCCATGGCTCACAGGCCCAGCCGCTCTGCGGCATGTGGGGTCCTCCCGGACCGGGGCACGAACCCATGCCCCCTGCATCGGCAGGCGGACTCTCAACCACTGCGCCACCAGGGAAGCCCTGATGACCTGTTTGATACAGGTTTCACTTTAGTAGCAACATGTGCAATAAAAAGAACAAAATGTTCCACAACTCTAGTGTTTTCTTACAGCTCAGTATAAAGCCATTGCTAACACTTTGGTGAATGTTCACCATATACTTCTATTTGAATAATTATTTTTTAAAGTAATTCAAGCATTACTACTGTCTTCATATGTCCTTTTAACTCATTTTGTTGCCTTTATTTATACCATATGATTTTTTTTTTTTGGACTTCAAATTCCAACTCTGGAAAGGTGACAATATTTGCCTGTATGTGAAATGTTTGAGACACACCTAGTTAAAAACAAAGAAACAAAAGCACAAAACATATGAAAGTACAGAGCATTTTATTTTTAGTTACAATTTTCGGTTCTAGGTACCTCAAAGCAGAAAAGCTCCTGAATGATAGAACATCATTTCTTTGCCATTAATGTTAAGAGGCAAAAACTAAATCTCAAACTTGACCCTTTCTCTGTCTTTTTTTTTTCCATTTTTGAAGCCTATTTAAGTATAACCCTACTCGATAATACCTTTTAATGCTTATTATTGGGAGAATGAAGCTTTCTTTATCTTTTTTTTTTTCATTTTTGAAGCCTATTTAAGTATGACCCTACTCGATAATACCTTTTAATGCTTATTATTGAGAGAGTGAAGCCTGTGAGCACTTGAACTTTCAAGGGCTACAACAGAATTGCTCTTCATTTTAGCTACTTGGACAAAAAAACAGTGTTTGATGGACTGACTGCCTAGGTGAAGACCTGGGAAAGGAAGGGTTATCTACAAATTGAGTGAGTTTATTATGGCTTAGTGATTTGCTGATTGATTTCATTTGCTGTCAGTTAAGGCTCTCTTAATGTCAGTTTTCTTTGCATAATGCCTTGAAATAAAGACCAATGAAGTTCTTCAGATTGATGCCGCTTATATAAACTGACCCTGATCTGCCCTATTCTACATGACAATTTAAGTGATGGCGTTTAGAGGAGAATACAGCAATGAATATGCAACTTAAGGATTAAGGGAAATGCAGTAAATCATTCAGTCTAAAACTAGGTACAAAACTAATTTCTTGTAATGATTCCACAGATGCCTTAAGTTTTATTAAACAGACCATTATCAGTCACAAGAGTGTATGTGTGTGTGTGGTGGGGGTTTGTGTAGGTAGAGACAGACAGACAGAGGGAAAGAAATAGAGGATTGAATTGAAAAAGAGAACTAAAAGTGATCTTAAATCTTTTCAAATTATAGTAAATCTTCCTCTCCCCACTTACTTAAACTTGGAGTTGTCAGAATCATGGTTTAAAAAATATTTTATCTGAGGTTGTATAAGTGCTGTATATTAAGTCACCAATGAAACATAGGGTAATTTTGAAGCTTTAAATGCTTTTCAGTTTCAGAGCCTTCTAGTAAAGTGCTAGTAGCTTCTTTTTTTTCTTTCAATGGCCAAAAATTTCATAGTGCTGATTAAAAAGAGGTGTAACTTTTGTGGGAAAGACTAACTTAAGAAGTAACTCGCTGAGGAAACTGTGAAATACTAATATCTTAATATCTCTTCTGAGTGAGGGCTATTTCACCCCACAGACCCCAGGTAGATTTTCTCTGTAGAGTGTATGACATTGCTTCTGTGTTGCAGAGCAATATTTTTGTCTGGAGTATATTTTATAATGCATATTAATCACAATGAACCTGACTTGGTATAACTTCATTAAGATTAAAAGGGCAACATAGAAAACAGAGCACTAAGGTGAAGAAAGCTCCTGGGTTCTGTGCCAGTGGTAGGAGGTTTAGCAAAGTGGCATATCATAAGCCTAAGTGATATCTGTGACATATTTAAAAGAGGCCCACGTTGTATATTTGCAAATAAGGCTTAAAAAAGTCCTCAAACCTTAAGTCTTTGGTTGAATGATTATCTGGTAGAATGATTTACCTACAACATGTAAAATTTAGAAGAAACTCCATGTTTTTAATCCTTCTAAAACTGAGAAGGAAATCAAGATTAAAATAAAATGTGCAGCTTCACCTTGTATGTTTATTAAGTTATATCATAGGAAAAAACAGAAAAAAAGAATATGAGACACTTAGCATGGGGACTTACACAAAGCCCTCAAAAGATAGCAGTTAAGATTATTACTATTAAGACAGTGTGTGTGAGTTGAGGAATGTTATGATTCTTCATCAGTGAGAAGGGATTCTTTGAAAGTTTTGGGTGTCTCACGTTATTACCAAGTTTTTGATTACAGCACATGAAGAGGTTAAATGACTTCTCTTTAGCACTGAGTGGTAGGTAGCAATAAAATGCTCTGAAAACTGGTAACTCGGAGGCAAAACTTGACCTGAACTAATTTTGTGACAAAGCCTGGGAAGAGCTGTGGCTCAGCTTATACCCCTCAGTGTGATCATTCCAAGGTTTTGCTGTAAAATGTATTTGATTAGACTGTGTTGCCCCACATCCCAACTAGAGTGTTAATATACGGTATATGCTCCATATTTCCAAAATCCGAAAAATCCCAAATTCCAAAACACATCTCGTTCCGAGGTTTCAGATTGGGATTGTGGGAACTGTATCAACATCATAAAACATTTCCCACCAAAATAACACATGTTACTGCTTCAATGAAAGACTTGTGTTTTTCTTATAGTGAGGCACATTCAGCCCATGGCATGTATTCTTGGGTGAAATTTGAATTTAATATCTAGTATCTTATGTTTTATGTTTTGAGCCTTAAAGGAATCATGTAGTTTGTGCCCCCTAAAAACTCAGAGACTTCAACAATTGTGTTGTTATAGGCTAATCAGGTATGGCTCTAATCGCCTTTACTTTGCTCAAGTCTGATCATGTTTGGAAACTAAAGGCACGTTTCAGTTCCATGTGCGTAGGAGTCTCCTGAGACATTCTTTCAAGGCCCCTTCCTTTTTATATTCTGAAAGCGGAATGGATGAAATTCCTGGTCACATAAACTGCTTATCTTTTCTTGCATATCCTTCTAATTTGTTCCCACTGGGTAAGGTAATGCAGGCTCTTGAAGGGTCTGAAGAAACCGGCTTTCCTAGAGTCTAGGCACACTCTAGGTAAGGAGAGCGAGGTAACTGAGAGTGAGGAGTCTTAGCAACCAGGATGGCCTTTGTTGTTTTGTTTTTTAATCTATTTATGTATTTATTTTTGGCTGCATTGGTTCTTCATTGCTGTGCGCAGGCTTTCCCTAGTTGTGGCGAGTGGGGGCTGCTCTTCATTGCGGTGCACGGGCTTCTCATTGCGGTGGCTTCTCTTGTTGCAGAGCATGGGCTCTAGGCGCGCGGGCTTCAGTACTTGTGGGACGAGGGCTCAGTAGTTGTGGCTCACGGGCCCAACCACTCCGCAGCATGTGGGATCTTCCCGAACCGGGGCATGAACCCGTGTCCCCCACATCGGCAGGCGGACTCTCAACCACTGTGCCACCAGGGAAGCCCAGCAGGTGGATTCTTAGCCACTGCGCCATCAGGGAAACCCCAGGGTGGCCTTTGAGCCAAAGTTTTCTAGTTATTCTAGAGGGAAAATGGAAATATCATTTGAGAGTATTTATTGATTTATTGTATTGGTTATAGCTTTATTTTTAATTTTTCCAGTTTTATTGAGATATAATTGACATACAGCACTGTATAAGTTTAAGGTGTACAGCATAATTTGACTTACATGTAGTGTTGTGAAACGATTGCAGCAATTAGTTTAGTTAACATCCATCATCTCATATACAAAAAAAAAAAGAAAAAAAAAGTTTTTCTCCTTGTGATGAGAACTTTGGATTTACTCTCTTGACAACTTTCAAATCTACCACACAGCAATGTGAACTATAGTCATCATGTTGTACATTATTACATCCCTAGAACTTATATACCTTACACCTGGAAGTTTGTAGCTTTTGACCACCCTACCTTCATCTAGTCCCCTCTCTCCTCACCTCCTACCTCTGGTAACCATAAATCTGATCTCTTTTTTCCTGAGTTTTTAAAAAAATTCTTCATTTAAGTGAGATCAGACAGTATTTGTGTTTCTCTGTCTGACTTATTTCACTTAGCATATTACCCTCAAGGTCCATCCATGTTGTCACAAATGGCAGGAGTTTCTTTTTGTTTTTCTAATGGCTGATATATATATATATATATATATATATATATATATATATACACACACACACACATACATATATACATATATATAAAGACTTCTTTATCCATTCATCTGTTGTTCAACACTTAGGTTGTTTTCATGTCTTGGCTATTGTAAATAATGCTGCTGTGAACATAGGGGTGCAGATATCTCTTTGACATAGTGTTTTTGTTCCTTTCAGATATGGTCCCAAAGTGGAATTGCTGGATCATTTTTCATTTTGGGGGGAACCTTTATACTGTTTTCCATGGTTGCTGTACCAATTTACAATCCCACTAACAGTGCACAAGGGTTTCCTTTTCTCCACACCCTCACCAGCATTTGATGTGAGGTGATATTTCATTGTGGCTTTGATTCTCACTTCCCTCTTGACTAGTGATATTGAGTACCTTTTCAGGTGCCTGTTGGCCATTTGTATGTGTTTTTGGAAAAATGCTATTCAGATCCTTTGCCCATTTTTTATTGGAATATTTGTTTTTATGCTACTGAGTTGTATGAGTTCTTTATATATTTTTGAGCATATTTAGAGACCAATTCAAACCAGTAAATTGGCTTTAAACAATAAAATGGTCAGCTCTTTCAATCATATAGATTTGGGTTTGGCTAACATCATCCAATGATGTATTGAGCACCTGCCAAGAACAAGGCATCGTGCTGTGCTCTGGGATACAGGGGTGACTCAAAAATCTTTCTAGAGGGAATATAAAATTTGAGATTGAAATGAGAGGGAAAAAATGATTGCTGTAGGAGAGACATAGATAAAGTACCATAGCCTGTGCTTTAGAGGAGAATGAAATTCATTCTTGCTGGGAAGATTAGGAGAGGCTTCATAGAGGAGGTGGCATTTGAGTGGGCCTTGAAGGTTATGCAGTTAAAAATCCCCTTTCATGTAAAATGTTACTGTCAGGAAATACAGACGGGAAATATCTGGAGTTTGAGCCTGAGCTGCTTGGTAGCTCTGCAGCAGTGACATCTATAGGATTGTCTCATCTGCAAACAAGGGTAGAACTAAATGATTGGTAGGATTCTTTCCAGTTAATTAAGCTCAGTGGTATTGTGAATAAATTATGGTCTCTGCTGGATTTCTTATTGTTTGTTCCTTCATAATGTACAAAAAATAAATTCATTGATTTTGTTGAAATCAGAAAGCACCTTAGAACCAATTTGTCCTTAAAACAATATAGTAACTATTTTTTTGGAGTGATATAGTTTAATATACTTCAATGAATTATGTCATAGAATAGAAATTTTAGGAGTTATTCAAGGATGATAACCCTGACTGAAGCATGTAGATTCCCAAACCAATTTGATATATATCAGAATCAGAATGGGATCATGGTAATAAAAGATTAGCTCTTAATAAAGAGCTCATAAAATTTTTTCTCACTCTCTTTACTGATTGCTTTTCTTTAGGTATATTGAAAATTGTTCATATTGCATTTAATTAAACCACAAACAAGTGCATTAAATTCTTATAATTCCAACTAAATGGCTTTTTAGCATCTTCGTACAAATTGACGTAAAGACACTAATGGATGTCCTTTGCTGAGATTCATAAAGCTAACAGTTTTATGTGAAAGGAGGAAAGATAAGTGTTCAACATTGTGTGTGTGTGTGTTAACGTATTTACTCTTTATCAGTAGCTTAGATCAAGTGCACTTTCTGAAAGCTGTTGGTTTTGAGATACTGGATTGGGCAGTTTTTCTTTGGTTGTGAGCAACTAGCTCTCAGCCCTGTAAGTAATTTATTTCTATAACTTTTTTTTTTTTTTTTTTTTTTTCGGTACGCGGGCCTCTCACTGTTGTGGCCTCTCCCGTTGCGGAGCACAGGCTCCGGACGCACAGGCCCAGCGGCCATGGCTCACGGGCCCAGCCGCTCCGTGGCATGTGGGATCTTCCCGGACCGGGGCACGAACCCGTGTCCCCTGCATCGGCAGGCGGACTCTCAACCACTGCGCCACCAGGGAAGCCCCTATAACTTTTCTTTTTGTATTAACACCACTCCTTTAAAAAATTGCATACTGAACCCACAAAAGATCAAAATTAGGATGTGTTTTTGTTACCCTGCTCAAATTTGATTAAAGCAGTTGGATCTTTGTAGGTTGATTATGGCACAGACAAATGGGGAGTGCTGGTTATCCCTTTGGTCTCCAAAAAGTATCAATCAGAGAGAGATTATTGGGATATAAGGTGCCCTTTGTTAAGCTCCAAATAGCTTTTGAATTTGGATAAATAGGCACTCTCAATATTGTCCACATTATTACAGAAATTGAAGGTCTCACTAACTCTAAAATGAAGAACCATACCATCTTACATGTAGTTAATTCAGTCAGTCTTAACAAGTAAATATGGAATTCCTGCTCCGTATCCAGCCCTGTGCTTGACAGATGACTGAAATGACAGAGGATGAATGTGCATTCAGGGAGGAGGAGTTTAAAAAAAAAAGGACCCCAAATGTTAGTTCCTAGTACAAGAGGAACAAAACAAGCACTAATACGGGGACTGTCAAGGGCCAACATGCAGGCTATGAGCCTTTGTGGAGTGTGAAGATTGGGAAAGGGCCTGAATGTATCACTAACCTTGTTTTACATCCTCCTCAAAAACAGTGTTTTAAACAAGAAGAGTTCTGTCTTTTGGAGGAGATAATCTCCTCTATTGGTGTTTTATCCACTCAGTTTCAGTATGAAATTTTAAAATGTATTATTGCCCCAACTTAACAAATGGGAATTAGCACTTGCCTCCTCTCTTCACATACAGCTAAATGGCTTCCCATCACCCTTAAAATAAACTCCAACTGTCTCATGTTGCCCTTGGGCTCTTCACGACTTGGGCCTGACTGCAACTTCCATCTCTCAATGGTCTCCGCCTCACTCACTGAGTCTATAGCAATGAATGTGTAGCAATACTGGCCTTTTTGCTGTAACTGAACACAGCAGGCACAGTCCCATTTCGGAGGCCTTGTGCTTGCTGGTCCCTTTACTTGGTGTGCCTCACACCAGATCTTCATGAGGCTCAGTCCTTCACTTCATTCATGTTTTTGTTTCAATGTCATCTCATGGAAGCCTTCTCTCATCACTAACTAGACTAGCCTTCCTTCCCCCTTCACACTTTATAGCCCTGACCCTGCTTTATTTTCCTCCATAGCACATGACCTAATGTATTTGTCTGTTATCCTCCCCTAATTAGAATGTAAGACCCATGAGAGCAGGGCTTGGTCTTTAGCACTGTATTTTCAGCACCTGGAACATAATAGGTGCTCAATAATATTTGTTGAATACATTAACTAATGAACTGGAGTTTTCTCTATTGTGGGCTTTTTAAGAGGCAGAGCTGTGTGCATATAAAAGAAAGGAGTAAGGAGCCTGGAATCAGATGAACTCCTGATTTTCAGTTGTGCCACTTGTTAGCAATGTGCCCTTAAGAAAGTTATTTATGGACTCTGAACATCAGTAGTTTTATATGTAAAATTGTGCTAAGTAGTTCCTGTTTTGCAAGGACAGTGTAAAGATTAGAGATTATGCATGTTTGCCACAGAAAACAGATCATGCTCAGATTTTCATATACTTTATTTAATATAGCAAGAAAATGCCCTTCTTTTTCATGAGGAGTCTAAATTATCCTGCAAAGGTGTATCTATTACTTGATAAGAATTAGAGAATAGTCAAAGTAACAGTGATCTCCAAGGAATATGCTCTTAGTTATCAAAAGTTTATATAAACATTTCCACATATCAGTGCCAGATGTTATGGTTTTAACATTTGGACAAAGCCAGACTTCCTGAATTCCAGCTCACACCGTTACATTAAATCAAAATATTCCTTTTTACACTCATACCATACTAAGTCTTATCTATATGTCAATAGAATCTAAAGCAGGCTAATAAATCTCCATGGTAAAACTCACAATGATGTCAAGACATAGTAGGTTCCCAAGAAACGGTAACTATAATAATATATATATTTTTTCTGATGGAGAGCTAAAGTAGTGAAGTTAAGTTTCTTCATGGTTTCCTATGACCCACAATTATTTCTGTGTTACTTACTAACTAAACTATTCTCAGTTTGTCAGGCCTTGTTTTGCAACATGTTAATAAATTCTATAATTTACCTATATAATGAGCATTTTGTATATTACTTAAAATTTTAAGTCCCTAAGGTAAGGGAATTTATTATTGCTACTACTATTATAGTCCTTATTATTATTATTATATTATGGACATATATATTATTATATGTCCATATGCAGTAGTTTCCAAGAGGAACTTTATTTCGTTCTCTGATTATTTTGATGATCTCTTTTTCATATTCTTATAGGAAACCAACATGTCATGTCTTATCCTTTTGGTCTTTCTTTACATTAACTTTTAGCGTAATAAGAGTAGTAATCACCATCAATCTAGATGCTGCATTTAGCCTCAAATTGGCCTTAATTCAATTCGGGTTGGAAATAAAATATTTGAAAAAAAATTGGTCTTGTTTTTGGCACATTGAAGTTGTATATGCCATGGTTGAGTGGAGGCCAGAAAAGAAGTTGAGAGTCTAAACACGATACAAAGAAAACATCATTTAAAAAAATCTGCTGCAAAAGTATTCTGCAACTCTGCTGAATATGGTTTCCCATGAGGCTCCTTCTCATACCTGAAAAGCTACAATATTTACACCCTTCAAAGTGGTGCCAGTAAAAATTTTGAGCGTTGGGGTAAGTCAAGTCCAGGGCCGTTTCAAATGGCGAAAAGGAGAAAATGAACTTTGATTCTCTTTTTCTTATATAAAATAACACCAACAAAAACATACCTGAACTATATGCAGCACCACATTAAGTCAATTTATGCTGTTTGTCTTTAGTTATGCTTGACTTAAGGAGGTTGTGCATTTGCAAAAAAAATTTTTTTCTTCTATTTAATTACTTGACACATTTACTATCCTTATCATTGTCACCATCATCACTAAAAAGCATTTCAGTATCTGTGTGCATATTACATTAAGTATCTAGTTACACATGATTTTAACCATTCCCTCTACTAAATAAATAGGAGTACACAATCTTAAGTGGATATCAGTGCCCCAGACCAGTCTCTAAAGGAAACATAGTAATTCCAGTACATGCACACAAACCCCTAGCACATTGACGGTCAAAAGTAGGCTCCCCAGGAATGGGAAAACATCTTGTATGAGACAGAGGGGGAAGAAAACCAGGTTTACCAAAATTCTAGTTTCTACATAAAGGAAAGGTCATTTTTCTGCCAGGAAGATTTTCAGATATGTCAAGATAAAGGCCTCCCCCAGTCTTAGTACGAAAAATGAAAATATAGTTCCTTGGAATCCCTTCCCTTCTGTACATATATCTAATATGCCTAGATCTCATTCAGAATGAGAATTTGTCATGAGCTAATCCTGTGTGGGTAGGATTTGGGATATCACTGTCTTATTTTGCTTGATGTTATTGAATCCTTAAATCAGGCTGCTGAGAGATGCACAGCACGTTGTCATTTTATGTTTATAAGTCAACTAAACTCACTAGAAGTTGTTTTCCAAATTTTCTCTTTTTTTCAAAGTAATCTTCTATTGTGTGGATAATAGGAAAGTTGCCATAATTTGTAATCTTAATTTTTTTCTCATTAAAATAATCCCACAACCTTCTTTCATATTACATTTTTCTAGAATCAAAAGATGCTTTGGGGGAAGTATAGAAATTATGTGACATATTT
Organism: Mesoplodon bidens; assembly: GCF_964165515.1. Taxonomy (NCBI): domain Eukaryota; kingdom Metazoa; phylum Chordata; class Mammalia; order Artiodactyla; family Ziphiidae; genus Mesoplodon; species Mesoplodon bidens. The sequence goes on along the minus strand of NC_138162.1, from coordinate 63,185,044 downwards.
GGATAGTATAGAGATTCATTAATTTGTTAGAAATGTTTATTGAACTCATTCTACAGAATGAATGAATCCCCAAGAAAATACCATCTGAAGTTCTTTTGCTTGAAATAAATATTTCCATTACATAAGCAAAAATTGGTAGCTCAGAGTCAATGTAGTATAATAATTATTAATGAGTTTGAGATCTTTGAAAATCTTGGTTTCATAGCAAAATTCAAGAGGGCTTTGCTTTTGTACCCTTTTCAGTCAGTAGAGGAGAAAACATGAATTAAATTGACAAAAATGAGTGTTGTGATAGACTATCTGCATAATTTTGTGAAACTTGGAAAGCCTAGATTAATTCTGCTGATTTAACTGAGAAACTTTGTATGATAGATAGCCAAAACAAACAAAGCAAAAAAACACTAAACCAGTCCAAAGCAAACTGGAAAGCTTGCAACACATGAGATAAGCATGGGCTTTGGAATTGGACAGACATGGATTCGAAACCTAGTTTCTTTCTTTATTAGCTAGGGGACCTTGCAAAATGTACTTAGCATCGCTGAGCCCTAGTTTCTTGTTCTGTAAAATAGAGATGATATGAGTCCTACAGGATTATTGCCAGAATTGGAAAAATATGCAAAGCTCATAATGTGGTGTCTGGCACATAGTAATTGTTGTTGTTAAAACTGGGGTTCTGGGGCTTCCCTGCTGGCGCAGTGGTTGAAAGTCTGCCTGCCGATGCAGGGGACACGGGTTCGCGCCCCGGTCCGGGAAGATCCCACATGCCGCGGAGCAGCTGGGCCCATGAGCCACGGCCGCTGAGCCTGCGCGTCCGGAGCCTGTGCTCCGCCACGCAAGAGGCCACGGCAGTGAGAGGCCTGCGTACCGCAAAAAAAAAAAAAAAAAAAAAAAAAAAAAAACTGGGGTTCTGGTAAGCCTTGGAGAATGGGACTCTAGAGGAAGTGAGAGCACCTTGGGCAAAGATTTGGTCAAGCCTAGGATTTACTGACTCCCATACATTCCAATGCGTTTGGTGATTCTGGTGGTAGAGCGTGGGTTCACCTCCCTCTTTGGGCTACTTTGAGGCAGATGTGGGGTTGACTTTGAGTGGAGAGTTGGGCTGAGTGCACATTGCACTGAGTCAGATTGCATTGACTTCTCTGATGCCTCAGGCTCTACTATGGCTCCTTCTGGCACTGCTTTGCCAGTCAGTGAGCAAATATAGACAGTTATCTGACACTCTGTCAGGTTGAGTGTGATAAGCTAGGTTGTTTAATCCAAGTATCTGTATAAAGGAGTCTCTAGGAGTTAGGGGCAGGAGACAGGTTAGTCTAGTCCAGGCCTTTGCCAGAAAAATAGCTACCATTTAAACTTCAAAAAAAGTTTATTTGTTTCTAAAATATATTTAGATATGTATATATATCCTCTTTTTAGTTAAATGTTAGCATACCACACACACACACTTTTCTCTCCTTTTTATTTTGAAATAATTGTAGATTCACAAGAAGTTACAAAACTAGTACAGAGGAAAGAAATTCCCATGTACCCTTCACCCATTTTCCCCCAATGTTACATCTTACATAACTTTAGGACAATATTAAAACCAGAAAATTGACATTGCTACAATGTGTATGTATAGTTCTATGACAATTTTTTTTTTTTTTTTTTTTTTTTGCGGTACACGGGCCTCTCACTGTTGTGGCCTCTCCCGTTGCGGAGCACAGGCTCCGGACGCACAGGCTCAGCGGCCATGGCTCACGGGCCCAGCCGCTCTGTGGCATGTGGGATCTTCCCGGATCGGGGCACAAACCCGTGTCCCCTGCATCGGCAGGCGGACTCTCAACCACTGCGCCACCAGGGTAGCCCAGTTCTATGACATTTTATCACGTGTGTATTTGTGTAGTCACCACCGTGATCAAGATACAGTTCTATTACATCACCACAAAGATCTTCCTCAGCTAACCACTTTATAGACATATCAACCCCTCCCCCAAAATCAGCCCTAATCCCAGGTAACCACTAAATATTTTGTCTCTATAATTTTGTTATTTCAAGAATACATAAATGCAGTCCTACAGAATGTGGCATTTTGAGGTTGACTCTTTTTTCACTCAGCATGATGCCCTTGAGTTCCATCCAAGTTGTTGCATCTATCAATAGTTTGTTCCTTTATGTTGCTGACTAGTATCCATGGTATGGATGTGCATAATATGTTTAACCATTCATCCATTGAAGGACATTTTCATTGTCTCCGATTTTTGCCTATTACATGTGAAGCTATGATCTCTAGGATAAATGTTCAGAAGTGTGATTGCTAGGCCATATGTAAGTGGATGCTTAGTTTTTTAAGAAACTGCCAAACTGTTTTCTAGAATGGCTGTACCGTTCTTCATTCTCACCAGGATGTATGAGAGATCCAGTTTCTCTGTTCCCTTGCCAGCTTTTGATGTTGTCACAATTTTTTTTTAGCCTTTCCATTAGGTACGTAGTGATATCTCACTGTGGGTTTTTTCTTTCTCTAATGGCTAGTGATTTTGAAACTCCTTTTAATATGCTTATTTGCAATTTGTATAAGAGAATTCTTTGGTGAAATGTACCTAATTTTGCTCATTTTCTAATTGGAGTGTTTGTCTTTTTACTATTGAGTTTTGAGAGTTTTAAAAATATTTTCCAGAAACTAGTTCTTTATCAGATAGGTGGTTTGCAAATTGTTTCCTGTCTGTAGCTTGTCTTTTAATCTTCATAACAAGATCTTTCACAAAGCAAAAGTTTTAAATTTTGATGAAATTCACCTTACTGATTTTTTTCTTTTATGAATCATGCTTTTGGCATTATATCTAAGAACTCTTTGCCAAGCCCTAGATGCTGAAGATTTTCTCCTACATTTTCTTCTGAAACTTTTACAGCTTTATATTTTACATTTAAATCTATGATCAATTTTGAGTTCATTTTTGTATAAGGTCTATGGTTTAGGTTGTGGTAATCAGAATTATAATATGACCCCCAAGATCTTCTCCCTGATGTTCTGTAGATGCATTATATAATTTACCCTCTCTCCTTGAGGGTGAGACCAGTAAATAGGAGATTATCCTGGATGGGCCTGACCTAATCAGATGAGCCCTTTAAAAGAAGGTGAAGTGTCAGAGATGTGCTCTTCTTCTGGCCTGGAAGAAAGCAAACAGCCAAGCTGAGAAAGGAGGGGTCCATTTGGCAAGGACTTGAGGGGTTTCCTTAGGAGCTGAGAATCACCCTGGCTGATTTTCTTGCTGGCTGAATCCAGCAAGAAAATGGAGACCTCCGTTCTACAACTGGAAGAACTAAATTCTGCCAACAACTTGAATGAACTTGGAAAGAGGGCCCTGAGTCTCAGAGAGATCACAGCTCCAACTGAAACTTTTATTTCAGCCTGGTAAGACCCTGAGTGGAAGACCCAGCTAACCCATGCTAGACCCATAGAAACTATGAGATGCTAAATTTGTGTTGTTTTAAGTCATTAAGTTTTTGGTAATCCTAGAGTGTGCTGCTGCTTTTGTGCTTATGTAGATAAGGATTCTGATTACTGGAGCTTGCATCTGGGTGTTAGGGAAAGAAATGGGACATCCACACTGTTGGGCACACTGAGTTGGTAGATTGTCTTCTGTATGTGGAGGCTTCCTGAAGCCTTACTTGTGCCTTTTGTTTAAATTAATTTCTACTGGAGTATAGTTGATTTACAATGTTGTGTTAGTTTCTGCTGTACAGCAAAGTGAATCAGTACACGTATACATATATCCACTCTTTTTTAGATTCTTTTCCCACAGAGGTCATTACAGAGTATTGAGTAGAGTTCCTTGTGCTATACAGTAGGACCTATTCATTATCTTTTATATATATAATAATGAGTGTGTGTCAATCCCAATCTCCCAATTTATCCCTGCCCCCTTCCCCCATTGGTAACCATAAGTTTGTTTTCTACATCTGTGACTCTGTTTCTGTTTTGTAAATAAGTTCATTTGTACCCTTTTTTTAGATTCCACATATAAGTGATATCATACGATATTTGTCTTTCTCTCTCTGACTTACTTCACTCAGTGTGACAATCTCTAGGTCCATCCATGTCACTGCAAATGGTATTATTTCATTCTTTTTTATGGCTGAGTAATATTCCATTGTATATAGGTACCACATCTTTATCCATTCATCCATCGATGGACATATAGATTGCTTTCATGTCCTGGCTATTGTAAATAGTGTTGCAGTGAACATTGGGGTACATGTATCTTTTTTGCTTTTAATAGATATTTACTGGAGTATAATTGCTTCACAATACTGTGTTAGTTTCTGTTGTACACCAAAGTGAATCAGCCTTATACATACATATGTCCCCATATCCCCTCCCTCTTGAGCCTCCCTCCCATCTCCCTATCCCACCCCTCTAGGTCATCACAAAGCACCCAGCTGACCTCCCTGTGCTATGCTGCCGCTTCCCACTAGCCAACTATTTTACATTCGGTAGTGTATATATGTCCATGCCACTCTCACCTCTCACTTCACCCCAGTTTCCCCATCCCACCCCATGTCCTCGAGTCCATTCTCTATGTCTACATCTTTATTCCTGCCCTGCAACTAGGTTCATCAGTACCATTTTTTTTCTTTAGACTCCATATACGTGTGTTAGCATACGGTATTTGTTTTTCTCTTTCTGACTTACTTCACTCTGTATGACAGACTCTAGGTCCATCCACCTCACTACAAAAAACTCAATTTCGTTTCTTTTTATGGCTGAGTAACATTCCATTGTATATATGTGCCACATCTTCTTTATCCATTCATCTGTCGATGGACATTCAGGTTGGTTCTATGTCTTGGCTATTGTAAATAGTGCTGCAGTGAACACTGTGGAACATGTCTCTTTTTGAATTATGGTTTTCTCAGGGTATATGCCCAGTAGTGGGATTGCTGGATCATATGGTAGTTCTATTTGTAGTTTTTTAAGGAACCTCCATACTGTTTTCCATAGTGGTTGTATCAATTCACATTGCCACCAACAGTGCAAGGAGGATTCCCTTTTCACCACACTGGAAAGCATTTATTGTTTCTAGATTTTTTGATAATGGCCATACTGACGGGCATGAGGTGATACCTCATTGTAGTTTTGATTTGCATTTCTCTAATAATTAGTGATGTTGAGCATCTTTTCATGTGCCTCTTGGCCATCTGTATGTCTTCCTTGGAGAAATGTCTGTTTAGGTCTTCCACCCATTTTTTAACTGGATTGTTTGTTTTTTTGATATTGAACTCCATGAGCTGTTTGTATATTTTGGAGATTAATCCTTTGTCTGTTGTTTCATTTGCAAATATTTTCTCCCATTCTGAGGGTTGTCTTTTTGTCTTGTTCATGGTTTCCTTTGCTGTGCAAAAGTTTTTAAGTTTAATTAAGTCCCATTTGTTTATTTATTTATTTATTTAGCGTTACGCGGGCCTCTCACTGTTGTGGCCTCTCCCCTTGCGGAGCACAGGCTCTGGACGCACAGGCTCAGCGGCCATGGCTCATGGGCCCAGCCGCTCCGCGACATGTGGGATCCTCCCGGACCGGGGCATGAACCCGTGTCCCCTGCATCAGCAGGCGGACTCTCAACCACTGCGCCACCAGGGAAGCCCCCATTTGTTTATTTTTGTCTTTATTTCCATTACTCTAGGAGGTGGGTCAAAAAAGATCTTGCTGTGGTTTATGTCAAAGGGTGTTTTTCCTGTTTTCCTCTAAGAGTTTTATAGTGTCTGGTCTTACATTTAGGCCTTTAATACATTTGGAGTTTATTTTTGTGTATAGTGTTAGGTTGTGTTCTAATTTCATTCTTTTACATGTAGCTGTCCAGTTTTCCCAGCACCACTTATTGAAGAGACTATCTTTTCTCCATTGTATGTTCTTGCCTCCTTTGTCGTAAATTAGGTGACCATATGTGCGTAGGTTTATCTCTGGGCATTCTATCCTGTACCATAGATTTATATTTCTGTTTTTGTGTCAGTACCATGCCTTCTATATTACTGTAGCTTTGTGGTATAGTTTGAAGTCAGAGAACCTGATACCCGCAGCTCCGTTTTTCTTTCTCAAGATTGCTTTGGTTATTCGGGGTCTTTTGTGTTTCCATACAAATTGTAAAGTTTTTTGTTTTAATTCTGTGAAGAATGCCATTGGTAGTTTGATAGGGATTGCATTGAATCTGTAGGTTGCTTTGGGTACTATAGCCATTTTCACAATATTGATTCTTCCAATCCAAGGACATGGTATATTTCACCATCTGTTTATGTCATCTTTGATTTCTTTCATCAGTGTTTTATAGTTTTCTGAGTACAGGTCTTTCACCTCCTTAGGCAGGTTTATTCCTAGGTATTTTATTCTTTTTGTTGCAGTGGTGAATAGGCTTGTTTCCTTAATTTCTCCTTCTGATTTTTTGTTGTTGGTGTATAGGAATGCCAGAAATTTCTGTGCATTAATTTTGTATCCTGAAACCTTACCAAATTCATTGATTGGCTCTAGTAGTTTCTGGTGGTATCCTTAGGGTTTTCTATGTATAGTATCATATCATCGGCAAACAGTGACAGTTTTACTTCTTTTTTTCCAATTTGTGTTCCTTTTATTTCTTCTTGTTCTCTGATTGCTGTGGGTAGGACTTCCAAAGCTATGTTGGATAATAGTGGTGAGAGTGGACATCCTTGTCTTGTTCCTAATCTTCGTGGAAATGCTTTCAGTTTTTCACCATTGAGTATGATGCTTGCTGTGGGTTTGTCATATATGGCCTTTATTAGGTTGAGGTAGTTTCCCTCTATGCCCATTTTCTGGAGAGTTTTTATCATAAATGGGTATTGAATTTTGTCAAAAGCTTTTTCTGTATCTATTGAGATGATCATATGGTTTTTATTCCTTAATTTGTTAATGTGGTGTATCACATTGATTGATTTGCATATATTGAAGAATTCTTGCTCCCTGGGATAAATCCCACTTGATCATGGTGTATGATCCTTTTAATGTGTTGTTGGATTCTGTTTGCTAGTATTTTGTTCTGGATTTTTGCACCTACGTTCATCAGTGATATTGGTCTATAGTTTTCTTTTTTTGTGATATCTTTTTCTGGTTTTGGTATCAGGGTGATGGTGGCTTCGTAGAATGAATTTGGGAGTGTTTCTCCCTCTGCAATTTTTTGGAAGAGTTTGAGAAGGATTGGTGTTAGCTCTTCTCTAAATGTTTGATAGAATTCGCCTGTGAAGCCATCTGGTCCTAGACTTTTGTTTGTTGGAAGATTTTTTATTATGGTTTCAATTTCATTACTTGTGATAGGTCTGTTTATATTTTCTAATTCTTCCTGGTTCAGTGTTTGAAAATTGTATCCTTCCAAGAATTTGTCCATTCCTTCGTGGTTGTCCATTTTATTGGCATATAGTTGTTTGTAGTAGTCTCTTATAATCCTTTGTATTTCTGCGGTATCAGTTGTGATTTCTCCTTTTTCAATTCTAATTTTATTGATTAGAGTCCTCTTCCTTTTTTTCTTGATGAGTCTGGCTAAGCGTTTATCAATTTTGTTTATCTTCTCAAAGAACCAGATTTTAGATTTATTGATCTTTGCTCTTGTTTTCTTCATTTCTATTTCATTTATTTCTGCTCTGATCTTTATGATTTCTTTCCTTCTACTGACTTTGGGTTTTCTTTGTTCTTCTTTCTCTAATTGTTTTAAGTGTAGTGTTAGATTGTTTATTTGAGATTTTTCCTGTTTCTTGAGGTGAGATTGAATTGCTATAAACTTCCCTCTTAGAGCTGCTTTTGCCGTGTCCCATAGGTTTTGGGTCGTCATGTTTTCAATGTCGTTTGTTTCTGTGTATTTTTTAATTTCTTCTCTGATTTCTTCAGTGATCTCTTGGTTATTTAGTAGTTCACTGTTTAGCCGCCAAGTATTTGTGGTTTTTACAGTTTTTTTCCTGTAATTGATTTCCAGTCTCATAGTGTCGTAGTCAGAAAGGATGTTTGATACAATTTCAGTTTTCTTAAATTTTCCAAGGCTTGATTTGTGACCCAAGATGTGATCTATCCTGGAGAATGTTCCGTGTGCACTTGAGAAGAAAGTGTATTCTGCCACTTTTGGGTGGAACGTTCTATAAATATCAATTAAATCTATCTGGTGTATTGTGTTGTTTAAAGCTTGTGTTTCCTTATTTATATTCTGTTTGGATGATCTGTCCATTGGTGTAAGTAGGGTGTTAAAGTCCCCTACTATTATTGTGTTACTTTTGATTTCTCCTTTCATGGTTGTTAGCATTTGCCTTATGTATTGAGGTGCTCCTATGTTGGGTGCATAAACATTTCTAATCGTTACATCTTCTTCTTGGATTGATCCTTTGATCATTATGTAGTGTCCCTCCTTATCTCTTGTAACAGTCTTTATTTTAAAGTCTATTTTTTCTGATACGAGTATTGCTACTCCAGCTTTGTTTTGATTTCCGTTTGCATGGAATATATATTTCCATCCCTTCACTTTCAGTCTGTATGTGTCCCTACATCTGAAGTGGGTCTCTTGTAGACAGCATATATATGGGTCTTGTTTTTGTATCCATTCAGCCAGTCTGTGTCTTTTTTTGTTTTGTTTTGTTTTGTTTTTGCTGTACGCGGGCCTCTCACTGCTGTGGCCTCTCCCGTTGCGGAGCACAGGCTCCGGACACACAGGCTCCGCGGCCATGGCTCGCGGGCCCAGCCGCTGCGCGGCATGTGGGATCTTCCGGGATAGGGGCACGAACCCGTGTCCCCTGCATCGGCAGGCGGACTCTCAACCACTGCGCCACCAGGGAAGCCCAGTCTGTGTCTTTTGGTTGGGGCATTTAATCCATTTACATTCAAGGTTATTATCAATATGTATGTTGCTGTTACCATTTTCTTAATTGTTTGGGGTTTGTTTTTGTGGGTCTTTTTCTTCTCTTGTGTTTCCTGCCTAGAGAAGTTTCTTTAGCATTTGTTGTAAAGCTGGTTTGGTGGTGCTGAGTTCTCTTAGCTTTTGCTTGTCTGAAAAGCTTTTGATTTCTCTGTAGAATCTGAATGAGACCCTTGCTGGGTAGAGTAATCTTGGTTGGAGCTTTTTCTCTTTCATCACTTTAAGGATATCCTGCCACTCCCTTCTGGCCTGCAGTTTCTGCTGAAAAATCAGCTGATAACCTTATGGGGATTCCTTTGTATGTTATTTTTTTGTTTTTCCCTTGCTGCTTTTAATATTTTTTTTTTGAATTTAATTTTTGTTAGTTTGATCAATATTTGTCTTGGTGTATTTTTCCTAGAGTTTGTCCTGTATGGGACTCTCTGTGCTCCCTGGACTTGAGTGACTGGTTCACTTGGGGGTTCCTCTCATCTCCTTGGGTGTCAGGGTCCCCCACCAGCAGCTGGCAGGCACCCTAGTTGTGGGGAGATGCTAACTCAGCATCTTCCCACACTGCCATCTTGACGTCTGCATGTATCTTTTTGAATTATGGTTTTCTCCAGATATAGGCCCATGAGTAGGATTGCTGGATCATATGGTAGCTCTATTTTTAGTTTTTTTAGGATCCTCTATACTGTTCTCCATAGTGGCTGTACCAATTTACATTCTCACCAACAGGGTAGGAGGGTTCCCTTTTTTTCACACCCTCTCCAGCAACTTGTGCCCTTCTGACTCTAGGCCACTCTCTGTTTTGGTTTGTGGGCACAAACACAGCTGTTGCCACTCTCCTTCACACCAGTAGGGGAAGAGCTGCCTAGCTCAGTCACCCTGTGATGCAGAGGAGTGCTCTCCATACTTGTTGATTGCTTACTTTTATTTTTGAACCAGTATCTCCAATATATGTATGTATGTATATTTATACCTTTATAAATTGTATACTGTGTTATTGTTAAATAAGCTCTATAACATAAAACAAAAAAATAGAATATTTTAAAGGTATGATTTTAAAAGATTTTTAAAAGAAAGATTAAAAAGTTAATATAAAAACTGTGGAGACAGTAAAAAGATCAGTGATTGCCAGGGGTTGGGGAGGAGGGAAGAATGAGTAGGCACAGAAAATTTTTAGGGTACTGAAACTCTTCTGTGTGATACTACCATGGTGGGTACATGTCATTATACATTTGTCCAAACCAATAGAATGTACACCACCAAGAGTCAACACAAATGCAAACTATGGGTTTTGGGTGATGATGTGTCAGTGTAGGTTCACTGATGGTAACAAATGTACCACTCTGGTGCGGGATGTTTTTGGGTGTGTAGGGGCAGGGGGTATATGGGAAATTTATGTACTTCCCACTCAATTTTTCTGTGAACCTGAAACTGCACTAAAAAATGTAGTCTATTAAAAGAACTAAATATAATATAAAATAAAATCTATATATGGAAGTCTCCAATTTTTTTTTCCATTTTAACTCACTTTGGAGACTAAATACATCCCAGTGTGTATGTAAGACAATGGACTTTCCCTTTTTTTAATAAAGTAAGAGATAAAATTTTTATTCTTTGATATGGATTGGCACTGGTGTCATCACTTGGTCCATTTTTTAGACATTAATATTTCCTGTTAGGTATTTTGGGAAAAGGTGGAAGGATTCTACAGTGCAGCAGGGCTGAGAATGGTGTCCTCACTTGTTTATTTACTTTCTTTGTATTTCACCACGAACTCTTATATACCCTATATGGTTAAGTAATTTATGGATTAAATTATTTTTCATAGTGTAGTCTTTACAGTAGTTTACAATGAGATAAGAGGTAGTCTTTAAAATCTTCTATATAAGGTTTGCTGTTTTTCTTGTGACAAGGTGCTTCAAATTACTCTTGAACTTGAGTGTGAATGATGTACTTTTCTGTAACATAAAGAGAAGGGTTCCAAATCTGTAGACCTTTTCTTTGATGGCAAGTGGCTATCAAAAGCATTCTATCTATAAATTTTTTTTTAAAGAAGCCAAGACAAAACACATTCTGTCACAAGAAGTTTTAAAAAAAATGAACTGCTTTATTGAAGGAGTTTTATGGAGCATTATGAAAATAGTTGTTTGAAAGTGTTTCCAGAATTTTGGAATTTTTCCAAAATTGATCTAAATCTATAAAAATTCATATATGTGTATACACATAGAAACTTCAGAAACAAAATTTTTTTTTTTTTTTTTTTGCTGTACACAGGCCTCTCACTGCTGTGGCCTCTCCCGTTGCGGAGCACAGGCTCCGGACGCGCAGGCTCAGCGGCCATGGCTCACAGGCCCAGCCGCTCCACAGCATGTGGGATCTTCCCAGACCGGGGCACGAACCCGCGTCCCCTGCATCGGCAGGCGGACTCTCAACCACTGTGCCACCAGGGAAGCCCAGAAGCAAAATTTTTGAACCAAAAAATGTGTTTGAATTTTTGTTAAAAATATAAAATGTATTTAGTATAAAATGCATTTGTGAAAATATAAAAACAGGACATATATTAATTTAAAGAACAGTTGATTAATTCAGGGAAGTTGGAAATATTTTAGCCAAAATTCCAATTAAAACTTCATTTACTTGATCGATAGGATTGAAACATGCATGTCATGATTTAATAAACACAACCAGTGGTGTACTTTTGCCAAGTGCATCTTCCCTATTTACCATGTCACGGGAGTGGTCAGGGTGAGGATTCAGTATTAGACTTCCAAACAGGTTTCCCCACTATCCAAAAGCAGAGCATTCCTATATAACCTGTCATAAGCTGAAATGGCGTTAAATGAAGGAGCAGTTACCCTAGGCCCCATCTTGCTAATGGATGAACAAAATAAATGGAGACAAAGCACAGATGCTCACAGACACAGTTCAAAGCTGTGTGGACTTGGTGCTGAGATGCTGAGAGTAGTTCCTGGGGAAGGAGCTTGGAGGGGCCACTCTCACTGCTCTGGGTGAACGCTGCCTCCAAAAGGGCTCACTGCAAAACAAACAGTGAACGCTATTTTTGCTTTTTTGCCTTTTTTGGTAAAAACGAAAATCCTCTTCGGATTTCTTTCGGTTAGCGAAAACCGGTACAAATGCAGGTCTTTCGTGAAAGTGAAGTGGCATAAGGCAAACTTTCAAAGAGCAGGGATACTTGTATCACAAAAAGTTATACAAGATTTTTAAAATTGTAAAGCATATCCAATCATATTTCTTTCATTAACAATCATTAGTAATAACTTTTTGTTCAGAGTAAGAGGTTTCAGGGCTACTGATAAAACCAAGTTAAGGCCCTCTCCCTCCTCTCATAGCTGTTTATGCTTAGTTTCAAGCCCACTTGTACTTGGTTATACCTTTGTGGAAGTGTTTTCTTGCTTGTGTTTTGGATAGGGTTTCTCTAAAATTTTGTTTCTGGCCCCTTCTACTTTCTCTTCCTTATTGATTCCTCAGAATTCTTTTCAGCTGAAAGCATTCTTATCAGCTTTGATGCCTGCACATGCATGCACACACACATACACACACACACACACAACTCTGTGTGGTAAAGCAAGGAGGTAGATGGCAGTCTGCCATCCTGATTGAGTCTTTCCTACATAACTTTGTGCTGGAATGTCATGGTGAATAGTATTTAGGGCCAGGGCCAGAAACCAAACATCCAAACTAAACAGTCCATTTCCAGATCTTAGACTGGCTCTTGACTGGGGGACGTAGTTGCTATTTGCAGACTACTAGTAAGAGACCCTTTAACCCTCATTCTCTGCTGTATCCCTACAATTATAAAATATTGGAATGAAGGTAAGTCAACTAAATGAGCAACCTTACAGAGTAATTTTGTGATAATGAAGAAAATAATTTTCCTTTAATTCCAGGTGCCAAGGAATAAAATTTGATACTAAAAACTATGAGAATGTTATCATCCTAAGACTTTCATTCGTAGGAAAGACATCTTAAATAGTAACTTTTATTTTATTATTTTTTAATTTTTTTAATTAAAAAAATTTTTTTTACTAGGGTACAGTTGATTTACAATGTTGTGTTAGTTTCAGGTATACAGCAAAGTGAATCAGTTATGCATATACATATACCCACTCTTTTTTAGATTCTTTTCCCATATAGGCCATCACAGAGTATTGAGTAGAGTTCCCTATACTATACAGTAAGTCCTTATTAGTTATCTATTTTATATATAGTAGTGTGTATATGTCAATCGCAACCTCCCAATTCATCCCTCACCTCCCATTACCCCCTGGTAACCATAAGTTTGTTTTCTACATCTGTAATTCTATTTCTGTTTTGTAGTTAAGTTCATTTGTACCCTTTTGTTAGATTCCACATATAAGTGATATCGTATGATATTTGTCTTTCTCTTTCTGAATTCACTCAGTATGACCATCTCTTGGTCCATCCATGTCACTGCAAATGGCTTATTTCGTTCTTTAAATAGTAACTTTTTATTATCAATGGGACATTTTGTTGTTAGGAAGTAAATATTCATTAGCCTCTAAAATTCTTTATCTTTGAAAGAATTTTAATATATTCAATGTGTAGAATAACTTGTATTTAAAATACTTATATGTCCAATAATACCCCTCAGAAATACTGAATCTTTATGAGTTAAAATAGTAATTATCCTAATTTGATATCGTTGTCATTATTATAGCTAACATTTACCTGAGTGTTTACTGTGTGCCAGATAGTTAAGGTCTTTTCATGTATTAATATTCATTTAACCCCCACAAAATCTTTGTAAGGTAGGAATCATTTTCCCCATATTATGGGGATTTATTATATTTCACATATTTGGTATATCTGGTATATCTATTTTACATGGTATACTTACTTTATATAGTATATAGAAATGAAGTATATCCGTAATTACAAAATTTAAAGTAAATGTCAGAGGTTTTTGCTTCCCAATTACTTACTCAAAAATATAAATAGAAAATTTACTATTTTGTTGGCATCTAGGCCTTATGACATTTCCCACTAATTGCTCCTTCTCCTAACATCAGCTTCCCAAGGCTCCTACTTTCCCTGAAGTCCAATTTTGAAGTCAGTCTAAACTACATAATATGTACATAACAAATTATATAAATAACATACTAGTCCTCAAGTGACAGTCACCTGTTTGTATCTCAGAATTTTTTGTATTCTAAAACACTTATGCTTTTCCTTGAAATAGATAGGATGTGGAATTTTATATGTTTGAACTTTCTCATCTTGGTATGCTGATTATAAACACAGTAGATTATCTCTAAAACAAAAGGCTATTTTTGTCCAGAAACTGTTTTTTGTTCTGTTTCTCATATAACTAGATAAACCCTACTGAGATTCATATCTCACTGCATGGTATAGTCAAAATCCCAAGGGCCAAAGATGACATGGGGTAAATTCTCAAGTGCTGGGCTTGCTTTTGACAGGATCATGCTGCTTTGTCATTGTTTCCTAATGTAAAAAGGTGTGATGTTTTAATACAGGAGTGAGGGGTATTGTATAGCGCTAGACTTCAGGAGATTGATAGAGAAGAGGTCATGAGATGCTCACTCCCTTCTCCTCGCACCCCCTCACTTGATTCCAGCTGTCATTTCCATTTCTTCTACCAAGCTGGCACCTTTCTTTTGTATTAAAGAGTTGGATTTTTCACTGGCATCCTTTATAACGTAGTTTGAATCACTTTTTAATACTGGAAGTTAACATTCTTTATTCTTCAAAAGAGCTGTGGATTCTTTGAATAGCTTTGCGATTTCACTGACACTCCTCCCTATCAGTTCTGAAGGAGGTTTTCATTTTAGAAGTATGTAGTATATTTTACTTACACTAGTTCCATGAAACATACTTTCTGTATTGATTACCTTACCTTTGCTGCTCTGAAAAAAATATCCTATACAGTAAGTGTTATAGAAAATTGCTTTCATCTCTCAAATACTGCTTTAAAGATTTTAAATGCTTAAGACTCTAAATCCTAAGCAAAAAGTAGATCATTATTTTATTCTTTTTAATGTTATAAAGAAGTAATATGTGGTTTCTCTTAATACTGCACTGAATATTAGAATTTAGTTATTAAAAGCAGATCAAGGAAGGAGCCAAAATAATTATGACTTTTGTTCCATCCATCACATAAAAATTCAGATATAACTTCTCAAAAAATATTTTATTTTTTCAAAAAGAGATTTGAAGGAATACCTTTTATATTATAATTCCTTTTAGAATATCATGTATGTGACAATTCATGAAATGTGTTTCTCCAAATTTAAGAAATAAGACAACTTTTTATTTTTTATTTTTTTGCTGCGGTACGCGGGCCTCTCACCGCTGTGGGCTCTCCCGCCGCAGAGCACAGGCTCCGGACGCGCAGGCCCAGCGGCCACAGCCCACAGGCCCAGCCACTCCGTGGCACGTGGTATCCTCCCGGACCGGGGCATGAGCCCGCACCCCCTGCATCAGCAGGCGGACTCTCAACCACTGCACCACCAGGGAAGCCCCAGGACAACTTTTTAAATGTTGAAATTTTTTGTATGTTAGAGGCCAGTTCTATTATGACTTACATTGAGATAATAATCCAGGAGCCTATTACTGATAGAAGAGTACTTTCTTCTTTTTATTAAATAAGGCCTTTATGTAAGTTTTCATGCATTTTATGCACTTTAGGTCCTTATATAACAGGAACACATGTATACAAGCCACCTATCACAGATTGTCTCATTAAGATCTTAGTGGAGAATTTAAAAATAGAACAATGGTAATACTACAATGAAATTTACTAGCTTACCATTTTTAGAGGGCTTTTTTATATTAGGTGCAACATAGCTGAAGGGTTAAGAGAATGGCTTTGTATTAGATTTTTAACTATCTGATCCTCACAACAGTTTTAGAAATAAGCAAAAAAATTGACTTTTCTTCCCATTTTCTGGAGGGAGAAGGTGGAGGCTCAGAGAGATGACATGGCATTGCCCAACAAGATAAAGCTAAGTAAGTGGCAGCATGAGAACCAGAAAAAAATAGGACTTGTGATTCCTGGTCCACCGTCTCAGTGGAGAAGATAAATGAATTTACAGAAGTAGAGAGAGACTCGGTGTAGGAAGAAACAGATATGATTTTGTAATTTCTGATTTTTATCTACTTTTGAAACCCAGGGACATATTTTGTGTTAGTATTAGCCCTCAGCTTACCTTAAAATGACTCAAGGTAAGGAATGTTAGGACATGTGAGATGTTCCCAAACATGAGGTCATACCATGCTTATTTAGTGTTGGGTAATAGAATGAACTTTTGTGTACTTTATCTTTTTATGCCTACAGCTATGCTTTTGCTTCTTTTTTTGACTTTGAATGAAGTATGGGTAGTAATTTATTCACTAGAGTGTTAAGGTTATATTTTTCCAAGTATCTTCATCCTTTTCTATAAGGTATTTTTTGCCAAACTGAATATGACTAATGTGGCTTTTCATCTTTTCCAGTCTCTCTCTCTCCCCTCCCTCCCTCCCTCCATCCCTCCCTCCTTTCCTTCCTTCCTTCCTTCATTCCTGTCAGTCATTCAAGCCATCCCTGAAGATACAGACATGATTAGATTTGACACAGTATCTGGCCTAGGTAGCTCCTTAGTGTAGTGACTATAAACATGTAAACTAATGCATTTCTGCCAAAGCAATAAATGCAATAGTAGAAGCAAGCATGAGGGACCCACAGAGAACCAGAACAGAAGTTAACACTGCCTTTGGGCTCAAAAGAGCCCAAAGAGGTGGTTTCTGAACTGGGTTTTTGAGGGCAAATAAGAATTTGTTAGGCAAAAAGCTATGAATTTTCTTTTAACTACAAATAACTCACCTACTTCTGTTTCTCAGACATTGTGTATGTTGTTTCTTACTTTTTGTTCACCAGATTATTTCATATGCATTCAGAATTGCCCAAATATCTAGTTTCTTAAAGCTCTCTCAAACCAGACTCTTCAGATTGAATATAATTTGGAAATTTTCAGACTGTCTACCATTGTTCTAAGTTGT
This sequence comes from Mesoplodon bidens, assembly GCF_964165515.1. Taxonomy (NCBI): domain Eukaryota; kingdom Metazoa; phylum Chordata; class Mammalia; order Artiodactyla; family Ziphiidae; genus Mesoplodon; species Mesoplodon bidens. Next base: position 63,168,146 of record NC_138162.1, on the reverse strand, counting down.
GGCTGCAGTTGGAACATGGTTTTCTTGTAAATAACATAAAATTATATTTGAACATGTCTTTGAAATATTTCATTTTACTTTACTGTATTTGAAGTATGTTGAAAGACTTTTTAGTCTTTCAAAGGTGTAATAGTATTCTTGGACTTAAAATTCACTACAGCTTGCTTTAGAAGCAAAAGTCTACAAAATATGATTAAACTGTGATACAGAGGCCCAACAATTCTCCCAAATATTACACTACTTAGGGAAGAGAAAAAGTTACCAGCACTTGCTTATGTTATTTATTTCATTATATCCAGTGTAATGCAAGGGTGTTCCTCTGTTATATGAATGAAAATAATTATGCTTTTCTTACAATATAGGAATCATATTATTTACTCTTAAAAAATCATAGGATTAGTTCAGCTTATTTTGTTTCAAAACATTGTTTTCTAGGTGGTTTGAAAATTTTACTGAGCTCATTTTGAAATATCTTGCTTATATATCCATCTGTTGTGTGTCTTAAGATTGAAATTTAGGTCAAATTGCAACTTGAATTTAACTTTACAAAGGTAATAAGTGTGCCATCTTTAAAAACTGCATTCTAAATTTTAAGCACAATAGATCAAAGTACACCTTATTTAAATAAATATTCTGGAAAAAAGTCTCAATTATTTTCTCCCAAACTTTCTTAAAATAGTCACGGTTCTCAATATAAAATGTGAGGTTTAGCTTTATTATTTTAAAGGAGGATGAAAAGTTGTTTATTTTAAAATTTTAATGATTTTGCTTTCAAATTATGGAAATTCTCCTTTGGGGACAGCTTTATTTGAATTGTATGTGGCATTATTTTTATTTCTTAAGGCTATGATTAAAAGTTTCGTGCATGTCTACCAGCTTGCAAGCACTAGAATTGCTACATTAGAAAAGGAAATGACATCTCATCGAAGTCACATTGCAACCTTGAAATCAGAACTTCACACAGCTTGTTTATGTGAAAATGAAAGTTTACAATCAGTAAGTCCTACAATATTTTTTTCTTCTTTGAATCTTGGGTCACATTTACATTCATGTTTTTGTTGTTCATAAGATCACTCACCAGTATATATAATTTAGGGTGAGTAATCAATCAAGCAACGTAAAATTATTAAGTGTGGAGAAAATTTTGAAGGAAGAAAAGCAATTAATTTTTCCATTGTATCATGTATAAAGATATGCATATTGTTATCAATGCTAAAACACTACATCAAGATTCCTTTGTGTTTGGCAGTGCAGCTGACAGTTGGATTTGGCAGTATGCATAGTTAAAGCTTGCAACTGTCTGAAGATTCAGTGTGTCCCATTAAGACAGAATATTATTAATTATGCGTATAACCAAAATGGTAATTAGAACATGTGATTATTCTCTGTAGAAAGCTAGTCTTATCCATAATACATGTCCAGCTAAAGATGCATGTTGTGATTCATCTATATGATTAAAATTCAGTTTCGGCAGTCATTTTATGTTTTAAAATTTTAGCCCATGATGAAATTTGGGCTCATTTAAGACTAAACAAAATTTTCTACATTTGAAATACATGTTTGGGGAGTATCAAAAAATGAATATATTTGTGACATAAAGGAATAAAATACACATTTAAACTTTCTCCTCAAAAGCCAGGTATGTCAACATATCTCAACAGTGAGATTCAGAGGGTTACCAATAATTAGAATGTCTTTTTTCCCTATTTGGTTTGATTAGAATGGATCTGGGTGACTTGTAAGGAAAAACAGTATCATTTTGCCATTTTAGCTATTGACCAATTTCAAATGATATATTCAACAGAAAAAGAGTTAGCATTAAAGCAAATAGATGCATAGTTGTGGTTTGTTTCTTCCGCTCCTTCAGGTCCTAGCTCAAGTGTCAGCATCCGAATGAAAGCTTTATGACCATGGTATTTAAAACTGGAACCACTAACCCTCCCCCACCCCACAAGCTCTGTCTCATTCTCACCCCATGTTGTCTGTCTACCTTCTACCTTCCTTGCTTTATTTTTTTCACTATAGCACTTACCAACTTACATATATTGTATTTTATTTATTTGCTTTTTGTCTGTTTGCTCCTTACCCTCATAGAATATAAGTTCCATAAGGACAAGCAATTTTGGTTATTTTCTTCACAGCTGTAAAGGCACTCTAGTGCCAAGAATAGTCTGACCCACAGTAGGTGCTCAACAAATGGTTATTGAATGAAACATACTGGGACCTAATCCAATAAATGAACAAACTAGTTATTTGGGACCTGAGATGAGATTCAGTTGAGTTCAATTTGTAAAATTACTCTGTTAATTTCTTAGTGAGAGAGTAGTAAATTTGACCTCAAGAGAAATCAAAATGAAGAGGAAAGCTTTATAAAGATTTGAGTAAGTATTTGGAATTCATTCTAGTCTTTCTCTGAAACACATTTACATTTTTTCCTGCTAACTCTCTGATCCCATTGGTTAATATTACATTATACTATGTCAGCTTTGTTGGGTCATACCATTATTGGTTTATTACTGTTATTCATATAAAAATAATTGTTTATGTTCTGAGAAAGTTTGGTAAGGTGGGATTGTTTCCCATGGGTTCAAAAAATTTTTTACCAATTATTAAGCTATTGATGTCTTAATGGAGGTGTGCTTAATATCCCCCACTATCATAATAAAGCTCCACTTCTCAAACTTCTGAACAGATTTACAGGATATGCTCATCATCTTATTAGTAAGAGGAGGTTCACTCTGGCAGTGATTCTCAAAAGGGAATGTGTGTAATGTGAAAATTTTCCCCATGAGATTCTGATGTGTCCTTCTAGGACACTGCTGCCTAATCCCATGTTTCTATGGGATATATGCTCTCCAGTCTCTTCCCTTAGTTGAGAATCACTGTTTTGAAAACAATAATAAATTTGTCTACTAATTTCTATTTTTCAAGACATTTAAATACGCACTTTCTAACTTGAACCACTTAAGAACTCTGAGAGAGGTTAAGCTTTTAATTTCATAGATGAGAGATTATATAGTTTGGTAGATAAGAGCATGGGCTTTGGAATTACATCCATTAGAAGTACAGTCAAGTGTAAATAACAGAAAACTTGACTAACATGTTTAAGACAGTTTTTTTTTCTCATACAGCAGGAAGTCTAGAAGTAGGTGGCTATTGTCATTGGTTTAGTGGTTCAGCTTCTCTGTAATTTCTCTGCCACTCCCTGATTGTCATAAGATGGAAGCCAGCTCTAGGATTTGGAATGACATTCAAGTCAGAGGAATGGGATGGCCCAGCAATACCTGTTTTATATATATGATAAAGCATTGCAAGGCTTTCCACTTAGAAAATATTTAAGTATTTATACCATATATTTATTTTTTTAATATTTAGAAATTTTAATATAAATTTAATAGATAACAGATATTAAATGTATATTTAAATGCTTATATATTTAAAAGAGAAAAAGCCTTCCAAGGAAGTTCCAAACATACTTCCACTTATATTCCATCAGCTGGAAATGGGTTGTGTGGCCACCTTGAGCTATAATGAGTCAAGGGACAAGGAAATGAGGAATGAATAGATACCGGGTTAACCAATTAATAGTATATCTGACTTGTCATACAAGTCAGATATATCTGGATTCCAATTCAACTTCTGTCAGTTGCTAATCAGGTGTCTTGGGTCTCAGGTTTTCGTCTGTAAAATGAGGATAATGATACTACTCTCTAATAGAGATGTTGGGAGGTCTAGTGAGAAGTCTTTTTTTTTTTAACATCTTTATTGGAGTATAATTGCTTTACAATGGTGTGTTAGTTTCTGCTTTATAACAAAGTGAATCAGTTATACATATACATATGCTCCCATATCTCTTCCCTCTTGTGTCTCCCTCCCTCCCACCCTTCCTATCCCACCCATCTAGGTGGTCACAAACCACCAAGCTGATCTCCCTGTGCTATGCGGCTGCTTCCCACTAGCTATCTATTTTATGTTTGGTAGTGTATATATGTCCATGCCACTCTCTCACTTTGTCCCAGCTTACCCTTCCCCCTCCCCATATCCTCAAGTCCATTCTCTAGTAGGTCTGTGTCTTTATTCCCAACTTACCCCTAGGTTCTTCATGACCTATGAAAGAATGCTCAACATCACTAATCATTAGAGAAATGCAAATCAAAACTACATTGAGGTATCATCTCACACCGGTCAGAATGGCCATCATCAGAAAATCTGCAAACAGTAAATGCTGGAGAGAGTGTGGAGAAAAGGGAACCCTCTTGCACTGTTGGTGGGAATGTAAATTGATACAGCCACTATGGAGAACAGTATGGAGGTTCCTTAAAAAACTAAAAATAGAACTACCATACGACCCAGCAATCCCACTACTGGGCATATACCCTGAGAAAGCCATAATTCAAAAAGAGTCATGTACCAAAATTTCATTGCAGCTCTATTTACAATAGCCAGGATGTGGAAGCAACCTAAGTGTCCATCATCGGATGAATGGATAAAGAAGATGTGACACATATATACAATGGAATATTACTCAGCCATAAAAAGAAACAAAATTGAGTTATTTGTAGTGAGGTGGATAGACCTAGAGTCTGTCATACAGAGTGAAGTAAGTCAGAAAGAGAAAAACAAATACCGTATGCTAACACATATATATGGAATCTAAGAAAAAAAAAAGGTAGTGAGAAGTCTTAAAGTACTTTGCACTTTGCCTTGCACTTAGTGAATAATCCAAAAAAAGTTAGCTATTATTTTTATTACCATTATATTTATAGAAAGTAATTGGATTGCACCATAGGAAAAGATTATTTACTAACATAACATCTTCAGTTTCAAACTGTGTCATTTTGTTCTGCTTCCTATTGTAACCTTGAGCATGTAACTCCTGCTCTATGGTCACCATTAGTATATTCCCGTGGCTGAGCTCTCTGCCCTTTCTGCAGCCTGTCTTCCCCTCTTTTCACTGATACATTCTTGAAAAGCAGTCTATACTTTCTTCTTCTATGTGCTCATTCTACTGAAACTATTTTCTTAAAGGTCACCAATAATTTTCTGCTTGCTCTGCTTATCCATTGGTTCCTTCTCATATCCTTTCATCTTTCTCAGACATATGAGGCTTCAACTACTTTCTTCTTTAAATACTCATCTCCTTTGTTTCTCTTGTTATCGACTTTTCTTCTTTGGCTCTCTGGCCTCTACTTAGTTGAGCTCTGCCTTCTTTGTATTATTGTTTGTTAACTCTTCTCCACCCATTAGTTTAATATTTATTCTGCATCTGGTCTGTGACAGGGTTAGTTTTAGTCCTAGGGATGTCATGTGAACCTAAACAGACAATCTTCACTCTCATGAACTTAAAATCTAATAGTGAAAGCAAATATTTTTCATGTAATCACACTAATTAATGTGTAATTACTTACCAGGATAAGTTCACTGAAAGAGAAGAACTTAAGTGTATAAGAGTTTTTTTAAACAAATGAGCCTGCCTTAGTCTAAGGTATCAGTAAAGCCTTTTCTGGGTCAGTGATGCATAAGCTAGTATCTGAAGACTGGGTATAAGTTACCCAGGGGTGGAAGAGAATAGTGTTCCAGATCAGGAGGAGAGGAGCGCAGATATCTACAAAGGCTCTGTGGTGGGAGGAAGAAATTGAAGAAATTGAGGAAGACCAGTATGGCTGGAATAAAGAGAGCAAAGGCAAGAGTACTCTGAGATAAGAAAGGTCTGGAGAAAAGGGCAGAGGTCAGACTTTGTTGTCTTTGTTTTGAGAGCAAAGGAAGAGTCATTGAAAAACTTTAAAGAAGGAGTGATATGCTCGGATTTGCTTTTTTTAAAAGATCACTTTGGCTGTAGTGTGAAGAAACAATTGAATGTGAAAAACAAGAGATAGGGGTGTGTCAAACAATTCCTAGGTTTTTTTGCTTTTGGAAATGGATTAATGATCTCATTTACTGAGAGAGAAACAATGGAACAGGAGAGGATATTGTGAGTTTAATTTTGAGTATGTTAAGTTTGAGGTGCCACCGAGACATCCAACTGGAGATGTCACAAAGGCTGCTTGATGTGAAATTCAAGGAAGATGCCAAGCTGGAGATAACAATTTCAAGTCACTATTATACGGGTAGGACTTGAAGCTGTCAGCAAGACTGAGACGACATAAGGATGGTTTATAGAGTAAGAAGAGAAAAAGGCCTAAGAATGAAGCTTGAAGAACTCCAGCATATAATGCCTGAGTACAGAGGGTAACGTTGCAAAGGAAGCTGTGAAGGAACAGGCAAAGAGGGAAGAGGAAAACCAAGAAAGTATGATGCCATGAGAAGAGAGAATTTCAAGAAGGGTGACATGCCAATAGTGTCATATACTGCTGAAAAGCAAGTGAAATGAGGACTGAAAAATGGCCTTTGGAGTTAGTGCATGGAGGCCCTTGGTAAACTTAACAAAGGCTCTTTCAGCAAGAGATGGCGAAATTAGTGGAAGTTGAACAAAAGAAGTGAATTTAGGCATCTGTCGCAAAGATTTAGCTATTAAGTGTGAAAAATAGGAGTGGAGTGTTCAGAGGATTCAGGGAGTTCTAAGACAGGAATGATTTAAATATGTTTCAGTATCTTCTTAAAATAGGCCTCCCGTAGTCTGATTTTGACCCTGTCCACTATACTGTCCATTTTTATAATTTCAATTATCACCTTTTTCATAATGCTGCTTTCTTCTACTTCTTTTTTTTTAACTCCAGCTTTCTTTTGACTAGTGTTTGCATGATATATCTCTTCCCATTCTTTTAACCTATGTTTTATATTTACAGTAGGTTTCTTGTAGAAAGATATAGTTGGTTTTGTTGTATTTATCCATTTGACAATCTCTGGCTTTTAATTGGGTGATTAGAGCATTTAAGTTTAATATAATTATTGACATTTTTGGATTTTTGTCTACCATTTTAGCTGTCTCATGGGGATGAAGGTGAAGACATAACCTCTGCTTTTGTGGATTCCTCTTCTAGCAAGGGAAATGGTCACATAAGCAAATATCAATACTAAAAATAGGCATGTATAAAGTATGTGGGAACATAGATGAGGGAGGAGTTCCTTCCACCTAACATTGTTAGAAGAAGGTACTGAGAAGATGAAATGTTTGCAGGAGTCTTTGAAGGATGTCTAGCAATTTGACACCTTGTTAAGGGGGAAGAGCTGTAAAAAATCTTTGCTTTATTTTGATTTGAGGAATAGGCCTCATGCGTAGTACATATATTTAATGAATTAAATTATATAATGTTTTTTTTGTGTAATAGAAATGTATTGTTGCTTTAGTTCCATTCCCCCGCTGAATCAAAGACATCCAACTCACCCAAACAGCCTGTACCCACTGGAGCCCAAGACTGCTTGCAGCAGTCACTCCAAACCCTACCTTCACATGTTTCCAATCCATTCTTGCACCATCCAATCCCTGCTTCTTACTTTATAACCTAATTTGATTCTTTCTCTGTTTCGCTCTTGATGTTCTTATTTGGTCTTTGTATTTGTTATTTTGGTCCATTCTCAAAACTCCATTACTGGGTCCTCAGATGAACTGGCTCTCTGCTCCAGTACCTGCTTCAATTACCATCACCTCCTTCCCCTCATATATAGCTTTAGAGTCAGGCAGACTTGGGGGTGCTTTCTGGCACTCTTATTTATTACCCACACAATACTCTAAGCATCAGTTTCAGTATTTGTAACATGTAGGTGAAATTCCCTACATTGTAGGATTGTTGTGAGGATTAAACAAAGATACAGTGTTTGGCGTATTGGTAGATCCTCAGTAAATATTGGCTCGCTTCCCTACACATACAAATTTTTCTGATAGTTACGTATATATCATACAGCTAAGCTATACTTGTAGCTTTAAGAAATATATGTAAGCATGAGGAAATCTTTTTATGAGTAGGCAAAAGATCTAAAACAACACTTAAATCAGTGCTTTTAGCACATTTAATACTAAATACAGTATTAATGTTAGCTGCTGTTGTTATCACTTACTTAATGAACTCAGGAAAGTCAGTATATGCTCATTTCTAAATTTTCTACCATTTCACTAGATAAGAATAAAAAATAAATATTCATTATTAGTTAAGAAAAAACTTAATATATCATGGTATTGTAATGCATAGAAAGAGATGGATTGTATGGCAGATATGAATAGTCATCTTTAAAAGCTTTATCCCCCTTTAGGTGACATTTTCATTTTTTGTTCAGTAACATGTAATAGTGATGCTGGAGTTCATCTAAGAGTTCTCATCAATTGTATACTTGCCAGGACTTTAACATTTTCAGCGTTTTGGTCTTTGACCCATTAACTTAGGGCTGTTCTAGAGCTTTTATCTTGAGTAATAGTAACCAGAAAGAGCTTTGAGTAAAGAGCTTTTGAATCCCGTACAGTCCAGTAGAGAACAGTACAGCAGTCAGAACCAATTACTTGTGGGTGTTTGGAGACCGGCACACCCACAACTGTGGAGAAACACATGATATTTCAGTCTGTGAAACATAGAATGCCAAACCCAAATACTTTGCTGTGAGTTATGGTGCTTCAAGCTACAGTATTGATTTGCCTCATTTCCATTGTATGTTTAAGCAGTATGTTTTTGATTCTACAGTACTTTATTTGTGAGAAAATAGTGAGTAACAAATCAGAGGAGCATTCCATTTAGTATATTGCAGGGGAGAGATCATTGCATCATTTTTCAGATTATGTCAGATTCGATAGTTGTCAAGTGGTGTTATATTGTTAATCAAGCAGAAGGGTTTAGATACTTTGGTTAATGTTATTTTTATCTGTTAAGATAAAAAAAAGGATCCCCTTTATCTTAAGTTCTCAATTAAAATTCTGTCATATTTATTTTTATTACATTTTCTTGAGAGAGTAAGTATTGTTTGTTAGTATTGTATGGATAAAGAAACTGACAGAATTTAAGTAACTTACTCTAGGTAAATTGTTTTCATAAACTTTACTTTATCTCAGTTGATTACTCATGTTTATTATTGAAATTTTTCATCTTTCAAGAAAAATAATTTTTAAAAATGAGCCATAAACCAAGCCTTAATTTGTTGAGACAGGCTGTACAGTACAGTTCAGTGGTATCAAGTACAGATTCTCGAGACTTACTCCCAGGTTTTTGATTAGAACCCAATCAGATTAGAACAAGGCCTCTGATTTCTTGTCTGGTGCTTTCCTCTGAGACTGCAGTGAGGGTTAAAACAAATCTCTGCCATCAAGGGCTTTCAAGTGGAGTAGAGACTACAACCATTATACAGATAATTAAAAGAATGACATTAAAGTGGAATCACAGAGTGGTATGAGAGCACATAACTGGGGATCTGACCTTGGCTTCAGGTGGTCTAGTTGAGGAATGGAGATCTTAGTTGTGATAATGAAGGTTAAGGAGGAGTTGACAAGGGAAAGCACGGAATGCTGAAGGGATGGAAAGACGTCTGTATGACTTGAGCAGCGTGAATCAGGTGGAGAATGGTGAGAAATGATGCAGACTTGTGGAGGAGCACTGTGGCTGTGACTCTCAGCTTTCTGAGAAGCCCTCTGACTCATACGTCTCCATTAATGGCACTGGAAAACATCTACCCCCTTTGCTTTATGTACTTACTCTTCCCAACTGCACATTTAATTTTTTCCATTTAATTCTTTTCCATTTAATTCTCAAAATTCACTGACATTTTATGTCATAACAGCCCTTGTTTTACCCTTTTACTAAATATTGCTTACTTAGATACTCATTAAATTCTTCCACATTTTAATCATGAGCTCCAGCTCTGGCCTTTGGATACTAACAGAGTTAAATAAGGGAAACAAAAACATCAAAAGGTGGGACAGCCCAGTCAATACGCAAACATTTTCCTTGATCCTTGACACAAATTTCCAAACTTTTAAAGGTTTTTCATAGTCCAGAAGCTCAAGCTTTTTTTATACAGTAAACAGGGGCCTAGAGATAATAATAATGTATATTCCACTGGCCTCACACCTCTTCTGTAGCCTTTTAGTTTTTGTATGATGCAGTTTAAGAGGAGCTACTTTTTTTTTTTTTTTTTTTTGCGGTACGCGGGCCTCTCACTGTTGTGGCCTCTCCCGTTGCGGAGCACAGGCTCCGGACACGCAGGCTCAGCAGCCATGGCTCACGGGCCCAGCCGCTCCGCGGCATGTGGGATCTTCCCAGACTGGGGCACGAACCCATGTCCCCTGCATCGGCAGGCGGACTCTCAACCACTGCGCCACCAGGGAAGCCCTTAAAAGTTAATTTTTTATTTTTATTTTTATTTTTTTTGCGGTAAGAGGAGCTACTTTTATGATGAATGATATCTGTATAGTGACTGTAGGGGCAAGATATTATAAATTTTATATTTATATATATTTAAGTATATACATATATAATTGATATAATATATAAATATATTGGGTTGGCCAAAAAGTTCGTTCGAGTTTTTGGTTATGCTGTTACAAAAACCCGAACGAACTTTTTGGCCAACCCAACATTTTATTATAAACATTTAATATTAGATATATTTTATATATAAGTATAAATATAAAATATGTTTACATGTAATAAATATATTTATATAATTCTGTTCTTCAGTGATGAAATGTTACAAGGGTAGAGCAAAGAGTAGCAAGAATGAAAATTTCCAACTCTGATCATTATAATCAATTAGCAATTAAGCTGTAGAGAATAGAGATGGCAGTTTGGCAATCTAATGCTCTCGATAGTCCTACCAGTTGTTCAGAGTGGTGGCAACTAAATATGCTGAGTATCTCTTCTACTATTTGATCTTTCTTACTAAATTGATTTCTTTGAAGGCTTCAGTTACCTGCTAGATTTTCAGAAATCTCCATTCTGATTTTCTGCAAAAACCTCAGACTCACTGAGGTCCCAAACTGAACGTGTTATCTAACTCTACCACTCCCCATTTTCCCAAACTCTCCTTTCATTATGTTCCCTGTGTCTGACATAACTATTCACCTCGCAGCCCAACGTAGCACCCTTAACATTTGTTCTACATACTTTCCCTCCACCACCAGTATTTAATCAGTTGCTAAGTCTTAATGTCTCTACCACCACAGGATCTGTTAGACCCAGTCTCTCCTTTCTACCCTTGTGTTCACATTAAGTTTTCCCTGGGTTATTGCAATGGTCTTCCAATGCATTCCCCCATATGTAGATTTTCCCCTTCCATCTTGTCTGCCACGTTAGTGCCAGTTATCTTTCCAACACACAGATAAGGTCAGACCATAGCTTGACCCAAAACGTATTTTGGCTCTACACTTTCTTCATGAAAGCAAAAATTCTTTATCATTGGCATCGAGGTGTATCCTGACTCCATCTGGTTTTTTAGTTCATCTCTCAGTTGGCAGAATTAAGGGTTTCCTTTGTTATGCTCATTCATCACTGAATTTACCTGTCTGAGAACTATATAGTAGTCTGACTTATATAATCAATTAGTTGTGTATGGATTACCATATTGTGAGTCTGTGAGGTGATATTTTTTATAATTCATTATAATGGTCTCACCTCAATAAAATGATGGTTTATTTGAATTGAAATTAACTGGAAGAGCAGTCCTTCAGTGCTGCTTTTCGGTACACACTTGTTATGGCACTTATACTTTGCACAAACCATAGTTCCACGTCAGATTTTCCCACACAAAATTTTCTTAATTCCCATCAAACTATATTTCATGTATGTCTCTAGCAAACACTTAATGAGAATGAATAGTTTATATATTATTATACCAACGTAAAATTTAAAGTAAATACTTTCAGGTAATCCAAATTGCATATTTCTTCTCCTCTTTACTACTCTTCCTATAAAAACCAAAAAACCCAAGACTGAAAATTATTTCTGACAGAGAAGAACATTCTTTTCAGCATACCACTTAAATAATTTTAAACTTTTTCAGATCTATGGGGCCCCTGACTGTATATCTTTACTCACATAGACCATAAAATGACCAGTATAATGCTTTTTACTCACACGGTGGGTACTCAGTAAATGTTTGATGATAACAATGATATACCAAATTAAAATTAACTGTGCCTGGGCCTAGCAAAAAGTAAGAGTATGTGAGATTTATTTCAGAAATAGAAGTCTAATTTACATAAATCGTTAAAAAGCTCATTTTCAAAAATATATTTCCTTGAACTCTTACTTCACACCATATATAAAAATTAACTCAAAATGGATCAAAGACCTAAATATAAGAGCTAATATTCTTAATAAAAAACTTAGATATGAATCTTCATGAGCTTGGATTTGACAATGGATTCTTAGATTCGACACTAAAAACATAAATAAGAAAATAAAAAATAGAGCTCATCAAAATTAAAAACTTTTGTGCATTAAAAAAACACACTCCAGATTGGGAGAAAATATTTATAATTCATATATCTGATTAGGGTCTAATATGTAAAGAACTCTTACAACTGAACAACAAAAAGACAACAACCTAATTTTAGAAATGGGGAAAGGACTTGAATAGACACTTCTCCAAAGAAGATATACAAATGACCAACAAACACATGCAAAGATGCTCAACATTATTAGTCAGTAGGGAAATGCAAATCAAAACCACAACGAGATCCCACTTTACAACTACTAGGAATGCCATGAAACAAAAATTTTTTAAATAAAGGAAAATAGCAAATGTTCATAGCAGCACTATTCAAAATAGCCAAAAGATGGAAACAACCCAAATGCCCATCAGTTGATAAATGGATAAACAAATGTGTTATATCCAGACAATGGAATATTATCCAACCATAAAAATGAATGAAGTACTGATACATGTTATAGCATGGATGTACTTTGAAAACAGTTTGCTAAATAAAAGAAGCCAGACACAAAAGGCCACATATTGTATGATTCCATTGATATAAAATGTCCAGAATGGACATGTTCTGTCTCCATAGAGACAGAAAGCAGATAAGTGGTTGACTGGGGCAGGGGAATAGGAAATGGAGAATGGCTGTTTAATGGGTATGGAATTTACTTTTGGGGTGATGGAAAAGTTCTAGAGCTAAGATGGTGATGATGGTTGCACAACATTGTGAATGTACTTGATGCCACTGAACTGTACACTTTAAAATTGTTAAAGTGGTTAATTTTATGTCCAGTGTGTTTTGCCACCTGACAAAATGTTTCTTTTAGTTCTTGGGAGGTATGGAATAGGGAGCTAGATTGTTGCTTACACAGAATGGCAGTGTATTGTACTGGAAAGTAGCATGACAGAGAGTCAGAGGAAACTTGGATTCTAGAACAACCTCTGTTATCAACTCAAAAAGCTTTGGGAAATAAATCACACAAGCTCCCTGGTCTTGGTTTTTCCTGGCTGTAAAATGAAGGGTTTCAACTAGATGAAATCTAAATTCCCTCTTAGCTCAAAAATTCTTTCACTGAAGTTATACATACTTTTTAGTACTTAGATTCTAACCGTGCTTTATTTTGTTCTTGCTTTAATTTACAACAATAAAGTGAGTGCATGTTTCTAAACTTATAATAACATAATTGTATTTTGAATTTGGTTATATTCAACACCAATAACCCATTTACAAATGTACACCAGTTAAATAAATCTCACAATATAACTTGTAACCAGGTAGTCCCCAAAAAGTCCCCAAAGTAATCTGAAAATATATTAGAGTATCTGTAAGGAGTATTTCCTTTTTTTATGCAAATTTTTTTTGATATTTAATATGTTTGGAATGTGAACTTTTAACTTGTTAAACTATTGTAACATATTTGAAAATTATAGTAATTTGATTAAAATGTTGCCTATAAGGCAAAAGGTTTAGTTAATAGAATCCATATGTAATTAAAATGCAGAACTAAATGTAATCAGACTCCAGCCACTAGTGCCTTCATATTGATAGTTTTACAATGGCCTCTGGGGTTGAAAGTTTAAATGTTACAGAATGCAACAACACTGCAGAAAGCAAACTCAGCTGGCAATTTAGCTGTTTTAAAGACATCCACATGGCTACTTGATAAGATGTGACTATCACATCCTCGATTTTCATCATTTTAGGGATATCTTCAGTTGGCAGGTGGTTGAAACACATGACTGGTGTGCTGGTGGAGAACCACACTCTACAGCACTGTTACATAAACAACCCCAGACGAAGGTCCTTGCTATGAGCCAAGCCATGGCCTTTTCTTTTTTAATAATAGAGTTGCTTAATTTGGGTGAATTCATTTGAATCATATGAAAGTTACAGACACAACACTATGCACCAAGCCACAAAAAAAGTTAAAAAAAATTTTTTTCCTGAGCTTAAAAAAAAGTATTTTCTCTGGACAGTTTTAAGAGTCGACATCCTGTGTTAGAGTTCTCTAATCATCACCAGCACAATTTACAGTCAGAACACACAGAGAGCCAGTTTAGACCAGCTCATCTGTTGATCTTGGCAGAGACTCTTCATCTCACTGTGTGCAGCTGCCACTTGAGAGTTGGGGGACTCAGCAGAGAGCTCGAGGAGGGTGGGATGCAAGGCTGGTCAAGGCATGAACACGTAGGCCTGCTTCATTTCAACAGTTGTATGTTGCTTAAAAAAAATAGTCCTTTTATTTTACTGCCCCCCCCCTTTTAACCTGAAATTAAACGAGGACCTCTCATGGCCACTGCGCTCCAGGCATAAGAAATTGTAATGTCTGGCTTCCAGAAACTGTCCCGTCAAAATGTGCTTCTGATTAGGTGGCTTAATTACAGCTGTGAAAACAATGTTGATTTAGCCCTCAAGATTCCAGGGCATGTCGGCCGTTATTAGCTAACCTTGGACTGAATCCACCATTTTCAAACTCTGTACCACTAAAGTCACCCTGCTTGACAACTTTTTATTTCAGCAGAAAAGTTGCCAGAAGCAAGCAACACATTTTTATGCAAAATATTGTTCGATGCACAATTTCAACTGCAGCACTATTAGTGGTCATTAAGGAGATGGTTAACTTTGTACTTTATTAAGAACAAGGAAGTTCTGTTTGTAAAAACAGTAAGTTTTGAATAGTATTTTTAAAGGGTTGACTGACATAAGAATTAATTTTAATTCCTTTAATTCAGTTTTATTTCAAGTCCAGCATGTTGGTTTAACCACCCAATTTTATTACACCTAAATTTTCCTGACAGTTTCATTTGCTGTTAGGAAGTAAAATTGCAATTTTTTTTTCAACGGGGGAAATAATGGCTAGTTTTTAAAATGTTATGTTTGAAACTTCCTTTGCCTCAAGCTGGTTCAGACACAACCTCAGTTTACTTTTGGAAGGAAATGGACCTCATTAAATAGTTTTTAATATTTTAATGTAAGTATGTTTTTTCATAGTGAGAAAGCTTATTAGAATCATGTATTCACACCTGCAGGGAAAGTAAAAGTCTTAATAATTAGATGGTTCCAATACTTCGGGATTTTCAATACAATTGTCACTGATATCATAAATTTTAGAGCTACATATTTAAAGTAGTTCTAGTTCCATTGTATTTTAGATGACTAAAACTCCCCTTACATGCTATGAATGTTTTTTAAAATTTGTCAGTATTTGAAAAGTGGCCATTAAATAGAAAGCAATGCGAAAAAGTAAGGTGGGCAGCTGAACAACAAACATAAAGAGTCATAATTCTCATAATAATTTTGGAGGAAACTTTTGCTTGAAAATGCATGATTTATGCCAAACTGAATACTCAAGAGACAGCTAAATGATTTCTTTAAAATGAAATTTCCCACATCCAAAACATTAAATCCAACCAAGTGGGTGGTCAAGGCACATCTTTTTCTACTAGTCAGACTCATTGAACAATTAAGGGACTCATTCCGAACCATGTATGGACAAGGAAACTTTTGTTCTAGTCGAATTAAGAGTTCATGCATAGGTAGTTGATTGTCAGGAATGGATGGGTGAATGAATAGTTGTGTTGGTGATACAGTGCACATGTCTTGAAGGAGGAAGCTGGGCAGCTAATTCAAAGTTGAGTTTAAATTAATAATCCCCAAATAATATCAGTAACATTTTCTAATTGACAGGTGCTATAGAGACATATTCTATCTATATCTATTCCATTTATTATTTTATTTAATCTTCATATCAATCTTATGAAAGAAATATTATTTCCTTATATTGCAGATAAGGCAGCTCAGTCCCAGAGAGGATAAGTAATTTGCCTAAGATCATGCTGTGTGGGATCCAAGATGGGAACTACTCTCTCTGTGTCCAAAGTCCATGCTCGAACTAAAGATGGAAGTAGACATTTTTCTTAGAAAATGGAATCCACGTTATGAAGTAGTAGAGAAACATTAAGAATGACCAAGTTTATGTTGAATGTGCCTTTAGGCTGTTAAGAGACAAGAACATTTAAACTTTAATAAAAGTTTTATAGTTTTCTGTGCAAAAATAAGCTAATTTTTTTCTTTCAGTAAAAAGTGTGTATGAAGAGTGGCAAATTCACTAGGTCTATGGTTAAGGCCTTAGGCCTTTTACCTAGAACAAAGGACCTTCCTCTTTCCTTTTGAAGTTTTGTTTTGCACAGAGAATTGAAAGTGTAACCCTTCTATGTTATACTGGTTTGAAGTTTGGATATATTACATTTGTTCTTAAGATTCTATGTTAGCTGAGAAATTGGGAAGAAATAGCTGTCTTGGTTTCCCAGAACTTTGGCTTAGGGCATACTTTGATAGAATCTGAATTCAGCTTATTCCTTTGGATGTCCTTTTGTTCTCAGTGTTTGTCTGACACCAACTGGAAAGATACCCTTCCAGAATGTAAGGGCCAGCTAAGGTTACAGCTTTATGTATCTAGTCTCCACCATCTTATTTCTGATGAGTTCTAACTGAAAATACGAATTTGGTTGAAAAAATATATCATATAGATTGTATACAGTATAGATTATATCTAATTTTATCATGATAAAGTGATAATCCTCCTGGTGGCTTATGACTTAAATTTTAAAATATTTTATTAAATAACATATTGGCTATTATAGATTCTTATGTATTCCCTATCCATTTTTGGCTTTTCTTCATAGTATAACCATTTTTTTGGTGAAAAGAAGGCAACCTAGGAAGGAGTTTTGAATCTAGATATATATATATATGTATATCTATATAGATATCCTATGTAGAAATAGGTATTCATTATTTATATATTGTTATATTTTGCCTGTGGAGTAATCTTTGTTTAATATCTTGGTTCATGTACTTACATTTCCTGATTCATATTTATTTGAATATAAAATCTTCCAATTCTTTAAAATAAGCTAAGTGTTTTTCCTAAAGCAGGTAAAAAACCAAGAAATTCAAAGTAAGGTTATTAAAATAATTCAGATTTTATAACCACGTTGTTTCTTCTTTTAATGACACTGATAACCAAAGGCATCAGGTGTGTAGTAATGCTTTTTAGCTATATTTGAAAGAGTTTAAATTGGTCCCTATTTCAGAACTAAGAAAGCTAGATTTAGAGGGGTTTATCATTTATTAGAAACATCCATTTAATAAGTCTCAGTTGTATTTATCCCTGTTTCATATGGGTACCTCAGGGTGGGAGTGGGGAAGCCTAGAGAACAGATTTCTCACTCCCACCCCTATTCTAAGCAGGGTAACTTTACTTTTAGCTTATTTAGAAGTTAAATTTCTGAGTAAGATTTAATTTAACAAAAGACTTCTGCATTAAAAAAGTTTGAGAGCCCCTGTCATATCAAGAAGACAGGAACAACAAATATTTTTGCTTTACTTTATGCATAAACTTTTTAAGGAACAACTGTTATAAGATTTTGATTGCTGATGCTGATTTTTTCATTAAATATATAACTTTATATCATTTGTTTTGGGGAGAATAGTGATGTACATATTTTGGGTAAAAGCATATAGTTAACCTTTAAAGAAATAAAATCATGTGTTAGCACATGTTAACATGTGTTTTTCAGTCTGCATCTTATACTTGACTTTAGTAAACTTAATAAAGACTCTTCAGAGTACCACACTGAAGCGTGGCTTTCCTATATGCAGTCTTTGATCTACCTGTACATCTCAACACCTTATCCAGTTAAGCTCTAAGTCAGTTATGGTCATTTCTCTTTTTCAATGACTGAAGGAAATTTACAAGGGAACAGAAGTGCAGAGGTAGCTGACTTTATGCCTCGACTTCCTTTTTGGTAGGGACATTCACAGAATTTCCTTATTGGGAGTAAGAGGAGGACCCTTTACATAAAGCCAACCTTGCAGACTGAATTTGGGAGCCAACAAAGATGTAAAAGTTGGCCAGTCTATCAAACATTTCACTGATCTTCCCTCTCTGTCTTTCTCATGACAACTCACATGTACTCACTGCTCTACCTCTTCAGCATATCTACCTGTGATTTTTGAGGCACAGAGGATTTGAAGGGATGTGCTCCTAATTCAGGGCTATGGAAACACACTGGACTGAGGAGTCAAGAGTTAGGAACGTACTCCTGGCACTGCCATACTGGCTGTATGGTCCTGGGCGAGTGACTTCTCTGGGAGTTCCCACAATTGTAAAGGAGGAGATTTGACCAGATGATCTCTAGGATGCCTTCCAGTACTAAACAAATGTTTTTCTCTTTCACTTTATTAATCTGTCACAACCTTCCGTCCTACTTGGTAACATTCCAGAGCATGTAGGTACAAATTAAAGGCTTTCCTCTCATGGGTTTTTGTCACTTCTATGTTACCTCCCCCATCTGGCAGGTTTTTCAGACGATTCAGGTCATTCATGATGATAATGGCATCTGTTTCAGTTTCTGTTTTTTACATTAATAAATAAAACGAGTATTTAAATATTTTCACCTTTGTTACGGAATATTGACAGCCCCTGAATGCATATAAAATTAGAATGTTGGCTAGTGGAACTCACAGGTAATACTCCTGATTTGACCCTTGGTTAATTTATTACTTAGGTTGAGCAATTCTGGAATACCATTGTGATTTTAACTATTTTTATAGGTTAACTTTTTATTCTTATTCTTTTTTAATTTGCACCCATAGGGTAACACTGGATAAGATAGGAGGCATAAGGAACACTGATGTTGAAATACAATGGTAGTAAGGAATCAAAACCGAAAAATCGTTATGGAAATTTATTTCAGATGATCTTCACCAGAACCATAAGTTCCATTCATTGGATCAAAATTCTTATACCAACATTTTGGTATCTTTAGTGTTTCAAATCCAGTATTAAAAATAGAAAGTTGTGAAATTTTATTCAAATTGGCTGCTCATTTATTGAAGAGACCCAGAATGTGTAGCTTGGAAAACACCCTAGACAATAAGCAGCAGCCCGAAACCCTCTTTTAACTAGTGATTTAGAAACAAAATATTCAAATATTACATAAAATAAGCCAATTCATTTTTTTTTTTTTTTTTTTTTTGCGGTAGGCGGGCCTCTCACTGTTGTGGCCTCTCCCCTTGCAGAGCACAGGCTCCGGATGCGCAGGCTCAGCAGCCATGGCTCACGGGCCCAGCCGCTCCGCGGCATGTGGGATCTTCCCAGACCGGGGCACGAACCCGTGTCCCCTGCATCGGCAGGCGGACTCTCAACCACTGCGCCACCAGGGAAGCCCGCCAATTCATTTTTAATCACAAAATCAAAGACCTAATATAAGGTTATAAATTTTGGCATTTGTAGCATTACCAATCTATTATTGTTTTTTTTAAACTTAAATTAGTTTGTTTTTTACTTAAATTAGTAAATGTTAGTGTCAGGTTGTCTCTCTCACAAGCCTTGATATATGCTGATTCCTTTGTTCGTAATGTTATTTCCTACCTTGTGCCTAGTTGATTTTTCCCCAAGTTTTAAAGTCCAAGTCTCCCCCCAAACACCCTATTATACTATTATAACATTAATTATACCATATTGTAATTGATTGTTAATTGACTAACCCCATTAGACTAGAAGTGCCATGTGAATAGGAGATTGTTCTATTCCTAGATATTAGCACAATATCTGGAACATAGAAATTGTTTGCTGAAAATTCCATCACAAATTCCAAATTATGTAGACCAGCTTGAAGTTTACCAGCCTGTTCAGGAGTTCAGTTACCAAAAAGCCAAGCTTGTGGTTGTGTTTGGTCCTCTGCCTCTGTGGGTTCAGAGATTCTTTATTATTAAGATCATTTGTTATGTCAAATTACTATTGAAAATGTTGTTTCTATGATCTCCCCAACCCCCTTTCTTAAGGGAAGGAAAATGGAAAAGGAAAGAAATTTCCCATATGTGGTTGTATTTGAACTGTTCACCTGAGATCAGGGATTGTGTCTTTGTTTCTATCTTATTCAGTCACTAGCATACTATTGAAGTATAATAAATAAGTAATAATGGTGATGGTAAGGGATATTCTAGTTGACCATCTTGTAGGCCTTAAAAATAATACAAAGAATAAAAGAACTGTTCTTTTAAGGTCTAAGTTCAAGTAAAGAGAGTGCTTAGGATACATGTTTTAGTTTAGTAGAAATCATAATTTTGCAACAAATAATCCTTATGTGTTAACATTCCATATCCCTAGGGGGAAAAAAACTATTTTTCTTTTTTTTAATTTTTAAAATTTATTTATTTATTTATTTATTTATTTATTTATTTATTTATTTATTGGCTGCATTGGGTCTTTGTTGCTGCGCATGGGCTTTCTCTAGTTGCGGTGAGCAGGGGCTACTCTTCGTTGCAGTGAGCATGCTTCTCATTGTGGTGGCTTCTCGTTGTGGAGCCGGGGCTCTAGGCACGTGGACTTCAGTAGTTGTGGCACGCGGGCTCAGTAGTTGTGGCTTGCGGGCTCTAGAGCGCAGACTCAGTAGTTGTGGTGCACAGGCTTAGTTGCTCCACAGCATGTGGGATCTTCCTGGACCAGGGCTCAAACCCGTGTCCCCTGCATTGGCAGGCAGATTCTTAACCACTGCACCCAGAGAAGTCCTATTTATGTTTCTTTACCATAAGAAATATACCATAAGAAAGATATAGGGTATTCTAGAAATTTTATTTAATTTAATTTATTTTTTTATGTTAACTTGTTCTTTGCTTTATTTATGGATAGAAATCTTAAACTCTGATAAAGAGCTCCTACAACATTAGTAGCAATGCAGAACAGCAAATTAAAAAAAGAAAGAAAGAAAGAAGAAACAGTTTAAGAATCTGGTGGTAGGAATGTCAGCCCACTAGAGAATAGCCCTGAACCCTGAGCTGTAGCTGTTGAACCCAGACCAAACTGAGTAAGGAGACAGATCCTGAGTTAAAATGCTGGCTGTCTTGTCAGCTCTGTTTGATGTCAGTGTTCCCTTTGAAGATTTCCTGTTTTCTATCAGGTTCATGGCAACATAATAATGATCCAGTAGTACACATGTGTTTCTCAGCATTGTTAACAGCTTTGTCACTGTTGTCATTGATGCATTTAATTCAGTAACCCTAGAATTGGCATGATGGCAGTTGGACGTTAGTTTAAGGACAAGAGGAGCAGAAGTCAGATGCAAACACTTACTGATGAATTCAGAACCTCGAGATGGATATGAAGTACATCATATAAGGGCTTCCCTGGTGGCGCAGTGGTTGAGAGTCTGCCTGCCGATGCAGGGGACACGGGTTCGTGCCCCGGGTCCGGGAAGATCCCACATGCTGAGCCTGCGCTTCCACAGCCTGTGCTCCGCAACGGGAGAGGTCACAACAGTGAGAGGCCCGCGTACCGCAAAAAAAAAAAAAAAAAAAAAAAGAGTTGCTCACATCATATAGAGGATGATAAAACTTGTGCTTGCTTTTATTTCTGTAAATGGCGAGAACACTATATATTTTTAAAAAACAGGCTCATTGATATGAAATCATAACAATTAAGCATGTAATAACAATGAGTTAATATTTATTAAATGAATAAATCCCATCTTTAAAAAATCATATATTTATTTTGGGATCATATAGGAGAATTGAGATATATCCCAATTACTTATGATGGAATTTTTTATGCAGTTGGGGTTATGAATTTATTTTTAAGTTATCAGGCTGTACTAGTCCCACTTCAGCTCCTTCCAAGGTTCCAGCCTGATCCAGGGACTGTCCTTGGTTTGGAAAAATCTTGGGAGCACTGGTAAACTTTTTCCTTTAGTGATTCTTAACAATTTAGGAAAAGAGATAAAGAAGGGTCAGGTCCCAGGAATCAACTTAATACCTTCAAAGAGTACGTCAAATCACTGCTGCTCTTTCAAACCAGACATGTACATCTAGCACTAGATCAAGATCAAGGCCTGCAGGCCTACGTACATTTTTTTTTTTTTTTTTTTTTTTTGTGGCACGCGGGCCTCTCACTGTTGTGGCCTCTCCCGTTGCGGAGCACAGGCTCCGGACGTGCAGGCTCAGCAGCCATGGCTCATGGGCCCAGCCGCTCCGCGGCATGTGGGATCTTCCCGGACCGGGGCACAAACCCATGTCTCCTGCATCGGCAGGCGGACTCTCAACCACTGCGCCACCAGGGAAGCCCCTACGTACACTTTTGATCTTGCTAAGCTTGGTATCTGGAAGTCAGGTATTGTGTTTAATCATCCTTATATCCTTAGTCCCCACATCGTGCCTGACTCATTACTAAGTGACCAACAAAAGTTTGTTGCATCAGTCAATGAGCTTAATTCCTTTTTGAAGAGTTCTGAAATCTTTTAGAGCTCTTTCTCTTCCCATATTTTATGTAAGAAAGATAGTTGTATCTGCATATGGAGTTTTGAATACAAAAAGGCACAATGAGGTGTCACTGATTTGATGGATATGTAATCTAGTTGGTGAGTCAGGACAGACTCACGTAAAGCAATAAGATGATGAATATTCATAGAGTTTGAAGAGTTAGATTTATTTGGACTGGGGTGGATGTTCTAGGATGTTCTTGAGAATTTGTATTTGAGCTTGATTTTGAAGGAATGATAGGGATGAATAAGGAATTCCGGACAGGGGGACCTGTGTGAGCAGAAGCAGTATGCTGTTGAACTATATGCAATCAAGGTCAAGCTATGAGTTGGCTTCTTTCCCCATAATGATGACAATTTTGTTTCTGCAATTCTTTACAGTTTTCAAAATATTCCTATGTATACAACCTTATAACTTTTTGTGATAAAGGTATTATTTATGAGATTCAGAAAAGTTGTGTGATTTGTACAGCATCAGCCAGCTAGTAAGACAAAGAACTGAGACCGCTGGCTCTTTGTAAACCACTGTGGCCAGTACTTTTCTTTTTGGCCTAAATCCTTTTCTTATTGAAGCCCCCTTGTGACCAAGAGAAAGTATCTTCCAGGTAAAGGCACAGTCTGTAAACGTGAAACAGAACAGGGCTTATGGATATATTTGTGGTTTTCAAGCCAGAGGGTTGGTATAGAGCAGGAAGAGGAGGAGGAGGAGGATTAGCTAACATTTATCCAGTACTTTCCATGTGTGAACCAACATTCTCAGAACTTAATATGTGTTAATTTACTTAATACTTACAACACCCCTGTGGTTATATATTATTTTTTGGTACTATTATTATCTCCATATTGTACAGCTTACCAGGTGCTGAAGCAAAGATTTGAACACAGTCCAACTCAAGAGCTCATTCACAGTGGCTGGGTTTGGGGGCCCCGGAGTAAGATTATTCAGATCCTGGCTTCACCTCTTGCTAACCATGTGAACCTGGTTCACTTAACAGCCTCTTCAAGAGTGCTTCAGTTTCCTCATGTGTAAAAATGAGGATAATAATAGCTTCTCTCTCTAGGCTTGTATGAAGATTAAAAGTAAGGATACCTATAAAGTCCCTGCTATTATGACTAATACCATTTCTATCATGTTCTAATCGATTGAGCGTAGAATTATAATTTTTACCTGTTCCCAACGTAGGAAGGAACCACCAAGGCGTCAGAGTAACTCCCCTATTCTAGGCAGAGCGCTGGAGTTAGCATTAGAATGCCTTCTGATTGACATTTTTGTATCTTTGCCTAAAATCATCTTATTTAGTTAGGTTTCAAGATACATTGTTAAATGCCTGGCTTATTGATGGCAGGAGGAGATAACAGCTTTATATTTTAATACTTTTCTTTCCTGAATACAGAGGTTTTATTTCATAGGTTATAAAATTAACATTTTAATCTGTCTCATTTATTTGCATAAATAATATCCTATTGTAATACAATTATGTTTATTTAAAAAGTGAAAAACATGATCCTAGCAAATCAAGCTACTTTGGGATTTGGGAGAGACAATAAATTGCTATAACATGAATTTGAATAATGGAACAACAACCCATGTGTATCACCATTGTTATAAACCATTTCTACATGTATTTATTAGAAAATTATTGTTGCACATATATTATAGAGATTCTGAGACCTTAATGTTCACAGACATTAAAAAATTTCTTTCATAGGGTGTTTGTGGAACTTTTGGATAAAAGCTTATGTTTATCATGGCGTCATTTAATACACTTTAAAAATACCCTCCTGCTTTCTGAATATTTTGTTTATAATGAAAGTAAAATATTCAGCAATTGGAAATGAAAGGGAAAAAGTTTAGTTCACTTTAAGATATAACTAGGCCTCAAAAAATATTTGCTCCATTTGCTTAGTAACATTTGAAGGCTAAACATATAGCTTTAATGAGAGATGATGTTCATCAGCAATGACCTTTAAAAGTTAATAGGGCTTAGGAAAGCCACGAGTTTTTGCTGAACTAATATTTAAGCTATTATTTAAAACAGTCTGAAGTAGAACTGCATAGGTGTCCAAAGCCCAAAATTAAAAGAGTAATAACCCTAATTCATTCCTCCTTATGTTGCTAGTAGTTGGGGTAGTAGGCTGAATAGAGTCCTCTAGAAAATTGATGTTCACTCAGGATTGATGTTCATTCAGATAGAATGTAACCTTTTTTGGAAATAAGGCCTTTGCAGATATAATCAGTTAAATTAAGATGACTTCATACTGGATTAGAGCAGGCCGTAAATCCAGTGACCAGTGTCCTTTTAAGGGGAGACACACAGAGAGACAGAGAGGGTAGATGGTCATGTGAAGACAGAGGTAGAAATTGGAGTGATGCAGCGCCAAACTAAGGAATGACAAGGATTGCCAGTAACCACCAGAAGCTAGAAGAGACAAGGAAGAATTCTTCCTTAGAACATTTGGAGAAAGCACGGTCCTGTTGATACCTTGACTTCAGACTTCTAGCCTCTAGAACTGTTAGAGAATACATTCTGTTGTTTTTAGCCACTGAGTTTGTGGCAATTTGTTATAGCAGCCCCAGGAAACTAATATAGTTGGTAAGTTTACTATGGGGTTTAGTTTTTTGTTTTTTGTGTTTTTTTTTTGCGGTACACGGGCCTCTCACTGTTGTGGTCTCTCCCATTGCGGAGCACAGGCTCCGGACGCGCAGGCTCAGCAGCCATGGCTCACAGGCCTAGCCGCTCCACAGCATGTGGGATCTTCCCGGACCGGGGCACGAATCCGTGTCCCCTGCATCGGCAGGCGGACTCTCAACCACTGCGCCACGAGGGAAGCCCTTTGTCTGGTTTTGGTATCAGGGTGATGGTGGCCTCATAGAATGTGTTTGGGAGTGTTCCCTCCTCTGCAATTTTTTGGAAGAGGTTGAGAAGGATTGGTGTTAGCTGTTCTCTAAATGTTTGATAGAATTCACCTGTGAAGCCATTTGGTCCTGGGCTTTTGTTTGTTGGAAGATTTTTAATCACAGTCTCAATTTCATGACTTGTGATTGGTCTGTTCATATTTTCTATTTCTTCCTGGTTCAGTCTTGGAAAGTCATACCTTTCTAAGAATTTGTCCATTTCTTCCAGGTTGTCCATTTTATTGGCATAGTTGCTTGTAGTAGTCTCTTAGGATGCTTTGTAGTTCTGGGGTGTCTGTTGTAACATCTCCTTTTTCATTCCTAATTTTATTGATTTGAGTCCTTTCCCTCTTTTTCTTGATGAGTCTGGCTGATGTTTTATCAATTTTGTTTATCTTCTCGAAGAACCAGCTTTTAGTTTTATTGATCTTTGCTATTGTTTTCTTTGTTTCTATTTCATTTATTTCTGCTCTGATCTTTATGATTTCTTTCCTTCTGCTAATTTTGGGCTTTGTTTGTTCTTTCTCTAGTTCCTTTAGGTGTAAGGTTAGATTGTTTATTTGAGATTTTTCTTGTTTCTTGAGGTAGGCTTGTATAGCTATAAACTTCCCTCTTAGAACTGCTTTTGCTGCATCCCATAGGTTTTGGATCATTGTGTTTTCATTGTCATTGTTCTCTAGGTATTTTTTGATTTCCTCTTTGATTTCTTGAGTCATCTCTTGGTTATTTAGTAACGTATTGTTTAGCCTCCATGTGTTTGTGTTTTTTAAGTTTTTTGCCCTGTAATTCATTTCTAATCTCATAGTGTTGTGGTCAGTAAAGATGCTTGATATGATTTCCGTTTTCTTAAATTTACTGAGGCTTGATTTGTGACCCAAGATGTGATCTATCCTGGAGAATGTTCCGTGCACACTTGAGAAGAAAGTGTAATCTGCTGTTTTTGGATGGAATGTCCTATAAATATCAATTCAATCTATCTGGTCTATTGTGTCATTTAAAGCTTCTGTTTCTTTATTTATTTTCATTTTCAATGATCTGTGCATTGTTGTAAGTGAGGTGTTAAAGTCCCCCACTATTATTGTGTTACTGTCGATTTCCTCTTTTAGAACTGTTAGCAGTTGCCTTATGTATTGAGGTGCTCCTATGTTGCGTGCATATATATTTATAATTGTTGTATCTTCTTCTTGGATTGATCCCTTGATCATTATGTAGTGTCCTTCCTTGTGTCTTGTAACATTCTTTATTTTAAAGTCTATTTTATCTGATATGAGTAATGCTACTGCAGCTTCCTTTTGATTTCCATTTGCATGGAATATCTTTTTCCATCCCCTCACTTTCAGACTGTATGTGTCCCTAGGTCTAAAGTGGGTCTCTTGTAGACAGCATATATATGGGTCTTGTTTTTGTATCCATTCAGCAAGCCTGTGTCTTTTGGTTGGAGCATTTAATCCTTTCACGTTTAAGGTAATTATTGATATGTATGTTCCTGTGACCATTTTCTTAATTGTTTTGGGTTTGTTTTTGTAGGTCCTTTTCTTCTCTTGTGTTTCCCACTTAGAGAAGCTCCTTTAGCATTTGTTGTAGAGCTGGTTTGATGGTGCTGAATTCTCGTAGCTTTTGCTTGTCTGTAAAGCTTTTGATTTCTCCATCGAATCTGAATGAGATCCTTTCCGGGTAGAGTAATCTTGGTTGTAGGTTCTTCCCTTTCATCACTTTAAGTATATCATGCCACAGCCTTCTGGCTTGTAGAGTTACTGCTGAGAAGTTAACTGTTAACCTTATGGGAGTTCCCTTGTATGTTATTTGTCATTTTTCCCTTGCTGCTTTCAATAATTTTTCTTTGTCTTTAATTTTTGCCAGTTTGATTACTATGTGTCTCGGTGTGTTTCTCCTTGTGTTTATCCTGTATGGGACGCACTGTGCTTCCTGGACTTGGGTGGCTATTTCCTTTCCCATGTTAGGGAAGTTTTCAACCATAATCTCTTCAAATATTTTCTCTGGTCCTTTCTCTCTCTCTTCTCCTTCTGGGACCCCTATAATGCGAATGTTGCTGCGTTTAATGTTGTCCCAGAGGTCTCTTAGGCTGCCTTCATTTCTTTTCATTCTTTTTTCTTTATTCTGTTCCACAGCAGTGAATTCCCCCATTCTGTCTTCCAGGTCACTTATCCGTTCTTCTGCTTCAGTTATTCTGCTATTGATTCCTTCTAGTGTAGTTCTTATTTCAGTTATTGTATTGTTCATCTCTGTTTGTTTGTTCTTTAATTCTTCTAGGTCTTTGTTAAACATTTCTTGCATCTTCTCGATCTTTGCCTCCATTCATTTTCTGAGGTCCTGGATCATCTTCACTATCATTATTCTGAATTCTTTTTCTGGTTGGTTGCCTATCTCCACTTCATTTAGTTGTTTTCTTGGGTTTTATCTTTTTCCTTCATCTGGTACATAGTCCTCTGCCTTTTCATCTTATCTGTCTTTCTGTGAATGTCATGTTTGTTTCACAGGCTTCAGAATCACAGTTCTTCTTGTTTCTGCTGTCTGCCCTCTGGTGGATGAGGCTATCTAAGAGGCTTGTGCAAGTCTCCTGATGGGAGGGACTGGTGGTGGGTAGAGCTGACTGTTGCTCTGGTGGGCAGAGCTCAGTAAAACTATAATCTGCTTGACTGCTGATGGGTGGGGCTGGGTTCCCTCCCTGTTGGTTGTTTGGCCTGAGGCAACCCAACACTGGAGCCTACCTGGGCTCTTTGGTGGGGCTAATGGTGGACTCTGGGAGGGCTCACACCAAGGAGTACTTGCCAGAACTTCTGCTGCCAGTGTCCTTGTCCCCAAGGTGAGCCACAGCCACACAGCCCCCCCACCCCACCTCTGCAGGAGACCCTCCAACACTAGCAGGTAGGTCTGGTTCAGTCTCCCCTGGCGACACTGCTCCTTCCCCTGGGCCCCGATGTGCACACTACTTTGTGTGTGTCCTCCAAGAGTGGAGTCTCTGTTTCCCCCAGTCCTGTTGAAGTCCTGCAATCAAATCCCACTAGCCTTCAAAGTCTGATTCTCTAGGAATTCCTCCTTCCGTTGCCGGACCCCCAGGTTGGGAAACCTGACGTGGGGCTCAGAACCTTCACTCCAGTGGGTGGACTTCTGTGGTATAATTGTTCTCCAGTTTGTGAGTCACCCACCCAGCAGTTATGGGATTTGATTTCACTGTGATTGCGCCCCTCCTACTGTCTCATTGTGGTTTCTCCTTTGTCTTTGGATGTGGGGTATCTTTTTTGGTGAGTTCCAGTGTCTTCCTGTTGATTGTCCAGCAGCTAGTTGTGATTCTGGTCTTCTTACAAGAGGGAGAGAGAGCACGTCCTTCTACTCCGCCATCTTGGTTCAGGCCTAAAGGTTCACTATATTGTTCATGAACAATTTTTATTCTTTACATCATCCTGAAATGAAACAATAATCAAAAAGAATACCTAATTATTCATTTACCATGCATTTATTACCTGCTATGTGCTATGTACTTTGCCAAGTTCTAAGGATGTTATAGTAACAATAATAACAACAACAGCCAGTATTTATTGAATGCTTACTATGTGCCAGCCA
Organism: Mesoplodon bidens; assembly: GCF_964165515.1. Lineage (NCBI taxonomy): Eukaryota > Metazoa > Chordata > Mammalia > Artiodactyla > Ziphiidae > Mesoplodon > Mesoplodon bidens. The sequence continues at coordinate 63,139,012 of NC_138162.1, read as the reverse complement.
CTGTGCTGAGCACTTTATGTATGTTACTAATTTAATCCTAATTGTCCTGTCTAAGGTGGGTTATTATCTCCTCCTTTCAGAGGAAGAAACTACCAGTGTAGAGTCCAAGATTTGAACCTAGGCAGTGTGAACCCAAAGTCCTCACTCTTAAGTATTGTATTATATTACACCCTTAATAGGATGAGATAAGAGACCTTCTGTCAGGGATCTGAAGGTTTTTGTGAGAAGACAGACATATACATGAATACTTGTAATGAATTGTGATAAGTCATAATAAAGAAGTCCAAGTGAGAAGTGAGAATCACCTGTGTGAGGGTAGTAACAGTGGAGATGGAGAAGAATTAGGCTGCGGACAGATATAGATGGAAACATTGACAGGATTTAATGAATAAAATGGATGCTGGGTGGTTTCCTAATTGCCCAGCAGTTCAGTTAGGATCTGTCCCTTCCTTGAGCTTCTAGTAAGAAGTGAGCAGTGTTCAAAACAACAAGTAAGCATTTTATGTAGAGAAAGATTTCCTTCAATTTGAAGGCATGTCACAGAAACACTGCTACTTACAGACTTGACTCCAAAAGCTTTGAGAGTCATCTGATTCATATAGGATGGCAAAGTATACTTAAACTCTACTTTGCCTGGTGTAAAGTAGTGGTAAATCTCTACTAGCATTAGTTCATAGTGCTGGAGGCTAGAATTCCCATTCCTTTAATTAGATTTTCAGCTTTGATTACTGATAGGATACTTGGAATTGAAATTGTAACTCTATCTTGGTAATAGCTACAAGAATCTGAATTTGGATGTCAATAATGAAGGGTCCTATCATAAAGTGACTTTTTTTGGTGGGCTCTTCATCACATGGCTTAATAAATGCAGGAAACCAAAGGCGGTACAATTTATATTACTTTTCTTTTTCTTTACGTAACATTAAAAAAATAATTTTCAGATCTCCAGAGTGCAAATAAGTGAAAACGGATTATATGCTTATGTCTGAATGTATTGGGAGATGAGAGAAAATGTGTAAATTATTCAGATCATTTTTCAAAATAAGTATAAGAGTTTTTATTTCTTTGCCAAATGTATTTTCAAGTACAATGTATTTCATCTGAAAGGCTAAGTAGCATGACAAAAATTTATAGAAAAATTGTTGAGTTTGTCAAGAAAGTATATTTTTATGAGTAAAGGCTAAATTCCATACTCCTGAATTGTGCCTAGACCTTTCTGCTCTTACTTGTCAAATGCTTTTTCTATCCCAGGTCATCTTTATACAATCCTATTATTTGTGATATAGTGGAAAAACAGCCGTAAATTGATTGCTAGTCGATATTAAGTTTTGATAACCTACAAATCATATCTTCCTCTCAGAAGGGCCTAAGGAACTGATTTGAAATTTAACTTTAGTCATCTAGAGGTCTGTTTTTGAGCAGCTTAGTGCATCACTGTAGTATTTCCTAGATTCCTGTCCAATTCAATAGATGGAATGACTAAACTGTAGTCATCCTAGTTATGAGCTCACGAGCAAGAAGAAAGTAGTTAACCATCTTGCTGTATGTGAGCAGTGCGAGGGCAGGCAGACACGGTGCACCTTGACCACCTATTATGAAGCTTTTTGCTGCCATGTCAAGTGAAAGCGAGCTAATTGGGTGAAGCTGTGGAGCATGTTAGGGGCCTGGTAGAGGGTTGCTGTCTGACAGCTGAATGTCAGCAAAAGCCAGTCAAGTGTAGCTGAGAGACAGAGACCTGTCACAAAGTTCCCGCAGACTGGAGCACAGTTAGGGAGCTGAAATATGGTTCCGTCTCACTTTCTCCCTCATTGAATCCAAGCACCTTAAAAGATTTTCCACTGTATGTGTCAACTCTTGTTCTCTAAGCTGTTTCCTGGAACTGTCCTGCATTCAAATGATTGAACAAAAGATGCTAATGTTTAGCAAAGTGAATGTAAATTCCCTCTTTTCCCCTTTTCTGCCTAAGCAGAAGACATTCAACTCAAAGGGAACTTTGAAGGTTTACATCAAACAATTAGATTGCCTCTAAAGTTAGCTGATAATAGAATCTTTTTCTCAAGAGAGTATAAAAATTGAAAATTAAAGAGGATAAGCAATGCATTTTTCTCTGATATAGAAAACCTAGCTCAAGAGAGCTAGGATTCTGGTCTGGGTGTCTTGTGAATGGACACTTGCCAAGGTAACTGTCCTCTTGTCTTTTTGTCCTCTTCTTTCCTTCATTTTCAGAGCGGCCTAAGGTGAAATGCCGTGATGACACTCACCAGAAAGTTGGGAAAGATAAACACAGAAAGGAACAGTGAGGTTCCTTCTGAAACTTTGGACACTTTAGAAAGGAGAAATCAGAGAAAGTTAGAATTAAAGAATGAAAATTAAACTTTGTGAAGTAAAAATATTTTTCAGAGAGAGAAAAGTTTTATATCAAAACATGCCCTCCTGTTGGCTTTCTTTGGAATATGGATTAGAAGCAGTCCATTTGGTGAACAATAAGCAAACATACAGCGTGCCTGCGATGTGCCGGTCACTAGTCAAGCCACTGATAATACACAAACAAACAAACAAACAAACTAGCCTATGCCTCCAAGGAAGGGACACTCCAAGGCAGCACTGACCATTAGGACTTACTGTGATGGTGGAGACATGGCTTTTGAGCACGTGGAGGGCAGCTAGTGTGACTGAGGAACTCTAATTTTTAATTTTACATTAAATTTTAATTAATTTAAAATTAAGCAACTACATGTGGCCAGTGGCTACTGTATTAAACACCACAAATTAAGCAAACAGCAGATTGTGACGCTGTGCTATTATAAAAGCAGTATGTGTGGGATGTTTCTATAATGCAAAGAAGGGGCACATAACCCAAATGTTGGGGGTTAGAAGGCAGGGGGAGTTTGAGGGCAAGGTGATACCTGAGGTGAGCTGTGAAAACTGTCAAAGCCTGACAAAGAAGTCTCCTTTTAAATAGAAAAAGCAGTGTGAAACAAAGTCTCTGAGATAGGAGAAGGCAGGGCTTTCTTCAGGATCAGTGTTTTGATTAGTACTGGGGGGCAAAGGTGGCTTAGGAGAAATTGCCTTAATGTAATGGTAGTCACTGAGTACTCTACCAAGCAGGTTATCCCAGAGGTCACAGAACAGGAGGTCTCACAGACGAAATTAGGATCCTCAGATCACATGGTTTCAATCTGTCGATAAAACACACAGTAAGAAGTGGAAGGTAGGGAGCCAGCAGGGAGACGGACAATACTCCCTGATGCCTTGCTTTTATGGTGTTCATATGACCTCTCTCTCGGCTACATTAGCCTTCTCCATTCTTTGTGAGGTTGTGAGGACCAGGGTGGAGGTTTGAGAAAGGGGGATTGGGTGACCGAAGGTGCCTGGGACCACTTATCCACACTTGCCTTGACAAATACTCCTGGCCAGTCATTGTAGCTTGCCACTTAGGTAGCTGGACAGCTCTGGGTTTATCTGCAGTTCTGGGGGCAGTTTGAGGATGACATTAGCCTAGAGGTGACCCATCTCTCCCTCTTTCCTTCCCTTTCTATCTGTAAGGAGCCTGTCCTACAGGGTACTAATTTACAATCTATTCCTATCGTGTGGATTCTGCCTCTGTCTGACACTACCGGCTGATTCGTTCTCTGTGCTTAACACTTATTATGAGTTAACATCTAGCCTATTTTTTCTCATCTTCAAGAGCAACTTTGAATATTCTCAAATAATAAGCATGTATACAATAACACAGACATGAAGTAGGAGATAGAGATAAGCCTGAAGGGATGACTTGTTTACAAAAATTAAAAGTGCATTTATAAGCTAGAGAAAGTGACAAGGCACTTAAATAACTGATGAAAAATTTTAGTAAAGAGCTTTGAAACCTATGTCAAAATCATTGTCTTGTGGATACCCTACCCTGAACCTGAGCTGCGTTTCAAAGTCAAGGCCCTTGTGAAAAAGTGGCGTGCAGGCTCTTCGGGAGTTAATGTGAGCGAGGGCTTTGGTGACAGTTGAAGGACTAGCAGAGGTTTTGTGGGCAGGTGCCCAGAGGTGGCGATGGAAATGGAGTGAACGGCCTAGTGCTTCTCCTCCGTGCAGGCCTAGGGACTGACATCTGGAAATAGATGCCTACAGGTGGAAGCTGAAAGAAATGTTTTATGACAGACAGTGTGAGACACTGGGTTCCAGTCAGAGTTGCCACAGTTTTCAGACGACAGAGAGGGAAGGGTGGGTGTAGGGCCAGTGCTGGGTAGAGATGTCACCCGTATGGCACTGTGAGCCCGTCTCCTAATATGTTGGAGGCAGAGCCTGATGGAGGGATTGCAGGCACCCAGCAACTCTTGACGGGGAGGTTGAGGTCATGTGTAAGCAGGTCAGGGAAGAACCAGGGGAATATGACTCATTACTGGGACCTTATTTGTGTCCATGGAACAATGTGTCTGGCAAACTCTCAGCGCCATTGTCCATCAAAACGTAACACTAGGAAAACAGCCTATGTGTGATTTTAGAGCATTGAGAAAATTGTAATTTAAGGAGAACTGGCTCAGGACACAGGTAGTTAAGGACAGGGTGAACTCTCTAAGGGCAGAGAATTTTTTTGGTGTGTACTTCACTGCTGTCCCAGTACCAAGAACAGTGTCTGACACTTTATAGGCACTTGTAGTTAAATCTTTGATTTTATTCTTTTAATAGATACCTATTAAAAGAATTAATGAATAGAGCTAATTTAGGATACTAATGGTGAGTGTGGGTTTAGGTATGCCTTATGCCTTATGCAACCATGGGGAAAGTCTGTCATATGGAATTGGTCATGTAGGGAGCAGATTCTTGAGATACAACCTATAGCTATATTATTTTGGAATTTTGTGGTTGCTGCATTATTCTCACAATTCAATAAGATGTTCTCGCTAGAGATGGGTTCAGTTTGAGACTGCTGGAAATGGCCTGGTTCTATCAGAAGTAACATTCCTGTCTATCATGTAAAGGAAATGTCATTGCCAGCTAAGTGGTTTGTTTTGGAACATACTCCCCAGTGCTTGTTGTGATTTGAAGGCATTCCACACATGTGAACTCCAGGTCACATGATTTGTCTTACTTCCGAAGTGCCCCTCTCTCACTGAAAAATAGAGAGGCCACATTCTTTCAACTGAATATAACCAGTCCCTCCAGAAAGGCCCAGCTGTGGCACTGGTCAGAGGGTCAACAGCCCTGGAGGATATAGGACTGATCCCTTGGGTGGTCAGTGGGGGAATCAAGACTGTTTGCAACATCTCGTGAAGAATTGCTGGGGATTCTAGGTGTGATATAGTGGAGTAATGAGGGAACGTGGTTTAAACCAGCAGTGGAAAGGAGGGGCATGGAAAAAATGGGTTTCAACTTTTAAAATGTGAATTTATTGCTAATTTTGTTGAAATATGTGACTGACACAATGTTAGTAAGATTTAGGAAAATCGTCTTTCATACACCTTTAAATTTTAGATGATTTTTCCTTCCTTCTGCCCCCTTTACCTGAGTGCATGCGTGGTCAGTAATTCCACTCAGAGAAAAACATGTTGCTAAAAGGTCGAAGTTTATAGCTTCCAGATTATTACTAATTTTTGACATTGGATAAAAAGAGCTTATAACTTTAAGAGGAAATTCTTCAGTAATGAAAAAGTGGTCAGCAAACTTTTGCCTAATAGTTCCCAGAGAGAGTGTGACATGTGTACATTTTGACCACAGAAGTTGTAGTTTGGCAGCTGGAATTGTTATTTGGAGTAAAATGAAGGCACACAAGTTGTTAAGTAGCCACTCTACATAAAGAGCTGCGTTTGTGCAGAGTAGAGGTACAAGTTATTTCATAAAATTATTTGTGTATGTGTAGACTTACTGTCAGATTGTGGATATGAGTTAGATAACTGAAAATGTTGAAATAACAGAGTGTTCTCAGCTAAATTAAAATCCGATTTTCAGAACTTGCAAAACACTTGGTTCAAAACCTCCCCTCTGAGACCTTTAACAAACCAATTACATTTCATTTTGACCACACAGTTCAGAGTCCTAACTATACTAAAATATGGGTTTCAGTGTATACAAAATTAGTCTTTTTTTAATGAAGGATTTATAGTTACAAAAGTAAGACATGCTTGTTGTAGATAATTGGAAAATACAGAAGTTTAGGGAAAAAAATTCCTACAATGTCAGTACCTCACGAAAGTATCATATGTAATTTTGCACGTCTCCTTTTCACTCATATAGTCTTGCTTAGGGGTGGGCAAAGCACAGCCTGTGGACCAAATCTACTTGCCACCTGTTTTTGTATAGCCTGAGAACTAAGAACGGTTTTTACATTTTTAAATGTTTGAAAAATGAATGAAAAGAAGATTAATATCTCAGGATGTGAAAAATATGTTAAATTCAAATTTCAGCGTTCATAAATGCACTTTTATTGGAACATGGCCAGACTAATTCATTTACATATATTGTCTATAGTTGCTTTGGGGCTACAACAGCAGAGTTTAGTACTTGCAACAGAGAGCATATGGCTTGCAAAGCATAAAATATTTATCTGATCCTTTACAGAAAAAGGCTTCTGACTCCTGGTCAAGCTTAAGCATTTGTCCATGTTATCCAACCGTTTATAACTGTAAATTTTACAGCCATATAATACTCCATCAAGTGGCTATAGCTTACTTAAATGTACTTCTATTGTTGAGTATGGGATTATTTCCAGTCTGTTATTAATATTAGTAAACTAATCATAAGTGGAATTGTTGGGTCAAATGGTATTAACTATTTCAAGACAGTTGCCAAGTTATAGTCCAAATGGTTCTATCAATTTATACAATCACTAGCAATTTATGAATGCCTGTTTTATAATGCCTTCACTAACATTTAGTATCATAATCTTTTAAATCGAATTTTGATTGGCAATAAACATCTCATTTTCCTTTACAGTTTTGATTACTATTGGCGGTTACCATTTTTCCCATTTATTTGTTAATCAGCTGTATTTTGACCTCTCTGAACTGCCACTTCAGAGCCTTTGTTCATGATTCAGTAGTTTTAAAGATAAAAAACATGGAAAGAAAATTTTGGGCTTTCAAAGCTTTTTCCTCATAATGCATGCTCGAATTTATTCCCTTTTTCTAAAAATAATTAACAGTTTTCTTGTGATTCCCTTTCCAGAAAGAAAAAAAGATATGTGTATGCATGTATGTGTTTATACCTTTTTTTTTTTTTGGTCACTCCACACAGCTTATGGAATCTTAGTTCCCAGATCAGGGATCGAACCCAGGGCCCCTGCAGTGGAAGCGTGGAGTCCTAAGCACTGGACTGCCAGGGAATTCCCTATACTTATTTTTTTTTAATACAAATGGGTTCTTTCTCTTTATACACACACACACACACACACACAGAGTGTCTTGAACCTTCTTCTTTCACTTGGACATATTTCTACATCAGTACTTACATATTTACATCAGTTTTGAAAATTGTTATATGATATGGTTGTATCATACTTCACTTAAATAACACTCAGTTGATGGACCCTTTAGTTTCATTTATAAAATGTTTTCCTAAAAAAATGCTTCGATGAATACATCTGTATGCTCATCTTGGTGAGCTTTTGTGAGTGTAGCCATAGAAAAAATGCCTAGCAGTAGAATTGCTGGATCAAGGCAGGTGCAACCTTCCTGAAAGATTGCACCAGCATACAGCCCTGCCTACGTGGTAGGAACTTGCCTGTTTCCCTCTCTTAGCAGTGGGTATCATCAGACATCTAAATTTTTGGCTATCTGATAAGTGAAAAGCAAGCTTTCATTGTCATGTTTTGTGTTGCATTTCTTTAATTATGAATGAGGTTTAGCTCTTTTTCATATGTTTATTGGTTATTGTATTTCTGCGTCCTCCACCAAACAGCCAATATATATCTGAGGCGGAGGCTGTCAGTGGCTTCCTGATCTCTTTTCTCTTTTCTTTGTAACAAAACCTCTATTACCCAGGCCATTCAGGGAGGGAAAAAGCTACATATTTCAGACTCCCCTGAAACTAAGTTAGCCATATGACTAAGTTCTGGCCAATGGGGTGTAAACAGAAATATTCTGATTTTAGGAAGTGTTTTCAAATGTAAGTGATACCTCCTCCTTTACTCCATCCTTCTTTCTTCTGGCTAGAATGCAGATATAATGGCTGGAACTTGAGCAACCATTTTGGACCCTGAGGTGGAAGCTACATACTGAGGCTGTGGAGCCCAAGATAGAAGCAGTCTGGATTCCTGGTAGATTCATATAGCTATATCAGAGAGAAATAAACTTCTATCTTATTAAAGCCACCAACATTTTGAGTTTTCTGTTACAGCTGAACCCAATATTAATAAATACACTGTCCCAAGCCTATTTTCCAGTTAGGTTCTTCTTTTTCTTGATTTGCATGAGCCTTTTGTGAATTAAGAAAGTCACTCTATGGCTATCATGTGTGTTGCGCATATTTTTATCAGTTTCTCATTTCAGTTTTGCAATGGCATTTTTCTGTATAGTGTGCTTAAGTTTTTATTTATTCAGTTTTGTCCCTTTCTGTATACTTGAGTTTATGGATATATTTACATTTCAAATTCTCTCTGTGTTTGTTTGAAAATATACATTCTTAAGATACAGGGGGAACATGGTCTCTTTTGCATTTTCCGGCCATTTCTGGAATTCTCTACTGTCAGGTATACCAGAATTGTCAGGAAAGGAGCAGACTGGGAGCACAGGGGTGTGAAGGAAAGTAGGAAAAGAAAGAACAAAAGCCATCTGGGAAAATTCTTTGACTCTTTTTTCCAACCTCAATCATGTCAAGAAATCTAAACATCTAAGAGAAGAAAATGGGAATTGTTATCTTGTCAGGCATAAGACACCTTTAAAGTAATTTAAAAATAAAGTTTAAATGTTCTAGTGTAATTTAAAACTTCAGTGCTGAGTTTTATCTCTGAATATAACAACACATAAGCTTCTTTGGTGAAAGGGCTAGAACTTTTATTTATGTAAATGTCATAAAATCTATTTATTTACTCCACTACCATGGACATTCAAATGGACTATGAGAAAATATATTTACCAAAAATATAAACATCTACTTTTAATCTCTAGTACAATGTGTGTGCTTTTATTTTCCAGTTTCACAGAGATTTGTTGAGCCCTTACTGTCTTTATGAAGCAGCTCTGGATATAAATAAGCCTGAGACCATGTCTTCCTTGGGTGGCATGATGAGGTAGTGGCCAAGCATAAGGGGAGAAGAATCATGGATCAAGAATCATGTCCCTTTTCACCACTGACCAAGCGTCTGTGCAACGTGCAGTAGTTTTTTCCGCTCTTGTGAGCCCTAGTTCTTCGACTGTGAGATGGGGTAATAGTAATACCTTCTCATTGAGTGGCTTTGAGAATTGAGATAATGCCTATAAAGCTAAACCTAGCACAGTACCTGACATATATGTTCACACGTTAGCTATAATTAAAAATTTGGAATTTATTATCACTTGAGAAGAGTAGAAAGAGAGGTGAAGGGGAGCTACTGTATGTTATGCATTTTTGTGTATATTATTTCATTTAATTCTTATAACAACTCCATGAGGGATGTTTCTTCTTATGCTATGGATAGGATGCAGGCTCACACAGGTTAAGTAACATGTCTAAGATCACATAGTGAATACATGGCAGACTCAAGTTTGGAACCCGAGGCCTCTTCAGTTTCAAAGCCCATATTCTTTCCACTATACTGTGCTACTTCTAATTGCGACATAATGTGTATATACATGAAATAACCAAATATCAAACCAAAACCATGAAGTAATAACATGAGTGGTTTCATTCATTCATCAGTTAGAAATCTTATTTCCAGATACTCTGCTAAGTGCTAGCAATACAAAATCATGATTCCATTACACTAGGTGCTCTTGTTTTCTGGGGAAATAAAAGTATACAAATAAGTGAAAATGGAAAAATAAATATTCATAAAGGAATGCCAACGTGTGATTGAATATAGCAATTAACTGTAGTTGGGGAAGGGTGGGGCAAGGATCTGGAAAGGCCTTACAAGGAGAGGAACCTTGACAGAGTCTGAAAGGTGAAGGCATTTACCCCACATAGGGTAGAAGTGTATCCCAGACAGTGGACAGACCGGAGGCAGGTGTGAACTATGGAACATCATATTTCCTGACTCACAAGTTCCATGTAACCGGATTACAGAGTACAAGTGAGGAAATGCTAGATGAGGCTGGACAAGGAAGTAAAGTGCTTGTGAACCAGGCTGCACACAGCTGCAGTGTCACATGGCAAAGGGCATGCCTATAAGGAAGCCTGAAGAATCGAAGCCATAATTCAATTAATCTACCACATTAACCATGTTGTTGAGGCTGAAACTGAAGCAGTCTGTCTTAAGAGCTTTGGCTCTTGAACCAGTGCTGAATGTCTGCTTGAGGACTAAATTGTTGTGGTGTGAATCAAGTTGATAATTAATGTCTTCTACCTCTCTTTTCTGATTTGTTTCTACCTCCATATTGCCCTTCCTTCTTGATCTCTAGGTACCCAGACCTCTCAGGTTGTTTTCTTCTATCTGGAGACTCCTTTACACTGCTCTGCTGACTGACTCACATATCCCCACCTAGGCTATCTTGTTGTCACTGAGCTAAAGAGCCAAACTGGTCTGTACTAAGATTTAATAACTTACGGAGAGAGGAATGCATAAAATATTTCTGTGGCTTTGGCATTGGTAACTAAAAGTTAGAATTGATAATTACAAGGAATAAATATTTAATGATGTGGTAGCAGGTGTATATATGTATATGTATATATATATACACACATATATATGCATATTAGCAAGTATATGTGTGTAGATATATTTATCAGGTACCTGTATATGTGTGTGTGGATGGATGGAGAGATAGATAGACAGACATATCTCAGGTACCTAACTGAGCATTCCTCAAGAGAAGACTGTATATGTAATTATTGTCAACTCGGTTTGTCTGCGTAAACTGCAGCATCCTATGAGGCCAGCACAGCAGAACTGGAAAACAGACAGGTAAAATTTGGTTAACTAACTTGAAGTATTCTGTGTTCTGAGTACTAAGACTCTAGTGGTAAGAACATATTAGGAGCTAAAGTAGAAATGGCGAGGGAGCCTCATTGTAAGGCCCTCTGTGGGTACTTTGATTCCTTCATCAGTTTACGTAGAGCTGCACACTCTACTTAAAATCAGTCAATAATTTACAGGGCTTAAAACATCAACATGGAGGTCGAAGTAATGAAAAATGTATCAGAATTTAATTGCATATAGCCACATCATCTAAACTGTGGCTAATTTTATCATCTCTTTGGCTTTTTTTAAGAACCATGTGCAGTATGTATTCCTTCCCCTTAAGAACGGCCCATCCATATCCCCTCAAAATCTTAAGAATTATGTTTGGGAACTCTGATTTCTGGGTTAAATTATTCACAAAAGTTAGGTGTTAACCTTATATCATATGTCATCATGGGTTGGAATCATGGTGGACCTGTAGAACTTCAGAGCTGGAAAGAGTCTAGCTCCTCATTTTATAGGCAAGGGAAGTGAGAACTAGGAAGACTAATTCACTTGCCTAAATGACCCAGCTAGATTATAGCAGAACTGGGAGGGAAAAATATAGTCTTCTGATCTCCAGTCTAATACTCTTTCCATCATACTATGTGACTGGCATAATCTCCTTGCAATACTATTCAGGCTTACTAAATCGCATCACTCCTCATTTTTTATAATACTAGATTCTAGAAGACTTAACTTGATCATAAATGCTACACAGGAGACAAATGGCTTAGTGTCATTGTTTCAGAAGCCTTGGTCTGCAAAGTGGCTTTGATTTATAGATAGTTTATTGAGTCATTATCTTATTATTACACTAATGCTTTATTTTTGTTGTTGAAAAAAAACACCCTTAGAAAATGAAGATATTAAAGTCTTGAAAAATGGTTAATGGACATGTCTAATTACTGTATTTCATAAGATTTCTAAAATGCAGAAATTTAGTAGGCACATTTTGTATTGTGAATATATATTTAGCTGATGGACTGTAACAGTTCAAATAGAATCATTTACAGCTTATTGAGTAAATAAAAGTGCCTCCATAAAGATTCACATGACACCTAGCTTTTATTTAAGGTAACTAATTTCTTTTTAAAAAATTGCTTAAATTTGGATTTACATGAGAGACTACCAGAACACCTCAGCAGTTCAGAAAGTAGCTTAAATGAGCACAGATTAAAATATAACATCAGATGGTGAATATTCACTTTTTAAAAAATAAATTTATTTATTTTATTTATTTATTTTTGGCTGTGTTGGGTCTTCGTTGCTGCGCGTGGGCTTTCTGTAGTTGTGGCGAGCGGGGGCTACTCTTTGTTGCGGTGCACGGGCTACTCATTGCGGTGGCTTCTCGTTGCAGAGCACGGGCTCTAGGTGCGCGGGCTTCAGTAGTTGTAGCTTGCAGGCTCTGGAGCACAGGCTCAGTAGTTGTGGCGCACGGGCTTAGTTGCTCCGTGGCATGTGGGATCTTCCAGAACCAGGGCTTGAACCTGTGTTCCCTGTGTTGGCAGGTGGATACTTAACCACTGTGCTACGAGGGAAACCCTGAATATTAACTTTTAATGGTCTCTAATAAAAAGTTATTTAACTCTCTTTTACTCTCTGTGTTATATTAAAAGTGTTATGATAGGGCTTCCCTGGTGGTACAGTGGTTGAGAGTCCGCCTGCGGACACGGATTCGTGCCCCGGTCCAGGAAGATCCCACATGCCGCGGAGCGGCTGGGCCCCTGAGCCATGGCCGCTGAGCCTGCGCGTCTGGAGCCTGTGCTCTGCAATGGGAGAGGCTACAACAGTGAGAGGCCCGTGTACCGCAAAAAAAGAAGTGTTATGATATATTTCTGAATATTATTTGTAATAAGAAAAATAGTTCATATTTACTTGTTATTTTAACATCCTATTTTCAAATCAAGATTTCACCAGAATTTTTGCTTGTTTGTTTTTAAGCTATTAAGTGACTTAAAATCAAATTTTATCCTATTTCATGAAAAAGATTATTTTCTAGCAGTGTATGAAGTGTAGCAAATGACCTCAGTAACAGAAAAATAATTGTTTTCATTTACACAAAAGTAAGTCTGTTTACTTGATGGAAGGCCTATCTTTTGAGGGGTGAAAGTCTTGAAAGAAATCTCTTTTTTAAGGTTATTTCCCATGTTTAGGACATAAGGTCAGAAGACAGTATGCAAAAAGTGAGACTCTGACTTGAAATACTAGAGAAATACTCAATACCCCATTTCAAGGTTATTTAGTCAAAAATGTTATATTAGATTTTAAAAAATGCTTTCAGACAACATGGTGGGAAATAGGCATTTGAAAAAGTAAGATCAGAAAAGGCAAAAGAGGGGCCCCTTTGTAGAGTTCCAAGATCCACTGAATATATTAAGGGGAGATGGGCAGTTGGAGACCTCCCTGAAGGATGTGTAACGAGTTAGGTTGATGGACTCATAAGAAAAGAAAAGGAAACTTCAAGTACAGAATATAGATTTGAGTAAAATATATATCCATCTGTCTAACACTGCAAAATAGGCATGGTTGGTCAGTTTGGCACAGTTGCCTTTCTCTAGTCTAAAGCATCAAGAAGAAAATACTCGCAGAGAGTAGGTGACCTTCCTTGGTCTGATTCTGCACACTCCTCTCTTTTCATATATAGTTTTTTTAGACCAGAATTTGAAGTATTTATAAAGATGTAACAACAAAATTTTGAAGGCTGCCTGACAATATTTTTTATCATAATAAATAGTATGATTGCCCCACCATCTCCTGCTCTTCCATTATTCCTCTCACCCCTAAGTCTGGCAGAATCAGTTAGTAGATGGCATTGTAGTCTTTACAGCAGCAAAATCAATCAAGTAATAACACTTCCAATTCAGATACACGGCTAAAAAAAAATCAGCAAAGATGGTTCTAGCAGCAGGAAAAGTGCAGGAATCTATACCTCGAGCCGCTGACGTAATGAGATGCCTCTGTTCTGGTTCTGGACTGATATGCTTAGGCCCAGCATTAAGGTTCTGCAAGTGAAACCTCATCAGTGCTTCTAATCAGGGTCAACACAAGACCTCAGGAGTTCTTTTCCTTCTGCAAGGATAAGCTAAATCCTCTCCTTCTTCATAAAGCCATTCAAGTGGTCATTTTAGGTGAGTTTTTTTTTTTTAACTTCCAGCAGAACAAGAGATGATTTCCGTCAGCTGTAGGCTTGCAGTGGAAGTATCAAGAAATCAAAAGAACGGAGATCAAAGAAAATTGCTGAACTAGGTGTTAGATGCAGCCATTGATTTTTCTCCAGTTGTAGTTTAAAAAAAATCCACAAAAATGGTAACACATACAACAGTTGAATTTCTAATACGTTCCTAAAGCCAGAGATAGCTTCCTTCTTGTTTTCACATGTAGAAACGGTTTTGTGTAACATGACATAATAAAGCAGATCCTTAGAGTTCACGCTATTTTGTTGTCAAAACCATAAGAGAATCTACCAAAAAGATGTTTGTGTGTTTTTTAAAAAAAACTCTGCAGTATAAAAAGTGGTTTATAGTGGATACACTTATGACTACACTTATCTCAGCAACATTTATTTGCTGGGAATGTGGAAAACCCTGATATACAATTGATTACTATTTTCCTACTGTCTATAAAAGCCATAAAATAACACCTATCTGCTTTACTGGTAAAATTTCATTTATGTTAAAGGCTAACTACTGTTTACTGGTACTACATAAGGCTTAAATTATAGCTTCAACAAAATATTCTGTTTTTAAGTACTTAATGAGTGTGTGGTTTCTTAAGTTTGATTTCCAGTAGTTTCTGGGTAACTGTAATGTTTTAAAATATGTGACAAATTGTTTTCATGTTGCACTCCCATATTTTGATATATGATTTCCAAATACTCGTAACAGAAACAGTCTTTATTAAAACAGAGTGGCAGTATTATTAAAGGTAAAGACAAAAAGTTCATCTCACTGGCATTTTATATGTTGGTGTGCTGTTTTCTATAAGGCACTAGGATTAACTTGTTTTTCTTTGTACTATGTTGTTCAATTAAATAAGTCCCCCGGCTGATAACTTAAAAAACATAAATATCCATAGTTCATTTTCTAAGCAGTCTAATCTCCCAATTATATAGCATATATTATATAGCATAATGAGAAAACATTATTAGCATTGGTTTCTGTAATTTGCCAGCGGATGGAAGCAGAGGTAAAAATGCCTGATTGCACTGACCCTTAGATTCAATAACTTGATAAAAGTTTTATACCAAGTTTTAATGTCTAGGCAAACACCTGATGTCCTGACAAGTTTATGATATAGAACAAATGAGGTTCAATCACAACTTGGAAAATAATTTCATATTTATGTATTATCATATAGATTATTTAAGTGACAATTTCCACCCCATTCCATATTACAGTGATTCTTAGTCCACTTCTCTGTTTATGGTATCAGAGTCTGTTTAAGAGTCTTCAATTCTATGTTTATTATTCTTTTCTTTTTTATATCATAGACAGGATCACAAGACCGTTCAAATCTCTCCATTCCTTCAAGAGCTGCTCTTCCTGCTGACACAGTTTATGTTGGGAACTTTTTGCTGTTGAAAGCTGAACCTGACACAACTTACACTTCCTTAAAGGAGACACTTATAAATCCTGCGCCCGTGTCGTCATCTCAGTCCTCTCCAGTGATGTCTGCTACTGCCAAGAGACCAGCTCAGATTGGATTATGACTTTATGAAATAAAAAGGATGCAGGAAGAGTTAACAGTACAATTAAAATTGTTTTGAAGGGGGATTTTCTTATCAGTTGAATTTTGTTTCAGCACAAGTGGCCGTGGGTTTTTAAAAATTGTGTGATACCTTGATGTGTGCAGGTATCTATGTCTCCTTGAATAATGAAATAACCAACTTCTTTTCCCTCTAAGTTTTATTTATTACCACAGTTGCTCATTTTTATGTAACATATTTTTAAATGTTAAAGAATGACACATTTTGGGTAATTTCCTTCAGACTTAAAAAAAATCAATAAGCCATTTTAGTCTCTATCTATCAAAGTTGTTTCATACTTGTCTATTTTAAAGCAGGACTGCAATACTTTAATAGGATTGAGAGAGCTATTTGAAATGTATGCCAATGATTCCTGTCATTTCATGGCAGCCCTGCCATGGTTCACTGAGCCCCCTCTTCTCTCTTGTCAGCTCAACTGAAGACAAGCATTTAGTTGCAAACTTTAAGCAGGTTGTGCAAAACAGAAATGATGTGACTGCTTCTCCTCCTGCACAATAATGTCACTCCTGGTCAATGTGAGAAGGTCAGGTTGCTCCTTGTAAAGCTACATGATACCACTTGCCCATTTGAACAAGTTAAGTTAACTGCTGAATCTGGTCCCTGCAGGCACTGAAAACTCATCCTTTTATCAAGCCTGCATTTGATAAGAAAGTAGTGCTGTTGTGCTGGGAAGATGTCTGTGGTGTGTTTAGGCACTTTTTAAGGACAGTTCCCACACCAGTACAGCAGGTAATATATTTTGTATAAGCTGAAAAACTTCAAGGTAATGGCTGTTTTGACCTTCAAAATAGACTCCTTTTTTGTTTGTGTTGTTGGTAGGACCCAAGAGTGACGCCCATCTTTGATGCTGACAGAATTTAAAACAAGGCCATTGCCCTGCATTTTCTGCCTTGTAGCACACAAAAGTAAAATTGTATGTCAGGCCGAGATGTCGGGGAGCTGACAAGATGCCCCAGTGACATTTCAGCTAGAAAGAGCAAGTGTCTTGCAACCAAGTGGTCAAATATCAAATAATAGGTCAAGCAGGAAGGAGCTGAGTTCTAACCACAAAGAGGTTTCTGGTAACTTACTTGACAAGCTTTTGGGTGCTTTGTGGCTTGACAAAGTGATGTTCTGTTGGGTATCGCTAGGCAGACTGTTCTTTATTGCCTTCAGAAGGTCAGACATTGACATTGATTAAACTCTTTAACCCTTAAAGGTTAAATCCTTGCAGTTTGCATCATGGTAAGTGACGAACAAAAGGATATTTGTAATATGTATTTGTTTTTGTCTTAATCGTTTAACTCCCCAGTGATATTAACTTCTGATGTGAATGGTGCTTCTTGACAAAGAATTTTAATACAAAATCCATATTTTGTATTACTTTTCATTTTTGAGTTCTTCATTATGGATGCATTAGAGAATAACAGTAGGTATGATGGAATCTGTATTGTTGTAACTTTACAGTTACATTTGATTCAAATATACCCAACTTCTGAGAATTTTTTTTATTGGACTTGGTAAATTAAATTAGTGTACTGTCTATGTATTAGCCAAATCAACCAAGTGACTTATACCATCTGAGATAACACAGCACTATTACTGTCATACTGTGTAGCACAATACTATTTCTGATAGTATGGGACAATATAATAGGCTTTATATAAATCTCTTGAAAGCTGTTTCTGTGAAGTAAAATGAATCTTTAACCAAATTTCTCTACTTCTTTCCTTGGAGTTCTTTTTATTAACCATTCTGTGTTTTGAATATTAAAGAATATGCCCTGTGTAATATAATATGACATGTATGAAATTCAACTTGAAAATTTATTGTAACACAGAAAATGCTATTGTTTTTATATGGATCATAGAATAATTCCTGCACATTTCAAAATACTTTCCTCTGCCGTTCCATACGGTGATTAAGATATTGCCCATATAGAAATCAAATACAGTTTTTTAGTTCCTGTGACATCATTGAGCCTCCACTTCTCACACTGCAGAAAAACAGTGTTACTTTACATCACTTATATGTCTGGTTTGTGTGTGTATGTTTGTGTTAAATCTGTTTTCAGATCCTAGTAACTTAAGAGGAAGGAGCACCTTTGTAAACTTTGCCTTGGACAGACCTTGGTCTTCTTGCCTTAATTTTACAATCTGTTGATGGGATAACACCAGAAATAAATGTATATGTCTCTCCATATATGGGAGTATCTGATTCTACAGATAATTTTTATACAATAAATTCTGAACTATAAATTCAAAAAGATTATTAAATCAAATCAAAGCATGTCACATTTATAACCAACTAGATGCTAAAGGCCATAGAGACTGAAGGATGAGCCTTTTGAGTGATCATTTGTACTCACTACCAAATATAGTAATTTTTATACCGTATGCTTTTTTCCCCAGAAGTCAGACCCAGCAGGAGGAGAAGATTTAATGACACATCCTATGGAGATCTGAGAAACTCTAGACTGCTTCCAAGCTCCTCAGTGACCAGTTGCTGCATATTTGAGATCTGTGTTGTGTTGACAAGGACGGTTGCTCTATCAGCTTCTTTACTTCCTTAAGAATGATGTATAAAGTAGACTTTTCTCAGGAGAACGACTTCAAATACTTTTGGAGGGGAAAGGAAGTTTTACTTTACACCTTAGTATGTAGATTTTCTTACCTTTTGTGATCTAAAAAATACTTGTATTATCCATCACTATCAAAGGGATTCTTAAAGTTATTGTTTTGACACCTAAGTCATACTTATTGAGGCTTTGCCAGCATTTTTAACATAAACATTTTAGGCTGACATACTGCAAATGCAGAGAGGTGTAGGAAATTGGGAGAATTGCCAATTCAATGATAATTTAATGACATAGGTAAATAACCCCTTAAATAGTAGAATGATAACTTTAATTTACCGAATGTCTGACTCTTATTAAACTTGGCAACACTACTTATTTCACATTTATAATATATGCTGTTATCAAGCGTTCAATGAGAGCATTACTATTTTCATGTTACTTTATTTACCAGTTATATCTGAATTTATTCTATAGACAATACTGAACAATGGTAAATCGATCTTATTTTACTATGCACTTTTTATAGACAAGTTTTCTCATGTAAAAGGTAGAAAGTAACATATTTACTGAGCAGCTATTCTATGCCAGCTATTATAGCAAAACCCTAATGTTCTCACAATGAACCTCTTAGGTATTTCCATCACCATCTTATAGATGAATAACTGAGCATCTAAAATGTTAAGCATTTGACTACCTAAGATCACACAGAACCTAGTAATTAGTAAAGCCCAGAGCTTTAACTCCAAAGCCCACATTATTTCCACTTTACTAGGCCTATCTTCCACAAATAATTAGCAGTTTTAAAAGAGGACAAATTAAAAAAATTTTTTCCTGTCTAGTTAGCGATAATTTTTTTTGTGTGTGTGGTGCGCGGGCCTCTCACTGGTGTGGCCTCTCCCGTTGTGGAGCACAGGCTCCGGACGCGCAGGCTCAGCGGCCATGGCTCACGGGCCCAGCCACTCCGTGGCATGTGGGATCTTCCCGGACGGGGGCAAGAACCCGTGTCCCCTGCATCGGCAGGCGGACTCTCAACCACTGCGCCACTAGGGAAGCCCAGGGATAATTTTTTCTTTTCAGTATTACAGGTGATTTTTATTTTCTTCATTTTTGCAATCTATAGCTTTCACATTTTCATCAATGAACACATATATTTTAATAATGAAAGAAAAAAACTTTTAAAACCTTACATCTTTGCAGCACCAATTCGTGTTAAGCTAATCCTCCCAGGTAACACATAAGGGTTTTTTTGTTTGTTTTAATAGCTCTTTATTGGAGTATCATTGCTTCACAATACTGTGTTAGTTTCTGTTGCACAACAAAGTGAATCAGCCATATGCATACATATGTCCCCATATCCCCTCCCTCTTGAGCCTCCCTCCCTCCCTCCCTATCCCACCCCTCTAGGTCATCACAAAGCACCGAGCTGATCTCCCTGTGCTGTGCAGCTGCTTCCCACTAGCTGTTTTACATTCAATAGTGTATATATGTCAATGCTACTCTCACTTCGCTCCAGCTTCCCCCTCCCCACCCCCTGTGTCCTCAAGTCCATTCTCTATGTCTACATCTTTATTCCTGCCCTGCCACTAGGTTCATCAGTACCACTTTATTTTTTTTTGTAGATTCCATATATATGCGTTAGCATACGGTATTTGTTTTTCTCTTTCTGACTTACTTCACTCTGTATGACAGACTCTAGGTCCATCCACCTCACTGCAAATAACACCATACACAAAAATAAAGTCCAAATGGATTACAGACCTAAACGTAAGGCCAGACACTATAAAACTCTTAGAGGAAAACATAGAAAAAACACTCTTTGACATAAACCACAGCAAGATCTTTTTTGACCCACCTCCTAGAGTAATGAAAATAAAAATAAAGATAAACAAATGGGACATAATTAAACTTAAAAGCTTTTGCACAGCAAAGGAATAATTTTCAGAAGTGTGTTTTAGTTTGAAATCTGGATCACTTATCCAGTGATTAGACAAAACAAAATAAAACACATCCGTCTATCTGTATGACAAGTAATGGGAAGAATCGTGATGTATGTCCCTACCTTTCAAAGGAACCAGCCCCCTTTATTATGTTGCCCAGTGTCTCTAGCTTGGGCTGAGAGACCAAATGGATGCTCTTAGGACAGACCCTCAGTTGAAAGATATTGATGGTAAGCCAGCCTGACCAAGCTGTAACTTCCCAATGGAAAATAATGACATATGCTAAGTAAAGCTGATCAAGAAAGCATTAACTTGTCTAACTCCTAGGATGGAGATGGGGATTTTAAAATATATTTTTTGGACTTTTGTGGCAGACTGAATAATGAACCCAAAGATATCCCCATCCGAATCCCTGGAACCTGTGTCTGTTACCTTAAATGGCAACAGGGACTTTATGAATGTGATTAAGCTCAGGATCTTGAGATGGGGAGATTATCCTGGATAATCTGGGTGGACCCTAAGTGCAGTCACAGTTGTCCTATTAGGGGTGGGAGGCAGAGGCTGACTTGACTATGGAGAGGGAAAGGTAATGTAATAATGGAAGCAGAGATTCGGGCAACGTGCTTTGAAGATGGAGGACGGGGCCGTGAGCTGAGGATACAGGCGCTGCTAGAAGCTAATAAAGACCAAGAAACAGATTCTCCTCTCAAGGGTCCAGAAAGGTAAGAGAACAAACTTGTGTTGTTTTAAGCCACAGTTTGTAGTAATTTTTTGCAGCAGCGGTGGGAAACTAATTCAACCAGTAAACTTTTAGTGTTCTTTGGAAAGATCAATACATTGATCTTTTAATATTTTCTAACAGAAAAATCATTTCTTCTTTTAAATTATCCTGATCAGTTGCTTTCATAACTTGAAATTCCCATTTTTTTAGGTTTCCATTTTATATTCCTAGCTTCTGAATATAATAAACAGTGATTGTCTAATTAGGACATTTAGTCACATTCTATTGCCATCATTTTTGGTGATTTTTATTTATTTATTTATTTTATTTTTATTTTTTTGGTAAATATTATTTTTTTTATTAGTTTCTGCTTTATAACAAAGTGAATCAGTCATACATATACATCTGTTCCCACATCCCTTCCCTCATGCATCTCCCTCCCTCCCACCCTCCCCATCCCACCCCTCCAGGCGGTCACAAAGCACCGAGCTGATCTCCCTGTGCTCTGCGGCTGCTTCCCACTATCTATCTACCTTACGTTTGGTAGTGTATATATGTCCATGCCTCTCTTTCGCTTTGTCACAGCTTACCCTTCCCCCTCCCCATATCCACAAGTCCATTCTCAAGTAGGTCTGTGTCTTTATTCCCGTTTTACCCCTAGGTTCTTCATGACATTTTTTTTTTAAATTCCGTATATATGTGTTAGCATACGGTATTTGTCTTTCTCTTTCTGACTTACTTCACTCTGTATGACAGACTCTAGGTCTATCCACCTCATTACAAATAGCTCAGTTTCGTTTCTTTTTATGGCTGAGTAATATTCCATTGTATATATGTGCCACATCTTTATCCATTCATCCGATGATGGACACTTAGGTTGTTTCCAGCTCCGGGCTATTGTGAATAGAGCTGCAATGAACATTTTGGTACATGTCTCTTTTGGAATTATGGTTTTCTCAGGGTATATGCCTAGTAGTGGGATTGCTGGGTCATATGGTAGTTCTATTTTTAGTTTTTTAAGGAACCTCCATACTGTTCTCCATAGTGGCTGTACCAATTCACATTCCCACCAGCAGTGCAAGAGTGTTCCCTTTTCTCCACACCCTCTCCAGCATTTATTGTTTCTAGATTTCTTGATGATGGCCATTCTGACTGGTGTGAGATGATATCTCATTGTAGTTTTGATTTGCATTTCTCTAATGATTAATGATGTTGAGCATTCTTTCATGTGTTTGTTGGCAGTCTGTATATCTTCTTTGGAGAAATGCCTATTTAAGTCTTCTGCCCATTTTTGGATTGGGTTGTTTGTTTTTTTGCTATTGAGCTGCATGAGCTGTTTATAAATTTTGGAGATTAATCCTTTGTCAGTTGCTTCATTTGCAAATATTTTCTCCCATTCTGAGGGTTGTCTTTTGGTCTTCTTTATGGTTTCCTTTGCTGTGCAAAAGCTTTGAAGTTTCATTAGGTCCCATTTGTTTATCTTTGTTTTTATTTCCATTTCTCTAGGAGGTGGGTCCAAAAGGATCTTTCTGTGATTTATGTCATAGAGTGTTCTACCTATGTTTTCCTCTAAGAGTTTGATAGTTTCTGGCCTTACATTTAAGTCTTTAATCCATTTTGAGCTTATTTTTGTGTATGGTGTTAGGGAATGATCTAATCTCAAACTTTTACATGTCCCTGTCCAGTTTTCCCAGCACCACTTATTGAAGAGGCTGTCCTTTCTCCACTGTACATTCCTGCCTCCTTTATCAAAGATAAGTTGGCCATATGTGCGTGGGTTTATCTCTGGGCTTTCTATCCTGATCCACTGATCTATCTTTCTGTTTTTATGCCAGTACCAGACTGTCTTGATTACTGTAGCTTTGTAGTATAGTCTGAAGTCAGGGAGCCTGATTCCTCCAGCTCCGTTTTTCGTTCTCAAGATTGCTTTGGCTATTCGGGGTCTTTTGTTTTTCCAAACAAATTTTGAAATTTTTTGTTCTAGTTCTGTGAAAAATGCCAGTGGTAGTTTGATAGGGATTGCATTGAATCTGTAGATTGCTTTGGGGAGTAGAATCATTTTCACAGTGTTAGTTCTTCCAATCCAAGAACATGGTATATCTCTCCATCTATTTGTATCATCTTTAATTTCTTTCATCAGTGTCTTATAATTTTCTGCATACAGGTCTTTTGTCTCCTTAGGTAGGTTTATTCCTAGATATTTTATTCTTTTTGTTGCAATGGTAAATGGGAGTGTTTTCTTGATTTCATTTTCAGATTTTTCATCATTAGTGTACAGGAATGCCAGAGATTTCTGTACATTATATTTGTATCCTGCTACTTTACCAAATTCATTGATTAGCTCTAGTAGTTTTTCGGTAGCATCTTTAGGATTCTCTATGTATAGTATCATGTCATCTGCAAACAGTGACAGCTTTACTTCTTCTTTTCCAATTTGGATTCCTTTTATTTCCTTTTCTTCTCTGATTGCTGTGGCTAAAACTTCCAAAACTAGGTTGAATAAGAGTGGTGAGAGTGGGCAGCCTTGTCTTGTTCCTGATCTTAGTGGAAATGGTTTCAGTTTTTCACCATTGAGGACAATGTTGGCTGTGGGTTTGTCATATATGGCCTTTATTATGTTGAGGAAAGTTCCCTCTATGCCTACTTTCTGCAGGGTTTTTATCATAAATGGGTGTTGAATTTTGTCGAAAGCTTTCTCTGCATCTATTGAGATGATCATATGGTTTTTCTCCTTCAACTTGTTAATATGGTGTATCACATTGATTGATTTGCGTATATTGAAGAATCCTTGCATTCCTGGAATAAACCCCACTTGATCATGGTGTATGATCCTTTTCATGTGCTGTTGGATTCTGTTTGCTAGTATTTTGTTGAGGATTTTTGCATCTATGTTCATCAGTGATATTGGCCTGTAGTTTTCTTTCTTTGTGACATCCTTGCCTGGTTTTGGTATCAAGGTGATGGTGGCCTCGTAGAATGAGTTTGGGAGTGTTCCTTCCTCTGATATTGTTTGGAAGAGTTTGAGAAGGATGGGTGTTAGCTCTTCTCTAAATGTTTGATAGAATTCGCCTGTGAAGCCATCTGGTCCTGGGCTTTTGTTTGATGGAAGATTTTTAATCACAGTTTCAATTTCAGTGCTTGTGATAGGTCTATTCATATTTTCTATTTCTTCCTGAGTCAGTCTTGGCAGGTTGTGCATTTCTAAGAATTTGTTCATCTCTTCCAGGTTGTCCATTTTATGGGCATAGAGTTGCTTATAGTAATCTCTCATGATCTTTTGTATTTCTGCAGTGTCAGTTGTTACTTCTCCTTTTTCATTTCTAATTCTATTGATTTGAGTCTTCTCCCTTCTTTTCTTGATGAGTCTGGCTAATGGTTTATCAATTTTGTTTATCTTCTCAAAGAACCAGCTTTTAGTTTTATTGATCTTTGCTATCGTTTCGTTCATTTCTTTTTCATTTATTTCTGATCTGATTTTTATGATTTCTTTCCTTCTGCTAACTTTGGGATGTTTTTGTTCTTCTTTCTCTAATTGCTTTAGGTGCAAGGTTAGGTTGTTTATTCGTGATGTTTCCTGTTTCTTAAGGTGGGATTGTATTGCTATAAACCTCACTCTTAGAACTGCTATTGCTGCATCCCATAGGTTTTGGGTCATCGTGTCTCCATTGTCATTTGTTTCTAGGTATTTTTTAATTTCCTCTTTGATTTCTTCAGTTATCACTTCGTTATTAAGTAGTGTATTGTTTAGCCTCCATGTGTTTGTATTTTTTACAGCTCTTTTCCTGTAATTGATATCTAGTCTCATAGCATTGTTGTCAGAAAAGACACTTGATACAATTTCAATTTTCTTAAATTTACCAAGGCTTGATTTGTGACCCAAGTTATGATCTATCCTGGAGAATGTTCCATGAGCACTTGAGAAAAATGTGTATTCTGTTGTTTTTGGATGGAATGTCCTATAAATATCAATTAAGTCCATCTTGTTTAATGTATCATTTAAAGCTTGTGTTTCCTTATTTATTTTCATTTTGGAAGATCTGTCCATTGGTGAAAGTGGGGTGTTAAAGTCCCTTACTATGATTGTGTTACTGTCGATTTCTCCTTTTATGGCTGTTAGTATTTGCCTTATGTATTGAGGTGCTCCTATGTTGGGTGCATAAATATTTACAATTGTTATATCTTCTTCTTGGATCGATCCCTTGATCATTAGGTAGTGTCCTTCTTTGTCTCTTCTAGTAGTCTTTATTTTAAAGTCTATTTTGTCTGATATGAGAATTGCTACTCCAGCTTTCTTTTGGTTTCCATTTGCATGGAATATCTTTTTCCATCCCCTTACTTTCAGTCTGTATGTGTCTCTAGGTCTGAAGTGGGTCTCTTGTAGACAGCATATATATGGGTCTTGTTTTTGTATCCATTCAGCCAATCTGTGTCTTTTGGTGGGAGCATTTAGTCCATTTACATTTAAGGTAATTATCGATATGTATGTTCCTATTCCCATTTTCTTAATTGTTTTGGGTTCGTTATTGTAGGTCTTTTCCTTCTGTTGTGTTTCTTGCCTAGAGAATTTCCTTTAGCATTTGTTGTAAAGCTGGTTTGGTGGTGCTGAACTCTCTCAGCTTTTGCTTGTCTGTAAACGTTTTAATTTCTCCATCAAATCTGAATGAGATCCTTGCTGGGTAGAGTAATCTTGGTTGCAGGTTTTTCTCTTTCATCACTTTAATTATGTCCTGCCACTCCCTTCTGGCTTGTAGAGTTTCTGCTGAGAGATCAGCTGTTATCCTGTTGGGGATTCCCTTGTGTGTTATTTGTTGTTTTTGCCTTGCTGCTTTTAATATGATTTCTTTGTGTTTAATTTTTGACAGTTTGATTAATATGTGTCTTGGCGTATTTCTCCTTGGATTTATTCTGTATGGGACTCTCTGTGCCTCCTGGACTTGATTAACTATTTCCTTTCCCATATTAGGGAAGTGTTCAACTATAATCTCTTCAAATATTTTCTCAGTCCCTTTCTTTTTCTCTTCTTCTTCTGGAACCCCTATAATTCGAATGTTGGTGCATTTAATGTTGTCCCAGAGGTCTCTGAGACTGTCCTCTGTTCTTTTCATTCTTTTTTCTTTATTTTGCTCTGCAGCAGTTATTTCCACTATTTTATCTTCCACCTCACTTATCCGTTCTTCTGCCTCAGTTATTCTGCTATTGATCCCATCTAGAGTATTTTTCATTTCATTTATTGTGTTTTTAATCGATGCTTGATTCATCTTTAGTTCTTCTAGATCCTTGTTAACTGTTTCTTGCATTTTGTCTATTCTATTTCCAAGATTTTGGATCTGGGAAATAGAATCTTGGATCATCTTTACCATCATTATTCTGAATTCTTTTTCATGTAGACTGCCTATTACCTCTTCATTTGTTAGGTCTGGTGGGTTTTTATCTTGCTCCTTCTCCTGCTGTGTGTTTTTCTGTCTTCTCATTTTGCTTATGTTACTGTGTTTGGGGTCTCCTTTTTGCAGGCTGCAGGTTCGTAGTTCCCGTTGTTTTTGGTGTCTGTCCCCAGTGGCTAAGGTTGGTTCAGTGGGTTGTGTAGGCTTCCTGGTGGAGGGGACTAGTGCCTGTGTTCTGGTGGATGAGGCTGGATCTTGTCTTTCTGGTGGGCAGGTCCACGTCTGGTGGTGTGTTTTGGGGTTTCTGTGGACTTTTTATGATTTTAGGCCGCCTCTCTGCTAATGGGTGGCGTTGTGTTCCTGTCTTGCTAGTTGTTTGGCATAGGGTGTCCAGCACTGTAGCTTGCTGGTCGTTGAGTGAAGCTGGGTGCTGGTGTTGAGATGGAGATCTCTGGAAGATTTTCGCCGTTTGATATTATGTGGAGCTGGGAGGTCTCTTGTGGACCAGTGTCCTGAAGTTGGCTCTCCCACCTCAGAGGCACAGCACTGACTCCTGGCTCCTCAATTTGGGATGATTTGTTGTCTATTCATGTATTCCACAGATGCAGGGTACATCAAGTTGATTGTGGAGCTTTATTCCGCTGCTTCTGAGGCTGCTGGGAGAGGTTTCCCTTTCTCTTCTTTGTTCTCACAGCTCCTGGGTCTCAGCTTTGGATTTGGCCCCGCCTCTGCGTGTAGGTCGCCGGAGGGCGTCTGTTCTTCGCTCAGACAGGACAGGGTTAGAGGAGCAGCCTCTTCGGGGACTCTGGCTCACTCAGGCCGGGCGGGAGGGAGGGGCACGGAGTGCGGGGCGAGCCTGCAGCGGCAGAGGTCGGCGTGACGTTGTACCAGCCCGTGGCGCGCCGTGCGTTCTCCCAGGGAAGCCGCCCCTGGATCCCGGGACCCCGGCAGTGGCGGGCTGCACAGGCTCCCGGAAGGGCGGTGTGGACAGTGACCTGCGCTCGCACACAGGCTTCTTGGCGGCGGCAGCAGCAGCCCCAGCGTCCCACGCCCGTCACTGGGCTCCGCGCTTTCAGTCGTGACTCGCGCCCGTCTGTGGAGCCCCTTTAAGCAGCGCTCTTAATCCCCTCTCCTCGCGCACCAGGAAACCAAGAGGGAAGAAAAAGTCTCTTGCCTCTTCGGCAGCTCCAGAGTTTTCCTGGACTCCCTGCCGGCTAGCTGTGGCACATTAGCCCCCTTCAGGCTGAGTTCTCGCCGCCAGCCCCAGTCCTCTCCCTGCGCTCTGACCGAAGCCCGAGCCTCAGCTTCCAGCGCCGCCCGCCCTGGTGGGCGAGCAGACAAGCCTCTCGGGCTGGTGAGTGCCGCTCGGCACCGATCCTCTGTGCGGGAATCTCTCCGCTTTGCCCTACCCAGGTATGTGGGGAGTTTCTTGCCTTTTGGGAGGTCTGGGGTCTTCTGCCAGCATTCAGTAGGTGTTCTGTAGGAGTTGTTCCACGTGTAGCTGTATTTCTGGTGTATCCGTGCGGAGGAAGGTGATCTCCCCGTCTTACTCTTCCGCCATCTTACCCGGAAGTCCCTGATTTTTAAACTAACTTGTGATTTCAGTATGCATTTTAATGTCTACAACTTTAAAAAGGTATCATGCTTTAAATGTGTACATTTATCTTAAAGGTCTATTGTTTTAATTTGGTTCCCCTTCCGTTGGCATATTTTTATAGCTTTCTTACAAAAGAAATTCAAACTTGAAAGAATTTATTTTAATCATAGCTTAAAATAATGATTCAGAATTTATAAATCATACCTTAAATGTGCCAGAGCATTTTTCTTTGCTATTTACCCATGAGTTCAACATATGTCATTTATCCATGCTTTTTGTTACCATTGAAGTGAAAGAATTTTAATAATTTTCGCAAACAGTGAAATCTTCAAAAAATTTTGTTGTATAATATTTGAATATATTTTATCTTCACTTTGGTGAAATCATATAGTTTTTAAAAAATGGTGCAGTTCAATGAGAGCAACTTGAACTGAAATGACTGTGTTCAATATAATGAAACCTAAAATCTTGAAGGCTTAAACCTAAGGTGTTAAATATTTCAAGTACAACAAAAACAAAACGAACAAATAAACCTCTAGGTCTGTAAGGAACACATCTATCCCTCCTGGTTACGTGAGACATAAGTATGTACATTTACATATCATAGAAAAGTGCCATCTTTTCTCTTGAACCTTGGCAATTGTAGTATGTCTCTTTTCTGGCTATGGAATGTGTCGATTGGCATACCCAAGTATCAGATGTCCTGTGAGTTCATACCTGGGTGCTTTCATATTTTCTCTGAACCACCCCCTGCACAAGCCTTTTTTGTTTGTTTTTTTGTTTTAAATCCAGCTGACTCCCAAACAGGTCTCCCAAACTGTATCTTCTGTGCAAATTAAATTTCCATTGACATCTCAAATGGGAAATTTGTTCTTAATCTTTGCAGCAGTGAGATCTAATTGATATTGTATGCTATAAATTGTAAAATATCTGGATACAGTATGAGAAGGAGATACATCAAAACAGAGTTTTGCTCTTTCCTCTAAATCCTCTTGTGTTCGGGTTTGTTAGATGCTTGGGCACAGGTTTTCAAAGCACTGACCTTAATGCTAGTCATGCAGCAGAAACCCCACATAGGTTTTGAAAACTACTGGGTTAATGTTATCTGAAGACAGGCTTTTTTTTTTTTTTTTGCTGTTTAATTGAGTCATGCTTCATTGTCTTTTACTGCATGTTAATGCCAGTGAAATGCTGATTGTTGACAGAGTCCTCCCAGTGAAGCGGCTCCAGAAATGTTGTGCTGCTGTAGGAAACTATGTAAAATAAAAAGTCTTATTTAGATCTGTAGAAGGCTCAGCTGACAGGTTAAGAGCTATCAGATATTCATAAATATTCACTAATGACAAGAATATAAAGGGAGCTACCTGTTCTCAATAGATCCCTTCTATGTTTTGGTGTATTTATATAAGGGAAAAATCTTAAATGCAATCCAGAGTGAATGGAATCATATTGAATGCCTTGTAGAGAGCACCATACAAGAAATAAATCTAGAATATAGAATAGGATATCTAATTTTGCCTTTTTTCTTCCAGCAATAAGCAAAATATATTTTTCTTTACTCTTTCTAAGCTCACTTCTGGTCTGAAAGTAAGAGGCTGTCACAGTAAAACTGTGCATGGAAAGCTACGGCACTTGAACACTCCATGAAAATCATTTAGGACCTGAGGCATAAAGGCAACACTTCATTCTAGTGACCTTGATGTACAGCTGACTACTGAACTCACCGTCAGTCCTTTTATGGTTCCAGAAGCATCACCTGTGATTACACTTAAGTTTTC
Organism: Mesoplodon bidens; assembly: GCF_964165515.1. Taxonomy (NCBI): domain Eukaryota; kingdom Metazoa; phylum Chordata; class Mammalia; order Artiodactyla; family Ziphiidae; genus Mesoplodon; species Mesoplodon bidens. The sequence goes on along the minus strand of NC_138162.1, from coordinate 63,109,208 downwards.
CTCTGGGCTGGGGAGAAATAATTCTAAATATAAACTGTGAAGACTAGAGAGAGATTCCTGTGAAGCAGAGTTCACATTCAGAGTGAGAATTAAAATTATGCTTTCAGGTAATTAAAGGTGGTGATGTTCTTACTGAAGTGTGCCTGGGTCCAAGACTCCTTGAAGGACACAGCAGGGCTGCCAGCACACCGTCAGAGGGCACCATTTATAACATCATCTGTATGACTAGTGCACAACCCATAGGGCTGCACATAGCAGTCCTGGCACGTGGGTGCCATTTTCAACTTCAAAGTCACTTAATAATCTGTAGGGCTTCTTACTCTCTTTAATCTGTAGGGAGGCAGAATCCTGTTCTTCGTAAGAGAAAGTCTGACACAGTCTTCCCTGAATATCAAGTTAATCAGAGTAGAAACGCTGTGTCCCTTTATCACTAAACAACTTTGCAACTTACAGTCACACATTGACTAAGTTTATCTACTTCATAACAATTCAAATAAGAGTTCACACACTTAGATTACAGCACATGCTTATCTTTAAAAAAGTAAACAGCTCTATTGTGATATAATTCACATATCATATAATTCATTCCATAGTTTTTAGTGTATTTCAAGGATGTGCAACCATTACCACTTTCTAATTACAGAACATTTTCATTACCCCAGAGAAAAGCTCCATACCCATTGGCAGTCACTCTCTATTCCTCATTACCCCCAGCCCCTGACAACTATAATCTACTTCCTGTCTCTATGGATTTGCCCATTTTGGACCTTTCATGTAAATAGAATCATATGTATTGACTTTTTTACCTGTCTTCTTTCATTTAACATGATGTTTTCAAGTTTTATTTATATTGGAGCAATGTATCAGTATTTCATTCCTTTAAAGTGGAATAATATTCCATTGTATGGATATACCACATTTTCTTTATCCACTCATCAGTTAATTGACATTTGGTTTGTTTCTACTTTGGGATGATTATGAAGAATACTGCTGTGAACATTCATGTAGAAGTTTTTGTGTGGGCATATGTTTTCATTTTCTTGTGTAAATACCTAGGAATGGGATGGCTGGGTTATATGATAACTCCAAGTTTAAGCTTTTGAGGAATTTTCAGCCTGTTTTCCAAGGTGACTACACTGTCTCACATTCCTACCAGCAATGTATGAGTTTTCCAATTTCTCTACATTTTTGCCAGAACTTATTATTGTCCATCTTTTTGATAATAGACATACTGGTGGATATGAAGTGGTATCTCATTGTGGTTTTGATTTGCATTTTGCTAATGACAAATGGTTTTGAGCATCTTTGCATGTGTTTATTGGCCATTTGTATATCTTTTTTGGAGAAATGTCCTTTGCCTGTTTTTCAATTGGTCTATTCATCTTCTTTTCTTTAATTGAAGTACAATTGGCATACAGTATTGTAATAGTTTCAAGTGTACCTCATAGTGACTCAACATTTATATACATTTTTTAAATGACCACTGAGGTAAGTCTAGTTATCATCTGTCACCATACAAAGTTATTGCAATATTACTGACTATATTTCCTACGCTGTAAACTACACCCCCATGACTTATTTATTTTATAACTGGAAATTTGTACCTCTTAATCCCCTTCATCTATTTCACCCCCAACTCCTTTCCCCTCTGGCAACTACGTTTGTTTTCTGTATCTCTGAGTCTGTTTCTGTTTTGCTTTGTTTGTTTGTTTTGTCTTTTAGACTCAACATGTAAGTGAAACCATAAGGTAACTGTCTTTCTCTGACTTATTTTACTTAGCATAATACTCTGTAGGTCCATCCATGTTGTAGCAAATGGCAAGATTTTGTTCTCTGTTATGTCTGAATAATATTTTGTTGTATATATATGTATATAATCACATCCTTTTTATTCATTCATCTATCAATGGACACTTAAATTGTTTCCATATCTTGACTACTGTAAATAATGGTGCAATGAACATAAGTGTGCATATATCTTCCAGAAGTGGAATTATTGGATCATACAGTAGTTCTATTTTTAATTTTTTGAGGAACCTCCAGACTGTTTTCCATAGTGGCTGCACCAACTTATTTATATTCCCACCAACAGTGCATGTGGGTTCTTTTTCTCTACATCCTTGCCAACACTTGTTATTTTTCACCTTTTTGATAATCACAGACATATATAAATCAATGGAATAAAATAGAGAGCCCAATAAACCCATGCATATAAGGTTAAGTAATCTATGACAAAGGAGGCAAGAATAGACAATTGAGAACAGACAGTCTCTTCAACAAATGGTGTCGAGAAAACAGGACCACCATCTTCCACCATATACAAAAATAAATTCAAAATGGATTAGACTGGAATGTAAGACATGAAACCATGAAACTCCTAGAAGAAAACAGACACAGTACACTCTTTGACATCGGTCTTAGCAGTATTTTTTGGACTTGTCTCCTCATGCAAGTGCAACAAAAGCAAAAATAAACAAACGGAACTACAGCAAACTAAAAATTTTTGCACAGTGAAGAAAACTATCAACAAACAAAAAGCCAATGTACTGAATGGGAGAAGATATTTGCAAATTATACATCTGATAAAGGTTAATATTCAATATGTAAAAAGAACCTATACAACTTAATATCGAAAAGCCAAACAACCCGATTAAAAAAAATGGGCAGAGGAGCTGAACAGACATTTTCCAGAGGAGGACCTACAGACACGTGAAAAGTTTCTCAACATCGCTAATCATCAGGGAAATGCAGATTGTCTTTTTATTCTTGAGTTGTAACAGTTCATTATATAATCTGGATACAAGTTCCTTGTACATGGTTTGCAAATATTTTCTCCCATTCTGTGGGTTGTCTTTTCACTTATTTAATAGTCCTTTGAAACACAAACGTTTTTGATTTGGGTTAAGTCCAATTTACCTAATTTTTTCTTTTGTCACATGCTTTTGATGTTATAGCTAAGAAATCATTGCCTAATCCAAGTTTACAAAGATTTACTTCATGTTTTCCTCTAAGTGTTTTATAGTTTGGGCTCTTACATTTAGGTCAATGATCCATTTTGAGTTAATTTCTGTGTATAGTGTGAGGTAGGGGTCCAACTTTATTATTTTTCATATGAAATTCAGTTGTCCCAGCACCATTTGTTAAAAGACTGTTCTTTCTCCATTAAGTTGTCTTGGCACTCTTTTCAAAAATCATTTGACTAAGTATAAGGGCTTATTTCTGGACTCTCTGTTCTGTTCCATTGATCTATATATATCTATTCTTAGCCAGAATCACACTGTCTTGATAACCATAGCTTTGAAATTAACTTTTGAAACATGTGAGTCCTCCAACTTTAATTTTCTTTTAAAGATTGTTTTGGCTATTCTCTATCCCTTGCATTTCCATCTGAATTTTAGGATCAGCTTTTTGTCAAATGATTTGTCTTCATCTATTGAGATGATCATGTGGTTTTGGTCCTTATTCTATTAGTGTGATGTGTTCCATTGATTAAATTTCACATATTAAACCAACCTTGTGTCCCTGGGATAAATCTCAGCTGGTAATGTTGCTGGATTCCATGTGCTAGGATTTGTTGAAGATCTTGCATCTCTGTTTATAAAGGATATTGGTCTGAAGGGGTTTTTTTTTGGTTTGGCATTAGGTTAATACTGGGCTCACAGGAAATGAATTGGGAAATTCTCCCTCCTCTTCTATTTTTTGGAAGAGCTTGGGAAGGATTGATGTTAATTTTTCTTTATACATTCAGTAGAATTCACTAGTGAACCTATCTGGGCCTGGGCTTTTCTTTGTGGGATAAAATTGTGGCAATATCTACATAACATAAAATTTACTATTTTAATAATTTTTTGACTATTAATTTAATCTCTTTACTAAGACCAAGCTATAATGTTTAGCAAAACTTTAATGAAGGTATGAGAATAATTGAAGGGAATTTTATCACAGAAGAGAAAAATCTTAAAATGGTAATAAATATGAAGACTCCCAATGTTCTTAGGAAAAGCCCTGCTACAGAGTGACTCTCCTGGTCTGTTGCCATGTCCCAGAGGCCACCTTACTTCTTGACAGTGGGTGTGCTCTGCTGTGTGTCTCCTTTACTCGGAGTCCACGTACTCTACCCATACAGTGAGTCCTAGAAAGAGTGAGGAAAGTAATCTCAGCTTTCCTTCCAACCTAGTTCCTAGCCACAGTCTGCTGACAGACAACTGCACACATAATAGAGTTTTAGATAGAATTATACAAAGCAATTAATGTTTTCTGGAAATTTTTTATTTCAAATTAGGATCTTGGCTTTACTTTTGTAGAACCCAAATATCTATGGAAGAGGTTTTCCAAAAACAACAATAATTATCCCCCCAAACTGAATTCAAGCAACAACTGAATTTCTGAAATTACATGTTGTATTCAGGATTTCAAAGGTTCCAGGATCGATTTTTAAACTGGTCTCAAGTCAGAGTTCTTGAACTTCCCCCAGTCCCAGGGGTCTCCTTAGCACATGGCCCAGAGAGAGGATGTAGCAGCTGACCTTCCTCCTCTCAGCATCCTCAGCATCTGGATTCTGTTCCTGGGACAGTGGCCTACATGTAAGGCCTCTGCTCCCCGCCTATGCCCATGTTTTCCAATTTGATCTTCTCTCAATGAAGATCTACTAAAACTCTTTGCTTAAACATTATTTCTCATGGTTTAAGATGCCTAAAACCATCTTTAAAGATCTTTTCTCCAAACTTCCTAAAGTATAGAAGTTCCTTGGTGTTTGTTTAAAGGTTATCATTCTACTTGGGTAGATATTTGTATCCTGTTGTAATATCATGGCTGATATTCTGGGGTGTTGCTCACATATTTTTTTTCTTTTAATAGTTCAGTAGTTTCTTTTAATAGTTCAAAGTTTTGCTACAGACTGAATTGTATCCCCTCAAAATTCATATGTTGAAACCATAGACCCCAGCGTGATCTTCTGGAGATGGGGCCTTTGGGAGGTAATTAGGGTTAGATGAGTTCATGAGGGTAGGGCCCCCATGATTGGATTAGTGGCTTTATACGAAAAAGAAGAGAGAGAGACATCATTTTTTCCCATCATGTAAGGACACAATGAGAAGGTGGCTGTCTGCAAGTCAGGAAGAGGGTCCTCACTAAGAACTGAATTGGCTGGCATCTTGATCTTGGTCTTCTTAGCCTCCAGAACTGTGATAAATAAATGTTGTTTAAGCCACCCAATCTATAGTATTTTGTTATAGCAGCCTGAGATAAGACAGTGTCCTAACTTTCAGTGAAAGTGTCTAAGTTAATGTAAGTGGTCCTGATTTATGTGTGATGGGGATGACAGATAGGTGGAGAGATCTGTCTGGAGTGGACAAGAAGATTTTTCAGTGGTAGCTACCTAAACAATGTTAGGTGTTCTTTGTGGATAGAAATACCCAGCTCATTTTAAAGTAGGCCAGAACAACTGGGAGATTCTTACTACTTTGGAAACAATGTCTTACCTTTTCTTCTTCTTTCTTTCCCCTTCCCCACCCCCCTTTTTTGACTCTGTCTGTCTCTTTTCCATATACTCTCAGCATGACTTCCTAAAGGTACATTTTAAATGGTTGGGGTTATTTGAAAAAGTGTCTGAAGTTGTCCTCCCAGCTAAAGGAATTGTACTATAAAGTAGAATAATTTGAAAGGGAGGAGTTTGTCTTTTTCATGCACCATAAAAAGCTTTCAATCCTTTTAATAACTGAAAAGGCTTATACTTCTGTTAAGAGTCTCTAAGAACTTCTGATAAATTTCATATTGTAGTTGTAGTGTATTTCATGAACCAGGAGAATACAAACTTCTTTTTCCGAGCCTCTGTCTCTCTCCGACACACTTCCTCTCTCATACAGCATACTGAATGCTAATGCATAAGTAATGCAAATTAAAATGTTCTGTTTATAACTTAATATAAAGGAAGAGATTAGAGCACAGACATAGGCTTTCTACACTTCTGAGGACTCCTTCTCAATCAGCAGTAATTGAGCTTGTGTCATGTTTATGGTCCAGTGTGGTAGTATGAGAATTTAGAACCAAAGTCACTCAGCAGCTGTGTGACCTTAGGCACATCATTTAACCTCATGGACTTCAGATTCCTCTCAGGGAAAAGGGAGATAATGACACCTATTTTGCTGGGCTCTTGTGAGCATTCTGTGAGAGAATACTTAGCACACAGCTCAATGGCACAGAGTAGTCAGTGTCTCCATTAGGGGTAATTTGATTATGAGGCACCAAATCCCACTTAAAATCATTGGAAGGAAAGGGGGGTAATTCATGGAACTCCAGGGCAAGGAGTGCAGCCCAGCCTCCAGAGGAAGCAGAGTCTTTCTCTCTCATCTGTTCCTGAGGCTCCCTGTTCTCTCATCACTGTAGCTGTCTGCACATCTGCTGCTTCTCTCCCTTGCTGACTGGCTGTCTCAGCTGTTTCCATGTGGCCCAGGCCTGACCACCTTGGCTTCGCATCACATAATTTTCCAGTTTAGGAACCAAAATGATCTTAGCTTGAGACTCTTGATTCTTGTGGTCCACTTCCCTATAGTCATTGGTGTCCAGAGAGGCGTCCCTCTGGGCTGTTACCTGCTCAGCAGAGGCAACGGGAAGAGATGGAGGTGGAAGGGAACACAGTAGATTCTATGAGAAAGTGGTGTGGGGTGAAGAGGAAATCATGGGCATCTCCAGAAAAGTCACTCAAGAAACATGAACTTTCATTCTCCCTTGAAGGTCACCTCCTACCCATATATCCCGCCTAATTCTGTCAGGTTTTGTCCTTGACTTCTTGTGCAGTGCTTAACTATGGACTTGTTCCTGCTTTCTTTCTTTCTTTTTAACATCTTTATTGGAGTATAATTGCTTTACAAGGTGTGTTAGTTTCTGCTGTATAAAAAGTGAATCAGTTATACATACACATACATCCCCATGCTAACACATATATATGTTCCTGCTTTCTTGAAGCTCCTGTTTCAACTTCCACATAAATATGCGATCTTGGTTACCCTCCTACTTTTTCTTGATAGATTCTTCTTCTTGTCTGGCTCCTCTTCATCTTTTCCCATAAATAATGAACACTTTGTGAGGTTGTGTCATTATGTCTGCTCTCTTTTCCCCAGTTGTCTGTCCCTTGGTGAACTCAACCACAGAGTACTTGGAACACAATACTTGCCAGGCAAATGGGAGTAATCTTCTTTTCTTTTTTTATGTCTTTAATTTCTAAGTTCTTTCTTAAGAGCTGAAATTTTTACTGTTTTCTTATTTTCGACACTCTCTTATTGCTTGAAACCTGGTAATATGCAATATTTTTTATATTTTATGCAGTTTGTATTATGGATTTTGTAACGTGTGTGTGTGTGTGTGTGCGTGTGTGTGTGTATCTCTGAAGTATGTAGAGAATATCTAGGAAAGCAGCAATTAGGAATTTCGCACCTTTTAAGGGATCCTCAGTTCTTGTTCCCAAAGTCCCACAGGCAGTTGTTCCTGGATAAACCGTCATGTTGAATACTGTTTGGGAAATCTCTTTGACTGGTGCTGGATAATTGTGTAAGGAGTTATAATAATCTGCTCATTGAGATGGATGTGATTGCCTATGATCAGAGCAGTCTATAGTAATCGCTTCACTTATGTTTATTCACCTCTAGGTAGGAAGACATGAACTGAAAATATGTGTGTGTGTGTGTGTGTGTGTGTGTGTGTGTTGGACTTTGGAAACTAAGCACTACTGTGACAACTTTACTTCTGCTGCAACATAAGGAGGGAATTTGAAGTAGGGAAACCAGAAACTCTGCTCAGAAACAATCCTCCCATCCAGAGCCATTGAGGAAACATAAGTAGCCCTTTCCAATCCGTGGCAGAGTAGAAACGAGGGGAATTTGTAGTCCTTGGTGTCAGAAGAGACAGCTGTGTAGTCTCAACATCAAGCAAAACTGGTCAGTACGGCTTTGGAATGGTCGAGCCCAGGTGGGCAACAAGACAAGGAAGAAGGTAATGCCAGTGGAGCCATGGCCCTGGGACAAATGTGAGCTACTACAGATCATTTGGAGTCCTATGACCTATAACAGTTAGAGAAAGAATAGACATCCAGGGCTCTGAAAGCGTACCACAATGGAAGGAAGGGAATACATCATCATGCCTGTCTAACCAGAGAGGATTTTTAAAACCATGATAACTTTGTGCCAGTAACTGTGCCACTGTGAGTAGTGTGTAGATAAGTACAATCATGCTAGAAAGCATTTGGCCTTATATATCATAATCCTTAAATGATTTCTTTACCCTTGCTCCAACTTCTAGGACTCTTTCCTAAGGAAATGACTGGTGATATACACTAAGATTTCTCTGTGTGATGTGTGTCACATGGTTATTTATAAAAGGAAAATAAGGGATTGTCGAATAAATTTTGTATTTATAGAACAATGTATTCTGCAATATTGAGAATCACAGTTTCATAGAATACTAATTGCATTGTTCTCATGCAAATTTCACATGCAAAATTCTCATGATTTGGTGTTTGATCAAAAAGATAGGACGTAAAACTGTATATAGAAACTGCTCTTTTTATAGACTTTCCACTCACAGTCTTTTATAGATGTGAACTAAGCCACACAACAGAACAAAATGGGCTGATTTTACCCAACAACAACACATGTTGTGATAAGTTTAAAGTCACTACGGACTTTTGCACAAATGGATTTACATTTGAGAACCAAGCCTACTTTTAAGTAGAATTCCTTCTTTTTTTTTTTTTTTTTACATCTTTATTGGAGTATAATTGCTTAACAATGATGTGTTAGTTTCTGCTTTATAACAAAATGAATCAGTTATACGTATACATATGTTCCCATATCCCCTCCCTCTTGCGTCTCCCACCCACCCTCCCTATCCCACCCCTCTCGGTGGTCACAAACATCGGAGCTGATCTCCCTGTGCTATGCGGCTGCTTCCCACTAGCTATCTACCTTATGTTTGGTAGTGTATATATGTCCATGCCTCTCTTTTGCTTTGTCACAGCTTACCCTTCCGCCTCCCCATATCCTCAAGTACATTCTCTAGTAGGTCCATGTCTTTATTCCTGTCTTACCCATAGGTTCTTCATGACATTTTTTTTCTTCTTAAATTCCATATATATGTGTTAGCATATGGTATTTGTCTTTCTCTTTCTGACTTACTTCACTCTGTATGACAGACTCTAGGTCTATCCACCTCATTACAAATAGCTCAATTTTGTTTCTTTTTATGGCTGAGTAATATTCCATTGTGTATATGTGCCACATCTTCTTTATCCATTCATCCAATGATGGACACTTAGGTTGTTTCCATCTCCGGGCTATTATAAATAGGGCTGCAATGAACATTTTGGTACATGACTCTTTTTGAATTACGGTTTTCTCAGGGTATATGCCCAGTAGTGGGATTGCTGGGTCATATGGTAGTTCTATTTGTAGTTTTTTAAGGAACCTCCATACTGTTCTCCATAGTGGCTGTACCAATTCACATTCCCACCAGCAGTGCAAGAGTGTTCCCTTTTTTCCACACCCTCTCCAGCATTTATTGTTTCTAGATTTTTTGATGATTACCATTCTGACTGGTGTGAGATGATATCTCATTTTAGCTTTGATTTGCATTTCTCTAATGATTAAAGATGTTGAGCATTCTTTCATGTGTTTGTTGGCAGTCTGTATATCTTTGGAGAAATGTCTATTTAGGTCTTCTGCCCATTTTTGGATTGGGTTGTTTGTTTTTTTGTTATTGAGCTGCATGAGCTGCTTATAAATTTTGGAGATTAATCCTTTGTCAGTTGCTTCATTTGCAAATATTTTCTCCCATTCTGAGGGTTGTCTTTTGGTCTTGTTTACGGTTTCCTTTGCTGCACAAAAGGTTTTAAGTTTCATTAGGTCCCATGTGTTTATTTTTGTCTTTATTTCCATTTCTCTAGGAGGTGGGTCAAAAAGGATCTTGCTGTGATTTATGTCATAGAGTGTTCTGCCTATGTTTTCCTCTAAGAGTTTGATAGTTTTTGGCCCTACATTTAGGTCCTTAATCCATTTTCAGCTTATTTTTGTGTATGGTGTTAGGGAGTAATCTAATCTCACACTTTTACATGTCCCTGTCCAGTTTTCCCAGCACCACTTATTGAAGAGCTGTCCTTTCTCCACTGTACATTCCTGCCTCCTTTATCAAAGATAAGGTGACCATATGTGCGTGGGTTTATCTCTGGGCTTTCTATACTGTTCTATTGATCTATCTTTCTGTTTATGTGCCAGTACCATACTTTCTTGATTACTGTAGCTTTGTAGTAGAGTCTGAGGTCAGGGAGCTTGATTCCTCCAGCTCCATTTTTCGTTCCCAAGATTGCTTTGGCTATTAGGGGTCTTTTGTGTTTCCATACAAATTGTGACATTTTTTGTTCTAGTTCTGTGAAAAATGCCAGTGGTAGTTTGATAGGGATTGCATTGAATCTGTAGATTGCTTTGGGTAGTAGAGTCATTTTCACAGTGTTGATTCTTCCAATTCAAGAACATGGTATATCTCTCCATCTATTTGTATCATCTTTAATTTCTTTCATCAGTGTCATAATTTTCTGCATACAGGTCTTTTGTCTCCTTAGGTAGGTTTATTCCTAGATATTTTATTCTTTTTGTTGCAATGGTAAATGGAAGTGTTTCCTTGATTTCACTTTCAGATTTTCCATCATTAGTATATAGGAATGCCAGAGATTTCTGTGCATTAATTTTGTATCCTGCTACTTTACCAAATTCATTGATTAGCTCTAGTAGTTTTCTGGTAGCATCTGTAGGATTCTCTATGTGTAGTATCATGTCATCAGCAAACAGTGACAGCTTTACTTCTTCTTTTCCGATTTGGATTCCTTTTATTTCTTTTTCTTCTCTGATTGTTGTGGCTAAAACTTCCACAACTATGTTGAGTAAGAGTGGTGAGAGTGGGCAACCTTATCTTGTTCCTGATCTTAGTGGAAATGGTTTCAGTTTTTCACCATTGAGGATGATGTTGGGTGTGGGTTTGTCATATATGGCCTTTATTATGTTGAGGAAAGTTCCCTCTATGCCTACTTTCTGCAGGGTTTTTATCATAAATGGGTGTTGAATTTTGTCGAAAGCTTTCTCTGCATCTATTGAGATGATCATATGGTTTTTCTCCTTCAATTTGTTAATATGGTGTATCACGTTGATTGATTTGCATATATTGAAGAATCCTTGCATTCCTGGAATAAACCCCACTTGATCATGGTGTATGATCCTTTTCATGTGCTGTTGGATTCTGTTTGCTAGTATTTTGTTGAGGATTTTTGCATCTATGTTCATCAGTGATATTGGCCTGTAGTTTTCTTTCTTTGTGACATCCTTGTCTGGTTTTGGTATCAAGGTGATGGTGGCCTCGTAGAATGAGTTTGGGAGTGTTCCTCCCTCTGCTATATTTTGGAAGAGTTTGAGAAGGATAGGCGTTAGCTCTTGCCTAATTGTTTGATAGAATTCCCCTGTGAAGCCATCTGGTCCTGGGCTTTGGAAGGAAGATTTTTAATCACAGTTTCAATTTCAGTGCTTGTGATTGGTCTGTTCATATTTTCTATTTCTTCCTGATTCAGTCTCAGAAGGTTGTGCATTTCTAAGAATTTTTCCAGTTCTTCCAGGTTGTCCATTTTATTGGCATAGAGTTGCTTGTAGTAATCTCTCATGATCTTTTGTATTTCTGCAGTGTCAGTTGTTACTTCTCCTTTTTCATTTCTAATTCTATTGATTTCAGTCTTCTCCCTTTTTTTCTTGATGAGTCTGGCTAATGGTTTATCAATTTTGTTTATCTTCTCAAAGAACCAGCTTTTAGTTTTATTGATCTTTGCTATCGTTTCATTCATTTCTTTTTCATTTATTTCTGATCTGATTTTTATGATTTCTTTCCTTCTGCTAACTTTGGGGTGTTTTTGTTCTTCTTTATCTAATTGCTTTAGGTGCAAGGTTAGGTTGTTTATTCGAGATGTTTCCTGTCTCTTAAGGTGGGATTGTATTGCTATAAACTTCCCTCTTAGAACTGCTTTTGCTGCATCCCATAGGTTTTGGGTCGTCGTGTCTCCATTGTCATTTGTTTCTAGGTATTTTTTAATTTCCTCTTTGATTTCTTCAGTGATCACTTCATTATTAAGTAGTGTATTGTTTAGCCACCATGTGTTTGTATTTTTTACAGATCTCTTCCTGTAATTGATATCTAGTCTCATGGAATTGTGGTCGGAAAAGATACTTGATACAATTTCAGTTTTCTTAAATTTACCAAGGCTTGATTTGTGACCCAAGATATGATCTATCCTGGAGGATGTTCCATGAGCACTTGAGAAAAATGTGTATTCTGTTGTTTTTGGATGGAATGTCCTATAAATATCAATTAAGTCCATCTTGTTTAATGTATCATTTAAAGCTTGTGTTTCCTTATTTATTTTCATTTTGGATGATCTGTCCATTGGTGAAAGTGGGGCGTTAAAGTCCCCTACTATGAATGTGTTACTGTCGATTTCCCCTTTTATGGATGTTAGTGTTTGCCTTATGTATTGTGGTGCTCCTATGTTGGGTGCATAAATATTTACAATTGTTCTATCTTCTTCTTGGATTGATCCCTTGATCATTATGTAGTGTCCTTCTTTGTCTCTTCTAGTAGTCTTTATTTTAAAGTCTATTTTGTCTGATATGAGAATTGCTACTCCAGCTTTCTTTTGGTTTCCATTTGCATGGAATATCTTTTTCCATCCCCTCACTTTCAGTCTGTATGTGTCTCTAGATCTGAAGTGGGTCTCTTGTATACAGCATATATATGGGTCTTGTTTTTGTATCCATTCAGCCAATCTGTGTCTTTTGGTGGGAGCATTTAGTCCATTTACATTTAAGGTAATTATCGATATGTATGTTCCTATTCCCATTTTCTTAACTGTTTTGGGTTCGTTATTGTAGGTCTTTTCCTTCTGTTGTGTTTCTTGCCTAGAGAAGTTCCTTTAGCATTTGTTGTAAAGCTGGTTTGGTGGTGCTGAGCTCTCTCTGCTTTTGCTTGTCTATAAACGTTTTAATTTCTCCATCAAATCTGAATGAGATCCTTGCTGGGTAGAGTAATCTTGGTTGCAGGTTTTTCTCCTTCATCACTTTAAATATGTCTTGTCAGCCCCTTCTGGCTTGCAGAGTTTCTGCTGAAAGATCAGCTGTTAACCTTATGGGGATTCCCTTGTGTGTTATTTGTTGTTTTTCCCTTGCTGCTTTTAATATGTTTTCTTTGTATTTAATTTTTGACAGTTTGATTAATATGTGTCTTGGCGTATTTCTCCTTGGATTTATCCTGTATGGGACTCTCTGTGCCTCCTGGACTTGATTAACTATTTCCTTTCCCATATTAGGGAAGTTTTCAACTATAATCTCTTCAAATATTTTCTCAGTCCCTTTCTTTTTCTCTTCTTCTTCTTAAACCCCTGTAATTCGAATGTTGCTGCATTTAATGTTGTCCCAGAGGTCTCTGAGTCTGTCCTCAGTTCTTTTTATTCTTTTTTCTTTCTTCTGCTCTGAAGTAGTTATTTCCAATATTTTATCTTCTACGTCACTTATCCATTCTTCTGCCTCAGTTATTCTGCTATTGATCCCATCTAGAGTATTTTAAATTTCATTTATTGTGTTTCTAATTGTTGCTTGATTCATCTTTAGTTCTTCTAGGCCCTTGTTAACTGTTTCTTGCATTTTGTCTATTTTATTTCCAAGATTTTGGATCATCTTTACTATCATTATTCTGAATTCTTTTTCAGGTAGACTGCCTATTTCCTCTTCATTTGTTAGGTCTGGTGGGTTTTCCTCTTGCTCCTTCTCCTGCTGTGTGTTTTTCTGTCTTCTCATTTTGCTTATCTTACTGTGTTTGGGGTCTCCTTTTTGCAGGCTGCAGGTTTGTAGTTCCCGTTGTTTTTGGTGTCTGTCCCCAGTGGCTAAGGTTGGTTCAGTGGTTGTGTAGGCTTCCTTGTGGAGGGGTCTAGTGCCTGTGTTCTGGTGGATGAGGCTGGATTTTGTCTTTCTGGTGGGCAGGTCCACGTCTGGTGGTGTGTTTTGGGGTGTCTGTGGACTTCTTATGATTTTAGGCAGCCTCTCTGCTAATGGGTGGCGTTGTGTTCCTGTCTTGCTAGTTGTTTGGCATAGGGTGTCCAGCACTGTAGCTTGCTGGTCGTTGAATGAAGCTGGGTGCTGGTGTTGAAATGGAGATCTCTGTAAGATTTTCGCCATTTGATATTATGTGGAGGTGGGAGGTCTCTTGTGGACCAGTGTCCTGAAGTTGGCTCTCCCATCTCAGAGGCACAGCACTGACTCCTGGCTGAAGCACCAAGAACCTTTCATCCACATGGCTCAGACTCCTCAGTTTGGGATGATTCATTGTCTATTCATGTATTCCACAGATGCAGGGTACATCAAGTTGATTGTGGAGCTTTAATCCGCTGCTTCTGAGGCTACTGGGAGAGATTTCCCTTTTTCTTCTTTGTTCTCACAGCTCCCAGATCTCAGCTTTGGATTTGGCCCCGCCTCTGCGTGTAGGTTGCCGGAGGGGGTCTGTTCTTCGCTCAGACAGGACAGGGTTAAAGGAGCAGCCGCTTTGGGGACTCTGGCTCACTCAGGCCAGGGGGGAGGGAGGGGCACGGAGTGCGGGGCGAGCCTGCGGCGTCAGAGGCGGCATGACGTTGCACCAGCGTGAGGCGCGCCATGCACTCTCCTGGGGAAGCTGTCCCTGGATCCCAGGACCCCAGCAGTGACAGGCTGCACAGGCTTCCAGGAAGGGCAGCATGGACAGTGACCTGTGCTCGCACACAGGCCTCTTGGTGGCGGAAGCAGCAGCCCCAGCGTCCCACGCCCGTCTCTGGGGTCCACTCTTTCAGCCGCGGCTCGCGCCCGTCTCTGGAGCTCCTTTACGCAGCGTTCTTAATCCCCTCTCCTCGCGCACCAGGAAGCAAAGAGGTAAGAAAAAGTCTCTTGCCTCTTCGGCATATCCAGACTTTTTCCCAGACTCCCTCCCGGCTAGCTGTGGCGCATTAGCCCCTTCAGGCTGTGTTCACGCCGCCAGCCCCAGTCCTCTCCCTGCGCTCCAACCGAAGCCCGAGCCTCAGCTCCCAGCCCCCACCCGACCCAGCGGGTGAGCAGACAAGCCTCTCGTGCTGGTGAGTGCTGGTCGGCACCGATCCTCTGTGCGGGAATCTCTCCGCTTTGCCCTCCACACCCCTGTTGCTGTGCTCTCCTCCGAGACTCGGAAGCTTTCCCCCTCCGCCACCCGCAGTCTCTGCCTGCGAAGGGGCTTCCTAGTGTGTGGAAACCTTTCCTCCTTCACGGCTCCCTCCCACTGGTGCAGGTCCCGTCCCTATCCTTTTGTCTCTGTTTATTCTTTTTTCTTTTGCCCTACCCAGGTACGTAGGGGAGTTTCTTGCCTTTTGGGAGGTCTGAGGTCTTCTGCCAGCGTTCAGTAGGTATTCTGTAGGAGTTGTTCCACGTGTAGCTGTATTTCTGGTGTATCTGTGTGGAGGAAGGTGATCTCCGCGTCTTACTCTTCCGCCATCTTCCCTGGAAGTCCGCTAGAATTACTTCTATATGCAAAATGATTTTGATTTGTTTCTACACGTATACATAATCTATATAGCTGCATTGGTATATAATTGAGAGAAAACACACCAAAATACTACCAGAAGTGGAATTGTGAACAATTTTTATTTTCTTTATAAGTGTTGTTTTCTTTATCATACTTTTCTATATGTCTATATTTTCTACAATGAACGTGTATAATTTTATGTTTAGAATAAAATAAACTCTCTAAAAATAGAAAAGGAATTTGTATACAAAGAGCAGTATAAGAAAGGAGGTTCTATAATGTGGCAAATGGAAATAGTCTTGCTTGAAATAATGCAACACACCAGCTAAAAAGATTGTTTGATGCATCACGTAAATTCATTTTCTTCTTTAGTCGAGTGAGAGATGCATTCGCAGCTGGGAATGCAGCTGACCATTTAGTAAGAGTACTCCTACATTCAGTTAGTACCCTTTATTTAGTCAACAAGATGCCAGTGATAACAATACTGTTAACAGGGACAGTTCCTTATTAGGATACGTCCTGGCAGCCAGGCTCTGTGGAAAATACTCTATTCATATTATCTCATAATATCCAAAAATTTGCTATTGTGATTCCCTTTTACATATGAGGATATTTAGATCCACAGAGATTGTGAGTTGCCCGATTTAGGCAGTGAGGGAATGGCAGATTCTCCTGCTTTCCCAACCTTTGATATACGGGAAAATACTGACAATTTGGGAAGAAAGAAGTTATATTGTGATATGTAGAATAATTGGCCACCAAAAGGTGATAATTCAGTAGTTCAGTAAAAGAGAGATAACGAAGTGAGTCCTGTTGGGCAGACCCACCTGGAGCCTTGGAAGTACTTGATAACATCCATCAAGAAGTGGCCAGACTACTTTTTCAGTTTTGTGTGCAGCTGTTGAGATAGACCGTTTAATCAATGGAGAATTTCAGGCCATTCTTTTTCTTCCCATTATTGGCTAGTTGTAAACTCTGTACTTGGTTGAAAGACACCACAGAACCAAGTGATGAACAAGAAGGGATAACTTAGTAGGGGAATGAAAGCAGAATTTTAAGAAACTGCTGATGTTTAGGAAATGAAAGGGGCTGATAATAGCAATTAATGATTGTGAAATCTGGGCCTCTGCCGTGAGTCTTAAAACCAGTTCTAAAACAGAAGAAGATTAAAATACGTATTGATCTGCTGATGGGCCAAAGGTAAAGTTTAAAAGCAAAGCATTGACCAGTATGTATTATGTTAATTAAACCCTTCTCTGCGAAGTGAATAAACACAGGCTGATAACTAGTATCTGTGAGTTCCTGAATTGATTCTGCATTGAGCATACTTCAAAGATGCGGGGCCATGTCCGTCTGCAATCACCTTCAGAAAGGCTGTCTTGTGGCAGAGGGAGGCCATAAGACACTCAAAGTTCTCGTGTGCAACTGATCCCCCTACTTACTATACTAATGCAGCAGCTGTAATAGCAACAGGCTTTGAAGTGAAAGCTTTGCTGGGGTTATGCACTCATTAAAAACTACCACGCTTTCATACAATCCAAGAACTCTAATGGGAAGGATTTCACATTAAGAGAGGAACAAGAACCCAGATTGCCCCTATCTGTGCCCTCTTGCTTGCTTGCTTGGCACCCACTGAAGATGTGGACCATCTCTTTCAACTTTAGACAGAACAGTCTGTAAAAGTGTTGAGGACCTCAGAGAACTTGCCTATTGACTTACATGTAGGTCAATGTTTCCATTCTGCTGTTTATCTCATTTGTTTTTTTCACATATGGCCGATTAACACAGGTTCTGCAAGGATCCTAAGGGGCTGGGGAGCATGGTAATTAAGAAATACTATGGGAATTTAGAGTGTGGTAAAGGTGGTATTTCAAATCACTGGAGAAAGATAGATTGTTTAATACATGGCGTTAGAATTACTGGCAGCCACTTGGGAAAAAATAAAACTAGATCACTTATGTGGAAATAAATGCCAGAAAAAAAATTTTAATACTTAAAACTATGAATGTACTAGAAAAATACATAGATGATTTGTTTTTCATAATATTGGCATGGAAAAGGTCATTCTAAAAAAAAAAAAGGAGAAAAGAAAAGGTCATTCTAGGCACAACTCCAAACCTAAAATCTATAACAGAAAATACTCATAAATTTGACTATGTACACATTTTAAATTTTATAGAGAAAAACATACCACAAGCAATGTCAAAAGATAAACAACAAACCTGAGAAAAATATTTGTAACACATATCAGAAAATGAGCTAATTTCTTTAACATTTAAAGAACTCTTAGAAATCAGTATGAAGAAGATAAACACTCCAATAAAAAATGGGTAGACATGGAACATCAATTCCCAGAAACTAAATACAAGGAGATTCACTGCAGCCTTATTTATAATAGCCAAATCCTAGAAATAAAAGTTCTTCAATGACATGGCTTATTAACTAAGTATGATAACAGCTGTTAAAAGGAATGAAGTAGAGATACATATATTGATATGGAAAGATGTTCACATGTCCAAAACAATAGTTTTAAGTTAAAGATACCCAGCAGGTTGCATAACAGTGTTTACTATAATCCCATTTGTATATAGAAATATATATCAACCTGGAAGGATATACAAGTTAATGGTTAACTCTGGGGATCAGGACTGGAATTTAAAAGGATAATTTTAGTTCTGTGTTGTTTGAATTTACATTATATTATTTTTAAAATAATCTTCAACATGACTTAAATAAATAAATATGAAGGCAAATTTTGGTAAAGCCTCAAACTATGTAATGAGAATGGAACAGAAGAACAGATACATCACACATTGAGAAAGAATAATCCACAAGGCTTAGTCATGAATTAGTATAGGGTTACGGAATTGTATCCTTGCGTCCTGGGTCTCATATTCTTTAACCATCTGTGTCAATCTGGGAAGCAGGCACTGAGCCAGAGTTGGGAGTGCAAGAAGTGTACTGAGGAGTAAAGCCTGTGAAAGGTCGATGGGGAGGGAGCCGGACTGGGGAGGGAGCCTTCAGAGTGTGTTATTCTGACACCTAGAGAAGGCAAAGAAGTGAAGGACTAGGCAGGGAGAGACTCCAAACTCATGCTGGTCATATAGAGCCAATCCAGCGTGAGCTCTAGAGCAGATACGCCTATTACAGGAGACTTGTTTTGGGCAGAGATGGCCAGACCCTCTGACCCCCACCATGCTCAGCAGTTGGCTGGGGGCTGCCAGAGGAGCATGGCCTCGCCTTCTGCACTGTTGAAGATCTCAAAGGTCCAGCAGCTGGGGGCTCTTAGTTCCAGGACTCCTTGCATCAGAACAGCAAGTTCTTTCTTAAAGGGAGAGCAGGTCAACACCTCCTTGGCTACCAGAGTCCAGATCCACTTCATATATGTTCAAAGAGTAGCTCTTCCAGGTTGCCAGTGGGCCTCTCTTTGGGAGAGGAAATTTAGAAGAGTGAGGTTAGAAGGACACACCACAGCCCCTGTTGCTGCATTTGGTCTCAGAGCTGCAAGTGATACTCACACTCTCCCTCCTCTACTATCTGTCCCAAATTCCCCTTGCCCTCAGCTCTCACCTCTACTGGTCTCAATGACTTATCTGGTGACATTACCCAAATCCTCATTCCTGAGGGATCTGAGCCTCGGATAACCCATCCCTTTCTCGGGCCTTTGTTCACTATCAAAACAGGGCAGGGAAGTACCAGAATGGGGATGCTATTGGCCGCAGGGGTAGGATAATTTCTCATTGTGTGGGAGTCACATAGCACACACCCCGCCTCCCTCTCACCCCGCAACCGCCATCATTGTGAAATCCAAAACATGCGCACACAGTTCCATATGTCTCTGGCCAAGATCTATAAAAGTCAAAAAGTTTGTAAACTTACAAACCCAAAGCCTTTTCTCTCCAGATTGTTGTCTATAAAATAACTTTGAAAAACAAAAACTCAACTTTACTGCTTGCAGCCACCCTCCTTCAGGCAATGTGCATCTCCCAAATTGTCTAAATGAGATATGTATCTGTGACAAGGAGGTGTGGGTGAAAAACAAACTGTTTAATACTTGAAAAGGTTTGAAGTGAAAAAAAATTTTTTTAATCATCTTTAATGCTCTCCATTTTCCAGTAAAGCTGAGGTCAGGCCATCAGCCAACTGAAGGTGGGGAAGGAGCTGTTGGAGACTGGAGGAGAGGAAAGAAGATGTGAAATACTCATCTCAGAGTGGGGAAGAATGCTTCTTAGATGGAGCCCGTCAGCTCAGCTGTGTGATTTTCTCCAGCGGTTGTTCAGGTGAAGGCATGAAGATTGTCGGGTTCATTCTGGAATGGGGTTTGCTCCAGACACAAGTGGAGACAGGAAAGCAAGTGGAGGGCACTTGTGAGGAGGTGCTTATACTGAGGAGCCGTAGCACCTGGACTGGACAAGGATTGACACGCCTTCCCACCTTTATGTATTTAACATCTCCTTGTCATCTGGCTCCTCTTAAGACTGGTTCAGGTCCCCACAATCTTAGAAATGTCCTTTCTTGGCCCCATTCGCATCCCTGTCCAGCCTCCACTCTGTCTTTGGCTTCTCCTTCACAGCTAGATTTCTCAAAAGGTTTGTCTGTACTGTGATCTCCATTTCCTTGCCTCTCATCACTCAACCCACTCCACACGGGCTTCCGTCTCATTCATGAACCTGTACAGTCTCATAAAAGTCACCCATGACTTCTAGGCCACTAAGTCCAATGGATATTTAGGAACATATTTTAGTGTTACCTTATTTGCTCTCTCAGGAGGATTTGGCACTTTTGAGCATTCACTGCTTCTTGGAATACTTTTGTCCCCCTAGCTTCTGTGACATTCTCTTTGTTTTCCCTCCTTCCTCAATGACTGCTCCTTCATTTTCTTTATTCTTGACTCATCCTCTTCTGCCTTACTTTTCCATTTAGGATCGAGTTTGGATGTACTTAACAGAAAAAAAACAGTAGCTTAAATAAGATAGAAGAGTAATTCTTTTACAAACAAGGAAGCCCAAAGATAGGCCATACAGGAATTCAATGTCTATCTTTCTGTTTCATCATCCTAGCATCCTCAAGGTCACCTCATGGTCCAAGATGGCCGCCATCACATCCATGTGCCAGGAGGCATCTAAAGGCAGGGAGAAAAGGCAAAATGTTGTACCTTCTAGGTGAGTCATTAGAGGGCTTCTTGTAAGCCCCACACACCCCTTGGTCCACATTCTGTTGACCTCCCAGCTATAACAGATGCTGGGAAATAGTGTCTTTTTTTTTTTTTTTGCGGTACACGGGCCTCTCACTGTTGTGGCCTTTCCCGTTGCGGAGCACAGGCTCCGGACGCGCAGGCTCAGCGGCCATGGCTCCCGGGCCCAGCTGCTCCGTGGCCTGTGGGATCTTCCCGGACCGGGGCATGAACCCGTGTCCCCTGCATCGGCAGGCAGACTCTCAACCACTGCGCCACCAGGGAAGCCTGAAATAGTGTCTTTTAACTGAATAGTCAGGGCCCTATTACCAAGGAAGAAGGGGAGGATGGATACTGGGAAGCTGATCAGCAGTTAGATTTGGATATTCCTGGGGGCCTTATCCTGAAACCCTGTCTTTCTCATCCTATACTCTTTTTAGACACACTCATCCATGTCCATGGCTTTCAATACCATGTTACACCATTGATTACAAACCCATCTTTTTTCAGTGCTTCATGCTCCCTTAGCAGAGCTTTTTTGGTAGACCGTTGGCCTTAAAATCCTGCATGAACACTATATTGTGAGCTTGCACTTGCACCCAGGTATACCCACAACCTAGTACAGAGCCAAGGTTCAGGAAACATCACTTGAATGCAAATAATGTCAGGACTGGGGAAACCAAAGGAGCCCAGAAAGGAAAGGGCCATGGGAGCCATTTCTCTATGATGCAACTCTCATGTTGGGGGTCTCTGGGGTCACTGAGGAGGAGTGAGAGGGCCAAACTGCCCTGCTTCCATCTCTGCTCATTCCAGGGAGAGACCCTTTGCTGCCTGCACAGGCTTTGCCTCCTGCTTGTTCATTCCTCAGTGATACATCTGCACGGATATCCCTGCAGAAGCCTAGCTAGCCTGGAGTATCTTGTAAGCAGTCTGGCTATTAAAACTATTCAGTCCAAGAAGGTTTTATTTTATCGAACCTTATAGAATTATATAAAGTTTGGGTAATGAGGACCATTCACATCAAATCCACCCATAGGAAGTAGGTGAAGGCCTATTTTGTAGAGGAGCTAGGCTGCCTCACCTCCACAAAGCACACACACAGAGGCATACTTGAGAACATTCCCATTTCCACTGTAGTTAAATCAGCAATTTCTTGTTTAGGTTTCTACCCTATGCTAGATACTCTCTTAAAGGCATTTGGGATGTAAGGATATAAATTACTCAGAATAGGAAGTAGTTCTATTTTTTTCTGAATTTTAATAATGAAGAATTGAGGAGGATCAATCCTTGTTTTGGAGCAAAAAGAACATTATTTATTTTTAACAGAGTTGCCAGCATTCAATTTGCCTGTAAAGCAGTTTTTAGATCTAGGAGATAATTGCCATTAACTGTCTACTTTCAAGATTTTTTTTTCCTCAAATTTATTTTTATAGCAGCCCAAGTAAAATATATTTTGTTAAAAATTAGTTCCACTTCCCTTCCAAATAATATTGGACTAAATGAATCAGAAGTTTATCTGGATTAAAAAACACAGACACAGGGCTTCCCTGGTGGCACAGTGGTTGAGAGTCCGCCTGCCGATGCAGGGGACACGGGTTTGGGCCCCGGTCCGGGAAGATCCCACATGCCGCGGAGCGGCTGGGCCCTTGAGCCATGGCTGCTGGGCCTGTGCGTCCGGAGCCTGTGCTCCGCAACGGGAGAGGCCACAACAGTGAGAGGCCTGTGTACCGCAAAATAAAAAACACACAGACACAAATGCATGTCACTTATAGTCACGTCATTCTTGTTAAAGGCATTTAGGTTTTCTCAGTTTTCTACCAATTTGCCTACTGACATATGTGGTTGCCTTTCTGCTTTAGTAAGACAATATTAGAACTACTAAGTGATTCTCATTTACTTACCAGAAAGAACCATAAGGGAAATTATCAAAAAAGCTTAAAGATAGCATATCAGAGGTAAGAATATATTTTCTTGAAGCCCAAATTTGAAATAAGACATAATTCTTATTTAAAAAAAAAATTTTTTAAGTAAGAATATTTCTAATTGGAGAATCAACAGTAGAGCTAAGGAAAAGCAATTGTGATATACCAGGTTCAGTAACAGAGTTCCCAGAGACTGTACCCCAATACTTGATGTCCAGTTTTATGGCTGGGATAGGGATGGGAGGGTCAGTGTCCACAATTTCAAAGTGACCAGAAGTTTCTGTTTCAGCTAGAAGTAGACACTGACTTCCCACCTGAAGGCAGACGGCTCTTTTGATTTGGGAATGACATTTTTGTGAATTCCTCAGTTCTGCAAAGTTAAAGCTGGATCTTTTTCTGAGGTAAAGTATTTAAGGTAAAGAGGACATAAACTGTTCTCCATAATAATATTTTTAAAAAATCCTTGCTGTGACCAGAGTTACATCTTTTCACAATTATAGTGATGATGACTTGGAGAAAGAAAAGATTTTCTCCTCCTTCAGGCAAAGGGAGAGTTGGGGGACTTGTGAGGACATGCTTATCTGGGGGCAGTCTGCTGATACTGGCACTAGGATGATGACCAGAGGACTAAGGTGGGAGATTGCCAGTGGATGCTTTGTGGATAGCAAGGTGGAACGTAGGACAGCAATACCCTATATCCAATTGTGTGTTACTGTCTCCTGTGTGGTAATTTCTTCCTGCTTACCCCAGGCCTTCAGTAAAATTGTGTTAGGTGTTACTGCATAGACTTAGCTGTGTTTTGGCAATTAAGAGTGAGGCTTGTGGCCATGCTTGGGGCCCAGAAATCCAAGGAGAGGGGCAACAATCATAAGCCATGACAAAATGGCAAGAACTGGAGTGGCAGAGAGAGATGGCTGCATTTCAGGACAAGTGGCCATTAGGACAGAATCATGGGACACCTAAGCATGTCCTGGGCTCTCTCAGGAAGACTTGAGGAAAGCCTGATTTAAAAAATGACATTTCTGGGCCTCCCTGGTGGCACAGTGGCTGAGAGTCCGCCTGCCGATGCAGGGGACACGGGTTTATGCCCCGGTCCGGGAAGATCCCACATGCCACGGAGTGGCTGGGCCCGTGAGCCATGGCTGCTGAGCCTGCGCGTCCGGAGCCTGTGCTCTGCAACGGGAGAGGCCACAACAGTGAGAGGCCCGTGTACCGCAAAAAAAAAAAAAAAAAAAAAAAAAAGAGGTTTCTGCATTCATGAAAAGTAGGAACTTTGGCTATACTAAATGGTATTAAAGGGAGGGATGACTTCTGAAGGTTAAGAATGTGGGGACATCTATGTCACAGACTTAGATCTTAAAAGAAACCTAGTAAGGGTGACAAGACCATTCAATGGGGAAAGAATAGTCTTTTCAACAAATGATGCAGGGACAACTGAATAACCACATGCAGAAGAGTGAAGTTGGACCCTTATATCATATACTATAAATATTAACTCGAAGTAGATCAGAAACCTAAATTTCAGAGCTATAAACTATAAAACTCTGAGAAACCATGGAGTAAATCTTTGTGACCTCAGATTTGACAATGGAACATTAAATATGACACCAAAACATGAACAACAAAAGAAAAAATAGATAAATTGGATGTCTTCAAAATTAAAAACTTTGTGTATCAAAGGATATGACCAAGGGTGTGAAAAGATAAACCATAGAATGGAAAAAATACTTGCAAATTATACTTGCAATAAGGAGCTTGGATCCAAAATATATAAGAACTCTTACAACTCAATAATAAGAAGCAAATAACTCATTACAAAATGGACACAGGATCGGCATGGACATTTCTCCAAAGAAAATATCCAAAGAGCCAATAAATGCATGAAAAGATGCTCAACCTCTTGCAAATCAAAGCCTCAAAGAGAACACTTCAAACCCAGCTGTATGGGGATATTAAAAATAGTCTGGTAATAACAAGTGTTGGTGAGGATGAGGGGAAATCGGAACCCTCACACATTGCTGGTGGGAATGTAAAATGGTGCAACCACTTTTGAAAGCAGTCTAGCAGTTTCTCAAATGGTTAAACATAGAGTTGTCATGTGACCCAGCAACTCCACTCCTCAATATATACTTAAATGACAACATAGGTCCACATAAAATCTTACACAGGAATGTTTATAGTAGCATTATACATAATAGTAAAAAATGGAAACAACCCTAATATCCACTAACTGATGAATGGGTAAATAAAATCCAGTATATTCACAAAATTGGATATTATTTGGCCATAAAAAGAATGAAATTCTGATTCATGCTATGACATCGAAGAACTTTGAAAACAGTATGCTAAGTGAAAGAAGCCAGCCATAAAACATCACATGTTACGTGATTCTGTTTATATGAAATGTCCAGAATAGGCAAATCTACAGAGACAGAGTTTACATTAATTATTGCCTGGGGTGGGCAGAGGGAGAGTGAGTGCTAGAACATACAGGGTGTCTTTTAGTTGATGAGAAAGGTCTAAAATTGACTATGATAATGGTTGCACATATCTGTAAATACACTAAAAACCATTGAATTGTATGCCCTAAATAAGTAAATTGTGTGATTTCTGAATTATATCTCAGTAAAACTATATATATCATATATATATAAAAGAATACATCTAGTTTGGCTTCCACTTTAGATGCAATTGGACAACTCATCTTTCCAAGGCCAAACTCTTCCATAATGTGAAGGGCTCCCAGGGAAAAGACATCTACCACCTCCTGCAAACAGCCCTCAAGGGCAGAACACTGTCATTCGCTAGTCCATAGACCCTTTCCTACCTTTACTGAGAAATCTTGATGTTCTACATCTCGGTGTCAAATTTAGACAATTTAGACACCTGTAGGGACAAGCCAGGTAGCAGAAATGTCGCTGAGGGTCAGGGGGCCCTGGGGCATTTGGTGAATGGGGGGAGCAGTTGGGAACAGCCACACTCTGACATGCACAAACGTGCAGCCCTGATAACTCACCAGAGACTTTCGAAATTAGAACAGAATGAAACGCCACACAGAGCAAGTACTATGTCAAGCAAGGAAAGCACAGCACTGGGCAAGATCTCTCCCGTGGATCATGGGTTCTTGATTTTTGATCTACAAAAGATGAGCAGTAACTGTAAGTAATGTCACTTTTTCCTTTTCCTGGCTGAATTTTTTTCAATGTTCTCAAGGCCAGGTAGTCTTAGAAAATCATCTTTCTTTCCCTTATTTGCCATCTCTGGTGCTGGTTATGCCCTGTGCTGATGAATTAGTTAAGACCTCCATTTCAACGAGGAAAGCAGCCTGTATCTAACCCCCTGCTTTAGGCCTTCACTACTGGCTTGTATTACCCATCTTAGAGTTGACAGTGTCCAAAGGTGAGGTGGACAGACACGGTGGTCGCCATTTCTTGTGCTTCTGTCATGTCTGCAGTGAGCCTAGCTACCTGCAAAGCCCCACTGGCTCCTTTCTGTTCCCAGCTGCAGCCCTCATTAGTGTTGAATTGATCTCTGGGGCTGCAGCACCTGGTCAATGGCAGACACCCCCCACACACACCAGCCTTCCTCCCCCTGGTGAGAGGTAAAAGGCTGCAGTCCCTGTGGGACGCTTGCGCTTACTGTAAACCCATCCAGACTCCCCACCGCGTGTTTGCACACAGCCCTCGCCTCTTCAGCTCCCTTCTATAAGAGCCCCACTCCACAGTAAACATTTTAGCAAAGTGCATTTTATATGGGGGTGTGAAATGTGAGCTCCAAAGGGACACTTTGTAGTTAAGCGGAAAGAGGACACACTGATTCTCATTCATGAAACACTTACTAATGGTCAAGGGTGAGGACTTGGATTTTATCTGAGCATGGAATTCTACTTCTAAATTCCCCTATTATCTAGAGATCAGCAGGATTAGTTTCACTGGCAAATAATGAGACAGAAAAGGCCCAATTAGAGTATTTAGTCCTTATATAGTAACTTTCATCCAAGTGTTTCGAAGCCTTTTTTGTTAGTCATAAAAAAGTCCTCCACCCCCAACAGCTTGTCATGTAGGTAATACTTGTCAGCTTGGAACCTGAGACAGACCTTCAGTCGAGCCCAGGATCTTGTCCTCTCAGAAGGTTCTTGACACTTATGCATCATCTCATGGACTTTTTCTAATTTCTGCAATCAATTTCAGTGCAAATTTTCATTTGCTGTGTACCCAGGACCTATGAGGGAGCCATTGTGTTATGTAATCCTCTGATTTTTAAAGAGAGGGACACTGATCTCAGGCATAAAATTCTTGAATTATAGAACTGGAAGGGACCTTAGAAATCACTTGGTCCCCTCTCTCTCAAGGTAGATATTATACAGGAGACACAGAGAGGGTGTGCAACTTGCTCAAGGTCACACAGCAAGGTAATGGCTGAGACAGGACTAGAACTCTGGATGTGGAAATTGGGAGGTTGTTTTTTGTCTTTCACAACCACTAACAGAGATGCAGAGATTATGTCAGTGGTTCTAAATATGGTGAATATGCAGTATGAACATTATAATGGTGAAATACAAAGATACCAGCCAACCTTTGAATTTAGGTGATTGAATGGAAGACCACCCTCAATCCCCCCACCTCCCGCCACATATATATAAAAGAGAAAAACAGGACTTCCCTGGTGGTTCAGTGGTTAAGAATCCACCTGCCAATGTAGGGCACACGGGTTCGAACCCTAGTCCGGGAAGATCCCACATGCTGTGGAGCAACTAAGCCCATGCACCACAACTACTGAGCCTGCGCTCTAGAACCCACAAGCCACAACTACTGAGCTCACATGCCACAACTACTGAAGCCCACGCGCCTAGAGCCCGTGCTCCACAACAAGAGAAGCCCCCGCTTGCTGCAACTAGAGAAAGCCCGCGTGCAGCAACAAAGACCCAAGGCAGCCAAAAATAAATAAAATAAAATGAATAAAATCTATCTTTATAGAAAAAAAAAAGGAAAACATCCGTCTAAGAATTCATTTGGTAAGTTAATCACAATGGTGCTAAGATAGGCAGAGTGTGCAGAAAACCGAGCTGGGCAGCCCGAGTTGAGGGTGCAATCTAGTTTTCTTCAAGGGAGAAAGGCTCTGTGTTTAGTGGACTCGCGTCATCTGTCCATTGATCAGATAAACTTTTTTTAGAAGGGCAGGAATAATACATTGGGCCTTTCAGAAACTGAACAAAATATTGCATAAGACTGTACCACTGCTTTCACCCTGATTACATACTCTTCTATCAACTATCTGACTCCTACCTTGGTACCCTAGGTAACAGGGTCCTGGAAAGGTGGGTCCCTCAAGAGTAGATATGACCTTCAATAGGCAGATAGAAAATTCTATCTGCCATTATAAATTAATGCGCTGGCTTTCTGATTTATACATCAATCTCTTATAAGTTTGATTACTGTGAACCATCCAATCATTTCTGGATGAGCCAGTCATCTTCGGACTGTGCAAAACTAAGGACCAGAGATAGGACTGTGATGATCCTCCCTCTCCATTTCCTCCCCACCTCCGTCACCAAACGCTGTAACTCTGAGACCCAGCTGGAGACAGCCTCCTTGTCTCATTATATATTACTAAGTCATACCTAAGAATAGGTGGATTTTAACAAGGAAGAGCAACAGGAGAACATAACATGTAGTGTAACAGAGACTGTGCTTGTGACAAGTTCATGCACGTAGTAGATGAAGCAAAGGGAGAGTCCCTTCTGACGAGGGGACCTTGAGCAGCACCCCAGGGAGCGCGGGCATTGGGGGTGCACATGAGGAACAGCAACTGTGGTCTGAAATACCTCAATCTGGATCCACGTGTAGGGAAAGGGGAGGTGAAAAGAGGAGACTTGAGCTCCTGCCAGAGGCCAGTAATGTGCGTGAATCATGAGAGGTAAGTATTTGCCTGTAGGTTGAAGGGCACTGGACTTCTGTGTATAGGATGTCCTTTAGGGGAAGGTTCAGAGACAGCATTTAGGCTTTAAATGAGGATGATGAGTGGGATTGTGGGATCCCTGGGAAACAATGGTGGAACTGAGTTAGAGGAGTCCCCACATGGGGCTTCAAAGCAGGGATATAGATAGGGCATCTGAGCAGAAACCCTCACAGTGAGTGTCAGTGTATTTTTTTTTTTGGCTGTGTTGGGTCTTCGTTGCTGCGCGTGGGCTTTCTCTAGTTGCGGCGAGCGGGGGCTACTCTTCTTTGTGGTGCACGGGCTTCTCACTGTGGTGGCTTCTCTTGTTGCGGAGCACGGGCTCTAGGTGCGTGAGCTTCAGTAGTTGTGGCTCACGGGCTCTAGAATACAGGCTCAGTAATTGTGGCCTACGGGCTTAGTTGCTCCACGGCATGTGGGATCTTCCCAGACCAGGGCTCGAACCCGTGTCCCCTGCATTGGCAGGCGGCTTCTTAACCACTGCACCATCAGGGAAGCCCCAGTGTCAGTGTATTTTAAAGCCACAGGCAAAAAAGACAATTTCAACAAAGACGTTGAGGAACAGCCACAGAAAGACAGTCCTAGAAGCAGGAATGAAAGACGCCATCTGAGGAAGAGTAGCGGTGTGGAAAACGCTGTGTTTTAAATATTTTGCAGTGTAATTCTCTTAGAGGTGAAGTTTTAATAATCCATATGAACTTATTATTCACAATTTTTCTGAATAATGACAGGCAAAATGGTCTTCTCTGTTGTTAGGAGTGACAACGGAGCCCAATTATGCAGAGTTTCTTTTAATAATGGAGCAGAATGTGCCTACTTTTCAGAGGCACAGCCAGCCAGCAGCCACTGTCACCTTTTCTATCCAACAAAAGGAGAAATTCATCCACTCCTGCATCTGTCCAGACAGCCGCTCAGCATCTACTGAACTATGTACCAGGACTTGGTAAGTGCAGGATAAAAAATGCTAAATAAGACACAGGCCTTGCTCTCCCAAAGCTTATGGTGAATGGAGAAGTCAGAAGGAAATTACAGTAGTGTGAGCTTGTTTCCCTTCTCAGAGGGGGTTCTCACCTCCCCATGCCTCAGTCAGAAGGTTGTCTTGGTTCCTTACCTTCTCAAGGGTCGCTGGCTTTGTCACAGACACTGAGACACCCTAGTGACTCAGAGCCTCATCCCCACTGAGCCCGTGTCCGTCCCTTCTCTGCTGAGCCTGGGGAAATGATGAGAGGAGAGACTCTCCTTTCATTCCCTGATCACTCCGACCTGCTGATAACATCAGACCCACATGGACTGCGCTGCAAATAGGAAGTTCTCTCCTGGAAGTTAGGGCAAACATGGGAGGGAATTGAATGCTGGCTCACTGGGACTGTCTGTGCTGCCCAAGGCAGGCCTTCTAAACGGAAGCCTTCACAGGGAGGGTGTCTCACGTGTGGCCTCCACTGTCTTCTTTGCTCCCGTGCCCATGGCATCCATGAAGGTGGCCTATCTTTTTAACTCTGGAAGACTTCAGGATCTCTGTATTGTTGGTGTGGAGGTTTTACAAGGGTGTATCTAGGTGTGGTTCTTTTCATTCCTCCTGCTGGGAACTCAGTGGACTCCTTTGACATGTAGACTCATGAGCTTTTGTTCTTGTATTGTGTCTGATTGGTCAGAAGTTGGTCCTTCTGGACTGGTAATCTGGGTCTCTCTTCTTACTGAGTCTTAGGTCTTGTTAACTACTTGGTCAGCTTTCTGGGCTATTTCCCTGACTCCAAATTTTCTATCGAAATATTGTTACTATGACACTGATCATTTTTATTCCAAAGAATTCTTTATGGATTGCTGGTTTTTCTTTTATCATAGCAACATGATCTCATTTCATGGATGCAGTTTTGTCTCAAATCTCTTGCAGAATACCAATGAAAGTGATTTTGGTTCACTGAATTATCTCCAGTTTCTCTGGGGTCATTTGTTTGTATTTGTTCATCTCGGTCTTTCTTACTCGTGTTTGTGATTTCCTCATGTCTGATATTCCTTGGTTATCACTTAATGGGTGATTGATGGGGC
Organism: Mesoplodon bidens; assembly: GCF_964165515.1. Taxonomy (NCBI): domain Eukaryota; kingdom Metazoa; phylum Chordata; class Mammalia; order Artiodactyla; family Ziphiidae; genus Mesoplodon; species Mesoplodon bidens. The sequence continues at coordinate 63,078,518 of NC_138162.1, read as the reverse complement.
TGGTGTGCATGGGTGGGGAGTGTAGACTGGGGGGGTGAGTGGGCAGGGAGCCAGCCAGCATCTTGAGAACTCTTAAATGCTTGAATCCAGGGGAGGTTTCAGCTGTGTGGTCCCAGCCCTCACAGTAGCTGCCATAGTTTTCCTGCCTGAGTGCTTGAGCTTCCGAAACTAACATCAGACACCTTCATTTTCTAACTGTCTGAGGAACATCTCCACCAATCAGATCTCCTAGCATTTTCAACTCCTCATGCTCCCAGTATGCTCTCTTCCCTCCCAGTCCTGTTTCCTTCCCTGGGCTTCCTATTTTTGATAGCTACACTATCTTCCCAGTGTTAAAAACCACAGAATAATATCAGACTGATCTTATCCACCACACTTAGTCTGTTCCCGAGCCCTTGAAGATATCTCCTGTCTCTGTCCATCCTCCTCTTCCCATCTTAGCCTCTCCAGTCAGATTGTCATTATTTATTCATTGGAAAAATTCCAAGTTTCCCTTTAGCTTCCTATCTCTCACTGCCAGATTGATGATATTCCCTGAATGAAGTTCTTTTTACATAATTCTGCTGTTCAGAATTCTTCCCTGTATCCCTTCTGTTTACTCATGATGGCCCAACTCCTTAATCTGGTGTTCAAGGGTCCAACCCACTTCTCCCACATTGCTAGCAGGAGGCAAAAACATGCAGGGTGGGTTCTGGGGAGAGATAGGCACAGTCAAGTCTTGGCTCTGATCCTTACAGGGCAAATTATTTGCCCTCTCTTAGCCACAGGTTTCTCAGCTCTAATTTTGGGATAATGAAAGTACCTACTTTATGGATCATTGAGAAGACTTAATGAGATAATGCTAGCAAAAGAAGTAGTACAGGGCCCAGGGCATGATAATAAACAGTATGTAAAAGTTATACTTATGGCTACCATTATTGTTATTGTTATTGTTGAATCCAATATCTTTCAGACAAATTGCCCTCCTCCCTGTTTCCTGACTGAAGCCCATCCCTCCCACTTCTGTGCTCTGGCTCAAGTGCCCTTCCTCTTCTCAACACTTTAAAAAATTGTGGTAAAATAGATGTAACATTGAATCGACCATTTGAACCATTTTTAAGTGTACAGTTTAGTGACACTAAGTACATTCTCATTATTGTGTAACCATCACCATCATCCATGCCCAGAACTTTTTCGTCTTGCCTGACTGAAACGAGAATTCTGCATTTCCTCTCCCCGCCCAGCTCTTGCCAGCCACCATTCTACTTTCTGTCTCTATGAATTGTACTCTTCTAGATACCCCAAATAAATGGAACCGTACAATATTTTATCCTTTTGTATCTGGCTCATTTCAGTTAGTATAATGTCTTTAAGGTTCATGCATGTTGTAGCATGTATCAGAATTTCACTTCTTTTTAAGGCTGAATAATATTCTATCATATGGATCTATCACATTCTTTATCCATTCATCCATCATTGAGCACTTGGGTTGTTTCCACCTTTTGGTTATTGTGAATAATCTTCTGGGAACATGGGTGTGCAAATATCTGTTTGTGTCCCCACTTTCCCTTCTTTTGGGTATGTATCCAGAAGTGGGATTGCTGGATCATATAGTAACTCTATGGTTAACTTGTCGATGAACTGCCATGCTGTTTTCCACAGCAGCTACATACACTGTCAATTTTAATCATCCTTTAAGGTCCAGTTCCGTTGCTACCTCCTCCCTGAAGCTCTTCAGTTCCCTTTCTAGACAGAACTCAGGTAGTGTTGGGATTGGGCCGTGATTGTGCCCCTTGGGAGGCAGTCTACCACCTTGGGTTATGGTGTTTACTTGTAGATCGCCTTCCCTCAGCCCCCTTCAGGAGCAGCTTGTTTCCCACACTGCCTCACTCAGAGCAGGTGCTTGATACAGATTTTGTGAATGAAAGAGTTAATGAATGAATGAAGTAATCACCAGCCTTGCTCTGAATTACCAGGAGATGCTGACACCTCTCAGGGGAAAATGCAGGGGATTAGTGGAAACTCCCCACCCCAGAAGAAGTAAGCTCCCCAGATGCTTTCATACCTGAATGATGGTGGTGAGCTGCTCCCGCTGCATCCTCACAGAGCCAGCATCACGCTCTAAGTGTTGCTTCCTTGGCTCAGTCTGCTCTGTCACATTAAGAAGCAGCATGTGTTGCCAGTGTCTGTCGGATTTGCCTAATAAGGAAAACAGATTGCCACCTGGGTCTGTGGAGACATTTTTGGATGCATTGTATTTAAATTTTGTTTTCATGGAAAATTTATAGCCACCCCCTTCTACTCTAATGTATGAATAATTAGAAGCAATTACGAGGAAATTTAGCAAATTACTAAGCCATCTAGGAGTAAAAATTAGTGTTTATGGTGTTTTTCCTTTGCTGTCTGACAATCCAAAGTGATATATGATGTGCATGCAGACACCGTGCACAGATATCATTCTATGCACCTAGCAGTTTTCCAGTAAGATCATAAAAATCAATGCATGGCAGCAGAGTCTTGTGACATTAAAGGGCCTGCTTAATAAATATTGGATGATGGGGGAGGGGAATGATGAATTTGAGCGGTAGAAAGTTAACTATAAGAGGTTTTATGCTGGTGTATTAGAGATAACTTTTTTAAAGGTTTTTCTTTCTATTTAAAAATGTACATTTTAATTAAAGAAGTTAAGGGGAAAAAAACAGAAAAGTGAAAGAAATTTCAAAAAAGCTGCCCAGACTCTCTACCCTGAGAAGATTATTTTTCCATTTTGGAATATTGACTTTATATTTTCTATGCATGTTTGCATGTTTTATTGTGATAGTTTTTATCATACTGCACAAAAAATTTACTGTTTTGATTTTAAAATTTAATAGAGTCAATTAAACATACCCTCATGTTGCTGTGGGCAAGCCACATAGATAACACATAATTATTTTACATTCCCTATGATTGATCGTAGTTTTAGCTTGTTTCCTTTTTTTTTTTTTTTTTTTTTGACTTCATTGGGACTTCATTGCTGTGCGCCGGCTTTCTCTAGTTGCAGCGAGTGGGGGCTACTATTCATTGCGGTGCACAGGCTTCTCATTGCGGTGGCTTCTCTTGTTGCAGAGCACAGGCTTTAGGCGCACGGACTTCAGTAGTTGTGGCACGCGGTCTCTAGGGCACACAGGCTTCAGTAGTTGCAGCACGTGGGCTCAGTAGTTGTGGCTTGTGGGCTCTAGAGCACAGACTCAGTAGTTGTGGCGCACGGGCTTATTGCTGCATGGCATGTGGGATCTTCCCGGACCAGAGATTGAACCTGTGTCCCCTGCATTGGCAGGCGGATTCTTAACTACTGGACCACCAGGAAAGTCCCTTGTTCCCACTTTTAAACCATTATAAATAATACTGCAGTGGACCTTGTAGTACATACAACTTTTTTCTATATTTTAAAATTAGGATTCTAAGAAGAAGGATTCCTGGGATATAGACTTTTAGAAGTTCTCAATTCTTATTACCTAATTGCTTTCCTAAGGGCTTATACTTATTTGCTCCTTAACCTACGATGTTGAGAATACCTGTTTTGTGGCACCAACACAAGTATTAAGTAGCACTGTGAAAGTATTTTGCTACTTTAAGAGGCAGTTTTTATTTCTTTGGTTGTAACTGAGGTTGGGTGAACTTGGAAACAGTCAGGTTCCATAGCTGGGAATAGAATTCACCTGATCTGGTTTATGGAGAAGATTTATTTCATTACATGCTTTGCAGAAGAAACAGGCCTGCGTTGGGCTCTGAGATATGACTTCGAGAGCTGCATCGCAGAGACCACAGAAAGAACTGCTTCTGCCCTGTGAAGCCACTGCAGCTGGCAGTGGAGAGGGGTGCAGGGGAGTAGTCTCTACAGGAAAACCAGAGCCCACCGCAGTGTTTGCCAGCAGAAATGGTAGAAGGAGCACAAAACACAACCTTGACTCAGTTTTGCCTTCCAATTTAAATCGCACCTAGAACTCTAGGTGCAAGGGAGTCCTGTAAGTGTAGATTTGAGATTTCCAGCTTCTGCGGTACAGGCGGACCCATGAGGAGGAGGGCAGGATGGATGTTAGGAGCTGATCTCCGTATCCCTACAACATCCCAGTATGTCTGGGGTGTTTGTTAACCCGTTTTATTGCCTCTTAAATGAATTGTCATTTTCTAACCCTTTGTAGGCTATCTTGTAAAAGAAACTGCTAGCAGCCAGAAAGACATGATGTCATTATTTCTGAGAAGCTTATAGTCTTGCCCTTAGTAAAACTGAAGGCCAGAAGAAAGTGAGAAAGGGCAGGAGATGATTCCATTGGCTCCCAAACTACAGGGGGGTAGTTTGAAAGTGGATTTCTTTGCACATGTATCAATATTTAAGCAAATTAAGTAATATTTAGCCAAAGAGATAAATTTTTATCTGTATTAACAACAGCATTGTCATTTAAATATTATTATTTTCTCTTCCTGATAATACTTGGACCTTATGCATTCATTAGCTTCTTAAGAAACTTGTTTCCTCATTGAATAAACTATGACCATTTAGGCTTAATCAGTAATAAATCAGATTCCATCGTACCCTCAGCTTACTTCCTAGGGCTGCATAGCCCCAGAGATCACTATTCACACAGAAAGTAATTTGAATGGCACCCTGTAGAGTTGTACTTCTTGCCAGGACCCTGTCAACTCCTCAATTCATTAGAGGGTTGGTTCTACTTTTTCTCCTTACTATGCTTTTCAGAAAGATGCTGATACCCTGGGCAGCTACAGAGGGTTATGGGGGAACTGCGCCCTTAGAAGCCTAGAATAGCCTTTTTTTAGAGATAGTGTGAACTTAGGAGACATCACCTAGGGCCACCAATATTACTCTCCAGAGAAATCCCTTTCTAGTCAGGCCTTTTTGTCATTTGCATTAACAGCCAAGATTGAACAATTTTGCCCATGGATAATAGGCTTTTATTTTTAGGGCTGTTCAGAAGACTGACTAAATCTAAAGAAGTAGTGGATTAATTTAAGAAAGTGGGAACAAATCTGTTGCTTTCAAAATCCCTCTCCAAAGCCTTTGATTTGGGAATTAACTCCTCACCCGTGACTTTTTTGAGTTGCACCATATTGCCCTGCATACCTAGAGGGAGAATTCTGAGCTCTGACCTCTTCTCTCCAGCGGTTCCTAAGAACCAGAATCAAGTCCCTAGAACGAACATCTTTCATATGTTGGTGAGTTGATTTCCATCCAATGCCTGCTAAAAATAAATTGGGTGACCTCTATGGATGGACGGATGAAGGGCCGTCCCAAATAAAGCCTAATTCCTTATGGAAGGGACTTCAAATTCTGTTGTAAGAAGACAGAAGGCTACCAGGTTTTTCAATCATGATTTCTAGTTTTCCCATAGGCAAGAGTTAAGCTGTAAGGACAATCTGGGTTTAGGTAAGGGTTGGTAGGGGTGAGAGAAAGAGAGAGAGAGAGGGAAGTGGCGGGTGGGGGGAAAGACAAGACATGGTTAGAGAAATTTCCCTTGTGGGAAGAGGAATAACCCTCTACCTGGGCAATGCTAAGTCAGTTGATTAGTTGATTTATACCAAGAAGATATAAATACCAGGAGGAGAAAATTCCTTTTTTTTTTCTAGCACTGTTGGTGGTTTTGGAATGGCTACAATCTGTAATTACCATATATTCTCTGTTTTCCAGAACAGTCTGGATTTTAAATACTTGTCTTTTTTATCTCTCTAAAACATCAAAAATATTCTGGAAATGCAAATATTTTGACAAGTGGTTAACTGAATGAATCAAGTCACTAAGTATTACAAATATGCGAATTCATTCTGTTGGTTCTGAGCATGAATTCAAGGACCTCAAATGGAAGCACAGTGTCACTGATTAAGAGCTTCTGGGCAGCAGAGAAGTCATCAATGGACTCTGGCACTGAAAAGTCCCTTAAAATGTAAATTAATTATTCAGAGACTTGTCAAGAGATATTTGGGGTCAGAAAAGGAAAATAGTTACTGAACAAATGAGGTTCTTCTTACAAGTGTGAGCGGGGAAACATGCTACCAACTTCACCAGCAGATGAATAACAAAGATGAATGTAAATACTATACTAATTGTTATGTGCTTTTTGCTATATTATATATTTTTCACTTAAATTTTCCCCTTTCAATAAGACAATTTCTTTAATATATAACTGTGATTTAATTGTTATATTTTTGTAAGCTTTTTCACATAAATAAGTAGTGAGAAATAAATGTAAGAAATAAATATAAGTAAATAAATAAGAAATCAGAGAAACTTCTCTAGTGAGGAAGGCAGGTTAGTTATAGCAGGAATTTGGGAGCTAGCTGGACTAGGAATCAAAGCCAGTTTCTGCCACTTCTAGATGCGCAGTAAATTACTTAATCTGTTTAAGATTTTGGTCTCTTATTTTAAAAATGGAGGAAATAAACATGTCCTAAGTTTATTGTGCTTGGGATTAAATGGTTTTAAAGTGTTTGACCCAGAGTGAGTATTCAGTAAGTGATAACTGCTATGAAAAATACTAATAATGAAATGTGAGCAAAAGTCTTTGAGGGCCTCCCTGGTGGCGCAGTGGTTGAGAGTCCGCCTGCCGATGCAGGGGATACGGGTTCGTGCCCCGGTCTGGGAGGATCCCATGTGCTGCGGAGCGGCTGGGCCCGTGAGCCATGGCCACTGGGCCTGAGCACGGCAGTGAGAGGCCCGCATACTGGAAAAAAAAAAAAAAAAAAAAAAAAAAGTCTTTGAGAGTCAGTACGTTTACTATTTCCCTCCCTCCCTCCCATTTGGCTAGCTGTGCTCTAGATCAGCAGTCCCCAACCTTTTTGGCACCAGGGACTGGTTTCATGGAAGACAACTTTTCCACGGACGAGGGGACGGTTCAGGTGGTAATGCAAGTGATGGGGAGTGGCAGATGAAGCTTCACTCGCTCGCTGGCCCGCCTCTCACCTCCTGCTGTGCGGCCTGGTTCCTAACAGACTTCGGACCGGGGGTTGGGGACCCCTGCTCTAGATGGTGCAGGATCTGTTAGCCTGAGCCCCCGAGTGAGGCCACTGTGGAGGAGACCCCCCTTGCGGATGAGGGGTGAACGTGTAGGATGAGTGAGAAACACACTTTTGCTTTAAGCCAATGATACGTGGGGTTGTTTGTTACTGTAGCCTCAGCAACCTCTCCTGACTGATGCAGGAAGGAACCCAGAGGCTTCCACTGCTAGCCTGTCTAGAACCCAGGGAGAGACAGATGATGAGGACAGCACACTGGACCAGGGGCAATAGGCAGAGTGGCTGTGACTGGAGGGAGGCGAGGGGCACTTCAGCTGTGAGCAGTAGAGTACGTATGGAACCTCGTATCCTAAAGACATTGAAACATGGAAAATACTGCTCACTGGAGATGATACTGAATTTACTGGCTTGGTTCCAGGAAAGTCTCAAGGGAGGTTAAAGGGGTCTAGAGACCTCCCACATGTTTTAATAGCCACCATCTCTTTTACCTATCAAACCCAACAGGATGGAAAGGTCATGTTAATGTCTGCAGAGGGAGGATCACAAGTTGGGTGACTGTGGCTATGAGGCCCCCTGCCCAGCAGTGGGATGCAGCACCGTTGCCTGCTAGGTCTATGGAGAGGCGAGTGACCAGTGGAACCTGCCTCACCCCTTTACCATATCTGTCCGTCAGATTCACCCAGGGGTCCTCCAGAGGGAGTCTGATGTCTATGTCTGGGTTCCTAGAAAAATATTTTGTCTACCAGGATGTATTTTCAAACACAGAAAGTAATTGCTCTGTATTCCCACCAGGTGGGTAGACTTCATTGCTGAACTTGAAATTGACATCATTTGCAAACAAGAAGGCATGAATTTATGGGAAAGCTTCTTCAGGCCCTGTTATGTCTCTTTCTAGGCTCCTACATTCTCTGTAAAGAAGAAAAACGCCAGCATCCCAAGGTGTTCTGCCTCTGATAGAATACAGTGTCCTCCTTAGTCCCACCAGCTGAGTCAGTTGCCTCCTCCTGCAACATAGACCTTTGTAGATGGAAACCCTGGGGTGCTGGCATTTCACCCACATCCAAGAAGTGGATGAGTAATAAACAACCTTCCATACACTGAATTACCAGTCTCCTGGTCAAACCCTGGACAGAGCACCGTCATCTAAATAGTTAATATTCTGATCCATTGTTTCCCCAGTTCTGTTCCATAGAACCCAAGTTCTAGAAGACGTGAATAGGTACCCTGCTACTAAGGGGTTTCAAGGTCAAAGCCTTTGGGAGTATGTTTTATTCATTCCCCTTTCGTGGGCTCAACTGCTTGTTAGCATATTAAAGGCTCTACCAGCTCCTCAAATAAAAATAATCTCTTTGACTCAAATAGATGTAATTAGGTTGGAACTTAACTATGTGTTTCTTTTTTTTTTTTTTTTTTGGCGGTATGCGGCCCTCTCACTGCTGTGGGCTCTCCCGCTGCGGAGCACAGGCTCCAGACACGCAGGCCCAGCGGCCATAGCTCACGGGACCAGCCGCTCCGTGGCATGTGGGATCCTCCCGGACCAGGGCACGAACCCGTGTCCCCTGCATCGGCAGGCGGCCCCTCAACCACTGCGCCATCAGGGAAGCCCTAACTATGTGTTTCTCAAATTCGTTTGAATTTGACCACGAACCCTTTTTAGTACAGCAAAATGATTAACATCCTGAGAAACAATGAACCTTGACACACTGACTTAAGAGTTACTGCCCTAATTTATTCCTCATGACTTGGGGCAACACAACCTCTGGTCTTGTCCAAAGACATAAATTTGTGAGGCTAGAGATGAAATTCATGGGCCATGTTCAGTCCAGCCAGGCTGTTTGCATGAAGTCCCCCAAGGAGTCAGCCCTTTCCAGAATAGGCAAAGATGTTTGTGAATTTCCAGGGTTCATTGGGCATTACCAACTGCTACTTCAACATCTAAAAAAATATTTCACTCTGTATGTTCCAGTAACTGATCATCTCAAGATCAGTAAGGAATTCACCTGATCAGTCCCAACCAAGTGTATTAGTACCAACAAGGCTTCCTGGTGTTCAAATACACTTGTGGTAGACAGAATAATGTTCTCCCTACCCGCCTCTGCCACGATGTCCACATTCTAATCCCTGGAACCTATGAATATGTTACCTTACATGGCAAAAGGGACTTTGCTGATGTGGTTAAGAATCTTGAGATAGGGGGGCTTCCCTGATGGCGCAGTGGTTAAGAATCTGCCTGCCAATGCAGGAGACATGGGTTCGAGCCCTGGTCTGGGAAGATCCCACATGCCGCGGAGCAACTAAACCCGCGCACCACAACTACTGAAGCCCGTGCGCCACAACTACTGAAGCCTGCGCGCCTAGAGCCCATGCTCTGCAACAAGAGAAGCCACCGCAATGAGAAGCTGTCGCACCGCAACAAAAAGTAGCCCCTGCTCGCAGCAACTAGAGAAAGCCCGTGCACAGCAACAGACCCAACACAGCCAAAAAATAAATTAATAAATTAAATCTATTAAAAAAAAAAAAGAATCTTGAGATGGGGAGATGTCCTGGGTGTGCCCACTGTAATCATAAGGGTCCTTATAAGAGGGAGACAAGAGGGTCAAAGATAGAAAAAGGAGATGTAACAAGGGAAGCAGAGGTTGGGGTGATACATTTTGAAGAAAGAGGAAGGGGCCATTAGCCAAGATGTGCAGGCAGCCTCTAGAAATTTGAAAAGACAAGAAAAAAATCCTTCCTTAAAACTTCCAGAAGGAATACAACGCTGCCTAACCCTTGATTTTAGTTTGATAAGACTCATTTTGGACTTCTGACCCACAGAACTATAAATTTGTATTGTTTGAAGCTACTAAGTTTGTGGTAATTTGTTACAGCAACAATAGGAAACTAATACAATGCCTTGATCCTGTACTATCTCAAACTGGCCCAGACCCACATAATCAAACCTAGAGCACCCACTCTAAAAGGAGATTATTTTGAACTAAGAAGAGCCATCCCCTAACATCACATGCTTTCTGCCTAACTCCTGGAAGCTGGAGGCCCTACAAGAGGCATTATACCATAGGGGCGTAAGAGTTATCGGTTGCTGTCATGGCTGCCTCCAAGCATAGAGGGACTGCCTCAAAGGGCATGCTCAGACCCCCAGAAGCAAGGGCAGTCGAGAGACTAAGGAGCACAGGTCCAGAACAGGAACTGTGTGCAGAACAGGGACTGTTGGATGCCGTCTTTTCATGAGTGTGATATTATCTTCTGCTGTACACCATGCAGCCAGTACCGTGAACAATTCCTGCATCCTGGAAAGTAGAGCACATGTCAAGAGGTTGTTCCATTTCTGGAAGTCACATGACCAAAGGAAGTTCTGGCCACGCATCTTGGACACAACAAACAGAAACAATAAGCAAGAGCATATACAGAGAAGGACTATCTACACATAGGGCACCTGAAATTTAGGACCACTCAGAGGTAGCCCTTGGAGGCCCAGCATGTTGGGATGCCTTGTCCTTTAGAATCTGGCACTCTATAGATAACCTCATGAAAATGATCATTTCCATGCCCTGCACAGGATCTCCATCTGCATCAGCTATACTCTTTTTAAAAAAAGATCTTCTACCTTCATGGATTCCCAAGTCACTTCTTGTGTTCTTCCTGTTTGTTTGTTTGGGGTGGGAGGCGTGGAGCACATTGTTCGCTTTTTCATTTCATCCCTTGGTGGGCATCCTGATTTTAGAAGATGCTTTCAAAGACTTTCATCATAATGCTTGCCTAGCCACCCTCTTCTTCCCACAGATTATGGCCAGATGGAGATTATCAGCCAGGCCCCATAGTCACAGCTTTCCTGCAATGACTCCTAAGACAGTGTGATTCATTCACTCAGAAGAATGGGTGTGGTAACCCATCTCTCCCCTCACAGGGGAACCTGTGGTTTTAGAGTCCTCTTCTAGGTAGATCTGAGGACACCCAAACCCTGGCGCACCAGAGCCCGGGTCTCAGCAGATGAATGTGGTATTGGATGAACAGAGAGAACCAACCAGTTGTTAGCAATTCCTTAAACATTTTTACTCATTTGATCACATCTAATTCAGGTTCTCTGGCTGAGAATCCAGACTCTTCCTCCCTGAGGCCTCCAGGATTGCCAAGGAGAGATTCACAGGAAGCTGCTCCAGGCACCTGGATTCCAGCCAGTGGGTTCTCTAGCCCTTGCTCCTTCCCTGCCCTGGGTCTCCTTCTATTTGGCCTCCTGGGCCTAAGTTTCACTTTCTGTTTATCCCACTCTTGGACCCTGATTCTCTCGAATATGCAGCTTTTGGTTTTTTGCTCATCAACTGACAAGGGGAGAAGCACTTACTTTTCCCCATCCTGGGCTCCCATGAAACTGGGCAGAGATAGTCTCTGGCCCCAACTGCTAGGGTACGGAGATAAGACAGGGATGACAATTAAGGGATTAGTGGTATTAGGGAAATCATTGAAACTGGAGACCTAACTGGGTTCTGTGGTCTGAATATGTGTCCCCCTGCCAAATTCATATGCTGAAATCCTAATCTCTAAGGTTGTGGTATTAGGAAGTGAGGCCTTGGGGAGGTGATTAGTTTATGAGGGCAGAACCTTCATGAATGGGATTAGTGCTCCCATGAAAGAGGCTCCAGAGATATCTCTTGCCCTCTTCCACCATGTGAGGACACAGCAGGAAGTTGGCAGTCTGCAACCCAGAGGAGGACCCTCACCTGACTGTGCTGGCACCCTGATCTTGGATTTCCACTCTCCAGAACAGTGAGAAATAGATCTCTGTTGTTTATAAGCTACCCAGTCAGTGGTATTTTATCATAACAGCCCAGGCAGACTAAGACACTGGGTGAGAAGGAAAAAAGAGCTAGAAATGTGGTTTCACTGCATAAAAGACAGTAATAATTAAAGCATTCGTGGAAATGTTTATCAACTATATTTAATAGCATAAAATGATTATGAATATTGGTAAATATGTATTATATTAACATACTGTCACTTTTGATTTCCCCAATTAACCCTCTACGAGTTTATTCAGACTTCATAATGTATTGCTCACGTAGTGTGGTCATATGTTTCCAACCTAGAAAATTAGCAGGTATATTCCTCAGCCTTTTGAGCTATCAGTTCGATGGCTTGACATTGTGCCTGGAGATGCAGGGCAGAGGTAGTTTGGTGGTTTCTCAACCCAAGGCTGAGTAAACAGATGTCCCGGAGTTGATCTTCCCCAGAATAATTGTATACAATGAGCACAAATGTTTAATTAATCAGGAATCTTGTGCTTATTATCTTTTCACTGGGTTTCCAGTGATAATGACCCAGAGGAAAATTCTTTTCCTTTGTCTGAATGATATTTTATTTAAAGGTTTTCATTTCATCATCTGATTTCCTCCCCTTTTCTAGTGAGGGAGACAGAAAGACACTGAAGGAGTGAATACGTGTGCCATCAACAAAAGGCAGGCACACCCAAGCTCAGGCCTGTGGAACGGCCGCAACGCAGCTAGGTGGAGGGCATTCTCACTGCTCGAGTCAATCTCAAAACTATGCTGAAGTCAGAATAATTTAATATTTTATATTCAGTTGATATAAACTTCGTTCCCCCAAATCAAAGTTGGGAGGAAGAAAAGGGAGTTAAGGAAAGGTTTGGCACACAAGAAAATGGAAAGATAGTTGTGTATGAAATGAGGTTTGAGTTTTCAGGACTAAACGTTTACAGTCCAGGCTGGCTCACTAATGAAGGACCTGCTCCCCTAACCTGGTGCACAGCACAAAACATTAATCAGGACATTGTTTGCATTAAAGGGCTGAGTTTTCCGGTGGGTAATCACCAGGGAAACCCAGTCGAGGGTGAACAAGGACGGCGGCCCTGATTAATTAAACATCTGCACCGGGGCTAAAAGCAAAACTTACCCTGTTGGTTGTACAAGAGCTATTGCTATTAATGCCACCAGTGGAACTGGGAAATGTTGTTTGCTAAAATCCACTCCATACGGAAAGCTCAGTGTTCAGGACATATCAGGTTACGTTCCTTCTATGTTAGTTTGGCTTCTTCCTGTGCCACTAGGTGGAAGGGATTTGGGGCAGGGCGATGGTGTACATAGCTCATCTCTTCAAGGAGAAAGCAGCACTTGAGCTAGCCCTGAAGCACAGGTCAAAGTTGGAAATGTGGAGATTTGGGGGAAGGCACCTCTGGGAAGGGCATTCCAGGGTGGGGGACTAACGTGAGCAAAGGCAGGATGTCTGGAATTATATAGAGTGTGTCTTGATAACTACAAGGTCTGGTCTGATTAGAGCCCAGGGGCCATAAAGGTCAGTGGGAATCAGCGTAGCAAAATAAGGCCAAATGTCAGCCTGAGGAGTTTGAGGTTCATTCTGAAAGTCATGGGAGCTATTGGAAGTTCCTTGGGCGGGGGCTGGCATGACCAGAATAGTGTTTCCAGGAGATGATCTAGAGTAGTGGGGAGGGGCGGAGGGATGACTGGGTAGGAGAGAGACTGACAGGGGAGGGAGCTGTTGGGATTGTACCAAATTACAGATCCAGTTCCGAAGATAAGGGGTGTCAGGGATACAGCCTAAGGCAAGCCAGATACCAGGCACCTGTATTTGGCACACTCTTAGACTAAAAATAATTTGTTATTTACCTGAAATCCAGATCCAACCTGGTGTCCTGTATTTTTTTCCTAGCTTTATTGAGATGTAATTGACACACAACTTTGAGTAAGTTTTTTTTGTTTGTTTGCTTTGTTTTTTTGCGGTACACGGGCCTCCCACTGCCATGGCCTCTCCCGCTGCGGAGCACAGGCTCCGGATGCGCAGGCCCAGCGGCCATGGCCCACGGGCCCAGCCGCTCCGCGGCATGTGGGATCTTCCTGGACCAGGGCACGAACCTGCACCCCCCGCATCGGCAGGCGGACTCCCAACCACTGCGCCACCAGGGAAGTCCCAACCTTGTGTAATTTTAAGGTGTATGACCGTCGATTTGATACATTTATAACAAAATGATTTTATCACCATAGTATTAGCTTCCATCTCCATCTGGTCACATAGTTATTATTTCTTTTTTGTAATGAGAACACTTAAGGTCCACTCTCAGCACCATTCAAGTATATGATACAGTATATCTTATAATCTATAATCATCATGCTGTACATTAGGTTCCCCAATTTGTTAATCTTATAACTAGAAGTTTATACCTTTGGACCAATATCTCCCCATTCCTCCCACTCCCCCGGCCCCTGGTGATCTGCATCCCATATATTTATTTGTTAAATCCAGTGGTCCCAGCCACTGTCAGTGACGTGGTGTAGCAGCTCTGAGAATACACCTCTCAGATCTGCAATTGCGAGGAGTCACTAATTGGCTGAATCCTCGGCTACTACACTCTGAAGCTGCTGCATTTGTGCCGAAGCCATGCTTCCCATGGTCTGCTCCCGGCTAATGACTCAGCATGCCAGGGATGCCAAAACACCAGATTCCTCTGATGGGTGACTTTGGCTCCAGGACCTCCTGAAGGCCTTGCTGAACTCACGTTAGTACTTCACTGCAGTCCAAGATGTTTGCACCCAACCTTCCTTCCATCTCCCTCTCCTTTTCAAGGGGTCAAACTCCTCCCTGGTCAACTCTCCCAGCCCCTTCTGGCTCCTTCCACATTTTCTCTCATAGGTCTTTGCTCTAGTAAAGCTTTGCACATCTAATCCCATCCTGACATCTGCTCCTTGTAGGGTATACCTGTCTTGGTATTAGTCTTGGACTAATGTGCCTGGTGTCCAAACAGAAGCTGTCAGGAGCTGGCTAGGAAAAATTCAGGGTTCATAGTTGTGGAACAGGAACCAGTGAAGGTTGTAAGGCTGTAGGTGGCAAAGGAGAGGAGAGAGAGGATTTGAAGGGGGCAAAACTTCCTGGTTTGGGTTAATTTTACTTAGTCCTTAGTGAGGACTGCGCATCAAAAATCATGCAGGTTGCATCTTACAATGCCCATATTCATGCCCACAGATTCTGTTTTCGATCTTAGGTCCTGTTCAGGCACCTGTGATGCTGATGCTCAGTCCTGGTTGAAGAATCTTGTTTTAAAGGACCTGGATCAGGGGTGATAAATAGATTCTGTTTCCAAGAGAACTCTGGTAAATTGGTAGTGACCTTGGAGGGGTGTGCTATGAGGGGCTGTGCAGTCATGTCTGGGCTCAGGGGAAAGAGCACTGGGACTGATGAGTGTGGTCTGTTATGGTTGAGGGGGTTGGGGTGGCAGGATGAGTGCTATGCCTTTGTCAGCCCTGCCCACACTGGTGGGCTCTTACAGGCGACATCCTGTGCCTGAAAAGAGGTTATTGGGGTTGTCCGGGAAAGAAGCAAGAGGGCCTGAAATAGAGTTGAGGCAGCCTGGGTTGGAGAGGAAAATATAGGAAGGTTAATACAAAATTTATGAAGCTAGAATGAGAAAGACTTGGGAAGCAAGTTGGTGCACAAGGTAAAGGAGAGGGAAGAATCAGGTAAGATTCTGAGGTTTTAGGGACTGGATAGTGTGTGTGTGTGTGTGTGTGTGTGTGTGTGTGTGTGTGTGTTTAATCAGGCAGTAAGCTCCTTGACAGCTGGGGCTGGTCATTTGAGTTACTCTCTGGAAGGCTTGCAGTAGTAGTGCTGGTAGTACCGTCATTGTCATCAGCATGACTTTCTAAAGCCATTTTACTGTGTATGCTTTTATATGGATGGAATGTTTAGATAAATAGACCCATTCAATTCAATTCACTTTATTCAACTGCATTCATCCAAATGCACAGATTCTTATTAAGGTATATAAAATTTTTTAAATGTACGTATGTCTAGAGTAATTTCATCTGTTCTGAAGTCACTTCAGAAAAATCGAGTTTAGAGTCCACTGTAGACATGTATTATTCAAGTTCCCCTTACTGGAAATGGCATGTATTTTGAAAGTGAGTCTAGATTAAGAATATGAAAAACACTTGATATTCAAGAGCAGCAGTTTGCATGGTTAAGGGCAAAAGAGCAACTGTCTGGCCCTGCCTCACGCTGGGAGGCCCCACGCTTGGTTAGGCATGCACCCACAGGGAGGGGAGAGGGTGACAGAGGCTCTGGGTTCGTTACCACAGAATTCAGAAGACTGACTCACTTCCCTTCCTGAGATGCTGACCGTGGTCTGTGGTGGTGGCTCACTGCACTGGCCAGGCCCTCGCCTTTCCTGTTCCATGTGATCTCGTCCCCAGGTGCCAACTCCTGGCTTTCCATCTTGGGGACGCATACATTTTTTTCAAGAGGGTGGAGGGAAAATCAACATGAAGATGAATGGCCTTCAAAGCAGGGAAAGAATGAAAATACTGGAAACGCCTGCCCATGATTCAACTTTCAGGGGCACAAGAGTGCACTGGAGACAAGGACAGAAGCAAGTCTAGTTTTGAGGCCAGAACCTTGAGTTGAAGAGATCATTTAGAGAACTCACCTAATGCAACATGGCCATGAAAGTAGTTGTTGAAATCTGCCCACCTTCTCCCTCTCTCTTTCTCTTATTTTTTTTATGGTGGTAGGGGCTTAGCTTTAAAATGAATTTTAAGTTTAAGGGAATTCATTTAAAAACAGGTTCTTCAGCCTGCACTTACAAAAGTAATTTCTCCCAACTGGAACACACACATACATGTTCCACATATGCGGTCATTCCATTGTACAACATGCTCCTTCTGATTTCCACACAAAAGTAAATTACTAATCTGATTTTAAGTTGCATGAGAAGTTTCTAGTGAATAGCAAATTCAATAGTTCACACCAGAAAAACTTTTACAAAGGTCCAGGACGAATCTAATCATAGGTGTCAGGTTGTATATACACGGACTGGCACACCCACACTTCACTGTATGTGTCGGCGAAAATCTAGCTTAGCTCCAGTCACAGTGTTTATTGTGATATGCTGAATTACTTGAATCTGTTATACTTTGATTTCTCTCTAAAAAACTCAAGTTGTTCATTGCCAGATAGCTGCTCTCTCAACTGGATCCCTTCAGGGCTTTAGGGAAATGGGATGGCCAGTTAAGTTAATCACAGGTGTGAATTCCTTATGGGCCCCCAGAGGACACCCTGTAGAATGTATTTCCCAGCTGCAAGAGGTACCCTGAATTCTAATATGTAACCACTTCCTGAGGGGCGGGTACGATCCCCCGCTGCCAAACAGGGCCATTTTTGTAGAGGCTCAATTCGGTGAAACGTGTTTAGGTGGAATAGGTACCATGACTGTGACCATGCCCTCAACCCCTGGGGTGGGGGAGGATGTGGCAACTCACAGGGCTGGGTTGCAGAGGCAGCCCAGAGACCTGGGCGGGTACTGAGCATGCCCTTGGTCAGCTCCCACTGCTTGCCCTCCAGCCAGGGGAGCTTGGCCAAGGCCACTCAGTTTGCAAGATGGCGCCAAATGGGACCCCAGAGAAACATTATCAAAGGGCTTTTTGTCTCAGAATGCATCAGTACCGAGGAAGGGAATGTTATGTGTGGCATGCATGGATGGGCTTTCAACCCACCCAAGTCCAAACCTCATTTTCTCTCTGGGAGAGAGGAAGGTGGCAGGAGAGGAAGCCAAAAGGCCAGGACGTTGCCAGCATTCAAGTGGGAAGGGCCCTCCTCTGGAATGAGCACGTTGGCAGAGGAATGAACTTCAGAAATGTTGTGACAAACGAGACACCGAGATTTATTTTAAAATGAAATATTTATGAAAATGGCCTGTTACCAGCAGAAAAAGAGCCTTGAGAGTTGAAAGAGATGCTGGTTTACGAGCGGGGATGACGTGGAACATGAGAGAGTGATGTGGCAGCAAGGGGAAGGCAAGAGGCCCAGGACGACAGTCCCTGGGAGGCTGTTGGGAAGGGGACACAGGCTGCCAGTCTGGAGGCTGGCTTCTCATCCCCCTTCCATGTTAGTTCCTGGGACCTGGGGATTGCTTTCTTCATCTGTGCGGGGCAGGGGGTTCTGAGACGCATTGTTGTAGGGTGTGGAAGTCCACAGTGCCTCTAAGAAGTGGACAGGGAATCTATTGTAAGGGTAGGGAATAGCTCCCAGAACCCGAGGGAGGGGTGAGGATCAGGGCAGCGGCAAAACAGGGACTGATGGACAGGCTCTTAAGGCCTGATCCCAGCTTTAAGTAGCTCTGAAAGTTTTCTGTCCAGATGCCGTCCTGCCCCAGATCCACATTCCCAGAAGGGCCATTCCAGTTGGTCTGGTGTGGGTCACCTTCTCAGCCGTTGGCCAGAGGAGGGCACCCAAACCATGGGCAGTGGCACAGGGGCTCTCCAGGAGAAAACTGACATGCTGTTATCAGAGCAAGAGGGAATAGGAGCTGGGCAACCGAGAACACAAGTGCCCACCGACTGCACAGGCTAGGACAAAACCACCACAAGGTGATGTCTCGGCTACCAGGGATCGTGGAATGGAAGGGGTTAGTACTCATCTGATGTTGTTCCCTCATTTATTTCTCACAAGTACTCTGAGAGAGAGGAAACCAGGTGAGGACTCAGGAAGTGTCCTGGGACTCACAACACCCTGGGCTGGCATCCAGTTGGGGGTCCCACAGCAAGAGCGCCTTCTGGTTCTCTGTGGTGCCCACAGAGGAAGCTCCGGTGGGGAGGGGAGTGCAATGGTATTTTCCAGCCCAAAGCTGCCCAGAGTTCTGAATGCTCCATCTATGCACAATAGAGTCTTTTCACCTGACCTTCTTAATATAAATTTGAAGTCTGAGTGCTTATCCCGTATCATAAATCTTTGCAGGAATGCTGGAAGAGAGGGAACTGCCACCCAGCAGCGTTTCTGGAGAGAATTACCTGGGGAAAGGAAGGTGAAATGTGCAAGCCTCAGGCACCCCCTTGGGCCATGGCAGAGCACCTTGTTTCTGCAGTGAGATGTGTGGTTCCAGCTGTTATGTTGCTGGGTTCCCACCCCCGGCCCGTCTATGAGCCCCCACGATGAAGAGATGCAAAGATTTAACGGTTTCAAGAGGGAGGCCACCTAATTTGACACACATTTGACACACACATTTGACCCATTCCACACATTCTGGCACTTGAATAACACCAACACCACCTGTAAACTGGTGAGATAGTGTTTTCCATGGGTGGTAACCCAGGAAGCTGCCCTTTTCACTCCATTGTGGGAAAGGAGGTCTCACACATTTTTTCCACAGAAATTTGATTTCATCTGGGAACAACTGCAGGAGCTACTGTTGGGAATGCGACCCTAGGTTTAGTGTGGAGGTCATTATTAGATGTTCCAAGTCTGTGACAGAGTTAAGTTCTATAAGTTCTATTGAATTCATCCAGGAAACTCCCCATCGTGAGTTCCGTGACTCAGAACAGGCAGGGGGGCCAGCATGTCACCCTCGAGGTGGAGGTTACCACCAGCCTGGGGGACAGGTGGTTTGAGTATTTTGAAAAGCCAAAACTTTGCCTAACAAAGCTTCCCTGGGCCCTGGGTTGGCACTACAATTTTCTTCATGCTATGGGTTTTATTCTCCAGAGTTTTTACCTGTGGAGTCCTCCATTCGGTTTCACGTTTCTGAGGGACCAAAGGTTAGCTTGGGGAATGAGGTCTAATCTCCCTCCCCCACAAGTCAACCTTAATAAACACACAATTTGAGTAGAAGCATAGCATACGTGGTATGCAAACACAGTTTCAAATTAAGTCTGCTAGCCCCATCTCTCAACCAGATGGCCACCCCTAAGACTTTCTAAAGAAATTTTGGAGACTCCATTAGTAGACTGAATCTAATAAGTAGAAAATAACTTAGAAAAAACAAAAAAGTAGAAAATAACTTAGAAAAAAGAAATCCTGGGTAAGGCATTCTGTAAGGGGAACTGCTTTCTTAGCTCCCCAACTTTGACCGCAGCTCTCAGCTAATCCCAATATCTAGTTATTATAGCGTTTGGTGAGATCCTTTAACTTGGATGTTAAAAGCAAAAACCAAAAAGAACATACTAAGAAGGAACCCACAAGATGATTTGAACTACATATATTTTAACACATAATTTACATGGGTACTGTATATACAAAAATACTAACACAGTGTGTCCCTTTAAACATTTTTCGGTTCCTTCCCCCTAAATTCCTTATGCAGATGTGCCTAAGAGAACTGCCTTTCCTTTATCTTAATGTAATACCCAAGTTCACAGTGACCCCCTGCTGGGAGGGTCTGTGTGGGATGTCACCACCTGTGATGGAGCCCTTATTTATGAACTGAAGAGCATTCTCCATCTTGGACTAGGGGCTAATTCAAAGTCCATTCCAAGTTCTGAGCCTTTAAAGAAGTTACTTTCCTCCAGCATTCTTTGCTAACTGCCTGCCTTGATTTATTTATTTCTCTGGGAAAGATTTATCTTTCTCTTGGCCATGGCCTTGTAGCTTTCTGTCTCTCTTTGAATACTTTCTGCCTGCTGCCTCTGTGCATTGCATTATCTCCTTACTAAAGGGTGGAGGAAATGTTTGATATTTTATTCCAACAAATATTGAATGTCTACTCTGTCAGGCATTGGGCTAGGTGCTGTGTGGAAGAGCAACTTCCAAATTTAGTCTGAGTTGAAAACAAATTCCACTCCACTGCAGAACATGCTCACCTTGCTCTTTACTGAGAGGCGCTATCAACACCCTCCCTGGTTACAACCGCTCAGACTCTCACACTTAACAATTTTATGCCCACAGTGGAAGCTACACAATCAATGACAGCAGAGCTTACACAAGAGGAGTTTTGGAGAAAAGTTATTGGTTACGGAGAGGCTAATTATTTCCTCCAATGATTATTTCCTTCTTTCCTCTAGGCCTTCTTACTAGAGAAGTCCTCTCTCCAAAAACAGTCCCAAAGGGAGTTCCTTAAGTGCTATGAGACCCTGTCACTGTCTACAGCTGATTGCATTGGATGTGGATTCCTGACCCAAGATAAGCCAGCCACATTTAACCTAAAGACAGAGAGACTACATTAATTGTCTTGGGAAGTTGAACTGGAAAGGCAAGTCATTGTGAATGCTGAGACCTACATTTTGCAGCCTCCATGATGGGTCAAATGCAGGCATTGACAAGGAAGCCATCAGCACAGGGAGACAAGGGAATTTGTCTGTCTTAACCAGAGATCTGGGTACAAAGAAGTGTGTCTGATTTGTGAATCAAGAATTCTGAACCCAGAACCTAATGCCTTAACTGGGTTTGAGGTTTGAATTTATGCTATCTATGTGGCCTATGAATGTCTGAGATGAGATAGTAACATCAAAATGTGATTCTAGACCATGATGTTATACAATTGTGAACCAAACACAAAACTCTCCATTGAGTCATACCCTCAGTGGAGGCCACACAGGATTCCCATAAAGAAAGTGACCTGGAAGACAAGTTTGCCCTCCAAAATTACAAAACATATTAGGAAACAATACCCGTGAAAGAGAATCAACAGGTAGAACATACTTCAGATCAGATTCCCAGTAACTTCAGATAGCAGATCTGTTGTATTGAGACTATAAGTATGTTTAAAATGATTAGGACATTAAAATAAGGAATTGAAAACATAATAAATATACAAGGTACAGTAACACATAAAAAGAAAATACAGATTTGGAAAAGAAACATATTTCAGGAGGAACAACTATAGTCATTAATTTTAATGGGTTAGATATGGCTAAAGAGAAAGTTAATATGCTGGAAGAGAGATCTGATTCCAATTCAGAATACATCACAAAGATGTAAACATATTAAAGAATAATTAAAGATATGGGTGATAGAATGAGAAATAATAAGAATTTCAAGGGAACAGAATAGAGAATGAGGAAAAGACATATTCAAAGACAAAAAAGGCTGAGGATTTTCTATAATAGTTAAAAGATAAGGATCATAATATTCAGAAAGCTACATCAAGCCATGAGATGAATAAATAAGAGTAAATCCAAACCTTACGTCCACTATCATGAAAATGCAGAGCACCAAAGCCAAGAAGTTCTCAAAGCAACCACAGAGAAAACTCGGATTTCCTACAAAGGAAATATGATTACATAGGCAGCATACTTCTCAACCATAACAACAGAAACCAAAAGTCAATAAGATAATATACCCAAAATGCTAAGAGAAAATAACTGTCACTTCTTCATCCACTTAAATTATTATTCAACAATGATGATGAATTTTTTCTTTTTACTTACCAGAGATTCTCACAAAGAAGCTTCTAAAGGGTTTATTTCAAGTAGAAGAAAATTAAACCAAAAGAGAATGAATGAGATCAAAGGAGAGGCACTAAATTTAAACAAGCATCATCTGTAGAAAATAACAATAATATTGACAAATTTTAAGAGTACCAAGTAATGTGGAACTGAAATATTGGACAACAATATGAAAGAAGGGTGGGAGATGTTTGGATCTCTGAAGATGGGTAGGTAAGTAGAGATGCTGACTTATTTTATACTTTTTAAAGTCAAGTATATGTGATAAAAATGTAAGGATCGTATCTAAAAGGGTTGTACGTATATACAAACATAAAAATGAGATGAGTAAGTACTGAGGCAGTAGAATAGGTGAAGAGGGAACAAAGAAAACTTGATCGATCCATTAAAAGGCAGGAAAAAATAAAGCAAAGATCATATATAGCAAGGTAAATACAAAGCCCAAACTAGGATGGCAGAAATAAATCCTAAATAAATATAAATGGACTAAATATGTCAGTTAAAACACAGAGATTGTTAACTTGGATGAAAAAGATCTATGTGGTTTATAAAAGACTCCTCTAAAATATAAGGGCAGAAAAAAAAAAAAGGCAAAGGATGGAAAAAGAACCATCAGGTGAAAAAACAAGCATTAGTAGAATTACATGTATACCAGACTTTAGGGCAAAATTCATGATTAGGAATAAAGATTGTTATAAAAATAGAAAAAATCTAATATATACCTAATAGCCTCAAATAAAAGGCAAAGATTCAATTCCCAGTACTAGTTGTCAAACATACAGTCATAATAGGAGGAGATGTTTTAACACATCTCTTGAGATAAGGTAAAACAAATTTTTTAAATTTTTAAGGAAGATTTGAATAAGTCATTTTTGGAATGACAGTGACAATTGACTAAATATTCCTTCTGATTCCAGCTCAAAAATGTTTAGGATCCTTCTATCTGAAATTCATTTAGTCAGGCAAACTTTCCTCAGGACACTCTTTTATGGGAAGGAGGGAACTGGATTCTCTGACCTTTACTCTAACCTGTGCAGGGCTCCCTGGTGTGGATGAGGCCCTTTCCAGCCTTGCCTCAGGGAGGGGTGATTTTGGCACATGAATACTGCTGACTTATGTAACTTGGCTATGATTATTTTTCCTTCTGCTTTTTAAATTAGCGCAAGCTGGTATGGCCTCAAGATTCTTTGCACGCAGCTGAGGCAGCAGAAAGTCACATGCATTAGTTAAGGTGCAGGCTAAACTGCTGTCACAAAGACACTGAAAACTACAGTGGCTCAGATGAGGTTGTTTATTTCTCTCCGCAGAACAGTCCAGATGCAGGCGGGCAGCACTGGGCAGATAGATGGCACTGCCCTGTAACGTTGTCCGCCCAGGGGCAGGGCCAGCAGCTCCTTTTTAAAGATGTGCCCCCAGAATTTGTGCCCCCATCACTTCCACTCCCCTTCCTCTCGCTGGAGCCTGGTCACATGACCACTCGGAGCTGCATGGGAGCTGGGTAACGTCATCCCCAGCTGGGCAGCCATCTTCCTTGGTCCTCAGTAACTGTGTGGGGGGCGTGGGGTGGGGGGGTGGGGCGGGAGTCATTCTATTGCTGGAAGGAAGGAGATTAGACGGGAGAGCAGAAAATAATGAGCAGTGTCAGCCTCAGCATCAGACGTTATTTCTAATCATAGCCCTGCTCCTTACCTGTGAGGGATGTTGGAACCACGCAGAACCTGTTTTACCTTCTAGAAAACCATATCTCACAGAGTTGTTATTTATTTATTTTATTTTTTTGCGGTACGCGGGCCTCTCACTGCTGTGGCCTCTCCCGTGCGGAGCACAGGCTCCGGACGCGCAGGCTCAGCGGCCATGGCTCACGGGCCCAGCCGCTCCACGGCATGTGGGATCTTCCCAGACCGGGGCACGAACCCGTGTCCCCTGCATTGGCAGGCGGACTCTCAACCACTGCACCACCAGGGAAGCCCACAGAGTTGTTATTAATAGCAGTCAAGATGAAGAGAGTGAAAGTGAGGGCTCTCAGGGCTCTCTGTGGGTCCCGGCTCTGTAATCCTGCCTCTGTCCAGAGCAGAGGCCCCGCAAGACCACGGGCGCTGTGTGGGGCGTCTGTCACAGTTGACCTGCTCCTGCCTCTGGCTGCTCTTCCTGGAGCCCCTCTTTCCTTTCCCTGGTCCCCTGTCTCCCTCCCTACCTCCCCAGTGAAGGATTCTGCAGATTGATGGACTGTCACCTGGAAGGCAGAGGCAGACCCCAGATCCCTGTGTTCTTGAAGGAAAGAAGGATTAATGAGCCCCTCAGAGTTGTCTTTGGGCTGGAGCTCATCTCCGTTCCTGCTCCACTGCTCCGGCTGGGACAGCCCACTGCAGAGAGAAAGGCAGGTGGCTACAAAGCTTTGGTCGTGCTGCCCCGTGTGTGTGACCCGTTAGGTTTTGTTTGCGATTCTTTGTGCCCAGTGGTGCAGGTCACACGCTGAGCTCCCCCCAGGAATCTGATGGTTTGCAGTTGTAAAGCGCGGGAACTTGGATCTGTCTGAGCAGAGGGTTAAATCATAGAGTGTTTTACAAGGGCAGCTATAGGGAATGTCTTGTTTTCTCCTTATATGGCTATTTTTCTCAGTCCAGAATCCCAGGGTGTATTTTACGTGGCTGAAATACACAAATGGAGTCATAGTCTTAGCCAAACATGCTATGTGGCTTTAAAATTAACAAGCCCTGCTCTACTTCTGAACCCCAAACACACATCCACATGCACAGTTTCCATTGGGACTGTGGAAAGATACTCCTTCCTTTTTAGCCAAAAATATTTGATGGGGTGGATTTCTACAATTCTATTACTTTATGCATGAGAAATATTTCTTTTGATCAGAGTAGTCTGCAAGCATATGGGTCCAATTTAAGCATCAGGTTTTTAATGAGTGGCTACTGTATGTGAAGTGCTACACGAGTTAGCTCTTGGGTAGACAGGCAGAACGGGGCACCAAACATTAACATGTGAAAGGGAAAGATGTTTAATGATAGCTCAGGATGACACTAGGAGAAGCATCAGAAGGCAGCACATAGTGAGTAAGAGGATGAGCTTGCCACAGGTGCTCAGGGGAAGGAGAAGTCTGTTCAGGCTAACGTGGTGAGGGCAGGTTTCGTGGAAGAAGTCCAGGTTTGAACTAGATGGACTGGGTTAGGCCAAGGGGCGTCAGGGAGATATTCTGGGTCGGGGGAGGCCTGAAGGAAAATGCAGAGGAAGGAAAATGAAGGAGCTTTTAAAAGAAGAGCAAATAATCCAGCAAATGGTTCATGTAGGAAAAAAGGAACTTCAGGTGGGAACGGCAGATTGACACGAAGTGGATTGGGAAGTCAAGCTGAGGAGCTGGAATTTTTACTGCATGTTAAAGAGGCAGCATTGAAGGCTTTGGGATATTTATTTTGATATGAACCAGTCTGGGCACCAGGATTCTCAACAATTTATACTTACAAAACTTGTGGGGTTTTTTGGCTACCTCAGTGAAACTGATTTAATCTAGAGACTTAAGATTGGATTAATTAAATATGACTTGGGGTATTAAAAATAAGACTCCTTATTGAAATTTCCTTATCAGTGATTTCACAAATGAGAAATGCAGAGTTTATTACTGAGTAAAATTCTTGGCCACACCTTCTGGAGCACAGACTATGAACTCAGGTTTGGCAGGGAAAAGTGGACTGACCAACTTTCATTCTTTGTGGGCAGAGGGGCAAATTTTGGCTGGAAAAAACTGGCATTGGATTCAGATCCAGAAGCACCACATTTTGAGCAAATTTGCATGAAAATTTGCATTTCTGGGCCATTTTGGAGACAAAATCTAGCATGGAAATTATGCCCCCCAAAAGGACCCTTTCTGAGTCTCGTTCGATCTTCAGTTGAGTTTTCTTCCAGAGATATAGCTGGGATTATGATGTCTGTTATAAATGTGAGGAAACTGTCAAAAAGTTTTAATGACTTTCCCAGATTCACACAGCTAGTTCTTGGTGGAGCCAGAATCTTGGGAGCTTGGAGGGGTCCAAGCAGTATCCTTGGAATGGTGAGTCATCAGTGCATGGGCTCCAGGGTATCAGAGGTGCAGATATATAGTCAGGGAGGCAACCCAATTAGCCAGAGAGGCTGTGCCAGACAGGCAGGTGGGAGGTGATGACAAGATGACTGGGGATGAGGTAAGAAAATGACAACATGAGGATTCTGACCTGAGGGAAGAGTGACACCACCAACCCAAATGACCGTCCCCAGAGGCCAGGTGGCATCGCACTGGCAAGGAAGGTCTGCAGGGCAGAGCCAGCCTGAGCAAAGATGCTGAGGGGTTGATGGCAATTGGCTCCCAGGGACCTTGGGCAAGTTACTTGATTTTTCTGAGCCTCAACTTCTCCTGTGCAAAATGAACTGGATTATAATCCCCGATGGCAAGGGGTCAGGATGATTAGATGAGAAGTTGGGGACAAAGCATCTGGCCCAGTCCCTGGGACATGGCTGTATTCAATACAGATTTTTTTAAATGTGTGCCATTAAGAATGAGCAAGCTGGTGAGCTAGAAGCGATACAGAGACATGCAGTTTGTCTAGGCACAAGGATGGTGTTGGGGGTTACATCTAAGAACAATAAAGAGCCTCTAAAGGGAAGGAGCTCTCTTTTTGTTATTGTTTTTAATAGATCATTGAAGATCAGGCAGAAGAAACATACACACACACACACACACACGTGCACATACAAACACACATGCAAATTGGGTAAAACCGAGTGGCTGCCTCCTGCTGAGGACATGTTGTAGGTGAGCAAAGTGGACCGTGGCAAAGGCTCGCACTGGTTCATGCCCATTTGGGGATTTATCAAGCAACATTTGATAATATTGCTGTTTTCCAGTTTTGAAATCTCTTTCTAAAATATTTAGTGCTTGCAGGGAAGAATGCCAGGCTTCCAGGTTATTCGCACAGGTATTGGCTGGATGTTAAATCAGGGAAGTGTGATAATCCCAAGTCATCTTTCACGCAAGATCAGCGTTGAAATACACGAGGTCACAGGATGGTGAGGCCAGAGAGGTTGGGGAGAAGAATCAGGATATGTATGGGTTCTGTATAATTATTCCATTTGGGGAACCATTATTATATATTGCCATGTTGTTATTAATGCCATCAATATACCCTTCTGTTTTGTTTTTTTTTTTTTTTCCTTTTTGCGGTATGCGGGCCTCTCACTGTTGTGGCCTCTCCCGTTGCGGAGCACAGGCTCCAGATGCGCAGGCCCAGCGGCCATGGCTCACGGGCCCAGCCGCTCCGCGGCATATGGGATCCTCCCAGACCGGGGCACGAACCCGTATCCCCTGCATCGGCAGGCGGACTCTCAACCACTGCGCCACCAGGGAGGCCCTACCCTTCTGTTTTTATAGCTTCGATGATTCTGTTGTTTATTTGTTATGACTGTATGATTCATATTGGTAGACTACATTCCCAACATTTATTTCGTGTATTGAAGGGCAATAGATGCATTGGTTTGCAAGACCACAGAATCATGGGGGCGAGTACTGAAGTGTGTGGAACCTGGCCATTTACCAAGATGCTAGCAGATCTAAAAAATCTGTTCTTGATTTCCCCCTTTGCCTGAGCTCTTCTAGAATCACATTCCTGCTAACCTTTTCCTCCATGTATTCTTTTTTTTGGATTATGAATTTTTAATTGATGTATAGTTGATTTATAATGTATTAATTTCTGCTGTACAGGAAAGTGATTCAGTTATCCATGCATACACATTCTTTTGTTTATATGTTCTTTCCCGTTATGGTTTATCATAGGATATTGAATATAGATCTCTGTGCTGTACAGTAGGACCTTGTTGTTTATCCATCCTATATATAAAAGCTTACATCTGCTGACCCCAACCTCCCACTCCATCCCTTCCCCAACCCCCTCCCCCTTGGCAACAGCCTGTTCTCTATGTCCGTGGTTCTGTTTCTGTTTCATAGATAGGTTAATTTGCGTCATATTTTAGATTCCACATATAAGTGATATCATGGTATTTGTCTTTCTTTTTCTGACTTACTTTACTTAGTATGATAATCTCTAGTTGCATCCATGTTGCTACAAATGGCATTATTTCATTCTTTTTTATGGCTGAGTAGTATTCCATTGTATGTATTGCATGTACCACATCTTCTTTATTCACTCATCTGTCGATGGACACCTAGATTGTTTCCATGTCTCTGCTATTGCGACTAGTGCTGCTATGAACATTGAGGCACGTGTATCTTTTTGAATTATAGTTTTGTCTGGATGTATGCCCTGGAGTGGGATTTCTGGATCAGATGGTAATTCTATTTTTAGTTTTCTGAGGAACGTCCATACTGTTTTCTGCAGTGGCTGCACCAAGTTACATTCCTACCAACAGTGTAGGAGGGTTCCCTTTTCTCCATGAATTATTGAACTATGTTTCTAATAGGAAGGACCTGGTGTCAGAAAGTCCCAATGCATTATTTGTTTGGCATTGTTCTTTTAAATGAGTATCAAGTGAGCTTAGCACCAAGAGGAACACATTTACTTGGGCCACTTCAAAACTGGAATCATTTTGAGGAGAGACTGGAAGATACAGTGGAAGAGGGGATCTTTGAATGTTAGATGTGGCTCTGTTCCTTACTTCTCCTTTCTTGGATCTTTTTCTTCAATAGAACCTAAGCTATCTATCCATCTCTTGTGGTGCATTTGAGGGACATTGCAAGAGATCACAATACTGAATCTTAATATAAGGGTTGTTCTACAAGTTGCCCATTAGGGAAGGAACTTGGGTCTTGCTTGCCTCTTGCTTTCAAGGAACAGTGTGATGCCCTGGTATCACTCAGATATGTCCATCTTAGTTGTACTTACCCTTGTTCCCGGAGCTGGGATGCAGGGCTAGCCTGGCCAAACCCAGCTTCAGGGAGAGCACTCCCTGCTCACCAGGGAAAACCGTGCCATTTATTCTGAGAATGTGCAGAAACAGCATTTGATTGGGAAGAGGCCTTAGGTCATTTGTCTCCCACTTTTAAAATGATGAGGTCGATGTGTCTCCCCAGTGGGCTGTCCCCCTTCTATTCAGCAACAATACACTACTTCTTTTCAAAGAGAAATATGCTTCCAATAAGGGGGAAGGGAGGCAGGGGGTG
This sequence comes from Mesoplodon bidens, assembly GCF_964165515.1. Classification (NCBI taxonomy): domain Eukaryota; kingdom Metazoa; phylum Chordata; class Mammalia; order Artiodactyla; family Ziphiidae; genus Mesoplodon; species Mesoplodon bidens. The sequence continues at coordinate 63,049,202 of NC_138162.1, read as the reverse complement.
GTAGCAAAGGGGATCAAGAAACTTTCATTGAAGGATTCATTTTTGATTTAAATATTTTGTTCTAATCTCCAACTTCCTTTTTAACTTGGCAGAATGACCAAAAGAAAAACAATGTCCCTCCCTAGCCCGGTTTACAGGCTGCCAGAGCAGAGGATCTGGTTACTTCCAAATCGTATACATTGGGTTGTTCGATATATTAGTTTTTTTTTTCTTTCTTTCTAAATCTATTGCTCATACACATAGGTTTTTCTTTTAATGGCATGTCAAAGTGGACTTTGGTGAAAAACCACAGGAGGAAAAAAAAACTGAATGAAAAATATAGATCGAATTTAGCCAGCCATTTAATACTTTTTTTTTTTTTTTTGGTTTTTTGAGTATGTTGTGGAAGGAATTCTCTGCAAGTGATATATCCTGTAACTGTAGGCAGATGTAATCCCCTGGCCGTGACACCAGCAAAGATTTCCCTTCTCGCTGGAGACATTTGCAGCCGTCTTGTTCCCTCCCACAGAGAGGAAGTGCATGGGAAGGAGAGGTCCTGGGCTGTGTGCACTCCCTGTAATGTTCCATGGTCGTGCTTCCAATTCCTCAGACACCCCATGAACCTGGCCTTGAAAGAGGGCTACAACCTGGAGTTAGAGTCTGGGGAGCAGCACAGGCCGCTTTCTCTCCTCAGAAAGCCCGTTCTCCTTCTTGCTTCCAGTTTGCCCTACTCATTGCTTTGAATTTCCTTTAAACTCACCTCCTAAGGACACACGCTGGGGTGGACTCTGCCCACATCCAGTCTCTGCTCTTTTTAGTGCTCTCTAGGGTGTGTCCTAAGTGGTCACCATTTGCGTTCTATTCATTTGGTCTTTTCCCTTTTCTCCATAAATATGTTAAAACATGTTTTTTCTTGGTGGTGGGAAGTGCTGTTTCTAGCAGGGATTAGGAGTTAGATTCCACCTGCTTAACCAGACTCGAAACAGCTAGAGGCCTGGCCTGTTTTGGGGACCCCCAGAAGCACACCCTGAGACAGTGACTTGAGTGCAAATGGCTCACTGGGAGAGGATCCCAGGAGATCCCAGTAAAGTAGTGGGGAAGGAGTCACTGTAGGCGCCTCATCAAGCTAGGGACCACTACAGGCAGTGGAGTCTTGATCCTGCTGGGAGTTTCTCAACCTCAGTACTACTGACATTTTGAGCCAGAAATTGCAGGGGCTGTCCTGAGGATTGTAGGAGGTTTAGCAGCATCCCTGACCTCTTCCCACTGGATGCCAGTAGCAACCCTCCACCCTATCGGGTGTGACAATAAAACATGCCTCCAGGCAATGCCAGATACCACCTGGGCAGGGGCTGAGGGCTTGTGGTTTAGAACTACAGAGGCATGGGGAACCCCGGGCAAGGTGATGTGTGGCCATTGGAAGTTTGGCTGAGATGATAAAGCCCAGTGGTGGGCACTGGGGTGCCTGCTGCACTTCTGGAGGCAGTGGAGTGAGGGGAGCGGTGGCCACTCAGAGTTGCTGGCTGAGTGCACACAGCTCCGGGGAGGGGGCAGGCCTGAGATAAAACCACAGAACCACCGATCCCCTGGATGTCCTTTCACCCTTCACCCCCATACACTCTTCTCTGACAAAAGATGAAATAAACCCAGGCTCTTCTTCCCCGGGCTGCCGACACTCTCAGGGTCTGGAGAGCCTTGAGCTGAAGGAAGACACCGTTTCTTGAGCCTGAGGAGTGAGGCACTTTCCCAGGGGCTATCGCACTTCTTCCTCAAATCAGCCCTGCACCAAAGGTCTCGTTAACCTGTGTTATGCACCGGTGAGGTCGCCACCCACTGACGCACGGCTATTGAGGGCAAAGGACAGATTTGAACTCAGCTCTCTCTGTATCTAAAGTGCATGGATTTCCTTTTTTTTTTTTTTCCGGTACGCGGGCTTCTCACTGCTGTGGCCTCTCCCATTGCGGAGCACAGGCTGCGGACGCGCAGGCTCAGCGGCCATGGCTCACGGGCCCAGCCGCTCCGTGGCATGTGGGATCTTCCCGGACCGGGGCACGAACCCGCGTCCCCTGCATCGGCAGGTGGACTCTCAACCACTGTGCCACCAGGGAAGCCCTGAATTTCCTATTTAACCAGTAGTTTGGGGCAGGTGGGTAGAGGCAGAATATGTTATAAAGAGGAACATTTTTCAGGAGACTCTAACACGAGGATGAATGCTGAAAAAACAAAGCGAGAAAAGAACTGGGGTCCTGAGTGTGGGGAGTTGAGGGTTTAAAGGAGTGTGGCCACTTGCTCTCTACCAAGGCCTCCGCAGGGAGGCCGCCTTCATGACCTCAGCTAATTCTAATTGCCTCCCAAAGTCCCCATCTCCTAATACCATCACACTGTGGGGTAAGGTTTTAACATACAAATTTTGGAAGGATACAAACATTCAATCCCTAGCAGGACGCATTTCTGTCTGCATATCCTATGGGTAACTTGAACTCAACAAGCCCCAAACAGAGCCCACTAATCCCCCTCCAATTACCCTTAAATCTGCCTCGTCCTGTAGTCTCCTTTCACCTGGTGACTACTTATCTATAAAGCTTCTTGAGGCAGAAATCTGGGAGGGTCCTAAACTTCTCCCTTTCACCCTGTACCCGCCATCCATCTCCCACCCTGCGAGTCTCATTCTACTCCAGTATCTCCTAGACCTGTTTCCTCTTCACTACCTGCCACTGCTTTAATGCCGGAGCCTTTGTTATCCATCCCTCCGATGTCATGGCAGCCTCCATGCTGACCTCCCTGTCTCCACAAAAGGCAAATACGACCATCACCACGTTCTCTAATTCCCACCACTTTCCATACAAATATCGAATGTTGATAGTTTATGCAGGCATACCAAGTGTTTTGTTACCTGAGGAGGGAGAAGAATATCATAACGATTTAGAGTCACTACTCCCTGGATTCAAATCCTGCCATCTCAGGTAAATTACCTGTCCTTTCTCAATCTCAGTTTCCTCAAATGTAAAACAGGGATCAACAGTACCTGTGTAAGTAATCCATAAAAAGCACTTTTATCAGAACCTGGCCCCTTTTAAGAGATCAGTAAATGTACTCTATCATCATTAACCTGTAATGTATCATCTTATTGCTGCATCCTGTTCCTCATCTGTGACGCAGAATCCTTGGCTCTGGGCTGGGTAGGCAGTGGGGATGCAGAAGGATTAACACGTCGCCAGCAACGGCACGTCACTCAGGAGGCAAGGCTCCAGTGGAAAAGGGCACATGGAGGGTGCCTGGGTGAGGAACAGAGTTTTGAGTCTGTGCTGTGTCCAGCGATGAGCTCTTATGATTCGGCCAAACACCGACTGACTCATCAAATTTTGACACTGGCGGCCAAGCTTGAGCTGCCTCCTGTCCAAGAATTCATCACTCTGTCCCGTGAGCCTCCTGGGGAGCACAATTAAGGGGCCTAGAGTGTGCCCAGGACACACTGCCTGACCAGTTGAACTGGTGGAGACCATGTGGAGCCCTTATTTTATACAGATGGCACTCTGCGTGACAGGCTGGCCAGAGAAGGTGCAGGCTGGCATGGGTCCTCATGTGTGCTTCAGGCCCCCACCAGAAATCTCTAGGAGAGCTGGCTGGGGGAGAGAGAGGATGGGAGGGCCCTTAAGGGGCCCGCCTTGCAGAATGAGTTGGAGGCACTGAGCACCCCATTCTAGCAATAAGTGGTGACCCCGAGTACTGCTACCTCAGTACCAGTGACAGTCCTCTCGGTTTCTTCAAGGGTCCCCCTCTGACAGTTCTCTGTTAGAGGCTATCCTTTAGATCACAGATTTGGGGGGAAGCTCTCAGGGTTCAAACCTCAGTTCTGCCACTGACTGGCCAGTGTGACCTTAGGTAGATGGCTTTACCTCTTTAAGCCTCAGTTTCCTCATTTGTAAAGTTGGGGTAATAATAGAATCCACCTAATCGAGTTGCTGTCAGGGTTAAGTGACTTATTACGTGCAAGATACTTAGAACTGTGCCTGGCACGTGGTAAGTGCTGTGGACGGGAGTATTAGCAATGATTGAGGCATTTAGGCCACAACCCCAGACCGAGGGATAGAAGTACTGGGTTCTGGTTTCATCTGTGTGTCTGACTATCCACATCACCTCTCCCCTCTTACCTCCGTTTCCTTTCTCTACAAATAGTTTTGGGACAATGTATGTCCACAGCCAGCAGGCCCCAGGAGACCTCGGTTTGTACCCTGTCCCAGGAGGGTCCCAGGCTGTACTGTCTCCCTGCCGTCCACACCCATCCTCTGTTCTCGATGGCCTGGGTGGGCTTGCTCTGGTTTCCCCATCTGTAGGGAGCTGTCTCTCAGGGTTCTACCGGACAGCTCCTCCTTGACTTTTGGGGCTCTTTTGGTAAGAGTTATCTGCTATGTCCAGCTGTCAGGTACCACCTACATCATCCTTTGTTGTTTTCCCTAAACCCAGCCCACACTACTGTTAAAAAAAAAAACAAAAAACTCTTTATCAAGCTCTCCTTGTCACCCATCTTGTGTGCACTGTGACAGATCTGAAATCCACCCCCAGCAATCCAAACCCAGAGTTCTCAACCACTTACACTATACTCCTCATCTCAGGGTACAAGTGATGTCACACCTCTTTCATCTTCTGACTGAACCTGACTTGAGCCTCCTCCATCTTGGGGTAGCGGAAAGCCCTGTGTTCTCTTGGGGCCTGTCCATCCCTCTGAATTGCCCGTCTCCATCCAAAGGGGCCAACAGACAGAGGAAGAGAGGCTCTGAGGAGACCACCCTTAGTTCTGGTCCCAATTTCCTGCTGCAGTTTCTCTAGCATGTGGCCATAGGGCTGTCACTGGGGAAGCTGACCTTGTGCGATCTGGCCATCCTCATCTGCTGCTGCCATGAGGCTATTGCTCCTTGAAGCTGTTTCTTTCACTGAATGAGCGACAGCACTTGCAGGTTAAAGGCACTGCTGGGTGACATGTGCTCCGCCTCATTTTACTTTCACAAAATCCTTATGAGGTACAAACTTTTCCTCCCACCAGAAATAAGGAAACTGAGGCCCAAAGAGGTTAACTAACCGACCTGCCTTATATACATTAGAGCTTTTCCATTTTTAAAATGAAATGTTTGCTTTTCAAACCTGGTGTTAAAATATTCTTGAGAGCCAACTGTGTGCCTCCCTCCCCAGGGGCCAGCTCATTTGTAGAGCCTGCCCTCTGCTTGATGGGTTGAATTTGTTTTTATCACTTTCTCTTTCTTCCTCTCTGTTCACACCACAAACCCTTAATTCTCCTCCACTCCCAGTCACACTCTGAGAGGTCCTTAAAATCCAGAGTGAGTGAGCACGTCCCATTAAAACCCTTTTTCTTTTCAAACAGACCATGAGCCTTTCCAGATTCCCTCCTCCCATCACCCCCCTCGCCATTCAGCCCATTTAAGCCCTCTGCTGACAGATGGACTTCCGCTCTTCCCAAATATCCCTCCCCGGCCAAGATTATTCTATGCACACATTGTTACTGCAGCGGTAACATTTGCAAAGCCTTAACAATCCGAGTCTTGTATCTGCGGGAATAATTTTTCTCAGAGTTGTAGCTGGACAAATTCTCACCCATGGGTGTAAGTTCCGAAGATCATAGAATTTTAGAGTTGGGAGGCCTCTCGGGGATCTCCAGGTGGGTCCACTGGAGACAGATGAGGAATCTGAGACTGTAGAGCCCAGGGGACCTGCCCAAAGTCACCCGCCAACTGAGCCTGAACCAGCCCCCGGGTCTGCTGAGCCTCGGGCAGCACCTGGCATCTTTCCGCCCATTTCGCATCTTCTTCCACCTCCTGCTTCATGAGATTGCTTTCGGTGAGGGAGAGTGTAACGGACAGACAGGGAGGGGTCTGGGGGAGTGGGGACAAGTAAGGACCCCCATCTCAGCTCTGCCAACGACACCATGCCCTTGGGCGAGTTACTGCACCCATCCAAGCCTCCGTTTCCTGTCCTTGTAGACTTGTTTTGAGGATGTGAGGATGTAAATAACTTAGCAGGATGCAAGGCGCAGATTCAGGTCAAAGAACGCCTGCCTCTCTTCTCTCCCCCTCAGCTCCTTTGCCTCTCCAAAAAGCAATCTGCCGGTCAGCCTGCCTCCTGAGTATGGTCCCTCACCATCAACGGTGACAGCAGCTGCTATTTGTCATGAAGGCTGAATCCCCACATGCTGCACTGTTGGGCCAGGGAGTGCTCCTGATGTGAATCTGGCACCTGCTGCGGCCTTCAAGATGCTGGCTGCCTCACCGTGGCTGCACTTCTTCATTTTACGAGCTTTTGAGAGTGTTGAGTTTTAAGGCACAGTTTCAAAGTTATTCCACCAGAAGATTTTTGAGTCCACAGATGAGTGTAAATCTGGACATCCTTCTCCCTGGGCGTGTTGCCTCTTGTGTAATTGATGCGTTCATTCCTTGCCCCTGTTAGTGCTCTCATTTTAGTTCCAGGGCTGAGCTGGCCTTTGTCAAGGGGGGAGAGGGCTGGCGTTAGTTCCCAGCACCTGTAGCCTCGCCTGACGATGCCCCCTCTGGCCTCCTGCACAACATGCCTTCCTTTTTCTGCTATTTTTCAAAGTGTGCTCATGAGGCCTTCGCGTCTTTGAGTGCACGGAGGGATGTGGTCCTTCTCCAGATCCACGCTCTGAACCCTGGGTCCTGCCTGGATATTGGAGGTTGACCCTGATATGGCTTCATATACAACAGCCAGACCATGGCCAGAAAGGGCAAAGGGCTCCTGGAACCACACCCTGGGAACCCATTGTGCTACTTCACTGAGAAAGAAAGCAAAGGGGACGGATACCAGGGGACTGCTGGGGCTGGGGTCTATTAGAGACATCAATGGCAGAAAGGCCTTCAAGGTGACATTTGAGCAGAAGCCTGAGTGCAGGAGGGAGGGGGCCAGGTGGAGGCCCCCAGGCAGCCAGAGCAGCCGGTGTGAAGGCCCAGATCAGTGAGCACCAGAGGCCACGTGGGAGGGGCGACTAGAGTCAGGGGAGTGGGAGGCTGAGAGGTGAGGGTGGATCGGGGAGGTGGGGGCCTCCTAGGTCATGGCAAGAAACTGGGTTTTATTCTGGATGGGATGGGGACCCATGGGAGGTTTTAAACAGGGCCAAACAAAATCTGACATTGGTTTTAAAAGGATCACTATAGTTCCGAGCTCCTCGGTGGTAGGTTCTTGGCATTTGGGGAGGGATAATACTTAGCTGTGAGGGACTGTTCTAACTAGGGATACTAGTCCCTAGGCACTAAAGTTGACAAGCATTATTGTGATAACCCCAAATGCTCCTGTGTTTTTCCAAACACCCCAGGGAGGCGGGGGTAGGTGGAGAAGTCATGCCCTGAGGGGCAAGTGTGGAAGCAGAGACCAGTTAGGAGGACAGCCGCTAGGCCAGGGAGGTGGAGGTGGGGAAGGTAGAACTAGTGGGATTTAGTGATGAACAAGGCGGTAGAGAAAGATGAGAGCAAGGAGGACCCTTTTGAAAATTTGTAACCTGTTCCCTAGGTTTGTTCATTTGTTTGTTGGGGAGAATGGGGTAAAATTACATTTTACTTTTGGGATGCTTATAGGAGGTGTTCGGGGGGGTCTATGAGACTGGAGCTCCAAAAGAGGTCAGGAGGCAGAGAGGAATTGGGGGGTCCTCATTGTTGTTAAAGCCACGAGGCTGGCTGAGATCACCCGAGAGAGAGTTTAAGTAGAGCGAAGTTCAGGGGCAGAGCCTGGGGCCCTGGACACTCAGAGTTCAGGAAGCGGAGAGGATCCTGCCAAGGGGATGGAGAAGGAACAGCCCGTGCACGAGGAGAACAGCCAGCAGAGGAAGGCTTCTGGAAGCTTGCTGGAGAGTGTGCCAGGCGCCGTGGAGGGCCCTTTCAGGTACCTCACCTCATCCCCGTGAGGCTCGTGGGGTACTGCAGAGAGACTGCTCTGCTGGAGCATAATCCTTCTGCCTTAGCTTTTGGCAAATGAAACATATAATTTGGTGATGATTATCCTCATTCTGCAGCATGTTGCCCTTACTTAGCATCTGCTGAGCACAGCCTTCAAGTAGTGGGAGATGGGTGTTCTGAGGCACGACGGCCTGCATGCAGCCTCGACCATTTTCAGGAGCTCAGGCAGGGAGAGGAAGCCCCCACTGGTTCAGGTGGATTATTCCTGGATATCAGTCAGCTGTTCCTGGATTGTGTGCATGTTTCTAGTAAAGTACAATTGATGACAAACTACCGTGGAATGAAGCAATTTCTCTGCCCCCTTTAAGTTAGCAAATGGTATTGAGTTTTTAAAGTTTACTTTTATTTAAAAAAATTCAAACATCTGCCCTCTCTATGCCTAACGATAGGCTAATGGCACCGCTACTTGATGCGGTATTCTCCAGCCATTGACAATGTTTCTGAAAAGTAGAAAATAACGCGGAAGAATATTTGTATTTTAATGTTAAAACGGCAGGCTGTAACATTGTATATTCAATAGATCACAGCCATGCAATGTAAACAAAACAAAAGAAACAGATGTGCAGAAAAAGGAAAACATTGTAAAGAATCTGATAGTGGTTTTCATTGGGTGGTAAGAAAATAAGAAATATATTTATCTTTTTCATGGTTTTAGGTATTTTCCAAATTTCTGTAATGAGTATACAGGCATACATTACTTTTTGTGCTTCGCAGATATTGTGGTTTTTACAAATTGAAGGTTTGTGGCAATCCTGCATTGTCAGATGATGGTTAGCTTTTTTTCACAGTTAAATGTTTTAATTAAAGAATGTGCGTGGGCTTCCCTGGTAGCGCAGTGGTTGAGAGTCCGCCTGCCGATGCAGGGGACACGGGTTCGTGCCCCGGTCCGGGAAGATCCCACATGCTTCGAAGCGGCTAGGCCCGTGAGCCATGGCCGCTGAGCCTGTGCGTCCGGAGCCTGTGCTCCGCAACGGGAGAGGCCACAGCAGTGAGAGGCCCACATACCGCAAAAAAAAAAAAAAAAAAGGAATGTATTTTTTTTAGACATTATGCTATTGCAGACCTAATATACTGACTATATAGTACAGTATAAACATAAATTTTACATGCACCAGGAAAACACAAAATTTGGGTAACTCACCTTATTGTGATATTCTCTTTATTGTGGCGGTTTGGACCCTAACCCACAGTATCTCTGAGGCATGCCTGACATTATTTTAGAACAATGTTTCTAAACTAGAACTTTCTGCAGTGATGGAAACAGTCCATATTTTTTACTGTCTAATCCGTAGCCACTAGCCTCATTTGGCTACCGAGCAATTGAAGTGTGATTAGTGTGACTGAGGAACTGGATTTTTAATTGTACCAAATTATTAAGTTAAATTTAAATTTTAGTAGCCATTTGAGGCTAGAGACTACTATATTTGACAGTAAAGTTTTAAAGTGCAAAATAATACAGATATCCTCTGCTATTCAAAAGTTCACTTTTCGCCACTTCACTTTTACGAAAGACCTGTGTTAGTACCCATTTCGCTAACCAAAAGAAATCCAAAGACGATTTCACTTTTACAGAAAAAGACAGAAAGTGAAAATAACGTTCAGAGATGGGTTTTGCAGCGAGCTGTTATCGGGGCTGGAAGAGTGGCCCCGCCAAGCTCCTTCCAGGGAACTACACTCAACATCTCAGAATCAAGCTGCCATAGCCTTGAACTGTGTCTGTGAGCATCTGTGTTTTATCTTGATTTATTTTATGCGTTGGTTAACAAGATGCGTCCTAAGGTAACTGCTTCTTCGCTTTACGCTGTTTTGGCTTATGGAAGGTTTCATGGGAACACTGTCCTTTCGGATAGTGGAACCTGTATCATATCTCAATAAGCTATTATTTATTTATTTTATTTATTTTTGGCTGCACTGGGTCTTCGTTGCTGTGCGCGGGCTTTCTCCAGTTGTGGCGAGCGTGGGCTACTCTTCGTTGCAGTGCACGGGCTTCTCATTGTGGTGGCTTCTTTTGTTGCGGAGCACGGGCTCTAGGCGTGCAGGCTTCAGTAGTTGTGGCTCGTGGGCTCTAGAGCGCAGGCTCAGTAGTTGTGGCGCACGGGCTTAGTTGCTCCGCGGCATGTGGGATCTTCCCGGACCAGGGCTCGAACCTGTGTCCCCTGCTTTGGCAGGTGGATTCTTAACCACTGAGCCACCAGGGAAGCCCTCAATAAGCTATTAAAAATAATATAAGCATTTCAAATGTGCTCACTATACCAAGGTTTGAAATTTATTGCAATGTGGAGTGAGTTTGGATTTCATAATAGGGAATGTGGACAGAGCACAGGAAAACACTGGGGTTTTTATTTAAATAGTTTATTTTCTAGCTCAATAAAAAATGATCCAACATTAAGGTTGGTCATGCCCAAGTTCAGTTTTAGACTAGGAAGAAACAAATGATAACCTGGATGTTATTTGATATTGTTCTGCAGAAAGTTCTGCTACTGTGAATAATATTCTTCTGTGAACATGTCCAGATCTTTATGTAAATTCAAAACATGTAATATCTTTTGAGATGGGAACAAAGCTTGTTATCCCCATTTTATAGATGAGAAAAATGAGGCTTATGAAGGTTCAGTTCCCAGAGTCATAAAACAAGAAGCAAAAGCAATGCCTCTTAGCTCTTGAAGCCCAGAGGATTTTATTATCTTTCACAATATGGACAAAACAATTTCTGATAAACTGTCTTGGGAAAGGGACTTCCCCAAGGAGCGGGAACGATTTGCTGTTTTTAAGTCCTTCAAATGAAGTCTTTTTGTTCTTTGTTTTGGCTTTTAAAACTGTCCTAACTCGTTCGCAGAAGGCAGGGCACTGTGCATCTATCAAAGATTGCCCTTTGTTTGGTTGCATCTGTGTCTTAAGGCTTTCCATGGGAATGCCAGCAAAAAACCCTTAGCCTTTCATGTGAGTTTACCCCCCTCGCCTCCGCCCTGCCCCTCCGTCCCTCTCCCCTTCCTCCACTACACACTGCCCCTCTTGCTGGGTGGAAAGCTAGCCAATCGTAATTCCACATCCAGCAATTTAGAAAGATGCCGAGCTCTCCCGGGATCATGTTCCCTGGATAGGGAGGCACGGTGGACATAGTATTCGAGAGATGACCTCAGTTGGATAGGCCACCGCCGTCCCCGTGCTCCCTTCCTCTGGGTGGCCCTGCGTGTTTGCTAAGAGCAGCAGGCAGCAGCGCAACTGAACACAAATGAATACACTGAACGTTTTCAAACTGAAAGTCTTAATCCTTTTTGGTTCAAGTTCTAGGGGAAGGTTGGAGCCAGTTGTGATTTTAAAAAAATAATAATAATAAATTCATTCACCCGTCTGTCAGTACCGCCAAGAAATATTCACATGAGTAGGACTATCCAAAAAAATGAAGAGTAGCTCTTTTCCAAGACAGATCTCTGGAACTCTCCCCCTCCCTTGCTCAGAACCACTTCCTCTCCTCAAATCTCACTTTAAAACCTTCCTGTTTGCTTTAGCCTATGACTGACTCAGGCCCCATTCATCTTTCTTTCCTCTCTCCCCATGACCACATCCTTCCCCTCTCCCCTCACCGGCCACCGTGAGAACACTCGCCTGCCTCTTCCTCCCTCCACTTCTCAGCCCCTTGCCTGTTACCCTGCAGTGGCAGCCTGGCATGTGGGAGTTCCTTGCTGGCCTGCACAAGTCACCTTCACCCGGTCCAGATGTGTTTGCAAGGGTGAGGGCCTCCTCCATGTGGATGCCTGCTCCCTGGTCCTCAGAGGAGGAGGAGGTCGTGAATTTCAAGGGTGCTTCTGCCTAAAGAGGCACTTTGGAAATTGTATTTCATAAGTTACAGACTCAGAAACTTGGGAAGTTTATTACAAAAAGACATTGTAATAGGCCCACAAAGATACGAACTCCCAGGCCTGTTTCCCTTAGGAGACTTCAGGTAAAACCCGAAGGCGAGGTGTGGGTAAAACACAGGCCAGACCAGAATTATCGTTTCACCTCCAGAATAGAGTCATAATTGTCTCAACTGCATTTCTTCTTTCCCTCAAGTAACGAGGAAAGTAAATTCCTCAGCAAAGTTCTAAGGCAGGATTGGCCCTGGGAAAACCATCTCAGAGTAAGCCCAAGGGTTGGAACCCTTTTTATCAGGGAGTACACGCAATTCTTTCTAAACAGCATGGTTTCCAGAAACAGACTCAGACTTACAGAACGAACTTATGGTTTCTAGTGGGGAAGGGTGGGGGGAAGGGATAGATTGGGAGTTTGGGACTGACATGTACACACTGCTGTTTTTAAAATAGATAACCAACAAGGACTTACTGTAGAGCACAGGGAACTCTGCTTAATACTCTGTAATGACCTATATGGGAAAAGAATTTGAAAAAAAAATAGATACATGTATATGTATAGCTGAATCACTTTGCTGTACACCTGAAACGAACACAACATTGTTAATCAACTATGCTCCAATATAAAATAACAATTTAAAACAAAGAAAGAAAGAATGTGGCTTCAGGTTGGCCGCCTGGGCAACAGGCAAGCTGTGGGCTTTCCCAGAATGCACGGGCTCTGCTCCATCCTGAGTTGGAGCCTCTCTCACAGACACCGCAGGTCAGGCTGCGCTGTCTCCATGGCGGCCTTGCTGCCAGCTCCAAAAGAAGTGCTTCCAGAACCCGGCGCCCCAAGTTTTATCTAATGAAACACACGCTCAGCTCACTTTTGATCTTATCACAATAACAACAGCTGCCATTTTTAAAAACCACATCATTGTTTACAGAGCACATTCATGTTTGCTACGTGAAGGATGTCAGGCAGCTATTAATATTCCCAGTTTACACTTAAAGGACTAAGGTCGATGGGACTTGACTAAGGTCACAGAGGTGGTGAGTGGTAGAGCTGGAATCCACATCAATCTTCTGTGGGAACCATGGCCCAACTACAGACATTCCCAGATGAACACGTTAGCGTCCAGAGAGGGACAATCGGAGAGGCCTTCCACACAGTGGATGTTGCAGACGGGCCCCTAGAGTTGGCTTTCCAGTGGACTGTGGGGGGTTTGTTTCATTTATGGTAACAGATCTTCTTTTTGATCGTGCTTGCCTCATTTAAACACTAAAGAGTGAGTCAGTATTACCCAAGCTCACCCAGCAGGTGGCAGCGTGATGGGGCTCCGAATTATGCTTGTGGTTGAGCCAACCTGGGATTAATTCTGAAGCAGTTAATTCTGCTGTGTGAAAAACGAACCATAAGAAACATATTTTTTTTAATGGTAAAAAATAATAATTAAAAAAACAAAGTGCCTGATCTCACTTTGAAAGAAATATATAATAGAATTTGTATTTAATTGTATATTGGTGTTCCTCCACCCAGGACCTTCTTTTTTTTTTTTTTTTAACATCTTTATTGGAGTATAATTGCTTTACAATGGTGTGTTAGTTTCTGCTTTAGAACAAAGTGAATCAGCTATACATATACATATATCCCCATATCTCCTCCCTCTTGCTTCTCCTTCCCACCCTCCCTATCCCACCCCTCTAGGTGGTCACAAAGCACTGAGCTGATCTCCCTATGCTATGTGGCTGCTTCCCACTAGCTAGCTATTTTACATTTGGTAGTGTATATATGTCCATGCCAGTCTCTCACTTTGTCCCAGCCTACCCTTTCCCCTCCCCATATCCTCAAGTCCATTCTCTAGTAGGTCTGCATCTTTATTCCCATCTTGCCCCTGGGTTCTTCTGACCATTTTTTTTTTTTTTTTTTTTAGATTCCATATATATGTGTTATCATGCGGTATTTGTTTTTCTCTTTCTCACTTACTTCACTCTGTATGACAGTCTCTAGGTCCATCCACCTCACTACAAATAACTCAATTTCGTTCCCATGTATGACTGAGGAATATTCCATTGTATATATGTGCCACATCTTCTTTATACATTCATCTGTTGATGGACACTTAGGTTGCTTCCATGTCCCAGCTATTGTAAATAGAGCTGCAATGAACATAGTGGTACATGACTCTTTTTGAATTATGGTCTTCTCAGTGTATATGCCCAGTAGTGGGATTGCTGGGTCGTATGGTAGTTCTATTTTTATTTTTTTAAGGAATCACCATACTGTTCTCCATAGTGGCTGTATCAATTTACACTCCCACCAACAGTGCAAGAGGGTTCCCTTTTCTCCACAACCTCTCCAGCATTTATTGTGTGTAGATTTTTTGATGATGGCCATTCTGACTTGTGTGAGGTGATACCTCATTGTGTTTTTGATTTGCATTTCTCTAATGATTAGTGATTTTGAGCATTCTTTCATGTATTTCTTGGCAATCTGTATATCTTCTTGGAGAAATGTCTATTTAGGTCTTCTACCCATTTTTAGATTGGGTTTTTTGTTTTTTGGATATTGAGCTGCATGAGCTGCTTGTAAATTTTGGAGATTAATCCTTTGTCAGTTGCTTCATTTGCAAATATTTTCTCCCATTCTGAGGGTTGTCTTTTGGTCTTATTTATGGTTTCCTTTGCTGTACAAAAGCTTTTAAGTTTCATTAGGTCCCATGTGTTTATTTTTGTCTTTATTTCCATTTCTCTAGGAGGTGGGTCAAAAAGGATCTTGCTGTGATTTATGTCATAGAGTGTTCTGCCTATGTTTTCCTCTAAGACTTTTATACTGTCTGGCCTTACATTTAGGTCTTTAATCCATTTTGAGTTTATTTTTGTGTATGGTGTTAGGGAGTGTTCTAATTTCATTCTTTTACATGTAGCTGTCCAGTTTTCCCAGCACCACTTATTGAAGCAGCTGTCTTTTCTCCACTGTATGTTCTTACCTCCATTATCAATAATAAGGTAACCATATGTGCATGTGTTTATCTCTGGACTTTCTTTCCTGTTTCATTGATCTATGTTTCTGTTTTTGTGCCAGTACCATACTGTCTTGATTACTGTAGCTTTGTAGTGTAGTCTGAAGTATGGGAGCCTGATTCCTTCAGCTCTGCTTTCTTTCTCAAGACTGATTTGGCTATTCAGGGTCTTTTGTTTTTCCATACAAATTGTGAAATTTTTTGTTCTACTTCTGTGAAAAATGCCATTGGTAGTTTGATAGGGATTGCATTGAATCTGTAGATTGCTTTCGGTAGTATAGTCATTTTTACAATGTTGATTCTTCCAATCCAAGGACATGGTATATCTCTCCATCTGTTTTTATCATCTTTAATTTCTTTCATCAGTGTTTTATAGTTTTCTGCATTCAGGTCTTTTGTCTCCTTAGGTAGGTTTATTACTAGGTATTTTATTCTTTTTGTTGCAGTGGTAAATGGGAGTGTTTCCTTAATTTCTCTTTCACATTTTTCATCATTGTATGGGCATGCAAGAGATTTCTGTGCATTAATTTTGTATCCTGCTACTTTACCAAATTCATTGATTACCTCTAGTAGTTTTCTGGTAGAGTCTTTAGGATTCTCTAGGTATAGTATCATGTAATCTGCAAACAGTGACAGCTTTACTTCTTCTTTTCCGATTTGGATTCCTTTTATTTCCTTTTCTTCTCTGATTGCTGTGGCTAAAACTTCCAAAACTATGTTGAATAAGAGTGGTGAGAGTGGGTAACCTTGTCTTGTTCCTGATCTTAGTGGAAATGGTTTCAGGTTTTCACCATTGAGAATGATGTTGGCTGTGGGTTTTTCATAAATGGCCTTTATTACGTTGAGGTAAGTTCCCTCTATGCCTACTTTCTGGAGGGTTTTTTATCATAAATGTGTGTTAAATTTTGTCAAAAGCTTTTTCTGCATCTAATGAGATGATCATATGGTTTTTCTCATTCAATTTGTTAATGTGGTGTATCACATTGATTTGCATATATTGAGGAATCCTTGCTTTCCTGGGATAAACCCCACTTGATCATGGTGTATGATCCTTTTAATGTGCTGTTGGATTCTGTTTGCTAGTATTTTGTTGAAGATTTTTGCATCTATGTTCATCAGAGATATTGGCCTCTAGTTTTCTTTCTTTGTGACATCCTTGTCTGGTTTTGGTATCAAGGTGATGGTGGCCTCGTAGAATGAGTTTGGGAGTGTTCCTCTCTCTGCTATATTTTGGAAGAGTTTGAGGATAGGTGTTAGCTCTTCTCTAAATGTTTGATAGAATTCCCCTGTGAAGCCATCTGGTCCTGGGCTTTTGGAAAGAAGATTTTCAATCACAGTTTCAATTTCAGTGCTTGTGATTGGTCTGTTAATATTTTCTATTTCTTCCTGGTTCAGTCTCGGAATGTTGTGCATTTCTAAGAATTGGTCCATTTCTTCCAGGTTGTCCATTTTATTGGCATAGAGTTGCTTGTAGTAATCTCTCATGATCCTTTGTATTTCTGCAGTGTCAGTTGTTACTTCCCCTTTTTCATTTCTAATTCTATTGATTTGAGTCTTCTCCCTTTTTTTCTTGATGAGACTGGCTAATGGTTTATCAATTTTGTTTATCTTCTCAAAGAACCAGCTTTTAGTTTTATTGATCTTTGCTATCGTTTCCTTCATTTCTTTTTCATTTATTTCTCATCTGATCTTTATGATTTCTTTCCTTCTGCTAACTTTGGGGTTTTCTTGTTCTTCTTTCTCTAATTGCTTTAGGTGTAAGGTTAGGTTGTTTATTTGAGATGTTTCTTGTTTCTTGAGGTAGGATTGTATTGCTATAAACTTCCCTGTTAGAACTGCTTTTGCTGCATCCTATAGGTTTTGGGTCGTCGTGTTTTCATTGTCATTTGTTTCTAGGTATTTTTTGATTTCCTCTTTGATTTCTTCAGTGATCTCTTGGTTATTAAGTAGTGTATTGTTTAGCCTCCATGTGTTTGTATTTTTTACAGTTTTTTTCCTGTAATTAATATCTAGTCTCATTTCAATTTTCTTAAATTTACCAAGGCTTGATTTGTGACCCAAGATATGATCTATCCTGGAGAATGTTCCATGAGCACTTGAGAAGAGAGTGCCTTCTGTTGTTTCTGGATGGAATGTCCTATAACTATCAATTAAGTCCATCTTGTTTAATGTATCATTTAAAGCTTGTGTTTCCTTATTTATTTTCATTTTGGATGATCTGTCCATTGGTGAAAGTGGGGTGTTAATGTCCCCTACTATGATTGTGTTACTGTCAATTTCCCTTTTATGGCTGTTACCACTTGCTAAATGTATTGAGGTGCTCCTATTTTGGGTGCATAAATATTTACAATTGTCATATCTTCTTCTTGGATTGATCCCTTGATCATTCTGTAGTGTCCTTCTTTGTCTCTTGTAATAGTCTTTCTTTTAAAGTCTATTTTGTCTGATATGAGAATTGCTACTCCAGCTTTCTTTTGATTTCCATTTTCATGAAATATCTTTTGCCATCCCCTCACTTTCAGTCTGTATGTGTCCTTAGGTCTGAAGTGGGTCTCTTGTAGACAGCATATATATATGGGTCTTGTTTTTGTATCCATTCAGCCAGTCTGTGTCTTTTGGTTGGAGCATTTAAGCCATTTACATTTAAGGTAATTATCGATATGTATGTTCCTATTACCATTTTCTTCATTGTTTTGGGTTTGTTATTGTAGGTCTTTTCCTTCTCTTGTGTTTCCTGCCTAGAGAAATTCGTTTAGCATTTGTTGTAAAACTGGTTTGGTGGTGCTGAATCCTCTTAGCTTTTGCTTGTGTATTATGGTTTTAATTTCTCTGTCCAATCTGAATGAGATCCTTGCTAGGTAATCTTGGTTGTAGGTTTTTCCCTTTCATCACTTTAAATATGTCCTGTCACTCCCTTCTGGCTTGCAGAGTTTTTGCTGAAAGATCAGCTGTTAACCTTATGGGGATCCCCTTGTATCTTATTTGTTGTTTTTCCCTTGCTGCTTTTAATATTTTTTCTTTGTGTTTAATTTTTGATAGTTTGATTAATATGTATCTTGTTGTGTTTCTCCTTGGATTTATCCTGTATGGAACTCTCTGCGCTTCATGGACTTGATTGATTATTTCCTTTCCCATATTAGGGAAGTTTTCAACTATAATCTCTTCAAATATTTTCTCAGCCCCTTTCTTTTTCTCTTCGTCTTCTGGGACCCCATCATTCAAATATTGGCACATTTAATGTTGTCCCAGAGGTCTCTGAGACTGTCCTCAATTCTTTTCATTCCCTTTTCTTTATTCTGTTCTGCGGTAGTTATTTCCACTATTTTATCTTCCAGGTCACTTATCCGTTCTTCTGCCTCAGTTATTCTGCTACTGGGTCCTTCTAGAGATTTTTTAATTTTGTTTATTGTGTTGTTCATCATTGTTTGTTTGCTCTTTAGTTCTTCTAGGTCCTTGTTAAACGTTTCTTATATTTTCTGCATTCTATTTCCAAGATTTTGGATAATCTTTACTATCATTATTCTCAATTCTTTTTCAGGTAGACTGCCTGTTTCCTCTTCATTTGTTTGGGCTAGTGGGTTTTTACTTTGCTCCTTCATCTGCTGAGTATTTCTGTGTCTTCTCATTTTGCTTAATTTACTGTGTTTGGGATCTCCTTTTCACAGCCTGCCGGTTCATAATTCCCGTTGTTTTTGGTGTCTGCCCCCAGTGACTAAGGTTGATTCAGTGGGTTCTGTAGGCTTCCTGGTGGAGGGGACTAGTGCCTATGTTCTGGTGGATGAGGCTGGATCTTGTCTTTCTGGTGGGCAGGACCGTGTCCGGTGGTGTGTTTTTGGGTGTCTGTGACCTTATTATGATTTTAGGCAGCCTCTCTGCTAATGGGTGGGGTTATGTTCCTGTCTTGCTAGTTGTTTGGCATAGGGTGTCCAGCACTGTAGCTTGCTGGTTGTTGAGTGGAGCTGGGTCTTAGCTTTGAGATGGAGATCTCTGGGAGAGCTTTCACCGTTTGATATTATGTGGATCTGGGAGGTCTCTGGTGGACCAATGGCCTGAACTCAGCTCTCCCACCTCAGAGGCACAGGCCTGACATCCAGCCAGAGCACCAAGACCCTGTCAGCCACAGGGCTCAGAAGAAAAGGGAGAATAAAAGAAAGAAGGAAAGAAAGAAGAAAATAAAATAAAGTTATTAAAATAAATAATTATTTTTAAAAATTAAAAAGTAATTAAAAAAAGAAAAGAAAGTAAGAAAGAAGAGAGCAACCAAACCAAAAACCAAATCCACCAATGATAACAAGCACTAAAAACTATACTAAGAAAAACCCAGACAGAACCCTAGGACAAATGGTAAAAGCAAAGCTATACGGACAAAATCACACACAGAAGCATACACATACACACTCACAAAAAGAGAAAAAGGGGAATATATATATATATATATCTTTGCCTCCAAAGTACACCTCCTCAGTTTGGGATGATTCGTTGTCTATTCAGTTATTCCACAGATGCAGGGTATATCAAGTTGATTGTGGAGATTTAATCCGCTGCTCCTGCGGCTGCTGGGAGAGATTTCCCTTTCTCTTCTTTGTTCGCACAGCTCCCAGGGTTCAGCTTTGGATTTGGACTCGCCTCTGCGTGTAGGTCGCCTGAGGGCGTCTGTTCTTCGCTCAGACAGGACGGGGTTAAAGGACCAGCTGATTTGGGGGCTCTGGCTCACTCAGGCCGGGGTGGGGGCGGTGAGGGAGGGGCACGGAGGGCGGGGCGAGCCTGCGGCGGCAGAGGGCGGCGTGACGTTGCACCAGGCTGAGGCGCGCCGTGCGTCCTCCCAGGGAAGCTGTCCCTGGATCCCCGGACCCTGGCAGTGGCGGGCTGCACAGGCTCCCGGGAGGGGAGGTGTGGAGAGTGACCTGTGCTCGCACACAGGCTTCTTGGTGGCGGCAGCAGCAGCCCCAGCGTCCCACGCGCGTCTCTGGGGTCCGAGCTTTTAGCCGCAGCTCGCGCCCGTCTCTGGAACTCCTTTAAGCAGCGCTCTTAAGATTCCCTCTCCTCGCGCACCAAGAAAGAAAGAGGGAAGAAAAAGTCTCTTGCCTCTTCGGCAGGTCCAGACTTTTTCCCGGACTCCCTCCCGGCTAGCCGTGGCGCACTAACCCCTTCAGGCTGTGTTCACGCCGCCAACGCCAGTCCTCTCGCTGCGCTCCGCCTGAAGCCCGAGCCTCGGCTCCCAGCCCCGCCCGCCGAGGCGGGCGAGTGGACAAGCCTCTCGTGCTGGTGAGTGCTGGTCGGCACCGATCCTCTGTGCGGGGATCTCTCCGCTTTGCCCTCCACACCCCTGTTGCTGTGCTCTCCTCCGCGACTCCGAAGCTTTCCCCGCTCCGCCACCCGCAGTCTCCGCTCGCGAAGGGGCTTTCTAGTGTGTGGAAACCTTTCCTCCTTCACGGCTCCCCCGCACTGGTGCAGGTCCCGTCCCTATCCTTTTGTCTCTGTTTATTCTTTTTTCTTTTGCCCTACCCAGGTACGTGGGGAGTTTCCTGCCTTTTGGGAGGTCTGAGGTCTTCTGCCAGCGTTCAGTAAGTGTTCTGTAGGAGCTGTTCCACATGTAGATGTATTTCTGATGTATTTGCGGGGAGGAAGGTGATCTCCGTGTCTTACTCTTCCGCCATGTTGAAGGTCTCCAGGAACTTATTTAATATCCAGAAGTTTCTCTAAAGGCAAGTGGCTTGCCCTGCACTCAGATGGCAATGCATGTCCAGTTCGTGAGATCTTGGACAGATGTGACAGATGATTTGGGGAACAGGACAAGGAAAGAGAGAAAAAGGGCTGTTAGCATGGATGCCAGAACTTTGAGAGCCACTTCTGAGTGGAGGCAGGGAGAAAGGGAGTGGCAGCCATGAGGGTCCTTGCACAGTGCCTCCATGCCACACCTGGGAACAGGGACTTGAGAAGTGGCTGACATGTTTACTTGGTGTGAGGTCAGCTACAGCTCTACACAATTCCCATAAAACAGAACTCTCAGGCTGGGCCACCGGCCTGCTTGCTGCCAAAGAAGGGTGGTGGCCTAACAAATGAGACATTGCTGTCAACCCATTCACTTTGTGAATCATGCAGGCTCTTCCTTGCCCTCCCATGTCCATCCCATCTATTGCTTTAACCCCTTTCTTGTTTTGTGCTGCTTCTTTCAGATGAAGGAGAAGGGAAAAGAGATTTGATTTCTGTGCCTATTAACCACTGCAATAGAAGGTTGTGTGAAGAATGATGTTGAAGCTATTAGTAGAAGTTGGAAAAAAAATCTAGTTGTAAGACCAACAGAAGAAGACCTGAACTTCAGAGGGGGCCACAAATGAATGAATGAAGAACACAGCTGTCTTTTCAAAAGCCAACACAAAATGAGGATGAGTTTTATACAAAAGCAGCTATTCCTGCCAATGGGCATATGCATGTCCTTCTTTCATATGTCACAAGCAGACCTTGGAAATTCCCTGGGAAGTCCCCTCCACCACAGTGCCTGCAGTTTCTCCATTTGACTATGATTCTGTTGGATCTTGAGAGACTTTTTGAACTTCAGGAAGCTCTTATCACAATACGGCTCTTCCTGGAGTGAGGAGACAACATGGTACCTGGAAAGATGAGGGGAGTGGACTGGGAAATGGGAATCTGTGTCCCATTTCAGTTCTACCACTACCAGCCTAGTGGCTTTGAGAGGGGCCTGCAATTTCCCTGGCCTCAATGGTTTCATCTGTAAAATGGAACGGCATGGAGACGATGAAAGTGAAAGCATCTGCCATCATGCCTGGAGGTGCTCAAGAAATGATTCCTTCCTGTCTGCCGACCTCAGTTTTCCATCTGTAAGGTAAGGAATTGAACAAGAAGATCTCTGAGGCCCTGTCTACTCTAACACTTTGTGACTCTGTTGGTGACAACTTAAGAAATCTCGAACTAACACTCTAGTGAGCCTTAGTCTGTTAGATTGCATCAAATGATAGTGTTGTGATTTTGACTTTGTAGAATGATTCTTATTTTCCCTTATCCTGGTTTTTGAATTTGTATTTTATACTTCATGGCTTTTGCTTTATTAAGTTGTCACAAATCCTTTGAGGTATGAGAAAGAAAAAGTATGACAAACTGGATGAAAGAATGCATTAACTGAAAGCCAGAGAATAATGCTAATACTAATACCAATACATTACTTTTATTGGCTACTTACTATGTATGAGGAACCGTGCTAAGCATTTTATAGACATTAGGACACTTAAGTCACACAATAACCCTGTGAAGCCATAATGATCATCCCCATTTTATAGATGAAGAAACTGAGTCCTAGAGATACCAAGCAAGTTGTCCAAGGTCACATAAGTAGTGAGTGGCAAAGCTGAGCCACAAATCCAAGTCTGGCTAAATCAGAGCAGTGGTGTGTTGACAAACAGGCTCCCAAAAAACAAAAGCAAAACAAAACCCTAAATGCCTGATATAGAGTATTTACTGATTTCCATCATGTAAATGTTTCCACCACAGCCAATTTCAAGTTTCTAACAGTTTAAATCAGCTCAAAAAAATTCCCGAATATTTAACAGTCTGCTCATGCAAGCCATTAGCAGCCAACCCCAAAACACTACAGAAGAAGCCAGAGTTGTCACCACTGAGATACACTGCCTCCTTGGATCATAGGCTAGGGTTGGAGATAATAAAGAAGAAAGGGAAGATGGTCATGAACAGGAAACTCAAGAGATAAATTCATTCATTCATTCATTCATTCCACAAAGGCTTACTGAGTACCCGCTAAGGACCAAGCCTTGTGAAATGTGCTTTGGATTCAGGCACGAGTAAGATAAGCAGGGTGCCCAAGCCAAAAAGCCCAGAGTGTGTTTGGCAGAGAGACACACACACACTTAAACAAATAATTGAATACATTATATAATAGAAGTATGTATGAGTCTAAGGGAGCCCAGGTGAGGGAGGAATGAATTCTGTCGGATGGGCCTGAAGGATGGAGTTAGCAACATATACATGGAGGCTCCTAGGTAACACAAATTTTGCTTCCTTTCCAATTTATAGAGAGGTTTGCCTCACTAGAGAGGTGTGCGAAGCTTAGAACTCTGCATTTCTGACTAAACAGAGAAACCAAAGATGGGGTTAAGAAAGGGACAGTGATGCAGAAAGTAAGCTCCTTGAGTTAGGGATGTTGTCTCTGTACCCCTATATTCCTGACACCTAGCACCACGCAGGGCACATAGTAAGCACTCAATAAATATTTGTTGCCTGGGTGAACCATTGTTGAATAATGATTTATGAGCTTCAAAGAAGGTTGCTTGAGGAAAGAGGACTAATAATAGGTAAGAAGTAAGCAATGTATAAGTAGTGATCCCTAAGCACATAAAGGGTCATGTAGAAGAATAAAGGGCAGAACATGGGCAGGGACTCCAGGTGCCCAGAGTGAAGGTAAAGGACCCAGAAGGATGTGTATCATGCAATGCTGTCACCTGTCGTGCTGGCTGACTTCTCTGAGGATGATCTGAAGATGGGGCAAAGCTCTGGCTTCCCCTTTGAGAAGCAAGATGTCCTGACACAGCCTTCAGATGTATTTGGTGAGCTTGGGAATGCCAGGAATGATACCATTCATTGTTTGGCTTCAAAGTTCAATGTGGGAGAAGCAAGCACGTAATTGGTACAGTGAAGTTTGGGGATTTCAGTGGATTTCCTTCACATTTGTTTGTTCTTCTCTTCCTCTGATTATCTGAGAGGAGGCTGCTGTTATTGAAAGCCAGGTAGTTTGAATATTCTTTCTTGGGACCTAGCACTGGTTTTTTAAGAAGTGGGTCTGCATGTGTATTGTGTAGATTATTTTCATCATAACACTGCCTTATATGTGTAGGTGGTTCCTAGTTTCAAAGACCTTTCCCGTAATTTCTTTTGATGCTTCCTTAAGACAATCCAATGAGGACATTAGAAAAGATGCAAATGTCTCCATTTTACTAAAGGAGAAAGTACGACTCGAGAAGTCAAGTAACTCACTCAAAGTCACACAGCTGAATTCTAGCAGAGCAAGGGCCCAAGGTCTGTCATTCCAGACATAGAGACATTTGTGTCCTCCCAGTTTCTCTTATGATGATGCCTGCCTCCTGGGCAAGCAAGTCCCGGCTGGAACCCACCAGCAGCTAGAAATGGTCCTTCTTGGTATTCGAGAACTTTCCTCTGCAGTGAAAAATGGAACCTGCCTGCCTCAGTTTCCCAGCCACCTCATGATTCGACAAGCAATTGCTTTAACTCTGACAAAATTAGGCCACCTCCAACCTAAATGGAGCCCGTTTTCAGACTAAGACCCTGCGTGGAGACAGCTCTTTCCTGGAAGGATAACAAAAGCATGCTTTTGTGTGTATTTCACTTGATGGAAAGGAATCCCCAGTGAGGCCATTTTTTCCCCCTGAATTCTCCCAAGTCCAGAATGTATCCAAGTTTCCAAGATAATCTCAGAAGAGCTATTCATCTATGAAGATGGCCAAATTGTCTTCCAGCTCAGTAGACAGGGTCTGTTTTAGAGAGAAGGTGAGGGGGTGAGAATAGGGGTGTGGGAAGAGGGTGAGGGAGACGGAGAGCAAAAGAGTAAGACATACGAGGAGAAAATGTGTGCCGACGAATGCTGACAGGAAAAGGAAAGAAACCAAAGGGCCAGCCCTGACTCTGGGGTCCCGTCTGCCAGGGACATTTTCAGCTGATTCTTTTTAGGACCTGTCACGGTCTGCCTGGTGAGCCGTCACTTCTCATCACTTGGCTCTCACTGCGGATCTTTGTGTCATCACTGTCACGATGAGACCTGGCAACTGGCGAAGAATTTCCTGGGGCGCTACCTGATACACCGTTATTACCTCTTATCATCTTAGCAGAATAGTTATGCCACTGTCAGAGGTAATGGAGACCATGCCGCTAAGAAAATTGGCTGTAATTTATCAATTGTTCCTGCATACCACAAAAGCGGCCTTCTACTTTACGGCTGGGTATAAGGTATTTGAGAGCCCCCGAAGTTCATGGTTTTCCGGTATTCTAAGTTCTACTTATGGCCTTTCCTGTATATGACACACAACACCACCCTTGTGGCTTGCAGGCCGTTTTCTTCTTTGCTTTCTTTAGTCACAAATCATCCTGAGGCATCCCTTAAGTGCATTTGTATTGTTAAGTGCACCGGCTTGATTTGGTGTTAATTCAATTTGAGTGCCCTTAATATCTTGTGGGGGTGATGCAATGCAGGCCGCCTGTACCTTGTAAAATCGGGTCCCAGGTCTGCCTGGGAGCAAAGCACCTTTCGCATAGCCATTTACCAAAGTTGCTGATAAAATTTTCATAAGGGAACCTTTTTAGTCTGACCCTATTGTGTTATTCTACCATTAAGTCTCAGAGAACTGAGCTGGCTTCTAGTGACAGCTTATCACATTCTCCATTATTGCTGGCTGCCCTAAGAGCTAACAGGCTGGGTGTAGTGCAAGCTCCCTCCTCCCTCCCACTCCTGGTCCATTCTGGGAAAAGCTTATGGGCCAGCACCGAGGGGCTAATGTGTGATTGTCTCTCTGTGGGTGCCAGAGAGCTGAGCTCTCTTTCTGATGAACCTGGGAAAGCTTGAGAGACCCTGAAGGACTTTGTGAAGCCTGCGTGACAAGGAGGAGAGAAGGATGGGCTGAAATAGAGTGAGGGTTACAAAAGCACTTTGCTTAAAAATCAACCCCCAAAGCAGTAAGGATAATGTTGACACCAGTTTGACACATAGCTGGAGCTAGTGGATTGGGCCAGGGATTTGTCTTTGGAATGTTAGCATTAGAATTCTGACAATGTGATTAACTCAAAAAGAACTCCAAAATCTGGGGCTTGGTTGTACCTGGGTTTGCATCCAAGCTCATTGGCTTACCTGCTTTGTGACCTTGAGCAAGTTATTTAGTGTTGGAGCTTCAGGGTTCCCATCTGTGAAATGGGAATATCAAGGTCAACTCCCTGGGCTTTTTGTGGTGATGAAGTGAGATAGTACATGTAAAGAGGATGGAGAGTGGCTGGCACTCACACAGCATCTCTTAGGGTTATCTTAGAATCCAGGAGGCCCTCAGAGGACACAAGGTGAGAAAGCTGGTTCAGATGGTAAAGAAATTAGCTGGCTACCACAAGTGAAAAAAGAAAGAGAGAAGTCTAGAAACCTGGTCTCCAGACACCCATCCAGATCTCTTTCCATCCTCCCCACTGTTTCCCCGATGCTGTCCACAGACATCGGGAGCACGGGTGGATTTGGGGTGTGAGAAGCCACGTTCCACTTCCCTAATGATGGTATTTCTTAACAGCAGACTAAACTGCTTCTCGATCATTCTGCCTTGTCTTGGTGGCTGTATCTGAGGAATGGTTTGAGCCTGCCTGTGCGAGCCTAGGCCCTGCTTGTCTCTGCTGCTCTGGCTGGAAAAACTCAGTGGTCTGAGAAACAGGAATGGGAGATGCTCTCTCAAAAGAAATTTAAAAATTATTCTTATAAAAGCAATACATGTTCACTGTAGAAATGAGAAAATCTAGGTGAAATACAGAAGCTATAGTGAAAGGAAAAAAAATCATCTATAATCCTACCGCCTGTAACTCTAGGGTACTGTACTGTGTTTTCTTCCAGGCTCCTTTCCACGCCCACACCCATGCTCGCTTGTTCAGGCCCTAGCTCGCTGCAGTATATTGTAGGCATTAAAAGTGCAGTCTGGCTCCACCACTTGGGCAAATTATTTAACTTTTCCACTATCGTTTCCTCATCTATAAACTAGGGCTTCATGGTAGAACCTTCCTCAGAGGGTTGTTCAGAGAAGCAAATGAGCTAACCCACGTGGCACTCAGTGCAGGGCACCCAGGAAGCCCTGCAGAGGCTTTCTTTTAGGATTATTATTATGTTCAGTAGAAATCTGTGATGGCAGTATATTCTGCTGGAAATGCGGTTCCTAAGGGGGCTATTTCTCCTTTGTTTGCACCCAGCTGCTAGACTATGATGCTTTCTTTTTTTATTATTTTATTTTATTTTATTTTATATTTTTGGCTGTGTTGGGTCTTCATAGCTGCGCACAGGCTTTCTCTAATTGTGGTGAGCGGGGGCTACTCTCCGTTGCAGTGCGCAGGCTTCTCATTGCGGTGGCTTCTCTTGTTGTGGAGCACGGGCTCTAGGCACACGGGCTTCAGTAGTTGCGGCACGTGGGCTCAGTAGTTGTGGCTCGCGGGCTCTAGAGTGCAGGCTCAGTAGTTGTGGCACATGGGCTTAGTTGCTCCGTGCCCTGTGGGATCTTCCTGGACCAGGGCTCGAACCCGTGTCCACTGCATTGGTAGACGGATTCTTAACCACTGTGCCACCAAGGAAGCCCTGATGCTTTCTTTGTCTTTTTTTTTTTTTTTAGAAGATATTGGGGGTAGGAGTTTATTCATTTATTTATTTATTTTTGCTGTGTTGGGTCTTCATTTCTGTGTGAGGGCTTTCTCTAGTTGTGGCAAGCGGGGGCCACTCTTCTTTGCAGTGTGCGGGCCTCTCACTATCGTGGCCTCTCTTGTTGTGGAGCACAGGTTCGAGACGCGCAGGCTCAGTAGTTGTGGCTCACAGGCCTAGTTGCTCCGCGGCATGTGGGATCCTCCCAGACCAGGGCTCGAACCTGTGTCCCCTGCATTAGCAGGCAGATTCTCAACCACTGCACCACCAGGGAAGACCCCTGATGCTTTCTTAAACTGGTCACCCAGACAGAGTCTCAGGGTCAGACTGACCCCACCCTCCACCTGGCTGAATGGTGATAATCATGTGTTCATCTTCCAAAGGGTTAACACACGGATTCCCACAGCCTGACTCCTGGTGGGGTTTGTTAGACCCACTTTATGAGAGGGAGAGTTAAGACTGAGCAGGTATTGAAGTGGCTCTATGAGGGTCTCCAAGCAGATGAGGTGGACTTCCTGCTTGCCAAGAAATGAACAGGGCTGCCCATAGGCGTGGCCGGGCTACTCCTGGGCTTGGGATTTGCTTTCATTACCCTGGAGATTAGGCCTAGGTGGAACAAGGAGTTAGGCTGAAATCACAAGAAGACAAGTTCTCAGAAACGAATATCTTGTGGAAAAACTCTGAGAGTCTCCTTGATGTGTGTTTGTGTACGTGTGTGTGTTAACTTTTTGGTGTTTTTAAGCATGATTTTGTGGGATTCAAACATTCTGAGAGTGAAAAATAATTTTAAGCCAGACTGGGCAAGGTAGGGTCATAAATCAGGAAGGATCTTCAGGGTCTGGCTTTGTGTGTGTTTATGTTTGTCCATGATCATGTGTGCTTGTGTGTGTGTGTGTAGCACGTGCACCTAGAAGGCACATGCATGCGAGCCTCTTGGGGTGAGTGGGAAGAGCAAACACGGTCGTGCAGAAGGGAGCTGGTTTTGATGAAACATTGGCTAACGCTCGGGGCACCGAAGGAGAAGAGGCTGTGGTCAGGGAACTGTGTTGCATTCGAATTTATGATAGATTGACTTATCTGCCCCTTGATCTTCAAGGGTATTTGGGGAACTGAGGATGAGGCATCTCTGCCTTGATTTTCACAGCGAGAGGAAACCTCTGGAGCAGTATTCCCAGCCTCTCCCTCTGCACAGCCCAAAGCGGTGAGAGCTTGCTATTCACACCCCCGCTCAGGTCATTTGGAGGAGGCTGATAGGGCCCAGGAATGCTGACATGCTTCAAAACATCACACAAGAAAGAACCCACTCAGATTCCTGAGGGGAGCTGCTGTTGGTCCATCCCAAGCTAGAGTGCAACCTCGGATGGGATTGCCGTGGCTCCCCATCCCACTGCAGAAGCTTGAAATCCATATTTATCCTTACCGTCCGCAGGACTCCCTTCTCCCTGTCCATCTGTCTGTCTGTCTGTCTGCCTCTCTGTTCCTCTTTCTCTGAGGTAAAGGGTGCCTGTTCTCATGAAAGGGGAGCATGCCAGGATGTTCCAGATGAGCTGCTGCCAGCCATGTTGCTTTAAACGCCAATGAGCTAAAGCGGCCAGGAAAGCAAGAGCGAGGGGTGAAGTGTGGTTTGATGTCTTGGTGCGCTGGAGAGATGACTCATATAACGTGAGCCCCTCGGAGTCCTTGGTTAAATCCCAGCCTAGCACCCCCGGCTGAACTGAAACCCTGAAGTCCAGCCAAGGAGCGTTGCTGGTCCTGCCTCGGCCAACAATCGGTGGGTCAGAGGCAAAGGACAGGGGAGGGGTGATTCTTTCACTGGAAAAAATACCTGCTGGGAAAGAAGGAATTGTATGATGTGTGTGGTGAGAAGTCCAGCCAGGAAGGACCTGGTTCTCACATTACAAGGCCGCTTTCTGAAGCCAGAGGGACTTTTTATTGCCTGAGAGGCCTGCAAGCTCCCACCACAGTGGCCGTGGCGTGTCTCTCAAAGGGTATGGTGGTGAGGGGCTGCGTGCCAGGGCTCTGGATGCCAGGTTGGGAATGAGGGGGGAGGAAAGCTGAGGATGGGGCTTCACTGTCCTCACACTCACTCTCCTGAGGCAGGAGGGAGACGTAGAGGAGAGAGGAACTGCCTGCTTCCTGTCTAGCCAAGTGCACTGCAGGCTCCATTGTCCCCCCTTTAGTCTTTGTTTGACATTTCCCATGTTTGGCCACCCTTTCTCCACCCCTCTCACCCTCGGGCTTCCTAACACCTTCCCCTCTCTCACTGGACCCTCTCTCTGTTTCACTCTTTTTATGGAAGTTGCATAACCATCTTTCATTTAGGGCAGCCCCCTTCCCCAATAGGTTTGGGTGCAGAGATTTGGGAGCACCTGACCCAGGTCTGGCCAGGGTGTTTGGTCCTGTGAGCCAAGATGGTCCAATCAGAAACAAACCTGGAACTTCTACTGGAAACTTTTGTTGGAACTTTGGGGATGGAGAAGTTCTCTTTCACCTTGGTTGATGACATGAGAGGATAAGAGCCTGGTGCTTCCAGGGGCCATCAGGATATGAAAAACTGTCTGAAAGTGAAGCTACTGGAAAGGGGAGAGGAGTAAAGAGGTGGACAGAGATGGGTTTCTAATGACATCATTTGAGCACTGGGATCTGATCATACCTGAGATCGGAGTCTACACCTGGACTCTTCAAGCTTACCATCCAATACATTTCCCCCCCTTTTTTCTTTATTGTTTGAATTTTTTTCCTGCTACTTGTGATTGAAAGTGTTACATCTGTATGTTAGGTGGATACACCTTTCTCTCTTTCCTGCACGGAGGCCTCTCTGCCCCTTTCCACTCCTCATCTGTGCGTATCACCCAGAGTTGGGTCCTCAGCTTGCTGTGCTTTCTTCTTTCTCCTTACTCACTTGGGCTTTCCATTCACTCTTGTGGTGTCAACTGTTACCTTTGTGAGGATGATCCCCACTCCCACGTTTGTGTTTCTACCTTAGATCTTGTTCCCCACGTCCAGCCACCTATAACACATTTCCACATGGGCAGCACGCACATGGGCACGCACAGCTGGCTGACGTCAATATGTTACTCCTGATCCTTGGGAAGGATGAGGGCCCCCCTTCTCAGCTTCCTCCTCTTTAGCCTTGGCATCTGGTCCCTCTAGTTCAAAGTCAGGATTATCTTTGATTACTTCTTCTCCTCCTTCCTGCCCCATACTGCATTATCAAGTCTTCAAACATTTCTCTTGTCTGTGTCATTTTCCTTCATCTACCACCATCTTCTGGTCTAAGATCTCGTCATGATTATCTCAAAAGCCTCTTACCTGGCTTTCTAACATCCATTTCAAACTGTGCCATCTGTGCAGCACTCTCCAGCGTATTTAACTTCCTCAAATACCTCTTTCACCTCACGGCTTACCTGAAGAAACTGGATTTCTCACCATTGGGCATCTCCATGCCTCTCAGATATTGGCATTCATGAGGCATGAGAAGTCACAGAAGCATCTTTCTGGAGCACTAATTTCATCTGAAATCTTTCTTGGGGTGTGAGAAGTTAAGTGTTTTAATGAGAAAGTAATTAAAAACATTTTTACATTAAAACAGATCTCATGTAAAGAAGAATGCAAAACTCATATGAATTTTAAAGATTAAGCATAGATTTCAAAGAAGTTCTGAGATTGTAGAAGTCCACTTCTGGCCACCACCCAAGAGTTCTGGGGTTCCCTTTCCTCTGCCACTGGGAAGAAAGTTTGGAGAAGCACCAACATGTTGAGTCATGTCTAACCTCCTCAGTTTGGTGTCACCTCAACTGGCCCTATATTTCCTACCCTCCTCCTTGTCTCTCATTATTTGCTGGAGGTAGAGGGCTTTTCTAGTTGTTCTTTGAACTCAATGCTCTCATTCCCAACTTTGTTTCATGCCACTGTCTCCTTTTCCAAGTGATCTCCCCTCTCTTTTTCATCAGCCTAAATCATCTGCCTCTTTCAGGCTTAATCACCAGCTCACAACAATCTCTTCCTTCTCATACCCTGGTAGCTTTTGGAATCCAGATCAATAAATGGATTATATACCGGGCAAGAGTCACCCGCCTGATCAAAACCCTTAAAAGTCTCCCTGTTATCTGGCTGTTTGATGAAGTCCAGCCTCCTTGGCATGGTGCACTGGCTCTTGGCTGATATGGTCCCCTGCCCGATGATCAGTCTCCTCTCTCCTTGTGACTACTTTTTTTTTTTTTTTTTTTTTTTGCGGTACGCGGGCCTCTCACTGCTATGGCCTCTCCCGCCGCGGGGCACAGGCTCCAGACGCGCAGGCTCAGCGGCCATGGCTCACGGGCCTAGCTGCTCCACGACATGTGGGATCTTCCCAGACCGGGGAACGAACCCGTGTCCCCTGCATCAGCAGGCGGACTCTCAACCACTGCGCCACCAGGGAAGCCCCACACAAATCTTTTGATCTCTATTTGCCGGAGGGCCCCAGGGAGGATCAGTGGTTACACGGATTGGAGCTGAAGACTGGACCTGGTGCTAAGACCATAAATGAGGAACTGGGGGTTGATGGATGAGCTGGATCAAGGTTGTTTCCTCCTCTCCAAGAGGGCACACCTTGCATAGAAAAGCATCCACATACTCAGGTTTGGTTTAGGAGCTTTGGGTAAAGGTCAGCAGAGAGATAACTTGGGCTGAGACAAGGCATATTTTTATATATATTTTTCTGTCCCAGCTCTCAGGAAAGCTGTCAATTATATTTTTAAATTCCAAGAGCTCTTACTTATTTGCTAAAAATCCTATTTTCAGGCGTTCTGTTCTTATTTCATGGATGTCGGATCTTCTCTTACCTCTCTTAGAATATTCATTATGTTGATTTAAAAATATGCATTTATTCTAGTGAAAGATAGAAGCCCTGTAGGGAAGGTATGCAAGTCAGAATGAACAAAATAGGGTTGGCAAGATAATAATAATAATAAAAAAAATAATAATGATGATTATTATTGCTAGGAAAGAAGATCTGGACATTAAAAAATATTACAGCAAAAAGGTATTTAAATATATTTGTTCTGTTTCCTACTTGTCTGTATTTCCTGTGAATTCCTTTTCGGTCTCTACCTTTTAGGTTAGTAGTTTTCCTCTTTTCTTTTGCTTGGCTATAAGGTAGTTTCCTGGTATCATTGGGCTCGATGAGGGGATGGGGGGTGGGTGTCTACATTTTCCATAAAGACTTTCAATCAATCTCCTTATTTTCAGCCATATATTCTACCCTCCATATTCTGAAACACCCAGTACATTAAGTTACTGAGCTTTCCCAATTCTTTTCTCTTTGATCTGGCTTCTTGTTGGTTTCCATGTCCACCGATCCCACCCAGTTAGGCGTCATCTTGATTGATTTTCATAAGCTATCTGCAATAACTTTTTCTTTGTTCTGGAGGATTTATGCATTTAAAAAATCATTTTACTGGCATTTTAATGAACTTTTATTGGGGGACAGAAGTAGAGATAAATGCACATGTTAATTCTGCCATGCTGAACCAGAAGTTGGGATGATTTCCTTTTTAAAAAACTTTTATTACTATGCAAATACTCTGTTCAGTTCCTTCCTATGCCAGTCAGTGTCCTGGGCACTAGAACTACATTGGTGATAAACACAGACACTGCCTCTTCCCCACAGCACTTACAGTCTAGTGGGGGAGATAGACAGTCAAACAGGAAATTTACAAGTGAGAGAAATACTGTGAAAGTACAAAAATATTTAAGGCTTGTGGAAGAAGTAATATCTAATCTAAGGTGATTTAGATAAGTAAGAGCTAGCCAGGTGAAAGAGGTGGGAAAGACGTTCCAGGTAGAAGAACAACAAATATTAAGGTTTGGAAATAAGAGAGGAAGGCACATATGAAGAAGAAAAATAAATTTTAAAAATATAGAATGTATTGAAGAGAGTGAGGTATGAAGAATGGGGCTGGAGAGGTAAGAGGGACCACATTATGTGGAGCCTCACAAGCCCTGATGTTGATTCTGAGGACAGTAGGAAGCCATCAGATGCTCTAAGTACAAATGTGACTATATGATTTATGCTTTTTTTGTGGGGGGAGGGTGTTGCCTTCTTTTCTATTTCTCCCAGTTTTATCATTGTTACTTTATTTATGTTGAATCTATATTGTGAGGTTCATATATCCCAGTGATGGTTTTATGGTTCTTTACTGTTCTTCATATTATTTTTTGTCTTGAATTCCATTGTCAGATATTGAAATTGATGCTCTTACCGTCTTTGATTCATATGTGCCCTGAATATTTTTTAATCCTTTCACCTTTCTGTTTTCTTTTAATTTTTTTCACAGACCACATATTGTTGATATATATGCAAAAAAATTTTAGCTAATGTGAGAGGCTCTGTCTCTCCTGTACTTAAATTTACGTATCCCTATAACTATCTCATACCTATCTGTGGTCCATCCATCATCTGTCTGTTATTTATCATCTATCATCCACCTGTAATCTTACCCTGAACCAGTTGGATGTGTTAGCACATTCTCACGTCCCTTTGCTGTCCATCCCTTTCTCCCATTCCTTTGTTGATATTGTTTGAAACTTTTGTTCTGGGTTATTATGGATACACTTATTTATTTTTCTTTGTTTCTAAATTTTTTAGACAACAAAAATTCTACTAATTATTTAAATCCCTTTATTTCCCGTATTTCTTCTAGTAATCTCCTGGATTTACTTCTTACCTGAGTTGTCTAAATAGTTCATTGTGTAGCAAGCCTGCTAAAGCCTCGTATGCTTCAGAATATATCTATTGAGCTCCCAGATTTAAATCACAATTTGCCTGAATATAACATTCTATATAAGAATTGTTTTTTTCCTATAGTAATGGACCTCCTAGAAGAGGGGCAGAGGCGAGCTCCAAGGCAGAGTGCCCCAAGTCCCTGAGAACTATAGCCCATCACCCCAATTTTTTTTGTCCCTTCATTAGGCCACAACTTTGGTCAGGATCCTCTCTTAAATGTTCTGAGAAAGCAACCTGGAAGGGAAATGATCGCAATGGATAAGTTTTTCAAACTCCTTAATGGGTCATGAACAATTTAGTGAGTCAGCCAGTATGGGTGTCGGGGAGGAGGAGAGGAAACAAGAAGAAGAAGCAAAGAAGAAGAGAGGGAAAGGGGAGGGGAAAGAGGAGAATAGAATAGGTTGGAAAATGTAGAGGGCATCCTAACAGTGAGCCCGTTCTTTTGTGAAACTTTCATTTGTACAAGGCCGGCTGGCCAGTCTACATTTTTCCATCAGTTTGTCACCCCACAGGGTGTTGCATTGTCCTTGTCCCACCTACCACTGGGCTGATGGCACTGCCTTCTTTTCCACAGTGAGGCAGGCGATTATCCTCCAAAGGGGATGGCAAGAGCAGAACTTGGGAGCTTCCTCCATCCCTTCACTCATACCTGCTGCGTCAAGTTGGTCCTCACCCATATTCAGTCTACCAAGGGCTTCCCCACAGTTTTGTATTAGTTCCCCAAATCCAGTCTTGCTTCTTTCTGTGGTTCTTCCAGGTTGGCTGTGTGGGAAGGAGCGAGGGTCTCAGGCTTGTTTCTGTGCTGTCAGGAAGCAGAAACCTTATTTGCAATCTATCGCAGAGCCGCCATGGTCCCATGCCCTGCTCTTCGGCATCCTTTTTTCTGGCAGCCTTCACCCTCTATCCACGCTACCCCAGGCCCTCCCACTTCAGTAAATCCCCATGCCTCCCTTCTCCCATGCACTGTCTATTTTGACTTCTGCCTTTGCCTGTGATTATTGGAAACCTCAGGCCCCAGCCGGCAGGGAAATTTATAGCTAAACAGTTACATTGTTGAAACCCTGACAAGTCCGGCCTGGTTAATGGCTCTGAAAATATGGGAGAGGTGTGAACAACTAAATCTATGAGGCTCCATGTTGTGGGCCTGCAAAGATAGACTTGTAGGACCTATTTACTTTAATGGGAATTTTTCATTTTCTTTTCCTCCTACATTATCGTTCCAAATGCTAGTCTCCCTCAATATGGATTCATTACCTGGAGAGTGGCTTGGATATTTGGATAATCATCTTTTAAATAGTTTCTTTTTTCCCTTTCCTATTATGA
The DNA here is from genome assembly GCF_964165515.1 of Mesoplodon bidens. NCBI lineage: Eukaryota > Metazoa > Chordata > Mammalia > Artiodactyla > Ziphiidae > Mesoplodon > Mesoplodon bidens. The sequence goes on along the minus strand of NC_138162.1, from coordinate 63,013,896 downwards.
TTTTTGGAACTTGGCCAAAAACAATGCAACAGGCAAGCAACAGACTGAGGGAAAAAGCAAACAGTGCTGGATTACATTAGTAAATTATCGTCTATTAGATGCAGGTGGGATTCCTCAACTTCCCAGGCTGGCAGAAAGCTTTTAATAAAGCAGCATGAGAAAGGAGGAGCTGCTTTTGAGATGGTGTCATGGAATCTGGGGAGGAAAGGAGAAGGCAGGATAGGTCAAAGGTCAAAGACAAAACTCTGTGCTGCTGGAAGGGCAGGTACCTAGGGGGCGAGGCATCGTGGGCAACCTGAAGAACTGGGCCTTTGCCTTACCAGGGCAAGCAAATGACTGGTCTGATCCACCATTCCCTTGGAGTAGTGTTATACCTGCCCATCTTTTACACTGCTTCGTGGTGGATGGGGGGTACTTCCCCACCCTTTGACTTTAGAGTTGGCCAAGTGATTTGCTTTGGCGAATGGGAGGTGTGTGGATGTGATGTGGACATGGGTTTGAGATACACTTGTGGGATTGGACTTGCCCTCTTGTGCTCCTGCTTTTTGCCATGAAAAGGACATGCCTCAGAAAAGTGCTCTTCCAAGGAAGATGAGAGACATGTGGGGGAGCTTGAAACCCAACCACAGGTTGGAACCAAGCCCAGCCAAGCTCAGCCTCCATCACTAGCCAAACCTCTGTCAACTCGTAGACGTGTGAGCAAAACATAAGAGACTTTTGCTGATCTCCGCTGAGATTTTTATGGTTGTTTGTTATGCAGTGCGCCTCACAGATGCACTTACTTAGCAGGGTTGCCCTTGGACACTGGGGGGAGGCACACTCTGCTCTTTGCTGAGTTGGTTTGAGAAGTTTAAGAAGTGGAGGTGGTTTTAGAGCCCTGGAAACTTCTAAGCTATTGCTTTCTGTGGCAAGATGACCAATCAAAAGGGCAGTGCCATTTTCTCCAAGGTATAGGTCAGAGACACGGTCTCCAGAACTTCCTGAGGTGTGGGAAGAATTGAGAGAGCAGCTCTAGCAAGGAACAGGAAAACAGTGTTTCAGAACATTGCCTGTAGTGGGAGGTTGGAATGAAGTCCTTTGGATGATTGCAGGTAGTTGTGCCAAGACAAAAAGAAATGTCCCGAGAACTTTTGTGGTCATGGCTTAGTTAAGAGTGAGCAGGGATCCTTATTGCCTCCACTGATATGGCTTCTACTTCAGTGCTAGAAGTTTCACAGCTTTGATTTGTCTGATAACCTGTCTCAATCTTCAATATTTAATACAGTACTAAACAAATAGGAAATGCTCAATAGATCGACTCATAATTGATAGATTATCACAGCACTAATCATAGCAGCGCCATTAATTAATTACATGACCCCAGACTAAAAGCTTAAACTCTCAGTTCCCACATGTGGAAATGAGCATGAAGCTATTTGATGTCCATAGTCTCTATCATCATTGGGAGGATAAAATGAGATGAAGATGGAAAAAGTCTGCAGTGCTCCAGAAGAGATAGAATATTATTTTCCCATAGGCACCGCTGTATTGGTTGCTTGTTACTTGTGGAGCAAAAAGAATGCTCAAGCAAGAATGCGGCCTTAAAGGGGTCATAAGGAGATATTTCCCCCTGCTGTCTCTACAGGAACACAAATAAAGGAAGTAACAGTAACATTGCCCGGTCTTTTTACTACTGTAATTTGTGAGGCCAAGTCAGGTCTCTGGGTTGAGAAATCAAGCTGTTTATTGCACCTTAATTTGCATACTGCAAGTCCTGATTTGACCTATAACTGTTTTGTAAAAACATGTCCTAAATCAGCTGCACTGGAGAATTAAACCAGCAACATCTCCGATTATAGGCCCTCTTTTTAAAGCTCCCCAGCGACATGGCTATGGCTTGAACTGTGTCCCCCCAAATTCATATGTTGAAGTCTTAACCCCCAGTACCTCACGATGTGACCATATTTGGATATAGGGTCTTTACAGAGATAAACAAGTTAAAAGGAGGTCATTACTGTGAGCCCTAGTCTAATATGACTAGTATCCCGATGAAACGAGAAAATATGGAGTTAGACATTCACGCAGGCAGAACTCCATGTGAAGATGAAGGCAGAGATCAGGTCAATTCTTCTAAAAGCCAAGGAACACCAAAGATTGCCAGCAAACCACCGGAAGCTAGGAGAGAGGCATGGAACTGATTCTTACAGCCCTAAGAAGGAATCGACCTTGCCAACACCTTGATTTCAGACTTGTAGCCTCCAGAATTGTGAGGCAATGAATTTCTGTTGTTCAAGCCACCCAGTTTGTGGTATTTTGTTAGTGTAGCCTTAGCAAACCAATACACATGGAATCTCTGTTTGTGAAAAAGCCGGATCTTTGCATTAATAACAAAGATGTTTACAGTTTTTACGATTTACCAGGCACAGTTCTAAGCACTTTACTTATAATTCATGTATTCCTCATCAGAATCCTCTGAAGCAGGGACTCCTAGGATCCTCATTTTGCTGATGAGGAAACTGAGGTATGGGGGTTTCCATCAACCTGCTCAGGGTTACAAAGTCAATATGTGGCAGATCCAGGTTACGAACCCAGGCTGACTGGCTCCAGGGTCTGTCCTTTTGCTTTCCAGGCACGTGACATAGGACATTTAATGGTGTCCACTTGTTCGTGCAGAGAGCTCAAATCTGCTGGCTTGGTCTTTGCTCTCTAGAGTAACAGAACACCTTTATTTCCAACTCTAAGTGATGCTCTTTCTGCTACATTTATGATATGGTTTCCTGAGGCTTTCCCCTTTGCCCTCTCCTCTGAATAAGCCCTGCTTTGTCAACATCGTCATTAATTTACCACAGTTATCCAGAACCCCAAATGCGGTCTGATCCAGTTGGAAAATGGTAGAGTTATCACTTGCCGTGATCTAAATATTATATTGATTTTTTAGAAGTTACATTACTCTAATGATCACATATTAAACTTGTGGTCAACTAACAGACCTAGTCAAAACTCATAGCTGTTAAACTGGTATCATCCTGTCTGGACCGTTGATTCTTTCAGCCAAAGTAATGGACTTTGCATTTGTCACTGATCATTTTTTTTTTCAACATTTAGACTGTCAAAATTATTTGAATCTTGATTCTATAACTCATGGCCATTTATCACTGTATAGTGGATTTCTTCACTGGGGTATGTTATGGATAACTAGTCTTCTGGGAAGTTCTATCAGTTCTCTTCAATTCAAGATGACTTAGCCAAGCAGTTACTTTGGTCTTAGTGATAGGAAAATTTCAGGCAATTGTGTGTGTGTGTGTGTGTTTATGTTGGTATGTACTATATTCCTGTTTTTAAAAATTTAGTTTGCCCACAGTTTTCTTTGATTTTTTTAAGTTCCTTAAGTGTTTCCTACCTTTTTTCCTCTAGCTTCAAAATAGAAATATTGAAACACATTCAGATGAAAAGACCATGCCTTGTTCTAGGCTTGATCTATCCAAGATGAGCGCTATTAAGTCTCTTTTTCTGTGACCTTCCTATGGTAACACAGCGAGTCAGGAAATCCAGTCTACTCACCTTTGGGGAGTTCTTGGAAGATCCTCTTTTATGAGAAACAATTCTTTTCCAGCCTGGGAGAGAGAGGAGTGCTAAGCAAGTATTCTTAGCAGTTAACCAAGGACTCTGGAATTATCTTCACATTTTCAGCTTCAAACACTGATCTAATAGAAATACTGATCCCCAAAGCCACCCCTTCTCCTTCTTCTCGATGGTAGGGTGACTTTTGTCTTCTTGAAGGCATTTGGGCTTTTCTGCTGCTACGTTGCTGTTTCTCCATTCTGCCACTTGCTATCCTAAATCAGTAGCTGTTATTTCTATTTTTGCTGATATGGGGATGTCTTTGTTTCTACTGATTTTATGGCTCTTATAACAGGCTCTGATAAAGTTTCATCTGTCTATTTAAATTTCTTTGCAGCCCTCTCTCTTAAGGAACCTGGAATCTATTTTCCTGAGGCTCTGTATAAGCATGTGGATTTACAATTTGAAACACCCCTTCTTACTGACAGAAGACCACTGTTCCACATAAATTCCAGACACACCATCAGAGGCAAAATTCTTCTCACCACTTCTGGTAAGCCCATTGGATTCTAAGATGGACATTGTCAGTTGTTTACTAGCATCCATTCTCCCTTTCTTCTTTTCTGACAAAACCCTGATTTTCTTCTTGGTGTTCGACCTCTGACCCAATGCAGCCCAATAACTCAAGAGAGGTTCATTCAATCTCTCAATTCAGGAATTGGTCTTGATTGGTCCAAGCCAGTCATTACCACCCCATCTCCTTTTCTGGTCATTACCTCTGGAACCAGTGATTAGGACAGTTCATACTTGATGGTCCCCTGGCAACTACTGGTCCATTGGGTGGCCATGGGACTCAAGTTGGCCAAATAAGACTGAAGGGAAGGATTTCTATTCCACAGTCAGGAGAGAGTTTTGGTCTCTTGCTCACTGATCATGAATAAAGAAAAATGTAGCCCTAGATGCTGTTGAGAGCTAATTTTCAATCATGAAGGAAGGCAGCTTGAAGGCAAAGCCAATGAGTACAAAAGGGCCAAACTGAGAGAATTTCAGAGTACCAGAGTCTGGGCCATGATGCGCCCAGCCTTCCTGATACGTGAGGTAATACATTCCCTCATTGTTTATACCTGTTTTAGTCAAACACATTCAAATTGATGCAGCTTCTTAAGGAAATGGGGATCTTGTGTTCTTGCCAGGTATGGTAGAGGTCCTGAGGTGGGCTTGCATGGGGGGGAAACCCAGGTTTTTAATGATGAACTGTCAGCTTTGTTTGTATAGTGCAACTAAAATATTTGTTTCTTATTGATTGGCTTTTTTAACACAAGACAGAGATGCCACTGGGCCCTCAAATAAATTCTTCTTCACCAATCCAGTATTTTACCCCAATTATTCTATTTATCTTAATTATAGAGTAGTGATGATCATGTCATATCTGGTCATGTCTTATAAATGATACCTAACTATAAGAACCTTAAAAACCCTTAAAAATCTGATGTTGATTTTGTACAGCTGTCTAAATTATGTTGGAAAAGGGAGACATTTAGTTCATGTATGACTAAAAAAAAAATTCATTATGACCGTTCATTCCAAGATGGCTGCTCTTAGGAAAAGTACTTGGTATCTTCCTAACAAAAATGTCAATATTCTTCACAGTGTGTCATATCTCTGGTGGCTTGGAGAACTTGGAGAATGAAGGGTTTTATGCTGTAAAATGATTATTTCCAGCATTTCTAATCAAATACCTTATAAGGAAGTGAATTATATATGGTCCAAACCAGTTTGAAGCAGAATAAATTCATTCACATCTTCATGCTAGGTGTGATGGGTTTTTAAGTTTTAGACATTCAGTCTCTTTTCTTTTGTGACAGCCTCAACTTTAATGCCTCGGGTTTCCTGAATACCAAGCTCTCTTTGGCTGATGTAAACTTTCATCAGTGTTTCTGACCTGAAAGTGGGGTAATTTGCTTTTTTAGGGCAAAGATATACCTAGTTTCATTTCAAGTAACCGATGACTTATAGTTTTTCTTTCAGTTGAACTTATATATCGGGGTGTGTGTGTGTGTGTGTGTACTTGTGTGTGTCTGTGTGTTTATGTACACACATGCCTGAGCTTTTTATAAACCAGTAGCAAGCAACTTAAGAGATGTGGTCACATAGAATGGACTATGCATCCTTTTCTTGAGTGAGAGATAATAAATCATTCTTCTCAGGTGGAATCTTTTATTTATGCTTTGGGATTCCATTTTATCGAGAAAGCTTTGGTTTTCCTTTTTGGCTTTGTATAAGCTCTACTTTAGTAAGTAATTCAAATCAAGCTGACATTTATTAGTGAGGACATAGTCCACTCCAATCTCATACTCACAGTCCAGCTGTTGCCATAACAACTTTGCTATGGACTTTCCTATTTGTAAGTATGTCTGTGTAATGGCTCTGTTGTGTGGTTGCAGATTTACTGTTTGTAAGTCAGTGGAATAAAATCACTATCCACTCCCATGCCATAGGAATCGGTTATCAAGGGTTTTTATTTTGTCATTAAAAGAGTGATAACTTAAAATTGGAGCAATTAGATAGTGTTATCATAATCAGGAATACAAGATTTTAGTAGCTGAGAATATTACTATTTTTTAAGACATTTCACACCTATCGTTTTATCCTCACAATAATCATGGGGGTTAGGAAGGTACATGCATACATGCCATCATCACTGTTTTATAGTTGAAGAAAATCAAATCAAAGAAAAGTGATTTTTCCCGAGGCCACTCAGTTAAAAAAGTGGCCAGTCCTGGGGTTCAAAATCAGAGCTTCTAAATTCCACTCTCTTTTTGCCAGAGGAAGAAACAAAGGTTGAAACAGTACTCTGAGATCATTCCAAATTATTGCCTGTGTTGTTCTTGACATTAATTTTTTGAGATATTTCAAGGGGATTTTAAGTAACTCCATTTGTTGGAAAATGGAACTGTTTATTTGGGTACTCTGGCTGGCATGCCAGTTAAATCATTTCTGTGTTGTTAAATACTTCTTAGGGCAAGGGTAGAGGTGGTTCTAGAAAGACATAGCTTCACATTCCTTTCTTTCTTAGGGACCCAGAAATTCAGATTCTCTGGGGATGGAACCTCTTTAGGTTTAGGGTTTTTTTTTTTTTTTTTTGCGGTACACGGGCCTCTCACTGTCGGGGCCTCTCCCGTTGCGGAGCACAGGCTCCGGACGCACAGGCTCAGTGGCCATGGCTCACAGGCCCAGCCGCTCCGCGGCATGTGGGATCTTCCCAGACTGGGGCACGAACCCGTGTCCCCTATATCGGCAGGCGGACTCTCAACCACTGCACCACCAGGGAAGCCCTAGGTTTAGGTTTTGAAAGGATCTTTTGAGTTGTTAGCTCCCCCATGGAAGAGTTAGAAAGTTTCAGTGCTCTTTCTGCATCTTAAAGATACCATTTTGTCCTGATTACCACATCTCTTGGAATTCTCTCTGTGATTTCAAGAACTCATTCAGTGAATTTTTTGAGTGTCTATATATGCTGGCAATGCTCAGCCCCTCCCTCTGGGGATCTCACCATGTTTGCTGGTTTACAGGGACTATGTTCAGAAGCAAGCAGTTGATTCTGCTGAGGTTAGTGATAAACTGAAGAGACTGAAACACTGCTTTACTACTTGAGATACTCTGCTCCAGTAGTAGAATATTCCATTGAGTCAGTGTTGGACACAGGTTGTTCCTTTTAAACCTGAGTCAATATGTTCTTCTAGAAGTTGTGCTATTAACATTTGAAATCTATAGAGCCGGATGCTTAAAATAAAGGCTGTTTCTTTAAAACGGGGAAGGAGTATCTTTGGGGCCTGGGTGCCATTTTTGTTTAACGCTGAGGAGCATCAGAGGTGGTCCTGGATGCTGGGAATGAGCCCACTGAGCTGGAGGGCAGCCAGTCAGACAGTGCGAGGCGGGGAAAGGAAGGAAGTAGCTCATGTGCTTCCTTGTCCTCTACTTGATCTGCACTCCCTCCCAAAGTGATTTTGTCCCATCCCAACAGCTTGCTGCATTTTTCAGAGCTTGCTCAGGAAAATAGAAGCCACTCTAAGTATTATAAGCAGACATGACTTCAATTCAGAGAACTAGAGGCTTGCAAAACTGTTGGAAGGTCTGGGAGCTAAGGTCATCTCCCACTGCAGATCTCAGCTGCCTGCATCTCTGGAGCGGGTAGTGCTCAAAAGCTTGCCCGGAAGTCACGATGAATTTCAAGTCTCCAGGAAGCCGACACAGCTGGCCTACAGCTCCAGAGCAGGTGATTCTCTAGAGCTTGCCTGGAAACCCCCGTATCTGCTGACGTGTATGCCTGGAAATCTTGCTGGAGAACTCTGGCTTCCAAACTTTGTGCAAGGGCCTCTGAGAGGCAGAGTCTAACTCACAACCATACAGGGGAAGACTTCTGAGAAATGTGTTTCCAGGCTTCTCCCCTGTGATGCAGAGGAGAATGTAGCAGGAGGTGGTGTTGATGCTGAGTTAGCTGACAACCAAGGACATTGCCTGTATCCATTTTAAAGACCTTTTCTTCAGCCCTCACCACGTGCAAAACACTATTACCGTATGAGAATGCGCAAGTCCAAGGCCTCATGACGGTCACAAATATGAATGAATTTAGTAGTCTTTATCCTCTTAAAAAATTGCTCTTTTAGCAAAAAAGTAGGGAAATAAAAAAGAAGTGAGCAGGAAACCAATGATAGCTTCACTTTGACCTACGTTTCTGTCCCCAAAGCAAACAACTTCACTCACCAGTGGAGGTAATTTAAAAAAAAATTCATATGGGTCATTCCAGTTACTCCCTGAGTCTTTACCAAGTCTGAATGAATTTCAGATACTGACTGAGAGTTGTCTATTCTATCATAAGGAGAGAGACTCCTAAATCAACAGTTCTCAAAATGTCTGATGCAATGAAGTACTTCTAGAGTATTAATACAATGAAGAAAAACACCTTTCCTTTTAAAAGTAAAAGGGGATGATCAGGGAAATAGAAATAAAAATTCTTGTAAAGTAGAAAATCATCTTCTGGCTCTTCCCTCCAGCTCTTTTGTTTTTTTAATCCCCATTTCATCATGTACTTTTTCTCTAATCCCTCTTTCTCTCCTCACACCAATTGTGCCATTAGCTCTTCCTTTTCTTTGTTTTTCCAAGGAGACTTGGCCGTAGCCAGTAATGGTCATCCCCCACCTCAGGAACACTGACTGTGTTAATATAAATCATTTGTGGAGAGCATACGATAGCCGACCGCTCAGGCCAGTAGGTCTTGGAATGTGTTCTCCTGCCAAAGCCCCTCCTCCCTCCCACAGACGTTTTCATCACTGGATTGCAAAGACAGATAATGCACACGAAGCAGTAAGAGACTTTTTTTTCCAGCATACCTTCCTCCCACCAAAACTCACCCTGATACCCAATGGGAAAGAAATGAGATAATTAGGGTTATTTTTTTCCTTAGAAAATTTGCAAGACGAAGCCCAAGAGACAGAGCCTGCCAGATGTTGTGGAGAGCATGACCACTCGGTCCCTTTGGCCACACATGCTGAAGTCATGAAGTCAGGAAACCTGACTCAGGAGTCGCCATCCAGCGTGAGGGCTGACAAAGCACCACGTGGTCTGGGACAACTGGTAACCCCGCCCGTCCCTGGAGCCCAAGCCTGATCTGAGGGCTTTCTTGGGCAGGGGTCAGTGGGGCAGAGACTGGAGGCTTGGGACTACTTGAGCACGTTCTGGGAAACCCCGAAAGACTGGGATAAACTGGGGCCTTGGTGTCCCTACAGTTGCAAGGGAAGTCCCGTCCATGCCGTTGATTGATGCCAAGCGCCTGGAGTCTACCCTGGGTCATGGTACAGGGTCTTGGATGCATATGCCCACAACAAATGAGATAGGATGTCCTATAGGTTTAAATGAGAGAAAGTGGGAAAGCACATACTTCCATGTTTTTCTACTACAGGTTTATCTTTATTAAAATTACAAGGTGAGAGAGTCCTACAAAAATGAACACAAACATAAGAGCGAACAAAGTCTTAAATACAGGCTCTAGGCTCCACTTGGCTCCTCCCTGAGCCCAGAGACAATCAGTTCCCACTCTGTCATATGCTGTTGTTCCTGGTCGAGGTGGCATATTTATACCAGGCTTTTATGGATTCAGAAGGCTTGAGTGCCAAGCTCCTTTTCTCCAGCCTTGACACAACCTAGCAAAGCAAACGGGATCCTCCTCTTTGGCCCTGCTGATCAGCTCTGAGACCAGCCCCAGCTGCCTCTGACTCCCCAGGGACCAGAGCACTTTCTGGGCTCACTCGGAGAAACATTCCCCAGATATGGAGTCGTATAATCAATATGGCCCTGTGCTCTGGTTCTCAAATGAGTTCGCAGAACGTTCACCAGGGAGACTTGTTAACAAATGCCGATTCCGGGCTGTCAGCCCCAAAGGTCTAGGTGGGCTGCTGCAGACCAGGGCCTCTTTCATAAGTTCCAAGGTGAGTCTGATGGAGTTGCTGAGCACTGCCGACCTGCCTGGGACCGCTGCACTGGAAACTTCCTGCAGCGATGCCTCTGCGTGCCTCCTTTGTACCCCCCCCTCCCCTCCCAGACAGGTGCAGACATTTGTTCTTTGCTGTACGTCAGAGCATTTTACAACCAGCTTTCTGCAGAACAGTAAAAAACAAAAGAGTTCAACTTAAACATAGCCAAATGGCTTTTCACGGAGCAGTAAAGTGATTTTCTACCCGGCTCTGCTCTGAAGGGGATCTGAGAAGCTCTGTTCACTCTGGGCCTTTTTGCACGTTTACCCTGAGCCCACTTCAGATTCACCCCGCAACAGACCTGGACCACTGGGTCCAGGGTCCGTCACACTGGTTTATTTCAGGCCTGCGTCCCTAGGGGTGGGTGGGAGCTGGCTGAAGCCTCGGGCCAGCTGGGTAGCAGAGCCTCGTGCCCGCGCTGCCTGGTGGCCTTCTGAGCTCTGCAAGGTGGGTGGTCCAGGCGCTGGCAGAGCTCAAGGCTGCAGGAGTTCACAGCCCCCTCTGGGGGACATGACGAATGGCCGCGCTGACAAACCGTGGTCTGCTTTCCATCTCGGAGCCATGCACGGTTTCGCTTTCAAAGCAGGAAAACAAACCACGGGAACCAGACACAGCACATGCAGGCCACAAATGATACAGCCATTTTCTTCTCCCAAGCAAGGGACCTGCAAAGGTGAAAGAAAAACAGCTCTGTTAGAATTCTTTGATGAATACAGAAAACTCCACTGGGGCTTGGCCTGAGAGCTCCCTTGTCTGCCTTTCTTCTGACCAGGTTGAGATTCAGTCATCTCTGGTGGGCAGATAGATCTGATATTGGTCTTTTCCAGGGCTTTGCAATCGTGCTCCAGCCCTACTGCTTCCCAGGCCACTGTGGAGGGGCCACACAGCACACCAACTGGCTCCATGTCTATCGGATGCATCTGTGTAGTGCCACTAAAATATCCTTTGAGGAAAAGACTCTGCAGGTAAAGGACATTCAGAATATTCTAATCTACGCTGATCTCACCTTCATTTTAATGGGTGGGTCCAGTGAAGAAAGGAGGAGAAAAGAACAGTTTCACAAGAAGTGCATTGATTTCTGTGACCCGCCTCTCTCTGATGTCGCCCCTCCCCCCCATCTCCCTCTTTCACCCTCTGTTCCTTCCTTTAGGGTTTGCATGGTAACTTAAGGTTGAGTTATCAAGAGCCAGAAAGAACTAGTAAAGAATTATGTCTCTGTAGATTGTGGATGACAAGAAAAGTGTGTTAGCTAACCAGTATAATAAGTGATTCCCCTGCCTCAGCCTCTCTTAGTTGGCAGACAGGTCTCTGGGACGCCTTGGTCCTGTCTGCCACACTAGTTCATGGACACGGAGCCTGTCCTCTCTGTGTTCCTACGGCAACATAGGAAATATAATAGATAACTTGGGGTGGCTGCCTGTTAATAATGGCTAACCCTTCCATGCCCACTCCCCACAAATGAGTGCCCCCCCAGCCACATGTATAATAAGTGGCTTTGTTCCCCAGCCATAGCTAACTGAGCCAATCTGGCCAATGAATTCCTTCTCTTCATAGTGTACTCGTTAAGAGCATGGACTCATGCTCATGCAAGAGGTGCCATGAGAAGTAGGGCCATAAGTGTTGTACGTAGACAGGACACTATGAGCAAAGCAGGGAGGATTAAATGAATAAAGAGTGCAGGGTAGGCTGGAGGGAGCACCAGGAAAGAAGGGTGGGGACCCTGTTGTATCAGGTTAAAGGATCTGGAATATTCTCTTAGGCGATTGGCAGATGTTAGGAGGTCCCTTAAGCAAGTGAAATGATCAAATCTAAGTATTAACAAGTTAACTCTAGCAGCTCAGTGGAACGTGGATCGGGAATGGAGAGGTGGTTAGGAGAATCTCTCTCTAATAGCTATTTTGTTCAGTTATTTAGAAAATTCCTATAGGGAGTGCTCATTGGGTGTCAAAGGAGAGTGGATAAGAGCTTCAACTGTGGAGGTCACTGTGAAAAAGAAGGAGAAAGGGCTTCACGATGCAGATCCAACAAGACTTGATGACTGATTTGCTGGGGTATGAGGGAGGGGCAGGACTCAAGGGTTACTGAGACCACAAAGGGACTGACAAGGGCTGCTATTCCGAAAGGGACATGCAGGAAGAGGAACTCTTTGGGGTAGGAGCAGGGGAGTGGGGAGGATGTATATGGAAATGAGTTTCCTCCTTAAGTAATGAGGCTAGCCTAACATTAGAGACAGTCCACAGGTTTAGCATCAATCCACGCCATCTACAAAACTAATGTGAGGGGGCTTCCCTGGTGGTCCAGTGGTTAAGGCTCTTTGCTTCCACCACAGGGGGCATGGGTTCGATCCCTGGTTGGGGGACTAAGATCCCACATACCACGTGGCCAAAAAAACCCCCAAAAAACAAAAAACAACTAATGTGAAAGCAAAGAAGTATATTTTATTATGATGTGAAATAATCAGAACATGCTAACAGAAAAGTCATGAAGGAAACAAGTTTTTGAAAAGAGTGTGACCGCAATACTGATTTGAAAGCCCTTTCAGGAGCAGTTGTGCCTCTTACAGATCCATAGCAAGGCCAGGACACAATCACCTTCAGTGAGGGTGGGCTTCTTTGGAGAACTGAGGTAAACATTTGGGCCCGTGGATAAACACTACCCAAAGTTCTTTTGGGAAAAGATGCTCAGGGGAACTAGGTAGAGCAGAAGATCCTATTTTCTGCCAGTTTTCTCCCCTTCTCCCAAGTTTCTGAAATTCACACTTGGCTTGCTCTCTCTCTTTCTCTCTTTTTTTTTTCTTTTAACACACACCACGTGTACCTGTGTGTTGAAATATGGACAACTCTGACTTACTAGGATATTTTTTCTGTATCACCTACTTCCCCGTAGAAGTGTAAGAAAGATAGAGTTGGGGGGGATAGTAGAAAGAGCCAGGCTTTGGTGCCAGACAAACCTGCTGTCAAATTCTACTCGATATGGCCCTGGGCAAGACACTGAGCTTCTCTGGGCCTCAGTTTCTTTAAAACTTCATTGGACTATTTCAGTATTGGAGGTGACGTCTATAAAATATTGAGTGTTTAGTAAGCATTTGATAACAACGAGAATGAACTGGGTACTTTGTGACTACACACTCTGAGATTTCCTTGTTGCATTGTTCATCATAGTAAATAATCGTCCCAGCATATGAGCCAACAGGTAAAAATTCTCTAGAAACAAAAACTTTAGCAAATATCAATGTGGAATTTATTCATGTTTTATTTAATTACTTGGGGCATTTAATGAAAGAATGAATTATTAAGTGAGAACATTGATTGTTCCCTGTGTATGGCAAAAAGATCTCCTGTGTAGGCTTAAAATAGCTCCATAAAATGTGGAGCAGGCCATAGTAAATTAAAGAAAGGAAGAGAAATGGCGTGAGGATGGAAAACACAATTTAGCCTGTAAGTCTGCATAAAATGTCAGCCACACCCCAATTATTCCACAGCCCCCCTACCCAGGACTGTGGGCTCTCTGGAATGCTGGTGAGCACTGGGTTCGTGAGCCAGAGCAAGGCGAGCTCTCTTTGATGTCTGTGTCCCTCCAGCCCCTCTACCCTTCTTCACCCTGCTCTGGGCCCTGGAAGCCTTTCTCTCCAGCTTCGTGTTGGGTTTGTCCAATGGGAAACCCTTGTAGGATATGGGAGGGAGGGAGGAGAGAAAGTTTGAGGTATTTATCCCCCTGATTCTCTCTACTGAGGTTCTTGTCTCTCTCCAATGGGTCTCTCTTCTCTGACACTCTCCTTCTAGGTTCCAGAAGTTACGTTCCAGGTTCCCTCCCACGACCCCTTTGGGCCTAGAGGCGGTAACATCTCCCTTGTCTTTAGACCCGGGGTACTGTACCATCCCTCGTGTGGTACACTCTGCCCACACTGAAAATACGCCTTTAATTAAACCTTTTTAGAGTTCTTTGGATTTGCGTGTGCCATCTGTTTCCTGCTGGGCAGTTAGCAGTGATACCAGCCAAGTCTCACTGGTACTAAAGACTGAGAAAACTGGAGGAAAGGAGGCAAAAGGAGAAAATAGAAAATCAGAAAGGAGGGAAGGTGTGGGGGCGATGGAGAGTATCACTGGGGGACAGAGGAGTAGAGAAGGTGAGAAATGAATTGTGGGTCCTACCCACGGAGCAGAAAAGTGACGTGTGGGGCAAAGAATGAAACACCAGCCTAGCAGTCTGGGACCACCCATCACACTTGGACTCAGCAGCCCTTGACAACCTCCCAGGTGTCAAGCCACACAAGGTGGTCCACCCAGGTGGGCTGGAGTGCGTAGTGCAAGGGTAGATTGAGTTGTACTTAAGGCAGTAAGCTCTGAGCGCTTCACTGTGTGAAGACACAGTCTTGGAGTTGATGGTTAAAATGTATATGATCTAGCATCTTGAGATGAATCTGCATTATATTCCATGTATTCCAAAAGGGAAAACAGTATTTGTTGAGGGCCTACTCCTTGCCAGAACAGGTGTTTTTTTAATCCTCAAAGCAGCTGAAAGTAGAATAGCATTATCCCCATTTCATAGGTGAGGAAATACCTTCAGTGAAATTAAGTAACTGGCCTGAAGCTACACAGCTAGTGTGTTTCAGAGGTGGGAGCTGAACACAGATTTTCTGATTTAACTGAGCAACCACACTAACTCAAAAATGATGAATCCTTATCCAGAGTGATCCATGAACATTTCCAGTAGTTGAGGCATGACTGTACACTTCTATGCTCTGCTTGAGACGCATGGAAGTATATAAGTGGATCTCTCTTAAAGGCCCTGATCTATGTTATTAGTGAGAAGCCAGAAGTAGCACAATGTTGAGCCTCAAATGTAGCTGTTGAGACAGAGACAGAGACAGAGAGGCTTACATTTTGCCCTCCTTTGTACCCCGTGCACTGTGCTCCAGACGGTCAGCCCTGGGTTGGTATCAGTCAGTTGCACACTAGGACGTATTCTCTGGGGCTGGCAGCTGGAATTGCCTACTGTGAGAAATGAGGAGAAAGAAAGTCTGAGCTTTAAAAGGAAATAGACATGAACATAATCACCCTGGGCTTTCTAACCAAGCATTCTCTTCAGTGCAATCCAGCAGTTACTGAGAGCACAGAGAGCCCAGTCCAAATCAGAGCGTGCCTCTCTTTTAGCTGTGTGACTTTGGATTAGTTAATCAACATCTCTGAGCCCTTTCTTTCCTAATTAATAAAATGGTGCTAATATTATTATCATAACTTACAGGGTCATTTTGAAGATTAAATTACCTTTAAGTATAATACAGTGCTTGAAATGTAATGGATTAAAATAAATGACCGCCGTTGTCATCATCACCATCATCAAGGACTTCACAGCCTGTTTAGAAGGATTATGCAACTAAGATTTGCTATTTAGAAAAAAATGTGTTCATTCTGAATAGTGTTTTTCAAAAGGAGAACAAGAGAGCCAGCTTTGGTTCATACCCTTTAGTCTTGGGGCAAGCCACCTAGTTTCCCCGAACCTCAATTTTGGCATATGTAAAATGGGGCTAATAACGTGCCAGCTCCCCAGAATATTGAGCTAATGATATACATAGATGAAATGGGACGTAGCACCTTAGAACAGGGGTCCCCAGTACCGGGGCTGCAGACCAGTAGCGGTTGCAGCCCTGTTAAGAACGGGGCTGCACAGCAGGAGGTGAGTGGCGAGTGAGTGATCGAAGCTTCATCTGCCGCTCCCCATCGCTCCCGTTACCCCCTGAACCATCAACCCCTGCTTCCCCATGGTCCACGAAAAAATTGTCTTCCACAAAACCGGTCCCTGGTGCCAAAAAGGTTGGGGACCATTGCCTTAGAACATGGAATTAAGGGAGTAAGAACTCCTCACTTGTAACAGCACTTGTCGAGTTTTTGCCACCTTTGATTTCCATCTCAGTGGCGTGCGTTCCAGAACCAACATTTTAAAGGTCTCTTTCAGTTTCCAGAAGCAATTTCTTTTTTTTTTCTTTTTTTTTTTTTTGCGGTACGCGGGCCTCTCACTGTTGTGGTCTCTCCCATTGCGGAACACAGGCTCCAGACGCGCAGGCTCAGCGGCCATGGCTCTCGGGCCCAGCCGCTCCGCAGCATGTGAGATCTTCCCGGACTGGGACATGAACCCGTGTCCCCTGCATCGGCAGGTGGACTCTCAACCACTGCGCCACCAGAGAAGCCCCAGAAGCAATTTCTTGATTCATTTTCCTTTCTAATTGTCCTCCCCTTAGAAGAAATAGACTTGGCATGTGTTGGCCAGAGACAGTGTGTGAACTGGGATTGGGGATGGTGGTGGTATGATGTGCTGTGCTCACAGGTGCGCATGTTATGATTCCAGGAGAACTGAGGCTGCTCTGCAAATTCCCAGCACCAAGTACCTGGGCAGCGTGGCTCATTTTGTAGCTCTGACAGGGGATTGTCACTAAGGATATAATGAGAAGCCCTTATTTGGGAAAGCTTTCACTTGTGGAAGGTTTGTTTTGTTTTCTAACAATTTCTCTTAAAACAGAAAAACACTAATCAATATCAAATCTAGTTGATTCCACAACTGTTTAGTGAGTGACTGTTATGTAAGACCCTGAGTTTGGAAGCCCCACCTCTTTAAGACTTATTTAAACATTAATTCCTGCTAGAGTTAATAAAGCAAAGCACGACCAGCCTTTTGGCCACCCAAACGCCTCTGAGGAGCAGCTGCATGTGCCATTGGGACTGCACCCTGTTCTAAGTTTATTCTCCTGTTTCCTTTTCAGAGAAAAGAGGAAAAGAGGCACAGGAATCCCCAGGCAAGAAGTATGGATAGCAAAAGCCATTGCATGGAGCTCTGCAGAGGCTGACAAGCAGGTGGGTAATGATGTAAGGGTGCAGGAGTGGTGGGTGAACAAGAGGAAGGGCGAAGTGAGTGTGACTGCATTTGAAGCTGTCAGCTCTTTCTGATTTCCTGTTGCAGACTAATTTCTAATCATTTCTGATATTGTCCTTACCATGAGAAAAATACCTTAGGTTTCCCTAGTGACTTCTTCTGCAACAGACTTTCTGATTTCCTGTTGCAGACTAATTTCTAACCATTTCTGATATTGTCCTTACCATGAGAAAAATACCTTAGGTTTCCCTAGTGACTTCTTCTGCAACAGACTTTCTGATTTCCTGTTGCAGACTAATTTCTAAACATTTCTGATATTGTCCTTACCATGAGAAAAATACCTTAGGTTTCCCTAGTGACTTCTTCTGCAACAGACTTTCTGATTTCCTGTTGCAGACTAATTTCTAAACATTTCTGATATTGTCCTTACCATGAGAAAAATACCTTAGGTTTCCCTAGTGACTTCTTCTGCAACAGACTTTCTGATTTCCTGTTGCAGACTAATTTCTAAACATTTCTGATATTGTCCTTACCATGAGAAAAATACCTTAGGTTTCCCTAGTGACTTCTTCTGCAACAGACTTCTGAGAAGCAGGTAGTGGAGGGAACGTTCATATGAGGTGCGTGAAGAGGTTAATTAAAGAGAGCATCTAAACCCTAATGAATATGCCCCAAATACCCATATTCATGGGCTTCTGACGGGAGTCTCCAGCCTGCACTGGCTTGGCCAAGGGGATAGCATTTACAAGAAAGACAGATTGCACAACCAACATATTTTATAAGTGTGATGATGAAGGAAAAGACTCAAACAGATACTCTTCTGCAGGCAGTTGGGAAACTCAGAGCAGACATGAGACAAGTTAGTGTGTGCTGGCCAAATAGGAAGATGGAAAGAGAGAATGATTATAAAAACACCTACCCACCATTTCAGTGGCCATTACTTGGCTATGGAAAAGGCAGCTTACAACAAACCAGAGACTCTAAGAAACCAGCACTGTAGGGAGATGGCTTTCAGGTCAGAAAAATTCTCACTAATCCCTGCTTTGCAAAACATCAACGAGTACATGTAATACGCACAAAACCTGAGCTTTCAATAAATCAGAAAACAATGGAGGCATTGTCTGAACTCGCCAAATAGTCCTTTGCGTCCACCACGCAGCTCTCTCCAGTCTGTGTGCAGCCAAAACTCAGCCCAATCTTATCGAACTAAATTGATTTATGAGAGGAAAAACCTAAAAAGGGAAGCAGCGAAATAATGATATTAATTCTAATAATGCATCGACTAGTGCTCATATAACTCACTCTCCCCACTCAGATTGACTTCATAAGAGTAAGAACTCCATGCACAAACTCATCTCCAGCCTCCCAGGCAGCCACCCAGGGCCTGCTCCTGCAGATAGAGCTCAGGAAAAAGGGTGGGGGGTCTGCTGGAAGTTCATAGAAGTTTTGCCTGAGAAAAGCCTGTGGGATCAGCCCCAGAGGTACCGATGTAATTGGCCACACACACAAATGTTGCCGCATCCGAACATTTTTGGCAACTCATGAAAGCCTCGTTCCTAGAGGCCACTTGAGTGTCCAAATAAAAGGGGATTTTTGTTAGTGAAAACTGGAAAGAATAACCCATCCTAGGATCAGGCTAATAGGGCCTGGCCTGTTAAAATGTAACACTGGGCCGGCCAGAGTTTGAAGTGTTGCTGGCAAGGATTTGGAGCAGCCGTGAGGAGAGCCAAGCGTCTCTCACAAGGAAAACTCTGCTGGTGAGGGGAGCTTTCCACTGCCCCAAGAGCCTGTAGGGCCCACTTCGAGGGGGGAGAGCTTCTTCTGGGGCAGGAGTCTTCCCTACAGGGCTGAAGGGAGAGGGCCTAGGGTTGCTTCTGCCTTCCCCTGCACCCCAAGCTCCCCTCCCCCGATCCCCTACCCCACCCACCAGGCTGTGATTCTAGGCAAGTGAGACTCCGTGGCTGACCTCTGGGGTCGCTTCTGCACATGGCCTGGGAACAGCAATTGCTCTCCTTGTGTTTGCAGGGCGTTGACAGCCCTGGGCTGAGGGAGCTGGGGGAGGGAAGCAGAAACAGTGATGCTGTAGAAAGAAGGCCACAGAGGCCTTCTTTTATCACCAAAGGCCCCCAGCTGAAGAAAGTTCTACTGCTGCCTGCTTCACAAAGGAAATGCCTTCTTCTCCTGCAGTCCAGTCTTGGCCTGTACGTGGAGCAGAGGCCCTGAGGCTGTGCATCTAGCGTTGCCAGATGAAGTACAGGACGCCCAGTGAAATTTGAGTTTCAGATGAACAATGAATAATATTTCAGTATAAGTATGTCCCAAATGTTGTATGGGACATAATTATACTAAAAATTTTTTCATTGTTTATCTGAAATTCAAATTTAACTGGGTGTCCTGTATTTTTATTTGTTGTGTTAGGTATGATTCTTAGACACCACTAATGACCCTCACCTTTGAATAATCTCCTCCCCTGGAGTGTGGGTGACACTGGCTACTAAATGAGACATCACTTCTGTGATTGTCTTACATTACATGGCAAAAAGGATTTTTGCAAATGTAATTAAGGTTACTAATCAGTTGAGTCTGAGTTAATCAAAAGGAGGTTATCTGTATGGGCTGGACCTGACCATATGAACCCTTTCAATGTGCATCTAGAAGCCAGAGACAGAAGAAGTCCAAGATTTTAAGCAGTAGAGAATTCTCTGTTGGCTTTGAAGGAGAACACTCTTGTGTTGCAGAGAAGGCCTCATGGCAGGGCACAGCAGTCAGCCTCTAGGAGCTGAGAACAGTCCCCATTTAACAGCCTACAAGAAAACAGGGACATCAGTCCTACACCACAATGAACTGGATTCTGACAACACCCTGAAAGAGCTTGGAGGAGGACTCAGCCTCAGGAGAGATGGCAGGCTGGCTGACCCTGATTTTAGCTGTGGGAGACCCTGAGCAGAGAACCCATCCACGTTGTGCCAGACTCTGGACTCCTGCAAACTGGGAGAGAAAAATTTTGTTGTTTCAGTTGCTAAGTTTGTGGTAATGTGTTAGGCAGCGATAACAAATAAATACATTTGCTAAATCTGGCAGCCCTATCTGTATCCTGTGGTCTCCAAGACACACTTGTAGGGGTTCCTGGTGTAGGTAGCAAGGATAGAAGATGGATTGAGGGACAAGGGAGACCTGGATATACTGGTCATCCTCTTGTTAGCAACCTCAGTAGAAAAAGAGCAAAGGCAGGAAGGCAAACCATAGTATTGACTGCTCTGGTGCTCATGTCCTGGCAGACAGAGGCGGTCTGGCCTCCTGGACCCCCCAGCCCCCAAGTCTTAGTTTAGACCTGTAGATACACACACACACACACCACTATACACCTTCTTTCCCAGGGAGGAATGTGGAAGACAAGCTTGTCACTTGTCTCGGAGACAGATACAGTTACTAGCTGTGCTTAAACATGTGGTGTCAGCCAGAGCCCATTACTTATCCAAAGCTATAGAAGCACATGTGTTTCATGTAAGGATAAAATCTGTGTGTGTGTATGTGTGTGTGTGTTGGAGGGTGGGTGTGAATATAAACAAAGAAGGTGAGGGCTGTGCCAGTCTAGACCTTCCTTGGGCATCAATTCAGCTTCCATTCAGATCATGTAAACAAGCCCTCAGAGTCTCAGAGAAACTTGGATATCATTTTTAAAAGGGTCAGAAGGCTTGGTTTTGTGTTTCAATTCTCCAAAAGTTCTTTTGCTTATGGATTCCCCTAACTTCTCTTTCCAACAGCTTCTTCTGTCCCTCTGGCCTCACACTACCCTTAAAAGTGGCCAGAGGAAACTCTTAGGTGTCAGCCAGTCAGCATGGAGAGATTCTCTTTCATCCCCTGAGTGTCTGGAGGTATGAGTTTAATGAGAGGCATCGACCTTTGAATTATACAAATGGACCTCTTTAGCAATCACTTCCCTCCCCAGTCCATACCCACCCTCGGCTTTTAATCTTCTCAATTATATTTCCTTTTCATTGATTACTACTTTGCTAACTTTCAGATTGAACAGGCAGTAAAACCTTAGCCACACAGGTAACGCAATTGCTTTTTGAGCCTGACGCCTGCATCTCACCTCCTGAGGGGGCTTTCAGGCCCCCCTCCCACCCTACTGGGTCTTGGCAAGTTCATTGGCCTTCATTTGATTTTGTAAGATGGCCCCTTCCATCCAAAGATCTGTGCAGTTCTGGTTAGGAAGACGGGGTTTCAGTTCTGAACTTTAGTAGCAAAGATGGGAAGGTTGCATGCTGCCACTGGGAGTGTGGGAAGGGCCCTCTTAGAGGCTGGCTGTTCCCATCTAGGCCTGGGAGTGGCAGGTGATAGGCCTGGGAGCAGGGAGCTCTGAGTTCTGTTCCCACCTCTGCTCTGACTTTTCGAGTGACCTTCGTTGAACCACTTAACTTTCTGTGCTTTCCTCTCTGTGCCATCTGTAAGGGGGAGACAATGACACTCGTCTGTGAAAATGCTTTGAGGGATACTGGCATAAAAGATGCAATGTAAAAGCAAGTGATGGGCCATGCTTCCCATAAAGAGCCCCTTGTGTGCATCTGCAAGAGGCCACATTTGAGGGCTAAGAAGAAAAATGGAGAAATTTCCTTGATATCGAGGCCAGGCAGAGGACGTGGCTCAGGACCAGTTAGAACTCCCTTCTGTGGCTGGGGGCTCCTGAGCTGCTGCCTGGATGTGAGCTCAGCCAGGGGCATGCTGGGACCTGGCCGGCAGAACAAACAGATCCGAGGTCTCTGCCCCAAGCAGGACCCAGTGCCATGTCAGGATTAGCCGGGGACCTGACGAGCAGCAAGGGGGGCCTGCCTCCCGTGATTAATGGGCATTGACGCAGGGACCTGGCGGGGGAGGCGGGAGTCAGAGAACTTTGGGGACATTTTCAAAACTGGAGGTCGTTCAGAGGAAATTACTCAATAAAAACCAGGTTTCTCTAACTGAATAGATCAATTTACAGCTCATAAGGTGGAAAAAGTCTGAGACTTCAGGACTCTGGTTGGGCGGGTCTCCTAAGTTTTCCTCCCTTGGCAGGGTGGCTGTGGCTTTGGCTGTCTCAGGCCGGGCACCCCTTCTGCAGCTTTCAGGGCCAGCATTTTTCTCTCGTCTTGTTTCTCTCTTTCTCTGCTACTTACATTTTTCTGGTTAAGATTCCTCTCCTCTCTTACCAGCCTCCCACTTTCACCTCCCTACAGTCCTATTAGAGAAACCCCTGTTGTTTTTGTTTTCCTGATAATACAAATTATTTTTCCATGGCTCGCTCCTCTCAGCTGCATCTCTCTCCCCATGGCTAGTCTCAGTGCCTTTCTTCCCTCTGTTTTTCCTTCAGGTCCCTAAAGCTTCTGCCTTTCTCCTCCAGCTGCCCGTGGTCTGTTTTTCTGTGCACCTCTCAACCTATTTCCCCCTCTCTGCCTTTTATCTTCCCAGCCCTCCTCTTTGGTTGCTCTCTTGGCCTTTCTCAGTTGCTACTGCAGTAATTCATCATGAGCGTCCAGTAACACTATCACCTATTGACTGGATTTCTTTACGCTTGCATGAAAGCAAGGGAGTTCTCAGGGAGACAGGATCATAGGAAGATGGACAGGACCCAGATGGAGCTGTATTGGAATTCCATCATCCATCAGTCATCATTCATCTATGCACCTATCATCCATCTATCCATTCATCCACCCATCCATCCATCCATCCATCCATCCACACCTTCATTTAATCATTCGTGGATTTATTCATTCAACAAATATTTGTTGAAATGTGTTATATGCCAGGCACTGGGCTAGGCACTTGAGAGAGAATGGTGAACCAGCTAGTCGTGAGTCTTAGCTTCAGTAAGGACTAAGGAAAGGTGTATGGTACCAAGAGACCATCTCATCAGGATATGACCTACTTAGGAATGGGGAATTAGGCTGAGAGGAAAGAACATGCAGGCAGTGGGCATAGCTTTTGAGAAAGCCTGCCACTCCTCATCCCTACCAAATCCTCCCCCATTTGCAGATCAAGGACTCTAGTTCTTCTAGCAGAAGTCAAAGCCATCGGGCCATAGGCTTCAAGTGCAACATATCCTGTGACCTGGTAACACTGACTTAAGTATAATCAGTCTAACTAGTAAATAATGGTCATCAGTCCTTCCCTGGGAACAGACTTTATTAGGTGGTAGAAGGGGCATTTGACACCTGAAGGTAGGAGATTGTGGGGAAGAGTCATCTCTAGTATGTAGATGTGTCCCTAGGATGATGTGCTCATCTACGTGGTGCTAGGGGTGGACTCTGAGGGTTTGAGGGAACAGCATATGCTTCCTCCCCAGCCTGCCCTTCCAGGTGTCAGTTGGCTGGCCCAGCAAGCTGCTCCTTCCTTCTTTGGGGCCTCAGTCCTTCCATAAACTTTAGGGCCTCTAGTCCTTCTGGAAGCCCAGCACCTCCCTCCTCCCTCTCACCGGCACTGGTCACAAATTCAAAGCAGCCCTTGAGTTTCATGGCTGGATGGCCTTGTAATTGTTATTGGAACTCGCCTTGGATGGATTTACGGTAATGAACTCACCTAATAGCTAAACCCATCACGGGCCTCTTTGCAGACAGGATCTTTCCTGAGTGAAGATATTAGAAAACCATTCTGCAAAGGAAAAGCAATACTGACTGGTGACTTCGAGTTTAGGAAAAACACCACTGTTTGGGTTTTTCTGTTGGCCTCTAACTTTAAACACTTCATTGGCCAGTTGCTAACCAACACGGGTTTTGGCCAAGATCCTGTTTATGTTGGCACCAAATGTATGTATCACAAGCAGTTTGTGTGTTTCTGGGCATGTGTGTACGTGTGTATGAGTCTGTATATGTTACAAACTCCAAAACCTTTGAGCACAAGGTTTTGGGCTCTTTTTACAGATTGTTCTGGCCAAGAAAACAGGCAACTAGCAGGCAGGGCATCCATATGCATTAATGACTTGCTTTCAGGTCACCCTTCCCCATCACAGCCACCCTCTGGCTTGGCCTCACCTGGCATTGAGATCTCTGCCTCCCTGGTCTCCTGTCCTACTGAGTTATGAATGAGTGAGGTGGCCTCTGCCCAGTGAAAGGGGCTCTGGGGACAGTGGGTGCTTTCTGTGTCACCTCAGTCTGCAGCACCAGAAGGCGAATCATCAGGAATGCCTAGGACAAGGAATTTTCTCCTGGCTGGAGCCAGAAAGGCTCCATGTTTTTGTGGCTTGGCATTAAGCAAACAGCTGCTTTTTTGTTCTCTCCTCAAATTATTTGTCCAAACAAAAGGCAACTGTCATGGGGAGAAAAGTACAACTTTTCCAGCATTTGCCCCTTTCTGTGCCTCTTCTCACAGCATGATTTCTGACTCTGTGCATTTCCACAGCTCAGTGTCAGATTTCCAGCTGACAGCAAGGCAGGGTTTGCTGCTCTGGAATGTGAAAGCCACCCTCTGCCTCTCTTAAGCCTCCTGACCCAATGCAACATCAGAGCTAAAGGCAAATTTCACAGGATGGCACATTCCCTGTCCAAAATCCCAAAGGGTTTCCTAAGTCCATAAATTATGAATTGAGAAACATTCCCTCAGAGACTGAAAGTTTGGGAAAAGAGTGAATCCTAGAGGAAAGAAAGTTTTCCCTCAAACTCCTATTTCTTTAGAAAGTTTAGTAGTTTGAGCTTTTGCCTAACAAAGGATTGTTATTTAATTGTGGGTCATCCTTGAAAAAGGACTTGCCTTATCAATTTGTGTTTCATTAAAATATGGTAAAATATGCTAAACAATACAACTAAATAATATAGAATTTAATCTTCCTCTGAGGTTTGTTGGGATTAGGCCATGTCCTTATCTACCCAGCACACTCACGATTCTTCTTCAAGACTTGGGGCAAATGTCACCTTTCTGGTGGGAACTTCCCCTGTCACCTGACCCAGAACTGCCCTCACCTGCCCTGCAGAATTGGGGCAGCCTCATCTGAGCTCTCATAACTCTCCCAGCACTGGCATGTGGCAATGTTTACACTTTTTGTTCTGAAATAATTTCAGACTTACAGAAAAATTGCAAAAAGAGGATAAAGATTTCCTGTATTCCAATGTTTCTCACCCTTTTTCTCATTATTGCCCCCCATCTCCCCAGCCCTTTCTAGATTTTTTTTTCCGATTGGCTTCTGCTGTGAAATTTTAATACCACAGATTTACTGTAAATATACTTGTGAACTCTGTATATATGAGCTTTACATGGAAAAAGAGTGAGTTTCTTTGCCCCCAAAAACAATTTCCATTTCACTGAGTACAATATTGCCTTATGGAGAATGCATGCTATATATTTAATTTCATCAAAGTTCAAAGCTTCTACTCTTCAAGAAACTCTATTAAGAAAATGAGAAGGTAAGTCACGGATTAGGAGAAAGTATTCACAATACATATATCTGACAAATGACTTGTTTACAGAACACATAGAGAACTTCTACAACTCGATAATAAGAAAATCAATTCAAAAGGGGCAAAATTTGAGCAGGCACTTCACAAAAGAGATAAAAATAGCTAATAAGCCCATCAAAAGATGCTTGACATCATTAGACACCAGGGAATGAAAATTCAAACCATAATGAAATACTGCTATACACCTATTAGAATACCTAAAATTTAAAACATTGACGATACCAAATATTGGTGAGGATGTACAGCAACTGGAACTGTCCTATATTTCTGATGAGATTGTAAGATGGTACAATCACTTTGAAAAACAGTTTGTTGGTAAAGTTAAATATGCACTAACCATATGCCCCCCCACCACCAAATTCCACTCCTTAGGTATCTACCCAAGAGAAACAAGTATGTCCACATGGACACTCTGTAAGAATATTTATAGCAGCTTTATTCATAAGAATCAAAACCTGGAAATAACTCAAATGTTTATTAATGGATAAAGAAATTGTGGTATGTGCATACAAATGTGTAACTTCTCATTAATAAAAAGAAACAAACTACTGATACATGTGACAGAATGGAACAATCTCAAAAATATTACACTGAATGAAAAAAATTCTGATACAAAAGGGTTCATGCTGCCTGATTCCATTTATGTAAGACTCCAGAAAAGATAAATCAAATCTATAATGACAGAGTTAGTGGTTGTCAGGAGTTGGGATGGGGATTGGTGTGAAGGGGCATAAGGAAGCATTCTGGTGATTCTATCAGGGCTTGAACTCTCCATTGTGAATCTTCTTTCAGGGATTGACATGGGTTCCAATGAGCATCCTGGACAGCCACCAACACTTCAAGCTCCATTAGATTCATTAGTCAGAAGACCTATTGGCAGAATAGCTTGTGTTGTGGCCTGAATCAGCTTCTCCTGCTTTGGACTCCACTCAAAGGAAGAGCAACCTTATGCATTCCTCAGCAACAGGGTCAGAGGAGGACATCCATATGTGGTATGTATTGGCCCCCAAAGAGAGCCAGTAAAGGTATTGCTCGTTCTTAGTGGTGATATATGCATGATGCAGCAATTTTTCTTTCACCTTGGAGGAAATGTTGTAATATTATGGAGACATGAGCTTCTAGAAATGTCTCTGAGACCCCTGAATTTCCAATGGTATCTCCCAGACTATGACACACATGTGTTTTACTGGGATATATCCTTCTGCCTGCTTTCCTGGTTAATTAACCTGATATCATCTAGACTTTGATCCAACATAATGTTCTGTAGGGTAGCAAGAGGATCAAAAATCACCCTGATCTAAATTATGGCACAAAGTGAAAGATTTAACATAGTCCCTAGGCCAGGGTGGTGAATATGTACTGTTATTCCTGTCAGGTAAAAGCAAACTTCTATTAGAGAAAATGCATTCACCAGATCAATAGCCATATAGCAGACCCATAGGGTAAAAGAACAACATCTAGAACAGCAGCTTCAATTGTAGCCATAACCTAGTAACACTTAAAATAATACACTATCATTTTCCAAGACCTGTTTGTCTTTTTCAGAGGCCAAATAGGCAAGTTGAATAGAGATGTGATAGAGATCATTACCTTTATAGCTTTAGAGTTTTTGTTGGTTTACAAACCTGTGCTAGTCCCCCAGGCATGTGATATTACGCTTAGTTCATTATCTTGGTAGAGAGGGGAATGTTGCAGGTGCTTCTGCTTTGGCTATCCTATTATAAAACCTCTCACTCTGTAAGTCAGGGAGCCAATGTGGTGATTCTACCAGTTGCTGAGTATATATCTACTCAAACTACATTTTCAGGAACTATGGAAATAACAAAAGAGTATGTTTGTGGGTGTAGTGGGCTCACTAAGAGATGGAAGTAGCCCCAAATTCCATTTATCAATGGAATCTGATAAACATCTATTTTTATCTATGGGTTATGGTGGTTTTCTGGAATGCTACAGTATTAGTTCTGAATCAATGTCCAGTAATTCCTGAAAGGTCCAGGTATTTCTCTTTCTCTAGTGTGAAATTATCCATAACTTGCTTTCTAGTCTGCCACAATGCTTACCACTGTTATTTGTTTCTTAGATCTGTTATACTCCATTTGGCTATCCCCTGGAGGCCTTCGAGTTCCTGATCCTCTGCTGTAATCCCGTGCTCAATCCTTGTTAGGACCAAGGTAGTTTGTAGTTTGAGTAGATATACTCAGCAACTGGTAGAATCACCACATTGACTCCTTGACTTATAGAGTGAGGGTTTTTATAATAGGGTAGGCAAAGCAGAAAGAAAATAGGACTGACAGACAGGAAGAGAATACATGCCTTTTAAAGAAGATTTCGCCTCCATCCCCCAAACCGGCCAAATCTACCAGAAGTGACTCTACAAGCTTCCCTGCCAATAGGAAGAACAAGCCATTCAACAAGAAGAGAGAGCAAGACTAACTGCTCTGGGATAAAAACCTCTGGTCAGCCTTTAGCCAAGACCAGGGCAACTTCTCTCCCAGGGAATGTTCCACAGTCATGAATGTCTCCCCCCTAACTACTTTATGACCTGGTAGCCCAGAGTCATGAGTCTGTGGCTTCCTGCTTGCTCTTTCTTTTGGACTCTGCTCACTCTGGGGGAAGCCAGGTACCATGTCTGAGGATATGCAAGTAGCTCATGCAGAAGCTCATAGGAAGTGGTACTGAGGCCTCGTACCAACAGCCAGCAACCTGTGAGTGAACTACCTTGAACGTTAATCCTTCAGCGCCAATAAAGCCTTCAGATGACCTCAGCCCCAGCCAAAATCTGAACTGCACAAATCTTGAGAACCCTGGAGCAAAGCTGTTTCAAATTCCTGACCCACACAAACTATGTGAGGTGATACATGTTTATTGTGGTTAAACCATCTAATTTGGGGCTAATTTCTTATGCAGCATTAGATAGCTAATATGGTAATTTGGCCACAATCTCTTTTGCTGTCCAAGCTATTACTCGTGCCGGTCATAGGAATTATGAGTTAGATGAGAGGGAACAATTTATAATAGATCAATGGGGGAAATGTGACTTTTCCTCTTACCATACCTCTTCATAAACTGTGGCAGCCTCATTGTGTGATCTGGATGTTGATATTACAACAGCTTAGATTTGCAGGAAACTTTAGATTTGTAGGGAACTTTAGAACTTACAAAGAAATAGCTTACAAATATATCTCTTCACATTCCTTCACAATAGCTCTATGGAACAGATAGGGCAGATATTATTTTCAAATTTCAAGTGACTAACATATGACAGTGTCAGGATTTGAATGAAGGTCTCTCTGATTCCACAACTGAGTTACCTTAAAGCAATGCCATTCCTACTACGTGTGTTAGTTAACTTCAATTCAGCATACTTAATGGTGAGAAATGATATCTACGTAGCACTTAGTACAAGGTAAAGGGCTCACTAAGTGGTAGCTACTACTGTGATTTACAGACATACATTTATGATATGCCATGGGCTGGGAATACAAAGGTGAATATGACCAGGCCCTTCCCTTAAGGAGCTTGTTCTGGGAGGATAAAGCAGAACTTGCTGAGGCATATGCTCCCAGCATTGCCCTGAAAAGCCAGCAGCCCTGATTTTAAAAAGACAAAAAAAAAAAAAAAAAAAGATTCCTGTTTGAAGTACGTATAGGCCAGGCAAGTTAGGGCTGGGGGTGGAATGCCCAGGGCTCTTTATGGATCGGGGTTCTGTTCCTTCTCAGATGTAGGGGTGGAGCCCTCCCACCCCAGCCGACATTCCCCAAAAGTGGCACCCACAGAGCAGGTTGCTTGGGGGAGAGGAACACAGTGATCATTGGTAACACCCCACTCTTCAATTTAGCCAATAGTTATTACCTTGTTTTCTTGGATCGAATGTAGCTTATTGAGGTATAAGAATCAGCTGAGACATCCTAGGGCCAAACACCCTGGAATGAGCATCCTACCTCTGTGGGGTCACCCAGGAAATATCCACAGTAAAATCACTTCCCAGAGTTCACAGGACAGAGGAGTAGGATCGGTTAGGGAGTAGCAGAGGAGGCCTGTGGGAGAGGTGGAATGAAATCGCTCATGTGGTCCATGGAGGGAAGATGAGGACCTGGGCATTAGAGAAAGGTTTCTGTGACACCAAATGCATCCAGAGGTTCCCTGGTGCCACCAAAAGCTTTTCCTGAGGGAGGACAAGAACTGTTCCAAGTGGCTTCTCAGGGTCTGCACAGTACTGAGAATGGCCTGGTTTTGCTTGATTTCTCTTATTTTTGTTTTTCTGTTTTTCAAAAATGATCACCAAATTCCCATCATTCTTTGTATGCAACACCCATTAAACCTAAGCGATTCTCCAAGACAAAGAAAACACCATGTCTGGGGACATGTGCCAATAAGAAGTACATGACCTTCTCTTGCTGGGGCACTGGTATTTTTAAAGCAACAAATGCATGATATTGAATATCCCATCAAGGCTCCCTTCTGAGCAGATCCAACAATTGTCCCGGGGAAGAAACAATCTGGGAAATGCCCCCAAACCATTACAGGGTGCCCACAAAAACAGCTCATCAAATTCCTCTCCCTAATCAGGAAGGCAGGGGGTAGGGTGTGTGTGTGTGTGTGTGTGTGTGAGAGAGAGAGAGAGAGAGAGAGAGAGAGAGAGAGAGAGGGCTGCTTGTCATGGCGCTTGGGACCCACTGTTGTCCCCTTATCAGAATAGCTGAGGACGTTAGACCTTTTGCTCACCCCTGTAAAAACACAAGACACAGCACAACTTCTCTCCAAGAACATTTTCCACCCAGAGGTCTCTGCCTCAAGGCAAAAACGTCAACTCTTCTGGCCCCTGCACAGGCCTTCTGGAAGCCAAGTGCCCTCTTTTGGCTAAGTGAATAACAAAGTGCCTGGGCGTAGGAGCAGGTGGAGATGAGCCTGGTCGGGCCAGAGCCCCAGCCATAGCCTTTCCGATCGTTTGTTTTTCAGCAGCAAGTG
Source organism: Mesoplodon bidens (assembly GCF_964165515.1). Classification (NCBI taxonomy): domain Eukaryota; kingdom Metazoa; phylum Chordata; class Mammalia; order Artiodactyla; family Ziphiidae; genus Mesoplodon; species Mesoplodon bidens. The sequence goes on along the minus strand of NC_138162.1, from coordinate 62,983,568 downwards.
GAGGCAAAGGCAAAGGTGGGGGAAAGGGAAACGTGATCTCCAGCGAATTGCAGTATTTTGCTTTCGCTAATCCTATTCAGGTGGTGACTGTAGCAAAAAGGAAAAACAGGCCAATATGTAGGATGGATTAAAAAAACAAAACAAAACCCTGATTATTACCCCGATGAATGTGCAGTGGCTGAATTGAATTCAAGTCCCAGTGATTCATTGTTAATGGGCCCCAAGTTCTGACCCGGGTTGGAGGTGGGGCTTATGTGACGGCGAGACGGCGGCTGTGGGAGAGTCTCCGCCCTGGAGAGAAGCTGGCCCCGGAGCAGGCAGCCTCTGCGCCTGGCCCAGGGCCGGCGCCTCCTCCAGGACTGCCTACTGCACACCTGCGACTCGGCTTCTCTTCTCTCAGAGCTGTGCTGCCGGCGATTTATTCCCGCCTGGAGCCTCCCGAGGCTGGGCTTGGGGAGACAGTGTGCAGAGAGGGTGCGGGAGGACCGTGCTCCAACTCCTCGCTCCCCCAGCCAGGGCTCCCCAATGAGGAGAGTGGAAAACGCTGTCTTGCATGAATAATACGCTTTCTCCTTTGCCCTTTTGGAAGAGCTCAGAGCACTTAGCAGACAGGATGCTCTTCACCCTCAACCACTCCCGGAGGCTAAATCAGGTTTTGATTCCCCCCTCCCTGCCTTTTTTTTTCTTTTTTTTTAATAGATGACGAAATGACAGCCCAGAGCAATCGGTCTCTGGGAGTGAGCTTGTTGGGATAACAGGAAGCAGGCAGGGAAGAGCTGATTTGGTAAGAGTCCTTTCTGGAGGCAGAAAATCTCTCGGCTAACCCCATGCTCAATCAGCATAGACATACGAAAGGGAGCACAGTCATTTAAGAAGTCCCGATCTATAGAATACCTTGCCCCAGACGCTGGTCAATGAACAGGTTTTTTTTTTTTTTTTGTCTGTTTTAACTAGCAGGAGGGTTTTCTTCTAAGAGCATACTTCTAGGTCATGTAGAAATAGAATTGAAACTACACCTAAGTAATTGCAAAGGCCACAAGGAAGACTGCTTATTCAAGCTTCAGTCCTGTTGAGCTCAGGAAATGAAAGCAAAAATCCCCTGTCCACAGATGTTTCTGCCAAATGGATGGAACGAGAAGGGAGATCCAGGAGTTTCTGTGTGGTAGACTCACAGTTAGGTGGTGGTGACCAGTCTCTAATCATCTCTGGCCTTTATTATTGTGCAGATTCTTGCTAACCATTCTAGCTGCCCCCAGTCTTTCCTTCACCATACTGCAGCAAAAATTATCTTTTACAAAAGCAAGCTTTGGTCATGCCATTCCTGTACTTAAAACATTCAGTGGCTTCCCATGGTCTTCAAAATAAAATTCAAACTCCTTAGCACAGCATGAAAGACCCCTACCTATCCCACCAGATGACTGAAACTGCCTGCTACTTTTTACACTCTGAGTTCATTAATTCACTCATTTAAGACATCAGACTGTCATTGGTTTTCCAGTAGGTTCCCCAAACACTAGAAATATACCACACCTGGTAGTGCCTAGAACATGATGTGACCAGCACTCATGGAATCCACCTCTAGCCCCAGAACTTACTTCTCTCTCTGCCCATAACTCCCTCCTCTTCCACCAGCTAGCTTTACTGCTCTGTGAATTTTCTCCTTCTTCATCTCTCCCAAATGCCTCTCTTAAATTTTCTGATAGCACATGGTCCTGTAATTCGGTTATTCATCTGTTTTCCCCCTTTGTAAATGAAATTTTTTTTTTTTTTTTGCAGTACGCGGGCCTCTCACTGTTGTGGCCCCTCCCGTTGTGGAGCACAGGCTCCGGACGTGCAGGCTCAGTGGCTGTGGCTCATGGGCCCAGCCGCTCCGCGGCATGTGGGATCTTCCTGGACCGGGTCACGAGCCCGTGTCCCCTGCACCAGCAGGCAGACTCTTTAACCACTGTGCCACCAGAGAAGCCCTGTGAATGAGATTTTTGAGGACAGAAACTTCATCTTATTCATAGCACCTCATGCAGGGCCCGGCTCATGGTAGGTGACTCTAGTGGCCATGGTTCCACAGCCACACTGGTTTTGGCCAGTACAGGGGAGTGTGGAGGCTCTGGAAGAGAAAGCTCTAAACCTCTAAACACTCTGTCCCTTGTTTTCTCCTTGGTGTCATATCTGGAAGTGATGCCTGGAGTTGCTGCAGCCATCCTGTTGTCCACGTGGCACTAGCTTTAGGCAGAAGCCAGTAATGAGGACACCTGGGCAGAGAGTTGAGAGTAACCTCAGCCTGGGATCCTCCTACATCTGGACTTGAAGTTATGTGAATAGCAAATTTCTCACGGTTTAAGCCATCTGATTCAAGGTCTTTCCTTCCCTTCTCCTTTTTCTTTTCTCTGCTTCTTCTTGTCTTCCTCTTTCTTGTTCTTTTCCTTGTATTTTTTACTTTTTGCTGCCAAAATATTTCTAACTGATTTGTAACTCAGTACCAGCCTTTGATTGGACTGACTGTGTAGGGCCCAGAAACTGAGTCCAATTGGTGGCATCTGGAACTAATTGTATTATATTTATATGTTGTGTCTTGCCTATTAAACTATAGGTTCTTCTGGGGGAGGAAGTCATTTTGTCCCAAATTGTCCTATTATTCTCATCTCCAAAGGGGCTACCTAATGCCTGTTACATAATAAGGAGTTCCCAGAATGTTGAATTGAAGTGAATTGAATTGAATTGACATCTTCAACTACTTTTTTAACCCTCAATTTATCACTTATCTTTGTACCGCATAATTTAGTATTTTATGCTATACTGTGGTTCTTATGTTGATTCCCATTAAAAGTCCTATACTCCCCAAGGAGATGTTAAGGTTCTGAAGAACAGCATCTGAGTCTTATCTCATACTTCTTTGGTATCCCATGTGATTCCCAGCATTTGTAGGGCTCATAGAGGGCTCATAATCCCTTCCTGATGAACTAATCCTCTGAAACCTTGCATAACATTACATCCTACCAAACTTCATCATTATGCACTCTTCTATGTTTGTCCCAGTTCCTTGATGGCAGAATTTCTCACCTTCTTCTTCTTTGCCCTACATCCTACAGACATAGAGTACCTTCTCTTCTCTCCTATAGGCATAGAGTTGGCATCAGTAAGGCCTTTATGACTAATGGATGAGAATATTAAAGTATTGTCTCCCCACAGATCACAATTCCACAAGACAACTTTGGTGAACTTAAATCTCTCAAGGACTAGTGTGGTGGAGGTAGAACTAACATTTAAAAGTACCTTTTGGGGGGCTTCCTAGTGGTGCAGTGGTTAAGAATCCACCTGCCAATGCAGGGGACACAGGTTCGAGCCCTGGTCCAGGAAGATCCCACATGCCGCGGAGCAACTAAGCCCGTGCACCACAACTACTGAGCCTGCGCTCTAGAGCCCCCGAGCCACAACTACTAAAGCTCTTGTGCCTAGAGCCCGTGCTCTGCAACATGACAAGCCACCACAATGAGAAGCCCGCACACCGCAACAAAGAGTAGCCCCCGCTCGCCACAACTAGAGAAAACCCGCGCCAGCAACCCAATACAGCCATACGTGAAAACAAATAAATAAATTAATTAGAAAAAATAATAAATAAAAAAATAAAAGTATCTTTTGGGGGTGGGGGACTGATTTTGGAAGTGACACCACACACTGATATCCTCGTTTAGCCATTGAGACTACTTTGCTATTATCTGTGGGTAGTTATGGAGCCTAGTTTTCTTTCTCAATATACCAGACATTTTTGTTTTTGAAACTCTACTTCTTAGGTATGTTTTTGAAACTCTACTTCTGGGTCTCTAAAGAAGCCTACAGTCACAACTACTGTTTGCTGGAAGGGTACTTGGCACCCTGTTTTCTGTCCCATAGAAGGTCCTCTGGCGAGATGTTCCGGCTGCTGGTGCTTCACACCTTTTCACATGACTGAGATTCAAAAATACATCTCAGCAGTTTAAATTATTTACACAAGCTCCCAACAAACAAACAACCAGGGAGAGGTAAATATAAGGACCTATACATTCTCATTTTTCAGTGCCACTTTGAACATAGTTTCCCCTATCTTGGTGTTGGATTTTGACTCTGGTTATAATTCGGTATTTCCCAGAGAAAACATTTTAAAACCTTAAAACCAAGAAAAAGCAGTGATTGAGTAAGAATCAATCAAATTTGTCCTCATTTTTTTCCCTCCTTATTTTATATATCTGAGTCGTCTAGCTCTTCTCTCCAAATCTGATGAAAAGGTTTTCCCTTTGAAGGATGGTTATGCATTCTTTGCCTTATTTAGTTTCCACCCAGGTATGTAAAGGTGGTTGTGAATTATGTGTGTGTTTAGGTGTCAGGAGCATCCATAACATAATCGAGGGAATGCCAGAGAGCAGGGCTTTTAAATTTAATCTCCTGTGTCAAGTGTTGTACAACCAATGAAAATATCCCAACTTAAGGAAACTTGACATGTGAGACAGTGTGCTACATGCCATAGGGGATAAAAGATATGTAAGACATATTCAGACCCTCCAGGTATACTATGGGCTATAAGTAATTCAAAAAAGGAAAAAAACAAAAACAAAAACCTTTTTTTCCAAAATGGAAAAAATTTATTACAAAAGTAATTCATTGCCATAAAAATTAATTTATCCTAGAAATGTATTTAGTGGAGAGAGTGAAATTTCTAATTCTCCATCTCTCATCCCAGAGATAGACACTATTAAGAGTTTTGTTGAGTCTTTCATAATTTTTATATATATAGAAACACATATTTTTATGTAGGAGGATCATATTATACATTATTGTTCTTTCACCTCTATCAGTACCTATAATTATATCTTATCTTTGTCTTACTTTTCACTGGCTGTGTACTATTCCATTGTATGTGTGTATCACACTGTCTCCTATTGACACTAGAACTCAGTTCTCTGAGTTATTTTTTATTGAAATAGAGTTGATTTACAATATTATATTAGTTTTAGGTGTACAACATAGTGATTCAATATATTTATAGATTATACTAGATTTAAAGTTATTATAAAATAATGGCTGTATTCTGCTGTGCTGTACAATGTATCCTTGTTGCTTTCTCTGAGATTGTTTTACTCCACTGGAAACAATGTTGTAGTGAACATCCTTGTTCATGTATTTTTCTGCAGTTGTTAAACCAACTTCTTGGGAAGATCAGGGAAGATTTCAGAGAAATGGTGGAATTTTAATAGAGCCTGGAGGGTGGAATGGCATGAACAAGGATGGAAACTACAAGGTATACTTGGGGGTCTGTGAATAGACATCTTTGGGTGAAGTGTAACTTTTGTGGTCTCCACCTTGAGCAGTTGGCTCACAATAAAAAGTTAAGGTGAAGGGTGAGTTTGCAAGAGAACATTAAGTTCTGGCGGTTTAGACATTTGGGGTTTGCAGTGATGCCATGACACCTCAGAAGAAATATCCCACATCTATCTGGGAATGGAGGGTGTTGGGTGGATGGGAGCTACCAGAGAGGAGAAGGCATCAGAGTTTCCAGGAAGCACAGGGAAAGCTGGGATGCACCAAAGAGCCATCATGAAGGATGATTCAGCAGGGCCGAGTGACTGACTGGATGTGAAGGAAGTCAGGAGGCACTGTTTTCTTATCTAAAAATGGAACAACAATTCCCATCCCTCAGGGTTAGTATGAACACTAAGCGAAATAATGGGCAAACTTTTCATAAGTAACAGTTACTCCTGTAAGATCATTTCATTGGGTTATGAACTTTCTCTGTAGTCCCCCAAACAATGGTCATCCCAACAGGGCTCTAGCAGTTGTTCATTTATGGAATGAAGAGAGTGGATTACAATGACCTTTTCAGAGAGAAACTGTGAAGTCACCGAAGGGGGTTAGCTCTGTTTTCTCAGTGATTCAGTGGAAACTTAAGAGTTACCTCCAAAGATGTGAATCCTGTCTAAATACTTTGGGGCCCTTTCACATCTGTGGTTACTGAATTAAATTTTCCCTTTTATCTATTTCAACACCCTGCCTCCCCACCCCCCACCAGATTACAGAGACTTGTGTTTGCTTTTAGAGCAGAAAGGAAGGATGGGAAGACACACTCCAAATATTTAGTTAGTTTCAAAAGCATGTGTTATTCAAAGCACCTTCAAGTACTAGGTTTCTTGAAATAAGAAACTCTATCATCTCGCTCTGCTGTGTTCCCTTTGGCAGGAACAATAACCATCTACTTCAAGTGCAAAGCACTCAGCTCTTTACGGGGAAAGAATAACAGCCTAAGAGTTGGGAGAGAGGGAAATTCCAGGCTCAGCTCTCCCCACCTAAGTGGGAAGACTTCTCTGAGCCCCATGATCCTGATCAGTAAAATGAGAGGGCTGAACAGGAAGCCTTTATGTTCCTTATTGGTAAGATACCACAACCTCTTGTTCACAGATCCCTTGTGAGGTTGATGGGGCAGCAGCATGACGCTTGTTGTGCAGATTTGGGAATGGAAACCCAAGAGGTGAGTGACTTGGCTAAACGGAACATGGTTTCCCCCCTCAGAGATGAGACCAGGGACAGTGTCTTCCAGCTGATTTCTAGCAGGGGACACTGCCTTCTGAAAGACGCTGCATCCGGTTGGGGTGGAGACTTCCATAAGGTCAGGTGTCTGCTTCCTTCATATGGAAACTGCCTCCCACCCCTTGGCAGCTCCCATTATTTCTTCCCTTCCCACTCCCACTTGACCCTCTTCTTGTAGCCACACTAAACTACTCTGAGTTCTTCATATGGCCCCATTCCCTCTCACCTCCTGCTCTTCGCATAAACTCGGTGTATTTTTTGGGCTTGGAAAACTCTCTTCCCCATTAACCCTTTTCCCTAGTTAACTGCCCCTCCTCCCTCAGGCTTTCACTCAGTCCTTGCCTCTTTCAGATAGCTTTCCCCAACCCTCCTCCAAGCTGTGTCAGAGACATGTTCTCTGAACTTTCCTAATTGTTGTGATGATAGTATTTACCACCCTACATGGTAAGTGCCTGTTAACTCATGAGACACATGAAAAAATATACTTGATGTTTGTCCCCAAATTGAATGGCTTAAACCAGATAAAAGCTTTTCTTTCATGTAACAAAAAGTATGGAGATATGCTCTCCAGAGTCAATGTGGTAGCTTTACGGTCAACAGGGACCCAGATCCTTAAAGCTTTGAGTTCTAGTATCCTTAATGTTGCCTCCTGATTCCAACATGGCTGTTGGAATACAAGCCATCACATCTATGAAAGGGGCAGGAACCAAAGGAAATGTCTACCAGATGAGTCAGACCCCTTTATGAAACTTTCCTATAAGCTCTACCAAGAGACATCTACTTGCCTATCCTTAGCTGGTAAATGTAGTTTCTTAGCATCCTGAAAAACACTGGATGCCCTTGGTAAGGTAGCAGGAGAGAGGAACTGTTTGGTAGGCAATCGGCATCTCTGTCATCTAAACTACTCAAGGTGTGGTAGGCAGGCCATGTCTGTCTGTGAGCAGATAAGTATAGAAATGTAAGAGCTTACAGACTTTTATAGCAACTTGACATTGACATGATGTGGTATCTATCCACAATGGATAGTCAGTAAAACAATGACATTTGGTCTTTCCCACAGAGTTTGAGAAGCCCTGCCTGCCACAAGTCCTCTGTGTTCCCCATGAGACTGCAAGCAACATGAGGGCAGGTAAGCTTTGCTCTCTGTTGTATTCATGGGTCCTGCTACAATGCCTAATGAAGACGTGCTTCGTGAACTTTTGAGTCAGGATGAGGCTGGAAACTCAGCTTCTGTGCACCAGTGCTGAATTGAATCTTGGAAGCAGAGGTTATTTTTTGTTTTTTTTTTAAATTAATTTATTTATTTTTGCTGTGTTGCGTCTTCATTTCTGTGTGAGGGCTTTCTCTAGTTGTGGCAAGCGGGAGCCACTCTTCATCGCGGTGTGTGGGCCTCTCGCTGTCGCGGCCTCTCTTGTTGCGGAGCACAAACTCCAGACGCGCAGGCTCAGTAGTTGTGGCTCACGGGCCTAGTTGCTCCGTGGCATGTGGGATCTTCCCAGACCAGGGCTCGAACCCGTGTCCCCTGCATTAGCAGGCAGATTCTCAACCACTGCGCCACCAAGGAAGCCCGGAAGCAGAGTTTTGGATGAAGTAGAAAAGAATAGGTCTATTGCTTTGCCAGACAAAGGGGGACACAGCAGCCTCCTACCCCAGAAACTCTGTGTCCCAACCCGGGAGGATATGATGAGGAGTTTTATAGCAGCAGTTCAAGGGTGGGGTTGCTGATAAGATTAGGGTGTGTGTAGGGCCTGCACTGCTCTAATCTGGTCTCAGGTAATCTTGATGAATTTCTCTGGTTCCTTTAATCTGGCCTCAGGTGGTCTTCTCTGGTATGAAGAATGCTGACATCTTCCATTTGTTGGGTTTTAATTCTATAAAGAACTTAAGGACACTGTTATGGGCATCCCTTGAGGCAGAACCAGCACCCTGCCCCAAGGCTGCACTATTGTTTCTTGGCTACTCCTCCCTTGACTCTGCATCACTTCCCTTCCTGGATTAGCAACTGTTCGAATCTGCCCTTTGAAACTCAGGGAAGGTCATGGAGGCTGGAGTCTGTTCCCTACAAGAAACGGGGGATGCAGAAAGGCTTCCGTGCACAGGAGCCCCACAGGGTCCTGCTGGGTTTCAAGGATAAGCACTGAATGCATTTGTCATCATCTGGTTCTTACTCAGCTCACCTGCTCAGGTGTGTCTGAATTTTTCTCCTCTCCTGTGTCCCTTCATGATCTCCTTTTCTTGCTTCTCTCTTGCCCTGCTGTCAGCATCTCCAAGATCCGTCTTTCTCTCTCCCAACCCTTAAATATGGCAACTTCTGAAGCTTCAGCCCTGAGCCCCGTGCTTCTCTCTTTCCACACCCTGTCCCTCTGGGCTTCCCTACTTCTCAGCTTTCATGCTCCTGCAGAAGAAAGATTCCCAGGTCCTGGCCCCAGGCTGAACTCTCTCTTGGCCCCTGGTATCTTCCAGGTGCTAGCTGGAGTGGGTCCAAAACTGAAACTGAAGTCTCTCTTCTCCTAAGTCAGGCTGACTTCCAGACTCTTTCCCCAGAAACCAGTGGGATTCAACATAGACCGAAGAAAGGCCAAGCCTTGAGCATGGATAAACCTGAACAGTTGGGGGACATAGGATGTGCTTCTGTATGGCATTCCTGTGAGGAAAGAGGTTCCCCACCCATAGACCGGGCCAAGAGGGCCCCATCCTGTAGCGCTCCGGGGTGGTGGAGGCAGGCCCTGTCTGTGAAACTAGAATGTTTTTTGCACTGGGGAGGGAGGTGTGATTGAGGATGCTTCCTCCCTCAAGGATGACCCTTCATCACTGTGAGCAATTGCTCTTCTCTGATTAAGTGCAGAGCCCACCCACTGTGAGCTCACTCCCCGGGTCTATTCAGGACTGCCCAGGCCTTCTCAGCTCGCTTGGCAATCAGCAATCACAATCGATAGCTCCAGAAAAGGCAGCTTTATTCACTGAAATCACAGATCAATGGGACAAGATTTGCGTTTGAGCTGAGTGTATAAATCCTGGGGTGAGGAAATAATTTTTTCCCTGCTATCTCCTGATTTTCCCTCCCTTTCTGTTTCCTCAGTTCATTCTCCCTTCTGCTCTTTTGTCCTTCTCTTCACTGACAATGTCCTTTCTTTAAAGACTCCTCCTTTCCCCACATCCTCAGCTCTGGAGCAGGGGATGCGCCCCTCCTCTGCACTCCCCCAGGCCCCGCGTGGTGATTATCTGTGAATTTGTCTCCCTCCAGCCGACCCAGGATCCTGTGAGTAACTTGAGGTCAGAGACGTGTTTCGCTCTGGGCCTCCAGAGTGAGCTGCGCATGGGGGTGGGGGACCACTTCATGGCCTACACTCAGCACTGTTTATTGAACCCATGAATTGTTGACAACCTCCCCTGCTCCTCTCTTTCCGCCTTCTTTCCTCCTCTCTCTCCCAGCCTCCTTTCCTTTCATTCACCTTTCTTAAGTGGAAGACGCCTACAGGTGCCTTGGCAAAAAGAAGCTAGTGTAGTCACCACGGTTGGGACTTCCCTGTCCCAGAGGCCAAGGGGCCACCTAGGGCAATTAGGAATCTTCTCCTTACGTGGCAATATGACCTGCTATCAAGTTCCCCAGTAGTCTCCCTCACTCCCAGGGGACTTGAAAGACCTGAAAAATACTGGTGCCTTTCTCTTGATTGAAGGCTTTGAAAGCTTCTCTTGGAGGTCGAGGCACCACTTGAGTAAAATGGTGTGGAGGAAGCCCCACGAACCTGGCTGCAGTGGGTGTCCCCTGGAGACAGTGCCTGGCTTTTTCGGTTTCTATTTTCTATCTTGACCAAGAAGTTGTAATGCGTGCACTGTTTCAAAACAGATACAGCTTTTGGTTTTATTTTTGGCAGCTCTATCATGTTTCCCACTGTTATACCTTTCTTTTATTTCCTCTTGGATATTGAAAAGTAGCATTGACACATTTGAGGGTCCTCTTCTCAATATGACACTTATATTCAGAAATAAGTAATCTTTTGAATAAAAAGTGGCATGGGTAACTGCCAAGACAACTTCCTACATCCTTAGAGATGGGTCGAGATTGGAAAGGAACCTCAGGTCCCATCTTGTATGCTGTCTGGTTGAGATCAGAGGCTCCAGAACTTTGTCCTTGTGACTTACAAGAGTGGTAGCTGCTGACATTCCTCTAGCGTGTTACTTACAATGTACCTCCACGTAGAATCTTATTTGAATCTTGCGTCAATGCTCCTGAGGTCAGTTGCTGTAATCACGTACATCGTAGGTGAGTGAGTTGAGGACCAGATGTTATGTAACTTGTCCACAGTTCCATAGCCAGGAAGCACCTCCTAAAGCTCAAACCCACTTTCTACTGCTAAATTCCTTGTTCTTCCCATTGAGCCACGTGGTCCCGGTATGAGCAGCTCTCCAGAGTGATGAGCATGGATGCTTGGCTGCCACTGACCTAGCTGACAAGGCAGGAATCATGCCCTGATGAAGCCCACTTTTCCTGGGGCAGAAAGAAGGTGAAGGACATACAAATAGCTAAACTTCCCTGCTCCAGCTTCCAAAAAATGCTGCCAGGGCCCATGGATAGGACCACTTTAAAATCATCCCAGTCTCTCCTCTTCCTGTGCTTGCGTTCTCTTCTGTGGAGCCTCTAAGCACCACCCTCCTTCTCCCTCAGGCCGTCCCAAAGCCCCTTAATACCCATTGTTGTGGTCAGAAATATTGTGCAGTTACTCTCCTGTCCCAACGTTTGCTGAAAAAGAATCTGGTTAATTAACATTGATTACAATCCACCAACTGCAAGTAAAAATCGATTACTAGGGTCCCTAATTTGAATGCGCTTCTCTCTCCTTATCTCTGGTGAGAAAGAAAGAGGCAGAGGGTAAAATAGAGAAGAGGTGAGAGGACTGAGGGTATTTTTTAAGCAGTCCAATTTCCAGGGTCCCTGGTGAGGGACATTAGTGATGCTGCTGGTCTTTAGATCTTGCCCACTCTCCTTCAGCGTGACCATTTTTCAGCGTGACGTCTAATTGCCACAGATAGTCACTGTGCCCATTTGGGCCTTGTTCATAGCTCCCTACTTTATTGAGAGAAGAGCTATGGTATTGATTCTGGATGGTCGGGGGAGAACGCCAGAGAATATTAGTAAGGGGCAGAGAGAACACAATACATAAACTTTTATGACACGATGTCAAGCTGGATTGTGAAGACATAAATGAAAAGGACAGCGTGGTCTGTAATTACCACAAGCGCACATCTTCCATCTGCTGGGGAAGGCGGCCTTGGGCTGGTCGGAGCAAATTGCAGAGGGGGATGAATTGTCCCATTCACAGGAACAGTGACCCGTAGTGGTTGCTCCTCATTGTTGAGAAAGAATATATGGGATGTAAAAAAAAAAACAAAAAAAAAACCCTTGTTGCTGTTGTGTGTGGCAGTGTGGTCCTGAGGAAAGCGTGTGGATTCTAATGTCAGGTCTGTGTCACTTACTGTTAGCCATGTGACAATGGGCTAGTCACTTAACCTCTCTGAACCCCAATTCCCTCCCAGGTAAACAGAGGTAGTAATAACTACTTTGCAGGGATGGTGTAAGGATTAAATGAGATAACGCAAGCAAACTTTTCCCATGGTACCTGGAAAATAACGGGCTGTCAGCAGATAGTAGATATAATCATCGTTACTCATTTTTTTGATTCAATAAATATTTATAGAGCGTTTGCTCTGAGCAAGCACTGTGCTTGATGCCGGGGATAGAGCAGAACCCCAGGCTCATGGATCTCACAGTTCTCTGGGTGAGACAGACGTTAATTAATTATCAACCCGATATGTTAGAAGCTGGGAAGAAGGCCATGATGCTCTATGAGGGGATGTCTCCTGTTCATGCCTTTTCAACTATCACATTATTTGTTTATTATCTGTCTCTGTCTTTGAGAACTGGGACTTGGTCTGTTTGATTCACTGCTCGTCCCTATCGCCTACAAGAGTGAGTGATATAGTGGACGCTCAGTAAATATTTACTAAATGAATGAATAGCTGTATACCCAGGATATAGAGCAAGAATTAGTACCTGGCTTTTAAGAGCTTGTAGTCAAATGAGGTACAGAAGAAATGCATAGCATTTAAGACTCAGTGGAATCATTGTCAAGTTTAGCTACAACATCAAAAAAAATTGAACATGTACCTTGAAAACTCTCTTTACCTGAACACTGGCATCACGTACCAGCATGGGCCCGATGTCACACAGTCGGCACTTAGTGGTGAGTAAGGAAAGGTGATGGAAAGACGAGGTAACCGATCGTCCCTCCTGAGCTTAGTGGCTGGGCCCACACACTGTGAGTGGTTAGTCAGTGTAGGCTGACTTATCTAGCAAACAGTACCCAGTCTCAGCAGTGAGGTCAGCAGAGGGACTGTGCTCCACCAAGTATTCCGGACACAGGCTCTGCTTGTCAGGTCTTGGGTGCTCCACTGGAGCCTCCTCATCCAGCTGGCAGGTGAGGGAAGAGAGACCAAGAATATCAGGAGGCATACCCACTTCTCACTGCATCAGCCTGGAGGCTGCCATGGAGCTGTGGCTCATGTTGCATTGTCCAGAAGAGTCACATGGCCTCAGCTCCATGCAGGGGAACTGGGGAGTGCAGACAAGTGGTGTGTCCAGAGGAGGAGTTGGTGGACACCCTGTGTCTCTACCACAGTGAGTTCAGCAGACACTTATGGAGATCCCACTGTGGGCCGAGCACCGGGGCCCAACATGGCCAGACCTCAGAGGCCTCCAAGAGGACGCCATCTAGTGGGCAAAGCATGGAAATAAATCATGAAAGGCAGATCTTAACAAGTGCTGTTGTAGAGGGACAGCAAGTCCAACAGGAGTATAGAGAAGGGAAGGATTTATTCTACACAGATTATGGGACAGTTTCAATGGGCACAGTCAGACTAGAAAGGAGGGTAAGACTTTAACCCCTGGGGTAGTGGAGATGGCTAACTCTGCATCGAAGACTGGCGTTCCCCTCCCATGGTACAGACTCGCTGTCCAGCTGGGGTCTCCATTTCACAGCTCTCCTGGTGAGGTTGGAGACTAGCTCTCAACAGTGAAATGTCAACCAAAAGGATAACACTTACCTCTGGGCCAAGTCAGCAAAGAAAGGAGTGTTCTTTCTCCATCCTCTCATTCTCCATCCACTGGCCGAACACTGTTGCTCAGGGTTACCTCGTAAGCCTCATTTGGGGATGGCAGGGCTTCCAGTAGCCTGGCCTCTAAGTGACTGTGCAAGAACCTCCTCCCAGCGCCCTGCTACCATGGAACTACCTTGAACGCTATGTGAATAAGAAGGAGACGTTATTGACTTTAAAATGTTCTATATTTGGGGTACAACCACTCTGGAAAGCAGTGTGATAGTTTCTTTATTTTTTAAAAAAATATTTATTTATTTATTTATTTATTTATTTATTTATTTATTTGGTTGTGCTGGGTCTTAGTTGTGGCTTGCTGGCTCCTTAGTTGCAGCACATGGGCTCCTTATTGTGGCTGGTGGGCTCCTTACTTGCGGCTCAAGTGCTCCTTAGTTGTGGCACGTGGGCTTCTTAGTAGACTCCTTAGTTGTGGCACTCAGGCTCCTTAGTTGTGGCATGCGAACTCTTAATTGAGGCAGCACGTGGGATCTAGTTCCCTGACCAGGGATTGAACCTGGGCCCCCTGCATTGGGAAAACAGAGTCTTAACCACTGTGCCACCAGGGAAGTCCCTGTGATAGTTTCTTACAAACTTAAAAATGCACCAATCCTATGTTTTGGCAATTCCACTCCTAGGGATTTACCTAAGAGAAATGAAAACATATGTCCACAGAAGACTTGTGCTGGAGTGTAATAGCCAAACACTGCAAACAGTCCAAGTATCTGCCAGCAAGTGAATGGATAAGAACATTGTGGCATATTCATATATGGAATACTATTTGGCAATAATTAGTAGGTAAAGAATGAATTATCAATACATTTGGCAGCGTGTATAAATATCAAAACCATTATGTCATGTGAGAGGAGCGGGACACAAAAGAGTACATGCTGTGTGATTCCTCTGCATAAAGTTCAAAACAGGAAAACTAATCCATGGTGACATAAATCAGGATAGTGGTTGCCTCTGGGGGGAGAGAATTGACTAGAAGGGGACATGAGGGAACTTTCTGAGATATGGAAATATTGAGTGGTTACATGGTTGCGTACGTCTATCCAAAGTCATCAAATGGTACCCTGAAGATTTTCTCTGTATATAAATTTTACTTTAATGTTAACTAAGCCAAAAAAAAAAAAAAAAAAGAACGTGTTCTGGCAAAATGAATGGGTAATTTTGATTAAAGCCTGTGTTCTAGATGAGGGAATAGGGGTAGACTACAGTAGCATGTAATAAGGCTGGTATACAGTTTGGACATTTAATGCCAAAGGAGTTGGAGTTGGATTTTATTACCTAAACAATGGGGCAGCACCCAAGGCTTTTGAGTAGGGGAGAAACGATCTCACGTGCAAATTTTTGGAATGTAAATGGTGGCAGTGTGGAGGAGGGAAGGGTAAGATGAGTAAGATGACTAGTCATGTTAGGGGCCAGGGCCCCTGTGATTACACGCAGACTGGAATTTCCCACTGCACGTAAGCAATGGCCAGCCCAGGGAGCCGGCCGGGGATCTAGTAGCTGTGTTGGCCAAAGGTCGAATTGTGAAACAAACAGTTTCTTTCATGCAGAGAATATTTTAATCCCTGTGACTCTTTAGTAAGATCAAGCCTTGTGTTTTGATTGGAAATGATTTCTATTATTAGTTACTATTACTACTCTTGGACTGTTGAATGCCAAGGCTTGGGAGGAGCTGGGCAGGACCCAGAGTCTGTGAAGTTTGCATTTTCCAGAGCTCAGCAGACAGGCCCTCAGCCTTGCAGCTAGTCATTTGACGCTCATTCACCCTTACCTCGATCTGTGTTCTTCAGTTTGCGTCAGAGGCACCAAGAACCTGGAAGTGGTGATGGTGGAAACACAGGGCACAGGCTCAGAAGGTGAACGGCTACTTAGACCCATGCTGAGCAGCTCATGTGTTTCTCAAAAATCCTAGGAAAGACTATGGCAGAAATGCCCCCCATGCCATCCTGAGTTAGCATCTAGGTGAACCTCACGGATCTCTTGAGAGCCCAGAAAAGATGAAAGAACTACCAAGACAGCTCAAAAAAACTCTTGTTTAATAAGCCAGACACTGCATAAGTGTTTTCTGATTGTTGGCTCTACGTTGGCGCTGGGACATAGAAGCAGATGAGACAGACGAGGCTCTTACCCTCTTCTGATCCCTTCCCATCACCCAGCAGCATTTCCATGTCAACTATTTTCCAAGACAGTCCTGAATTTATGTATTTTGATCCTTTTCATCAGAGATGATTCATGATGTGTCAAACCAAATGTGACCTTATTTTAGTACCATTGTCAGATTTTTCTCTTAAACACCTCCAGAAACCAGAACCACAAATCCTTCGTCAGTCTTTGAAGCAAGGTCTCAGAAGTAACCATTGTAGTTGTAATGGACACACCAGGTGCTCAATAAGTGCTTAAACTGTGCCTAACCTGAGTCACATGGGACCCTCTGGAAGGTAAAGCCAGGCAGCTGCTTCCCAGGGTCCCCGTCATCCTGGCTGTGACACCCTGGGAGCCCCCATCCGACGCTGACTGCGGGTGTCCAGCAATTTCGTGGTGTGAGTTCCTACTGAATTGTTGCAATGTTTGCAATCCCATGGTGACGGGGGTCTCTCAGTGGTCGTGGGGGGCCCTCATGTAGTCCGCCAGCTGTCCTGAATGCGCAATGCTCATCAGGTTAAGAGTTCTTCAGGGGGTCCTTGCCTTTCTCTGAACAGCAGAGGCTTGGACATGAGGAATCAATCTTCCTGGAAGCCACAGATGGTCAGACTTCCTTCCAGACTCCCCTGGAGGCAGGACTGATTACCAAAGAAAACTGGCTTTCTCTGGCAGGGAGACCTGTTTCCCACTCTGGGCAGATCTGTGGACCTCAGAACCTCTGCCACACATGGGCCTTTGTCATGAAGAGTCAGCAAAGCAGAAAAAAAAGCTTTGGGGGCAGACAGGCCTAGGTTTGAGTCCTGGCTCTGCCATTTGCTGGTAATGAGACCTAGTCCATTATCTCTAATCCTCAGTTTTCTCATCAATAAATGGAGATAATAATAGTGACGACTTGTATTAGAATAAGTAGTACTAGGTACCATAACCAACAACCTTAAATACCAATGTCGTAGCATGAGAGAGGTTTATTTCTCATTCATGCAGAGTCTAACATTGATGGTTTGGATAGACGGCTCTCCTGGGTGGCTCCTCCACGAGAATGGATTCAGAGGTCAGGGCTCTTTCCATTGCCTATGTCTCATATTCTAGGGACATGAAGTCCCATGTTTCCAGCACTGGAGGAAGACAGACAGAGAGAGAGAGAGAGAGAGAGAGAGAGAGAGAGAGAGAAAGGGAGAGAATACACACAAGAACAAAAGCTGTCAGTACCTCTGTTCACAAGATGTGCAGAAATACAAGAGACCAGTGAATTGTCTCCCAAAAGTTGGTAGCTTGAAATTGGCCACAATGGGAGTATTTACATCTCAGAAATCAGTAATTGCTACAAATCAGGACTATTTCCCCCAGACAACTGGCTGTTAAACATTTCCAAGAACATCCCTGGTCCCCTTCAGCTCTGAGTTAGATGGGCATCCCTGGGGCTGAGGTCTCTCCTCAAACACTTTGTGTCAAATGATGTTTGAGAAAGAAGTGATCCTATTCAGGAGTCTGTGAACAAAGGGGAACAAAGAGTGGCCTTTGCCAGGAATCACATTCAGTCCACAGCCTCTGGAGGCCACGTGCTTGTCACTAAGCCACACTTTGTCCCAGTGACAAAGTCCAGAGTTGTGCCCATGGTGCCCACAACATCTCACCTTCTCGACCTGGAAGCAACATTTGCTAAGGTCAGAGGCACTCTCCGCCTGCGCTAAGTTGCCTCACAGCATTCCCTGTCTTGACCGCTGCCCTAGCTGGTCTCCACGCCAGCAGAATTGAGAGCTTTCGAGCAGTTAGCAAGCTCGGCGAAAAGGCTCTCCTTTACAGCGTCCCCCATATAGCAGAGCTGTCTTCTAAAAATGATTCTTAATCCTGCAGCGCATGCATCTACACACATGCCCTGTTTCCTCATACTCACATTTCCTACTTTTGCCATTTTCTTTTCTGAGACCTCTGGGAACCATTAACGGGGTTTTCCTGCTGCCCAGGATTTTCAGGAGAATGCAGATGGGCCCAGAGCAGCCTGAGTGACATCTGGAAGGATGTGATAGAATTTGCTACTGGAACCCCACTTTTCTTACCTGTGGCGAACATTCGTCATCACTCCCCAAAAGAGCGCAGACAGAACAAAAGCTTCTGGGTCTCTGGGCTAGCCTTGGCCTGGGCCTGTTTGCCCTGGGGAAGTGTGCTGGCCAGAGGGGCTTGGAGTTAGTTTCACTCATGGTTCCAGTGGAGGAACGGCAAGGTTCGGTGCATTTCTGTTTGTTTTTACAAACTCAGTGTGACCACCTTCATCCCCACCACCACCCAGTTTGCAATCAGAACCTCCCCAGACCCTGGAACACAGCCTCACGCAGCCACAAGCTCCAAACAGCAGTGGATGAATGGCAAAGCCTGCAGTGATGTCAACGGCCTGTGCCGAGGCCAAGGAAAATATGCGGGGGCCCTGGATGGCTTCATCCCTGTGCTTGTTGTAACGCAGCTGCAAGTCGTAAGTTTTCCTTCTGAGCAAACAGAGTACAGTATATATGAATTAGATTCTGAACCTAGCATGCCCTTTCCAGAACCCTTGCACACCACCCCCCACTACTCCTCACTCTCCTTGAAGAACCAAAGTTTTCCAAGCAAGTGGAGCTTGAAGGGGCAAGAGATGGAATGTAGGGTGGCTAGAACCGGTGGTAATTTGGAATTATTTTGGGGGGAAGCTTAAAGTCTGCAAGTCATGGCGGTAGGGGTCGGGGTGGGAGAGAATGAGCAGGCAGGGCCAGGGGGCAGGGGATGTAAGAGACGGAATTCCAGAATCCTGTAGCCAATGTGATGCTGAGAGTAGAGATAGCTGTTTTGGTCAGTCAAACCTGTATACCTACTTCCTCCTGATGTACAAGTTACAAGTTTTTGCAAGTTTTGGTTCATGTTTTGAAGGGGGGGCAGAGGCTTGAGTTGCCTAAAATCATTGTTCCAATCTTCCACTTGCTGCTACCCATGAAGACACAGCCAGAGGGTCTCTGAGAACCCTGCTCACCCTTCAAGCTACTGATGGTGGAGCCATCTCCATGGTCAGTAATTCTGCTTTTGAATCTGAATCACACAGATGCAGCCCCAGGGAACCATCTTAAGTACCCAAACAATGCATTTTATGGGTCAAATGACAAGCGGAAACCGGATTATTTTTGAGTCCAGCAAAGCCTTGGAGCCTGGGAGCAGTTTAGCATAAGTGCCTGGCTGCCTCTTCCGCCTCTTCTCCCAGCTGCCTTCTCCTCCCCTAAGCCTCTCTAAAGTGCTCCAGCCAAGTGGAGTTTGAAGAGAGTAGGGTTTGTGCAGCCTGACAACATGATGGGATGCAGGACCTCTCCTCCCCCACTGGCTGGGGCTGGCTGGGCGCGGCTGGCCATCGCCGACACTTGGCTCTCCTTTTACGATTGTGTTTATACAGCAAACATACTTCAGAAAAAGAAGGACTCTCCGGTGGCTGCCGGCCATACCACCTTGTGGTTGCAGAAGCAAAGGAGGGCTGGGCCTGATCTCTGGGTGCTACAGAGGCCTCCCCAGGAGACCAGGGTGCTTTGAGACAATGGGGCCCGTGACTCATGTCTTGGCATCCCCTCTTCTGAGTCACCTGCCGCCATGAGAAGATGATGGGGCTTCAAGTCTCCTAGGGAAGGTAGAAAGCTGAGCCACAAAGTCAGAGACCCAGTAAATGTTTGTACCTGTAACATCCATTTTCTTCCACCAAGAGGAATAACCTAATAGCTACCAGCCCCTGACGACATAATAAGTGCTCCCCAGACTTTAGCCGTAATCATCATTATCAAGGTACTGTTGGGTATCATCTCGGTGCTTTGCATGTTTTTTCCAATCCTTTCACCAGCCTAGCAGGAAAGGCACCATTATCTCCGTTTTAGAGATTTGGCACAGAGAAGCTAAGTAACTTGCCCAAGGTAGCAGAGCTAGGCGGTGTTAGAAGCAGGCTAACTCCTAAGTCTGAGCTTGTCCTGAGAAAACCCATGGCCTCCTAATACTTCTTCTCTGTCCTCTTTTTTCTCTGTCTCGATGGGCTGCACAGGGACTGACCACAAGCAGCTCTAAATCCTCAGGGTCCACGAGGCCCTCGGCCTCTCCTTGGGGAGAAGCTGCCTCCTTGTTTCTGCTTCCCGTCAGCTTGAGCACTTGCTTCTGGAGCTCTTTAAAGAACCCCTACCAGGTTTCTGAGAAGCAGAGCTGTGAAGAGCAGTGGTCTGCTGGCCAAATGCCCTTTCCAATGCTCCTCATAGGACTGCTGAAAATACCACTCAGTCAGGGTGGCGTTGGCTCGGGCCTCAGAGTGTTGCCTCCCAGGAGAGGCCTTCCCACTGAGCTGACTGCATCTCCATGTCCTTCCCACCTACACTGGACAGCGAGACCCAGATGACTCAGGGAGACTTGGTAGGCCAAGCTCCAGTAGCTTTGGGAGCCAGTGAAAATGGCCAGGGAGGGAGGGGGCAGAGGTCACACAATCGGGCCCTGAGGAGTGGGTCTGAGAAGTGAGGCAGCATGGAGGGCTAGGACCTACCCACAGAGTCCAGCTAGGACCCCAGAAGCCACGGCCACTGCAGCCTCTGGGGTTCCAGGTTAGTGGTCCTCTAAGAAGCAGAGAAAGAGAGAGCAGTCTGTGACTCCAAGATCAGTGGGAAGAAGGAGACACCCCTTACCCTTCAATACCAACATTGTCTCTTTCATGGGACGGGCTTCAGTTTGGCCAAAGCTGTGTGTCTCTGTGTCTGTGTCTTATATGTCTGTGTGTGGGTCTGTGTGAAGGCCATTATATGCCCAGAGCTCAAACCTTCTATTCCTGGAGTATGACTAGGAATTCTCCAAGGGAGAACCTGTGGCATTGTCTGGTGGGAGCTAGCCAGGGCACCCCGTAGATCCATAGTGGAATAAAAGCATGACTGTGTGAATGAATCAATGAATGACTCAATGAACAGATGAGATGGGAGGTCTGTGCTGGGCTTTTCTGCTCTTCCCTCTCCTTTATCTCTGTATAAAAATTCCACAAGCTACACAGAAGTCCTCTCTCCTACTTCCTGAATGAACAAAATTTGGATCAGCCTATCAACAACCCTCAGATACAGCATCCAGGGTCATTACCAAGGTGAATACCATCTGCATGGCCTCTTCCAGGCAGTCTATAGTGAGCACTCTGCTGGAATCAGGAGACCCACTCTTGAGCTCCAGTTTGGTTTCCAGTTAACTGTGTGGCCTTAAGTAGGACTCCTCCTTTCTCCAGGCATTAGCTGCTGCCTCTGTCAAAGGAGGGTGTGGCCTAGGTGGTCTACTGGAGCCCATCAAAATATGGTTCTCTGCAAGTGGCCTTTGAAGGTGCCACAGCCATCACACCCTTGGCCTTTGGTGCAGGAACCACAGTCACCGAAAGCCACAGACTCTTTTGAGGCCTCAGCTGAATTATCAAGTAATTCAAGCTTGAACCTTGTCTTCCAGCTCATGGAAAAGAGGCAATGAGGGAGCCCAGCAGAGTGGCTTCAAGCCAGCAGAGAGATCTGTCCTTGGAGCAGTAACCAGAGGGCAAGGGAAGAAGGTTGGAGATTTGAGATGGAGAAGGCCCAGGCTGGAGGGCAGTTACAGGGCAGGGCTCCTCTCAGAAAGGCAAGGAGAGCCCAAAGCAGGCGGGGCCACTGAGGAAGGGCAGGCGGTGGGGGGCGGGGAGGGGGAATGTGGCTCTTCTGGGCTTGGGGACAGAGAACAACAGGCTTTTTAGTGCTGCAGTGTCTGCCCTCTCCTACTCTCCTCCTATAAATGCCACCCTGGGGAGGAAGGGCAGAGAAGGGTGAGCTGGGGGGTCTCTGTCCTGTGTCAGTGGCTCCATACTGAGCTGATGATTCAGATGATTTAGTGATGATAAAAGAGTCAAAGAGACTCTGGAGCAAAAGCACAGCTTACCAAAAAGCCTCGCCGGGAGTTTGGGTCAGTTAGGGAACAGCGTCTAAAAGTAGAAAGGCCACGAGAAACCATCTGCAGGCTGGGCTTCGGGGATGGGGAGCGAGAGGCCGGCATCCATGGGCGCAGCTGCCAAGGAGCCTGGATCACAAATCATCTCCCTCGTGAGGGCTGAGGAGCTGTGAGGAGGGCAGGAGAGGCAGGCCTAGATGGACTGGGGGCTGAAGGGCCCAGCCTTTTGCCCCACAGAACAGCAGGTGTCCAGCCGATGCCTCTCCCAGAGTGGGTGCTACCTAAATTATATGCTTCAGGGCTGATGAGCAGATCTTCTGTTCTCCCTAATCCCCAGCCCCTTAGTAACCCTCCTACAGGCACCTGGAATTCTGTCCAGATGTGGAAAGCTTTATCACTTAGGGAATTAGTGATAATAAGAGAAAACTCTTATTGAGCACATACTGTGCCAGGAACTGTGCTCAGTACTTTGTACATACTGTGTTAATCAGGGTTCTCCAGAGAAACAGAACAATAGGAGATCTATCCAGGCATGCATCCGTGCATCCGCCCATCCACTCATCCACCCATCCACTCATCCACCCATCCATCTAAAGATAAAGGGAGAGAGCTATTTTAAGGAGCAGGCTCACATGATTGCAGTGTCTGCAAGTCAGAAATCTGCAGGGCAGGTTGTCAGGCTGGAGACCCAAGGAAGAGTTGATGTCGCAGTCTCTAGCCCAATGACAGTCTGGAGGCACAATTCTTTCCTCTTCCAGGGACCTCAGTCTTTTCTTGTAAGGCCTTCAGCTGATTGGATGAGACCCAACCACATTCTGGAGGGTAATCTGCTTGACTCAAAACCTACTAATTTAAATGTTAATCGCATCTAAAAAATATCTTCAGAACAACAGGTAGATTGGTGCTTGACCAAGCCACTGGGCGTTATAGCCTAGCCACGTTGCCACATAAAATGAACCATCACCCATACTTTACTTCTTTTATCCTCACAACTCTGGAAGCAGCCACTAGTGTAATCCTCATTTATAGGCCTAAATGATATTAAAGGAAGTTAAGAAGTTGCCAGAGGGCTTCCCTGGTGGCGCAGTGGTTGAGAATCTGCCTGCTAATGCAGGGGACACGGGTTCAAGCCCTGGTCTGGGAAGATCCCACATGCCACGGAGCAACTAGGCCCGTGAGCCACAACTACTGAGCCTGCGCGTCTGGAGCCTGTGCTCCGCAACAAGAGAGGTCGCGATAGTGAGAGGCCTGTGCACCACGATGAAGAGTGGCCCCCGCTTGCCACAACTAGAGAAAGCCCTTGCACAGAAACGAAGATCCAACACAGCCAAAAAATAAAGTTAATTAATTAATTAATTAAAAAAAAAAAAAGAAGTTACCAGAAATAACACAACTAGCAGGTGACAGAGCCAGGCCTCTTATTCGGGATCGTTTGGTTCTGGAGAGCACCCTCAGCCATTGCACTGCACTGCTGCCCTGCTTTAATTCCCACCCTGTTTAAAACCACATGTGCTTGGGAAGGGTATCTTGTTAAATAATGATCAGTGACTCTCTTGCTCATTCCACCTTTCAAGTATTTGGGATTATCTATGATGAGCCGGACATGCTAGTGAATCAGTCTGGTTGATCATATTTTACCCACAGGGTCAGCAGTTTTCAACCTTTCCCATCAGGAACACTGACACCTGACTGGCATTAATGGGGACGCCCAGCGCTGGGGGCAATGCCTGCACATTTGTGGTTTCTCTTCTCTTTTATATTACACTCCATAAGCACATTCATTCGCAGATCGTTGCCTCTCTGAGACCCTTCCCAGAAGTTCACTTACTTATGGATTCCCAAAAGGCTTCCGGTTAGATTGGGGGCTTCTACTTTCCTAAACCAATCACAGTGGTTGTCTGAGTGGCTGGGTTCCCAAGGGTTGGAAACTGGGGTGCCCATCAACATCCACAGGCCCAGGCCATCTACCTCCTGCCTTCACTGCTGGATGTCAAGGCCCCATTACTCTCCTGCCTGTGCTTGGAAAACCAGGCATCCTTCTTCTAACTCTTAGTCAAAGGTAAGGAGAGAAAAGAAGAAATTTTAAGTCCCATGAAGAGCTTGAGAAATGATGAGTTTGAATTGGAAAGCAAAATTTCTTTTCCAGCTCCAGGCCCCCTAGAGAAGGATGCAGAACCCAAGAAAATGAGGCAAGAAAGAACTCATCCGCTCTGTGCTCTGTCTGCCAGCCGCCCCCTCATGCGGCTCTTTCTCCCGTTGGTCTCTGGGCCTCTTCCCCCTCGGCCTCCACCTTCTGTGTTGAGCTGGACGAAGAGGGTCAGCGAAATGACCACCCTAACTTCTATCAGCTGATGTCCCCCAGCCCATGCATAAGCACAAGACAAATGGCTCTGGCTGCTACAAATCATGATCCTGACAAGTTGCTCACCCAAAGTCAAGTACGCAGCAACTGTTGAGACTCCCACACTCTCTTTGTTGTAGAGGAATTTGTCTAATAAATTTCCTTTCCATTGTGTGAGGGGGAAAGGAAAGAGAGAAGCTGGCCAGCTTGGACAGGAAGCTCCACATGCTGACGGTGCTGTGTTTACCGCTTTGTTGGGTCTCTCCTGTTCAGTACCAGCCACTGGCCCTTATTCAGCATCTACTCCCTGGTAGTGCCATGGACTGGTTAATGGAAGAGGAGAAAGGCAGACAGATGTTGCTTCTCAGGTTTCAGAGTTTTAGGAGCCACTGGCTCCCTGAGATTCTAATACCACAGGTGTTTCTCAACTTGAGCCAAGATGGTCAAGTTACGACGGG
Organism: Mesoplodon bidens; assembly: GCF_964165515.1. Lineage (NCBI taxonomy): Eukaryota > Metazoa > Chordata > Mammalia > Artiodactyla > Ziphiidae > Mesoplodon > Mesoplodon bidens. Next base: position 62,958,992 of record NC_138162.1, on the reverse strand, counting down.
AGACAGAACCTCATTATGAGCAGAGATGTGAAATCCGAGGTGGTGGGGTGTGGGCCTCTCGAAATTGCTACTTAGGTCTGAATAAGTCAATTGATTGGTCTCATCTTCTGCATAGAAACCTGAGTTTCCTTTCCATTTTCTTTATCAGAGAACTTATTAGATAGCATTTTATCCCAATAATGTTGTCTCCAGGAGGATCCCTCTCATCATGAGATCTGCTCTCCTGAGAGCACTAGTTGAGGGCAAGACAATTGTCGAACCATTAGAGGGTTCCCCTGGTGGCCAGCTGTCTCTCTCTCTCTTTTTTTTTTTTTAAGATTTATTTATTTTATTTTTTTGGCTGTGTTGGGTCTTCATTGCTGTGCGCAGGCTTTCTCTAGTTGCGGTGAGCGGGGGCTACTCTTCGTTGCGGTGCATGGGCTTCTCATTGCAGTGGCTTCTCTTGTTTCAGAGCACGGGCTGTAGGCGTGCAGGCTTCATAGTTGTGGCACGCAGGCTCAGTAGTTGTGGCTCGCGGGCTCTAGAGCACAGGTTCAGTAGTTGTGGTGCACGGGCTTAGTTGCTCTGTGGCACGTGGGATCTTCCTGGAACAGGGATCGAACCTTTGTCCCCTGCACTGGCAGGTGGATTCTTAATCATTGGGCCACCAGGGAAGTCCCCAGCTGTGTCTTATTGCAGTGAGCTGGTTAGAGCACAAAAAAGTATCTTGTCCTGTGAAGACCTACCACAGAAGGTAGTCACATGTATTCTCTCCACTTGTATCAGAGGAAAATGCAAAAGAAGAAGAAAATGTCTTTCAAAACAACTGTTTGCTAAAGAAAATGGTGTGAGCAGGAAGGCTGACACATGAGCCAGTGCCACCAAATTTTCCAGCCCTGCAACACATGGATTACACTGGAGGATAGCAGGAAGCTCATACTTCTACTGATATTTGGAAAAGAAGGCTATTCTCTATCTAGTGGATATCAATTGCATATTTTTTAGGTCTCTCCCTTCTCCCCTCCCTTCCTCTCTCCCTCCCTCCCTCCCTCCCTTTCTTCCTTTCTTCCTTCTGCTTTCATTTCCTTGATGAAAATAGAACAGTATTGCAATGAAATAGAACAATAGAACAATGCAGAAAATAGAACAAATAGAAAACAGAACAATGAAATGAAATAAATAAGAGTAAGCAAAACCACTTAGAGTAGGTCTGGAATTTATGCTTGAATCATCATGTTATAGGAGTAGGTCACTGGTCTTGGAATATGTTGATTTGGATTATCTTTGTGTGTGCTTCTGAGAAACAGAATTTTAAAGCTAAATGCATCACATATAAACCATCTAGTCCAATTCCCTTTTCTTCTAACAAATGAGGAAACCAAGGCCAGAGAAGTTAAGATTCTTGAAAATTATCACACAGATGAGACAAGTCCTAAATTCTGAGTTTGGAGAAATAGAGCCAGTCGCAACTTCAGACTGAGGAAGAGGGCTTCTTTTTCCTGGTGGAGCATGAAAACCTTTCAGAGGCCACTACCAGCTCCATGAACTCATCTCCTTTCATGGGCTGCTACCTCTTCTCTTCACCTTTCCATCTCTCTGGCTCCAGTCTGGTTCTCTAAAAACAAAGGATCTGGAGGTCTTTTCTCTTTTGCAAATGTCTCCAAGGGCATGCGTACGTTAGGCAAACTATGTTGTGAGGTTCTTAAGTGACAGAAGAAAACTTGAACTTGGAGAGCCTCTGACATACTTTATCCTTCTTTTGAAAATGTCTTGATGCCAACTCAAACTGGTAAGGAGCCAGACATCAGAGAAGGCTCACCCTTGGTTAATACCCCAAACCAGAGATGCTCTAAATGTGGGTATTATTCTGTGTCATCATTTTTCAGAACTGAGAATTACTAGATAGAGCATTTAGGGTAGATAGGCTAAAAGGGTGACATAGATTCTACTTTTATCCCTCCCCCTTCTCCTGGGAGTCCAGAAATTTCCCCTGTGCTCTCAAATCCATATGGAATGATCTTTGGTATCCTGGTTCTATGATTTTATTGCCATGTTCCCATAGTGAGATTCTGAGAGAAAAGGGTGGTCACACAAAGGCAGGAATTCATTGAAAATCAAACAAGCAGGGCTCTGGTGATCATCCTGCCTTGAAATGGAAGTCCAATTGTAATCTTAATCACAATAATGGAACTCAGTATAACCAGATTTAAGCAGCTCTTGTAACCTGCATTCTCTTTTTGGCCCTGCAGTAGCAGAAATTTTTTCCAAAACTTAAATCCGATCATGTCATTCTCTTGCTCAAAATCTTCCAGTAGCTGTCCTTCATTTTCAGAATAAAATTCAAAGTTCTCAACATGGCATAAAAGGCCCTACAGGATCTGGCCCTTGCAACCTCCATGGCTTCACTTCCTACCATTCTCTGTCCTTCACTCTGTTCTAACCACATGGGCACATTTGTTTCTCTAATACACAAAACAGGGCCTGCCTCAGTGCCTTTGAACTTGTTTTATCATCCTAGAATGTTTTCTGGGCAAATCACCATATATCTAACTCTTGATTCATTCATATTTCTATTCAGAGAACCTTGACCACCCTGTAATACCCCATCCATCATTTTCCATTATCTCATCTTTTCTTTATAAAACTAATATTTTTGTTATTTATTTCCAGTCTCCTTCATACGCATATAGATATCATGAGGCTAGTAACTTTCTCTGTATTCCTAGACTTGTACCTAGCACATAGTAGGTATTCAGTAACTATTTGTAGAAGAATGGAATGAATGCCTTGTATTTAGTGTTCACATATCTTTATATCACTCTATATATTTTTGTTACAAGCACACACATGTACATCACACACCACACATCAAACATACACTAAACACAAAACGCTTAGGCATGAGGTCATTTCAAGTTCATTAAGCATTAATTGAATGCTGTCTTAGGGCAAAGTCCTCTACCAGGTGCAGGGATAAGAGGAACGTCCTAGAAAAAGGAACAAAAATGGTCTTCTCTCTCCAGCAAAACCCCTTTCCATTGACTCAACTAAATCTGTTTTACTTATTGCAATTATGACACAAAATTTACATGAGAAATTTGTTTACACTCAAATAATGTTCTGAAATTTCACTTGGTTCTTAAGCTTGTCACTCCTTTATATTTTTCCTTTTTATATCATCCTGTCTTTGGGATTATAATTACTCTTTTACACTGAGTTGCAATTTTAGAATTCTTTATGAGGAATAATCCCAGTGCTGAGGTCACACAATTAATTCTTCAAAATAAGATTAAGAAACTCTGCATTCTGGATGGAAGGCCCTGTCTGGTGATTAGTTTGCCTGGAAGAGCTTGTTACAAGCCAAATAGAAGGAGCTGTCATCCTGTTGATGGTTTCCAGGGACAGAGGCTCCAGGACCTGCAGTAATTTCATTTGTCATCATTGCAAAACCAGAGAGTCACGTGAACTGCCAAAGCCTGCAGCAGAGGAAGTTCACTTGCCAACTGTCCTTAGGAATTGGAACACAAGGTAGACAAGGCAACTGCTGGGAATGAATTATTTCTAGCAGTTATATTATCATTGTCATGAAAAATAGAGGCAGCAAGTTTGGATCTACTTGTAATAATTTCCCAACTCTAGGCAAAAACTTTTAGTGATGAAGATATCTCTAGAAAGCATGATATTAGCTCCTTTCCTTGTCATTGTGAAAACAGGCTCTGAGAAAGGTTTGATCAGCAGCAACTCTGGACAGGAGGAAAGAAAGAAGAGTCAACCTACCAGCGTGCTGTGTGAAAGGGGGAAATGTACCTGGTTGGAGAGTCATCAGTATCCCAAGGGTATAAAGGTACAGGTGATACTGAGTCAGGCAGCAGAGTTAGTGAACGGTAGAGAGAATCATGACCCCAGTGGCAAGCAGGGCTGCATTCTTATTCTGGCCAGTCTCTATCTGCTGATTCATGGAAATGTCTCAGCTGATAGTTGGGGATAAAAGGAAAGGACTCAGGTGCCCAGGAAAGGGATGAGCAAGAGCTGAAAACCCACAAAGACCTTTCATAGCCAGGGCAAGCTGAGTTACATTGTGGGAACAAATAATCCCTAAGCTCAGTGACTTAAGACCACGAAGGGTTGTTTCTTGCTCATACTGTTTGTGTTATTTCACATCAGCAAGAGGCTTAGCTGGTCATAGTCATTCGGGGGCCAGGGCTGGTGGAGCATTCACCATCTCAAATGTTGCCAGTCACCCTGCCGCAAAGAAAGGAGGGCTCTGGGGGGTCTTGCGCTGGTAATGAAATGCTCTATCACAGAAGTGACCCACAGACATTCTGCTTACAGCTCACTGGCCAGAACTAGTTTCACAGCACCTACACAGGGGAAAGTACAATCCTGATTGGGTAGGTTGAGGGCTGAAAACTGGAAACAATTGGTGAATAACATTAATGACTCATGCAACCTCTTCCAGGTCCTGTGGGGTGCTCCGGAAATAATGAGCAGAGGGTTGTCTCAGTCAGGGCTGGAGATCCAGGGGAGTTTGGGAGAATGAGGGCAACAGTATGGAGAATGGGGAATGGAGGGACCAAGGCAGAAGCCCAGGTTTGAGACTGAGGCTGAAAAGTGGAGGTGGGAAGCCCGAGGTTGCAGAGAGGCGTGCTACATCTCAGTGGCCATGCCTACCCCAGGGCTGTCCCTGGGGATTGGGTCTGGATGATGGACAACACCATTCCAGATCCATCTTCTCCCAGTGGGGGATTGAGGCTATAGCATATTTTTTCCTGCAATCCTGATTGGTTGCAGGTCCAACAGGACTTGCAGGAGGAGCCCACCAGAAGATGTACCTGGGAGGAAATAGGGATGGGAAGAGCTGGGGAAGGGAGGCAGGGGCTGACATCTGGCTCTTATCTCCCTCTGGCTTAGAGAAATGCCTTTATTTTATTTTCAAGGACTGTCATTCTGAGTCCTAACACCCATGGGAATAGGTACAAGGAAGAATTTTTTGAAGGTTTTGAAATTTCCAAATGAGTTCTGAAGGGAAGGAGAAGGCTTTTGTTTGCTTAAGACTCTACAGCAATGTTTTGCAGTATGTAGTTCAAGGCCACCTGCATCTGAATCACAGGGGAGCTTATCAAACACGCGGTTCCCTGGGCTTCTCCCCAGACTCAGTGAATCACAACTTCTGGGGTTGGAGCCCAGAAAGTTGTGTTTTTGAAAAGTTCCCCGATGCAAATTAAAGTTGGAAAACCATTGCTTTAAAAAAGAAATCAAATTGCCATTGGAGTGGCACAGGTTGGTCCTCCCTAGAAACAGAAAAGGAAACCCCTCTAGTCCATTGGTCGTATATTCCAGGGCAGCAGTTTAAAGATTCCAATGGATTTCACTAATTAGTCCTGTTTTCTGGTTCATAACTATATTCTGGCTTCAACCTCTAAAACTATTTCAACTTTCCCCAGCGTTTGTTGGAGTCTGAGCTCCCAGTTGCTGCGATGGGAAAGACAGGTGGCTGGGTCTGTGGAGTAGGGGGTCTGCTCTCTGCAGGAGACAATTACATGCTCTGAATAGGACAACCATGGCTTGTGCTAGGCAACAGAGGGACACTCTTGTCAGCATTTTGAAAAGCTGGCGCCATGCTTGCAAGGGGCTGACGGGAGCCACTGATGGGTCTGGCTGCAAAACAATTGCTTATGAGGAGGATCAGTGTCAACTTTGAAGTGAGCCATGCTCGAATTAGCACCATCGTGGTAACAAGCAGAATGAGCGGGGCTGAAATGACATATTTAGTCAGGAAAGAGGCCTGTGTTTAAGTGAAGAGCTCTTTCAAAGGAAACAATACATGAGACTTGGATGAGAAGCTTCTGGCTCCTTGTCTGTCTGGCTTTAAAAAGCCTCCGGAAAGTTCATACTTAGTTGAGTGGCTCATTCCCTGAACTGAGTTACCTGTGTAGCTTTCATATTTCCATGGCGGATGGATCCTGCCCTTTCCGGATTGTGGTGTGTTTTCCATCATTCATGCCCTGCGTGTCGACTTAGGAGTCCTGGAGCTTCTGTTTGCTCCGGAGTTTCCAAAGGTGGGATTCCATGCCTTCCCCACTGACTGAGGTGTCTCTACACAACTCCATGGAGAAAATGAGCCTTGGTTACTGCACCTGAGGAGCTTGGGTCCATTGTCCCCTCCTCCTTGGGGATTGTCTCCCTCAAATGTATTTGCAGAGAGTGATGGTGTTTTTTTTTTTTTTGGAGGTGATGGTGGAGGGAGAGGCATAAGGGGTGGTGTCACCCTCTTCCCAACAACCTCTGCTCTCCTTCCTGCCCCCGTGGCTTTTTGCTCTGCGATGAGCCCACACTCACAAACGCCTCTAAACTCCTGGATTCTTTCATGGGAGGTCATGCCCTTCTCTTCAGAGTCTCCTATGCAAAGCTGGTCATGGCCAAACTAGGTCCTTGGACCAGGTCTTTTCCTCACTAGCTCCAGGTGGGAGGTGGGAAATGGAGCAGGAAGTAAGGTGTTCTGTCAACTACACCTTCATAAGCCTTTACTTTCTTAACTTCCCCATGTATAAAATCTGGGAATAATACCTCCCCTTAAGGATAAAATACAATCTCTAAAAAGCCTAGTCCAATATCTGGCAAAAGGTCAGCATGTGATACGTACTTCTTGCCTTTTATTGGACTATTTTGATTAATATTACAAATTATATTATTATGATGATGACTTCCTATTTGGGAGCAGCATTGATTCAGGCTCCTATATCAATCACATTACAGATGTCACAAAAAGCAGGATTTTTTTTCTGTCTGTGACATAGAAAACAAACAGCTCTACTTGTCTTAATTTAGGGGTGAAGTGTTTTTGCCTCTTTTTGCTTAAAAGCATTCTTTAACGGAGCCCAAAGTGCAGTTGGAATACCTTGTTCCGTTTGTAATTGAAATCAGGAGTCCATTATTAGCTTTCTGGACTTGTAGAGACTAGTTCCTTAACACTTCTTCACCGGGTTTTCTCCATCTGGAAGTTGGGGACGGTGTTCATTTTCCTGATGGTCATTTGTCAGCTGCGTTGTAAAGATGAATAAAAGAAAATCCTTCAAACGCTTTCAATTCCTCAAAAAAAAAAAAAAAGTTGCCATAGCAACCCAAAGCATTAGTCAAGGTTTCAGTTCATTGTTGGAAAATCTCTCAAAAACTAGTTTCTGTGTGTGGGGAAAAAAGAGAGACATCATGTTAAAATCACTCATTCAGGTAACACTTGGCCACTTATGTACAGATCAGGAAGCACTTCCGGAAGGTTATGGAGTGCATGCGTTAAGAGTAACTTGCAGCAGAGAAAAAGCTTAGCACAGCTCCTTGCAGCTCAGCCATCTGGCCGCCCTACTCCCCACCACCCTTCTATCGCTCACCTGGTGGAGCCCCTGCCCAGGGATGGGGGGTGGGCAGGTTTGCAGCTCCAAGGCCAGGCTGGTCAGCAGCAGCAAGCACAGCAATCCAGCCACAAGACAGGAGAGCCCATTAACTGGCTAATTTTGCTTATAATGTTTGGTCATTGCTTGGCAGACCTGCTGTCTCTTGGGTGGTATTGGGCTCATTCGGAGAACCGGCCTGGCTCGGAATAGTGTTTTGAATGGCTTGATGGCATCTTCTAGTGGCGCCCATCTCAGAATGCCTGTCTTTCCCTTTGCCCCACTCCCTAGTCTAGATCAGGGCTTCTGGCCCTAGAACATCTGGCAAAGCCTGGTTTGAAGGTGAGTCTCAGTCAGCCTGTCAAAGTTTCTGCTCCTTCCTAACCGAAGATTCTCTCGTCTGGGGTGAAGGAGAATGGCTGGGAGCTCTAAGCTGCCTTGCAAATCCCTTCAGAATAGACCCTTTAATCCAACATATCACTATCCCAGGGAAGTCTCAGGTTTCTAAAGTCATCCTAGATCTCTGGCAGCAAAGGAAATGAAGTCCCCAAATGTTTACTACCATCAGGACTTCAGGATTTTTCTCCTGAGTTTTGTGTGTGTGTCTGTGTTCCTAATGCATTTTTGGTTCATCATGAAATTTCCTAAGAAATGGCTGAACAAGGATGAGCCCATCACTCCGTCCTTTATTTGATGTTTTACTTCAATGCCGGTTACCCCTAGACATTTTTCTATTTCTTTAGGATTTTGTCTTTCAAATTTCTTACAGGCATTGGAAACGTGTTCTTCTCAACACAACTTCATCCCCAAACTCGACCCTTAAATTCTTCCTCCTTTAGGCTTAGAGAGAGACCAAGTCCCCTATTATCAACTTCAAAGTCCTTAAGGACTCCATAGCCCTATACTCTTTCCCCTTCTTTTTCTCCTAAGAAAAGGGCATCACCACTTTCTCATTCTGGTCCTGTGCCGGAAATGCCATTTTATTCCTTACCGTGTGCCCAGCTTCTGCTTTTACTTGTCAAAGGTTTTCTGAAACCCCACTTCCTTCCCAGTGACCATTCTGCCCATTGGAGGGATGCTGGTGATTTACCTCAACACACAGTGCACGTGCGTCTTTTCATCTTTTCATCCTTCCAGCTCCCTCAGCTTTTGCATAATGAAAATCCCTTAATTTTCCTGCTTGCCAAATGCCTGCCCCTCAGGGTGTGTGACTTCCCAGCGTCCTGGGGTTTTCACTGTGCCCGAGTCCTCACTGTCAGATGTTGTCTTTACCTAACGTCGCTCCCTGGCTCCTGTGGCTCCAGGTACTTGGGGTAATTTAATTTTCTTGCACAGTGATGAGGAGCTTTGGTTTACAAATGGCAAAATGAGATGCAGATAGATTCCTCAGAACAAATGAGTGACTTGATTAGACGTGCAGTTAATCTTCCAGTGCATGAGTCATTTGGCCACATTCCCTAGAGCTCCGGGTTTCTTTTCGATCCCACTGTGTGTGCAGAAGAGAGGAGCCATTTTTTAAAGTCTCTGTTCTGCTCCATTTCCCCTACCAGTTGGTGGACGTTTTATAAATGCTATCTGATGAAAATGAAAACCGCACATTTCAAAGAGCAACAACATTTGAGCCTTTATCTAATTTTTAAACTTCTAATAAGCTCTCAGAATGTGACTTGTTTTTCTGAGGGACATAATTTAGTTAACAGTGTTACGGTTCTTCTCAAGGGTAAGATAGTTTCATTGAAACCCAATTCCTTTTGAAGTTATCCTTTTTAGTGAAATTGTAACTCTGGAGCTGGTGTGTGTGTGGGGGTGTGTGTGATGTGTTTGTGCTATAAGGTGTCTGTGTGTGTGTGTATTGCGATGTGTTTGTGCTGTGGAGGGTGTATGTGTGATATTGTGTATGTGTGATGTGTTTGTGCTGCATGTATATGTGTATGATGTGTGTATGTATGTATGTATGCTGTGTTTGTGCTATGTATGTAAACGTGATACGTGTGTACATGTGATGTGCTTGTGCTGTGTGTGTTTGTGTGTACGTGTGATATGTTTGTGCTGTATGCGTGTGTGTGTTGCGGGGTTCTGGTGAGAAGAGCCCAGCTCCAAGCATCTTGTAGGGAATGTTTGTAACTGAATTTGAAGTTAAGAGCTCTTCCCGGAGCTCAAGTTTCACTGAAAACCCAAAGCATGGGCCAAATTCAGCAAAAGCCTGATTTGCGGTTGTGACCCTTGAGGACTGGGCAAATTTGATAGTTCATCAGGATTGGTTTCTGGGGGACCCCGGGTCAGTTTGTGGGAGAGAGTCTGTGTCCAATTACGACTTGATGGGCGAGGAGGGTTTACTTGTGATCTGAAGAACAATTTAGGGTTCCTCTCAAGGGAAGCCACACAGGCCTGCACACACACAGACAGACAAACATTGTACCTGGGTTTTATAAGATTTGCATGTGAGGGGCTGTTCCAACTACATTTCACTTAGATATTTTCAGGCTTAAAGAACTGTACTTAAAAATAAAAGGGGACATTTTCTGTGGTAAGAAATTCAGAAACTGGAAACAAAGGAGAGAGTGCGCTGCACCCCGCCATGGGCTACGGCAGCCCCTGTTTTCCTCCTCTAACTAGACCCCTCCGGGAGGAAGGGTGCTAATCACTAGTGCTCACTTCGGAACTCCAACTTTAAGGAAACATTTCTGAAACATAAATAATTTGCAAACACCGGATCTGGAAAAGCTTGGTGTGGCTTCCCAATTATCGAGCACAGATCAACACTCATGCCTGCTTTGCTCCCAAGGTTCTTTTTACAGAAAACGATTATATCTGCCTGTGTGTCTTGTCACCAGTCAAATCACTGGTTGGTGTTAAAGCAAGACAAATGTATTCCTTACATGAGGAAAAAGCATAAGCGAGTTATTTTGAAAATTTGATTGTGAGATATGCCTGGAGAGAGAGAGAGAGAGAATATGAAAGAAAGAGTTGAATATCCATCCATGTCCTGTAAACCCCAGCTTACTGAACTAAGCTTCTCATGTTTGCTGATAAATAATGGTCGACAAGAATTAGGCAATTGCTACTTTTTTGAAAGACCGTGAAAAGTAACACAAAAACCAAACCAAAAAAAAAAAGCCAGTAGAGGAAGGGAATGTAAAATCGTTGCCAGGTAGTAGTTGGATAAGGAATAAGGAATAAGGAATACAAAGGGCAACATCTTTCTCCCTCGTGCCCATCTCTCTCTGTTTTGACTCTGACCTCAGTTCTCCACATCTAGTGTGATAGATGGCAAGAAGGCTGAATTCTTCAATGTGGTTGATGTCTTACAGGAAGTTTCAGTTCCATGGTAGAAGTTTAGAAGAGCTTTTTTTCTATACTAGAGGGAAGATAAGGGGAGAAAAGTGTCTGTGTCTGTGCGTCTGCTCAGGCAGAATTTGTATTTAAAAACAAAAATCCTGTGTGTCTGGAAATAATTGAGACCCCACATAATATATAAATCAATGAGGGAAAACGCATAAACCATCTTGATAGCAACTGAGAAACAGATTAACATAACATAAAATAATATAATTCGGTGACACGTTGGCTTCTGCCTTCTTCGTAGGTCATGAAAACACATGTTTGTGTAGTCTGGTTTCCAGGACATTCCCTTTAAAGTATCTTCAAAAACATTATCTTATCTCTGGCTCACTCCCCGCTTAACCTTGGTCCGATGTCTGGGAGAAGGATGAGGATGCTCCCAAGATCCAGAAAGCAGTATATTAACCATACAGTGCTCAAAACTGCTCATCGAATGGAGACACCGGCGTGTGCATATCCTGTGGTACAGAGCAGAAAGGCTGGATGGAGGGCCTTTATGTTGTCTGATAATGCAGCTCTTTGAAACACTGCTGGCAGACTTTCTTCACATCATGTCACACAAGACAAGAAACGGGACAGGCCCTCTCTGCTTCTCAATTCATCGACCTGCCATACAATACAACAAACCAGCTTTTTCAAGGCCCCCTGAATGAAGACCTGTGCCTGCAAGGGAAATTTAATTGGATTTCTTTATGGGTTGCAACAATCCAATGAAAAATTATGTAAGAATGGCGTGATTCAGTTTCAACATGCACTTGAATAATAATAATTTTTTTTATTTATAATAAGATTTCTTTAAAAAATAATAAGAAGAATTTTTAAATGAAAACTCCCTGCACAGCACTTTTCAGCTCAACGAGACCAGGCAGCCCAACTTTATCCGAGGCAGCTTGTGTTGTGTGGATGTTTGTGTCATTGTCCCAGCTCAGAAAATGATTTTAAATGCATAGATTATGTTCAGAATGGAGTCGGAGGCTTTCAAAAGCACTTGGTTTGGCTTTCTGGAAGAATAATGTCGTCTCTAACAATGTCCCCTTCTTTGAACCAAAGTGCATTTGTGAATCCTGGAGAGGAGGAAAATGGCCATCCCCCCCACCCCCCGTGCATTCTTTGGAACATCTGTGTGACATTTGAAGATTAAGTCCTCTGTAGCGTTTTGACATCTTCAGATTGGTTGAAACCACATTGAGGATTATTTCTTTTCTTCCTCCTGGAAGTGGGCAAGTGGCTAGTATCTGCCTAAAACTCCTTCCTTGATATCCCCCCTATTTTCATGGCTCCACGTGCCCTTTTTGGCTACTTGGACAGCATATGGAGTAAAAAGGAGCTCATTACACCCACCTCCATCCACAAATAGCCATACAATTGGAATACAAGGCGGCAGGTCATTTAGGCTTATTTCCTTTGTGACCTCAGCTATCCCTCCTCCATTTATTCATCTTTTTTTTAATTCATCAAATCATATGCTCTACCCACTGCCTGAAATACTGCTTCTTTACCTAGTTTACCTGGGAAACCCATACTCATCCTTCAAGACTGGGTTCAGATGTCTCCTCTGAAAGGGTCCTTACAATCCTTTCCCCCATTCCAAGATCAACACTATCCCACTGTGCACCCACCACTCCTTGTACCTCTCCAGTGTAGCTCATACCACATTGTTATAACTGCGTATACAGATTGGGCTCCCCCAGTAGACAGTGAGCTGAATACAAGGGCCATTGGCCATATTTATCATTGTCTCCTCAATATTTGATACAGTACCCAGCACAAAACAAATTTAATAAATAGTTCTTCAGTTTATGAATGAATTGATGAGTGGGTAAATAAAGATAAAATGTGGGTAGCCCACATATACCTGCCCAGTCAAAAAGAAAACCTATTTTTCCAAAGACACCAGATTAAAATGCATGATTTTATACTCCTGAATCAGGGCCCTTGGCTGAATTTCTTTAGAAATGACTGAAAACATCATACTCATTTATGTAGAAATGATATGCCTAAAAACTGTACAGTGGAAAGCTTTTAAAATACATATATAAATTGGTTGAACAGGGCAACCCCGTAACCAATCACTCAGTATTTGCATGATGTCTCACAATCGTAATAGTATCTGACATTAGCATGTGCTTTGCAGTTTTCAAAGTACTTTAACATTCTTGCTCTTGTATTTATTCAGGAAATACTTACTGAAGCCTGCTTTGTTCTAATCGCTCTGCTACAGTGTGCTACACGGAGCAAACTAGGCCTCAGGGTGCTTACAGTCTAGTGGAGGAAGCAGATTTTAAATGAATCATTGCACAGATTATTTATTTTTTCAATTTATTTTAAAATTTATTTTATTTTTGGCTGCGTTGGGTCTTCGTTGTTGCGCATAGGCTTTCTCTAGTTGTGGCAAGCAGGGGCTACTCTTCGTTGCGGTGTGCAGGCTTCTCATTGCAGTGGCTTCTCTTGTGGAGCACAGGCTCTAGGCACGTGGGCTTCAGTAGTTGTGGTGCGCAGGCTCAGTAGTTATGGCACGCCAGCTCAGTAGTTGTGGCACGCCGGCTCAGTAGTTGTGGCACACGGGCTTAGCTGCTCCACGGCATGTGGGATCTTCCCGGACCAGGGCTCAGACCTGTGTCCCCTGCAGTGGCAGGTGGATTCTTAACCACTGCGCCACCAGGGAAGCCCTGCACAGATGATTTTAACCACAAATGGTGTTATGCATAAAAGGAGCAGAATATTAGGACGGTATCATTACATCTTATTTTACTCGAGTTTTACACTTTTTGTGAAGATTGCAGACAAGTATCCATCAGCATGTGTCATGTTAAAGCCAGAACAGACAGGGTTTATGATGGCTAGCAAGAGTGGAAGCAAGACCAGAATCCAGTTGTACTTCCAAGTGGGAGTAGGCACTGAGAACGGCTGGAGGCTGAACTGCGTAAGCTACTAGGGGGCCCTCCAGAAACTTCTCCATTGAGGTAGAGGGAAGAGGTCCCAGTTTTGTGAATGAGAAGGACTTGGAGGCCAGAAATCAGCTCTTACAAGAGTGTAGCACACTTGGGAGGCTTGGTTGGTCAGTTAAGTGTGTGTGTGTTTGCGTGTGTGTGTGTGCATATTGTGTGTGTTTGAGATGGTGTTGGAGGGGGCCGTGTTCATGAAGTCTTCTAGCTCCTGTTATGGAATGATAATGGCCTCCATTTGAGCACTTATTACATGTGAGTCATTTACATATATATCTTCATTTTACAGACCAAAAGGCAGGAATGCATGAGAGTTAGAACTTAGAAAAATTAAGGAACCTGCCCAGGACCACAGAGGTAGTAGGTGATGGGACTGGGATTTGAACACAGGTCTGTGGCCTCAAAATCTGTGTATGTTGCTGTCACCTACTCTGTGTCTGCTTCCTGACCTGCAGATCTCGTGGTTTTGTAAATTTGGCACTTGCTGTCAAAAGAACTTTCCCATCATCTTTACTCTTACACTGGAGCATAAATGTTAGAGGATTCCCAGGACAATCAGGTTGGTTGTTTTTAAACTATAAAGATTCAGGGACTTCCCTGGCTGTCCAGTGGTTAACACTTTGTGCTTCCAACGCAGAGGGCACGGTTTCAATCCCTGGCCAGAGAACTAGGATCCCACAGGCTGACGCAGCCAAAAAAATAAATATATAAACTATAAAGATTCAAAAATGTGTTTCAGACCTTGGTGAGAACCCTCCACCCATGCATGCACGTACACACATACACACACACACTCCCGCTCTAGAGATTGTCTTTACAGCTCCACTTTCTTGTCACCAAGAGGAGACTTCAAACATGTTTGGGGCCTCTCTGACTTCAGCGGGATGCACATGTGTGCATCACGAGACAGCGTTTGGCTAGTGGGGAAGAAATGAATTGTTGCTATCAGTGACCCTAGAGGGAAAACTTGATCCAAGATCCTCTTTTTACCATGGGAAGTAGCTTTGTTGGTAACAGTCCTAATCTTCTTTTTCAGCGGGTGAGTAGGGAAATGATGCTTCTGGCTGAGGGTCATGGGGAAGTGTGGCACGTGGGGGAAGAGTCAAGTGTACATGGGAAGAAATGCAGTCACAGGAGCTGTAAAACCACGGCCATGCAACCCCACTCCAGCAGCCCAGCCCCTCACATTTCAGCCACTCATAACTTTATGACAAATTCTCCTTTTGGGATAAAACTTTCCAAGTTCAATCTCTGCTCCCTGGGGGTCAGCTTTTTATGGGAAATTTGTGCTAAATCAGCATAACTCTGTTCAAATTGGAGAAATACAAGATGTGATACCCTTTCCCTCCACCAGCTTGAATGAGACGATCAGCAGGAAGCATCCCCTGAGGTTGCCATCTCAGGGATGTCTCCTGTTTCTGAAAGTTCCAGGCTTGGGTATGATCATAGTGATGACAAGAAACAGCATCCCCAATTTTCAGAGATGTCTGTTTCAATGACAGAGCCAACAAATGGATATTGCCAGGGAATGTGGGCAAATGTGAGAGAAATTGGGAGGCAGTAATGGATGAACAGAGAGATATTATAACACAGAAAATATTAATTGAAAGGGACATCTCTGATTGAAAATAAAACTTCTAGGTTTAAATAGGAAAACATCCTGTGAGAACACATCCATTTGTGCACCAGAGCTAGTCTCTCAAATTGGGTAGCTAACGTCTCCTGAGGATGCACCAAGTGTCAGAAACCACTTGAAGCCGTTGGCATTAAGCCTATATGGCAGAAATTACTGTCCCCATTTTACAGATGAAGAAACATTGTTCATTTATTTAGCCAAGAAATATTTTGGAGAGTTTAGCATAGTTAAAGCAGCAAACAAAACCACAAAGGTCTCATTCTCATGGGCAGGGCAGAGAGTGACGACAATTACATGTCCAGTAGTGATAAGAGCAAAAGAACAGTAAAGCAGGGTGTGAGGTGCCACTGTGGGCCAGGACAAGGCTCCCTGATGACATGTAAGCAGAGCCCTGAGGGCGAGTATCCTTGGTGGCTGGAGCACAGAGAACAAGGGTGAGGGGGATAAGAAATGAAGGTAGAGAGCTAGTCAAGGGCAAGATTACACAGGGCTTTGTGGGTCTTGGGAAGGTTTTAGATTTTATTCTAATTGCAAAAGCAAGGCGCTGGAGGGTGTGTAGCTAGGGCACACGTTCAGCTGCTGTAATAATGAGATGAGACGGAAATCTAGTTCTCTCTCGTGTGATATCCAGAGGTAGGAAACCCAGAGTTGTTAGGGTGGCCATGTAAGGGTGGACATCAGTGCACCAGATGGAAGAGGGAAAGAAGCAGAGATGTATCCCCTTCTTTCAGTGCTTTGTCTGGACATTGTACTTGCTGCATCTGCTCATGGCACATAGGGTCCAACCTAGTCACGTGACTCCAACCTAGTCACATGACTCCAACCTAGTCGCAAGGGCACACCAACTGCAATGCAGGTGGAAAATAGTCTTTAGTCATTATTCAGGTACATTTTGGTAGGTCTGTTATCAAAGGAAGAAAGGGAGAATGGATGTTGGGGGACAGCTAGGAGTGTCACAGAAGGTTTTGAGTGGACAAGTAACATGATCTGACTTATGTTTTTAAAAGACTGCTCTAAGCATTGTCTTGAAAAATCATCTGGAGGGGCAGGGATGGAAGTAAAGAGACTAGTTAGGAAGCGACCTTAATAATCCAGGTAAAGAATAATGATGGCACAGGCTAGGGTGACAGAAATGAAGATGGTGAAAAGCATACAGATTCTGGGTATATTTAAAAGTAAAGCTAAAAAGATTTATTTTTTAATTAAAAAATTTTTATTGAAGTATAGTTGATGTACAATATTATGTAAGTTACAGGTGTACAATATAGTGATTCACAATTTTTAAAGGTTACACTCCATTTATAGTTATTATAAAATATTGGCTATATTCCCAGTGTTGTACAATGTAATCTTGTAGCTTATTTTATACATAGTAGTTTGTACCTCCCTAGAAAGATTTCTTGATGGATAAAAATGCGAGGTGTCAGAGAAAGAAAAAGGAGTCAAAGATGACTGAAAATTTTTGATGTGAGTACTAAAAGGATGGACTTACCATTTACCAAGACAGGAAAGACTGGGTAAAGGGTAGGTTTTGGTGTGAAATTAAGAGTTTGGTTTTAGACATATTGAGCTTGAGATGACTATCAGACACCAAATAGAAACGTCTAGAAGGAAGTTGGAATTTTGACCTCCAATTTGGGAGGAAGATTAAGGATGGAGATACAAATTGAGGTGTTGTCAGTGTTGAGATGACGTTTAAAGCCACACTCAGAGATATAGTGACCTTATTCCAGTTACTGTTGTAGTTAACATCCTCAAACATGTGTCTGTTTACGACAAAACCTATGCTTTCCCCACTAGGCAATACTAGTGATCCAATACTCCATCTCCTAGGAACTGCTGATCTGTCTTTTCAGACCCATTGTGAATCGATCCTCCCCCCTTCTCTGCCCACCCCCACCCTGTTTAATTTGTGTCTTCACTATTTCACTAGAGAAAGGAAACAAAATATGTCCCAGTAGAGGAGAGAGACTGCACAGAAAGGGATGTCCTAAAGGCCAGAAGCCCCCACAAGTAAATCAAATGGCTTGAGATGAAAACAGAACTGAAATGAGAAGCTGGTGGAATGTGATTGCCTGGGATAAGGCATCGTGAGTCTCTAGAGGCACAAGGCATAGATAGAATAGCAGGGTGAGGTGGTGGCTGGGGTAGGTGGTGGACCTTGTCAGGACAATAGAATGAGGAGTAATGCAGAGCTCAGGAAGTCAGATGACCATCTTCTGGGACTTTGAATGCTGTACAAGGGGTAGGACTGTCCTTTATTCCAGAGCCCTGTTTACCTGGTCAGGGCCACTGCTGGAAGGGGCCGTTCATCGTGCAGCTGTTAAGAACAGCTTTTATAAAGATATCACAGGGGTTGGGGAAACACTGGAACAGGGTTTGGGGACTTACAATAAATTTCCTTTAATTTTTAGCATCTCTTTGTTTCTACCTTGTCTATATTAGCTGAAAAAGACGAGCAAGACTCTAGAACAATGGGGAATGTTGAGAGTGCCTTCATTAAGCTTTGCTTCTGTGGTCTTTCTTCATTAATTCACTTTCCCAATGACCTGCTTTCAGCTGGCTCGTGGTGACAAGGGATTTTTTTGTCCTCCTACACCAGAGGCCTCATTATAGGTTGAACTGTGTCCCCCTTCCCCGCCCCCCGCCAATTTCAGTGTTGAAGTCCTAACTCCCAATACCTCAGAATGTGACCTTATTTGGAAATCGGGTCATTGTACTTGTAATTAGTTAGATTAAAATGAGGTCATTAAAGTGGGCCCTAATCCAATAGCACTAATGTCCTTATTGAAAGGGGAAATTTGGACACAGAGACATGCATAGAGGGAAGATGATGTAAGTAGACAGAAGGAGAAGACAGTCGTCCATAAGCCACGGAGAGAGGCCTAGAGCAGATCCTTCTCTCACAGCTCTCAGAAGGAAGCAACCCTGCCGACACCTTTTTTTTTTTAATTGAAGAATCGTTGATTACAATGTTGTGTTAATTTCTGCTGTACAGCAAAGTGACTCAGTTATACATATATATATATATATATATTCTTTTTTTAAAATTCTTTTCCATTATGGTTTATCCCAGGACATTGCATATAGTTCCCTGTGCTATGCAGTAGGACCTTGTTGTTTATCCATTCTATATGTAATAGCTTACATCTGCTAATCCCAAACCCCCCGTCCATTGCCCCCCCACCCCCTCCCTACCCCTTCGCAACCACAAATCTGTTCTCGATATCTGTCTGTTTCTGCTTCATAGATAGGTTCATTTGTGTCAGATTTTAGATTCCACATACAACTGATATCATATGGTGTTTGTCTTTGTCTTTCTGACTTAACTTCACTTAGTATGATAGTCTCTAGTGGCATCCATATTGCTACAAATGGCATTATTTCATTCTTTTCTTTGGTCAAGTAGTATTCCATTGTATATATGTACCACATCTTTATCCATTCTTCTGTCAGTGGAGATTTAGGTTGTTTCCATGTCTTGGCTGTTATAAATAGGGCTGCTGTGAACATTGGGGTGAATGTATCTTTTTGAATTATAGTTTTGTCTGGATATATGCCCAGGAGTGGGATTGCTGAATTATGTGATAATTCTATTTTTACTTTTCTGAGGAACCCCCATACAGTTTTCAACAGTGGCTGCACGAACTTACATTCCCACCAGCAGTGTAGGAGGGTTCCCTTTTCTCCATACCGTCTCCAGCATTTGTTATTTGTAGACTTTTTAATGATGGCCATTCTGACTGGCTTTAGGTGGTATACCTCATTGTAGTTTTGATTTGCATTTCTCTACTAATTAGTGATGTTGAACATCTTTTCATGTGCCTATTGACCATCTGTATGTCTTCTTTGGAGAGATGTCTATTTAGGTCTTCTGCCCATTTTTCGATTGGGCTGTTTTTTGTTGTTGAGTTGTATGCCAACACCTTGATTTAAGACTTCTAGCCTCCAGAACTAGGAGACAATAAATTTCTGTTATTTAAGCCACCCAGTTTGTAGTACTTTGTTACAGCAGCCCTAGCAAACTTTTACAGGCCTCCACATACATCACTTCAAAAGGTGTACACAACAGGATACCAGACTTAACCTGAGGACAAGGTATTTATGCAAAAACTATTTCCTCCCCTCTAATTTGTTGTGAAGTCTTGTGCTAAGCCCCCAAGAATTTGTCTTTACTGATGCTTTTTAGAATCTGAGAATCATTTTCCCAGCTGCACCAATGGCCCTAGTCAAAGAGATTCATGGCATACACATATATCTTAAAAAAACTTGACTATACCAGTGCGGGGGAGAAAGAGAAAGAGAGCAGTTTAAATGATGCTGGCAAGTTTGCCCACCATCCCACTCAATAGGTTTATGCTTCAGAATGCGTAGGAGCCAAGAGGCAGGAGTTGCTGCTCCAACCTGCTGTTGCCACCTGCTCTCGAATCTGGCCTGCCTTCATGTGACAGCACCTTCCCAGGCCTGGGTGATTCCTCTGTAGAAAGATGCCTAGTTTTCATTATTTGGGGTTTAAATTACCTTGCCTTATAAGATGACTCTAACACCCATCCCTACATAGGCAGTGACCCCACAAAAATGCTGGCATGGGGCACTTCCAGTGGGCACAGTGGCATGTGGGCTGACCCCCACGTAAGTGCTGTGCTCTGCGGAGTGGATTAGAACAGGCTCAACAGGCCAATTAGAAGATGCCATGCAGAGAGTGTTTATGAAATTATTTCTTTTCTCATGCAAGTCAAATGCAACAATGAGTGGGTAGTTCTTGTGTGAAAGAGCGGGAAGATCATCTAAGTTTAATTTTCTTTTTAAACACCTCTTTTATACGTAGCAAACCTATGTGGAACCCAATGTAGAAATCCAATAAAGGTGGAACTTCCTTAGGCCAGAGTCACACCAGTCAAATATCTCAAGGTAGGTCATGTAGCCAAGAGAATTGGGCTGGGTGCATCTCTCTTGAACTGGAGAGAACGTCCCTGGTCTAAAGAGGCAGCCACTAGGTGGCTTCAGCCCTGCAGGAATGGGTCCCAGCGTTACCAGATCTTCTACTTACAAGGGAAGCCAGGAGGCTAGAATATGTGAAAACTCCTGATTTCTAAAACTTCTGCTCTGTGAAAGACACTGTTAAAAGAATGAAAAGACAAGCCATAGACTGGGAGAAAATATTTGTAAAACACATATCCAATAAAGGACTTTATCCAAAATATACAAAGAAGTCAACAGTAAGAAAACAAACAACCCAATTTAAATGGGCAAAAAATCTGAACAGACACGTCACTAAAGAAGATATACAGATGACAAATAAGCAAATAAAAATATGCTTGACATCATATACTATGACCTGTGGGAATTGCCAGTAAAAAAACAGTGAGATGCCATTACACACCTCTTAGAATGGCTAAAATCCCAAGCACTGATAACACCAAATGCTGATAAAGATGTGGAGCAACAGGAATTCTCATTCATTACTGGTGGGAATGCAAAATGGTACAGCCACCTTGGAAGACAGTCTGGCAGTTTCTTCCAAAACTATGCATAGTCTTACCATATGCTCCAGCAGTGATGTTCCTTGTTATTTACCCAAATGATGTGAAATCCTTGTGTCCACACAAAACCCTGCACGTGAATGTTTACAGCAGCTTTATTCATAATTGCTCAAACTTATAAGCAACCAAGATGTCCTTCAGTAGGTGAGTGGATAAATAAACTGTGATATATCCATAGTGCCAAAAAGAAATGAGCTAATCAAGCCATGAAAAGACATGGAGGAGTCGTAAATGCATATTGCTCGGTGAAAGAAGCCAATCTGAAAACACTACATACTGTCTGATTCCAACCATATAACATTCTGGAAAAGGCAAAACTATAGAGACAGTAAAAAGATCAGTGGTTGCCAAGGGTTGGGAGGGTGGAGGGATGAACAGGCAGTGCACTGGGGATTTTTAGGGCAGAGAAACTATTCTGTGTGATACTGTAATGGTGGGTACATGGCATTGTGCATTTGCAAAATCCATAAAATGTGCAACACAAAGAGTGAACCCTAATGTAAACCATGGACTTTAGTTAATAATCATGTATCGATTCTGATTCATCAGTTGCAATAAGTATATTGCACTAATGCAAGATGCTAATAATAAAGGAAACGGGGCCAGAGAGAGGAGAGAGGGAAGAGTTAGTATCTAGGAACTCTGATTTCTGGATCAATTTTTCTGTAAACCTAAAAATGTCTATTAATTTAAAAACTCCTGATTTTGAAAGCTTAGCCACTAACTCAATAGGTAAGGAAAACAAAACCACTGTACAGGTCAAGAAAAACTCATCTGTAAGCTGACCATGAGCTGCTTGATTTTGACTTCTGCCTCAGGCCCCTATGGCAGCCCCGAGGGCACTGCCACGGGACATCAGGCTCCATGGGACACAGTGTGAAGACCATGTTACTTCTCCAATCCCCCATCTTTAGAGAGGAGGGAACTGAGGCCCTGAAAGTTGAGGGGACTGGCCCAGGGTGACCTGGATGATTAGAGACAGATTTAAGACTGAGTCCCCAGCCTTCTGCTTTCAGTTTCTTCCCCCAGGGAGTCTTTCCCAAGGCCTCATGCCCTCAGCCTCCTTTTCCTCCATTGCTTAATCGAAGAGAAAGGGCTGCCGGGCTCATTTTTACAGAGGCAAATGCTGAATCCTTGAGGCTCGGACTTGGAAAAGCGAAGACAAAAACGGGGTGGAGAGATTAGCCAAACAGAGAAAGATAAATTCTTCCAGCAGGGAGTTTCCTGCAAAGTCATGATGTCACTTAATGTTTCAACCACAAGTCATAGGTTGAGATTGACTGTATGTTGAAAACAATTGGGCAACACTAAGGATGTAGTGGGAGGGAAGCCTAGCATTAATGGAGTACCAATGAATAGTAATGATAACTACCATTGTTGAGCACTAACTCTGTGTCAGGCACTCTGTATGCCACAGGCTATTTTATCCTAAACAACACCATAGAAGGCAGGCGTCATTGCTATCCCCGCCATTTTAAGAGGCAACTAAAGCACATACGGGTTAGTGGTTGGCCCAAGGTCATGTAGGCACTGAACAGTAAGGTTGGGATTTGAACTCTGGTGGTATGACTCCCTACCCTCTGTCATAATACCTCCTTAACACCCACCAAATGCCCAAATTGGTGGTGTGGTGTTTTGACTATGTTATTGAATCCCCACACAGTCCTTTGAGGCAGGTGCAATCGGTTATGAACATTTGCGGTCAGATATTCTGGCTTCATCACATACCAGCTGTGTTGTTTTGAGGCAAGTTACCTAGCCTTTCTGTGCCTCGGTTTCCCACCTGTAAAATGGGGCCGATAACAGTGTCAATCTCTTGGGGCAACCGTGAGGGTTAAAAGAGGTAATATGCCTGAGAACACTAGCACTTTTTTTTCCATTTAGTAAATGAGAAGAATGAGTTTCCGAGAGATTAAGTCACTTGCCAAAGATCACACAGCTGGTCAGTATATTGCCTTCTTGGACAGGAGGGAGAAGGGAGTTGGGGGCTGCTTCTGAAATGAATGTAATTCACTCTAAAATGAATGTAATTTGGACACCAAATGCAGTGGAGAGCATCGGCCTCTAATAGAGAAAATATGATTTAGTGGTTGGTTTTTAAACTAAACAAATTTACTGTGGTCTCTAAATGAGTCTCATGACAAGACCAAAACATTTCTTTTGCCCCAGATTACCAATATCATATGTTAAGGAGAGAAAACCAGCTGGCTCTTAAGCTGGTGTCGGCAGAAATATATATAGGTGGGTTGTTTTTTATAGCTGTTGGCATAGAAAATAAGTCATTATTCTAAATAGAAAAATATTGATGATATCATCGAGGCCATTGAAAGAACATCAACCTGATCTGATGAACTGGGAAATCAATAGATACTTTCCAAACAAGATGACATGCCTTTTTAATTGGTTGTGTGAGTGTGATATACTCTACTTCAAAGTTCAAAGTTAATTCTCACTGATTTGGGGTTGTGATTGTTGTTTCTGTATGCAGGCACTTCTGGATCCACTTGTTGTATTATTAATAGCAATAATAGTACCTGCTGTGTGTGTTTTCATTCCAACGGGGGCAAAGTCATTGGTATGTTTTTCAGCATCATAATAAGAAGATTGGCATTTCTGCCTACTTCCTAGGAGGTCAAGGGATGACTGGTGTGGGTTTGGCCTACATTAAACACATGGGACACCAGCCGGGGAACATCCTATTTCCCATAGGTTGTTAATTCAGAGGCAGGTGACTTAGTAGATAAACTCAATCGATTCTGGTTGTGGGATCTCTGAGCTATTACCTTGGCCTCAAATAAAGCCCAACTGAACTGTGGAAACACACCCTTTTCACTGAAGGGTTGAAAAGGTCTTGGGGTCAGCGTGAGAGAGTTCAAGGGTCAGGGAGGGGGTGTCTTGCTGCCGTGCAGCATGGCTTGTGTTCGATACCCTGTGCAGTATTTTTCTAACGCACCTTCCTAAGAAGCAGGCCCTGATAAACATGAAAAGGGTTTATCCCCAAAGGATTTGCCATCCCCTTCTGTATTTCTTGGTGCCTTTCCCTGATTCCACATTTTTGGGGGTACATTTCCTTTTGGAAAGTGACTGCACGTCCAGAGAGGCCCACATTAAGGAAGAGGAGTGAGTGGATTCTGAAAATTTCCTGGGAAATCAGTGCTGGAAGGAACTTGAGAAATCATATAGTCAGTCCCCCTCTTTATTGACAAGGAGGAGTTTCAGCTTACAGGGCAGCCTAAAAACATGGGCTGTATATCAGGCTAATTAAAAGAATTTTAATGTTTGCTTATGTAATGATGTACATAATTATACAATGTAATTTGAGTGACAGTAGAAAACAAAGTAAAATAACTTGATCTCTGTGAAACTCCTTTCTGGAATACTCACAGTTTGGAGAAAATGATATATGAAAGAAAGGGAGGAAAAGTCAGAGAGAGGATTGGGAGAGAAGAAGAAGAGGACAGGGCAATGAGAGAGAGAGAAGAGAGTGCCGAGAATAACAAGGAAGCTCCCACACCAGTATCTTAGTCCTCACACCACCTGCCTCCCCGGTATCCCAGTGCTTTGTCCTGGCCACCAGGAATGGTTC
Organism: Mesoplodon bidens; assembly: GCF_964165515.1. NCBI lineage: Eukaryota > Metazoa > Chordata > Mammalia > Artiodactyla > Ziphiidae > Mesoplodon > Mesoplodon bidens. The sequence goes on along the minus strand of NC_138162.1, from coordinate 62,934,576 downwards.
CCATGAGCCACTGTGAAAGCCCTCACCCACAGGCAAAGAAACGCTGATGTTTCCCTCTGCATCTCCTCGGCATCTCTGGGTGATGCCTGACTGTTTTCCCTCAGGAAGCAAAAGCGATAGACCCCCAGTTGTTATGAAAGGAGAGCCGGTGGGAGTCTGCTTGTAGGGGGCTGAGCAGAGCAGTATATGGAGCTTGAAAAGGTGAGAGGTCGAAGGCTGTGGCCAAGTGGGTGGGCTGGGAAGTAGGCCTGGGCACTCCTATGCTCTCTTCAGAAAGTTCTCCGGCCCCTGCAGAGGGTCCCTGCACATGGAGTACTCACATTAGAAGATAAAGCAGCTGTCATGCTCCAGACCAGCCCCATATTTATAATGACCAACTCTGCCTGAGATTTACAAGCCCGGCCCTTAGGAAGGAAGCGCCTAAGAACACACACCAACCCCGAAATGAAGTGGGTCCATCACTCCACACCTTATCACCTCTTCATCCATCAGAATGACATTTTTTATGGCTGTCTTCCCAGCCCAAGGGCAGCCAGAGGGCAAATGGGCTTCTCTTGTTTTCCCTCATTCTGAGAATGTTCAGTGACCCCGCTGCACTCTTTCCCACCACGCCTCATGGAGGATTTTTCCTGTCTACTCTTAGCTGCTGATTATTGATGTCCAGTCCTCGCTGTGAAGGTGGCGACCCATCCTGGGGGCTCTTGTGGCTGGTTTTAGTTCAACCAATTACAGTTTCCAGTCAGTGCTTTTTCCCTTGAGGGCACCATCAATGCCACCTTGGGTGACGCCCTGCTAGAATGTGCCAGGATGAAGCACCCCATCACGTTACGGAAAGGGGCTTAAATGCAACAGCTCATCATACTTTCTCTCTGGAACTGTGACATTGACTAAGCCTCTGAAGTCCCTTGGAACTGAGTTTCCTCATGTTAGACAACAATAACAACAATACTAATCATAAGAAGAAGTGCTAACATTTATGCTGTTCTTCTTATGTGTCCGGGATTATTACCCCCTAAGTGTTTTGTGTGGGTCAAATCTCTCAAGAACCCTGCCATGCGGATATTATTATCCCCATTTCACAGTTGAGGAAACTGAGGCCCAGGGTGTTTAAATGACTCATCTATAGGTACTCAGCAGGTCAATTAGTATGGCTGGACTTGGGGCCCAGGCAGCACGACTTTTGTTTGGAGACCTTAGAGAGCTTGCAAAGTTATTTCACTCATTCCTTAATATAGCTTCAGGAAAGAAGCAGGATAAGAATGATCGTTCCCATTTTGCAAACAAGAAAACTGACTCTCAGAATTTAAGAGATGTCCAAGGATATTTGGCTGGGGCAGAGTGGAGTCTGGAACCTGTTCTTTTTTGGTAAGTCTAGACCACTTAGCTCTGAGGCTCTGCAGAGTGTAGCTCTCAGCCCGGCGATTCCTGAAGGTCCTTCTGGCGGCTTATCCGAGCCTACGAATTGGAGAGTCACCTCTCTTGGCCATTAGAACAAATGCTCCTTCCATTTTTCTTTAATGGTGATTCGATTATAGGAAGGAATTTCTTCTCACTGAAGCTAAACAAGTTGTTTTATATAGAAAAATCTTGCTAATACCTCCTTAACAACAATGAATAAAACCCCAAAACATTTGGTTGGGTATTTTGTTTTTTAACAGAACTCTTTAAAGGAGGCCTAATATTTACTCAGGATTGCCCTATCTACAGAATATTCATCAGGAAATGATTAAAGGATATTGGATCGCCATCCATTCATTGCCTCAATTATTTATGAGGAATGCATATTTATGGAAATGCTCATTCTGTAATCTTTGAATCTATTAGCTTTCATACTGAGTTTCATTTTGTCAGGTTGCCCCAAAATCCAGTGGCTAAATAGGACCTAAATCTATTAAATATTGACTCCAGTTCTTCCAGGCAGAAACGTTATTCTGTTAATAATGCAAGTCTACCAAGCATCACTGATACTCCAAGTGAGACAACTTCTCAGTCTGAGTGGCTAAGCTTACTCTCAGGCAAGAGAGCAGAGAGGGGTTTTCCAATTTGATGTCAGCCAGTTTCTTCTACCATGGGATGCTTGTGAAAGAAAAAACTGACCGAATTAAAACTAGCCTGTGGGCTTTATTTTTTTATTTCCCATAGCTAAAAGTGTATAAATTGAACTGCACTAAATAAAGCACAATAATTTGTTCTTGAAATTAGCAAGCACACGTTTCACCCATAAAACCGTTGCTCTGTGATGTGAGACTGGATTTCATTTCAGTGGTCTTGATTTATTGTTTGGTTTGTTTTATTTTGAGGGGGTGGGGATAAGACCACTGCAGGACAAATCTATTAAAATGGTTGACAAGAAGAGATTTGTGAAGGTTTATTCATCTTTAAAAATCTGAGTCAGTGAGTTGAAAATGTTTAAATGTTAGGAAGACTTCTAAAAGACCTTAAAGACGTATATATGAAGCTTAAACCAAAATATTTGATGTTAACTTGGAGAGATATTCTCGTCTCTATTTCATTCTTCTTTTTAAGGTCATTTTCTATGCCCTTGGTTTTTTTGCTTAAGGGACAGATTTCTTGTCATGCAGGTTGAGAATGTGGTGAATTAGGACACCTTGGCTGGCTTTGAGAGAGCCTAGATGCTACTTTTGTAAACAACCCCCCCCAACTCTGCTCCTCCCCTGCTCCCCACATCTATATGCATTCTCTGATAGGAGCTAGTGTAAATGGGGAGAAAAGGGAAGCATTTTGGTTGGAAGTGCAAACAAAGGGGCTATATGAAGAGAGGGGATAGAATTGCAGCCATTTCCTTGGGCTGGTTGTAAGTTTCTCTGGAAAGACAGGTAAAAAATCAAAATCATCAGAACAGCTCAAAAGAGACTTGGCGAATTGCTAGACCCAAGCATAGCTGCTTTGGGCCATAGATAATACTTAGTATTACTCTGCCAGACAAATTATTCGGTTAGGATTCTTGGCTCCAGTGACAACTCAACTCGACTCACTCAACTGGCTTTAAGGAATAGAGAAAAAGAACATATTTGTTCATGTGACTGAAAAGTTCAGGAATAGTCTGGTTTCAGCTATAGGGTAGTCCCAGGGGCCCAAATGATGTCACCATCCTCCTTCTCTTGGCTCTGTTCTTTCCCAGATAGTTTCATGATGAGACTCCATGGTGTGGCAACATGGCTGCCGGCAATTGGAGTCCAGTGGAAAGAATGTTAGCCTGTCTCCCAGGATGCCCAGCAAAAATGCCATTGTATCTTTTTTTTTTTAAGTATTCTTTTTTTTTTTAAAATAAACTTATTTCTTTATTTATTTTTGGCTGCTTTGGGTCTTCGTTGCAGCGTGCAGGCTTTCTCTAGTTGCGGTGAGCGGGCGCTACTCTTTGTTGCAGTGCACGGGCTTCTCATTGCAGTGGCTTCTCTTGTTGCAGAGCATGGGCTCTAGGCGCGCAGGCTTCAGTAGTTGTGGCACGTGGGCTCAGTAGTTGTGGTTTTCAGGCTCTAGAGTGCAGGCTCAGTAGTTGTGGCACACGGGCTTAGTTGCTCCTCTTAGACCTTCCTGGACCAGGGCTGGAACTCAGAACCCCTGCATTGTCAGGCGGATTCTCAACCACTGCGCCACCAGGGAAGCACCGCCATTGTATCTCGTTGCCTCTGGTTGGGCCACCTCACCATTCTTGAACCCATCGCCAAGTCTAGGGAATGAATGCTCTGATTGGGCAGGCCTGAGTCATAGGCCCACCCTTGGAACCAGGAGAAACAAAATCCACCCAAGTACATGAATTGAGGGAGGAGGATCAGGTGGTTCCCCAGAGGAAAAAAAGATGGTTGAAACACCAGATGGCAGGACCGGCAGAAAGCATGGTGTTCTCTAAGAAGCAGGTAACAGAGAGACAGAGCAGGGCCAACACCAGGCATTAGCTGCTGTCACAGGTTGGGACATGCAAGGCATCCCTTTAGGGACACCAAGAGATAACTGAGAAACACTTCAAGGGGGCTCTGTTTCCGGCAATTAACTAGATGGGATTTGAGTATAAAAATAACAGGTTGATATTCTTTCCAAAGCAAGGCCTAGGGCATTTGATTACACTTGGAACTCTAGACAAGACAGATGTCACTTAAAACAGAGTTGTATGAGCATATACAATAAAATCCTCACAACACTCTATTTAAGCTCTAGTTATGGTTTGTTTTAGTGCAGTTTTTAAATGGTTCATTCTGGTAGAAATACAAATCCATTTATAGACTGATTCTGAGGAGCTGGAGACAAAGAAGTCTTTATCCAAGGCAGTTATTAAGTTGAAGTTTTCCAAGGCAACCTCAGAAGCTCAGAGATATGATTGCTTTTGTCTCTTGAAATGAATTTAGTCCTTTTGGTGTCTGTAATTGTGCCTTTTCTTTCTCATTCCTCATGTTGTATATTTTTGTTTCCTATCTTTCTTAGGCTTGCTAGGCGTTGGTAAATTTTATTTGTCTTTTCAAGGAATCCACTTTGATTTTACTAGTCATTTATATTTTGTATTTAAATTTCTAAAATTAATCAATTCCAGCTTTTTTCCCCCTACAGTTCCTCTTCCAGCATCCTTTTAGTTTATTTCTTGCTGTTTTTTTTCCTATTCCATTAAGTTGCATGTTTAGTTTACTTATCTTCTTGATTAATAAAGCTATATGTTTTCTTTTGAATACAAATTTAGCCACAGCTGATAAATTTTTTGTATAGAGTGTCATTTTTCTGCTAATTTCTGGGTAATTTATCATTCAATTTGATTTCTTCTTTGATTCAGGAATTGTTTAGAGTTCTTTTAATTACCAATGAGTGAGTTTCAGTGTTGTTAATTCTGGTTTCTAGCTTTCTTTCATCATGATAAGAGAATATGACCAACATTTTGGAATTTTACAGTTTTATTTCTGGCCAAGAACACTGTCAATTTTTTTTGAGTGTGTATTAGACATAAGAGGAAAAAGTAATTCTTTGTAACATGTATTATATCTGTGCATATATATGTACATGTGAACACACATGCACAAAAACACTTATACACACATATACTAGATAGACACAAGACACACATATACTGGATAGACTCTATTGATTGTTATTCTAAACATTTATATCCTTTTTTTTACCCCAAAACTTATCCATTAGAATCTGAGAAAGCCAAAGTCCCTCACTATGATTATGGTTTTATCAAATTATTCTTATATGGTTTAAAGTTTTTGTATAATACATTTTACTGATTTCAACAATTCAGACTTTTCCTCTTTACCTAATTTCATGTTTTGGCCTTAAGTTTCACTTTATCTGACATTAATTTGCTATTCTTTCTTTCATTTGGTTTGTATTTGTATAATATAGCTGCAGTTATTCTTTATTTCTAAACTTTGTTTTTCATTTTATTTAAGGTACATACCTTACAAACCTAGCTCAATTTTGTTTTTTTGCTGGTTGGTTTGGGGTTTTTTTAACCTAATCTGTGAGTCTTTGTCTGCCAATAAGAAAAGTAAAGCCATTTGCATTAATTGTGATATCTGACATTTTTGCTCAGATGCCATCTATCTTATTTTAGATTTTCTTTTTTTTATTCTTATTATTTCTTCTTTTTTTTCTGGTTTCATATTTTTTACATCCTTTTTCTGTTCTTCAATATGAAGTTCAGTTATGTGTCTTACTTTGTTCCTAAGTAACTTCATATTTCTAGCAGTCATATTTAAACATATCTTTCTACCAAAATTAAATAATAATTCTACTCCTGCCCCCGCCCCAAAAGCACAAGACTTTTAGCAGGTTTTTGCTTCCCCACTCTTTACTCCTATGCCTCTACCCCACTTCTGGGTATTGTTTAATTAATATGGCATTTTATTCCCAACCAATTATTAAATTCTTTTCCAGTTATCTCATTCTTTTCAAATACTCTTTATTAACACTGGCATTATAATTTATGCCTGCACTATTGTGAGGCTATTTATGGAGGTCTTATAGGGTAGAGGGTAAGTGTGCCGTCTTTAGAATCAATCTGTCTGCGTTCAAATCCTGGCTCCATGACCTTGGGCAAGTTAACCCCCAACCCCCCAAAAAAGTAATAGTAAAATGTGATGGTTTTTTCCTATAATGTGAGGAAAGTAATAGTAAGTAATACATATAACATACTTAGAAAAATACCTGAGACACAGTAAGCAGGTAAAAACTGTAAGACAATATTATTTTCATTCAATTAGATTGAATTGGAAATTACTGCATTATGGCATTGGGTCTCCCCCAATTCTTGTACTCCATTATCTGCTACCTTGAGATCTGTATTCTAATTTTATTTTTATTTGACTTGCACATTTCATTAAGTAATTCCTTTAGAAAAAGTACAAAAGTCTTTGCATGTGTGGAAATGCCTTCTTTTTTTTTTGGCTTCCCAATGTCTTGGTCAGGTGGATAGTTTTGAAATTATCGTCCTATACTTACCAGACAGGAAAATCAATGCCAGTCTCATTCTGTTCTCTGTGTAAGTTGATGGTTCTCTCTTTATCCTCTGATTTCAGAAACTTTACCCACGTATAGCTAGATTTTTTGGTCTGTTTTTCTCTTTTTAATTCTGCCTGGCTTTTAGTAAGCCCTGTTTTTCATATGAAAATGCAAGTCATTTTTTAGGTCAGGAAAATTTTCTTCTGTAATGTATTTGATTATTCTCTTCAACCTGTTCCTTTCTCTCTTTCTGGACTCCTATTATTTTACATTAGGTTTCCTGGATATGTCCTCTGTATCATTATCTTTTCACTCATTATTACCGTTTCTTTGTGTTTTTGCTCTGTGTTGTGAGACAGTTTGTCCACTTAATCTTCTAAATTACTAGTTGAATATTCATCATGGTCCCGTCTATTGTTCAGTTTCCTTGCTCTATTTTAACATTTAGAGGTTATTATTTTTTTCAGAAACTTTTATGCTCTTGGGTTGTTTTATTGCAACATCATTTTATATCACTTTAAGAGTTTTCATTTTAGTTTTCTATTTTGTTTCTGTATCACATTGTATCTTATTTCTACCATTAAATCATCCTTAATATGTGCCACCTTTCTGGTTTCACCTTGGTTTCCTCTATTTTGGAGGCTACTGATTTCATTTGCAATCTATCTTTGCTTACTTACATCAGCATATGTGAGTTATTTTGGCACCTCTGTAGGTAAGGCTACCAGTGTCTCCTGGCCATACACGTATGGTGGAAGATTGGCAGGTAACCAAAGGAGAAGCAAAATATTTTCCCCACCAGTTACCAACAGAATAGCGAACTGAGTTCTGTTGCCTGGGCTATGGGGGCAGCCCTCTAGGATCTTATGAGTCTCCATTAGTGACAAGGATGTGCTGTCCCCAAGCTATAGAAGGGAAGCTGTTCATTCCAAGATTGGTGCTGCCCTTGAAGGCAGCCAGGGTAAGTGGGATGAGAGGCCTTCCCAGGGCTGTACACCCAGCAGATGGTGCAGTTCCATTGTCTGTGCTAAGTGCATCCATGGCTCAGGTGCCTGGCCCAACTCAGGTAGCCCTGGGAGAGGTAGTCTTTGCCCCAGAGCCCTTCAGAGGCAGCTCACACCAGCAGTTCCCTTTCCCACCAAGCCCCTAGGGATGAAAACATGGCTCGCCCCTCTTAGCCCCTCAACTGCCCCTCTTCTTAAGAACCCTTCGCTTCCCAACCAAACCCTGCAGATTCCCTCCAGGCTCAGCAATAGACCTCCCTTAAGCTCAAGGATGCATCCCTAAAGCAGAGAGTCTTCTCCTGGAATTGTATTTGAAATGAACTCCTAAGACACCATTTAGTGCTAGAAAATCCTACTGGGAAGGAAAATGTTTTTCTTTTTAAAGAAAAAGGAAGACATCATCTCTTTCTGATTCAGAGAGAGAGGTAGATTGAGATGTATAGATTTATAAGGCAAAGCTAGGCAATTTCTTTCTTCTTGGATACCTGAAGAGAGAGGACTCAGAGGAGGCAGGAAAAGCAAAACTTCCTACCTCTGTGTTTTTTAAACTGAATGTGGCAGATGCTATTATTTGCCTATTCAGTGGACATTGCCACCTCCTTATTCCCAGTTAGCCATACTGGAAGGAGGAGTTAGTATTAGTCTGAGCCAGTCATGGAAACTCCATTCCCCTTTGCCAGAACTTGCTCTCCTGCCTTCCTTGTAGCTAAGGAGGGGTCATGATGAGTTCTAGCCAAAGACACTTTAAGATATGTGTTTTAGAGGACTCCTTTTCCTCCCCTTTAATTCTTGGGATGATAGTGCAAGAAGTGATGCCTGGAGCTTGGCAGTCATTTTGTGATAAGAAAAAAAACAAAACAGGACAATCATAAAAAGCCAACACATTTAAGAGGGTGGATTAACCTGTGTTGGAATGAATCAGGTCGTTGATAATAGAAGTGCATCTCTAGCCATGTGAAGTAATCATATAGGTACTTATGGCTTAGTCCACTGTATTTGAATATTCTGTTATTTGTAATTGAAAACATTGTTAACTGATACACTGACATTTAGGTTATTAATGTGTTGGGATTATGCAAAGACAGAAAATAAATATTATTTTGTTTTAAACTAAAACAAATATATTATAAAGTGGAATTCAACACTCATGTGAATTTTTAAAATAAAATTTCATTAAGTCCTTGCAAGAATTCCAGAGTAGGGCTTCCCTGGTGGCGCAGTGGTTGAGAGTCCACCTGCCGATGCAGGGGACACGGGTTCGTGCCCCCGGTCCGGGAAGATCCCACATGCCGCGGAGCAACTGGGCCCGTGAGCCGTGGCTGCTGAGCCTGCGCGTCCGGAGCCTGTGCGCCGCAGCGGGAGAGGCCACAACAGTGAGAGGCCCGCGTACCACAAAAAAAAAAAAAAAAAAAAAGAATTCCAGAGCAATTCACACATAGGGAAAGCAGGAGTTAGAAGAGTTACATAATTGGCAGAAGATTTTCGTCTGCTGAACCCAATTCTTAATGCAAAACTATGCCCTCTTCCAAAAGGCAACTTAATGCCACTCCTACCTATCAAACTTATATTTTAACACAGTGCTCTGTGTCTTTTAACCAATGTACCTGTTGATGGTGACATATTTGAACTTTTTACACCTTTTTTAAAATTACTTTCTACTTCTTTGAAATTGAATTGGCAAAATTAAACTAATCAGTTATCAACAGAACGGCATGGCTTATTTCTTCATTATCACCCAGTGGCGTGTTTATTAAATAGTCACATGCATCCTTTCATTGTATCAGATTCTTAAAATATCAAATTAAACACAACACTGATGGTCCTTGAGCCATAGGTTAAGTGAGAAAAAAATCAAATGTGTTGTGGTACGTATGTCACAGATAATTTGGACGTCGTAGAGTCGTTTTCTTCATAAGACAGTGCATATAGTCTCCGACTTTTTTTCTATATTGACAAAAAATAATTCCAATTTTCACACTGTCACGGTACAAATAGAAGTGTGACTTACGTCTCACAATTTGCATAGCTGATTTCATGTCCTTGTGACCATTCCATCATGTGCCTGACAGTTATAAAATTGTTTTTCTTTGGGACATCATTGGTATATGCTTACGCTTCAAGGAGTTTCCAAATTAAACCATGGGTTCATTATATGACACACAGGGAACCTGATCCCACATATATGATAATCGGGTTTAGCAAATAAGTAAATCAGGCCTCACAGAGACTCAGATCTGTAGCTGCATTCTCAGGGAGCTTGTGGATCTTCTGTCAGTGCCAAGGTACTCAGGTGCCCAGTTGTGAATGGTGAGTAGACTCAGCACCCCTAAGGCCTGGGGTTAACCAGCCCAGAATCCTATTCTCCTGTGTTCAGTCCCAAATATACTTTTAACTAGAACACTGTAAACCTGCAAGTGGTGCCTGATGAAAAGCCAAGTTTGGGATAGCTTAAAGGCCTTTACTTTCTAACACTGGGGTAATGAAGGAAACTTGAATGGCTCTGGCTTAAGGCCAGTCCCTCTGCCTTAGTCACCTGCCTCACCATGAGTACCTTGGTACAGCACTAAGACCACCTACACGCCCCCATCCCTCTTCTTAGTGGTGCTTCTATGCCTATAGCTCCTGATGGAAGACAGCCCTGGGCAGCTGTATTTTATATGATGTGACTTATCCCAGGCACAGCAGAGTGGAACAGAGGTAGGCACTGACCTAAGGAAGCCAAGCTAAAGCTTGCCAAAGACGCAAGACATAGCCTACCCCCCAAAAGATGAGCTGAGTCAATCAAGATCTCTATTTCAGCTGAGAGGAGAGAATAAAGTGTCATTGATGGAGGCAAAGCAGAAAGGATATTATGCGGTAGAGTAGGCCTAGACAAGATGCTGGGGAAGCAAATTCTGAGTGAGATGGGGAAGCAGACACCACAAGGAAGCAAGAGCTGTGAGGCAGAGAAAAGGTATGGTGTCCAGGGTGAAAACTGGTCATTGAAAGGATAGAAAAGAAAGATACCTGGGGAGAAATAGAGAAAGAGGGAGGGAGGGAGGGAGGGAGGGAGGGAAGGAAGGAGGGAGTGAAGGAGAGAGAGAGGCTAGTCCCTAAAACTGTCTAAGGCTAACAGTTTTCCAATTCCTGTACATGATCCTGTATATATTCACATTAAACCCTCATCTTCCTAAGAGTTGGTCGCTTCCCTGCAATCCAAGGGGTCTGAATCACACGACAGACAAATGAGGAGGGGAGGCTGGTAAGTCTAGATGCATCATGATGATGAATCCGGGTAAACACAAACCCCAGGACCTGTCTCCGTGTCCTTTCCTCTACGATCCAAGGCTCTCTGGCCTAGTGTTGCCCTAGAAGCTGCCAAACCCTAGAATCTCAGCCCTGGTAGGGTCTGGGATGCCAAATGTTTCACCCTATGAGGACATATTCAGAGGCAGAGACCTTGAAAGCTTCTCTCTGCAACGTGTCTCAGAAGCCTGGAAATTGAAGTTGGCCTCACTTGGCGTGACCTTGGCTGTGGTCTGAAACTGTTATTACTCAGAACAAACTGTCCTGAGAAGGGGTACCTCCCATGACCTTAAATGAAGAGTCTAATTCAGAAAAGCAGTCTTTGGGTTTTCAGGTCTTTAAGGAGAAATTCAAAGTTTGCTTGGTTGGGAATCATCTTCTGAATTGCCTGTGACCTAATTCTATGAACAAAACCCTGGAGACCAGCCACTGTTTGTAGCTGAGGGAGGTATCTGTTCACTTAAATAGGGCCCGTCATGCTTGTAGCCAAATGCTTTGACAAGTGGGAAAGGACAAGTGAAATTATCTAAATGGCCCAGGCTATTTATCTATCTATTGTAAGTGCTATATTTCCTGGAAAGAAGCCGTGAGTTAAGAAAATAGTTTTAACTTGTTCTCTCGACTTCCTGGCTGCTTTGATACTCAAACCACATTTCAATATTTCTGGGTTTTGTCTGACAAAGTAGAAATGCATGGAGATAGACGTGGGGAGGGGAGGAAAGGAGAGGATGTAGTGAAGACAAAACCACGAAACAGGAAGAATTTCAAGGGGTCAGAGGCTACAGTCTCTGTTTGCTGGCAGGGCTGCCTTGAAACCGGGGTAGATGTGCCTTTTGTTTCAAATTTGCAGTGAATATATATATATATATATATATATATATATATATATATATATATATATAACCACTCATTTTCCCTCATCCATCTCAAGTCACCAAAAGCCACTTAAGCCAAGAGTTGATCTTACATGGTGTCTATGTAATGGGGTACCAGGTATTTGCCCTCCTTTTGACTCTCTCATCCATTGTGGCCTAAAATTTTGTAGATTGAAAGTCATTTCTTTGGGTTACACATCTCCAAGCATCCTCTTTTGATCTGTATATAAACATATCAAATAACTTTTTCTCTAGAGAAGTGGAGAGTTAATGGTGAATTTGAGATTACTGGGCATCTATGTGAGCTGTGGAGAAAAACAAAACAATTCTAATTCTGTAGCACCTTAAATCTGTGGTTGGCTAAACGCTTCATATATCATCTCATTTCATCTCCGCAACAACTCAAAAGATATATAAGATAGATGTTCTTATTATTCCCAAGTCTCAGATGAGAACATTGAGGCTTTGGGAGATTCTATGACTTTTTTGAAGTCTGTATATAAGAAGCGGAGTCTAGATATGACTCACATCCTTGGGTTGAGTGCTTTTATTTTTTCTACTCTAGGCGGACTCTCCAGGGAACTGAAGATACAAACTGTTCTAGGTCAGCTTTTTAGCCAGTGGCCAGCAGCCAGGAGGGTTCAGGGCAGTAGCAGGCAGTGGGCCCTCCCATCCCCATGGACAGGCCAGCTCCACTCCCTGAGGATGGCCTCCAGGAGCCCATGGTGCCCCCAGGTGAGTGGCAGCTTGGCCACCCCTAGTGGGTAACGTGAGCCGTCTCTGTCCCCAAGACAGAAAGCTTTACAGGAAACTACCACCCCTCTTCTCTGCCTTCTCATTTTCTACTCGAAGGTATATCACTTTGAAACAGAAATCTCACCCAAAGTGTATTGCTGATTTAGTCACTGTCTGTATTTGTTACCTATTGGTGCATTATAACTTAAACCCAAAACTTAGCAGTTTAAAGCAGTAAACATTAATTATCTTCCTTTCTGTGCATCAGAAGTTTAGGGCAGCTCATCTTGGTTCTTCTGGCTCAGGGTCTCTTAGAGGCTTCAGCATCTGAGGTCTGCCTGGGGCTAGAGGATTCACTTCTGAGATGGTTCATTCACACAGCTGTTGGCAGGAGGCCCCACTGCCTCACCACATGCACCCTCCATGGGGCTGCTTGAGCATCCTCACAACATGGCAGCTGGCTCCCTCCAGAGCAGGGGACCCAGGAGAAAGCACAAGGAGATAGCCCCAAGGCCCTTCATGTCCTAGTCTTGGAAGTCACACCATCACTTCTGTCATGCTCCATTTGTTACACCTGAGTTGCTGAGTACAGCTCACATTTAAGGCAGGGAATCAGGGTCTACTGTCCTAAGGAGGGAATATCAAGGTATCTGTGGTCGTATTTTACACCCACCACACAGGCCCACTAGAGTACTGAGGAATCTTAATGACATTCAAGAAATGCCTGACTCTTAACAACACTCAGGTAATGGAAGCAGAAGGATGAGGATTTCTTTTAGCAATGCACCTAGTCAGGGGTGGGTTATAGGATTATTCCGATGGAGTGCTGAAAAAGATGCAGTCATTCTTCTAATAAGCACACAGTCACAAATACAGCAGGCAGATAATTACAATACATTGCATCCGGGTGTGCTAACAACCATGACTAAGATTTATTGAGCACTTACTGTAACCCTATCATTATCAGAAGGGCTCTATGTGTATTAAGTCACCTAACGCTCACAACAACCCCCTGAGGTAGGTACTGATTTGACCCCCATTGACTTATGAGCTCAATTAGTAAGTGTTGGAGCTGAGATGAAAGGAACATGAGCCAAGAGCCAAGGGAGCCCAGAAAGGAGGAGCCTCCTTTTGCCTGGGTGGTGGGTGGTAAGAGTCGTAAAAGTCATCCTGAAAGAGGATATGTTTGAGTTGGGCTGTAAAGAGTAGGAGTTCTTTAAGAAGACAAGGTAAAAGAGATATAAGAATACAGTTTGGGGGCTTCCCTGGTGGCGCAGTGGTTGAGAGTCCGCCTGCCGATGCAGGGGACACGGGTTTGTGCCCCGGTCCGGGAAAATCCCACATGCCGCGGAGCGGCTGGGCCCGTGAGCCATGGCCACTGAGCCTGCGCGTCCGGAGCCTGTGCTCTGCAACGGGAGAGGCCACAGCAGTGAGAGGCCCGCGTACTGCAAAAAAAAGAATACAGTCTGGATAGTGAATTGTGAACGCTGAGTCTAGGGTGTAGAGAGCTGCTGGAATTTTCCCACAGTCCTCTCAGATGTTCTGGTGGCTATGAGCAAACTTTTTATAGAATTCACATCTGAGTTTTACACAGCTCATGCCCACAGTCTGGTTTTGGTCCATCCCCAAACAGAAACTCCTGCACCAAATAGATCCTTAAGGGGACAGTTGGGGTGTGTAAGAAAGAGAAAAATGTCTACGTCTTACCTGTGTCTAGTTAGCATGTTGCTCAGAGCAGGCAGGGAATGAGGTTGCCCTCTTAAATTCATTTCCTACGTGGTCTAGTTTGCTCTTCTTTGATCCATGCCACAGACAGTGACCACGGCCAGCTCTGACTTGACCAGCCGTCCCACTGGTATGTCTGGCTGGTCACACTCAGTGGTTAAACCTCATACACTTTATTAGGGGTGAATGTGAAGCCCATCTTAACACACATCTTAATGACAGGAACCATCCTTCTGTGTGAAGGAAACTCATGATGAAGCGCATTATTGCCACAGCAAACTACTGTCTGGCCCAACTAAGTAAGGTTGTGGTGGTTAGTTGAATATTTTGGTTAACAAAGGATTACTACAGAAATCATCCATATATTACCAATTTTCAAAGTATTAGAATCCAGTAAGGTACTACTTCTTTCTATAATAAGTCTGTTCATGATTTAATATTTCTATGAAGACTCAAAGGCACTACAGATGTTGTGGGTTCTTAAAGTCCACATTATGATGGTAAGGTTAGGTAGATGATGTTGAAAAGGAAAAAGAGGGCAAAGAATATTTTCCTGTGGAAACCACCAAGCTTGCTCTGGCCTTTGAGTGTGGAGGTCAACTTAGGAAATCATGCATCTTCCAGGTTGTTCCTGGAATGAGCAGACCTTCAAAGAGGAACACAGGGCCACACTAGAGGAAAGATGCCACCTCAGATAGAGTCATGGAGCTTCCTGACCCATAATTAGAAAGACGTCTGTTGAAAACTTCCCTGCTAATCAAAACCAGCTTTGAAGGTGGGTGAGAGTGCAATTTCTAGAGGTGTTGCTTCCTAAGAGCACTAGAGCATCGCTGGGGTGCTAGATCTTGCTGGAAATATAACAAGATGGAGAAAGTTGTATTTATCAGAAGTATTTGTGCAGTTGAAATATTTAAAAGAAATATTGTTTGAAGGGGTTGAGGTTTCATAATAGTCACATGATAATGTCTTCAAAAGAGGGCAGGTCTGGTTTGCTGCCGAACTTTTCTTTATCTGAGTGGGGTCTGCAAATTTGGGACCGAACAGAATTGTTCCGAGAACAGAGGAGGTGCCTGAGGCTGTTGTCAGTTATCCTCTCCCTCTCCTCCCACCCCTCCACATAATATTGAACAGATATTTAAGGAAATTATTTTGGAGGAACACTGAATTATGAGGCTTCCCAGTAAGGTTGTGATGTCTCTGTCTGGCTTTGCTCCTAATGCATTGATTGTCTAAAGCTCACTGGGTTACTTATCTCGTGACCCCAGTCACCCCACTTTCTGATGTTTCACTGTTGATTATGCTTTCATCAGAAAGTGGGAATGATTTAAAAAAAGAAGAAAAGGGATCAAAAGCAGTCAAGTATTCTTTTTAAAAGCTCTAACTTTTTTAAGAAGGGGGAGAATGAATGGAAGAGATTGCAACTGGTGTTTAAAATGAGCTTTGAAAATGCCTGTATCTGGTTTTAAAATAAATCTGTACTAAAAAGGATCTTAAAAATGATCTAAGAGCCTTTGCAGATGAGGAGACTGCTGTCCAAAGTGACTTGCTGCAGGTTACAATGCCATTACAACATATATTGGGTTGGCCAAAAAGATGTTATAGAAAAACCCGAATGAAATTTTTGGCCAACCCAATAATTAAGAGATAATCAGTGAGATCCAGGAAAAGGATCCCCAAGATAGAAAGAGTCTGAAGGATGTGTCCATCTGGTCATCACCTTTGTTTGTGTTCTTTCTCTTCTTTTACCTGGTAAGAAATAGGGAAGAGGAATTACTCATGATTACTTGTGATTACCCAGGATTACTCTTGAGAATAACACAACCAGCCTGGATTATGCACCTTTGTTTGACAAACATTTGTATAGCAGTTATTACACGAAAGGCACTGTTCTAGGCAGATTCTGAATATGAACCCATTTCATGATGGTAGCAGCCCCCTGGGGCAGGTACTATTGATATCTCCATTTTGCAACTGGGGAAACTGAGACACGCAGCTTAGCAACATGACAGAGCTGGGGTGCAGCCAGACAGTCTGGCTCAGACTCTGTGCTGGCAACCACTAAATCAGCCTGACTACAGAGCTCTGCCCCTTGTTTTTCCAGAAGCCTTTATTGTAATCCCCTGTGATCCACCTAAAGTAATGAAAACGAGGTGATATGGTGCTGGTGAGAGCATAGCGCCTTTGCTGGCTGGGAAGGGGTCCCTGAAGGGTCCGCAGGATACAACAATAGAGCAACACAAGACACCCAGATGAGATTTTTTTCCACAGAAACGTCAGGTTTTTTGGGGATCAGAGGGAGGAATGTGGGTGAGGGCGAGGCTGAGGATGTTAAGACGCAGTCCATATGGGATTACATGAAGACATGTGTATATATGTGTTTGGAAGTCTGCACACGGGGTTCTGGTTGTGTGTGAAAGTGTTTACGCATTAATGTTTTTATACCCACTGTGTGCATGTGTACGTGTGTGTGTGTGTGTATGCACCCGTGGGCTTGCTAATGCACACGGAAGGTGCTAGAATAAACTCCTAAAGAGACTTGGTTTCTGCCTGCTATGTTAGTTCGTATCCACATCTGGGTTCATTCTGCCTCAGGAGTGCCTGGTCCTCCCTGTCTCCTCAATGACTCTGGTCACCCTTCTCCTTGAGCCAAAGGAAAGTGAAGCTGAGAGAAGTAAAGAGAGAATTTTTAAATTAAAACTTTTTTTTTTCCTGAAAGGGTCATTATTTGCTCAGAAGTCCATAGCATGAGCAGTACAGTTGGCGATTTTTGCACCTCTTTAAAGAAGCTGAGGCCCAGTTGCAGAGGACCACAGAGTCCGTGCTGGCCCCTCAAACCCACAGCCCATCCTGTGGGCAGCCAGGACTTTACCCCTTGGCTCATGGGGACTAACCATCTGGCCAGGAACTAGGAACGTCAGAGGGCCCTCCAGGTCCTATTTCCCCAAACCCTTAAACTGTGAAGATCCCGTTCTAGACCAGCCCTGCTGTCCCCAGAAACACTATGTGTACGAGGCTTTTCAAGTTGCTGCTGCCTACAAGCAGACAAGCAGACAGGGGAAAGGAAACAGAGAACGCTGTTGCTGTTGCCTTTTAGCACACACTGTGGGCATTTGTCTGTCTGCAGAAGTGTCAGTCCAGGCTTCTCTCCCTGGAAGGGAGATCTTCCCCAGGAAGGGGCGACCAGATCTCTAGGCAGCTGGGATGATAAGCATGACCAGCAGAGGGCGCCACCGCGCTGACTCTCATCTCACTGCGCGGTACAGGCGAATGGGGGGCGGGGTGGGGTGGATGCTCAGGAAGGCCAAAGATGGATCGGTTCAATACCATACCCCCTCCCCTGTCTCCCTCCCCCTCCCGTCTCTTCTCTTCTCGCTGCCCTCTCCTGTGTTTCCTCCTTCCCTCTCCTCTCTCAGTCTTTCTTTCTTCCCACCTCTAGCCCCCGCCCCCTCCCCAAGTTGAGCAGTTCACCCCAGGGAACCTCAAGTCTAGTAACTGAGTGTTAATTATGTCTGAGTGGATTCTAGAGAAAAAGAAAACCATATACTGTATCAGCAGAGAAATGGTTTCACTATGAGGAAACTAATGATGCTTTTATCAGGAACAATATAAAGATTGCTTTTTTACTAGTGTGTATCCCATAGGGTTCAGGGCTATGAGATATTTCTGTATCTGGCTTTAGGTTCCTCTGAGCTTTTACATAATCAAATCAATATAGCCATGATTCACCCTCTGGCAACAACTGCTCCCTGCAAGTTTGCTGTTGTTTCTTTAGTGGCTAAAGAGAAAATAAATAAATATATGGAAAGGAACTTATTATGAGTCTGTAAACATTGATTTGTTCGGTCTTTGGGCTTCCTTTTTAATTGCTCTGTCTACACAAGCACACATACTCACACAAAGCGAGGGTGTGAGTTCATGGTCAGAAAACAAGGTGGAGAGTGCTGCCCAAGGGTCTACTGCTGTCTGGTTTTCAGAGTCAGAGATGTCTTGCTTGCTGGTCTACCAGCGTCCTTTTCATACATTTTCTTTTCATACATCTTCTTTCCCATCCCCGTGAATTCCCTACATTCCGGGCGTGATTTTGGTTCTTGCCTTTCACTTTGAGTCATATTGTTTTTATCAGGAATTTCCCTCCCCTCTGCCTGGCAGAAATGATCCCCCCTCGGACCTCTATCTGGTCCCAGGGCCATCAGAAGGAGAGAGAGCCCACGGCAACCTGAAAACAGACTCACCATTTCCTTAGGAAACACACCTTCCCATCTCGTGTCTCTGAGTCTCAGGCCAACCTTTACAGTTCACAGAAGCCCAGCTCAGGAAAAGCTTGACATCCTTCACAGGGCATGTGACATGCCCGCCTTTGCTTCCCCTCCCTTTCTCTAAGTAAATAAACGCAGCCGTCTTTCTTTCACACTAAAGCATGGGGGAGGGTCCTCGCCCTCTGTCATCCACTCTTCATAGATAAATCGGGATGACAGGGGCCTCTAAATACGGCTTTTTCAATGTCACTTGCTGCTTTGGATCCACAGGAAGTTAACTGAGAAAACTGGCGTGTTCAGCTGGGTTTGGAGAATAAAGGTGGAGCCTCACAGGCCTCTGGTCCCAGGGACAGGTGAGGATTGTTTAGTCATTTCTGTTCTGGTCCTGAGCCTTCGACGCCTTGTTCATGATGTGCTTCCTTTTTCCCGTCCCTCTGAAGAAGATAAAACATTAGAAGTAATAACAGAGACAAGGCAGGAGAGAAGACCTTATGTGATCAGGTGTGCCGAGCCCTGGGGCTGATGGTGACCACGAAAATAAAATGGCTCCCTGATTACGAGGAAGTCTGATCACTGAAGCTATGTTTCCGTGACAGGGATGCCATACTCCTCTGAGAGGACAGTGAGAGCAAGATTCTTCAAAGCTCTCCCTTCTTTGGGTAAATATTTGCCATTGAAGTGCTCTCAGTGGTGCTGTACTCCAGGACTTCCAGGCCTCCAGGCAGAGGTGGTCTAGCCTGTAGTCAGGGAATGGAGGGGATATTCAAACAGTACTGGGTGTGCTGATGCTGGCAGCACAGCAGGTTAGCCTGTGAGAGTCCCAGTGGCTGCCATTTATTGAACATCTCACTATGTACCAAAGACTTGCTTTGTGCGCATTATCGTGTTAAATTAATTCTAATTCTCTGGACAGTGTGGCAAAGCAAGTCATTATTCCCATTTTATGAAAAAAGGAAAGTAAGACTCAACAAGTTAAATATTTGCCCAAGGTTGCAGAGCTGGCATATGATGGAGTCTCTTGAACCACAAAGTCTGTGGACTTCCCACCATCCTGATGTCCCAAGAAGTGAGGAAAACATACCAAAGACAAACGTATAAAAATTATATAATTACGTGCTTCTTTTTAACCAATATTAAAAATTATACTGCTACCACATTAAATCCCCTATTTCATGAATATTATTCTTAGAGAAGGGCTATTTTTTGGTTAAAAAGAAAGGGAAGCAATGTAAAGCAATTAAGTAAACTATATTGAGACGGTGGAGAGTGCAGACATGGCAAACATCACAAAGGAGGCCAACCTAATGACTGGAGGTTGGCGAACACTGCTGTCAGCCACATGGCCTCACAGAGCAGGAAAGCAGGGAGATTGTTACTAGCTGCCTCGAATTTTGTGTTGAGAAGGATTCTGAGGCCTCATGTGTTATCTATTAGTGATGCCTGCCTTGGGGCACCAGGCAGGCTTGGGGGAAACTAAGAGTGACTTGTGAGGTCTCTTTGATCAAGCCAACCTGCTCCTTTCCCAAAGGAAGATGAAGCCCAGAGAAATTAACTGGACCATTCAAATGTTTTAAGTCCGTAATTCTACCACGAGAAGCTTTTTTCTAACAGGTCCAGACATTTGCTCATCAATATCTTTCGTCTTTGGGGAAGGGACGGGGGTCATGATATATGCATAATTTCTCCCAGTTAAGTTATTTCCAGTGGACAGACAGGACTGGAATCGAATCCTGCCCTATTCCACATGTGATTAGAAGAAGTGACCTTTCATTTATTTTTTTTAACATCTTTATTGGAGTATAATTGCTTTACAATGTTGTGTTAGTTTCTTATAACAAAGTGAATCAGCTATACATATACACATATCCCCATATCCCCTCCCTTGCGTCCCCCTCCCATAGGAATTGACCTTTGAAGTTTACTCCTCCACAGCATTGAGATCACCATCGTTATGGTGCTATTGCAAGGGTTGGATGAGATAAACTACGTAAAGCGTCTCTTATGATAAGCAGAGTAAAAGTTCAAGAAACACTAGCTAGTATTCAATTATTCCCTTATCCAGACAATGGATACTTGTTCAGTGCCTACTGTGTGCATTGATCTTTAACCAACAGGTTTGTACAACAGTGAAAAGAACAAGGCAATTCATTTTTCGGTGCACACTTTGAAGGCTCAGCTAACACTTCCCCAGGCCTTTATGGACATCATCTCTTTGGCACCCAGCCCTCCATCCTCACCAACACACGAATGCACAGATCCGGACCACATGCTCTCACACCAGGAGAATCAGAAAATACACTAAGAAAAATCCAATAATACTGACTTGAGGTTTTTAAACTCCTTGGGGGTAGATAGATACAAGGCAGTAAACCAGCATAGGGAAAGAAAAACAGTTAAAAAAAAAAGCTAATAAAAAAATCTCATAGGAAGGAAATGGAAACCCCCCACCCCCCAAATGGAACTAAGTTGTGTGGTTGCTGGAGTTCCTTTCCTGGAAAGGGGGCCAGAAGCTGGGAGCATGCAGCACTTACACTGGAATTGTTTTCTAAACAGATTTTTTTTTTTAGCGTGTATTTTTCACATATTTTAACCTTTCTCAGAACGCCCTGGCTGAAAGCAGTAAAAATGCTGTACTATTAAACTTAAATTAGGGACCTGTGTCAGTTGAGGCACCCAGCTGGGTTTTTTCTGGCAATGGGAGAAGGGCCCGGGGGGGGGGAAAGGCACACGGCAGCCTGTCACCCTCAGGTGCTCGCTGGGTGCAGAGGTGTGCTCGGCTCGGCGGCCTTGGGTGTATGGCAGTGAAAGCAGGGGCTGGGGGAAGCGTGAGGGAAACTTAGGAAAATAATGAAGGGACATGTGTATGCTGAGAAGGTTAAAAAAAAAGAGTTAAATCGGCCTGTTGTCAGAACCAGCAAGAAAGGGTATGACTACAGTTTCATTTTGGATTCCTAGTTACAAGCAGTGTGTGTGGGGATGGGAGTTAGGACTTGGCAGGGGGTGCCTAGAGGTAGCATATTAAAGGGGTGGAGAGTGGCCCAAGTTTTATTCAAAACAGTAGGTTTTAGCTAAAGCCAAGTTGGTCAAAAGAGACATGTTCACAAGTCATCACCAGTTGTGGCCAAAGAAAAGTCACTTTCCATCTTATGATTTTCCACGGTCCTTGGGGACCAAATGGAAAGCTTTAGGACTTTTTTCTTCAGGAAAGCACACCCTGGGTGAAGTATAAGCCTTGGGTGACACATTGAGTCACCTTACCGTTAGAAGAGTTCAGCACAGCCTGACTTGGTCAGAAGGTACCTGAAGATGTACTTTGAAGGAAGTTGTATAATCAGGGATGAGTGGGTTTATTGATCTTATTGGAAAATGGGCACTTCAGCTTCTCTCCAGGGAATCAGCCGGGACGTCTCAGCAAAGAGTCCCTTTGGACACATCGACCCAAACTGAAAAATGTGCTTAAAACATTTCATGTCTCCTGGTGCTGGTGTTAGTGGCTGAATCGTCTGATGCGCTACGCGGGAAGAAAGCCGGGGTGGGAGTCGGGGGTGGGGAGGCTGGCATCCCGTCTCTCTGCAGACTGCTCTAGCACCAGCACCTCACAGCAGGCCTCGGGGCAGTTCAGGGACCCACTGAGCCTCAGCACAAAGATCCTTGCAGTCGGGAAGGGCCTTCAGCCCACAGATGTTCTGCAGGAGGGTGGAACGTGCGGAGTGTCTGCTTGTGCCACCAGGCCTTGTAGTTGGGATCGGCGCTCGGGCTGCTAGGACATGACCAAAGGAAACAAATATTTGACCAGACAGCTGAGAACATCTGTTCGGTTTTGCTTGTGTGGATGCAGCCTGCTTGGCCTGAGGTGTCTGCTTCTGGCTGAGATGCAAAATGGACGCTCGTTTGTGAACATGGGCAGTGCCAAATACGGGCAAAGTCAACATAGGTGACTGCATTTTCCCCTGTTTAAATCCCTCAATAAGAAGTTTCTTCCTGGTTTATTCCAAATATAAACATTCAGTGTTTGAAGGGAGAAGACACAAACGGACCTGGGTGTCTTGGGCACCAGCTGTTCGCTTGGAATGCCTTTTTCCTCTCCTTTTCCCAACTGGGGATGCTAATGGGCCTCAAGTCACTGCTGCTTGGACTGCCCCACAAACCCCCCTTCTTCCCTGGCCAGGACAGGAAAAGTGATGCTGAGGGAGAGGGTGTGTAAAGGAGCTGTCCTGGGAGGAAGCACTGAAAAAAAGAAAAAGGAAAAAAAGAGAAGGAGCGGTGACATCCTGGTCATGCTTTCATGGGCTTTTTAAGAACGCCCAGGCTGCCAGCCAGTGGTGGCTGCCGCGGACCGGTGGCAGAATGATGCCTGGTTTATTCTTAATGAAGTGCTCGGGGGGCGTGAGCCCGGGGGCTCAGGAATGGAAGAGCAACCACCAAACAGAATGAGGGGGCTTCCCTGGTGGTGCAGTGGTTGAGAGTCCGCCTGCCGATGCAGGGGACGCAGGTTCGTGCCCCGGTCCGGGAGGATCCCACATGCCGCGGAGCGGCTGGGCCCGTGAGCCGTGGCCGCTGAGCCTGCGCATCTGGAGCCTGTGCTCTGCAACGGGAGAGGCCACAGCAGTGAGAGGCCCGCGTACCGCAAAAAAAAAAAAAAAAAAACAGAACGAGGCTCGCTCTGCCTGCCTTCTGGAGCCATTCAGAGCAGGGGAGGGAAGTAGGTGGAGGCGAAGACCCAGACATTGTTGCATTTTGAGTGCCCCCGGCCCCCGCCTCCTACCCCCCAAATCATGATTGTTTTATGTGGTTCTTTTTCCCTTTGGTGAGGAAAATGGGATGTGGTGTCAATTACTGGGAAAAATATACAAAGTCCTAATGGCTAATCTATTCTTCTAAGTATGAGGAGGGCTACTACACCTAAGAGAGTTGATCTAATTGTATAATAAAACTCGAATCATTTCAAGCGGGATCGGACCTGCCGGGTCTGTTCAAGAAAGCTCGGGCTGCTGCTGCTGCAGCCCGGGGCAGGAGAGTGGTGAGCTGACCCTGGAAATTGCTTGTGGGTAAAATCCGACGGGGGGACTGAAGGGAGTCGGGAATATGGCAGCAGGGAGCAATGACGGAGTGTAAAGATGGTGGACTGTAAACAGCATCTTCTTGTTTTATGTGTCTCCATGGTGGCAGTTGTTTTCTCAGCTCGAATGTCTATGTCAAGAGTCTAACCTTGGAGCAGAATTCACATGCTGCCCCATGATGTTCTCTCCTTCTTTCCCCCTTCCCGGCTCTCATCTTTTGTAGATTGTTGTTTAGAAAAATCACCGTGCCAAGCCTTTTCACATAATTTACTTGTTTAATGCAATCCTCCTGACACCCCTCGTTGGAAAATCCAATTATCATTTTACTGATGAAAAAAGCCAAGAAAGACAAAGTTGTGCAAAGTTACATTGCTAAAAAGTGATGGTGCTGGGGCTCAAACTTGGACTTTCTAACTCATTTCTGGCCTTTGCCATGTCCCTGTTTTGGGGCAGCGTGCCCTCTTTGCAAAGCCCACTAAGTGATTTGGGTGTCAGGGCACAGTGGGGAGTTTGGGAAGGGGACGTGTACACGGGAAGCTAGTGACAACACAGATCCTAAAATGAGCTTTTCTCCTTTCAACTCTCTCTGATCCGATCTAAAAACATGAAAAGGCTTGCAATTCCCTTGCATGTAAGTCCAATGACAGCTTCTACCGCCACCACAAAAGGCAAAGCCTCTGTTTATTTAAGCATTGGGATTTTTTTTTTTTTTAAGAAAAATACATCTGGGAGTAGAAGTCACTGGGTTATAAATGAGCTCTCACACCACCAAAGAAAAAAAAAATAATTACAATAAAAATAATGGCACCGTATTCTCTGATAAACCAGTGCCAGAAAAGCTCTTGGGGATCAAGTTTTGTCAGTCCCCAGCTTTTACCAATTTAAATTCTTGGCAGAGTATTAAAAAAAAAAGTATAAGGTATTTGAAACTCCAGTCCCTCAGGTACTAAATCTAGTGTTTCCTGGCACTAGATGAATGTTACTGAAGTGAAAACCTAGCACCACAGGACCATATCTCCATGGCTGTTCATATTTATACTTAACAGACAAATATGTCATTCTTTCGGGATCTCTTTACAGGGCCAATTTTTTTTTCTCATATGTTACCCACCCTTTTCTGATAAAAATGCAGGCAGACCAAGGCCAGGACACAGACTTTGAGTTGTGAGATGCTCTTTTAGCATCAGAAACCATGTTTCCCCAAAGCTGCCTAATTTCCTAAGCCACAGATTGAATTAAGGAATAGGACAGGTGGGGCTCCATGGAGATGGTGAAGGGGAGCAGGATGGATGTAGCCTGGTGGCATTTACTCCCTGGTCACTTCACTTGTTCTTTCTCTTTATAGTGTGACTGTGATCCACAGGGAGAGTTGGAACTCTGTGGTCCTTCAGATGTTTTTGCCAGAAATTTGGCTTGGCAAAAGATGTTCCACTCTCTCTGCACAATTAGCAAAAGGATCCTTTTTTAGTATCAATGTCTACTCCACTCCATTCATGAACTAGGGGTCATCTTTTCTATCCTGGACTCCGCAATTTGACCCCATCACAGAGTCCTCTAGTTACCTTTTAGAATTTGTTTCTACTCTACCTGCTACTAATCAAGTTTCTTCTCTCTCCTCTCCCCTAACTCCAGCTAATGCACGTTTAGTCTAGAAATAGCTGGAAATATCTCAAGTGACTCACCTCCCCAAGTCTGTAGACCACATTTTAACCTTCATCATATAAGAAGGGAAGAGGACATGTTTTTATTGAACACCTACTATGTTTGAAGCATTTAGTCCTTACTCAATTTTAAACTTGTATGACAGATCTTATAAATCTCATGAATAAAGGAAGGGTATTAATATTTTAAGTACCCTGAAACCCTGAGAAGCACTGCATAAAATATTGCAATGTGCCACTTCCATTGCTTTGTCTAATCTAGAGGTTCATATTTTTGCAAGTGGAAAATACGTCCTTTAACTTTCAGAAAAACAAGTTTTTAGTCAAAGTGTTAAGATATCTCAAGTCTCTGTACTTTGTAAAATATTTATATCCTAACCTGAGGGACACAGGAATGTCTCTGCAGGAATGGAAAATAACTGGGGTGAGGATTTTCAGCAAGAAGTTGACACAGGAACTTTCCACATGTGCCGTGGGTACC
Organism: Mesoplodon bidens; assembly: GCF_964165515.1. Taxonomy (NCBI): domain Eukaryota; kingdom Metazoa; phylum Chordata; class Mammalia; order Artiodactyla; family Ziphiidae; genus Mesoplodon; species Mesoplodon bidens. The sequence continues at coordinate 62,909,044 of NC_138162.1, read as the reverse complement.
ACTTAAGCTTTAGCCCACACGGCAGGCTTGCCTTGGCCCGGGCTGGTGAGATGCTACTCAACTATCTAAAGCAACTGAGAACCACAGCATCAACTGGTAACGGCAACGAGGTCGACTTTTTCTTTTCATTCTCCTGCTCCCAAAGTAAGGCAGCTGCCCGCGGCAGCCCCCTGCTCTCCGCCCTTTCTTTCTGTTCTCCCTTTGGAGTTGCTCATCAACTCTAAATTCAGTCATGATTTCTTTCCTAGTCTCTATGCCCCATGCTGACTTCTCCTTAGGGCATCCGTCCTCTGTGCCCAGCTGCCTGTGGGACATTTAAATCTGGTGGCTGCACCTCAAACTCAGCACGCCCCCAAATGAACTCTCTCTCCCAGTGTTCCCTGCTTTAGCCAATGTCCCCATTTTCCCAGTTACCCATATCTGAAATACTAGACCATTCTGACTCTCCAGTCTTTAGTCTTTTTTAGTATAAACAGCAGCCATGTGCTTTGCCTTTTTTGTCTTCATAGTCTCATTGAGTCTTTATCACAATTCTATGAAGTAGATATTATTGTTATTTTCACTTTATGAATGAGGACTAAACTCAGAGGTGGGAAGTGATTGGCCCAAGGTTACACTACTGAGTGGAACTACAAGTAGTGGGTTTCCATTCAGATCTTGGTCTGTCTTTCTCCAGAGCCCACACGTAACCCTCTATATTATATGGCGGTCAGGTAAAGTCTGACCAGAATTCCTAAGAAATGCCCCTTGAAGCCATCAGTCCTGGTCTAGTCCTAGTCTACCTAGCTTCTCACCCTCTTTCTCCTAGACTGATTTCCTAAAACCATGATTTCCCTGGATTCAGGCTTCTCCCATCAGAAACATTATCAGGTGCTTACCTCATTAAGATATGTGTTTACTATTTTGAGCAAGAACCAACCTCTAGTGGTTCTCCATGAGAGCAGCCTTACCCAAAATGTGCTCTGGGACATTCCACATATATCTCCTCATTGGAGGGGCAAGAGTCTGCTCTGGTCCAGGATGGGGGCAAGACAGCTTTCAGTCTAATAAAAAGGTAGACATTAAATAAAAGTTACAGAGGTGATGAATGTTTTGAGGAAGCGCACAGAATGCTTATGGAAACCCCTGAAAAGTGAGCTAATCTCATCTAGTCTGCTGGTCAGGGAGGCTCTTTTTAGGAAGATCCATAGGGTGTTTATAGGTGTACATAGGGTTAAAGGAAACTAAATACATTTCTTTATTCCAGGTCTTCTCAAAGCCTGACAATGTGCTAAGTGTAGCTGGCGGTCAGCTTCAAGATGACCAGGCCTGCCTTGTCCACCTGTGTCCCAGGGCTGGACAGTACCTGGAACAGAGTTGCCTCTCAATAAACATTTGTTCAAAGAACACATGAATGAACAACGAGATGCTTTTGGATGAAATTAATGTAGAGATCGTGCCATTTACAATATTTATTAAAATTTTCATCATGCCTACACTTTTGCATCTCCTGAAAGGTAAATTCCATCAAAACCTTATTTCCTTTAGGTTCTTTACTCCAGGTTTAGAGTTTCAAGGGATCAAGGATGGAAGTCAGGTAGACCTGGATTTGAATCTTCCTCCATTTATTAGCTGTGTGAACTTGTGAGACTTACTTAACCTCTCTCTTCCAGTTTCCTTATCTGTAAGATGAGAATTATAATCCTGACCTTCCAGGGTGACTGGGAGGAATAAATACAATAATGGATGTAAAATCCTTGGCATAGAGCCTGGCAGAGAGTAATCCAGTAAATGGTAGATGTCACTGTTGCTGTTGCAGTTGCGACGGGTGGCTTGTCTCCAGCCTCAAAGGGCTGGCAGTCTAGAGGGGAGACACAGAGCACCTACTCACACGCCTCATCAGATGGGCCCTCCCTCGCCTCGTGCTCAAGTGTGACCAACCCACCAACCTGAACTTTATTCGGACCCTTCTAGGGTCGTGTTCACTGTCTACCATGGAAAAGAACTGACCTTACTCTATTCGCCATGCACCTTTTAGACCCCAGTTGGAATTCTACCTCCCCAGTTGCAAAGCCAAGTGATCCTAGTAAAGCCACTTTACCTGTTCTCCTTTCTGGTTTCTGTTTCCGTGGTTATAAAATGGGACTAACAATGCACATCTCATTGGGAGGTGGTGAAGATTCACTTAAAGAAGATAGCATTCATGAACAGGCCTTCTGCAGAGTAGGTGCATAATAGCGGTTAGCTGCCTGCCCTTCTTAACACTCCTTCTCCTCCCCCCACCCCCCCTTCCCCTACTGGAAGGAAGCAGTCCTGCAGAGAGGCCCCAGTCCTCCTCCAGGGGCTGGGATTTCACTCTCGCCCTGTACAAAATTGCCATGCACTATCCAAACGTCCTTATGAGTTTCTGAATCCCATGAGAGGTAAAAGGACTCTTCTTATGAGCACTTGCTTAGCTTTCTGGACCATCAGCATAGGGGCCAAAAGCAGACGCCTCCTCCCCCAAGTCCTGACTTCCTGTCTTCCCCTGTTAAGTCTGCGTGGTGGTCCCAGCTCCTAGAGCCTGCAGTCAGAAGGGACAAGCATGGCCTGTTCTCTCTGCCCGCCACCAGGCTCCTTTCTGGCTCTCAGAGCCAACAGTGCGCCTCTCTAAAGATCCAAAAAACCCCACTGGAAACAGCCCTGCTGGTGCCTGTTCTCCAGGCTTTCTGAATCCACACTCTTGTTTCTCTGCGCCCAGCGAGCCTGCGCAAGTTCTCCTTACCCGCTGAGAAGGGAGAGGAGAGAAGTGTAGTCTTCCTTCCCCAGCCTCTTATTTCTGGTTTCTTCGGTGGCCCCTCCGCATTTCTTACTGTACGTCCTTGGGACTCTCAAGGTCCTGAAGAAGCAGCTGGGAAGAGCTTTAGGAGGGTACAGACACTAACTGTAATGTGACAACATTTGGTTCTTAGAAGTGTGCATGGCAATGCCTCTGGAGGAGGGGTGTGATGTTGTGGAAGCAGTAGGGTGACACCTTGAGAACAGGAGCAAGAAGCTGAAGAATGTCTTCAGTGGGCGGAGGCTGCACGGGGGGCAGGGGGGGAGAGGAAAACCAGAGGTGGCACTGAGGAGGGACAACAGAGACCAGAAATATGGATGGAGATTTTCACTGTCTGCCGTAGAGTCCCCGTGGCCCCTTACCAAATTTTCAGTAAGATCTGCACTGCTCACCATAGCACTGTGCCAATGGATTCTTTCTTGGGAACTCCCAAAGGAGCTGAATACTGCACAGGGTTGGTGCAGGACAACAGTAGAGCTTAAGCAGAGGCAGGAGCTGGAGGATACCTGGCTTCCAAGGTGTCCACAGCTACAATAATGAGGACAGGAGTCAGAGCCATGACGGTTTCCTTACAGCCTGTTCATTAAGAAATTCAACACGCTCTGAGAACTACCTACCTTCCTGGCAGTCATGAAAAACTTTATGATGCCTGTTCTCATGGAGCAGGTGATCTAATGGAGAAAACAAATAAGCAGACACCCAGCTTGAATCCACACACAATGACCTCAAACCAATCATGGCGGGGCCATTAACTTCTGACCAGGGAAGTCAGAGAAGGCTTCAGGAGCCTTAAGAAATGACGTAGGTGGAGATGATTAAGGCTTTACACATGGGGGGTGCAAAGGAAGCATGTTGGTGTTGGGGCGTGGTTGAGTACTATCACGAGACTCATATCGAGAGTGGGGGCCTCCACCAGCGGGAGTCTTGAAAACACTCCCTGGACCTGGAATGTTATTACCCAGACAGACGTTGAAGGTATTTGACGACACAGGTGACATAATCCAACTGAAGCGGACAGCCAGTGTAGGATAGATTGGAGAAGTAGAAGAGAAGCTCAGAGACCAGCTAAGAAGTGACTGTAGCCATCCAGGTGAGAGGATCGAGGCCTGAATGAGGGATCCTAGCAGGGCCCCCTTCTCAGCTAGACATGCTGGGTTTAATTGTCCCCTTGGATGTGCCTATGGAAGAATTCTCGACACTGAATAGTCAATCCTAAGAGCTCAGCTTGTGTATCCGAAGACCAAATCTGGCTTTGGTTGTTCCCCTCAACCCTGCTTTCTCCATTCCCAAAGCATCCATCAAGGAAACGAATCAAAGCAAGTCCAGTAAAGCAGATAATTGGCAGGTTGGAAATGATGCTGGGAGAGGGCGTGGTCGGCCTGCCAGTGTGGGAACTGAGTGCTGGGGGCGGAGGACTCATGTGAATCCACGTGTGAGATTCAACTGCATATTGATCCAGCCCATTTGCACGTGAACCTCCACCTCATCTCCTGCTTAAGCCCTCGCTTCCCCGGTAATTGACTCTCGCATATTGATTAAGATGTTGAAGTGTCCCAGGATTTCTCGGTGGTGATGCCGGCTCGCCTCCCGGCAGGCAGGGCTGGCAAAGCTCTCACTGTACACCTGTCACCGCGTGCTCCTTAATGGATAAAGCTGTCATCTGAGAGCTGGAATGTCTTACAGGCACAAAGACGAAATTAACTGTTCAATAATGTATGGGACATGGAAAAAACTTTACCCAACAACTTGAATTGATTGCTCTAAGTGTTTTGACTGCACTTGCCTGCTTTGCATAAAGTCAGCGACTTTGGCTAGCCCGATTTTCACGCACAGCCACTTCTCGGCCTCTTTCAGAAGAATTGAGAGACTTCTGCTGCTGCCAGGAATGGGCTGTCTGGAGGGGAGCAGGTGGGTGGGGTGGGAAGCAGGTGGGCACAGCCGACACTCACCCCTTGGGACTCTTGAGTGATCCCAGGTCTTTAAAGCTGGGTTCTGGCAGTTCTGCGGAACCTTGCTGGAATTGGTCATCACGCGTGAAGTGGGTGAATCGCTGGGTATGGAATTCCTGGAGTTCTGTGACCTCACTTAGCCCGTGGCTCACGTCCTCGACTCCAGTGTAAGGCTGAGGGCTCCTGCAGAGAGAGGATGCGTGTCGGACCCATGGGTGGAGAGAGGGCAACTGGGTCACACTTTTAACACTAGTTTGATAAACAATTTCCGTATCACTTAAATTGGACTTTGCTTATGGTTTGGGATTCAGTTAAACACATGCTCTTGAATTATCCTGCAGGTACGAGAACCCACTGTGAGTTTCTCCCCAGTCTGCTCCCTTTCTAACCTGGAAAAGGGGGAAAATAGCGAGGTAGCAAACCTATACTCTACATCTTTTCTGCCAAGCTCAGCCTTTTAAAAACATAACAAGATCCTTTGAACATAGCTCTGTTTTATCACAGGATCTTTACTGAAGTTTTAATCAACATAAGCAGCTGACAAAATAGGAGATTGCAGAGTCGGCTGTATGTTATGTATCCTCCTTGTGAGTCTGAAAAAAAAAATCATAACATTAAAAGAAGAGAAAATAAACAGCCTCGTTTAAAAAACAAATGAATCCCACCAAACCAAGGAAATCCTCTTGCACCCAGAGGAAGACCTGCCGTGTGGCGTGCCGACGGCAGCCCTGGAGTTTGAAGCCTCAGGGAGATCATTACCATAAAACAAATAACCATCTCGTTTTTGTCACCCACTATGAGTGAACTCAAAACCTTAGGCCCATGTCCAAAGATTCCTTCTCCACAAACCCAGCCAGCTATGGATCAGGCTGACACCACTATAGAAGGCAAGGAGGGCACAGCCCCTGTGTCCAAATCCAGATTCTTTTCTTGGTCCAGCCACTGTGCCTTGGCCCGTGGTCTCATCTCATCACCACTGCCTTCAACTTCCTTACTTGTTTCCTTTCTTTCCTTGCCCAAGGATGGGACAGACACCCCAATCTGAGTTTCTCCACTTAGTGTGTAAGGGAGAAATCACTAGATGAGAAGGGATGAATGCTTCTCTCTTTCTGTCCCCATCTAGATCTCTTTTTGAAGCTGGGCTGCTGTCTTGCACTCCAAGAAGGGCATCCCCTGGGCCTGCATAGCAATTTCATTTCAAAAGTGGTGCATGGTAACTATTGAAGAGAGGGACCCTGGGGACTGTAAGACTCCTACCTTTATGGCCAATGCTACCTCTCTTTTCACTGAGACAGGAAGTAACTGCCAGAGCAAGGGGAACAGGGCCCATTGTCTCAGGCAGGGCAAAGTGGTGTTGAGATGGAGAGCTGGGCTCTCCAGTTGTTTAGACCTGGATTTGAATCTCAGTTCTGACACTTAAAATGTGTGGGCCCAGCATCCAGTGGGGCTCACTAAGTATGCATTGACAGAAGGAATGAATGAGGAAGAGGCAGATGGTGAGGATATGGTGCCGATGGGGCAGCAAGGAACGAGGGGATGCAAAGTAGCAGGGATGTCCAGCTGGATTATGGTCCCTTAGGAAGGTTTCTTGAAAGAATACTTTAACTGGGTTATGAAGTAACAGATAAATACCCACTGGCAGAGAAGACTCAAGTGGGACCAAGCAAGATGTGATAAGAGGATTGGCCTGGGGGGCTTCAGGGAGTCTGGAGAGTTGGATGGGGCCACTAGCAATGTCGGAGAGCCTTGAATGCCAGATGCAGCTCAGGAGTGAGCATTGGATTCTTTGAGTAGGAGACTGGCAGGATCTGTCCTTTGGGAATGATTCCTTGGCCACAATGGAACGGTGATGAATGAGCCACAGGGAGTCAGGACAAGTGATCTGTCTGGGGCAGCCACCCCGGTGTGGAGTAACAAGGGCCAGAGCTAAGGCTCTGGGGATCAAGACAAGGAAATTACACAGTATTGGCAGATCTCTGGGGAGGCTGCCCAGCCGTCCCAACCCTCCCAATATTGGGGTGGCATTCATATCAGAGTTTCTAAGTTGGAATAGAGACTTTCCAGGCAGCTTTCCTGGAAGTTCTATTTCTGTGCATGTTCTCACTTTGCAACCAGACCCAGAGAACCGGATCACTAAGCCAAGACTTTTTCCCATCGTCCTTCCCTTGTTCTTGCTCCCTCAGATACCCATCCCATGCACGCTCCGGCCGGTAGTGGGCACACAAAGATGCAAGGCACCAGGTCCCTCTTGCCTGCTGTTCTCAAGACCACAGCAGACAGGCCAACTGATACACAGACATGGCTAAGGTGCTGAGGAGGCCAAGGGGACAGTGTCACTAACTCAAATGAGACGTACAGCTCACGGAAGCTCATACCTCTGGACTGGTCAAGTGCACACAGGAACTTGGCCCTCTGCGAAAAAGGAAAAGAGTGGTTCCAAACCTGATTCCTTGCAATGGGATGAGAGAAAGCTTGGGAGAAAGTGGGGTTAATACACAGAAGCGCATGGTTGGGTCAGACCAGGCACCTGGTTTGGTAGAAAAACCAGGCTGGCGCAGCCACAGTACCGCAAGTGCGGGCTCAGGCTTTCAGGAATCAACACCGCTGCCTGGGGGCGGGGGATTCTTGGAGAGACTTCACAGTTATTCTGGTCACCTTCAGCTTCTAGACTTCCTGAAGTACAGAGAATACTTGCCCCTTAGCCATGGGGAAGAGCAGTAAATTAGGTCAGAATTGCAATTTATCTCCATAGGTAACTAGGGGGAATTGTCCCAGAGCCTGGGTGACCAATAGCCAACTCCCCAAATCTGTCTCAAGGCCATCACAGTAAGTGATTTGCAGTGGTGGGAATGGAAATGATTTATTCTGAGAACCCTGTCTGTATTGCTGTTAAATCATTTGTATTTCGTTATGGGACATGAGTGGGCTAGCCGTTCCCCAAACGACATTCCTTTGCTTGCGGCCCCCATGCCATTTCCACAACTGGTTATTTCAGGTGACAATTAACAGGAAATGATGATAACCACCCCCAGGGTGGTCACTTTTCCAAGGGAGGCTGCGGATTAAGTTTCAATTACTTATAGTCTCTGATCTAGGTCTCCAAAAGGAAATGAGCTGTTTCTATAGTTGTCAGAGAAAATCAGTTTCTTTTTTTCTCCTTCCCATTCTCTGTTTTGTCAATTTTCAGGAAGTTAAACTAAGAGTTAAACTAAACGTTCTCTGGGGTCTCATCTGTAAGAAACACATCTATTTCTCTCACAGTCCCAACTCTAAAAGGCAAAGTAGGAAACTGAAAGAATAAGAAGCAAATAGTCAAGCCAAACGAAATAACGTTTATTTGCCCATTTCCCTTCAAGAGGTGAATCCTGTGTTACTGAGAATGCTCCAGACAGGGTCCCCAGGTGGCAGCGTGACATCCCAGCATCCCCTGCCCTGATGGATGCCAGGCTTATTCATTCTCCTCTGAGGAACTGTGCTTTGGGTCCATGGAATTGTATGTGCTGGTTTCCGGGCGAGGTAGCAAGCCAGGGTTCAGCCCAAACAGGCCGAATGTGCAGGGCTTCTGCTGACTGCTGCCGCCGTGGCTGGCACGGTGCTTTCCCGCTGCCTCTGCTAAGGGGGCGAGCAGTGTCTGTTTGAAGTCTGGTCTCTGGGAAGGAGACCCAAGAGAACATGAGCTGGGCTTGTCTGGATATCAAAGTCCAAATTAAAAATTTATTCCAGTGTTTGAAAAATTCCCGACCCACACCTTCATATGGATTAAAAAAATACACACTCCCTTGTTTCTGCAGTGTCTCCAGTTGAGGACTAAAGGATTTATTCTGAAAAAGAAAAAATAAAAGCGAGGTCAAATAGTTCCATAAATGGACTCTGGTCAGACAGCTTCTTAGCTAAATCTGTAAGGAAAGTAATCTGTTTCACCATTTTGGGCAGCTGGGAAGCACTTGTTTTAGTTATCATTTTTGAATCTTCTTTTTTTTTCTCCCTCTCTTTTCCTATTACGTGTCAGATCGCCTGGTTCCTCAGTGCTGGAGCTGGAGGGTAAAGAATGAGAAAGAGCTTCTCCTATTCAAACCTCCCTCCCCACTTCACCCCATTGGACAAAAAGGTAGAAATGAAGGCTTTTTTTTCACAGTTGTGGATTTGAGGAGGAAAATGATGGCCAAGCAAATAATCTAATAGTAATTATGAAATTATAGATAGCAAGAACATAAAAAATCGTTAGCAGTGGGCTTCCCTGGTGGCGCAGTGGTTGAGAGTCCGCCTGCTGATTCAGGGGACACGGGTTCGTGCCCCGGTCTGCGAAGATCCCACATGCCACGGAGTGGCTGGGCCCGTGAGCCATGGCCGCTGAGCCTGCGCGTCCGGAGCCTATGCTCCGCAACGGGAGAGGCCTCAGAAGTGAGAGGCCCGCGTACCACAAAAAAAAAAAAAAAAAAAAAAAATCGTTAGCAGAAACAGGAAAACATTAAATAAAGAAGGAGTAAAGATTTAAACAAGGCCTTAACAAAATTTATAAAAGAAGTAGAACTAACCTGAAACGGGGAATTATTAGTGAAATATTGAAACAGAAGTTGAGAATGAGAAATCAGCTCCAAGGGCAAAACACCTAGAGGGGGATCAGGATCAGTATATCCAATTCTGGTTGACAGCAAAGGGCAGAATAGAGGAAAGTGCTAGAACCATGTCAACAGACAGAAGCAATGGAAACCATGAATGGAGACAGTGTCAGAGCTACAAAGACATAAAGCAGCCTGCAAAAGTTGCGTGCTAGGACATAATGCATTTACACAGTTCCTCCGGTCCAGGGTTTTTGCTGTTGTTGTTTTGATAAACTTCGGTAAAGTGAAGTGTAACTGATATACCTATCATTAGTGTACAGTTTGAAGATTTCAGAGTGAGCACCCCCTTTCAGATGTGGCCGTGGAGCATCACCATTACCCCTAAAACTACTGTCTTTACTCCTGCTCTCCAAGGGTGACCTCTCATCAGATATCCATCATAGATTAGCCTGCTTGTTTGTGAAAGTCAGATAGAGTCTTATAATATTTATTTCTTTTTTATTTCTTCTTCTTTCATTCAATTTTATAAGACCAATTTGGTAATCTTTTGTTTTAGGGCTAGTGAATTTCATGTCTTGTTCAAATTTACCTTCACCAAAATGATGGAGATATCCTCATGCATTACGTTCTAGAAGCTTTATTGTTTAACTTTTTACACTAAAGTCTATGATCCATATTTTATATTTTCAAATATAAAATTATTTCTAATATCCACCTAATATTTTTTAATGTCTGTACAGTGTGTCTTGGTAATTTATGCCAACTCTCTTTTTATCTAGTTCAGTCTTTCCAGAGATTTATTTATTAGTCTTCCTCTAAAGGATACAGACAAATACACAGAAACCCATTATACAATAAAGAATTAAGAGAACACCAGCTGAAGTGTATGTAGTGAGTTGATAGTTTAAAGCAGAAGAAATTATAATTGACCGGAAAGCTCAAGAGAGACTTATAAAGTGGGAAGTATTTGAGATAATCCTTGAAGGAAAGGTAGGATTTCGACAGTGTAAATAGAAGCATTTGGGCATCGTTGGCAAAAGGGAAACTTGGAAATAGTCATTTGGATAAAGTGTAGCAGAGAACTGGGGAGAGCGGGAAGTCTGAAAGATGGGAAGGTCCAGACTGTCAAGAGACTTGAGTCATAGACAATGAGAAAACAATATTTTCAATATTTTGTTATCTTGACTATTTGTAAGCATGAGGAATGATGTTGAGAAAAGACTCCAAGTCTTTTTTCCAGCCTGGTGATTGGGAGGATGGTGACATTTCTAGAAAAAAAAAAGCAGGCAGGAGAAAGAGCACTTCAATGTTTAGAAATGTAGATGCATGGGTACCAGCATAAAGCAGAAGGCTGGAGGCAAGACTGAATGAGTTATCAAGGGAGGGAGCTGCTCAAGTAGATGATCAGGCTGAGTCCAGAGTCACTGACTAGCTCCCTTTTTTTTTTTTAACATCTTTATTGGAGTATAATTGCTTTACAATGGTGTGTTAGTTTCTGCTTTATAACAAAGTGAATCAGTTATACATATACATATGTTCCCATATCTCTTCCCTCTTGCGTCTCCCTCCCTCCCACCCTCCCTATCCCACCCCTCTAGGTGGTCACAAAGCACCGAGCTGAGCTCCCTGTGCCATGCGGCTGCTTCCCACTAGCTATCTGTTTTTTCTAGCTCCCTTTAAGAAGTAAAAAGAGAATGGAGTCAGGGAGCTTGGGAGAGAGAGGGGAGTACGGAGCCCTGGAAGCCAAGAGAGCAGGGCTTCCGGTTGGGGAGAGTTCATTGTATCAGCCTCCACAGAGGGGCTGAGTGATGAGGAATGAGAAAGCTACTGGGCTTGGCGTGTGGGAAATCACTGCTGACCTTCGTGGTATTTAAGGAGATTGCAAATGTTTGGTGTCAATGGGAAGAGAAGAGAGAGCTTCATTTGAATGGGCCTGCTCTTCCTACCTGTGCAACTCCCTCTTTCTGACATTCAGCAATTCTTCACTGGCTCCTTCCATTTGTCGGGCCCCATGCCAGGTACTCATTGTATGGTGGTGAACAAGAGAGACATGATTCTTCCCCCACTGAGCTCACATCTATAAGAGGAGCTAAACGTCCCACAAATATAAAGAAATGATTTTAAAAACCATGATTAGTGGTCAGGGCAAAAGAAGAAAGGATTATGGGAGAGAATAAAAGGAGCTTGATTTAGAAAGCAGGGAGGGGTCAGGGAATGTTTACCATGGATGGCATGCAGGGGCGTAAATGGATTGTGACAGTATGGAAGTGACCTTGAGAACTTATTCAGGGGCCACGTAGATTATGAAGGTCTAGAACTTACAGAATGTCACAACTCCCCATCATATGCCTATCTTCAAGAGAGAGAGATCAATGGGGAAATTTTATAGTTTGAGACAAATTTTTCTTCAGAAACACATGAGGTATATGAATCAATCAGTGTGAAGTTATAATGTTGGGAGACTATGAAAGCTAATATGATTCATTGTAATTATCATTTATAATGTATACTCATAATCACATTGCTCTTAGAACATCTACATTATCTTGCACTTTTGAAATGCTTGTGTTTCCCAACAGACTTGGGAAGATGCTTTTATTAGGTCTATCAGTCCAAACCTTTTAATGTAAGGGTGTTACCACCTTAGGAGCCAAAGAAGCATTTGCTAACCTCGAAAGAGAGCGCTAAATAGTCATTAGCTTCTTCAGTCTGTTTACCAGCCTGCCTGTCATTGAGGTTAGACTGGCCTCCAAATTAACACTCTGCTCTGTCCATGGGCATCGTTGTCTCACAGAACGCGTTCTGTAGTAGCTGCACACGGGCAAGCCAGAGCTAAGGTCCCAGGGAAAAAATGTCTAAAGGAAATTTAGTTTGAAATGAAATCTATGTTTAAAAGAAAGCTCCACTCAACCCTTTTTAAAGCAAGTGTCCATCATTTGCACTAATTGGTCTCAGAAATACTGATTTGGAAGGGGTTCACACCCTTCTTTTATCACCATGGTAACTTCATACTCAGAATGTTTTCTTCTCACCTCCCATGCTCCCTTCACAGGAGCAAGGATGCTCCAGGAGCCCTGCCCTCCCCACCGCCTGCATCAAGCCGCCTCTCTCTGCCATCTCCGGCCATCCTCTTCCTGTCCCAGCCTTGTGTCACTCGTCCTCTGGGCTTTTGGGTCTTGTCTCCCTCAGGAACCTCTCTGTGGAAGTCCTTGCCCCTGAGTGTGGCACTGGCCCATGCACCTCGACCCGTCAGTGTCAAGACCCTTTGGAACCCAGGGGGACAACTCACCAGTGACCAGGGACAGAGCAGCTGTATCAACTCAGCTTGGGGAAGCTCAGGTATCCAGTGATCTTGGCTGTGTGGAGTTTGAAATTAAGCCCAATATATTACTCACTGCAAAACCAGGGGCCGGCCAAGTTAAATAGAGCTCTCCCCAAAACGTTCATGGACTGAGTGGAGAAGGAAGCTCTGATGTGAAGAGAGGCTGTTTTGTGCTTGCTTTTATTTTTTTGGAACAACACGCTTTCCACAAGTGAGATGAGAAAAGTAGGAACCTCAAAGAACAACATTTATTACTTTAAAAAGCTTGGGCCTATGACCATATGCCACGTCCCTCTAATTTTATAAGCTTTGCCACAATTGTAGGGAGGTCTTCTTTTGTCCAGAAACTGTGCTAAGGCACATTACAGACATCGTTTAGCCTTCCTGATAATTCTGTGACGTGTGTACCGTTGCTATCCTCCTTTGCAGATGGGCAAGCTAAAGCCCTGCGGGAGTATGTGCATGCTACTCTTAAGTGACGGAGCTGGAATTTGAACCCTGGCAATCTGCCTCCATATTGGTACCTGTCTGCAGGTACCAATGCAAACAAATGCAAGTACCCAGGAGCTTTCACGAAGAGAACACTGCAAGAGAAAGCCATGATGCCACCACTTGGGTCTGTGAATAGAAACTGTGTTTGAGAGAAATTGGAAGTTCAAAAAAGTTGGGCATGCCCCGTTGAACTAAGCAGGGCTTGAGTCTGCAGAGTATTTTCTAACCAGAGGGAGTTCATTAAGCTGGTGGAAAAAAGAGGATCATTTAATGGACATAGAAAATACTTCTATTTTCACCTAATTTTTCCCCTAGCAGAACAGTCTAATCTTCCCAAGTCATGGTTCGTGCCTTCTGCTGGCCTTCGTACCGGGGGTTATTTCGAGAGGCCTGGGTCCCCCACCGGCCAGGCCTGCCCCTTCGCTGGATTGGGGCAACTGCACCGCACTTTGTAGCTGCTCGTCCACATAGACGTGTTTATTTGAGCACTGAGAATCTCGCTTCTCAAAAAGCCTCGGGAATTAGACTGTTTTCCACACTGAAAGTTTTCATTTGAAAAATAACCCTCTTTGTTTAACTAATGAAAAGGAGGGGCTGCTTGCTTCTCAGGCTGGGTAAGAATTCCATGGGCAGTAATTCTGTTTCTCGGTGGAAAATGTTTCGGTCTGTTTTGCAGACAGGCCCCTACCCGGCCCTCGCTCCAGGGACCACACATACACAAATGTACGCACTCTTCCCACCCTTCCCTGTTGGCTGGGGATGGCTGCGTCCTCTTTCCAACACCTGCAGAACAAAAATAAGGTGGGTCTGCGGCTGACACCCAGCCAGAGGCATCCCTGCCTGTTTGGGAACAGAACGCTTTCCCCGGGCCGCGCTCTCAACCCCAGAGGCTGGGTGGGCCACAGAGGAAGGAAATTGGACTCCAAACATCTTCTTGTTTCTGTGCATCTCCATGTCAAGCAATTCTTTCACACCATGGAGGGGGTGGTCTGTAATATTCCCTCCTCATTAGGTTAGTATGAGATGTCGATAAACACAGTGCTGTCGTCGTCGTCGTTGGCCTTATAGCGTGTCCGGCATGGTACTGAGTGGTCTGGATTGTGCAAAACCTATCAAAACATGGCCCCAGAGGCAACTTAGTGGAGGGAGAGAAAGCATGGATGCTCAGATCACTTAGCACCTCAGTCCAAGGGCAAGTGGCAGCTGAGCCACTCTGAGCCTGTGTCCGCAACCGTAGACGAGGAAAGTTATCTCACAGGGATGTGCAGTGCCGGGGACGGGGTTCATCCCATTGTAAATGTCCAAGGAACGTCGATCTGGTTCACTCCTTTGTTCTTTGAAAACCGCCCATCTCTAGTCTAGCTGAGGAGACAAACCCCATTCCTGTGGAATAAGCTACAAATAATTGAGTGCTGTCCCAGCAGAGGTGAGCACAGAGCAGGGCGTCCTTGCCGAGGTCCACAACACAGTTAGTGGATGCTGCCGAGGGGGTGCTGTCTGCACTAGGGACTTGAGGATCTGTCACCGGTGGGAACTGTTACATCTGTTATCCAGGGAATTTGAAGAATTCCCTCTGTCTATGGGAAAGATCCATCTGCCCTAAGAGGCGTGGCTGAAACACTGTTCTGCTTCAGGCAAAGCAAAAGAGATGGGCAAGACGACCGCTCTGTGAAAGTAGACATTTAGAAGATCCACATGCATAAGACGTAAAGAGTCAGCTGTTAGCACGGAGTAAATGAATAGCTTTGAAAGGAGATATAATACGGAACAAGTGTCTTAGTCAGACCACTTTGGGTTTTAAGTGATAGAAACCCTCTTCTAATATGACCTTAAGCAAATAACTAACTTAAGGCATTCATAGAACTGAGACATTCTGGTTAGATCTTCAGCTGGGGCTAAATAAACAGTCATATTATGTTGTTAGGACTAGCTCATTTGCTCATTCTCTCTCTCTCTCTCTCTCTCTCCCTCCCCCTCCCCCTCCCCCTCCCTCCCCCTCTCTCTCACTCACCATCTCTTCATTTTGTCTGATAGCCTCATCCTCTCCTTGTGATTAACTTCCTACTCTCACCTTAGCAGTTCGGCAGAGAGAGAAATTCTGTCTCTCAACCTCTGTCTATCAAAGCCAGGGAAGACTAATTGACCCAGCCCTGAACTTATCACTGGCTAGAGGATAAGGTACTATATTTTGCCAAAGTCAACCAAAATGTTGGCGGAGCACCAGCTCTGTGCTAAGTAAGCACTGTTCTAGCCACTGGGGACCCACCAGTGAGCATGAGAGCTCCCTGCCCCCAGGGAGCTCACAGTCTTGTGAGGCCAGCGTTTTAGTGGAACCCTGTTGCCTCCTGCTATGCTCTGTCAGGAACGGCACAGAAAGAGGGTCCTTTCTCTTCACCAAGAAGCCAGTTCCTTGGCAAAACTAACAGAAAGTCACCAAGTACCATTCTGTGTGCTAAAGGTTCCCACACATAAGGCACGTGTGCTGTGGCCTCTCCACACTCCAACCAGCAGCAGCCTCAGTGTGAAGGGTAGAGAGGGGAGCGGCAGGCAGCACCGCCAGCCAGAACGGCTTAGGTTCTGAGCAGACGTCATGGCTTTGGGGTTTCTTGCAGAAAGTTCAGACAAGGAATGCAGATGGTTTCCATCATTGGTGGGGGCAAGCAGGACGACCCTGCCGCTCGTGGCATCTGCCCTGCTTATCCAGCTGCAGGAGGTTTTCAGAGATAAGAGTCATGCAGCTTCTGCTGAATTGTCAGTTTCTCCTGAGGAGCTTATGAAGACCTTAAAAACCAACTATTCTTTTTAAGGCGGAGGGCAGAATATATATATATAAAGGGGGAATATATATACACACACATATGTATGTATATATATAATTATTTGCTCTCTGGTCAGAAGAAGGTGGGATGCTGTATAATCAGCAGCAGAAATAGACTCAACCCTGTGCCCTGGTGGAGTGTTATGTAATGAGCACTGTGGTTTTAGGTTAGGGGAGGAAGAAATGGCTTCTCAGAATGTTTGTATGTGGAGAGACCAGTAGATTTGTGTTTCTTAGTGGCTCGGATGTGTGATAGGGTGGGAGGGAGGACTCACCTCATATAAGTTATTCAGTATTTATTGAGTAGCTACTACGTGCCAATCCCTTGGTACATAGAATCCAGCATCTCTGCTTCATGATAGAGTGACAAGCACAAGGACCACACTACGGTGGGAACGTGTCTAGCGGAAGCGGCAAGCAGATGACGCTCTCTCGTGTGTCTGAGACGCACGGTGGGCGTTAGGGCTTATGGTGGGAACAAATGGTTTTCCCCTCACCTCAGAATGGCTGCCTGAAGCCCCAGCAAGGAGGCTTGACTGGAAGCCAGGAGGTATGGGAGAAGGGTGAAGGCGGACTTCCGTGTCAGGCCTCGGAGCCATCTGAGGCCACCACTCACTAAGCACGCTTAACCTCTGCAGGCCCCAGGTGCTGTGCGACAAGGCTCCCCAGGGCCTGTGGACAATCATTACTTTTATTATGCTTCCTACTGTCAGGTCCTCCGAAATCCACATGGACCGCTCTTATGATTTCAGGTTGTCCCAAAAGAGAAACTCAAGAATCAGTGATGAGCGCGGCGGGAGAGGGAGCCGGCTGCCTATCTCAAAAGGGCACATCACCATAATCATGGGTACGCGGTGAGCATATGCACAAGGAATGAATGGGAGAGTGTGTGTCAGGAGCAGCCGAGACGACACATAAACCAGGTGTCCCCACCCGGCATGCCTCCCCTCTCCACCGCCAAACGGTGCCTTTACAGTATGTTGTGGGTGCCCACGTCTTCTCCCTGACCCTGCAGGGCCCCCTCCCCCAATAGCCACCTTTGCTGCTATTCCACTGAATTCACTCTGGGTGTCCCCTGGGCTGGCTGTTGCCTTCATATTTCATGCGGAATGTGCAGCTTCCCAGGAGCCCAAGGCGTGCCCTGCATTCTGATGCGTCGGCCAGCTCTGACACCCGCTGGCTACGGAGCATGCCTAATGAGGCGGCTGACACCGAGGCAGAAGAGTCAGCCGGGCTGCTGCGAGGGCCTGCCATGAACTTGGAGCGGGGTGGCAGGAGGCAGCAAGGGTGGCCTAGGAGGGAGACCACTATTCCATCGCCAGATACTACAAACACGGGCCTGTTTAGATGACACCAGGAATGGATCGGAGCCTCAAAAGAGGAGCAATTCAGATCAGGAAACGTACTGGGGAAAAGCTGCGAAGACTAAGAGGGGGGTGATGCTCTGAATCGCGCACATTTCAGTAGGCAGGGCTACTGCCTTTTTGGTGTTTCTTCCAGTGTAGGGCTTCTTCAAGCTTCCTTAGAGACCACTTCATTATCTAAAAGATTCTGCTGAACAGAAGTTTTCCCTTTCTTTAAAGCTTCATCTACCTTAATGTCATGGATTACTCCTCCTTTTGACTGGCTCTGTCAGGATAACTAGGCCCTGGCTTCCTCTGGGATTTAGGGCGTTTACACTGGGGGCAGAGGGAGCGCCTACAGTCACCATCCCAAAGCTACACGGATGCAGTGCTGACCCTGCCCCCTCCCTAATACTTCAACCCCGCCTGTCTCCATCTGGTCATCCCACGCTGAGGAAGTAGGTGAGGCTGGTTCCAGTTTACAGACAAGAAAACCAGAAGTAAGAGAAGGCCACACACCAGACCAAGGTCTCAACCATGGGCCAGCCTTCAGTGTGTACTTTCAAATGAGCTGGTCACCCCTAAAATCTTGTCTACCACTCTACTTGAAATGTATGTGGAAGGAGGTAACAAAGCGTGATTCCCAATAAGTTAACTTAGATATATTATCAGTAAGAGTGAGACATTCACATTCAATCGGAAAGATCACTTAAGTCATGGATGTAGCAAAAAATTTCCTTTAAAGCTTTGATTTTTGTCATCCCTGTGTGTGTGTGTGTCTGTGTGTGCATGTGCATGTAATCAGCCTTCTGTTTTGGTGCTGGGCACAATAATTTGATAACAAAAATAGTAATCCCTTATTGAATTCTTACTATGTGCCCCACACTTTTCATTGATTATCTCAAGTCATTCTTCTGACACTGGGAGCCAGGTGATATTGTCCCACTCTGCAGGTGAGGAAACTTGCTCAGAAGTGTTAAGCAGATAGGCCAAGGCCACAAAGCTCTTGAGTGGCAGGAGGGGAACCTGTCTGACTTGCAACTCCCTGCTTTTAACCCCTACAGCTCATGCGCAGATGACGTCACCCTGGTTTGCAGCCTCGTCACATGAATACATTTTTAATGTAATTCAATGCCCCTTTACTTTTAGCATCACTGTTCTTCGTGTCCTTCCTGCCTATTGTGTTCTTAAAATATCTCCCTTGTTAATACCTGTACTTCTTCTCGTGTGGAATACTGGTTCTGATTTTAAGATTCTTTAGATTCTGTCCTTTCTAAGAAGAGAACAATTTCCAGTTTTAAATTTTAAGTTAATTTTTTGTCATCATTGAATACTTTTAGAATTAGAACCATAGAATTTTTGCAACTGGAGGAAACCTCAGAGGTGATCCATCCCCACACTGCTGCCAAGGCAGGAATTGCTCCTACGGTATCCCAAGCAGGTGGTCCTCTCTGCTTAAGCACCCTCAAAGCTAGAAAGCACACTGCACCAAAGGCAGCTCAGCCTGCTCTTGGGCAGCCTGAATTGTTAGAAAGGTCTTCTTTCCACTGCCTTGTGTTGAGTGCCTGCCTACCACACCCATCAAGATTCACATCTACCACCAAAGGACCTCAGCCCCGGTGTTAGCTTCTTGGGGCTGCCATAACAAAGTACCACAACCTGGGTGATATCTCACAGTTCTGGAGTCTGGAGGTCAGAAATCAAAGGGTTGTCAGCGTTGGTTCCTTCTGAGGGCTGTGAGGCAGAATTTCCTCCATCCCACTCTCCTAGCTTCTGGTGGTTCATTGGCAATCGTTGGCATTCCTTGGCTTATAGATCTTTGCCTTCACTTCACCTGGCATCCCACATGTGTGCGTGTCTTGTCTCCAAAATTCCTCTTCTTATCAAGTCATCAGTCATATTGGGTTCAGTACCCTCCTTAATCCAGTATGACCTCATTTTAACTAATTACATCTGCAACAACTCTGTTTCCAAGTAAGGTCATATTCTGAGGTAAAGGCGGGGGTGGGGAGGTTAGGGCTCCAACATATGAATGGGGCAGAAGGGGGCCACAGTTCAACCCATAACCGTCCCTCTTCTGCACATCAGCCTTTCAGACATAAGAAGAAGGCCCCTGTGTTTCCCTGAGGCTTCTCCTTCTTGTTTAAAAACCTCCAGCTTTTTGCCAGACTCTCCTGTCCTGGGAGTCTCTTCCGAACACACCCCTCTCTTTGTCAGTGGCTGAGAGGGTGGCAGTCTGCCAGCTGGGCTCTGAGGACCCGCTCCCTCGGCCCAAGACTCTACTTCATGTCAGCTCGGTGAGTCCACACTCCCGGCTGCCTAGGTATGCAGAGCTTGACTCGTGTTAACCACAGACTGTACTAATCCTCCCCGGTCTCTATCACACAGATTGCTCTTAAGCCTGGACTCCTCCACCCAGTAAGATGCTGATTCCCTTTCCAGAACATCAGTGAAACAACCCTGGCCAAAGAGAGATCCTTTTGGCGCTTTGCTGGAAACTTCCTGTCCAGGTCTGAGGCAGTGCCACCTATTTGTGAGTCATTTAGTCACTTTCCAATTCCCGTTACTGCAAACCCTTTTCTAGTCTTCATATCAAATCCATCACAAAAGCAAAGATCTGGGACTTCCCTGGTGGTACAGTGGTTGGGAATCCGCCTGCCAATGCAGGAGACTCAGGTTCGATCCCTGGTCGGGGAAGATCCCACATGCCACAGAGCAACTAAGCCTGTGAGCCACAACTACTGAGCCTGCGAGCCACAACTACTGAGCCTGCACTCTAGAGCCCACGAGCCACAACTACTGAGCCCGTGAACCATAACTACTGAGCTCGCATGCTGCAAGTACTGAAGCCTGCGCACCTAGAGCCCATGCTCCACACAAGAGAAGCCACCGGAATGAGAAGCCCGTGCACCGCAATGAAGAGTAGCGCCTGCTTGCCGCAACTAGAGAAAGCCTGCGTGCAGCAATGAAGACCCAATGCGGCCCCCCAAAATAAATAAAAATAAAGAATATATAATTAAAATAAAATATAATCAAAAATAATTTATAACAAAGAAAACGAAGATCTATGGAGTGCTTCGAAGCCACCTCATTTGCTAATCCTGAAGCTGAAATTTTAGAAGATATCCAGTTTGTTTGGCAAGCTCGGTTTTTCATAAACACTCTGTGTTAACTTCTCATTGCCCTGTTGTCTTGCTCACTGAGCCTTTCTCTCTTAAGATTTGTTCCATTTTCTTGCAAAATAGTGAAATTCCCAGTTCTCTGTTTTCCCTGGATTATTTCCAGGGAGATAATGCTTTCCTATTTTGGAAATCGGTCCCACATGTCTTCTTTTAATACTTCTGATAAATCCCCTGATCATGATTCATAGTTTTCAGTCCTTTAATAAGTGGGCTTCTTAAGCAATTGTTTTGATCAGTTTTCTAATTTGGGCTTGGGGAGGGCAGTTACTTCAAATCTACTGATCTGTACTCTTTCCAAGGGCACCCTTTCCTGGGTAGGCTTCCTTTGTAGATATCAAAGAACTAAGGCAGGGCCAAAAGAAATCTGGGAGTGGAAGTAGAGTAAACCAAGTGGCAGGCTTCAGAGGAAAAAAAATAGCCAACTCTGTTTTCCTAAATTCTTTTGGGGAGAATATGAGATAGGGGAACTAGAAGGGGTTCAGAGTGGAAAATACTGAGGAACAAGAAGGAGAAAAGTAGAGAAGACATGGCATAAGGGAAGCTGAATTGCCTTGGTGTATGAAAATGAGATAACCCCACCAACCCAAGCGACATCCAGGTGGTGAGTTCAGGCCCTATCCTTCCAGGACAAGTTTTGGAATCTCTGGAGAGCCGTGGTGTCCCTTGTGTATTTGACATGAAGAGCAGGACATTATTTATCACCCTCCCCTCTATGCTACAACATCAGTTTTTAGGAATCAGTGTGTAGTATTCAACAGTAATTATTTCTATTTCTCATTTAGCTTTAAAACTAGCAATTAGCAATTTAAAAAGGGAAATCTCAATTTTAAAGATATTATTCAAAGTCAGCAAAATACTTCATGTGTGCACTAAAATGTATGTGTATTAAAGAAAATATTACACCTCACAGTTTGCACTCTGTTTCATGGCCTTGAATTTTTAAAACAAGAACTCTAAGAGGTCATGTAAAAATAACAGAATTCTGTTGTTTCATCTTTGCCATCTTGTACTATTGCCGTCTTTTTCTTCTATTGTTTAAATGCAGGGATATGTTCTGTCACAGGAGTTGAACACAAAAACAGCACCCAGTGTGAATTCAAAGGCTCCCTAACCAAGAATTTACTCCCAAAAGGAACATGAATGTGTGTCTGCCTGTATTAGAGACTGCATGGATGAAAATTTCTGAATTAGCTTCCATGAAAAATATGTTTATTAAGTGATAAGCAATAAAAATGTGCATATATATGTGTATATATGTATATATATGTATATATATATAACTAAAACTCAACAGTAACTGCAGCAATTATTTAACTTAGACCAACAAAAGACTTTTGGGGGTGGGAGGAGGAATATTTTGTCATTGGCACTTTTTAGAATCACTGGCACATGGTGAAAATAAAAGTTGACCAACATCACACCTGTAGTTGTGCCGTCCTGCTCTTGCTACCCTCGGGGGCCACTGCTGGCCCATCATGGGGGTGGTAAGCAGGAGAGCGTACTCAGATATGCCCAGAGGACTGTTGCAGGCAAGGAAGAATTAGGGCCTGAAATAAGGGTCTGTGTTGTTTGAAGGGTAAAATTACGCATTGTTATTTCGTTCCACATATTTCTGCTTTGTCTCTGTAGCTCTACAGATATCTTCAGGGTGCTGCCATCTAGAGACGTTTGGAGGGCCCAGACCCTGTTTGTGCTTCTCTGTATTACCCGCCTCCTCTGCCTGCCCCCTGGGTGTAGCACAGTGCTTGGTTCACTTCACTGCTCTGTAAGTGTCCACTGATAATATTTCTCTAATCAGTATTTTCAACAGTTTAAAAGCAACCCGTCCTCTCTGTGCCATGTGAAACGAATCACACCCTCTCGTCTTGCGTTTATTACCTACACCAGTGGGCTTGCTCTTCCCTAACACGTTATGTAAGAGACTTTCATTCTCTGCAACCCTATTAGCTCACTTTCACTGCGTCAGCTTCCACTGCCTTGGAAGACCGAGGCAGGGGAAGGAAGAAAGAAGGCGGGAAGTGGAAAGAAGACCCCCGAAGATTTCACTGAGTTGACTCCACCTATGATCATTTAGATACAGGTTCTTAGACCCCCAGGCCTGGCGAGGTTCCCATTATCTTTACAAAATGCAAGTGACATATCCATAGAGGTATCGCGGGGCCCACGTGGGAGTGCTTGAGGGAGCTGGAAGCTGCAGCCTTTCAGAAACTCTGCAGGCCCTCGTCTGCCTTCCTTGAGAGAGGAGATTCAGCTCTGTGAGTTGGAGCACTTCCTCCTGCCCACCTCCAGACCCTGCAGTTTAGTTCTTCATTAAAAGAAGGTCCAGAGAAGGGCTTAAACACAAAACTCCCCATAATGGTGAATACTCAGAATTACTTTCCACCTGATACTGCTTCATTTAATTGGACTAAAGCAGGCTCCCCTGGCTCCGGGCTCCCTTGAAATCCTGCCCAAATTTGTGGGGCTCCTGCGTGGGCCTGGGTAAATATGAGGCAGGTGTGCCAAGGGGCTGCGAGCTGGGCTCCCGTGAACTGTAATGGTTGCTGCATGGCTGATTCCCCAGCTCCTCCACCCTCCCGCTAAATCCCAGGACCCTCCCTACTTATGCAAAGAGCAGGCTCCCCAGTGCTGCCTTATGAAGAAGTGGTAGAGCAATTTCATTTAATATTGCTGGTGCTTCCATTAACCTGACTGTATTGCTCTCCATCCTCAATTTAAGACGCCCTCTTTCTCTTGATTATCGTTGTATTTCAGAGCACCTGAATGTCCTCCCCAGACCTCTAAGCCAGCCTGGAGTAAGTTGCTGATTGAAAGCTCCAGTTCCTTGAGGTTTTCTGGCTTTAGAGTAATGCGACCTTCACGTGCCCCACCCCCAGGCCTTGGAAACCAGCCTGGGTCTCCATTTTGCTCTGAATGGGGCTCCTTCTCGTGTGCTCTGATGTTCTCTGTATTCACTCTCACCTCTATTTCTCTTCCTCCCTCCCTCCCTCCCTCCCTCCCTCCCTTCCTCCCTTCCTTCCTTCCTTCCTTCCTTCTCTCTTTTCTTTCATCATTCTTTTTGTCATTAAGGTTTGCAGGATAAGGAAGTGTTTTAGAGTTTTGTTGGATGTGGGTAGACAGAAGTGTGTTATGAACTATTTTTACTCTGTATGATTGATTGATTCAATTGGTAATTCAGTAAGTGTGTGTTAAATGCCTACTATGTGTCAGGCACTCTTGTAGGTCCTGTAGGTGAATCCGGAGCCCAACTGGTAAAGGCTATGCTTTCATGAAGCTTAAATTCTAGCAGCAGATGATGATAAATGATGTGAAGAAAAATAACACAGGGTAAGGAGCTGGAGAGTGATGGGGAGCCCCCCATGCGTGCCCTTGTGTCCATACATGGTCCTTTGAATGACAGAGGCCTCTCTACATTTAAATCCTATATTAAGGGTGATGGTGGGAGTGAGCTAAGAATACTTTTTCTGGGGAGAGTACAACTGGCAGTGTACCTGAGCCAACAGCCCCCTCCCCATAGCTTCCCTGCCATGGCTTGCAGGAAGCTGAGGCAGGGCCCCCAGGAGCACAACCCCAAACTTTCCTGTGGAGTGCAGCCCTGGGAGGATGAGGCATTGATACGACTACAGAAGACAAAATGGTGAGGCATCCTGCCCCATCCTGACACTACATCAGAACCCTCATTCCATCACCACTCCCTTGCCAAGCTCTAGGAAAAGGCCACTGCCCCCATCCCTTGCATCCTGTGGGCAGCCTAGGCTTCAAGGAAAGTTGTCGTTTCAAACCTATGATAATTGGGGTGAAGGCTGCAGCTAGATTCCTCCTGGCCCCTAATGTCTTCAGGGAGTGGTCCACTGCAGCCTGGCCAAAGGAGAGCACAGTTCTCTGACCTCAGCAAAGAATGGGAAACATGGGGTCAAATGCTCAGAGGAGGGGATGGTTCTCTAAGAATAAGAGGCCAAGATAAAGATATGGCTCAGAGAGGGAGAAGAATTATATGCCTTCCATGACGATGGGTCTTTAGGCCTCTGTATACAGCTAAGGAGGGATAGACGGAAAGCTACGGAGCTGGTCAGACTTGGGGTTGGGTCCTGGATCCACAAGTCTCAAGCTGTCTGGTTGTGGACAGCTTACTAACCCTCTCCGAGCTGGTAGTGTCCTCGCTGGTAGAATGGGCCAGTCACACCTTATTCATTTCCTGGGATTTTACTTAAGTAGGAATACACCCTTATTTTTTGAAGCCTGAAGATTTTAGGGGTGAAATAGCATGTCTATAATTTACTTTTAAAATCCAAAAAATCATATTGTGAAGTAAATATGGTATCTTTTTCTCTTCTCCGGAGAACCTCTAGCCAGCACAACATTTACCCACTTTTATTCAAAATCTAGGTAACGTCATTCATTGTCTTGGTTTAAAAACCATCTACTAGCCAACAATGCTGTATTTTTATCTCCAAGCCAGACCTCTCTTAGGAACTTCAGACTCAGATATTCAACGGCCAATTTGACGTGTAAAAGCTAGCATGTCCCAAGCGGAATGCTTGATTCCCCATCCCAGACCTACCCCAACAAAAAAATTCCACTGCCCTTCACAGATGTAGAGAACAAAGGTATGGACACCAAGGGGGGAAAGTGGCAGGGGTGGTGGTGGGATGACTTGGG
Source organism: Mesoplodon bidens (assembly GCF_964165515.1). Taxonomy (NCBI): domain Eukaryota; kingdom Metazoa; phylum Chordata; class Mammalia; order Artiodactyla; family Ziphiidae; genus Mesoplodon; species Mesoplodon bidens. Next base: position 62,883,920 of record NC_138162.1, on the reverse strand, counting down.
AGACTGAGATTGGCCTATATACACTAATATGTCTAAAATAGATAACTAATAAGAACCTGCTGTATAAAAAATAAATAAAATTAAATTTAAAAAAATTCCACTGCCCTTATTCCAAATCTCCATCTCTGGGCCCCCTGGTACCTTGCTTCTCAGTCATAGGTACCAGGCTATTCCTTTTGCCAACCCCTCTGTGGCCTCTTTGTGAGGCCCTCACGCTTCCATCTCTGCCCATCACTGCCCCAGCCTCCTCGTTGCTCCAGCAGCATCCCAGTGCCCTTGAAAGGCAGATCGGCTGACCTGGGCATGAAGGGTACCTATGCTCCAACACAGTGTTCTGCACATGTGTGCATGTGTTAAGCACACGTTTCATGCTCAGTCTTTTATTTCTCTTGCAACAAATGCTGCCTCTAGTTTGCCCATCCAACAACTCCTGCAAAATGGGATGGTGCCAACCTTGACAGCAGACCATAGACCGTTGCTTGCCGTGTTGGACCCCATTAGAAGCCTTCTCCTTGCACTTTTTGAGGTGGTTTCTTGCTGTTGTTGAGGTCAGCATTTGGACCAGCTTTGAACATGGAAGCCTCGCCCATTCCAAGGCGATTCTGGCTTTCTTATCAGACTCTGCCCTAATGGGAAGTGAATGCTGCAATCACAGGGCGCACTCCGAGGTCACAATTACGTAAGGATTATTAATGAAGCAACAATGTCAAAATTGTGTGAAATCAAACTCAGATTTAAGTACTTAAAATAAACAGATATAAAGTAACAGATGTCCTGTTTTGTTCTCAGATGATTTCATCCCTTGTTAAAAATAAATGTCTGGCTTGAAAGGAGAAAAAAAATTAAAGGGAACTTTACTTCTATGTTAAAAATTAATTGAATCCAGAGGTTGGTAAAGTTGGTAAGTGGTGTGGGTTTTTCTTTATTTTTTTTCTTAAGGCAAAGACATATTTGTGTTGATTTTTATTTCAGCGAGTAATAAATTCATTGCACAGCCCCAAATTTGATAGACCAAACTCACGTCCTTTGAAACCCAAAGGGAAAATTTCTCCATAGTTATTATGTAGATAAGAATGGGGCCCAGTATATCCATCTGAGGAGAATTTAGTTCCATGCTAAACCCCAAAGGATGCAACAGCAGAGGCTTCAAAAATCACAGGTCCTGATTGTCATGCTCGCAGCCCTCAGAATCCCATTGAGGTGATCTTGCCTTGGAATTTCAGTGTGGAATTCCCAGAGAAGACTCCTACTGAAATTAGTAATGGGAAAGGCAAATTAGGTCATCTTGTCCGTCCCCCTGCCAGCTTCCTACACTGTGGTTAATTTTCTCCTCCTTTGATCAGATACATTTTAAATGTTTCAGGAGATGGAAATTGCACCAGTTGGCTCCCTCTAGAGTTCCACGGTCTACTGAAGTTACGGGACTCGATTTTCTGCCTGTGAGACTCGGTGGGAATTTTTCCAAGAGTGGAAGACTGTTTGTGAGCTGGGGGCTGCCTTTACCTGCCCCAAATGTCTCCTCATTGTTCTGGTTACGGCCCAATTTGGAGGGTTTAGAAATCCAGAGAAATGTTCATCCGTCCAAAATCACAAAATGGCCCTGGAACATTCAAAGGAAATAATTTATTTGTAGATTCTGAGTAAAAACACAGGGGGATTGATACTGATGCCCTTGAATAAAAGATGGAGCAGCTCATAGCCCTGATGCTGGCTCTCTGTGCAAGAGAATTACATGTAGCAACATTTATTGGAGGGGATAAATAATCCAGATAAAGAAATTGTGTTTCCAGGCAGAAAAGACGTGTTACTAAACTGTTAGCCACTTTGAAAAGTAAAAATACTTTGTATTTTTCAATCAGTTAAAATTACATTACCTTTATTTCCAATCCCCATCTCTGAACCCCATGCCGGAACAAACCAACATTAGATTAGTAATGAAAAGTAAAGGATGGGGTAGTGGTGATGGTTGCACAACATTGTCAATGTACTTAATGACACTGACTGGTACACTTAAAAATGGTTGAAATGGGGCTTCCCTGGTGGCGCAGCGGTTGGGAGTCTGCCTGCCGATGCAGGGGACACGGGTTTGTGCCCGGGTCCGGGAAGATCCCACGGGCCACGGAGCGGCTGGGCCCGTGGGCCATGGCTGCTGGGCCTGCGCGTCCGGAGCCTGTGCTCCGCAGCGGGAGAGGCCGCAGCAGTGAGAGGCCCGCGTACCGCAAAAAAAAAAAAAAAAGGAAAAAAACCAAAAATGGTTGAAATGGTTAAGGAAAGCGGGGGGCTGGTAAAAAAAATGAAGCCATTCTAACTCTGTCAGAGGTAAGCATTGGACACTTTATGCAATGGGTAGAGTGAGTGGAAGGGGAGGGTCTAGTTTTGCTCAGACTCGCTTCACTTCTCTCCACTTGACTCTGTAGCTTCTCCACAGACCGTGGGTGAGCCAAGATGTCCCCTAAGTCTCCCCAGCTTCAGCATGTGCCTCCTTTGTGGCAGACACTTCTATTGCCAACTCCTCATTTGTTCTCCTTTCTGCCTAACTAACAGAACCTGAACTGGGATTTTCAGTGTCACTTCACTCAACCATTACAAATAATTAAAAACCGAAAGCTCACTTCCCGCCTCCCCTGCAGCTGGCGGCTGGCTGTGTGACTCACTTCTGACCAATGAGATGCAGGCAGCGTTCCTGGGGAGGGTAGCCGCCTCTGTGCCGCTCTGTGTCCCTTTGCCTTCCGCCTTCTTCCTTTCGCTCCTGTGTGGTTGTGATGCCTGAAGGAGCAGCAGCATCCTGCAACTATATGGATGACACAGAAAGAGAGAAGGCAGGTGGTGACATTACATACTTGCCATACTCTGCCACTTGTAGGGGCAGAAAATGCTCCCTTCTTCCCTTCTAGGTTCTATGGCTGGTCTCATAATTAAATTGACATAAAACAGATTAACCGGAGAAAAACAAATTTAATTTCATATGTACAGAATTCCCAAAGATGTGAGACTCAAGGACAAATCAGGTAATTGAGCTTATGTGCCATCCTAAGCTAAGAAATGGGATAGGGGTCTGTGGCTTCAAAGGTGGGAGGAGGGCGATTCACAGGACAATAAGAAGAGCAGATGTTTGGTAATTAGAAATTTGCTGTGCCATGCAAACAGGCCTTTCAGATAAAAACGTTATAACTTTTTTTTTTTTTTGGTATAGGCCCCTATCTAAATTCTTTTAGATAGTTAAGGGAGAGGTAAAAGTTTTCCCTGAGTCTGCTATGTCTTGATTGCCTTCAGCTCAAAATAATCCACATGCCAAAGTGGCATATTTTGGAGCGGCATGTTCTGCTCCCCTTCACCCTGGGCAAATCAACACTCCGTGCGCGCGCGCGCGCGAGTGTGTGTGTGTGTGGTTTTCCTGGAACAAGTAAACACCTTTACTTGTTTAAGCCAGGGCAGTATGGCTTTCTGTTATAGCCCAATGCGTTCTTAATTGATGCAAGTTCTATATTTTATGTTATATGAAATTCCACGTTACTCCTTTGAATGAAGTGCTAATGGACAGTATTAAAATACAAATACTCTTTGAGAGAAGAACATTTTAAGTTGTAACAAGCCACTGACATCTTCCTGCAAGTGAGTTCATCGAAATAGCTATCCGGTCCAATAGCAGGGGGCTAAAGAATAGCCAAGGGGACAGATGGGCTTTGATGGAAGGGAGGGGATTTCTGTCCCCACTGGGTCACTATAGTGATGGAGTCCTGGGGTTTGGGGGTTGGGGGTCTTGGGGGAGGTGGGCAGTGCTTGAGGAAAGATGAATGATTACAAAGGATGTGGGAAAGGCCAATTTTGTCCTTGAATTCATCTCCTGAAGAGGACACTTCAACTCCGAGCAGTACCTGATGGCATTGTGGGTCCACAGGAACTGCCCTCAGACATTTAGAAGGGAGATGGGAGAACTGCATAAATATTGCCTTGAAAGTTGAGACTTTAACAGGAGATACCTCTGATTACAGTTTCTTTTCCTAAGGAAAAGGTACTTCCCTCCCCCGTTGCTACCTCTTCATACCTCCCCTGCTTTAAGAGCCTGCGCACACCCCTTCCCTTCCCCAAGACCCTGACAGCATGCCTGTGCTGGCTTCACAGCCCTTTCCTCCCTCGTGTCTCAGCCTCTCCTGGTTGAACGTCCCCTAGGGCTGGCCTGGCTTTTTTTATTTGTCTTAGTATCTCTTGCAGTGCCTTATGCCTGGTGGCCTTTTTTTTTTTTTGCGGTACACAGGCCTCTCACTGTTGTGGCCTCTCCCGTTGCGGAGCACAGACTCCGGATGCGCAGGCTCAGCGGCCATGGCCCACGGGCCCAGCCGCTCCATGTCATGTGGGATCTTCCTGGACCGGGACACAAACCTGTGTCCCCTGCATCGGCAGGCGGACTCCCAACCACTGCACCACCAGGGAAGCCCAGGTGGCCTTTTTTTAAGTTAACATTTGTTGAGTGCTCACGGTAAGCCAGGCACCATTCTAAGCCACTTACAGGAACCCCTCCTTCAATCCTCAGTCCTCGGTTCATCTCTATCCCCAGCCAGGGACGAGGCCCTCAGTGTTGGCCTGTCAGAGAAGGGCCTGTCTGCTGTGTAATCACCCTGGGCCTGTTCATCCTACCCCCTTCCTCTTCTCTCAAACTCTCACTCAACTTTATCTCCCTGCTCTCCCAATGACAGTGCCATGCCCTTGGCTACTCTGCTGCTACAAGATATACCATCCCTATAAAGCTTTTAATGGAGGAAATGAATTCATCAGGCTCAAGTTAAGAGGTAAGAAAGCAAGGGTCTCTTCTAAAGAAGAGGGCCCACCGAAATCAATCCTGCACAGCACAGGGGAGGAAGACCCTATCGCTGAGCGCCTAAACAACCCCAATAAAATAGTTTGCTGGGGGAAGCAGGGTTGCTCTTGATGGTGCAGAGTTAAATACATGGATTTAGGCATCAGATAGCCCTGGTTTATGTCCCACCATGCCACCATGGGATCGTGGGCCAGTCACTTAGTGTCTCTTAGCCTCAGTTTCCTCCTCTGTAAAACAGGAGTATAGTCCTAAGAGCTCACATCTCCTATGTTTCTGTGAGAGTTCAGTGAGAGAATCAAAATGACGCAGTTGGGGTTGTTCATCAGGGGGAACTGAATACCAGAGATTACTGAGGTTGGGACGGGCTGTTGGAGCAAAAGCAGGAAGGCGGTGTTACCCAGAGAGGTTAGGAACTGCAGGAAGACCCTACCCTTTGAGACAGGAGGAGCAAAAGAGCAGGTGGGGTTACCCATGCCTGCAAGCGCTGTCTCACGAGGCCAGTGCTGTCCTACAGCTGGAGCCTCCACCGCTGCCGCAGTGAGGAAGCACGAGGCTGAGGCCGCAGGAGCCCAACAAACCCGCCAGCGCTGCCACTCACCAAACAGGTACGGCGGTCACCTGGACCAGACAGTTAATTAGTTAACATATGGATGTAATGACTTCTCCCTTATCCCCACTTCCCAAGGTGCTGTGACTGCTTCCCCATGACAGGACCTATCCCAAGCTGGCAAGGAACTCTGGGAAATGTAGTTTTCAGGCTTCCAAATCTTGGATGCAGAGGAGAAAATAAAGGAGTGAGTACAAAGCGAAGAACCAACTAAGCAATCACCAACACCAGCAGTTACACAATTCAAGCACTTGATTATGTTAATTATCATCACCCTCGTCATTCCTGTTATTACTGTTCCTGCAACCAACAAGCCGTGGGACCTCAGTCAAGTTATTTCACCTCTCCTGGCTTTCATTTCTTTATCTTTAAAGTGAAGGATTTGGACTGGATGAGTACTGGGTCCCTCCCAACAAATAATTTGCTTTTTTCCCTCATTTATTCAATCAACAAACATTTGCTGAGGACCCAAGTGTGAGCTGGGCACCAAGGTAAAATCAGCAAGATCAGGTTTGTACTAAAGGTCACTGTCTAGTGACAGAGACAAACAAATGAGTAATCATGAGCTCTTCCAGCTAGTTAAGAGCAAAACAAACTGACTCCCAGGCCAGTGCTCTTTTCTGTTTATTTCCTTACCTCCCTAATTTTCTAGCAAATTCCACAGTCAGGGAGAATTTCTTCTTCTGGCTCCAGGTGTGCACATAACAGATAGTCCCTTTCTCCAATAAGCTCCATTTCCCACTGTCCATCATCTACCCCCTCCCCCAACCTGGGCCCCAATATCAACTTGTCAAGGATGTAGCAGGGAGGTGAGCTGCAGGGAGGTGAGCTGCAGAGTGGGTCGTCTGCCTGGGGCCCTGGTCAGCACCTGCAGAGCGCTCAGGGTAATAAGGGATGTAAAAATATGAATGCTCTGGGTCTCCATGATTTCCCTGTTTGCCCAATCTGTCATTGTGCTACCCACAGATTTCCCACTATTGCTCATGACCCTAATGTGGGGTGGGAGACCCTGTGTATTCCATCTCTTACTCCTGCTCACTCTGAATGCATTTCAGATATTGCCGTGGAAACGTCAATTCCCCAAGCCAAGAAGACCCCTGTTTCCCAGAAGCTACTTCTACAAACTCTAGAATATAGATGAGCCTGGCCCAATCACGCGCTACATCTCGACCCAGTGGATTTGCAGCACACCTGCATTGGAGGTAAATCGATTGGTGCTTCTTAATCCTGCATACTACCAGGCAGGTTCTCCCCTACTCATTGAAGCTTAGTAGCAACATGCCCTTCACTGTAAAGAGAATTTTTGTCCTCTCACTTGGGACTAAAGGTCAAAGTTTAAATCTATATTTAATGCCATTTTCTGAAAACTGGATTTGTGATTCCCTTTATGTTGGTATTACATATCTTAAGGGATTTCAAGGGGAGGAATCTGGGAAGCCCAGTTTCTGAGAATGACCTTTACTTTAAATGTGTAAATAGGATGGAGCTTGTGTTTTTGCTTTTTAAACCTTTTAATTGTGCTTCCAAAGACAGTTCTGGAAAGCATGGGCTGTGCTGAGCGGTTACTCAGAAGCCACTTTGAAAAGAAGAGACTTTGATTTTTGTCTTATACAGATGAAAGGCCAAAGGTTAATGACTTCTGCTCTGTTGGCCTGCTAGGGACAGTTTCTTCTGAAGCTTTGTACCTTGAGCTACAGTGATCCCACATTAGAATATGCAAATAGTACGGCCTTTAACTGCCTCGGAAAAGGGAAAGTTCAAATTTACTTAATTCTATTTTTCCTCTGAATTTTATAAGACATTATTGAAGTGGTATCAGAATATCATTCAGAATGTCAGTTTTAGAATATTTCAAATATTTACCTACAGGTTTTTTAAATGGCTGCTTTCACAGTCTGAATGTGGCACTTAAGGCAGTTATAAAATTGACTTTCCTTGCACTTCATAAGCTCAAACTTGCATGTTTAAAAGGTAGCAATTGGGATTTCTCAGTTTGCAAACAGTCTCCAGGCATGGCTAGATAGATAGATAGATAGATAGATAGAATTCCAATAATTAATAAATATATCATGATAAGCTTATTTTTTAAAAAACAGATTGTAATGTTATTATCACATAATCTCCAACTCTCAGACTCCTAAAATTTGTCACTTGTTATTTTGAAACTAGATGTGATTTATCCTTCATGGTTGTTGTATGACCAGGCCACCCAAGATGGCTGTTCTCTTGCTCTCTGTACATCCCCTGCTGGACCAGCACCTGCTTCACCTACACCTTACTCACAGGACGGACCTTCCTACATACTTGCATTGGCCCCAGCTGGTGATTGTTCTAACCGTTGGAGTAAAACATCTCCACCTGTTAGTTTATCGAAGTGGTGGTAAGGGGCGTGCCCCTCTGCTGGTTTCCCTGGTAACTGATGAGCCAACCTGATATCAGTTCCCCCTATAGCCTTCCCTCCCCTCTGGGAGCGAAGCCTGCTGTCCTGTTGTGCCCCTTATCTGCGGCACACGGTGAGGTGTGGCTCCAGGACCTCGCTTCAGACGTGTAAGTCCCTCATCCATTAAATCATTGATGGCTCTGTCACTGACTGCGGGACCTTTTTTTAGTCTTGAGGCTGGGCAAGTACAGGGCTTGTAGGCCTGTGGGGTGCAGCCCAGCAATTGGCAGAGCAGCCCGGAGACTGAGGGAACTCCTGTGAGCGCCCGAGATGTCGGGAGATGAGGACGGGGGATGGGAAGTTGGGGGGGGGCATCCACGAACATGTGAGGCCTGAAAGTTGCAGGGGGTGGCCGTCCACTTGCATGTGGGACCCAGAAGTTCCAGAGGTGATCTCAGAAGTTGTGGGGAGATCCCAGCGTGGCTGTCCGCTAGTCTGTGAGGCCCTGGGTTGGGGGCCGCCAAGAGAGGGCAGAGGACTCCTAGAAACCCTTAAGGCTGTTGCAGAGATATTGGCCACAGCTGTGGACTGGCTGTTGCTTTTTGTATTAAGACAGACCACGGAGGCTGAGCTAACTGCCGAGGCAAAGGTTAACTTGAGTGCTGATTCTTTTTCCTCTGAAAGTAAGGCATGTGAATGTGAGTGAATATGTATTACTGTCTATCACTGTCATTTGTTTAAACTGAATTGGCTATTTAGAAATGGAAAAAAAAATCTCTGAAAATGTCCAAGATGGAACTCTTTTGACATTCTTAAACTGGTTTTTCTACACATAGGAGAGGTTAACCTTCTAGAAGGAATTGGTATTTCTCTTCTTGTGCCTTTGAGATGTAAATGATCTACCTGGGCTCTCAGGAATTTTAACCTAATCCCTACTAGTGAAGGAAAAAAAGGAGGCCTCTTAAACTCTAGCAGGAAAACTGTGAGATCTCTGTCTATATAGATACATATATGTCTATGTGTACCTTATAAATATGAGGTGTCTCTGCCTGCAAATGGCATTGCCAAGATTGGTTCGTGGATGAGCTCTGTTTCATTGGCTTAAGAAAAAAATTAAGTATGATGCCAAAAACTTTGCCTCTGTGCACCAGTGCCAAATCAAAGTTCAGAGACAGAATTTTGAGTGAAGTAGAAAAGAATAGCTTATTGCTTTGCCAGGCAAAGGGGGCCACAGCGGGCTCATGCCCTCAAAACTGTGTGTCCCAATCTGGGGGGATTTGGCGAGGAGTTTTATTCAAGGGCGGAGTTGCTGATAAGGATGCGGGTGTGTGCAGGGTCTGCATGCCTTTAATCTGGCCTCAGGTGGTCTCCTGATGAGCTCAGTGATTCTCGAGGTTATCAAACTGTGACCTTCTCTCTGGAATGAAGAATGCTTCATCAAGTAGTTAACATCTTCCACTTGTTGGGGTTTTAGTTCTGCAGAAGAGCTCAAAGATATTGTTGTGTGTATCCCTGGAGGCAGAGCCAGGATCCTGCCCCAAGGCTGCACTATTGTTTCTTGGCTGCTCCTCCCTTGTCTCTGCATCCCCTTCCTTCCCTGATTAGCAACTGTTTGAACCTGCCCTTTGGAACTCAGGGAAGGTCATGGAGGCTGACGCCTATTCCCTATGTGCAAGAAACAGGGGACACAGAAAGATTTCTGTGCCCAGGAGCCCCACAGGGCCCTGCTCAGTTTCAAGTGCTTACATAAATTCTCAGAATTCAGTCTTGAAGCTGAGCAAGTATAGGGCTTTAGGCCTGTTGGGTGCAGCCCAACAGTCATATTGATAGAAGGGTGGCTCTGGAATTAGATTTCTCATTACTCAGCAATGTAACAAAATCTGGCCCTAGGAAGTTCCCTGTCTGGATCCTTCCAGACTGTTCTGCCCCCATGCCCTCCTGTCAGTCCTACAGCTGACTGGCCAGCCCATCTCCAGATGCTTTCTCTCTGCACAGTATCTATCCATGATGCCCTCTCAGCGGTTACTTTTCTACAGATGAGGCCCAGGAAAGGGCACACCTTGCCCAGATTCAATTCAAAAGTGGCAGGACCAGGTTTCATCCCCTGGCCTGTCTGACCCAGAACACACACCCTCCCCTTGATTCCACTGTGCTCTGAAATGAAGTTCACTGGGCTCTCTCCTCTGAAAAAAAAGACACTCTTTCCCCCAACTGGCCCCTCCGCCCCCCCCCACCCCGTACGCGGGCCTCTCACTGTTGTGGCCTCTCCTGTCGCGGAGCACAGTCTCCTGATGCGCAGGCTCAGTGGCCATGGCTCACGGGCCCAGCCGCTCCGCGGCACGTGGGATCCTCCCGGACCGGGGAACGAACCCGTGTCCCCTGCATCGGCAGGCGGACTCTCAACCACTGCGCCACCAGGGAAGCCCCGCCCCCTTTTTAAGAGAGGCATTTCTTGCAACATTTATTTTTTACTTTCATCCACACCTGTCCCTCGGGTGCCTCCTCCCAGCCCCCTGCTTCCTCCCTCAGAAAGCAAACTCACAGACAGGTCATGACAGAAATGGGCTGGTGTTTCAGCCACTTTAACGACCAGATCAGGTGTCTCTGTGGTCAGCACTAAGCTAGCCAGATGCAACAAAGCGGTACATGCCTGGGGCAAGTTTGTTCAATTTATAGCCACAGTGAACTTCAGTTTTCCGAGACACATCTCCATATTCCCTTTATGATTGCCTCAGACTTTCCCCTGCCTCTCGCGGTCATTTATGCCTTACCCATCCCCCTCCCGCCAGCAGCCAGCAACCTGCAGCCCCTGAATACCCCTTTGGGATATGGCAGCTCTCCTGCCTCTGTCCCTTCGTCATTTTCCTGGTTGGTCTTTGTTACTTCATTCTTGCAACTGGGCTCCTCCCATTGTCTCCCCACCTTTGTCCCTTTGCCCCCAAATAGCTGTCGCTGAAACCACTGTTGACCCTTGCCTTTCCAGCACTGCCGTTCTCCTCTGCCCTGCATCCTTTGTTTAACTGCGGCTGCCTTAGGCGAAGCTGATTAAACTCGCCTCCACTGCCACGCTTCTTCCCTGGGGCTTTGTGCTACCTCTGGCTTTCTTCTTACCTATCCTGTGATCTTTTACCTTCTGTTCTCCCAGCTCCCTTCAGTTCTCCCTCTGCACTTTGTTTCTATCTGACCCCCTCTATCCCTTCACTTTTAACTGTAGCCGATTTGAGGGAATGTCTTAAAAAAAAAAACAAAAAAAAACCCTGAAACACTGTCTTCCCTCTATTCCCTTCCATCTCTCTCCCAGCTCCTCCTTTCTCTTTTAAGTGAAGTTGCCACCATGTCAAACTAAAATCGAGTTTTATTGTTTTTGCCTGAGGCCCTTCCCTCTCTCATTCCTAACTCCTAATCTCCAAGCCTAAAGTACTCGTATGGTTTCTCGGATTGAGACCCTCTTTTCCTTTTTTCCAAAGGATCTCCAGAGGTCCTTCTTCTACTCCGTTCTCAGCAGGAATGTCTTCATTTAGGGTCTGTGTCTCATACACCTGGGTTAATGATATTCTTAACTTTTCATCGTGTAGCCCAAGACGAAAACCAAGACTGCCACCTTTGAGGCCCTCTTGGATGGCTTGTGTAGTTGTAAACACGTGAGAAGTGTCTTGTTCGTGGCAGCCATGTAATAAATACTGATGCAGCATAGAACTAGGTAGGAGTGTGGTTTCTGGAGTCTGGCAGATAAAGGTTCAAATCCTGCTAGATTCCTTAAAATCTCCCCATTCCTTCCTCTGTGAAGGATACATTATAATAAGAGTACCTATCTCATGTGCTTATTGTAAGGAGTAAGTGACATAATGTGTACAAAAGTTTAGCCACTAGTCTGGTACAAAATACTGCTCAAGAACATTAGTTGTTATTAAATACTATTTAATAGACAAGGAACAAATTCCATGGGATAGAGTTGTACCTTCTTAAAGCTTAACTTCTGACTCTAATTAAAAAAAATAAATCTCTGCTTATTTCTGGGTTTAATTGACTGAAAGTGGTTCCCGTTGTTTCTTAGGCCCAATTTCTAGTTCTTGCCTATGATGCACATTTTGGGTCTGAACAGTTCAGTGTGAAACAGGCAGCCTCCCAGCTTTGTCCAAAAATCCCTAAATTCCCCTCTTCACCCTCTATATGTGGCCTGAGAGAGAGCTTTGAGGTGCCCAGGGGACAAGTTTATACCTTAGGAAAGAATTATTTTTAACTTGCTTGACCTCCAGTCCAGCTCCATGCGCTATATACATGTCACTTAAGGGCAGTCACAGGAAAGGCATGGGCACAATTCTTCCACAGGAGAAGCTGTATTCTTTTAACGCTTTTAATTAAATTGGCCAGTAAATTCAATAAGCATTTTAAAGAAGGGTCAATTCAATCAAAGAAACAAGGCATTTAGTATAGCCACAGGTTTTGTCTTTTTTTGGTTGTTTGTAGATGAGCCATCATTGCAACTGAGACAAAAATGACTGCATCTGGATTCTATCAACTTTTTAAATTTTAATTTTATTGGAGTATAGCTGATTTATGGTGTGTTAGTTTCAGGTATACAGCAAAGTGATTCAGTTATACACATGCATATATTCTTTCTTTTTTAGTTTTTTTCTCATATAGGTTATCACAGAGTATTGAGTAGAGTTCCCTGTTCTAGACAGTAGGTCCTTACTGGTTGTCTTATATAGTGTGTGTATGTTCATCCCAAGCTCCTGATTTATCCCTCCCCCACTGCATGTTTCTCCTTTGGTAACCATAAGTTTGTTTTTGATATCTGTAAGTCTGCTTCTGTTTTGTAAATAAGTTCACGTGTATCTTTTTTTTAATTAGATTCTACATGTGAGTGATGTCGTATGATATTTATCTTTCTCTGTCTGACTTCATTTAGTATGATAATCTCTAGGTCCATCCATGTTGCTGCAAATGGTATTATTTCATTGTTTTTTATGGCTGAATAATATTCCATTGTATATACATACCACATCTTCTTTATCCATTCCTCTGTCGATGGATATTTAGGTTGCTTTGATGTCTTGGCTATTATAAACAGTGCTGCAATGAACATTGGAGTGCATGTATCTTTTTTGGATTATGGTTTTCTCCAGATATATGCCCAGTAGTGGGATTGCTGGGTGGTATGGTAGCTCTATTTTTAGGTTTTTAAGGAACCTCCATACTGTTCTCCATGGTGGTTATACCAATTTACATTCCCACCAGCAGTGTAGGAGCTATCAACTTACTTTAAAGCACTTTCAAGGAAGTTCCCTTGACCAAGGGCTAAGAAGTCAGCATTTCACTACCTTCTTAACAAATGATAATTTTTTTCATCACCCCTATAAAGGCAAAGTCTGAAGCCATAGCGTTAGCCATTATTCCCACAAGAAGAAAAGGGAGCCCAGTGCCGCTGTCTGAGCCAAGCACCAGCAGCCAGGACCCTCGGAGCTCTTGGTTCTGGTGCATGATTAGTTCTCTATGAAGATGCTTAGTTTCCTCTGCCTCAGCTTCTGCGTGTATAAAATAAGAATGAGTGGTGTCTAGAGTGGCCAGAGACTCATAGGCAGGAACGGGTGTCAGCGAGGCCGTACATGAAATATTCGGTGAGATTCTTGGATAAAGAATTACCAGGGATTGGACTTCCCTGGTGGCGCAGTGGTTGAGAGTCCACCTGCCAATGCAGGGGACGCGGGTTCGTGCCCTGGTCCGGGAAGATCCCACATGCCACGGAGTGGCTGGGCCTGTGAGCCATGGCCGCTGAGCCTGCGCGTCCGGAGCCTGTGCTCCGCAACGGGAGAGGCCACAACAGTGAGAGGCCCGCGTACCGCACCAAAAAAAAAAAAAAAAAAAGAATTACCAGGGATCACTTATGTGCCTTCCCACTTCCAGATTTTACCAAATCAGTTATGTTAATGCATAGTAAAAAAAAAGAAAAAAAAAAGGATAGCAAGAAGACCAAATTTTATTTGAAGAAATTTTATTTCAAGTGCAGCCAGCTGGGAAATGTTCCTCTGAGCTCCCAGCCCCATCCTACTTGCTCTTCTAACTCAGGCACGAGCCTGCAGTCTCAGGGTCACCCACTCCATGCTTCCCCCCTCCTCTCCCAGCTTTGCGTTGTAGCCTCCAATCTTATCACAATAAAAGATCACAAGGCTGCCTTTTTGCTGCTAAGTCTCAAATATGCCCTGACATTAACCCTTAGAGGCTACAAAATAGTGTCATTTTTTTTCAGCGCTGTTCTGCTATTCCTATCAGTGGGTCATCTAAGGTGCAAGAATACGCACACATACACCGGACCCCATCCCCACCACTGGCTTCCATAAAGCCTTTGAATGAGGGAGTAAGATGCCTCCAAAAATATGTTTTTTTCCCTTAATTGACATTTTTGTGAAGAAAGTTATGTAGTATTTGCAGGGCTCTCAGACTGTCTCATGCAGTGAGCCATCTTGTAGAGACAGCCCTTCCCAAACACCCTCTTACATCTCACCCCGTCCCCTCTGAAAAACGAAGGTGCGTGTTCTAGACTTTGGGGAATGGAAAAGGTCCGAACGGGCCCCTTCACTCAGAAGGCACCTGGTCTTCAGGCTCCCCGAACCTCATCCTTACCCTCCTTAATGTTTTTCTTTGTCCTGTTTCTTAAAGGAGCCAATTCGGAGCATGTGTGGAGCTGGTCTCCAGGGAGTAGCATGCTCTCACTAGTGAACCCAACTGGGGGGAAGCCAGACAGGGTCACGTCCCCCTGATCCCCTTGGTGGAACCAAGCCAGCAGTCAGCTTGGAATGTCTGAGGAGGACGACTCTGGCAGCCAATCTGATTGCACAACGCCACAACTCCTCCGGGCCATGAGTCACCCGCCCCCTGTGAGCCCACAGCACTTTGATGCAGCCCTGCTCAGATCCCTGGTCCCACTGCTGACATGCCTGTCTAGCCCATTTCCCTCTGAGTCCAGGCAGGCAGCATTACACTTTTCTATGTGTCCCCCTGTGCCTAGCATTGTGCCTGATGCTTTGGAAGCCCTCACTAATTGTCTGTCAGTTGAATGAACACAGATAAAATATCGGTTGACAATTAACCCGCTTCAAAGGATGGAGAACTCTATTTCTGGAAACTGTATTGAAGTAATTGGTTCACAGATTAAATTATTAAACTGCTTACTGGACAAATGAGTGAGTGACTTTCTTGGCACACTTTATAACAAGTGACACATCTTTGACCAGTCACCAGAAATGTGAGTTTACCTCTCAAGTGTTTATTGAGACCCATCTGCGTGCCCAGGACTGTTCAGCACGTGGAAAAGAGGAACAGGGAAAGGGAGACATAATAGAGTGAGACCCCAGCCTCGTCCTCAAGAGCATCTTAATCCTAACAAAGAGGGGCAGATTTAGAAAACTCTCTTCAGAATCCTTTTGACATCTCAAGCTGGCCCCCACATCCCAGGACAAACTTGCTGGGATTTAGACATTGCTCAGCCAGCCAGATTGGTTCCGGTCACAACATCTCAGGAGCACGTCGTGTCACAATGTACTATGGTCACATCACTAAAACATCCAGACAGGCGTTCAACCATTATGAAGCCAAACCAGAGTCTGTGGGGAGATGAGTGGTTCCAGTATAATCCCAAGTCTGAAAGCAGAAAAGGCAAATGGAGAACTTCACTGGATGCACCAACTGAAAAAGAAAAGGAGATGTGCCAGCCTCTTCCATCAGAGCTGTTGTCTCTTCCTCCTGTCTGTTTAGGTTTCCTAACCTTCTCCTAAAAGGAGAGTGTGGCTAACTTTTTTTTTTTTTTTTTTTTTGGATAACTCAACACCTATTTCCAGCTCCCTTCTTTTTCACATTCCTCTACTCTAGCAGCTGGAAAAGCTATGACTTTTCTCCTTGTGAGGAAGGGTGGTCAGTTGATCTCTGTGGCCAAGAGATGGAAGTGTGCTAGAGGCCTCTGAGAATGCTTCTGCTTTCCTGACACCTCCCCTATGTAACCCCCCTTTCTGTCTTGAATACAGACATGATGCTTCATGTTGGACAATCTTTTTATGAACATGAGAGATAGATCAAGACAAACATCAGTCCTGATATCCTTGAACCACCAAAGCGACCTTCAGACTTATTATGTGAGGAAAAAAATCCAGTTTTGTTTAAGCCACTGTTAGGTTTTCTATTACTTGCAGCTAAATACATTCTTAACTGGATTAGAAATTTAAATTTGTGCTTTCAGCTTTCCATGAGGAAGAATCAACAAAACGTCCACAGTGAACAGTAACTAGGAAAGAGAAAAATGGTAGCAGAGGGGCTGGTATCTCTGGGACCCATAAAGGCATTTGTGAAAGAAGAGCCCATTGTGGCTGGCTGTGGATATGCAAGGGGACCCTTTTCTTTTTTCCCAAATAACACACCATGGAAACATTTATTTTCAGTTTTAATACTTTTTTTATTGAAGTATAGTTGATTTACAATGTTGTGTTAATTTCTGCTGTACAGCAAAGTGATTCAATTATACATACATATATATATATATATATATACATTCTTTTTTTACATTCTTTTCCATTATGGTTTATCATAGGGTACTGAATATAGTTCTCTGTGCTATATAGTAGGACCTTGTTGTTTATCCATTCCATATATAATAGCTTACATCTGCTAACCCCAACCTCCTAGTCCATCCCTCCCCCACCCCCCTCCCCCTTGGTAACCACTAGTCTGTTCTCTATGTCCATGTTTCTGTTTCATAGATAGGTTCATTTGTGTCATATTTTAGATTCCACACGTAAGTGATATTATATGGTATTTGTCTTTCTCTGTCTGACTTACTTCACTTAGTATGATAATCTCTAATTGCATCCATGTTGCTGCAAATGGCATTATTTTGTTCCTTTTTATGGCTGAGTAGTATTCCATTGTGTATATATATATATATACACTGCATCTTATTTATCCATTCATTTGTCCATGGACGTTTAGGTTGTTTCTGTGTCTTGGTTATTGTAAATTGTGCTGCTCTGAACATAGCAGTACGTGTATATTCTCAAATTATAGTTTTCTCTGGATATATGCCCAGGGGTGGGATTGCTGGATCATATGGTAATTCTATTTTTAGTTTCTGAGGAACTTCCATGCTGTTTTCCACAGTGGCTGCACCAACTTACATTCCCACCAATAGTGTAGAAGGATTCCCTTTTCTCCACACCCTCCCCAGCATTTGTTATTTGTACACTTTTTAATGATGGCCATTCTGACCACCATTTGTGTGAGGTGAGGTGGTACCTCATTGTACTTTTGATTTGCATTTCTCTAATAATTAGCAATGTTGAACATCTTTTCTTGTGCCTACTGGCCATCTGTATTTCTTCTTTGGAGAAATGTCTATTTAGGTTTTCTCCCCATTTTTCAATTGGGTTGTTTGTTTTTTTTGTTGTTGAGTTATATAAGCTATTTGTATATTTGGGAATTTAAGCCCTGTCAGTCACATCATTTGCAAATATTTTCTCCCATTCTTCATGTTGCCATTTCAGTTTGTTTATGGTTTCCTTTCCTGTGTAAAAACTTGTAAGTTTGATTAGGTTACATTTGTTTATTTTTGTTTTTATTTCTGTTGCCTTGGGAGAGTGACCTAAGAAAACGTTGGTACAAGTTATGTCAGAGAATGTTTTGCCTACGATCTCTTCTAGGAGTTTTATGGTATCATGTCTTATGTTTAAGTCTTTAAGCCATTTTGAGTTTATTTTTGCGCATGGTGTGAGGGTGTTTTCTAACTTCATTGGTTTACATGCGGCTGTCCAACTTTCCCAGCACCACTTGCTGAAGAGACTTTTTCCCATTGTATATTCTTGCCTTCTTTGTCAAAGGTTGATTGACTGTAGGTGGGTGGGCTTATTTCTGGGCTCTCTATTCTGTTCCATTGATCCATATGTTTTTGTGCCAATGCCATGCTGTTTTGATTACTGTAGCTTTGTAGTATTGTCTGAAGTCTGAGAGGGTTATGCCTCCTATTTTGTTCTTTTTCTTCAAGATGACTTTGGCAGTTCTGGGTCTTCTATGATTTAATATGAATTTTAGGATTATTTGTTCTAGTTCTGTGAAAAATGTCATGGGTAGTTTGAAAGGGATCACATTAAATCTGTAGGTTGCTTTGGGTAGTATGGCCATTTTAACAGTATTAATTCTTCCAATCCAAGAGCATGGGATATCTTTTCATTTCTTTGAATCACCTTCAATTTCATGGAAACTCTTAAATAATGTTTTTAACAATAAAACCTCAATTAGCCAACTCACTGTCCTCAAGTATCTAATTAGAACTCTCAAAGAATTGGCCAAGCTCATGTCATTGATGACTAATAGTTGGACATATGCTTTCAGGTATTAGAAAGCACTTTCACCTATGTCATCTGGTATGATCACCACCTCCTTCATCAGCTCCATGGATACAGATGGGCAGAGTCATGCCTGCCTGGGATTAGAAGGGCAATTTTTGAATCCTTCAGGAAATAGACCTATTAGCTGATTAGTCACTGCATGTGAAATGCAATGCATGCTGCATGCTGGTTTTATGTTTTTAAAAATTTGTGGTAGCCACTATATTGTGCTGGTCTATAGTACCATTACTCATAATAACCAAAAAGTGGAAACAACCCAAATGTCCATCAACAAATGAATGAATTTTAAAAATGTAATATTTCATACCATGGGATATTATTTAGCCATAAAAAGTATTTAAGTAAGTACTGATACATACTACCACATGGATGAACCTTAAAAACATCATGCTCAGTGAAAGAAACTGGGCACAAATCACATATTGTATGACTCCATTTATTCTATTTTTAAATTCCAGTTATATGAAATGTCCTGAATAGTCAAATCCGTAGAGACAGAAAGTAGATTACTGGTTACCAGGGACTGGACAAAGAGAAGAAAGGAAGGTAATGCTCATGCATACTGGGTTTCTTTTTGGGTGGTAAAAGTGTTCTAAAATTAGATGGGAATGATAGTTGTACTAGCCTGGGAATATACTAAAAACCACTGAATTTCACACTTTAAAAGGGTGATTTTATGGTATATAAGTTATCTCAATAAAATTGTCATCATATATATCTATATATATCAAAGCTCAGACTCTGGAGCCCAACTTCTTGGGTTTGGATTCCAACTTTGCCACATACTGGCTATGTGATTTTTGGCCAAGTTACTTAACTTCTCTGTTAAGTTTTCTCATCTGTAAAGCAGACATAGTAATATTTCTGTCTCACAGGACTGTTGGGGGAATTAAATTAATTAAAGTATATAAATTGCTTAGAATCATGCCTTATACATAGAAAGTACTATGTATTATAGAAAGTATTACAGTAAGTATTATTATTATTATCATCAAAACCTGAGTGTCTTATTTGGCACAAGGACCATTATTTATACCAAGCTGTAGATAAATTTATTTGAAAAATAGATAATTTTTTGTGAGTAGATTTTGTTTCCCTTTCTTCATCCATTTACTACCTAAATGGGTATCTGTTATGGTCTTGGTTGCTTGTAGATACTAAGGTAGTAATTTGGAGAACAAATAAATATTCCTCAGATCTCACCAGCTGGAGATTTTACACACACACACACACACACACACACACACACACACTATGATTTTGAACTCCACATATGTTCAAGTATAGAACTTCAAAGCATCCCTACTTTTTCTTCTGGAAGTCCCAACCAGGAGCTTACATGAGCCCATAGTCTGTCAGTCAACTTCCATGGGTATCAGGTGCCCACATGTCCTTTATCTCCCCATCCTGGCTGGCGTAGAGCTGCCCGAAGGAGCCCCTGCTGCTCTGGGACAGTGAGCATCTCCAGTGCCATTTCCCACCCAGGCTACTCTCTCCAGTTTGCCCAGAGCAGGCAGAGGACCCACGCAGAAGAGAGAATAGATACCTTCCCAACCACACTGTCACCCAGGCTGCAAAGCAGCAGGTCCATGCTCACAGACATTCTCAGGAGAAGAGTTCTCTCCTGCCCTGGCTCTCCTTCCTCTGATCGTGAGTTTAAACCTTACCCACCAGACCATACTCACAATAGTTTTTCCTGCAGTTTTAGCCAACATCTTCCTTTATCTCCTGCTTCCTTCCCCTGTTAGTTGCCAAAAAAAAAAAAAAAAAAAATGTTCCCCATGCAATTAAAGGAAGGATCACAAACAGATACAAGTAGCAGGTAAAGAGTAGGCTTCTCTGTACTAGTAGCAGCCAGGAACAGGGATCCAGTTTGGCCAGCGAAGTGCTCCATCCCACTGCTGGTAGAGAACTGCCACCTGAACCCCTCATGAGGCCGAGAGCCAGTAAGGCAGTCTTTTAAAAGGTCAGGCCATGCTGATTCATTCAGTTAATAGTTACTGGATCACTTACTAGGTGCCTGGCATTGGGATAGTGCCAGGGGTACCATGATGCATAAATACAGAATCTAGCCTAAATTTCCAATGAGGTGAAACTTGGGTGAATTTAAACATGCTTCCTTTCCCATTGAAACATCACTATCACATTTGGATGAATAAGACACATTCCCAGCCTGGACCCTCCAACTCCCTCCATAGAGAATAGAAAGATAAACATTCTTTTATTTGCAGTTGACATGGTTTTATTTTCATGAACTAGGAGTGGCCTTAATAGACAACAGGCCCTGCTCTCCAATTACTGCCAAAAAGAAGAGCTATAGAACATCTTTTCCGAAACCACATCTCTGAACATTTAACTCACTCAGAGTTCACAGTCCGATACAGTTACCTTTTGGTCTATAATGTAAATACACATATCTGATACCTTCTAATCTAAATTTCCAGGATAGCTTACTAAGAACCTAGTCTCCAGGTGCTCATTTTATAGTATTCCTCTAGGATAAAGAAAAGTCCTCCTAGGAAAGGCTGTGTAACTTATCTAAAAAACAAACAAAACGTGGGAAGAATTTCAGCAAGAGTGATTGGAGCAAAAATGGAGAAGTCTAACTAACCCTCCATTAACCAAGCTCTCCTCTGCCTATAAGCATTCTGGTTAATCAAAGTTTTATTATACTCTCAAGGATTTATAGTAAGTCCTTAGGGGGGCCGCTTCAACATCTGATGGTGTGTACTTCCACCTCCAGGTATATACCCCAAAGAATTAAAGATGGGGGCTCCAAGAGATATTTGTATCAACACGTAAGCATGTGAAAAGATGCTTAACATCGTTAATCATTAGGAAAATGCAAATCAAAACCACAACGAGGTAGCACTTTACACCCATTAGGATGACTACTATTAAAAAAATGCAAAATAACAAGTGTTGCTGAGCATGTGGAGAAATCAGAACCCTTGAGTACAGTTGGTGGAAATATAAAATAGTGCAACTGCTATTGTGGTTCCTAAAAAAAAAAAAAAAAAAGTAGATCTAGAACTACATGTGATCCAGCAATTCCACTTCTGGGTGTGTACCCAAAATATTTGAAACTAGGTTCTGGAAGAGGTACTTACATATCCATATTCATAGCAGCATTATTCACAATAGCCAAAAGGTAGAAGCAATTTAAATGTGCGTGGGTGGATGAGTGAATAAAGGAAATATGGAATATACATTCAGTGGAACATTATTCAGCCTTAAGAAAGGAATAGAATTCTGATACATTCTAAAACATGAGTGAACCTTGATGATATTTGTGCTAAATGAAATAAGCCAGACACAAAAGGACAAATACGTCTGATTCCATTTATATGAGGTACCTGGGGGAGTCAAAATCATACAGTTGGAAAGTAGAATAGTGGTTCCCAGAGGCTGAAGGGAGGCAGGAAGGGAAATTACTGTGGAGTTATTGTGTAAGGGGTACAGACTTTCAATTGAGGAAGATGAAAAATTCAGGAACTGGATGATGGTAGTGATGCACCATGTGGATGTATTTACCTAATGTTACTGAATTGTGCACCTAAAATTATTAAAATGATACATTTTATGTTATTTCTATTTTATTACAGTTTAAAAATTAAATTAAGGGAATTCCCTGGCGGTCCAGTGGTTAAGACTCCGCACTTTCACTGCCAAGGGCCTGGGTTCAGTCCTTGGTCGGGGAACTAAGATCCCACAAGCTGTGGTGTGGCCAAATAAATAAATTTTTAAAAAATTAAATTTAAAAAAAAAAAAGAGAGAGAATGGCTGTATTTAGAATACCACTTGCATGTCTGTGCGTGAATGATCACAGGCCACTTGTTCTCTTCAGAGTCTGAAGACCTCTCCCTTCCCTGGCCTGTTTATCCTGTAGCAGGATCCTTTGCCTTGGCCCTGGTTTCTACTCCCACCATCGAGTAAGGAGTGTCTGATTAAGTAGCATTGCTGTATCCACATGTGATTTACAAAAATAATATTTCACCCTCACCATCAATACTGTGTTGTGGCTGCACACTGAATAGGATTGATTTCAGAAGGTTCCAGCTGGCCTTCCTCAAAAGGTAAAGAAAATCCAGCATTTTTAAGGTCTCTCTAATCTTTTGTTGTTTCAAGTGAATACTTCCTCTGAAGGACTATTTCAGCATTTCTGGGATCTATTAAGAAGAGCATAATGAATGTTACAGAAGCAGCCAACTTAAAAATGGGGGTGAGGGGAGAGAGAGAGAGCAGAAACTATTGCCGACTTACAGAAACCTCCCCTACCCACTTTATACCAAAGGAGCCATATCTTCATGCCATAATAAATGCAAACTTGGAAAGGCTCATGAACCCACCTGCCTCTTCAGCTAATGACAGCCTCAATTATGGGGCCTAATCCTGCATTCCTGACACTCCCCTTATGCCTGCATAACTTCCAGAGGAGTCAAAGGGCCCTCAGCCCTGGCCCTGGCAGGGAGACATTAGTTATGCAGCAGCAGTGCCTGGGGCATGGTGGCAAATTTAAGGGTCTGTCCACATAATGACACACACTTGGAAGCCTTAAATCCTCATTCTTTGACTCTTCACCTTATACTGAAATAAAAAGCCACAGTAACTCCATTAAAAAACATAAAATTGCTCCACAGGAAATGAACATTAGTTTGCTTCTAGTTTACATCGGTTTTAGGTTTCTTCTTCCCCACCCCCTTTTTACTTTTAATGTTAGTGTCCAGTTTTATGGAAAATATTTTCTTTAAGAAAAAGAATAAACACAAGCCTTGTGCTGGGTCTCTGCTTTTTATTTACTGAACTGGGCAAAACAGCTTTGATTTGCTGTCTCTCACCCTCCAGTAAATCAGTGGGAATTCCTCGCAAATACACCCACAGGCTCCCCCCTTATGTCACCCTCTGAGGACACCTAATGACCTCTGGCTTATTGAGAAGTGGCCTTGTTTTATATAAACTAATCATCCAGCTATATTAATAACGAGACTATAACTCATTTTCATCCTAGGCACACGCTGTACATTATCAGTCTCCTAATTAATCCCAGGCAATTCAGGGGGCAGGGATTATCACTTCCAATTTTCCTCACCACTCCTCATTCCCGAGACCCGGCAAACAGAGGGTCATGCCCTGTGTCCTGCAGGCACGGCCCTGAGTCCCACCCCACCCCAGATGCGCTCCCTCCGGCCTGGGGAAGCCTGGGAAGTAGCACACCCCTCACCCCTGCTGATCTTGGAGGCGGTGGGGCCGCCTCGGGGGAGAAAGAACCTGGGGTCAGCAAACATCTGGCAAGCCTGCTGAACGGACAAAGTCAACAGCTGCTCCCCACCCCGGTCAGAAAATAAACTCAGAGATTTGGTGCACTGAGCAGAGCTGGGCCTGTGCTCTGGGCAGCTGAGACCCTTCACCACCTGTCTCAAAGCCCACCTCGCAGCCACCTTCGTCCTTTCTGCGTGCGGGTGAGGGTAGCCCCAGGCACACCCCTCCTGCCACCCCAGGCCAGGCTGCTAGCTGTTCAAAGTGGAGACCTGGGGCTGAATGTTCAAACCTCTCCACCTCATCTCCCCGCCTCACACAGGCGAAATCAGAATCCTTGTGATGACATGGTCTCCAAAGTAGATTCGTAGGTTTGCTGAAAAAGGAGTTTCCCTTCCTCTTCCTCCTCAGAGTCTGACAAGGTGAAATGTTCAACCATGACCATGAACATCTCTAAACATCTTCAAAGGAGGACCAGCTCCCTTGACTCCTGGGGCCCTTCAGCACTGGAAAACCTTCCCTTGTTGCACTGGAAAGAGCTTAGGGTGCAGAGACCTGTGTTCAAGTCCTAACTCTCCCATCAACCTAGTGGTTACTTCACCTGCACAAGTCTTGGTTTTCTCATCTTTCAAGTGCGGATAATCCTCCTTCCTTTGCAGAGTGGTTGTGAAACAAACACCTTTTCAGGCTCCTTCATAAGCTTCTGTTTGGATCAGTCAGTGATGTTGAAGTTCCTCAGCACAGGGACCCTGACCCTCCTCCCTTCTCACTCTCGCTCCCTGGGCAATCCTGTCCACCCCAGTAGTGACCATGTCAGCACTACACCCAGTGGACCTTGGATCCCTTTCGAGGGCTCTGTGCCTCACCTACAGCTCTTAGGACAAGGAGGAGGACTGCCCTCAGGCTAAATGCATGGCGAAGAGAGGGACATGCCTGGGGTTTGTATCACCCCATGAGTGTGGTTCCTTCGTTTCGGGTTGGGAAGCTGTGAGGCTTAATGGAGTCTCCAGAATTCCCCTTGCAGATCAGGCTGATACTGATGCCAAAAACTCGGCCTCTGTGCACCAGTGCCGACTTGTAACTCGGAGACAGAGTTTGGGGTGAAGTAGAACAGAAAAATTTTACTGCTTTGCCAGGCAAAGGGGGACAGAGCGTGTTCAGGCCCCTCAAAAACTGTCCCAACCCGCGAGGATTCGGTGAGGAGTTTTATAGCAGTGGTTCAAGAGTGGGGTTGCTGATAAGATTAGGATGTGTGCAGGGTCTGCACTCCTTTAATCTGGCCTCAGGTAATCTCTTGATGAGCTTCTCTGGTTTCTTTAATTTGGCCTCAGGTGGTCTTCTCTGGAATGAAGAATGCTAACTCCATTTGTAAGGGGTTTTGCTTCTGTAAAGAGCTCAAAGATATTGTTGTGTGTATCCCTGGAGGCGGAGCCAGGATCCTGCCCCAAGGCTGCACCATTGTTTCTTGGCTGCTCCTCCCTTGTCTCTGCATCCCCTCCCTTCCCTGATTAGCAACTGTTTGAATCTGCCCTTTGGAACTCAGGGAAGGTCATGGAGGCTGGAGTCCACTTCCTACAAACAAGAATCAGGGGACACGGAAAGGCTTCCATGGCCAGGAACCCCACAGGATCCTGCTTGGTTTCAGGATCAGGCTGATACCTCCCCTCTGCAAGGGTTTGCCCAAGATCAAACCCTTGCTCACTTCTTCCCCTTCCCTTACCAGGCTCCCGGGGAGCACAGCCTTAACGAGTAATTTGCACACAACCCCTCATCTCTGGGTCTGCTTCTGGGGACTCCTCTGATAATAAAAACCATGGTTTCACTTATACCTCCAGCGAGACTTGGATCCATATCTTCAGACATGGATCTAAATCTCTCTTTGACATCTCTTGAATTTCTCAAAGGTGGTCTCAAGGCCAGCATACACAAAACAGAATTTATGGTCTTCCCACCTCCCCACGTCCAAATGCTTTCCAGAGTTCCCCAGCCCATGAATCCCGCCCTCTCACCACCCCACCCACTTTACAAGGTAGAATCCTAGGAATATCCCAAGACTTGTCCTTCTCTTTCAACTGATGGTCCCCTCCATCCCCCATACAAGCCATCTTCAAGCTCCTGTTGATTTCATTTCCTAACTGTGCCTAAAATCTATAATACTCCCCCATCAACTTCTTCCACCACCCTGTCTAAGCCACCATCGACCCTTTTAGGGATACCTGCAATATCCTCTTATACATTTACATACCTCCCAGTTTCCAACATTAGTGATTATTCCAAAATACTAATCTAATCATGTCACCTCCCTACACAAAATTCTTCAGTCGATCTTCATTGCTGTTAAGTACAAAACTCCTTACAGTGGCCACCAGGCCCTTCCTTCTCTCTTCACTCCAGCCACTGGCACTTACCTCTGTTGTTTTGTCTACCCAGACTGCTCTTCCTTCCTCTCTTCACCTTGTCAAGTCTGTCCGGGCCTTCCAGTTAACAGAAGCACCACTTTCTCAAGGTAACTCAATCTGATCTCCCTGCCTAGGACAAATTCCCTATTTCAGGTTCCTGCAGTACCACGTGCCTCTTCTCCTTAACTCCCACTGTGGTTGCAAGAAGTTGCAGTCAAGTGATCACAAACATGCATCTGGGTGTTCATGTGACGCAGCAACTCAAGCCCAAGTTCGTGAGGCCGGGGGCTACATCAGGCTTTTCACCACTTTCTTCTCATTAGCACGTAGTAGGCACTCAGTGACTTAGAAACTCCAGAACCAAATGAGGAGGACTTTGGGAAGGGTATCTCCTGCAGTAGAAGCAGGGTACTGCTGTTCTGTCACTGTGATCTTCACATGTGACCTGGGAAATCAGAGGATCGTGCCCTAAAATAAGGAGTTGTCCCCCTCTTAAGAGAGGGAGACAGGAAACAGATTGTAGGTATCTGTTCTAAAATGTCAAGCTGGTATTATCCCCTTAAAAAGGAAGATACAAATAAATTGTAAAATGTTAATCATTTAACTGCCTATATTTTAATTTCTCCAGTTAAAAGGGCTTAAGGGGTAACCATGGTGCACCTGTAATAGCCAAGCTCTCAGTTTAAATGCATGATTTCATTTTATCCTCACAGCAACTCCACAAGGTATTATTAGCCCCATTTTATAGATGAGAAAACTGAGAAGCTAAATATCTTGCCCAAGATCACACAGCTAGTGAGCAGTAGGCTAGGCTTTTAGTGCAGGCCTGCCATAGGACAAAGCCGTCTTCATGCCCTGTATGGCCTCACCAAAGACGACGCCTGTACATCCCGATAGACATCTGAAAGTTCATTTATTGAAAAGAAAATGTTCGTCTGTGAATGTCTAGCATCCCCACATGAAGTGTGCTTCTGCTTTATTTCTTCGTGAAAATCACCATAAAGGCTTTATCTCCTGATCCAGTGGATACTGTATTTTGAAAGTGTGATTCATAGCAGAGAACATGGGTTTGTGACGACAAGGACCAGGTAGTATTTTTTTTGGTGATGCCCTGGAACTGTTCGTCTCTCTATAAGCTTTTGTGAAATGAAATTTTACTTCTGTCTCACTGGACTCGTGTTAAGACAAAGTATTAGAAGTTTCTGGTTCCACTTAGTTTCCTCTCTCAGCACCCAGCTTGTTTTCCAGACCAAGAGCTTGACTGGTTTTGTGAAAAGGAAACTGGACCTTTGGAAACACAAGAATGAAGCTTTTCTTTTTAATTGTTGCGTGACACAATTATTAGTTTGGGAATGGGATGGAATAAATTTCAGATACGGCCAACGCTTTTGAGCAGGGAAGCAAATCATGCAGCCTCATTTTTTACTTCAGAACCTGGACATTTTTAAACAGAACCTGGACAGCCCAAGGTGAGCAACACATCTAAAGCTGATTTTTTGTCTGGGACTTTGAGCCACAAGCAGGGACCACAGCCTCGGGATCCATGAACTGAGGGAGTCAGGCCCTACGTTCCCTGCTCCTCTTAGAATCTGTTTTGTATTTCTGTAAATGTTGTATGCTTTGTATTTCTTTTCTTTGTTGCCAGGCTTGTCTTGCTGAAGTCTGCCTTGACTTGACAGTTCCTTATAGTTTACTCACTTGAGGAGTTGGGGAGAAAACCAAATTCTCAGCCTTGGACAAAGCTCTTGATAATACCACTGAGGGCCAGCACTTCAGTGACTCTGTAAGGTTTATACGATGCTTCTTTATACATTAACTTTGGGGCTGAGGCTTGCTGCCCTCTTTCTGAAATGTTCTGTCCCAGGTCTTCCCTCCTCTTACTTCAGATCTCAACTCAATGTCATATTCCCTGACCACCCCTATGAGCAGACCTTTACACAGCTGTGTATTTTTTCTTTTTGTTTTTTTCCCAAAGCTCTCATCACTCTCCAAAATGATCTGGTTTACTTTTCTGTTTCCTTGCTGGATACCTCTCTCCCCATACTAGAATGTCAGCCCTACATGGGCCAGGACCTGTCTTATTAATGCTGCCTCTCTGGGGCCAAAAAACAGTGCCTGGAACATTAAAAAACACTCAGTATTTTTTTTGTTATATCGGTGGAGGAATAAATAATTTCACGTTTGAGTATTGTGGTCCTGTAATGTAGTTTTTATCTTCGTTTTTGAGATGAGGTAGCTACATCTTCATGATTAAGCCATTAGCCTGAAGTCACACAACCAGTCTGTGACAGAATCATACCTCGAACCCAGGTTTTCTGCCCTTGTTCTGGAGTCTTCTTATGGGAAGGAAAGTGAACTTTTACCCCAAATTGGATCATGCTGGGTACTCTTAAAAACAAGCACCCCATCAGGGATCATCGCCAACAGTTTGGAGTGTAAAAGGCCTGATAAAACCCTGACTCTGTCCCCTTTATCAGAGGTGAAAAAGCATATACAAGATGAGCTATAGACACAGCCTGAGACTGCTTCCTACGTCAGCTCCTGGCCGGGTCACCGCCCCTCTGCTCTGACACACCGCAGATCCTCCCATCCCTCCCTTCCCTGGCCTTGGACCTCACTGGCCTCTGGGCCTCTCATCCCGGGAGGCTCTGGCCCGGCTCTAGACTTTCTGCAATTTTTCTGATGTCCTAATTTCTTGATCACCTGTGCTGACATGATCCTGATTTCCTTCAATATGTCTTTTTCCAACTCCTGGGAAATTTATGTCTGTTCTGGCATATGTCCCCATCTTCCTTTGTGAAAAGAGAGGCAAGGAGGGGAAGGAATAAAGCCTTTTCATATCTTTTAGCAACGTCTTCATGCTCTGTCAATAAATTACCTCCGCCAGCTTTTAGAGGCCCTATTGGCTCTTGTACTGACCTCTTGTTCCTCCTGTACTTGAAAAATACCTTAGTACTTATCTTAGCCTCTCTCGCAATCTTCTTTTCATTCTTCACCTTTGCTTTCCTTACCATGTTTTTGCACTTTCTTAACTTTGTACTATAATTTCTCCAGCTGAGTTGCTGTTTGATTTTTTTTCATACTTTCTCGCTTTCCTGGTTTTGATTACTTGCCCTACCACTATCACGTCCTTCTTAGAGCTATTTTTTTGGCCTATTTTCTATGCGGCAGGTTGCTAGGGAGCACATATTTTCTTTGGGCAGTTTCTATTCATTTCTCTCTGATTACACTCTTCCGTCAGCAGCTATTCTTTCCAATCTCTCAGTGCCCTTGGCTTTTCTTGGTAGGAACTGACAACTTCTGTTCCCTCTGGAATTCCTGCACGTCCTTCTAAG
The DNA here is from genome assembly GCF_964165515.1 of Mesoplodon bidens. Classification (NCBI taxonomy): domain Eukaryota; kingdom Metazoa; phylum Chordata; class Mammalia; order Artiodactyla; family Ziphiidae; genus Mesoplodon; species Mesoplodon bidens. The sequence continues at coordinate 62,854,736 of NC_138162.1, read as the reverse complement.
AGGGTCCTAATTCCTTCTGGACCTTACTCGGAATAAGCAGTTCCCCCAGACATTGGGCTACAGGTCAAGAGGAAGCTAGGTACCTTGATTAACACATGGCTCAAGCTTCCCCCAAGTCAAACTGCCTGTGGGTATGAGACCTTACAGCGAGTGGTACCCCTCGCATGCTGGCAGGAACTCAACCCCCTGCAAAGAGCTTCCCCTGGTAGCTGGGTGAATCCTGTGGGCTCACTAACAAGATGAGTCAGGTGTGAACGGTATACCCTCTGGGCTCCTTGGCCAACGTCTACCTTCTGGATGCCTTTCTATCCACCAGGCACTGTTACTAACGCTGGGCACTGCTGCCACCTCTATTCGGTATTGTCACATTGACTGGTGTCACCACCTAGCTGCTGCCAGACTCCTGCACTGCCATGGTCAAGACTGCAGCTCTCAGTATCTCAAAGCCACGCTGTGTTTGGGTAGAAGACTTCTCCCCTCCCACATTATGCCACAAGTGCCAAGATGGTGTTGCTTGGGTCTCACAGAGCCTTCAGTGAGGCAGCATGTTTCGTTGCTCCTTCCAGCTCTCCTTCACTGGAATGAGAGCCCTGAAAGATTGAGTCAAGTGTACCCCCAGGATGATGGGTACTTGACTTGACAGGTCATAGAGAATTGACCCTGAAGTTGATGGCGGAGCAAACCAGGGCCACTTATGAGGCAAGGATATGGGATTGTAAGGACATGATAAACAGAGAGGGGGGACCTCAGGAATCCAGAGGAATGGAGCAGATGCACAGAGTGGGGTGGATCAGAGTCCTTGTGCCCATCTGATAAATTAACATCCCTGATTTCCTGGTTCAGGGCCTCACAGAGTCCAACAGCACTTCTTTCCTTTTATTTTTGTGTAAGATTATCTGCTGTACTTCTGTAGTCACACTCCTCTTCAGCTAGTTTAACTGGATTTCTTTGCTGGGCAGCCAGAGTCTTAACGAATATAACCTCCCAGTTACCCAGCTGTAGCCTTGTGGTGCAGTTTTTCTGGTGCTAATGCCTGGTTAGTCTTCAATATCCAGCTTCAATGTTGCTTCCTCTCTGCAGCCTTCCCTGACAGCTCCCTCTCTCGTGATGCTTCAAAACTCTGCTCATAACCATTATACTGTGGTGTGATTTAGCTATTTATAAACACTCCACTCGCCAGACCACGGGGTCCTCGAAGACAGAACCCTGTCTTAGTGCCTGAAACCCAGAAGGTGTTCAGTCAGTGTTTGCAGAAATGCCTCAGTGGCTCTGAGTTGGTTCTGGTGGCACCACACTGACTGCTGCTCAACCTTCCAGGCACTCGAGGGGTCTGAGTTTCTGCTGACTTTGCTAACTTAGCCCTTCACTCTCACTTCCATCTTTTCCTAGTCCTCCCTGGTGTCCAGGATTGCTTGCTTGCTGGGTGCCTCCAGCTCTGTGCAAACTTCACTACCTTTGGATCTGTGACAATTCCAAGGCGACCCCCCCGGGGCAGAGCACATGCTGTTTCCCAGGGTTCTAGAACTCTTTGCTGCGTTCTGGCTCCTCTGAATGGCTTTGTGTGGTTGCCTAGGGCCTGGGCTACCTGTGTGTCTGCTCATAACAGCATGCCCTGCCTGATCCAGCCATCTGTTTATTTTGGCTGCATCTCCTCCTTTATGCTCTCACTTCTGAGAGATGGTGAATAGTAGCTACTTCCTTTAATCAGCCAGAAGCCCTCACTGCCTTGTCCATGGTAGAAAAATTGTCTCCAGGTCAGTAGCAGCTTTCTTACATGGGAGAGAACATCAGTGCTCATTTACTCAGGAAAAGCAACAACAACAACAAAACCCTCTTGCTCTGTTTAGACCATTTTTCCTTTATGGATTGCAGTGCCTCTAGCACACCCACCAGCTTTCCCTACCAGCTACTAGCTATGTATCCAAGCTGCTGTTTCACCCCCTGTCAGCCTGGGGCAAGAGGGGCAATGGAAAAGTTTCACACCCTTGAGTGGGGTACTTGCTTTACTCTGGTTCTCATGTACAGAGTGTTTTGCAAGAAGTGTTTCTGCCAGTACACCTGATGCTGCTCTAACCTCAGTACCAGTAGGTGTGAGATTGCCTGGGGGGGTCACGTGGTTTAAATACACTGGGGTTGTGACCCCTTTGCCCCTCCGAGTTACACTTTTCTGACCTCTGCTTTCAGGCAAAAAGAAAAAAAAAAAAAAACACCCAGGTTCAGCTCATCCTCAAGAATTTCAAAATGAAATCACTGGCCTCCCTCTGAACCCCACCTCTTGTGCTGATAGATATGCCTTTCTTAGATTCTGTGACAGTCATGTGCCTTGGTCTGGAAATGGAGACAGAACCTTGGCTAAAATAGCATCTGCTGTTTTCCCCCAATGCACAGAACTGAGTCCCTTTCATTCCGTGATTCCCTGGTGAATCCTCACCTCCTTGAAGAGGCTGCCACACCACGGGTCACCACCAGGAGGCACTCTTCAGCATCAGATGCAGACACAGAACCCGAACAGCAGGTAGCACATAGTGGGACTAAATGCCCACTTGTTAAAGAATGAAGGAGAAAAAGAACGGATTTTTCTCCACCTGGAGCCCAGTCCCTCCTCCCTGATATACCTAGGTATGTTCTACTTATCATTTGGGACTCAGTTTAAATGACTCCTTCTCTAGGAAGCCCTTCTTGGACCAGCTAACTCCCATCCCCACCACCAAAGGTGGGTTAAATGCCCCTTCTTTGGGATCCCATAAGCCTTTGTCATCAGTAGAATTGATCATCCTGTATACCTGCATTTCAGTTTTGAAAGTATTGCCTACAGACCATGAGCTTCCAGAGGGTGTGTGTGTGGGGGGTCTCGTCCACAGTGCCTAATACAATGGAGGTACTTAGTAAACACTTACAGAATGGGGACAGAGCAGAATGTGTAGAACTTTCAAATATTCCCTGGGGAGGTTTAGTTTAATTTCTTCTGCCTTTGTCTTTTGCTCTTGCTATTATTACTATTGCTTTTCCCACCAAATCCCTGCTTTCAATATGGTAATACCAAAAGAAAAAAAAAGGGAGAAAAGATTTCAGTGAATTGCAGCTTCCAGCTGGTTATCATTATTTAAATTTTGGCTTTATCTTTGTGGGCAACTGAAGCCTATGATTTAAGCTATCTCTAGCTGAGCGGGAAGGTCGGGTGCCTGCCCAACCACTCATATTTCCAGAGTGCACTTTGCTGTGTCAATACACATTACTTGTCACATTGCAAGAGTCTGAGGAGAAGTTTTATCTCCATTGTTAGATTGTTGTCATGTGTCAAATCACACAGCCCAGGGGGAATGAGTACAATGCACGGGAAAAGCAGACGCTGAGCCACGGTCAGACTGCCTGAAAGATAAACACTGTTGTATAGACCAGGAAAAAGAAAGGTCAAAAAACAATCTGAAGCCTCAGACACAGTCAGGTTTACTTTCATTTTCTTGCCACTCTGAGCCTTCCATTTTACCAGCCTGGGCAAATACGCATTTTTCATCCAACTGACCTTCCAGCTGATTCTCCCACAAGAGGGGAACTAGTTTGAATAGGTGGTCCCATCATTGGTAGGCAAGGTGGCGGTTGTGATGCCCTCACATCGAAGCTGACGAAACAGGCAGGCGTGGTGACTCTACAAGCTCCTGCCTACCGTCTCCCTCCAAATGAAAGCTCAGAGAAAATGTGCAAATACAGCTAGACTCAGGGAAGAAAAATCCACTTCAGGGAGTATGAGGTAGCCAAGCAGGAAGGCTGGAATAATTGTTTGCTGCCGCTGCTGGTGATAGGTTTTCTTTCTTTCTTTCTTTCTTTCGTTTTTTTTTGTTGTTGTTGTTTGTTTGTTTTAAAGTTGGCTAAAAAACCCAAATGGGTACTAGCTGTTCCATATTAAAGAAGGAATGGGCGCAAGTTAGTCTCCCCACTTCAAGACGCCCACGTGCTTGAAATAGTTTCCTAGAAAGGCAGATATAATTTAACTGGGTGTAGCTTAGCACACTGGCAAGGCATTTTTATGACACCTTCCAAATCCTCGATGGCTGATCTCGTGGTATGACAGCAGCACACCACATTCATTGCACCAGACAAGGATTAGGGGAGTAAAATTCGTCATGTATGTAAATTGTAATCACGTTGGACGGTTGTATGTGCTCATTTAGGCATTTTAGCAGTGTGTGATGCTATCCTCTCCGCAGGACTAATAAGCATTAGCCATAATGAGGTCAGTCAGTCAGCCAGGCACTCTCGGGGGATTTAATTGGGACATGGGTCTCTACTGAAGTGAAAATTAATAACTTTTGTCAATGTTCTGGTGAAATGTTCTGTCTTATTAAACTATGAGGGTCAATTAGAAAGCATTATGTAATAAAGTCCCCAGCAGCAGAACTCAAATTGAGTTATACCACAGTCATTATTCCAGGGCGAATGCATTTGAAAATGGAAAACCAGAGCGCCATATGGAGGATTCGGGTCAGATTTACAAGCATCGCATGTTAAGGCTTCAACAAGAAGGAAACAATTAAACGTAATACTGAAATAAATCAGCGCGCCAGGCGTGCTGTGCAGAGCAGGGAGCCCGCGGCCGGTGCAGCCCTGGAGCTGCAAAATGGCAGCAGAGTCGAAGGGCTTGTTTGGGTTGCATCAGGCAGCGCCGTCCCGCAGATCTCTCTGAGTGCTTGCTTCAAATCTGGGGCACACCTGGAAGGCTCGGGCCTGCACACCGCCGCCTATAAATAACTCTTTATTGTCTGGCTATTAAGACGCGAGATTGCTTGTATTCAAGTGCAAGTTATTGTGGTACAGCAAATTAAAGAATTTTAAAGCACCCTAAACAGCCCCCGATAGTCCCCATTCGGTCATGTTTTACGGTACTTTATTTTTATTTTTACTTTTTTAAAATAAATCACGGCTCCTTCACGAAAGGGCGCCAGAAGGTTCGGGCCTGGTGGGTTTACACGCCCCCTCAGGACCCTGTTGGGGCCACGGCACTAGATCTGCTTTGCTGGGTCGCCACAAACGCCTTCCGGTGAATGACGGAGCCAATCAGCGTCCAGAAAGCTGCTCGCTTCGGCCAGTCAGTGCCCACGAATCCTACGCCTTTACCTGTCTTCTCTTAGATCTACTTTTTGCTGGCGCCACAAGCGCCTTCCCGCGAATGGCACAGCCAATCAGCGTCCAGAATACTTCTCACTTCAGCCAATCAGTACTCACGAATCCTACACCTTTTCCCGTCTCCTCTAGTCCCGGCGAACTCTGCTCCCGACAGGGCTAGACACCTTTCAGGTACTTGAAAGGATCAGTCTATTGTGAGGGAGATAGAAAGCCTAAGCCAGGGTTGCAGTGTGACATCACAGTGTTCAGGCACTTGTAGCGAGGAGGGATTGGAAGGAGTGGAGGGGACGGAGGGCTGGGAGGCAGGGGTGTCCTCTCTCCTCTGGAAACCGGGGGAGGGTGGTTCTTGTCTGCTCCACTCTTCAAACAGATTTTTAAAGATGCTGCGCAGCTAGAACAATTAGGAAATAGAAGAGAGGGACGGAGGGGAGGGGGGGAGGAGGGAGGAGGGGGGAAAGGGAAGGAGATACAAAGAGGATCCATACTGTCCAGTTACTAAAGGACTACAGCTTTCTTATCTGCCCAGCCCACTCTTTTCTGAACTTTCTCATCCCTAGTGAAGTGAACTGGAGTCTGATTATTTCCCCTTTGATCCGCAATGCTGACTATGTTTCTCATTAAACGCCAATTATAACAATGCCCCCTTCTTGGTTCCAAACCATCATGGAAGCCAGTCTGTTCCCCTCTCCCTCATCTCCATGGCTGAAGCTGTGGTTTGAGCCCCTGTCGCCTCCCACTAGGGACCTTTTTCCACTCCAGCCCCGTCCCACCCATTTTCTTAAAACCAGCCACAGTAATCTTTTAAAAAACACAGATATGGTCAAGCTGTTTAAAAACTCTTTCACACTTTTGCTTTGCAAATAGGATAAAATCCAAAACCCTTACCATGGCCCACAGAACCCCTCCCAGATGTGTCCGGGGCTCACCGGGAGCCATGCTTCCTCTCACACCGATCCTGCAGGTTCTGAAACACGTGAAGTTCTTGCTCTCTTCGGGGTTTTTGCACATGTAGTTCCCTTAGTCTGGAATTTTCTTCCTCCTGACTGTGGATGGCTAGTTCCCCTTAAGCTTAAGTATCATTCTCCGGGAGGCCTTTCCCAACCATTCTATCTAAAGTAGATGCATCTGGAACTCTGTATCATCACCCCGTATGTTCCCAGTATAGTACTTTCCATGGTGTATAATTTAAAAAACAACTTAATTTGGGCTATTCTTGTTTTCTGTGGTATCTCCTGAGTCTAAGTTCTGTGATGGCAAAGACCAGATCTGTTTCATTTCCCACTGTGTCTTCAGCAGAGGCGGGGCAAGTGACAGGTGCTATGTGTTAAGTGAATGACTACCTCAAGGAATTAAAGGGTAGCTTTGGAGAGAAACCTGAAGTTTTTCCACCTCCTTTATTTTGTAGAAACAGTGTTTCTGAGGATGGTGAAATAATATGCACAAAGAAACTTTTGGGAGAGTTGGAACCAGTACCTGGTTTACCCTCGCAATGTTTCTTTCTTCTACCACATCACCCAGTCCTATCTGTTAAACACACCTTGTCTTTATCCCTATTTGAATAAACACCACCCTAAATCCTATGGTGAAAGCATGTTTAAAACCAATTTAAAAAGTAAAGCTGCTCCATCAATAAGAGAATAGATGATTGGATTCAGGTATATTCATATAATGGAATGAGTATGAATGAACCAAAGCTATAGGCCTAAAAGTGGTTGAATCACAAACACATAATGTTGAATAAAAGCAGCTAGTTACAAAACAATATAATTGTGATAGCACTTATATAGAGTTCAAAAAACAAGCCAAACTAAATAGCATGTGGTTGGTAGATGTATGGTCAAACTCTAATGAAAAAAGTAGGAATAAGGAATGTTTTTTTTTTTTAAATAAAGCAACGTTTAGATAGTGGTAGTGGTTACTTGCTAAGTGTAGAGGGAGGTGGGAAGGGAAGAGCCAACAGAAAGAAGAGTGTGGAGATGGGGTGGGGGTGATAACGTTATCTTTAGCTGGGTAGCAGTTTCATGATTATCCGTTTATTTCTTATGCTTAATAATTTGTAAGTTTGTATGTATAAAAAACTGATGAATTTTTAAAACTTGAAATTGACAGGATTTCAGCTTTGCCTGACCATAATGAACCTCAGGGAGAAGAGGTTCTTACTCCTTCTTCAGGAGTGCTTCACAGAACTTCCTCTGGCCATGCACACACCCACTTAAGGCTGGTAGACTAGAGTTCTTGGGGCCTGTTCCTGAGCCAGGTCAACACTGTACAAAAACACGCAGTAGGGCTTCCCTGGTGGCGCAGTGGTTGAGAGTCCGCCTGCCGATGCAGGAGACGCGGGTTCGTGCCCCGGTCCGGGAGGATCCCACATGCCGCGGAGCGGCTGGGCCCGTGAGCCATGGCCGCTGAGCCTGCGCATCCGGAGCCTGTGCTCCACAACTGGAGAGGCCACAACAGTGAGAGGCCCGCGTACCGCAAAAAAAAAAAAAAAAAAAAAATGCAGTAATCATGCAGAGTGTTTGAAGTTGGCTTTGGAGGTGACCACCAAATGAGGTGGAGCCCTTGAGCAAAAGTAACCTCCTTATTTGTCCTTCCACAGTTAACTCTTCTTTACTGTCCTCAGGGCTTTTGCACCTTTTATACCCCTTGATTACAATGCAAACACCCCTGAGAGTATCCACATCAAAACCAACACCCTAATGATCTTCACTGACGCTGAGTGGGTGGGATGCTGGGGAGGGACATGGCAGAGGTGAAGGAGGTGAGAGAGCCTCAAAGGCAAGTCAGGCCACCGTCACCTTTGGTCCAGGCAGCCTTGCCTGGTTTTTCTGTACAGCCCATTGATTTCACATTTTTCATCTCTGAACTGAGCCCTGGACTTGTTACCGGCACACAATGCCCCACGATAGCCTGTCAGTGTGCCCCTCTTGACATTGCCACATGGCTGAGATTAGCCTCCTTGAGTAATTCCTCTTTCTAATGTTAGTGGAGGGGGTTCCCACCATAAGGGTTTCTGGTTCATTTGTGTTACTGGGTCTCTCAGGGCCACACTTCTGTTTTGAGAGAGAATTTTGGCATCAGGCTCCTTCTGACATGTCAGGCTGAAAAGTGATTTTGAGCCAAGAGTTCTGTTGCTTCATTTTGGTTATTTATGAGAAGCTGGTATTTTCTGCTAACAGAGACAATGGGAAATTTCAAAACCTCAACATTATCAAGCTGTTGGGGTAGTGGTGGGAAAATAGGAATTGCAAAGTATTTCTCAACAGTTCGAGTAACTTGCCTGCCATATTTTTTCCCAAGATAATTACGAAGATGAATGCCACTTGCCTTTTGGAATCTTTTTGCTGAAAAGTATGAAACTATTCCAGGGAGATTCTGGACACAGGGTCCCCGTCATCACACAGTCCTATAGGAAGAGGCAGTCTGCCTGCACGTTCATCCATTGCCCAGTGAACAAATGAAAGAACAAACGAATGAGAAAACCACTCAGCTACACACACACAATGCCACACATAGTCATGCGTTTCTATCCTAGTTTTAGGCTATGTGAGTTTTTTTCTCTGATTATAAAACTAATATGTGCTCATTACAAAATGCTTGGAAAATACAGAAAAGTACAAAGAAGAAAATAGAGGCATCCATAATCCTACCTCACAGAAAGATCTTATTAAACATTGAGGTTTATATCACACTAGTGTTTTTCTGAGCATGTAAATGTTGCATGGCTGAGATCTTACTGTGTATACTGTTGATATCTGTGTTAGACAGAATTCTAAGATGACTCCCCAGTGCCCTACACCCTTGATTAATCTCTTCCGTCTTGAGTATGGGGAGGAGGGAAGCTTTGAAAATGACGAGTATCACTCCCATGGCTAGGTTATGTTACAGTGGACTTTAAGAAAAGATTATCCCAGGTGAGTCTGACCCAGTCAGGTGAACTTTAAAAGAGACTGGGCTTTTTTTTGGGCACAGAGATATGAAGCATGAGAGGGATTTGAAGGGAGGGAGATTCTCTCTTGGTGGCTTTGAAGATAGGACCACAGGGTCAGGAATTCTGGAAGGTTCCAGAAGTTAAGAGCAGTCCCCACTGACATCCAATAAGGAGACAGGGACCTTGGTCCTACAACCACAAGGAACTGGAGCCTGCAAACAGGTTGAATGAGACTGAAAGAAGACCCCAGCTCCAGATGAGAACTTAGCCTGGCCGACACATTCATTTTGATCATGAGACCCTGAACCTACAGAACCACAAAATAATAAATGGGTGTGGCTTTAAATGGCTACATTTGTAGTAATTTGCTGTGTAGCGATAGAAAAATAACCAAATATTCTGCTTTTTCATTCACATTACAACTTAACTCTTTTCTCCTATTATTGTTAACTGAAATTTTCATGTCTTCATCTAACGTGTGTGTGGATCATAATTGATGTTAACCAGCCTGTATTATTGGGCATTTAGGTATTGCCGTTACAACAGAGATTTGTTATTTAAAAATTAAGTGCTGTCTTCTTGTTTTGTGTCTGTTCTTATTTATTTATTTATTTTTCTTGTCACATGAAAGAAAAATGAAACATCTGCTAAGCCTATACCCACCCAAGAGAGAGAAAGAAAGAGAAAGAGACAGAGATACAGACGGGAACGAGGTATGTCTAAAGGGTTCTCTTTGCTCCCAGATGGAAGGTAAAGACTTTGAAGGAGGGTATGACCCTTTGTGTTTCAAAGGTGGAGGCCCTGAACACCTGTAGGCTACATTGTCCAAGGGTAGGGCTGAAGGCTGGGAACTGCAGAGGTTGAAAAAAGACTGGCTTCTCCCTAGTTGGTGGGTCCCCAAGACTGGGAAGAGAAATAAGGGTCGGACCCATCATGGAGCTGTGGTCCCATCTGAGCCCAGGGCTCTGGGTGACCTCAGAGGGGGCCTGCTGCATGACCATCTATGGGACTGAAGAGGCTCTGCCAGGGTCCTCAAACCCAGCTTGAGGTGGAGGGACTGAGAGTTCTGCTCATCACCCTTGGCTAGTATTGGCTTCAACCAGATTTAATTTTACTTTGAAAAATTAATAGGGCATTTCATACTTTTTTGAGATTTGGGGCATTACTACCTGTTACTTAAATAGTACTGTGATCAATAGTCCTACATAAATATGCCTCTGCATTTGTTACTATTTTATTTGAATCGATTTCTAGAAGTAGATCAAAGGATATAAGCATTTCAACATCCTTTATGTAAATTATCAAACTAGCAGGTTTTTGGATTTCTTAAGCTAAAGTATATAAAAGTTACTAGATGCATAATAAATTCTCCCTTCAGCCTCTGCCCTCAACCACCCCAATGTATCAACTACAGAAGATTCAAGGCCCACTTGAGCAAGTGTAGGCACAGTGTACTTCCTCCTGGGGAAAGGCAGTGTGCAGCCTAGGCTGTGTAACAACCGGGACAGGCATGGCCTGATACACACCTGCCTATACCAGTAACTGGCTGTGTGACCTTGTATATGCATTTCTTGGGGCTGCCATAACAAAGTACCACAGCTGGATGGCATGAACAACATAAATTTATTGTCTCACAGTTCTGGAAGCTAAAATTCTGAGACCAAGAGTCAGTAGGGTTAGTTCTTCCTGGAACTGTGAGGGAAGTATCTGTCCAGGCCTCTCTCCTAGCTTCTGGTGGTTTATTGGCAATCGTGGCTGTCTTCTCCCTGTGTCTTCGTATGGTCTTCTCTCCACTCCAAATTCCCCTTTTTATAAGGATACCAGTCCTATTGACTTCATCTTAACCTGAGCGTCTGCAAAGACCCTATTTCCATATAAGGTCACATTCGCAGGTCCCGGGGGTTAAGACTTCAGCATTTTGGGGAGGGACACAATTCAACCCAGAACACTTTGGAGAGTCACATACACTCTCTATGTCTCTGTTTCTGATCAGTAAAACAGGGATGATATTGCTCTCCATATAGTGAGAATTAAAGTTACAAGATAAATGGGAGAATAGGTAGGTGACACCCAGTGTCTGGCACATGGTACTTGCTTAATAAATACTGGCTAAAGTTATCAGGTAAAACTGTTGCTCTTACTGCAGTGCACTCACATGGACACACAGAAACCCATGCTCAGTTGGGTGGAGATGTGTGCTTATGTGGCCACTCCAGTGCCCCTAGAGAGAAGAGGCCATCTTACTTTTCACGTGTCTGGTGCCTTTCCCTGGTCCAGTCTTTACAGGCTGGTTGTTAGAAAGAACAGACCTCACCTCTCCCACAGAGCCCACTTCAGAGATTGGCGCCTGCCTTCTGCTGCTAGTTTGTTGTTTGAAAAGTGCTGACGCCTGTCTTCATCCACAGTGCCAGGACTCTGTGCCAAAGCTGCCCACACGAGTGCAGCTTTCCCCACACACCAGGGTTTCGGAAGGTGGTCCTGGCACCAACCAAACACATAGTAAGAGAAGCCCTTGTGACACACGTGCACATGCGTGCAGTCACATACACACGCGCGCGCGTGCGCACGCCAGAGGGCAGAGACCCCCATCAGTACTTAAAGCAACTTTTAAAAGGAATAAAAATTGCTCAATCTCTTTGATGATATTCAAAGGGTCTTTTTTAATATATGAGAAAGCCCATTCTAAATTCTGAACACATCGGGTGTCACCAGCTCTTTCTTTCCCCCCTCTAAACCCTCTTAATTCCATAATTTAGAAGGTCTTAAGTCCCAGAAAGATCTGACTGCAGCATAATTGGGCATCCTGAACACTCCAAGCTGGATTCGATGCCCCACCTCAGCCCGGATGCGTTTTCACTGAGTAGGAGAGGAGAGGTTTGGGGAAGGGGTGGGGCATGGACAGTGGCCTGCCTTTGATGGGAGAGCTAAGGTGCCTGCAGGAAAATGTTTGCTATTCATTTTGCCCTGACACTCCAGGAGAGTAGCACAGTTTCTTCTGTGATTGGAGGTAATGAAATCTACAGGAAAATCAACGTGGGCTGACAGGAGCATCACCCAGCTGATCTGCAGACCAGAGACACTGAATCACAGCAGGCTGCAGGCGGCGTGTCAGTTAAGTACCACCCGCCGCTGCCTCTGGGAGAACCGGGTTTCGGAAAGCTCACACTCTGGGGTGCTCCTGACTCCTCTAGGCTGTCAGCCTGGCTGGCTGGGTTGCTAGGAGTTGAGTGACAAAGCACTCAGTTGGGTGGACAGTGTTAGGGGGCCAGAGGGCCACAGCATACCTGGAGGGTTCCTGACAGGAGGGGGACAGAGAGAGAGAGAGAGAGATCTGACATTGTAACAAAGAGATAGGGGGAGACAGACCGACAGACAGACAGACAGATACACACACACACGCACACCCCTCAGCTTTAAATGATCTACATGAGCCTATATTACTTCACTACTTTTTTTTTTTTTTAATTTATTCTTTTTGGCTGCATTGGGTCTTCGTCGCTGCATGCGGACTTTCTCTAGTTGCGGTGAGCGGGGGCTACTCTTCGTTGCGGTGTGCGGGTTTCTCATTGCGATGGCTTCTCTTGTTGTGGAGCACGGGCTCTAGGCGTGCGGGCTCAGTAGTTGTGGCACGTGGGTGCAGTAGTTGTGGCTCGTGAGCTCTAGAGTGCAGGCTCAGTTGTTGTGGCGCACGGGATTAGTTGCTCCCCTGCATGTGGGATCTTCCCAGACCAGGGCTCGAACCCATGTCCCCGGCACTGGCAGGTGGATTCTTAACCACTGTGCCACTAGGGAAGTCCCTACTTTACTACCTTTTTTTTTTTTTTTTTTTTGCGGTACGCGGGCCCCTCACTGCCGTGGCCTCTCCCCCTGCGGAGCACAGGCTCCGGACGCTCAGGCTCAGCGGCCATGGCTCACAGGCCCAGCCGCTCCGCGGCATGTGGGATCCTCCTGGACCGGGGCACGAACCCGTGTCCCCTGCATTGGCAGGCGGACTCTCAACCACTGCGCCACCAGGGAAGCCCCACTTTACTACTTTTTAAATTAAAAAATTCAGACTATCTACCTCTACCCCAAAACATGCATTACTCTAGTAATCAGGAAAGAAAGTGTAAAAATAAATAAATCAGAGAAACTTAGCAAAATATAACTGTTGCCACCCCCAAAACATCTGCACATCTGCTGGGCCCCTATGTCAACCTGGTTCAGCCGACCTCAGCACCCACAGCTACAATGGCAGCAGCAGCAAAGTTAGCAGGGGTCACCCCAATATGGCTGGGAATCGCTTCCTACGATTTGGAGACATAAATCAGGATAATAAGCACATGCTGTCCCCTCCCTATATGTCCCCTTTATCTGCACCACAGCCACTGACAGCCTTCTGGTCCCTGGATGTTTGGTTTAAGGCATTACCAACACTCCCCCTTTGGGGTTGGGGGTACTTTTCTGGAATCTGTGTAGTTAAAGCACCCGTGTAGTCTGTCGTGAGAAGCATGTGGAAAACTGCACTTGGGGAAGTAATGGGTTAAGAACCAGAGCCCAGAGAGAGAGTGAGCCCTGGTGGTGCCCATCAGTACCCGTGGCCACCAATTCCCAGAATCAGGAGGACGTTGGGTGGCCCAGAGTGGGACAAGGAGCTTGTGAAACTCACAGGCCTCTTGTGACCCCTTCCCTCCCGGCTGTAGCAAAACCACATCTCCCACAGACACTGCCTCCCCCTCATCTATCCTGTCTCCTGTCTTCTGCCCCCTGCCTCCTGAACTTCCTGGCAAAGGCTTCCTACTTCACCTACTACGTACGTTCCTAGCAGAAAATTTTAAGGCCAAAGAAGTGGCAGCCTCAAGCCCAGTTTATTCCAAGATTTGGGGGCAATTCTAGGTCTGAATTGGCGCCCTTTCCTTCCTTTCCCCCCACACAGTCCCCGCTCGGCAAGGAGCTGACAAGGGCTCTGGACAGCGGGACAGCGGGATCCAATAAATCTGAGGCCTGTCTAGGTGCTTCATTTATCAAGAGGCCTAATTTACCCAGGCCCTTTAGACTAATTGCAGATTTGCAAAAACTGCTGAGAGTGTAGAACCGAGTATTGTGAATGTCCCTTGCCATATTTCTGCTAATGTGTTTCATCTGGAGTACATAAAGAGGCAGGGATGCTGATTTTAGACACAGCACTTTGGGGCTAATCCAGCTAAATGATTAGCCCTAAAATTCTGCAGTGATGTCATTTTCCCTACAGTGCTCTGCCAGTCGGCTTGTTTGCTTTATAGCGAGAAATATGTTCTCGCAGACCCAGCTAACTGTCTCGGCATCAGGGAAATCTGCTCTCCGTGGTTTACTTAGGGCAACAACACAGCCTACTTGTCAGTCTCTGGATCTCTTCTCAGGGTGACAAGGGTTGCCAGCAGACAGCAATAATGGGAAGATGTAACTTCTTTAAGGGACTCTTGGATAGACTTAACTCTCCTCCATCACCCTAGGCATGCCCGTGGGCAGGTTCTGCCAGCCAGGGAAGCCATACAGGTTCTGAGCTTAGAGCAAGACGGGTGTGGTTGAGAGGTGTGGGTCTCAGCTCTGCCCCTAGCTGCGTTGGCACGTGCCAGTTCCACAACCTCTCTGAGCCTCAGTTTCCCCCTCCAGGAAACAGACGTGAGCACCTGCTGAGAAGCTCAAAAGAGATAACATGTATGCAGGGGCTACCCAGGGGCAGCCCTGATGGCAGCGATGAACATGGAGCTTTGGAGTGAGATGGCTCAAGTTCAGACTCAGTCACTTCTGAGCCCTGAGACTCTGGTTATTCATTCATCTTCAGTGAGCTTGAGGCTTCTCCTGCTTCAGACACAGGACTATGAAAGTAGCCTTGCAGGGTAATTGGACTCAGCATCCACTCACCCTGGATACGGGTCTGTGTTCCACACATTACAGTTTCTCAGAAAACAGTACTCTGATTGGGGTTTATGCATTTCCCCAATATTGGGCCCATGTATTTATTTCAGAAAGAACAGGGCTGTAGTTAATGTTTTTTTCACAACCTAGAAAGTTATCTTCCCAATAAGTGAAAACAAGTCTGCATTTGGCATAATCTCAGAGTTGAAAAATAAAAGTTCCCTAAGTTGATTGGACTTTCTGGATTTCCTTGCTATATTTTGGAGGAGGGGTAGCAATATCCTCTTCCACATGTAGACAAAGCTTTTGCAGATTCCAAAGTATATATCCTACTTAATATTTATAACAAACATGTATAGAGTGCTCAGTATATGCCAGGCACTGTAATAGAAGCATTTTATGTACAACTGCCGGTTTCAATCTTAACCACAGCTCTCCAAGGCAAGTACTATTATTATGTCCATGTTACTGCTGAAAAAAATCTTTGTAAGATTAAAGACTTAAACCAAAATTGCACGGCTGGTAAGGAGCGAAGAAGAAACTCAGACCTTTGGGTCCAGCTGCCCCAAAACTGATGCTTTATCCAGAACATCGCACAGGGTCAAAATCACAGGAAGGGAAACCTGCAAACACAGGCTACAACCCAGCAGTGGTCTACGGAATGCCAGTTATGAAGCTGGGTAGTGTCAACACAGTATCTCTAATCTCCCGACAGTGCTGCAAAGTGGGAAGTAATACTGGCCCCACATTATGGGTGAAGAAAGTAACGCTTATGTAATTCCCCAAGTTACTCAGCTTGAAATTGGAGCAGCTGGGAGTGGAATCCAAGGCCAGCTGCCTCTAGAGGCTTCCTCATAATCTCTGTGCTACGCTGGGAGGAGGATGAGCCCTTAAAATGGGCTCATACAGCAGACACCCATGACGGAATTGCTGGGCCCGTCATCTTTAGAAACTGGCTGTGGTTCAGTTGTGAGCTTGATCTTTCACAACTAGGCCAGAACAAATGAGGCTATGTCTTCGACACCTCCACAAGGCCCTTTGCTTGCCTAAAAACTCTACGGCATGATCCTTTAGCCTAAAGAATTGTTAAATAGCAGCCTGGGAGAAGCTGAGGGCAAAGCACTTCTCTGTGTTCTGAGAGGCTGGGTGTTAAGCCATCTTATTAATTGGCCCGCCTGGTGGAAATGTTTGTCCTGATGGATCAAAGCTTGAAGCTGAGACACAGCACCCAAAGCCATGGAGGCAACGTTTGTCTTGCATCTCCCATCTCTGATTAAGAAGCTGGGAGGCATGGGCCAAATTGCATGATGAATTCCTCACACATAGTACCATAAATTTACCCCCGAGGGCTGGGCGCCCTGGGTCCCACCTGTGTCAGCGTCCTGAGACACACAGCCTCAGAACCATAACGTAGTGTTCTAGGGGGAGGCTGAAATTAATGAAACTCTGGCTGACATTTTGAGCACGCACACACATATCTCAAGATTATCCCACAAGTATATTTCTTGTGGAGAGAGTAGTTTTTCCATATTAAAAGATGGCATTAACCTTCAATAGTCCATCACTTGCTTTAATCCTTTCCACCTGTAAATATTTCAGATAAAAATATCACATAGGCTGTGCCTGTGTCTTACAAATGTGGCTTACGGGGAGATGGAGATGATAGGCTGACCTTTTTCCCTCGCAAATATCCATCAAAACTAGAGTCAGTGTGTGGTGGTAGAAGGAGCATGGAATTTGGGGTCTGCAAGGCCTGGATTCAAATACCAGCTTCATACCTGGATTCAAAACCCAGGGACTTTGGGAAAGTTGCTTGGCCGGTCACCCCCTACAGGTGTGGAGTTTCTGCCCTGCAGAAAAAGGGCTTTGTGTAATTAGTCTGTCCAGAGGGGCTGAGTTTTGGTAATTCATCTGCCTGAAGAGGGTGGTTTCAAAACTTACACCCCCGTAAGCATGACTGCAGCCCTTGTTGCCTGGCTTCTTCAAGGCTCATCAGCCTCTTCCGTAAAATCAAGAGCGTACCTTCTTTTCCAGGTTCTGAGCTTGAGAGATACTATGTGCATAAGCCCAGTCCCACATTCCTGTCGTGGAAAGGAGGCCCAGTGCATTCATGGTAGCTAGAACCAAGATTACAGACTGGCAGCCTGTGGGCCAGGGCCATTCCACATAGGGTTTTTTTTTTTGTTTTTCGGTACGCGGGCCTCTCACTGCTGTGGTCTTTCCCATTGCGGAGCACAGGCTCCGGACGCTCAGGCTCAGTGGCCATGGCTCACGGGCCCAGCCGCTCCGCGGCATGTGGGATCCTCCCGGACTGGGGCACGAACCCGTGTCCCCTGCATCGGCAGGCGGACTCTCAACCACTGCGCCGCCAGGGAAGCCCCAGGATCTACATTTTAACGTGATTCCCTGAGTGATCTATATGTATCACTTCAAGATTGGAGAAGCCCTGGACTAGGACCGGGCTGGCAATCTATGGCCTGCGGGACCTACTCTAGCCAGCTGCCTGTTCTGTCAATTAAGTTTCATTGGAACAGAGCCACGCCCATTTGTTTATGTGTGGTCTCTATGTCAAGTAGCTGCAACATGCCCTCAAAGCCTGAGATATTGACTATCTGGCTCTTTACGGAAAAAGATTGCCAACTCCTGCTCTACGAGAATGCTTTAAAAGAACATTTAATTGTCGGTTCAAATTGGACATTCCGAGTGCTATAGGCACCACAAAGGGAGTTTAAGTATTCAGGAGCATTTCTTCGTACAAACTGCTAGTTTCACCTTCTCCAGTTTCTTTTGGTTTGGGGTTCTCAGTTCTCAATCCTTAGGGAGCCCACAAAGCTGTATTCCTTAATGGTAGCAGGGGAGCCTCCTGCATTTGGACCTCCCACCTCTTCTTTGTCTCTCTCTCAGCCTTCTGGGCATTTATTCCCTTTTTCATCCCTTCCCCAGGACTTCCTTCTTCTTTTCTTCCCTTCTTTACTCCTTCAGCTAGGTCAAGTTTCTTCCTGGGTGATTTGGGCAAGTACAACCCTGGGTCAGCCAGGATGGAGAGGTCAGGCAGGGCTCTCAGTGTAGAACCTGTGAGACAGGCAGGACTTTCATCGAGCCCAGATTCACAGCGCATCTTCTATACCAGTACTGTGCTAAAAGAGTGTCTGTCTCCTTACCTTACACCAGCCTTGTGTGTACAGACCACGGAAGAGGAAAAGGGCAAAGGAGAGACTCATCCTGCAACCTGACAAAACACCTGGCCCACAGGAGGCCCTCGCTGATGGTACCTGGTGGGCCCTCCCACCTGGGGCAGTGTGTTGTCCTTTTTTACTGATCTGGAGGTAGAAAACTCTGTGAAATACTGCAAAGTGAAATCATTTTCGAGCCAAAAAGACGTCTAGAGCCACACACAATTTCCATATGCGGGTATGATGAATTTTCAACTGACCAGTCAAGAAAGACTCTTCATCTTCAAAGTGGAATTCAGCATTTCAGAGGGTGTGCCAGCCAGCAAGATGTTCACCACATGGGGAGTCCGCAGTGATTGGAAACTTCAGGTGGGCCTCGGGGCTTGCACAGAAGATCTGGAGTATCAGGCACGGTCCCAAACCTTCCCTTGCAGACGAGAAGACTGGAAGCCTCAGAGGCCGGGGGTCACCACACTGGTTTTTAGTGTCTGAGCTGGGGTGGGCCCCACTCCTGCCTTTCCGCCTCTTTGTCTATTTAAATGTGATCCCATCAGGGGACGACTGCAGAGATCACCTTGCAAATCCTTTGTATTACTGAACCAGTGAAGGGGTTCATAGCCCATCCTGGAGCTTATAACCATCTCTGCCGGGAAATGATCCTGAGGCAGAACTGAAATCCCTCTTGCCACACTCTCTGCTTTCCACTTGTTCTGTCTTTTCTAAAGAAGCATCGTTTGCCATTCTCTCTTTAATAATCTTTTGTCTCAGAGGATGGCTTCCCTATCCCCTCTGCCATCTCTTCTCCAAGTTAATAATTGTACTTCCTTTCATCTTTCCCCATTAGTCCTGTTTTCCAGCTCCTAAAAATCACTACCCTCAAACCGTTTCCAAATTCCCCACATTCCTACAAACCTCCGTCCTATCTTGAAAATTATATACAAACGTATGGAGTGAACATAGGAACAGGGCAGCCATGTAGGTATTAAACTCTTCCACATCATAGTTGTGGCCAGGATTTCTTCTGAAGGAAGTGTTCAAAAGTAGTGAACGTGGGCCTCTGGAGATGGCATTTTCTCACTTATTTGTTGTTCTGGAGTCAGGAGATGAGGGGATGGTTGACAAAGACCTACTAAGAAATAATGATGGTAAAATTAATAATGTGACAATCATATTGAATGCTTATGATGTACAAGGCTCTGAACTAAGGTTGACACATAGTATTTCACTCAGTCCTTTTAATAACCTTTGGAGAAAGCACCTTTATTATGTCTGTATTCCAAACAAGGGAATGGAAGCACAGGGAGATTAAGCAACAGGCTCAAAGCCCTCCACTAGTAATAGCAGATGATCTCACAGAAAGGTTCCCATCCTGCTGTAGAAGGATATAGAATTTCCCTGATTGCGAGAGAGACTTTGAGAAGCCTGTTCAGGGAAGGGGTGATCCTTTTATCCCCCACTAGAGCCCCAGCATCTAGCAGCGCATCTGGCATACAGTGGGTGCTCAGCAAATGTGTGTGGAGTAAGTGGACAAATCAACTTCACTGCCAGCTTTGGGCATGACGTCAGGGCTCAGTGCGCACCGCAGTTGGGATCCAGGTGATGATGCTTGCTCACAAGAGCATCGTTGTGAATCAAGAAGGGGTTATCCCTCCTGGCTGAGCAGCAGAGCCACCCAGAGCATGGGAAAGGTGCAGCTTCTCTGTGCTCATCCTGGGTCTCCTGAAATGGAACCTTCTAGAGGCAGCCTGGGAGTCCACTTGTTTTCAGACCTCTCTAGGAGATCATCAGGCAGAACTGCCTGGGGACTCCTTCACCTTCCTTTGTGCCCGGGGAAGGGGAACTTTACAGACTGTATTCATAGGTGCAGACTACTCATATGGGCTCCTGCCGTTTGGCTGCTGATTGGCTCAGCCATGACGGGGCACCAGCAGGGGATCAAGGGAAGGAGGAGTAATCATGCCCCAGCTCCCTTCTGACCACAGCTGCTTCCTCTACCAGAGGCCACAGCTCATCAGGCAGCCAGTCATGGCTCTCTCCGTCACCCCTTTAGCCCTTCTGGTTCTCCGCTGGTATTAGCCTGGGTGCTCCCTCAGCACCCCTTTTAGTTTCCCCTCCCCACACCTCTGAAAATGGTCCCGTCACTATCCTTCTTTCAATCTCCACTTAAATGTGCTGCCTGCTTCTTGCTGGGACCCTGACTGGCGCTCCGTCTGTGAAGTTACACACACTCACACACACGGGGTGTGGTATAAAGGGGGCCACCACAGGTTCCTTTCTAGGGACTTTGCTAATGGGACCATACTAAGCCCTTCATCCTACTGCTTGGACCCAGAGACTAACAGGTGACAAGGTATACTTGCAGTTTTTCAACCCAGCTCTGACTTATCAAGTTTTGTTCAAAGTAAGATGGAAAATCCTAAAACTGTCTTTCGGAGTACTGACCTGTACCATCATGAGCCTGACTTGAAAAACTCTATTGAAATGAAAACCGTTCTCTTCTGAGGTTTCCATGTCCAAATTATTGAAAAGCCACTCTGCCCGAGGTACCTCTGTTCACTCACTCCCTGTGTCTTGGAAGGTTGGGGCAGTGCGTGAAAGAAATAGATGAGCCTTATGGAAATGAGGCTGGGGAGAGAGGGCTAGAATTCCCTCCAGGAGGTGAAACTCAGGCTTCAATCACTTTCCCAAAAACCTCAAAGTGAAAACTGCTCACAGCCCCAGGCTTTACCTTTTTTTCTGCCCAAACTCAGTAAATCAGCCAGTTCGAATACCACCCAGACCAGCATCTGCCGAAGCAGGCTCAGGCCCTAAAGAAACCCAGGCTGAGAAAGCTCCCTCTAAACCCTGTCTAGAGTTTGCAAACCTTGGCCAACCTTTCCCAAGCGCTTGGCCCAGCACACAGGTCTGGGCCCGGTTTAGGGTTTCAGAGTGGCAGTTTCAAAGCCGTCTCATTATTGCTGATGGCCAGGGCTTGCCGAGAGCAGTAGTGTTTTATAGCCTGCTGAGCAGAGGGCCCCAGGAACTGTGTGGGATCTGCTGCCTCTGAACTTGTACAGGAACCGTTCACAAAGGGGATGGAGACCACATGCTTAGTGAAAGCTGCTCTAAGCGAAGGTTGCAAAAAGCAGACAGCCAACTCTTAGGCTCCCACACAGCAGCCCACAGACAAGCAGCGATATCCAGGTGTGGCCTCTGACCTTGTCTGTGGCCCTCTCAACTGCAGAGAAAGTGCCGGGAAGCTGTACGCAACTGCGTGGTATTTGAGGGCAAGTTTTGGTCCTTCTGGACATCATCAGTTGCCCTTAGGATTACTATTGTTCCAAATCAGATGATGTTTCTACTCATTCCTGGGCCATCTTGTTCAGAGGGAGACCCAAACTCCATTCTTTACCAAACCCAATTTCTTTTTTTTTTTTTTTTTTTTTTTTTTCCGGTAGGTGGGCCTCTCACTGTTGTGGCCTCTCCCATTGCGGAGCACAGGCTCCGGACGCGCAGGCTCAGCGGCCATGGCTCACGGGCCCAGCCGCTCCGCGGCATGTGGGATCCTCCCGGACTGGGGCACGAACCCACGTCCCCTGCATCAGCAGGCAGACTCTCAACTGCTGCGCCACCAGGGAAGCCCCCAAACCCAATTTCTTTACTGTCACCATTCACTCTCTGCTTTCCTGGGCCAGTACAAGTCCTGAGAAAAACTGGAGTTTGCATTTCAGGGAACAGAAGGAATATTTATTGAAATGCCGGACTGTTTTCAGCCTTTGAGTTTCACATTTAATCTTCATAGCAATCCCAGGAGGTAGCAGCCATGATTATTCCCATTCTCATAGCTAAGAAGGCTGATGCTCAGGTTTTTTAGGCAAAGTCACATAGCTAGGAAGGAGAAGCCAGGTTTGTCTGACCCTTAGATGGCTTTTCAGTGCTTATTGGGCATTTGTATTTTATCTGTGTGCTGCCTTTTACATCCTTGTTCATTTTTTTTTTCCATCGGACCATTTTTTCTGGACCCCAGAGCCACTGTTGGTCTCAGATCTTATTCCACTGTCGCCGCACCACCATCACAGCGCTGACCAAGGTCTGCTGCCACTGAGGGCCATAGCTCTTTCTACCCCAAAGGTATTTTTACCTTGAGCAGAAGCCTCAGGAACTGAAGTATGGGCCAGCTTTGCTCTGTTAGCTTCATGGCAGGTCCTAGTGTGAAGCACTGGGTGGGGGGGTCTATGTTTCCCCCAGTGCTGGTCTTGGGAACTGTTTATGCAACTTCTGGTAACTCGCAAACACCTTTGACAGAATTTCTAATACAGGTCCTCCAGCTGGCAACAAAGCACAACTCTTCACAGTGGACCTCAGATCTGTGGTGACAGGATTAGTGGCTGTCTCCCAGGGGAAGGCAGCTAAGGCAGCAGGGACCTGGTGACCTCCCATCCCTCCTCTCTGTAGGAGATTGCCTGTTCCTCGAAAAGTCAAACAGGATGCGATTGTGGTGGGTTAGCCCACAGGTCTCCCCATACCAGCCTTTGTGGCCCTTGGTGCCTACCTCAGCAACAGATTTAAAGGTGAATCTGAGCTTAAAGGCACAGCGTGTGCCATCTGGCTGTACCCTATCGTGCCTGCCTCTCCCTCTTTCCATCATTGTTGATCTCCGGACAGTTTAGAAAAGGGACTCTGGAGCCACGTGCCTGTTACTTTCCAGCTGTGTGACTTAGGTCAAGTTACTTCAAGTCTCTGTTCTCAGTTTCCTTACCTGAAAAATAGAAATAACACTAATACCTGCCTTGTAGGACTGTTGTGAGTTGTTATACATAAAGCACTTAGAACAAAGTCTAGCATATGGTAAGCCCTTTGTAATTATAATAATAATAAATATTACCAGTATTATTATTATTCTTATTCATTCTCACACATTGTTGGGAACTCTGGTGTCCCAGGCGCTGGGGAGATCAAAATGAATTAGCAACTGTCCTTGCCCTCAGGAAGCACTGCGTCAAGGAGGGAAGGCAGAGAAGTGAGCACGTAATACAGTGAAGCATTCCAGGTACCATGGAAGCCTCTGTACAGAGTACCATGGAGGACCACGGCGGGCGGGGGGTTATTCTGTGTACGTCCCTTGCTCACTGATTTATCCCCTGCCCCAGGTCCAGCAGCTAGCCCAGGGTCAGCATTCTACTATACTGAAAACAAAGTCAGGAGCTGAGCCTGAAGAGGAGCTTGCCAGAGGAGGGAGCTGGAACTGACTCTTCTGGTTTTCTAGAGGAGCAAAGGGGGAGAAGGGAGGAACAACCATGATCAAATGTGCCCTAGCATGAAACCGCCTGGAGCATTCTGACAACTCCAAGTTCAGTGTGGCTGACCCTCAGGGAGGGGCCCCAGAGGAGGCTGAATGGAGTGGAGGTGGAGGGAGGGTGTGTGAGTAACTAGATAGAAGTAAGAAAACCGTTGATACATTTAGTGGTAATCCAGAGGAGAGCTAATGAGGACCCAGATTAAAGCAGGCCAGTGAGGAGAGCTGGGAAGGCTGGCTGGGCGGGAACTGTTGAGGAGGTAACCCTGGCAGAAAATTGGGGGTGCAGTCACCCCAGGGAGGCCAGCCTTGATATCCCAGAGCTCAAGGGGACATGAAGACGAGAACTACTGGGACCCTCATCTACATGGATGAAAAGTTTTTGCTCAGATAGAGCAGTATTTTCTATCCAGCTGGCAACTTTGCAAGACACTCAGACCTTTTATCAGGTGTTTTCTTGGAGGAAAAGAAGTCATTTCATTCTGTGTATAGAAACAGGAATGAGTGTTCACAGTCGGGGTTCGTGAATGCGCTCTGGCCCCAGGGCTGCCTCTCACTGTCTGACCCCCGGCTCCCCCTACTGGAGGTGTGAAAAATACCCATGGCTACAGGCCAAGTGGTGCAGCCCATGAAGTCAGTCAGACGTGACTCCAAGATCTCAGAATCCGTGCTTTTGTAAACTCCACCTCAGGTGTGAGAAATGGCTCCGGATTTCAAAAACAGATCTGTGCTTTCACGGCCTTGCTGCTGGTACACTGCAGGAGGCAAAGGGGACATGGCTGGGTGGCCTGTTTGAAGTCACCCACCTGTGAGTTTCTCCGCCCCAAACCAACAGCATTGATGCCAGGAGACACCTACACCTGTGTGGAGGGCATGTTTCAGCCCCAGTACGAGGGGAAACATCTCATTCTCAGAGTAGCAAACACCTCTTCTCTGTGTTGTTTTAAGTGTTAAAATTCCCCCCTCAAAAAGTGAGTGAAAACGTACCCCAGGGTGTCATCATCTGTCATCACAAATGAACAAATAGGGGAGAGTACTGGGTATTAGCAAGTTTGTTTTGTCCACTTTCATTTGGTTATGAATTTTTAATTAATAAAGCAGTTCACAATTATAATAATTTTAAATAATCCATTAAATTGTTCTGGGCACTGCTAGCATTAGAATATTTTTAAAGTAAATTTATTACTGACAGCCATTAAATTGTGTCGGTAGTCCTTTGACCATATTCCATGCATTCAATATGCTTTTCTTCAACAAGTGCATGTTGTCGGGCTTCCCTGGTGGCGCAGTGGTTGAGAGTCCACCTGCCGATGCAGGGGACATGGGTTCGTGCCCCAGTCCGGGAGGATCCCACGTGCTGTGGAGCGGCTGGGCCCATGGGCCGTGGCCGCTGGGCCTGCGCGTCGGAGCCTGTGCTCCACGATGGGAGAGGCCATGGCAGTGAGAGGCCCGCGTACCGCAAAAAGAAAAAAAAAAACAAGTGCATGTTGTCAAGGTTGCATGTCTTCCTGATCCTGTATATTAAAATAACACTAACATCTGTTAAAAGTAACAGTAATGAGGCCGTTAGACAGCCGAGTTTACCTTGCTTTATGCAATATGTATACTCCTGAAAAGTTGCACCAAAGTAGCATTTTTGGTTAATTGTCTCATACTTTATGTTTTTTTAGAAAATAAAAAAGATCAACACTAAACTCTTTTTTTAATACATAATTTTAGATTCCCCATGCCTAGTTTGCTTAAACTGAAGTATACCTAAGAACCATCTTTTAAAATTAGGTAAACAGTGAATGCACATACATGTATTTATGCCTTCATTCAACACATATTTATTGAGTACCTACTGTGTGCCAGGCATTGCTCTAAGGAGCTGGGAATTCAACAGTAAACAAGCCAATGTCCCTTCCCTCGTGGAGATGATATTCCAGTGGGACAGTCATACTAGCCAAGTAAATAATTGCGTAATGTAATTTCAGGCGGCAAAAAAATGCTATGGAGACGAATAATGCAGGAAAAAGAGAAAGAAAGTGGTGGTGGAGAGGATATCTTAGACATTGCATTCATTTACCATTGCTCCCTAACAAATTTCCATGAACTCCGTGGCTTAAAGCAACACAATTGTATTATCTCACATTTTCCATGGTCAGGAATCAAGGCATGGGTTAGCTGGGTTCTCTGCTTAGGTCTCAAGGCTGTAGGCAAAGGGTCAGCCCAGGGCTGGGTTGCATCTGAGGCTTGGGGTCCTCTTCCAAGCTCCTGTGTTTGTTGGCAGAATTTAATCCCTTGCAGCTGTAGAAATCATGGAGGCAAAAGGAGGTCTGTTACTGCTTCTTCCTCTTCTGAGGGCTCATCTGATTAGGTCAGCTCTACCCAGGATAATCTCCACTTGATTAACTCAGAGTCAAATAATTAGTAGCCTAATCATGGCAGTTATATCGTATTAAATCACAGGTTCCACCTACACAAGGACATTACACCAGGGGGTGGAGATCATGCAGACTGTCTTAGAATTTTGCTTACTACAGAGTGGTCAGGGGAGAACTTTCTATGGAGGTTACATTTGAACAAAGACCTGGAAAAAAATCAGAGACTGAGCTGTATAAAGGTCTGGGACAAAATCATATTAGCATGTGCAAAGGTCCTGTGGCAGGAATTGGTGTATTCAAGGAATGCAAGAAGGCCATTGGAGTTGGAGGTTAGGGAATGAGGGAAAACATGGTATGAGGTCAGAGAGGGGGGCAGACCACAGATCATGGAGAGCCTTGCAGGTTATGGGGAGGAGTCTGGAGGGCTCTGGGTTGGAAGTGATTTATGATCTGATTTATATTTTAAAAGCCCCCTCTGACTTCTTTATGAAGAAGGAATTATAAGGAATTACGGAATGGGAAAAGAGAGACTATTTATAAGACTGTGGCCGAAGTCCAGGCACAGTGAAGGTGGTTTGAACTAGGGGGGCAGCTGTTGAGTTGGAGAAAATGAATTCAAGGTGGGTTTTGGAGGTAGAATCAATTAGACCTACTGAAAATGTAATGATTTAAAAGCATACACTCTAGATCCAAGCTTTCTGGGTTCAAATTTTTGCTCTGCCACACACCAGCCATGGGAGCTTGGACAAATTAACTTCTCTGCGCCTTAGTGTCCTCGTCTGAAAAATGGGACTTATAACAGCACCTACCTTATGGGGTTTTTTGAGTGTTCGGTGAAATAATCCTGACAATAATTGATGTATAAATGTCATTTATGTATATATAAATGGTGACTTATTATATTGATATTATCGATGATGGATTGGACATGGGATTTGAGGAAAAAAGAGAAATCAAGGGTGTTTTCAAAGCTCTTGGCCTGAGTGACTGGGAGAATCATGGAATGGGGAAGACTGAAGGATGCACCAGGATCAGCTTGTCTAACATTCCAGTGATTAGGATACAGTTACATGATGCATGCATTTGCCACTCATTAATGGTGAGAACTTGGGTAACTAATGTGACCTCCATGGACCTCAGTTTCCTTATCTGAAAAAATAAATGGGGTTAGTAATATCCATCGTGCAATATTCATCTTACAGGATAGAATGAGGTAGCCCCCAGCACACAGTAGGGCATAAGGAAATGTGAGGATCTCTTGCCTATGGAAAGCAGAGGACGATAGGGCAATAGGGGTTTTCCAATTCTTGTTTTAAGGACTGTTGTAAAAGCCATCTCCTTTCTATTCGCTTAGTTGGGATTCTCCATTGCTTTTGGCAACCACTTAAAAAGCCTGAGACAGCTGTAGAGACCGTCACTGGAAAGCTGCTAGGTAGAAAGTGCTTTGGCTTCCACTGTCCATGGGCTAGTTGGGAGTCTAGCTATGACCTGGCTGAAAGCAGACGTCATTGACCCTGTGACACTGCAGGCACTGCTGGGACCCTTACAAATGGGTGCAAACTCACATACTTACACACAACAGGAAACAGGAAATAACAGCTAGACCTGAAGAATCAAGAATGCACTTACCCTCTCTCTGCTAACCTATTCTAGCCATTCCTAATTCTTTTTTTTTTTTTCATTCCTAATTCTTGAGATAAAATGTTCCTATCTCCTTACTAGTTCTGGGATCAAGTAGTCCTCAGAACATGAGACTAGAAAAGGACCCTGAATTCGCTGTCTAGGTGTCTCCCACTGCTCCTTCAAGATCTCAGCATCCTGAAACCAGCTGCCCAGGGGACACCTACCATGGCTTCTTGTACAAGATCAGGGCTTCTCCTTGTATGTTCTCCGGGCTCCCTGTAATGTGTCTTCATAGTCACAGGTCATCATTCTTGCTTAGATTAACATCTGTGTCACCTCCTAAACTGTAACTTTTGTGGGAACAAAGATAATCTCAGCTTCGCTCACCACAAGCGTCACCAGCCCCTCATATAGACAGTCAACTGGTGCAACTCTGCATCCACTATTCAGCACCAGCTGTTTGCCAGGGCCTGTGCAAGGCACTGGGAATATGGTGGTTTGCAAGATAGAATCCTTATCTTTAAAGGGTTCATAGGCAATGCAGTTATTAACACTCCAGCCAGTGGTCAACTGGGATGGGATACCGGTGGAAAGGCATACGTCGGCACGTACGTTATCTTGGATGTTTGAGAAGTTTGGAGGAAGTATAAGGAGTATTACAGACACTGAAGAAATGCTGAAACATTTGTAACAATGCTGAAAATAAGCACTATTTGTATTCCTTTTTTACCAACAAGAAAACTGAGGTTCCAAGAGGTTAACTAATATCCTCAAGTTCACACAGTCAGAATGTGGTAAGACCATGATTTGAATCTAGGCCAGGGGCAGAGTTGCAGAGCAGGGACACGGGAATACAACCTGTGCAGGCACAGGTCCTCATACTCAGGAGGACCCAGTGCTGGGTTTGATGCTCTACTGTCACCGCTTTGAGATTCCTGGTAACTTTATCTTTGAACTTGGGTGTGTAAGTGAAGTCTGAAGGAACAACGGAGCATGCTTATTAGGAGACGCCCATGATCTATATGCCGCCCCATGCCTCCCCATTTACGTATAGCATTTGGGACGCCCCATAGCACAGAATTTCAGTGGCCCCATGATGTGTGAGGGTCAGTGAGACTCAAAGCGAGCACAAGGTAAGCATATTATGCCTAGGGCTGGGTAAACGAGGGTGCTGACAGCCCTGAGAGGCTGCATCATTTTCATTTGAACCAGAACTTGCTTCTAACACAGAAAGAGGGTGATGGCATTCTAAGAAACAAACAATCAGTGAACCCCATCACATCCTTTCTTACTCTCGTTACTTCCCTTTATTAGCCAGCCACTTACACTGAGAATGATGCCATAGAAGGAAAGACAGAGGTCAGCCCACACTTGCCTTTCTGTTCAGTCCTTCCTCACTCAGCAGTGAGCCAGGTACAGAGCATTGCTGGGACTAGAACACATGCAGATCAAGTGAATGAAATTTGCGTAATGTTTCTACTGTTCTAGCAACAATGAACTACACGTGTGAGCTACGAAATAGGAACTGTGTAATTTTGTTGATTCCTCACGAGTTAAATGGTATCATGTTTACATTTAAAATTCCACAACATAAAGTTGAATGGTAAAAGGAATACTCACAATTTAAGATTTTAATTTCTCTTTATGTAGAATGACGTTAACTAGCAAATAAAAAACACCAGCCTAAGTCAAGAGAGAGACTGTAGAGGAAAAGAAAAAGCTTCATATTTTAGTACCTTTAATAGCACTTTTTCCTGCTTTTTGAACAAGAGACCCTGCATTTTCCTTTAGCACTGGGCCCCCCAAATGCAGATGGTCTTGGAAGGGAAGTTCTCTAGCTGGCACTGTTCAGTGCTACACCTCCCCAAGACATTGTAACCAATGTGTATACCTTGATAAGAAGGGCTATGTAATCACCATTACGCTGTGTCCTGTCTCAGTCATATAGTCCTCTGACCATGACGTTGAGCTTCAATTTCTAGCCTCAGTTTCCTCAGAAGCAGTGCAGGGACAAAGCTAACCCCCTTACCAGGCGTCTATGAGAATTAAATGAACATGCTGCATAACTGTTATGTATCTACACTCATAGAAGGGATTGTGATTTTTATCACACATACACTCCCAAGGAAGGGCAAGGCTGTCATTGCAGCCCAGGTAGAACCAATCATGGGAGGAACCAGTGACCAGAGCTGGTGGTTGGTTGATCAGCAGAGACCAGCTGCTCTCGACTTGAAGCTTCACATGGAGATTGCATCCTATCCACAGAGTCTTGTGGAGAAAAAGCGGCTTCCTCTCACATCCAAAGAATGGGTATTAGAGTGCTGCCCAGAAGGTTTGGGGTGGCTGACAAGACACCAGATACTAAGAAGCACCACTGATTCAAAGTCATCCATCCAAAACACAAGTGACTCCATGATGACTCCCAGCCAAACTCACCAGTTGAAAAGTTCATGTGAACTTTGGGGTTTTGTTGCAAAACATATAATCAGGCCAGGTTTCAGGTTCCATAACAAAGTTCTTCCCAGCCTGGTGACCGCAAGCCAGCCTGACATTTGTGAGTGCATTTCTATGGAAAAAGAAGGTGCTGCTTAATTGCATTAGGAGAATTGTAACACAATCCATGGGAGAACACTGACATGCTTTGACAAGCATGAGGAAAACGTACTCTTCTCTGCACCATGTCCGTTTTCTTTGGGGTCATGGCCATTACCATGGAGATAATATGCAAAGAAGAACTAGAATTTATTCCCCTAATGAAAACCAAGTTGGCTGTTCTTTCTCGGTAATAATCACAGCAACCACCCAGCATATTGCTACCAAACCATCCTACTTCCTTCCAGTCATGAGGATTGTAATTCTGTTCTGCACAAGGCTGTTGTAACGTGTGAGTTCCCCAGAGGGAGGGGCGTGCGAAGCATGCGGAGAATCTAGGGTCTTTAGGGAGAGAAAGCAAATAGGTGGAGATAACACTTAGTGCTGATTCAGTGTTGTTTGTTAACCAGAAAAATATAGGAAGAATACGGAATAAAATCCTTCAAAGACAGTTTTTCAAAGTACCTATGACTCTGGGGAGAGTGTTTTAGGAAGGAAGTTGAAAATTATGGATGTTTCAAACAGGAAAATTGTATGAATCGACATTTCCTAAAAGGGAAGTGTGTAACTGTGCTTCTTGAGAGCTCAAAATCGTATTTCTGTAACAGGGATAATATTTTGCAAATATTACACGTCTAACTTTTTGGTTTTCTCTTAAATCACCTTCCCCTGCAGTCTTCCACCACCAAGGCTGAGGCATGGGGTTTCTGGCCCCAGGGATACTGCCTAGAACAAAGAGACCATTGATCAGTTTGAATCTCAAAGCTGACTTTCTTGACCTCTTAAGCAAGAAAATCATCCTCAAAGCCAGGCATTGTTGAGAAGGAAAGGGATTTTCTAAATTCCTTCAGCTTCCATTAGTTTATCAAGAGCCATGCCTGGTGGAATAGATCCTAAAGAGGTTTACTCTACGCCATCATGATGGGATGTGGAGTGGGAAGCTGGCTGCTTTGAGCCTGAGAGGTTGGACGAAGAAGGCAAAGGGGGCAGGCAGACAAGGGAAACCAGCGGGGTCCTGGCCTCTCCTCTTTGGTCCTAAGTCCTGGACCTGGGGGGCCTTGGTAGAAAGACTGAGGGAAAGGCTGAGAACATCAGAAGGACTGTGACTCACTTCTTGTCACACTTCTTTGGGGATTCCTGGGGGTGGCTACAAGCCTCAGGAAGTCCCCTGTATGGTCACTTCCAACATGATGCAAGACCATGGGACACAGTGGAAGTGGAAGGGAACCCGGCCTGTGAGCCTAAGGCAATGCTCTAGGTTTCTCGTGCCCTTGGGATGGCCCACGGAGGATCCGGGGTATAGTGATGCGAAGGTGGGAGGGATGAAAACAGTGACCAGAATGAAGAGGCCATTAACAGGCCCTGAGACCAGGAAGAATGGCCAGAAGTGGGTGCCATTACATCACCCCAAAAGGCCAGGTGGACAGTGATCCCAGTACAGGGAGCAGGCCAGCCCTGCCACTTTGCAGCAAAGACCAGCAAGGATCCAAAGGATCCCACCTGGCCCCCTTTCCCCTCTCCCACCAGATTACATGGAAACCTCTTTAGCCACCCTAAACCACCTTGGGATGGAGAAAGAGCTTTTACATACAGAGGACAAGAAGTCTAAAAGGAAAAACTTAAACCAACCCTAGAAAGGAGTTGCGTTTCTAATAAATAAAATATTTAAATGAAAATGAGAAAATTTAAATTGGAAGAGACTCAGATATTGTTAATTGGCAAGTGGTGGGGGAGTGTCAAAGGCAGATCAGACCAGCTCTAGTAGAGAAACTATTTGATATTGCACATCTGAGTAGAGTGTGAGCCTGCACCCCTGCTACATCTTTATTCCTCCCTGCTTCTTACCAATTCTATTGAACGTGCACATGTCATCTTCCTTCAAGTCAAAGCAAATGTGGTGTTTGGAAGTGTCCTCTGGGAAGCCTAGGGGCACGAGAAACTTTCTTTAATGTCCCAAAAAGGCAGTAGCAATTTGAAGTTTGCAAGATATCCTCTTGAGAAGTCCTCAGTGCTCTCATCACTTGAATTAAAATCAAAGCTGCTGGAAAGACTTGCCAAGCCTCACTGTGCACCATGTAAAAGTAGAGGTCAGCATTCTTTGGGGTCGCGGGAGGAGAACCTGTTGGGAGGAAGTGGGAGACGCGGAATGAAAAATCATAAGCGCTTATCTCCCTTTAAACGTCTCAGTTGAACCCACAATGTGTTGAAGCCAACTAGACAGACTCGGGTCTGCACAGGAAAGAAAGACTACATTGTATGCTGAGAGGTAGCTCGTAACAGTTAGTGAGCAGAACTCCATTGCCATCAAGATCTCTGCTCCCTCCAAGATCTCTGCCCTCCCTCTGCAGGGCAATGCTGACTGTATGCACAAATATATGTGGCCCAGGCAGAGCCCAAGAACCCTTTCAAGGATGCCTAAAAGCTAAAGTTCAAGAGCGAAGCTGTATCTGGGGGACAGAGTCAGGAAAATGGTTGCACATGTTGGGTCATCTCCAAGGTGCTTAACTGTTATGGAATGCCTACTTTATTGTCATAGGCTGGTTTATGAAGGTACCCATCCTGAGAAGCTGCTCTCCCCTGCCTCTGCCAGCCCTCACTAATGTCCCGCAGTTTCTGAAAATCATGCCCAGGACATGGAGCAGCCCGACTTCTTACAAAACACACAGAGCATCAGAAAGATTCAACTAAAGGTTATAGGTAGACTTGAGTACTGAAGATTAACGTAGGACCTGGTGTGTTTTATTGCTGGACATCAGATGTTCAACAGCACAGAAATATCTAGAATAATGGTTCTCCTACCTTTTACCCATGTGCCCCCGAATTCCGATCAGTGTGTAAAATTGATCTTTGTTAAAACGGGGATGCATTCTGTTCCAGTGATGTCTGTGAGATGGAGATGAGTGGAGCCAGCCATGCAAAAGTGTGGAGCAGGGTCTGCCTGCCTGTGAAAGTGTATGAGGTGAGGCATGACAAGAAGCCAGTGCTCAGGGTAGATCAGTGTTAGCTGGAACATGGGAGAACTTTCCTCAGGAGTGTAGAACAATGTGTGATCGAGGTGGTCAACAATTCAAGGGAAACTCAAGGCTGAAGGACGGGCAAGTCAACAGTGAAATAGCCGTAGATGTAACTTAATCCCATCCTTTGAGTGCTACCAAATGTCTCAGATTCAAAGAGCATAGACTACGAAGGGGGAGAAAACCACTGGTTCAGCGAAATACATTCTTGAGGAAGGAAGTCATGCGTTCCACCTACGATATTGTCTTAGGCCGATGTACATTCATGTGATGGTTAATTTATGTGTCAACTTGACTGCCGCAGGGTGCCCAGATTTACATTGTTTCTGGCTGTGTCCGTGAGAGTGTTTCTGGATGAGCTTAGCATTGGAATCGGTGGACTCTAGAGTAGGTTGTGCTCCCCAGTGTGAGTGGGCATCATTCAATCCACTGAGGGTCTGAATAGAACAAAAGGTAGACGAAGGAGCAACTGGCCCCTTCTTCTGCTTTCTGTCTGCCTGCTTCAGCTGGGACGTGGGTCATCTTCTGCCCTTGGACTGGAATTTACACCATCAGCAACCCTTCTTCTCAGGCCTTCTGACCTAGTCTGAGTAACACCACCCGACTTCCTGGGTCTTCACCCTGCAGGCAACAGATCATGGGACGTCTCCGCCTCCAAAAATGTGTGAGCCAATTCCTCATGATAAATCTCCTTTCATATTTATATATTGATAGCCACTAGGATATCCATATGTATCTATAGATGTATAGATAGATATCTTATTGGTTGTTTCTCTGGAGAACTCTGACTAATGTAATTAATTCACAAACTCCCATCTTTGTGCTACAAAGGGTATCAGAAATCATTCAGTCCAACCCATTCATGGTTCCATACACATTAATTGAATGTCCTATGGACTGTGCTAAAATAAGATGTAACCCTGCCTTCAGTGTGCTCTCATTTAAGATAATATTGCATATTTTATGTCGTAGAATCATATGTTCCTTGATTGGAAGGGACTAAAAAATTCACCACATCCAACTCCCCACATTTGATAATGGGATTCCAACCAAAACATTCTCATCAAGTGGTCCTTCAACACTTGCTATTCAAACACTTACAGTGACCAGGAACTCACTACTTCCTAAGGCAGCCCATCCTAGCCTTATGGTTATAAATTACTAAATTACTCTTGGAAATTCTTATGCATTGTTAAGAAACCATAATTTAACATTAGACATTAGCTAATTTTTTTTTACTATTCTCTGAAAAATATTATATGTGTATGCACAAATGTACACACTGAAATACAGAATCAGTTACCATAGTACTTCTCAAATTAATAGGATTAATTAAGAGTGGATTCCACTCTTGTGTGTTCACATGCACATAAGCACACATATGCACACATATTGTTATTCCAGTTCTTAAATTGTCATCAAGAATGGTTTATTTATTCAAGCATTGGCTGCTCTTTTCTTTGGAAATTATTAACAGACCCAACAGAGTTTTGTGTTTTTCTAAAGCTCACCAATTTACCTTGGGGCAGAAAAAATGTGAGTGCAATTTATCATTTTGCCAAAATAAGTAAGCCTTGATGAGGTGAGCACCCATCAGTTGCTTAGGTAAGTTACTAATGGAAATGTCAACATGGGCACCACTCATTCATTGTCTGTATATCAGTGGACAGAGCCAGTTCACAGACTCTCACCTCAGCCTGTACCCAAATCATCAATGCACATGCTTCTAGCCATGTGCAGACTTTCTCTCCAGGAGTTATATTGTGGAACAAATATATTGCAGGTCCCTTTGGCATCTTTAAAAGATTGAATACCTTCCTCCCTACTGTATTTCCCTATTGCAAGCACCCTGACTGGAAGACAGGCTGTCGTGTTAATATCACATTGTAGTGGGCACTGATACGTTTGATAGACATGTAGGCTGTTAAGACATCTAGATTTCAGAAGGGATGAGGGGTGGGAGCATCCGTTGGAATTAAGGAAATGGCAGTTTGCTTTCCAGAGCATCAGAGAAATAAAATGCAAGACATTTCTTCAGCTGAACCACCACAAAGACGAATGAGTTTAGGTTTGTTTGGTGTTTCTGCATCCTGTCACTTGCCCCATTCCCTCCAGCTGTTCTTCCAAGGCCCCTGTTCTCATGAATGTTATTCTTTCACCTCTGTTAGCATCTTCTCCTGGACCCACTTACTTCTTCTGCTTTGATGTTTGGCAGTGGTGCTGGGTTTTTTCCAGCCAGCCCAAACACTGGGCCATCTCTAATGTGAAGGTATATCATCTGGGTTTCTTTAAGCTCCTAGGCTGGTACATGCCGAAAACCAGTTGCATCAGGAGAGATGCAGCCCATGAATTATGGACAAAAATAGTATTGGGGAAGATTGACCTTCACACAGACAGATAAATAAGTGATAACAGTGAGACAAATAAGAACATGTAGATAAATAAGTGATAATCTCAAGCAAACTTTTCTTCTCCCTACATCAGCAACCTGAAAACTTGGATGTTCTTTATTCAGAGCTCTCTAGAACTCGAGAACAGACCCATCATTTACTCCAGTAGGATGGTCCAGCGAAACGGAGACAACACCCCCATTTCCCAAGCTCCTTTGTGAACGGTGGCAGAGTTTGCACAGAGTAATGGACACACTTTTTCTCATTATGAAAAAGCCATAGGTTGAGGCTGGGGGTGGAGGCGGAGGGTTTCCCCTTTCCTTGGAATATTAGCTTTGCAAGATATTTGCTTAAATCCTGAGAGGAAATTAAGAGCAGGTCAGATGCTCTCCAGGTCACTGTTTTTGCCAATTCACTGGCAGTCCCTTCCCCAGCTTTGTTCAGCTAATTAATCCCCCCAGACACTTGCATTCACCACATGCAAATTACCACAGAAGGGAGCTTTTTTTTCCTCCTGTTTTTTTTTTTAACATACACTTGAATTATACTCTTCTGACATAAGCTTCCAGCCCCACTGAGGGGTTTCCAACAGCCTAATAACAAACAGATTAGAGGCCAGAAGAGCATGTATTCCTCAAGTCCTTCTCTGCGTCCAGCTGTGAGGCTGCGCGGCGGTTATAGGCAGAGGAGAGCCGAGCTGCGGCTCCAACTCTGATGTTAAAATCTCTGATGTTAAACTGGAAACTCGGTGTGAAGGCCTCGGGGGGACTGGAGAACACTAACTTTGTTGCCCATCAGAAATGGATAATATTCCCCGTTCTGTTCCTGCTGGTATCAGTTCCAAGTTGGAAAGCGGCCTCCTCTCCTAATGCAAGCTGGGGCCAGAGTGGAGCAAGCCTTCTCAGATATTATAAGCCAGTGTGAGCTCAAAAAAGAATTCACTGCTCAAGGCCAAATAGCTTCAAAGCTAATAATCCTCCAGAGTCGGTGTGAGAGTGCTACAACTGTCAATGTCAACTTACACCAGGCATGGTGAGAGCGAAACTTCAATAATGACATCATGGAGGAGAGGGCAGAGGGCAGCCGCTGCAGAGGGAAGTGCCGGGGCCCTTCAGATCTTTGAAACCTGCAAGGATTTATCCGGACTAACGTGTCTCCATGTAGTCATTGCAGTCTTAGGCTACTCTGATTAAGGATTTAACGTATTCAAAGGGTTTCGGCAGCAGCAAGATGACACGTCTTTGGGAGCTCTATTGGATTCCATTATCTTCTCCTCTCTTCTTCTGCGGACGCACTCCCTCCTCCCTGTCATGTCTCTTCCCAGGCCTCTAGACAGGCCTCCTCAAACAAGAGACTGATCCAGTTTGGGGTCCGTCCTGGCCCCCATCTCCCCTCCCTCTTTGTTCGTGCCTGGGTTTGATTGTCAAACAGGCCTGGCCGCACTTATGTACTTGAGTGTCAGGATGCAGACCCCAGCAGACTTGAGCAAATTCCTGCAGGATTCCCCTGAGTCTCGCATAACTTCCTTAGCCAGCCCTGTGGTGGAAAGAACGCAGGTTCCTGCTAGAATACACCCAGAGATATATACGGTCGTGGTCACAGTTCAAAAGAATAAACTTCAGAGAATCCTAGGGGAGGAAGGAGGGGGGAAAGTGAAGCCCCAGGCAGGAGTGGAAGGTCAAGGAGGAAAATTCCCCCCCCACCCCCAAAGCCCATGAGGACAAAGCAATTCAACTCGGCCGGTGGTTGCTGGCCATAAATGAAGCGCCTATCTGCCAGGCATCATTGTGACTGCAGGAATAGAGGTACTTAAGAAGGCTCATTGGGGAAGGGAGACACCCTGAAGATGTTAGCAGCAGAAGGAAGTTGAGTACTTTGCAGTTGCAGGTACGTCTAGCGCCCCCTTCTGGAGGACCGTGTGGTCTGGCTTACCAGGTCGTGATGGGTCCAGTGTTGGAGGCCCTGGACTCCACGGATAAGAACGCAGAGTCCAAATCAGACAGACTTGAATGCCAATCTGGGTCTGACTTGCTGTGTGCCCTTGACAAGAGCCTTCACCTCTCTGAACCCCATGGTCCTGATCTGAAAAATGAGGATAATACCTCAGAGAATCAGGGTTATGTGAAGATTACATAAAATAATGCAGATAAATCACTTAGCAAAGTGTCTGGCCCTAGTAAATGTTCAATAGATGTTAGCTGCTATTGTTATCATCATCGTCATCCTCATCATCGTAATCCAAATAGCAGTTTTTTCCTACAACTAAAGGAATTTAAAATATAGGGACTTGAGAGAAGCATGAAAACACTTCAGAGGGAAGAAATAATGTCTATAGATTAAACTATACACAGCTTTCCATAGTGGTTAATGTCAATATACATCCAGATTGAACATTCCAAGTGTGGTCTACAGGAATGTCTCTGGAATGTTGATGGAGTCCCACTCAGGAACAACCAACCATGAAGAGCTTGGGATGTATTCTTGTATTAATCAGTATCTCAACCTTATTGAAGCACAATTTACACATAACAAAATACACACATTTTTGGCACACGGTTTTGATGAGTTTGGGCAAATGCATTCACTCCTGGAGCCACCACGGCAATCAGTTTACAGGCATACCCCGTTTTATTATGCTTTGCTTTATTGTGCTTCGGAGATATTACGTTTTTTACAAATTGAAGGTTTGTGGCAACCCTGCATCCAGTAGGTCTGTTGGCGCCATTTTCAAATGGCATTTGTTCACTTTGTGTCTCTGTCACAAATTTTGGTAATTCTCACAATATGTCAGTCTTTTTCATTACTATTATATTTGTTACAGTGATCTGTGATCAGTGAAATTTGATGTTAGTGCTCCGACTTGCCGAAGGCTCAGATGATGGTTAGCGTCTTTTAGCAATAAAGTATTTTTAAATTAAGGTGGTACATTGTTTCTAAAAACAATGCACACTTGATAGACTACAGTATAGTGTAAATATATCTTTTATATGCAATGGGAAACCAAAAAATTCATGTGATTCAGTTTATTTGTATATTCATTTTATTTCCGTGGTCTGGAACAGAACCCACAATATCTCTGAGGTTGTAATGAGCATTACCCCACACGCCAGAAAGTTCCCTTGTACCTCTTCCTAGTCAATACTCACCCCCAGCCCCGGCCCCAGGCAACCATTGTTCTACTTTCTGTCACTATAGTTTAGATTTGCCTGTTCTTGGTCTTCAAATAAATGGAATCCAACAGTGTGTATTCTTTTGCTCAGCATAATGTTTGTAAGGGTCTTTATTTTATTGCATGTATTGGTACTTTATTTGTTTTCAGTTTCTGAGTAGCATTGTGATGTATGGATGTACCACACGTTTAGCCATTCAGCCTATTGATGAACGTTTGGATTGTTTCCGTTTTGGGTTGATTATAGAGAAAGCTGCTATAAACATTTACTCCATGTGTTTTCACTTCTCCCGGGTAAATATGTAGAAGTGCAATTTTTTAATTTTAGAAGAAACTGCCAAGCAGCTCTCCAAGGTGGTCACACCCCATGACACCCCCCACTCTGGGCGTGTCTCCACATCCTGGCCAAGAGTGAGGTATCGAGGGAGGGAGCTGTGTGTGGGTTGCCCTAGGAACAGGGCAGCAGAGGAAGAGCTTATCACTGACATTGTTTAGAGTTGCTGATGCATGGTGATAATAAAAATCAGATCGACTTTCTGTGGTTTTGTTACTGTTTTTAAATTCTCTGCCGACAGTGCACCCCCTTATTCCCTGCCCTGGACAGACTGCTTGCACCGCCCCACCCTTGGTGCTCCACTGCGCCCCAACAGTCGGCATGGTGGGTCTTTTTAACCTCAGCTCCCTTAGTACCTGCGTAGTGGTATCTCACTGTGGTTTGAGTTTGCCTTTTCCTGGTGGCTGATGAACTTGAATTTTTTGTCCGCTCGTACATCTTTTTTTGTGAGGTGTCTGTTCAAATCTTTTGCCGATTTTTAATTGGACTGCAAATGTGTCTTCCTTTTATGGTGCTGTAAGAATTCGTTATGTATCCCGGATGCAAGTCCTTGGCCAGGTACACGTATAGCAAATATGTTCGCCCAATGTGTGTGGCTCCTTAAACCTTCCTTTCTTTGTCATCCTGCTAATCCTTATCTCAGTGACCTTCACAGACACTAGATTTCTACCTCAACACCAGCAGTCCACCAAGTACATTTCTATTGCAAAGAAGTGCCTCAGGTGGGCTTTTCCAGTGTCTTGCTCCTAGAAATCCCAACCTCACACCCCCTCCGCTTTGCCCAGCGTCATGACAAAGGGCCTCATGCTGGGCTCAGTCTTCCTGAACACTTCCTGCTAGTTTCCACAGCTCCCACCCGGTCCATGCTTGTTTACCTTGTCTGCTTCTTCACACCCACGCACAAAACCCAGAACCCGGCTGGACTATTTTGAAGCAACCAAACTCCCTCCCCCATACGGCTGTCCGGGGCAGGTCAGAATCTTCCCAAGGAGCCGGGGAATTCTGGCTGCTCCACCTGGTTTATAGAGGTGCGATTCGGTAATGGGCCACTGGCTGGCAAAAGAAA
The DNA here is from genome assembly GCF_964165515.1 of Mesoplodon bidens. Taxonomy (NCBI): domain Eukaryota; kingdom Metazoa; phylum Chordata; class Mammalia; order Artiodactyla; family Ziphiidae; genus Mesoplodon; species Mesoplodon bidens. The sequence goes on along the minus strand of NC_138162.1, from coordinate 62,814,805 downwards.
GGAAGTTGGGGGGGGAGGCAGGAGAGACCAGGACCTGTAAAAACGGGCCCATGTACCACTGCAGGATAATGTCAGTAACTCACTCAGGGGTAGATTGTGAGGATTAAAAGAGATGCTACATAAAAGGCACTTAGTATGATGTCTGGCACCAAATAATTGCTCAATAACTGCTAGCTTTTAGATCAGGACCCCTTTTATCTGACACAGTATGGACTGGTGTTGGTCAGTTAATGGAAGAAGCTGGTTGAAAAGGGAAATCAGAGAAAATTATGCTACACACCTTCAACATTTTATTTTAACTTAAAACATATAAATGTACATCCATTCACTGTTCTTTGATGTAAGTCCAGCACCTTTCCTTTGAGTATGAGTCCATGGATGGGCGTGTCCAACTACCTTTCCTGAGTAGACCACACCCAGTAATGCATCATCTACCATTTGCAGTTTCTGTTTCTTTAAAGTGGTACGAGAAGTTACACTTGCCAAGTCCTCTGAGTGAAGAATCATTATAGATGTGTGCATTTTCCCCCAATCTTTAATGGTAGTTTACCCACACCTAACTCATCAGCAGTACTTCAGCAACCCATTGCCATTTGATGTTCTCAAAACAGTCAACTTAGTTTGCATAGGAATAATGACTCTTTTTCTTTGCACTCTCATTTTATCATCTGTTTGCAGAACATTTCATCAAGTTACTTAATTGCAATAAGGCTTTTACAAAGACAGGCGAAGCAAGAATAAGACAGGTTTGGGGAAAAAAGATCCACTGACTCTTAGGAGGCAAGGGTGCATTCATCTGGTGCGAGCAGAAGTGCAGGCTGGAGAAGGGCATGCTGGTGTGCGGGGAAAGAGCACAGTAGAGGCACTAGAGGTCCTACAGAACGACTGCCAGCCAGGCTCACTCCCTGTGACGTGGGCATCAGGAAACGTATTTTAGGAAGGGGCTGAAGAGCAGCTGTTATCTAGCAGGTTGATTAAATAGAAGCAGTTGAGAGAAGGTCTGTGTAACTTGGGCCTGCATGCTATTTGTTGTCAAACTTTGGACTTCTGAGATTATAGTAGTCCCCTCTCATCCGAGGGGGGGGATGCATTCCAAGACCCCCAGTGGATGGCAAAGCCATATTCAACCACATATGTAATGTTTTTTCCTATACATCCATACCTATAATAAAGTTTAATTTATAAATAAGGCACAGTACGAGATTAACAGGAATAATAAAATAGAATAGAAAAATATACTGTAATGAAAGTTAGGTGAATGTCTCTCTCTCTCAAAATATTATACAAATTTAATGCCTTTTCCATCTTAACTAATCACTTATCATACTATGGCTGTAACTTTTGCAGTTTGAGATGCAGCAGCAAAACCAGCGCAACTTTCTTTTTCCTTCTTCACAATTTCACAGATAAAAGATTTGTTCTTACCATAGGTCTTAGCAACCTCAACATGTGATTTTTTTTCTTTCCTTTTTGAGTTGAGAACTTTCACCTTTTCAGTTAAAGGAAGCACTTTCTGGCTTCTCTTTGGCGTACCTGAATTGCCAGCATCTCTACTCTTGTGCTTTGGGGCCATTAGTAAGTAAAATAGGTTTATTTGAAGACAAGCACTGTGATACTATGACAGTTGGTATGATAACCGAGGTGGCTACTAAGTGACCACAGGGCAGGATGCGCTTAGACACAAGATTCACTTCCCCAGGCAGGACGGAGTGGGAGGGCGTGAGATTTCACCATGCTATTCAGGACAGCATGCAACTGAAAACTTATAAATTGTTTATTTTTGGAATAGTCCATGTAGTATTTTCAGACCACAGTTGGCTGCGGGTAACCGAAACCGTGGAGAACAAAATTGCAGATAAGGGGGGACTACCATACTTCCCACACCTCTGGAAATCCACAAGAAGAGCCTTGGGGAGTTAGAAGCCCTGGGTTCTCTAGTCCTGGTCCTGTCAGTACTTACAGACCGTGTGACCTTGGCAACAACACTCACCCTCATATCCTGGGAGGAAGGTTTGAGTCTCCGGGAGCTGAGTGATTCTTCCCACATCACCCTTGAGCACCTAATGAGATCATGTGAGAAATGCTCTGTCCGAGTTACGACACATCTTAGCCTGAGTAGTTTCTCCTGTCACTCCTTGAGTTGCTGTAACCAAGAGGCCAAAGATCAGGCCATGCCACATTCGGGGACTTTCAAATTCCAGTCACTTAGGAGAGGAAAGGGCAAAGGCGTGTTCCTCTGTCAGCTCCTCTCAGCATCTTGCTGTCGCCTTCCCCCCCTCCCTCTCCCTGCTGCCAGAGCATTGTGTACCAGGCAGAGCCCCAACCCGGCCCCCCATACCTCAGGCAGCAGCTGCCATGCCAGACAGCCCTGCGCCCGGTCAGTACTCCTGTCCCCCACAAACACAGTTAGCCACAGCTGGATCCATGTCCATTCTCTCTGCACCTTTTCGGGGGCGATGAAGGTGTTATTTGGAGTGTGAAAAAGGAACCAGGGTTAAAGGCTTCTACCCACCAAGCACGTACACAGCTTCGGAGGTGGTTCCAAAGAGGCAGGAACATCTGATGAGAGCTTGTGCTCGGAGGAGTCCTTTTAATGGGGTTAGCAGCCCTCTACGTGGAGTGCTTTTGAGGGTCCCAAGGATGCCTCTGCCCCACCCAGGGCTCCTCATCAGCTCCCGGAGGCAAGAGCTCCTGCACACTCGCAGCCATCTGTCCCTGGGACTGCAGCCTCCAGGCAGGGGACACATAAAGTTCTATCGGCATGTCCCCTGTGATCTGCAGAACGAAGTAGAGTCTTTCTGCAGAGCTGTTTTTTGTTGGGCTGGGAAAGGAGAGCTTGAGGACATGGGGACCCGGGGAAGAAAGAGGAGGCAGTGTTTGTGGGAGAAAAAAAGAACACAGAAAGGAAGAGGACGAAGAGAGGCTGCCCAGGACTGGAATGGAAGAAAAGCCTGAAGGTGAGCCGGGTGCCCCTGCAATGCTCACTGACATAACAGCTCACAGATGCAGAGGACAGAAGCAAACAGCTGTTCTCCGTGTGTGTGTGTGTGTGTGTGTGTGTGTGTGTGTTCCCACAAAAGCCCTAAAATCATTCGATAGTATTTTAAGGTTTTTTCCCAGGATAAATATATTGACATTCTGTGAATTTTTTCTTCCTATCTAAACCCAGCCCTGATTTTTCTCTCTCCATCTGTGTTCCTTTGGCAGAAACTTGCACCAAAAAGAATGAAGGAGTAAAGGGTCATTTCGGGAAGTAACGGGACACAGGCCAAGCTGGGAATGCTCCACGGCTGCGGTGCACTTCTGGCAAAGGGACCCAGCCACCGGCCACCCTGTGAAATGTTCATGATGGAAGAGTGGAGCCTGGTGAGGGGACCAAGCTGCAGGTCCATCTCTCACGTGCTTGCTTTTATGTCAGGTTCACAGCAGCTCTGCTTTGGGACTTTTGTGTAATTTCGTTTCATTTTTGTAAAAGTTCAGCCCTTCTGTCCATACCACATGCCTCGTGCAGAGGGGGTCACATGAGCTTTCTGAGCCTGGGATTTCAACCCTGGTTGTTCCCACACATCGTGGAGGTGGAGGAATAAAGCCTGCATGTTCACTTTGAACCACTGAATGCCTGGGTAGGCCCTGAAGAGAGGGTCAGTGTGACCTCCGGAGAGTTGACATTGGTTGTTCCACCCTGAAGTGGCCCTTCTGGATGTCTCCCTGACTGAGCGAAGCTGGCTCTGATCTGAGTTACTCTGTAGGGTCCTCCCTGGCGGGTGAAATGGAGGCGGCTTCTCCAAGGCAGCTTGCAGAAGTAGAAAGAGCATGACTTGTGGAATCCCAGTTCTGCCCTGTCCATGACCTTGAGCAAGTCACTTAATTTCTCTGAGCCCCACATTGAAATGTATCTTAGACTTGACAGCAGGATTAAATGAGATCTGAGAACAGTTCCTGGCACAGACACCGAAGGTGGCAGCCACTTATCTTACATGCTCTGGCCTCCATAGCCTTGTCCCTGGAGAGTTCCCAGTGCCAATGGATGAGGCTAGGGCAGGGAGGGCTGGCATTTAGCGGAAGATTCTGAGCTTTCTGTGTTTCACCCCCCCCCCCCTCCTCCTGCTGCTCCCAGGAGCTCTCCATGTTGCAGGGGTAGCCCTGAGCGCAGTTTTTATGACTCTAAGTGATCCACAGAACAGCCCGTGGCCGCCCGTCACCGTTGGAAAGGCCAGGTTGTGCTAATAGGAAGTGATGGTTGATCCCATTTAGTAGGAAATGTTCAGGAAGGCAGGATTTAAAGGAGGCTCACATTCCTGCAGCACTTCTCCTGGGAGCTCAGACACAGGGGTGAGAAAAGGAGACTCAAATGCATCAGGGCCCTGCGATTTGGATGAAAGGAGAGGTGGGGCTGGCAGGCCCTGCACTGGCCCTGCCAGTCACCGAGGACTGTTCTATTTCTGTAAACCCTGTGTTCAGACTGAAAATGGGGAAAGATGGGGGGATATTTGGGAAGGAGGGAAAATGCTCTCAGGCTGGCATAGCCTTCCCAGAGGGGCAGAGATGGCGGAGAACAGGCACACAGATCTCCGTGCTGCTACTCTGGGGTCACCCAAACAAGGATGGTTCTGAGTCTTGGCAGTTTGATGCCTCGACGGATGAAATGTTCCACAGTTTCATCAACAGTTTGGGGAGCACACGGGTAAACAGCATCACCATCACTTTCCTGGCTCAAATAGATGATGGTGTTGTTCATTATTTCTTGTAATCCATCAAGGCCCTTCTGGGGTAGCTCAGAAATTTGGTGTCATTGTTCAGTCCCAGGATGGGAGGACCACTGGCTTGCTCAAGGATCCCTGTGTATCCGTTGATGGAGGGTCCTGCTGATGCAGCCCCAGAGCCAAACCTTCCTACAGGATGGGTGCCAGGTCATCATTCAAGGCAGCCTCAACTCTTTCTCCACCCACTGCCCCCTTACCAGATGAGCTGTTGGGAATCACTTGTCTTCTCAAAAAGCAGCCCCCTGGGGCACAGATCAGCAACTCTTGCCCACTGACAAGTCAGGTGAAGTGGATCTAAGAAAGGAGGGCCACTTCCACTGGGGCATAGAATCCCCTGCTCATGGTTCTGTCTAGTCCACTGGACTCTGCTCCTTGAGGTAGGGACACATGCTACCGTCCAACATGGGGCCCGGGACATTCTGTGTGTACATTTTGTTACAGAGACTTAGATACATAGTACAGTCCCTGGCCAAAAGGATCATTTAGCCTAGCTGTGTGTCTTAATCCATCTGAGTTGCTATAACAGAATACCATGGACTGGATGACTTATGAACAACAGAAATTTATTATAATCCTGGAGACTAGAAAGTCCAAGATCAAGGCACCAGCAGATTGGGTGTCTGCTGAAGACCTGCTTCCTGGTTCATAGACAGCTGTCCTCTCACTGTGTCCTCATGTGGTGGAAGGGGTGAGAGAACTCTCTGCATTCCCTTCCAGAAGGGCACTAATTCCATCAGGAGGGCTCCACCCTCATGACATAATCACTTCCCAAAGGTCTTGCCTCCTAATACTATCATATAGGGGGTTAGGACTTCAGCATGTGAATTTGGAAGGGACACATTCAGTCCATTGCACTGAGCACAGCAGGTATACTAGTATCTGTTATATATTAGAACACAGAAGCTAGGTACCCATTACTGTGATGTGCAGCCATGGTGTAGAGTCATAGCATGGTAGAAACAAAAGGGACTTAAGTGGAAAAGCATGGATTCAGAAGGGGCATGAGATTTGCCCCAGCCTCACAGTAGATTTGTCGTAGAGATGGGAAAAGTTATCCAGGTTTCCTGCGCCCCAGCCATGTGATGTTTCTTCCCAGTCCCCCACCCCATAGCTCCACATGAAATGAAGAGCTAACAGGGAAGGCAACACAGAGTGATGGAAAGGCCTGAGCTTTGAGGCCAGAGAATTCTGGGTTTGAATCCTCCTCACTCTTCAGGACAACACAGGCTGAGTCCATAGATAATGATGGAGAATCATAGACAGTGATGGAGAGGCTTCATTGAAAGGATCCACTGAAAGAATTTAGGAGTGTTTACATTCCGCATCTGTGAAATGGGAATAGCAAGAGTCCCCCTAAATTGTGCCTGTGGGGAGGAGTGCCTGAGAGAAGACACAGAGAGCACCTCACAGCGTGTCCTGCATAGAGCGGCCGTTCCACAAACTTATTGTTCACCAGGCTGTCAATTAAAGAAAAAGCCACATCTTGCAGAAAATAAGGTCAAAAGCAGGTCCGAGAGAGGAGAGATTGTCAGAGCCCTGAAGAGAAAGCTCTCCAGGAGATGAAGAATGACCTTGCTGAGGGACTCACTGGGGAAGAGTTGGCCAGGTGAATGGCTGGTGTTTAGCTGAGCCAGGCATCCTCAGCCTCGCTCCCCGGCCCCCTCAGTGTGGGAAGAGTGCCCTGCGTGTCGGCTGCCAGCGCTTCGAGGCGCTGCATGATTACTTAGCAGTTTACTAGCATCAGAGACACCCAGGGTGCACTTGAGCCATCAATTAGCTCCTGCTCACAGCCCCCCTGTGAGGCCCAGTGGTATCAGGACTCCCATTTTTCAGCCAAGGAAACTAAGGTGTAAACAGGTTAAGCAACCAGCCCAAGGTCACATCTTGAGTCAAGCGGTCACGAGGCGCTGAGGCCGCGTCCTTGCTGGCTCCCCGGCCTGTCCTTAGCCCACTGGCCCATGCTGCTGCCCATAAAATCCACCGTTTATATCTTGTCAGAAAGCTAGGTAGTGCACCCAGGACATTAGGAGCTGCGCAGAAAGGCCATTCAGCTGATTTCCAAGGCACTGCAAGGTTTTTAAGGAAGTGTCTCACCCCTTGCTTTGAGAGGTAGACAGGGGCGACAGGACCTGAGTTAGCAGTTTCTTTGCTGGCCTCCCTCACCACAGCTGGCTTTGCTTTTTCTCTGTCTTCTCCAGGAGATACACATGCCAGGACCATCTGGGGACCACAGAGAGCATCTTTTAGGAGACGCCGAGATGGTGAGTGCAATTCACAGGCCTCACTCCAGCCGGCCCGCAGTTCCAGGACTTTGCCGTTGGTTCCCACTGCTGGGAAAGAAAGGTGGCCTAAGGCTGAGAAGCTCCCACAGGTGTGCCTGCAGGAGGGGATGGGCCCGGGGAGCTCTCTGTTGCCTGCTGGCCCTCCTGGTCACACAGAGCTACTCCTGACGGTACCCGGCCCCAACCGGACGCCTCCCTGACTTGTCCGTGTTCCAGACCTCCTCTCTCTCAAGGGCACTGGTCTAGCCGCTGCCCTGTTCTTTCCAGGCCCTTGTAGGTCACCAGCCAAATATTCTTGGTTCCTCCCTCTCCCTCAGCATCCCTTCCCTAAATCCAATAGCTTATCTCCCTAAAATATCTCACAGATATTTCTGGAATTTCTACCCAGACAACTCCACCCCAGGCTCACCTAGACCACTGTAATAATGTCCTCACTGGGCAGCCACTCATACCCTCTCCCCTTAAGTCTGTCATCACATAGCAACCAGAATGCCCTATCCTGGGTCTTTTTATTCTCCTTCTTAAAAGCTTTCATCCTTATTCCCTGGGGATGAGGCCCAAGCACCTTAATATTGCATCCAAGGCCCCGGCACCCTTTCCCACCTCTCCCCACCTCGCCTCCCTCCCTCCTTCCCTCCCTCCCTCCCTCCTGCAATGCTGGTCCACTCATACTTCCTGGAAGGGGCACCCAGTGCCCCACTTCCTGGGCACTAGTCACAGCCTTGTGGCACCCTCCTGGCTGTGTCTGTGGTACACGTGGGCCGACCACAAAACTTCACACTCATTTCCCAGGTCCTGAAGGGCACAGACATGTTTGGATTTACTCCCCAACTCGGCCACTCTACTAACTCTGAGACCTTTGTTAGGCAAGTGAATGACTTTGAGCCTCGGTTTTCTACCCTGTAAAACGGGGATAAGTTATTTAAACAGTCTGTACTTTACTTTTCTCATACATAAAAGTAAAAATAAAAACAAAACCAATATTCTTGGATTGTAAGGATCGAATGAGATAATGTATGGAAAGAAAGCACCGAGGACGTGCCTGACTCCAATTAGCTCGATTATCAGAATGATGATCTGGTTGCTTTCTGAGTCTGCTCCTCCCTGCTGGTGGCCAGGGACGTGCCACTTACTTCTCCTGTGGACCCCCAGCGTTCAGCCCAGAGCTGGGAGCCTGCAGAGCTGTCTGTCCTGACTCTCCCTCCTCCCATTTTTCTACTGCTGCTGCCCCATCTGTCCCCATCTGGTGGCCAGGTCTGGGATGTCCCCCTGCAGGCATTTGCAGGCTTTCCTGCACAGAAGTGCCTGGAAGCACACCTGGGAATAGTCGCTCTTACTAGGTTCAGCTGTTAGTGGGCGTGCAGGCCTACTATTGGCAAATGGCACTTTGTTAAGAGAAGCCCAAAATTAAGGGTTTTAACATGAATTTTTTGATTTTTGAAACACTGTCTTAGGTTTCAGGCCAGCCCCCCGCCCCGGGATGCAGTCAGGAGCCTCCACAGCCCCCACCTGCCTCACCTCAATGTGTGCCCGAAGGAGGAAGGACTCCAGTGGGGAAGGAAGGTGGTCGGGGAGAGAGCGAGAATGCAAAGCCCATTCATTCGGATGGCGATGTCTCCTGCTCAAAACGTTGATTGGGCAGCCCGAGTGATGTATTGAGTTCGTTTCTGCAGGTAATTGTTTAAATGTTATAGCGGCTTTAACATGTCGTCTGTTAAAATGTATTGGTGAGGCAGCCATTCCAAACTTGTAATGTGGTAATATTTAGATGATTTACTAGGTGAGGTGTGGTTTCTGATTCAATCAGAGTTGCCTTTGATTCAAGAGGTGGTGCCTCTAATCCGACTGGGAGCCTGTTGAATCCAGAGGTGATGTGTTTGATTCACGGGCTGATGTACCTGATTTAGAAGGTGATGGATCTCGGCCATGCTGAAGGATTCCAGTTCCCTCACACCGGGTGTTTGCTTCGGTGTGTGATGTATGAGTTTTAATAATAAGACAGGCTTTGGGGATGGTGAGGGCACCGGCTCCTCCATGGTCTGGCACATCTGTGGCTGCAGCCCGCTTCCTGCAGAGCTGGTCTTGGCCTAGAGGACCAGAGGGGCAAAGCGGGGGCAAACCCCGATTTCCCAAGTGTGACCTGAGCCTCCAAGTGCCCCGTCACTGTCATTCTTCTGAGATCCACGGATGGTCTTTTGTCTACCTGTCTAATTCTCCAGAGGTCCACAGGCAGAGCCACTGTGCTTAGGACCTGGTTCCTTGCATGTGAGGGGCCGTCAGGGACACAACGGTCAATTAAGAGATACTCACCCGGGTAGGTTCTGCTCTAGGCAGGCGGAAGCCTCACCTGCCGCTTCGTGGGGTTCCAGTGCAAGTTTCCCTGGGCCAGGCACAGAGCTTTTAGTCAACATTTGAGGGATTGGATTTTCATGTCCCAACTGGGAAGATAGGGAAGGGTTCTCCAGAGCTACTTCTCTCCTCCTCCCCCATCAGCCTTCCCTCCCCTAGAACGACTGGCAACTCCCACCCTCCCGAGGGTGGAGATGTCCCTGTTTGTGTTCTCCCCTCTGCCAGGAACGCACTTCCCCCTCTTCCTTCACGTGTCAGGAAGCTGTGCGTCCTGTACAGCGTCACTGCCTGCTGTCACCCTTCCTGGCAGGCCACCCCTGCCCCCCATCTCAGCTCGGCCCCGGAAGAGCACCCTCGCCATAGTTTGCCGAGTCTTCTGGCCATACCTCTGAGAGCACGTGTCACATAAGTTGTCCTATGGCGGGGAGGTCTCCTCTTCACCCTGCTGTCCCCAGCACCTGCTCAGCACCTGGCACATGGCAGGCATTGCAGCCTCAGAGGAGAAGGAAAAGTGAGTCATTAATAATGGTATCATTAATAATAATAATAATGAATAATAATAGCTCCACGTACGTTCTAATTGTTCTAAGTGCAATGTCCTGATGCTACTTCATTGGTATCATCTCTTTCTGTCTTTTAATCCTCACAACGCACCATATGTGGTAAGAATGGTCGTTACCTCCACGTGTGTAGATGGGGACACTGAGGCTCGGTGAGGTTAAACGATTTCCCCAGGGTTCACATTAGCAGAATGAGAGTTGAATCTACGTCTCTTGGACTCCAAAGCCAAGCTCTTAACTGTCACATCATGATTTGGCCTCCCAGGACCAGACAGACTGCCCTCTGCTGGCCCAGGACAGGGAGGCTGTGGTCCCTGGAGATGCAGAGGTGCCCTCAGGGAGACAGACCCATGACACAAGGCAGAGCAACCTGATTGGTAAACTAAGGCATGAGGGGTGGGGGTGGGGGTGGGGGTGGGGTTAGAAGCAGGAGTAATTCGGGAAGGCTTCCTGGAGGAGGCGTTTGATCTTGCCCTGGAGGAAGAGAAGAAGAGAAATGGGGCTGTCAGCTGTGCTGATGCCTGTTCTCAGCTGCTCTTGGCCCAGTGCTCTGGTCCTCAGGCTGCCTTTAAGTGCAGGGGAGTCAACAAGGCTGAGTGTGGGGCAACACTACAGTCAGGAGTACGCAGTGATCCTGTCCACACCCAGCAGGGTCAGCTCACCACCTTCCAGGAGGGAGAGGCACTACACTGAGCCCAAGCTCAGGTGAGTCCTGGATATTCTGTGGCCACAGGAATTGTCCAGATCCTGCTTCTCTTGCTCCTCCTCTAGCACTGAATCCACACTTTCCCCCTCGCGCCTTTCTGTCACAGTCTTGCGTCCCCAGAGCCCTGGTCCCCCTTCAGCATGCGGTCTGTTGTAAGATGCCGTCATCCGGGAAGTGGAGTTTTTGGAAGACAGCCTCGCCGCGTTTAACCTGCCCCTTCCCAGGCCTCCGTCAGGGTCAGCCTGAGGAGAATGCCTGGGGCGTGAGGGGTTTGAGGCAGGGGTCTGTTTCAAGGTGACCTGGACCAGCTCCCTGTCCCAGGCCCACACAGCCTGTCCCCCTGAAGCTGCTCTTCAGGGCGACACCCAGGAACCTGCGTCGTAATAAGCCCTCCACTGACGTCTGACCGTGACTGCGTTGGGCCAGGTGTGGGCTGGCCCCTGGTTGTGGGCGCCGGGGGGCTGGGGCCCCGGCATCAGAGGTCTCAGGCCGCCCCTCAGCTCTCCACTGTTCCCACGATGCAGCTCCCTGAGCCCTCCGCCTCTGTCCTCTTCCCCCAGAATCCCAAGAAAGCAAATCTGACTGGTTCAGAGCGGCCTAGGGGTTGGCCACCCAGGGAGAGAGGACGCAGCAGGCACAATAGGCTGTGGTCAGGGGGTCAAGGGTCAGCACTCAGAACACGTGCGAGCCTGAGAGGTCAGGGAGGACAAAATGGACATCTCTGCCTCGGAAACGAGGCTTTCCCGGCCACTTGCTGTGGGCCAGATACTTGCACATTCTCCATCCCAACTGATCCCCCTCAGCCCTGAATTCTGTCCCCATTTTAGAGAGCAGACTGAGGCTTGGAGAGGTTAGTGGGCTTACCCAAGGTCGTCTTACCACAAGTATTGAAGAATGAAGGAGGGGAGTGATACGTGCCAGCCCCAAGGCTGCCGCCCTCTCTTTCTCTGTCTCTGTGTGTCTCTCTGTCTCTGTCTGTCTCTCATGGTGGGCCGTTCAGGCACCGTGACAGGCTGGTGTGGGAGATATTTGGATCAAGTCCACCTCCGTGTCCTCCAAGCTCACCACCCAGGCAGAGGCCAACTCCAGCATAAGGTTGGTGATGGGCCAGACAGGCTGATTCCTGGGAGGCTCAGAACAGCTGCCGATCCCACTTCTGCTGCTTCTGGAGGCCACAGTGGCCCTGACTGCACACATTTTCCCAGGCTGAGCCCGCAAGTGGGGGTCCTCAGACACAGACAAAGGAATAGCTCAGCCTTGCAAATGGCTTTGCAGATGAGGCCACGGGGATTCCACTTGGCCGACACACTCTGCCCTGGCCCAGGCTTCCTCCCCCAGAGGCGTCTCCCAGCCCCTGCTGGCCAGCTGCATCTCCCATCACCACCCACTCCAAAGCCCTGACCACATGGACGTGGTGGCTCAGCCCAGAATTTCCATCACGCCCCTTCCCACACAGGGAGGGGCAGGAGGGAGGGATGGTGGCAGCAGGGGCTGCAGGAGCTGACTCACTGCCAACATCAGACGTGGGTCCCAGACCCTCACAGGCACCCACACCCACCACGGGCCCAGCCCTGTGTGAGCCAAGCAGCGTGGTCACAGGCGACCAGCCTGTCATTCCCATCTTGGATGAGACCTCAAGTCTGAGACAAAGGGTGTTAATCCACCCCCATGATATTGAGAGGTGTCGGACCATCTACGCGGAATTTGCTCAGGGATGACCACAGAAGATACAGTCACCGTTAGCCCAGCAGTCTTCCAGTGGGCTGTCCCTGGGGACACATGGAGACATTCACAAGCATACAAAGGCACTGACAGTTTTGAAGACATCACTTTCCAGCCCCTTCGTTTTAGGCATTCTCTCCTAAAACCAACGTGTCTAAGCATACACTAGTGGTTTCCAGTTTTCCCACAAAACAAAAAAAGTCCTTGCCCATCCTGAATCTGGCTATGGTGCATCTCCTCAGGATATAAAATCCTCAGCACCAGACACAGGACTGCAGGAAAGATTCCAGTAACACTCCAAGCCAGGAATGGTCCATACAAGTGATAAGTCCCCACAAACTCTGTGCCTCGCCACCTACCACCCGTCTACCTTGGGGTAAGAATGCAGATGTTTACAGTGCCTATTAATTTATATATTTGAACTGAAAGTGAAATCAGAATTTTCTTTTTTCACACAAAGTTATGATCTAGCTGTTTGGTTTTTGCCGAATTATGTTATAAGGTGGCTGTTTTCCATAAATTAAATAACCCAGATCTGGAGCTTCAAGGTTTTTTTTTTTTTTTTTTTTGATTGACTGATTGATTGATTGATTGACTGCGTCGGGTCTTCATTGCTGCGCGCGGACTTTCTCTAGCTGCAGCGAGTGGGGGCTACTCTTTGTTGTGGTGCTCGGGCTTCTCATTGCGGTGGCTTCTCTTGTTGCAGAGCACGGGCTCTAGGCGCGTGGGCTTCAGTAGTTGTGGCACGTGGGCTCAGTAGTTGTGGCTCGCGGGCTCTAGAGTGCAGGCTCAGTAGTTGTGGCACACGGGCTTAGTTGCTCCGCGGCATGCGGGATCTTCCTGGACCAGGGCTCGAACCCCTCTCTCCTGCACTGGCAGGCAGATTCTTAACCACTGTGCCACTAGGGAAGCCCCAGCTTCAAGGTTTTGATGAAAAATATTTAAAGCACATATATCATATTCAGGACACCAGAAATTTTAGCCTTTATAACTACCTAAACTTGTGATGAAACATTTTAGATGTCAATCTTAACTGCTTCAAAGTAAAAGCATTTTAAAATGCTTATAAATAAATAAATAAATCATGATCCTTCTATTGTCAAAAAAATAAAAAGTAAAATAAAATAAAATGCTTAAACATACTTGAAAGGCTACATGGTTTTTCAAAATCCTTTTAGGAGGTAGTCAAACAAAAAAGTTTGGAAGGCCATTCCCACAGTCCACCCCCCGCCCTTCCCTAAGGCACGGAAGGGGATTGGTCAGTAGAGACTGATGGGGAGGGGTTCCTTAGAGCAAGAGTTGTCTGCCAGTCTGCTCTGAGCCCCTTGATCCTCAGGCTGGGAGACAGGACCTGCCCCGAGCTCCAGGCAGACAAGGAGGCTTCAGGAATCACGAATACGGAACGGGTGTGTTTCCCACGAGGGGAGAGTGACCTCAGCCCTCTGGCCAGATGCTTACTGAGCTACAGAAATCTGAGTCGTGGTGACACAACTAGCTGGAGCCTCTCAGGAAGGGAGCCCTCAAGAGAGCCTGACGTAAAACTCGGGAGTGGACGATATCGTGCTGGTGCCTGGAGATCTGGAGAGGCCTGAAGGTGAGTGGCTGCATGAGGACAGCCTGTTGCAAGAGACAGAGAAGGTGACAGTGGGAACAACTGTGCTTCCACCGAAAGCAGAGAAAGGACAAGGATGCAGGCCATTTTCTGTGGACCAGGTGGACCCAGGAAGGCAGCACGTTTGATTTTGTCTTGGAAAGGCCTCCAGCCAAGCGGGCTTCCTGCCAGGGCCCAGGCAACCCCAGGAGAAAGAGGCTGGTGGTGGCCCACAGAATACAGAGCTTGAGAGGGGTGGGTCATAAGCTGTCAGCTAGAGATTGCGTCTCCCAAGCCACATAAAGGCACAGCGGGGGATCCCAGGAGGACCCACACTCATCACAAGAAAATGAATCAGTGTTTGTACATGTGCTACAACGCGTGGTCCCAAGTGGCAGATTACAATAGTCCAGGCAAGAAGGACCTGCCTGCTCCCTGTCAGGCCTCTTCCTCTGCTCCAATCCCGAGGAGCCAGAAGCTGCGTGGTTGGTAGAAAAGGAGACGGAAGGGAAAACAGTGAAGTTAACCACAGCTGGTCCCCTGAGTCTGGGCAGAGCTGGGAACAGGGAGAGGCTTTAAAGTGGGTGAGAGAGGGAAGCTTTGGGATTAGACTGGACTGGACTTCTTAATACACATTTTGAAGTTGTTTGATAATAACAGAAAGTGATGAAATCTACCAAAGTTGGGATATTACCCAGGCTAGTGGAAGGACAGGCAGTGGTAAAACTGTACAGAGTCATGTTTTATTTTTCGCTTTCTCTGCTACCTTCCCATAGAGTCAGACTCCACAAGGCAGTGAGAGGGGGGCGGTCAAAGCCTGGTGCTCATGGTCGGGCTCCAGAGAAAGCACCGATGGAGACAAACCTCCACAGGTGACGTCAGGCAGAGGAGCAAGACAAGTGGTCCACGCTAGAGGAAGATGAAGCTGCGCAGCAGGGAGAGAACGGTCACCAGCAGGGCACCAGCTTTGACTGAACAGTGCAGGGGTCTGGCCCCTGGCAGAGTGAAAACTGCTTCTGACAACGTCCCTGCCCTCAAGCGTCCCCTAGTTTAGTAACCATGAGTCACAGGGGGCCATCTGTGGCGTGTGCCAAGAGTGTGGTGCAACATGTTATAAGAATTTGGAAGAGAGAGATGGTTGATCAGGGAGCGTCTGAGTTGGCCTTTGAGAGAAGGGATGCTGAAGATGCTGAAGAAGTTTATAGAGGAGGAAGGCAGGCTTGCTGAGCCCTGGGCGATGCCTCCACAGCCCTGCAGGCCCCGCCATCTCCCAAAGGGCCCACACAGCACCACCTACCAGCAAAGAAGCACCTGCTGCCCTCTGGTGCCCCAGGCCTGAGCCTTCACTGCAGCCAGCTGGGCTCGGGCACCAAGATGAGATGGGGCCACAGGTAGAGGTTTCAGATGAGCCTGGCAGCCTGCCCTGCCAGGTCTGTTGTGTCTCCATTCTTCTTGGCTCCCGAACCAGCTCACGCACAGATGTGTGCATGTATACACACGTGCGTGCATATGTACGATGATGTGTGCATGCACACACGACAGGTGGTACTTGTTTCAGGGACCAAGATCTTTGGGAAGAAACAGAGCCAAGCACAGGCAAATACCGTTTGCATCCCGGACCCTAACTCACCAGACATAGCCTTTTTGATAAAGGCAGCCAACAATGGGGAGGAAAAGAGCCTGGACTCATCCCACCGACCCTGGAAGGCTTGGGCACAGAAGGCTGCCGAGTCTTGCCTCTGGCCCCCTCCCTCCAATACGTGAGCCCCGTAACTTCCTGTCTCCTCAGCATTCTCTTCCTCCTACAGAGGAGGCCATGGCCATCTCAGGAGCATCTGGAGTCCTGAGATCTCATTGGCCTGGAGGTGCTCAACTATCCATGGTCATGTGGGTCCCACAGAGTCATGCCTTGGACATCTGATCCCCCCCCCCATCTGTCCATCCTGTGGAAGGAATGCTGCTCTCTCAATAAGAACATCAAGAATCTCCAAAGTCAGTTCTAGGAAGCTAAGCTGCCCATAGTCATGGATCTCAAGGGCTCCACGTGCTGGGAGCTGGTGTCCTTGGACAACTCTGCTAAATGCTGGCCCCCAGGGACAGCTTGCATTGTACTAAAGTGGCCTGATTGCTGCCCCCAATGCCATGGTTTTTCTCTTGCTTGTCCTGTAACAAGGGAGGCCCTCAGGAAGGACAGAATCCCTACGTGGGAGTGAATAAGCTCGCCAACCCAGAGAACTTCCCCATATGCACAGTGGGAGAAGGGGGACCTGTGCCTTCGTTCCATGACTCCTTATACTTTTCCTTTCTCCATAAAGCCTGTTCCTTAGCCCATGCACTAGGACATCTGTCCCCAACCTGGAGCATGCTAGGACGTGCCCACCAACACGCCAACTGTGCCATAACAAGATACCGTAGTCTGAGTGGCTTAAACAATGGAAGTTTATTTTCTCACAGTTCTGAAGACTAGAAGTCTACGGTCAGGGTCCCACAATATTGGTTTCTGGTGAGGCCTCTCTTCCTGGCTTGTAGACAGCTGCCTTCTAAGTGTGTCCTCACGTGGCCTCTTCTCTGTGCATGTGTGGAGAAAGAGAGGGTTGGGGGGTGGAGAAAGAGAGGGTTGGGGGGTGGAGAGAGAGGGAGACAGAGAGAGAGACAGTTCTCTGGTGTCTCTTCTTATAAGGACACCAGTCCATCAGATTAATGTCACCTCCTTTAACCTTAATTAACTCCTTAAAGGCCCTAACTCCAAATACACTCACATTGGGGGTATTGATGCCAAAGAGTTGTCCTCTGTACCCTGGTGCCAAATAGAATCTCAGAGGCAGAGTCTTGGGTGAAGTAGAAAAGAATAGCTTTATTGCTTTGCCAGGCAAAGGGGGCCACAGCGGGCTCACGCCCTCAAAACTGTGTGTCCCAACCCAGGAGGATTTGGTGAGGAGTTTTATAGCAATGGTTCAAGGGTGGAGTGGCTGATAAGGATGAGGGTGTGTGCAGGGTCTGCATGCCTTTAATCTGGCCTCAGGTGGTCTCTTCCCTTGTCTCTGCATCCCCTCCCTTCCCTGATTAGCAACTGTTCAAATCTGCTTGTTGGAACTCAGAGAAGGTCATGGAGGCTGGAGTCTGTTCCTTACAAACAAGAAACGGGGGACACAGAAAGGCTTCTGTGCCCAGGAGCCCCACAGAGTCCTGCTCAGTTTCAGTATTAAGGCTTCAGTATATGAATGTGGGGGGGGGACACAGTCCATAATACCACCCTTCTCCTGGTTCCCACGGCTGTAACTCTCCAAAGCTTTACTTACCCACGAAGGGAGAGTGACGGGGAGGCATCAAGAGTCTGCCTTGGGGGTGGAGCTCTGTGCTTCCAAGGGGGCTCACAGGCCTTTTCTCAATCCTCTAGGGCTCTTATGGGAAGCAGCTGCTGCTTCCAGAATTTCCTCACCTCCTTTCAGTCCTCAGATACCTTCCCAAGGTCTGGTCTGAAGTTCACACCTCTGCCCCAGTGACCAGTACCAGGAATGTCCTTACTACCATTCTGGGCAAGACCCTTAACTCTCCCCAGAGAGCAGTGCTCCTCCTTCTGGACTGTGCACGTCAGTCATATGTTGACAGGACGTAGGGCCACGGTAGTCAGATGATAAAAGACAAAATTCAGTAGTGGTTGGTGGCAGGCATGGGACGGAGAGAGATGGGATGCCGGTGGGGGGCAGGGCAGGGAGGTTTCCAATACTGTTCTTCGGTCTTGCATTGGGAGCAGAGATCTTGGGTTTCTCTTAGTTTACATCTCTCCCTAGGCACTGCTGGGAGTGGTTACATAATGTTGTCACCTTAACAATTGTGTGACATGTAGTTGTTTCCTGTACACTAGCCTCCCCAATGCAGTCCGAGCATCTAAGACACAGAAGGATGAGGTGCTAGGGCTAAAAAGAACACCAGGGAAAGACTAAAAGATGTTTCTTGCCCTTAAGGAGCTGATTGCCTAAAGGAGGGTCACATACGTATTAAAACAACCCTATCATGACGTGTTAAGTCCCCTGATCAAGTGATGCTTTGAGGTCTCAGCAAGGGACCAATTCATTGTGCCTAGGGAAGGGGGCCAAAAGGATTTTCCACTTTTCAAATGAGGAAAGTGAGGCCTGGAGAGTCAAGGTGACAAGTTTTTTTTTGTTTTCTTGTCTAGTTTGTTTGTTTGTTTGCCTAGCATCAGTGGCAGAGCCCAAGAGAGGCCCCAGCACTGCAGACACTCTTGCCAGTGCTCCATCTATCTCTCCAGAGTCGGGTCTCCCACCCTTTGATAACCCTGATGCTCAGCATCCCTGGAGAAGATGCTGGCAGGGGCTCTCCTGAGCACTGGGCTGAGTCTCTGGAGCCATACCAGGCAGCCGATGCCCACCCTGCCCTGGGGCCACCTGGACAGTGTGGCAGGCATCCCCAAGAGGAGGGCAGGGAGTCCACCTGGTCTGGTCTTCCGGCAACAGGAAGTGATGCCTCCTGAGCTCATGTCAGCAGCTGTTGCTTGGTCTGCATGGTTCAGATAAACAGGCTAATGTCCTCAAGGTGACCTCCCTGACTCAGAGAGTCTGGGAACTGAGGTATTCACTCCCTCGGGGTTGGTGGGGGGGGGGGGACAGGGAGGAGGAAAGGACAGGACTGGAGCTGCTGACTCACCCTGTCTCACTATCTCTCTGTCCCCATTCTTGAGGAGTCAGGAAAGAACTGGGAAATGAAGGCGCTGTCTGCGAAGAGTGGGTTCCAGGACATGCTCTCATCCCTCCCACCCATGCTGCCCCTTGGCTCTTCCAAGATGGCAACAGATCGGGGCCACTTTCTCGCCTTTCACGAGACAGCAATCCTTACGAGGGCTGTGGGTGGTCGAGCAGACGGGGGGAGGGGAGAGATGATCCCAGGAGGTACCAGACAAAGGCACAGCCGGGTAGAGAGTCACCACAAATATTTTTTGGGTGACATATGAATTATAAATAAACGAGGTGGGGATAATAGCAGAGAACAACAGAGAACCTTAGTGAACAGAAGAGCTTGAAGGGGCATTAGACACCGCACCGTCCCAGCCCATGGCCAGGGCTGGCTTCCTGGGCAGGTGACTGATGCAGTCGCAAAGCGCCCCATCCTTAGAAAGGCCCCACTCTTGGTTTAATGCTCTGCCGCCACCCTCTTGAAATTCATAGTAATATTTTAACAAAAGGCCCACATTTTCATTGTGCACCAGGCCCTGCAAATGATAGAGCCAGTCCTGTCCATGGCCTTCCAGATGAAAAAAGGAGCCCAGAGAGGGATAATGGCCACTCAGGGTCACACTGCTTATTTGTTATAAAACCGGGACGAAACCCCCAGTCCTGTGTTTTTCCATCACAAACTGAATCTCTCTCTGCCGTTAAGTCTCTGTTTAGGGCAAGAACGTCAGACTCTGGCTTCTCAGCCCTGGGGGTCTGTGCTCTGTTGCTGTGTCTGCTCCAGGTGGGCCTCGGCCAGCACTGTGTGGGCTGTGGCAGCGCAGTTGTTGACAGCCTACAGCTACAGGTAATGGGAAGTTCAGGCAACAATGCTGGAGTCTCGGTTCCACTCTTTCTGCCTCTAAACCTCTCTCTGACCATTTCTGATAATAGTACCTATTTTTAACAATAACACAAAGATTAGAGAAAAGACATGTCAGGAACCCAGGATGTCAGCTTGTGCTAGGTTTTCGGTCGTCACCACGGGTAGGATACAGCATTCCTTCTCCGCCGTTCCTTCACCTTCAGACCTTCGTGGTTCCTCGGCCCTTTCTCTGAGCGGCAGGTGGGTTAAGAGGACTAATTTTGGAACAGAGAGATAAAGGTTTAAGCTGCAGTTCCACCATTTCCTAGCTGGGTAAGCTTGGAAAGCTTCCTTTATCTTGCTAAACCTCAGTATTCTCATACAGGAAGTAGGAATAATAATGGGATTCAGTTTATGGGGTTATTAGGAGGACTGGGTGAGACTCTGCAAAACAAGGACTTGGCACAGCATTTAGCCTAGAGCAAGTGCTCGATAAAGAACACTGTTGGTGATTTTTTTCTATAGCTCCACTTGTCCTGGCCTAAGGGGAAACCCCTGCCTTAATTCTTGAAGCTGTCCTCTTGTGCCCTACTAGTCGAACCATAATCTAGGGACCAGCAGGATTGGCTTCACCTTGGAACTCATTAGAAATGCAGAAGCTCAGGCCCCACCGCCGGCCTACTGAATCAGAATCTGCACTTTAACAAGATTCCCAGGTGATTCATATGGGCATCCACTTTTGAGAAGCAGTGTGATTTCCAGTGCACACAGATGGCCTCTCTTGCCCTGCACATGGGGAGATGAGTCACTTCCTAGTCCTGGCCAGAATTGTTCTTAAAAAGGCAGAGCCCAAGCCTGCCATGGTGGATTTGACCAGAGTCCCAGGCCCTTCCTTAAGGCTCGCAGTGTGGTTGGGGGCTAGGTGAGGAAGACAGTGGTGTGAAGGGCATATTGAAGCAGGAATAAGGGAGACTATTGCAGTGATCCAAGCAGGAGGTGAAGGGCCTGAATTACGCCAGGGCCAAGAGCGTGGGGAGAAGGGGCTGAGTTGTGGAGGTTTGTCCATCTAGAATTCAGCAGACTTAGCAACCAGGTTACAGGTGACATGAGAGAAGGAAGGATCAAGGACAACTCTGAGGTTCTAGATGGAGATAATAGGATGGTAGTGCATTGAGAGGGACAGGGTCGGCCAGAAGGAGGAGAAGGGGGTGATGATCAAGAGAAAGGAGGCATGCTTTCCATCCTGGACACCGTAATTCTGATGTGCAGGCAGGATATTAGTTAAAGGTTTTCCATGTGAAGAGTGGGCTTCTCATGGCACTTAATTCACAACTCATTGTGCTGTGGCATGCTGCAGGGCAAGGAAGTGAAAAGGCTGTGGGTTCAAATCCTGACTCTGCCACTTAAGAGCTGTGTACCTTGGGCAAGTTAATAAATCTCTCCGTGCCTCACTTTTTACATTTGTAAAAGTACCTGTCTCAGACAGTTACACAGAGGATTAAATGAACTAATATTTGTGATGTGCCTCAAACCATGCCTGGTCCATAGTGAACACTCAAATATTATCCATTATTGGGCTTCCCTGGTGGCGCAGTGGTTAAGAATCCGCCTGCCACTGCAAGGGACATGGGTTCGAGCTGTGGTCCGGGAAGATCCCACATGCCGCGGAGCAACTAAGCCCATGCGCCACAACTACTGAGCCTGCGCTCTAGAGCCCACGAGTCACAACTACTGAGCCCACGTGCCACAACTACTGAAGCACACATGCCTAGAGCCCGTGCTCTGCAACAAGAGAAGCCACCGCAACGAAGAGTAGTCCCCGCTCGCCACAACTAGAGAAAGCCTGTGCGCGGCAGTGAAGACCCAATGCAGCCCAAAATAAATAAATAAATTTATTTTAAAAATATTATCCATATTATAATGGCCTGTTTATTTGAAATTATGAGGTCCTTGGGGACAGGGACCTCAAATGAAATCATCTTTGTGTTGTGTAACACTTAACACAAAGCAGGTATACAGTATGGTCCACAGAAACCGTAACATATGTTGTTCATTAAAGGTGGCCCAGTGGGCCGGTTGTGGTATCTGAATATGGATGAATATGGATGTCGTATCCCTTTAGAAATGTTCATCCCTTCTCTCCTCGCTTTTTTCTAATCACAACTTAATGACTTGTAGGTAATGAGAATC
Organism: Mesoplodon bidens; assembly: GCF_964165515.1. Taxonomy (NCBI): domain Eukaryota; kingdom Metazoa; phylum Chordata; class Mammalia; order Artiodactyla; family Ziphiidae; genus Mesoplodon; species Mesoplodon bidens. Next base: position 62,793,110 of record NC_138162.1, on the reverse strand, counting down.
TGTGCTCATTCTATTCTCAGCCTAAGCTCGTCTGTGGGTTACTCTGATAACTGAGCTGGCAGTTGGGTAAATCCGCTCTCCCCACAGGGTGGTACTGTCCCTTTGAGCAGCGGGCAACCTGTCCTCTGAAGATTCTCTCATTCATTTGACAAGGATTACTTGTGTGCCAATCAGTAATAATGATAATCACTGCCATTTCTTGAGGCCAGACACCAAGCGGAGTTTCAGTAAGACCAAGGCTCAGCCTTGCTCTAGAGCTCACAGTCTCGCCAGGGAGAAGACAAGAAGACAGAAGATTGTAATAGAGTGTGACATATGTGACAAGAGAGGTTACACTAGCTGCCGGTGGTGGAGGCAGAGGGCTCAGAGGAGAAAGAGCACCCCAGTCTGCTCACTTGAGATGTGGCTCCTTCTGCAAGAGGACCAAAGCAAAATGGCAGCCCTGGATGCATGCCAGTCCTGTCCCCAACACTGTATACCTTTTCTCTTTCACTGTCACCCTGGGCTTGGTGACAATAGAGTAAAGGCTGGGAGCAAAAGGATGACAGAGGTCGGGTGCCAGGCACACGTGCAAGAAGGAATTCAAGACCAGGCACAAATCTAAGTCAGAGTGACTTAGGCCCATTTCCCTAGAAGCAGAGCTTGAGATATGGATTGAGTACAGCTGATTTATCAAGGGGGTGCTCCTCAGGGAAAACCAATAAGGGAGAAGGGAAAGAAAACCGGGGAAGGAGAAAGAGCAGAGCAAGGTTGTGGTCTCAGGTGGAGTCTAATCTTGTGCCTGATCCTTGGGGTCAGGGACAAAGAAACCTTGCCCAAGCAAGACACTCTCTTGGTCAGCTCAACTGAGAAGGCGAGCAGCTCTGAGCTGTCAACAACCAAGAGTCACAGCATCTAGGTGGGCACACTGGCCCAGTAGAGGGGACCCAGGTGTGGTATCAACATTGCCAAGCACAGGCAGGTACAAGTCAAAGGTACCAGCATCCCCCAGGGTCCACTTTCCCCCAAGATCACTTTGGTCTATCTGTGACCTCTTAGAGGATGCACTTTGTGAATTGGGGTGCACTGACAGGCTCCTTGAAGAACCTAAGTCTACGCTTGGTGTGGAGCGAGCTGGTCCCTGACGCTTCCAAGTCTTTTCCACAAATGCTGCTGCCGAGCACGTCTACCTCATCCTGCTTATACCTCCAGAACATGCCTAAGAACCAAGACTTTGACTGGTAGAGACAAGCTGGTTTGCCCCACACTATTGGGTATGAACACCCTGGGCGTCTGGGGCAAGGTTCATGTTCACATCGACACCCACAAATTATCAGCCACAGACTCAAGTGTACAGCAGGAGGTCAATTGTTCTCACCCGCCAGGCAGCCTGGCCTCTTCTGGCAATTGTGAGTCATCCAGTAATCCTTCAATTAATTCCTTTTCTGCTTAATTCGTCAAGAATCAGTTGCTGTGGTTTGCATCTAAGAATCCTGATGCATACAATCAGTCAAGCTGCTCCCAATTTTTACATTTTAAGTAGTGGTATGGCAAAAAAAACATTATAAATTTTGTGCATTTGCCAGATTAGTTCCTTGAGACTAAGTCCTAGAAGCAGAATTTCTAGATCAAAAGATCTGCAAAAGTATAAGTCTTCAGGTTCCTTTTACCGAATTATCCAGGGGCCTCTGGCATTGCTGAGAGAAGATGGAATGGACCAAATACGCTAGGTGTTAAGCTCGGAGCCATCCATACACCAACTCTAAGAGTCACTGCACCTCTCAGGGTGGGTGACACCATAACCAGCTCACAGATGGGGCACCCAATGGCGGAGAGGAGTAGGACTTGTCCCAAGTCACAGCACTCATAAGTAGCAAAGCTGCTTGAGATTTGAACCCAGACATGTGGGAAATTCTATTTGCTCCTCTAGATCCAGTCAGCCCTCCCTCCCCCTGGGAGGCTTAGTTTATGGTCCACATCACGGCCCCCGGGCTTTAGCTCCTGTTGGGTTTACCCAGTGGGAGGCACAAGCAGGAGCTGAGAGAATAGAGAAGGGTGAGTTCACAGTATTGATTCCCAGCGTCCTCCCTGCAGGTCCCCCTCATTGACTGAGTCCCCCACACACACACCAAAGATCAACCTTACTCTCTCTGGGTTGGGGAACGCCTCCCTCCACTAGCCTCCTTCAGGTCTCTGGCGCTGCTTACACGGGTCTCTATACCATCCCTTATGGGCTTCCCTTGACCCCAGACACCACTGTGTAAATGGTACCCATGTTAGGGTCTCCATCTCTTTCCTGTTCGAATACTGACAATAGACCAGGTCTAGCCAGAGCCAGAGTGTACGTTTTTCCATCACGTCCGGTTATACCCATGTACCTTTTACACATCAGCCCCAGCAACTCTGGCTCCTGTGCACATGCATTCCATCCCATGATGTGTGCTGACAGGTTCCACCAGTCAGCTCTATGGAGGTTAGAATGTACTCAAAAGAGCATTGGAACGAAAGTCAAGACGGCTGGCTTGCTGCATGACCTTGCGTAAGTCCCTCCAGCAGCCTAGCTCTCTCGACTTCAGTTCCCTCATCTGAAGAATGAGGAACTAGACTAGGAAGTTTCCCAGGTGAGATACAGCAGGAGAAAGAGGACAGACAAGTGTATACAGCAGATATTAAATTTACATATGCACTTCACACACATCTGTAAACTGGTGTGTGCAATTCTGTGAGTAGAGAAAAAGGAGCGTATTTGCAAGCCAGAGTGCTGGGACCTTTTATTCATATGTATTTAGAACCTTTGCTGTTTGTACTTGGCCAGCTTTGGATGGCAAAACAGTCTATTCTCTGTGGAAATTCTGACTTATTTTTCCAGCTGGCCTGCCAATTGCCAAGAAATGTCATCTGAATATCATTATTTAATCGAAGATTAGTCCACGCCTGTGACATAGGCTGTAACTATTATCTTCTTTGATTCTTTACATATGCACACATTTTCTCCACAGATTAGACCTTGCATTCGTAGAGGTAAATGCTGCCCTGTCTTTGACCAAATGGCCAAGCACATAGTGAAGTAACCCACTGGGATTGTGACCATCTGTATCTGTGTGCCTGTCTGAGTGTACATGTGTATATGTATGCCTGTGAGTGGGAGGATATGCAAGTGAGTATGAGTGAGGAGAATGCCTTTGGAGTCATTTCTTACCGGGATCCAGAGAGAGGACCTTCTTTGATCATTGGTCATATCAACATGGCCTCCTCGCAGCTGATTTCCAGTGTTTGTTTTCAGATTAGAGCACATGTGAAATGAAACCCAGCCAAGCCAGCTGGGAGGTACGGGGATGGACCAGACGATATTTGCAACCCAGTCATACTGCAGACCTCTTGGGTAAAGCAGAGGAGGAGAGGGCAGGGAGGGCATGAGTTCAAGCTGTAAATGTTGGCTTCAGTGTTGGAAAACTCTAGACCGAACGACCTTAGAAGGCCCCCACTTAGCCCTGGAATGTCTCCAACCTTCTTTTTTTTTAATTTTTGAAATTATTTTATTTATTATTTTTGGCTGCGTTGGGTGTTCGTTGCTGTGTGCGGGCTTTCTCTAGTTGCAGAGAGTGGGGGCTACTCTTCGTTGCGGTGCGCGGGCTTCTCATTGTGGTGGCTTCTCTTGTGGAGCACGGGCTCTAGGAGCATGGGCTTCAGTAGTTGTGGCACGTGGGCTCAGTAGTTGTGGCTCACGGGCTCTAGAGCGCAGGCTCAGTAGTTGTGGCGCACGGGCTTAGTTGCTCCGCGGCATGTGGGATCTTCCTGGACCAGGGCTAGAACCTATGTCCCCTGCATTGACAGGCGGATTCTTAACCACTGCACCACCAGAGAAGCCCCTCTCCAACCTTCTTAAGCTCCATGTGACATTTAAGCCAGCCTCTTATTTTCTGCTTTCAGGGCTTCCTAGGACAGCTTTCTCACTGGCCTTGGCTTAGCCAGCTGAGGTGATAACATTTTATTTTGGTTTTTATCGGGTTGCTCCCAGTGAAGCAGGGCCCTGACCTGCCCTCAGAATAGAGCTCATTACAGGGTCAGGACTTGCTCCCTTGTTCATGAAGGCTCTTTAGAGTCTTCCCTTTTTTCCAGCCTCTTGGCCTCTGTCTGGTCCAAGGACCACATTATGGCCAAACATCTAATACCACCACTCCCAAATTATTGGCTAAATGATCATCTGCCAGAAAAACAGAATCCAGGAACAAGACCTTGGGCCTGCAGGGCTACATGACTCTTTTCCCATACACCATGTGGACAAGAGAGGTCACTGGCTTCATTTGTAAAAGCTCGGGTGACAGCAAAACTGGACCTAGCAACCAGAAATTCTCAGAGAGCGCTTACTTATACCCCTCTCCACTTTCCTTCCCTAAACTCTTTCTCTTTCCAAAGCCAGTTCACAGATGTGTCAACTCAAAAGCAAAGAGGACCATAACCAACAGGACGGTCATGTCCATGCCTTCAGCACTGCCATATGCCTGGAGTGTCATGGGCACACAAATATACCTTTTGAAATACTGAGTGAGTGAATGAGTGAGTGCATGGAGTGGGTGGATAGATGGAGATAGTTCCCAGAATAAATCCTGGAGAAAATCTTTGGAAAGGGTAGAGTTGGGGAAAGTCCTTCACCCGCATTTGTTACACTGTTACAGACATAAATGTTTCCCACCTTACTGAGTGGGAACAACCTCCACATCAAATTGGAAACCTCCTTTGAGGATCCTCTGGGTGCATAAATGAGAGTTGGAGGAGGAAGAGAGGCAAATGGGGATGTGACCAAGGCGAAGGTCAGACCTCAATCCCCATTTGAGCTATATGTACATTTCAGTTCGTTTCCCGGACTGCTGGGCACATCCCTCACCCTGGTGCTCCCACAGGTAGTGATGGGGGAAGATGACTAGTTGGAGAAGATAACCAGAAGCCCAACCAGATTTTTCTTTGGTCCCGTTGCTAAGTATAGAGTGACTCATAAGAACTCCAGACAAGGATGACGATGGAAAAGGAGTCTAGCAGTTCAGGGGAGGGTTGGGGGAAGGAAGGGGGACCCTTGAGGTTGGGAGAGAATGGGAAATATGTTTTGTAAGATTTCCAAGATTTTTGGGGGCTGTTGTTAAGGACTTTTTTTGTAAGACCTGTTATCCTGCTGGGGTTAACATCACTATTTGATCTAAGCCCCAACAGGACGACTACATCTGCTACTAAGCTGTGTTGTAAATGTCCTTAATTTTTATATTTCATCTGAAGGGAGTTGTTAAAGTGAGTTTACAGGGTGATGGCTCTTTGAATAAAGGCCATCAATACTGGAGCACAGCTCTGTATGGCACTTAATTTTCATTCTAATAAGCCCTCCTAAAACATTACAAGATTTAGGAGGGTTTTTTAATTTCTTTTTTCTTTTTCCTCTTTAACGTCCCTTCCCTCTTTGCATTTTTTCCCTCCTCTCAATCTCTTGGGCTCTCCTTTCTTGCTTTTCTTAAAGGACATATTTGAAGAGAATATTTCTGCCCAGATGACACCACTTCTCTTTTCACCACCAGCCAGATGTGCTCTTGACTTCTGAACAGGAGAAATGTTTCTTTGAAGTTTTTCAAAGACGTTGCTTTTATTTAGAATGTTCTCTTTTCTTTCTCTCCCTCATGTTTAACTGGTTGGGAAACCCCAGGAGGGGTTTTCACATGGACCTTTTTCTTGGGGGCATAAAAAGACTGGGATCAGAAGCATTTTATTCCCAGAGATCCTTCTATTTTCTGCACCAGTGATTCCAAGTATTTTCTGGTGGACCCGCTGTCCCCAAGAGCAAAAAGAAAATGGCATTGGATTTATCCTGGAAGCACATTATGAGAGGAACAGGACAGTTCTGTTGGGAGCACATTCTGTTTCTGAACATCTCCCTACCCTCCATAAGGTTGGGCAAAAAGAGGCTTTTTCTTTCTCGGCCGTGGTGCAGTCACGGTGGCTCAGATGCTCTTGCATTGCCCTGAAATTTTGTTAAAACAAAGATCAGTGATGGGAATTCAGGGGACATATCAGAAAAAATAGATTGGCACCCAAGAAGTAGATCAGAAGCACCTCTGATAGCAAGAAGAGAGTATTTTTCTGTCTTTATCTCCCTCATAGCAGCACAGTTCAGCATGCTACTGGGCTGATCAGTGTTTTTAAAAGGGGACTGGGAAGGAGCTAGTGCTTTAGGAGATAAAGAAAGCTGGAGGATTCATTTGGAGAACAAGCTAGTCTTTAACACGACATGTTAGTGCAAAGGATTTGGAGTATGAAATCCTAGTTAAAGTTCCAGCTGTGTGCTGACTACCTGTGTTTCTACCCAGTTGAATGTAACCTCCAAAAAGGTGGCATCCCCTGGGGCCTAAAAGAATGCCTGGGACTCGGTGAGCACGTGGTAAATATTTGTCGCCTGCGTGAATGTGTCTGATTGACAATAGCCATGATTCTTTTGGAGAGAAGGGCATTGTAGACTTAGGAAGGTTTTTTTGTCTTAGAATTTTCCCAGAGAAAAGAGTTACAGTAAGTCCCCTACATACAAACCTTCAAGTTGTGAACTTTCAAAGATGTGAACATGTGTTCACATGTCCAGTCACGTAAGTTAGTTCATATGTCTGGCATACATTGTCACATGCATGCATCCTCTACAAGTGGTTGTGCTTCTGTGTACTTTATAGTACTGTATAGTACTGAGTTCAGTAGTACAGTATCTTTATTTCAAGCTAGATCTGCAAGAGGACGACTTCATTGAACTCCTTGCTGTGCAACACGAGGAGATTACTAATGAAGACCTGATGGAACTGGAGGCCCACAGAAAGGACAAAGAAAGACAAGAGGAAGAAAAAGTAACTGAAGAACCAAAGAGATTCACAATGCAGGAAATGGCAAGGGGATTTTCTTTATCTGAGGAGGTACTGTTAGTTTTTGAGGCACAGGACCCAGGCGTAGAACGGTACACGAAGGTTGCAGCAGCTGTTCAGAATGCAATCCAGTGCTCCCATGTCCTCTATGATGAGAAAAAAAGAGCTACTACCCAGACACCACTGGATCGTTTTTTCAAGAGGGTAGATAGAATTGAATCCAACAAGGAACCAGAACCTGTGCCATCAACGTCGGGCGTGAGTGAAATTGCAGCTTGCCCTCCATCTCCTATTGCTGACGATCCTTCAGCTCTACCATCTCCCACCTCCTCTCCCCCCTCCAGTCAGTAACTCTTCTTCCTGTTCACTCGATGCCAGCCCCTGTATGCCAGCTGTTGTACTGTACTACTATACTTTTCAAGGTACTGTAAGATTAAAAATGTTTTCTTTATTTTTTGTGTTTGTTATGTATTATTTGTGTGAAAAGTATTATAAACCTATTACAGTACAACACTATATAGCCGGTCGTGTTAGTTGGGTAGCTTGGCTAACTTTGTAGGACTTAACAAACAAATTGAACTTACGAACATGCTTTCAGAATGGAACTCATTCGTATGGAGAGGACTTACTGTATTGGGGATTGTCAGACGTCTTCTTACCCCGTCAAAATACTTATATTTCTGAGGTCGTTGAAAAAGATAAATAGATTTGGAATTGGGGGTTTTGTTTTTGTTTTACGTGAAAATGTGTTCATTAAAACCCAGGGGTGTGTGTGTGGCGGAGTGCACACGCACGTGCACATGAACTGGGTGTCTATTTGTCTTATGTAACGTGTGTTCACTACTACAGATAATCACAGTCAGGCACTCCTTTGACTAACTCCTAACAACTAACACAGAACCAGTCAGGTTCAAGGCATACCACCTCCCATATGCCCGAAATCATACTACTCCTACAAGTGACTGGGTGAATTACAAAATTTATTCTCCAGTCTCTCCTCTTACCAGTTTACCTCTATGTTCTTAGGGGCAACTCAAGTATATGATTTCTTAATTTCTGACTTTTGGTGAAATCCTGAAATTACCCTAGTGTAGCTGAAAAAGTGAGGCCACCAAATATTCCATGTGCTCCCCTACTTTTCCCAACCTCCTTTACAGTTATATTAGGACCATGTGATTAGTTCAAGACAGTAGACTATGAGGAGATGTGATGCTGATCACTTCTGAGTCAAGTCAATTGAAGGTCTTTGTGCCTCCTCCATTCCTCTCTCTTTTCCTCTTCTTTAGCATTCAGAAGGCCACATGCTTCAAGTGGTACAGAAAAATAGAACAGAGCCTCTTTCAACCTGGGATCCTGAGGGATTGAGTGTAGCAAAGCCCCTACCAACCAGTCTGGGATAAGCAACATAAGCAAGTAAAATTTTGTTACGTTGTATACTGAGATTTCAAGAGTCATTTGTTTTTGCAGCGTGGCCCAGCACATCCTGACTAATACACCTTTGAGAGTCTGGGCAAGCTATCAAAACAACAAGGTCGATGGCTCTCCTTCCTCGAAGTCTGTCACATCTGTTTCCCTCCATTTCCACTGCCAAGATTCCAGTTCGGACCCCCAACCTCTCACCTGTACAATTATAGTAACATTCCACCACCTCTAAGCCTCCAGCCCCTCCCACTCTATTCCTTCCTCCTGCCTCATTTCCAGATCCTCAAACATAGCTTAGTATCATGCCACTCTCTTGCTCAAAATGCTTCCCCATTACCTGCAAAATAAAGTCTAAACACTGAAGCCAGAGCTGCAAAACCCTATGTAATGAAAATTTAATCCTGTCTTTCTAACTTCTTTCCTCAGATCCCCATTCCTACCTCTGATTGAATTAATGACTCTCTCTTCATGATCCCTTACTGCACATTCTCACCTCCAACCAGTGCCATTTTTTCCTCCCATAAGTCTTATCTCTCCTCATCCTGTGCCCCAATTATTCCTACCTGACAAAGGCTCCAGGGCCAACTCATCTATGACATTCTCTCTCTCTCTTTTTTAATTTTTATTTTATATTGGAGCATAGTTGATTAACAATGTTGCATTAGTTTCAGGTGTACAGGAAAGTGATTCAGTTATACACATATTTACTCTTTTTCAAATTCCTTTCCCATTTAGGTTATTACAGAATATTGAGCAGAGTTCCCTGTGCTCTACAGTAGGTCCTTGTTGGTTATCTGTTGGTATTTTAAATATAGCAGTGTGTACATGTCAATCCCAAACTCACACTCTATCCCTCTCCCCAACCCATCCTCCCCCCTCCCCCATAACCATAAGTTTGTTCTCTAAGTTTGCAAGTCTGTTCTGTTTTGTAAATAAGTTCGTTTGTATCATTATTTTTTAGATTCTGCCTATAAGTGATATCACATGATATTTGTCTTTCTCTGTCTGACTTACTTAGTATGATAATCTCCAGGTCCATCCATGTTGCTGCAAATGTCATTATTTCATTCGTTTTAATGGATGAGAAATATTCCATTGTATATATGTACCACATCTTCTTTATTCATTCATCTGTAGATGGCCATTTAGGTTACTTCCATGTCTTGGATATTGTAAACAGCGCTGCATTGAGCATTGGGGGTACATGTATCCTTTTGAACCATATTTTTCTCTGGATATATATATATATATATATATATATATATATATATATATATATATATATATATGTATGCCCAGGAGTGGGATGGCTGGGTCATATGGTAATTCTATTTTTAGTTTTTTTGAGGAACCTCCACATTGTTCTCCATAGTGGCTGTATCAATTTACATTCCCACCAACAGTGCAAGAGGGTTCCCTTTTCTCCACACCATCTCCAGAATTTATTGTTTATAGATTTTTTGATGATGGCAATTCTGACTGGTGTGAGGTGATATCTCATTATAGTTTTGATTTGCATTTCTCTAATAATTAGTGATGTTGAGCATGGTTTCATATACCTCTTGGCCATCTGTATGTCTTCTTTGGAGAAATGTCTATTTAGGTCTTCTGCTCATTTTTTGATTGGGTTGTTTATTTTTTTGATATTGAGCTGCATTAGCTGTTTGTAAATTTTGGAGACTAATCCCGTCAATTGCATCATTTGCAAATATTTTCTCCCATTCTGTGGGTTGCCTTTTGATTTTGTTTATGGTTTCCTTTGCTGTGCAAAAGCTTTTGAGTTTAATTAGGTCCCATTGGTTTATTTTTGTTTTTACTTCCATTACTTTAGGAGACAGCTCAGAAAAGATATTGCTGTGTTTCATGTCAAAGAGTGTTCTGCCTGTGTTTTCCTCTTAAGAGTTTTATAGTATCTGGTTTTACATTTATGTCATTAATCCATTTTGAGTTTATTTTTGTGTATGGTATTAAAAAATGTTCTAATTTCATTTTTTTACTTGTAGCTGTTCAGTTTTCCCAGCACCATTTATTGTGGAGGCTGTCTTTTCTCCATTGCATAGTCATACCTCCTTTGTCATAGATTAATTGACCATAGGTGAGTGGGTTTATTTCTGGGCTTTCTATCCTGTTCCATTGATCTATGTTTCTGTTTTTGTGCCAGTACCATGCTATTTTGATGACTGTAGCTTTGTAGTATAGTCTGAAGTCAGGCAGCCTGATTTCCTCCAGCTCCATTTTTCTCTCTCAAGATTGCTTTGGCTATTTGGGCTCTTTTTTCTCTCCATACAAATTTTAAGATTTTTTTTGTTCTAATTCTGTGAAAAATGCCATTGGTAATTTGTTAGGGATTACATTGAATCTGTAGATTGCCTTGGGTAGTATAGTCATTTTGACAATATCAGTTCTTCCAATCCAAGAACATGGTATATCTTTCCATCTGTTTGTGTCTTCTTAGATTTCTTTCATCAGCACATGACATTCTCTCTTTCTAGCTCCCTCATGTAGAAGTGATCTTGTCCATCTCTGAGTTCCCAAAGCCCTGGTCCTTTCTTGTTGCAATTAACCCCTACCGCAGAGCATCACTTACGTTTCACAGAGAAAGTCTAGGAGCTCTTTATTTGCACCATCCTCATCTAATTCACAGAGACTAGCCCAGAGCCTACACATAGTAGCTCCATAAACTGCTACTACTACTCCATAAACTGTAGTAAAAGGCATAGCTAAACAAGAATTCACAAAGAATGAGCCAGTATCTCAGAGACGTAGTAGGAATGAAGCTTCTTATTCTACTGTGTGTAGTAGCTTATTGAGTATTTAAAACTGTTATTTTGAGAATATTCTAGTTCCATAGCTTCAGAGTGGATCTCCAGAATATGTATTTTAATATGGACACAAGGGGATTCTGATGCAAGAGATCTGAAAACCACATTTTGAGAAACACTGAGGTATACAAAAGCGTGAGTACGTGTTTGTGAGTGCTCTTAGTATATGAGTGAAGTGCATTGGTAGTTTGAGTCATTGTAGTACGATGCTTTCCAGGGATGACAAATACACTTTATCTCATCAACACCAATACATTTGCCAGGGCTGTCCAGCGGGCTGTTTTAAGTAGGTCTCTGGGACCACATCTGGACTGCGCAGAAGTCCTGTGATTGATGGATGATGTCTGCCATAGGATCAAGAGGGGAACATGGTGGCCTGTGTGCCAGGTGTTGGCCATCGGTGCCAGCCCCTTGTTTTGGAGAGAATGAACCAGGACTTGGAAATGGAGATCAAAGGATCATCTGAGTCTTAATCCAGCCTGCAACCAGAACTGATGTCACCTGTTGACTTCCTCAGGTGACTTTGTGGCAAAAGAAAATAAAATCAAGATGTGTAGTAAAAGGCATATCTAAACAAGAAGCTACAAGTTGTTGGAGTGAACAGTTGTTTACATCCAAGCCTCCATTGCCCCCACCATTCAAAGGTAACTTGATTTTCCTCTCTGGCACGTACCCCTCTCTGTTCTCTTCTGTTCCCATTGGATGAGGAATGACCACACTCCCTGTTCCAAGGCAGGCACTGATTGGCTTAGGCCAAGCAGCATATTCTGTCTCCCCAGGAACAGGAATAGAAGAGAGATTCCTATGACTTGTGGGAGCTTGAGGAAAACCCTCTCCTTTCTCCTTGAGGAGAGGTATGAGGGTGTGAAGTTGGACACGGCTAGAGTAATTTTGTTACCACAAGACGAGAAGCTGCAGCTGCTGAGGAGGCCACTCTGAGGAGTTTGAGGATGAAGCCAGTGCCACCAAAGGCAAACCAGTGAGAAAGAGAGAAGCAGGTCCTGGGTGACAGTATCTGGGCCATTGGATCAAGTCTGACGTAGTGTCAATCTAACCACTAGACTGTTCAGTTATATACACAATGCATTTTCTTCACTATCTAACTAGTTTTTTTAGTCATTCACCACCAAACAAATTCTAACTACCAGTTCTTTGAAGGCAAAATGGAGATTCAGGGGCATTTGGCCCTAGCATAGTCCAGACACAACAGTGGCCCAGACTCGAGGCCCAGACTGGAGTCCATCTTTGTCCTAACCGTGCACACATGACTTTGCTTTGTTCCTTAGCTGCTTCTGCTGCCATTGCCCTGGAGTGAGCCATTCATTTCAGGAGGAATGGAAGCAGAGAGGAGTCAATCCTACAAGGCAGTTTTCTCTGGACTGCTAGCCTTGAGCTCTGCTTTCAGCACCTGGACCTCACCTGGGACACTGGGCAGTGACGCCTGAGCTTTCATTAGTTGCATTGGTACTGGTCTTTGAAGGTAAAAATCACTGAACATTGATGTTTTGATTCTTTTGAACTTAGGAGCATGTTATTACACATATAAAATAAAAAATCAATAGCCACTGAATTATACACAGTCAAAGTGGTTGGTTCACACATCAGCATATAGATATATAACAATTGCTTTCATGGGATTGAATTTAAATTTATGTATTTTAACAGATCCTATTGTAGGGCTTTCATAACTAGAATATTTTATTAGTAACCTTTTTTCTACAGTCCCAGCTAAAAAGGAAGAATTTATTTCTACTCAACCTTTTACTTGTCAGTGTGGGGTTTATTCAAAGTCTCATTTACGGAAAACACTTTGAATGAAAAACCACTCTGGAACATAATGACACAGGCCTCTGTTGTGGGTTGTTTTTTCTTCTTTTTCTTCCCTCCATTGGTTATCATTTCTCTTCTAAATTAAAGGTGAAATTGATGAGAATTAGACTGCCTGCAAGCTGGAAAAGCAATCGCTTAAATAATGACATTCAAATAGATCACTTGGTATCATGTAAATGTCAAGTGAGGGTCATTTTTCAAAATAACACCTTTGTTCAACTGTGTCAAATGCACGGACACACTATGTCCAGCTGTGGTGGACAGAGGCCTCCCTCTTTCTGTTGGTCCTTGAACAGAAGGGCACTGGCCCTCGTTAGGACATCCTCTGCTCTGTGTATGTGTGTGCATGTGTGTGAGTGTGTCCAGGTACGTGAGTGGGGAAGGGAAGAGTCAAGAAGGAGATCTTTCACTTCTTCGTCTTAAAATGATACTGTTAATTTCTTCAGTTTGGGGAAAAGGTTGTCAAGATTAAGAAAAAAAAAAAGAGAGTCCCAAACAGAAAACAATTTCTTTCCTCCCGCTTAGAATTTGGTCTTAGGTCTTTAAACCACTCTCTGCTCTTTTCGTCTCTCCACCACAATCATGCCGTCTGGTTTCCTACCTTATGAAATATTATTGACCAGCTTGAAATGAAAGTGGGTTGTAAATTAATGCATGCAACGTTGTCTCCCATCAGACAGTTGGGGCTGGAAAGCCACAGCTTTTAGAATGTTAAATATTTATGGTTGTCATTTCAACCAAAATACTAACTTGCACAAAGAAGTACATGATACAGATCACATTGAAAATGTTTGCCTCGCTTACAGTGCCATGGAGAAGCTTCAGAAAACCAGGGCTGGTGCGGATGTGCACCTTGGATATGAGCCTGTAGAGGTTCCCGGAAGAGAAGTGCAGGACCGTGCAGCAAATGACTGGAAAGCGCTGCCAGCATCCCAGAGGAGTGTTTCCCTTGTTTCCCAGTTGAGAAATGAGTGGCTTCTCTAGATTATCCACTTTCCCACCCTTACACCTGACTGAGTTCTTCAGTCTCTCAACCCCACTCCCCATCATGGAAATGAAAGTCGCTTATCAAGTATTCTTCTAAAAGCCATCACTATGGATCACTTATTGCAGGCAATAATCGTTTTATCTTTGTTATTACTGTTGGAATTTTAAATCTCTAAGCCTAAATATTTGAGATTTGTTGTTAACTACAAATCTCTCAGCAATTACAGACTTGTGAAGCCTTGAAGATATTTTTAAAACATAGAATAATATTGTAGGAGAAGAAGTTGAATTCTCTTTTGGACTTCATCACCATGAGGAAGTGAATTTACCTCCCAGGTTTTGGAAAGAAACACAAAATAACGTCAAACATTCTGTTTTTGTGGCCAAAAATGTTATGAAGAAAAATCAATACATTCACAACATAACTTGTAACCAAAATGTGGGTGGGTGAGTTTAGAAACCCCTGCAAAGGGACAACATAAGGATGTCCCCAAGATATGAGCTGGGTTCCAGAAGGAGTGGCACTATACACACTCACTGGCACACTTCACTGAGATGTTTCTGCCTGAGAGGCTTCAAAACCTTTGAGCTCAAGGTCAAATAATTACTCATATCCCCGCCTTAATCTTAAAAAAATTTAACTGGCTTATAAAGATGTAACTGTTGTTCCAAGATTAACTAACTCTCATGTAAGTTTTAAAATATGAGACAAAGGGAAAATAAGGTCAAGCAAGTAGGATGGAGTCAAGAGGTAAGTTTGTACACTAAACACCTGCCATTGAGGATTCAAATTTGAACTACAGGTGGGTTGTAAATTTGCCCTGAGCTTCCTAGCAGCCACCACTAGGAGGGAAACATGAAAGGCCATAGGATTTAGTGTCTGTAAAGTAAAAATAAACCAGTTGTTCAGGAAAGCAACATAGCCATTCCTGGTGCTGAGACCAATCAAGTAGCTGTCCTGAGAATCCTTGTAAAGTAATAGACTCCATCTTCTGCAGCATCATTGATCACAGCAATAAGCTTCATAGATTGTTTCTTATGAGAAGAGGAGGCTAAGTCTTTGGTCAAGGGCACACAAGTAACTGGGCTTCTGAAGAAGATTTGAAGGTCTGTCTGTAGGTTAAAGTAGGGGAATTAGTCTTTCTGAGCATTATAGTTCATCAAACTTTTCTACAAAGTACAAATGCAGTTGGACAGACAGGACTTGACTAAGTTCTCCAATAATAGTGTTTTGAAGGTTCGGAATTTTTGCAGTGAGGACACACATTGCCTTTCAGGGTATGTTGTCTGTAGAATGGCATGTTAGCCCTCACCAAGGCAGCAGATATGGTTTTGTGGAGGTCCCATTATTGATTAATGGATTCAATGGGCCTGTTATGATGATAAGATTGCTTTGTTGTTACCTAAACCTCAAAGGACTTTTCTTCTTCATATCATGCAATGAAAGGGCTTTTGCAAGAATAAATATGGTAATTGAGATGCATCTATCATTTATCTGCCAGAACCCTTCCCTTCTTCTGGGATACAGCCCACCCCATTTAGGACATTGTTCCTTCTCCTCTCTCAAATCCTGTATCTGTAGTCGGGGTCAAAAACCATAGTACTCTAGTCCCTTGACCCCAGTTGATTTCTCTAAGAGTGGTACCTGATTCAAACTGGGCCAATCAGGATTCTTCCCTGGGATGTTTCAAACTAGAGCTAAAGAAAGAATCTCAGGCCCCCTTTGGTGGTAAAGCTGTAGATAGGGACCCGGGGAGCTGTCAGCCCAGTGGAGGTAGCTGGTCTGCATAGGAGGAGATGAAAGATGGAGAGAGGCAAAGACAGAGTAGTCATCCGGGCAGCGTCGTGTCCCCAGGTCTCCAGGCATCTTTCAGACCTTTTATAATTCCCCTGAGGCCAGTTAAACTTGAGTTTCCACCACTTTTCAACCACATGTCTTGACTAGTTCATGCTCCTACCTTTCTTCAAAACTCTTTCCCCAAGTTTGAATAAACACAAGCAAGCAGATTGTCCTGAAGCTCCCCTGGGAACATTTTGTACACGTTCCCCAGAGGGGGCCTGCTTGGTTAGGAGATAGTTTGTGTTCACATAGCTTATTCTCAAGAATTATACAGATAATAAAACAGAGAAGAGGGTGAATTCCAGGCTTCTGAGCATCAGCTTGGGCCTCACATTCTACAATTTCCAGCCCCAAGCTGACATCTAACACAGCTTTTCTGTGTCACACGCAGAATCACAGGGCTCCCTGACCTTAACATATTTCTAGCAAGTGTTTAATCAAGGCTGTTTGACAATTTATATGATTCAGAGCCAGTTATATCTGGACCAACAGTCAAACTGGTGTTTTCATAGTCATTGTAAATTGGGGCAGTCTTCCCTTAAGAATCGTATTTCTCCAACTTCAATTACCAAGTAAGAATGGGAGTCCAGATTTTTGTGCTAGGTAACGTGGAAATTAATGCTTTAATGAACTGGTCTGTAACCCAAGCAAATGCATTTTTAACTTGTGTAGATGGGAGTTAGTAACTGGGAGCTGGATCTTTGTCACAATATTCATTGATTCTAAAATGCTGTTTTTCCAGCACTTTAACATCCCTGATAACAGAATATAATTGACATCGGATGGGGTACTGTAGTTGCAGTATTTTTTTTTCTTTCTTAATGATGCATAAAGTGATAGGATATCTTACAAACAATGGCATTTTTTTATTTGATAAAATACGGTATTTAAGCAGGAGAGTGTGTTCTCTTTGCCATGGTATTTTCAAATATTACTTCCTTTTCACCCCACAAAAACTCTGTGATGTAGGACAACTTCAGAGAGGTCCAGGTGTGAGCCTAAAGCACCCCAGCTGCTACTGGCAGAGCCCAGCTCAGAACTCGGTGCTCTGGAGTCCCATGCAGGATTCTGCACGTTGGATCAGACTCAGCAGTTCCAGATGAGAAACATATTCAGTGAGAGCTCTCTAGCTACCCCCAAATATATTTGGTTTCACTATTTCCAGGCATTTCCAATAAAACTGGTATGGGGGTGGGGGGGATAGAAATAATTGACACCATGAAAGAATCAGTCTCTGGACCTCAGAATGACCAGATGTTTAGTAAGAATTTGGGGCATGGATCACCCTACCAAGGCCCAACCTCACTGTCCTCTCTCAGAGTATTTTGTTGAATGTCAGCACCAGAAATGAGATTGGTGTGTATCAGCCCACGGCGGATGCTGCTACATGATCCACCTCTCTTTCCCATTGACTCTGTGTATCCTGCACACAGAGCAGTCCAGGGAGCCACTGCCAATCACATACAGCCCATGAGATGAAACCCTTTTGCCACCTTGACCTTCAGCATAGAGTCCAGTACCCTTAACCCTTTACAATCTGAACACAACCTTCATTTCCTATCTTATCTCCTACTACTTTCCAATTCCATGCCACAGTCAATGGAACTGCCCACTGTCTCTAGATATATGCTGAATTTTTGGTCACCCTGCGCACAAGAAACTCCTTACTTCTCTTTCGCATGTTCACTTGTCCATTCACAGCACCACCCCCCCAAAAAGCAACTTTTTTCCATCAAAAGTAAGCTGTTTGAGCACTAAACTCCCATAGCATTCTGTCTTCTATTACTTTCACACCAAATATGAATTTATTCCTCAATATTAGGGTGCAAATAACATCACGTTTAATTCTTGGTTTTCCTCCAAATAAAACTATGCTAATGACCACTAAGGGCTGTGCCTCTGGACCTGTAGGCCCTGTAAGAGTGGGCATCGGCACAGTGGCTGAGGGCAAGGCGTCCAGGAGCCTACACGAGAAGGAGCAAATCTTGGTTCTGCTACTTCCCACCCATAAGACCTTAGGCAAGAGACCTAACTTCTTTCCACCTCAGTATTATCATCTATTAAAAGGGGATAAGAATGGAACCTATTTCAGAGAGATTTTGTGGGGATTCATTAAAGTAATGTATGTAAAAAACTTAGCACAGTGCCTGTCACAGAGCAAAGCTCAATAGGTGCCATTCATCATTATTATTATTAGGCTTCCCTCCTATTCTGTGTTGGATCCTACAAGGATTTTAGGACTCAAGGAAATAAGATGGGCCTGGTTCTCCATCTTTGGTGGCCGCCACCATCACCATGGCTCCTCCTACTATAGGGTACCACAGTTCAGCAGCAGTCCTTGCCACCAGCTGGCCCTGCTGCAGCGGGCAGGCTCCAGAGGTTCACTCTGCAGGGCTCACTGCAGCCACAGCTTGCTCCCCTACCCAGGTTCCCAAAGCATGAGAGCCTAATAATCAATCCAGAGACCCATGGGCTGCCCTTTCAGAAGTGCTGCCACATGGCCCAGGAAGGACAGCAAGGAAGCCGGGCAAAGTTTCTACCCTCAGACCATGAGCCTTAGCCATTACCCCTCACCTCCCACACTTGCCCAAGCTCCAGCCACGACTCTCCCTACTGTCCAAGTCCTCTCAAGTCCCCAGTGACCCTATGTGGGGACTCCCCTGGAGTCAAACATTTCGGGGTGAGTGGGAGAAATTACATTTTCATTCTTTGGTGTCTCCCCTAACAGCAAAAATGAATATGGCCTGCGAGTATCCTGGCACACCTGTGTCCTATCGTGGATTATTATGCTTCTCTCTGCTACTAGAAGGTAAGTTCCCTGTGGGTCGTATCCACGTCAGATTCACTCTCTGTTTTTCCCTCCGTGTTGTGCACTAAGCGTCCTTATTCTATGAGTATTAGCAGCAGAGAAACTCCATGGGGGCCTGGACACTCTACACCCACTTTCCCTACAGTCACCCCCCCCACTCCATGCCACTGCTGCCAGTGGGAGAGGCCAGACCATCTTCCCGGTCCTTCAAACCAGCCTTAAATCCAGGGATGGTGGCCAGTCATCAGTCCCCCGCCTCTTCCTCACCTCAACTTAATGAGCAAATAAGGAAGGAAAATTAAAGCAAAAAAAATTAAACAGCTTTAGCGAAGATCAATAGAATTCTATAAAGCTCTGGGTTGTGGTATTGAGTGAGCCCAGAGTAATCCCCTGCATATTGCATGTTAAGTTAACTTGTAAGAGTAATATGCTCCTTGCTCAGCCTCGCACCATCCCCTCCACTGTGAATGAAGAAGCAGGGAACACAAATTAAAATAGTGTTGATTTAGTTTTTAAAGGGAGTGCCCAGGAGCATTATCTGCATGGCCAACTGAAAACTCCAGCCCCAGATGCACAATGCCTCCCTCTGCACGATACAAAGAGAATATTTGATACCCAGAGCTCAGCCGATGAGTGGATTTTTATTTTGTTTTTGGCTTTTGTTTCCTTTATGCATTCCTTTGGATTTCAAATTTTTAAATGCCAACTCGAAAATTCCTTTTGCTGCAAAAGGTCTCTCTACTCCACTCCTGCAGGATTCCCTGGAATGGATTAGTCCTCACCCATAGCAGTACGTGATCCAGACGCTTTGCACATGGGAAGCAGGTGGGGAGAGTTGACTGCCTATGCACAGTACACTGTAGGTAGGTCACTGTGTCTTTTCATCCTCTTGGGTTCCCCCAGGTGATGGAGACCTCAGGAAATCAGGTCTTCAGGTTTGTTCCTGGCAATTCAGCCACCTCCTCAAGTCAACAGCAGGCTTAAGTTCCAAACAGGGCAGGCATTGGGAGCCATTCAAGCCCCCGGGATGAGTCCTTGGAAAATGAAGGCGTTCATGGTCAGCCGTGGTGAAAGGCAATCAGGGCTTGAAACAGGAACAGAGTACTCAGGCAGACCTGTGTCCAACCACCAGCTCCACCACTAATTAGCTGCAAACCCTTAACCAAGTTATTTAACCTCTCTAAACCTCAGTCTAGAGAAATCAGAATGCTTCCCTTGCAGAATGGCATTGAAGATTAAGTTAGATAAAGCGTGTGTATGGTCAGGCCCCCCAGGGTAACTGTTCTCTTGCTCTCTGTACGTCCCCCGCACCACCAGCACCTGCTTCACTTACACCCTATACTCACAGGACAGACCTTCCTGCGTACTTGCCCCGGCCCCAGGTAATAATTGTATTAACCTTTAGATCAGAATATCTTTACCTGTTAGCTTATCAAATGCGTGGTGAGGGACATGCCCCTCTGCTGGTCTTCCTAGTAACTGATGAGCCAACCTGATGTCAGTTCCCCCTATAACCTCCCTCTCACCACCAGGAGCAAAGACCACCACCCTGTCCTGCTGGCCGCACACTGTGAGGTGTTGCTCCAGGACCTTGCTTCAGATGTGTAAGCTCATCCACCCATTAAACCACTGATGGCCCTGTTGCTGACTCCGGGCCCTTTCTTTGGTCTTGAGGCTGGGCAAGTACAGGGGTGCAGGCCAACAACTGGCAGAGCAGCCAGGAGACCGAGGAAACTCCTGTAAGCACCGAGATGTCAGGAAATAGGAGGGGGGAATGGGAAGTTTTGGGGGGCCATGCACTAACACGTGGGCCCTGAAAGTTTTGAGGGTAATCCCCGAAAGCTGCAGGGGGAAATCCCAGATGGCTATTCACCAGAACATGAATTCAAGTTGAATGTAGAGTACTTTAAAACTTTAAAAACATAGATAATCAATGAAAAGAAATAAAAGTCATCCATGATCTTGTCAACCAGAAATAGCCACCATTATCATTTTGGTGTATAGCTTTCTGGGTATTTGTTAATTTGCAGTGATATAAATATTTGTTAAAGCAAAAATGGGACCATCCTGAAACATTGTAACCTGTTTTTTTATTTCACAAAGGACCATGAACAACTTACCATGTCATTCAGTGTCCTTCTATCAGTACTGTGTGGCTTGTTAAGGACTGAAAAATATTCCCTTGATTCAATATATCTAAATTTATTTAACTGGACTCCTTGGATATTCAGGCTATTTGCAATGCGTCCATTTTATGAATGACACCATGATGATGAACACCTTAGACATCTATCTTTGTGACCAGATTTGAATACTATCTAAAAATGAATTTCAAGAAGTGGAATTGCTGGGTCAGAGATGCTGGAAATGTCTAAGTTCTACCAAAAAGGGAGCTTGAAATAATGACATCGTGGGAGCAAACCCCACACACAACTTTCACAGGTACCTGACCTCCCTTTCTAAGCAAATGAGGCCCCAGGTCCTGGCCCAGGCTGGAGCTTGGGAACCAGGAGTGGCCAGGGCTGGCCTGGGGAAGGGAGTGGAGAGGCGAACAGAGCCAGAATTAGGTGAAGTGCCATCATCACCCATGGCTGTTTGACCCCAGGCAAGTGTTTCAATCTTAGTGAGGCTCTGGGAACTCTGGAAAATAAGAACAGTAATATTTTCCCATCCATTTTGGGGGGTTGTTATGAGGATCTAATGAAAGGATATCTGTGAAAATCCTTTGTGAACAGCAAATGAAATTAGGGAGGAGTTGCTCTACAGGCAGCTCGGGGGAAATTGAACAGTTTTTCCAAACCTCCTGAGACAGTCTTCTCAGTGTGTGGCTTTGAGCTTTTATTTGCAATGATATGAATTCCCAGAACATCAGACACACCCACGGTCAGATGTAAGTACAGAACACACCCAAGCCAAGCGTGCTGGGAATCCTGGCCCGTCTCTGTTCAGGGTTATTCACCCTGGACCTGCCTTCCTTCCACCGGTGCAGTCAGCTGCCTGTGCAAGATGTAGATTAAAAATACCACATCATCAGAGCCTGGAACCCTTGTCCATCATCCATCTCACCCAGTCATTGGATGGAGGGAAAAGGGAGAGAGACACAGGCATATTTGCCAG
Organism: Mesoplodon bidens; assembly: GCF_964165515.1. Taxonomy (NCBI): domain Eukaryota; kingdom Metazoa; phylum Chordata; class Mammalia; order Artiodactyla; family Ziphiidae; genus Mesoplodon; species Mesoplodon bidens. The sequence continues at coordinate 62,771,423 of NC_138162.1, read as the reverse complement.
TTTATCCAAGTCTTTTTGGCCGTTGGGGACATTTCCTGATACCAGATAATTTCGTTCTGGTGAAACCTTCTGGAAAGATGGCTGAGGCCGGGTTTCCTTCCTGCAGCCTGAGCCCTGAGTCTGGCACAATGTCTGCTACCATCTCTCCTCCAGGAGACGTTCTTCTGTTTGGAGGGGTGGGAGGTGCCTCAGAAGAACCCAAGACCAGCCACAGCGAAACACAACAGCTCTCCCCTAGTCTGCCAGAGCAAAGAGCCCAGTTTGTTTGCCCCAGAGAATCCTGTTTTGCCTATCCATAGGGGACTTTGGCTGGGTGAGGGCAGAGCTAGGCTGCTGATGGAGAGAATGTGTTCATTCACAAGTCAGTAGAGGACATTTCCTGGACGCTGGGGCCAGCACCAAGCATTGGGGATGCAAGCATTGCGAGGCAATGTCTGCCTCAAGGAGTGTTTAAGAGCTTCTACCTTGTGGTCAGAGAAGTCAGGGCCTGAACTCCAGGTCTGCCACCTCCTTATATGGCACCATGGGCAACTTAGTCAACATTGCTAAACCTCTGTAAAGTGGGACTAGAGCAATTTACCTCTCCGAGCTGTTGTGAGGATAAAATGAGATGATGTCAATGTAACTGAATATATTGCAGTGACAGCCTTATGTTTTTCAACCATCTCCTTTCTGCCTACTCATTTTGCACCCGTCTTCCCAGGATGGTACCTCAGGGAGCCCAGAACATTGCCAGTCCCCTTTAGGCATTAGAAAAGTCTCATACTCAGAAATTGATAGAGTACAGCCAACTTTAATATTAAAACTTCAGGAATTTATATATTTTAAAAAGTCCCTGGAATGTCATTTTTTTCCATTTAAATATTTGATTGTATGTTATGTGCAAGGCATTGTGCCATGTGGCACAGGTTCTACGGCAGATAACAAGGAATAAAAATTTATTCTTGGCTTTTAGAAACTCACAATTAGTAGAATAAATAGTCTTGCCATACAATAACAAAACGTTTTTGTTTTTATTTTAATTTTTAAAAACTTCATCCAATTCAAAGCTCCTCTCCTTCCCCAGCTCAGGCCTCAGCCAGGCTCGCTAACCTGAAGTTGCAAAAGAGGTGGCATTTCTTCACCCTCAGAGTCCCTCCCCCAATGGCTCTGACCCCTCCAGCGCTGGGACAGGAAGGGGCGCCAAAATGGTTTAGCGAATTCGCTGGTGCTGCTGAGATCTGCATGGCAGGTGTCCAAACCCTGACCCTGTCCCCCCTGAGTACTCCAGTGCCTTCCTCCATACCTCCCACCCCTGCTGGGACCTCTGGCCCAGCATGGCCCACAGGCTCCCAGGTGCCACCTCCTCTTCACCTCTCCCTGTGAGGCTCGCATGGCACTGAAAAGGCTGTCCTCTTGGGCATGGCACAATCATGGGGGCTCTACTCATAAGGCTGTCCACAGTGTCCACTGAGCTGGTGGGAAACTTAGTGTGCTCACCCCTCAAAGCCTGGAGCTGGGCCCCACATCTGCCTCAGCTCTTTCTCCTCACTCTGCCAGCCTTTCCCCTTAGGACTTTTCCAGTCTTGGTGCCTGCGATTGCCAAGGGGGCAGGTTACGTCTTCTAAAAAATTCTCTCACCGTGTCCACTCCCACAGCTCAGGAAGGGTCAAGATATTTCTTCAGTTCAACAGTCATTCAGCTGGAGCCGTGGGGCAGGGCGACGCGTGAGATGTCAGTTCCCCTCTGGCAAACAACCCCAAACTTGGGGTTCACCCACCAGGAAATGCAGCCAGTTTTCCTCAAAGAGATTTTCCTTCCCTGTGATGATACTCATGATAGTTGATACAGGCCCTTGCTATGAGCTGGGCACTGTTCTCCGGGTTCTATATATAGCACTGCCCAGTCTCTGTACAGGCACTCATTTAATCCTCACAGCACCCCTATGAGGTAGATGCTATCACCCCCATTTTACAGATGAGCAAATGGGAGTACAGAGAGGTTAAGTAACTTGGCCGGAGTCTCACAGCTGGTGCGTGGCCCAGTGAGGATTTGAACCCAGGCTGTCTGGCTGCAGCTTCTGGCCCCTAATCACAATTGTCTAGTGACTCTCTATGTTTCTCTTACATAGGCTGGAAGTAAAGAATGGAACAAGGTATGAGAAAAGACTTTAGTCATCTCAGCATGTGTAGCAAATGTGTGTAGCACCAATCTCTGGAATGCAAGGGTACTTGTCACTCATTGGTCTCAGCTTTCGGTGAACCAAAATTCCACAGACAATAGTCAATAGACAATAGTCACTTAACAAACTGTTACATATGTATTTAGAAATTTGCCAGCCATTCATTTACAATAAATGGAAGCTTCAAGGCTCATTGTTTAAAAGGGAGAGAACTAGCCAGGAAAAAGAGCATCTTAATGCACTGTAGATTCTGTGTGCTTGATTTCATGTCATGAATTCCACAGATATTTACTGGACATCTGTTATGGTGTGTTAGGGGCTGAGGATATAGTGATCAAAATGAACAAGGTCCCTGTCTTGTGGAAAGTCCCTGCAATTCGAAGGGAAAGCATCCCCTAGAAAGAATGTCTATTACTTTTTGCTGTACAAATCACTACCCCAAACTTAGAGGCTTGAGATGACAACAGCCATGATTTGCTCATATCCTGTAACTTGGAGAGGGCTCAGGGAGGACGACTCAACTCTATTGCGTGTGTATCTGCTGGGATCCCTTAGGCTGCTGGATTCAGCTGGGGAAATGTCCATGAAGGTGTCACCCACGTGTCTAATAACTGGTGCTGGCTGAGAGCTACCGCGCCTTAGTTTTCTCTCTTCCTCTGGTAGTCTACCTTGTCTTCCTTACCAAATAGTAGCTGGTTTCCAAAAGGGAGGTCCCAAGAGAATGAGCCCCACTGTGCAAGGCTCTCTGCTTGCATCCTGCTTGCTAATGTCTCACTGGCCAAGCAAGTCACAAGGCCCAGCCCAGAGTGAGTAGGAGAGGGGACCCCACAGGGAGGCATGGTTTATGGGGGGGCCACTGATGGAACAGTCTACCACAGAAGGCCTCACAAGGCTGTCTGAACCCACCAACAGCTTCTCCCAGGTAACTGGATCTGGCTCTGTTCCTAGCACCCACCCTCCCTGTGGAAGTTCCAACACAGAGATTGGCACTAGAGAGAAGGACCCAAGCCAGAAAGGAAGGGGCAAGAACCTCCTTCTATCATATCAGAAGTTTACCTTCTACATTAACACCTCTGTGGCATCACTTTCAAGATATACCAAGCAGGGTCCCCATCTCAAAAATAACCCCACTCCCTCCCTGCCTTCTCTCTATTATAGCTTCGCTCTTTGGAGGAGAATACTTTCATGTCTGACTGGAATAGAGACATCTTTAGTTAATGAGTCAGAGCCCAGCTGTGTGTGATTTGGTTAGTAATACACAATTGTAACAGGATCTGTCTGGACCCCTGCTAGCCTAGAGGAGAGCTTAAGGACAGTTCACACAGAATTAGTCAAGTGGGTTGGAGCAAAGTCTCAGAGTACAGAGAGCATCCTCCCTGTGGGCTGGTCACGGACATGCTGGAAGGGAATTCCTAGGTAGATGGCAGGAAGAAGAGGTAGCAGGGCCCTGGGTGGGCCGATGAGGACCAGCGGGTAGGCTGACTGCATGGATGGAGCGTGAGGGTAGCTGAGGTACATCTCCCCCCTCCGCTTGCAGATCTCCTCCATCACTTACCCTTTCCTCTATTTCCCTAATCCCAGGGACTTTTCTAATAGGGTACAGGCAGGAAAATCTTGCTCTTAATCCTGAATTTCTCCTCTACCTTTTGTCAACTAGTTCCTTCTTTCCCCACAGGGCCTCAGCATTTGGAAGTCAAAGCCAAGAAGAGGTTCCGTGATTCTCTTCCTTCCCCTATCACATTCTTTCCTGAGGGAATGAATACAGAGAGACTAGCCTAATTGAAGGGGGCAAAGAGCCAGAGAAATTATAATGGAGAGAAAATTCTGTTGACATTTCCAAAAATTATTATCCCATCATGTAAGAATGCATAACGTAACCATACACTGAAACTTATGTTGGTCTCATCCCTTTGGGTGGGTTCAACCATGATTAACAAACCCTAGTAATTGTCTTTATAAATTCAAGAACTTCTCCAGGTATTTTTATAACAAGAGTGGGCTAAGTAGGAGCTACCCGCCTCTTGTAGTCAAGATTCTGGCATCGAGATAGGAAAAATGAGGTAAGTAACTCCCCTTACAAACAGATTTTTCTCTATTGGCAACTGCGGCATTTGCAGAAGGATAGGAAGTGACATGATCAAAATTGTATTTGGGGAAAATTAATCTGGCATTGATATATTAGGCTGATTTGGAGGTGAGATCTAACAGTAATATCCATGAATTATAATAGCATCTAAGGTGACCCTGTACTAGACACTTAATGTGATCACTCTCATTTCATCCTCACACACCTTTGAGGCCAACTATTGTTCTGCAGATTGCGCAGATAAGGAAACTGAAGTCAAAGAAATCCAGACATTTGCCCCAGGGTTGAACTGCAAATAAATAGTAGAGCCAAGATCAAATTTAGATCCATCTAACTCGAAAGCCCCCTTGTCTGTCTGTTCAAAGACTGCTAGGGTAGCACAAATCAGAGATGATGAAGGCCAGCACTAGGGCATGGAGGCAGGTACAGTGAAGAACACAGTGGCACAGAAGACCTCTGTCAGAACAATCCAGAGGACTTAGTATCAGACCTGAAGTCGGGTCCGACTGAGCTGAGGCACTGCTGAGCCCTTCCTGCCTGGACCACCGACTGCAGGCATTGAACTGCATTGGCCCTTGAGTCCGGAGACAATGATGGAAGTTGGCTGCTCACGGAGGAAGACAGGCTAGGAAGAACACAATTCAATCCGGTTTTACTGGTAGTAACTTTACTGCTCTGTTTTGTTTCAGAAAACTGATGAATCCAACACATTTAATAGGCCAGGAATGAAAGGTAATTACCCACTTACTTAAATCCATCTCTTCATTTGTGTATTCTTTTATTCAAGTAATCAGTGTGGGGCAGGGGGTACATGGCATAAAAGAAAACAGGAAAAGGGAAACAGGGAAAGACATTAGTTACTATTTCATAGTGATGCTAGTGCCCCTGCTATAACCTGCTAACCACTGAGGCTCAGCTGAACTCACCCACCTCTTCTGGTTTTCACCACTTAGCATAGCACCCTTCCCAGAATAGACATTCAGCCCGAGCTTTGAGATCACGATGTTGACATTGCCACCTGAGAGACATCAGCCTGCCGGGTCCAGACCCTAGATTCATGGATGGGTTATGGATCCCTGAGCAAGTCATTTAATGTCATCGTGCCCCCATTTCCTCATCTGAAGGACAGGAGAGGAATGGGACTTACCTCACTGGGTCGTTAGTAAGTTCAGTGAGGTAAATGTAAAGGACTTAAAGCAGTGTACTCCACAAGTCTTAGCTATTATTATTATTATTAAGCACCTGGCTCCCATTAGTATCAACTACCTTGTCTCCACCACAGGCTCCCGGGGTTGGTCCCAGGGACCCATGGGTTACTAGACACAGGGCTTTGCTAGACTGAAGCTTAAGCTCACTGATGTGAAGAAGCTCACAGTTCTCTGAACAGTCTCACTCCCCACCTCTTGGGCCTCCCCTCCTATGATGCTGTTCAGCTCTTTGCCTAGACTGAGTCTGTGGTGGTGCATGGAGCCTCCCACTCTGAAAATGTCTCCATTTTTGCAGACACACCCTCTCCTCCCGGGACACCCTTGCCAACCTCTGCTTTGATCCTCTCAGTCAAGTTGAGAAAAGCTACTTCAGCTGCTTCCAACCTCTCCTGCCAAGTGGGCCCATAGATGCTTCAGGAAGGTACTCAGACTTCCTGGGCAGACGAGAAAGGAGGTGAGTGGTCGCTCTGACCACTATTTTTGGGGAGACCCTGGAAGCACCCTGTCTTGCATCCCCAGTGGTCACCCCTCACCTTTTGAATTTCCTGCCAGCAGCTCTTTGATCTCCTACTTTGGAGAAAGCCACTTGGTACAAGAAATTCCATCCTCCTGCCTCCTACCTCTCCTCTATCACTCATCTTCACACTCGTCCCTATAATCTAGATGTCTTCTTGTCTTTGCTGAGGTCATCCCTCAGGTCATCCACCCTAACTCTTGAAAGCATTTTCTCCCTGGCTCACCTTTGCCCACTCTTGGTCTTCCTTCTCTTGTGTTCCTCTGGTCACATCCATCTGATGTGAATACACAGCACTCAGCCAACTTGAAGAGGCTTAACCTTGACCCCACTGACCTGTTTAGCCTGCATTGTAGTTCATAATTCCTTTTCCATTTCAAACCTTTGGATCTAGAAGTGGTTATGTCTGCAAGATAACCTCCTCCTCTCCCATTCCCTCCCTAAGCCCTTCTCTCTAACTGGTTGCCACCTCCTGGGGCTACTGAAAACGCTCTCTCAAAGGTCCTCAGAAAAACCCTGACCTCCAAACCAAATAGCTATTTCCTGATCCTTAATCCTTCAGACCTCTCAGAATTATGTGTCTGCGTTGAACACACTCTCCCTTCAAAACCTTTTCTTTGGTTCCCTAGTGCCTCACTTCCCCAGTTCTCCTACCTCTCTGAAGGCTCTTCGTCTCTGCTCTTGGTGTGCTTATTCTAAGGCACGGGACTGTTTCCTTCAGTGATCCCGTGTCAGCAACTCTCTGATCTAGAGCTGCCTGCAGGATATCTCCACTTGTCATCTTACGACCACATCCAACCAAGAAGTCTCAGATGCCATGATTTGGCCCCAGCCCAATCCGCTTTCCCACTCACCATCTGTATTTCTCTCAATGGTACGATGGTGTTTGAGGAATTCAGCTTGCAATCTGGATTCACCAGTGACCTGAGCCCTCTCTCTGATTTCCAGGTCCCTCAGATGTAGGGGTTCATCCCCTAAGGGTTTCTTTGCATTTCCCTGCCATCACTGCTCTCAGGGCCTCCACATTCATCCCTGGATCATCACAAACTGACCTCTCCCTTCACAGACTGCCCCCAGCCCCAGTCAGACATAAACTCTGTCTTCAGGGTTATTGAGTGATTTCAGGCATTCAGGTCTCATTTCCCCAAGACTGGAGGACAGGGATGGAATCATCTTCGTTCACCAATCCCAGTCTGAGGTCATGTCCATAAAAGACACTCCATGAATACTTGGAAAATGCCCACATGAACAAATTGTCATTAGCTGTGGCCCAAGAGATGTCCTTTTCAGTAGTTGTTTCCAAGGCAATGATTGTGACTGGTCTGTACCCTCTTTTTCCCTGGCAGCAATGGTTCTACAACTCCAGTCAAATTCTAGACTCACTCTGACCACCACTGATGACCTTTGCTTAGTCCTTATGTTCCCAGATTTCTCTTAGTACTATCTTGCCACTCACTGTAAACATTTTCTGGTGTAGACTGTGGTCCTTTATCTGGTTACGGGAACTATCTAAAGGCAGGGGCTACATTGATTTTGCCAGTACTGAATGGAGAAGTGTGTGTTAAGCAGGGTAATAATCTCCAGGGCCAGCACACCAACATTTAAACATTTATGCTCGGATTATTCCCTCAGTTATCCCAAAGTCCTCAATGCAAAATAACAATATCTTAACAATTTCCTAAATATTCCTCTTTGTGTGTGTGTATGCAGTAGGAAAAAATTACTTTCAAAAGAAAAAAAAAATCCAAGTTGGAAAGATCTTAGTTTTGCTACCATTAGCTTAAAGAAAAAGACCGATTAAAGACAAATGTGCCCATGAGTCCACAGGAGGTGATTAAGCAGTCACACTCCTCACCCTCGGGGAAGTCATTACCTTGAAGAATATGGCAGCCTCTGCAGTTCCTATTAATGGTACATATTGACTATATCTATTTTCGAAATTCCTTCGTGTAAGGACGGGGCCTGTCCCCCAAGGCCGCCAAGCTCTGTACGGCCCACCCAACCTCAGTGATGAAGGTTATGACCTGTAGGCTGCCCTGAAAGCCTGATGCCAGCCTTGCACTTGACCTCACAGTGGTGAACAGTGAGACTCAGTCTGAAGGGATCAAACGTTCAGAGTGTGAAAACACAGGTGTCAGTGACTTCCCTCTCAGAGACCGCAGACTCCAGGCAAAGAGCCCAGCAGGTATCATTCACTTGAGATCATTCCGAAGACTCAGAAGTATCAGCAGACCAGAGGCAGTGTGGCTGGAAGCGATCTCTGCTCTGATACTTGGTAGCTGAGGGACTCTGGGTAAACTGTTTGTCCTCAAGTCTCAGTTTCCTCATCTAAAAAAACATCTACCTTGCAGGGCTGCTGTAGGGATGAAATAACATCGAACAGGATTTCAGTGCTTACTTTGTGCCAGGCACAATTCCAAACATCTACATCCATTAAGTCATTTAATCCTCTCAACAAACCCCTGAAACAAGTAGTATTATGATCCCCATTCTCTACTGGAAGGAAATGAGAAACAGAAGGGTAAGTAAATTTCCTAAGGTCACCCAGATGATAACTGATAACTATTCACGAAGCCACTAGCACAGAGGAGCAGCTGCTCTAAAAGGTTCAAGTCAATATAGGAGACCAGCTTGGAGGGGATACAGAGCCGTGACATCTGTGACACTCCCACCGTCTAGGGAAAGAAAGGGCCATCAGGCAAAGATCACCCTCTGATGTGTCAAAATCAAATTTTGCTGTTTTTAATCCTTCCTCAATGCGACTGTGTGAGTGAGTGTGCGTGCGCATGTGTGACAGGAATGAGGAGGCTCAGGAATGGGGTGATGCCCTCCATGCATCTTTAGTCCCTCCACATCCACTGCCCCTGGAGACTCTGCCTTCAGACATGCACAGGGGACTAGAGCCGTAGGAAAAAGTTTGCTTCATCCCTGACTGCCTCTTCTGGCTACCATTCCATTTCTTCTCCTCCAAACTATCTCCAGTTTGATTTGTTTTATACTTTGGGGGTTCAGGTTAGGTCTTGTTGGGGAGCAAAGAGTTCTACTGCTTTATTAAAATTTTTAAAATCACCAGTGAACACGTATTTTCCACATAAGGATCATTTAGACCAACCAGGTTTTTAAGAAGAGATGGGCAGCCAGTAGTTGGAGGTTATGGTCTCTGGGAAAGACCTAAACTTAGTAATGAAATAGAGATCTTCATTCATCTTGCAAACATTGATGAAGTGCCTATCATGTACTAAGATTCAAAGTTGCTGTGATGCAGTCCTGGCTCCCAAGGGGTTTACAGGGTAGTGGGAAGACAAACACGTGAAAAGCAGTGTGAGGCAGGGATGAAAGAGGTGCTGGGAAGACCAAAGGGAGGGGGTGCTGAAGCCTCACACAGTGAAACTGCTGAAACACCTGGTTTGATCATTTCCTTCCCCAGCAGCCCTGCTAGAAATAATCCCGCAACTGACTTCGCTCAGCCTAAGACTCTGGAAGTTCTGCACTCAAGCTTTCATAGGACTGATCCAATTCATGACTCTGCCCCCCTAGTACCAACACAAAGAGCAAAGGCCTGATATCGGCCCTGTAAGTTGTATTTTTCACCATCGATGTACTGGGATTTGTATTGGATTCATTACTATAGATAAACGCAGCAGGAGACAGTACTAAATAGTCACCGAGGTTTCCCTTCTAGCCAGAGCAACTCTGAGGGGTGGGGGAAGGTGATGAGCTGAAGAGAAAAGGTAGTCTCCTCACTTTGAAGGAGCCAGGGGTGGGTTGGCGGGGGAGCCTTTTATCCTTTTTTCTTTTTTTTAAGGTGGAACCCCCCCCATGACAGGATTAATGCCCTTATAAGGAGAGGAAGCGACCAGAGCTCACTCTCCCTCTGCCACATGAGGGCGCAGCAAGAAGGCTGCTGTCTGCAAACTGGGAAAAGAGCCATCACCAAACACTGAACCTGCTGGCACCTTGATCTTGGACTTCCCAAAACTGTGAGAGATGTCCATTGTTTAAGCCACCTAGTCTGTGATATTTTGTTACAGAAGCCTATAGGAAGCGTAGGAAATTTCCTGCAGATAAGAATTAGGATCTGATGTGTAAGGAGCTTGAAAAGTGGGGAGTCTTTGTACTCCGTTTCCTCTTACCTGTTTTAACACCCCATCAAAGGTCTCCTTCCCAAATCAGCACACCAGAGTCAGTAGGCCCCAACTTTGCTGGCCATTGAGGGCCGAGCTCCTTTGAAAGAGTAATTGATTTCCAGACATAGGAGTTTGAAAACGTGGGCCCTTCTGAGAACAGATCAGAATGGAACTCCCTCTGGAGACAGTGCTGGGCCCGGCTTGGACACATGGCGCTAGGAGCGGAGGACAGCCAGTGGGTTAGAGGGAAGAGAGAGAGGAAGTATCTCAGGGTTCCTGCCTGAAGCTGTCCCCCTGCCCTCCCGCCTCCACCCGCAACCAGAGCACTTCATTTCCAACAAAATATGAATCAAGAAAGAGTGTTGGGCATACACAGTAATGAAAATCCATGATTCAACTGTGCGTTCATAATTATTTCATAAATAAATGGCTTCTGGAGAGCTGCATCTGTCTCTGGCCATGGGGCGTCCATCTTTCATTAATGTATCCCAGCCTGCACAGAGCTGGCCCACGAGTCCCACTCACGGTCTCCTCCTTCTCTCCATCGCTGTCCACCAGTAGGTTTTTGTGGTTCAGAAAGAGCTGCAACCCCACACTCCTCCACAAGACTGATGGCTCATCAATAACATTAGCCGGCATTACAGGCCGCATCGGGGTAGAGCGGAATCAATACGGCCAAGTAAAAAGTCTAATCAGTTGACATGGCCATCCTCAGCAGGCCTCGCATTACAAGAAATGAGTTTTCTTAAGGGATCAGCATCAGGGTTGCTTAGGTGCCCCATGCCTAGATGTCCTGACTAAGATTTATAGCTTTGTGTTTAGTTGGTGGAGCAAGGTCGGTGGAGAAAAGTGAAATGGTAACTGGAGTTAACTGCAAAATAAATGGGGGACCTTGTTCCCTCTGCTGCTAGGGAGGGAGGCACGTGGCTGGGGGAGCTTTCCCGGGACAGTGCTCCCCACAAGCCAGCCAATCCCGCAGCTCCTATGGCTATTCCATCCCCGGGGTGGCTCCTGCTGAAAGATGGGTGGTCACTTCTCCTTCGAGGGGCTATTTAGCATTCAGGCACTGCCACTGTCACCCCAGAGTGGTGAGACTGACGCCTCTCCTCCTCTGCTTTCACCCAGAGTCACCCACAGCTGGAGCAGAGAGGAAGATGCAGCAGATCTATCACGTCTGTGAACTCAGATGCTAATCTTTGCCCATTTGTCTGCTCATCAGAGGGAAGCCCCATTCTGTCACATGAGGTAAAAGCGTCAGCACGTGGCTTTGCTGGGCTCCGTCATTTTTGAGACAACCCACCGGAGGCAGGTTTCTCCACAGATTTGCCTCTTCCTCTTAAAGGGACAGCCCCAGGGTTCAAAGCCAGGGGAAGGATTGGAGTAGTCCCGGGAGAGCACTCACCTAGTTAGTCTCACCTCTCATGAGCTCGCATAAGCCTTTTGACCTCAAGTCCACAAGCGTAGATCAAGGGCTAGGGAATTGTGCAGGCCATTCAAAGGACTGAGAAATGGTCTCTTCCCCAAATGGCTGGTGGGAAGACACAGGCAAGTGTGAAAAAGGCTATTATATTGGGCACACTGAACTATAGCCTCCTTCATTCATTCTTATATAAAACAAATCTATTGAGGACCTATTTTGTGCCTGGTACTCTTTGAGGTGCTGTGGCAGAGCAGTGACTAAAAGAGACAAAGTCCCTGCCCTCGGGGATCTCACACTCTTGTGGGGACAGCAAACAATGAACAGTTACACAGGTGAATGTAAAGTTTCAGGAAAATGCTATGAAGAAAAATAAGGCAGGTGATGGAGAGCGTGGTGGAGATGGAAGGGGAGCTGCTGCTTTGAATGCGATGGTCAGTGAAGGCCTCTCTGGGGAGGCACATTTGAGCAAAACTGTAAAATGAGGCAGAGGAAACAAAGTCCAAAGGTCTTGAGGGGGCGTGTCCTTGGGGTGTTTAATTAGAGCCAGGGGCCAGAGCCTGTAGGGTCTTGTAGGCAAGAAGGACTGTGGATTTCTCTCTGCGTATGATGGGAGGCTATTAGAGAGTTTTAAGGGGCAGCAGTTGACGTCACATACTTTCATTTTATCAGGATCCTTCTGGCTGCTTTCTGAGAATAGTTTGGGAGACAAGTCGGGTAAGAGATGATGGACTCAGCAGTCAAGAGAGTGATGAAATGTAGGAGGATCCCGGAACCAAAAGATTTGCTTGTGGAATGGATGAGGGATGTGAAAGAGAGAAGTCAAGGACGAGGCCAGTGTTTTTTGCCTGAGCGAATGGGTAAATGCTGGTTTCTTTTCCTCAGATGGGAGCAGATTTGAGGAGGTAAAATCAAGAGATGATTTGGGGGCATGTTGAATTTGAGATGTCTGTTAGTATCCAAGTGAAAATTAGAAGAGGTGGCTGCGTATTCAGGCCTGGAGTTCAGCGAGAGTTCTAGACAGAAGAGATAAACTTGGAAGTTATCTGCATATTGATGATAATACTTAATATCATATACCTGGATAAGTTACTTCGGGAGAGAGCACAGAGGGAGCAGAGATGCAAAGGGACCAAGGACTCTGCTTTGAAGTACTCCAGCGTTTGGAGGACAGAAAGATACGAAGGATCCAGCAGCCAAGACTGAGGAGGCTGGTCAGGGTGGTGGTGAGGATCTGGACAAAGTGCTGTGAGATCAGTCCAGGGGGAAGTTAACTTTATCTGGAGGTGGTAGAAATTGAATCTAAACCTCGGAGGATGAGATAACTGTGATTAGATGGGGGGTAGGAGGAGGAAAGTTTGTCAGGAAATGAGGGTGGAGCGTGAGAGCAGAAAGAACAGCAGGAAGAGACAGTATGAGGGAAATGGCAGGATGTCCAGACAGGCTGGCACAGGCAATGCATGGGGGCAGGGAGAGGTGGGTGAGAAAAGAGCCCAGAACAGTAGAGTCTGGAGCCAGATTCTGAGTGAACGTGGATGACTGAACGTGATAGGGAAGTGATGGCAAGTTGCGTCCAAACCATGTCGACGGCCGTCAGAGAATATGGAAACCGTGTATTCCCCAGTCTACTTAACAGGTAAGATCCCTGAGCTAAAGTGCCTTCTATACTACGTTGAATATCACCCATGACTCCATTACCCCATTTAAGAACCACAACAGGAAATGCTCATGTGATTCCAACAAGCCTAAGCTCTTGAAAGCATAAGGAAAAATTAAATTGCCAACGGTATGGAATGATTCAAGTCTCTCTATGTGCACACATCCCTTGAACAAAACTGAGCTAAAGCTTCTTGAAAAATCTGGTGCATTTGCCTGATGATTTATCCCATGAAACAAATACTAACATATTGTTCCTTTCCCTCAAATATCTACATTGATTTTGTTGGACATTCATCTTATGTTGTATTTTGAAGACCCAATGATTGTCAGTTCTGTGATAACTTTGGCCAAAAGCAATAATGTTCTGACCTGTGAAAAGACCTTGTTTGGTCTTTTGGGAAAATAAAGGCTTATGGAACAACGTCCCCAAGGAACTTAAACTCCATCAAGGGAGAGAGCACATGAAATAAGGAGCAATAAATGCCCTAGAAAGAAGAGCCTCAGCGTGGGGAGACATCACCAGATGAAGGTGGCTGGGAAAGCAAAGGAACCCCAGGGACCAGCATTTGGAAAGGGGGAGCAGCTGAGGGAAGTAGTGATAACATCATCTGCTGAGTGCCCATTCAGGTCGGGGACTGTGTTAGGTGCTTTACAGGAAAAATAAATAAACCCCAGAACAACTCTGTGGAGTAAGTACTATTTACCTTCATTTTGGAGAAAAGCCAAACAGGAAGGTTAAGTTCTTGCCCATAGAAGTGTAGGTGTAACAGGGGGAGGCAGCCTTCCACTGCAGGTCTGTCTGCCCCCAAACCTCTATCCTTTACCCTCCAGAGTCTCCCAAAAGAACTGGCTTGAGTGAGTAGACACGTGAATTCACGTGAGTAGACATGTGAAGGAGCAAACAACTTGGAAGGGTCTTTGGGGCTGGAGGGCCTTGGACATCAGTGCCTGGTTAAGCTATGCGATGGCGCCATGAGAACCTGTGTACAGTATAGTGCCATTATTATTTTTTTTAAGTTTATACATAGAAGAAAATCTGGAAGGAAACCAACAAACCTGTTAGCACCAGGCACTGTTGGAATGTGGAGGTGATTATAGGTGACCTTCCCTTCCTAGTTTTTCTGCTTATTAATTATTTGAATTTTCCACTAAGCAAATACTACTTTTATAATCAGAAAAAAACAGAATCCTATACTGCAAAAATAAATCAAGTTCATAAATGAGAAGGCTTTGGGGGAGGAAGTTTTCAAGTTAGTTTCTCATTAAGCAAAATAAATTCTAGTTGGATTAGAGTTAGGTATAAAAGCAGTCTATAAAAAACCAGAAAGAGACCAAATAGTGAATAATCTGTGGAGAAAAAAGAATATTTTAAATGTAAAAGCAATGCAAGAACTAACAAAGGAATTTGATTTTTATGTATTTAATTAACTAAAAAATTTGAGGACTTTCCTGGTGGGGCAGTGGTTAAGAATCTGCCTGCCAATGCAGGGGACACAGGTTCGAGTCCTTGTCCCGGAAGATCCCACATGCCATGGAGCAATTAAGCCTGTGCGCCACAACTACTGAGCCCACGCACTGCAACTACTGAAGCCTGTGCACCTAGAGCCCATGCTCCGCAAAAACAGAAGCCACCACAATGAGAAGCCCGTACACTACAACAAAGAGTAGCCCCTGCTCGCTGCAACTAGAGAAAGCCTGCAAGCAGCAACAAAGACCCAATGCAGCCAAAAATAAAATTTTTTTAAATTAAATTAAAGAGAAAAAAAAATGAAACTATCTTCTATACATCAAAAATCATCATGAGGGCTTCCCTGGTGGCGCAGTGGTTGAGAGTCCGCCTGCCGATGCAGGGGACACGGGTTCGTGCCCCAGTCCTGGAAGATCCCACATGCCGCGGAGCAGCTAGGCCCGTGAGCCATGGCCGCTGAGCCTGCGTGTCCGGAGCCTGTGCTCCGCAATGGGAGAGGCCACAACAGTGAGAGGCCCGCGTACCACAAAAAAAAAAAAAAAAAAAAAAAAAAATCATCATGAGTAAAACTGGGGAAAATATTTCACAACAAAGACAGATAGTGGTTATTGCCATTGATATATGAAGAACTCGCTGAAAATGATAGGAGAAACACTATGAACTCAATTTTTTAAATGGACAAATATAAGAGGTAATACAAATAGATAATAAATATATTTTTAATATATATTTACCTCATTGATAATTTACAAAAGGAAGACACAACACAAGGAGATAACTTTTCTGTAGTTTTCCCTACTATTATATCAGCAACGAGTTAAATGTAATAATAGCCCTACAGAACGTAAGCCTGGCATTCTCCACATATGGCTGTTGAGAGGGTTAAATGTTCCTAATTTGGGGGAGAGCAACATGGAAATATATCTCTTTTCAAGTGTTTACACCTCTTGGTCTTAATCCAGAAGTCTTTCCTAGGGAAATAGAGAAAAGACAGCAAAATTTCATGTACAAGTGTCCTCACTGTAGTGTTATATAATAGCAAGGAACAAATATAACTGGAATGTTCAGTAGAGGAACAGCTAACTACTATATATTATGGAACAAACATACTATGGAGCATTGTGCAACCAGGATAAAAACAAGTAAAACGATTTTTCCAGAAGTTTCTTTTTGAAGATATGGTCCCCATCTGCAATATTACAATTTTGCTGTGGAGGTAAGTTGTAGAAAGAGAAATAACAGTTCAAGCTACTGTGTGGTTCAGGCCACAGGTGCTATCAGGATTTCAGAGAGTATCCCTGACACACACACACACACACACACACACACACACACACACACTCAAACACACACATGCCCACACCACATTGTACAACTACAGGAGTACCATTTTTCCTGCTGCTCCATCCTGTGATTTTTTTGCCTTCATTCTTCAAGGGAAGATGGCTGGACATAAGGTGGTATTTGTTTCTCTTTCTGACTTACTTCACTTAGTACGATAATCTCTAGGTCCATCCATGCTGCTGCAAATGGCATTATTTTATTCTTTTTAATGGCTGAGTAATATTCCATTGTATACATATACACTACATCTTCTTTATCCATTCATCTGTTGATGGACATTTAGGTTCTTTCCAGGTCTTGTCTATTGTGAGTAGTGCTAGAGGTGCAGTATTTTTAATGCAACCATTTCTACCTTCTAGTGGGGGGAGAGAATTCATCATGAATGAGGCTTTTGTTGAGAGGCCACGGTGAGGCACTATTCGAGTCTGTTCCATGTTCTGTAAGGATTAAGCTGACATAGAGAAGAGCCAATCTGTTCTTCATAGTAAACAAAAGGTGTCTTTCTTAAGCGGACAGATTGTTCTTTAGGGAGATGGTGGGGTGAGGCCACCAGCATAGATCTAACCCAAAGTGGGAAGAGAGAATATATGTTTTCTTATTGCTACTGTAACAAATTACCATGAACTTGGTGGCTTAAATCAACATAAATTTATTATCTGGAGATGCTGCAGGTCAGAAGTCTAACAGGGTTTCACTGGGCTAAAATCAAGAAGTTGGCAGGGCTATATGCTTCACCAGAAGCTCTGGGTTAAAATCTGCTTCCAGGCTCATGGCAGACTTCAATTTCATGAGGTTGTAGGACTGAGGTCCCCATTTCCTTTGGCTTTCATCAGAGGTGGTTCTCAGCTTTTAGAGAAGGCTTGCTCCTGCCCCACTTCCTCCATCTTCAAAGCCAGCCATGATTCCTGTCCCCTGGTGATTTAATCAAACACTAACCTAGGTACTGCTGTGAATTGGGCTTTACAGATCTAGTTAAGTTTACTAATCAGCTGACCTTAAAAAAGAGAGAGAGAGCAGCCTGGATTATCCAGGTGGGCCCAGTCTAATCACTTGAGCTCATAAAAGCAGAGAAATTTCTCAAGCCGGAGGCAGAGAGATGTGGTGGAAAAAGAAAGCAGAGGGTAGATAAGGAAGAAGGGAGATCAGAGAGATTTGTTTGACCCATGAGAAGAGCTTAGCCATTGCTGGATTACATAGTCTGTGCATCCCCATCTATCATGCTTCTGATTCCAGGTCCAACTTCTGCAAACAACAGTCTCCATGTACTTTTACAGTCTCTCTGTAACTTTGGTCAGCTGTGAGGAGATTCCCTAGGGCCAGGCATCCCTCCAGAAGGATTTCTGCAGCATTAACCTAATGATACAATCTTTGCCACCCCAGGGTGTGACCATCTCCTCACCTCCGTGTTGGGATTGTGTCTGAGACTGTCTAAACTGTCAGGGGTATCTTAAATGGCTACTCTCCTTAAACCACACCAGCCTAAGGAAGTCCAACCTCTGCCCAGTGTTGATAGGCAAACTATTTAACAATCAAAATGGCCTAGCACTGATGATCTTGATGGGGGCCAGCCCCAAACAACCCAGCAGCCATACTGGTGCATCCAAGCTGCTGATAAGCCCTGCCTCTGTCTATCTTCTGGGCCTGGTTCACAAGGAAAGGCTTCCTTCATTCCTCTTTTTGGATGTTGAATATGGTCCTTCACATAATGAAACCACTGTTTTCCAGATACTTTGCAGTTCATTACAAGAGAAAAGCCATCCTTCTGGAGATCATGCTGTCTCGAAATTTCCTGTGGTCACCCTCTGAGGAGGCCTTTGGAAAAGACCTCATAGCAGCGCAGGCTAGTCTGCTTTGCCTCAGACAACTGGAAGGCACGACAAGGAAGAGAGTGCACAGGGTAGAGAGATCAGCCAGGGCAGGAGGCAGGAGACCGGGATTTTCATTGCACGGGCCCCCTTTCAACCCCAGGTGTGATGGATCAGCTTAATACATTAGCTTGGCCGGCTCGGCCCTCAGTTATTCAATCAGACACTAATCTGGGTATTGCTGTGAAGTTATTTTGTAGATGTGATTAAAGTCTGCAATCAGTTTACTTTAAGCAAGATTATGCTAGATTATCCAGATGGGCCTGACTCAACCAGTTGAAAGGTTTTAAGAACAGAACTGAGGCTTCTCTGAAGAAGAAACTTCACCTGTAGACTGCAGCTTCAGTTCATGCCTGAGCGTTCCAGCTGCCCCTCCTGACAGCCTGCCCTGTGGATTTCAGGCTTGTCTAACCAGCCTGCACAATCACATAAGCCAAGTCCTTGAACTAAAGCTTTATCTATATATAGATTTTTATATACGTAAAAGCTAGTCACCTAAGGGAGTGTGTGCCCTCTGCACTCCCACAAGCCCGTCAGGCAAGCCTGCAGCCCCTCTCCTGGGGGAATGAGGCACGTACCCTCCAGATTTGGAGCAGGTGAGTAAGGACGGGGCTTGCTTACTTCACAGTGATGATCTTAACAACAGCAAACGTTCACAGGTGCTTCCTATGTGCCAGATCCTCGTGGCCAAGAGGGAGGTACTATTATTATCCCCGGTTTGGAGACCTGATCCTGAAACAGAGACCAGCGTGCGCTCAGTCAGTGCTGGCGCTGGCAGCGGGCCCCAAGCAGCCTGACGGCAACGGCCGCAGCATCGCCCTGCACCTGGCAGCGGCTACACAGGGCCGGTGACCTTGTTCCTTCTGTTCAACTTCAGTTACAGGTAAGAATCTGTTTTGAGTGAAAACTCCAGGCTCCATGGTTTTCTCCTGTAAGAGTTCCTAAATTTTAGGACTCAGACTTGGTTTGGGGTAGCAAGAACTCTCGTACCTTTTTTTTTTTTTTTCTTTTTTGCGGTATGCGGGCCTCTCACTGTTGTGGCCTCTCCCGTTGCGGAGCACAGGCTCCAGACACTCAGGCTCAGCGGCCATGGCTCACGGGCCCAGCCGCTCCACGGCATGTGGGATCTTCCCAGACTGGGGCACGAACCCGTGTCCCCTGAATTGGCAGGCGGACTCTCAACCACTGCGCCACCAGGGAAGCCCTCTCGTACCTTTAATTTTCCTTCATGATGTTACCAACCTCACTGGTTCTATAAATTGAAGTTGGAGGGTTCTTAGAGGAAAACATGAGACATTCTAATGCACGGTACTATTGCTGGTTAATTGTATTACATACAGTTTATGGGCTTCAAAGCAACAGGATAGGCATGAGCAAACAGCTGAACTATTTCTTCAACAATCCCTTTTCGGTGTTGACTCACTTACTTGGTGCACATGGATCTGTGGGACACAGTACACAGGGGAGCCAGAATGCTCAGCCCAGAATAAACCATTGTGTGCAGCAATGGCCATCTCCAGGTCATAGTCTTCCAAGGAAAGAGTCAGTGTCACCGAGAAGGAGCTAGGTAAGCATCAGAAAGCAAGGGGCCTGGTCCGTCCCCTCCCCGCTTCCTCAAGGCCCACAGTTGAACCTCAGGCCAGTCCCTTCCAGGATGGCCTGGTGTTAATTATGATGCAATCCCCCAGCCATGCAGCCTCAGCAACAATTTCGGGAGTCAGGGTCCATGTGCAAGGCCATTAACACTAAACATGTTTTAATCCATAATTGTGCGAGATTTATTTAATTTAGGGGCTTTATTTATAGTTCGATTGGAATTGTAATGTATTTTCGGCCCTCCGCACTGGGATCTGTCAATTTTTACGGCGTCTTTTAATTGTGTTCTTCCAGGCCAGGTGCAAGCAGTTTTCCAAAGCAGGCTGATCAGAGCAGGCCTCCTGTTATGCCATGGGGGAGGGGTGCGGCCTCACACAGACATGACCCTGTGCCACCATGAGGGCAGGGACACTGATGCTGTGTCCCCAGTTCTTGGAGGGCCCCAGCCCTCAGATGGCAGTCACGACCCCCACCCAGCCTCTCCCCTCCTGCTCTATCAGAGCTTGTATGCTGAGAACAAGCTTCCAAAATCTCCACTCACACACTTGCATCCCTTTGTTCATTCCTTTGTTCATTTATCAAACATGTACTGAGCATCTACTGTGTACCAAGCCCTGTGCTCAGGTTAAGAATGCAAAAACAAATAGGATGGTGGCCCAGCCTATGAGGAGCAGAGGGTATCCCAGGAGGAGACAAGGAAGAACTCATAGGCTACCTAGTACCTGACACTGAGCTCCATACTAGAGACTCACGAAGGAGCAGAACTTCAGCTTGCAGATTCAGAGGAATGAGTCAAAACAAATTTATGTGAGAGTCATTTGACTATAATTTGTCTGGTAGCAACATGGAGGAAGGCGAGTTTGTCAATACAGCAATTTGATCCAAGCACCTCCTGCTCTCGTGCTATCTGCGCTGAGGACTTCTGCTGGTGAGGAATGCTGGATTTAGTTAAACATGAGTATTTCTTAGCCTTGTTTCTCTTGGAGCATTGGTAATTGTCAAACACCATGGGGGTTCTTTTGCAACCCTTTATGCATATTTAAGCATTTAGTCTGTATTACCAAGTTATTTCCTTCCAAATCATATATTGCCAAAGCTTATGAGCATTGGAGGAAAACACCAGAAATCGAAGTAAAAGAAAATGGAGAAATGAAACCAGGTTGTGCCAGCTGGGAGCACACACTGGGAAAGACTAATTCCAGTGTAGCTAGAGGAGAATGTAGCCCCACCTCTGTGCTAAGACCAAGGCTCTCAATGAAGTCGGGGCCTCATCTGTGTGGTTCACTCAGGTATCCCTGGAACCCAGAACAACACTTGGCATGCACAGTCATCAGTAAATATTGAATGAATAAACGAGTGAACATGGAAAAAAAAAAAACCAGCTAGGACAATGCCTTACTGGTTAAAAAAATAAACATGCTTGATCAGGAGACAGTGGGAAAAATGTATTTTCTCTGCCTACTGCATGCAGTAGGGGTTATAAAGACAGTCTCTTCAGTAACTGGTGTTAAGAAAGCTGGACAGCCACGTGTAACTAAGTAAGTAAATTCTCACAACAGTGTGAGGTGAGATATTATTCCCACCTTACAGAAAAGGACACGGAGGGCTCAGGCAGCAGAAATAACTTGTCTGGGGTCACCAATTACAAGAGTTAGGAAAAAGAAAGGTTAGTTGTGGCCCTGGTGAAGAAAACCTACTTTCCTGCAGGTTTGAAAGAGATAAGGCACAGCACATCCTAATTCAGGAATAAAAAAACCCAACCCAATCAAAAAATGAGCAGAAGACCTAAATAGACATTTCTCCAAAGAAAACATACAGATGGTTAATAGGCACATGAAAAGATATTCAGCATCGTTAACTATTCGAGAAATGCAGATCAAAACTACAATGAGGCATCACCTCACACTGGTCAGAATGGCCATCATTAAAGAGTCTACAAATGATAAATGCTAGAAAGGATGTGGAGAAAAGGGAACCCTCTTGCACTGTTGGTGGGAATGTAAATTGGTGCAGCCACTATGGAGAACAGTATGGAGGTTCCTTAAAAAACTTAAAATAGAGTTACTATATGATCCAGCAATCCTACTCCTAGGCATATATCCAGAAAAGATGAAAACCATAATTCAAAAAGGTACAAGGACCCCAGTGTTCATAGCAGCGCTATTTACAATAGCCAAGACATGGAAACAATCTAAGTGTCCATCAACAGGTGAATGGATAAAGAAGATGTGGTACATATATACTATGGAATACTACCCAGCCATAAAAAAGAATGAAATAATGCCATTTGCAGCACATGGGTGGACTTAGAGATTATCATATTAGGTGAAGTAAGTCAGACAAATATCATATGATATCACTTATATGTGGAATCTAAAATAGGATACAGATGAACTTATTTATGTAGAAAACAAACATGGTTACCAAAGGGGAAGGGAGGAGAGGATAAATTAGAGGTATGGGACTAGCAGATACAAACTACTATATGTAAAATAGATAAACATCAAGGTCCTACTGTATAGCACAGGGAACTATATTCAATATCCTGTAATAAACTTTAATGGAAAAGATTATGAAAAAGAATATGTAATGTAAAACTGAATCACTTTGCTATACACCAGAAACTAACACAATATTGTATATCAACTATACTTCAATAAAAATAAATTAATTGGGACTTCCCTGGTGGAGCAGTGGATAGGAATCCACCTGCCAATGCAGGGGACATGGGTTCGATCCCTGGTCTGGGAAGGTCCCACATGCTGTGGAGCAACTAAGCCCATGTGCCACAACTGCTGAACCTGGGCTCTAGAGCCCACGAGCCACAACTACTGAAACCTGAGTGCCACAACTACTGAAGCCCACATGCCTAGAACCCGTGCTCCACAACAAGAGAAGCCACCACAAGGAGAGGCCCACGCACCGCAACAAGGAGTAGCCCCCACTCGCCACAACTAGAGAAAGCCCACGTGCAGCAACGAAGACCCAACACAGCCAAAAATAAATAAAATTAAATCTTTAAAAATTAATTAATTAAAAAAATCAAAGTGGTTATGATTGCTTGGAGACTGAGAGGAGTCCAGCTGGGAGACTCAGAAGGTTAAGGGGTGCTGAATTGGGAGATTGGAATTGACATATATATGCTACCGTGTGTAAAATAGATAGCTAGTGGGAACCTGCTGTATAGCACAGGGAACTCAGTTCGGTGCTCTATGGTGACCTAGATGGGTGGGATGGGGGGTGGGATGGGGGGTGTGGTGGGAGGGAGATCTAAGAGGGAGGGGATATATGTATACATATAGCTGATTCACTTCGTTGTACAGCAGAAACTAACACAACATTGTAAAGCAACTATACCCCAGTGGAAAAAAAGGGGAGCCTTTCAAAGATGAGGACTTGGTGAGAGCAAGTGATGTCAAGGTAGCCTGTGCTGGAAGACGCGGCAGTGGAGCAAAGGGCTTTAAGTTAATAAGGCAAGTCACTATTTCCTGCCCTATCCCTGGAGGCAGGTAAAGCCCAGTCTCCAGAGATTCTTTGAGATCTTGGATTCTAGAGGCTCTAGAGGATCTCCTAGTCTCTCTAGAGGGAGACTTTTGGGGAGGCTTTTATTTTCTTAGATTCATAGGTATTAGTGAGAAGTCTCTTAGGGAACAGATAATGCCCCTTAGGTAAGTTGGAGCAAATTGTGAAGGGTCTTGAGTGTTAGTCTAAGGAGGTTAGACTTTATTCTTGAAGATATTGAGGTTTGAAGACCTGGGGATGATCCCTTGGGATGTCCACACTGGTGTATGGGAGTCAGGGAGAGCACTTGAGAGGCTGCAATGATGATCCAAGTGAGAGCCAAGAGCAGTAGAGAGGGAGGAGAGGTATTTGTCAAATGAAGGAATGTGAGTGTTGTTACTGATGTGATCTGGGGGAGAGAGAAACAATGGCTATGATCCTGGAGAGTGAACTGAATTAGGAACTTAAGAGGCAGAGAAGCAGGACTAGCACTCTCGATTTAAGCAGGCCAGGACTTAAATACCAAAATGATATCACCCGTGGGAGAAATGCGGCAGGTATGCCTGAAACACCAAGAGAGGCTGATGACGAGAGAAGTAGAGGTGGGAGCCAGCATCATAAAGGAAAGAGTTGAGAATGTGGGGTTGGATTAAGATCTGAGGGAGAAAGGGCAGGAAGAACAAGGCCAGTGAGATGCCCCTAAAGGCCCCTGAGAAATAATGATTAGAGGAAGGAAAGCAAGAAAGAGAAATCTCAAAGGAGCAAAGAGAGGTAAATTTCAAGGATGCTGTGGCCAGAAACTGCAGTTGTCTATGCAACAGAGAAGAAACCATTTGATTAAGTGATGGGAAGGACACCGGGGATCTCTGTCAAAGTGACAGAGTGGTCAGTCAATGAGGCTGGGGACTTCCCTGGTGGCGCAGTGGTTAAGAATCCGCCTGCCAATGCAGGGGACATGGATTTGAGCCCTGTTCCAGGAAGATCCCACATGCCACGGAGCAACTAAGCCCGTGCACCACAACTACTGAGCCTGCGCTCTAGAGCCCGCAAGCCACAACTGCTGAAGCCCGCGAGCCTAGAGCCCGTGCTCCGCAACAAGAGAAGCCACCACAATGAGAAGCCTGCGCACCTCAATGAGGAGTAACCCCCATTCGCCACAACTAGACAAAGCCCGCGTGCAGCAACAAAGACCCAAAGCAGCCAAAAATAAATAAATAAATAAATTTATTTAAAAAAAAGAAATGACTCTGAAGGTTGAGGAACAAATGGATGAACTGGTGAAGAAGAAGAGAGGGGCTGGACATCCTAGATGATCAGCCAGCAAAAGAGGAGAGGAAGTCAATGGTGGTATGCTGTGCTCTAAAAGTTTGTCTCCCCAAAATTCGTGTGTTGAAAACTAAGCCCTAAGGTCATGGTATTAGGAGACGGGGCCTTTGAGACGTGATTAGGTCATGAGGGCAGCGCCCTCATGAATGGGATGAGCACCTTTGTAAAAGAGGCTCCATGCCACTTCTGGCGTCTGAGGATACAATTAGAATCTGCAACTTGGAAGACTTTTCACCAGAACCTTATCGCTGGCACCCTCATTTTGGACTTCCAACCTCCAGAAATCTGAGAAATAAATTTCTATTGTTTATAAGCCATCCAATCTATGCTATTTTGTTCTAGCAGCCTGAGCCGCTAACACAGGGTGGTAGCTTGAAGAGGGAGTGTTCTTTGAGTCTGGGCATGTTATTGATACAAGGGGAAAGAGAGAGACTGAAGATGTGAGACAGAGGGAATTCGTAGAAGACAGAAGAGGAAGGCATCAGGAGACTCATACAGGACAAGGAAATAGGGAATAACTTCATCAAAGTCGGACATCTGGCTATAGAGAACATGAACCAGTAAGCAGCATGGGACATGGCCCATGTCTGTGTGGTCCTCACACCCAGTAGGGGGACCCATTATTTGTTTCATCTTCAGTGACTTTTCCTCGTGGATAATTAATTTCACAGTGATGAGATCAATTATGGACCCTCCCACAGGCTATTTGAAAACTCTCTGTTGTGTCAAAAATAAGAGTGAGGGGGCTTCCCTGGTGGCGCAGTGGTTGAGAGTCCGCCTGCAGATGCAGGGGACACGGGTTCATGCCCCGGTCCGGGAAGATCCCACATGCCGCGGAGCGGCTGGGCCCGTGAACCATGGCTGCTGGGCCTGCGCGTCCAGAGCCTGTGCTCTGCAATGGGAGAGACCACAACAGTGAGAGGCCCGCGTACCGCAAAAAATAATAATAATAAATAATAAATAAATAAAATAAAAAAATAAGAGTGAAAACAGGTGACTGCTTCCTCACGACACACCTAAAAGTGGGTGTAATTGTGGCAGACTTATGGTCAGATGTTGGACCTATGGCAAGGCCCTAAATTTTAGATTTCCCAGGAGGATAAAGGTCACACGCTGTGCGTGCGTATCACCAAGTCACATTTCCCACCGTCTGGGTTTTTCTGAAGTGAGGAAAGACAGTATTGCTGGGTTACCTTTGAGTAGTGGGTTCTTTTATCTACATTTACATTATCGGCATTGTCTTTATTTGTAAGTGTGAATCCTAGTGACCTCCAGAAGTGCTGACCTCGCACTGCTTTTTTTTTTTTTACATTTTTATATACTTTAAACTTCTTATTTAATTATACAAGCACTATGTGAATACATTCTCATGGTTAAAATTTGTCAAACAAAATAGGTTTGGTCTCCAGGTCTTTACTGAGCCCTTGCCCTTCCCAGGGGAAATGTACTTACATATTCAAATATGTAACTATATTTTGTGGGGTTTCTTCCCATAGAAATTGTAGATACTGCTCTTCACCTTGCATTTTAAACTTAGCTATAGGTCTTAGAGGTCTTTCCATATCAGTACATGCAAATATACCAAAATTATTTTGAAATGATGCATAGCACATTTTATAGTATGGATGAACTGTGGTTTATTTAACCACCCCATAATGATGGAAATGTAGGTTGTTCCTAATTTTGTACTATTATCAATATGCCAAACACTGCACTTTAGTCCCTCCTTCTAGCACCCACTTAGAATGCCGTGCTACTGTTGGAAAACTTCTCCTCCTTCCATCTCACTCAATGGTTTAAAGACATCGTACATACCTCAACACTTTCTTATTATTCTGTTTTTTTCTTGAGTTGTGGAGAGGAGAAAGGGAAGGAGAGAGGGAAGATGCCAGGTGTGTGTCATTTAGTGAAGAACATATTCAGGAGCATGTAATGTCCTGAAGGATGGAAACACTTCTCAGACCTGTAACCAAGATGGTAGCTGGGTCGTCGTCTCCTTTGAAATTTCAGTGAAAATGGTGTGACACCCATCATATGTCAGTGGTTGGACATTGCCCAAGCCTACCTGCCAAACTCTCTAGGGAGTCTTTGTGAAGCTTCTATTTACCCAGAGACCTCTGAGTCAAGCCCCTGTCTCCACTGCTTTGGTTCTTTTTGTGGATCATCTCACCACTTTGAAGGTGCTGACCATGTTTCCCACTGCACTAGTCACCAGGGACTCTTGGCAAAGCAGATTTAAAGTCAAATCCATTCTAATGGTATTTTTTTAAGTGAAGTATAGTTGATTTACAATATTCTGTTAGTTGCAGGTGTACAGCAAAGTGACTCATTTATACATGTATACATATATTCTTTCTCAGATTCTTTTCTATTATAGGCTGTTACAAGATATTGAATGTAGTTCCCTGTGCTATATAGTAAATCCTTGTTGTTTATTTTATGTATAGTAGTGTGTATCGGTTAATCCATACTCCTGATTTATCCCTCCCCCCGCCACATCTTCTTTATCCATTCATCTGTCGATGGACACTTAGGTTGCTTCCATGTCTTGGCTATTGTAAATAGTGCTGCTATGAACATTACAGTGCACGTATATTTTCAATTTAGAGTTTTCATCTTTCATGGATATATGCCCAAGAGTGGGATTGCTGGATCATATGGCAACTCTAGTTTTTTAAGGAACCTCCATACTGTTTTCCATAGTGGCTGCACCAGTTTACTTTCATAGCAACAGTGTATGAGGGTCCCCTTTTCTCCACACCCTATCCAGCATTTATTATTTGTAGACTTTTGTTTTAATTTTATTGAAGCATAGTTGGTTTACAATGTTGTGTTAATTTCTGCTGTACAGCAAAGCGATTCAATTATATACTTTTTCATATTTGTTTCCATTATGGTTTATCACAGGATATTGAATACAGTTTCCTGTGCTATACAGTAGGACCTTGTTGTTTATCCATCCTCTATATAGTAGTTTGCATCTGCTAATCCCAAACTCCCGATCTTTCCCTCCCTCACCCCTTCCTTGGCAACCACACATCTGTTCTCTATATCTGTGAGTCTGTTTCACACATATGTTCATTTGTGTCATGTTTTAGATTCCACATATAGGTGATATCATATGGTATTTGTCTTTCTCTTTCTGACTTCACTTATTATGATAATCTCTGGTTGCATCCATGTTGCTGCAAATGGCATTATTTCATCCTTTTTTATGGCTGAATAATAGTCCATTGTATATATATACACCACATCTTTATCCATTCATCTGTTGATGGACATTTAGGTTATTGTAATTAGTGCTGCTTGGCTATTGTAAATAGTGCTGCTATGAACATTGGGGTGCATGTATCTTTTCGAATTATAATTTTGTCTGGTTATATGCCCAGGAATGGGATTGCTGGATCACATGGTAGCTCTATTTTTAGTTTTTTGAGGAACCTCCATACTATTTTCCATGGCGGCTATACCAATTTACATTCCCACCAACAGTGTAGGAGGTTCCCTTCTCTCCACACACCCTCCAGCATTTGTTATTTGTAGACTTTTTAATGATGGCCATTCTGACCAGTGTGAGGTGATACCTCATTGTCGCTTTGATTTGCATTTCTCTAATAATTAGCGATGTTGAGCATCTTTTCATGTGCCTACTGGCCATCTGTATGTCTTCTTTGGAGAAATGTCTATTTAGGTCTCCTGCCCGTTTTTTGGTTGGGTTGTTTTTGTTGTTGTTGTTGTTGACTTGTATGAGTTGTTTTTATATTTTGGAAAT
Organism: Mesoplodon bidens; assembly: GCF_964165515.1. Taxonomy (NCBI): domain Eukaryota; kingdom Metazoa; phylum Chordata; class Mammalia; order Artiodactyla; family Ziphiidae; genus Mesoplodon; species Mesoplodon bidens. The sequence continues at coordinate 62,743,379 of NC_138162.1, read as the reverse complement.
TAATCCCATGTTGGTTGAATAGTTTGCAAATATTTTCTCCCAGTCTGTATGTTTTCTTTTTGTTTTGTTAATGGTTTCCTTTGCTGTGTGAAAGCTTTTAAGTCTGATTATGTACCATTTGTTTATTTTACCTGTATTTCAATTGCCTTGGGAGACTGATCTAAGAAAATATTGCTATGATTTATGTCAGAGAAAGTTTTGTTTATATATTTTGGAGATTAATCCTTTGTTGACTCATTTGCAAATATTTTCTCCCATTCTGAGGGTTGTCTTTTCGTCTTGTTTATAGTTTCCTTTGATGTGCAAAAGCTCGTTAAGTTTCATTAGGTCCCATTTGTTTATTTTTGTTTTTACTCCTAGGAGGTGGGTCATAAAAGGTCTTGCTGTGATTTATGTGAACCAGTATTCTTCCTATGTTTTCCTCTAAGAATTTTATAGTTTCCGGGCTTATATTTAGGTCTCTAATCCATTTTGAGTTTATTTTTGTGTATGGTGTTAGGGAGTGTTCTAATTTCATTCTTTTACATGTAGCTGTCCAGTTTTCCCAGCACCACTTCTTGAAGAGACTGTCTTTTCTCCACTGTATATTCTTGCCTCCTTTATCAAAGATAAGGTGACCATATGTATGTGGGTTTATCTCTGGGCTTTCTATCCTGTTCCATTGATCTGTATTTCTGTTTTTGTGCCAGTACCACACTGTCTTGATTACTGTAGCTTTGTAGTATAGTCTGAAGTGAGGGAGCCTGATTCCTCCAGCTCTGTTTTTCTTTCTCAAGATTGCTTTGGCTATTCGGGGTCCTTTGTGTTTCCATACGAATTGTGAAGTTTTTTGTTCTAGTTCTGTGAAAAATGCCATTGGTAGTTTGATAGGGATTGCATTGAATCTGTAGATTGCTTTGGGTAGTAGAGTCATTTTCACAATGTTGATTCTTCCAATCCAAGAACATGGTATATCTCTAAATCTATTTGTATCATCTTTAATTCCTTTCATCAGTGTCTTATAATTTTCTGCATACAGGTCTTTTGTCTCCTTAGGTAGGTTTATTCCTAGATATTTTATTCTTTTTGTTGCAGTGGTAAACGGGAGTGTTTTCTTAATTTCACTTTCAGATTTTTCATCATTAGTGTATAGGAATGCAAGAGATCTCTGTGCATTAATTTTGTATCCTGCTACTTTACCAAATTCATTGATTAGCTCTAGTAGTTTTCTGGTAGCATCTTTAGGATTCTCTATGTATAGTATCATGTCATCTGCAAACAGTGACAGCTTTACTTCTTCTTTTCTGATTTGGATTCCTTTTATTTCCTTTTCTTCTCTGATTGCTGTGGCTAAAACTTCCAAAACTATGTTGAATAAGAGTGGTGAGAGTGGGCAACCTTGTCTTGTTCCTGATCTTAGTGGAAATGGTTTCAGTTTTTCACCATTGAGGACGATGTTGGCTGTGGGTTTGTCATATATGGCCTTTATTATGTTGAGGAAAGTTCCCTCTATGCCTACTTTCTGGAGGGTTTTTATCATAAATGGGTGTTGAATTTTGTTGAAAGTTTTCTCTGCATCTATTGAGATGATCATATGGTTTTTCTCCTTCAGTTTGTTAATATGCTGTATCACATTGATTGATTTGCATATATTGAAGAATCCTGGGATTCTGGCATTCCTGGGATAAACCCCACTTGATCATGCTGTATGATCCTTTTAATGTGCTGTTGGATTCTGTTTGCTACTATTTTATTGAGGATTTTTGCATCTATGCTCATCAGTGATATTGGCCTGTTGTTTTCTTTCTTTATGACATCTTTGTCTGGTTTTGGTATCAGGGTGATGGTGGCCTCATAGAATGAGTTTGGGAGCGTTCCTCCCTCTGCTATATTTTGGAAGAGTTTGAGAAGGATAGGTGTTATCTCTTCTCTAAATGTTTGATAGAATTCGCCTGTGAAGCCATCTTGTCCTGGGCTTTTGTTTGTTGGAAGATTTTTAATCACAGTTTCAATTTCAGTGCTTGTGATTGGTCTGTTCATACTTTCTGTTTCTTCCTGGTTCACTCACGGAAGGTTGTGCTTGTCTAAGGATTTGTCCATTTCTTCCAGGTTGTCCATTTTATTGGCATATAGTTGCTTGTAGTAATCTCTCATGATCCTTTGTATTTCTGCAATGTCATTTGTTACTTCCCCTTTTTCACTTCTAACTCTATTGATTTGAATCTTCTCCCTTTTTTTCTTGATGCGTCTGGCAAATGGTGTATCAATTTTGTTTATCTTCTCAAAGAACCAGCTTTTAGTTCAATTGATCTTTGCTATCATTTCCTTCATTTTTTTTTCATTTATTTCTCATCTGATCTTTATGATTTCTTTCCTTCTGCCAACTTTGGGTTTGTTTTTTTTTTGTTGTTGTTCTTCATTCTCTAATTGCTTTAGGTGTAAGGTTAGGTTGTTTATTTGAGATATTTCTTGTGTCTTAAGTTAGGATTGTATTGCTGTAAACTTCCCTCTTAGAACTGCTTTTGCTGCATCCCATAGGTTTTAGGTCGTCGTGTTTTCATTTTCATTTGTTTCTATGTATTTTTTGATTTCCTCTTCGGTTTCTTCAGTGATCTGTTGGTTATTAAGTAGTGTATTGTTTAGCCTCCATGTGTTTGTATTTTTTACAGATTTTTTCCCTGTAATTGATATCTAGTCTCATAGCATTGTGCTCAGAAAAGATACTTGATATGATTTCAGTTTTCTTAAACTTCCCAAGGCTTGATTTGTGACCCAAGTTATGATCTATCCTGGAGAATGTTCTGTGCCACTTGAGAAGAAAATGTATTCTGTTGTTTTTGGATGGAATGCCCTATAAATATCAATTAAGTCCATCTTGTTTAATGTATCATTTAAACCTTGTGTTTCCTTATTTATATTCATTTTGGATGATCTGTCCATTGGAGAAAGTGGGGTGTTAAAGTCCCCTACTATGATTGTGTTACTGTTGATTTCCCCTTTTATGGCTGTTAGTATTTGCCTTATGTATTGCGGTGCTCCTATGTTGGGTGCATAAATATTTACAATTGTTCTATCTTCTTCTTGGATTGATCCCTTGATCATTATGTAGTGTCCTTCTTTGTATCTTGTAATATTCTTTATTTTAAAGTCTTTTTTGTCTGATATGAGAATTGCTACTCCAACTTTCTTTTGATTTCCATTTGCATGGAATATCTTTTTCCATTCCCTCACTTTCAGTCTGTATGTGTCTCTAGATCTGAAATGGGTCTCTTGTAGACAGCATATATACGGGTCTTGTTTTTGTATCCATTCAGCCCGTCTGTGTCTTTTTTTTGGAGCATTTAATCCATTTATATTTAAGGTAATTATCTATATGTTCCTATTACCATTTTCTTAATTGTTTTGGGTTTGTTCTTGTAGGTCTTTTCCTTCTCTTGTGTTTCTGGCCTAGAGAAGTTCCTTTAGCATTTGTTGTAAAGCTGGCTTGGTGGTACTGAATTCTCTTAACTTTTGCTTGTCTGTAAAGGTTTTAATTTCTCCGTCAAATCTGAATGAGCTCCTTGCTGGGTAGATCCTATCTTGGTTGAAGGTTTTTCCCTTTCATCACTTTAAATATGTCCTGCTGCTCTCTTCTGGCTTGCAGAGTTTCTGCTGAAAGATCAGGTGTTAACCTTATGGGGATTCCCTTGTATGTTATTTGTTGTTTCTCCCTTGCTGCTTTTAATACTTTTTCTTTGTATTTAGTTTTTGATAGTTGGATTAATATGTGTCTTGGCGTGTTTCTCTTTGGATTTATCCTGTATAGGACTCTCTGTGCTTCCTGGACTTGATTAACTCTTTCCTTTTCCATATTAGGCAAGTTTTCAACTGTAATCTCTTCAAATATTTTCTCAGTCCCTTTCTTTTTCTCTTCTTCTTCTGGGACCCCTATGATTCGAATGTTGGTGCGTTTAATGTTGTCCCAGAAGTCTCTGAGACTATCCTCAATTCTTTTCATTCTTTTTCCTTTATTCTGCTCTGCAGTAGCTACTTCCACTATTTTATCTTCCAGGTCACTTATCCGTTCTTCTGCCTCACTTATTCTGCTATTGATTCCTTCTAGAGAATTTTTTATTTCATTTATTGTGTTGTTCATCACTGTTCACTTGCTCTTTAGTTCTTCTCCGTCCTTGTTAAACATTTCTTGTTTTTTCTCCATTTTATTTCCAAGATTTTGGCTCATCTTTTCTATCATTTTTCTGAATTCTTTTTCAGGTAGACTGTCTATTTCCTCTTCATTTGTTAGGTCTAGTGGTTTTTTATCTTGCTCCTTCAACTGCTGTGTGTTTCTCTGTCTTCTCATTTTGCTTCATTTACTGTGTTTTGGGTCTCCTTTTCTTAGGCTGCTGGTTTGTAGTTCCCGTTGTTTTTGGTGTCTTCCCCCAGTGGCTAAGGTTGGTTCAGTGGGTTGTGTAGGCTTCCTGGTGGAGGGGACTAGTGCCTGTGTTCTGGTGGATGAGGCTGGATCTTGTCTTTCTGGTAGGCAGGTCCACGTCTGGTGGTGTGTTTTGGGGTGTCTGTGGCCTTATTATGATTTTAGGGAGCCTCTGTGCTAATGGATGGAGTTGTGTTCCTGTCTTGCTAGTTGTTTGGCATAGGGTGTCCAGCACTGTAGCTTGCTGGTCGTTGAGTGGAGCTGTGTCTTGGTGTTGAGATGGAGATCTCTGGGTGATTTTCGCCATTTGATATTACGTGGAGCTGGGAGGTCTCTTGTGGACCAGTATCCTGAACTTGGCTCTCCCACCTCAGAGGCACAGCCCTGATGCCTGGCTGGAGCACCAAGAGGAAAAAGGGGGAAATATATATATATCGTTGCTCCCAAAGTCCACTTCCTCAATTTGGGATGATTTGTTGTGTACTCAGGTATTCTACAGATGCAGGGTACATCAAGTTGATTGTGGAGATTTAATCCGCTACTCCTGAGGCTTCTGGGAGAAATTTCCCTTTCTCTTCTTTGTTCGCACAGCTCTTGGGGTTCAGCTTTGGATTTGGATCCGCCTCTGCGTGTAGGTTGCCTGAGGGCATCTGTTGTTTGTTCAAACAGGACCGTGTTAAAGGAGCAGCTGATTCGGGGGCTCTGGCTCACTCAGGCCGGGGGGAGGGAGGGGTACGGAATGCAGCGTGAGCCTGCAGCGGCAGAGCCTGGCATGACATTGCACCAGCCTGAGGTGCACTGTGTGTTCTCCGGGGAAGTTACCCCTGGATCACGGGACCCTGGCAGTGGCTACCTGCACAGGATCCCGGGAGGAGGGGTGTAGATAGTGAACTGTGCTTGCACACAGGCTTCTTGGTGGCTGCAGCAGCAGCCTTAGTGTTTCATGCCCATCTGTGGGGTCCAGGCTGATAGCCGCGGCTCGCGCCCATCTCTGGAGCTCCTTTAAGCGGCGCTCTTAATCCCCTCTCCTCACGCACCAGGAAATGAAGAGGCAAGAAAAAGTCTCTTGCCTCTTCGGCAGCTCCAGACTTTTTCCCGGACTCCCTCCCAGCTAGCTGTGGCGCACTAGCCCCCTTCAGGCTGTGTTCACGCCACCAACCCCAGTCCTCTCCCTGGGATCTAAGCTCCGAAGCCCGAGCCTCAGCTCCCAGCCCCCACTCGCCCCGGCGGGGGAGCAGACAAGCCTCTCGGGCTGGTGAGTGCTAGTCAGCACTGATCCTCTGTGCCGGAATCTCTCGCTTTGCCCTCCACACCCCTGTTGCTGCGCTCTCCTCCGTGGCTCTGAAGCTTCCCCCCTCTGCCACCTGCAGTCTCCGCCCACGAAGGGGCTTCCTAGTGTGTGGAAACCTTTCTTCCTTCACAGCTCCCTCCCACTGGTACAGGTCCCGTCCCTATTCTTTTGTCTCTGTATTTTCTGTTTTCTTTTGCCCTACCGAGGTACATGGGGAGTTTCTTGCCTTTTGGGAGGTCTGAGTTCTTCTGCCAGCATTCAGTAGGTGTTCTGTAGGAGTTGTTCCACATATAGATGTATCTATGAAGTATTTGTGGAGAGGAAGCTGATCTCCATGTCTTACTCTTCTGCCATGTTGAAGCTCACCCCTGCCTCTATATTTATCAAAGATATTTGCCTGTAATTTTCTTTTTTTGTAGTGGCTTTGTCTGGTTTTGTTACTAGGGTGATGGTGGCTTCATAGAAAGACTTTGGGAGTGTTCCCTTCTCTTGAGTTTTTGGAAGATTTTGAGAAGGATACGTACGCGTTCTTCTTTGTTTGTTTGGTGTAATTCCAGTGAAGCCATCCAGTCCTGGACTTTTGTTTGCAGGGAGTTTTTGTTTTTGTTCCAGATTCTGTTTCACATGGAGTGATCAATCTGTTCAAATTATCTGTCTCTTCTTGACTCTGTTTTGGCAGGCTGTATGTTTTTGGAAACTTTTTCATTACTTCTAGGTTGTCCGATTTGTTGGCATATAACTGTTCACAGTATTTTCTTATAATTTTTTGCATTTCTGTTGTGTCGCTTGTTAGTTCTCCTCTTTTGTATTTTATTTGAGTCCTTGCTCTTCTTCTTGGTGAGCCTCCCTATTGGTTTGTCGATTTTATCCTTTAGAAAAACAGATCTTGATTTTATTTATTTTTTTCTGTTGTTTTTCTTTTTTTTAATTTTTGGGGTATGCAGGCCTCTCACTGTTGTGGCCTCTCCCATTGAGGAGCACAGGCTCCAGACATGCAGGCTCAGTGGCCATGGCTCACGGGCCTAGCCACTCTGCAGCATGTGGGATTGTCCCGGACTGGGGCACGAACCATGTCCCCTGCATCGGCAGGCAGACTCTCAACCACTGTGCCACCAGGGAAGCCCTGTTTTTCTTAATCTCTATTTTATTTCCTGTCTGATGTTGTTTGCTTTCTTCTGCTGACTTTACATTTTGTTCTTCTTTTTCTAGTTCTTTTATGTGGTAGGTTAGGTTGTTTATTTGAGATTTTTCTTGTTTTATGCAGAAGGCCTGTATCACTATGAATTTCCCTGTTAGGACTGCTTTTGCTACATTCCATAGATTTTGTAAGGTTGTGTTTTCATTTTCAGTTGTCTTGATGTATTTTCTGATTTCTTTTTCAGTTTTATTGTTGATCCATTGGTTTTTTTAGTAGCATGTTTGGTCTCCATGTGTTTGTTCTTTTCCAATTTTCCTTTCCGTGGTTGATTTCTAGTTTCATACAGTTGTGGTTAGAAAATATGCTTGAAATAATTTCTATCCTCTTAAATTTGTCAGGGCTTGTTTTGTGACTTAATATGTGGTCTATCCTTGAGAATGTTTCATGTGCACTTGAAAAGAATGTGTATTCTGGTTTTTTTAGATGTAATGTCTGGAAGAAATGAATTAAGCAAATAACTATTGTGTTATTTAGGATCTCTGTTGCCTTACTGATTTTCTGTCCAAAAGATCTGTCCATTAATGTTAGTGAGGTGTTAAAGTCTCCTACTATTATTATATTCCTGTCAGTTTCTCCCTTTATGTCTGTTAGTATTTGCTGTATGTATTTAGGTGCTCCTATATTGGATGCATATATGTTAATGAATGAAAAATCCTCTTCATGTATTGATCCCTCCTTTATCATTATACAGTGTCCTATTTTTTTCCTTATGGCCTTTGTTTTAAAGTCTATTTTGTCCAATAGGAGTATTGCTACACCCACTTTCCTGTCATTTCCATTTGCATGAAATATCTTTCTATCCCCTCACTTTGAATCTGTGTGTGTCTTTCACCCTAAAGTGGGTCTCTTGCAGGCAGCATACAGTAGATTCTTGTTTTATTATCCAATATGCTACTCTGTGTGTTTCAATCAGAGCCTTTAGTCCATTGATGTTTAAAGTGATTATCGTTAAGTATGTATTTATTGTCTTTTTTTTTTTTTTTTTGCGGTACATCGGCCTCTCACTGTTGTGGCCTCTCCCGTTGCGGAGCACAGGCTCCGGATGTGCAGGCTCAGTGGCCATGGCTCACGGGCCCAGCCGCTCCGTGGCATGTGGGATCTTCCTGGACCGGGGCACGAACCCGCGTCCCCTGCATCAGCAGGCGGACTCTCAACCGCTGCGCCACCAGGGAAGCCTTTATTGACATTTTAAACCTTGTTTTCCAGTTGATTTTGTAGTTCTTCTTTGTTCCTTCCTTCTTTTCAATTTTCCTTTTGTGGTTTGATGGTTTTCTTTTATATTATGCTTGAGTTCCTTTTTTTTAGGTTTTTGTGACTCTGTTGCCTGTTTTTGATCTGTGATTACCCTGGTTTTCAAGTATGTTAAGCCATAACTATATCTACTTGCTTTAGACTGATAATCATGTAACTTCAAACAAATTTCTGTAAGATATACATTTTCTTATTCCCGCCACACCCCCACGTATTTTACATCCTCATGGTTATCCTTTTGCTATTCATTGTGTTTATAATCACTGTCACAAAATTTTTTGATTGTTTTTTCATGTATGTACTGGCTTATTTAAATGATATTCAGTCCTTCTATATATTTTCTTTTCCTATTGTGATTTTCCCTTTCCTATAGATTCTTGCTTCTTTTCTATTTAGAGAATACATTTCAATATTTCTTTTATGTTAGGTTTAGTATTGCTGTACTCTTTTACTTTTTGCTTGTCTGAGAAATTCTTATCTCTCATTCTATTCTAAATGATAATCTTGCTAGGCAGAGTATCCTACCTAGGCAGGGTTTTCCCTTTCACGACTTTGAATATATCTTGCCATTGCCTTCTGGCCTGCAAAGTTTCTGTAGAGAAATCAGCTGATAGCCTTATGGGGGTTCCCTTGTAACTGACTCTTTGTTTTATTCTTGCTGCATATGGAATCCTCTCTTTGTCCTTAATGGTTGACATTTTAATTATGATATGTCTGGTTGTGGGTCTGTTCGGGTTCATCCTGTTTGGGACCATGCTTGCTTCCTGTACCTGGATATCTGTTTCCTTCTTTAGGTTTGGAAAGTTTTCAGCCATAATTCCTTTTTTTTTTTTTTTTAATTCAAGTATAGTTGGTTTTCAACGTTGTGTTAGTTTCTGCTATACAGCAAAGTGATTCAGTTATATGTACATATATATTCTTTTTTAGATTCTTTTCCATTATAGGTTATTAAAAGATAGTGAATATTGTTGTGCTATACAGTAGGCCCTTGTTATTTATTTTATATATAGCAGTGTGTATCTGTTAATCCCAAACTCCTAATTTATACCTCCCCCCTCTCACCTTTAATAACCACAAGTTTGTTTTCTATGTCTGTGAGTCTACTTCTGTTTTGTAAATAAGTTCATTTGTGTCCTATTTTCGATTGCACATATAAGTCTCAGATGTCAGTCTTGCCTCCAGCAAGGGTGTGCTCCCAAAGCCCAACATGGCTAGAGCTGCACCCCATCATGAGCATGCTGACAATGGGGCTACTAGGGCAGACCCACGCTCCATCCTGTGTGCACCCACTATGGCAGCCCAGACCACAGTCTAGGCCCTTGAGGCTGTCTCCCCACAACCAAACCAAGGCCTCTCACTGGGTCTGTCCACTGAAGCCCGAGTTTTACCACCCAGCCACTGCATGCACCAGCAAGTGTGCATCATGGGCTGGGAAATGTGGTGCACAGCAGCGACCATCTGTGCCGGCCCCTCTCTACCCTGCCTGGCAGCAAGCCAGCTCCCACACCCTCCTCTTGAGCAAATTCTAAGCCACTCCAGCTCCCTGTATGTTTCAGCAGACCTCTGAGCCAGTGAAGGAGGTTCCCAGGTTGAGGGAACCTTTCCTCTTTCACAGCTCCCTCCAAGGGGTGCAGGTCCCATCTCAGTTCCTTCTTTTTTTCCTTTCGTTTTACCCAGTTACATGGGGATCTTTCTTGTGGTTTTGGTTCCATAGGAGATCTTCTGCCAGCTTTCAGTTGGTATTCTGTGAGAATTGTTCCACATGTAGATGGATTTTTGATGTGTTTGTGGGGAGAGGTGAGCTCCATGTCCTTCTACTCTGCCGTCTTGAATTCCTTCTCCCCATTTTAACAATATTTTAAGTCTTAGTATTGGTTGGTACTGGGCATCCTTACCTACAATTGTCCCTGGAAATTTCTCACTGACCATCTTTCTGCCAACCTGTTGCCCAGTACCTCCCACCCACCTTTTCCTCTCCTTTTAACTTCTTAAGCAGAGTAGTTCATCTGTCTGCTTGTTTCTATATATTCCAGAGGGAAAATGCCCTCTGCACTCTCTTTTGACAAAAAAGGCTTGGAAAATTATGTACTACAGAAAGACTTGCTTATCCTTAAGAGGAACTCTGATGCTAGTGATTAAGGTAATATTTTTTTTCACCCCTGAAATAGATAGCTGTATTATTCCTTGAAGCCTAAGTTGATGCACACTCTAAGATCACATTGTAGGTATTAAAAAGATACTTGTGGATTGACCAGGTAGGAGAAAAATGTCAGGAAAACCAGATTCAGGATTGATTCAGGAGTAAAGAAAATGAAGTGTATGGAATTAACAGGTATTAATTTTAAAAATTAAAAAAAATTAAAACAAAAATCCCACACCATTTAGATGACTTCTCAGGACATAAATTGCTTCTCTCAGTCCAAGATAACAAGAAGCTGAATCCCAAAATTATCTCCATGCCTTGGGTTAGCTAACACCTGGCATCCTCACCAAGTTCTGCCCAGACTCTTCTGAAAAGCCTCTAAGGTAAATTTGCTTTGGAATTTGCTGGTTGACCTGCTTTTTAAAGTAAGGATTCTCTTCAGTCTGTGCACTGAGTCCTTAGGCCTGCAACATCATGAGCAGATGTGAATGAACTAGTGGAACCTTAAAACCTTGGGTGAAGCAAGGAAATTGTGTTGAACTTAATTTCTTAGGAGACGAAAAATAATTCTATAGTAAACAGCCAGAACTATTTTGATTATATAACTAGAGAAATAATGGATTCCTATTTTCATTAAATATGTTAAAATAAAATATGTAACTAATCTTCTGAAAAAAAATCACCTAAAAATGAATTTGATGCATACACACACACATACTTTCTCTACAACTTCTTATTGTCTAAATCTGCCTGAGTGTTTTTCGAAAACCATTCTCTCCCAGTGGAAGACTTCCCTGATCAATTTTAACATTCAGTGATTTTTTAAAAGGTAAGGTCAATATAAATAATCTCTCTAACATACATACAACAGAGATGGTGAAGAATTTGCTGATTTGGTCCCAAGGGTTCTACTCAAGCAAACTTTGTACTCCTAGTATTATGAGAACCTTAGGCTAGTGCTTGGGAGATCTGCAAGGTTAAGTGAGACCTTGAAGAAGGAAGGTGATGCTTTAAAAATTACATGTCTGAATAAATTTTATACATTGAAGTGAAATTTACTTGTCATTGTTTTTTGGGTTTCTTTTTTCAAAATTTTTTGGTTTCTTGGGGTTTTTTTTTTTGGTCAAACATCTGTTTCTATGTTTGGGAATTCTCCATCATATGAATCTTGAATCTTGGTGAGAGCATGTATCAGTCAGATTAAGCTAAATATGCCATGATAACAAATGACTCCCCCAAATCATAATGGCTTAAGAAGGTTTAATTCCTGCTAATGCTGCATATCCATCATGGGTTGGCTATGGCTCTGTTCTACATCATCTTCACTTCTTGTACCCAGGTTGATATGGCAATTCCAATCTAGAATATTGCTGTTCTTGTTTTTTTAATTGAAGTATAGTTACTGTACAATATTATTTAAGTTATAGGTGTACAATATCGTGATTCACAATTTTTAAAGGTTGTACTCGATTTATAGCTATTATAGAATAATGGCTATATTCCCTGTGTTACGCAGTATTCATAATTTTCTTGTTTCTAATTGTGGCCTTTTCTTTTCCACTTAGAGAAGTTCCTTTAGCATTTGTTGTAAAGCTGGTTTGGTGGTGCTGAATTCTTTTAGCTTTTGCTTACCTGTAAAGCTTTTGATTTCTCCTTCAAATCTGAATGAGAGCCTTGCTGGGTAGAGTATTCTTGGTTGTAGGTTTTTCCTTTTCATCATTTTAAATATATTGTGCCACTCCCTTCTAGCCTGCAGAATTTCTGCTGAAAAATCAGCTGATATCCTTATGGGGATTCCTTGTATGTTATTTGTTGCTTTTTTTTTTTTTTTGCGGTACGTGGGCCTCTCACGTCGTGGCCTCTCCCGTTGAGGAGCACAGGCTCCGGACGCACAGGCTCAGCGGCCATGGCTCACGGGCCCAGCCGCTCCGCGGCATGTGGGATCCTCCTGGACCGGGGCACGAACCCGTGTCCCCTGCATCGGCAGGCAGACTCTCAACCACCGTGCCACCAGGGAAGCCCATTTGTTGCTTTTTCATTGCTGCTTTTAATATCTTCTCATTGTCTTTAATTATTGTCAGTTTGATTAATATGTTTCTTGGCACATTCCTCCTTGGGTTTATCCTCTATGGGACTCTCTGCACTTCCTGGACTTGAGTGAGTCTTTCCCTTCCCATGTTAGGGGACTTTTCGACAATAATCTCTTCAAATATTTTCTCAGGCCCTTTCTCTCTCTCTTCTCCTTCTGGAATCCCTGTAATGTGAAAGTTGGTGTGTTTAATGTTGTCCCAGAGGTCTCTCAGACTGTCCTCATTTCTTTTCATTCTTTTTTTCTTTATTCTGTTCCATGGCAGTGATTTCCATCATCCCATCTTCCAGATCATTTATTTGTTTTCCTGTCTCATTTATGCTGCTATTCATTTCTTCTGGTGTATTTTTCATTCCAGTTATTGTATTGTTCATCTCTGTTTGTTCTTTAAATCTCCTAGCCCTTTGTTAAACATTTCTTATATCTTCTCAGTCTGTGTCTCCATTCTTTCCCCAACATCTTGGATCATCTTTACTATCATTACTCTGAATTCTTTTTCAAGTAGATTGCCTATCTCCACTTCACTTAGTTGTTCTGGGTTTTTATTTTTTTCCTTCATCTGGACCATATTTCTCTTCCGTCTCACTTTGTCTCACTTTGTCTGACTTTCTATGTTTGTTGTCTCCTTTCCATGGGCTGCAGGGACATAGTTCCTCTTGCTTCTGGTGACTGCCCCCTGGTGGGTGAGGTTGGTCCAGGGGCTTGTGCAAGCTTCCTTGTAGGAGGGACTGGTGCCTGCCCACTGGTGGGTAGAGTTGGGTCTTGTCCCTCTCGTGGGCAAGGCCGTGTCAAGGGGTATGTTTAGAGGTGTCTGTGAACTCGGTGCTACTTTAAGCAGCCTGTCTGTTGATGGGTAGGGCTGTGTTCCCACCCTGCTGGTTGGGACACCCTGAGGTGTCCCAGCATGGAGCCTGCAGGCTGGTGGGTGGGGCCAGGTCTCAGTGCCAAAATGGCGACCTCTGAGAGAGCTCATGTGGATCAGTATTCCCTGGGGGCTCTGCCACCAGTGTCCTTGCCCCTACAGTGAGCCACAGCTGACCTTCGTCTCCCCAGGAGACCCTCCACGACCTGCCAGTAGGTTTAGCCCAGGCTCCTATGGAGTCACTGCTTTGTGCTGGGTCCCAGTGAATGTGAAACCTTGTGTGCGCCCTCCAAGAGTGGAGTCTGTTTCCCCCAGTCCTGTGGAACTCCTACAGTAAACCCCCGCTGGCCTTCAAAGCCAAATGCTCTGGGGGCTGTTCATCCCAATGCCAGATCCTCAGGCTGGGGAGACCTATGTGGGGCTCAGAACTCTCACTCCTGTGGGAGAACATCTGCTATATTATTATTTTCCAGTTTATGGGTTGCCCACCTGGCAGGTATGGGAAAGGGGCAGGTAAGCACCCCTCTTACCGTGTCATTGTGGCTTTTGCTTTGTCTTTGGATGTAAAACATCTTTTTTTGGTAGGTTCTAGTCTTTTAGTCGATGGTTATTCAGCAGTTAGTTGTGATTTTGGTGTTTTCATGAGGGGGGTGAGCTCAAGTCCTTCTACTTTGCCATTTTATCTGGATGAGTGTTCCCTTTTATCCACATCTTCATCATCATTTGTTCTTTGTGTTCTTTTTGGTGATAGCCACCCTGACAGGTGTGAGGTGATATCTCATTGTGGTTTTGATTTGCTTTTCCCTGATGATTAGTGATGTTGAGCATCTTTTCATGTGCCTGTTGGCCATCTGCATTTCCTCTTTGGAAGAATGTTTGTTCAGGTCTTCTGACCATTTTTTTTTTTCCTTTTTTTTTTTTGCGGTATGCGGGCCTCTCACTGTTGTGACCTCTCCCATTGCGGAGCACAGCCTCTGGACGCGCAGGCTCAGCAGCCTTGGCTCATGGGCCCAGCCGCTCCATGGCATGTGGGATCTTCCCGGACCGGGGCACAAACCCGTGTCCCCTGCATCGGCAGGTGGACTCTCAACCACTGCGCCACTAGGGAAGCCCCTTCTGACCATTTTTTAATCAGGTTGTTTGTGGTTTTACTGATGTTGAATTGTTTGAGCTATTTATATATTTTGGATATTAACCCTTATCAGTCATATAAATTGCAAATATTTTCTCACATTCAGTAGGTAATCTTTTCATTTTGTCAGTGGTTTCATTTACTGCAGAAAACCTTTTAAGTATGATTAGATCCAATTTGCTTATTTTTGCTTTTATTTCCTTTGCTTTAGGAGACAGATGAAAAGAAATATTGCTACAATTTATGGCAAAGAGTGTTCTGCTTATGTTTTCCTCTGTGAGTTTTATAGTTTCTGGTCTTATGTTTAGGTCTTTATTCCATTTTGAGTTTATTTTTGTATGTGGTGTTAGAGAATGTTCTAATTTCATTCTTTTACATGTAGCTGTCTAATTTTCCCAGCACTACCTACTTACTAAAGAGACTGTCTTTTCTCCACTGTATATTGTTGCCTTTGTCATAGATTAATTGACCATAGTTGTGTGTGGGTTTATTTCTGGGCTCTGTATTCAGTTCCATTGATCTGTGTCTGTTTTTGTGCCAGTACCATGCTGTTTAATTACTGTTGCTTTGTAGTATAGTCTGAAGTCAGGGAGCATGATTCCTCTAGCTCCCTTCTTTCTCAAGATTGTTTTGGGTATTCAGTGTCTTTCATGTTTCCATACAAATTTAGAAATTATTGGTTCTAGTTCTGTGAAAAATGCCATTGGTAATTTGATAGCGATTGCACTGAATCTGTATATTGCCTTGGGTAGTATGTTCATTTTAACAAAATTAATTCTTCCAATCCAAAAACATGTTCTTTCTTTTCATCTGTTTGTGTCATATTAAATTTCTTTCGTTAGTATCTTATAGTTTTCCAAGTACAGGTCTTTTACCTACTTAGGTAGATTTATTCCTAGGTACTTTATTCTTTTTTGATGTGATGGCAAGTGAAATGGTTAATTTCTCTACCTGATAGTTCATTGTTAGTGTATAGAAATACAACAGATTTCTCTATATTTACTTTGTGTTCTGTAACTTTACAGAATTCATTGATTAGCTCTAGTAGTTTTCTGGTGGTGTCTTGAGGATTTTCTATGTATACTGTCATGTCATCTGTGAGTACTGACACTTTTACTTCTTCTTTTCCAATTGGGATTCCTTTTACTTCTTTTTCTTGTCTGATTGCTCTGGCCAGGACTTACAATGCTATGTTGAATAAAAGTATTGAGAGTGGTCATCTTTGTCTTGTTCTTGATCTTAGAGGAAATGCTTTCAGCTTTTCACTGTTGAGTATGATGTTAGGGGTAGGTTTGTCTTCTATGGCCTTTTTTATGCTGAGGTATGCTTCCTCTGTGCCAACTTTCTGGAGAGATTTTATCATAAATGGATGATGTTGCATTTTGTAAAAAGTTTTCTTCATCTATTGAGATGATCATATGGTTTTTATTCTTCAGTTTGTTAATGTGGTGTATCACATTGATTGATTTGCAGATAGTGAAAAATCCTTGCATCCTTGGGATAAATCCCACTTGATTATGGTGTATGACTTTTTAATATATTGTTGGATTTGATTTGCTTATATTTTGTTGAGGATTTTTATATCTCTGTTCATCAGTGATATTGGCCTGTAATTTTCTTTTTTTGTGATATCTTTGGTTTTGATATCAGGGTTATTCTGGCCTCATAGAATGAGAGCAGAAGTGTTCCTTCCTCTGCAATTTTTGGAATAGTTTCTGAAGGATAGGTGTTAACTCTTATCTAAATGTTTGGTAGGATTCATCCGTGAAGCTATCTGGTTCTGGACTTTTGTTTGTTGTGAGTTTTTAAATTACTGATTCAATTTCATTACTGGTAATTGATCTGTTCATATTTTCTATTTCTTCTGGTGCCGTCATCAGAGATTGTACCTTTCTACGTATTTGTCCATTTCTTCTAGGTTGTCCACCTTATTGGTATATGTTGTTCATAATAGTCTCTTAAGATCTTTTGTATTTCTGTGGTGTCGGTTGTAACTTCTTTTTCACTTTTTTTTTTTTTTTTTGCGGTACGCGGGCCTCTCACTGTTGTGGCCTCTCCCATTGCGGGGCACAGGCTCCGGACGCACAGGCTCAGCGGCCATGGCTCACGGGCCCAGCCGCTCCACGGCATGTGGGATCTTCCCGGACCGGGGCACGAACCCGTGTCCCCTGCATCGGCAGGCGGACTCTCAACCACTGCGCCACCAGGGAAGCCCCTCTTTTTCACTTTTGATTTTATTGATTTGGGCCCTGTCCCTTTATTTCTTGATGAGTC
Source organism: Mesoplodon bidens (assembly GCF_964165515.1). NCBI lineage: Eukaryota > Metazoa > Chordata > Mammalia > Artiodactyla > Ziphiidae > Mesoplodon > Mesoplodon bidens. Next base: position 62,726,746 of record NC_138162.1, on the reverse strand, counting down.
TGGCTAAAGGTGTATCAATTTTGTTTATCTTTTTAAAGAACCAGCTTTTAGTTTCATTGATCTTTTCTATTGTTTTGTCTATTTTATTTATTTCTGCTCTCATCTTTATGATTTCTTTCCTTCTATTGACTTTTTTTTTCTTGTTCCTTTAGATGTAAGGTTAGGTTGTTTGAGATTTTTCTTATTTCCTGATGTAAGCTTGTATTGCTATAAACTCTCCTCTTAGAACTGCTTTTGCTGAATCCCATAGATTTTACATCATCCTGTTTTCATTCTCATTTGTCTCTAGGTATTTTTTAAATTTCCTCTTTGATTTCTTCAGTGATCCATTGGTTGTTTAGTATCATGTTGTTTAGCCTCCACGTGTTTGTGTTTTTTGCAGTTCTTTCCATGTGGTTGGTTTCCATTTTCATAGCATGTAGTTGGAAAAGATGCTTGATATTTTAATTTTCTTAAATTTACTAATGCTGGTTGTGTGACCTAGCATGTGATCTATCCTGGAAAATGTTCCATGTGCACTCGAAAAGAATGTATATTCTGCTGCCTTCAGATGGAATGCTCTCTAAATATCAGTTAAGTACATTTGGTCTAATGTATTATTGAAGGCCTGTGTTTCCTTATTGATTTTGTGCCTGGATGATCTGTCCATTGATGTAAGTGGGGTGTTAAAGTCCTCTACTATTATTGTATTACCATCAGTTTCTCCTTTTATATCTCTTAATTCTTACCTTATATATTTATGTGCTCTTATGTTGGCTGCATACATATGTACAGTTGTTATATCTTCTTTGATTGATCCCTTGATGATTATGTAGTGTCCTTCTTTGTCTCTTGTTCTTCTTTTAAAGTTTATTTTGTCTGATATAAGTATTGGTACTCCAGCTTTCTTTTGATTTCCATTTGCATGGAATACCTTTTTCCATCCCCTCACTTTCAGTCCATATGTGTCTCTAGATCTGAAGTGAGTCTCTTGTTGGCAGCATATATATGGGTCTTGTTTTTGTATCCATTCAGTGAGTCAATATCTTTTAGTTGGAGCATTAATCTGTTTACATTTAAGGTAATTATTGATATACATGTTTTTATCGCCATTTTGTTAATTGTTTTGGATTTGTTTTTGTCGGTCTTTTCCCTCCTTCTTTTGTTCTCTTCTCCTGTAATTTGATGTCTATCTTTAGTGTTATGTTTGGATTCCTTTATTTTGTGTGTGTATCTCTTGTAGGTTTTTGGTTTGCGGTTACCATGAGGTGTTTGTGTAGCAGTCTATATATATGTGTGTGAATTTTTAAAGTTGCCAATCTCTTAATTTTAAATTTGTTTTAAAAACCCTGCATTTGTACTCTCCTCCAATCACGATTACTCTTTATGGTATCATATTTTACATTTAATTGTTTTGTGTATCCCTGAACTGCTTATTGTGCTTACAGATGATTTTACTACTTTTGTCTTTTAACCTCCCTACTAGGATTGTGTGTTGATGATTTCCTACCTTTACTGTATGTTTGTCTTTACTGGTGAGCTTTTTCATTTTGTAATTTTCTTGTTTCTCATTGTGGTCTTTTCTTTTCCACTTAGAGAAGTTCTTTTAGGATTTGTTGTAAAGCTGATTTGGTGATGCTGAATTCTTTTAGCTTTTGCTTACCTACAAAGCTTTTGATTTCTCCATCAAATCTGAATGAGAGCCTTGCTGTGTAGAGTATTCCTGGTTGTAGGTTTTTTCATTTTATCACTTTAAATATATTGTGCCACTCCTTTCTGGCCTGCAGAATTTCTACTGAAAAATCAGCTGATAGCTTTATAGGAGTTCCCCTGTATGCTATTTGCTGTTTTTCCCTTGCTGCTTTTAATATTTTCTCTTTATCTTTAATTTTTGTCATTTTAATTAGAATGTGTCTTGATGTGTTCCTCCGTAGGTTAATCCTGTATGGAACTCTCTGTGCTTCCTGGACTTCGGTGACTGTTTCCTTTCCCAGTCAGGGAAGTTTTCAGCTATTATGCCTTTAACTATTTTCTCAGGCCTTTTCTCTTTCTCTTCTCCTTTTGGGACTTGTATAATGCGAATATTAGTGCACTTGTTGTCCCAGTGGTCTCTTAAACTGCCTTCATTTCTTTTCATTCTTTTCTCTTTTTTTCTGTTCAGTGGCAGTAATTTCCACTATTCTGTCTTCAAGATCACTGATCTTTTCATCTGTATCATTTTTTTTTTTTCACGGTATGCGGGCCTCTCACTGTTGTGGCCTCTCCCGTTGTGGAGCACAGGCTCCGGACGCGCAGGCTCAGTGGCCATGGCTCACGGGGCCAGCTGCTCTGTGGCATGTGGGATCTTCCCAGACTGGGGCACGAACCCGTGTCCCCTGCATCGGCAGGCGGACTCCCAACCACTGCGCCACCAGGGAAGCCCCCAAGTTCTTTGATTATCTTTAGGATCATTACCTTGAGCTCTTTCTCAGGTAGATTGCCTATCTCCACCTCACTTAGCTCTTCTTTTGGGGTTTTATGATTTTCCTTTATCTGAAACATGTTCCTCTGCCATCTCATTTTGCTTAAGTCACTGTTTGTAATTTTATGTATCTGATAGGTTAGTTACCTTTCCCACCCTTAGAGAAATGGCCTTCTATAAGAGACATCCTGTGCATCCCAGCAGTGCACTCCCCTGTTGTCACCCAAGCTATATGCTAAAGGGGTTCCCCCTATGAAGGATGTGTGGGTCTTTCAGTTGTAGCAGGATGACTGTGTGGTCAGTCTGGTAGCTTCATTGGCCCCTAGTCTGGTTGGTTGTCAGACCCTGCATTGTGCAGAGGCTTCCAGCTGCTGGTTGGTGGGGCCTGGTCACAAGGCATCTGACTGCAGAACTCCCGAGGGCTCTGGGGCTAATGCTGGCTCACTGGTGGGCAGAGTCAGAAGACTCCAGGGCTGTTGCCTGCCCACTGGTGGGTGAAGCCAGTTCCTAGAGTTAGTGCTAGATTACTGGCAGGCAGAGCCAGATCCTGGAATCTGGCTGCATGGCCCAGGGACCCTAGAGCTTGTGTCAGCTCTCCAGGGGGCAGGGGGGAGGATTCCTGACACAGTTGGGTATGGGGTCCATGGTGTCTTGAAGCTTGTTTGGCCTGATAGTGGGTAGGGCTTGGGCCCAGCTGATCCCAGAGTAGGGTCTGGCCTCCTGTGGGCAGGTTGGGTCTGCAGGCTGTGGGTTTGTGGTTTTCTGGTGTCTGTCCCCTGGTGAGTGAGATTGGTCCAGAGGCTAATGGAACCTTCCCAGAGGGCAGGACAAGTACTTGCCCACTGGTGGGTGGAGCTGTGTCTAGAGGCACGTCTGTAGACAACTGTGGGCTCAGGAAATCTTTTGGCAACCTATCTGCTGATGGGTGGGACTTTGTCCCCACCCAGTTAGTTGTTTGACCTGAGGCTATCAGCACTGATGCCTACAGGCTATTGGGTGGGGCCAGGTCTTGGTGCTAATGAGCTAGAGGGAGAATTTTATAATGGTGCTGTCAGCACCAGTATCCATGTGATAGAGGAAGCTCCCAATAATGGTTGCACCAGTGTCTTTGTCCTCAGGGTAAGCCACAGCTGACCTTGCCTTTCTGGGAGACTCTCTGAGACCAGCAGGTAGGTCTGGCCCAGGCTTCTATCAGATTACTGCTTTTGTCTAGGGTCCCAGAGCATTTGAGATTTTGTGTATGCCCTGTAAGAGTGAAGTCTCTCTTTCTCCCAGTCGTTTGGGACTCCTGAAATTAAGCCCTGCTGGCCTTCAAACCCAAATGCTATGGACACTCATCTTCCCAGTGCAGGACCCCTGGCCTGGGGAGCCTGACATGGGGTTCAGAACCCTTACTGCTGTGGGAGAACCTCTGCAATATAATTATTCTCCAGTTTGAGGGTCACCCACCTGGGGGGTATGGGACTTGATTATATGGCACATTTGTCCTTCCTATCCATCTCTTCGTTCCCTCTTTATGTCTTCAGTTGTAGAAGATATTTTCTGATAGGTTCTAGTCTTTTCCATCTGCAAATAGTTGTGATTTGGGTGTTCTTGTGAGAGGACAGGGTCTTTCTACTCTGCCATCTTGGCTGGTCTTGAAAGTACACACTGGCTCTTAATGCTTCTGCTTGGAAGTTATCCATATCATTTCTGCTTATAATTTTAATGGCCAAAACAAGCAACATGGTCAAGCCAGATGTCAAAGAGACAGGAAAGTATAATACTCCCCCTAGGGAGGGGCAGCAAACATTTGGGAACAAAAATATAGTATTGTAGACAGAACCTTCCTTTCCACTTTAAGAGCTTGAAAAGACTAGACTAACAGGGATGGCCTAGGATTGGCTAATCAGATTAACCCACTTGGACTCTCTGAATTGACATCTGACTATGCAAACAGCAGGGTCAATGGAGAAGTCATTCTGGGTCTAAAGGGCAGCAATGCCAGCTGTAGTATCCAACACCCAGGGCTGGTGACATCTTCCAGGTCCTCACTGGACTAGTTCTGTGATATGATTTTGGTTGTTTGCTTATTTTTAGCCTCTCTTGTTCCTGTCTGCTTCATGGGTTTAGTGATCCAGGCTTCTTAGCAATTCTGTGAGCCACCCAGTAATATCTGATACATCTTTTCTGTATAAATATAAGTCAATCATTCTCTGTTGCTTTCAATTAAAAACCTGATTGATACAGTAAGGCTTTCGGCCAACCCAAACATTTCCTCAATTCAACTTCTGAACACCAGGTAGTTGTTGCCCAAGGCCCTGTTACCCCTGTACAAATGAAAGCCTAAGAAAGTATCAGGACGATTTACACTAAAAGATATTGGATAGGAAAGGCTGGGAGGGGCCCGGATCAGTCTTGGATTCTGTGCACTCATTATATTGAGAGGTACTGGATGTCAAAAAATAAATGTGGGAAGGGCTTTATTAGGTAGGAACTGGGGTAATCTTGAGTTAGATAGTATAAAAAATGCAATAAGGTTTCGTTAGGATGACCAGATATTCTGGGTTGCTCAGGACAGTCCCAGGTACAATTTTTGTGAATCTGTTCGTGCCTATCAATTATTTTAATTGTCCTCCTTTACTGTAAAACATATCCTAGCTGAGGCAATAAATTGTATGACCACTCCAGCTGTAATGGAAATGCTCCTGGACCAGAAGTCAGAAGATCTGCATTGTAATCACTGTGTAGCACTAATTTGTGGAGTGACCAGTAAACTTTCTGAACCTTCGCTTCCTCATCTATAAAGTGGAGGAGTTCATTTAGATCACCGGTTGGCAAATTGTATTCCAGTTTTCAAGACCTATCTCAAAGTCCCCTGCAGTGGGAAAAAGTGGAGGCCAAATGGGGGAAGCTCTGACACTCCCAGAGAACCTCTACTTCTGTTTGTTTCATGCCTTGGAGTTGTACCTAACTTTTTGTTTGGAAAAAGTGTTCTTTCAGTAAGAAATAAACACACACACACACAAGAAAATCACTGGCCTGGATAATCTCTCAGACTTCAACAGTCAGATTCCTAAAACTTGCTCTACTTCTGTAACTTCCATATCCTAGACAATGAGCTGGTGATGAAATGAAGGGAATCATTAGGAGGGGGCTTCTTCACTGCTTGGTTCTTTCTTTCATTTTAAAGAGATAAATGCCAAACTCCTCATTCTGCAGTTAACAAGTTCCATAAAAATGATGCTGAATTTACTTATTTATTTTAAGTTTTAAAAATATCCCATGGGCCTCCCTGGTGGCGCAGTGGTTGAGAGTCCGCCTGCCGATGCAGGGGATACGGGTTCGTGCCCCGGTCTGGGAGGATCCCATATGCCGCGGAGCGGCTGGGCCCGTGAGCCGTGGCCGCTGGGCCTGCGCGTCCGGAGCCTGTGCTCCGCAACGGGAGAGGCCACAACAGTGAGAGGCCCGCATACCACAAAAAAAGAAAAAAAAAAAAAAAAAAAATATCCCTAAGCCCACTTTTCCATCTTGGTCTCCTGCTTCTAATGTGTCCCCAGACATACCTTAAGCTTTCCTGTAGCTCTGCCTCAGGTCCCTCATCCACTCTCGGCCAACACTTAGAGTTCAGCCCTAGTCCCATCTCTTTGCTGCCCTCAACCACCACAGCCTTTGGGATGGCTTCCGCCTTCCATTCTGGCCTTCTACACCTTGTTTGGCAATTGGTATATGTTGCTTCATGTGCTATAGTCTTTCAGGTCTAAACACACTCTTTTAGATTCTGCTCTGGGATGCCAAGGCTGGAACTCTGCCACCTCCATTTCTCCTTTGCCAATTGGCTTCCTGTTACACGTTGCCAATAGTGGTAATTCCAGAGAGATTAGAAGGCAGGAGGGAGAGAAAATGGACTTGCTTCTTCCTGCATGCCTGCTATTGCTGTCAATGTTGCCCCCAGGCAGTAGAGGTTGGTTCTGACCTCCAACTTCCTTCCCTATACCCACAACCAGCTTCATCGTACAACCTCAGAGGTACCAGCAGTAGCCAAGCAATGCTCTCACCTCAGAAATCTGAGTTTCAGTTCTTCAGGCTCCCCCTCTTCAAGCTCCTGAGATAAAAGCCCTTGCCAGGCAGCCCGCCTACCCAGGTCTGAGCCCCAGCTCCATGAGGTACTTGGTCTGTACTCCTGAGTTACCAGAGGCCCTTTACTTTCTCAGAAGTCTAGGCCCCAGTTCAACAGGTCTCTCCTCTGAACTTCAAGGTTCTGATGACACAATCACTTCCTTCCTTTTGTCCCCTAAGCCTTAGGGGTAGTAGCTACTCCCTGTAGCTATTATGTATTTTCCCTCAGTATTCCCCTTTTCCTTTTTCAGGCTTCCAACACCCATTTAACCAATTCCCCATATTGAATTATCTCTGTTGAAATACTTAGTGAAGTTTCTCTTTTCCTGATTGGACCCCAACTGGCCTACCATGAACTGTAATTTACCATGTTACACATATTTTTATTTCTCGACTATAGTGGAAACCTTCTTTATTGTACTCTTAGCTATACCCAAAGGAACTCAACAAAAATTTGCTTGTTGATTGATAAGTGTATAAGATTCACGAGTAGGAGAAATGATGAAAGGTGGAAAGAGCAGGACTTCAGACAAACAGGTCTGAGTTCAAAGTACAGTTTCAATGGTCTCTGTTACTTAACTTCCTTAAGCCTCAAATTCTCAACCATAAAGAAGGATAATGTTTATCCTACAGGTGTGGTGGGGGGCAAACATGAGGAAAGGTAGGTAAAGTGCTTAGAAGAGAGCCTCGTGCATATTTCAGATTCATAGATGGTGCTCCTCCCTCCTCCCACTCTGATCACTTTGAATTTTCAGTAGCTCCTATGTCTGCTGGGTAGGTGCTAATCCCTAGGCATTTCTGTACCCCTTGGGTATTTGTAGCAGAAGCACAATTCCCCTGACTGTAGGGCTAGGTTGAGAGTTAGGACTTAAATGAGTAAGCATAATAGCATTCCCCACATCCTCCCTCATGATTGAGTCTTTCCTCTTATTAAACATACACACACACACACACACACACACTGCTACCCTTGACCCTTCTTTGCAATCTAACACAAGCTTTCTTCCCTTTGCCACCAAACTTCCTAATAAAGCCCACACGCATCCTGATCCATGCACTCCTGCAGTCCAGAGCAGCCATAGGGGCCTGCTTCTTTATCCATCTCTCTCTCTCTCTCAGCATTCCTAGCCCGTGTCTGTCTCTCTTATTCTCTCTCTGTCTTTTAATGCTGGCTCTGTTTTCTTCTAACATCCAACTGCTCAATCTACTCTATATGTCAGAGTCCGAATCCTGGACAGAGCTAGTTTAAATAGCTAATTATTATGTTTGCTTTGTACCAGACCTCCTCATAGGTCACCTACCAGCCTATAAATGGACTGCTCTTGGGTCAGTCACCCATGTCTGGTCAGTCTCAGGCCACTGTCCTACAGCAGTCCACCTAGCATGTTTTTCTTGTGTTGGTGCTGAGGGTGGAGCAGTGTTTACTAGCAAGGAAAGCTGGACTTGGTAGGCACTGTGACGCATATGTCGTGGACATGCCCTGTTTGCACCAAAGTATTAACAATTTCCCTAATCATCAAATCCAATGAATGCTTCCCAATTTTCACCATACCTAATTCTCTGGGGTGTTTCATATGGCTGACCACTTACTTTTTGACACTTCTAAGTTCCCTACCTTCCCTACCACAAGTCTGGTTCTCTTCTTACCGCTCTTGTCAATCTCCTTTGCTGGTTTCTGTACTCCACTCACTGCTTACTTTGATGAAGCAGCTAGTCCATGGACTTTCCAATGTAGACATAACATCTAAGATGTCCTTCATACCTACACCCTTGTTGCCCAGTGGCACTGCAGCCTGTATGTGCATGAGGAGCAATCTGGAGGGAGTAGTTGGGGATTCAGAGTTTCCACTCAGCAATTGCAGGGTACTGAAGAACTCTAGTGCCATGGTCAGGAATAAGGAGCTGCTTACTGTGCTAGAGGGAAGGGCTCCAGGTGGTTAATATCACAAAGATTCTGCCTCTGTCCTTCTCCATTGCAAATATTTGAAGCACTCTCCAAGATATGTCTATCAATATGAAGGCTCTTAGATAATTCCAGACCGATCCTTTAAATATTCACTGGTGGCACCTCCTATCAAAATGTCCTGTGCTTCCCTTTTCAGGCTCTCTTCAAAAACACACTGCTATAAATAAGCTAAAGAATATTTAAAACTGAAGGTGAATTTAAGTCAATGAGTTTCCCCTACAGGGTTTTATTTTAAGCCTCATCATTTTGATGGGAAGGACTCTGCCCTTTTTAAAGGATGTTCCTGTAAAAGCAAACAAGTAAGAGTAAGGGATGTATCATTTAGAGCTGAGGGTGAGAGGGTGGTGGAGGCAGATTTCACTCTCTGAAATCAGAGTACCAGGGGACCTAACTCTAATTCCTTTTATTAAAAAAAATTAAAATACAGTAAAATTGACTTTCTCCCTGTATTTTATAAAATTCAGGACATATATAGATTTGTTACCACCACTGCAAGCAGGATACAGTGATGTTCCATCACTCCGAAAATTCCTTCCTGCTCTCTCTCTGTAGTCATACTCTGCCCCCACCCCATGCCCTAGCAACCACTTAGCTGTCCTCTACTGCTACAGTTTTGTCTTCTAGAGAATGTCATGTAAATAAAATGATATGTGGTATAACCTTATGTCATAGTTGTCTTATGTATTACACCTACAAACATTGAAAACACCACCAGACAATACTATATTTTTTGCTTTCAAACCATCAGAAAATTAACAGAAAAATAATTTATTGTATTTGCCCATACATTTATAATTTCTGTCGCTCTCCCTTCTTTCTTGAAGTTCAAACTTTCTTTTTGGTGTTATTTCCTCTCTTTATAAAGAATTTCCTTTAGCAGTTCTTTTGGAACATATATGCTGCAGTGGGGGAGGAGATTGAGAAATCCTTCATCTGAGAATTTCTTTAATTCACATTCATTCCTGAAGAATATTTTTCCAGGATTTAGAATTCGGGGTTGAAAGGTCTTTTCCTTCAGCACTTATAAAATGTTGTTCCACTTCCATCTGGCTTTCTTGGTTTCTGATGAAAAAACACAGTCATTCCAATTGTTCCCCTATAAGTAATGTATCATTTTTCTCAGCTTTTTTCTTTTGGGGATTTTTTTTTTTTTTGTAGACTCTAGCAATTTGATTATGCATGTCTGGGTGTGCATTTATTTGGCTTTATCTTGTTTGGGTTTACTGAGCCTCTGAATCTATAGGTTTATGTCTTTTGCAAAATTTAGAATGTTTTCAGTTCAGTTTTTCATATTCTTTTTTTTCACTGAAATTTCTCCCGTAGTTCTGGGACTCCAATAACACACATTAGATGTTTTCTTATTATTCCAAAGGTTCCTGAGGCTCTGTTCAATTTTTTTCTCTTTGTTGTTCAGATTGGGTAATTTCTGTTGACCTGTCTTCAAGTTCACTGACTTTCCTTTGTCATCTCCATTCTGCTATTGAACTGATCCAGTGAATTTTTAATTTTAATAATCTTAGTTTTGAGTTCTACAGTTTCCATTTAGAGGTCTATGAGACCTTTTAGCTTTCTATTTGTTTCAAAAGAGTTTGCCCTTATTGTTGGAGCATTTAAATAATACTTGCTTTTAAGTCTTTTTCAAGTAATTCCACCTTTGTCATCTTGGTAATATAATCTATTGATTGTCTTCTGTGTGAAAGATTTTCCTAATTCTTCATAGGCTGAAAATTTTGGATTATATTCTGACTGTATCTTACCACTTTTATCACAGTCAGGTTGTTAAAAGTAAGGCACTAGGTCCAGCCTACACTTAAGGGGATGGGATCACAAGGATATGAAAACTTCTGTAGAGGATCATTGGGGACCATTTTAGAAGTCTTCCTACTTCCTACTGGTAGAAGCAACCCAACTCCCCATTAGCAGATGAATGGATAAACAAAACATGGTATATACACACAATGGAATCTTATTGAGCCTTACAAGGAAGGAAATCCTGGCACATGCTACAACATGGATGAACCTTGAGGGCACTATGCTAGTAAAATAAGCCAGTCACAGAGGACAAATATTGTATGTGTCCATTTAGATGAGGTACCTAGAGTAGTCAAATTCATAGAGATAGAAAGCAGAATGGTGGGGATAGGGGCAATGGAGAGTCAATGTTTAATGGGTACAGAGTTGTAGTTGAGGAAGATGAAAAGTTCTGGAGATGGATGGTGGTGATGGTTGTACAACAATGTGAATGTTACTTAACACCACTGAACGATACACTTTAAAATGGTTAATGATACCTTTTTGTTAGGTATATTTTACCACAGTTGAAAAACAAACAAAAATCAAGAAGTTTGCCTACCACACATATTATGAGATTCTGGGCCTTGTTTAAATCCTGTGGAGAATGTCAACATGTTTTTAGCAGACATTCAACCTTAGTTCAGGTTGCAAGTTCCAACCAGTCTTCTGTGGGTCTTAGTTCCAGTGTCAGTTCAGTTTTCAAAACCTTTGAAGCACTGTTCGGATCTCTCCCACGTGAACACCGCTCAGTAGCCAGCCTGTGCTTGTAGGGTTAGAGCCATGCACGCGCATCTCAGGGGTGAGCCCAGGAATTCATTTGAAGGGGTTACTTTCCCAAGGACCTCCCTCTCCATGATCTCCCTGGAACTTCCCAGCCTTGCCCTTTTGGTCCTCTGACTGGAAAGCTGGTGCTCTGTGGTTCACTTCCTGGGACTGTGCTCACCTCCCAGACCAAGTGGGAGGACAGACAGAGCTAAAAAGCAAAAGGGGTTTCCCTACCCTCTCGGGACAGCAGCTCCTCCAGTCCAGAAGGGCAGCTTCCTTCCCAGAGAATTTAGGTGCCTACTGGTTCCCCTACTGCTGCTCCTTTTGTCACAGGGTTGCTTGGGTTTGAGGCAGGCACGAAAAAATAGAGCAAAAAGAAAGAAGAATAGGGAATTTCCCCCACTCTCCCTGAGCACCCACTGTTTTCTTCCTGGCTCCTTGACCAGAGGGCTTCTCCTGGAGAGCTCTGTGTCCAGCCCTGAGAACCACTTGTGTGTTTCAGGTTTCCATGAGTTCAGGCTAGGGCACGTGGAGGGGGAAATTGCAAAGTCAGGCCATTTCAGCAGTATTTTGAATCCTGGTTGTCTTCTTCAGTGCTTCTGCTACTCTTTGCTTTCCAGAGTCCTCAAATAGCTGATGCCTGCATTCTACGCAGGCATGGCAGCCTTCACCTTTGCCTAATCTTAAGGCTGGCTCTGACTTTGGCATTTAACAAAGGGCTCCATCCACCCACCTCTAGTCCCCATTTACTGTACTCATTTATTCTATGAATGAGCACTGATCACCTACTATGTACCACAAACTATGAGGGTTAGATAAACAGCCCATCTTTGAAGTGTTGAGAACACAATTCCCTGCTAGACACAACTTGCTGGATTTCACCCTGGCTTTTTCTCCCACTCTCTGCTTACACTCACAGTAGATCTGTGAAGTGAGTGGACTTTGTTGCTTCCTTGAAAAGGCATGTCTGTGTATGAGCCTGAAGCCGTCCTCACATGTGCACTCTGTGGGTGTGGCTGAGGGCTTTTTTGGAAAGAGACATATTTTCAAACACACAGGTTTGTGGTTTATGAAAGAACAGAAAGCATAAAGCATAACATCTTGCAGGATTACTTTCTGCTCAAGACCAATTGATGTGACATCTGAAAATAATCAAATAAGTGTCTTGTTTTCAGTCTGCAAATTACTTTGTGAAACTTGGGAAGGAAATTCTCCACTTAAGAAAAAAATCTTAAAAAAATTGAAATTGAGATCGGGGAAGAACAAAGATGGGGAATTATGAGAGTGCTTTGGATTGTTAATAGCACTTACATTTATAAAAATGAATCTCTCTAAAACCTGGAAGTGGCCTAATAATTTAAAATCCCCTCACACAGCATATGCCCCAAACCTTGATAACGTCCAAATTCAATTGCTTATGACTATTTTTTTTTGGAGCATTCCAAAAACTTGAAGTTGCTGCACAATGCACTGAACTTGGGATTTAAAATTATTGAAATCTTTGATATTTTTTTCCCTATAAGTTCTTACATTTGGAAAGAAGTTAAGGTACAGTCTAATCCCAGAGGATCAAAATATATTGAACTGATTTTTTTTAATTGTTTCAGCCAAGAAAACAGAAATTGAACTGAACATTATGATGAAGAGAATAAAGTCGGGCAAAGAAAAGGCTGAAGGCGGTACATACAAAAGTCTAAAGTCCAAGGAGAGGCTGGACCTGTCCTGGACTTGAAGGTGAACAAGTCTGCTGGCCAAGGTAAGACTGCTTAAGGCACGCTGGCAAGAATAATCGGAGGCAAATGAAATTGAACGTCATCAAAACCCTGGACTCAGGTAAGAGACTGGAGCAAAGAGAAACTTGCTTCCAGCTTCAGTGGTTAAGAGGTGACTTCAGGTTCCGTCAGCATTTCATTAATATCCAAGTCAAGTGTTGCTAATATCCAGTGTGGATGACAGACAGTTGGACTTTGTGCATTTCTGGTTTCTAATGATGCATTTGAGATTTATTTTTTTACAGCTGTCCTTGTGTTAATCCTTTACAGTTTTTTTCCTCCCTGGGGTTTAATGGTTTCTAGTTACCTATCAGCATTTTCATAACGGTTTCTAGTTACCCGTCAGGCAAAACATGGCTTCTGATGGTTGTGGCCTGTGGGTCACCACTAGTTCTCTGGAAGGACAAGCGCTCACCTGAACCGCACAGCAAACTCCCTTGTACGATTGGAGCATGCAGTGCAGGATCAGGGCGCACGCTAGAAATGGAACCAAATGCCTTTTGTAAACAGCAGCTCAATGAGGTTTCCTGCCATGAGGCAAAATGCTTGGAAAGTTACTCTGCGCTGGTATCACTGGGTTTGGGGTCAGTGTGCTGAAACCGGGACTCATTACGCTCCTACCATGCCAACTTGGTGCAATTAGCCTAACACGATAATTTCCTGAAGCCATATGTTGATCTTTAGGGGAGGGAAAAGGCTTCGTCTGCCTGATGGCTCTGAGCTCTGACTGGCACATCCCAGCTTTGAGCACATCTCTATAAATCAAGATAACACACACAGCAAACAGAGATGAGGTAGGACAGCCAGCCTGGAGAGAAGCAGGCAACTTGGAGCAGGACTGCGTACTTGTTGACTGTTGTAGTGCGTTGGTTTTCTCGTTTTTTCAAGGAAGGTTTCAGGGAAAGGTCAAGGGAGCACCACTGTGTGCAAGACTGTCTCTCCCTCCTTCCCCTACTCCCCCCAAAATAAAATCGATGGAAGGACCTAGAACAGAGTAAGTTATGTTCTAGGGCTGCATGGCTTGTATTCCCATTGGAGACTTATCAGTGTGAACTAGCACTGTTGGGAAATCTCTTCAGCTACCCCTGCTAATCAATACCTCTGTTCATTATATGTCTCTGATGAATATGGATAATGATTGGGTGCCTGAGAGTCAGGTGACTAAAAATAACTGCACCTTACAGAGGATCGATAGATTTCCCCCCAGTATTACTTGAGGCACTTCGATATTCTCAGCCGCCCCTCCCGAGCTCCCAGCCATGAGATCATCTCTGGTCTTCATTGATAGATCGGGTCCATCCTCAGAGCAGCTTTATTAAATTAGTAGCACTTAATCTACTGTCATACTGTCAACTGACACGGGGCAGACTAGCAGACGGCAAGTCTTCCAGTGGCTCAGAAGAGCCACTGGCCGCAACCCAGGCAGCTCTGATTAACTTTGTGCCAAGAGTTGAATTCATGGGTGCCTCTTCGCTAAAAAGGAGGATTTCCACCATTTAATAACATTTAAAACAATTTTTTTTAAAGAAGGAGCTGTTTGAGGGAGGATTCTTGCCAATTACAGACATGTTATGACTGATGAAAAGATCATAATTATGCTTGGATTCCCTGTAGGGGTGCGTTAACACGTCCGTAACATTTAATAACCACATGCCTCAGTGGAGGTTGACTTCCCCCAAATTGTTTCACCTTTCATTTCTTCGCTCTCACCCCCAAAACCGTCTGTGGGTGCTCAGAGGAAATCGGTGGGGGGGGCTCCCCTGCTCGCCGTCAATGCTTGGTGGTCAGCACCTTTGCTACCTTGAGTGGGACCCTCAGTCAGTGGTACCTGAAGCTGGCTGGACAGTTCCTTTCTGTGGGTCTGATGACAGCCAGACAGGTACAAGCAGCCTGTCCAGTCCCTTGCTGGCCAGAGGCCTGGGGCCAAGGGGGTTGCTAGAGAGTCTGGGTAGCTTGTTTCTCTGGGTCGGAGGCCAGAGGAAATGGGAGAAGGGGGTGGTACAAGCTGGGGAGACTTGGATAAGTGTGGCTCCAGGGACGGAGAACAGGAAATACTACATTGGAAGGGAGACTCCAGCAGAAGTTATAGTCTGGGTTAGCTTAATGTTTAGCTAGAATTGGTTTAAAAGGTGGGGTAATATGAAACAGTTGCTGAGTCAGAAGCACCCTATGTGCCTCTTCCCATTGGCCTCAAGCAGTATGACAGGAGATGTCATCTGCTAGTTATATTTCTAGATGATAACATCTTTCCATCTGCTAGTTTTATTTCTAGATGATAACAAGCACAGTCTGCAGAAAACCACTGTCAAGAGAATATAAACTGAAACACAAGTATCTAGCATGAAAAAAAAATATATATAGTCCTCATCCTGTTGGCTGCTGTCCACAAATTTCACAGGGTCAAGGTGGAAGCTATTTGCAGAAAGCCAAGGGGCAAAGATACCTAAGGTCTTCCTTTCCTTAAAAGAGCTTGTGCCAAGGCTTTGGGGAAAAGAAATTCTTGAGAGACACTGGAAAAGCATCCCCAAAGGGATAGCTTTAGTGAGAAAAGACTCAGTCAGTGTTTGCTGGGTTGCATCGGGACTGGCTAGGATCTCCGTAGCTCTGACTCAGCTTTGCCATCTGAGCAAGAGATGAGTTTGATCTTCCTGAGAAGTGAATTCAGTAATACCATAATTCAGTCCAAAATGAAGACTGAGTTATCCAACAAGTGTGCTTAAATAAGGGTGAGCCACGATGTGGGCTGAAGTGTTTCTAGGTGTGTTTTATAAAGGTCTCTTGGAGTTTGTTGAAGTTTCTTCAAATCAAGAAGGTAAGAAGAGATCAGTGATAAATCTTTAATATAAAAATTGTACAAGAATTTTGATACAAATTACAAGAGGTATTTGGACAAAATATGAATAAAATTCCATTTACATCCCCAAACCCTTATGCATTTTATGCAAAAGACATACTGTAGACAGTTATAGTACAGAAAATACAACAAAAGAAATAGCAAATAAAAACTTTTAATTCCCTCAGACTACTAATAAAAACAAACCGAAAAGCAAAACCAAAAACGAAACAAAAACAAAACCCTTGTTCAAGGTACATACAGTATTTACGAAGCTACCGACGTCACAATGATTAGATCAGGGTGATGCAAGCTGTCCCCGTCCCTCAGTGCTACTCCCTTTTGTAGTGCAAACTTTGGTTCTGTGGCAGGCTGAGCAGAGAGGCTGGTTTGATGCAGAGGAGAAGAGAAATGAAAAAAGCATAAACCCCCAAACTCTGGGAGGAGGGAGAGGACATATCTTGGAGAAAATTCTTTTCCTTAAGATATTTCAATTCCCTTTGGCCAATTTTGCTGTCAAATAGGCAGGTTGAGTCAAATGGTTTTGTTAGCGAGACACACCAGTGGGTTTGGGGTGAATAAGACAGTTAGGTGTTCTCTCAACCAGGTGAGGGATCTTGCTCGTTCTAAAAGGCCTAGTCCCTGACGAGCAGTAGAGAACGGAGAGCTTTCTTTCCTGAAGCCCCGACTCACCTCCACCTTTGAGGAAAGGCCCAGGGA
Organism: Mesoplodon bidens; assembly: GCF_964165515.1. Lineage (NCBI taxonomy): Eukaryota > Metazoa > Chordata > Mammalia > Artiodactyla > Ziphiidae > Mesoplodon > Mesoplodon bidens. Next base: position 62,710,358 of record NC_138162.1, on the reverse strand, counting down.
GGCCTCAGACCAAAGTCTTCTCCTGGTTTCTCTGCCTTCCCTCACCCCTCAGACCTCCAGATACTCATGTTTAGCAATCCTGCCCTTGTTCATACTGGCACTGGTAGGAAAATGGTAAGACTTTTCTGCAGGGCAGCTGAACCAAAGTTTGCACAGGAAAGTGAGAGCACCATATATTATAAATCTTAGTCATATAAGCTTAATATATAATGCTAGAACATCTCATTCACTTAATCCACGTTATGTAAACCCTGGACAGGGTAGAACACACAAACGTTTCCAAAGCCATCAACATCCGGGTGAGGGAGGGAGTGTTCTACCTTCTTGCTTCAGAAAAGAATTTTTTTAAGGGGTGGGTGAGATGAGAAGAAGAAAGGGCAGGGGTGGAGAGATAATGGAAAAGTCAGGGGAGATTAAGATGGGCAATGAGAGGAATGGATTACTCTGTACAAAGACATGCAAAATGCTCCAAATTGAGTACTAAATGAAAAAAAAAATCAACCTTGGTTTGTGCATCTCAAGTGAACCTACTAACTCAGCACATTGTCTGGGAGTCAAGAGCATCATACCTCATGAATCAACGCTTCTCATGGCTATGGCACTGATTCACAGGCAGGGCAGGGGGATGCTTTGTCTCCTAGCATGGAAAGGACGGGCAGCCTGTCTCCTGTGGAAACAGTGCCAGGTCAGCTCACCTTGCAGCGGGGGACTACCAAGAGGGCTGGGCTTTTCTCCCCTTCTTGTGGAAAGCATTTCCAGGGCCAGATGAGTGGAGCTCTCGCACACATCCAGGGTCCCCCCCCCGCCCCGAGTCACCTCTCAATCCTTGCATTCCGTAACAGAAGTGGGCAGAGCCGGTTCATAATGGATCGATTTGCCATCTTACTTGTGCATTATTTCAGCATCACATTTGGCAACAGGAAGCCTTATAAAGTCTCGGTATAATGCTTAGATATTCTCTCTTCAAGAAATATAGTTTTATACTATCTACTTCTCTCCATTCTTGTTAAAATACCTTTTTCTGCTCTTCCTTCCCTTCAAAGAGTCTTTAAAAAAAAAGGAAGCTAGAAACACATTAAAATAATTAGAACTGTCCTTAAGCATCCCTGTTATTTAAAGGGTGGGGGAAAACTCATATTAGCAGAATCTGTGCAATTTTGGCAGCTGAATTTTTAATTAAGATTCTCTTAAGATGTTTGCTAAATGATTGTAATATATACATACTGGGGGAACTTAAAAAAAAAATCAACTGCTTTTTCTCTGACCCCAAGAATCCTTACTCAAAGTGCTTTTCTTCCCAGTCCTCACCCTGGTTAATGCAATTATTTTAGCACGGGTTTGTCAACACAGACCTGGTAAGTCGTCTGTCTCTAAATCTGCCACTTTTCTCTTTCCAGAAGTTTGTATCAAAGATGACACCCACCTGTATCTTATTTGGTTGACAAATAGATTTGAAATGTGACTGTTCAAAGCGGGGTTGGGGGGGGGCGGTCATCAGCTTCTAACAGACCTGCTGCTGGACGGTTAGAAGGAAGCATGGAGTCCCCTAGTTCCGCAAGGAAGATGCACACAGAGATCTTGCACTTCATTCAGCCACCAACTAGCCACCTTTTACCATCCTTTAAGCAGTTTAACATACAAAAATAGCAGCCAATACCTACACGCTATTTAGGCTCAAGATGTTTGGGAAGATAACACTTTCACGTGATCTTCCTTTGTACCTTTTGTCCCCTAGTCACTTGATTTTGTAAAGCTCATGCACTTGTGCTTACCAAAATTTTCCCAAAGTGGAGAATTTACTTTTACGTATAGAGTGGTCTCTGTTTTAGTGATTCAAGTCAAAGTCCCCATGCCTTATTATTTTTTTCAGATTGTCAGTCCAATTAAACAAAACAAAGGTGAACTTGTCTTGTTACACTATGGATTTGGAGGTTCTCATGGCAAGACACGTGTTCATTTAGACTAACAGTTGGGTGTCAAAACTAAAAAAAAAAAAAAATTTTTTTTTTTTTTTTTTTTTTACCATCACACACAACCAATTTGTTACAACACGTGCACTTTTTGAAGGGGAGGAAAAACATTTTAATGCTTTCCTTACAGAATATGGGGTGATCTAATACCACTTTTGTCACTGACTTGCAGAAACTGTGCTCTAATTATAGGGCCAGACCCAGTACTCCCAAAATGCACGGGCTTGGAATTGCAATACTTAAGTTTCCAAAGACTCAAAAGAATGCCATCAAAGTCAGCATCTCTCTACTGACCCTTAAGAAGTAGTCTTGTTACTGTCCACTTAATAGCTGGAGAGGGCACCTTGAGGCAGCTTTGGGCTTACCAAAGATACAGTTTAGTGGGTGTGTGTGCGGGCTTATGTGATGGGAGGAGAAGGTAGGGGGAGAGAGAAAGGGGCGGGGGAGGGAGAGAGAGAGAGAGAGACTGTGAATGTGTGTACATCAGGGAACTCAGTGGGAAAGCCTAGCCCTTGTACTCAATTTCCCCTTCACAAGGGATAAACAGGCAATTACGCATCCTTTTATATTTGATGGCCAAGTGCTGAACTGGAAAGCACACTATTAGTTTGTGTCCCTTCAGGGCCAGGGCAATAAGTAGCCAGGAGAGCTGGAGCTGAAGCAGAGAGGGTGTTGTCTGCTGTTAGTGTGACAGTCTTGTCAGCAGCGTTCACATTACTGGAAGGTAATAAAGTGACAAGTAAGTTATTAGAAAGATATGAGGTGAAATTGAACTGAAGCTTCTCGATGCTCAGCCTGGCTTTTTCCCTTCCTCTTTTGTAACCCTCCACTATTTGTTACAAACTAAGCCTTGTCTTGATACACTATATAGAAAAAAAAATTTTTTTGCAGTAAAGGTCAAGTGAGTTTACAACACTTCAGAGGAGAATAAAGATAGTTTTATGACAACTATAGTACGTTACTTCAAAAAATATATAGCATTATAATGAACAATAACGCTGATCCAATTCAGTGTACTTGTAAAAATGCTTAGGTTTTTTTTAAACCCCCTGTTATTAGGCATTTGGATTTTTCAACAAATGCCAAAAAGACGCTATTTGATGTCCAGTTATTGCCGAATGACCATAAACATCATTTTTGTGCAAAATGTGGGAAAAATGAGGATGGTGGGAGGACACAGGAAAGGATGGGTGTCTGGGCAAGAGTGATGCTAGATTAATGCACTCGTCAGTTTTACAGCTGGGTTTACGTAACACTAACGGAAAATTAATGTTTACAGTGAGCAACTCTCCAACTATAGGAAATAGGGAAATACGTTTAGGACAGAGCAGATATGGCCTTAATGCTAACATAAGCAAGGCTACCTACCACACACAGTTCAGCTTGGAGGGAAAATATGAAAACAGAAAAGTTACTTTTATGCTTCGTAGAAAGGTGAATGAGCTCACATTTTGATCAAGAGATTTTGAGCCACATAGCATTACAACCACGGCTACGGGGGCAAGCCACAGTAATGATGGAGAAAGAACAGATCCCTGCTGGCTACCATGCCCTTCAACTCCACTTGTCACAACTAGAGCTTGGTTTGACCATTGGACTTTTCTAGGACCTAGTTGACCCAATGGATCGTTTTGTTCCCTAAGGGACTCTGTAGCATCACTTCCCACTCCAAAAACAAGAAAGAAAAGAAAAAAAGAACACCCCCTCCACAACTGCCCTAGTTGGCTCCCGTGATCTGAAAGGGACTTGAGCTATTCCAGGCAGCAGCCTTCCTTTCTTTCTCCCTCCCTCCTCAGACTGGGGTTCGGTGATGCACCTGGTCATGGGGAGCTCTGGGGGGCACTGCATCGATGTGCTCTCACTGGCTACTAGGCTGAGCTGCACCGGACTTTTCTCGTGACCGTTTCAGTGCCTTCACTATTTTCTTTTCTGGTTACCTTCAAGCCAGGGCAGGTACGAATCCTCTACTTAATGTCCCTCACTCTGCTTTAAAAAACCATGATTCCCTCCAGTCTCTTTGGCACCTGCCTTTTATTGCCCTCCGTACTCATTTAGACCCCTCCCATTAGACAAAGAATGAGAGGGAAAAGCAAAATCCTCTAAATATTCCAAGTTTGGGGGAATCTAAGTGATTTTTAAAAACCCTGAAATTTGTCATAATTTTGAAAAGTTCAAGAAAAGGAGTGTGTCCACAGGATCAAAGAAGGTTTCTTCCAGATGATCTGTTTCTGATGACAGCAGATGGAGCGTGTCTTACGAGGGCTGAACTTTATTCGCTCTGTTAGTCAAACTAACCCAACGCTAAAGACCAAGTGCAAGTTAGGACTGCTCAGGTCAACTGTTGGCAGTTAGCAGCATGTCCGTCTCAATCTGATTACTGGCTTCTTTCTGTTTTAATTGCCAAGGGCCCCCTTTCTCATTTGCTTGGCACATGTCAGGGGTGTGTACAGAGGAAGGGGAACAAAAGGTCACTTTTTATTTGGTGGGAACCTAGCGCATGGTTTCCCCTGAGTAAAATGAGGATAATGCCTCTGGAAGAGCCAGCCCATTCTTGATATATTCAAAGCTTGCTTTTTTTTTTTTAATTTTTAAGAGCAATGTATATACTAACAGGCTATTGACCAGTTAAGTGCCTTTCTCCTCTTACTGGAAGGGCCTAGAAATTCATGACCAAAGAAATTACACTACAAGGACAGTGGCGCCATTGTGCTAAAAGCAATTTCAAAAGATGTTTGTCACCTTGAGAAGGAAAACATTAACACCTTGAAACCTTTAAAAGGCATCAGGCTGAACTGGGCGGCCAGACTAAGATCTGAAATGCATTGACTTATTTCAATACAATTTATAGCAGAACAAAGAATGTCCCGCTTTTTGTCACATTTTTAAAACCAAATTATCCATTCTTGCTCTGTGTCGTTCCCCTCCATAACACACAGATACTCCCTAAAGCAGACTAAGCCTTTCTGATATTTACAAACACATAGTTTAAAATGATCAAAACAGTACATTTCAACACCACCTAGCAAACATGCACGTTAATAATACTGCCCAATTTTGTACCTGTGACAAAATGCTGGTTAAAATCAATCAAATGGGAAAAGGCTGCTTGGATAAAAAAGCTGCATTCCTATTCCTTTTTCAGCAGGCATAGAGTGGATGCAGCTGAACAGAACCTGTTTCACAATAGGAAACTCCTATGAAAAAAGAAATGAGTATGAGTGGGCAAAGATGAAGGGCTCAGTGATTAAAATGCTGATCTCTTTATCCTTCCCATTTGCAGATAAGCCTTGAGATCACCATCTTAACTAGATTTAGAGTTAAGTCCAAACAATGCACTCAGGCACACACCCAAGGACAAGCAACCCTGGGGGACTAAAAGAAATGTACATTTCATGATTCTCCATCTTATGGACCACTTCTGTCAACTCCCCCTGTCCCTTTTAAGCAAATAGGCTTTAAATTGGAAAATGTTACACACCCACTTAGAAGGCCACCATAACATGTGGGCACCTGAGGCACAATAGTAGCAAAGGGGAGAGACTCAAAAAGGGCAAGTTGTCCAGGACTCACTGCCATTTCTCCAACAAAAGGCAGGTGAACACATTCATGCTCTGAGCAAGGGAACTTCTACCTTGAGAATCTTGTTACTTCTGGGGTTGTTCTAACTGGCTATCCACACTAGCCTGGTTTGTGGCAAGTAACAAACATTTGTTCTAAGCCTGGTTCGTTTGCTGTGACCTGCTGACAGCTATGTAATTCACTCATTAGGGCTCTTTGACCTTTTAGTTGACATTAAATTAAACAGTAAACACTGATTTTTGTACAAGATGAGTTCTAATATTTCAACCTAGAGTGTAACTGTTAAAAATGGCTTAAATTTTGTTATTTTCATAAAACAAAGTGTCATTTAGTCTACGCACACTCCCAAAGCCAGTGTTTCCATAATCTTTTGTTGGGATACCAAAAATATTTTTTCCCACTCTTTTGGAATCGAATCATTTGGATAATAGGGCAACAGCAGCAACACAGAGAACGCTAAGAGAACCAAAATGTTTTCAAACAAACTTTCATTATTCTAGTTCAGTCGTTCACAAACATACTGTACAGAGTCTTATATGGTATAAAACAAACAAAGGTAAACATCTCTGTCTATTCAATTTAACACAACACCAAAATAAAGCAATTAAGACTTTGGGGAATTCAAAGGTACAAGAAAACAAAAATGGTTAGCACTAATTCCTCAGCTTTTTTCACCGTAAACATTTGTCATTTAACAGACATAGTGTCTGATATAATTTCTTTTGTACTGCAAATACTTTTGGTCTCTCCTCACTGTAGAACAAATGAAGAATTAAATGAACCCCATAGCATGCTCTGAAGATGAAAAGATAAAGCCCCTAGACACATCTAGCTTATCTTTAAGAATCTATCATTTGTGAAATTTTCACAAAGAAGAATTCTGAATCCTCAACTAATGATGCTTATTTTTGGAAACAATAAATACTGTGAGGTACGATAAATCCTACAGGAATAATAAAAAGAGAAACATATTAACAGTTTCCTTTGGCAAATTTAACTAACGGAAGTGAATGCTGATGTGAACCTAGAAAAAAATCACAAAACGTATGAAAAATGGAAATAACATTAAAAGTTAAGACAAAGTGGGTATTTCTAACTTTTAGACTGCTGGGAGAAATGTTTGAGGCCCTTAAATGCAGAAAAGAAATACATTCTCTTTAAATTACTGTGTACTGTTTGACAAAATATTCCTTGTTTATCTCTTTTTTCCCCCCTCCACTTAAAAAAAAAAAAAAAAAGACAACAAAACACAGTCTGCAACTCACACCCTAATGGTTTTGGCTGCAGACTGAACTTGAGTAAATATCATCATTTAGTCAGTATGTTGTGGTAGCTGAGGCTGCTGATGTGGTAAACCAGCTCAGGCAACATGTGTAAACATCGGAAACAAAACAAAACAAAACACAACAAAAAAGGTTTGGAGAATCCTCTCCCCTCCTCTTTCTCACTCTCGATTGCTTGGTTTCAGGCTTGCTTTCATTTCTCTCTGACAAATCGTGTGGGGAAACACAAAACACTAAACAGTGAGAGATCCTATTTTAAACCCCCTTCTTCTGGCTTTTCAGAAAGGAGTGTTGCTTAGTTCAAGTTCAGCACATGTTTGCAAAGCTTCCAAGTACTGCTGCTGCCGCTGTTAAAGGTCTTTGATTTTGTCTATCAAACTAGCCTGAATCAGAGTACTACTGCAGAACGTGCAGTAAATTACATAGCCACACAACAGACCAACCCAGTTCAGACTTTTTCTTTTTAAAGGATTAAGGGTTAGGTCCTTGCGAATGAGAGCTCAACTCTTTTTACTGGATTCAGCTTTGTTCCATAGTGAGTAATTTGGGCTTTTGTATCCTGAAATATTATCCAGCCTCTAAAGAATAAATGCCTTAGCTGTTTCACACCACATAATTTTGTTTTCCTTTTATGTAACTTAACATATAAGCAAGAAGGTTGCAGTGTTGATTGTAATAACATTCGGCACTTGAATCACCAAGTGTTTTTTTTCTAAAGCGGTTTTCTGGTGGCCGACAAATTGGCCTGTGGTTATGTTGAGTGACTAATTGTATTTTCTTTTCTGGAAACTTGTGCAAAGTTGGCAGTTTTGTGTTAACACTAATACTTTTGTTTGGCATTTGTGCCCTATACTGACCAGACCATTTTTATACAAGTGAATTTTTTTAAAAAGACACTTACTTGAAGTATGGCAATAGTTTAAGGATAAAAAAGAAGCATGGATATTACACATCCCCTTGTAGTGTATGAAAAAAAGTGCATGACTGGATTTATGTACTAGTACAGGACATTTTAAAAAATCAGATCTGTGCTGTAAGGCATGCCAGCACCTCTTTATCACTATATCTAGCAGGTAGTAAAAACAAGACCATGGTTTTTTTTTTCCTTAAAAAGTGTGCATTAATGCTAACATAAATGAATAGAGCTAGCCAGCAAACTATTTTTTTCCTGTATATCTAACAGCTGATGTAACTGTAAAAAATTAAACAAAAGAGTTAAACAACCATCAATACAACTGTTTTACATCATTGGCCTCTCAAGGCTAAATATTTACAGGTGAATCTGCCATGCTTTAATTGAAGATTCTCTCAAAACCTTAAAGTTCACAAAAGACAACTATAAGGAGTTCCTTTTTTGTTTCTTTTTTTTTTCTCCCTTTTATTTGTTTGCAGGCAACAGTCATGGGTACAACAAATTGTCTCTCTGGAGAGGACCAGGAATTATTATTCTGTCAAAATTTGGGCTAGTTGCACGCTTTTATGTGTGTATATGTGTTTAAAGGGTACTTTGTTTTCACCCCCAAATGAAAGATCCGACCTATAAAGGAAAAAGAGAAAAAAAACTTCAAAAGCACCTAGTGTTTATCTTTTTGTATCTAAAGAAAAGAAAACGTGTGTGTGTGTATATATATATATATATATATATATATATGTAGACACAGAGGCATACATGTGTATACGCACACATATACACACACACCATCCCAAGTACACAAGCACACACTGACTATGGCAGTTCAAATACGTAGGCCATCTGGTGAGAGCTGGCATTTGTAGTGTCTTTTCTGAGACTAATCTACCGAAGTGAAGGGAATGTTTTTGTGGAGATTAGGGTTCTGACTGTGCCGATTCCGGCTTCGCACAGAGGAGAACATCATATTGCAACCGGGGACTTTGCACTTGTGCATTTCTCGCAAATGCACGGTTTTGTAGTGCACTCGCAGGGTCCCCTTGTTGCTGTACATCTTGTGGCAAATGTTGCACATGATCCCACCATGGCTCCCGGACAAGCTGTTGAACATCAGAGATCCTGAAACGTCAGCCCCGAGGCTGCCAGCGAGGGTGGGGACCTCGGCCTTGTGTGCCGACTCCCCACTGTCACTCGCCCCGTCGATGTCATCCAGGAGGATCCCCTCGTCGCTGCCTGCGTCGGATTCTCTGGAGGAATGGATGCTGCTGCTGGACTGGAGGCTGGAGGTGGTGCTCAAGTCCAGGACCATGTAGTCCTCCGCCATGCCCCTCCCGTACCCGTTCAGGTGGGAGTCTTCTGTCCCCGCGGGAGAGGAGGCGTCTTCCCTGACGTCGAGCCCCAAGGGGTGCTGGGCACCATAGATCTTCATCAAAAATTCATCCCGGAGGTCCTTGCTAAGGGAGGGCTGCGATGAGTCCAGGCCCATGTCATCGAGTTCTTTGGTCAACAGTTTACGATGGAGATTGATGTTGGCACTGTGTCTAGGAAAACAAGAGGCAAGGGGGGGGTAGGTGTACAGGGAGTGGGGAGGGTGAGAAAAAGGAGAGCATTTTAAAATTGATTCAGCTTCCGCTAGGCACCACATAAGCACATTCATTGCTAATGACACCCCTGTAAAAGCAAACATTTCCCCACATCCTCAGGATTTGGGAATAAGTGGTGGTGGGGAGTGCAATAAGGGGAGCTTTTCATTAACATAATTTTTATAAGAGAGTAAAATTCCTCAGTGGTAGGATGAATGCAAACCCATGCACCTTTTCCTGAATGATTGTTCTGTTCGTTTTACACTGTAGCAGCATCAGCTGCAGAGAATCTCACAGCAGAGATTTGAAAAAATACATTAAGTAGGATAAAAGGATGGAAACGTTCTGCTTGTCTAAACTGAACAATTTGAATTTACCTAAAAACAAAACGAAAGCCTTTTTTTTCCTACAGCAAACACTTTTAGAGGTATAAAAAGGATCCTTTTTAAAAAAAAAAAAAAAAGTAAATGGTCTAGATAATTTAGGGTTCACTTGACAAAATAATGCCTTGTTCCCCCTCACCTTCCTACACTGCAAGTTTTAGGTAGGAAAAACAATAAGCTTAAAAAGTTAGCAATTTGAAATAGGGTTACAGACTGTCTTTAAACATAAATCCCTTTTTGCAGAATGGTTTGGGGTCTCAGCTAAGTCTAATAGTAAAATACATTTATTTTCAGAAGCTGCTACATTTTAGAGTTGAAAATGTTTTCAAGTAATTTAAGTTTTAAAATTTAATTCTTAAAAAAAAAAGCTGAAAAATGGAAGTTGGCTTTTTAAATAAAACCCACCCACCCTTTAAAAAAATCACACTCAACAACAGAAAAAAACCCAAAGGGACCAAAAAAGAAAAAAAACCCCACACACAATAAATACAAAAAAAGAAAAAATCAAGCACAATAACACATGGTCCCTCTATTTTAACAACTGGAGTCCATACTTCTTAGACAAGCAAAACTTTTACTCTACTCACTGAATGCTTTGCTTGCATTAAAAAAAAAAAAAAAAAGATAGTATTTGTCCCAGAGCATCCATAGGGATGTCATGATTTACCAAAGCCTGATAGGTTATTATCTGTCTGAAAACATTGCCTTTGTATTTATATCCCCCATTTATTTTTAAAGTGCCCTTGGGCATATACCTCTCTCCACCTGCAAAGGCTCACGTTTGACACGTACCTAAATTGAAGGCTACCCTTCCAAAAAGTACACCCGTAAATAAATATACAGATACATAAAAGCTTCTCAATAATGGCAGAAGCTCTACATCTTAGAGGAGTAATTGTGATGAACAGAAATTGATAATAGAAATGACCTAGAATGGCCAGCATCAAGTTCAACAGACCTCCTGATTATAATTAAAAAGTATGGAAGACCGAAATGAGTCACTCCATTTGGTGACAAGCATGGCTAATGTTTCTTAGAGATGGTTGAGAGGTATGTGCCTCAGAGACAAGAAAGGTGGGAAACACTTCCCCACCTTCCCACACAAGACAATATACAGCACTGCGGGTTTGAAGGGCAGAGGGCCGGCAGCCCTCTCCACACTGCGCTTCGGGAGGCTGAGCTTACCTGGTGACAATAAGATCAGCTTTCTAATCTTTTGCTAAATCGATCACAAAAGAAAGCAAGAATGAGAGACAGAGAAAAAGAGAGAGAAGGAGAGAGAGAGAGAAAACAAATTCACATTCTAGACATCTGGTTTAAAAAAAAAACTTAAACAATAACATAGGGATTTAAAATGTTCTGATCACAAAATCATTTTCTGTCATAAGCGATCATCTCATATGCTGTCTTGATTTTTCAGATCAGCCGCATCATCCAAAAAATCATAAATCAAATTAAGATAAGCCAAATTCACAGCATCATCATCATCCATAAATGAGTTCTGCACAGATGCATGCAGTGTGCAGATATGTGAATGATAAACAGAAGTGGTCCCCACGGTCCCTGCTCTGACACAATCGCTCCCCGTCTCCTTGGTGTCAGGTGGCAGATGACTCCAAGTGCAGGTTGCTAAGCAGAGTGTAGGAAATGCCTACTGTGAAGTCTTTCCCCTGACATGTAGGTATGACACCACCAGAGTTATTACAGGAATGTGGAAGTAGAGTGACAGTACATACTGTCAAACAATCTACTGATAAAACAATCTGCCAGCCACAAGCAGCTCACGAAGTCCTACCCCTCTGTGTATTACTTTTAACACCCTCCCTCCCCTCCCTTTCTTAATTTCACAAGCACACATTGTGCAATGACTTTAATCTAGAACTCCGTTGCTTCTCACACATCTGCAGTTACCACTTCCTAGATTCACTGCTGAGAAAACAGCAGCCAGACACACAGCAGTCACATCAAGACACACTGAATAAGGAAGGATAAATTAACATCGACAAAAGGACACACTGATCCCCCAGATGGACACATCTTTCCGAAGATGACTTGTGAAATTGCACATCTCCACTGCTATGTTACCAGGAAGAGATGTTTCTCTTCATTTCTCACTTACAGCAATAGAAATCTGTAATCTAATTAGATGATGTACCAGCCCTCAATATCTGTCAACCAAACAATGTGCAGAAATGTGTAGACCAGCTCTGGCACTCTGTTCAACAGTGTCCCTTTTCCGCTGTCAGCAGTACTGTTGGCCTCTGCTAATATAATTACATTGGCTTTTATTCAATTAAGTGCCATCCCTTGCTTAAAAAAAAAAAAGCTACTTTATCAACTGATTCAGGTGTAATGCAATAATAAAGATGAACTCATGGCAGTGCATTAGCTCTGCTGTTCATAACTTCAGTACACGGGTTCATTCGTGGTAGTTGATTTCCATTATGCAACCACAGTTCAAGAGAATTGATTCTTTTATCTTCATTTCTTAATCTGTTTCATTTTTGTTTAATAATCCTCCTAAATGCCATATGCAAAATACTTGAACTGGGGATGGGAAGAACGTGCTGTGGAAAGCTTACTGGTCTGCTCTCATGATGGTGGGCTTGTTCTAACTAACTCCAGTACTACTGGGGTGGAAAGAGGCAAAGCAGGAAAAGGAGGGAGAGAAGACAGACTCTTTAGAGAGTCCTGATCCTGTGCCTCAAGAGGTTAGGTTCAGCCTCCACAGAATGGACAAAAGGCAGCACTTGATGATAACCTTTTGAGAAACCTGGACTCAAGTCAATCCAAACCCTGAACTGTCAGATAACACTGCCCAAGGAGGAGAGACAAACACCTGGGGTGAATAGCAACTTACAAGTTTACTTGGATCAGAAAACCAAAGAGGTAGAAAGAAAGGGAAGACGGAAGAGACACAGAAAGAAGTCACGCCAACGGACTATCGGACATACAGGGAAGAGGATCCTAAAATGGGAGGAAGACCAGAGAATGCTGGAAACGGGAGGACCTGCAGCAGAGGAAGCAGTAGGCAGCTGTAAGAGGGAGAAGGGGGACTCCAGAAAGGAACCAATTCTGAGTTCTCCAGAGAGAGAGTTTTTCTAGAAAATAAACCCTAGTGTTCTGAATATGTATCTCCAGAAAAGAGGAAAAAATAATCATGAACAAAAACCATGTTAAAACTTACTATATTTTATAAGAATGTCAACAGTACAAAAGCTGTTTCTATTTGCTTTGATTAGGTAGGTAATACCGATACTCCGAGGAGGCAGCTTCCTCTTACAGAAAAAGCAAAAATGACTGGGATGAAGAGAAAAGGTGAATTGATAAGTAGAAGGGGTAAGGATCCGATCTCACTGGGGATCTCGTCAAGAGAGTAGGCCAAAATTTAGTCCCAAGATGGTCACTTTCAGGAAGAACATAAGCTATACCTTATTCAACCTCAAGTCTCTTGCAGCTCAAGAAGAATACTTTGCACTTCGGACATAATTACATTTATTTGACTTCAATCAATAATATGCAGCCTTACAGAAACTTTCCCCAAAATACATTGTAGAAGAGAAAACAATGATCCCAAGATTGGAAGCACGTAACTCAATATTTAAGAAAAGACACTGTTAATACAGCAGAGGATAATTCTGACCCTATCACACCCCACTGTAGTGCAAGGTAATGATATATAATTAGGGCATGACACAGTCCTATAACCTAGGCTATGCTTGGAATCACAAATGTTTCCTCTGACCCTCTGTACCCTTCCCTGCTCTTTCTGTACTGAGTTTACCAAAAGCCTCTTGAAAACTGAGAACACCCTCAAAAGCAAAAAAGTTATGAAGCCTATATGATATAGGAGAGGTCATAAAACCAAACTTACTCCATGAAATGCTGAGTGGAAGTACTCTAGCTGGACTAAAGTGGACTACCAGTCTTTTTCGGTTTCTTTAATGAAAATGTATGTCAATTATATGTCAGTTTAAAAAAAAAAAAAAAAGAAAACTTTACCATGCAACCACAGAAGACACCAAATCCAACACAGTCAAGCAAATGCAAGTGCCCTTTAGAGAAAGTCAGTCCTGTCTTGAGCTTTTCTTTTCTCACGTTTCTCTTTCCAAGCTTGTTCAAGTGCCCAGTTCAACTTAATGCAATGTTTAATCATAAAAGTAAAAATTAAACACATTAAATACATTGCAAAGAAAAAGCGTTTTGAGATTTTAACTTTGGTTTTGAGAGGAAGGAACTTAAAAAAAAAAAAAGTCTCATGACCAAGTTAGAAAATCAGAATGTGGTTGTCCAAAGTGAATAGTAAATCAAGTTATAGGTTACATGAGAAGCTGAATATAACCTTAATTCTTAATCAGTTCTGAGCCATTCTAAACTTAGTGAATTGAAACAAAATACTTGATAATTAATTACAATGCCTCAGGTGAAATGGAATTGAGGCTCCATTCTGGAGCTTTTGCCTTTATTTTTTCTGCTCACCTCTGCCACTCCACACACACACACACACACACACACACACACACACACACTTCTCAAATTATATTGTCCAGAATGATCACAGTGATGTATACACAGCAGATACCACTATATATATGGGGTGCGGGTGTATGTGTGTGTATATGGGGCAGATAATGTTGTTTATATACAATCTGGGAAAATCTAGATGCTGGGTTTGAGTGTATTGTGGGATACTGAGTCAATATTCCTGACCAGAAATTAAATCTGTTAACCAAATCCATAGAAATGAAAAGTTAAAACCTCTGCCCCTCATTAGTTCTCTTCTTATCTGATTGCTTTGACACTATCTGTTGTCCTTAATGTCTCAAAAATATTTGTATCATCATTGATGTCTTACAGCCCTGTGAAGTAAATGACATTTTTGTTAGTATACATTTTCTGTAAAACAAGTAGTTGCTCTAATAGGCTAATATTTAAAGATTTTTCTCCAAAAGAGCCAAAAACCATCCCTAGCTCAGGAAATTCAATGTAAAATTCTAGTGAACAATGCTCCAAAAACCCCCAGAAGTATAGAAGTACATAATAAATGCAAGAAATATAAAGCTAAGCAAATTCTTGCAAATTAAAAGTATGAAATTCAGTCACTTCAATCCCTTTCAATATAAAACAAATCATCCATACTGGTCACGCAGACAGTTCCCTCTACATTCAAATTATTCACTTGAAGATAAGCTCCCACCAAACTCTTTAGGGGTTTAGCTAATTTACTGCACAGATACGGCACGTCTGTTGTAATAACAGGTAGGATGTATTGGGGTCGACCATTTATCAGAATTAGACTTCTTTTCTCAATTCACAGTGAATTATGCTGCCTACATGACTCCCCTCTCTCAGAGCCTGCCATCCCCTTACGGCCCCTAACGTGGCAGGCGAACAAAATTGACAGTCTCATCTTGTCAACAAGGGACGATTCTCCTGAGAAGCCATTTAACTTTGCCGAGGAAGCAATGTATTAATGTGCCTGTCCCGGGAATGTTAATCATCTTCAAGCTTCCGACCTAACTTTGACGTGAACGAAATCACCAAATTTGTTTACTAAATGAATCGTAATATGCTAATAAGAAAGCATGACATATATGGAAAAGCCAAACAGATGGTTTGTTTACTCCACTTTGCAACTTTATAAATGTTGTAACTCTGAAGATGTTAGTGAGAATTATTGGTTTGTTGGCAGAGGTGAATGTGTCTCTCGCATACTAAATCTGGCACTACGGTTACAAAACAATTTGTCATTGCTGTGGAATGCATAAAAAATGTTAATGTAGTAATGGCATTTAGGAAGGCAGATTGGTGGATGGAAAATATCTATGCTGGATGCTCAGGTTAAGTGCAGAATTGATATCCAACGCTGTTCCCTAACCATTTTACTTCTGAGTTGTATCTGACACATCGAGGCTTCTGGAGGGTGCTGATTATTCGATAGATAACCTGTTGCGCTGTAATGTGAGACGCGTGTTACACTGGGAATAGGATTATGTTTTCACAGCATTTGGAAATTTTCTCAGTCAGGCAGCTCTTATGGTGCTCAGTTTACTACCATTGTTGGGTAAGAAAAAGCAAGGCGGTTCACCCTGGCATCTTTTAAGGACTTAAATAAATCTGAGCTAGAATTTTGAGATTTATATTTACCCTGGATGAACTAGCCCTCAAGTCTTCATCCCTTGTTTTATTGTCTTATAAAAGAGTTTAGAAGACCTATTTCCAAAATAATAAGAATGCATTTTTCTCTAGATGCTCTGATTTCTTCTCCTATTTAAAAATAAGCTATCTTTTCTAATGTGTACAGAGTGGAACATCAGTTTCTCTCTGAGATCTTTTTCAAAGGAAATACTTCCTAAGACTAAATATCCAAGAAGGTTTTATAGCATTAAAACGGTTAATTTATGATCTTTTAAAAAGACAACATTTGGGATGTATGAGTTCCCTGGGGGCGGGGGGCAGAATTTTGTAGGCAATATTATAACTTAGCTATGGCCTTCTCTAGAATTGTGTTGAAAAATGAAACTACTTAAGATACATGAACAAAAAGAATGTGCAAAATCTAATTTATGTCTTTGGTTAAACAATGTCAAAACTACCAGCTGAGACAGCAAAACTTCAGTTAAGCAACCAGCAACGCACCTATGCTACTAAACATTTCAATGTTTAGCAACATTCAGATGATTTTTTTGAAATTCTTTTTACTTTTGATTCACAACAAGCATAGCCACAGAAGCAGAATTTTGTATGAAAGAGGTGCTTATTCCTCCCCAAATCATGAACCACTTTCCCCAACTTCTTAGTTCCATATATATTCATATTGAAACCACCACGAATCTTGTGGGATTTACCTGGTGTATCACCATACAGTGAAATTTCTACCTGTCTGCAGAAGAGAAATGAGAGAGAAGTGAGCTAAAGAAACCCCTGCATTCATCTTGCTGCCCAAGGATCACTGAACCACTTTCCCCAACTTCTTAGTTCCATATATATTCATATTGAAACCACCACGAATTTTGTGGGATTTACCTGGTGTATCACCATACAGTGAAATTTCTACCTGTCTGCAGAAGAGAAATGAGAGAGAAGTGAGCTAAAGAAACCCCTGCATTCATCTTGCTGCCCAAGGATCACTTTGGAGCAAGAAACATTAGTGGCTATTCCAGCCTGGCACTTCTATCTCATTTGAAACATCTCCTCATTCCTGACCAACAAAGAAAATTTCAATAGAGTACTTTTACTGGTTTAACAACAGTGAGCTCCTGGGATTGTCAAAGTGCTAAGCTTTTTCCAAGGAGAGAAGAAATCAGCAGCTCAAATATAATTAACCTTCCATTCTCAATGCAAACTGCCACGCACAGGAGCTCTGCAGTCTATTAGCGAAGTTATAATGGCCAACAGGCAGAAGCAAAGTTGGTCAAAAAGTTGGCTGCTGCTGTCATATTTTTGGAATTATGATTAATGGCCCTAATAATGTGGATGATTACTGATATGTGTATCTCCAGCAGTTTATCATATTGCTCTGGCTGCCTACGTCCACAATAAGCAGGATGCTATCATTTACCTCTTTATTGAAGGCAATCCTTCTCTTGAAGGAGCGTATTCTAATTGCTTCGTAATGTTTTATGTCTTAAACATTTTGCAGCTCTGGACCTTGCCAACTGTTTCGTGTCTACCATTGATTAATTACTGAATGTTTAATCAAAATTTAGAACCTAATGTAGTCATTTATGAGCACACTGCAGTGCCAAAGTAGTTAGGCTGTGCTCCCAAGTTTGGAGAGTGCTGAGTTCAAAATCAAATCCCAGCCATGCATGAGAATCCAAGAATTTCACCTTGGGTGCTCTGAGGTTGCCAATTCCATCTCTGCTGATGAATGGAAGGTAATCTAACTACAGGGTAAACAGCATCTTTACCTACCCTCTCCCCACTGGATTTCCCTTTCCTCTTTCTCCCGATTCCCTAATCAACAGAGCACCACTGACTGCTTGCTTCTGAGAGCAAGAAGGTTCTCGTGAATACCTGTCACAAGAACATAGCTTTGAAGTGGTTAAACAAGTGAAAAATAATTTGCTGGGACAAATACATAAGTTTTTTTTTTTTAATGTGGATTTTTTATGGTACTGTCATACAACCATTCACCGTTGAAGTTAAGTGTTTTTTTAATACCATTACTGAACTGCTGAAATGGATGCTAATATAGCTTGGAGTGCTAATGTCAAGTCCTGGTAATAAAAAAGACAGACTGCTGAATGAAATAATTTCAAGTAAAAAATAGAACAAAAGTGCTCTCTCTCTTGCTCTCCACTTTTATTGAATTGGGACTGACTGAGCCAATTGCTTTAGAAGTCTGTAAAACACAATTACTAGTGAGCGGACTGACCCCCCAGTGCCCCCTCAGTGACACAGCAGACTAAAAAGGCAGCAGAGTTAGAGCGGCTCCCCTCAGCTGGCCCTCAGACCCAAGAGGCTTGCTTTTGAAGGTCTGTTGTTCTCATTGCCCAAATCTGTCTCCTTTCACTGAAAAAATCTTATCCCCCATCCATGTGCTAAAGTAACTTCATACATCACTTTCTAAGATGAAGATGTCTATTCTGGCAATTAAGGATGATCTGTCTTTTGATATTCTTATTTATGTGGGTGTTTACATATAAACACACATACATTATGTGGATGCATTTAGATGAGAATGTTAGCATAATTTTTGAATAGCTAGTAATAATTCAGATTGACATATGCAATAGCAAAATTGAGGCGCCACTTACGTATGTTCGGGTAGAAGCACTTGGCTTTTTTCTCCTAAGGTAAAGTCAAAATAATTAGAGCAAGCAAGAAAAAGAATTAAACTAGAAGTAGGTAACATTTTTCCCCCTAGTTAATAAAAGAAGTAATAAACTCCATAAAGTACTAGAGTTAAGATCACTAACACTTCAGGCATAACAGCTTTTTACCAGGAATTTACAACTCCTGTTTTAATTCAAGCAGCTAGCATTAGGACATAAAATCTCGGTATTTTTTAAGTGGAATTTTATGTTAAATAACTGAAGAAAAATTGTTCTTTCCTGAAAAGCATTCTTTTCTCCTCCTTCTCAGCTTGCTTCTCTCTCACACGTGCACACACACACACACATCTTGGCACTGAAGAATTAAAGTTAATAAATCCCTTTTTTATGACATTGTAATTTTTTGGCAAGTGTAAACTCCTTTTATATTCTGCCACATTCATTTATTTGAAGCTTGTGGGAGTCTTACGGCAAAAACATTAAATTATTTCTGAGAAGGCTTTTTTAAAAAAGAAATGCCTTCTAGCCCAACCTTCACTATGAAATTTCAACAGAGAAAGAAAAGTCTGTGTTCTTCTTAGTACAAGAACAGCAGCAACAAAAATGATCATTCACAGCAAGAGAGAGCTGGCAGAAGCCGCTCACCTTAAGAGAGAGCCCATCTTCCCAGGACTGATACAAGCAAATACTAATATATGTGTGAAGTCTTATAACCTGCTTCCAGGTGAGAAACGGCCTATGTTTTTTAAAAAAGAAAAGACCATCTAGAAAAGCAAATATTTCAAATGAATAATTATGAGAAAGAATCACACCGAGAGAAAGTCTATCAGAGGGTCGGGTAGACGGTGGTGGACCCAAGGGAGACGGAAATCAGGAAGATGACCCTTTCAAAGTGGCGCTATCATGAAAATTACTACCTGTGCATTCTGCTCTAAATGCTATTTTTGCCTGAATTTTCGAGTTTGCACTGGCGAGAGCAGTAGCTTGTTCCCTTTGAGGGAAGATAAGGATAAAGGGTATTATAGAAGCATTACGTTTGTGCAGAGGAAGTTACATAGCCACAATAGATTGAATGTTACTCCCATCAATAGAAATTTGTAAAAATTTCTTTGTATCATGGAGAGAAAGTCCTTTGCCTGCCATTAAGCTTTGTTGTCTATTTTGTAGGCAGTTTGGTGGAAGTGACTGGTGTAGTTCTTGGACTGAAGGAGTGAAAGGTCAGCAGAGGCTTAAATGAGCTTGTCTTACATCCAGCTGGGCCAGCAGGAGGTCATTAGGAAGATCCGAGGCTCACTGTAGGCTTGACAGAGTCTCTCCCCATGATACAAGGAGACTGTTTTGCTCATTGCTCTTCTCCCAGGATATAAAAAGGAGCCCAGAGACAGGAATGACACCGAAGTTTATCTTACTACCAAAGTTTCGGTTGAGGAGGGCACAACTAGCAATTATTCAGAAGGGGGATTTATTTTGTTTGTTTGCCTTTGATGGAAAGTAATGGAGAGAAGTACAAAAGACCTACTGATCTCCTGGCTGTATTGTGAAACCAAACAGAGTAACAGGGAAGAAGAAAAAAAAAAAACCGCTTCCTTTAAAAGTCAGAGGACCGGCACAACTTCACCTTTTAAAAGAATTCTGGTAAAGGAGAGCTGCAGTTTGAGTGGCAAAAATATAGGAAATGAAAAGACTGATGCCTTAACATGTTCTCTTCTTGTACTTGGAGAGGATTAACATGCGTTATTTGACAGCTAATTATATTAGGGCAAATATACTAATAGTGATCTTAAGTTGGTGCTAAGTGGCTCATTTCTTGGAGGTATTGCCTGGTGAAATCATGTGTATTTACTGAAAATCTCTCTTTAGAAAAGTTCTCTATAAATTTCCAAACACAGAGAATGATGGAAAAAATGGATGTCGCTGCTAACAAGGTGCTAACAGGAGGCAGGTAGCATGTTTTCGCATCTTCACCTCTGCTGTTAATGTATGCAGTGGCTCATCAGAGGTAGCTCATGTTAATTTATTCCTGCACACCTGTACAGGGCTGGAAGTCAGGTAATCAGACAAGCAAAAACTATACATCTCTGCTTTTTAGGTACAGCTACCCAGAGGCCTATATAGGAACAAATTTAGTTCTGGAGACATCAGCAGGTTTTAATAAACCAAATACAGATGTCTTATTCCATACAAATCAAGAAGTTTACATGTTTAAATCTGGACAGATTTAACTAGCAATCAAAGAGAAGGTTCACACTTGGCACCAATGGTTGCCTCATATTTATTTATAAATCACCCTGACCAAATATTATTTTGTTTTTAAATCTATTCATGGGGCTGAATCACCTTTCCTAGACCTTGAAGATCACCATACATGCTGACCCTTCTGATAAAATTCAAGATAAACTGTGGCAATTAGTGGCCACTATTCTCAGAGGAAGAGAGGAACAAAGATGCAGACCATGTAGTTTCTGTGGACAATGTCTTCGTTATAGTTGCCAATGTAAAATCTATTTATGTCTGTTTTAGTGATTGGCATTAAATAGATTTTTATCACATTAGCAAATGATAAGGAATTTGGGGGAAGAGGACAGAAGGGTTTTTATTTTTCTGAATAAAAACCAAATGTAATTTATAAATGGGGTTGATCCATGGCCACTCAGCCCTCCTGGGGATCAAAAAACATGACAGAGGATGAGAAATGACCAAAGGAAGCCAGGCCCAGCCAATTCTATGACACTATCTTCAAGAAAATGTCCTTTATGAAGACTGTAGGTTCTAGGCCAGTTGGAATTTCTTCTTCCCGGGGAGTATTTTCTTATGTTTACTTCAAAACCCAGGGTCAGCTTTCCTGTTCCCTGACAGAACAGCATCTTGGCAGAAAAACCAAGGGACGAACAAGAAAGAAGTAAGGGTGTTTAGAGACTGTCAGGTGTAACAGTATACACTTAAATACTACAGCCATTGCCTTATAGTTCTATAGTTCTTTACAGGGAAAATAATTTACATTTTACTTCTAGAACCTGGAGTAAAAATTACCCTAACTACCACCTAGCGAACAGATGAATTGGCGTCTGGGTATATTAGCTTGCTCTTTGTCATTAGTGTGGAAGGGTCCTCTTTGCTTTCTAATTTATTAAACTCACACACATTCACAGCTGTATAGAAAAGGACACCTCTGACACTGCGCTTGGACTCCTCAGCCCTCACAAGCCTTGCTTGTGCCCCACTCTCTCTCTCTCGTCTCCCTTTTTGTGACTTTACACAAAGAATATTCTTGCTTTTCAAAAAGCCTTCAATCTGATCTTATAAAAACCTAGAAAGACCATAAGCGAAGACTTGGAAATCTTTGCTACCTAGCCGTCAAATCTAAAACACAGCATTTGACATCTTTCTACTTCCATCCTACTAACAGCCTATCTGAGACCAAACACGCAACTCCCTCGTGTATAACCATCTTGGAAGAAGCGCAAGAAGACCTGTTTCTCTCTCCTGTAAGGTGTTCTAAGCCCAAAGACAAGAAGGCTGCTTTCGTAGACAGAAGGAAGAGGGTCATTCTGTTAGTTTTATCACAGGCATCCCAGAAACCCGGTAGCCTTGCACACTTCAGCCCCCACTCAGAATGCCTTCTAATGCTTTATTTGCACAAGGAGGATGTTGTGGAGTCCAGGATGGATGAGTTGAGACTCAGGGGAGAGGAGAGAAATGGGTGAGGACATGGCAGGATTAAAGGCAAAGGAGGATTTCTGTTTGGGAAGGTATGTTGGCTCAGAGAAAGGTAAGAAAACTTATCCTAGCTTCATAGTGAATTGAAGAGGAGAAAAGCAGGGACATGAAATTCCTGGGGTTCCTGTGACTGACACAGTACAAGTGAAGAGAAAGAGGAAGATAATATGTCTGAGGGGTAGATTCAAGATGTGAGGCAAGAGGCTTTGTGAATAAGGAGATTAAATTACAGGTTGTTATTAGTTGATGAAATGACAGTAAAAGGCTGAAACAGGAGTACAATTATAGTGCAACTGTGTTTCCTGAGATGCACAAAGAGGGTGGTACCCCAATGGCATCACTGTTTTCGCTTATTCAGTGGTAGTGACATTCACATCATATATTAACTCAAGTAATAGACTCAACAAGGATGAACACTCTTCTTAAAAAAAAAAAAAGTCAAAGTATCAAGAGTTTTTGCTATGTTTTTACCCTGAGGTCAAAAGATTTGCGGATTCTTGCAAAGCAGAATTTCATGTGAGAATCAAGACTTTCTTGTACAGTATTTTTTTTCAATTTGCTTTTTATCATGTGTGACAAAACTCCAGAATTAAAAAGATTAGGCATGATGTGCTATTTCACCCATATGAAGTGTAATCAATCACCTGTCTTCTGAGGTTTGCAATCTCTTCTGTGACTGAACATACATGGGAGAATATCTGTATTATGCTTCTCACCTAGAATATCCTATATCCTAGTTATCCTAGGCACTGGTCTAAACTTCTGTATGGCTGGTCACTCATGAAACTCTCAATCCTTAAAATAAAAATAGAGATTGAAATATTCTGCTATCAATCAATCACTAAATGTTTTTCCTCAGACAAACCACCCTTTCCACAGTACCTCCTTATACATTAGGACATAAAAACACAAGTGCTTGCGTTTTCTAGCGGCTTGACATAAATGAAAGCACCAAGCTTCGGGTGTTGTAGCCTTTGGTCCCAGAGCCATTTATTCCAGTGTCATGACTTTCAGTATTTTCAGCAAACCAACTAAAACTGTGATAGGAATTCATGCAAATAAGCTTAAATTTTGGCTTGTCTTCAAACACTCCATTTCCATAAATATTTTATGCAGGTTTTCATGAGTCTTTTATTTTTGTTAAAAAAAAATCCAATGCATTAACCTCATTATCACAAGTGCACTGTTTCAAACATAAAAGAATGAATATTGCTCACAAACTTGGGGGGGTTGGGTAGAGTATTATATTTTATTATTCAAAGTCTAGCTATCTTATCTGCCGTATTCTGGGGCTGTTGATGATAACCTGGAACTGAAAAGAACTTTGTGACCATAAAACGTTTTTACAGAACAAGGTAAATGGGGGAGGGGGGATTTTTAGGAAGAGCGATTTCTCTTCAAAGCATGTTTTGAGTTGTACAAAGAAAGCCACTTAGTTTTTTCTCAGAGATTTTGCTTTTCATGCATTGTGCTGCTTATATTTTAGTACAAAGGAAAAATATATTTTAACTTTCATTTTTAAAAAGATTGAACTTAAAAAAAAAAAGCTGAGCATTCTAGTGACAGATCACTACTTTTCAGTGTACTTCTATTATATGTTACTTTGTCAGAGACCTCTGCCCAACTGATAAACACTAGAACTTGGGTGGTGGCTCTTTGGAAACTCCCTAATTCATTTTGTTTCTTCTACATATATTGATTTTTACCACGTAAAAAAATTTTCTCCAAAAATATTTTTAAAAGGCACTGGAAAACCAAAAACCACATCCAATATGATGGGATGAACTAACTGTGTGACTCTAGTTGGGCTAGTGTATCATGTAAATGATCTGTTCACAAGCTTATCTCCGCAAGGGTAGGACAACTGTGTTACCCCACCACTGACCACCTTGACACATTCCATTTATATCACATTTTCTTTAAGATTGAAAAAGACCACTGTAGGTTTAGGACCAGCTGCTTCTGTTTAAGCCCAACTGTTTCAGAGCTGCAGCTACATAGCAAAGGTGTGATGTCATCTGAAGGCTGGACATAATATATTCTAACTGATCCTCAAAGTATATGCATGCCTCCCCTTCTGTGCATAATTCCCACGACAGATTATATTTTAGAGATGTGCTCAAAGACATTGTAAAGTTAAAGTAACCCACATCACCATACCCTTTCCCCGTATCAACAATTACTTTGGTCCCGTTTTCTTCTGATATTTTTATGACTCTTAAAGAATTCAAGGACATACTAAATACTCATGTAAGAACGATAACATTTCTGGTTATACCTACGGAGATGCAGGCTGTCTCGATGTCCTGGACCTATGGTTCTTTCCATCCGTAAATTTCTGTTTCTATATTGGATAAATATGTGTGTATGAAGATAATATATTGATTTAATTAAAAAGCCACATGGCAAAGCAGAAATATATATAACAGAAGCTGCGGCTTCTAAGTGAAGGTTCACGGGGAAGCAGGGAACTGTGTACATAGTTAACTTATTCACACCTAGATGCATGGAAACACACATACACACATACACAGAGCACAGAGAAAAATGGCGTGCATTACTGGGTAAGATGGCATATGATTCTGCATGCTTAATCACAACAAGCACCAACTGCAACAATCCTTCACGAGCACGGCAGCTTGGGGGTCACGTGATCACTGTGGCCAATCTTTACAGTGCATCAAAAAACATCTAAGCTGGATTTTTTAATGTTTCAAGTCCACCATGACTGGCACCCTCCACCCCCAGCAGGAGCAGCCAATGGAGATTTACTGACCTGTCTCTGCTTCGGCGAGAGGGGAAGGCGGCATTGCAGCCAGCCACCGTGCAGACGTGCATCTCTTTCAAGTGAACGTTCCTGTAGTGAAGCTTCACGCTGTAGGAGCTTTTGAAACTCTTCTTGCACACATAACAGATTTTGGGGTCTGGGCTAGAACACAGATCACCTTCCGGGGAGAACTTTTGAGGGCTGCCGTAATTCAGAGATGATGTAAAACTCTCGTGCAGGGCTGCCATGCTGGCACCCCCGCCATTGTACAGTCCGTACTGGCTCATGTAAAACATGTCGTAAGTGGGATCTGTAAACTCTTCCTTCACCTTGATGACGTCCTGGTGAGAGGGCTCACTGTGGTTCTCGTCCGGCCTCTCACTGTTCATCAGGACTTTCTCGCTCACCTCGCCGTGCATGTGCTCATCCCCTTCCATAGATTCCTCACCTAGTTTGGGCTCCGAACACTCAGACTCGTTCTCGTAGTCCCGCTCAGGTTCTTGGTCCTCGGAAGTCATGCTGTCGGCCCTTCTTATTTCAGTCCTTGAAATGCACCGGGTCCTGCTATGCTTAGAAAAGTCCTTCACAGACATGCCTGGACTCATTTCCTCCTGCGAGTGGCAGTGATTGTCATGGCTCCCATCGTTGACCACAGCTCCGCCATCATTGGGGTCATCGTCTTCGTCGTCAAACTCATCGGCAGTATCGATAATTTCCTTCTCGATCTTCACAGGCATGCTGGACTTCCTGGGCTTCTTCTTGGGCGCCAGGTCGGCACTGGGCTCATGAGTGGCCATCATCACTACTGGCGCTGCTGGCTCAGAGGGTAATGGGGGGAGCTGCTCTATGGTACCACTGGTTGGAATGATGGGACTGGTCGGGAGGGAGGTTGGAGGACTCACCATTTCCCCCGGAGTGAGTAAACTTCTATAAAACGGAGGAACTGGTTGGACAGTCTTTAGCCCAGAAAACACCAGCTGGCTAGGGAGAGGATTCTGTAAGACGGGGTCTAGTGGGGGAGTGGTAAAACCCATTGGGGGCCGGCCAGGGCTTGTGAGTGTGAGATTTGATTTTGTACTTGCTATGACGGGGGTGGCAGCCCCTGATGTGGCCCGAATTAAATCTTTGTCTCGGTTATTCCTTAGCATAGGCATGTGAAGGCGAGGGTTAGGGTTCGCACTATGACGGTTACGGCTTCGGAGGGAGCTAAAGACCATGTTGCAACCTTCGATGGTGCACCGATGTTTGATCTTCAGGTGAACAGCGTTATAATGGATTTTGAGAGTACCTTTGTCATAGAACGTCTTCCCACACGCGTTACAGAACACTCTTCCTTTCCTAGAGGCTGACCCCATCCTTCTCATCCGGTGGATCCGGAATGAGCTTTTTGGGTGTTCGGTTTTGGACAGATCACTGACCGGGGTGGAATTCTGAATGGGGGACACGCAGGCTGGCTCAGTTTTGGGCTCCACATTAGTAATGCTGGTCAGGGCGTTTCTATTGGGCGTCTGGTCGTTCTTGTAGGGTGTGGGAGACACTTCAGATTCACTGCTCTCGTTATATTCATTCTGGGTCGAAAGACTGGGTTCCCGCAGCCTCAGTCCTGGTTGCTCTAACAGCAACCCATTCGGAGGCAATCCTAGCAGCGGGGCTGAGACCGGGTTTATGTACTGGAATGGCAGCAGGAAGGCGAGGCTGTTGGGGATGTTTTCAAAGTGATGAATGCTGGAAGGGTTGCTGTTCTCTAGATGGGCAAGGAGGCTGGGACTCCTGGTGCGATTATTGCTCTCAATGAAAGTTCTGATGTCTGAGTCTGTCTTTGAAGACGGTACAGCTACGGCCTGCCCCTCTTTCTCCTGAATGGCCATCAGCTCCACAATGGATTTGGTTTCTCCGAACCGCAGAAACTGCTGAAGGGTGATGATTTCCTCTTCTCGAGACATGATGGCCCAGCGGTCCAGCACCTTGCCGGCAGCATCCTGGAGGCCACATCAAAGAAATGACAAACACAAAAACTTATTGACTGTGCATGATTATTCAGTGCAACCGAAGGTGCTCTGTCTGCTCATGGAACACCGAGAGCAGAAAACAACATGCAAGCACGGTTAATACAAGTCGATCCACAAAGCATACTTTTCTGCCATGCCAATGTAGTCATTAGAGTCACAGTTAGAGAAACAGATTGAGTTGAATGATGTCAAAGCAAACAAAACGTAGACCACTGGGGCTCTGTGATCTAAAATGCCTACACTACTGCTACTTTAACGACAATGGCCTATAGACTATGCAAGTATTTAGCAAATATTAGTACAAGATGTGAACTCTTGCTGTGAAACCCAGTGTATGCCAAAAAAAAAAAAAATGGTACCTTAATCCTTATCAAACAGTGACACCATAGGAAGGAATTGAGTACATTTTTCAAATTTTATTTCTTCAGCACAAGCACTGGATTCAATGATGTAAATTCCTTTAAATAGGAGCTATTATGTGAATTTCTGGATCAAAAGGATGAACAAAGTAGCATTACCCCCGATACCCCCACTGCTATGCTGTATTCTCCCCCCCCACTTTTTAATGGCTATATTTTCGTGTCATTTACCAGTAGCCTATTTCATAAGGTAGAGTAAGGAAAAACAGTAATTGCACTTTTCTGAAAATTGATTGTAATCCTATGATTCAAAGTTTGAGTTAGACTTAGCGTATTTGACTTTTTATGATCTTGTTATAAATGACAGCTATACATATCTAGAAAGTAAACATGTGATGGATTTAGATAGAATAAATGTGTAAAAATGTTGTCTCTCAACATCCTCCTCTGATAGCAGACAGAGTCCACAGAGAATACACATCAGTAATCACCAGACTATGTGTTGTTAAATATACATTAAAAAGCATTTCACACTTTCATTTTTGCTAGTAACTATGAGATACGCCTGGAGGTCGGACTTAAAAATCCTGCAGTGTAATGTCAGGCAATCCATTTCAGTATGGATTGAGAAAAATCTATTCAAACACTTAAATAATGACTCCATCGTCTTCTAGGGCACAGCGTCTTCCCACCAGTACAGGATACTCAGCAACCCTCTGTGAACAGCACTTGCTCCAACCCTTGACTGTCACTTTACAGAAGCATAAAATCGTCTTAAATAACAAGACAAGAGCCTTATTAATTACAAAGAGGAAAATCATAACATTATAATGGAGAAACCTAGCAGACATCACCCAAACCAAGTTGTCCAAGAAACATTACTCAGTGATAAGGAATATCACGGACCTTGTGTGAGATAGATACATATGTGTATATATTTATACCGAGAAGGGCACACTGCTGCTTCCGTGGCATGCGTGCCAAAAAATGTATACCTCAATCTAATTATGAGAAAACATCAGATAAACCAAAACTAAAAGGCATTCTGCAAAACAGTCGCATGTATTCATCAACGTGTAAATGTCGGGAAAGATTTTTAAAAACTCAAAGACCTAAGACTGGTTACGGAGTGGAGGAGACTAAGAAGACAGGACAACTAAATGTGAGATTCTAGGGATCCTAGACCAGAAAAAGAACACTAGTGGGAAAACTGGTAAATGTGCAATAAAGTCTCTAGATTAGTTAACAGCGTGGTATCAATCCTAATTTCTTGGTTTCAACAACCGTACTATGCTCATGTAAGATGTTACGTTAGGGGAAACAGGATAAAGGGAACTGTACTATTTTTGCAATGGAGAATTCTCTCTCGTAGACCGTTCTACTCAGCCTTGCAACATGAAATTCTCTCTGGACCACAATCGTATGGTCCGAATCATGACACCTAAAATTTGATAATAAGGCAATACTTGTCATTTATTTAAATTACTTAAAAAAGAAGCTCTAATAGTTACATGGTATTCCTTATAAGGCTCATTGCTAGCATTCTATCATTTTATATGTGTGTGGGTGTCCAGTCCTACACAAATTGTCAAATACAGATGTCCCTCCCTCATCTTGCAGGAGAAATTAGCCTTCAGATCAAACACTCTCAGACAGCTGTCTGTTCACATTAGTCATACAATGATGTGTATACACGGTGACTCTGGATGATCCTAGAGCCGGGCAGCAGCCATTTTTAAAAAACTTATCACTCACAGCAATGGGTCTCCCTTCCATTCTTTTCTGAGGCAGGGAAGTAAAGGAGAGTGTTGGTGTTGTAAATAAGCAGAGAAATAAATTGTGATTTTGCAGAGATTATCTCATTTGAGCAGTATAATAGCTTCCAGAGCTCAGCAAATGTGTAACAGATGAGACACCAGAGGTGAGATGGCTTAAGGTTGCGAAGATACTAACTGGGGTCCAGGACTTGAACCCAGAAATTCTGACTCCAAGTTCGCTGAGTTAAGTGACTGTCATCCATGAGGCCATTTTGCAGGTGGGCACACTGAGTCTCTGATATCAAGGAGCAGGACCTCTCCTGAACAAGGCTGGTCTCCAGAGCGCTGTAATGTCCTCTTCTACACTATTTTTCTTTTACCATCAAATCCATTTTCTTGATTGTTCTTTTATGGAGGCTTTCACTATGGAAACCCAATCTGAGCGAGGTACGGCCATTTCTTCCTCAGGTTCTTCCCAGGTAGCCTGCACCTAAATCTGCATATCGATAATGTACTTACAGAGCTGGCAGCCTCCGGTATTAAAACAGGCCTTAGAAACCATAGCAACTGATTAAACCCACCTGAGGCATCTCCTTTCAATCACCCTCCTGTCTTCCCTCCCCTAACGGTACACAGCAGTCCCATATGGTTTCTCTTTTCTCCTGGCCTGCCACGATGCCTGCTATTTCTAAATCTATCGCCTTTCAGACTCTTTTTTAGGCCTGAGTGGCTGTCTCCACTAAAAAGGAGACTGTTATGTTAAAGCACTTACTTCTGGTGGAAGAGGTCCAGGCTACTTTGCTGGTAGCCTGAATGATAAAAGAGAAGCTTCATTTATTGTGGTAACAGAAGCATCCATTTATATTTACACAGAAGGACAACACAGTCTCTCTGTAAACAAATGTGCTTGGGGACGGGACAAATATCTACACTGCATACTCCCAACTGGAGTCCTCCCGACAGGGTAACCTCTGGATCCAGGCAATGTGAAGTGCCACCAAAGTTCTTTCCAAAGAAGCCATCATTCATCAAGATGATCTAAGACCATCACGTTCCTAAATAGAGAAGCTGCAGCAAGAAACAAAGTTGATTTTCTCATGCAACAGAATGGGTCTGAAAGCTCAACGCTAGGAATGAACATCAATTTTAGCATATCCTCGGATTAAACTGGTTGAAGGGAGTCAGAAATCATCAAAGGGAAAAAAGAGAGGCCAAGGTTCTTTTCTCCTGAAGATCTTTGTGACAGAAGTAAGCACGATGTGGTGCAGTGATTCTCAAACAGTGGCTTAAGACTCCTCTGTTAAGACAAGACTTTCCATGAGTGGTCCACATGCTATTCAAAAAGGGCTACCCTGAGGGCTATTATTTTCCTAAAACCAGTCTGTAGGTAATTGAGAGCAACCATTTGGAAACCTTCGGGACAATGGGACACTGCTGTAACAACTAAAGGCATGATCACTTCTTTTTAAAGTAATTTATTTTTATTTTATTTTTTTGAACTTAAGTGTTGGCTCAAGACTGATTGGGGGGAAACTGGTCCTTCCTCACAGATAGCTTGAGAAGTAGAGATCTATAATCTAGGCCCCCTTATCATGTCAAATACACTTTACCAGAGTAATTAAGAGCCATAAAAAGAATTAGGTATTATCATAGAATAAATATTAATAAAACAAAAATTCAGTCCGTTAGGCCACTAGGAAATCCTGACTACTGACCAACTCATACTGGGATGTTGGTCTTGTGTATGAGTGATAAATCACATCAGAGTGCGTAACTAGATTCTTGTCCTTCCCATTCGATTTTGTAGTTGGTGAGTCAGTTACTTTAGGCTTCCCCATTTGTAACCAGCGTTCAGTGACCTTGAACCCTCTGCATTGGGAATTATTATTTACGAAATGAGGATAATAAGATTTACCCTGTTAAGTGAAATGCAAGGTATTAGGATAAGTATTGATTTCCTATGACAATAACTGGCTATCCTATTAATTAAAAGATGAGTAACACCAAATAATCCAGACTTATAAACCAGTTTTACTGGGTTCAGAAAAAGTATACAACACTTAAAATATTTACATCTAAGCATTTTAAATGAAAAGACTTCCTTTTATTATTCACTGGACTGGTGATTATATCACTCAGTAGAAATCTGGCACCCAGTTCTACATGGCTCCAGAGTGATTTTCTAAAATCTTTCTTGCGGTAGGATCAATGATCATGGTTTCAATGGTTTTATTTGAGCCCTTTCTTCATATCAAAGCACCTTATATGATGCATAGTTTTAAAACCAAAGTCAAATAAGACTGTTTGGTTTTTCTTATTTGAGGGAAAGGGAGAGTAGAGAAGGAAAGATGTAAAGACATTGAAGAGACACCAGATAAGAGGCTTTGGGATCATTAGACTGTCAGGTGACCGCAAGCCCAGAGAATCCCCAGCCCAAGAAGGAACCCATCTGTGTTCACAGCAGGCCACTAGCATGCCAGAGCACGGAGGGAAACACTGCCTTTCTTTCCATGCGTGGAAATGAGAGAGGAACACTGAACGTAGCAGAGATCTAGGAGATCTAATACTGCTCTAGCAGTATTCCAATTATTAAGAAATCAGCAAATAGTTGAACTCTAAAAGACAGGTGCAGAATAGTTTCATTTTCTACTCTATTTAATGAACTTCTTGTCAGTCAAATTTAAGGCACAATTTAAAGAAAAAATCCAAAAACGATTAGCTAAAAACTAAAAACATTTCCCCTTTGATCTAATTTTAAAGCTTTTAATTTTAAAGCTTTTAAAGCTTTTAATGAAATGTGGACCACCTAAAACAAAATCAGAGGTTTATGAGATGTAGTTTCTGATTTCATGTCTACATTTGCAGTGTACTATCTTAAGGAATTATTCCACCCTAACCATACTGGCAACTTATTTTCATGACCAGTTTCCCATTGGAATTTTCTATCCTTTCTCCTTCAGGATGAATTCAGATATCAAGGCAAGAGAAATGTGGTTGAGTAGAAGGTAGAGAAATGACCAAATTTCAAGCCTATCCAGCTTGGCACTTGTATCACGTAAAACTGAACTGTAATTGCTGAGTTAAAAACTGATGAAACCATGCTATGCAAAACTTTAAACATAAATGTTGCCAGGCTTTCTAGATGTTTAAGTCTTAAGGGTAAACAAATCATGGGAGATCTACACAAAGGAATACTAACTACTGGGCAATAACGAGGAATAAACGATTGATAGAAGCATAACTTTAAGAATGACAGAAGTCAGACCTAAAAGACTACAGACACTACCAAGCCAGTCAGAGGAATCATTGTGGAAAAGTAAGACTATAAGAACAGAAAGGAGATCAGTAGTTGCCAGGGGCTGAGGGTGGCAGAAAGGGATTGACTGCAGAAGAACAGAAGGGAACTTTGGGGAGTGACGGTAACGTTCTACATCATGACTGTGCTGATGCGAATATGACTGTATTGATTGTACATGTAAAATTGGTAGATTTTTTTGCATGGAAAGTATACCTCAACGAAGTTGACTCAAAACATTAAACCATGAAAAGTGCATGAAATCTCACGACTCAACCTTCACAATGTTCCCTATTTATATATGTATATAGACCATCTTCTTGTTTCCTGCATTCTGCTGTGACCAGAAGAACAAAGACCCATGCCTTCCTCCCCATTCTCTCCTATCCGTAGGGCGTACACAACAATCCACTAACGTGAGGAGTAAACATGAGAATTTCTATTTAGTTTTTAACCTAAAAAGACAATTTTTTGCTAATATTACTAATTTAGAAACAGCTTTACCTATATTGGGGCGCAAGCTCAGGTATTTTTACGAAAGGGGTGTGTAGTCATAAAAATCAGAGGTTGCTTCTCTACGGAGCTAATATTGACATGTGGCAGGCACGTATCATGCACACGTCTTGTCAAACACTTTGGAAGAAGTTGATTGAAGGGCGTCAGTCAGTTAACTCACCATGGCTCACCTTCACCTGTGCCTTTGTGCCGGCCTCTTGGTTGGGTGGATGTGTGTCAAGGAAGTGACCCCGAAATTAGGAAATATAACATTTAACTGCTGGGTCACTTCAGGAGCAAGTGATGGGCTCAGACGATTATCTCAGATGTCATGAACAGGGGCACTCCATCAACTTCATATGGGGGGCTGTAAACAGAGAGCTCACGGATACCACCTGAGAGTTGGATAGGGTTGGCTACGATGACTCAAAGCACTACCTACGGTTTTAAAGAAAAAAGCTTACAGGAGTCATAAAACTTTCAGTCCTCGTCTCTCCCATTCTCCCACTAGTGACCTGTTTTGGAACTCACGTGGGTCCATATGTAACAAGCAGATATTTCAATTTTAAATTGTCTTTCTAAAGTCAAGTTACTTTTAAACCTCTTCTCTTCAGCCAAACAGTTTAACTGGTCTGGGCGCTCTCCACTCACATCAGAGCTATTTTTTCCCATTTTTTTGTTAGATTATATTTATTTCTCTATATGACTTGGCAATCTGAAGTGTGTACGGGTCAAAGTTTGTGTGTCTGTGTGCCTGCGTGTATGTGTGTGTGTAAGCAGGCGAGAAGGGGAGATGAATAAAAATGGTGAAACAAAAAAAATTCTTATTGAAGATAATAGATTCTGAGAAGCACTTAGGGAAATTTTTTAAGCAATATTGTGATAATTTCTGAGAAACACTTGAAATTATGTGGGAAAACAACTTGGCATGCTTATTTGTTTTAGCAAATTTACATTTAAACACATATTTCCGGGAGGGCACTGACTGAGAAAGATGCACCACTAGCATATACAATATACACTGGAGCAGTTTGCTTGTGTAAGTAAACAAAATTACACTCTTCTTTATTCACACAGAGTTCTCTTATGTGACTGTGCTTTCCCAGTGTTTCAGGCTAATGTTTCCAGGCCAGCTGAAACAACTGTAATATCTGTAGGCAGAGTGAAGCATACTCATTTATACCATGATTGCACCAAATGGTTCAAATTAGACTTGACAAAAAAAAATCAACATTTGTTTTGGGTAATGAAAGCCCTACTCAATTTCCACGATTTGGAAATTTGTGTTTTGCAGAATTTCTGAAGAGCATCACTTTACCTTCAAAATGCAATGTTGACCAGTCCATTCTTGCTTCCTCTGCCTGTTCTCTTGCTTTCTCTAGGACAGAGGTGTCCCATGAGAAAGAATCAACAGAGTGGCACAGACAGAAAGGAAAACTTCCAAAGAAAAATCAAGACTGGACTTTGTTAACATTTATGCACATTTATCCCTTCTGGAAAACAAGTATGCTTCCCTCATAAACTGAAGCCCATCGTTGTCATGAAATGTGTGGACATCAGAGCTCCGTATATATTGGCTGGCTGTGATTACAAAAGCTGGTGCTAAATTCAGTACGCCCAGATTATAAAGAACTTGCTTGAAATACCTTTCCAATTCCTCTTTTTTTTCCCCCAAGGAGAAATTAACTCTATAGGAATATCCACCACTGGTTAAAATGATAGAACTCTCAAAAAACTTTGCATTAAAGAAGTTTCTGTCAAGATGAGAATCTTACTAGTCCTTGCTAACACTGAGGTGTCCTCTCTATAAATACTGTTTGCACATAGGGATCAACTTTAAAAGTTACTTATCATGTACATGTACGTGTACACAAACATGCACCTGCACAAAAAGACTACCGTCCGGGGGTCACTGCCCAAAACATTATAAATCAGTCTTATTATAAGATTAAAAATGCTCCATAGTGAAGAACGGTAGTATACTAAGGTAAGGCATATCAAATTACTTGCACAAAAAAGTACAAAGTTAAGGAATACTTCTTGGATGAAACTGGAAGTTTGAAGGGAATGGCCCTTGACTGAAGTTGGGAGCAGAAGAAAAAAGCAACATGGTAATTTTATGTGATTTTTAGGTATGGCTTTGATAGATTTTTCAATATATAAATTTCTATCATTTCTTTTTTTGATCCATATTTGAATCTATTTTTTTAGTGAAGATATATTTTAGAAGAAAAAAATTATTGATAAATTGATCACCTCTAACCAAGATAACATCAAAATGCCAGGGCACTAGTTTTAAATGGTTCTTGTGATTTTTAAAACATATTGTTTGACTTTTGATAAAAAAATTCACTTTGTTATAGAATGTTCTTGACTATGGACCAGATAAGAATATATAATTAATTCAGAGAGGACTATCACTTTTCCCCTCAGTACCGGTCTGTACAGCATTTTTATTTTAAAAACTGTGATTATGATAGATCACTCTGGGGTTACAACATATTTAATCATAGAAACTCCAGCTAAGCTCTATTAAAGGCCTGTCAGGATTTCTTCTCTGTACCCAGGAATTTTAGCTTGTCTAGCTTAAAACCAGCTCTACGCATTTCCTCTATGGGTATTTGTTTGCAAATAAATAAAGCAGTTGCCTTGCGCTTTGCCATCTGAAAAATTTTCAGAGGAGTAAATTACTTTCTTCAATGCATTTCGACAATTGCATTTCAAAGATTCCGAGGTATTTTTCAAATGACCTAGCTCCATTGTAAATCAAACCTGAGAAACTTTTAAAGACATGATACATTTTAATATTTAATAACAGGGATTTCCCTGGTGGTGCAGTGGGTAAGACTCTGAGCTCCCAATACAGGGGGCCCGGGTTCGATCCCTGGTCGGGGAACTAGATCTGCATGCCGCAACTAAGAGTCCACACGCTGCAACTAAGACCAGATGCAGCCATAAATTATTTATTTTAAAAATTTGATAACACTATCTTAGGAATCGTGTAAGTTTCAAAATAGAAAATCTTAAATCCAGCTGATCTTCATTCTTATCATATCAACCTTTAATATAAAATTACCTGTGAGCCTCTAAGCACAGAATACCTAACCCTATACTAATAGGCTAAAACAGAATTTGTATCTTCAAGTTCCAAATTTTGATTATGCTTAATATAACTTACTCATATTCAACCTTAGAGGAAAATAAAGAACATAAGTGAATGACACCTGAATTCTTCCTTTGCCAATGACCAGCTGTTGTGACTGTCAAATCACTGAAACCCAGTTTCGGTTTTCTCATGGTATAGATAAGAGAAACTAAACTTTACTAAACTTTCTAAGCCTCACTAAACCCAAATTCCCTTATTTGACTATTTATTCCTAGAATCTGGACATACAAGACATTTCAATTAAAATGTTTCAAACCCTAAACTAAAATTTTCCCTTTTAACCAACTTGTGTACGTACAACTTATTTTCAGAATATTTGTGTGTATGACTGAAAATATGCCCTCATCTGATTACTGATTGTTCTATTAATATATTCTGGATGCTTCCTTTGATGCTTCTTATCGGTGATGTGATTAGAGGTACTAATTCTTCTGGATTAATGTTTACTCCTGGTCAATTTAATGATCAGTTCAAGTGAAAACTTCACTTGAAAACTAGGGAAACTGCTCAAGAAGTTCCTACGAGGCCTTGGGAAGCGCCCCCCTCCCCCAAATCATCACATCAATAGGGTTTGTGAAAATTCTGTAAAACTTGAGGCTCAACCATTCCAAACTAAATGTTATACCTCCATAAAGCTATATAAGTAAATATCTGTAGATTTCCAGCGATCTCTGCAGTTCCAAGAAACAGCAGTATTTGTATAAGGACAACAAAGGAACAGTTTGAAATCCTCATAGAAAACACTAGAAACGGGAGGAAGGAGAAGGATGGGCCCTGCAAGTGGTCTTGTTTTCTTCTCCCCTCAGACATACAGATAAAACCTGAGTCCTTGGACAGCTATAAATCTGCTTGCTTTGCAATAAACAACACTCACCAGAGCCCTTGCTAGCATTTTTGCTTTGAGCTCAACATCTTCTAGTTTACCTTTCTTTCCATAACCGATGTTCTGCCACTGAGTTTGTAGAAAGCTTCCGTCTATCTAGGCGTCTGTGCTGGGGCTTTACGTATCTAAACACAAACTGCCAGAGACCCTGACATTTCCTGATGGGCTTTCTTATAATGTCTGATAAACAGTAAAAACGGGTGCAATTTTTTTTTTTTTTTTCCCACGACGAAGGTGATTTTCAACATTAGGTAAGGGCCAAAACCTTGGAATGAATTCAAGGCCACAACCTTCAATCTCTGTCTGCAGTCTGTCTGTGCCACCAAGATCCACAATACTGGTATGTTATCCCAGCTTCCAAAGCTTGAACGGCTCACGTATTATACTTTGAATCACTCCACAACTGAAACTGACTGAACCACCCTAAGGAACTTTAACATATTCATTAGGATGTGAGGGAGCAGGGGGAGAAAGGAACTGAACACTCACTAAGCAGCATTCGATAAAACACATACAGGACGGAGTGTGTGATTGAACAGAGAGATATATTGAGATTTAACTTTGTTCTTCTCTGGGTATAAGAATGGCGGTAGAACACAAGGATTAATTTCCTGCTTTAGCATTCATCAGGGAACAACACATTATTACTTGTAACACATACACAAGGCTGTTGATGGATATACTTTCCTTTGATTGCTCAGATTAAATGTGTTCCTATAAAAGGCACCCTCACACGTGTGTGTGTACTTATAAATCTACGTACGCGTCATCAGTTTGAGTTTCTATGTATTTCTAAGCAGCTATCAGTGTAGCTATTATACGTTTTATTTGGTCGCAAAGTAGAGGTGATTTGGGGATTGGTGGCTGACTGAAGAAACAGAGATCAGAAACGGAAAAAGCAGAGTAAATAATCAACATATGTTACTATAACCCCAAACTCAGAAATCCAAAATAGAGGAGGGGGAAGCGTGCATTACGGAGCACAAGGTAATAACCGCATCTGTATGCCTTAATACCCTCTTGTCCCAGCAGTCCTGACTTTCGAAGCAGCCCACTTCTCGACATTAACGGTAGTCATTTGGAGAGCAGCAAACGTGCCATTAGAAGCACTTTTACAAGTGTATATTCATCCACCAATTAGCTTAATGTGGCCGCTTTCTGCATATTTTCTATCCAGGCTTGCACAAACCTTATTAATATTTCCCCCTAGCGCTTTGACAGATGACCTTGTCATTACGCATCCTAGAGCCTTTTAAACAATATGGGTAAACTACTGTTTGTGAGGTTAATGACAATTATCCCCTAATTACTGCATAAGTCACTCAGTCCACTTTATCTCATAGGCAGGGTTCTGCTCTGTGTATCTGCCATTGTGTCACTGTAAATGAATCTTGTATTGCTATGTTTATCTGCCATTGCCTTGTAAATTATACTGACAGAAGAATGAACAAATTACTGCATGTCATCACTTAAATACTGCTTCTGAAATTAAAAAAAAAAAAAGCAGCTTCGGCACAGTGCTTGAACTGTGATTCTAGCAGATCACAATTAGTAAAAACGTATTTAATGTTTTCTGTTATATTTCAAGGCAGATAGCTTGGAATTTATAGCGAAGTCACAACAATGGCACTGGGGGGTGAGTGGAAGGTGAAGAGCAGTGGAGGCCAAAGAAAAAAAGGGCGAGAACAGAAATAGAAAGGCCAGCCCAACCTCCTGAATACATTTCCTATCATGTCATCATCATATCATTCCTATGTCACTCTTGAAGTATTTTCCAAGAGTCTTCAATTCCAAATCACATTTCATGGGTTTGGGATAAGCCACACCCTTCAGCTAGAATCATTTTTTTTGAGGGGGGCGGGGTTACGTATAGCCAGTCCAGACCTAAAACACAGCAACTGTATAATTGAGAAGAGATAATATAATAAAGGCCACAGGCTAAGCCTATTTCACTGATACATTTTTAAACATTATTAAACAGGTTCACAAACACTATTTCCAAAGTTGCATTGGAAATTGTTTAACTGTGTTTACATCAATGAAATTATTTTAGTCCACTGCTGCATCAGGGTAACTACATCTGCTCTGATACAACTTACAGGGAAAATAGGACAATCTGAGCATCTTTAAATTTAAAAAAGTAAGACAGATTGAGTCCGCTGCGAAGAATCTGGAAGAATTTGTTTTTAACCAGAAATCTGTGATTCTACGGATTATCAGGTGAACAAATGTTTGCAATGAGAACAGGCAGAAACATCTGGCTTCCTGAGATGACTGCCATTTAATGAGTATCTTAAAACACTGTGAAATGAGAAACATTCAAAATGCCTCCATTTAATTGACACCAAGGTGGCTGACAACTGGTAAGCATAAGTAATGGGGCCGCGCCCATCTGCAGGACAGCTTTCAACTCTTAACTAGTTGGGCGTGTAGAAAGCTTGCATCAAATTGCCTTATGACAGCCACAAGTGTGTAAGGGAGGGCCCGCAGCACTGATGATAAAGCTATTTGGTGGAAGCATGCATACATGCATACACAGTACCTCCTGGGGCACTCACTGAACAGGCTGGAAGAAAAAGCTGCAGGAGAAAAGGAAAACAAGAAAGCCAGAGTTGACGGCCTGGCCCAGGGGCCTCGTGGAGCCCAAGCAAACCCCTAGGGCTCCCTCTGATCCCCAAAGACTGATCTTAGTGTCTGTTCTCTGAGTTCAGTCAATGTAGCTTCAACCAAGCAAGTGCTGCAGGCAAAAATGAAAGCGCCATACAATGTTCTTTGCTTTTAGTTTGTTAAGCCAAAGTTAAGAGTTACATCAGTTACACCAGTTAAGACTGACTTCACTGTGACAACCACTAAGGGGTTAAATTTTTCCTGATTTTTTTTTTTTTAAACTATCTAAGCTACCTATGGATATAGAACTGAGGAAAGTGGATTTCTTTCTTCCTTTTTTTTTCTTTTGGAGAGTGGCTTTCTAAATCATTAATTTTCTTTTTCTTTTAACATTGGATTTTCTTGCCTTTTTTTAAACCTTGCTAATGGTGTAGCAACTCTGCTCCGTTGGGGAAGGCGAAGATGGTGTGCATTTAGGGGAGATAAGCTCTTGGTATCACCTCAGAGAAGATGAGTACAAACAGTACTTTCTTCAGTTTGTGAAGTCAGTGCCAGTTACAGAAAGGCAGACAGTCCTGGAAGGATCAATATAAGTGCCCAAAGGAAGCTGGATGAAGACAGCCATTAAGAAAACAAATAGAGGGGCTTCCCTGGTGGCGCAGTGGTTGAGAGTCTGCCTGCCGATGCAGGGGACACGGGTTCGTGCCCTGGTCTGGGAAGATCCCACATGCCGCGGAGCGGCTGGGCCCGTGAGCCATGGCCGCTGAGCCTGCACGTCCAGAGCCTGTGCTCCACAACCGGAGAGGCCACAACAGTGAGAGGCCTGCGTACCGCCAAAAAAAAAAAAAAAAAAAGAAAACAAATAGGATTTCCCTGTTCACTTTAATCCACTCTTTACAGACTTTCATCCAATTTCCAAAAACTGAGACTGACAATATTTTACTCCCTTTCCTAACAAACCTTGAGGGGCTTCCTACTGTGAACAGAATAAATAATAAATTTCCTTACCTGGCATTTGCAGTCCCCTCAATACAAACCTAACCTACCTTTCCTACACCATCTCCTGCCAAGACCTCTGAAGCTCCAGCTACAAAGAGCTTCTTGCCATAAATACCAAGTTCAGCAAAATCTCACCTACTTCTGAACGCTGTGCTTCTGACACCATCCTTCCTATCCTTCGAGACCAAACTTAAATGAACCTCTCTCTGAGATGGTACCCTTTTCCTTCCTTCTCCCCACTCCCAGCAAGAATTACCTGACCCTTCAGCAAACTGCTTATACTTCTATGTCATGTGTCTCTTTATCACAGGATTATTGTATTTTATATCCCCAGTGCCAAGATGAATCAATACTGAATGAATTCATTAATACCATGAATGCAGGAGTTGGGAGGAAATTTAGAGGTCATCTAATGCCACTTTTTAATTTTACAGATGAGAAAATTAACAAATAAGTATCTTGCCCAAGTTCAGGAAGCTAAGGTGTGAGGAGCTAACTTGAGATAATCCATCCAGCTCCCATGACCTGGTCTAGTGCTTTCCCCACAATACTATCCCTTTTCTCCTGGCGTAGTGATTCTTGAGTCAGGAGGGAGAACATCCACTCCATTCTACTGCCATGCCCTGGGTGTGAGTAGATTCCAATCAACTGGGACTCTCCACCCCACACCAGCCCTACCTGGAAGCCATTTCCCCCTGGACTGGACTCCCCTGCTGACCATCAGGAAGGTATCCAACACAAATGGGAAGTGATTCCCCAAGATCACTGGTGCAGGGAGGCAGTTTCATTACCAGTGTGCTGGGGGTGAGAAAAAGTTGAGAACATCAGCTCTAGCCACATATGTGTGTGTGTGTGTGTGTGTGTGTGTACATATGTGTGTATATATATGTGTGTGTATGTGTATATATGTGTGTGTGTGTGTGTATATATATATATATATATATATATATATATATATATATGTTTTTTTTTTCTCTCTCTCTCTCTGCAAGTACCAGAAAATTATCTAATGCTCTTGAAAAATGCTTTTGGTATGACATTACATTTATGTTGGTCATTTTGGGGATCAAAGTTAAATCCTGGTATACAAGAAACTAGAAAGCAAATGCAACAGCGTCCTGCACATGGTCAGCATTGTGTATCTGCCTACAGAGTGAAGACATGCATTAAATTAGTTTAATTTAGACACATAAATGACAAACCACCACAGTTAGAGACGTGTGTGCATGCACATCCTTCCTTCATTTTATCTGCTGAAAATAACTTTACACTTACTAATTCTTGAATCCTCACTGGCGCCTCCCATCAATCCTGCTCTTTCTCATCTCTGGCCTGCATCTGCTCTATCACTTTTCTAAGGAAAACGTCAAGTCTGAGGGTTTCTTTAGGGATTCTGCCTGTAGACCCAGCTGCTCAAGAAGAACTGTCCTATGAATTCTGAAAACAAAACAAAATCTGAAACACACAAAGGCATGGAGGCCAATTTTTTTTTTTAAACTGAAAATGTTATTTTCAGGCTCTGAGACTGCTTTAAATAATACACAGTTGACCCTGGAACAATGGGGTTAGGGGCGCTGACCTTCTGAACAGTAGAAAATTGGTATATAGCTTGTAGGTAGCCCTCCATATAGGAGGTTTGGTTCCTCTGTATCCGTGGCTCCACATCTGAGGATTCAACAAACTCTGGAATATGTAGTACTGTTGTATTTACTATTGAAAAAAATCCAAGTGTAAGTGGACCCACACAGTTCAAACTTGTGGGTCTACTATAGTCAGTATCCTAGAGTTCAAGGGTCAACTGTAGTCTCTGGGCTTGGTTTTCTCACATATGAAATGGGTAAAAATAGCTACCTGCTAGAGTTCTGAGGGTTAAAGAAAAATAATAATGCCTACACTTTGTTGAGCCCTTACAATGAGTCAGGGGGTATCTAGTTAACATATATGTATTATGTTCATCTACACTCAAATCAGGTTTGAGGTACTATTACCAAATCCACTTTACAGATGGAGAAATTGAGGCACATAAAAGTTCATTAATTTGCCTAAGGTCATAAAGCTAGTAATTTCTGGAGCCAGAATTCCAACCAGCGATCTGAGTCTAGGACTACACT
Organism: Mesoplodon bidens; assembly: GCF_964165515.1. Lineage (NCBI taxonomy): Eukaryota > Metazoa > Chordata > Mammalia > Artiodactyla > Ziphiidae > Mesoplodon > Mesoplodon bidens. Next base: position 62,667,705 of record NC_138162.1, on the reverse strand, counting down.
GAAATGCCTTGCACAGAAGGCACTCCTGTTTGCCGCCCCCATGCAAGCCTCCACATCAGGGCCTTTCCTGTTTTCTCTTTTCCCACTGTTCTCTCTGAACTGAAATCCAGGCTTAGATAACTCAGTTGTCCAGTCACATACCTGTCTCTTTAATACCTATTCTCACAAGCTTAAGTAATGTCCCACATTACTTCCTAACTGGATTATTTTCATTCCTCATTCTTCCCATTTATTCTTTTCATTTCACTTACATTTTGACTACATTCTGATGTCAAGTTGCTTTCCCTAAAGTTCACCTCTGGTCACATTACAACCTCTCCCTCCAAACTAAACTTCAATGGCTCCCCTCTGCTAAATGATTTAAGCATAAATTCTTCACACTGGTATTCAAGAACTGCCCTAATCTAGCTCTTAAGTCTTACTTCTCTTGTGCACACTCTGCCATTGGAACTGGACGAGTCAGCTGTCAGTGAACACACGACACTTTCTCACCACACCACATTTTTGTTTATTCCGTCCCTTCCACTTGGAAGGCTGTCATCAATTTTCTGGGGGCCCATTATCATCCAAGGCCCTCTTTTCAACGATTACTTCTATCATAAATCCTGTGATCTATCCAGAATTCCCATCTGCTTTTCATGTGATTTTTTTTTTAACCATATTCCATTTTACAATATATCAGTAACGTGCAATCTCAGATAATCCCTTACAGTGTAACCAGACCCTTGAGTATAAAGGCTCCAGAACACTCATCTTTATACCCCTATAGCAACTAGGGTTGTGCCTTGCACATTTTAAACAAATTATGTTGGCTTTGTACTTAATTCATTTCTGTTGACAACTGACCACTTGTCATTTCTATAAACCCACTATCTTTAGACAGATGCTTACTAGCTATCTAAAATAGTCAGTATGAGTCCAAAACCTAAGTCGTCCAACACCTGGTTAGGCAATCACACGCACAAAGGCAGATATCCAGAAGTTTTATACTATGTACTTAAGAAATAAAAATATGAATATTTTCCAATGGAAGTAAAAAATTCATTTTTCTCAAAATATTTTGAGACCTTGGTTGGGCCTATGCTTCTGAGTTCACTTTATCACCAGATTATTTACAGGCTTAGGGATAAAGACTTAAATTTTCTAAAATGCAAAAGGGAATGACAATACAGAAAAAGAGTGACTGTCATAGGAAAGTGAGCTAGGAGGGGAAAAAAAGAGAAATTTAGGGATGAGGAACTAAGTATCGGAAAGAGAGCTCAAAAATGCAAATACAGAATATGAATATACATTTAAAATTTGACAGACTAGAAACAATTTCCACTTGTGGCCAACAATGAATTACTCAATGTTAAAACTGAATTATTAGAACATTTAAAATAATTTAATTGAAATAGTAAGTAGTTGCATTCTGGCCAGGGTTTGAGGAATATCAGCATGAGCAGATACGGTAGAGGAAAGGAGCAGGAGAGAAGTCTCTTTTATAAAGATTTGGTAAAACTAAAATGGTAAAGAGAAAATTAATACCTAGGTATATGAAAGTAGAGACTGGAGTAGTCAATTTTGAATATATCAATTGAATTCTTAATAGGGAACTCTAGTTGTGTACCAAAAATAAAATGCACAGAATAGGGAGAAAAAAAGCATAGAAAATGGATGTGGATGAATTAACATGAAATGTATTGAAAAAGAATATTACAGAAGGCCTTTACAGCTAGTCTAAGTTAAAAATATAAAAGGCTTTACTTCTAATTTTATCGAAAAAAAATTTTAATTTGTATGGAAACACAAAAGATCCCGAGGAGTCAAAGCAATCCTAAGAAAGAAACATGGAGCTGGAGGAATCAGGTTTCCTTACTTCAGACTATACTACGAAACTACGTTCATCAAAAACAGTATGGTACTGGCACAAAAACAGAAATATAGATCAATGGAACAGGACAGAAAGCCCAGAAATAAGCCCATGCATCTATGGTCAATTAATCTACAACATAGGAGGCAAGACTATATAACAGAGAAAAGATGGTTTCTTCAATAAGTGGTGCTGGGAAAACTGGACAGCTACATGTAAAGGAATGAAATTAGAACATTCTCTAACACCATACACAAAAATAAACTCAAAATGGATCAAAGACCTAAATGTAAGACCAGATACTATAAAACTCTTAGAAGCAAACATAGGCAGAACCCTCTCTGACATAAATTGCAGCAATATCGTTTTGGATCCACCTGCTAGAGTAATGAAAATAAAAACAAACAAAAGGGACCTAATTAAACTTAAAAAGTTTTGCACAGCAAAGGAAACCATAAACAAAACAAAAAGACAACCCACAGAATGGGAGAAAATATTTTCAAATGATGCAACAGACACAAGGGATTAATCTCCAAAATATGCAAACAGCTCATGCAGATCTATGTCAAAAAAACAACCCAATCAAAAAATGGGCAGAAGATCTAAACAGACATTTCTCCAAAGAAGACTTACAGATGGCCAGTAGGCACATGAAAAGATGCTCAACGTTGCTAATTATTAGAGAAATGCAACTCAAAACTACATGAGGTATCACCTCACACCAGTCATAATGGCCATCATTAAAGTCTACAAACAATAAATGCTGGAGAGGGTGTGGAGAAAAGGGAACCATCCTACACTGTTGGTAGGAATGTAAATTGGTACAACTACTATGGAGAACAGTATGGGGGTTCCTTAAAAAACTAGAAATAGAACTACCATATGATCCAGCAATCCCACTCCTAGGCATATATCTGGAGAAAACCATAATCTGAAAAGATACATGCACCTCAATGTTCACTGAAGCACTGTTTACAATATCTAAGACATGGAAGCTTTTGTTCACCTAAATGCTCATCAACATAGGAATGGATAAAGATGTGGTACATATATACAATGGAATATTGCCCATCCATTAAAAAGAATGAAATAATGCCATTTGCAGCAACATGGATGGACCTGGAGATTATCATACTAAGTGAAGTAAGTCAGACAGAGAAAGAGAAATATTGTATGATATCACTTATATGTGGAATCTAAGAAAATGATACAAAATGAATTTATTTACAGAATAGAAACAGACTCACAGACTTCAAAAACAAACTATGGTTACCAAAGGGGAAAGGTTGGGGGGAGGGATAAATCAGGAGTTTGGGATTAACATATATACACTACTATATATATAAATAGATAATCAACAAGGACGTACTGTATAGCACAGGGAACTCTACACAATATTCTGTAATAAACTATATGGGAAGATAATCTGAAAAAGAATGGATATATGTATAGGTATAACTGAATCACTTTGCTGTACACCTGAAACTAACACAACATTGTAAATTAATTATCCTCCAATATAAAATAAAAATTAAATTAAAAAAGATAAACTGTTAGAACTTCAAACATTTAATATATATTAAAGTATTTTTTAATTAAAAAAATAAAGACTTTCACTTATTTTACTTTTCATACCTATTATCATTTGTTACTTCTAAACAATGGCTGTAATGGTTCCACAGAATATCAAAGGAATGACTTGTCTTAGAAATGTACTGACTTTTATAACTAGCGAACTGCTTCTCTCCATGAACCACCATGCAATAAAACAGTTCAAGCCCCCTTTTAAGAAAATCAACTGTTTGTTGATTTTCTAAATCACCAGGAGGACTATTTACTTATGGTTATTTGAGGAAGATAAGGTAGTATTAGATAAAAATCATAAAGGAATTAAGTCACTTTAATAAAGAAAAAAATTTTATTCATGGAGAGAATGCACACATTTCATTTTTTACTTTTTATGGAGTCACCTATCAAGGCAGGAAACAAGATTTGTGTCATCTCACCCATCTTCTCCTTCAGTGTCTATTTTCATGAAGTCTAAAATAGACACTGTCTGTAAATTTACACGCTCTATTTGCTCATGCTCATGTGTCTCAGGAGTAATGCATAGAGGTTACCCTACCAGACCAAAAGGTAAAGTGTATGTAAACTCTTGCCAGCAAAGGAGAGCACGACCAGGCCAGCTTGTACTTTCTCTCCAAATGCACTCCTGAGTGATTATTTCTCAGCAGCACTTCTATTGCGCCTTCATTTCCCAGCGAGGAAGCAAGTAAAGAATCCTTCCAAATGCAGAGAGAGATTAAAAACTCTGGCAAATTCTCTTGTTGGTGTAGTGAGGAAAGGCAGATTCTAGATAAACATCTAAGAAGTGGAATAGGGTAATAACACCCCCCAAAAGTAACCCTAATTGAAGGTAATTTTTGTTATTTTATTTTGGTAACTCAGAAAGCATTTCCAAATGAGGGCTGACTGCCACTGTATTCCATCAATGAGGAGAATTCCAGTTAGCACTGATTTCTGATTATTAGAAGAGTAGGTAATGGGGAAAATGTGTGCATGTGTGTAAGAGAGAAAGAAAAGGAGTTCTGTTAAGTCTCTCTCCTTTACACCTCAGTTCCAAGGCAGCAAGGAACAAAGAATGAATTCACATTGACATCTGAATGTGCCAGATGTGCCCACCTAATTATATTATAGTCTAAACATATTTACTAAGCTCAACACCAAAATGAAGTAGTGCTTAGGAAGAAAATGGTACAGAGTGGGAGTACCCATAAGGCAAATCTTCAGGCACACTTTCAGGCCTCCTGCCTTCCTCCTTGTATGGAATCCTACACAATTTAGGTTTTAACAACTGTTTGGGGGGTTCCCAATGCTAACCCCAGGATCAGTAAGACTCACAGGACTCGGCATATAATCATGCTCACAGCTAAGACGTATTACAGAGTGAAAGGACGCAAAGCAAAATCAGCAAAGGGAAAAGGGCATGGGGCAAAGTCCAGAAGAAACCAAGAGCATCCTTCAAAGCATCCTCCCCACAAGGAGTCACACAGGATGCACTTAATTTCTCCAGCACTGAATTGTGACAACACATGAAAAGTGCCGTCTACAGGGGAAGCTCCTTAGCAACTCAGTGGCCGTGGTTTTCACTGGGGGTTGGTCACATGGGCACCCTTTGCCGAGCATGTACCGAAAGCCAAAATTCCAGACTCCCAGGAGGAAAGCGAGTGTTCAGCAGAAACCATATTATTTGCATAAACAGCTTGGAACAGTGAGCTACTCGTCAATTATGGAATGGTGGGAACACTCCCCAGATCCAAGTTCCTAGATGCCAGTGAAGGGCCAATCTTGTAAGCAGGCCTTTCTAAAGACAGCAGCCTCAGGCCTGCTATGTTAACACTTTGCTGCACACCTACCCATCACTGTTTCAGATCCACCATTGTTTCACATCTGTACTCCCAACTGCCATCCCACACAAAAATGAATTCAAGGATTGTGGTCCTAGATGGCCACAAGCTCAGCTCTGATACTTGATCCAGGAAAGGGCGTACAGGTGGGAGACAGGGCGATGTCTGTCTTTATTTGCACACAGGGACGTGTGATTTACTGGTGCCCTCTATAGTGTCAAGTTAAGCTGAGTCAAAAGACACTACTGAAAACACGATTTGCACCTAAGAGGAAAACACCCCTACCATTATAAATTGCACAATAATACATACATGAGATTAATAGAAGCCTATTAATAGATTAATACATACATGAGATTCATGAGGTTCATAGAAGCCAAGGGACTATGTTAGCTTCATTTCCTTTAGAGAACATCCACTCAAATGAGTCATGTATCAAATGTTATTTATTAGAAGATGCAACTAACGGTTCCCCAAAAGAGCCCTCTGGTCCAGTAGAGGCCAGAGAAGCAGCTTTTGTGGGCGCTTTCAACATTCACTTCTAATAACAAAAATCAGTATGGGGATGTCTACAAATCTCTTGGTTTTGATTTTATATTAAAATAGGGAATAGAGTCTTCATTGTTGTCTACAACTGGCTTGTCAGTTCTTAGTCTACCAACATGACATCCAACTTATTTATGGAAATCTCCTAGAAATAGAAGATAACTTAGGAAAAGGAAATCAATATAGCATTTTCATTTCAAACCAATCCACCGACTATATGTGAAAGTATACAAAATAAAATTCTAATTTCAAGTCACATTTCCTAAAGCACTCTCACAGGGTAGAGATTGACCCTCAGATCTAACTAAAGGGCTCTCAGAAATCTGCATTAAAGAGAGAGGTGCGATGTGGACTTGGCTTCAATGAAAAGTAATGACCACTGTTCACTAAGCACTCACTATGTGCCAAGCACTAAGGGAAAAAGCACTTTACCTGCGTTACCCCCCTTAGTAACCCTGTCACTCAGTGCACACATGAGGGCTGGAAACTGCATTGCAACTCAAGTCCAGAGCAAGGGGAGAACATCGAGCAAATACATGCACTGTCCTTCTGTTGAGTTTCCTAGTTCTGGTAAGAGCACTCCTGCTGAGTGGGGATATGGCAAAAGAAAACACATGCTTTCCATGTCACACGCGCAAGGCCAAGTGCAGAAACCTTAGTCTCTTGTGAATAACACCACTAATCGAGACAGAAATCCATATTTAAGTAATGGGAAAAAAAAACAATTAGAGAGTTAAATGGAAGGCAAAATATACCCATATGCATGTATCTCCTCCTTCCCCCAGGATATAGTCAGAGTTCAGTGTCATGAAGTAGCATTTGCCCTGACATGTGTGATCGTGTTCTACAACACGACCTCCCTCCTTCCGCAAAAGGGTCTGATGCTCACAAGTAGCTAGAAAAGAAGCAAGAGACACAGCAATGCCTGGAGTCCTGACTGAGGGTGTGCTTCATAAACAACATTCTGGGAGTTTCCAGGCCTTTGTAAGTAATGTTCTCAGGCCACAGGTGCTGGATTTGTTTTCTGTGGCTTGAGGGTAAAGCTCTCTGCAATGGATTTTACTGAAGGTAGCAGGTGGGATGTGAGGCTCTGGGCAAAATGAAACATGGAGGTCTTTGATCACTCCAAGCCAACAAGGAAGAACACACCTATGTGTAAAAGTCCCTGATCCGAGACCATTACCATTCTCCACAGAAGCACAGGCAACACGCGGCAGGAGAACAGGGACTCAGGACCTGGGCCGGAGGCACCCACACACATAGCAACAAAGCAAACAGCATGCAAACAGCAGCTGCACTGACATTCAGCAAAGACGGAGGCTGGTTTTTAGATCTTACATGGGAGAGAACAAAGACAGCCCAATTAATCACAAGGAAGACAACTGGAGAGTTGAGGCTTCTGCACCTATCCACAATAAAATAATAAAAAAAATCATGGCAAATGCATATATTCTGGCATATACCTTTCATATACATAAACCACAGACTGCACAGACTTCCTATGGCCACAGCTGCCAGCTCCATTATCCCTTTCTGTAAGGGCTTTGAGAAAGAAAAGGAAAGGAAATAGGGTAAAAATATTTCCATTATATATGGATTAGACTGTTGCCAGATAAATATTTTTTAGCCTTCAAGAACATTTTAATATGGATTTCTGGCAAAATTTTAATCATCAAATAAATATTTTATTAAAGTTAATAACACCAGACAAGAGGCCAACTCCAAGTTGTATCACAGAAGTCACAGTTTAAAAAGGAGCCATAGCTTACAATGGAAGGGAAATTCTGAAAAAGAGCACAAAAGATCGTTGACTATCAGGAAAAAAAAAAGGATAAGCTCTGGTTCTAACAATCCTAAAATACCCTCTCCACAGAAGTAAGGGGAGGCAGAATGGAGTGGAAAAACAAATCAAATCAAATAAAAATAAAATAAGATACAGTATAGAGTGTGAAGCCACAAGTCTGTGCTCCAGTACCAAGCCTTTTCCTTACTAGCTGTGACCACAATGAGCCTCAGTTTCCCAGCTAGGAAACTAGATAGTAATACCTGACTTTTACTGTTATCCTTAGGATTACTAGTCCTTATTAGGGTTGAATTAAGCGAAGTACAAATACTCATGACAGGCCTTGCCAAATTCCGAGGCACACTGCAGGCACTCAGGAAATGCTTGCTCATAGATATACTTATAGCTTTCGCATAAATCCAAGGATTAACTGAAATCTTGACCTTCCATCTAGAAATCTGTACAATATGATCTGCTGAGACTGCATATATAATAATAAACAATAAGTGACACAACAGTCACTTGCCACAAAGACAAAGGTTAAATTTCCATAAATTATACTGTCTTTACTGGAAAAACTACTTTGATCAGCTTAAGATTCTCTTGGTTACAGGTGCCATGTAAAACATGCAGAGATAAGATTCTGACTGTAATAATAGGATCTTTTCTGAATACTTTTCAAGTGAATATTCACTGAGTCAATGACAACTCCTTTTAAAAAACAATTATTTTACCCTTTTAGTTTACTGTTTTTTGGGTATTGGCTGTGTGTGTAAAAGAGAACACACGTGTGCAGAGAAACCAGAGGACACACATGTGCTTTGTTTGTTTTTAATAAAAGTATGGTAGGAATCTGTTCCTGCTTCTCCAGTAGAACAGAAGTTCCTTCAGAGAACAGAGAAGCCGCTTGAATGAGGATTTATGACGCAATGAGAACCAAATACTTCACAAATGAAGCAATCAGATAGGTGACTTCGTAAATATTTTAATAATCCTCTACGAGTCTAAGTGAGGCCTCATAGATGCTTATATTTTTAATCTGCTATGAACAAATGCTTCAATCCAGTGCCTGCATTCCAATGACCCAGGACTAAACAGGGGACTGTAGATGGTTTCAGGTATCACAGGTACGACTCCCTGTCAAGACACAGAACCCAGTGACATGCCCCCCACCAGGGACAGCTCGCTCCAGTGATTCAAGGAGGTTACAAAAGCGCAACAGGCCTTAATGTCAGCTACGTAGTTTTACATACGTACCATGTCAGGGGCTCTCAACCTTCCTGGGAATTTATTCTGATATAAGAGGTATTGCTTTTCTAACATCTTCCACCTGCCACTGAGCTGGAAGGCCGCTCGCTTCTCCGGGGCTTCCAGTTCACCAATGCTGGGGATGTGCTCGTCCAGGTATGTTAAGTAAACACAATCTTGCTTCTGCTTCCTAGCAAATAATTTTCGTAGTGCCTCTCCTTGATTTCATTCGCATACTTCTAGTTGTAGACATCCAATTACAAGATAAATTCAGATTTGCCTGCTTCGCATCATGTGCGTTTCCTATTAACGTTTAATAAGTGTCCGTCGGCAAGTCTGTGGACCGCTCTTCCACCCGCTCCCCCCTCAGAAATCCTCCTGCTGTCTCTAAGCTAACCCAGGATCTCTTCACTCTCATTCTTTATTATTATTATTTTTTATAACCCCAAACCATCTCCCTTCACCGGCCAAAGAAAAAAGTTATTCACGCCTGTTGAAACATGGCATGCGATGTCAATGAAATTTGGCTTTATTCTAAGAATTAATAAAGCGATCCACCTAAAACAACTCAGGAACAACCTCCTGAGACTTCTGCCCCCAACTTTTACTTTTACCCTACACCTGTATCTTCTCTACCCTCTCAAAAGTTTGAATTAAATTTTTGCCTGTAAGTGCAAATTGGTGGACAGTGGGAACCAAGATCAAATCGTATGCCTCATGTTGGCAAAACGATTAACACAAAGAGTCAGAAACTCAGTTTGGAGAAAAGTGAAGGAAAAATCCCTACTAACGTCTGATAAGATCCAAGCTAACAGGAAGTGGCAAACTCACATGCAAAGGGCTTTAGGTGTATGACAGTAAAGACTCAATCTGCGGGGCTTCCCTGGTGGCGCACTGGTTGAGAATCTGCCTGCTAATGCAGGGGACATGGGTTCCAGCCCTGGTCTGGGAGGATCCCACATGCCACGGAGCGACTGGGCCCGTGAGCCACAACTACTGAGCCTGCGCGTCTGGAGCCTGTGCTCCGCAACAGGAGAGGCCGCGACAGTGAGAGGCCCGCGCACCGCGATGAAGAGTGGCCCCCGCTCGCCACAACTAGAGAAAGCCCTCGCACAGAAACGAAGACCCAACACAGCCAAAAATAAATAAATTAAAAAAAAAAAAAAAGACTCAATCTGCCTTCCAGCTACATGATCCCTCGCTCTCACGCTGGAAATGGGGAAGGGAGAGGACACATCCTCAGTCTGTGATGGGGATTCAAAGACAAGGTCATTTGTTCCATCACTGCTTGTGCCTGGTCTTCACCATCCACCTCCTTTGCCAGAAGAAATACACCCTTCCTCTCTTTGTTCTTTGTTTTCATCCATTTGTTCAGGTTATTTGATGCTCTCTCTCTCCTGTGCTTCAGATCCAAAAAGGCCCTGCAGGAAGTGTCTTCCCTCCCACTCTCGTGTGATGTCCTGGTGTTTTACTCCCAAATCTCTAGCCCCATCTTCCCTCATTCTCCTGAACCGACCATTCCCCCAACTCAGAGCTCACCTGTTTCTTTCCTCGTACAGCTCTGCTTGCCTCTCTCCATTTTCACTCCTGAAAGCAAACTTCCTTTCCTGATCACTCCTCCCATTTTGGTTTAGGGAAAGGAGGGTTGTTGCCAAAGGTGTGCAGTCACACCGATAGAAGCTAGGAGCACGTGTAACAGGAAACACCAATCATCCCATGGCAAGTGCAAAGGGAACGTTCAGGAGATTGAACCACAGTGAATGAGAAGACGTTCTGTGATCACTTGGGAAAGTAGAGAACAATGACCACATTGAAAAGGTGCCACTGTGAGCATACGAGATCTATAAAATCCCTGGGCTGATCTATACAAAGGGAAGGCGTTCTCAGTGCCATTTCACTGTGCTCATAAAATCAGAATTAAACTCCCATTTGTCACAAGTGAGGGTTACATATAGTCACTGACAGGAGATTATTTCCTAATTCCTCCTTGGAGTACTAAATTCATAACTGAAGAAGACAAAGATAAATGGTTTAAAAATGGGAAGGGGACATATAGTAGAGGCTAATTATAGCTAACAAAGCTTTAAGACCCTCAAATATTCATATATTTACTTATTTGTTTCTTCCCCCAGACTAAGGTTCAGTTGATACATGCTAAGACTGCCCACGTCTGGACACCTGTTCTTACTGTACAGTGCCTGTGCCATTCGAGTTATTAAAATTATTTAAAGACTATGCCTGTATTCTCTTCCACATGTCTACTTTTCTTCTCTGAATATTTTGAAAGAAGTCTTCAATTTTTGTCTCTGGGTTTGTTGTTTTGTAACTACATCGTTACATGTTATGATGCAATGTTGTTTTTCAAAATTTGAACAATATCTTTTCTATGCATCAACCCTTGAAAAGTTAAGCCAATCATGTCCTCCTTCTTCCATAAGTCATTCATCAAGATAGCTGATATTTGTGCCTCAACTGTGAACTATGTGCTTAGACCTAAATAAGTGTGGAGATGATACCTCTTCCTCTAACCTTTCTCAATGCTAACGGCCCTCAAGGATGCTGCCCCCGTGAGGATTCTAATCATTTCACTCCCTTGCCCCAAATCCTCCAATGGCTCCCCATCTCCCAGAGCAGTGGTCCACAAACTCATGATCAGTAATGAAACATGAGTACACAGCCCAATACTGGTATACTGACTTAAAGGAGAGATATCAAAAACTCTTTAATAACTGGCTGGGCTGGGCAACCATCAATCTGAACGGCTGCCATAACCGATCAGAAAACACCAGCCAGAAAAATAATTATTATGGGCACACTTGTATACTGGCTGAATATCATGCTCAAACTATCTACATGTACCACTCTACTAATATACAATGCCTTATATAATGTATTATATGCATATTATTAATATTATGAGGCAAATTTAAAACGAGAAAAAAATAGAGAAATTTATCATTATCTTCCCATTTCTCAATGTCTATACCACCAGCATGCCACTTAGAAGATGACTGGCACAGAGTATAAACTCAAAACGCCTTTTTATGTACAAGGCCCTTTAAGATCTGGCCTCTGGCTATCTGTCCAGCTTTACTGCCTGTGAATCTTTTTATGCTCCAGCAATACTGATTCACAAACTTCTGGAACAGGCCATGGCTCCTCACAATTCTATGCTTTAGAGGATGCTGTCCTGTTAGCCTGAATGGAATACTTTGTTCCTGAGAAACTCCTACTCTCGTCTTGTCTTTTTGAGTGTCACTTCAATTGCTACCTATCTCTTTTGTGAAGTCTTCCCCGATGGCCCACGACACACTTAGAGGCTCCTTTTTCTATTAACACTGCAGTAACAATAGCTAATATTGTTCTGAGCATTAGCTTTCCACCAAGTATTCTGCTAGGTACTGTACCTGCACCATCTTGAACAATTTCCCCAACTATTACCACGTGGTAGGTAGGTACTATTACTAACTCTAAGCTAAGGCTTGAAAAGGTTAAAAATCTTATTCAAGTGACTCGGCTAACAGAAGGTAGGGAAGGTATTTAGGCCCAGTCTGACACCAAAGTACATACTCTTATCCCTCTACTCATCCATACTTCCAATAATACAAGTATCACATGGCACTCAAACTGTTGGTTTGTGTGACAAAAAAACTCTGTCAACAAACCTGGTGATTTTTACCTTTATATCCAAAGCCCTTAGCCCACAGCAAACTTATGAAAAATGCTTGCTGAGAGGATGTATATCTACTTAAAAATCCCGCATTTTAAAATTAATTATGAGCTATTCAGCCTATGTGCTCCGGAATTTGACATTTTACCTCTGTCTGTGCTTTAAATTTTTTTTTTTTTTTTTTTTTTTTTTTTTTTTGCAGTACACGGGCCTCTCACTGCTGTGGCCTCTCCCGTTGCGGAGCACAGGCTCCGGACGCGCAGGCTCAGTGGCCATGGCCCCCGGGCCCAGCCGCTCCGCGGCATGTGGGATCTTCCCGGACCGGGGCACGAACCCGTGTCCCCTGCATCGGCAGGCGGACTCTCAACCACTGCGCCACCAGGGAAGCCCTGCTTTAAATATTTTAAACATTGCTAACACACTAGGTAGTGTGCATGACCAAAATTTAGCTTATCAGAAGTAAATCCTGCATTCATCTTACAAGAATAAGAAACTCTGAAAGAGGGAATGTTCATACTGTATCGATGATTCTCTCAGGTCTATAAGGAGAAATTCTAAAGGCCCAACAAATACTATATTGCCCTGCACTGACACAAAAGGGAAAAGAACTCTGGTCAGTATGGGTACATAACCTTAACCCTTTTCTATCTGTCTTTTCTTTCCCCTCCCACTTCCTGGAGGGAAGGAGGGAAGGAAGGGGGGGGGATAAGTGAGCTGGGACAGGGGAGTGTGGATAGAAAAAATGGTAATAGCTCACAGGAAATGCTGCCCTGCATTTGTCTGACAGAGAGAATGATACCAACTAGGAAAAACTGAGATCTCAGCTTTCTAAACATGTCCCGATTGCTTTACCGTCACCTAGATTCTTGTGTGTATCTACTTCCCTTTACTCAGCAGTGCACTCTATGAGGAGAGAACTTCAGACAAGATCACCTGGTTCAATCACCTTCTACCTCCTTCCAGACTGGGTCCCCCATCCCCTCAGCCCTAAACCAGTCTCTAGCCTTCAAACATAGTGAAACTTCTGAGATACAAGTATGATCCACATCTTATATTTCTTCTTCGTTTAAGTCTCTTGGAAGCAAAGACTGTTTTATCAAACTGTGGAACCACCAGGAGACACACCATAGAATCCAGCCTTTGGAGGCTCTATTGAATGATACACAAAAGGTCAATGTGGGTAGTATGAGGAATAACTACTTAGGAAAGGGGGTGAAATAGAAAAAAATCAGTTTTAGTTATGTTGGTATGGATTTGCTGATAGTGCCCACCAGGCCTTGAGTCGATGGACATTTGAAAATGTGGAACTGTGGTGCCGAAGGAAGGCAGACGCATGGGAATCAGCTATGGGTCATCTCCCCAAAGGCGGCAGCTGTAGCTGTGGCAGATAGTCAAGGCAGATATAGAGAGAAAGGAAACAACACTGTGAAAGGGCAGCCTCTAGGAGAACACCCTGGAGCTGGGCAAGTTACTAGATGGGCAAGTCAGATGGCTCCTACCTCTCCCTGTGAGATGGAACGTTCCCGGTGTGCAGTCAGACGGAACGGCACTTATCTCTGTGGAACGTAACATTGCATCTCTGTGGAAAAGGCAAGCCATTCTGGCAACATGATGTAATGCAATGACATTTGGAAAAATGTAGCTTCTGTCATAACAAACCATGTGTCATATTCCTCATCTTCAGAAGAGGATCCTACCTTTTTGCCCATTATGGGCTTCTAACGAGAAACAAACCTGAAAGTGCTCTTAAAAGGTAGGACTGCTACACTTATGAATTCCTTTAAGGAACTCAAGTTGACTCTTCTGAATTAAAAGATTAAGTGGGAATATCCTTTAACATATAAAAACAAAAAGGCAACTATATCTGGAGTTGATCCTAGTTCAACCACTGTCAAAGCAAACTTGGGCAGTCACTTCACCTCTCCTTGCCCCAATTTAAGTGATTTAAATTTCATTCCTGACTATCTCATTAAGGTATTATGATGATTAAGTACCTCAAATGTCTTAAGATCCAGTGAGTAATGTCTTACCATTTGGGGGAGCAGTCATGTGATATTATGGCTTGTCTGAATAATTTTAAAAGCTGTGTGGTTTCTCCAAATTTTCTGGGTCTCTGATACCAAAGAAAAACAGACAAGATACCCAACTCTTGAATGAAGTAGCACTTGCTTTCAAGTTCTAAGAGAGTTATACTTTGTAACCGCACTAATAGAATGCACAGTGATCAGCAATAAAATTTAATGTTGCTTACCCTCGATTACGCATCTTGAATATAACTTAGGAAGACGCACCCCAACTTAAAAGAACACCTCTTAGGAAAATATTAGTTCAGCATACACATCATTATATGCTGCTTTCTTGAAAGTCATTCATAATGTAGCACCAAGAGGAACATTTAGGACCATTATCATGACAGACAAGAGACAATGAGGGGTGGAGAGGAAGGGATGCGTTCCAGGGCTATTTAGAAGCAACAACTTATTGTGGGTTGGGAAGCAATCAGAAGAGATGGGAAAGAAGAAAGCATCAAAGATGGGACCCTCAATATTATAAGCCTGGTTGTCCAGATACATATAGGCTGGGTGAAGGTTTGGGGAGAAGGATAAGTCGTCAGGTCATATACGTATTGAGAATAAAGTATCTCTGCCACACTACTGTTTGGAAAATTCCTTCATCAACTTCCCAGTTTACTTTCATATATTGCAAGAACAGGAAAGCCGGAAGAGTTTTAGTTGGAACTTTCTCTGAGAAGTTTAAAATTGTCTGAAAGATTAAAAATACTCAGTATTTCTCCCAAGTTACTACTCAAAGAACTGTTCACACACTATACTAATACTAGTCTCCCCATCTAAGAACACCCATGATGAGCTCATCTTGGGAGCACAAAGCACTCTACCAAAACATACCTGAAACGGCATTAAAGCAAAAGAACCTCAACCAGACTTCTCTGTTCCAGCTTTAACCTAGGACTAGAACTATACAGGGATGTTAGAAATTGCCATGCTATTTGAGAACAGAGCAAAGAAAGGAAATAGCAAAAGGTCTTCCGTCCCTCTAGGTATAACGCTATACAAGTAGATCTGAATTTTTTTTTTTTTTTTGCGGTACGCGGGCCTCTCACTGTTGTGGCCTCTCCCGTTGCGGAGCACAGGCTCCGGACACGCAGGCTCAGCGGCCATGGCTCACGGGCCCAGCCGCTCCGCGGCATGCGGGATCTTCCCGGACCGGGGCACGAACCCGTGTCCCCTGCATCGGCAGGCGGACTCTCAACCACTGCGCCACCAGGGAAGCCCTAGATCTGATTTTATACCCAAATTCCATGAATGCTTTAGTCTCACGAAAACAGCAGATAATCTATTAAATTTATGAAGATAAGGGTACTAGGTTGCAGTTTTCAAAGACAACGTTAGGTAGGGTTAAGATGCCTAAACTAACAAAAGAACATCACTGAACACACAGCACTGTGAACATAACTCTGTCTGCACGCACAAGTTATGCACTTGCCTCTTAGCCTGAACACGGCAGTGCTTTTAAAAATACGTCAAAAGTTATTTCAGAACTCACAGTATGTTGCTATGGTGCATGCTGCTGCAAAGAAAAAGCTAATGGGCTCTCTACTTAATGTGATTAGAGCCATTATTGACATAATGCCAGGAAGACGCAAAACCATTAGCATTACACTACAGCTCACTTTAGCATCCACTCAGATTTAGTATTTGATCCACAATTTTAATTTTGTTCTGCTCTATTCAGCATTACACAAAATGCATAATTAAAAGCTGCCGTGATTCTCTCTACTTCTCAAATTAAAAACATAGCAAACATTTGTAGTTCTAATCCACTAGAAATTAATAAATCAAATAGTGTCTTTTATCCTCTTCCATGCAATTCAGGTTGCAGGTTGGGAATACTTTTGCCTGCGATAGACTAGGCTACAGACAGAGCAGCCGCTCAAAGGAAAGAAAAGTCCCCAAACTGCCTACTGTAAAGGCAAGTGAGAACCTGGAGGGCCTAGAAGCATGGATAGCCTTCTAATTCCAAGCGTTAAGCCGGAAGGGCTTTCTGCAGAGAAAAATTTTAATCAATTCACCATAAATCCTTTTGATGCATTTTCCTTCATTAGCTCACTTTGTCAAGCATACACATGCTCCTAATTTAATTTAATCAAATTCACCATGTCTTTCTGTCAACAGTGAAGCAATTCCCATGTCCAAAAGATCTCCTATCAACTCCCTACCCAGGGCAGCCTGGAAGGGAAGCCGATGAGCAATAGGAGTTTTGCTTTATCCATCATTAAAGTCTGAAAGAAAGGGCTTCCCCCTAAAGATCTGCCCAAGAGCTGAGTTACTGACACCATTGCTAGTTTCAGTGCTTCTAGAAGTGGTCATCATCTGAAATAATGGAGGATTATGATTCATTAGAATAAAAACAGCACAGTCTCCCCTGTGGGTGATAATCCTAGGAAAGTTCTGGGAGGACCAGAAGAAAACAACAGCAGGGCACTCGAGTGTATTCCAAGCTAGGCCCTACACTGTCCTCGAGTCTCCCCTCAGCGCACCAGGGATGCTCCAGTTGGGCCAGTTCCCCCAGTAGGCCGGGCTTCTCCTGTCTGTAAACTCCCGTTCCCTCAAGAACTGCAACTCATCCTTCAGATCTCTGCTCAAAGCTCACTTTATCAAGGAAGCAATTCCAGAAATCCCCTAGGATACTTGATTTTTTAAGCCTTGCCTGTGTGTGTGTGTGTGTGTGTGTGTGCGCGCGCGCGCGCGCACGTCTTGTGTTTAAAGACTTTATGGCAATTTATGTGTATTATGCTTATGTGGTTAGTTGAGTCCATCTTCCCCCCACTGGTCTGTGAGCTTGGTGAGGGCAGGGACCACATCTGTCTTGCTCATCATTTTAACTTCTAGAATCTAGCAGCTCTGTCCAGCACACAGACAAATAAATAAGTAAATATTTGTGAAATGGTTGAATGCTGAGTTAATCTACCACTGTCTCCTGACAGACTTCCTAAACACACCAAGTTCCTGTTATTTTCCATAGCTCTTTCATGTTACAAGGTGGCTGTTTCTGAAATCGTAGGTTAAATATAATGAAGCAAAGACTTCAAACTGCACAAAAACGTTACAATTGGTGGGGTTTACGTGTATCTACAGGGCAAAAAGAACAGAGTGAAGACTATGTGAAGTAATGCAGGATTTGGAAAAAAGATAAAGTAGCAGAAGCCCTCAAGAGGGCCCTCAATACTCAACTGGAACTTAAACACAGCAATGTCCCAAACCACCATACTGCTCTCCTGGGATGGAAAAGGAAGAGGCACGGGCAAGACAGAGAAAGACCACTCCTTCAAGAATGGTCGAAGTGTTGTACAGCTTTGGAACTCGCCTTGCTTACCTTCAGTTTCTAGTATTTGCTTCTAAAGACAGATATATCTTGATGAAAATGTGACCAAAAAAAAAAAAAAAATCACACAACCAACTCCCCTTAATTTTCTTAACAAACCAAGACTTTAAAACCTACAAGCAGCAGCCAAGGCCATCTCACCGTGATAGACAGTCAGTTACTTAAAAATCTCAAACCAACATTTCTTCCAAAAAGACAGGGCTGATTCTTATATTATTATCTTGATCAGTTAGGTAAGCATCTTATCTTTACAGTTTTAGTTGTTTGTGCTTATCTCCCCAACACAAAGAAACAAAAATGGTGCATGCATGATTTGCCTGTAGTTCCAAACATACTGAAAAACTAAGGCCTTCATTAGGAGACATCTGATATATCTAGACTGTTTCCTTATAACCCTAAAATAATGAAATTTATAAAATATTTAGGGAGAAAAGATAAATATTATATATTTTCAGTTCAGCCTTAACATGATAGAATTTCCCTTTTTTAAATCAAAAAGCTAATATATTTCTTTCTTTATATCAGAATCCTGACTTAAGATGTACTTTCCCTTAAGTGCTCCCCAAAAGACAGGCAACTCCAGAGTAGACTTGGAAAGAAACTTCCTTTAGCTCCTCCTCTAGAACTGACGCCCAGAACAAAGAGGTGACTCTGCTTTTCAGTGGGGGGTATCGTGCCCTCCTATTTGAACTTCTTAGCACATATTTCTGTAGGTGATCAGAAAGTATTGTTCTCCTCAGAAAAAGCTTTGGGTCGACACCTGCGTCCTACCATATCCTGCAAACAGATGACAGGAGTGTCTGGCAGAAAAAAAAGAAAAAAAACAGCTGCATCTGGCTCATTACCCTGTGAGGCAGTGTGTTTCATTGTTTCATGG
Organism: Mesoplodon bidens; assembly: GCF_964165515.1. Taxonomy (NCBI): domain Eukaryota; kingdom Metazoa; phylum Chordata; class Mammalia; order Artiodactyla; family Ziphiidae; genus Mesoplodon; species Mesoplodon bidens. The sequence continues at coordinate 62,648,919 of NC_138162.1, read as the reverse complement.
CTCTGACTGCTATGCTTCTTTCCCTCTACCAAGCTGAAATCTGCCTTCCTATAAATTCCGGTTCTCTGAGGCATCGAGCGAGTCTGTGTGCTTCCTGGTCCACGTGGAAGCCCTTACAGATGGGGAGGAGGTGTTACTCTGGCAGGCTCTTCTCCGGACCAGTCACCGTCAGTGTCTTCAACTGATCCGCCAACGGTTTGTCTGCAGACCTTTCACCACCCTGGTCACTCTTGGTGGTCGCACTTCGATTGCTCAGTGCTCTTCATGCAATGTGATACCCAGAATTAAATGCGAGATTCTGGTGTGGTCTGAGCAGCACAGAGAAGGGGATCCATTACAACATCACCATAGCTCTGTAGTTAAGGAGCAAATGTACTTTTTCTTAAAAAGGCACATGACACGGGGAATAGAGCCAATATTTTATAAAAACGGTAAATGGAAAGTAACCTTTAAAAGTTGTATAAAATTAAAAAAAAATCCAAATGACACAGAATACAAATGTTTGCAAGTTAATACTTAAATTCTGTACGGTGATAAAATGCTGCCTTTTTCTTCGGCAGCATCTATAACCTAATTTCTGATCTTCCTCTTCAACGAACAGTGTTAGTGTAACACAGAATATTCATCCTAAAAACATCTTTTAACACAGAATACAAGATGAAAGGACTGTTAGATGTAATAAGTATAGATCATCTAATGTACAGATGCTTATTAGCTTCAGAAAATGTGACCTCTACATTAACCATAAAGCTCCTGGCCAACTCTGCTAGGTTACAGAGGAATGTCATTGTGTAAGAGTATCATTAAATTGAAATAACTATTTTGTGGTTCCCTGCGTTCTCGGCTGTTTCTCAAAGATCTTCCAGTTCTGTCTAAGGAAAAGTGGCATGACACTGATATTAAGCAGACGACCAAAATGCAAATGGGAATCCAATTCACACACACACCAAAAAAACACAAAAGGACTCAAAAAAAAAAAAAAAAAAGAAAAAGTTGGTGGTTGGAAAATCTATCTCCCAGTTAGACTGGAACGGGATTTCCCAGGGTGTGTTTCTCTGTGTGTGCCACACCACTGGGACTGCCATCTGTCATCACGCCAAAGAACACAGGGCCTGGGGAAGGGTTTCAAGCTTTGGGGAGGTTGATTTTCCCCTCAGTGATTGAGAAGCAATGGTGTAAGAGTCTCCCCCACCAATATTTTATTGCTACAATTTTCAAACATATAGAAAGGCTGAAAGAATAGAACAGTGAGCATCCATATACCCACCATCTAAATTCTACAATTATCTTTTTATTATACTTGCTTGTAAGGATCATTTTTATGTATCATTGATCAGCATGAGACAGCAGTCATATCGTTTACAATTTCAGGAGAAAAAAATTCCTGATATCACCAGGTCAGTCAGTACTCATGTTTAAAGTATAGATATAAACATTTCAAATGCTTAATTTAGATGAATGTAATCTTACTTGCCTTTGAGCTCTAAATTCTTTCTTTATGCACTCCTCGTAGAATATCTGTTCGGTTATTTATCTGTTTAACAGTTCAGCAGAAAGACAGTAAAATGTTATCTGTAATAGCTTAACCTTTGGAAGAATACTTCCCTTTGACAGTTTACAAATATTTCTAAAAATTTGAAAATTACTTGCAAGCCGCTTGTGATCTCTCATTGGTCAGCTTAAGTTATTATCACAATAACAGCCACAAAATAATTATAGCAGCTAATACTCCTACATTATTTGCTATGTGGCAGGTATCAGTCAAAGTGCTTTGCATATCTGAGCTCATTCAATACATGTTATACCTTCATTAAATACATACCGTTAATATCATCAGCACCATTTTAAGGGTACAAAAGACAAGGCACAAAGAGTCACAGAGCTCTTAAGTGGCAGAGGTGGGATTCAAACTCCAGTAACCTACGCTGCAGACTTTGACCAACCAATCCGCCGCACCGCCTCTCTATCAAACAAGAGAACTCCATGCCGGACAGAAAACTCATACTTCTGTTAGTACCATCACGGATGTTCCTGCCAACTTAGCAACTGATTCGTTGTTTTCAGTTGGGAAATTGAACCGGTGCTGGATTTCAATGCATCTTTTTTGAAATCAATAAATGAAATAAATATTATAACCAAAATGGGCCTTGTACATGCTTCCAAGTAAAAAAATACATGTACAAGGCCCACTTTGGTTATGATATATTTGGAACGGAAAGTAAATACAGTACACTGAAAATGAAATCCATGCCTACACACATAGCACAATATGTAAAGAACATGTGTGATCTTGAACAAGTTAATTAACTTCTCTGAGTTTGTGTTATCATTGACAAAATGGGGGTAATAATGTAACAGTAGGACCAACTTCACAGGATCACGATGAGAGTTATATAGGATAATCAGAGTTCCAAAGTGCCTGTAATAATATAATAAGCACTCAATAAACACGTGTAAAACACTTAGCACAATGTGGCACACTGTAGGCACCAAAAAGTGCTGTCAATCATAATAATGATAATAATACAAGACCGACACGTGTCAATAAAAATTAATATTTACTAACACCATGAGGGGAGCCATAATTTTGCTTTAATGTTGCCAAAAGAATAATTTTAATCTTGACCAAACACAGCCTTCCAGGAGATGGCATCTTAAAGGATATATCTGATTAATTCAAGATGACTAAACAGTACTATAGCAGATTTAGCAGAACTGTTTAACTTATCAACAAATCAAATTGGTATCAGCACAAGGTCCCTGCTGGCTATCGTATGTCGATCCAATAGCGTTAGCAAACATTTTAAAAGTACTCTAAATATTTCAGCTATGGAAAGTCAAACCAAGAGGGGGAAAACTCCCCTCTTTCATTGAATGACACAAGAAGAAATTATGGTCTCTATTTTAATAGTTTAAATTATAAGCTGCCACTGAGGAAAATAACTGTAAAAACTGACTGACTCTATGGCTCTCAGTTTTGAAAGGGTGATGAAACATGAAATGTTCCTGGTTATTAAACTCCATGGCCTACAGATAACTTACAAATCTGTTACCTCTAACCCTAACATTATCAAGCAAAACCAGGATGCCAAGAATCAAGAAAAGATCCATTCCCGTTTGTACTTTCAATTCATATAAATAAACTAAGAGGAGTCAACCACTACAGCATTAAAAATCCAGGACCCTTGGGGCCAGACTGGGTTTCTAAGAACACCAATGGGGTCGCTGGACCCACACGTGGCTTTAAGTGAAAAAGTCATGCAAAGGTCCAGGGGCTTTCCTTGGCCAGCTCATCAGTTCAGTCAGGTGTTACTAAAATCCCAACCATCCATCTGACCGGACCATTTAGTTTTTGCAGGTCCAAATGGCAATTTGCTGTACATTTTCGATTACACGTATATTTTCTCCACCATGCCTAACAGCATGTAAAACAAAAACGTGCCATTTTGTATACACAAAGGCACTTATCAGGGCTCAGTGGCTCTCAGCACCATGCACTTTGAAAGGATTGATGATGGTGTGGTGGGAATGGGACAGGAAATGGACATCTGTGTTTTCCCCTGTTAATAGCATAATGCGATCATATTGCTAGAAAGAAAGAAAAAAGAGGATGTTTTCAACCACCTTGCGCCGCTGAAAAAGACACTGGCTGCTGAAGCGAGAGACCTGTGTCCTGGCCTAAGTACCTGAAGGTATTTCTCCTCCTTAGGCCATATTGTTCCCTTCATTTCCATTATTTTACTGCTCTCAAATTACATGAATCTGCATGGTTTCCTCAGATACAAAACTCCAATACTCTGAAGTGATGCGTTTTTGGCTGCAAGTGGGCAACCCAGCCCTTAAACAGATGCTCAACAAGACCATATCTGGCTTCCTAAAATTTCAATAACTTAACAATAATTAGCAAAGGCTATATGGTGCATATGGTATATACCATGAGATATGGAGCTGTAAGTCCCCAGAGATGAAAATATGAACTTGACACCCACAGCAGGTATAGTAAATTCTATTGTTGCTGAAGGGTCAGGAACTTTGAAAAGTCTTTGCTTTAACCCAAATCTCAGCAAATACATAGGCATGTAGGTATATATATTTTGAGGGACACTCATTTCTACAATAACAAAAGAAGAGTGGGGTAAAAGGCCAACTGTCCTTGTCTAATATTTGTTGAAGAATGATCCCTGGGCTTCCCTGGTGGCGCAGTGGTTGAGAGTCCGCCTGCCGATGCAGGGGACGCGGGTTTGTGCCCCGGTCCGGGAGGATCCCACATGCCGCGGAGCGGCTGGGCCCGTGAGCCATGGCCGCTGAGCCTGCGCGTCCGGAGCCTGTGCTCTGCAACGGGAGGGGCCACAACAGTGAGAGGCCCGCCTACCGCAAAAAAAAAAAAAAAAAAAAAAAAAAAAAAAAAAAAGAATGATCCCTGAGCAAAACAGACAACCAGACACGATATCACTGGTTTTCAGTTTCTGAGCTCTCGTCTTCAAGCACAACCCCATCCTAAAGCTTCCTTCTGACCCACCCAGACAAACTACAGTGTAGGCTCCTCCTCTGCATACAGTGGGTGCTGCACACAGGGACTGATAAAGAGATAAAGACAGAGTGAGAAATATACCTGCAACTCCACATCCCTTCTGACAATTCTTTTATTCCTCCCGGCTCTCCTGGGAGAGAGGGGCTGTAATGAACTTACTGGACACCACGCCTTCTTTGGCCTCACAAGTATCCTTTGCGCTCAGGCACCTCCTCCTAACTCCTATCTCCTGCTCTCGTTAAATTTTGAACAGTACATACCATTTTACACCTCAGAGCTCAGGAAAGGCAGCACAGTAGCTGGGGTATGGATGTGACAGAATGTTTTTATTCCACCCCTGAAAAAAAAGCTGCCTGTTTTTGACACACTGGAAAATGTACAGCTAGAAAGTGCTGGAGGCGAAGATGCCACCCCAGCCTTACATCTGTCTGCTTTCATTTGTCTACAACTGTGCTTATAGATAAAACAAGCTTTCCAGATGTCATCACAAGCAGGACTCATATGCTGACTTCTCTGAGACACCACTGTTGGCTGCCAGCATAACAGAGCTGTAAAACTAAAATATTTAAACTCTGAGCCACTCAACACAACTTTGAATGTCACACAGGATCTTATTTCAGGATTAATTAATGTACACCCCAATAAAATAATCACGTGTTAAAAAACAGAGCTGGCTGGCGTGCAAGTGGATCTAATTTTCTTCTTTCCCACTGTGCTAATGGCATACAACTGCACCATGAAGAAATTCCTGAAAGTGAGCACTTCCCTCTACATGTGCGCACCCTATCAAGCCCTTGAGTTCCAGGTGCTGTATCTCGAGGACCGATAACGTTCTCATTGCTTAAAACAGACACGATGAACCTAAGATGAACAAAAGCAATATGCCAGGCACAGACTAAAAAGACATTTCCACTGTGAGAGGGGAAGGCCAATGACAAGTTATGGGGCTGTTACTAAGAGGCATTGTTACGTGCACGCACATGTGAAGCTTGGCTCCAGGCAACCTGGTATCACGGTGCTTGAGTGTTTGTTTGTTTGAGAACACAATATCCCTGTGGTTATAATTACAACCACTGTACCAAAGAGGACTGAGGTGGTTTCCTAACAGCCCTTATTAACAAAGAAGAACTCATTGCTCCCGAGCCTCCTGAAAAATTCCTCAAACGCACACATGTGGTATTTCTGATTTCCTTTTTTCCCTGAAACTACATAATAATTTTGTTTTCATTGAGAAGAGTTCCAGGGAGCTCAGACTTGGTCTGAATGACTATTCCTGGTAACACCTAATATAGGTGTTCTGAGCTGGAAAAAGCAGCCGATTCACGGTTGGGGATGTGAAACCTCTACGTATCTCCCTCTAACTGGGTTTTCCTCCTGCTCTGGTTCATCTTGTCTAGCCAAGTTTGTGTGTGTGTCAGCTTGGGTCAGGAATGCTCATTAAGCATCTGTTACTCAAAAACCCGTTTGTAGGTCATTCTGGATGCAGAGGCCAAATCGATCTCAAAGGCACAAGCCTTCTGCAGTTTCTGCATAATTTGATAAGAGACCAACTTTGCATTAACCCAGTCAAGGCATCATATAGGGTGTGTCAGGGCAGGTCCTACACCCCAGTGGGCTCATCCCATGTAGTTGGAGCTTACAAAAAAAAAAAAAAAAAAAAAAAAAGCATGTTCCATGAAATCCCTAACTTACCCCATCCCCTACTCGCACACAGCAGCAGAACAAAACATTTACTCGTGATGGCTTTCCAGGGAGACCACTGATTGAGAGGGAAAAGGAGAGGGCTATTTTGCTTTCCCACCATCTTGAATGTTTCCATCTTCTCTTGAGCTGATCTAGTTTAAACCCTCTGAAAATATATCAGCCCAAAGCACTCAAGATTTCCCTAAAGGCCCCAGCAGGCTTCCTGCTTTGTGTGTTCCCACTCCTGTGCTGGAGGCTAATGTGTTTTATGGATGTTTGTTTTAATGCAAAGAACTTCACTAAGTCACAGCAACCTGCCCTAGTGATTCATCTACTTCGGATGATCCTGGCCTCTTCTGCTGATCCTATTTCAGCCTGCGAGGAAGAGACGAGGGCAGAAATAAAGCCCTGAGTGTTGGATTTCAGTCCCTTCTAAGTGTTAGGAAAGCAGCGATACTTCGGTCCCAACACTTAGAAGGTAACAATAATAACATCGTTCCTGGCTTTGTAGTTCCTCCTTCATTTGAGGTTGGGGTACCTTTCTAGCTTGGGGCAGGAAGAATCACTGCTGAAGCCCATCCTGCACTTGATCTTAATTCCCCCACACCCAAATCAATATATACCCACTTTACTGCCCTGCCAGGACTAAAGTTGGACAGTGTTACGTGAAGGAGTCTCTTCATAAAGTTAATTTGAGTGATGCTTCCCTAGTCAAACCCTAATTATCAGTTCTTTGGCAAAAGTATATTCCCACAAACATTTAATGATACATCAGGGTCTGGAATACTTGACCTAAAATTTACTTCCTGCTCCTTAAACCTCTCCTGGGTTTCTAGAGGAAGTACAAATATTAAACAGGAGCAATGTGAGAAGTTCACGTTCATCTTTAATCTCATCTGTGCTTTTAAAATCCACTGGGGAATCCAGAAGTGACACCTTCCACACTCCCCTTTTACAGATGAGAAAAAAGATGGGTGACTCAGTTACCTGTTTGTCTAAGGGCAAGAAAGGGAGCCCGGGGCTGAGCTGGGGGTGCACCAGTGGACTTGAAGACCAGGTGGGCCTACTGTCCTTGCCCAGCTCCAGACCAGAGGATGTAATAACAGCAAGAAGTCTGCCAGCCAGGAGAGAGCCTGTTCTGAAGACTGAAACTTAACAGGTTACTCTCAGGTCTGTATGTGAATACAATTGCATTTAAAAATAACCCAATTTAACAATTCACAAGTTCTGATATATGTTTTATAAAAATGTGTGAGAGACCTAAAAGCCATGGAGAGCCATAACTTTGAGCTGCCTCATTGGTTTCTCTTTTATTACAGTCCTGCACGGTGGCCACAAGCCCTGCACTGAAAAGAGAACATTAAATCTTTATCCTTAACTGTTTTAGCAGAACGATATTAATAGTTGAATATTATTCTGTCTGACTGATAAGATATCATTCAATAAGACCCCACCCTCATCCTAGGATAAAAAAGTGATGCCCAGTCTCCAGAAACAATACGTCATCACTCTTGAGACTCCAGGAACATTTCTACTGCTGTATAAGCCCCAAAGCCGAAAACCTAAGTGAAGGCGGTTCTTCAGAAATAAAACATTTCTCTGGGTCTTCCTCGGTAGGGGAAGCAGCTGTGTGAAACGTTCTTGCTCCTCCTGGCGTGCCTGTTTGGTCTTTCCTAATGCAGGACCAGTGTGGACACATGAGCAAACCACCAGAAAACCATTTTGTTCCACGGATGTTTTATAGCACATGTGGAGAAACAGGACAAGACCTGAGTTTAGAAGAGAGAGTTCAATACTGGAAAGTACTTAGACAGCAGTGTGATTCTATTCAGCAAAACCCAATACTACTATTTATGGCTCTATCTTTGGCTCTGTCTTTGTCCTACCAAAGCACACATCCCACAGGGTACAGAAAAGCACGATTTCCCCTTTACTTATATCTCCCTGTGTGTCACTACAAACAATTTCAGTAAGGTTAGCCCCAAACCATAACAATGGCCTTTTCTTTGAAAGCTTTCTAATTTTCTATTAAATTCACAAGGGTCGTTATTCCCCCAACCTATCCTATATCTTGATGTGCCAAATAAGATAAAAAAATAAAATATTAACAACCGTTACGTTTGGAAGCCTGTTCTCCACTCAGGATATCTCTTTTTAAATAATCAGACAAATGACAACAGTACTAATAGCCAAATGGGGTTTATATAACGCTAACACGCTTACACTTAAACTAACTGAAAAGTTACACTGAACCTAGTTTGAACTCACATAAATAAGCAACTTTGTGGAAATAGTGTTTCTGCATGACAGCTACTGAGTCAAGTATTTTAGCGGGGAGCAAAATTTTTTCTAATTGGCAAATAAATGGTTCTAGCTGGAGATCTTTTCATGCACTGAAATGTGGATTCAGGGCTTAGCCTGCAAATACTTCAAATTAAGTGTGCTGCCTTACATACTGTATTGACTGTAAGTTGCCATTAAAAAAATACTATTGTGGAAGCATTTATGAAATATTTGAATCCTAATTCCTATCATTCAGTTAGCCTTACTCACTAGCTAATCAAGGAGCAAAGGTTAAAGTCAAACTAGCTCAAAACCAAAAGCAATTTTAAAAGATAAAGTCCTGAACAGGGATAAAAGCCTTCATTTTTAGCAAAACAAACAAACAAACAAAAAACCAAAGCCAGAACTGAACTGATTGGCTTGATCTAGTCAAAATCACAAGCAAAAAATTTTAGGAATCACAAAATCATTGATACCATGTTTTAGTCATTGCTAATCACCCTCTTTCCAAAATGTTTAGTAAGCCCATGCAGTGTAAACCTTCATACTAAAACAATGGGATTAAAAACTAACATATGAGTTTTCTAAGCCAGTGCTGTCAAATAGAATATGTGACCCACAGATGTAATTTTAAGTTTTCAAGTGACAATAAGAAAGTAAAAAGAGGTAAAATTAGCTTTAATTTTAATAACATATTTTATTTAACCTAACTGTCCACAATATTGTCAGTCCAACATATAATCGATATAAAAATTCTATTTTACAATTGGTTTTTGTACTAAATCTTGAAAATCTGGTAAGTTTTTTACTTTTACTTCACATCTCAATTTGGTATACAATACTTGAAATGTGGCTATACAACTATGAAAATCTATTTTACATTTTATTTAAGTTTAAATAGCCACGTAGTTATCGGCTACAATATTAGACAGCATAGGTCTAGAGTTTAATAATTCTAATTCATTTTGCATTAAAATAAAAACTTTTAACATACAGCAAAAGCCTAGGACTAGAGAAGTCTTTAAAAAGGCAAAATACAAAGCATCAATCATTGCTGGTCTGAGGGTAGGAGGGCTGAGTTGAAATGCTGTATATGCAAATATGATCCATGGTTTACATAAATGCGTTTCTGACATTTTTCACTTTCCATGCACACGTGTGGTGATGTGTGATTTAGCATCCTAAGGAGAAAAACATATCACCCATCTTCAAAGGCTCTCGGCTGATATTTTATGTTACATGCCTTTCTCCTCCCCAAAGGCTAACTCCATGGCACGTTTGAAGTACTTTAAAAAGGAAACTTCATGAGTGATTTGAGTGTTACATAAGGGGGGGGGGCTGAAAAGTTTCCTTCCCTCTAAAAACTTAGATTCCTCCATATGTTCAGGTGACTCCAAAGAATGTCATTTAACAGAACTTGAGAAGACAGCAGAACTTACTGCTCAGAAAGCCTGGTGGTGGAATCAGAGCCCTTGAGTGTCTGCAACTGATGATTTATGTGAACTGGATTGAGTTATTAAGCTTCCTAATACCTGCTTCATTAACTATACTATTTATTCCTCTCTTGAAAAAGTTATTTTATAAGAAAATAAAGAGGCAAATCTTTCTCTTCTTCCAATGACACCCAGATTCAAATGTTTAATATCTAATTCAAATATTATCCCTCCAAGTCAGAGGCTCTTCTCCCCGTTATCAGAGTGAAATCTCACCTTCCCCTAAACTCTCATCTAAGTATAATACACATCTTCTTTAGAACAAATTTTAGCAACTATTTAATGTTAGGCGTATGAGTGTGTGTATTGAAGAACATATCTCTTCTGTTACACTGGGAGCTCCTAGAAGGCAGGGACCAGGGCGTAGTCATTCTTATGCCTCCCAACTCAGGTGCTCAGTGCAGATGCTAGACTGAAAGAGCTCTGGGCTCGCTGAAGAAGAGAAGACACTAAGAGAGAAAAATTTAAGAGTGGGTCCCAACTCTCATGGGGCTTGTTCTCAAACTGGAGATAAATACAAGGAGATAACACAAGATGCAACACACCTGGTTCAGTGTCAGAACCAGTGGTCCCTAACCTCCAGGAGCTCACCGTCTAGTGGAGGACTCCTTGGAAGAAAAAGTCAAGAGAGATCTTTTAAGACTTGAATAAGCAGAATAGAAGAGCTAAGATCCTACAGGTCAGACAGCTCCATATGAGCAGAGGCATGGAATTGAACTACATGTTTGGATGACCAAGAGACATGGGCAGTCACATGGCTGCAGCAGGTTCCCACAGGGTATAAAAGAGGAGAAACTTGACACATGAAATGAGAATGGGGCCATGTTATGAATGGCACAGAGAGCTGAGACACATATTCTTTATTTTATGTTGCAGTTAGTGAAAAGGCACTGAGATTTCTGAGTAGCAAGTGAAATGATGAAAGTGGGATTTATGGAAGAAGGATCTGGCCACAGCTTCCAGGATGCACAGGGCTGGAGGCAAAGGGGAAAATCAAATCCATTTCAGTAATATACTCAGCAGGTGCTAAGGGTCTCATCAAAGGGGGTGGCCATTCAAATAGAGAGGAAGATACATTTCCCAGAAATGGACATAAGAGGAACAAAGGTAAGAACCAAACATTTTTCTCTGATTATACTGAATACCTTGCAAATTCGGGAAATGACAGTGATTCTAAGAGAGACTGGGAAATTGGAATAAGGCTTAAGAAAGAAGACAATGAACTTCACTTGGGCCATATGAAAATGAAAGAGATGGTAGTCAAAGTAGCAGCTAAAGATATCTATTTTAACTTTAACTTTTCACTTGCTACACATCCATGTGTGTATGCATGCATGTACACACACATGCACGCAAGTGTAAAGGGTGTATTAGTAGTCTCTTAGAGATATTTTCACTGCAGTTGAAGTCTCCTATCTTTTCAGCTATACATAAACAGGAACAAAGAAAATCTTATGACTACATGTGTGCTTATGCTACCAGATTCATGAATATCACTATTACTTCTATAAAATATATCGATAGGCACAGCATGCGAAATGAACAAAACTCGTAAACTACACTCTAGTGTGCCCATGCATTTGTTTTTACTGACTTGTTTACTACAGAGACAGTTAGTTGTTTGCTTCAGATCTGACTGTAAGTTTCATCTATAAATACAGCTTTATAATTTAATGAAATACTATAAAAATCAATGAAATATGATTGTAAAAGAAAAAGTTCATTCTACAGAAACTAAGTTAAATGTTTTGGACAGTCTTGACAAGGACGGGCCGCTATTAAAAAAAAAAAAAAAACTTGGCTCTCAGATTGGTGTGGGCAAGGCACCGGCAAATGATTGAAGGATTCTGCACTCAGGACCACTTATTCCTGTCTAAGTTCTAGGTTTGCTTTAAAGCAATCAAAGGTGAAAATCTTAGTCATACATTACAGATGTCATTTATATAAGAATTCAATTTAGAACTCCAATGAATACAACCATCCATACCTCAAAAGTGTGGCTAACCTCAAAAGTTTAGAAAATGAATTCAGTTATGTATTTTACATTGAAAAGGCTTAAAACTTGTGGTTTGTTTTGGTAAAGTTTCACGACTTTGATTAACTAGATAACTATTGGTGCTGGTTGCAAAAGATAAGAGAGATTCGCTACTCATACAGTTTGCTTAAAGCAACAAAAGCACACACTGTGAACTACTTTAATATGTATTTACCTGGCAGGTTGTAAAGATGTTCCTGCTGCAAAGTTATAGTCCACTGAGAAATCACATGTTGTACCTCTGATCTTTTAGGAATACATGTCACGCATCCAAAAACTAGCAAAAGCTCCACCCTTTGAAGACGGCAAAGTCCCAATCTTTTTCCCCTGTAGCTATCCGTAAAGTTGCCTCAATTAACGGTGAATAGTAGGCATCATTACAAATCAGTCACAGCAAACAGCTGCTAAAATCTTTACGGGCTATCTGAAATGCTGAGTGTCAATTCAACTTAACATGTAGGTAAGTTTCTTACAGGCATTACTAAGATGATATTCTTTATCATCAGTACAAATAACATTCACAATATTAATGCTTTTATGACAAATTTCCTGTTGCTCACCTACACTAGAGAGCATTAAACAGATTGAAAACTCTGCAGCTCTTATTTTCATTTTTATTCAAAAGTTTCAGAGAGGAAATTGTAATTGAGTGATTAAGTCACTCTATTTTCACATAAATCCTGTTCTGAAGAAACAAAGAATGCTCGCGGAGAAAGCACTCATTACCAATAACACTGACACGGGTCAGCAAAGCCACTGTTTCTCAGAAAAGACAAACTGGGGTCCTTGAGATAGCATTTCCCAGCCAGTGCATCTTGACAGATTTTAGAGTCAGAAAGGGGTTCTGCCTGCCCTGTCTGACCACATCCAGATTTGGTCAACACCCTGAGGTTAAAGGCTATAAATTCAGAAGACCCCTTCAAAGTTCAGTGTTAAAACAGAAATATTTTTTTATTGCTAATTAGGCATTGGGGTGTATAAGAAGGAGCAAATGAGTGGTTCATTCAGAGCGTTTCTGTGCACCTACGAGATGGCAGCATTCTAGGTAGACAATAAGGATGAATGAAAAGCTGCGATAACTCTCCTGCTCCCCTCTGTTCTTCAGTTAATGAAAATTTAAGACATACCTACCCTGGGCTAGGGACTGAGAACACAGAACCAAATAAGACCCTCAAAAAGCTTATCTGGTTTTTAATGGAAAAGCCAGGCAGAAGGCACTGTAGTTGGTACTGTGCTGAGAGGAGGGCCCAGGAGAGCCAGTGAGGATGAGACACCCGAAGCAGAGGAAGCAGCAAGGGAAAAGGCACCGGGGATGCGGGAGAGTGTGGAGTGATGAGAGAGGGAGCAGGAAGACTGAAAAGATGAGAGCAAGCAGGAGAGGAAGAAGATGGATGAGACGTGGGGCTGGAGAGGCAGGCAGGGGCCGCATTCACCCAGTCCTCCACTCAGCTCATCTTTACTGCCTGCCTGCTGCGGGCTTGGTTCTGTCCCAGGCGCTGGGGATCTGAGAGTGGACAAGACACACCCATCCCTACCGTCATGAAGCTTAAATCCTGATGGAAGAGAAAAACTCTAAGCCAGGTAAAGAAAATATGGACTGTGTCAGATACTAACTTTTCAGGAGGAAGAAACAAGGTAGAGAAGGAGGCTCTGAAATGTCTGGGGTGCGGCAGAGCTGAAATTTCAGTTACTGTAGCCAAGGAGAGACTTGCTGAGGAGACTGCAGAGTCAAGACCTGATATCTGGGGGGAGAGCAATTCAGGAAGAGGGAACAGCAAGAAGCCAGTGTGGCTAAAGTCGAGTGACCGTAAGTCCTGTAGGGCTTGGGCTTTTTACATGGAGGGACCTCTCTGAGTTTTGAGCAAGATTTGGCACACCATATTGAGGAGCTTGGATTTTTCCTCAACCCACAAGAAAGTCACTGACTTTCAATGACTACTTAGCAAGTGTGACCTTTCCTGAATTGGAGGAGAGAACAGATTAGAGGCTAGAAGACCAGTTAAGAGGCTGGTGCCGAGACCTCAAAGGGGACAAAATGATTAGGGCCTGAACAAGGTGGTGATGGAACATCAACTCTTCTCTAAACCATTAACAGATACTAAGAAAGGATGATTGTAGCTTAACCTACTTGGCTTTCCTGGTCTAACATGATAGTGAGCAGCAAAAGGAAAAAAAAATCAGCAGCAAACATTCCCACATATTGTTTAGATTCAAGATGAAATGAAATGGCTTTTCTGTTCTCTACATTGGGTCCATCCCTATCCTAGAAGTCATACCATCAGCTCTGAGAATTTGGGGCTCGAAGGCCAAGAGACGGTTGTGGACCTAATCAGACCACATACTCACGAGCACCAACAGTCACACAGTGTGGTTTCCAGGCCACCTGTTAATGCTGGATGTGTCCTGCCTAGAAATCCAGATCTAGAAAACCTGGTGGTCAGGGGGCTCAATGGGTGCAGTGCACAAACGTGCCCAGCCAGAGTGGCAGGTGGGGCTGAATTTAGCTGAGGCCGGGCTCAGTCTGGGACCAAGCCACAGACACTGGTTTTGGACGCATCTGTCCAAGAAGGACAATTTTTCTAATTTCCATGAAGACTCATCACAGGCTAGGAAATCTGCATTTTAATCACAGGTCCCAGAAGACTGAGTTGGACACGCCATGGTAGGAAGCTTCTATATTACTATGTTCTACGTTACTTTTACATTACTCTGGGCTAGCCAAGAAGATTCCATTTCTTCTCTTTCTTTTTAAACATAATGATGCCACAACACATAATTTGCCCTGTTTTGTTAAGATAAAGTATTCAGAGACTATAACCTCCCCCCCACGCCCAAATGATTCTGTTAAGGACACAGGCACAAAGAATCTAGGTTTATTTCTTTAGAACTAGCATTGGACTATTAAAAATAGCATCATTATTGCATCTAGAACAAACAGTCAAAAGGGCCCTAAATTGTACTTAAGCACAATTACCTTAATGTCAGTTGAGATTTTACGATACAACTGTGAGGCACTTTATTATGAAGGCAGTTTAACCTGCTTCATTCCTAAGAACAGACATTTAAGTTTTAAATCTAGGGTTCTCAATAAGATGATTAAGCTATGCTCAGCAGTTTCTTTAAATATTTAAGAGAATTTTCATCACCTAAATGTTTATGGCAACAACAGAGCCAGGTGCATTTTTTTCTCGTTTGTCAGGAATGGGAGGTCCATATCCTTTCCAAAGGTGTGTGTGTGGGGAGCTTGCCTCAGTAACCAAAAAATCCTACCAAGCTCTTCAGAATCCTAGAAACTGAGGAGAAAACCTTATTTAAACATGTCTGTTCAAGTCAATGCTGTAGTTCCCAGACACCTAGCAAAGTTGCTGCCCTGAATGGTAGTTTGCAGGGCTAATCCCTAGAGAGTATTTTCTTTTGAAGTATCTTCTACCTCATGGACTTTATTTCCATCATCACATCCGCAGCCTTCTAGCAGTGCTACCACCATCATGAGGCTGTGCATGATGCTCTTTTTCTGAAGAGGGTAGAATATTTCCACAGATCAGGTATGACCCAGATGCTTGCCGTGCCTGGCGCTGCCTGGCAGGGAGGTACGGGGCTCAGGGAGCCTGTTCAGCCTTGCTGGTTAGTAGCCTCCCATTTCATGCATGGCCACCCCAGGGCCCCTGCGCCAGTGCAGGCTCTGAGCACCTACTTGTTGGAACTGCAATGTCTGAAAGGGTTTCCTAGTCACCTTGAAGAATGAGGGAGGGAGGGGGGCTCCCTAAAAAGACCTATCTTATGACCTAGGCCTAATTTTTAGATATCGGAGAGAACAGTAGTCAATATCTCATTTATTCTAAAATCATGTCCATGAAGTGGATGCAGGTAGTTATTATTCTGTCCATTTTAGATGATGAAAGTACAGACTTGAGAATTTTAATGATGTTAAAGTCGGCTTTCTTGGCAAACGCAGTGACCATACCCCTTGACATGTATCTGAGTATTACTTACTCTCAAATTCATCCATTCATCTTCAAATTCATATTTATTGATGGCTTATTATATGCCACCCAGTTGTACTGGAAGCCAAGCGCACCAAATGAGAAATCAGAAATGGTCTCTGCTCTCAAAGAACTTACAATCTGGCAGAGGAGATTGATATTAAATCAACCAACAGGTCAACAAACACAGGAATACAAAGTGTAAAAAGTGCCATGAAACAAATGCATAGGAGCCATGAGAGGAGAAAAAAAGGGAAAAAGTCATTTAGATTGGGTGACATTTAACCTGAGAAATGAGCGAGAATTAGCCAGGGGAAGAGTCTGGGCTACAAACACCCACCACAATCCACGGCATAGTGTGTATCCTTGAAAGAAAGAGCAGAGAGTTTGGACAGTCATACCTATGAACAAGTAAAGAGGTTTTCAAGAATTTTCTCCCTGTTTTCTCCTGTCTCCTATCTTGAACTATGATGGCTGGTATTGGAAAGAGCACTTTACTGAGTGAAGAAACCTGAACAACAGTTCCAGTCCTATCAGTTCTGTCAATTCTGTTGCCCGGTCTCCATTACTCCTCAGAGGAAGTGAGCTGATCTGTCTGAGGTGGGGGACAAGACATCCACCCTGGGCTACTGGATATCAAACGGGAAAGTAATGTGAATATAACACAGAACCTTCCAATGCTAAACACATTTAAGACATTTTTAGTTAATAACAGTCTTATTCGTTAATAAAATTACTTGCCATAAGAGGAAAACAGGTATGTTTAGCTCTTTGAAAAAATGACAAATTCAAATTTTAAAATATGTATACTAATAATTAGAGTTAAAATTTACTGCACTCTTACCATTTTGGGGGCAGTAGATGTCAAGGCCTTAACATGCTATCTCATTTAATTTTTAGGTAATTCTTCCAAGGTGAGTAGTATTATTCTCATTTTACAAATGAGAAAATTGAGACTCAGATGGGTTAAATAACTTTATCTGGTCATATGGCTGTCAGTGCTCAATTCTGGTAGTCTGATTCCAGAGTCCATGTTTAGGGATTACTATTTTTACTAATTTATTGTTAATTAATCAATTATTAATTATATGACAATAACACGACCCAGCATTTTAACTGTAGCACACTAAATCCAACTGGTTGTTCTCTGACATATAGAAAACCCACCCCTTTTCCTCCCACTTGCACTGCCATCATATACAGTTCCTTCCTGAATATCTTAATCTAAGTGGTCATTCTGCCTACAGTAGCTTCAAACTCCAACCCATCTGCCCAATTAACTGCTGTCGGACCAAGGTTCTCAGAACTCAGCTTTCTGGATGTCATTCTTCTGAACCTGCATTATGACCAGACTACCTACAACAGGAGGAGCGCATTTCTTGCCTGGGTATTCACAAACTCATAGAGCCTGAACCCCGCAGCTAGCTGCTCCCACGCCCACGGTTCCTCCTCTCCACAAGCCCTCTGGACCAGCCCCCTGGTTGAAGCATGTCTCCAGCTACATTCATGCTGACTCTGTACCTGCATTTTCACTACATTCCTCCCTGCCTTCCCTGCCTTCCAAGAAGACTCTCCACATTGTTTAGAATCTCATTCATCCACCAAAACTCAACTCAACTCTGATGTGCCCCATTAAGCTTCTTCCAGCCCTCAGTGACCTTGTTTGTCCGCAGATCCGGGGTGTTTAATGAGCATCCAGTGTACTTGACTTTTTGCCACCTCTTGCATTCTTATTTAATAGCTACACTTTTAACTTTCTACGTGCATATAACTTGTCTCTGTAACCATATGAAAGCTTGCAGACAGCAAGAACAGCATTACTTTTCTGTGATTTTCCAGGGGTCAAAGCCAAAGCAGATAATTCCAAAAAACATCTAGAATTTTGAAATCTTACACTCAAAATGGGTAGTTCATGTGTGACAGAACCATGAATGAGTCTGTTTTGTCCTTGGTCACAAATGCAGGTCTGTGTTATGCCAGCCCAACTTTTACATATGCTTGTAAATTGTGGTCAAAAGATTTAGAATTGTGGGGTGGATGGGGCAGGGGCACAGGGGAGAGAAAAATAATTATCTTCACTTAATCATTAAATACAGTATTCAAAAGAGCATACTTAGAGGCAAAACAGGACACACCTGTCCCTTCTGTTGTAAGATCACACTATTACTTAATATCTCTTTGGTGCTTCATACCTAATCAAATGCTTTCAGAGGAATGAGATAGGCAGTTAATTGGTTGTCCAGGGTTCTACATCAATAACTGACCATCAATCAGTATTTCAATCCATATCTACAAGGTAGTATCTCTTCCAGTAACCCAGTATAAATCACTGAGGCAACAGAAGATCATGGTTAACAGCATGGACTCCAGAGCCAGACCATCTGAGTTCAAATCACAGCTCTGCCACTTACTAGCTGTGGGACCTTAGGCAAGTTACTGAAGTGATCTGTGTCTCAGTATTCTCATCTGTGGAATAAAGTTAGTAATGACACTACACAGAGTTGCTGGGGGGGATAAAATGAGCAAATACACACTTAGAACGGTGGAAGTACTCTTTAATGTCTGCTTTATCATTTTACAATATGCTCTTTACTCTGTGTGGGTGTGTATGTGTGAAATCTAATTAGCTTTCCAAACATTCAGCTAAAGGGAGTCTTTATTATTCATACAAATGTGTAAGGCTTATTCTTTTCACCAAAAATCCTGTGGAACAAGGGAAATAATTTACCTTATGAGTCAGTGATGAAAACCATTCCTCAACATGTCTCTTGACTGATGATAATGATATCACGCTTTTTTTTTTTTCTTGGTAATGCTCTTTAAGTTTCCAACTGTCAACACTTCTCACACATTTTACCCTCACAACCACTCACTGAGATGGATGGATAGATGGCTGGGCATACAGATGGTGGATGAAAGGTGAATAAACCCTTAGATTCAGAGCAGTTAAATGGCTTGATTAGGGGCAAGTAAAAATTGGCTATCACAGTGCCCAATACCTGCTTTAAATCTATATCCCAATGTCTACACAAGCTGGCAGTTTTTCTCTTGTCCTAGGGTGCACACAAATCTGAGAAGTGTGAATGAAGCCCTCTTCAATTGATTCAATCCCATCCATTAGGGGCAGGGTGAGGGCTAAGTAGGCTTATTACCCTTCCTCTGTGCTGAATGTAACCCACACTCAAAGGAAGGTCAGGAAACGCAGGTTTGTGTTGCCCTGAACTCTGGTAGAGTGGCCAGAACTCTTGTAGAATGCGGCAGCCACAGAAAACTATACCCACAGATACCCACAGAAAGCTATAGGCTCTCTGGGCATATAATCGGAAAAGATGAAAACTCTAATTCAAAAAGATTCATGCACCACAATGTTGATAGCAGTACTACTTAGAATAGCCAAGACATGGAAGCAACCTAAATGCCCATGGACAGATAAATGGATAAAGAAGATGTGGTATATATATGCAATGAAATATTACTAAGCCATAAAAAAGAATGAAATAATGCCATTTGCAGCAACATGGGTGGATCAAGTTAGAGAAAGACAAATATCATATGATATCACTTATATGTGGAATGTAAGAAAATGATACAAATGAACTTATTTACAAAACAGAAATAGACTCAGACATAGAAGCAAACTTATGGTTACCAAAGTGGAAGGGGGGGAGGGATAAATTAGGAGTATAGGATTAGCAGATACACACTACTATATATAAAATAAACAAAAAGGACCTACTACATAGCGCAGGGAACTACATTCAGTATCTTGTAAAAACCTATAAAGGAAAAGAATCTGAAAAAGAATACACACACACACACACACACACACACACAAAAACTGAAAGATTTTGCCATACATCCGAAACTAACACAACACTGTAAATCAACTATACTTCAATTTTTTTGAAAAAAGCATTTAAATCAATCAAACACAAATGAGGGAAATTTTTAAAAAAAATCCTACAGGCTTTGGTTCATTAGCTGAACTGCTAAAGAACAGAGAAAAAGTGAGTAAACTGGAAGAATATCAAGACATTTTGCCACTTTCTTGCATATTTAAGATGCATTTCTTGTTTGCAAGGACACTGTTTGACTCTACATTTCCTAATGTGTACTTTATAAATTGCTAGTTCCAGGAAAAACGTCTCCCTGGATAAATGGGTTTGGCAAATGTAACATATTCTATGGGGTTTTTCTGAGGAGAGGGAGGAAAGAGGGGAGTATGCACAATGCTTATCAGCATATTAAAAGATTCTGGGAAGTTTTTAATAAAAAGTTGGGTTAACACTTTCTAACCCAGGCTTTCCCAAACTCCTCTGACCTTTGCCCCTTTTACAGTGTAACACTCACATCACATAGCATACATGCTTTGTGGAGCACCCTTGGGAATACTGGTTTAGACACAAGTGTCCACTCTGTTTTGTTTTTCATCTTTTTCTCCCTTTTATTCCTCACTGGACTGAAGAGTTCACTTGAAGAATATCATTCTGGCACTACACTTTCTGTCTGCTAAGATTTAGAATTGAGGCCCTCCACAGGGCTGAAGATGCCAAAGAAGGAAGTAGGAAAATGGGACTAAAACCTTACTCAAAATTGCAGGAAACCCATACTTTACATAAAAACACAATGCTGCTCTATTTCATAAGAATTCTATCAAGCACTAAGATTCATTCTGCCGAAAGGAAAAACTGTAAATTGGTACCCAGCTCTCAGTTGAGGATGAGGTGGGTTAACCCCATAGAGGGCAAAACAGACACACAAATATCAGAACATGGTTTCGTGTGTCCTCAAGAACCCAAAGAAAGAGGTAGAACAGGCATATTCTAATTCACCCTAGATTATGGGATCAGTGAAACCTTACTAGCAAGACTTTCCAAAAGCACAGGTGAGAACTGCCAAGACAGTTACATGAATTATTTCTTGCCCCAAGATAATTTTTGTACGAAGAAGTGGAATTGTGCAGTTTCCTATAGAGAGTATATGAAAGAAAAGTAGAAAAGAAGGCAAGAAATACCCCCCAAAATCTTAAAACATACTATATATGGTTTATCTCCTACATCTTTGTGCCAAAACATTACAACAAACACCATTTCTAAGAAGAACTGGTATGATTAGGAATGAAGACATTCTGAGGGTGAAAAAAGGAAGCAAAATATCCCTCTCCCAGGACCCACCTCCAAATACTATACCATGAATGTGCTCATGGGAATAAATGGCTGTGTGTCTATTCTAACTTATACTCTAACTGATCCATCTAAGCACTTCTTGCTTTTTCTTTTCTTTTTTTTTAAAGGGACCTGTTTTTTAAATCAGAAACACAAAATATATGGCCCAAAGGCACTGAGGAAGAAGGAAAGGACAGTCATGTATCCTTTAGCATCACACAGTACGGCTCTCTGGGAACCAGGTCTCAGTCAGATGGTGACATGACAAATTCAAGACATAGAAAAGGGGGGTCAAGCAGACTCTCATAAAAAAAGCTGACTAATAATAATCTGGCAGAGTTAGCTTAAATAAGGCATCTCTAATTACGCCCAACTTTTTACTACCGTTGATATCTGTAGACATAACATTATTTATTCAAGTTTTTATTTGTCACTAGAATGTTATAAATATATATGGATATACAAACTACAAATCAACAGCACCTTTATAATTTTTTAAGTACCATTATTTAGCAATTATGTGGGCCTCTTCATGTGCCAACACTATACAATTTTTAACATGCCAATAAACCCATTAAACATATTTATGGTGATAGTTATAAAGTTCAAGGGGTTTCATCCAGGAAATATAGTTCAATAAGAAAAACAACCTTGTAATGAATCAGAAAACAAATTAACTGCAGTCAAAAAATGAAGATTCCCTGACTTTACAAACATACTCAGCACCTGCGAACAAGTCAGAATCCATGAGGAAAATCTGCAAGTAATAACACATCACGTGTATCTATCGGCTGTTATCTTGGCAAATCACTCATTTCTCTAAGTCATAGTTTCCTCACCTGCAAAATGAGGATTCTCTGCCTGCTCTGTATGTGGAAATACAAAAATAAATGGTGAGTAATCATGTCCTGCCCCCGAAAAGCAGTAATTTGTGCAATTTATAGAGAATCAAACTTCTTAGAAGTTCTAGAAATAACTGCTTTAATTCTGGATTATATTTATCAAGTCCAAATATTCTGAAAGAACTGTCTCCCTCTTTCAAATTACATCCAAATCATTTAAGATGCTTGATGAGCTTCTGGGATATATTTATGTCCAAAATGGCTTGGTCAATGATAACTGTGCTACTTTCCTGAATTCCAATTAAAATGTAGATTCTTAAGTAAAAGAGATCCTGCAAACTGTAAAAAAAAGATGCAAACCCTCAAAATACTGGAGATACATCAAAGACTTGATAAAATTCAGTGATCTCTGGATCCGTTATACAAAACTAAGAATAAAGTTTCAATCCTAAATATATTTTCCCCTCCTGATCAAGAAACACAGGTGAGGGCTTCCCTGGTGGCGCAGTGGTTGAGAGCCCGCCTGCCGATGCAGGGGACACGGGTTCGTGCCCCGGTCCAGGAAGATCCCACATGCCGTGGAGCGGCTGGACCTGTGAGCCATGGCCGCTGAGCCTGCGCGTCCGGAGCCTGTGCTCCGCAACGGGAGAGGCCACAACAGCGAGAGGCCCACATACCGCAAAAAAAATAAATAAATAAAAATAAAAAAAGAAACACAGGTGAAAACTGTAGAACCATCTAATAGCTATAAGCAGCTCACATTCTAGGTAACACTAGTTTTAAAGGTACAATCTTTGGAACCTCTTTATAGCATAGTTAGTAAAAGAAACAACACTGAAGTCAGATGCCTGGGTTTCAAACCCAATCATCTGCTATTTGTAACAGGAGTTGGGGCAATATCCTGAGTTGTTCTGACTCTTGGTTTCCTAATCTGTAAAATGGGAAGACCAGAACCTACCTTCTAGGGCTGCTGGGAAGATGGGATAAAGTGTGTAAAACTTTCAGCACAGAACTCAGATATAATTATAAATATCAAGGCAGTGTGGTACTGCCTGTGAGTAGTGAATTCTCTCTCACACCACGCTACTGCAATTTTCTAGTAACAGTCAAGCTCTGCTTGGGCCCCAGCGCTGACATATTTTACTCTAATCTTTGTTTATAGAAGGAGTAAATAATCCAAACAAAGAACATTCCAGTACGCAGTGCTGATGGTTACATGATAAGGCAGGGCCTGGCACCAACACCAGGACTGGCGATCTATTAAGGTGAAAACACATAACTTTGATAATGAAGCTGTCTCCTGATTTATAGAAGCTATGCTGTCTTAACTCCTGGGATTCAGAGCCAAACTGTGCCCGGAGGGGAGGGGAAGGGAGGTGAATGTGCCACCAGGATTTAAAGAGAGAAGATTTTAAGCTTGAAACACTAAAGCTGTTCTGAAAGAAAACAGTGTTTTAAGTTCACAGAGAAAACTTTTAAAAGGAGAATCAGAAAGGTTCTAAGTCCCATTTCAGAGACAACTATAGACAAAAAAAAAAAAAGACCCCAAACTTACACACTTCCCTCCCCTAAATTCACCCCTTAATCATAGTGCCAAGAACTTCAGTGAGGTAATCTGAATTTCATTTCAGCATTCTCATAGTATTAACATCCCAAGGAGAACAAACTAGTCTCTTAAGCTGTGAGGCCCTGGTCTCACTTTAGCACGTTTGTAGGATGGTCACAGGTACACAAAGCCTCATTAACCACAGTGACAATGTGTTGCAAAAATTCTGGAGTACTGCAACCAGAAACACCCCCCCAAATAAACAGTATAATTGTGGCTTTCTGGTAGCTCTTTTCACTTTTAACCCAAAGACTTAGTAAAAAGTGGACTCTGAAAAGCCAGTTGAATAAAACTGGCTGAGATACTGGTCCATGAAAGCTTTTAAAAACCGATCACAGGCTTTTCCCATTAAAACTTGGATGAACATTGCAGAAAAGTTTTTACCTTTTCAATGGTCAAGGGTAGATTTAAAAAAAATTCATACTGAATTTTGCAAACTTCTAACATGGATAACAAGTTTTTGGAAAAGTCGCAAAAATACTTAACGTGAAAGTAAACAGAGGCCAACCCACTAGGCCCTGGATGGCACCTCCTCAAAAGACCTTCACGAGGACAGTCATCATTTATCAGGGAAGGTCCTGGACAGAATTAGTTTCTTTCCTGTGAATATTCTTAATCTCACACTCAAGCCAAACCAACTACCTGCTGAAGTTTCCTATGCACATCTCATCAATTTCTGCCCCTGTGCCATCTGGCAAGTTGAAATCCTACCTATCCTTGCTGAACCAGATTAAAAAAGGTAAAATTCTCTATAAACCTCTCTCGACTTTCTGGGATAGAAAGAACCTTTTCCCCTTTTAAATACTTCCATAGCACTTTTTATCCAGACACCCCATACTGTATTAGTATTTTCCACCTGGCATTGCTGTTATTTATGGCAATATCTCATCTCTCCTAGTCTACAAGCCTCTTGAGGGTAGGGTATCTGCTTCCTTCGTGTATGCTTCCTGTTCAACAACTTGTTCATAGTAGGCCCATGATGAACATATACTGCGTGAATAAATGGACCTTAATCTCCCATAGCATTAGTGTAACTCCAAAGACAATTTGAGGATCATCTTCCTATTTGCTCAAAGAGGCTGAACTAATGAGAACTTTCCAAAGCAGTTACACTTATACAATAATGCATGCCAATGCTTCATTATTATAACATTTCCACTACCAATGAGAATGCAAACACTATACATTTTTCAGTCATTGAGTATTGATCACGTATCAGGCATTTTCCTAGGCACAGAAGATATGAACATGAGGAAGAAATAGTTTCTCTGCTAATGAGGAATTTAAAGTCTAGTGAAAGAGATAAAACATAAAACAGGTAACACCAGTAAATAATGTTTAACTACTCCAACAAAAGTCTGCACTGCTTCTTTGACCACAGTTCAGCATATTAACAAATTTTTTAACTTAGCTATAAAACCTAACCTTACTTTTCTTTCTGCTCCTTACATCCCTACCATTTCTGATGAAAGACATCCTGGACTTGATCATTATGGACATTTTTCAACACAGCATTCAACTCAAATAGGTTTTAATATGTGGCAGGAATCCTACATACTTGGGCAACTGTAAACGAAATTGCCAACATTTTGCAATTAGTAACACAAAGCAAAAGAGAGACACAGTCCTCATATCTCTCACCACTAACACTCAGTCCAAAACAACACAATTCTTGTAGATTCTCTCACTACAATTCTTTCAAACCACTATCCATTCTGTTTTATTTCTGCTATGTATGTGTTGGCCTGGATTACTGAATTCCTCCAATTTCTTCACACCTAAATTTATTGAACACTTGTTTATCAGAATAATTTTCCTGCCATGAAATGTGCATCATATCATTCTACAGCTCAAAACTCTTATTGGTTCTTTGCTGCCCAGAAGCCCAAACACAAACTCTTCACACACTATACCAGCTCCCTTTCAACAAAGCCATTTCTCAACCATCAGTTTTTCTTCCATCCCTGGATGGATATTCTGCCTTCTGGCTCATGAAAGGAGTCTACTTCTTGGATCTGTATATGCTTTGCACACCTTAAATCTCACCCAGGATGCCCACTTCACCTTCACCTATCAACCCCTATTAGCATCTTTAATAATTAGGTTGAACAAGTCACACGTCATCTGGGAAGCTATCTTCCAAAGGAAGCTACCTGGCCCTGGTATCTTTTGTTATAAGTCACCTCTGCACTTAGGTCCTCAAATTCTAACATATAAACTTCTACTTATTGCTGTGTAAATTTTGGAAAATGTACTACAACCATTTCATCCAGGACTGCTGCTCTACAGACCTTGAGGACAGGAAACACATCAATGCCTCTGCTCTTCAGTAGGAAGGGCCTTGCATACATACTCACTCAATGAAGTCCACTGACAACATTGGTAGGAGATATGTGTGGAATTCACACCACCTCACAAAGTTTCTAAAACTGGAACAAGAGACTCCTTTATGGATATCTACCCAAGTTACAGCAAACCAGGGTGCTACAGCAAAAGGAACAGAATTAGACTCTTAATTTAAGATGAGAATAAGTCAAAGTTACTAAATTGGGTAAAGATGCCTTCTGTAGGCTGCTGGAGATCGTCTGGTTCCATACAAAAGGCTGAGGCTCCAAAACCTATCAAATCTCTATTCAGGAAAGCAGGAAAACTGTTATCTGGCCAAAGAAAGTAGCATTACTGGTGCTTTTAAAAGAGCCTCCAAAGCTCACAGTTCTATTAATATCTCTTAGCAACTAAAGAAGAAATATGAAGAAGTCTTTTGCACATTTCTAAGAAACAAAGGTAAACTGGCTAAGTATTTAACCTGTAACGACCCACTAGCACTCTTCTTACAGTCCGGGTTTTGGGTTCTGAACTTAAGGTGAATTTGAGGGTGCTATATTTTTGAATATTCAAATCTGTTGTCAAGCTTTAAGCGGGTGAGACCATTTTTCCCTCTGGTGTCTAACAAAGGGCTCCAAAGACCTGTTTGTCCCTCGGATGTTGGAGGAACTGTTCAGGAACAATTCATTCCTGCAAGGCTATGAGTCACCACACACTGCCAAGGTCAGGGAGACCTCTGCTAACCAAGGCAGCACTAGCCACACACTCGGGCTGCCTTAGAAAAGCTGGTCTTGGTGCCCACTTTTTTTTTTTTGTTAATCCACAGGTCATCAATCATCTTTTTTTTTTTTTTTACATCTTTATTGCAGTATAACTGCTTTACAATGGTGTGTTAGTTTCTGCTTTATAACAAAGTGAATCAGTTATACATATACATATGTTCCCATATCTCTTCCCTCTTGCGTCTCCCTCCCTCCCACTCTCGCTATCCCACCCCTCTAAGTGGTCACAAAGCACCGAGCTGAACTCCCTCTGCGATGAGGCTGCTTCCCACTAGCTATCTATTTTACGTTTGGTAGTATATATATGTCCATGCCACTCTCTCACTTCGTCCCAGCTTACCCTTCCCCCTCCCCATATCCTCAAGTCCATTCTCTAGTAGGTCTGTGTCTTTATTCCCGTCTTACCCCTAGGTTCTTCATGACGTTTTTTTTTTCTTAGATTCCATATATATGTGTTAGCAAAAGGTATTTGTCTTTCTCTTTCTGACTTACTTCACTCTGTATGAGACTCTAGGTCTATCCACCTCACTACAAATCACTCAATTTTGTTTCTTTTTATGGCTGAGTAATATTCCATTGTATATATGTGCCACATCTTCTTTATCCATTCATCCGATGATGGACACTTAGGTTGCTTCCATCTCCTGGCAATCATCTGCAATCATCTTTACAGAAGAGAAAACATCCAGCTTCCTCACTGGGTGGGGATCATTCTTCTAGGCCTTCATCCCGGTTTCTTTTCTGCTGAGACAGTGATTCTCCTAGGGGTGCACAACTGCTTCTAAAAGGCAAGTCTCCTGTTTGGTTATGAAAGGAAAGCAGGGAGATTCACTTAACACCACTGTGCAATGAAATTAGGAAATAAAAAGGCAGGAAGCATAGAAGCTATGGGATACTGAAACAGCTTTTCCAAGAGGTATCTGACCTCCTTTCACGTAATCTCTCCTTTCGCTCACTCTTAAATTACATGTATCATGCCACAACGTCAGGGAAATTCACTGTGTCCCAACAGAGCTACAGATTTTGTATATGTTTGCACCGGCTCTTCAAATACAAGGTCGAAAACTTGGTTAATTTTTCTTCTCCTTAAGTTGGAAATCAGTAGGTATTTAAGTCTTCACAGATTTTTGAATCATTTCCTCCTCTTCAAACGATGCATGTTACAGGCTGGGGAAGGCGGGGAGGAAATTCCAGGGGAATAAATTGGCCTATATATGTTATCAAGTTTTAGCAATGGGTGACAGATGAAATCTTCAGGTGATTCATTGCCAGCGGTGGTATTTGGTGCTCAAATGACAGAACTGCAACTTTCACTGAGCTAGTCAGCTTCGCTTTGTCCTCAATTTGGGTAGTGGTTGTAGGATTCCACATGGGCAAAAAGTACATTTCCTGGGCTTCCCTGGTGGCGCAGTGGTTGAGAGTCCGCCTGCTGATGCAGGGGACGCGGGTTCGTGCCCCGGTCTGGGAGGATCCCACATGCCGCGGAGCGGCTGGGCCCGTGGGCCAGGGCCACTGGGCCTGTGCATCTGGAGCCTGTGCTCCGCGGCGGGAGGGGCCACGGCAGTGAGAGGCCTGCGTACCGCAAAAAAAAAAAAAAAAAAAAGTACATTTCCTTCCAGCTGGCCCCAAGTGTAAAGGTCTCATTAAAAGACTCTTTCAAAAAAAAAAAAAAAAAGACTCTTTCAGACGTGTACCTGGGGGCTGTCAGGAAACACCCATTTGTTCCACCAAAACCAGGGAAGGAAGAGCAAAACTAGGAGCTAACAGCACTTGGGCTTTTATTTAATGTAACTGTTTTCTCAGAAATGCTAATGGGCATCACTAAATTTACTCTTAATCTAAGTCCAGCAGCAGAAAAAACAAGTCTTCTGGCTGCTTAAGAAAACAAAGGTATTTCTTCCCACATGACACAAGTAATATTCTTTCACTGCAAAAAGCACAAGGCAACCACACTCCAGCACTTGTGTACCTGTGTGTCTAAGCCAGCCAAGAACCTGCTAAAACAAGCACTTAAAATTCTATTCGTAGTGCTCTCTGTAAAAATCTCTTTGTTGTGATGATATTTATGATACTAATGTAAATATTCACAACAGAGTCAAAGATTAATGTGGGACCTACTTTTATTTCTGTTTAACTCAATCTGTTGATCTACTTACACATATGCAAGTACACACAGACCTCATTTTTTGAAGAAAACTTGACACATGTTATCCTCCTCAATACTGAGACATTTTCTCCTTCCTTGAAGTGGTGGGAAAATGAAATAGTTGAAAGTTTTCTTGTTCGTCAAATTGCTGACATAACTACATTCTCTCAAGTAGAAGAACTGAGCACTTTTAAAAACAATGCTACTTCAACATGTAAATAAAAGTCATAGCAATCTAAAAAGTTGTTGTTAACTGAAGACACTAAAATGTCTTGAATAATCGCCAGCCAAAACTCACAATCAAACTAATAAGATCCTTCTTCTGCCTCCACTGCAAAACTTGTAAAATGGGATAATGCTGACACAGAGCAGTTGTGAGTACTATTAAAGGTCAAGAAACAGTAAAACAGAACCTGGGCAACGGCATAATTAAATAAACAACTGATTAAACTAACCTACTGCATGATGACAAAGGCACATCAAATAAAACTACGTTGTTCTACTTTGTACATTTACCTACAATACATGGACATTTACCTTAATACATGGACAACTACGTAGTTTAAATACACTATAAAACTTTGATGTTTTAAGGGTTTCTATAAAAATCTATTAAGAATAGTTTTATAAATAAAACATAATATTTTTTCATCAAAGAAAAAAATTGTCCTACACGTTAATTAGTGATTATATATCTGCCTGAGGAAGTATTAACACTGGCAGAAAGCCTAATTAACTTTCTCCCTGTAAGATACATTTTTTTCCAGCTTAAACTTCTATTTATTTATGTTTTTAACATCTTTATTGGAGTATAATTGCTTTACAATGTTGTGTTAGTTTCTGCTGTATAACAAAGTGAATCAGCTATACGTATACATATATCCCCACATCCCCTCCCCCCACCACCCACCATGTCCTCAAGTCCATTCTCTCTGCGTCTTTATTACTGTAAGATAAACTTTTTAAAAACAAGTTGACTGAAGAAATAAGGTGTTTATACAAATCAGTGATGTAGAATATTATTTGGTTATTATTGTTTTCCCCTTAAAGGAAAACTTATTTCTTATTAAAGGAAATAAGTTTTATGAAGAAGGTCTAAGAAAAGGTTCCTAGCAATCAAGAGATTTCTCAAGTATGATGAAACAGAGAGAGGCGAGTAGGACCAGGAAGAAAACTAGAATCTTCTTTGAAAGATAATACTTTTACTCTGAGTTGTATGAAAGTCGGTGGTTGGAAAGGACAGTATACTGAAGACTGTGAGGCAATTTGGAAGAGAGAAGGAGAGTAAAGAACGTCCATGATTAGAGCTACAAGTAAAATACTAAGAACAAAGCCCTAAGGGTTTCCTTAGGAAAACTTCCTAAGGATGATCAAACTCAAGGGGCTCAAAATGCTAGGCTATTATCACATTTCACACTGGTGCCTGTGCCATATGAGAAGACAGATTAGCCTCTGTGAAGGTCCAAAACTAATAGTCTTTGCAAGAATATTATTAGCCAGATGAGTAGAGATCACCTATACATGGGGACATCTCTTGCCACTTTCTTCTGTAAGGTGATAGTAGGACATCCCAGTTCCACTGAAATCCTACCAATGTGTGAGTCCCAATTACATACTCTGGTCCAAGCCTTCATCGAAGTACCACCAGCTGACGACATGGGTCCAACCTCATCACTCTAGAGTCGTCTGGTTTTCACGGGGTAAGTTACCACGTCTATTACCCCCCAGACCACACAACCTGAGAACTACTAGGTTTCAGACTAACTTTTACACTCCTTCTGTGCAAAGAACCCATGTGCCTTCCACCGTTCAAGGAGGATAGCTGCCAAAACACCACTGGCCATGATATGAGCAGCTAAACGTCAGTTGGGAGGATTAAAAAAAGGAAGGAGGACATGGGGATGCAGAGCAGGAAGAGGCAACGCAGGAGCCAAAGCCACAATCTTACACACTTTCATCACCTGGGTTTCCCGCAGCCCTGATATCTAATTGCTTAGATGATTCCAAAAAAAAAAAAAAAAAAAATGATATTGGTAGTCAAGGAGGGGTTTTCTTTTTTTAAAAATAAATTTATTTATTTTAGTTATTTTTATTTCTGGCTGTGTTGCTGCACGCGGGCTTTCTCTAGTTGCAGCCAGCAGGCTTCTCATTGTGGGGGCTTCTCTTGTTGTGGAGCACGGGCTCTAGAGCACAGGCTCAGTAGCTGTGCACGGGCTTAGTTGCTCCGCAGCACATGGGATCTTCCCGGACCAGGGCTCGAACCTGTGTGTCCCCTGCATTGGCAGGCGGATTCTTAACCACTGCACCAGCAGGGAAGCCCCAAGGAGAGGTTCTTTAAAGCAGTGCTGTACTAGAAATCTGTTACCTGTATGCCTCTGAAATCAAATTCATAAACTTCCTTTCCTCTCTCTCTCTTAGATGTCTTAACTTACGAATCTCACTGTCCTCCCACCAATAGGCAAGCAAGGTTTGTTTGTTTTTTAATCCTTGTAACAACATTTTTTTTCTAAAGGATCTTAATTTCTACAGTCACAAGGCTCTCTTAGCAAAGGATGCATTTCCTGACACTTCTGGAAATTAAAAATAACACTTTCACATTGAAAAAGTGAAGCAGTTGTCAATCAAACCCCTTCTTTCTTCACTGTTAATGGCCATCACTGGAATAAAACTTATCACCTTGAGATTAATAATTCCCAAATATTCAACTCCAAAGTCATGGCATTGATTCCTGATTCCAGCAGCATATTCCTGGTTTTGAATCTAGCAAAACTGCCTGCCAGTTACCCTGACCCAGAAGGGAACAGGAGGTGGGAAATAAAACTCCCTTCCATGCACTGCTATCAGAACTGTTGGCTATTTGCAGAATTCTTATGTCAACAGGACCAGTAAACAAGTGTTAATATTGCAAGTGCAGACAACATCCAGAGGAAATTCAATGTAGATAGCTGCATGGAACAGAGCATGGAGATTCGAGAGAGAAATGTGTCAGCTCCTAGAAGCCAGTAGGTCAGTGGCTGACAGCAGTGAAATGGAGCTGCTTCAAAGCTGACTGGGCTGTGACATGAACACTGCACATTCCCTGCACCCAGCGAGAGAGGATCAATGACTGTGTTTGCTGGGCTCTAGTCATCCCCCTGGCTAATGAAAGCTGGGCTGAAAGGCATGCTACGGGGCCTCTGGGCAGCCTGAAGCCTGGCATTAGCAGAGTTTGTTATATAGCTGGGCTGGTGAATGCACCAGGCACCAAAGCCTCCCTTACCCCCGCTGCCTTCCCTCTTCCATCCCACCAACTCCCCTCTGGCTGTCTGTTTAGTGTCACTCAGTTGGGATGGATCCTGTTAAAGATCTGACGCTTAGTGAGGACTCGGAGGTGTCTGGAACGCCTGCCTCTAATCATAAACACCACAGCTGGCAATGATGTGGTCGAAAAAAAAATCACCTTGATCCAGTACACATTCTCTTTGATGTTTCTGCAGTGAGTTCACTGCCCAGAGAAAAAGGTACGAGGTTTTCTTTTTTTTTTTTTAACTCTGAAAAAAAAATCAAGCTTGACATTCTCAAATCATAACCATATGACTTTCAATTCTGTGCTTTAAAAAATTTCATATATATATATATATATATATATATATATATATATATATATCATCACATTTTGTTCTAAGAAACTCAGAGAAGAGGCATCTGACAATGATAACATGAAACAGGTTTGGGAGATAATGGCAGTTTGAGAGGAAAACACTCCCAAAAGGGGAAAAAAAAAGTCAGACTGCCACAACCAAAAAAGGAAGAAGCCTTCTGCCAAAGATTGCAAACTGCAGTGACCTTAAGTAAGAGACTGTAGCTGATTCAAGGGAAAATGAAAACTTTTCAAAGACAACACTGCTTGTGCTGCGCCACTGTTTATAAGTGCCTTATGCCCTCTTGCCTTTCAGGTGGCCTGGTAAACACACAGCCCCACTGTGCTTCCAGCCCCAGGCCGCAGGGTTCTAATGAATATTCAACCACATTAACATGCATTTTCTTTGTGTGTGTTTTTTTTTATTCCTACCAAGACAGGGCTGGTATGGGCAATGTCCTTGTGATGCCATGTCGAGTATCTGTACTGTGAGGTGCCTCTGTAACTTAAATGCTAAGCTTCCTCTTAGATTATGGGGAACTTAAAAAAAAAATTGAAATACACTCACTAATCCTGTCTTCTAAAGAAATGAGTCTAGCATGGATAACAATTATGCAGGTCTCAAGATTAACTCATGAGATCTTATTTAAACCGAGAAAAACATTTCTTATTTATCATTAATGTCTATATTACACAGCTACATCCCTGGAATACCCCAGGATACAGGGTGAGGACTCAAAGATTCTTTATATCCAATAGACAGTTCTTTCTGGTACACACAGTCCTACTATACAAAGAAGCACACAAAACAAGCTCGGTTCCATAAGTGTGCTGCTTTTGCTTTTTTACTGTTTTAATCCAAAGTATTTTGAGCAATCTCATATTAAGACTTTGGCATTAGATCTTAACAAAAAATTTGAGAAAGTAAAAAGATGTATTCACCCAGATAGTTTTAAAATGCTAAATTTGTCAGGTGAGAAGCATATACTTTTATACTTACTCCAAATGTAGTGAGATAATCAGGTGATTCTAACTCTAAATGGAGCAAATGATAATTAGATGTTTTTGGTTTCTTCGCTTCTGAGGGAAAATAGCAAAACTGCCGTAAACCGGTCAGTTGCCCTGTGACACCACCGATGTTTAAGAAATCACTCTATAAATGGCACCCAGGAATGCAGCGGCAACACATGCAGTAACAATATCCAGACGAAGCCAAAAAGTTTGGATACTGCTGTGTTGTTCTAAACTGAGGTTCTGCAGACTAACAACATTCCCCCTTAATGATGGTGGTGTCTTTAGATTGCGATAAGATTCAAATTTATTGAGGGTTATTTACTGTTGTGTATAAGGATCTGTGTGTTAAGGAGTGAAGGAGTGGGTTGGAGGAGGGCAACTTGGCTGGGTTTACAGCTGAGAAACCTCAGGAGTCTGCATACCCCTATAAGGTAATTTCTTTCCTTTTTTTTTTAACATAGGCAAGGCAATTAAATGATAGTCAATCTTAGCAAAATGAGAGGCAGGGATATGCTAGTATACACTGAAATACTGGCATTTACTGCAATATTTGCATTTACTGTATTAAAGTTTTGGGGAAATATTAAGTATAGCTGCCAGAAATTTTAGTCCAGTTCTAATCATGAGTGTGTGTTTTACATTGTATCCCTTGCCAGAAAGAAAGGGAGAAAAGAAGGGGGGAAAAATCCTATATGCTGGAATTTACAATGACAAATTAATTTTAGTGACATCAAAATAAATAAAAGACTTAGATAAATGGACACATCTGACCTGATGTCCTGTGATGGAAAGCAGGCTTCATTATTTATTTATTTATTTATTTATTATTTTTTTTGCGGTACGCGGGCCTCTCACTGCTGTGGCCTCTCCCGTTGCGGAGCACAGGCTCCAGACGCACAGGCTCAGTGGCCACGGCTCACGGGCCCAGCCGCTCCGTGGCATGTGGGATCCTCCCAGACCGGGGCACAAACCCGTGTCCCCTGCATCGGCAGGCGGACTCTCAACCACTGCGCCACCAGGGAAGCCCCTCATTTTATTTTTATTTGTAGTAGTATGAAGTTCATTAGTTTACTTCCTTCCTCCAAAGCTTAGAGGAGACAAAAAAATTATGTGATTTAGCTCAGTTTTGAAAGAAAGTCAGTCTGGGGTGTTTATACAAACAAAATGAAGTATGGGCTTGATGTTACCATGTAAATTTTGATATCAAAAAGGGAACAACAAAGTCGTACAGTTCTGTTTTCTAAGCTGATGAATATACAAGATAACTGCGTTAACTCTCAAACCATAGCTGAGATTTGTAGAACCCATCCTAAATGGCACAAATATCTCATGCCAGGGTTTCTACCAAGTCCTTTTAAAAGCTGACTGGTCTAGGGCTTCTCTGGTGGCGCAGTGGTTGAGGGTCCACCTGCTGATGCAGGGGACGTGGGTTCGTGCCCCGGTCAGGGAAGATCCCACATGCCGCGGAGCAGCTGGGCCCGTGAGCCATGGCCACTGAGCCTGTGTGTCCGGAGCCTGTGCTCCGCAACGGGAGAGGCCGCAGAAGTGAGAGGCCCACGTACCGCAAAAAAAAAAAAAAGCTGACTGGTCTAGAAAGAACACTAAAAAACTGGGTAATAGGGCCCACCAGTTAGTTCTTGAGGTTGAAATTTGGGGAGGAGGAGCAATAGAAGACAATATTCATCATCTACTATATATACTTCTGCGTAGCTTGAATTCTTTATAAAAACATTATAATGAAAACTAACATTTAAAATAGAAAACATACCTTTTACACATAAAGGCAATGCCCCCACTCTACTACTATTCATTTTACTCTCCTATAATCTCTGTTACATGAGATTTGACATAAAAAGGGACAGAAGTCATATTTCGATAAAACCAGAAAACAAATATCTCTATCATGCAGTTTAAGGGGTCAAATAAGAAAACTCACAGATGATGACCAACATATCCTCATGTTGAGAAGAGAAGACTGCTTGCCAGAATTGTTAGACTAATCTTTTTTTTTTCAACATCTTTATTGGAGTATAATTGCTCTACAATGGTACGTTAGCTTCTGCTGTGTAACAAAGTGAATCAACCATACATACACACATGTCCCCATATCCCCTCCCTCTTGCATCTCCCTCCCACCCTCCCTATCCCACCCCTCTAGGTGGACACAAAACACCGAGCTGATCTCCCTATGCTATGCAGCTGCTTCCCAACAGCCATCCATTCTACATTTGGTAGTGTATATATGTCCATGCCACTCTCTCACCTCGTCCCAGCACACACCTTCCCCTCCCCGTGTCCTCAAGTCCAGTCTCCACGTCTGCATCTTTATTCCTGCCCTACCCCTAGGTTCTTCAGAACCTTTTCTTTTTTTTAGATTCTATATATATATATATATATATATATATATATATATATATATATATATATATATATATATATATGTCTTAGCATATGGTATTTGTTTTTCTCTTTCTGACTTACTTCACTCTGTAAGACAGATTCTAGGTCTATCCACCTCACTACAAATAACTGAATTTCATTTCTTTTTGTGGCTGAGTAATATTCCATTGTATATATGTGCCACATCTTCTTTATGTCAGATTAATCTTAAGGAGACACAATCAAGAGTTTTGCCCCAGTTTCTTATAAAGAGGGATGAAAGCTTCCTTTTGCTGGCCCCATCCTCAACTGACATTAAAATGTAGCAGAGAGTAGTGACTAGGGTCTCTTTGTCTCTCGAAGGTGTAACCTTCATTTGCATAATAAATCCCAGTGTATTATGCAACCAACAAAGGGGCGGATAGGAATCAGGGGGGTGATTCTGTGGTACAGCCCTGGATGAAGGGATCTAGGGCAAGCAACAAAGGGTCTGGAGACTCCAACGTCAAGTCTCAAAAGATAGAAAGTCACCTTTTCTAGTAGTTTGGAGCTTTTGCCACAAATCACAGCAGACTTAGAAGGTAACTTCTTCTTAGGAGGTAGGGATTCAAAGAAGAGAAGCATCTCTTTGGACAAGAATAGGCAACATTATGTCTGGGAGAGTTACTTGCTTTGTAGTGGCTAAAGAGCTCTAAAGGAAGTGGCTAGACTCAAGAGGCAGCACATTCTAGTTACAGCTGGGTTGCTGCTCACCAAGCAAACATAAAGAGGACAGATCAGAAGGCCGGCCAGGGCTGCCATGGCTATTAGCAACACTGGCAACTGGAGCTGCCAACTGTGAAGTTCCTACTGTGTGTCAGGCACTCACTCTACCATTATCTCCATCTTTTTTTGTTTTTGTTTTTGTTTTTGTTTGCAACCCTGTAAGGCAGATATTATCATGGACATTTTACAGAAAAGTGAGGTTCAAGGTTAAGTAATTTCCTCAAATTCATACATCTGGTAAGAGACAGAATTGGGCTTTGACACATAATACCAAAGACTGTGCCTAGTGTCCTTCCAGGTGGAACTAAAGGACCCTCAGCTCAGAAGAAGACAGATGACCTATTCTGTCAGTAGACATTGTTGGCACAGGCTGATACTATAACCCCCTGATATCAAAATCCAAAGACCAAATCAAATTATCTTCAAGAATCCTCCCTGAGGACACCTAAAGGTCAGACATGCATAGACTTTGGCTACCATAATCTTCTACAGGATGAAGTCAGTTTCTTTCCTCTCCAGTTAAATATGCTCATGCATATGAGCTCCAGGAGGCCCATGAGGAAGCATTTTCCCATGCTTGAAATCCTGGTGGGACCCTGAGCCAAGAATATAACAATCATCGGGACTATTCGACACCATCCCAAAAATACCACCTCTGGAAGGCACCTGAGCTCTTCCAGACTGAAGTATTCCTAACGTTAAGTGTCACAAAAAAAGGAGGGACTTTCCTGGTGGTGCAGTGGTTAAGACTTGCACTCCCAAGGCAGGGGGCCTGGGTTTGATCCCTGGTCAGAGAACTAGATCCCGCATGCATGCTGCAACCAAGAGTTAGCATGCCACAACTAAGGAGTCGGCAAGCCGCAACTAAAGAGCCTGCGAGCCACAACTAAGGAGCACGCCTGCCGCAACTAAGACCCGGCACAACCAAATAAATAAATAAACAAATAAATAAAATATAAAAATAAATAAATAAATAAATAAGGGTTAAGTAAAAAATTGAGCAAGAAAAGAATCGGTGTAAGTTCAATCTGAACTGAGAGCAAGAGATTTCCATTCGTCTGCGTTATCATATGTAGTTGGGTGTAAAGGCATTTCTCACTATCTATCTTGTTCCTGTGTTTGGACAATCACGGTTCAGGAGGCAAGAGATATGACATTATCAGAATGGCACATAAGACAGTGTAGACAAAGGGGGATTCCTTTCATCCAAACAGACCAATCTAAATAAGTTAACTGAACTTATTTCGTCACTGATCACAGATGGCTAGGTTTGCATACTGAGGAATAATTCTATTTTGTGACTCCACATTCCACTGTGCATGCATATACTATAGGCATATGCTGCATTACTATAGGTTCCTTACACTAGGTTACTTAAGTGACTTTATAGCTAAGGAGTCCTGTACTCAGTATGGCACAAGCATAGGTAAGAAAATAGCAAAGGAAAGCAGAGGTCCATGTCAATTTCAAAGAATTTTCTCCAAGAACACATGAATTGGGACTCTCTCCAGACATACTAATATGAGCATTTTACCCCATCGTCTACCCAATCTAGTGGGTTTACTTCAATCCCAAGTTGGCTGTGGTCCCCATCACCACACCAAGCAGTGAGACGGAAGAGGAACTCCCCAGGCAGGAGAACCGTTAAAAATAAAGTGCCAAATGAACAAGGTTTAGATTTCCTGACAGGAAAGAAATGGGCAGGCTTCCCTGGGGGTTTTCTAGAAGACTTAGGATACTACATAAATGGCCAATGTATTTGGAAGAGATCTGCCAGAAGCTGCTTTCTGAAATAAAGAGACAAAAGTAGTGGAAGCTCCATCTCGCTCCAATTCACTTGCCTGGTGTCCTTCTCTGGATCCCTCGACAACCAAATCAAAACCTCAAGTCAAATTTCCACCAAGAAATGAGGGATTTGACTAAGCAGGAATGGAGAAGTAGTTGATAATTTTGCAGTGTAAGCAGCAATTTCATGACCACTTCAGTGCTTTCCAAAACACTGTATTAACATGGCAGTATTTTCTTATTTACTTGCCATAAACAGGTAGTAATCATTAGAGTAGAAAATATTACAATTTGTGCATCTATACATATTTCTTCTAATATGAAAAGGGTATTGTACTTTTCTGAGGGAGGAGACCAGAATTAGAAACTCAACAACTATTCTTCTTTGTGTGTGTGTGCCCTTGCTTTTTTAAACATGTATTTTAGGTTTTTCCTCTAGAGAGTCTTTTTAAATATGAATTCCTTAAAAGTGCCATTTCTTACCAACAGTAGATGCCAACATTAAAACTCCCTATCATGTTAAACTGGGTTTTTGAGTTTTCTGATCTTACTTTAAATGGGGTGAGGAGAGGAAGAGAGGGTATGAGCAAACATTTTAAAACCATAGCAAGAAATCCATGTGATGGCTACAACTGCTTTTAAGTACTCATATTTTAGGCCTGTCTGTGACAATGCTTCTTGGAAAAAATTAAAAAGTTCCCTCCCTCCAAGTAACATGCTCAAGTCCTCTTTTGCTAAAGGCACTCACTCATTATATAAATCAAACAAGCACACGGCACTAGACAAAAAGTGACTAGCAGCGCCTGGCGCATTCCTCTGCTCGAGCTAAGATGATTTGGGTGCATTGCATGCAGATGTCAGGTATTTTAATAAAGAGCTCCATTGTGCAGGCCCCACTGCTCCTCCATAGCTCCCAGCACTCCCCAAAAAGGGGGGCGGGCGGGGAAGAGGGGAAGAGCGACAGCCATTCCAGCTGGAGCTGGAACCTCGTCTGAGTCAGGAAAACCACAGCTCATAAGCAAAGAGGAAGCATAATGTTCTACAAGGACAAAACATTAGCAGAAATGTCACTCAGCCCCAGTTCCACATGTTGGCTGCCACGGCCTCTTCCTCCTAGCATGCCCGATTGATATAAATTCCATCTGCTCAGCAGCCAAGTGACAGAGAAGAAATACCGGCATCTGGTCTCCATTGCTGTCGGGTTTTTGTTCCATGTTAGACCTTAGCTAGAAACATATGAAGAGAGGAAGGTGCTGGCAAATGACTAAAAGGCTAAACTGGCATAAAGGAGACTTTCTGATGCTTTTCACACTTCCCTCTGGATTTTTTACATGGAGGGGGAAGGGTGTGACAGAGACTTGATAAACTAAACAGTGGGAGCCAATAGGCCTGAAGGTCATTTCATGTTTTTTTAGGCTGTGGGATTTTTTTTTAAAAACAGAGTTTTAACGTTAAAAATTATAAAGCACAACATTTAGTCCCCTTTCTGTCCATTTAATGCAAGAGAAGGCAAGTAAGTTGCATAAGAATGTTTTCAGCTAATATTTTTTTTTCCTTTCTCTTAAACATCCACTGGTTTGGACCCACTCCACAGGCACTTTATATTCTCCTGAGGAGTAGCTGA
Source organism: Mesoplodon bidens (assembly GCF_964165515.1). Lineage (NCBI taxonomy): Eukaryota > Metazoa > Chordata > Mammalia > Artiodactyla > Ziphiidae > Mesoplodon > Mesoplodon bidens. The sequence continues at coordinate 62,608,859 of NC_138162.1, read as the reverse complement.
AAAATGCCAAAACTCGAAACCACCAACTCTCTTTTAACTCTCAGCTGCCCAGAAAAGTATAAAGTCACTATCAAGCCTGAAACCATAGGGGAAATAAAAGTGAGTCTAAACCCCATTATGAAGGCTGAAGGCTCCAAGAATTCACTCCCACCTCATTCCAAGGTCATCATTTATTCATTTACTTGATCAGGAGACTGAGAAATGTAAAAAAGAAACATGGAAGCAGTGGCGGTAAGAGAGAACATGGGTATCCATTTTTCTTTTTTTCAGTGTCCATTATTTGCATGTTTGCAAAGCAATAACAACGAGAACGGCTCCCTTCACAAGTATGACATGGAAAGGGTGTTTTGTTTGTTTGTTTGCTTTTAAAGATTCAGGTCAGGTCATAAACTTGCTTTGGAAAGCAACTATGAGGATTAATCCTGTTAAGTCATCCTCAAAATATGACAAAAGAAATGTATAATCTTTTCAGCAAAAGAATAGAAAAGAGATTAAAAGGACATTTTAACAACTGTACTATTTGAGAATTCTGACTTGAGCCTCACCTAAAAACCAGAAGGGAAAAAAAAAAAAAAAAAAAACAAGAAAACATTGCTACATGAAATTGTGCGGCGAATTAAGCTGCTTTTTCAATTTCTTCCTTTTCTATTTATCATTTGGTGAGCAGGTGAAGTGAAAACACCATGCATGGTAAGAGAAGTGAATCATGATAAAGACAATAATATTAAATAAGATGACAAAGAAGCCAGTAGGAACAGAGCTGATGACACCCTCAAGGCTGTCAGTCCTGATAGCTATGGGTGCTAATGACTCAGGATATCGCAATGAAGTACAGAGTATGACCTACCGCCCAACACCCAGAAGCAGAAGTAGATTTACCATTGACCTAAAGAGGCTTCAGCTTCATGTCCTTCATCTGACCAGGCCCTTAGTATTTCAGGGAGCTGTACAAAGTTCTAGGTTGAGCGGGAAAGCCAGGTTGTAACCAAGAAGGATTTCTATGTATGCATTTCCGGTAAATTCCCTAAGAAGATGTTAGAAGAAGGCCTGAATCTCCGTGACTATAGTAATTTTCTATTTTTTCAGTTGATTTCTTATTCTAAATATACATTCACTGTTGTACCTAAAAATTATTAAAAGTTTAAATTAAGTAACAGATTTGCTAAATGGGACTCTGCTGTTTGTATATGTAATAATCCTTTGGAAATGTTTTACATACTTTCAATAATCAAATGTCATTAAAATAACACCCACTGGGTGAAAAAAAATAGATCACCCCTAAACAACATACTTTCACTGCCTCAAGAAACATAAAAATCCTGGCTGAAAAACTTAATCAATAAGACTAAAATTCCTTGAATACAAATACAACAGAACAATACTAGGAGATAACATGAACTGTTCATTCTAATTGGCTTAAAGACTGGAAGATCTTTCTAAGCCTGATTTAAGAGTCAGAAGCCAATCAAAGGTTAATAAACCCACTTGAAAAAGAAAAAACCTGCAAGGCAAAAACAAATACATATAAAATAGATAACCAACAAGGACCTATTGTATAACACAGGGAACTATATTCAATATTTTGTAATAACCTATAAGGGAAAAGAAAAAAAAAAGATACATATGTATGTACCTAAAAAAATAGATACACATGTATGTAAAACTGAATCACTTTGTTGTACACTTGAAACTAACACATTATAAATCACCTATACTTCAATCAAGCAATAAAAAATAAAAAGAAACCCAGACTAAGAAAACAAAAAACAGAAACAAATAAAAAACAAAAACAAATGAAAAAGCAAAAACAAAGTAAAGCGATAAAGACCAACTAAGAACAATATTTGAAATATAGACTACAGGCTAATTTCCTTAAGATATTTCAAAAAGGATTAAGAATAAATACAAAAAAAGATTTACAATGAGATTAGAAACGTATGAAGAAATTGAAAAGACATTTTGGAAAAATGGAAATGGAAATGACTGAGAATCATAAAAAGAGTAAACCTTACTCATTATTAAGAGAAATGTAAATTAAAGCAATGCACTACCATTTATCCCTTATCAACTACCAGAATGTCAAAGATCAAAAAATTTGTTTCAACACCTAGTCTACCAGTGCAAGAGGGAATAGGCCCATAAATTATGATATATCCATACAATGCGGGTGTTCAGAAAGAGTGAGGTAGTTCTTTATGTGTTGATATGAAAATTGTTTACAAGATGTATTATTAAGTGAAAATGAAAAGTGTGGAATAATGTGCTGATTGTATCCTCCCTCACCATTTTTATTAAACAGAAGGATATGTGTGCTTTATATGCAGAGACTATTTCCAGAACTCTACTCCAATATCAAAGACTTACTTTCAACTGTATATTCCTTTGCATATTTTTTTTTTTACTATAGGCATCTATCTCTTTCTAAAATGTTATTACTTTAAAAATGTATTCCAGGGCTTCCCTGGTGGCGCAGTGGTTGAGAGTCTGCCTGCCGATGCAGGGGATGCAGGTTCATGCCCCGGTCCAGGAGGATCCCACATGCCGCGGAGCGGCTGGGCCCGTGAGCCATGGCCGCTGAGCCTGCGCGTCCGGAGCCTGTGCTCCGCAACGGGAGAGGCCACAACAGTGAGAGGCCCGCGTACCGCAAAAAAAAAAAAAAAAAAAAAAAAAAAATGTATTCCATATAGCGGAAACAAGAGTCTATCATTCTTGAACTTATAACTAAATACTTTTTTATTTTTCTTAGTATCTTCTGTCACTCTACCTACCAGACAGTATAAACTCGTATAGGAATAGTTATCCTTGCCCTTATCAAAGTGAGTAAAAAGACTTCATTCTGGGTTGTTGTTTGTTTCTGAACCTTCTTGAAAATTTAAGATTCTCACTCTTTTTGGTCTTTTCAGATTGCTGTGCACTTAACAACAAATAAACAAATACATACATAAATAACTAACATGTATATATGGGGTATATGTGTGTATTTCTATACCCAAATTATATAAATGCATATATATAGTTCTGGGTATTAGAAATTTGATCATTTTCCATTTCATTACACTCAGTGAGATAAGAATAGCAAAGATCATTTGAAGGGTGAATCCATTTCTAAATGATAACTTAACTGATATAATGCCTAACTGATTTATTTCTTTGGAGGATTTATTTTAAAATCATAGTCTGTGTTCACAAACACTGGGATTACTTCCCAGATACGGTTTAATGCTTTTTTTTGCCTTGTGATACCTTACTCTCGGCCATTTCCTAAGCCGTGTCAGAAGAAATCCCATACTGCCAAGACATATTCTCAGACAAAGAAATGTATGACATTAGTCACTCATTAAAAAAAGGCGATAAGCAATCAAAATGTTTTCCTATCTATACCCATGGTATCAGCACAGTGTATGGGAGACAGTATATGCCTATAATTTATTGCTTGAACTCCCCCTTGATATGACCATGATATGCCAACAGAAAGTGAGTTCATAAAAAATAAACTCTCTTTCATTCTCTCAACATTAATTTACTGAGGTTGTATGATGTACTCAGAATGTGGATACAGCAAACAACACTGAGAACTATCCATCAAAGAACTTATAATCTAGTAGCAGAAACAGACAAGTAAAGAGGCAATTACTGGAGAGTAAATAAAATTGCCATGTGGGCACTTGAGGTGGTACAGCCAAACACCGAATACAGAGAAATGTAGCAATTTCCTGGAAAAGTGATGGCTAAGTTGAGACCTACAGGCAGGTAGGAATTATCCTGGAGAACTGTTGGAAGCAGCCCATTTTAGGCAGAGATAGCAGAGGCAAGTGAGCACATGTCCAAATGAAGGAACCACAAAACTGCCAAAGGATTTAAGGGGCAGTTCCCACCCTCTGAATTACAACTTAAGCTTCAGATATAGGCAGAATACCACACCTGATGGGTCCACTAACCAGATCAGGTATGCTAACCCCAAGTTTGCAAACATCAGAGGATGACAGATGAGGCAATAACAGTTACGTGCACGTGTAGCACCAAGGAGACAAAAATGTTGTATTTGCTGCTGGTCACCTTCACCACCCATTGCCCACTGCCCCATCCACACCATGGCCCTGCTGTGCGGTCTAAGGGGGAGGTCTTATCATCTCTGGCCCCAAACGCAAAGCCACCTTTCTTACATTGTATGAGGTGTGTGGCTGCTTGCCGTGAAGCCCCAAAACACAACCTCCCTGAAGTTGGGGGACTTGCAACAATACAGCTGCTGGGGTGACTGAATAGCTAAAGGGACCTACATAAGCTTCCACAGCAGGCCAGAGCACCACTCCTCCATGAAAGACAACTGATGGGTCAAATCACCAGGGAGCTGCCTAAGAGTTATTAATGGTGACAGGTACACTACCTGGGAGACAGGTTGAAAAGGGAAAAAGATTATTTATAAGCGAATAGTTAACAGCTGTACCTACTGCTAAACATTACATGGATGCCACAAACTGTAGAATTCAAATCCTGGGTTATTCAAGCACGAACAACTGCCTGTCACCCAAATGCAATGCATCGCTACAAATTAAGGTGGGAGAGATGAGACTTTGAGATGTTGCCTTGCCTTAGGAAGGCACTGTCATCCTGGAACTTGGATAGGATGTGGAGAAAGGCAGAGATAACCATCAAGTGAATTATGGTTCTTAATAATAATGATGAATTTGCAAGAACAGCTTTCGGATATTTCCTGAGGGCTTTAACAACAGAACAGATGCGAAATGCATCTTGTATTTTTGAGAGTGAACTGGAGTTGGGAATGCAGGGAGACTGAAGCGTCATCTTGGAAGAGTAAAATTAGAAGAGAAAAAAAATCAACCTCAATGAGAAAAAAAAATTATATAAGTTTGGTTTAAAGAATAAAATTATTGGACTAATTATTACTGGAGATAATTTTTACTGTATTTTCTATATGAGTAAATATAACATCTGCCACTTTGATATGAACTAATATTAATGCTACTCTAGCATGACTCTGGACCATGAACTAAATACATATGTACTATGGAAAGTATCTCATGTATTAATAGTAAGAAAATCAACAGTGGAAGTGATCTTCCCAAGTCAGTGTTCTGAAAAGCCTGGAAACTCAATATATATTGAGTTGAAAATCTATGAGAATAAATACCTCAACAAATTCTTATATTTTCCTTTTTATAGGATTTGAAAATTCCTAGGACCATATGTATTTTTCTACCACTACGATACAAGAGCTGTCAAGAGACGGAAAAGAAAAAAATAAAGAGAAAAAAGTAATATTCAGGAGTTAGTCTCATTTTAGAAAACATACAATATATGAAGTCATATATTGTTAATGGAGTATATATTAGTACGAGCTTTTGGAGAACACATTAGGACACACTCAGAAAATAACCACAATAAATGCAACTACTCTTACCTTCTCTCCATGGTAACTGTTAAGTGAAAAAAGCAAGAAATAGAATGCTCAAACTGTATGCTATTATTTGTGTAAAAAAAGAAAAAAAATATTTATATGCACACAATTATAGACTATCTCTGGAAGGTATACAAACACATGAAACTAATAAAAGGGACTGCAGGGCTTCCCTGGTGGCGCAGTGGTTGAGAGTCCTCCTGCCGATGCAGGGGACGCGGGTTCGTGCCCCAGTCCGGGAAGATCCCACATGCCGCGGAGCGGCTGGGCCCGTGAGCCATGGCCGATGAGCCTGCGCGTCCGGAGCCTGCGCTCGGTAACGGGAGAGGCCACAACAGTGAGAGGCCCGCGTACCGCAAAAAAAAAAAAAAGAAAAAAAAAGGACTGCATCTGAGCTGAACAGCAGGGGTACCTATGTGTATATATTACCAATTCAAAATATAATTTTTTGTAAGTACCTACCTACTGACCTAAAAATTCGATTTCCAAATACTTATTCTACAAACACCCCAACAATCACAATGATATGTATGTACAAGAATATTCCCTAAAACAATGTTTGTAAAGTCAAAACACTGGAAACAACCCAAGTATCATAAACAAAGGATTATTTAAATAAATTATGCTGTATCCACACAATGGAAAAATGATATAGACGTTAAAAAGAATGGGTAAGATCTATAAATACCAACAAGGAAAGAGTCCTGTATTAGTTTCCAAAAGCTGCTGTAACAAATTACCACAACCTTCATGGCTTAAAACAAAACAAAACAAAATTTATTTTCCCACATCTCTGGAGGCCAGAAATTGAAAATCAAGAGGCTGGCAGGGGTGTGCTCCCTTCAGAGGCTCTGGCGAAAAAATCTGTTCCATGCCTATCTCCTACCTTCTGGTGGCTGCTGGCAATCCTTGGCTTCCAGGCACATCACTGCAATCTCCGCCTCCACCTTGACATCACCTTCTCCTCTGTGTATCTGTCCCTAATCTCTCTGCCTCTCTCTTTTAAGGGTACATATGATGGTATCTAGGGCCCACTCAGATAACGCAGGATTATCTCCTCATCTCAAAAATCCTTAAGCACATCTGCAAAGAACCTTTTTCCAAATAAGGAGACATTCATAGGTTCCAGGTATTTGGTGTGAACAGTGGGAGTGGGGAGGGAAGCCATCTATTGATCTGTCACAAAGACTGGGATATACCATTAAAATTTAAAACAGTAAGCTACAAGAGTGTGTGTGTGTGTCTATATGTAAGATGAATTCATTTTCAATAAAATTAATAAGACTTTTTTAGTACTCCATATGCATAAAAACATATGGACTATAACCAAACAGTTAAAACAGGGGTTGTCTCTGGGGGAAGGGGCTAGGAACAGCTTTCATATTTTTGCATTACATATTACTGCAATGTTTGAATTTTTATATCAATCTTGTATTACTTTCATAAGCAAACAATGACAACAACACTTATTTAAAAAGAAGCTTTGATATATTTTGACATTTTCCCAAATTATCTTACCTAACTCTGCCATGTTTTTGGTTCCTGTTGAGGAAAAAAGGTTTAGTCAAACCCTTATAATAGAAGATAATTACCAATTGTTCAGTGGAATAAAATTTTATAAATATTAGATCACAATTTCCAAGAAGAGCATTCATAAAATAGGCTGCCAGTTTCTAAGAAGGAAAGGTTTATGCTTAATGGGACCTTCTACAAAGGTCCTGACAACTATCCCAGTAAAAAAAATCCAAACCCAAATTCTATGACCTCTTCCTCAAAAACCAAGGATTTTAAACCATTTCTAAGGTTGACCACGCATAGGCATGAACTGCTGAGTGGTATTAGCTGTCCGCCTTCCTTTTACTTAATTCTTCTCTTAGCAGGTATTCTCACTGAATACAGCTTCATCTCCAAGTCTTCTTCCACTTACAACATTCAGTAACAATATCTTCACCATACTGAAATATTCTGGAACAAAAGTTCCCCAAATCATTGTATATTTCTCTACTCCTTTTATTCCCTTCCTTGAGAATTGCTAAGCACTATGAAAGTCAGCTGGGGTTCCCTGGACTCTTTTCCTTTGGCCTGTATAAAAACTGAGCAATGTCTTCTCTGTCTAGAAGAGAAGATGACAGTCAGGGTGAGCTTTTATAGCAAAGATAATATTGTGCTAAGCAAATCTGTCAAGAGTAGGAAAGGCACTTAATACAGGGAAAATGGAAACCATAACGCAGAGAGAATTGTCTGCACTAACTTTTCTCATTTGCTCTCGAAAGTCTGTGAAGTGCCTACTGTGTGAACGGTCACAACGCCAACACTGGTGTGCGGCACAGTTTGGGCAGAACTTCCGGTGTCTGAGAAAGTGAGGGGGATAGACCATGTTTACTAACAGCAGACTGCTGCTCTGTCGTGAGGCCCGTCAGCAAGCCGAGGCGCGAGAAGGGGCAGGAGAAGAACGCGAGCTGGAGAAGAACGCGAGCTGGACAGGTGTCATGCAGAAGCAGTTCTGCAGTCAAGGCTCCCGGTGCCTGGAAATTAAGGATATTGTCAGATCTGCCAAGAGGAAGATTTAAGCAATGAGCAGGGAGGGGGCGGGCGGGGGAGGCGGGCGGATTACGAAACGTGCCACCCACCTCCCATTGGCACTATCAGTTTCATACGCTCTATAAAGACAATCAAGTGTTTCCAGCCTCCCCTGAGATCAAGAGGAGACAGTGATTATGAAAATAATAACAGTTTTAAAAATTACCTAAACGTTCTAAGGGAGCTTTGAGCTCTTGCTTCTGACGGTGTTCAACACGCGCAAGCAGGAAGGCAAAAAACAAAAACAAACTGGCAGACCACAGTAGCCTCAGTCTGAAAGGCCACTCCAGGGCTACTTAAGCCAAACACCCTCTGTGAGTTTCAGCGGTTAAGCAAGTCCCTCTTCTGGGTGGCATTCCAAAGGCACCTCCTTCACATGTGCAAAAACAAGAAACCGGCACAAAGATGGTACAGCAGATTTCTGTGTGAGAGACTGTTTCTGGGGGGGAAAGAGCAAAAAAGAAGGACGAGAAAAGCTTTTTTTTTTTAAACAAAACCTGCCTACAGACACTGGTGTGCAATGCCAAGTTTGTTAAAGTACAAGTGTAATTTACTTTTATATAAACATAACTTCACAGAGCTATCAGTAGGTTCCATTTCAGTAAAAACAAACAAACAAAAAGAAGCTGCAAAAAATAATTAAAAAACATATGGTGCAAACCCTGGCTGTGTTTATTTTATGACAGTTAACATTATTTACAGTGTGATCTGGTCAGAATTAATACTCAAAGGGTTATACACAAAATATGCCCAATTTTTCTTCTTGACCATGCATGCCAGCAGTTCTGTCAACCCACCTAAATGAATTTGCCTGGAGAGCTCTTGGATTCCCCCAAAGAAGTCAATTATATTTTTAACATGTTATTTTATTCAAAAGCCTTGAGTAATACCACCTATAAGCTGCCAACAGCAATACAGGAGGAGGCTCACCCTCTCTCTCTCTCTTTTTAAATAAGAGGAAAGTTTGTCAAAAATGCACTTTAAACCCTGCCATTAGCTGCAACAGATTCTTTAATTGTTCACTTCATTACCTCAGTTGGTAATATGTATTAATAAGTTTAAAAGATTCCGGTTTGTTTTCTTCTGTAAGAACACAGCTACTACACTCTACACTGCACATTCATTATCCATATATCCTGTTGAGAAAAACTAATGTAAACAGCTTCTCCTTGCTATTGGAACGGCTTTTGGAGGTGCTGACTACAGGATGTGCCCAATGGGACGTCACGACAAGAATTTTTCCCTTTACATGTTTAATTGAGAGGGTATATAATAGCCAAGAGACACAGAAACAGAAAAAGCAAGAATTAAGAATAATTCTTGCAACGGAAATCTTAAATTTTCCCCAGCCCTTTTTATGAAAAGATTATAGTATTTTATTCCCACTGAAGCCTTATATTAATATAAATACCAATATTTATAGGACCAGGTGGTGTTTAGTAATTTGAGCTGCAAGAGAAAATGACTGCCTTGCTTCCTGGGCACCCCGAAACAAGGCACCCCTCCTCCAGAGCGGGTGCAGCCCACAACCTATCTTTCCAGTGCTACCAGCCACGGGAAACGGCTTCTTGCAATGGTGTTGCTGGAGCCGGCTAGCACCAGCCCAAGAGAGCTGACTGTTAAAGGTTTAGGAATTTTTTAAAGCTGGTTGTCAAACATAGAGATTATTAAAAATGAAACTGTATAAACTTACAATTAAAGAAATGATATTAAAAATAAAGGTAGTAAACACTCAAAGCTCATCACCTCACCTATATTTTACTATTACCTGTGCTCTTGAGATTATTTACTTCTCTTTACATTTTTTGTTTGGTGGAAATACTATATAATAATGTGCTGCTACATATCTCTTCCCAACCCCTGTGTTCAGTGACTTGTGCTGAGAGGCTGAAATCAGCCACTGTGGGCTATTTTCACCATAGAAATCAGCAAACAAGGCAATTCGAGTCTTTTTTAATTTACAGAGCTGTTGTAATGCATTTACCAACATACCACGAGCTTCTCCTGAATAATGGATGACTGTCTAGTTTCAAAACTTAGACTTCATTTGAAAACACACATTTGTTTAAACTTTATAATCCCATCTGTACCCATTTGAGAAGGAGAAAGAGAAGAGAAAGAGATAATTTTGCTATGACAGATTTTTAAAAATAACTATAAATTTTATTTGAATCACTTATTTTTATGAAGTCTTGTAAAATATAACATGGAGCATGATTTCCGGATATGAAAAACATTAGATATGACAAATGAAATATACGGTTTGTGCCTTGGACAGGAAACACCCTGCACAGCCTCTAGAAACAAATACAAAGATTAAGTCGCAGACACACATGTTTTTAAAAAAATTTTTTAAATGCCTGGATTATTCTGTGTTTATAATAAATTAGTAAATGAGATTCTAGCCACTGCAACTCTTTTTGTATATTTTTTAAAAAATCTATCAATTGATCTATGATATAAATACACGTAAGGACTAAAGCATAGGAGATTGAAATAATTCTGAATCAAAGCCAATGAAAAAAAGACAGCTTATAGGTGTTAAGATTTAAGAAAAATTGAGAGATAAATTACTTTTGCTTAAACATGTAGCAATAGCTGTTAAGACGAAAATCAGGATGAATCAAATACTCATATTCTTGAAACTAAATCTGGATAGGAATAAAAATCTCCCTATTTGCATTACATGGTACATCCACAATCTCATTTTTTCAATCCCTGGTTTATAAACTTAAAACAAACATTACATTTTTCAACACTGCTGCTATTTGTAAATCATCTACTAAAAGGAAATACACTGAAACTAAATAGCAAGCCATTCAGAAATTTTACAAATGCCAACAAGGAAAAGAAAGGCAGGATAAATATTACTAGAGTTAAAATGAATGTTTTATAGGTCTTTCTACAGCAGCTAGCAAAATTTTATAGAAGTGAATTTTATTAGAGAGAAACACAGTTGAAAAATCAAATTTTAAGACAGCTGTTCTTATGAGTAACATAGGACATTTCAATGTAACATTAAAAAATATGTCTGACTTCTAAAATTTGCTTTTAAAGACATCTAAATCTACATTAACACAGATAGACTTTGATTGTGACCATTAAATAAATCAATAATTATGTACATGCTTTTAAAAATAGCCTCATACTAAATGAATAATTATTATTTAAAGATAAACATTACATAATGTAAAGAACTCTAGACATGATATCAGAATATCTAAATTTGAGTACTTAGTTTTGAATGCTGTGAAGTTTTTTCGCTATTACCAGCTCTAAGTTTTAGTTTGATAACATATAAAACAAAATTAATAAAGCTTGCTTTATCTACTCAATAGACCTCCATGCTAAATGAATCAGTACAAGTGAAATCTCTTTGTAAGCTTCAAGTGCTATGAACCCCAAGAGCTAATCAACAGGTTCTTGTTACTCTATTTATCATCTTGGTGGCTGGAAGGGCCATCCACTCTGAGTTAGGAGAAAAATATCTCTTCCTTGATCTAAGATTGTGGAAGTCTTCCTGTTTTAGCTTCACAGTAATTGAGATGACCATGAATAAAAGAATCACACAATAGTAGGAATGGAACATCTAAACTATGCAACCTAATTCTATCTGATTTGTACCTAAGGTTGCAAAACCACGTTGCTTTAACTGTTAAAACAAAAAAACAAACAAACACAAGAAGATCATTTTTAAAAATCTGCCTGTCTCTCTCTTCCTTTGTTATTTTCCCTTCCTTAACCTCTCTTTTTTAACTGACCATAATATAAAATTGGGATATATTTTGTCATTTATTATATATAAGTTTATGTACCCTAGTCTTAAATTAAATGATAAATTTCATACTTTTCTTCCCGAAGAAAATCACGCACTAAGGCTGCTTTTTCTCCAAGTCCCTCTCTTTATTTTCTTTTGTAGTTAAATCACATGCCCTTAACAAAAAACCCAAACAACAACACAAAATGTTCTCCATCCACGTATAAGAAGAACAGAGAAACCATGGCCAAACTAATTTTCTACTCATTTAACAGGAAGAAGCCTTAATACACTTTCATAAATAATCTAGACATGATTTCTACAAAAAATATTTACAGGGCTTCTCTGGTGGAGCAGTGGTTGAGAGTCCGCCTGCCGATGCAGGAGGCGTGGGTTCGTGCCCCGGCCCGGGAAGATCCCACATGCCGTGGAGCGGCTGGGCCCGTGAGCCATGGCCGCTGAGCCCGCACGTCCGGAGGCTGTGCTCCGCAACGGGAGAGGCCACGGCAGTGAGAGGCCCGCGTACCGCAAAAACAAACAAACAAACAAACAAAAAAAACAAACCCAAACATTTACAATATGTAGGAGTTAAACCCCTGATTATGACCGGAACTATTAAAAAAGCAGCAAAACTTTTATACTCTGGCTCTGAAACCTGGACCATAAAATGCTTTACAAAGGAATACTGATATTACCAAATTTTTCACTTTTATCAAAATTGACATACTTCTAAATATAAAAAAATAATCTCAAAGAAATACCTGTAAAACTAAATTCTCAAAAATCCTAAGCAGATGTTGAACTCTGAGAAATGAAACTAGGAAATCCAAACTTTGAAACAATTTGCTTATGGCGAAGTTGTCCATGTGCTTTTAAGAGATGAGATGAAACACTTCTTGTCACTTAATCATCTTCACAAGGATTAGGGTCAAGGGGGGACTGGGACGAGGCCATGAATTTTAAAGCAACATATTAAAAAAAATAAGAATTTCAAAGATGCAGTCTCATTTCATATTAATGTTCCTGCACAGAGGAGTAGGAATTGTCTAAGAAGTTGCACAGATGTCCTATGCTCACTGCAAACATAATTAAGTTCCAAAATCTCACCAGTTCTTGGGATTCCCATATACCCAACCTTGAAGCCTGGAATCAATCTACAAGCACCTTCTCTCTCCTTCACCTACCGAATTCAGTTAGCAGTGGTTTTATCTAATACTGCTGTTTACTCTCTCTGCCACTACCCTAACGCCAGGGTGATTTCTACTTGAACTACAGCGACAGTTTCTAACTAGAGTCTGGCTCAGGGCTCCCCCTCCTCAGTTCCACATAGATACCACTATCAAATGAAGCCTCCTAAGGCACTAGAGTCTGGTGATCAATGATTGCAGTACTGGCCCCCCAATTGTTCAGGCTTCCTTGTACACATGTCCTGAAATAATCGTAATCACCCCCTACTCTGGCCCTGGGTTTTGCGTATGTGACTTGCTGTGGCCAATGGGATTCTAAAAAATATGAAGCCAGCAGATATTTAGAAGTGCTTGCGCATGTGGACTTGCCCTCTCCTGCTGCTCTTCAGAACCCTGCAACTATCTGCATGTGAATAAGACCAGGCTAACTGGCTCAATGATGAGCTATACTACAACCAGTTACCACCTCCCTCTCCCAACAGTCCCAACCCAACAGCCAGATGTGTAAATTAGGCCATCTGACACCAACCAACCCACACCCGCCTCCATCCTGTCAAAGTACCAGTTCACTGCAGAACATTCCAGTTTGACCCACACACTTGTGAACAACAATAAAATAGTGGTTGTTTTAAACCACCAAGTTTGGGGTGGTGTGTCACACAACAGTGGATAACTAACATACTCATTACTTACTTAACAAGAATTGACTTCCAATGAAATAAAATGCTTTAACTTGCCAATCAATACCCTTGGTACTCTGGTTCCATTCCACATTTCCAAAGCTCCCCCAATGGTCCTCTCCAGGATTCCATACTTCATTCTTACTGATCTTGTTAAGGGCATGTAACATTGTGTGAAAGTACAAAATGTGGATGAAATTTTATAAAGGCCATCTAAAATACCCAACGTGAACTTTCTTGTGAAGTTTGGCAATTTCTTTTCTGCAGAAAGTCTTAAAAGAAAATCACTAATAAGCTAAGGTATATGAATTTCCATTACATCTAAATCAGTGTTTTTGGCCTCATAATTTAAAACTCGTGAAAACACAGACTTTTGTTTTTGTGTTCCTCTCTTTTCATAACCATGAATTGCAGAACCTATTTGACATGGAGAAAAAAGCATTCCCTTCTTTCTCTCAGAGTCTTGTTTTTAAGCTCTGTCCACAGAAACGATAACATTAATAAAGCTCTCTATTTTTATTCCATAAATACTTCACAGCATTCTAACTCAAGCTAATATTCTACTTCAAATAAAAAGAGATGAATCTTCACATTTTTATTCTTTTCCCCAAAGATTTATTTGGGAATGAAATAAGAGAAAAATTTGGAAACATTTTCTAAGGCAAATTTCGGGTTTTGTTCTAAACTAAATTTTTATTAACAAAAACAGTTTTTAATCTGTTTATATTACCTGTCTGTTTTACACACTGGTCTGCATGTTCCTCAAGGTTAGTTCAGCTTTATGCGGAGAACTCCCTCTATTTAATATATTATTTTTATCAAAACTAAATATTTCAAGTATGACACTTAACATATTAGCATCTCCCAATCTCACTAAGTTCTATGCTGCTCACAAACACTAACTACAAAGCGAAAATTATATGGCATGTTGCAGAGCTCATTCTAAGCAGAAAAATACTCCTGAAACATGTTTAGAGGTTCTAGACTTAACATAATTACTTAGGTTTTTCAACTACATACTCCAGATAAGGGAAGATGTATATACCATTCACATATTTGTTCTGTAGGAAAATATGCTTTAATTCTGTGAACACTGTTTCCAAAAGAATACATAGGCAATGACTAAAAGGACTATCTTTTCAATATATTCTATGAAAGTCTGATGTTATTCAACACGTAAGTACATTCGGTCTCCTTCCATCCCACTCAGAACACTGTAGAAGTATTATTTGCAAAACTTTAGAAAGTGTTCTTATATTTAACATCTGCATAGTACTCTTTCACAAGTACTGCTGTAAATAAGTGAGTAACAACAAAAGAACCAGGATCTTCCAAGCCCTCCTCAGCATTCAGATATTTACTATGTGAAACTGATTAAAATATCTATATCTCAAAAAATGAAAGAAAGAACACCATAGAAAACTAACACCTTCTTGTGTCACCACATAACACTGGCATTTAAATTCTACCATCTTGACTTTCTGTTAATATAAAATAACACGTGACAGAGAAGATAAACATCTTTTATGAAGAAACCCAATCCAACGTTTTTAACAAAAGCCAAACCTTGACTAAAATAAATGGCAACTAGACTCTTAGCAAGACATATTTGACCTGTGGCATAGCATAGGCAAATCTAAAAAGTTTGTGAAATCTAACTTTTCAGACACTTCTCAGGTCTGGGAAAGCACAACTTATACCCAGGATGCTGTTTGGACCTTCAAAGCAATCTGCTCAAGTGAATAAATCATACATGAAAACCCTATACACCATAGCATTCTTTATAAAGTTCCTTTTTAAGAAGTATTCCCATTCCAAGGGTGTGCCCCTTTCAGGTCCCAGATACCTTTCCATATGGGAAATATAACACAGTAAAGCTTCCTTCCATTTGGTGCCTTGAAAAACTTTTATGAAGAAGTTTTACTGAACATCTTTGATAATCTTGATACTCCAGACATCTCTTTGTCAAAGTTACCCTAAAATGTGAACCATGGAAATCATAATTTATAGTAATAGCCTGAATCTAGGTGTAAGGTGGAAAAGACAGAAGAGAGAGGACAAAGCAGATGGTGTGGTCAGATGGACCCTCTTATTGTGCTTCCAAAAATCTGAGACTACTTTCCACAAGAAGAATCTACTGACACCAGACTACCACCCTCTTAATTTTAAATATATATATATATATATATATATATATATATATATATATATATATATATATATATAAAACTTATCAGTCAAATAAGCATTCAGGTGAACTGAAATTCTATGTACTATGTGAAGAACTCTAACTAACAAAGGAATATAGACTAATTCCAAATTTGATGTTCTTTATCTAAATAGGCAACATACTTCAATATAAAACATCTACATTTTAATTGGCCCAGTTACTCCCCAAGTGGTGTTGGCAATAGTAATTCCACAAGAGATTTTCTTGTTCTAAGTGAGTGACTTCCTGGGTAGCTTTTGCAAAATGATCCTAATAGGGCTTAAAATGATCATATTTGGATTCTCACGAAAAGGGAATTTTAAAATAAGTTTTTATTAACTTGTCTGAGCATTTGTGTGTTAAGGAATTGGAAGGAAATGCATCTTTGCTGCTTAACTTCTGTGATCTAATAAATAGGTGAGTTTTCCATCATAAAGAGCAAAATTTCATTCACTGGAACTAAACTAAATGTTTTTAATTCAAAAAGTATGGGCCGAACTGAAAATTAATTTGGTTTAGTCAGTCATTTAATTGCAGAGTTTGAATTAACAGTACAAGCAAGATAGCTAGGGAATGTTTAAAATCCTTTAAAGCATTAACTTTTCAGGCAAGTTGGAAATATGTCCAAAGAGTCTATTTACATATAACTCATTATTGCACTGCTTACTGATTGTGCTTATATATTCATTAGAAAATGTACACGAATGGCCTCTGCTTTCCTTTAGCTTAACTTGAGCCCCAATCTCCACTAAACTGAGAGCTGTAACAGAGGGTCACGGTGCCTTTTTACCACTTGAATACTGCAGCCACTCAAGTAAATGTTTGTTGAATGAATACATTTTCCTGAACCCTCAAAATAGAAAAACAGAACAAAATACACACAACATAAAGGAAACTTATCACCTAATGAAATGTTAAAAAAGAGATGATGAATCAAATCTGAAACAAAGACTGTATCCTAAGTAAATAGAACACATTAAATTATACATTTAAGTTAGTAATAGTAAGTACCATTTAATTAATTTCCATTCTCCACCTCTAACTTGCCTATAAGTTTCTGGATTTACTTCCCCTAAGTTTTAGCCAGATGTCTCAATTCATTTTTCTTTATTAAAAATTAGTAGGCATAGTGAAGGAGATAATTTTACCTCTGTATCTGACCCTCCTACCATACAACTATTCAACATGTGTTTCTTTTGTTAACTCAAAGACACAATCCAGAGTAACAAAAAATTAATCTGAAATTCTCAAACTAGCAGAAGAGGTTTAGAGAAGCATACTTTGCTTATAAAAATTTTGGTTCAGGGGCTTCCCTGGTGGCGCAGTGGTTGAGAGTCCGCCTGCCGATGCAGGAGACACGGGTTCGTGCCCCGGTCTGGGAGGATCCCACATGCCACGGAGCGGCTGGGCCCGTGAGCCATGGCCGCTGAGTCTGTGCGTCCGGAGCCTGTGCTCCGCAACGGGAGAGGCCACAACAGTGAGAGGCTGCGTACCGCAAGAAAAAAAAAAAAATTTTGGTTCAGGAAAATACTAGAATTTTACATAAGGCAAACTCATGGCTGGAGAAAGATTTCTGTATAAGTACTGAAAATAATAAAGTCATTATTTGAACACTATACACTTCAGACTTTTTATTAAACCAGCTGACCTACTCATTAAGTCGAAATGCTAACTCTTCTCACACCACATATGAAAACATGCATATTATAATCAGGTATAATGCATGAGTATACAGGTCTCCATAAAATTAAAACAGAGAGAAGCATCTACTCCCGACAAGTACCAAGAATTACCTAAAACTCTGATTTAAAGTAAATCAAATATTTCTCAAATTTTTAAAATAATTTTTGTAGGTGGATTTTCGCAAGGCTTATTGGAGAGCGTCTGTCTGTATCAGACACAAGTGTAATTGACTACAAAAATCCATAAGCAAAGGAAGCTTAATGACCTTGGTTAATTAAAATGTGAAACTTCAGCCTCTTAAATTCCATGTGTATGATTTTACAGGAGGCTTCAGTAAGTCACTCTCTTGACAAGAGCATTCAGATTGCAGAGAAGGCTGCAAAGGCGTTAATGACATTTACCCGCCTAATAAGAACTGTTCACACTTCATGGTTTTTCCTTGTTACTGCTCAGGACAGACACTAGCACCTCATTGAAAGATCAGTGCTGCAAGGGAAAAAAGTCCCCTGGAGACACCTCAGACTTGAGGAAAAGCACTGAATCAGGTGATGCTACACAGATGACATGTTTGATTCTCAGGGGTTCTTACTCACCCTATGACCATGGATTTGAGGCTGTTAACACACAGCCAATCAAAACCCTCCCCCACTCCCAGAAGACAGGGCCATCCTCCTCTGCAGCAGGCAGAGTGAAGGGTAGGGAGAAAAAGAAACTTCTTTCAGGTGCCCTAGGTCTAACAGGATCCAAATGTCTTGTACTGCTCTCAGTCTCCATCAATGTGCGGCTGAATGAATAAAACACTGACCTTTTCACCTAAGAAACCACAATTTGAATCCAATGTAAAGACACCGGAGGATCAATGGACAGAGGCACTCATATTTTAAAAGCAATAAAGCACTGCAAAAAGGGAAAGGGGAAAAAAAGAGGTTTTTGCCGTGGATTTGGCCACAGATTCAACCCGGGTTTCCCTGGCTCAGCTATTATGAATTGGATCTCTGATTCAGAATTGAAAAGCTCCCAGCACTGCCCCTATGGATCTCAAAATCTGGCACGAGCCCATGGCTACTGCAAGCAGACATTCCCTCACATGTCAATATGTGGAAAAGTGATTCCTGCCGGTGATGGAATGATGGCTGACTCAATGGAATATACTCAGCATGAACTCTCATTCTGGCAGAGATGACAGGACACAGAGACAAAGAGCTCTTAATTACTCTTTCAAGGGAATTTAAGTGTGTTTTGTCGTTAATTTAAAATTTCTAAACCTGTGTGCTGTACTTTTAAAAGAAGCAAATGAATGAACCAATTTAAGGTGCATCCCCAGCTACCTACCTAATTCTGTGTCTTATCAACACACCGTAAAATAAACAGGCTTAATATTGACGGATACTCTAGAGGCAAAAACCTATGGTATAGATACTCTATGGTTTAAACGTCAATTTCTCTGAAGCCTGGCCTAACCTGGCCTGACCATAAGCCAATATTTTCAGTGGTCTGTGTTCCAAACATTCTCCTATTTATTCCACTAAGGAATCTGGGGGGAAAAAATGCCCGCTGTAGACAAGTATTCCTTCAGAATTGCATCCCAGAGAGGATGCAGTGTGCACCAGAGTCTTCGAATTACCACATTTACTCAACTGCTATTTTTAAAACCAAAAAGAAAAAAAAATCCACAGCAGGAAAAACATATTAAAATAAAAATAGAAAATACAGTAACCACATTACTCATACTAACTAGAAAGCTGCCTCTGACACTATTATTATGGCTTTGCTAAAGAGAGAAAATTACATGAGAACAAGGAAACCTCTCCTTACAGACAGGACCTTCAGTTCTCAAAGTTTCTAAAAAATGCTTTCCTGGGGGCTAGAGGTGAGAAATACACAGTAAATTGCAGATGAGCTCTGGAGAGTAAATGCATATCAACCAATATCTCCTTCTCTTAATTTGGGGTCTGATGTACTATGGTCTATTGTGACCATGCAAGGCATTGCACTGTTAACGCAAAACTACACTGTCCAGCCTACCCTCCAAGTCTCTCGTCCCAAGTTTACCTTGACTGAGGGAGAGAGAGAAAGAAAGAAAGAGAGGGGATACAGAGGTGACTCAGTTGCCACCAACAAATGAAAATACTTCCTCGATAGCAACAGGACCTCAGTGGTGAATTTCTAAAAATAACTGTTTATGAAGTTACTAGCCAGTAATCCACCTTTTTAAGTTTAAGTTGTTTAGCAGCAAATGTCAGGTCTGCGAACCAACAGAATCACTAGTCCATCCCCTTAGAAACGGATGGTGACGTAAACATCATGTGAATGAAGAACAGCTTCTGATCAACAGGCCCAGATTGGCCTAACAACACTCACCAACACCTCAGCTCAAAGCTGCTCACCCAACCGAAATGCAACGCTCTCCCTTAAACTAGTTCACAACTCTCCCCAACGTTAACTCTTCCTAAACGGAAAAAGGTTTATTCCCATCCCTTCTACTAAGTAACAATCTCTCTCTTCTTCCTGAAGAATCTCCTCTTTCAACAGGTCTTCCTAGAGTAATTCAATTTGGCAGTGGTCACTTTAATTCTACTAGCAAATGTATTGGCCCGCGTTCTATTTTCCAGTTGCTGCTGGCATTACTTCCATAGCTGTCATGCATGAATCAAAAAAGTGTATCTTTATTTATGTTTGTCCCATCTGCACAGATTTAGCAAAAGCTTCTAGAAACCTGCACAGATCCTCAACTCACTTTCTGCTTTTCACAGCCCTTCGTGATCTCACGTATGAGTATTTGAAATGTAGGTCACTCCAAAGTAACAGATGGTAGGCTAGGGTTGGGTCTTGAGAGCCTTCCCATGATTTTTGCTGTAGTCATCATAGAGCTCATTTCCTGAGCAAGCCCCTCTCATTCTCCACTTGCCGCTTCTGTCAAATTGGGGGAAACAATAGAAAAGGACACAGTAGCTCAAATAAAATATATGGACACGTAGAAGAATCACAAAGCTTTGTTGCTTTAGGAACTTAAGGGTTTTGGTGAGTGGGGAATTGGGAAATTGCTCAGCTTAAGGAATTAACATTTACTGAGCAATACTATGAATTTAACAAATTACTTCTCTTTATCCTCAAAACTCTATTATGTAGGTATCATCAGGAAAATGAGGCTCATAGAAATTACTGACTTTTTGCAAGGCTAGAGAGCTAACCGGTGGTAGAATTGAGGTCTAGACCCAAAGCTCAGGAACTTTCGACTTCAGATTCAACAAGGAGCATAAAAGAGTGTTGCTCTGGAGATCATATGGTTTAATCAATGCCATCACAGAGAACATCCATTTCAAGTAAATCTGAACTGGTTCTTACCAATGGCAAATGGCCAGTGAGCTCTGGGCTCATTTCTGCTCCTTCTGGGCAATACAAAAACCCTCCCTCCATCTCCCACAGACATAAATCCTATTCCATTAGTCACTGAATTCCATGCTAGAATTTGGTGAGCTATGTATTTCTACTTTGCAAGGGTAAAAGGAGGAATATTTTTATTTTAGCTCTGAGCACAAAACATCAAGCTACGTCCTTGGATATAACGTGTTTATTTTCATTGCTGTTCAAATAGTTAGCTCTTTGGCAAGGGATTCAAAAATTCCTGTATTCCATTTCCAGCTCTGACCCTGCCTGAGGCCTTCAGCTACGATAACTTTAAAACCAGGGATAATAGTCTCTGAAACTCTCTCTCTCTAATAGGGAGGTTAGGAGGATTGCTGGGATACCGTCTATACAATAGTCCAAGTGGTTGGGAAAACAGACACTGTAAATACAGTACACTGTCCTGAATCATCTGCTTTTGTATATCCCTGCCAAAGACAGGGGGATATTGACCATTCACACCTGTGATCCTTCTTGCCTGCAAGATTCACATATGTTGACATGATACAAAGCCCCCTTACACCACGGTGGTGATAATCCGATCTTTAGTTGGAGTCAAATAATCCCACTCTATGCCAATGCTATGGGTCATCTGTACATTCTTATAGTTTTGAGCTTAATTCCCATGATTTGTTAACAGATGCTTTTTCCTTGTGAGTGAAGGCTTCCTGAGAGATCTTTTCTTGTGTACTCAGTACATAGTAATTAATCAATAAAATTGGTTATTTAAAGGACTACCTAAATGAATTTATACCTAGATCCATTTTTCTTTCTGCTCCAGAAATTTCCTCAAAATCTGTGAGGTCAGATAATAGCCATAAAAAAAGGGTGCCTATTTTAAGTAAGTTTTACTTTACGCAATGGGGTGAAAGCCCAGATACTCTAATCATTTCAATAAATTCATCAAGTACTCATTCATTCTTTGCCAGGTGCTTGGAAGGGTATTGAAAGAGTTGATGAAACAGAGAAGTGCAATGGTAATAAAATGATAGTCATATATGGAGTTAAGTCATTACTCAAAAAAAAAGCACACATGCACACACCATGTAGTAATGGTTAATTTCCAGAAGAGTGCTGTGGGCTACTTACTGCACTAAGGACTTCATACACATCATTTGAATAGCCTTTATGATGAAGACACTTAGGTTTAAATACGTTAAATGGCCTATCTTAGGTGATGAAGCTATTAGAAGGTAAAACCAAGATTTATACCCACGTCTGTTCCACTCCAAAGTCCAAATGATACTCTCATGATACTCTCCCGTCTCTTATTTGTAAAATCAAGCATGTACTATGTACATATGTATATGCAAGTTTGTGTGTATGTATGTATATGCATAGGTATGTACGTATTATTTATTTGCAATTGAATATTAGCTACCTTTTTACCAGACTGGCTGGTAAGACACTCTGTTCTAAGAGGCATGGTGAAATACAAAATAACCAGGATTTAAGGCTGCTTTATGCACATAGTTCTAAAATGGCCAGGTTGGCAACAGTCTTGAGCAGCCTATATCATCGTCCTTTTCATCATCATGTTAACAGTTCACATTTACTGGATACTTAGCAAGCAGCATGACTAAATGCTTTATGTGCATCATCTTATTTTATCATCACAACAAACCCATGAGGTAGTTAATACAGGTGAGGGAGCCTAGCCTGAGGTGGGTAAAGACATGAGTCTATTTCACACACTTAGTAAGAACTGCAGCCAGAACTTAGTAAGAACCTGCCTTAACTACACTAATATTCTGCCCTAAGCTTTCCTGGCCCATTTAAAAAGAAGGCAGAATGCTGGCTATTCCACCACACATGAGAGGGGCACTGACCTGCGGGCATCCTGCAGGGGCAGAGGCACAGCTGGGAGCGACTGTTCAGTGGGACTAGTGTCCTAGCTCCCTTCAATCACATGGCCTAATCAGACGTAAGCTCTCATCAGTGACACGTGGAAAAGTGACCCACTCTACTTTCAGGCCTGGTCCATGAAAACCTCCCACACCACCCCTCTTACCCACCTTCTCTTGGGACTGCCACCGGGATGAGGAAGCTGAGGTCCCAGAGAAGGGCAGAGCCATAAAACGTCAGAGGCTCTAAACTACTACTCCTCAAATCCCCTCTGGGAGGAAAGTGTTCACCACCCAGGAACGTCGGCTGGTCTCGCTGAGAAGGAGAAAGAAATTCCTATTGCGCTAGGCCACTAGTATTTCAGGGTTTACTTACTAAAACGACTAACATTTATCCCATTAACTAATCGCTAAAATGTGCATATTCCTATCTTTTCCTAAGCACTGGACATCTGCAGAGAAACATGATTGGCCCCTGATACTGCCCTGCTGTTAACTGGTCGGACCTAGCTCTATGCATAGATGTAAGTGAAAAGTACCAACTTGAATTGGAGTTTACAACTTCATGACTTCATCCACGTTATTTCATCATTTTGCCATTCAAAAGCAAGAGAGATATAAAGGATTATCTCAATTTTAGAGATGAAGAAACCATGGGTAAGAATGGCACATTTTTCCATATTCACATAAATAATCAGTGGCAGTACTGAGACTTTAGCCCGATCTTCTTACTCAACAGCCAGGGCCCCCTTTACTATCCAACTTGATATCTTTTATGGACCGAGAAAAGAGCTACTTTGCCTCTGCTCCACTCCCTGCACATGATATAGTCAAAATCTTATTAATTAGGTATAAAACCTTTGCTTTTTTACACTCAATTACAAAAGGCATGTATCCCTGAAAAGGTAAGTCAAAGATGAGCATTTATAATGAAGCAAAATTAAGTATTAGATCTAGAGGAAAAGTCTGCGTCGTGGAAATCAGAGAACAAAGGGAATCTGAAACAAGGTGGAATATCTGGAAAAGAAAAGGAACGCAAAAGAGGAACCAATTTCACCTAATTTTGCCACTAAGCACTTCTCAGGTCTTCTCTGTTCCCCAAACCACACCACTTTGATGCCACAAGACTCTCACATATCACATTCTGGAAATACAGCTTGGTAGTCTTAAAAAACAAAGCCAGAAACCACCCAAACACTGCCCATTGAGTCAGAGACCCACGTTGGAATCAGATTTGAAAATTTCCTCCCTCCAATATTTAGTAAGCACTATTACATGCCAGGCTGGGTGCTGGGAGGTAGGTTACAGTTACAAACAAGAGGTAAGTGGTTCTTATCCTCAGGAAGCTTATAGTGCACCCACTGTGCCAATCTGCAGCCTCTGTGATCATGGAAGTCACTTGACCTCTCTGAGCTTCAACAACTACAAATGGTAATTCACTGGCAATATCTACAAAAGGGTGGTATAAGAAAGAGGATTCAAAGAGCGAAACATATGTGAACTTGCTCCGCAAAGGGCTGTTTAAATCCAAGTGTTTGCTTAATATTGATGTTTCCTACCACATGGATACCACAAACCACTTATTCTACACAGACCACTAGCTAGGGTGTGTGTGTGGGAGCTTCTGCCTCTCTTTTTACTGCCCTCAATGGCCCAGCTGCTATTACAGCCTTTGGTCCCCAGGACACCTGAAGAAAGACTAAGGGCCCTTGGACCAACTGAAGTCATTAGATATACCATGGGTTCCATGGTGAAATGTCAAGCTACATCAAGTGAAGCAGGTTTCTTTACCCATTCATTTAACAAGTACTTATTGAGTACCCTGCCTCTGTGGCATTCCCGAGTGAGGAAGCCAGGAAAAAAAACATTTTAACAGTTGATTGATTTTAAATTGTATTGGAGCTTGAGGGATACAGAATCCTGAGATAGAGCCACATGAGAAAAGACCTACATGGGTTAAGCTGGACTGAAAAGGTCTCCGTGAAAAAGTGGGTGGACACCTAAAGGACAAGGCATTGCCCATGTGGAGAGATGAGTAGGGGAGTCCAGGTAGAAGAATCCACACATGCAAGCACCCTAAGTTGAAGAAGAGTTCAGTGTGTTCAGGAATGGAAGACTTCTGATGAGCTTCACAGGAAGAGGCTATGAAGCGGGCAAGGTTGGTGGAAGCTACTTATCTATTCTCAGAAACCAACTTCTCAGAGCCTTTATTATGCTAATGTTAGCACTAGGCTCTAAGGAAAGGATCCAGGGTGTAGGTCCGCCTAATGCTCAGGTCGGATCTCCAGAAGACAAATGCACCCAGGATACTCTGGGAAATGTTCCTCTAGAGTGTTGATTGTTCTATTAGTTCTGATTGTTTCAAGACACAGGTGACTTGAAATGTGCATCACTGCTCATCCTCTCACCAGGCTGCTGGCACCTCAGCTAATTATTCAGAGTGTCTGATACGGTTCCCTGAATTCTGGCAGGACTCATTTGCAAAGGAGGAGATTGCCACAGATGGACTGGCGTATGAACCCAGGCAAGTCAGTTACACGTTCAAACTGCAAAGAGACTGTGTGAACACTTGATTTTTAAATGATTAAATTCAACAATGATAATCACCCATATTCTTATATCCTAGGCCAAAGACAAGGAAAATGGGGAAAGAACAGGACACTGCTTTTATTCACTGTCAATAAACGTACTGTGAGATATAGACTTGAAATACGAACAACTCTGCAGCAGCAGAAAAAAATATCTCATGTTCCGTTACAGTTTGCTTTTTAGGATCAAATTGCCTATTTCCTCCTTTTTTTCTGTTTTGTGAGAAAATGACTAAAATTTACTTCACTTTTCTGATACTTTCTGAATGAACACTTTAATTGGTACACAGGAGAGTACTGGGTTCTTCACCTTTAAGATACTACCTGGATTCTTAAGTCACTGTAGTCCAAGTCTTGCTCTGCATTTTACAGCCAGCTGGTTAGCTTATGAATCACACAGATAATCATATAAGTGAAAAGCAATTTTTATAGAAACAGTACAGGACCCTTGGAAAATATTGCTAGCCCCAAATAAATCTGTGCCACCACAATCAGCTCCCTTTCTCTTTTAATAACCTCTTCAAACATGCCTGCAAAGGATAGGTTTGAACGGCCAGCTCTTCTTCCCCCCAAAACCAAAAGTTCAAAATCAGATCAGACACTGCTATTCTTCTATATTCAAAACTATTTCTGAAACCAGAAGTGGCTGTGTTTATACATCAGGGATGTAGGTTTGGGCCCAGAGAGAGTTAAATTAATATCCTGGCTTCACCAGTTCAACTTACTGTACATCTTCATTTGCCCAGTAACACAATCTATAGCCAGCTGCTAACCAAGTCAATATGTGGTAAGACTAACAGCCACCCTAACTTGCCTTGATAATTATTCTCCTCTAACTGACATAATATTCAATATACTGTTGTTGAGAGCAATAATGCTAAAATTGATGCCTTGAGGGCTACAAGACAATTGAGTTTCAGCCAGATAAAATGACTTGTCCACTAATCGTGCATTATAGGGTTCCACAACCTTTGGATGCACATTTTATAGTCTACCTGCTCAAAAATGTTACATATAATTATATTCAAAGTCATCTGAGCATACCTTATCATTACCATATATAATTTTAAAAGTACTGGCCAATAATCAGATAACATTGCTTTAGAGAAAAAAGGTTTATTTCTATAGTCTAGCTCTTGCTTATTTTTTTTAATGAAATGAGCATTTTCTCACTATATAAATAACAGTAGTGTGTCCTTCAACCTCTTGCTTTTTTCCTAAACCAAGAATTGTTTTCACAAGAAACAAGTAGATGATAAATGCTGAATGACAAAAAGCATCATTTAAATAAAATCCATGACATCAGTACTACCAATAAAACAAGACAGAAACGAAACCCAGTGTTCCTCGAATATAAAAATCATCTACGATTTTCTCAAAACGTCAATTTCAGACCCTGAGTGTAGAAAACAGATTATATTAAATTTGAGACTTTCTCAAAATCTCTAAGACATTAATGAAAATTAATTATACTTTTTGCAATTAAGTAATTATCACAATAAGTGACAGGGTTCTTTATTAGGCAGTATTTCACCCCAAAATAAGAGACTATAAATATTAGTTTGTGGTTTTGTTGAATTTTCCTCTGAAATTTAATTTCTCTTGTAATTTTGTATCTTTAAATCCTAGGCCCTCACACAAAACTAAATATGGAGTACATTTTCTATGCCTATGTTACAGTTACGTGGAAATGCTGAGAAAAAATGAACCCCTAAGTAATAATTTCAAGTAAAACAAAGAACAGGCACCGTTCAAGGCAGAACATTAGGACTACAGCACAGAACAACAAGCAGGTGCTGTATTTACTGCCATCAAAATGCTACGGGACACTGGGTTGTTACGATGGCAATTAATCACAGTCATGTTCGTATCTCCGTGTTTCAACAGTAAGAGATCATGTGTATGGTCCAGCTATCTCAGGCAAAAATAGACACATGGAACTGAAATACAGCATTGGTGACAGAACGAAGCATTGCATTGGAGGCAGTAAAGATGTGACGAGGTCAGGGCATGTACTACCCTACACTTTACAAAGGAAGGAGTGCTTAGCCAAGCTGACAGTGCCATTCAGAAATCTGCAAGAGGTTTGTTCCTTCCTGCAGGGTAGAACCCATCCCAAATGGACATTAATAATCATGTGTGGAAACAACCGTAGAAAGACGTGGCACTGTGTGTGTCTCCAAATTGGCCTAAGCGGGGATTGTGGAACTGGTTCCATGCTTTGTTCTTCCTGGCCCCTTCCTCCTGGACCCTGCACCGCCTCAGGACCCCCTGATCACCCAGGACTTAACTTTCCACTCACCCCACTGAAACGTCCCCAACCTGGGGCAAATGAGAGAATGCTTGTGAAAGTCTTGTATAAACTGAAAACGTAATATATAATCATTCCCATTATCAGCACCATCTCATCTTCTGAGGGCCAAATGCCCTATGCCTTCCAAGTTGACATCTCACTACGAAATGATTCTCCGCTAACTAAAGCAGTCACGGGAGCAGGCGGGTGATCCTACCTTCCCCCTTTCTCTATGTCCACTCAGCATCCCTCGTCCGCTCGCCCTGGCTAACACCTGGTGGTACCACACAGGAGAACGACAGGAGCGAGTGTGTGTTCATGCCAGGTTAAAGCCAGGGCGAGACTCAAGGCCCTCTCCTCAACTCATCACATACCAAGCTGGCAGCCTCACACACAACACAGGGTGGTTCGGGCAATCAACAAGGCTGGCAGAGCCAAAACCAAATTTTTTTTTGAATGGGTCAATTCTCCTGGTATTATCCCCCATAAGAAATTTCAAAACATCACTTCAGATTCTACCTTCTCCAACTGTGATCTC
The DNA here is from genome assembly GCF_964165515.1 of Mesoplodon bidens. Lineage (NCBI taxonomy): Eukaryota > Metazoa > Chordata > Mammalia > Artiodactyla > Ziphiidae > Mesoplodon > Mesoplodon bidens. The sequence goes on along the minus strand of NC_138162.1, from coordinate 62,580,679 downwards.
CTGTGGCAGGAGGGAGTATTTCTTCATCGTCCAGTGTAGTCTTTTTGGATCCTGGGGTCTCCCAACATGCTGCTTTCAACATTTACCCTTCAAGGGTCGTGGGAAGACAGATGGCCATAAAAACATTTCAGAGGCAAAGTACACAATGCAAAACGACTCATGACATACGGCAAAAAATGATGGAAAAGGCAAGGAGGCTGGGGGCATGGGGAGTGGAGGCTGCAGGCCCTTCGGAAAAGTCTCAAGACTCTTACCAGACCGGAAGTGCCCCTGACACACAGAAGGGGCTCAAGCTGGAGGAACAGGTGCTGTGAAGGCCAAATCTACAACCAGGTTTGCATGTTTTGGAATGTGAGGGTTTACTGATTACAAAAGCAGGGAGTTTACAGAGTTGTTCCTTTGACTTGGATGAAGAAGCAATAAATGGTTAGGGTACAGAGAAGAGACAACCAAGAAAATACCAAACCTACCAAGTAAGCATGAGAACGAGCTCTACGAAACCCAGATGCAGTGCAATTTCAGATTTTCACACACCCATCACCCACCTCCATACCCTCCCTTTTAGTAGGGCTTCGATAAGGCCTGTTGGGGAAGCCAGGAGGCCCGCGTTGTAGAGAGAGGGAGTTGAATTCAAAGGAATGCAAACAGAGCAACCCTAGGCAACAGGCCACTATTTCCTTTCTAACGTTCACCACTGAGGCCGGATGCCGGCCCACTGGCCCACAGCTCCTTTCTTCCAATTCCCTGAGCAGCCCGCCAAAAGGACCACGTTAACCAGAATGGGGTGTGCATGCCCGGGCCTGTGAGGGGCAGGAAGGAGGGCAGGTTTGCCGACGGCTCCTACCCCAGCCCTTCTCCAGCTGGCCCCCGACACCGGCTTGACGTCCTCCCCCTACCTGCAGGATGTACCCCCGGACGTAGTCACGCAGGGTCCAGCCCAGGCCGTGCAGGATGTGCAGCACCTCCTCCTGCTTCAGGACGCTGAAGAGACGGTCCAGCAGGATCTTGAGCCTCACAGGCACCGCCTGCGTCCCGTAGAGCATCAGACTGCTGATGTCAAACACCACGTTGGACTGCACGATCTCCACTTGGGTGGGGTGGTAGAGGTGCTGCGTGCTGAGCTTATCCAAGGCTGCGGTGGTCCCGCCAGAGGTCCAGGGACAGGTGGGAATAAAGAGATAAAAAGGAGAGGGCAGAGACAAAGAAAGGAGAAACGAGTTACCGGAAGTTACAGGGGGCTCCATGTCTAATAGCTGGATCATAATCACAGATGTCTCAGCAGGACTGTGCAATGTAAACAGTGCTCTTCCCACCTCCTCCCGGTTTTGTTTGTTTGTTTTTTTGGATTCCGTGTGTTTATAAATTGCAGACGACAGCAAATACAAAATACATTTGGCTTTCAGGAAGAGAGCCACTGAGGAGGTTTCTGAATGACTGTGGCTGGCGCTAAAAACCTGACTAATTAATTTGCTAATTGAACTATGGTTCAACCCAAGTTACCACGGTATTCCCCTCCCGCACCAAAAGAAGGAACACACACACAACTGCCAACTTGGCCACAAGAGCGGGCTCAACCAACATCGTTTTTCTGAATAAGATTCACCCCTTATGATACCTGGATGGTTTGAAGAGGAAAAGAAAGGTGTTCTTTAGACTTACAGGGGAAAAAGGACTAACTCGGAAGGAATAAGGAAAGCTGACCTCTGGGTGGGGGGACTAGTCATTTACCTCAAAGCTGAATTAGCTAAGGGGAATTATCCCAAGACTTAATTCTCCTAAATTCCCCTCTTGCTGTTTACCTGTTAGTTCAGTGTTCTCTAAAAGTTATCCAGGAGAAACAAACAAACAAGAAAAGGAACTCAAATCATAATTAGGTATTTTATTAACAGCTCTGACAAGGGCTCAGTATGAGATGAAACTGGAAAAAAAATGACTACAATCAAAGCACGAGAATTTCTGTGTATTTCAGCTGCTTCATTTCAGCGCAGAAAACTGAGGATGACCATTCTCAGAGTAAATATTTTTAGTGGAACTAATATTTCAACAATTAGGCTTTTTTCCTCCTCAAATCTAAGAAATCACATCTCTTCTCCCTAGCTCTGAAAGCCAAGATAAGGCCATACATTCTCATCCTCATCCTTATCTGAGTTACCGGGAACCCTACTGCAGATAATGTAAGGACATTTTTCCTCAGTTTCTCTAAAGTGACCCATTAAGATAGTGCTGTCTCACCTACAGGGCTCAAAGAGATGCTGAAAAGATGAATGAGATAATGAATGAGAAGTGCTTTGAACTCCTGAAGAGAACACAAAAGCATTAGACCAACTATCAGAATTATACACATGACCTTCTGAAGATTAAAAGAGATAAACACGTGAGCCTGAAAGACGGTCATCTAATCTCATGAGTCAGGCAAATGGGTATCAGACAACAACCACCAGGCTCAAATCCTAACTCTACCTGCAAGCACCCAAGGTTTCTGCAAGCTCGAAACCATTCTTAATACCTTCTCCCCCAACAGCACAGGCTGCTGTACGTGTACACTCTGAGCAGCTCCTCTTTTAATACACCGGTATTTCTGCATATTAATGTGCGTATTTAAAAGTGCACGCGCGCACACACTCACGCTTTTTAGTATTTCAAGTGTATTTTTTTAGGGCTCCTCCTCCACTCTCGTTTCCTCCTGACTTGTGGTCACGGGAGAGTTCATGTACTCTTGATAAATTGCCTTCTTACATCCACAGTGTAAAGGCCCTTATCATTTACCCGCTGGCTTCATTCAACACATTTACTCCCAGGAATACTTTGTCAAAGAGTTCGGGTTTCCTCATACTTCATTTCTTGCAGCTGATTTGTCTGATCTTTCCTATTCTAGTGGTTAAGTCAACTTTGAATAAATAGCTTTAAAAATTAATTTAACGTTTGGGAAAGATAAGGGATTCACAAGCCCAGGGATTGAAGTCTTCTCTCACTCCACAGGGCATTTAGACAGCAAAAATGCAGGAAAGAGGTATTATTATCCCTGTTTTTCTTCAAGTACAGCTTAACTACTCAGCCTTCTGATGAGTCGCTGCTCTGCTTACAGAAATCCAGCATCCAGGTCGAGGGAAATCTCCTCTTCCGTTTCCCTTTATCAATCTTCCTGGCCCATGTCAAGCACTTCTTCACAAAATATACTGCTGTGACCACAACAAATATGAAACTGGGAGGGATGAGTAGAGGGGAAATAAAATGACGCCAAACCTGATTTTTGTCCATGTGTTCGGCACCTTGTATCTATGCATTAAGTATATGCAGGTGTGTGCACCAGTGTGTCCTAGGGCCAGGAGGAAAGCTGTCACCCCTCTCCCTCTCACTCCTTAAAAAGGGCTGGAAGTTTTAGAAGATGAAGAGGACTAAACTGTTGAGGGCACAGAAACAAAAAGAAGTTGTTCAGAGAGTTGAAAGAGCACAGGTGGAACAGGTAAAAGCAAAAGTATTTCCCTATATATGCTTGTGAGACCACCAGAGAGTGAGAGTATTAAAAGGACATTACTGATTCTTTAGCATGCCACATGTCAAGAAGTAGGAATACACATAAATAAATAGGCCACATAAATACACAGTGGAGGTCAACAACTTTTTCTGTAAAGGTCCAGACTGTAAATATTTTAGGTTTATGGGCCATGCTCCGTGTTTCACAGCTACTCACCTCTGCTACTATAGAGGGAAAACAGAGCAGACTTAAACTAAACTAATGGGCATGTCTGTGTTCCAATAAAACTTTATTTACACAACTGGTAACTGGCTACATTTTGGGCTCTGATATGGAAAATGAAGGGGCGGGCCAAACAGTTAAAGAAAGTCAATAGTTGATAAGGAAAAAGCCCCACGGGTGTGATTTAAGCAGCAGTTACCTAGGGGATGAGCCATAGAGGAAGGCTTGAAAAATTAAACTGCTCAACTTGCAGATGTCAACTGCAAATTTCAGCATAAACATATCATCAAAGATTATGCTCGGTCAAATTTCTTGAATGAATCACAATTTTCTGCTTTATAACTGCTGGATTGTACTGCGTCACCAAGTTGACAACAGCTTTGGGAGGGGACGTCTCCTTGGTCGGCAAAAGGTTAAGTAACAATTTTTAAACTGTCATAATAACAGTAAACTGAGAACTGGACTTCTGCCTAATGTCATGCTCTTCCTATGTCTGACTGGGGGATTCAAGTCTGGATCCCAGGTGGGTTAGGAATATGAGTTGGGCCAGTGGGAACAAAGGAAAGGTAGGGCAAGAACTTGTTCCGCAGGATGGAGTGGGGAAATGATGGTCATCTACCTTTATGAGCTATGGACCTAACCATCTGCTAAAATTGCCCTATATCAATGGTATTGCCAAAATTCCACTTTCAAATGAAATCTTAGCCAGAAATTGGGTATAAAAATATATGAGGGGCTTCCCTGGTGGCGCAGTGGTTGAGAGTCCGCCTGCTGATGCAGGGGATGCGGGTTCGTGTCCCGGTCCGGGAGGGTACCGCATGCCGCGGAGCGGCTGGGTCCGTGAGCCATGGCCTCTGGGCCTGCGTGTCCAGAGCCTGTGCTCCGCAACGGGAGAAGCCACAACAGTGAGAGGCCCGTGTACCGCAAAAAAAAAAAAAAAAAAGAAAAAAAAGAAAAAAAGTGAAGCTACTCTTAATAAAGCTCCAGTGAGCATGAATTTGACAACTTCCCACCACGCGTTACTCTCTTCTTCCCTTCCTCCTGTTTAAGCATCTCAGTGGGACCCCTAGAGTTCCCAGAAGCACAGTTTGAAAAGCACTTGTCTATACAATAATATGGTATCAATTGTTTCGCCTGCTGTGCCTCCCCTTCATTCTGGGAACAGAAACTGGATTTCCCTTCAGGGAACCCCTTTTCTCCTACACTCAGTACCATTTATTTCATAGAACAGAATATTCCTGAAGCCAGGCCTGGAAACCCAGTACGTCCCAGGTCCTTGGCCAAAACAACCAGTTTAAGAATGGGCAAGTGACCGAAGTCTAAAGAGTGATATTGAATCCAGGCTTTCAGTTAGAAATACTAGGGAGTTCTTCCCTCTTCTTGAAATTTGTAGCTGGCAAATATGATTGGGAATGAGAGTCACATGGAGGACAGTTGAGCCACAGGATGGTCTGAGAAAGACTAAGGACTGACAATGTTGTTTGATCCAGAAGATACAGATATGGCAGTGCCTGAGGGTGGGACCCTCCCAGAATTTTCAGTTACACAAGTCAACAAAAGCTCTCTCTCCCCTTCTCCCTTTCTATGTCTGCTTGAGGTAGGATTCTGTAATTTGTATCTAAAAGAGCCTTAACCAAGACAACTACTTTTTTGGGGTGTCCTTCCAATTAGATAACATGTATTTCAAAGGAGCTGTCAGTGGTTCAACAAGGTATGTTAGTTCCAGGCCAAATGCAATTCACAATTTCTCCAGTGACTGGAATGAGGGTATCCTGAACAATTCATATCTCATATAAATTTCCAAAGGGTGATGGATGCCATCAACAACATTAATAAATAAAAATTATTGTTGTATGGGGAAGGGGAATAAAGGAAATGGCCATTTAAGTACTAACTAAATATTAGGCATCATTCTAAAGGGTTACAATAATCTCGTTTAATCCTTTAAAAAACTTAAAACACAAGGTATTACTATTACTGCCTATTCGGAGATCACAGGTTCCATGAGGGTCAGTAACTGGCCTAAGGTCACTTAGTTATTTCTCCCAAGAAATTCTGTTTCTACCACACGTTCAGATAAACAGTCAATAAGCAACTCTGGAAACGTGCAAGCCTTCATCATGTTGGAAGTCCCTAACTCCCAACAATCTGGGCTTCCTGCCCATCACTCTGCTGAAGCTTCAAAGGTCACCAACACCTGCCTTACTACAAAATCCAATCGCTTTTCCCTTCATTCTTCTCCATGATCTCACCATAGCAGCTGACCTTATTGAACACCATTCCTCCTAAATTGCTTGTCTCCTTCATTCATGCATACATGCATTTATTCACTGGCACTTAACAACTTATCACCAAGGCAGGTACTGCATGCAGATGCAAAAGTCATCTTTGCTGTAAAAGCGATGTGACAAAGTACTGTAGGACACAGAAGAGAGGGCCACTCCGCCGGGATGGAATACTCTTGTAAGACATCAGCAAGCGAGAAAGGAGGAGGACAGTCCAGGTAGATGGAACTAAGGCAGGGGTTCTCAAACATTATGTGCCTCAAAATCAGATGAAGGGCTTGTTAAAACACAGTTAAGATGGCTGGGCCACCTTCCCCTGGAGCTTCTGATTCACTGGGTCAGGGGTGGGGGCCAAGAATGGGCATTTCTAACAAGTCTCCACAAGACACTGATGCTGCTGGCCAGGGACAATACTTTGAGAACCACTGCACTAATGAGGTGTGTGTAAGAGAACTGAATATCCAAAGAATGTGTCAGGCTTGCAGCAAAAGAGTTGAAGATAAATACAGAAAAGTCAGATGGGCAGTCTGTAAGAAACCTTAACACTGCAGGCCAAAACTTGTGGAAAGGTTATAATATAATTTTATTTCTGGTTAATAGGATATAGAAAATATTAAACATTTTATAAGGTGAAAATGACTTATAATTTTAGATGTAAAACTCTGACGAGAGTCCAGAATGTTTATTTAAAGCAATAGGTGTCAGCTGGGGACACATGGCCACAGAGCCACAACCCCTAAGGAAGAAGGGTCGAGAGGGAGATGGTCATGGTTTGGGTGAAAAATTACCACAGGTGATGCTGACATACACGCCTACAATACATGCCACTGAAAACCACAGAGATGAGTTAGAAGGCAGGATAACTTACGAGTTAAGTGAACAGGGTAAGAAATGTTTGCAATACTCCACTGGGTGACGCCCTGACTCAGTGGACTTCAAATGATGATCTGCCTAAACCTGGGGTATGCACCGGCCTTTCAGAGATACACAGACATGGGGACTCAATTTCCAGATCCTGTAATCTCATATTTACTCTTTCCTAAAACTGATCCCCCTGAGAACAGGCCCGCCTGTTCATGCAGATTATCCATCCCCAATTCTCCTGTGAAAACTATACCCTTTTTTCCTTTACCAAATAAAGGCAAAACTCTGACTTGACTTATACAGTGCACTGGCGCAGGGTGTAAAGCTCTCCTGGGTGTCGAAATAGTGGTCAGTTTGAATCACTTTGTGAAGCCTTGTTTAAGGATTAATAAAACACCAAGAACCTGGAAAAGGGCCCTCTTTCCCTGATTATGCATATACAAGTAAAGGGTAGCTAGAACCTGACATTCGGGTCTATGCTGGAGTATTCAGAATTCAGACATTATGTAAAATGGGCAACAGTCATGCACTCACCTCTTGCATTCCTATTTAATAACGTATCACTTTTTAGGAAGTATCCTGTGAGCGCAAAGCAAAAGTGTCTAATGCTGAAAATGGCTTTTCCCTCCATTCTTTTCAATTATTCCTGATACTCATTCCCAGGAGGTGTCATCACCTGGGGAAAAAAGCCCCCGAGCACATGTGATGCCCACTCTTTTAAATTCAGTTTGAATATTTTCCCAGACCTATGAAATTTGGAAGATGCACTGCATAAAACCTGTGGATAGGAATTTTATAGAAATTCAGAAACAATGTTCATCATTTAATAAGGTAGTTACTACCCATTTAATCAAATACTATCAAAATATTTATTTGTTATGATTAATCATTTTCATCTTATAAAGTTTTGAATATGTCTACATCCTGTTAATAGAAATAAAATTAAATTATGACCTAAATGCCAAAGCACTTAATTTTTAGCAGTATATAACTCCTTTCATTAAACACATTAAAAGTTTGACCATGTTTTTATAAAATATGGCTCTTATCTACTTTGTTCCTAAAGTCCAACACCAGATTGTGATACACACAATCATTATCAAAGTAATACCCTGACTTTTAACATACTCCTCATTTCATAAAAATCTTAAGTTATACATTATAGTGCATCATTACTAATTAAGTAATGAGAAATAGCATTTCTATTGTACACTTAATAGATTAATTTTATTAGCTCCACATTTTATTTGACTGTTTTAAGCAAACTATCCTATGAATTGCAGTTCATAATTTATTGATTATTTACAACTTTTCTCAAAATGCATATTAATACATTCATTTGAATTGAAATATGAGTTCATTTTTTTTCCCAATGATAATTCAGCCTGATTTGGCAGCCTGATTTGACCATGAGCACTAGTGGAAATTTTCATCAATTAAGAAAGCTAAATATGCAGTAATAAAAGTTATCACCTTTAAAAAAAAGATATACTGCAGAAGTCATTTGAATAACTAACACAGTATTTTAATTTTCTCAGTCTTTTTGGTGTATACAAGAATAAATGATATGCCTCTAAGTGAAAGACTAACAGCTAAGTTTATAAATTGGCATTTGCTCTGTCTTGTTAATGTCCTTCTCCAGAAATTGAAAAAGTAAATGCCTCTAACAACATTGGGGTAATAAGGTGGATGAAACAAAGAGAAACTAACTGATCACTGTGTAATTGTTGGCACATAATCTGAAATGATTTCTAAGAACCGAATGACAATGTGATAAAGTTCCTAGTCCCACGTATTCATGTGAACAGGTGTCTGAGCACTTAGATCTGCAAAAATGGGGAAGGAACCGATAGTGTACCTTTCCTCTTTCTTACAATAAGTACTATTCATTTATTGATACATGAACTAATCTAGGAAGAAAAACATTTATTGCCCTATCCATTTTATTGACAGATGCATTTCTGACAAAAATCTACTTTATGTTTAATAAATTATGAAAATATGTAATATTTACATTGCTTTGATTTTATTCCTCTTGATCAAAATTAAACAATACAATTTCCATTTATGGATATATTATCTTATTTTCTTAATTTTCCTTGCAGACATGAATGATAAAAGACTTTGCAGTGAACGTATGATTTCATTTGTGGTAATGTTATTTGGGGACAGTGAACAGGAAACAAGAGTTAAGGAGAAAAATAATGACTTAGAACAATCATTTAAAGTTCCCAGTGTTTCAAGAGTGCTTGCTATCCTCCAGATTAAGGACAGAGTTTCTAGGGCTAGACTTCAAGGGTTCAAATGCTAGCTCTGCCACCAACTTGCTGCATGACCTTGGCAAGTTACTTAGCATATGAAAATGTTAGGATGGAACTTTGTTTTCAAAATTCTTTTGGGGGCAGGCAAGACAACAGCATGAAGACCGCTACCTTAGTACAAGGAGAAAGAAAAGGAGAACAAAGAATCAAGACCAAGCTAACAAGTACGGGGAAGAAAATAGATGCTTGGAGTGAAGATGAGTCAGGGTTACAGGATGACTGAGATTTTCAAGTTTGGAGGATTTGGACTGGAAATCAACTGAGATGCAGGAGACCCATCAAGATTCCAGAGGAGCTGCCTCTCCAGCTGCCCACCTGTGATCACCTGCCTCTAGGAATCCAACTACTCCTATACTACACCGGCCATCCCTAACCTGTAAGTTGAGTTCTACCCAAACTCTGTGCCCTCAACTCCAAACATGTAATTGTGACCCCGACTGCTGTGAAAGGTAAGCCCAATAAACTAGGCCAAAATGCTTGAAAACAAATCTTTTTTGTTGTGATTTTTTTGACTGAATATGTCATAGAAGCTCATTGAAAAAATATAAATTTGAGACAAAGAAAAACAAACGGAAGACAGTCATACATAATCCCACCAACCAAAGGCACTATTGTCTACATGTTGATGTAGCTGCATCTACTTTTCTTCAGTCCATAATTTTATGTAGTTAAGGGTCACACACTAGTTACAAATTTCTATCTTGTTGTTGTTTTTCTCACTGAACTTTATATAGCATGAACACTCAAAATTATCTCTGACTACCTAGTCCCCGTAAATGTCTCCACTGCAGTTCCCCTGGATCTAACCCTCCTCTCTGGCCTAACTTCTACCACTTCAGTAGAGGCTTTTAGACCCTCCTAAGTTCACTACTGCAAGCGACTCCTGGCTGGTCTGGTGTGGTGTGGTCTGCCTCTGCTCTCTCTGGTGTAATACAGAAAGAACAGAGTCAGTTCTCAAGTCAGTATTCTCAAAAGACTGCTTAGAATATGACTCTTTTCTGCTCAAAAGTTTCCAGTAATGTTCCAGCCCTACCCTCCCAGCCCCCAAATTCTTAACCTGGGTCAGAAGACCTTGGAAAGACTGATTTACTACTTTCCAGCCTAATAACCCTCTAACATGGCTCTCTGTTCCAACAAAAGTGAGCTGCCCGCTGCCTTTCTAACAAAACTAGTGAGGAAAGCAGACTTTAAAAAAATACACATTAACACACAGTATTACAAACTGGGTATGTGACATGAGAACATAATTTAAACAGGGCTAGGGATGGGGTGTTCCAGGCAAAGCCATTTCTGCTAGGACGTGAACAAGGGAGAGTAGCTCATGATGAGGCTGGAGAGACAAGCAGGGTTCCACCTGCTGAGCTACATGTTTCAAATTTTCAATGCTGTTCATTAAGGGCCTTTCCTCTTTCTTTCTTTATTTTTTTAACTATCCTTTTCTTCCAGCTTCCATACAAGTTCTGTTTTCCTTTTCTATAAAACTTGGAGAGGTCCCCTCATCTAAGAGCAAACTGTCTCAACAATGATAGCACTTAAGGTGAGCCAATCATGCACATACCAAGTATATGTTGCCCATTTACTGGGTCGCTTCTGTGCCTATTTTATCATAAGAGCTTCAGCAACCATATCTGAAACATAATCAATCAAGGGTGTTCAGCCCTCATATTGTTGAGTGGATGAACACAGCTAGTGTGTAAAGATAGGATTCGATTCCACTGTGCCACCCAATTCTTAATTTCACTCACGTCTCATTCTCAGCCCTCCCCTCTGCTTTTTACACTCTAGAGAACAGTGGGGGTAGGTAATTACAGCAGTTTAGGAAGTGAGATGGGGCTGCTAGCTGAGCAGAAATTAACTAAAGTTGCATAATTTATTCCCTGTCCTAACACTTCAAGCATTATTTGGGGGCATCCAATGGATTTCTAGGTAAAAGCAGTATGAGATCTAGTGGTATTAAAGAAAACAAGCTTAATACCAGGGTGCAGAGACCACATCATAATGAATAGACATTATGAGAATCATAGTTCAGATCACTAAGTTTGTGATCCATGTGCTAGATCTATGGTCTCCTAGCTATAGGAAAAGGTATAGTAGAGCCAGTCCTCCTCCATATCCATGGGTACTGATCCATGGACTCAACCAACCGTGGATGGAAAATATTCACAAACCAAAAATTCCATAAAGTTCCAAAAAAGCCAAACTTGAATTTGCCATGTCCTACAACTACCTACATAGCCTTTACATTACATTTACAACTACTTACATAGCATTTACATTGTATTAGGTATTATAAGTAATCTAGAGATGATGAACGTATATGGTGGATTTGGGAGGATATGCATAGGTTATATGCAAACACTACAGCGTTTTTATATAAGAGACTTGAGCATCCATGGATTATGATATCCGTGTGGGTCCTGGACCCAAATCCCTTGGATACCAAGGGACAAGTGTATAGACTTTGGAAAGGGGTCAGAGAACAGTCAACACAATAAGGTAAGAAGAGCATCTACAAAGAAAAGATTATTTTTCTTTTGTAAAAGGTCTGGAGGAAAAGAAAAAAAGCAAACAGATAAATTAACCTCTTTTTTAGTATGCAGAATTTTACTGGGAAAAAGAAAAGGGTTTAACTGTACAATATGGATACTAGTTAGAAAAAGAAAAAAAAGTTCATACAATAAGAGCTTCTTAAACTGTGAATTAGGTTACTGAGGGAACATAATTTACCTGGATTTCTTTACAATGCCAGAAACAGAAGTTTAAACTGGTAATTTTCAGGCTATAAAACAAAGGAGAAATTGAGGCCTGGATATAATTTCAATAAACACTTTGATAGGATCTACGGTTTTTCAAAGGAAAGTGGTGGCTAAGCCACAAGACCCAAAAATACACACATGTCAGTGTGAAGAAAACTCATTTCTGTCAAGAACAGAATCACCATAAGGACAACAGCCGGAATTTCTGTGCTTCATTAATGTAAGTGTGTAACGTAAATGTAAAATAAGTATAAAATGTAATGCAAAATATGGAATAAATGTGAAGTAATATATGCTTTTAACTACGCTGCTAACTTAAAGAACAAAGTAATGTCCTTTATAAAATTCAGTTTTCAAATGTATAAAATAGTACTGGCAGTGTGTGAGGGGTGGTTATAAAAGAACTTGCATCTATTAAATGAAATGTGAATAACTATTTTTTTATTTTGATTTTTAATAACAGGAATTACTCCCCAAACCTTCAAATAAATTAAAATAAATGTAAACCTGTAATTCTACAGACTTCACTTCCAATATTTTCTGTGAAGGTCACAGAAATAAGACCATATTCAGATACATTTTTTTCTTAATGTAGGAGTATAAAAGTGCTTTTCACCGATCCTAGAAAATTGGCTCTCAGTGATAGTTTATAGTTCTTAGTTTTCCACAACTTTTTTTAAACATAACTTTCTTTAAAAGCCAAATTCAAGTGACTTAGGTGGTTTTCACAGGAATACGCTCAAATACTTCTGGCCCTGATGTCCAGTGGATTCCATCGAATAGTTGTTCAGGCATGGCGGTGTGAAGCTTATAGCCATTCAATAAAATAAAAAGTGAGCCAAATGGAATGATTTTTCAAAGCCACCTACTTCGCAGAGTAAAACAATTAAAAATTTGTACGAAAATGGTCTAAAAGGAAGCTTTTTATTTCACTAATTTCCAGTCCTGTCCTGGATATTTTTAAATTTTTAAATGCTAATTTGAAGCAATTTTAGAAGTAAAAAAAAAAATTAAAGAAGCCTTATTCTTTCATTTTGAGAGAAAGCCAAGTGAGCCTTAAATTGCAAAGCTAATTGTTTCAAGAACTACAGTCACTTGCCCCAACTCCCCTTAGGATTCCAAATTATAATAGCATCAGTGGTCAGCTTTTAGGAGCTGTGAGTCCTAGAATACTATTTTAATTTCTAAGAGGTTAACATTTCAGTGTGTCTTTAAATGTTGTTTTATGGAATTCTTTCCATGACTACTTTAAGAGTTGAATAAAAACAATTGTTAGTGACAGAATTTTACTAGGGCAATTTCTGGGGGCAGATTTTTAAGTTTTGATTACTTATAATCAGAATATTGTTCCCTTTCCTACTTCAAGTACCCAGACCATAACCTCTGAATTTATAAGGGTGGGTGGCTCTTTATTCTTGCTAATATGACCAATAATTTCCAATTATACCATACTTTATAATATGCACACTATACCCAATATAATGACATGTCATTTCAAGGTAGCTAGCCCATGAACTTCTACAGGTTTAATGGGATTTTGCGTATTTAGAATTTCATCATAAAGGGGCCCTTTGGAATCATTATAACATCAATCCTTTCCCTTTATAAGACTCAGCTCTCTTACTAGGCAAGAGCATCAGGGCGCAGGGCAAAGCCTTAACCCACCCATAGGTTGTAAGCCAGTTCCCAATAAAAGCCGTAGCACTGGGGGAGAACATTAATAAATGGCAATGATAACATATTAAAAACTTTTTAGTGAATCAGGGGATCGATCAGCAAGGTGGACCATGATTGTTACTAAGAGAAAAAGTCCTTACGACTTGAAGTAATATTTAGATCTGCACATTTTATTCACTACTTTTGGGGGGAGAGAACTGTGTAACTGGGAGCAAATTAAGTATAAAATAACTCATGTTCCATTTAAGTCATAACTTTCTAACTGGAACTGTCAAGGCTGAATTAATTAGGATATTTAATACCAAAGAGAGAGACGGCTTGCTTTTAGAATTTTTTTTTAAGGAAAGAAGAAAAGGAATGATACGTAGCTGAAAGAGTTGATCCCCAAGCCTGGTGATAAAATCTGTCAGTCCTTCTGTGTGAAGGGCTTATTTTTCTTCTTGAACAAATAGTGTGTCAGTGTTTTTAAGTCAAAAAAAAAAAAAAAAAAGCAACGACAACACCACCACCACCACCTCTGCCAAGCCTCCAAAAACCCTGGTTACGTTACTATATCTTATATGCCTTATGTGAATGGTGCCTGATTTTTTTCTTGTGCCTTAATACATGAGGGATAGGTATATGAACACTCTTATGGTCCATTAGGAACGTGATCCTACACTGTAGGGAGGAAAGGGGGACCAGAAGGAGCTCCAATGAGCTCCCACTGTCTTACGGATTTTAATTGTTCCCTGGCTGACATGCAGCTTTGAGTGTGTATGGATATGCACACACACACACCGACAATTAGTCCAGGGTAGAATTTGAGCTCCACTTGAGACTATCTAGGTAATATTTCAAACTGACTGGCATTTCTCCCCTGTGGCCTTATGCATAATAAAGTCCTCACAACAGACTTTGGAAATCATTAAAGTCTGACGGAGGCAAACGTAAAAGTAGACTGTCAACACTGGGTTATTCAGAAGCTCACTCTCCTGGCAAGGAGATTAAACAGATCCTTGGTTTTGCTTCTCTTCCTCCTTCCTTTTCCTTCCATGGCCCACTTTTGGGGGCATGTCTCTCCTCATATGCATCTCCATCAGAAGGTGGTAAAGGGAAAGAGCAAATGCAATCTGCAAACTTGACAGTAAGTCTAGGAAGAGATTGACTAACTGAATCTACTTGCTGAAACTAGGTTTGGGGATTATTATTATTCCTGCTGCTGTTCTATCCAATCTCTAGTCCCCAAGGTGAACTGAAAGTTGACTACACAAACCTTGCTTTATATAATTCACAGATCAGTGAATTAAATGTACACTGACTACAAAATATACCCCCTTTAAAAGTAACTGCTACTTGAACGGAACATGTGAATCCTTCTATTCAACAAACAGAAAATGAATTCTTCTGTAAGAGAATAATCACCCTACTCCCAATTTATTAACTTTAAAGACTTAATTTTCCTTAAGTAGCATATATCTGTATCAGAATTTCACTATGGAAACATTATAAATGCAAGGCATATTTATTTTTGATAGAACATGTGCTTTAAACTCTTTCACATGTAGTGAAGAAGTATTTCAAAACTGAGAGAGAGCAGTGATACAAAAAGCCAGCACCTGGTAGGAAATACCTAAAAGAAAGAAATGATTATATTCGGTCTTTTTTTTTTTTTTTTAATGAACGTCACCTTTGTGTCACAAGTACTTTTCCTTCCCTCTCCCAGTAAGTCAGCCTGAAGTCTCATTCTAAATCTATAATCAATCTTTTTTCTCCCACTGTAATCCCTTAAAACTCTGGGCTATCACACATACTTTTGACACTGATGCGTGTTTTCTTCTGGATTGCTGGATTTGCTTAATGCATATATCAAGTATCAAACCGCTGTGCATCTATGACTGGTGGGATAAAAGACCTCTATATAAAGATTTGCTCATAAAAAAAAGGGCTAAGAAGGCAGTCTCAGGAAAAGTCTAAACTAACCAATTTTTAAATGCATGATCAGAAAATGTTAGGGACTAAAGCAACGCTTGCCGATTTTTCCATTAATATGATCGATGTACACTTGAGCAGAGAGGAAAGCCTTAAAGTTACCATCCCATTCTCTACTAGTTGGTTCTTTTGACACCTAAAAGCTATCAACAAGGCTAAACAGCTTTCAGAGTTTAAGCCACTTCCAAAATGAAACTATTATATACCATCACAAATATTTCATAAAGCTCAAACTTTGAGAAAAGAAGTCTCCTGAAATGATGTGAACAAAGAGGGGGCAGATACTGGTTAGCTCTGTGAATCCTGGTTACCCAATTTGATAATGATAATTACCCTAATTTCTGATTAGAAGACAAGTTCTATTAATCAGGACCAACAGGCACAATAAAAAAAAATCCAAATTTTAAAATGTAGCAATTGTTCCTGTAGACATTTTACTGTACTTAAAAACCAGTAATAGAAAACACTTGCCAAGTTCATTTAGTCTCTGACTGAGGCACACATATGTGATCTCCTAATTTACAGCTTGCACGTACAGATGTTCACACTTAGTAAAAGGGTTTCTTAATAGCTTTTTTAAATTAAAAGTGTGTTGATAATAGGTGTTTTAAACATATCCAAACAACACAGCTGAACTGACAAATGCCTGTCTTCATGTCTCACATTGAGGCAAGATTTTGAGAGAAACTATTATGATTCAGTTGCATGGTCTATAGGATAAATGCTACCCCCAAAACCTCCAAATGAGATCTTTCATTAATTTTTCTCTCTATGATCTGTTTCCAAGTCGAAATGTTAGATTGCTACTAGGTTTATGTAGCCGAAAGCAGAACCACACAGCCGTTGCTGGCTGCCTGCAGTTTTTTTCCTTTGCAAAACTTTGAACCCCATCCAGCTTTGACACACTGCCTCTTCAGCTAATAACTATCAAGTTTCCCCTTGTCTCCTGTCTACTTTTCTTTGAGGCAATTGCGCACTCAGCACCCCGAGATAATAACACACATCTATAAGATAAAAGCAATGGCATTAATGTAATTGTCTGCCTTTCTCTCTTTAGCCTAATCTCTTTTTTCCTTCAGTTTTGACTGCCTATGTGACACCTGTTTTTGTCTCCTCTGATCCTACGACAGGTTTTCCGCTGACAAGGTTTTTGCCTGACAGAGATTCTGCAGACAAGAACATAATAAAATATGAAGAACTGCTTGTCAGAGTTTCTGCCAATGCTCACATGAAATAAAGAAAAAAAATGACTTTTTTTTTTTTTTTTTTTATAAGGGGCCCTGTGATGGTCGCTTCTGGCCTGTCAGGAAAAAGACCTCCCTGGCCAATTTCTCCATGCCAAACAGGTGTTTTCTTTTATGTGAGAGGTTGATTTGTTTTTAAATTTTTACTGATAGTGGAAAACATGAATAGCCAAAAGGGGGGAGGGGGGAATTTCTTACCCTCAGATTTTTGCAGGCAAAGGAGTACTGAGGAACTACTAAATAGAAGTGAAAAATACTTCACTCAAGACCACATCTTCTGAATAAAACAAAACTGCCAACATCTGTTAATGATCAAACAAATTTAACTTCTCTAAAATTTACTTCTTGGTTGGTTAGGCTATTAAAATCTTCCACCTACCTTTCACTTGTTTTGTTGTCTGAAGACACAGGGGGAAACAGCAGAGATGAAAAAAGAGTGAGGGCTGAAAAAGAGAAATGCAGAAACAGGACCAAAGGCAGAGGGGTTGCAGGCTATGCTTACTACTTAAAATGGGAAGAGGCTGCTGGAAAAGAAACTAGCAATTAGGAATCAGAGACTTTTAGATAGGAGGTTCCATAAGCCTTTGTTCCATGTGTTCTCTCAGGTGGGAGATGCTACAATGGGTATCAGCACCCAGAGAAGAAGTGCTTTTCCTGAGGTCCCAAGCTAGAGGAGGGATCAGTATTACAGATACTACCCTTCTGGTCTCAGTGAAGTATTCTGAGAGTATACAGAAGGTAATACTTAATTGCTCCTGGGGGCGAACAGGTCCAGCTTCCCTGATGACCAGGGCAGAGGAAAGAGCAGACATGATCAATAGCGCAGCAGTTGTGAAAGCACGAAGGACTGAGTCAAGGAAGGACAGGAGCCGGAATTTGGGATTCTAGGATTCTCACACCAGCTTTAACTACTCTACCAGCAAACCAGTTTAACCTAAGCTTCGGTCCTCCAAATACATTTATCTCACACCGAGGACCTAGAACAGCCATGCCTAATAGAAATATAATTCAAGTCACGTACATAATTTTAAATTTCTCTAATCTCATTTCAAAAGCAAAAAATGAACAATGAAACTAATTTTTAAAAATATATTTTATCTAACCCAATATGTAAAAAATTTTACCAATATGTAGACAATATAAAAATGATTCTCAATGAGCTATTTTACATTCTTTCTTTTTTTAAGATTACATTTCTAAATTTCAGTGTACACTTTACACTTACAACTTATCTCAGTTGGGACTAACCACATCTCAAGTGCTCAGATCCAAAATGGTGACTTCCTTTTTGGAAAGCCAGGTTTACAGTTGCCTTTGCATGCTGTGGCCAATTGAACTTAAGGCCCAGCAAGGCTGTCCTTTCAATTAATTGGGTTTGCACTTGCTTTTGTAGGATCACCTGACCATACAACCAGGCTGGGAGACCTAGAGGCCAAAGGAGGGGTTTCCCTGTGTATCAAGGAACAGCTCCAAGGAGAGAGGAACTTTACTACTGGGCCCCTTAACAGATACTGCTTACAAGTCTATACAGTTGTGGCAGTAACTCCTTTAAATATTTCCTATACAACACTTTGGCTATCTGCTCACTCTTAACAGATTAACTCAAGCTTCTGAAAGAGTTACAAACTTCTACCCTCCCAGAAGGCAACACCTGGTAAGGAATGAGTTGCACAGACAACGTTTTATGCCTCCCAGAATACAAGTCAGAATTTCTCTGAAATACCACATGCATCTCATCCAGCGATTTTACTCTTCAAATGTGGGGGTTAGGGGTGGAGGGGGGTATGGGGGGGACCCACACTTAGAAGAAGTCATCACTATGACACAATAGGAGGAAGAATGGTTGAGGGTACTGCTGAGGCATCCTGGGTCCTTATGACCCAGCAGCATCTCCCCATTATCTGAACAGAGCATCCTGAATAAAATGAGAGGAGTTGAGTAAGCTTCATTTATAACCCCTTTCAATTTGTGTTCTGCTTAACCTGGTGAACTCCAATTAACTAAGATGTTCCTATAAACAATTAAGCTTCCTGTAGGATCGTTAGCAAGATATAAAAATTTATGATGTAATAAAGTGCAATAAAATGATAAAGTGGTTAGCCCATCAGAGCACTTCACATGCAAGAATACAGGTGTGAAAATAGGCAAAAGTAGCCTTCACCCTGTCTAAAATTTGTTTACTTCTGGCTTTTGGATTTTCAACAGATAAGCAATCCTACAATTCATCTCAACTGATGTGCACTTCTTAAAATGTGACTTTTGGGGAAAAAAAGCGTTTGGGACTTCTATTCAAATATGGGCTCACATGACATTTTAGGGGAGATGGAAGGTATGAAGCTAAACTGGATTTGTTGGGGAAAACAAGATCACCCTAGGAACAGCTGGTCTCACAGCCAAAGGAACTGGTGACCTCACTCCAGCACTGGACACTGAAGAAATTCATGAGGCTCTAGAGAGTATAATTAATATTCAGTCCACTTCTTCATTTAATCCTCCTCAAAACTTCACTGTGCTATTCAGGTACATTCCTATTATTATTTGAACTTACAGATAAAAGAACTGGGGCTAACTAACTAGAGACTGAGATGGGATTCGACCACTGGCCTGAACACACCCAATTTTTAACCATTTCAACCACAATAAAACGTGTCTGTCATGTTCTCAAGGTTGAAGCTTTACTTCTGTAAGAATTTAGAAATAACAACTAACACTTATTAAGTAGATTATCTCATTTAATGCCAGAAAGAACTCTGCAAACTAGGCACTATCATTATCCACATTTCACAGATGAGAATACAGAGGTTATGTAACCTGGCCAAGGTTCTACTGATGGCAGGTGGTAGAGGCAGGATGTGAACCTACACAGAGCTGCACTTTTACCTCCTTTTCTCTCACGCCTCCCATTTGTGTACCTGAAGCTTCTTCAGACCCTGGGGCTCCAGCTCTGTAGGTTTCCATCACAAGATCCTCCCTAGAAAGTCCTTAGCAGGGGACCGGCACTGTACACTTTAGAGGCCAGGATTTACCAGATCCGCCATATGTTTCCATCTGAACAAGGTGGAGCTAGAAAACAACATCTGAGGAGCTAACAGGCAGACAGCCCAGGACTTTGAAGGGGAGGCACTGTTTGTGTGGTGATTAAAAAAAAAAAAAAAAATTTAGGGAGTTCAAAGCACCGTCCCAAAGGTGGGCAGACTGAGAAACAAATCAAAACAAGCAGCTCAGGGACACAATAAGAATATAGTTAATGCCATGAATGAAGCAGCAAACCGTCACATTTGTGAGGATGTCCTCCCTTTCAAGCTTATCAGCTGTGATCAGGGAGTAAGGGAGGGAAGCAGAAGAGGGCACGGTGCCCTCAGGTCAAGCAAAGAAGGCTCTTGTGCCAGGCAGGAAAGTGGCCTTGTGTTTGCTCTCTAAAATAAAAGTAAGTGGAGAGATGTTCAAGGCCTTCATCCATGGAGAGAGCAGGACCCTCCTGGCCCCCTCAGAGCCAGGAGGCAGCTAGAAGTTGGTTTCTCTGACTAAAAGAGAATTCTGCAGCTAGGCAAGCCAGGTTTCAGTGTCACAACCGGGAAGAACTAAGCCTTCTAGAAAGATACATTCTTTTAAGCAGATACTCCATTAACTCCCACGTTTTCCAAACCAGTGCACCAGGGGAAGAGGACTGTGGGGTTTCTATCCTCGTGTTTCTAAGCAAAGCCCTAGGAGCATGGCCACCTACCTCTTCCCAAAGGATCAGGTTCTTACTCTGCCACGTCGAAGCCTGCATTTATTTCCCTGTGCTGAGGTTTCCAGCTAGGACCTTTCTTACATTTTTTCATCTAATCCTAAATACCCCTCTGCAACAGTTCTCTCCCAAAGCAAAATTCACTCTTGTTAGGACAGTCTCCAGGTCAGTAAGAGGGAGGCAGAGCTTTCTTGCAGGTTAATGTCTGCGAGCATTATTTTCCTTTGCCAGAGGACACTCCGTTTTATTCACCCTCCTCTCTTACGCTTGACAAATTTACAAATGATCATATAGAAACTGCTGCTGTGTTACTCAGAATGAGCATGATGTCAGAGAAATGCCATGCTTTATTGCTTTTGATAATAGACTTCTATTGGGGTTGGGAAGAGGAGAAGACTAGCTAAGAAAAGGGGATGGAAAAGGAAAGCGTGTACTTAGTTACACTGGCTCTTGGACTGGTCAGGGAGAGTATTACAGAACTACCAGTTGGGGATAAACTACTTTCACAGATGTTCAGACAATTCATAAGAAGAGCACAGCCTGGGACAAATAATAAAGACGTGTGACCTTTCATGGGATAAAATGAACAATTACTGGTTTTGATCCACCCTGCTTAAATCCTTACAAAGTACCGAGCAGCCAACAAATCTCAGGAATCTGTAAACAGAATAGTTTACAGATTTGCGATCTCGTGATTCTAAATGTAGGATGGACATAATCAAAAGGTTTTTGATCATAGAATGCTCAGAACCGATGGCCCTGATTTAGGACTTAATTGTGCAAATTAAGCCTAACTAGGGTTTTCTTTTAGGTATAAGCTTGCCAGATTTAGCACATAAAAACACAGGACTACTCAGCTAAATTTGCAAGGTACATGTTTATACTAGAAAATTATTCACTGTTTACCTGAAATTCAAATTTAATGGGATGTCCTATATTTTCTATTCGGGTGAGTGTCTCTATAAATACCCCTGCTCTGATAGGACATATCAAGCAAAGATCTGGGAATTCAAATTCAATGAATTTGAGAGAAAAAAAGAGAAAAATTACTTCCAGTGAATTACAAAAAAGAAAGGCTTGAAATTAATGGATTATATGAATATTAAGTCTTACAGTACATTAAACCATAAAGCTGGTTGGTAGATGACACTAAATTAACTTTATACTGCTCACCATTTCCTGTGGCACAGAACTGAAGAACCAAAGCATACCTGGTACAATACTTTACATATGATGTATGCTTAATAAATATCTCTTCATTGATGATCCAGATGACAGGCCAAGCCTGCTCATTTTACATTTAAAAAATCTAAATAGTTTGAACACTGGCAGGAAAACAGCTGGATTGCTGAGTAAATAATTAAAGTATTTAAAGTCAAAGTATTCTATAAAGAAAATAATTTGCACCAAGAAAGCTACCGTGGGGTTCTTTAACCTACGTAATATATTTTTTATTCATCAAGGCTCTATCCTTGACAAATGCTTACTGGACATCCCAAGAAACAATGGATTTTTTTTTTTAAGGAGTTTTAACAAGTGGGCTTCGTCAAAAGTAAAAATTACTGAGCTAGCCAAGGAAAAAAACTCTAAATAAATTACTTTTCTAAAATCTGCCCACCTCTTTTATCAAATCAAATATATCCCATCATGTTTTTTTTTAAAACAGTAATTTTCCAGTTGTCCTGGATTATCATTAAATGTTTCTGAAAATCATTTAGAATATAGTTTACTTTTTTTTTTTTTTTTGCTTTACGCGGACCTCTCACTGCTGTGGCCTCTCCCGTTGCGGAGCACAGGCTCTGGACGCGCAGGCTCAGCGGCCATGACTCACGGGCCCAGCCGCTCCACGGCATGTGGGATCTTCCTGGACCGGGGCACGAACCTGCGTCCCCTGCATCGGCAGGCGGACTCTCAACCACTGTGCCACCAGGGAAGCCCCTAGTTTACTTTTTAACACTTGTACTACTTTATTCATCTTACTGGTTTAGAAATAAAGTCATCATCTATACTATAGACATTAAAACTAATTTGCAAACAACAAATAATAAAAATGGTTTAGTACAGTAGCCCTCGCCCTTTACACCCCACCTCCAGTTTATCACAAAGGCAAGAGAGTCTGATTAGTTATACTTCTCACTGGAAGCAGGTTCCTCAGAGGAGAATGATGCGTAGCTACAAAGTACACTTCCTCCCACCCCTCCTTGCCCACAACTCAGTATACTAGTAAGATTTGCTAATTTGTAAGGCTATGTACAATCTTTGGCTGAAGCTTCAATTCTGTGAACAGTAGAATTACTACCCTAGTATGGTGGGAAAGGCTCAAAATACCACCTACTGAATTTCTACTGACAAAAACATTTATGTCACCAGTAAAGAAGCCCATTACTGCTCTTACACTGATACCTTATTTTGGCAATGTTGAACCAAGAAAAATTAAACTTGCAGGAAATGTGGGTTTTTTAAAAATGTTTTCAAGACTCACTCTGATAATTTTAGGCAAATGAAGGAAAAGCATAGAAAAGTCAATGCAAACAGAGGAAGGAAAAAAATACAGTTGTTAAGTGAATTAAGTGGCAGTATGCTGGAGTCCTTTAACTGAAGACTGTGAAATATGACAAAATTAGAAGCTCAAGGTTATTATACACTGTTGGTATGGACATCCTATATCCCCAAAGAGCTTGTTTTAAATAATGTTAAATTCAATAAAGCCCTGCTTTCAAAGTGCAAGAGCTGAAATTCCTTAATGGGGAAAAAGAGCAGGAAATCCTTTATTAATTCAGTGGGAAATACCTACTGGTAATCAAGGAGTCATTTTTGGGTTCCCCCCTCTTTATCTCAATGGTGCTAAGATTTCAAGGAAGTAATTTGTGAACAGCACCACGGCCCAGTGAGTAATTGCAAAATTCAGGTGTTGCAGTATGATGAATTAATTACTCCTTTTCACTTTTTAAAACATCTTAAGATTTTTGTAAAGCAACTAATGTCAACAATTCAAGCAGATTTAAGAAGCAATCTATAAGGCTATGAAGTGACTGTGTGAGACTGTGTGTGTATGAATAAATATATAATAACCCATGAAATCCTACATCTTATGAAGAAACTGAAGATGCTGATAACAAAGAAGATATAGTAAGACATTAATTCAAAAGAGGCCAACAAATTTCTAAAAATTCATCTTTTTGTAGAGAACCCCTGATTTTGGCATTTAGTTATTTTTAATGGCAAATATTAATTTTTTATGGTACAATTACACGTGGAGTGTGTTCAGTGCTATGATGAAATGATTCCATGAGATGTATTTTGGTAGTCTTACTCCTTGCTGTTCCATCTACTTTCACAGAAAAATCACACAGTAGAAAAAACAAGCCACTTTCTCCTTGTCCCACACATAGGTTACTGTGCTGAGTAAGGCAGCCAGGAAGACTGCTGTATCTCACCTCTGAGCAGAAATAACTGGAGACACGATTTCAGGGTTTTCTGTGCAGGGGGAGAGAGTGAAGCAATTAGTTGAAACGCTAAGGGCAAAAAGAGTGGGTGCTCTCATCCCACTGCCAACTCAAAAGCTAGGAGCCAGACCCTCAGTGTCGTATTTGTCCTACTGAATGGGGGAAGAGTGACATCTGTATATCGGCGTGTACATATTTTGAGTTGTATACAGAGATGTCGCTCTTGTGGGGGAGAAGAGGTCAAGGTGATAGTAGTGGTGAGGAAAAGTTAGATCTGAGAAACTTTGCAATTCATATACCAGAAACACAGAATTTCTAATGACACGGTAGGAAAAGCCGAGTCTGATGTAACAGAAATACCTTATTCAAGTTTGGGGAAAAAACCACATCCCTCAGAAAATCTTAGAAACAACCACTGGCTGGGGATAATTTATGTTGTTGAAGAAGGAAGAAATATTGCTTTTTCCCCCCATTACACTACTAATGTAATATGCACGTGGAAGTTAGACAGATAAAATAAACTGGTGACACAGTAAACTTTTATACTCACAAGGCTACCACAGTAGACAGATGATGGTAACACAAGATGGCTTTGGAAAAAATGAGAGGGAATGAATGAAAAGTCCTTTGTTTAATGACTGGATCCTCCCCACCCCCCTTATTGCTCATGTGTTGTCCAGTTTGTTGCTTTTAACATGTATAAAACATTTTAAAGACTTCATATAGTTTATCGTCAATGCTCACAATAATCTTACAAGGTAGATGTCATTAACCCTCTATTACAGATAAGAAAGCTCAGATGCAGAGGTGCTGGGCGACATGTCATCAAAGTTGTAGAGCCAGCATTTGACCCTGCACTGCCTCCAGGATCCTTGATGGGCTTGGGACATAAGCTATTATCTGGCAGAGCCAATACTTACTGAGGGAAAAGAAGGACACTTGGGAAGTGTTATAAACTGAATTGTGTTCCCCCCCCCCAAATTCATCTGTTGAAGCCTTCATCCCCAGTCCTTCAGAATGTGACTGTATTTGGAGAGAGGGCCTTTCAAGAGGTGATTAAATTAAAATGAGGCCCTTAGGGTGGCCCCTCATCCAATCTGACTGGTGTCCTTATAAGAAGAGGAATCTGGGTGCACAGAGACACCAGGGGTGTGCCTCACAGAGCAAAGATCACATGAGGACACAGCGAGAGGGCAGCCATCTGCAAGCCAGTAAGCGGGGCCTCAGAATGAAACCACCCTGATATGGGACTTCTGGCCCTTCAGAACCATGAGAAAATAAATTTCTGATGTTTAAGCCGCCCAGTCGGTGGCATTTTGTTATGGCAGCCCTAGCAAACTAATGTAGGAAGGGAGAAAAAATCATCGAACGTAGTCACTTGCATAGACCACGAAAGCAACAGCAGCTCAAGTGTTGCTCAAAACTGGACTGAGAGTTGTTACAGATTTTGGCCTTGTTAATAAAGCAGGAACAAGTTCCATCCCTGGAGGCACTGGAGGACTGGGGCTCTGGGTGCCAGGCACACGCCTTCCAGTGTGCTCCCCCCATACTACTCGATATACCTCTTCTCTCTCCCTCACAGAAACAGGGCTGAAATGGCCCCATAACACCAACATACATGCCCCAAGAAGCAAGATACATGATAAATTAAATGCATCTCAAGGCATGGTCTGGTGTCGTTCCCTCAGATCTTGCTAGAATAACATGACATTTATAAAAATACAACCCACTGGCTATTTGGCACTGCTTGGGAATGAAGAATATGTCCACTTAAGAGCCACTCCCCCAGGCTGTCAAAAAAATCTCAAGCCAGGATTTCTCCTATAAACATTACCTATCTTTTAAAATTATACAGTCTAGGAAGTGAAGAAAATTAATGTAAAATCTCTGCTTATTTGCAAGTCTCCTTTCGCCTCAACGTAAAAAACATAAACCAGACAGAAGAACACGTTAAATGCTCGGTCAAGGCCCACGGATGGGACAGCTCTGTGCATCTGGCAAAGAGCCTCCACCCTTCCCGCCTCGTCCCCCGGTCACCCTCACCCCGAACACACACCTATGCAGAGCTCACCCTCCACCAGGGCCAGCCAGCCTCCTCCAATCCCCGGGCACGCTGAAAGACGGTATTTACGGATTATTTTTTTTCAGATACCAGCCAAATAATGTTCCCGTTCACTCTCTCACCCACCTTAGACCATACAAAATTTAACATCTGGGAGGATAAACTCTGCCCCGAACGCAGATGACAAGGCTGAGCAGTCATGGAGGAGTTCTCCTCAAGCAAAGAGGACTTGCCAGCTTCCCTCTGAGGTCCAGGCCCTGAAAGGCCAACTGTGGTATGTTTGAGTTTCCATCAGGCCCGGTGCTTGCTGGCTGCTGCTATGTTCACTCAGAACCCAACTGTCCTATAAACATCTCGCCCTGCTGCTGAGAGCTGCCCGCCTGGCCTTACTTATTGGAGCCGAGAATATGCAATTTGGGAGCTGCAGGCTGCACGGGAACTAACACTTGGAGCACAGCTGACCCCTCTCTTCTCCAGGCCAGTGACAGCTCTAAAAAAAAAAAATTAAGGCACGCTCACACGAACATAACAAGGGCAGGAAGAAAAGTCCAGATTTTCCTCACCATGTGCCACCCAGCCATGTTTACACTGATCACAAGTCCTCAGGTTAATCTTCCCCGGCTGGAAACATTCACACGTGCAGTTCACCAGTGTGCAGCGGATGGCCTGCAAAGGAGAGGAGGAAAAAAGATCAGCATCTGTTCAAAGGTACCATATTTCTTCACCATTTTAATAATAACACCCACTTCCCATTTTTAACAGCTTTAGGGGCCTGGAGAGTTTTAAAAATAAATTTTGAAACCATCAAAATCTCTTACCAAAACATATTAGAAAACAACACTGATTGACTAATAGAATGTTTCATGCCATTCATAGGTGAGCTTTAAATTAGAAGCATAGACCGAGTAGTATAAGAGTTAAAGGATTACATACTCTACAAGATGCTGGATCTGAAACACCAGGGACCCGAAAGAGAAAAAAATATTGCTGCTACCAAATAGGCACATTTAAGTTCATCCACCTGGCAACAGTGCAAAAAATATACACTCTCATACAATAATGTTCAAATGAAACGTTGTTCCAAGTAAAACATGATATACAAGTAATATTATTAGAATATTACTTTTCTTCTGCAGTGTTTCATTTAAATGTTTTATTAATCTTTCAGACACATTTTGAGAGACATTCCTGTTGGCCCAATAAGACCTGGCATATTTCTGGCATCATTTGTCACTTCCCAATTCCTTGTTTGTTCCCCCCTTGATATATCAAGTCCATTTTCATTCCTATTTTGAAAAATGCAAAACAACCCCCATTTTTAAAAAATGATGATGTAAGAGATTAAGTTTACATTTGTTTTTAGATCAGAGGTAGAACAGGAAAAGACATGTATGTGAACATTTGATACTTGGAACAACTCACCTGTATCTTAGAAAACTGAAAGACACACTCAAAAACCTTTCATTTCTTTATAAGCACTTTAAAAAATCATCTCCCCGGGCTTCCCTGGTGGCGCAGTGGTTGAGGGCCCGCCTGCCGATGCAGGGGACGAGGGTTCGTGCCCCGGTCTGGGAAGATCCCACATGCTGCAGAGCGGCTGGGCCAGTGAGCCATGGCCGCTGAGCCTGCGCCTCCGGAGCCTGTGCTCCACAACGGGAGAGGCCACAGCAGTGAGAGGCCTGCGTACCGCAAAAAAAAAAAAAATCTCCCCGGTTTACATTATATAGTGAATCCACAGAAAATTAGCATTAGTGAAGTGTAACTTTTGATAGATTAAGAACCTATGCTTAAGAACGGTGCTAAAGCCGACCTATGCTCCTAGACAACAGTTAATAAATTTATCTCATACATTTAATTCTAACTTCCATGGCAGTTCTGAAGATAGAAGAGATTTAGTCCGATCATTCACAGATTAACCATCTACTGTAACTACCTGAACTGCCAGGAAAAGACCTCTCTACGGCTCTAGATGTAATCAATAATTACTGATTTGGGGGGTGGGGTGGAGAGAGGTACAGGGTTACCTGAAACTGCAGTGCTGGGCCTGAAAGCTACTCTCACTTACACAGCTCCAGACGTTCATGTTCCTGGAACCAGCTGGATTTTTATATAAACTGTCTTATTTGTAACAGACAGTATTTTAGACATTGTTAACATGGTTGGGACAAACTCCATTTACAGAGAGTAAGACTGAATGGGCTTTGACTGCTCCCCATGCTTTAGATCAGGCGAGTTTAAAATATTCCTCTTTTGTTAATGAACATCAAATCTATAGGTCCCTATCAGTTTCCAATAGAGTCCTTGCCTAGACTCCTCTCTTTGCTTCACCTCCAACCCTGGTTTGCTCCTCTATTACTGCAAGAAAAACACTCAGGTATATCATCTGCCTGATATTTCAGGGCCTTTCTTCCAATGTCAGTGGTCCAATTACATATTAGGAGGTTGTAAAACTTTGCTGTATGTATTAGTGATGAAAGGAAATAGTAGTAAGAAATAGGGGCAGCAAAGGAAATGCTGACTACGCAAGAATAATATATGTAGTTGAAGGTTAGAAGGGGAAATGTTTCTCCCCAAATTTCTTGTACCAACTTCAATAGTTTAACTGACTGAGCAATATGTCAGAACATTCCAGGTTAGAAAGAGCTTCTTTAAATGGTGTGTTCATTAATGAACTCACAATTTGATTGTACTATGGTAACACAAAACAAAACAACAACAGTTTAGAGGGCAGTGTTTCTACTAAAAACAAGGCACCTTACAAACTATCCAATTATAAATTCAGATGCAGCAACCACATTGACATTAAAATATTTATATAATCTGAAGTGCGATAACAGAATCTTTCATAAACACTAAGGAAAAAAAAGTCGCCTGTTTTACCAGACTAAGGAATGATCAAAACTAACAATGACTATCTCTCAAGGACTACACATTAACTCCAGCACAAAAAACATATATATTTTAAATCATTAATTTGATCATTTTGATTTGACAGTTATTTAACAAAAATACCCTCACTTTACATTGTGTTTAAAACATACTTTCGTCGGTTTTAATTATAGCTATATTCAGGACAAAACAAATTAAGAGACTGTAGATTTGCTTTATTTTATGTATATTTATTTATTTACTGATTGAACTATTCATTCATTTACTGAGAACTAGTTTATGATTCAAATATTTTTCTCTTCCTAAATAACTTTATACATCTGGCACATTAGGGAATTAAACTTTTCAGATCATCATCCTTTTCCTTTTTCATAATTTTACCCTTTTTGTACCTAAACATACAAACATTGGAACACCTCAGCTCCTTTTGTATATAAACACTTGAGCACTGGAATATCCATTTTGTATTTCTATGACTTCCAGAAGGTCTATTTGTTTTCAATTCAGATTTATATAGACTACAATTGTTCCTTAAGGGAATTATATATATTTAAACAATATGGTCTAAATAAATATTTTGAGTATGAGACTATTGTGGCTTCAAAGGAAGTCTTATTCTAAGTAACATTTTTGAAACGGCATAAAAGTTTGACATACTATTTATTCACAACAAAACAGAACCAATGTGATCACTTGCCAACTCACCCACACTTCAAAAAAATAAATTATCATAAAACTATCAAGGCCAGTGAAGCCTCAAAAACATACACACTTTACAAGGAGAGAGCCGGGAAGAGCAGAGATGGTGAAGCTTTCATTTTGGTGAGCACATCCATTTCTTCATGTAGCTAGTATATGAATGCTTCCCACCCACTGCCGGGCATTCATGACTACAGAAAATTCAGCGGCGATAACGAGGTGACAGAAAGGGGACACCAGGAAAAGAGCAGACAATTTGATCAGGATATTCCCACCTATAGATGCAGGACCCTTATGCAGGTCTGGCCAACTCAGGCTAACAACCCCTCCACACCTCCAGGACGCCACTTCAGCGAGTGCCTGAAACTCTTTCCTCCATTTCAGTAGGGTAAGCTTTTCCAACACCCCAAGAACAAGAACAAATTTTCTTAAGCCTGCAACTTATTTAAAGTAATGATTCCTCTGCTTAACTTTGCCATAGATTTCTTGAAAGAAAAATCCATGCACCCACCACCCACTGCTTCCACCTACATTTTAATTGTGCAATCTGGATTCTGCCCCACACAGTCCTGAAACTGCTGTCTCCAAGAGGAATGTTCTCATCACATCTGGTCCCCTTTTCTAGCCTCCTCGTTCTCCTAGACCCCGAGGCAACTTAAGGCACTAACTCTCCTTCATTCCTGGGCTGTAGAGACCAACTATCCTGGTTTATTGACAGCAGCTTCTCACTCTCTCTCCACTGTAAATAAATACAGGTGTTTCCCACGGCCGGGCTCTTCGTTCTTTAATTTGGCAATTTCATCCCCTCCTACAGCTTCAAATATCATCACTATGCAAAGCCCATCACTGTGGAGCCAAGTACTGTGTTAAGTGGCAGAAATGGATGGCAGAGTCCCTGTGCTCAAGGATTTGACAGTCAGAGCTCATGGGCAGTGGGTTCAGAGGAGAGATCCTAAGAACAGAAGGAAGCCCTTGAACAGGTTTGGGAAGCACCATTTCTCCCTCTTTATGCCTTTATCTTTTCTTCTACCAAAGGTAGGGTTTTAAATTTTATCTACAACAGTAAACTATTACCTATTATCAATAATAGCTAGATTTACTGGATATTTGCCATTTTCCAGATACTGTGCTTAACTATTTACAAACATTAGCTCTCCCTCAGAAAATACCACGAGGTCAGTACTATTATTCCCTTTATTTCACAAAGGAGGAAACTGAGATGGAGCTAATTCAGGACCTTGCCCTGAAGTCACAGGAATCAGATTCCAGGTCTGTGTGAGCTCTCCACCCACTCGCAGGCAGCCATGGGGCAGAGCCCCTCCGTCTGCCCCCCCACCTCACTGTGTACTGTTAACTCCTGCTCATCTTTCAAGCTTTCAACTCAAATACTACTTCCATTCCCCAGGGCAGCTGCCCCCAAGGGATATTTCTGTCACAGCATTTATCACAGTTGTGAATATTATATTTATCTATACTTACTCATTTTATATATATATATATATATATATATATATATATATATA
This sequence comes from Mesoplodon bidens, assembly GCF_964165515.1. Lineage (NCBI taxonomy): Eukaryota > Metazoa > Chordata > Mammalia > Artiodactyla > Ziphiidae > Mesoplodon > Mesoplodon bidens. The sequence continues at coordinate 62,549,515 of NC_138162.1, read as the reverse complement.
TATATATATATATATATACCTATATCTGTGTGACTATTTGATTAAAGTCTGTCTTTCCCTGTAGAATTTAAGCTCCTTGAAGGCAGAGTGACATATTGTTGGGCTTACAGTGTAAATATAATGGCAAATAATAGGTGCTTAAAAGGCCCTTAAAGAATGCATGAGTCTTCCGAGCCTCTTTCCCATCTGTAAAATGATGGTAACAATAACATCACAACAGTGTCAAAAGACTCAAATGAAATAATGAATATAAAGCATGTGCCACTGTGTCTAGTGATAGCAAAAGCTCAAAAGATGGAAACCATTTATGACCTCAAGAAACTTTCCACATATTACATTTGAATTATTTTCCCCTTATGATTCTTCCCAATGTATTTTTTCCAACACCTTGTAAAATGCTTAACACATATTTAGTCTTAATGAATAAATGAACTTTGACATATATGATGCCATATTATTCATACTATAATCCTCTAAATTGGGCAGGACAGGGATTATTATTTCTGTTTTAATACTGGGGTTCAAAAATGTTCATTTAGGTGTTACACATCTCTTAAATGATAGGGTGGATTTCCCAATTACTAGTCATTTATTTCCATTACCTATAGAAAAAGAAGAGATACAGTTAAAACCAGTAAATTATGAATATTCATGTTCAAAAGTATATCTAGAATTCATAAAGTAGACCAATTTAGTATAAAAATATTTAATCAAAGTTCAGTCAGTAACACTTACATTTGAATATTAAACAAGAGTGCATTTGCTAGTATTGTGGATGAGCACCAAAGCCCTATTCAAATAACAGATCCCGTTATCACTAAAACTGAAGAGTCTTTAAGCTTCATTATACTCGTAGCTGGCTTGAACTCTGCAAGTTAATGTGAACTGAACATCAATCTTCTCACCAAATGATATTTCTCAGAAAAGCGCAGATTGTGGCTTCAGCTAATATTTAGCATATATCACAAAAGAACTATACACAAGGTTAATTAATACATCTCCTGTTAGCTGTTCCTTCTTTGGGAACACTTACAGAAGTTACCTATTAATACAAAACAACAAAAGGCAAAATAAGGCCATGGGGCATATAGAAACATAAGACATATTCTGAAGTAACAATCATAGAAAGAGAACCTCCCTTACCAAAACCCCCCAAAATAAGACTAATTTCAGTTCTGGGTTTTGTCTTTCCACACAAAGAAAACTATTTGCCAGGAGATCCCCTCAAGTGTTCATTAACCTGGCCAAATATCTCATATATAACTAAAAATCCTTCTTAAATCTGCTTTCTCCTTATTCATTTCTGGGGAGGATACCAAGATTTACAACTTGGATTATGAAATTCTACTTGAATCATTTAAAAATGTTTAAGAGTTAAGAACATAACCTACACTAAAACTGAATTACTGAAAAAGCCAATCATTAATATAGCATCCATCTGTCCCACTAGTTTCTTCCAGAAACTTAGGTGGTACAATCTAGGTGTACAAATTAATTGGCTATAATGGTTATCAGTGACAAGGTTTGCCTTTCTTATTTTTTAACACGAACAAATTTCTTAATAAAATGAATTTTCTACTTTGGAAATCACATGTAGGTGTGATAAATAGGTAAACTCAGCCAAACTTCCATGAAAATCCAAAGTAGTCCATGTTGTAATTAACTATTATTAATTCATCTCTGCATATGTTATTCACCTCTGTACATACAGGTCCCAGAAGGAAAGGTATGTATGATGCCAAAGGTCAAATAAACCTTTTTTATTAGGTAGGAAAACTGTCCTTCAAAGACTTCTGTCTTTAAAAAAATCTGGAAAATTATCCATAATGAATCTGGAAACTAATTCTTCTAGGATTGTCTCAGAATACACTGCAGTAATTACAAAGTAACAGCTACTAAGCATTATGGATGAAGAGAGTAATCTTATATGTGACCAAAAAAAGATGGACTGCCACACATATTTATACATCTTGTGTATAAAGTACCTAAGACCATACTTCAAGCATTGCCACAGAGATTCTCAAGAACTCACATGATAGGAATGGTGATTTATTAAGTAAGGAAACAGCTCCCTGTATAAATTTCAGGACAGTTTTTCCTCTTCCATTTTCACATGGCTGATCCATAAAACTAATGGAAAAGCAACAACTTCCAAAAGAAGTACTCTGAGTTTTAGCTAAGACTTTGAAAATCTATATGATATTGCCTTTGTAGAAGAACAGTGTCTTAAATTTGCCTAAGTCATGATGCAACTTGAGCAAAGAAAAAAATTTTTTTGGCATGGTGGATAACTTCTGAGCTTACTAGACAGCTACAAGAGAAATTTGCTTTTACGTGACTACAAAACACATACAGGCCGAAAGGAAAGGTATATCCATATCCACCTGTTGTGCTGGCAGGTTTTACAATCAGGTATCAAAACAAGACAAGAAGATGTGAGTTGGATAGACATAGAACACTGAGACCCCTGGTTTTAAATATACTGCAAAGAAGTTTTATAACAACCTAAAAAGTCTTATCTAACTCTGACTCTGAGACTATTAATATAAACCAATAGTTGCAGTAAGGTGGGTATGTTTTCTGTATTTACGCAAGGAAATGTACAGATCTGAGTTTGGACAATGTTCACAGAATTCACAAGAAGTGATTATCAGTGATTATAGAGTGTAGAGTAAAAGTAAAGGGCTCACAGAGTATTAAACTGCAATGTAAATGCCACTACTCGTAATAGTAACAGCAGCAAATGAGAAGCAATGAAATTACTGTCTGCTTAACCAAACCCCTTAAAAATTCACACAATGGGCCAGCAAAAGTATATATCTTAGTTTGTGGTAAGATAAATTAGAAATCGAAAAATGTATTAACCTTTGTATAAAAGGTTCCTTAAAATGTGTCTAATTGTTTTTTAATGTCATATGAAGAAACAGCAACCTGATAAAAGTGATCATTTTGTTTTACTTATGTGCTCTGAAATTTCTTGATGTCTTTTCATCAATCAGATCTTGCGGCTGAGTCAGAAGATTTGAAAAGACATGGTCAGTCCAGACTCACTACGAGGTTCAGATGCCACTGATCTAAACAATGGACAACAAGGTCAAGACAGAAAGCTGGGCAATTCAAAATGGCCAGACTCCAACAAGACATCATAAGAACATTACTGACCAAGGAAATATTATCTTCACAATAAGCACATACAAAATACCTGAAAGAGATGCACTGTGAAAAGGTAGCCTTTAAACATCAGTTAGTGCTAAAAATCAGAAGACTTAAAACCTCATTTTAATTTTCTCTTAAGAGGTGTAATTCTCTACCCCACCCCATCACCTGGCAAATGGATAAACAAAGTATGGTATATTTACATAGTGGAATATTATCTGGCTAATAAAAAGGAATGAACACTTGATATTACTACAATATGGATGAACCTTAAAAACATTATGCTGAGTAAAAGAAGGCAGATACAAGAGATCCTAAATTATATAAGTCTATTCATATGAAACGTGCAGAACACAGAAATCTGTAAAGATAGGGAGTAGTTAGTGGTTTATTTTTGAGGTGATGAAAATGTTCCGGAAATGACTGTGATGATGGTTGTGTATAACTGTGAATATACTAAAATCCATTGAATTGTACACTTTAAATGGGTAGAGTGTATGATACATGAACTCTATCTCAATAAAGCTGCTTTAAAGTGAGGAGGGTAAACCTACTACATTCACCTAATTTCTTTTAGTGGTGTTAAAACATTTAATTCATAAGATATTATTCCCCCAGGGACACAATGTAGCATAATATCCTTCTTTAACCTAGTAGGTCTTCAATATACAAATGCTAAATGAGTGATTAAACAGAAGGCAAAGCAACTAAAGAATTTCACTGCTGCTTAAATCTGAAAATTCCTTCTACTTTGAAAATATTAAAACCTAGTATGTCCATTTGAAAATGACAATGACTTTTAAATCCACTGCCATTTTTCTTTCTTTCTTTTTTTTTTTTTTTCCGGTACGCGGGCCTCTCACTGTTGTGGCCTCTCCCGTTGCGGAGCACAGGCTCCGGACGCGCAGGCTCAGCGGCCATGGCTCACGGGCCCAGCCGCTCCGCGGCATGTGGGATCCTCCCAGACCGGGGCACAAACCTGCGTCCCCTGCATCAGCAGGCGGACTCTCAACCACTGCGCCACCAGGGAAGCCCCACTGCCATTTTTCTATCAGGAAAATCCAGGAAATCCTTACATCCTTCAACAAATTTGGGGTGAGGAGGCCTCTCAGTTATAATGTTCATCAAGGTACTAGAAAAACTCAAAGAGAATTGTTTAAAATTGACAATGGTGAATTCTGTCATGTACACTAGTAAAAGTATTCCTCAACTTACTGTGATGAAAAAATTACCTCCACAAAAGTCAAGAAACAAATACGGTTTAAAGGGAGGGGGCAAAGAGAGAAACCATATACTTCTGAGTAGATGTTCATATATGAAAGTGAATGTTTCTGTGACTATGTGTGAATATATAAATACAAACAGGGAGAAAGGGACATACACAGAGGCACATAAATTTTCACAGACACGGATCCAATGAGCATCTGTAGTCATTAGCTTACGACCACAACTGACTATCAGTCGACACGAGGAAGACCCCATTTAAATAATTTAGGAGTTCAGAGTAAAAATCAACAGCGGGATATAGCCAATTATATGAAGAAAATACCCTTGCTTCTATGGCATCAAAGCCTATGCAGGCTTTGGAGTGCATGTGTTATGTTTTTTTCCCCCAATTAAATTAGGCCTATGGTAATAAAAGCTATTTTGTTAGGCAATTAGTAATATTAGAGAAATAGGAAATGAAAAGGCATTTCAACTTGGGCAGAAACATTTTATTTTCTTACCTAACAGTTAACAATTAAGATATTCCACTTACTGCCTGTACTTACAAATTTTACAGACTACTTAGGCAGCTGTGATAACATAATGAGAAAAGAAACACTCTTCCCATGAACACACACCTATCGTCTAATTGAAAATAAGGGATTAGCTCACTGTAAAAAAGAACCACATTTTCACTAAGCTCAGTCTACATTTACCAGAATACTTAACTTTGTATAAGGAGCCAAAGCACCTCTGATATCATATGAATGATAAGCAATACTCATCTCATTTTACCTTAATGTTGAATCAGCAATTCTGTATTCCATTGATAGACATTTTATTCATTTTCACTAAGGCAATTTGAAAGGTGGTAATGTGACTACATTTCCCTGTGGCATTCATGACAACAATTACTTACATAATATGATAGGGAAGGCATTAATAAGGAAGGGATTTGGAATGAGATGCAAGGAGATTTATAAACCTTTCAGCACTTTACGAAGAAATACTCCTCATTAGGCAAGAAGTAAGACAAGATGAAGCCTAAGTTCTGGTTATTTCACGGAAGCAGCTTCCATCCTGGGAAGAATGGTTTGCACGAATGTCCCCTACTTTGGTGACCAAGCAGAGAGGTGCAGGAGTAACCCAAGACTTGTCCGAAGCTGGGCCAAATGTAAGGCATCGCTCTAAATCGAGGCCACCTCCCCTTCCCAGACGGCACGGGAAGGACCCCTTTAAGGAAGGAGTGCCTCTCAATCCTTCTGGTTAAAAGGAGCCAGCCACCTTATTTCAAATGCCAAAGCACAGTAATCAATCCATTTACCAAGCAAGAGCATAAGGTGGGTGACCTTTTAACTGAATTTACTCTAGGTTTGTGAAAAGAATTTATCCCAGTGAAGCAACAAGGGAGACAGGTCGTTGCATTTTCGAACGTATCATTTCAAATGACAGCTCTGATTGCCCAGGCCAGTTGAGGTAGCCTTTGTGAGACTTAACAACATCCCACGTCGGACGGTGCCATGAAGCTTGCATAATACTTCAAATACATTCTTGTATTTAATCATCAAAATCCCCCAAATTAGAGATTTTTCAAACAGCCGAAAAATGAGGCTGTGAGATGTCCTTAAATGGCCACAGCTGGTAATCCAGGGCTCGCTCCACCCGGCCTGGGCGGGAGAGGCAGGCAGCTGAATAATCCCCCTTGCTACTCTCCTCCACAGTGAGATTTCCTCAGATATTCTTCCAGTTCCAAGAGCAGTTTGCGACTGAATAGGAAATGTGGAAGAAACTACACACAAAGGGAGAGGCGTGGGGGAAGGCTTTAAGCAACTTAAAAAGATGAGGTAAACTGCTAAGTAAGCAGTTAACCATTTACACTAGGATTTTCTATGAACAAAGTGGCACTTTTTTAGACAGAGAAAGCGACTCTCAACAGCTTTCTATGGAGTCTGTCAATCGTTACATTAAAAAAGGCCAAAATCTGAAAAAAGTGAGGAAAGGATTTGCCAAAAACACTGCTTAATTTTACACCATCTTGCTTCTACCTTGTCTTGGGATTGTCCATTAACAGAATATCTCAATAAACATTTTAATACTGTCCATCATTCATGTGTCTGTGCATCATAACTATGCCTGATTAAGAAAGAATATGTTTCTTTGCCCAAGAGCAGATATCACCTCCGGAGTCATACCTATTACAAATAATAATAATGATATGATGAACAGTCTACAGTGCCCTCTTATACGTTATTTATGTTAGGTCATAGACTCCCCAGGGGTCTGTGCTGAGACCTGGACTGGCTTCATTAGAGCATCATATAAATCACTAAAGGCACATCTTGATCTTACCACTGGCTAGACTCGCTGGAATTTTTCAAGTGGAACCTCTCAGGTGAAAACATTTTTTAAAAACACAATGTTATCATTTCTTCTAAAACGTGGGTTTCTCAAATTGAATCCGTTACATTCAGATGCTCATAGAAATCCCACAAATTTCTACGGACTCTATAAGCATCTGAGGGTAACAGGTGCCCTAGAGTGTTGCAAAAAACATTATTCTCTTTTGAAGGATTAAAGGACAAAGAGAGACATATAGAGAAAGACAGCAAGAAACAGATCATCCAGCTGCTAACAAATGCTTTGACATCACTGAGCAAATGGGGAGACTAATGCAATGGTTGTCAGGAACTCTGAGCTAACTCTTGAAAATTAAGAAATAAATAGAAAGCTTGTGGGAAAAAAGAGAGTCTTCCAGAACAATGTTAATGTCATGTTGGGCATGAGGACTGGGTTCACACGTGTGTCAGCTGAATCAACATAATGGGCTATAACAGCTTCGAAGCAGCTAATATGGTCCATTGGGTCAATAATCCGTGAACTAAGAAGGATTTACTTGATAGACTATAAATGGTTCATAAGAACTCAAGAATCACTCCATCGGATCAAAAATCCAATTTTCATATGGTGCCTTTCTATGAATTAGCCAAAAGACAGTAATAGCTCTAAAAGACTTCAAGGTCTATCAGTTAAAATTTTACTTTGTAAAGAACAGTGTAGAGGAGGAAGAATTAAACGCCTCTCTCTCTTTTTGGTGAACCAACCTATTTTAAAGGGAAAAAATATACTTTATGACGGAAAGCTAATATACAACAGGGAATGTTCAAGAGGCTTTTCACATTTTCCTCTGGGCACCTGAATGTATGGATCCAAAGAAAGGACATGCAGGCATATACATTCCCTCCTCTCTGTCTCTTTGATATGTCTCCACATACATACAGATACTACCACTAAGTATCAATAAATTAGAAACAATATTTCTAGGATAGCAATATTTAAAAATAAAGATTTATATTTTATTTTTGTTTCTGTACACGGTTTATAGTTGTGGGTCTGCTGTGTGAGGCCTGCAGAGACATTTGGGACAGCACATGGATATTAGTAAACTCTTTCATCCTCACGTATGGAAAAGCAGGCCAAAGAAACTACAAAAGGTAAACAGTAAGAACTACAACACATTTTCAGCATTTAAGAGAGGGAGAGAGACAGAGAGAAGAGGGTTGGTCCACAGGTTGGCTAAAGCTTATACAGCCAGTGTTTACAGATAACTGCAACTTCTTTCCACTCTAGGCTGCAGAGAAATACTAGCCTTTATCCTGTGTTTGTGAATTTCATTACATATTCACACTAGGTGATAGTGGCTGCAGACTAATTTTTTTAATGTAAGCCCATCTATGTGAATAATTGTATTTACTAAGTTCATGGCAACGAAGAAAAGCAGAGGAAAATGTTCCAGAAATATAAAAGGCTGTAATTAGAATTCTTAACAAGAAAGAATTCCTTTACTAGGGAAGAAAATGTGATCTATCACCTCTCTCTCAAAATGCTATTAGCCTCTCTTCATCATAAGGATAATAAGAAGGAATCTTTTCTTTTGCTTTTTATAAGAGTAACACTGAATAAAATAATAAATGTTTTTACATCAAAGTATATTAGCTATTGACATAAGCTCGGTCCTCTTAACTTTCACACAAGGGAAAGAAAAATTCCAATAATTCTGAAATAGACAGATAAAACTTTTCTCTGTGGCTATGGCCATGTACTATTATACATAACTGCTTATTTTTAAAAAGAGCCTTATTGGTGCTCTCTGAAGGATTTTCTTTTATACATAGCTTTATCCTATAATTTTGTCCCTGTTGGGCATGCTGCCTACATTTAAACACAAACAGTCAAGCAATGAAGAAACATTAACACATTTACTGTGAACAAAAACTCCCAGTTGTACAGTGAAATTTTAATACATTTCAACTTATCTCTTTTACTAATGGGGAGAGTACAAACCCTGCAGGAATTCGCTCTGCAAACTGGTAATTACAGTAGACTCACTTTTTTTATAATGCATATGTATAGTCAGACACAAAAAACCCTGGCTGCCCTTTTGATGTAGGTTACAATAGGAATGTTTTAAAAATTATGAAAATCTACAGCAATTTTAAAGGAATGCATTATTTCATGGAAAACTGTCCTTTAACTCTGTATATAGACACAAATAGACACATAGTTAGATATCTGCTTTACACACCAGAAGGCACAATCTTTATCAGTATGTACTTTTATGCCATTTTCCCCGTAATCTTGTACAGAATAAATCCACTACTTTTTGTACAAAGCTGGATGTGACTTTGAATATCATAATTTATCTCTTACATAAAGATGATATTCTTTCATTCTATGCCTGATCTTCCTGTTTTGTCCTCTCTAGTTTTGGGGATTTAAATCTGTATTTTGAGACCTCATAGAACCTCTTCATTAACTAATTAAGGATCCCAAACCAATAAGTTATCTCTCAGTATAAGCAGATGTGCCCCTTGACCACAAAGACCCTATGTACATACCTGCAGAGAACAAGAACCATACACTGTAATATTAATAATAATAGTAGCACAGACAGTTGACAGAAATGAGGTAAAATCTGTTCCTATTCACATCACTTGCTAGACACTTTACATTTCTCTGTCAAATTTTTGGTTCCATAACAACTTTAAAAGAAATTGAAATCTGATAGAATGTTAACAGGCTATCAAAGTATAATTTACATTAAACTCGTATTTCTAAGTATTGGCATATGGGTAGCGGGGGTGGAAATGAAAGCAGAAAAAGCTTCCAAGTGGACATAACTTTTGAAATGCTTTGTGAATTTCAAAAAAAAAAAAAATGAAGTTGCTAAAATGTTTATCTGTGACTGAGGAGCATCTACAAATTCCAGAGATATCTATCTGAAAATTATAAAATTCAGGTACAACATAAAACATACAGCATGTGCTACCAAAACAGGCAAGTTGCGGTATGGAAGTAATTTCCTGGTCACCCAACTTCAGGAAAGAGAGTGACAAGAGATAAACATTCTCAATAGGCTTGGTTATGGCAGATCCACTCACTGCTAAGGGAAGATATATTTTAGATACACATGCTAGAAAAATGAACCTTATACTAAGGACACACATGCCTAGCTCTTCTTCTAGGCAATGCTACTAACAGTCTAACCTTAGGTCTCCCTGTCATTACAAAAAAGAATGCTTTTTTCTGTGACATCCCCACCTCTCTGCTCCCAAAGGCTGCTTATGTGATAGTGTGCCTGAAACCAAAACAAGAAAACCAAACTCATCATAGTTCAAGAGCCAGGCACTGGCTCTGTCGCAGGCAATGTATATAATCCTCGGGCAACACTACTGCTTCCACTGGCAATGAAATGACACGTTTCTCGTTTTTTAAAAAAAGCCAAACACCAAGATAGATGATAGATAGAGAGAGACAGACAGAGAGAGAGAGAGAGAGAGAGAGAGAGAGAGGTACAGATATTCTTTCCTTAAAGTCAGTTTTTGCAGCTGCCACTTTTCTTCCTTGATCCAAGTGTTATGAAAAATATCAAATACGTTGTGGCTTTAACATGAACAAATTAACAGAAGTACACCTCAAGGACAGCTACGTGTAAAACGTGAGCCTCTGCAAAAGCCATTCACACTATATAAACACAACTGAACCTTAAAGAGCAACACCTTTAAAATGTATATGGTCCGTCATAGACAAAGCATTCATGCTTTCATTTGCTAAGTCTGTTACTCCAAAGACTGTCATAGACGTTGTGAACTATAAACAAACATAACATCTGCCCCATCCTCGTGGAGTTTTGAAAGCCAAGTGATCAGGGACATGAGTTTAACGTCAACCATCTTCAAATAATTTGAAGGGTTATATCATAACTCATGTGCTATCGTTATTTACAACTTTCTAAGGGTCAAAAGGAAAGAAGCAGAAATTCAATATTCTGATTCCCTTGCTGCAAGGCACAGCAACGGCTTTGAATGAAAGCCTACAGATGCAGCCCTTCGTGACAAAACACACACACCCTTCCAACACCTTCTCCAAATGAATGGGTCTCTCAGTTTGTCTTTCAGTAAAGGGAAAAAGTAAAGGTTGAGGAGGTCAATTTGAATTCCCTGCACAGGCTGATGAAATCCTTCCAATCTGCTTTCCTGCTCTGGAAAGCAATGAAATTGTTGGACTATTAGAGAATCCTGTCTAGTAGGTAAGTAATACATGAAAAACAGGCAATGTGTTAGGATAAGCTTAACACTTTGATACATTTGGATTTTTCTTCAGTGATTTAGAGGGTCATTTCTTTATGATGTGGTGCTTCCACCTCTTCAATACAAGTACCATGAGACAAGTCAACATATTACTGGATGGCCGGATGATTAAATACACACAAGTTAGCTTTGGCAGTCTACAAATATGATAAAGGAAGACAGCAGCAACCAAAGTTTCACTGCATTTATCACTCATCCACATTCAGAACCCTGATATAAAAGAGATCTATACCTAGCTTATATTATATATTATCCAAGAGGGACCCTAAATAGATGGCCACAGACCACAGATATCGCTATTCATGAAACTGGACATCAGTGCCAAAAACAAAACCAGAAAGAGTACAAGTTAGATTTATGCAAAGTACCTCATAGTTTTGTAAGATGACTGTTTCCTATACTATTTGAATGATTAGCATGTCCCATTTGGGTGGACCATAAATAGATCAGGAAGGAAAAATTCAATACGATTTCACTGAAACATTATTTGAATATCCAAAGAACTGGCAGTGAACATGTTTGAAAATTTTGTTTGTTCATATCCAGTATACGTGAGGCTATTATTTTCATTGTAAAATATATTACCTGTGTTCAAATTAACACCGAGGCATAGCTGCCAGATTGTATGGCTCAGATATAAGTAGGAGGGACAGAATTTTCAGTGGGTGTCTATCGGCACAGTATTATTTTCTTTTAGACTGGTCTACAGACAGATTCAGCTTTTTACCTCTGAATCAGGAATTAACAAATTTTAGAGTCAGCCTACCTAATGCTTATCTAGCCATATTCTAGTTGCCAAAGCATCATTTTTAATATTTATCTCCATGAAAAATATTTTAGATTCTTTGTGTCCATTTACTGATATGGAGCTTTTCCCCCAAATTAATGTAATTATTAATGTCTAAAAGTCAATGATAAGGGTGGGGAGGGGGGAAATCCTCAGGTGCCTAAACTGGTATGAAGTGGTAGTATTACATCAGCTACTAAAGCTAGTTTGTGTGTATTAGTAACTTGAGGCTCTGTGCACACAGGTGTCAGGTATGTTAATTACCTTTTGTCTCATAAAATAAAACATATAAAGAACAAGGATGAGAAATACAAAATGTGTGCTAAGGATGCCTCCAATGTGAAGCTGCTTCTTGTTTGAATTTGGAGTCGGGGAAAGTAGTGCTGGTGCCTTTTTTCTTTTATGATTTAGACATCTTAGCTAGAGCAAGATGAGTCTGAACACTGAAAGTGAGATTTATCAATGAGCTGAGGAAACCAAGTTTCTTAGCACAATTTCCTCTTCTTTTGCTAAGGGCCCAATGCTTCCACTTCTTTAAAAAACAAAGCAAACCAAAACCTTCACCTTTTGAATACAAAAGAGAACTGGTCTGCCTCAGAATCATCTGTGGCATTCTACAAAGCACCACTGCCCTGGACCAACACACCCGAATGAACCCACTAGAATCTCAAGTGTACTTGCAGAGGGGGTGACTCCTCACATTTTGTCCCAGGTGCCTCAGTGGCCTCACCAGTGTCTTGGCCTGTAATTGTTAATTTCACCACGGTGCCTGTAAGAGGCATGGAACAGTGTTGAGAACAAAACAAATGGACATAAATGCAAGAAGATGCTCTGTTTGAAGGACTTCAGGGGTGAAGGGAAATCCCAAACTTGTTTCACATCCCCTTGGACACCGGGAGGGAAGGAAGCCATTTCCTGAGGATGGCCTCAGGAGCTTTTCCAACCTTAGAAAGCAGAGCCTCTCCCAGGGAGCTGTGGGCCAAGCCAACTGTTGAAGCAAGATCCCAGGACAGACTCCTGAGCCTGAAGCTGATGAAGAAGGGAAGAGGAAGCTGGGAGGGCTAGGGTCTGGGTAGCTCAATGGCTATCTGTTTTCATTTTAAATGGATGCTGGGAAGAGACATAAATGATTATTAATATGACTAATCAATTCCCCTAGGAATCCCCTTCCTCCCTTAAAGCCACCTCTCACCAATTTTTCAATATGGACTTAAGAAAGCAGAGTTTGCCGACCCCTGGCAGTGACTGCTGTCACGCTTTCCTACCTATGGAAGTCAGGTAATACCTGTACCTTTTTTTTTTTTTTTTTTTTTTTGCGGTACGCGGCCCTCTCACTGCTGTGGCCTCTCCCATTGCGGAGCACAGGCTCCGGACGCGCAGGCTCAGCGGCCATGGCTCACGGGCCCAGCCGCTCCGCGGCACGTGGGATCTTCCCGGACCAGGGCACGAACCCATGTCCCCTGCATCGGCAGGCGGACTCTCAACTACTGCGCCACCAGGGAAGCCCTACCTGTACCTTTTAAAAGGTAATACACAGGAAAGTGCCTGGCACAGTCTAGTCCTTCCAACACAGCTGCTCAGTAATGCTTCTCTTCCTTTCCTAGTTCCTGCCCTTGTATGTAATCATCAAAGTATGGAAGCTACATGCAGCAACAGAGTTTTAACATACTTAAAAATTTCTAAGGACAGGGTGCTCATCTGCTTTCTTCTTCTTTTCTTTTTGTCTTTCCAAACCCCTTGCAGCAACTCAATCCTTCACTCCAGGCCCTTATGAACACAAAAGAGGTTCTCCTCCTAATTTATGGTAATTGTAAGTGAATTAGGCCAAACAGCTCCCAAACTGATTTTTGAAAGACTGATATGCCCTCTTCTGGCTTCTTATTTAAGAAAAAAAAGAAAACAAAAATGTTAGTACATTAGATGCATAAAAGAGTGGTTTATCTGCTGTATTTATTACTAATAATTTTAATGACTTAATAGAGATTTTCTCAGACAAGTGATAATATCTGGAGGTCCCAATATTATGAAAGGTGAGGACATCTTTCAATAACAAGATACTCAGCCAAGGGGCTGGCTTTCAACAAATTTTTCCCCAAGTCAATTAACGAGGCCGAAGATGATATAAACTGCATGAACAGGGGTCAGAAAAGGAAAATCAAAATATGTGTACCCACTAGCAAAATCTAAGAAAAAGTCCTCCCCTCGATGCCACATGCCCCACAGTGCACCCCACTGTATGCCCACGCAGGCCTGCTTTCACAGCTTGGGCCGACAGCGATGCCAATTAGTGTCAGTTGTGACGGGGTTTTAGCAACACGGCCCTCTGTCTTAGAGGAAGTGGGCTGCAACCACCAACTTACTGTACAGAGGCAACCTAACAACCCATTAGGTGGAAATGACTTTTCAGCCACTTCCTCCAGGGACTGCATCAGAAACTGATGGCTTAGACAGATGGGAACATTTTTACATTTCTGTATTAACTGCATCCAGGAAGGTGGATTTTTATCATGTAATGCTGCCCAGTCCTCATTCCATCCAGTCTCCTCTGTTTACTCCTTCACTCCCTATAATAGAATGGCATATAACGTTACCTAATAAAACCATGGACTACATTTCCTAGAAATAGAGGGAGCCATCTCACTGTGTGTATTCAGAGTATGCTATGGGTCATCCACTGAAACTTTTGGGCATCACTGAAAACAAAAAAATTCATTACTGGAATACTGCTCTGGAGTAGCATTTTGTGTTTTGAAAAGATGTTGATGGTTACCATTTATGCCTCTAATTGTTAAGCTGGTATTAGATTTGGTTAAATCTATCAAGAAGCAAAAGCAATCCTACTCCTGAGTCCAGGAAAGGATGGTCAGTCCTGCAAACAGGAATGCTCACACCTTTGCTGTGATGTAAAGGCTGGGCCGTAATCCAGCATTACATCCATGTGCGCGTGTCGCTGTAGTACTAAAAACAAAATTTACTTCCACTCAGAGGACCTGATAGAATACTAATGCACAAGAAAATGTGCAATTAGTTAAAATTTTAAATTTCTTATTCTTTAAGACACAAATTTAAAAACAAACATAGGTTTATTAACTGTTACCCATGTAAATACTTGTAAAACATTTAACAACCAGGTTTGTCCTAACTAATTCACTCAAAAAAAGTCATATTCTTTTTTTCATGTGCAAAAATCACTTGGTTGAAGAGTATCATTTTAAAACATTAAGCATTCGTGTATATAAACATTATTCATCAGCAATAAGCAGATCTCAAATGCCTTCATAATAAAGATAGACAGCAATCAAAATGTCTTTTTGATCCAAGATGCTTCGGTTTAGATAGAACTAAAAGGGTACCGTAGGAGGGAAGTACTATGAAATCTGGCAATAACGTGTGGTTTTTCAGTAGTATTTTAATTTTAGGTGGACTTCACTGCCAACATCCCAAATCTCCTGTTAGTATTCCTGCTTATAACCTCAGCTGACTTTATTAATGAATTGAGAGATGTAAATTTTTCTTTAAAATTTTTCTGTTTAGGTTTTCTTAAGAACCTTTCTCTCAAGCTCCCTCTTACAAATTAGATGTCTTTTAAAACATCTAATATGGACTATTCTGTCATAGTCCTGATTATAACACAAATAGAAATTTCATATAAATTGTCAATTTTTTCTTTGCTCGAATCAAATATAAAGAGATATAAAGGTATATAAACTCTAGTAAATAAAAGTTTCTATGAGTTTATATACTAAATAAAATCTTACATAATATTAAAGTTTTGAGTTTTACTTGATTTGGATATTGGCAAGACAGTCAATTCTTTTTATCTTGTTCAAATTAGTTCATAATTTTAAAAACATTAACTATTTTCCTGCTTATTTGACAGAAATATAACCTATTACAAAGCAAATATCCAGGCACTATCTTAATTAGAACACTTCTCTCTCTGTTTCTCAGGCTCTCAGGCTCTCTCTCTCTCTCTGAACATTGTATGTACATGGAGATTTAAAAAAAACATTTTATAAAAGAGCAGCAATACTCTGTTAATATTCATTACATTCCAACACTTCTTAATTTTATGAAAGAAACACTGAACTACTATGTTTATTTTTTAAAAGCTGCGTGACATGATTTGAATTCAAAGCAAAATTCATAAAGCTTTCTTTAAATATAAATCCTTTTCAATTAAAAAGATCTTGTAAGATAGTGGTGATGGTAGTGCAGCACTGTGACTGTATTAAAAGCCACTGAATTATACACTTTAAGTGGTGAATTTTATGTTATGGGGATTTTAGCTCAATTTAAAAAACAGACCTTGTAAAACAAAAGAAAAATACTTCTGGATGTCAATCTGCTTTTGCGTTTGTTTTAATTAAACTAATAAGGTTACTGAACCAAACAAATCCCCCCATTCTTAGGAATTATAAAAGAGACTAAATTTTTTAAATGGACGTATCTCCTTCAAATAGACTTCATATAATGTCCTCTCATACATGTCAAAGAACAAATCATTATTACTATTTTTTTTTAAAGCACACTTAAACTACGATTGCTGTCTTTAAAACACACTGAATAGGCTGTGTCAATACAAGGAGCACCTAATTCCCTAGAAACAAATGCATAAGGAGAACGGTGAGAGGAAATATCCTACTTTAAGATACAGTCTTTTTAAGAATATATCCTTATTTTCTCTACATATTTCATATCCTGTCTGGAGAGTTAGATAATAATACTGGCCAACACTTCTTATGCACGTCGAATATAGCAACTACTGTTCTAAACACTCAACGCAGAAATATTCATTCAACCTTGACAGGTACCCTATTAGAAGGGTATCACACCATTGTTATCTCTAATTTACAGGTTAAAAAAAGAAAAAAGAAAAAAAGCACAGAGACACAAGCTAACTTTCCCAGATCCAGCCAGGGTCTCACTCTCACAAGGCTAGTCCACTACCAGGCTCTAACCGACTAGACTTTACTGCTTCAAAGTTGTGAAACTTTCATTTATGTCCCACAACGATCGTGAAGTAACAAGGGCTACATAATTTTTTCCCCTTACTTAACATTTAAGATGGACTGAATTAAAGCTTTTCTTATTGCCAGAGAAAGAATCCACAGTGGGAATTTCAGAAAATATGAAATGGGAGAATATGACAGTACCAATGTAGACTGCAGCCATGAAAACTAGTACTTTTAGAATTCAGAGTACACATTGATATACTTAAGTGAAATTTAATAAGGACTTACTCCAACCTTTCAAGAACTATCTTTCTGAAAATTAGCCATTTAGAAGACTCACTCACAGAATGACAGAAAGGACTTACAATTCAATGATTAGAAAGTTTTGGGTCCTAAGTAAAAGAATTATTTATAAACTGTAAGAATTATTTATAAACTAGTTTACATATGCATTTAGAACAGTGAATAAAGAAATGTGCAGAGGATGAAAGTTTGAGAGAAATGGGAAAATACTTTTCTAAAGGGATTAGCTTTAAATAAAAAAGGAGAAAAAATCACTATAGCAGAGACAATGAAGGTGAATTAGAGGGAAGAATAAAATAGGTATTCAATTTAAAAAAGAGGATTCACTTTGATATAAGTAATGTGAAACCTCAGAGAAAGAAAAGCTGGAGAGGGCTTCCCTGGTGGTGCAGTGGTTGAGAGTCCGCCTGACGATGCAGGGGATACGGGTTCGTGCCCCGGTCCGGGAGGATCCCACATGCCGCGGAGCGGCTGGGCCCATGAGCCATGGCCGCTGGGCCTGTGAGTCCGGAGCCTGTGCTCCACAACGGGAGAGGCCACAACAGCGAGAGGCCTGCGTACCGCAAAAAAAAAAAAAAAAAAAAAAGCTGGAGAAAACAAGGAGAGATGGAGACAATGATAAAGGAATGTAGAGGAAAGGGGGTGGTGATCCCATGAGGTGCCATCAAAAGAAACATAGGCCCAGTCCACACTCGTAAACTTGGTCACAACCAACTCAACTTTGGTAGGTGGTTCAGGTCTAAACACAAGGAGCAGTGATAAAGGTTATACTGAGTGGTGAGTAAACAATCTTATTATATTCTTAGTGAATACATTTTCCAAGCAAAAAATAAAATGGTGCTTCTGGTTATCCTACATTACCAATCTTATTAAAAACCATGCACAGAGAACTTAGAAACTCTACTTGAACATAGCATAGTGTGCTAATGTACTCCTGTATGTTACACAGATGTTTCATTATCAGATGAGGTTCTTTTTCAGACTTCTTGAAATCACAGGCAATATTTTCCTACCTGACCAAGACAGTTCAGACTTTCAGATGGAAAGCCCCTTAATATTTTAGTCACAAGCTCTACTGATCTAATTTATAAATTAACAAAAACTGATACTTTTTTTTAAAAAAAAGTAAAAAGAGGAAAAGAAATTTGGCTCCCATGAAAGTTCAGTGTGTAAGCACGGTTTTTAATAAGTCAGACAGGGTTCCTAGGACCCCCAACTTATTCTTATGACTATTATCTACTCCCTGGTTTCCAAAAGCCCCATCGTGGGATCAGCAGTTATACTGCCAGTAGTGACCACAAAGCACTGTTTCTAGTGAGCAAAACTTCAAAAAACTTGAGGCAACTAGTTCACACGAGGGAAAGGCAGGCGAGAGAGGGGTGGGAAGCCTACCATTAACTAAATCTACCCTTATCTACCATTTTCCATGCACGGAAAAAGGTTCCTTAAAGGTACTCCCCACTTACTGTGTGGCCTTCTGCAAGCTACTGATCCTCTCTGAGCCCCCAGTTCTTCATGGGTATTGAAGAAATACAATAACAACTAAATGATACTATTATTTACAGAGGGTTTTTATATTCATTAGAGATCATCTGTTTAAAGAGCCTCGCACTGTGGAAGACACAGCAAGGGGTAAAAGAAACCAATTATTATGACTATTAATCCTTATCTTACACAAAATAAGCATGGAAAGAAATTATATTTCTGATATAAATAATATATGGCTTCCAGACATACAGTTTATACATTTATATATGCCCTCACTACTGAATCCAGAAATTACCTAGTGCAATAAAAAGAGAATCTGACTGGGGGAGGGAGTGAGGAGACCTAAAACACTGCAGTATTGCTTGCAGACCTGCCCCTCCTAGCAGGTTAACTTGAATGAGATGAAGATCAAACTTTGCTTCACCTTCTTCTTCCATGACATGCATAAGTTGGAATAAGTTCCAAATGTCTTCAAAGCTCTACGTATATGTATTTTTCACTTTTTTTTTTTTTTTTTTTTGCGGTACGCGGGCCTCCCCCGTCGCGGAGCACAGGCTCCGGACGCGCAGGCCCAGCGGCCATGGCCCACGGGCCCAGCTGCTCCACGGCACGTGGGATCCTCCCGGATCGGGGCACGAACCCATGTCTCCTGCATCAGCAGGCAGACTCTCAACCACTGCGCCACCAGGGAAGCCCGGTATATGTATTTTATAATAAGGAACTTGCTTTATGTACTTATACTTCCTAAATATCATACCTCTCCAACCTAAGTTCAGTCTCCTGAACAGGAAAGGACCTTGGGATTTTTGTGCGTCTCTCTGGTGCCTAGAACACAGCCCTATGAAAGGAAGATGTTTAACAGGCAGTTTGAAGCAAGGCTGTTGGATGTACAAGCCTTGGCTGACTCTGATCATCAATTGGCTGGAGAAAATGCCACTCCAGGGGGGCCTTTCAGAGCCAAAGAGCTTTTATAGTAAAAGTTTCAGACACGAAATCATTAGTTCAACAAATATTTTCTGAGTGCCTACTCTGTGCCAGGAACTGCAGATAAAGATACTGTAAGAGGGTATAAAGACACTTAGCCTTCAAAGTAAGTAAATAAGCAACTTAGAATGGAGTGGGAGTGAACGCACGGGGCGATGATGCACAGAGAAAGCATCCACAACAACCCAGTCTTACGGAGAAAGAGACAGCTTCACTGAGGAGACACTGAAGGAGCAGGACCTAAAGGTCCAAAAGGAAAGTATGCTTGAGCTGCTCCCAAACAAAAAGTTGGAACTCAACTGGAAGACCAGCTAAATAGGAGGATACAAAAATAATACACAATCCGTGTATATTCTGCTAAGAATAGACTAAACTTTATTCTTATATCTTTAGAGAAATGGGGAGATGTCTCCTAGACGTCATTTCCTTGTGCCACAGGCACAAGGTATGTATACACAGCACGTGGCTGTGAACTACTCAGGCCCGTGGACTGCAGAGTCACACCAAGGAAGGCACCTTATGGCATTTTAGCCACTGAGCATATTTCCATTCTGGTTCTTCATGCAACCTAATCTGAAGGCACGTCTTTTCTGTAGGCCTCCCAGAAAGATGGGTATTTTTTTTCTTCTTCACAGCAGTGTTCCCTGTTACCCTCCCTCTCCAGTAAGTCTTGAATCCCATATCTAGTCTTCCTTCTTGTCCGACCTTTCCTCTGGTTCCCCAGGACTTTTGTCTCTCACTGTCCTCAGTCTTGACTGAATTGAGAGATAGAAAAAATAGACGTGGCTCTGTTTTGCTCTTAATGTTCTCTGCTTCCCGCTCAGCTGTTGAAGATGTCCTTTCTCTGAGGATCACAAGCTCTTAAGAAGATGAGTTGGGACCTCCCTGGTGGCACAGTGGTTAAGAATCTGCTTGCCAATGCAGGGGACACGGGTTGGAGCCCTGGTCCGGGAAGATCCCATATGCTACGGAGCAACTAAGCCCATACGCCACGACTACGAAGCCCACGTGCCATAACTACTGAAGCCCGCACGCCTAGAGCCCGTGCTCTGCAACAAGAGAAGCCACCGCAGTGAGAAGCCCGCGCACCAACAAAGAGTAGCCCCCGCTCGCCGCAACTAGAGAAAGCCTGCATGCAGCAACGAAGACCCAACACAGCCAAAAATAAATAAAATAAAATAAAATAAAGAAGATGAGTCACCTCTATTTTATCCCTTTATATCTAATCATTTCTATCTCATATGTGTTATGGGTAAACATAATATATATCCCCATCAAGTCTACATGAAAGGCTTAGCAACACAATACGGATATCATACAGTGCAGTGGTGAGGGAGGGGGGAAGTGGCAAAGGATTCAACACACCATGTAACCACACCAGACGGACGACAGACAGTACAGGGAAAGCACCTAATAATGCAGCTGAAGAAGGATATGCTGAATCGGAAGCAGTTTCAATTACACTCATGGAGTGGCATTTGGGAGCCCTCTTTGCTCATCTAATGGTGTTCGTGCCTGCCAGATGCACGACTATAATTAGATCCACTAAAACTTGCAAAGAATGGCCAATGAGCAACATTTTTCCTAAATATCCCCAGACGGAAAATGAGGTTCCCAACAATTTATATATGGTGAGAAAAAGTAGACTGTAATTATGAGACTGAAGGGGGAAGAGTAATGTGAGAAACTAACAGAACACTTAAATGATAATAATCATCAGGGTGGTATGGGTCTGTGACCTGATACAGAGATAAGCATCTTTGAGTAGTTGACCCAACAGAGTTTAAATGGAATCAATGAAGAGGATACGACGTACACCTGAAAAAAGTTTCTATCTGCCTTTATTTTTATTTTTTTAACAAAGTTAATACCTTTTTAAAAAATATTTATTTATTTATTTGGCTTCACCAGGTCTTAGTTGTGGCAGGTGGGATCTTCACTGCTGCGTGCGAGATCTTCGTTGCAGTGTGTGGGATCTAGTTCCCTGACCAGGGATCAAACCTGGGCCTCTTGCATTGGGAGCACGGAGTCTTAATCACTGGACCAGCAGGGAAGTCCCTCTACCTGCTTTTAAATAGTCATCTACTCTGTGGTAAACTTCACGCTCATTCTAATCCAAAGCACTTCACCTTTCCTTGTGTCAGAGTTCAAGAACTCCACCACCCAGAAGACCATAGTGTCTGGCGTCTTTCCCAGGGCACGTCACTGTGCACGTACTTAAACTAATTAGTCCTGAGTGTATGCCCATTTTCAAGATGATGTATTGTGTAGCAGACTCTGTTGCTTGCTGGCACATAAAAGAGATATTTCATTTGTTGTGATAAAGCAAGGAGAAAGTAACTGTCAGTTAGGCTGCCACTTCTGTCATACTTCTTAATAATGCAGCTCCTGTAATTACATTGTGGTTCTTTATATTAACTCAGTGAAAGCTTGCTTGTTTTTAGCATGAAAACAATTTATGAAATTATAGAAACAGACTGAACACAGCAGTTCATTTGTTGAAGCAATTATCCAGATCCTTGTCAAAAAAAAAAAAGTACAAGTGAGAGAAGACTGTGATGTGCAAAAAATGGTTCTAATTCTATGCTCTAATATGTCCAATATGTCTGTGGTTGTGCTGAATTATGTTAATAAACTGCAGCCGAAATATATTTGTCACTACACAAAGGAAAGGCGCTATCAATCGTCCTGCCAGATATTTTAAATTAGTCACCAAAGGGTCCAGCCAGAGTTTCCTCAACAACCTGCAGATGAAGAGAAAGGCTCACTGGACAGTCTTCCCAATGGCACCAGAAGGATTTTTCTAGTATTTCTGAATCTGGAAAATAACTGTAAAGTGAACTATGGCACAAATGCCATTTTTAAGTGACATTTAAAAATCCAACCCCAGACACCAACGTGATGTTATTTTTGACTGGTTATCCATCAGAATGCAAGTTCCCAAGACAGCTTCTAAGAAGGGGATTTTTGACACTTGTTGCAGGAAAGATGAGGGAATAAATAAAGCTGTCAAGTGATGCCAGGGTTACAGCTTAAATAAAATTGCATAAAGACCCCAAAAAATGTTTTCAAGGTAGGAAAAAAAAGTCTCATTTTCTACTCTATTAAGGCAAGAATTCTACAGCTTGTTAGCATTTAGTCAATAAAGATTAAGTTGTAAGAGCAGCATTGTGAAGCTATATCATCCAAGTTTCCCTAAGCATGTTTATCAAGTCTGTGAAATAATCATTAAGTTCAATTCTTAAATGTCTTACCTGAAAAGGAGTGATTATTGATTTAACTTAACTAAATAAATATCTAGTTTCCATAGTTCCTATGCATGTAAACTTACTATCTAAATATCTCCCAATGAAATAATGGCTCAAGGAAAAAAAATTACTTCTCCACTCTGAAACAACCTAGCCTCTTTATTTCTAACTTGACCCCAGAACTTCAATAAAAGCACATTACTACAAGCTTCCTTTTATTCCTTTTAATTATTTTAAGAGTTAATTTCCAGGAGGTGAAAAAGAGAACAGGGATCTAACACTGAAATAAAATGAAGTGCTAGAAAACAGAAGCAAAAAACAAAAAACAAAACAAAACAAAAAAATCCGAGCTCAAATCGTGAATTGTGCAAAGTGTTACACGCAATAAAATGTGGACATCGTTCTTTCTCCCCACATCTGGAGATAGTTTAGTATACCGATTTCCAGAAACCAAGCAATCGTCCAGCCTGACTAGCCCCTTTCATTCACAAATAAACAATTAATGGAATGGGCAACTAATTTTCCAAGTGTTCATATTCATTAGGCTGTTTCCTGAAATTAAGTATCAGCCTCATGATACAATACTGTACACATTAAACAGTTCCCCCCACCAGCCCACTTCCTCAGCCACCTTTCTCATATCAAACTTAGAGAACTAGGCATTTGTATTTCTATTCTCCTTCCTTATGGTACACTAGGATCTGAAAATTAAATTCCCTTAGCTGTGCTGTATAAGAAGAACAAAATATTAAAATATGACGAGATTCCCTCACCAGATCTTAGCAAGAATTTCTATTCTCATGGCCCGTCGATTCACTAAGTATCTATCAAACACCTACTACATGGAAAGCAGAATTCTAAACCTCGACTTGTAAAAGTAAATATGTCGTCGAGAAATTTACAACTGAGTAGGGAGAAAAACCTAAGCACAAATAACTATACTATAAAGTAGAATGTGATCAACGTGACAAGGAGGCATAAACAAAAGGCTTTAGGGTTCAGGGGAGAGAGACTACTTCTTCTGAGGTAATGAGAAAAGGCTTAGTGAAGGAAGTGGCTTGCAAGATGGATAGGCTTTCAAGAGGCTCTGGACTGGAAGGTCCTCAAGGTCAGAGACCATGTCTTGTTTTACTTGGCACCACCCCCCACCCCGCATACACCTAGCACAGTGCTGGGCCGCCAGCACTATGAAAAAGCTGTGTAGCTGAATTCAACAAGCAAAGGTGGGAAAAGAAGATCACCCAAGATGGACGAGGACTACCCACTCCATGGGCTGTTCAAACAATGTGGGTGTTTTAGAAAAGAGAATACCTAGGAACGTAAGGTTAGAAAGGAGGTCTGAAAAATGGATTCGTCCAAAA
The DNA here is from genome assembly GCF_964165515.1 of Mesoplodon bidens. Lineage (NCBI taxonomy): Eukaryota > Metazoa > Chordata > Mammalia > Artiodactyla > Ziphiidae > Mesoplodon > Mesoplodon bidens. Next base: position 62,525,380 of record NC_138162.1, on the reverse strand, counting down.
TAAAACATAGCTAGCAAATTTTATTCTAAATTTCTGAACCACGGGGAACACTGAGAATTTCCAAGCATATGAATAATATAACCAGTAGAGCTGTATGTCTACTGTGCCAGTTTAAGTAAGACTATCCTTATTTAAATCCTGTGTACTTTTCCAATTTTAAAATGCAGAGCACACAAGGGAAGAAAAATGTACTATATTAAATAATTAGAAACCTGTAAACTCTGACTGTTAAGTTGACATAGTGCCTTGAAGACCAAGAAAAGGTTCCATTATGTGTACAACCCAGAAAAATGTTCCTCTAGCGAATTTTAAGTTGAAAAGAAAAAGAAAATCCAAGAGAAAGGCAACTCCAAATGCCATATGTTACTCAAACTCGATGGTGGCAGCAGGCTGTAGCCACTACTACTGCTCAGGCTCCCCAGAACAGGAATTTATAACAAAAACAATACCTATAGCTCTCCTTGAAAACGAGATGAGCAGTCACCTTCTGTCTTTCAATTCTTTGTATTCTGTTCAAGCAGTACGCCTTGCTGCCGTCTACTACCTTCCACTTAAGTGACAATGGGTGGGAATTCCCTGGTGGTGCGGTGGTTAAGAATCTGCCTGCAAATGCAGGGGACACGGGTTTGAGCCCTGGTCCGGGAAGATCCCACATGCCATGGAGCAACTGAGCCTGTGCACCACAACTACTGAGTCTGCACTCTAGAGCCCGCGAGCCACAACTACTGAGCCCACATGCCACAACTACTGAAGCCCACGTGCCTAGAGTCTGTGCTCCACAGCAAGAGAAGCCACCGCAAATAAGAAGCCCGCACACCAGCGAAGAGTAGTCCCTGCTCGCCACAACTAGAGAAAGCCCATGCGCAGCAACAAAGGCCCAAAGCAGCCATAAATAAATAAATAAATTATTATTATTATTTTTTAAAGTGACAATGGGCAAACGTAAAGGGAGGGCTCCTAGACCTCTCACCAGGGTTTAGGGGCCCCCACACCTGTGAATATCCGACCACCAATTCAACTTTAAGTGAGAAATTCTTGGTAACCAGAACAACAGACCATGATAATTCCCTGGGATTTCCCAGAAGGAATGGTGACAAGCAAGCTTGCCATCTGGATGTGTTATACAGAATTGCAAAATTTTCTGAGCTATCTCAGATTCCAGAGAATTTTAAATTGTCTAGATGACATCACGTGACATTTGGCTTAACAAAAAAAGTAACAGCCACCAAAGGGAGAAGAGTAGGACCTTATGGAAAATCGCCCCTAAAGAAAGAAAGGATAATGAAAATAATTCCAGATTCCTAGTTCATGTGCCCTCAGAGCCAATCCTAATGGAATAAGGCTCAAAACCAAATGACAACATGTCCTATAAAATAGTAGCAGAAAATAATGCTTGAGATTGAAACCCAAACATGTTAGATTTGACTGCCACAAACTTCAAGGAAAAATACAAAAGTAATGGGGGAAGGGGTGGTGCACCATGGGATTTCAATGTATGAAATCCAACAAAAATGGTTGATCATTGGCCAAAACTTGGTCATCTTTCCAGAATACTAATGTGTAAACTTCTTAGTAGCAATGACAGTGTCTTACTCATCTCAGCATCCCAAATGCTAGCATGGTGCCTAGTAGGCCATCAATATATGTATGCTTTGGGACCAAATACGGTTCACTGTGACGGCTTTTATTTTAAAAAGCTAAGAAAACCACTTGGAAAACTGTTTATTTTTTCCTGAAGGACAAATCCAAAGAACTCAACCTAATCAATGTAAATGACTTTGCTAGCATAATTTAGGGAGTTAAAAATGCATTTTTTCCAACCAGCAAGAAAAAAAAAAAAACTCTGTAGACACAACATGGTGCCCCAAGCCAGGCAACTTTTGCTGCTGAGCAAAAGGATGATGCTTGCAAGAGTGAGCATGCAACATGATGAACCCATCAATACTGCCATAATGAATGAATGGTGGAACAGCTCATATGTAATACAGCACGTAAGTTAACCATTCTGTCTCACATATTCCTAAAGCTCACAGTCTGAGAGGTTTAATTTCTCAAGCTCTTGCCATGTGCCAGGCACTATGCTAAATACTTTACATTCATGTAAATACAGCTGACCCTGAACAACTTGGGGATTGGGGGCGCCCACCTTCTGCTCAGTGGAAAATCTGTGTATCATGTAGAGCTGGCCCTCCGTATCCCTGGTTCCGGTTCCACTGTATCTGTGGTTCCTCCATATCCATGGTTCCACATCCACGGCGTCAACCAATTGCAGACCGTGTAGTACTGTAGTATTTACCATTGAAAAAAATCCATGTGTAAGTGGACCCGTGCGGTTGAAACCCGTGTCGTTCAAGGGTCAACTGTACTCTACATACATGAATTTAATCTTCATGACAACTGAGCAGGATTGGTACATTATCATCCCTATTTCACAGATAAGGAAACTAGAAGTCCAAGAGATTAAATGACTTGACCAACGCCTCATAGCTGGTCATGGAAAAAGTGGAAATCAAAATCAAGTCTGATCAGCTCAACAGACACATTTGTCCAACAGCATTATATCAGGATAACTCCAGTTAAGGTAGCAAATCTGGTGACTATGACCAGTTAAGAATGTCTCTGTAACAGTATTGTAAAGGTCCTCCTTGGGCACAGGTGGTAAGTTTCTTAAGTGGCTGTCCCTAGCATTTCACAGTTTGCTCTTTCCCCCAATCTGAACCATTCTATCCTCATTAACATTTGGGCAAATACTATCCCTTTTTTGTGGAATCATAATAAATAGTTGCCACAGATAACATGAAACCCAGTTATGTGAATTACAACAAGTAATCGTGAAAGGCTTAAATCACAGCATTGGCAAATCTGTAGGACTCAGACAACCATACAGTGCATTTCGGAATATGAAAATGAATACAGGATCAAGATGATCATTGATAAATGTAAATTTCACAGTCTCTCTTCAAGTCTTTTTTAATCTTGTCACTACAATCAAAATGAGATACTTATTCTGTAGGCAGAAATGAAAGAAGGCACAATACATCTGGATGTTTTGAGGACTAATAAGTAAAACTTTCTAAAAATACTTAGGGAATAAAAAAGAGAGTTGTCTGCTTTTAGACTAAAATTGATGGTCAGATACAGCTTCTTAGCAAGATGTAAACTGAGTTAATCATTTTGGTTTTCAAAGATGCAACTAAAAACATCATTCTATGACAAATTATATGAGGCTTCAGAAAGAATGCATCACTCAAAGAAAGCAAAGCAGAACAATATAAAAAGGATTACAAAAACAGCCCTATTTCTAGATCAAAGTGGACTTCACTCAGCCCACATTTTCTCCGAAGGGAATCCCCACAAAGCTCTTTATGGCCACATCCTCCAAATTTTACCTATGGACAAAGGAAAAACGTGAGGTTGTCTATAAGGGCTTCTGAGTACAAGGCACATATGTATGGCATTTGTGTCAGGCACAAAGATTACTAAAACCTGTCAGTGTTAATAAAGGGTCAGGTTCTAGGGGTAGGTTTCACTAATGGTTCTCTGAAAGATCAGCAGTTCACAGCACCCAGTTTTATTTTATTGCTCAAACATGTCCTTAGTATTTGTTATATTTCAGGCACTGTTTCAGGAATTATAAATTCATTCAATCCTCAGTTTATTTAAGCTACAGAGGATGTAGGTATTATTATCCCCATTTCACAGATGAGGTACATAGGGGCACAGAGACTTCTGTAACCTGTCCAAGCACACACAGCTAGTACAAATGGTCAAAACAGGATTCAAACCTAAGCAGCCTGGCTCCGGAGGGCACGCTTCTTGTCACTGTGCCATGCTACCTTTTCCCAGGAATGCTAGTAAAACCATGCCTGGACTAATCTCTAAAGCTAAGTGACCAAGGGCAATTCCAGAGCTACCTAGTATAAGATATGCACCCTTCTAGACTGGCTTGCTTATAGGAACCCTATCAATCATCCCCAACCCCATACTTAAGAGCAGTGCTACACTATCAGTGAGACTAGAGCTTTGGGGACTGTTGTAACCAACCCCTCCCTGCCACATGACTTCTGAGATGGCTGGGGGCTGCTGACTGGCTGCACTGTCTCTGTGATTTAAACCAGACCATCTGGCTGCCTTGTTCTCTGAGCTGGGGCAGGCCTAAAAATGCTCAGATTGCATTAAGCAACTTCTCTGCTCTTTGGCTAAATTTAAGCTCTAGAGCTATTCTATGTGGATTTAGTTCATTCTCTTATAGTATATAGTATAGTATTTTCATTGAGATGAACTTTTTCATGATCAAAGCCTGTTCCAGGGATGACCCAGCAGGAAGAAAGCCACAGGGGACATGGTAGTGCACTTGAGGCACTACATCGACATAATGTTCAGGGCCCTCTCCTTATTCACAGAATACAATCAGTAGGAAAGGTCTGTAAATTTCAATTTCAAAAAGGAGTAGAATTTCACATTCCAATACTTAAGGAACTCCAGGATTAGAAGGTCTACAAATTCTTTAAAACTGCAAAACAAAGATCAGGTTGAAGCAAAAAGCGAGAACATGAGGTGGAGAAAGGATGGATATTACTTCCTTCTACAGGAGCCTTGACTGTTCAGTACTTAAGTTATGCATTCTCAGAAAGCCAGTGAATTTGGCTGGTACTCTGTGAAGCCAGGATATAATGCCTTCCAGAGTCCACAGCTGACCAATCATGAGGGTGGAGAACAGGAGTTGCAGGCTCAAGTGGTCCCGGAAGCTCCGAGAAAAGAGGTGCTCTTTCAAAACTGAACTGACTTCCCAAAAAGAAAAAAAGGAGAATGAATGATCCATCACCAAAAATGTTCATATACTGACATGGTGACATGTTTAGCTGAGTCACTAAATTTCCCAACGTTTTAGAAGTGAAGCAATTTTTTAAAATTTTTATTGAACATCTACTATGTGTCAGGCACGAAGATGACTACAACAAGGAATCTTATCTTCAAAGGCCAGTCAACTAGGGGCTCAGGATGAGACAGGGGAAGAGAATAATTCAAGGGAATTACAAGAATTCAAAGGGAGGGGTGGCTCTGGTTGAGGGGAAAGAGGGGAACCATGAAACAAAACTTCCTAGTTATAATATTCACAGAAAAATAAATATGTACACCATCCATCCTCCTCCCGAGAACATGAGAAGAAAGAAGGGAGCAAGGAGAAAATTCAACCCCGACACAATGCTTTAGAAAAACAAGAATAGTTTTCTTAAAACAAAACAAAACCCTTTTGGCACACCAAGCTGCCTGTGACTGCAGGGTGAAAACTGTAACAGAAAAACCTAGTCCATAAGTGCCAGAGGAAAAGAAACTTTCCCCAAATAACAAAATAAAAATAAACCTTCAGTTAAAATAATATATTACGCACTGATGTAAACTGAAATGCTCTTGTCCATGGGTTGAGCTTATGAAACCTTTAAACATGAGCATGTAACACTAACAAACTATTTGACATTATTATTTGGGTTCAAAGACTCCCTTTCTCTAAATGTTTATAGCACCATACCAGTTATTTCAACTGAGCTGACACAATGAATTTCAAATGATCTAATACTTTTGACTTACCAGCAGATTAGCACATGATTACCCTGAGTAAAAGGATTATTATTACTGCTGCTCTAAGATATTAACACTTTCTGTAACACACTCTAAGGACATTGTATAGATCCCTAAAAACATGTGACAAACTACATGGGGGAGAGGGTTTTTTTTTTTTTTTTAACGGAAGGTGATGATTGTTCTTCTCTTTTAGAGTTTTCTTGCTTAAAATAAGGTGGGCCTCCCAACAGTAGAATTGGCATTTTGCATGACACTTTCAGTGGCGTACAAGTCACAAATAAATAAGTCCAGCATTCAGTGCGCTCAGGAAATCAGGCCACGTGTGGCTTTCTTCCCATGAAGATCAGGCTCCAAACAAAGACCCCCACTTTGTAATAGACAACTAATTCTCATGTAATGAATGACAGAACACAGCATTAATGTACTTAACAAGACAGAGCTAAATTCAATGAAGCTTGACGCCATTTATATGAAAAAGGGTTACATTTGTAGACAGAGCTAAAGGGAGAGGGGATAATTCTGAATTAAATAGTGCAGTTTCTGCTTTGGCTTAGGCCTCTCACTGGAAATAAAGATCATAGCTAAAATATGACCCTGAAAACTGGCAGCAGCAAACAAAGCTAAATACCACTGTATTAAACTCTAACTCTCACAGATGAAGAGGTTAACAGCTAAAGGACTTTGCTCAGAGCTTCTATTGGCAAAAGTGCCATTTCTTTATAGCCAAATTCCTGGTCCATTAAAACGTGTCCTTTCCTTACCAGACTCCATGATATGCAATTCAGCGGCACATAACAGTCACAGAAAATCCAGATAACCCAAATGATATCTTAGTATCTACTAAATCTTGCAGGTACATCATCAAAACAAAAGATGAGAAAGTAAGCATGTGACATAAAATGAGGATGTTGAAAAGATCAACTTAGGTGGCTCTTTTGAGAGTTTCAACGTTATATTCACCCTTCTCTAGCAAAGACGTACAGAGGAGTCCTAGGGACACAAATTGTGTGGAAGTGTGTACGTGTGTGGATAGGTAGGGCCACCACAACAGAAGATTTTTAAAAGCCTATGATTACTATAATGCAAGCTCTCCTCTTTCAGGGCAAGTTCAGTCAATTGATTTTAAGGTACACTAAAAAAACACAGCATATGAACAATGCCAATCAAGCACCTACATTCTGAAAACAATTTATGACTTATTTTAAGTAGATGAGAGAATATTTTAACTCCTCTAGCAGGTTTACAGCAAGGACACTGATCTACACAGAACACTCCCTGCAGCTGGACATGACTTATTTCTGCAGGATGCTCTTCCACACATGGCGGTAACACCCCCTGAAGCTGCTATACCTTCAGGCAGGGAAGCCTCACTCGCCTCTCCTCTCCCCTATCAACAGTGTTATCTGCTTCTGCTGTTGTCACAGAGCCAGGGAATGAAGCTCTTCCAGAAAACTTACCCAAGATCAAACTGTGCCTGGTGACAGCAATGTCCAGGCCATAAGTAACGTTCAAAGGATTCAACAACGCCTGTGACTGATCATTCTCTTTCCCTTGCCATCACCTGCTGATTTTGTCCAGGTGTTTTATGGCTATCTTGAGGATCTGGAGAACAGACAGAGGGAAGACTTTGCCAATTTCTTTTGTCTGCGGTTGTGAATTCCTTACACAGATGGCGGACAGCCTCGGCTCCGGGCAGCGCCAAGCTGCACTGCCTTCAACGTCCAAGGGGAAGTGGAAGGAGACATCATCTTCTCCCCCAGCACTGCCTGTAACGTGTGTGTGGTTAGCAAACTGAGACAGCGTGGCTTCAAGGGGGGTGGGGGGAGGGGAGGGAGAAGAAGGAAGAAAGTCAACAAGTATCCTGAAAATATTTACTTGCTTGAGGTACTGCTAAGCATTGACCAAGAAATTAAAAATGCTGATCAGAAAGGTGATTCCTGAACAAACGTGCTTCTATCAAAGACTCGGCACCCCAAGTTTCAGTTACTTTTTCACATGCATATCAAAGTCATCAGCTCTCCTAAATTAACCAAAATAGGGACTAGAAAAATCCCAGTCAACCCTTAAGAAGCTACTACACTGCTGTCATAGCTGGAAAGAAAAGTGGACTGGTGTCTAAACCTATGCTAACATGGTAGCCACTAGCCACAGGTGGATACTGAGCACTTGAAGTGTGGCCAGTCCAAGTTGAGATGTGCTGTGCGTGCAACACAGATGCTGGGTTTTGAAGACTGTGTGAAAAGAAGAATGTAAAATGTCTTGATAAATATTCATATGGACTACACATTTTCATACCTATTATACATGGAAATAATTTTTGATACATTGGGTTAAATAATATATATTACTAAAATCAACTTCACCTCTTGCTCTTTACTTTTGCAATGTGGCTACTAGAAAATCTTAAATTATAAAATTGCTTATCTTGCCACTCACTGGACTGTGCTGGTCTAGACAATAGGACTCTGGTCCTTTTCAGTCAGTTTTTGGTTATTTGACCACAGTCTGCTTGGTTAACTTTCTGAGCTTCATCATTTTCAAAAATCAAAGAAACAGATTCAAAATTTTACAATTCCAAAAATTACAAAATTTTTCAGATTTTCATTCCCAAAACCCATGGTTCATTTTCATTTGGGCCTGCTGTAAAGAAGCAGTGACAAACAACAGGAAAACAGGTTTTATTCATTATTCAATTAATTTAAGAAACTACAGCTCACTCTGATGGCTTTAAAGTTTTTCTGAAAGATGTGCAGAATGTTTTTAATGTATTAACCTATTAATGTAAAATTTATTCATCATATGAATTCCATTAGTGACTAATAACTCAGGATGGTATATAAAATAAAGAACATCTAGGCCCTGGATGGATATGGGTTTATAAAGCAATGAAGTGAATCGCTTGTTTTATGAATTCCAGCTCACTATCACAGGTACATTTGACTGCAGTTCATTTGGTAAGAAGGCTACTAAGGCAGATATCCCCTACAAAAACCTCGGAAATGCTTTAGTGATTTCTTCACTAAATGGAAGGGAGAGTATCTTCAATTATAATGTGCAGCTGATCCCTCTTAGAGGCAATTTTTGGAGCAGTAGTTGCACAGATCCCATCAGTTATGCCTAACTTTGTGGTAATTCATGAAACACCTCCTCACACAGCTCGTGGGTGGCCAGGCCCAGACAAGGATTTTTAGGAGCCTGCTGCTCCCACAGCTTGTACTAACTGTTTGTGCTACGTGATTATAACAGGGCTGAGGTTGAAGCATCTAAAGAACAACAATTTCAGGTGACACTTTAAATACTTAATTACACACTTATTTACCTCCTATTAAGGAACGACAAACAACGTTATTCTCTAAGTTCCTTGATCGCAATAAACGTGATATTTTACAGATTACGTTGAGAATTTGATCAGTTTGCTGCCTGAATCGGAGAAAGGAAATGGAAAACGGGGAGATTAAATGCAGGACAGAAATTCAGTATCTGTTTCATATGTGTATTTTTCCCCAAACGACGGTGAAACTAAACCCCACATCCTGGCACACTACAAGCCATGCTAGAGTATATTACTCTGCGTGTAAAACACACCTACACACATAGCCCTCATTTATGGATACATTCCAGTAAATGAGATAGAAAGAGTAGTCAGGTCGGCCACAAGAAATTGAAAGTGTAGCAAAGAAGACGCAGGAGTTAGAACTGCGAGAGTGAGCAGACTGTACCAGATTGAGTTACTCCCTGGCATGATGAGTTTAAAATTCAAATACACAGTTAAAAAAGAGCTACAAATGAATTCCGTTATATTCTATGCACCCAATGGGAGGAAAGCACGAAATCTGGGAACTTTTGAAAGAAATCAAAGATCAAAGTGAAGAGCAATGGCAGATAGGTGAAAGCTGAGGAGTCTGCAGAGACAGCCATCCAAATGGCTTAAGCAATCACGCTCTGTAAAGCGTTTTAGCGGACAAATAGCCAACATTATAGTCTGAACTATAGCTGATTTTAAGGATCTAACTTATATGCAAGTAAAACATTAGTTTAACTTATTTGCTTTTATAATTATTCCGAATGTATGACAGATAAATACTAAAGTGAGGCTGAATTAATTCAGAGTTGCCCTTTTCTTGGCTAATACCAGATGTATGTGGGTCATAATGCGAATGGTTCTTACCAGAAGCTTTGAGAAAAATCAAAGTGAGGCCAGTTTTGAGCTCTGTCAGTAATAGGCAAGGTGAAATGGATTCAGTGAAAAGCAAAGCAAGAAACAGGGCAGGACGTTACCTTAGAAAAATGATTTACTGGGTGTTTCGGTACCTTTGTTTAATGTTTCTTAAAACAAATACAGAGCGTGATTTGCTGAAACATTCAACCTGGAAATCATATGGATTTCAAACGATCATCTCATTCAATATTAAGTTTTATTAGCCTACCTGGCAATTTCTTAAGATACACCAAATTTCTTTTTAAAAATATTTTACAATGCTACTTAAAACTCTTAACTGCCATGTTAAAAAGAAATCTTACTTCTCCACGGCAAGGAGCTTCCAGAAACCACTGAAACATTCTTGCCCTCTGAATGTTGGAGAATGGTCTCTTCATGTGTTATTAATAATCCAGACAAAGTATTCATACTAATGGGCACACAATGAATATTCAGCTGCATGTAGACTCATACCACAGGGATATCAAAACCAAAACCCACCTTTACTTGTACTTGCCCGACAGATGCTAGCATAGCTACCTGAGTATCCCAAACTTTTTGTGGCTTATGCAGTTATATAAATGCTCACTATGGCAACAGAACTAGATATTGGAACAAAGAATTACTTGTCGTTTTAAAGAGAGAGGCAAAAAAAAGTGCTCACACAACATAAAAGTTAATTTTACATTTAGTATCATTAATATTACACTCACACTGTCACAGCCAAATAAACCTTGTGCTTTAAAAACAAATCAGGTCACTCGAGCTGCATTCTGCTAAGAAAGCAAAACCTACCATGCATAGCTCATATTGATGCTCTTCCTCAATGACTTTTATTGTCCCTGGTCAACTTTTAATTCTTCCCTTACCATGCCTTGAATCAGAATCCCTCACATGTAGAAAGTTACATTAGTGGCATTAAAAACACATAAAAACTTTAAAAGATGGTTCCAAACAGAAGTTACACTTTTTAAAAAAAAAAGTCCTGGCCATTTCCCTAGTTTATTTGGGCATTTAAGTTTTTTCTTTAAATCCAACCAATATTTCTCTAAAGAATGGTCTTTATGTGGCTGAAATTAGACTGCACACAAGATAGTTTTTCAAGGCCAGCAAGCACTTCCTAACCAAATCCCCCACTTCCTTTTCTAGCTAAACATAACTCTTTTAAATGTGTACATCCTTTAAAAAGCTAGGAGTGAGCACCTCACATGTAATAACAGGCAGCTGGGAAGCCAATTGGTGCAGTCCGACTGCACATTTTAGAAAGCAGCTCTTTAACATTCAATAACTAAGTGGTAATTGGGCACAGAAACATAAACTGTCAAACTGAATCAAAACCCCTTTGCTTTTCAGAATATTATTTGTAAGATTATACTAGAATTAAATTTGAACATGCATCCACCCTTTGCATTCAGTCAAATTATAAAACAAGAAGAAAAAATTGCTGTGCTTTTCTTTGGATAAAATTAATGTCAGCTTTGTGTCCTTAAACCAGACCCGATCGGGAAATAAAATATGTTTAGTCCTGAAATAGTTGTGGTAATTCAATCCCTGCACTCTCCTTATTTTCTTGATGACAAAGAAAAACTCCCAACTGGCAGGGCCACCTGCACTGATTACTCCTCCATCCACACCCACAGAATATGAAAATGAGCCAATGATCATTAACCTTAATTTCTTCTAACATAAACCTCAGCTCTTTTTCAGTCTTGCTACTCAGGGAACTCCCCTGAGATAAAGAAGGGGGTGGGGTGGGATAAGGAAAGGGAGTGAAAGCTCAGAGCAAAGGGGGTGGAAAGCAAATGAAAAATGGAATCCACTGGCTTTTAAAGAACTGCACAGCTGGCTTATTAAACTTCATACAGCAAAGATGCTACAAAGATAAAGAGATTCTGAGACATCACCACTCTCTGGATAGTGGAATACTTTCCTGTCCACCAACCCTCTCCTTCTGAGCAAACAATAAGAAAGGATGCTTCCTCTCCACCCTCTCACCCCACTTTCATCTCACTCCTCTACCCAGACCTCACTATATAAAGACAGCGAGCAATAAAAGATGGATCTGGACAGCCGGAATGCAGGTGTGGCTATAAGATCTCCAGGATGAGGACCAAAGGGCCTGTGCAACCAGGAGAGATTTCCAAGGTGAGCGCTTCAAATACAGTGTTGAATGCATCACACCTTCTGGTCATTCACATTCAAGTATCACCAACTGGAATCGTTTTAATTCAAGCTGTGTGGGGCTAGATCCCATTGGCATTACATCATCTTCTAATGGATGAGGAGCTAGTTGGGGCCCTAAAAAGAAACACAACCATGAGGAGGACAGGAAAATTTCAGAAATAATGGTCTCTACTGCACAGATGTGTAGACTGAAAATTACTTGTGTTGCCTACAGACATACGCAAATTGCCCGAAAAAGATTATAAGACCATGAAAACAAAGAACATATCAACATGTCAACGTATGCAACTCTCTGTACAGCATTCCTGAAGCTGGAAGAAAAACAAACTTTAAAAATCACTACCTTGCTAAATGAAAGCAAAAAGTTCTTTAAACGTGTTTTTTTTTTCCCATTAGAAAACTTGAATGCAAAGGCAAATAAATGCTGAATAACAAAAGTACAACTGTATTACGTGCAAGTATATTACAAGATGTTTGTTGTCTATATACAACACAGGTAGACAGAGAACACCCCTGATCACTCAGTTATCCGCTCATTATTTCAGATCTCAAATCAAGCGGCAGCCATGAGGAGTGTGAGTCAGAAAGGCAGAAAAACAAACCAAAACAAAACCCTGGCTATAGTTTGGTCCTGGATTCCACAGCGCGATTTAAACTAAAACCTGGATCCAGGTTGCTCAGTGTTCACTGCCTTCTGACTTAGCCTGCGACTGTACACGTACACCCTTCCTTCTGCTTTCTCTCTCCTCTGCACCCCCACGCCTCCATCAGGCTGCCAAAGGTCAATGGTCCTCTCTGGAAGTGAGAACAGAGTGTTGAAGTACGTGGTGCCGTGAGTCATCTTAAGAGATACTCTAGCGACTGCTTGTGACCCGGCGTCGAGCTGAGATAGCGGGGCTTTTAATAAAGCAGCACTTTTGCACACTCCCAGCCTGGTTAATTTAATACCTGCTGCTTGTTTACCAAACAGCGCGGGCATGTCTCCGTGTCGGTAACTTCCCAGTGACAGTGAGGCGACTGGATCCGGGCATGGAACAGATGCACCTTTTTACGCTCTGTTAAACCGTGTCACAGACTACAGTCCCTGAGCGCATTCCTTTATTTACGCTGCAGCCAGTTGAGCTAATTGTCAGAGACAGGCCTGGTTCTAATTCTGCAGAGTCCAGCAACAGCAGGAGTGTATGTGCTGAGGTATGAACGGTGCAGAACTCTTTGTAACGGGAACAGCTGAAAAACAGAGTCCGAGGGCAGAGGCATAATCTGCCAATATTTTTACCTAGAGAGACTTTGAAAATGTCACCTATCTCCAGAGGAGGTGATGGGGGTGGGAATGCAGGAAAAGCATCACTAGTGTTTAAGTGAAAGAGAGGAAAGCAAATATTAAAACAAATACCTATTTGTAAAGGGAACACAGCCGAGCAGAGATGGCATTCATTTTCCAAAGAATATGGTTAGGATGGTGCAGCTGTAAAATATTCACAAGCTCACAAACTATCTGATTACGGGCCAATGTTCAATGCAGCTCACACCAAAGGTTCTGCACAATACCAACGCTGACCATTTCAGATACTGTGATGTAAACCCATTAATGACACCAAAATTAACGAGAACGAAGAGTCCCTCATCTAGCCAGCCAGCCATACAACTGCAGTCTGCTTGATCATATGTAGACAAGGGAACTCCTCACACCCTGTAGTCTTAGAAGTGGTTCTTCTTAGCTGGAATACCATACTCATATTTTATCAGTAGCGAGAGTTCACTCCAGTTAAAGCTCTTCACCCGTCATGGGCATTTTTCAGCAAATTAATGTCTTTTACTTGCATGACTTCTCTTCATATTATAATCTGGGGTTTAAACGGATCATCATACTTTACAGAAAAGAAAAAGAGCAAAAGAGCTCAGTGTTGATAATTTTTACTACTTATGACTAAATGACCTCAACTGAGGAATAAAAAATTAAGTCATTTGTCTTATGAGGTACAGAGGACATTTTATGGTGTACAATTTAGCTAATAATGGGCTGGGGCCAATCCTTAACAAGTCACATGTTTCCATTGTCCCTTCACCCCCTGCTTGTGTTTTTACCACATCCTAACAAAAACATGACCAGAACTGGTGAAAAACATACGGTTCCAACTAATGAATCACATACTTTCCCGCAAGTACAGTAAGTACTACCAGCTGTGTGACAGTCTTGCTTTGGCAGTGGAACCAGCGTAGAACAAGCCGGCCCATCTGAAAGCAGCTGCATTGAAAAACCACAAGCAATAGAAGTGTGTCTGCCTTCTCAGGGCGGCTTTGTCTCTGTTCTATGTCTCTGCTCTGTCCCCAGGACGTGCCAGCCATCTTGCTTAGAGAAAGTTTTGGAAATTTCAGAGGTAGAGAGAAGACCCACAAATTCAAAGAACTTAAGCTTTCAGGAAGTGTTGTCACTGTGTCAAGTGGAATGCCACCAGAGGACCATGAAAGGAATATGCCTCTCTCCCACACCCACCCTCCCATGTGCCTCTTTTGGGACCTGCCTTAGACTAAAGATTGTGCATATCCATGGATCTAAATAAGGGAGGTGAGAAGCAGAGGCAGGAACTGCACCAGATCCAGCTACTTACAGACGGGCCGATGAACGCACATGAACACACACAAAACACGCCGGACAATTCACAGATTATCAACTCATGCCACGACTACTACAGAAATTCAAACCTGCCGTTTATACAACGGTAAGCTTCCATTTGTAACCACAGAACATTCTGAAAAAAATTCCCTGGCAAGCCCTAGATATTTTTACACAAATGCACTTTTCCTTTCTGTGAAGCAACATTCAAATGGATAAACATTACTGTTAAAGGGAAAGAAAGTCCATCAGCATTAGTCAAGAAATGTTAAGTGGAAATGGATTTTTTTTAACCTTTATAGTGTGTGAAGGCAATACCTAATAAAATTTTACCAATATTATTAAGTGAGCAGTAGCTTTTCTGTAGTGTCTAAGGACCATCTCATCAGGCTTTCTCTGAGAAAAACAAAGACCTAGAGTTGTCATTCTTGGCTTTGCTAAAGTCTCAATCAGGAAAAAAAAAAAAAAGATGAAATTACCTTTTTTTTGGCAAGTATTTTAAACGTAAGGAAGTCACATGTAAGGACTAACAGGTTGCCTTTATCAGTTAATTTAGCTGAACACATTACTCTAAGCTTATGTTGTAAAGATGCAGTCAGCAAAAACCTCATCCAAAAGTCATATTCACACATCTTTTCTGTTTCTACCAGAGTTCTATGAACATTTTTTGTTTTTAATGAAGCTATTATCAATATGACACAAAGAAGGGTCAGAAGATCCACTCCATGAATAGAGGAAACCTTGGCCCTCGTGGTTTAAATGCTTCCTAAGTGAATTTTGCTGTGTGTGTGTTTGGGTGAGTTCAGGGTTGGGTTGGTCAAAGGCAAGTGCTTGGGGTGGGTCCAGAAGTCACATCCATCCATGTGGCTGGATCTAGCCAGACAAGACAGGTAGGGTTGAGAGCACTGACAGCAATGGGGAAAGAGCAAATGATGGACTTATATTCAAGCACTAAGAACAAGACTTTTCAAATATTCACTAAATCACAGATTTGAAAAAGAATATACTAATAAAGAAATGACATAGGATTTTTTAAAAAATAATGACAAGATTATAGCACTTAGGCCATATTAAATCAAATAAAGAATGTGAGTCTAAAAAGGAAAAAATCCAAAACTTGATTATGAAATTACAAAGTGAAGTCTAACAAGAAAGAGCTGATATAGTTAATCCCAACTTATAATAAAATTACTATGAAATCATTAAAACCCACAGTAATTAATTTCATGGCAGGGAAATGACAATATATTGATAATCAAAAAGTAGCTTATTAAGCAGTACACACAGTATAACCCTATTTTTTTTAAATGAATACGAGAAAAAGAAGAGATAAGAAAATATCTTAAAATGATTAACACCTGTGTGGACAGAACTATTGGCAATGGTTTTACTGTAGTTAAGCTCCATTTTCTAAATTTTATTTAGCATATATAAATTACATGTAAAAAAATAAATTCAGAGGTTTTTTCTTTCCCTCCATGTGATAAACTTGATTTTTAAGAACTCTAGTAACTATATTTCCAGTCTTGACTAGAAATTATACTACAATGCTTAAGTACTATGAAAAATGTGGAGCTTTTCTCAAAATCAAAAATTGAATTTGAGTAATTCTTTAAAAAACTACATGTATCATTTGTGTGTGTATTTTCTTTGTAAAATCTGAAGACTAGTACCTAATTTACTTATGTCCTTCCCCAATTTCCGAAAAGTGTGCTTTCATAATTTGAGCTACAAACTAGCCTTTGTTCATTCAAACTTTACAAAATTAATGAACCACAGATCTAAATCTTCACCTTTCTAATAAAAATAATACCTTTAAATAGCACTTGTAATTGCCAAAGTACTCCCATAAAATGAAAGCCCGTGACACCACTGAAACACCATTCCTTCCAAACACAGCCACTGTCCCACAGAACAAAATCCAGGGGCCTTGGTCATGTGTGATACTATAATAGGATGAACCCAACAGAGCAGATCTGTAAAATATGCTTATCCAGGTTGAAATATGGCAGAAGTAACTAGATTAACAACCGTACTCTTGTAATAAAGGACTTAGAATTATATCCAGTAACTGGGAGGATTTATTATTAAAGACACATTCCAAGTTTTTCATTCATTCTATGACTTCTGAGAGGGCTGGTATGGACACTCATTTGGCAAATATTGACCAATGATCATGGCCTAGCATTGTGTCCATGTTTGAGTTTGAACAAATATAGAAAGGCTGCTGTGAGCTTCTTGATGTCAAAAACGGCCTACTGCAGGAGAAAATACAAATAATTTTAACATGTCGTCTAGATGAGTAGCAGAAATCCACAGAGCACACTCTAGGGAAACAGAGGAGAGGCACTGACTCACTGGAGTTTTGAGAAGACTTCAGGAAAAAGGTAGAAAAACATAATTTGTAAAGATACATGCACCCCAGTGTTCACTGCAGTGCTGTTTACAATAGCCAAGACATGGAAGCAACACAAATGTCCATCAACAGAGAATGGATAAACATGTGGTACTATACATATATATATATGTATATATATGTATATATATATATATACACATATACACACACACACACGATGGCATATTACTCAGCCATAAAAAAGAATGAAATAATGCCATTTGCAGCCACATGGATGGACACAGAGATTATCATACTAAGTGAAGTAAGTCAGACAGAGAAAGACAAATACCATATGATACCACTTTTATGTAGAATCTTTAAAAAAATGATACAAATGAACTTATTTACACAACAGAAACAGAGTCAGACTTCAAAAACAAACTTATGGTTATCAAAGGGTAAAGGCTGGGGAAAGGGATAAATTAGGAGTTTGGGATTAACATATAGATACTACTATACACAAAATAATAAACAAGGCCCTAGTGTATAGCACAAGGAACTCTACTCAATATTCTGTAATAACCTATATGGGAAAAGAATCTGAAAAAGAATGGATATAGGTGTATGTATAACTGAATCACTTTCTGTACACCTGAAACTAACACAGCATTGTAAATCAACTATACTCCAATACAAGATAAAAATTTAAAAAAAAAGTTTAGTAGCCAACCAGGCAGGATTAGAAGAGGGAAGAAGGGGGTCAACATGGGAGAATGCTGGACAATGGGAAACAGCACAGAATAAGAGAAGTCCAGGCTGATCTGTCTTGTTGGGGCAGGAAGGCTGAGGCAAGAAGAGGCAAGAGTGGTGGCTGCAGGAGGAGGAGGGGTCCAACCACAGGGGATCTTGTCTTTCCCTTTAAAGAGGTTCTGCGTTCCCTTCATCTAAATAAACACTGAGAACTGCTCCATTCCCCACAACAGTCAGAACTAACTCGGTCATCTTGAAGGAGGGGGAGGGGGAGAACTAATTGCTCCTTTCTTTCATCTTTCTTTTTACTTCAATAAAACACTGACTGAACACCTCCCTTGTGCCAGGCACTGTTTTAGGCACTGGAAACTCTGGAATAAACAGCCCTGCTCTTGCCCCTCGAGGAGCTCATTTCCCTGGATCCTTTGTTTGCTACTAATTTCTTGAACAGCAAAAAAAAAAAAAACAAACCAAAAAAACCCCCCCCAAAAACAAAAAAAACCCAAAAAAACCAAACCCCCCCCCAAAAAAAAACCTGGCATGGCCCTCTAAGTCTTTTGGAGCCTGAAAGCCAAGACAGAAAAGAATCTGCATATGTAAAACACAGTATTTCCAAATTGTTTTGTCGATCACTTTCTGCCAAACTGATAAAACCATAATTAAAGAGAACAATATGTCAGGCCATTACTAATGGCAGATATTAGCATATCGGACCAACTAAGCATTGGAAAAATTACTCTCTTGATAAGGTAACAGGTACAACATTTCATATAAGCTACAACACAGACAGTGTACACTTAGGTCTAGACCACACCTTTGTTCACCCATTATGTTGGGGACCGGCTGCCCTATCTTTGGCTGAGACACAATCCCAGGGCCTAATTTCATGCATTTAATTCATAAGATACCAGATAAAACATTGTGATGCACATTCTGACACCAGTCAAATTTTAGCACCAACTTTTACGCAAAAGTCTATACCCCATAAAAGCCACTTTCTCAATAATTCCTAATGCAATACCCATGCAAAAAACAATATAATCAAGTTTTATAGCAGGACAGGTTTCTTAATCCCAGCTGGTACTATCTGGGCCCTGAAGCATGAGAACTGATCATATTAAAATCCAGATACCAGCTATTATATCTAAAATTGTTACTCCATTCATATTTAGCATGAAGAGGAGTCTATCTAAAGCAGGCTCTATTTAATACAATGTGGTTTTAATTGGAGTCTGTTTTAGATGAGCCACCTGTATTTCATCTTTTTAAAATTATCCATAATTTTCTGCGCAATTTGCCTCTGCAACATAACGAATAGCAGTTAGTTATAGATTACTGCCATTGTTTAGATGTCTGAGAAGGCAAAACTCTCTACTTACTGAAATACAAGGGCCCTGTATCAAAGAACAAAAGTAGAAAACTAGGGTTCTGCTCTAGTGCAGGGATGAACAAGGGCATATATGAAAGTTATCAGGAAGACAACAGATTAAACCCTATTATGCTTGCTTCATTGTGGCTACTCTGAAGCCTAGTGCTGTGTAACTAAATCGCTTTTTCTACTCAAGAGCCTTTAAAAAAAAAAATTCTAACTATGAAAGTTCTAACTGTCTCCAACTACCTCATTTTGTAGTGCTGTGGCTCTACTTCACAATTATTTCCACTCCAATATATTCATTGTTTGTTACCAACTAAAAGTATTCAACAGTTTTATATGATGTCACTACTTTCTAGGTTATTTTCCATCGTCCTTGTTTTTATCTGCCTATTATTGAAGTATTTTGAAATATGGTATAGCACAACATCATCACAACAATGATCTCTACACAAATCCGAGTAAATAGCCGTTTGCAAACTAAAGGATATTTATTTGTGTGATGCCTATAACAAGAAACACGAAACAAGGAAACCACCTAATGTGCAAATTTAAAAGAGAAGTCTTCACTTAATCTGTTCTGAATTACCAAAAATATATTCCAAAGTCAAAATTTCAGTGGGTGTCAAATAGAATAAAACTGCTTTTTTAAATCACAAAAACATGTAAAACTTAGGGCCTGCCTGTAGGCTATTTAGCGTGGAATAAAGTGTCACAATCCACTTAAATGTGCTGGCAGTGTTTATTAAACTATGCTACCAATTTTTTCTCTTCATGCTTACCAGCTAAACAGAGGTGATTTCTAATGAGATTTCTCCCCTAAACAGAGTTTGTTCCACAACAGGACTCTACTCACCTTGTCTTTTGAACTACATAGAACTACTTATATAAATTATACCCTCCATTTCCAATTTATCCACCGTGCACACTCCATGGGCTTAAGTACATTACAGAAATAGCACCTTTCTTCTTTCAAATGTCAGTGTGTATCTATTCCTCTACTATTCTCCCTTACTTAAAACATTTTTATTTAAGGGTATCATCAGCTCTTATTATTTTCCCAAATTCTCCAAAAACAGTTGTTATAATTAGTCACGTGAAATCTGAGTACCTGTCTAATGATAAATAGGTAAACTAAATATGACGACTGTATTAAAAGTACTGCTCCCAAAAATCTAACTTCAGAGAATCATTGCCACTTAGTTCCCCAAATTATCCTGTAAGTAAACCTTCAACTACTTCCTTCTTAAACACTAAGTTTGAGTCCAAGAGTCTGCGTCCAGGAGCGGCCTGGGCTACAGCAGGGGAAAACATACCTCTCTAATAAAGGTCTATTCCTTTTAATCCAACCCAAAGACACACCAGCAATTTCCTTACATATTCCATCACAGTTTGAGTTCAGTGCCACTTGATAGTCTATTACTAACGTGGTTTGTATAAATTACATATACCATACCCCATATGGAAACCATATTTTCACAGTGACCAATGTTTAATAACAAACACTGCAACCTGGAGTATCTGTGGCAATTTCTCTTATTCTGCTGCGCTATTTCAGCAATTTGTCTCCTCAGATATTTAGTCTATGAAGCCAAGGCTCTTGAATTTTCTCACTGTAGTTAAAAAGGGATTAATTTTATCCCATGTTGTATTAGTTACAAGATAATTGGGCTCCTTGAAAGGAACCACCATAAATTATCTTGATCCAGAAATTATTCTAAACATTGGTAGGTAACAATGCTCTCAGATAAAAATAGTTGTTTGTGGAAGTTACTAATTAATTTTATTTATTTACAATTTCATGTCTTTCTTTTTCCCTTGGTCTCTGCCATGTAAAATTTATTAGCCAATGTGCCACAAGCTCTAACTAGTTTAATGAAATATTTTATAATACCTTTGAGTACTTTGATAACTGCAAGTATTTTTCTACTTTAATAAGCACAGTCTCTGTTAGAAAGTTATGAGACCATACAGTTTTACTGAGAAGTAAAAAAAAAAAAAATAGTGATTAGGTCAGAGTCTGAATTAATACTGCAGATTTTTGTGTGTATGCACAAGATATAATGTGAAGTTATATATTTCAAAGTGGGAAGAACAATTCTACTACATGCGTTCTTAGCCAACTCGCATCAGAGAGTCCAACAAGCTAAATATATTTCTGGACAAAATGTTATAATAAAGAAACTCAACAGATAAGTCACAGGACTTTTTTAGATATGGTTGCCTAAGCGCCATAATCTAGTTTTTAAAATAGGTTCCTCCAATACAGAGGAGAAAGAAAAATTGCTTATTTAAAAGATCACTCCATGTGACCAGAGGTAAGGGACTGGGGGTGGAAGAGGATAAAAGGAACAAAAGGATCCCCATCAAGTGAGGAGAAGAATAGCAAAAGAGGAGATACATTATAAGGTGGTGGTTGGTTCTTTATTTTTTTAATGTTGAGAGACTGGGAGCAATTTAAACCAAGATAAAAGGATACTCAAAATGTGCACAAAAGAAACAGCAAAATAATCTTAAGAATGTTCCTTAGACTACACTAGAATTTTAGAATATGGAGACTGTTAGGATAAGTGAACCAGCACACCCAAAGACAAAATTAAAATTTGAAATTATATTGGCATGTTGGTCATAAAAATCATAACACTGCAGAAGTATCTGCAGGAAAAAAAATCTACTAACAAAAAAATAAGCATGTCTGACCAGTTGTGGTTTATTGTTCAGGAAAGTGCATGTTTTAGATGAAGTTTTCTTTTGTCTAATGTCTAACATATACGTCTATATGCTCAGAAGCATGGCTGAAAGAAGAATGTAGTAACATACTCTAAGTCCAAAGAATACCTAAAAAATATCTGAAGGGAAATGAAGAATTTCTGGGTTACTTTGCTTTTTCTTTCTCCTCTTTTTAGCCAAGCTACTACAATTCTGTATCTCACTTACCAGATCCTCACACAAGCCAAACAGGTGGGATGTTATTTGAAGCTACGGCCTTTATTTAATTAGTAAACTAAAGTGTGTTGATGCAAAATCTGGATACAATTTCATATCATTTGTTCTATAATTATTCCATGATAAAAAAAATTTAAAAAAAATTTAAAGCCCAAGCGCTGCTTTCCTAGCTAATGGGAAAAACAGGTTGGAGGGCCTTAAGAATAAATCCTTCCGTGGTTCAAAGACAACTGCTCTGATTTTTTTCTTCTGGCCGTCTAGGAAGGAGCAAATTTTTTTTCTCCATTTTCTTTTCTTATCATACCCTTATGGCTTTCATTAGGCACATGAAAGGCCACAGAATTAATTTTGTGCTCAAAATTACTCAGTACCAAGTCCTGTGTATGGACTCTTACAGAAAATGACGCAAAAGAATAAGCTTCTTGAGGTGCCTAACGGACAAGCAAACTTTAAAAGGAAAGGGCCCCTTTAGTGTCCATGTATTCAGACTTAAAGTGAAGCTGGAATTATGGGAGAGATGCAGCGAGAGGTTCAGCAAGCTCTCATACAGTGTAAACACAGCAGTTAAAGTTGTGCCGTTCATCTGACATCAAAGCTATCTGTCCATAATGTGCTGGGGCAAGAAGCCTCTTCCAGGGAAGACCTGCCTGCGTCAAATGGATCGCTCCAACCCCCCAGAATAACTTGGGTATGGTTTAAGTCACAACGTGCACAATAAACTTGGGCTTTGTCACACGAATTCCAAGGGTTCAAAGTCATAACTAAATTTCTGTGGTTACACAAAAAACATAATACATACATACAACATAATATTACCCAAAACACAACATATATACATACATTTATATATATATATATATGTATATAAAACATAGAAGCTTTTTTTTTTTTTTTTTTTTTTTTTTTTTTTGCGGTACGCGGGCCTCTCACTGTTGTGGCCTCTCCCGTTGTGGAGCACAGGCTCCGGACGTGCAGGCTCAGCGGCCATGGCTCATGGGCCCAGCCGCTCCACGGCACGTGGGATCTTCCCGGACCGGGGTACGAACCCGCGTCCCCTGCATCGGCAGGTGGATTCTCAACCACTGCGCCACCAGGGAAGCCCGATAGAAGCTTTTTTAAAAAGGCAGTTGCTCCATGTATTTTGAAGACAGGTACATGCCATTAAGCAACTAACACACAGAGTAGAACAGGGAGGAGAGGTTCCCAGCTACTAGAAATTTTAAGAAATGAGATTAAAA
This sequence comes from Mesoplodon bidens, assembly GCF_964165515.1. Lineage (NCBI taxonomy): Eukaryota > Metazoa > Chordata > Mammalia > Artiodactyla > Ziphiidae > Mesoplodon > Mesoplodon bidens. The sequence goes on along the minus strand of NC_138162.1, from coordinate 62,502,154 downwards.
GAAAATAGCTACCTGTTACATCAAAGGTGAAAAACATATATCAAGTATGGAAAAAAAAAATACATAGGTTCAAAGTGTTTGGGATGTCGTGGTACAATTTACATATAGTGGAATACACAGATCTTAAGGGTCTACCAAGAATATATTTTGGAGGGAACATATAAAAATCAAAGACTGATTTATTTACATTGGTTTTCACACTGGGGTGTGGCTAATAACAAAATCACTGGGACATTATAGGTTACTATAATTAGCAATGGGTGACTCTGAGCACGACTGGATCCGCCTCCTAAATTTTAAATGATTGCTTCAAGCTAAATTTCTGGGAACTTCTTTGGTCTGGTAATCAGTCTGGGAGTCTTGTAGGAACAGGCTTTCTCGTGATATTTCCACTGACTCGTGGTTTCTGGCAAGGTTGAGCCGTCTACAGAAACAAGATTTTCTAAGAGCGTCTTGTTATTTCCATTTCCTATCTCAAATGAAACCAAGTGCATGCGGACGAAAATGTTAAAAATACACACACATGCAAACTTTTCATCATCAAGGTTGTTTCTAAATCGAGTCTAATGAAACTCGTCAACAGTACATTTGAAGACTGAAGGCAGCTCTAGTTGTACTGACTACTGGATAAAATAAAAAACTTGGAAGTAAGAAGAGAACCAAATACTTTTGTATTTTTAAAAAGTAGGTTATTCTCATGACCATGCCAACATTAAGAATGTTAAGACCTAAGACATGTTAAAAAACTAAGAAGCCAGAAGTCTTAATACACAGGGACCTATTGCAATACCTGATTCTTCACATTCAGATTTTCACCTGCACTCCTGAAGTATGTCTCTAATTACATTTAAAACCCTTAGGTATAGGGTACATTGTTACACATTGCACTATATTACACTCATAAAATATATTCCTAGAAAAAGACACTCTTTAAAAGAAAAAAAAAAGAATGAACATTTTCATCTACTGAAATATGCCAGACAATGGTGAATAAACTCTGAAGAGAATGAGATAATACAGCTTTTTAAAAAAATATTTCCCTTTCTCCATTTGTTTTAAATAAATAAAATTGATTCCATTTCTAAATGCCCATAAATTGCCTCACCTAAGACCACTGGATAGGATTTATGATTCTCAGTACAGAATTTTATATCTAAACACAATGATATAAATTTCAAAATATAAAAATAAATAGACATTAATGATGTCTAGGATGGCAATGTAACATCAGGATAATGATCCAATTATTATTGATTTGAAAGTATAAGATATTTAGAAAGTGTGAGGTTTAAGAAACTCTCACAAAAAGAGCGAAAAGGATGTCGTATACAACAGGCTATTTTCCCTTGAAAAAAACTTTCCTGAAAGCTAACTTGAAAAGTTTTGAAGTTACGAAAAACTACTGTATGTATTTTTATAAAAACAGGAGTTAGCAAAATATTCTGTGATGACACTTCAGAAGACATTTCATCAAAAACACATTTTAATTCAAATAACAGAAATAATGAAAATTCATATTCATGGAAATGTTATTATTGGCCTCTGTTAAGTATTGGAGCAAAGCATGTCCATTTTATTCTAATATTAAATGTTTGTATTAGCTTACTAATTATAAACATCTAGAAGACAACAAAATCTCACCCTCTGGCCTGTTTACTTTTTTAGGCATAGGTCTAACATATTTCAAGAATGGTTTAAGTTGTAAGAAGTCATTACAATCTCAGTGCATCATTGTTGAATGCTATTACTGTATTCACTTTTCTGTTACCTTTATCTGTTAGTGTTTCTTATTTAATTCTGTATCAAAATTGTTTATTTCCCTATAACAACAACCAACAACAAAACTGAAGCCTAGGGCATCACATGTTAAAAGGCAGGGGGAAAAATATCCAAAGTGGATTACATTTTTGCCCCTTGCTAGTGACGGTCTGAAGGGTTTTTCTGGTTTGTTTTTTTTAAAGAAAGACCAATTTTTACAGACAAATGAACCCATTTCTAGTATACTGCTTCTAATGATTATAAACAAAAATAACAATATAGATATCCTCTTCATAAAAAACAGAGACCAGTGAAGTATGTGATACACTTCTGTCCTTTACCTTGCCAAACCACATTTCTGGTTAAGAAAGTTAAGCAAAAAAAGAACACTAAGTTAATAGACTAACTACAGAAACCAAGTGTAATGGTCTGCATGTAAAATAAGTGCATTGGTTATGTTACGTGAAATCAGGAAAACAAATATTCAAAGATAGATTAAATATTCTCATATTCTCCCCCACCCCTCTAAGCTCCAATGATCATTCCCAACAAATTCCACATCCAGACCATCTAAATACATTGTATCAAATACAAATACTTTAAAGTTCATCGAATTTTGATACCTTTACAATGTTTAACAAAACACATGAGGGACAGAACCTTTTCATGTTAGAAAATGGCAATTATTAACTACTAGTTTTCAACTAATTTTTCATTAACAGATTAATAGTTTCCTCAGAAAGCAGAGTCTCCTCCTGTTCTTATTATGTGTTTAACATTTCAAATTATACAACCCCTTCAAGAGGTCATTCTATCAGGATAAGCAAACTAGTAGAAAATTCCCAAGTTTATGCAAGAAACTGTGAGGGCTGGCTTGTTGTGAATTAAGCATGAACTTAAGGCATGTGTTTTGAAAGATTTTTAACAACCCTGTAGCCTTTCAAGAAGATCCCAACAGGATGCATCAAATATGTGAACTTTAGCTCAAGCTTAACAATCTAGCTGGTGAAGAGCCCAAAGTGGGCATCAAAAAACACCTGCACCAGGGACCTGGCTATGGCCCTTGTGGTTATATGATGTCAAGCCTCTGAACTTCAGGGGCCGCATTCTTAGGACAAAACTTGCATTATAATCCTGTTACTTTGGAGAAGTGCTGTAAGCACTCAATGAACAGTAAGTGCACAGCCCTAGAAAAAGTTAAGATACTATCATCGGAGCATTTACAGGCATGTCAGGATAAGAATAAAAGAGATTGGACCCTCAAAACAAGACCTTGAAATGTTCATGGAGAAACACATGAGGATCACCGGGTAAAGTAACTACTGGAAAACTGCAAAGAATGAAGGCTCTAGTCTATGTTGTAGAAATCAATTACCAGAAATATTCATTCTCAAAGTCCATTGATTACTTTTTAAACTTTCCTATTATAATACAAATATAAATACAGTCATACTCTCTACAGTATTTGAGTATTTTTCAAAATACTTCAGATTGCAAATCATTCCCAAAAATATCAGTGGGAAGGTTAAAGTAAAATCTTCGAGGAAATCTTAAATTGTGAAAGACAACTACTGGTCAGATGGGTAAGAAGTCTCTTCTCCCTTTAAAGAAAGTTGCCTCTCTGGAGCCTGAGAAACTTAAAAATCCACACTACATGAATTTGCTAAGGTACTGTCCCAGATACTTCAAAATGAACCCTTACTACTATTTTAAAACTGTTTACTGTACCAATCTGTTGCCTCCATTTAACTTTCTGTTTTTTTAGTCTAATTGCTAAACGGTTTCAAATGGTAACAACCTAATCTTATTACTAAAAATTTCTGAATTAAAAAAAGTTTAAGATGCAAGTTAAATAATCTATTGGACTAAAGATGCCTATTATCATATAAGTGCCTGAAATCGGTGGGTCCCTAGCTGAGATTTCTAAAACTTCCTTTACACAGGAATTCTAGCCCAAATAACCACTACATTTCAATGGAGGTGTAAGGATTAAATGAAGTATTGCCTGTAAAAACATATAACTACCTTAAGTCCTTTTTTGGAACAAGCCAAAAAATAATAGTAATACTCTGTAAAGTGGTGTTATTTAATGGAATGACCATTTTCTTGTTTGCTGTTAAAATTAAAAAGTCACCAAACTAACATCCACCAACTTACTGGTTAAAGATTTGTTCTCCACAATAAGTAAACACACTGCAGCAAGTTACTAAGCAACATTTATCATGAGTTCCACCTACTCATCATCATTAGGACTTACCATCATGTTCACAAGCCAAACTAAACAGTGACCCTACTTCTAGAACACTCATCTTACATGTTCCTAAAATATTACCTTGCCAACATACTCTTTCCACTTCCCTATCCTGAGCTTGAAATTATATCCAGTACAAGTTTTGTTTTTTTACTTTGATACTTCAAAATGAGTGCATGAGGATTTTTTTTTTTTTTAATGAATAGAAGAAAGAAGACAATACTTCTGAACATTCAACAAGTCTGAAGAGCATTGCACTTTGTAAGTGCTGCTTTAGGCCATGCCACAAGGGCTTCCGATTCTACCCTAAGAAACATCTCTGAGGTTTTCTCCCCGTGACACTACAAAGTATTGCTACCCACACCTGAACTCTTCTTCGAAAGGTAGAATGCATATTTTAACGTATTCCTTTTACTGTATGGCTTTCCTTATTTTTTCATCGGTGATAAAACAACCCTAACCATACTACAAAACCAATGACCAAACCACCAGCCCACAGCTTCCACCTCCCTAAGATTTTTTACTTCTCTAGACACAAAATCTTTGAGGCAGATCTACAGCCAGCTGCCAAGTGTCCGTTTGGCAGTAAAAAGACTGTCATCACTAATATCCCCTGCTCTCTTAGTATTCAAGAAACAGGGAAGGAAAACAGTGAGTGCCTTGGGGGCCACATTTTTTGTTTTCTTAATTTTGGCTTTCCAAATGTGGTCTAGAGTTCCCATGGCTTAAACTGTCTACACAAAACTTTTGTTTTGGAATGAGAAGTAATCATTGAACCCTTCTGGGGAAGGTACAGCTAAGTTGCTCAGGAGCCACAATTCTGGAATCAAACTACCAGGCTGCAATCCCAGGCCTCCACCTACTCTTGCTCTGAAAGTATATGCAAGTTACTTAAGCTCTCTGGGTCTGTTTCCTTATCTGTGAAATAGGAATATTAGCATACCTAACTAAGGAAGCAACCCCTGTAAAACTCATGGCACAGAGCCTAGAGCACAACAAGTGCTCACTAATTTGAGCCATTATTACCATAGCAGAAAGAGGACTCCACAAATGAATGAAGATCACAAAACTGCCTTTTCTAGACAGGGAGCAGGGAGTAATTGGGGATTACCACATATGGAGTGCTGAGAAAAACTCAGGTCCAAATCTGGGAAACCTGAATTCCAATACCTGGTCTCAAATAATTTGTTACTTAACCTCATAGAGTAATTTTACCTTCTGTGAACCTTGTTGACCTCATACGCTAATGAGAAAGACTGGTCTAGAATCTGCATTAGTGGTTTCAAGGCTGGCTGTGTATTTTAATCATCTGGGGAAATTGAAAGAAGGATCCATACATATCCCTCTCCACCAAGGATTCAACTTCAATTGCACTGGTTATAGTGCTTGGTAGCATCATCTGAGGGCCCTCCATCTTTTCCTTCTAGAATTCTTAGCTTTACCTATCTTTTCATGCATAAAGATCACAAAGATCTAATATTCTAAGCATGTTAAGAACAGCAATCACTACTGACACTTCTTGATATTTATGAATATGGGTAGCAGGTATTAAATCATCAGTTTTGGCCTCTTCTGGGGTCAATGGGACAAACACATGGTTCTTTTGCTGCCCCCAAATTGATCCCCCCCAGCGTGGTTTAAGATTAAGTATCTTACGTTTAGCAAATCATCAAATAGCTTTCTTTAGCCCGTTTTCCTCAAGGACAGTGACAACAAGTAGCCAGTTTTTAAAACCTTGAGTTCTCTTGACACTATAAACTTCCAGAGATACCCATGGGTGTGGGTATATTCACCTAACACCTGAAAAAAGTACTCCAAAAGAACCTTAGAAGAACTTTCTGATAACCTTAGTCAAAGCAAAGATTCACAGGTTTGCATCAAATGCCTTTGAAATACCTTTTATTTCTATTCTGCCTTTCCACAATGACATCAAAGTTTCCTACACGTAACAAAATTTTAAAAAAGATATCCCAGAGAGGGATTTTCGTTTCCAACTTCCCAGTAGCGTTGGGAGCAGAAATGGTAAGAGAATCTCGTTATCTGGAATGACCTCAGGTGGCCCCTCAAGTCATCACACTATGGGCAGAGAAATGAAAGGGCTGAACTAAATTATTCAGGTTAAGGTTCCAATGTACCTTAAATATATTTTGATTCTAAGATTATTATTAAGAAAGTTTCTCTTTTTGACAGTATCAAGAGTTGAATACAAACTTTCCCAGGCAACAAAACTTCAAATTAAAGCTGAAAATTCCTTTCACTATCTTAATCATTATGGTTATTAATAGTAAAAAAGGAACAGACTACAAATGCAGTCTAGATATGTTAAGTCAGTGACAGTCACTGGGATTCTGAATAATCCCAAAGTCTCTAAAACGCTCTTTCCTTTAAGCCTGTGCCCTGTGTTTATAGAAAATCACGATTTATCCATTAAACTAATAATAACAAACATGAAAGGCAATGTGTAATTAGTGGCATAAGACAGTTAACGAAGTCTCAGCCTAAGAGTATCAAGGGAGGAACAGAAAAAGCAACAGTAAATAAATGATACACATCAAATATCCTACAGCAAAACCAGTGACCCTTAAGGAGGGAGGGAAGGCACTTCCCAAACGGAGGGTGACCGCTGCTTTTGGCAGGTTCTTTTCTTTGCTCTTTCCTCTTGCTTTTCTTTTGGCTAGTGTTGATTTAAGCATTTTATTTTACTTTGTCTCATTCTCTTTAGTTGGAAGGAAACAAGGACCTGTTGGAGAAGCAGACTTTGTAAACTAGCACCTAACTTCTTGACCTTCTGTGCTTTACAACAAGTCTTCAACACTGTCAATCTGAGCCCTAACAAGGATGCTGAATTCATCCATTTAAAAGAAATCTTACTGACTATGGCCATGATAGTCTCTTAGGTAAACTCTTAAACAGATATAAGAATGTCGCTAGTCCCTGTCTATGAATCACAGTTTAAACTGAAAAGATAATAATTAACAATGTTCTTTAAACCTGGGCTTGGGGAATTCCCTGGCTGTCCAGTGGTTAGGACTCTGTGCTTTCACTGCTGAGGGTGCGGGTTCAATCTCTGGTCAGGAAACTAAGATCCCACAAGCCACGCGGCAAAGCCCCCTAAACAAACAAGCAAACAAACAACTGGGCTTGGATAAGGGAAAAGAATATTTGAAAGAATAGAATAAGAGGCACAAGGAGACAGACTAGGTTTCCTTTCTCTCTGTGATGCTATGGAAAATCGTGTCTCAAACTCTTCATCTTCAAAATGAGTGCAACAGTCCTTACTACTTCCATTTTTCACAAAACATTATTATTTTGTTAATTTTCACACATTCTGAGGTACTTAAAGGAAGGGAATCCGACATAGTTAGAGGCTCCAGTTCGAGTCACATTTCCATTCTTTCCATAATATTGAATAGTTCAACAATTATATTAAAATATCCAATACCAAATACATGTATATTATCACATTACCTATTTAATACTTGGAAGAAATCCAAAAAGTATGTGTGGAATGTTAGGGTAGAGTGTTGGAGAGACCAGATATCCAATCTGGAATCCCATCCTTGTTCCATCACTTATTAGCTGTGTAACTGTGCTTAAGTTATTCAAGGCTTAGTTTCCTCAGCTATCAGGTGGGAAAAACACAGTACTTACATAACTAGCATGTTAGAAAGATTATATATGAGATAATGTACACAAAGTCTTAGCCCATTGCCTGCAACAGCTAAGTAGCTTAATGAAGAGTAATTACTATTAACATAATCATCCAGCACTTTTGTCCTGAAAGTATCTAGGCCAGTGGAATCTCTCAGATAGCAATTCAAGTCCAGAACTACTCTGCAGCCTCTCAAAACCTAAAGAAGAGAATATTGAGGACAGACATCCAATCTAAAACACACTTCCTGAGACTCGAAGACCAAGATCCTTTCAGGCCATTCCCAAGAGCTCTGAAAACAAAAACAAAAACAAAAAACCCCCTCAGGCTATTTCAGAACTCCCACGTTTACATAAAACACCTCTGCCTTCTAGTAGTGTAATCATTTTACAAGTGAGAATATCTAGAGTTTTTAGACTCTGGAAAACAACTGAAGCATCCAAGCCCAGCCTCGTTGCCTGTGAACCATCTCAGAGCATACCGAGGTCACTACTCCCTCTGAAGCTCAGGGATGTAGACCAAGAACACCCAGAAGCCTGAGACCTCGGGATGGGCAGTCAGCCCACTGCTGGGGAATTCCAGTAGCCTGGGGTGGGGAGGTAGCAGCAGTGCAGTGGAAAGTCCTTCTAATTACATCAGACGTATGATGATGGTCAACTATCTGTCATACTTGAGAGCAGCTGTGACGTTAGGATATTTCCACTATATGGAAACAAGTCATAAAATATGTCCAAATATCCTTTTTTTTTTAAAACAGGATGCTGTTTACAATGGAATATTGTAAGAAAATGATATGGATTTTGACTGAGGTGATAGTTTGACATGGGTGTATACATTCATACATCACAAGTCATGAAACTATACTTAAAATCTATGCAGTTTATTTAATGCAAATTGCACCTAAAATTAAAAGTTAAGTGCTAAGCAGAAGATATCTTAAAGTTCAAGACTGGACACAAAAATAGGGGTGGAGATCAACTAAAGGTATGAGCCATATTGCAACAGTTGGGAATGGAGAGGAGGTCCACTGGGATGTTAGCCATAGCGGAGTCCCACACATAAATCACATAAAGTTCCCCATGTGAAGCATCATGCACAGGTCTGTTTCACTCATCTGTATCAGCAGGCCATGCCCACCCACGAGCAGGCATGAGAGAGCAAGTTACAAGGATTACATATGAGGAGGTGGGGAGGGGAAACGTCAGAAGAGAATGAGGAGAATGGTAGTGGATTTTATTTAAAGGCAACCTGGTTGCAGACGACATTTCCCATGTATACACAGATTATCAAGCAAACATCTACATATGGTTGTATTTTTCTGATGACTATCAGCCCTTTTTAGTTGCAGACTTGAGCACAGCACATGTTCCAATTAACTCCATTCTTTGTTGCAACTTGCTGAGTTGGGTGTCTCTTGCCAAAAAGGGGTAGGTGGTTGGTTACATAACAAGGACCTGGGTGGAATCTCCTGCCAAGTCTACACGGAGAGTTGGCGGAATGTGTGTGGTATGGATGGGGGTTGGTAGAAGGTGGGAAGAAAAGAGGAAGACCACAGGAAGAATAATATCCTTCAAGACAGACTCTGACAGAGGCAGGCCTCATGGGCTGTGTGGCTAAGGGAAAGAAGGTCAAAGGGGAGCCGAACTGGAGGTGATGAGATGTCCATGCACAGAAAGTAGATCAGGTTGTTCTATCACACAAGAATTTCTCCCCTAGGGTGATGCTACCAGGAACAGTCTAAGGTGACAATAACTTTAGAAAGAGGCTTCACCCAAGTGCAACCGTGATGGGGTTTCTGATAATGAAAGAGAGAAAGGGAGGTCATAAGGTTAAAGGATAAGGTGGCCTTCAACAAAGTTTTTCCAAGTAAAACATAAGCAATCCAACAATATGTACATTCATTTTGGTGAGTGAAGTCTTACTCACTAGAAAGCAAATTTTAAGTCTGATCCTAGGCAGGCTTAAGGTATTTTTTAGACATGTAGACTGTTATGCTGTTCACTTGTGGGTCGGCTGGTTCTATTCCATAGCCATGGACTGTATTCCTAACACTATTCAACTGTTTCCCAATCTGTGTAAGAGTTTACGTACTATTAACAAGAATTCACCCAAAAAAATTTAAGTGACAAAACCAAACACTAGAAGTGTCCCTGGGATTGGTCCTTTTGAAGAGAGGGCTGTAGGAAGTCACCAATACACTCAAAAAATGTTTTTTAAAAAGACATGTGGTCTTTAAAAAAAATAAAAGACACACAGTCTTCAATAGGTAATAAGCAACATGGGACAAATTATTTACTGAAGAGATAAACATATGATTCTAATGCAAAGATTTCCTAGACAAGGCAGTCGTGACAACAGTGGAAAACTACCGCACTCTTACAGTTATTGTCGTAGTTACAACTGCCATACACTTGGCTTTTTTAACTGAAACTGTATGATTCAGAGATTTTCTGGATTTTCTACTTAAGACATTAATAGAGCATCAGGACACCAAACTATGAGGGGGGGGGAGATGACAAAGTTGGCTAAAAGAGGGCTAAGTAAGGACTGCACGGTGAAAAGTGCTCACCATTGTAGCATGATGAGTACACATCCAGGTTCTATCAGCCAAGCCCAGATAAGACGTGTGTACTGCAGGAAAGTGGATTAGAAACACGATTCTGAACATGGAACTCCCTTGGCTTCCTCGAAGATGAAGGACTGGGGGATAAGTGTCACAAAACAAACACTATTCACTGGGCTGAATGCAAAGTAATGAGGGTAGAACCTATCATGGCATGTTTAATAACATAATTTTGCTAAGGCAAACTAAGGGGTGCTTAATGACATTCCATCAAATAAGTTATGTGAATTGTGTCATTTGCAAACCACAAAATATCACATTAGTTAAGGGAAACATTTGACAAGCAGTTTCTAGTCTCATGACCAATTCCACATTAGGCAATCTTGCAAATGACATAATTAACACAACTTACTTAACTGACCTCTATTTGCAATTCATTAGGTATAATTTTCCAGCAGAATCATGCCCTCTAAAGGTGATGAGGCACATAAGGGCAGTTAATGAATATGAGGTACTCAATCTATGTGGAAATATAGTATGAGTCAACCACTTTGCGTTAAAAACCAACGATATCTTCATATCAAAAAGGTAGAGCTACTTAGTCCCCTTAGACTCTGTGACAAAAGATGAAAACATAGAGGCAGACCTTCCATATAAGTGCATGTATCTACGTATAAATTCATCCCACACACTTTGCTTTGCACTCCACTGGAATGTTAAATGATGAGCAAACAATCTGTTTTCATTTCCACTGAAAGAGAGAATAAGCCTAACATTCCAAAGGTGTTCCAGGACTGAGGGCATCAGAGGAGCTTCTGGTCCTCAGCACAGGGCACTGAGCTGAAAAGCAACATGAGCTACGCCCCTAAACTGCCTGATCTTATAAGAGGCTAGTGGTCTGCAGCTGAGCAATTCTTTAGGAACCCTTAGTTTTGAATAGGACTTTCCCAGAGCCCCTGGGACATAAAGAAGACCTGGTGGAGTATTTTTTTCAAACCCTCAGAAATTAAGAGAGAATTGGGTCTAAGTGCATTGGAGACACATCTTTTTTTCCGTAAGCCTGAAGTTTTTCATATGAAAATTACCGCTGAACTCAAGAGGAAAACTAGCAGCACTGGCACAAATTAGAGAAAGAGAGACAGAGGAAGGGAGAAAGGGAGGGAGGAACATGTTCCACCTGTCGCTGACTTTTCTTTTTTACAGATTTTTCAATAAGAGATCAACAACTACATGTTTGAAAAGCCACTTCTACAGGCCTCTGTTTCTAACTTTTAAGCTTAAAATCTTCATGAGTTTATGTTCAGGTGGCAAAATCGACAGGAGAAAGGCATCTGGTTTGTTGTTGATATTTAAATGATGAATTAGCCAAAATTTTCTTTGCAGACAATGCACTGTCACAAACTTCACTTATTTGAGAGGCCAATGCTATAGAAACATACATGATATGGCCACAAGTCTTGGTTCAGCAGACCTCACTAAAACCGAAGATCATTCACCCAGATGTAAACGTCTGGCACACCCCAAAGAGTAGAACTAAATGTACACCGACCTCTACAGAGACACAGAGATCTTATAAATCCATGCTGTAATATTCTTCCAAATACTCCATGGAGGAAAGTTCAACTCTAGCCCACAATTTTAGAAATGGAGAAACTGAGGACCAAAGTAGTTCATCCAACCTAATTAGTTTAGACCTGCAGTCCATACTCAACCCCAGGTGTATAAGGGAAGAAGGTAAAACAGCAGAGGAGAAAGCAAAAATGGAGAAGAACACTCAGTTGGTTTCAAAAGTACTTTGCCCTGAATAATTAAATGAATATTGCCATTCACAAGGCACAGGGACTCTTTAAAATTCAAAACAATATTGACTGTCCACAGATATATTTTAAAATGGAATTTTACTTGTCAACCATTTTTAATAAGGAACAGAGGGTATAAAGAGGGCCAAGGAATAGAGGGTATGAATAGGGCCATTCCATTTAAATTATTTTTTTTTAAATGGAAGATGCATAGTGTTTGAATGTAGGCAGGACTGGGCCCAATGAATTAGGTCATCACTGATGTGTCTGTATCTTGGTGGAAAAAATACTGTTTTTACCTATTCTGTAAAGACTAATTAAACCCTTTTCAGTTCTTCATTCTTCCCTTGTACATTCAAGGTACTTCGCATCTGAAGTGTAAAGAACAAAGTCTGCCAAACTGCCTAGCTGCTTTCATAGCAGAAATTATATATGAAAAAAATTAAAAAAAATTTTTTTTACAATAGGCTAATTACTCATTTATTTACAATGTCACCTCAGACCAAAGTCTGACTTCTAAAAATGTAAAACACAGTTTCAGCTGGGTATATGGCAAGGGTAGTTGCATGCAGCATGATGTAATCAACTCTGCATATCCTCTAGAACCTTCCAGTTCAAAATACACTGCAGCCTCTAGGTAGCCAAAATTCATTCACAAAGCTATGCTGTAACTATACTGAGTGTAGTCTACCTTCCAAACTGTTAACTGCAGGTCCACAAAGGTATGCTTGTGTAAGTTCTCTAAATGTTGACATCCATTATATCTAATAAACAGCATTTTTTTTAGTTTTGCTAATTCACTTATTTTATCTTGTTCTCCTTTTTATTCAGACAGTTCTTTAAAAATAGTCATCTTTAGGGCTTCCCTGGTGGCGCAGTGGCTGAGAGTCCGCCTGCCGATGCAGGGGACACGGGTTCATGCCCCGGTCCGGGAAGATCCCACATGCCGTGGAGCAACTGGGCCTGTGAGCCATGGCCGCTGAGCCTGCACGTCCGGAGCCTGTGCTCCGCAACGGGAGAGGCCACGATAGTGAGAGGCCCGTGCACTGCGATGAAGAGTGGCCCCCGCTCGCCGCAACTAGAGAAAGCCCTCGCACAGAAACGAAGACCCAACACAGCTAAAAATAACTAACTAAATAAAATAATAATAAATAAAATTTTTAAAAAATAGTCATCTTTACTTGCCTCAGTTTCCTCACCAGAAAGAAAATAATAACTGTTCACCCTCGGATGCCGCCCACTCCTCCTACTCCACAGGTGTATTACAAGGATTAATTAGATACTAAAGTTAAAGTGTTGTAAACTGTGCAAAATAGAAGGCTTGAATACAGAAACAATGATCGTCTTAAGTTATACTTTCAACAGAGATCCTTATGATGTTGCAAACATACCTACCTGGTTTCTCTTCCAAGCTGTCAGGTAGATGTTTGATCATATATATTTCAAAATGATAATTTGCTGATCCAGTTTTGCTGATGACTTCAATCAGTAAAAGGAGAAACATAACTTAGAAAGTCCATTGCGTTACATTCCCAGTTATAAGCAGTATCAGACCCACATATATTTCACTTCATTACTCCGACCAATTCTAAATGCAGCTTGACTTTACTGTTGCTTGAAATGATTCATATTACAAAGCTTTTGTTACTGAACTGAGGAAAACATTACAGGGTTCGGGTTTCTTACCCTCTACCAGTCACTTGTCCCAGAAACTAAACAGAACTCCCAGCTCTCCGGCTGATCATGGCTGGGAGCTCATTAGGCTGTTCCTCACGTTAAATTACTGAAAAGGGTGATGTATTTATAATATAGCTTGCGATGCTATAAAATGGCTCATCAATCTGTTTTATTCATGGAAAGTCCACATAAGGCCACTAGTCTGTTACTGGCAATAAACCTTGGGTGCCTCTTCAAAAGACCTGCATATTAGATAGTGATTTATGACTCTGTCCAAGGAATCAAACATGATACTAACAAGGCAAGGGATAACTCAACTGACACATTCAAAAGCAATATAATTTCAGTAGTAAATCAAGTGGGTATAACATACACAGGGAAGAGAGAAAGACAGGTGATTAGCATGTATATATTAAAAGAAAAGCAGAGTGTTAAAAATATATACCAATTCTGAGTGTTCAGATCTCAAGCCATTCCTAATTCATTCTCTGCATTATATTTTTTTACACGGCATTTCTAACATAGCGTAGTCACTCCTCACCTCCCATTTTATACCTAGAATATTCTTTTGTCAAGACAGTGATATATCCTAGATAATTTGCCTTTTTTAATACCCAAAGAGAGAGTTGCTCAGCAGTTCTTACCCTTAAAACATAAAGCTGTTTTGGATGAGAAAGATCCAACGAAGAGAACAAGAAATATTTAGAATCAGCATGAGAAACCAAAATAATTAGTTTGGTCTTACATTGTTTTCATAGAATAGCACATTTATTAGAAAAGTTTTCCCTGTTAGGTGTCTGGAAATCCCAATACTTCAAAGAGATCTCTTACCTTAAGATCAAGTAAAAAACTGACAATAAAACAAATGACGCTTTTTTAACCACTGAGTTTTCTCTTAGGTTGCCAAATAGTCACTTAAAACTAACAGTATGAATGTGAAAGCATAGATGTAGAAAATAAAAGGGTTTCTCCTACAAGTGAGTAATGAGTTTAAGATGCATTACATGTACTTGCTATTTTTATCTTCAACGGTCCACTTAAAAAACAAACTCATTTTCATAAAAGAGTGTAGGTTATGCAAATTCAAAATCCTATCACATACACTGAACCTGTTTGCATTATTTTATTTAGAAAAGAGAAATATTATTTTTAAAAAGAGGGTTTTTTTTTTCCCCTATCCCTAAGTGCACGACATCACTTTTCTTCCCCACCAGTGTGTCTCAGATTCTCGTTCAGGCAAAACTGGAAAGCTACTTGACTTTTCCCCTTGGACTGCTCAATCTTCTGGACAGGGATCGTGCATGCGACACCATTCCTAAAAGTGAAAGGGAGAAAGGCGTCCTCCCTGTTATTATTCTTAGTCACAAATAAAACACTCCGCTTCGGCAAGGAGTGACTCCAAACACCTTCCCTCTCACTAGAGGCAAGCCCTCCTGGGCACTGGAGTCAGCTCGCCCTGCTGTGCTCAGAGGAAAGGCCCTCTGCAGTCCCTTCTTGCTAACGGCTTATAGGTTCATGTCTTGAACTCTTCATTTCAAATGCCGGAAGCTATATGTTTGCCTCTACGTTCAGCCCAAACAAATATGAATTCTACATTTATTTCAAACCAGTTGTTGCAGCTAAAACTTCCTTGGCTTTCCTAACAAATGGAATTTATTAAATGCTGCAAAATGATAGAAGACTACCACAGAGTTCAAGACTAGAAAGAGAACGGTGGGTTCACAGAGTAAATGCATCTGTGCAGGTTTACTATGAAACAACTTTTCAAATAACCACACATGAATAAGGGTGAGAGTTGATCCCTTTTCCCCATGTCTCACCTGCCACCAGGGCTTTTGGAATAGAGAAAAAGGTGAAAACTCTACCTGGCCCCCTCGAAAAAGCAATCGGAATGTATTTAAGTGCCCACGCACAGAGATTTCGCCTTTGATATGTACAAACAAAATAAACTATCTTCTCTTACCTCCTCTAACACAAAATGCACGAGCACAGACATCCTCGGCCAGACACCTTTGGGTTATCTCACAGTTAAATAAAATAAAAAGGGCTTCTTTTTGTGCATCTACACACACACACACACACACACACACACACAGTCGCAAACTCCAAGAATCCTGCCTCCAATTTTCTGTCACAAAGAGCACTCTGGGGGCCCCGGGAGGGGGAAAGTGTTTGGGAAACAGAAGGCGCCGGGGCAGCCTGTGAAGTGGACATTGGCATATCTCGCCCGGCCTTTTCCTGTGGGGTTCATCTGGTCGGCAGGGTGGGGAATAGTTGTCTGCGCCATACCAAGGTCAGCCTGCTAGGGCTGACAGTCTCTGTCTCGGTACAAAGGAAAGAATCAATACTTTTGGACTACGGCTGTGCCCTCAGTGTAAAACAACAAACATGCAGCGTCTGACATGTTTCCAGGTGATTTGTGGCAGAACCTCTTGTCTGATCTGTATCCAGGAGCTGCTGTGTTACTGCTCTTTGCTTTTCGCCTCCCTCACTCCCTCCCGAGGCCCCCTCCTGCCTGGCCCGGCTCTGTGATGTCTAATACTTTACTCAGGTACAGAGGCTGGTGTTCTACCCTACAGCTACTTGTCACTCAATAAATCACACCTACGAGCGCAGTCTGCACAGACTGATCCAGGCCTTAAAAAAGGATCCGAGGGACAAAGTGCAGGCAAGATACTGTAATTATAACAAAACTAAAATATTCAGAGAGAGGGACAAACGCACAGGCTCTGAGACACGGATACAATGTCACTAGAAACGGCAGCTTTGTCCTCTTTTGGTTTCAGTCTTCTCATGCACCCCTATCTCCCCTCTGCCCCCTCCCTCCCCTCATTTATTTTCGTTGCTCTTGTTCTTCTTTGTTCTAACTAGAATTCAAGGCATAACGGGAGCTTTATTAAAGAGTTCACTAAAGCAAATTATGATCATCTCAGATTTTAAAATATACGTAAGTTGTACTAAATCAAAGAGAGGCACTCTCAGTTCAGTACCTTTAATATATTCAGTTTGCATTCTTATCTAAAATATTTGCACACAGAGGCTCCAAATCCTCCTGAAACTGCCTAAGATGTAACAACTGTACCAAGAACCAGCTATTAATTATGGCTTGAAGTTAATTATTTGAACAGCCATGAAAATGATTTTACTTACACAAAAACATGCTTGTTTTGTCTGACTGCACCGTTTGTGTAGAAATATGTCAAAATTTTAATATATTATTATATGTTCTTCAAATTGCTTAAGAACTATTTTATATTAGATCTGTTCTTTCTCCCCCCGCCATTTATTTTCCAGAGTGTGAACCATTAGCCTAGTCAGATAAGAAGGTTTTAGACAGTTTCTTCTGTTCTAAATATTTTAAATGCAGCATTTTGAGTTATCTTGGCAATTTCAGTCACATCAGACACCTCTTAAGGCAGGAAAAGTGATGTTCCATTATGGAGGTCTTGCACAAGTCTCTACTGTAACTGTTGCTGATGAAAATAAAAGTGAGTTAGAATAGCTCTACGCTTCCTTCCTAGTCAATCAATGCCTGACAGCACCAGTTCCTTCAACCATGTACTTCAGCGATGATGGATCAATAACTGTGGTTTAACAACAGGGAGCCACCAATCATTATACGAATGATTAAAAGGGGTCTCACTCACATACACCTCTGCAGACAGAGTACGCCATGAGATCACAATACCTGCCACATTATGCTTCACACTACAGGAATTCAGGTAAAGAAGGGAAAAAATGGTGGGGGGAAGGGGGGAGAATCAGTAAGACAGCATAAAGGAAATATAAAATGCTGATGACCATGTCAATTTTCAGCCACTGTTGTCTTAGACGCTAGTTCTCCAAATTCACCGTAATGGAGTTGAATCAAATTTTTTAAAGGGGGGTGGGTGGGTATTGCTTACTGCTCAATCCTACAAAATTTCAACTTACTAAGATTACTGGGAATGTCGCATAAACATCCCCTTTACCCTCCACACACCCGCAAGGTCCACCTGCCTGGGGAGTCAGTCTAGGCTCACTATCTTGGAAACCCTTGCTGCCCTGACTTATTTTCATCTCACCTTGTTAAAATTATTCTGTGAATATCTATCTGAAAAGCCTAAAAGACCCTAAAAGGGTAGGACTATTTCATCCAGGAATAAGCAACATCCCTGACATAAAGCAGATGTTCAACCATGGTAGACAAATTAATGAAATGAATGAATCAGCCTTAAAAAGAAAATCAAGTCCCTTTTTAAAGAAACTCAAGCAAAAGATATTGCACAACTTCCTTCTTGTACCTACAGAACGTTACTGGGAATTCACTCATTACCATGCAAAGCACCATAAATTATCAATTAAAACCATGAAAATCTCTTGCAAAAGCAAAATTCTCTGCATTGCTGCCTGTCCTTTCTCATTTCTCTGGGAACAGCAATGAGTGGTCCATCCTGACATACACTCAGCAAATGAACAAATGATGACTAGGGGCCACCCCAGCCTCAACACTGAGATTCGAGGTGCACTTGGCTCTGACCTTTCACGCCAAAGAAGATAAACAAAGACATAATCACAAGACATTATTTTAAGTACTTCAGAAAAGGTACAAAGAGGGCCATGTTCTTAGCCAGTGGAGGTTTTGCCACTCAGGAAATACTTGGCAATGTCTGAAGATGGTTTTTGGCTGTCCAATTGGGGCAAGGGACAGAGGAGAGAGAGGTTGTCACTGGTATCTATCTAATGGGTAGAGGCCAAAGATTCCGTTAAATATCGTACAGGGTACAACATGATACCCCACAACAAAGAATTAGTCAACACAAAATGTCCATCATTCCAGGGTTGAGAAATCTCAGTATACGGTGTTCAGGGGACACAGAGGAAGAGAATGCCTAACTATCTAAAGAAGAACAGCAAGAGAAAAGAACACAGTGGGGGACTGGGAGAACCCAACGCATCCCTAACAGTGGTAGATAAGAAAAGTGGTTAGAGGAAAGGACAAGAGATTAAGATGGGCCAGATCACACCAAAGAATTCATACCTCATCTAACACACCAGGGGAGCTGACTACAGGATTTGGGAGTTGGGAAGTGATGAGGTTCAGATCTGCATGTTAGATTACTCTGGTCAGGACAGGAGGGACAGCCAAGAGAAAGTTGAAAGTGGAGTTTGGAAGCAAAAAATAATGAGAGTCTTTAGGAAATCAGAAGCACTGGGACTGCAGAGAAATGAAGAGGGAAACCGCAGAGTTAGTTGCTGTTGGATTTGGGGAAGGAACATGGGAGAGGGAAGGGTCTAAGGTGACTTCCCTATTTCCGGCCCAGGTAGGATATTAGACAGATGTGATGCCATTTAACATATTGCAGAGGCTGGCTAGAAGAGGGAAAGAGTAGAAACTGAAAAGTTTAGGTTCTGACTGGCTGAGTTTTGAAGTGGAGGGTCCAAGAGAGCTGAACTTCCAAACATGGAGCTCCACAGAGAAGTCTAGGATGGAGAAATAGTTGGGTAGTTGTCAGTAAATCAGCAGGAATTTCAGGCAGTAGGAATGAGTGCAACTGTCCCAAGTGTGTAGGAGAAAGTGGGGAAAGACTTACATTTCAAAGAACACAAAAGATGCACCTAGAAAACAAGGAGTCAGAAAAGTAAGAAAAGAATTGGAAGGATGAAGAGCCAGAAAATCCAGACACTTCAAGGAGGAGCAACAGTGTACAAAGCATCAAATGTCACAGAGAAATACGTGGAAAAGAGAACCACTTCTACAAGAAGCATCAGATGAGAGCTCAACTCTCCAGAGCTCCTGTTGTGGGGAAGGGCAGGAACAGCAGTTCGATGGTTCGATGGTAGTTCTTACCAGGCTAAGGCCGGAAGAGGCTGAGCTCTGAATGGAAACAGAGAAAGGTGTGACCTGACCATCAAAGGCTGAAGGGAATGAGCCTGGACCACAAAGAGGCTGATTTTACCTTCGTAATAGGAAAGAATTGGAAATGAACTATAGGAGAATCATTTCATCTTTATGATGGGATAATTTCCAGCCCCTGAAGATGATACAAGGCTGATGATCATGTTTATAATACTCCACACATATAAGGACACCAATCTGTCTCAGTGATACCCTACCTAATATCATCACCTAAGTCTAATGTTGTGGAGGGCATGCTAGATACGTAGGTATGTTTATCTTAGAGTGGCTGGGGTTATAGATGTTCATGATTGTGCTTTTTCTAATCTCTTATTTTCCAAAATTAGCATGTTTAATATATGCAGTAATTTATTTTAAAAGAAGTTAACCTCAGGTACTTCCCTGGTAGTCCAGCAGTTAAGACTCCACACTCCCAATGCAGTGGACTTCGGGTTTGATCCCTGGTCCGGGAACTAGATCCCTCATGCCGCAACTAAAGATCCCACACACTGCAATGAAGATTCCACGTGCCACAACTAAGACCCAGCGCAGCCAAATAAATAAGTAAATAAATAAATATTTTTAAAAATCGTTTAAAAAAAAAGTAAGTAACCTCCTAAGTAGGAAAGACAGAGGTTCAATAACATCCTGGGCCCCTGGGACAAGAGAGGAAATGGCATCCAGATCACCCATGGGGGAAAGGAGGCACTAATTTGAGAGGGAGGTAAGCATTGTCTGCATTACAATGCCAACTGTCCAGCAAGCTAGAAATTCTCCAAACCAGTTATATCTATAGAATGAGTGGAAATTTTCATTGTTAAATAGTCTATCTAGAATTGACAAAATTTTAAGTATGAGTGTTACTAAATGTTTTTGCAATAATTTCCAAGTTAGAAAGAAGGAAAACCAGCTATAAAGAAAAGGGCAGTGGGGAGGATAAGGAAGAGGAAAGAAAACAAAACAAACTGTTGAGCAGCTGGTACATTTTAGTTAATTTTCCTAAATGCCACTGTGAAACAAGGCCACCTCAGTTTATACTGCCTGAAACTAAAGCACACAACTCAGCCGAACGCTCATCTAAATGCTTGTTTTTACCGTGAATAGCTCCCATATTGTTCAGCATATCACCTTCTGGATTCCTTTTTTTTTTTTCTTTCAAATGGCCAAAGCCACAATTAGAGGGAACGGTTCCAATCTCAAATTCTTAGCAATTCCCTTATCCTTCCAAATTCTGGGAAAGATCAGAGGTCTTGCAAGTATGTGCCCAACCCTTTTCCTCTCCAGCATCAATAAACAACTTGGTCTGTCTCTTAGGGAAAGACTGCATTTTGCCACACAGATGATTCACTAAGTAGCCCAGAACAGACAATCGAACTCTCAAATATCCAGCATCAGTGTTCTCTTTACCCAGATGTGGTGGGCACTCTTTTTTTGCCACTCTTTTTTCACCTCTTTTCCCTATAAGATGCTGGCAATACCTCAAGTACACATGGCCTCTTGACCTGTCGGGCAGAGGATAATAAGGTAACAATTTACAGTGTCTTAAAATTATCAACAAGATTCAGAAAAACATATGAGGCCACTACATAAGCCATTGATTACAACAACCGCGTGTTTCTTATAATGTGATTAAACTTAAGCATGAGTTCAGTTGAGAGCTAGGGCACAGAATGGTACCTGAGTCACAGAAAGTACTCAACAAATACTGGCTAAATAGTTGGTTGGATAGATACATGGATGGGTGAATGTGTAAGTGGTAGACTGATGGAAGAGGGGACACGCACATGCATGCACATACAGACACACACACACAAAGACATATATAATACAGAGGGCCCTAACAACAGTACTACAGTCAGATACCACTGTACTTCCACGTAAAAAGGCCATTCTTTTCTTCATGCCCTTCTGAAATTTCAGGATCCTTTAAATTGAATTTCACTGACAACCACGCTGCTTCTCAAGATTACCTAGTTTGTTCTTGCATCAGGGTCTTTGTCATTGCTGTTGCCTCTGCTGGAATGTTCTTCCCCTAGATCTGGCAGGGCTCACTTTCTAATTTTACTCAGGTCTCTACTGAAATGTCATCTCCTCAAAGCTACCTTTTCTGATCATCCCATTTAAACTAGCAGCCCCTCCCCACCCTCACTCCCCATCCCCTTGCCCTGCTCTGTTTTTTTCATAGCCCTTATTATACCCCATATCTATTTTGTTTATTGTCATCTGTCTTCTCACTAGAATATAATCTCCAAGAGAAAAGAACTCTGTCACATTCACCATTGTACCCCAGCAACCAAATTGGTGCCTGAAACAAATTATATGCTCAAGTAACACGTCAAATGAATACAGCCAAATTATTCCCCTCAGATCATTTTATAAGTCTATCATCTCCTCTCCCAGGAAGTTTTATCCACACAGGGACACCTTGATTAGCTGTTCCCCAAATGTACTATGCACTTAGCACTCAGCACATGATGCTTCCCTTGCCTTCAATGCCTTGCACCTTCTGAAAACTCCACATCATTTAACCATCAAGGACCAGCTTAACTCACGTCCTTTTCTAACCTTACCCTGTAGGAAAGCATTATTGCTTTCTTATCTGCACTCCCCCCACTTCCTAATTACACAGCACAATATACTACCCAGCACTTTGTATTAGTGTGTGTACCTCCCACCACTTAGCAGAACAAGGGCTGCTGAAGGTACCCATTAGGAGGAGCTGTAATCTGCCTGCACGAATAAAGCCAATCTTCTTTGGATAAGAAAAAAAGGAAAAGGAAAAAAAACCCAAAAAAACCCGAGTGCCCATAGAAGGTGCCAGCCAAAGTGATGCCTGATCTCATTTAATACTAAATACTATAAAATGCAAATACCATTGTTCTCATTTTAAAGGTAAAGAAACTGAGGCTCAGGACAAGTAATGAACCTGCCCAGGGTCACATGGTAAAACTGAGATGACAACATAGAACTTCTTTTCTCCATTTCTAGAGAGAAGGAAAGGGGTGGTGAGTCTTCACTTCCTTCCTGTGTGATGCAATGGACAATAGGCTCAACTTTTAATGAGAAACCCTGGGTTTCGGGCCTAACAAAGTGAGACCTTGCTAGCTCTAAGAGTTTACTTGGGTAAACCACATAACCTCTCTAAACTAGTTTCCTCATTTATGAAATAGCAGGTACTACCTGCTCCGCCTAAATCACAAGTTTATTTGGAGGTCAACTTTGGTAGTCCATGGGAAAGTGATTAGTAAACTACAGAGCTCCATGTTAGACCCCCAGAGGTGAAGAATAAGTGTGGGTCCATATTATAGAAGACTCTAGAGCCCTTTGCCTCACAGTTTCAGAGCACTTTAAGAAAGCTTAGTGCTATCACTTTCTTCCCCATTCAGGCAGTCCGTTCCTTACAATCACCATATATTTCTATTGTTTTGGAGACTCCTACTAAAGTGGCCTTGAACTTATACTAATCTCATTTTCTTATTTGTCTTGTTTTTTAATTAATTTTTATTGAAGTATAGTTACTTTAAAATGTTAGTTTCTGCTATACAGCAAAGTGAATCAGTTATACAAATACATATATCCACTTTTTTTTAGATTTCCTTCCCATTTAGGTCACCATAGAGCATTGAGTACAGTTCCCTGTGCTATATACAGTAGCTTCTCATTAGTTATCTATTTTATATATAGTAGTGTATATATGTCAATCCCAATCTCCCAATTCATCCCATAAGATGTCACGGAAAAACCCGAACGAACTTTTTGGGCAACCCGGTAAAAGTGGTTTGTTGTGACAGAATTCCCTGAATTAAAATAAAATAAATTTCTCAAAATGTTTCAAATATCTATAAATGCACGAGAATAAAATTATTTTGTAAATGCCTACTACAGAATTAAATATTAGCATAGTTTTTTTTTCTTTTAGCTAAACTGTTTAATGAATAAAACAAATACAAAATTATTTAACTCAACCCCTTAGCCAACTCATTAGCCTCAAAGAGCAGGGCCTAAGTTCTGAGTGTATAGAAAACCACACTAACAATCGTCTTCAAACCACCAGTTATTTGAAACAGCTGCAAATATGTTTCCTTAGAAAAACAGATTGGGATTTAGGGGCTTACAAGGTGATAGCAATTTAGTTAACCAGGCAAAAGGAAATTTCTATTCAACCCATTAAACTCCTAATATTTCTCCTTCGGGGGCGGGGAAACATTGACATATTACTTTATGAGGTTATTTTGTGTACTTGAAATACATATTCTGGTCCTCTAAATGGTAGATATTATGATGCCACATTTTTAAAACATTTTAGAACATATGGCTCAAAAAAGTCAACGCAACAAACCTACAAAGCATACAACATGGGAAGATCCCATTCTATTCGATGCTAATCAGACCACATTTCCAATATTTTCTTTAA
This sequence comes from Mesoplodon bidens, assembly GCF_964165515.1. Lineage (NCBI taxonomy): Eukaryota > Metazoa > Chordata > Mammalia > Artiodactyla > Ziphiidae > Mesoplodon > Mesoplodon bidens. Next base: position 62,478,162 of record NC_138162.1, on the reverse strand, counting down.
ATTCTAGGAGTCTACTTTGGTAGAAACATCAAGCCCAAGGCGCAGAGCCAGAAATAATCGGCCAGATTTTAACTCATCACAAGAAAGAAAATATCCAACTTAAAACAGAAAAAGGAATGAACAGTGATGCCTAAAATCAGGGAGAACATTCCACTAGTTCCTGCTCTAGAAACACTGCTCTTAAATAAGGCTACTGAGTCAATGGTTTTTACTCAAACATTAAACAAATACTTGTAGGCCCTATAAATCCCAGTCAGCACCCTCAACAGAAGGGACATCAAGAGGAAAAGTTACCGTCTGTCCTCAAGGCAGTCACAGTCTATTCTGGTTACACACTGTCTGACCATCTAATCTGTTTCACTATAAAATGTGGTGATTCCATCAACAACATCACTGATAAGCTCCCCTAACCCAGAACAATCCTCGTGATCTGCAGGCCGCCCACTGTATTTTTACTAACATCAACATAGGTTCAGTCTCATTTACCAACTGGGTTATTTATTCCAGCTGTGTAACTCTGGGTCACACCATGACTACAGAGGCCTGAACTAGATGATCTCTGATATGTGATAATCTTGGTGTCATTATTCTAGTTCTTGGAACATTTGCTCTAAAATTGTGTCTTTCTGTAAACTACATTCAGGTTCTAGCTCTGTCCTCTGACATCACACAGAAAAAAGTGCAAAACAGCATTTCAAAAACCTCAGAGACAGATCATACCCCTATACCCTCAATTCAAACATACCTGCTGGGATATTTAAGACAGAACAAAATTTAAAGTGTGAGGTGTGAGTATTACTTCCATACTGAGTTAAGAAAAAAATATGAAAGGGGACACTTATGAAAACAGATTTTCCAAAAGTCTTTGCCTTAATAATCAATTTCCTATTTGTGTAAACATACTGTTTAACATAAAGTCTAGAAACTAGCTATACAGTCCTGCTATATTAAGTGTATGGCCCCAAACAGGGAAGGAGGTAATCCCTGCTCAAAGAAAGATCTAACTCAACTAACTAGCCCTCCTCTTCAGAGATCTGCTATGCAAACTAACCCTCCAGTGGTCCTCAAATCCCTCTATCCTACGTCTCTAATTAGCAGGCCTTGCTTCTTCCTGTTTCTCAGTGAAAAGGGAAATACATGACAAGAAAAGGACCAACTCTGGACTTGGGAAGGCAGTGCTCATTTCATCACTGGACTCAATGGGAGTACTCCATGTCACCGACCTCCTACACCTCCAGGGTCCCATGCCCTTCCTTGGCTGCTACTTTCCCATGTTGTCACACATGAATATGCTAATTCTTCCCCAATGGCTGCCCTTTGCCCAGAAAGCCCATAGTCCTCACCACCCCTCTCAACCACAACTTCATGGGGTCAAAACTTCTAATGTCCAGTAACATTCCACTACAACTGCACCAAATGGTGGCCCTGACTCAAAAAGTCACACCTCTATCCTTAGGGCCTCTATCCTTTAGGCTGGGACTGATTTGGGGCACCAAAGGGAATTTGGCTTTGTAGTAAGCAACTCACCTTCAGAAATTCTATTTGGTAAAATTTCAGGGAAATTGCCCTTGTCCTAATCTGGTCTGGTGTTGGGCATGGTTTCTAGGTGCTCATCAATCACAGATTCATGAACAATGACAGAAAAATAATAGTAGGGGCAGTAACAGCATTTAGAAAAACAGGGGCAAGTAAGGGGAACGTGGTTGTTATCTTTGGCTGAGCATGCTATATTGCCCTGGGGGTAAACTCTCCCCTCTTTCAACCTGGCCTCAGGCAGCCTCATTAACATTAACCTCGCTACTATGATAAAGAATCAGCAATACAGAGTGAACAAACGCAATCCAAAGCAGGTAGTTGGGGGCTGTGTCTGACATGTCTGTTGACTCTGGTCAAATAATTTGCCTTTTCTTCTTCTGTAAATTAAAGAGCATCATAGCTCCGTGCCTACTTCTCCAAATGTAGAGGAAGATAGTGAAAAACACTCCATAAACCTAAGGTGATATTTCCATCACACGATGTATTTTGTCTAGTTCTTCCTTCCTCCCATTCATTCAATTATGCATGCATTCAAGCACCTACTCAGCACCTGACACCTGTGTGTCAGACACTGTACTCGGTGCTGGAGGCACCAGCATGAATGACACATGGCCACAAATCAAAGCAGCCTAAATGGAGGTGAGAATAACTAAGAAAGCAATTATAATATGGTGTGGTGGGAACAGATGGTATGGTAGGAAGAGGGATAGAGGGATTCCCAGGAAGCTCCTGATCAAGAGGGCACGAAACCTAGACCAGGTGGACAAGGAGGAGAGAGAACTCTTAAAAAAGAAGAAACACCTGAACTGAGTCAAGAGCAAGAGCTACATGGGCACCCTGGCCTGCAACTGGCTAAAACACACATCTGTGCGAATCTTATATTTGACTAATGATTACAACTCAGAGATTTTCTGTAAACATGTCAACATGAAATGTGTACATTGGAATGTTTTACTTATACCAGTGAAGTATTATGTTTAATGCTGTGGATATCCAGGCTACTCTAAATCTAAGAGATTCTTTGTAAACGAGGGTGGTGCCTTAGACATCATAGAAACCATTCCACACTAGACCCGTGCCGTCTTTTAGGTTGAGCAGTCCTAATCATCTTACTTTACTGTTTGAAACTATCTTATGCAACCAAGCACAAAGCACAAAAGTGTATTTAATATTTGACTAGCATCATGAATTTATAACTAAGACTAATTTGGAGATATGAAAACTAATATTGCCAGTTAACTTTCTAACTGGAACAAAATTGACTACTTCTTAAAACAGGCCATCAAACACCATAAATCTGAGCCCACTCAGATTAGGATCATTCGCAAATATGATCTTATTTGCATTCCAAAGCATGGTGACCAAAGACCTATTTCTACCTTGCTACTGTGTCCTCTAACTTCTTTTTTAAAGTTTAAGGTGGATATTATTTTCACATTTTCTTTTCTCTATAATTAAACATTTGCTTAAAAGAATAACAAGACTCCCCAAATCTATAAACATATACTTCCTACCTGTTTAACTCTCCCTAGGAATCATCACTAATTAAAAGATACATACTACCATGATTAGTGTTCTAGTAATATTTACAATAAGGAATTCTAAGGTTAAAAATAATAAAGGAACTATATTAACATTTTATTTAAAAATGTATTAATTTGTTGTTTTTTTCCTTTGGGGTATTTCAAGGAATATCTGTATCTGTAAAAAACAAAACAGTAATTTTAATAATGACTTCTTTCATAATTCTTTTGAGTAGTTTACTTTGTATATAAAATCTGAATTTCTATTTCAGTAACTAGGAGGTCATGTGGTTTTTAGTGTATTTTTCCCATAAAATACATTTTTTTCTATGAAGTTCTACCTTCTAACATATTTTCCTCCAGAGCTATATTTTGCCAGAGGGCTTTTCTGTCTGTTTTTGGTCTCATCTTCAATTCTGTTTTCTTCACTCCGGTAATTTTGGCATTCCACTGATCTCTGTCATCTCCCTTGCAAAAGCTCTCTCCTGTAACTCTATGTAGGTGTTTTGTTTTTCTCGAAAGTGTGACTCCAATAAAATAGGCAGGTGATGTTAAAGATATTTAATATGCTTCATTAAGAAAAAGAAACAGCAGCTTAAAAACATGCACAAGGAGGTTACTGACCAATACTTCCAATTATCTGAATACTACAGTGCAACTGACAATGCACTAAACAACATCTAAGCTATCTTGGCAATTAAGTAAAAAACATCTTTCAAGAAACCATAGGTCAGGGCTTCCCTGGTGGCGCAGTGGTTGAGAATCCACCTGCCAATGCAGGGGACACGGGTTTGAGCCCTGGTCCGAGAGGATCCCACATGCTGCAGAGTAACTACGGCCGTGCACCACAACTGCTGAGCCTGCGCTCTAAAGCCTGCTCACCACAACTTCTGAGCCTGCGCGCCTAGAGCCCGAGCTCCGCAACAAGAGAAGCCACCGCACGGCAATGAAGAGTAGCCCCCGCTCGCCGCAACTAGAAAGCCCGCATGCAGCAATGGAGACCCAACGCAAAAAAATAAATAAACTCAAAAAAAAAAAAGAAAAAGAAGCCATAGGTCAGCTTTCATTACTCAGGCTTGTTGGATGATCCTGTTGCTAAAACTTCAACACACATCCAACTGAACTGATATGTTTTCTCAGTTCAAATGAGATATCTAAACAGCAAGTTGATCTGTTTTGCTGTTGGTATAAAATCTAATCAACATTAATCTATTCAAAATAAGATTCACACATGTTTGAGGTGATATATCCTTTTAAAAAGTCTGATGTTTTGAGGAAGCGGTAGCTATTTCACTTTAATGTAATCAGTATTACTCAACCTGGACACTTTACTTGCTTGACATTATTTTTCCTTTAATATTTTTCCTGCTCGAGTACACAGTGCTTTAAAATTTACAAACAAATTCAAATATTTATGAACTCGTATTAGGGTGGTATTTTAATCTGAAAAAAGATTTAAGCCAACAATGAACATTGTGGGTTTCCTATTTCCATTAAAGAGGTAAATACTAATTTCAGAGAGAAACACATTTCCCTCTCTCTCTCTCTCTCTCTCTCTCTCTCTCTCTTTCTCTCTCTCTCTCTCTCTCTCTCTCTCACACACACACACACACACACACACACACATTAATGTTATGAAACCACTGTCACCAGAATACATGCTTTGGTTGTTCATCCAAGAATGGTAATGAGATGTGATGATCTACCTTCTTTAGCCAAGTCCTCCTTTGTAAGAACAGCACACATTTATTTAACAGCTAACCAACATTTGGAGTGCTATGTTTATTCAAGAGGTTTTTCACTTTGCAAATCTAACCAGCCCATACAAGAATAAAATCCATAATCAGGGTCTTGTTGACTCCATGCTTTACTCAACTGAGATAGGCAGTGCAAACAACTGAAGTACTGTTACTGGACAAGATGATCAACAACGTGGTTAATTGAAAATGAACAGTGGGACTCTACGTCATGCCTAGTGTAGTCATTTGAAGTAGTCACCTTCAACAGCCCAAGAAAGAAAGTCAATTCCCAATTACCGTAAAGTGAGGATTATCTGAGCAAATAGTCCTTTCAACTTTTATTGACATAATTAAATCAAAGGAGAGAGTTATTCTTTTGGTAACATTTCATTTACTCTAGCATACATATTATTTAGATATAATCAAACAAGAAATATTTTAAAACCAAAACATTTACCAGATTCTTAATACAGAAAGTAAAGAAAGGTGCACTTCAAGTTTATATAGGGAGAAACCCACACAGGGTATTTTTTGAGAACTCACTAAGTGCCAGCCACTCTGCTGGACTCCAGAGCGTACAAAGATGAACACAGCTTGGTTTGCACTCTAAAGGAGAGTGTCCTTCAGCTGAGCTTGCTGATTCTCCACTCTTTTTGCTGTAGAAAAACACTATTCAAAAACTTGACTAAAACCTTCTCTCCTGTGTGAATTCTTCCTGGGTTTGCCTGCCCTCTGTGACTCCATGGCATAATGATCAGCATTTATCACCTTCATTCTTTCATTCATTCAGCCATCCATCAAGCAATGATTAGGTACCTTCCTACTAAGTGCCAGGCATGATGGTTGATGCTGAGACCCTAAAGATGAACAGGACAAAACCTATCCTTGGGAAGATCAAAGTACAACTCTGAACAGATTAGCTTACCACCCACTGCATGGAGCAGAGCTCCCTCAGAAACACTGGCTTATGCATCTTTGTATCACCAGCCCGTGGCATACTGTAGGTGGTAAATATGTTAATTCAGTCCCTGATGAAGAGACCTTTAGATGGGAAATCAGAAGACCACAGTATGTCACCATGACACTCAGGCCTCACTTTCTTTGTCAAACAATGAGGTGGCTGTCCTTGCCCCATGTGATCTTGGAATCTATTGTTATATGAGTGAATATTCTAATTTCAAGGGAGAGGAGTAAACATATTTAACAACCGCAGGATGTGCTTTAAACAATTTTAAACCCATCTAAGCTATGATTAGTTCATGACTAGGCCCACGCTGAAATCACATCTTGAAACATTATTGTAACCATTATCGTGGAATTTACTTTCTGATTTTGATATATTGAGTTCTTTTCTTGTCTCCCCTTACCCATAGATGTATAATTTGGGTCTGCTGTATTCTTTCAAAGGAGGAATTGGCAGGGTGGTTGCTGTTACTTAGGATAAGTGTATAATCTCTTTGACTTTCTCTTGTTGGGCAAACTGCCCGGTGAATATCAATTTTTTTTAGCGCTACAAATATGGTTTTAATAGATTCGCAGATTTCAAGTTATTAGAATTCAGAGCACATCTCTCCCAGGGTGAGCAGATAATTCACAACAACCCACGAGGATGCAAAGGAGATGCCGAGAGATCAATCTGTACGTGAATAAGCTGACACACCGGTTTACTGCTCCTCCTATCTCTACACCCTGCACCCCACGCCCCCATCACACACACTTTTCATGTAACAAAAATGCCTCTGTCCCTGGGAGTTCAAATTAGTCATAACATCCACTTTAGGGACTGAGGAAGACTTACTGTAAATTAGCCACTCAGAAACCACATTTGACATATTTTGGTTATAATGTAACTATAAGTTGCATAATATTGTACCTATTGATTGGAGCTTGGGATCATAATGGAAAGCAATTGCCATACATTGAAAGCGACCAACCACAAGATAGAAAAGTGTTCCTGAAGAGCCCACAAAGGGAAATCATTTTCCTTAGCATCTAAAACTCCTTATCCTCTAGATGGTATATTCTATCACACCCTTCAGGCTGTACTGTGCTCTCAAGGTGCTAAGGTATCTTAACCTCACGTCACCCAACTGTTCGACTCCCTCAGACAAAAAACAAAGTCCTAACAGAGTACTCTGAATTCTTTCTTGATTAAAACAGTACTGTCTGGGGCTTCCCTAGTGGCGCAGTGGTTGAGAGTCCGCCTGCCGATGCAGGGGACACGGGTTCGTGCCCCGGTCCGGGAAGATCCCACATGCCACGGAGCGGCTAGGCCCGTGAGCCATGGCCGCTGAGCCTGCGCGTCCAGAGCCTGTGCTCCGCAACGGGAGAGGCCACAACAGTGAGAGGCCCGCGTACCGCAAAAAAAAAAAAAAAAAAAAAAACAGTACTGTCTGTCCTGAAATGGAGCAAAAGAGCAAATCAGAAGAGCATCTCACTGGATAACAAAACTCCCAATTGATTGACGATGTTCTAACAGCTCTGTATTATATTCACATTAGAATCTGCCTCTCTGGTTTTCCTGTCCCTGTCCATTATCTTTAAGAAAATAATAATAATTTATTGAGGGAATTACTATATGTCAGATCCTGTGTGATGCATTTCATTTGCAAAGTGCCCTTCCATCTACTTGTCCACATGGAGAACGTGTTCTTCTCTACCATCCTTAAAGTATCAACCTTAGAAGCAGTAAGTATTTCTTTAAAAACAGAAACATCCGGGAAGAAAAGATGTCAGATACAACAAAGAAATGATTAAAATCAGTCCACCCACTTATGAGAAGAGAAGGGTGTTAAAGATCTGAACTGCAGCTTAGGGTGGATGGTAGGAAACTTTGATGTTGTTTCATCCCCTCTGCATGATCCATGACAACAGTTAGCCTTATCATTTTTGGACCATGACTCCAATAAAAACCCATAACTACAATAAAAGGACACATACAATACCTGTGTAACTCAGCTGCTCTTCTAAGAAGTTGGTTTGGGAAACAGTCTCTTCCGTCTCTAAGTACTGAAGACATGCGTACGGTTTTGATTTCACTGAGGACTACCTTTTTGTCTTTCCTTACGCTCTTCTCTAAATCTTCACTAATCTATCAGATATCACAATTTAATAGAGGCATTAACTATACCTATTGGGGTTCCTGGGTCCATCTGGAAAAAGGTGGTGAGGATTTGAGTCTACATTTAAAGATCTGAAAGAGCCAAATCACCCTGAGGAAGAATTCTGCTAAATAACTGTTTTTCGGAAGAACTCTGCTAAATAACTGTTTTTCAGAAGAACTCTGCTAAATAACTGTTTTTCAGAAGAATAGTAAGAGTAGCTGAACAGTTAACAACTTTCCCCCATTCCAAAATCAAGGATATGGTATATAACTGAGATAAGGCCTATAAATGTTTGTGCTTCCATGTGGATAAAGTGATGGAACTGTGCCCATGATAGGGAAATGCATTACCTATTCCAGATCACTCTGGTCCTAATGGGGAATTGTTCAAGTGGTATGCTGAAATTATTAGGAAAATGTCAATGTTCCTTTCTAACAACAAAGTGGAGGTAAAAGCACCTGAACTCACCTGAGAAGCATGCTACAACAAATGAGGGATTTGGCACAGACAATACGCCAGAGGGCTCTAGGTTTTAGAGCCACCCTGAAAACACTGCATCAGTCCCTAGAGCAGGGTCCTCCCCTGCGCTACCAAAAATCCTTCCTGTCTCACCACCTGTTCTAGTCACATCAACCAACTTCCCCCATTCGTAGCTAATTAGCATCTTGCTCTGAGTTTGCCCCGTGTGCCTCACAATTCCTGACAACCTGGAGGAGGATGCACAGGCACAAATCAGAAGTGTGGAGAATTAATGCTCCCAGGGACACACTGCTGAACCGAGAATGAGAGCAAATGGGTAAACACTTTCCCCTTTTATTTTGGGTGGAGACATATTCATGAGGTACCTCTGAAGGCCCAAGTGAGAACGAGCACCATTAACAGTAGTCCTTCAGTAATTCATCTTTGTACTGGTTTCCCCAGGTCCTTCACTCCTACTCTGGGATCTACCCGAACTAAGTACCTTCATGAAAGGCACTGTCTCAGGATCTGTTTGCAGGAGGACCTAGGTTAAGTCATCTTCCCAAAGAGCCTAAGATAACATAGTATCTGACTGTATCAAAATGAAGGAAAAGTGACATAATTCACAGTAAAAGGAAAAGATAAATGTTTAGGGAAAGAAACTAGGAAGGCTAGATCTTTCCACCCAATAGAATAGACAGCCCTTGGAGAAGCTATACTCATCAGAAAAATTCTGAAGGATATAACTTGTAGCCCTTTACTTTACCAACCAGGGCTTCTATTCAACAGAGACCCAGACTATATCCCAGAGCTTCTCACACACTCTGGCCATATGCATCACTCTCAGCTAGAAAAAGGGCATGTAGCCCATACTGCCTTCTCAGCTCTTTGAAACATGCTTCCCATCAGATCTGAGAAGCAAGCTCAAGTAAGCAAGCAGAGAAGAACAGTCGGCCTACTGTTAGTCACCTCTTCAACCCAGAAGGCATCATGTCCCACCATATGCCTGACTCTGATCAGCAGAGCCCCTGATTTCAATACTAGTTTCACAAGTATTGTCCTGAAAGGCTTCCAGGAAACAGACCCAAACTCCATCAGATATATCTGCATAGTTTTACAGTGACTGAAAATCCAAGTTGCATAATCCAGGACAGAGCCAAGTGTAACAGTGAAAATGTATCCTTACACGTACTGTTGAGGTTGTCTTACGCCACATTTGCTCTCATTAAGCAAACTCTGCACAAAGCATTCATAGGTGATGGGTCTGAAATCTTTTAGTGGTTACTGATTCACAAAACCACAGAAATACTACATATTCTGCTAACAGCCAGGGGATGCTGCCATGGCATCATAATCACTGTTGAAATGGAAATGTGCGGCATTCCTATGAAGATAGGACAAAAATCTTTAAAGTAATATATCCAAATAGCTGATTTGTCAATTTGGAAATGTTTAACATCAACATATACCAGTAGAGAAGGAAAAAAACATCCTAACCGTTTAGGGCAAAATGAAATCACAATTAAGATTTTATGATACACATTCCTAAATGCCCTGTGCATAATCCTAAAAGGACCCTGTTCTAAATCCATTCTCTAAATGAGATTAAATAGAAACAACAAGCCATCAGCCTCCATTCATAAAAATAAATCAAGAGGGAATTACCTGTGACATATTTTTTTCCTGCAATTCCTTAGTTAAATTATTGGACACCACTGTCAAGTTCTGCTAAAGAATAAAAGAACGCCATGGAGTAGGTAAGCAACCTGAGAGCAAGGTCAATAAAGTGCACAGCTTTGATTTAACTTCCCATAAGCAAAGTTTTCATTTGCAGACGTAAAAAAAAACAGCTTCTTGGAGTCTGGGGCGGGTGGCAAACTAGGAAAGTAGGCAGGGTAAATAAGGGAAAAAAATACCAAGCAAAAGTTCTGAATCAAATACTAAATAATGACACTAACAATTTTCTTTTGCACTAGGATTCTGTTTAGGGTTTTTAAAAAGTGTTTCTGTTTTCTACTCTCTAGCTGACAAGAGCACTTTCCATTTCATACAAAAGATAGCAAATGTTCCTTGCATGTGTTAGACATGGACTTATATGACTAATAGTTATAAACAAAATTCCTTTGCACATCAAAGAAAAAAAAACTTTGTTTATTCAAGAAATTCCTAATGGCTTCATTTGTAAGTAAAACTTTCTCTTTATTTGAGACCCAGTGGCACAGCAGAGTATAGCTGGAAGACAGCAGGTAGCTCTCATAATGAACTTTGCACAGTTTTGAGAAAATAATATCTAAAGGCAGTTCCTTCTTCTGGGGTCAGTAGATTAGTGGTTCAAAAAGAATAAACTATCCAGGGAACATCCTGAGATAAAAAAAAAAAAAAAAAAAAAAAAAAAAAAACCCACACAACTAGAGGGGGAAAGGAAGAACATTCTTGCTAATTAAAATTTCCAGTTCTTATGGTCCTCTATATTCACAAACCCCAGTCAAGAAAGGCCTACAGGATCAGGCCTATACTAAGAAAAAGTATACCATCATCACATTAATCGTATTATTACTTCATAATTCTAACTAGCCAGGTTTATATAGAAGAGATTAAATAACAAGATAACCTTATAAACAATGCTCATTTCATCAGTGTACCAAATAAGTTTGATTTATATCAGTGACTGTGCTTCTAATTAATTTATGCACCCACATTGGTTTAATTTACACAGACACCCACACTAGGGTAGGGACAGCTATTTTTTTAATGTCTTGAACTTTGTTATGGGTTCATGTTTACACTTCCCGATGTTGCTGTTTTAGTTTCCCCACACTTCATTTTTGAAGTGACTGTTAAAATACCTTGCATTAAAGTTGAAGCATGCAGAAAGAAAATATTTGATCAAACTCAATACCTATCTCACTTGCCAACTTTTATATGCTTAATTTTAATTGGTATAGCTTTACTCAAACTTACAACCAGATCTGCTCATTCCAAAGTTGTGAACTTACCTCTTCTTACAATATTCCCTTTGAAGCCTTTTGGATATATAAGTTCATCTCATTACAGCGTCAATCCTAAACTCCTATATTTGTTTTAATGCATTTTCTAGTGACTTAGAGGGGGGGAAAGGCTGTTAATTTTTAAAAACATATGATTTCTATTAACATGGGGGGCTTGGACACCTTTTGTAAAGTACACTCCAGAATGCTGGTTTACAATAGCAGGTATCACAGAAATGAGAAAAATCCATAGAGGGAGGAAAATTCCATTTTTTCCAATTCTTTAACCAGAAAGATAAAAACAACATCTCTGAATCTAGACCCACTCACAATAAGCTATCAGTGACATGATGGTAATGCCAGTACTCCATGAAAACCCTTAAAAAATAACAACCTACAGGAATATCCTGGTGTCAGGATTAGTCCAGTTTAGTCAGTTTACAACTTCCACGGATGGTTTCAGTGTAGGGGTGTATCAGGCAAGCAAACAGATTTTTACTTGTCTCTGATATAAAACTTTTATTTATATATTTGATCAATGTTTATTTGTAGGATCTTAATACAATAACAGATGTCAGCTACATTATCTGTTTTTGATTATAAACTTCTAGAGGGCAGAGACCCTGTCGATTCAGCTCACTTTTTATAGGATGCAAACACAGTACCATCCCAAAAAGGCACTTAAAGATGGTTTTTATAATAACAATGATTTCAAGGGGACTTGGTCTGCTTCCACACTCCATGAAACTCCACTGGCATGTACTGAACATTAAAGAGTAACAACTTTATATTCTTGGGTAACTCCATTCTTCAGATGTCAGAAATGGAGAATTTTTACTATGTAATTTGGGGCAAGGCTTTTAAAACTTCTGGGCCTCAGTTTCCAAATCTGTAAGATGGAGACATTACATTATATAACTTCAGATAATTTCCAGGTTTAAATTTTGAAACCACATGAAAAAAATACTGAGTCCTAAAGAATCTCACACACAAACTGAGGTTCCATTATCCACCCAAACAAAAGTTTTTTCTTTCTTTTGTGGGTAGAGGTAGAGGGGACTAAGTGTTCTCAATGTAAATTATATATTATGCCTAACTCCAACAAAATATTCCAACAGAACATCACCAGTTATTCTTGTAAACAAAGAAAATATGTGGATATGTATGTAATGAGATATATGTTGTTATGTATATACAAAATCCATATACATGCACACGCCCCCAAACACATAATTCTCTCTACTGAAGCCAAGAATTAAATTACTTCCGTGTTTTCTTGTCTTTTCTTTCTCCCTCTATGAAGCATCTATGAAGCTATTATGACAAAGGAACTTACATAAAGTAAAAATAAGCTTCTTATGTTAATACTGATGGTTCCCAACACGAACAGCTTAGGTTAAGCTGGCCACCTGAAATCTAGATAATATCCTCTCATAGAAACAGTGGTACTGAGACAGGATGCAAAATGCCCTTCTCAGGCCATTCAACCAACATTTATTTAATCTATAATGTACCTGAAATATACAATTCAAGACACAGAATTTACAAATTTACTACTACTTAAGCAGACAGTGAGAGTATTAACAGCAGAAGAATAAAGAAGGTCCCCCAAAATGTAGGGGCATCCAGTTCACACACCATCAAAATAAAAAGTTGTAGAGTGGGGGTGGTGGACTTAGGTTCATGAAACTGCCTTTTACCTGTATTTACTAAAACACCTGCAAGAGAAACCTTCAAGCAACTACTGAGTATACCATCATTTTCTTTTTTTTAATTTAACTTTTATCTTATAATGGAGTGTAGTTGATTTACAATGTTGTGTTAGTTTCAGGTGTACAGCAAAGTGATTCAGTTATACCTATACATATATCCATTCTTTTTCAGATTCTTTTCCCAAATAGGTTATTACAGAATATTGGGTAGAGTTCCCTGTGCTAAACAGTAGGTCCCTGTTGATTATCTATTTTATATATAGTAGTGTGTATGTTAATCCCAAACTCCTGATTTATCCCCCGCCCAGGTTTCCCCTTTGGTAACCATGAGTTTGTTTTCTATACTATCATTTTCTTATTTGTTTTGAGAAACCAATAAATGTTCTACAGAATGCAGTAATTCCTTCCAAGTAAAGAAAGAAAAACATAGGTATCTTGTTCAAAATTTCCCACATTCACCTTGCATTCCCTATTCTTGGGGGAAGAATTGTAAACCTTTTTAAAGGTGAGTAACATTTAAATAGTAGAGATGTGTGAAATTTTCAGGAGAAACATTTATTCTTTTTTTTTTTTTTTTTCCGGTATGCGGGCCTCTCACTGTTGTGGCCTCTCCCGCTGCGGAGCACAGGTTCCGGACACGCAGGCCCAGCTGCCATGGCTCACGGGCCCAGCCGCTCCGCGGCATGTGGGATCTTCCCGGATGGGGGCACGAACCTGTGTCCTCTGCATCAGCAGGCGGACTCTCAACCACTGCGCCACCAGGGAAGCCCGAAACATTTATTCTTAATGTTTACCTGCTTAGCCAACAGATGCTAGTACGATTTATACATTTATATAATAACAAGAATGCAGTCACATCACTGTTAGCAATGTGCTAGGCACAGTGCCCCCCCCACACATCATCTCCTTCAATCCTCCCAACAATGCGAAGAAGATAGATCTGAAGAACGTATAAGTCTTCCTACTTTATTACATGAATTAAAATGAAATCCAAAGATCAAAACACACAAGGAGCATTATCCTAACTACTGGTTACTCTATTAGACGTCAGGAAATGCAAGTGTTTTGATTTGAATGTCTTCCTTCTATGTTGAGGAAGAAGGAAGATGGTGACTCAGAACCACAAATTTCTGGCTTTCATAGACAATTCCATTCAAGCGTCCAGGTAAAGGGATAATTTAGTGAGTAGTCTGCATTCCTTTTTAAAAAAGCTAATCAAGGTTCATTCACATTCCTTAAAAAAATCCACCAATGGTCATATACAAGTTTAAGTTAAAATGCAACCTAGGGCTTCCCTGGTGGCACAGTGGTTAAGAATCCGCCTGCCAATGCAAGGGACACGGGTTTGAGCCCTGGCCTGGGAAGATCCCACATACTGCGGAGCTACTAAGCCCGTGCGCCACAGCTACTGAGCCTGCGCTCTAGAGCCCACATGCCACCACTACTGAGCCCACGTGCCACAACTACTGAAGCCCACGTGCCTAGAGCCCGCGCTCCGCAACAAGAGAAGCCACAACGAGAAGCCCGCGCACCACAACGAAGACGAAGAGTAGCCCCCGCTCACCGCAACTAGAGGGAGCCCACGTGCAGCAACGAAGACCCAATGCAGCCAAAAATAAAAATGAATAAATGATTTTTTTTTAAAAGCATATTAATCTTTTAACTAGTAGCAGGAAAACTAACACTATAAATGAAAACAGAATTGCAGTTCGTTTCTTTGGAGGAGGAAGAATGAGAACAGGTTGTAAAGAGAAAGGATAAAAATAAGTGAGAATAAAGGAAAAGAGAAAATGGAAAAGACAAAGGAGTTACACAACAGGGGAGAGAGAAAGGCAATGAGGTAGCAAGGGGATGGATAGGGCAAAGTGAGATAAGACACAGCTAGCGATATGGCTTTTGTCCAAGGCTTGCCAGGGCTCTGGACCATCGCCTCCACCTACTAGAGGGATGACTTCTCCGACGGTTTTAAAAGATGCTTCCTGTATCTAAACAGCCTCACTTTATTTTTCAGATTCCTGTGTTTATTTTTAAATAAAAGTTCAAATTTGAAGACTCTGCTCATGTATAAAAGGAATGAGTTTTATTTTAGAAATGTACTTTGGAACCTACACATCATTGCTCAGTTTAGTGCTCAAAACCTCAGGGATGTCCCGACATTCCAACCTGACAGTCTTGCCTTTGTAAAGAAGTGAAGACTGCCTCTTTCCACTGTGCCTGAAAATTACACTTGAAATCAGTCTTCACTGATGATGCAAAGCCTTAAAAATACGTTCATCTGCTGGAAGAGTCATCTATCACCAAAGAGAGTTGTTTTCATTCTGAAGAAAACAACACAGATGTGCCCAAAGTGCTGGAAGCCTCAAAGGGACGTCCAAAGTTGGTCATCAGAGAGAAATCGTTCCCCAGCCTGGAGCATGTAGGCGGAGCAATGGCACCCAATACTGACTCAAAGCCAGAATCTATGGAAAAGTCCACCGTGCATCA
Organism: Mesoplodon bidens; assembly: GCF_964165515.1. Taxonomy (NCBI): domain Eukaryota; kingdom Metazoa; phylum Chordata; class Mammalia; order Artiodactyla; family Ziphiidae; genus Mesoplodon; species Mesoplodon bidens. The sequence goes on along the minus strand of NC_138162.1, from coordinate 62,462,618 downwards.
ATTCAGCCTGGCTTAGCAGACTAAGAACCCTGTCCACCCAACCACCTTGGTCCAAAGGCTTGCTTTTTTATACCCATCCACCTATCCGTCCTCTCCGTGCTCCAATAAACCACTGGTCATGACTATCTCTCTCAATATCTTAAGAATCCTTTTATATAAAAATTCCTGGGGCTTCCCTGGTGGTGCAGTGGTTAAGAATCCGTCTGCCAATGCAGGCGACACAGGTTCGAGCCCTGGTCCAGGAAGATCCCACATGCCACAGAACAACTAAACCCGTGCGCCACAACTACTGAGCCTGCACTCTAGAGCCCATGAGCCACAACTACTGAGCTCACGTGCCACAACTCCTGAAGCCCGTGCGCCTAGAACCTGTGCTCTGCGACAAGAGAAGCCACCGCGATGAGAAGCCCGTGCTCTGCAACGAAAAGTGGCCCCCGCTCTCTGCAACTAGAGAAAGCCCACACGCAGCAACAAAGACCCAATGCAGCCAAAAATAAAACAAATAAATAAATAAATATTTTTTAAAAAAATTCATTAAATACTGTACCACTCTCAATATACTGATCCTACAAACTGTAACTCTATGAAGTGGTTCAACACTGTGTCATCACCACACAGCAACTTGTTTCATTTACAGTATCTATTTCACTTCTACTCATGAGCTAATATAATTCAATTTTTTTTAATTGCACACAGGCTGCTAGACACATGTGCATGGCAAATGGAATCTGAACTTAGCTTAACAGCCTCATTTATTCCTGATGGTTTAAATTATTTCATCACAATTAATGACACCCCCTCAGCTTCCTGTGCAGCACGGCCAGATGTTCAGAGACCACAAAGCCACTCTCTTCTTTGACGGCTGGTGACAGGTCGTCCTCTGAAGGATGTTCCCTAGGCACTTGGGCTGGATGGCACCTCCACTGCTTAGCACCTCTCTGCCTCCCAGGCTCTAACCATGTAGAGGAAAAGGCAGGAGGGCACAAGAGACCAGCAAATGTGTTAGCGACAGCAAGTCCCAAGACGTGACCTAAACCTGAAGGGACCTGGTGCCGCCACAGGAGCTCCTAACCTTGCTGTCTTGTGAAAGCACTCTTCGCCTCCACCTTCCCAGCCACTGGCATCCACTGAGGGGCTGGCCTGGTGTCAGTCCTCAGGCACCGTCGAAGGACATCAAAAACATCAGTTTTTCCACAGGGATCCTTGTTGGTCATGGTAATTTTGTGTTGGGGGTTGTTGTTTAAACTTACTCCCCCATCAGGATCACCACCTTGTTTTCTAAGAGTGAACAGTTTCTTCAAGTACGATTATTTTCTCTCCTGTTCAATAGACACTTCCCACAGAAACATGCAACATTTTGGCAACTTGTGGTAAGCAGTTGTGCCCCTTATTCTCTGCTAAGCTTTACTAGGGTATAATCTAATTGACAGACAAAAAGTAACAGACATTCCATGTATACATCTTCATGAGTTTGGCTGACCTCTTTTTCCTAGGCTTAAGTAGGATTTCTTCTTTTCAGGGGCTGTTGGCTTTTTGTTTTTGTTCTTGTTAGGTTTTGTTTGTTGTTGCTTTGTTATTTTTTTTTAAAAGAACAGAATGAAAGACCACATTTTTCCTGTTTTGAGTCTCACATGGGCAAAGCCATTTACTTTCTTAACAGTAAAAAAAAAAAAAACAATTTTTCCTCAGAAATTCATAAATAGTAATTACCTTACATTCATCATTTGAGTTTCACACACAAAAAAATAAATTTGTATAATGACAGGTAGCTGAGAGGGTAGCAGAAATAGTAAACACGCTAGCACTTTTACAGTAAGAATCCAATACTACAGTCTAATTTGGAAAACATTTCCATCAACTAGGGAACATGTGGCAGACATTTTATGGATTATTTTTTAAATGTTAAAAAAATTAAAATGCTGATCTTATTCAGGGAGTAAGGGGCCTTTTCGTTTGCCAAAAAGTGTAATAGGAAAACTGAAAGGCCACCTGTGTCAGCCCACCCTATAGTATGAACATAAGCTATAAGAGCACTTTGGAAAATATTTGTAAACTAAAATGAGGAAAAAAAATCAGTATCAATACAGATTCCAAGCAGATGCAAAAGGCTTCCATGCATGTTAATGATTATGTGTGTGGCCTACACAGGCTAATTTCAGATACCTTCAAAACTCACTATACATTCTCTTTTATAAGCTATTTGGGATTAAAACTAGGACCTTATCCATAACAGCTTTGACAATGGACACAAATACAAGGTAAACTAATCAAGCCAAACAAGTTGAATTTTCTCCCTCATGGATGGCTTTTTAGATCTTAAATGACTACTGAATTTTACCAGACATGCTACACTTAGTATTTTGACAGTTGTTTATTAAAACTGCTTTCCTAGGAAGTCCATAGAAACCACCAGTCTAGTTTTTATCAGAATTGAGACAATCAGAGAGAAGTTGTGATGATGGTATACTTGCAGCAAGCAGACAACAATAGGAAACTCTTAGCATTCCCAGAGTTGCATCAAATTTTCCATGGACCGAAACTAAAATGAAATCGTTCAATTACTGAGAGGTAGATAAGTAAAATAAACAACTAATTTCATACAGTGAAGTTGGGCGAAAGTCATATGGACCTCATTGTGTTGTCTCCAAACACATTTTATCGGAGGGGAAAAAGGAGCTGAATAAACTTTAAACTCTCATGTAGGGATGTATTGCTTGTGTGTCCCTGGCAGATGTGGAAAGGAGATGAAATGGGCAAGGGAGAATCAAATATCCCATCGCTGCAGGTTTGCTGAGGGAAAGAGCACTGCAAAGATCTCACATCTGGCAATCATTTGTCAATAGCTGGAAAGAGAACGGCAGGAAACTTTCTGGCTCTTGGAGAAGATGAAAAGACAAAAACCATGTGTCACACACACACCCACACTCTCTCTCTCTTTGCAATGGTACAATGACTACTACACTTATTCTCCACCCCTCCTTTCCCCTCTAAATTTAATGATCTTCAGATATACTCGACTCCATGGTCAAAAACATGCAGTCACTTGACTTGTTAAAGCTGCAGTGTATGTACATTTTTCAAATAAACCCCAGGGCTGATGTTAGAAAATCAAAATCAGTCAAGCATAGACCGCCTGGTACTTTGGGCAGGAATCCTTGTGGTTTAGTCAATAAACAGAATCTGAATGAAAGACACCACAGTAACTAGACAGTAACGTTTTGAACAGTTCTTAACCTTAAGGGGGGCTCAGGCCGGCGGGTGCACTAGTGACTATGGACATGGCTACCAGTCCCCTTGGATGGCTCCCTCTCCCTGTGACAGGACTGTGCTTGGCACAAGGTCATCTGCTCTTCCTAACACACACACTCAATAAAAAAGTAAACTTGTATTTGAGAGATGCTGGGAGTAAATCTGGGGAGGGAACAGCTTGGTGCTGTTGTTGTTTAAAATACTACATCTATTTAACAGGGTGGGAAGGGGGAAACCTCAGCTTCCGGGTGTCCGTATAGATGATAACAATATAGAAAATTGGTTAGCTTCATTATGAGTTCACAAAAATGACCAGCTTTGCCCCATTAGGTTTACCATGTAATAAAAAGTTTTCAAGACAACCCACACAAAATTAATTAACTTCTCCCAAATCACAGGAATGTAAACCTGTTCGTGGTGATTGATAGACTTCAATGGGCAGCTCCGCTTCGCCCTTATGCTGCATTTAACTAGCAGCCGCCGCCGTCCCTGTGATTCTGTAAGTGAATGCTGCAGGTTGTTTAATAACCTGGCAAATTCACAGTAGCTTGTCAAATTATTACAGGAACAGTGTCATCACTAAACAAGCCTGATCATGGTTAATTACAATGTAGACTAGACAGCAGCCACAATTGTTCATTAATTACAGGAAGCACCTCATTTAAATTTTATGGAAATTTACATTTGCACCCCAGTATGTCTGGGGAAAAAAAAGTGATCCTTCACGCATTCATAGAAGAAAGGAGTCTGTGGTTTATGAAACATCACAGTAAATTGTGTCTAATCGGGTACTGAAATATTGGTTCATTATTTACTCTAATTTTCTAAGCACTTTAGTGGTGAAAAATACCAAGTCAAACCCCACATCTTGAATTCCCAACCAGGAAAGGAACTGTGCTAGGCTAACTGTAACAACACACGATGAGGCACAGTGAGACGAAAACAGTCACTTTTATGATTACAAATAAAATATTTGGGACTTCCCGGGTGGTGCAGTGGTTGAGAATCTGCCTGCCAATGCAGGGGACACAGGTTCAAGCCCCGGTGTGGAAAGATCCCACATGCTGCGGAGCAACTGAGCCCGTGAGCCACAACTACTGAAGCCTGCGCTCTAGAGCCTGAGAGCCACAACTACTGAAACCCGTGTGCCACAGCTACTGAAGCCCGCGCTCCGCAACAAGAGAAGCCACCATCACGAGAAGCCCACGCACCGCAACAAAGAGTAGCCCTGGCTCGCCGCAACTAGAGAAAGCCCACGCGCAGCAACAAAGACCCAATGCAGCCAAAAATAAATAAATTTATAAAAATAAATAAAACAAAATAAAATATTTAACAGCAATTAAGGGAGGTCTAAACTAGAATAACAAGTTCCCATAAAATAATTATATAAGAGGACAATTTTTGGGAGCCTATGCATCAGTTAACCTCCAGAGCTAAAGAAAGTACAGTTTCATATGTACTTCAAAAGGCACTGAAGAAAATCAAGAAAGTGAAGACAGTAAATCAAAGTCTGGATTTCCAGCTACTTTTCTAAATCAGGTATATTAACACAAAAAAGACAGCAGATGCCCTTGCAAAAGTCAAGTCATGCTCAGACTTCAACAATGACAGTCATTCAAAACCAAGGATATATTCATGAAAGAGTGTCAGGGATCTTGGGATTATTAAATGATAAAGTTGCTAAGTCATCTGAAATTTTAAGGATTAAAAGGAAAGGGTTAAAAGAAAGAAGGTAAGAAGAGGAAGGGGCTCCATCAGTCCTGAGAATTCCTGTCAGGTAAAAATACAAAAGTAAACCAGATATGGGTACTGTGTGTCTAAATGAAAATCCTTCACAGGAAAGGATATAAACAAGCCAGAGCTCCTAAATCGAGGTGTACAAGAGATTATTCTCAGAATCAAGAGGCCAAACATAAAATTCTCTCATGGTTATAATGCCTGGCCCTGGGGGGAAGTCTGAGATCCAAGAAGGAAAAGTAAACGATGCTGGCAAGTCCTATGATGAGTTCCCCGGAGTGCAGAGTCGGACTAAAAAATAAGAAATGGCTCACTTGATAGGAAAAAAAAAAAAAAAGACCAGAATGCACATGCCATGGCAAAAATGAACGGACTCTAAGCTACTCCTGGAACTGTTAGCTGGTGAAGAATATATTAAGTGTCAACTTTATTATGACGGACATAATATGAGTATGTACCAGATATTATTAAAAGGTATGGAAGCCATAATTAGAAAAGAAGAGGAGAAAAGAGAGAGAGAAATGGTTCAAGTGGGTCCCAGTTAATTCACCAATGCTTTGTAGTTGACTATCTTTTCACATATTCATCTTTTCCACTCAGTCCACCAAAATGCTGTTGCAATATGAGGAATCCAATAAAAAGAGCACTTTCTTTTCTTTGCCCAGTAACTTGGTCTTCTTTGCAAGGCCCTCGCTGAATTGTCAACTCCACAATCTGTTTAGCTACCTATAACCACGGTTTCACTTCAACATGTAAATACACATTTTCTTCCTTGGTATGTGGAAGCAAAGTGCTCCATTGGTCTCCTTCAGTTTTATTTCACGCACCCACATCTGCAAAACCCATAGCTCTTTGCTCCATAACTCAAGGTTCAAAAACAGATTTTCCAACAACCACCCATGACAGACCATTCCAGGTGACGTGTTTGAAGAACATCACTCGTCCTACCCGAAGGGGTCAAGGATCAGACTACTCTTCACAAAAAGTCTTCCATCACTCTGCATATATGTGTCACACACAAGCTGTGCGCTTTCTAAAACTGGGAAACGCATGATCATGCCTCATACGTGCCACACCTGCTTTTCTGTAGTATCATAGCCATATGTCACCCAGACAGTACCAGCTTGTGGCACCGCTGAGCTCAGGTGCTCTTCCCTAGGCCAAGAGCAGGTGCGCAAGAGACGGTGTCCCCTTCAGAGTATCATAAAAACTGAAACCTCCTCCGACCACCACTTCTGCCATCACGCCCACTGTGAAGTCAATTTTTTTAAACTATTCTCTTTTCTTATTTGGGGTGTCTAAATCAGTTAAAAAAAATGTTTTAACACTGAGCTCACTATGCTCAGCCCCTAGGTCTTAAAATTTAGAAAATGACGCCAAATAGAGGCCCTAAAAAATAGTATGGGTTTGCCCATGCAAGGGGGTGCCACCCACATTGAAACTTCAGCCTCCATCTTTGCATCTTTGGCACACACATTCCATAACTATTAACAGGTACCTGGAAGTGGAGATAGACCTTTGGCCAGGATGTCATATTTATATTTTTAATCTGCAATACATCACACCGTTTCTAATTTCTCAAGACCACACAACGAATTCCAAGTCAGTACTTTCATGAAAAATGTACTTTGTAAATAAACTTAATATTACACCAGAGGACATATCTCCCAATCCATGAAGAAGGAAGCTACTTATCATTAAATTCTATTTTTCTAATACAGCACCCAGCTGAACGGCTTCCATTCTCCTGAGCTGGGAGACCACAATGCAGGAAACATGACTGGTTCCCCAGGTGTCCCCAGAGCCTAGCATCATTCTTAGCACTCGATAATGGTGATTTGAAAAGATGAGAGCTAAGATTTCCTGAGTGCCTGTTATGTGCCAGGTGCTGTGCTAACTGTTAGGCATGTGTTAGAACATTTAATCCTCATTCACCTAGTGTGGGAAATCTCCATTTCATAGATGAAAAAGCTAAAGCCCAGTTAGGTTGAGTGACTTGCCAAAGATCTCACAGCAACTGTGTCAACCTAGGTGGCCAGCCTTCAGAAACCACGTTCTTATTCACTGCAGTACATACTAAGTCTTGATTTCTTGACTGAGTAAATGAATGATCTCTAGTTACATACAACTTATCCTGAAAAGGACTTTTTGCTGCACAGATGTTACACTGGGCCCTCTGTTATACCTGTCTCAGCAGTTGCCTGTCTCCTGATGGCATCTGATGTATCTGCACGGCCTTCAGAGACCACTGTTACTGTCACACCACCCCCAACTGATAAAACAGTAAGACTCCAACCTGGACTTCCAGCCTCTGGTCTGGCTCCTCCAGGTTTGGGCAGAAGTCTGCACCCAGCACTCTGCCAGCACATGCCACTGGAACCTGGGGGAATACGGCCAAGTTAGATGCTGGCTGTGGAGGCTGCTGAAAACTGCACACAAACACACTTGACCCAGGCAGAAGCAGGGACATCCCAAGTGCAGTTCTGAAACAGAACGGCTTCCATCACGGCTTCACAGGTTTTTGACACTCAGTAGGTCAAATACATTGTAAATATCACACACCCAAGTTTATTAACTACCAAAAGGTAAAGTCTAAAAAGAAAAAATCCACATAAATTTTATTGCCCCTTGTATCCACAGCATGTAGCACAAAGCAGGCACTTAATATCCGTGGACTGTAGAAGGAGGAAGAGAGAAGAAGGAAACTCAAAAGGAAGGAAGGGAGGAAATGAAGGAAGGGAAAAAGAAACAGAATCTCTGCTTGGAATTGGTGACTTTTTTTCTCTTTTCATTTTCTTAAGTGGGAATTAAGAAAACTGCATTCTATAATGCCTAAAGTTCCTTTGACACTTAAAATACCAGTTCAAATTTTTTTTTCTATTCCTGGCATGGGCTAGTATTTATTTATCAACATGTATTATTTATTTACTGTATTTAAGCTACATTTAAGAGGCTCATTTCACGTCTGCTCTAACACTAAAAATAACAAAAAAGCTATGATTTAGTAAATGTTCCTCTGTACCTAGAATCCTACAATGAAAGCCGCTAAGATTCCCTTTCAAAACTAAGCTACCTATTACAATCAGTTACTCTCACCCTGAAATATTACCTACTTATTAGTCACATGCTTACTTCATTTTAAAATTTTTAAGATAAAGAGAATTTAGATTCCATTGAAACCTGTTTTCGGCTTTTTAAATTCTTCTCTAAATCTCTACTCAGTATTTCCAAACACATACTACCTTCATTAATCATACAACTATCTATGTGTATCAGAATCTCAATCCATCAATCAGCTTCATCTCACCTGTATCTTCTTTCCCTCTCAAAGCCCTCCTTTGGTATTTTGTTTTATTTATTTTTTTAACTCCAACTGGGATCATCTGTGCCAATCAATTTCCTTTGTTCAGAGATCAGTTTTCAGCCAAGCATGCTGTCTTAGAAGGTATTTCCTTCTTTCTTTTGACCCACAAATCTGTTCACTTCTCCAGATTTAAACAATTTTCAATAAACTCCACTTTGCAAGTTTACTAGTGAATATAACATATATATTTTTTAAAAAGTCAACTCTTCAAACATTTTTAGGTCCAACTTTCCTATTCTTTTCAAGTGTCTTATTCTTTCTTCCTGCCTATTTCCATAAAGTGACATCAACAGAATATCAGCTGTCTTTGAAATTAACCACTCTTTACCCACAAATTTCTTCATTTGGAGCCTGAGAAGGAAAGGAAAAGGAGGTTGCATTTACTGAGCACTTGCATTGTGCCAGTCACCATGTGGGTACCTTACATCGAGATTAACCCTTTTTTCCCTTTCAACCATCTTATGGGATATGAGCATCTCCATTTCACAAGGAAGGGGGAGCTTTAGAGTAGGTAAATAACTAGCTCAGGGGCACATGCTAGAAAATTACACAGCCCAAACTTAAGAAATGAGAAAGAGCGAAAACATATTTCAAAGAAGTTAATGAAAAACATGTAATAGGTGCTTTTAGTAGCATCCATTCTAGAGGCATTTGTTGATGTTTCATATGAAAGAAATTACGAAGAAGACAATTAAAGGAAATGAAGAAAGTGTCACAAGAAATCAAGACCTACTACTCGCTCTTTGGTCTGGGACAACATCAGCAAGGTTAAAGGGGATTTCTCCTCTAACTTGAGAAATGAAAAAGAAAACGGGTCATGGAGGGGAATAGAGACACTGCATCTGTGTTGTGTCACCCACAGAACAATGCTGATCCCACCCCACACTGACACATGGTGAGGGCACCAATGAGTGGTGCAACAGTAATTCTCCCTAGGGTGCAAGAGAAGAATTGGGGGGAAATTACTTAGAATATTCCACATCAAAACAAACCCCCCCAAAGTTTCCTATAAAACCTTAATAAACATGACTACTCAACTGATTACAGCAGATAAGCCAGAATGCATATGTTGCAAATTAAGTGTAAATAATACTTTATTTCATGTACACAAAACAATTGCCACTTACCTTAATATTAGTTGACCATGTCACAAAGACAAAGTTTCTAGTTCCTTTTTACCCTCACAGAAGGCATTTCATAAACACTCTCAAGAGGAATGGAGAAAGTTAAACAACTACAATTACACTCAATTACAACCTCAAACACTTAGAAATACACAGTTGCTGAGAGAAAACAAAAAGGTCTGTGAGTAAGTTGGAAGGAAACGGTGCCAGGCTACTGGAATGTTTCAGCTATCCAAATCACAAAAAGGAACTAGGAGGAAAGCAAAGAGTGCTCTCCATCTTAGAATCCTAGGATTTCTGAGCAGAAAAGAAAATCCTTCTGATCTGTGAAAACGGACTTCCTTAAAGATGAGAAAATTGAGATTTGAACCAAAATCCACATGGTTTCACTCATGAGTTCACCATCTAACAATACTCCCCCTACCTCGCCCACCACAATTAGAGTCATCAATTATCAGACAGAGAAAAAGTATAAGGGAAAGGCAAGCTATATCTGTTTCCAGTTCATCAAAATGTCCCAAGGAAAATACACAGGATGTAAAAGCTTGATAACCTAATTAGGTATAATTCAGCACACCTAGACAATTAGGCCTTTTGATTCAGAAGCCTTAGCAGTCAGCCAACTATCTATAAGCAATCAAAAAATGCCTGACAGAAACAGCAGACCTAAAAATTCTTTTTGGCCATGTCCCACAGCATACGGGATCTTAGTTCCCCAACCAGGGATCGAACCCGCACCCCCTGAAGTGGAAGTGCAGAGTCCTAAACACTGGACAGCCAGGGAATTCCCTTTAACTCATTATTACTCTATTTTAAATTAAGATACTAAAATAGGATGTGTACCTTCTGTTTTCAATGGAATTGAAAATTCAAATTGATTTGGAGAATTCCAATTTTATCCTCTCGTCTTCATGCTAGTGTTTAGTGTGCATTTCAACATCATATTTAAAACAAAGTTCTACTGTGATTTTCATAAAATGTTCACAGTGATTTTGATCTCTGAAACGTAGTAGGACTAAGGGGACATTTTATTTTTTTATTCTTTGTTGTATCTTTGTATACTTTACTCTTAAAGTAATAAAAAACATTTAATTTAAAAACAAAGAAAAAAAACTTCAGTGATCAGCTAGTATTTCTAAACAGTAGGCTGCAGGTTTCATTATGGGATGGTAATTGTCCAGAACTCATCTAAATTTCATTCGGCTGGTGCTATAACAGGAAGTAAGAGGCCTTGAAAGGGACCCTCTAGAATCCCCAGGGAAGCTGGAGCTGAGTGCATATCTACTCTCCTGTAGAGACCTCAAAGGAACCACGGTGTGTGAGAGAGCTATTTACAACTTACTTTGTGTATAATCAGCAGAAACAAAAGATATGACAACAAGCATAAAGGCCTCTCTCTCTCTCTCTCTCTCTCTCTCTCCTCTCAGGAGAATTCAACAAGGGAGGGCCAGTGGGCATTCACTTCAGTGTCAAAAGGGCTTCCAGAAAACATATTTTCTGTGGGGCAGGGAGGAAATATGGCAGGCTTCCTACACACACACACACACACACGCGCGCGCGCGTGCGCACACACACACACACACGCTCTTTGTTTACTGAGATCATACATAAAGACTGTTAGGGACCAGATTTCTGAAAAGAAGACATAAAAACCTCCACATTATAAATGGGGGCTACCGTTCAAAATACTTGAAGAAGGTGGGTGTAAGGAAAGCAACAAATGAAGAAAGAAAGAGAGGCAGAAGTGATAACTTGGGAGAAGAAATGTGTTACCAAGAAAAGGTCTTATAGAATCTGGGGGTGCTTCTTGCAAAGCCAGGGCGCATTTGAACTTTAATTTTACTTTTAAACATTAAACATTCAGGCAGGCATTTGCCTGATAAGCACTATAAAAAGTCAGAGCCTAAATAAATTAACTTCCATGCCATCTCAACTCTTTGGTGAAGCTGGCCGTAAGCCCAGAGCAGTTCTGAAGTGTATGTGTTTTGGTAGCTTCCGTCTAGCAGTAAAGGTATGAGGGAAAGGATCTGAACCCAAGGAGAACTTAGAAAAGAATGGAGACAGAGAATTGGCTTTAAAAAATAGAGAGAAGGGCTTCTCTGGTGGCGCAGTGGTTGAGAGTCCGCCTGCCGATGCAGGGGACACGGGTTCGTGCCCCAGTCCGGGAGGATCCCACATGCCGCAGAGTGGCTGGGCCCATGAGCCATGGCCACTGAGCCTGCACGTCCGGAGCCTGTGCTCCGCAACGGGAGAGGCCACAACAGTGAGAGGCCCGCTACCACAAAAAAAAAAAAAAAAAAAAAAAGATAGAGGGAGAGGAGATAACCCCAAAAGAGTCCCATGAGAGGACTCAGGGACATGGCTGGGTACAAGCTCTGTTACATTCTAAGCCAGAGAAAAGCAATAGCAGCCTCATGTCAGTGGTTAGATGATACCAGCAACAAGAGGAAATACTCAGATAATGCAAAGAATTCAGGAAGACCATTCAGTGAAATGGATTTGAAAATAAGCTAGTCAGGAGCACTTGTGACAAAGAGCAGATAAAGAAATAAATTAATTACCCAACACTGTAAAGACAGGGATGTATGTTAAATGCAATGCAGCAAATAAGTGAGAGGAATAAATAGAAAAATAAGGTGAGCTAAAGTTGCTGGATGTGCAGATAATGTCTATCTTCATTTTTCAGGCGACAATTTAACTAAAGACAACATTCCAGGCCTAAGCCTTCCCAACCATGGAGCCCCAGGCCTTAGCCACAGAAGGGCCACATATACAGAACCTAAAGCTTAAGAATGAAAAGCACCACTTCATGATCAGAAAGGAACTGCTGACTCAAAACAGTATTTATGCAGCTGCCAATACAGAATGGCCAGAAATATGCTGGTTCTTACAGAGGCCTTAGATGAGGCAGGGTGTTGGAAGGTGAGAAGGATGAGCAAGATCTTGCAGAAGAACTGAATAGCACGGTGGACAGTCCCCTCTGAGCCATCCCAGAACAATGAACTACAGGATCAGGATGGGAGAAGAGAGAACAGAAAAGGGTTAAGGGCAGGGGATTCTGCCACTCAACAGGCTGACAGACACAGAAGACTACTGGGTGGGGGTCGGTTGCAAAGCATCCTCACAGGAGTCAGGAACTAAGTGAGGTTCAGTCTCTTTCTGCCTCGAGGGCTGGTCCTCTTGGGGGAGCTAGGGCCCTGGCCCTGTGATGGGAGCAACCACTGCAGGTACAATTACAGGAGATTTTCAAAGCCACAAACAACAACAAAAATACCTTGTTTTTATGCTGTGAAAGGCAGGATAAAAGATAAAAATCTCTCTTCCCTGGTGACACCCTGAGGAGCCTGATGGACCATGAATAATGCTAAAATTACACAGAATCTTTCTTACAGAGCCTCAAAGGGCTTTACACAAAATATTTATTAATTCCCCTATCAGACAAGTAAGGGGTGGGGAGGAAATTTCCACCGCACTCTTTTTATTTTTAAATAAGAAAACTGAGGCCTATCACTATGGTCTCCCCTCCACATTTGATAAGTTGGACAGAACTGAAATGAAGACGTAGTCCTCTGAACTACCATGCTAGTGTTTTACTAGAAAAGTCTCCTACCATTTGATAGAGTTCACCTATTTCTCCACTTCTTGTTTTATGTGGGTTTTAGCGCTGAAGAAAATGAGGATGAAGTTATTTGCACCTATGCCATGGATGGACTTTATACTCAAGAAAGAAAAGTACAAAATGAGATTATTTTCAACTGGTTTACAATCGTTCTTGTCATTCAGTACAATGGAAATTGAACACCCCAGGTTGTTGCTCATGGGCATAAACATCGCCAAGTCTGATAACTGACATTAAGTGAAATTTCAAATATATGTATGTATATATATGCCCAGATAAACTTTGTTTCTGCCCTCAAGTCTCACCTCCAACTATCCTAAAGGCAGGTGATATGCAATGAGCACTGGCTTTGGAGTGAACCTCTGTTTTTAACCCCAGCTACAGTACCTTGTGAAGTTGGTCAGTTAGTTACCAATTCAGAGCTTTATTTGCTGCATCTGTAAAATGGGAGTAATTATATTTACTGTGTATGGTTGGCAAGGTTGAAGGAGATGACACAGGTAACACACCTAACTAAGCCGGCTGTAGGTACACAGCATAGGTAATGATACTTCCCCAGATATCTCCCTCTGCCCCCCCAGCACACCATTCCCATCAGGGCTGAGAAGTTTGAGACAGTGAGGGAAGGAATTTGGTGGTGGGGGTGGGGGTGGGGGTGAACAAACTCAAGTGTCAAAGGAATAATATAAGCAATTAGGGAAACTGAAAATTATACCTATTCAATTGGTCTCAATAAGGGGCCAGCTCCATCAACTTGTAGATGGCTTCCTAGAACACTGTGTTGACGAAGACTATGAAGATGTGTCTGAGATCTGAGAGAATGACCAAAAAAGTCTTCTCTGGGGGAAGTAGTAAGAAGAGATACATTTCACTCCCTGCCACTCCTGCCCCAGCCAAGGCTTTCCCAATGAAAACATAGGCAATTTTCTGAGTTCTCTTTCATGCTAGTGGCTTGACCTATGAATTAAAAGTAAGGAGTTTCCAATACACATGACTATACATAAAATAGATAAACAACAACGACCCTCTGTATAGCAAATGGAACTATGTTCAATATCTTGTAATAATCTATAATGGAAAGAATGCGAAAACCAATTGTGTGTGTGTGTGTGTGTGTGTGTGTAACTGAATCACTCTGCTGTACACCTGAAACACTGTAAATTAACTACAGTAAAAAATAAATAAATATAAGATGAAAAAGTAAGGAGTTTCCAGGGAGCTCGTGAATAAAGTCTGAAGAAGCCCTACCCTTTTGGAAAAAAATAACCCAAAACTAGACAGCAAACTGATAGACAACCAACAGTCTAGGTCAGTAGTTCAAGGTGTATTCTCAGCCCAGGAACATTATTAGCAACACCTGGGAACTCCCCTGAAATGCATTTGCAGCCCCACCTGAGACCTACCTGTGACAGACCCCCTGCAGGGTAGAGCCCAGCCAGGTGTTTTTACAAGCCCTCCAAGTGATGGTGATAAGCATGAAAGTTTGAGAACCACTGGCCTAAATAAACTTGAAAATCAAAAAAGAACTGGGAAGGCAAAAGTTTTCTAGATGATAATTTAGTTTTAGAAGAGATATGTCTGGGGGTGGGGCGGGGAGAAACAAGGGAAGAAGGAAGAACAAAGAAGCAAACACCAGGGCATAAGATCCAGGATATCCCAGAATCTCACTCTGTGAAGGAGAGTCAATATGTCAAGAAAAAGCCCAAGTGAGCAAGCCGCCTTAGGAGCAGTGATATGGGCAACTCCACAGATGCTGCAAAAATGAGAAGGAAATAATTTGGGGACAGACAATAGCTTTAGCATTCAAACTAGAAAGCACTTTAAAAGGACCCATGTCACCTTGAACTCAGCCACGTCACCTTGAACTCAGCCACTCAGCTTGTCTCCCTGATTCTTCACAGAGATCAGGAATGAGGATGGGGGCTTCCCTGGTGGCGCAGTGGTTGAGAATCTGCCTGCTAATGCAGGGGACACGGGTACGAGCCCTGGTCTGGGAGTATCCCACATGCCGCGGAGCAACTAGGCCCGTGAGCCACAACTACTGAGCCTGTGCGTCTGGAGCCTATGCTCCGCAACAAGAGAGGCCGCGATAGTGAGAAGCCCGTGCACCGCGATGAAGAGTGGCCCCCGCTTGCCGCAACTAGAGAAAGCCCTTGCATAGAAACGAAGACCCAACACAGCAAAAATTAATTAATTAATTAATAAACTCCTACCCCCAACATAAAAAAAAAAAAAGAATGAGGATGAATTTGGGACTTCCCTGGCAGTCCAGCAGTTAAGATTCCACGCTCCCAATAAAGGGGGCCTGGGTTCGATCCCTAATCAGGGAACTAGATCCCGCATGCTGCAACTTAAAAAA
Source organism: Mesoplodon bidens (assembly GCF_964165515.1). Classification (NCBI taxonomy): domain Eukaryota; kingdom Metazoa; phylum Chordata; class Mammalia; order Artiodactyla; family Ziphiidae; genus Mesoplodon; species Mesoplodon bidens. The sequence continues at coordinate 62,447,166 of NC_138162.1, read as the reverse complement.
AAAAAAAAAAAAAAAGGTCCCGTAAGCTGCAAACAAAGATCCTGAGTGCTGCAACTAAAAAGACCTGCACAGACAAATTAATCAATTAATTTAAAAAAAACCAATGAGGATGAATTTATCTCTAATGAGGGGAAAGAGACAAATCTCAAGCCATGATCACCAAGAACCTTTTTTTGAGGGGGTGGCATTTTTTAGAAAGGAGTTCACTTTGGAAGAAAACAAGTGCATTTCACTTGATCTTACTTCATCAAAGGCACAAAATGGAGGCTTCCCTGGTGGCGCAGTGGTTGAGAGTCCGCCTGCCGATGCAGGGGACATGGGTTTGTGCCCCGGTCTGGGAAGATCCCACGTGCCGTGGAGCGGCTGGGCCTGTGAGCCATGGCCGCTGAGCCTGCGCGTCCGGAGCCTGTGCTCCGCAATGGAAGAGGGAACAAAAAAAGGCACAAAAGGGGACAAATCAATGGGGTTGTTTTTCCCACCCTAAATTTCACAACACTGAAAAGGAATGAAAAAGGTATACGTGAGAAAGCAGAAAAGGGAGTTTGAGGAATGAAACATGGTAGAAGAATGTGTCACACTCCAGACAGTGAGAGAACAAATATTACCCTCCCAAAATTCAACATCCCATGTTACCTCTTGAACCACCTACATTAAACCTATTATGGAAAAAAAAAAAGTTTAAGTTGCCATACAAGGGGCAGTTAAACTAGATTTAATGCACAGCGGTTGTGTAGAGAAGCAGATTCCTCTGGACTAGCCTCTTGCCCCATTTGACATGGGTTAGACTTATTATGAAGAGTGAGACTGAAGGCAGGCCACAAATGGTACCAACAGACCAGTGGAATTCCGGGGTGCCGTAACCAGGAGAGCTAGCAGGGAGCCATCACCACACTGCCAAAGCGCACAGTGCAGTATGCCCAAGATCAATGAAGCAACATGCTTCTCTCTGCATGCAAAGCTTGAACATAGGTAATGATAAGAGAAGAAAGGAAATAAGTCATACTGTGCATTGCACAATCACCCCTCCAAACTTGCTGAGGACCCCAGACTAAAAAGAGAAAATGCACAAAAGCACACGAGCTTGATTTCTTTGGAAGACCCACCCTCCCCCTACCCACCCCACCCGCTTCCCAACCCTAGATCAACTGGGGTGAGATTTAGGGAAGGTGAAAAGCTGTACACAGTATTCTGTCCCAGACAGGTAACAAGTGAAACTAAACCTCTCCCACCAATGGCATCTCTCTGTTACTGAGGGTCTCAGGAAGCAGTGAGAAGATAAAGTAAAAGGGAATTCCTTATACTGTCCTTGGGGGTCTTACAAGGTATTTCTTCAAACTGAACATACTTTACTCCTGAAATCTAGTGGCTTTAAAATCTAAAAAAGGCTTAGTAGATAATAGAACACTTTATACATGATAAAACACATGGTTTTCCATTTTGTGTGTTTTTGATATTAGTAGTCTCAAATAAAGATGGAGCTATTTATGTCAATGACTTATCATGATAAGAAATGCTATAAAATACCATTTTCTCTCTACATGCTTTCCTTTTAGATGTGATGCTCTCCCCTGGTTTCATCTGCCACCTGTATGAGAACAATGCTCCCCAATCCCTATTCCTTACCTCTCATGTGAGCTCTAGTCCTGCACTTTCAAGCTCCCACTAGAAATTTCCAAGTATCCAGTTAACACCTCGAGCTAAACAAGCAAAGCATATGGGTTCACTGCTATCCTTTCTTTACTACAGCTCTACCCTGACTTGGGTTGTTTTTTGTTTTGGGGGTTTTTTTTTGCATTATTATCACCAGAATCCCATTAACAAAGACTCAGAACCATAGATCATGATTAAAAGCCTTCTGCTTATTTCCCAAACCCAATAAACTCTGAAAGCCTGTCTATTTTTCCCTTCCCTCAGCTGTCCTCCTACACACCTTCCAGATCATTTCTCTCCTAGATCATTTCTAACAAGAGCATGCTCAGACCTTTGCCATAACCCTTACGTGATTGATAATCCCAACTTTATCGTTCCACACTCATCAACCAGGGCCACATACCACCCCTCCAACTGTCAAACAGATTCTCCTAGACGATGTTTAGAGTTCCCCACAAATTACCAATTAACGAGGTTCCATCCAGGCCCTCGACAACCTAGCTCTGCCCTGCCCTTTCCAGCTTCATCTCTCCTCCTCCTTCATTGGCAAATGCGACAGAGTCTAATTAGACTACTTAATGTCTCTTGCTTACTGCTTTGGGCTTTCCCAATTTGACACAGTTCTCATACTGCTCTTTTTTTGGAATACCCTCTCCTGCACTAAACTTTTCAACATCTCTGTATTTCTACATGCCACTCCTTCCACAAAGTTTCCTGATACCCCCAGGCAGAAGAGATCTCCTTCCCAGCATTCTACCACTGTTAGGCCCGTCAGCACTATACAACCGTAGACTTTAAATACACTACATGCTTTCCTCTTTAAGAGCAAGAACTAACTTGCTTCTCCCTTTGTTTTTCCCCATAGCACCTACCAAACAGCTTTACATACAGCAGATACTCAACAAATGCGTGCAAAATAAATAATAAATCAATCTCTTAAAAGTCACAGTGGCACCAGTGACCCAATGTTACAAATAGAGTGATTTTTAACTATATCATTATTCCACCTGATCCTCAAGAAATACCCTTAGGGCAGTTAGGGGCCAATAATTCCTATTTTATAAAAATTCAAGATGCAAGGAGGTTGTTATTTATGCACAGAGCAGTCTTCTGAGTGTAATTTAGCCTATAAAGGTCCAGTAACTAATTCAATGTCACCCTGTTGATCTGTGGCACATTTCTGCTGAAATGATACTTCTGTTGCTAACTTTCCTTCTGGCTTACTTCAGGATATCTCCAGAACCTTACTCCATCAAAGCAATCTTCTACAGGTGAGAAAATGCACAACATCTCCTCTAAAATCTAAGTTTTAGGGGTATTTCTCTGCCCCACAAGTTGTCAACAAATATACACTGGCATATATAGCCTCTTAGTTTAAAATTTACTAGGCTTCTGAGTAGGGGAAGGTGTGAAAACCTCCTATAATAAGCTTTTTTTTTTTTTTTTGGCGGTACGCGGGCCTTTCACTGTTGTGGCCTCTCCCGTTGCGGAGCACAGGCTCCGGACGCGCAGGCTCAGCGGCCATGGCTCACGGGCCCAGCTGCTCCGTGGCATGTGGGATCCTCCCAGACCGGGGCACGAACCCGTGTCCCCCGCATCGGCAGGCGGACTCTCAACCACTGCGCCACCAGGGAAGCCCTATAATAAGCTTTTTAAAAAGGTATCGATTGCCATATACTTGGAAAGAAGGTAATCAACCCATTATACTTCCCTGAGATAAGAAGACATTTCTAAGATACTATGAGAGCAGCTTACAGACAACTGGGGGTAGATTTCCAGCCCTCATCAGTTTCTGCTTTGTTTCAAGCCAGGAGTAGGCAACTACACCCTCTGAGCCAAATGCTAGCCTGCTGCCCACTTTTGTAGATAAAGTTTTATTGAAATACAGCTGTGCCTATTCCTTTATGTATATAGTCTACTGCTGCTTGCGGCTACAAGGACTGAATTGAATAGCTGTTACAGAAACCACACAGCTGCCTAAACTATTTACTATCTGGCCCTTTATAGAAAAGGTTTGCCAACCACTGTTTTAAGCTATACAAAATTATACTTCTTTCCCCATGAACATCACTTTCAAGAATTCGCCTTTAGTAAATAAGAACACAAGTGCAAACAAGAATGTTCATATGGAAGCAGTACTCTTTGTAAAAGAAAAGAACTGGCAGCAACCTCAACGTCCACAAACCAAGAACCTGTTAAGTAAATTATGGTACAATGATATACTGAGAATCCATTAAAAATTATGATGGCTATCTTTACTTACAGACATGGAAAGATATCTATGACATGGTTGAGTTAAAAAAAAAAGTCACATATCCATAATCCTTTTATATAACTAGCATCTATCCATATATCCGTATGTATCTGTAAATGAAAAAAGATGACTAAAAAGATGTTAATTAAATGGTTCCTTAGTGGCACCCTTTCAGATAGTGTTTATTCTTTGTAGTTTTCTTAATGAGATCTTTACCGTAAAGATGTACCCTTTATACGAGCTGTAAAAAAAAATCAGTTTAAAACTTTTAGAAGTTAAAGTCAGCGTGTTAAGTTTAGGATTTGCGTTTTATAAAAAGAACAGGGTTTTTGGTTTGGTTGTTACCATTTCTAATTTACCTTTTTCTTTGTTTTAAACACAGAAAGGCTCTTAGATTCACCAATAGCCTGCACATCTACAAAGCGGCATCCCCACAGAATGTGGCAACCTCCTTACCAGACTGTAAAAGTCCCCTTACAAAAGCATACATGAGTTAGGAGGAAGAGGTTAACAGACCAGTCCCTCGATGGAAATGTATTAATTCAATCCGTGTCTTGCTTCTGGATTACCATAAAAAGGTTCATAAAGTACCCAAAAGCCACATAAGATTTTAGAATTATGCTGCTCAATGACTGATGCTCAGTGAAGAGTCAGAAAAGGGAGATTTTGTTCCCCTCTCATTTTCTTCAACAAAAGTAAGCTTCTGCAAGATTGGCACAAGTGTTTTTTAAACTGGTAACTGAAAAGGCTAAGTGTGTACATGATACAATTATTAAGAACCCAGTACCACCACTAATAAAGAGATGCTAACTGAACACTGCATAAAGCTTGCAAATTAATGACAACAGGAACAACTGAGGAAGAAATTGCTAACAGCAGCCAACACAGCTCACCCTCTCTGTGCAGGACTTCACAGCTACCATTTCTAACCCTCATTTTATAAATGAAGTGAGTTTCCAAAGTCACATAAAGAAGGGGTAAATTCAAGTGCAAATACATCTGGCTTGAAAGCCTATACTCTTCCACCCATGCTGATAAATAGAAATTGTATTTCTAATGAAGTACTACACAAAATCCCAAAATAAATGCAGCAGATGAAAAAACTTGAAATTCCTGGTTTATAAAAATATTACAAAATTACCATGTCAATTAATTTGTTTTATAAGCAATTTATTTAAAACAGTATGTTTTTTAAAACATTTTCTCAGAGTTAAATCTACCCATATTCTCCATCCTTACATTTATTCATGTATGCATATGATACGTGTACATCTTTTACAGATATGCTATAGCATTATATAGAGCACAACTTTTTAATATTGTCAAACTGAAGTAGAGTCTGTATACATTTGTGGGCACAGATTTCTGTTAAACATAAAGCTGTGACTTGGTTTTTTATGACTCTTCCCACAGTAAAATTACTTCACTGCTCTGGATTAAACAAAATCTGTGCCCTGAAAATTAACATGTGCTGTACAATGATATAATTAAAATTTTTTTTACATTGGTATTTACCCCCACTATTTTTCTCTTAGGTATAGCCTCTTCTCAAATTAGGTAGAGATTAGGCTTTCCTGTGAATTCCCCATAATTGCACCTCCAAGTTCAAGATGATAAACAAACCCTTTAACTCCCAGACTAAGGAGTTATGCTATGCCTCCTTCTTGGGGGTGTAGAGGCATTAGACTATGGTTTTCTAAGCAGTTATTCCACGGATCCCTAGTAGAAGCCTAAAAGATAGGACTCTGCGACTAGACCCTTTTCATCTAGAGCAGCTCTAACTTTTATCAGTTCTGCATGTTGGCTTCCTTGTAAAATTTAATTTGAAAGGAAAATCAAAAAACGGCAGGTTCAACAACTAACTTTTATTCTTTTTTTTTTTTTAATAGCCGGCTTAAGTTATAGACGGATGAAGAATGTGGGAGAGGAAAAAGCAAAGACTTTGGGGGTCAAACTTGCTGGATACATATTTGAGACCTTTATTTCCTCATCTGTAAAATGAAAATAACTGTACCTGCCCTGAATGCTTTTGCAAGAGCTGAGAAAGACAAAGTGGGTACCACCCCTAGTACAGTGTGTGAGCTAAGAGGTAGCTATGAAATGATTAGTTTTTAATCCTCATTCTTTTACTCTTAGCAACAGGTGAAAGTAAATGCTAAGCCAAATATTTATTTTAGATAGAAGATGGAGTATGTTCAAACTAGTGTTGGCTAAAAGAAATGAGATGTTAGGCAAAATAACAATGCTAATCAAAGACTATCTATGACAATATTAATGTACTACTCATGAGAACACAATTACTTTTGATAAAAACATAATCCAGATTTAAAAACAATAAAAGCAGCACATTTTGCTCAACAAATATTTCCCAAGCCGTTAACTACACTTAAGGCATTGTGCAAGACTGTAAATGAAGATAAAATATTACCCCAATACACGTGTAGGTTGCTTGCTACTATTTTAATTCTACTAAAAGGTGTAAACACTATTTGCTTTAGTGTGACCCTGATTCCATGAATACAAGTGAATATTCACAAAGCCAGGGATAGAGGCCAGGGTGCCTGTATAATGGAACTTCTAGCTCTATTACCAAGTGCTAATGATAATGAGTATCATAAAGCAGGAAGCTTTGATTCAAGCAAGTGATTAGAACTGATGATACAAAGGTAAACAGAACTCAACAGAATTTGCCAACTTGGCTTCTAGTCTATCGTTAGCCATAACTGATATCTCAGAAATAATAGCATCACTCTGACATCCAGGAAGGCCATCCCAGTGAGAATTTTGCAGAGTGGCAAAAACACAAGACTAATGGATGATACAAGTGATTCTCAAAAGAAAGAAAAAAGAAAAAAGAAAGTTGCCTGCCAATGCCTAATACCTCCTTTCCTACAGATACCTGGAGAAATAAAAACTTTTTAAAAAATTTACCCCCGGGGCCTCCCTGGTGGTGCAGTGGTTGAGAGTCCGCCTGCCGATGCAGGGGATACGGGTTCGTGCCTCGGTCCGGGAGGATCCCATATGCCGCGGAGCGGCTGGGCCCGTGAGCCATGGCCGCTGAGCCTGCGCATCCGGAGCCTATGCTCCGCAACGGGAGAGGCCACAACAGTGAGAGGCCCGCATACCGAAAAAAAAAAAAAAAAAATTTACCCCCTTTTTTACAAAAATTGAAGCTTTCCAAGGGAAGCTTGCCACAGGGCAAGCTCAAAGAATAGGATCTACAGTTTACTGAACACCTACTATGTACATGAGCTTCACAGGTGTTTTCTCATTTCATCTTCCTGACAAATTCTCTAGTGTTCTTTTCCCCATTTTAACACTGAAGAAAATAAAGGTTAGGGATAAAGTGACTCACCCAAGGTCACAAGACTAATAAGTGACAACAACAGAATCTCAACTCAGGACCAATCTTTTAACTCCCCCAAACCCCTCAACTCCCACCAGAGTTCTGCAATCCCAAACAATACTGGCTGGTACAATGGGAAGAGAAAAATGCTGAAAGAACAATTATTAATATTTTAAAGAAAGCTTGATCTTTTAGGGAAAAAATCCTAAGTCAACTTTAATTTTCATATAAGGAGACATGATACTGGAGTATTTCTACTCTTTCCCTCTTGGATTATAAAGGGAAATTTTTAATAAATCAGAAAGGTTTTGAAAACAACCACAACATCCTTTTTATAATCAAAAACTGCTTCCATGGTCAGGATAACAATTTTTTTTTAGATAATCTAAGCATACATGATAGACTTTTTTTCTCAATTTGGCACTGCTGACAAGTTTTTCTACTATTTAGGAAAAAGAATTAACTTTGAAATTGGCTGTAAGGGAAAAAAAATCCAGCACAAAGTAAGTTTAATATCCCTCTGAAAAGTGCACTTTAAAATTTGGAACTAAAAACAAGAATCATCAAAAGAAAACTTCCATCACCACTTTATTACATTCAACAGAGTAAAAAGAATTCTTAAAGTGAGTATTCTCTAGAATGTAACGGAAATTCTAATGAATTCATCAAAAATTTGAAGTGCCAAGTCCACACATAAATCTTGATTTTGCTATAGAGTTGACTGCTTGTTGGTTTAAGACCTCCCATAAACAATGTGAATCTGTTTATAGATAATAAACCATCTATGGACAGCACTAATCAGATTAAACTCGAGGTCTATCTTGACAAAACCATCGTTTTACAGAAATACATAAATCATGTACCAAAAACTCTATAAACATGGCACATAGCCCCACTCATAGTTTACTTTTTTGTGGTATATTCTTGACTTAAATTTCTGTTACATAACATTAAAAAAAATTTATCAATGTAAAACTATCCTGGCTTAACAACTCTAAAATGTTTTTCCTTGCGTTCATTTGGCAGTTATCAAAGTGTGCAAGTACACACAGGCACACACACATACGCAACTCTATGTATATTATATATGCATTATTAAGGAAGAGAAAAATGACTCATCACAAGAGCATGAAATCAAAGAAAGTATTAAGGTTTGAAAGTGACGAGAAACAGGTAATTCAAAACTAAATTCAAATTATGATGATATGTTTACTTAGGTAAGCCCAAGATAATCCATACGTCTCTTATTCACAGGGAAAAAGTCAGACACATGAATATTCTATAAAGTCCCAATGCAAAATCAGAAGGCCGTTCCATACATCCACATTTTAATCTGTTATAAATTAACTTGAGTCAGATCAAATCATGAAGCCATCCTGACTGCTACACGTAACATGCACAATTACAACCCAAGTCAAATCGTACGCACCCTCAGTAACCATACCTCAAACAAGTGGAACAGTGAAGGAGCAGGCTAGAGTTTCCCCTGGAGAGGGACAGGGGTCAGGGCAATCTTCAAAATGGCTATATCTGAGACAACTGCAAAACCTGAGAATGTCCTCAAACCCTAAAGATGCTCACAGGGCTTCACAACAAGGTCTCTTTACAAGATCCACAGCCCAGATGACCTGCATCTTTCAAACTGTCCTATTTCCAGAATTCCTGATTTTAAATCACACTGGAAACCTTTGGCTGCAACTGAACTAGAATGGTTCTGCTTCACCCTTCTAAACAGCAACGAGGTGGGGGAGAACAGTGCCATACTTAATCCTGTTTTGTTTCAAACTCTCGGACCTTCTGCATTCCAAAATTGTATCCCTCTGACTAATATAAACCGTTATGAGAGAACAGGTTTAAAAAAAAAAAAAAAAACCCACACCCCCCAAAGCAGCCAGTGAGAAGGAATGAGGGAGTAGTACTGGTAACATACGGTACCATGAGCTGCAGTGGCCTCCCCGTCAGTGGTGCAAGGGTCACAGATCACTCCTGGCCTTCGGGCCAACAGCAAAGCACAGCCCAGGGAGGGCGGGGGGACAGGGACCGGGCGGGGAGGGGCCCCTCGCTGCTCTCGGGCAGTTTACACAAGAAGGCAGCTCAGCTCCTTTCTGGCGCATTCCTCCTCTCTATCTCCCAACTTCTCTGCATGTGTCCTGCCGTATTTTCTTCAGCTGGTAATTGTCCGGATGGCCAGACTTTAAACAGCCACAGTTTAGGAAAAAGCGAAACCCTTCTAAGTGACCATCACAGCAAATCAGCTTCACGCTAGTGGGTAAAATTTTCCAAGGGAAGTGTTCTTCTGATAGTTCCTGAGTCTCTAAGTGCCCCCCCCCGCCCCCGCCCTCACAGGCCGCCACACACACTCCCCTAGAGGGCGAAATGCACTGTGGCAATAAAACATTCATGCGACTTGGAATTTTAACACAATGCCATTTCCCTAGTTTAACCTGAAAGGAATGCACTAGTCACAACAGACTACATCATCCTGCCATTAAACCCTGCCAAGGAACCGCTTTTTTGGCCCTCCCGGGCCAGCTTTGACGGGAAAGGAGTACACAGACCCACACACTGAGCACAGAGGGGCCACCTCTGCTTCCTTGGCAGGGCCCAGCAACACCCTACTCTTGAACGTGACCCCTGACCCCTTGCATTGTGACCGGCTTGTGATGCGTGTGTCACTCTGGCACTTCTGCAGAGCCACACACTGCGCTGGCCGTTGGCGGCTCCCTCTCGACAGGACTTGGGCCGACGCCAGAGGTTCTCTCTTATTATTAGTGCTACTATTGAAAGGCTCGTGTTGAAGGTGGGGAGGCTTTTGCCTTGTGCTGGAGAGGGGTCTGTTTCTCTTTTTCCTTTGTTTGTCTTAGACTTTTTAAAAAACAAACTTTGCATTTGCATTCATAATTAGGTTATGATTACTGACAAACTGGTTTGCTTTGGGGACTACTTATCAAAGCTGCCAGTTCTTCCGCATTTAAGTGACATTTAATTTAGACTTACAAAATACAAAAACAGAAATTATTCTGACTTCTCTGGAGAATTTTAGAGGAAAACTCAAAGGTGTTGAACTCTAAAACATTCCACACTTAACCATTTCATGTTAAAGTACTATCACACAACAATCAAGGAATAAGTTAGTTTTTTGTTGTTTTTTTTAAAAACCCTAGATGTATTGATTTATTACTTGTGCAGAGATGTCTGCCTTCCAAGGAACAGAAGCGACAAACTAAGGGACAAGGAAAAACATGTGTACAACAAATAAAAAATTGAAAATCACATTAAAGGTTTTTAACTGTTTGAAGTAATTTTTAACTCTGCTGTGATGCCAATTTGGCCCTTTATAGCCGATCACAAAATTATTGATTTTTTATTAATTTTGGAAGTTACAAGATACCATAATTTTGCCCCTCCAACATCCTTCTTCCTTTATCCTCAACTTCTCTCTCACTACTAACGTATGCCTTCCAGATTTTTCTACTTTTCTGATTTATTTTTCTTTTCTCATCATTAACTATTTTCATATGGGGCACTTTCACTTTCAACTTTGCCCTACTATTTTGTCTTCTAATTCATCCTCTCTACTCTAGTCACAGGCCATTCTAAGAAGTGGCAAGTCCCTCCTTCTGGCCCTGACCCTGAACTACAGCCAGGTGAGCTGATTATCCCTGCAAAAGGCAGAAGGTGTTCCAGCTTTAATCTCCTAGAATGAGGCCACACCCCCTACTGCAACAATTGAAGAACATCTTACTTCATCTAAGAGAACACCCAAAATGATGATCGCTATCAGGTTAACATGCACATAGAAAATAAAGCCAAATTGTCTCCTTTAGCATAAATTTTGTCTCCTTAGTTAGTCTTAAGCTCCAGTTAAAAGACTTCTTTTTCCTTTCCTTTAAACAGAAATTATCATGCCTTGAAGAGTCATTCTAATCCCAAACCATGTTAATTCTAGCTAGGAGGACAGCAATTAATTAAAAAAAAAAAAAAAGGAATTATACCTGACTTGGGGAACTGGGTGGGAAATCAAGCCAACAGTGAAGCAAAGATTATCAAATCCTATGTGAAATATTTCCATTTCAAAATGTAAATGCTGAAATCAAACTGTCATTTTAATCTATATGAAACAACAATAGAGACATTTGATTTTTTCAAGTAATCTGGCTTATTACCAATGTATATTCAAATTCTAATTTTTATGTTAATAGAGGGAAATGTAGTAAAACTGCAGACAGCACCACTTAAAGCAATGAGATTAAAATTACAGAGGATAATTTCTATTTAAGTTCAGACAGATACACTTTTCTGCTCATATCAAATTAATCAACACAGTGGTTTCAAAGCATCTTGGCCCAATATCCAGAGAAAGAAGAGTGAAGGTCTGTGATCGTGCACATGCAGCATGTTAAACCTCTCAACTGTGATGCGGTTCCTCTGAAGACCTCTGGAACTTTCAGACACATTGCTAAAAATAAGCAATAACCCATCCCTTATTTCTAAATAAAAAATTGTCAACCGATTTTATAATCTTAATACTGCTATGGTACAGTGATGTATCATGAGAAAATCATATTTTTATAGGAAATTGTACCAATACAAACAAGGAGAATCAGAATCATCCAAAACCTGCTAGAAAAGAAAGTTATATCAATAAGTTCACTGAATTGCATAAAGTTGTACAAATCCAAAAGTTTTGCAGAAATATAAACATTTTAGAGGGTACATGTGTATGATCAAATCTGTGATAACCATGAGTGATTTTCATTTTCCTTTAACCAAAAGAAAACATTACTGTGTTAAACGGCACTTAGAAACACAAATTTTAAAGTTTTGTAAGTTACCTTTTAGCTTCTAGAAAGCAAAATAGGTGAGGTGTTTCTCACCAACTCCTATTAAGATGAGCACAAACAAGCATGTGTTAATCTGTTCTTCTCAACAAGAGTCTACTTGGAGCTACCCACCCCTAGTTGTCCCGCCACGGACCTGTCCCCACCACACACAACACACACACACACACACACACACACACACACACACACACACAGGCAGTTAGACTCGAACCCTGAGTGAGGGCAACCCTCAGAGACAACAAGATGAGACAGGAAAGGAAATGTGTGGCTAGAAGAGGGAAGGAAGAAAAAGGAAAGAGAGACAGTAGGATGAAACCAGACTGAAAGCAACACAAGCAACAGGAAAGAAAAGGACGAGAGAGACAGAGAATGAGACGGGGAGGAGCAAAACGGAAAGGGAGAGAGAAGAAAGGGGAAACTGCAGGGAAAAAACGGATGGCTAGAGAGAGAGGAGGTACCAGAGCCCCACGACACAACAGTGGATCAAGCAGCTGGCTGGAGATGCTAATTCAGCGCTTTAACAAATCAATGCCACTTGAAAAGTACAATGCGAGCCCTCACTGGGTAGATGTCAGGGGACTGAGAAAATGCATTCTCAAGTATTTCACATTAAGAGGGAATAATGTGTTAATTTATAACTCTTCACCCTCTACACTTGGATTATCTATCTGTGTCAGCGATTTGACTTCTTAAATTTATCAAAAAGGCACGCAAAGGGAGGCAGCTCTGGCTGCACCACTGGGAAATGAAGTTTCAGAAGAGCCTGTCCTGGGCAGCCTTGCGGTTCTTTTCACTTTCCGATTTGGGCTGAAGTGTCAGTGGGGGTGGCAGGAAGGATTGAGCATTTGAAGGCGAGATCGAGGGAGGAGGGGATCTCCTGGTCCAGTTACTAACACAGCCCAAGGAAAGGCTTTCTTGGCCTGTGGTTGATTGCATTAGGTACCATCCGTCAAAAGTGACACAGAAGAAAAGGAATAACTTGAATCAGCAACCCCGAGCTGCCATCATCAGAATTTACTTTACGGAAACTTACTTAAGTCTCTCGGCACACCCAGCGGAAGAGAAGCTGCTGACAATTGGGCTCTAATTAGACAGTACTCTCGCAATGCCACCGGAGCCCCATAGACAGAGCTTATCAACATAGGAAGGGAAGGGAGGGCGAAGTTTATTTTATTTGGTTAGTTCTGAGAAGGGGAAGGGAGATGTTAAAGAACTGATATATTACATCCCAGCATTCAGGAGCCTAATGTTTCTTTCTTAAGAAAAACCTATTTTATTAAACATCAGGTTCTTGTAATCGTTTCCTAATTGTTCCTTAATGTAACTTTAGCCAACTTTTAATATGATAGCACAGCTCCTAACCTGAGGGATAGAAAGACTCTTAGTATTTTTTGCTGCCAAACTTAAAGCGTTATCAGACTCAAGTTTTCAGAGTGCAAGCATTGTCAAGACACAAAGGCAAGTGTGTTAAAACTGTCGAATAAATAGAAGAGAGTTTCAAGAAAGTGTTTTAATTAAGGCGACAGCTTCAAAGATATGAAGGGGGAAAGTGATTATTACATATAAAGAAAACAAAAAAATGACCAGATTTTAACTGCTCTGAGTTTCACTTTAAGATTGTTTAAACTACACACAGCAGTGTTTTAAACTGTGGCGATGTTTTTATTTGCTACTCGTACAATTGCAACAGAAACATTCTCTTATTTTCCGGACATTCATATGTAAATGAATGCTGATGAATGGAAATGAGATGCTATACATGATGGGCAACGTGCAACATTTAATTTCAAAAACACAGTTACCTCACTCACTGAAGCTTGAATCTCTTTCCTTCTAAAACTAGGCCCTAAAAGAAATGAAAGACAATGACAGACCTACTTGTTTCTATTGGCTAAACACCACCTTCCACAGAACTCGTGACAGAAAATAAACGTTCTCTCCATCTCATGTTTTGCATCTTTTCTATTACACAGCTACTTTTTAAAATGAATATTTGAAGCTGAAGCTGATTAGAAGCTGAAATTATAAATAGCCAGAAATTTTACAGCTGCACTGAGCCAAAGGATTAAAATGTCCAAAATAGTGTGATTACTTAATGAATGTTTTATTTCTTCCAAAGGAGAAAATTAATAAGGAATTTCCTAGGTAAAGACCGTAGAGTACATTACTTTCCCTTTCCATATAATCTTAGGAGACAGACTATATGTTCTGAATTCTATGCAATGGCAGAGAATCATATGGTATGCATTTCAAGGGCCTCTATGCCCTGAGAGTAGGATTTGTCCTATCTCCGGTTTTTGCATGAATTACCATTACTGTCTGTCCCACCCATGCCACCCCCATGTAAACTATCTATTCTTATCATTATGGTAACATTAATCCCCTTCTCCCCTCCCCCTCGCCCACCACACTCACCTAAGGGGTTAAAAGACTTCAGTACATTTGTGACTTGTCAGTGACATATAATACCCGGGTCCTTCATGCAATCAACTTTTACTTGACATGTATTTGCTCATCACAGGACCCGCATTACTACTGGGAAAATGAAGAAAAACCTAAATTAACACTTGACATTCAATATGGTCAAGTCCTTAATTGGCTGGGCTTCCTGAGAAAGCAATTTTCTATTCCCCAAACTGTTCGCGTGTCATGTGTGGAGTGCAGCTCTTGGCCATCACTGCTGTCCCTCGCTCCCTCTAATGAGAGCAGATGAATTAGTGCTACGTGACACGATTTGAACAGGGCTTCCTCCTCTTCCCCTCCCCCCAATCTTTCTCCTATACCAGTGACAGCTGTGTGGCAAGGGAAAGAAAGAAAGAGAAATGCAAGAGCAAACAATCCTGTAAAGGATGATCATTTTTTTTAAATGAACCTTAAATGTCTTATTGAAACTCCAGAACAACAGGGTCATTTAATTGTGGAGGTGGGGAACAAAGATCAGGGGAATTATCTGGCTATGGTTGATTTCGGTTGTATTAACTTCCAGCATGTTTCTTCCATTCCTGGCTAGTTGCAGTACTAGATTGCACTGGTCTAATTAAAATGGAATTTACATCGACTTAAAAAGTTTTTTTTTAAAGGTCTGGAGAATGGGTCAACTAGAAAAAAAAGGAACAGCATGAAATGATTATTATTCTAAGATAAATATACCCCTGGATTAAAGAAAAAGATCTTTTCAACAAAAGTTTAGGTCTTAAGAACCTACGACACAAAACTCTGTCACTATACTTTGCTTTCAAATACTGTTCAGAATCTGAACTTAATGCTAATCACTGTATTTTAAATCATTTTGTTTAGATCCCTTTGGTTGTTGAATGTTTGCAACAAAAGCTATTTGAACACTGATTTCATTCTGTTATTTTGGAGAGAGAGGGAACATAGTCTGCTTAATATGTGCTTATCTAGCTCATTAAGAAACAACTGAGGACTTCCCTGGTGGCACAGTGGTTAAGAATCCACCTGCCAATGCAGGGGACATGGGTTCGAGCCCTGGTCCAGGAAGATCCCACATGCCACAAAACAACTAAACCCGTGCGCCACAACTACTGAGCCTGTGCTCTAGAGCCCACGAGCCACAACTACTGAGCCCATGTGCCACAACTCCTGAAGCCCGCGTGCCTAGAGCCCGTGCTCCACAACAAGAGAAGCCGCTGCAATGAGAAGCCCGTGCACCACAACGAAGAGTAGCCCCCACGTGCCGCAACTAGAGAAAGCCCGCGTGCAGCGACGAAGACCCAACGCAGCCATAAATAAATAAATAAATTATAAACAAACAAAAAAGAAACAACTGAAAGGAAGGTAGGTCAGAATTTGCTCTGTTCAAAGATGCTAAAAGGTAAACTGAAGGGATTTCTCTGGGTCTTCACTTACTCATTTTGAAACCAAAGAGGAAGTAATTTTAAATGCCTAAATTGCTAAACCAATCCGATTAGGACCAAAAAGAACTAGAGGAATTAAGAATATGTGGCAGATCACACATTTGCGAAAGTAGTCAGTCCAAAGGACATGCATCAAGTGAAAATAATTAGTTACTCACACCTTAGCACTTGGGATTTTTACTCATCTTTTTAAAATGAGAGCTAAAGCAAAGATACTACCTGTGCACTAGAAGGTATATCAAGATTGTACCAGTGCCACAAAATCAACGTAAGCATGCAAAATACAAAACTTTCTCAAGTACAGTTCCCCTGCCTCAAATAAATAGCTTGATCATTTATTAGTTATTCCTCATAATTCTGAATATAATTTAAGTAATATTCCAGTAAGAAAATTGTGAAGTAAATTTGAATACACAAAAATATGGTGAGGGACTTCCCTGGAGGCGCGGTGGTTAAGAATCGCCTGCCAATGCAGGGGACATGGGTTCAAGCCCTGGTCCAGGAAGATCCCACATGCTGCGGAGCAACTAAGCCCATGTGTCACAACTACTGAACCCCCGCTCTAGAGCCCACGAGCCACAACTTCTGAAGCCCACGCGCCTAGAGCCCATGCTCCGCAACAAGAGAAGCCCCCGCTAGCCGCAACTAGAGAAAGTCCACACACAGCAACGAAGACCCAACACAGCCAAAAATAAATAAATAAATATTTATATAAAAAAATATGGTGAAACCCACTTTTGCACTCTGTTTAAAGTTATAATCTAAAGCTAAAAAACAGCTCTTTCCACATTTTATATTCATGAGAAATAACATGAAAGGAAATGAAGTTTTACAGGGTTTTTCTTAAAAACGAGTCAACTCATAACATGATTTTAAATACTGCTACACTGACAGAAGACAAGCTGTAATGTAAGGAAACTTTTTGGACCACCTTTGATCTTCTACTTTGCTGGAACATTATCGTTTTGGATAATATGAAAACTCTAAAAGATGAGAATAATTTAGAAGTATTTTCACTGAAGCAAAACAATGCAATGGACACCCACTCTGCATATATTATCCCTCTGATGGCCAAAGCACTGATATTTCAAGTTGTGAAGTCTTTCAAATATACTTGAGACAGCTTGTGATTGGGCATTCTATTAGGCATCTAAAAGAAGTAAATAATTTGGTATTTTGGAAAAGCAGCTCAGTCGAATACATCCAGTTAACTGCTACAGTAGCATTATAATCACTGAGCAACAAAGGGCAGTGTATTCTGCCAACAGCTTTAGGGTGACCTTTGCAATGCTGACTAGTCCCGTCAAGTTCCATCTCTGAGACACACGGTACAGACAGGGGTGGTTTATTAACTGAGGTAGGAACTAAGACCAGGAGCCTCCAAAAGGGTAGGCATTTCACATTCAGGAAATGGGGAATTCCTTTCCCTCAGAAGAGAAGCTGAGCACCATGAGATCAGGCTGGGCAGCCCCCATATTCTTTCCCAAAGCGCTAGCCTTCTGTGGTGTAGAAACTCGCAAGTATTAGGACAGCATCAGCATCTTTTCCCACCCTCCCCTACATTTCTAAAAACTGTAATGAAATTCCAACTGGGAATTGGTAAAACAGGATCAATGACTTGAGCTCTCAGAATAAAGCTGAAAAAGAATGTTGACATCATCTCAGAGCTTTAAACAAATTGTGCGGAGTCCTGCCTTATCTGGGGTACTTTCCAACCACTGCTAACAGGGTGGACTGAACTGACACTTCAAGGGGGCAACAATGAGAGAGATGACTGCACTGGAGCCGAAGATTGGATCACCTGTAGGAAAGTCAACCTTTTTGACTCAAGAAAGGCACTTCTTGGGGCTTCCCTGGTGGCGCAGTGGTTGAGAGTCTGCCTGCCGATGCAGGGGACACGGGTTCGTGCCCCGGTCTGGGAAGATCCCACATGCCGCGGAGCAACTGGGCCCGTGAGCCAAAATTACTGAGCTTGCGCGTCTGGAGCCTGTGCTCCGCAACAAGAGAGGCCGCGATAGAGAGAGGCCCGCGCACCGCGATGAAGAGTGGCCCCAGCTCTCCACAACTTGAGAAAGCCCTCGCACAGAAACGAAGACCCAACACAGCCAAAAATAAATAAATAAATAAATAATAAATAAAGCAAACTGTCAACAAGTAAAAATAAACACTAAAAAAAAAAAAAAAGAAAGGCACTTCTTGATTTAAGAAAGTTAACTGTGACCATGGCTACGTGACATGCTTAAACTTGATATTCTCTTAGGGATGAGCAGGCTTTGAAGCTCATAATAAACTTAAAATGGCTCTGTGGAATGTTAAGGCTTAATGCAGATGGTTGGTGCTACTGTCATGCCTACACGAAAAGAAGTCGACCTGGAAATAACTGCATTAACGGCTCCAGGGTATTTAAAATGGAAGGCTCTCCCCCTCCCTTTTTTATTAAGAATTTTACTTTGAACCCTAAGAAGAAGCTGCATTAAGCTTCCAACTTGTTTAGCACAGCTCAAATTAAGATACTTATTCCAGTTTAGAAAGGCATCATGTTTGCCACCCACCGAGTACATGTTACCCTCACATTACACCATTCGCGAGAAGTATAAACACAGCGGAGAGAGAAATGACTGCTTTAAAATAGGCTGGCACATGGAACAATAAATCTATTTCTCAAATACAAAGCACAAATGTTATTTTATAAAAATGAAGAGCATCTAAAAGGGTATATTCTTTTATCCTCCATTCTTCACCACCCTCTTAACTGCAGTGCTTCCCTCCCCTGTATTAAAGATATTTTATCTAATTCCCAGTTGAAAGGCTTCTGAAAGTGGTAAGTCCCAGCTGTGTTGATGATGAACTTCTTGCACATGGCACACCAACGTCATTCTGACACACGTACAGATGCTTTGTAACAAGCTGCACCAGTCACTTGAGTTGAAATACCTGACTTGCTATATAAAACAAACTGTTACTCTCTGGTCTTTCCTCCAGCTCAGCTCTTCTCTGCTGTTTTGGAAGCAAACCAACAGCTTGTTAATGTTGACATCAGTGATGACTCCCTTCTGATTGGTGTCTGACACTGTCCAGCAATGCTGTTCAACAAGACCCTAGACAGAACCTAGGCACACAGAGGCCCCGTTCATTTGCAGATCATTTTAACAAGATGTTCTTGTTTCCTGTTCCCATGAAAATCAATAACAGGATGACCTTCAATTTGAAATTCAAACCAATTAATTACCTGTTCTGTTGAAAATGTTGATATATGATTTGCCTAGAGAATTTCAATTATGAATAGATTATTTCTCTTAAAGAGCCCCTTCGAAAACTTTAGAAAGACACTGAAAAGCTCATCTTATACAACATAAATGATGTTTTCTTGAAGCTCGTATACAATATTGGCCTTGTACGAATTAGTACGGGGAAGTTTTGCCTTGTGGTCCATCTCTTCCCCATGACATCATAATCAATTGCCTGGTAAATTATTGCGTTCCCACAAAGATTCAGGGCCAAGAATCCACTTCTTAAAGGTGAGATGAAAAGCCCTTTATAGTTGAATTCAGCTTTTCATATACATCAGTGACTGACACAAATCATGGGATTCTTTTCCAAATTTAGAAATCTCCCCTTCCTTCCCTAGAATTCTAAAATTCTTACTTTCCTACCTTTATTAAAAGTCTTTGTCCATTTTTTGTTCTGCTCATGTTTGATTTTTCTTTATATGTGGGTCATAAGAAGAAAAGCTATATACATCAAAACTCTCAGCACCAGAAATATATTTACTAAACGTTTTTTTAAATTGTGAAAAAAAATGAAGAATTCGGCCTGATCCCAGTGGGGAATTCCCAAGATGAATGCTCACATGCAGTGAAACTATTATCTTCATCCTTTAAAATATTACCTAAAACAGAGGTTTCTATCTGGCAGCCAGTAGGCTGAATATAGCCTACAGATGAGTTTTGTTTGGACCACACACTTTTAAAAACATTTGAAAAGTTTGCCAAGATTTAAAAATCAGGAGTTTCTGACATAAAAATCTGGATTTCTGACTTCCCATTGAAAAAAAAAAGAGAGAAGAGGAAGACCTCACAACATTGGGCCTGCATTCCCACCTGGCAACAACCGGTTAGAGCTGGGGAGCTGCTACCTCACTGTGGTTGACACAAGGGCCTTCTGGTCCACCACAGTCCCCATCAGATTCACTCCTCTTGCTTTGTTTACCTTACTTCCTCATGGCCCTTTTGGGCAACTCCTGATCTTTAAAATGCCGTACTACTCCAAAGAGGGTTTACAGAGTTTGTCAAAGAAAAAGAGAAGGGTGTCTTCTCTTTCTTATTTCATGGGCGTACACAATGTAAAACAGTGGGTAGATTTTACCTCAAAATATAGTTGTTCAATCAAACATCAAGTGCAAAGCAAACTCCTTTTCATAATTAAAAAAATTTGTAAAGCAAATCCAGAACTGATGATCTTGTCTTACACAGTGGTTGAACAAAACATTTACACTAGTTTTCAATCAACCACATTCTTCTCTGCAGCCCAGAAAACGTGCTCAGGTCAAACTATTACTGAGATCTACATCCATTTTGTTCCTTCACATGTTAACACTTCTGCACTTCCTTTCTTGAATGATCATATACTTAAGTGAAAACTGACCCTAATATGAAAATAGAATACATCTTCAAGGTAAATTTTAAAAGTCAACATTTAGAATGCATGAATATTATCATAGCAAATACTCATCTTTACTGGCTCCATATGTATGCCACAATCTGACATTTATACTTATATTAAATAGACATTATTGCAGGTTCAAATGACCCCAAAAGTCATGGCATATTTCTTTAAAAATGATTATTACCTAAAAGCAGATGTCTATGACAAAGTCACCATGCACTTCTATTTGCTTTTTTTCTTAACTGGAAGCAAGTGCAAGGAGAAAGTCTTTGCTATTTCACTATTTCCAATTAACCACAACAATATAGTTCTTCTATCTATTAACAGAGTTTACAAACAAATTAGAAATACCCTATTTAGCAGAGGAAAGTATCTTTTCCCTTCACCAAAGGATATCAACAGGCTACCTCTGCTGTACTGTATGGTTCAGAATGCATTAAATATGCTATGACCAGACATATTCCAACTTATTAAGAAGAAAAAAATGTAAATCAACTTTAGGAGAGTGTTTGCAAATTATGTTTCATCATTGGCCCGCATTCTTGAAAGATTATTTTTAATTAGGCGTTTCCTTCCTAACAGAGAGGCATTTTTCTTCCAGTTTCACCTTAAGAAAGTAACCCTTGAACACATGCCAAATTTACTTCACAATCAAACTTTAATCCCCAAAATCTCTTGATTCTTAACAACTTGAACAACTTTAAGTAAACAGTTCACAAAATCATAATGATCATACTGCATTCCTTAACACCCAGTTGACTAGGAAAAGAGAAAATGCCCTAAGTATGAGCTCCATAAATAGTCTTAGGCCCGACAGCTGAACAACAATGTGATATACTCCTTTTGGGAAGCATTTTTCCTTAATATCCATTATGTTTGAAATTTGAGCAATTAGAAGCAGACACCTGGAACTCAATTATTAATTTACCTCTCCCCACCCATTTTACACTTCTTTTGAAACCATCTCTTAGGTGCTTCTTAAAGAGATGACCCCGTGGGATAGCATGCATGTAACGGTTCACATTATTTTCCTTAAAACATCTTGGTATAATCTAAGACTAAACATATTCTCCTTCTTCTTTAAGAGTATCACTTTAGAAAAATTTTTAAATTTCTCAAATGACTAATGAGTAAAATGGTAAAAAACAAAAATTAAAACAAGAGTTCTAGGAAAAGTATTGATATAATTCACCACATTCATGTTGATTTATCTACTATAACATTTTAGAAAGGGGAATTTTATGGAAAAACACAGTTAATTCCCATCCATGATGACCAAAGTTTTAAAATTTTCTCCTCAGGTTCACATGGCAGCTAATTGCAAATACATAAAACAGTTCTAGAAGACTCTTGATTTGTTTATTTTTGTTTGCACTTTATTGTGTTAAGATAAAAAATAAAGCATGAGATAATGAATGTTTAATATTATTTAATCTATATTCTATGGGGATGAAGGTATTACATTCACTTCTTTCTATGAATCACTGATTTCTAGGAAAGGGTATCTCAAACTAGGCTTACACTGAGGCTCATTTCAACATTCTACATTTGTTTTAAAAAAAGAGAGAGAGAGACCAAAAGTACAGGCATACCGGCACACAAAGAACAGTTGGTCATGAGCATACTCAGAAGGCAGGCAGCAGTTGGTTTACAAAGAAGTTATTAAAAATAGTTATTTGCACAAGTAAAAATTAGCACTTCTCACTTTTAACCAAAAGTGTGTTTTTAATATAATGAGCATCCAAGCTTCTCTGGTCATGAGAAAACCTGGAATATATTATACAAGCATGAGTGTGGCCCAGGAAGCAGTATATGAGATGTGCTTGCTATCGACAGATTAACACTTCATTTTCATTACTCTAATCTCACCACAGGCTGCGAACTCTCTTTTTTTCTTATGTGAACAACAATGGTGCAAGAAAAACCAAGCTGACAGGCAGGCAGGGTTCATTAAATGCACAAGGCCTTTATTCCCATGACACATCTCACCTATATGAAGCCAGGGTTCGGGCTCCCATGCTGGCTACTGAAACAAGCTCTCCCAGATGTTGGACTTCTCTCTCGATCCCTTCCTACTTCATTTATAATAAACGTCAAAAAAAGAGTCAAAATGGAAAAATTCTTTTTCACAAGGAACTCCGTTTAACAGACAATAGGATTAGTAAGATATTTTAAGATTTATTCAGTCCCTGGTTACTTTCCAAAGTTGTCCAAGAAAACAAAAAAGAAGTGATTGGGAAGGGAAATGATGAGATGTTTGAAGTTCGAGTCAGAGTCTAATATTGGTATCTCCATCTCAGTTTAGTTCTAACTCATTTGAGGATAACTGTGGTTTTTCACTGGTTGAAAATGGCAATTCACAAAGTAAGAATCAATCAAGCTATTTCCCAATGAATGACACTGAGCTTCCCCAAAAAGCTACCCTCAAGGAGCAAAAAGGCTACAAAGTAAGGAATCATTAAAATGACATTCCTAACATGAGGAATTCCTTTTTAGGGTGAGCTATCCATACACTCATTGCATTTGAGGCAGCCACTGCCAAAAGCTCAACAAACCTAGAAATGAATCACTTAATTCCTACACCCAACCAAAGGACAGGTGTACACTTCCTGCCTGTCTGCGCACCACATACAAATGCACTACCATGTGATATTGTAGGGTTTTAAATTTTTTCCATGGCAAGACAGTAAGTCTTTCCACGAAGTCTAGAGCAGGGCTTTGGTTTTGGTTCTTTCTGGTACTCTAACATTTATACCTAAAAAAAAAAAAAAAAAAAAAAAAAAAGGAATAAAAGAAAAGCAATATTAGATAGAGCCACAAATAACCTACCTGACTCTTATGTTCTGACATGAGGTGAACAAGGAGGCGACTTCAGGAATATGCTCGGTGTATAATTACTGTCCCATTTCTTGCAAGTGGCCTCCCAGTCATGTCCACTGCCCTCCAGCACTGGCAGAGGGCACAGGAGTGGGCAGCTTTCTTTACCTATGCCTGATTAGGTGCCCCAAATAGCCATCCTAATGATTTAAGTCAATGAAATCTTTCTTGCTTAAATTTTAATGGAAGAAAAAAAAACATTTTTAGGGTTTTAAAACCCTAGTGATGGACATTCTCAGTTTAATATTAGTTGTGTTATTATGTTAAGCCAGCTGAAAGTAATTATTTGGGGCATGTAAAATATTCATTATCCTGAAATTTTTCTCTCAGTTCAGGTACTCTGATCATCAAGTATGAGTCCTGAAGAACTGTCTACAAAACAAATAGCCACTAAAAGACACCTTAATAAAGTTGAAAAATTCATGACAGTCACACAAAAGCATAGCAGGTCCAGGACTGGAAGCTGTGTCTTTCCCATGTAGAATAATATTTTCTAATCTTGTCCATTTTAACAGTCTCTCAGCTGTGTAGGACAATGAGTTAAAATTTATTAAATACAAAACAGTAGTGAATCCTCCTCATTGTGGTATGTATACTGCATGCTTTCAAATTCAATTTATAATGTCACCCATTCATATCAGCCCTGCCATGACTTCCTTTTTTTAAAATGTTCCAGTTAGCTCTTATTAACTTCAGTCTGTCTCAAAGAGTCATACCTTCAACCTATTGACAGAAAACTTTACACATTTTCCTTATAACAAAAGGCTCTCTTGCACAGATGTAAGTCTCACTGCACAAAATGATAAAGCCAAGAATTACTTAAAAAAAAAAAAAGAAAAAGAGAAAAGCAAAATCTCTATTCAGCTAAGTACCTTCTTACACGGTGAAGGATCCAACTGAACTGCCTTTCAGCACCTTTGAATGATAAGCCTGGGCCCTTGGTAACACGTTTTTATCACACCCAGACTTAGAGAACCCTTACAGAGCAGAACTCGGGACAGTCCTCCTGTCAGCACCTCCACAATGAGGACCACATCTGAGGGTGGCACCTCTTTCCCATCCCTCTGCCAGAGCGAGGTACTGCCTTTTAATTCCTTTATATTAGGGCAAGTAGACCCAGTGAAAGTAAGGAGAAATTCAGAAAAAGAAAAAAGAGGGGAAAGGAAAATAAAGTAAGAAATTAGGTCTTTGGGAACAGAAATAGGAAGAAATAACAGCCTAACCATGTATTTAGGTCATTAAGTAAATGGCCGCCAACCCAACAGACTTAAAGCATCCCCCTCTCAACGACACACAAACCCTAAAGACAGTAGCAAAATAACACTGCAGTCTAAAAATACTGAGTAAATAAGATGTCAGATATGCTCAAGAGAATCCGTGCTACAATGAGTAACTTCCTACTGTTCAAGATTATTTTCATTTTCTTAACAGAAATGAAAAACTGATGAGCTTAATTAAAGAAAAACAAAAGGATATTATTTTGTTGTTAAAAGATCAATTCATTTTTTTAATTGGAATGATGATTAGTAAGCTGAGAATTTGATTTCTATGTTAGCCAGTTTGAATAATGCGTTGTTTCTCCACAAGCATTTCCATTAAGAAAGGCTCTGTGGATGAAGAAATGATACAGCTCTTCCTCTCTTCTCCTGATCTCTGACTCTGTGGCATGAAATGCTTCCCAGAGCGTTTGAACAGAACAACACCGCACACCACCCTCACCCAAATGAACTCTAGTCATAAATTTTTCACCTTAGGGTTTGAATGTACACTATGAAATTTGCTAGGCTTCCTATGGGGAATGTACAAATTAAAAAAGAATCAATACTTTTATTTTTCCTAGTCTCTAAATTTCTTTTAAAACTGGGGAGGGAGAAGGCAGTACAGGTCATGCTCAGTGAGGAGATGGGGGTACCTCGGATGTCACTGCCCCGGGCATCATTTTCCGGACGTCATCTGTACATATTAAAACTTCCTGGAGCTTGAGTTGTTCAGAAAGTTTTTCATCTTATTTTTTTCGCCTGTTTACAATTATATCTTACACGAAAAAACTCCTTCTTCTACACAATGTCTTGCTTGTATGTAGGACAGAAAGGCTGCTATGCCTGAATTATGCCTCTTTTCCCTTATTTCTCTAAAGCTTAAAAGTAGATGTCGAAGTTCCTTGAAAGGGTTTTGACTCCCTTCCTCCTTCTCTCCCTGGTCCTTAAGTAGACGAGGATCACCAAGCAGAATGTGGAAGCCAGCTGCTTTTTGGGAAATAAAAATGGCATCAGCTTTGGCAGACAGGGGTGAGATCAATCATTTCCTATGATCCCCAAACAATCTTCTCTCTGACCAAGGCCTGGAAAAGGGTAGTTGTGTAGCGGCAAAAACATACCACGAGAGGGACAAGAGGATTTTCACATGGTGAAGAATTCATTCCACGCACAGAACAACCCAGGCTCCAAACCTCACATGAAAGGAAATCTTGTAACCATTATATCCCATGTTCTTTGGACAGTAACAAGCAGGGAGTCCCAGAAAAAAATCCTCTCACTGAAAAAGTCACCCCACGATTCACTCTCTTCTCCCTGCTACCACGAAGTTCCCTGACAATATTCCGTGGGCAAAAAGGAGTTAACTCCTAGTTCATTTCCAACACAATGATTCAAATTGTGGACACAAGCTAAAAGCAAATTCCAGTTTCTTGTCTCATTCCTTTTGATACATACACATATATGTGTGTGTGTGTTTATGTATATTCTAATCAAGCATCCCAAGTTCAGAAAATACCTCTTAGGCTGTACAGAGTCATTAGCTATTCATGTTTATAGGGGAAGTCCTGCGGAAAGCTTTGCAGACTGATGAAGGCAGGTGCCCTATCTAACTTTTAAGTGTGTGTCAGGCATATAAGGTGGGGAGAGAGAAGCACTAGAATTTTTGTTTTTCGCTGAAGTGGATGACGCCAGCTCACTATCTGTAACGGCCTGCTCCTTTGGAATCAGCTCCCCGTGTCACAATGACCTGGCAAACTTGAATGCTTTCACTATCACTGGAGTCCTTGCAATCCTGCTTTGGCTGTGACCCATTCACTTTTGCCCCAACTTCTCCGAGATGCCTTACTCAGCATCTAATTAGTTAGGGAGGATTTGCCGCGGCTCTTAACCCTGACACAGAGTGGGAGGATGTGCTGCTGTGGGAGCCCAAATCTGTCCTGTCACTCCATTAATCAGATTTCCATAAAGCCACGCATGAACAACAGAATTTATCAGTGAGTATTCAGATACACTCATAAATGCAATTATAAAAAATACCTACAATTATAGAGATAAGATAGCTGCACCTTTAGGGATTGATTTTTCGACCATGGTTACTTGACTCACCTTAGCAAAAGGCTTTACAAATCTCACACACACACACACACACACACACACACACACACACAGTCCCAGGGAGCAGAGGACAGAAACATGAGAAAAGTAATTTCAAAATGATCACCTACTATGTTCCAAGTCACTTAATGTATCGTGGTGAAAATAAACTTGAAATTTGTGCACAGATTTTTAATATATACCAATATATACCACATACACATCTGAGAATAGGTTTGTGCCTGATCTGCATTTACACGTATGTAAACACCACAAATAAGGCCTACTACTTTCCCCTCCCTTGCATTACAAATCAGACAGTACCTGTTAAGTGAAGTCTGCATGTTATACGTAGACTTTCAAAGTATAGGCCAGCACACAGGTACCTGTCTCTATGCTATAATTTGTATTTAAACAATTATCCACATATTTCTATCTTAGTGTTACATTATAAGAATGGATGATAAGAATTATATGTGAACATATGTCTACAGTTAAGACTTCAAAATAAAACACATTATCACTCAAATTAGAGAGGGGAACTAAATTGGAGGTAGCAGCCTACCGATTCAACAAGCTGAAATTACATGCCTCCTAATATAATATAAATATTTATTTTAGCATCATGACCGTAAGTTTGGTCAATTTAATCCTTTTTTAGTAAGACATGATTACTAAAACACACCGACTATAAGAAGGGGAGTAAAAAGGGAGGAGGAAAAGTGCAGAAACCTAGGGATGCATGATGCCTGGCAGTGAAAGTCATTTTCAAAGACCATTAACTATCAACTGCTTTACTCAGGTCTCTGGTTAAATAAGAATATACATCCTCTGTTAAAAGGGACAGGAGGGCTGCACGAGTGGGATAGAGTTTAGAATAAAAATGTATTACAAACTAGAAAGAAGAATCAAACCACGATATACAATTAGGCATCTGACTTGTATGAAACACTATGTGCCTTATAAACTGTTAATGAATAAACATTCAAATTATTTGGCGGGGGGGCAGGTAGGAAGTCAGACAAAACCACCATTTCCACTTGAAAATATAGATTCAACCAACGGAAACTGTGTTTGCCTATATGAATAGAAAGAACTAAAAGACTACTGGGAGAAAAATTCATTTCAAACCTGCTTTTAAATGGATTCCAGCAATGTTATTATATGCTTCTGACAATATATTTTATTTATCATTTCTCTGAAATGGGCTAGATTTTATATTAGTGAGAAAGTTTGCTTGACTCTGTCCTATCTCTGGTGAGCAGACGCTCTGGTATTAATGTAAATCACTGATTTAATTTTTAGCTTTTTTGGTTTGCCCCTCACCTATCCAGGAAATGATTTCTCTGGTGATAACTAACACATCATGCTAATGAGACAATCTAATGCACAATAGAAAAATGTCACTACTAATAATATTTGCATGAAGTTAAATAAAGCAACTGTAGGATAATGTCAGACAGTTGTTCTTTAACAAGACACAGTTTCACAATGAAATTATGTTGTTAATTTTGTTACATCATTGGGTGAATCCTAAATTACTACATAATGATGCACAGAGTCATTTATAATTCTAACTTAGTATTTCACTCATGTCTGAAAAGAGACCTTATTAAGGGATCCACATCTTATTTGAAACAGGTTAAATATATCTCACTAATAATAAAAGGTAAATGCCTCTAGTAATGTGTAAAACTGTGGGCTCTAGCCCTTTACCTGCTATGGTTTCATTTCTGAAAAGATTTCAAAATATATTAGACTACTGCATCCCTTGAGGTAGCTACAAAAATTTTATTTGCTATTCTCTCACATGCACAAAAGATTTACAGAAATTGAAAAATCGCCATTTAAAGCCTGATTAAAAACAACAACAACAACTTCCAAAAGCAGTCCTGATTTTGTGCTTTTAACAGTACTTTGTGAGGTTAAAATGGGTAAAATAACATTCTGGACTCTAGGAGATGAACAGAGAAGATGAGCAAAGGGTTTCTGGTTATTCTCGACCTGTCACTGATCAAAGTGACCCAAAGAAGAACTCCCTTTACAAAAGTCAAGAGTCATGCCCTTTAAGGTTACCAAATATCTGTCTGTATGGAAAAATATTATCCCTTTTGAAAACATCATACTCAAATACAGGAGAAAAATGTAGAGAGGCAGGAAAATGCAGTCAAATTGTCATATCTCAAACTTTAGGGGAACAGACTTAGTTCCACCAAATCTAAATTGGCTTCAGATTGTGGTATCTTTTTTGTTAGAATTACACAGACTGAAGACTTACATATTAGCAGATCTAACTTTGCTCATACAAAACAAAAGACAAAGATTTTCATAACCCTACTTCCTAAATTACCCATAGAAGATACAACCCTAGAATATTAAATTTCAGTATTCATGAGCTATTTCACACTCTTAAGTTTTGCTGTAGTTAAATACTACGGATGGTGAATTCTCTATAACTCAGTTTTAAAACCTGCTAGTCACTCTTTTCTAATATTTAAAGAAACGGTCAGGTAAATCCTACAGTTTTTCTTATTACAGAAAACTTTGAAATAAAAAATATGCCCAATAAATTGTATTCATTTCATGAGCTAAGTCAATTTTTTCTTAGAAATTAAAATAATCATAATATAGAAAAAACATCTCTATGCCTTAGAAATACAAAATTCTGCAGACTTGATTAAACTGGACAAACTTTTACCTGCAGTAAGACAAAAGCTGGCTTAAGGCGTATACTGAGACTAGTATTCCTTGAAACAGTTGGCTTCGCGAGATATCTTCCTTGCTCTGGCACATACACACATACATACACACACACACACACACACACACTCTCTCTCTCTCTCTCTCTCTCTCTCTCTCTCTCTCTCTCTGAATTAGCATTGCTGATGAACTATAGGTCAGGAAAATAAACATATTAAACATGTACAGCACATATATTTTTAGATTTACACATAGCTTCAATTTAAGTTTACACAATATTTATACAAACTGAAATGTCATCCTAAAGGAGAAAAAAAAAAACATGTAAACTCATATCCTCTTTCACATGCTTTCCAAAAATGCAGAGGAGGCTAAGCATTTAATAACCACGACAGGAGAAAAAAGAGGGGAAGGGAAGTCGCCAATTACTTCAAAACCAAAAAATAAAGAAAATATATTGAAATCACTACATTTTTTTAAATTGTGATTTTCTCCCTTTATTGTACTACTCTGTTTAGTAAATAGTATAATTAATATTATATAGTTTCATACAGCACCCATAATGCCTAAATTACTTCCCTATATTTCTACTCTTTTCATATAATCACTGATGCTCACTTTCACACATACATGCACATAGGTACACACAAAAGAGATTTTTATACACCCACAGAGTGAAACAGCTGGATCAAAGACATCATAATGGCTTAGCTGTACAAGTTTCTGTCTCTGAGCGATTTCAATTTATTTTCCTAACTTTGATCCATCATTTATATAATTTACTTTTATTTGTTTTTTAGCTAAAATGTTTTCCACGACTTAAAGTCTCCTTAGATTCAAATCTACTTGGAAATGGGTTAGTGCCAAAGAAGCAATCTAACACCATCTATGTGGTTCAATAGCCATTTATCAATTGATCATTATCTCTATCTGGTTTTATTAACTCTTTTCTAGCTAGAGGGAGACCTAAACCAATCTTCCCTTTCAACACACACACACACAACACACACACACACACACAACACACACACACGACCTCCAGTAACTCAAGAAAACCCTGAATATGACATCTAATTTTTAAAGTGCCAGAACAAGTTATTTGGTCCTAAGGTCAGTGAAAACACACTCTGTGTTCCAACCACGAAAAGAGCCACCCAGGCAGGGACGTGCCTCAGAAATACACCTCTCAAAGCACTCGGCAACTCCAAGGAGTATCTCTGGGAGGAAATGAACTTTTTAACTTGCAAGAATGGGAAATTGCACATAAAGAGTTGCATATTGGGTTTGTGTTGATTGCATTTAAATCCCAGCTTACTGTATCAGCAGTAATCAGGGTCCCTCTACAGGATATGTCAAAATACACCTTATTCAAATGCATTTATCCTATCTAGAAGTGTGTGATACAGCTGTTCGCTAGCTAAATGCTGCAAAGCCCTGGCTCTCTGCACTATCTTTCGCAGATGTATTTCTAAACTTGCGGTAGTCTCCAGCCTGGCAAACTGCTTTCTTTCTTTCTTTAACAATACTTTAAAAATCGAATTAACTGAATAAAGTATTTAGTTCTCATTAACTCCTACAAACAAAATAGGTTTTTTAAAGAAGAACTCAGCTGCAGTATTTTTTGTAAATGAGTGGAGCACTATCCATTTTCTAACGACCTCCATCTACTTAAAATCCCAGTGAACTCGTCAGTAATACTTTCGTGCTGTGCGGAAGGTAGTATCATACTAACTCTTGCTGGTGGAGGCTTTTGAAAAGACGTGTCTGGGAGGGAGGCACCAGGGAACTTCCCTCCCTCGCTTGAGCACAGTCCAAGATGAAAGTTTCTGGGTTGTTTCCCTTCGCTTCCTCTCCCCCTCGCTCCCCCTCGGAGCCGCAGAGCCAGTGATTGTGCAAGAGGAGCCGGGCGCGCGGGGCGCGTAGGTACCACCGAGCGCACGGTACGTGGTACGAGCCGCGGACTCCGCTGATTAATGAGCAGTCGCCGGCGGCCTCGCGCGGACACATTGGCTCTCCCCGCAGAGCCAGCGGCGGCGCAGCCGGCCAGCCCGAGGACGGCTCTGGGGAGGACGCCGAGGCTGCCCGAGTGTGAGTGCGTCGGCCGGTGGGCGGGCGGGCGCCGAGTGGGCGCTGCGGGAGCGAAGGGCGAGCGCGGATGAGGCGGCAGCGGCGGCGGCACGGAGGAAGTGGGACCGCCGGTGGCTCAGCCCGCCACACACGCCGCCTCCGCCCGCGCTCCTCGGCGCTGCCAGCGGCTCTTGCGCAGTATCCTCTCCCGGGCCGGGTCGGAGTCGAGCCGCTTCCAGCCCCGGGAAGTCCGTCGGGCAGGGCCGAGGGGCCCCTGCATTTTATGGCTGTGGGGTTAGTAAACCTACTCCGAGACAGCAGCCACTTGGATGAAGTGATTAATGCAGATAGAAAGATAACATGGGGTGGGGGGTTGTGGTTGTTTTTAATTTTTAACAGAAAACAAAGAAATAAATGAAGTCTTCCCCTGACCCAGGACCCAGGCTGGACTGTGAAACTTTGCCACAGATGTCTTTGCTTTCTTTTACTTCGGTATCCTTTCCCCCCTTTTCTTGTAAGTAGTCCTTAGGGAAGCCGTGAAGTAACCCTGCACGTTCCAATAACAGTTATGACATAACAGAACCCAACTACGAAGTGATCACAATTCAAAAATGTTTAGTAAGGAAAATACCAGAAACAGAAGTGCACATAACAATTCAAGGTTTCCTTTAAAAAAAAATGAAAGTAACTTACCTGTTGGGACATTCTGAATAAGAGGTTAGTATCAGCGTTTTGCCATGTCCCCATGAACCCTGGTTCAGCCGGAGTCGTTCTGGTTCCGAACTGCATGGAGTTGTCAGTACAGCAGTCTCTTAAAGTCAAGTCTCTTGCCCTCTTTGGCTCTCTGTCTCTCTGTGTCTCTCTTTCTCTCACATCCACTTCTGCCTCTTCTGACTGAAAAGTGAAGGTGGATTTTTTGAGCCTCTTGGCAGCCAGTAGCAGGAGTGTAGTGTAGTTAAGAAGCTGGCTGAACTGTGCATTTCACTGGGGAAGGGGGAGATTTGGGGGAAGGAGGGGGTCAGAGCTTCTTTCGCACCTTCTACACAGATACCCCTATCATTTATGCATAGATTGTGGCTCCCCGAGCTTGCCTTTGCTCGGTTTAACAGCTGCCTGTCAGGTGTGCAGGCAGCACTGGAGACCCAACCATCAGCTTCAAACTCTCAGCTACTGCATGTCATTGGATAGCAGAGCTAAGAGTCAACTGCACTGTTCCACTGTCAGGCACTAAATGACACCCTGCACTAACCCCTCTCCAGACACACGGATAGAGAGATATGCACTTATGCACACTCCAAGCAGCACCATGATCAGGGATGGTCCATGGGGCAAGGAGAGACTGGGGCCCTTCCCAGGGAATTTTTCCCAACAATGCTTTCGGGTATAGCATGCAATATCTGACATCAGTCTTTGTTTTAACATTTGTAAACTGCTAGGCTTAAAAACATTTTTTTCCCCTAATTACACTGGAAGAAAGAAAAATATTCAGCTGTAAGAGAATGTGAAGTTGGCTTAGGTGTTGTCTAAATGTTAGCTCCTAAAAGTCATATAGTATGTGCTGGGCTATTTATAACCACATATAAACTTCTAGAGAAAATAATATACATAGAGACGTGACCTTACACTCTAAAAGGTAAATAAATAAACCTAGCAGTTTTTTGAACATAGAAGATGCACAATAAACATCTGCAAAATAAATACACACTATTTACTACCCAGTTCCCTCAGGGCATTAATTACTCAATTGGATGTTGAACAATAAGAAACTGAATGGAAAAGGAAAAAAGTGTACCTTTTCTTAAAGCTCAAAAGTAGAAAAAAAAATCCTTTGTTAAAGTTCCTGGATGAAGCCCCTACAATATCCTTTCAAATCATAAAAAAGAAAAAGATGAAGAAGAAAAGCCTGTCCCACTTCAGGTAAAAAGTAATGAATATAAAAACTCCATTTTTCAGTCAAGCTCTCCATGGAAAATTCTATAACGTTTTCCAGCCTGATGAAATATAACCTCGATAGCGTGTCATATTTTTAATTAAACCAGGTTAAAACAAAACATCTACTTATTAGATCATATTTATCTACCTTATTGATGGAAAAGCAGAACTGAACAAAATGCACTGTACATAAGCAGTAACTCCAAAATGGAAAGCTAAATTCATGTCATCTCATAAAAGTAGTCAGCAGGAAAAAGCCATCCTTCCTAAACTTAAAACGTAAGGCACATTAATCTTCGACCACCTACAAATACCGAGGACAAATGTACCACTCTCCTTGCTCTTTCTTAACTCAAGAATAACAATAAACCTTACTCTCTGAAACAACAAAAGAAACAGAAAAGAGCTTCCGTGGCAGCTCCATGTCATTAGTGGACAATGAGAAAAGATGAGAAAACGTGCACTGTGTTGACACAAATGTGCCTTCCCCTCTAGAACCGACATCTCCTGAAAGCTTTTCTGTTAAACTTCCCTCCGGTTCACCACCATTAAGCACAAAACAAGTCTCAAAAGCAGCAAATTCAATATCTGAAGAGAAACAAACAAGAACCCGAAGAATTGTTGCCTTAAAATATATTAAGTCCACCTGTGGTCAATAAAAATATTCTTGACGGGGGGGAGGGCAGGAAAAAGACCCTGTGAGTCAATTGTCAACAGTGACTGTACCTTTACAGCTAGCTATTACCCACTTAAACTCCCTCTAAAATTTGCTAGCCTCTTGATTTCTGAAGTGGCACTCAGTGCTTCAGTCAAGCTGCATGCTCAGCTCCTGACCTTCCCACTAATGGCTGTTATTTGTGGGAGGCTTAAGGACACTGTCAATAGCAAGCTTCCTCCTCGGTCCTTGCAGGCTCTGTTGTATCGCTTTGCCTGCGTGTTCTCTCTAGCGTGCCTCTGGCTCTCCTGCTTTCACCCTCTCAGCTCCCCCTCCTTCCTTCTTCTCTCCTTCACTCCCTCTTCCTTTTCTTCCAGCCCCCACCCCTCCTTTCTCTCAGTCCTGTGGTCCTCTCCTTTCCCAGGTATCCCCTCCTCACCAACCACACACACACACACACACAACACAAAAATCAACTGGCATGCAGCAGCAAGCACCTGCAGTAATAGACTCTTTTATTAAAACTGTTATTCTGCAAGACTTGAAATTCCCCGTGGACTGGGCCATGTCAAAGCCGATATAATTAACTAGAGGCTCAGCAATGGATCAATTACCAGACAAGCAAGTGATAGTGAAATCAATGAAAGATCATCAGCCACATTATCAGTGTTGCAACTCATTAGGGCAAAACTGAGAAATGTGCTCAAAGCGAGCCCAAGCAAGGTGGCATTACAAAACAAAGGGCTAATTTGGAGACCCTGCTGTGAACAATCTGTAACAGAATTAGCCTTTTTTCCCCCTAAACTGCACAGCTCAGTAACTAAATGTGACAGACTGAGAGAAGCAGTTTATTAAGACACCAACCCCAAGTTTATTTAGTTCATAAACTCTCTCCTAGAAAATCAATACAGTCTGTACAGGGTTATTAGGCTGACTAGGTAATACATCCAAATCTAGTCTGCCTGGCCAGCAGTCATCTGGCAAAATGCTACCCAGAGTAGGCAAACTGGGCTCTTTCAGAGAGCAAAACTTGGGTTGCTCTAGATGAAACAGGTCTACAGCGTAACGTGTATCTGGCACATTACTGCCAAGGCACAAGCCTCAAAGCACCAGATTATCTTTCTACGGTTTAAAAAAAAATTTTCTTTTTACCTACAACTCTACCATGCAATTCTGCACCTGCTAAATGGATTTGATCAAACAAAATTTTAACTTGTTTGTAAGAATAGTCTACAAAGAAGACAAGCTTTATTACAATGAGATAACAATTAAGCCAGACTTAGCAAGAAATGAATGAATGAGTCAACTAAAACAAAAACCTCAAGCATATACACATGCTGTGCTTTACAGATTTTAAGTTTCAAACATTCATTTTTAAATCCAGTTTTCAAAATACAAATTTGACTCCTCTAGAACTTGCCACTCACTTCCACATATAAACACAGCATGCAGAGTCCTCAGTCTTAGGATAATCTTCTGTCTAGCAAGCAGGACACCTGTATCATTTTAAGGACACAGGTACAAAAACTATATACCCACAAGGTACACAGATGACTTTTGAGTTTGTCCACTGGCTATATAGTCTGCAGATTGTAGAATAACTGTCTGGAATCATTTGTATTAAAATTACTTAAAACTAGGGGAGTAGAAGCAGGCATCACTTACACAGTAATTGTTTTTCTGCTCTCCTGATTCCATGTATTTCTACTTAAAGAATCACAAATCCTAAAGGCTATGTGTTGGCTTTCCCACCCTTACTGATAGTGAGAGATGGACCATGGGAATTAGAAGTACACCAACTAGGTCTAAATGGCACCCAAGTTATTAAAGATATTATGGGAATGTGAATACCTCCTCCTCACCACAACATGTAGCAGAAATACACTTACACAAAAGAAACTCAAATGAAGTTTACAGTGTTAAAACAGATTGGAGAACGGAAGGAAAAAACAAAAAGACAACAGCTTTTGGAAGTGATTTCTGATGTTTATGATGTTTTCACATTTAAAATGTTCCAAGAAAAGGATTACATTATTAACATGACTTCAGTGTACTGGCTCTAAGATACTAAATTCTAAATTTCAAGAAAAAAAATCTTTATTTTCATAGGACTTTAATAAAATCCAATTTATAGATTGCTGTAAATAAACATTTTTCCCCTAACTTTTGAGCTGGTACTCTACTAAGCATTTCAAAGCTCATGTTTTTGAGTAATCTGTAAAAAAGTTAGATATATATAGATATAGATATTCTACTAAGAATAGTCTATTGGTATCTATACTATAGATACCAATGTCTCAGATCATAATCAAAAGTTGTAATTACAGAGAAATTTTATTCTTAAAAACCTTTTTGCATATAACTGCATACTGTGTATGTACCCTCAATGAGATCCAATTAGTTGCAAAGAATTTGCATTTCAGTTAGTGTGGGATAACAAGACTACAGGGAGGCACAATGCAATTCCAACAGCAGGGTAAGAAAGTGTGTTCTTTTTTGTTAGCTCTGTAAGCAGTAATTCCCACAACTGACTGTTGTAAATGTTACTGATCTTTTCAATATTTGGGTATTGAGATGGGTTAGGTTTTTCCCTCCATTAAAAAAAAAAAATCACATGTTGGTGCAGATATTAGCCACAATGAACACCTTGAAGAAACAAATGAGCGAAGGATTTTGTTTTGCGTGTTTGTATGTGGGGTTTTTTTTGGGGGGGATTGCATACTTTTTCTTTTTGATACTTATTATAATTCCTTTAAAGGCACATTGCTTTCTTAAAATAAGTTCCATAAGTGGAGGTAAGGAAGCGTCATTGAGATACTTTCATATAAAAATATATGGTTTTGTGATAAAGGCATATATTTAGTACACTGAGAAATTACTCAAGGATTTTCCTTTTTTCTAGCTATGTTTCCAACAATGTAAATCCTAAGCAAATATCAAATAAATGTACAATTTATATACACAGTTTAACAAGCATCTGTAGGACTTCTGCTGGTTCACGGAACAATACCTGTAATTCCCTAGGTTCAGTTCAGCAGCTGTTAACAGATTCTGTAATCTGTAATGACAGTAAACTGGCCTTTGCTCTTCTTTTATTCACTATTCATTTTCAAGGCTTGGTTAAGTACAGAGCTGGGTTAAAGATCAGTGGTTTTTCATGTGACACAAGCTGGTATTCATCTAATGGCTTGTCAAGACAAAACTGTCCCTGTTCTTGCCAAAATAATAAAAATGACGCTCCACATCGCATGACAATCAGCACTTCCTTGTGGCAAAACAACTCAAGCTTTTGTACTTCACATATTTTATAGAGAAAAATATTCAATAATTGGCTATCCAATCCTATCTGTGGAATTAGGCTGCCATTCTCAACGGAGATTTTTTAAATGTTATGACCTCTCAACACGTAAACTAGTTTCTAATCAAATCACACTTTACAGTATAAAAAGAATGCTGAAGCTACAAATTCGTATGGCATTAAGGTATATAACTTAATATATGCAAATTATGCAGAAGCCGCAGGCTGGGCCCAGTCACAGAGGTGGGGGGAACCAACTGAGGAAAAGTCATTTTTCTTGAGAACAAAGTATGGGACTTGCTTTGCAACATCTGTTGGGCTGTGTGAAATGTTAACAGATGTCTTAAGTGTAAAAAGGAAAAAGAATTAATAAAGGAAACCTCCTCTGAGCAGATAATCCACCCAAATTTCCATATTCCAGAGAAAAAAAGTTGACAGCAACCTTTTTCCCCTTTGAGACCTGCCATCCCTACTTTTTATTGTGTAAAGTTTCATTTTCTATGTGAGGCTAAGGGGGAAAATTCTTTGACTCACTATAAAGAATAGAGAAAACGTAAAACAATAATTTCCACTGAGGTTTCCCCTTTGTGAATAATTATATCATAATCTAAGCTGCCTGTTTTCCCTTGAGTCATATAGGTCATTTGATGCCAAGACACTGAAAATTCACCCCTCCCCCCAAAAAAAATCATACAAAAAGATGAACTATTATTCCACTCTGCCTGCATGTTTTGGGGGAAAGGAAGGAAAGGAGATTAAAAAGCAGCTCTTAAGATAGAGTTCAGATATGAACACATCTCTACCCTTGAAGGGGATTCACATCACACCTACATCTCCCACTCTCCACTGGCTCCTAATTTCCTTCCATTACCAGCCTTGTAAGAGTTGAAGTACCCCTCTTTCAACTGCCAATTGTTCTACAGAAGCAAAGTCTGATGATCTTGAAGAAAGTTTTTGGATTCTACTAGTTGGATCCCTGCATTTAAATTTTAAGGAAACCGGAAAACTTTTCTTAGTTAACAATTCTCATTCGTGTCTCAATTTACCAGATGATCTAGGCACACCTGAAGGCAGCCGCCTTTAATCCAGATTAAAAAGATGATGCAAGCTGCCAACTACTGAATCTAACCCTGTGCCAGCTTGTGTATGAATGGACTGAACTATGCACCTGTAGTCTTCTATAAATCTTCCTCTTTGGAGACATCAATCCTATTGCTTATTCTCTGAAATTCTGGGACATAAATTTGGGCTGACAGCTCATGGATTAACCAACTCAAAATGCAGTTAAGGATCTTTATAGATTCAAATGAAGGAGGAAAAAAATGGTGGTGTCCCCTTGGATTGCCAGTCTCAATCACTGGCCCCTCTCTCCTCTACGAGATTCTGTGTTAAAATTGTACGTTACAATTTACAACTGTTTACAACTACACCTTCTCCAGACAGCCCTGGCAGCCTGCACTGGGCATTTCAGTATATAGAAACCTCAGCCAGAAGAGCTTGAGGATTTCAGGGGACAAGAAACGCAGGCATACCTTTTATTTTTGGTTAGTTTGTTTTTTGCCAAAGTATCATGGGTACTAAATGCTCTAGTGTTTACTCACAGGAATACCACATGAGAGCACATGACCAAAAAATAACAACAATATTAACTGCTGTACCAAAAAAACCGATCAGCTACACTGAGGGAGAAGCTTGTGCACTGAAAACATCATAATGTGATCTCAGACTATGGGGAAAACAGGCCTCCTAAAATTAAGCTTGAATAGGACAGAGATTTAAATCACTTTCAGCAGTGGCAGGAACATCCCCCATAAGCAAATACTACCTAAACACTTCATCCTTCTATGGCAAAAGGGAGAAACCGCTCTGGTTGACACTTGCCTCTGTACCAACTGGCACAATCAATGTGATACAGCATCTGCTGACAGCCTAATCAGGGCCTCAATTTCAGAGAAACACATCAAGGATGTGTTTTCAGGGATATATCCAAATGCCATAATCCCGTGATACGCTCTAAAAAAAATTTAAAATAAAGAGAACTTGGGTAGGGTGTGGTAGATGAGGTAGTTTATAAAATGTTAGGGAAATGATGAATCCTTAGAATCAGGACATTTGCAGATGCAAAAGCATCTGAGGTTGGCATGAATCTCGAGCCTCCAAAAAAAAAAAAAAAATATTTTACCTACCCAGTTTTGGCTTAAAGACAGAAAAGTGACTTTATTCATCTTTTCTCAGCTATGAACAGTGACAATGGCTTCTTCCTACCATAATGTAAAGTTCACGTTTTATGAGAAAGTCTGGAGGAAAACAACCAGTAACGTGTTTCCTTAAATGAGCATCAAAAAACAGGCTGGGGAGCATACAGCAGGCAATTAGTTTTGTAGGACCATGAAGAGCTACAAGGACTGTAAAGATAGTGCTAATTTCTCTATTTACTTCCTTCTAAAGTCTGCAGACCCAAGAAACGTGCAGCCCCAGTGAACTTATCATAATGATAGTTCAAATTACTGTCGGGAAGGAAGATTGAGATTCGCAGGCACCCAGTTAATCCAGCACTGCTTTTAGAGCCCGCATACCTCAAAAAAAAAAAAAGTGAAATACTAGTATATGTGAAGTTTCATAATCTTTGGAAAACCACAGAGGCTATTTCAGATAGATAGATAGATAGATAGATATAGATAGATAGATAGATAGATAGACTTATTTAAATGAAAAAATGTTGAAACAAAGCAAATTTGAGTAAACCTGAAGGTTGTTTTCAAAATTAAGGAACTCAGAAGATGCCAGAAACTCATTAACAGCATATTAAAAACAGGAAGACTTAATGGGTAACTTAGTTCTGAATAGTGATGACCTTCGGTGGGGAGTAGTGACTACAAGAGGCACAAGGAAAGCTGCTGAGGTCCAGGTGATGTCCTGAATCTCCACCTCATTGGTGGTTCTGGGTATGATCACTTTGTAAATATTCACCAAGCCGTATACCCTTATGATTTGTACACTTTTCTGTATGCATGTTATACTTCGGTTCTAAAAGTTTACTACTGCTACTGTGAATGATACTGCTAGTAAAAACAATAAATTAGAACTATGTAAAAGAAAGAAAAAGAGGGAAAAGAAAAACTAAGGGGGGAGTGGGAGAGAATAGAGAAGGGCAGAAACTTTATCACAGTCAAAAATCATTCATGTAACTGCCACTAAATGTACTGCTCGCAATGATTTCTTTAAAGGTAGTAAGTGTGAGGAATCAAGCAAATACCTGAGTTTCACAAAATGGTGATAAGTGTGAAAGACAGTAAAAGGGAGGGAGACAATATTTAGGTGAGAGATACCTTACCTAGGCGGTGCCAGAATGGGAGTGTATCCAAGAGGCTTAAATGTACCTCAACTTGAGCAGCATCAACCCCACAACAGGGGATCCTGAAAGGTGCTTGCCCGCCCTGCTCATTAAGCCTATCCTCTGACTTGTGACTATGGCTATCTGCAGTGGGTGCTAGGCATGCCTGTTGAGAGACTGGGGAGGAGATTACACATACTCTGCAGACAGTATTATTTGGAGACACTGAGTACATTAAAACAGATAAAAACAAAAACAATTGCAAATCCACTCCTCTGACCACCTAAACACTTTTTAAGAGTTAACAGTCTCTAAGGCTGACAGCAGCCAACCATTAAATAAGTCCTGGAGAGAATGGAAGTAACAAAGTGGGAAGAAGTGAATAATTTGCTGATTGATAAGGTATACACTTTTGCCCTGACTAGCTCAGTTTCTAGCTCCCTTTTCTTCCATGTGTTATAAAGACATATTTTAAACTAAGCACTTTTAGCCACTGTTAGGGAATGCTGATCAAAGCCCTACTTGCCAACTACAAGAAGGTGTGGGGAACACGAAAGTTAAAACAAAGTCCCTGCTCATGAGAAGTTTACAATCTAGTACAGATAAGCCAGATCTATAATCTAGTACAGATAAGCCATGTACAAAAACAACCTTAATAAAACAACATGATAAGTAGAGGTAGCAGCCAAAGTGTATAGGACTTAAGAAAAGGAGATTCCTTCCAGCTGGTATGGGAAGAGAAAGTTTCTAAGCAGAAGCAGCATTTGCACCGGAACTTAAGAACTGATAATTTTCCTAAAGAAGTGGTCCACTGGACTTCCCTGGTGGTCCAGTGGTTGAGATTCTGCACTTGCAACGCAGGAGATGTGGGTTTGATCCCTGATCGGGGAACTAAGATCCCACATGCCACATGGCACAGCCAAATAATTTTTTAAAAGTAGAGAAGTGAGAGCTGTCAAAAATTGAATCAGAGTACCGAGGCCAATGGAAAGGAGACACCCTAAAGAAGTGGTCCAGTTGGACTAGAACGTTAAGGTGGAATCTGTGTAGAGCGATGATGAATGAAAGGGGTAGACTGGTCAGTGGGAACTATTATAATGGGAGGGGTCCTGTATGTCACTAGGAAGAGTTGCTATTTATCCTGTTATCCATCAACAGTCAAGACTGCTGAAAGCTTCTCAACAGCAGCACGGTATGAACATTACTGTACTTGAAGAGGATTTATCTGGCAACAGCATGACTAACGGACTGAAGTGTGAAAAGACAGAAGCAAAGATACCAATTAGGATAGCTATTATAACAATCTGGGTAAAAAGACTACAGGCAATAGGGCTGGGGAAAAAAGAGCAAGATACAACATGGAGATAAAATCCAGGGGACAAGAATGACTGATGTGTGTAACAAATGAGAAGAGCCAAAGATGACACTAAAGCTCTGATACTCTGAGCACAGGAAACCGGTAGCACTCTCAACAGACATGGGAACAAACGAGTTGGTGGGCATATACAGTAAGCTCAGTTTGTGAAAACAGTAGGTCATGCTGGTGACGAGGCAACTAGAAACATTCAGAACACAGGCTGACACTGTAGTTACTGGATCTGAGAATCATCAATAGAGAAGTGACACAACAGGTAAAAGAAAGTGGCCAAAGTTAGCATCTTGGGGGATACCCACAGTTACTATGGGAGAAGACAGAAGGAGCAGCATGAACAGGGGCACTGTGATTGTCCAATGTTCTCAATGGCAAGAGAAGTCAGAGTTTAGAGAGTTTTAAATGCTCTAAGAAACAATGCTACATTTAGAGTGTAGTAAAACCAAGTACAGTAATAAGTAGTAGTAAATATAATAAGAGCAAAACAAAATGCATGGGAATGATAAATACCAAAATCAGAATCCTGCTTGAGGATGGGAGGGCAGGTATTGGATAGAGGAAATGGCAGTGGCTACAATGTAATTGGGATGTTAACCCAGGGCTACAGATGTATTTGTACATTATTAGTTCTTAAGCTTCAATAAATGGGTGTTCATTATCCCATTCCTCATATATATTTGTGGTTGCGATATTTTTTTTTTTTCTTTTTTTTCTCTTTGCGGTATGCGGGCCTCTCACTGTTGTGGCCTCTCCCGTTGCGGAGCACAGGCTCCGGATGCGCAGGCCCAGCGGCCATGGCTCACGGGCCCAGCCGCTCCGCGGCATATGGGATCCTCCCAGATCGGGGCACGAACCCGTATCCCCTGCATCGGCAGGCGGACTCTCAACCACTGCGCCACCAGGGAGGCCCAACGATATTTTATAATTATATTTTGTGTCCTAAGAGAGATGTCTTAGTGGGCAGATAGGTATAGAAGTTCGAGGATCTAGACTGGAAAGAAGTGAAGAAGTAAGCAAAGTACAAAGACAAGGAGGCAGAAAAGGGCAAATATTCTATGGAAAAATTCTGCAAAGAAAGCAAGTAAAGTAAGAGAAAGGTGGTCTGAGAGTTCGCAGGGCCTGGGAGAAGTTGTGTTAGTGTGTTGATTGCTTGTTTCTCACAACAGGGAAGAAAAAATATCACAGGCAAAGGGGACAAAGCCAGGGGAGAAAAGGATACTGAAGATCTAAGCCAGAGGGAAAGTGATTAAAAAAAAAGGGGGGGGGGTTCTAGGAGAGAATGCGATCAAGAGCACAAATGAAAAGTGTACCCTTGAAGGGAGAAGAAAAAAATTTTTCTCAGAAACCAGGGTAAGAAGAGAAAAAAATTCTGTGGTTAAAATATATCTCAAAAGTGCTCATGTAGAAAGCCAATTTACTATCCATTTCCCCCACTAAGCTTTTCACTTGTTGAAAGTAAGAGAGTTTTATCTATCTTTGGTAATCCAGGGCCTAACAGAGTGCTTAACACATAGTAAATGCTCAATAAATGATAGCTACACAAAGGACATGACCATCTCAGGAAAGATGAGGGCACTTGCTAAGAGAGACAGGATAGTAAGAAATCAAGGACCAACAGAGAGTAAAAAGTGTTTGGTCCAGTTGGAGAGGGTAACATGAAACTCTGAATCAACAAGAAATGAATAAAAGAAATGGCAAACTGCAGAAAGGACTCAGCCTTGGTTCCTTTAAAACTATGAAA
Organism: Mesoplodon bidens; assembly: GCF_964165515.1. Classification (NCBI taxonomy): domain Eukaryota; kingdom Metazoa; phylum Chordata; class Mammalia; order Artiodactyla; family Ziphiidae; genus Mesoplodon; species Mesoplodon bidens. The sequence continues at coordinate 62,403,203 of NC_138162.1, read as the reverse complement.
AGTTACAAGCAAGTGGACTGGGTTCAAGAAAGTGTAGCTCCCATTTCCCAATCTGGGAAGTAGAATATTAGAAGCAGCAAGGAGCTCTTAATGTAAAACTGAAAAATGCCTTGTTTGAAATGTATACCCTGACATGCAATAATACACTGTATTTCTTTACCTCATAGCATTCTTACAGGATTTAGTTCTTATCAAGAAAGTAAAACACTGAGAATTGACTTTCGGATAAAGTTATTTAATTTTTAATTAGATGTCCCCCAAATCTAAGTGTTTACTAGGTAGGTCTTTTTAAATATCTATGAACTTCTTCCTGGCTAATGAAATTCCCCAAAGCAAACAAAAATCAAAAAATGTTATGCTTTGGGCTTCCCTGGTGGCGCAGTGGTTGAGAGTCTGCCTGCCGATGCAGGGGATGCAGGTTCATGCCCCGGTCCAGGAGGATCCCACATGCCGCGGAGCGGCTGGGCCCGTGAGCCATGGCCGCTGAGCCTGCGCGTCCGGAGCCTGTGCTCCGCAACGGGAGAGGCCACAACAGTGAGAGGCCCGCATACCGCAAAAAAAAAAAAAAAAAAAAAAAAAAATGTTATGCTTTCTCTGGATATATGCCCAGGAGTGGGATTGCTGGATCATATACATGGTAGCTCTATTTTTAGTTTTTTTAAGGAAACTCCATACTGTTATCCATAGTGGCTGTACCAGTTTACATGCCCACCAACAAGAGATACACACACCTCAATGTTCATTGCATCACTATTTACGCTAGCCAGGACATGGAAGCAACAACCTAAAAGTCCAACAACAGAGGAATGGATAAAGAAGATGTGGTACATGTATACAATGGAATATTAACCATGAAAAAGAACAAAATAATGCCATCTGCAGCAACATGGACAGACCTAGAGATTGTTATACTGAGTGAAGTCAGACAGAGAAAGACAAATATCATATGATATCACTTATAAAAGTGGAATCTAAAAAAAAAAGGTACAAATGAACTTATCTACAAAACAGAAACAGAGTTACAGATGTAGAAAATAAACTTATGGTTACCAGGGGGTAAAGTGGGGGAGGGATAAATTGGTAGATTGGGATTGACACATACACACTACTATATATAAAATAGATAACTAATAAGAACCTGCTGTACAGCACAGGGAACTCTACTCAATACTCTGTAATGACCTATATGGGAATAGAAACTAAAAAAGAGTGGATATATGTATAACTAAATCACTTTGCTGTACAGCAGAAACTAACACAACATTGTAAATCAACTATAATAAAAAATTTTTTTTTAAGTTATGCTGTGTCACATCTGTGACTTGAATGAAGGACTGGGAGATGTGGAACAATGTCACTTCATCAGCAAACATGAGAGGAAGCTGAGGAAAGCTTAGACACGCTCCTTCCTGCAACCCAGGTCTCCAGAACTGCGGGCCAAAGTCACCCCAGCTCTCTGTACAATCAGTGGTGGTTGCATTAGCACTCTCGGGGCACTCTCAGTCCAGATTCCCCATAGAGAACTGGGAAATGCTGAGTTCCAACACCTGGCAAACATCAGCAACCACCAAACAGTCACCTCAGGGACCTGGACAAAGACATTCATCCGCTGTGCTCGCAGCCACTGCAGACCGCCTTCCTAACAGAGTCCTTCCTGCGAGGACCACTGTCTAAGTGACCTGTCACAGAGCTTTATAAAGCAGCATTACTACTGTGGGCCAAAATGAGATTGATCTTTGAGCTTCGTGGTCTTCTGTTGTCAACGGTGCATTATAAAACCAATACTAAATACTTTATAAACAGGTCTCCCTACAGTGTATTAGAAGAATAGTGCATATTTCATGACCCATAGTTAGGTAGCCACATATCCATCAGACTAATAAATTATTTATTAGGTGCTCAGAAGTGCAATAAGAGTCAATAAACTAACTTCTGAATACTTACAAGCTACTATTTCACTGGAAATTGCACCTGAACAAGAAGACTAGCGCACTCACTGAATGGGGGGTGGAAACATCCCGGCTCTCTCAAGTGTCCTGTTAGAAGGAAGCACAGGCCTCATGAGTGAGAAGGGGACCTGAAAATTTCTGGGACCTGAAAAGTGTCTTGGTTATTGAACATACAAAGAGCACCAACCAACCCTATACTTGTTTCCTTTCTTTTCCATATAGTCTTCTCTGGTCCTACCAACCTTGGAGACAGCTCAGAGAAATAAAAATTAGTGGAAACATTTCAAACACACCCTGAGTCAGACCAGATGACAACCACCACCACTCATGCTTTGCATTTGACATCTCCAAAGAAACTATCCAATGGCTTGAGTGCCGAAGCTCTCTGCTATATGTACAGCATAGAATTTGGCACATATGAACCTCAGGTTTAGAGTAGCATTTTTTTTTTCTGTTTTCAGTTAAAGGTCCCAAGATCAGAGACACCTGATGATACAGTCCCTGGTACCCAGTCCAACATCATCAGGCATCTCTTTCTGGGTTCCACCCCTCTGGAAAAGGACCTTCTGTTCAAGAATGTATTCCAGCCCTTCAAGAAGGAATTTCTTCAGCTGGGAGTTATTTCCCAAACTATCAGAGGCGTGGACCTTTGTGTAGCATTGTGGGTGCCAATGGTTTCACATGTTGGCCACATTAATGCTGGAGAGCAAGCATCTGTAACCCACAGCTGAGTGTGCTCCAGCCCCAAAGCACCCGCAAGGCTGATGCCAATGCAAACCACTCTTCCCATCCCACTTCTGAACCACACTGGTTTTCTCCAGGAGCCAGGGGCTAAGATACAGTTCTGAAAATGAAGATTTTGGGTTCTTTCCATTCACATGATGGGTACAGAGTGTTGAGAAGAACACAGCCAGGGGGGACTGGCTCTTTTTTTCTCTCCCGTTCCATACCAAGTGAACAAACCATAAAGAGGTTTACAGTGTCTAATGGTGTTCCAAAATATCCCAAGGGAAAAACCTAAATGGATAAATATATAGATGTTTGCACACAGTTTTACGTCTTTCTTCCTAGAGTCTTATAGTTTTACCCCAATAGGCTGGAGGTTTTAAAATTGAAAAATATTTTATGTGGGTAGGAAAAAGAAGTGGAAATAAAGGAGAAACATGTGAGAGACCTTCGCTTTCTCATCACCTTCTCAAAGAGACCTTCCCGAGTCCTAGAAATAATGAAAGAGTTGATGTAAAACTGTAAGACAAGATGAGTTTCTTGTATTACTTTTGCTACTACAACCACTACAGCTAAGATGATTATTCATATTAATGAGTTTGGCATGTAGACTAACTATAAAAGATGCAGTCTCTGACCTCAAGTACTTATCTCTGTCTTTTGGGATTTATTCCTCCTGCTAGATTTACTTTTATTCTTCGTACCCTTTCCCAGAGGAAGTGATCATCACTGAGGACTTGCAGCATTTCCATGGGTGGAGTTTAAATATGGCGAAGACAAGGGAGAAAACTTTTGCCCTTGGACAGAGACAATGTTGGCCCCAGAGCTCAGGATGTCTAGAGTTTGTGACAAAAAGAAATAGACACTCCCTGTGAAATTTCTACACTGGTCTCACTGAGCTTTATCAGAAAAATCTTATAAAGTGTGAAAGCAGATAGTATTCCAGGGAGCACGCAAGCACGCGTTCACACAAACTGTATCACTGCACACAAATGAGCTAACATTAGATAAGTCTCGATCCACCCTTTATACTCAGCTATTTGTGTTCTGTGTGTGTGCTTATAGCACTTGTCAGAGATATCCATGGAGTCAGTTTTGCCCAAGTGTTTCTGCAGTCAGATTACGCGGGTCTGAATACCCATGGAACCTTTTACTAGTCGCGTGACCTCAGCCAAAATTCCTCATCTATAAAAAGGAAATAATACTAGCTCACCCAATTGCTGTGAAGATTAAACATTTTGATTAGTGCAAGACGTTTGGCTGAGTGAATAGTACATAGGCGCTCAATAAATATTAGGTGCTGCATATATATGTGTGTGAAGAAAGATTGCAAACCAGAAGCCCTCAGGCCAGGTTTGTTTTGCTTGGCTCCTTTCATGTGTATGTATGAGTGTGCAAGTGTGTTTAATTCATAGGCAACATGTTAAAAAAAAGAATCAAGAAATTTTAAATGAAACTATGGATTTCCAGCTGTTGGGGACAGGGTGGAGTATCAGGGAACTAAAGATACAGCAGCAGAAATCTGTGTTTCTTCATAACAACGATCCTCCGAGGCGGAGCTGTGCTCTCAGATGGGCACAGTCTCCATGACTCCCCTTCATATTATAAGCCACTTGTTTCCCTCAATTCCATCATTTGCCTGACCTCTAGAGCCAGTTGAGTTTGCGACCCCTGCCTATAAGCGACTCCTCCTTAACATGGCATACGTATATGAAGAATTCACACATAAATGAATATCATATTTAAAGTGTCAAGTACCAAAAACGTTTTCTATCATGTCTACCTCTGACAAAAGTAACACTGAAATGCATTATGTTCCCTTTTGCATTTAACTAAATTGTACATTGTTTTATATTTATTTATATATATATATGTGTGTGTGTGTATATATATATATATATATATATAAAACATTAAAAAATATATATATATAAGCAGTGAGTAAATACATTACCTGTCACTATATCAGGGCTTTTGCCACAGTTACAGATATGGGCTTTGTGACAGCTATTTCAGTAACAGCGGTTCTCAAACATACATGTTTTTAACTGATAAAGACCTTTTTTTTTTTTGCGGTACACGGGCCTCTCACTGTTGTGGCCTCTCTTGTTGCAGAGCACAGGCTCCAGACGCGCAGGCCCAGCAGCCATGGCTCACGGGCCCAGCCGCTCCGCGGCATGTGGGATCTTCCCGGACCAGGGCACGAACCCGTGTCCCCTGAATCGGCAGGCAGACTCTCAACCACTGTGCCACCAGGGAACCCCTTAAAAAAGAAATTCATACTGAACATGCAGGATAAGAAGCATAAAGCCTGGGCCCCTTGGTCTCTATAACCTGAGACACCTACATGAAATTGTAAAACCCCACCAAAAGAAGTTTAGAAAACTGATTTACTCCCATTGCTTTACTATACAAACAGGAAAACTGAGACAAAGTAACAAAATAAGCTGGTGGCAGACTGGACCGTTTTTTTGAGAACTGGGTCTCCCAAACTGCTTTTACATCGAGTTCAAAGCACGGGTCAAGAGTGTTGGGAATACAGTAGTGTACGAAGCCGTTCTGCTGACTTAATGAGAACCAACCATTAAACTTTCAGGAATTTTTTAAGCCAGTTGACTTCACACTGGTAATTCACATCAGTAAATGCTACAGATCAGAGCTCCCCTACTCCATGAACTAGTTGTTAAACACTTACAAACGTATTTCTGGTTAAGATCCTGGCATTTGGCTGTTGGGGATTTTCACATGGTACGTGTATACTTCGTTCTAGAGATTTGAGGATTTTGGTGAAGAATATGAATAAAACCAAACCAAACACTTAAGAGTTACAGAACAAAACAAACCTGGAGTGCCTAGTGTGTCCAAGGCATTATGATAATAAGTTTTCTAAAAGACACAATTATAGTTAAGATCTCAGTGTCCAGAGCTCTTAGGAAAGTAATTGTTCTGGGTAGGCAAAGAGTCTGGGGGATGTTACTTTATATTTATTGAGCACCTGTTGTATGCCAGGTACTGTGGAAAGCATAAAATATTTTTTCATTTGTTCTTCACAGGTGCTATGAGATAGGTCTTATTATTCTCATTTTACCAATAAGGAAATTGAAGCTAAGAAAGTTGACTCACTTGGCCAAGGTCTTATATTAAGTGTCAAGGTGGGGATTCAAGACCAAGTTGGTCTGGTTTCGAAAGATGTGCTCATCCCCATACCCTGCACTGCCTCTCCAACTTCTACCATTTTAGGCAGGAATTCTTTGAATAGGTGCTGCATATTCAACGTATGTTTTTAAACAGGACATATCTTTCTTGATAATCAAATTTTTTCATTTCGAACACCAAATTAATATGTAGTGATACCTTTAGGGTGTCTAAGGGCTAGAGGGGCCCTGATTGTTCCTGGAGGGAAAAAAGAATCTCTGGGAATGCTCTGTTTTTGAATTTTAATATCTATCATTTTATCCTTTCATAGTTAGTTGTAATTACTTTTTGTATCTCTAATATCTGCCACCTTCCCACTTCTAGAATTTGCTATTTTATTATAAGCCTTTCCAAAGGAATATTAAGCAACTGTTAAGATGAAAACAAAAAAAGGCTGGAAGCAGCAGTCCCTGCTACTCTACCCTTTCATGTTCCCAGGTTTCAGTGACTCGTGGTCAACCGTGGTCCGAAAACATTAAATGGGCAATTTCAGAAATAAACAATTCATAAGCTTTAAATTGCACACCATTCTTACCGGCATGATAAAATCTCTCATCCTCCTGTTCGGTTCTGCTCGGGATGTGAATCATCCCTTTGTCCGGTGCATTCTGCCCGTTAGTCACTTAGTAGCTACCTCAGTCATCATATCAACTGTCCCGGGATCACAGTGCTTGTGTTTAAGTCGTCCTTATTTTACTCACTAGCGGCCCCAAAGCACTAGAGCAATGATGCTGGCAATTCAGATACATCAAAGAGAAGCTTTAAAGAGCTTCCTTTAGGTAAAAAGGTGAGAGTTCTTGACTTAATAAGGAAAGGGGAAAATATCGTATGCTGAGGTTGCTAAGATCTGTGGTAAGAACTCATCTTCTATCTGTAAAATTGTGAAGAAGGAAAAAGAAATTTGTGCTAGTTTTGCAGTGCTACAACACTGCAAACTACAGTTAAGGCCTTAGTGTGTAAGTGCTTAGTTAAGACGGAAAAGGCATTAAACTTGTACATATATTTTGAGAGAGTAAAAGAGAAAGAGACCTCATTCACATAACTTTTATAATAGTATATTGTTGTAATTGTTATATTATTGGTTATTGTTGTCAATCTCTTACTGTGCCTAATTTATCAATTAAACTTTATCATAGGTATGTGTGTATAGGAGAAAACAAGGTATATATATGGTTTGATACTATCCAGGGTTTCAGGCATCCACTGGGGTCTTGGAATATGTCCCCCACAAATAAGGGGGGACTACTGTAATGATAAGGAATATCTCCAAATATACCATAGTAAGAGGCAAGATATAGAACAGTAAATAGAGTGCACTACCATTTACAGCAAAGAAGAAAAAAACTGGGGAGACTTCTATATTTGGACTAAGGTATTTCTGGAAATACCTTTAAGAATCTGGTCAACAGAAATTACTTCAGAGGAGGGATGGGAAATCTGTTTTCTCTGTATAGGCTTCTGAACTCTTTTCTCATTTCTTATAATATTTATGTAATAGCAATTAGCAAAAACACACTTTAGAGTGTTCAGGTTCTAAGCAAACTGTGAGGGGGGACAACTATCTTAAAAGTTCTGTACTTAAGCTTAGATGCTTTGTTGCATCTCCTCAGGATGCTCCAAAGCACTGTTTTCCCTGGTTCTTAACTGTGTTCATATTTGTAAGGTGTTTGGCACACTAAGGACCAGGCCTTCTACTTTCACCTGACTTAACAGTGTCATTGGAGAGATTAGACATAAACACACCAGTTGAAGAGAAGATATAAATCACTGCTCTCTCTTGCTAAAATAGGAAGTGCCACAGTCAGTGCTTGTGTTATTAGTTACAGTGCTTCCAGGAGCCAAAGAAATTTGGTCAAAAGAAGGATATGGCCTGAGTTTCTTGGGCTAAGGAGACTTATCAAAAGACAAGGAGAGCATTCCAAATGGTGGAGGGGCGTGAACAAAACTAAGTGTGAGAAAGTATCATTCCTTAGGTAGATGAAGGATGTTTGTAAGATAAGAAATTAGAGAACATGCAGGCCAATGAGGAGGCCTTGAAATTTAGACTTTAAGTTTCCGAACTGAAAAGTTAAGGAATGGAAGTTGTGTTTCATCTAGGGACAGTGTACCAGAAAACAGAGATATGAGGCAGAAGTATTCAATTAGGGGATTCATGTCATGTTCAAACATCTCCCTAGAATGTAAGCTCCAAGAGCAAGGAAGCTTGTCGGGTTTGCATCTGTCTACTTCACAAGTATCTCGACACTTGACGCTATACCAGACACTAATAGAAAATGGACAGCCCATCACAGGGCAAGAGGACCTACACTAGATAATAGTGAGAAACAAAAGAAACAATTTCGAGTTGTTTTGTTTTTTAAAGGATCTACAAGAACTGAGGCTTAAGTGAATTTTAGCTTTCAGGGAAAAGAAGGAGCCAAAGATATTTTTAAGATTTCCAGTTAGGAAAAATGGTGGAGGAGGAAACTCCTAAAACTAACACTTGATTGATGCATTAGATAAAATTTGATATTTTACACCTATATGGTATCAATACAAGTACTGAAGAGTTACATATTCCTACTTAAAAAAAATAGTCTGTGACATTAGTAAATGTCTAAACACTGAAAATGTGCTTATCCTCCATTCTCTACCATGTATTCCTGGCTGGAATCTCATACGACATTATATGGCTTTATCACTCACTTGGAAGACTGGTCATATCCTCTGCCTTCCAGCACCTACTGTGTTTGCCTTGCACTATGGAAGTGTTATATATGGGCTATACATTTAACATGGCAATCATCTATCCCTGTTGGACAGGAATGGGCATCCCTCCAGAATGCTTGGCATACCCAATCAGCAAATACAAATAAGCTCTAGAATCTGCCAGATTTCTGCAACTGAATATCCTCCCTCCTTAGAACTTGCTTAGAACTCAGTCTCTCTGAATTGGACCATAATGGTCTCTCTAAAGCTGCTGCCTACCACATTTCACATTTTTGTTATGAACAATTAAGCCTCCCGTCCATCAAGGCTTGAAAGCCAATTCATGTCTGCTCCACCTCTTTATTCTTACCACGCTTGGCACACTGCCTTGCATTCCGGCCTGTTTTAAGAAACTTGGTTGAAGGTATGAACACATGATGAATGCATGAAGGATTACAGTGACTTTCAGGAGTTTCTCTGCTAGGGAGAGTAATTCAGGTCACGTATCCATTGACTATTCCCTTAGCGGCCCTGGCAGGCATTGCTAATTGTGCAAGAACTTTTTTTTTTCCTCCTGATGCACCTCAGCCTCTCAAAGCATTCACCACCAGTCAGTCAAAATTCACCCACAAGATGAAACAGATCTATCATCCCTGGACTCTGTCTTGATTTTTAAGTTCAAATTTTGTATCATTTTAAAAGTTTTTCAGGTAAGCCCAAAAGAAAAACCTGAAAACATTAATAAAGTTAAAACTAAATCCAGAACGAGGAACTTATATAAAATTTTCTTTCCTTTTACATTTAAACTTGGTAAAGATACCTAGCATACTGTGAGCACTAGATGAAAAAAAATGTAAAATAAAGAGCTCAATATTTCTCCATGATCTTTTCATTGTACAAGTGCTAAGTGCCTTTAAGGAAAATGTGGCACCACATCTAAGAGATCAGCAATGAAACCTCAAGAAAAGTTCAAGTTTATCTCTGTTCCCTTTCAAAAAAACTTCTCTATCTCCCAGTTTCCCTTGCACTGTAGATTTCTTTTTCTCAAAATAAAAATAAATAAATATCAAATACCATGGAATAAATAAAAATCAAATACCATGGAGTCATTTGTCTATAGAGCACACAACTGAATCGTATTAAAAATTGTAACAATTTTTCTAGAAATATTAATTCACTCAAAATGAACTCCAGGGCTTCCCTGGTGGCGCAGTGATTGAGAGTCCGCCTGCCGATGCAGGGGACACGGGTTCGTGCCCCGGTCCGGGAAGATCCCACATGCCGTAGAGCGGCTGGGCCCGTGAGCCATGGCTGCTGAGCCTGTGCATCTGGAGCCTGTGCTCTGCAACGGGAGAGGCCACAACAGTGAGAGGCCCGTGTACCGCAAAAAAAAAAAAAAGATGAACTCCAGAGCTCAGTACTATGTATATATTTTTATTAAGTTTATTTTTTAAAATATTTTCATTCTAATGAGGTTAAAAGATCCATTTTAATGTACTGTGACTTGAATTCCTATCTGATGACAAAATTAACTATTGTGTGGTATTGCTAAGAATGTTTTTAAAAACTATATCTTTTAAGAAATAAGAGATCAGATGACAAACTGTTCACTGTCACATATTGTGGCAAAAAAAAATTAAAAGGAGAGGAATTACGTTTCAGATGACAAGTTGTTTGGGCTCTTTCTTGTTGTTACATTCTGCTTAACTAGTACCTGAACATCATAAACATGTGCAAACTACTGCAAAAAATTAGAGGCTGTAATATTTTCAAATGCTTGCTTTCCATCTTAGATAGTGCCAAGTCTACTGCTTTAAATACAATTAAATATCACCTAAAACTTCAGCTTCAAGGCACATTAAGACGATGTCTTCACAAATATTAAAACAACTGATCAATGAAGTCAATGTGTTTGGGGCAGCAGTAGTAAGTCAAATGAGATAGTCCATGCTGCTGCAGACAAAATTACCAGCTGACTGGAGCTGGGAATTCGTAGTTTCATCTTAGAACTGAAATTCTCATGCAGTCTTAGAGAACAAGTCATTTTTACAAATTACTTGGCAATCATGCATTTCAAAGACAGCCTCTCAAATTGCCAGATTAAAAAAAAATTATGAATTATGAAGGATGTGTACATTTTCCTTCTTTTCTAAATTCTATTCTTCTCTAAACAAATATATACCACCAAGTAAACAAACAAAATCTCAACAACACTTTTTTAAAAAGAAAGAAAAAGAAAATATAATAACTTGTACCATAACAAAGAAATTGCGGGAGGAGTGTGAGCTGGCAGTTCTGCCAAAGCTAAATGTATTCCACATGGTTAGTGGCCGGTGAATCCTGAGAATCGGGGGGAGAAAATATGACACGTAAGGCCTCAAAATGAACATAATCTACTAGATCCACACTGCTATGATTCCGGATACACATTTTAATAGTGATTAAAACACATGGAACTGCACAGAGCCTAGTGTCAGGATGTTTCCGTGTCCTTAAACATGTGAACATCCCAGGTCAAACATAACATGACATTAATGGTCTGAAAGCAAAGTGGACGACCTGAAACTGGGTATTCTAACAGATCTCAGAGATTCCTCTTTCAGTGGTTGTGGGACAGAAACGGTAGAGTCTGAATACTAACAAAGGTTGTTAAGGTAAAGCTTACACCCAAATGTGTCAGCATAAAACTACCCACTTCAAAAAGATTTTGGAGTATGTTTTATTAAATCCTGAAATGCATGTCCTGGTAAATTTCTGTATAAATCTGATTTACAAATTCCACTGAAAATGTGCCACAGCTGGCAGAATAAATGACTACAATAAATCATTATTAGATAACTATAGATCTTCGTAATGACATAATGCCTAACTAAAAAAAAGTATGCAGAAGTGAACATTCGGCGAAAGAAAGGCACTCTTCACACAGGAAAAGAAATTACAAAACTTACCATGCCAACACTACAGTATGATTCAGTGACTAAACAGGGAAATAAAATTCACATCAATAGTTCTTAAATCTGCAATGGAGTTGTGTTCACTCACATCAAAACGAGTTGTATGGCAAGGGGTAATGGACTCGGATTTCTGACGCAAACGTTCGCACTGGCAAAGGGTAATACACGTACAGCTGCATCCAATATTTTGCTAGACAATAAAAACATATCCCAGATATCAATCGGCAAGCCCAGTCCTCCCTTGCCCTGAAGCTTCATAAGTATTCCTTTAAAAATAACCTATTTTCCCACCACCACCCTCTCTCCTCCATAGGGAACTCCACCCTCCTTCAAAATAAACTTTAAAAAACATATATACAGTTATATTCCTGGTGATGTGGAGCAGATGGATTGTGCCAGCAATCCCTTACTTTAGATATCACCTGAAATGAATCACTCCAAACGTCCCTGCCTTACTCAGCTCTCCCAGGCCTCCATTTGTCAAAGCGCAGACACCTGGTACTTGTGTCACAACCAAGGAGACAGCATTGCTTGGGCCAAGATGAGCTCCAGCAGAACGACAGGCCCTATAGGAGTGCTGCTCACAGCCTGTGATTGCTTCCTCTGCCTCTGGGGAACCGACTTTCACAACTGAGAGAAACCCACTAAAACGGTTCATCTACCACGCTGCCAGTTGGTAGCATCTTTGTCCAAGTCACCACAGCCCACCCTTGTTTGTGTTTATACTTCAGTTCACTACTCTCCATAAAATGAAAAGATGTCCCTGAATGCCACCTGTCTTTCTATCTGCCAAAGCCCAGGTGGCAAAAGTGTCTGAGTAAGAAACCTCTGCCTCTCCCAACAAGTGTAGGATTTACCAATATATGATTCAGGAAAGTTGCCCCCATCTCAACCAACTTGCAATCTGAGCTGTGCAATAAAATAAAGGTTAAAAATGGTCTCTATTTTAGCCTAGATCAAAATATTTTTGCAAATGTGAATGGGAGGGTCTTTTCCCCCCTAAATTTCATTTTCCAATTTGCCTTCAGTTATAAGCACAAAAAACATTCCTTTTTCAATGTGTAGAAACTGTTTCGCTAAGATCCTTATTAAGTTCATCTACTCAAGAAGCACTTGGGGACTGTGGGCCCCACTGCCACGGATTTCTTCCCAGCAAGATACCTCTTCCTTCACCTCCACTTCCATCCACACAGCTATTCTCTGCATCTCGCCCACACTCAAAGGAGAGCAAAGCATCTGTGCTACCGCCTCAAAACCTGGCACATTCCAGACCAAACAAACAGTAAAAGGATACCTAACTCTACGAAGGGGAATAAACATCTAAAAGTTACACGTGGAAACAACTGAAAATATTTCCAAATAAGCAAAAGTTCAGAGAGAGAGACCAAGACAGCATGAGAAGACACACTGACTCAAAAGAAGAGGGTAGAGAACATAAATGGGTGCAGGAAAAGGAGTCAAGGGAAGATCTGGAAGACGGAGGAGACACAGGGGAGACTGTACAATATACAAAAGGCAATAGCCTACCATACAAGAGTGTGTGACCTCAATTTTCAGCTACATCACCGAGGAAAAGGAATCAAAACGTGAAAATGTTGACCATGGCTATGACTATGTCTTCAGTACTAATTATTTAGGGTCACCTACTGATGTCAACTCCATGATTATACAACCAAAGGCGTGACTTCCCCTTCCTTCCCCACCCCACCTCCCAACTCCATAGGCAAGGCGGTCTACTCCCAGGCTTGAAATACCAACTGACCACTGATGGTCACCAAACCCCCATCCTCAGCCTACATCACTCTTCTACACCACAAATACACTCAACGGTCTACATGCCATCACCAGGGGAATGTAGAAGAGGGACTTCAAACTTGGCATCTAAGTATGGATCTAAGACTCCTCAAATATGCTCCTCCTCCAGAACTGCCCACCTCAGTAAATGGCACCATTGGCCACTAAGTGGTTGGAAAATAATTTTCTCCACTTACAAAGGGCAAAAAGACCATTTTATCCTTCCTTCTCTTTTCTTAATAGTGTTTTCTTGGAGATATAGTGAATCTCAGTCCTTACTCTAAACTTTAAAACAGAGATAAAACTCTCTAGGGATTAAGCCCAGACACGAGTTTTCAGAGCGTGGAGAACTCCAAGGTCACATGCCAAATCACCATGATGTGTAAAAACAAACCTCTAGGATTAGCTCAACTGTCTCTGAGGAGATGTGCAGAAGACTGTCACAGGGAGCAGCCCTTTGTCTCTCAACGAGATGAGGCATTAAACTGTGAGATCAGTCCCAACTTTATAGTCACTTTCGTGTTATCTTACACACATATAAATCTGTTAATTTCTACTCGGTAATAAACTGGGATCTTTTTTCTCTCTTCTATGTGGATAAAAAGGTGTCTTTTTGTTGGCAGGATTATTTTATTTCCCCAACCACCTCCTCCTGCCCCTCTGACAACCTACATGCAATCTCCAAACAGCTTCTAGTTTATCTCCTAAATTATCTCGGGATCCATCTACTCTCCATCCCTGTAGAGACTACCATCATTTTTTGAGGTATAATTAACATACAACATTACAAAACATGAAGCCCTTTTCCTTTCTCCTTTACTGAACCTCCCCTTGCCTTCAGAGGTGGCTTCTTTCCCTGGACTAGAGTAGGTTATCATCCACTCCTACAGCATCCCGTACTTCTGCTCAGCACGTGAAATTACTTAATTTCTGTCTTCCCTATGGGTCAATAAGCACTATGATAGCAGAGTTCTTTACACCTACAGCCCCAGTGCCTAATACAAACAGATTCAATAAATATTTCTGATTGAATGTCCCAACTTACTAGCTAGGGAAAGTAGAGAAGCAGCTTAAACGAGATTTGAAAGTATGTAGGTTTACCTGTTGTACTGTTTATCTTTACTGTGATTTTAAATCTCTTGCTACACAGTATAATATCTCGAAGCTTGTCATTTTGCAACTAATTAAATAGGAAACTATTATCTGAAAGATTAAGACTCCCCAGCATCATTGCTTTTTGGCTACTACTAGTACCCAGCTTATCAAGACAGATGAACTCATTTATACCCTGAGGTCTGAGTCCAATAAGTCTTGAGCAATTCCTTAACAATTGCCAAACCATAACAGACATATAAATGTGAGATGCATTTGTCAAAAGCTTGGAGGCACTTCCTCAGACCTGATACAAGCAGCTACGTTCCTAATTTTCCTCAAGCCCCTTTTTCCAAACGCCACGGCTAACAACAGCCAATGCAAAGCTTGACTTTAACTTTACTCATGTTTTTCAGCCTTTACTGAATGCCTAGTACGACAGTGACACTGGAAAAAAAAATCAGTCGCAAGGCCAAACTGAACTCGTTCTGTTATTTAACAGCAAATGAACTGTACCAATCCATATATAAGGAAGTCTTATAAAATACTAAGTATTTTACATGTTACCAAATCCCTTTTTTTCCTTCACAGCTTCAGATTTCAGTAATAATTTTATTCAACAAATTACGAACACAAAGCAAGGATTCATTTTCTACAGCGGCCATAATAAATTACCACTACCTCAGTGACTTAAAACATAAATTATCTTACAGTTCTGTTGGTCAGAAGTCCAACAGAGGTCTCACTGGGCTAAAATCAAGGTGCTAGCAGAGTTGAATACCTTTCAGGAGATTCTAGAGGAAGACCTGTGTCCTTGCCTTTTCCAGCTTCTAGAGGCTGCCGACATTCCTTGGCTCAGGGCCCCCTTGCTCCATCTTCAAAGCCAGCCATGTTGGATCTCTCTGACCTTTCTTCCAGTCGTCTCTCCCACAGCTGGGAAAGGTTCTTTAATGAGTCATGTGATTAAATTGGGTCCACCTGGATAATCGAGGCTGCTCTCCCCATCTCAAGGTCTTTAACATTAATCACACCTGCAAAATCCCTTTTATTATGTAAAGTAACATATTCCTAAATTCTTAAGAGTTGGACATGGTTGGGGGAGGCCCTTATTCTGCTGTTATTTTTCACAAAAAGCATGCGCATTTTTCAGGTTAATATTTCTCACCTGAGAGTTAATAGCATATATAGCCAACGCACAATATATCAATCAATCTTATTTTCATAACCAAAATCTTTGAAGAATCTACTGGTTTTACTTACACCCACAGATGTAAGAATTAAATAAATCTTTGTTTTAAAAAAATTACTATTTAACTTATCTTTCATTTGAATGGGAAGAGGGAACATATTCCAGGGTCAACGTGTATGTTTTTGCAATAAGCATAGATTCCAGAAGGAATGTGTTCTGATTTTACCAGTGATAAATTCCAGAAAACTAATTCATCTTAAAGTGGGTTATAACACTTAACTTCATGATAATCGTTTTCAGTTCACACCGAAAAGCAATGTACAGAAATGGATTACAGGTTACCACTGCAACAGCTGGCTATAATCTCATACTACGGTAACAAGGAAAATGTGATTTTCATGAAAAAATCTTAGTAATTGGAATTGAGACTTAGTTAATTGCTTTTACTTAGTTAATTGCTTTTAACGTTTTCTACCTTGTTATGAAAATGTTTTTTTCAGAGAGGCTCAAGGACCACACCTGAAGCTGTTTTATTCAGGGACAGTATGTTTTCTGTACAGATATTAGAAAGGACTTTAATGGAAAAGTATATATAGTTACTTTTAAGACTTCAGGGACAGAAAAACCACCAAACAGATTTTTTTCCAATTTTTACCTCTGAAATCTTATCATTTTGACAGAATGTAAGGTTTCAGAAGGTCTGACCATTTTCAGTGTGAACCAGTGTTAATGTCCCTTACAGTACACAGGGAGGAAAAAAAAAAAGGAATACTAAACACAGGTTAAAAACAAATCTTCAAGAGAACCATCATTCTTAGCCATGCCATTTATACATAATTCAGTTTTATTATTACATATTTTAAATCTGTGAGAGCATGCCACAATCACATTTAAAGCTAGAAGTATGTAAATATCATAGAGCAGCTCAATTTGTGGAGACAGAAACTCTTATGAGCTAAGTATTTTCTGATTTTTATTTGCAATGAGAATGTATTACTTCTGTAACAAAAAATAAGTCTGTGATAGCTGCCTGCTGCAAGCCCATCCACTCCCACACCCGTGGGGGAAAACAAGACACAAGTGTCCTAACAGAACCCATCTAGGCATGCCACTAAGTGCCCATTTTCATATGAAAACTAAGGTGTCAAAGACAAATTCAATGTAACAGCTCAAGATGACTAGTAATTACCAAAGTATTGGGTTGGCCAAAAAGTGCGTTCGGTTTTTAAGTAAAAACAAAAGACACATTTTTCATTTTTACCAAGAACTTTATGAACAACATATTCACCCTTTTGTTCCACTACCTTCTGCCATTTTCCAGGTAACTTCATAATTCCATCTTCCAAAACCTTTTTAGCTTTTTGAGCAAAGGACTGTTCCAGGTGCATTTTACAGTCTTTCAGGGAATTGAAATTTTCTTTCATTAAGAGAATTTTGTAAAGACTGAAATAAATGGAAATCTGAAGGTGCAATGTCTAGTGAATACAGCGGATCAATCAGAACTTCCCAGCCAAGCTGTAACAGTTTTTACCTGCTCATCAAAGAAACATGCAGTCTTGCGTTATCCTGTTGGAAGATTATGCATTTTCTGTTGACTAATTCTGGTTGCTTTTCGTCCAGTACTGCTTTCAGTTGGGAGCAATACTCGTTGGAATTGATCGTTTGGTTTTCCGGAAGGAGAACTCCGGAAGAGGACTCCCTTCCAATCCCACCATATACATAACATCACCTTCTTTGGATGAACACCAGCCTTTGGTGTGGTTGGTGGTGGTTCATTTCCCTTGCCCCATGATCTCTTCCATTCCACATTGTTGTACAGTATCCACTTTTCATCACCCGTCACAATTTACTTTAAAAACAGAATGTTTCCATTACATTTAAGTAGAGAATCGCATGCGGAAATACGGTCAAGAAGGTTTTTTTCGCTTAACTTATGTGGAACCCAAACATCAAAGTGATGAATGTAATCATGTTGGTACAAATGATTTTCAACATTTGATCTGGATACTTTGAGTGTGTCAGCTATCCCCCGCGTGGTACAACATTGATCATTCTCAATGAATGTCTTGATTTGATCACCATCAACTTCAAATGGTCTACCCGACCATGGAGCACTGTCCAGCAAGAAATGTCCAGCACAAAACTTTGCAAACCACCTTTGACACGTTCGATCAATCACAGCACCTTCTCCATACACTGCACAAATCTTTTTTTGCATTTTAGTTGTGTTTTTACCTTTCTTGAAATAATAAAGCATATGCTGAAAATGTTGTTTTTCTTCCATCTTCAATGTTAAAATGCCTACATAAAAATTCACCAATTTTAATTTTATTCATTCATCCATCCATCCATCCATTCATTCATTTATGACTGCATTGGGTCTCCGTTGCTGCACGCGGGCTTTCTTTAGTTGAGGTGAGCGGGGGCTATTCTTCGTTGCTGTGCACGGGCTTCTCGTTGCGGTAGCTTCTCTTGATGCAGAGCACAGGCTCTAGGCACACAAGCTCAGTAGTTGTGGCTCACGGGCTCTAGAGCGTAGGCTCAGCACTTGTGGCACACGGGCTTAGTTGCTCCGCAGCATGTGGAATCTTCCCCGACCAGGGCTGGAACCCATGTCCCCTGCATTAGCAGGTGGATTCTTAACCACTGCGCCACCAGGGAAGTCCCTGATGTCAATTTTTAAATGCATGCTGATATGACAACTGTCACATACAATCTAACAAAATTGTTTCGAATGAAGTTAAAGACAACTAAGTGCTACTACAGCCTTCTTACAGATAAAACTGAACAAGGCTTTTGGCCAACGCAATACCATAGCTGTACTCACTACTAACTCACAGAAAATGTACTCACTATTGGCTGGGATATAAACAGACAAGTGGTTGAATAATCTGTACATCCTCAACCAAAAAAAAATAGGTAATTATGTGAAGTGATGGAAGTGTTAGCTAGCCTTATTGTGGTAATCATTTCACAATATATACCTGTATCAAATCATCACATGCACACCTTAAACTTTCATGTTTTATGTCAATTATATTTCAATAAAGCTGGCCAAATATATTGTACATCCAAGTTTGTGATCTAAATCCTGCATTCTCAATAGGGGAAAAATTTATTTTGATGTTACAGTACTGTGGTCTTCCAAAGCTCAACCCTATCGAACAAAATCTTATTCCTTAGGTTTTAATGGCAGGGTGGGGGGTGGGGGGTTAGGCAGCGATTAAGACAAAATGCCTTAAAGGTTCCTTAGACCCTGATAGTGAAAAAAGGGTTGAGAAACAGCCCAACCCAGGGTAAATCCAACTCTGTCCATCAATCATAGGAATAAGAATACCAGGAAATCCTTACAACCACATAGCTAGCTACTGCTTCATGCCCATCCACTCCCATAGCCCCACTGGTTCTGGGGCATCTCCAAGGCTGACCCATTTTGATCCCTCAGGAAATACAAAAAAAAAAAAAAAAATCACAATAATCCATTTAGGTCATTTGTGAACTCCCCAGGAGGTGTATCTAACCACAAAGGAGATGGTGGCATGGCAAATTGCTTTAAATTCTGTTTGGGCTCTAATAGAATATGAAATTGTTGACATGAAACTTGGGGAGGAGGAGAGAAAAACAAGGGGAAAATAGTGGGTGCTGCAGTATCTCTTCAAAAAACAGTAGTAACATTAAACAAAAAAGTTTCGTTAGCCCTGACCCACACTCAAGAATCTTCACACGCGGGGATAAAAAGATAAAAAGAAAAACATATTTCAGGTATAGAGGCAGCAATAGCTAGCCGCAATTTAAGAGGTAATTTCATTTGTGTTACTCTCGATTCTGAAAAACTAATATTATATCTATGGCAACCATATGTCCCTGATTTTCCACAACAATCCCAACTTCATGTAATTGTACTCTTCCCCCACCATCCCCAAAACAGTGATTCTTTAAATACAAAACTATGATCTCATCTAAGACTTTCCACACAAATCAATACCAGAAAATCCACTGTTAGACCCTAATACTTGGGGGCCAGGGGAGAGTTGGAAAAGCATATCATTCTAGTCATTTAAACGCAACTTAGTTGTAACTTCAGGATTCTAGTTACTGAAGAAAAGTTTAAAAAAAAAAAAAAAAAACAGGGACTTCCCCGGGGGCACAGGGGTTAAGAATCCACCTGCCAATGCAGGGGACACAGGTTCAAGCCCTGATCCAGGAAGATCCCACATGCTGCGGAGCAACTAAGCCTGTGCGCCACAACTACTGAGCGCCTAGAGCCCAAGCTCCATAACAAGAGAAGCCACCACAGTGAGAAGCTCGCGCACCACAATGAAGAGTAGCCCCAGTTCACCACAACTAGAGAAAGCCCATGCATAGCAACAAAGACCCAGTGCAGCCAAAAATAAGTAAATAAATAAATTTATATTTAAAAAAATAACAAAATGTTGAATTAATGTGTTTTTACCAATCCATATTTATTTTAGAGCTTCTTAATTATTCAGTACTTATAATTGTTTCTGTAGGCTTCCTCGCACAATATTTTTGATGAACAGAAATATCTTATATTTCAGACCACAACACAACTCTTTTGTACTTCATCCAACTACAAGGTATGGTGTTTGAGGGACTAGTGCTTTGTAGCTGACCCAACTGGACATGCCACCAAGTTACATGTAGATGAAGTACAAGAACAATCAGCCCAGAAAGAAAGTAGTGAAAGTAAAATATATCATGGGCAAAGTAAACTATACCAGAGTATCAAAAAGTTTAAAAGAATGAACACAGAAAGTAGTAAAATCTCTCAACCAATAAAAATCAATAGAGTCGCCCTCATTAGTTTCCAAAAGTTAAGGACAAAGGACTGGGTAAGTTATTTTAGAAAAGTGACACCTGTGTGATCAAAAGAACCTGGACTCCAGGAGGCAAACTCTTCACTCTGGGAGGTGAGGGTTGATCTTTTATGTTGTCATGGACATCATCAAGCTGGTGCCACCCAAGGCTATACAGAAGTACATCTCCTCCTGGAATGTTATATGAGGTGTGAGGGAGGAACTATTCAAGACAAAATGCCAGAGGGGGCTGCGATCTAAGAAACATAGTCATCTTGTACAAATGCCTTTGAACACTAACCAAAGACATGCAAAGACCTTTACCTACTCTACCCTCAACTTTTTTTTTGATTTCTTAGAGAAACAGTATTTAAAAAAAAACAAAGAAAATGAAAGTTGTAAATGGGGAAGAATCAAAGCCTACAATCCTCTTTAAAATTCCTGAATATGCATTCCAAAGAAAGGGGAGATGAGCATCAGGACAGGTACCAAGGTAGTTCACACTTTAGGAAGATCAGTACCAGCAGCAGCTCCTGGGGAAAGAATAGAAGGTGGACCACAGTCACCTCCCATTTGCCTCATTTTTCTTTATCAATTTTGTTCTTGGTTTTGTTTTTGCCCCCCAAACTAACAGAAGAAGGGAGGAACAGAGCATGGCCTCAAGAGTAGAGAGATAGGTAACCTGACCTCTTAAAGTCCCCTGCCAACAACTGAGTCCGGAGAGCTCATTCTGAGACTTAACTATTTAGCATTAAGAAAGCTCCCCTTTGTATATGGCACTGTAATAAAATAACAGTAATGAAGATGCCTTGCATCTACTGCCTTATACCTTACTTAAAGTGCTTAATGACTTTAATGGATTGAAGCATCCCTATGAGATCAAAGGCAGATATGATCATTTCCAGCCTACATAACAGAAAATCAAGGAAGGAAGGTTAAGTAACTTGACCAAGCCCCACTCATCAATACCCTGTTCTGATAACAGTTAAGAGGCTGCTGGAGGGCTGCTTAGCTCAATGTGCTGCTTAGATGGCTGCTCAGTGAAGTCTAATCCAAAATAACTCTCTGGTTTGGGAGTTACGGTGACACTGGCTTGAGAAAAGAAATCTATTTAAAGTTGATATCAGCGAGGTCCAAAGGGCCCCAGAGAATCTATCTGCAGACAAACTGATTTTTATATAAAGCAATATTCTTCCCTTCAGGTTTTAAGATCCACCCGCTGCCAAATATTACAATACAAAATTGCCTTGAGATAAGGGTGATTTTATGTGAAGTTGGAGAATAAACAAAATATACAGGATGAGGGGAAAGGAAAGAGATCCTATCAACAGGGTCTTCTCCAAACTGGTGGTGAGTGGAAGAAAACTGCAGAGCCTGTTACTTCCAGATGATAAAATCGAACCTTCCTACATCCCATTAAATCTGTTAAAGATGAACACAACACACCCAGCTAAAGAATGCTCAAGTATCGGGTCACAAAGGGCCGCAACAACATCTTTAACCATTACAAGGCCCGAAGTTTGAAACTGCAGAGCTGCACATGCATTTGGTCATGTTCATGTTTATGTACATCATGCCCTCCTGCCATAAAAAAAATCAATCCCCACTGGAAGACTGTACCAGGGGAAAAAAAATAACCTCATCCTAACATGAAATCTCTTTATTACTTATTTATTTGGGTTACCAAGTATGTGATCAGAATTAAAATAAGAGCTGGGATTGGTTCCTAATAAAAGTTAACCTTGCTCTCTTTCCCACCCACACGAAAGTAATTCTGTTTAGAAATCTTCCCTTTTTTGGCTCCAACCCATTCTTTGGGGTGTGTAGTTCACTCACTGCCAGTAATTGCTTCCATACAATACCCTGTTTTAAAACATGTTTGCATACTTACGATGATGCACTATACTTATATTACATTTAAAAATCCAAACAGGCTTACAGATGTTATTTTCTATACTAAGAAACAGACTACGCATGGTGTCCCAAAGTAACAACCAGAAAAAAAGTGACCTCAATTTCATCTCCCTCCCTCTCTCTCTCTCCCTCTCCCTCTCTCTCTGAATTTTTGGCCTCCTGAACTTTTCTTTTAATTAATTGGAAGCACAAACTCATTCATCTGGGAAGAAGCTCAACCTAAAATCTGTGATTAGGCCATGAGTATATTCCTGTCATGTACCCAAATTAATATTACCTAGGTCAGTATGCAATAAATTCTGTTGGCTAATAACCATTGCACTTAGGGCAATTTCATTTGCCCTTTTATAAAACTCACCTTTAATGTAACAAAAATAGAAAAATCCTATGATAATTGTGGCTCATATTTCCTTCCTTAAAATGACTAATACAACATTTTCAACCCATCTATGTTATTAATGTAGAAGTATACAAGTTGGTGTGATTTTATTTACCTGTATATACATACAATTCTTTTTCTTAATAAAAAGCAAATTCTCTTTCTGCTTTAAAAACAGAATTGTAAGATTTGGCATCTAAATTTGCTAAATTCAATTTGTTCTTCATGGCTCAGTGATTTCAGAAATAGGTTAATTTTCACTGTCCCCCTTCCACAGATAAGCTTATGGTCAATAAAGAAACTCAAAATTCTCCCCAAAATGAAAAGAAAAAGGAGATGAGGAAGGGGGAAGGTGGTAAAGGGAGGGGGAGATATCCTCTTTGGAAGCTTATGTGTCACATACTCTGATTTTTGGAAGGTAGTACCTTTTATTTTGGCTCTTGTTTAGGGCAAGGTAGCAACTCTTTGGAGTCAGAGAAGGGATAAAAAAGCTAAGGATTAATTTTTGTATTATTCAAGCTCTACCATACACAAATATATACTCTAGTTATAGTATATGTTGAAACCATACTATTCCAGACCTATTTGGGGGATTTTTGTCCCCGATATGAGGAACACACATGTATATACACACAAAAACACACAGTAAACAAATCCATCAACTTTAAGGAGGCTTTCTAGTATCATATTGTGATTTTATAAATGAAAAATGTGATTGGATTTGATTCTGAAAGCGGCCCCTAACAATGCACTAATTTGCTTAACATACACATATGAAATTTTAGACCTATTCTCCAGCAGCAAAAACCCACCCCTGGAAAAAGGGATAAAAGCTAAATTTTGCTTTCAAAACATACAAAAAAGGTATTACTCAACATTAAACTATTATTAAGTTATTACTAACATTTTAGTCAAAAAAAACTAGTGCCTTTCAAAAGAAATGACTGACTTCAGAAAAGCTGAAATATGCTCAGGTATTGAAATGCACAGAGTCACAGAATCACCACCTGGCCCCCTCCAAAACTTAATATTTAAACAAACACCAATACTCTTCTGGTAAAAGTAACAGGTTTTCTCCCATGGGCTATAATTATTCACAGACGATGCCTTAATTAAAGCTGGGCAATGAAACCGTGGATTAAGTTGAGTGCGTCAAATCAAAAAACTTACCTCTTAGCACAACAGAGCGCACTCATAATTTCTTAATGTGTCCTGTTAGATCGACATATTAGCAGAGATGTAAGTGATACCACTTTTCAACGTTAACTGTGAATTTTTTCACTTTTAGTGCTTTCTGTCCCAATTTAATGTTCTTTTAATGTAGTTTTTCCCGTGTGATGTATCATATTTATCTCTGCAGCCATCCATCACTATTTTCTTTAACTGAGGTT
This sequence comes from Mesoplodon bidens, assembly GCF_964165515.1. Classification (NCBI taxonomy): domain Eukaryota; kingdom Metazoa; phylum Chordata; class Mammalia; order Artiodactyla; family Ziphiidae; genus Mesoplodon; species Mesoplodon bidens. The sequence goes on along the minus strand of NC_138162.1, from coordinate 62,379,115 downwards.
AATTTCTTTCAACTTGGGGGAAGGTGGGAGGAATGAGGGGAACCCTCCTTCTGCAGCTCTGGGCACAAAGGGCATCACAGCTGCTGATTTTGTAGTCATGAAGCCTGATTTTCAGGAGGCTGAAATTCCTCAAATCCACCCTACTGCCCTCCAATCTGGACCTAAATCAACAATCTACTGGTATGGGAACCCAGTTCCCACCCAGAACCACTTAATGAAAAATTTCTATCTACCTAAAATCCCTCCAGCTGCAACCTAAGTCCTTTTGTTTGTTTTCACACTCATATGGCTAACAGCTGGTACCACCTTCCATGTAAAATTATTTCATGTGTTTGAAAACAGGGATTAACTCATACCTTGGTCTTTTATTTCTCCAAGGCACAAAAACCAGTTCATTTCTCAAATCTTATATACCTTTTCTACTTTTACCTCTGGCGTCAAGAGTCCTGTTGGCGTTTGGGATAATCAAGTGGCCAGAAAAAAGTGAGATGCATTATAAAGGTTGGGGAAAGGGTTACTCTTCTGCTCACCTTAGAGCCTAGTGAGGGGAACTTAGGATGGACTCTGGCAGAAGGCTGGCTGGAGGCTGTCCTCCTATGAACCATGGGGGCAGAAAGAGCTCCCCCACCCAGTTTTTGGAGTGGACCAGAGGAGGAGGGAGACCTCCCACATGTAAATGTAGAGCCTGAACATTTTAAAAGTCACCTTTAAAAAGAGACAGACGCTAGGCAAAGGGTTTTCTCTCTGGGTGTTAATAATACTTGGCTACCATGCATTTGTATAGCACAATTTACCTGCGCATCTCTTCATAATATACCTCATTCCCTGAGGAGTCTGGGATGGTCTTGGGGGTGAAGAGAGGGACGGAATCCACTGCCAAGCTTAGCCCAAAACACTGGGTGGTGAATTCTCTCCATATTACAAGCCAGAAGTAACTATTTGATTTAATCTCAAGCATCCATTAGCTGCCTGATACTCAACAGGCATGTAATGAGTGTTAACTGAACTGATAATTGGAGGTGGGGGAGTGGGGATCTTCTTGGCTTGGGCAGTCCTCAGTGAGGAGGGGGCTAGACGATGCACAAAGAAAGAACACGATGGGTTCTAAGGATGGCCCATCAAAGGGATTGGGGAGCCAAAATGAAAGAAGACCCCAATCAGGCTAGTGAAATGGGCCAGGGAGAAGTTGTCTGTAGAGCTGAGCCCTTCAGGAGATCAATGCTGAGGGCAGGGACAGCTGCAGAGTAGAGTCAGCCGTCAGAGTTGAGGGAGATGAGAGGCCAAAGGAGACGGGGGTGGGACTATGACAGCATCCTGTGCTCTGCCAAGAAGGTCAGATTTTATCCATAGGGTGCACAAAGTTTGCTGCGTTCTATTTTTCCATATTATTATTGATGTTTTCAAACATATACAAATGTAAATAGTATAATAAGCCCCCTGTGAACCACACCACCAGCTTCAACAATTATCAGTACATGGTCAGTCTTGTTTCACCTATACTCTTCCCTAATCCCCTTAACCTCCCTTGTCCACCGGATAATTTTAAAGTAAATCCCAGACACAGTATCATTTCAGTAGCGAAGGCTTTTAAGACCTTACACAATCAGATCTATGTTTCAGAAGGACTACTCATTCAGGGCAAGAGGCGAAAAGATCAGTTATGTGCTTTTGGCAAGGAAGTTATTAACAGCCCACACCCAGAGGCGAAAGGAAAGGTGTGGAAGTGATGGGAGATCCCAGGGAATCTTCTCCTGAAGAGACTGTCCTACACAGAAGATGGCACCTGATAGGGGAGTTCAGGAAAATTTGGGAGGAACTGAGGCTCACTGGGTTTGATGAAGACAATGAATGGAGACATTGATTAAGAATTAGAGGGCTTCCCTGGTGGCGCAGTGGTTGAGGATCCACCTGCCGATGCAGGGGACACGGGTTCGTGCCCCGGTCCAGGAAGATCCCACATGCCACGGAGCGGCTGGGCCCGTGAGCCATGGTCGCTGAGCCTGCGTGTCCAGAGCCTGTGCTCCGCAACGGGACAGACCACAACAGTGAGAGGCCCACGTACCGCAAAAAAAAACAAAAAAAGAATTAGAGGGGGATGCATTGGGAATTTGGGATTAGCAGATGCGAACTATCATACAGAGAATGAATAAACAAGGTCCTACTGTATAGCACAAGGAACTACATTCAGTATCCTGTGATAAACCATAATGGAAAAGAATATGAGAACGAATGTATATACATGTATAACTGAATCACTTTGCTGTACAGCAGAAATTAGCACACTGTAAATCAACTATACTTCAGTAAAAAATTTTTTTAAAGAATTAGAGAAAAGGAGGAAATGCAGAGTTGGGAAGATATGTTTAGTGTTTGGTTCAATAGGTGTACTGGACATGTAGGTAGAATAAATCAAATGTTAGAGCCGAAAGAACTGTTGTAGAAGAAGATGAGGGGGGAAAAATCCATCTGAATTCACTGTTTGAAAAACAGACTTGTGCCTGGGATAGGTACCAGAGAGACAAAGAAAGTCCCTACCCTCAGGGAACTTTCAGTCCAGTTGGAGAAAGACAGATTGTCCACACAGCAAAGAGAAATCAGGATTCGTGTTTTAAAAGAACATTTATCAAAAGAGGGGTGTGCCTTGAAGTAGTGAAGATTGAGCTAGGATCTGAAGGAGGACTAAATTTAAACTGGGTTAAGATCTCAGAGAATGGCAGAAAGCAGAACACTAAGAAATGGGGGCGCGGGCGGACAGCGAGCAAGTGAGGAGAGAAGCGGGGGCGGGGGGTGACTGAGGAGGAGACAGGGGGCAAACTCTCAGGTTTCTGACTGCCAGAGACCTGCAGTGGGGAGCAGTGGAAGAGGATTTAAGTAAAAAGCTTTGCACCCAGGTGATACCAACGAAAGCAAGGGGCTTTCTTCGAGCATTACCCACAGGACCCTGGAAAAGTCTAGTACCTGTTCAAATCGGTAGCTTAAACTTAAGTCAGCTTAACATCTATGTATGGTTTACACAGGCAGCACATAACTAAATAATTTTGTAACTCTTCCTTTCAGTGTTCTGACATGCCCACAGGTCTGCGAGCTTCAGGGGGACCATGTCTGTCCCTGTCACTGCTGTACTCTAGGTTCTAGCACAGCACCTGGCATAAAGAAGATGGCCAATAAACAACATGTGCATGTGCTTCAGAGACATTATCTCATTTACTAGTCACAATACCGACTTAAATAACGGGGATCACTCTTCCTCATTTTACTGATAGGGAAAGGGCCAACAGAGTCACCTGGCTAAGTAGGTGGTAGGGTCAGATAATAAACCCAAAGGACTAGGAAACAGTCACTATACAGGTATGAGAGCCAAGGGAAAGGGGAGTGAAGCTCAGGAAGGCCACACAGCTCATGATGTGATTTCAAATAATAGTAAAGGGTATGACCTTGGTAACAAGACCAGGCTTGGATCTGAAAAACCCAGCACTGTCCCTTATTAGTGACACAGTTTCTTCATCTGTAAAAAGGAGAAAAGCAGTCTCCACTTCACCAGCTTAACATGAAGACTAGATGATGATTCATATAAAGCGTCTAACACAATCCCTGGCACACGATAAGCATTCGATCACCGTGACCTCTTACTACAGTCATGTGGATGGAGCTTCGTGGACATTGAAGCTTGCTGTGATGCTGAGAAAATCCTGGTCCTGATGACCCTCTACACTTAAAACAAGATTTTTCAACACAAGCTACTGCCAAAATAAGAAATCTTTCAACAGACTGTGGAGGACAAGGGGCTTCCGGGTACCTGAGATCAAAACCAAAGTTCTAATAATTGCTATTCCAGAAGTTCACTAAATACTCTTATATGGCACTCAAGGTTTAGGTTTAAAATGTGTGCTCATTTTCGTCCAGAGACAGCTACAAGTATGGACATAATATGTGTCACAGTTGGCCTGCCTAGCGTATCCTTCATGAATAGTCAGCAAAAAAGATAAGATTTTAAAGGCCCACCAACAGCAATACATGAACTATAATGACAAGACAAAGGTTCACTCCAAAGGACACTCAACTTGATAAAGGTGTCACTCTTCACAGTTACACCCCTACCGTGTATATTTTTCTCATGAAAGGATATATTTAACACTTTCTTCAATTTTCCCCAGAAATGAATCTTTTGTTAAATGACAGATAAACTTCACCAAGAATTTTAACACTGATTTTATTACCCTCACCACCCCAATCCTCTATAAAGAGGCAACATTTCCAACATGAAAATATTTTAGCTTTTTAAGTTAAAGTAGTATCTTTGCCATTGTTTGGCAGTGGGGGCGGGGAGGAAGGCAGAGAGAACAGTGGGGACTAGAAATGGAAAAAGAATTTTTAAATCCCCGTTGCACTATCTACCAGATGTAAGTGAATAATAACTAATATGTCTGCAGCCTCAGCCTTAATCTTAAAACAAATGATAGTATTCAAATATAATATTTCACACATGCAGACTGATAACAGGTTTTTCCCTTCCTTATTTCTTGAAGAGTCTGTGAACGACACAATACAGAGTACAATGTATTTAATGAAAGGTTTCCAGGCTGATTTCCCTATAGGTTATTTTCTTTCTTTTCTCTGGAACCCACACGCAGGGTATACTGCAGGGACCAGGGGTGTATATAAAAATAAACTATGAGCCAGTATCAGAACTGATACCCTTTCTCCTACAGGGGCAAGTGAATTATTAGATCTGTGTCATGAGTGTTTTTTTTTAATATGCCATTGTTCCCACTTGAGCACATTAAATTTTCCATATCCACTTTTAAACCAATATAACCTTTTTTTCCATGTTCATAATGTTCATGCTGTACATTAACAGGCAGAAAATCCAATAGCTTAAGTCATCATATTGTAGTTATATGTAAAGCTTGGTGGATGAAAACCTTTTGCATTTTCCCCCTCTTTGAACAGATGCTATACTGGAGTTGGCTGAAACCCTAGGAAAAAAATTATACCTCATGGGAAACTGTGCTAATATTTTTTTTCTTTTATGATTGATCACAAATCCATTTTGAACATTACACATTTTTTTAAAGTTTATTATAACTCTGGTTCAACATCTTCTAGCCCAACAAATTGAAGGTGTTGGAATCTTTTGGTCTGGAAGATGCAATTATTTTTGTACTAGTGCACATAAACAGGGAGGACTGGATCTTAGGTATGAGTTATACATTCCTGTACAAAATAATTGTATATTCTATGAAGACTGATTCCTTTTCTGGAGAAATATACAACAACACAAGGGAAATCTTGTACTAGCAGCATAACTGAAGTGGCAAGATACAATATTAGAAAAACAGAGCTACTTTCATTACTGTGATGCTGTGTGTCAGAATGTCTCTCCTTAATGAACCTGTTTGCAATAAGACTCCGGGTGCAAAGAGGCTATTTAGAGAGACTATTGTGTCTATAGTGAGTCCTTCAAATATCTTCCCACCATTAGACATGCCGCACTGACCAATTCTGTCCTGATTGCTGTTCTTTTTACTATCAAGGGAGATTCTTGTCCAGACAGACAGATGGATCAGACACTGCAGTTCATAAAATGTTTACACTGTACACACACACACACACAGTGGTACAAGCTCCAGCGCTCCAGATCACACAGTTGAATGTGTCAGTGTCACATGAAGGTTTATGACGTTCCAATATCAACGAAAGGATTTAAGTTAAACTTTGGTCGTCCTGTCAACCTGTCACTCTCAACAAAAAGCCTTTTTACCCCCTCTCTTTTAGTACATGCCCATGCCCATTGCTCACATGGGAACACTTCAGGGAAACATTTTCTGTGTCCTAAGGTTTCTCACTCTGTTGAGATTTTTCTCCCAACTGCTGACAAGAAAAGAGGACCACACATGTCATACCATCCAAAAAAAAAAAAAAAAAAAAGAAAAGGGTGAGAGAGAACACAATAATAATAATAAAAGAAGAATCAAAAAAGGCTTTCTAAAAACATTTTAAATTCCAACTCACGGTGACAGGCTCAGAGGACAAGAGACTTGTCTCTACAATATAACTGAAGCATCTCTGGCTGAATCAGCTGCCTTTTAACCAAGTCTAAACATGAGAGGCTGAGGTGCTTAGCAGAAACTTCCTGTTCATCTTAGTCTGTACTAAGTTCTTATCAGCTACCAGGCGTGGCTGTAGCCTCACCTTTCACTCACCTACATGCCAAGTAATCCTCTACAAAAGTCCTTTCCTCTTGTGCTTTTTCTAATAGCGTATCCTTCCTATTCAAATACAAATAATATGCCTGCCAGAAAAGGCCTTATACATCTCTCCCATCTCAGCTACCAGGAAGAAAGAACTTCCATTCGCTAATAAGTGTAACCACTACTAGTTACATGTGAAAAGGAAACAGAGAATTACACACCGAACTAACCCTGGATCCAATGAATCAAATGCACCCAACTATAGTTTCAATTCCCATTATTTTAAAATTTCTCTCTCACCTCCTCCTTCCTTCTGGGCTCAACCTTATATTCTCGAAGGTTGAGAATACAGGCCGTCTCGAAGACCTGACATACAGACCATCACCTGTCCTGTAGCTCTGATTTTCAAAGCCATTTGGAATATCTGTGATTTCAAGATATTTCCTCATCCAACTTCTAAAACCCCATGGTGATAAAACCTTAAAATAATGCCTCTATTAAAGCTACTTTGAACATTTATTGAAAACAGATAAGCCTTTCTTAATTGAGATATCTGACATCGTGAACCTGTTTAAAAAACACTTTGAGGATTTGTCTGCAGATTTAGGAGGTGAAGGGAAAGGAGAAGTCTAGCAGCAATCACTTTTTTTCTGCAAGCAAACTCAGACTGTAAGAGATTTAAGGAAACTTGTCTTGGCCCAAACAATCCAGGACCCTAGTCTAGGACTCCAGATGCCTTGCCTACTGCTCTTGCTCACACCAGGCTGTAGCTCTGTATCCAGTAACCTTTCCGTATTTTGCCAATAAAGGGTTTTGTTTGCTTTTTAAACAAGTGACAGCTCTACTAAAATATGCTCAGTTATATCTGCCATGTGTACTGGTGTAAAGAGAAAAAGACTATAGATAATTACAAAGAGTATAGAGAATCCAAAAATGATTTCTGTGTTCCAATCTCAAAGTATGGTCTCAGGACCAGCAGCATCAGCATCACCTGGAGGCTTATTAGAAATGCAGATTCTCAGGCTGTATCCATGGTCTACAGAATCAGAAAAACTAGGGGTAAGGCCCAGCAGTCTGTGATTAAATGAGATCGTCACGTGACTCAGATGTATGTTCAAATTTAATAACCCCGGCTCTCAAATATACAATATGATTTACATAGCTTCCTATTAAAATTATTTAAAATGGCTAATGCTCCTTAAGGACATAATCAACTGTCTGTAGGCCAAAAAAAAAAAAAAAAACAGACTTAAAAGGAGGAAAACAATCCAGGATGAAAAATCCCAGTTTAGGAATATCCCAGTTTAGGGCAAAAGAAAGCATAAATATGTGTCTTTTGATTGAACTATACAATACAAACCACTCCACTGATTCTTTTATTTGGAAGAAAGTAAGCACTCTCTTTTAGATTAATAAAATCAGCTATTTAAATAAACCCCAATTTTAGATGAGGTGATAGAAAATATAATGGCAACAAATTCATAAACTTAGTCATAAGGATCCATGGCAAAAGGGAAAGAGATGTTAACCAATATGAAGTGATAATTATTCGAAAGTTATAGCTCAGATAGGACAGTAGTATGCACCAAAGTGAAAATATACCATTTTGTCAAGGTAAATGGAGGTAGGGATATGAAGAAATTAGAAAACTAGCACCAAATTAAGAGCAAAATACAGACATGAACAGAGAGAGAGTACGCCCTGTGGGTGAGAACGTTACAAACGATCTGTGAAAAGTTAAGAGGGGCAAGTTTGAACTGGATCTGGCATTAAACCTCAGGGAAATTACTTCAAGAGAACTGTTAACTCAGGAGGTAAAAAGCGTATCAGAATCATCATGACTTCAAAATCAAAGCCAGCACTGTTTATAACGACCAGAAGTTAGATAAAACCTAAATATCCATTCAAAGACGACTGGTGACAGTCATCACGGTCCTCCCATATAATGGCCTTCTATGAGGCCATAGAAAATTGTATAACAACCGTGATACTAACATTGAAAAACACCTACATTGGCAAGTGGAAGAAGCAAACATCCAACTTCTTTTTCAAAAAATATGGGCACATATATGTGTATATACAAAGAATAAAGTCTAGAAAACCATAAACCACAATGACCATAGCAGGTACCTGGATTGCAACTTAATTTTATCTTCTTCTCCCTATTTCCTGAATTTTCTTGGTTTTTGAATGAACAATAATTATTCACATAATGAGGAAATCATAAAGATACAGACACGTAAATGTTTTAGGAAAAAAGGAAATAAATGAGAGATTGTCTTTTTATAGGCAGGGACCCAAGGAAGTACTGCTGGTTAGCAGAGGTTTTAAAGAACTAATAAAATTCCAGAGTCTTCACAAAACCAGAATTCAGAAACAAATATATGGATTTTAGAAGGAAAAAAAACCCTAAACTATAAGTAATCATCATAATGTATTGATCCCTCTTTTCAGCAAAAAAAGAGAAGGGGAGGATATCAAACTCACCTAAACCACTACATTCAAATAATAATCCAAATGAAAAGGACATAGTTTACTAAGCACATATTATGTGCCAGATACATTCACATAATATCTCCTTAACCTTCACAGCAACTTGCAAGGTATCATCTCATTTTGCAGAAAAGAGGCTGAAAGGAAACAAGCACGTTTCTGATACATAGTGGACCCCAGAGCTCATGAGACCTTTCTACTTCACCAGGCTCCAAAAGGGGTCCTTAACACACAGTTCTTGAAGTGATGAAAGATAAAGTTGAGTGTAGCCAGGTAAGAACTTCAGAAAGGACTCTATTATCCTTTGTTAAACACAAAACCAGTACCACAGAATAGGAGGGGTGGGGGAAGGCAGCAAGGGCCTGATGTGAGGACTTCAGACTCCTGAGAGAAAATGACATTTTTAGAAATGCTCCTTTTTCGCCTGCTTTAGGGGATGGTAGTGGTAATACAATGGCCAAACAAAAGATGTTGCTTAGATAATTTACCAGACATACGGAGACATGAGCAGGTTTAAGAAGTATCCAGATGCAGGTAGAACTGACACAATGTACTGATGGATGGGATATTCTTCCTTAGACCAAACAACCATGTGAACTTAATTCTAAACTTATTTACATCCTCCTTCACCACTAACAAACTTTGAAGGCATCTCCAATTTGGAATCTTGTGACTTCACTTCTTAGTTTTTGCCTTTGTAATACAAAGCTACCCAAATGCATTTAGACATTATAAAGTATTTGTTCCATCAACTGACAGATTGATAAACAAAAAATGTGATATATACTACATACAATCGAGTACTGTTTGGCAAAATATGGATGAATCTTTAAAATATAAGTGAAAGGACTTCCCTGGTAGTACAGTGGTTAAGAATCCGCCTGCCAATGCAGGGGACACGGGTTCGATCCCTGGTCCGGGAAGATCCCACATGCCGCGGAGCAACTAAGCCCGTGGGCCACAATTACTGAGCCTGCGCTCTAGAGCCCGTGAGCCACAACTACTGAACTTGCGTGCCACAACTACTGAAGCCCGTGTGCCTAGAGCCTGTGCTCCACAACAAGAAAAGCCACCACAATGAGAAGCCCACGCACCACAATGAAGAGTAGCCCCCGCTTGCCGCAACTATATGCCGCAACTTCGCGCATGCAACGAAGACCCAACACAGCCAAAAACAAATAAAATATAAGTGAAAGAAGACACAAAATATCACATATATTAAGATTCCATTTGTATGAAATGTCTAGAATAGGCAAATTCATAGAGACAGAAAGTACATCAGGAGTTCTCCACAGCTGCAGGGGGTTGGCAGTGTCTGTGTGTTGGGGAGGGGCGGTGATAGTTAAAGGGTAGAAATTTCTTTTCGAGGTGATAAAGATGTTCTAAATTTGATTGTGGTGATGGTTACACAACTCCAAATACGCTAATAAATGTTGAAACGGTAAAAACATCCTAAGTAGGTAAACTGTACAGTATGTGAATATATCTCAATAAATCCATTATTTTTTAAGTCTTTTTTATTTTGAGGGGCTATTTATAGAGTACAATGCTCAAGTCTAAGGTAGACACAGGATGAGCAAATGAAGACAATAGGACTTCAGCACTAAAACAGTACAAAAATCTACAAAATATAAAACCCCCAGTGGTTCCTTTCTTAGCATCTCCTACTTGGTTCTATGCAAAATCTCCCTCTTGACATCTTTAAGAAAAAATGCTGACTTAAGAAACAATTTCATTTTTCCTTTGGTTCTTAATTCCAGAGGTATTTATCTAATAAGATATATTCTGAATCACAAACCAGAAGTTTATTTAATCATGCAGTTAAAGAACACTCCCTAAAAGAGATTTAATTCCTCTGTTTAAAAAAAAAATTCTCTGGATAAAACATTTCTAGACATGTGAGTACTCTAAAAAAATTGGATAGAATAGTTTCACATTTTTATCAGCATTTAACACTAGCCTTACTTTGCATGTCCAGCCACAATAACATCAATTGTAACTTATGCTTTTACTTGTATGGGAATATATGGGATATAATGGGAATCACTGCCAAATGTGCTCTTCAAGCAGGTGTCTTGGAGACCACTGGTCTAAATGCCAAAGATCTAAAGATTTAAGCCCTCATGTCCTCAGAGCTGTAATGCTTTTCAGGGGTGTTGGTGATAAACGAGCAGTTCATATCTACAAAAAAAAGCAGGGGCGTGGAAGAAAGGAAATACCTTTTTTTACCCTAGGGAAATAATCATAGACTTAATCAAAAGTTTAAATACAAATACATTCTATCACAACAACATTTAAAATTGCCAAAAGTTAGAAACCTACATTTCCAATAATAGGGGTTCTATAAATAAATAACGGTTCGTGTCAGAATACTATTCGGCCATTAAATATGCATGTTTTACAAGTAACCCAAAGGTATGAAGGACCATTAATGTGACTTTTGCAAAATATCAGTTGCAAAATAGCATATTCAGTATCATTTCAATTTTATAAAATTAAAGATGCATACGAAAAAATCTGAAATGAGAGTTACAAAATGACAAGTAAGATTATCTCTAGGTAATATGGTTATGAATGATTTTTCATTTTCGGTAGTTACATATAATTCAAATTTTCTAAAATAATTATTTCTGTTATAAGGGATGGGGACTCATACAGTAAGTTTGTAGTCATTTCTCATCTCCTCATCAAAGTAAACCACAAAATAAAAATGTTCTGATCCAAAATGAGAGAGTTCTGGTGATCTGAGTTTTGGTTGCCTGAAGTTTTAACATACTAGTCCCTCTAATGTGCCGAGTTCTCTCTTTACTCTGGGCTTTTATCAGAGCTGTTCCCTGCACCAAGAACATTTTTAGTCACTCTTCCTAGACCACTTCATCTGGCTAACTTAGAAGAATAAAGAGGCAGAGATGTCACTTCCTCCAGCACGACTCTGGCACTCACTCCTCCTGTGTGTGCTGATGGAACCCTGGGATTAGGGCTCGAGGGCATTTATCACATGGTACCATGGTTGCCTAGTTTCATATTTTTCTCCCCTACTAGACTCTAAGGTACTTTGAGGGCAAGAAAAGAAATGTTTCTGTTTTGTTCAGCATTACACCTGCTATAGTTCATAGCACATCATATAAATTTGATAAATATTTTGGGAAAAAATGAATTTATGTATTAATGGATGAATAAAGAAGTAAACAGTCTGTCAGAGAAGTGAAGCACGCCTAATTCTTAGAAGCCTTTTCTCTGCAGTAAACCAGGGGTGTGTGTTTCATGTAATGGAAACATCAGAGTGCAGTCAGTTAGTACTTTAAGGAAAAGACAGATCTTATGTGGCTCCTGCTTTCAGAGTCCGTGTGCCTAGAGCCCGTGCTCCACTACAAGAGAAGCCACCGCAATGAGAAGCCCACACACCACAATGAAGAACCGCCCCAGCTTGCCACAACCAGAGAAAAGACCATGCACAGCAACGAAAACCCAATGCAGCCAAAAATAAAATAAATTTATTAAATTAAAAAAAATAGAATTATACCATATTTCCTGAACTTGGTTCCTAAAGATCAGATTGATTCAGAAGTTGCTTTTATTCATAAGCTTGGAAAAAGTAAATAAAACAGGGCTTCCCTGGTGGCGCAGTGGTTGAGAGTCCGCCTGCCGATGCAGGGGACAGAGGTTTGTGCCCCGGTCCGAGAAGATACCACATGCCGCAGAGCGGCTGGGCCCGTGAGCCATGGCCGCTGGGCCTGCGCGTCTGGAGCCTTTGCTCCGCAACGGGAGAGGCCACAGCAGTGAGAGGCCCGCGTACCACAAAAAAAAAAAAAAGTAAATAAAACATTCTGCACATTGCTCACCATAAATCTTAACTTACCACTGAAATTAAATCTAAACACAAACATAACCCTAAAACCTCCTCTAACCCCACAAATACTCAGACAATCAAAATCTGATTTCTAGGACAGCAGTTTTACTATGTGAGTACAATATTTACACAGAAGAGATAAATTATGCAAATCACAATGATTTATGCTTGCTATATCTAAGCTTACTCTTGGTATATTACAAGGTTCAAGAGTCTACAAATTTACTCAAAACTCAGGTTGTCTAATGAAACAATTATACCATTTAGGACACTTTTAGTACTGATTTAGATTTAAGATCTACTTGCGAAGGCTGATCAAAGCTTCAAACAATATGCACTGCTTTATATTATCTACTTAGCACTTGATTGTAATAGCTATACAACAAATTCAAATTAAAAATTAATTCACAAATTAAACTCCTACTTTACTTAAACCACTACTATATTCACCTTCCTTCCATGCTATCTAGAAATGTCTTTTAAAAGTAATTCAAATGAAATATCACAGCTGTTTTTAAAACTAGAGCAATCACTACTAATCTTAGTTATGCAACCGCCCAATTAGCCATGAGTAAATTTTCAAAAGTAAATTTTCCAGATATAAATTTTAAAATTCATTTAAAATTTTTAAAGGTTTCTTGACAGATATATTAAAGCACTGGAAGATTTTTTTAATAATTAAAAATTTCAAATACAAAGAGATTAGTACATCTCAACTAATAGTGGACGAGCATCCGATTTCCTTTTTCTAGTGAGTTTGACAAAAAATCAAAATTTTTGGTTAAAACAAGAAAAAAAAATCCTATGCAAAGAATGGAAGAGAGCATCACAGGAATAAGAAACAAATATGATTATCTTTTCAGTCCAGCTCCGGGTGTGGTAGGGAAGACAGATAATTAGGGTTTAGCGTGCCTGGCAGGGTGCTTGTGCAGCTCTCTGTAATCATCTAGTGCTACTTTCTTCACTAAGTACTTAACACCTACCACTACTAAAAATGAACAGGACAAAGCACTTTCAAAACTTTTTAAATCTAGTCTGGAGTATCATACAACCATACAAATAACTGTCTTACAAGGCACAAAGCATTAAGTGCCTTAAGAAAAAGACTGCAAAAAAGGAGGCATACCCAGGAACTGATATGGCTAAAACACAATATAAAAAGTGTCAAGGAGAGACTGAGGTGGAAAGATATGCTGGTCTCCTCTCAAGGAGGACCCTGAATATGGAAGTAAGGGCTTGTCCCTGAATAGAGAAGTAAGGGCTTATGCTGATCAGAGAGACTGCAATGAATGAAGTTTGGGGGCTGAGTAGTGACAATGAGATGTTTTTAAAAGCCTCCGATCCCAAGGAGTAGAGTGTCCTGGAGGGAGCCTGAAGGTGAACTGACCAGTTACTGCAGCCAGCTTGTGGTATGGCAGTGAGACTGAAAAGCAGCAAAAGAGTGATTGTTCACTTTATAAACCATCTCTCCCATCCAACTCAACAGTAGTCATGAGACTTTTTTTTTTTTTAAAGGAGAGGATAGTTCCAAGAGACAATGCACACTAAAACAGTCAACTTCCAGGTTGTGGCAAATGATGGGAGTGGGAAGAAAACAGGATGAAAAAGATCACTCGGGTGGTTCAGGACTGTGAGACCAGAAGAATGACGGTCACTCCTAGAGGTGGAGTAAGGTTTATGTGTGTGTGTGCTTGTGCTACAAAGCATTTCACAGAGGCAGCTTTCTGGTGTATTTTTTGAAAAGGGAATGTGCTTGCACATTAGAGATGAAGAACTAGAACCTTAAACTCACCTTTGCCAAACCCAGCTCTCCTCTAGGTGAGGTTAATCTGTGCCAGCTGCAATGTAAGACTAGACTACCCAAGCCCTAAGATATCTCTCCAGCAACGTGTCTTGTTGAGGCCTTCACCTCCTGATTGACACGATGGATGAGCAACTGCTCTGCATTTTCAGAGGCCAGAATTAGAAAAACTGAAAGAAGTTACCCTGCAGCTGGAAGGCCAGAGAAAGTAATTGGATCAGGTGACTAATTCAGGTGATAGAAGCTCTTGCTATGTATTTCTTGAAAGGAACAACTCAAGGAGATGCAGGTGAGGTAAGGTCTAAAGCTTACACACTTTGGGGGACCCTCTTTAAGAGAGAGCATGCAAAAACACATGCACCCTTTACAAAAAGAAATGATCTTGAGAACACATTTGCTGGGGCCCTTCCCAGGGCTTTGGAGGAAAAGTCTCCTCTGTGCACAAGCCCCACATTCAGAAAAACTGCAGAGCTCAAGGGCCATTTGAGGGCAATCTCAGGAATCCCAGACACTCCTGTTGTGACAAGAAGAAGCAAACTTTCCTGGACAGCACAAAAAGAGTTAAAACTATCCAAGAAAACACAGGCAAAAAGAGATGAGAGGCTTAGACTCACTGATTACTCTTATAAGGATCTCATTTGACAGGGGTAAGATACAAAGAAAGCGTGTGCCAGTTTTTACAGAAAACATATGGGAACTTACCTGGGGAAATTTTGCTTTCTCTTAACAGAACAAGGAGTCTTTTCAGGTATTCTGAGTTGAAACTGAGAAGGGCATTTTTAATTACAGTAAATGTGGAGAAAGAGTAAGCCACAGGAGAATGGTGACCATAATGCGTTAACATTCAACTTCATTCCTGGGTTGGGTGGATGGAAGAGACTAGAACAGGAGCTATATTTTTACATACAAAGACCCACTATACAAGGAAGGAGAGAAGGAAGGGAGGGAAGAAGGGAGAAAAGGAAGAAAGAATAGAGAAAAAACAGAAGAAAAACATCAGTCTCTCGACTTGAGTAAGTCTACAAGAGGCACTTTCTTTAAAGAAAGGTTACAAATGTCACAGCAAATTAACTTATCCCCCAAATTTTGGCTCCTCAAAATAAAATTACAGGGCTTCCCTGGTGGCGCAGTGGTTGAGAGTCCGCCTGCCGATGCAGGGGACACGGGTTCGTGCCCCGGTCCGGGAAGATCCCACATGCCGCGGAGCGGCTGGGCCCGTGAGCCATGGCCGCTGGGCCTGTGCGTCCGGAGCCTGTGCTCCGCAACGGGAGAGGCCACAACAGTGAGAGGCCCACATACCGCAAAAAATAAATAAATAAATAAATAAATAAATAAATAAATAAATAAATAAATAAAATAAAATAAAATTACAAAAAGTATGACAGGGCTTCCCTGGTGGTGCAGTGGTTGAGAGTCCGCCTGCCGATGCAGGGGACACGGGTTCGTGCCCTGGTCCAGGAGGATCCCACATGCCACAGAGCGGCTGGACCCGTGAGCCATGGCCGCAGAACCTGCACGTCTGGAGCCTGTGCTCCACAATGGGAGAGGCCATGGCAGTGAGAGGCCCGCGTACCATACACACACAAAAAAGTATGACATGTAAACTGTCAAGGCAAGAGCGCCCTTTTCTGTCCCAGATGCCCTGTGTACTCAAGTTTCCATGGGGCAAGTTTATCAGCACTGTGTCTTAGCTCTGAACCCCAAATGCAGAGAGTGAGATGCCCTGCACTGAAAATGGAGGGGGTGAACTCTGGTGGGTACAGGTGGGGCAGGAGAATCAAAATCACAATCAAAATCAAAATCACAGCACCCCAGTGAAGGTCTTTGATCTGTACCACAATAACTTCATTCCCACAATAGTCCTAGCTCCTCTTCCACCCCAAAATGCAACTCTCACCCAGCTGGTCGGGCATCATCTTCTCTCCCCAAATGTTAATGGGAAGAGACTGGAAAGAGCAGAAGATCGGACAATGACCAAACATGACAGGCTGGAGAACAGCAACAGTGATTCCAGGCTCTCTTGGGAATAATAAAGTGACAGAGGGGACAGGAAGAGAGCCAATTAGTACATTCCCAGACAAGAGAGAGCTGAGGCCAAGGAAGAGGAAGGAATTAAGCACAAATTTTGCCAGTCTGCCTATGTCAGCAAAGTTATTCTTCATTAATATTAAACTGACAAGCAACTGAGACAAAGGTACAAAATGTGCAAGAATGGCAAGAGCCCTGGGCAGGGGGAAACTAGTTCTGTCTGCTTCATCGTCTGTGATCTCCAGTGAGTCACCTCAGAGCCTTCTTTAGACTCCATCTCTCTTAACTGTGAAAGGAAACAATTCCCAGAGCTGGCATTCTAGAACTTTAAAGACCTAATGGTGTAGATAGAAAAGTATGGACTCTGGAGCCAGACTACCTGGGTGTGAATTCAAGCTCTGCCAGTCTGTCTGACTTAGGGAAGGTTACTTGACCTCTCTGTACCTCAGTTTCCCTATCTGTGAGACACAAGAGAAATACTCTACCACACGGAGCTGCCTGAGGATGAAATGCTCTGTTAGCTGTAATTATAGATGTGGGCTAATTTTGTAGCCAGTACCTTTTGGGTATAAGCAGTTGTGTGGTGAATCACCTTTCTGAAAAGTTCTTCCTCAGAGGGGCAAACACTCTACCCATCACTTTTTAGGGTGCTTCCCTTCCTAGGCCAGAGATAAGCATTATTAATCAAGCACAGAATTCTCCCATTAGCCTGAATGCAGGCCTTGGAATCCTCACCGAATCAAAGCATACCCAGAAAGTGAGTCTGCCTTTATCTTAAATATGGCTAATATTATGTTCTTTCATCACTGCTTCTACCCCATATGGTTCAAACGGGTTCAAATGCATTAATAGCATCCTCAAAAAAAACACAGTTCAATAGAACCCCTTTTGGTGAAAAGGATCTTTACAAAAGAGAGTGCCCAGCCAGTAGCTAGATGGTAACTATTAGACTCTGACCTCTAGCTCCATGAACCAAGCAAACCATAGCTTCTCTAGAGACATTTACACTGCCATTTATGGAAAGCAATGGGCAACCAAAGATGAACTGAGTTACCTAATACTACTACATGAACAGCACATTCTTCGTGTTACAGTCCACAGCCCAAAGCAAGGCCTTGGGACCAAACTCTTGATGATGTGGTGGGATGAAGAAAAAAAGGATCCCTTTAATTAAGCAAGGTCAGCACTTAGCAAGTTTGACCCAGGCAAACATCAGAGGATAAGGAAGGAGATAAGGCAACTACTTCACGTGCGCACACCCTGCTGGGCTCCACCTCAGGACTATCCCACACTAACCCCCTCAACTCGGCCAACATGCAGGGCCTCCTCTTCCCTACCTGCCTTTGCTCCTGTGTTACTACCTGTATCAGGTAGCTGGGTTAGGACTGATTCTACCTCCTATACACTTCTTAAACCAAGCCCTGCCTCTGCAACTCCCTTCCATCAGCACCTGGCTAAATTACAGGGAAAGCCTCTGGTCTCCCTCCTCTCTAATCCACCCTCCCATCAAATCTCACAGATAATTCTCCTGCTTAAAACCCAAAGGCTTTTTTTTTTTTTTAAAGCATGCAACAACATGGATGAATCTCAAAAAGTATTATGCTAAGTGAGAGAAGCAAGACTTAAAAGGTTACATACTAGATGACTACATTTATATCACATTCTGGAAAAGCCAAAATTATAAGGACAGAAAACAGGTCAGGGACCTTCCCTGGTGGCGCAGTGGTTAAGAATCCACCTGCCAATGCAGGGGACACGGGTTTGATCCCTGGTCCGGGAAGATCCCACATGCCACAGAGCAACTAAGCCCGCGAGCCACAATTACTGAAGCCCACGCACGTAGAGCCCGTGAGCCACAACAAAGAAAAGCCACCGTGATGAGAAGCCCGCACACTGCAATGAAGACCCAATGTAGCCCAAAAAAATTTTAAATAATAAAATTAAATTAAAAAAAAAAGAAAAAGAAAACAGGTCAGTGGTTGCCAGGGGTTGGGGGCGGAAGGAGGGGTTCGTCACTCAGGAGCACTGAGGCGTGGTGTAAATGGTTCCTCATCTTGACTGTGGTGGTGGTTACAGGGCATAGATCAAACACACTAACTGATACACTAAAATGGGTCAGTTTCACTGTGTATAAATTATACCTTAATTTAAAAGAAATTACAGAGAAATCCCAAGGGTTTCCCAATGCCTACAGGATTGCTGATCTGTCCCCTATATCTTGCTTTCCACATTGCAGCAACAATCAACTTTTTAAAATGTCCTGTGCTCTCCGTGCAGAAATTTCTTACCACTGTCTGGCTCTTAAAACACAGCTTTTCCATATTAACTACTGAGTCCTCCAGGCTGCCTCCCTGCTCTTCCAACCCTCACACTCCCAGGCTAATAAGTTAGATGCCGTTCCTCTAGGCTCTTACAATGCCTGGTACCTCTCTATCACTGCATTCAAAGAAATGTATTATACATATTACTGATAACTGCATCTGTTGTGATATAATGATCTTGTCTCTCATTGATCAATTGAAATGTGGATTCTTCAAGAAAAAGAACTACTTTTTATTCACATGTGTGTATGCAGCCTGGTACCTGGCAGACACTCAATACATCTATGTTGGAATGATGTTTCATAAGGCATCACTGTATCATTGCATCCCCACCACTTACAAGAGTGCCCACTTGGCTTAATAAATACTGGCAGCTCTTGCCTTGCACAGTAATACAAGACCATAAACATGACCATGCAAGCTGAAACCATGCAGAGCGATCTTAATAATCAATAGAAAAATTATAGTTTTTCTATGACCTTTAACATTTTTTTGTCAAAAACATTAAAAATCAGTTATATCGGGATAAGAAGATGAACAAAGTAAAACATTCATTTAGTACACTGTAATTTAAAACATTAGAAACTTTGAGAATTAAAGTGTTTTCTTTATTTAAAAAAACATATCAAGGGCTTCCCTGGTGGCGCAGTGGTTGAGAGTCCGCCTGCCGATGCAGGGGACACAGGTTCGTGCCCCGGTCCCGGAAGATCCCACATGCCGCAGAGCAACTAAGCCTGTATGCCACAACTACTGAGCCTGCACTCTAGAGCTTGCAGGCCACAACTACTGAAGCCCGCGCACCTAGAGCCCGTGCTCTGCAACAAGAGAAGCCACCGCAATGAGAAGCCCACGCACCGCAACGAAGAGCAGCCCCTGCTCACCACAACTAGAGAAAGCCCACGCCCAGCAATGACGACCCAACACAGCCAAAAATAAAAACAAATAAATAAATTTATTTTTTTTAAAAAAGTTATAAATTTATCTCTGAGAGACAAGGAGGCAACACAGCTACACCTTTTGCTGTCTGTTCATGAACCAAATAACAAGATGTGCTGGTTGTACTTTAATACAATTACTCACTGTTAATGTAACATAATAACATATTTGAACTGTGTTGTTGCGG
Source organism: Mesoplodon bidens (assembly GCF_964165515.1). Lineage (NCBI taxonomy): Eukaryota > Metazoa > Chordata > Mammalia > Artiodactyla > Ziphiidae > Mesoplodon > Mesoplodon bidens. Next base: position 62,359,308 of record NC_138162.1, on the reverse strand, counting down.
GGTGGTATTATTTAATTAACCATAATAACTGAAAACTGTGCATATTGGAACCACGCAAAGTGAGAAATATCTTTGTTTAGCAAATAAATAATTTTGGAATGAATGAACTGGCTCACCACTGGGACAGATCTAAGGAATAGGAATTGATGCCCTTCCCATCTACACCTTCTAATTTATAACATCACAAAAACAGGGCAACTTCCTCAAGACCCAATTCACACTGAAGTATAACCAATTATATCTATCTATCACTAGTAACAATTCTATCACTAGTAACAAAGTTACATTCTAACACTGTGCCCTATAAAATAGGGCTAATAATACTTCCTCTTTCACCAGGTGGTTCTGAGAGCCAAAGGAGAAACAGATTTTAAAGAGTACTTTGAAGAATTCAACCAGATACTATCCTATCAACTATACATTTAGTAGGCACCAGGCACTACTGTATGAGCTCTTCATAAATCTTCTCATAAGAATTCTCATGACACAAGAGAATTCTCATGGTACAACAGAAGTACCAGTATAGTCTCCATTTCACAGAAGAATGCTGAAGCACAGGGAAGTCATATAATGTGTCCAAAGGCATGCAGAGTAAACTTTGAGGCTAGTATTTGAACTCAAAAGGTGTAACTCCACAGGTCAAGTTCTTTAAAACTTCTTCGCTGACTTGTCTACTTTCCTCAGAAAGTAGAAGGACATGGTCACTGAAAGGGGTAAAACACTGACTCCTAGAAATTGGGCAAACCTGATTCAATATGACTCAGAGTAACCAGTTAGTTTTACTTGAACATTTTCAGGTTTTTGGCAAAAGGTCAAAGATGGACAATGTCCAGAGAACCAAGGAGCTAAGAAGACCATTCCCAGCCTACAGAAGGAGCCAAAAAAGTGGGGAGGGAGGTCCAAAAATATTCAATTATTTTATGCTAGTAAGTATAAATACCAGAAAAGAACAACTAAGAAATAAAATTCACTTTCAAGAATAGGGGAAGGAACTGTATTTATCATGACTGTATAAAAAAGGAAGAGTGCTATAAAAACAAGATACAGAGACTTCCCTGGTGGCACAGTGATTGGGAATCCACCTGCCAGTGCAGGGGACACAGGTTCGAGCCCTGGTCCGGGAGGATCCCACATGCTGTGGAGCAACTAAGCCCATGTGCCACAACTACTGAGCCTGCACTCTAGAGCCCGAGAGCCACAACTACTGAGCCCATGTGCCGCAACTACTGAGGGCCGCGCGCCTGGAGCCCGTGCTCCGCAACAAGAGAAGCCACCGCAACGAGAAGCCCACGCACCACAACGAAGAGTAGCGCCCACTTGCCGCAACTATAGAAAGCCTGCGCACAGCAACAAAGACCCAACTCAGCCAAAAACAAAAACAAAAACAAGATACTTAGAGCCAACAAAAGTCATCAACATTTTCAGTACCACTGACCCTGAAAGGTAACAACACCACTTGCTGAGGTCTGATTTCACAAGGAACTCCATATGGAACAGGAATATGAGAGCCTAATAAGGAAGCATGATATGAAAGCAATGGGATTGGTTAACTAAAATAAGTAGATTCCTCCCTAAATATAATCAACTCATAAGGACACATTTAGAACATTTGTATCTCATTAGGGGTATTGAGTGAGAAATATTCTCAATACCAAGCAGTCCTAATGATAGTTCATCTTAGCAAAGAAAGTGAGTTTTCTTTACTAAAAGGGAAAATATACTGCAAGGAATAGCTTAAATATCAACAAAGTCAGACACCAACACAAACCTTACAGGCCAAAGAAACACCAACTAAAAACTGAATAACCTTGCAAGAGAATGTATTTTTAGACTATTTCTTTCTCTTATTACCAATCATAACAATCCAAAGCAGAAATAAGTTGCCTAAGCAAAGAGTACCCAATTTACAAACAACAGAAACAAAATGAACTAATACAAACCAAACTCAAACATGTCTGTCCCATCACACCTTTCACCAAGGTACCACCTGTGGTGAAAACAAGATGGCCCACAAGATGACTTCACTGGTAGCAGTGCACTTGCTTTGGGAAGGGTCAGTTCTAGTTTCCCACCAAAAAGAGGTACTTGCCTCTCATGTCTTGAGACAGAAACTACTTTAAATCAGGGGTCCCCGACCCCCGGACCGCTACGGGTCCGTGGCCTGTTAGGAACCGGGCCACACAGCAGGAGGTGAGCGGCGGGCAAGCGAGTGAAGCTTCATCTGCCACTCCCCGTCACTCCCGTTACCGCCTGAACCATCGCGCGCATTACCACTTGAACCATCCCCAGCCCCTCCATCCCACCCACCCCCAATCCATGGAAAAACTGACTTCCACGAAACTGGTCCCTGGTGCCAAAAAGGTTGGGGACCACTGCTTTAAATGATATACAGTGTGATTTAAGTTATAGATTACAAGAACTACTTTCCAAATTGAAGGGAAAATACTAGAAGGGGCATGATAAAAGCATAAACATCTTATGAGATAGAAATTAGGTTGGCCTCAGGTGATAAAAAATCCAGTTTATAAGAGCTTAAACAATTAGCTCTCTCACAGAACAAGTAGTCAGAAGTAGCAGCCCTGGGCTAGGTGTCAAGGACACCAGCTCTGCCTTTCCTGTTTCCATGCTCAGCCCCATGTCTGCTCAGTGCCTCACTAAGCATCACTGACAAACTCCAAGCAGGAATCTGTTTCTCATTCCAGATGGGTAACTTTCACTCCCCTTGTCCAGAGGGCTTCCTCTTACAAATTATTGGCCAGAACTTAGTCACATGCCTGCTATCAGACCAATCACTGCTAAGGGGGATGAAATTATCATGACTTGAGATTTTATATTAATCATGAGCTATCTTGGATCCTTGCTAAGATTAAGGGCTTTGCTGTTCCCATTTCCCATGCCGGAAGAAAGAGGTAGAATGGGTTTTAGAGTAGGCATCAGAATTTAATTCAGTTATTGTAAAAGATCCATATGACAACTATGAAATAGTTCACATGACTGTCTAGAGCTGGGTCCCTGTAAGTTTAAAGAACGCTCCACCACTACACAAACAGGGGCACCAGAGTGCAATGAACTATTTCACTGGTTTGGTGAGTAAGAGCCACTAAAGCAAAGTAGCTTTTAAAAAGCACAATTTCTCAGCCAACAGCATGAATCAGAAGAAACTGTTTCAGTTATCTTCAATTTTCCGCTTCCCAAAATGATCTAGTTGAGCAATCCTATCCAACCTCACCTCTCTACTCAGGCTCTGCTTAGGGAATGAGGGGGTGGAAAAACACACATGGTTAGATGTGGCGATCACTCCATTTTTGGTTTTTTAAATATTAGCTGTCCTTGGGACTTCCCTGGCGGTCCAGTAGTTAAGACTTCTCCTTCCAATGCAGGGGATGCAGGTTCGATCCCTGGTCGGGGAGCTAAGATCCCACATGCCTCCGGGCCAAAAAACCAAAACATTAAACAGAAGCAATATTGTAACAAATTCAATAAAGACATTAAAAATGGTCTGCACATAAAAAAAAAAAACTCAAAAAAAATTTAGCTGTCCTTTTTCATTTAGGCTATTTTCCCCTTCCTAGAAAAGCAGTCAAGGTCTAATTATAGATTACCTGATTAAAAAATTACCCCCATGCAAGGTATCCCTAGAGTTAGGTTTTTAGTTACAGGCTTATGATGAAGGAAAATTCAACTACTACCTTGAAATACTCAGAATGGGACCCACTTTGAAGGCATGAGCCATTCCTTCTATATCTTTACAGACAGCATTCAGCCTAAAATTGGAATCATTAGGCTGACCCCTCTTCAAAGAATGAATGCAAATTTACAAAGTTTTTCTTATTTTTAAGCTCACCAGCAACCTATACTCCTCTCCAACACATCTCACCTTTTCTATCACTGTGCTATTGGGTTATGCTTTCCACCTTAACACCTGCTTTGCCAATTAATGCTATCATTTCTTTTTTTTTTTTTTTTTTTGCAGTACGTGGGCCTCTCCCGTTGCGGATCACAGGCTCCGGACGCGCAGGCTCAGCGGCCATGGCTCACGGGTCCAGCCGCTCCGCGGCATGTGGGATCTTCCCAGACTGGGGCACGAACCTGTGTCCCCTGCATCGGCAGGCGGACTCTCAACCACTGCGCCACCAGGGAAGCCCAATGCTCTCATTTCTGTCATTCAAATTCTATCAGTTGAAATTCAAGGTCTATCTCAAATGTCTCCTTTCCTCCATGGCCAAGACGTTGAACCATACTTCACAGGGCCTCTTTCCTGTCCAGCTCCTAACCTCCTGGAGCCTTGCACTCCAAGAAAGACGCAATGCTCTATAAATGTCCCCAGAAATAAAGAGACCAAAAGAATAAAGGACTACAGCTGAAAACAGGGCCACCTCCTGCATCTTTCCTCAATTTTGTTTTCCTTTAGAGCAGTGCAGGTGGAAAAGAATCAGCAAAAGAAGCAGGAAGGTGCTACAGAAGATGGTAAGGACTGTACATCTGACTGATTTCTCTATACTCCAGAGATGCCTGATCTGTACGCATCACACACAACAGAACAGACACAAACAAATGATGACTGCTAATTCCGGCCTTTTTTTCTCCTTAAACACACTCCAGAAGTCACTGCAATACCGGAAACATTTGGGAGACTGAGCCATCTGATGACAATTACAGGAATCCTGGAAGGGAAAAGAATGCTCGGGGCAGGCCAGACGGCCATGCAATTACAAACCCTACCTCAGCCCCAGAGTCCTCGTCACACCCTCCGCATCACTGCCAGGGGCTGGTGGATGGTGAGGCTCTTACTCAGCATTCCCAGGCTGATATGCTCACACACACTGCTCCGGAGAGCGCATCACAATTTTGGTTTGCTCGGTTTTCTCACCCTTTGAAGTAAGACACTTCATGATTGTCGTGAGTTTGGTTCCCCAGGATGGGAGACTTACAGAAACCAAGACTTTTACAGTAAAAAGATGATTAAAAAGGCAAACCACCAAAAATGTTAGTATGAAACTAAAACTTTTTTCCAAGTTCCTTTATTCCCCAAACTGAATAGCTGGGAGGAGAAAAGGACTAGTATTTACTGAGCACCTACAATAGCAAGCCACTTTCAGAATTAAGAAACCTTGCAGAGGAGATGGCATCCCCTATTTAACCAGAACTAAGGCTCAGAGATGCAACTTGCCCAATCCGGAAACTCTTAAATGAAGACAACGGGGTGGAAACCCAAGCCCACCTGATTCCAGAGTCCACACTCTTTCTACTAAGGTACACTGCCTGTGAGACAGCAAGTACATCAAACACAGAGTTAAACTAGTATGACACAGGATGGCATTAAACAATCACTATCCTACCAAAACACCACTGACAATTTCTTTCTTCTTAAAATAGTTTATACAAAGTATAAGTGAGCTGCAGGTAATTCAAAGAAAGTTTAAAAATTATTTGTAAAAATTTTTAAAACCTATTTGTTATTAATCAACATATTTGTTATTAATCTACCCAGAGAAGAGATAGCACTATTATTACTTATTTGTAATAAGTCTTTCTTCTTCATATATATACCCTTTTATATGCCACAAAGTTGTGGTCATACTATTTATAGCTTTGCAGCCATTTCTTTTCAACTAACATATTGTGAATATACTCCCATGTCATAAAAAATTCCTCAAAAGTCTTATCTTTTAAACAATTACGTCAGAATAGATTTCATAACTAAAGTCCTCCAACGTAAAGCCCTGTGCTGACAGGATTAGGAAACTTAAATACTTGAAATATTACATATTCCATGTAGATGGCTAAGGAAACAAAAAAGTACAGGAGACTGCTGAACAATGAACTATGGTTCCAGGGAATCCCTGCTGTTTCATGAGGGTGTACTTGGACAGAATCACATTTGACAAATCTTTTTATGTTAGAAATATAGTCAACCCATAAATACACACAAAATACACAAAATTCAAAATTAGGATTGCAAATTATCATTCAGTTATCTTCTACCATTGCTTTCCGTGGGTGTTTATGGAAGTCAAGTGTCAAACCTTGTGCAATTTTCTTTAAATAGAGCCATAAGTTGAGTACTAGCTTCAGTTTGTTAGCAAAGGGTGGAGTTCCCCAACCTGGCACACACCAAAGAACTGCTTGACAATCTTACACAACATGGTAGTGGTGGTAACGAGAAAAATAATAAAAAGTAAAAATGATAATAACAATGACAGTGGCTTTCATTTGTTAAGTCTTTTTCTGCGTCAGTCACTGTTCCTAACCCTCAGTATAGATTTTTTAAAATTTAATTCTCTCTAAATCCCATAAGGTAGCTACTAGTCTTATCCCCATAAACTTGAAGTCAGAAAACTTGAGTTCCAAGTCCATTCGTGGTGCTAATGAGCTGGAAACGGTTTCATCCCTCTAGTTACACAATTTCTTCACTACATAATAGAAGGGTTGAGGCTGAGAGCATTGTAGAGTAAATATGCTCTCAAGTACTATGGATTTGACAATCACCTGAAAATATACACAAACTATACACATGCCCCTCCGGACCCACGGCAAACACATATCACTCAATAATCATGTCACTAAATGTCCTATGGACAATCATTTCCAACACAGTAGAAAGTTATTAACAATCAACAATGTGCTTACCTGTTAAGTATCACAAAAGTCCAAAAGCTAAAGCTTGCCAATTCTAGAAATTTGAACCCCAAGATAAGCTAAATCTGTCGATATCTAGCTGAAAACTCTTGAGGAACTGGGGTTTCTTGCTACCCCAAAAGCTGGCTGAGCTTAAGTCATATGTCCCCACCAACAGTTGCCCAGGACAACCAAAGCAAAAGGGTACAACCCAAGTCTGTCAGGGTGGGGCATGAAAATCCATGCCAAGTCCTAGGAAGGGAAAAAGGGCTATCCCACCGAAGAGAAGACTGCCTCCAGAAGGAAAGTGTGGTATAACCATGGTAGAGGGAGGGAAGAATCTAAATCCTGATTTTCAGCTGGCCTTGCTTCTGCGCATTAAGTTAATGTTTTAGCTCAGTGAAAGTAACTACCAGCCAGGCTCTGCAATCCATCAATTCACCCTGGGCATTCTTGCTGATTTCTTTCGTCTCTAGGACCCAAGAATCCCTTTTGTTGAAGCAAAGGTTGGTTGTTACTAGTTTCTCTCTTTTAATTCTAAATTTCTGCCAAGTAATTAGGAAAAGAAAATGAATAACTATTTTTGAGTTTTTTAATGGAAGCTATGAGGGTTAGAGTAGGCACAGCCTCTCACAAAAACAAGATTAAAATCATACATCTTTGACCTCCCCTCTTCCAAGGAGAATGGACATACACAATTTGGCTCTAGGCTGTGAAGTCAGGGATTTGATCCAAATCACCTCCACTGAAATTTAGGTAGTTTGCCAAAAGTAGCTTAGTCAATAAATAAGACATACACGGATTAACAATATACTTTCATATAACCCCACAATGATCCTAATGGAAGGTGTTATTAGTATCTCCATCTTACAGATGAAGATAACAAAGTTCAGAGGCTGAAAATACAAGCCCCAAGATCACACTTAGAAAGTGACAAAGCAGGGCTTCCCTGGTGGCGCAGTGGTTGAGAGTCTGCCTGCCGATGCAGGGGACACGGGTTCGTGACCCGGTCCGTGAAGATCCCACATGCCACGGAGCAGCTGGGCCCATGAGCCATGGCCACTGGGCCTGCACGTCCGGAGCCTGTGCTCCGCAACGGGAGAGGCCACAGCAGTGAGAGGCCTGCGTACCACACACACACAAAAAAGTAACAAAGCAGTCTTCTGAGTCCAAACACTAGCATTTCATGTAGTTTTTCCAAGTGACTATAACATGATACAGTTCAAAGAAATTCCTCCAACTCGAAATAACATTCAAAACTACACTAAGCACTGTATGAACTACAAGGGAATCCTAAGTGCATCCACCCGACAGGCAGGTAGGTACTCATTTTATGCTATTTTATATGGCATTCTCCACTAACCTACACAGACATGATAGAGGAAATTCTTAAATTACCCACACAATTCTCCCCACCACCCTGTAAACCCATTTCCACTGCACAAATACAGAATGGGTGTTACAAAATAAAAATAGGCCCACAGAACATATACATGGGAGGTAGAAGGCAAAGAAGCACGTGGCAGTAACAGCAACAATGGTGAGCCCTTTCTGCCATTTATGCTATAAACCCAACTGCTTCCTTTGGTCACCAGCAAACCCCATGAGAAGGTGGTCCACACCTGTATGTACCACCAATTCAAATGGCAGGTGGCTCTGAAAGCTATACCATCATCAACAGGGCTTTGTTTTTTTTTTTTTTATTGTCCAGAACCAAGGTTCCAGGGTCTGCCATTAGAATGGGTAATGTTTGACTCCTTAGGCATATCAAAATCAGCTAAAATGCGTATATATTTTTTCTTTTTTTTCTGATTCTACAAGCAATATACTCTAGCTATAGAAAATCTCAAAAGTGTAGAAAGCATAAAGCAGCAGAAATTAGTCACAATCCCACTACCCAGAGGCAACAACTCATGACATTTCCTTCTAGTTTTTAGTTTTTTTGTTTCCTTCTTCCTGACAGCTAAACTATTTGAAATATCCTTTTCTACAGACAAAGAAACTAATTCTTTTTGGGAGGAACAAGAAAGGAAGTAGAGCCTAGAAAAAACGAATCCCATTGTATTTATAAATAAATTCAAATTTCTTGAGTAAAATCTCAATTGATAGCTATAGCAAAAATACTTAAAATCCTCTGGTAAAGGGGCTTCCCTGGTGGCGCAGTGGTTGAGATTCCGCCTGATGATGCAGGGGACACGGGTTCGTGCCCTGGTCCGGGAAGATCCCACATGCCACGGAGCGGCTGGGCCCGTGAGCCATGGCCGCTGAGCCTGCGCGTCCGGAGCCTGTGCTCTGCAACGGGAGAGGCCACAACAGTGAGAGGCCCGCGTACGGCAAAAAAAAAAAAAAAAAAAAAAAATCCTCTGGTAAAGCTCAGTAAGGTCACCATCTAACTCCTCCCAGTGTTACACCCAGAAGAAACAATAATTTATAATGAGCACAACCAGAAGAAACAATAAACTATAATGATCACCAAGAAGTTCTCTTGTGAGAATGCTTTGTTTTTCAGAACTTTATTTCCCAAAATCCTGTTTTGGCATGGAAACTATTAACCCTATTATCCTGATGGAGTTCAGAACACCAAGATAAAGCACCCTGGCATGCTGAACATTTTAAGCTGAAGGAGTCTGAGAAAATGGCAGAAGCCGGAAGCACTTCCCCTCGTCCTTCTTCCCTGGATCAGGCCATAAAACCCTCATAATGCCAGGTGCCCTCCCTATACCCAGAGGAAAGGAGCATCTTAACTCCGAACACAAAGGGATGCAGAAAAGAATCCTCACAAACAAGCCTTGCTAGGTTTCCCCCAATTCACTACAATTTCCTTCTCCTCCTTAACCTACCATATCCCTCCACAACTGTGTACTCTTCAAAAACCTAGCATAAAATACTCAGGTCTGTTTCTTTGGGTCTTCATTTTCTTATGAAGGTTCCCATGTCCCGTAAAGCTTATACTAAATACAT